>NW_024543077.1:4075000-8875000 GCF_018167655.1 Microtus oregoni | reverse complement strand
GAAAGTTTATACAGAGAAATCAAGTATATTTTCAGAATTTTAATTTTAGAAAAAGATTAAGAAATGCATCTGAAATTGACTTAAACCTTTGTTTATTTAGTAAATGACCACCAGCTATTAAAGACAATTCCAAAGTTTATGAAGATTTTACAAAATCACTATAACATTCAAGTGTGTTTATTAAAGGTGCAAATCCAAACTAAATATCTTCGGTGATAAAATTATGAGCCTCAAATCTAATTACCTAAGGTGTTTCTCCACTCCACATATGTTGAAATTCCTTACTATATTTTATTTAGGTTTCAAAACTCCACAAAACGTCCTTAAAACAAATGATTAGTTTAATTCAGCTGTCAGCTACCAAGGGATGATGTGCACCAAACTTCACTTTTTTCTGGGTATAAAATGTACATGACTTATATTCTATTCTAGAGGATTCAGAACTAAAAATGAAAAGTTTTCCACAAATGTAACATTAAAGGACATAGGAAAAGAACAAACATTATAGGAATAAAGAAGAAAACAAAAACTGTTGGCACATTTTTCTATTAATCAATCAATAACCTTATGATAGCTTTAATTCATATTTTCAAATAAAATATCTAGCAATTTCTCAAATATATAATAATTAGTAGATGAAGAATTAGAAATAAAAATCGAATATACTTGACATCAGAAATGATATAGTTATTGTAGAATAGGTAGCGTCACGTGATTTATTTTGATTAGGGTTATAGGGAAGGATTGCATAGAGATCCATATTTGAGGGGTTTTGATGTGGAAAGTCCTTCAGTATATGTGTTGCTTTTATTGGTTAATGAATAAAGAATCTGTATTGGACTGTAATAGAATAGAATAGAATAGAATAGAATAGAATAGAATAGAATAGAATAGAGTTAGGCGGGGGAAAATAAGCTGAATAATAGGACAAAGAAGGCAGAGTCCAGGAGAAGTCATGTAGCCTCACAGGAGACAAACACCAGAACTTCACCTGGTAAGCCACAGCAATGTGGATATACACAGATTAATGGAGATGGGTTTATTTAAGATATAAGTTACCCAGAAATACGCTTAAGCTACTGGCCAAACAGTATTGCAAGTAATGTGGTTTCTGTGTGATTATTTGGGGGCTGAGCAGCCGGGAACAAAGAAGCGGCTACTACAACAGGGTTTGCATGACGGTGGTACTGGGATAGAGGGAAGAGCATGTAGAAAGTCATGGAAGTGTGACGAGGCATGATGTAATCAAAACCTGAAATGAGAGACACTTGATGCACCTGCACTTTAAAGGTGCCAGGGAAAGAGCGAGCGACAGGGCCTAAGAGCAAAGGAAGAACAGAGGGTGTAAAGGGTTGTTGACCTGCGCAGACTGGGTAGACTGGAACTTGTGGTTTTAAATCAGTCTTTCCTTGACAGCAATGAACTTAGGCCTGAACAGGCCATGCAAGCCTAGCCTGTTTCTGGATTGCAATTCAATGTATCTTCTCAACCAACAAATTGGATGTTTGCAAAGAATATAGTGTATTTATGTACCTATGAACAGACTGAATGGATGATGAAATCATATGTATTATTTTATTCTTGTGTGGTCTTTTACCTGGGGAACATCTTACTGATCTCCTCTCCCCCTCTAAATTTGTTTCTTGCATTTCTAGCTATGCATTTGTCATGTCTGTTTAAGGGATTCCTAACAAATCCAAAATGGAGTGAGACACTGATTTGTCTCTCAAGCTGTCTTCTTTCCTGGCAAGATACACTGTATTTGTTAGTCTAGCCTGAGAAACAACAGGATAAGTAGGTAAAGTAAGCAGACATTCTCCAAAATATTAATAGGCTAAGGGCAAATAAAGTCCTCCAATCTATTTACTGTATTTTTCATTAAATATAGGCACCATGAAGGTTGAAAGCAGGATGCATGCTAAGTTTGATACAAAACATCAGAAATTGTACTGAGGACCAGGTGGAGGACTGGTATAAGTCTCTACACTAGATCTCTTTTTGCAGAGTGGATGTTATCTTGTTATGTCTGTTCTGGAGACTAAAAGTGATAGTTGCACATGTCTACATGAATGTCATCTGAATTCCAGATCCTTAAGTATTGTGACCAATACTTAATACAAAAGTAGACCAATTAAACAGGCAATGCTTCCAACTTTCCAAGTCTCCTGAAGTCATGACTCTGACAAGTGGAAATTGCTTCACGAGAATCATATGCCATTCATTATAAGAATGTGCCTGCCAGGGTAAAAAGGTTGTTTATGCAACTTAATCCTTCTTGCTAGTCAACCGTCCAAAGTTCAAGAAGAGTAGGAAATTAGTAAATTCTGAGGATTTCATGGACAAGCCTTTGGAGCATGTTGGTGGGCAATCTGTGGGACTCAGTTAGCTGTACCTAATGGTTCAACTTTTACTTCCCAGCTGTCCTTATTTGTTAGCCTCATTCCTCTCACCTGACACTCAGCCATACTTCCCTGTCCACCCCCTCACACCTTTAGCTACTCAAGGGAAGTCCATATGGGAAAGGCTGAGGTAAAAGCTTCCGCTACAATAGTTCCATAAAAGTAGTTGCTTTCCTCAAAAGTCCAAGACCCTGGGTCTGCGTGCACATATTTAAGGAAGAAATGTCATTTAGAGACACATGTAACTGCAATTGCGTTACTCAATCCCAGATGACACCCAAACTTCATTCTCACTAGGGTTATGCCTGGTAGATGCCATAAGGACAAAGAGTTCTTATTTCACCCTGTGATGAAAGTGTGAATGCTTGCAACATTCTTTAAACGCTGCTGTCACACACACATGACAGTTTTGCAAAATAAAGAAAAAAAGCAAATGGTCATACAACTGTCATTCTTTCTCATTCTACTTTACATGTGAAATACTCCAACACATAAACATTGTAGGCTGAAGGCACTCACTGTGCTTCAGATACACACACTGAACCCACTGAACACTTTTAGTGGTGTTGGAGAAATACAGAAAACCTGGGCTTGATAATTTTAGTTACTGTTTTTACTTTGTGGTGCTGGAGACTGAGCCCGGAGCCTTTAGGCAAGCACTCTACCACTGAACCCTCTCCCCTGCCCCTAAACTTTAAATTTTACATTTACTTGTATTTTGTTTCAAATTATAATGTCAACAATAATGTTTTCTTTCTGGTGAGTCTTTTCCAATATGAAACCGCTGCCATTGATTCTTCTTCCTCCTCCTCTTTCTCCTCTTCTCTCAGATCCTGAAATTAGAAACCAGAGACTCCAACACAAGAAAAAAACATGACAGCCAGGACTACACAGAGAAACCATGTCTCGAAAAACAAAACAGCCACAACAATTAGAAAGGAAGAAAGGAAGGAAGGAGGGAGGGAGAGGATGGGAGGATGGAAAGGAGGGAGAGAGAGGATGGGAGGATGGAAAGGAGGGAGAGAGAGAGGAAGAAGAAAGGAAGAAAGGAAGAGAGAGAGAGAGAGAGAGAGAGAGAGAGAGAGAGTCTGCATTTAGAAAAAGGTGTGGCTACTCTCATCCTGCTTTGAAAAAGTCAGGAATGATTTTGATATAGGAATACAAAGCCCCTCAGATAGCAATTCCACATACAGATTTCTAGGGCAGACTTTTTTGGTGGGCCTGGCGTCAGAACTGCTAACCTAAGCCAAGGAAACACCGGGTGATGCCAACAAAGAAATCCAGATTGGATGTGCAGGCTTCCTAAAGATAATGCTCTTCGGGGCTTGAAATTGGAGCTGTTTTTTCCCAAGATGTTTTAACGTGAAAATTGTAGGGAATTAATACTCTCTAAAGTCACGTGGGTGTTGTTCCTACATGTCCATTCATTGACTCCTTTTGCCCAACAGTTTCTAAAATTAGTTAATGTTATTTCCCATCTGTAAGGAAAAAGTCAAGATAATGGCCTGAAACGGTGGTTATCACCTTGGGCATGCCTTGTCAAAGTGTTTCAGGCTCCTGGGCAGACTAGGGAAAATTTCTGAGACAGTTGATGTGACTCCAGGCATTTTTATTTTATTGTTTCATGTTCAGGTGAGCCTGGGCACTAATTATGTCCTTGGACTTGAACTTTTCTTGGCTAATGCCTATCAACATTTTATGACTCACTTAGAGGTGTGGCCAAACTGCAAATGTCCCAGGGCTGAGTAAATACCATTAAATCTCAGAAGCACATTGCAAACCATTTACCCAGGCCGGATAAAGAGGCTCTTGGTGCAAGTTTCATGGGCTGTCATGACATCTAAGCATTGTTCCACCCTCGAAAGCCTCAGGAGTAGGTGTGAAAGACACAACTAATTCTCTGGGATTTTCTAAACCTGGTTTTGAACTAAACTCCCTGCTCAATCACTGTTTGACACTCATTCATCTTGTGGTTTGTCTTGATTCCTTGAATCTTAAAGATAAAATTCTACTTTACGTGAGTTTGTATATTAATTGATGTCAAAAGCTCTGCAGTTCTCAACTGATAACTCAATCATTTTTCTAGTGAGTCAATTCGAACTAACACACCTTTGCACCAACACACATTTGCACTAGCATACATTTGCGCTAACACTCATTTGCACTAACACACACTCATTTGCACTAACACACATGTGAAGATACTGATTCAGTGTTTGTATCTATCTGCATGAGAGCAACTGGGTAAAGTGTAACTGTGATCATAGTTTGTGACGTAAATCAAGCAAGCATAGTATTTATTTCTGATTGCTTTTTAATATGGGTAGATGTTGATGGTTTGTCTCTATGTTTTATAAACCTTGGTCAAGGAGCTGCTCAAATTTTTATTACATTTATGTTCCAAAAGATAGTTTAATCCTTTCTATATTGATTTTTGAATAGGAATACGTCTATTAAATAGAAGCTTGTCTCAAAACAATCTCATATAAGTTTGAAGATAATTCTTGGAATAATAATATCTTTGACCTCTTGAATTCATTTTTTTAATGTGTAAAGAGATATACTTAAATAATTTTGCTATATTGTCAAATAATAGTTGTATTTACTGTGTAGTGGTATGGCTTTTGAATATAGTAAGGATCAATTATGAAATGTAATTTAATATTTGGAATGAAATATTAGAAAATTATTCTCTTATCAATATCCTATGCACGGAGTTCAGGTATTAGCTATGTTCACCGCATTGGGCTATTGAATTGAAAGCAAAAGTCAAACTATTCATCTGACTTGATGGATTTCCATCACCTCCCAGTCTCTGGTAGCCACCTTTCTCATCTCTCCTCCACTGAGAACATCCTTTCCATTTTCTCAGATAAATAAACATCGGATATTTGTCATTTTGCTTTAGGCCTATTTCACTCACCCTCCAATTCCAACAATGTTTGTGTAAAAGACGTTTCCTCTTTAGGAAGTCTGGGGACAGTGCACAGTGGAGTCTGTGATGTGGTATTCTGAATCCACACGCGTTTTCCCGGGTGGTTTAGCGTGACTATGACTGACACCTGTCACTGGTGCTTGAGCACGGGAGGACAGACATGTAGGCTTCCCGACCTCAGATATGTCAGGTCAATATTCAGAGCGGGATTTTTGGCGTATATGGTAATCCAACTTTAAGGTTTAAAGGCATTTCCTATTTTTTTCATAATGATTGCACTAATTTAGCTATCTCCTAAGTGTGCACCCTGGCATGAAAGTTTTTCCTTCTGTCTTCTTGGTATTATCCTTCAGCTGGGAAAGGATATCTCCTAAAACTTTGTGTTTGGAGGGCTCAAGTTGTGGGTGATACAGAGACTGTTCTGGTATATAGTGGAATATTATTTGTATTTTAGTAAATAAATCTTGCCTGAAAAGCAGAGGCAAAGCTAGAGCCACTAGAGGTTAGGTAATGGTGACACACAACTTTAATCCCAGGATTTGAGAGACAGAGACAGGCGGATCTCTGTGAGTTCAAGGCCACCCTGGGCTACACAAGGTCGATGCAGAAACCAGTCCAGGTGGTGGTGGCTCACACCTTTAATCCCAGCAGTAGGGAGTCACCTGTCTTTAATCCCAGCATTAGAGGAAATAATAAATGGGAGGAGAGGGTCTTAGGCTGCTTAGTTTGCAGTCACCCAGGCTTGGTAGAGGTAAGACTTCTCTAGCGGCTCGAACTGCTTTGCTTTTCTAGTTTAGAGGTTGAACCCCAATTTCTGTCTCTTGGTTTGTATTATTCCTTCTACACTTCTACACCGGCATCTCTTGACCATTTATATATGTTACTTTGCGGAAATCTACTCAGGACCCTGGTCCAGTGGATACAGAGATAGCACACCTCCAAGTACAGACCATCAAAGAGAAGCGAATCCTGCAACGACACGTTAACTCAAATGATAAACTTCTTTTACTTAATTTCCATATCTCTCCAGTATACAGTGGAAACCAGACATTCCTAGCTACTGGACATTAGAAGTGGTATCTAGGCAGACCCCCAAAAGACATTCCCATCATCACGCACCCTGACAAAGTCTCCTTCCTAAGCCCTACTGAGCAGACATTTCTCTGTTGTGATCTTCGAGGTGTTTTCTCGTGACAGTTTTGGTAAGAATTTAACGATTCTACTTCGCTTTAGGTACACAGCAAACAAATTGCACTGGAGGTTCCCGCACACAGTGACACCTACTGGCCTGAGGCTCACAGCGACTTCTAAGCAAGCTGTGCTCACTTTACACGGAGCAAATCTTGGTGTTCAATCGCCTAATTCAATGTGCTCAGGAGAAGAAGTAATCTCTCCCCAGCCCCCATCAAAGTCAGTTTCGCAGGTTAACGAGTTTTCCCGAGAACAGACTGGAAATAACTCGCTGGTCCGTAGATTTATGAACCCCAGTGTTGGCACGGTAGAAGCCAGTATTCTTAAAAACAACACGAAGCAAAACAAAGGCAGACAACAGCCAACAAGCAAACAGAAACATGAACTTTCTTACAACTATGTTTTGGGAGTGTCCGGGAGTGGAAGGTGCTGGAAATAATTCAGAGTCGAAAGGTCAGCATAGTTGCTGTCTTTGGGACATTAGGGAAACGCAATAGGAAACAATACTCATAAAAGGTTACACTCCTGAGAGAAGGGAGTAGGTTTCTCTCCTCTGGCTTTAGGAATGTTGCTGCAGGGTGAAGACAAGATCCGTGCCCTTTTCAAACGGTAACTCTTTGCCTTAAAAGGATGCAGGGATCCTTCATCTGGCAAAAAAAATACTGCTTCGCACTTGGATATTTACAGCCTAGCTAAGCCTGCTTGCTTGCCACGAGCCGCGTGGACCCGAGCGTCAGAGCGCGCCCCGCGAACGTTCCTAGCGAAAGGCAGGGGTCCAGCCCGGCGGAGTCTAGCCTGCAGCAACGCCTTCCCGCGCAGAGCCAGCCTGTGCTCCGCCCTCCCTCCCGGCTCCCTGCCACCGGCGGCCGGGCGCTCCCTGGGTGGGGCGGCGGCGCGAGCGGAGGCGACAGGGCCACGCGGGGCCGCTGCTGCAGCCGGCTGGGCGGTGCGCCCGGGCAGCCTTAGCCGCGCGCCGCGTCGCTGTAACCGGACACCCAGCGCTCGCCCCCCGGCGCCCGGCCACTTGCCATTCACTCCGAGGTGCGGAGTTGAGCGACGTGGAGGAGAAGGGCTCCGGGTGCCGCGGCTCTCCCGCCCGCGATTCTTCTACAAAGAAACTCAGCATCAGGCAGTAAGAAACCAGCCCGTCGGGACTCTTTAAGTCCCTGAAGGTCTTCTCGGGGAAGGAGCTGGGGGGACTGGGACGCAGGCTGGAACAAGTGGCTGACTTCTCGTGGATCTCTTCCCACCTCGGTAAGCCGGACTCAGGTTTTCAGTCTTGTTCGTTTAGCGAAACCCGAACTTTTCTGGGTCTGTGTACTGACTTTTTTTTTTTCATCGCTATGCTCAAGTCCGGGCATTTTCTTAGGAGCCCACGCGGCTTGTGAGGAAAGCGCTCTGGAGCTGAGCCTGGCTGGAGGTTGTGGCACCTGCCAAGAGTTTAACTTGGGTGTTCCAACGCCTTCTAAGGAAAAAAATTCGGTGGAAATGGCATAAAATTGTTCTTCTGTTCTCATATCTGCTGGTAGGAGAGGACCAAGCAACCAGCAAGCACATTTAACTGTGTGAGTTAAAGGAACCAAGTTTTAGGTAGGCAGATGGAGAGATACATTCGGCATTCTCAGCCCATCGGTAGGTGGAATTGAAACCAGACTGTTCTGTTAGATCCACTCTCCCTGATCTACCAAGTCATGTAGACAGTTTTACGCTCTACAGTTTATGGAGTATGTCTTCTCTAGGGGACGCGTATCAAATTATATACCGGTAATAGCAATATGTAAAAAGGGACACACGTTTTCAACCTGGCTAATCGACAGACTAAGGCTGGACATATTAATAGTACTCTCCTCCCCCTGGCTTTACCTACTAAGTCAACAAGTCCCGAGGGAAAACTGCTAAGGGAAAGTCACCCAGAAAAATCAATTTCCTTCTGAGTTAATTTAGGGATGGCAGGGTGAAGAGGTTGTGGAAGCAGGAAGAAGCTGTGTCTTTTGAAAATTACCAACACAAACATCTCTCGGGGTTCCTCCGTCTGTGCGGCAGAGGCATAGAGTTTCACGACTAACTCTTGCAGCATATGGACCACCAATGGGACCAGCTTAGATGAGAGACTGCATGCTCGGTTGAATTGTTCTTTTCCTTGTGCGTCTATGAAAAGAGCCAGAGCCGTTTTGATTTTTAACTGCACTTCCTTATTGAATAGAATCAATAACGTGGTTTCAATTTTAAAAGCCACATAACGTGAGATCTGTAAAGATGCCCTCCCAAATTAAACGTGCTTGTCATCTTACTGTACGATAACACTAGATGAAAAGTGATGGGGTTTCTTTTGTGAACCTAAACTCACTGGCATGATGAGGCAGGGGGGGGGGCACATAGAGGTTTGTTCTAGCAGTGCCTGGTCTCCCTTTGTGTTTAGACATTAGTTAATAGCTTCTATTAATTTTATAGGGACAATTTCCAGCAAGAATATTGTCTCTTTGATTTATTGTTTGGGATTTTGAGAGCCCACTCTCTGGCTGATTTATGTAAAATATGCATCGGTGGATATGAGACTCCCGTGGATTACTCACCACTAGGTCATTGGTTTAAATTTGGCACGAGTCCATGGTTACCTCATCTGCATCATTTAACCGCTGCCTGGTCATCCGGATGCACTGGCAGATAACTGATGGAAGTGATTTACTAATCTGGGTTGGTGCACAGGTAGATTTATGTATGGGAACACTGTTTCAGAGACAATCAATCCAGAAAAGTTAATGAGCATGGGATGAGTGGCTACCCATGAATGGGAATGAGGACTGTCTCTACTGCTGTATTTATTAGGGAGAGTTTTTTATTCATCAATACTCAATCATTAAAATGGAACTGGTCTTAGAGAGCTCAGCTATTGGGTTTCTTTGGAGAAATCAATTGAGTTTTTCCCTTGATACTTTGTTCTGCTTTGATGTCAGCATTAGTTTTATTGGGAGGATAAAGCAATTTCTTGTTGCAAAGATCATACATAGATAAATCCAAATGTTTCCACTGAGAAGCAAAGTCATAGCACCTCCTACTGCTTGCTGGCTGTAGACCTCAAGCTGTCTTTCCCTAACTCACTGCACCGGCTACATTGCTGTCTTTCTGGTTTGCTAGAAAGTGAAATGACATTTCACAAATCTCTCATCTCTCTTTTAAAGGTATTTTCCCTTGGACATTAATTTTCAAACCAGAAGAAATGGCATTCCGGGCGATTTGTATGTTGGTTGGAGTATTTATTTGTTCTGCTTCTGTCAGAGGATCTTCCCAGCCCCAAGCAAGAGTTTATTTAACATTTGATGGTAAGAAATTTGATAAAACTTATGAATAATGTTTTTGAGGTCTTGTTTTTTTTTCTTTCTTATCCGAATGAAAAATTAACATATTGAAGAAAATGCAATATCACTATTTAGTTCTGAAAGTGTTATAGACTACTTTTTGAATGGCATGATTATTTATGAACAATTAATGATTGCATTGGAGGAAATGTTTATGAAAATGCTTGGCGTTTTTGACACCATTTTCCCCTTAAGTTTCTTCTGGGTAGAGTGTACATTCCGGGGAGATAATACAGAGCTCGGTGCCAGCTGCCTGTGCTGGGGAGCATCTTGTTCATGCCAAACTTCAGGATTCGAAAGAGCTACATGGCTTTAGTCACTAAAACAACTCCAGTAAGTTCCAGTATTTTCTTCACAACTGGGGTTGTTCTAACGGTATTCTCCCCCTATTTCTAAAGTATTTCTTATGGTTGATATGTTTTTCTAATGAGGCACAAATGACTAAAACTATTGGGGACAATGTGTTGCCTATTATTGTATAAAGTATGATTTTCTCAAGCGTAGAGATATTACGGTTTCAAATTTTGATTTATATAAAGGGCCATAAGGTTCTCGGAGGGTGTGGCTATCAAATGTGTCCACTAGGCTAATATATACTGTTCACATCAGTTCTAGGTGGGTGGCTGGGTCAGACATGCAACCCTTAATACAGGACAGATGAACGGCATCATCTTGCGTCAGGATCATTTGCATGTATATTATGTTTCAAATTTTTACATGAACTCTGTCGACAAGTACTTGGTACTTTTGATAATGAACGTACTCTAAGGTTTTTGCGTAGGAATTGAAAATAGTACATTGGTTAACACTTATCCGCCCTTCCTTTCTCTTTAAGTTATAAAGTGCTTTCCCCAAGAATACCATAAACACCGAAGAAACCATATTTAGAGGTTATTGAGTGTGAGCTTCTAATTGCGCCCTTAACCTTTGGGCCTGACACTTCCCCTTAAAACCATAGCCATTCTGCTTAGATGTGAAAAACTCGGGGGCAGGTAGATACAATGACCGCTTTGAAATGCTTCTACTTCTCTTAGATTACAAGAGTGTTTTAAGGTTGCTCTCACTCTGTCTCACAAATTGAGATTATCAAATCAGAACAAGAAAGAAAAACGAACAAAAGCAAACCTTAAGGAAAATTTGTTTTGTACTGTGAAATGGTCCCATAGACCAGACATCTAAGTCTAGCCCATTCTATTGCCTCAATACTAACCCAGATATTCTATATTAATGCTTACAACAAGCGGTTAGTCACTTAGGATATCTTCGAGAGGACACTTGAAATTTATGTTTTCCGAAAGAAGGTCCGTCGTTTGGCGCTAAGTGTCAGTTCTATGGAGGAGAGCGGTTGTTAAGCCATACAGAGTGGAAGGTATAGACTTTTATAGTACTGTATGTCTAGTGTAGCCCAGGCTAGCCTTGAAGTTCTGACAGTTCTCCTGATGTAACCTTTCGAATATTATGATTTCAGCCTCGAGTTACCACCCCAACTTAAAAAGAGTTATCCTTAATTTCTAACCAAAAAGTTGTGCACAGGGTTTCTGGAAACATGATTGCATATTTATTTAAACAAAGATCCAGGCCTTATTTTATTTTCAAATTTGGGCTGTTTCTGAGCCTAGAATGGGAATTTGAAGGCATTTGGGGGAATTCTTGTTGCATCAGAGGTCAGTTGCTTCCCATGTCTCATGTCTCTGCCTCTGCCTGCCTCTTCTTAGTACCTTGCCTGCTTGTTCTTTTATCTTGAAATCTCCCTCACTGAACTGAGGTCTCCCGTCTTTCTCTTTATGTGTAGAACATTATTAAGACTGTTCAGACTTGTCTTATGTGAAGGTCAAGTAAACACTACTGTCAATGCAAAGGTGTGTGAAAAAGAAGAACCTTTGCCTCCCACATTCCACCCCTGCTCGGGGTGGTCTGATGGAGTGAAAACATTTGGGAAACAGCGATTTATCTTTCCACGCTGATCTAGTAGAAGGTCAAGCAGGTGGCTGTCAGCTCTCCCTGGGAATGTACCTCAAATGATATTAGTGAGTCACATTCCTGAATTTTTTAATATTCTAAAATGGAGACTGCTATTAGATATTTTGCAAGTTTTACAATTCTTATTTTATTCCAAACAGTTTTCAAACAAATAGAAAGTTTGTATCCATGCTATTTGGATTAAGTGTTTGCTGCCTGAAGTCAGTAGATCTATAGACTCAGATGTCATTGCACTATTAACCTTGATTTTTTCTACATAAAAAACTGGAATCTATAAGGGTTGTAAAGAAAGATATGGGTACCTATGGTCAAGGAGAAAGATATGTTTTACCTGCTAGTATACTAGGCAAAGCCTTGTTGAAAAGTTTCATGTTCCCCACAGATATTGTAGCATATACTATTTCATGTACTACCTTTCAGGATCAGGAATCAGTGCTCTGTGATTGGATAAAATAAGTCAGTGGTCTGTCCAAGTTTATTAAAATGTTTCTGCACTTCAGAAAATGGTAGCAATAATGAATCTATATGAAATCCAATTATGGTGTTAAACACTTTAAATATTGCTTCTCTTTTAAAATGTAATAAATTCTTAAAAATAATATTTCCCACTCCCAAGGTCCCCATGCTCCCAAATTATGATGCTACCAATCTATGCAGATCTTGTCTTTTTCTTCTTCCCATGTAGATTAGATCTATGTATTTATCTCTTGTGTCTCATTGTTGTCTAGCTTCTCTGAGATTGTGATTTATGGGCTGGTTTTCTTTGCTTTTTTAGCTGACAGCTCAGATTGTGACTGTTAAATATTCAGCTTACTGAAATAGACTTATTCATTAAACTTTCTTTCTCCTTTTCCTAATTCTGTGGGGTCTGTAGTAATTTCTCTATTTCATTTCTGAGACCAGCATTGTGTATCTACCCCTTTATATCTTAGTAGTTCTTATTAGTGAATTATCTAATCTTAGCAAGCTGTTAGATACTCATATTTTTATTCCCCCATTTTCTGTTATATATTCATTAATTTATGTATTAAAATTCTGTTACCTAATTTATTTTTGCTTGATGTTCAATAAATTTTTCCATTGGGAAGTTCCTTGAATGAAAGCTTAGTTAATGAGTTTTAGCTCTTTCTTAATATAATTATTCATGCTATAGATTTTCCTCAAATATCTATTTTATAATCTAATGCAAACTTTGCTAAAGTTTATTTTTCAGCCTATCTTTTTTACAATTTGCTTAGCTATTTCTTCCCTTTACCTATATATTGATGATCCATCAATATTTGTATTAAAATATCTCTTTTGTAGATTTCTGACTTAATTCCTGAAAGAACACATATTGTGTGCTCACAATTATGTAAAACTTATTTAAACATTTTATTACACAGAAATATATATATAATGTTTATTCTGCTGTGTTGCACAGCATATATGAGGAAGGCCAAGTAGATCTAGATAGTTAATAACAGTTTATAATATTATTTATTTTCTATCTATTTGCTTTTTCAACTGCTAGGCGAAGTGGTGAGACTCTTAAACAGCATAATTGTGTGTTTCTCTTCATAATCTGTCAGGTTTTGTTTCATGTGTTAGTTTCCATTTATATTCTGACATATTTTGAAGTACTGTTTTCAATTATGGAATACCCCTGAATTATGAAACATCTCTGATTGATTCTGGTAAAAGTATCACATGCATTTTTGTTGTATGAGACATTTGCCTTTTTATGTAGCAAAAATATTACAATTGAGGGATGTTATTTACAAATTCTATGATTTAAAAATGTGTTGACTGAGGTTTTCTGTCCCACATGGTCCTTGTCCTGCCCAGTTCCCTCAGTCATTAAGTCCCAAAGAAATCACACAGAGGTCTACATTAGTTATAAACTGATATGCCTAGTAGCTCAGGCTTCTTATTAACTCTTATAACTTATATTAGCCCATTATTCTTGTCTATGTTAGCTACGTGGCTCGGTACCTTATTCGGCAGGGTAGTCACATATTGCTTCTTCTGTGGCTCAGTCAGGTCTGCAGATTAGGACTTCCCTTTTCCCAGAATTCTCCTGTTCTCATTGACCTGCCTCTACTTCCTGTCTGGTTGTCCTGCCTATACTTCCTGCCTGGCTACTGGCCAATCAGCATTTTTTTTTAAATGTAATTGACAGAATACCATTGTCCCACAGCAAAAATGTAAAAGCATGAGGGCATATATTTAAATAGGTGTATAGGTAAATAGGTGTATAGGTAAATAGGTGTATATGACTAAAGGGTTGTCATAGTGAGAACTAGATTTACCTGGGATAAAGACTATCAAGTTTTATATTTTTGATCCATAACTGTGATTCTTTTGCAGTACCTTAGTTTCCCTAATCACTTGAAGATAACTGGGACCAAATGGTCTCCTTATTCTCTTTAACATTCTGATGTGAAATTGAAGTTTAGTTTTTATATTGTGAAGTTCAGTGGGTTTTTTGTTTTGTTTTGTTTTCTGTTTGTTTGAGGAAGTCAATAATATCTGGCAATGTTTTCAAGAATATTTTATATAAAGGAGCTGGATTGAGAGGAAGAAAAAAAGTAAATGGTATTAAAAATCCATCTGTTTTGGTTGTCTGATATTTTTCTAAGTGTGGTATATTGCGAAGCTATTTATTCTCCTTAATCCAGATGTTATAAATACCCTCTCAGACAAAGATAGCACATACTTTATTACTTAATCCAGATGTTATAAATACCCTGTTGCACAAAGATGGTACACACTTTATGAGTGCTCTGGAAATTAAATGAACAATGTTTTCTGAGTACGGTCTATAATGTGTATGTTTTAATACTTGAATGCTTGTGTGATAATTAGCATTTGTAAATATTCTTAATTTGGAAATGTGCCATTATAATATCATTTAACATCACATAATATTATTTATGTTACGATGGCCTATTTTCTACTGGCTCTAGAGCAGTGGTTCTCAACCTTGCTGATGCAGAGACCCTTTAATACAGCTACTTCACATTGTGGTGACACCAGCCACAAAGTTATTTTTGTTGTTACTTCATAACTGTAATTTCGCTACTGTTATGAATTGTAATATAAGCTTCTATGTTTTCTGTGGTCTTGGGCAACCCCTGTGACCCACAGGATGAGAACTGCTTCTCTAGAAACTGACATTCATGGTTACTTCATAAATTTTGAATTAAAAATGAGTTTTGATATCTCTCCACGCTACACTTCCTTAGATATAATATACTCCTTAAACCACAGCCGTCCTACCAGGAATTTGGTTGCCTTACAACAATGAAAAATCCCACACAGAAGGCAAACAGATTCACATTTATCTGTCACACTAGCAGGACATAAGTAGCATGGAGAGCTTTATCACGTTGTAGAGACACCTGTGGACTCATTGCTTGAAACACAGCTAGTTACTGATGCTTGAAAAATCTATCAAGTCTGTTCTTCTCGTACTCTAAAATGCCTATATATTCCAATTATTAAACTTTTATATGAGTATTTCCTATTAACTCACCAAATTCATCCTAATTATTCTATTTCTTTCATAATAGACCTTTGGCCTGTGACTTTTTCAATAATGGAAAAGTATTACATATTCTTGGGCCTCTATAGGATCCTGGTTGGGGGTCTTGACTGAATTCTACATAAGCATCTTTGGAAGTTTCAAAATTATATGTACATACTGCCTCGAAAATCTTTACTCTTTTTTAAGATTCTCTTAAAAATCTATTTTTTTTTTTTGTGATGCGTTTGGATTTAATGAGACTACAATGTCCTTGGCTTTCTGTTATAGTTGTCATGGCACAGAGTATGGCTTGAAATGTTCTGGACTAGTTAATGGTGACATGAAACCTCAGGAAAAAGAGCATGTAGGATTGCTTCCATTCCCTTACATCATGATGATTTAAATTATATCTATTAAGATTTTTCATAAAGAAAAATATTAGTGAATTTGCATAAATGCAAAACATTTGTTAGTTGCATATTTATATGTGTGCATGTTTGTGTATCTTGTGAAGCAGGTTTTAAAGTTCTAGTTTTCTTTCATGCCAAAGGTGAGTAAGTTGAAATTCAGAAACATTTGGCCTTTGAGAAACTTGAGTGTATAGAAATAAAAAAGGATCTAGCTTTAGCTTTTCACTGAATTGAGGATAAAGAATGTTATATGAGTCTGTGAGGCTATGTATTATTGTTATCAAAATAACAAGCATTGAGTAGCCGTGTTTTATGACTGAGTGACAGGTGGGTAGCTTATCAGAGACAATCGGTGACTAAAGAGATGATTATGCCTGGCGTGGTGGTCCTCACCTTTAGTTTTAGTTCTTTGTGGGCAGAGACCAGCAGATCTGTGGGTATTCAAGGCCAGAGCTATAACATAAATCCTAGACCAGCCAGGCCTACATGTTGATGCCCTGTCTTGAAAAACTGATAAGAGAAGTAACTTATTCATATGGTGGTTTTATCTCTTCTAAAACATGTAAATTATCAAATGGTCCCTGAAAAGAATACTAAGTGCTTAGTACTTTTGTTTCATGTATTCTTATGTCTAGAAAACAATATCCTAAATTAACTAGAATAAAATGAAGGAGATCTCCCTATGTCATGGGAGCCACTCAGTCTGATGATCGTCTCATTCAACACCCTGAAGTTTAGCTCTCTGTTCATGTTTTATTTTGGCTTCACATTCCTAGCTATCAAGGTTCTAATGGAAAATTCATGGTAGACAAGTTAGCTACAGAGTCTGCAATTAATTGTTGGCCTGGGCCCACCAGAATAGGAGAGACCGCCTACTGGAAGTCTGCTTTCAATCTTTAACCACTGGTTATGTTACATGGACCTCAGAAGGAAAATGACACTTGGGCGTTACAATTCCCTGAGGATTTCTGGCTTGACATAGCAGTCTTTGCTCAAACTGACCAATCTTCCAGCTCATGGTTGAGTTTAACCACTAGGTGTGAATGTGATTGTCTTAAATGCATAGAAGTGATTAATGGCAAGTTCCAAGTTGGGAAGCAGGAGTATCAAGAATAGGAACGAAGCTGGCCTAGCCCTGTCTGTTTCACCTTTACTTTGTCTTTCCTTTTGCCTTTTTTTTCCACTGCTGAATATTCAGTAACAAGCTGTGAAAGTCTTCAGGCCATGAAGAGGATGCAAATGAGAGAATTTCATTTCCGATTAACAGAGACAAAGCATCTTTTATCTTGTGATGTCTGCCTAGTTTGACAAGCACCTCAATTAATTAAGCAGCACATTAAAAGAACCCCAGAGAATTAGTAAGCCACAAGCAAAACGTTGAATTGTTATGGGATAATAACCTGAAAATAATGAATTAGTTCTTTATGAACTCTACTAACATTGACATTAGCAGGCACCCTTGTTGAAAACAGATCGTCTGGTGGTTACCCCAAGAGATAAAAGTCCAGCCTGTTGTTCCTGATTTCTCCATTCATCTGAAGAATGCTCGCTGCTGATGAGATCAGTCTTTTGAAGTCTTTTAATTCTCATGAAAGCCAGGCAAAGGCGGTGCCTCTGAAGGCCCCTTACAGTGGTCTACGTTAAAGGCCACTTCAGGATTTGCTCACCTGCATTTTTTTAATGAACCCAAACTCAACAAGGGGCCCAGTGCAAATAAAAAGCCTTTAACTCTTTCTTTTGCGACAACATTATTGATAAATGCAAGTGTGGTCAGATGTTGCTAAAACAGAGTATTGAGTAGAATAAGGCTAAGGTTTAATGTAAAATAGCAAGCTGAAAACAATTAGAACATCAGATGAGAAGAGACAAGAGGGAAGGCAGGTTTCCCTTGTGCACTACCGCAGGACTTGGCAAGCTCACATAAAGCCCAATCTCATCTGTAAACTTGAATTGGAGAGCAGAAACTTTAGTTCAGGTATTGCAAAAAGGACATGAAAAATAGGAGAGCATATGTTATTTCTATTATGGACTGTTTCTATAGTCTCAGAAATCCTTAGAAAGAATTTGACAATCTGTGTGTTGCTCTTTAAAATTATTCTTGATGGGTTAGCTTGGATTCTCCTTAGAAAGAATTGGACAATCTGTGTGCTATTCTTTAAAAAATAATTATTATTCTTGATGGGTTAGCTTGGGTTCTACTAAATTTTGTTCTGATACCAAAATTTGAGGTTATGATATTAGTTCCATATAAATGTACAAGATGCATGGAAAAGGGGACAACAAGGGAATATCCTAGTCCAAAGGGTGAACTTATCACCATGATTCCTATTTGTTCCACTCAAGTATTCTCATGAGAAAATTTATCATGGTTCATGGATTCACCAAAGACATGCATATCTATATATCTATTTTAATTCGTTTGGACTCTTTCTCGGTGAAAAATGGTATGAATGATGGAGGGAAATTCTTTTAAATTTTTTCTCTTGTTGATTGGAAGTGTTGTTTGCTCTTATTCACATGTTTGTACAAACATGTGGTTTATACAAGTTTTATTAAATTTTGACTAAGAAAACACAAGGAGAGTTGTAAAATTTTGTGTCTCTCCTTCTTAGGTATGTAGTGCTTTTTTGTCTCTCATGTTTATAAAGTATGTTTAGTAGTTTGTATTTATTTTATAACAACTGTCATTAACATGGACTCTATGGCAGGGACTATCTATCCTCAACAGTTCATGCTGCTTCATGTAAGTAAAAATATTGTAGGTTAAGCACTATTTCTTGCCTCAGAGTGTAGGTGAGAAAATTCACTGGCTTGATGCCCCAGCCATACTACGTGGGAATATTAAAATACAAACTATTATGTCAAACCCCAGAGCTGGAACCATTTTCATGAACACTTGTAGAATTAGTTTTAGGACTTACAATCTTAATGAACATATTCCTCAAGAAGGCATTTCATAAACTCATTCTTTAACGTCTCAGCGGTGAATACCACAGTGGACTCTGAGGCTGATAAGTAGGAGGGGACAGTGGGACCAAAAGGTCACATGATGAGAGCAGAAGCCCCCATGCTCTACACAGCACAGTGGGCAGCCATAGATCACAATAACCTGTTGGGTGACTCATAAAGAACTCGAGAGGAGGTATTTGAAGTGTTCCAGTACAAAGATGTGACAGGCCAGTGGGAGAGGTCAGCGAAAAGCATGCTCCTATTTCATCTGCAGTACCAAGTCCAAGGACTCCACACTTGAAAAAAATGACAAAAATATCTAGAAAAAACCACTTGAAGAGATGTAGATGCTGCCTTTTCTAGTCATTGCGTGTTATAACCATGCGTCAGATTATTACACTGTATTCCATAAGTATGTACAATTATTTGTGTAGGTCAAAAAATATTCTAAAAATAAAAAGAAAGCCAAAATAAAAAAGGGAGTGGGGTGGTGGGGATATTTCACTATTACTGGAAATGGCGATCCCCCATAGGGAATCTGAGGAGAAGCTCTCCAGAGCAGAGATGTTTGGTTTCTGTAGTGAGATTTGATACCGTGGTTGTAGCGGGAGGCTGAGTTCAGGTGAGAGTACACTGTGGGAGAACATTCCGCTTACTCTTGTCATTTCTCTTGCACAGTGATCAAGGTATGTTCCATAGGATCAGGTACCCCATGCTTTCTCTAAAGATATGGGGATTCGCATCTTCTTTTTTAAAGCCCTGCAGTGTTACCTAAATACAGAACCACAATTCACTCAGCTTTTCCATTCTTCAGCCTCTTCTATATGATGAAGCCCCCAAAACTATGTTTTTGGTTTGAATTCTATTACTATTAATAAAAATTAAATATAAAAGCATTGGAATGAATGCTTCAATCTCTGAGACGATTCTAACACTCCTTTTCTTTCTGTATTTTCATATCTGAATTCAGAATTGCTTTGCTTGTTGAAGGAAACACATTTAAAAGAGAAGAAAAGGAAGGTGAGACTCTTGCTAGCATACAGGCTGAGTTGGCAAGAAAGTCCCAGGACAGGCAGAGCCCAGGGGTGAGCCATGCTATTTTAGGCCAGGAAGCAATGTGCTGAGCTGTAAAAATGGCAAGTCCTCTCTGCTCATCCCAGGGCCAGGCATCTCCACAACTATCCTTCAGTCTCCCTTCTCATCCAGTAGGGATTTACTGCCCGAGAGCTCAAGGTTAATACCTTGGCTTTGCAGAGTGCATTTTCCTTTTTGAAGAATTTCGTGTTATCTCATCTGTTACAGAATTTCTCAGGACAGAGGCCCTAGGAGACTGAGTCTTTGCCCACCTCCCACAGCCTGGTGATGGCTGGGACAGCTCTACAGGACAGGGAAGCATAAGAGCAGGATTGCTAATGAGCAGATGGGTGTCAAACCAGAAACACTCTCCAAATCAGAGCACTAAATCCGAGAAACATCAGGTTATGAATACGAATATTAGCAAACTTAAATCATAATGTTTTCTCTAAAGTATATACAATACTTAGCTTAAATATGTCTTAAATTTTATTAGATTTAATTATCTTAAAATTTTTAATTGGGTCTGGGTTTTAACAATATTTAAGGCAATTATACAACAGATTTTTATCTTATTTATCTAATTTATTTATTTACAGTACTAAAATCAAATCCAGAGACTCAAATGTACTGGATAAGCACTCCACAACTAAACTATATACCTATATATCTAGGCAAATAACAGACTTGGATTAATTTTACAAAACAAATAAATATATTTGTCATAGAAAGTACTCAGGTGTGGTACTGATCAATAGTCATTCATTACTTTAAAAGAACAATCATCCTTTAAATTTGATGTATCTTTTTTAATTATTTGAATTTTTTGAAATAATGGTATACCATCTTTCCATTTCCTTTCCTCCTACCAAACCCTCCCAAATATTCCTCCTTGCTCTTTTTCAAATTCATGACCTTTTTCTTTTCATTTACTGTTTTAACATCCTCCACACACTATGTATATATGTATGTATGTATCTGTAAGCTCTTAAGTACATGTTCAATCTGTATATTGTTATGTAGTCCTCAATATTACACATGCTAATGACTTATGTTTATATTCTGTAATTCATGAAAATTAATTAGCATATTTCTCTTGCCTTTTCCATGTTGCTGCTCTTGTAATCAAGTTAACTTGATGTGTTATATCCATCAAAATTCAGTTTCCCCATCTCCAGTCCCTAGATTATTCTACTCTACATATTAAATGCATCTTTTGTCCTGACTTGAAATGATGCTAGTAAAAGTGCTAAATATTATTGCCTTATTTAAATTTAATATGAACTGGCAGTTGAGGTACTTGACAATAAACATGTTTTAAAAAGAAGCTACCTCACTAGTAACTTAAACTGTTCTTTTTTTGAATGTTGCTCTTATAATCAGTCTTGTATAATGTGTGCAGTAGCCAAGATCAAGTCTCTAGTCTTTCTTTATATAGACAGATCAAAGATTTTAAAAGGATATAGTTTTACAGAAGACAATATTTATTATCTAAGAGGAAGAGCAGAATGTTGACCTATCAGAATATTTGACTTGATATCAGATTCAGTATTGATAACCAGGCTCTTGCCAGATTCATTAATGAAACAACTCTCCCCACATAAAATGTATACTTTCTAAGAAATAAATGAATCTGGAGAACTGATCTGTATCTGAATATAAGTATATTTTACATGAAGAGTTCAAGTAAAATCACATTTCAGTTTAACACCAAATAACATAGTATTGGTATGGGAGCTGGCTTACAAGGTAAAAAAGTAACTTGCTGTCAAAGCTGACACTCAATACCTTCAACCTACAGGAGGGAAAGAGAGATGTGACTGTCACAAGCTATGCTCCGACAAGTGATGCACATCTCTCTCGTAATAAAAAAATCTTTACATAAAAATAATGCACTGATGAAAATAGGTTGTAGAACAAAACCTGAAAATCAAAAATCTCTCGACATCCCTGGCATCATTTTAAAGGTGCTATTGTCTTTTCTCACTGGCTTATAATTATTGACTAAGTGGAGAACTAACTCATCGTGTAACTTAACACTTAAAATGCAATACATTCAGTTTTGTAGTAGCAACTTAGTATAAATGGATTGAGGAAAGGACGCTGTGACTTATAGATTTCAACTCTATCTCCTTCCCATGACCACTGGGTAGGGACACAATGAGTTAGCTTGCTGAACAACCACCTTCAAGAAGGATGAAACTTACCCTCTCTCAGGTCACAGGGGCAGTAGGGGGTGAATGGCTCTGTAAGATGAAAGATCTGGTCATTGCGTCTCTACTTGCTTATTTAACTTATGAAATCTCTCAGCCTGTGTTGCCAGTGCTCTGTGTACAGAATAATAATTCTATTATGTAATGTTGCCATGATTAGCTTGACAGTGAACAGAACCTCAAATATAGAAGATGAAATATAATGATGTGCTTTTGTTTTTCCACCATCTTCATTTTACAAACCTATACCAGAAAAAAAAAACATGTTTGCTCCTTTTAAAACCAGTGTAACTTGGAACAGACAGTGGCAAATACATCAACCAGGTACTACCCAGGTACTGAAGATTTCACAACAGCATCTAAACCAAACTGGAAACCGACTTCTAACTAAAGACAGTTGAAAACTCAAATTTATATGGTTCACAAAAGGTAG
Organism: Microtus oregoni; assembly: GCF_018167655.1. Taxonomy (NCBI): domain Eukaryota; kingdom Metazoa; phylum Chordata; class Mammalia; order Rodentia; family Cricetidae; genus Microtus; species Microtus oregoni. The sequence goes on along the minus strand of NW_024543077.1, from coordinate 8,852,552 downwards.
GGAGGTAATTGCAGAGTTCCAACTGCAATTTGTACTTCAAAGACCTCTTCAATGGAATAAATTAGTTGTAGAGAATTAATCACAAAATATATTTGTACAAAAGGCATGGCATCTTTAGCTAATTTCAATCTATAATAGAGTATTTTCTATATATGTGCACGTAGACTACTCAGGAGACTGAACTGGAAAACCTTTTCAGGATGGCCTCAGACTCTCTGTCCAGTTGTCTTTTCGTCCTCCTGTTCCCAACACTCTCATCTGAGATTATAGACAAACACCACTGCGCTCATTCCTAAACTGAATAACCTTGAAAATGATCTCATAATATTACTTACAGAATTCTCTCTTCCTTTCCCTTCCTCAAAACCTTCACATGTACTACTTCACCTTGCTCTCTTTTCAACTTCTTTTTCTTTAATTGGTGTGTGTGTGTGTATACTTACATACGTAAATGTAATCTACTCAATCTCTATAATGTTACTTGTATGTATGTCTTCACGGCTGATCATTTGATATTGGAAAACCAACCAGTGTGCTCTGATCTGGGAAATCCTGTTTCTCCTTCTCTCATCATTCCTTAGTTGCCTGCAGCTCCTTGTCTAGGGCTGACCTCTCAAAATTTTCCATTCCACGATTCTCATGACTATTCTGTCATCCATCTTCAGGTATTGTTTAGGTAACCATGTTGGTAATACTTCATGGGTGTAGCTTCTGACATTTCTAGGACAGACAATATCACAACAAATTTTTTCAACTCTTAATGATGAGACGTATGTTGAAGCCTGGGCCTATTCTTTTTAATCTGGGGTGGTGAAGATTGAGAAGGTCTGCATATGACTCTTCCAAGTGCTTACATGGATACTAGTCACACTAAGCCCAGGGGGGAGGAGGAATGGCAAAACTTAGTCTTTAATGTGAAAAGAATTATTGGATGCTTTAATTTGTGTCAGTGGGCAACCACACACCTCAGTATTCTCTGAGCACTGTCATTATGTATCTATATCTAAAAGCTGTAGAATATAATGGGGAGAAATTGGAGTCTCATTGCCATTTTACAGGAATGTGAGTTTAAAAATAGCCATTCTTTATAGAAGCGCTCTCTCTGGCCACGAGCGCTTCCAACATTGTTGATCCTTCCAGCCAGATTGTCGCTCTATAAATATAAGCATATGAGCTCTTTTCCCTTACCCTGAGCAGTAAATACTAGGGCCATTTCAGGAGACCAGAACTTTACGCTGGAATAAAACAATGAGTGTATTATCATCACCAAAAGAGCATTCTGAATTTTATTAGAAGGAACCAATTAAGATGTTATTTTCAAGCAAAGAGCTTGGCATGGCTTCAGAAATTGACTTTGCAGAGCTAGGCAGGGGCTTAGCTGGCATAGAGAGCCAATCTTGCTTAGAGTTTTGACAGCATTAATGCACATGCCACTGGGCTTTTATTCTTTAAGCTGATTCTCTTAAAAGCCGTGCTTCCTGCCACTGCATAATTGCCTCCATTCCAGGTTCCATTAGTCCAGCAAACCTGCTGCCACGAGAGTGGTAGCCTCCGTGGGAAAACCTAATTATGCAAAGACTTTTCCAAGGCTGTCTTCAAAGGTCCATAATATAGCTGCTTTTTAAATGTTGATATATGAAACAGAATAAACCAATAATTATTTTTTGCCATTTTTGTATTCCTTGTTATTTGCCTAATTATCTTGATTGCAATGGTGTAAGGATTTTTCTGTTACAGAAGGAAACATGCCCTTGGTGGCTTTGTTTGTGCACATGGAACTGGTCTCCATGGCTTAGCTCAGATTTGAGGCTAATGAGAATGGTTTCTTCCTTCCTTCTGACTATGTCTATGAGGTCTATGTCATCTTTAGAGCTGCTTACTTCTACGTTTGCTTCCTACAAACTTTCTCACAACCCACATTTGTTTCCTTCATCTTATAGCTACCCCTTCTCCTCCCCCCCCCAGTATTCTACCATGAGCTTGGTGCTTTCTGTGTGAATCATTACCTACAAATACATCAGCTATCACACACACTCTTTATCTTCAGTGTCAGTCCTGAGAAGATGGCACAGTGGGTAAAGAGCTTACCACGCAGGCATTAGGAATAGAGTTAGCTTTCCTAACACCCATGTGAACACTATATAGGTGAAAGGGCCAGACTGTAATTGCAGCATTCGGGAGACAAAGACCAACGATGTCTTCCAGTAGCTAGCAGGCCATACTAGAAAGCCTATTCTGCTGGAGATGCACACTCGTTATATAAAGTGAAGAGTGATGGAGGAGAAGAGCGGACATCAGCCTCCGACCTACACAAACACCATTCATACATTGATTTGCATGTGCAACTGGACATACATGTGCTCCTATACACTTGAGAGTGTGCCCATACATACTTGGGCACATATACCTGTAAAAATTGTAAAAGAGTAAAATTTAAAATGCAATATATACTTACTCTTGTAATGGGGGGCATCTTCTGACACTTGCTTTGCAGGGGATTTTGTTTATGTTTTTATGGGGATTTACACAATGTAAGAAAAAGACCATCATGCTGATCATTGTATTATCTTCAGAATGGCAAAACCCACAGGCCCCAGGTTCTGGGATACTCAGCAGGAATGGAACTAGAGAAAGCTATGTGTTAAGATGTGCTATTTACTCACATTTGGAATTCAAATCCAGTGCCAAGTGACATTTCAGTGAAATTTCTTCTACCATGACTGGTTTCCAAATTTCATAGTCAATATAGGCAGCTGAAACAGAATTTAAAACACTTTCTATTACTGCTTCTGAAGAACGAAAAGGATATTAGAATTTTGATAACTGAAGGTAACTTTGCTGAAACTCATTGCATAGACATTTTCAAGGTATGTATTAGTATTCAGCCACAGCCATCCAGATCTCATTCACTTCAAGCTGGAAGCTGGAAAATATAATTAGAATAGATTGTCAAAAAATTAAAGATCAATATTGAGAACAAAAGTTGAGATCTTTTATGAGGAACTGTATGCCCATCTGTCTTATTCTTTTCTTTCCTACGCATTGACCCATGTACTCTTTGTGGTGACGGTCTAGTAATGCAAGTAGTTCTGTAGGTATTTTGGAGCATACCCTATGCAATGCCTTGTTCTGCATCTGTATACGCAAAGAAGCAACAGAGCGCATATCCCATCCTCAGGGGCTTCCCATTACAGTAAACAGAGTAATTCAGCCACACAAAAAAACCTATTATAGCAGCCAAAACTTGGTATGTACTATAAAAAGAGAACAGAGACCTTACAGGAAGGTTGTTATTTATACAAAATGTCCCTTAAATGAATTTATTGTCTTAGCTTTAAGTCCACTGTAAGCATTGGTCATCTCTCTAGCAGTTACTGAGCTGTATCTCAGTTTAGACAGAGTTAAGAATAAATTAAACTTGAGTTTAATTTATTAAACTGAAGCTTTTGCCCTTAACTCAAGGTCTCCAAAAGTCTGAGTCAAAGTGTTATCGTTGGGCTTTGTTTTGATTGGTTTTTACCTCCAAACTTTAACCACTGCCTGTAGCTTTAGGTCTTACGGCTGCAAGGTTCTTCCTTGACAAGAAGGTTGGTCCCTGGTTGCAAAGTTGATTCTGAATGCCCAGGTAGTTTAAAATCTAACTGCCTCCAGTGGAGGTATCTACCACTTTGAGTGACCTTTTCATTTTCCTTTTCCATAGCTCAGCCCTTTTCCCCTTCCTAAACTTGCCATGCTTGAGGATTGAATCAAAAAGAACATCTGGTCATTTGCCTGTTGTTTTTCCTTTTGCTTTATCTTGTTTTGTTTTTTTTCCTCATGAGAACTGAGAATCTGATTCAGGACCTGTGCTTGCTAGGCAAGCTCTCTACCACCCAGCTAAATAGCTAACCCCTGTCTGCCCGTTTGAATATAGAATGCTCTACAAACATGCAGTTTTCCTCAGCACCCTTCAGAGTATGAGAATGACTTGGGGAGGACTTGCTTTTAATATCAGGCACCCAAAATAAATTTATCAAAAGGAATTGAAATATCTTTCATGCTTTATAACTAACCCTGTGCCCAGAGGTTAGCAGCTGCTCTCTGTGGGCTTCATTCCCATCAGTACTTCGCCATCACTGTAAGAACATAAGATTTGGACTTAGGGGAAAATTAGAATCCGATCCGGAAAAAAATCTGTAATTATGAATTTTTAAAATGACAGGTATAAACTGTAACTTAGAACAGCGATTTCCAGCCATGGACAGGGATTGTGGTCACTTAGAGGCTGTTACAAATCCTCATGTCAGGATTCCCCTCAGACTAACTGGTGATTTGTTCCTATTGTAAAAAGTCTAGCAACTGTGAGCTCTCTTTTTCTCTCTCTCCTCCCTCAACCTCTTTTCCCCTGCTCCCTTTGCACCATGAGAAGAGGAAGTATATTTCTGTTATTTAATAATCACTCAAACTTAGTTATTGTGCTATGCCAGCATGAAATTGCTCAGAGAGTTAGCAAGGAGGAAAGTAGCCTATCACATCTTATCCTGGCTTTCCTTATAGGGTCGGAAAGGGACAGAGATTCCAAAGTCTGTCCTAATGTGCTCTTAGTCTTCCTAGTAGGCCATCTTGACTTAAGTCTTAAAAATTAATTATTTCACCGCCTTAGGTCACTTATTTAATACCACCACTGCCATGGAGGCAGGAAGGGATTCCTGGGATAATAGTCCAGATTTCTACTTTAGTAGATTCTCTACTGTAGTGTGAAGAACAAGTGTTCATAGATTTGTGGGAGTTTGGTCTGGGATTCTATTTAAAAACAAAACAAAATTCAAAAGGAAGATTCACCTCACTATTATAATAATACATATTTTTCTGTGTTATTAACATGCCATTACTGCATGTATTTGGTGAAGAATCAACAATGTTGAAGCTATGTGTGGAAGGATGCAGAAATGGTTGAGAATAAAGAGTTTATAGCTGTTCGTATGATCTGTTTGGTATGTGGACCTTTTTAAATGCATGTTTCATACAGTTTGATGAGAAATTAATTTATTGCAATATAGAGAAATTCAGGTGTCTTCATTAGCTTATGAAACCTACCTCTATACTTTGAAAAAGGAGTTATGAAGTGGGAATTGCTCACTCAGTATAATAGGCATAATGTAATAGGTTCAGGTTCATTTAAAGCAGTCTGGCCAACAGCTCCATGCAGACTGAGTATTTGAGCCTCTGACAATGCCAGCATTCACTATGGCAGATACATCATCCTGCACGTTTGAAGAAAATAAAGTCAAGCTTATGTATATTTCCTCAAGAGCTTATATCATTCTTGAGTATTATAGTATAAAAATGAACAAATATATAATGTTTCTAATTATAAAAAGATATAAATTAAATACTGTAGTAATAGGGGCGGCAGGGCTGCGTTCTCAGCACCCCCGGCCGCCTGCCCGGCTAGCTTATGCCCAAAATAATTACACAGACACTGTATTCTTTTAATCACTGCTTGGCCCTTTAGCCCTAGCCCTTACTGGCTAATCCTGTTATCCCGATCAACCCATCTCTAATAATCTGTGAGAACCGGTCTTACCGGGAAGATTCTAGCCTAGTCCATCCTGGGTCGGAGCTTCATAGCATGTGTCTGCCCAGGAGCCAGGAGCATGGCATCTCTCTCTGAGGCATCTCTCTCTGGCGTCTGCTCCCGAGAGAGCTGTGGAGTCTATGACCTCACTTCCTCTTCCTCCCAGCGTTCTGATCTGTTTACTCCTCCCACCTATCCTCTAACCAATAAAATGGGCCAGGGCAGTTCCTTTATTAGCCAATGACCTTCCTCCATCAAAATACTTAATCGTCTCCAATATCTCTGAGGGAGAAAATCAGCAATAGCTTATTGCATGTTGTGTGCAGTATAGATGGGAGAAGAAAACCATTTTTAATACTCTTATCCTTCTATTAAATTTATTAAATTTTATTAAATTTACGGCAGGTGATATTCAGGGACACTATATGTTTGAGATTACAGTCACATCAAACAATCTTGTTTCCAAGATTCCTTCGATGAATTCCTTGCTAGAATAAATAGTTAATTAAACAATGTATTCCTTGTGCTCAAAGAACACACTCTTGTAGGAGTCTTTACACATTCCGTAGACAAAGAGAAGCAACTGACAAATAAATTCTTAAGACATATCCAAGAGTAAAATGTCAATATCCAGCTTGATAAACTTTAACAATGAAAATGTTAAATACCCCCCTTGATGGAGCACAGGGGAATTAACTTTCTCGGTTGAAGTTGCTCTGAACAATAGTAAAATAGCCATATTAATAAATTGCAATTATGTAATTAAAAAGACTTAGACCATTTCGCAAAATATTTGGCTTATTTGCTGATCGGAACATTGTTGACCAACCTAAATCAGCTCTAATTCCAACTTGGCACTTTGGAGAACTGCTTGGCTTTCTTCTCCTCTTCCTGTTCTCCTGTTGTTTCTGGAGTTCATCTGTCTAAATTAGATGTGGTAATTCCCTGTACCACCCTCTAAGTAGGGCAAACCTATGACTCATTTTCCCCACCCAATTACAGCAGAACTAAGTGCCATGTACAAATGAGGTGTTGCTGCAGTATTTCCCAGTTTATCTTCAAGTCACTCCGTCAACTGTTTATACATCATCTTCTGTGCTAGGCAACACACCCCGAGACTGCTCATAGATGAATACTTCATTCTTTTTCTCCATGGCATCTCAGCAATGAGGAACAAATCTTATTAAACAAAACAAAATAAGTCAAGTATCTACTCTGCAATGCCAAGATTTAATGAAGTGGTTGCATTCATGTTTTCATTTGTTCCATAGAGAAACCTTTCTTATTTTTATTTAATACATTGTTTATATAGCAGTAGGAAATGGTTGCTCATAAAATTAACTCGCTTTAATTAATCCAAAGCACAAACATTTGGTGCCGCATTGCACAACCTTTGCTAGCTAAGGCAAGTGCAAGACGGCTACCCACCCTCAGATTTCCCCACCTCCACATAAAAGCATGTAACTCCCCTAAGCTCTTTTGACCAGGCTACAAAATGAGGATTACATTAGTTGTATTCTGATAGTGTTGCTGTGAATAGTGAATGTGGTAGCATTTATAAAACAAATGATACACAACAGCAAATACAGAATATGATTATTGGATATAAAGTAAGGAAATTATAACAAGTATTTTGCCTAGATGTCTTGGGAAACATTAGAGAGGGAAGGCCTAATGTTCTTGGCTCCTATAATACATAAAATTGAGTTAACTGAACTGACTAGAGATGCTAGTGGACAATCTTGGTTTCTCATTTTTTTTTTCCCAAAAGTCAGTGGATCATGGTGCTGGTGAGGGTCAAACGGGTTTCTAAACCCAGATTTTTTTTCCCCCTTTCTATGAGCTCTCTAAAATCTTGCAGAATAGAGTTTACATTTCTTTGGAGTGATGCTCTATAATGGAAAGATACTATCTAAAGACATTGATAATTGATAGTTCTAGTACGTGTGCCATCTTCCTGGAGTACGGAGAACGAGAACTCACCACCCAGTGTCAACCTGGTTTTAGCATCATTTTCCTTTAGCTAGGTGTGTCTCTCTGATCTGAATTCTTACTTCCTTCTCTTCTTTACACGGGAACCAATCTTCTCTATGTCCTTGATTAATATGCTGCCTTTTGTTTTATTTATCATTTGCTGTTCTGGGCTTCACGAAGGAGGCTGAAGCTAGCTGAGACATAGTGTCGGCTGAAGACAGACGTTAAAGTTTATGGCAGTAGCCTCTTACTACTATGCTGTTCCTTCAGTTCAAGTCCTCAGAAAGAGACATCACCCTGGCTGGAGAGGCAAGAATTTCACACAGAAAAAGGGAACGGAGAATTGATTTTATTAAACTGTGCTTACATTTTAAGTTGTCTTACATTTTAAATTCTTTTAGAAATCCTCCATTTCCTTCCCAATAGTACCTAAAACCAGCATTGTGTGTAATAATTTCATCACCACTAGAGTGAAACTGTGATTTTTCTAATAGTTGTTACAGGGGAACTCATAGGTGGGAAAAGAAGATAGGCTTTTCAGTTTCACACAGTGTGGGTCAAGGGTGTAGCCTAGTTGTGAATGCCGCTGATTTAAGAGTGAGCTTTAGCCTAGCCTCACTGCCAGACCCCGTTCGTGAAGGTTAGTGCACCCTCCTCACGTATCCTCATATCCCACAGATCCTTCCTACTCACCTCACATAGGCTCTCTGGCTTTCCTGTTTTGAAAGTTGTAGCACAGATAAGGATGAAGAAATCCACATACCTTGGGAGAAAAGTAGATATTTCAAACTAGTCTTAGATGCTAAAAGCAAGAGAAAGTTCCTCTTGAGCAGAATGAGCAAAGTTGGTAAACAGGCTAAGGTGTATTCCAAGATGCCAGGGTCTAATGTCTAGCAAAAAAATCTGTTAAGGGGTCACTTCTGAAGACTTACAAGTAGGGTGGAGAGAGAAGCCCAAGGTCCCAAGGTTCTCTGTGCCTATTAGATCTTATTTTAGCTGTTTTTTTTGTCATTTCTACTTTACTATATACAAATACACATACGTATGTACATATGTATGCATGTATGTATAAACTTGGACAAAAGACAATCTGAGGTGTGTCTATTCTTGACAGAGGAGTTAAGGCAGAGGCCTTGCAAAATGATACTGAACGAGGATAATGAAATGAGCGAGAATTTTTATGGCTGTAGTAATAAATGTGGGTAGACTTCAATATTTTTTCTATTGCCTAGATTGGACACAAACGATTATATGAAGAGATATCTAGGGTCATTTGTCTATGACCTCCTCTTTGAGATTCAAAGCCTTTTAACTTTCCAATGACTTGATCATGTTATTAAAGAATAATGTGTGTACCTTATGTATATGTATGTATGTATAAATATAGTTGGAGGGGTATTTAAAAGAAAAGGATATATTCTACTGGGGAACTTGCAAAGTCACACGCTTTGAAACCACTGCAGTGAATTACACCTCCGGGATGATGCCAACTGTAGTAAAGGGATGTTACTCTGTACACTCAACACAAAATGAACCTGAATCTGACTCTCCTATTCTTGTGCTCCATAAGTTTCCTTTATTTCAATTGTTTTATAAGTAGTATGACATCTTAGAAGTTCCTCAAGTTGTCTTTGTATGCCTAGAGATGAATGAAATACCATGGTGGGATGTAGAAGTTTTAAAAATGAGAGCAATAAACATAATTTCTATGAAACATAGTTTGCCTTATTGAGCCTTACATTGAGACATCATTTGGCTTTTCCACATTCTGGAGATATATTTGTAATTGAGGAACTGTTAGGAAGCTCAGCAAAAGCAGGTTTTTTTTTTGTTTTTTTTGTTTTTTTTTTTTTTTTTTTTTTGGCATTGTCTCCTGTGTGTTCTCTTTGTCTGTTCTGGTCACCTAGTCATGATGTACATATTTTTAAGACCTTGTTATGCTTACAGTTCATAATCTCTGAAATTTGGTGATTTTTTTATGCGTTGATTGTATAATCTGGCCTGTATATTTAACAACCTAAATGTGATTTGTGTATAAAAGGTTGGAATTAATGCATATTTTAACATGTGTATGACATTTTCCCATTTAATGAAAAGTCACCATGAGTATACATGGGACACAATTCATAGAGCCATGCCTTGTCCCTGTAAATAGAGGGAGTTAATGAGGCAATAAACAAAACCATTTTGTTAGCTTTTCTTTGTCAGTGCAACCACAAAAAAAAAACCAGTTTATTTCTACTTTTCATCAATTTCTGCTGTTGAAATTTAGATTTTCTTTTATTTATGACCACAAGTCTACCACACACTCCTTAGTTTGTTATTTTAAACCACATGGGGGTGAAGCTCAATTGGTAAAGAATAGGGTAGGACAATTTTTAATTAAATAAATGGTGCTTTCAAAGAGAACATGGATGCATGGAGTCCTCGTCTGTTTGTGTACTGTTGAGTCTAATAAATGAATTGGTACTAGAGGGTATCACCAGAGTTGGAACATGATTTTTGCTGTAGCCTTATTTCTATTAGTTCAAATGAGGCATGATGCTAGATAATATCCTGGTTCCCAGGAAGAATATTCACCTCACTCCTATATTTAGAACCATTTTTTTTTTCCTGAGAGAAATACTGGATGTCATCTATCTAGCCTTTTTATATTACAACTCATGGAGAGTCAAAGAAACTACAAAACTTGGCCTCCGGGCAAGAGGAGTAAAAGTGGCCTACAGGGGTTACTTGTCCATTTGAAGGATCCTCCATCACTCCTTTCTGTTTTACTTAGTTCCTTTAAGAAGCAAATGGAGGGATGGAGAAATAACAGTGTGCAAGATGAGAGAGCCAAAGAGTGGGCATGGGGAGGCTGTAAGGAAACAGTCATAGTGGCCTAGGACTTGGAACTGAAGTTAAACATGTTGATTACTTAAAATGCCCAATATTTGCAGCTAGTATCTAAAACAGAAAAATGAAACAGGTCTAAATCATCTTTGCTCAAAATCACCACGTGCTTTTTATGCATATCAGAGCAGATCCCAATTACCTTCTAAAGTAGCTTTTTGATCAGTTGACGTCTTCCCCTATTCATGGTTTTGTTTGCTTTGTATTTTTCAGATAGGAGCTCACTATAGAGTCCAGGCTTGCCTTGAAGTTCCTAAGTATGTTGGGCAGTTCAGAATAGTGATGCCTGTACCTCATCCTACTGAGGTCCAGGATTCCTGGCATAGGCCACCACATTAAAGCTCTCCCTTGATTTTATCACATGAAATGAGGAGATAATAGTGTGAGTGAAAGATATGCACATCATTTTTCCTTTTCCTTGCTTACATTGTTTTCTTTCCATCTCTCGTCCAGCCTGCCAAATAGTTGAAGAGTTTTTGATTAAAAAAATAGAAAAACATTTATTTTGTAGTTTTTAACAGGGGCTGGGGAATATATGCTGTTTCTCTGGTTTGTTCTTATTAAGGAAGCAGGGGAAAGCCTGTGAACATGTGGTCCTGGTAGTGGAATGGGGCTTACTCTCTTTAACAGACTTTTCATGGTGAAGAAGTACACAGCTTAGGATCTTAGAACCAAAAAAGGAAGTTGCAGGAGGACTTTGTTGCCGGGTTGAATTTCTCAAGAACTGTCAAGGATTTAACCAAGCATCGTGAAATTCAGAGTGCATATGAATTGTCCATGAAAACCAACATAGGGTTAGGAAATTAAGTCCCAACTCTTGTTCTAGCAGATAGCTCAGAACCAAGAGATGAAACCCAATACTTACAAGGAACTGCTGTGTGGGATTCTGAGATGGTCCTTGTCTAGGGTTCTGCAATCGGAGTGTGAACATTTAATCCCGTTAATTCAGAGAGGCCTGCAACAATGTCTAGATGGCAAGTGTGTAAGTTTTTCTCAAGGGGCTAAGGTCAGTGCTGCAAAGCATGAAGTAATGATATTTCATTGGATGATACAGCCACTTGATGTGCCCATTGGTTTTACATGGCCTAGGGCAAAACGTTTTAGGATCTTGCCAGGTATGATTTCTCTGCAAAGCATCCTCTAAGGTCTGGATTCTGCCTTGGACTCTCTGGAACTCTGTGACCTTCTTATCTTCTCATGTGCCATTATAGTTGGGCCAAGTTCAGTCTCCACAAAACGTAAGCATTTCAGCTTTTAAACCAGCAGATTTTTTTTTTTTCATTATTTAGGTTTTTCAAGACTGTGTTTCTCGTTGTAGCTTTGGAGCCTGTCCTAGAACTCACTTTGTAGACCAGGCTGGCCTTAAACTCACAGAGATATACTTGACTCCGCCTCCTGATGGCTGGAATAAAGGCAGTGTGTGCCACTGTTGCCTGGCTAGACCAGCAGATTTTGAAGTAGAAATTACATCTAATGAAATAATTTGGCCTAACCTTTAGAACTGTATCCTTGAGGATGATTTGCTAGATTCTTCTAGAAGGTTCTCAGCTTTTCCTTTGCTTTCACATACTTTTAACCCTCACATTAGATTTTTCTGTTAAGAGTCAAAAAGACTGAACAAGAAAAGAATTTGAATGTAAAGGGAGAGGGCTCTGACTTCTGTGGAATCTGTAAGAGCCCCGTTTTTGTTTTTTGGTTTTTTTTTTTTAGCAAATATGAGTTCATAAACTCAAGAGAGATTCTTTAAACCTATTTTTTCTGCTCTTCATTTCTTAATGAAAATATTTCTGCAAAAAGTGAAGACAACCAATGTTGAAAATTTATATGTAGAAAAATGTAATACCTTAAACTGGAGAGATAAAAGACTTTTAGCACAAAGGTTAGTTTCTCTCATACATGAAAATACTGTTTTCTATTCCTTTATATCTGCTCTGATTCACTTCATCATGGTATAATTTGTTTTTCCAATTATGAGAATTTTAAAACTGAATAATTTAATAAAAAAATTTGCCTACAAGTTTCAAAGTTACAATTTAAATGATTGCCGGCATAATTCTATATAATTGACTCGGTTACTTATTTATAAATCTATTAATAAAATTATCCTGAGTGAAAAATGTTGCTATTATTGAGTCTTACGTGTTAGAGTTCTACCAATGAACCCTTTTCTGTGTTTACAATATGTGATCTATTGTTTTGCCTACCATCATAATCATGTCTAGAGGACACTTCTGCTTTCAAAACACAGCATTTTCTCAGCAAAATGTGCGTACACTGTGGTTTGACTTTAGGGCAGACAAAATAATATACACTGCCACAACAAATTAGTATCCATATGTCTTTTAGAAAATATGTTTTAAAGATTAAATTATCATTTAAAGCCTCTGTTTTGGATGGCTTCAAAATTCTGTCACATAACCTAATACAAAAAGGAGGATATGTTTATAAGCATGTGCAAACACTAGTTACTTCCAGCTTGTTTGTAACACTAAAAGGTGATAGTACATAATAGAAACTCTATAAGATCACAAAACAAGCCGGGTGATGGTGGCGCACGCCTTTAATCCCAGCACTCGGGAGGCAGAGGCAAACGGATTTCTGTGAGTTCGAGACCAGCCTGGTGTACAGAGCTAGTTCCAGGACAGGCTCCAAAACCACAGAGAAACCCTATCTTGAAAAACAAAACAAAATAAAACAAACAAAAAAAAAGATCACAAAACAGACACCTGAATTATAACTTGAATTGTATCATCTCTTACTCCTGTAAACACCGCAATCCTTATTTATTTTATACCTAGATGCATAAAATGCTGTCGTTTCTAAGCAGGGCTACTGTGAGCCTAAATGATGAAAAGGATTCCTATTGGGTAGGATAAAACTTCGCTGGGTGTGGTAGCCTATTGCTGTAATCCCGTTGCTTGGGAGACAGAGGCACACACGGTGAGCTCTGTAAGATTGAGACCAGACTAGTCTACATAGAGATTTCAGAACAACAAGAACTACATGGTGAGAACTTACCTCAAGTAACAAAACAAACCAACAAAAAAGCAAAAATAAAATAAAAATACATTTAAAATAAAAAAAAATAAGCCAAAGTATACCATAGCATGAACTTGTCAGGTGAAAATACAGCATGCTCTGTCTTGTGAATTAGACTTAGTAACTTTGTAGTCATTGAAATTAATGTTCCTAAACTGTTTTTATACTTTGAAACATAAAACACAAGTAGTGACAGACAAAATTCCTATTCTAAGACTCACAGCTAAACTTCCTGCTCATTGTTTATCAATCACATTTTTTGCAAGGTTTCTCTGTCCCTTTTGCCTCACTGTCTGCTTGCTATAATAATTAATTCTGAACACAGTATTCATGCTTTTCCCACATCATCCTCAAAATTATTTATTTTTATGTTTATTAGAGGCCCACTTATAAATAATATCTAACTTTAAAGCATATCAAAACACAAGAAAACCTTATGATTTTAATGTTTAAAGATAATATTTATTCTTTAAATACGTGTAAAAAGAGCATTTCAGATGAGTAGCTTAGTGTGTGCTTCATTCCTTAATCTATAATCTATCGGGGGCCTCGAGTACCAGCCTCAGTACCCCCCTCAGATGCAGAACTGGATGTCTATGGCAAGTGAGGATCTGAGGGTAAAAAATTAACTCAAGCACATTATCTCTGCATTTTCTTTATTTTTTGTGCAAGGGAAAGAAGTGAAATGAAGGGGCCACAGAGGAGAAGAAGAAAGGCGTGAGGTTTTGGTTTTTACAGACACAGCTGGAAAATTCCATAGGCAAGGACAATGATAATATGTATATAAAAATCACAAAAAAAAAAAGGACAGGTAGAACCTGACAAAGCTGTACTCTGGAACAGGTGGCACTGTTCAGGAAAGAGCCAGCATTTAAGGTCAAGTACCTGACATCCCATACCATTAGATTAAGTTACTAAACACCCCTGAATTCTGGATCCACCCATTCTTCTCATCCAATCTCTTTGGTGATAACCAGCTTTGGGGACGCCCAGATTTGTTTGTTAGCAAAGGAGAGACATGCTGCCTTCCTGCTCAGTGCCTGTCTTCCATAGAAATTTCCATGTGGTCTGTTAGTAGGTAATTTTGTGGGGTTGACTCTATGTGAATTTGACTGTTAGAACAAAGAATGAATGTTATCGCTCTAAGGCCTCTTGGTCTGGGGGAATGGAGCAAGGTCATTCCATTGGCCATGCAGAAGTTACATTGTTGAAGTGTTCTTGGAATGAATTCCATTTTAAAGGGAAGAATCACGGCTTCACACGGTTTTTACAGATATGACAGTGACTTTCCCAAAAGACAAGTGTTTTTTCAGCTCTGCAAAACAGGTTGCCCCATAAGTTCTACACTGCCTTTATGAACATGCTAGCTGTACATTTACTGTATAGTCTTGTGGTCTCCAACAGCAATCTTCATAGTGGCTCTGTGCTATGTATCAACTGACTTCACATTTACAGCCTAAGAGAGGAGAGATATAGCCCCGCTGTTATGAATACCTCCTGCTCTTGCAAAAGGTCCCTAGCACTCACGTGATTGCTCCCAAACCTCGGTAACTCCAGTTCTAGGGAATCTAGAACAAGTTGTGTCTTCCACAAGTTCTTGCACACTTGTAACACACAAGAACTCACACAACCTGACAGACATAGACACAGAAAAAAAGACCTAAGAATATAAATATGTGTATCTAGGATAATATCAACTCAACACTTTAAGAATGTGTATATTGGGGCTGAAGAGATGACTGGGTGGTCATAGGGCTTGCAATGCCATGATAAAGTTCTGTGTTTAGATTCCAGCAACCAGGTAACAAAGTGGATACAGTACTGTCTGCCTGTAACATCAGCATTGTGCAGGGTAGGAACAGGAAAACCACTGTCTGCCTGTGTAAACTTAGCATTGTGCAGGTAGGAACAAGATCACTGTCTGCCTGTAACCTCAGCATTGTGCAGGGTAGGAACAAGATCATTGTCTGCCTGTAATTTCAGTATTGTGGATGGTAGGAACAAGATCATTTCTCCCTGTAACCACAGCTTTGTGCAGGGTAGGAACAGGAAAACCACTGTCTGCCTATAACCTCAGCTTTGTGCAGGGTAGGAACAAGATCACTGTCTGCCTGTAATTTCAGTATTGTGGAGGGTAGGAACAAGATCACTGATTGTAATCTCAGTATTGTGCAGGGTAGGAACAAGATCACTGTCTGCCTGTAATTTCAGTATTGTGGAGGATAGGAACAAGATCACTGTCTGCCTGTAACCTCAGCATTGTGCAGGGTAGGAACAAGATTACTGTCTACCGGTAACCTCAGCCTTGTGCAGGGTAGGAAGAACACCACTCTTTGCTTGTAACCTCAGCTTTGTGCAGGGTAGGAACAGGAACACCACTGTCTGTCTGTAATCTCAGTATTGTGCAGGGCAGAAAGAACACCACACTCTGCTTGTAACTTTACCATTGTGCAGGGTAAGAACAGAAACACCACTGTCTGCCTGTAACCTCAGAATTCTGCAGGGTAGGAAGAACACCACTCTCTGCTTGTAATTTCAGTATTGTACAGGGTAGGAACAAGATCACTGTCTGCCTGTAATCTCAGAATTGTGCAGGGCAGGAAGAACACCGCTCTCTGCTTGTAACTTTACCATTGTACATGGTAGGAACAGGAACACCACTGTCACTTCGTGACTGCAAGCCTAGGTGGAAAGGCATGAGATCCAGGTTAGAAGAGAGACGTTGTCTCAAGGGAATAGGACACAAAAAGATAGAGAAGAATATTTGACCTCTTTTTTTATTGGTGTCTAGCATGTGCACAGACACACATGTGTATGCATATCCCAGACATCCATAATTACATATTGCTTAAAATCTTACCTATTGGATCATGTCAAACACTAGACTATTGCCTTGGAGAGTTGAATATATGTGGAGAGATATGTTAGATTTTTTTTTTCTGTGACATGTACTGGCTTGTATCTGGTGTGAAATGAACTTTGTACTTGAGGTAACTAGCTCTTTCAATTTTGTTCTAATTACCATAGGACAAGCAAAATCCATGACTAACATGTTAAGTAGTTTGACAGACTGAAGGGAATAATTTTTCACTTCTGCCTTCAGGTTACTGTATTACTTAATACTATAATTTGTTAGACGCCATTCGATGTTTTGATTTGGGGATTTGATTCATCCACTTAATCCTGGTTTAGAGATTGAGTCATCACCTTAATCTTTCCACTGTATTTTAAATTTAGTTTCTGAAGGTAACTGAATAAGTCATGATGAAACACATTTTCTCATGTGTTACTTACCGCCTCATAGTCTCTGTTTCTAGCATAACATATTGAAATGGTTTGAATTACAGCTTACAATTGGTGATGATTTGTGTAGAAATTTAACAACAAATTAGAAACACTGGATTTTTTTAAATATATGTTTAACATAAGGTATTTTAAATTAGCTTGATATATCATACCTTAAATTTTGGATATTCTCTGTAAAATGACAGCGCATTAAAGTAGAATTATGTCATGGAATTCTTTCACGGGAGCTATATGTGTAAGTCCAGAACCTATATATTAGAGAAATACCTGTCCTGTTTCTTTTTTATTTTATTGGTGTTTTGCCTATATGTATGTCTGTGCAAGGGTGTTGGATCCTGGAGTTACAGACAGTTGTGAGCTGCTCTGTGGGTGCTGGGATTGAACCCATGTCTCTGAAAGAGCAGTCAGCGCTCTTAACTTCTGAGCCATCTCTCCAGACCCTACATGCCTTTTTAAATTAGAGTAATTTGCCCCTATGCACACATCTGAAGAGCCATACGGTCGACACTGGAATGAGAAAACTACCACCCAATGTTTATTACTCAACAATGTATGGCTTTCTTACAGGCTTTGCTATTGTAAAGTATTTGCTTCATGGAATTAATAAATTCCATTTATTTAGTTCCAATACAAATTTTATTACTATGATTATTATTTTATATTGGTATGTTTATAACAATATAAATATCATAATAAAGTTTATTGTTAGGGACTGGGTACACATCATTGGCTTTTTAGCACAACGTATATTTCATAAACTTTATAACTTTACCTGTAACTGGTGGAACTGTAGTATCTGAACCCTTACTCACTAAACTTCTGAGTCATTTGCCGTAATAAGACTAGTGGGCGCCAGAGCTCTTTAACTAATCAAATTTCAAGGGACATTGAGATGAATCAGTAGGTCAAGGCACTTGTTGGGAACCCCGGTGATGCTACTTTCATTCCCAGTACCCCAATTGTGGGAGGCGGGAACTAACACTCAAGTTGTCCTCTGACCTCCACGTGCATCCTGTGGCACACACACACACACACCACACACACACACACACACACACACAGAGAGAGAGAGAGAGAGAGAGAGAGAGAGAGAGAGAGAGAGACACGCATGCAAATAAATAGACATATTTTTTAAAAAAAGAGATTAGTTTTGAGATGTAAAACACCTAGTCAAGCCTTTTATTTCCCATTATTGTGTGGATACTTAAAAAAAATACATTTTGTTTATATTTGTTAAACATGTAATATGCAAGAAACATATTATCAAACATTAGAAATTAACCCATAAAAGAAATGGAAATAGACTTGATGTCCATTTAGTAACATTTCTGATTGGTCTTTGGTGTTCAAATCTTAGACAGCAGACGCATTCGCTAGCTACATTGAACCCTTTCTATCTTAAGGAGCCCAATAATCTCAGTATGTTATCAATTCAGTAGAACTTTTGGAGTGCACAGCTGCTCAGTCTCAAGGGACACAACTGGACCAGAAAAAGCAATTGGTTCTCAGCAGGTTTGTGGGACTGGACACTCTGCTCAGCAGGTTTGTGTAAACTAACTGCACACTGGGCGAAATCAGGATAGAGTAGAAGACTGAACAGGGAAAGTCCCTGGTTGTAAGTGAATTGAGCTAGGCCAGAAGGGCAGAATAGAGTGCAAAGATACCTCTGCTTAGCAATATTCAAATGGATTTCAGTGGAACAAATTCGCACGGATGGTGTGACCACTGTGAATTGCCATATGTTTACTTCTCGAATGAACAAGGGTTCATTTTTTACTCTAAACTGCAGCTTTTTGTATGACAGCACCAATATGTAGGGATTTTAAAAAGGCTAAAGTAACCCTGTTTCTTCTTTACCTAGTGGGTATAAAGAGAAAGAAAATGGGAGTAAAGTATAGACCGAGCACACAAAACAGGAAGATAAAAGCTTCTTTCCAGATCTCGTCTCTAGGTTTGTCTCCAGTGATGATAGCCTGGCTGTGGAGCTAACGCTTTCACAGAACGCAGTTATGGAAGCCATCCATGGAAAGGCTCTTATAGAAAGGATACGCCAACTCAACACAAAACATTAGGCTTGCCCTTCCTGGGAGCACAGATATCCTTCAAACGTTTTTAAAGGTTTGCTTTTTGTATTTTGCCGGTACGTATGCTGTCTTTATGCTTATTACTCTCCAGTTCCTCAGACAATTTTCTTGTATCCTCAACATATTATTCCAATCTGGCTTCTGATGTGTCATCACAATCTGGTGACCTTCACAAAGATATTTACGGTGGACATCAAAGCAGTTGTAAACACATAAAGGGATTCCTCCACACAGAAAGGCAGTCACTTTGCGATGGCTGTTGGACATGTGGCCAGGGTTTACATCTGCCATACCTCCCTCGAGTTTATTTGGAAAACAGTGCTGCTGTTTGTAAGGGGTGGCCTGATTATATTCTCGCCTCAATACTTCCCCCGCCTCCCGGCTGGTTTTCCTCTGCCTGGCTGTCCAGTTTACATGGCTGGAAAATGCTTTCTTTTTTATGTCCTATCTAAGGTCTAACATTTTTGTAGTAATGAAGGACTAATTTTTCAGGTAAAAAAACACTAGTGAAATAGGAGGTGAAATCAATATTTTGTCCCGATCTTAGGGTTTTAGGTTAATCGCAATCATCCTATCCATAAAGCACAGCAATTCAAATATAGTTATAACTGAAATACTTCATAGCCCTTTGAGAGGAACGTTTTGATTAAATATTTGAATTCTATTTGTACTTGCTTATACATAAAATTGGGGATAAGTTTCTTCTGCTTGTGTTTTAGTGACAAAAATAACAGTTTTAGATTTTTATTATTTTAATTCTAATCTATTATTCAAAGTAATAAAATTCAAACCAAAGATACTAAATCTAACACCATTTTTGGTGAAATGAAATTTCTCCTCCCTAGTAGCCTCACAGTCCCTGGGAGCAGCTGAAGCCCCAGAGGTGAGGGAAAGGCCTCCCTGGGTTTATTTATCACAGTGACACTCTGATATTGAGAAGGTCAGAAACTTTTCTGGAAGGGAATAATGATGCCTAAGAAAGAGTGGCAGTTCTTTCAAATTAGGGATGGCTGAGGGCATGAAGCGCGGGTTGACAGCTTGTACCATTTCCTCATGATTGAAAGATGTGTTGAGAAGGATTGCAGAGCAAAGGTCCCACTAAACAGTCCTGAGGGCACCCCTGACCCTCTCTGGCCATCCTCTGTGGGAAGAACCAGAAGGGTGCGTGAGTCAAAAGACAAAACACAAATGTTGTTCCAAATGGGGCGGTGATGATCTTACGTCTGGGAACCAAAGCTGCACCGAGGACTGGCAGAAAGGAGCACGTATGTAGTAAGGACTGAACCAAATTTTCTCTTAGAAGCTTATGATGAGTGAGTATAAAATTAATCTCATTTGACAGTTCAAGTGACTTGCCTCTGATTCAGTTTGCAACCTTTCCAGTCTGGCAGACACCAAGCACAGCCCTTCCTTGATCTGGGCTTTTCCATATGTGTGCTTCTGTATTAGGACCTGAAGCAGAGTCTACACTCCACGTTTTTGTTCTGGATACTAAGAACCAACTACTTCATTTATTATTAATTTAGGATTTTATTTGTTTTTAATTACGTGTGTGTGTATGTGTAGGGGTGTGTGCATGAGTGCAGGTGTCTGAGGAAGCCAGGAACAGGTATCTCATCCCCTGGAACTGCAGTTGAAGTGGTTGTGAGCTGCCTGAAGTGAGGGGACTGGAAGAGTCTCAAGCACTCTTACCCACTGTGGCTTCTATGTCTCCTCAGATAAGACCCCGTTTTGTTTTGAATTTTAAACTTCTGGAAATAGGCGGATTTATTAGAAATGACCTTTGTTCAATTGTGCATTTTGGATTCATTACTAAATAAAACAACAAACTTATGAAGTTACACAAGATATCATAAATGACTCAGAGAAAATGTAAAAATATAACAGAAAAAGTGTTGCAGACAATTCACACCGGGCAGAGAGGATCCTGGTTCCTTGGGCTGCCCTGTTTGAGCCGTGCTTCCTTATTCCAGCCCTGTAGATGATTTGTCTTCCAGCCTTCTTTGTTGCACCAAAGGACTTGGTAAATGTCACCTCCTGGTATGAGCCTTCCCTTCACAGCTTTTTGTAGAAGAAATTTCTCAAGTGTATATCTTCTTATGTGGATTGCATCCAGATTCAACACTGATGTATAAAAGTTTTCCAGATAACACTCAGCGTTCTAGTGGATGTCTTTACACTCTCTTAGGACTTGGACAAAAAGAATAAAGAATATATCCAATTAAAACAAGGAAAGAACTCTTGAACCTAGCCACGCACACAAGTAAAACAAATTGTTTAAAGTGAGACGTGAGGTAACTGTGACTCCTTCAGATGAACGCCAGTACTAATGTGCACCAACATAGCTCATGAGACGAAACTTTCTCCTGGCATTGGTGCTTGGCTGATCACAGATGTCCACTTCTGTGCACCAAGAACTGAGCAGCATTTTGTGATGGTTGTGAGGACCATGTAAACTGTTTGAGGCACAGCTTACCACGTGCAGGATGAGGAAATGTACTCCTTAAAAGTTCTGGGACTTAGCTTCCACTTTTCTATTTCCAAGTCTGCAGCTCATGCCTGGAACCCTTTTCAAGGAACACTACATGACCATCTTCCTTTCCTGCCCCAAAGCAGTAGCGCAAACCTCCAGCTCTTTGCTCTGCACTCAGCTTCCTCATTTGCTTCATGACACTGGTGCCTTGGCAAGATTACCAAGTAGAGTTACCTGAACACAGCATTGTGATATAATAGAAGAATAACTGTCTTAGCTAGGGTTATGAAGGCTGTAATAAAACACCAGGACCAAAAGCAAGTTGGGGAGGAAAGGGTTTATTTGGCTTACACTTCGACATCATAGTTCATCACTAAAGGAAGTCAGTCCAGGAACTCAAACAGGGCAGGAACTTGGAGACAGGAGCTGACACAAAGGCCATGGAGGTGTGCTGCTTACTGGCTTGCTCCCTATAACTTGCTCAGCCTGCTCTCTCATTGAACCAAGCACCACCTCCCCAAGAATGGCCCCACCCATAGTGGGCTGGGCTTTCCCACATCAGTTGCTAATTAGGAAAGTGCCCACAGGCATGCTTATAGGCTGATCTTTTGGAGGCTGTTTTCTCAGTGAAGGTTCCCTCCTCTCCAGTGACTCCAACTTGTATCAAGTTGCCACAAAACCAGCCAGCACAGTAATTGAGTTGGCTATTGAGTTACTGAAAGGAAGAACACACACACACACACACACACACACACTTATGGACATCTTGGGAGAGATAAAAGAGGTATAATGAGAGATTTCATCATGCTTCTTGGAACATGCATTTTAAAACAAGAATCATTTCTTGTGGAATTTTAAATTTAATAGCTCCAGCTCTGGTTGACTCCTAGAACTAAAACCGTGAAATGCAAAGCTACAGTCAATGGAGGGCTATTATATACCAATTCAAAGTTTTTGCTTTAGTGTAGCATCAAATAAATGCAAAAATGCTTCAGTATGATACATGCATCTCAGGTCAGTAAGTTGCCGTCAAGGATATGAATACTGTTTTGATAGACACGGCTATTCGAGCACATTTCTCCAATGCAGATAATTAAGGTTTGGAGAGAGCCATTTAGCATCAACAGCATTTTGGGACATGGGTATAGTAGATTTTATTATCAGTTGTACTGATCAAAATCAGCATTTATTATGTTTCTTTCATGAATGATCAGGGGAAATTTTACATTGCATATATGGAACGTGGCTATTTCTTCTGTACCTTAATAATCTATATTTTACAAGGTTTTTCATGTATTAGAATTTCTCCATTTGGGTAAGGTCGAAATATGTGTTATTAAATTGAAAATTACATGAATAGTTAGCTCATCATTACTTTCACTTTAAATCATATTTGTATGCAGATGTGGAAGCGGATCCATACATAAATGGACATTCTGGGGCTGTTACGATCCTTAGAGACCATTCTTTCCATGACAAATGATCCATGGCTTACCATCTTGTCCCTCACACTGCCTTCATTTTCCTGCACTGGCTGATTAGAGTTTTTGAGCCCCACTAATCGGTTATGTGCACAAAGGACAGAATGAATATAACTGCCTGACCTTATTTCAACTCATGGCTGCTGCTATGCAGCCAGTTGCAAATGCAGTTAATTGTTCTCATTATTGCTAAGATAAACATCACATGCAGGAGAAAGCGGCTTGGTTCTTTTCCACACTACAAGAGAATAGCTCAGGGTGAGTGCAGCAATTTTGGCACTCACTTTCCTGATCAATTACACATGCAAAGTCCTTTAGCAGTGCCAAAAGCTGTCCATTATTTGTTTGTAGGGATTGTATAAATCACAGAGTGCACTCAGAGGATGTGTCAGTTAGATTTTCTTGGAAGTTGGAGGTGCAATGCTAGTAGTAAAAATGACTCCTACTTAATGTTTCAAACCTCCTCCTTTTTACAACTTTTTTTCACATGTAATGGCAGAAGATTAGCTGTGAAACTATAGGTAGAGCTATATTAGAGGTTCATTGTAAAGGTAATTGTGTCATTCTTGCAAATTTCTTGGTTAAAGCAATTGAAAAAAAACTCGAAAGAATTTGTATATGTTTTCTTCTTTGGACAATGAAACTAGTAGGTATGGAAGTTTTTGATAAGAAATAACCCCCAACCCTGTTGTGTGCAGGCAGGTGCTCATGTGCCTGCAAGCCTGCATGCATGTATGTGCATGCATGCATGTGCATGTATGTGTGTGCATGTGTGCGTGCATGCATATGAGTGGTGTCCTAGGGAATAATGTTGACTGTCTTCCTCAGTAGCACAACCTTATATTTGTGAGGTATGGTCTCTGACCAAAGTTAGAACTCATCAAACCAGTTTGCCCGCCTCGCCAATGGGCTCAGAAATTCACCTGTCTCTGCCTCCCCATTCTTGGGATTATAGGCTATTCCCACCATGCCTTAATCTTCATAAGAATGCTGTTGACATCTAAACTCAGGTCCTGCTTGCATGGCATTCCTATTATCCATTGAGCCATCTTCCTAGACCAGTGGATCATTATTTTTCAGAGACATTGTGGTACTTCCTAGGACCCAAGTTATGTTGAAGGAATACCACAGTAATAACTCTGCAAGAATGAGTTCTACAGTACTCCTATCATTCCTATCATAGAGGACTTTATATTCTTATGAAGTCAAATGCATATATAACAATAAGCATATAAATTAGTAAATTATTTTGTATCTTAGGCAATGACAAATTTCTAATCTTTCTCACACACACAAACACACAGACATACACACAGAGAAAGAAAGACAGAGAGAGACAGAGAGAGAGAGAGAGAGAGAGAGAGAGAGAGAGAGAGAGAGGAGTATGATAATAGTGTTCAACCGGGATGGTAGAAGGAATTCTTCAATACTAAAAGTAGAGCATGAATTGAATTACTGATGAAGTTTAGTTACTTACTGTCTGCGGTTATGCTAAGGACTTCCTGTAAAAGGACTTCTCAGATGGTTTTATGTGACTGGAATCTGTTCCGTCCTTCCTCTGTCTCTACAGCATCTTAGATAGTACAATCAGATGCCCACAGTCCCTACTTTCATTTCTGTTTGCCTCTTTTCTTGATGAGATAGATCACATGCTCTTCTTGCCTAAGATGCTTGATCACTTGCGCATTGGAAACTTGCATTTTGATGTTAAAGGAAACATGTCCCATCATTTAATATCTTTTCCTGGATCTCCAAGAAACCCTTGTTAAACAAAACATGTTCCATCATTTAATATCTTTTCCTGGATCTCCAAGAAACCCTGCTCGCAGGACCATTTTCATTTTTATGTGTTCATATATCACCTATTAGACAAAGCCCTCCTAAGCCCAGTGTTCCAGATGATCTGCGTTTTGACCAACACAAATTCTTTGTACACATTTTGGTAGTTGGTGTTTGTTGGTCCGCTCTCCTGCTGATTGGTTTTCAGTCCTTGGTACTTAAGGTCTTTCTCTGAGTACCTCAGGGAAGGGTCACTGCCCACCCCACAATTCACACATTCAACCGATTTTTTTCTCTATACCATATAATGCTGTGAAAAAAAATCTTCTTTAGAGCCTTAATGATGTTTTATTTCATATCATTCCTTATCTTTGTGAGTATTCTTATAGGTTATGAGTGTTAAAGTCACTTTATGAAGCTTAGACTGGTGTTTAATTTGCTGTTTTCCTGTTTCTGCCTCCCAAGTGAAGGGACTACAGACATGCAAGTCTTTTCAAAAATATTTTTGTTCCTTCTAGTTGACTTTGGTGTCCTTAGGGGTCACACTGTATCTGCTGGGCAACATGGCTATTGACACTATGACGGTATCCTTTCTAGAATTGTCTCCAGTCCAAGTTTTTGTTGTATGCATATTCTCATATTTAGCCATGTGCTAATGACTAATATGGATATGGGCAGACATGCTGTCAACCTTGCCATCTGGATGCCTACTTGACTCCTCTCTCTCCTCACCAAACTATCAATAACCTGATTCTTTAGAATTTAAAACTTAAAGGTTATAACTTCCTCAGTTACCCCAATTATTCAGTGGCATTTTTTTTGTAAAATTATATTTATTTTCATTTTATGTACTTTGTTTTTCATTGTTTTTATTGAGCTGTATATCTTTCAGCTACTCTCTCTTCCTCCCCTCCCACTTCTATCCTCTCCCATGATCCTCACACTTCCAGTTTACTCAGAAGATCTTGCCTTTCTCTGCTTCCCATGGGAGATGAGATCCATGTATGTCTCTCTTAGGGTGTTGATTGTTGTCTAGGTTCTCTGGGGTTGTGAATTCTAGGCTGCTCTTTCTTTGCTTTATGTCTAAAAGCCACTTATGAGTAAGAGTACATATTATATTTTTCTTTCTGTGTCTGGGGATTACATTTTCTGGATACATTCTTTTGCCTGCAAATTTAATGTTATCATTACTGTTTTCTGCTGTGTAATACCCCATTTTGTTAATGTACCACATTTTCTTGATCCATTCTGCAGTTGAGGGGCACTTAGGTTGTTTCCAGGTTCTGGCTATGACAAACAATGCTGCTATGAACATAGTTGAACACATGTTTTTGTGGTATGATTGAGCATCTTTTGGATATATACCCAAAAGTGGTATTGCTGGGTCTTGAGGTAAGTTGTTTCCTAATTTTCCGAGAAATTGCCATTCTGATTTTCAAAGCCACTGTACCAGTTTGCACTCCCACCAGCAACCATACAACCTCTCCAGCATAAATTGTCATTAGTGTTTTTGATCTTGGCCATTCTTACAGGTATAAGATGGAATCTCAGAGTTGTTTTGAATTGCATTTCTCTGATGGTTAAGGATGTTGAGCATTTCCTTAGGTGTCTTCCAGCCATTTTAGACTCATCTGTTGAGAGTTCTCTTTTTAGGTCTGTACCCCATTTTTTATTGGATTATGTGTTCTTTTCATAACTAGTTTCCTGATTTTTGACAAAGAAGCAAAAAAACTGTAAAATGGAGAGAAGAAAGGTTATTCAACAAATGGTCCTGGCATAAATGAATATCAACATGTAGAACAATGTAAATAGATTCATATCATTTTTTTATACTTTGAAAAAATAAACTCTGCCATTAAATTCATTTTTGTGTCAGTAGAAGAGGATTACACTATAAAATGAGGTTAAAATTAAAATGAAGAAGATGCATTTTAAGACTATCATTACAGATTTCAAACAAAAGGTGTGATTTAGGTAGGAAAATGGTTTCCCTTTGTATGTGACTTCATGATATGAGATGTTTTCAGGGTAAATTTTCCTTTCTTGTTTGATTGCTTCCACTATATTATATCCAGTCTCACATATAAATTATCCCTTAAAAGTCAGGAATACATATGGAGGAAATCTTTAAAATTCTGTGCTGTAAACAATATCAATGCATAAAAATCTACATTGGAAAATAATCATGTAATTATTAAATATGTGTAAATGTTTATGCACAGAGAAAAACAGTGTAAATATATCTTTTTCTGCATCTTTCAACTAATGCTTGCATTCAGTAAGAGTTCAAACAACGTGTGAAAGAAATATCAATGCTCACTATAGTCAAATAGTACAAAAACCTAAACTCAGGTTCACTATTGTTTGTTAACCGTGTTACCATAATTATTGTGGATTAATAAACACACACACACACACACACAAATTAGTTAGTCCCAATCTCTACACACCTCAATGATCTTTTATAGATTTAGAATAGCTATTCAGCCAAGAAGCTGCAGAGTTTCACATAAATTTTACACTTTTAGTATGAGATGCATTTTATGAATTTATCTATCACAGACAGGATTAGAACTAGAACAACAATGAATTTTCTTTCCTGTTTGTAACTTGTTCTCATTACCTCAGTCCTTTCTCATCTTCTTATACTTACCCTTCTTGTTCTCGTGTCTTCATGTTAGAGTATTCCCATGTGTACATTAGTTTACATATATACATGTATATATGTGCTTTCTTCTGCATGTGAGAGAGAATATGCAGGTGATATAAGTCCAGGTTAGCGGAGGAGCATTGGTAATTGAAATTTCACTCTATATTCTTTATTACAAGGTACAAGCATCATTTTCCCTGTAAAGTGTCTGTCAAACTTGAGAATCTTACATTATAAAGAGCTTGGAAATTGGAGTAGGGTGAAGTCAGGAGTTCAGATTTGAAAAAGACTTTAGGAAGCACAACTCATACCTATATAATCCAGCAAACATGATAAATTTAGAGTCTTGTTAAAAACTTGTGGTTGCCACTGTAGAGAAAGTTTGTATGTAATTAAATGTTCCTTGTGGAGTTTTTCCTATTCTCTTCTAGTCAGTCTCACTCAGACACCAACTGTGAGTGACTGGAAGTCACATATGCTTTGACACTGTTTATAGCCACCTGGTTCCGCCTGAACTGACAGGGGCTCCCGGGATGAAGGTGACTCTCAGCAACAGTGGGATACAATTATTGTAGTCTACTGGGTCCAGTTTCATATACCCCAGAGATTCCATGAATTGCTGGCCAAAGTGCAAAGACACTAAGAGAATAAAGTCATGCTTCAGAGGACAAGAACATGCACACTTTACAGAGAAGTGTTCTCACACTGAAGAATGGGGGTTTTCCAAACGACGGATCAAATTGTCAAGGCAATTGAGAAATGCATGTGACTTTGTGTACTCTAAATAAATTATTATCAAAAGGTTTTAATTTATACTGTAAAGGAAGCTTTTTTATACTCAAAATGAGCTTGAACATGTATTTCAATGATTAGAAAGCAACACTGATTATATCTTAATAATTTTCTAGATAAGTAATACACTTTATAGTTTACAACATAATTTAGGATGCTTCTCCAGAAGACATTATTTAAAGAATAATAATTTAGACGTTCTCACTACTTCCCATATGTAGATGGATATAGTGACAGAGACTGAGAGGTTGACTGAAGGACATAATGAGAAGGTTCTTACACAGAACAAATGGGTGATGATTCAGGGCCTAAAATTACCCATTTGTCTCCAGCCTCCATCCCCATTCCTTCCCCTTCTGCCTAGGTTGTCCTACGTAACCTTCTAAAACTTGTTTGTCACCATGGAAGCTTTGAGATCCAGTGGACAGAATCCAAATTTCTAAAGTTACTAACATATTGACCACCAGAAAAGTTGCTATATAAAATGCATTAATAATATATAAATTAACAGCTTATACTGCCTACATATATTTGTGTATATACAGCCTGTTAGAAACATTTTATTACTAAAAATAAATATAAAGGAAGATATAGCTCCATGTGACCTTTAATGGGGAGGAAATTCATGAAAAGTCCATTTTGTTTTGTCAATTTTGAATAATAAGGATGGCTCTTATTATTGTTGTATTTGAGACAAGTACCCAAGAGGCTGTTGGTGAAACTATTAATTGCAATCTACCCAGTCAACAAGAACTTTGTAGTTGCTATGAATTATCTCACTTAAATTCTTTACAGTATCTCATAATGATTGATATTTGTGGCGACACCATGGCACACGTTGAGAGAGAAAGATAGGTGTGTGAGGAGCTCACCAACACACAGAACAAGGTAGAACCTGTGCTATGGAAAACACTGCTTATCAGTCAAATAACTGATCGTTCCCAGGGGTCTATTCTGTCCACTTTTTATACAACCGCTAATCTTGAAAACACAACAAAGGGCTGTTCATTCCCTGGAATGCCATAATTCAAGGATTTTCTAATGGAAAGCCAGATGCCACAACACACCCTGTCTTCACGCCTTTCTGCTTGTGAGGAGGGTTTCCGGGGAGAAAGACCAAGAGAGAGAGACAGAGACAGAGACAGAGACAAAAACACACACAGAGATAGCTTAAACTCTAAGGCAATGAGGCATGGTGGAGACTGTGGCTTCCTCCCATGCAGTAGGAGCTAAACAATTCCCTTGCCGCACATAAAAGTGGGGCTAATGTTGCTTCGTGTTCTAACTTCTTTAAGAGGATCCAGAATTTTGTGCAGACACGTTTGAAAGTTGGCTCATATCATCATTACAAAACATAGTAGCAAAATGACTGTGTATGCGCTGCACCCAGCATGGGCAGCAGATGTTGAATGAGAACCTGGGCTGATGCCTGTGGCCTCTGCCCTCAGCAGCCTGCCTCTGCTTGCTCTGTGGCCACAGTGCCATCTGATCTTTCCCCTGGTCTTCACCGTCTCAGTTCAGCGTCTTCTTTTCAGGTTCTCAAATGTCTCAAGCCACTTGCTGCTTTAGGTCCCTCTTCCTCTTTGTTTTCTACAATTAGGTTTGGGGCCTTTGCAATCCTCAGATCTCAGCTGGTCTTTCAGCTTTTCAGATACTTCCTGGACCCTCAACCTGGCTCAACATGACTACCCACTTCTTGTTTTTAGCCTCTAACACCTACTTGTGGTTTGCAAATTGTGCTTTGGGGGACCCCTAGATCCTTAGATGGAAAACACCAACACAAGTTTCATGAGGGAGCGAGATATAGCTTTCTTATTTTTCCTTTCCTTCTGTTATGAATACATAATTGTCCAGAAAAGATACACACTTGACCTTGAGACAGACTGAAGACATGATGAGTATTTCAGTCTTCCATTTGGCCAGACATTAAACATATAGTTGAAAACATGAAACACTACCAGCCTTCTCAATAATTGTATTTAAAATTGAGTTTCCACAAAATTTTATTTTTATGTAATATGGTTATGTTAAGTCACTTAAACTCTAATTTTTCTTATGATTAAAAAAATTCAACAAATGTGTTTGTTCGATTTTTTTTTTACCTCTACAAACAGACTTGAGAATAGAAATTTTGAAAATTATTTCATGGTAATATATCAAACACTAAAATCTTTTTACTTACTTACTCATTTATTCCCTAAACCATAAGCATTATGAAGGAAGAGCTCGTGGTGTTCATTGGTAATTGTAGTACCCATGAGTACCCAGAAGAACCCCTGACTTGGAAAGCCGCAGGGAGGATATGCAAGTGAGCTAATCATTCATCAGGAGAAGAGTTTGAAGAAGCAACTTAACTTCCAGCCGGCTGAGTAGCAAACTCTGAATTCACAACAGCAAGCATGAAATTGGAATCAGTGCAGAAAAATTAAAGGCCTCCCAGCAGGCAAGTTGCAGCATTCAAATGGTATAGAAGAAACTTTGTCATGAACGGTGACAAAAGTTTCCCTGTTCACCTGTGTTCTGCTCTGTGGCAGTCACCACCCCGCTTCCCTGTTGACTTTCTGGGTAGACAGACTTTACTGAAATCTCTGTGCTTTTTTATGTAACAATAAATACATTATGTGCTGAGGAATGAGGTCACATCACGTTAAATGGAACACTGACAGAAAACACAATTTAGCTCATTAGTTGAGCATGACAAATTTATAGCCAGAGAATCTGGGTGACTTTTCCAGGAGAACATAAATTCAAGGTGGCCCAATCCTGTTCAGACAGCCAATAGTAAAGTCTGAGCTCACCGCGGCAAAATTACACACATCCTTCCAAGGCAAGCGCTAACTGTAAAGTCAGGAGGTGAGGTGCCCAGACCCTGGGGAGAATTGCTCTGAGGAGATCTTTCTCCTTTCCCCCCAGGAACAGGAGTGTCTAAACTCCCTAGAAAGTTTAGAATGTTATTAGTGAGCTGTTCTTCAAAATGCCTTTCTCTGTTCTGCTTTTAAAATACAAATCCCATAATAGAGGGCATTAAGAGTCTGGAATCTGGTGCCAAGAGACTATATTTAACTGGCTCCATGATCTTTGGTGATGTCTGCAGGTCTTTGTGCTTCAGTTTAAGCATTTGTAACACAGGACGTACTGAGTGGTGAAACATAAATAACATGGGCATTTAAGAACCTTCTGTGGCCTTCAGTGTTAGTGGTTCCCTCCACGAAATAAGTAAGCAGAAGGGGCTGGGTGTCAAGTGTTGTTAGTTCTACATCTCAATGGCCAAGGGACCCTGAATAACTCAGCTCGTGTGTCTAAGCACTGGTGTCTTTATATAAAAATGAGAGCAGTGAAGAGATTTGTAGTTACTGTGCATAAAATGAGAAAATCCGTTTATCAGAGAGATTTCTTGCATGAGGTCACAGAGTTCTTGGCTTTAGGCACTTCCTACTTTTACAGAGAAGGAGCTAATGCAGCCTGAGAGAGCGTACTCATTCTTGAGAATTCTTCAGTGAGCTGTGGTAAGATGTCATGGAAAAAACAACAATGAGTTCCATCAGTGGAATCAGACAAATCATGAGCAAGCACATGTTAGGCGGACTTTGGACGCATAAGAAGTTCTCTGCCCTTGTTCATGGGGGTAATTCCAAACAGGACAGCAAAGAATGACTGAGTCTTGTGCATAAGCACCAGGCGCTTATAGTAAGAAGTGGCACAGAGGGGATGTACGTAGGGGAAAATAGAAGAACTTCTGACTCTGTACATTACAGGTTTGGCTTTTATTCTGCAAGGGAAGGAAGAAGACACTGGAAACTTTTTTTTTTTTTGTGTGTGTGTGTGTGTTTGGTTGGTTTTTATTTATTTATTTATTTATTTATTAAAGATTTCTATCTCTTCCCCGCCACCACCTCCCATTTCCCTCCCCCTCCCCCAATCAAGTACCCCTCCCTCGTCAGCCCAAAGAGCAGTCAGGGTTCCCTGCCCTGTGGGAAGTCCAAGGACCACCCACCTCCATCCAGGTCTAGCAAGGTGAGCATCCAAACTGCCTAGGCTCCCACAAAGCCAGTACATGCAGTAGGATCAAAAACCCATTGCCATTGTTCTTGAATTCTCAGTAGTCCTCATTGTCCGCTATGACCCTGGAAACTTTTAAGTCTGAGAGTTTTGGATCTTTTGTCATAGGAGAAAATAAGGGAAGACCTAGGAAGAAGAGAAAGCACTACCTGAGACAGCAGAAGCAAGTGCCTGCAGAGGACATTAACCACTGAGAGTTAATTAGAGCTGTAGCTTTTTTAGAGTTTGGTTTAAAAAAAGGGGGGGGGGGTATTGAAGATGAGACAAAGATCTGAATTCCAGAAACTGGTAAGTTGCTGTTAGGAAAAAGAAAGGCTGTGTTTGGGAAAGAACACCACACATATATTGGTGTGGTTTTAGTTTTATGGCATGCTAAATACCATTGGAAGGAAACCCTTGGTTAAGTAATCCCTGATTGCCCTGGCCTCTCTGGTTCATCCATCCACCATAGTGTCCACTGTGGGGAAGAACTCTAGCCAAGATTTCATTTACCTTTAATTCCAATGGTTCTGGTGTGTGGATTCTGTAACAACCCAGAATGCCGAAAGGGAAACAAAGCTATACAGAAAAATATCTCCAATTCCACAAGATTTCTTCTTCTGTGTGGCTTTGCGTGGCCGTAAATCTGTCCAGAGGCATAGCAAATGTGAGCTTTTTACATGTAAGAACTGAGCTGTGAACCTCTAGGTGCAGATATCAAGATCCCGTCCTAATGAGATGCCGATGGTGTTTGTGGCTGACGTGCTTTCATTAGCATTTGCTAGCTAATTACAGTTAATTGTGAACATTAAATTCGTATGTGATTACTTGCAGCTCTGCCAAATTAGTATGTGTGGAAAAAGACGAAAGAGCTACTCAAATTTACTTGTGCCTGTGAGTGAGCCCAGGGAGAATTTGGAACACTAGACTTTTGTATTTAAAGTGTATATATATATATATATATATATATATATATATATATAATATTTATATATATTATATATTATATTTAAAGTATATATATATATATTGCCATTGCCATCATTATAAATAAAATTGTAGCTATTTGTAATGTATTTCATTAGAATGTACAAGATATGCTGCATTCATGAACATAAAATGAACTTGGCTTTCAGGAACAGGCAGCCATCTTTTCCAATAAGTCTGGTTTTAAAAGTACGTTTTAATTACTCTAAGGTTTTTGCTTTGATGAAAGAACTTGCTGTGAATTCCATCAGGGTAGTGTCTGGTGTATCGATAAGTGGTTTCCCAGAATTACTTTGGCCGTTTGCTCCCGTCTGTCTCATGGCACAGTTGTATTGGCAGTAGCAGGTTCCGAAAGCTTCCAGCTCTCTGTGGATTCCTGCGGCTGCTACTTAGGGGATTCCCTCAGACACGCTGCCTCCCTCTCTCATGCTCCAAACAACAGGGTTTTTTGAAGTCTTATGAATAGTCTCTGCCTTCAAAGAAGCTATGTGGTCATCATCTGGTTATAAACACATGATTAATGGATATATTAATAAATCAAAATTATGTTTTGTAATATAAGCCAGGAAGCTAGAATAGGGAAGAATATCATTTGCTGTGCTGCTGTTCCAAGTCTGACATTTCTCTTGCTGTTTGTGGGAGAGAAGAGTGTGTAGGAGCTTCTGGCCTGTAAGTCCAAGTTGGTCAGACCCTTAGACATGTGCACCATGGTCTATTCAGTGTAAAGCCAATGGTTTAATTGTCAATGGTTTATGTGATAAATATTTCATAGTAAAAAATAAACTGTCTATTTTCTTTGGAAAATCTAGCAACTGAGAAGAGATTACTTACCTTCAATAAGATACTTTCTGAGTTTTATTGTCTTCTCATAGACATCCTCTACCATTTTCTAAACACTAAGAATGTTGACTAAGGTTTCTGTCCTGCCAGGTCCCACAGCCATTTAGTCCAAAGAAACCCACAGAGGCTTACATTAGCTATAAACTGGTTGGCCTATTAGCTCAGGCTTCTTATTAACTATTATATTCTATGTTAACCCATAATTCTTGTCTGTGTTAGTCACGTGGCTTAGTACCTTATATCAGTGAGGCATTCTCATCTTGCTTCCTCTATGTCTAGGTAACAACTTCAGACTGAACCTTTCCTCTTCTCAGAATTCTCCTGTTCTGGTCAACCTGCCTATGCTTCTTGCCTGGCTATTGGCCAATCAGTGGTTTATTAAACCAATACAAGTGACAAATCTTTACAGGGTATGAGACCATTGTCCCACAGCAGTAAGACATACCCTGTTTGTCATCGGTTGCTTAACCTGTGCCAATGAAACAACTCACGTGAAAAGGTACTGGTCAATGCCAAAGCAAGTACAGTTAATGTCTATTTGGCAAATGCTGAAATTGAATCAATAGCAGTAAATGGGCTGGTAATTATAAACTAAAGACATGGCAAGTCTGGCCAAAGATGTAGATTTGAAAAAATAGAAAATAGGTTGTTTCCTTCCAAAAAAGTTTATTGACTGAGATCAATAATTTATGGACAGGGGATCGAACCTATTGCTAATTACATTGAAGATTGGGCCGGAGAAAATGAAAACAAAAGGTTGACATGGAACCAACTGGAGATATTAGAAAGAGAATGGTGTTATTTTCGAAGCCAAGGAGGAGGGGTTTTGGAAAAAGTGGTTTTTAAAAAGAAAAAGTGGAGAAAATTAAAACTGTAAAATAACATTTTGGATGGAACATGGAAGAGGTTCTTAGGAATATGATAGACAGAATAATATTTCCTAAAGGTGATCACATTGTTTTCTCCAGAGTCTGAACATGTAATGTTACATCACAAGGTGTGCAGGGGGTTACGGTTTGGGGTAAAATTCAAATTGTTATTCAGGTCCATAAAATTGTTACCCCCCTATGTTATCTGGGTGTGTCCAAGTCATCACAAGATTCTTAAGGTGGAAGAGAAAGTTCAGAATGCTGTGGTAAGATAGTCTTGGCCAGCTATTGCTGATTCTGAAGACAGAAGAGAGGCCACGTTATCTTTCTCATCATGGTGGCAAACTGTGACATCCTGAGAAGAAGAACATAGGGAGGAGGGTTTTACTCTGGCTGGCATTTGAGAGAGGCTTCCCAGCGCAGTGGCACAGGCATGGGAGCAGAGAGGCCATCAGGCACGTCACCCACACCCAGGAGGCAGAGAATGTGGTGCCAGATACAGGGGTGGGGTGACAAGACCTGTGTGAGAGACACCCGTTCCCTCCAGTTCTGATTGGAGGCAGGATGGCGTCTGGCCTTGGGTAGACTTGATCAGGGTCTGAAGCAATATGGCACTGATCTGGAAAGGACGGCCGTGGACAGATAACAGACATCCCCCATCTTTGAGTAACAGTCTAGTTGTTTCTATAACAACACAAAATGAGGACTCTTCGCAGCCAAGTCCTTGTGTGTCAGATATTGCTGTGCCTTCCTATGCATTACATATTAGGATAGCATTAATTTAATTCTCGTAATTTCCTGGTGTAGACACACTGTTCTACAGACGGAGACGGTAAGGCACCATTGGTCTATTGGTCCAAGGTCACACCAGGGCAGAGGAGAAAAGGAATGAGTGAGGTCTTTTAAAGGTGTGTCATCTATGGTAATTCTGTATCTTTTTTTGAGAAATCTCTAAGTGACGGAGCATTTAAAGACAAAAATGCAAGAAATATGTGTGTGCTAACTTTGATTCAGAAACTGCTCCTTCACTGAGAAGGTTTTTGCCAATGGCATCTGGGGGAGAGACCAGTTTCCTCCAAAATGACATCAGCCACACTACAGAGCAGGCTGCATGCCCAGGAATAGTTGGCGAACACAAAACAATGCTCTATTTTTTTTTAGTGCCTTTTGTCTTTGTTTTGTTTGATTTCTTTTATATTTCCACAGATTTTGGTTTTATTTTTAAAAATAACATGAAGTTAGATGCATAGGAAGATGAGGAGATTATGGGAAGAGTTGGGAGAGGAAAAAATTATAATCAAAATATATTGGAGGAAAAAAATAAATAATACAAATTGTCATCACTGAAAAAGGAGAGCAAAGAAAGCTTCATTTTCCTGACTTTTTCATCTGGAAACAGACAATGTGTGTTACAAATCAATTTGTAAGCACATAGTGATTTCCATCTATCTAGCAATCATCTATATATGATATACAGAGATATGATAAAATTCTTCTTGTCATTATATCATTGCTGAGCACCTCAATTCCCTGCCAGCATTGAGCAGTATGACTATCTCCCTCTTAAATTCATAGAATTCTTGAGACAAGACAGGCTACTGTAGAAGGGCCAAGGGTTAGACACTGCAGAAAGATGTAAGGACAGAGTTAATGTCAACACCATCAGTGTGACTTCCACACTGTGATGTTTTATGGTATTTTGTTTAATGGATAGGGCTCAGTATAATCCAGAAATATTTCTTATGTATATTCCAATAAAGCATGTCTTCTATTGTTATTAAATACATGCTTTATCTAAAATATTTTATAGAACATTAAGTCTATTATTATGAATCTTACAATAGCATGTTAAATTTGTGATTTAGCTGTGTGTCGTATATTAAGGATTGAATATTTCCAAATACCAGATTGCCCCAATGAGCACAACACCTTGTCCTCTTCTCTTATTTTTTCTCTGGAATTTTCTGTTATCTGAAAGCTGCCCAAATTTCTAGCTTTACGAAGTGCATTCTTTCTAGCATTTCAACCTCACACAGCTTCCTGCAGTTTCTCTAAGTATGAAGATCAGCTGTATAGAGCAAGGACTTGCTTCAGTGTAAAGCTCACATCTTTGTTAATTTTCCTTCCGAAAGTAGCCACTAAAACTGCAGTGTCAGCAAATACATAGGGATATTCCTCGTAGTAAGCATGCCTCCCACTAGTGATATGACTGATGATATATAAAAGAAATTAACACTTATTTTAGGGTAGATAAGCAGGGCCGGAGAGGTACCTCAACGTTAGGTACAACCCAACATTAGGTACAATGCCAGGCTTACAACCAAAAATAAGAGGGATGTGAAAGACTGAAGGTAAGATAGTGTGATCCGGCGCCCATATACTGACTAGAAGTCACATCTATAAAAGTAGAGAACACACTTGGAGAATGAGAACTAAATAGCTCAGGAGAAGAGGTGGTGCAAGGACTCTACATCAACCAATGGGAACGTGAACAGTCTCGTGTGCCTGTGTGGTGGATGCTGTCCAAGGTGTTCAGATTCTTTGATGTTTATTCCCCCCTGTATGATGTCTTATCTCTCTCAGTGTACTTCTCTAACTGAGCAATATGTTAGATTTTGTATCTGAGTACAACTTCACCAGGAAGAGGACACACTGCTTAATTCAATGCAGTATTATTAGAGAGAAATACAGTAACTGAGAAATAGCACATCCAAGAATAGTCTTTTAAATAACGATTTTGCTGTATCATTGATAGCTCTGCTTTATAACTTTGAAGAGCTCCTTTCTAAGGTTGTTTATTCTTATTTATAGATATTGCTTTCTATAAAGTAGTTTATTCTTATTTATAGCTGTTTAATATGTGAGACTAGAGTAAGGTTTGGTTTTCAATTTGACTTGTTATATTTTTAACTTGATAGTTTGCTCTACGTACTTCTTGTAAAGATGATTCAGACATAAAATGGAATAACCTTTCAATTTACATGTTGCAATGTGGGTTCAAATAATGATCTAGAACACCGAAACTCATTAAATGTAAGTATAGAAAGTCATGATAGTGAGTGGCAAGTGTAACTCAAACATGCATTATCACATTCTGTTGCATGGTGAACAAGCATTCAAAACCCAATAATGTGGAAGCAGTTAGCTGTTGAAAGAATTAAACAGACAGACAGATAGACAGACTGATCCCTTTCAAAACAGCCCTTCTGATAATTTAGAGGTAATGGCGTATTAATAGCTTTCTAAAATAAAGTTTTCTTAGATGCGAAAGAAAAGTTCTGATTTTATGCAAATTGTACTAAAATCTGCTCTGTAGTGCTGATGTCCAGAAAGAAAATGACAAAGAATGTTTTCATGTTCACATGAAGTCACTTAGCCAACATAATAAAGGCCTTGTGAATGAAGTGAAAATCTATATTACATTTAGTGTGCCTTTGATTAAAAGTTACGTGTAAAACCATGTCGAAGTGACGGATGCTAAAGCATATATCTATCTAAAGCATATATCTCTTAAAGCAGAAATAAAAAATAAAAAATAAAACCACGCTTCTGCAGCACCCGCAGAAGAAAGCAGTGACCAGGCCAGTGATTTCCTCAATGTAAGTCTTCAGACCATACAACACCTGTCTTCATTGTAGTTTATGAAAAATCCAAATAAGCAGACCAACGTTCACATAGGTGGTCTTGTCTTTGCTAATCCTCTGTTTTAATTGAGCCTACTGGCCTTTCTGTTGCTGCCACTGCAGAGGAACAAATAACAAGGACCCTTAACCTCTGTGGTTCTGGATCTGAAACATCTAGTTTGGATATCTGCAAGTTAAAGTTGAAGCCCTCCTCCTCCTCTCTCTCTGACTGAGATTATTTCAGAGCCATCCAATGGATGCAGGATAATGTCTCAGTGGCTACTGCAGCAGAGCTAATGCTGCAGATTTCACTGTGTCTCCCTGGTATCTTTCCTGGATGTAGCTGATTTTTCCTGGTCATGGATACACCTATTGTCTGTCCAGGACTTCAAGTGCCTTGTCAAACATATCGTGTTTTGCTTCCCTGAAAAGCAGTTAAATACAGAAGGCAATGCATGGGGGCAAGAAGTAAACGTGTTTTATACATTCTCAAAAGAAAGATGAAGTAGTCAGAGACAGCCTGTGAGGGAAAAATTCATAATTCTGTGCTGGGGAGGGGTCCTGGGATTTAAACCAGGAACTGGGAATGACAGCCAAGAGCCCCACTATTGAACTGTATCCCTAATTCTCACAATCTACTTAATAAAAATGATCTTTAATAAAAATAAATTTATGCAGTCAGACAATGACTATGGTTTATGCAGTAAACACTAAGCTGCAGTTAATAAACCCTCAGAAATGGAGTGATTAGTGAATAGCATTTGGGTTAAAAACACTATAATTTATAGTCACATAGTAATTTAAGAATGAGCAGAATTAAGATATTCAAATAAAAACTAAGTGGGCGCCCCATAAATAGGTCATTGTGTTTTATACATACGAGTGTTGCTTACCAAGTTTAAATACGGATTTGTAGCCCAATGGATGAAGTGTTCTTGAAACCGAATTATCAAAAAAATAATAATTTGTGCCTGGCAGATGTACAAAGGCCTCTTAAACCAAAACAAATGTGAGAGGTGTTCCAGATGTCCCCATCACAGTCTCACGCAGGAGCATGCTCTGTGCCAGTTGAGGAGCTGAGACTCGGCTCTCAGCACCAAATAAGGGACTCAGCTCTTGCCCTGTGACAGAGAGGAGCCTTCCATGAGGAACCCCAGCGAGAGCTAAGTGAAGCTTGTCAGCACCGTGCCGTCAGCAGCTGCTCAGTTAGAGACATGAATGCTCACGGCGACAACATAGAGCTTCGTGTCTGATGTGAACCCCTTTGGCTTCTTCATTTTCTCCTTACAAAAGACAGTCTTTGAGGTTGAGGTTGTTTTGCTGTTACACAACCTTGGCTGAGATGTTGAGTTGCTTCCCTGCCTCACACAGGCTCTGCTGAGCATCTGTGGGGTCATTTACTCCAAAGTCCTTGTATTTCGAAACAATCTCCAGGATGGATTTGGATATGACAGGACAGATGTGGTTTCTTCTCACCAGAATTCATTAAGTGTTTTCCTAATAAACCTCTAAAGTCTAGGACAGGTATAACCCAAGTTAGACATTGGAGGAAATGGTTGCTACCTCTCAATACATTAAGACGGAAACATTCCTGAATGTATATGCTAAAATATGATAACCCATTATCATGTCGAATTTCACAGTTAATGTCAATATGCTTTTTAGCATATGAAAATTTCCCTTTGCTTTTATCCATTTCCTTTTTACTATTCATCTAAAAATTAAATTATGATGACTAAAAGACACTGTTTCCTAGAGTCACTCCTTACCTGAGATTCTTTCGGTTTCTCCTTCCTCCTCTGCACAGATGACTCAGTCGTGGGGAGTGCGGTTGATGAGTGTATTCTACTTAGGACTGAGGTTCCCAAAGGCTCTGACTCTCTGCATGAAGTTCAATTGTGGGTCTCTCTGCTAATTTTAGTCTATTGTGAGGTTAAGCTTCTCAGATGAGGGTTGACTGAGGCATTGATCTATGGTATAGGGTATGCTATTAGTTTTTATTTTGCTCCGTCCGTCTGTCTCTCTCTCTCTCTCTCTCTCTCTCTCTCTCTCTCTCTCTCTCGTGTGTGTATGTGTGTGTGTGAATTTTTTGTTCCATTTTGGCATTTTTTGTCCCATTTGTCTTTTTCTTGTTTGCTATCATTTTGTTTCTGTGGGCTTTTAGAAGAGAGTGAATATGATGTTGGGTGGATAGGGAAGTTCTGGGAGGAACTGGGGGAAAGGAAGCTGTGATCAAAAACAAAGGGTGAAGAATGCTAGTATCAAGAAGGAACTTGGGGTGCAATTTTAAAATGCTGAAAAGTGTCAAAAGGCAAATTTGAAAATCTGAGTACTAAAAACGTTTTCCATGTCTAGTATGGGAGTGAAGAAGCAACTATGAGGGGCCCAAATTTCATCCTCCTTAAGATTATCATCCTATTTTACCTGTCTACCAAAGATAGAGTGGAAAGACTTGTTTCCTCTCCAGAATAAGACTCTGAAGATAGATAGAAGTATAGAAGTGGAGTAGAGAGAGAGAGAGAGAGAGAGAGAGAGAGAGAGAGAGAGAGCTACACTTTGCTCATGCTGGCACTGTGGAGAGCTGTAGACAGGCAGAGCTGAAATGCTTTTTCCCTAAGTAATGGCCCTGGGCTTCAGGAGGTGACCCTTTTGAGGGCCTTCCCTGTGCTCCCTGAAGCTCCTCAGCATTCGTTATACAGCCTGGTGCAGCTCTACCTTCTTAGTCTCTTTCTTTTATTTGCTTTTGATTCATATGACCCACTTTGCACATGAACGGTTTGTAAGTGCTGATGGATTATGTCCATCATTATTTAATGCATTCCTCATATATAAAAATAGGGGTTTCCTCCACTCAAAATTTTGTGGGTCTATGAATCTGCCACCTAAAACCCCAGGATTAAGCCATTTCAAGAAAAATACGCTGTCTTCCTGTACATTATTCAAGGAGATGTCTCAGTTTGGAATATGTCTACATATATGTTCACATACCTCTCTTTTTTCCTGTGTAGTCTGGTGTGCTCTCATCATTCAAACCTTCAGGAAGCTTTGCAAATGAATGGCCCTATTATGTTCACTGTGTAGACCGCTGTTTCTCCAGGCTACTTGAAACTCGCTATTCTCTGGAAATATGCTTAGAGCATATACTCTGAGATCTTCATAGAGGAACGTGGGATTCTCTTGTTGATAGAGGGTCTCGATGTCTACCTGCATTAGACTCTTCTGGAAGCCCTCCTCACATAAGGTTGTTTCAAGACGTACATCTCACCTATATAACAGATATGGAATACACATTTTTCTTCAGTATGGCAATGCTGTAAATGTGATTGTCCTTTAATATTTTAAGGTGTGGATTAGAGATAAAGCACTGATCTAGCATCCACAAAGCCCTGGATCCGGTCTCCAGTACCAAGACCAAAAAGCATTGCATGGTGGGGTGCAATGCCTGATGCAAATCTTTTTATATGAATCGTTATAAGATAGCCTGGATAAATTACCCATGAGCCATACAATATCCACCTTGAATTGTGGAGGAAGGCTTTTTGTTTGTTTGGTTGGTTGGTTTTTGTTGTTGTTGTTTCTCTAACCAGAACCTTGTTTTTTTTTCCTTCTCTTTTACCTGAAAAGTCCTTCAGAAATTCTTTTCTCAAAGGATTAATAACACTTGACCCATGAGACTGTCCTGAAAATTTTAATCTCCTATGTCATAAATGTAGCACCTGCATGGCTTGAAACATTATAGGCTTTTTTGAAAGAATTGCTGTTTTCGACAAGAACTTGATCTTAAAGGGAGAAATACACATATAGAATGAGACAAAAATGAAATAACGATATTTCCCATTATAGGAGCACCAGGTGGAAAGGTGGATGGGGAGGCACAGAAATAGTCGGCTTAACATAGATTAGCGTGAAATATGTGAGGCGAGGCTCGCTGAGGTCACGGTGCCTCCCACTGCTCCGTGGCACGTGGTGCCTAGAATGCTGTGAGAGCTAGGAAAAGGGAGGAACGGTAGGGTGGAGACGAGGTTGAGTTTTGCAAGAAGCTCAATCCCACGGGCAGTGATTGTCATTCCAGACCGTAAGGGAAGCAAACGGAGTGACCATTCAGAATGATAACGTTTTAGAGTTCAGTCACAGCTGGTGATAAGGGGCAGAATCGCTCCTTGTTCCCACCGTACGGGGTCTGAGTCAGATAAACATTAAGATACAAATTCTTGACGGCAGCACAGTTAGGTGCACAAGAGATTTGTCTGGGGACGAACGTGCCAGGAAGATAGCAAGAGAAGGTTGTCGTAACATTTTTATAGAAAAAAAATGGCGTTCATAATACCCCTTTGTTTATTAATCCCTTTAACACTAAGCCTGAAGTACAAAGACTATTTTCAGCATACATTCTTCTCTTGACCGCATTTCCCCACTTCTGGGGTTGTTTGCTCTTTGCAAACCCGTTGCTTGGCTGATACCATTATCCAATTCTGCGCATGTCGGCAGTGAGTGCCAACCTCTCTGCCTTTACTGATCCCCGTTCCTCCAGGGTCATCATTTTGTTAGTGGATGATTAACTAATCTTCCTGGTCCTTTTTGTTCATGTGTGAGTATATTTCCTTATCTCAGAAATAAAAATGTTTCACCTTCTCTTTATAGAAAACAGTGGATAAAAACCAGCAAATGTCTCAAATTGCAGCTTTGAAAAACCTTGTGTAATATTTGGTGATCTCTCCAAGTCATTATAATACTGATATAATTTTTTGTCTTTTTTAAATTGATTTTATTGAGCTATACATTTTTCTCTGCTCCCCTTCCCTTCAACCATCTCCCATAGTTCCAATGCTCTCAATTTACTCAGGAGATCTTGTCTTTTTCTACTTCCCATGTAGATTAAATTAGGGTTATTATTGTTGTCTAGGTTCTCTCTGGGATTGTGAATGTGAAATTACAACAGTGAGTTTTCCATGAATATTTATGGTGAGCTTGTTAAGAAATAATAAAAAATGAGCTTATTAAGAAATAATAAAAATAATTAAAAAAACAACTCAAATTTAATTAACTACACTCGATGGGAACCAACTAATGCTAACTAATGGAAGGCTATAAAGGCAGTATTATCTGATTATGTATAATCCAAATATTCCTCTACATGATCCCATCTTTAAGAAGCAAGGGATAGATTAATAAAAATCTTATCTTTTACATATATACATGATAATGAGACCGCTAAATATGTGCCAAGTCTAGTTAAAATTTAACATGATTGATTGGGGGTTTGTTTTGTTTTTCAAGACTTTTATGTTGAAGTGGAATTTAACACAAGCAAGAAAAAGCACTGTAGCCTTGGCGCAAAGTAGTGCTTAGCTGAG
Organism: Microtus oregoni; assembly: GCF_018167655.1. Classification (NCBI taxonomy): domain Eukaryota; kingdom Metazoa; phylum Chordata; class Mammalia; order Rodentia; family Cricetidae; genus Microtus; species Microtus oregoni. The sequence continues at coordinate 8,808,814 of NW_024543077.1, read as the reverse complement.
TGTCTCCTAGAAGATAGACTGTGGGACTCCCCCTGTGTATGCCCTGTTGTGACTCTGCTTGGGTCTTTTGGCCTCATAGTGAAAAACGAGGATAGGGGAGGTGGGTTTCTTAGGAGTCAGGCTTGCCTCTCTCTGAATGTGGATTCATTATTGAAACTTCTGTGCTCCAGCCTTCTTAACTGGTATCAGGATGAAAGGAACCCTTATTTGAGACTAACCAGTTGAAGTTTACCAAGAAAAGTCAACTCCTAGTTATGCTAGCTGTTGAGAAGAAATTGCTGCTAACTCTGTGCCACCACACACTTCAAAAGGTTGCATTTGCTTCCTTCTATTAATGATGATGTTTATCGTCCTACTTACATGGTAATGTAAGGTTTAAATGAGGTGATTCAGAAACAGGAAAATAGAAATATAATATTAATAAATGTGTTAATTACATGGTATATTTATTATAAATCCAGTGCAAAGAAATAGAAGTTACATGGGAATTCCCAGAATTGCATGCCCCTGCAGCAGACATAACAGACAATGAGAAAGCAAGAATATCCGGAAGGCATTCAAAATAGCTATAGAATATCTGGTATTGTCTCATATTTATCCACATTCAAAGACTATATGTGACCCTGACATTCCAAAAATTTCAAAGTACTACAATAATAAAATATGGAAATAGGAATTGATATTAAAATATGCACCATGCTTGTCTTGATCTTCCAAGTAGATTATTTAACACAAAGAGCATGCTATGTATCTGTCATTATCTAGCTGGTTTTAATTGTTGGGCAATTTTCTTTAATCCATAGCAGTGAAAAATAAATGGCCAACCAGCCCTGCAATGAATGCCACCTATTACTCAGCTGATAAGCATCCAACTGACTGGACTTTACAATAGCAAAGCTAGTGTACTTAAGAAATGAGTATATACAACAAAGCTCTCTGGAAGCTGAGTCTATACTTAATCACAATGTGTTGAAAGTACAGCCTGATGATCATCATATATAGGTCTTAGTCTAGCCCGGCTAAATTTTCTCCGAACACTCACACTGCAATTAAGAAAGTCATATGGTGCGAATCTTTACAACGAAATGCAGGGTTGGTCACGATCACGTGACCGACCAGGAAATGCACTACTGTGCCACCTTTCTGCAGCCCAGGAAAACATCAGAATTCAGAAGACAAAGCACAGTTTCTACTGACTCTTCCTGGCTTTCACACCACTATAATACAGACTAGTGTTTGAAGTACCAGATATCAGGACCCGTATATCCAAACATTAGGTGACCCTTTCGCCCATCGGTGCTCCTGTCATAGCCAGGAACTTTGGAGTAACGCAGGAGCTGACATCGTAGAGTTCCATTCCCAGCTCAGTACGGTCTTGGGTTTTCTCGAGGAAGATCTTATCCCAGTCTTGTACATCATCCCATGAATGTGGGGAATGACTGCTCTCTCAAGCACAGTCGTGGGCATGGATGGAGGTTCTCTCTTTATGTGCGCCCATAATCTACCTTTTTGCTCAAGTTCATATGAGGTCACCTTGGTCACTTCAGTCAAAGACAGACAGATGGAAACTCTTGAAAGGCTTTTTGTTGTTTTAGCTCAGAGCAGTTTGTTGGGCTGTTTCATTTTTATCAAAAAAGTCTCTAACAGCACAAACATGTTTATTCAAGATTATCTTTGTAGGTTTCCAATTTTTATCAGACCATTTGAATTAGAGCAAAATCATTTCTTCAAAGTACACGAGTTGTTATTATAGGTAATACAACAGTATTTGCTACAGACTGGCTATCAGAAACAAGTTTTCTCTCTAGTCCACACCCACTCTCCCCCAAATATATGTGTGAATAGAAAGTGGAACCAGTTACTGTGCAAAAGGAGAATATAAAGAATTTCCAGCCAGTAACAGAACAAGGCCAGGGATGAAGCTGTCCTGTAGAACGGTGCTATGGAGAACCAGTGCACAGTAGGTACAGTCTTGACTCCATGGGAGCTTCCTGCAGCCTCGCAACCAGGCGCTCTGATGAAAGAGCTCATCTACCGCCAGAACAATGTGTCTGAGCCTATCAGTGGCTGAGTGAAGAAGAAACGCCTCTTCTGCCATCATCTCTGTCCACTGTGCTTTCTGCGCTGCTCTGGCAGGTCTACACAGAGTGGTAAGCAGAAGCAGTTAAGGCTTCAGAGGAGGGGGAGAGCAAGTCACATGAAGAGTGGACAAGGTTCACCTCTGTCTTGGGTTTTCTCTATATGCAAGGTTTTCATCTGTCTCAAGGCCACAGAAATGATCTTCCGAATCCCTCTTTAGATAGTTTGTCATATAAATGTTCACATTTTAGTCTGCATCATTCTAATCTGTATTTTAACCAACTTAGGTTTCACCTGTGTCCTCACACCTGTGCATCTTCCTTGACTTGAGTGTCCTTCTCACAATGTTGCAGTAATTTCTGCTGTATTTAATAGCACCCACCATTGCAATAATATATTATATTATTCATGAGAGATAGCTTGTGATCAAATACCATAAGTCTACTGATTTACAAATGAAATACCAAGCCTTTAAAATGAAGGAAATATTTTTGAGCAAAGATAATTTTTATGTCTCTACTCAGCAAAAGCATCAAATTTAATTAATTTCTGCAGTTACAATAAGTTGGAGATAAGACTTCTGTGGTGTGAAACTCTAAGTGGAAAAAATCTAATTATAAGTGGTATACAAGGAAGGTCAAATAAATAAACTTGCATTTATTTTCCTGAAGAACGGTAAAGAAGATTAGTGTAGAATACTGAGCAATTATCCACTCGAGGTAGAATTAGGCAGACAAACTCAAGGATAAATTTGGAAGCTTAGCTGCAAAATGATGTTTCAAATGACATTCAAAAACTGGATTATAAGGCAGTAATAGCTCTTGCATTAAGGCGCATGTGTTGCCTTGAAACATGATGAGGGAAGGGTGTTGAAGTGGGTTTATGAGTGAACTTATCAACTCCAGTGTGAAAGAGTGTTCTCAGTTTCCGGGGAGAACTTTCAGATTCCGACAAAGTCAGACTTCTTGGTCTACTTTCTACAACAAGAATATTCAACAGACCCAGACTACACTGACAAATAAGTTAAAGCATCTCTTGTAAAATGACAGTCCTCTGTGGAGCACAGGGCCACAAAAATTATACACCCAGCAAGAGACACTAGTTACACAAGGGAGTGCACCTTCATTGTGGGGGCACAATATACTATTCTAACCTTAGAAGAGTATAAGTAGAAATGATGTTTCATGTAGAGTTTTCCAAAGCAATATAGGGAAGAATTTTGTCCGCTAATGTTATTGGTAATATTTACAGGAAAATTTGTCAGGTAAGCTTTGCAAAAAGAGTAAGAGCCTTAAGATTTTAAAACATAGGGGCTGGAGAGATGGTTCAGAGGTTAAGGTCACTGACTGCCCTTTCAGAGGATCAAAATTCAGCTCCCAGCAGCCACATGATCGCTTACATCTGTCGGGAACTCCAGTTCCAGAGGATCCAGTACCCTCACACAGACGTGGAGGCAAAAACACCCATGCACATAAAATAAAATAAATTATTTTTTTAAAAATAAAATATAGACACTGGATGTTCTTCAGGAAAACAGTTCTGAAGCTCAAATCATTGTTTACATCATGAAGTTTTCGGTCACTTTCCTAGGTCTTATGAACAACCCTGGGAAAAGAGCTTGTCATGCAGAAGTCTAAGCTGTTCACAAGGCTTCTGACCCCGGCTAATTTCTATCTTGCGCATGCGCATTGCTGAGACTCTTGCCAGCCTTAGGCAATGAGGAAAGCTGGCAACTCCAAATTATTTCTGATCTTCACAACTTTTAGGAAGGAAAGCAGTATCTTAATGGATCTTGGTTCCAAATACGCAGCACTGTTTCCGCATCTCACAGATGTATATACCTCCAATGACCTTTCTGCTAGTCACATACTGACACTAAGTCTACCTCAGACTGCTTACGTAAAATGAATGTGAGTCTAAGTTCAGAAACAACTGAAGAGAGTTGAATATAACAGTGATAGAGAGAATATCAGAGTATTCCCTTTATATGAGAGATCCAGGAGGTATCCTCCAGTAGATAGACTTGAGTTCGGAATCCCATATCGAAAATAATCTTGGGAGGACCTAAGCTGACTTGGGAGTTGCTTTGATAGTCAAGCTAGGCTGATAAGGTCAACAAACAGCTCTGAAGAAACTCCAGTAACTCCTTGTGAAAAAAGCAATTTCATCCCTAAGAAATTTTATTTTATTTTTATAAGTAATTTGCATATCTCATGTGTATTGAAATATGGGAAACAAAAATTGCACTCAGTAAAGAAGGCCAAGGCCGTTGGCCTAGCATGTTATTACCTTCCACCAAAAAAAGGGAATATTTTCACAGATTCCTTGCACGTACTAAGACCAAGTTAATAGGATTACTGTGGAGGTTAGACAAGGCACTGTTTGTCACACGTTTTTAGAGAATATACTTATTTTGTGTAAGTAGATTGCGGATACAAATTTGGTCATATGAATGGTAGATCAACTGGGGGAAAATTGGGTAAAATCAAGGAAAATTGTTTTTATTTTTCATATTTACTTTTATGTTGGAATTAAGAACTATTTTTTCAAACTTTTGAGATGTTATAATTATTTGTATCAATAGACTGTACCTTAATAAAAAAAATAAGGCATTATTATGCCAGTTTTTCTTTAGCACAGTGAACACTTAAGCAACTCTAGATAAATGCTTGAAAGCCCAAACGTGCAGAAACATCTTATTCAAAGCAGAAACCCCCATCTTGATGCGAAGACCCCCAGCTATGACCCACAACCACATGGCTGCGATCCATCACATTGATTCACTCACTCAATTAGCTCCATGGCTTTGGAAGACAAATATTGTCTTCCATCTTTCAGGAAGGGATGCTAAAGCACCTACAGTTTAAATAAGTAGCCTAAAGCCACAGAACTCACCAAATTCGGAGCCAAGATCTGCAGATAGATCTTCAAGGGCCAGACTTAGTTCCAGGAAAATGTATTATATTAGAAACAAAATCCATGCATCTGTATGTTTTTTAATAAGTTGATTTTCAACTTGAATGTCTAAAGCTTAGTTTTCCATGATGGTTTTTTTTTAAAGACAGTCTTTATTATGTTCACATTATTTTTTTTTCCGAAGTAACAATCTTGCAGTATATTTTAAATGGAGGATCTACCAAGTCTTTGTCTCTGATAACACTAAATCAGAAGCAAGTTCCTTACTGGAAACCTGTCTGCCTATTCTTCTGGTTGTACAAGAAGTTGGCTTGCTTGAATTAATCCCATTAAATCACCTAAAGGGTTCAGTACAAAAGTGCCTCACCTTATCTCAACTATTTAAGCCCATTATTTTGATTAATAAAGTACATTTTGCCTTTTGGGATTCATGGATAAAAATGGCTGTTAAGTAAACAGAATAAAACATCGCATGTTGAAAGTATGAGACTACTTCATTAATAATCAGATTAAACTTCAATTTTCTGGTGTTTGTCGTATCCTCTTTTGTGCTTGCTTTATTTCTACCACTTCTGAGTGTGTTTTCCTTCCACTTGTATGTTGAAAATTACAAAGACAGTCATGGCTAATGTTTATATCGTGAAGGAGGCAGCATTTTGTAAAATAAACTTTGAGTCCCGTTTTCAACTTTTCTCCTTGTCGTACATGCAAAACTGGTAAATATTATGTTTCCCGAACAAAAACAAAGAAGTGCAATACCAGTGTCCTCTTGTGGGACACTGAGTGATACCATCTCAAATGCCAACCCATGACAGGAAGAATCAAATGGTTTCCCAGTGTAGCATGAAGGAAGGGAAAAGTTAAAGAACTGCTGTATCGGGGGAACATATGTGATGGCGAGGCTTTAAATCACAGGAAACATACGTGGATTCTCTGTTATTCTCTTGAAAGGAATCAAACGACAGTCTCATGACTATGAAGCATCCTCCCAAGGACGAGCCACGAACACTGCTGTGGTCACAGATCTTATGTATAAAACTGTGTCGGAGACACAAACAGAAGACAGCAGGAGAATGTGGCTCTGCGTTGCAGACTGACCAATGTATTTCAAACAAAATGAACTTGTTCTCTGCAGCTTTCCAAACTTGGGTCTTGTTTTAAAGCCAAGTACAATAATTTGGTTAAACAGTGAGTCACACTGAATGAAATAATATTTAGATAAAATAGCTATCACTTTAGAGAAACATCTCCACATATCTTTGTTCATAATGTCTGGCCCTTTAAGTTTGAGATGGGGCAATATGCAGTTTATTATATTTTTCCGGTACTCAAGTTGAAAGTGGTCTTTAAAAGTCATCAAATAAAACAGTAGTTCAAGAATTTACAGTGGTCGGGGGAGCTGGGTTGTTGAGTCCCGGGTAATCTAACTTACTAAAAACTGGGTGGTCCTCCATCATTCTGAAGGAATTAGAGGAATTTTTGGCAGCATGTAGCAGATTTCCAGTTAGTAATCTACATTGCCTTCTTCATGTCCTTCAATGGTTTGTTAGGTGCCACACAAGCAGAGAGTACTTGATATTATATATATACCACAGTGGTTTGTAGAGAAAGCTCGCATATCCTGAGCCTTAATCCTAGAGTAGTTGCAACAGAGCACCAGAAGACCTCTAGGTTACCTCTCTTTTGCAGTTGAAAAATCATTAAGAAAGTTATTAATAGGTCAAAAATTTCCAGTTTTTCCTATGCGTATTTATTTACCTATAGATATGCAATAATCTTGGCATACACATACTCTTATTCTTCTCTATACTCTTATAAGTACAACCTTTTTATTAGTTAAAACTGCCTTTCTAAAACCTCATACATGATTGTCCTACACTTTCTTGCATTTGTTGTTGTTGTTGTTGTTGTTATCGTAAGTGACTTGGGAACAATCCAGCAACCTGGGTTTGACATTTAAGAGTTTGAATCTTTACAGGCTGTTTTGGACAGTCAAGAAACTTGTTAGATTTTCTTTTGCATATTGATAGACCCATTCTTCTGACTAGATCATCCAACCAAAGTGGTCTTTGCCAATGCCAAGCACGCCTGAACAACATCCTTGATTCTTCCTCATGCAGTCCAGGTTTCCACCCAAGCTCCGTGTGCTCTCTAGGAAATCCTTTTCACTTTATTACTCATATTTGTCTTCAGGTCATGGTTTGCTCGACACTTCCTGGGCCCTAATAAAAGGTAGCTCCTCTTGACCTTACCCTCTTTGTCTTTTATTCCATGGTATGCATTTGAAGCCATGAGCCATAGTCTTGAGAATGATGCAGCAGTATCTGTTGAATGAAGAAAAGTCAAGAATTTCTTTCTGTCTAATCGTGAAGTCTTAGTCTTTGTTCTTTTGGTCTCCAGTATTCCTGAGTCATCTCGTTCACAGTGTCTGTGAATCACTCCTAGACTGTCCTTTTTGCAGATACCAAGACTTTTTTTTTAGTGACTCAGATATGATCAGTCTGTTGAAAGAAATGAATTATGTACAAATACAGACTTTGTGCAGAGACCTGGGAAAGACTGCGATTAAAGTAAACTGGGTAGACTTCACCATATGTGAGATCTCTTAATTTTGTTTCTGTGGAGTCTTCCTCCTAAAAGTTCCCATGCAGAAGTTACTAAGTGTCCGAGGAGGTCCAACATAAGTTATGAAAAATGGCAAATATCTAAAAATTTGTAATAGACAAATGATAAATGTTGTTCTAAGAATCTTTGCAGGCCTGGTTGTAGTGAAGTATGCTTTTAATCCCAGCACTCAGGGATGCAGAGGCAGGCCTATCACTGTGAGGTCAAGGCCATCCTGAGCCACAGAGGGAGTTCCAGGACAGCCAGAAACACTTAGAGAAAACTTGTCTTGAAAACAAACAAACAAATAAACAAAAGAATCTTTACAGGTATTGCAGTGGAACATAGGTGGGGTTAGTCTTGTTTCATTTCTAGGTATTTGTTCACCAGTAAACCTAGGTCCAGTCCTCATCCATGCCCAACACACACACACACACACACACACACACACACACACACACTGCTTAAACTATTTACCCTTCTCATTAAGTTAATCTACCACTCAAAAACTTAGACTATTCATATTTGACACTATTTTCTTCATGAACTTAGTAGTAGTTAATTAATTCCTTTTAAAAATAGCAGCATGGTGAAATGAGTTACAAATCTTTAAGATTGACTGGGCAGTGGTGACACCTGCTTTCAATCCTACCCAGCAGTCAGAGGCAGAGAGGCAGGCAGACCTCTGTGAGTTCAAGGTCAGCCTGGTCTACAGAGAGAGTTCCAGGAAGGCTCCAAAGCTACACAGAGAAATCCTGTCTCAAAAATTTACTGGTGTTTCATTTGTATTTTAATCAATAAAGCTTGCCTGAAGTTCAGAAAAGTAAAACAGCTACACTGGCCAGCCTTACAGACTGGGCACAATGATACACACCTTTAATCCCAGTAGACCCACTAGCTTTCTATAGAAACCAGGCGGTAGAGCTGCATGCCCCTAATCCCAGAACAAGAGAGGATTGTAAAATGGGAGGAAACAGATCTCAATCTTAGTTTTTTTCTGAGGTTTCCGGGAGGCGTGTTGACGATTTTTGGACCGAGATAAGGTAAGAGCCAGTGGCTGGCTGCTTTGTGTTTCTGGTCTTTGAGTGGAACCCCGATATCTGTGTCTGAGATTTTAGTAATCATTCTTTACACAAAAAGGAAGAGAATGACTGTATATAAGCAAGTATAATAAAAGCCAATTACATTTAATAGTGGTCTACTTTTAAAACAATTTCTAATTGGGTTTGTATAGCCTTCTCTTTGTCTTTGACATCCTGCTTCTGCTTTGCTGACCGCCTTGGGGCCACTGTGACTGAGTAGCTTGTGCTGCTGCACCTTTTCCCAGAGATGTCTAGGAAGCAGGTGTTGGGGGTATGCTTAGCCATTCACACGTTCGTTTCTGTGCTTATCTCTCAAATAGGTATGCAGAAGCAGGTGTCTTCTGGCTAAGAAGCATGGTGAATATTGGCCTCGGTATATCTGTGCCCTCCTCCCACAGCTTAGGAATAGGTTCCGATTTGAGTCTCTTATCCAGACGTGACGTCCTGCTAGTTCTGGGTCTCTGAAGGCATGTTGAAAACTGAATCTTCTTCATAAGTAAACCTGACTGTTGTCTCCCCAGTGAGGAACCTAAAATCCCCACCTACTATCATTCAAATCTCCTCAGTGAGTTTATAAAAAAAATCTGAAGTTAAGAATCTTTATTGAATTGAGGCACACAGAGAAACACAATATTGTTTGGGGAGGAAAATTGTAAAAGGAGCAGCCGGCAGCCGACCACTTCTTGCCACCGGACTCCCGGCCACCAGCTTGCTTTACCCAAAATAATTACACGGAAACTGTAATCATTTAAACACTGCCTGGCCCATTAGCTCTAGCTTCTTACTGGCTAACTCTCACATCTTGCTTAACCCATTTCTATTAATGTGTTTTCCCACTTGACTGTGGCTTACGCATGAGTCTAACCACCCTCCATCTTGAGTAGGAGAAGCATGGCGTCTGCCTGACCCTGCTTTCTTTCTCCCAGCATTCTGTTCTGCCTTCCCCACATACCTATGTTCTGACCTATCAGGCCAAGCAGTTTCCTTTATTAATTAACCAATGAAAGCAATAGATTGATAGAAGACCCTCCTAAATCAGAAAATAAAGTCTCTTTCTTTGGTGGAGCCTCATTGATTTTGAAGAAAGAACACAGTTTTGATGATATATGTGTTTGTATATATACTGTATACGTGTATGTGTGTGTGTGAAGGTTTTAGAAGTATTTTTCATTCCTTTGAGACTCATAGAAAAATAAAATGTACTCTAGACTCCCAGATAGTCCATAGTGATATCAACAAATATTTGTACTAAGTGATGTTTGCAATCAATGTAGAATGAATAGTTTACACAGTTATTTTATTGCTGTAGGAAACATAAGAACTGGTTACTAAACAACTTAGCTACCTGTATTACTTTTAATGCAAAAGAATAAATTGAAGGAGAAAGGAATAGTTTGACTTATGGTTTAAATGGAGCTATGTGATGGCTCTGGGAAAAGCATGTCAGCAGAAGCAGGCGGCTTCCGGTCACAATTCCCCCACCACTGGGAGGCAGAATGATGGCTGCTTGTGCTGAACTTCCATTCTCCACTTAATTCAGTGGGGAAACACAGCCCTTAGTATGGCACTGTCATATTCAGTGCAAATTAGCACAGTTAGCTCAATAACCTAATCTAGATAAACCCACATGGGCATGCCCATAGCCTAACCTATTCCGAGAGGCCTGCCTCCTACATGATTCTAAATTGGGGGAAGCTGGCAATCTCAACTATCCTGCTAAATGATGTAATTTTCTCTTGAATTTTCCAGACATTGCTTTGCAGGCATGAGGGTAGAGTAGGGATGCTATCTGTGGAAGCCCTGCACCTACAAGACAGGACTTAGGAATTCAGTCCCAGCAGCTGACTGCACATTTGACACTCCCTTGTTCCTTCAAAGACATACTTTGCCTCTTCACAACTTCCTTAATAAAAACCTTCATTTAAAAAAAAACTTGATGATATTTTTTCATTTTAATGATTCATGACCAAAGTAGTAGATTACAGACGTTAAAATACCTGAAATTGATTAGCAGAAACAGGTATGCGAATGGACAAAGACTTTTGTCTCATATTCAGAATCTTACATTCCTAAGACGAAGTATATTTTAACAGTTGGTGGTGTGTAGTCTCATCTTCTAACTTCCAAACATGGAGTTCCGAAACTTTGCAAATGTACTGCAAGATAGAAAAGCCAAAAAGAAAAATAAGAAAATAATCAGTAACTCAAGACCAGCCCTGATCTGATAGCTCAAGTCAGCTTTTTTTTTCTTCCCAGAGACAGGGTTTCTTTTTGTCAAGTCAGCTTTACTCACTCTGCCCTACTTACATTATCTTCAAATTCTTACTTGAGTTCTGCATTTAGTTAGAAAATTGCAGGAAGAATCTTGTGATTAAGAAGAATAATGTGTCTCATGGCTTTGAAAAACAAAGGAGCAAAGCAAGTTTGAAAATGGGGGATGGCAGACAGGAATGGCCAGCAGAAAAGGAACACAAAGAAAACACACAGGTAGTGATGACTCAGACTTTCAGGGAGGTAATCTAGCCAGCTCGCAGCAAGTTTGGAGACCAGCTTAAAACCTTGGACTCGATTCCAGATGTAATAGAATGCCATTCGAGACAGTTATGAAGCAGGAGTTTGGAAGCACAGCGGACATTGAACTGGCCATTTAGATATAAGTGTTTCGAGAATCAAAGGGGCATTATTGGTAATTACACTAGGCACGCAGGCCCAGACTGGATCTGTCTGCAGCAAACTGGAGTGAGACTCATTTTTCATAAAGGCTCCTTATGCTTGTTAATCTCCTCCCTTATGCAATGCCTGGGAAATCCATTTTGCGTCACAGTTGCCTTTTCCTGGCTGGGCTCACTGAATGGAGCTGTGTCCCTTTGTCCTCTCTTTATCCATGTGCCATTTTAGTGTCCCCACTCTAAATTACTCATCCATCAAGAGACGTAGATGATAGACCCATTTATCTTCACACGAAACATACCTATCATGCTGTCTGCATCAGGCCTCTGGGGCTGGCGTAGGGTGAGGAGAACCACGGCACGAAACTGTGACAGATTTGGGTGCCATTGCCTGCAGTCTGGTCTCTGCCTTTTCCAAAGCAGCAATGAAAACCCAACCCGCCGAGGCATTTCTAGTACTTCTTTAGATTCTGCACAGACCTTCGTGCACAGCAAGAACATGCCAGGACGCCAAGAGCGCCGCTGTCTTTAGGAAAGTGGGGACATCTGGTCTGCTCACAGATTAAAAACTATCCTTGGTTTGCAAATATTTCATGAGTGATTTTGTGACCTTGCTTGTGATGACCGGTGAAATTCACTGAATGTTAATGGTTCTGCAGTGGATCTAGAATCATACCGGGACCGAATACCAAAGCGTTGTGTAGGAATAGAGTGAGCTGAATGTTTAAAGTTTGATCCTTGATCTACTGAGGATCTCACAGATGGCTGCTCTTTGGGGCTGTTAACTTTGAGCAAATGTGGTTTTAACAGCCTTCCCGCTGTTCTCTGTTTACGTTAGGAATTAAGAATTATAATTTTACCGGATTGCCCTTTCAATTCCTTATCTCCTGGGTTTTCCTAAAGAGACAGGTAAAACTCAGTTTCTAGCCCAGTCTCAAAACACCGAGCCTCCAGAAGAAGATGAATCATGAAGCCCTCTCTACTTAAAACTCTTCCTAAGATAAGACATCCAGGAGAGGATGCTATCCTGTCAAAATCACTGTCTCTAAGGTCAAAGGCACGAAGGCTTTGAAATTTGCCCTGTGCTTTCTGCCTAAGGCACAGTAGAGGCTTCTCCGAAGACTGTTTCTGCAGGCCAGCTCCATACCACAGCAGAGCAAAGGAGCATCTTAAACTGCCCCTAGAGCTTATCTTGTCCCCTGCATCATCTGTTAGCGTGAAGCATCTCACCTACAGTGCTAACCTGGCCATAAATGCATGCCGGGTAAACAAACTGATAGCACAGCCTGAGCTCTCAATGTAATGAATGAGTCACCATTATATCCGCTTCGAACTGAGAGTCCCGGGAATTGATTTCAGTGCAGTAATTCTTTACCTAATCAGGGCCTTTGTAAGAGACAAAGACAGTGTAGTATTCTGAGGAAATGATTTCCCTTATTCGGAAGCATGACTCACGGTTATCATTCATAAAGGGATCCCCACAGATTCTACCAAGATCGTTGAATATATGAATGAAATTTTTAGTGGAAGAGATTCTCAACAATACTTGTAAGGCCCCATCAACACTCAGTTATTAAGACTGCAGGACAAAATGAGTCATCATGTACTTAGGAAAAGTGTAAGACTGACAGACATAATACCCTCCATACTGATGCATCTTCTCCTTGCTGTGATGAGACGTTAACCCTGCAGACTGAGGAGCTTATCATGCCAGAAGACCCTATTGTCCTTTCAAATGATTATATTCTCATTCTCAAGGCTCTCCATGGCTTCTATTATGTAGGCATGTTTTTCTGAGCATGCAAATATTAGGTTAGCAAATTATTCTGGGAATTTCCCTGAAAGAACCTTGGCATAAGGCGTGACAGTATTTTTCCATCATGAACATCTACTATCATGTGGCTATCAGGGCAGAAATATGTGCTTGTTCATGCTCCTTCCCAGGAGATTTTCCCCAGGAACTTGGAGACCTATGTTGCCCTTTGTGGAGCCACTGAGTTTTCTAATGCTCCGTACTGTATCCCCAGGCAAGACCTGAGAAACAATGCTGTATCTCTTATACTGCAAAAAAGGATGCTATCATTATTGGTGTTTGAAGTTAATGCAAGGCAAGTCCCTTTGCCTTGCTTAGAGGCAGTTCCTGCTAAAAAACAGTGCCTTCTACTCTCCACTGCAGACAAATCATTAGATCATTCCTTTCCTGTAAGTGTGACCAAGCCACTGGACCACAGACACCCATGCGGACTCTACATAGAAGGAAAAGACAGAGTCTTGGGTTGTTCTTTTTATGAATAAGATTCTCATTGCTTTTAACTCTCGCTCCTTTCTCCCCAACAGCTCCAAAGCTCAATTATCACCACTCATAGTAATTTAAGTAGCGTTTTAACAAAATACCCCAGGCTTCTATCCCCAAAGTGGCAGCTGTGAAGTAAATCTTCCTGGTTAACAGCTGTCAGTTGTCAATGGGATACAGATAATTAAATTCAAAGACGCTTTATGGTCAGAAAAGACAGATAACCCTTTGACCAGAAAAGCCTTTAACTTGATGTGGTTACTGCCCTCTCTGGCACTGACTCTAATTCATGACTTTGATTGTTTTCTTATGAAACAGGTAACAGAGAACTGGAAATTGCATTTGTGTTTTTATTTCCCAGCTAAGACCATGTGCTTGCTTTTATTTTATTGCAAGTTGGGGAACAAATGGTGAAAGAAACTAATGAGAGAGGGCAGGTGGGAGGGAAGGAAGGAGACATGGAGAGGTACTTGAGAAACCATCTACATCAGGTTGTATACAAACTGTGAGAGGCGGGGTGAGAAGGTAACAGGGACTCTAAATACAAGAGATGGAACAGCAAGCAAGAAAACCTAAAGTCAACGTTTCTAAAAGCCTGTAGATCTTTTGGTTGTGAGATATCCCTGCAACTGTGTAGTTTAAATTTTTTTTCTATAAATATTAATCTATATTTAGTATTACTATTACTAACTTAATAATTGGAACTTTAATGGTTTTACTCATTTTAAATATCTCTATTTATTAATTCATTTGTTTTCCATGGGAACATTCATTAGAAGCTATCGTTGCAATATATGTGTATATTATATACATACACATATTATATATAATATATAAAATACACGTACATCTATAATATATTTAATCAAAGAAATGTAGGCTTTTTTGAACTTCTCCCAAGCACATTTCAATGGAACTATAAGAGGAGGGAAGAAAAGAGAAAGTTGTATAATTATAGTTGTTTAAAATGTAAAACAAGAAGAAGAAGGTAGCTAAGTAAGCCATGGAGCATGAGCCAGGGACAGCTCTTCTCCATGGTCTCTGCTCCTGTGTTGGCTTCTCTTGATGATGAACACGAAAATGTATGATGAAACAATGCATGTTCTACGTACACACTTTCGCGTGCGCGCACTATGAAAACTAAACTCTTACTCATTTGCTGAAAAAACCAACTGGAGACACAGGATGCTTAGTCTGTTTATTTTTAGATACAAATATGCTGCTCTGCTATCATTGTGTACTATTGGCTAAAACTGTTCAGCTATATTATAGCAGACATTCCACGGTGGTGAACTGAACGAACTGAGTAAATCTGTGTGTGCCTTGTGTTCACGTTGTGTCTGGCGCTCACAGATGGGATTCTTGACTCCCTCTAAGAATCTTTGAAGTTTCTGTTTTGCTGTAAGGAAACTGTGGCCATTAACAATTGTTGCAGAAACATGACTTGGGTTCTCTGTCTCCAAATTTAGAATCAATATGTCATGAAATCAGAAACCTTAGAAAACATCCACTTTCAAAGCTTGTCACTGTTTAAAGTCATGGTCCCAAGATCAATGGAATTTAGGAACGTCTGTATAGAAGTCTTAAGTTTTGTACAGATTTTTACCTACAGAAAAAATTGCTTACACTGTGAGTGTTGACTTTGCTTATTGTTGTGTGTCTTCCTGCTTCTAAAAGTTTAGTTTGCAGGCAGATACTCAACTTAAAAGAAACTTAATGAGCTTGAGTCACTGATCACGGAGAGGTTCCAACTCTGGGGATTTACATATCTGAATCCATGCTTTCCCTTTGATATATTCATAGGCATGCTGTCATCCAAGTGGTGTTGCCTCCTGAAGGAAAAATAAGACAATAATTGTTTTCAAGTGACTTAGCAAAGCATATTAAGGTAGTGGAAATCACTGTGAGGAAATGTATCAATTATTTAGAGTTCTTTAGAGATGATCCTAAAATGGTGAATTACTGACTCTGAGAATAAAACATGGATAAAAAGTAAAACACCTCCATGCCATTAATTTCTCTCCTACTTACTGTACTGGCTGATGACTTTCACTGAGAAATCTGAGATTCCTGCAAATGCAAATAATTTTTGAATCATATAAACTCAGCACAAACTTTAACTTGCTCTTTTGTTTTAGCATAGAGCAATAAATAAATATATATGTCAGCAAACATTTTTAAATTAATTCTTTAAATCTAATTTTCTAAGAACTTCATATATGAATATTTCATCTACATAACTTCTTTTTCTCCCTTCTCTCTCTCCAACTTTTTTCATGTCTTCCCCTTTCAAATTCACAGTCTCATCGTTTTAATTATTATTTATAATATAAATATATATACACACATATGCACAAACACACATATGCATATGCACGCATACATACACACACACATACACATAACTTATTGAGTCAATTTAATGTCGTCTGTATGCATATGTCCAAGGATGACTACTTCGCATTGGACAACCTATATTGGAGCTTGCTTGTAGGGGAGATTGGTCTTTCCTTTCTTGGCAGCCATTGCCTACCAGTAGCTCTTCATTTATCGGCAGGACTTTGTGTAGATTCCTTGGTTTATATTGGTCAATCAGTTTTGTCATTATGCCATTCCATTCCTTTTCAGGCAACTATATTGTTGAGAGCTCATAGGTGTATTTTCCCTTATCTAGCCACAAGCATCCCGAGCTACTGGGTATTAGAATCTTTCCTCTGCCTCTCCTATAATGTTTTCTGTGCCTTAGGTATAGAAGTTGCACCGCTGATGTATTAATCAGGGTTAGATATCCCATGGACACTTAGTATCTGCATTTTGACCAGTTGTGGATCATTGTAGTAGTCTCCATCTGTTGCAAAAAGCTTATTTTAAAAGAAGAGAGAAATACACTAAGTGCTTGCAATACTGTTAGAAATAATATTAGTTTCAGGAAATGGCATTAATAGCTTCACGTCTAGAATCTATGTCTTCTTAAGCCACAAGTAGGTGGCAAAGCTTACAGTACCAGGTATGAGTTCCCCTTTAGTTAGTTTGACGTATAAGCTGTTGGTTATAGTAAAGATACAAGTAGCATTGTGGAAACATCTTTATCAAAGAAGAAAGATTTGCAAGTTGTTTTTGTATTTTTGGTAAAGCTTTGAGTAAAAATATAGAATTATAGAACCAAGCAATCTGTTTACCATTTCTTTCTTATTCACTATTTCAGAGCTCCGAGAAACCAAGACCTCTGAATATTTCAGCCTGTCCCACCACCAGTTAGACTACAGGATATTACTGATGGATGAAGATCAAGACCGGATATATGTAGGGAGCAAAGACCACATCCTGTCCTTGAATATCAACAATATCAGTCAAGAACCTTTGAGTGTAAGTTTGTCATTTTCATGAGGGATGTCTTGACATTATAGGTATTTAAAAGAATTCAAATACATTAAAAATAATATATATTAGATTAGAAAAAGAGAAACTACTAGACACCTGGAAGGACACACACACCAAAGTTACTTTTTACTTTGCTGCTGATAAATATATTTAGTCTATTAAGTCTCAGAAGTTTTAAAAATTGATTTGAACTCCTCAAATGATTGTAAAAACACTCCTTGTATATTTATCCATTCAAAAGAAAAAGGAGTGAGTGGGGGAAGTTTACCAGGAAAACCCTGGATAGAAAAGGAAGAAGAAGCATGTCTTCTGTATGTAATCAACAGAGGGTGAGGAATACAGCTGCTAGCTGCATCAATATTTGAATAACCTACATTTATCATTCTTTTGCAGTAAGAAAGCAAAATCAAGCATCAATGAAGTAAAAAAAAGCAAAACTGTGTTAATGATGTTTATCATAAATAAGACACTTTGCATTTATTATTTTAAAGGATGACAACTCAAAATTTATTCTTTTCTGGACCAGCAGCAATTTAGAATGTCAGCACAGTGCTTCACAGGGGCTGTGGTTTCATTGCATGTGTTACATTGTTGAGGCACATGAAGACTCACTTTATTAAATCTGTCAGTCTGGTTGTGTTGTTTACCAAAGGTAATACTCAGCTAATATAGACAACAAACATAATTCATAATGATATAAATGGGACAAAAGTGTGAGTCCAACAGGCAAAATGTGCATTGTATTTAGCACACTTATGTTTGTAACAATTTTATTTAAATACATAATTATAGATGTCCATGTGTTCCGGAACAGGTTTTGTTAAAGAAAACTGGATGAGCAAAAATGAAATGGTCAAACAGGATAATAGTCAAATAGCTTGAATTCTGAAGCTAAATGAAGAATTAGGAAAAACAAAAATAGTAACACCTTACAGAAACTACATAGTCAAAAGCACATGAAGAATGGTGGGCTGCTGTGTGCCTGACTGAGATTATACAAACTTTATGTTTCTTCCTGAGCAGGTTTTCTGGCCAGCATCAGCAATCAAAGTTGAAGAATGCAAAATGGCTGGCAAAGATCCTACAGTAAGTAGTTGAAGAGCACACACAGACACACACCACATAAAAACACACACAATACATATATGTACAGCGCCCTACTTACATACATCATGCACCTACAAACATACCTACTTCCACACACAGTCATACTACATACACACACACAGACACACACATTCATACATACACATGCACATCACACACCCACTGCCTACATCATACATACAGTCATTACATATACCACATACACACAAATATCACCACACACAGACACACACACACACACACACACACACACACACACACACACGCATGCGCCAACTACTTAGTCTTCAGATGTATATGGTGTGAGAGCAGACTGGGATTAATGATGTTGGCGATCCTTGGCTGAACAGATATTAAAAATGTAATGCAACAAGCCTGGAATTCTTGGGCCATCTGTAACTTTAGAATTCCTGACTGGTTAAACTTTCCTGCCTTGCTTTCATTCTTTAATGCAGACACTTTTCATGATTGATTTCACCAATAAACCTTTTTCTGAGTGACTGCAACCTGCAAAATTCTCAGCGGGCTGCTGGAAGAATGTTAATGTGAGCGTCTGGAGTAGCTTCTAGATACTATGGGAACTATTCCTAGGATTCTCAGTGAAAAAACAGTCGTGAGCCTGCACACTCCAGATAAATAAGTCCACAGTGATGAACAGTACATTTGTCAAGTGAAATAATTACCAACCACAATGAAAACAGGTATACACATAGACAAATGTGAAGTGCAAGACTTGTACAAATTGGAGTCCCTTACACCAGCTTCAGTGGAAAGAGTCAAGCAAGGGACCTATATTGATTTCTATGAATGACTTTCTGTCACTGACGTCAAATTATTCTTGAATATTCCATAAGAAATGCATTTAACTGATTTTTCATCAACACAATCCTGCATATATATCATTCACATTTTTCCCTCAAATCATGAAAAATATCATAATGGACCTAAGTATCAAAAATATACACTGTCATAAATAATTTTGTAAAAGACTTCTATTCAATATTTTTGCTCAGTTATTCATTTGATAAAGAACATTATAAACCAGTTGCTTATATAGCATAATTCTAGTTACTAAATATATAATTTTTATAAACACAGACTTAATTTTGTTTTTTTAACCCTATCTAATTGAAAAAAATTAACTTGCCTTTAGTGAGCAGGAAAATAGATTTAAATTAAGGAATGCAATAGAAATATGGCTATTATATAGAAAATCTAGTGTGTTTATACACACACACATCCAGGTTTGAGAGGATCATATGAAGTAGTAGCCTCAACTTTGTGTTCAGAAATGTTTGGCTGACCACACAAGAGATTCTGAAAGGATTAAGTGTAAGTGCTATGGAGAGGCACTGAGACAAGTTAGTCATGGGGGGGGGGGGGGAACTAATTCATAATGAAATAATTTTTTTAGTATGGCTGACTCTCAAGGCAGTGTCTGATCTAAACTTCCATAAAGGCTGGGAAAAGTCAAGGCAAGAGCCTTAAGCAGCTCTTTTCGACCTATAGGTCATCACCCCTTTGGGGAATCAACAACCCTTTCACAAGGATCACTTAAGACCACTGGAAAACACAGGTATTCACATTGAGATTCATAAGAGCAGCAAAATTAGGATTATAAAGTAGTAATAGTTGGGGTCAACACAACATGAGGAACTGTGTTAAAGGGTCGCCGCAGTAGGAAGGTTAAGGACCCCTACTCAAGATGGGTCCTTAACCATCTGTGTATTATTCCACAAGCGTTCTTGGGAACCATGACTAGGAGTGACTCAGCTCTAATACTTACATTTTCAATTTTATATTTCATTCAGTTAACAGAACTTAAAAGAGGAAGAAGAAACATGAGAACATATAGTTACAATCTAAAGGAAGTTTAGAGGGTGGAAATCCAGGCGAGGGGAGAATGTACATTTTGTTAGCCTTTCAGGGAAATACAAAACAAAGCAAAACAAAGCAGGGTGCTGTGCTGTGGAGAATGGCGATTTCCTTAAGCTATTCTTCTAATAACTGGGCACGAGTTGAACCATTCTCCTTTCTCTGCTAGTGAAGACATTTCCCACTGAAGCATGTCTGATCATGTCTTCCTTTGACCACAATCATATCCCATGGCGATGTTACTGAGTTTCCAGATGTTTTGTTCAGGAAGGTTTGCATTTCCAATTGACTGCAGTTGCTGCAGGGCAAGTATGTAGACTGTAGATACGTTTGTATACTCCTTTTCCAAAAAGTGATCTTTATTCATCTCAAGCGTCTAGCCAAGTCATTTGACCTCTTTCTCCCTTTGGCAAAATAGAAATCTATTATGTGATAATTAAAACTTATCTGATAAAGTCTTCAGTATGGGCTTAACAATTCCCCACAATTCTATTATGCTGTAATATCAAGCATTGGAATAGTGAATTCTTCTCTATGTCCAATAGCTACACAATTGAGAAGCCATCCATGACGAGATCTGTCCTATGCATTTTTATGATTAAACAGGAGAGGTTTTGCTTTTCCAGATAAAAATGTTGAGTTCTGGGAAATAATAATCTATGAGATTTTTTCAACTACCTACTTTATCTGTGTAGGAGAGACTTTGTAATAAATATGTCTTGTGTCCTATGTGTGCAGTCCTTACAGAGACCTCATGTTAATCTGATGTCAAGGAGACAAGGCCAGTGGGAACTCACCAATGAGAAACAGCTATTTGAACATTCTATAGACAATGTATTTTATTTTAATTTTCATTGACACCAAGTGTTTGCAAATATCTTCACACTGTTGAAATAGTTGCTACCCAATAACATAGCATTTCACCTTTTAAAACATTGTACTTGAGTATTTTTTATTAGTGGAGTTTCACACATGTTTTGGCTGTAGCCATCCTCCTACCACAGCTTTTCCCAATTCACCCTGATTGACTTTTTAAAAGCTGTGAAAACCAGTGATTATGAACAGCTTTTGTGTTAATGAGTTGAAGGCAGTATGCATACATGGCTTTTCACTACACAAGAATGATTAGACATATATGTAACAATTATGAGACACCATACTCAAATTTAATGGAACAAACCAGGCGCTGTTCTATGTGTTCCATTCGAATCTTGCAAGCTATTCAGTTATGCAAAATAGAAATTGAAATGATCGTGATTTAAAGATTAAAAATCTGAGAGAGTAAAGAGAATGAGAACCTAGTACCGAGTGTGAGTGCCATGGCCCTCGTCTGGTGGAGAACAGCAACCCTAGACCCTGATCTTCACAGCGAAATTGCATGTCTTGCTGGGAGAGAACAGAAGGGCTACAAAGACACAAGGCAAATAACAGTGAAGCTGGGATATTTTGCAAAGCTTGCTTTGATAGGTTTGAGAGAAACCATGCTAACTATATCTTTTAACATTACCCTGTGTTTCATATCAACAATAGGAAGCTTCACTTAAGTTAAATCCTCTTTTTCCCCCATCCTTTTGATTTATGCTGTATCTGAGTATTAACTCCAATTGCTCGGGATTTTTGAATTTCAAACCATCTTCTGAGACCTTCTGGTCACGGTACACTGGCTGTTCTCTAGAAAATCTTCTCTTACCACTGCTGGACTTGGAGCTCCTCCTGTGTGTGCTCCTGAAATGCCCTACCACTTACTGCACCGACTCTTAATAATATGTCTCTCTGCACTAATTGGAAATGCTGTGTGGCAAATGTCATTATCCACTATGCCCAGATTTGCATCTAGAAAACTTCATCAAATCTAAACAAGTTCGGAATAGCAAGGAAGGCAATTAAGCAAGGGATTCTGTTCAAAGAGTTTATTAGGTACTGGAGATGTGACATGGTAGATGAGGAGTTTGCTAAGGCTCTTAGACTAGCAATCCCTAGAGAAAATGTATGTATTTCAGAAAAACAGTTTGCTATGTTTTTTTTTTAAATATATTTATCGTCTCTTAAGTAAAATAGAAAGTGGGAGTAAAAGTCCAGAAAAACAACAGAAAGAAACCAGAATTCATATTACAGAAATTTCATTTGTAAATGAAATCCATATCAAATTGTAAATAAACTTATTTTTAAAGGAGATGATAGGAACATAGTTTAGTTTGCAAGTGTATGCCTAGCATATAAGTCATCCTTTGTGTCCTATCCCAATATTATGGAAGCCAAGCATGGTGGCACCCTCCCTTAATCCCCGCCCTTGGATCAGAGGCCGAGTTGTCAGTAGAAAAAGAGTTAGCTAAAGGGTAGTCAGTGCTACAGGAGATACTTTCCCAAGATAAGGGGCAAGAGAGTCAAATCCAGCAGCATTTTAAACATTATACCAGATAATAAATATTCTACAATAATTATTTATATTGAGGGTAATTTATCATAGTGGAAATACAGCAAATTTTCTGTTCAATTAAAGAGGACATAGGCTATTTTATTTTAATCTTTTAACCGACAGAAGTTAACTTTATAAAGTAATGACATAGGTCTGTTTAAACATACAATTTAGAGACTGTAGGCATAGTTCTTGAATTGGTTCAGCATAGATGATGGTCTTCTCATTGGACAAGGATGGAAGGGATGCTTTCCATTACCTGACAAAAACCAGGATAAACATACCGCGTATTGTGGTCTGGCTCTAAAATACCCCTCAAAAGGTTGTTTTTGAATGGCTCACTCTTCATTTTGGGGCACTATTTTGAAGGTTATGGTGTTTTTAGAAGATGCCCACTTGACATAATAGGTCACTAGAGACTTCCCTTTGAAAATTGTACCTATCTTTGATTCTAGACTTCTTTATCCCCTTTTTGGTCCTTGCTGTGTGAATGCTTGCTACCACAATCTCCCACGACTACATTGCCACCCTGCTATGCTTTCTACAATGTGATGGGCTGAAATATTCATTTATACATAATATGCTTGGGTATTATGTATATGTATACATACATATACATACACATGTATGTGTGTGTGTATATATATATATATACACACATATATATAATAGTATGATCCATGGAGCCATTATAGGGTTTTTATTTTGCTTATTATTGAAGTGAAATCCCCATATACATGTAATATACCAAAATATATATGTGTGTATGTATATATACATATGCATGCACATGTATGTTTTTGGAGTCTCTTGGACAACCCTGACCAAGATAGGGAATGCTCTTGAGATCACAACTCTAGCCAAAGAACACACAAAATGATTATCAAATACCAAAGGATCAGCCTTCAAATATATATATATATATATATATATGTATGTATATATGTGTGTGTGTGTTTGTGTGTATGTATATGTAAACACTCACATATTCACAACATCAATTAAAGAAAAGAAAGTCCATGAATTTGAAAGAGAGAAAAGGCAGAGGTACATAGCAAAGACTGGAGTGAAGAAAGAAGGAGGAAGTAATGTAATCATAATCCCAAAGAAAATGAAGAAGGCATCTTTGTTATTTATTTCCACTTAAGTGCCCAATAGCAAAACTTTTACACATTAGTATTGTGAAGAGAGCCAGCACTAATTGGGAAGGACAGATGGCCTGCCCAAATAAAAGTGTTCCCACAGCCTTATTAATATATTGCTCAAAGCAAATGTTATTACTGCTATTTTACTGATGCAAAATTTGAATCACAGACTTATTAACACATAGAAAAAGCTTAAGCCAAGGTTTAAATCCAGGTCCCTGGCTCTGTGGCCTGCTCATTTGATTATTACACATTCCTATCAGAATCTCTCCTGCCCGTGTGAAGACAATGGCATGATGAGAGAACCACTCCAATTGTTTCCTTGTTCATGACACGGCTCTGCATCACACTTACCTCTCTAGGACAGTCACTCGACAAAGAAAGAGACAAAAAGAAGAAAGTTCTCATCAACTCATGGAATTGGTTTTCTTTTGCATTTTTTACATGTGTGTGTATATGTGTATGTGTGTGTGTGTTTGTGTTTATCAGTGTGTGATTGTGTATGTGAGTGTAACTCCCTGCTGAGGCCAAAAAAAAAAAAGAAAAAGAAAAGATGTCCAATACCCTGGAATGAGAGCTATGCACGGTTGTGAGCCACCTAATGTGACTCAAGTCTCATGAAAAATCTAGGGTGCTATCTCTCCAGCCCCGTGCCTTGTTTACTGATTATGTGATTTTCATTAGGAAAATTCTTTTTTTATTCATCTTTAGTGCAAAGACTATTCTGCAAGACCCAGATGAAATTATACTTCTGCTAAAACTTTATACCGAGTTCATATATGAATGGGTTCATGTATGTTTTCGTATGCAATCCCATGACGGCTCCATGGATTCTACCACAGCATAATATATATTTGAATGGAGAAAGTTGGCCTGGCATTCAAGTGTTGCTAAACCTAGATACAGTGCCTTAACAAATATTTGTTGAAGAGAATTTATACCACAGTTTAGGTTAGAAATAAGGTCAGGAACTGATGCTCGGCAATGGAAAAGCAGAGCTGAGAGATGGGGCTGGCAATGATCAGCTCAACTGTTCAGCATCACGTTGTTCTGGGGAGGAAGAGGTGGGAGGCTGACTGGGTATGACGGGGTAAGAGATTGTCTACTGTTAGCAAAAATGCTACAGAAATCCGGACACTGGTAGTGGCCACAGTCTCCATCTGAGGTTAAGAAACTCTATTTAGTCTCTTTTGGAAATCAACTTTCTTATTAATACATTGAAAGTCGGCTACTTAATTGAAATATTGCTGTAAGAGTTAAGGCAGTCTATGTATGTGGATGAAAATCTTAAAGACACGAAGATACTAGGTTTGTGTAAGTACTAAATACTGAAAAGAAAAGTGAGTTCTTAATGCATGCATGTACGACAATGTACAGGAAAGTATGGATTAAATATTATTCATGTGCTTCAAAATCTTCCTTATAGTAGCTCCTTGTGTGAATTTGGAAAATTAAAAACAACAAGAGCCTCTGTGGTTTATTTTTCTGAAGGGAACAGAGTTTTAGAAAGACAAAAAAAGAATTCATGTAAAGAAGAAATATACACTTAGAGCACATGCCAGTAACAAAGCTAAATACTGAGCATCCTGGGAGGTACTAATGATAAAATATATAACATAGTTATATATTATAAGACACTTAGACATATGTGATAACAAAAGTATATCCATAATAGACACATGCAGAAATTTGAAGTGATATAGTTTTATCTCAAATATAAAACTATGTTGTTGACATTTTCCTTTTAGTATAGCAACAATTTACCAGAGAAAATTGTCTACAGATCCTAAGATATGGCAGATGTAACCTTTCCTCTCTAAATTTGCACTAAATTCATGTTTTATCATGAGGTCATCAGGACAAAATTCCAGACTGACTGATCATGAATGTGAAAAATATAAGCGTGGGTCTCTTTGCTCACAAATCTTGACATAAGGCATGTTATATACACACCACCCTTTGGTTTTACCGTTTCTTCGGGGTATTATGTTATCAATTCTAGCTATATAATTCATCTCCAGGTAAATCTAAAAATAGGTGTCAAGCACAACACTGTATATTTAACAAAGATCGTTACTGTCTTCACATTAAAATAAAGTGTGTAGCCTAGAATTTAAGGATTAATTTCTTTGACATTAGAATTAAAGACTGGTTAATAGTATGATTAATAGTACATAGTAGAAACATCTTAAAATTCTCATCACAAAAAGAAATTTATACCATTTGACAAGTAGAAATGAATATTAAACAAAACTGATGGAATATATAAAATAATATAAATGTTTAAATCAAGTTTATCTCCTATTTTTGCATTGTACTTTGTTCTACTTTGTAGTAACATAAATACTGGATATGCAACACACCTAGATATGAAAAAGGAACATGTATTGTAGACTATCCAGGGAGACACTACTGCTTGAAATATTTTATAGCCTTTATTATACAAATTATACTTCAGAGGAAATTTTTTCTATAAAATTCTTTGAGAGAAAATAACTTTGTACAGGTATATCCTTCTGTCTCAGGCTTGATTAATTTATAATCGGCAAAAGTAATGAGCATTTCAGTGGCAAAGTTTGGGATGATTAATTTGGCCACAGAGAGCTCACAAACTGCTGCAAGGTAGCAGGAAATTTAGAAGCAGAGCAATAACATCCTTGCCAATTTAGTTTAACTGGAGTCTGGTGAAAAACAGTCTTAAAAAAAAATAAAAAAGGTATTTGGTGGGGACCCAGGGTAGAGAGAATGATTCCACCATTCTTCATAGAAGCAGCAGCTCTTCAGCTATTGTAAGGTGGCTTTCCTCCCTCAGTTGGACAGGGTAGCCATGTTCACCATTGGGAACTCATGATGGTATGGAATGTGAATGAACACAACATCATTTCAAATATGTCTGTAGTGTGTGTGTGTGTGTGTGTGTGTGTGTGTGTGTGTGTGTGGTAATTTAAGGAAAACTAAGCAGACAAGTAGTGGTATGTTTGTACTATGTTTTTTTCATTTACTTGTTTTTGTGTGTGAATGTATTTGTGGGAGCAAGTGCAAACACAAGTAGAGGGCTGAGAATAAGTTTTCAGAGGTGTTTTTCTAACACTGTGGGTTCTGGGGATGAAACTTGAGACTTCAGGCTTCGTGGAACGCAACCTTAATCATCCCTTGCTAGCTGGACTCGATCACATAAAAGGATTAAGCTTGTAGAACAAACTCTGAAGTTTAGAGCATACACATTTATACAGGATCGGCTTGGATGATAACTGAGCAGTTACAGCACTTACAATGCAAACGGCAAGTGTAAGGACCAGAGTTCAAATCCAGAGAGGCCGTGTGAATGCTGTTCTGGGTGGGCCTTAAGCCTGGCCACCTGTCATTTTAGTGCTCAGAGGGTGGATGTGATTCTCTGAGGTAATCCAACCATGTTATCCATGTCTGTCAATTCTGGGTTCAATTGAGAGGCTCTGCCGTGGTGATAACATGAATAGAGATAGAGGAAGATACCTAACATTTAAATCATGTCTCCATGCAGAAGCACACATGTTTAACACACATAAACATAAACACACACCCACACATACACAAGAAAATTATCAACAAAAACCTGAAACGGAGTATGAAGCATTTCAACATAAAAAAAGATCATTTTTATCAGTACATGAAGTTGGCTGCTTGTTCAGAAAACAGATGAATGGAATAAACCAAGCTGTTCTGTTATTGTTATCTTTGAAAAGTTCTCTTAACAAAAGCATTGAGTAGTTAGAAAGTAAATATGCAAATGATATCTAAATCAGATAGATGGGTGTGTTGAGAGCATTTTCATACAAGTCTTTGAATTAAATAGGAACAGCAATGTTTGTTCACCCGAACTCTATAAGAATAGAAGGTTTGGTCTATTCTGTTCACTGAAAATGCCTGGAGTTCTGAAATCACCTGGCTTACGTTTTTCAAATCTCTGTTGAGGTGTAAGGTCCTCTTTCTGCAATAGTGTTGGAACTACTGCTGAGTAGCTGAATATTTCAGGATGCCAAGTCTCAACATTTGATTTCTTATTTCCGTAAGTTAAACGAGTGTTTCCTGAGGGCATTTACAAGTTTAGGAAATTTCTCTATGATACAGACGAGAGCAGGTATCACGTCATGTCTACCGCCTACGTCACATCTCAGGCTAACGGAGCTGCCGTGGGTGGAAACAGAGCTGCCGTGGGTGGAAACAGAGCTGCCGTGGGTGGAAACAGGGCACGGTCTCACTAGCTGCTTTCCTTTTGCCAGCATGGCTGTGGGAATTTCGTCCGTGTCATCCAGACCTTCAACCGTACTCACCTTTATGTGTGCGGGAGTGGCGCTTTCAGCCCGGTGTGCACTTACCTAAACAGGGGAAGGAGATCCGAGGTAAGCCTGACGGGCTCACTTTGTTCACTTGGGTGTTAATGTCTGATGCTTGATGCCATTTCAGAGTTAAAAACATGGGAATTCAATGACAGTAAAATATTATCATGTTTTTACAAACACATGTATATATATCATTTTGATTTTGTCTGCCAACACAAGCTAAATTACACTCTTTTGTCTTTCAAATTAAACATGTTTACTTGTTTCTGAATATACAGGTTGTAAAATAAAGGAAAATGATAAATTTATAGTTGTATTAAATATAAAGCACTAAAGTACAGAAATAATGTGTTTGTACTTGCTTTCATAATTATATATATATTCATTCTTATGTTTTAACTTCGGTACACGTTATGTGTATGTAATTTAAGAGGTGTTTAAAGCAGGATATGAAATGTTTTGTTGAAGAAAGCTTTGTAAGTTGATAAATCGTGCTTTTGTTTAAAACTAACATTACCCAATGCTAGTTCATTCTCACCTTACTCTTTTATTCCATATGGTGATATGAGTTGTTACAGTATGGTATTTGCTAAATACTAGTTAGGCAGTCAACTCGTATTCTGTCAACTGTAAGGTCATCTGGGGATCTGTGGTGTCAAAGGCTGCCCTGTTATCTTAGGACGGTGGCTGGGACTAGCACTGTGCAGAAATAAGGAGCCATCCCCATTCTCCATTCCTTCAATTAGCTGCATTATTTCCCTGAAAACATTATTTTAGAAGCTAAATTATTGAAAACTACATTTAGTGTTGTAATAGAAGCGGCGGGGCTGTGTCCCCGGCACCCAGCCGCCCACATGGCTAGCTTATGCCCCGAAATAATTACACGGAAACTGTATTCTTTTAAACACTGCTTGGCCCATTAGTTCCAGACTCTTATTGGCTAGCTCTTACATATTAATCTAACCCATTTCTAATAATCTGTGTAGCCCATGAGGTGGCTTACCAGAGAAGATCTTAACCTGCGTCTGTCTGGAGTGGGAGAATCATGGTGACTCCTTGACTCAGCTTCTTTTTTCCAGCATTCTGTTCTGTTTACTCCACCTACCTAATTTTATGTCCTATCAAAGGGCCAAGGCAGTCTCTTTATTTAACCAATGAAATTAACACAAAACAGAAGACTCTCCCCCTTCAGTTTAGTTTGTTATTTAACTTAAATTTAGAAAGTCCAGTTCTTAAGTCATGTCTTATTTGACTGTTAAAGATAAGAATTATGGGAAAACCCACAAATATCACCATTAATATCCTTTATAAACTTTTCTTCAGTAAAAACCAATTTACTTTGCTTCTAATGTTGAATAAAGATTTTGCTGTACTCCATTTTATTGAATTACATTTTGTACAAATACTTTATAGATACACATATATAATTAAATGAACATAGTCATTAAAGACTAATTGAATAATTATCATTGGATCTCAATTTTTTTTTCTAAATGGGACTCAAAATTCTACCGAAATATTCACAATCTTAAAGGGAAAGTAGGCATTTTGGAAGAATGCTGCCAGATGCACTGAGCTGAGCATTGGGGCCACATGCATGTGATCAACGTCAATTCTGCTAGTTGATAAGCACATGTGGTCTTTCCATTCCTAGTGTCTTTGTCAAATTCTCTCCTCAGTATCCTAGACTTCACTGTAGAGGTTGTTTGCCTCGAGCTTTGTGAATAAAGTATTTCTCTTAATTTCTTTCTGGCAAGTTTGCTATTTGTATATGGACAAAAACTGGTGAGGACCCAATGAACATGAACTTCATAGTCACTGTTGATGGGAGCATAAATTCACAAGGTCACTTAGAGAGGCCAGCATGGAGGTTTCTCTAAAAAGCTAAAAGTGGAGCTACCTATGACCCAACTTTTCTACTTCTGGATAGATATCCAGAGGTTTCTATCTTGGTTTCTTTTCTGTTGCTGTGAAAAATACTTTGCAAACAACAAGATACCAGAGAAAAGGTTTAGTTAGCTCCATGCCGTTGTGATAGGGAAATCATCCCAGCAGGACGTGGAAACAGCTAGTCATATTAACTTTGAAATCAAAGGAAGAAAGATAAATACTGCATGTTCAACTCCCAAGCAGATCATAGAATTTAAACTTTATACGTGTAGGGGCAGTGGGTCTTTAAAATGAAAGTGGATTATGACGGGGAAAGAGACATGGATGGTAATGGAATACCTGAGGAAAGAAATCTGTAAGGGAAGAGTACCCCATGGCAGAGGGGTGTGGGAACAGGTGAATGGAGCTAGGAGAGGATTAACACGGTAGGTACAGAAATGCCATAGTAAAACCAATTCAAAACTTAGGAAAGTTGAAAGTATTGAATTTAATATTGTAAATCAAAAGGGAAATGGAAGAAGAAAGGCTTAATGATCTGGGAGGAATAGGGCTGAGTTCTTAGGAAATTAGGTGAAGAGCCTTATTTCTGCTTGAAATAGATGACTAATATTTCACCACATTTCCCAATGTTGACTTTAACTAGACTGTAATTATAATCACATAGAGAAGAGGGGGACTGAGTAATGGAGAAATGGGCCATCAGAGAACACCTGGTACCTGTTTCATCAATTACTCCAGTGCCAACACCGGCTTATCTAGGGAAATCTGTTTCAGCCTCTAGGATCTCAACCAAGATTATTAAATTTTCTTATTTTCTTTATTCTTTGTAATTATTTTCTTTGGAAAGCAGATGTGCCAGGTGTCAGGAGGCTGAATCTGGATTGTTTTGGCTCCACTTAGCTATGATTGCCTATGATTGATTTATGGACTCCTCTTCTTTAACCATTGTTATCACAGATACATAAAAATGAAAAAGCATGTGTGTGTGTGTGTGTGTGTGTGTGTGTGTGTGTGTGTCTATACACAAACAACTTGCTGGGTCTCTTCAGTGTTGCACTGTGTATCTGCTTCTAGGGTGGAAGCACAGTCCATTTTCTTGATTCAAGCACCTTATTTTATATTTTCTTTCCCAAATCACCCTACAGAAGAAGTATAATCAGTCATTTCTTAAGCAGAGTTCTGGTCATTTTATCTCTGCATTCAGAAAATATTATGAGACTATATTTATTCAGGATAGTTTTAAAAAACTTAACTTGATAATTACAGTTCTCCATCATCTGATGTAATCCACAAAGTTTCCACTTTTTTGCCCTTGTAATTCAGTCATAGTTTGTACTAAGTTGATAGATGGAAAATGTCAGCATCTTTATTTATAAAGTCACTCTCTCAGTGCTGCTTACCATGCACCAATTAATTGGTGAGACTGGGTTTACTGCCTGATAATCATGTCGGTCCTATTCTGTCTCTCTGCACACTTCTTCTACTAAGCATGGAACAGAATCTTACATAACTGATGTCTGTATTTTGTTCTCTTTAGTTTCCATCTTTCTCATTCAGAATCTAAGTTACTCAACACCCAAGACTTCTGTAATCTTGTTTATTGTATCTGTAGTGTTTGGGTAATATTCAGGGAAACAGCAGATGACCATTTTTTTTAAAAAAACAGATAATTGAACAGATTATATTTTAATATACATTACCATTTTAAATCTTGTACAATGTGTTACACAAAAATTAAGTAGTAACGTGGAATTTTAGTTTTTAAAAATCTCATTTTAGAAACATTATAATCATTGCATACATTATACCACGGTTGTTACTTTTCTTCCTTTGTATAAAAATACATCTATTATATGTATAATGATTTTAGATTTCCAAGTGGCTTTTAATGATGTTGATCTAAGGGTAACGCATGCTTATATCTAACTCATATGCATGGTTTACAGCTCTTGGGGCTTTAAAATGCGATGAGAGTTAGTCTTGCTAACTCTAAGTTAGGTTAGAGCCTAATTTACAGATGGATTCTTCTGACAGGACAGCTGAGTCTTAATATACAAATTGGAGACACAGGAGTAGGAAGTATTTATAAAAATATCTTGATTTATTAAATAATTCTTTTTTATATACTTTAGTTATAATTATATTTCATTGTACTTATGATACTGTATCATTATCATCTGATACCCTTTTTCTGTTTACAAAGGACCAAGTTTTCATGATCGACTCTAAGTGTGAATCTGGAAAAGGGCGATGCTCCTTCAACCCCAATGTGAACACTGTTTCTGTTATGATCAGTAAGTAGAAAGAGAAAGAGGGAGGGTGGGTTAAATAATAAAGAACCCACACAGCTTAAAAATTAGTTAATGTAATTACAAATCCTAAAGATAACTATGAGAAGATAATGAACCTAAACAAGTGTGTATTTACTTTCCTTTCCAGTGGGTTATAACCCTAAAATTACCTCTAATAGTTTGTGTGGGCCACTGTGTTGTAAGGGTTTGCTGTTTCTATTTGATCATTAAATCCTACAGATATTTGAAATATTTCTTTCCATTTTTGCCAAGAAGCATTTTGAATTAGAATTCAGGATTTTACAACACAGTTGCTGTATCTTATCTACTATTTAGAGTACTTAATGTAGTACTACAAAGAAGACAGGTGTTATTCTTTAAAGAACTTCTCACAGAATTCCTGAAGCTTTGTGAATGAGTGATAAACAATTAGATAGCAAAGTATTTTTTAAGTAAGTAAAAGGGCACAAGTTTATATTTGCATAAAACTCTACAAAGAAATCTTGAAAACTTTTCTCTCTTAAGATTCTTCCCAAAGAGAAGAATCTTATTTAAGAATTCATTGTTACACGGTAAAGCAGGGATTTCGTTATCTGCTATTAGAAGCTCTGAGGATATGGAGCAAGAAATGAAATTAGTTTGACATGCAGGCTCTCGTAAGGTTTAAGCTAGAATCGATTGTGTGATGTGCAATAATAGAAAGCTCTAAGCCAACCTGAGTATCTTACCTGCTGCCCCTCATATTATATGTATATATAGTAGAAAGCTGTGCTCAGTGGGGATTTGCAATCTATGATTTTATGACTAATGAACTACAGCAACATGGGGAACAATCATGTGTTATATTGATTTAATTGTAAAATTGATGCATGTATACACATGATAGATATTTAAGCAAATATTTAAACAGCTGGACTGCTTAAAATGTCTCATTCTTATCTTTGCTATCACCCTCTAAAATGTTGCCATGGGCTTTGTATCCTTTCTGGGAAGGAGAAATTGATGACAAAATGCCTATCATACCAACTCCTTAACTGGTGAGGTCTAGTTCAAAACCTGATGAGCTCATTTTAGAAACATTTCATTCTGGAGTCTGCCCTATCCAACAGGTATTTTAGGAAATGTGGGTAGATTTAATGAGAACAGATGCATACATATAAGTTAAACAGCTAAATAGGTCACTTATGACAAATTGGACAGCTCATTTAATTTTAGACATAGTTTTTTTTTCCCCTATCACTATTTTTTACAGCACAATTACTGATGAAAAAGTGGGCTATGTTTATGTTATTATGAACCTTGTAGACTAAAAGATCAAATTGTGGAGTTTTAATGATTAGTTTGCTTATAAATATTTTTATAATATTAATTTACTTTCTGTATAATCAAGAAATAAATATGGTATAAGTATTATGTCCACCCTATTAAGTAAATTATGAGATGTTTTATATGTAATGAGTACTTTTAGGACCATAGCTTATAACTCATTTCTTATGTCTTATAAAAGAAAATGTGAAGATTCAGTGTGTTGAGTGACATCATCCTAAATTCAAGTTTTTTGCTTGCTTGCTAAATTTGTAAACAGAGACTGCTTGTTCTTTCCCAGCTGCTGAGACTTGAAAAATCACACAGAAACTGTATTATTTGCAAGACTCTTTGGCCTATTAGCTCAAGTTTCTTGTTAACTAATTCTTACATCTTAAATTAACCCACGTCTATTAATCTGTGTATTGTCACAAGACTGTAAATTTCCGGCATGTCTTCTCCTTCAGCAGCTACATAGAGTCTCCTTGACTCCACCTACTCTCCTTCTATGTCTCTATTACCTTTACTCTGATAAGCCATTGGCCAAAAGAGCTTTATTCATTAACCAATTAAAGCAACAAATATACAGAAAGATATACCACATCAAAATTTAGAACAAGTAGTCCTTGGATTTGATAACTACAAAGTTATCACATTAACAGCCTGTTAAAACTAGTCCTTTCTAAATTTGGTGAGCAACAGAAACTAATTCATAACTAACTAATTCATAACGGCAAACCTATTCCAACAATTGGAATGATGTATTAAGTTAAACCTCCTTGAACTTTAAGATAAGTTCAAGAGGCATCAGAGTATCTCTGACAATGGCTCCTTTTTCATAGATGAGGAACTATTCTCGGGAATGTACATAGATTTCATGGGAACAGACGCTGCTATTTTTCGGAGTTTAACTAAAAGGAATGCGGTCCGAACTGATCAGCACAATTCAAAATGGCTGAGTGGTAAGAAAACATTTACTGCATTTTCCCCTTTGATAACTTGTCTTCAACTAACATTAAATACTACACTGATAATACGGAAAGTAGTTAAAAACTAAAGTATCGGGCTTTGATGTAAATAGTCCTAATTCTATATTCCATGTGCCAAATAAATAGCCATCATTTTTATTCCAATTGTTTAATTTATTAATGATAATATAATTGTCATAAACTAGGTAAATACAAATGTCAGTGGCACCCATCGTGCCTACCTCCATTTGTTAAATGGTAATATATTCAGTTAAATGTGGTTTGAGTTCTTGTAATCACTTTTATATTTCCATAATTCTAAATTGAAGAATTCTACCAAACTCACATCTTTAGATATTTCTGATGGATCATTCACAGAAACTCTTTGTGTTTGCTTATGCAAATAAGCTAAAATTACAGAAAGTGGCATATTACTGCTTCAAAACATGACTAATTTTAAATTGTGATGGTATGATAACTTTATGATAACCCTTGTTTAGTTGTTTCAGACTCTCAAGGTCATTAGGTATCCACACCCTGAAAAGAGGCTAGGTTAATTTTACTGTGTGATTCCAGTCTGTTTCTGCCATGCAGAGGAGGAGGAAGTCACTGAGCGCTTGCCATTCCAGCCTCAGTAAACTTGCAAACTCACTCTAAATTGCCTGTTTAGTTAATGATGCAGTTTAGCATGACTCCCCACAATTAAGCATTGTATCTCGCTGATTGGTCAGCGATGAAAGCATTGATTGTCTTGCTTCTTCCAGTTATTCCTCCAGTACTTCTGAAAATAGAATATTCTAAAAAGTTGTGTTGTTCCTGAAATAAGGAGACCCTCTATGTCTACACTGACTACATTTTTTCCTTGAAACATTTTCTCTTCTTTTCATTTGCTGTATTTTATGAAAAAACAGAGTCAAATATTTGATACTGTATCAACTTCTTCTTCTTCTTCTTCTTCTTCTTCTCCTCCTCCTCCTCCTCCTCCTCCTCCTCCTTCTTCTTCTTCTCCTTCTCCTTCTTCTTCTTCTTCTTTTTCTTTTTTCTCCTTATCCTCGTTCTCCATCTTCTTCATCTTCTTGTTCCTCCTTCTTATTCTTCTCCTTCTCTCCCTCCTCACCTTCCCCTCTTCCTCTTCTTCCCCTCCTCCTTTTTCTCCTCCTCCTTTTCCCCCCTCCACCCTTACCGCTTAAAGTTATTTCTTCTTTTTCCTTTAATTGAAAATAGATTTTTTTTCATACAATATATTGTTTGCAGTTTGCCCTCCCCCCAACTCCTCCCAGTTCTTTTACACCTCCTCTCTCATCCAGCTCCACCCCATTTCTGTCTCTTATAAGAAGACAAACAGACATATAAGGAATATTAGTAAAATAAAATAGAATATTGTAAAAGGAAAATAAATTGGGATAGCACAAAACAACGAATGAAAAAGAATCAAAGAAAAATCACAAGAAATTTATATAGATGTGAGACACACAGAGCAGTTCTATAAAAATATAAAGCCAGAAGCCATGATATATATATTCAAACGACCTACCTGTAAGATCAAACAAAAGTAAAAGCAAACAACTCCCTCATTGACTTAATATTAGGGGACAAAGACCCTCCAAAGATGCAGCTAAGTTAGTTTTGTGTTGATCATTGACTGCTAGGCACATGGCCTGCCCTTAGTGATTTGCTTCTCCAGTGAGACTATCTTGACTAAAACTAATTTTTCAATTGCAAGTGACTATCCAATGAAGAAAACTATCTGGTTCCGATTGGACCTTCATATTCATATTCTGTTTTAATCAAGCTTATATATACTCAAACATAAACACCAAATTTAAAAACCAACATAAAAGTAAAACAAACATTAAATTCCATAGAAATAACTGCTAAAATAATATTCAAGTTGCAATGAATTTTTTATATTGCTATATATATTTCTCTCTCTCTCTCTCTCTCTCTCTCTCTCTCTCTCTTTCTCTCTCTCTCTCTTGAGACAGGGTTTCCTTGTAGGTTTGGGGCCTGTCCTGTCCTGGAACTAGATCTTATAGACTAGCCTGGCCTCAAATGCACAGAAATCCACCTGCCTCTGCCCCCGAGTGTTGGGATTAAAGGCATGAGCCACCACTGCTCAGCTCAATATTACTATATTTCTTATGTGTCCTTCAGACAGAGATAAGCTTTTGTCTGTCACACTAGAGTTATGGTTTGTTATGTTTGGCACTCTCCTTGATATGTTGATATACAATGACTGCTTTTTGAAATTTCGCCTGTGAAGAGTGAATTAATCGCTGTTGGGAAAGGAATGCACTTGCTGTCTGTTTCAAAGAGCAGTAGGGTTTTGCCGGGCAGTGGTGGCGCACGCCTTTAATCCCAGCACTCGGAAGGCAGAGGCAGACGGATCTCTGTGAGTTCGAGGACAGCCTGGTCTACAAGGGCTAGTTCCAGGACAGGCTCCAAAGCTACAGAGAAACCCTGTCTTGAAAGACTAAAAAAGAAAAAAAAAAAAAAGAGCAGTAGGTGGATTGTTATCATTCACACAATCTTCATACTTCTTTTGCAAGAACCTATGTTTGTGGATGCACACGTTATCCCGGATGGTACTGATCCAAACGATGCTAAGGTGTATTTCTTCTTCAAAGAAAAACTGACAGACAACAATAGGAGCACCAAACAGATTCATTCCATGATTGCAAGAATATGTCCTGTAAGTGCACTGAAAATTTTAATTAATGAAATAATTCAAATTATGTAATATGTTTTCCAATATTTCAGTGTTTTTTTTACCCTTTACCAACAAATAAAGTAGAAAGAAGAATATTATAGAGCATGCATTTCACAGTTTTTGTGAGACAATTATACCACATTTCAGTAAAAATATTTAAGGAAATATTTTGATTATTTTTTTAAACATAGAAGTAGTTTTGGATAATTTTGCAATTCCATTTGCTGTGTTGCAGTCAAACAAATGGAATACTGTAAATTACCAAAGAAAACAAAATAATTCTTGTAAATAAGATACATCAGAATCTCAGTAAAACATAATTATAAAACATAAAGGCAGCATGCAACAGTGTAAATTAAGAAAATATTTTAACATTTTAATAAGTATCAGTATATAAGCCCTACCAAAAAAAAACACTGAAAAAATTTCTGATCCAATCTATTGTATACTTTTTTTAGAC
Source organism: Microtus oregoni (assembly GCF_018167655.1). Classification (NCBI taxonomy): domain Eukaryota; kingdom Metazoa; phylum Chordata; class Mammalia; order Rodentia; family Cricetidae; genus Microtus; species Microtus oregoni. The sequence goes on along the minus strand of NW_024543077.1, from coordinate 8,771,304 downwards.
TTTTTTGGCTTATTTGTGATAATTTCGTTTGTCAGATGTATTTATTGAAGTAGCCAGTGTTTGTTTATCTTTAAATATTGGGATATTCTATTGACTAGAACTCATCTGTTTCTCAATTATTTGAGTCAATATAGCAAAGTTAGCAGGAATGAAAAGATTGTTGGACATAGAGGAAGACAATAGTTGCCGATAGATAATATGAAAGAGCAAAAGTCCATGCCCTGTGCATTTGCCTGGAAAAAAAATGTATGTAATAAATCAGCCACTAAGAAATACAAAGTATAAGTGAACATGCTGAGCAGTGGGGGATAAAATAGAATGATCTGGAGGTTTCAGATGTGGGATATGCCCACTCTCCTGAACATAGTAAGCTCTGAAAGCTACAACTGTATCCAGTAAATTTCATATACATCAAAGAGAACAAACATTTGCCTTGGCAAGTGGCAGTTATTTATTCACCTGATATAACTGTTTATGTTGTATATTGTAAAACTTGAGTCATATACTTATATTTCCATATAGTCCATTTCTTGCTGATACCGTAGTATAAAAGATCAATCAAAAAATACTAAAGATGCTAGTTGCTTTTTTTAAATTGAGGGTAACACTTTCTAATCTTTAGATAACCATAAATTAAAAACCAGCGTTCTAGCTGAATTTGTAATACACAATTGTTTCTCCAATCATCTGAATTGTGTTTGTAAAATGATTCCAGAATGACACTGGTGGACAACGTAGTCTTGTCAACAAGTGGACCACATTCTTAAAGGCAAGACTTGTGTGCTCCGTCACAGACGAAGATGGCCCTGAAACACATTTTGATGAATTAGGTGCGTGCATGTGACGATGAGCACTGTTTCTGAGAAGGACTTTATGAGCATCATGTGTCTTACTAAAGTCTCAATAGGAGCATTTGCTCTGGATGTTAACAATGTAAATGGTGTTCCACCATGGGAGGGAATTGTCAACTGCTCAGCGGTGTCCTTAAATATGTTAGTAATTTCTTCCACCATTGAATGCACTGCTACAATGCTAAGACATTAATGTGGGGGTGGTGGAAGGACTTCTAAAATTTATATACAGATAATGGCATGTTTGATAGTTTATAAATGAATTTATAATATATATTTATAATATTCTGATCTAAAGCAATTTAAGTTTAGGAAACTCTATATCAAAATATTATACACTATTTATTTAAGTTCTTATATTTTTCAACTAAATAAGTGTATGCACAAACATACATACACACATATATATGTAAGTTCTACATTAAATAGAAAATTTCATAAAGTTTTAAAAATGTGTCACTATAAATGACAAGAATTATGTTTCCAGCTTAGTTGTTCTTGATGATTCTCACTAAGTATTCCTTCTATGAGAAGAATCTTATGATCTGCAGATCAAATAAGGACTAATAGTTTATCAAAAAATGGTTTTCTGTAATTGAAGTACCTTGTTAATACATCATAACTCTGTGATAGCTATTTAGACATATCTCTTTTCAAATACTATCCATTGAAATGTATAGCTTAGTCATTCTTAGATTTTGAGACATATGTTGAGGTAAACAATACATATCTATTACAAACTGCAAAATGCACTGCTTCTAAGAATTATAAATAAATCTGAAGGAGGCTGTTTCTCACCTTGAGAAACATTATCTGTTATATGGTCATTGGTTCTTCAAGACTCAAGATTCATGTTTTATTTTTACTGTATTATAAAAGCATCTGTCTCTGCCTATGACATACATTAAAGTCTTATTGTTAGAGGAATTGTTAGATAAAATAGTCTTGAACAGAAGTCTAAATAAAGTTTTATTCCTACAAACGAGGTTTTATATCTTTTACTTCCCATGCAAAAGATTTTCTTCAGCATTACAACTTCAAATCATAGACTGAAAGAAAACTGCGAGTTGAGTCATTTTTCAATTAAAATTATTGTATCATCAATAGAGGATTTTGAGGAAATGCAGAATCAAGCAACAGGAAAATATCTGTGGCATTCCTACCATGGACAGCATGGTCGGGCTTTGCCTACTCTACAGATTTAAGGTATCAAGGATTTCAAAGTTCTAGTCTATAGTTTCCATTTGGGGTTTTCCCTTTAGTGTTTATACACATAGCATCATTTCCATAGAGACACAGTCTTTCTGAATGCTCTCAGTGCCAGGCTAGCATTTTATTTATGCTACCAAGTGCTTATCACCACATTATAACAAATTGGAGGAATTTTCCAGTAATACCTTCTTGAGGATTATTTCTCACAGTTGAAATTGTTGTATTAGGATAATTCAAAATCAGCAACTAGCATTTGAGAAACTTTTAAAAGAATATGTTTTCCTTTTGATAGAGGATGTGTTTCTGCTAGAAACCGACAATCCGAGAACCACCCTTGTGTACGGCATCTTCACCACGTCCAGGTAATTAATTATGAAACAGCAGCAGCTCTTTCAGTAAACAACAAATGTTTTCACTTTGCTTGCTTTTTCCAGATCACTAAGACACATTTGATCTCAACTAATGTTTACAAATGCATTTTGAACAATCACATGTTGCTCTATGGAAGAAATAAAGTGTGAATTGAATAGTAGAAGTAAAATGCTTGAAGTATTTGTTGACATAACAAAGTTAAAGACAAATGGTTTTAATAAAATCAGAATCCATGGTATTGGTGGTGAAGAATATGTTTCTACCCTGTATTTTAGCAGTGCCAGCATAAGTATATATGTAGAAGTCATGGAAGAGTATATATTTAATTGTTTACATTTTTATAGCAGACATGCGTTATTAAAACTAAAAAAAATATTTTTGATTTGAATTAAAATAACTTCACTTCATCACTAAAGTGATGCCTTTGAGAAGGTGACAAAAGCTGGACCGGTTCTGTTATTCTGTAATATGACAATATTTTTGCATTTTAAAATAGGCTTAATATTTTCTAGCTTTTCCTGGAGTCCAATGGCAACTTTATGGTGTTTTGCAGTGCGTTTTCCACATAGTTGATACTTTCTGTGCACATATCAGTCTATTAATTTTGTACTAGATATTATTCTGAATTCAGCCTGGTACTCCAGCCAAGTCTTTTGAACTCAAGAGAAGGATACATCAGTTCCTTTTCATTTATTAGAAAACTGCAAAACGGTGATTTGAAATATTATTTCCTAAGTGAGTTTTAAATGTGGTATAAGTGCCTGGGGGTGATTCTTCAGTAAGAAAGAGATCTTGTTGTTCATACATGAGGCCCCGAGTTAGATTCCTGACACCTACGTAAATGCCAAGTGTGGTGGCATCCATATAGCCCCTCATGGGTTAGGGATAGAGAGAGAAGGAGAGACATGTTCTAGGGAGCTCGCTGGCAGGCTAATCTCACCAAAATGGCCATCATCAGGTTCACAGTGAGACCCTGTATGAAGGGAATCAGGCCAGCACTGACAGAGGACAACACCTGGAGTCTTCCTTTGACTTTTGCGTGCACAAATACAGGTACACATGCCTGCATGTAATGTGTATACACACACCCACACTCACATGAAACATACAGAAAAGAGAAAGAAAAAAAACATAAAGTGTGGTGCAATTACTGCTATGAGCTTTTCAAAATCAAAGAATTGGCAGGAATACTGATTATTAGTCATTTAGGTCTACACCCCAAGGTGCCCAGGATGTCCTGGATGGTATGCTGAGCTAATGAATAAATCAAGCAAATGAGTAGCATCACTTTAGTTTATTAAAAAAATTAATGGCAAGATAACAAAAATTCCAATAAAATATTGGTTTCGGTCAAATACTGATTTTAATAAAATTTTTCTAATTTATATTTGTCGAAAATTAGCTTGACCATTAAATATTAGAAAGTTTCATTTTTACCTACTGATGTTAATGGTAATGATTAAAGCTTTATTTCCATCTAAAACTTTTTTAATTAGGCTTCTTGTTTGGAGTCACTATTAAGTAAAAAAATATGACTTCATTGGCAAGTAGTTATCAGTTGGAGATTTACTCTTGGCTAGGGATGTGAGTGTGTGTCTACCTCCCCCTGAGGGATTACTGGAGATGTCTGGATTAGGGCAGAATGTTTCAAGGTCACTCACTGTGCTCCTGTGGCTTCAGATTTTGGGACTGATTCCCCTCTGCTACAGAAGGAAGCTTCTCTGCTGCTGAGCAAACCATTGATCTGCTCCCCTAACCAAAGTGCCCAAATTCACCGGCACAAATAAAATAGATTTTAGAAAAAAATAAAACAGATTCTTTGCTTTCGTTTTCAGCTCTGTTTTTAAAGGATCGGCAGTGTGTGTGTACCATTTATCTGATATTCAGACTGTGTTCAATGGGCCTTTTGCTCACAAAGAAGGCCCCAATCACCAGCTGATATCCTATCAAGGCAGAATTCCATATCCTCGCCCTGGCACTGTAAGTACTAGTGACATTTACTTTTATCTTATTTAAGCAGAAACTTCATTTACAATTATTAAATATAACTATGGTCCTCTGGGTTTGCTCATTATGATTTTCAGCTTCATAGTTCTAGCTTAATTTTTGCCTGGATTGAGATGTGCTAATATGTCATGTATGTTATAAAAGTGAGATTTTACAAGTGCTATAATTAATAGCAAAATTTCACCAAAATTCTAAGTCGCCTTAGTAAAATATGGTAGATATATTTTTTTTTCTAATTTTAAAGCTCTCACTTTGAAATTTTCAGAGGGAGACTTAATATGCTAACACTAATACCAACAGTGCTTCACACCTTTCCTTTCTTTTGTTGACACAGTCTTTACTATGGCAACATATATAAGCCTTTATATAAGCCTTGTCCAGTTTAATCACTAAGTAGACCAGGCTGGTCTTGAACTCATAGAGATCCACCTGCTTCTGATTCCCAAGATCTAGGACCAAAGGCAAGCTCCAGCATACAGTACCTGCTAGCTGTTTGTTTGTTTAATAATATTTTTTTACATTTTTACATTAAGAAATTTTGTTGTAGATAATGATACTCTTGTGAATATTAACCTAGAGATAACTAATGTTACCTGCCCCTTTGACATATGTGTCTGCTTGGAGCAGCTGTTAATTGAAAAAAATCAATCAGGAAAATTTTCAAATCCTTGAACCAAATGAAAGTGAAAGTATAACTTTCCAGAACCTTTGGGGCTGTGGCTAAGATATTACTAAAAGTGAAATTTATGACGATGAATGTTTACATTAAAAAGTCAAAACAGACATGGAGAGATGGCTTGGTTGTCATGATTACCTGTTATTCTTGCAGAGGACCCAGGTTTTCACATGACACACAGACATACATATATTTTTAGTCAAAACTCTCACACATAAAATGAAATTAATAAATCTAAGTTTTAAAAATGGACTGGAATTAATGGCTCAGCAGTTAGTATCATTTGTTGCTCTTGCAGACAACTCTGGTTTGATTCGCAGCACCCATATGGAGGTTCACAACTATCCATTCTTCCAGTTCCAAGTGTACCAATGTTCTTTCCTGGCCTTACAGGGACTAAGAACGCACATGATACACATATATACACCCAGGAAAAACACTGACAGATCAAATAAAATAGCTTAATCTAATACAATATCAAAATACCTCAAATAACCTACCATGTGCTTAAAAGTCTTGGAAAAACAGTACAAAGGCAAGTTCAGAAACAGTAGGCAGTGAGGTAAAGAAGTCAGGGTGTGTGATGTGGTTTGGCTTTGTTTTTCAAGACAGGGTTTCCCTGCACAGTGCTGACTGTTCTGGAACTCTGTAGACCAAGCTGACCATGAACTCCCAGATCCACCTGCCTCAGCCCCACAACTGCTAGAATTAATGGTGTGCACCCCCACCAACTAGTATCTTGGCAGATATTGATGAAATACATATAAAGATCAGAACATACAACCAATCAACCACAATGCAGTCAATAGATACCTAAGACTGACTAATCCCTAGCTGAACTGACAAAAATAAAAGGAAGACAATATAATTAAATTAGGGAGTATTCTAATGAACTTAATATACTTATTAGAGAAAACGGTTCCATCCCAGAAATCTTGATAAATCTATAATTTGATAAATCATTAGTCACATATGATCTGAAAGAGTTAAATAATGAGAACACAAACAGATTAAACAAGCCATAACACACAAGGAGACTGAAGCAGCAATAGGAAAAAAATCAAAACAAAACAAAACAAAATAAAACTCCCAAGAAGAGAAGGACCAAATGGATATATTCACTGCTCCTTTCCACCAAACTTTTCTGGAAGAGCTGACAAGAGTATTGATCAATTTGTTAATAAAAATAAAAAAGAAGGCACACTACCAAAATAATTCCACTAAAGTATTCTCTTGAAGCTAAACCAGATAAAAACACAATGGAATAAAACAAAACTGTGCGCTGCTCCCTCTGACAAACACAGATACAGATATTCTTTTTTCCTTTTAATTTTTATTTATTTTTCTCTCATATAATACAACCTGGCTGCAGCATCTGCTCATTCATTACTCCCAGACCTCCCCTCCCCTCTTCCTTCTCTGTTTCCCTTCAGGAAAGAGCAGTCCTCCCAATGGATAGGTACTGAACTCAACAAAGTACAATATGATTAGGCACACACCTCCATACAATATTAAAGGGGTTAACTCAGAGGGAGAAAAAGGGTCTCAAGAGTAGGCAAAAGAGTCAGATACTCTTGTTATTTATTTCTAAAAACACTCTGTTTAAAATGGTACAGTTTAAAATGTCTAACAAGTAACTTGATTAGGCAGAACACTGACTAATTGCTTTTACAACCAAAGAAAACAATCAACAGATGTAATCATCTCAGGGCCCTTCAACTGATAGCAGGCATGGAGCAAAGATGACTTAGGAGGAGAAAATGGAGGGAAAGGCAGAGAAAATTGCATGTGAGTAAAAGTCTCTCTTTGCTTTGTTCAAATTATTTCATGCATTCCCAGAAGACTAACTGCTAACTGATTCAAACGTAAATTATGCTTTTTAAATGACTAGAACTTGGGCTAATTAAACCTACACTTTCATACAGAACAGTAACAGGTGGTTACAGTTTGGTGTACTTTCTCCAGTGTGTGAGCAGATAGTACAGAAGCAACTGACTTGCAAACTCAGAAAAACTCACCCCCTCCCTCCTGTAGCTTATGGTTGCATTCATTGAATTGAGGCCTCAGAATCTCATGAAGGCTGTTCGGAAACCAGATTGCTCCTGTCTCCTGAGTATATTATTTGTTCCTTTTCTCAACCAAGGACATTCAAGCAGTTACTTGAAATTAGGCATGGTCAGGATATTTGTGCAACTGAAATCCGCCTCATTCTACCTATGGCTCTTCCCCCATGTGACATCTTAAAAGCCACTTTGACATGTACACAGGGCTTTGAGTATCACATAGAAAACCACTCCGTCGAAAAGCAATAATTGTGCACACTGTGGTAAGAGACCAACCCTTTTCCACAAATAAACCAACGCTAAATTAGAAAATTCTGCTAACAGTCCCATTTTTTTTTTAAAGCCCTTCAGAATAAGCATTTTCCGAAGTCCTAAAACAGTGTGGAATAAGCCAGGGATTAGTGACACACACATCTGGAACAGAATCCTTGCAAAATGGGAGTAATCAGTACTTAAGACATTTTTCTATAATGTGGTTTCTTACATCTGGTATTGAGACCACAACAGCTCCTTTAAATCCAGAAATTGTCAGATGAGTGATCCTTGGGGAATCAACAGGGCAGGGTGGAGAAATGACCCTGGAACTCCTCCTAGAGAAGTATGCTTCCCCAAAGAACTGGTCGCTCCACCCTGAGCCCAGCAAAACAGCGTGAAGTCAGCTTTCTTACTCAGTTGCCAGTGGCTGCCTCAACCCTATGCTTCCTACTTCTGTAGCCAGAGGATATTCAGCCAAGTGAACTCCACAGTCCTCTTCCTCTAGGTCAAGAATGTCATCTCTGTCTCAGAAGTCTTCCCAATGAGGGATCAACTGTGACTGTCCTTTTTCATTTCTCCACAGTAGTCTAGTTGCTGGGTCAACCTCATAAATATATAACTGTGTTTTTACATAAATGACACTGGCAGAAATCCTATACCCTCTTTCTCAGCTTCCCTGTAGGTGTTCCTTCAAAGCAGGGTAAGTTGCTGTTCTAGCGAACAGCCCAACCAGCAAGCACACGTAAGTGCTGGGAGGGCTGCCAAGTGTGTCATAATGTTTTCCCCTAAGTACTCTTAGTTTGTGGAAGAAAGAAGACACCATTGGTGTGTCGCAAAGGGCAAGCGAGACTGCAGGCTCTGTGGCTGAGCTAATAAATTACCTTATCCTGTCACAGTGAGGGCGAGGCTTCTGTAGACTTCTTCATAGCCTGCACACCCCACTGAAGCAGAACCTAATAACGCGATCATTTTTAACTCCCATTTCAGGGTGTCTCGGAACCATATCCACCAGCATCCTAAGGAGAACAGTTCCCCAAAGAACACAGCCTCTGTTTCTCTTCCATACTGATACTAGCAGTCATATTTGCTCACTCTCCTAACTTTGTTTTCTTTTCTTCATTTTTGAGATTATAGTTTAATTGCATTTCTCCCTTCCCTTTACTCCCTTCAGGGCCCATATACCACTCCCTACTATTCTTCAAATTCACAGCTTATTATTTCACTAATAGTTGCTTCATTTATATCTATTCATAAATATTACCTATTCAGTCCTTTAATGTTATTTGTATATTTATTCCAGTTAGGTGTGTGTGTGTGTGTGTGTATAGGTACAGATCATTTTGCAGCCTCTACTATGTATGAATTATGGACTTTGGCAGCAAATACCTTTATCTGGGGAGCCCTCACCAGCCCGATAAATTCACTTTTATAATACTGACTCTTTCATGTGCATGATATTTGGTCTTGAATCATGCTCTGCCATTTAGATTTTATGTGTCTCCGATTATTACTTTATTGTCAAAAAATGATGTTTGTCTATTTTATTAGTATGCTTGTATCTAGAAAGTCACAGTAATTTCTTTATTCTAATGCTTACCACAGGACTCATCAAATAATATTTGGATAAAATAATTATTCAAAGAAGTTACTTTCCTCACAGATCTAAGGACAATATAAAAAGACTAGAGGCATCAATGGTTAAAAACACTTGAGAGTAGCTCAGGAGTTAGACACAGACACAACTGTTCTTCTCTCTTCTGCAGAAGGGTCATTGCTTTCAGCTTTTCTGTTGGCACTTCAGTGAAGATGTCTCAGAAAGAAGTATTTACCACAACTTTATAAGAGTGGGAAAAAACAACTGGGAAAAACAAATAATTAAGAAGTTTAACTAAAATGATTCAGTGATGACCTGTATAATAAATTAACCTACAGAATGCCAATGTTTCTGATGGGACTTAGTGATTATACCATCTTCTTTTTGTATTTACATCAGTTCCATCCTTCTGTTACCCCTCCAAATTCTCATATACCCCAGCACATTCACATTTATGACATTTTCTGTAATTATTCTTTTTTTCTAAATTTTTTTTTTTTTTTTTTTTTTTTGGTTTTTCGAGACAGGGTTTCTCTGTGGTTTTGGAGCCTGTCCTGGAACTAGCTCTTGTAGATCAGGCTGGTCTCGAACTCACAGAGATCCGCCCGCCTCTGCCTCCCAAGTGCTGGGATTAAAGGCGTGCGCCACCACCGCCCAGCTCATTACAATACAAACACATATGCATGACCTTCTGAATTCATTTAATGCTGTTCCTATATACATAAGACTAGGGTTTGCCTCACTGCATTTGCTAAGCTATTAGGGACTTGGTCTCTCGATAAAACTGATTCTCACTCTCTCAGGAGCTCTTCTAGTGATGAGACCTTGTGACGTTTCCAACATTCACATTGGCGTGTGAACTGGTATTCATTAGGCAGGTCTTTTTTCTAAGATTTATTACGCTGCAATGTTCTGCCTGCACTAGATATTATTACAGATGGTTGTGAGCCTCCATGTGGTTGTTAGGAATTGAACTCAAGACTTAGGAAAGAACAGTCAGTGCTCTAATCCTTTGAGCCATCTCTCCCCTCCTAAGCAAGTCTTTTTTATGTGGAGATTCCATAGGAGCAATGTCATGAGTCAGCTTTTTGTGGTTACTTCTGTCACAAACCCCAGCCCTGGTGGCTTTGTAATATCCAGGGCAGGGGCATGAGGATTAGAGATGTGAGCTAGGAGGTATAGAGAAAAGGAAGAAACACAGAGACACAGGATAGTAACAGGAGAGCCACTCAGCGAATACTGAATGCTGAATTACAAGTTCTAAGTCCTGAGTTGGCCCGTGTTTAATTTTCCATACACTATTATACCCCGATACAAAATGGGGGGTAAGGGGGCAGGCCAAAGACTGCTTTAGCATGATACAAAGGACAACTAGAACAGTTATCTGCTCCAGTGCTTGAGACATCAAGCCATGAATTCCTAAGGAGAGTATTTGATGTTTGGGGGCAGTGAACCCATCCTAGACTAAGGATCCTGCAGGCAGCCTCTTCTCAGGTCAAACCTCCTATTTCAAAAGAAGGAGCAGAAGTATGCTTGCATTCTCTGACCTTTGGTCAGGGTGGAGCAGATCCAGATCTATGGCCATCTTAAGTCCAAAACACCAAGTAACCAGCTCCTAGGTCAGGATATCTTGTTTTGTAGCCACGCCTGTTAGCAAAAACTTTGAAAGAGCAAAAATTAAGGTCAAACTCTCTGACCTTCAGATAAGGTGGAATAGTCTCACAGCTTGGGGTATCCACAGAGCAGCTACCTGGTCATGTCTACATGACACTAGCTAGTGACACGAGTTCTCATTCTCTTACCCTTTCAAACTTTTACCCCTTCTTATTTGGGTTTCTTTGATCCATGGGTGTATGGATTATACTGTAGATGTGCTTACTGGGACTGGGCACCCCACGGTCACCTATCTGCATTTTAAGCATTTGGAGTATGATTCTCTATAACTGTCTCCATCTGCTGCACAAAGCAGTTTTATTGATGAGGAGAAAAAGCAACACTTATCTGTAGGTATAAAGATACATATTTGCAATACAGCTAGAAATTCTATGCCTGTAGGAAAATATCACCATAGCAGCTTACCCTTAAGCTCGATGGCTCCTCCAGACCTTATGTTCAATTACATAGGCAAAATTGGACACATATCTTTTCGCCTAAACAAGATAAAAGACCTTAGCGTGAAATTTGAACTGCTGAAATTTCTAGACTAAAATATGGTTTATGTTACCCCAAGGTCCCAATATGCATGCTTCCCTGTTCCAGATGACCATGAAAGAGCCGTGGCCCACTAAATGTCCTTGCCTGGTTTACAATGAGGAAACTCAACAGTGCATATTGAGGGGGTGGGGGGGTCACTTTTTTATCTTGTCACCATTTTTACAACTCATTTTGTCTTGACTGCTAATCCTGTGTCATGAATCAGCAGTGTGATTCTTAATTAGAATAATCCTTTTCTAAATTTGAAAATGATGTCACAGGAGGAGACTCTTATTTTTAAGGTAGGAGAACATTGTGCATAGATAATAAAAGCATGACTAAAGCAATTATTGAGGGTAAAAATGTACAGAACTCTAGACTGGGGCTGCCAAGAAGGCTTAGCAGATAAAGAAACTTGCTCTGCAAGCATTATGACCTGAATTCAGTTCCTGGAACCTATGTAAAAGTGGGGAAACAGAATTGACTCCACAAAGCTGTCTTTAAACCACACACACACACAGAGATACACACACACACACAGAGACACACACATATGCATATATCATCACTAACAACAAAAATAAAAATTGTAAAAATAATAAAAATGAATTTTTTAAAAACTACAAGTTTGTGCTACCTATTTAACCAGCAACTTTAACAAATTTTGAGCAACTTTAACAAAACTTTCATTAAGATTTTCTTAACTTTAAGGAAAAGTTCTAAATAAGACTCAGATAATTTAATAGGCTGTCACATATATGTATACAACAATGTTTAATTTAAAAAAAAGCCATTCGAAAGAAAGCAAGAAGAGATAAATGGGAGAGTTCAGAAGAAGGAAAGAAGCAGTGAATTATGTAACTATATTAATCTCAAAAATAAAAGAAATTATTTTTATAGGTAATCACACATCAGAGTACTAAACTGACTGGACATTATGCAGCACGCCTCGTAATGTAAGCTAACTATGCACTTTTTTAGTACCAGCAAAAATGCTTACAAACACTTGAGGAGATGGATCAACAGAGCAAGCCACAATTAGTGGTGTCTTCAGAGTCTGGAACTGATGTTCCAGATGATGCCCTCACATTGTTCTTTCCACATTTCATTCAGTGAGCAGCAATGCTGCCCTTTTTCCACTTTGTGTGAAAGACGAAGGCTGGAAACACCCATAACCCCTACTTTGAAGAAGTATGGAACACAACTGTCAGCTTTGAACAACCTCAAATTCAATTCTGTGTCCCCGTTTGGTCTTCATTTTGGGAAATTTATAAACAGGAATATTTACATGCAATGTTTTTCTTATAATGAAAAATATTCCAAGGTCATGGGAATATCCAATGACAGACTGTCTTTATTATTTATTTCTTTAGCTGTTTTTTTTTTCTAAAAAGAGAATGTGTGTGGTTAATGTATGTATGTCCTATAAAAAGTTCTTGGCTAAATTGTTCTTGGCCTAACGCGTGCATTCATGATGATAATGGGTTTGCGTGTGGATTCTGCCGAGAGGTTTGAGCAAATGTTTGCCTGTCCGTGCTGACACAAAGAGCTGATGTCATTGGCTAGATATAGCAAGGCTCCAGCACAGGAGATGACATGTCTTGCTTGGTTTCCAATGTGTTGGTCTTTCTTAACAAAGGCAGCAGTAAAGATTAGACAGATTTCACACAAACCTCCCCATCTCTGTCCTCTGTTAAAGTCTGATAGTGTTCACATTCTGTTCCTGACGGGAGTAAAGAGTTGCTTCGCTGTCGGCCTTGAGAAAAGCCAAGCTCTCTAGTAGGCCACAGTCCTGATAACGTACCGTAATTCCCAAGATGTTAAGAACAGCAATTTTGCTTTGTTTGCTTTATGCAGTATTCCCTTAAAGACTAAATAAAACTAAAACTGGGGTATTGTATTTGAAGTAAAATGTGAAATCCATTTTTGTCATGAAAGTAATGTTATGGAGTATTTAATAGATTTAGACACACACTGTTCGTGCTGACATATTTACTTCACCAATTTGGCTCACAGGACTTAGCACACACGGTCTACCAGTGAGTGAGTGTGAGCTCCAACCTTCAGCATTTCCATTTTACCTAAACTTTGATCCTGGCTATCAGGGTAACCATCCTTCTCTGTCAGTCCGCTTCCACCGTGGAAGCTTTCTAGTTGCCTATTTTCCCAATGCCATTTGCCTTTTTCTATCTGCCCTGACAACATGTGGCTCTATCCATTCCTCTTCCAGACAGAAGGGCACCTTCTTTTTCATCTGGCCCTCATACCAAAGTTTCAGGCCAGATCATCTAATGAAGAATGTAATCACTCCCTCAGCTACAGTCACCAGACATTGACTGTTGCTAGTTTCATTGTATGATGAAATGATAGGCAAACCAGGCAGATCCAATTCAGTTTACCATCTAGGCAACAAACATGCAGTAGATATGAAAGCAATAAATATGGAAAGCACCATTTGGTAAAGGGAAATGAGAACTGAGTGAGCAAATGGGAAAGCCAGATGGGCAACTGCACGTACCAAGACTTAAAGACCATTGTTCCTGAGACTCAGGGGTGGCAGGCACTAGCTCCAGTGGCAAGCTTGACTCCCTGCAGATAGGAGAGTTGGCAGGACATCCTAAGCTGGTGGTGTTTTGCTCTCTGTAGCTATTGTACTTGATGGAACTCTCTCCCAGATGGACAGTATCAGAGCTCATCCCCACACTGAGCTCCAACTTCAAGATTTGTCTAGGGAAGGGAGATTATACGGAAAAAGATTTTTACATTAGAATTCTAATTGGATGTGATAATGGCCACCTAATTTGTTTTAAAGTCATAGCAGCATTAGAATGTGTCCATGCGTGTTGTTGCCAGCAATATACTTCCTGTTACAAAATTGGAGATAGAAGGATGATGGATGAAAAGAGGGAAAAGTTAGAACATATTCAGATGTGTGTCAGCCCCTCTGTGGAGACTCTGTAGAATAAGGAAGCATTCTACTCAATTATCTAAGCCATTCAGATATCTAAGGAAATGCACCTCAAAGCTTTCTATAGATAGAGACCTCTCTGTCTAAGATCAAATGACTCATCTTCTTCTCTCTGGATCTCCAATGTACTTAAAGAAAGTTCGACTTTTTAAGTGTTTTGAATATGATTATTATTAAGACAAGGAAACCATTTTATTAACTTATTTTCTTCTATTTTTTTTCAGTGCCCAGGCGGGGCATTTACACCTACCATGAGAACCACCAAGGACTTCCCAGATGATGTCGTCACCTTTATTCGCAACCACCCTCTCATGTACAATTCCATCTACCCCATCCACAGAAGGCCTCTGATTGTCCGCACAGGCACTGACTACAAGTACACGAAGATAGCCGTGGACCGTGTGAATGCTGCTGACGGACGATACCACGTCCTCTTCCTGGGGACAGGTAGGTGTTTGAAGTCATGGTGTATGATCGAGGAATGTTCAGCAATTTGGGGAGAAAGGAAAGACCAAATCATTGAGCCGAAAAGGTCATCTGTGTTGCCTTTGGTTTAGCCTTTAGTTGGATCTCTCCCACTTCATTTTCCACAGTTGTAAACAAAGTTAACAAAATAAATCACCGATGTAGTTGTGGTGAACAACTGAAATTCATATATTCAAAGTACTCAAAGTAGTTGAGTTCCTCATCCATATTAAAGTGAAAAATACAAATAATCAGCCAAATTAAGGGCTGGGTGGAAGTTTTCTATATGAACGATGTTCTGAAGAGAAGCAGAATCTGTGACTCACTAACAAATATTTGGAGTCATTTTCCAGAGTGATGGTGATAGATAAGACATTCTTTGTAAATTTGAAAGTAGACTTATATATAGGAAGCTGTTTGGGAAATATTATAGTTGCTATGTTAATCAAACCAGCAATCCCTAAATTTTCTATTTCTTTTACCAGAAATTAAATAAAAATAGTCTTATTTACAAAGACTTGCCTTACTGGGGACAATGAGTTCTAAGTGTTTTAGAGCATTGGCTCTCACCATGTGGTCCTCAGACCAGCAAGGTCAATATCACCGGGACCTTGTTAGAAAAACATTTGTAGGCACGCCTCCCGGAAAGCCAGCTAGGAAACCCAGCCGTCTGTGCTTTAGCAAGCTGTTCTGGCGACTCCAGTGCACACTGTTGCAAATTACTAGAAGGGAGCAAGGAGCCTTGGCCTGCTGAGCAGACAGGATTATAAATTCCATTCCTGCTTGGTTCCATTTACACAATGTCGGCTAGGTTCCTCCATATTGCCCAAGCAGCAGAATTCCACACACTTACTGCCTTGTAGGCGGTGACACAGATCTCATCAGCTCTCCTTTTAGATGTAGGAACAACTCCAGGAAGTTTGCAGTGTGTCTTCTAATTAAAGAAACAGATATAAAGCAGGCCTGTGAAAGCCATTGTAAAAAATGTGGCGGTTGTGAAGTCTGTCCTCTGAATGGGAGGCGCTGCACTCAGATTTCAACCAGCTACAAAATGTGGTTACTCTTTCTTGGCTAAACAAAGCTTCCAGCCTGCTCTTCTCATGAAGTTCTTATTTTATCCCTCCGTGTAACTCCAACCCCAGGTCTGGAGCTTTCGTTCACACATAATTTTTGTTTGAAATCATGAGACAGGGAATCTTCTAAAATGTGTTCCTTGGCGGGCTTGGCGGAATCTGGCTTCTTGCTGCTCCCTGACTTGTGAGAAACAAAACCCCTCCTTCCTGATCTAATCATTCCTTATCATGGCTCTCCTACCCTGCCCTCTCCAGGATCTTTGCTCTCAATTATAATCTCAATCCCTAGATTCTTTCATTTTATCCTATACCAACGTTGACTTGGAACGCTTCTCCCCACACACAGAGCATGAGTGCGTATTCACCCTATTGCCAATTCTATTTCACCAGGGTTTTCAATGTTATCATGCTATAGTCACTAAAATACCTCCCAGCTCTTGTATCATACAGCGTTTCAGAACCTCTCTTTTTCTGTTGGGTCAGCCATGTGGTATACAGTTCTTGTCCTCATTCTTCTTGTTTATTGGTGTATCTGCATTTTTTTCCATGTTCTCCTATTCTTTTGATCTCCCTGTTTATTCACTTTGCTTTAAATTGTTTCATGTGCAAACACATTTTAAAAGAATGTGTCATTAAAAGTCCTTGGCAATTCAGTAGTTAAATTAGCATTTCAAACAATGTTGTGAAAACTCCATTTATACTCTTCCAAGACTTTCTAACTAATACTTACTATACTTTCCCATATTTTATTCACCATGGTACATTCTTCTCACCCTTTCATCTCTTTGAAGTCTATAATTTCTCTATAGGCATATCACAGGGTTTTGCTAGTCCAATAAATATTTGTCAGGCTGAACTTGAAAGCGTGAATATATCCACTGTTACCCAGGCAATAAAATGAATTCATGCAAGCCCAGAAGACAATCTTCATTTGCATGTACATATGTTTTCATAGATGACTCCTAAATTACTACATAGAGCTGTATTTAGACCAACAGACTTCAATTTAGAGTTTCGTTGAAAAGAAAAATAAAGTCCTGTATTTCTTGACAGAAAGTGGCAGTTTAGAGTCCCACCTCGCTCAATGTCTCCTAGATAGATGATTATTTTCTGTTTGCTTCCTTTGAAACCTGTTTAGAGGATGGATTGTGATGTCACCGCAGACTTACTTTCTTTTGAAAATCTTTATAACATTTGTAGATTTCATGGGTGGAATTTTCAAGCCTTTTAGAAATGTTCAGCAATTTTTACTTAAATAGAAGACAGCAAGAAGTATAGTGCGGCAAAGATGCTTTGGGTTTTCTTCCCACATAAGCTCTGGCACCTTGACATGGACTTTTATATGTGTACTTAAACACATGTGTCTTTTTACAAGCTGTCTTTGGGCATGGGCTTTTAATTGTAGTGGAGGTTTCACTAATGATCGCTTGCGAAACCTCGTGAGTGTCTTGAGGATTCGGTCCAAGCAGGAGAGTGCACGTTGTGGCAAGGCCTCTCCACAGCGTCTTTCTGGAAAGACTGTCACCAACTTAACCACTGATCCATGCCCATACTGTCTCACCAGACTGCACTATCTTTATTGAACAAATGTTCCAACATTCATGAAACTGAGATGAGTAGTACAGTGATATAAAGTGAAATTTCTTTGAAAAAGATACTATATACATATATATATATACATATATATATGTATATATATATATAGTGCAGGTGAGTATTTCCATTTTCATGGATGAATCTTGACACACCACTTATGGAGACAATAAAGAAAGCTGTTTTCATGGTGTCCCTTCTTCTCTGCTATCTTCAGACCTTCAAGGGAATTCAATGAAAGCACCAGTTGTCAAGAATGTTTCTGTAGAGACAATTGATGTGGCAGAATTCAATAGAATGATATGTAATTACAGATGTGTTGCCAGTGTGAGCCTTGCAAATGAAAGTGTAGCTCACAGAACCTCTAATTGGCTATGTGGGCTCAAAGCCTGACACCTATTACAACAACTCATTATTATTACAGAATTTATTGCGTCTTAGATGCTGATGATCTAACCTTCCAACTTTATCACCAGACAACCAAGTAAATTATCAGGCCAAAGAGGAGGCTCAATAGTTAAAGGCTAAAACCCACAGCTCAAATTACAAAAGCTAAGATTAAGTTTCCTTTATGTGCAATGAAGTCCCAAGCAAAATAAGTAAGTAAAAGGCAGAGATAAGAAAAGACACAAGGTTAGGAGAAAAGAATAAAGAAGGTCGGACAAGGAGAAGACAGAGCTTCAGCCAGCAAAGCCTACATAGATTCCTTGATCTTTTTTTTTTTTTTACAGAAAAAGATTTCTCTGCTTATTTGGGTTGATAAATATAGAATTTTAATTAAGTTAAGGAAACTATTTTACAGTCCATGGAGGCTGTAAAGGTATTCATGTTTCTACAAATGAAAGTTCTTTTATATATTACATGCTTTTTTGTTAAAAATTAAGCTGAGTCTACTTAATTATTTTCATATAATGACTGCTATTACCCCTTTAAAATCTCATTTTGTATGTGTGTATAAAATCAACTATCTGTTTTAATCATTAATATTCACTTTTTTCTTATTCTTTGAGAAGGCTTTAACATGGAAGCGGAAGCTATCATGGGATTAGCGTTTCTCTTTTAAGTTGCCACCTACTGCTGTTATCCAGGCCACAGGCCCAGAGCAGACTCTATTACACGGTCAGGAGATTTTACCCTGTTTTCCTTTTGCTTCTGGAGCTATGAAAATATTTTAGTGTCTGGGGAAGGTTCAGACACATTCTGTCAAGTTCCCCCTTTTAGCACTACACATGAATCAGAATGATGTGACTTTTGACGAAAGAGTAAGTGTTCTTGTGAATGGGTGTTAAAGATTTAGGATGATTTACCAGCGTTGTGGTTTCTGAAGGCAGGATCGTTGTGAGTGGTCCCCCACCGCAACTCTAATATGGAATATACCATTTCATGCTTGTTATTAGCTCCCATTTAACTGGACGAGTACTGAGTCGGGATATTGACTCCAGGAAGTCTTCCCAGTCTCCAGAATTTTGAAGTATGGGCCACATGTGTGAGGAGAGCCTGAGAAGGCCTGTCTGGCAATACTGGAGAATAACCACATTCTTCCTAACGAGAGGTGTTGGCAGTTGCTGCTCTTGGAATGGCACCCTGAATGAGCCGCTGTGCCAGGAATTCCGAGTTTTTAAAGAACTCTCTAAAATACTCATATAAAATTTGATAGCTGCAGAAATGTGTTTGATTTGGGGAAAGACTACCCTCATTTGAGAACTACGCGTGAAAATCCTCTAGGAATGATGTACACATTTCTCTCTCATTTAGCAATGGAGAATGAATCTCTCTAAGATCACTGGGGTTTTATGGCACTGTAGGTCACTTCCTGCCAGGCTAGAATCTGAAAAATTCTGAGAGTTTCTCATGAGTTCCAGTTCCGTGGGGCTTTACACAGCAGTCAATGCTGATGGGACACAGTGGAACCATGGCTGAATCGAGGGGAGGAAAATGAAAATTCATGTTGTCATAGAGGCTTTACCATGTAAACGGCAGCAAAGAAGGAAGTGGTAGAAAGAAATAAGGAAGGGAGAGGATAGTCTCAGTGACGTTCTGTTCAAGGACACATGCTTCCACATGAACTGTGCCTAGTAAGACGAGGCACTGATTCACTGGACATAGCCCTTGCTATGTAAACTCGACAACATGAATGTAAATCTGTAGAACCCACTTATCATCCCAGCACCTCCATGGGGAGGTGGGAAATGGAAATGGGACACTCCTTAGAAGTCTGTAGGTTAGCTAGCCCAGCATACCTAGCACAAGAGAGAATGTCTAAAGGAAGGTGGTTTCATTTATTGATCTACCTCCACATAGGAACCAGGGCATACATGCAAAGCACTGAGTCATACACATGCAGGCCCACATACATGCACACACACACATACACACACACACATACAAACTATTTAAAAATTATGAAGTAAATTATGCCGTAGCATTTACTAAAGTCAAAATATTGTTTTAATCCCTGAAAATAAATATTTCAAACAGCAGAATATCTACTTATAAGCCATTCCTTGGAAATGTGTTCTTTGAAAGGCCGGAGTCTCCTATAATTATTATTTGGACTTCTTAAAATATCATTGCTTATCATTGTATTCCAGTAAGTAGATAAATAACATTTCTGAAATATTTTCTTATTACAGTGATGTTTGCTTTTGCTGGGCACATGAACAATTTCATCTATCCTTCATAAATATTATCGGAGTAATTCCATGAGTAATTATAAGAACGTAGGCTTCATGAATGGGCCATCTTCTGTAAGTAGGCAAGGCTTCTAGAGGTGGGACTGGGACACCAACCCAGCACAGAACCTTTGATCTTCAATTCATCTTGGCAGCAAGACGTGCTGGGGTAGTGGTGGCATAAAACGTGTGGGGCTCTGGGGGTAGACAATCAATGACTGGTCCAATTTGAGGCCTATACCATGAGAGGGAGCCTGTCCCTGACACTGCCTAGATGGCCAAGAACTGGAGACTGGATATTTAGGGTAGAACATGACTGGCTAAAAATAAAACAGAAATAAAAAGTCAATGAAATGATTCCTAATGATAATTCTACTACACTCATAGACCAGAGCCTGGCATAATCATCATTAGGGAGGCTTCACCTAGCAACTGATGGAAAAAGTCAGTGAAATGATTCCCAATGATAATTCTACTGTGCTCATAGACCAGAGCCTAGAATAATCTTTATTAGGGAGGCTTTATTCAGCAACTGATGGAAACAGATGCAGAAAGCCCGTACCCAAGCGTTAGGCAGGGCTGGAGAATCCAGAGGAGAAGGGGGAAAAAGACTGTAGGAACTGAAGGGGTTAAGGACACCACAAGTGCACAGCTACCAGAATTAACTAAGCTGGGAGCTCATAGAGACTGAAGCCACAATCAGGGAGCCTGTATGGGTCTGCACTATGTCCTCTGTATATACGTTGTGGTTGTTTAGCTTGGTTTTCTTGTGAAATTTCTAACCTTGGGAGTGGCACTGTTTCTGTCTCATTTGCCTGCTCTTGGGAATCTTTTCCTCCAACTGGGTGGCCTCTTCCAACCTTGATTTTAGGGTATGTGTCAAGTCTTATTGTAACTTGTATTGTGTTTCGTTGATATCCCTGGGAGGACTGCTATTTTCTGAAGGGAAACAGAGGAAGAGTGGATCTGGGAGAGAGGGGAGGAGGGAAGGGTGAGGAACTTGGAAGAGTGGAGGGAGAGGAAACTCAGGTCAGGATGTAATATACAAGAGAAAAATAAAACAGACAGACAAAGAATGTAGGCAGGCTCTATATGGCTAGAGAGATGTCTCCATAGGGCTGTGGAGATGATGGCTCCATAGGGCTGGGGAGATGGCTCAGCTACTAAAGGCTCATCTCATCACCAAAGCATCAGGAAGATTGGGCCTGATGAGTTTAGGAGATTTGATCTGGTGTATTTAATATTGAAAACCCAGTTCCTGGACTAATATATCACTTGGAGTAGCTGCTCTATAGACATTATTTGTGTCAGTGAGAGAATGAGTTTCATTTGTTATCCAGCATTGGTTCAGATGTACTTGTAGATCATGTAAAGTCATTCCCATATTGACTATGACAAATTCACAATGGAAAAACCTGCTAATTTTACAGTTTAAACATTTATATTCAAGTCCCTACTTTACTTAGCATAGTCTACTTATATTTTTCTTTTACTGAAGCTAATTTCATTTTCATTTTCTCATTAGACGTTGAACAACATGTTTTATCCACACATTTCAAACCGGTGTTGCTGATGAGTTGACAGGACACTGGCTTTGGCATTATCACACACTTAACCTCATCTAAACATTGTCACCAAGTCCTAAATGTGAGCCAGACATCCCTAACAAGGTGACAGAGAAGACAGAGATAAACTTTCCGATGAAGTGGCCTGAATTTTTGTGTGAACTTCAATTGTTCTAAAAATTTAACCTGCAAGTCTGGTACAATCTTGCCAGTTATCTTCCATTTTGACATAGAAGTACACACTTTTTGTGACAGGGGATTGTTACACAAGAAAGTAGGGCTTAACCTGAGTTTTTGGAATGATTTAACCTGACTTTTAAGATCATCCCACTTTTACAGGTTTTACTATTTTTTAAGAATTTTAAGGATATATTATACCTATATCCAAAATGTCTGACACATTTAACAAATCACATAGGAAACCTGATATGCTTCTCCTTGTTTAATTCAAATAGATTCTGTACAATGGATTGGTATATTGAAGGGCTTCTGGATATGCAAGTGTATAGTGATCCCAGTAAGAGTGTGGACAGAAGTTCCTGTTCCACCTAGTCCCACAGCCATTCACTCCTAATCAACACATGGAGACTTATATTAATTATAAACTGTTTGGTCTATTACTAAACTTTATTACTAACTAGCTCTTATGATTTAAATTTACCCATAATTCTTTTTTTCTCAAAGATTTATTTATTTATTATGTACACAGTGTTCAGCCTACATGTATGCCTGCAAGCCAGAAGAGGGCATCAGATCTCATTGCAGATGGTTGTGAGCCACCATGTGGTTGCTGGGAATTGAACTCAGGACCTCCGGAAGAGCAATCAGTGCTCTTAACCTCTGAGCCATCTCCTCAGCCCCATAATTCTTGCCAATATTTAGCCACACAGCTTGGTACCTTTTCTCAGGAAGGCATTCTCATCTTACTTCCTCTGCATCTGGTTTGTGACTGATTCTACCTCTCCTCTTTCCAGAATTCTCCTAGTCTGGTTGCCCTGCCTACACTTCCTACCTGGCTACTGGCCAATCAGTGTTTTGTTCAACTAATAAGAGTGACAAATCTTTACAGTGTACCAGAGTATCATTCTCAAGCATTTCTCTTTTTTTTCTTTTCAAAACAAGACTCTGAATCACATCTCCTTTGTTTAGCTTTTTGCATGACCATTATCCATAACAAGTTGTAACCAACACTCTAAACAAAGAAAAACATCCATAATTTATTTTTGGGGAATGTGGCTGTAGTTTTTCTAGGTTGCTTCCTGCTGACTGGGGCACTGGTAAGACTATAGGAACCCAAAGAAAATTTAGGATTATGGTCAAGTCCTGACTGGAGTATTCTGTGAGACCGGATCATCTCAGCCAGCAGCCTCGAGCTGTTCTGAATATGGAATTCAGAGAAAACTGCTACGGGGTGCTCTAAAATGTTAGATTATCTGGGCCATCCACTCCTATGGGAGATTTTTTTCAGGGGATCTTGCTTGATCAAAAATGAATCTATATCCTCCCATTTCCTGTAGAAACAAAAGTAGAAACTCTTCTCCAACATAACATAGCTTTGACTTAAATTTTGAAGTCAAGGCATTTTCAAACATCATAGGTTGAATTAATCCAGCAGCACTTATACTCAAATGTCTTTTAGCAGCCGTTGCTCCTTCCTCAGCAGTCAAACAATCAAAGACAATGCAAGAGCAGAGTTTCCAGATTCTCTGTGAATTTTCGATCTTTAGGTGACTTTTTCTTATGCTGTTTTTTTTTTATTTTTATTTTTGATATTTGAATTTTTTAGACAAGGTTTCTGTCTGTATCTTTGGCAATCCTGTATCTCACTCTGTTGACCAGGTTGGCCTCAAATTCACAGATACCTGCCTGCCTCTGCCTCTCAAGTGCAGGGATTAAAGGTATGCACCACCACACCTGGGTACTCTGATTCTTTTTAAAGAACTTTCTCTGTCTTTACAGTGTACAAGAGCATTATTCCACAGCACAAGAGACAGAGTGATTGCTCCATAAGATTGGCTCATTTTCTACTTAGTCACTGGCATTTTTCTTGTTTGTTTGCGGACGGCTAAAGTAAAACCTCATCACGGTGTTGCTGAGCTCGCTTCTCATAGGATAATAAGGATGTTTCAATGCCTCGCATGTTGAATTATGAAGTCTGCTGTCTAATTGTGGAGCCTAAGTCTCCACGCTAGCGTTTTGTTCTTGCAGTTTTGTTCTGCCAGCTTCCCAGGGCTAGTCCTTGTGACCCTTGTTCTAGAAGAAGAACACACAGCCTCCTGCTCACCAGGCTGGGCCCCCTGTAACCCTCCATAGGCCTGTAGCTGTCAGTTGTGGTGATTGTTTGCCTGGAAACTGGCTCTGAAAAAGAAAGTGGCTGCACAGGGAAGGTGGTGGCACATGCCTTTAATCCCAGCACTTGGGAGGCAGAGGCAGGCGGATCTCTGTGAGTTCGAGACCAGCCTGGTCTACAGAGCTAGTTCCAGGACAGGCTCCAAAACCACAGAGAAACCCTGTCTCGAAAAACCAAAAAAAAAAAAAAATTAGAAAATGAGAGAAAGTGTTTTATTCAGAGTGGCAAATGAATTAGAAATTAGGATAGAAGAGTTAAGGGCAGAGCCTGTGAGGCAAGACGTGGGGTTAAAACTCCAAGTGTATGTCTGCTTGGTGTATTTTCCACTGATGTAGTAGGAAAATATTGAGCATCCAAATAACTTTCTCGCAGTTCCGGAACCTAGAGATGTGGTACTAGATTAGCGAAAGGCTCTCCCAGGTGTGTTTAATGCTTGTGACCTTGAGAAGGGGGCATTTTTCTAAACTGTGTGGATGTGCTCAACACAAATATGTGGCTCTTTAATAAGCCAAAAGACAGTTTGTCCTTGCTCTAGTCAGGAAGATGAGAGACGGTGGAAGCAATGTGAGAATGACCCTGGTGACCCTGGAGATGGAAGAAAACAATTATATGTGGAGGAAGATAAGTCACTAAAGTTTTAAGCCACAGAAAAGCAGTTTTCTTTAGAACATACAGATTGGGAAGCTCAAAATACTGATTTTGGCATCCTGAGACCTATGTTTAATTTCTAGTCCCCATAAAGCTAAGAGGAACAGCGTGTGTTATTCAAAAACACTAAAATTGCCGATAATTATTTATGTAGCAATTTAAAACACATTTAAGAAGCTTTTGAATTCTAGCTTAATTGATAAATTTAAAGAACGTAAAAACAGTTATTAATCAAATTTTCTGTTTTTAGACTCTGAAGGGAAAGTCAACACTGACTAATGCGTAAAGATAATATTACACATCAGACTAAGCTTCTTTATTAGTTGCCAAGGTGAGGTACAGTAAGAAACCATGACAATGTCTTGTAGTCACAACACATAGTTTACTATTTTAAGGTCGGCGGAGTCAGTTTCTCAATCTCTTAAGCCTGGGTATCATATGATACAGCACAGCAATGACACTGAGATCCTATCAGCTCGCATGGTGCTATTGCCTACAAGCAAGTCGCATGCTCCTTGATGAAGGGAACAGGCACGTGCCTTCTAGAGAGACAACGTAGAATATGGCCGCCACATTCATCTTCATTTCAAAGTATTTTTGTTCATGTTCATTTTGAAGGCAAGCATGCATGTGCTTTCGTGACATGTCATGTGTGTGGAGGCCAGAGGAGCGATTTGGGAGCTTGTTTGTCTCTTTCCCCTTGTGAACATCAACTCAGGTGGGCAGTGGCCAGTGCCCACTCAGCCTTTTCATCTACCCTATTATACTGATGGAGAAAGGACTCTAAAATTGCCGAAAGGAAAGATAGCTCTTGTGTTTCAAAGGTAGGAAGTGACACCCATATAAAACAGGAGATGGAAGGTGGAGATTCAAAGGGCTTACTTAGATCAAGAATTATGCAGACGAAAAGATGAGATGATAAGAAATTTATTGTTGTCATAATCACATATTATTGACTATGTGATTTATATGTATATTAGCCTGAATGTTGGAAAAATTGCCTTTTCTTTTCATCTATCAGGCATCTGTTATGAAAAGCAGTAGCAGTTTTCCTCAAAAATACAAATATGTAATTTAATTTACACTATAACATATACTTAATTTTTATTATATTTAGTTAAATAAATTTCAGTATCTCATTATAATAACACAGAAACAACAAAATGAAAGTCTCCTTCTCTTTTAAAAGTGTATAAACTAAGAATTTGATTAACCGAATGGCTTATTTAGAATTGCAGTGTTCTTTCAGCATTGAAATAAAGCCAAAGTCTGTCTCATAATGGACTGAAGTTTTGGTGGCCTCTCCAGACGGATAAGTCAAAGAGGGTGTCACTACAGATGTACTTCAGCCTAGAGTGCTGTGCTAGAGATAGAGAGAGGAGCCTCATTAGCCGAGTGTGTGTTAGATGAATCCCTGACAGTGCTGAGGCCAATCTAGGGAATTATAATGATAAGGACTTAACTCCTAGAGTTCCTGGAATGAGGAAAAAAATTAAGAAGCGTTTTCTAATATGAGTGAGGAATGATCTTGAAAATAGCGCAGAAGTGACCTTATGGTGACCTTGAGAAAGATGGAGCAGTCAGGAAGAAGCAGTGGACAAGATCATTTTATTTGGATTCCCTCGTTACTTGCTGTTTTCCACATTATGCTACTTTCCTGTGTACTAGTCGCATCGAGGAAAGAATAACTATTCCATTTGTATAGATGTAATCAGAAGAAAGGGAACGGCCAATAAGGGCGAGTTAATAGTGGATCTGGATATGACTATAAGGGAATGAGCTTCCTTATCTGAAAATGCAGAAACAAGGACATCCCAAGCCACTTTGTAGAAATGATTTGAACTTCAAAGCTAACGTAGATGAGCACCATAAGGTCAAAACGGTGCTGGAGAAGAGGTTCATTCGTGATGGTACAATTTATTAATCTTGGAGGTGTAGTTCTTCCCTGAGTAATCTAGGGGTATTAGAGAATCAATATAGGAGTAATCTAGAATTAATACAGGATTAATATAGGAGTACTCTAGGATTGATACAGCAGTAATATAGGATATAGGAGTATTGTATGATTAACACTGTAGTGCTCTAGGATTAATACAAGAGTGATATCAGAGTATTGGAGGATTAAT
This sequence comes from Microtus oregoni, assembly GCF_018167655.1. Lineage (NCBI taxonomy): Eukaryota > Metazoa > Chordata > Mammalia > Rodentia > Cricetidae > Microtus > Microtus oregoni. The sequence continues at coordinate 8,744,621 of NW_024543077.1, read as the reverse complement.
ACTGTAGTGACCTCGGATTAATACAGGAGTGATATAGGAGTAGTATAGGAGTATTTGATCTGGGATTAATACAGGAGTGATGTAGGAGTAATGTAGACTTAGAAAGGCTGAACATAGTTCTCTGTTTGAAATTTGTTGTTGCATCCTAAATAGGAGCTAATGAGCCTTACATCACTTACCTGCATTCTCCTTGTAAAGTATATTTGTTTGAAATTTGAAGCTGCTTTTTCTTTCATTTTAAATGTGTACATATGTGTGTAAAGTAGATGTGTGTGTTTGTGTGTGCAGAAGATATAGATATCAGGTATTGTACTTTATCACACTTCTATCATTTTATTTGAGACAGAGTCTCTCACTGAACTCAAAAGTCCCTAAATAACTAGAATGCTGCGCCCAGGAACTTTGAGGATCCTTCTAGTCTACCTCACCCCCAAGCTAGAGTTATAGATCATCACCACTAGGCAAAAGGAGGGGATAGCAAGGGCAGAGACACGAAAATAAAAGGAAGGTCAAGAGAAGAGAAGAGAAGAGAAGAGAGGAGAGGAGAGGAGAGGAGAGGAGAGGAGAGGAGAGGAGAGAAAAGAAGGAGAAGAGAGGAGAGGAAGATAAAAGGGAAAATAACTTTAGTGAGAGATCCCAGCTGGAGCTGCTGGTGGCCTTTTGGAAATTACAGAGCAAAGCACTGGTTTATAACAGGTTTGGGTGCTGCTGGAACACGTGGAGACCAATAAGAAGTGGCCAAAGACAATACGCTCAGTTATATACAGTGTCTCTAAACTTTACTGCAAAGGTTCACACAGCTTGTCTCCTTTGATCTTGAGCAGCCTGTCAGGTGTGAAGGGAAAACGCAATATCCATATTTTATAGACAAAGGAAATTTTACAGGCCCCAATTTTGAATCGCCTGTGTAGGGACATGATCTCCCAAGCAGCTGCTCCCGGTGTGCACCTGGGCAAGGGGCTCTCTCACCACCAAATGCTCACTGCAAATAGCAGATACAGGACATAACTGCGCTCATCCCAGGATGCAGTTGTGGGAAGCATCCCTTCTAACAACTGCTGTTGGGGAAACACAACTGTGGTGTCCTTAATTAGCAGGGTCCTTTAAGCCCCTCTTCTTCTGGGGATTTACAAACTGCTTATTTTAAAACATGACATGGTTTCACTCTATAGTTTTACTTGAATCAGCCTCTTGAATGTTTTTGTTTGTTTTGTTTAAGTTGCAAGTGTTTATTGTAAAAACATGTTTATAAAAGAAGAAAAATAAATTGTAGTTTACCATTCCTTCTTTCAAACCATGTTGTTAATATCTAGGCATTTCAATCTGGCTTTTGTATTCTGCCAGTTGAAGAATTATAAGGCTGGGAAAATCTCAGGGGAAGTATCAGACACAGCACACAAAAATTAACTACTAAACAAATGCTTTTCTGAGGGATATGGAGACACACACACACACAAAAAAGAGAGAGAGAGAAAGACAAAGACAGAGAGAAACAGAAACAGAGAGATACAGAGAGAAAAAGAGAGAGACAGAGAGAGACTGATAGACAGATAGACAGGCAAAGGCACAGAGAGAGTAGCAGGATAAACAGAGAGACACAGAAAAAAAAAAAAAAACAACAAGCCACACAGAAAGGCCCTTTCAAACATGTGGAACACTGCAAAGCCTGAAATCTGAACTCTTCTCAAGGGCTGGGGATCTGAAGGTTCTTTACTTGGGTCTTTTTTCCCTAACTTAGGGTTGTTCACTTTGAAGAAAAACAGGAAGACGATAGGGTCATAATTCAGAGGAAAACATACCCTGAGCCCATCTTGAACTTAGCAGCCGGAAGTGTGAAGAGGGAGCTGGAAGTATACTATCTTTACTACCTATCTATGGTGTCTCTCTTGATCTGTCTACCTACTAATGATCTTTCAAAATCCCTACCCCCTCAGAATGTACTTTAAAATTCAGAAAATTTTGAAGAGGAAGCATCAATGTATACATGTATCAGATGCCTTGCGAGTTCTTGACAATACCTCACGATAGCACACAGTACTATCTTCTACATAGAAATCTTTAACCCAAACAAACCAAATGACTTCACATCCGTACAGGTCAGACTTTATAATAAATTAGTTAAAGGACCTATTTTGTCACCATAAGATACATATCTTAAATAGACAAAAGCACTACAATGTTCGGAATCTAGGGCTGTGTTTAGAGTTAGCAAACTATCTCGTATGGAGTGTGATCCTCAACTCACAAGCAAGTTATTATGTTATGAATGCAAACTTATCTTACAGGGTCAGATATTGCAAATAGATAATTTGACATTTCTTTGTGTGTGTCTGTGTGTGTGTGAATATCATGTTTTACTGTCACCTGGATCCTGAGTATATTGCTTGTGTGTTTGTTTAGTTATCAGGGTTTAACGATTCCTAAAACAGGAAGGGAAGATAGTATGGCAGGTCTTCGATATGGTTTGAAGAGGTCTCCTGAATCTTTCGTAGGTATTTTTGTGACTGTTCTCCTTAGGAAGGGGCTGTGGGGGCTGTACTCTCCTGTTAGTACTGGCTGTATTCCTGATCTACTGTGGCAGTTATATGTTGTGCACCTTCAGTACCAGTATCCCTGGACTTACTGGAAATGACTTTGTTGCCCTTGGATCTGTTACCTTCTCCTAAATCGAACTCATTATTATTGTAGGGACCATACTATTGCTTTGACGTTGACTATGATAGGTCTTTCTCTCTGGTTGCTGGGCTTAGACTCTGTATGTAAACCAATCTAGTTTTGCAGAAAAACAGCTGCACGCTATTTCCTGATCCTTGATAAACGAGGTTACTGATTTTTCTTTAAGTTCGATCTAAACAAGGTCTTAACTTTCAAATATGACCTACATAAATCTCAGTCTTTATTAACATCAAGGTGTTAATAAAATCAGAGTGAGGCTAGCATTTTGGTTTCCAATAACACTGCTTCCCTTCTTCCCTACCAACAAGTGCAGAACCTCCACTGTCTCCTTCCCAGTCATCTCAGCCCACACAGACCTCAACCAGCTAAAAGACAGCCCACCCCTGCTCTGCTGCCCCAATTCCTGTATGTGTGATCTCCATGCTGCCCTTGCACTCCCAGAACCTCTTGTGGGAAATTGACCCAAGGCAGGAAGTGCGGAGATCCCGAAAGTTAGCACGTGAGGATCCTGGGCCACATGATCTACAAAAGAGTCATCTCTGGGCTGGCAGGATGGGTCAGCGGGAAAGGACAGGTGTGTCCAAGCCAGAGGGTCCACGTTGGATTCTTACAAAGCATATGGTAATCAGAGGAAATGGAATTCTGCAAGGTGTCCTCTGACCACCTCACTTACATGTGGCGAGTGTGCATTCTGAGTGCTCATACGTAATTAACTAAAACAGGAAGAGGTCCTCAAATAGCCTACCATTCTTACATTGTTCACTCTGGGAAATTTCTCCAACAGCCTTGATTCCATTGGCCAATGGTCATAAGCGCCCTCCAGAAAGGTTTTCCTCTTATTTCTTCCAAAAGTGTTTGCGGTACCTTTTTCCTTATTGCCATATCCACTTTAACTTTCATCAAAACAGTAATTTTGCAGACTGGGTATTCTTGTAGAACTTCATAAGTCATATGTTTGCCTGATTTTTTTTATGTATCTAAAATTTATTGATTGTAATGTTACATAGAAGTTTACACAATGTTTGTATTATAGAGTACGTAAGTTATTTCATACATTAATTACAAATGTGTTATTTCAGCTTAATTTATACAACTGGAAAGAAGATTTCATGAATCTTTATCAAAATTGATTTGGTGGTTCCACTTATGATGGATATAGATCAACTACAAAGAAGTTAAATACATTTTTATACTGTTTGTCACTTGGGAGTCTCATGCATTTGAGCAGGCATATATTTTTCTCTAAGCTTATACATATGTAGTGCTTCTAAAAATTCCTGCTGTGATTTAACATGGGAAACAACATGTGTATTTTTGGTAAACTCTGTAGGTGACTTTGGCTGAGGTAATCTGAAGGCCAGATATTTGAAAGTACGTAATTGAGCATGGCTAGGGATGCTAAAAGGCCAAGTAAAATGAAATGCTATTAGCAAATGAAACTTAAAATCAAGGAATCCTTTTCTACTTATTTTTCTTATAAGGCAGAGAAATACTATAACTTTCTGAAAAGTTCTTTGTGCCAATAAAATCCTTTTTAATTTAGGTACACCAGATACATTCACAGCTGTGTGACCCTATACACTCTTGCATCATCAAACAAACAAAAAAAAAAATACTGTGAAGTTAGCTTGGATGGGTACTGCCGCCCCAAGTGTGTCCCCTTAAATGGAGACGCTTAAGATGCTATTTACGGCCAAGGATGTGTCAGTCAGGACCTGTGTGGCTGGTGCTGGGGCTTCAATCATCTGCCAGGAGTGGGGGAGAATAATATCTGTTTTTCTGTATTATTTTCCAATTATAAAAGTAGGAAGAAAAGAATACAGCAGCAGTGATTTGGTAATCAAGCGGGAAAGTGGCTCCCACTTGGACTGGATGTTTAACCAGGCTGCAAATGAGGCAGCCACTTGATTAGACCCAGTTTTTGAAGCTGCGGGGGTTGGCGCACTCCCTTCCAGTCTACAAAGCTTCCACTTGCCTGAACTTTTCAGTTTTTGCTTGGCTTTACCCTTCTGTTCTGTCCAAAGATGAATTGAATGTCAAAAATATGAGGGCATGTTTGAACACATCTGCTTATTGTTTAATAATGTTTGATTTTAAAAATAAATGCTAGAACTTACATGACAATTACCTAAAGTCACATACAATGCTGCAGTGTTTGACACCCTGGGTCACTGAGCTGAAAAGAGAAAAAGCAGGAAGAGATCAGCATTCAATTTGGGATTGTATGTCTTTTCTCAAGTGAGTATGGCACCTTCTTCCTTGATGTGAATCATTATTGATTACCTCGCTCTCAGAATCACAACTGTGTGAGCAATTTGTAGGGTAGGGTGAAAAATAAAACCCAGTGTCCCTGTCTAAAAAAAAATATAAGTAAATAAGACTTTTAAAGAGGCTGTAAAAGGGCATTAAATCAAGCTTCTTGCCTCCCTAACCACAGGTGCCTATGTGATTGTGTCTGTGACACAGGGAGGAAGCCAGCTTGGCTAGAATTCTTTCAGGAGTTAACCACTGGGAGGGGGAGGGACTAGATCTGATTAACATGGCCTTGTTCCTCCATTCCAAAGGCAAGCACAGCTTGTTTCCCGGGAAACCTGAGGACTTCAGTTAATGTGTAACCAGGGGCTAAATACCAGTGCTGACTCCAGTGACCTGCTGAGTAATGACCTCTGCTTCAGGACTTGCTTTAGACAGCCAGCACCTACTGTGTGACACCTGCAGGCTGGCCTCCAGCGTAGGGACAGACAGAAGAGCTGTTGAACCATTATTGCTGTGCTCCCTTACATTACATTCTCAAAGAAATCTAGATAGCATAAAATAAACAGTTAGAAAGGATGCTTATTTAGGGAGGCTTCTTTAGATACTTAATAAACAAAAGGAAATTAAATCAGCACTGTGTGTTGATCATTCTGCTGTTATCTTTGTGTGAAGACTGACATCATGGAAATCACTTTTAAGATTTGTCTTGGTTACTCCCACATATCCTCAGTGATTTAATTGATTCAGGGATCTTCATCTACATGAAAACAAAAGCTACTTCGATGACGGCCAAGTTTAGTGGGTGAGCTACAGAGAGGCAAAGAGGTTTCACCTGCTGAGGGTAGCCTATGTACCGGACCACACATGGTTTTAAATGGTTTCTATATTCCTATTTCTCAGTCAGAACTCAACTAAAAAATGGCCATACACCTTCCCCCCGGCTAATTAAAGCAACAGAAGACTTTCATTTGGGAATTTAGGAGGCAGAAGTTCATTGTAGCATCTTTCGGCTCTGCTTTTTATGTTGCTACTACCTCTCCAAGGGAGTTTCTTGTATAGCAAATGGAATGATTCTAGCAGAGCTGTGTGCAAGAATTTATTACCCCATGAAAGAGACTCATGCTGGGACTTCTGTATTTGCCCACTCCTTGGATGCTCTTATGGGATATCTTGCATGTAGTGGGTAACGAACAGAGGCGTTTTTTACTATGAAGACTGAGAATGGAGGAGATGTTCCCAAAAGCTGCCTGTTGATATTAATACGAGAAGGGAAAATGATTCGGCATAGTTGTAGTGACCGGCAACTACTGCAAAAGTGCCGTTATTGACTCTGTTGACACGGAAGTCAACTGAAGCTGAGGAAGAGGAGTGGGAGGCAGCTTCACTGTAACTCTCTTGTGGGCGCGCGACATCTCCTGAGATAAAAGAACCACAAAGAGAGGATTTATACTAGTGCATCCTGCCAAAGAAAACTATTCTGAGCACCCCAAAAAGGAAGATATCTGATAACTACATTTTCTTCAAAAGAAAAGGGACAGAGATGGCTTTATGTGGATGTCAACACTGGGAGCTTCATGACAATTCTGGAATGTACATCTCATAATGACTAACATTTTATGTGAGCACAGGACTTAAAGACCCATAAACTCTAGACCGAACACTTGAGTATTATCTCTATTTTTTCTTTTATCTCCTCTGTCTGACTGAGTGGAGACCCTCAATAATTTTTTTTTTTTTACCAAGTTAATGAGGTCAAATGAATGGCAGATAAACCAAATATATTTTATGGTGAATTATACAGCCTAAGATACTGCAAAAATATTTTCCATGTTCATCAGTACCAGATAAATTTTCTAAAATCTAAAATAAAAAAGCAAAAGGCAAATTATATCCTACTTTTTATTATGAGTGAGTCAAATACATGTTCTTTGCCATAATTTGTCAGCTAATATTACAGTTCTTTTTATATTTTATCAGTGGGTAAATGAAGTACCTTTACCAGAAACCTTTTTGAAGAGATTGATAATTCGTTAAAACCTTTGCTCTCCTAGAATACTAACACATTATAAGAAGAAATTAAGAGGCATATAACTCTTCTGAGAATATTCAACCATTTTTCTTTGATATTGCAAAGCAGATACTGTGCACATATTTTCTAAACTGCATGGCAATTTGATAGGTTTATGCATTATGGAACTGCTAAAGCAAGCAACTTTTCAGAGCCGTTATGTCTTTGAGAGACACTGTGATCAAGATACACTACACTTTAAAGTAATTCTTGTGGCTTGGTCTCCAAAGCCTCTCCTCGTCCTCTGCTCTTGGAGGATGCTGCCAATAAAGGCAAGGATGCTAACAGTCCTTACACACTAGAAAAGACTATAACCTCGAGCATTACATAATCTATCTGATTGGATATGCTCATTCCTGTCCTGACTTCTTTAAACCCTTAGGATCAGTGACTCACATACTCAAAAAGTAGCATCTGCGTACATATACATGCACACCCACAAACATAGACACATACACTCAGACACCCATGAGAGCAGCAGTAGGGGAGGAAAACTACACATTTTTCTTTAAACTGTCATAATCTGAAGGTTCTCCAATTAGGGATTTTGGTTCTATGATATTCTTCTAGCTGTCTACACTGATCATTTTAATGTGTTGTCATTTGAAATTGAGGAACATTTGTAACCACAATCATCCATTTTCCATTATGACATCTTTGTGTAGCATCTCTAAGAGGTTTCTTAGTACAATTTTCTATTTATATTACCTCTAGAACAAAATACCCCAAATCATCACATGGGTTGAGTTAATGAAGCTCCTGAGAGAAGCAGAATTAGTTTGTGAATTCCACCTGGAGTATTCGGTGCTCTGGGACCCTCATTAAGTTTTAGCTTGTTTCAGCAGTGAATTGTAGTCACAGAATGAACTTAAAAATTTCTACCATCAACCTCTCATATGTTGCATCCTCATAGTCTAGCAACTGTTCAGAAAGCACCAAGTCCCACTGTTCCTGACATCTTTCAGGAGTTGTCTTTCTTTTTTAAAATCATTGTACCATTTTTTAAAATCATTGTAGCCATGATTTTTTAAGTAAGAACTTTTGAGAATCTTTCGATAAGGTTTATAAAATGGGAATTGGAAACACAAATAGGATATTTTATGTCAAATTCACTCTTATTTGTAGACTGGCAACCAGTGTTAAGGTTTAAGATTTGTAGTATCAATACCTAAATGATTGCTAGCTAAAAAATTCTGCACAGTTTACTTCTACTTAACTTTTCTCACGGACATTTCTCAAAACAATTTAAAAAAACCCAGCCATCTTATTTGCTGATGGTAGATAATTAAAAGTTTATTGTCACAACTAAGAGTATTTTTAACTTGATATTATCATGCAGCTTATGAATTATTTTAAGAGCAACTCTTTTCATTATCTTATTGTTAAATCTTAACTAGTTTTTTCAAATCTAACATTCATGTAATTGGGTAAAGCAAAAAATCATATGCATAAAAGTGTTTACATAACTATGGAACAATCTGAATTATCTTACCCTAAGGACCATTTTCTGCACTGTTATGAAATGCATACTGTTATTATTCAGCATGGCTGCAGGATACAAGAACATTTTCACTTTATATTACTTTGGACCACATAATTTCATTTTTTTCCCTATATTTTAAGAACATGTCAAATTATAATTAAAATCATATCAGTATGATTATTCTATAAATGGTACCCATGCCTGAAATAAAACAGTTTATGTTTCTCAGTAATGTTTCCTATTAAACTGTCCATTGTAATGGGAGTGAGATATTTTACCCTATCTTACCTCAAAATCGTAGATCAATGTTTATTGTTCAGGACTAGTGACTTTATGCTATAATGATAGCCGATCATTTCTACTAAGACTTCCTCAGATAATGAAATCAATACAGGTTAAATGTTAGCAAAATGGTAGTAGGAGTATCATTTCGTAATGCTAGCTTGGAGAAATAAGGAATGTTTTTAATGACTGAACTTAATAATTTCTATTGTATTTCAAGAGTATATACTTGACTCACAAATCCTTTTACAGATTCATTTATAATTGTGCACATATGTGAGGATGGGTGCCTGACTCATACTTTTGAATTTACACGAATGTATACCCTTCCTGAGCAGCTTTGATTTTACACTAGACAAAATGAGAGATTGCTATATTTTCCTTTAGTTGTATATCTTCTCAATTTAAACATATGGGATTAGACATAAATTCAATCTGTTATTGCTTAACATGTAATCTATTTGAAGACTAGGTGCTTGTGTTAAGAATCCTTCAGGCAGTATTCTGACAGCACCTCCTTGTCCCTCTCCCTTCTAGATCGGGGCACTGTGCAGAAGGTGGTAGTCCTTCCAAGCAACAGCTCTGTCAGCGGGGAGCTCATTCTGGAGGAGCTGCAAGTCTTTAAGGTTTGTCCATTACTTCTTCCTATTCATCTCAACACATGCATGATGACATCATTCCTTCACTCCTCTAGCCAGTAAAAATATCCAATGAAAGATTAAATAAACAAATGCAATAATTTTTACGAGCAGAAAAGCATCAGATAAAAGGAGAAATAGAGAACAAATATTTTTGTGAAGTATTTTCTCATACTTCAAGTTGTCTTAACATAAAAGGCTAACATTTTTTTCCAACTGTCATCACAATTCAAAGAAATTTGGTCGTCATTATTTTTAATAAATGAGCCGCTATGGCCAAGGTCTTGAATAGTTTGTCATGCACGGGTTTTTATCATTTCCCTCACAAACTACTGTAACTTGAATGCCTTCAGATTGCTGATTGCAGATAAGCTTCCTCATATTTTTGCAAACCAGTCATAAATAAAAAACCTGCTGTTGTTTGATTGCTTTCCATTCAAAGGCCACTCTGGTTGAATCAAACCAATGTTCCTTCTTGGTTGGCACTTGAAGCCTCTGTCCTTACTTGAGATTTCACTATATTGTTCTCCTTGAATTGGGGTAAAGAAAGAGAAAGAAAGAAAGAAAGAAAAGAAAGAAAGAAAGAAAAGAAAAGAAAAGAAAAGCAAAAGTATACACAGAATCTCTCTCTAAGGTCTCTGCCAGTCAGGACACACGCCCAGAGGCCCTTTCCTTCTTCCTCCTTTTAACTAGAGCTTGTCACTGTCACTGCAATCCGGTCTCCAGCTTGGGACCTTGCTACCTCAGTTTCCCAGTGCTGTGATTACAGAGGAGGCCACTAAGTCCAGCCACTCTTTCCTCTAGTTATCTGGGAACCAGCAGAACTGGTTTCCTGCCTTGCTGGTTTCCTAGGGTGGCTACTACTGTTACACGTGTCCTTCTTACCTGCATTTGGAAACTGAAGAGATAGGCAGCTAAAGAACTGCATGGAAACCTTGGCCTGGATTCAATCCTTTCCTAGACAGTATTTACACCTAAGTCAATTAAGACACCATGGCTCCTGGAGCACAGAACTGGCCACTCCCTGATTTTACTCAGTGGTACCTCAGACCTCCCAGCAGCAGACAGAACAGCTCTGGTCCAGTTAGCTGTCTTGCTTAGCTGATCTGACTTGGAATGTATTGACTCATTAATTAATATCATTATTGTGGTTACTAAAACTATTGGTTTTATAAGCATTTAATTGCTTAAGATACAAGTCCATTAGATTGCATCATTAAAACTTTAAATTAAAAAATGTACCAAAGAATGGAATGTAATATAAGTCAGAGGCACACCAGCTACTTTCCAGTGTGTTATTAAATTTATCACTTTAAATATTTGATGCTAACTTGCACTAGGTTCTTTGTGACTAGCACATTAAAATTACGCCCATCGGGTAAATGTTTTGCATCCTTGGCTTTGTAAAGAAGTTGAGGGCTTCACTGTATTAACTAAAATTGGAGTACACATTATGCTTTTTTTTTCCTCATGCAACCAACTAGGAACAAGTTGGTGATTCCTGAAGATGACAAAAAGTTACATAGTGCAAACACCTCATTTTTAATACTGCAGTATCTTTCTGGTTATCGGGCAATGTTTAATGAAGTGAGTTTGACACACGTCTAAACATGTATGTTATGGAAGAGCCGTAAAGGCATGCACATTATTCTGATCAAGTAAGAACTATGTATGGGCTGTTACATGACGTGCTCTGTGGTTATCATCAAGGGGAAGAAACTCTCGGTGAAAATACACAGACAGTCATGATGCATGCAGGAGACGTCGTTCTAAAAGGTGTTGGAACTTCCTTACTGATGCCTGTGTGGTTTTCTGATAGAACAGAGTCAAAAGACGCTCTTGGCAGATGCAGTCACTGTCTTTGGCATGTGTTTGTGTCTCATTTCTGAGGTGAGATAAAAGTGATTGAGTGTGCATGATATATTGCAATGGTCATGAAAGGAAATAATGGATTTATGTAGGAAAAGATTCCTTAATTACATATCATATGGAAATGCTGTAGAGATATTAGTGTAACTTTTGAAAGAATAGGCAGACTTACTACACAGCACAGAAGCATAATGTCTTTCTTTAATCCTACAATCATGTTTGCTGAGTGTCTATTTACAAAAGGCTTACATTGAACTCAGATACAACTCCGCTAGTAGATCTGGTGACTGTAAACAGTCACATCTGTCACCTCTGTACGTGTGTATGTTAAAAAAGGATAACAAAAATTGTTGCCACTGAGAATTAGTGATGTCTGCTTTTACTTCATCTTAAATGGTTAAAAACCTATACAATCCAAAAAAAAAAAAAGCTATAGTGTTGGGAATAATTTAATTTCAGAGTTTGCCTCTGCTTAAATCATCTAAGTCTTCGTGGATCTCTATCAGGTTACCAGAAATTTAAGTTTAAAACTAATTATAATAGTTAGGAAGTAAAGTTATCAAGTGGCTTTCAGAAAAATTATCTTTGCAGTGTACAAAAAATTACCTTTGCCGTGCAGAAAAAATGCCTTTGCAAAGACCAAAGATTTTAGATTCTTGAACAACTGATTTTAAAATTACAGATATTATAATTATTATAACTGATTTTATAATTTTACAAAAAAGAGGCCTTTCTATCTATGTATGTTTTTGTTTTACCAGTAAGAACTCAATAGCATGGTTCAGTCTTATACATTGTAAACAGCCCTTGTTGGGAGCAGAATAATGATTCCTGAAGACTGTGTTGTGAAGTTCTCCCTATCATCACTATCACCCACCTACACACCCAGATCCAACCCTCAACTCGATGTCCCAAATACATCTTTCAGTTATCTCACTTGGCAGTGCATCTTAAGGCCTTTTGTGTTAAGTGTCTGTAAAGCCATTCCTTATTTCGAGTTCAGGCACCTGTTATGTTACACATCAAGTCCAGTCTTAGCCCCAAAGAAGAAAGGAAGTTTACAGAGAGATCATGAACTAAGGGAAAAATAGGGCATTTTGAATTTTTTTACAAAATTTGAATTTTTACATTCAAAATTGCTTTTCAGATCATATGAGCAACTAATATACATTTTCTAATCTTTTAGAATCATGTTCCCATAACAACAATGAAAATTTCATCTAAGAAGGTAAGAACTAGCCCATTTGTTTTGCATAAATTTAATGAAAGAAGATCATATATGCTGAAAGGCATTCCAGAGTATTGTATTTGCCATACCTTCAACTATTAGGGCATGTGAGATTCATTCACTATGATAAAAATTAGCATTCTGAAAATAGAACTTAACATAATGCTTGGCTTTTGTAAATCAAGGCTTTCCTACCAGCAAGGAGTGATCTACCCACTTCTGCTTTCCTGATATCATCATATCTTTGAAGTAATCATGCAATGCTATATCCTAAGATTTATACATATATCTACAAAACCCTTAATATAACGCTATCTGTGCATTTGAGGAAGGACTGAGTGCTGGCAATTGACAAGAGCTAGCTAATCTATGTTCTTCCTGAACATGAAAATACTCAACGATCATGAGCAGTTGACGACAATTCTAGTTTTTCTATGTCTTTGATGTATTCTGTTCCAATTCCCATAGGTAGTATCTTAAAGCAAAGCCTAAGAGCGACCTCCCTAGAGTCAGATTGAGACAGCTTTGCATGCATTTGAATCTTCACTTGACTATAAATTACTGGCAAGTTGTTTAACTTCCCTGACCTAAGCTTCTACATCTAGAGAGCAATGTCTTTCTCACAAGTGGTGGACGTTAGCTGCCTAGGATAAAATGACACGAGTTAGTGCTGTCTGTAAGAACCTTGGATTCTATTTTTCTTGGAGTAGAGACCAAAGACTTCAGATGCTTGAGCAACTGATTTTCTAATTGCTGTGCTCTTTGCCATAGCCAAGCTCCTAGAGAGACATGATGTGGTATTCATAGTCAGTCTGGTGCTCTTTGCACTTGACCAAATTTTATGAGAACAAATAAATATGACATAATGGAGTTAACGATCTCATCTGTAAAAATGTTTGCATGGAGCATAGCAAACATTTTCCCAAGTAGCAAGAAGTCATTCGTCATTTGGCTAATGTCCTATGGAGCTGATCTCAAGTCTGAATTGTCTTTGAAGCCAGCAGGGAGGCCTTTTGTTTATGATGGCTTGGTGGAAAGAGACAATATAGAAGCAAGATTCAAAATCTTCATAGTCATTTTTGTGTCACGGTAGTCGTATATAAAATGTATGCCTTGGCATATTTATGTTCAACATCTTATGCTGCAGATAGGCTAATGTGTTTCAGTGGACAGTTAGCCTCACAGCTGGGGTAGTGACTTGATTTTCTGGAACTCTGGCTTCATGAAAAACTGCAGTACACTTTGTGGTGGGAAGATTGCAGTTAGTGAAGGTGTTTAAATATCACGAATTTGATACCTTTCCTAGTCCTCAGATTGCTCATCCATCTTTAATTTACTCTTGTACCCAATTTCAAAAATATGTTGATATAATATATATGTTAATATAATTAAGTTATATAGAGTAGAACCGCCTTTTACCTTTTTCTCAAATAAACTAGCATTCTTAAAATACTTTCAATTAAATGAACACTGTCCCTTGCCTGCTCCCTTTAGATAGATATTTAGTTATTTAAGAAATGCGTCCTGGGACCTGAACCTCAGGGCCTCCTGCACAGCAGCCATGTTCTTCCACTGACTTTCACCCCAGTCTCCTTTCCCAAGTTTGATTTCGTGACAACAACACTTTAGCAAGTGAACAGTGTGGGCCGGGGTAGTCACTCTAGCCCAGACAAGCCTTGAGCTTTGTCACTCTCCTGCTTTAGCCTTCCAAGAAACTGGATTTACAGATCTGTGCACAGGGCCTGGTGGCAAGCATTTACATCCAGTGCTCTTGAGGGAATGACACTGACAAAACATAGGCCACAGCATTGTTTGAAAAGTATTTAAATGTCTATATGGTAATCAATCAATTTCAGATAATTTCTTTAAATTTGATTGGCATGAATAAAGTAGCTATATGAGACATGATAGACTGAGATATGATTTATGTCATTGAAACTGAAACTACAAATTAGTAGCTTTTATTAATAATTTAATCTACTGTTGTAATTAATTCATATTCATTGTCAGTTCTTTTCCCAGGATGTATTCTGGGAATTTTATAGCTTTGTGGCATTTGAGTCTTAGAAGAATACGACAGCACAAATATAACCACATTATATAAAATTCTCAAATAATTAAAAAGTGGGCCGGGCGGTGGTGGTGCACGCCTTTAATCCCAGCACTCAGGAGGCAGAGGCAGGCAGATCTCTGTGAGTTCAAGGCCAGCCTGGTCTACAAGAGCTAGTTCCAGGACAGGAACCAAAAAAGCTACGGAGAAACTCTGTCTCGAAAATCCAAAATAAAATAAAATAAAAAGTAATCAGTTTTTAAAAGCATCTTAATGTCTTACAAGTGATACAGAGGGTGAACTCTATTTTTTACTTTGTAAGGGTAATGAAGATGGGTAGACAAAGAAGAAATGTTTTGAAGGCATGCTTACATGTAAACTCTTGTATTTGGGCTGGTGAAATGGCCTAGTGACTAAGAATTCTTGCCAGTCAAACGTGGACTTGAGTTTGCATCACAGCAGCCACATTAAATAGCATGAGGGGGGCATGAGCATGGCTGTAGCATAGGGGGACGAGGAGGAACACTGGGGCTTGCTGATGACAGCACATCTTACTCAAAGGAATATGGCAGAGTGCAATAGAACCAAACGATCAGTGTCCTCCTTTCCACGTTCACGAGCACACAGGTACACACAGAGGTGCATATGTCACCAGCACACACATACAAGCCCAGATTCATATTTACATAAAAAAATAAACATTGGATTATTCGTTTTTCATATAACCTTAAAGTAGCTTTAATAAGTAATACGTAACTTTCAAAGCCACGTATTCAACTGTTTTCACTTTTAGTGTGACTGATTATCTCGTCTGTTTTCTTCTAAACAAAATGTCTTCTATTTCAAAATTAAAGTGTGCTGCTGTACTTGAAAAACATGAAAGCTTGCGATTTGCTAAGAGACAGAAGTCAAAGGAAAAAGAAAACATCATAATTTAAGTAAGCAATATATTAGCTCAAATCTGAGAGAACAAGGAATCCCAATGTTTAAAACAGATTAACATCTCTACGGTGCACTGGGAGCACTGTTATTGTTAGTAGAAAGTGGTGATGTTATAGGCTTACTAAGGGAAGGAAAATTCTACTTATTTTGGCTTCATACCCTCTTTGCTTCTTGTTTTGAGTGTTTCTAAATAAATCCATGGGTTTGTGGTCATATATTATAATGTGTTCCTGCTGAAAGTCTTCAGATTTCCACATCTGAACTAGATCATCGTGATTCTCCTTACAGCAACAGTTGTATGTGAGCTCCAATGAGGGGATTTCCCAGTTGTCTCTGCACCGCTGTAACGTCTATGGCACAGCCTGTGCGGACTGCTGCCTGGCTAGGGACCCCTACTGTGCCTGGGATGGCCACTCCTGCTCCAGGTTCTACCCGACTGGGAAGCGGTGAGTACCAAACGTCCACGTGAAAATCCAAAGAAACCTCACAGGGCAGTGCAGATGTGGATCAGTTCTGTGGCTGTTTTTATTTGAAAAGACAGTGCAAAATACGGCCATGTGGAGCACTACAAACAGTCTTTCGGGAAAGAAGACATCGTACTTCATGACTTCAGGTTTCACACTCTTCCTCTTTGTGGAGAACTTATGCTCTAGGACCCATCAATGTACTAGCAATGTTTAACTCTGTTTTCACGCTAGCTGATGTATGTGTCTGCTGTGTCACGATAGCCTTGAACCCCACACTGGTAGGTGTAGCTGCATTGCTTCCTTATAACAGAGAGGTTTTGTTGTTCATGTGAGTACCAAAAAAGAGATGAATTTCAAAAGTTAAAATTTTGAATAGAACTACCTGCATCATTCTTGCCACAAGCACATTGTTCTAAGAAAGATATCAACCCGGCTTGCTTTGAAAACCTCTCGAACATGCTTCTTCCTGTTTGGGCAGTGAAAGCATGGTCGCTGGATAGGATGAGCAGTCTAAGTAAGGATGCGTTAATCCCAGAAAAGTTCAAAGTGAGTTGGAAGGGATTTCCAGTGGGAAACCTGGTGAGATAGCGGAGAATATGCAGAACTTGAATCGGATGAACTTCTAGATATTTCAATAAATGTTGAGACATAGGTTATGATGGATGAGAGCTCCAAAACCTGTTTAAAATTATAATCAGTAGAGGAAGCAAATGACTCCAGTCTTAGGAACCAATGAACTGTCCAGGAAAGCATTGGGTGGTTTCTAAGGTTTTTTTTATTATATTATATTTGTATCTTATAAATAAATTTGTATTATATTATATTTGTAAATTTAATATATTTTGATCATAGTCTTCTTCTTTTTCAAGACCTTCCAGATCTTCTTCTCCTTCCTACCCACCCAACTTTAAGTTCTTTCTAAAAACACAAAACTTTAATACAACAATAAAACCAAGAGAAAAAAAAACACTCCCCCCAAAAAAACCAACATACAAACAAACACAACATTGCAACCAAATAAAAGCAAACACAGAAATCTTTGGGGTTCATTATAGATGGTTTTTAAGATTTACAAGACCTAAGCCATTGCATTTTTATAAGTCAGTCATGACCCTTTTTGTCTGTTAATTCAAGAAATATTTATCCTAAGACAAAAACTTTTCAGGCGTTGTAGAAAATAGGTAAAAAACATGAACAACAACAATAAAAGACAAAAATCTGTGTTCAGGTATAAAATGTTCTGAAAAGACAGACAACCCAATGAAGCCCATGAACGTGTGAAATAATCATATGGTCTCTGGGTGTGAGAGTGGAAAGGGCGTTACATAAATGGGAAGCAGCATGTGAAAGGTTGAACGGATGACCATAGAGGGCCATGGTGGAGACAGAGAGTGAACCGAAACATCCTCTGTGGGGAACAACAGTCTAGAAGTATGCAGGGGAACACTGAAGAGACAACACAAAGCTCATGCTGCCACTTAGAAGCCTCTGAAAGGAGAAAGAAGGCTAGAAAGAAGGAAGTTTCCAATGCCAGGTGAGGTAGGACTTTATCAGTAATTTATCATCACTCAATCCCTGTGTTTGTTTAGACGGGAAGTTATCTGACTCTTAGTTCTAAAAGGTCACTAGCTGGATGTTGTTTTTATTGGCACATTGGCATTGGAAGTAGTTGGAACAAATAGGAGGACAAAGGATACAGAATGGGGTTCTAATCTAGGTCATAGAGAGGAGTGGTCGAATACTCTGTGAAGTATTTGGTGTGGAAGTGTGGAGAACTAGAGCAGGAAAACAATTTCCAAGTTCTTAAAACAAGAGCACTTGGAAACACGTGAGCATCATTGTCTGAAAGTGAACCCTGTGGAAGGAGCCTGTGTGAGGGAGAGAGAAGACATTAAACCAAGCATGTCTGTGAGACACTCCGGCCAGGGTGTTGAGTAGAGAAAGAAATGTGTACTTGGAGTAAAGTGGAACAGCCTAGGCTGGATCCCCCTTCTTTACAGACAGTAGGTATGAGGAGGACTTTCAGGTTTTGAACCAGGAGTTTTAGGTCTATGTGCAAAGGCTCAATAATTTCCCACATTTGGCAGAGGAGTTGGGTAGGAGCTCCTTCCCTTCCATCAATTTCCCTTCACGTTTAGATGCTCATCCCCATGCAATTCTTTGTATTTGCCCTGACTGAAGAGTTAAGAACCTGGACACAGAAGGTGAGGGATACAAATTTCAACCATAATCTCAAATAAATTTTATTTTTTTGCAGCTACTATTGGATTTTTCAGAAGTATTTGTCACATATGTGTAAATATATTAAAAAAATAGTGTTTTGAAAGTTTTCCCACAGCTAAATATTTGACAGACAATACATTTTTCCCTCGTAGACGCTCTAGAGCTAAGTATGGCATCGCCAACACCAGGGTTAGAGTCTTTGGTCTTTTAATCAGATCTGATGATGAACAAAGCTGGCTCATGTCACTTTCTCAGGAGCAAAGTGAAGTGGGGATTAGAAATTGAACAACACAACATCCTAAAGATAAATCGTTCCTTGATTGTAATGGGAAAGAACGGAGGAGCAGAACCCCTTCCTTGCAAAGGTTTTATCTGAGGCTGATGGGAATTTTTAATTTCACAGAAGCAATGCTTTTCCAGTAAAGTGGAATACCATTGCATGTTTGAGATTCAGTATACATTTCAGAGGTCTCTGAGTATGTTCACATACCGCCTCGTCTGTTATACATCCTGTGATATTTTTAAGATTTATACTGAAACACGGGTTACACAGTGCCATCATTACCACCAGAAACCATGAATTTAGTCATGTTCTTTATACACAAAGTATTGACACTACCTTGCATTTGTTCGCTCTTCCAATATCATGTCTAGTATTAAAACGTGCGTGCAAGTCGGAAAAGCAAAGTATCGGTTATTTAAATAACTGTTTTGACTACTATACCAGTGTCTTAATTTTAACACGAAGACTTGTAAACTGCAGCACACGCACATGCTGACACACATACATCCTCTTCTTCTCCTACCCCCCCCCACACACACACACTGGATGAGCTTTCCCATGTTCTTTTTTGGGCTAGGGCAATAGAAGATTCACTATAAATATCTATACTGTTAGATATTCAAATTATTTCCAACTCAAGATACGCTGTGAAGAATGTAAAATGTGTTTGCAGAATGAATTGATATAGTTTTTCTATTTGTTTTCTGTAGGGACTGAAAGATAAAAATGGAAAAGACCATTTGTAGTATTTTCAGCATTCACTTTTTTATTTTCCTTTAATTACCTGTTTGTAGCAAATACCGCATTAGATGAATTCATTGTAATTAAAGCAAAAATATACCCTTTGTATGGAAGCAGAGAGGTAGAATCACAGCCAGAAAACAGTTGAATCAATACATTTACATAACGTTAAACTCCGACTCAATGGTTCCTTTATTTTTTGATAACTTGATATAAAGTAAGCAATATGCGCTTTTTCTCACCACTTTGAAGTATCTGAAATGCTTGCGTGTATCAATACTGCAAGACAGCTCCTGATATTATTCATCCTGAATTAAGGCGGATAGTTGGAAAATGGAAGATGGGATAATCAGTTCAAGCTTTCTAAACCCCTTTTCTGTGAAAGTAGAAAGTGATTTCATTGTTTATCCAAAAGAACTGCGAATAACGATGAAATGTCAGTGAAGCCAGCCAAAGCCAAATCCTACATGTAATGTAATATCGCGCTGCCTACCAGCATAGTTCTGTTATGCCCCAGGAATGCATTCAAGGAAACTGACACGTACCAAAGGCTCTCGCTGATCTCATCATTTAAAAAAAAAAAAAAAAAAGCTAGAGCAAGGTTTTCTATTTGAATGTCTGGAATTTGATGTGGCAAGTTCACTTTGCCTAGCTTGGGAGGTTCTATAGTGCTGACTACAGAACAAATAAATTTAGACATTGTGAAGACATTGAGTGTCTAGAAGGCTGAAAATGACCAGCTTCACCCTAAGAACAGGACCTGACCCTTATTTCAGTGAAATAGTATTCTCATTCATAAATCATTTAGCTATGTGCTTCCAATATTTAAAGTCAGTGTCCACGTGAGTTTTAGTGGCCACTGCACGTATGCAACTAGTCTCTTTGGGGTCACTCATCTCCATTACGAAGTCAACATTAAGAGAACTGAACCTCCGTGAACCTGGGACTCAAGAAGTGAAATCATTAATGAGCAAATACTATAAAGTTTTATGTAACTAATTTTCAGTTTACAAAAGTTACACATTTTTTAAAATGCTTTTTACATTAGGATATTCCAATTAATAATCTATTTACTTGGAGATGATGCCTTAAAAAAAATCTCCTAATAAGTATTGTGGGGGAATTAGAAACTGTTATATCCCCTAAACTCAATGTTGCTATTAAACAAATATCAGCATCATTAACATATTAATATTGTTGTCTATGGGGTAAGGCATTATATCTGCATCTCATTTTCTAAAAGTTTTCATATGTGACTACATAGCAATAAGTATACTATTATACATATATAATATAGATACACATGCATGAGAGAAAATGTAGTAAATATAGAAAAAAGTACATATAAACATCTTAGAATTCACTGTACACATATACTCATTGAAAACCTGAAACTCTTTTAAGTAAAAGATTATTTCCTTTGTGTTCAGCATTCCTATTTATGTTTCAAAAAAACTTAAAACATCCACAGAGCACTTTCTTTTAAACAAAAGTGTGTTTATTTAAACGAAACTTTTAAAAGAAGAAAAAAGGTGTTGTGTTTACCATTCAGCAGTTTTTGTTTTAGTGCATTTTGGGTTACCATCTATGAAATAAAATGTGATACAGTTATTAAGACAATCCAGCATCCACCTGGGAGTGATGATGTATCCTGGCATCTTTGTGACTGTCCCATCACAGATGATAGATAGAAGAGGCCCTACTACATCTAGAGGGAGAATGGTTCCACCTGTCACTCATGCACGGTGAATAGTCTGGGTGCTGTGTGAGATAATGAGACTTCTTCTCTGCTTTCTAAATTAAAGCTTAGGCAATCAAGAGGCCACAAAGATTAAAACTGGGTGCTTTTAATGTAGCGTAATTGTCGATAATGCCCATCCTTTTAACATTTTCCTGCACTTCTAGGAGGAGCCGAAGACAAGACGTGAGACACGGGAATCCACTGACGCAATGCCGAGGGTTCAATCTAAAAGGTATTAAAAGGGGGCAGGTGGTAACCATGGTGAAGAGTAGCATCATTCTCCACTCATTAAGTAAGGCCCTCCACTCAGGTCATTTACTTGAGAGCACGGCATCATTCTGCCTCCCGTTGAGTAAGGCCCTCAACTCAAGTCGAGACTTCTTTCTGAAGCAAAGATTTTACTTTTGAAATTGTCTAACAAGTTACACATTAAAGACTATTTTACTGAAGAAAATATCATAAGAAAATATTTATGATTTTAATTAATTTGAATCATAGACCTCCATACTGTTTAGAACATTCGCACTGTGGGACCATCTGCCAGGTGTCTCAGGATGCTTACTGTCTTCCCAAACATAATCAATGCATTTATTAAATATTTGCTAAGCATCCCTTTCCCCTAGTGCCTACCAGTAGCCATCCTACTTTCTTCAGAGTTTGTCTATTTTAGACATTCGGTGTGGTGGAATCACATAGGATCTGTGATGCTATCTATGCCTAGTTCTTTTCATGTTTTCAGAGTCCCTTTACTCTTTAACATATGTTTTTTCCTATTTATAAAATTTATTATATATATCATAATTCATATATTCATTATATATATATATCACATTTTGTGTATTTGCTCATCCTTTTGTGGAGACATATACAGCTCCCAGTATTAAAGATGCAGAGAATAATCCTTCAGAGATCTAGGTTGAGACTCAGCTGCGGGTCTGCCCCTTTTACAGTTTACCCAAGCCCTTTCTCTCTGTCCTGACAAAGAGATGCCGTGTTGTTAAACTTTATGGAACCCTTCCCTTCCATCCACTTCAAACAGCTTTCTCTGACTCACCTGGTACTTCAGGCTTATTATTTTAAAGATAAAACAGACTGAAACGAAGAGTAACCCCAGCATCCAGGTCTACGAGGCAGCAGACCCCGAGTTCTATATACCTAGGCTGGAGACTAACCTTACACTGACCAGCCACCAGGGCCTGGGCCTTCATTTAGTACAGCAGGGCATTCCTGTTCCTTGTTATGGTAACTCCAAGATGCAACAACAAGTTAGGTCATCTAAATTAAGGAATTCATCCACTTTGCCATTTGCTATTCATGGAGCATTTTCATAAACATCATGTCAGCTCCTGTTTAACATGCTCCTCATCGCAGTGCTGAGAGCAGTGACATGAGCTAACATCAAATATCTGTGCGGGATTTAAGTCTCAGCTTCAGCTCCAGTTCTTTCTTGTGATGACCTCATCCATTTTTCAAAGTCTGTAACAACATCGATTTCTCTCACTGATTTCGGAATAAAGCTTTCTGTTTCTGTGTTTAACCTCTGCCTGATTTCACCAATGTTTCATTTGCCGTAAAACTTTTATTAAAAGTTTAAACGTTTGTAATCGGTGCTTTGGAGATGAATAGAGGAACACAGAGATGGTTTAAGTAAGTTGTCTCATGTTACGCCGCAGATAGTGTGAGTGCACATTAATTTAGCCCATGGTCCTTTTTCTGCAAAGCCTGGCTTTTCAGTCATTGTATTATATAGAGTAGACATTCTGAGCTTTCAGTGTGGGCTTCTCCATCCCACACTGGATATGATTTCATGCGTGCCATAAACTGAGCACCCATTTTGTCTGGTCCATCACACCTTACTTCTAGTGTGTTCCTTCATATATTACGCATACTATATATGTACAGATATTATACATACTATCGTATATTTCGTCATGACTCATGTTCTCATGTTGTGCAATTGAGAAAATCTAATTTTCAAAAGCTGTTTTAATTATTAGACAATTAAAGCTGTGACAATCCTCAGTGCAGACTAATAAATGTGTGCCAACACGACTTTAGGTGACTTTTAGGGTCTCTTTCACTTTGCATTTAAATAAAATGTCTAGACCCGTAAACTTTCCTGACTCCTATATGGTGACAACCGTCCTGAGCACAGTTTTACAGAAGGAGAAGAAGGAGAAGTTCACATGGAGGAGTAACCTCTAACGTCTGTTCTCTCATTCCTCCGATTCCTGCTTTCCAGCATACAGAAACGCCGCCGAAATTGTTCAGTATGGAGTACGAAATAACAGCACTTTCCTTGAGTGTGCCCCGAAGTCTCCCCAGGCATCTGTCAAGTGGCTGCTGCAGAAAGATAAAGACAGGAGGAAGGAGGTGAGTGGCCCGCCCCCACCTCCCGGCCATCCATCAGAACTCTGGGAGTAGGGCTAATTCAGCATTCCTCAGGGAGGCACAGAGATACTGTGAAGTGAAGACAAAGAAACATCCTTTTATGTCAGGGGCAGGCCATTGCCATCTTCTTTCGAGTCTTTGTCCTTAGATTTGAAGGTTTAGTTAGAAATCCCCTCTCCCAGCCACCTCTGTAGTCGCAGAGTTTGTAACATGAACTCAAGAGGTAGGACAGAGGAATATGTAAGGAGGGAATGTGTGTGAATCCGGAAGCTAAGACAGCATACAACAGCACCTTTGTGCGACTCCCGAGATAAAAGGAGCTTGAAAATGTTCCGTTTCCCTCAGCAAGAAATTATGCTGAACTATGACCCTCTGGAGCAAGGAACATTTTTCTGCGGTGTGGTCATGTTTCCACTGCATTAGCATTCATGACCCTTATATGTCACTCAGGTAATTTATGCAGTCATTGTTTATGAGACCACTGGTTTGTTTATTATTAAGGAAAAGGACCCCTAGACTAGCAAATATGTATACATATACTCTTACTCTAAATTTTTATTGATTATCAAGAACTATTTGAAAAGAATGGCATTGCAGATTGGCATTGTCAAGATTGTAAATCTGTACATACTGTAAATTCCGAATTTCATGATATTGACGTCACACTGTCCTGACTCTTGAGATGAACAAAATTACATGCATGTAAATGCAGCTCCTAATTCGAAAATGTCATGTTCTACTATACCATCAATTTCAATGGAGCCGACCAGAAATTGGCTGCACCCCTGCCTGTGCGTGGGTTCTGTTGTAGGTGATTTTGTTTCTGTAGTGTTAATCCAGCTACACAAGTGCACACAACACGGACACATATTAACTTACACAAGATTACACATTTTAAATCTACATACAATCTTAGGTTTGGATTTCATTCACAATGAAATGCACTTTTGGACAGAACTTTGATAATGTAAAAATATTCACATGTATCATCTTTATTGATTTTGGTCCTATTTTTGTTTTGATTCAAAGAGAGACCATCCAGATTGTAAATGTCAGGAGACTTCCCACTCTTGGATTCTCAATCTCTTCATTGCTAATACAATAGCTACGATTGTAAAGCAATTAGTTGTAATGAAAATGGATCTCCTATGTGTAGCCAATACACAGCAAATGGTCCTTTTCTATTATAATCCCTACAGTGGATTATAATATTACCGCATTTTTTATTACCTTGCTGAAATAAATTTTCTTGAAAGTCTTATAAGGTAATGTTCTTACAACTTAGTTTTAGCCATCCCATATTGGGATAATTATTTTATTTTTAAATCTCATAAAAATGATATAGCCAAAAGTGAGCACATTCGTTTGATGCATTTTTTCCTGTTCATTTATTCTTCTCTCATATGATACATTCTGACTGCACTTTCTCCTCCTTCCACTCCTCCAAGTCACCCCCCTCCTGTCTCTCCCAAATCCACACTGCTCCTGCATTTCTATTCAGAAAAGACCAGACTTCCCAGGGCTGTCAACGGAACATGGCATAAAAAGATGCAATAAGAATAGACATGAATCCTTATATCAAGGCTGGAGAAAACAACTCAGTAGGAAGAGAAGGGTTCCAAACGCAGGCAACAGTGTCAGATATACCCCTGCTCACACTGTTAGGAGTCTCACCAAATCCCTGAGAGAGACAATGACAACATAGATGAAGAGGACCCATGTAGGCTCTGTGATTGCCTAGGCCTACTTTCTTACAGAATTCTAGACCACCAGCTCAAGAATGGTTCCACCCACAGTGGGGAGGGCTCCCCCCTGCCAATTAAGAGAATTACCTGTAGCAGGATCTTCTGGAGGCATCTTCTCAGTTGAGACATGAGGCACCTTCTGAGATATCTTCTCAAATTCTCCTTTCAGATATCGCTAGTGTGTGTCAAGTTGATATAAAGCTAGCCAGCACAGGAACCCACTTCATATTTTCTTATATGGATGGTACTTTCACTATCTTTTTTAGTTAGTTCAGGAGACAATACTGCACACTGTAGACAGAAGGGTGGGTGTGGGCAGTGGAACTAACCATAAATGGTGTGCACTCTGAGACTGAAGAGCCTCAATGCTTTTGCCTAGCTGTGAAAGTCAACTCTTTTTTATATCTCCTAAGCATACTGTTTTAGAAATTGTAGTCTTCTCTTTGGGACATTCATGGTGTTTCTCTCTTAGGTTAAACTCAATGAGCGCATCATAGCCACTTCCCAAGGCCTGCTGATTCGCTCTGTTCAGGACTCAGACCAAGGGCTGTATCACTGCATCGCCACAGAGAACGGTTTCAAGCAGACCATAGCCAAGATTAACTTCAAAGTTTTAGATTCAGAAATGGTGGCCGTGGTGACAGACAAGTGGTCCCCATGGACATGGGCAGGCTCTGTGAGGGCTCTACCCTTTCATCCAAAGGACATCCTGGGGGCATTCAGCCACTCGGAGATGCAGCTCATCAACCAGTACTGTAAAGACACCCGGCAGCAACATCAGCATCTGGGAGAGGAACCCCAGAAGATGAGGGGGGACTATGGCAAGCTGAAGGCTCTCATCAACAGCAGGAAGAGCAGGAACAGAAGGAATCAGCTTCCGGAGTCATAAACATTCATCGGTGGAGCTGTGCTTTCCTAAACAAATGCTCTGTCTTCACTGGTCAACTACTGAACAAAGTCTCGAGCTTTCCCCATGAGAAATTACCGACAAAAGCAGGAGACTCGCTCTCGAGTGCGTTCTCTGTGAACTGAAATGAGCATGCATCTTCTTGTATGATACAGACTAGCACTAGACATGTCATGGTCCTCATGGTGCATAGAAATATTTAACTTATCCCAGATTTTTTATTTATATCTTTATGTGTCTTTTCTTCAACATCAGTGCAGCGACAGAAGCAGAACTGTTACACCCTCGGTTGAGCGAGGGCCATAAATTACCCTGTGCTGTTACTTCCCCTCCCTGGGGGTTCAGCTTTGTTAATTGTCGGTGTTTTTTATACATGAAAAAGAATTCCAGTTCACAATTTTCACATAGTAAATGTCATATAAATGCATGCGACAGAATAACCATCCCCAAAAGTCATGTAGGTTAGACAAATGACGGAGAAGAGAGCATCCAGATGTTACTTAAAAACAAGAGTGACTCATAAAGAGAACACAATGAGTTCATATCCTTCCAGTGGGTTCTACTCTTGCTTGTTCCTGTGTTTAAGATTGTAATATGTGCCAGCTGCTGAGATCTGCCCTCAGTCTTTGTTCTCTTGGTTCAGGAAGATGAAATGAATACCCTGTGCCATCCAGGCCTTTGATGGGAGGAGTATCAATGCGGCATCGCCATTTCTACTCTTGTGTTACCATCTTCCAAACAAAAGCACTTTGTTTCTTGGAAGTTATTTAAGTTATTATAGACTTGTATATGCTCTTACATTATTTAACTGATTTACTGCTTGATTTTAATTTCCTAGTCTTCTTGGCAAATTAAGCAAAACAAGGAAAGACAACATTGTGAAAACACCCGACTTCTCCACGCAGAGTGAAGCTATCAGAATGTTTGGATTGTTTTATGGGAAAACTGCACCAAAGTTATTTTCTCCACTTTAAAAAGTAAATGGATAAATTATGGGAAATTTCCTCATACTTCTTTTAATGATAGAACTTAGATTTTTCAAAGATAAATCAATTTTAATACAGGTTTAAATACATGTTTGAATTTCCAGAAACAAAGAGAAATGATACTAAACACTATTGAAACACATTTCTTATTAACAGTTCATAAAGAAGGTAATGAAAGGGGATCAGCTTTTTTTTTTTTTGAGTATTGTGAACAAAACACAGGGGAGGAAATCATGTGTAGGGAGGGGTGTAAGTTGATGGTAGGTTGTAGGTTACATGTTTAGCATGCACAAGAACCTGGGCTCTAACACAAGGAAAGGAAGAAAGGTAGGGAAGAGGAAAATCCGGCCAGCAAGAAGGAAAGACAGACACAAAGAAGGAAGATCAGAGAGGAAGAAAAAGGAAGGGAGAGATGGAGGGATTGCACTCATTATCAGAAGATAAAGATGTGTTTAGTTAAGACATGGTAAATTTTGGTGTTCTAAGAGGCACCTCAATGTGGTGAAAAACAACAGTTTAGAGAGCATAAATGTCATCCAATTCTGTTTTTAAACTGTTGTTCCAAACTGTGCTACAATAATCTATAGTGTTCCTATACGTAAATGGTTTGCGTGCCTAAAATGTTCACATTTTACTTTTTCTTTTCTTATACATGCAAAAAATAGCACTGTGTTTACATGTAATACTAACACCATCCTCTGTGTTTGCAATTAATCTATTGTATGAACAAAATTAAAGTAACATGACTTCCAAAGCACAGTGCCCTGGCGCCGTGTAGCTTCACATGGTTAGATGGTGATGTTTAATTCTATGCTCTTATTTGTTCTATTTAATACCTCCTGTTTTTTTAAACCATAATTACATTTTAAATACCCGTTTCTTTTCTTTTAAAGATATAGAAATTACTATTCAACCTAACCCTGCCAAATGTAAAATAAATGTATTTCTCAAAAACATAATTAATACATGTTGAATATGGGTGACTAGTAGGTTTTTTGTGTACTTGGGCAATTTGTTGATTTAGCATGTTTTTCATTTGTATTGTATATAAAATGACCTAGAAATGCACTTTCTCCCCCAAAGTGTAGGTTTGTGAATAGACTTAGCATGATGAAGCTGTCAATACAGTGAATGTTCACCATGTGTAGAGAAAGCAAACTAGATGTAGTTACCACATGAAAATTGAATTAGATGTCGAAGAAATCATTTGTCTGGCAAAATAAAACATTGAATTTCCTGGAGGATGTCTTTCACTTTTCTTTGTAGCATTGTATGTGTTAATGTGATAGAAACTACTGAATTACTATTATCATTTAAAGATTTAGTTATCTGGTTTTGTAAAAACAAATCATTAAATATTTCCAAATTTACGAATTCCAGATATATATATATATATATTATATATATATATTCCAGATATATATATATATTCCAGATATATATATATATTCCAGTATATATATATATTATACTGGTAGCCTTCCTTTAAGTCCGACCTTGAATTCATCCACTAACATCCACCTTCTACAAATATATTAACATATGCAAATTAATACATTTAACCTCAGTTTTTTTTGCATTTATTCATGCCTCTGTAAGTTATTCATAATATATCATGTCTACAAGATATATTTTAAGCGGTTATAGTTTAGAAATGTAAAGGTTTAAATCCACTCTACCTACATTTAAGTTCAAGCTCATGATTTTGTTTGGGGAAAGTCTTTATATTTTTCTCTACTTCAATATTCCCTATAAGGCCTCTCAATATTCTGCATAGGACAAAACACATCATATGTGCACATGTTCAAAAAGCTATGGCAATGCCTAGTTTTTCTAGAATAGGAAGGAGTCTTTCATTTGAACTCTTGGTCAAGTTCAGTGTCAGTCATCTAGGTAGAAAGTCTGCAGTCAAAGGATGAGCTGGTACCAGGCCAAGCAGAGAGGCCTTTATAAACATGAGAGGGAGAATCCACAGATGGGCTTCTGTGACACAAGAGAGTGACAGGACCCCTGCAGCTTTGTCCTGTCTGCTCCTGGGGAATCTATCTGCATCAACCTGAGTGCCAAGAAACAGAGACTTGCTGCAACAGCTCATTCAGAAAGATAATTTTGCTTTTTACCTTGATGGCCTCATTACTTCTTGGGACCTTCCTCACATTTAAATTATAGGTTGTTTTTTTTTTAAAAAAAAACAATTTAATGTGCTTTTAAAAACTTGAGTATACTTCTGATCTTTTATTCTTCTTATCTATGTGAAAAATTCAGAGAAACAGGTAACAGTTTTGACGCATTCAGATAGCTAATGTCAGGAGAGGCAGCCAGCTTTGTTGTCCGAAGTATTTAAGACTGTGAAAAAGTTGAAGTTTAGACAAAGATATAACCAGACCAAGTAAACCGTAGTGTTTATTTAACTGGATATTCAGAGTTAGGCTGAACTCTATGCTTGACAATAAAGTGTAGAAGATCACTGTAAAAACATTTTATTATTTTTTTTATAAGAGTTTCACCACCGTACTTTCAACTGACAAGAATTCTGCACAAGAATCTAAACCCCTTTGTAACAACGAAACCAATCCCCACTGAATGCCAGCTGGTGAATTTCACCACCAATACGTTGTTCCCGTAGGTGACCTCTGATGTGCTTTCCTATTTTCATGGTTCCAAACGATATTATCTTCAGTATGTGGACAGTGAGAGACAGACAAGCAAGCTTCATGATGTAACAAATGTCGTCTTCGTTCTAGTGACTCTAATGTATTTATCGATTCACCTCATAAAATTCGACTTTCCAAAGAGTTAAAATTGTGGTTTTCTCAGGGCTATTATGTTGCCATGCCTGAGTGTTCCTTTCATAAAGCGCTATTAAAGAATGACATTATAATAAACACATTAAAACTGTTTATTCTATGTAAGGTTACCTCTCCACCCAAAGAACAAAAAGAGGGTAAGTTTTTATTCTTCATGTGTTTTTCTCCCTTTTGAGTTATCCATGCAAAAATGCCTTCTGAAGAGTTTATGAGATCAAAATGAGTTACTTTTGCAAGGCGCCACAGCCATTAAATGAATTGTTATGAAAATAAGTCATTACCATTGCCTCTTGGGATGCTTTCAATGTCCATGGGACCCCATGGCTCATGACATGAAAAGACTTCTGCTTTCTGGGGTCTTGTCATAACTTCACCCCTACAATTTGAAATGAGACGGACAAGTTATATCTTCTAATTTTCTTTGTATTTATTTTGTAGATAAATTATAATCTCATTTATTAACCAGTCTCATCTCAGATACTGGGCCACAGAATGCCCACTGATGAGGTAACTTGTTCTGAAGCAATAGGAACTGGCAGTTATAGGCATGGTGTGATGCCAACGTTTGCTTCATGGACAGGGAAAAATGACCACAGAAAACACAATGTCAGAAAGACCCACAAACCTCAGACAATCTTAGAGATTTCTTTATAGCCTTATATGTATATATGGATCTATGTATAACACACTTCTATTCACAGTCAAGCCAGATTTAATTTATTAGCTATTCTAGAATACATTTCCATCTCTGTTTCAATTTTTTATTCCATCCTCTACACTTAGAAAAGTTTCACACCCCTCTAAATAAATTAGTGAGTTTTTGAAATCTAATTTTGTTATTATTGTATTTGGATGGGTGATTCTCCTGAATGTGCATATGTGTAACGTGTGAATCCCTGGCAAACAAGCAGTGTGGAGAGGGTATTGGATCCCATGGAACGGGAATTACATGCAGACGATTGTTAGCCAACCTGTGGGTTCCGGGAATCAAACTCCAGCAATTAAGGATTTTGACTTTCACACAGTTCTGTCTACCCTTGTATAGCCTCATGAAGTTTTTGTCCTTGTGATCATCCGGGTCTCCTGCAGAATCACTCTGACTTCACCCAGGTAATGAATCTAAATCCCATGATGTAGATCTTACTACAGCCGCATAAGAATTTCAAGTCTTCTTACTAATGTCCTTTTAGGGAGCATTTTCTATGACATTTTCCTTGTGGAGTTCATGCTGTGCATAAGTGCCTATCTCCTTCTCAAGATGTTCTGAAATAGCAATGACTAGTCTGTTCTATAAATGTCAGATTTCTATTTGATGTGTTTAGTTGTGTCTAATGAGTTTAGAAGTTTGCCCCTAGTTAAATGACTTTTAAAAATGTGGAAATCAAAATGTGTGGTTATAAACCTTAAGCATCTTCCATCTTTAACAATATTCATTAGAAAGCAAGCTCATTTGCTGAGATTTTGTATATGGAAGGCTTTGTAATTTGATTAGCAAGACGCTTGAGGAACTAAAAATGCATAGATTTGGACTTCCTAACTCACTACTCCTGACTATGCAAATCTTTAGTTATAACTCAAATCACATGGCCCTGTGGTGAAGGTTAACTGAGATTATTCACATAAAATAGGTAGTAATTACTTGGAGCACAATTAATAAAAGCTCAGGGTCAGAAATTGGGGTTCAACCTGAAGATCCGAAAAGCAAAACAGTCAGTCACTGGCTCTTACCTCGACCTCAGTCTGAAACGGAGATCCTGCCTCTTGGAATCTCAGAAGAAGACAGTGTGCCTGAGATCTATTCCTCCAATTTTATAATTTTATCTAGGGCTGTGATTAAATGTGTATACCACCATCATTTAAGGCATGCACAACCCAGTTTCTACAGCAACTAGTGTGGCTACTGAGATTAAACATATGTGTCATTATGGCTACTGGGATTAAAGATGTGTTACCATAATCTGGTCTGTAAGGCTGATCAGTGGGACTGTTTTACTCTCAGATCTTCAGGTAATATTTATTTATTAAAATACATTTGAAATGCCACTACATTTCCCCTCCTTGTCTAAAAATTAAATAAAAACGAAGGCTAATATAAGAACTATAAATGATAAGTTCAATGACTATATACAGTATATACAGGCAATAAATACATCAACAAGGTATAGTCCATTTGCATTTGACAAATTCAGAGAAAATATTTCATATCTATTGTAGTAATAGGGGCAGCGGAGCTGTGTTCCCAGCACCCCGGCCGCCTGCTCGGCTAGCTTATGCCCCGAAATAACAACACACAAACTGTATTCATTAAACACTGCTTGGCCCTTTAAGCTCTAGCCCTTACTGGCTAATTCTGATATCCCGATCAACCCATCTCTAATAATCTGTGAGAACTGGTCTTACCGGGAAGATTCTAGCCCACGTCCATCCTGGGTCGGAGCTTCATGGCGTGTGTCTGCCCAGGAGTGGGGCATGGCGTCTCTCTCTCTCAGGCGTCTGCTCCCGAGAGGAGAGCTGTGGAGTCTGAGCTCACTTCCTCTTCCTCCCAGTGTTCTGTTCTGTTTACTCCTCCCACCTATATTCTAACCAATAAAATGGGCCAAGGCAGTTCCTTTATTAGCCAATAACCTTCCTCCATCAATCTATCCTATCTTGTTGGGTACAAAGTTTTATACCTAATTTACTTTCTATCATAACTTGTTTTTTTTTTTTATGTGTGCTAACTATAATTATAGCTATCTAATTTTCAACTCCCTCAGAGACCCAACAAGGAAATAATATTAACTGAATAAGCAGGAAGTGGAAGCAAGCAACTTCTAAAAAAATGTGAATAATGACAGAAACAGCTGGCAGCCAAACAGTCATCTAAAGTTTTTCTGCAACGTTGGAGCAACTATCTTCAGCCTACAGGCCTAACATATTCAACATACTTTTCTGTGAAGCAGGATATTTTGTGTCCTGCTTGTCAAGTTAGGACAGCATAATGTCAGCAGTTGAGGCAGGGGCATTTTCTTTCCCAATGGCTTACTTTTGCCACAAAGAAAGTAAACTTCATGTGGAGTTTCTTCAATACCCATTATCTTCCCTGAAGTATATTGGTGCTACCAGGAGCAGACATGTCTCATTGTCATTAAAAAAAAAAAAAGAATAACCTAAGTTATTAACACATCTTAAATGCCATATGCTGTAGATCTCTAAAATGTTTGAAGATGACCTATCCATTTAAATTATATCTTTGTTTGACCTTGAAAACATACCTAATATGACTACAAGTTGATTATACTAGGTGATTGACTCCTAACCTATTTTTCTTTCTTATCCTAAGCAGTTAATAATAATACTTTCCAAGGACTGGAAATTTGCATTACATTGTTAAATGAGTTGTATAGGTACAAGACTTTGAACAAGATTAAAAACATATGTATAATATGTTTTAACAAAATAATCTCAAACTTATATCAATATACAAATTTGCATACAATATACAAAAGTAAAACCAATGTAAAACATTTAAAACTAATAGTTGCTTTAAAAAGTAGATTCAACAATCTACCTTTTTATCTTATCATACTTACATCCTCTCTTTTTCATTTCAGAGTAGATTCAATAATCTACCATTCTATCTTATATTTATATCCCCTCTTTTCTTTTCCTTTATTTTTTTTTTCCGAGGCAGGGTTTCTCAGTAGCTATGGAGCTCATCCTGCAACTCACTCTGTAAACCAGGCTGACCTTGAACTCACAGAGATCTACCTGCTTTTGCCTCCCGAGTGCTGAGATTGGCCACTAGCTCCTGGCCTTTTTGTTTTATTTTATTTTTCCAAAACAAGAACCTTGAATTTAATTTCCTTTGTTTAACTTTTTTTCCTGATCATTATCCATAACAACTTGCAACTAATACATTAAACAAAGACAAACATCCATAATGCATTTCGGGGGAGGGATGTGGGTGTAGTTTTCTAGGCTACTTCCTGCTGATTGAGGGCACTGATAATCTTATGGGGACCCAAAGAAAATTTAGGATTATGGTTCCAGTCTTTACTGGAGTATTCTGTAATGCTGGATTATTTCAGCCAGCAGTCTTGAAGCTGTCCTGGATGTAGAACTCAGAGGAAACTGCAACAAATGTACTCTGAAACTTTGGATCATCTGGGTAATCTGTTCCCACTGGAGATTTTTTTCAAGGGTTTTTCCTCCATTAAACTTTACTTTTCTTAGCCCAGAATGTATTCATGGACTCTCATTTGCTGTGGAAACAAAAACAATGAGACCTTCTCCAAAGTAACATATCTTTTTATTTAAATTTTGTAGTCAAGGCATTTTCAAAATATATAAATTGGATTAACCCCAGCAGCATTCATAATCAAATGTCTCTTAGCAGCTGTTGTTCCTTCCTCAGCAGTCAAATAATTCAAAGACAACACAACAGCATATAGTATCCAGATTCTCTGTGTATTTTTCACCATTACATGGAAGCTAAGCTAGGGCATATGGAAACTGGGAACGCTAGTTTTTCTCAGGAACCCAGGTGTCTAGGTTTGGGTCCTAGAGCTGCAATTCCAATCCCAGCTCTGACCTGGGCACTAAATGAAGCACAATTAATAAAAGCTCAGGGTTAGAAATTGGGATTCAACCTGGAGGTCCAAAAAGCAAAACAGCCAGTCACTGGCTTTTACCTCAACTTCAGTCTGAAATGGAGATCCTGTCTCCTGGAATCAATACCTAATGTGAAAAGAATATCATATAAATATTGGCCTTTTTTCTCCCGACTCTGCTATTGAAAATACTGTTTGTTAATTTTCTCACCAAATGTTTATGGAGCACTCATTAGGTAGAAAGCATGTGATCAGACACGGAGGTCATAGAAGAGAATGCAGGGATAGCACTGTTGGTGTGAAACTGTCCACAGGAGAAAGTACACTCACACTCAAGCAAGTATTCCGTAAGTTGGTCTAAGTGCATGAAAGAAATTAAAGGAAGGTGTGGGGATCCTGTCTACATCAATGGGCATTCCAGACAGAGGAACAAACTAGTAAGGCTCTAGGTTAGAGACCATTCAAGGAGATCTAATTTAAACAAACAAACAAAAAGTATAGCTAAGACACATCCCACAGGTCAGTCAGCCAAGTCGTCAGGATCAGGTGACCAAAATCAAGCTGCTTATTTTTATGCTTAACATTTCAAAAGTCAAGAAAGTGACAGTCAGGGTTTTTACTCTATGGGATATAAAACTGGCTCTGTTTAGAGGTCCTCTGATATGGAAAAAAAAGGAAAGAAAATAGGACATCCAACTAGGAACTAAGACAGCTGGTGCATTCAAGTGCTGTCTTCCATCCACACAAAGACAAAAGATTCTCACATCCCTTCGGTGATGTGCCTTTGAAACAGAGATCAGGGGTGAAATCTGCATCCCATGAGAGTTAGGACGTTGCTCTGGGGAAAACACCACCATGAGAAAAAGGTCAAGGGAGTTCTAGCCATGATCGTGGGACTGGGATACGATATGCAGGAACTGTCAGGAGATTTATTATGCATAGTCTCCAGAGGAATAAACAGCTTAGGTTTCACTGTGGAGAACTAAAGCAGCAACAGTGCTGTATGGATGTTAACGTCTAAGACCAGCTGTGTCCCATGCACACCTAAACCTCAAGGGTTGCAGTCCCAGGTCTGGTGAAGCCACAATAAACACTCGCTGAAGATAACATAGGGAGGACCAATGCATCAGCTCCCTGTAAGGCCTTGTGCCTCAATACCCTAGTCCTTAATCCTTATATTATTTACAGGGAAAAGATGCATTTTACTCCAGGATTTGAAAACAAGCTAAGTGAAAAGACATTAATACAACAGAGTCTGTGTAACATATCTCTTTATGGAAGAGCAATGTGCTTTGTTTGGGACTTCAACAACCTTTAATTAAGAATCAGAGGCTGGCACTGAAGCTTGGAACCTGGATTTCCATTTCTCAGTTCACCTCTTCCACAGAATGCTACTCACCTTTGCCACATTAATGAAAAAGAACAATTTCTAGAAAAAATGGTCTCGAGAATCTCCTGCGATGTTTGCACCGCCCCAGAAGTTGGCATTGAGGATGGAAAACTGGAGAAAAATCTAGTTTCCTTTTCTGTATCAGAATAATTATGAGGTTTTGAGATGAAAAAACCCAAGGAAGATTAATCTAAGTGTGAGAAAGAACAAAGAGCACAATTATGTTGCTGCCTGTCTTTTGGTGTTAGCCTCCATTGTCACCAATTCAAAAATCAGCTGGCATCATGAATGATATTATAGTATATGTATTTGCGAATTTTTTTCTTAGAAAGGTTCATAAGTGTAGGAAATCCTTGACTCTTATTTAGAAAAATAGATGAGAGGCAAATAAAAATTGCTGCACAGGCTAGACTATAAATTTGGAGAATCCAGAATCAACGAGGCCAAGTCAATGAAGATTAGGCATCACATAATACATTCGTTTAATAAAGTTACTACGGCATCCACTTTTTATTTGATAATTTGTCTGAAAACCCCTCATGCACTATCCCTCATGGCTTGATAAATGCTCTCTCTGTGGTTGGTGCCTTATGGTCTATTTGTACCTTATTTCGCTGTGAAAATCCCCATATTCCACAGCCTCAGGCAACAATACCACCTGATTGTCCAAGCCAGAGTCATGTAAATAATGCCTCCCATTTGCACACACTTCATGGAAATAAAACCAGCATTGCCCGGGTGCTCTATCCCTTCCCAGCTGACTAAACTACACACCATAGCAAGAGTACACATGGACTTCTGTCCACATTCCTGGGAAGCCTGTCAATGGTTTTTCTATGTTCCAGAATGTTGAGCTTTGCTATCTCATTGGGTCTCACATCAGCAACTCCTCTGTGCAGAAATCCTACCTTTCTCTGACCTGGGCTCTCACAAAAAACGCTGTCTGGGGTTTGATGACCTTAAGACCAAAAGACCAAATTATACAGAAATCACAATGGTGGGAATGATGCTAATAACAACTAGTTAACTTTTTCAACAATTCATCAGGCACACTGAAACTATTCTTCAAATACCTATCTATCTATCTATCTATCTATCTATCTATCTATCTATCATCTATCTATCTATCATCACAAAAGACAAATGTTAGATTTTGATTAAGTGAGAAATTGTTGTATGCACTTGAAATACGCAGAATTTTGACAATATTTTTAGAAGAATGGGTTTTAAAAGAAAGAAAAGATAAGAAAGCTGATTGATTACTGAGGTTGTGGTTTATCCCATGGTCGTGTTTAGTTCTCAAGCTCAAACCTAGCATGGAGCTACTATTTGGCTTTCAAAAGTGAAGGAGCCTAAGGATATTAAGAAGCTGTATTAACAAGAGAATATGCTAAATATTGGCGATCTATTTCATTATACAGAACTGTTATATGCATTACCTGAGACTCTGCCAATCTTTAATGCTGGAGATAAGACAGGAAGTATCAGTGTGATTTGTATAAATGAGGACTTCTGGGTTTTTCTATCTATAGAAGTTAACCGTGGTATATAATAATTTTATTGTTTGACCTTTGAATGTGTACTGCTAATACAGAAAATAACTTAAAACTTTTCAGAACATGACTTTATCACAAGGAAGCCATTAAATAAGACGAAGTTTACACTCATACATTTATTTGGAAAATCCGTAAATCTGTACACATTTTACTTGAGAAATGCTTTGAGGCAAACATAATGTAAGGCTTTAGAGTTCTTTGAAAAACAACATAAAATCAAAGCAAATACATTATCAAGGTGGGATAAAACATCCGGGGCCAGGGAACAATTTGATTTTAGTTAAGTCGTTCTCATGGAACAGAATACGTTGCAGTGGAAAGTGTGAGAGCAGGCGGGAAAACCAAGGTGGTCCCCAGACCTTTCAAGAGTAAGCCATGTGCAGATGGTAAGGCAGTGGTGTAGAAAGAGGCCAAACAGTCTGCTACAAAGCCCGGGCATCAATGTCTCCATGTAGTGCTTTTCCATATACACGAGTGACCCAGAGACATCGTTATGTAGCAGAAAAATACACACATGACCAAGCAGTTATTCTTCTGGGCTGTCACCATCAAATTAAGAAAGTGCTCGGATTCCTGGAATTCCGGTTCCTGGCCTGGCAGCTGTTTGGTTGCCCTGAATAACTAAGCCAGAGTTTTCTTTTCTTTTTTCTTTTTTTTTTTTTTTTTTTTTTTTTTTTTGTCAGTCTCCTTTGGCTTTGCTCAGCTAGTTGTGGACTTTAGTGTGAAACAAGCCAGAATGGCAGGAGAAGAATGTCTTTCACAGATGCACATCTTCTTAGGGCAGAAGTGAAGAGCCTTAGCCTTCAGGTCAGATTAGTAACTTTCCCTAGACTACTCAACAGTAGTTAAGTCATGTCAACATCGTCAGCAGTTTTAACTCTGCTGCCGAGAGGGAGATGAGCAATCACAGTTGCTTGGTAGATAAAAGTCATTTGAAAGTAGTCATTTAAAGAGCCATGTGAGTCCTAGTGTCTCTCATCTTTGCAGAGATGACAGCGACCCAAACACCTGATGACATTACCTGACATCCCTTTACACTTTCCTGTCCCTTCCTCTACCACCTCCCCTCCCATTCATCTTAACTGATTTGCTACTGAAAGTTGGGTGTAACTGCAAATCACCTCTGAGTTTTGTTGAAAGGTAGATTTTCATGCAAAAGTTCTGAAACTCTGAAGAAGGTTCTCCCCATCTAACACCATCCTCTGAGATTGTCAGGCCGATGACCATCCTCTGAGATGTTCAGTGACCAACTGACTTCTGAAATGCTAATTTCGCTGACCAGAGGGTCAGACCACTCTGAAAGAAAAAAAAAATAACTGAGGAAAACTACAAAACACACCGAATGGCAATAGTCTCATCATGTTCAACACTTAGGTCTGTAGCAACGTTTCTATTATATTTATCTGTCTCAGTCACTTCCAGGTTTTTTTCCTCAGACATTAGGTCATAGGACTATTTTAAAAATCTTTGGTTCTTTATAGCTATACTCTATCCTATCACTGGGCAAGACAGATTCTTTATTCATGATCCAATAAAAGCAACACAAATACATAAGGACTTCCCACACCATCTCCCCTTTTCTGTTTAAACAATAAGAAAGGTTTTAACTTTAATATAGTAGAATTACATATAACAAGACAGGTGTCAAGCAAGAATTACAGTTACAGTATTTATGTCTACTTTATCTTTTATCATAACTAAGGAAAACTGTAACTATCTATTTTTTAAATCCATCAAAGGCTCCAGAAGGAGAAAATATTACCTAAGTAAATAGAAAGTGCATTGTAAGCCACTTCCAAAACTCTAGAATTGACAGAGCCATCTCACTGCCTGGACAGTCACCCAAAGTTCTTCTGTACCATTGGAGCATCCAATATTTAGCCCACAGGCCCATATTATCCTGTAGACTTTTTCATGAAGGAAGAATTTCAAAGACAGTTTTACCTATATTGGCAGTTTATCAGTCCTTTTTTTCTGTGTCCTGCAGAATGTCTAGCAGACTCTTTTATGAAGCAGGAATACTGAAAGATCATCTCACCTTAGGCAAATTCAGGTGTCATTTTTCCGAGTCCTGCATGTACAGTTTATAAAGCATATAATCAAGCAGTCTAGGCAAGAGCAGTTTCTTGCCCAAATGGCTAACCAACTCCATAAGGAGCCTCTTTGATGCCCATCATCCTCTTGAAGTAATTGGTGCTGTCAGGAAGCAGATGTGTCACATTGTCATAAAAAGTTCTAAGACCTTAAAACAATTGAACTTTTCAAAAATCATTATCAATGCCTACTGCAGCATTAAACATGGATGTGCATGCATCTCAGTAGTGCTACTTTGATCCTTATAGGGATAATTCCCAAAGTATTACAACTAGATTAAAAAGGTAGTCTTAATTGTAGATTGTTTTAGAAATTTCTAAGCCAGGCAGTGGTGACGCGTGCCTTGAATTCCAGCACTTGGGAGGCAGGTGGATCTCTGTGAGTTCAAGGCCAACCTGGTCTACAGAGAGAGGTCAGGAAAGGCAGGGCTACACAGAGAAACTCTGTCTCAAAAACCCAAGTGACACATACAGAGACAATTTCTATATTGGTGTCCTTAGTGGTGGAACTCATCCATGTTCACA
Organism: Microtus oregoni; assembly: GCF_018167655.1. Classification (NCBI taxonomy): domain Eukaryota; kingdom Metazoa; phylum Chordata; class Mammalia; order Rodentia; family Cricetidae; genus Microtus; species Microtus oregoni. The sequence continues at coordinate 8,704,682 of NW_024543077.1, read as the reverse complement.
TCAACAGTGTTTAAAGGTAAATCTCTTCATGATACATGGCCAACATTTGCTGTTGTAGTTTATTATTATTATTATTATTATTATTATTATTATTGTTATTGTTACTACTACTACTACTGCTACTAGCAGTATCATTATTATTGGTGATCAAATCAACCTGGAGTGATGTGGGCTTTCAGTGCAAACTTGATTTTTTTTTCTTGTTTCCTAAAGAAGCTGTGCATCTTTTAATAGCTTTTTGGCCATTTTCACTGTCTTTCAAAAATTAACCTACTCATTTATTTTACCCATTTACTGATAGGATAATTTAAGTTTAGGGCAGTTGACTTTTTGAGTACATTATATATTCTGTATATTATTATTATTTATCCCAATTTCAAAGCTTCAGTATTTATACTGATTCATCCAGTGACTATATTTTGTACAGAGGTAGAAACTGAGTACCAGTATTCTGTATGTGAATATCCAGTTTCCAAAGCACCACTTGCTAATTAGATTGTCTTCTCCAGAGCATATTTCAGCATCTTTTTTGTGGATTTAATTATATGCATTCTCTTCTCTTTCCTTCTGTCTTATTTTTTATTTCTTGTTTTGGTGTCTGTGTGTGTTCTGTGTGAGTCTGTGTGTGTGTTTGTGTGTGTCAGTGTGTATTTGTATGTGTTGATATATGGCATTATTCAGGTGTTAGGAACCACAAACACTGTTCATTTGAGACTTTGCTCTTACAAGTTTTTTTTTTTTTAAATATGTCTGGCAGTTCTGTCAACAGCCCAAGACCAGCATAGGCAATTGTAATTCTCTGAGAATGAAAATGTGTAAGGTTTATCTGCAATATCCTGTTTTCTATGCTCTACTTGACAGCAGAGGCAAAGCAAAATTGAAAAATTCAGGACCATGAAAGAGAATTGCTTCCTGTGTCACCTTTGGATTATACTTACAACTGTACAAACTCATGTACCTCCCATCACAGCTACTTCCTCAGTAACAGTTATCCAGAGATGCAGGCTCACATCTGTCCTGAGATAAGCAAATAAAACATTTTCCTAGTAATGGTTGGCTAACGATGCCACTGGTTTTATCATTTCTTCAACTTCATCTTCAGGCACTGTATTCAGATTACTTTTAAATGTCCATTTAAGTATCAGATACCACCAAGATGTCAGAGGGAGTGAGGACTTAGACTAACCTTAGCAGTCTAGAAGAAAGATGTTGCCAAAGATCATTAACAATGTCTGTCAGCACCTCCATTTGGAAGTAATTGGGATATTTTCAGTGACCCAGTCAGCTCCCACTGGCTGGGCAGTGACCTTGCCAGGGTTAAGCCTGTTCTCTGTAGCTCTTACAGGGTACTGTAAGTGGAATACAGGATGACAGATGGCAGTGGGTCAGCAAAGAGGAACTTGTTCATCACTACTACTGAAGAAACTACCCAGCGGTGTAATTCAACTGGTGCAGGGCTTGTGGTTTACAAGTGTCATAAGAGAATTGTTCAAGTTCCCTTAATTTTAAAGAGATGCAGCCCTCGATTTCAGAGTTCATGAACTGATGAACACATAGAAAGAATAGCATACCTACTTGAGTCTAAAAAACAATTGAACTTTTCAAAAATCAATATCCATAGTACATTTGTCTATGTCTTGCGTGCGTGCGTGTGTGTGTGTGTGTGTGTGTGTGTGTGTGTGTTTGTTCCTGGCCAAACCCTAATTTCTCTGACAGTTTTACTCCATGCTTGTTAACAAACTGAATTGGTTTCCAGGTGAGAACATACCTTAGTATTCTCAAGGACACAGGCCTTCCTGTATCACAAAATCAGTATGAAATAGTTCTACTGTAGAGTATATTATTCTTTTGAACTGATTTTGAAAGTAACTCTATCAGTCAGAAAAACACTAACCCCTTTGATGATAAAACCTATAAATGGAGACCACACTTTTGTTTCCCGACCAACCAGATCCCAATAACCACACAGAAACTAGATTAATTACAATGCCGTTTGGCCGATGGCTTAGGTGTCTTTCTAGCTAGCTCTTATATCTTAAATTAACCCATTTATGTTATTTTATATTTTACCACGAGGATTTTAATTTGTTACCTTTTGGTTCTTGGGCTCCTACATGGCATTATTCACCTATGGCAGCTAAATGGTATCTTCCTGACTTTGTGTGCTCTATATCTGTTCCAGCCTGGCTATATTCTGCTCTGCCATAGGCCAAAGGATAGTTTCTGTGTGATTATTCGCGTCTCGGTGACTGGGAAATGAACAAGCTATCTCCGTTTATAAAAGCCTTGACCTATTTTGCAAGTTTTGAAGTTATATCAATATCTATATATTGATAGATTATGTAGGTATACATATATACACATAAATGTATAAAATTATATTCACAAGCACATATGTGGGATCTTATATGGCATATAGCATAGCATTTCAATTCAGAACTTGGAATCTTAACAGTTCTACAAAAATAGGTACATTTGTAATTGAAAAAGTTCCTAATGAAAATGCATATAAGCCCTCATGGGAATATATGTATGTAATGACTAATCATTATAAAAATATACATAACTTTCAGGTGCTACAAGGATTTTTAACAATAATAAAATTTCTAAAAAAAATAGAAAATGCTTCCTTAAAATGGTTTTATACCAAATAGGAGGAAAAGGGCAAAATAGAGGGAGAAAAAAAGAAATAAGGAGAAAATAAAAATATTAATAATAACTAAGTTACCTTCAATCTACCAAAGAATACAGAATAACAAGAGAATTTATTTTATTTCCTCTTACAACTTGTAGAAAGTTGCCAGATAATGTAAATGAATTTAATTGATCCTCTTCTGTAGAGTATTCTGGGTCCACACTTACTGTTTAGAGAAGCTTCATTTATTCTGAGGACATAGTATAAGTCCTTGATATGAACTCTTGCAACTATGCTTAGTGACTGAGTAGACAAAGGGTGCTTCCCTGTTCTTGTTTGGGAAAGTAAATGTACTGCCAAAAAAAAAAAAAAAAAAAAAAAAAAAAAAGCACAGCACTTTCCAGATAACCCTAGCACATAGGTGTGTGTGTTGGGGGGGGGTGGTGCTAGAATTTTTTTTTTTTAATTTGGTCTCTTTATCCATAACATATGCCATCATTCAAATAGCTTTTAAGATAATGCATTTCATTCGCTGAAACTCGTTGTCTTACTGAATTGGCGGTGCCTCCCACTTAGGGGAAGGAGCTTTTACAGAAATTGCCTAGCACATCGCATTCCTGCGCTATTTACAACACCCCTTGAGCGTCCATATTGTCATGATCAGCAGAGACTACATTAAGTAATTAAGAGACTGCCAACAAAATGTCATGAGATTGAGTCTGCGATTCCATCAGTGGAGACCCGAAAGGGCTTAGAGCTTAGAGAGGCAGCAGGAAAGAATCCCTTTCCGACTCGTGGGGGTGGTCCACGTGGGGATGTAAGAGACAACAAGCAGTGAAAAACATCCAGTCGCTTCAGGGCAGGAAAAACAAGAATCTTACTTGTCCTAAGCTATAGTTTATTTCCTGACGAGGAGCTCCAAACGTTCTCATTTTCGCAGCCTGAAAGAATAGCCGTTTCTGAAGTGCTAATACCTCTGCAAGCACAAATCATTTTATTTGAGTTTTTATAGTTCCATTGGCAGAGGACTGTACAGCTGTTGCTTGCTAGAGTGTCGTTTTCTGAGTTAAAAGTTCATCCTACACAACCAGGGAAGGCCACTGCTCGGGAGTCAGATGGCCACACCAGAGCTGCGTGCTGTGTGGATCATATCATTTGTTTTGGATGGCCTTCTTTCCAGATGCTGAATTCTGGGTTATTTGTTAAGAGTTGGCTTAAGCCTGCTTCACTCTGGACTTCAGCTACAACAGGCTAATTAAATGGGATCTATCCCAACACATGTGTCTCCTCCACGCTGAGAGTGATTTAGGCGTTCAGTGTCAGAGAGGGCTCACTGGCTTGGTCTGTACAGTCAGCATGCAGTACTGCCTCCACGGCACAGGAAAATGGGAGCCCAGTATTTTCCAGTTGGCTCCTTCAGACAGAGTCCTCTTAGAAAAGAATGAAAGAAAACTTCAGTAAATTCCAAAGAGCGGTTCATATTTAAGATTTTTTTCCTTTCCCCCCTTTTCTTAAAAGGACGAATTCAGAGGTCTGTTCAAGCTCCATGGGGTGCTTCTGGGGAATGTTTGGAATGTAAACATTTGCTGGGGTTGCCCAGCTGCCACCTGGGCTAGAATGTGACCTTTAATGGCGTTCCCAGTAAAAAGGAATTTTGGTGATCACCGGCCTGGGCTTTATCCTTTACCAAAAGAAGAATTGAGACTAAGGTGGGTTGAGCGACAGTGGTCCCGTGGATTTGACGTCTATGAATTGAGCGATGTGCCCCCGTGGATTTGACGTCTGCCGGGCTTCCACACCCTCCCACTGTGCAGAGGACTCAGCGCAGGTGCAGCTGCGCCTCTTGGCATTGGTGACCTCTTCTTGCTCTGCTTTTGTATCTACTTCTCCTTTTTTAACTCTATGTTGTTCTTTTCCTTCTCTCTGAATTTTCTCTTGCTCCTCTTTTTCCAATCTTATTTTTAAGAGCCTTCTCTCAATTTTAGTCCTGAAGTTTATATATAAGGATGGTTTCAAGAAAAAAAATAAAAGGCTAGTGAATAATCAGTTTCTGTATAACTTCTGACTTCTCTTAAGTTTCAGAAAAGAATACTTAGTGCCTAGAATATGAATCTGGAAAAAAAACACTACCTCTGGACATTTAAGAGGCCCCTGCTACCTGTTTTGTTATTTATGGGGAAGTGAGTGTCACATCAGGTGACTTTGATATAAGTAAGATGTAATGTGACATTACAAGGCAAAATACATAGAGGTTGTTTTCCTGTCTCCATCTTTACAACCAACGGTTTTTAGTAGAAGATGTGACAACTAATTGCTAACTAGTTTAGGCAGGAAAAGAGAAGAAAAAGAAGGATACTGCTCAAATACATACTTACCACCTTCCTCAATGGGAAGAGAATTTAAAGGTTCTATTTTATGGCTAAGTGAGCCAATTCAGGAATTTCACTGAAGCTTCCCGAGACATGAAAAATGTATGGAAATTATGAGGCGATTTTGTTATTTTGTTTCCCTTCCCTTTTGGTTTATATAAATTGTTTATTTGTTTTTGCTTCAGTGACATACACAGGGAAGAACTCACACACAAATACACACATGCAAACACACACAGTGAGTGAGAGAGAGAGAGATCAGTTGGTATGCATGTGTACTAAAGAAATAATCACATTTAAATAAAATATTTTATTAATCTTTAGTTTTAAATAATTTCAATATTAACATTTGTAGCTGCAATGTTGAAGAAGCTGTGATGAAATTACTAACATGTATGGTAGACTTCTTTCAGTATCATAGAGTCTCAAAATAAAAGTAAAGCAGGAGAGCAAACGATTCATGAGAAAACAGAAACAAACAAGCAAACACACACACACACACACACACACACACACACACACACACACACACACAAACTTTCCATAAACCAAAAAACAAATAGTAAATGTCAGATAGGGGAAATGTGCTGTATGAGTTGAAAGTTTCTCTAGCAAAAAAGCCTGATCCCTGATGGACAGCTCAGAGGGAAGCATCTTGTGGAGCACCATGAGAAGGCATCAACACAAAGGAAAATGGCTCGTACTGGTCCAATGGCTGAAAGATAAAACAGGGGATCAGACTAAGCAGGATCAGCAAGCATCACCACTGACTAACCTGGATCATGGGATGTGAACAGTCAGCTCTGGCAAATGGGATAACACTGTTTGTTTCTTGTAGCTCCAGAAGTATTCAGGTGTAATGTTAGTTCAAACAGGGAGCAGTTTGATTTGCATACGCTGCATCTTGGTATCCCCTGTCACCTGGGCTATTTGAAATGCTAGATTAAAAGGTATATTGCCTTGGAGAAGTCGTTGCTGTCTTTAGCTTTCTGAAAGAAAGTCTGAACTCTTTGAGGAGATCCTGCTGAGGCGCTAGAAAAGAAAGGTAGTGGGAGGAAGCAGAACGGGTTTTCTAGAAAGTGGAAAGGAAGGAAAATCATTGGCCCTCAAACTGCAGAAGCCATCTTGGCTCCTGGGGAAATGATAGGCACCTGGCAAATGGCAAGCTTTTCAAAGATCGCCTCTCATAAAAGCTACAGTTCTGAGTCTCCCAATCTTGACCAGCATTATCCACAAGGTCCCTCACCCTTAGTCCCCATGGCAGTTAAGTCTGCTGGCTAGGACCATCAAAACTGTTCCTGTTGTTCAAAAGAAATAGTTTGTAAAAATTCATATTATCAAGTGAAGTATAAATTGTTTGTGGTGATTTTAAAATTCAGAAATCTGACCTGTACGCCTTTACTTCATCAATGAGTTTCTTATTTTATTTTATTTTGACACTAAAACCACCACCCACAGTTTCAGGCAGATCTCAGTAGAGTGACTCACAACTTGCTGTCACATTGAGTTATTTCCAAAACAAGGGAATACAAAATCTCCTAATTTACTGTTTTCAACCCAGCTTATTGAGAGAGAGGGAAAAGGAGAAAGGGCTGGGGGGAGGAGAGAAGGGGCTTCCCAAGGTTGTCAGAGGAGAGTTGGAATTATTTGAAGACCGAAGAGGTGAAGGAAGACTACTCAGAGCTGCTTTAAAATATCAACAGTCTCTGTTCAGTTGCTATGCACACAAAGACCTTTAAATCATCACACAATTGTTCAAAATGATCCTATAACATAAGAACATGCCACTGCACGAATGTCTTTTTTGATATCTAATATGTATACTCTCCAAAACACCCATTTAAATATCCATTATAGCAGTTTTCATTTATATCCAATGTTCTACAACAATCATCACAATCTAGTGTATTCTTGTACCTCAGCAGACACTGTATGCTGTAGGAGTGGATGTATTACTCCATTTCTAATCTTTTAATATTACTGTTGTATGGATATTTCTCAACTTATTCTGTCTATTTATTTATATATACATATATATGTATATATAGTACATGTATTAAGTGTGTATGCAATATGTATCCCTTAACCATGATCAGATAGCATTTACTTTGAAACACTACAGGCTCATGTTACCTTCATTAACTAAGTAAAGTTTATTCCCCAAATATTTTACTATAAAGTTGAATTAGATTTTCTCTTACTAATTACATATTAGCTTATACATATTTATAAATCAACACTTAATATCCACGTCTGGGATTTTAATGTGCAGCATTATATAAAATCTTTGCCAACATAGTTTAAACACGGTATTGGTATTGCCACACTCTGCAGTCCTCACACTCCTGCTTCCTCCTTTCTGAGATCTCACAGCCCTTCCATGCACAGAAGAAAGGACTCAGGATTCTCTGAGATCTCACAGCCCTTCCACGCACAGAAGAAAGGACTCAGGATTCTCTGAGGTCTCACAGCCCTTCCATGCACAGAAGAAAGGACTCAGGATTCTCTGCCGTCTCACAGCCCTTCCACGCATGGAAGAAAGGACTCAGGATTCTCTGAGATCTCACAGCCCTTCCACGCACAGAAGAAAGGACTCAGGATTCTCTGAGATCTCACAGCCCTTCCACGCACAGAAGAAAGGACTCAGGATTCTCTGAGGTCTCACAGCCCTTCCATGCACAGAAGAAAGGACTCAGGATTCTCTGCCGTCTCACAGCCCTTCCACGCATGGAAGAAAGGACTCAGGATTCTCTGAGATCTCACAGCCCTTCCACGCACAGAAGAAAGGACTCAGGATTCTCTGAGATCTCACAGCCCTTCCACGCATGGAAGAAAGGACTCAGGATTCTCTGAGGTCTCACAGCCCTTTCACGCACAGAAGAAAGGACTCAGGATTTTCTCAAGCACAGCACTGAAGACTTCTGGGCACATCACTTTCTGGCTTCCCTAGGCCAGCCCTTCCCCTCTGAGCACAGCACTACAGTAGAGACTGTTCTCCTTCTTGTGTCTTCCAAGAATGAGTCATTCTCAGCTGTGTCACTGGAAGAAGAGATTTCACCAGCCTCTCAACTCTTACTTTTTTACTTCCTTAATGTTTTTGTCAAAGTGTAGAAACATAAAGAGAAAATCTGGTCACTAGGAAATCAGACCAGCTTTTAATGTTCTTTTTATAAGGCAATTATCTTGCAACTTTTCCATTTATATGTGGTCTTGTTCATATCAAGCAGTTGGCTGGTGAAAAACTAGGCTAACTATGCTTTCAGTCTGGATAAAGAAACTGAGTTGAAACTGATATTTGAGTGTTCATTTGATTTACATGTAACCAAATTAAGTCAATAAAACATAAATTCCTCTGAGTTAAGTCCATGAGGGTATCAGTACATAATATGGGTGAGATCATCCTTGACAGACATGTATACTAACGAAAGTTAAATGTTCAGCAATTTCAGAGCTGATACATGCATGTGACTTGCGTGAGCCTGTCAGCAGCAATATCCTTAGAGATATATTTTCTGGATACTACACTGATATTTACTAATGGCAGAAGAATCTAGCAGTAAAGTAACATTACATTCTATGATCTCCTTCCAGTGTACCTCAAAAGCCAATGTGATGTCCTTTCTCCTTCTTTCTTTGATAAATACCATTAGTTGTCTTTGGAAATAGTAGTCAAGCCTGAGTGGAATTGTTGTGGAATATTATTTTCACTGGGCAAAGATGTGTTACATTTGTTTATGCTGCAGAATATGACTTTAATTATGTAAACGTGTGTTACATTTGCTGACGCTACATTTGATTAACTATGTAAAGATGTGTTGCCTTTGTTTCACCTTGCCTGACTAAGGCAACTGATTGGTCTAATAAAAAGCTGAATGGCCAATAGTTAGGCAGGGAAAGGACAGGCAGGGGTGGCAGGAAGAGAGAATAAATGGGAGGAGGAATCTAGGCTCGAGTATGAAGAAGAACAAGATAAGAAAGAGGAGGGAAGGAGCAAGAAACACTCCTGGGGCAAGACACCAGGGAACCACCAGTTTGTCAGACATGAGAAGTAGTGAAAGTAAGATATACAGAAGTAAGAAAGGTAATAAGCACTGAGGCAAAAGGTGGATTAAAAAAAAAAAAAAAGATTGGTTTAAGTTAAAAGAGCTAGCCAGAAATGTGCCTAAGCTGGGCCAAGCATTCAAAACTACTAGTAAGTCTCCATGGAATGATTTGGGAGCTGGTTGGTGGCCTAAAAGAAAAGGCCTGCCTTTAACAAGGTAAATTCTACTCATGACCAAAGTAAAATAAGCCTTGCTAAATAAGAAAGCTTCTTTATCACCTTAAAATACCTTTACCTTCCTTCTTAATCCCATTAGTTCTTGGAGTTTCATTTTGTGTGACCATCACTGAACAATGGCTAAAGTCAAGAAGAATCAGGGTGTGGCCTTGTGCAACAGAATGAGACAGGAATGAGGCATCCTAAGCACTGGCTGTGTACAGAATGCTTGGGGATTTGGGAAGTGATTGGCTTTCATCCCTGACACCCTTAGCCTACTGCACTCCTTAGTACAGAAGAGCTGAATGGTTTTCTGTCCAGCACAGATGTTAATCCCTGTTGGCAGTAAGAAGTATGCAGGAATTCTGGACTGGACTTGTAATTCTCCAAGTCGCTCCGCCTGATGCAAGGCCACTAAGGAATAGTGACTCAAGAGGATGATGAAGAGGTTGGCAGGATCCAAATCACATTCAGGCCAAGGAAGAGAGGATTCAGGTGGGTGTGCCTTATGAGTTGTGTGCTGTGCCGAATGCAACCACGGATAGCTGGAGTAAGCAGAGCCAAACGATCTCTTGGGACCAGAAGCATCAAGATGAGTCACGTGTGCACAGACAGGAGGTCAGTTAGGTCAGGGAGAATTCAACTCTGAGCCAGAGCTGCTTGGTAATAATAAGTATAAGTTCATAACAGGAATGGCAACAGCATTTATCACACTTTCAGCATTTGGAAATGTTTGCTGTTAGCACGAATATTACAACTCGGACCAGAAATCCCACTGTGTGCATATGGTACACTCATGTTGTTACAATGCTTCCCAGAACTCTGTCTTCTTTTTGGCATACAGTTAGAATGTCCCCTGGTTCTAATTCTTCAATGCTATGTAGGCTTTTACTCATGGGAACAAAACTGAAATCAGTAAAATGTCACTTTTAAATTACTGTGTGCCCAGTAACATAGGTGATAATACATAGAGAACTCTGGAACAAGAATTTCGACTCAGCAACCTGTAGTGTATGTGTGTGTGTGTGTGTGTGTGTGTGTGTGTGTGTGTAACTGATGCTTACTGAGGTGCTAAAGTGATTTAGATCATCTAAAAATTATTTTAATTAAAAATGAGATGTTTAAGGTTGGTAAAACATTACGTTGCTATTCAGTAAGTGAATTATCCTTAGGAAGGTCTGTTGAAGAACCTTCAGTGACCATTTGACACAGGTTAACCTTGAATATGATTATGATTCTGTACCTCACTGGCTGACATGAGTCAACCTATGCTGATAAACATTTTAATAAAATCTTCCTGTTTATCCCAGTTCTTTGCCAACAGTAAAAATCAATCTTCTCTTTGCTTTTATGTGCTGAACTTTTAAGATTGCAATTCTGAGTTAAATCACTTGGTGGCTTATTCACTTAAGGCAAGGTTCTTTCAGGTTTGTCTATGATATTGCAAATGACCTTCTCATTTATGGTGAATTAAATTCCATTGTGGATGAATACCATATTATTTGTTTATCTGTTGATAGAGCTTTTATATGTTTGTATGTCTTATCTTTTAGAATAGTATGGGAAAGAACAGGAGAGTGCAGATGTTAATATCCTCTTAGAAGAAATATTTTAATTAACTTGATCTATCTATTCTTTAGTTTGATTTAATGAATATATATCAAAATATCACACTGTAATTCACAAGTATATGCAAATATTTTAACTTTTTAAAAAACCAGTGTATAAAATAAATAGCCTATATGAGTTTGGTTAAGAAGAAAGAAGTGTAGATGATTTTTTCTGTTGATTTATATGTTCAACTTTATTGAATACATTGACTAGTTCCAACAAGATGCTGAGGTCTTTAGGCTTTTGATATGGGAGACTGTATAATATATTAACTGGGATAATTTTACTTTTTTCTGATTTGGATACCTTTTATCTCTTACATGGTCTCTCTTTTTCCAGAGGTTACCAGAACTATCTTGACAAAGTAGTTAGATTGACATCTTTGCCATTGCTAGGTCTTGGAAGAATATTTTCAGGCTTTTCATCATTTGACTATGATGTTAACTGTGGGATTTTCAAAACTGGCTTTTATGTGTTTGAAGATTTTTTTTTCTGTAAGTCTTTACTTAAAAAACAATGTTAAATTTTGTCAAATACAATTGTATAGGTTTATCTGGTAGTGTAGCATACCATGTTGACTGATTTGCTTTTGCATCCAAGGAAAATGAAATTGTTCATGTTATATGATATTCGAGATGTGTTCGATTTTGCTCTTAGCATTTTATTGGGAACGCATGGCCTCAAGGTCATCAATGCGATTGGTCTTGTGGTGTTTGTCTGGCTTTGGTATCAGAGTAACTCTAGCTCCACAAGAGTTTCCACTCTATTTTACTATATACTACTATGTGTGAGGCAGAGTATGTGGTTTTATATGCTATGTTCCAGTCTAAGGTTTTGAAACGTTAACTCAATAAATCTTACCCCAGTGGATCAGATTCCATGAGTATCAACATGTTAGAGAGGAACAAACTGAAGACAAAACGATTAATCTATTTCCCAGTGTCACAAAGCTAGGAAGAGATGTAGGTTTGAATGCAAGTACTTTGGATCAGATTGTTCTGATGTTTGCAAAAAAGATAATAAATATATGTCAATCTTAGTACCTTAGACACGCCAGAACAACTTCATGTGGTGTAAGGAGCATTCATCCTAGCTTAGTTATAGATAAAATCACATGGGCTGGCTACCATAAGCGAGTTGAAACTTGATTACTGAGCAAACTGAGATTCTACAAAAACCTCCAGTTCTATTCATCTCCCCCTTCCCCACCGCCTGGCCCTTTTTACGGAGTATCAGAATTCTGTTATCTCCTAACAGACTGAGGGTTTTGAATAAAGTTTATTGTTTGTAATCTTTTCCATTATTTCAAACAACCTTCATTGGCAGGCATTTGAGTCTAAATAATACCATCCAAATCAGATTTACTTCAGAGTTTTAGTTTTGGTGATAGCTTTTGGTAATAGTTTTGGTGATATGTGAAGTTACTATAGTAATGCAGTGTCTTTACGAAATCTAGCAGAGGAAAAGATGTGGGTAGAATACCCTGCCAGGGCAGCTCTTAATGGAGACAGTTATGCCTATTGATGTCAGCACGATAAAAAAAGAATGCAGTCAAACTATCTGGAAAACAAGTTTGAAAATCATTTAACAAACAAACAAAGTAACTAACTAATTAAATTATTTTCCTGGAAGAGGCTTTCGGAGTACTAAAATGTAAAATACCATAGTAAACAGGATTAGTTGAGGTCAGATTTTGAAAATGGCTTCTAAAGATTACTGGAGACATTCTCCAAGCCTATATTTTTCCTGTCTGGTACCAAAAGTGAAGCTCTTTCTACTACTTCCATTCTTTAAACAGTAGAAAATGCTGGTCTTTCATCTTGAAAGAGGAGAAAAGCAAAGGGTGGATGAGGCGTTAATGTGGAACTGAACTGTATGCGCTTTCTGAAAAACGTGTCAAGAGATTTTTGGTGCTATGTGCCACTTAGGCAGCACTGGAAGAGTAGCAATAGAGGAAATGTCACAATCTCACAATCCTAGGTACCTGCATTTAAGCTTTTGAGGGCCAGCACTTGTTAAAGAAAATTCGTATTGTATTATTTGTGTGCATTTGAGTGCATGTGGCATGCGGAGGTCGGAGGACAACTTGGAGGATTCGGTTGCCTTCTTCCACTGTGTGGGTTCAAGAAATTAAACTGAATTGCTCAGAACATTTGCCCACTGAGTCATCCCACAGGCCTGATCATTTTCCTAGCCTATATAATGAGACTTATCTAGGTTCTGGAAAGAATGACACACATTTTCTCTTCTACTCTTAGCACTTCAATCATTTTTTTGGCCAGCACCCCTGCTCACCATTGTCACAGGCCGTTACCAACCAAACTTGTCATATCAAGTTATAATCAATCTAGGCACATCCTCGCATATTAACGCTGGACAAGGCAACTCAGTAGGAGGGAAGGATCCCCAGAGTAGGCAAAATAGTAAGAAACACCCCTGCTACCACTGTTAGTAGCCCAACAGGGACACCAACTTATACAGCCATTATATACATGCAGAGTTGAAATCCCTGGGAGGTCTGCCCACTTCTGAAGGGAAAGGAGGAGGAGTGGATCTTGGGGAGAGGGGATGTTGGTGGGGTAGGGACTGGGAGGAAAGGAGGGAGGGAAGGTGTGGTGAAAACATAATGTATGAGTGTGTGCATATATATTTACCAAAAAGTAAAAAACTAAAATAAAAAGATCTCCCATAGGATGGAGGCAGATAACCACCACGCCTCCTTTTTAAAGGACTGTTTTCTTCCTTGGCTTCCGTGGCCATTCTATCTAGCATTCCTTTTGGTCTCTGTCAGAGTACTTCCTCTTCCAGCCCATCGTTAAAGTCAGTGCTCCTCAGATTTCTGTTTAGACTACATTATAATTTTACTGATTCTCATGCCTTGGGTAATGTCATTCCAATCCATGGCTTTAATTACCTCTCTCCAATGAGTCATGTGAACATGGCTGTTTTTCCCTCTACTTCCCTCCTTTCCACGCCCTTCTTCTCACAAATTCTCCACCACCTTAGAAATATCATCTCTTCAAAGGACAAGCGAAGGCAAGCTACATTATTCATTTCCAGTTATTTTACTTCCAAAATGGCTATGTAAGTAATTAGCATATTGGTCTATCCATACATTTACCCAAGGTTCTACTTTGAAAAAGATCTCTATAAATCTTAATTCAATTCTTTTGGTATTTCTTTAACCGAATTTTCCTCAGTTTCCCATCTCACTGTCATAGCTTGCTGGTGTTTTACATTACTCACTGAAACATCATCCAGTTATCTACAGTTGAATATTTCTAAAATCTTATCCATGATGTCAATTTCTTTTTGAAAATCCTGTTTCTCCATATTGCCCTCAGAAAGTCCAGCAGCCATTAGCCTCCAGCTTGGAGCCTTCCCTGTTAACCCACGTTTCCTGCTGCCAGCCCAGCCAGCTCTACTCAGTCCCCAGTTTGCCTTTTACAGCATAAGAGCTTGACTTGGCTACTTCGTCACTCTGTGCTCTGTGAACTTCCTAGGATTTTAATTCCTCCCAGAACTGACCCTGATTTGATTTCATCCATAACTATGTTTTTCGTACTTCTTGGCTTTTCCCATTGCTTGGTCCCATAGGTTTCCATCCTGCCTTTGTCACAGGAGGTAACAATATATTGCTATGTGCTCTTCCTTTGTTTGCTCTCCCAAGAAATGAACACTACTTGGACTGATCATCCTTACCACAGGGTAAGTGAAAGATTCATTCACTTTTAATGGTAAGAAAGGAAAAACACAGGGTATGCAGTTGTATAAACATACCAAACTAATTATTTGTCCTGTCACACTTCCTAGGCCTTTTTCTACTTCTGCAGTTATATTAACTTGCTTTTATTTGAAAGAAAAAAACTTAGATTTTTTATCAAACAAAATTACCAAGTTCAGCCTCAAGGTAAAAATGAAAAAAAATAATTCTCACTCATAATTCACTTGATGGCTAGAATCAAATTTAATATAGCATTTTTGCTATAGATCAATGATAAAGTTAAAATTTGGAGCCTTTAAAACCACCAAGGAGCAATATTATATAAATGTCTTTTAAGGTAAAGTTGAAAGAGGGAAATCAATAAATAAATGTTCACTGTTAATTCCCATTAAGTTTAATAACATGATGCTTTTGTTCAAATGAGGGAATACTTATTTGAATAAAATTGCTATATTACAATATGAAAATAGTATCTTTTCATTTCAGGTTGGCTTGGTTAATAATTACTATTAAATCACAAGTGTCCAGTTTTAAGTATTTGTTAATGAATCTTGTTGAAAGCATGCAATATGATTCCATAGAATCCACAGCTTACTATCTCACATGGCTGTCGTTTTGTTCATGGCAGGAGAAGCTAAAATTCCAGCAAAAATTATTTATATAGCATTCACTTTAGATTTCAAATTGCATAATAAGATCTAGATTTAGCCATCATACATAAAAAATGTTTTAGAGAATAACCTTAATAACTATTTATGTGGATTATTTTCTGTTTCATTATGGCCTACCATAGGTAAGCTATTTATTGCCTCTCCAGAGATTTTCTATCTATCTATCTATCTATCTATCTATCTATCTATCTATCTATCTATCTATCTATCATCTATTTATCTATCTATCTATCATCTATCTATCTACATTTATTTATTTATTTATTTATTTATTTATTTATTTATTTATTTATTTGGCAGGATTTCTACCTGTAGCCCCGACTATCCTGGAATTCACTGTAGATCAAGCTGGCCTTGAACTCACAAAGATCCACTTGCCTCTGTGTCCTGAGTGCTGGGGTTAAGGGCCTAAGCCATCACTGTTCAGCGTGAAGATACTCTGCTTCCTAGAAAGTATTATTATGTGCCTCTTATTTCCTCTATAGCAAATGAGATGAATCCAGACACAGCAAATACTCAATAAATATGCTTTTATTAATCGAGTGCATTTGGAGTCTTTCTTCTGTTTAATGTTTACAGTATTAATCACCATCTGTGGCTCTGTTGAATTCTTCTATAATTACATACAAATCAAGCGTGTCTGTGAAACATTCAGATTAATGGAGAGTCATTGATGAGATTTTCTTTGTGTTCTCTCCTGTCATAGTGCTGTCTCTTGCTGACTTACAATCATGGGGTGATAAATTCAAGGGGCAAACTTTTATTTAGTATAATGTATAGTTTTACCACAAATGTCTACAAGTCTTTTGCTAACAACTCTGCTCTTTGGGAAGCTATATGAGCTATGTGAAGCTATATAAATGTTTATAGTTTCAGTAGAATTTTAAAAATTAACTTCTAGAGTGTTATGCTTCAGAGATCATTTTATACTGAGACCATAAACCAGTATTTCCTTTATTGATCTTGTAATTTTTTATTGATTTATTTCACATAACAACCAGTTTCCCTTCTCTCCTCTCTTCCAGTTTCTTCTTACCACCTCCCTTTTACTCACTCCAATCACTAGTCCTCCATCTTTAAAGGGATAAGACCTGCCAAGGAGATCAACAAAACATGACATATCCAGTTGAGGCAGGACCAAGCTCCTTCCACTTGTATCAAGGTTGGGCAAAGCATTCCACCACAGGGAATAGGCTCCAAAGAGCCAGCTCATGAGTCAGGGACAGGTCCTGGCCCCACTGCCAGGAGTCCCACAAAAGACCAAGCTACACAACTATCACCCATATTCAGTGGGCCTAGTTTGGTCCTATGCAATTTCCCCCACTGTCAGCCCAGAATCAGTGAGCTCCCAGTATCTCAGGTCAGCTGTTTCAGCGGGTTTTCCCATCATGATCTTGACCCTCCCCTCCTGCTCATATGACCCCTCCTCCTTGTCTTCAACTGGTCTTCCGGAGCTCAGTGCAGTCTTGGCTGTGGATCTCTGCATCTGCTTCCATCAGTTACTGGATAAATACTCTGAAATGACAGTTAGGGTGGTCATCAGTCTGATTATAGGGGAAGGCCAGTTCAGGCACCCTCTCCAATATTGCTAGGAGTCTTAGCTGAGGTCATCCTTGTGGGTTCCTGGGAGTTTTCCTGGTACCAGGTTTCTCCCTAATCCCTTAATGATGCCCTCTATCAAGATATATCTTTCATTGCTCTCCCCCTCCATCCTGCCTCCAACTCAACCATCCTGATTCTTCATGTTCCCCTCCCCCATCCCCTTGTCTTTAACAGGTAACCCAGGAGTTCTCATCCATTTCCTCTTTCAAGGGATATCCATGCACTCCTCTTAGGGTCCTCCTTGTTACCTAACGTTTCTGGGTCTTAGGATTGAAGCCTGGTTATCCTTTGCATTGCGTCTAATAGCCACTTATCTTGTCCTTCTGGGTCTGGGTTACCTCACTCAGGATGAATATTTTTCTAGTTTGCCTGCAAATTTCATGGTGTCCTTGCCCACCCACCCCCTACTGAGTTATACTCCATTGTGTAGATGTACCACATTTTCCTTATCCATTCTTTGATAAACCATTATTTTTATGTGATAAATGTTTAATCAAAGCAAAAATTAAAGCTTGAAAAGTATAATACAGAAGTAATGTCTGCCTTACATCTGTCTGGAAGAAATGAGGTAGGGAAGTAGGAAAATTCATTTCTGCAGAAGTTAACAGAAAGCTGAACAGCCATTTCTTATTTATCACAACCCTTGTGTCTAGTGACATAAAGTAGCTGTGCACAGGTTGGTCAGCTATCCTACTGTGTTCCTAGTTCTTGAGTTGAAACCTTACATATATGATGGCGCAAAGAGATGGGGCCTTGGGGAGGGAATTAGGATAATAAGAAATTGTAAGGATGGGAAGCTGGCCTGGTGGATTTAGTTCTGTTGATGAGAAGAAATGCCAGGGGTTCCTAGCTTACTCTCTGTCATGTAAAGCTATCACGAGTAGGTCGATTCTTATGATTCAGGAATTAGTCCTCAGCAGACTGTGACTATGCTGATGCCTTGATCTCAGACTTCCAGCCTTCAGAACAGTGAATAAATGCAGTGGTTCAAGCATGACTGTCTGTGACATTTGATTATGTTCATCCAGGTGTGCTCACAACTTCGTGTCTCTGGATGCTGGTCGAGACCAGAGCCTTCAGAAAAGGCCCCTTTCACTTGCATGTTGAGGAAGATGAAGAGCTCACCACTTAGCTGAAGAATGGCAGAGGCAGGAATCTACACTTATTTCCCTCTCTCTGTTGTCTTTTACACAGTGTAGCCGAGCTGATCTCATGAGGTTTTCATAGACCAGAATGGCATGTTACAACAGAAAGACAAAACCACAGTACAGTATCTGGCTGGGGATAAACATCATCATTTCCATCACATGTCATTAGTTAGAAATTAGTCATAGAAGCCAAGTCATACAGAAAGGAGAGCAAGGATCCCTTCCCGATGGACATAGGAGGAAATATGTACATCTTTTAGTCACTGCATGTATCCTGTGGGAAACCATCTGCATATGTTTGCATGGGGCTTATTGGGGACGAGGTTCAAGGAAGCTCATCTAATAAGAAACAGAGCGAGGATGGCAGAATCACCGAATTACAGAGAGCATGGGTGCTGTGTTCCGTGTGTCACCCACTCCATCTTCTGCTTGATTCCCATTGTGCCCAAGTATCAGGAAGAGTCTCTTTTTAGGCTGGCATTTTATCCTCTCTCTCCCTGGTTATGCGTTTGCTTCTGTGTAATGCATTGCAGAAGCGGAAGCTTTCGTTGGTGCACAAAGCAGACAACACTCCCATCTTCTCTGAACTTCTGAGGAGTTCTGGTCCCATTCCCCAGGGAGCAGGGTTCCTGATGTATATATCCTCTGACCTTCATGTTGTTCCATCTATGGAGCCAATCTTCAGCCACTTGTCTAGAACTGTGTAGGCAAAAAGCTGTCTATCAAAACATGACCACTGTGTTTTGCAGGACCTGTCATTATCACTCTCAATTTTGGGACGTCTCACATAAAAACACTAGGTTGTTCAGCTTTCTTAGGCTGTGACCAAATGCACGACAGAAACAACACAGTTTCAAATATTTAGTCTGTAGATGCTCCGGCAGAGTGGCCAGGGCAGTGGGTGGACTGGATGCAGAAACTAGACTTTCTCCCAGAGCTTATGGGATGATGCCATTTACACTAAGTAAATACGCCCCACCTTATCTCATCCTCTTAGGTAATACGATCACAGACATACCCAGAGAAGTTCTTACGTAATCACTTAGATGCTTCCAATCGAGCCAAAATCAACCATCATTAGTTGCTTGGTTTTCCTGATGAAGCGCCCGCATGTGTATAGGATGAAGGTGCCTAGGTGATCTTCATTTGAACTCCAGATGTTCTTGCTCTGGAAGGAGCTTCTTATAAATGTATGCTGTGCTGCTGGAGTCAGCAAAGTCCATTTTCTACACTCGGTTGCCTGTCTCAAGGCAAACCTTTCTGAAAATCATCCATCAATTTGTCTCCATTTATTAAGAAAAGACAAAAATCTTGCGTATTCTCCCAGATGATTAAAAGATACCAGGGGAACTTAGCTGGATAAAGACTTTTAGGGATTACAAATCAAATTTAATGTAAGGTGGAAGATTACATGTCTGTAATCATAGCATTTGGTAGCTAGAGGCAGAAAAATGGCTATAATTTAGAGAGGTCATACTCGTCAACATAGTGAGTTCCAAGTCAATCAGGGTAATATAGTAAGATTCTGTGTCAAAGAAAAAAAGGAAAAGAAAAACATAGAAGTGTGTGTGTGGGGGAACTATACAAAAACCCAAGTTTTATTTTATTCCTTATCCAGTATACCAAGTAACTTCCTGTTTACATATGTAGGCATGCCATGACATCAATTTAAAGGTATTTACAAAATCCTCTATATGAAGTTCATATACATATATTCTGTTCATGATAGATTATATGTAGATAAAGCAAATAACTTCTCAAAACCAGAGGCCTGTTCTTAAGATAAAATAACTTGTTTTCCTCAATTGCCTTTCTCATCTAGTTAACTTTAGATTTTGTCTGCCACCTAGTGGAACATTGACAACTCACATCCAAAAATTAAAATTCCTGTGTTTGAGTTTCAAACCCATATGTCTACCCAGTATATTATATTTCAAATTTGTTACACCATTTAGATAATATTTAAATATATAAATATTAAATATATAGATATATATTTAAAATGGTATGTAACCTTTGTTTACGTCTCTACTCCCTACCAATTCCTCCTCCCCTTCCCCCTTCCTTTACTCTCCTTAGTTTGCTTGCTTGTCAACCTTACCTAATCTCTTCTTCTTCTTCTTCTTCTTCTTCTTCTTCTTCTTCTTCTTCTTCTCTACTCTTCTTCTTCTTCTTCTTCTTCTTCTTCTTCTTCTTCTTCTTCTTCTCCTCCTCCTCCTCCTCCTCCTCCTCCTCCTTCTTCTTCTTCTTCTTCCCTTTCATCCTCCTACTTCTTTCTCTTACTCCTCTTCCTCCATCACCTCCTCATTTTTCATCTTGTTTTCTTCAGAAAGGGTTTCTCTGTGTAGCCCTGCCTGTATTGGAACTCACTGTGTAGATCATGGTAGTCTCAAATTCACTGAGATCTACCTCCCTCTGCCTCCCAAGTGCTGGCATTAAAGGCATGTACCACTACTACCCTTATCCAGTCTTTTAAAAGTAAGATTGTTTTATTGATATTTTTTCTGCCCTTTTATGTTTCATATTGTTTCTATGTCTGCTAACTTAGGATTTTTCTTGTTCTCGCTTTTCTAAAACTGTGAGTTGTTTCATCTGGTTATTTGTTTTAACTTTCTGATTTTTAATGTAGGGATTTACAACTATAGATGTCCTTTTTTGAACATCTTTTGTTACATTTCATTAACTAATGAGCTATGCTTTTACTTCCATTCAACTGGAGGGTTGTCTTTGCTGCTGTTGGAAGCTTTTACTTTTGTTTTAGTTAATTCCCATGTTGACTGATCTATTGGCTCACTGATCATTCAGTGGTTCACTGATCAGTCTCCACTGGTCTGGCTATATTCTGTAGTTCTGTGGTGACTGGTTTCTAGTTTATTCCTTTGTATCCAGATAAAATATAGAAATTATTCTAATGTTATATGTAAAATTCCTTATGTTTTGTAGAGCATTCTGTGGGCTTGGAACATATTGTCTGACACAGCTGAATGGGATACTATGTGGATGTTCCCTAAGTCTGTTTGATCTCCGGTTTCATGTAATTCTGGTTCATCTTTTCTATGTATTTATGTATGTATGCACATATGTATTTATGTTTGGTGTGTGTGCATGTGTGTGTGTGTGTGTGTGTGTGTGTGCGCGCGCGCGCGCGCAAGAACACTAGGAACTTCTGCTTAGCCATCCTAAATAGTCTTGGATAATCTCTCTGTTATAATACCTGTATACTAGTTACTTCTCTAGCTATTGGCCAAACCATAAGACATAGAAAACTCAAAAGAGGAAAAATTTATTTGGATTCATTGTTTCAGTGGTTTCCATCTGTTATGAGGAAAAAGATATGATAGAGAAGTTCATTGTAGAAAAGGAAGTAGAGAAAGAATTTCACAAAGAATGGCAAGAATTTAAGGAGCATTTGGTGGTGATCTTCCAAGTGGTAGCTCTGGAGACAAGAAATGTGGCATTAGCTAGTGTGAATGAAAACTGTAAAGTAACTACTGGATTTGGATGAGTGATGTGCAAGTGGAATCTTGAGAAAAAGGAACAAACCAACTGACATTTTAAATATTAACACTTCTTAGCGACCCCTTTACATCCTAGGCAACATAAAATCATGTACACGTTCAGGCTGGTTCTTTGTAAGAAAGACATCCCTGATTTTCAATGGTGATAAATATCATTCACCATGCATACAAAACTAAGTCAAATGTATTTTTAATAAATAAAAGTCATACCTCCCATAATATACACTGAACATTAAATTTTGCTTATAACTATTTCTTTGGTGTCCCAGTGGGTGAAATGAATGATTATAAATATTTGCTCCACTTTCTGGTGCTAATGGTTCAAACTGCACACCATTCTGTGCACCCTGCAACAATCCTTCGAAACATTGCCACTATCTTAGGACTCCAAGATTTTCTCTCATTTTCTGTACATACCTTGCTGTATCTGTGACTCCCTTCTCTCTGCACACATTTCAGCATCTTCTGATTATCTTTCTTACCTAACTAAAGTCCTTTCCAAAATCTTACTTAACATTCAAATCTTTGCCTGTAAGTGACACTTACAATTTGATCAAACTATTGAATTTTTTTTAAAATTCTGCATGGTTATTATTCTAAGTAAAGAGAAATTTACCTTAAATATCAGCATGTGCCATAATATTGAGTAGAAAATTAATTTGATCCAATGGTACCTTACTGATATACCATTAGGTATAGTGTCAGAGGTTTCAGAAAAGATTATCTCCAATGAAATATAAAAACAATGTATTAATCAAAATAAAAGATTCAATGAGTTGGTAGGGTGGAGAGAAGCAGTTTATAAATGTGAGGAGGAGCATAGGCACCCCCTGCCCTCCTTTTCACTGAATCTCTCTCTCTCTCTTTCTCTGTGCGCACATGTGTATCCCATTGGATTTGTCTTCTGATTAAAGAATACAATTAAAATAATATAATTAGAATTTGGGTTTGAGAAAGTAATTATAAAATATTAAAAAAAATGTATGGCAAAATTTACTGTGGAAGTAAAGAGAACTTGGGTCAGGTACATCTAGCCATATCTGGAGAGAATCCAGGGCCAAATATAGTTGGTGTTGTTTGTAATGTGCATGCTTCCAGCAGGAGGCAGTAGTAGCACTTCTCTGACACCTGTGTGTAAGGAGAAATTTCTGTCCCACCACCAGCTCCCAAATAAACACACTGATGTTCTATGAATTACAAATGCTCAGCCGATAGCTCCGACTTATTACTAACTAGCTCTTACATTTTACGTTAACCCATATTCCTTATTTATGCTCCTCCACATGGCAGTACCATTGTTAACATGGCATATTCATCTCCTGCTCCCCCTCCATTGGACTGGCAACTCCTTCCTTTTGACTCTGTCCTTCTCCTTCCCATTATTCTTAGTTTTGTCACCCTGCCTATACTTCCTGTCTGGCTACCGGTCAATCATTGTTTACTAAACCAATTCAAGTGACACATCTTTACAGTGTACAAAAGGATTATTTTATAGCACACGGGCATACAGACATCCTGCATATTTTAGGTCTCATGTGCATTTGCTAGTTATATTCCTGGCTATTTACAACAAAATTTGAATTTGAAATCTCACATGTTATTATTAGCTAGCTCTTACAACTCAAATTAACAGGCAAAAGAACAGAGTGAAACACAGCTTCTTAGTAGTAACATTTTCTTGGATGGGTTCTGGTTGCTAGAGGCAAGCACATCTCCTTTAAGAGAGGCTTCCAGAGAGAAAAATGTAGAGCTCAACAAAAATCAATAAAATAAATAAAAAAGAATTTACAGATAAAAAAATAAAGAGAGAGAGAGAGAGGCTTCCTGACTCAGTGTTAGTACCTAACACCTCACAGCTCTTTTAAGAGGCTCTGCCACCAAACACTTATGTTTATGAGCAGCCTCTGGTATGCTTCTTGGTGATAGCATGGAACTAGAAACTGCCCTGAGTGGTGGTAAAAAATGTGGCTCCCACCAGTATCTCTGCCATGAATCTAGATTCTCAGGAAGCTAAGGAGTGGTGGATCCAATTGCCAAAACTGCTGCTTTAATCCTAGCCATATCTCTTAGGGAATTAAAGACTCATATAGTCAATAAAATATAAAGACATACTATTAAGGCAGATTAAGATAATAAATGCCTATGATATTTTTTTAAAATCAATGTTCCCCCATTCAGAAGGAAGTAATCTAGAAAACTATACCAACATTCCCCCCCAAATGAATTATGGATGTTTGTCTTTGTTTAGAGTGTTGGTTACAAGTTGTTATGGATAATGGTCAGGAAAAAAGATAAACAAAGGATATTAGATTCAGAGTTTTTATTTTGAAAAGAAAAAAAAAAGAAAGTGCTGTGGAATAACGTTCTTGTGCCCTGTAAAGATTTGTCCCTTTTATTGATTTAATAAAACACTTACTAGCCAGTAGCCAGGCAGTAAGTATAGATGGGGTGACCAGACAAGGAGAATTTTGGGAAGAGGAAAGGCAGTCTGCAGTTATCACCCAGACACAGAAGAAGCAAGATGAGAATGCCTCACTGATAAAAGGTACCAAGCCACTTGGCTAACATAGCCAAGAATTATGGGTTAATTTAAGTTGTAAGAGCTAGTTAGTAATAAGCATGAGCTAACAGGCCAAACAGTTTATAATTCTAATAAGCCTATGTGTGTTTTGTTGAGAATGAATGGCCGTGGGACTGGACAGGATAGAAATTTCCATTTATATTTAATCTAATTATTTCCTTCCACATCTTCATCTACTATTGTCCCTTCTCCTTATTAATACACCTAATGTTTTAAATGAAACATAAAAGCTAGGTAACAGACCCAAGGATTTGTATTCTTGTATTCTGATAAGAGGTTTTCCACATGAGAAATTTCTAACATCATTTAGTTTTGCCTCAAATCCCCTTGTGCTTTCCTAGACTAGGTTAATAGCTAGCATGGGAAGGCAAGAAAATTATGAAATTGCTAGCTCATATAGACACAGTTGCACAACCTTATAAACTGTAAAATTATTCAGGTGTTTCAGAGATATCTAGGAGGAAATATGTATTAATTTCAAATAGATTCCAGCAAAAAGAAAGTTTTCAGAATTGTGTTTCCTAGTCTATACTAAAATATTTATAAGACTCTCTGTTTTTCATTCCACTCTGTGACTTCCAGAGAAATCACCAAAAACTAAATTATCGTCTATACTTAGTAGAAGAGAGAATATGTAGAACTGACTGCCTTCTATACCTCTTTCATCCCCCAGGTTTGCAGACCTAGTTCTCCACAAATGTGTTAGTCATCAGCTGTTTAGAATGAAGGAAAGATTAGGACAGAACTGCAGCTTTAACTAAGCACCTAGAGTCATGATACATATGAACTCTGCTGTGTAAATTCAAGGTCACATCACTGAACATGTTATTTTTTTTCTCCTTGTTTCTCTGTTCTTCCTGCTCACCATTCTAGCTAGTGTAGGCACCCCGTGACTATGCATCCAGCTAAAATTTTGCTGACATTAAAGCTCTGCTAGCTATTAGGATTTTCTGTATGGTCTGTGTGGAAATACTGAATCCTTTCAGCTTTCTTTTCCAAGTGCACCCTTTCTGTCTTAGCAAATTTCTATGGAACACGGCCTCTAGTCTCCTCCTCGTCTGCCCTTTATTTCATGGGCAGTAAATATGACTATTTGTCATGCATATTGTCGAACAAATCACATAACACATTCTAACCAACCCAGGGAATATAAAGTTAGTACCATTTTACCCTTCATTCTGTCATCTAGATTAGCCTTAGTTCTGCCTGCAAGGATCATTTTACCAGCTGAAAAGAGCAAATGACAAACAGAGAAATATTTATAGCGACAGTCTCAATTCTAATGGATTTCCTTTCAGCTCAATATGCTTATCCAGCTTTGATCCCTTAGGTCCCTCTTATCATAAATCAAATTAATATCAGCCACAAGGAAAGAAAAGTCTTATAGGTAATCCAGTTCAAGCTGATTTCAACCCTTACTTTTCAAGTCTTTGGCATGTGTGAGTCAGTCATGTACTACATCATACTAATAGTTTGGATTGGTAAAGAGCCTGGGCATCTGCATTTTTAGCAAGTACCCAGAGAATTTGGAGGCTGCTAGAATCTCAGAATTCACCCAATTCAACCACTGTTCAAAATATTTATACTTTCCCTGACTAGTCTGTAGTTTTCCTTCATAAGCTTGTGGAACAGAAGGTATTAAATATTGTCTTAGAAGAGTTGGGAAAGAAGTTTAATGAAAATACTACCCAAATAGACAATACTAAATTAAAATATCAACCTCATACTGCATGGAAGTCCAATGCATTTAACAAATAATAACAGGAGAGGCCAGACTTGCAGATACAAACTATAGGATCTCCATGACACCAGGGAATAACAGGATATCCAGAAGAAATCCCAGTGAGGGCCCAGTGTCAGCATTGTAGCAGAAGCCAGATGTCTCGGACCAGACCAATGATTCATCACAATTGAACGTAATTACTACAGATGTATGGACTAAGGGGTAAACTTTGTGATTCATTGGGCCACACTACAGCTTCCACACCGAGATTTGTTTGCTTGTTTTTAAGGTTTTGACTATACTTTTAAATTTTGTTTTGATTTCTGGAGGGAGGTCAAAAGGGCCGAGTGTGGAAGTGAGGGGATGGGGAGAGGAGTGTGATTGGAAATGTATAATGTGAAATATACAAAGAATCAATAACATTTCATAAAAATAATAACAGGTAAGATCATGTTCAGAGCAAAGTTTTGCATTTAAAATTTATGTAACTTTGGAGTCCCGCCTAAAGCAAAACAAAATAAAACTGCAAAGCCTAACTGTATCTCATTAATGCAGATGAAGGTAATTCATTCTTAGGTCGTTAACATAGTTCATCCCATAAAATATAAATAACAACAACAATAAAGAGCAGAGGTGATTTTGTTCACTGAGTGACAAAGGCACAATGGACAGCATTTCAGTCCAGAAAGGCAGGCCACAGAAAAATGGTCTCAGTATCTCAAGAACACAGGACTTCATTCCAAACCACTGATCTGATGGGAACACTCTACAATGAACTCCAGCCAGAAAGAGCATGACAAAGCTCAAACAATGATCACAGGTTCAAAGAAGGACAGCTGTCTTCATCCTCGTGGAGCAGTCAATATTTGTACCCATGACTTTCCAGAGACAGTCTGCAATTCTAATCCTCCATGTATGTGTAAGCAGCAAGATGCAAGTTACCATTCTCAAAACTCTACATTTTCTAAGCCCATTTGCAGATGGAATTGAATTTTAGACAACTTATAGACAGCAGCTTAATGGAGATTTGGTTTTAAAATTGACTCTTGAATGAACGATACTGTTTTTGTACGGAATAAAGCACAAATTAATTTATGAACAAGCACCACGGTTGTGTGGAATAAAATGTAATGTATGAACAAACCCCAATATACAAATAACTTCTCTGAATATCACTTACTTTCACTAGGAAAAATAATTTAATATGTTCCATAAACCTTCTGCCTACCAGTACAATAAGTATGTATTATCCAATATGGCTATTTAAATGTTTCTTTTATTTACTTAATCTTTTGATACAGACAGTATCTGACTGTTAGTCCAAGCTGGCCTTGTTCTTAAGAATCTCTTGCTTCCAACTATGAGTACCAAAGAATGCAGGGATATTCCATTTATTCCAAGCTTATATAACTTGCAGAAAAATCTCTGTAAATTTTGTAGAGAAAGTCACATGTGTGTGAATATGTGAATATATGTGTACATGTGTACTATTGACCAGACCCATGGATCAATCACATCGGAATGTGTGTGAATATACATGTACATGTATGCTATTGAGCAGACCAATAGCTCAGTCACATCGGAATGGGTGTGTATATGTAAATATATGTGTATATGTGTGCCATTGAACAGACCTATATCTCAATTATATGGGAATGTGTGTTTATGTATGAATATATGTATACGTGTATGCTATTGAACAGACCTCAATCACATGAGGATGTATGTTTATGTATGAATATATGTATATATGTGTGCTATTGAACAGACCCATATCTCAATTACATGGGGATGTGTGTTTATATATGAATATATGTATATATGTGTGCTATTGAACAGACCTATAGCTTACATTGAAATTGCCTCACTGTATTATGTCTTTGATGGAAAAATTAGAAAAATGTCAATAGATATTTTTGCCATTCAAAAATAAGTATGCATTGTTTATTCTGTGATTGAAATTTTTCTTTTGTTAAAGATAGATAATTTTCACATACAGTATACCCAGATTATTCTTGCTCCCTCTGCTCCTCCCAGTCCCTCTTCTCTGCATCAACTTTGTTTCTGTCTCTTATTAGGAAAGAACAGACTTCTAAGAGATAACAACTTAGCATGGAAAAATAAAATAAACTAAGATGAAGGAAAAACTATCATATCCAAGTTGTACATGGCACCCAAACAGGAGGAAAAGAGTCCCAAGAGTTGCCACAAGAGTCAGAGACCCACTTGTTCTCATGGTCAGGAGTCCCTTCAAAAAACCTAAGCTACGAACAATAATATAACTCAGAGGAACTGCTGCAGAGCTCTGCAGGTCCTATGCTTCCCATTTAAGTCCTCATGAGCTCATATGTGCCTTGCTCAGTAGATGTGGGATTCTCATCTGTATGCTATGAATATATTTTATTACCATTGATTATTAAAGAAGCTGTCTCAGCCAATGGTTTAGTAGAGTAAAGCCAGGTAGGAAATCCAAACAGAGATATAGAGGCAGAGTCAAGGAGATGCCATGTAGCTGCCAAAGGAGAGAGATGTCGTGGAAACTTTACTGGTAGGCAACAGATCTGTGGTGATACACAGATTAATAGAAATGGGTTAATTTAAGAAGTAAGAGTTAGTGATAAGAAGCATGAGCGAATAGGCCAGAACGGCTGGGAAATGAACAAGAAGTCTCCACTTACAAAATGGTGCCCAATTTGTGACAACTACATCCACATAAAACCTGAGAGAGGTTGAAAAGAAATTCTAGACACACACTCTCACACACACAAAGTCAGAGTTAAACATGACTTCTTAGTAGTCATATATTTTCCAGGCTTGATGAGTTTTCTAGCAGAAAGCAGAGGCAAGATTGCTTTAAAAGAAGGCTTCCTGGTTTGTGCTTGTTCCATGAACAAACCAGGAAGCCTTCTTAAAAGAGCTGCACAGCTTTTGCTGCTTCTGCTGAGTCAGGAAGCCCTCTTTCATGAGGCCAAGCACTTTAATGGGGCTTAGAGGCTGCTTGCTGCAATTTATTTGATTGCAGCATGTGCCAACTGCTTACCAGAATTGAGGTGGTGAGTGTGGCAATACATGGATTAATATTAATGGGTTAATTTAAGATGTAAGAGTTAGCTAAAAGTACGCATAAGATATTGACCAAACAGTGTTGTACTAATATAGTTTCGGTGTTATTATTTGGGTCTGGGAGACTGGGAAATGAAAGAGTAGCCTCCATTTACACTCTGTTGATTCAGAGAGCCTTGCTTTCCTGTTGTCCTCTGTTGCTACTTTCTCATAATCTTTCCACTTCTGCTACAATGGCATTCCTTGAGCTCTGAGGGGAGAGTTTTAATGGAGACTTCCAACTGTTGTACAATGATTTTGCTCTTTTGGCTTTTTGGGGAGGCCCACCACACATATCCCAAATAAATCACACATGGAGGCTTATTCTTAGTTACAAATGCCCAGCCTTAGCTTGGCTTGTTTCTTGACGGCTTTTCTTAAATTATCCTGAGTAACTTTTGCCTCTGTATGTTTATCTTTCTCTATTTCTGTGTACCTTTCTTTTGTTTCTTTCTCCGTGGTTTGCTGTGTAGCTGGGTGGCTGCCCCTCGTGTCCTCCTCTCCTTGTTCTCTTGTTGCTCCTCTTCTTCCTTGTCTCTCCATCTGCCAGCCCTGCCTATCCTTGCTCCTGCCTCATTATTGGATGCTCATCTACTTATGAGCATCATCAGGTGTTTTAGACAGTCACAGTAAACACAGCTTCACAGAGTTAAACAAATGCAGATAAACAAAAGTAAAACACATGG
Organism: Microtus oregoni; assembly: GCF_018167655.1. NCBI lineage: Eukaryota > Metazoa > Chordata > Mammalia > Rodentia > Cricetidae > Microtus > Microtus oregoni. The sequence goes on along the minus strand of NW_024543077.1, from coordinate 8,675,054 downwards.
GAGTAATATTCCCCAATGTTTCCCCTTTTGTCTCTCTAAACAAAAATGAAAAGTTTTAACTTCAACATAGTAAGTCTATATACAATTCACACAATTATCGAGTGAAGATTATATCCACAATGTACTAATTCTAAATCATTGTGTCTGGTAAATTTAGAGAAAATGCTCCATAATCTATCCTATCTTAATAAATCCAACCTTTTATACCTAACATACTTTCTATCAAATCTACAAAAAACTGCAGCTATCACTATCTGGCCTTCAACTCCATCAAATGTACCAGAAGAATATAATATTATTTAAATAAGTAAAAAGTACATTGCAAACAACTTCCAAAAACTCTAGAAATGACATCTGAGTGACTAGACAGTCTCCCAAAGTTCCTTTGCAACATTGGGCCATCCATCTTCTGCCTACAGGCCTATAGTATCTGGTAGACTTTTCAATGAAGCAGGAAATTCCAAAGACTGTCCTGCCTCTTTTGTCAACTTGTGTCAGTCAATTTCCTCTGTGTCCTGAGGAATGTCTGGCAGTTTCTTCTGTGAAGCCATAATTTTGAAGGACTGTCCTACTTTAGTTTAATAAAATTCATCAGTTGCATCTTTCTGTGTCCTGCAGACTATCTGACAGTTTCTTCTGTGTCGCAGGAACCCTGAATCACCATCCTGTCTTGTTTTGGCAAAATTTGCAGCAGGCACTTTTCCGTGAATCCTGCATGTCCAGTCTGCAGAGTATAGAGTCATCAAAGGCAAGAGCAGTTTTTTTGCTCAGTGGCTAAACTTACCATAATGAAAGTAAACTCCATAAGGAATTTCTTCAGTGCCCATATCTTCTCTGAAGTAAATTGGTGCTGCTAGTAGCAGACAGGTCTCATTTCATGAAAGACACATAGGATGGGGACGGGCTTGGAGGCTAGGTTTTGAGGGTGTCTACCGGTGGGAAGAAAGCAGGGTGTTCCACCAGGATCTGCTTAGTGCTCTGGGAGTCAGGGCAGAAAGTATTAACTAAAAGTTCTATTACAGACCGAGGGATGAGAGTGGGGCTTGAACTTGGAAGAGTGAAAGAGAGGTAAAGATCTAAGGCTAGCCTGCCAGCTTCCCAGGCCTGAGTAGTCTGGAATGTTTTATGTTACTGTTTCTTTAAGCAAGTGTACTATCTTTTCAATTATCTCTGTTTTATTTGACTTGAGCATTTATTTTGTTTTACCTTAAATACATGAGTTTCCTTCATGTCATTTCATTATTTTCTATTTGTTTAATAGATTCTAGGATTCTTCATGAATATGTGTAGAGATTCCGGGACTTCATCGATATCAGATCTGCAGGTGCTCAAATCCCTTATATCAATTACATATCATCTGCCTATATCCTAATTACCTTCCTTCCTACATTGCAAGGTACTTTTAGAATACTTATAAGAAATAATTATTGCATTATTCAAGGTATAACAATAAAAATCTGAACAGGTCCAATATAGATACTATTTTTTCTTTCATATATTTGCTTCACAGAAATAGAGTCCTTTGGTGGGTTTTGCACATTCTAGTGACATGTCACTCAGATTCTACATTTTTTTTCAGCTGAGCAAGTCTGATCTTGATATAGCTTACTGAAAATTTTTTACATGTTCTTTCTATTTTTCAGCTCCAAGAAATTTGGAATATTATTAATATTTCAATCTCTGTCAGATTTGTGTCTGTTCTTACTGTGTTCAATTGTTTCCCTACATCTTTAAGCTGCTACATCTGTAGGTGACATTTTGAATTCTTACCAGATAATCTGTCTGTGTTCCCATCTTTTCACACATTGGTTATATCATGATTCCTGCTGGTTTTAAGGTTATGACCATACATCAAGGTCTACACATTTGAGGAAGTAACGTTTCCATTCCTTGTGGACTACCTTTGAGTAAAAATGTGATTAAATGCTATCCCAAGAATCAATGCTGAGCTGACTACCTCTCTTTGGGCTACTTTTTTGACCATTTCAAGGTTCTTAAATGCTTCAGGCCCATGAAACTGAAGAGAAGACCTGTGTGACCTCTCACAAGTGCACACTGGGACGTGTCTGAAGCTCACAGCCAAGGAAATCACCCAATCCCTGAGTTCTTCCTGAAGTGTAAAGCCATTGTAGTTTCTTAGTAACTAGATTCATTACAAGCTGTAATGAGTTTATCTTGTTGTAAAGATGAACGTGACAATCACTGATTGTTCTTGGAGACTGTATCACCACAGGGACATGGAAGATAGGGTTCTCCCAAGGTTAGGCTTTGCTGTGGAACATCTCATGTTAAATCTATAGCAAAGTCTAAAGTTTTGTTTCCCTTTCCCACAAAATGAACTTTTTTCTGTAGTTGCTGTTCTCATTGGGTTTGAAGACAAAGTGAGTTGAGTAATGCATACAGTTCTTTCTATTCTCTGATACATTTATATATTTGTTTGTTTGTTTATTTATTTATTTAAAATCCTGGCTGCAGTTCCCCTCAATCCTCTTCTCCCAATTCTTCCCCCATGCCCTCAGTTTTCATACTCCAATCCACTCTTCCTTCATTTTTGTTTAGAAAAGGACAGCTCTCCCATGAGTATCAATAAAACATGGAATATCAAGTTGCAGTAGGACTAAACACCTCCCCATGTATTGAGACTGGTTAATGTGGTCTAGTATGTGAAATAGGGTCCCCCAAACCAGTGAAAGAGTCAGAGACAGCCCTGTTCTCATCGTTAGGAATCCTACAAGAGGACCAAGCTACACAGCTGTCACATATATGCAGAGTGCCTATGTCAGTAATGTGCAGGCTCCCTGGTTGTCAGTTCGATCTCTGTGAGGTCCTATGAGCCCAGGTTCATTGGTTCTGTGAGTTTTCTTGTGGTATCCTCGACCCTTCAGATTCCCACAATCCTTTCTCCTCCTCCTCAGCAGGATGTTTGCATGTGGATCTGACTCAGTTTCCATCCGTTGGCTGGATGAAGCCTCTCTGATGGCAGCTGAGACACAGGAGGTAGCAGTCTGGACACAGGAGATGGCCAGTTCAGACTATGTGCCATTGCTAGGAATCTGAGCTGGGGCCATATTTGTAGATTCATGGGATAGTCCCTAGCACCAGGTTTTCACCTGACCCTGAAGTGCCGTCCTCCTTCCAGTAGTCTCTTTCATTACTCTCTCCCTCTGACACCTCATGCTCCTGTCCCCACCTACCCTCAATCCACTCAAAGACTCTTCTATTTCCACTTTCCAGGGAGATCTGGGTGTCGCCCAATGAACTTCGCAGCCATGTGTCATGACCTCACCCCTTGTTTCTGAACTCTGATGAAGGTACTTCTGTTGGTGTCTTAAGAGGGATTATTCTCCATCTCAATTAAAAGAAGAGACACTAGACTTTATGCATTGAGCATCCTCAAAGAGCCGAGACATTCCTCCAAAGAGGGGCTAGCTTAACTGGAGGTTTTTTAAAATAGGATTCTAAAAATTAGCCTGGAAACTTGCATCTCGATGTTGTTATTATTTTTAAAAAATCTTAATGTAAATTGTTTCTTTCATTTTTGAGGTTTATAGTTCATTCCCCCAATACCCTTCCTCCCTTAAAACCCTCTCATATAAAGAGTATACTCTTTCTTGATCTTTTTCAAATCCATGTATGTATTCCTGGGTGTATCTCCAAGATGTCATGTTAATCTTGATTTTTGTATCTAGACAAGAGAGTTGTCTCCCATTTCCTTTCATCTTTCTACGCATAAAACACAAGCTGGTTGTTTGTATTTTCTCTTCTACATTAGAATTTGTTGGGACTAATCTTCTTTACTATAGGTCACTCTGCTAAAGAAAGCAGAATAATCTATTTATATGTCTCCCACTGGAAAGAAATTGGCCTCTAGACTCACAGTGCTGCTAGAAACAGAACCAAATGTCCTTTCCAATTGGATTAAAACATAGCAGAGTGGTTAAATAATTCAGAAAGATGTATGGCTTTAAATGGAATACTTCCACAGGAAATGAGATTCTGTGATGCAATAGGAACTAGACAAAAATTTAAATATAAGGAACAATGCTTTTTAACATTAGAAACCAGTCCTTTCTAGGTGACTATGAAAGCAGGAGATAGTACCACAAGCACATTTTAAAGCACATTCTAACTTTTGTAGTATTCCATAAAATAATTCTTTTATTATCATTTACATCTCTTGATACTATAACAGCTCTCTGACGTTACATTAGTTGCAGGCAAGCAGAAAGAGGAAAACCTACTCAGTTTCTGAGTATCCCATGCTGCATTATCCCAATGCAGCATGGGATACGACAACATACTTTAAAAACGAGGAGCTGAAATGTGCTAGAAATATCCGTTTCATGACGAGAGACAATACACATAAGCTTAGGGTTAGAGAGTAAAATATCGCTGCGAAATCTGATACAGTCCTTGCTGTGCCAAGGACTCTAGAGAGGAATAAACTTAAACAATATATAAACCATGGCTCACACGCCAATTGTTCATTTTCCATTCTTAAATGTCCTTCAAACTAGTTCATACTTATGAGATCCTATGTGCTAACAGTCCCAAGGTACATTTGCTGTAAATGAAGGTGGCACCCCCTACATGACAATGTTTTCCCTCCAATGAGGAAAAGAAAAATTGCTTAGAATGTACACTCTTGAAATTTGCTGTCAGGGAGCACATCAATAAATCAGAACCAAACAGGAAGAACTGTTTGACAAAAAGTGAAGTCCACTCAGGGTTACAAATGATGGACTTTACAAATGCTGGATTGTATTAAAAATATAGACTATAGTGACATATTAATCTCTTCGATATGTGCTTTGGCTTAGTGGCTTACTATATATATATATATATATATATATATATATATATATATAGAGAGAGAGAGAGAGAGAGAGAGAGAGAGAGAGAGAGAGCACATCACCATTTCTTAAACTAAAGATAGGTGTGTTTTGTAAAAAAAAAAAAGTATATATTAAGTCTTCATTTGTAGATGGATTTTATCAAAGATCTTTATGTATCCGGTGAATAAATGTAGGCTTGTTTACTACCTGTAGAGAAAAAACATTGCCAGTCAGAAAGCAGTGGGGTAATTAAAAGCTAAAATAATCTTTTCATATATAGTCAAGATAAGTTTTCAATTATGCAGCCTGATGTCTCAAGCTAAAGAGAAACGGGCTCTAAGAGTTTTACCGTCGAGGGACACATGTTCCCATTCAAGAATGACACTTTGAAACCTGCACCGGAACTCCCAGGAGCTGAGCGTAATAAGACGGGGGGGGGGGGGCAGCTAATTAAATCTGCTGCCAAGCATCACAATGCACTCGAGACTGTCTTCCATGGAGAGTTGCGGGTGTCACTAGATTCGAACTGAGCTTCGTGCATTCCCCTCGCAATGTATGCGACAAACCACATTCTCCTTAACACTTTATTCCTTTTTAAATGACTATCTCCTTTTATAATTGTCCACAGATTTAGCCAGAGAAATAAATTTTACAATGGCCCCAAATGATTATTTCAACAAACCTGGCCCTTCTAATTCTAAGTCTAGCACAGTCAAGTTATTGTGAAGGAAAAGTCTGTTTTGGGGAAAAATGCTTTCTAAAAATACTATTTCCTTCTTTACAACTGTGAAAAGCATTAACAAAACAGACAGTGATGAAGACATTAGGAGCCTTTAATTCTTTTTATCAGTTTGTCATATATGAACCTAAGAACCCTTACATCCAAGGATCATTAAGGAATGATGAAGTTATTCATGCAAATAAACAAAATTGTAACTTTTATAGGCATTCTTTTGTACTTGAACAGGGATTTGATCAAACTTAGTAGTCTTTTAAATCTATTATAGACATAAGAATACACATCATAACTCACTGTCGGGCTAATGGGAGATAGTATTTTCATTTTGGAGGGAAGAATTTTTTCATCTTTTTTATTAAATATAATATTTTTCATGCAGTAGATTTAATTGTTTCTATTTCATGTGTCTGGGTATTTTGCCTGCATGTATATCTGTGTATCATTATGAGCATGCAATGACATTGGAGGCCAGGAGAGGGCATCAACTCCTTGGACCTGGAATTAGTAGCCATCTACCAGTCCTCTGGAAGAGCAATGATGCTCTTAAGTGCCCCAACATCTCTCCAGCTACTATTTTAATTATTAAAATGTAGATATGTTAGGTTATCATTGTAAACACATGCTATGCACACAAATTTTAGAAAGAGTAGCAGAAATGATCCAGAGTTGCCTTCCTCAATAGAAATGTTCAACTTTCCATAAAATAAATATTCGTAACTACCTTCCGCATTATTTTTGAAAACATTAATATGATTAACTTAGATTTCACCATAGATAATTTGATACTTGTTATGATTGTCTAGAATGTCTCCAGAAGATATATTAATTCAGATTAATGGAAACATAAAATACAATTACAGATTTATATAAAATGTTTAGTATGATTAGTATTTGCTCAATATCAGTTATTGATGTCAAACTCAAACTTTTCTACATAAGACAACTTATGACCAATTTTAGCTTCAGTAGAATGAATTGATTTATTTTTGAACTTGTGATTTTTCAAACCAACCGTTTTCTACTCATGCTGCATTTGGGGAGGGAAGGTTGGGAAGTTTTCCTTCAAAGTCACTTCGCTTTTAGGCCAGGGTAAGTACCTTCAATTTTCATTTTTGTTTATGAGAAAAACATGGGCACTAATATCTAGATGACTCTGCCTTGAACACCCTCTGCAATTTTGCCAAGACTCATAAATAAAATCTATAACTATCTACTATTTCTTTAAACTGGGTGACTCAATTAATTAATTAATAGCTGATTTTCTTGTAATTTTTATGTTCTAATTTTCACATAGTGATTTTTAGTTTGTCACCAGAATGTCATGTCATTAACCCATGACTGGAAAAAGACCCGGCTGACATGTACATCGAAGTTTTATGAAGATAGTTTGTTGACCTCTGTGTTTCATCAAAATCTATACATGCCTGCACCTTCATCTTTTTGTCTTGCTCTTATTACTTTCAACCTACTGAAATTCTATAATTGTAATTTCACAAATTATTTGTAATTTTTAATTATTGACATAAAATGAAATAAATGAGTAAGTCTAAATTTGGACAAAAGATATATTTGCACTAATTTTACAATGGTCATAATTTCAATCATTTGTTTCTTAATTCATAAACTTATCAAAAATTGAGATATTTATTAAGATATTGTATTTGACTAACCATGTCTGAAAATATTTTTGCCCTAATTTATAACCATTTTGATAAGATTAAAATATTTTAAAGCATACACACTGTTCTGGAGCACTTACTTATTTTCCATTCTTGGATCTGCAAGCACAGTATGAAATCATAAAAGCAACAAACATCACTGCTCCAACCCCAAGCAAGGCCTTTTCAACCAGGCCAAGAAGATTTATCTTCCCAGTCACTTGACTTCTGAACATTTCTGCTTTTTCATCGCCAATAGTTCCAGTCTGTAATCAAGTTGACAATTAATATTATGGGAGTAAATGAGCGAAACAAAGTAAGTCTATACCATCTTCTTCTTTAAACCCATGCATAGGTATCAGCTGCATCAGCCAGTCAGTAAAATTCACTTCGCATCTACAAATAGACACACTGAACAAGCCAGGGAACGGTAGAGATGCCCGCCACTTTGATCATGCTGAATTGAACTCAGCAGTGAACTAGCATTCATTTGATCATAGGAATTCTTTGAACTATTCCACAGCTTTCCTAATTCTGCTTCCTGGTGTCAGGGAGAAATTGCAAAGGTCAGCAGCTGTGCTGCTGTGAGGGTTTATGCAAAGCGCTTTCTAATTCTGTGATTAATCACTTTAGCAGTTCACAGGAAATAGTTTATCAGTCAATCGTCAGTCTACTCTAATATTTCCTGTTTAGGAATAATTGATTTTTTTATTACCACTGTTATATTCAACGAGTCTTGAATTCTGCCGTATTACATGTATGCATGTTTCTCTTTTTACTATGACAAGTAAAATATACAAAATTATTTGTCTAAAAAATAAACCATAAAACTTATCAAACACTTCTGTGTAATACAGTTTTATTCTAATAGATATAACAAAGTGTAAGATCATATTTATAGAAAATGTAAATACATCCTCAAATATTATCATACACATGTCATTTTAAATACCAAAAGTTTTTACAGAAAATTGTTGTTAATGAATAATAAAATACTAACCTCATTAAGCCAAAGTATAGGTACAATATAATTTCTCTTCAGATACTTCAATGCTCTATAATACACAGCAAAAAATTATTGGTATATTTTCACATATGTAAAATACATTTCAAATTAATAATTTTTCAGAATTCAATTAGTCTTGTGATTGTTCAAGTTCCTTGATTTTGTTCCATTCAATGAATCAATTTTAACACGGATGTTTTTCAGACTGTCCATTCATATAATCTAATGTAGATTTCTTATTGGATTATTAGTTTATAGCTATAAATTTTAATCTAAGAAAGTATATGACCTCGAAGTTACTGCAGTAGTAATAATTGGATATAATGTACGTAAGAGGTGCCCCCAATAACATCCAACTAACAGTAGTTGAAATATCTAAAGGCCATTTAACAAGCACTAGATGTGATTCTTCAAAAAAAAAAGTGCCCTATTTATGTAATAATTGTGTAATGGCAAAACGATGAAAAACCAGAAGATGTCGTTTCCACTTTCACTAACACCAATCTACTCACATTTTACAAGAAATGCTACCGATTGCTTAAAAACAAAGTTAAGGAGACTCACTCGATTTTTTTGGATGGCTTGACCAGTATGTTCACCTGCAGTCGTTTTGCAAACTGTAGAGTGAATCCAGTTATCTAAAAAGGGCAAAGTTAAATAATTACAAGTTTATAAAACATTCTTTTATAATAGTCAGATTTTACCTTTTCTGTGACACAAAGAGTCCTTTTAAATTTGAAATGGAAGAATTCTTAAAGCTGGGAAGTTAGATTCTATAAAACCTTTTGCGTAAGTACATGTAATCATGTTCAACATGCATATGTATGAACACGCTGACCTACATACATAATATATGTATGTATATATACATACACATATACAGAGAAAGACATAACATATGCTTGTATATATATATATATTTACATACACACATGCATATATTTGGAGAAAGAGAAAAAATTTTCTTGACTTATCTTTGTTTAAATTATCAAATCTACATAATTTGGTTTTGAAGAAATCAACAACATTAGTAAAGCAATTTAAAAAGGAAAACTCAGATATTTTAGTTCCTGAACTAAGTGTTCAAATTTTTATTTTGTTACCGTCCACATATCAGTAAAAAGCAATGTTACAAACTTTCATTATTTTAGAAGAAATGAGTTTACTGCAGTTATTAGATGCTGAGAGCAACTTTCAGAGTTTACAGGCCTGGTAAACGTTAGACTACTGAGCTACAAACGTAAAAAAATGAAAGATAATTGAAATGTTAATAGTAGTTCTATAGCAGCTTTACATATTTTTCTTCTCATAGATTTTGTCTGAAAATTACATATAATCATAATATCTTAAGTCCCTGCTAGCAGTGATTTCTCAAAAAAAAAACAATACCAGTAAAGTAAAATGATGATGATGATATGTATACAATTGTAAGGTAACTACAGTAAATTTTACAATTATAATTTCTGGATCCGAGGGTCAGTAAACGTCTTAGAAGGTTTTATGTGTTAAAATCAAAATTGATTTCCGTGCCATTTATACATTCAAATAGGAGGAAGTAAAGTCCTAGTCTCATTGGCGGTTCCAGTGATCTTATGGATATGATTCAAGATTATGAAACAATTTATTTTCTTAAATTTTTAGACTATTATCCAAATCAGATCAATAAGACAATGGCTTACAGGTTCCACATCCAAGTATGTCCTATGCTCTTCTTCATTTGGACTTAAGCCTTCGATAGGTTCTGATATATCAGGACTTGCATGCAGGAAATGTGGAAGCGAAATGTACACAGGTTTTCCTGAAGACACATTTTAAGAGACAATTAGAAATAGGTTACTATATATATTTATATATTTATATGTTGTTTAAAATATTTGCTAGAGCATAAATTAAGCTTTTATAAGTTACTATATTGTTTGTTTTTGAAACGCTGAGGCAAGAGCACTACATCTGATCATTATTATGCAAAACCACATAAAATCTGCGATATCTCATTAAGTAGCCAGTTGATGTCTGTTTCCTCACACACTAAATTCCAGAATTCAAATGTTCACCACTAAACTAAATTAGACCGATATTCATATGGACTTGGTCCATGTTCTCAGACTCCAATGATGCTATGGCAGCACTGCCTGACTCCCTGGTTTGTTCTTTTTCTATTCTCACTGTACTACAGAGTGTGTAAACAAGACAAGCATGACAGCTTCTCACTTCTTTCTTTAGGGACACAATGAAAGCGTATTTAATTTTATTCTCTGTTTTCCAAGGGCAAAAGCTATAACCATTGCAGATGGTTAGGGGGCTTGATGTATCCTGGGAATTTTCACTTTTCCCTAACCATCAAAACAACATGGTATAATAGCACTGTGGTTTTCGTAATAATCAATTTTGCAATACTGAAACATCCCAGAAGCCTTGAAATAACTTATAAAGGCATGACATCCATTGCCATCTAAGGTTACCTTCTGTTACCATTGTTTTATTTTAAATCTTCAATAAAAAGCAAATTATGGGTGTTTGTCAGGATACAGTCTTATTCATTCATCTCCTGTCCCTGGATTCTTCTGCCTACCTAGCAGCCCTCATTCAAGCTTTCTTGTCCCAGGAATTTCTTTCTGTCTTTCCCACCTTCTTTAGTATGGTGTCCATTACACTTTCAAAACTGCACACATACATGATGCACAGAAACACACACAATGTACAGCCACACACACACAGACACAACACAGACACACATAGACACACACACAGACAAACACACAATGTACAGCCACACACACAGAGAGACACACACAGATGATGCACAGCCAGAGACACAGACACACACACACACACACACACACACAGGAGAAGGGGGGATTTAACTCTATATTCTGCATATAAGAGAAAGTTGGTGATATATAGCTTCCTGAATATGGCTTATTTTCATAATACAATGTATTAGCTGTATATAATTTTTGTATGTTACAACTTATGAATAAAACTCCCAAACATTATTAAATAAAATTTTTCAGGAGCTTTGATAATGAGCAATCTTTATACCTTCTTTACATTTGCTAATGTCTAGCACACCATATGATGTACAGTTGTTTGAGATGACAGTTTCAGTGCAGAAACAGTGGTTGTCTGGATTCTGGAGTGGCGATGCAAAGGCCTTGGCTGGAAGAACAAATCTGTACACGGGGATTCCTTTAAGGTCAACGTCACCCCCAAACACGGCGTAGATGGACCTACATGGATATTTGAAGAAAGAATTTCATACTAGGAGCCAGAATCCCATTCTGCAGATCTGATTCTATTTCTTAAATCTAGTTTATATTCTTGGTTTAACTTAGAAACACATTCCTGATGGAATTATTCTTAGAAAAAATTACTGATTTCCTTTTTTTATGGTTTTACAATTTACAACATGCCATGTTTAAAATCATGAGTATAAAACAGGAATTCTTTAGTTCTTAAAAATCTTCTAGGGTCAGGTTTACATATGAACTGTTACAGGGAATAAATATCAGAGATGCTTCCCATAGTTAAATTTTTCTATGCAACAAATATGTATTTGACTTATTCAAATTCTTTATTTGTGCTCAATTTAAATGAAATTTCCATCGTTCAAAAAGAGCTTAGAGGAAGAGCGGCTCACCTGGTGGGGTGTGTGCATGGAACAGATCTTTACCGTTCAGCCCCTGCGCTCCATGCCTTGTTCAGGGTGTCACAGATCATTTGATAATCTTTCTGACCCCCAGCCAAGCCTATACGATGCAGCCCTGTTCTCAGAAGCTTTATACATAGGGTAATGATTCGGAGGTGTCTAAAGATTGTCTGTAGTCTCATCTTCAGCGAAAGATCTGAGGATCAGGGGTAGTTGGGTGGGGTCCAGTACTCATGGGTATATCCTAATACCCTCAAGTTTAAAAACAACTTGCTGTGGGAATCATTGACACAGCCTTGTAACAAATGCATCTTTAAAAAATCAAGAAAAATATTTGTCCATCTTTTTAAAAACTGGAATGGAGAAGTCTAATGTTTGCCTTCCAGAAACTTACCTGCAAATGTCAGAAGAGAAAAACCGCAGCACCCGAGACTTCTCAACAAAAGGTGGGAAAGAGGCTGCATCTGTTAGAGATCAAGCCAATGACAAGTTTTTTTATGTGATGTGAACCCTAGCAAAGTCTAGACATCGCTCTTTCCAGTGTAGTCAGGAAAAATAAAACATGAATTGTATATACGATTTTAAAGTTACCAGTGGGTTAGCTGTCTTCAGAAAATAAAAAAAAATATATTTCACTTATTCAAGCATATACCTGTTATTGTCTTAAACATATAATCAAATATCTTTCATTGTCAAGGTAATGCATACTTAGAGCACATTTCAATCACAACGGATGTGACAGCTATCTTTGTCAATGTGATGAAGCCTAGAGTGACGTGAGTGGGAAATCTCCATTGAAGAGTTGCCTAGATCATATTGGCTCATGAGTCTGTCTGCAAGGATTGTAGAGGTTTGAATGAGAATGACCCCATAGCTGGGTAGTAGTGGCACATACGTTTAATCTCAGCAAACACAGAAATATCTCTGTGAATTGAAGTCCAGCCTGGCTTAAAGAGTGAGTTCGAGGACAGGCAAAGCTACACAGAGAAAGCCTATCCCAAGCAAACAACAAATATAACCCTGAATAAACAAACAAAAGTCCCTATATGCTTAAATTTGAATGCTTAGTCATCAGGGAATGGCTTTTTGTGGGAGGGATTAAGTAGGGTCTTGTTGGAGTAGGTGTGGCATTGCTGGAGGAAATTGCTCTGAGGGTGGGTTTTCAGGTTTCAAGAACCAAAACCAGGCCCAGTGGCTCACTCTTACTGCTCCCTGTAGTTCAGGGTGTAGAATTCTAATTTTTTTTCAATATCATGTTTGCTTGCATGCAGTCGTGTGCCCCTTCATAGTGACTCTGGACTAAACCTTTGAAAGTGTAAGCCGGCCCCACATAAATGGTTTCCTTTATAAGAGTTGTCATGGTCATGCTGCCTGTTCACAGCAATAGAATAATGATTAAGACAGAGTTGGTATCAGGGATTGGTATTGCTTCGACAGACCTGACTATGCTGCTTCTCGACAAAATGTATGAGTTTGAGACTTTTGGCCTAGAAATGCAGTGGAATGCTTTAAGTAGACCTGAATGGGACATATTGGTAGGAGCATGGGAGACGTGATTTGAACTGTGGGGCTTGGCTCAGGAGGGTGAAAGGAAACAGAATATTAGTAAGTCACTTAGAGACCAGGCCTATGATATTTTGGCATAGGTTTTCCATCTTCATTGTGTGAACCAAGGTCTCTTACTGAGACTTGAAGCTTACTGGATAGGCTGGGCATGCCAGCCAATGAGTTCAGGGATCCACCCTTCTCTACTTTCCCAGATGTAGAATTACAAGTACAGCTCACCATTTCAAATGTGTTCATATGTTTGTTTGTTTTCCCATGGTCTCTGAGGACCCCTCAGGTTCTTGTACCAGAGAGTTGCTTTTCTGAGAGGAAACATTCTCAATGTGCATCCATCCTGTGAAAGGATGTATTCCAAACTGCAGGAGGATGCAGCTTTAGATCATGATAGGCACACGTTGGCATCTTTGTTCCGGTGGCCATTTTCTCCCTCCTGGTCCCATATCAAGTGTTCTTCTCACATGGATCTTTTCCTGTCTACTCATCTCTATTTCTACCCATTTTTATTTCTTTAGTCTGATTCTATATTCCCAGCTTCATGCCTGATGTTCTTATCAGCGCCATGACTAAATTCCCAAAGCTCTGCCTTCATTAGTTAAATCAATTGTAGTTTCAAACAGAGTCCTTAATGTTTTTTTCTCTCATACACAGAGCATTCCTGACCATTTAAGAAGGGCATAGTATACTTCACTTTGTCTAAAGATTATTAGGTTTATGAAACTATGAAAGTGTTGAAATACTTGAAAATTTATTTGGAGAAGTGCCTTGGAAAACATTAATGGCTTTGTTCTACCTTTTTCACCCAATGAGACAGAATAGAATTAAATAAACTCGCAAATCTCAATTATGCCTTGGAAAAGGTAAACAGCCCCCATGTTTCCTTTATTTAACTTTCATTATCTTCATTATGTCGTTTCCCCATTAAGTATTTCCTCATCTACTTCGTAAACATTAGGCATGTGCCTCATAGTGATTAAAAGCTTATCTTTGACTTGAATTACTTCATGATATTTGATTACCATTGTGTTGTACAATCATTTTTCTTTCACGAATGAACAGTGTGTAGTGTGTTTTTCATTGAGGACAGTAAGAAGCCAAACCTACCTATATCTTAAATCAAAGATTTTATCTGTTTCTTTGCATGTTAAATCTAATTTTGAGAACACTTCAACATATATTCTTAACAGATAGCAGACATCTAATTTTGCTTCATTATTGCTTTTTGCCCATTCTAACCAACTTGTCCAAATTAGGTTGCATCTGTTTTACAATCTTACCACCTCAGTCTCAGTTCTGCATTGGTGATATGTTTTCCTTTTTGAAAGGATATCTCTTCACATCTAAGTTATCAATCTAATATTGAGACAGCATCAACTAGTAATTATACCTCTACATTTGTTTTTAACTACTTGTTGGGCACCAGTTTACTAAGTGAGATATTTCTACAAAGCAGCGTTTTTACAAAACTTTTCTAGCAATGAAACAAGACTGATCTGTGGTTAATCTAAAAGTTCTGTCATTTTAAAAAGATAGCCCCTTCCTGAGTCTGCCCAAAGATAAATACTCCCAAATACAGTGTTTGATAAATACTGTCCTTCAACCATCAGAATCCCTTTGGCTGGGAGTGAGGTAGACTTGTGGGAGAAGGTGAGATTTTCTCATTTTGGTTATTACAACAAAGGTTCTTACCTGTGCCATTAATCATGTCGCAATAACTTGGCCAATAGGACAAAGTCCTTAGGAATAAAAGAAATAAGATGAGCAAACACTCCCATTTCAAGAACACCATGGTCACACCATGCTTTCTTCTTCGAAACACTACTTTCATCAATGTAAGGAAGAATAGAGGTGATGACAGCTAGGATTTAATAAACACTCCACACCATTCAGTCCACGACTGTATGATCCTCTAGTCTTATTGCCATAAAGGAAGTACTGGGAACCTTAACAGGACAGATCTAAAACACAAGCTTCTAAGTGCCAAGTTCAATAGAAACCACTCAGACAGGCACAGTTCTGCAAGAAAACGAGAGGAGTGTAGTTCTCTACTCAGGAATTTGTTCCCCTGGAAGAATGTGCTATGTGGTAGTCTGTCCACTTGTTCATACCAATTGAATCAAATTGTTGAGGAAGTTCCTGACATAGGCTCACCCTGATATAGAAGGGAGAGAAAAAAGGAAGAAAGCAGAGTAGCACCTGTTTGGATTCATATAGTTCAAAATGTGTAAATATTTAATGTTTTCAGCATTGTGCTTTTGCAGGTTTTACATTCTTCCCACTTTGGCATTATCAGGTACCAGTATTAGAAAGATATTGAACCTATTTATCTTTTATTTTCTAATTTATCTAATATATATATATACATATACATATGTGTGTGTGTTTGTGTGTGTGATTAAAAGGAATAGAATTAAATCTCCATGAATCTTCTCCAAGACCATTTTGACTGAGAGAAAAGCTAGTGTTGTCCACTCCTCTAACACAGCTAGTCTACAGGGATATCAAGAAACACCATGGCTTATGTTTTCAAAGGAAGTGCTGCCAGTCATACTCAGCCTGGGCACAAGGGGTTAAAGCAATTGCCTAATCTGACATCTTCACGGATCAACCACCTTTAGTTCTAAACCCCACCCCATGATTGACAATGCTTTTCAACCCCACTCTACAGTCTGAAACCCAGGGAGTACGAGCAATGTTCAACATGCAAGCTTTTATATGATGAACCGAAAAGGAAACACATAGAATTGTTTTTCTCCGCTAGACTTCTGTATAAAACCTTGTGAGTGTGAACTTCTTTCTTCTTTAGAAGCAAAAGCATATCTCAGGAAACACTTACTCATTGGATGTTAGAGTTATGTTAGGGAACAGGTGGATGTAATAGTTATGTCTGTTAAGAAAATCATTTACACTTTTAATCTATCTCTAGTGGTCTTCATGGAATTAGGCCATAAATAGAAAAAAAGAAGTTTCTTTGTCTCCTGAGACTTATTTGGCTTCTTTATATTTTACAGAAATAAATAATAAAAAAAATATTTCAAATGAACTGTCAGGAACCGTGAGAAAGGAAAGTATGGCGTCATGAACCTACTTTTTTCTTTCACTTTTCCAAAGGTGAGACATTGTGAGATTTATTACTGTATTAAAATGCGAATTCCATTTTCTATCAGTAGAAAAAAATATTGGCACGGCAGGGAAATTGTAAAAGTGCTTGGATTCATTAAGCATTTTCCTGGTTGGAATCATTTAAAACATAACACTGCAGTGTACAAATTTTATTTCATATGCTCATTTAAAAAGGCATCGAAAGATCTATTTGCCTACCTCATAGATTGTATTGATGTCTTAATTGGTTATTACTTAATTGTATGGGTTCACTAAAATGCTAGACATGCTAAAGAGTTAAAAATTAACACTGTATTTCTTTGTCTAAGAGAAGGAATGAATAAAGGCAAACTTTTCATGTGTTGGTGCTGCTGAATGTCAGTCAGACTGTAAGAACAAGAAAGTGGCGTGAAGAATGGTTGAATGCCTATATCACAGTTGCCCAGTATGCTCCATAGCCACGTCTGTTTTATAGACTGATGCTGCTGACTTAGCAGTAGTAGGAAAATAATACTAACAGTTCTGTAGAACAGCCTAGTCTCTCTCTCTCTCCCTCCCTCCTGCCCTCCCTCCCTCTCTCTCTCTCTCTCTGACACACACACACACAGACACACACAGACACATACACACACAAACACATATAATAAAAACACAGCGTTACTACCTTTCTCCTTTGTAAGAATCAATTATTGCAACTTTGCTTATGTTATCCTTTCCATTGAAAACTTTGTAAACTCCATCTACAGTATCATTGTACTGAAAAATATAAACAAAAAAAAATCACTCATAGATCAAGTCTTATTTAATGTGTCACAGCATGTGCAGCTAACTCCCTTTCACATTTCTTATTTAGGGGTCATTCACCATCATTTTATATTGTTAAATATTTTAATGGTAGAATATAAAAGTTGCCTAGCAATGACTGTTAGGTGCTGAGATAAAATATAAGAAAATAACCAACAGACACTGAAGGGAACCAGACTCCAGCATTGCCATGAGCAACCAGAGCCAGTGTTCTTCAATGTCCCTAGCAGGTTCTGGTAAGGACACGTTGAGCTAAACTTATGAGAATAACAAAAGATTTCTAAAAGTATTCTAAATTTTCAAATTGTTAATAGGAAGAAGATTATTCAAGCAAAACTAAAGATTCCGTTAGCCAAAGAAGGAGCTGTGATAATTTGGTTCAAATCATAATTGAAAATAATTCCTTCAGGTTTCCCAATTAATATTTTACTAGTATATATCTGTATAATCTGAAACACTAACAATAAGGAAATGGAAAATCCAAGTAATATTTCTATACAGTGTCCAATGATACAGCAGTCAAAGCAGACATTTGGTTGGCGTCACACTTGTAACTCAGAACTTAGAGCTGTAGCTACATACAACTACATACAGCAGGAAGGCACACCATCAGTAAGTGAAGCTTGCTGAATAGCTAAAGTAGAAATTCACAGTAGCTTTTTAATCCTTTAAGAATTTAAAGGTCTAAAGATTGAGGAAGGAGATGATTAATATGTTTGAATTTTAAAACAAATACATAATATTATCCTTGATTCTTCAGAACTGATAATTAAAATTAAACACAACATGCAAAGATTTACAAATAAATTTTCAGTTGTATTTAAGAATCAAAATTTGATTAATTTTTAAACTAAGATGAGTTTAGTAAAACTCATTAAATAATTTTTTTACTAGCAAAACTTACAGCATATAAGGTTGAGACTTTAAAAATGAATTAATTATATATTCTCAGATTAACTAATAAGGCTCATATGCAAAACTATAAATTTTTCCTCAATGTCATTTTATTTCCATAATTAAAAGATAGCAATGTACTCATATATATTTGATACTTACAGGATAAAACACACCAACTGTGGTAGAAATAGGATATGGAACCAAACTCAGAAATGGATCCTTGTAACCCCACAGCAGTTCTTTCAAGGTTCTATTTTGGAACATGGAAGACTTGGACTTTTTGATAAGGGAATTGAGCATGGTTTGAACAAACGCGTTTGTGTATATATGTGACGCGGCCTACAAAACAGAGATCACTGCTTGAGAAATCGGTACATGCCATTTCTTTCTTTCTTTCTTTTCTTTCTTTTTTTTTTTTTTTTGGTTTTTCGAGACATGCTTTCTCTGTGGTTTTGGAGCCTGTCCTGGAACTAGCTCTGTAGACCAGGCTGGTCTCGAACTCACAGAGATCCACCTGCCTCTGCCTCCCGAGTGCTGGGATTAAAGGCGTGCGCCACCACCGCCCGGCGTACATGCCATTTCTTAAATAAGTGGACTAAAGATAACAACTAAATTTAACTAAAATACAACTAAGCCTTCAAAATCTGTCAAATTCTGTCTAGACAAAAGTTATAATTTGTGTCATTTTTCTAATTCTCTCATGATTACATTTTTTTTTCTGAATAATTTCTAGCCACAGGAAGACATTCAAATTAAGTGCTGTCTTTAAATGATACTTAAGTCGATTATTGTGATTGTGTCATTTTTCTAGTTGACAAAATAAAATAAACTCATTCTTTTTATAAGTGATAAGATAGCTAAAGCCAAGTGATGAAGGTCATTATGAGTTGAATTGTGTGTGACAGGGTCTGCACTCTTCCATACGGTAGCTAGTATACACTCACTGCCACAGCCAGATTTAGAACTGTGAAGGTGTCATTCTCTGTTCCGACAGACAGCGAAGGCTCAAAGATTGCTCCGTTGGGCTGTACAAAAGAGACAGTGTGGTTCACACCGTCCTGAGTTATATTCTCCTTGGCTAGGTATCGAACTCTGAAATAAAGAGAAACCAACAAAATGGGGGGAAATCAATGTACTGTGTGACCACTAGATATCAAATGTCTCTATTCATTCAACAACTATTTTAACCCAGAACAATTTACACCAACCCACAGAATTACAATGGTAAATAACTATTTAACACTGCATCTCTGGAAGTCTAATCAGAAAGGGTCTTAAACCTGGGAATAGGAAAGTGGAATAGGACTGAATTAAAATAGATGATGGTCTTGGGAAATCAAAGTGGAATGGGTTGAGGACATTTTGGTAATAATTCCATGTGATGGTCCAAATTAATAGAAATGTACATAAAAAGAACTAAAAGTAGCAAGTTCAAAATACTGAAGATGATGATGATGTGGTTTGAGAAATTCAAGTGTTTGAGCTTTGTTTAATTAGGGAGTGAGAGAAAAACAGCTGGTGGTAATAAAAGCAAAAACGAGATTTTAAAAGTAAAAGGGTTATATAATTAAATAGTGGTCTTTATTCTGAGGGTAAGGAGTGTATTTTTCATATTAGAAAGACCTCTCAAAGTGTGTAGTCTATCCAACATTCATGCTGTAAGTTCATTTGTGAAAGCAACAAGGAGCAACAGAGTCTATTTAAAGGGGTCCAGAACTAATTCTATTCCTTCATTTTATCTCTTGACTTCTCATTTCTAGTCTCTTGGCTCAACAATTGCAATACTTTTCATGATGTGTTATGAGATATTGTTTTGTAAAAAATCACTTTGTTGGTACAAGCTATCCATTAAAGTGAAATAAGGCAGACATCCCCAGAACACTTTTCTATACCTGGATGTCACGTATATGAGGAGAGTTATAACTACTGTGTATAGACTGAATCAGGCATGGAGCCTACAGGTTTGATATGAAATGTGAATTCCTGTGCAATACAAATTATGGGCCTCCATGCACATTGTGACTTTGGGTATTTTCAGTATTTTTTTTAACTTCTTGTCATGTTTCAGCTCAGGCTGGCCTTGAACTATGTAGGACGGGAAGGACATAAATTTGCTATATGCCAATCTTTCCAGTGCTGTAGTTACAAAGATAAACCATCACAGCTGACTCTAACTTCTGCATGAATAAGCAAGGTAATGGCCATATTACTTCTAAATGTGGCTTAAATAAAAATAGGAACCTATTTTAATAGTGATACCTTTATGTTTATTCTCTGTTGAGTGAGATACTTAAGCAACCTAAGAAAATCTGAAACATCTCAAGGCACTAAATTCTAAAATAAGTATTTTAAAATTAAGGTACATGTTAATAATAATTCAAGCAAGTCTACAGGAATTGCAGAAACTTTGATGCAGTTATGACTAAGTGAAACAAAACCTGAATAATTTTGGGTAATTTTTCCCTTTAGTAATACTTACAACTTCAAACCAGTAGATGGCACTCAGTAAGAGAAAAATCAGTAAAATATGGTCTCCTCTTAGAAAAGTTCTTTTGAAAGAACATGATCACTCTCTTCTTCAATTAAAAAGGAAACCTTGGAATGTATTAGTTAATAAGATTAAGGGAAATAAGTTTACTTGATGCTTTCATTAGTATTCTTGTCAAAGCAAAGATAAATTTAAAATAACCAAAGGGACTATAGTAATCAGAGTCATGGCAGGTTGGGGTATAATTATGATATTAAACCAGGTAATTTTGTGCTTTGACCATGTCTTATATTGTCAATCAATGCTTCAACACATTGTTCTAGTAGTCCTTTGCCAAATCAACCAGTGGTTCTGTTTTAAGAGGCATATTTTCCTCCAGACTCAATTTAAAATGAATTCAGAGCCAGGCATGATTTCACCTGACATATAGAAAACTTTCGAAAGAGTAACATTTTTTTTAAGCAGTTGATTATCCTCCACTTATTTCAAAGATCCTAAGCAAGCTAAGCTAAAGAAATTCTGTTTTGTTGATGTCATGAGACAAGGTGACTCACTCTTCATCAAGGCCAATTTGAAATTGACGTAAAAAGCAGAGCTTGCTGTGTGTAAATTGTATCTATAAATCCTACTCCTTGCCAGCCTTCACTGTTGCCTTGACAAACAAAAAAGATGTACCTAATTTATCCCCTTTAAGTTTTATGTGGAGCTAGACTAAAAGTTATAGGAATGAATCCTATAGGATAGACACATACATGCTTTCTAGGAGAATATAACTAGACTTAATTGCTATGATTACACTTCTTCGTAGACCCACAAAATCCTTAAAGGTGAAAATCATTATTGCTAAACAAATAAAAATTAAAAAAAAACCCAAATAGAGAATCATTATCCCTAAACAACAACAACAAAAAAGATATGAAAATTTCTTAAATTCTATTATCTATTCTCTTCTCATACTTGGTCATGTTAGGCATATATTTTAGACTTTATTTCTAGTGTCTTACCGTGGATTATAGATTTCATAGATACAAACTTAGATACCATACATACAAACATAGATATCATCACATTTTTTAGAAATTAGATATTCATAGTTTCCTGATAAGTACTATAATATAAAAATATTTTCTTTGCAGTTATAAAAACAGTCTTCTTTGGTCAAATTGTGAATTGTTTGTAGTAAGGAGGACGGGCTGCATCCCACCGACTGGTTAGGTTAACCCCAAAATAACGACACAGAAATTGTATTAATTAAATTACTGCCTGGTCCATTAGCTCTAGCCTCTTATTGGCTAATTCCCACATCTTGATTAACCCATTTCTATTAAATCTGTGTTCACCACGAGGTCGTGACTTACTGGCATGAGTCTAACCAATGTCTATTTTGGGCAGGAGAAGCATGGCGTCTGCTTGACTCTGCTCTTCTTCCCAGCATCTAGTTTTGTCTTTCCCACCTACCTAAGTTTCTGCCCTATCAAAAGGCCAAGGTAGTCTCTTTATTCAACCAATGAAAGCAACACATCCTATACCAATTGGTGATATTTTCACTAAAGAGAAAACTATTAAAGCATGTTAGCCCATGTTGGTATAGTAGGCATGACCTTCACAACAACTACTGCTTTGTCTTCATAATTTAGAGTGTCAGCTGTTAATCCAGAAACGTGCTTTAAAAGGGATAAAAAAACAGTGGAAAATGACATAATGTACAAAATGCTTAGGAACTACAACTGTGGATTATAAAGATAATTAGGAATACAATAATGTGGATATAATTTAATCACGTTACATAAGTGGCATGGAAAGTCCTTCTGTATTTGTGTTGCTTTTATTGGTTAACAAATTAAGAAACTGTTTTGGCCCATAGCAAGGCAGAACTTAGCTAGGCAGGGAAAACTAAACTAAATACTGGGAGAAAGAAGGCACAGTCAGTGAGTAGCCATGTAGCTCTGGAGAGAGACAGTCAGGACAGAACTTTACCCAGCAAGCCACAGTCACATGGTGATACACAGATTAATGGAGATGGGCTAGGTTAGGATATAAGAGTTAGTCAGAAATACGCTTAAACTATTGACCAATCAATATTGTAAATAATATGGTTTCTGTGTGATTATTTCGGGGCTGATCAGCCGGGAACTAACTAGCGGTCTCCTAGAACACATAAGTAGTTGAGCTTCTCCTTGAGAAGAAATCACATAAACGCGCGAAGAATGATACAAAATACTCAACAGTGTTTTCAAGGGAAAATAAAGTTATTCCAAATTCACAGCTAGGGTAGTTTTTTCAGTGCCTTTGACAGCTTTGAGAGTTAAAAAGAAGAGGATCTATGATTTTAATAGAAGAACATGTATGCAGAATAATGATTATCAGTCCCTATATCTGTGAATGTGGACAAATATCTTCCCTTTTGACTGTCTGTTTTGTTTTCTTCTTCATACAGTGATAGTTTCTGACTGATTATCTCTCCTAGACTCATTCATTTAAGATTCTATTTATAATCTTATTAAACCAACCATTAGAACACTTAAGATAGCGAGAAAATTGGTTTAAATTGCTATGTAAATCTCAACGCCTAGATGACCTCAGCACTTACAGGAACTACCATTATGCAAAATCATTTTAGCTTGTAGTTCTCAAAGTAGAGTCTGTATCTGAAACACACAGACCAGTTTAAAACCTACAGGCAGAGTCTTTGACTCCCTTGGCGTAGAGGTTGGTGTTATTGCCATTGTCCCCAGCCGAGAGCCACGCCTTGGCAATCATAGCTGTAAGAGTCTTATTTCATTTTATGATGTTCATCCTGTATACTTAAAACTTTCAACATGCTTACTATGAAGTTAGGAACATGGCAAAAATGTCAAACAAAACATCTGTGAGTTGTTGAGGACAGTTATTTCATAGCTTAAAGTTGATAATAAATTCTATACTTCTTTTCTGCACAATTCAAATCTGGTAACATCTGAATGCCATATATGTATAGCAACAGGAGGAGTTGTTAAACCTATAGATAAAAGATCCATTACAGGTAAGGTAAAAAGTAAGCTAATGGCAAGAAAGCAAATGCATTTCGATACAATGGAGCTCCTTGGGAGGAAAATTCTCAGAAGTGAGGTGAGAACACTACTCAGTCTCAAGAACTTGCTCACCTGTATGTGTAAGGACCTCTCTGTTTCACTTTGATTTTGTCACTGTTCTTTGCCACATCATCTGGATTTTGCACATCAAAGATCCAAAACTGTCTGTACACAGTGGTGCCTGTTTTAACCCAGTTTTTGTAAGCAATTGTTCCTTCTTCAAGGACAACTTCCTGTGGAAAATAAAACAAGTTTGGGTGGTTTCTTTACAATGAACACAGACACTTCTAAGACCTAGTTATACTTAGAATAAAGGAAACAACTTGTGCGAACTTGTGTAACTTGGTCACACACTTAAAGCAGGAATGTTTTCCCCACAAAGCACCCTCTCTTGGTTAAAGTTTATACAGAGAATCTGTGAGAGAATGGCAAAGCCATCCTTGTCGCTTTCTAAAGGAAGCTTTCAAGTGAGCCTGTGGCAACATTTCCTTAGTCAACAAAACAGGAAATTAAGCTAATTCTAAAAACGGTCACACCGAAGACGCTTTGCCAGGTATAGTCTTCTAACCTTGAGGAGCAGTGTTAGTGAGACACAAAGGACAAATGCAGAGAGAAAACTTAAGTATTATTGGGAGTTTTACACAGCAACAGCACCAAAACCCATCCTTCTACCCAACTTGGGCAATTCAAGGAATTGGGACTAATCTTTGTTAAATGGAGACCATAAATGCTCATGATGAATTACATAAGTATAAATTTTCCTCTTTGGAATCCCATTCAACCACTATATGTTTGCAGGAATGCCTGATTCTATTTCCAAAAGATATAACTGCTTAATTTATCATTGTACTACTAATTTTCAAAGAAAAAAACAAGATGAAGGAGGAATAGTGTATGTGTGTGTGTTTGTCTGCATGCATGCATGCATGCCTGTCTGTCTGTCGGTCTGTGTGTGTCATGATACACATTAGAAATCAGGTATATGAGTTGTGGTGGAAATACACAAGAAGAAAATATACAGCAAAGGAACTGAGACTGTTACGAGCTGCCTCCTGTTTAGATTTGAGACCAAGTGGAAAGCCACAAAGCCCATGAGGGCCCATGTCATTGTCTGCTCAGTAAGAGTTCCCATAGATGCTAGCCCAGCTGCTGTCCAGGGCAGTCACTCTCTGAACAGGAAGTCCGCAAAGTCATAGTAACTAGTGCAAACAAAGAGAGTTTGGAGCTGGTAGAAATTCCGGTTAAGTGATTTGAAAAGAATGCCTAGGTCCAAGAGTGTGTAAGGAGAAAAGGAAGGAACATATTTCACAAAATTTAGCCTACTGGAATCGATGAACACAGGGACAACATAACCCATTTTTCTTTCCTGACCTGGAAATATCAGTTCACTGAATGACGGGGTCAGGAAAGGGTAAGAAGCAGTAGCGTGCATTTGAGGTTGAACCTCTGAGAAAGCAGGTGGCTGTCACAAGTGCAGCCCAGGCAAGCAGTATCACAGTGGCTGAGGAAATCTGCATCACTGACCCTTCCACCAGTCCTCTCTTGCTTCATACTGTTACTAAATTTCCCTATCACACACACACACACACACACACACACACACACCCTGGTCATGTTCGGCTCAAAGACGGTGGATGTGAAAACAAGTTTCATATCTTTGGGAATCATATTGCTTCATGCAGAGGATAATGGGAGTTCAGAGAGCAGAAGGAGGCAGCAGGCTAGGATGGGTTTGAAACTGTAGTGGTGTGCCCCCAGCACACTTGAACGAGGGCTGCTCGGTAGTGGTGTAGGCGGGTGCGCTGCTCATGATGTTCAATTTCCAGTGCTTTTCTGTTAAAGTATCCTTGAAAGCAAGATATGCTGCCAAAATGTAGACTTCCACACTAGCCCAGTATTAGGGCAGACTTACAAAACAAAGAATACTTGCTTTTCTTAAGATAAACGTGTTTGTGAATGTCAAAGCTAAAATCCGTGTTGATTCAACTATGTCAGAAGTATGTCAGAAGACTATGAAAAAAGAACACCCTCACACACATAAGCATCGGCAGGTCATAAATTTATAAGGCCCAACATAACAGCTGTTAGTGATCTTGTATAACTAAAAGTACAGATTCATTTCAGTCTTTAGTGAAAATAAGTCACTCTACTCTTCTGAACTTGAAACGGTTTCTGAGTGTACATGTTGTTTTGTTCTGTGAACAGAGCAGCCACTGGACTGTGGCTGGGAGGCGGGGTAGAAAGAGAGCTGTCATTCAAAGACAGAGATGTACACACTAACTTTGAGAGTTATGTGGGTGAGTATTCTTGTAATGGAATGGCAACGCCAGGAAAGTATGTGTCACACTCACATGACTGTTAAAGTAATAATTAGATAACTTTACATTTTTCTGTATTGGAGTAGAGGAAGCACAAGAACTTAAAGAAAATGCCTTAATGCCCAAAGAGCCCGTGAAAACTGAGAATCATAGGTAGAACAGTCAGTACACAGTGAAACTAGACACCATAGAAGAAACTAGATACTAGAAATCTGTGTGGATCCAGACGGATTATTTCAGTTATTTATATCTTAGTTTCCTCATAAGGTAAAGATTAGATATGTTGAGCAGTATGAACTAAGCACATTTAGAAGCAAAACATATGGATGACATTTGAACATGGTTTGTCTTCACCTCACAAATTATAGCAGCTAAGAAGTGTGGGCTGAACGGCCTGAACACACAGAAGCCACCTGGCAAGTGCTCACTGCTAGTCCTGTGGAGACAGACTCCCCTTGTTAGAGCAAAACTCCCATCATTCCTTCCCATGCCACTCAAAGTCTGCGGTCAGCTATTCACTGCCTAATGCCGTCATGTGACAGTTACAATACTATATGACATTTCTTTTTCTGTTCCTTAATCAGTGATGATTTTTATGTCTTCCTTCAAAGTCAGATGTTTGTCTTTGTCACCATACTTCCCATCGACCCTGTACTGTTCTAAGCAGGACAGCATGTTCAGCAGTATGATGGCCATGGTGGGAGTGACCAGCCTCATTCTGTGCAGATTTGAAGCTCCACTCCCCAGGAGGGAATTCTGTTCTCCTACAGTAAATCTGGTCAAATGCTCATGGCTGTGCAAGTCGTAGGCACTAACAACTGTTTTTGTTTTGCTGAGTGAACTTACACCCTTCCACTGTCTTTTTAATATTCACCCCCATGCTCACAGATGAGCATCAAGCAGTGCTTTGTTTAGAGAAGCTCGTTTTCACAGTGAGTGCTGGTTATTGCAGAGATTCATGACTGGTGAAAGCGGCAAGTGTGAGTGAGCGCTCAGTGCTGGCTCAGTCTTGAAAGAGGCATCTCTGTCACACTGCTCCCTGGAAATCTCAGAAACTTCCATGAAGAAGGGGCTGAAGGCATGTAGAAACTGGAGGAAGGGAAGGAGCATGGTGACATGCTGTCTCCCAGCCATGGTATGGATGCTTTACTCAAGAACTCATCAGACGTCTTAGTGGCTGAACATTCTGTGTCCAAGGATGGACCCACAGAATTTCATTGGGAATGGGGGGGGGAGTCATTGAATCCCACCTGTCCTCATGTGAACAACACAAATTGAACTCATCCTATCACTAGTAATGAAAAAAATCAGATAGGAATAGTGTTTGAGAAAAGATATCATTGAGAGGGGACAAATAAGACCATAAGGGGTTACTATGGTCAAAATACATCCTACATATGTAGGAAAATATCATAAAGAAACTCATTACTATGCACACAACTAACATAAACTAATAAAATTTCTAATATATATGTGTTATATCTACAAAGTTAAAGAGAATTCAATAGATTATTGGTGACAGTTATGCTAAAAAGAACAAATGGCTTTAGTATTAGGATATAATCAATTCAATATGGAATAAAATGTATTGATGCATATTAAGGCATTAAGATTTAATATTTCAGAGGTTCAAAAATTAGCCTTTCAGAATTTATGTAAGAAGCTAGAATGAGAGATTTCATCCCAGTTGGAAAGTGAACTATATGATATTGACCATGAAAAGGAAAAGAAACTCACATTTGCTGAATTCTGTTTCTAAATCATTGATTGTGAGCCATTGTTTATAGTTCTATGGAGGTATGTGTGGTATGTATGCTGTTATTTTAACTTAGTTATTCTACTGTTACTTAATCTCATGCCATTATATAGGAGAATAATCCTTACATATAAAGTAGTTAAAGACATTTTTACTGGGCTTTTATGTACCATGAAAATATGTGAATTATTTCATAATTTCCAGGAATACTACAACCATATATTATGCAAATATAGACTATTGTCCAAAATTTATCAGTTTAATAAATCATCCTGGTGGATTCCATTCTCCCTCCATTCCCAGATTTGTGCAATCTCCTTTTGACCCTGGGTACTATATTACCCCATCTCCTTTTGTGAAAGATTACACATATATCTCTCATTTCACAATAGTGAGCTCTGGCATATGGTATCCTGAAATCAATCTCAATTTTCAGTCTTCAGGAGCCCTCCACTCTTTTGTGAGGTGAAATCATTCTTTGACCTGGAGCTCAGGCTAGACTGCTGGCCAGAACTCCCCAGACATCTGGCTCTGTCTTTCCATGGCTGAGATCATAAGTACAAGCTACTGTGGCAGGGATTTTACAAGGGTTTGAACATTGAACTCAGGTTCTCATGTCTGCTTGGCAAATACATCACCAGGAGAGCTGTCTGCACAGTCCCTAGCCACTGCTTATTTAGTGTTCATCAGCCAAAAAACATTTCATTTCAGCTTCCCTTTATATCCGTTTTCCTCTTAACTTCTAGGAAATTATACTCCCTATTCCTGTTTCTTCATAAAACCCAGCTTCTTTTCCTTTTCTGTTTCTCCTTGCTTTTGACTATGCAAAAGTCTGTAGTAAGCAATCCTGCTACTGTGGACACTCAACTCTTAGAAGGCAATGTGTTTGTTTAGTTTTATCTGTAACCTCGCAGCAATCATCAAATCTGTTAGAACTCTGACCTTTGAATACAGACTGATGTTCACATCAAGCCACTTATAAAACCTCTGTGCCTTTCACCTCTTTGGGTATCTATTTCCATCAACAAATTAGGTGGGCATGTTATGGAATGTCACATTTATTCCTCTCTCTCCTGACTTAGTCCTCCTATTGAAAATAATAATGTATCTCGGACTCCACCAATTTTTATAAAGCATTACCATTTTAGTCCTTTGGCAATATAATGAGCCTGTAAATAAAGATATTTCTATAAAAGTAATTTTAATCTCACTTGTGTAGAGGTTCTGTCCCACAATCCTTGTTCTTTTGAAGATTTCATGTTATCAATTCCCAAACACATTCATTCTAGGGTCATAGTATTCAAGGTTATATCACTTAGTCTCTAATTTTTCATATCTACTACTTAAGATGGAATGTTGATTTAGAAGACTGTAAAAATAGATCAAATTTTATCTATCTATCTATCTATCTATATCCACATGTTTATTTATGAAAGTTAAATCAATTTTGTATGGGAAGCTCTTAGTAATACTCTTAGTCATTTGTGTTTCTTATATTATTCTAAAAATAATATACCAACTGTTCTTTACATCACCAATTAGTTACTTTTTTCATAGTGTTTAAAATGTCACAAATCTAAGTATATTGCATTATCCCCAACTCTCTTATTATTCTAGTAATCCTGCGATATTCTCTATCTTTTAATATTATACAATATATTTTGATTGTTTTCTCTCCCCTAATTCCAACTTCTCTCAGAGCCTTCCCTCCTATCCCCCACCCTATGGATTCAACTTCATATTCTCTCTCTCTCTCTCTCTCTCTCTCTCTCTCTGTAAAAAGTGAAAATTGAAACAAAGAAACAAAATAAAAGCAATAAGACAAACCAAGACAAAAACCTAAACCAAACCAAACCAATCAAAAAGTGTACAATGAAACACTGAGTCCATTTTGTCTTGGCCAACTACTTGTTGGCATGGAACCTATCCTGGTGTGTAGTTTAAATACTCGGTGAACTCCATTGGAGAAGAGTGATTTTTATTTTCTTCCCCAGCAGAAATCAATTGTAAATAGCTTTTGTGTAAGGGATGGGACTTTGTGTCCATTTTCTCCTCTCTGGGCTGCGGTTTTGTCTATTTTGAGCGTTGGCAGTCGTCTGACCCTGCCAGTCTCTGTGAGGTCATATGTGCCTGTGCCTATTGTGTCTGAAGGCACTGTTTCCTAGAGCTGTCCACTACTTGATTTTCTAGCCTTCCTAGCTTGCATTCCACAGAGACCTTGACCTGTTCCTTCTTAAGTGCACTCAGCTGCATCCCGCAGCTTTCCCTTGCTGTTAATCAGTCCTTTTGAAAATCGCAACACAATCCTTTACGGGCTTTTCATATTAAATACTTCTTCAAAATCAAATAAAATTTCATTGTGTCTTCTTCAATCTCCATGAATAATTTATTTTTCTTCCTACATAACATTTATTTTTAATATTATACGTAATTTAGCCCTATATTTTCAAAGCTTTGTCCATATTCTTTCACAAGACACACATTTTCTTAGATATTTCTTATACTGGTTGAGAAAAAGTTTTATTTTGCTCGCTCCCAATTATTCATTCTATAAATAAAATAAAACTCTCTTTTCATAAGTTTTCTTTGTGATCTCTGAGCAAATTATTAAAGATTTAATATAAAATGGTGTTAGCTTTCATGTATCACTCAAGAAAGGTTATGTGATTTAATTGTGCTACATAAAGAAAAGATTAACTATTCAGCCATTGTCCATGTTAGTCTATAATGCTGTTTCCTGGGAGATTGTGACTTTTTGTTCACAAGAAAGTTCTGGTCCGTGTGTTGACACAGGTGATGCTCTGCAATGATCCAGGTTGAAACCACAAGGGACCAAAAAGAAAGAGCCAGAGCAGCGGCAGTTCCATCTCCTCTCCCACCCACACCCTTCTTTGTAATTCTACATCAATAATACTACCAAGCAAAACTGGAGAGGCCATTGAAGGGGCTACGTTTCAATAAAAAAATTACGTATAATTTGTACATAGCATGTATATTTCAATACTTGTATTGTAAAATATAGCATGCATTTTATTAAATGTAAACAGCTGGAGAAATGTAAGAAGAGATGATCATCGATTAGTTATCAAGCAACTGTGTGTGTGTGTGTGTGTGTGTGTGTGTGTGTGTGTGTGTGGTGTAGGAATTCTTACTTTCGACACTCTGCATACTGAGATGGCAGTAAAGGAACTCAGTGGGAGAGAATCTTTCACCTTACAGATTTAGCATTTGTAACGACAAGAAAGCAAAATCCCATAGTAGTAACATCTATTTGTGAATAACTATAATTGAAGTTCATTTTTACGTTAATTCCATTAAGCCAATGCTGCTATGAATAGACATGAAATTTGCTGATATCTCAAGGATTGCCACAGTGCCAAAAATTAAAGAATGGATGAGAGACTAAAGGTCTTGGTAGTAATTGAAATTCCAGTGGAAATTAACATTAATTTGACTTTCCTTGCTGCAGTACAGTTACTGTCTATCTAGGTTGCTAGGATCAAACCAGTCTAGGAACTGAGGTCAATGCTCCTGGCTATGGCTCTTGGCCACTGTTGGTTGACAGTTTCTCAACTGAGCACAGGTACCTCTGGGCAGGACAGGTGCAACAGTCCTTTCCTGGCCTTTCACTATGATGGAGAGAGCTTTATTTCATTTGTGACCACTATTTCCAAACTGCTTACACCACTTGAATTTCCAGCTATCCTGCAGGATGACAGTAGATGGGCTTCCCCACGTTATACATGGGAAATCTTCAATTCATTAAACTTCCTTTGAATGTGAACCTAAGTAAAACAAACTAGGTTGAGAGATGACGATGAATATATCCATCTTCTTAAATCATTCCAATCTGAGCTAAAACTCCAACTTATTGATGTATGACAAGATGTGCCCCCTATATAACAACATTTTCCCTGAACGTTCGAGAGAACCAGATCCTCATGTGAGTACACACTGATTCTATGTATTAGTAATGACTATTCTCACTATTTAAAAGAGGAGTTTTCCAGGGGTCCTAATTCAATAATAAAAACTTTTTAACATGTACACCCATATAGATTCACATATTTTCTTATTGTTAATGAAAATGCAACTTCTATTATAATATTATTAAAAATATACTATTTCTATTCAAAAGCGTGACAGTGTACTCTCCAAACATGAAGATAATTATTTCTACTAAATCATATAACTGTTACCTGAAGTTTTATCAAAATTTTCTATACTTAAACTTAGAAATACATTCATGTCCAATTTATACTATACTCATAAGAGTTTCGGGAGGTTAATTTTGTATTCCGTTGTGATGTTTCACAAGGCATACTTCATCATGTGGGGCTGTAGCGGGTAACATCACCTTCCTACCCAATGCACAAAATGGCCAGGTAACACAAAAACCAGCATCCAGAACAACATCCACAGAGACATAATAGAACAAGCAAAGGCCCAGCAGGTTTTCTCGGTCACCTGTACCTTTTTGATGGTCTTCTCAATAAGCATGTCTCCTACTGGCATGAGAACGCCCCCAAACACAGCCAGGACTGCTCCAATGACAGCTCCGGTGATGAGCCCACAGTTCCGATTGCAGCCCATTTTCCTCGTGCAGGTGAAGAATCACGGTGGAGCACTCGGTTCTCAGCAACGGCCAGGTATGATTACTGTGTTTTCTGCGTGTCCTGATTCTGCCACTGGGACAATGTCATAAAGCAGGAGCTTACGTAGCAGCACAAAAAGATCAAAGTACAATGAAAGCATGCCACCAGAACAGATAATTCTGCCCATTAACGAGAAACAAATATTTTTTGCTTGGCTCACCAAGCTGGTTTTCTATGTCCTTCTCCCCACTCTTGCTCCTAAAATCCCACTAGAGGCAGAGAATATCAAAGAGACTGCTTTCCCCACCGCCCTTTCTAATTCTTCTGTTTTGTAATTTCCTCCCTGGGTAATTAACATATTATTATCTTATCTAAGCAGAACCATGTGTACTTATTTTCATTCTCCAGCTCCCTACCACCTTACCATAGGGTGCTCCTTTACCCTCTCCCGCGCCTATCTACATTCTGCACCCAAACAGAACGGTAAACATTCTGCCAGGGATCCTCCTGAAACCCAAATGTGGCTGGCCTGATATTCGCTGTCTGCCAAAGCATCAAGGCAACGGGAACATACCTTATTCATAAACAAACGGCAGTGGCTATTTGCAAGAAATAGGCTGGTGGGGCTCAGAGAGAATCAAACTTCAAAGCATTTGGAAGCTACCTGTCAAAACGAGAAAGCAGAGGAACAACGCATTATCACAAAATTAGTACTACTATATTTTTAAATGTAGTTGTACGTGTTAAAGAAAATTCCACTTTTCTGGCATTTAAGTTTGTGAAAATATTCAGTAAACTTTTGAAAGTATATATGACTTATAATTTAATCACTAATGACGTTTGGTAGAATATGGTTAATGAACTTGAGTACACACATATTTTATTTGTGTATAGATTTAGCATTAGGCTTTCCTTTTGTTCTTCTTAAAGAGTCTTTTACATAACCAATTGTAGTGCCATTCATTTTTTTCCCTATGTATGGATCCTTGCCAATTCCTTTAAATAAGGTATTATTGTTAATATGTACGTCATGTAGTCAGTTTAATTTGTGAGACCCTGTTTTATGTGCTTATCATGCAACTTTGACAGAAAACAATTTACGGAATCATTGGATTCTGCTGCAACAAAATTATTAAAGTTTTATCAATATTTGAGGAGGAAGCTGGGTTCAGTGACAGTTTTATGAGGGTCTTTCACCTTCCTTAGCGCACTGTCTACTGTGGATTTGTCCTCAGAACAGTTTTGTTTCACAGCAAAATGTCCATGGCCAAGAGGAACACAGATGTCAACAGAACCGTGAGAAAACCGAGACACACAGAGACCGCTTTGACAACACCTCATACAGCCATATTACACAAAGATGAAGGAGAATAAATGGTACAGAATCTTTCCTGACAACAATGCACCCTCTGTAACCTGTGGGGCTTCCCTTTGCCTAGCTTCACTCCTGACATTTTTGTAAAGCTGAGACTTTTCCGGAAACACAGCATTTCAACCAACCCGAGAACTTGTGAGGATTACCTGCTGTAAACCAAGAATCCTAATCTGTGAGGCAGCGATCACAGCAGTGCGACCCAGCTGGCGCGGCAGAGATAAGACCCTGGAGATGAGATAAAACCTGATCCTTCACCCTCCTTCCAGGTAACAGTGAAGAAAAGATCCAGCCGCTCTTGACTTTTCTAATATTTCAAATATGATCTACAGTGAAATCAGTAGTTTCCAATATAAGTAGCAGAAGTGGTCCTTCACCCGTGTTTGGTGGTTCTCCAGTTGTCGCCTGGGAGACTAAAGGTCTCACAAGTAGGATTGCGTAGCGGTGTGATAACCCAGAGACCTTTGCTCCTGATAAACTCTGTTTCTGCTTAACACTTCTTAGACTTGTTTAAGAAAAAATCTTTAAGAACGTGTGCATCTAACAGTGTGGCACACGATCATAGGACAGGACAGGTACTCTGTGTTCTATAGTGTAAGGACATGGAAAAGTTTAAGAAACATTGCTTGATCAGGAGTTAGTTAAAGCCCTGGGTTCAAGAAACTTTGAATCATCAAGAGCTAGTTGAAAGCATGAACCTCTGCAAAAGTGTAAATCATGAAGTACTCCTAGCATCTAGCCACCTGTTGACACCCAGCTTTGTGGTTCAGACAGAAGCAGAGGTAACTGCTCGGGGGAGGATGGGGGGGGGCGGGGCATGCACAAAAGCAAAAGTAGCTGCTTACAGGGAAAGAGCGTGTGCAGAAGTAGCCCACCCCCTGTATCTAGCAAAACCAGCCCCTTTGACCCTGAGTAAACCTGGTTTGTGGTTGATGCCTATATATGTCAACCGCAAATTAGGAACAGGAGCTCTCCCTACGGTGCTGTGCATCTGAGCTCCCAGCCTGGCTGGAAAGAATAAACCTTGCTTTTGCATTCTGGACTTGACTGGATTCCAGTGCTCTCTCTGCGGGGCTCAACTTGGGCACAGCACCCAAGAAGTTTAGCAAATACAAATTAAATCTAAGTAAAGACACATAGTTACTGCTTTTGGAAAGTTATTTAATGCCCCATATCATTAAATATCATTAAAATATTCTTTGGGGCAGAGAGAAGGCTCAGTGTGAAAGATCACTTATCCGTCAAGTTTTACAAGTGAATCCTGGCACCTACAAGGCCAAAACAGAAAATTGAATCCTGCAAGCTTTACACACACACACACACACACACACACACACACACACACACTTTTGTAAATAAATGCTAGAAATGATTCAGTAAAAGCATTTCCAATTCTGACAAGTAGAGCATAAAATGACCTTGAAATCACAATAATGTTTCTTTTGAACTAGATGTACCCTTATTCATCCTTTGTTCAATTCTATGTTAAAATACAGTTGTGAAGATACATTTTCAGAATCTTCTTTTCTTACTTAGCTATCCTAATGCATGATAGGAAAGAGTTTCTATAGAAGATGGGTAGCACCTACTGTAGCATCCAAGTAACAGAGCCTGCTCTGTAACACCTAGAAATCAATCTTAGGACACATGCATCAGTATATTGGGCAATAGAAAGATTTGGGTACAGTCTGAGTTCTGTCTGCTTCAAACTGAAGTGAGACATTCCACACATCACTGATGCTGAATCAAATTTCTTAGTAAACAAAAGTATCAAGAAATACATTTTGTTGGATCATAGTTAAGTAAATATTAATGTAACTATTTATTAAACATGCTTTCAACTATGTGTCACTATTTTACAGAGTGGAAGATATTAGCTTGTCCACCAATTTATATTTTTTGGTGACTGATTCATTATCATTACATTGTATCATCATACAGTTTCTGAATTTTCCCTAAAATTAGGGAAGATACACGTTGCTTGAGTTTTACTTACTTCCTTGACATATGAGTAGTGAGGAATTCATTGTGAAATCATATTTTTTCTCATAGTTCATGAAATTAAACAGAATGTGTTTCATTGATCTGAAGAAATAAATGCTCAGTTTAGCACAGTCTAGCCTGCAGCTTGACCATCCATATTTATCTTCATAGAAAAGCAGTGTTTTGTTTTAACAACTTTCTGTAAATGCAGTTATAAAGGAACACAAAATTTGGGTCTAATAAAATGACATTTTCTCAATAGCAGAGCTGTTCATGTTTTACAATAGGCCATTTCATTTCATATCTTAGATTAATTTTCCTAAAATCCATTCTTTAGTGAAGATTATTATTTGCAATAAATTATTTATGGCTTGAAGCACTGAAATTTAGAAAGCAAAGAATAACCAAGAACAGAGAATTCTCTGGACTAATCTCAAAGAAGAGGGGCAAAGGGTGCAGGATCTAAAATGTCACTCGTTACATACCTGTCTTGACTCTAAGGTGGATCAGCTTCTATCTCCTATCTGGTGTATTAAATACATACAGATTCCTCTTCCTGGACTTTTGAATGGAGTTTATAGTTTACAAGGTCTTTAAAAGAAGCAAGGGAAGTGGTCTTCTTCTTCCTCTTCCTGTTGTCATGAACTTTGAAGCACAATGCCTTTCCACTCCATGGGGAAGCAAGGAGAAACGGAGAGACTCGGCAAAGCCTGAGGTAGGATGAGCTAAAAGCAGCCTCTCTGGCAAGTAGGCTAAGCAGTGGCGCAAATTCTCCTGAGACTCTCTAATTGTTCCCATGTGTGCTTCAAGCTGGGTTCCCTCGGAAACTCCACCCAGAAGAGGCATGGCCCACAGGTAGCACTTTTGGAGATGTGAGCAGTGAAATGTGAAAATGTTTCAGCGTCAGATTGGGACACAGGTTTTACTGGATTTATCATCTACTGACAGATGAAAATTCCTATTCTACATGTAAAGCTTCTTCCACTTTACAGGAAACAAGGCCACAAGACTCTGCCAAAACTGCCATTCTCTTCATGGAGAATCTTCTGTACCCAAGAAAAGAGCAGCACCTACCCATGATAACCTTATGTGACAATGCCATGAGGGGAGATTTAATGAATAACAGGCTGGGGATGAGTGTGAGAATGGAATTTTCACAACGTATTGTGTCCTTTTCACACGTTTACCTTCCACCATGTCTACTGGCCTTTGGAGAGTCATGATTCTATAAACACAAAATATATACTCAAACCCACACAAAGGAGTTCAGTTATCTGATAATACTAGATCATGCTGAAACAAAGGACCTGAGGCCAACTTTCTAAACTTTTGTGTAGAAACAGAACACTCGGGTTAAATTGCACATATGTTTTGGTATTAAACAAAAGCTCATAGAAGAACTAAGTGGTAGAAGAAGGGAAGAACTATGGCCTTTCTTTCAGCTATGCCTCCCAGGGGTTCTAAACCACCACTGCAGAACTCAAGCATTCTGCAGAAAACTTAGAAATATCTTGATAAGGTGATCTCTAATACCTTGCCTCATTGAAGTCACTATAATCTTTGTATTTCTCATGTCCATTTACATCTTAATAGATCATATGAAAGTGAACATTTCAGCAAACATAAACAGGTGTTTGTAATGTTCATAAATCATTCTACTTAATTAAACTTAGCAAATTACAATAAAACTTGTCTTGGTGCTAATCTTTTGTAAACAATAAAGAGTTTCTACTATGCACATGATACCCAAGTCATGCAAAGTAAGTCTGTCTTTTAGAGTCAGAACAAAGGAGAACTACAATCTTTCAATGATTTCTTTAGACACAGTGGCTTAAACTTAACAGCAGGAAGATCTCTTCAATGAGCAACAAATTCAAAGAATATCTAGTTGATGATCCAAAAGTATTACCTTCTTTCCCAAGCCTGGGAATCAATTTTTATGGTTTCTATAAGCTGAGTTTCGTTGACAATTGTTGACAATGGATAGACATAGCAATGACCTAGGCTCTGTCTCCTTTAACACATAAATGGAAACTGGAGATACAAGCCATGGGTAAGAATATTTTAATAATTTATCCCTAAGTAGGAATGCTATTAGTGTTTCTTTCTCTGCCCTAAATTCTACGATAGTTAGAAGGTATTCAGGCTTTGAAATCTGAAATTAAAAAATAAATATTTATTTCTAGGTTTTCATAAATTAGCTTTGATTCTGTTTTCTCTGAGTTGTAGTAGATTAAGTAAGATTGCAAGGGCTCAATAAAATCAAACATGATAATGTATTGATAATCCCACCATAAGAAATTAAGTTTTACACATAATGAGTTTGGGGTATTATGTAATATCATTTTAAGCAACCATAATGCAGGAATAGCTGTTACTTCATGTTGATCAATGGCATGATTTGGAAAATCCCACTAAATATAATCATATAAAATACATAAATATTTTCAAATTTCAATAAAATGAATATGTGAATTAGTCACTCCCTCAAACCATGTTACTTGAGATTTTAGTAAGTTAACTCTAATATCTTGGATTAAATTACAAAAATAGTAACATAATTGATTTCTTCAGGAAATTAAGAGCAAAATAGGCAAATAACACAAATTCATGCAAAGTAATTGAAAAAACCCACAATCTTCATTAAAGATAAGAGAAACAACAAGTACATTCAAAATGAATTCCAAAGTTTTCAGTACGCTCTGTACAAGCACCATTCCCATTGTTAAATTTAATTTTTTCCCCAGGCCAACCTGTTATCTGATAATCTGAACTCAGTTTATTATTCTGCTTTAACAATTATCTTGGTAGAAAGTTTATTTTACATTATTTTTCATTTATAGACTCTCAAAGATTCCTGGAGAACCAACTTGTAAAACTTTTAAAAGATTTTGTTCTTACTTATTCATAAAACAATATTTACAACAATGTTTTCCTACATTTTTAAAAGGCATTACCTACTTAAAATCATCTCACAAAGGACTGAAAAGTCCTGGAACACTTACATTTTCAAAAACAATTTAAATTAATTATAAAGAATTTATGCCATTTATAGTTATTTATAATGTAATTTAATTAGATAGTCAACTTACCTAGAATGATTTACCTATACTTTAAACTCAAAATTAGGAATTATGGAAATGACTTACTAATATTTTGAAACAATTTTTTTGAATTTTTTAAAGGCATTAATTTTCCTTTTTATTTTACATTTAATATTAAATTATATACTAATACATACACACTAATTAAACTTTAGGTCATTGTTTGAAGTAACCCAGTCCTTTTTAGCAAATAAAATATCTTTGTTCATTAAAGAAAAGTGCTTGGCAAATGTATATTTAATGCATGTATATTTAATCATGTAGAGAGAAATCAAGTTCACTAAAAGTTGTGCATTGAAAGTTCAACAATAAGCCAATAACATGGAAAAGTAACAGATAACAAATTGCATACAAAACACACTGTTGGTATAAGATTAAGAAGCCATTTGCAGAAACCAACCTCACCCTATCAGTGCTCACTAAGAATGCTCCTTGTCACCATTTAAAGGAAACATATTTAAGTAGACAATTTAAAATAGAACTCAAATTGGATTTAGATAATTTTAAATATTGAAAAGTTAATGTTGACAATTACAGATGATATCAAGAATCATAAATTCAAATGTCATTAGCCACTGAACATATTTTTAATACTATTAAACAAAAATGTAAGAAGCTTGATAAACAACACATTCATTTTGAAATGAAGTCTAGAAGATAGCACTGACTTTACGTAGACTCACTTTCTTTGGTATAAAAGTTGCTTTTTAAATACTGTCATCTCCTATCTATTGAAAGATAAAAAAATTATCATTTTTATTTCGTTTTTAAGTTAAGGAAAGAAACATCTGACTTACCTTTGCAAGGCTAAGGAACTCTCCACCAGTTGCTACAATCATCTCAGAAAGCAACTGGCGAAAAGCAAAGGTCCTCAGCAGAAAACCCCTAGCCTGAATTCCTCATTACTTATGTGTGTGAGAGTTGAAACAAGCTTAAAAAAAAAAAAAACTCAATGTCAGAGCCCAGTTTGTGGTTTGTTGCCAGCGGAATTGAAAAAAAAAAAAAAAGCAAACATCACTGCTATTAAGTTCACAAGGGTCTATTTCTGGAGAAGACCCATCACCTATATTCATTTTTTTTTTTTGACCATGTTCCCGCCCAAGTAAGTCAGAGGTCAGAGAACCAGAGAACCAAATGGAACTGATTAAGTGAGCCCCTCCTATACTTTGTTTTCAAATGCAATCATTATTCCAGATGTTGGGCTGAAAGAGAGTAGAAAGTAAATTAGGGAACTCGCTGGCCCGTTACAACTAGGCTTGCAAATCCGAGTTCATAAAATGCAGAGAAGAGTCCTTTTCTATACTACATAACAGGAACTTGAAGTACGTTC
Source organism: Microtus oregoni (assembly GCF_018167655.1). NCBI lineage: Eukaryota > Metazoa > Chordata > Mammalia > Rodentia > Cricetidae > Microtus > Microtus oregoni. The sequence goes on along the minus strand of NW_024543077.1, from coordinate 8,634,784 downwards.
AGACTAATAATATAGAAAACAATCGGAAACGCTGTCAATCAACAAGGATGACAAACAGATTTTACAAAAGGAAATGGCCTATTGTTTTAGCTGGAAGTTCTAAACTATTTATCATTTTTTTGTTGTTAATTTTGCTGAAATTTATGAGAATGGTAAAATTATTCTCAAAACCCAAAAACCAAGAAAAAACCTAAATGTCTTCATCCAAAATATAACTAGCAAAAACCACTCAAATCTAAATACTACTGAGCATGGTGTCCCAGGGCAGAAGGTATATGTGCCTCAGTAACCTTGGGTGGAACTAATAGTATTGGTGCCTAACCAAACAGAAGACCTTGCACTTTGGGAAAAGCAAGATTCTCAAAATGAGGACTACTTTCATAAGATCCCAGGACCAGACAGGCGACCCCTCCAGAAGGTTACTCTGGCCTAGAGCTGGCAGGGTCGCTTGAAATCTGTTTGCAAGTCTCTCCTGAAATGAAGCAACCTAGGAGGCACTGACAGGGATATATTTAGTCCACGGGCTCAGGTTTAAGACAGTTCTTGGCTTTAGATTGCTCCTGCTGTCTCCTGTAGGCGTGTCTCACTCATTGGGTTGAAATATCATAGGAGAAAAACCTCAGACACCTTGTTCACATTAATCTTGACCAAGATTTTCAGGGAGAATATAGCGACATATTCATCTAACTATAAACAAGAAGCCATTGAAATACTTCAGGTTTTTTTGGATTTTCACTTTGATTTCAGACCACTTACTTGGGGAGAAAGATAAAATGATTTTGTGTAACCTCAATATAAATTAATTACCCTATTCATTTCAAAAGGGTTACTTAGAGATTCCAGAAAAGGAAACTATAGGCAATCTTCTTATAACTGTGACAAGGGAGGATGAAGAATATCTTAATAAATATTTTCATTGAGATTGTGTATTTTATAAATATCTGTTATGGACTTCATTCTTTTTGATATAAATACTTTTCCTTAAATTAAATTCTCATGCATATAAATATCAACACGACAGTCTAGAAACAGCTTTTCAACACAAAGGCAGAAAAGGTCCGTCTTAGAGAGAATATTGACCACTAACAGACTGTGAACACTAACAGAAAAACATATTTCCTGAAAATAGATGCCTAAGTGAATGCCGCATTTTCTTGGATTGTGTTTTAGTCAGCAGTTTAATGTCATCGTCAGGCTCTCTCTGAAGAGCAAAGTGTTGCAGACTCCATTGAACAGGCTAAAGAACGAAGTTTACACTCTGAGGGGCCACTGGTGAATGTTCAGCTGCATAGTCAACACAGTCAACAGTGCCCAAGGAACTTGAATGAGACCCAAAAAGCACACAGAAGAATCAAATGCACAACATGAATGTCAAGAAAACACAAGCTGAGCAATAAGTCGCTTAAAAATATTATGTCCATTTGAAAGTAAGGATTTAGGTTGTTTTTGTATGTCTGTATATGTGTATTTATGGAGAAAGAGGATATGTACATGTATGTGTATTTATGTATGTGCAAAACATATTCAACATATTCATACAGAGATATGTGTCCATATATTCAATGCATATGGAGGGGAGAGGGCAACTCTGTGTACAATTTGTCCATTTCTTTGTTGTTTCTTGATACAAGGCCTTTCATTGGAATTAGGGACTCGGTGACTGGGCTAGAATGGAGGGCCATAAGTTCCCAGCTGTCTGCCTGTCTCCATCTCCCCAGCACTGGGAGTCGAATGGCCAGGCCTGGGGTTCTTTCATGGATTCTGGCAATGGGGCTCAGATCCTCAAACACTTTGCTTGCTGAGCTATTTCAGCAGGCCGAGATTTTCATTCTTAATGATCCCTTAACCGTATTTGTAGCTGATGTATTCTATGTGAAGTACATGTAGCCTTATGGTTAGCCATTGCAGCAATACACAAACAGATACGCGTGGCAGAATAGGAAAGTCAGTGGACGCAAGGCATCTTGGGAACGTCTCATTGCTATGAGAACACCAGTCAGATGTTTTTTTTTTATCTTTTTCTTGCTAGATAAGAATTGACTCGAGTGTGCATCAGGCGTCAAATACCAATCCTTTGGTCTGCTTTTGTCTGCTTTGCTCTACAGTTTTGTCAAGTTATACAAGAAACTCCAAAGCTATAGATGGTAGAGAAGCAGAAAATCTTTTGACATTTGATATTAAAAAAAATGTTTAACTGAAAAGGTTACTATTTAAAAAGTATTTTTAAACTACAGAATTTAGTATTTTATTCATTAACTTCCTCTCGTTCGCATTTAAAGGTTGTGTCATGGTTACAATGCTTCTCCTTGCTTGAAGATTGCAAAAAATAATGTGCTTTTCCCAACAGTCATGGGTTTTTTTTTGGATTTTTTTTTTTGCATTTTATTTATTTATTTATTTATTAAAGATTTCTGTCTTTTCCCCTCCACTGCCTCCCATTTCTCTCCCCCTTCCCCAATCAAGTCCCCCTCCCTTGTCAGCCCAAAGAGCAATCAGGGTTCCCTGCCCTGTGGGAAGTCCAAGGACCACCCACCTCCATTCAGGTCTAGTAAGGTGAGCATCCAAAAGTTATGGCTTTTAAAAAATCCTTTATGTCAGTGCTTTAGATGGCTGATTCCTGCACTTCAGCTCTTGTGAAAAGAGGAAGTGCAATGCGTTGAGTAACACAAACATTGGGACAGACTGAAGAGGCAAGTGACAGATGAGAAGATTTCTACAGAGACTTCTAGATGACTCATATCTGGCTCCCTCTTTATTGAGAATAGGATCTGAAACCAAGCAAGAAGTAGTCACTGTTTCGCTGATGTCTTTCTGCAGTGAAGGAGGAAGCCCACACACCTACACCTTCAAGCTGGATGAAAAGTCCTATGGTGGCTATAACATTATGATGTATGTTTAAACAAAAATCTAGGCTGTTTGTGGTTCAGAATAGTTGACAACTGTTTATGGAATTTGAGCTGTTTTTCTCTGAGACTTCAGCAAATGAAAAGTAACATCTCTGCATAAATTGGAATATAATTGTAGTCTGTACAGGTAAGAAATATTCTTAATATTAAGCGAGTCATAAAGTGACAGCGTTGTCACATTAGGCATTTACTATCTTCTAGACATTAATCTACTTCATTTATATTCCTTCAGTTGCCCACCATGCCCCCTCAGATATGAAAATTCTAAAGTCTTCACCGTGATGTTTGCCAAAACAGAGATTAAATCCATTTTCTGGGAAAGAAAGGATACATAGGCCAGCTAGATGCCTTAAGGAAAAAAACGTTGAATGCAAACCCAAGAACATGAGTTTAATCCCTGGAAATGATGACGAAAGTTGGAAACAGACAGTCAACATCTGCCTCTGACATCTACATGTAAGCCATGGCACACAAGCCCCATCCCCATCACATACAATAATAATACATCAAATAGAACAAACGATAAATACATTCTTAATACCTGGTTTTATACATCCTATAAAAATTATATATTTAGGAATTGAATAAAATCAAAGTGATATGATATTATATGAGGAAGAAAATTATGCATGCAGATTATAAACAATAAACAGGGAGTAATTAACACTCATATAAGATAAAGCTGAGTTTAATACACTATTAATTATATCAAAACATTTATTAACAAAGCAATGGTAAGGAAACCAATTATCAATTACTACTTAATATTCAAAGAACAGTAAAGATCATTCATGAAGACATATTATGCACGTGTGTTGCATGTTATATGTAGAATTTTAACATATATATGTGTTTCAATTTTCGCTTCTTTACCTAATAGAAGCATTAAAGACTGTTTCATTGATATTGAACACTTTTTATTAATAAACAAACATTAATATGTCATAGAGTTGTAGTATTCTGATAAAATGTTAAAACATAAATGATATTACTAATATTACTTTAAAAAAATTCCAAGGATCACTTCAAATACCAAATAGGGAATATTACACCACACGACCCAAATGAATCAAAAGAGAGTGTGACAAAGCACATTAAAAACACAAAATAAACTTACTTCCATGCTTAAGAGAAGCCATAGGAGGAGCTGTGCATAATGTAAAAGAACGAACAGATAACACCTCTCTATTTGGAAAAACTTCTCATGTGGGAATGGCTAGGTCAATATGCAAATCTCATGAAACAGAAACGTATTGGCAGACCCAATTCTTACGTGAACAGTTTGCTAACAATTTAACTCTCTCTGGAGAGGGAAAGGGAAGTCAATGTTTAAGTTATGGGTTAAAATAATGAAGGAAATGCTAATTTCAACCTACTCTGCCAGGATGCCATTTTTATTCATATTCTACATGGAAGACCATAAGGAGAAAAGAGAAAAATATGTCAGAAGAGCAACTATTTCAAAGCCCAATGTGTTGAAACAGCAGGACACGGCCCTAACTAACAGCTAAGCAGAGCATTAAGCATGCAATGAGTGAAGGAAGGAATGATTTCATTCCGTTAGTTAGCATGAAGGGTTACATGGCAGAAAGTCAAAGCAGTTATTATAATTGAGGACAAACCAATGTTCTTGCTGAGGGATTTTGTAGCAGACCCAAGCTACAGCAGAGTTCCTGAAAGAGGGGTGTTTAAAAAGAATTAATAAAAAATACATTAGTAAAAAAATTAATGGTTTCCTCTGCAGTGGCCCTTGGGCTGTACAAAATAATATGCTTTGTGATTCTAAATAACATTTTAATTCTTGTGCTGTATGAGCAGTAATGGAATAGACGCACATGATTAATGCATTCACACAGAAGAATCTGCTTTCTGATTAAACATCAGGCTTGGTGGCTTTGTTCCATTTACTAAATATTCTGAATGAGACTGAAAAGTCTGTGTTATGAATGCATAAATGACATAGATATTTGTGTCTTCTGTTTGAAGACTAGAAAACAGCATTCGGTTTCTGAAAGAGTTAAATGCATGTACAGGAACACAAGCAGAGTCACTCACTGTTCCCAAGACCTTGGATGGAAACCTAATTAGCTTTTCTTGTAAAGCCAAGGGAGATGTATTCCAAGAAGGATCGGACATAACAATGGCTTATTTCACATTTCACCACATAGGAAATAGTCCGTCTTTGACGCTTCTTATTGTTGTCGAGTGAAGAAGTAGGATCCTCCTGCCCTGACTTTTAAAGAACTACCTGGCATGAACCTTGCCTCTGAATGACAGGGAAGTTTCAGGTACTTTTATGTGGAAAGCAATCTCCAGTGAAATAGTGCCTCATTTCTCCAGACTGGCTCTCGAAGATTGATTCTTGAAAATAGCAATATCTTATGTCTCTTAAGAAACTTGTACTTCTCAAAGCAAACTCTGGAGATCTTTAAATAGTATGCTTAGGGGACTAGGAGGTTGATTCAGCAGTTAAGAGCACTTGCTGCTCTTGCAGAAGCTCCAGGTTTGTTTCCAAGCTCCTACATGATAATCCACAACCATCCCAAAGTTTAATTTCAAGAGCTCTGATATCTTCCTCCAAGTGTACCATGTACATAGCTGGTGCAACACACACCAAGAAAGTAGCAAAAGCAAAATGGTCATAACACACAAAATAAATAAATCTGAGAAAAACAGTGTCCTTCGGATTTTTAGTCATCCATCCTATTAAAAATGGGAATATCTTCAACTGGGCTCTTGGAGCTTGGCCTGGCACTTAGCTGTGGGTCTCTGCATCTGCTTCCATCAGTTACTAGATGAAAGGCCTGTGATGACAGTTAGTGTGTTCACCAATCTGATTATAGGAGAAGGCCAGTTCAGGTACTTCTCCATTATTTACAGGATCTTAGCTGGGGTCATTGTTGTTGATTCCTGAGAATTTCCCTCAGCCTTGATGGAGGGGTGAGGGGCTCAATCCTGCCTCAATTTTATTTGCCAGGCTTTGTTGATTTCCCATGGGAGGCCTCACCCTTTCATAGGAGTAGATGGAGCGTAGGTTGTGGGGAGTTGGGGGGAAGCAGAAGGAGGGGAGGGAGAACAGTGGTTGGTATGTAAAGTAAATAAAACATTTAAAATACAAAATAGGAATATCTTATACTCTAAGAATTTTTTTTTCAGTTTAAACAAAGTATAATCAAATACTTTGCGAACAATATAGGCTTATATATTATATTGATATAATGTTGTGTATGACATTTAAAATATATAGAATGCTTATCACATATGTCATAAAACCTTCAGAACAAAATGTTTTTCTTGGAATGCTATGAATCATTTACATGTCTTGGTTTCATATTTTTGTAAAGTATCCTAGAAAATACTAGACTCCAGAAGACTGAGAAGTAGCAGGTTACCAGGACATGGCATGTAGATTCTAAGTTCAGAATCAGCCTGCGTGGTATTTGCAATGGATGTACTGACCTGCATGGATGAAAGAATTTCAAACATTGCGGGGAAGAAGAGAAAATGTTCCCTTTGAAATCGCGCCTACTGAACTGTGAATAACGGAAGCCCCACTAACTCACTCATTCCTGTTTCATCCCTGACTTCATAGCAGCGACTTTCATGTTTGCTTTCCATGTTTGAACACTGACAGTGATTTGGGCATTTCACCTTGTGGGTTACAAAGGAAGAAACATCTTTCTGTCTCTTCGGGGGTAGGTATAGATATCGTGAACCGGATTTTATATCAATATCTATCAACCCCATTGTTTTCCATACTCCTGCATGGAACTTTCCTCTTTGGTTCCTGGCTATAACTTAAGAAAAGAGTAGTGGGCTATGGAATTTTATGAGTTGTGCAATATTACCTTCAAATGAGTCTACTGGGGGTGCAAGTTCTGTGACTTTTGCACTACTTGAGGAGAACAAAATTTTTGCTAGACTTTCAGGACACAGCCCTGTTTTCTGGCTCTGGAAGCCTACAGTCTCTTAGCTGTAGTTAGCATCCCACTTAATAACCCCATTCTATTCTTTAATGCCTCCAGCCCATACCTGAAAGTATAAGGTCTGCAGCTCATGGAATCGACATATACTTTGTGGTGCTCTGGAATACTGTCTTCGTTAGTAATAAACTGCTTTGGTGCTCAAAATGGATATGTTAAGGATGTCAAATGTCTTTCCAAGCTCTATGTATGTGGCTTGTCGCATGATCCTCCATGTGTTCTAAGAACTAAAAATAATTTCTGGATGTGATCCAAGATCATTGCTGGGATGTTTTCCTCTCATTTTCAATAACTCCTTGGGGAAATTTTTATCATAACACTAGTTGAAAGGAAGAGGATGAGAGTAAGAAAATTTAAAGTGAAAAAAAAATTCAGCCAGAAACAATATAGTCACGTTTTATGCTAACCGAAATAAAAGCCATGAAGATAAGCATCCTAGAAGACAGATTCCATAGATAGCTTCCAGAATGGTCTTAGCTCCTTCTTATCTTTTTGTCCTAGCTGCCTTATATTCACTGTCCTTGTTTATTTTTGACTATTTGACATCTTGTTTTGAACTTAATTTTCTTTCCCCATGAGATCTGCTTCTAAGTATGTGAATTTGGGAGTACATCCAAAACAATGTATTACAAGTCCACATACACGAGTAAAAGCTCTTAAGTGAGAGGAAACCGTAAGTTCCGATAGGCCTTGACTCCGTTTATAGACATGCTCATTTTATCCACTTAACAGATGTTTCTGCTTTACCGCTCTCTGCCTTCCAGAGGCAGCTCACCCCATCTAAACAGTGGGAAACATCTTTTAGCCAAAACTGCAGCTTCTTTTGCTGCTTCCTGTCTTGAGGTCATACATGTCACTCTATTCTAAATCAAAATTAAAAATTGAACATGGGATTAAATCTGTGTTATTCTCCAGTTTACCTGGTATGCCATTTGGGTGGAAAAAAATTGTGGTATTTTGGTGCAAATTATTGGTGTGAAAAATCTTTCTTTCTCTTTATAAAATGATTTTCCATGACTACATTACACCTTCCAATTTCATCTAATGCTATGTAAATAAAATTAAAATGTAATAATGACATATAATCTACTATAGAAAGATCTAATGCATGAATGTATTCTGAAGATTTGCTTTTATATATAAAGATGAAGTTTAACAATACATTTGACCAGATTAACCCACCACAATTCTGTAAGTCATGACCTTTAAAAATGATGTCAATATTTCAGATATTTTTCTAGCTAAAAGAAAGATAACATTTCTTCCAGATTAATATCCTCAGATCTTTGATAACATAATGAGAACTTTCTGTTCTAATAGTTATATGCCACTGGTTATCTTGCAGAGATGACCTTTGACACTGCAAGGAGAATCACCATCAAAATTTACTTTGGGGGAGAGTGGTGGCACACACCTTTAATCACAGCTTTTGGGAGGCAGTGGCGGGCAGTCTTCAAGGCCAGCCTGGTCTATAGAGCAAATTCCAGAATACCCCAAGCTACACAAAGAAACAAAATCAAACAAAACAAAACAAAAAAAAAACATTATTTTTTTTTTAAAATAAGCATGTGTATATATGCATGTGTGCATGAGATGGTCCTTTATGTGGTAATAAGCCAGAGGCTGATGCTGTATGTCTTCACCAATTGCTCTTCACATCATTTTTGGGAGAGAAATTCTCTTATTGATCATCGAACTCGTGGTTTCTGCTAGTCTGGCTAGGCAGAAAGCTGCAAGGATCTGCCTATCTCTTATTTCTAGTGCTGGAATTATACATTTGAATTACTGTTCTGGCTTTTGCGTGGGTGCTGGGGACCTGAAGCTCCAGTCTTAATGCTTGCACAGAACTTAGAGAACTTAGCCTGATCACATATACTTAAAACAGACAGACAAAAACCAACTAATTTATAAACAATCACTTAATTCCCCTCGTGTCGTCAAGAAGTCTGTTTGAAATAATAGTTCTCTTTTTAAAAAAACAGAAGAAAAAAAGAAAAATATTTGTATACATAATAAATTCTATAATATACAAATCTATAGGCAACAATATACAGTAAGATCACACATTACTATATTTCAAAATTTTGTGGTTTTTTTCAGAGTACATTAGTGTCGCTGCCACAGAAATTGTACACCTCCAAGTTCAATTTATGAGTAACAAGGTAGAAAGACACACGACAAAGCCCTTCAACATATTCACTGGTATTCCTCCTCTAATCTGTATCATATATCCCAGAGTTTAAAACACTAACTAGAATATAATTTTATCCAAAGATTAATTGAATGGATACCAAATAGCCTAAGTGTCAAGGTATGCATTTAGAAAGGCATGATTGTAATAAATACTTTGCCCTTTCTAGTTATTTTACACGAAATTGAAAACTTTACACTTGTAAAGTTTTTGACTTAGTAGAAATTATACATACAATGTGACCAGTTACAGGTATAGTTTGGCTTAAACAAAAACTGAACATGTTCAATATATATCATATGATTACTCTATATTAGGAAATACTTATACACATAACTTGAATTATTCTGCTCTATAAGATATTTGTTGTCAATATCAAATATCAATATCAAATAAATGACATGTTTCTCCTAAGTATTTTAAATGAGTCTGCGTGCAAATTCTGTGTATGTATTAATCATCATATCTTGATTTAAGGATATTTTCTAAAAATTGTTAAAGCAATTAACAGTGTGAGCCTTAAATGAATATCAGTAAAAGGTTGCATACATGTTGCTTTGTTTTGGCTTATTGCAAGTCCTCTGTGTCCTGATTCTGCCAGCCAATCTCCTGTTCCCATGTAGACTGGCATACAGATGGATGACCTTGTAAGGATAGGCGGAATCTTTTACAGTGGCAAGTGCTCTGAAATAATCTCGATCTTTTTGAAAAACAATGAGATATTAGCTATGAAATACTCCTCTGCGAAGGGGAAAGCATCATCACAGTCTGTTCATTGGAATCTTAAAAATAAGATGTTGAATCTTATATTTGTTATAGAAAGTATGAATATTCAATACACTCACCAAAAACTGGTGTAGAAAAGAAGGCTTCAAAATGAGTAAAAATGAGTTATAACATGTCAGGAAGAAACAAACATGACCAACAGACAGTTTTCTGAAACTTTTGATGGCTTTCCCAAAGATGGCAACTCGATCAGTTCTTGGAACTTCATTGTAAACTGTTCATCATGTACCAACGTCAAACCATGTAGACTGTCAAGGGAGTGGGAGGGAAGTTTGGGAGGAACTAGGAGGAGTAGAGGGAGGGGAACCACTGTGATCAGGGTATATCATATGAGTTGTATGAGAAAATAGTCTTTTGGTTTGGTTTGTTTTCTTTCTGAGATAGGATTTTTCTGTGTAGCCCTGGCTGTCCTAGAACTTACTCTGTAGACCAGGATGGTCGCAAACTCAGTGATCTACCTGCCTCTGCTTCCCAAGTGCTGGGATTAAGTGTGTGAGCCACTACTGCCCAACTAGGAAACTATTTTCAATATAAAGGGGAAGTACTTATGCAATGTATGATCTGCTTAGTGAAAGTTCACTGGGATCTTAAAAAGCCCTGGGTTAGGCTTTCAAGGACAGTTAACTCCAGGAAAGCAGCCCACAGTTCTATGTTTATGCTTGTTTCCACCTGTGAATTGTGGCTTATTACCATCTACAGAGGCACCATCTAGCTGAGTTAATACCCTCAGCAATCCACAGATGCTATTTGAGGAGTCATGAATACCAAATAGGTATAAAAATAATGAATGTGTTAATTGTGACATTTTCTGAAAAACCTGAGTCAAACTTCTGCTGCTTCTCTCAAGAGAAATATTAGCCGGGTGAGATCTTAAATATCAAAACAAAAATGCACAAATGATAATGCCCAGGAGAAAAGAACAGTAAATAGAGCCTGTGGTGTCTGGTCTCAGGAGAGCCTTTGCTTCTGCCTGTGCTATTGATAGTGATAAACACAAGGTTGGAGTTAATACGGAGATAAGGGGAGCACAGCATTCATATAGGAAGGGGTGCAAGGAAGAGCTCAGCTTCTGTATGGCATAAATATGGATAAGAGTAAGGCTATTCCTTGAACCTGATAGCAGAGCTCGCCACAGAAAGACACAGGCATGAGGGGCTACACGCACTGACACACACTCCCTAGCGGAACTGCACAACGAAGAGAAGAAGTCTCCCTAGTGCCTTTGCAATGACCTCCAAAATGTGCTCTGCAAATGATTCTAATTTTGAGTATAGCTTATTACATTGTTATTAAAGTAAAGTCTTAAGGAGAAATTATACATAAATATGCATCTATATGGTCTGCAAATGAGCTAGTAATGTAAAATCAAAATAACAAGTAAGTTATACCATATATGTAGAATATGTAAATAGAACTATTGAGTCAAATTTATAAAACACTTGATATAGCATCTAAGTAATATACTGCACTAATTTTACTCTCTTTCAGTTTTAATGCACCATGCTTAGTTCTCTCTCTATATCCCTATCTACTTGTTTCTACATCTGTCTTATCATCCTCTATCATCTGTCTATCTATCTGTCTGTCTGTCTGTCTGTCTATCTATCTATCTATCTACCATCTATCTATCATCTATCTAACTGTCTAACCTATAACTATATTTATATATATGGAGAGAGAAACAAGAAAATAACAAAAAAGACACTATAAATTTGAAATCAAACATAGGATTAAAAATTAACTTCATATAGGTGTTATCTATTATAATAGTCCATTTATTCTAATTTCATAATTAATAAAAATCCTGAGATTTATAGAAGGGATTATCTGAGTATTCTTGTCTACAAAATATGGAGATTTAGCAGAATGCCAGCTAAGGTTGCACTCACTGATAACTTGGGTTGCCATAGCAAGCCCATAGTCACTGAGTTCCTAAGCAACCCAAGGCTCCACAGACTGCGTATACTTAGGACTCCACTGGTCTTTCATCATCTCTGCACAACAAATATCACTGTTGTGCTACCAAACTCAGTGAAAGATTCCTTGATTATCCAATAGAACAGCAATCTTCACAGGTTCCCTGTTCAGGTGGTCTTGCAGGTTATGAAACAGTATTTGCACTGAGAATTGGTTGAATATTTACAGTGCTAACTGCATAAAATTAAGTATAGAAAATGATCAGTTTCTCGTATGAATTGGGCAGGTAAGTACTAATAATTTAACAAAAAATACAGAACACAATATCAAGCTCTTCTGGGACACTCATTTGCATAAGGTTGGAATTAATGATTTATTGTCCTTTAATAGAAAACATGTTTTGTAGCATTACTATGCGCTAAAACATTTCAATTCGTATTTAATAATTATAGTTTTAGGTAAGCTTGTTCATTTAAAGCAGAAATTATCTGGTACTGAGCATTCTAGATTGTCTATAGTATGAAAGCAGTGTTATTAGTTACCTAAGGGACAAACTATGCTTATCACTGGAAATATTCAAAGATTTAGATGCAAGCAAAGCTTTGATCTTTGAAAGGCAATAGTAATTTTTTTTCTCCTCCAGTCTACAAACACGTTCAGCTCTACATTCCCCCAGTGCCCACTGAGGCTAATTATTCCAGCTGCCCTCTATTCTAATCCCCTAGGCCACATTGCCAACCATTTAATATAACCACAGTAAATCTGTGCAAATATTGCTATAGAGCATTGCATCACAATGAAAGTCATAACATAAAGCATTAAGTTCGCGAAATGATGGGATGTGACCAATAAAGCAACTGTGCTAGAAATTTTGCCTGATTCCAATACTGGATTTGATTTCACATGCTGCCTATTGTCAGCAAATTATTACCAGGAAAATATCGTAGTGGTGATTTGCAAATTGAGAAACATTTCTAACTTAAGTTGGATATTTTAGTATTACTCATGTAGACTATTGGTTATTTCATCAATGTTTAAGCAACTTATGTTAAGTGAACTACATTGCAGTGATGAAACATTTAACTTGAGACGATAAAAAAGTTGCTAAATCACCTCTCAAATAGTTCACAGAAATGACCTGTTGGCGTGCACCATGCCAGGAAAGCCGGCAGCAGAGAGAGCGCTGTGATCTCTGCTTATTATTGTCGGTCACCAGAAGCAAGGACGGATATGTTCTTCTTTCTGAAAGATTCCAAAGACAACCACTCTGCTGTAAAATCTTAACAGGCTAAAGCCTCATTTATAGTATTTATTCCTTCTTTAGAGAGGAAAGGGCCATCTACATTTTCTTCTTAGGACAGATGAATGGACATGTGAAGACAGACAGACAAATATGTTATATATAATATAGATTTTATGTATGATAGATGGCAGCTAGATGATAGATATATGACAGAGAGCTGTGCATAAATTTGCCCCCTAAACCCCATTAAAATGTCCCTCTAATTAAATGAATATATAATACATATATATTAAAGGACTTAAATAATTTTAGATATTTCTGAATCATCCTTTCTCACTTAGTAACAGACATCACTGGCAAGATTACAGTTAAAACAGTAGAGTTCACCAAGTATAGACTTTTTTCTTAATTAAAAGTTTAATCAGGATGCCAGAATGTATATACTACTTCCCACTATTCCTTCTCTGTGCCAAGAGAAAAACCCAATTATACACTAAACTGTACAAAAACAAAGAACATAATCCAGCAAAGCAAAGGATTTTAGTTTTGCAGGCATAAATTTTGATCATTAAATCTTTAAGGTAGGTAATTTTTACTTATTACACATAAGTAATTACCAGTTAGAAGTCCGAGAATAGAGTCCAAGGCCACAAGAAGAGCTGTCAAAATGCAGTGGCAGGTTACAGTGCTACACGAATAACTCCGGTCCTATTTGCCCTAAGTGCCTGGTCAAATTACTGCTGCTTGCATGTAGCCCCACCTCCAAGTATCAAAGAATGGCTGTGGGATTTTGATTGACACTCCAGTGAAGCTGTGGAGTTTGTAAACCAAAGAAAGCTTGGCACCCTGAGTTTGTTAACTTGTCCAGCTTGAAAATGAGCTACTCTTTGAAATGAGAGAGGGAGGGAGGGAGGGAGGGAGGGAGGGAGGGAAAAGAGGAAAGAAAGGAAGGGAAAGAAGGAAGGGAAGGAGGAAGGGAGGGAGGGAGGAAAGAGAAGAAAGAAAGAAAGAAAGAAAGAAAGAAAGAAAGAAAGAAAGACTCTCTAATGTTTAAAAGAGCAGAGGAGCTACTAGCAGATCCCTCTCCAGGGAAAACCCACTTATATCCTCAAAGCAATTCCTTTGACTGCATCCTGCGTCGTATGTAGGACATTATAATCATGACAGTTATCTCAGAAAGACATGAGCTCTTATCTTTGAGAAGAAGAACACTACATTCAAGGACAGTATTGTTTGTGAGGACAGCATTGGAGAAAGTCCTGCAAAACGACCAAGCTCAGACTGAAAATAATTTTGATCCTCTTTGTCACATGTAAGACTGAAGATAATAATATTTGGTGAGTCTAATTTGCATGCATATATATGTATCAAATAATATATTTGATAAATAGCAAATAAATATTAAAAGTAAAGATACTCTAAAACCATGAGATCATTATAATATATATGAAATAAGACCAAGTATTGATGATTTTTCTCCCTAATCATTTAAGGCTGTGAAACTCCAAGGATCAGTATAGATAATATTCTTTCATGGGTTAATTTATTGTGTGATCTGTTTGTGCTCAGAACACTGCCACAGAGAGGAAGGAAACAGATATCTGTTTTGCAAGTTGTTGTTTAGGAAGTTGACTATAGTTTTCCAGGAACCATAGAAGAATCCAGTGTGACCTCATGATGTGTGCATTTTCCCTAACATAGAGCAGCCAGCCTGGAGCTGATTGACTGGCTCCGAATACCTCACAACTTACCTTCATCTCCTCACAAGACTGATACTAAAACATCGAGCGTGAAAATTTCGATGGCGAAATAATTCCAAAGCTTTATTAATTGAATAGGACTAGTACTAAACCACACCCTCACATAACAGGCTTCAAAGAACTCGACCAAGCGGAGTTGTCAAAAGCCTGGCAGGGGCTCTGCTTGTTATCTGCTTGCAGATTTTATTGCAGTCATGGCTGCCTGTGCTCAGAAGGTCTGTTTTCCATAGTTAGCACACTAAACACAAGCCTTGAAGGAACTGCCTTTTGTTGAATTTGCTAACACAGCCTAACCAATGTATAATAGCTTCTGTCAGTAGCTCACTTTCTAGAGATGACTCTGAGGCTTAGAAGACTTCATTCCTAAAGATATGCTGGATATGGGACCGGTGGATGATGTTCAACAGGTTGTATTCTTGCTTATCAAACATTGAGGCCTGGGTTAGACACCTCGCATGAAATAAAATGGGCACGGTGGTGCATGTTGGTAGTCCTACCACAGTGGAGGTGAAGGCTGGATGATCAGAATCAGAAGTTCAAGGCAACTCACTGCTATATAGTGACATCAGTGACAGTATGGAGTACAGGCAAAGCCATCACAAACAAACAGACAACACTGACAAAATGAAGAACACAAAGTATTAAAGAATACGGGGGTCTCAATGTCAAGAAGTCCACACGTATGCAGACAGGACTACTTGCTCCTCCAGCCCGCTCTCTCATCTCCTCTGCCTGTGAGGCATTTCTCTCCTGCCCTTTCTCTTCCCCTTAGCCTCATATTACACGAGGTGATAGAGATGTGGGAACCCATTGTCTAATCCTGGGCATTTAACAAAGGAGGCTTTAGAGGTCTGAGGATTAAGAAACATTTCCAGTCTGGCACCTTAGGATCTAGAGCAAGATAGGGAGAACCACAGAGACAGCTGACCTGAGTTAGTGGGAACTCGGGACCTGATAGCTGGGGAACCTGTACGGGACTGAACTAGACCCTCTGAATGTGGGTAAGTTATGTGGCTTGATTTGTTGGGGAGTCCCTGGCAGACACACCAAGACACATGTTTGGTTCATGAACTGGCTTTTTGGAGCCCATTCCCTATAGTGGGATACCTTTCTCAGGCTTGACGGGGGGAGAGGAACTTGGTCCTGACTCATGTTGGAATACCAGACCTTGTTGACTCCAAGCAAGGCCTTATCTCCTCTGAGGAGTGGATAGGGGATAGGAAGGTGAAAAGAGGGGAGCAGAAGAAGAGCAGGAAGGGCAACTTGGGATGGTATATAAAATGAAATGCAGTTATTTTTAAATAAAAATAGGAAAAAAAAGAAAATACAGAAATAGAAAAAAGAAATAAAGAAAAAAGAAAGAAAGGAAGGAAGAAAGAAAGGAAGGAAGGAAGGAAGAAAGGAAGGAAGGAAGAAAGAAAGAAAAAAAGAAAGAAAAAAAGAAAGAAAGAAAGAAAGAAAGAAAGAAAGAAAGAAAGAAAACAGATAGACAGATTTGGAAGTAGCCTCATGATACTAAAAGCCCTGAAAGCCCACAAGCAGAGTACGCCCCCTTGTTTCTATGGAGCCGTGTTCTCCTCTTGTTTTCTCCTTCATCTTCTTGTATCCAAGTTTCTGCCCCAAGCTTTGTTAAGCTTTGTTAAAGACTTGTTCTCCTTTTCTGTCATGTCAGTATTTGGTTCTGGTGACACAGATCACCGATCCACACCTCTGGGATAATTTGCATCTCTCTGGAATTTCTAGGCTTTGCCAGTTGTACTTTCTTGCTTAAACTTTCTCCGTTAAGTGGGTGTTAAAATTATTTTTAATTTAGAAATTTCTTCTAAATATTTAAATTAAGCTGCTTCCATTGACCTATCCTTTTTCATCCTCCTCACATGAGACAACTGGAATTCTAGAAAAATTAGAACACTTAAGAGAGAGTACACAGGGCCGAGCAGTACTGCCATGTCCTTTTAGAGTTGGGGGTCAGCTAGTTTTCATCTAGCTGTGATAAGAAGGAGGGAGGAAGATGGCACTTAGTCATCTCTAGAGGGATTTAGAAATTGCTTGCAGAAGTTCCCAAGAAGAAAACCACTTGATTCTGTGACTTCAGAATATATGAGAGACCAGTCATTATAAATTAGTTCAACATCCCAATCACATACTGTTAGAAATTGCGTGCATATTAAGCCTTAGAATTTGAGAGGAGTTCAATTGAGATGCTAAATATGCTAACTTCCTATAAAAATATTGTGAAAAATTAATAATTAAGGGTAAGTGGCGAACACACTGAATACATTTACAAACCTTTCATTTTGATACTTGGTATCTTGAAAACTATAAAGAAAGTCCATTTGAATTTAGGAAGTGAGGGAAAATATGTGGTATTGTTATAAAATTATGCCAATTTTAATTAAAATGATGAGGACAGAATTAAAGAGGAATATAAATAACTGAAAACACCTTATTATTTTATATTTTTCGAGACAGGGTTTCTCTGTAGTTTTGGAGCCTGTCCTGGAACTAGCGCTTGTAGACCAGGCTGGTCTCGAACTCACAGAGATCCACCTGCCTCTGCCTCCCAGGTGTGCACCACCACTGCCTGGCTGCACCTTGGGTGTTTAAGCAGCTTCAGGACTGTGCAGTCTTAGGTAATGTAATATTTATTAAGATCTTAGCATACTTCTATATGCCTTACTTTAGATAAACCAGAGCATCTCACAGTGAGTGGCAAAATGATAGAAAGCTAACACTCACTATCAGGCCTATGGAAAGAAACAAGCAAACACTGAAGATAAATGAAAGCAAATAAAACAGAGAATAATTATTCCAATTAAAAGATATTGAATGTCACAGAGGACTTTCTGTACATATTTTAAATCTCAGAAGGAAAAAGTTATTCGAACAAAAGTCCTGTTTTTTCACCTACTCTACTCGTAATCTGAGGGTCGCTTGTGTTCTAGGTCTCTGCAGAGATCGTTCAAACATATTCTTTTGGTTTTCCCACCCCGTTCTTTTTAATACCTTTCTTGTCCCCAAAGTTTCCTCATTTTTAAATTCCCCAGACACATTGCCTGAACAGAAGGCTCTTCTGGTATAAGACATTCATGAGCTCAAGTGACCTTCCCAGAAGCCAGGCTAGCATGGGGCAGTGTGAGGCCAGAGCATATTCTCATGTGGAAACCACTTCCTGGCCTTTGTCCCTCATTTGTCCTGGAGCCTTTCCTCCTATTGCTCAACTCAATTAGGCAACAAGAAAAAGCAGGTGGCTCACCCAGTCATACAAGGGATGCTTATCGTCCCAGCACAAGGACTGGGCTCTTTTACCTCGAACCTAATTGAGCTGCATCTTACGCCAACGTCCAAATATTTGGATATGTGAGTAAAATTTCAGAATAAGACCAGTAGGGAGATAACATTGTAAACAAGACAGCGAATTACACATAAATGTTGTCTTGTAAGCTTTCTTTCCTGTGGCTCTGCAAAATTAAGGCTATTGTCATGAGGGTTTTAAAAGTCTCTGTGCACAGAGACAGAATCTGGTTGAAAGAATGGGTGTCATAGTAGTCGTGAAGAGCGCTGACATATAAATTACTGCATCAGTCTTAATCCTCTATGCCGAACTATTTGCAAAATGGTAATAACTCTTCCAGGAGCACGTTTGTTAAATGACCTAAGCTGTGTTATGTTGGACTAATGGTTAGTCAAGAGGGTGCTTTCCCATGCGAGCGAGCACCCCAGAGTCAAGAGGGTGCTTCCCCATGCTAGCGAGCACCCCAGAGTCAAGAGGGTGCTTCCCCATGCTAGCGAGCACCCCAGAGTCAAGAGGGTGCTTCCCCATGCTAGCGAGCACCCCAGAGTCAAGAGGGTGCTTTCCCATGCTAGCGAGCACCCCAGAAACAAAACCGTCATGTAAATAATCTTGCTATCAGCACTGGGAGGTAGCATTATTTCCCCAGTAATAAACATGACGAGAGTGATGCTGTGAGGTTGGGAAACTTAGTGGAGTTGAGTGACAAGTGAAAAGCTTGGTGTTTGGTTCAGACTGATTCCCCAAACCACTGTCTGCCCGAAACAATGCAGGAGAACATAGGAAGGCAGTCTTTAAATTTGTGCTTCTCCTTACATGACTCATGAAGTTGTGCTATACATGATAAAAAAAAAAGTAATCTTATAATACAAAAATAAAATTCTGTCTAAATTGAGATCATTTTTGTATGACAATACATTTCCAAGTCTTTGCGTTGAAACTTTCTACAATATTGTGTTGCCTTAAAGAAAATAATTGCTATGTGTTAAAATTTTGAATTGAAATAAAAATTTAAAAAAAAATTAATTCTATGTTTCCATGGAGAAACAGAATGGTCCTCCTAACTAGTAGAATGTGAACCAGCAAGTTTGCTTGAATGAAAAAAGAGGTATTAATAGATGCAAAAAGTGCCCTTACTGTTTTAGGGAAGGCAGAATTGTCAAAAACCGTCTTTGTAATGACTGTGTATCATCTATTTAAGCAGAAAGAGATTTCAGAATCATAAACGCAGGTCTACAATAAGATGAACTTATATTCGTCTACAATTCATTTTTACCCCACACCTCCATTCTGCCTGATCCAGTGTATTTTCTATTATCATTGACAAGAAACGTTAAAATATTGAGAATTTTAATCATTTTGTCTCTAAAACTCAAACCCTATTTTTCTCAACAGATATCACATTATTAAAGATAGGAAGACAATACGAGTTTTCTAAATTTGATGTTATGATATTTCTTTGTCCTTGCGATGGGTACTTTGCAAACAGTAGACATTTTTTTCCTTGACTTAATTGCACCTTTCCAGGGTATTGAACACAATCCTGGACCTTAAGATCTATGAATAAGTATCCAGCGCAGATGCCTCCACTCTTTACCAAGCCAATGCTACTTCAGTGTTTTATACTCTCTGAAAAACAACACTTTTGCTTGAGATCCCCATCCCTGGATGAAAGGCAAGGGCAATTAATCTTCAGCAGGATCATAATGACACTTTTTAAAAATGGAATAGTAGCATAAGGACAGTGTCTTGCTCCTCCCCCCAACCGTTTCCCCAGTTTTCAGATTATGAATATTCAGTCCAAAAACAGAAGGAAGAGTAGGCGAGACCAGCTTTTCAATTAATACTACACAATAGCATGTTTGAAAAGTAGACAAGTGAACTCAGACGTTAGCTGAGAGATCAACAAAAACTCTAATCTGATAAATATAGTCAGAGACACATTAAAGCCTTAATCTGTTCTAGAAGATTAGTTGGACTCAAGTATGAGGAAGTCAAATTATCTGTAAATAAAATAAAGCCTAATCTGATTGTATTAGCATAGCAGTTGATGGGACTGATTTAGGCAGGTGAACTTGTTTGACTTCAAAGCTCGCATCTGTGGATACAGGGCAACAGACTAAAATTAGTTCACATATATTGGTATAGGAAAATGGATGAGATAACCAGAGGACACATGATGTCCAGCTATAACCCAGCATGGCTCATGTACTGAAAAAAAAAGGTGGTGACTGGAGGATTCCAAAATTGGAAATTGCGGCCAAGACTCCCTATTAACACAGCCTTCTTACTAAAGTATGTATTTTCATCTTTGCCTGAAGTTCTCAGTAAAATGCAATTAATACAATTTAGAAAGACGAACATACATTTGCCCAAAACTGTAGATGAAAATCAGGATAAAAGCTGAGAAATGGTTTAGAAAGCAGACGGACTAATGATTAGCTCAACAGACCCCAAAAGTATCAGATTTTCAGCCCTTCACCTAGAGTAGATGCCAAAAGAATGTGTCAAGTAATCTTACGAAAGACAATGGACTAACAATAAAAAAAGCCAGGTAGATCAGGGTCTAAGCTAGTACTCTTTAGGAACTCTGAAACTCCAGGTCATTTCCACCGCCAGCATGGCCTGTCTATTTTCCTGCTGGGATTTCTCTTTTGAACCAGAGAGTAACATGAGAACAAGAGGCTCAGCTAGATAAATAGTTATGGGATCGTGTCTGAAAGGAATACAAGAACAATTCTACACCCAGACTCCTCCAGCGCTGGTTCCTGGGTACTGACAAAATGCTCATGATAGGATTACTTTGTAGTGAAATGGAGTGGGATAAGGGAAAACAATGTTGCTGCATTTTCTAGTTTTAAAAACATACAAAAATATGTTTAATTATTTGAGAATTTCACACAGTATATTTTAATCATGTTCACCCCACTCGTCTTCTTATTCTTTTAAGATCAATGACCTCCATAGCCTTCTCACGACTTTCCAAAGTTTATGTCTTATCTATTTAATTTTTGGAATCTACCTATTCCAATTACTATTAGCCACATACTTGTGTTGTGTAGCCTTCTACTGGAGTATGATGGACCCTTAAAGAAAACTGATTCTTCCTTTCCCAGAAACCATTAAGCATCACTAGCTCCTTTGTAGTTGCTTTTTAAAAAAAGAAAACTATGTTTTTTAGGGGTCTGCCACCCAGTTCCCAAATACACATTGAGTATCATTCTTTCTTATAAATGCCTGATCTTAGCTTGGTTTGTTGCTTGTCACTTTTTCTTAAGTAAGTTATCCCATCCACCTTTCGTCTCTAGACTTTCATCTCTATTCGATAATCCTTCCCTTCTTTCCACCCTCCTGGCTGTTTGTGTATTTGGGTGGCTGACCCCTGCGTCCTCTTCTGCTTCTCCTGTTCCCCCTTTTCTCTTATTTATTCTCTCTGCCTGCCATCCCCACCTATTTCTCTCTCCTGCCTAGATATCATCCGTTCAGTTTTTTTATTAGACCAATCAGATGTTTTAGACAGGCAAAGTAACACAGCTTCACAGAGTTAAACAAACACAACATAAAGGAATGCAAAACATCTTTGCCTTATTAAATCAATCTTCCATAGCACAAAGAAATGTATAACATCTTAAGTAATATCCCACAGCACACCTCAGCTAGGAGTAATGATTCATATGTCGCTTCTCCATCCACTCTGGGAAGTTAACTAACTGCTGTCTGTTGTGAGTGCGGAAGTCCTGTCTTGCTCAGAAGACATCCTTTTGCTCAAGGCCTTCTTGGTACCGAGCTCCTCAATCTTTTCCTTCTCTGTTCTATAAATGTTCCCTGAGCTTTGGGGAGTTGAGTGTGATACAGAGGTCTCATTTGTGACTGAGCATTCTTTTAAGTTGCTACTATTATTAGTGGTGGTGGGAGAGATGGGGAAATGCAGGAGAAATGACTGGGACTGCCCCAGATCATAGAACATTACATAATATTGTCTAAAGGGATAAATACAAGCATGCATACACTTTGAAAACTCCAATAGCTACATTAAACATTCAAAATAAACAGGTGATATTATTAATAATATGCTAATTAATCCAGTATAATTATGATACCATTTCAGCATATAGTCAATATAAAAATTAATCAATGCAATGGATAATTTAAATCTTTCATGCAGTGCTTTGGATAGCATGAAATGTTATCCAATGTTCCTTTTATTAGCATCTTGATTCCTGTGCTGTCATGAGTGTGTAGTGACTACCACAGTGGTCTTTGCTCCACAGCTCTGATGTGAAAACCCATACTCATTTCCTACAATATTAAATAAAAAGACAAAAGCATCAGTCACCCGAAGAAAATATGTAAGGTAAATTTTAAAAACAAATATCTAAGAAAGCTTTAAAATAATAAAATAAAAAATATTTTAAAGAATGAAATACTTTATGACTAATGCCTTCAGAAAACCAAACGACGGAACAAAAATACACATTCTAGTCATCGAATTGCTGAAAAGGAAATCTATGATGCCATGAAAGACCCAAATAAAGCTAGCGATTGTGAAACTAATCCAGCAGCGATAAAATGAAATCTTGGGATAGCAGTAAGCTAGTAGAGAAAAGCCAGTTTTGCAAGATGGGCTGCTATTGTTGAGGTGCAGGGGGAATACCGTTTGTCTGAGGTCAACCTCTTCCACTGTGATTTTGCTGCTTCTGGCACTGTGATGGCTTTAGTCTGGGATCTTGTTGAGTCTACCCTCTAATGACTTCGGCTGCACATGATCGTATTTTATTAACCTGTGACAAACATTCGCTGCCTATGGAGCCCGTTCCTATGCCCCACCAGTTTTTGAACTTCCTTCTAATTTGGCAGAAACATAGTAACATGGAGATTCGGGTGTTGAGTAGCTGGAGATACTGCCTGGCACTTACAGAAGAGGCTGCATTACATGTGTCCATTTCAAATGGTTAACCTTCAGCAACTTCCCCAAAGGTCCAAATAGAACAAATTCATTTATTTATTATTTAAAAAGTGAGCTTTTTTTTTGCAATGCTACAATTACCTGGGACTGTATTTTAGGAAAGTAAATTTATAAAGCTCTACATAAAAACCCGTCTCAAAAACAAAAAGAAAAAGAAAAGCCAGAATAAGCCTTATCAGATTAACTGATAAATCACTTTGCCAAGTACTACATATTATACAGATAAAAGCCACCCACACAAACATTGCTTTCTCTGTAACCAAGATTATAAAATATTGTTCTTGCCAATGATTATGATGTCAGTGGATTATTTAACAGTATTCTCGTAAGAAGACAGTTTCTAAATTCCTTTTACAGCCTATTTTGAAATTCAACTAACTTTCTTTGGTAACATAATTCAGTATAATTTTCATACATCAGAGGATAAACTTTTCATAATTGCTAAAAGAATGTGAAGTAATGAAGCTGAACACTTCTGAAAGAATAAAAGTTTTAACATGAATCATTTAGAAAACTTAAAGGTAAAGAGAAGACAGTGTGAGATTTATTGCTCTCAGGTGAGTAGAAAACATTAATAATTTTATGATGTATTAATTCTGATAGAACAGAATGGCAGAGAACTGTGACTCTTTGTATTGGCAACACTTCTGTGATTTTACAAGACTGAACAAGGTTCTGGATCCTCAGAAGTAAGAAACAATGTGCCCCACATCCTTAGAATTCTTAACTATAAATTTTTACACTTAATATACAAGATTAAATTTTATCTTGAGTAGACAATTGACTGCAATTATTTTATATATCATTCTTCTTTACCTTTAATGTCCATTGAAAATAAATATTATTAAAATTATATATTTGTTGTATAATATATTGAGATGTTTACATATAATTTCTTCAATTCTTGAATAATTTTTATTTTGTGTATTTTTTACTATTTCTCAGTTATCATCCTTGCAAGTCTAGACAGTTTTCTCCTTTTAAAATTATCTTCGTTAATAACATTAAAAAGCAAACTAGTGTTGATATTATCACCCCACGGGACTTAGGAAACATCAAAGTAGAGGGTCTAGAATGAATGGAAGAGTTCAACTAAAAGGAAGAGTTCTGTGAAAAGTCTTCCAGACATGAGAGAACCTCTCTGCACACACAAGCTTCCAGTAGCTATGAATACTTGCATGAGATCAGGCAATTAAAACATCCATCATGTGGCAATGACGACTTCAGGGGACCTATCCCTAGTCAAAGAACTACCGAATGCTGCTAACTTCAGAATCAGGAAGCCCTCAATCAAAGAATGGATAAAGAAAATGAGGTACATTTACACAATGGCATATTACTCAGAAGTAAAAAAAAAATGGTAACATCATGAAGTTTGCGGTTAAATGGATGAAACTAGAAAAAATAATCTTGAGTGAGGAAACTCAGACCCAAAAGACAAACATGGCATGTACTCACTCATAAGCTGGTATATGATATAAAGCAGAGGATAGCTAGGCTATAATCCGCAGTCCCAGAGAAACTGGGTGACAAGGAAGACCCTAAGAAGGACACACATGGATCACCCTAGGAAGGGGAAATAAATAAGATCTCTTGGGTAAACTGGGGGTGGGCAGAAGAAGAATTGAAAAAAAGAAGAAAAGAATAAGACCTAAGTTTATGCTTCCTGACTCTATAATATGAGAGGCACTAAAAGTCACAGTGCTAAGGTCTAACTATTGACTGGTTTTCCTCTGTTTTCATAACACAGTCACTGCTAATGTAAGATTTATAACTGATTCTCCTATGCACAAGTAATTCGGTTACAGACCATAATCTGCTATCACGTGGTTAAGCGTTACTCTCACACTATTGAAAGTGAAGAAAATCTTTTTTTTTCTTTTTCTTTTTAATTGAGAAAAGGAGAAAAAAAAACAAGTTTCCACCTCCTCCCAGCCTCCCATTTCCCTCCTCCTCCTCCCTCCCTTCTCCCCCTCTCCCCACTCCTTTCCCCCTCCCTCTCCAGTCCAAAGAGCAGTCAGGGTTTTCTGCCCTGTGGTAAGTCCTAGGTCCTCCCCACTCCGTCCATATCTAGGAAGGTGAACATCCAACCTGGCTAGGCTCCCACCAAGCCAGCACATTAAGCAGGATCAAAACCCCGTGCCATTGTCCTTTGAGTAAATCTGAATGTACTCTGTGTCAATTGATTCAGTTGACTAGAGGTCACTAGTTCTGGAGGTCTTAGAGCTAAGTAATGTCTTATTCTTCCACTGGCTCCAATGTAGTGGACATGTTGACACACCAGTCACAGTGGACATGCTTGCCTAAGTTGCATCTTAGGATCTTGTGGGCCGCCTTTGTTTCAAGTGACTGACCCTACACTGGGGTCTGAGATGGTATCAGATGGACTGGTGTCTTTTTGATGTATCTTCAATTTTTAGAGCTTGCTAAAGCTTCTACCTTCTGAGTATGTTCCCAGTGGAATCCATGAAATTTGCTTATATGCACATCATCATCATCATCATCATCATCATCATCATCATCATCATCCTCATCATCCATGCCCCAGCAATGCTTAAGCATGCATGAGCAGCCCACAAATGGTGGTTCTCTAGTTGTTCTTATCCTAGGCAGTCCTAGGTGCTTGTGTTATTGTCATACCCAGGTTCCACAGTCTTCTTTTATGTTGTCTATCCAGTAATTTTTGGCCTTCCTCTTTGCCCTTTCCCATGTACTCCTCTATGTAGTGTTATTTTTGTGTATCTACCATCATTCATTTTCATAACATGGCCAGAGTATCTCAAATGCCATTGCTGTATCCTATAGTTTACTTCTTTCTGTAGACAGAGATGTTTCTTAAGGTCATCATTGAACAGCCTGTTTCTTTGTGTGACACCTAGAATTCTCCTGAGAGATGCAGAAGTTATGTATTTTTTGAGGTAAAAGCATGTGATGCAAAAATACTGTTTGAATTCAAAGACAGCCCATGACACATACTGGAAAGCTCTATTAGAGAACCTCCAAGAATTTTCCTAAGGCAATTTCACAAAGCCATTACAGAGGAAACTACAAAAAGAAAAGAAAATGTCTAACTTCTAATTAAGAAGAAAGGAATTTCTTAAGGAACTGGTACTAGGATGCAAAGAAAAAAAAAGTCTTTAAAATATACTGGATTTAATGAGAGGAACAGGACTATATAAAATAATGAACTTGTGTCAACAGAAGACCACACATTTTCTTGTAATGCAAGACAAAGAAAAGATATTAGTGGCAGAATGTGTACTTCAGAGGCAGGAAGGGAGTGATACGTTTGGAAAATTGACAGAAAGCAAGGAAACTGAATGCAAACCAGAACTGTGTGTCTCTTGTGTAACACTCTAAGAATTTTGAACTTTATGCTGAGAGCAGACTCGTGCCATTAAGTAATTCTAAGTAAAGAACACCAACAAGTTAAGAGACTCCATTTCTAAAAGACAGTGTGTAAAGGAATGAATTGGGATGGCTGTTCCTCTAGGAGGCCTTGACCTGAAACATGCATGCAGTAGAAGAAAGATGCATTGTGCACAGTCTCAACAGGGCCTGGTTACCTGGGAATGTCCCTGAGGTTCGACATGGCAGCAGAGAGAGCTGTACAATCAAAAAGCGAACTGCAAGAGTCATCCCAATGCATTAGAGATGTGCTCTCACTAACCACTTCTGGCAACCCTTGGGGACATAACAGTAGGGGTAGGGAAAAAAAAGGAACAATGAGAACTGAATAATGAACTAAGCAGCTGTTTCAGTAACAGCAGACAAAACACTGAAGGCCAAAGGAAATAGAGTTCTTAGCCCTTCCTGTACACCAGCTCTACTTGAAATGACAGACAGTATAGATCTAAAACACTGCAGTGGTGATAAAAGATGACGTAATATCTTCAATTAGTGTTATCAAATGAATAACACCTTAATTTTCCATTTTCTTATTTTGGGTAACAAAGGAATATGACATATAAATATACCATGATTACTTAAACTTTAGGATGAAGGAGAAAAAAGGTATAGGAGAAGGAGAACAAACAATGAATCCAAATACAAAACAAGTAGATTCTCCAAGAAATGACCAGGATAACGTTACAGTTAAAACCTGTCACTATGTTTGAAGAAAAAGGCTGCTAAGACACCAGGGATATTAAGAGGAGATATAAACAAAGAAATTACCCTAGCATAATTTTCATAGCTATTTTAAAATATCTGTGATGCTAAAGTATTACATATTCAACTATAGAATATTTCTGTTAAGGCAATTAGTGTTGTTTTTTTTTTTTCCAATTCAAGTAAAAATCTATTGCAAAACTAGGCATACAGATTAAACTTTAACAACCTGGAAATTGAGTAATACATTTGCTGTTGTATTGACATTACAGATGATATTTGTCTATGTAACTATGCAGCTCATGTTAACTATATGCAAATCTGATGCTGAAGAAAAAGGACTCTAAGAGAAATTTTTATTTTCTCAAATAACTGATGGATATTTACTTTCATTTGCAAATATGCATTATAACGAAAACAAAACGTCAACTCAATAATCAACACATTGGAGTGTAATGGATTAAAAGGGTAACCATGGATTATGTTGGACATGAATAAACCCAAGACTTAAGCCTCTAACACTTAAAAGTATTTCATCTGTACATGCTGTATCCAAACCTAACAGAAATGTCTACAGCACAAATCTGTATGTAAGTATTATGGGGCCTCCTATTTAGTATAGGCAACTAATGATTCCTAGGAGAACAAGAATTCACTTTCTCCAAGAATGAGCCAATTAATGTTTTGTCCTACCAAATGGAATTCCCTGAAATCATACATATTCTGGGAACACTAAGAGTGTTCAGCAGGTTGTACTTATTCTATTGAACCCGTGTGTGTGTGTGTGTGTGTGTGTGTGTGTGTGTGTGTGTGTGACAGAGAGAGGGAGAGGAAGAGAGAGAGAAGAGAGAGAGAGAGAGAGAGAGAGAGAGAGAGAATAATAATAAAACAAAAGGAAACCACAATTTGAGGCAGTGAGAGAACTTGGGAGGAGAGGACATGAGGGGAATTGGAAGAAGAAAGGGGGGATAATGTAAATATGTTTTTATTTTTAAGTTACAATAAAAAGTAATATTTTAATATCACAACCCTACTTTGTATTCTGTAAATAATTTTTTATGGTTGTATGGAATAGATTCATGTGTTTTTCTTAAAAGCAAAAATGATAAAATATCACCCTGTGAAACGATAAAACTTGATGAGAAAAAATAAGCAGTCTTTGTTTAGATGTTAACCTCAAGAAAAATTAATGGGCAAACTATGAAGTTTAATCAAAATATCTTTTTATATAACGTGATAAATGCAAAAGCAGAAAACAAAGTACTCTTTCTTTTATACCAGTTTTATTTTATTGATAAACATCGTGTTCAAATTCGAATTATATAGCAATAGATCATTTCTTGTGCATTTTACTGATCAAACTAGTAGAAAAAGAGTGGAATTTCCTCTTTTAGTACTCCTTGTGTTTTGCCTTTATCATGGGTTTGGGAGGAGTGTACAAAATGAACTTTATTAGAATTCTATTCCAAAGTTGTGATTTAGATATAGAATGCATAAAGTAAGTTTGCCATGAGATGTGGAAAACAACCCAATTTATGGGAGCTGATCAGTTTGACACTGCCTGACTGCCTCGGCTGGACTTCCCTGTTCTTCTTTAGATAATAGCCTTGTAAGGTCATACTGAATAAAGACATAAGAAGACCACTCTATAATCATATGAGAACACAGGAGAATTGTGAACAATGTCGAAGCCACGGAAACCACAATTCCTTTACCGTCTAGTGTGCAACCCATCCTTATCAATGACAGTCCCAGTATCATCCCAGTCTTCCCTCTGCCTGGAGCAGATTAGGACAAACATAAAATTGCCTTATCTCGCTCTCTGCCTCAGCTCCCCTTAACTTCATAACCCGTCCAAATCTATGAACCAAAATTCAAATTCTGTCACTTTTGTTTTTTATTACAGAGCTTCTGTTATTGTTTGGCTATTAAGAAGACCCAACGCTCGTGTGCTGAAAGATCATCTCAGGAATGTTCCGGTTGAGACATTTGAGAGGTGACTAGGATATGAGGACCTTATGTTCATGACTTATTAGTTCACTTATGCATTCATAATTCCAAGGAATACTGTGGAGTGACAGAAACTCTAGAAGACGGAGTTGGTAAGAAACAGGGAATTATTCCTTCTCCTCCTGTTACTATGCCTCTTTTATTTCCACTTTTGCTCTATCAAATGAATTCTTATATAAGACTCTGCCTCACCACAGGTCCAGAGAAATTGAGCTAAATGACAAGGAGCCAAAGATTCTGAAAGGATGGGTCAAAGAAACCATCCCCACTTCTGCCTAGCATACTCAAGTATCTTTCCACCGTGTTGGAAAACCATTCCCCGTAGTATAGGTTACCTCTCTGGAATAAATAGCAAGTCTATCCACAGGGGTTTCTGTTGGTCACTCACTGAAGACAGTGACAATAATAGGGAACTTGAGAAAACTTGATTCCAAAAGTGCTGATAGGTGTAGAAGTACAAGCTCTGAGAATTTTCAGGAAGTGTAAATCGACTTTTAAGGGTTGAGAATGACAAGAAAAAAACATCAGGTTAAGATAAAGGCTAGAGTTAGAAGTCACAGGAAAGTCTTCCTACCCAGGGGCCATGCAGCTCCTTAGAGCTTTGTCATAGTTCTGTCTCAAAAGAAAGGCAGGACCTGTGAGTCCTGCACTCACGGGAAGGAAGCCTAGCCACAATAGTAAATATTCTGTAAATATCCTTCTAGAAGAGTCCACCAGAAAGGATAATGTGATTTGAGAACTAAAAATCCTCACAAATAATAATTGGTAAAATCATAATGGATACATTTTAAGTAGCATTTTAGAACGAAATAGATAAATGCTGTTGGGACTAATTGAGTCCTGGCCTTCAGCTCCTCTTCTCTGTCTAGAGCCTTCTAATTGAAGTTACTAGAAGCTGTGCCTAGCCTAGAGGATCAGAGGATGGGATTTTCACCTGTTGGCAGGGTATTTAAGTCTCCACGGTGCTATTAAAGAGGGGCTTTTGGTACCAGTGTTGGAAGGTATGTGTGTCGGTCTGTCTCCGTGTATGTATTCTCAACCTCCAGCCCCTTGCCCAAAGCTCAATAACTGGGTTCTAGCGCATAGAGTGCAGATGGGGGCGGTGGTGCGAGGTGATTGGAGGTTCCATTGAGATTTGAACTCCATCGCTGGATTCAGAGTCCAGAGTGTTTCCAGCTCCTCTAAGAGCACTCTTTCTCTTTCTGATACCACACTGTCAATACAGAGTGAAGAACTGCCAATATGGAGTGATGGGAACTGGACAGTCTTAACAGCCAGGTTGAGCATGGCAGTCCCCGAGGACCCAGTGTACCCCCTGGTATGAACCCTTCTGTCATGGGAGGAATGATGGGCCCCTCCGGCTTCTCCTCCATGGCCATGAACCCTACCCGGGCAGCAGGCATGACACCCTTGTATGCAGGACAGCGACTGCCTCAGCATGGGTACCCTGGGCCTCCTCAGGCCCAGCCACTGCCCCGACAGGGCATCAAGAGAGCCTATTCAGAGGTGTACCCTGGGCAGCAGTATCTGCAAGGAGGCCAGTATGCAGCCAGCACTGCCCAGTATGCTCCTGGTTCTGAGCAATCCCCTGGCCCTGCCTCCTCTTACCCCGGACACAGGCTACCCCTGCAGCAGGGCATGGCCCCTTCCCTATCTGCACCTGGCTTCAAGGGACTGCACTACAAGCCCACAGAGCAGTTCAACGGGCAGGCGCCAGCTTCAACGGGGGCAGCATCAGCCATAGCCAGCCTGGCTTGAGTGGGGAAGTCAAGTCTCCTTTCCTGCCTGACCTCAAGCCAGGCCTCAGCTCTTTGCACCCGTCACCCTCTGGAAGTGGCCCTTGTGATGAGTTGCGACTGACCTTCCCAGTTCGAGATCGGGTGGTTCTGGAACCCTTCCGCCTGCAGCACAACCTGGCTGTGAGCAACCATGTCTTCCAGCTCCGAGACTCTGTCTACAAGACCCTGATGCTGTGGCCTGACCTGGAGCTGCAGTTCAAGTGCTACCACCGTGAGGACCAACAGATGAACACCAACTGGCCAGCGTCTGTGCAGGTCAGCGTCAATGCCACACCCCTCAGCATTGAGTGTGGAGACAACAAGACTTCGCACAAGCCCCTCTACCTGATGTACGTGTGCCAGCCAGGCCGCAACATGATCTAGATCACCGTTACTGCCTGCTGCTGCTCTCACCTCTTCGTGCTGCAACTGGTACACCATCCGCCTGTCCGCTCTGTGCTGCAGGGCCTCCTCAAGAAGCGCCTCCTGCCAGCTGAGCACTGCATCACCAAGATAAAGCGGAACTTCAGTAGCGGCACCATCCCTGGGCCCAATGGAGAGGATGGGGCGGAGCAGACGGTTATCAAGGTGTCCCTGAAGTGCCCCATCATCACCTTCCGCAGGATCCAGCTCCCAGCCCGTGGTCACGACTGTCGCCACATACAGTGGTTTGACCTGGAGTCATACTTGCAGCTCAGGTGTGAGCGGGTGACCTGGAGGTGCCCTGTGTGCAATAAGACGGCCTTGCTGAAGGGTCCGGACATGGGTACATGCTGGGTATCCTGATTTACATTAAGAACTCAGACTATGAAGAGATCACCTTCGATCCCACGTGCAGCTGGAAGCCAGTACCTGTGAAACCTGACCTGCACATCAAGGAGGAACCAGATGGGCCAGTGCTGAACCGCGGCCACACTGTGAGCCCCGCCCATGTGCTCATGTCCAGTGTGATGGAGATGATCGCAGCTCTGGGCCCCGGGCGCTGCCCCCTTTGCCCCTTTGCAGCCCCCTTTGGCTTCTGCCCCCAGCGACTACCCCAACCAGGGTTCCAAATTCCTGGGGCCTGGAACCTTCCCAGGATCCTTCCCATCTGCTACACCCACCACCCCAAACCTTGCTGAGTTCATCCAGGGGCCACCTCCCATGTCCTACCAATCTGACATTCCCGGCAGTCTCCTGACTAGCAGGCCACCTGTACCCAGCCCATAATCCTGTACCACCAGGATTGTACTCCCCCAAACTCGGGCCCACCTCAGGCTCCCAGCTACACCATCCAAATCCTCCCCCTCCATCCCAACAGTCCCTGGGTCAACCAAATACAGGGCCCATCAGCGAATTGGCCTTCAATCCTGCCATGGGCATGATGGGACCTCCCAGCATGACTGGGGCAGGGGAGGCCCCAGAACCAGCTCTGGATCTGCTCCCAGAACTGACCAATCCGGACGAATTGCTCTCCTGTCTGGGTCCACCCGACCTCCCCACAAACAGCAGCGATGACCTGCTCTTGCTCTTTGAGAACAACTGATCGTCGGTTAGTCCCTGGCCTGGCGAGGACACACTCACAGATATCACCACAGCCTTCCCTTCTCACCCAGCCCCACAGGATGCCTGCTGGTTCTTCCTGAATCTCCTCATGTACACACCCTGAGCTGGGGCCAGCCCCTATTGAACTGGAAGCAGCCCTGTGCTCCAAGGGCCCCAGGCCAGTGTTCCTCACACCCACCCTCCATTAAGCTCACTGCTACAGAATGGGTCTTGCGTGGTGCCCTGCAGGCCCCATCAGCTGCGTGTGTACACAACCCTACACCCCAGACTCACGGCCTTGAACTTGTCCTTCCGACCTGCCTGCTCCCACCCGGCCTGCATCTTGTTCAGCACTGACCCTCTGTTTCTGCTTTTCCTCAGAAGAGCTGGCTGGCAAGACTGGCTTCATACTCTTGGTCTGCAGCTCCAGTGGCTTGAGCCTGGCAGGCTCAGAAAGATACAGAGCAACAGCCTGTGGGGGGCTTGGTGCTCTCACCCAGCTGAATGTGATCCGCGGGTTCCCCCCTCCACCCTGAGCTTCAGGCAGAGGCTGGGGTGGGGGCAATAAAGCACAACAATGTACATAGTGCAGAAATGCTCACAGCTGGGAGAGGGAGGGGCAGCTGTATATGCCAGCATATTCCTCTGTGGACTGGCCTGGGCCTTCCATGTGGTGTCTGCCCCTTACTGAATGCAGACAGCTCAGGGGGAGGTCGGAGGTTCAGCCTCTTTAGGGGTGGGCTTTCAGACTCAGCTCTGTGTAAATTCTCCAGGGAGCTGCTCCCCCAAGTTCCTCTTTTCTGTGAAAGTGAAGAATTAGTACAGATGTGTTTTTTAAACCACCTCATCTCCACCCTGTGGCCCACACCCAGGTGGGGGAGGCTATTGCATCTGCTGGCAAGCGCCTGGGCCTGCAAGCAGCTTGCTGGCCTGTTGTGTCTCTTGTCTGTGCGATCTATTAAAGGACTCCCTCGTGGGAAAAAAAAAAAAAAAAGGAAGAATAACAAATTTGGCCTTGCTCTTGGGTAAATAACGTGAAGGGAAAGTCTTTGACTTCTTTTATTAATGTGATATGAAAGAATTGCTAAATATGCATTTATTATTAATGTGTGTGAATCTACACATCTTAGAATCTTGTGTGAGGAAACACTAATGAAATATATCTTCTCACTTTGTGCCCTGAGTTTGGAATAGTCAATGTGTTGGTGAGACATTTTGGAGTGCTCAGTGTTAGGCAAGGTTAGACTGAACTAGTAAGAGACGTGATTCCTTGTGGAGGATACTAATATCGGTCATCCCTGTCATCAAAGCAGTCAGATTCTGGATATTTTCCAAAGACTTCTCCCTCATCTTTCCGGGTTGTCAAAAGTTCCCAAAGCAAAGGGAAATTTAGACATCTCAGGTGGAAGCACCAATAGGCACATCTGTGCTCAAAAGGAAGGCTTCTTTTATTTCCTTGTTTCTTTTTCAGTGACTAGTTCTGTTGGGTCCTCTTTCAACTTGCAGTACAAGGAAGAAACAGTGCTTCTGTGAATCAGACCACAGCTCTGTCTTCTCACACTGGCTCGCAAATACAGCTCATTGTTAGGATTCTCTCTCCCCAAAACTCCTGCATGTGTACAGTAGACACAAAGCTTACTTTAATAAATTGGAATCAAAGTGTCTTTGAGATTAACACCAGCAACGGACTATTACTAAGAACCATGCATAAAATTCTTACAATGGAACTCAAAAAAAGTAAGAATAATAATAAGTGTTATTACAACAATATAAATATAGTGAACTTTTTAAAGCAGGCATCAAGATGCCAAGTTCAGCACTCTAATCTTCACTGATTTCTGACAACTAAGCCTAGCCTGGTTTAATCTGTTAAACCAAGCTGTGTATTCTCACTGCCTGATTTCCTATGCTTGTTTGTTGATCTTTAATTTCATGAAGCATTTAAAGCTCACTCAGACTCTGAGCATGGCTCTCCCTGTCTGGTGCATGTCCTTCCCTAATCTTATCTTGCCCTCAACCCTTTGCCTACATAGCAAGCACCCGTTGGCCAGTCATGCCTGCAACCGAAAACAAATTCCGATATGTCTCCCTTCTGTTACTCTCCCTGGCAGATTAACACCAAGCGCACAGGAAAATTCCCTTTTGAACCTTTTTGATCTTATTTTTATTTTATGGTTCTGAGGTTTTTGTATTCCTTTCAAATTATTTTTTGTTTAAATTGGCAATATATGTGCTGCACTTATTCTCATAACCAATACTTCACGTTTTATTTTTATTTTAATTTTGCTTACTTACTTAGTATTTTATGAGTAGGAGGGTTTGCTTATATGTATCAGTTTACTATGTGCATGCATGGTGCCCCCACAGACCAGAAGAGGACATCGTAGCCCCTGAAATTGGAGCAACAGGAAGCTGTGAACCAACATGTAGATACTGACAATTAAACCCAGGTGCTCT
The DNA here is from genome assembly GCF_018167655.1 of Microtus oregoni. Taxonomy (NCBI): domain Eukaryota; kingdom Metazoa; phylum Chordata; class Mammalia; order Rodentia; family Cricetidae; genus Microtus; species Microtus oregoni. The sequence continues at coordinate 8,599,861 of NW_024543077.1, read as the reverse complement.
GGAAGGCCAACAAGTACTCTAAAACAGTGATTCATCTCTTCAACCCCTGGACTATTTTTTACAAGATACCGTCTCATTCTGTAGTTTACACTGAAATGACATGGCGATCTGCCTGTCTCAGCCTTTCCAGGGCCGGATTGCAGAAATGGAAGATTGCACTCAGGTGACTGTTGGACTCTTAACTTGTATACAACTAACCGCAACATGGGTATCCTCCTCAAATAGGTCATAGGTAAGCAGGAGGGCAAAGTCTTAACCCCCTGATTGTACTAGGATGTGACGGCTACTCCGCAGTGCCAAGAGTGAGTGCCAGAGGAAGAGAAAGGAGGGATTGATTGTGCACCGTTGGTGGAAGAAGACAGAATGTACTTGAGGGCTGTGGAAAGCAAGCCCAGGTATAGGAAGGATGGAGTGAAGTTCAGTAGGAGGCAAAAATAATTTTCAGATAGATGCATACTGAATCATTCACTCGGAGAATAAATAACCAGAGAAACAGGTTTTGGGTAAGGTTTTAGTATGTCGTATGAGTTCTAGAGGTATAAATAACTAAGAAAGTAGGCATAAAAGGTGTCTTAAGTTTTTCATTAGCGTACAACACAGCAAATTCCTTTTAATACATAGGTATTCATGTTCTTATGTTGAAGTTGAAGGAGAGAACAGCCATTGAGGGGAAACAGCTGCAGGTATGTGCAGAGGAAGCTACTAATGGATCTAGGAAGGAAAAGCATAGCTCACTTAGCCAGAGGCTACGGGAAGAAACAATGCGAAAGATTTCAGAAACATGGGTAGGTCAGGGGACACTAAGACAGTGAAAGAGATAACTGGGTCATGGTAAGTCATTATCAAGAATGAGCCCCAGGATTTGGGACTGACTAAAAAGATAAGAGAAGGTACCGCTGACAGAGAGAGGAAAAGTTGGGAGACAGGTTAGTCCCGTCTGAGTTTAAGATGAACACTTCTTTTCTAGCTGCAGAATCCTGGGTCAGTCACTTAATTACTCTGTTTAGTCATTTAAAACAGTTATTACTGTACATAGTACTTTTTAATCAGTGTAAAATTTTGTATTTATGCTATTAAAATCTCTTATCACATGAAAGTCACTGGCATAAGCATATTACTTATGTCAATTTACTTATTAATTTTCTAGAACTACCTTGTGAAAGATAGACATTTATTGCCCACATTTTACTGTGAAAAAAAAAAGAGACAGTACAGATTTTGCTATATGCCACAAATCACAGACCTGGGACTTTGGAAGATCTCAGCTTAAACATATATGAGATAGGAATAAAAAAAGATAATTCATAGCCGGACGGTGGTGGTGCACGCCTTTAATCCCAGCACTCGGGAGGCAGAGGCAGGCGGATCTCTGTGAGTTCGAGACCAGCCTGGTCTACAAGAGCTAGTTCCAGGACAAGCTCCAAAACCACAGAGAAACCCTGTCTCAAAAAACAAAATAAATAAATAAATAAATAAAAATAATTCATAACGTTTTCCATTCAATACGAATCATTTCAAAATGGTTAGCAGAGTCTAATGGGGTTATCTAATATGGGCAAGTAAGCATATTTTACGCATTTATTTATAATAAAAGAATTTAAAGAATAAAATTTACATGCAGATATCTTACTAAAACCTAGGACAGATTTAAATAAAATAAGTCACAAAGATTTAGGGAGGAACATTTCTCATATTTTTTAATGAAACCGTTGTCACTATGAAATAGCAGAGATGCAAGCATGTATGTTGAAAGAGTTTAGATAGTTTTAAATCAATGTGTGGAGTATTAGCATCTGTAACTCAAGCACTAGGCATAGAGATACATGAGTCAAACATTAGATTATAGCTACAAGATGTAGATCAAACAATGTACTTAGGTAAGGTCCCTTAGAAGATAATAGGTATAAAGGGGTAGACCCAGAAAATCTGAAAATTGGAAAGGGAATGGCACTCTCTCCTCACCAAATCTGTACAAGTGTATTGAATGTCTATTAGTCTGAGTCCTTTGCATAGGTCAGTAGACTTTGATTTAAAACTCTTTGAAGAGCCATCTCCACTGCTAATGTTTGATGACTTTGCAGTAAAATAAAATGTGAACATTAAGGGAATAGCCAAAAGTGGATTTCTATCAAAATACCAGGAAACAAACTCAGATTCCTTGCTGTGCCCTGGAAAGTGAACACTAAGCATTCTTCTCTTTGAATGAAAGAGCATTCAAGTCGATTCAGTTGCTTTTGTTTTCTCTACAGAACGTCACCTTCAGAAATGCTCCCCCTGTTGCTATGTACAGACGCTGTGTGTGGCAGAATTGAGAAGAAGGCAAAATGTCATCCTGGACACTCAAGAGGAATATTAATGGCCTAGAGAAGGTAATGGGATACTTGTGGTCAACTACTTTTTGTTTTGTTTGTCTTTCAATGCAAGGATTTCCTTTTCCCTGTTTATGCTTATTTTTCCTGGTGTTTGTTGATAAAAACAAAATATTTTGCACTACACTGTCATTGACTACAGGGCAAGGTTGCCACATACAGAAGCAGAGAAGACACAAGGGTAAACTTTCCCTTCTCTTCCAATAGTGACATAAAACCAAGAAAGGACATCACCAGGTGCTAGCTGGAGCTCTCTGATTAGTCAGGCATAGGCACTACATCGAGGAAAATGTGGTCATGCCTGAAAGAGCATTGACTGTATGACTTGTGGTCATTCCTAAAATAAAAGCATGAAAAAACACAATGAGGCAGGGGGAAATTTAATAACTCCTCAAGAAGATCATTGGGCAAACAATGGGAAATAAAGTGTTCAGTGTTTCCATTGATTTTATCCTAAGGAAGGTGCGTGTAGTAAAAAGAGTCTAGGATACTGAACACAGAAGACTGTCTATGTCTTGATTGCAAGTGGAAAAAAAAGGAGCCAGACATCATTCCTGGGCAAAATGAATGAGCTTCATGGACTCAGTCACTGAAGAATTTCCAGTAACTGGGTTTTCGTTAAGAATCACAAAATAAAAATATAGAGAGCAATCTTCTCATCTCTCTTATAACTCATTTTCTGAGTGGATGATCTGTTTCATTTTGAGAAGCAAAGCTGAATGCAGATGGATAAACGTCAACAAAAGAAACAACCCAATTAGGAAAAAATGATGGATAAGGGTCCTGACAGAGGTGGTGATAATCTTTAACAACACCTGAGCCCATATTTCATGAAAAACATTTCCCAAAGCTCTGTGCTTTATAGATCACATGCATGGATATTTCTCAGGTTGCTGTGAAACATGAGGTGAAAGAAGCTAATTATTAAATTATTCAAATGATTACTTTGCGGCCATAGTCCTTAGTGGACATTTAAGATAAAAAAACTTTCAGTTATGATATTTTTAAATAATTAGGAATCCATTTAGAGGGCACTTGCCACTGAAACACTGCTCTTTTTTACAAGAGAGACTTCAAAGGACCTTGCCTTTATGGGCCTTTTATTTCAGCCAGAAATCCAACTCTGAGCAATGCTACACATTCTTGGATGTGTGGCCATGCAATCCTGAAGCACAAAGCCATCTTGCTCTGCAGGTTGGCTAGCATGGTAAGGATAAGGCCTACATCTGAACAGGCAAGAAAGCAAGCAATTCTGCCTCCTCCCTTTCTTTTATTACTTTCTTAACTATGTCTATTGCCTGTTTGATACTTTTTTTTTCCTTCAGCAGACTGCTCCACTGTTTATGGGAGCCGTAGGAGAAATCCCGGCAAATGCTTCCTAAGTATTCATTATTAATGCTTTGGTTTTATTTATTAATTACATCAGAAGGTTTCATTCTGTATGAACAAAACTGAAAACGTCTAAAAAGATACAGCTTCCTTATAAGGGGACAATATAGTCTAACAGTGTTCCCTGCTGTCTAAAATAGACACCTAGCTAGTTCTCATTCATGAATGGGTGAATCTAAATACAATTATCCCAACAAGTATTGCTGTTTTATGTTTTCCTCATCATTTCACATCTTAGAAAGGCAGTTTTGTTCATTTAGTGCTTGCGGTTCTACGCCATGGAGCTACTGAACCAAATAAGCTGCTTTTATTACATCATTTCTCAACTTTCCTGGATGAGATGAAGCAAGTGCACCTTGAGTTGGCATTGACTACATTCCCTACAGCATGGAACTAACTTTCCCCAAAGGACAAACTGATCTCTAAGTGAATTGCAATCAAATTGAATGACCTTATTTAAATAACATCTTAAACATGACAAGATAATTACGAGTCGATTTTGTGGTGATGGTAGCTTTATTTCTTTCTTTCAGACAGTTTCACTGTTTAGTCCAGGATGTGCCCTGTAAGAGTGATCCTCCTGCCCGAGTCTCCTGATGAAGTGCAAAGAACAACTTGTCCACTGTGTCCCGATACCTTTTTGAACTTGCTACAAAAATCTGACAGGACCATAAAATTTATAATTGACACATTTGAAGAAAAGACATATCAAGGACAGAAACAGTGATAATAGTTGTCCTTAGTTCACGTTTAAACCTTAAAAGCACTGAATGGCAAAGCAGTATCTTCCTGGTAGATCATGCCCTGGTCTTTGGTGAATGCAGCCAAGTGGTCTCATATGTCCCTTCCATCATCCTGGCAATTTCCTGCCATTTCTTCTTTTGTATACCAGTGCTTCTGTGTCAAAGGTCTCTGGGTACATCACAAAACATCTTCAACTATTTAGTAGAGAATTACAAAGCAGCTAAGTAAAACTGCTATATTTTTTTGCACATTGTCCATTTTGTAAAAGACATAAAATAGAATTTACCCTGTTCTTCTCCTTAAAAGATTACTGGGGCTGAGGACCACTTGGTAGACTGATTATGTGGCATTCATGCAAGAAGTCCTGGGTTTGATCATCAGGACCATGTAAAGGGGCTTACAAGCCCGTACCTGTAATTCCAGCAGTTGGGAGATAGAGAAGAGGATAATAAATTCAAGTCACCCTCCCCTACCTACCCAGTGAGTTTAAAGCTATGCTTGCATATTTGAGATTCTGTCTTCAAACAAGCAACCAAAGGTGTCAACAATCTCTAGCAGACTGCTGGTCCTTCACACATGCTTTCACTGTCTCACGCTCTGTTCTGCACAAAAGAACTGCAATAATAGAACTGTTTCCTGAACTTATAATTCCTTCTGTGTTCCCTGTGCACTTAGAGTTCGTGACTATTTCCTGTTTTCACAGACTGCTTGCAGGAACGGTTTCAAGGACTAAACACGCTTTAGGACCCAGGTGTAAAAACTAATGCATACTACAGCTTCTCTCCCAACAGTCTTCAACATGAAAACACAGGAACCCACAAACATCTTTTCCTATTTCAAGTTACAGGAATTCTTTTTTCTTAACATTTTTCCTTTTTTTTGGAAATAGACTTTTTTCCTCCCGTAATGAATCCTGATTTTAGTTTCCACTCCTTCTACTTCTCCCTATTCTTCCCTACTTCCCCTCCCATCAAGATCTAATCCCTTTCTCATGCTCATTAGAAAACAAACAAGATACTAAAGAATGATAATTAAAATATAATTATTTCATTACAGTATAAAGATAAAACAAAAAATAACACATCAGAATTTGGAAAAAAAAAACAACAAACAGAAAGGTGAAAAGAGAAGGCATGGGAAACAGTTTCACTCATTCACATACTTGTGAACCTCGTAAAAACACTAAACTCGAAGGTGTAGAAGCCGCAATATAGACACAAAGGATCTGGTGCAGATCCGTGAAGGCCCACAATTTTCAAGAATTGTTAATTGTAAAGATTATAACTTTTCTAAGCTGACAGAAGTCACCATGAAGGTAAATTTTCCAATACTAAGAATGTCTGATTAAATTTCTAAGTAGTCCTCTTGAAGAAGAATTGGTTCAAGAAGTGCAAGGAAGCACAGTTACATCGATCCTCTGATAGTATTTGTTTTTCTGTCACTCCTGGGGTGACCCTACATTTACCTTTGGAACTAATTTTACAGCCCTTGAGACACCTTTCCCCTCTAACAGCCGTCTTCTGAGTCCTAGAATTTGTCATTTTGCTTTTTCCAAGGTGAAATTGTTTTCCTCTCCTCAAGCACTTGATCTCTTTCCTAAACTCTCACACCTTTCCATTGCAAAGTGGTCCTTGCCCTTTATGTATGGATCCAATTTCACATAATTAGTGCTTATGAAGTACATCATTTGGAGCTATTTCTCCTTCCTCCTCTCAGGCTCAAAGAAGTCTCGCTGATCCACAAATCCACTCTTATTCTTTAGGTATACCTGAGAAGAAAGCAGGTGGCCTGTTTGTCTTCATTTGATCCAGAGTCCTTCATATTTGGGAGTTATCTCCCAGAGAGAGAGATAAAGACATCTACACCTTTGTAAGAATCAGCCGGACTTCCTTACACAGAAGTAAGCCTCATCCCATACAGCCGTTCTTCAGGACAAAAGTCAGCGACAGTGACGTTTCCCAGTAAAGACGCGCATCTAATTCAGTCCAATTGTTTTTTTCAAAATAGACCGGAAAGTCAGAATCAATTACCATGTCAGTAGTGGCCGATATTTAACCAATTAAGCACCCAGCTAGTTTTACGTTATGAAAAATTGCTACTCTAGAATTATTTGCATTTCTTTATATAAAGCACACCATTAGAAAAGTGTCTGCTGCGCAATCAAATCTTCCACTGACCCACGAAGAGCTTATCTGGGGAACGCTGGACAATGTTACGCGATCACCAGTGATCCGTACTTCATGTGTGGAAACCCTTCTTTCCTAGTCTTCTAGTTTCCCGAGCTAAGAGTGTGAAGCTTTCCATGACTTTTGTGCATTAAGTCTGTGGTGATTGGAAGCCAGAAAACATTTCAGAGCATCTCCACAAAGCTCCTGCAGTTTCCACTCTGTTTTAAAAACCATTTCTGTGACCTTTAAGCAAAAGACTCTAATTCATTGTTTTAGAGTTATAGGATCAAAAGATCATATTCTAGAAAGCCTAAAACATAAACATATTTCACTGTGGTATGAAATAAGATTTAGGCGTGGGAAACAAATTTTGAAAATATACAGAAATAAATATTTCAACTGAAATTTGGTAAGAACTTTGCTTCCTCATATAACCAAAAAATGAGATATGAAATTCTAAAGGGGAAGTCTTATAGAATACATTGGGAGATTTGTTAATCTAAAATTGAAGGGTTCAAAATTAAATTGTCTTTATCTTCTTAGTTGCAGGCAAATAAGCTTCTTAACAGAAGCATTACATATTAAATTATTGTTTCAGATAGCATACACTTTCTCAGAGAGTTCATGTTATTGTTGCATAGATAACAGCTCATCAACTACAAAGACACAGTTACACTCCTAAATAAAAATAATTCTGCTCACCAGCTTCTAGAAGAGCTTGCTTGCCATCTGAGCATTTTAAGATTTGCTTCAGGGAGACGGTTGAAGGAGGCACAGAAAGTAAACATACCAGACCCACAGCCCAGCAGCTGAGAACTCTGGGAGGAGACACAGGGTCTCAACCATTCATTTGTCCTCCTGGCTATCCTGACATCTGACAGCCACTGACATTGCGAGCATTCCAGCACTACAGACACAGGCCGGAGAGGAGATAAATATAGGACGCTGACACCTGAGCCAAATGAGACGAAAGCTAATGTGAAAAATCACCCTCATTTTGTGCCTCAGTTTTGGTAAATAAAACCCTTAATCCTCTTCCTGCTGAAACCTTTCTATGTCGCGCAAGAAATAGTTGCTGAGCTTATAAAACACAGACATTCAAAATGACCCGGGATTACTGGTAGGTTTGCTTCTCATGATTCTCATTTGCTCTGACAGAGATAGTCTTGGTTTTTTGTTTGTTTGTTTTGTTTTTTCCTGATCGAGCGTAAAACAGCAGTTTGCCATGGTTTAATCAACAGACAGGGTTTTGCTCCAGTCACGAGTGAAAGTTATTTCATATTACCTATCAGTCCCTAAAATGTGAATGTCTGTGTGGTAAGCTTTCTTAGTATGTTTTCCCTTATTTCTACTTATAGTTTGGTCATTCTTGTTTAACTTAATTAATGAGTCAGACTGTATCACACATTACTGTGGTGTTTAGGTTTGAATTACTGTTATTTAAAATCTCTTGGTGGTTTCCTGCAGTCGGTTTAAAGTGAGTTTTACTGAATACTGTTGGTAGGTACATGAATCAAGCATGGCCCTCGATCTGAATGAATCCTGTGATTAAAGTCAAACTCTGATAATATAGTGGCGTGTTTTTACCCACACATCACCAGTTTATTAAAAAATCCATTCATTAAAAATTTCCCCCTAGTTAAACAGAGAGGCAGGAAAGACCAACAAAGTCAGGTTGTACAATGCTCTGTTTCTTTTCAAATGCTAAGTATTTTTCATTTAGTAACTATTCTAGAAAAGTCGAGGAAGATACTAAAGGAAAGACAGGGCATAGAATTCCATGTTTTATGAGAAACTCTACAGTAACAAATAGTACCATTTTGTTTCCTTACCCCAAATAAGCCTTTCCAATCAACCTCATAGTTATAAGCCTATTCTACAGAAAATAAACTAAAAATATATAAATATTGACAGTGCTAAAAAGGAGTTCATCTAAGTATCTAACCTATACAGTTTGGACTGTATCATAGTTATAGGCCAAACATTAATTTCACCTGCCCTTTACTTGTATCAGACTAGCCATCCTATGAACAATAACAAGGATCGACTATTTGTATTAATTTATTTACTTACTTATTTTTGTTTAGGACGTAGGGAAAACAAAGCCATGTTCCCCAGGGAGAAGTGCTCAGATACCAGGAACTCACCTGGTATATATGTATAAGGCATTATATCTAAACAAACACAAAAAGACAGGCTGCAGTCCCCAATTGTAGGGGTTCGCTGTCATCTTTCATGTATGTGTCAAACTCCTGACAGCTTGTGTAAGACTCTGACCTGGGACCCGGAAGGGCAGTTCTGGTAACAGCACCCCAATTGCAACCTGAGTTGTGATAGGTGAAAGATGGGAGGGGTAACCAAGTGGTAATGACTCTTACATTACTAATAAAACATGATTTTGCATATAAAATTGTTGACTGAGTTTTCTGCCCTGTCCGGTTTTTGCAGTCAGTAAGTCCCCCAAAAAATCACACAGAGGTCTACATTAATTATAAACAGATTAGCCTAATATCTCAGTCTTCTGTTTAACTCTTATAACTTACATTAGCCCATAATTCTTGTCTGTGTTAGCCACAGAAAAACGTTTGATGGCTAATTTAGAACTAAGTATATCAGTAAATTCCTCCTGGGATTATCTGTAGCTTTATTTCCTTGTTAGCATGGAATCGATGGTGTCACTCAAAGCTGCCACTCTTAAGGAACACCTTCCTGATAGAGAACGTCTTCCTGATAGATGACAGGTGTTCTGCTTTACATTTCTCTGCCTAGCTCGTTCTCAAATCTACCACATGCACTGTTTTTCTTTTCTAAACATCAAATGAAGCCAAAGGTTTTGTTGCGAATCACTCTTTAAACTTAATTCTTTTCTTGGTGGTGGAGGGTTATAATTTGGAAACAGTTTCTCACACTGTAGCTCACATTGGCCCGGAACTCACGATGTGAACCAGGTTTGTCTCAAACTCGCAGAAATTCTCCTCCCTCATTCTCAATGTATGCCATAAAATTGGCTTTAAAGTATTTCCCCCTTGAAAAATGTTAAAAGAGAATTTCAACACTTTTATTACACACGGGCAGCATGTAAGGAAGGACCTATATTAGCTAGGCAGATTTAGTTATTGTACAAAAATACATGTGCTGTACGGCTCACAGTGACATTATATGTACATTTAAAGATTATAGTAACATGTTTGTAAAATATTGGATTTAGAAGAAATTGGTTCCTATTTGCTCACTATTAAGAATGGAGCCTGAAGGAAATCCATTCTATTAAGATAAATTTCTATTAAGTTCCCCAAAGCTTAATATGTCAATAACTTTCATATTTTATTTAATCCTCTATTCCTTTATCATCTTCACCGACTACAATCGCCTCACCAAAATTTGCATAACACAGTTAAGCCCGAAGAAACATTTATCCTCTTTGAAATGGATGGTCCTTTCTTTATATTAAGATTCTGTACATATGAATCTGTTATTTTATGTGATAAATTAGATGCTAAGACTTGTGCATCTGTTTTACTATTCAGTGAATGCACATCTACAAACAAATATCTTGTATTTATTTACACAGGAGTGAAATGAACTGAGGTATAAAAGCAAATAGGTATTAATGAGCTAACAATTAAGGAAGTATTTAAGAATAAGGGCCAGTAAAAACAGTGAACCATGAAGAGGAAAGAGGATGAAAGATACAAACATTAAAGGCAGAAGGAAAATTAGAATGGGAGAGAACAAGAAGGAGTAAGAAGATATGACACAGGATCTGTAGGGATTATTCCTACCATAGGAACAAGAAGAAGTTTGAAATAACTTGGGTATTTGAAGTACTCTGATAAATACATAAAGAAATCTGAGTTTCATTGAGAAAGCCTATAAGAACAATGATGTTGGATACAGAGAGGAAGAAATGGATGGGGAAAAGCCTGAAAAGCAGCTACTCATGAGTGGAGGGTAACTTGATAAGAAGTAGACTCAAGAATGGATTTTATTCTTTAAAAAATGAATTCTGAAGACACAGTAGGGTTTTGCTTGTGCAATGACGTGAGAGAAAGTATGAGGTTAATTAAAAAGTTTTATATGTAATTGTAGAAATCTCTTGGGGTAACCATGAACATACATCTAGCTACGGTGGCTAACACAGATCAAATGCTGAAATACCATTTTATGGATGAAAAGGAGATAAATGAACAAGCAAATAAACTGAATTTAGTCAGATAAGAACACAAGTGAACAGTAATGTAGAAACATGAGGTTATCAGTCCTTGGTGACTTCAGTTTTCCAACTGCAAACCAAGCCAACACCACATGAAAATGGTTTGAATAAAATTTTAATCTGTATTAAAAGTATACAGACATTTTCTTTTTATTAACTCTATAAATAATTTAGGAGTTTATATTTTGTTTGTACTAGAGTATTACAAGTAATCTAGAGATAATATGAAATATCCTCATATTTGTAGCCTATAAACAAATATTTTTAGCACAGGTCTTGGCTGTAGAATACTTAGTCATCAAATTAATAATTATAAATACATTAGTATACAATAAAATATATAATAAACTTATATACATGAATATGTATATATACCTTGATCAGTACTGAGGAGGATTGTTGAAATATTTAGTTTTTTTCTCATTGGAAGGCTTCACAATACAATATACCAAGATAAAAGGCACTTTTAAAGATAGAACCAAAAGATAATTCTTTCAGTCCAAGAACCACAGGGAAGTCAAGAAACCCAGTACGTTAAAAACACCAAGAATAAATTTTTAAAGATGCTGCAAGAGCTTTACACACATTTGGATGTGTATAGAACTTGTAATCTAATGGAAACTTAGGTCCCCCTGGACTAAGAGCAAATAATATCCACAGGACATAAGGTCCCTCTTCTAGCAAAACAACAGGCTGGTAGCCAATTATGGTATCAGCCAAGCAGATGTCCCACTGGCTTTTAAATCAGACACAGGGCCTGGGTTTGTAACAATGATTGCTTTCATTCTGTAAGATCTTTCTGTTTATGAAATTATTTTGAGGTATTCAGGTAAGTTATCAGCAACAATAATAATCAAACACTTCTGATGTATTTGCTTACTGAGCAATAATACAAAGCACAATTCTGTTTTCTTTCAGAGAAACACAGGGAAGTGAAGGACAGACTTAAAATTCACAATTAAGCTCTAGAATTGAGATGTGTAGCTGTTAACAGTGGGTTTTTTATATTGCTCTTCTTGTAAAGTTCATTGCGGTTTCTTAGCTGTTCTTTCTCAGTCCACTCCTGGGACTTCTTTTTCCTTAGGTGCATTCTAAATGCAGATGTCTAGTCTATTAATTTCTAGACTTACACTATCCTTTTCCTTATATTTTCTCTTCTTAACATTCTTTCCCAGCTTCTCTTTGTGTTTCTGAATTGATCCAAAGTTTATTTCTTAATCTAAAAATTATATTCTATTTGTGAAAATTGTTGCTGAAAAATTTTATAGCCTGGTACATTGCACATTATTTAATATCTTGTGAAAATAGAAATATGTACCATTTTCAAAATTAAGAAAAGAATCCAGGCATGGGAACACACAAATACAATTCAAGCACAAGTGAATGCAGTAAGCTTAAATTCCACTGGAGCTACAACCAAATGACTGTTTCAAAACAGAACAAAAATTAAGTGACTGATTTTATTGACCCAATATTCACTGGGGGCAGACTTGGACTAAATACTCCAGATTCAGCCTAGAACTATTCAGCACTCTTCTGGATGACATTGCATATTAGCCTATTCTCAAGCGTGTAAATAGTAACAGACTAGGTATGGAAGAGGAGAAAGGGGAGCACATCCACTACCTGTGAGGGTGCAAACTAACATAGATACTATAGAAATCTATAACTTATTTGAGGTTCTCTCAAAACTAAGAACAAATCTACAACCATCTAGGTCTCCCAGTCCTGGGCATATTACCAAAAGATCCATGTCTTATTACCTGGGCTGATTGCTCCTCTCTTTACAGTGATGCCTACAGCATCAGCCACTGTTCAGATATCTCCATAATCTAGATTTTTAAATTTTCTGCTGCTTGCTGTGGAACAATCTTTATACACTGTAAATATGTATTACTCTCGTTGTTAATAAAAAGCCGATTGGCCTATGGCTAGACAGCATAAGGTTAGGCGGCAGAACCAGACCAAGAGAATGCTGGGAAAGAGAAGGAGGAATGTTGGAGTAGATGCCATAAGATACAGAACAGGCAGAATGGGAAGTACATGCCGGATGTAGATAATCCTCAGAGCAGCATATAGATTAACAGAAGTGGTTAATTTACGTTATACGAGCTTTAGCTACAAAGAAGCTTAAGCTATTGACCAAACATTTATAAATAATAAGTCTCTGTGCTGATGGGTCAGAAAAGTCTGCCTATAAATGACGCACAAATGTCCAACACCTATATCCACATGGAATCCGAGATAACTTACAAAAAGTTCTAAGCACGCAAAAACAGATTTAAATGCATCTTGACACTCGTGGTCAACAGAGGCACACACAGTTCATGACCCTCAGAAAGAGTTCAGTACAAATGTAGATCCTCAAAGGCTCAGAATGGATGACCCCTCTTCAGATGCTCACGTCATCTCTCATGGTTTTCTGGCTTCCTGGAGAATGCTAGACCACATTCTGTCTCTGTCCTCTTCCTGGCACTTCTCACCTCTGTAACTTCCTCATGTGTTTGCTTCTTAGTTTTTCTTCACCTCATATTCAGCATCTCAACTCAAACATCTTATCTCCAAGGACTGTTGTATACCACAGCTATCTTGCATCACCATCATCTTGATCCCTATCACCAAACAGCACAATGGTGCACAGCTGGAACCCTTGAGCTTTGGAAGTAGAGGGAAGATCAGAAGCTCAAGCTCATCCTTATATGAGTTAGAGGCCAGTCGGGGATACTTGAGGTCTTGTCCCAAAACAACAATAGCAAACAAATAATTGAAGAAATGTGTTTGTGTGTGTGTGTGTGTGTTGTTGAAATAAGAGCAGCTGGGCTGCATCCCTGGCACCCGGCCGCCCGCACGGCTAGCTTTACCCAAAATAATTACACGGAAACTGTATTTTTTAAACACTGCTTGGCCCATTTCTATCTAGCCTCTTCTAGGCTAGCTCTCGCACCTGGACTAGCCCATTTCTATTAATCTGCTGTAGCCCACGAGCTGGTTTACCAGGAATGATCTTAACTTGTGTCTGCCTGGAGTGGGAGAATCATGGCGACTCCCCGACTCAGCTTCTTTCTCCCAACATTCTGTTCTGTTTACTCCACCCACCTATGTTTTAACCTATGAGGGCCAAGCAGTTTCTTTATTGCTTAACCAATGAAATCAACAGATTGATATATGACACTCCCACATCAGTGTGTGTGCATTTGTGTGACACTAGGAAATGGAGCAATTAATTCTAGACAAATGAAGATTGTACACAGTGAGGTTGAGAGGCGAACCAACTTCCAGGATTTAATGTGAATTCTATGTAAAAATATATCTTCATCTCCAACATTTCAACACAGCTTGCAGCTACGTGTATCACATACAGTTAAAACTGAACTGAATAGAGAAGGACATATAAACTTAGTAACATACAGCTAAGCATGTTAGAAATGTTATTGCTTTGAATATTTTAACAACAGTAAGCTCTAGCATAAAACCTTTGTGCACCTAATATTTATTTGATTAAGTGCTTTTTATCTCAATCTTGTGGTGGAATCAGTATTAAAATTAAGTGGTTTCAGTTTTGCTAATAATTTCTCATCAAATGAATATTAATACTCGAGCCTCTTACTGCATGTATTTATAGATTCATCTTTAATTTTATTTATGTTTCTGTGTTCACGTGAGTGTTTTCTATGTGTGCGAGGATGTTGAGGATGTCACTTAAAGTCTAGAAGAAGGCTTCTGTTCTCCTGTATCTGTAGCTTGGGGCAGATGGGAGCTATCTGATGTGAGTGTTGGGAACATAACTCAGGACATCTGCAAGACCAGCAGGTACTCTTAATTGCCAAACTATTTAATCACTTTCCTACGTCATGTACTTCAAATCTGCTTATTCATAAAATACACATATTCAGACCTATTCCAAGTGAATGTAAAGCATTTATTTAATTTTCAGATTTTGGTTGTTTCTATGTATCGAGTAACATATATAATCATTTTTGATTAGTTGTTCACTTTTTAATGTTTCATGCAAACTCTCTAGTGTTTATAAACGGTTGAGGGCATAGTAATATGGATCAGTTTGTAGGAGCTCTTGCTGTCCAAGCATGAGAACTTGAATTCAGATCACTATGCACATTAAAGCTTGGTGAAACCCTATATCTTCATATCCCAGTGCCGAAGTAGACAGAGACAAGAGAATGGCTGGAACTTGCTGACTAACCAGCCTGGCTGATAAACTGCAAGTTCCAGATTTAGGTTTAGACAAATAACCTGTGTCCAGGGAATGAGATGGAGAGCATTGGACATCTAAAGTTCTTCTCTAGACTTGACAGCCATACACATCGGGGTAGCACATTTATCCATTGCACACACCTCACATATACACTCATTCACAAATACACACACACATACACCAAATAAATGTAGACAAAATTGTATTTGTCTTTAACATTATGGAAATATATAATTAATTCATAATAATCATGCACATGGGACTAGTCTTAATAGAGAACCAAATTTGTTTTTTTAACCCAACAAAGGAGTAAAATGCTAAAATATTTTTGGACGAGTATATAGTAAAATTTTAATCATAATTTATTACTAAATATATACTGAAAAATAAACTGAAATTGAGCTTCTTATATTAGCTATAAAAATATTTTTAATTAATGCTATTTTCCTTTTGTTTCATACTTAAATTTTTTTTTTTTTTTTTTTTTTTTTGGTTTTTCGAGACAGGGTTTCTCTGTGGCTTTGGAGCCTGTCCTGGAACTAGCTCTGTAGACCAGGCTGGTCTCGAACTCACAGAGATCCGTCTACCTCTGCCTCCCGAGTGCTGGGATTAAAGGCGTGCGCCACCATCGCCCGGCTTAAAATTTTATATGGGTTTTGTATTCATAGTTCTTACTGCGAATTGGAAAAACGTGTTGGAGTCCATGAAACACAAAATGCATTATTAGTTTCATTTTGCTATGAAACAAATTATTATTGATTGTACCAATAAAGGAAACAGAGTTAATAGCACACTTTTGACTATTGGGCTTGAATGCTACACACATCTCTTTGTACTGTATTAGGAAGCTGGTAAACCGAAGGCAGAGTTCAAACCAGACAGCTGTTGTGCTGTTGTTATTTTGCAAGCTCAAATCGATACAAGGATACCTGATGGAAGTGTTCCCTCTTCACCTGTGGCCCTCAACAACCTTTCACTCCAGTGTTTCAACTCTACGATGCAGAAAAACATTTCTAGATAGGAATGGCAAGCATCTAAAATCAATTCACATTGAAAACTCTCCTGACTAGTGGTGTGCGTTTGAGAGCCACGGTGAAGATCCCAAGGCTAGGCTTTGTTCCATTAAAAATTCTGTTCCAAATTCACTGAATAACAGACACTGAGGCAGATTCATTTGGAACTTCACCATTGTTAACTCCTGAATATGGGAAATATGACTGATGACTGTTGCTGCCCAGTAGTTTGTATAAAACCAGTTACACATAAAGTGTAAGCTACAATACTCTAAGAAATGCAAATATAATTTAATTAGAAATGTCTGGGGAAAATTAATAAATGCTTAGCAAAATGGCTACTATGAAAAGCTGTTTTCTATGAATTTTATTTGTTTATTTTAGAGATCAGTCCTTTGTCTGATGTGGGGTTGATGAAGATATTTTTCCCACTCAGTAGGCTGCCTTTTTGTCTTATTAACTGTGTCCTTAGGTTCACAGAAGCTTCTCAGTTTCAGGAGGGCCCATTTATTTATTGTTGCTCTTATTGTCTCTGCTACTGGGGCTATATTTAGAAAGTTGTCTCCTCTGCCCATGCATTGAAGGCTACTTCGCACTTTCTCCTCTATCAGGTTCAGTGTGGTTGGATTTATAGTGAGGTCTTTAATCCATTTGGACTTGAATTTTGTGCATGGTGATAGATATGGATCTATTTTCATTCTACTACAGGTTGACATCCAGTTATGCCAGCACCATTTGTTGAAGATGCTTAATTTTTTCCACTGTATAATTCTAGCTCCTTTGTCAAAATCAGATGTTCATAGGTGTGTGCATTAATATCTGGGTCTTCAATTCGATTCCATTGGTCAATGTCTCTCTTTTTATGTCAATACCAAACTGTTTTCATTACTGTAGCTCTCTAATAGTGCTTGATGTCAGGGATGGTAATGCCTCCAACAGTTTTTCATCGTACAGGATTGTTTTGGCTATCCTGGGTTTTTTGTTTTTCCATATGAAGTTAATCATTGTTCTTTCAAGGTCTGTGAAGAATCGTATTGGCATTTTGACAGGGATTGTACTGAATCTATAGATTGCTTTAGGTAGGATTGCCATTTTTACTATGTTGATCCTTGCTATCCAAGAACATGGGAGATCTTTCCATTTTCTGGTATCTTCTTCAATTTCTTTCTTCAAAGACTTAAAGTTCTGGTCAAATAGGTATCTCACTTCCTTGGTTAGTGTTACCCCAAGATATTTTATGCTTTTTGTGGCTATGGTGAAAGGTGATGTTTCTCTGATTTCCCTCTCAGCTTCTTTATCCTTTGTTTATAGCAGGGTTGCTGATTTTTTGGAGTTAATCTTGTATCCTGCCACATCACTGAAGGTATTTATCAGCTGTAGGAGTTCTCTGGTAGAATTTTTAGGGTGACTTATGTACACTATCATCATCTGCAAGTAACAAAAGTTTGACTTCTTCCTTTCCAATTTGAACCCCCTTGACCTCCTTATGTTGTCTTATTGCTATTGCTAGACCCTCAAGCACTATATTGATATGGAGAGAGTGGACAGCCTTGCCTTGTTCCTGATTTTAGTGTAATCACTTTGAGTTTCTCTCCATTTAATTTGATGTTAATTTTCGGCTTGCTGTATATTGCTTTTATTATATTTAAGTATGATCCTTGTATCCCTAGTCTCTCTAAGACCTTTATCATGAAGGGGTCTTGAATTTTGTCAAATGCTTTTTAGCATCTAATGAAATGATCATATGTTTTCTTCTTTCAGTTTACTTATATGATGGATTACATTGATAGATTTCCATACGATGAACCAGCCCTGCATCTCTGGGATGAAGTCTACTTGATCATGATGGATGATTTTTTCATGTGTTCTTGGATTCGGTTTGCCAGTATTTTATCGAGAATTTTTGCTTTGATGTTCATGAGTGAGATTGGTCTGTAATTCTCTTTCTTGATTGAGTCTTTGTGTGGTTTTGGTATCAGGGTAACTGCAGTCTCATAAAAAAAGTTTGGCAATGACCTTTCTGTTTCTCTAACGAGGAACAGTTTGAGGAGTATAGGTATTAGCTCTTCTTGAATGTTCTGGTAGAATTCTGTTCTAAAACCATTTGGCTTTGGGCTTTTTTTTGTTGGGAGGTTTTTATGACAGCTTCTATCTCCTCGAGGCCTATGTCTATTTCAATTGCTCATCTGGTCATGATTTAATTTTTATAGATGATACCTATCTAAACAATTGTTCATTTCTTTAACATTTTCTTATTTTGTGAAGTACAGGTTTTTGTAGTAGAACCTAATGATTTCCTCGGTGTCCATTGTTATGACCTCCTTTTCATTTCTGATTTTGTTAATTTGGATGTTCTCTCTCTGCCTTTTGATTAGTTTGAATAGGGGTTTGTCGAACTTGTTGATTTTCTCAAAGAACCAGCTCTTTGTTTCACTGATTCTTTGTATTGTTTTTTCTGTTTCTATTTTGTTGATTTCAGCCCTCAGTTTGATTATTTCCAGTCTTCTACTCCTCCTGGGTGAGTCTGCTTTATTCTTTTCTAGAGCTTTCAGGTGTGCTGTTAGATCACTAATGTGAGCTTTCTCCATTTTATTTATGTGGGCACTTAGTGGTATGAGCTTTTCTCTTAGCACTGCTTTCATAGTGTCCCATAGGTTTGGATATGTTTGTCCTTTATTCTCATTGAATTCAAGGAAGATTTTAATTTATTTATTTCTTCCTTGACCAGGGGTGGTACAGTAGTTGACTGTTCAGTTTCCATGAGTTTGTAGGCTTTCTGGGAGTAGTGTTGTTGAATTCTAACTTTACTACATGGTGATCTGATAAGACACGGGGGTTAGTCCAATTTTATTTTGTATCTGTGAATGTTTGCTTTGTTACAGAGTATGTGATCAATTTAAGAGAAGGTTCCATGAGGTGTTCGGAAAAAAGTATATCCTTTTTGGTTTGGGTGGAATGTTCTATAGATGTCTGTTAAATCCATTTGATTCATTACATCTGTTAGTTCTCTTATTTCTCTGATGAGATTCTGTCTGTTGACCTGTTCTTTGGCAAGAGAGGAGTGTTGAAATCTCCTATCAGTGGGTGAGGTTTGATGTGTGGTTTAAGCTTTAATAATGTTTCTTTTTACATATGTGGGTGCTCTTGTATGGGAGCATAGATATTCAGGATTGAGACTTCAATCTGAATTGATTTTAGTTTGAAATGAATTTTGTTAGATATTAGGATATCCACAAGCACTTGTTTCTTAAGTCCATTTGATTAGAAAAACTTTTCCCAACACTTTACTCTGAGGTAGTGTCTGTCTTTGAGGTTGAGGTGTGTTTCTTGTAACAGCAGAAGGCTGAATCCTGTTTTTGTATCCATTCTCTTAACCTGTGTCTTTTTATAGGTGAGTTGAGTCCATTGATATTAAGCAATATTAATTACCAGTGGTTGTTAACTCTGGTTATTTTTTTGTAGTAGTGTTTGTGTGTTTCTGTTCTTTGGCTTATGCTGGGGGGGTTAGCAGATGTTTGTGTTTTGTGGGTGTTGTTAGCTTCCTTTGGTTGAGGTTATCCTTCTACTACTTTCTGTAAGGCTGGATTTGTGGATACATATTGTTTAAATCTGTTTTTTTCCCCTGAAATATTTTGTTTTCTCCATCAATGGTGAATGAAAGCTTTGCTGGGTATAGTATATAGTTTGCATTCATGGTCTCTTAGTTTCTGCAGCACATCTATCCAGGACTTCTGGCTTTTATGGTTTCCATTGAGAGTCAGGTGTGATTCTGATAGATTTTCCTTTATATGTTACTTAACTTTTTTCCTTTGCAGCTCTTAATATTTTTTCTTTATTCTGTATGGTTTATGTTTTCATTATTATATGATTTTTGACAAAAAAAGCAAAAAATATCAAATGGAAAAAAGAAAGCATATTTAACAAATGGTGCGGGCATAATTGGATATCAACATGCAGAAAAATGAAAATAGATCCATGTCTATCACTATGCACAAAACTCAAGTCTAAATTTATCAAAGACTCCAGGATAATGTCAGCCACACTGAACCTCATAGAAGAGAAAGTGGGAAGTACACTTGAACGCATTGGCATAGGAGACCACTTTCTAAAGATAACCCCAGCAGCACAGACACTGAGAGAAACAATTAATAAATGGGAAATCATGAAACTGAAAAGCTTCTGTAAAGCAAAGGACATGGTCAACAAGACAAAACAACAGCCTACAGAATGGGAAAAGTTCTTCACCAACCCCACATCAGACAGAGGTCTGATCTCTAAAATATACAAAGAACTCAAGAAGTTGGTCATCAAAAACCAAATAATCCAATAAAAAAAATGGAGTACAGACCTAAACAGAGAACTCTCAACAGAGGAATCTAAAATGGCCGAAAGACACTTAAGGAAATGTTCAACATTCTTAGTCATCAGAGAAATGCAAATCAAAACAATTCTGAGATTCCATCTTATGCCTGCAAGAATGGCCAAGATCAAAAACACTGATGACAACTTATGCTGGAGAGGTTGTGGGAAAAAGGGAACACTTCTGCATTGCTGGTGGGAATGCAAGCTAGAATAGGCCCTTTGGATATAAGTGTGGTGACTTCTCAGAAAATTAAAAAGACCCAGCAATATCACTTTTGGGTATATATCCAAAGAATGCTCAACCATGTCACAAGGACATGTGCTCAACTATGTTCATAGCAGCTTTGTTTGTCCTAGCCAGAACCTGGAAACAACCTAAATGCCCCTTGACTGAATAATGATTAAGGAAAATGTGGTACATTTGCACAATGGAGTACTACATAGTTGAAAAAAAATGACATCTTGAAATTTGCAGGCAAATAGATGGAGCTAAAAAATCTCATTTTGCATGAGTAACCCAGAGCCAGAAAGCCAATTATCATATGTTCTCACTCATAAGTGGTTTTCAAACATAAAGCAGAGAAAACCAGCCTAAAAATCACAACCCCAGAGAACTTAGACAACAATGAGAACCCTAAGAGATACATACATAGATCTAATCTACATGGGAAGTAGAAAGAGACAAGATCTCCTGAGTAAATTGGGAGCATGAGGACCATGGGGGAGGGTTGAAGGGGAAAGGAGAGGCAGGGAAGGGAGCAGAGAAAAATGTAGACCTCAATAAAAATTTTAAAAAGAATATGTAAATTAAAATACATTTAGAGGGCTGGGGACATGGCTCCATGTACACTCAGAGAGGAGCTTGTGAGCAAATATGAGGACCTGAGTTTGACCCAGCATAAACATCAAAGTCCAGCCATGATCTCTTTCTTTTTATAATATTTATTTATTTATTATGAATGCAATATTCTGTTTGTGTGTATGCTAGCAGACCAGAAGAGGGCACCAGGACCTATTACAGATGTTTGTGAGCCACCATGTGGTTGCTGGGAATTGAACTCAGGACCTTTGGAAGAGCAGGCAATGCTCTTAACCTCTGAGCCATCTCTCCAGCATGATCTCTTTCTGCAGTTCTAGTGGTTCTGAGGGTGGAGACAAGATGAGGATTTCAGTGTTGCTGGTGCCACTCTGTCTCCAAGTTCAGTAGGACACGCTGTCCCAATGGAATAAGACTAAGTATTACAGAGCTGCATACTCAAACCCTTCCTGCCTACAAGTGTACTCACAGGTGAACAGCCTGTAAAACATGCACTGCCCCCACAAACACCTGAGCAACATACAGTGCTCCCCCACACACACCTACTCAACATTCACCACCCCCACATTCAAACCTGAGCAACATACACTGCCCCCCATATGCATACACACCTGTGCAACATAACTGCGCCCCCACATCTGAGCAATTACACCTCTTCCAAACATACACACCTGCACAACATCTACCGTCCCCACATACACACCTGAACAACATACATTGCCCCCACATACACACTTGAGCAACATACACCTCACCTACACGCACACCTGAGTAACATACACAGCCCCCATACACACACCTGAGTAATATACACAGACAGCCCCCACCTACATACCTGAATAACATGCACTGCCCCCAAATACACACCTGAGCAACATACACTGGCCCCACATACACACCCGAGTAACATACACAGCTCCCCCACACCTGAGTAACATCACCTCCTCAACATACAAACCTGACCAACATACACTGCCCCCTCAGCACGCATACACTTCCAACCCAATTTACACACAGGTCTACCTTCAGAAGACAACAGTACATAAACCTGAAAACAGATTCCAAATCACTATAATGTCTGATTGCTGAAGGACTGTTATCCAGATATTTGTTACATGAAATATTTCAAATAAATTTTATAATAAGCATTTTCCATCTGTCCTATGTTTTCCTATTAATTATGAAAACAGTAAAAAAAAAAAACCTGAATGCCTGAGCCAGATTTCCCATAGCTTCTGTTATGTTGGACATCTCTGTTCTTGTTTTCTTCATGTTTCTACCCCATACACTGGGATTTTCCTGTTCAGATTAACGTGGGAAATTCCTTGGCCAGCTCAGTATTAAACTTTAGCCATTGAGATTTTTTTTGTGATTGTTTGTGTTTATTTAAATATATATTAAATATCATGCCTGGGTTTTTGTTTGCTTTGTTGAAGGTTAGGCTTATTTGATCTTTTATAAGGTATAAGTTCTAAAGTTACATTTTGATTGTACTTACCAGTCCTTACTAATTTTAATAAAATACATACTCAGAGGAGGACATGGGTCATAAGTAAATAATTCTTGTTTAAATATAGATGATTGTCTTTGCTATTATGTAATCTTATTCTCTCTTCCTGGGACTCTAAGTCCTCTACACAGTAAGGCCCTTTATTCCTAGTGTTAAGCATATTGCATAATAGATTATTCTCTTCAGTTGTGTTCTCAGAATCTAAATCCAGACAGGACAAAAGACAAAAATCTTACAGCAGTTTGAATTGTATAGATTCCATTATTTTTGTTTCATTGTTTTTGGTCTGAAATTTTCATCCTTGACATACTTGCGAATAATATGGGCATTGACATAGAAACTTTTAAAATTAGAAATGTAAGTCTGTTAATATATGGAGAATGATTCTGCACTTCAAAAGGCAAATTTAAATAGTATTTAGCCTTCATGGTCTTTTAATAGTAATACTGAGTAAACAAGCCCTCCAGCATGCTGTATGTTAGTACAACCTGGAAAAGCCCTTACTACTATTATTTAATCATTTTTGATTTCTGGTTTTAAAATGTTCTGTTAAATTTTAAGCATATGTTTAAAATTAACTGATATTCATAAATGTTAAAAATTAGTTTGCAATAACTAAATTAATTAAAAAATAAAATATGAAATCTGTAAAAAAAATTATAGTCTTTAGTTCCTATTTGTCTACCCCAATCCCTGTCACACAATCTCTCTTATCTGTTTCTAGGCACAAATATCAAAATAGTGACATTCATAAGCTGGCATAATGTGGTAGGTGGCATGCTTCTCGAGCTATAAAGTGCTGGATCGAATCCTGAATTCACCGTTTAACAGCTTAATGGTCATGAATGTGATCTACATTACAACACCTTTAAGATAAAGATGGGAGGATCACTTTAAAAACTGGGGTGTGCCTATATATCTAAAAATGGTGTTTTAGTAATGTGTAGATTGTTAGCTGTATTCAGTACTTCTGAACTTTTATATGTTACACATGACACTGAAAGTATATTTGTAAGTCAAGAACAAACCGTATTTTTTACTTATTCTACAATGATTTTGAACCATTCAAATAGTTTCTATTGATTAAATACAGATTAAATTCAGGTAGCAAGCCTTCTATTCCATGATTTCTATGTATATTTCAGAGGAGAATCCTCTTCCTTTCCAGTTCATATTCCCTTAACAACTCAAGTCTTACTGCCTTCCAGAAATATGACAGAATATGCTGTATGCTAAGGGGTCTCCTCCCATTCAGTTAAGCTTATGGTTTTTGTATTTATTATATTTTGTTGTTATTTTACTTAGGTTTAAAGACAAGGAAGTAAATAATACGTTAGTTATATCAAAAAATTAGGCTCTCCATCAATATATAAAATAGTTATTTAGGGGAGGATCACCATGAGGAGGAATGGGCAGAAGGAGAGATGGAAAAAAGCTCATTGATAACAACATATTTAAAATATGTATAAAAATCCCCAGTGAAATCATTATTTTGTGTACTAGTTTTTAAAACTAATAAAAAGAAAATATATTAACATATTGACTTTTAAAGCCACAGTTATTTTTCTCAGAAGTCAAAAAATTTTAGTGAAAAGAGAAGATACAAAGGCATATAAATTTACTTAAAGGCTAACTAACTATTTTATACTTAACTTTACATCTGTAAAGTGGAATATATGAAAAGAGAGTTCAAGAGTTTGAAAGAACAAGGAAGGATTATGGGAGGATCTTGAGGTAAGAAAAGGAAGGCGAAAATGGTGAGATTTTATTATAATCTAAAAAATAATAGAAATAAAAAGAGTGCTATCAAACTAAAAAAATAATTAAGAACAATGAAATCTTAGAAATAAAATTAAAAAGAAAATAGTTAGACAAGCGCTCCTTCCGTTGCATTGGTTTATTTCGCTGGGAAATGTTTCCTTTTGTTCTGTTGAACTATGGCATGTTTAGCCCATTCTATAGTTACTTCCTTGTCCTTTGTGCATCCACTGTGGTCATGTCTGTTTAGTAAATTTGAAAATAAGTTAGATTCTTCCTGAACAGGTCTCCTGGCTTCCCTGCCTTCACCTACAGAGCCTTGCTCTATAATTGCTTCCCAAAATACATTGCATGAAATCAAAACCAGTACCGTGGCCCATAAGTTTTTTGAAATCTGACTTCCCCCTCCTACTTCATGACCTGAAACTCTAGTTGCTCTGGCCAGGCTTCTGTTGCACCCAGGAATGCTGGATTCTTCTTCTTCTTCTTCTTCTTCTTCTTCTTCTTCTTCTTCTTCTTCTTCTTCTTCTTCTTCTCCTTCTCCTCCTCCTCCTCCTCCTCCTCCTCCTCCTCCTCCTCCTCCTTCTTCTTCTTCTTCTTCTTCTTCTTCTTCTTCTTCTTCTTCTTCATGTTTCTCTGTGTAGTCCTAATTCTGCCTGGCTTCTTAAAAGTTTATAGCACAGTGTTTACAGAAGTTTAAGTTTCTACCATGAGGAAGATCCAAATGGGAACATCTAGACAGGTTATATAATACTATTCCTCTTTACCAACACTCATGTGTCCCTTCTCTTGGCTTATGTACCTCTCCTTTGTCCTTTATGGTAGCCGCCAAAGGACATTCAGAATCCAAACTTTGTCACATATTCCTCTAAGTAGTAATGGATTTGGGAGTCTCTCAAAAAAAAAAAAAAAACATATGGAACAATCAAGATCTCTCTGGTAGAAATCAATTTCTACCTGGCTCCTCCTACATAGGTGTAACTCTGTCCCCTGACAACAACTGTCAGGAGAAACACCTGTGAGGAAGAATAGCATTCATTCTATTCAATTACATATTATAAAGGAGCAATCCATGTAATCATTGTCATGTTTTGGACAAACATATTCCTTCCTATTTCAGATTTGTAAATGTGCACAGCTGTTATTCAGGAACGAGGTAGGATGAAATAAGCTCAAGTATTTTAGTTTATTTTAATTGCATATTTTCATTCTGATAAAGGAGTTAATCCTTTCAAGGGCTTGTGACACAGTTATTGATCTAATTACTTAAATTCCTGGTACCAAGGAAAGAACATTATAAATCAGATGAACAAAGGCAGAGCTACCTTGATGATTGCTACTTGTTCTGAAAGCCCAGGCTTTCCCAGACCTAGATTACAAGCTTGGTGCAGTCAGTCTCAAGCAAGTGATTTAACATCTAATGAGTTAAGAGGTCCCCTAAAAATATTTCCCAATCGTAGTGTCTGAGAACCCAGG
This sequence comes from Microtus oregoni, assembly GCF_018167655.1. Taxonomy (NCBI): domain Eukaryota; kingdom Metazoa; phylum Chordata; class Mammalia; order Rodentia; family Cricetidae; genus Microtus; species Microtus oregoni. The sequence goes on along the minus strand of NW_024543077.1, from coordinate 8,573,829 downwards.
GAACAACCTAGTCATGGTTGTTGTTAAATAGCTCTTATTTAACAACTACTATGTAGTTAAATATTTAATAGTGCTTGTAGAAAATCACGTTTGAAGCTAAAAAGTGTTGATTGTCAAATTAAAGGATAGGTTTATCTCATAAGAGAAAGTATCTGGATTTCAGGAAAGTGATTTTTTTCATTGAATCAGAAACGGACGACAACAAAGGGAAGCACATGTGTGTATAGTGGCAACGGCACTTCTGATAATAAAATCAGGAAATGTTTTCTGTACCGACGAGGATAGGCAGCTCAACACCTTTCTCCCTGAAAATAAGTCATTTACTCAACAAGAGAATTCAAAGGAAAGCTTTTGGGTTTTCTTTCATAAAAAGATTAGGTTTGGGTACTTTGAAATAACTCTATTCCCGTGTATGGCCTTGATTCAAGCCACTACATTCAAGTCAGCTCTTTGATAAAAGTTTTCACTGTTTAAAAATGTATAGCATTTGCAAAATTATTTTAGCATATCCCTTTTGTGGAGGCTCAAAATGTCCTTTCTTATGTGAATGGTAGTAGAGAGGAGTGTTTGACGTTTGAATTAGCTTATTATAAAACATGGACTAGGTATAAATTTTGAATAGTCAAACTTTGGGTTGATAAAGTAGAGAGTATAAACACACGAGAACAGTCAAATACCACTATTCTTGAAGCCAGAAAGGAGTTCATATGGTGACATGTAGTACATTTTTTTAAATGGGGGTATACAAGAAGAACACCTGAGATGGAACTGATTGTCCCACAATTCTATTATTTGTGGGAAGAAAACCAATCAGACAGTAAGTTTAAGCTGCTTTGAAAGTATACATACAGTTTCCTGTGACTTTTCTGATATGCTCTTTTCATATATTATGAAATTTTGAGATGTGTGTTCTTCATGGGCTCTTTGATATTTGATTAAGTTATTCCATGTTTTCATCTTTCCAAAAAGTAATTTATATTTTAGCAGTTTTAATTTAGGATGCTAAGTATATCCTTTAAAATGGCTAATTGCATATAGTAAGTACCAATGAGTATTTCCTGAATAATGAAATCTGAGGTTAACAGCATTAATGCAGCAACTTAGAATGGAAATATGTGTGCTACTTTTTCCGGGTCACAATCCTTCAGTGTGTATAGGAGTATTTAGTTCCTCAGCTTTGTGCTCAGTATGGTTTGAAGCACAGCTCCTGTGCTACTTCCTAAAATCTGACCTCCTGCATTCTCCAAAACTATAACATCACATCCTCAGTCCTCCAAAAATTTATTTCTATCCCTTACTTAAGCACTATTTTAGGTTAATATCTTTCTATTTATTCCATATTTCTATCTTCAGACTGTGAAAATCTTAAGGACCAGCAATACATTATTCTTTTATAACCCATGACACATGGAAAATAAGTGATATTTCTATAATAAATTATGGTATTGATCACTTTGCCTGACGGTTATGTGCGATTCTTTTTTTTAAACCATTTTATTTATTTATTTATTTATTTATTTATAAGATTTCTGCCTCCTCCCCGCCACTGCCTCCCATTCCCCCTCCCCTGCTCCAATCACGTCCCCCTCCCTCGTCAGCCCTAAGAGCAATCAGGGTTCCCTGCCCTGTGGGAAGTCCAAGGACCACCCACCTCCATCCAGGTCTAGTAAGGTGAGCATCCAAACTGCCTAGGCTCCCACAAAGCCAGTACATGCAGTAGGATCAAAAACCCATTGCCATTGTTCTTGAGTTCTCAGTAGTCCTCATTGTCCGCTATGTTCAGCGAGTCCGGTTTTATCCCATGCTTTTTCAGACCCAGGCCAGCTGGCCTTGGTGAGTTCCCAATAGAACATCCCCATTGTCTCTGTGTGTGGGTGCACCCCTCACGGTCCTGAGTTCCTTGCAATTCTTGACCTGAATGAAAGCTTTGATTTTCCATAGTTGCCAAAAACTTTTTATGGCTGTTTCCTAATTTTAAGGCAATAACTCATATAGATTCCCATAGATACATGTGGAAGATACTTCGTAGCTCTTGACGGATAGTGTAAGTTAAGTACTTAGAACTGTGTTATAATTAGCCGCATTCACATCTCTCACTTAATCACCTTTAAAATTCCAGTTTAAATACTACTAATTGACATGCTATTTATAATATTTTGAGAACTTACAGAGCCTCACCCACTAATTTCAGTTAAAGAAATTTTGATCATGTAGCCAAACAAATCTATATATAAAAGAATAGCTGTCAAGTTCTTTCACATAAGTTGAAGAATTTTCCAATAATCCATGTAGAGCACCTGACATCTTAATACCACCAAGTCTCATTATAACACAAAACATCCTCAAATTCATGAGTCTTGGGGGAGCATGGGTTTTACTCTGTAACTTGTAAAAGACAACCAAATCTCATGATTGATAGAAAATAAACGGAGTCAAAATTTAAGCAGGTAGAGAGATATTTCATACCTTACCGACAGCACGGTTCTATTTGTTCGTGGAAACTGAGCAAGCAAACACATAATTTTAAGCAGTCTTTTGTTTTCATTTCTCTAATATATAACTTTATAAAACTAGTGTGCTGAGTTTATCGCTGGACAGCAGCAGGCTCTCCACATTAGGGAACCGAAGAAGACAGCTGCAGAGTCTGGATGGCGTTGCCTGCTCTGCACTGCCACACCTCTCCTGCCTGTACATACAGATCTTCCTGCATAGCTCACCTTCCCCTCTCGCTCCACAGGGCTTTCTGAGTCCTTGCTTTGCTTTGCTTGACAACTCAGTACTCATTTTAAACAGAGTTTTAATAATTAAAAAAAAAACAAAATTTTTCTCAAATTCAATTAAGCTTTAAGATAATCTCAGGAATTCTGTTTTTTTTTTAATTTTCCTATGATAATTATTAGGTGGACAGCAAAATGATACTTTGTTTAAAAGAAGGTAAAGTAAAAATGGCCCAAGGTCTCTTGACAATGAGAAAAACAATTCTAAGACAGAGGAATGCAATGAGAATGGATAACTGTCCGGCTGAAGTAAATGACTTTATTATAAAATCAGTGGGCAGACCTAAAAGCACTTAAGAACAGAAAGTCTCTTCCACTTTGATTATTATTGTTACATACACATAACTTGAGGCGGGGAGCATGGGAGAAATTCAATGGGTAGCTGAGAGGGGCTAGAGTGGGTAAAGGGAGAAGAAAATTGATACAATTCTGTTTAAACCAAAAACATTAACATTAAAAAATAAAAGGAAGGATACCTACGGATCAATGGGACTTTCCAGCAGTTCCTGGCAACTGAATTGCAAGAAAATATTTTCCTTTGTAACTCCATGAATGAGGTTGGAAAATATTACCCTAAGCAAAATCATTCAAGCAAATTTTGCATGATTTCTTGTGTTGTGACTGCTACCAGGACTTCAGTGTAGATGGTGGGATGATGGTCATAGGGGGAAATTTCAGTCAATGATAGGAATCAGTCTAGGAGATCTGTTTTTTAGCCAGATGTAAGAGGAATGTTGTACATTAAACATTTGAACACATTTGACTAACTGATTATTTTTTACTTTTATGTTTTGTGTGTTTGTTGAAAGAGAGAGAGCATAAAGTTTATTAGGTAGGAGGTGACAAAAACCTGTAAGAACTTGGGGGAGATGAAAATTTTGATCAAAATATATGAAAAAATCAGGACAAAAAACAGATTGAGAGATTCTTGAAAAATTCATACATAAAATAATAAACATTTCAGCTGGTTTTATTAAACTGTCCAACAACATATGCAGATAAGGAAACATAACACGTAACTCATAGATTTTTTTTACAAAACATGCATCTGCCCCTCCTCTGTTCTCTCTATCTGTTGGCAAGAGAACAGGAGAGACTGGTTTTGTTTCTTAGGAGGAAAACAAACATCCAGATTCCCTTACTGTGTCTTTTGACTATAGATAGAATGTAAACATTAGAAACAAGGTATTAATACAACTCTGTCTGTCACATAATCTTCCCCTGTAAAAGTATTTCTTCTTCACTGTAGTTACCACTGTATTGTTCTCCATTTTTCTGTCCTCTACCTTAGTTCCTAAGCATCTCTTGCAGCCTTCCCTCGTCATTGTATAAATTGCTCCATTGTTTCAAATGAACCCAGTGAGAGTTCTATAGCAAGATGCTATGGAGGTAGGAAGTATGCCAGACTATCTCTTAAGTGTCTTCATCATGTTAGGAGTTACTTTGGCAAGGAACAAAGTAAGCAGAGGAATCCAAAGAAGCAGGGATGATTGAAGGAGAAAAGGAAAAAAGCTGCATTACACCAGAGGCAAAGCGATGGCTAGCCATTGAGGAACTAGAGTGCTGTCTTGGAAGAATACTCATGGAGATCATGTGATATGTTACTAGATCACTGGCTTCACATGGCAAGGACAGGAAGTGTGTCAGTCAGAGCACAGAGCAAGCACTATGAGTTGAGGATGTTCTATCAGAGCTGGGATACATAGAATTGCACTGGGGACTCCAAGTGAAGCACTATTATTGTGGGTGTTGTGTTTTCTTTTATATTTTTTCCAGGTTTTGTCCAGAATAATTGCAGAGAATTGATAATAGTCTTAAAACTGTCTTTCATGAATATGAGATAACACTTATTTTATGGTGTTCAAAAGAGATGATTTACCTGTTGTTATTGATATATTGAATTTAGATTTTATGGTCTTGATTCTCTTCAAGACTGACCTCAAGTTTCTTTGCACCTTTTTGACAAAGCATGGGTGATCAATATACTCTAGTTTTATATACAATCATAGTTAGAAAATGCTGTTAGGAAGGAAAACTTAGATAACAGTAGCTTCTATCTGTTCTTGATAAAAGAGCCCCAAGATTAACAACATGATTTTAAAAAATCATCTTGTTTGAACTCTGTTTCCTTAAACTTCAATATTATCAGCATTGCACACAGTATCAGTAATAAAAATGAAACACCAGGAGTGGCAGATATAAAAAAAAAAACATCTGGATGATGATGAATGTGGGATATAAGCTCATTCTGCTTCTTCAGCTGATTTTTTCTCAAAAGGAAATATATTCCTTTCTCAGTCACTTGCAAGTTCTCCCGTGTGGGGGACAATTATTCCTGTGTTATTTTTCTTGTTCTCCCAATCAGCTCTCAGACTGGGAAAGAGGATTGTCTTCAACGTCGTGTGCATTGAAGAGTTGGTACTCTCATCGTGGAGAGGCAGATACGAAAACAATACAAAGAACAGAATCTAGGAACTTGACTTGTTATTTCAAAGGCAAAGGGAGAGGTTACCATCACTAAGCCATTATATTGAATGACTATATACCCCATTTGTAAGATACCTGTCTCTTGAATGCTATCCTTGCTGGTCGCTGGACTAATTCACCCAATCAGATAGTTAAAACACTTTAATATTTGTTAGAAACAAAAGTGATAAGAAAATACTAGGGTGAGGTTCAAAGTCAGTCTTCCAGAGGAAAAGACTACATTAAGTTATCCCCTGAGCTACCCTTATTGGTTTTGTACTTAGTTATTTAAAAAATGATCTCCTGGATACCTTCACACTACAGCTCAGAGGCTTCTGGGTGGTGACTTGGGATGCCTACAAGAAATACAGTCACTACCAGAAATGTTATTCTCAATATTTCTTAACCTCATTCATTGCTATTGTAATATAAGTTCAGTCAGTGCCCACTTCTATTTTCACATACCTGCTCATTGTTTCCAGGGGACCTCATGTTCCCTTTACAGTTGAAGGTTTTTGTACTAATCTAAAAGTTACTTGATGCTCTCTTAGTTAGATGCTAACAAACACTGATGTTGTCAACTCCAATTCTGAAAAAAAAAATGTTTTTTTTTTTATACAAGATAAAAGCCAAAGACCTTCAAATGCTGTTTTTGCTGTTTTTCTGGGGAAAAAAACCTACAAATGACATTGACTTTAACCTTACAGGAAGGAAAAGATGTTTTCTGGAAGACTGAAAGCTAACTGCTTCCTCTATTCCTTTAAACAAACACACATTTTAACTTGTGAATTCTGAATGCATTTCAGTGTTTGTATGAAAGATAAAATTCTGTGAGTTTGAAGTTTCCTCAAAAGAGCAGCATCAGATAAACCTTGATTAATAGAGAGACCTTGCAATCTTTACTGGTGAATTTACGCATTTGTATATTGTGGGCATTGTTAGCATAAATGTCATATCACTTACGTGAGAGACCAGATGCTTCCTTAGAAAAAGCTGTGGATTCTTACGTGCTTCCTTTCCTCCTCTCCTGGTTCATATCAACCAATGTCTTCTCTGAGGAACATTATAGCATTGAAATCTTGAGCTGGTGTTGTGGGACTTCCTTGTCTCTGGGTAAGGAAGGAAACTCTAAGTGTGGAAAAGGGGGAAAAAAAATCAAGGACAGTGTATGGCTATGCCAGATGAGGCTAAGAAAAAAACAGAAAAAACTCTTGAACGTAAGCACAATCTAAGAACATGGGAAAATGTTCCAGTTTCAATTGAAAGTTTTAATACAATTTATTTTAATATTCAAATAAAAACTAACAGTTATCTTTAAACTACTAGTAATTATATCTAAGGTTTAATATCATTGTATAGTTAACATTTCCATCATATGCCACTGAAAGGAAAAACAATCACTAAAAACAATATTAGCCTATGTTATTTTTTTATTTCTTTTCTTTTTTTATTTTTTCCATTTTTTTATTGAGAAAAGGAGAAAAAAAAACAAGTTTCCACCTCCTCCCAGCCTCCCATTTCCCTCCCCCTCCTCCCACCCTTCTCCCCCTCCTCCCACCCTTCTCCCCCTCCCCCCACTCCTCTCCCCCTCCCTCTCCAGTCCAAAGAGCAGTCAGGGTTCCCTGCCCTGTGGTAAGTCCTAGGTCCTCCCCTCTCCGTCCATTTCTAGGAAGGTGAACATCCAAACTGGCTAGGCTCCCACAGAGCCAGCACATTACGTAGGTTCAAAACCCCGTGCCATTGTCCTTGGCTTCTCATCAGCCCTCATTGTTCGCCATGCTCAGAGAGTCCAGTTTTATCCCATGCTTTTTCAGTCACAGTCCAGCTGGCCTTGGTGAGCTCCCAGTAGATCAGCTCCACTGTCTCTGTGGGTGGGTGCACCCCTCGTGGTCCCGACTTCTTTGCTCATGTTCTCCCTCCTTCTGCTCCTCATTGGGACCTTGGGAGCTCAGTCCAGTGCTCCAGTGTGGGTCTCTGTCTCTATCTCCATCCATCACCAGATGAAGGTTCTATGATGATATGCAAGATATTCATCAGTATTGCTATAGGATAGGATCATTTCAGGTTCCCAATCCTCAGCTGCCCAAGGAACTAACTGGGGACCTTGGCTTGGGCATCTGGGAGCCATTCTAGGTTCAAGTCTCTTGCCAACTCTAAGGTGGCTCCCTTAACTAAGAATTGTGCTTCCGTGCTCCCCTATCCAACCTTCCTTTATCCCATTCCTCCTTTTTCCCCAAGTTCCCCCCATTCTCCACTTCTCCCTTTTCTCTCCCCATCTCCCCTTACCCCCATCCCACCCCCCCCAAGATCTCAATTTTCTCCCCGGCCATTTTGTCTACTTCCCATAGGCAAGAGGACAACTATATGTTTTTCCTTTGGTTCACCTTCTTAATTTGCTTCGTTGGGATCACCAATTGTAGACTCCGTGACCCTTGTTTATGGCTAGAAACCAATTATGAGTGAGTACATTCCATATTCATCTTTTTGGGTCTGGGTTACCTCACTCAGGATAGTGTTTTCTATTTCCATCCATTTGCATGCAAAATTTGAGAAGTCATTGTTTTTTTACCGCAGCGTAGTACTCTAATGTGTATATATTCCACACTTTCTTCATCCATTTTGAGACTATAATATAGCTTTTCTCTCTTTTCTTTCCTCACTCCAAACCTTCCCATATACCACTCCTTACTGCCTTTCAAACTCATGGCCTCCTTTTAAAAATTGTTGCCACATGCAAGTGCATATGTATATATATATATATATCTCTGAATACAATTTGTTCTGTCAGTATTATGTTGCTTGCATATCTGTTTCCAGGGCTGTCCATTTGTTATTGGATAACCAATTAGTGTGCTTCTCCATTGAGAAGACTCAGCACTCCTTAGTTGCCTAGTATTCTTTTTTGGGGTGGCGGGTCATTTTTTGTTTATTTTTTTCCTTTTGCATGTAAGCTTAATCTGCGCACTTAAAGAGAACCTAGTGCCGTTCAAAGACTTTCAAGATTTAATGTCATGCTAAAATTCCAGGTATTTTTAATTTATCATTTTCCTGATACATTTTATAAATGCCAACCCTACAGTTTAGAGGAAATGGCATGACTATCCTTACAAATCTCGTAAGGGGACTAACACTTAGTGCAGAAGTCTTGCCCTCTTGAGAATCTTTGTTCCAGGCAAAAATGTTTGTCTAAAAAGCTGTTTCTGTTTTTCAAATCTTTTACATGTTTAATTGAATCTCAGCTACAGCATTATTTAATTTCCTAATATATACTGTTGATCCTGAGATTTATTTCATATTTCACTTAAAACTCTTCATAAGTCATCCATACATTTTTGTTTATAAAAATGAAATGACATCAATGTTAGTTTTGTAAGTACCATATTTCCAAAGAAGAAAATAATTGCATAGCAACGCTTTAAAAAGTAAATGAAACAGTTTAGGGATTTTTTATAAAAATATCTGGAAAAATTATGATCTTTTCCAAGTATATGGAATGCAAATAAATTCTTCACATACCTTCATAATTCAATCATCTCATTGGAAACAGTTTTAGTAAGTGATGAGTTGATTGAAGAAGACTATATGACTCATTTTAATCTCCAAATTGTAAACATGGGCTCAATATTTTGGGTATAATTTACTGACCAATACGATTTACTTTTCCAAATTCTGCAACTTGATTGAATATTAACTACTCAGTAAATTCTGCTGGCTGATATCCAGAGACTAAAAAGGTGTTATGAAATGAAGCTGAACTCTCTAGTCTAGGTAAACGACTATGGTAGAGCTAGAAGATACTATGTGAGAACTATTCAGAGCCAGGAGGAGACTCAGAGATGGGAGGCGCACATATTAGAAGTGAGAGAACATTTTAGTTTCTTACTCTTTTATACAAAAGAGAGAGTTCAGAGACCAGTGGATAGAGACTGATTCTAATCATATATATATATATATATATATATATATATATATATATATATATATATATTAATTTATCAATTTATTTTTTATTTTAAATAACAACCCTAGCTTCCTCCTCCTCTTCTCCCGCCCCTCTCCCATCCCACTCTCCATTCACTCCTAAGAGGTGGTAAAGCCTCCCTTGCGGACTCAACAAAGTTTGGTTTACCAAGTAGAGGCTGGACCAAGCCCCTCCACCCCCCGTATCAAGGCTGAGCAAGGTATCCCACCATAGGGAATAGGCTTCCAAAAGCCAGTATGTGCACCCGGAATAAGTCCTGGTCCCATTTCTAGGGGTTCCACCAAGAGATCAAGTCACTGTCACACACATTCAGAGGACCATGCAGAATCCCCAGCTGGCAATCCGGAGTCCCTGAGCTCCAACTAGCTCTGGTCAGCTGTCTCTGTGGTTTTCCCAATCAAGATCCTGACACCCCCTACAACTTGTTCATATGATTCCTCCTCTCTCTCTTCAATTGAACTCTAGGAGTTCAGCCCAGTGCTTGGCTGTGGATCACTGCATCTGCTTCTATCAGTTACTGGATGTAGGTTCTATGATGACTATTAGGGTAGTCACTAATGTGTTTACAGTCAAAGGTCAGTTCAGGCACCCTCTCCACTAGTGCTAGGTGTCTTATCAGTGGTCATCCTTGTGGATTCCTGGGAATTCCCCAGCACCGGGTTTCTCCCTAACATCATAATGCTCCCTCAAAGATAGTTCTTTTATTGCTCTCCCTCTCTGTCCCTCCCCCTACTTGGCCATCTTGATTTCTCATGTTCCTATACCCAATCTCCTTCATAACAACCGCACTTCCAGTTTATCCAGGAGATCTTAACTATTTCCCCTTCCTTGGGCCCTCCATTTGTATCCCTCTAGGGGTCATTCTTTTTAACCTAGCTTCTCTGGCGTTGTGTACAATAGTCTGGTTATCCTTTGCTTTACATCTAATATCCAATTATGAGTGAGTATATACCATGTTTTTCTTTCTGGGTCTGGGAACATCACTCGGGGTGTTTTTTTCTAGTTCCATCCATTTGCCTGTACATTGCAAGATGTCATTGCTTTTTACCGCTGAGCAATACTCCATTGTGGTTCTGATGTGTTCTTGTATTTTGTTTGCCAGAATTTTATTAAGTCCTTTTGCATCAATATTCATAAGTGAGATGGGTCTCTAATTCTCCTTCTTAGTAATGTCTTTCTGTGGTTTGGGTATCAGGGTAATTGTAGCCTTATAAAAAGAGTTTGGCAATGTTTTTTCTGTTTCTATCATATGGAACAATTTGAGGAATATTGATATTAGTTTTTATAGTTCTTCTTGAAAATCTTGTAGAATTCTGAGTTAAAACCATCTGGTCCTGGGCTTTTTTTTGGTTGGGAGACTTTTGACTGTTTTTATTTCTTTAGCAGTTATAGGCCTGTTTAGTTAGCTTATCTGGTCTTGTTTTATTTTAGGTAAGAAATATTTATCCAGAAAGTTGTTCATTTTCTTTAAGTTTTCCAATTTTTTGGAGTATGGGTTTTCAAAGTATGACCTGATGATTCTCTGTATTTCCTCCATGTCTGTTATTATGTCCCCCTTTTCATTTCTGATTTTGTCAATTTGAATATTCTCTCTCTGCCTTTTGCTTAGTTTGGATAAATGGTGTAGGAAGTTCATCCGTCCTTGTGTTGCTTTCATTGGTTAATGAATAAAGAAGCTGCCTTTTGATTGGGAAGATCTTAGGTAGGTGAAGAAATCAGAACTGAATGCTGGGAGGAAGAAAGGCAGAGAGAGAGATACTCCATGGAGCTACCAGAGACAGACATGCTGAATCTTTTCCAGTAAACCACTGCCACGTGGTGATTGATATACAGATGAATATAAATGGGTTAAATCAAGATGTGAGGGCTAGCCAATAAGAGGCTAGAGATAATGGACCAAGCATTTATTTAATTAATACAAATTTTGTGTGGTTATTTCAGGACTAAGCTTTAAAAAATCAGTGAGGAGTTTATTTTCCATGCGAACTTCTGAATTAAAGGCAGTGGAAGAAGTCTGCATTGTGTGCCACAGTCGTGGAGGAGGACCTACACCTATCAAAACCCCCGAACACTCATCTTTTATTTTATATATATTTTAATGTTTTACATCACAGAGGGTGCTACAAATTTATATAACACAGACAGGTTGAGGCTAGTTTCTTAGTAGCCATGTTGGTCTTTGCAGTTTGGTACTTGTATGGAACATACCACAGGCATGTCACCTGCAACAACTTCCATAGCTTTCCTCACAGGCAAAGACTGAAGGACAAACTGGTCTTCACAATTTCATCACTTCACAAATAGTTTGAACCTACTTTCTGTCATACAGAAATTACATCCTCTTTATGTTAAAATAACCATACTATCTATATAAAATATCAAATATTAAATAGTCTACCAAGTTATTTCATGCCAGGTTCAAAGAAACCCATTCTAGTAATCTAAGTAATTCAAATAAATGCATATCTCTAAATAAATTTCCCTAATACATCTTAACTAGACTCAGTCTACTATTCTAGATGTTGGGGCTATGATTTTTTTTTGCATTCTCCCTTCTTCTAATATCAGCTTTACATAAACTGTTACTTATTTACCACAAAATTGATATTAATTAGTTATTTAGGAAAGTAAGTTGGAAAAGATTAAAGTTGTGTAAAGATAAGTGATATTCTTAACAGCTTATTCTCAAAAGACAATGGAAATTTAATCCAGTCATTTAATAACCAAGGAAGAGAATCCTCATAAAACTCAGCACTAATTTCAACGTGTTTCTTTCTCATGAAGGGTTTTCCAGGTAGTATGCCATTCCATTACTAACATCATTTATATGATGACACCATGTAACAAATAAAATTACCTTTAAACGTTTTAAAATTAAAATGTTGACGGACTCATATTAGTGTTAAATCTGGAACCTAAGGTTCCTTTTGTGATGAGAAACAAACCCTCTCCAAATGGGCTGCAACTCTGTGACTCTTAATGTTGTGCCCCACAATAAGTCTTAAAGGCCACCCACTGGCGCTCAATAGGAATCAGAATAAAATGGTGGTACATTCTATCACAATCAAATGACAGATGTTTATGTCACTTATGTATAATAGCTCTAGATTTTGAGGAATTTATATGCAGTCTTTTTTATGTATGCATTAATTTCTCTGTGGAAACATTTAAATGAACAATCAAATCAGTCTATCCCCCATCAAACTGAGGCCAGGGCTTAGTGTATGTGTACAATATTGTCTTTATTCATAGTTAATCTGCATTAATTCTAGGATTTCATCTGTAACTCTGGAATTTTGTCAGTTAGTATCATCTTTGATAGGTCAAATTCTATTTACAACTTAGTGGGAAACTGAGATTTACTTAGGAATTTTAAAAATTACTAATTAATATATTTGCTTTTCATACAAAATTTTAGACAGATATTTTTTTTTCAGTTAAGAATATTTACAATCATTATAGCTATAGGATAGGATCATTTCAGGTTCCCTATCCTCAGCTGCCCCAGGAACTAACTGGGGACCTCGCCTTGGGCACCTGGAAGCCCCTCTAGGTCCAAGTCTCTTCCCAACCCTAAGATGGCTCCCTTAATTAAGATATGTGCTTCCCTGCTCTCCTATCCAACCTTCCTTTATTCCAATCATCCCGTTGCCCCAAGTTCTCCCGATCCTACCCTTCTCACTTTTCTCTCCCCATCTCCCCTTACCCCCCTCCCACCCCACCCTTAAGATCCCGATTTTTTGCCTGGCAATCTTGTCTACTTCCCATAACCAGGAGGATAGCTATATGTTCTTCTTTGGGTTCACCTTCTTATTTAGCTTTTTTAGGATATCAAATTATAGACTCACTGACCTTTATTTATGGCTAGAAACCAATTATGAGTGAGTACACCCCATGTACATCTTTTTGGGTCTGGGTTACCTCACTCAAGATAGTATTTTCTATTTCCATCCATTTGCATGCAAATTTTGCATATCACCATAGAACCTTCATCTGGCAATGGATGGAGATAGAGACAGAGACCCACACTGGAGCACTGGACTGAGCTCCCAAAGTCCCAATGAGGAGCAGAAGGAGGGAGAACATGAGCAAAAAGTCAGGACCACGAGGGGTGCACCCACCCACGGAGACAGTGTAGCTGATCTATTGGGACCTCACCAAGGCCAGCTGGACTGTGACTGAAAAAGCAGGGGATAAAACCGGACTCTCTGAGCATGGCGAACAATGAAGGCTGATGAGAAGCCAAGGACAATGGCACTGGGTTTTGATCCTACTACATGTTCTGGCTTTATGGGAGCCTAGCCAGGTTGGATGTTCACCTTCCTAGACCAGGATGGAGAGGGGAGGACTTTGGACTTTCCACAGGGCAGGGAACCCTGACTGCTCTTCAGACTTGAGAGGGAGGCGGAGAGGAGTGGGGGAGGGGGAGAGGAGTGGGGGGACGGGGAGAGGAGTGGGGGGAGGGGGGAGGAGTGGGAGGCTGGGAGGAGGCAGAAATTTTTTTTCTCAATAAAAAAAAAGAATATTTACAATCTGATAAACTGAAGATCATTTGACTATGTATCTAGTTCTAGCATGCATTTAGTGTGTAAACTCTTCCCAGCTCTACAAAATGTTTACCAGAAAAACAATCTTCAATAACAATCTATTTATAAATAATAAGTGTCTGAGATGGTAAAAAAAATTAAAGCTATAAAAAGGGGAATTTCCACATTTTAGGAGTGAAATTTTAAAACATTGAATAAAGATCATCAAATATTTTAAAACGCTAAATGTATCAAAGTCAGCATATTTGTGTCTAGTAGACAGTGCTTCACAGGGCATGAGCGTCAACATGATCATGCTGTAAACAGGTATTCGGTTTCTCACCCACATGGAAAGGATCCAGGATCCTCCAGTATTACTGACCATGGGTGTGCCTCTCTTACTTAAGGTCGAGGCTTCCTGTTGTACAGACAGTGGTGACAAAGACCATCTGTCAGGTAGGAAGTAGAAATTGTTCCTCAGGGACATTCCTTGGATGCTATGCTTTACACTTCACCTACTTCCCACTGGCTGCAATTTGCACAGCTTCCTGTGTCTGCAGAAGAAACTACTAGATACATTCTTTTTTCAAGGTAGTTCTCTACCCCTTTAACACTGAAAGATAATTTACTATGTTAAACTCTGGGTTGAAGGCCAGTCAGAATTTCTTTGACAGTATCAAGCCAAGTTCATTACCATTCTTCATGAACAGTTTCAGTTCTTGCCACCACTACTTACATCTTACTATTTTCTATTCACTAGTAGTCAAATTAATCTACTCTCTAGAAAAGAGATCATGCAATCAAATAGGACTGGACAGAGAATGCTGGCTTCTACTTGCAAGGTTTTCTAGCAGACAAATATTTCCTAATGCCTTCATTATATACAATTTCTCTCTTTTTTAGTAATGTTATTTGAGTTGGGTTTATAAGCATTACACAAATGAGCGCAGTTCTCAGTAGTTTGGTACTTTAACTATTGGCTTTACCCACATGATTCATAACAAGTCTGTTGTCATATCTTGATATGTGTTCTTTTCCATGTCCTGTTCACAGGGTTTACATTGTTAACACTGTTGGGCCATTCTTCCAGCCTTCACAATAGACTTCAACACTTCCCCTTTTCTATTCCTGAAGAAAAGTCACCCTTACATGCAATAGTTTCCTTCCAAATAGACACTTGGTTATCATAGATATGTCATATATAGAATAAGTCAGAGATATCTCACATGAAATAAGATAGAGAATGTGTCATTTGACACAAGGAAAGATCTTTCTGGCCCCTTCAGCCATCCTTATATTTTAACTCACGTTCAAATGATCTGGATGCCAGGATCACAAGCTCATCTTGATATCTCAGTTCTACTGAATGCCTTCATTCTAATAAATGCCCTCTTCCTAGGATAAAATCAATTTAACTGTATAACCTACATTTTCTGCCACCTAAGTTCAAATTTTGACAAATATGTCAAAATGTCAAAAATAATTCAACATAAGGAGTTGAAAATATGTTCACTGTAACTATTGATTTGTTAATGTTGAAATATATTTTTTCCTCAAGTTTAAATAATTCTCTACTCTAGAATGTTTATCATATTTTGCTGCTTTGCTCACATGATAAAAACTGTGTAGCACATATGTTTTCTTCACATATATGCTTCTATAGTAACTAGTTTTATATTTATAATTATATATACATATAGTGCATACACATTTATATGTAAATATAAGTATATGCATGCACACAAATATGCATATAAAATATATGTATATAAAATATGTGTGTAAATATGTGTGTGTATAAATATACATGCATATATATTTATATATATATTGCTAATTTCAACTTATGAGTTGGTAAGAACCATGTATGTGTAGTAAACATTCACTAATCTACAAACAATCCCTAACAAAGGCCTTGCATCAGATGTACAAAAAACTTTCCTATTTAGTTGAGTTTCAAAGAGAGACTTACTTAGCACTTACCGTCTACACTTGGACCTTATGCTATGAAGAACTAATTAAGGCCAAATGACTAACAACTGACAGTAAAATGTCGTAGGGAGTATCTTCCAACTTCAGCAACTAGTGAAATATTCAGAAGAGAAAGGGAGATATTTCAGTGATTTATTCCCTAGGGAATTGATGGCATTTTGGCAGTTCATGTAATTTCTTTTTTTTTTCCATTTTTTTTTATTGAGAAAAGGAGAAAAAAAAAACAAGTTTCCACCTCCTCCCAGCCTACCATTTCCCTCCCCCTCCTCCCACCCTTCTCCCTCTCCTCCCACCCTTCTCCCCCTCCCCCCACTCCTCTCCCCATCCCTCTCCAGTCCAAAGAGCAGTCCGGGTTCCCTTCCCTGTGGTAAGTCCTAGGTCCTCCTCTCTCCATCCATTTCTAGGAAGGTGAACATCCAAACTGGCTAGGCTCCCACAAAGCCAGCACATTATGTAGGTTCAAAACCCCGTGCCATTGTCCTTTGCTTCTCATCAGCCCTCATTGTTCGCCATGCTCAGAGAGTCCAGTTTTATCCCATGCTTTTTCAGTCACAGTCCAGCTGGCCTTGGTGAGCTCCCAATAGATCAGCTCCACTGTCTCCGTGGGTGGGTGCATCCCTGGTGGTCCCGACTTCTTTGCTCATGTTCTCCCTCCTTCTGCTCCTCATTGGGACCTTGGGAGCTCAGTCCAGTTCATGTAATTTCTACCAGATTGAAATCCGAATCTGTGGGAAACCAACAAGCCTTTATGTCTAAACTCCATAGACACCAGAACATGTGTTTAATATATGCATCTAATGGCTAGCTGAGTCTTTAGTAAACTGAAGATTATAAAAATTGGTGAAATTAATACAATTAAAAGTCTTTATTGAATGCATAAAGAGTTATGAATGAAGAGTTATGAATACATGTAGAAATTAACAATTAGATAAACCATGGTTCTTGTTTGTTTATTTTCTTATTCTTCTGCTAGTATTAAATATTGAACCCAGAGCCTCAGGCATGCCAAGCAAGTGCTCAACCGCTGAATTATATCTCCTTTGATAAATAATAAAGGGTATAACATATGTTTGTTTCATAAATAAAAATTATTACCATATAATGAATAGCAGGAGCTTGAATTGTAGATTTTTTTAGAACGAACAAAGTTTCTAAACTAATTCTCTAAAATTTGAATTTAAAAATTATTGTTGTCATCTTGAACAATTAACTTTGACTGCATCACTTGCCCTCAAGTTTGTGAGCCTATGTCAGCTCCACATCAGTGTCTGCCAAAGAAAGGCAAACAGACATTTGCTCTATGACCTGTTTTCATTGGTGGTTCTCTTTTATATTATGGATAAAATATGTGTCCAGAAAGATGATTTAATACATGATTATGCTCGCAATGGTTATTTTAGAATAAGCAATTGGCCCAGTGGTGGTGGCACACACCTTTAATCCTAGCACTTGGGAGGCAGAGTCAGGCGGATCTCTGAGTTCGAGGCCAGCCTGGTCTACAAGAGCTAGTTCCAGGACAGACTCAAAAGCTACAGAGAAACCCTGTCTAGAAAACAAAACAAAACAGAATAGACAACTGAGGAAAATCAGTGTAACTAGCTCCTATTTTCTTAGAATTTGGGTCTCTGAAGGAGAAATCCCTATCGATTCATTATTCATGAAGAAATCATATCAGAAAAAGTTGTCTCTGGGCCAGGAGCAGGGGGATTTTTGATGAGGGAACAGGAAGAGGTACTGAACGTCCATCTATGCACTTGATTGAAAGACAGGAAGTAGCAGAGTGACCTTTCCTCCTAATCTGGATCCCAGCAGTTCCTTGGTCCCTGGCAATTCATTAAAGAGGCACAAAGGCCTCTTGTCTTGGTCCATAAGAACATAGTAGCAAATACGACAATGGATACTCAAGTGAAGTTTTCACAAGAATTTCTCATTAATTTTGGATTTTGTCCGCATATAACTGATTGCCTGGTTTCACTTTTCTAGAGTTCATCTAGATGAAGAGATGGAATCAGTGCCTGGTTTTAAGGGGAAAAGTGCTCCTGAAGCCCCAGCTGTGGTTCCTGACACCCATTTCAGACAGCTCGCCACCTGGAGCTCCAAGACCAAGAATACCGGTACCTTTGCAGACACCCACACTTTTGCAGCATACTTATAGACAGACAATGAAGCAAAATAACATATAATAAGTGGAATAAGCTTTCTTTCTAGTTTCCGTGGAATGGCAGGCCTGACTCCCACAATAACTACCCATCATTGGGAATGAACGCCGAAACAAAACACACTGGTGTTTCATTTCTCTATGTAAGTTGCCATAGTGGATTTAAAAGCTTATCTAATTCTTCTAGGAAGATTTGATGTTTCCCGGTTGTCCTTCATTGTTCTTACTGAAATTAAGAAAGCAGGCTTCCTTACCCACTCTGAGGAGTTGATGTGGTGGTAGGGTAGGTGGAAAGGTGGGGCGGGAGGAGGGGAGCAAGGAGGAACTGTGATAGCTATGTAAAATGAGAAAAGATTGTATTATAAAATTCTTAATAAAAAAAGAAAGGAGGCTTCATGACATGCCTACTATCTGTGAGGAAGCTATAGGGAAAAGCTATCTAATTTCCTGAGGAACGATTGGAAGGCTTAAGTGTGTATGTGTGTATATGTTTGTATGTGTACGTGATTATCTTGTCTTGTCATTTTTTTAAACTGCAATAACCTTTTCTTCTTATCTAGAGTTGTAAGATGGAACTGAATGAAGGTGGAGAAGAGAAGCACAAAAGCAAGAAGCCTACAATAGAAACAGTACTGGAAAAGAGGAACAGCATCCAGTGATCATGGAGTTAGCTGTGTACAGCATGATTCCAGCAGGCCCTTTTCCTGTAAGCAGTTCTGGCAGAACGGAGCACATGTGCTGATCTGCGCACCTCCCTCATATGTATACTGTGTGTACCAGGAGACAGTGAGAGAAGGAGAACACAAGATGGTTTTGTGCTTCCAGCATGGAAACCATTAACTTGGTTTTTCTTTGTAAGACTAAGGAAGTTATTTAAACTCATGGACTTTAATGGTCTCCGCACTTAAGAACTGGCCACCTTACAAGATAATTTTGTTAAGTGAAGTATTAACATAATGTAGTAATCTCATCTTAAACATAACTTTCTTGTTATATTTAATAATATTGAATCCACTCATTAATTAGTATGTGATCAGCACTTATATTTTCAAAATGCTTTTATTCACCAACTCTTTATTTCAAAACATCAAAAAAACCAAGGAGGTAAAAACATGAGATATCTCTGTTGAAGTTTATAATGTACAAAGACTTAATGTATTTTGCTTGTATGAATAAAACCTATGAAAATTATATGTACAAAATTACCCAAATGATGTACATATGAGTAAAAATGTGTCTTAAATTTGTGTCTCATTTGCTAAATTTCCTTTAAAATGAATTTAGTGATTGATAAAAATATTCGGAGGGAAAAGAAACGCCTCAACATATAATTAAAGAGTTATTATTACATGAGACCATTTTTTATTTAGGGGTTAATATAAATTTGAGGGGGGAGGGGAAGGAGAAAGAGAGAAGAGAATTTATGAATATATGAGATTATTACTCTTCTATGTAGAGAGTAGAGTCCTTGAAACAATCGCTTTCTCCTGCTAATTACCCCTCTAAGTTTAATAAGGAAAACTTCTGATTTTAGTCACCAAATGTAGATCCATCAAATACGAGTAGAATATGGGCTAAATATCAGTCTAAACAATGATGTGTCATAAGCAATCTGAATAGAGATTGTCGTTATTATTTAGTGATGTTAGGTCTTCTTAATGAGCATAAAAACAAGGCCTGAGGATAGTTATATGTTTTTCTTTGGGTTCACCTTCTTATTTAGCTTCTTTAGGATATCAAATTATAGACTCACTGACCTTTATTTATAGCTAGGAACCCAATTATGAGTGAGTACATCCCATGTTCATCTTTTTGGGTCTGGGTTACCTCACTCAGGATGGTGTTTTCTATTTCCATCCATTTGCATGCAAAATTCAAGAAGTCATTGTTTTTTACCGCTGAGTAGTACTCTAATGTGTATATATTCCACACTTTCTTCATCCATTCTTCCATTGAAGGACATCTAGGTTGTTTACAGGTTCTGGCTATTACAAATAATACTGCTATGAACATAGTTGAACAAATACCCTTGTCATATGATCGGGCATCTCTTGGGTATATTCCTAAGAGTGGCATTGCTGGGTCCAGGGGTAGGTTGATCTCGAATTTCCTGAGAAACCGCTACACTGCTTTCCAAAGTGGTTGCACAAACTTGTGCATTCCCACCAGCAATGGATGAGTGTACCCCTTCCTCCCAAAGAAAAACATAGCTATCCTCCTGGTTATGGGAAGTAGACAAGATTGCCAGGCAAAAAATTGGGATCTTGGGGGGTGGGGTGGGAGAGGGGTAAGGGGAGATGGGGAGAGAAAAGTGAGAAGGGTAGGATGGGGAGAACTTGGGGCAACGGGATGATTGGGATAAAGGAAGGTTGGATAGGGGAGCACGGAAGCACAATTCTTAGTTAAGGGAGCCACCTTAGGGTTGGCAAGAGACTTGGACCTAGAGGGGCTCCCAGGTGCCCAGGGCGATGTCCCCAGTTAGCTCCTGGGGCAGCTGAGGATAGGGAACCTGAAATGACCCTATCCTATAGCCATACTGATGAATATCTTGCATATCACCATAGAACCTTCATCTGGCGATGGATGGAGATAGAGACAGAGACCCACACTGGAGCACCGGACTGAGCTCCCAACGTCCCAATGAGGAGCAGAAGGAGGGAGACCATGAGCAAAGAAGCCAGGACCACAAGGGGTGCACACACCCACGGAGACAGTGTGGCTGATCTATTGGGACCTCACCAAGGCCAGCTGGACTGTGACTGAAAAAGCATGGGATAAAACCGTACTCTCTGAATATGGCAGACAATGAGGGCTGCTGAGAAGCCAAGGACAATGGCACTGGGTTTTGATCCTACTTCATGTTCTGGCTTTGTGGGAGCCTAGCCAGTTTGGATGTTCACCTTCCTAGACCAGGATGGAGGGGGGAGGACTTTGGACTTTCCACAGGGCAGGGAACCCTGACTGCTCTTCAGACTGGAGAGGGAGGGGGAGAGGAGTGGGGGGAGGGAGAGAGGAGTTGGAGGAGGGGGAGGGAAATGGGAGGCTGGGAGGAGGCAGAAATTTTTTCTTTTCAAAAAAAAATAAAAATAAATAAAAAAATTTTTTAAAAAATGAAAAATACACAGAGAAGCTGGAAAAAAAACCAAGAAACAAAAAAACAAGGCCTGAAATTCCTCAACGCTGTTTCCAGTAGAGCTGCGTTGGGTTGCAGTTTGCACCTGGAACAGGGGAAAGCTTAGCAAGAGTAGTTGGTTATGTATGATTAGGTTCAGCACTCCTCTAATTGCATCATCAAATATTGTTCAAAATTACTTCTAAAATTCAAATTCTAGGTTTTGATAGTAGCCTTGTAATCTGTATTTCCATATCTCTTTCCCAGAAAAATGTTTTCCTTCTGAATTCTATTTTAGTTAAAATACCAACTACCAGTTCTTTGTCATGAGCTACTGCATCCCTAAATTGACTTGTGAGTCCTGCAAATAGTCCGAAATAAGGGTTTGGCCTTTGGTTCAATCTCAGAATCTGTTACCTTCTGCCTGGTAGAAATCATTTGGGAGTCAACCTGATTCTTTGCCGTAAAGGCGGCCATCTGGAACCTGGTTATCACTGGGGAAATGGAGGAGGATGTCACTCCCAATGCACAATGGGAACAGAGTGTTTATTTCCTCTCATGCTGATTAAATTTTAAAGGGAAAGGTTAAACGGCAGACACCACAAACACAACATTCGGCCCACAAGCGACTACACGTTCTGCGGACTTGACAGTGCTGTGCGAAACAGCAGTTTCCAGGACCTCCACCAGCAGGAACTGAAACGATCTAAAATTAGATGGCAAAGGGGAAAGTCTCTGGGGGATGTTCAGAAATGTTCTTTTGTTTGTTTTCTTTTATGTCATTAAGTATATGTTGTAAATCATAGGTCAGAGCTTCTGGGATGCTTCCAAAAGCCAACTCCCCTCATTACAGAATAGGAATTTCGGGAGAATAATAGGGAGCTGAAAGGAATACAAGGCAGAGAGGAGCACTAACAGTCGTAAACTAGTATTAATTGATCAGGAAACAGCCAGCTGAAGGGAAATCAAGCTCTCTGGTAATGATAGGGTCGCAACAGTGACAAACACGACAGTGGAGAAGTCACTGGACACATTCAGAGCAAACATTGATTTGAGGGTCAAAGCATTAAAATAGGAAGGAAAAATGAAGAGAGGAAGGGTAGGGTTCCTCTCCATTTAGTTTGATGCTGATTGTCAGTTTGCTGTATATTGCTTTTATTAAGTTCCTTGTATCCCTGATCTCTCCAAGACCTTTATCGTGAAAGTGTGTTGGATTTTGTCGAAGGCTTTTTCAGGATCTACTGAGATGATTTTCTTCTTTAAGTTTGCTCTTCTGGTGAATTACATTGACAGATTTTCATGTGTAGAAACAACCCTGTATGTCTGGGTTAAAGCCTACTTTATCATGGTGGATAAATTTTTGATGTGTTCTTGGATTTGGTTTGTTAATATTTTATTGAATATTTTGCATCAATGTGTATGAGGGAGATTGGTCTGTAATTCTATTTCTGAGTTGAACCTTTGTGATTTTGGTATTATGGTAACATTAGCTTCATAAAAAGGTTTGTCAAGGTTCCTTTTGTTTCTATTTTATAAAAACAATTTAAGGAGTATTGGCATCAGTTCTTTGAAGTTCTGGTAGAATTCTGCACTGAAACCATTTGGCGCTGGGCTTTTTTTTTTTTGGTGGGAAGACTTTTGATGACTGCTTATATTTCCTTAGGGATTATTGGTCTCTTAATTGTTTGTCTGGTCTTGATTTAATTTTGGTATATGGTATTTACCCAGAAAAATTGTCTATTTCTTCTACATTTTCCAATTCTGTGGAGTACAGGTTTTTGAAGGATGACCTAATGATTCTCTGGATTCCCTTGGTGTCTGTTGTTATGTTGTTATGTCCCCCTTTTCATTTCTGATTGTGTTCATTTGGATATTCTTTTTCTACCTTTTGGTTAATTTGGATAAGAGTTTGTCTATCTTGTTGATTTTCTTGAAGAACCAGCTCTTTGTTTCACTGATTCTTTTTATTGTTTCCTTTGTTTCAATTTTATTGATTTCAGCCCTCAATTTAATTATTTCATGTCATCTACTCTTCTTGGATGAGTTTGTTTCTTTTTGCTCTAGAACTTTCAGGTGTGCTATTAAGTCAATAGTGTGAGATTTCTCCACTTTCTTTATGTAGGCACTTATTGCTATGAACTTTCCTCTTAGTAGTGCTTTCATAGTGTCCCATAGATTTGGGTATGTTGTGCCCTCCTTTTAATGGAGTTCTAGGAAGTCTTTAATTTCTTTCTATTTCTTCTTTGACCCAGGGGTGATTCAGCTGAGCATCATTGAATTTCCATGAGTTTGAAGGCTTTCTGCAATTAGGTTTGTTGTTGAATTCTAATTTTAAGCCATAGTGATCCAATAGGACACAGGGCCTTATTCCAATTTTTTGTATCTATTGCAGTTTGCAATTTTAAAGATGGCATCATGCAGTGCAGAAGTGTTTGGATAAAATGTTTTATAAAGGTTGGTTAAGTCCATTTGAGTCATAACATGGATTACTACTCAGTGGTAAAAAAAACAAAACAAAACAAAAACAATGGCATCTTGAAATTTGTAGGCAAATGGATGGAACTAGAAGAGAACATCCTGAGTGAGGTAACCCAGACCCAGATAGACAAACACAGTACGCACTCACTCATAAGTGGATAATAAAGCAAAGGATAACCAGCCTATAGTCCAAAGCCCCAGAGAAGCTAGAGAACAATGATAATCCTCAGATAGACATACTGGGTATGGGAAAATAGACAAGATACCTTGAGTAAATTGGGAATATGGGGGTGGGTAGGGAGGGGAGAAGGAGGACATGGGGGAACTGGATGGTGGAGATTGGGGAAGGACAGAGAGGGAGAGCAAGGAAAGAGAGAGCTATTATGGGATTAGGGAGAAACCTAGCAATAGGAACATTTTCCAGGAATCCACGGGCATGACTCCAGCTAAGACCCTATACAATAGTGGAGAGGGAACCTGAATGGGCCTTCCCCTGTAATCAGATTGATAACTACCTTAATTGTCACCATAGAATCATCCAGGAAATGGTGGAAGTAGATGCAAGGATCTACAGAAAAGCCCTGGGCCAAGTTCACAGAGTCTAGTCACAGAGAGGGAGAAGCGATGTTATGAGCAAAGGGGTCAAGACTATGATGGAGAAACCCACAAAAACAGCTGACTTGAGTTAGTGGGGGCTCACTGACTCTAGACTGACATCTGGGGATCCTGCATACAACCAAACTAGACCCTCTGAATGTAGATGACAATTGGGTGGCTTGGGCAGTCCATAGGGCCACTTGTAGTGGAACCGAGATTTATCTCTTGTGTGTGAACTGGCTTTTTGGAGTCCCTTCCCAATGGAGGGATACTTTGCTCATCCAATGGAGGGATACTTTGCTCATCCTAGATACAGGGAGGAGGGCCTTGGACCTGGCTCAGTGTGATGTGACAGATTTTGTAGACTCCCCATGGGAAACCTTATCCTTTCTGAGTAGTGGATGAGGGGTGTGGTGGGAGAAAGTAGGAGAGTAGGAGAAAGGAGGGGAGGGAGTGAGAACTCGGATTGATATGTAAAATAAAAAAAATGTTTTAAAGTAAATAAATAATTATGAAAAAGGAAGGGAGAGAGGAGGAGGGTGAGAGACAGAAAGGAGACTGACATTAAGAGTCTCATCCAGTCCCTCTCTATGTATAGAATCCCTATACCCTATACACCAAACGAATGCAAACTAAGCTGCCACCACATCAAGAAGCTGTTCCTAAAGCTGTTATCCAGCTGAAGGAAATCACCCTGTGCTGTACCTCCTCATGGGATACACACTTATGCCTCAGCTGAAGGACAGCTAAACGGGCACGTGTCATTCACTTCCATAAACAAGAAAGAACATCTAGTACTTTTCACAAGTGTATTAGGAATACGTTATGCAATAGAGCATCCTAGAGTCTCATACATTTTGCTTCAAATGACAGGATTTTCTTGCACATGTGTAGTATAGGTCATCGCGGACAAACAGTCCACTTTCTTTACTCCTTCCTCTCTGATAACCCATGCAGATCCCAGGATTTGTCTACTGTAAAAAATTCTGCAGTCAACATGAGTGCGCAGGCATCTCTTATGCAAACACACTGATTTTATTTCTTTTAGATTGTAATCACAGAGTTTGACACTGCAGTAGTTTGCTTCTCGCTTTCTTGGGAATTCTCATACTATCTTCCATTGTGGCTCTAGAGGCTACAAATCCTAACAGTGTTTAAAAGAGCCAATTTATTGCCACAGCCTTGTCAGTATATACATATGTGTCTATCTATGTGTATATATAAATGCGTGCACGCACACACACACACACACACACATATACACACAATATATATAGTGCATTTTGCTAACAGTCATTCTAACTTAGATGACAGGATATCTCACCAAGTTTTGGTATGTATTTTCCAATGGCTGAAGTCATTGTACATTTTCCTACTTTTATTAACCACTTAAAATTCTTTGTTTTAGAAGCATTTGTTTAGATCATTTTTCAATTTTTATTTAGAGTGTTTGTTTCTGTAGGTGAGCTTATTGAGTTATTTTCATAATCTAGATATAAATCATTTGACCCATGACACGTTTGTCAATGCTTTCTCCAGGTCTAGAGCATCTCTCTTCAGTCTATGATTTGCTTGGCTGTGCACAAGTTTCTTAGATTGTTGTAATTACATTTGTTTTTTTTAGCACATTGCTTGCTGTGCTATTGTGCTCTTTCCCAATAATCAGTAACTATACCTATATCCCCAATATTTTTCCTGTTTCTTCTATCAGTTTCAAGTGTTAATAAAATACTTGACCCAGTTTGAGTTGAGTTTTGTAAAAAGTAAGATGCAAGGGTCAAATTTCAACCTTCACCGTATCAATAAGTGATCCTCTCTGCATCATGTAAAAGAAGCTCTTCATACTGCAACATATGCTTTGACACCGTTGTCAAGAATAAATTATCTGTAGGCTCTAGTTTTACTTCCCAGCTCTTTCTTTTGTTCCATTGTGCTGTAAGTCTGTTATTAGGGCTGTACCATATTTTTCAATGACAATAGCTCTGCCATGTGTCTTCAAATCAGGAATTATGATGCACCCAAATTACTTCTTTTCCTTCATATTTATATGGACTCATTGTCTCAGATGACAATTTTAGAATTGCTTTTTTTCTAGTTTTTGAAGAATTTCCTTAACATTTCAGCAGAAATTGAATTGAATTTCTAAGTAATGTTGGAAAGTACGGACATTTCAACATTATTAATTATTTCAACTTAGAGTCATGAAAAATTTATTTGTGGGAGGGTGAATGTGTGCATACACGTGTGTGTTGTTTGGTTGGGAACTATAGTGGATGGAATTTACTTTTGATTTACCTCTCAGCAAGATTGCTACTCATGTACAAAAGTGTTGCTAAATTTTGCATGTTGGTTTGTATTCTCATATTTACAGAATTTGTTTAATAATTTCTAGCAATCAAGTGAAATTTTCAGGGTTTTACTATACACAGAATCACATCATCTGAATTAGCAATATTTTCCTTCTAATTTATATGTGTTTCCATTTTTCTCAGAATGAAGATGACTATTGACACTAGATCCTTGCCCCTCTGGGAAAATTATTAATAGACTTGATGGGAAAATGCCTATCTGTTCAGATACTTCTTGGTTTCTCCATGCATATTTTTGAATGCAGTTGACCAGAATTTCCATGGGATGAGAAGGATAAGCTTTTCTGACCCACAGCTATGACGGTAGGTCATAGGATTTAATCATATCATGATGCCGTTAGTTGCTCCTTTTGTCCACAAACGTGAATGTTTTCCATTAAAAGAATATGAAAGTCAAAGTCTTAATCCCGTTTCTAAAGTTGAATTAAGTCATAAGGAATTAATCCAATCTACCATTACACTAAGTGAGCTTGTATTTCAGTTTCTGGCCATAGATAGACACTACAACCTTTTTTTTTTTTCATCTGCTCCCCAAACCTTATCAGAAACTGCTATCTGTTATAATTGAGCTAGCAAATAATGTCATTGCTAATGGGCCTATTTCTAGTTAATGTTGTAGTTCTTTAATTTTTAATTCACTGATTCAGTGCTTTACCCTCAGCTGCTATCTCACACTCCTTATATTAATACCGAAGTCTTTTCAAGTGGAAAAGGGAAACAAGAATTAGTCAGTGTACTTAACTAGAATTCAGGCAGGAGTATTAGTATACAAAGTACCTTTTCCTGCGTGCACTAGAATTTGTTGGGGTAAGGTTGCAGATTCACTTCTACTCCAAATTTTGCTAGGTAGGGTACATGCACAACCAACACCCCTCAAACACTTTAAAGGTTTCAAATATAACTAAAGTCCCTGACTTTGGAATTATGTCTATTCTTAGGTCTTGTAGCTGCAGCCCTGGAAATACCTCTTCAAATTCACCAAAGGACCGTGAGAGGGAAAACACATGGGGAAGATGTAGAAACTAGTCCTCACGCCTTTATTTTTCTGTCTCTACTCCAAATTCTTTGAAAGCCCATATCATTGTTTTCTATCATATATTCCCAGTGATGTGGATATCTTTACGTTCATTGAGAGACAGAGTGAGTTGTATGGTATGTTCCTAGTCTGAAGAAATGATAGCTGGCTCAAGAAATGTATGCAATATTGTCTGAGCAGATTATCCTACAGTAGTCTGACGTTCATAGTGTGGACTGGCCTACAGCTGGCATCTCAAATATTTCTCTCAAGACCTATTTGTTTCTCCAGGATTGCCAGCCTCAGACTCATATGCCCAGCTGCGGCGGACTGAAAAAAAATGCCCTCCCCCAAAGGAAGTGGCACTATTAGGAAGGATGGACATATTGGAGGAAATGTGTCTCTGTGGGACTGGTCTTTGAGGTCTCTTTTGCGCAAGCTTCCCTCAGTGTTACTACCAGTCAGCTTTCCACAGGACTCTGAGCTCCAGTACCATGTCTGCCTACACACTGTCATGCTCATGGTCCCTTTCATGATCATAAAGGACTGAAACTCTGAAATTGCAAGCATTCTACCCTCAAATAAATGTCTCCTTTACAAGAGTTGCTGCATTCATGATGTCTCTTCATAGCAATAGTAAATCCTGACTAAGACTCTAGCTATATTGATAACCTTCCTATCTGGAATCTTTCATACAAATACTGGCAATTACTGCTTCTTGTGTGTATAGACAGAACAAATCTTTCCATTTCTCCTTCATTTCTGGAGAGCAATTTTATGTGTTATAATCCTGGCTACAAGTTTTATTTTATCTTAAAAATAAAAATTATAAGCTGGGCAGTGGTGGTGCACACCTTTAATCCCACAACTCAGGAGGCAGAGGCAGGCAGATCTTTTTGAGTTTGAGGTCAGCCTGATCTACAAGAGCCAGTTCCATGACAGGCTCCAAAGCTACAGAGAAACCCTCTCTCAAGAAACAAACAAAAAAGAATGAAATATAAAATACAATTCTATTCCTTCCTGGTTCTGCTGTTCATTTAATGAATGTTCCTTTGAATGCAGTTGATAACTCTCTCTTGCAGCTCTTAGTATTCTTTGCTGAGTACTCTGACAATTCATCTGCGATATGCCGCCTCCACATCTGCAATATGCCACCTCCACATCTGCAATATGCCACCTCCACATCTGCAATATGCCACCTCCACATCTGCAATATGCCACCTGCACATCTGCAATATGCCACCTCTACAGCTACAATATGCCACCATGAGGCAATTTTTTGGTGGAGTTTACTTAAGGTCTTCTAAGCTCCTGAATCTGGACGTCCATTCCTCTTCGTACTCTGTTAGAGTTTCTGCAAGTTTTTCCTTAAGTGGGGCTGCACACTTTCTTCTTCTATAAGGCTTTCTGGAATGCTTCAAATATTTGGTTTTCTTGTGATTGATCTAGACCAAACACACACATACATGCATACGCACACATATAGGATGGGAGAGTTTTGCTTGTTTAGACAGTAAGACCTTCAGTGTACCCTCTGGATTCCCATGTCATTTCTCCCCATATGTTGAGACTATAAATGCATACCACTACACACGGTTTTGTCCATATTTTTTCTACTTAAATTCAGTTCTTAGATTATTTCTCTTTGGTTTATTCCAGGATCCTCTCATCCTCTCTCTCTCTTTCTCTCTCTCTCTCTCTCTCTCTCTCTCTCTCTCTCTCTCTTTTCTCTTCTCTTTTCCTGTTGATTTTTAAATTTTATATCAATCATGCCTGTCATTTCTTTGAATCGTTTTTCTGTACTTGTAGGCTTTGCTGACTATGTTCCGATTGTGTATCAATTTATCTGAACACAGTGCATGGAGCAATGACTGAGAGAGTCCTTTTTCTCTGAAATGCACTTTGGAACATGGGAAATTGCCTGCTCCAGTGATATAGAATACAATGGAAGTTATTTAAAGGATGTAAACAAGATAAGAGTCGCCATATGTATTGTTTGTCACAGTGGATGTAGAAGTCATATGTTGGTCAGTAGCAGAAAGAGTGAAAGCAGTGGGGGGCAAGCAATGCCTGGAGGACATGTCCTCACCTCTTTGAAGTGTTATCTACCTACAGCCCCTTGGTTTCATAGCCTGTCTACTAGAACCAAGCATTGGAAATGGGACAATGCAAGTTCTTTCTCTGATGCAAAACTATAGTACAGACTTCAAGAAGCTTCGAAAATGCATGTCTAAACCTTCTGGTTAATCACACTTACTATCTGGATCAAACACTGACATAAACTACTTACAGGACAAGACTGTTTATTTTAGGTGATGATTACAGAGGTCCCAGCTCATAGTGGTAGGCATGAAAATACAGAAGAGTTTACATCACAATGGGCACGAAGGGGAGAAAGTTAGGGGAGACAGGTCAAAGACAAATTAGAGTCCCCCAAAGACCTCCCTAGTACCTATATTTTTAGCCAGGTCTCATCAAATGAAGTGCCCCAAACTTCGTACTGTCACCAGCTGGGACCAACCCTTCAACTTAAGACTGTGGGAGATAGTTAATACTCAAATTCTGACACCCACAAGAACTGTACAACTTTCCTATAGCAGTTTGAGAGCAACACTGAGACCCTTTCAGCGGTTACCTTTTACTGTGAATTTGGAAATTTGTCCAGTCTGGAAAATAGAATCACAGTTGCCAGTGCATTTTATGATATGAACCCAGCTTTCCATGTCTCCATAAACTTCCCAGTTTTTCCATCATGCTATAATGCTCTTCTCCAACCAACTCAAAATTCACAATCTCTATTTGGCTCATTCTGGGAAAGGGAAGTCAAACACTGAACACAAGCCACTTAATTTTGCCAGTATATAGAATGCTATGCTTTTAAAAAATATCCTCCACATCCAAGAAAAAAGTTGAGCATTGTACTTTCATTTCCTAGTAGGTGGTAGCAGGAAGAGGAAAGAGAGACTGAGGAAAAAAATAGCGCTACATTCTCAGATCTTTAAATACTTCCCTCACTTCTCAACATCTAATTTAAACCTAAAATATGTCAAAAGAGCATTTTTGTCCTCTCATTTTGAAGTAGGCATTGCTTTTCTTTGCATAGTTTTTACTGATGCCCCTTTGGGTTTATAAATATTTACCACTGTGGAAGCCCTATCAACAAAGAAACCTACAGCAAAGGATTAAGTCTTCTATCCTTATAGAGTAGGTTGAAGAACAACTAAGCAAGTTGTTTCATAAGATTATTGGGCAGAAATAGCTTTGATGGAGGCCCAATGGGTTTTAAACACCAAATGTCAGATTGCATCATGAAGTTACGTTGTGTGCAGACAGAACTTCATGCTTAGGTTAAGCAAAGACTGTATTTTCATTAAAAGAGGTAGAGAGTCAATCCTAGTATAACTTCAGCTAGTCAGTAGGATGTGGAAGAAGGATCAGAAGTGCAAAACCTCTCTGTCTTACAGAGTGAGTTGAAGGACAGTCTTGGAGTTTTACTGTGACACTGTCTAAAACAACAACAACAAAGAACAGTAGTAAGAGGGCTAGAGATCCAGGTCAGTGTTAGAGTACTTGGTGTCTAGCCTGACTGAGGCTTGAGTTCAATTCTTTGAATACGAAAATAAGGGACCAGGAGGAAGATAAGATAAAAACTAGAAATCATTAATAGAAGTGAGGGAAGGCACAAGAATTGTTCTGCGGTGGAACTACAGTCTCCTTAATTGGATGATTATCTTTATCTTAGTAAAGTCATGAAAAGAGCCCATGATTTGTGACACCCAGTGCTTTTAAAAGATTTCCTGTATGTAGTATTGAGACCTGTACTCGACCAGAGAGTATGCACCATGCTTAGAATCTCAGCTGGCTCTTGTGAATTAGCAGCAAATCTTCAAGTCAAGAGCAGGCTGGTAGTAAAAAAGAAAAGTTTATTGACTTTCCTGAGAGAAGAAAACCTTCATCTGCTGAGAGACAGGACTGTAAATTCTCTTTGCCCTCTGGAATGACAACAACTATCACTATTACCAAACTGCTAACTACTAATTCTTACTCTTTCAAGTTTTGGAGGAAGACTTGGAGAAGGGAAATGTATCTCTCTATTCTAAATTAGGTCACCACTTTACTATCCTAACTTCCCCTTCAGCAAGTACTCTTTTAACATTATTATCATAAAGAACTCAGGAGTTGCCCCTCTGTTTATACAACAAATAAAAATCTCACGAGAGCTTTCTGATTTATCTGGGTTTTCTCCAGAGTTTGGATTGTTAGTCATATTAATTGAGGAAAATATTTACTGGCATAAGTTTTTCTTCTTCCCTTTATGAAATGAACCTGTTCTGAAATGTCATTTTTACTGGTGACCATTATTAATACCCTGGAGGTTATTACATCGATTTTCCAGTAAAGCATTGCCCCAACAAATAAATAAATGTTGTCTCTCAATACACCAGGTATTCTCTAAGTCTGAACTTGGAAAACTCTGGATTCTAAATCTATTTTAACCCTAAGCTGGTTTATTTCATTGAAAGAATAACTCAGGTCTTTGATCCATACCATGAAAATCTTACAATATATAATTTGATATATTCCTTTAATATCACCCGATTGTAAGATTCTAAGCTTCTCTGACTCCTCCTTCATATGCTTCTCTGCAATATTTGTCACTAATACATTACACAGTCTCTGCCTAATGACCCTATTGTATTTGTTTATTCTTTTTAATAGTAAAAGCTTCATTTTATTTTGAACTTCCTTTCCCGTGATTTTACTTGTATCACTGACAAATGCATTAGAGTTTACTTCATTTTTTATTATATCTAGATGTGAAACTGGTAAATTTTCTTTCCTTTTTTTTCACGACAGGGTTTCTCTGTAGCCTTGACGCCTGTCCTGGAACTTGTAAACTCACAGAGATCCGCCTGCCTCTGCCTCCTGAGTGCTGGGACTAAAGACATGCACCTGTCCAGCTCTTTCTGTTTCACAACAGGTTCTACAACTCAGTTCTCAATTGCTCCATTTTCTCAAAGATAATAGTTTTGGGGCATTACCTTTTGGAAGTTTTGTAGGTAATATAAAGAAGGACTCACAAGGACATGGACTTTGAAAAATATGACCTAGTTTGGAAGAAATTGTGCTATTTTCAGACCTAATGTTTTCAAAGTAAAATGAAAGAAAAAAATGTTGTTTCCACTATTTACAAAGGCATGATGGCGTCAAGAATTGAAACTTAAGTTTAGGTAGTTAAAAATAATTATCTATGTTAATAATTAGACTTAAAATTCAAATACAATGAAAACAAAAAAATAGCAAATTACAACTGTTGTATTGAAGATTTTTGAATGAAAAAGGCAGACAAAAGACTGATTATTTTCTGTAACAAAAGCTCTGGTGATGCATTCATTGATTCTTTCAGTAGTGTGGCTCTATGCTCAGTAAATCAGTCAGAAAACCAATTCATATAGCCCAAGTACTTTTGTACTGTGAGCACTTTTGGAAATACTAAAATAAAAATAGATATTTAATCAAAGGACATCCCACACTCCGGAGGGATTTCTAGGTAAGTTTCCTTTCTGTTTTTTTTTTATATCATTTTAAAGTGTGTGTGTGTGTGTGTGTGTGTGTGTGTGTGTGTTTCCTCTTCTACCATGTTTTGAGACATGGTTTCTGAAGGTCACCATTACATAGGCTGTGAGCTTTTAGAAAATCTTTTGTTTTCTCTTCCCATCTTGGCACAAGGATTATTGGTGTGTGCTACTGAGTGTAACTTTACTCGGATACTGGGAGTATGAACTTAGATCATCCATCTTGCAAGGCAAGCATTTATATCTACTGAGCTATTCTCATCACCTTTGTGTTGTTTTATGATATGACACAGATATGCCACTCCTTGGCAAATGTCCAAAGGTCTTGAGTTCTTACTCCACAGATAACTGCTCAGTCATGCTCATTGCTGTTTTAATCACAGATCTAGGAAACCAAAACAACCTAAATCCTCTTCACCAGAGGAGTAAACAGTGAAAATGTGGCACATATGCACAGCGTAATACTATTCAGATGCAAAAAAAAATAAAATCTGTAGGCAATAAATAGAAGTAGCAGATGCTATTGAGTTAAGATCAAGAAGAGAAAAATGGCATGTTCTCTTTCTTTTGTGAGCCCCATCTCTGAGTCTCTAAATGGTGCATGACAGAAGTAAAAACAGGAACCAGGAAAAGTGAAATGGGACCCAGGTGAGGAGGGATGAAAGAGACAGAAATAGAATGGGGGGAAAGTAGGGGGGTCTTAATTATCAAGTGGTGAGGAGAGGAATTGGAAAAGGAAAAACAACAGTGCTTGAAACTCCATAAGGAATGCTATCACTCTGTATTTACACAAAACTACATATGTATACACATACATGTATAGTTAGGATGTAAAGTTCTACTTGGGGTGAGAATGCTTTCCCAAGAGCCATAGACTTAACAAAAGCTACAGCACCAGGCATGAGAAATCACTTTCTGAGTGGTTAGTCAGAGGGTTCCAAGAGACTTGCCAAACAATGTGGGCCATTACTGTTGCCCTCAGCTGTCTCTTAGAAATTGAAAGTAAATCTCTATTCATGAAGATTCCACATACTTTGAACACAGAACTCAGGAATCAGGCTGGATCTTATCGAAAAGCCTCCTTTCTGAGTAATAAGTTTTATAATACTTGAAGGTGTTATACAACCGTCAAGCAGAAAAAAGATTCAATAGTCCTACCTAGCTGTGATACCCACAAACTGTAATGGTGATTAGTCTATTAATCTCTCTCTAAAGGTGTTTTAGTGATGTGTATATCTTGGCTGTAACTAGCAGTTGTCTTATTAGACTTAAGTCCTGGTCAACAGAAGAGAAATCATTCATGGTGTTGAAAAATTAGACAACCACCCATGGCTAGTGAGGTCATAGATATCAGAAGAGAACCCTCTATTGTCACTTTCTTAAACCAGTATAATTCCTAGGTACATTCTAAATATTCATCCTTATGCACACACATAGGTTTAGGTCTCGCCTTTCACCTAAGAAGTTTTGGCTCAGAGCAGAAAGTTACTGTTAGTCAACACACCACAGAGTTGTGAATGGGGATCCCAGGCCTATTGAATACATCTCCAGTACAACTTCTACACCTAAGACCGAAAGGAAGACATGGAAGAGGGGTGAGGAAGACTGAAAGAAGAAGAGTCCCGCCAGTCTGCCCAGGGCCTGAGGGCTATCGCCATGACAGATGGATGGGAAAAACCACGCAGACTTCATCACTAAAGGAAGAGTGGAGACAATTAAGAGATGCTGTGATATGGAGAATTAGTCTTTATAGAAATGACCCTCAGGTGGGTCCCAATCCCAAATCATCAGCCCCAAATAAATACATACAAGCAACACTGGAAAGATTCAGTGGGTTGTGTGTATGCGTTTCTTGATATAACATATGTAACAATAATAAAGAAGAGGAGTATGAATTTGAAAGGGGGTGGGACAATGGAGAAACTGCAGAGAGTAGCGAGACGGAAATGATGTAATTATATTTAAATATAAAATGTCTCTAAAGAGAAGAGGAAGCTCACAGAAGGGAGAGGAATGTCAGATGAGAAGGTCCTTACAGGAGTTTGGCTCTCAGGAAGACGTAAAAGATTTCCAAAAATCCAAAGTCACATTTCTCAAATATTTTTGCTCTGTGAACTTTTCCATATGAGACTTTCATCTAGAAGAAATTAAACCATAAATCTACTACACTCAGAACACCTTTCATAGGAGGTAGAAGAAGCTGGTTGTGCCTTTTTCATTCTGCTTGCCTTAAAATTTAGGCTGGTTGTAAAAAGTAGTCAATATTCAAAAGCCTGGATAGATGGAGGCAGATAAGTGGCAACTTACAGGTGTAAGTGAAGAAAGGTTATAGAAATTATAACCTTACCAGTCATGTGATGGCCAACGACCTTTCTTTGTATTTGCATTGCTCAAATAAGGATAACACTAAAGAAAGTTTTGATTTAAGGACTTCTCAAAACATTATAAACAACCAGATTTCTTGGTAAAAAGTTCAAGTTTACTTATTGTAGAGAATATTCACATAGGTAAACAGGATTGCAACGGGACACAGAAATTGATAAGGATCTTTCCAGCATGTGCTGCCGCGTGTACATTTTGTTCTTTTTAAATGTCACCAGAACTGTGTCTGCAGAGTTCCATTCTCTTCATCTCAAACATCCAGACACCCGTGGATGTGAGTCTCTAAGTTCACTCAGGCTTCTGTGACAAAGTACCACAGCGAGGAGATCTTGTTCATGCAAAGATGTGTTTCTCACATCTGTGGAAGGTAGGAATCTCAAGACTCGGCCCTAACACATGTTTGCAGCAAATCCACTTGCTTATTATGTGACCTCGTAGTATCCTTACATTCTAGAAAGGGCGAGGTGTTTCTGTGGTTCCTTTAGTAAAAAAAAAAATGCATTCAGAGAGCTGTGCCCTAATAACCTGATCCTTTCTCATATTTCACTGCCTAGCACTAGGGATTGGCTGTAACATAATCAGAAAAGAAAGCAACTACGGTAGTGACCAAGCAGAAAAAAACTGTTATTTCAAGTGAGTAAAATTTGGCGTTGATGCACGATGAGATTTGTGCTGTTTAACTCATTTAAAGTGCTTCAATTTTGCTGTCACTATTTTCAGGGGAGAACTATGCACGCACCTAAATATGGCAATAACTCCAACTGTGTTTAACGGTACTGGAAACCATGAGTCAATCAAGTAAGTTGAAGGAAAATGCCACACAGAAACTGTTTATTCTTTCACCAAAAATTAATCCCTGCTATAAAGACTTCAGGTCAAATTCGAGGAGTACAGTGGAAAACATTCTTCATCTTGTCCCTTAGTCTAATTCTTTTGAGCCTGAATTTATGGATTTTAAAGTGAAATAGTTGAGCATCATACACTGGTAAGTCACAGTAAGCTACAGCAAGAATATAAAACGTGTGCACTGTTTAGGGATGAAAAAAAAGGTTTTCCCTTTGAATTTCCTTTAATTTCATTTTAAGAGGACAAAGTGGCAGGATTGACTTGTGAAATGTTACGAAGAGTTAACCAAACGGGAACATATAAGGCAGTAAATATAAATCAAGACATAGGAAGCAGTGTATACAAATCCCTGAATTTCATACACAAAGATATGCAACTGTGGGGCTAAGAGACTGAAGACTGTAGTGGAGATGTGGTGCGGTGATAAGAAATGAAAGAATGCATCACACAAAGCCCTGTGTCCCCGGGTAGCAAGCAAGCCACCATGCTGCATAGCAAGCCAGCTGAGCAGCTTGGCATCCGCCCTACTGATGCTGAATGCACACACGCATGTACTTCTTTCCCCCAGAACTAACACGTCTGAACTTGCATGATTCATTTTCTATTTACTGATATGGCTTGTTTGTTTTACTAATATGGCTGTTAGCACACACAAATTATTAGGTAAATTATTCTTAAACACTTGAGTGATCCTAATGAAAGATGAGCATTGGCAAGGCCACTCTGTGGCAAAAATAAAAATGTACAATCATTATTGTGACCTCTTTTTTATTAGTAAGTCATCTACATGATTTCTTTTGGTATCATCCTGCCCATGCTTCTAAGTTCTCATAAATTTCTGTTTTTATTTTTCTCCCTCTGCATATCTATGCATGTATGTGTGCAGCTTTATTTATGTGTATGTGTGTTCTTATTTGTGTGCGTGTGTTCATAAATCGACCTTGAATTTTATTTCTTTAGAACAAGTTCCCCAAATATACCTCTTCCTTTAAAGAATGTTCTTCCTATCTATCACCTCTTGCATTATTTCATCACTATCTTATGTAATGGTTTTTAAGGGGGAACTATAAATGTCTTATTTATGGCTGCGTGTAGTGGTGTTTCATTTGTATTTTAATCAATAAAGCTTGCCTATGGATCAGAAAAGTAAAACAGCCACATCGGCCAGCCTTGCAGACCATGCAGCAATGACACACACCTTTATTCCCAGTAGCTGGGCAGTGGTGGCACACAACTTTAATCCCAGCACTAGGGAGACAGAGACAGGGTTTCTCTGTGTAACAGCCCTAGCTGTCCTGGAACTAGCTCTTGTAGAAAAGTCTGGCCTCAGACTCACGGAGATCCATCTTCCTCTGCCTCCTGAGTAGCAGCAGCTGCTGCTACTTCCGAGTGATGCTGGTTTGGGGAGCGCTGTCAGGCCTCAGTGGCCAGGTACCCAGAAGAGTAAATCTCACATCTTACAGGGAGACTTTAATACCTTCATTTTCTAGATGAAAATTTTCAGTACAGTGAGCTTTATTTTACTATTGCTATCACATGCTGCTTAAAGAAATCGTGATAGTTTTGATCTTCCAGAAGAATGAGTCTGAATCCCAGTCTGTGACTCCCAGTGGGTAAGACTTGGGCATACTGCCATCTCTAAAGCATGGGACATTCTTGAAAGCCTCTGAACTTTTAAGGAGTGATAGACAAAGAAAGCAGAGACATATTCTCAAGAGCAAAATACAGTGGGCCAAGTAATCATTTCACGTCTTACCCATTAGGCTAATTATATTTTAAAGGGTTAAGTTTCAGGAAAATTCAATTTGGTTGTGCAATAAGTTTGTTTGCTCGTTTATAGTACTCACTCTTCAAGGCCCCAAAGCCTGTCTCTGTTTGCCAATGTTGCTCACAATGAGAGAATGCTGCTGCTGCAAACTTGTTGAAGCAGTGACTGAGGAAAGTAAATCTGACACATTGTTTGCATCTGAGGCAAATACTTTGAGTCAAAATATAACATGATCTGAATCTAAAACCTTGACTTCTAAGTTCCTGCCTGTTAAAAGAATCTTCTAGTTTACATAGCAAATCTTATCCTTTTGTAAGTGGATGTGTACTGATATCTGAGAGACGTACCAGATACATAACACCATGTAGGCAATGATTTATTCTGATGAATACTGATTGCTACTTCATGGTTTGGGGGAGGGACTAGGGGATAGGCAAAGACTTTAACTTAAACAACAACAACTAAAAACCTAATGAAAATGTGGTGAAATGTGAGATGAGAAAATGATAGTGGAATCAGAAAGAGAAATAAGAACTTCAAGCCTCCAATATCTATAGTAGCTTTTAGGGCTTGGAACAATGCACTTAAATCTATTGTGGAAACCAAATGAAGAATGGAGAATACCAACCAAGGAAAATCTGTCACTGTGACAACAGCAGAGGTCATCATGGTCTGACCCCAGGAGTGAAGGGTTTCTGTCTACTTATAAACCTCTCAGTGATATGTCACCATCCCTTGATTTCCTACTCAGAGGGTTACAATATCTGTCATTTTCAATGTAAATAACAGCCTTTCTCTTGAGAATGGCCATCATTTTCTAATCTCTATCATTGTTTCTTGAGGAAATCTTACTGTAGCTTCAATTTAAATAAGTGAAATACCATCTCAATTTTAATATTTATTTCTCTTTATGTATAATGTTGCCATGTATGCTGTCATTGCTCAAACTCAAAATTTAAAAATGCCTAAATACCCTTCTCACGTTAGTTCCACGTTCACTGAGGCCGTTAATTATAGCATACAGTCAGCTGAGGATCAGGAAGAACAAATCTTCAAGGCGAAGCAGATGGAAGTCCACGCTTGCTGACTTATAAAACACCCTGTATGGAATGCACCAGGTTTCCATCCTGCGCTCCTCTTACCAGAGAGTAAGCTGTGTATCTTATCTGCAATGCTCCTGCTTCTTGGGAATTATTTTAAATTACTTTCCCCTGCCCAGCATCATCGAGTCCATCTTGTTTTTGAATGTTTCAGCTGTTACAGCAACAGCCTGTTGCTCTTCCATCTTCTGACCTATCCAGCATAGCATGGGTGAGATTTTATTCTGAAAATACTGCTTCAACATGGCCATAGTCTTATAATATTTTTTTTATCTTTTAGTCCTTCCAATCTATTCAATAACTCTTTACTTAACATGGACTTCAATAGGTCACCGGATTTCTTTTAAATATGGTTTTTTTTTTCTCTGTACTTGCCTCTTCTGGCTTCTACAGACACAGTCATTCATTCCAATCCCTTTTCTTATAATAGCTCACTGCACTGCTTCTCATTCCCCTCTGTGTCTGTGGAAACTCCTACCTCCAGGCCAATGGTCACACTATTTCCATCAGTTGCAATGACAGCCATTTTACAGATATAATTTCTAGTCTTTGAAAGAAATATGCATGCCTAACACTTTACAAGAGAACAAAGCGAACATACAGATACTATTGCATCACTATGAAGAGAACAGTGTCTCCCTGTCTACTTGTCTTGGGCTATGCTGTAAGGTCTGTGGATTTCCACTTGAAATTTTTTTTTTAATTTATTTATTTATTAAGGATTTCTGCCTCGTCCCCACAACCGCCTCCCATTTCCCTCCCCCTCCCCCGATCAAGTCCCCCCCCCCTCATCTGCTCGAAGAGCAATCAGGGTTCCCTGACCTGTGGGAAGCCCAAGGACTGCCCACCTCTATCCAGGTCTCGTAAGGTGAGCATTCAAACTGCCTAGGCTCCCACAAAGCCAGTACGTGCAGTAGGATCAAAAACCCACCCACACACTAAGACAATGGGGATGTTCTATTGGGATCTCACCAAGGCCAGCTGGCCTAGGTCTGAAAAAGCATGGGATAAATCCGGACTAGCTGAACATAGCGGACAATGAGGAATACTGAGAATCCACTTGAAATTTTAACTATACTTGAATGCCTAGCTAAAATTACAATATCATTGCCTTGTTTTAAATATAAAGGTCACACCTCTGCTCTCTTATCGTGTGTGTGTGTGTGTGTGTGTGCGCGCGCGCGCGTGTGTAACAGAGAGGCAATAGGGAGGGAGATTCATTTAATAATTATCAAAATATACTTCACACTATATGCTAATTGTACAAACTCATTCTGTTGCCCTACTGGGCAATCTTCAAGAGTATCACTCTAAAATGCTGTGTAGGTTCTAATTAGTAGATTCAAGAGTGAGAGTGAGTAATTAAAGAAGTTATTTGATTGTTTACTGGAGCAAAGAGAGATTCGTTGAAATAGTATTCTCTAGAAGGAAAACGGAAGAAAAATTTGCCGCCATGGAAACAGATCATTCTCTATTTCTGCTACTTTCATGAATTCTACAGTACCCTTGACCCGTTTGGTAGAAAGAAAATAAACAGAGTTGCAATTAGTAAGAATGCCTTGAAACATAGGTTGTGCCACTATGAATGCTGGACTTTCGTTTGTTTGGGGCAGTGTGGTATGAGGGGAATAGAAGGGATGGATAAACAGTGCTCATTTGGTTCGAAAGTCATAAACACAGAGTCAAAATTGTTCTGCATTGTGAAGTCTGCAGGTAGATTTTACAGATAAGATGCACTCATCAAGCTTGCATATAATATCAGGAAGCGCTAGCTAGTTGTGGATACATTTAAATCAAAGTAAATGCAATAGAACAAGGGATTCCTTCTTTGTCATTAGCCACCCTTAAAGCGGCTTCTCCAGCCATGCGAAGCTTGTGAGGCCTGTGCAGAAACAGAGCGTCTGGTTGAAATCTGAGGTGGTAGGAACTACCTGATGTTTATGAACATAGGTTACTGGGGTATTCCTTTGAAGGGCAGGGAGCACACACTGTCCTTCCCCACCCCATCTTGTTCCCTACCATGGGTCTCTGCCTCCCCATGGTCCCAAAGCCACAGGCTGAAACTTCTGAAACCCTGAACTCTCATAAATTCTTCCTTCTTTATTGTGATTTCCTCAGATATGTTATCACAGCTGAAGACTGATTCCCACAACAATGTGCATTTAATGAGTCCTTCTAGAGGAACATTGAACTTAGAAGAGTCTTGGGGAACTTCCGACTTCAGTGAACCTATAAAATTTAAGGTTATTAGTGATAGTGTACACATTTCTCAGATTGAATTTTAGTTGAGATTATTTCTTTTTTTTTCTTTTTTTTTCTTTTTTTTTATTGCGAAAAGAAGAAAAAAAACATAAACAAAAAACAAGTTTCCACCTCCTCCCAGCCTCCCATTTCCCTTCCCCTCCTCCCATCCTTCTCCCCCTCCTCCCACCCTTCTCCCCCTCCCCCCACTCCTCTCCCCCTCCCTTTCCAGTCCACAGAGCAGTCCGGGTTCCCTGCCCTG
Organism: Microtus oregoni; assembly: GCF_018167655.1. Lineage (NCBI taxonomy): Eukaryota > Metazoa > Chordata > Mammalia > Rodentia > Cricetidae > Microtus > Microtus oregoni. The sequence continues at coordinate 8,532,182 of NW_024543077.1, read as the reverse complement.
TGTTAAGTCCTAGGTCCTCCCCCCTCCGTCCATATCTAGGAAGGTGAACATCCAAACTGGGTAGGCTCCCACAAAGCCAGCACATTAAGTAGGATCAAAACCCCCTTCCATTGTCCTTGGTGTCTCATCAGCTCTCATTGTTCGCCATGGGGGTGGGGTGGGATGGGGGTAAGGGGAGATGGGGAGAGAAAAGGTAGAAGGGAAGGAGGGGGGACCTGGGGAAACAGGAGAATTGGGATAAAGGAAAGGTGGATAGGTTAGCACGGAACCACAATTCTTAGTTAAGGGAGCCACTTTAGGGTGGGCAAGAGACTTGACCCTAGAGGGGCTCCCTAGTGCCCAAGATGAGGTTCCCAGTTAGTTCCTTGGGCAGCTGAGGATTGGGAACCTGAAATGACCCTATCCTAGAGCAATACTGACGAATATCTTGCATATCATCATAGAATCTTCATCTGGTGATGGATAGAGATAGAGACAGAGACCCACACAGGAGCACTGGACTGAGCTCCCAAGGTCCCAAGGAGGAGCAGAAGGAGGGAGAACATGAGCAAAGAATTCAGGACCACGAGGCGTGCATCCACCCACTGAGACAGTGGAGCTAATCTACGGGGAGCTCACCAAGGCCAGCTGGACTGTGACCGAAAAAGCATGGGATAAAACCGGACTCTCTGAACATGGAGATTATTTCTTAACTTGACCCAATGATTTAAATGTGTAGTTAAGGTTTATCTGATAAAAAAATTTCACTTTATTTTTTTTTTATAATCCATGCAATGCAATACACTCTAGTTCCATGAAAAAAATTACTATTACTTAAACTGTTCAGCTTGTGGTAGTTTGCTATAACAGTCCAAGAAGATAAAGTATATACATTTATTTTCTTACTGTAGGTTATATTGTTCTTCATTAAAACTGGCAGATTAAATATACCAAGATATTATCTAAATTTTGATTTGCATCAGACATTTTATCTATATTATCTTTATAACTGTGTTTTCCCTGAAGTGTAAATATCCCCTTTATTGTTGGTGAAATGCAAAGTATATATCCTATCAATAATCTTTACACCATTTTTAACCTAAGAATATAAATGAAATATGATATAATATAAATAAAATAATAACATAAATATTTTATGACATATAGGTACATTTCTGTTGAAGTGAAGTAAAACATGTCCCCAGAAATGCTGAAACATGCAGGGTCAGCCCATTCATATTGGGTTTCGTGGTCTGAGTTGATGAGGTCTCTTCCTCAAAGAAAAAGTTTCATCGAGATACGAAATTAGATTGCTGGTTTCAGAGTCCAGAGCTTTAACCATTATGCCATGGGAGCTATTGTTACACTTCTGTGGCTGTAACAAAATTTCAGAGATTGGGTAATTAATGAAAAAATATTAATTTTTTACTATTTTAGAGATTCTTAACTTCAAGATCAAGTTACTGTCTCATTTAGTAGTCTGGAGAAAACAGCATCCCAGGAAAAGGAAGAATGGTATTCTCTCCCCTGCTCTCTGATGCTCTCTGATCCTCAGAGAATAACAGATGGAAGGACCAGCTAACATACTCTGCTATCTCTTTAATGAGACTCTTAATCTTATTGATAAGGGTGAGGAACTATCATGCCAGGGGCAGACTAGAGACAAGAGTCAAACTATAACATGATGTTATAACTTGCTGAGTCTCTTATAATAACGAAAATAAGATTGTGATTCAGATTTTATCATTCCAAAGTCTATAGTTTATCAACTAATATGGATGACAAATTAGAAGTCAAATGATTTAAATCAATTACAGTCAGTTCTCATGGACAATCGTCATGAGATATTGATGTACACCTTTACAGAGACTAAAAGTCCCATCATGATATGTCAGCAAGCCGTACATCCAAGAAAACAAGTGGGTCTTCATAGTCTGAAACCAGGGAGCTTATGTAGAGTCTAGTACAAGTCTAAAAGCCTTTTTTCACTGAGAAAAAAAGAAGGACACAAGTTCCAGCTACAGCCAAATTAATAAAGCTTTCTTCCCCTTCCCCTTAAACTCTGCTCTCTGGCATGACTAAACCACAATAAATGCAGGCTAGTTCTGCTGCCAACAGCTGCTTTGTAAAATGCCACTGGGTGGTAGGAACTGATGTCTTGAAAAGTTATAGAAAGACCATGGTGAATCATAGTACAGAAAATAGAGAGCACAGGCAGACCAACCATCACAGAAATACACCATCTTATAATAGCCCTGCCACGTTACTAAACCCGGGTTTAAAAACTCAGAACATTTTGTCATGATGTTACTATATGTGTAGAGTCACCAATCATGAAATTGATTCCATAAGGACCCACTGAAGTCCCAAACTGGCTTGATGGGAGTCTGTTGTTTAGTGGGAATGCTCTATCTGGAATATGATCAATGTATGAACATAGGTCACCGGAGAGCTCTAGCAATGAAGGCTTAATCACCAATGCTCCCTTTGCTGTTGTTTATAACCAGGAAGTGAAGAAAGAACAGGGCCAAATCAAGTTCACAGCTAGGTCAGCTTGATATGTAGAAGAAAACCAAAAGTAAATTGTTGTTGTCTTATTTCCCTTTTGGAAACTATGAACCAAAGTCTTGGCAAAGGAGAATCCATCTCTGGTAACTAATCCCCATTATCCATTTTGTGTGAAAAACAGAAGGACCCTGGAGTAGCTGCAAATGAATTGTCTGGATACTCTATGTCATGGAAATGAAATGAGCCATTGGCAAAGAGTGTTGGAGACAAGAATGACTGAGGCTTTTGAGGATTTGAATTTTATGACAATTCCTAGAAATGAGCATCCGCCATGGAGTTGGCTCTATGTAACCAACAGGCAGAATCATTAGGCCAGTTGATATCAATTCGGTATGTGTCGAGAGATTCTCCAATTCTATACCAGCGCATTAAGGGCAGAATAGCCATGCTGGGGAATAGAGATTGTCCATGTACTTGTAAGTATGGCCTCCTGGGAACACTATGGATGATATAACTTCTTCTACTAGATTTTCTACCACTCCATAAGAAAATTAATTGATTCCTTTTACCATGTATTCTCTTTACGATCAATCAACTATCTCCTAGCAGAGTGACTGCATTGAATTATCTCTACCTTGAAATGGACAGCCATGCCTATGAAACATGAAGTATGAATTTATGGTTCTATTTATTTAGATTATTTCCTTTGTAAAAACACCAGCCGAATGGCTCTGGTCATCAGCAGTTATGACCAGAGTGAAATGAGGCAGTGATACCTTGGCGCCCAGATAATCTGGCATATTTATTACTGCTTCCTGCTCAATTTTACTAGGAAATAGCAAAGGTAGCAGCCACAGCCCAAAAAGGGATGAGCAGGGATGAGTCCTCTCAATGATAAAAGTCAGCATCATCTCAGCAGATAAGATAAACTAGTACACATATTTTAATAGTGTATCATTCTCATTCTCCATGGATTATCCTTGTATTTTGAAGTAAAATTCTAAAATCTCCTCAAATTTATGATCCTAGGTTAACTTGGTGGGTTGACCCTGCACTGTTTCCATATCAAAAGTCCTCCAAACCTCTACGCCTTTTGAAATATAAGAGAAGTAATCACTTAGTGCTGTCCCAGAGGAGGAAAACCGGGAATAAACAGCAGAATTACGATGAGCAACAGCTGTTGGTTTGAGGCCAGCATGGTAGCATAGACAAACTTGTTTCACTAATTTACTTCTTCTAAGTTTCGCAAGAACTGAGAGCAACCAGAGTCATGGAACAAGCACAAATATAGTGATTACACTAAACCCAGGTATAGAACCTTGCTCATTGGTATAGAAGAAGGGGAGGTGTAAAGCAAGCCCAGGTGTGTTGGCTATATACTCCCACGAGGAAGAAATTAATTCGCTGACTGACATCTCCTTGTCCCTGCCTACTTTTTGTCCAAAACTTTCCTTCATCTGACAGACTTTCCTAATTCATGATAATGTCACTTCCTCACAGTAACATATATTTCAATGTCTGGTTCTTGAAAGGATAAATGGCCTAGTCTTTCTGCCTCATTTCAACATAAGCCCAAAGGATCCTCTCCACTTCAGATCTCCTACGGATTGCCGGATTCTCTGTTGCAACTACATTGCAGCACAATTTCTCCTACCAATATTTCTTCACTCAAGTACATGGACTCTTCCAAATGTCATATTCCAATTCAGTTCTTACAAGCACGTTTCTTCATATTAAAGTGAATTGAAAACCGCAAGTATAGTTCCATGGTGTAATATTTTTCTGATTGTGAATGAGTCCTTTTGCACTAAATCCCCAGGACAGAAGGAGAGAAAAAAAAAAAGGTTATAACACGTTGGTGCTGCTGCCCACCAAGGAAGGGAAGCCAGGTAGATCAAAGTTCAAAGTAGCATATATGCTGATCTATTTTCTTCATTAAAATATGACACCATGGAAACAGCCACCTCTAGAGAACAAAGATAGCCGTACTGAGAGGAAAGGATCACAAGTGAAAACTAGAAATGCATGCTGAGCAAGGCAAGAGATACAAAAGGCCAACAAAATGAGATGTGATTTGAGAGCTATTGAGAAATAGTCTTTGATAATAGGGTGGTAGTAACAAAATTGTAGACGAAAAACTCTGCAGTATTCCGGGAGCCATTTGTTTTTGCTCTTTCCTGATAGAAAGGATTAACTGTTAATCATAGGTATGGGATAATTTAGCCTGGCATAATCAGACAGATAAGATGGGCATTGAGAAGAATCTGAAATTGAGAAACTTAATAAGAATCTGCTACAATAGTCAAGGCTGAAAACCCCCAGAGAAACATTGAAGTGAACTCGTGATGCAAATGTTTAGTAAGAAACTTAAAATAGCATTTGAGGTAGAAAGAAGCACTCTGGGAAACAACTGTGATACATATTTAGTCATCATTCAATACAATCATGTCCTTATCCATAAAGGGTGTGCCAAATAAAGATGGAAACCTATTTCATCATGCACATGTTTGTATTACATGTTACAACTTCGAGTTACTTAATATCAACAGTGTTGTCTCACTGTACCACCTGAAGAAGAAAGCTTTGACATGTTCCCTCAAGATCTAAAGATTGCTGTCTGGAAGCCACAAAGGCTCGAGATCTCCAGAGGAAATGCCCTGCTCAGAATTCCCTAAAGTGCACATCCGAGCACCATTAGCAAAGGAAAAATGGCTTGTCAGGAGTTCCATGGGGAAATACAAGTAGAAAGGTCATTGCTAAGGCAGCAGGGACTCAAAATGTCCAGGGACTCTGCTTGAAATCAACACCTCTTATGAGATATGAAAATAAAATAAAGATCACACATGACAGCTTGCCTAGATAATTCCCAGCAGGAGCTGATCCCCTAAATCAGGCTCACATAACAATTCCAAGGAGAGCCTTGTCAAAGAGTATAAAATACCAGGTCTATGAAACCTGTAGTGAAAAGCCGATAGCCATGAGTTTTGTGTTTAACAGAAATGGAAAGTAATTGCAAAATATTTTTTTAAAAAATCACCCAATATCCCCATCAAGAGATTACACAGAAAATTTAGCCACAAATAGACTGAAGATTTGTAGTGTTCAGATTTATGGTAATTCTGTTAGTTATAGAAGTGAATCTTCACTCATTCAATCTGAAGTTCATCTTTGTTAGAAAATGCTAAAAGGAAAATACCATCATACTAAAATGCCATTAATTCTGAGGATGTGTGTATGTGTGTGTACATTACAATTTATTACTACTAATGGCCAGAGTACACAGCTAACATGCTGGTCTATGGAATAATTTTGTGTTTCTTGCTTTCAAGAACAAACAAAATTTGTAGTTATGACATCTCAAAGAGCTAGTCAGCGAACTGCTAAGGAAGACTTAGAAAACAAAACTCCCAAACCACAGTATATCCCTGCACAAAAGCTAGGGGTGTATTTATATTTGAGTACAAATGATTATTATATCGTGTCAATCTTTTGCTTGTATAGGACATGTAAGAACCCTAAATATTTGGATACAATGCATATTCAGTCTATGAAATATGAATAGACCAAATGTGATTTAGTGTGCTAAGCCTGTCCTTCGGAGGTCGGAACCTGTCTCCAGGGCTGGTCATCAATAATGTAGCAGCGCAGATCTCCTTCCGTTGGAACTAGCTCTTTGCATAGTAAAAGCAAGGGCACATGTTTTGCACAAGCCTTTGCATATGTGCCATTCCAAATCTTTACAGTGTCTTTGGGGGAATAAAATTCAAGATGTTTTGACTATGTTCATGTAGCTTAGGCTCAACATATTTAATGTGCAAAAGTAAACAAAGCAGGAATGGGTATTTAGTCTGGTGGCCTATTTCCTTGTATGAATATTCAAAAACCCACCTGTTCATACTTTACACATGATTCCTGCAGAATCGCAGCGACAGCTTAAGCAACTAGTTCTAGTCCAGCGTTTTATAACTAAATACACCCTGACGTCCCACAAAATGCAGTGTAAGACACACTTGCTGTTACAGGCAAACATCTGTGTCTATACGAAAAATATTTTTATAGCCTCCTAACTGCTTCTTGCTTCAGATAAATGAATAAAAATGGTATAAAATAATTTCTTCCCTTAATCCAGTCAATGTTCAAGAATTGTATAGTGTTAGTGGGGTAGCTAAAAGGTATAGAACATATTTAGGTGTATTAGTATTTTGATTATCAGAATTGAAGTTTTTGCTGCTTCCAAGAACATTGGTCTTTATTCCCCAAGCACCAAATAGGCCAGTGTCCCCTAGCAGAGCAGCTGCTGTCTAATTGCCCTAAAGAGTTAAGTGCTGCTCACGGTAAGCACAGATCAGTGTCTCTACAAGTGGACCTTCAATTAGCATTGATGGATTGACTCTCTCACAGGCAGTAAAAGCTCAATTTACAGAAATGTATCCTATGAGACTAAAAATCCATAAGTTAAGATATGGGGCCTATTTTACGGTTGTAGCCATAAAATATGTACAAATATGGCAATCATCCTTTGTTTCTGTTTTGAAAAATGTTTTCTAATTTATTGACATATTAAGAGATTATCAATATTTGTGTCAATCTAAGAATAGGCAAATGGAATTTGAATAGCCTCAGATATACTCTTCCTGCAGTATAGGAGAAATTGTGAAGCATCTGAAAAAAAGAAATATGTGAAGATAAAATGAAAGTGTTGGTGCATAATATATACAATAACAATAATAAACATTTCCTGTTGCTGAGAAACATTTCACTTGATTTGCCCAATACAGACTGTCTTGAATATCAACATTCTGAATGCTTTCTGTATATTTTGTGCTAGACTTTAAGGCAGGTACGCATGGTTTTGAAGATGAGCCAGCTGTGACCATTTAATTTGAAAGCATAATGAATTTCCTCTTCAGCTTTCATTGGCGTTGCATGGCTTTCCCTTCTGATCAGGTGACAGAAAAGATCCCCTTAGTCAGAGGAGAACTGAGCGTGCAGGGACTAGGCTGTTCTCTGCCCTAGCCAGCACTGCTCCTAAGTCCTCTATCCAAACCACTGCTGTTCTCTGCGTTTGGAAAATTGGAGCAAATCAATTGACCAGCATCTCACATCAGAAGATGGGAAGTGGGATCAGTTCAGAGAGCAAGGAGTCAGCCAAGAGGTCAAAAGAGCTGGAGAAGAAACTTCAGGAAGATGCTGAGCGAGATGCGAGGACAGTTAAGCTGCTACTGCTAGGTAATATTCTTCTCTTTTGCTTTCAGCATCTGATTTTTTCCTTCATTTTTACTTTTCTCAAATTTTAAGTCTATTCACCTTGGAGGATTTAGTATAAAATATGCTTTTCCAGAGTGTCTAGGTGAACTGAGTTTTATGTATACTCTATATGCATTTCACAATTTGTTTTAGATTTCATACTTAGTGCATTGTTTAAGAGATACATATTAGATGTCTCAGTTGGCCTCTTTCAAGGATTACAGAATATCATTGCTAAAAGAAAAGTCATACACATCTATTACTTTATAGCATTCTAATCGTTCCCGAAGTAGCAGCTAAAATCCTTAATGACAGGTCATAAAAGTCTTTTATTTGTTTAGACAGAAATAAACTGAGTGTTCGGCATCAAAATTATGGTGTTAAAATCATTTAGTCTCAAGTTTTATGCAATAATGACAAGATACTTAAAATATATCAAGAATATTACTAAGACTATGGGAAAAATAGTGCCTTTAATTTTGCTACTCATTTGAAAATGTGGCATTCAGTTCCTTATAGAACACTTATATATTCATTGACTCCACAAATTATTGGCTACTTTTCATTACTTCAAAACAAAAAACAAATTTTTATGACAACTATAATTTTAATAGTTGCTCAATTACCTAAATGAATTAATATAATCTGTGTGCTACATATTTTTCATTAACAACTTAATGTACAGTGGTCACTGACATAAACAACAACATTTGTAACTGCTTTTGGAAGGTAAGTGGGAAGAAGCTGGCAGAGTTGGGCATAAAGTTTTAGTTTAGCAGCATGTTAAGTTTTAAGGGAATTTAACCATGGACTTCTGGAGAAGAAGCAAAAAAAAAAGGTATAATTTAAGATATTACAACCCATGATATCTTTAGCACAAATATATGACAATATGTATTAGGTAAATACATCATATAATCCAGACGTGAAACAGTAAAAGGCATTCATCCAGTCTTCCATTTTCTATTTTTGTGTTTTCAGTTTTCCACATTCAGGCTATTGACTAACTAATTCGTTAGTTAGCTTTGCCTTTGGAAAACTGACCTCATATTACAATGTTGTATATAAGATTCCCCAAATGAAGAAAAGCCTAAATCAATACAGAAACAAATCAGAATAAGACCTTTGACTTATTGGCTGTTGTATATTTACCCTGAAGCTAGTTATATACAATAACGAATCATTATTTCAGGATTGTGAGTCTATCGTGTAGCGAATTTCTTCCATTGTTAAGTGTTCTTTTTTTTTAAATATTTATTTATTTATTATGTATACAATATTCTGTCTGTATGCCTGCAGGCCAGAAGAGGGCACCAGACCCCATTACAGATGGTTGTGAGCCACCATGTGGTTGCTGGGAATTGAACTCAGGACCTTTGGAAGAGCAGGCGATGCTGTTAACCACTGAGCCATCTCTCCAGCCCTTGTTAAGTGTTCTTTTGCTCTACTCCTACCACTGAGTTTCAAAAGCCAAGCATGAGCTATGTCTACTTTTTCTCAAGGAAATGGTCATATTCTCTCCTTCCTTGCTGGAGTTTGTGGCAAAGACTGCCCACAGGACTCCCAAGCAATCACCGAGAGATTGATGATTTAGGAAGGGGATGGTAAGTGCTTTGGATCCATCACCCATTATTTTCCAAGTTCCAGAGAATCCTCAGAGGCTGTACTGATGGAGTCAGAGTCACATGGATGTAGCAAGGTCAATAAAATGTAGGAGGAAAAGTCAGGCACTCCAGTAAGTGCTTTGCTATTCCCTTACAATGGCACATTGGTGCTAACGCCCAGCTAGAGCTGATCAGGGCATCAGCTTGCAAACAGTCTTTGCCATCTGTTTCTCAACTGTGAATGCAGCTCATCAACTTCTTCAAGCCCCTGCTTCCTTGCCCTCCCGACCACGGCAGACTGGATGCAAGTTTAGCCAGAATAAACCCTTCCTCCCTTAAAATAAATAAATTAAAAACATGTCTACATGCTGAGCTAAATTTCCAACAGAATTGATAAATATTTTCTACATCCCATTTAAAAAAAATATTTTCTCTCATTTTTTTAAAAAACACAAATTGTAAGTCAAATCACTCAAATGGTTGTATTACCAATGACAATAGCAATACTGCTAGACGTTCACAGAATCATGGCACTCGACGTAAGTGTGATGGAATAACTGGCCTACTGGACATGTTATTAAGATGGAGAAGGCAAACATAAAATAATATAAAGAGCTGACTGAAAATATGTCATCAAAACTCAAGCTCCTCCCGAGTACAATGATGTAATGAAGAAAATTGAGATTTCCTTAAATTATGAGGTGAGAGTTGAGAGATTACTGATTGACTTCTATAAGCAGAAAAGCTTAACATTCTAGAGAGATATTCCTTAGGACACAACTTGTTATATGCAAAAATTCCAAACAGAAATGAAAGTATCCTAATTGTCCCAAACTTGGGGGTTTCATTAACTGAAAGAGTAACTTTTATTAACAGGAATGAGAAAGAATTATCAGTAGCAACATTGTGTCTTTTACTTATCCAAGATGATAACAATTTTGCACATTTCTTCTCATATCACTATATTATTTGCATCAACAATACTTAGGTTGAGCTGCTCAGCTTTAATTTAATAAAACAAATAACACTCTGTTCAGTTTTCACTATTTTGATTTATATTTTAAACATTCGACAACTTTTTCTTCTTAAACATTTAACTCTACATTTGATTGAGTTGTCAAAGTCAAAACAATAAAATCCACTTCATTTACCTTTTTGCCTGAACTCAAATTATCTATAATGCATTTTCATATTCAACTCGGCTTCATTAAGGCATCATCCCATGTCTTCTAGACCTAACTCCACCTTTCACCCTCAAACGTCTTGAATTCTCATTGAAACTACATCCACACTCTTTGGTGGAATCTGAACACCAGCTTATGACAACATATTTAGTTTAATATGATAGTGATCAATTCTGAATTTTACCCTGTACAAAAAAGAAGGTCTACAAAACATGGTGCAATCTGTTGTTTCCTCTGACCTGCACTGTCTAGTGATTTCTGGGTGCTAAAACATAGAACACTAAGATTCCTATTTGGCATGCACTGTGAAGTGGATGTAAACAGTGTGTTAGTGGAAATAGGTCTGAGGGGACCTAAATGGTGGATTCCGTCTACAAGCCTCTTCCCCATATTCATGTTTGTTTTTGTTGTTGTTGTTGAGGTTGAGAATCACTATTTTTTTCTTTTATTGAAGATAAATCCTTGTCTTGCCTGGAAGTGCTGGCACATACCTTTAATCCTAGCACTAGGGAGGCAGAGGACGGTGGATCTTTGTGTGTTCAAGGATATCAAGACAGCCAGGACTACACACAGAGAAGCACTGTCTGGGAGAAACACTGTCTCCATTCAAAAGATTCTTATCTCATACAAAATATACAAAGTATCCGGATTATAGTTTCTCCCCTCTATTCTTCCCAGTTTCTTCCTCCTTTCCCGCCCCCCTGCCAGATCCACTGTCTCTCACTAGAAAAGAACAGCCTTCTAAAAGATAACACCCAATGGCAAAATAAAATATAAGATTAAGCAAAAATTATCTTATCAAAGTTGGGACACAGCAACTCAATAGAACTAAAAGAGTCCTGAAAGTGGATACAAGAATCAGATTCCCACTGGTTCTCACAGTCGGGAGTCCCTTAAAAAATACTGCGTTCATAACTGTAATATCTTCACAGAGGATGTGGTACAGAACCATGTAGAACCCTGACTAGCTGCTTCACTCTGTGAGTTCATATCTACTTTGCCTTGCTTAGTTGGTTCAGAGGGCTTTGTTCTCCTGATGTCCTCCATTCCCTCTGGAATGTCTGGAAGAGGAGATTGTAAAATTCCTTGAGTTCTGAAGGCAGGGATTAGATGAAGACCTGCCATTTAGATTTTCTCTCCATGTCTGACTGTAGTTCTTTTTATTTGTTTCATCTTCTACAAGAGGAAGCTTCTCTGATGATGACTGGATAAGCAATGGATTTCTGAGTATAGCAGAATATCTTTAGAAGTCATTTTACTAATTTTTATTTTTGTTTTTACCTATTGTGTTTCGTTTCACCCTAGTTTTCTGGGCTTTCCAGTCTCTGCTTCTTGGTCACCCAAGCAATGTCAGGCAGAGTTTCCTGCTCATGGAGAGGGCCTTAAATCATATCAGATACTGGTTGGCTACTCTCACAAGTTCTGAGCCACCGTTGCCCTAGTATATTTTGCAGGCTGGACATATTGATTGTAGGTCAAAGGTTTTGTGGCTGGATAGATGTCCATGTTTCTCCTCCTGTACCAAGGTGACAAGAACATAAAAGCATGCTCCATGTAGGCACCAACTTGACTTCTCCATGTTCAGTGAGCTCTCTGTGTGTGGTCCTTAGCAATGTGTTAATGTTTCATATGTTCTGGTTGCAGAGAGCAAACCTTTGTCTTAACAGAAGCCTGGGCTGTTCCGGGATTTTCATTGGCCAACAGCTCGATTGAATGCAATCCAGTCCCACCACCAGAAGCCTCTCCTGGCTAAAAGATATGGGCAGTTGAAACTCTGTATCCCCCCCCCCCCATTACTAGTGGTCCTCATAAGAATCACCTTCAGATATTCCAGGAAGTTTTCACTGAACTAGGTTTCCATATCATTCCTCAAATGCCCACCCCCCCAATTCCAGGTATCCCTCTTTCTTCTCCCTCCCTCTAACCTATCTTCCACTATCCGGTTCCCCCATTCCTGTCCCCATTTGTTCTCAGTCTGCCAATAAAAATCTATTCCATTTTCCCCTCCCAGGGAGAGCCATGTGGCCCACCCTGGCTCCAAATCCTGCCTCTTTACCCTACTTTTGTCGATATACAGATCGTAGATTGTTTATCATTTATTTAATATATAATATCTTCTTATAAGTGAATACATACCATATATGTATTTCTGGTCTAAGTTACCTTACTCAGGATGTTTTCTTTTCTAGTTCCACCCATTTGTCTAAAACTTTGATGTTGCCATCTTTGGAAACTCAAAAGGCTGAGAAACATGTAACAAAATGTTCAAAATCCTAAGCAGCAGAACAATGCAAGTCAAAACTACATTGAGATTTCATCTGATTCCCTTCAGAATGGCAAAGATAGAGGAAACATGTGACAGCTCATGCTAGCAAGGATGTAGAGCAAGGGGGAACAGCCTTCCATCACTGGTTCTAGGACAAACGTGTACAGCCACTATGAAATCAATATGGCAGTTCCTTAAAAAGCTGCGAATCTATCTAACTCAAGATCCAGCCATACCACGCTTCGGCATATACCCAAAGGATCTTCCATCCTACCACAAGTACACTTGCCAAACCTTGGTCATTATGACTTTATTCATAATAACCAAAAGTTGAACACAACCTAGATGTTCTTCAACAGAAAAATAGATAAAGAAAATGTGGTACATTTACATACAGAAATAAGTTCGTGGCTTTTTGTTCTCTTCTATGGCCTACTAAGTTAACCAGGGTCATCTAGGTGCCTGTGGATTTCAAAGTATCCAGTAGAGACTGGTAGACTCACTACTGTACGAACAACTGAAGATAATTGCCCCCTTCCTTCCTCATATTTCAGTAGCCAAAAGATCAGCAATGATAGAGGAGGACTTTAAGGCCTTACAAGTGCCCACCTCCACATCTGTCGGACACTTTACAGGTCCAGTTTTGTGCAGATCTCATGCAGACGCATTCAGCTGCTATGCATTCACAATTGCATGGGTTGGGCAGGTATCATACAGGAGCATTCAGCTGCTATGCATGGTTGTGCAGGTCTCATGCAGGCGCATTCAGCTGCTATGCATTCAAAATTGCATTGGTTGTGTCAATCCCAAAGGACACCATTTTGCAGTCCTTCCTGTCTTCAAACTCTTACATTACTTCCTTCCTCTCTTCTATAATTTTCTCAATATATTAAGGAAATGTAAACATTTTATTTGAATTGAGCATTCGATCACCCCTCAATCTCAGCAACTTGAGTAGCCTTGTGTCTCTAATTCTCCAACATTTATTCATAGAGTAGTTTTTCTGGTTGAGGTTGAGCATAGCCTTTTGTTCATGGTCATAAACACATAGAAAGAAGCTTGACTCTATATCAATTTAATTAACCATAGTAAGTTTCACTAAGATATATGCTTACACAACCATGGGTTTTCTATTTGCTTTAAGGTAACCAAGTTCAAATTCCTTACTGTGGAGTGAACCTGAAATCTGACCATAGAATAGATTATTCCCCATAACCACATTGCCACATCAAATTTAAATTTTCTTAATCTATTGCACTGTACTATTGAAAACAAACACTTATATAAGTAACATGAGAAACTAATCTTTTCATGTTGTTGTAAAGAAGGATGGTACTATATTTTAAAATCTGAACAGCCATGGGCCACATGTAACATAAAAAGGTCTTTCATTTAAAACATTAAAGTTCAGAACCCATATCCATATTTTATTTTCACCAGATCCTAAAGTACAAATGCATTCATGTATACTATGTAACAAAAAAAATGAACTCAAATACTTGATATCTTCAAAATATGAAAAACATATCAACTCTGATTATTACCTACAATAGCAAATAAAACAGAGCACACACCGAATTCCTACAAAATAAATTTCCTATTAAGAGCTATTCCTTCTTTATCCGACCTAGGAACAGTTTATATTTTGCAATCCCTCATACTTTCTCATATACTCTGAAACTTTTTAAATTAAAATATAAACATAGTTCTCTTCAACCAAAGCATGTAATTTCAGCTGTGGTTTCCCTAAAATTTTAGAATATCTTGCTATCTTTATCTTCTATCCTAACTGATGTTCAATCCTTTAATTCTACACAGTACCTCAAAATTCTACAACACTCTTCCCAACTGGTTTTAACAAAAGTAGATCTCATTAACACTGATTGTTGATCTCACTTTGATTCTTCTATAAACTCCCAATTACCTTCATTACCAGGTACTGCAAAACAAAGCAATAATGTTTTAAGTTTCTTGGCTGGAAAGTACCATTTTGAATTTGTCTGAGACAATAATGAGCCTTCTGTTATAAGATCCCAGAAGTCACATTTCCAGGGACAATATCAGGTTGAATCTCCTTCTCTCTTGTCTCACTGAGATGATCATTAGCTTGTGGTTGAGTAAGAGACAGTGGTCATCTCCAAATGTCTCTAAATGTTCACTTGTCCCATTCACCAATAGGAAGTAGAATTTCATTGTTTTTATTTCCTGTATTCATTCACATAATAATGTTTTACTGAAGAGCAATTTACACCTTGGCGCTCTAAATTTTATCCATTTTTTTGTCTTAAGAAATTTATTTCACAAATTATGTTTGACTTTGCCATTTTCAGAGTCCTCTGGATCCTTCCTCTTGATGACTGAAAATGCTTCTCTCCTTCCACCCAAAAATCTTTCATTTACTTTCTATTCCCCTTGTATTCACTTACTATAGCTATTTTTAAAAGTTTTAAATGTTTATAATTTGCAAATTAGTCTATACTCCTGCATTCCCTTTAGTTGCTTGCAGTCTGAATTTCTATGGCATAGCACAGAAACAGAAGCATTCGTAAAAACAGATAAATGGTAGAAGCGGAGACACAGACAGGAAGTGTTCCTCAGCTGTTTTCAGTGACTACAACACAACCAGGATTTACATGGACAAATAGGGCTAAGGAGAAGCATTGTGTGTTTCAGTGAGTTTATCTGCCGTTTGAAATCAATAGGAAAGTGTTGATCAATTTTATATAAATGGAATAATAATTGTCATTTAGTTATCTGTTTCTTATATATATATACAATCATATTTATACACATATGAAGTAGATATACATATATTACCCCAATTACCATATGGGCCACACGGGATAACCATTTTATGGGGAACAATGAGATTGGAAGGTCCTCCAGAAAATTTTCACTATTATACAAATATCTGATGTGATATGAATTAAGGAAAAATGGAGAAAACATTGAGAAAGAAGTCACAGAAATGTGATGTTTGATTGCATGTTATAGTAAGTCAGAGGAAAGCATAGGAGGTTAACTAGACAGTGTGAAGTGTGGCACAAATGGGAGTCTTTGCAAGAAGAATAAAGACAGCTACCTAAGATATCTAACCCTGTGATTGCTTTTTATCATAAACAAGTATATCTGTCTATTATTCCACCGACTTATGGATGTGGGAGTAGGAAGGATACTATTAATGAGAGAAATATGTCAAATATAATCAGGCCTTTAGTTTCTTTATTTATAGTTTCCTATTTCCAAGTAGCCAATGGAAATAGGGCAGCATTGTAATTAACTAAAGGAATCTGATACACATGATCCACACCCTAAAGGAGCTAGGTGAAGGGAAGGATCCTAAGGGAGACACATCGAGGGCTCCAGGCAGCAGATAGTTAGGATATCCTGGGTAAACTGGGAAGGAAAGTAGAAGGGAGGGTATCAAGGAGTGGAGCATAAGGGCTGAAGATAACCCTATTGGAGGAGGGACAGAGTGGGAGCAATGAGAGACATATCTTGATAGAGGGATCCATTGTGTGGCTATGGAGAAACCAGGTGCTAGGGAAATTCCCAGGAATCCAGAGGATGATTCGAGCTGAGACTCCTAGCAGTAGTGGAGAGGGTGCCTGATCTGGCCTTTCCCCATAAGCAGATTAGTGACGACCCTAATTGTCAGCACAGAACCTACATCCAGTAAATAATGGAAGCAGATGCAGTGCTCCACAGCCAAGCACTGGGCTGAGCTCCTAGAACTTAGCTGAAGAGATGGAGTAGGGACGACATGAGCAAAGGGGGTCAGGATCAATATTTGGAAAGCCACAGAGACAGCTGATCTGAGCTAGTGGGAGCTCATAGACTCTGAACTCACAGTTGGGAATACTTCAAAGGACTGAACTAAGCCCTCTGAATCTAGGGGACGGTTATGTGGCTTCATCTAGGGGGAGAGGGAACTGGCAGTAGAACCAGGATCTATCCCAGCTGCATGAACTGACTTTTTGGAGCTCATTCCCCCTGGTAGGATGCCTTGCTCAGCCTTGATACCGGGAAGAGGGCCTTGGTAGTGCCTCTACTTGGTATGCCAGACTTTGTTGACTCCCCAGGGGAGGCCTTACCCTCTCAGAGAAAGATAAGGAAGATAAATTAAATTGAAGAAACAAAACACATTTCCTTAACACCAAAAGCACAAATACAATAGTTCCTTTCTCTTCTCTTTCTTCTTCCTTTTCCTTTTTCCTCTACTTGAGGCCAGGCTATGATGGATTGTGATGGAGAAGAGAAAGACATGTTTAATTTTACTCATGAGAATTATCGAGTGGAGTAAGTTATTCCTTAAAAAGATGAGATGTGGGGAGGAGTCAACCCTTGACTGCAAACAATGATGACGAAAGCATGCTTCTGCTTTACCTTACACCAAATAGTCTGAAGCCATTTAAATATTAAATATTTCACTGACAATTCATACCTGGAGACAATATAATAAGACAGCATTAGCAGGAGAATTGAGTTGACTTGAAGGTAAATCTAGACTTCATATGACACATTCATCTCTACTGTTCTCATTTCTCTTATGCATAAAACAACATCATCTACAAGGCTGCTCATTCTACATTCCATTTTGTTGTACAATTATATGACTTTAATGGCCTAGAAAAATTATCATACATATGAATATATATCAAGTTATTTAATCTCGTCTTGCCTGCTTTAGCCAAATGAGCCATCAAGCCTTGTGTGTATTCAGCAAAGTTCACTTACAACTATGGATATTATACGGATTTAAATTTTTTCGTATCTCTGGATAACAATATTTTATTATGTATAATAATTAATTCATATTACATGGAGATTGGTTATAAATTTAACTATTATATGAAACAAAATCATCTTAAAAGAAACAAGCGTGTATCTTGTGAAAATTCCTCTGGTACACTTTAGCCCGGAAAATAATGTAAGTTTTGACCAGCACTTAGAAGGAAGGAGCTATTTTAGGATGCACGCAGCACATGCAAACGTGCTGTCATGCGTATATTTAGCCCTGTAACATGATCTAATCCTACAAGAATGGAGTGCTGATTGTGAACTAAGGGCTTCAGTCAATCTGAGAATGGTAGCGAACCTTTCCTTGCTGAGCAACTTTGAGATGGAGTTTTAAGTAGTGAACAAGATTTTTTAATAGCTCGATTTTTAAAATAGGAATTATGTCAATAATGCAATGAACTGCATGAAAATTTCACTTAGCACACCAAACTCATCATGCAGAACGAAGTAAATAGATTTTAAAAGTCTTTAACAGCTACTTTATCTGCTTTTTATTATTTTACAGTAACTAACTCTTCTGCCTACCTTAGGCACATCATTAGTTACCTGGTAAACTACAGAGAATTGCTATATACTTACAACCCCTCAAGGCTCAGAAATAATTTGGGAAATTCCAGCTCCTAGTGTTTGCAGTATGCTTGTCATCTGATTTTGACCCCTGCCCTAGGTTGTTTCGGATGGCACGTCCGTGGTTCCAATATATTAAAGATCAAAACGGCTTAAAAATTGACTCCTGTATTGAACATGGAGATTTTTATTCTCATGATTCTATCAGCAATAGAGAATGACAATGGCTTGGCTCACATTTATTTTGCAGCTGGAAATATAAATGATCCTAGCGGTTTAAAGCACAGCGGTGGATACGCATCGGCTATGAGCCGGTACACCACCCTACCACACAACAGACCTGAGCGCATAAGGAGTTTTGTGCTTTTCCAGAACTCCTGGAATCAACTTAGTTTGCTACCAGTGGATAAGAAAAGTGTGTTATATAAATATTCTTTTACTCTCTGAGATAACCTAAAAGTCACCTTTGTCCCCCAAATGTGTGACACTGTTTTGAGTATTCTATAACAGAGAAATAAAACAGGTTAATATGTCTGTGATGTTTCAATCTGACCAATAGTGGTTCCAAAGTGCTATCACATGTCTTCATGATCCATGACACACATGACCATATAATTCTGGAATATTATTTATGTGTGTACTGTGATGGAAATGAAACTCATGGCCCCACATATACTAGACATATACTCTACCTACAAGCTGTACTCTGTTTTGAAATTCATAAAGCATTTTCTTGTTTTTTAAAGGTTGATATTTCTTTTCATTGAAAATACTCCATAAATAATTTTTACTTTATTATAGAAATCATAAACAATACATAATTTCTTTAATTTTAATTTCTTGAATATCAAAACAATTGATTATTTTGATATTCATAAAATGAAGCATTCTTTGCTCAGTTTTAAAATTCTCTAGGTTTTTTTTTTTTCCAGTAGTACCATTTTCACTGAACAAAATACAGTGCTAAGTGAGCCTGCAAGGGATAGGACTGAAGCCCCAGCGAAAAGGTGTTGATTTCCCTCCCAAATTCCCACAGCTGGAAATCTTCAAGTCACCAAAACTAAACTAAGCCTATGTATTTGGCGTAGTGGAGGAGAGCCCATGTGGCTGTCCTTGTGCCTGATGACCCTTGGTTCCCAGTATCCCCTTCAGCTGCTTGTGGTTGCAGACGCAGGGTTCGATTACAGTATTTTGGTCGGACCTAGAACCCACAGGTCCTAATTTAACACCATCCCCCCACAAGTAAATGAAATAAATAAATAAGCCTCTGAAGGTCCCGTGCTTGATGTCCGCATTCACTGGCTCTGTGTTTAGCTTCCATGGCTTGTGGTAGAAAGTACATGAGCATAATAATGAGAAGAATCACGACTGTTCACGCGAGAGGAAGAACCGTACAGAACCACAGGTCGAAGAAGCCTTATTTACTGCGTGCGGTCTTACCACTCTTCATGTTTCAGTATTATACATGATAGGCAGCTGCTCAGACAACTGTGGAAATCAGATACATTAAGATATGCCAGAGACAATAAATATTTGCTGCATCATAGACTTAAATTTAGATGCTCCCATGGCTGTTCCTCCAGGCTCAGAAAAACATGTAAAACCATATAGAAATACTTCATTGAAAAAAAAAAAAGGTTGTCTCATACAAAAAATAAAATCTATTTTTTAAATTAGTTTTTTCTTTAAAGTAATTTCATACAATACATTTTGATTGCCCATTGTTTTGTTGTTATTTTTTCTCCCATGTCCTCCCAAATCCTCCCAACTCCCTATGCAAACTTTTTGAAGATCTCTCTAACCCTCCCCCTTTTCAAAAAAAAAATCAAAACAAAATAAACCACATCAAAAAAAATAATAAGAGAAAAGAGTCCACTTTCCATTGCCAATTGCTCCTGGGCATGGAACCTGCCCTGGAGTGAGGTTGGTACACTCAGGGACACGCCTTTGGAGAAATCCGATTTGCTTTTGCAGGCAGCTATTAATCACAAAGAGCTTCTTGATTAGGGGTAGGTTATCTTTTAAATATGAGTTCAAAGAATTATTTCTTTCATGTGAAATTTATCATATGATGATGGATGAGGATGACAATTTAAAATGATACATGAAAAAATTGTAAGCATAGAGAAGAAGGTAGGCAGGAGAGGAGAGGTCAAGGTCGTAGGGAGGATAAGAAATGTACATTGTGGTATCCGTGTGCTCCAATCCATATTCATAAGTACGGTTTCAGTAAGTTTTTAGATTGAGTTAATCAAATGCAAATTACCTTTTGTTTATTATTTTGAGACTATGATACTTTGATGAATCAGAATAACTGCCTATCATACCCAGATACAAAATGTGGGGCCACTGGCGGTGGGACCAGGATTTATTCTTAGGCCATGACCTGGCATGTGGATCCCATTCTCTATGGAGGGATACGTTTCTCCCTGCATGGATACAGGGAGGAGGGCTTTGGTCCTTTCTCAAATGACAGACTTTGCTGATTCCCCATGGGAGGCCTTACCCTCTTGGAGGAGTGGATAGGGATTGAGGTGGGGGAATGGAAGGAGGGAAAGGAGGAGGATGCGGGATTGGTATGTAAAATAATAATAATAATAATAATAATAATAATAATAATAATAAACATTTTTTAAAATGTTTTAGAAGAAAAAGAAACGAACCGAAGTCATGACCTATGATTGTTATACTTTAAGTTGTCATTTCTCAAAAAGATAAAAAAAATGTCCTTAACCTCAAGAGGGTTTCAAGAAATACCTTTAAAAGGTCCCAACAGACACCTTAAAACAGCCACTAAGTTTGGACCGAGTTCTTACTCTCTTTGTTAGGAAGCATGTGTATTTCAGGTCTTTGTATATGATGCTTCAAGAGTCAAGCGGACACCAAAATATTTTACATTATGGATCACAAACTACAATTCATGTTACAGATAAGGGTGACTGTAATAGCTGTAGTCCCACTGCTGGTCCCTCATATCTGCCTCTGTGCGCCCAGATCATGTGACATGAGACACACCCATGTTAGCTCAAGAGTTTTCATTCATTAGGATAAAGGAAATTACAGTTCCATACAAAGGTATTGCCGGCTGCTGAGGAAAAGAGCATGTTTCAATTGGGGTAGATTTCTGTTTGAACAGTTCTGGCAATAAAGTTCTTTGCGGTTTTCTTCTTTCAGCATTTATTCAAGCAGAGACACAGAGTCATCTTAGGAGTTAAAAACTATTCAGAGTCTGAAATTGTGAGTTACGTCATTGTGCTGCAAACACTTGGATATAAACATCTCAAATCATGTTTAAACATAAAATATAATTTTCTCTATTACTACAAAATATTTACTTTAGAAGTTATGCTAATAGAGGTATTAACAATTTACACACAATAAAATAGTAGGTATTAATATTAGTACAAATTCAGTGTATCAGTTAATGACGTTTGTTTCATTTCGTTTCAGGAGCAGGTGAATCTGGAAAAAGTACGATTGTTAAACAAATGAAGTAGGTACAGAATGATTTCAACTGCTTACTGTTTGATGTCTATCTATGCATTGAACAATTCTGTGTTATTTATTTTAGTTTTTTATTATAATAGAATTATATCATTTTTTTCTTCTCCTTTTCTGCCTACAAGTCTTCCCACAATGCCCTCTTGGTCTTTTCCATATTCATTGTCTCTTTTTTCATTAATTTTTGTTACATATTGGTAAGTACAATCTGTTCATGAAGTCTCATCCACCTGACTGACCAGTCATGAGCTGAAATAGGGCAACACTAACACACACACACACCCTCACGTGGACAGGCAGAGCACAGGAGGCTTCACCCCTGCACTGAGAACTACAGGCAAGGAAGAAATGCTGACAGAGGAAGAAGTAGTCTTCCCCATTAAGAGCACACATCCAATAGCATTGGTCAGCACTGAACACCTGCATACAAGTATCATTAAACAGACTGATAAAATCTGTTTAAAAATGCTTTGTGAATCTCTTTCAGAATTCAAGCAACCTCATCAGAATTTACAGGCAGTGGCAACGTTTTTCCTGATTTTTTGAGTATTCAATTATTACTTCTATTGCTTAACAAACACCAATTTCTCCTTTCCTTTTGAATTTTGTCTTTTGGATATTAATACCAGGAGCTGTGCTTTAATTATATTAACCCTCAAATGAACGAGCTTTCGAACAATGATAGTGTAAACTGCAAATATTTGAAATGTGTCAATCAAGAATCCATTTGAAATTTGGGAGAAACTATTCATCATTGACATTTTTTAAAATATGGATATGAAAGATTTTTTTCACTAATATCATTCCAACAGATTCTGTTATGTTATTACATTATATTTTCTATTTATTTTTTATAATGGGATAGCTAACTA
The DNA here is from genome assembly GCF_018167655.1 of Microtus oregoni. Taxonomy (NCBI): domain Eukaryota; kingdom Metazoa; phylum Chordata; class Mammalia; order Rodentia; family Cricetidae; genus Microtus; species Microtus oregoni. The sequence goes on along the minus strand of NW_024543077.1, from coordinate 8,509,654 downwards.
CATTTCTGAATGAAGAAGTATTAAACACAACTGCTATACATAAAAACTGCAATGAAAGATGAATAAAATAAAGCTAGACAGCAGTGATGAGGCTCTCTGGTTAATCCAAAATCTTTTTTTTCTTCAATATTATATTGTCATGTAATTTGCTTGTCAACTATTATTTAAGCTCCAGTTTGGAAAACTCACCTATAGGTGCCAGCAAATGTTTGTCCTTTTTTTTTTTTACTGTTTCCAAAACATGGTTTTATAACCAACCATTGATCTACCCTAACAGAGTTATCTCTCATTCCTTTATATTGTTATTCTTTTCTACTACCCTATTATCTAGGACATAAGCACACTTGAAGTTATCTTATTCTTCTTAAGTATCTGTTACTTATATGCTTAAATATAGTTTTAAATGAATAGTTTTTTGCTATATAAAAGGAAAACTTTTAAATATTAAATAATGTATAGTCAGACAAAAATTAGAAAAGTAGAAACAAAACTAACAATGAATATTATTGATATATAACTCTGACTACCATTATACATTTAGGAGGCTGATGCAGGAGAATGACTGGAAGTTTGGTCCAGTCTATGCTGTGTAGTGAGTACCATAACAGCCAGAGTTGTGATGTATAATGTAAGACTATCCCAAAAAGCAAAACTACAGTATTTTTCTAAAAATTATTATCTGATGCAAAAATGAATATTTACAGCCACTATTTTTAGAAGTACAGTTTGCAAAATCTGACACATATAATTTTTCTACATCTAGCATAAATTTAAGACTGGAGAAATTGTAGGCTATTAAGTGCACTTGTTGCCTTGGCATAGGATGAAGTTTAGGTTTCCAGCACCCTTATGACAACTTAAAACATCCTTAACTCCAATTGCGAGCTATCTGGTATCTTCTTCTGGTCTCTCAAAACACCAAGCACATGCAAAAAATTCAGGCAAAAGATTCACACACAAAAAAGGAAATTAATCTTTAAAAATATATATGTATCATATTATACATATATATAAACTTGGAAAGTCATGAGTGTTCTTTAGCAATACGTATATCTGAGAAACTGCAAGAAGAATTTGAAATACGTAAAACATAGAAATAATTTAAATATGCAAAGTATGAAAATATAAGTAAAATATGAGTCCTGTAACTATTTAAAATGGTAAAATGGAAGATAGAGATTCCTAATTTAAAAGAAAGTACAAGCAATCAATGTGCAAGCTGTTGAAGCAATTCGTTCACTTGCATTACGATGACGTCACTGCACATGCGTATGACAATGTCTGACTAGCCCATGTCCAAAGCTCGGTAACTGCGTGCCTCCGTTCACCTGGACTGCCTCTTTTATCAATAAAGTCCTCCTTGCTTTTGACCATTTAGAAAGAGCTCATTATGCTAAGATAATCAGCTTATTATTTCTGCTATTTCTTGTCTTTTTGGTTTTTTATTTCTGTTACCCATAATAGAACTTACCACAGTTTTTCTAATGTCTATTTACACAGATATGGCCACGAACTTTCATAAAATACAAAAATCTGTCAAAATAGTAAATTTTTTTCTACAATTTGGTGCTTCTCATTAGAAATTTTACTGTGATGGAAAGGTTTCATGGTTATGCTCTCTGAACCAAGCGTGCCTTCAGTGGTCATTCGAGGATCTAACTGTAATTTTCTGTAACATGGCTGGGGGTTACAGTGTGTGATACATCCTGCATAGACTGGAATTCCACTCTGGACCTACTGGGACGAGAGTCAGGGGTAAATTCTGTCATTTATTTCAGTACATAATGAAAAACTAAAATGACCAATAAAATATTACTGGATTGAAAAGATCTAGGAACCAACTTATACCTAGACAACTCTTCCTAGAAGAAATAAAGCTAAGCAGCTGCTTCTATCATATTTTCATTCATAGCCATCAGAACTTGAGTTACCAAAGGAAATGAATGTCCCAAAGTCACTCACAATTGGCATTTTAATTTAACAACTTTAATCATTTCTATGTTTTGATTTTGAACAGAGAATAGGTTTTATTCAGTCTTGTTTTGATCTATTTACAAATACACCATTCTGCATTTTTATAGTCTATTTCGCCACCTGGTTTTTTTGTTTGTTTGATTTTGTTTTTGGTTATTCAAGTGATTTAACAGGTTAATGCGGCAAGAAAAGCATGGCCCTGTTGAAGACAAAACTGTGCATTTGTTGGCAATCAAATGTGAATAATAGATTAAAATAATAGAGGCATACTCTTCGTTCCTCTCAATGCCTGGGGCTGCCACTTCATGGCTTTTAGTTCTTCAAAGGCTTTGAAGAGGTGTTTGTGCTAAGTTTGACCCCTAAGCTGGAACTTCTATGTGTGTAGACACAAGATAAATCTTGAGAAAAGTGACACTCAAATACAAACACAAAGCACTTTTAAAACAACATGAAATAAAGAAAAGAATGCCAGGAAGAATTTATCACACAGCAAAGAAGCACAATTAGCACCAACAGAGATTTTAGCTCTAATGGGAAAATCTATTTTAAGCGATCATTCTTAAACTCTGTCAAAGCCTGACTATGAGGGAATGAGAGGAGGGAAGAGAGGAGCCCAGCCAAATCTACTGCCCGGTAACTCAACTCTGAGAACCCAGAAGCACGTACACACATGGGAGAACAGCAAGGGAATCAACAAAAGCAATCACCTCTATTTTTTAAAAAACTGCCTTTGTTAAAGCTGTAGATAGAAAGCAGACATTCCTACTCCCCAGTGTTTCCTACGAAACAGGAAAAGCCAGGAGTGTTCTGCCGAGACTTCAATCACAGTGAAAACATCACTCAGGGTTCTGGATGTCGTGCACAACTCAGACCTGAAAATCAGGGAATTTTCTTCTTGAAAAAAAAAAGGAATCTAGTGTTTGTGGATCTATATATTTGAAAAATTATTTTATTTATAACAAGATTTAATTCGCCTTATATTTGGCATGTGTTCTTCCCATGACCTAAAAGGCATTTTATGAAAAGACAGTGAGGGATAAACACTCAGAGATGTTAAATTGCCCAGACTTGGCAAACACACTTGATGAAAATCCTTCCTTTTTAAGGCGTACATACTATGCTTTTATTCAAGCGGTTTATTATTGATGGTCATTTGTACTGCATGAGTTCACCTCACAAAAGCTTTTTTTTGTATAATCGTAGGATCATCCATAAGAACGGGTACAGTAAGCAAGAATGCATGGAGTTCAAGGCAGTGATCTACAGTAACACACTGCAGTCTATCTTAGCCATTGTGAAAGCAATGACTACGCTTGGGATTGATTATGTAAACCCTAGAAGTGCAGTAAGTATGGAATAATTGAAAGGCCATGTGATAATTATATGGCCCAGGTAGAATATGAACTAAGAATCATAGGATTGTGTTGGTTGTCCTAGTCTATGTCAAAGAAACATAATATAATAATTTCACAAATTTTAACTACCACCAGCTTACATTTTCTTATTTTTCTCTCAATTAAACCTCTCTTTCCTACTCTTCACTATAATTTTATTAAATAGTAATTGTTTTTTAGGATTTAAAACTAATATTAAGTATAAGAACATAAGAAACATAACTGTACTGTGGTTTATAATATCACATCTAAGTAATTTTTCCTGTATTTAATTAATAACTATTTCATGCATTATGATGCTTTAAAAATCTACCTACTTTAAAATAGATAATATGTAAAAACTATTTTAATATACAAATTATAAGTATATTATAGTCTAAAAGCCAATAAGTAGCCCTACTACAAAACAAAAGCATTAAAGATGTTCTCCATTTCCACAAGGCCCCTCCCAGAGTGGCTGATCACCTCCAGATGACATCAATTGAATAGCCCCCAGTGGAATCAGTGCACAAGAGCAATAAGCATAGGAAGAACCATATGTAAAATTAACGAAAGACACAAAGTACTTTCCTTCTCTCTGTCCCTCCCCAGGCATGTGGGATTTCCTTCTGTGTGCTGTGATTACCATTCATGAATAAAGAAACTGCTTTGGACCTATAGCAGGGCAGAACTTAGCTAGGTAGGGAAAACTAAGCAGAATGTTGGGAGAAAGAAGGGCAAAATCAGGAGATTCCATGGAGCCCTGCTGGAGACAGATTCAGAAATGTTAGCCAGTAAACCACTGCCATGTGGTGATACACAGATTCATACAAATGGGTTAAATTAAGATGTAAGAGTTAGTCAATAAGAAGCTAGAGCTAATGGGCCAAGCAGTGATTTAATTAATACAGTTTCTGTGTGATTATTTCAGGGCTAAGCCACCGGGACAAACAAGCGGTCTACTGCTACACATCTAATTTATGGTTTACCATTTTTTTTGTATCTTTTTTTTATTAAAAATTTCCGCCTCCTCCCCACCTCCCTTTTCCCTCCCCCTCCCCCCACTCCCCACCCCCTACTCCTCTCCCCCTCCCTCTCCAGTTCGAAGAGCAGTCAGGGTTCCCTGCCCTGAGGGAATTATGAACATTGGAAGTTATCAGGATGAAAAGGAAAATATCCCTTTCTACACTATTTATTTTATAGGAAAGGATAAATCTCCTTCTTCCCATCAGTCTTCTCAGAAAGTGATGAGAGAGAAAGAGAACAGAGATATGCTACATATACTTTGGAACAAACCATTTGCAAAGCCTGGGGTCTATGCTCTAAAACCATCCTTTACTAACTTTCCCCACAGTTTGGATTCAGATAAGTTTCCCATTTCTCTGGCTTTGCCTTCTTTCACACAAGCAAAAGGGAACACCAAGACCCTCCCATCTTTAGCATTTGATGATTTATTGAACCTATTTTATTATAGCTAGTCTGTTACTGCAGACCCTGACTTTTCTTAATCACATAGAATTTTACAATGACTCTTAAGAAATGGCCTCCTATAACCCTTTAGTTTAAAGGTGAGGGGGTGGGTAATGGACTGAAAAAGAGTAGTTGGTTAACTTCAAACAGTAGAAATCCAAGGCAGAACACAGAGCTGCTTGACTCCCTTTGCAGGGCTTTGTCTTTGGGAAGACTGTTTCCAATCGTTTACTTGGCAATGTTTATTTCATGTTTCCCTCCGAGGCAATAATAGTTACTACAACGTGTGTGCTTGCTGCATTCTTTGATAACGATCTTGGAATTTGTATATAATATATTCCATGTACTTTGTCAAGGAGTTTATTTATGAAGCAAGTTCCTCTCCTTTCTCATTTCTTGCCATGTACTACCAGGCACTGACCCAACATTTACTCAGCTATTTTATTTCTTAGCCATTTCCCACCTCTGCCCAATGGCAAATTTGCTGCACAGCCCATAATTGACACCACCTAAGGGATAGCATTAACACATTTTTGGGGGGTCCAAGTGTGTAATCGCTTCCTAGAATGATCACAAAGAAATATCTCAGGATAAACAATCTCACTTTTATTTTCATTTTACAACAATCTCATATTTCTTTTACTCTAACATTTGACCCAAGCCACTATGAACTACACCAAAAACACTTGTTACTCTTTTTGACAAAATACTCAGATGTCAATGGTATACACCAAGTATTCAGACTTCTCCATACAGTATGTTATAATTTTTCCAAAAGGTAGTTTTTTCCAGATATCAGCCTGTTACTATAATGGATTCTAGTTTTTTACTCTTAATAAATTTTGGAAGAAATGGTCAAGGAAATTTTTTACTCTTAATAAATTTTGGAAGAAAAGTAGATAATGAAAAACCTTTTACATGCTCCATTTAAAACAATATCTGAGCCTAAATAACTTGCTGGTCTTCTTCCCACCAAAATATTTCTCCAGGAAGACAAGCAGCAACTGCATGCAATGGCAAATACACTAGAAGATGGAGACATGACACCCCAGCTGGCAGAAGTGATTAAACGCCTTTGGGGAGACCCAGGAATCCAAGCTTGCTTTGAAAGGGCTTCTGAATACCAGCTCAATGACTCTGCCGCTTAGTAAGTGACTTCTCGGGATGGTAGATGACACACAAGTCTATAACTGGGCGCATAGGCATGTAAGCACAAGCAAGGGAAAATGGTTTTGCACTTTATTATAAAAAGCTGAGAGACAACTGAAAAGACATGAAGTAATTTGCTGGAGAAGAACAACTCTTGCACATATCTTCTCTTATTTAAAAAGAATTAACCATGATACATGGTGCTTAGCACTAATGCAGACAGATGGTGTGTATACCGATGTTGAGGCTATATTAATCTGAAACACTTATTTCCATGTTGCTGAAATCGTCTCCTAGAATAACTTTTGATTGGTGATATGTGCATTAGCTTACTAGGTTATTGAGCAAGATAGAAAATTCTGAAAGTCAGTAGTTGATATGTTTCCAGACATTATTATGACGTCCAGTTGGATTCAATCACAGCAAATATTGGCAAGTAAGTATTTAATATTAATAAGGAATTTGGGAGGGCATTAAACTGCTTGTAATGTAATTGTTACCATGACCTAAACCTTCCTTATATCAAGTACGTCTCGAGTTATCCTGGGAACTACCAGAAGAGCAAAGCTAATGAGAAAAGGGCTGGAGTGTTGTTTTTGGCCAGTCAATCCCAAAGATCTAAATAAAGAAAACAGGAAAGCCTTAGCTAACTAAGGATCCATGGTTTACTGATTGGGGCCATCTAGTGTGCTATTTAAATTCCACAAGAGTTAAGAGCAGACATGGACTCAACAGGAAAAACACTATCTTTTCAGGATTAGAAGTAAATCGTCAAGACATTTTAACTGATCTCAGTCATGAGGTCTAAAAACCTCTGTTTGGTTTATCAACTACAGAGTTTGACATCCAAATCCCATATTTGCTTATGAAAATCAGGACTTTAGATGAAAATCAGTTTGCTAATGCCTCTTCTTTGCCTGAAATAATTTACAAATGCAAAGGATATTCTTAAAAACGTATCTTTACTGAAGCTTTCATTAAATGAAGTTTATTTCTATTTTTGCACATGATTTTTACTCTTTTACCTGGGCATGAAATGAACGATACATAATACACCTACCACAGACTCGAGCTCATCAATAGGAAATTTATTGTTTTAAGTAATAGTAAATAAAAAAGTTAAAAACTGTAAAATCCTCCAATACTTCTTTGATTTCTTTATATCTCAATTCATCACCCATTTACAGTCAAGCAGTCTTTATTGGCATATATATTGATAAATATGATATATATATATAATGATACATTTTCACATTTTAGTATTTCATAGGCACAATATTACTTTTCCTGTTGAACAAAATCCCTTTGGATATACTTATTTCATAATACTTTACTCTCCAAGTTTTGTGTTTATGGCAGGAAACCACACATTATCATTTTTTAATATGTTTGTTGGCATGGCTCAATGTAATGAGCAAATTTACCATAAAATTAGTATGCCATTACCTTTTCTATTTCAATTTACCACAGAAATAGCCATATTGCTATGCCACTTAATCCTGTGTGTCAAATACAATGGTAGAAATGAAAGAAAATACAGTTTTACTTTGCAGATTATTCTTGCAAGGTTGAAAAGGCTAAGAGCACTTTTCATCCTTAAACAGGCCTGGCGCAGGGAGTTTAATCAAGTTTACACCTCTCCATTACTGAGCTTTAGGTATTGTAATAAATAAAACCAAAAGCAAGTAAGCAAAAGGAAAGAAAAGGAAATTGTTCACGCTGTTAGGAACAAAATTCTGGAAGAGTTAGGGACTTCACCATGCACTGATGGACCGTGATTTGGTTAGTGTGGACCCTCATGAACTACCTGAGATCTTTCATTAAGCCTTATGGATTTCATCATGACCCTTAATGGAAATGACTGTGTTCGAAACTAAGCAATCCATGCAAAAATACCCAAACAGTTCATAACAAGGAAACAATTCAAATTGAATCATCCCCACAACAGGAATTTTGAGGAACTTGTAGTAGCTGTGGTCGCAAACATTCTAAGGTATCCTAAAACGTATAAATGCATTCAAATAGCCCTCATGGAGAAATAGCCTTCCGTTCATCTACCTACAGGATAGCAAATCTGTCTTACAGACTAAGGTAGTGTTAAGAAGTTCGTCGAGAAGAGCTTTTCAGGGGCAAGTTGTGATCTGCAGTCCGCAACTGTGGTGTCCCAGCTGCCAGTTCTTACCTTTCTGATCATCAGCTTAAAAAGCAACAGAGGGAGTTTGTTTTCCCATATACTTTAAACTCTTAAAATACTCTTGGGCTGAATTGTAGTGGGTCTCAATGTAAAGTCAAAAATATGAATGTATTCTGTTTTATTTTGTTTCCATTAGCTACCTTAATGACTTAGACAGAATCACAGCCCCTGGGTACGTGCCAAATGAGCAAGATGTTCTGCATTCCCGGGTGAAAACGACTGGTATCATTGAAACTCAATTCTCCTTTAAAGACTTGAACTTCAGGTATGTACAAACCTGTCTTCTACGTGTGGGTGGAGCAGACTTCCAGTTCAATATTTCTTCATAGAGGATACTTGCTCGCAGTCAAGTGCAGTGACGTTGAGTTAGCTGGATGGACCTCCTTTCCTGACATCACCACCTTCCTTCCTGTACTCCTTCAGCACACTCTAAACCTCTCCTTCCTTCTGGGCTGCGTTTTTCAGTCAGGTGCTATTCAGATTCTGTTTCTAATACTTAAAAATGACATTTTTCTTTGAGCTTTTTTTTTAAAGAAAATATTTAAATAGTCTTTTAGGAACAAATGCCAGGGGTACTATTTCACTTACCCTCTTACTTCTCTAGTTGTTTGACATATTCCTTAAATCAAACTTAGTTTAAGATGCAAATAATTAAAATACAATTATTTGAATGTGATGCTATTTAGAAAACTCACAAGGCACATTTTATCAGCCTGTTTTGGGTATGGAAATGAATCCCTATTTTATTGCCTTTAATTCCCTTTCAAGTAATCCTCTGAAATTCTATTATCAAATCACTCCTGGACTATATTAAGAAATGGAAATCATAATACAGTGTTAGATAACATCTCTTGGTCCTTAACAGCTTTCACACAAACACCCCAGAGAGGCTGAGTATATTTGTCATATTCATACAAAGCTTAACATTATTTTATGTGGATTTGGGGGTGAGATAGATTATTAGTAATACCAGGTTATGTTAGTAATGAAACATTGCTAGAACTACATACTAAGCAAGGTCAGTCATGCCTGCAATAATGGAGATGTATTTAAAGAATTAAAAAGAAACAAACAAACCTGGAGAAGCTGATATGAATTATTTATAGCCAATTATGAGGGGAAAAGTAACTTAATGCTCCTTATCTAGAACCCTCAACTCAGTTTGAGAGTAGTGACGGTTTTGAAATGCTGTGAAGAGTCTAGGTTGGTCATTATGAGGTGGCTGATTAGAACAGCTATTAAAATATTTTCAAGAGATATAAACGTAATATTTTCCAAATTTGTACTAAATTTCAGGCCTACACCTAGTGACTTTTCTGGAATTAATTAATGAACTGGCCTCACATGAGAGCAGGGCAAAGGGAATGCAACTGAGAATGCAGCCAGCGCTGCCTGGGCAAACTCGGTGAGAGTATCTCCTCAGCCCTTGCTCGGTTTTGTTGAGTCAGATGAACTTTGCTCCAGTTTCTGGAATTTTCCTTTGGGAGCCAAGTCCAAAGCTGCTCCCTCTGTCTCCCTCCGCCTTGCCAGGACTTTTATACACAGTCCCCTTTCTGTCTTGCCGCCTTCCCTCTCTGCTAATCCCTGTGGCACAGACTGGAACAGAGGCGGCTTTGAGGCTAGCCAGGCCCGACGTGGCCCTGTTCGTTCTCCAGGAAAGAGCAGCAGCGCGCCTTGTGGATCTCTTAGCTAGAACACCTACAATAAAGGTTGGATCAAGTTAAGAACTTGCAGAGTTAAGCATCTTGATGTTACCTGTCTTACATGAGCCGACGGAATTCTCTCAGCCCCAGATCGCCTGAATCACAGGGCGGTTTGGTGATGAATGCCACCTGGTGACAGTTTTGTCATGCCCCACCCCACACTGACCCTCTTAACAGCCCACTCATGAAAAAGCCCGTTGTCTGTTTTAGCATTCCGGGCATTAAAACTTTTGCATGTGCTTTACGTAGTGTTTTTGCTCCTTTTATTAATCTAGATCCCAAATGAGAAGACGCCTACCCCTCAGAGCCCTGGCCATCCGTCTGTTTATTGTCTCTCAACTGCTGTCCCGTAGTAACAGGCAACAGCGTCCGACACACTGTTGGGCAAAGGCTCTCCGAGTGCAGTAGGGTGAATGACAAACGGAGGATAAGAGCTAATTTGTAGCTAGTAATGATTTCTCAGGAGTAAATGCCCCCACCCTGCCCGTCTCAAGCTGCTAGTGTTCTATTACACATGCAAAGTTCGCAGGGAATTCAAATAAGCAGTTCTCGCCACCATGCCTGAGTCCTCCCCTTTTCCATAATAACATACCACACTACTTTTCTCTTTCTCCTTGTTATCAACGCTTCCATTTTCATTTTCCCTTTTGTTTCCATTTCTACTACATGCACTCTTGAGCTTAAAAAGTCTGGGGCTACATGTGCTAACGATCCGCCACCAGTGCTTGGAGCAGTGGTTTGCAAGAGGAAGCAAAGGGTCGGCTTTAGCCGAATGTGCAAATGTATCGCATGAAGTACAATGTACACAAAACGGTTGCTTGTGACGTGATACGCTGGGTGATTCTATATTTGATAAAGAATTGAGGAATGGAGGTTGGCAAAGACTCTCCAAAGAGAGTCTTCAGCATTACCAAGAAATGTTGAAGTTGTCATGAAACTGTGAAGCTTCCTGTTTATAAAACGTGAATTCTTACAACTTGTCGCTGAGACTCTTAGATACTCTAGAATGTAAAAGTATTCTTTTACTGTAAAGCAATTATTGTATAAATATGGTATTCTTTTATATTCTCTTTTATAGAAAGAAAATGATAGGAAAGAAAAATCAATCACATCTCGCTTAAATGTTTGAAGAATTTTAAAAGTTTATTCACAACAATTGAGATATAATAATCATTTAAAAATTTCATAAGGTTTAGCTACCTTTTTTCAAATACTGAGTAGAAGAGTCCTAATGTTTAGGCTTTCATACTACAATATAAAGTTCCTGCATTTCGAAACGGAACATAAGCGTAATTCACTTTCCAAGTTCCCCTCGGCAATTTCCCAGGTCTTAAAATATATTACATTAGCATTGATTCATATTCGCCTAGCACAAATCATCCTCAGACTATTTAAGACTAAAGAGTTAATTTACATATTAAAATGAAGAACTGAGAATTTTAAACAGGAATATCAAAATGAAAGACTCTGTGTGCCAAAGTACTGTGTCATCTCTCTGCATCATCAGACTTAATGGAAATCAGCCCTGAGTTCTTATCAAACCAGAGCAGCAACTGTCAGGCTGATAGAACAACTTATCTTCAGAGCTCTTATCAAAGCAAAGTTCCAGCTGCCAATCTGACCAACGATGTTTACAGGTTTTTCAAGTTGCTAAGTCAATGGAAAACAGGAAGCAAATCTAAGCATTTCTCTGGGGGAGCAATGTCCCCAGACTTAAGTGATTTAGAAATAAATCTAAAATGAGTTATCGATTGTAGAAAAGCCATTTTCTCTTTAATGTTCCACAATTAAACTATAGAGTTGAAATTACTGGGCAGAGGAGCCAGAAAGGCTGGAAACTGTCTCAACATAGAGCCGAAAAATGTGTAAATTTGGCAAAACTGCTTTCAAGAATGTTTGAACAGATGTGTGATTTGAAAAAAAAATGACAGTTTTCTTAAAATATGAAAGTTGAGTTCTATTCTGTGTTCACTTCCAAGAGTGTGAGTCACCAGGCTTAGCTATGAGGCCGCTTGTTTAGCCAGGAGTTGCATCCAGCTTTAGATTTGTTACTCCTTATTAGAAGTCAAGGAATTTTAATCCACACATGCTACATATTTGCTGCATATGTTGTCATGATTAATATTACCAGAATAATATATGACCTGGCATGGTTTTGATTATTTGCTTGTTTTACAGAACTAAGCATAAAACCTAGGAGCTTCAGCTTTCTAGGCAGGTTCCCCTGATTTTGAGACAGGGTCTCGATACATCACATCATATTAAGCTGGCCTTGAAGTGATTATGTAGCCTAGGTTAGCCTCAAATTTGTCACCCTCTTGCCTCCCCATCCTAAGTGCTCATGTGGGTATGCTCCAACATGCACAGCCTGAAATATCTTTTAATGGCTCTATGACTATAAATCATATGGCTGTATTATTTTTCTATCTTTCTTTTGTTAAAATGCACATGGTAAATGGGATTGATAATTATGTCAGTTTTCAGATTTGGTTCACTTGTACTTCTAAATACTTTTATCATATTTTAATGTCAAAGATAATTAAGGGATTTAGACATCCTTCTGTACCTGCACGCCCTTGGTGTCTCTGAGATGATTCGACTGTATAATGGCAGCACATGCTCAGAACTCACAGGTACCCTCATAGGTACTCACAGTTAAGACACTGAAGCAATCCTGACTAAGGCAGCATCTTCTACAGATCCCATTTAACAGAATGGCTCAGAATAAAGTCCTGCTCAGATTAGCACTTGTTCTAACGTGACCAGAGAGTAGAAAAGGTTAGAAATGCTGCTTTTCCAGCAATCCCATGCCTGTAGGAGGAACCATGGCATCTATCACAAATGGGCTGCAGAAGCATGGCTATTAATTCGTTCTCCTTAATTACATTATGAATTTTCAGTAATTGGAATAGTCGAATTATTCATACTAATTTATTATATTATGAGGCATAAGTACTTTCCTCTGGTCAAATATAAACCATACAATTCAGTAGCCTTCCAACTGATTAAATAGGACCATAAAACTCAACTGTTTGGTCAGCTGTTTAACCCAGTCATATAACTCTGGTGGCTTGCCCTATGTTAACATCATGGACAACTTAACACATAATCAATATTTGGCTATCACTTAAAAGCCTGGCTTGTTAATTTTTATTTATATCCTAATCAATAATTTAAAATCTTTCTTTTAACTTCAAGAATGCTAATTTTACCATCTGATGTTTGAAAATATTTATAAGACCCTCCTAAAACTTTAAACATATACCCCTCTCTCCAATATCCACAATTAGCACTACAAGTTCCATGCAACATTCTTGAAGCTCTCATTCAGAGAACTAAGGATAGCCAATCATGAACATTCCTCTCATTAAACTGTCAGTTTGATTTGATCAGTCTAAACCAGCCTGGTAGTAGGTATAGATGTATTTCTCATTTTAATTTTCTTTACAGAATGTCCAGAGTGGTTTTGGTTGTATTTATATGTGTGTGTGTGTGTGGTGTGTATATAGTCAAATATATAAGTAAAATTTCCCTTTGTTGGTCTTCAGCTTATTTAAGGATGCTACATTAATTTATAATTCTATAAAGTAGAGCTCAATTTACATTTTATAAGAATAAATATATGTGAGAAATGAATCATTATAATAATAGTGTAACAAGACCCAGCTTTTCACGATGCTAATGTCATGTCCGGAGATTCAGCATAAAAACACCTCTGCGGTCCTTGATCTGGTTTGTTAATGAGCATTTCAGTTCAATAACAGCAGATGGCTGAGAGAAACATGCAGAGCGCTCCGGCCCAGGCTTCTGTGTCATTGTGTACAGAAAGCAGTGCTGTGACTCACGTGAGTCGTAAATGGGAAGATCATAAACATTCATGCAAAGCTGGGCTCTCAGAACACTTTGTTCCCACGAACAAAGACTGCATAAGCTTTGTCCTCTCTCTTAAGAAAGCTAAGCTTGGTACCGCGGGAAGCTGTTTAGTGCCCAGAAAACAGCATTGAGGGCAGGTTCCCTAAGTTCCACATCTTACTAATAGCGAGTTTGGTCAAAAACTAATATTTTTTAAGTCTTAACTCAGCTCTTCAAAGGCTGAGTTTTAGTGGGCAAAATAATGATGATCCATTCAGATACAGAAAGGTATTACCATGAGTGAATAAAATGATAGCTATTTGTTTGTTTCTCGGGGAGAGCACACAATTCATACACTGCATGTGTGCAGCGGTAAGGTAGTCTCACTGCTGCTATGCGTCTACTGTTGATAGTCACAGGAGAAGAAGAACTCCTTCTCATACCTGCCGTGAGTTCCTAGTCGACCGTAATTGTCAGATCCTCAGAGAAGGGAAGGACTTAGTCGGTGAGGGGAAAGGCATGCTTTCATTTTGATAATCACCCCAGAACCCCACCTGATGCAAGTTGGAGCAGAGCCACTCGAGATGGTGGGGCTTGCTTACGAACGTGAAGGAAAGTATACACAGGAATTAAGCATGCAAGGGTGTGTGAAGTGCCTTCATCTCCATTCTGTTGAATTTACGCACGCCATAAAGTTCCCTTTGGAACTTTCATATCTCCACCATCCTTATTATCATTCCACTCCGTAGTAGATCCTGTGCCAGACATAAAATAAAATGGAACTAATTCTTGAGAAATCATTTTACTATCTCTACGGTAAAAGGCTGGGTCACCTGCAATCGATTTGAGCAGTTGTTGAAAGCCACAGTTAAAAGAGAAGGGTTTTTCTTTCCCCAAAATTTAAAGATTAGAAGACAATTTGATTGAAGATGTGGTGTGAGTTAAAGAAGAAAGTGTGATTCAGAATAGGCAGCAATTGAGAGTAGAGCCCAAAAGCTGATTAAAAGAGACAAGACTAAATGCTCCAGCAACTCCAAGTCCTGCTAGTGGACAGAATTTAGCAACATGTCCTTGAGTCCCATAGCATATCATACCTAGTGTAAAAAGGAACCAGTATTCTTGTCTCGCAAACCAAGTCACCCCTTCATGTGACTCCATTGTGTGGGACCAGTGGTCAGTTTTCCAGTAAGCAGTCACTGACAGAGGAGAAGCCTGTGAAGCTAGAACTGTTCAAATCTGTGGGTGTGACTCCGAGTGACAATCGCACTTGAAAAGCCCACCGTGAATGCCATCTTAGTGATAAACTTCCTACAGCCAGATGGGAAAACCCACACATTAACGCACCTCGTTAGGGCACAGAATCACATTCTTTGGACATCATCTGAAAATCCAGAATAGGCCGATAAGTAAACGAGTGGAGAATATGTAAAACTCCTGGAATCCAGAAGATCTACACTATTTCTACTGACATATAGGGAAACACGACAGGAGAAATTTTATTTTTGCCCATTAATTTGTTTATCAGCATGAAAAACTGCTGTGTGATCTGGAGAGAGAAAACTAGAGACTATTCCACCCCCACCCCGACCCGGGGAGAACGTGACTGTGAACTCTAGAAGCTAGAATGGGAACTTTGGTATAGTAAATAGGTTTATTTATAAGTGGGGAAACACCACACAAATTAGTTATTATATTGCCTAGCATAGTGCCTAAACATATGGTCTCAGCAAACATTAAATGATTAATAATCTTTAACAAGTTACTTTAGTTACTTGAGCATCTGAAAAATAAGAAAAATAGCTGTACATTTCTTTTTTTTTATTGAGAAAAGGAAAAAAAAAACAAATTTCCTCCTCCTCCCAGCCTCCCATTTCCCTCCCCCTCCTCCCACCCTTCTCCCCCTCCCTCTCCATGTAATGTGCTGGCTTTGTGGGAGCCTAGCCAGTTTGGATGTTCACCTTCCTAGAAATGGACGGAGGGGGGAGGACAGGGCAGGGAACCCTGACTGCTCTTTAGCTGTACATTTCTTACAGGCTCCTCCTTCTAGGGCTCCGAGTCAATGATTCTTCCAGGTGTCCAAGAGTACAGCATACCTGGTGTTTGGTTTGGGACACTTGGGGAATTTCTATTCTCTGCTACAAAGATGATAGCTATGTTATTGGTGTTCTTATCTGTGACCTGTGTTTCCTAGTCTGTAGTTAAACTTTAGACTTTCAGAGTTTCCCCTCTTATCAGTGGGTACATTTAACTTCTTTCTTTATTCTCTACTGGCTTTAAAGGGAAAATATGAAGTTAAAATGTATTTTTCTCCTTTAGCCAGCCTCTTTGTATGTAAACTGTGTGGTCTTGTATTTGCGTTGATTCTTGTTCTACTTCCAAACTACAGTCCTTCCGTCCTTGTCACACTGTATTCCTGTGTACAGTCCTTCCCTCCTTGTCACACTATATTCCTGTGCACAGTCCTTCCCTCCTTGTCACACTGTCTCCTGTGTACAGTCCTTCCCTCCTTGTCACACTGTATTCCTGTGCACAGTCCTTCCGTCCTTGTCACACTGTATTCCTGTGCACAGTCCTTCCGTCCTTGTCACACTGTATTCCTGTGCACAGTCCTTCCCTCCTTGTCACACTGTATTCCTGTGTACAGTCCTTCCCTCCTTGTCACACTGTATTCCTGTGTACAGTCCTTCCCTCCTTGTCACACTGTATTCCTGTGCACAGTCCTTCCCTCCTTGTCACACTGTATTCCTGTGCACAGTCCTTCCCTCCTTGTCACACTGTATTCCTGTGCACAGTCCTTCCCTACTTTCACACTGTATTCCTGTGTACAGCCCCTCACTACCTGGTACACTCTATCAAAAACAGATTGTAAGCCCTGGAGGCCAAGTCTTTGATGTTGATTCAAGAAATATCCAGTAAACATTGGTTAAACTGACCATGAATAAATAAGAAATGGTAGTTATTAATTTATGTAGCTCAATTTTTTTCTTCTTGCTTCTAAAAGCTTAGATTGTTTTCTGAAGACATGCTTCATAACCCCACACCTAGATACTTTTACATGTGCTTTTCATAAAAGTTGTCCATTCATTTGCCAACAAAGTCTCTATTCAGTTATTTCACAATATTTACTAAGTGTGTATTGTGTGTCAGGCATGATGCTAGGCAATATAACTGAAACAATTAGTAACATAGAGCCTTGCCTTGCATGAGTCCTGTTTTGTTAAACATGATAGATGTCAAACAGACGAGCTATATTTTTTTATTGTTGGGCATGAATCCCATAAAGTAAGAGTGGGCCACATAAATTAAATGGAAATGAGGAGAGAGAACTTAAGGGGATTCTCAGAAAGCCTCCTCTGTGGATGAGACTTGGAAACAAAACATGAAATCTGAGAGAGAAGCAGTAATGAAAGGGAGAAACAAATAAGCTCAGTGTGGTAATCACACAACCTGGAGAGTGAAGGCAGGCAGGCAGGGAGGAGGAAGGGAGGGAGGGAGGGAGGAAGGAAGGAAGGAAGGAAAGAAGGAAGGAAGGAAGGAAGGAAGGAAAGATAATCTCTCAACTACACAGTCAGTGTATAGCCATCCTGGACTTCAGGAGACTGTCTCAAAAACAATGAACTAAGTGAAGGGGAAAGAAAGCCGCATGTCAGCCGGGCGGTGGTGGCGCATGCCTTTAATCCCAGCACTGGGGAGGCAGAGCCTGGTCTACAGAGCTAGTTCTAGGACAGGCTCCAAAACCACAGAGAAACCCTGTCTCGGAAAAAAAAAAAAAAAAAAAGAAAGAAAAGAAAGAAAGCCACATGTCGCAAAAAAGTGAAAGAGCCCCTGAAAGAGTCCTGAGCCATCAGAAACATGGAAGAATATTATTTAAACAAAGAGAACACTGTGATTTTGCTGTGTTGAGAGGAAATTGACAGAGGAAAAACCTGGAAGGTCAGGAAGGATGGCAGCCGCTGCCACAGCTTGTGGGTCACTGCAATTTGGTTTCTTGTTCTAAGGCAAAGAGAAGCCATGAAAAAGCTGCCCGCGAGAACGTGAGTTTGTGCTATCCATTCAACAGTAAAGCGATGTACATAATGTGTGAGTCATGGGAGAGTAGCTCTGGATGCTGGAGCAGCAGCAAGGGGGCAGTCAGCTAGGATACTTTTGCTCTTGTCCTGAGGGGCATGTAAAGATGGAAGTGAAATGGAAATTTCGTTTTCGATGTGCGGTACCTGCAGAAAAGGGAAAGAGTAGCGCTATCTACTTCTCAGTTCTCTCTATCCATGAAAACTGTTACTAATTTATTAATGTAGAACTCAGTCCACACATTCAAACCCCTCCTGGGAGTGATTTTCGTGATCCTGCAGACTGACTTAAACCCCACCCTGTACTGACATGCTCTTTGAATATTTGAATATTTAATCACATAATATTATGATCACTTGCATGTATAGCTCTCTGCAGCCATCAAGATCTTTGAAAATAGCAATCATATCTTTTCATCTTCATATAAACTGATTGAAATCAGCGTTAGCACAGAACACAAGCTAATTGTTTGAATAAAAAGAATTCTAAGAAGAGAGCAAAGAGAATCCTCGTATCAGAATGTTGTACCCAATCTTCTAGTCTTTCTAGTCTATTCACTCTTGAAAATATGTATAAACTCTTATCAAAGTCTTCTAAGACTTATATTTTAAAGTGCGTTAAAATTTCCAATTGCTCAAGTTAGTGTGAAAATTATTCTACTCATTTCTACTCATGAATTTTCCCTTTTTCCTGTAGTCCCTTATCAAATTATGCAACAGAAATCAAAGAATGCATTTTAAGTATATCAAAATATGCGGCCAATGTCAACAATTCAACAAGACTTGGAGGATTAATTTTTCATTTTATTTTTTTACAGAATGTTTGATGTCGGTGGGCAGAGGTCAGAGAGAAAGAAATGGATCCACTGCTTTGAAGGAGTGACGTGCATCATATTCTGTGCTGCACTCAGCGCCTATGACATGGTGCTTGTCGAAGATGAAGAGGTGGTAAGTCCAATGTAAGAGGTGGAGGAAGGGGAGAGAAGCTAAGGCACACCAAACAGTGCTGCCCAGTTGTAGCCCTGCCCTTCCCAACCAAATGCCCCCCTCACTAATGTCCACAGTACCTAGGTCCTTGCTTGTGATGCCCACGCCCAAACTCTGCAGATAATAACCTTACACAGTCTCATTCTTTATGCCACAGAATAGAATGCACGAAAGTCTTCACCTATTCAACAGCATCTGCAATCACAAGTATTTCGCGACCACTTCCATTGTTCTCTTTCTCAACAAGAAAGATCTCTTCCAGGAAAAAGTGACCAGGGTTCACCTCAGCATCTGCTTCCCAGAGTACACTGGTAATGTTGCTTCCCTCCATTCTAGATAGTGAGCTGCTATAAGACCCATGGACCCACATGTTGTGTACCCCACAGTGTATGTGTATGTGTGTGTGGGTGTGCATGCAAGTTGTGTGCATGTCCGTGCAATCTCAAGACTGTTACCTATGTCTTCAATTACTCTCCAGCTTTAAAAAAAATGGTTAATTTTCACCATGTGTGTGTGCGAGCTCAGTAATGAGTTTATGTGCACCACATTATATAGTGCCCTTGGAGGATGGGATAGGACTCTGGATACTCTGAAACTGGAATTACAGAGAAGAGTGGGCCACCATGTAGGTTCTTTGAACCACATGCAGGTCCTTTAAGAGAGCTCTAAGTGCTTATAAACTCTGAGCAATATCCCCAGTCCTCATCCCTTATTTCTTTTTGAGATATGATTATCTTGTAATTCATCTATGCACATAAACTTGCTAACCAATGACCTTCATGAATCCACTTGTCCCCATCTTCCCCCTCACCCCAGGCTGGGAGTTGCAGAAGCCCACTGCCACACCCTGGTTTATACGTCAGTTCTGGGGGTCCAAACTCAAGCCCTCCTGTTTGTATGTTAGTCAGTATACTGGCTAAGCCATCTCCCCTGCCCTCCTATTTGGATCCTTTTATTTTATTTTATTGTTCATTTACATGCCAACCACAGTACCCTCTCCCTCCCTGCCTTCTTCTCCTCCCCACCACCCTCCCACCCAACCCCGGTCCACTCCTCAGAAAGGGTAAGGTCTCCCATGGGAAGTCAACAAAGCCTGGCACATCAAGTAGAGGCAGGACCAAACCCCTCCTCACCTGCATGAAGACTGAGCAAAGCATCCTTTCATAGAGAATAGACTCCAAAAAGCCAGCTCAGGTACCAGGGATAGAGCCTGGTCCCACTGCCATGGGCCACACAAACAGACCAAGCCACACAACTGTCACTCACATGCAGGGGACCTAGTTAGGCTCTAAGAAGGCTCTCCAGCTGTCAGTCCAGAGTCCACGAGGATCCATAAGCTCAGGTCAGCTGTCTCTGTGGGTATCTCTGTCATGATCTTGAACCCCCTTGCTCATATAATTCCTCTTCCATCTCTTTGATGGAGCTCAGCCCCATGCTTGGTTGTGGATCACTGCATCTCCTTCCATCAGTTACTGGATGATGGTTCTATGATGACAATTAGGGGGTCATCAATCTGATTACAGGAGAAGACCAGTTCCAGTACCCTCTCCACTATTGCTAGGAGTCTTCTCTGGGGTCATCCTCATGGATTCCTGGGAATTTCCCTACAATCAGGTTTCTCCCTAATTCCACAATGGCCTGTCTATCAAGATATCTCTTTCACTACTCTCCTTAACATGACTGTGATTCAGCTGAACACAATCTCTCAGATAAAGAGGAAATTTGCTGTACTGTGTATCTCAAAGCAAACTCCAAATGGAACAAATTGGAAAATATTAGATAGGAGAGAGTAGCTGCTCTGCAAACATGTCCAATGATACTGCAAGCTATATTACCTGCCACATAATAACGTCACTGTAATGCCACCCTAACTAAAGCTTGCAATATCACATTGGAGCTCAGTGGCTCTTCAGAATATACAGTGTGGCCAATGAACAGGAGGAATGAATTTGTAAACAGTTGTACTTCTCTTTCTCTGCCCTCCTGAGGTCCCCATATTTGACTGCTGATCGTGTCAGTTAGTAACTACTAAGTCATTAGTGTCACATGAAAGGGTTAATTTACCTTTAAAGACTCATTTTTAAGTACTTAGATATACTCTTATTGATAAAATTATCTAATATGGAAATAGTCATAATTTAAACATAACTATAAATCAAAATTTACATACACAAAGTACGAAGATCATGGCAGTCACTAATTAATTTTTAGTTAATTTTTAGTGTGTCATTCTAGAATCACAGACATCATTTATAATGTCTATACATCTATAGTGTGATCAATACAATTATGAACCTGTATTTCATGGTAGAGGTTAAATAAAGACATCGTTAAGGGATTCATATTTACTACAGCTTCTTAGAGAAGGTTTTGTTCACATGGAAATAAATCCTTTGAGAGTTGAGATTTTATGTACCTTCTCGGTTTCCCCTAACATAGTATCCTATTAGTTAACATCTTATATTGATGCAGTGTACTTGCTGTAATTGATGGAATGATGTTGACACATAATTAATTGAAATCCACAGTGTAATTAGGGTTTGCTCTCTGTGTCTGATAGTTCTATGTGTTTTGCTAAATGCATGCCATGTTAATTAGTTTTCTGTTAAGAGAACAAATATCTGAGGTAAATCAGCTGACAAAGAGAAAAGTAGGTTATCAAATCTCATAGTTTTTGAAGTCACAACCAATGTTCAGTTGGCAGTGTTACTTTTGTAAGTCTGTGACAATGAAGTGTGGCATGGCAGGTCCTTTTAGCCCCCTCTCAAGAAGGAAGCAAGAAAGAAAGAGAGGGGCATCCCACAGGCCGCTTTGAATGCACAAGCTTAGTAGCTAAAAAAAAACCTCCCATGAGGCCCCACCTCTTAAGAGTTTCTACTACATCAACTGGTACCATGTTAGGAACCAAACCTGTAACAAATGGGCCTTTGGAGGACATTCAGATCCAAACTAGAGAATTAATATAGCATCATATGAAATAGTTCTGTTGGCCTACTATCACATAGGCTTCACCTATATACGCCCTCTCCATCCTTCCAAAATCTAGAAACTACAGATGTTTCTAATATTATTATAGTTTCACATTTTTCAGAATCTCAAACTGCTGGGATGACTCAGTGTCTCATCTTCCCCAGAGATTGGAAGGAACCTTTGGCATTCTCACTAGCAAGGATGACAGTGATTTTGTATTCCTGTCAGGATTTCCTTTCCAAGTTTTTTTTTTATCTTCATTCTGTTTGTTTTATCTTATTGTGTTTTAATTTACTTGTTTCTTTATGTGTTCATTTCTTTACTAGAACTGGGTGTTGAACTCATGGTCTGTGCATGCTAGGCAAGACCTCTTCTACTAAGTCACCTTCCCAGCATAGTTGTGTTCTATAGTTTGAAGACTTTATCTTCATCCTAGAAGTTTGCTTTGAGCAACAAGGAAGTTTGAAAGCAAAACATGTATCCATTAGAAAGACTTTGGGGTCCTTTCTGCCATGTCTTCAACACATCTATTCTGGTGCGAAGCTAATCTATTGAAAGAGTTATTGACCAGTTTTACTGTTTTCTACTGCCCTTTTCCATCTGCTCTGGGTGCCATTCTAGTAGAGTTTCTCAGGCTTAACTTTCTTCATGCAAGGCGTCAAGAGTCACTCTCTATACCATTCCACGCCTCAGCTCAGCTCCTCTGCCAGCCAAGACAATGAGTTTCCTTACCTCTCATTCTATTTGATTCGTACACTGCCTCTACAAAATTTCACTCATTTCCATCTGAATAGATCTTCAAAATGTCAATCTATTTCACACCTCCATCCAGAAGGACTGGGGCTGGGGATACTACAGACCATGATGCATTGCACATTTTGGCTTTGCTTCATCCTTTTATTCTTCTCAACTCTCTCTTAAGACCTTGCTCAATACTACCTGTTTCTGCAAACTAGTCTGCCACGGTCTCACTTAGTTTCTCTTTTAGCTTGTATTAAACCTTATGCAGGATCACAAGATGCAGTATTTGTATGTGTATGAGAGAGAGACAGTTATCTGTCACTCACCTTGTGATGTCAGTTTTTAAGTGTTTTAAAATTTAAATTATCATTGCATCATTTCTCCCCCTTCCTCCCTCTAGACCATCCAATATCTAACATTTTCCTGACCCCCAGATTCATATCCTCCTCTTCTTCAAGGTTGTTACATACGCACCCAAAGGAATTGACATACAACTCTCAGAAATCCCAGCAGAGCTGATATAGAATTATAGAATACAATGCACGTGTGTTTGTGTGTGTGTGTGTGTGTGTGTGTGTGTGTGTAATGTTGTGTAGGTCCTGCACAAATCTCTAGTATCTGACCATTGACACCTTGACTTTGGAGTCGAGAGGTGGTGTTCTTAAGACTCCATACATCACATAGCACACTTCCTATAACTTGATGGTGCTCTTTATAGCTCTATGACTTGTAAGATGTGATTAATATTTACTGCTTTCGTCTCTTTGCTCAATAAGGACCAAATACATTCGAAGATGCAGGGAACTACATCAAGAACCAGTTTCTAGACCTGAATTTAAAAAAGGAAGATAAGGAAATCTACTCTCACATGACCTGTGCTACTGATACCCAAAACGTCAAATTCGTGTTTGATGCGGTGACAGACATAATAATAAAAGAGAATCTCAAAGACTGTGGGCTCTTCTGAGCCACCACTTTATCTTATATTTGTGATGGTTGTAGTCTGTTCAAAGACATTCAAGGTGCTCAAGGGGCTGTGTGATTAGTTTAGGTAGATACTAACTTATCTAGAAATGTAACTCGAATTATAAAACAAAACTTTCACACAAAAATGTTACTGCTGTATTATCAACTGTATCTGGATAAAGTTTTATTTCCTAGGGGCATGGGGGGGGGTAGAGTTTCTGACATTCTCTATATAGAATTTGATTTATCTTGGTAACTATAACAATATATACTCATGTTACTAAACTTTCTTGGAGATGAGCTACAATTGACCAATTTTTAATAAAAGAATAAATTACATCCCCCAGCTAGGTTTTGCTATTCAATGTCATGTCTGTACTACAGGAACTGTACAAAAATGATACAAGGTATGTTTTGGTGACCTGCCCTTCATTGCCACGAAGCATACACAGTACATGCTTTTGTTGATGTGAAATTGCATATGTAAAATAAACATATACAATATTTCTAAGTTGTGTGGGATGTTATTGCAAGTGATAACCTGGGCTTTGGGGTGACTATTAAGATTGCAAGAGAAAGGGGTTCACTTAATAGAAAGTTTTCTGTCTTGTGGATTTGAGAAATAGCAGCAAACAGGAGAGATTTAAATAATAGCTACTGAACTTCTCTGTTGGACCTTAGTGGTCTGTTTTAACTTTAAATTGGTGCCCTACAAGTTGAAGCATCGTACACAAAGATAAAGGTGTCTGCTCTTTTAATCTTGAAGCACCTTTTGATGTCATTTATCCTTTGGCATTTGTGGAAATGAATATATAAACAGATTTTCAGACTAGTGCATCAAATTTATAATCATTCATGACAGATTAATTTGATTTTTTTTAACAAGAAAAGAGTGATGCAAAGAACAAAAAATAAATCATTTGCCAATCTATAGCTCAGGGCGACCTTGGCATCTTGGTCTCTGAGAGCTATCACACTGCCACAGAACAAACACATTTTCAGTGTAAGCACATAGATCCATCTAAAGTTGGGGAACAATTCTCACTGGGTTATCTGTGCCTGATCACTCCCCATTAAAAACCACAAAAGAGGTAAAAAAAATCACTCAAAATGTAATCAGTTTTAACGTTAAATTATGTAGAGCCTATACATTATTACAGACTATAAGATATCAAGAACAAGAGAAACATGAAGAGTTGATTAGTTCGGCTAACTGATAAAGCTTTGTGGACGAGAATCAGCAATTCTCTGACAACCATCCAGCATTTTGATGGAGACAGGCAGTGTCATAATATTCTAAATTCAGAAATCAAATATTTTAGATTTTTCCACTGCTTTTGTTTCTCCCACTCTAATCTATTTTTCTCAGAGAATTGTCCCAGAAAGGGAAAGGTGTATTGTTTGAAATAATAATATTATTATTATTTTGATATTACTTTAAATTAATTAACCCTAGTTTTCACTTTCTAATGAAGAAGTCAAAATATTTCAATTTGTCTTTACAAAATACATAATTATTTTTTGAACTCATGTATCCCACAAAAGTCTTGAGTTTACCATCGCCTACTCCTGATCCTCAGACTCCTTCTATTGGTGCTATTACAAGCATGTACAATTATTCCCAGCAAGTCTGGGGTCTAGAAAAGAGTTGGGTAGACAAAGTGATTATTGACTCTTTCCTACAATTGAACATAAAAAGAATCTTGCACAATATAGAAAACAGTACTAGGTATTAACTTCAATTAAGAAGCAGGATTTTTAGTAGGGAGCAAAGCAAATGTTCATGTTTTCATTGTTGTGATCTTTAAAATCAAATCTACTTTTACAGATGGGGTTAAGAAAAGTTATGATAAGAAATTGTAGGAAGAATGACCAATGCCTGAGAAATTCCCACAAAGAACAGTGGTGCTAAATTGACTGAAATGATGACACCAGTCTGATTGTACACTCAGGCTCCTGATTGGACAGTCAGTAACCAACAGCATCTCACAGAAGCATCCTTAGATTGTGCACGAGCTGGCCAGTCAGCAGATAAGAATAGAGTGATAAGGGGATTGCTAAATGGTCAATGATACCTTCATACCAAAATATTGTGAGAGCTGGTGACTATGAGACAAGATGCTTCCTGAAAGGGGAATTCCACATTCTGTAGAACGAAAAATATTTATGCGTCATAAATGTCATCTACCTTATTGATGCAAGCAAAGTGGATAAAGCAGTCTTCACACATCTCATAAATGGGCAACCAAGATTGTTACGCCCTGAACATGCTCTAGTACAAACGGTATTTCCTGGTCCATCACTCCATGTAAGCACAGAATGTGCCTTGAAATAGTAGCTGGGAATTATTTCAGCTTGACAACAGGAAGCAATATAAACACAAGAAAAAATAAAAACATTTTTTGAGTGTGCGTGTATGCGGCTTTATCATTTCAGAGTCAGAGAAACACAGGCTAAAATGTGTGAGTGAGGAACATAAAATATTTGTAAGAATTACGGCAGAAGTTATGAGCTCTGTCACGTAGACTAATTCTATTTTTATTGGAGTGATCATTCTCTAAAAAACCCATTCTACTTCAGTGAATCCTTTTCTGAAGACATTTTTTTACAAGCAATTCTGCAGCCACATGGGGGCACACTTACATTAGGTTTCCAAACCAAGTGTTGCAGCTGTAGTTTAGATTAACGACCACATTGATGAAACATCTATCAGAGGCATATGAAGAATCTCAGTTCATACTGTCCTGCTGTGGCAGCAGTGTGTGCTTGTCTCCTGATGATCACAGAAAACAGCGTAAGTCTATACGTCACAGGCCATGGAAGCATCTCTAACTGTAGAAGTATGCAGATGTATATTCCTTGCTTGGTCTTATTATACATTTAGTGACTTTTGTTTAAATCTGAGTGGTGATTAATTTTTAAATATGTCCTCTTTATTCTGTACAATATTTCAAATGCTGGTTAACTAACATCGTGCAAACACACCCTAACAATGTTGAGCACAAGACAACAATCTGAGGGTTCACAGCATCTATGCTGTGAGTTGTAACCAACTGGCTGCTCATTAATGGGTGTTCTATCAGAAAACGGTAAATCACAGTACAATGCCGCTGCTAATGGCAGACATTCTATTACTCTGTTTATTGCAGTGTTTTTCCCAACCATCACTCCACCACATCACAGGAAATCTTTCCCTATGCCATCCTTTCTGACCCGTTTGCATTTGTAATGACACACGTTTTCCTTCCAACCACATTTTCCACACCGGTGAGGAAGGAAAGAGTCACATGAAGGAAGAAAGCACCCTAATTTATATCATGGGGACAGGAATGGCTCTCCAATTACTCTGAACCTTCCAGATAAGGAATAATGCATAAGACTCGTAGTCAAAACCATTACTTTACTTGAAAGACATGTTTTCTAAAGTAGCCAAATTGTCATAAAACCAAGCATACATATGTGATTGAAAATTATTGTATTTTGTTTCAATGCATAACACTAAGTTTTCTGTTATGGCAAGGAAAGATTCAAATATTAAAGTTTTTTATGGCCAATGGAGAATATTTTTATTTTAACCTGTTAAAAATCTCAGACTGGAGAAAAAAACTTAGATGACTGTAACAGCGCTCAGCATAGGTTTGGCATATAGAGCATCCCATCCAGAGATGATGACACCTGCTACAATTTTATTTACAAACTTAAGAATTTGCAAATTGGGTTCATGAGATAGTTCCCAAATAAAGGCACTTGTCCCCAAGCCTGACAACCTGAGTTTGACCCCTGAACCATCACAGGATAAAGAAAGGGCTAATTCTCAGGAGTAGTGCACAGACACTCAGTGGTACCTCCCCACACACACAGAAAGAAACTAAACAAATAAATTTTAAAAATATAAATTTGTTTCCACCTAAGTATATGAATGTGCAAGTGGATATTTTTATGCAAGGAATATAAGATTATTCACCAGCAAAGAAACAATTGTGTTCCTCACAGAGTTAAGCAAAGAGAGCAATTCTGTCAATCCACAGAGTGTACAGGTACACAGGCCATCCCTTGACATCTCTTTTCATATGTAATACTAAGTATGAACTGATACTGACAACCATGACATGGCATTTCCACAACATAAAATGTGGATACTTTACTCATCAAAATACCCATAAATAATTTACCACAGTAGATACAAATACTTGTTTTAAATAATTCTTCTCTGTGTAGATATAAAAGGTTCTATGAAGGCTGTAGGACACAGCTTGATTATGTGGTGGTTCATTATCTGAGACCACAGCCTGAGAAGAATGTCCGTGAGCTTCCCACACTGTTGTCCTCTAGAGGAGGATGGAAGAGAATCTCTGGCCTTTCTCTAAAGAACAGCCTTTGCTGCTCCTCGTGCAAAAAGGATGACGGTACAGACATGCCAAGAGGAGTCTGGAGGAATGTGCTTTGCTAAGTCACACAACTCACTTTATTCAATCATGCACCGATTTCCAGTGTTCAGACTTAAAATATAATCACTGTTCTCTGCCTCTTTGAAGTCTCTGCGTTCACATTTCACAAGTAAATTACATAAAAAGTCTATAGTCGGGGCTCAGCACATGGTCAATCCCCCATTCTGCAATAAAATAAACCAAAACAACGAAGAAGCTTGCAATAAGTGAACTCGTGTAATTTTCTATTATAATCCTTTGTTTGGATGGTAGGTTACGTTTTATACTCTGCACTTCTATAAATTTCACTAAACTCTGAGATACCAACAAGAAGTCGCCCACCAGGCATTTCATGAAGGATCTCTGGGAATAAATTCTCCTGAAGGATGGATTCCCTACAGACAAACTACAGGAGTCTCAACCAATTGAAACAGCTTGATGGTTAAAAAGCTAGTTCTTGCACAAATTGAATATTTTTTATTTATTTTAGACAATCATTTGTTAAATTATGACTGGCATACTAACCATCTGGTTTTCTGGATTCCAAGGTGACTACCATTCATGATGACACTGTATCTTTCCTGATTTCTTATTCAAGAGGGTTTCCTGTTTTCATCTATTAAAACAGAATTATGTATAATTTTAGCTAGATAGAAAATAATACGGTTCCTTTTAACTTCTTCGTATGCCCTTACTCTTAATTTACTGTTTTCCTTTTTCTGTATTGCTCTCTCTGGTTCCTAATTAAGTTCCCCTGCCCCACTTTTCCCATTCTCCCTTCAAATCATTTGTATCTTGCTATTCCCCTCTCTACTGTTGAACATCCCCATCCCCATAGCGCCATTTACTTGCCTCAGCTCTGAGGATACTCTAGAGTTGCGCACTGATTTCTGAAGACTTAGAGTTAGGAACTACAGATGAAAGATAACATGAAATATGTGTCTTTCTGATCTGGGTTACCTTACTCAATATGATCCATTACAATTCCGTCCATTTACTTCCAAATTTTATTTTTTCTTTACAACTGAATAGTGTTCCTGTGCATAAATATATCACATTTTTTTATCCATTCCTCAGCTGAAGGATAAGTAGGATGTTTCCATTTCCTGGCTCTTGTGACGAGAACAGCAATGAACATAGATGAGCGAGTATCTGTGGAGAAGGACGCTCATTTCTTTGATAAAATGGCAAGTCACTCCATGGTGTAACGGTATATGACAGATTTCTTTTCGTTTTTTTTTTCTTTTAGTTTTTTTTTTTTGAGGATTTTCAATATAGATATCAAGAATGGATAAACCAGTTTGCAATCCCACCAACACTGAATAAGGTCTCCTGTTTCTCCACAAACTTGAAAGCATTTGTTGGCAGTGGTTTTGTTAAGTTTTTGTGATTCTGACTGGGGTGAGAAGAAATCTCAAAGTTGTTGTGTATTATCTGTGTACATTGTAAAGAGGTATCTCTGCCTAAGGTGCCTCTGATCTGTTTAATAAAGAGCTGAGTGGTACTAGCTAGGCAGGAGACAATAGGCAGGTATGGTGGGGAGAGGGAAGAAGAAGACGAGGAATCTAGGCATGAATTTTGCCGGCAGGCTCAGAGAAATTTGGCTTTGATGTACTAAGGAAAGGTAAAAGCCTTGTGGCAGAATGTAGATTTAAAAAAAAAATGGGTCAG
Organism: Microtus oregoni; assembly: GCF_018167655.1. Taxonomy (NCBI): domain Eukaryota; kingdom Metazoa; phylum Chordata; class Mammalia; order Rodentia; family Cricetidae; genus Microtus; species Microtus oregoni. Next base: position 8,480,110 of record NW_024543077.1, on the reverse strand, counting down.
TTTTCTTATATGAGCTTATTGGAAACAAACCTGAACTAAAGGCCAAGCTGTCATAATTAATAATAAATATCTACGTCATTATTTGTGGGCTGGCAATCCAAAAAAAATAGTCTGAAAAGAAAGCTTGTTACACAAAGTTACTTTGATTTGGAACCTCAGAGAAGCGACACCTGTTAAGTCTCAGTCACATAACTACCTAAACAAGACCTGAACAACAATAAGAATCCCATGGTATAACGGGAAAGTTTATAGGGACTCAACCTTATATAAAGAAATACAGGCAACTGGCAATGCTGAGAGGAGGAAAAATAGCCTTCTACATGGAAGAGCCCCTGCCCCCCACATTGGTTATCCAATACCAAATTGTCAACTCACAGATAAATACATACAAATAACATTAAGCAGACTGACTAGGTAGGTTGTATTTCTTTCTATTTCTTTCTCTCTCTTTCTCTCTCTCTCTCTCTCTCTCTCTCTCTCTCTCTCTTACTCTGTGTGTGGGGGGTATGGGTCTGTATGGATATATATTATATACATGTCCCTAAATATAATATGTAACATATGAAGCAGATTGTTCAGTAGAGTGCTATTGTACTTTTACCAAGGTTTTCTTGAATGTGTTCATGTGTGATGATAATTAAAGAAAAGAGGCAATGAGTTTGAGGGAGAGCAATGAGGGATACTGAGAGCAGGAAAAATATCTTCCTTAGGAAAGAGCACACTAATTGTTTATCCAGGAATAAAAAGGATTGAAGAAATATATACAGCTAATGTTGAAGGAGCTGCGGGTTGCATTCCTGCCGCCCTGCTCCCAGCCGCCTGGCTAGCTTATACCCCGAAATAACAACACACAAACTGTATTCATATAAACACTGCTTGGCCCATTTCTATTAATGTGTGTAGCACCCAAAGGTGCGCTTACCAGGAATATTCTAGCCTACGTCCATCCTGGGTTGGAGCTTCATCGCATCTGCCCCAGAGAGGAGAGGAAATGGCATCTTACCTCACTTCCTCTTCCTCCCAGGATTCTGTTATGTTTACTCCACCCACCTATGAGGCCAAGCAGTTTCTTTATTAATTACCTAATGACCTTCCTCCATCAAGCTAATGTCCTCTCATCCTCTGCTCCTTGACCAGTTGGGAGACTGTGTCAATCACCATGTACTTCAAACTGAAGCTTCTCTGATGAGGGTGGAGACATGCAGTTATCTATGGGTATAGTGATATCTTTTGATAGATAATGCCATGCACTGTGGCGGGGTAGCATTTGGCTTAATGCTGGATCCATATACAAGTTCAAGGAAGTATGGACAGTACAAAGTCAGCTTAATAGGTTACAAGAAAAATAGGACAAAAATTGTGTGGATATTTAAGGGAGTGGTTCAAGGAGGAGCCGGGGGAGGAGTCAAAGACCATTGTGTGAACTTATCAAAGGGGTAATAAAAATTAATAAAATTCCTGGAAGCTGTGAACAGGCTGAAATCAGGTTCAGGACTACTTCTTGTACTCAGGCCACATGATCTTGACCTCGAGGACCTTACAAAACTAAACTACCCAGTCTTCCAATTGTCAGCAACTTTGAAGATAATATCAAGGGAGCTGTAAATGGCCACTATTTGGAATATTTTAATAGATTACAAACCATGCACCATAACAAAGTCCTATCATGACCCGTGGGAAAGTACATAAAGTGTAAGACTAGCAGATCGGCTGGATAACGCTCCAGCAGGTTAACTGCCCTTCCTCTTTCCTTACTACTGTAAGGAACCGACCAGGCTTAGAGCATGCAAAGCAAGCACCCTGCACCGAGCTGTAGCCCCAGCCTCAATGATGCTTTAATATTGAACACTTAAGTAGAAAATGAGCCAACTCCAATCCATAGTATGCTTAATAATATAAATATATGAGATTTTCTTTTAAAATCCTCACATTTTAAAATTCCAACATAGAAGTTTTTTTCCACTGTGATATATTAGAATATTTAGTGCTTAAGGTAAAATTAAAATGAAAATCAATACTCTTGAAACATTTTAGCGATTGTTTTTAAATACCAAAATTCTGAATGGATATTTATAATGTCCTAATAAGAGCATAGGAAAATAAGGTAAAATTTTATGCACGTATTTTTATGCTTTGATATCTGAAGATTATGATCATTTACATTAATTATTAAATTATATGTATATGTGCATTTTTCTTATGCATGTGTATGCTCATATGTAATAAAAGTCATCTCAAAAGTTTTACTTTCTTCTGTCACTCTTCTTGAAACCTTTAACCTCAACAGGTCTCACAACACAACTCTCAAAGGCTTTGCTTTCTCCCTATGAGTTAACTCAGTGAATATGACCTAAAAGCTAGGAATTATCTCTTTCTTCATGAAAATCTAAGCTGCCAAAGCAAACCTAGTTAAAGAAGTCTTGTGTGTTGTTTTCTTTAAACTAGCGAAGCATAAAGCTTTCTTAGTCCTTTTTTGTTTGTTTGTATTGTCTTTTTTGTTTTTTGAAACAGGGTTTCTCTGTGTAGCGCTGGATGTAAAAAAAAAGAATATAAATAGTAACATTTTCTATTTTAAAAGTTATTTGAAGCTGGGCGGTTGTGGCGCACACCTTTAATCCCAGCACTCGGGAGGCAGAGGCAGGCGGATCTCTGGGAGTTCTAGGCCAACCTGGTCTACAAGAGCTAGTTCCAGGACCGGAACCAAAAAGCTAAGGAGAAACCCTGTCTCCAAAAACCAAAAAAAAAAAAAGAAAATTTATTTGAAATATACATTTTACCCAAGCACAATGGTTATACCAAATTACAACCAGCTTGTACTCTACTAAACTCTCATAGAGCAGGAGTGGTAAAAGTACACAATTCATCCTGCTGATAATCAGAACTGTCTACAGATTGTGATCGGGACATTAACATGCTAAAAGCAGTATTTTTACTACAGAAGTTTCTTTCCTTTCTTTTTGGCCTAGGGTTTTATTCCAGAAGAAGTCTACCTTCAAACTCCACCTAAGCAGAGGCTCAGCAAATATCTAATTTTATTTCTTTTGTGATCGATGACAACAAAATGCCCTGCTGAGCCCCCTGTATTTTACAAGTGCTCTGAGCAGTGGAAGCTGGAATTTCTAATATCCACACACGATTTGTGACATTAATCTCCCATCGTCCACCAACTTGGAATGCGAGAGCTATATTGGAAAGGTCCTAATTAATTACTATTCCAACAAGAGCTCTCAAGAAGCAGGGGAGGTGTGACTGAGCAAGAACTGAGCCTTAATAGATCATTTGTGTTGATATACACGATTGTATGAGTAAAATACAAGAAGTCATCCGTCTAAAACTCAATAAACCTTATTTATTTCTAATATACAACCATCTGGCTATATGTGAGATTTCTTATTTAAAGAGGGCATTCTCAGGCTAGAAAAGTGGCTTGTTCTTTTCAAAGGCTGCTGTGTTAAACCACAGTGGACACTTAAGCAGACTGATTGCCTTAACATCGACTTGTTAGCCCACTACAGAGGTTTGGCAGTGAGCTCTTTAATTCTGCCGTACGCACATCTTTGAAGCAAGGACAGCAGTAGTAGTGTAGTTCGGGGAACAGCAATAAGTGGGGTGACATGGTGAAATACGGAGAAACGTGACTACATGTATTAGATGCCAAGGAAAGTGGCAGACAACTTGCTATGCTCTTGTACTTCTGTATGTTAGAAGTTTAGACCATTCCAGCATCATGGCAAAGGACCTCAGAAAAAGGGAGAGGCAAAGAAAGTGGAGAAAAGTCATTCCTGGCTCTGGAAACCTAGCCAACTATGTGGGGCTAGGAAAGGCATGAATCTTGAAGGAGAACCTTCACCTTCCACTTTACCAAGCTGGCATAATTACTGACTGATCAGTATTTGTACTCCTACCAACAGGTAGTGAGGTCTTCACAACTCATCAAGACTGGTTTCTTTGCAACAGATGGAGACAATTATAAGAGCAACAACCAATTAGAATCAGAGTTGTGAAGCCCAGTTCCAGCTGATACATCTATAACTAACACAACTCCTGCACTTCAGGTTCAGGAATGATTACAGAAGTGGCAAAGGGATATGGATTATGGAATGTGCTGTGAGATTTTGATTCCTGGAAGTGTTTAGAAGTTTGAAGTCTCACCAATATGATTTCCTAAACAAACTAAACAAGGATGACAAGAAGAGACATAGTAATATAGATGGGATAAAGCTCACGGGGCCTCAACCCTGCACAAAGAACTACAGACAACTGAGAAATGCTAAGAGTTTGTGCCTATAGCCAATACTGAACTGAGAATAGTTGCTACAGGAAAAATCTTTGAGAAGCTATTTTCTTTTTTTTTTTTCATTTGCAAGTTGTTTTTTATTGAAAAATAAATTTCCGCCTCCTCCCAGCCTCCCATTTCCCTGCCCCTCCTCCTACTCCTCTCTCCCTTCCCCCACTCCTCTCCCCCTCCCTCTCCAGTCTGAAGAGCAGTCAGGGTTCCCTGCCCTGTGGAAAGTCCAAAGTCCTCCCCCCTCCATCCTGGTCTAGGAAGGTGAACATCCAAACTGGCTTGGCTCCCACAAAGCCAGAACATGAAGTAGGATCAAAACCCAGTGCCACTGAAGCTATTTTCTTAAAACAAATGAAATCAATGACGAAGGAGAGCCCCTTGGTCTTCCCCAGGGGCACCGTGTTCATCGGGACTCTACATGGTAAGTTAAGAATGAATAAAAATGACACCTAGAGTTATAAAACAGAAGATGGCTGAGTTTATGTCACAAAATTATAATGTTTAAACACAAATTTTTCCCTGGCAGAACTCTTGTTCCAAAATTGAACCATTAGAATTCTATTAGTCTGATTTATTAACATTTTAAAATACTGAACAAAAGGCAAGTTTCTCTTTTTACGCAGGAAGAGACTTTCCCCTTTGTATAAAATCAATGTGAGCTACTCATCTGAGCAGAATTCCTTCTCGACACTACAATCTTTCACTAAAATAGTATTGTAATCATTTTAATGTGGTTTCTAGACCTAGCTATTTTCCAGACAATTAACTACACCATTGAACCCAGAAAAATGTTAGCATATAGGCTGGTTTTTCCAAAAAGACAATGCTGTAAAATGATAAGACCCAAGTGCAACATGTCAGAGGAGGATAAATCATGTATTATTGAATATAGTCAAACTAACTGTGTTCAGCCATAACTAATGAATGTATTTTTCTACTTGAAGACCTAAGTGACAATTTACTTATCATGTAGGAGGAAAAATGTGTTTCTGCCATTATCAAAGCATGGGTAATGTGAAATTCAAAGTGTGTTAAGAATCAAGAAAACTCATAGCAATAGTGAAACATAGCTGAACTTGTAATCTCCTTTGATCAGACTGGCGACTACTGCAATTATCAACAAAGAGTCTTCATTCAACATCTGATGGAAACAGATTCAGAGACTCACAGAAAACTTTGGGCCAAGTTCAGAGAGTCCTAATGAAGAGAGGGAAGAAGGACCATAGGAGTCAGAGGGGCCAAGGACATCACAAGAAAATCTACAGTTAAAACCGACCCAACGTATAGGAACTCACAGAATCTGTACTAACAGGGAGCCTGCATGGGACTGACCTAAGCCCTCTATGTATATGTGATAATTGATTTGCTTGGTCTATTTGGGGAACTCCTAAAGATAGGAGCAGGGACTTTTGCTAATACTATGGCTGGCTCTTGGGAGCCTACTCCTCATAGATTGCTTTCCCCAGCCTAGATGGTAAGTCTTAGTCTTACTGCAACCTGATATGCCGTGCTTTGTTGATACTCATGGGAAGTCTGCACCTTTCTGAACAGAATCAGAGGAGGAGTGGATGAGGGTTGGGAGGATAAAGAGAGGGAATGGGAAAAGTGGAGGGACAAGAAATTGCAGTCAGGATATAAAACAAATAAATAAATTAAAGAAAAGGAAAAAGAAGACTCAAGAAAAACAAGACAAGTTTTGTAAGTCTATTGAAATAAAACTGATTTTTATTTCAAGCTATATCACTACAAATCCACATAGAGAAAGAAACAGTGGAAGAAGACCAAAGGCATTGTTTCTTAAAGCACATACAAACAATGCTATTCACTTTAGGAATAACTCCATCAGAGATACAAACCCATTAAGTCATTAAGCTGGTGCTGGTCAAAATTGCCTTTCTAACAGCAAAGGTAATTACTTAAAAATGAAAGTTCTTGGGTTCCAGTTTGAATTCTGCTGCTCCAAAACATCTCAAGAGTTTATGATTTGTGCAGTTAAAGAGTAGGGAGTGTGTGCTGCTTTTAACATCTAAATAATACTGTTGTTTTATTTGGATTCACTTACATATGCATGCAGTTTACTTAGATATAAACCAGGGACTTCATAAATTTTAACACTTGAGGAAATTATGAGTGAATATATGTGTCTATTTCAAAATACTATAGTCTAGTTCATATGGGACACAAGGTACAGGTGCACACTTGAGGAGAATTATAAAATAGGAATCATATTTCCAACCTTGGCCCATTATGTCATTCATCCGTGCATTTATTTGGTCAATGAGTATACTTCATCTGCTACCAAGTAAATACTGTGTCTGATTAGGAAGCTAAAACTGTGAGAGAAAAATAACTCACAAATTCTACTTTCTTAAACACTCCTGGGGTATAGGGAAATAAACTATTTTAAAAATGCTATGATACGCACAAAATACAGATATGTTATGAACACAATAATAGATTCAATAGGATCATAGACCTTAAGTAGTGACCTAGTTCAATGAGTCTGATTTTCTCTAGCAAACAAGCTATTAAGTATTTGTTTAATTGATAGCATGTCTTCAAGAAATAAATATTTAAATAAGATTAGAATAATTCTCATACTTAAAATGATTTCCCTATTTGTTGCGATGTCTAGAAGCCTGATGTTCATTTCTCCTCTTTCTCATTGTCCTAGTTAAATTTCTATTGCTGTGAGAAGCCCACAACCAAAGGCATGATGGGAAGGGCTTATTGTGTCTTACACATCCTGGGCATAGCCCGTCTTTGAGGGAACTTAAGGCAAGAATCTGGCGACAGGAACTGATGCAGAGGCCACGGGGAATGCAGCACACTGCCTTGCTCCCCACGGCTTCATCAGTCTGCTTTCTTATACAACACAGATCTCCCTGCCTGGCACTGCGCACAGGGGCCAGCCCTCTCAAATCAAGCATTAACCAAGAAAATGTCCCCACAACCTTGCCTACAGGCCAATGTGCTGAAGAGATTTTCTCAACTGAAGTTTTCTCTTCCCAGATATGTCTAGGTTGTTTCATGGTGACAAAAACCAACCAATACACTCATCCCACCAATGCAACTGCTTACAGGCCTGTCCGTTTGTGGCAGTGGATGCAAACAATGCCTTTCTCGGGAATCGGCCTCTCCCCATCTGCAGAGAGATCCTGGATCTGTTTCTTCTGATCGTTTCATTTGTCACACACTAGTCCAGTTGATCCAAGCAGAGATCGCTTTCAATTAATATCGCAGGCTTTGTTTTTGTAATAGTGAAAATGTGGCTAATTATAAAACATCTGGAGCAAGCAAAAACACAAAGAAAAGAGGAACATGGGATGTACTCACTCATATTTGGTTTCTAGCCATAAATAAAGGACATTGAGCCTATAATTCGTGATCCTAGAGAAGCTAAATAAGAAGGTGAATCCAAAGAAAAACATATAGACATCCTCCTGGATATTAACCTTCATCAGGCGATGAAAGGAGACAGAAACAGAGACCCACACTGGAGCACCAGACTACAACCCCAAGGTCCAAATCAGGAGCAGAAGGAGAGAGAGCACAAGCAAGGAACTCAGGACCGTGAGGGGTGCACCAACACACTGAGACAATGGGGATGTTCTATCGGGAACTCACCAAGGCCAGCTGGCCTGGGTCTGAAAAAGCCTGGGATAAAACCGGACTCCCTGAACATAGCAGACAATGAGTACTGCTGAGAAGTCAAGAACAATGGCACTGGGTTTTGATCCTACTGCACGTACTGGCTTTGTGGGAGCCTAGGCAGTTTGGATGTTCACCTTACTAGACCTGGATGGAGGTGGGTGGTCCTTGGACTCCCCACAGGGCAGGGTACCCAGTCTGCTCTTCAGGATGATGAGAGAGGGAGAGTTGATTGGGGGAGGAGGGGGGATATGGGAGTCAGTGGCAAAGAATAGACAGAAATATTTAATAAATAAATAAATAATAATAAAAAGAAAAGAAGCGTGAGATACTTCAGATGAGGAGGGTAGGCTGACGGCAGGAGCCCTGGATCACATGGGATGAGCAATATGCTAAAGTGTGACTTATTTTCAGCTTGAGAAACAAATGTTCAGCCTATTAGTCAGGGTTCTGTAGAGTAACAGATTTGGGATTTGTGAGCTAGTTGGAGGCATCCCGACAAACAGACCCTTCCATAATCCATAATCAAGAACTTTTTATACAAAGAGAAAATGTTTTATTGAGAATGAACAGCAAAGAGAGCTTGTGGTTGAATATACAGTAGATGTCTGAGATTAGAAAAACCTATAAATAATGAACATTACAGAATTGGTGTGTAGGGAAATGAAACAATACTATAATCTTTCTCTCAGCCTTTCACTTGTGTTTGTTTGCAGGAGTGCCTGTGGAGGTCATATGATGACTCCTGAGATTCAGTGCTCTCTGGACACCAGATAGATCTAATGATCAAACTTGGACCCTGGAGTCAGCATGCAAACACCTCTACTCACTGAGCAATCTAAACAGTTTCCCGAGTTTGTCTTTACTTCTTCCCCTCCTCTTCTCCCTTTGCATTCCCCTTCCCTCTCCTCCCATCCACTCTCCCTTCCTCTTCTTCCTCCTATGTCATGCCTGTAAGGAAAATGCCCTAACTTAGCTAGATCCTCAGTACTCTTTCCTCAAGCAGCTTTTATAATTTTATTTTTTTAATGAATATAATTATACCACCCCCTTTCCTTCCCACCCTTAAATCCCTTCCATTGATACACTGCTGTCTTTGAAATCCGTGGGCCCTCATTTCTTTTTTTTTTTTTTTTTTTTTTTTTTTTTTTGGTTTTTCGAGACAGGGTTTCTCTGTGGCTTTGGAGTCTGTCCTGGAACTAGCTCTGTAGACCAGGCTGGTCTCTAACTCGCAGAGATCCGCCTGCCTCTGCCTCCCGAGTGCTGGGGGCCCTCATTTATTTAACAGTTGTGCCTGCATAGCTCCTGTTTTTCAGTGGCTCAGAGGGAATCAGCTCTGGAGTCCTTTCACACAAAGGACGGCGCCCCCTGGTGGTCAGGTTTGCTGGGTCTGTACATAGCACTAGAAGTTCAAGTAGATCTGTACCTCAGAGGGCATCCTTATCTGTTATTCAGCAGGGGTCTACCGTTTGGGACGAACAGACTTGTAGATAAATGGTATTGTGTTCTCAGTGTCTGTAGTTGACTCTGAGTCAAAGCTGAGGACTACAGTTTGAAACAACAGTATGCTGCGCAATGCAATGGATTGTGGTGTGTTCTGCTATGTTCTCTGAATGAAGTAGGGAAGACAGGGCATAGTCTGCACTGCTCCCCCATCTGCTGTACTACGAATACCTGACTTAAGATCAAATGAGTGGCTTTAATAATATCAACTTGTTTAGATTGAGGATCGGAGCTATGCGTTTTGTGGGGACGAGGCAGAAATCCTTAATAAATAAATAAATTTAAAAAATAAAAAAAAATAAAAAATAAATTATTGCTATATAAATGTATATTACTTATACAAAAAAAATAAACCCCTAAACTGTAAGTGAGCCACCACAATTAAATGTTTTCCTTTAGAAGAGGTCTCACCCTCTCTGAAGAATGACGGGGTGGGGGAAAGGTGGGGGGAGCAGGAGGAGAGGAGGAAAAGGAAATTGGGATTGATATGTAAAATAAAAAAGATTGTTTTTAAAAATAAAATAAAAGTTTACTAAAAAAAAGAAAAATAAATAAAAAAATAAAAATATAAACAAAAGTTTATTTTTGTTTCACTGCATAATACTACTTTATTTCAATGTATTATCATTTCCTTATCTGTGCAAATATTGATGAGTATTGAGATAATACCTTTTCATCTGCCTGCCAACATTTACACAGGTTCTACATTCCTCAAGAATTCATTTATAAAGCCTCCATGTTGCAAATAAAGTTAAAATACCTGAGAGCAAGACAGTAGTTGCCGAGGGCTGGTAGATGGGACTGGAGGACATAGTTCAAAGGCCACAAGGAAGAAGGTGGGGATGGGGATCAGAGAACAAAAGCCAGAAGGACCTTGCTGAGCTGGAGAAATGTGGGGAGTTCTAATTAAAGTGATGGTTGCAAAAATTTATATAGGGCTACAATAAATCAAATAATGAGCTTTAAATAGAGATAACTTTCATATTGCACTCTAATTAATCTTATTTAAATGATAAAATATCTAAAATGATATTAGAAAGTACACATGTTATTCAATGTAGTTTACCAAGTCATTAATGCTTTCCATGCAAGATCTCATATTTTGAAAGAATCAATATAACCTGAAAGATTGAGATAGGGCTACTACATAGAGAAGTCAGCCTAGACACTGAGTCAAGAGAGAGAAGGAAGATGTTAGGGAAGGAGGAGGACAAGAAGGAAGAGGAGTAGGGAAGAGGAGAAAGACACAGGGCACAGGAATACCATGAGGTGAACATGCTATTTCTGTCTTTCAGGACATCATTCTCCAGTTGGTTTTGAGGAGAAGCACTGTGTATACGTGAGCTTCTCCTGCCCAGAATCCCCCGTGAAATTTGGATATTATCTTCTGAAGAAAGTGTATCCATAGAAAAGTTAAAAACTTACTCATGGACTGTCAAGACATTTTGCTCTCCGTTGCTCTTGAGAATTAACTTGAAAGAAAGCAATCTACATGGTCGACTCAGCACTTGCACGAGTCTTGAGAGTGAGTTGGTTTGGTATGTTGGTTCTGGACAGAGCTTTTTTAAAGCCCATTCTGAATAGGAGTTTCAATAGCTATATCACACGATCAATGTCTCTTTCGCAATGGTAATGTAATGGTTATTCATTGAAGGGACAGGGAGTAAACTGAGTAACTCTTGCTCTCCTGGTATACTCTGTGTTCTGGCACCAGCATGAAATTAAATAAACTACAAAAATTAATATTAAAATATAGCATTTAATGTGATATCAGCAATATATGTGATATCACCAATGAGAAGAGTAAATGTGAATGTTTCCTACAAACACCAAATACACATGCAACCACCTAACTCAACAGCCCTTTTCAAACACAAAAGGTAACCTCTGTCTTATAGTAATGTCATCATCTCTTTCATGGTGGTGAATATTAATTTCTTCTTCATCTTCAGATGTTAGATACAAGAATATCTTTAATGCATCTGTTTCCAAGAGTTGATTATGAAAAACTCCTCTGGTGGTTCTCAATTTTAAGAATTGTGTTTGTTTGGTATTAAATTAAAACAAACTTGATCTTAGGATTAACACATAATCAGTTCTGTTTCTCAGGAGTTCCTTATAGCTCCCAAACAGAGACAGCTCTTTGAACTAGGGAATGTATAATAAGGGATAACATCTGTGTTTTGCCTAATTTCTCTGCTTTGGCTTTCCCGATGCTTTTATGCAATGGTGCTACTCAACCTCTTCCTGTTTCTCTGTCTCTCTGACTCTGCCTCCGTCTGTCTCTCGTGTGTGTGTGTTTGTGTGTGTGTGTGTGTGCGCGCGCGCGTGCGGGTGCCCCTTCCTCATTTCCTTCTTGTGTCCCTTTTTCTCAGCATTTGCAAGTGAAGTTCATGGTTGCATGAGGTAGTGTGTACTGCTCTTACCGCAGGAAGGCAAAGATATGCACTCATGATACTGCATTGCTTTAGAAGCCTTCAGTTCATATCATTTTCCCAGCTGTATTGAAGACAGAAATTCAGGAAACAGCCGTGAAAAACTTAAGATTTCCTTATTACATTTTTCTGCCTATATTTGTCTCATTCTGTGTTTCTAGACATTACATCATATCACAAGTCTAGTCTACCGATGCACTCCAATTGCTACTTATAAAGTATCCTCTTTCCCTGTATGCCAAAGATTAAGAAAAAACAACAGAAACGCCATAAAATGATTAAACAGAGTGTGATCGATTTATCTGTAATCCCAATTTTAGTGTGATCTTGGGTAATTTATATATGTGTTTTGCCTTTTTATCATATATAAAATGTAGAAATGTTACATATACCTTAGGATTGCTAAAGAATTAAGTTCCCTGCCAAAAGCACATACAATGGTTCTTGAAATAAAAAAAAAAAAACATGCTGAACAATTCTCAAAGAAATAAATATCATTTAAAGAGTTTGTTTATATTTCCTGAAGCCATAATAAAAACTTCTCCAACGAGACTTTGCTGTCCCCTGAACAGGTCTCTTTGAGAAGATGGTTGTTTGTTCAAACTGTCCTCTCTTCACTCGTGGTCACCATTCTATTAGTTAATTTCTTCATCATTGTGATAGCATACACGAGAGAAGCAAGTTGAGGGAATAGGGATTTATCATGGTTTTTGGTTCAGGGTGTGAAGTCTATTACAACAGGAAGTTGTGTGGTGAGAGCAATCTTATCGAGGCAAAGTTGGGCTTGCCACAAGATGCCAAGCAGGAAGTAGGATCAGGCTATACCCAAACTGCACCATCCTGAGGTCTCTGGTTCTCAAAATCCACTTCTAATATCCAAGTCCCTTCTCCTCTAAGGAGGTTCTCCACCTCCCACAAGAGTGCCAACCTCTGGAGACAGATATCTATCACTTATATGAAAACACAGTAGTCCTTTACTGCATAACATCGATATCTTTCCTTTCAATTATCAAGGAAGGTAAGTAATTGATAGATACCAATGTCTTTTTTTTTAATTTATTTATTTATTAAGGATTTCTGCCTCGTCCCCACAACCGCTTCCCATTTCCCTCCCCCTCCCCCGATCAAGTCCCCCCCCCCCCCTCATCTGCTCGAAGAGCAATCAGGGTTCCCTGACCTGTGGGAAGCCCAAGGACTGCCCACCTCTATCCAGGTCTCGTAAGGTGAGCATTCAAACTGCCTAGGCTCCCACAAAGCCAGTACGTGCAGTAGGATCAAAAACCCACTGCAATTGTTCTTGAATTCTCAGTATTCCTCATTGTCCGCTATGTTCAGCTAGTCCGGATTTATCCCATGTTTTTTCAGACCTAGGCCAGCTGGCCTTGGTGAGATCCCAATAGAACATCTCCATTGTCTTAGTGTGTGGGTGCACCCCTCGTGGTCCTGAGTTCCTTGCTCGTGCTCCGTCTCCTTCTGCTCCTGATTTGGACCTTGAGATTTCTGTCCGGTGCTCCCGTGTGGGTCTCTGTCTCTGTCTCCTTTCATCGCCTGATGAAGGATAAGAGAGAAAGAGCAGACAGCAAGTTCTCTTCCAACTTAGATAGCGCTGTGTATTTTTTGTGTGTGTGTTAACAGAAAGTGGCATTTGAATTAGAGCATCCAGAATAAATTAGGCATTATAACCAGATAGTGAAAATTTTTCAGAAATACAGATGCTGATTTTATCAGCGGCATATATTTCATCACTTTTTTATATTATAGCTCTATTATTTTACATAAAATATCTCTCCCAACTACATCATGTGCTATAGTTGCAGTGTTAAATCTCTAAACTCACTTCTGGTGAAAACCCACCAATCACAGAGCTTGAAAACCAAACAATCCTTGAATTTGAAATGTCACCAATCCCTGAGCTTTTCTAAGATCAGACCACAGAATCCCAGCAATCCCAGGCTACCACGCAAAGCACCCCTACTCCACAAAACCCTATATAAAGCCTACTTCCTGCTCAGTTCTTTGCTGCTTCTTGCCCAAGCAGAGGCAGACACCCTCTTGTGTTTTTCCCAATAAATCTCTCTGGGAGATTTGTTGCGCAGTGTAACTTCGTGGTGTTTCCTGGTCTCTAATGCCAGAATACCTTTCCTCTCAGAGTTGTAGCACTTCCAGTGGGGAAACCTTCCCCTCAGCGCTGTAATACGTACAATATTAAGTAGACTTCTCCAAAGAAACAGAACAAGGGATGTATCTATCTTTATACAGGGATTTATTTTAGGGAAGTGGTCCATATGATTGTGGTGCCTGGCAATTCTGAAATTCACAGAGCCGGCGAGTGGACTCAAAATTCTGAAAACGGATACGACTGGAAGTCCAAAGCTTGACAACTTATTTAGATTTTACGTGTTGTGCTCTGGAGGCAGAATTCCCACCTATTTGGTGACCTCCATCTCTTTTTATATGACCTCCAACTGATTGGATGAGGCCCATCCACATTATAAAGGGCAATCTGCTCTACTGGAAAATCTACTAATACAATACCCACCTAGAATAGTATCTCACAGAAATGTCTAAACATATAGTTAACAAAACATTTTGGCCTCATGGTCTCCCATATCAACAGGTGGAATCAATCAGCAAGGAACAGACTCAAAGGCCTAGGGGATTTGACGAGTGGCAAGATGTTCTAGAAAGGACTCTATACTTAGTTGCAAAATCATCATGTGGCTTTACACTCCCCATGGAGTGATGACATTGTTTTAGCTACAGCAATCGATTGAGGGCTTTGTATAGAAGTCAATTTACTGTCAAACTTAGCACTTTTATTTAAGACGTTAATGAAAGTTTACTCGTCGAATAGCTTAGAAACTTTGAAGCTCATCTTAAAACTATCAGTGATTTGTCAGATGAAAGCCCCAAAAGAAGAATAGCACTGAAAGAAGAAGAAATTTAAGCTAGGTCATTTTAGGAACAAAAATCCTATGTAGAATATTGTGGGAAGACTTCCATGTGTTTATTTAGACTACAGATGTCCCTAACGATTATCCACATGCAAAACAATGAAGACACACTTAAGCTTCAGGCCATACACAAAAATTAACTCAAACTAAATCAGAAGCCAGTGTAAGAACTTGAAGAACATACTTCAAGTAATCTTTGTGGTCTTGGTAAGGTAATAGATTTTAGATATGATCCCAAAGCCAATATAGCAACTAAATAAATGGAACCACATCAAATGTTTCTGGGTTTTTTTTTGTGTGTGTTTTCTTGTTTGTTTTTACTTTACATGTTAACAGCTGCTTACAAGAAAGCAAAAGGCAACTTACAGGATGGAAGAAAAGTTTACAAACCCTTTAGCTGAGAAAAGACATCAGAATTTATAATAACACAAAATTCATTAATGAAAAGAGATCTCAGTGAAAATTGGGAAACATTTGGATAGATACTTATACAAGTAATCAAAAAGCCAAGTGAAAAGAACTGAACCCCATACCTTAATAAACTGACAGCAAACCAAGTCCCTAGCAGATCACACATTGCTGGTGCTGACTTCAGCATCACAGACAGCAATGAGTGCTGGTCATGAGTCAAGGGACCACGTACACTTCTAGCATGAATGCAGATTTGTAAAGTCACTTTTGAAAAACATTGTGACAGTTTCTCAAGCATTAGATGTAGAGTAACTGTGTGACCCAATAATTCTAGGCCAAGTTGTAGTCCTTTGTAAGAAAAATGTATGTTTTATCTAAAATCCTGTATCAAACTATACAGTGCCATAATACTTATGGTGATTAAAAAGGAGAAATAATACAATGATAAAATTGTCTATTGACAGATGAATGGATAAGAAAACATATTGTATATACCTTGGGATAATTGGTGATAAAAGAAAATTATCAGTCCATGAAAAGCAAGGGTAAACCTTAAAAACTCTATGTGAAGCAAAGGCACTAAACAGAAAAAGGCACATATTGTATAATTCCGCATGCATAAACTACTCAGAACAGACAAATTTCTTCCAGAGTCTAGAGTAACAGCTGCTCTGTAATACCGCGCACTGATACTACTGGCTGACTACTTAGCACAGGGTTTTTTTCAGAGGAAGATAAGATGGAATGAAATTTGATGATGTTATACATAAGCATGAAAAAAACTAAAAATATTAATTTCTATACTTCATATGAATTTTCAGAAATAAATTTATGAAAGTAGTTAAAATATTAAATAACTATATAAAATTTTACACAATTGTTTTCCTTAAAACATCTTCATTTTGAAAACATGTAAATTATTTTTTACCTCCATTTTCATTTCTAAATGCTCAACTTTGCAACTTTTCTACCTTTCTGTCTTATATAAATGTCAGTTATTCCTCAACCTTCACTCTGAGTTACTGAGAGAAGAGAGAGAATTCTGATACCAACTTTTCCTAGACCACAGACTGGGAAATTTCACCGAATACCAGACTTGTTTTGTAATTAACATGGCAACCAGAAACAACTTGCATTGATGACTCAATGCTTTTAACCTGCAGTTCCTTTACTGGAAAGTTTCTTGCTTCCTAATGTACAAGTGGGAAATTGGATGATTTGGATGTCTGTAATCATCCAAACAGTCATATGTCCACACGTCTTCTAACAATGAAGTCACACACACACACACACACACACACACACACACACACACACATTTGTGGAGGAAATGATGACACCCATGTCAAACTTCTTTCTTTTTTTATTTAAAATGTTTTATTCATTTTACATACCAAACACAATTCCCCCTTCCTCCTGTCCTGCTAACCCCTCAACCCCATCCTCATTCACTTCTCAGAAAGGGTAAGGCCTCCCTCCCATGGGAAGTCAGAAAAGCCTGGCACACTAAGTTGAGGCAGGACCAAGTCCCTCCTCACTGTAACAAGACTGAGCAAGGTATCCCACCATAGGAAATGGTAGAGGGAACCATCATAGGCTTAGGGAGAAAACTGGTGCTAGAGAAATCCCCAGGAATCCACAAGGATGTTTCCTACTAAAACTCCAAGCCATTAGTCGAGAGGGTGCCTGAACTGGCCTTCCCTTGTATTCAGATGGGTGAGTACCCCAACTGTTCAGTTGAACACCCCAACTTCATCTAGTAACCGATGGAAGCAGATGCAGAGATGGACAGCTAAGCACTGGACTGAGAGTGCTGGGGTCCAGTTGAAGAGAGGGAGAAGGGGTAATAAGAACAAATGAGATCAAGATCATGATGGGGAAACCCACAGAGACAGCCAACCTGAGTTGGGAGTCCACAGACATTAGACTGACATCTGGGGAGCCTGTATGAAACCTAACAAAGCACTCTGCTTGTGGGTGACAGGTGTGTAGCTTGCTCTGTTTGAGGAGTCCCCGGCAATGGAACCAGAACCTATCCCTGGTGTATGAGCTGGCTTCTGGCAAACTTATTTCTAAAAGTAGCTGACAGTTATTGCATAAGAAGTGCCTTCTACTAAGGAAGCAAGTTCAGTTGTTTTTGTTTAATGCCATACACACCATCCATTTCATTTCACTAACTTTCTACACATACCATGAAATGAAGGCACAGGACAGAAGAGGAACTACCTTTTTCAAATTAAATGATCTGTCAAACGCACAGTAATGGCTCAGCAAGTTTGACTTGTTTTTAATACCCTAGTGCAGACATTGCTAATGTTAATTCACCATCAATCAAGGGAAAAGGCACAGTTGGTTACTTATTTTTAAAAATCTTATATTTTTCCAGAGGAAAATTCTCTACATTGTTTCCTGTCAATGGGTCTTATCAAACTAGTGAAACTGACAAGAACCCGTAGATCTTGTCTACCATAATCTGATCAGAAAAGAAGCTGTTATCTCTTCTCATTTTCTGGAACGCACATTTATGTTCGTTCCACACCACAATGCGGGGAAATTGTAAAGATAAGCCCAAGGGGGAGAGAATGCCAGAATAATGCTTCTGAGAGGAGAGATAAGAAGCATTTCACATTTCAGAATAGGAAAGCCTTCCTTGTACCCAGCAGTGAGTGACAATGTGAACTTTCAATTATCACTCCCTTTTATGTAGCTAAAATGAATTCTAAAAGCATCTTTATGTATTACCGTGTAAACCTTAGAACTAATATGTCTAAATAGTCTTCTCTTTCTTATTCTAAAATATTTTGCAAACATATTTAGTGACAACTTGTTTGCAATATACAACATATGGAAAGAGTATCTAATCTCAGTACCGCCCCCAGAAAATTGATATTTGGGGAACACAAATATCATTATACATAATGTATAAAAACATTGCGATAAAGAAAGCATGAGTGGTTGTCCTAAGACTTGTGCCTTATAATTGGAGTTATGTGATATATATGATATTATATAATTACTGTAATGTCAGTCTTTTAATCCTAAACTTGAAATGTTTTTGTTTGGTTGGTTTTGTTTTTTGGGTTTGTTAAGACAGGATTTCTCTCTGCAGTCCTGGCTGTCCTGGAACTCAGCCTGTAGAGCAGACTGGCCATGAATTTAGTAATCCACATGCCTCAGCATCCCAGGTACTTGGTTTAGAGGAGGGGAACCCCACACCAGGCTAAAATGTTGTTTCTAAATTTACCATTTTATCACACTTTAAAATCAGAGAAGAAAAACGTATCTCTTCCTCCTTTAAAGTGCTTCTGGTCATCCATTTGGTCATAGCAGGCAGAGATGCAACTAAAATTTAAGAACATGAGTGAGTATTAGAAAATATTAGCATGACATAAGTTTACAGAATACAAAGTAAGATGCTATGAATTCTTAAATTCTGAGGCTAACAACTATTGAGTGTTGCCATCTTTATTTAACTTCCTGGTTCTATTACATACATCTTAGAGTTTCATTTTTTAATTTTGTTTGTAAGTGGAAAGCATCATCTTTATTGACAATTGAAAGTTATGACAAGCAGTTCTGTAAACCAGAGAAAGACAACTCAAGGACATTGTAGTGTAGAAGTGCTGTGTGCCAGCTAATGCTTTCAACCCTACCGTCTACTTTAGCATCATCTTCTCCAAACTTTGTAAGTTTCTACAAATGTCCATGTCCTTTCAGTCTCAGAATACTGTTCTTCCTCTAATTCCTTTCCTGGCAATGTATTGACATACATTAAGTCAAACTCATAATCTATGAAAGCCCTGACCTACAGTGGCTGTATTCTTACTTAGCATCCATACTGTACACTGTACATTGACAAGTATCTACCAAGCGAAACAAGAAGAATAGCAATGAATGCTAACTTTGAAACCAGCGATGCGCCAGGCTACAATACGATGCAATATTTGCTCTTAAGGGTGGTAATGACAGCATTGGAATCTTTGGGAATCATATCACTCTGATTCCAAGCAGACAGCAAATCATATATTTACGATGGTGCAAGTCACATTTCTTTTCTATAAAGCAAACATTAGAGATCTATGCTACAGAAAGCTGCTCATGGCAGGCTTTGAGGAACTGAGCACTAGTTTGGACTATAATTCTGTCAGATCAATACACAGAATCACATCAAATCTGATGTGTTTCTTCCTGCTGTGGACAGATGACTGACAAGAAGCTTAAGGGATATTTTGTCTCACAGTTAAGGTTAATGTTGGGTACTCAATATTGAGGTTTCTAACACAGATGCCATGGATGGTTTCATTGTGGACCATGAAGGCACAATAAGGGTGATCCATTGTGGTATGGGTGGTAAGAATGAAGTTGGAGAGCTCAACTACACCGGGAAATACTTTAGGGTCAGAGTAAACGGCAAACTCAAGGTGAGACTTGTCATAATAGACCGAAGATGTGCCATCACAGGGACATAAGCCCAAAGGTGGCTCTTCCAACAGTGAAACAGAAATTCAAAATGGCCTGTAATGCTTAAAAAATGGAATGCTTCGTAAATCTGTATGCCAGTTTTGCTGTGGGGCAATGCTACTCCTCTGCACACACTCCCATATCAGTATAATGCTATCATAGCAAGTACCTTCTAGAGTCATCCTTAAATTCTCATGTGTTTGACTTATATATCTACTGTTGATCTACTATTACTTTAAACTTTTGCTTATTTTAATGTAACCAGAGTCTTTATTTCTATAAATTTTTATTATAAAAATAGTTAAGGTAATTAAAGAAACCACACACCCAAATAGGCGAGAACAAAAGTATATGCATCTCAGCAAACTTCTGCCCAGTTATGATGGCTGTTGAGAATGGAAGCTGTGATAGTTCACATTATTTATTGGTTATTAACTTTTTATTTATTCTTTGAAATTTTCAAACACACTGTATTTTGAACTTTTCTCCTCTCCATCTCTCATTAAACTTGCTCCACCTCACCCATCAGCTTCATGTCCTCTTAGGAAAGGAAAAACAAAATAGCCTTATAAAAATATGTTGCGGCAAGCTCCCGCAACAAAGCAGCACAGACAAAGTCCCCTAAGCATTGGAGATTTACTTTTAATAGTTCCAAGGTTGGGGAAATCCAAAATTATGGTGCCATGAAGGTAAGTTCCATTCTGATACTTATTCCCTTGACTTGCTGTTACTAAGTGCTCCTATGTGTCCTAATGGGCACCCACACTGTATGCTAGTAGGGACAGGGAGAGAGGACATCTCCCTGGCATCTCTTTTGATATGGGCATGCACCCTTCATAAGGGGCCCATCCTCGTGCATGAGATTTATATCTTCATAAACTAGTTACTTCCCAAAGGCCCCAGTTCCAGATACCATCGATTTGGAAGACTAGAGTTTCAACACCTAAATTTGGAGGAAGACAGGTATCCATTCCTTAACAATAACACAAATGTCCTTATGATCTATTTCTATGACTATATTGGTAAAATATTGTCTATTACTACAATAGTATTTTATCATCAATTGAACATGGTGTATAATTCTATCACATGGATTCAGCAAAATGCAATTTATTTATCGAAACACAAAATAATTAAAAAGTTGTGGCCAAACGCTATCTTCTGAAATGAATATTTTTATACAAATTTATCTTCTGATGTAAATTGATAAATTTTAAGAGCTGTAAATAACCATATTATTTGAAATTAAAAATAACTTAAGTAGCACTACTCTTTATATTTGTCTATTGAAAGAAATTCCATGAAGAAGTGGCACCCATGAGCATAAACAAATTCAGGTCATCAGGAATATTTACTTTTATAGATCTATCATATTCTTCATAAGACGATATAAACATATTGGGGTGAGGTTATTTAAAGTGTTACACATCAGGAAATCAAACTATAGAAACTAAAAAACAAGACGTATTTATGCAAAATCTAATCCCAAAAAATAGCAGTTACTTGTGAGGCCTGAATCTGTAGGAGACCATGGGTAATGTTTTTTCTTCACAGTAATAGACTCATGGTAATATGCAGGAGCCTGGTTGGCTTGAAAACACTGTGCTGCTTAGCTTAAGCTGGGGATATTTGTTTGTAGGATCTTTTTCTTATTATTTCTACACCTGTTTGCTTATAGGCTTTGATACATGCATAATGAATTTATCTGTTTAAAGGGAAATATGAGTTTTCTAAAAACTGTTCAAAATTCAAGTGGGAAGACACCATAAATGAGAAAAAAATTCCAGGTAGACATTTTTTTCCTGACATGCAGTACAAAAAGTTGATTTTAAAAAATGTAACCAAACCCTATCTTCTAAAAGAGACACACAAGAAGAAAGTGATAGAGTATCTCAGACACTACCCAAAAGCTTGTCTCATGGATTCAGCCAATTTTACGGCATAGGTGTGATTCTGTGGTAGTGTGTAGTATCGCCCTAGATATGTGGAATAACGAACCATAGATATCACCTATATATTTACCTGGATACATTTACTTTGTTCACATGTATGCTGTGTTTATTATTGGTTAAATGGAAAGATTATCAATGTCTGCTTCAACATGTCAGACTTAAATATTAATAGTAGAATGTAGGTAACTGCTCATAAATATGAGAATTATAGTTACCAACTATGACTAAGCTTCTGCAGTAAGTCATTATACATTTATAAGAATGAACACAAATATAATAGGCATACCATTTTATAACTCTTATAAATTAAAGGAGGATATAGTACAAGGTTATTTTCCTCTCTACAATTTTAAGAAAAGGAGTTGACATTTCTTGGTGGCTACTGTCCAATTAATTACAATTAACAATTAATCAGTTTGTTTTGAAATATGTGAGGGAATTTTTTAAGGTGCCCGAAGACCTGTGCCAGAACATACTAATTAGAAGCTGCTTCATTAACTAGCTCAGGCTGCCATAACAAAAATGCTACAGAGGGATGACTTCAGCAGCAAAAATGTACCCAGTTTCATTTCTAGAAGCTGGAACTTGAGGTCCTGTGTCAAGGGCCAACTGCGACAAAAATAATTTCTCCAGGGTAGAGGCATGAGGATTTAGAAATATAGTAAAGAATATGAGGACACAAATGAAAATAATAAAACAGAGAAATATATAGGATAGCATAGGGAGGGACTTTTTGTGAATATTTGCCCCTGTTTAATTTTCAACTGCTTAAAATACCCTGACCCCAAAAGGTAGGACAAAAGACAAAGAAATGAACATACCAATTGAAAGTCACGGGCTACATTCATAGTTAAACATTCTATTGCTAGAACCAAAACACTTCCTAGGTAGAAACCAAAGTTATCTCCATAAAAGTAACTGGAACTTAGTTGGATCTTTAGAGTTTCCTATCAGGTAGGGTCAGATCTACTTCTCTATTCCGTGATCACAAGGTCTAGCTATTAGCCACACCTGTTGACAATAACCTTGAGAAAGCAGAACTCTCTGATTTAAAATTAGGTAGTTTTGAGGTAAAAGCTTGTGAACCTTGAAGGAACTAGAGGAAAGCGACAAACTCTCTGACCTTTGATCAACGTGGGAACAGGTTCATAGTTTCGGGCCTCCACAGTCCTACAATTGGAATTTCCAGTGGGGACTCTCCATATTTGCATGTTATAAGTCCAAATTTAAAGAAAGAAATTCTCTCTCTCTCTCTCTCTGCCCCCCCCCTCTCTCTCTCTCTCTCTCTCTCTCTCTCTCTCTCTCTCTCTCTCTCCTTGCCTGTGTAATGGCAAGATGTCATTTGCTCTGCCATGAACTTGAACTATCTGAACCAATAGAGAAGGTACTTCTGCTTTGCCTCCCAGATCATTTTAAAGGAAAGAGGAGGACAGTCACTCTTGCTCTCTCCTATGGTGATGGGAGAACTGACTTCTGTTTCCAAGCAACCCCAACCCCCCACGAAAGACCTCAATGGTTATCTACCTGGTTGTGTATCCATGAGCACATCCAATAAATTGATAACTCATAACTCTCGTGGATTCACCTACATTTGGTGCCCAATGTGGGCACAAGCCCATGACCCTGGAATTGAGATCCGTGCTCTATCAAATGAGCTAGAAAATGATGTTTCTCTCCCAACAGATGGGATGGATGGTTTTTAGGTTTTCTCAGGGTCGGTTATAGGTTATTATAGGGTTGGGGACAGAATAATAATAATTAGACTCAGAAATCTAGTTTGGTATAGCAAATTGATAATAGGATAATAAGGTAGATTAGCATATCTACTTATAAACATTTTAGCAACATCAATTGGATACAATTTACATTGGTATTGTTTCTTATATATTGATACATATGTAAAATTATTTTGTATTCCTCTCTAAGATAATTTGTATATTGAAACAAATTCTAAATTATATTTGTCATATTGTGTTCCTATTTCTGTTTACAACATTTTATGCACAAATGTGGAAATATTTTTGTCATACTATATGTATGTACTTCTGCTTAAGATATTTTGCATATTGATAGAAATGAAGGATATTTTTGTCATATTGCACAATACATTGCTACTTCTGATCAAGATATTTTATATATTGTTACAATATAGAGGTCATTGTCCTAATGCTGCACATCTGCTTAAAAATTGTCTATTTGTATAATGTGCAGCTTTAATCTTTAAATGTATAGGTTATTAAGAATTACAGGTTAATGGTCACTCATGTTTGTCATACTTATGGTTCTGTTAGTTATGTTCTCTAGATGCACAGAGACGTACTCTGCGTAGATAGGTAATCATCAGACACGTCAAGACCTACTGAATATTGCATTGAAGTGCTTCAACAATTTAGAATTCTGTTGATGTGAGACACAACTGCTCCTGGCAGCACAGATTTACTCTCAAGAGAATGATGGGTGCCAAAGACACCCCATATGGAGCTTTTTTTCTTCTTGGCAAATTGGCCCATTGGGCAAAGAACTGCTCTCGCCTCGATTATTCACAGTAAGCACATTGTACAATCTGGACAAGTAGGATACAAAGAAAAGCAACTGCTAAACCTGATAGGGTAGGACAGTCTTGAATTTTCCTGCTACTAAAAAAATGGTCTGTCAGACATTCTAGGCCTACAGTTCAAGTTGGTTGCCTCAACATTGCAGAAAGAGAGAGAGTTACTCAAAAATAAACAGTTGTTTCTGTCATTTCTTGCATCTTTCAGAAGTCTTTCGCTTGCACTTCCTATTTACTCAAGTAATATTATTTTCCTGGCAGATCTTTGATGGGGATAGATAGGCACAGTTACTATCCTCTCATATCTTAGCTAAGGCATTTTAGCTACAAGACCTAGACTTTTCAGGGGAGCACAGCTGTTGGAATAATCTGTTATTTCTCATTTGCCCAGGCATTTAGTATGTCTTTCTTGCTTGATTTGTTATTGTTGGCTATAGCTCTATTTTTGTGTGTATTATTATTCTGTCTTTCTCCTGAACGAAACTTGGTAATTGTCCTTATTGTATATAGTTTTGTTTAGAACCTTTTTTACTTTGACAAAAGGGGGAAGTTAGTAGGTATTCACTCTACCCATGACCTTGGGCTATCCGACCCAATAGAGGCAGTGCTACTGCTCTGCCAACCTGGCCTCTTTATTGCTCTTTCATATAGTGGTCGGAGATCAGACTGCTGCTTCCATTCACCCACGGGGCAGAATGGTCGACCTCGGTGGCTATCTGTCTTATTGTATATCCATGAGTGCATCCTAATACATCTTTGCTATCCCTTAAAATGGGCTCTTGTGGATTCACTACATGCCTGGAACTAGTTTTGTAGACCAGATTGTCCTCAAACCCAGAGATCCACCTTTGTCGGTCCCCCAAGTGCAGGGATTAAAGAGAATGGCATCCCACTCTGCTAGAACTGTTTTTGTACATATACTGTCACCATCTGGGCCCTACTCTTGAGCTTATGGCCTTAATTAATCCTCATTACTTCAAAAGACTGTTTTCCGGGCACAAAAACACTTGAGCCTATAGTTTAAACAAACTGATTTCCACGTGATGCAATTCAGTCTATAGCAACTGGGAAGTCTGATTAAAATCATCATGGCATTTTGAAAGACAGGCTTTATGCTTCAGAGAACAGTAAGCAGACCATTAGGAACAGTACAGCTACATGTTTCTCCCTTAATAAAAATAGCTACATCCTTATACCGCCATCTAAAAACATCTACCTACACAACAGAAGGTCTTCATCCACACTACAAGAAAAGTGCTCGTGAAGGAGGTGATCTGTAAAGATCAACTCTTTCTGTCTCTCTGGAACACACTATTTGTCAGTTGTAAGAAAATAAGCAAAATTGACAGCGTGCTTGTGTTAGAAGTTCGTTTGGAGACTTAAAATTAATTTATCAAGTTACAGATGTCTATGAGATTGGGATCTTTACATATTAAAGTGCACAGAGGCTTTGCCATCTGTTTTTGTAGAAGAAGGCAGAACCCTGAGTCAGCCCTGTGGCACAGCCGATAATGGACACATAGGACTGTGTGACTCAGAAATTCATCAGGGATCAAGACAAGTAAGCACTTCCGAATTCTAGTCTCCTGGGCCATCATTCAAATGCATTATTCAAGCAGCTAATGAGACAAGGAAAGCATGAACCATAATTGACTTATATTCTCTTGGGTAAGTCAGCTTTGAGAGTAGATCTGAATAAATTCTCCCAAGTGTGTTGCCGACAGAAAGTATTGTAATTAATTTACCAGTCAGGCTGAAAACAGTTTGAGTGATAGAATAACTCTATCCTCCTTTACCAACCCAACTTCTCTGGGGAAAAAAAAAAAAAACTCCTGAATATAGATCCTGAAAGATAAATTTGCTGTGTTTATAATTTTAAATATAACTATATATATTTTCTTGCTCTTCCAAAGAAAACACGTTCAAAGAAAATAAAACCAGCAATATAACATTAAAATTCTAAATGCCCTGAAAGTTGAGTTGTATTCAATACTGTGATATTATTATCCATACTAACATAAATATTATTCATATTTATTTGTACACCACATCTTAAACACTGATTTAATTTATTACAATTTTTTTTTGGTTTAGGTTTACTTCAACATCACTGAAACTGTTTCACTCATTCCACAAAAATAATCATGAACCTAAATATCTAAATCACAATCATGAAAAGAAAAATTAAGAAAAACAACTGAGGGATTGAGATACAGCTCAATAATAGAACACTTAGCCCAGTGTGCATGACATTTATATTTCTGTGTGATACGTATGTTTCACAAATTAGAAAGAACATAATATTTATTTTTGAGACTGACTTAACTTGTAATGGTCATCTCCAATTGCATATATTTTTATTAAAATAATATTTCATTCTCTTTAGTGATTGAAATAATATATGCATTTATAAATATACATATATTCATATATGTGTACATATATATACACATATTTTAAAAATTCTGTGATATTTTTATATGGATTCCATAAAATAAGAACCAAGGATGAGTGGATCTGGTTATTATAGTTGCTTTGTGCTTTAGTTTTTTTGAAGTGCCTCATTCTGATTTCCACACTGACTATCTCTTATGTCAGCCATTTGTTTTTCATCTCTTCAGAAATGATTATTTAATGAATTGCTTGGATTGTCTGGGTTTTATTAAGTTTTTGACTCTGTTATATATTCTGGATGCTAATTCTCTGTCAGAAGAGTAGTGACAAAGATCTCCTGTTCTCTAGACAGCTCTGTGCTTAATTGTCTCTTTTCCTGTGCAAAGAATTTGAATTTAATGAACTCCTATTTGACTTCTGTTGGCATAATGTTCTGAGAAATTCTAGTCCCTTATCAAACATCCTTTCCTATGCCTCTGTTCTGAAGTGTTTCCTCTTCTTCTTCCTCTAACAGTTTCAGTGTTTCAGGACTTATACTACTGTTTTGGTACATTTGGAGTTGACTTTTATATAAGGTGAGAGATAGGAACCTATAGTATTTAAAATACAGATTTGAAATTCCCCAATATCATTTAAAGAGACTGTCATTTCTCCAGCACTTGTTTTTAGATACTTGGTAAAAAATTGGATTCTTTTTGGAATGTCTCCTAACTCCATGTGCGTGCCATCGTACACATGCATGCACACCTGATTCTACATGTATGCCATCGTACACATGGATACACACACAAGCAAATCTCCTGACTTCACATGTGTGCCACTCACTGTACACATGCATGCACACCTGACTCCATGTGTGTGTCATCATACACATGCATGTATACACATATATATGCATAAATAAATATATAAATGTAATTTTAAAATAACAATAGGAAGGAAGACAGTAACAGGAATAGGATTTGGGAAGTGGGGAGGAAGAGTTGATGATGTAGATGATGAAAATATCTTAAAAATTGTTTTAAAAAACTAATCCAGTGAATGGCTAGTATTCTAAACTCTATACTCTAAATTATATCACCGTAAACATATTTACCTGTGTGTTTATGATAGAAGTAAGAGTTCAGAGTATAACTTGTTAGCCCATCTTGTTCATTGGCACAAGGAGATGAAACAAGGTCATGGTATCCTTTATTACAAGTCTATGAGTAACATGAATTTTAAAACTGTATGCATATTTGTTAGTTTAAACTTTAGACATTTTCATTATACCACTTTAGTACTGTGATTTTAGAACTATATGTGTGCTTGAGTTTTTAAAAATATTTTAAATAGCTTTTATACATAGTACATAATATTATTCATTTTGCGAAGTGCTTAATTTGACTTAATAAGCACAATTAAGGATTAACTTCCAGGGAGTGGTAGTCAGAGTATTGCAAAAACTGCTATATTTAATTATAAATTCTTTTCTAAACCACAGAGTGAATTTTTGTAGCAAGAAGCATGTATTGATTTATCAAGCGAAGCACAAAACCAATAACTATTGACCTCATAAGCCTAAGTATTAATCTACTATCTGTCTAACGAGGGTGAACAGCCCTGTTCTCAAGTCTATAATCACAGCAAGACCTGAACACAAGGATTCGTGATAGACACTTAGAAGGAGTTACTCTAATGTTTGACTTAATCTTGTCTTTGAAGATCATGGTGTAGTGAAGCTATCAGAGCAGTTTCCTGGAGCATGTTAACATGACCAAGGAATTCAAGGCAAAGCAAGAAAATAACTGACCAGAGGCTCGCACAAATCCAAGCATGAATCAAAAATTAACTGCTTTGTGAGGACCAGGTCTGTGACCATAAAAGTCATACAGCACCCAGTGGAAGGAGCTATTTTTCTTTATTCATTGGCTGCCCACTTGTTTAAGTTTTTAATCAGATGCACATGGCTTGGGTCACTAAGAAAAAGCAATGATTTTATATTTGAATACATTCCATTAAGTATCTCTCTGAGGTGTTTGTTTGTCTTGGCAAATGGCTTTTGGTTTCAGGCTAAGATTTTACAGTTCTGGCTTCATTTTCAGTTTTGTTTCCTCCCTTCTGAGTTCTTGCACAGAGCATCTCATGTAATCTGATTGTTGACCTGTGTATTTCAGTCTTCGGTTTATTGTGGCATCAAACATATATGTTTCAATTCTCCATCCTGAACGAAGTTCATCATTAGGGTTTCTACGACTACACAGAAATCTTTCTCATGAAGACACCGGCCTAGAATCTCTTCTTGGATTCTTTTCTGTCCTTTCCCAAATATACAAACTAGTCACTAGAGCTCACATTCTAGTGTCTACTCATGCATGTTACCTACTGATTCTCTAATCTTGCTTAATATCACTTCTGTCCTGCAAAGCCTTCAAAAACTTCTTTTGGAAAGAAAAAAAAATGTAGCTGTAGAGTTGGAGCTTCATAAATAAATCTACTGAACTTCTGATCCTCAGCTAAGAGCAAGACTCGGCAAGGTAATTCCCAACTGTATGGAAGATAAGCCAACTCCTGAGGGGCTGACCTGATTTTGGAGGCAGAGATTGACATTCCAAGGAAGAGTAAGACCTAAGATCCTGGACTCACCTTTTGTCTTAGGTGCTGGATAGCATCAAGTCTTTGGAAAGTGTATTTACATTACAAAAGATTAGAGTGTGAACAAAGCATGCTTTCTATGCTTGCCTAGAAAACAAAGATTTTTCTCCCTTAGAGGAGAGCAAATAGGTTTCCCTTTCTGCATGAACAGAGAAGGTGCAGGCCTCTGTTTCTATCGAATCTACCGGAGCTCATGCTGACTGGGCATTGAATCAAAGACTACCCTCACTGCCAAAAGTTGAGGACTGAAGATTGAAGAACAGTGCATGTTCTTCATGGTGTTGTGTGTGATTAGACCATTCCGAAGAAGTAGAAGCAGGAGTTTGAGGGCTGCCTAGGCTACACCTGGTCCAGTAAGGTGGCTCATCCTGTGGCCCATCATAACACTTGCTTCCCAGATAGCCAACCTGAGTTTAATCCAAAAACCCATAAAATGAAAGAAGAGGACTGACTCCTTCCAGCTGTCCTCTGACCTCCATACAAATGCAATGTTACACGTGCTCACACACATTAGTACATACACACGCATGACTCTTTCCAGCTGTCCTCTGACCTCCATACATATGCAATGTTACATGTGCCCACACACATGACTCTTTCCAGCTGTCCTCTGAACTACATACAAATGCAGTATTACATGTGCCCCACACACATGTCTCTTTCCCAGCTGTGCTCTGAGCTCCACACAAGTGCAGTGTCTTGTGTGTGCCATACACATATGAGGAACCAAAGTTCCTCCATTTTGTCCTCCGCCTCCATCTTGTGTCTTGTGTAAGTTATTTCCCCATAAAGCATGCCAGTCCTCAGAAATGGCTAGGGGCAAAACTAACAGGATAGCCAACTGGAAAGTACAGATAACCACCGAATGCCCCCACTTGAAGGTCAGTAGATAAGAAAACTTGACAAGCTACAAGTGAGTTTCAGAAAAAAAAAATTCTGAAAAGCCCCTCGACACAAGCCAATCAGGATTGAACCTGTCCCCACACCCTGCTAATGTAACTTTTTTGGTTTTTGCCTTTAAATCATGCCCTGTAGAAGGGCGGGGTACCTCCTCTGCTGCTGCTGTGCCATTTGCTTTGAAGGGGTCCCTGCAGGCTTATATTGTTCACACAATAAACCTTGCTATTGCATTTTGGTGAGCCGGTCTCCCTGGTGGCCTTTTGGGTTCCTCACTGACTTGGTGCAACCATAATTGTACACACACATATATGCAAATGTGTGTCTTTTGTTTGATTGTTTTTGAGTCAGGTCTTACTATACTCTACCTGGCCTCAAACTCGCCACATAGCTGAGCTGACCCAGAGCTAAGAGATCTGTTCACCTGTTGATCCTGTGTTCTGGAGATAATGATGTGTCTCACCAAGCCTGGTTTGATGCAGTTTTTCCATCTTTAAAACCCTAATTCGAATGTGGGAGACTAATTTGTCTTTTAACATCTTCTGTCCAAAAGTCCTGAAGTGCACATATTTTAAAATCCGCATCTTATCCTTGCCAAGTGAGACTGGAGTTTCATCCTAAGAACAGCTCTGCAGGTCAATATTCAAGATCCAATGGTGTCATTGCAACCCCAGAGGTTAAAAGTCAAAACTCAGTGACATCACTGCAATCCCACAGGTCAAAATCAAAACTCAGTGATGGCATTTCAAAGCAAGAAACAGAGATGGTTCTTCTATTATGATGACAGCATTATGCTATATTTTAGAAGAAACATGAGATAAATGTGATGAATTAATGAAGTTTTCACTCAACAAAAGACTGCTAATGTTGCTAGAATATCATTCTGGTGTATCCATGGCTTCCCTGTCATTGTGATTGCTGTGGAAATAATGCACATGAGAGACACAATGCTTAGTGTAGAAAACAGGCAAAGTTTCTTACAAGGTAAAGTGAGGTTCCCTCAATAGATGAGAGTACAGAATGGCTAAGGCAACTACAGCAGAACAGCTCAAGATCAGAGTGGGATTGACAATAGTCAAGAGAACATTGCTCTGATGGACTTCATTTTTAAGAGCTATGCTGTTTCTGAAATCATTGGCACAGCTTTTCTAAGGTGTGCTTTCTTGTCCCAAATATTTCTAGACCCATTTGCATGTTACAGAAGAGGACGATGATGTCTGTAGCCTCTAATTTTTATGACCTTCCAGTGAGTTCAGAATCTCATGCTTTATCTAAATTGTCTTTGGTTTTGTCCTGGCTAAAGTTCAGATATACCAGATGCTATACCTGAGAGTGACTGAAGCTCTAAATGAATTTATTAACAAAAGAAGAACCTTAAAGTCTGAACACCAAGATCTTGGAATAGTTTGGCAGATGAGAAAGAAGAGGAGCTCCTTACCTCTAATCTAGCTCAATTGCTTTGCTTATAAAGAAGGAAGAATTACAATATATCTACCAATCCCTTACAGACTCTCCCCTTTACAACTACAAATCTGCAGTTGCAAGAACTCTAACCAGAAGCCCAATTTACAGGGAATTTACAGGGGAAGGATATGCACACCATTGTGAGACAATAGTGGATCCTGGCTTTAGTGTATCAGATAATAACATCTGTAACCTCACTTACCAAAACAATGAAATAAGGAAAGGCAAACATTTCTGAGCAACTTTTTTGAAGTATAACTTGTTAGCCACGCCAATGGCTTCCGTGGGTAGTGCTAAAACACTCACTTGCTTAGTCCTGTTGGAGGAGTCGCTGCCCGCACGGGGGTAAGTCTGACTTCCTGCTGCTCTTCTCAGCAGGTGTCATGCTTATGCCTCCTGGCTCCTCTCTGGCCTCTCTCTTCTGACATACACTTACATGAGTGTATCTTTAATAAAATCTCTCACTCTGACTTATTATATGTGATAGTCCTAACATTGTTTTCAGTATCAAACCTACCTATCCCATTTTGTCCTGAATTGAGGGCCCTAAATGTCTAAGAGAACCCTCCAGGCTGCTGAAGAGTAGAGGGATGCATCTATGCCATCACTACTGACAAATCTACTTAGAGCAACTTATTAATGACTATCACTGAAGTAAACAGAGGCACTCAACTTAAGAGTTGTCAGTTGGTTTGAGCCATGCCCAAGTTTCGGTCATCTTTTCTTCTTTCTGTCAGCAAGAAGAAAGTCTACTAAGGGAAAATAAGACTGACCATACATAACTTTGACTCCTTAACCAAGAGGGCTATGGGTCTTTTTAAATGTTGGTAATTATAAGGATTTATATTTAGATGCTGTGCTGAATAGTTTTATATCAACTCGATACAAAGTAGAGTTATCTGAAAGGAGAGAACTTCAACTCAGGAAAAAAATGCCTTTATAAAATCCGGAATGGGGGGCGAGGAGCCAAACCTATTATGGGTGATCCTTGGGTTAATATAGTCCTAGGTTCTATAAGAAAGCAGGCTGAGTAAGCTGTGAGGAACAAGCCAATAAGCAGCACCTTTCCACGACATCTGTATCAGCTACTGCCTCCCGGTTTCTGCCATTTTTAGTACCTGTCCTGACTTCCTTCAGTGATGAACAGCAATGTGGAAATGTAAGCTAAATAAACCTTTTTCTCCCCAAATTTTTGGTCATAGTGTTTCATCATAGCAACAGAAACCCTAAGACAAGTTGGTACCAGGATCATGGGATATGGCTGTGACAGACCTGACCATGTTGTTTGGGGAGCAATGTGGAAGGACTTTGGAATTTTATGTGAAAAATCATTGAATGTTCAACACTTGGTTAACTGCTCTGTAGGAGCTAGGAAGATTAGAACATTGAAGGCTGACTTAAGTGGTGAGTGAACCGCTATGCCGTGGGGCTCCCCACTCTCTAATACCTCCTCAGTGGGACAAAACCCCTGTTCCTCCTCCAACTCCAGCAGGAGATTTCCCTGCAGGTAGGCTTCCCCATTACCTAACTCCATTCACTGGACCCTGCAAACTGCTAGCCCCACCCTGCCTCCAAATCGCCTATCCTCCTGCAACCTCCGGAAAACTGTAACACAGGGTGCTACAATACTGAGTGAATAAAAGCTCGTTATAATGGATTTACAGGGAATTTTAACTTTAAAGGAGACTGGATATTTTTGAAGAGACAAGCTGGACCTTGCTTACTGCAAGCCTTGATAGGGGTACTCTCACCATGCCTCTTTCCCTGCATACAGTGAAATGCATCGGTATTTTAATAGCCACTAGACTCATAATTAAGGTCCTCAGTTATTGGATGATGCACATTTACCTAAATAAAGTGTAAACACAGATGCTTCACTGTTTTCAGACTCTAAGACACCGTTTGCTCTAATGTAAAAGGTAACTCAGTTAATATTATAACAGCAACATTTCTTGAAGAAAATATATAAGATTCATAAGTACTTGAGTACTTCCTCGGCAGTACGACATATTCTTCTTATGCATAAAGCAGCTATATTTAACTCATGTTGGAAAGTATTGGGTTCCGTCCAGATAAGTAAAATATTTAGAAAATGAATTTTTCATCGACTTCTTTCTTTTTGTAGCTATTTCTCTAATGAGAGAATGTAAGGATATAGCGAGGGATTAGAGGAACAACCTAGGGATTAAAACATTGGCTGATCTTTCAGAGGACATGGGTTTGATACCCAGTACCCACATGGTTCGCAAACATCTACAACTCCAGTTCCAGGGAATTTGATGTTCTCCTCTGACTTTAAGCATGTAAGCGGTTCACAGATATACCTGCAGGCAAAAATCCCCAAAATTTAAATAAACAAATAAAAATAAGAATATATAAATGTATGTGAAAATTAAAATAAGTACAATTTTAATTGATTTTTAAAAATTCTAAATTAGTGTGTGAGTCATTAGATATATTTCATATTAGTCACACTATTGGCGTCTGCTGTCTAAATATGAATTTATCTGATATAAGTTTTATGCTTATCATTCTCTCTTCTCTGTCTTCCTATTGATGAGCAATAAGTCTGTCAATCTCAGCACTTACGTCTCAGCTCCTTTCTCTTCTCCCCTCTTTGTGACTTTATTCCTTCTTTTTTTTTAATTTTTAAAATTTATTTTGTATACCAGCCACATTTTCTCCTCCCTTCTCTTCTCCTGCTCCTTCCCCCAAACTCCTCCCTACCCCCTCCCATCCACTCCTCTGTCTCCATTCAGATAGGGTAGGACCCTTCTTGGGGGTCAAACAGCCTGTCTTACCAAGCTGAGGCAGGACCAAGCACCTTCCCCCTCTGTCAAGGCAGAACAAGGCATCCCACCATAGGGAATAGGTTTCAAAAAGCCAGCTCGTGTGCCAGTGACAGTCCCAGTTCCACTGCTCAGGGGTTCCACAAACAGAGCAACTGTCACCCACATGCAGAGAGTCTCGATCAGTTCCATGCAGGATCCCCAGCTGTCAGTCTAGAGTCCGAGAGCTCCCATGAGCTCAGATCAGCTGTCTCTGGGTTTCCTGGTCAAGATCTTGATCCTTCCCCCTACCCCCTGCGCTCATATAATCTCTCTTCCTTCTTTTCACCTGGAATCCCAGAGCTCATCCCCAGTGCTTGGCTGTGAATCTCTGCGTTTGCTTCCATCAGTTACTGAATGAAGGTTATATGATGACAATTAGGGTGTTCACCAGTCTGGTTACAGGAGAAGGCCAGTTCCAGTACCCTCTCCACTATTGCTTGAAGTCTTAGCTAGGGTCATTCTAGTGAATTCCTGAGAGTTTCCCTGGCATCAGATTTCTTCTTAACCTCATAATGCCCTCCTCTATCAGGGTCTCTATCATTACTCTCTGTCTCTGTGCCTCCCCCAACTCAACCATCCTGATCCCTCATGGTCCCATTCCCCCATCCCATCCCTTCTATCACCCTACACCAAGTTTACCCAGGAAATCTAGTCTATTTCCCCTTTCCAGGGTGATCCATACACCCCTGTTAGGGTCCTCCTTGTTACCTAGCTTCTCTGAGGCTGAGGATTGTAACCTGGTTATCCTTAGCTCTGCATCTAATACCCACTTATGAGAGAGTACATACTGTTTCTATTTCTATCTTCTTGCCTGAAAATTTCACGATGTCAAAATATATAAAGAACTCAAGAAACTAGACATCAAAATGCCAAATAATCCAATTAAAAATGGAGTACAGATTTAAACAGATAATTCTCAGCAGAAGAATCTCAAATGGCCAAGATACACTTAAAGATCTGATCAATATTCCTAGCCATCGGGGAAATGCAAATTAAATCAACATGAGATTCTTCACCTGTCAGAATCATTAAGATCAAAAGCGCTGATGACAGCCTATGTTGGAGAGGATATGGAGCAAGGGGAATGGTTCTCCATTGCTGGTGGGAGTGCAAACAGCTACTTTGGAAATAAGTATGGCGGTTTCTCATAAAATTGGAAATTGATCTACCTCAAGACCCAGCGATACCACTCTTGGGCATATACCCAAATGATTCACACTCATACCACAAGGACATTTGCTCAGCTATGTTCATACCAGCATTATTCATAATAGCCAGAACCTGGAAACAAGTAAGATGCTCTCCTCAACCAAAGAATAGATAAAGTGTGGTGTGTTTACACAATGTAGTATTAATCAGCATTAAAAAAAAAGACATCATGAATTTTGCAGGCTAATAGATGGTTTTCTTCATTATTTACTAAAAAGAAGAATTTTCTGTTCTTTGTGATGCAACTGACTCCTTATATAACTATCATATTGTTCTTCCCATGCTTTATAGTAAAATATCTCTTCTATAGTCTCTCCATGTATAAACTCTTTAAGGGTAGTGTTCATTTTGAAATTATACCTATCACACAAGTTTTGAGCAATATAATAGCACTGTAGTTTTGCCTTAGCTCATATTAGTATATGTAACACTTCACATAATTCCTAGCTTAGCATTGTCAATAAATCCATGGATATTCTGAGAGTATTTGTTGAAGGATCATACTTATAATTTTCTGTACTCGTATATCATGTTCTGGGTAGGCCTTGCTACAAAGAAAATGCTGGCGATGTAATTGTTTTCTTTTATTCTGATGTATTTCCATGAACCTAGTTCTCAAAAATATACTCAGGAAGGAACATAAAATGATGATTGGCAATCTTGCAAGAATGATATTTTTAAAAATTCCTCTTGGCACAGAGAAAATTGCAATCACAACCTGTCACCATCTTCAACATCATCTTTATGGTTGTGAAGAAAATATATTTGGTGCAGAATAATTTTAGAAGGAAAAATGCTCACCCTGGTTTCTTAAATAAGAATGGACGTTTTCCTGTGCTATCACCAGCATATCAAGGCTATCCACAGAAATGTTTTGCATGCAGTGTATATGTTGGCAATGGTTTTTATTTATAAGGTTACCACAGTGATAGCTGCACAACATATAAAAAAATTAAAACAATTTCACACTCAGGGAATGTCTAAAACTTATTAAAGGAAAACAAACTGTTACATTTATATCTTCAGTGAATATTTGTTATGTTTTAATAAGTTCCTGTCATTTTTTTTTGAAAGAAGAAAACATGCAACAGAATTTAAGAAAATGCTTTAGAAAGGCCAAGGGAAGCATGAAAGTTCTTTCTCTTCTCTACATTTTTGTGAGGATTTTTTCGATAAGTAATATGTCAGACCATTAGAGAGTGTTTTCACTGTACGAGGGACCATCTGAAGATGAGATAGCATCACACCCTAAAAAGGAGACATTTCAACTTCAGTTGGGCAGCTGTCAAAGTGGGAAGCTATTTGGAGAAATCCTCATGTTGACTGTCCTTAAAACTATCTTTGCTGCTCCCCATACTACAGGCTACCTCAAAAGTAGAACCTTTGAGGAAGATTTTCCTTCAAACAGCATTCTCTTC
Organism: Microtus oregoni; assembly: GCF_018167655.1. Taxonomy (NCBI): domain Eukaryota; kingdom Metazoa; phylum Chordata; class Mammalia; order Rodentia; family Cricetidae; genus Microtus; species Microtus oregoni. Next base: position 8,443,057 of record NW_024543077.1, on the reverse strand, counting down.
CTCTAGCTAAAGGTTCCAGGGCAGGGAGACCATCCCACTATAGAAAAATCTTCTGAGAGGTTAATCACTGAGTAATGTCAGTTCATCCAATAAAACCATCCTGAAATTTTAGATATTTGTTAAATCACCTATAATAAAGAATGTAATCCAAATGCTTCAAAAGAAGCAGGAATCAAAAAGGGCTCCAGTCACTATTGAAGAATATTTTTATTTATGCAGAGCTCTTCCTCTTGTGTATGCAACAGAAAGACTCTCAGCACAGAAACAAGCCAGGCAGATGGTCCCATGCTGAGAAAAGGCTCCCTGCAGGGTGAGATACCCTCTTGGGAACCATTGGTGTGCTCTGGGAACTGTTGAGAGCAAATGCTTCTAGAACAACATGGACAGATTTTAGAAGAGGTGAACTGTTAGGTTTAAAACTGAGTTGAGAAGAGGGGACATGTTCTTTTTAGGTAGGCCTATAAGCTTTAGTTTCTTGTGTTCCTACTACATATATACCTGCTAGCTACACTTACAGAGTTTTCCTGATTCAATAAACTGTGGATCTCAAAATGGAAGGATAAAGGCTGAGAAAAAGAACATAGATATCTCTGTGCCTTTCTCTCTCGCATGCTCTGTGTGTGTGTGTGTGTGTGTGTGTGTGTGTCTGCATGCACACATGTGCAAGATACTAGGGATAGAACCCACAACGCTTCCACTAAGCTGTACTTACTCATGACCATCAAAAATGAAATTATAGTTATTCATCTTTCCCCCTCGTTAGTCAGACTGAACTTATACCCCTTATATGCTAGAAAAATCACCCAATCACTGGCCTACATCCCAGCATCCCAGTTCCCTTTTTACTTGTTTGTTTGTTTATTTATTTGGAGACAGTCTTACCATGCTACCAAAACTGGTCTTGAACTAACTGTAACCAGATTCTGAACCTGCAAATTCTTCTACCTCAGCAACCCAAGCCCCTGGAACTACAGGCCTATGACCCTAGGTCCAGTGTTTTATTTCACATTTTGTATTTTCTCTTACTGGCCTAACTAAAATTAGTAATTTATATGAAAACTGACTCCTCAGTTAGGTGATCTTCTGACAACATATTGAATTGAATATAGAGAAGAATATCTTTAGATGAAGCAAAAATGGGAATAAAGAACGATATCTTCACCCAAAAATACTTTTTATAGAATTAAACATAACAAAGCATATAAATGTGCAAACAGTAAATGAGTCATCAGACGTATCTGCATGAAAAATCCAGAAAGAAAATATATATTCTATTTCTATGCATAATCCACAGTTCTGAAATTTATGCCAATTTCATGTAACGCACATTAATCTTGGGTGGCGATGTAAGTTAATACATGCATATGTCGAATTAACATAGCTTCACAGACTGCAAGCGCATCAATATTTTCAACCACCAGATGGCAGAATTCAAGTGACGCATTTCAGACTACAGACTAATCTTACGCTGAGAATTAAAAAAAAACAAGTGCAGTCTCCATCCCGCAGTTTATTTTTAGTCGAGCAGACATGAAAATACATTGCAGCAAAGCGATATGTGCATTAAACAGGGGAGAAAACTGTTTTGATTAACAATTTCCCGTTTGAACGGATTGCTGTTTCGGTGGAGTCTGCGCAGTTCAGGCATTTGAACACTCGGTAGCGCTGTTGCGGAAAGTGGTCATCAGGGAGGTGAGTAGGTAAAGACAGGGCCTGGTTCCGACCTGAGAGCTCTGTGCTTTCTGGGCCTTTGGTATGAAGAACGCAACCCACGGGTTCCTTTTGCCATAAACTCTGCCTTGTCCTTTCCACTATGACTTGGTATGATTGAAACCATAAGAAAGATAAACCTTTCCTTCCTTAATTTGTTTCTGCTAGTATTCCACCTACAACAAGAAAAGAATCTAATAAAGCCCCAATGCCTTATCTTTCTAACAGAGTACGGGGCCCTTTAAAAACTCACGTTAAAATCAAGCTAGCAGGGAGCCAGGACCAGAGGAGAAATTCCCATTTAGTCGGCATCTCTTTTTCAACATCTATGTCTTGCTTTCAACCAAGCACTCTCGGATCTGCTGTGCATTTTGATCCTTCTCATCTCCCGAAATCTGAACACTTGTGCCTGGGGCTCTAGACTGAGAGAGAGGGTGGGGACTACATAGCTGGAACTTGAGTTGCTAAACTACTGTTACGTGTTAAATGGTAATGAAACTAAAACCATAAAGTATCGGTCATAAGAATAATAGAGAACTATGCATACAGTATATGCACTTATGTACTGCACACAAGGAAACTCACGATTGATTCAGAATTACTCTCATTTTATTGGTATGGGGATTTTGATATTTTGATCTTTCTTAACTTCAGTAAGAGATATCATAAAAAAGATTCCTAGTGAATCAAATTAGATGGCTTTATTACATCTAACATTTGTCTATTGTTTTATAAGCTGGAGTTTCAAATAATGGAAAGTAATGTAAATTAATAGTTACCTAAATAATTTTAAGAATAACTTTAAAGATTTTACTGTAAGAAAGTACTCCAAGCTCTATGAAAGAGATTTAATTTTTAATTTGCAATGGTCTATAAATGCATAAAATAATTTTATTTTAGCAATTAGGAAACCAAGCTGATTTAGACGACAAAACATATCTAAACTCTCACATTAATGTGGAGCTATCACCACGTTTATATTCAAGTTTATATTCAGGTTTATAGTAGAAATGATTGCTATATTTAGCCACTGGTTCTGCCATCTGCACCTAATTTTAAAAATTATATATCCTGAGTTTATTTTGTACCATTTACCAATGAATATTTTTCATGTTTGCTTCATACTAAGGATTAAATGATCCTTTAAAAAAAATCTGTAGGGAACCACAGCTTCTCCTACTGCTCCTGAGACCCAACCCCCAAGTCTCAACAGAACACCAGCTGCACCAGCTGCTGTCTTTCTTCCTCCTGCTCACATCTCCTGCAGATCCCACAGTCCATCCCTTCTTAACACCCTTCCCCCAACCCTAGCACCAGCAGGCACCCTCTGCTAACCTGACACCACATCTGTAGGCAAGCCAGGCAGGCTGCCTGCAGATCCTTCTCCCTCCACTCACGCTCCCTGAGACCCAACCCCATAGTGTCACCCCCAGCTCTGCTGCAAAGTACAAGTGACAGCCTTTCCTGTCCCCCATCTTCCATCTCCTGTGATTACCACAGATTGTCCCCTTCTAACCTTCTCCCCCCCCCCCCCCCCAGTAATTGCTTTGTCCCAAACCCCCTAACCTCAGCAGCCACCCTCTGCTAACACAAGGACTGCTCCTCCCAGGGCAATAGGTAGGAGGAAGGCAGACACACATCTCCCCTATTGTTTCTGAGATCAAATCCCCCCACATCATCCCTAGTTCTGTAGAGGGAAAGCTGCAGCAATCCCCCTCTGTGACTACATTTCCAGGTGAAGGCAAAAACTAATCAAACTAAGGCTGAAATCAATAAACTAGAAACAATGAGAACAACGCAAAGACTCAAAAAAGTAAACTCTTGGCTCTTTGATAAAGTCAACAAGGTTATTTAAAAGCAAGAGAGAGAGAGAGAGAGAGAGAGAGAGAGAGAGAGAGAGAGAGAATATCCAAATTAACAAAATCCGAAATGGAAAAGAGGACATAACATGAGACAGCGACGGAATCCAAAGAATCATAAGCACATACTTTTAACACCTGTACTCCACCAAATTAGGAAAGCTAAGAGAAATAAATACTTTTCTCAATAGTGACCATTTACTAAATGAAGAGCAGATGTACAATTTGAAAAGACCTATAACCTCTGGTAAAATAGAAGCTGTCATTAAAAGTCTCCCAACAACTAAAAATCCAGGGCCAGATGGTTTTAGCACAATATTTCTACCAATACTCCTCAAATTATTCCACAAAATACAAAACGAACACTGTCCATTTCATTTTATAAGGACGCATTACCCTGATATCAAAATCATGTAAAGACTCAACAAAGGAAATTATAGACCAATTTTCCGTATGAACATAGATGCAACAATACTCAGTAAAACACTTGCAAACCAAATTCAAGAACACATAAAAAAAGATTATCTACTATGTTCAAGTAGACTTTATTCCAAAGAATGGTTCAATGGTTCAATACATGAAAATCAGTAAGTGTAAATCACCACATCAACAAACTGAAAAAAAAAATCATCTTATTAGATGCCGAAAATGCCTTTGACAATGTCCAACACCACTTCATGACAAAAATCCTAAAGAAATTAAGGATACAAGGGACAAACCTAAACATAATAAAGGCAATTTGCAACTAGTCTAGCTACCATCAAATTTAATGGATAGAAATTCAAAGCAATTCCACTAAAATCAAGACAAGGTTGTCCGCTCTTTTCATACCTATTCAATATAGTGCCTGGAGTCTTAAGAAGAACAATGAAACAAGTGAACGAGACCAAAAGTGTATAAATTGGAAAAGAAAAAGCCAAAGTGTAATTATTTGCCGATGATATGATAGTATATATAAGTGATCCTAAAATTTCTCCAGGGAACTCCTATACTTAACACTTCCAAGAAAGTAAGTAGATACAAAATTAAATCACAAATAAAATCAGCAGCTCTCCTATATATAAATGGAAAGTAGACTGAGAAAGAAATTATGGAAATAATACTTTTCAAAATAGCTTCAAATTATATAAAATATATTGGGTAGTTCTAATCAAGCAAGTGAAAGATTTGTATAATTAAAAGCTTCAAGTCTTTGAAGAAGGAAGTTGAAGAAGATATCAGAAGAAAGAAATATCTCCAGACTCATGAATTGATAAGATGAACACAATAAAAATGGCCATCCTACCAATAGCAAATTACAGATTCAATGCAATCCCCATAAAAATTCCAACACAGTTCTTGAAAAGACAATTGTCACCTTCATATGGGGGAGGGAGGCAGAATAACTTTAGCAATCCTGAACAATTAAAAAAAACTGCTGGAGGCCTCACTGTTCCCAATTTTAAGTTGTGCTCCAGAGCTACAGTAATAAAAATTGCAGGATACTGGCATAAAAACAGACATGTTAATAAGTGAAATTGAACTGAAGACCTGACAAAAATCCACATACATATGAATACCTGAATTTTTTTTCAAAAAGAAGCTATAACTACACACTGGAAAAAAGATAGCACCTCCAACAAATGGTGTTGATTAAGCTGGGTGTCTGAAAGAAGAAGAATGCAGATAGATCCATATTCATCACTCTGCATAAAAATCAAGTCCCAGTGGATCAAAGACCTCAACAAAAACAGACACACTGAACCTGGTAAAAGAGAAACTGGAAAATAACCTTGAACACCTGGGCATAGGAGATGACTTTATGAATTGGCTACAGATCTAAGCAAAGAATTCTCAATAGAGTAGACTCAAATGGCTGAGTAAATCCTAAAGAAATATTCAATATTTCCTTAATATTCATCAGTTCACAAAACCTTTGACCTACAATCTGCTTTGTCTACAAAATATCCTAGAGCAATGGTGACAAAAAAACTTCTGTGAATAGCAAATAATGTCTTATTTGACCCAAGTCCAAAACCATAAGAAGAAACCCACATGTGACACTTTTTTAAGTGATTGAGAAGCGAATACATGGGTCTGCACCAGGTCCTCTGTGTATATATTATAGCCATTAGCTTAGAATTTTTGTGGGACTCCTGGCTGTGAGCACAAGTTGAGTATGACTCTTGTGCCTTCTCTTGGGACTCTTCTCCTGTTGGGTTGCTGTGTCCAACTTGGATGCTTCATTGTATTTTATTTTGTTATGTTTGATTGTCATCTTGTAGAAGCCTGTTCTAGTCTAATGAGAGACAGAAAGGAAGTAGATCTTAGGGACAGAGGAAGAGGAGGTGGGGAGGAACTGGGTGAAGTTGAAACAGGAGAAATTATAACACGGATATGTTATATGAGAAAAAGACTCTATTTTCAACAAAAGAAAAACACGAAAAAATATCTGTGAGTTTTGTATATCCCAAGATGGTTTTGAGTTGTTGTAGAACCAAAGATGGCTTTAATTTCTGGTCTTTTACCTTCACTTCCCAAATCCTGGGATTACAGGCATGTACCACTATACATGAAGTGCTTGGAATCAAACCCAGGCTTTTGTTCAGGTGAGCAAACACTCTAACAAATGAGGGCAGTCCTTAGTCCAATCACCAAACTTTTTAAGCGAACCTGTCTAGAGAGTGTATCAGCTTGCAGAGATAACACAGATATGGATGGCATTAATAATGACAGCAAAGTCACAGGGTGCCATGACAATTGTGCATTAGATATGGAGAAACAGTCAGACGTAGAGATACCTTCCAAAAGATGCTTTGACCAGGTGCTATCTCACAGGTGACAGCAGGAAATATTCTATATCAATGACAAAAGGCAAGAACACACACTGAAGAATCAGCACTGTACATATTTGAGGAAAGACAAGTAGTTAAAATTCTAAGGATTGTGTTTTACAACAGCATACTACATATGTGATATCCAAACACCTTGAATGAAAACCCACTGTATTTCACTGTGTACAAACATTTGAGTTTCCACAGCCTTCTGGCAATGAATGGGTGAACGAAGCAGGAAGAGACTATACCCACAGTTGGTGTCTTACAACGACAGAGGAAGCATTTGGCCTCACATGTATTACAGAACTTCTTCAGGATTGGACACAAAGGAGTCACATGACCCAACGATGTTTTGGAAAATGCATTGGTGGCATCTATTGAAATGGCATGAGACACGCAGAGGAAGCCCATACTCCCTGCTACAATACTAACACAAGGCAGCATGAAAATGGCACTAAGTACTGCCTAACAGGTGTGATAGAAAAGAGAGGGAGGGGAGAAAGGGAAGATGGGCAGACAGAAAAAAAGGGATAAAATAAGTAGTACTGAAAAGGGGATCTGTAAGAGGAAATAGAATTTTCATGTGTCAGAATAAAGGGGCTTTTCTGAGAACTAGGTGGCCAGGGTGCTGCTACTAAGACTGACCAGCTTGACCTTCTGTATACGATAAAGTGTTAAGCCTCATGTTAGCCCTGCAGAAAGTGGATCTGATAAGGCCATATAAGAAAGCTGCTTGAAGAAACAGCGAGGCTCCACAGCAATAGCTATGAGAGATTTAGAGTGAGTTGAGAAGAGTTATGTGATATGATTGTACTTACGACAAGAAGTGTGGGAATGAATGGTGGCAGGCACATACAATCTAAAGAGAGAGCAAGAGGGAAGAGCCTCGGGAGGAAGAAACACTACAGAAGAAAACATGAAGCAAAGAAATAAAAGTATAGCAACTGACTCAGCTGTGTACACAATCATAGGGACATACTTATATCTGAAGATAAATTATCTATGCACAAAGTTAGAGGAGTGGAAGAGATAAAGTATCATAATAAAGGGATGTTCCCATTCTCCTCAATCAGTATCCAACAGTCAAAATTGAGAGGATATAAATTTCTATATATATTATTTAGCAAATGTATCAATTCCAAATTCTATAAAAGAAGAAATAAAAACTTAAAGTATTATCATCAAGTTATGGGGTAGAGCCTAGTATGTGGAAGACAAGTAGGCTATTTTGGTAATGGTTTTGTAAAGATTCTTAAAATTTGAAAGTATATCCGTGTGTCCTTTAAATAAAATAATTAAATTTAAAATACTTTTTGAAAGAAAATCAGTAGTTTCAGGGGCCACAATGGGAATTAAGAGCTACCACATCATCTTTGCTTTGAGATCCTGGAATGAGGGACAAGGAGCATCACACTCTTGCTGTCATTTGAGGGGTGCATGAAATGAGAAGGTGATGTTTTGTCAGCATGAGCTTGAAAACACAGAAAGTTTGTTCGTCAGGATTTTGCAACTCAGAAAACAGGATGGAAGACATGTAATGAAGGGATATAGAAGAAGAAGCAGAAGCAGAAGAAGCAGAAGCCGAAGAAGCAGAAGCAGAAGAAGAAGGAGGAGGAGGAGGAGGAGGAGGAGGAGGAGGAAGAAGAAGAAGAAGAAGAAGAAGAAGAAGAAGAAGAAGAAGAAGAAGATTATTAATATTAATATGTCCAAGGTGAGCAAGATGGGTCAGTGAGTAAGAGAACACCAAGCCTGATGACCTGCGTTCCTGAAAGATGTCTTCTAACTTCCACATGTGTACCTCCCTCCACACCCATGCACAAAAAATAAATACATAAATATTAAAATGTATATTCATATGACTTAATGGAAAATGGAATTTCAGATAGACCAATTACTGATGAAATAAATATTAATAAACTTACCAGACTATTTTTGACGCTGACATATGAATCATCTCAAATATGAACAAGACGATCCTAAAGACTGTGCGTAACAAATACCCTTGCTTCTCTCCCATTCACGAGGAGATAGTGATAAGCATAGTAATCTAGCAGCCAGCTGCATGACTCACGATATTGCTGGAATTCCTGTCTTACCACAAATGAAGGTGGGCAATTTAAAGTAACAGAACCCATGTTTTAAAGCCAAAATACTATTTCTCAACACAAGATCACAATTTCCTGACTTCTTATGCTCATAGAAGGCTGCCAACAGCAGAGGGGTCAGGAAAAATGGGACCTTCTTTGCCTCCAGCAAGAATGAGTTTGTTCTGGGCTGCCAAGCTGCCCATAACTGAAGGACACACACAGCACTCAGTGGTATGTTTGTGATTTTCCTTTTAAAAGCAACTCTGACCTTTGCATAATTGAATCAAGGCAAGAATAATCAGAGGCCATTCAGTTCCAGTCCACATGGTTTAGAATACACTGTGATGTTTCTTAGTGACTAGGCCCTAAAGGCAGTAAGTAAATCTGCAAGTTTAAAGATAGCAAACTCAGAACGTACCTACTTTTTAGGTTGGGAGAGTGCTTGCCCATTTTGGGGGAATGTGGGTGTAGTTTTCTAGGCTACTTTCTGCAGATTGTGGGTGCTGATAATCTTTATGGGACTCAAAAATTTTAACATTCTATGAGACTGGATCATCTCTGCCAGAAGTCTTCAAGTTGTTCTGGATGCATAACTCAGAGAAAACTAACAGAGGTATTCTGAAATACAGGATCATTTGGGTCATCCGTTCTCATTGGAGATTTTTCAGGGGGCCTTCCTTGATCAAAACTGATTTTTTTCTTAACGAAGAATGAATCCACAGCCTCTCATTTCCTGTTGAAGCAAAAGCAAAATTTCTTCTCTTTTGACTTAAATTTTGAATCAAGGCATTTCCAGAATATATAGATTGGATTAATTCAGCAGCATTTATGATCAAACGTCTTTTAGCAGCTGTTGCTCCTTTCTCTACAAACAAACAATTTGGAAACAAAACAATATTTTTGGTTGTGGGCCTAGCTTTTAATGGCTGAGTGATCTCTCCAACCCAATAACATACAGCATCCAGATCCTCTGTATATTATCCATCTTTATGTAATTTTTTTCTTACTCTGTTTCTTTTATTTCTATTTTTCAATTTTTGGTTTTGTTTTGAGACAGGGTTTTTCTGTGTATATTTGGCTGTCCCAGAACTCACTCTGTTTACCAGGTTGTTCTCAAACTCACAGAGATCCACCTTTCTCTGCCTCCCAAGTGTTGGGATGAAAGGTATGTATCACCACACCCAACTACTCTATCTTTCTTTTTAAGGACTTTCTCTATTCTTTTTCTTTTCTCTCCCAAGCCTATATATCTATGTTTAAGTACATTCTAGCCACTTAGAGTTTTTTTTTTTCATCTGAATTTGTCTTCACTGTATATTTCTATTTTTTTTCTGATCAAATGAGTCTTAAATCTGCTAAGTGATATGGCTAGGACTTAAGCTGTGGGTTCGGCAGCTAATTCTGCCCCATTCCTTACTTCTCTGAGAGTCTTGCTTCATTAAAGAAAGTATTGGAAGGAGTCATGTTTTTTGCCACCACTCTGTGAAGTTTCAAAGTCCATTAAACCAGCACAAAGTCTGCCACTGGCTTCTCATAAGCAACATTTAAGTGTTTGGCGGCACAACCTCTTAGAAGAGCTGTAAGATTTTTGCCAATAAAGCTGAGTTTGGAAGTACCTCTGCTCTCCACCAGCAAACCTAGTCTACCAGACAAAAAAAAAGATAGTTACCAAGAAGCTGCACCTGACTCTGTTCTTGTCTGTCTAGAATTCTTTTATAAGCTTTCTCAGGCGTTATGTGGAAGTCCTTGCCAGACATTTGGGCACCATTTGTTGATGGAATTTTCTGTCCTGCCCAGTTCTTCTGTCCTTCAGTCCCAAATAAACACACAGAAGCTTATATTAATTATAAACTATTACTATTACTCAGGCTTATTACTAACTAGCTTTTACAACTTAAATTAACTCATAATTCTTATCTATGTTTAGCCATGTGGTTTGGTATCTTTTCTTAGCGAGGCATTCTCATCTTGTTTCCCTTTGTGCAGCTGCAGACAACATCTCTGCCTTTCCTCTTCACAGAATTCTCCCAGTTTGCTTACCCTGCCTTTACTTCCTACTTGACTACTGGACAATTATCAGTTCGTTAAACCAATATAAGTGACAAATCTTTACAGTGTACAAAAGCATTATCAAGTATACAACAGCAGTTTCACCAGGACTGGGCTTGAACTTGCTACCTTTCTATTTCAGCCTCCTGAGTAACTAGTATCACAGATCCTATTCTGATTGTGAAATAACCATATACCATGAGTTTCGCCAATGTTATAAAAAATTTTGTTTCATTAATAGTGAGAGATGTTGCATACTAATATAAGATGTTCACTGAAGAAACTATAAAGTGGAAAAGAGTGAAGATAATATGTAGAAATGAATCAACTTTCCTGTAGAGATAAAACTCTTAATACATAAAATATATTCATTATAAAAGTGGAATTTTCTCAAAGATGCCAGCTATCAAAAATGTAACATGGCAAAAAATTGATAAGATAATAAATTTTTCATACAGGCAATTTTATGAAATACGCTTTTAAAATAAAATATTTATAGGCAAAACTTATTATGAATAGTGCATCCAGAGTTTTAAAAATATTAATAATTACCAATTCTTCCCCAAATGACATCAGTCTGAAATCAATGTCAGTGAACATCTCAAAAGAGTATGGTGCAGTTTGAAAGATAAATGGAAAATATAAAGTAACCAAAAAGATTTCAAATATCTTGCTTGGTATCACAGTTCTCAGCACTCAGGTGGTTGACAGAGAAAGATTTCCAGGATGTTGACATTAGGCTGGACTATATTATAACAGGGTAATGTAGAATTAGAAGTGAAAGACGGTCTCAACAAATCAAGACCTTGAAGATTAAAACAAATGGGACCAATTAGTTACCACAAACTACTAGAAGGTATTTAGAAGTAATAGTCATCAAGCAAGGCAACCTTATGCTGATACAGATATGAGCTGATTGAATGCATAGACAAACCCCTATTCTATTCTCCCAAAAGTTACACACACATTTAGAATTCTGATTTATGCCAGAGCTGGGGTTTTTGTGAATGAAGAAAGAATACTTCTTGTAAGAAAATACTTGGATTATGTTTATTTTTATGAAAAGAGAAAATGAATTTTTTCTCATACATACAAAAACTAATTATATAACCAGCATGTGGAATAAAAGCTATAAAAACTTTGTAAAGATAGCATAGAAACTCATTTTTAGGTTGTTAGTATGTCACCGTTATCTCAAGGAAGAAGCAAAAAGTTACACTTACAAAGGAAATGACTCATAGAATTTAAAACACCATATGATAACCTAGAGAAAAGGAAATGGAAGTTTCAAACCAGAGGAAGATCTAAAATATGTTAAATAATCACGTAGGTCTATTAAAAGTGTACACAACCCAATGAAAAGACAACAAAACCCACAACAAGACACTTCATAAAGTATATCAGTGTGGTGGTTTCAATGAGAATGTCCCCATAGGCTCATACATTGGAATGCTGTGTCCCCATTGGAAAGTTGTTTGGGTAGGATTCAGAAGTGTGGCCTTTTGGAAGAATGATCATGCTTTGAGATATTCAAAGCCTAGGCCATGTCCTTGCCAGCTAGCTCTCTGTACCACTGGCAGGTTTCAATGTGTGGTTCCAACTATTGCTGCAGACCATGGCTCTCAACCTACTGTTAGGCTGTCTTCTGTGATGATGATCAATTTTAATCCTCTAAAATTATAAGCCCCAAGTAAACTTTTTCTTCTATAAACTCCCTTAGTCATGGTATCTTACCACTGCAGCAGAATAGTCACTAAGACAGTCAGCAAACACAGGCATCAGGTAGTGTTAAGAGTAAGGAATACATAGTGTGAGAAAATAATTGAAAATTCTGGGGACACTTGAATTCAGAAATTTCAGAAAAGCAACTGGCATTCACTAACAACACCAAGTCTGCAGCTCCATATTTCATGCTTATTTTCCACAGAGAACTCTAGGATGGGCTGTCTCATTTCAGCATAATGTTCACAATAAGATGGGATAGTTATAGGCATTCTGCAATATCCCGTCGCAGAATGATTCAGGGATACCCCGTATTGTATTGACATTACATGGTAAGTACAATCAAAGCATTGCTTCCTCAGACTGTAGTAAACATGAACTTCAGGAGCATAAGGTATGTATTAGTTAGGTTTCTATCACTGCAGCCAAACACAATGGTCCGGGAAATGTATAAAAGGCATTGTTTATTTGAGCTTAGTATTCCAGGAGGGTAAGATTCTATTTTGCACAGAAAGCATGGTAACAAAGTAGCAGGCGGGAGTGAAAGCCTTAGAACCCACTTCTGGAGCCATAAGCAGGAATTTGAGAGTACCATGAGGATGTCTAGAGGCTTTAAAACCTCACAGCTCATTGCTAGTTGCATGCTTCCTCCAGCAAGACCTCCCCTCCTAAATTACCGAAATAATGCCACCAACTGGAAACCATGTGTTCCAACATCTAAACCTATGGAGGACATTCTCATTGAACCACCATACAATGCAATAAAAATTAAAAGCAAATAGTAGATGATTGCTTGTTATGAAATTCTTATTTATATCTTAGGAAATTTAAAGAGTATGTACGTTTGACACAGAAAGATACATAGTAAAGCCAAAAAGCAAGCAAAGGAATGTTAAGAAAAACTTTATAACTTTATTTCGTGTGTTTTAAAAGCAAAAGAAATTGAACTACCTGTGTTATATAAAGTTTCATGGGGAATGATATAAATGCTGGGCAAGTGACATTTGAAATACCAGCCTGATACTCCTCACAGAGACTATATATTTTAAAAATAATCTCCATAATTAAAAATATTACTTTAAAGTGCCAAGTATAGTAGTATGTGATCAGTAATGGCAAAACATGAAATGTGTTCATCTGCATATGACCTATAAGATGTGTTATGTGACAGAGGAATAGACAAAGATACATAAAATGTTTTCTTCATCTAAAAAGAATAAAGTTATGTCATTTGGGAGGAAATAGATACAACTGGAAATCACTTGTTAAGCAAATTTAGTCAGTCTCTGGAAAACAAATCTCACATTCTTTCTCTCATCTTTCTCTCATTTGTGATGCTTAATATGTGTGTGTGTGTGTGTTTCAGATTTTATATAGATGCAAAAAGTGGGTACAGATAGCAGTATAAATGGCTATGGTGGCAAAAAGAACTCATGAAAAGTGGGAACAGAAAAGAATGGGTTAAAAGTTATGATGGGTATACTTAATATATGTTATATATTTGCATGAAAATGTTTTTATTTCATTCAGTACCATTCAATGAATGAATATACATATAATCTTATGTATTTTAGTTTTATGCACAATTTTCTTACACTCTCTATGTTTCTATTCTTGTTTAAAGGATTTTTGTATATTGATACAAATTTAAGGTTATTTCCCTTATACTGTTCATCTGTTTCTATTTTAGCTCAAGGTATGACCTATGCAGCTTGCTCAGTTATGCAATATGAAGTTTTAGTCCTTAAAAGCTATTCAAAATAATAAAGAAATACAGGCTAATAGTCACCCATATTTAACAAACTTATAGCCCTATTAGTTAGGTTTTCAGTATAATACAGAGGTATATTTCAGATATCGACAATCTTCAAACACTTCAAAGATCTACAAATTATGATATTTAAAATGTTTTAACAACTTAGACTTTTCTGAGCATGAGTCACATCTGCTTCTGGCAGCACCAATTACTTTAAAGAGGATGTTGAAGATCAAATAAGCTTGTTATGGAGTTTGCTTTCAATGTGGCAAGGCTAGCTATTTGGGCAAGAAACTGCTCTTGCCTGTACTGCTTGACAATATATTGCATAAACTGGACATGCAGGAACCACAGGAAACTGACCATTAAACTTTGCCAGAACAAGGTGGGATGGTCTTTCAGGTTCCTGCTTCATAGAATAAACTGTCAGACACTCTTCAGGACACAGAGGAAAGAGACTGACAAATGGCTAATTTAGGTGGGACAGTTCTTCAAATTTCCTGCTTCGCTGAGAAGTCTGCCAGGTATGATGGGCCTTTGTCTGGAGTTGAATCCCCCAATATTACAGACAAACTTTGGGTGACTGTCCAGGCAACTAAATATCACTGTCATTTCTAGAGTTTTGGAAGTTGCTTGCATTGTGTCTCCTGTTTACTCGGTTATTGTATCCTTCTGAGGTTTTTGATGGAGTTGAAGACTAGATAGTTATGATTATAGTTTTGCTTAGTTATGATAAAAGATAAACTAGATATAAAACGTTAGACACACAAAGATAGAATGGATGATAGAGTATTTCCTTAATTTTGTTGAAGACTAATAGACTAGATATTGTAACTGATTTTTATTTGATATCTGTTTGTTGGTATATAATTTTACAATGTTCAGGTTAAAACATTCCCTAAGGTTAAAACTTTTTCCTTTTAATTAGACAGAAAAGGGGAAAAGGTATGGGAGGTCCTTCTGAATGCTGTGAATATGTGTTGCTTTTATTTCTTGATGAATAAAGGTCATTTGGCCAATAGCCAGGCAGAATAGAGTCATGTGGGAACTTCCAGAAGAGATACAGGGGAAAGAGCAGAGCAAGAGAGACACCAGCAGCTGCCAGAGGAACAAGACGGCAGAGCATTCTTGGTAAACCACAGACCATGTGACAATACACAGAAGAATAGAAATGGGTTAATTTATATTTAAGAGCTACCTAGTAAAAAACCTGAACCATCGGCAAAGCAATCATAGTTAATATTAAGCCTCTGAGTGATTATTTTATGAGCAGTTGTAGGACCAGGTAGGACACAGGAAAGGCCTCTAGATATACAATATATCAATTAAATAAAAATTAAAAACCTTTTTAGAGGGACAATGTTGATGTTCTTATGCTGGTTGATATTATTTAATTTGATATGTTCTAGAATCACAAAAGACAGATGTTTGAGTATGACTGTGAATGATTAGGTAGCCTAGGTGGATTTAAATGGAAAAACACATCTTAATGTAGGCTAACCCATTCTATGAACTTGGATCCTAGACCGCATTGAGAGAGAGACACACACACACACACACACACACACAGAGAGAGAGAGAGAGAGAGAGAGAGAGAGAGACAGAGACAGAGACAGAGACAGCAAGTTTTCTCTGATTCAGGCTTGTAGATACCATGTGACCTGTTGCCTCAGGGTCTAGTTGCCAAGACTTTTCCAATATGATGGGCTACACTGTAAACAAGGAACCAAAATAAAATATTCCTTAAGTTATTTCATTCACAGATTTTATCACAGCGGAGAGAAAGGTAACTATTAATATTTACAAAATAATGAAAGCCTTTGGAAGTAAAACCTGTTTAGAAATGCTCTGTTTCTATTCTTCATCTGTAGTAGTCACCATCAACCAGCCTCAGCTGTTGACTCTACTGTTAGTCCTACTAGAGTTTCCATTTTTTTGTTATGTGCAATAATTACTGCTCTGTGTAGCGAAGCCTTGAAGTACTCTGTGAAGTCTGAATGGTCACAGATACTTCTTTTTCATTTCAGAGCATAAATGCATATCAATGTCATTTTAAAAGGCATTGTGCTGTGCACAAGTGAAAACATTCATTCCTTTATTAAAGTTTAATGGTATTTTCTAGGAGCAGTAAACAATTGAATAGTGCAGGGTTTTCACAGTGAGAGCTACACTTTCAATTCTAAATGAGAGTAAATAATTACTATTGTAAACAAACCATATTTTAAGGACATGCAATGCTCTCTGCCAAAATCACTTGGTGCAAAATTCTGAGCCTCATGAGTGTTTCACTGGACTTAGTAGCATCAGGAAAGTCTGGAGCAAATCTGGGGGTTATCAACAGTTAGAAATTAATAAAGAATGGCACGAATTTTACCTCTTTCATTAAGTCATGGTTCTTTGGAGATCAGAAAAATTAAAAAAAACATGTTATGGATCCCTTGTTATGATTTATGTTTCATATAATGTCTTCTCTAGTTAAAAATAAAACAGTTCTACTAGAATTTAGTATCATTGTTCCTTTGCTGCAGTATAAGAAGTGATTGCTCATGTCTTCAGAATGTTTTCTTATGGAGCAAGTGAATGTATTTTTAGAACATAATACTGCATTTCAATGTCACTCCAAACTCTGACTTATCAAACCACAAAGCTGGAAACTGAGGAGAAGCATGTTGGGTTTCTTAGACAAATGTGGAAAAGGAAATGCCTAGTCTCATATGCATTTTGTTCTTGATCAAACAGATTGCTTTTGGTCAAAGTAATGAATTCATTTAGCAAGGCTTTCAGTCTATGACAGCAACCTGCAAGCTAGCCTAGAACTTACCCAGAATCTGAACAAATCACAGCTAAAATAAAAGCTACTGAGTTGATGTGCAGTGTTACCTATCATATGGAAATCACACCACTCACACATGCTTCATGCTTCTATCAGCTCCATTTAGATAATCCTCTTCTTGTAGGCGATATATGAAATCTATTGTTGTATATGCAAATTAAACAGGATTAAAAGTTTAGAGGCTTAAACTTTGAACTGATTTGTTACTTTGGAAAGTAATATTACCACAACAGCATGAAAAAGAGACATATAACTCTGAAGGAATGAACTTGCTCTTAGTTTCCAAGCTTGGCATCTAGCAGTTACAAAAATATCTAATTTTTACAAACACTAATTCTTGGGATTTAATCATGTTTAGATAAGTCCTAAAATCTTTGCTTTTTAAAAATAAATCTATCAAGTTCATGTTGATCCATAAACAGGATTTAAATCAATAATCCACATAATTTCAAAAGTGCTTTATAGTTCTGTGATTCAAAAAAGCCTATTTTTGTAAGGGTTATAACTTAGAGCACACTCATTTTAGAGTCATAAAAGATTTTGATTAAAATTGAATACTAAATTAAATATTAAAGAGAATGTCTAACAATTATAAGGATGTTTATTTAGTTCTATGAAATGATTCAAGACTGTTTAAATGTGAATTTCATGGACCAGACAGTTGCATGGTTAATAACTGCTTGCTGCACAAGCATAAGGATCCAAGTTAGCATCCCCATGACTCAAGTTCTAGCCTGTCATCGAAAATGTCTTTTCTATACTGAGGAAGTAAAGAAGACCAATGCCAGGAATTCAATTCACTGAATTGCCAGTCTAGCCAACTCAGTAGAATCTAGGATCAGGGAAAGACCCTTCATCAATAACAAAATATAGAATAAACAGCAAAGACACCAGCTTCAATCTCTTGCCTACACACATACTCACATATACATTGTACATGTACAATACACACATAAATATTAAGTCTACTATGAAGTATACACATAGGTCGAACAAACATGCCTAGAACCTAAAGACCTAATCTATATTTAAATTGAAGAAATCAAACTGTGTTTTATATAATCCTATATGGATCAATGACAGCTTGTAAGACAAATATATATATATATATATATATATATATGGAGATTTCTTTAAACATAAAATATATAAGTCTATTTATTAAAATGCCATTCTTTCACTCCCACAATTCCCCTTCCCGTAGTCCATATTAATTAGCTACAAAACATATCTTCATATTTTTAAACCATCTTCCTATAAGCAGTTATTTGGTGAAAACTTATAGAATACTAGAAACTATTAAAGCCGTAAGTCTGAGCTAGTTAATAAAAAGCCTTTCTCAATGAAGCCATTGATGGGAATAGTATACTTAGTAATTCTTTATTGTAAGTGATCCTAGCTGCTTTATCTAGCAGCTTTTACAGTCATGAAAGCCCAAAGATATTGACTGAATTCTTTCAGAAACAACATTCTTATGCATTTGGTAAGAAAACTCGAACATAACAATCTTTATAACATAAAAAAAAATGTTATCCAGTCTGCGCCAATAACTCTTGCAAACCAGTTCTTACTGGATATTCAGATATGCATGTAGTTGTCTCTCTACACATCCACAGTGCAAAGAGCCAGAGCCTGGTATTTGCCCCCACAGAGTCAAATGTAAGCACATGGAACCATCAGCACCACGCTGTTTTGGTGCCTTAATAAAACACTGGTCTAAGGGACCCTTGAGTTCAAAATAAGCAAGGCTGGCCACAAAATTCATAACTAGAAAGTCTTTATTTTTGCCTTTATAGTGTACATCATTCTAAAGGGTCAGTCATATGTTTCACAATTAAATACAGTCTTATCTGTGATTAGTTTGTTATTACTCTGTCATCAAATAGGTGTTTTCTGTTGCTCAAATATATTGTAGTTGGCAAGAGACTCGATTCTAGAGGGGTTCCCAGGTGCCCAAGGAGATGTCCCCAGCTAGTTCCTTGGTCAGCTGACTAGAGGGAGCCTGAAATGGCCCTATCCTATTGCCGTACTGATGAATATCTTGCATATCACCATAGAACCTTCATCTGGTGATGGATGGAGATAGAGACAGAGACCCACATTGGAGCACCGGACTGAGCTCCCAAGGTCCATATGAAGAGCAGAAGGAGGGAGAACATGAGCAAGGAAGTCAGGACCGCGAGGGGTGCACCCACCCACGGAGACGGTGTGACTGATCTAATGGGAGCTCACCAAGGCCAGTTGGACTGGAACTGATAGAGCATGTGATCAAACCGGACTCTCTGAATGTGGCTGATAGTGGAGGCTGATGGAGAAGCCAAGGACAATGGCACTGGGTTTTGATTCTACTGCATGGAAGGGCTTTGTGGGAGCCTAGTCTGTTTGGATGCTCACCTTCCTGGATCTGGGGGGAGCAGGGAGGACCTTGGACTTCCCACAGGGCAGGGAACCCTGACTGCTCCTTGGAATGGAGATGGAGGTGGCGGGGTAATGGAGGGAGGGGAGAGAAGTGGGAGGAGAGAAGGAAGTAGAAATTTACAATAAAAAATAAACTAAAAAAGAAAAAAGAAAGAAAAGTAAGACTAACTATCACATTCCCCAAGTGTCTGTAGTTTAGATGCTTGATAACTTCAAGTTATAATCTATATGTGGAGATTAGTCGACAACTTTTGGTAATTGGTTCTTCCATTCGTCATATGTCCTTAGGATAGAAGACCAAACTCACATTGTTAGGCTTGGCAGCCCTACTGTGGAATGTGCATAAGAGAATCATAAATTCTACCATTTTGTATTTTGGTTTTGTTTATTACTTGGTCATATTCTTGCATAAACAAATTTATGCATGAAAAAAAAAAGAAAGAAAATAGCATCGTGTTACAAAGTGCTGTGTACCACACCCCACCCCCTTCGGGACAGACCAATACACAGACCTCCAACAGACCTCCAATCGCTGATACAAAAGCCCTTCTTTAATAGCACCATGGAGGCTTAAATACCCTGCAGTCAATGGCCAACAGGTGAAAATCCCATCCTCTGATCCTGTAGGCTAGGCACAGCTTCTAGTAACTTCAATTAGAAGGCTCTAGACAGGGAAGAGCAGCTGAAGGCCAGCACTTAATTACTCCCAACACAAAGGTTGAAATTATTCTTAAAATATTATAGAAATTAAATAAGTAAAGGACACCTATAGTAAAATTTTATTTAATTTTTTTTAAAGTACAATACTCTTATATATAAATATATCACCTTGTCTCTTCTAGTGAGGCCAAGTGTTTCCTGCCCTCAAAAAGTGACAGAGGCCACAGTTAGATTTTTGTTTTCAGCACAGGTTTTCTGCCTGTCTTTATTTGGAGCTAATTCCTCTAACCTCTTAGTGCTTGCAGATAGAACCATTAGCATCACTGATTTCTTTCTAATATTTTCTAATATTTTTCCCAACATTGTTATTCCTTACACTAAACTTATATTCCATCAAAGAAAGAATTGTTTTCCACTCATCTTTAAAGTTCCACATTATAGATAAGCTCTGTCCAAGATAACTTTTGTGTGTATGTATTTGATGATGGAATTACTTTTTGCTGTCTATAGTACAATATCTATAATCTACTGAGAACAAACATTTAAAATTATACTAAAAAATAGAAACTTCAATTTAAATTTAAAGTCAAACCGTGGATAGAAACTACAATATCAGACAGTGTTTTTGCATATAATTAGCATAGTTTCTTAAAATCGATTGTTTTTCTTGCTACTGTGATAATATGTGTATATATGTATGATACATATATGTCTGTGTATAATATGTGTGTGCTTTGTGCTGTATATTATTGTAATTTTTCGATTCCCCCTTATTTTTGTTATCCAAAGCGTTCAGTAAATTAGAGGGAATAATTACAAGATAAACGACAAAAAACAAGGAATGAAATAGCAAACAAATGAACTCCAGTCTCGTATTAATTAGAATCTGGACCAACTGATATCCACAGTGATGACCCCACTTCATCTCCAGAAAGCAAAAGCACAGGGAACGTGGACTAAGTTCCAGCCAGCTACATTCCTTAGCTGTTTCAGGAGACACACACCATTGTCTACTATTGCTGTTGCCACTCACTATACCAAAAGGAAACAAGCAAACAAAAATAAGCAGAAAAAAACCTGAATCAAAATCTAACAACATTCCTCCAAACTTTTAAATCGTAAAGCTATAATCTTAACCCTAGTGCCGGCCAGAGCCCATGGCCTTTCAATAGTTGCTGTATCTAATACACACCATAACCTAAAAGTATATACACAGCATTGTAGATATTTACTTGCTGTGAAATATTAAAAACTCAAGAAAATCCTTAGAGCACTCATGATTAATCCTCAGCTTCTTAGAAATTATAAGAATTTAACCAAATAATTCATGGCCTAATGATTCTGGAAAGCCACGTTTATTTTCACAAATCAGTTTAGCTTGAATAAATGTTCAAACTAAACATTTCTACAATAATTAGTCTTCCTACTGCATCATTTATTCAAAATATTATTTTATTTGATTCATAAAAATAAACAAAATCAATGGTCAGAGAAGTTGTTAAGATAATCTTTACATTATTTTCAAAATAATAAAATCATAAAGCTTAGTTTTACCTTTCTGGTATATTTCCACAATCTTTCATAATAAACTCTTCTATGACTTCATTTGTTTAGGTTCCACAAACTTTTCTGACAGATGTACATCTACTTTATAACTTTAAACATTCTCAGCTTGTAGTCAAGAAATCTACTGAAATTGGAGTGGCAGTGTAGCCTAAGACCCAGAGGAATGTCATGGTTTTAGGAGTTGGTGCCTGTTGTCACAAGAATACACTCACTGCCTTCCAATGCCTATAAATAACATCTGGTTCCTTTAAAAAGGTTCATGAGATAAAACTCGTTTGCAATCATCAAATTTGTTAGTATGAAGTTGCATTTTTAAGAATGACATCTATTTCATTACTTAAAACTTTCAAATATCTTATGGGGATGGAAAAATTTATGCAGATGTCCTATTTACCTTCAGCACCCCATCTTACTTTTTTCCTTTCACGCCGTTTTCTCTTTCTAAATTATAATTCTTGTTCCATTCTGCAGGAAATATTCTCATGTTTCTCAGCAGTGGGGCTGGTAGATGAAAGCACGCTTGAGTAAAAATAAGGGGAAACTTTGGATTGTTTTTCAACCGTGGTTTTTAAACTTACCCTTGGCTTTACTAAACTGAGGATTGTTGTGGATGTTATTGTCTCAGCTAAGCCTAGACCCTAATTTAGATAATCATAGGATAAAACCCCTAGTGACAGGCTGTTTCAGACAAGATGCTGATACCCTTTCATACAGACAGGGCCTCAGAGACACTGCATTTAACATCAACCACTTGCCCGGAATTGAACTCTATCATTTCCGATGTCAGACTCAACATAAATAGAGAAGGGGAAGTCAAGAGGAGAGTTGAAAAATATTCTGTTTTTTATGTTTCACAAAGGAAAATGGCCTTCTCAGGAAAAAAAAATCTTTTTATTACATGGATGGAAATAATAAAAATGTATAGCATGTTTGTGTAAGAAAATTGAGTTAATTTGACATTGTTCCCAGTTGCATTTAGTTCATGTTTATTGAATGGTTTCATTAGGTAAATAATTTGTGCAAATGACTCATGTTAAAGTATGTTATAGAGTTTAAAGACCTCATTCTTATTTTAATGATGAGAAAAAGAAATAGAAATACAGAGAAGAAAAGAAAAAAGGAAAGGAAGGAGAATATGAAGGTGTTGGAGCAAAATGATGCTTCCATATGTTCCTGCATGCACACATACGTATATACATATATTGAAACCCTACATTGTGACTCTATGCTGCCAAACTGCCTGACAGTTAGGAGAGGACAAGTCATACAGGCCAGTTAACAATGACTTTCTTATTACAATTATGCAAGAGAACATTTTTGTCATTATTATTTTTCTTTTGTCTTGTTTTTTGAGACAGAAGTTCTCTGTATAACCCTATCTGTCCTGGAACTCATTTAGTAGACCAGGTTGGCCTTGAACTCACAGAGATTCTCCTGCCTCTGCCTTCTAAGTGCTGGGATTAAAGGGTGTGTGCCACCAAACCCTAGCACAAAGGAACATTTTCATAATTTTAACTAAAGAATAGAAAAATCACTTTGCTGGGTGCAGTTCCAAATAACTGATCGATACGGTAAAAACTACCCTTCATCTTTCTATAAAGTAGTTACTTTGGCCCTGCCCTAGGTGATGTTCAGAGTCCTTGGCAATCAGTGCATGGTCATAATAGAGTCTGGGAATTGCATGAATACGAATTCCAAGACATTTGTCTGATGGTATTCAGCGAAGCACCATGGCTAAGAGTGTCTCTAATACAAGTGTACAGTGGGTAATAAGAGTGTGCTGTGCTGAAGCCCCTTATCTTTGTGCTTGGAGGGTTTGCTGCAAGAACCTCACAGCTGCTCTTTCCTGGAACCATCCCCCCCTCAGCAGGACGGGCTGGCTCATGCACGCGGCAGTGCCTGTTCCCCAATATCAATCAGTTCCACCAACTAACTATGGTGCATTTTCTCTTTGAACATCTCCCAGCAATCAGAAGGAAGCAAGTCTCTGGGGAGACTCTATTCCTAGTCAGACTTTTCACTTTGGTCTTTCCTTCTTCCCACCCTTCTGTTCACCTGAGAACATTCAGCAAATTGATTTTCTCCACTAAAACACTGTCTTCTGCTGGATTTCCAAGCAATTTTCACCTAAGACACACAGGCACCTTAAAATATTAAGCTGGATCTAAACTGAAAAATATAAATTGAAAAGATGGGACACAGGGAGAAGAATGGAAGAAAATGTTACCAGGCTTTGCAATGCACAATGCATTAAATACAATCTGCAGTTGTATTTGAATCATCACCCTTATCTTTTAAATGGCAATGATATTCCACATTTTGCTTATAATGGCAGTGTTCTATTCATATGATGAAGATTTTGTTTCTTTTTAGCGATTTCTCTACTGCCTTTTCTTTGATGCTGACTTTGTAACAGAAAACAATGCTCTATAGAAATGTTTTACAATTTGCTTTTCAGCCCTCTATCTTTGTTTATTACCAGAATTAAAACCAAGGGACACTTTTAAAATATTGGTTGAATTTCAAAATGTAATGACCAATATTTTGAATGAAAGTTTTATGGAAAATATTTTTTGATTGCGTCATTTCATAATTGTTCGTGTCTTAACTGGTCATTCTACAGACAGAAAGCATTTCATGAGAATCACCTTTGAACCTTAGTGTATGTTTTAGTGATGGGTACAGATCTGCTCAGAATATAGCTTGTCTCTTTTGGTTTAAAGCAGAGCTTTTCCTCCTGGCATCAGTGACATACGGAACTGGCAGGGTAAAATCTGACACCTCACAGAAGATAATATTTTCGTGCTACCTCTTGGTACCTAAATAAATTCAAAGCTTAATTGCTTTAAATCTATTTTTCAGTATTTAAAATCTCTGTAATACTATTCGTGTCAAAGGATGTATGAAAACTGAATAAAAAATGTCTCCAGTCTAGCAAGTTTTAGATAGCTATTTCTCTAGTAACTCGGCACAGTTGTATTACATACAGCACTTGGACTCCATATATAAATGATCGATCATCATAAGGCAGTTATCAGATACGTAAAGATAAACAAAAATAGTTAGTTTTTATATTTCTTCCAAAGGGCAAATTGCATTAAGTAGATGTTTATTCAAAAGGTAGTCAAGATCAAGCACTAATGTTTTTCTCCTGTTTATTAAGCAGACTGAATTAAGAAGATTAAATACTAAGAAATAGTCAAAACTAGCAAAGGACTTGATTAATAGACAGACCATAAATTTGATCAACATATAAATGAAATGTCTGATTTAGCCATTGTCTTCTGTAAAGCCGTCTAGCTATACTAATAACTTGCTTTTCTCAGTGAAAATTTGCCTCATGTCCTTCATTCAAATGAGAAAATGTACTTACTCCATAGAATTCATTTTTTCAATGGCAATTTGTTACACAAATCTAAGCAGAAATTACATTTAAAAGTTGCATCCTGTGTAACTTAGAGAAACTGTGATTCTAGAAGTTGACACATGGAAATTGCAGAAGAAGTAATAGATAAGATCTGTAATAAAATATAATAATGAAACTAAGTAGAATGAGCAGAGAAATATAAAACCCCAAATCAAGCAGAACATGCCTCGAGATGAGTTATTTCAAAGGAATGGGGGGGGAACTATTATTGATATTAAAGAATAATAATATATGCTTTTAGTAATTTTTAAAATTTCATACCAATTCTAAATTTAACATGATTTTAAATCCTTCTATAAGTCTGGATTCTGTATACATACATAAATATGTGCACACACACACATATATATTTACATTAATTATTAGTCATTCTGTCAAAAAGTTGCATAGATGTTGATGTCATCTGCTTACCATGAAATCTTCATTTAGAAAGCTTTAAGTTATGATTTATTACAGTGGAAACTTTAGAAAATGAATGCATTTCTGTATCTGATCTCAAACCATTCTTAAATGCTTAATTCTTTTCTCTCGCCTTTTTGAAAAACTGAAATATATTCTTTTCTCATAGAATACATTCGATCCACAAATTCCCCTCCTTCCACTCCTTCCAGCTGCAGTCTCTGTGACCCCATGTGGTCCCTGTTTAGTTGAAGCTGTGGGCCGTGTACTCCTGGTGGCCTCCATCCCATCCGACTTCTAGTCTTCACCTCCCTCTTCTGCTGAGTTATTGGATCTCCAGCAGGAGTGTCCTGATAGAGACCTTCAATTTAGACTTTCTCTGCATAGTGTTTGCCTGTTGATCTCTGAATGCACTCCCATTTGTTTCGAGAAGAACCCTCTCTGATGACGAGTGGACAAGGCACCAATCTCTGAGTATAGTAGAATGTCAATAGAAATCCCCTCATTATTTTTTTTTCCCCCACTGGTGTTTGGTTCCTAGGTCTCTGGGCTCCTTTGTCTCTGGTTCCCGGCCATTCAGTTAGTGTAGGGCATGGGCTCCCTCTCGTGGTGAGGACCTCATGTTAAACCAAATAATGGTTGGTCCTACCGACAAGTTCTGTGCCACTATTGCCCCAGCAGGTTTTGCAGGCAGGGCAGACTGCAGAGGCTTGTCCTTGGGTTGGTGTTCAGGCTTTTCTTTCCATAGTCTGTAGAGTACCTTCTGCCAAAGAGACAAAAATGTAGGGGTGAACAATCCAAGCCCTCACCAACTTGCCTTCTATGTGTTTAAAGAGCTGTGAGGATGTTTTGCTCTTGACAGTTTTCAGAGAGCAATCCCCTGTCCTTTGGTTGTTTAGGAATCTGCAATCCACTTGAGTTGCTTAGGAATCTCCACAGGACCTTCTTGGCCAACAACTCAACCAAGTGTAACCCAGTGCCATCACTGAAAGTCTTGCCTGGCTACAAGAAATGGCCCATTCAGTCTCTGTATCCCCTATTACTAGGAGTTCTCACTAGGATCACTCTCATAGATTCCAGGAAATTTTTAGTATATTAGATTTCCACACCATACCCCCAACTCCCCCCAATTCCAGAAGTCTCTCCTGGCATTTTCTCCCTCCACCCCCACTCACCTGATCCCTCCTGCTCCCATCCCTATCTGCCCCATAAACCCCCAGAATCTATTCTATTTCCCCTTCCCAGAAAGATCCATGATTTCCCCATAGCCCTCTGCTTTACCTGACCTTTCTGGTTCTGTGGATTGTAACCTGATCATCATTTACTTAACAGCTAATATCCACTTATCAGTGATGCATATTTATCTTTCTGTGTCTGAGTTATATCTTTTGCAGCATGTTTTTTTTTCTAGTTGCAGGCAAATTTCATGTCAGTTTTTAAACCAATGAGTAATAACCCATTGCATAAATGTGCCAAATTTTCTTAATCTTTTTTTCAGTTGAAAGACATCTGAAAAATATGAAACACTTCACAAAATTTGTGTGTCATCTTTTCATAGTGGTTGTGCTAAACTCTGTATTGCTCCAATTTGAGTATATGTACTTACCAAGTAAGGACAACTTTTTATTATTATGCAATAGTATCTGTATTGCTCCAATTTGAGTATATGTACTTACCAAGTAAGGACAACTTTTTATTATTATGCAATAGTATTTCTAAAAAAAAAGTTTCCCAGTAGATACTATATCTAGAAAATATCAATTCTCTTGACCACTAAAATGCATTCCTTTGGCTAAAGAACATGTTATATAATCAATCAAATATCTCAAGGAGTGGCAAATATGTTGAATTTGAAATGTGTAAATAGACTCATGCTTCTGTTCACATAGAAATGTGACATCATTGAATTGTAGTTTCCTCAAAACTCGCTGGGCTGTAGACTTTGTGGCCACTGGTTCTGTCCTTTGAGCCTCTAGCTCTGAGAAAAGGAACATGTGCAATGAACAAAGCTCTTAAACTCCCCCTTTCTACAAGCAGAAAATGGTTGATAAAATCAGCCAGCTACAACTGCTGGAGGCCCCACTCAGAAACAGACAACAGGTATTTAACAACAACTACAACACAAACTGTATATAAGAATGACAACCACACCAGGCATGTCTAATATTACTAGGAGAACTCAAAATGAAGCCAGAATAAACTGCTATTTCATAACCAGTAAAATTGTTCTAATGAGTAAGTCACACAATAATCCATGTTTATAAGGGTGTTGAAAAGTTGAACTCTCACACATTGTTGATTGGAACATAAAATGGTACTATGATAATAATTTGGAAATTTCTACTATATTGAGCATGCTTTGCCATACCACCAAAATTGTACTTCCAAAAATGAAAACTTTGGGTCACCATCAAGACTTGTGCTCCATAACCATAAGTCATATCTTTGCTTTAGGCAAAAATTGAATCTAGCCAAAACAAATATCCATCAATTGAAAATAGAAATGAAGTACAGCATATATATTTCAAAACATCCCTTAGAAATATTAAGGTGTAACACCACCACACAAAATGGATGGGCCCTCAAATCATGGTAAGTAAAGGAAAGCGGGCATACAGAATTAGATAGCATGCTGTTCATCACACGAATTATAGTAAAGGCAAGCCTCTTCTAGAAGAAAGCCAATGCTTTCCAGGGACCTGGATTTGCAGCATTGGAACACAAGCTTAGGGGGACTTCTTAGAACTATCTTGGAGTGATAGAAATATTTTGTATCTCGGTTGTTGTGATGGCTACTTGATGACACATTTATAAAAATTCACGCCATTGTAATCCTTAAACTCAACGAAGTTTCTTGAAAATAAATTATTTTTCAATGGTAAAAATGCAACTTATTGACAAAGATTTAGTGCAATTATCTAAACACTAACATTCATTAATTTACATTCTAATTTTATTTATTATAATAATAACATAATGAGTTGTAGCTTGAATACCCAGAACCCCAAACTCTAGGTAAGTCTGTGAAGCTCCTCATATGAACCTTATTGACCTGGTGATGAGCCAGATGACTGTACTGGGAAGGAGGCCAGCTACAGAATTATTATGCTATATCTCACATGAGAAATTAAGAGGCTCTTAGAAAAGTTAATAGAGGCTTGATTTGAACGACTGTTTTGATTGTTTTAATTATTAATGGCTTCCATGATTACTTACTTGCTTCTTTGGAGGCATTTACCCTTGGCATATATCCTGCAAAGTCATTCTATTCTGAGTCATGTGGCCCAGATGATGTATTTTAAGACATTTATAATAGTTATATTAAAATTTAAAATGGCTTTTTGAATCAGAGTGACACAAGAAACCAGTACTACCAGTCAGGGAAAATTAGAAGATGGTTGTCACTTGGTCCAATATTATTCTATTTCTATTTCTCACACTTTGCTAAAAAAATGCAATATATCTTTAAAGTTACAGAACTCACTTTCTCTATGCAATACTAGAGACCAAACCCAGGCCTTGTCTCTCAGCTAAACACTCTAACACCAAATTAAATCTCCAGTGGCAGAACAGTCATTTGAAAGCGAAGTCATGTAATCTACCTTATGTTTCAGTCTCTTTACCAAACCAGGTAAACCTCTGTGAACTGTAAAAGTAGAATGGAAGAAGTAGCTCCAGAGGGCTTTAGTTTAAATGTGAAATGTCCCCCAAAGGCACATGTGTTTGGACACTTGTTCTCCAGGTGGTGGTGCTGTTTATGAAAGTTAGTGAACCTCTAGGAGGTTATTGGAGGTGGACTTTGGCAGTTTATTGTCAGCCCCCACTTGCTTTTCAATCTGTTTCTTGTATGCAGAAGAAATATGATCAGCAAGCTTCTAGCTCTGGGCACATGACTTATTAGCCTGACCTCATGTCTTGCAAGCAATTACAGACTCTTTTCCTCTGGAACTGAAAGACAAAAATAAGTCCCTTTCTACCCTAAGTTCCTTTTGGTCATTGCATTATTCACAGCAACAGAAAAATAGTGAATACAGAGGAATTCTGGATATAAGGCTTCAAAGGAAACAATCTATGGAGTTGAACAGCATAACTGAAATCAACAGTTTTGTTTAGGTGATGGTGGGGTAAATTTGTTTTTCAAAGCCCAAAGTTTACTTCAATTTACTCACTTCCAATTCTAATAACGTTATCTTTCCAGCAGAGAAACGTGAAGAAAAACACAAAATGATGAATAAATTTGTGGACAATCCATTTGAATTCTAAAAGAAAACAAATATTTGTGTCATTTATAAAACACAATATAAAATCTTGAAGCAAGGAAGCTCTCAGTGACATCCTTTATACAACTGCTTAAACAGCTGGCTCTTGGACCAAAGTTTGGTTGAGATATTTTACCTTCCTAGACACTGTGTTTGTTTGAATGATTCAAGGAGACTACACAATGTGGATGCAGCAGCTGTTGTCATGGTATGTGGAAGACATTGACTACAAACGTTCTTTCAAGAGGGCAGTGGGCTCTTTACTACACTGGGAAAGCACCACATTACTGTGGTCTGATGATTTAGTTCACATTTCTTTTTTTTCTTTTTTTTAAATTGTATTGATTTTTATTGAGCTCTACATTTTTCTCTGCTTCCCTCCCTGTCTGTCCCCTCCCCTTAATCCTCTCCCAAGGTCCACATGCTCCCAATTTACTCAGCAGATCTTGTCTTTTTCTACTACCATGTAGATTAGATTCTTGTATGTCTCTCTTCGGGTCCTCATTGTTGTCTAGATTCTCTGGGATTGTGATTTGTGGGCTGGTTATCTTTGCTTTATGATTAAAAACCACCTATGAGTGAGTACATGTGAAAATTGTCTTTCTGGGTCTGGGTTACCTCACTCAAAATGATGTTTTCTAGCTCCATCCATTTGCCTGCAAAATTCAACATGTCGTTAATTTTTTCTGCTGTGTAGTACTCCATTGTGTAACTGTACCACATTTTCCTTATCCATTCTTCAGTTGAGGGACATTTAGGTTGTTTCTGGGTTCTTGCTATGACAAATATTGCTGGAAAGCATCACTTTAAAACTGTGTGATATAACAATATCACACATGAGAATAACTACGTCGACTGCTAAGCTTATCATTTATTAATAGTTGTGATCGAGGAACTTCAAACCAGAATGGTTGATTTAGTAAAAAATGGGCTTCTTAAGATCGGTGATATGGCAACCAAAACTAGACTACTTCTTATTAATATTTGTTAACATTGTAATTATTCATTGTAATTATCTAGGTTTAGTGTTTGAGTGTATTATAGAGAGTATTAGGTATATTGTACACATAACCACAAATGGACTTGAGCTTCTTCAAATCCTGTACTGCTATTTAACAGAAGTGAATTCAAATTGCAACTCTTGCAAAAAAGTTTGCCTTCATTGTCTTCTTGGGATGGTGCATTTAATATTTTGATGAACTATAGTTGTTCTCTATTGATGCTGGGGGCTTCATTTCAGCTTATTGTATCATAATAGCTCTTGAATGTGTTTTGCCTCTCTAGCATGATGCTCACAACTCATTTAACAACTGTATCTGATAATTAAATGATGTTCATGAACCAAATTCAAAAGGTGGAAGGAAACACTAATGCGGTTTACTCATAAGGAAGATTCAAGCTAGAGAAGAAGAGGACCTAAAAGTCCTCTTGGTAATATGGTAAGGGAGGTGAGGAAGGTTATGGAGACACAAATCCAGTAAACTTTAGCAGCAGTGCTAAAGAAGGAATACATTTCCATCAGCCCCACTATTAGAAAGAACATTTGGAAAACTATGTAAAGAATAATTTGAATTAAGGCAAACTGAGATGGAGGAAGACTCCTTAGCAATGGCTCACATGAAAAACCATGGTATCTAAAAAATGTTATTGACAATGCTGATAGGAAACAAAAGTTTGGAGGCTTGTGCTATTCATATCATTTTGAAATATTGTGATATTTCATATCATTAATTTAGCAGTTATTGTATCAATATACAATATATTGTATATTGTATAACTATATCAATATACAATATAACTGCATCAAAATTTTCTATATTAAGAAAAGCAGTAAATATAGACATAGAAATACATCTTTTGTATTGTGTGGAGTTCTTTGGGTATATGTGCAGGAAAGAAATAACTGAGTCACATAGAAGTTCTGTTATTAAAGTTTTGAGGCACCTCCAAATTGATTTCCATATACGCTGTAATAATTTGAGCTCCCACTAGCAGTGAGTAAGGGTGTCTCTTTCTTCATATCTTCTTCAAGAACAATGGCAATGGGTTTTTGATCCTACTGCACGTACTGGCTTTGTGGGAGCCTAGGCAGTTTGGATGCTCACCTTACTAGACCTGGATGGAGGTGGGTGGTCCTTGGACTTCCCACAGGGCAGGGAACCCTGATTACTCTTTGGGCTGACGAGGGAGGGGGACTTGATTGGGGGAGAGGGATGGAAATGGGAGGCAGTGGCAGGGAGGAGGCAGAAATCTTTAATAAATATATATAAAAAAACATTTGTCAGGTTTATTCATGATAGTCATTCTAATCGGAGAGATGTAGTATCTTAAAGTACCTTTAGTTTGCATTTTCCTGATGATTAGGGGTGTTAACCCTTTCAAAATAGCAATTGGCCAGGTATGTTTCCTTTTTTGGAAAGTATGCTCATTTCATTATACCATTTGTTTATGGATAGCTTTATTTATTTATTTATTTATTGGTGCTTAATTTTTGCAATTTTTTGTAAATTCTAGGTATTAGCTCCTTGTCATAAGAACAACCGGTAAAGATTTTGAAGGATTTCATAGGCTGTATTGTTCTTTACTGTGCAGGGATTTTTAAATTCCAAGCAGTTCCACATGTTTATACTTAGGACTAGTTCCTGTGCTATGGCAGTGCACTCAGAAGGTCCTAATCAATGTTTCTGTAGTAGTCAATAATATGGTTTCTTCTAATGATATCAGTTTGGGGGGCAGCTTCTATTAATGTCTTTGATCCACTTGGAGTTGATTTTTGTACAATGTGAAAACTATGGTTCTAATTTCTTTCTTCCTTGGGTAGATACCCAATTTATGCCAGCACTATTTGTTGAGTAAACTATTGGAATGAAAAGGGATTGTAAGTGGAGAAATCGCTCTAATCAGGCTCGACTCTAGGCAAGCCTCAGGAGGCACTTACCGGATCAATGACCAATGTGGGAGGGTCTAGCTCACTATGGGTAGTGCCATCACTGGGCAAGTAGCCCTAGGTTGCATGAGAAAGTAAACTGAAGAAATAATGGAGAACAAGCCAGTAACCACCACTCTCTGCTTCATTCCCTCCCTCCAAGTGCCTGCCGTGAGTGCCTGCCCCCACTTCCCTTCATGAATGATGTTAAACTTTGATGTGAAATAAATCATTCCCCCCTGCAAGTGGCTCGTGGTCCATGCTTTATCACAGCAACAGACACAAACTAGAACAGCTATCTCTTTTCCATTACTTGCTTCTTTTTCTTCCTTTGTCAGGATTATGTGTCCATAGTTTTGTTGGTTTAACTATGAGTCCTCTATTCTGTTCCACTGTGTCTATTTTTCCGTATTTATGCCAGTACCAGAATGTCTTCGTCTTTAAAGCTCTGTAGAATAATTTGAGGTTGTGTATTGTTTTACCTCCAGCTGTGTTCCCTCTCTCTAAGATTGCTCTGACTATTCATAGTATTTTGTGACCCCATGTAAATTCTTAAATTATGTCTTCCAGATCCATGAAATATGACATTGGAATTCTGATAGGGACTACATTACATCTGTGGATTGGTTTTCATTGTACAGACATTTTTTGTGATATTTGTTCTGTTAATCCAAGATGATGAAAGGTCTTTTCATGGTCTACTGTCTTTTTTTATTTACATTGTGTCTTGATACATTTATAAATATGTGAATATTGAGAATAATATTAAGTATCTTAAGTATTAGCACATGAAAATACTAGAATTTACTGATAAATATGTGAGAAAGGAGGAAGCATTTGATAGTCTCCTAAGCTGTTTATCCTAACAGCAACAATGTAAGACTGTCAAATGTTTATTTGTGCATACATACATAAACACACACATTTCTAGAAATATCTTTAAGTCATATACCCTTCAAGGTATATTCATTGGACTCTTTCAGTCTCCATCTTCCTGAGAAGGCTGCAAGCCATGGATGAAAAGGAGTTGTGGTTGGTGAGGTCTGGGTCTGGGAGAAAAAAAAAAAATATGTCTTCTTGTTTTTTCCAGGTTCCATACTGGAAAGGAGCATGTGATTGTATATATTGTAGCAAATAACTGGAAAGTTAACTACCTAATATAGATTCCTTTTTGATGTGCGATTCCCCTTTGTATGCTGTGAATGACGTTAGTTAATAAACTGTCTTAAGCCTGCTCAGAGCAGAATAGAGGTAGGCGGGGAAAACTAAACTGAATGCTGGGAGAAAAGAGGTAGAGCTAAGAAGAAGCCATAAGACCACCATGGAGACAGACAAGCTGAAACTTTGCTGGTAGGCCACAACCTTGTGGTGATGCACAGATTAATAGAGATGGGTTAAATTAAGATATAAGTGTTAGCAAATAAGAAGTTAGAGCTAATGGGCCAAACAGTGTTTAAATAATATAGTTTCTGTGTGGTTATTTAGGGAGTGAGGGTTGCCAGGAACACATTAGCAGCCTCCTACAACACCTTGTCAGCCTTGGAGGTTACAAATTCAGTACAAGCTGTATGGGGCCAGAGTTGGGCTTCTACAGGGTCTGTGACCTAACCTGTTTCCCAATAACTCAAATCCATATAAGTAGATCCTTAGGTCAAAAACAGAAAGAAACCAAGTATCCTGTAGCTGCTTTTCATTATTCAATTGTTTTGGTGAGTCACATTAATGAAGACAAGGTAATGGAAGTGAAAACATTACAAACATTATCACTCAAAATTAAAAAAAAATTGCATTACACATTAAGGAGTATGGAGTGCTTAAACTCTTCAAAATATGTAGATCCCATAAACAAACATATAAAAATTAAATATACCATAGAGTTAATAATTCATATTTTATTAAATCAGATTATAGATGCTTTTAATTTTTATATCATCTTATATATTCTTGTAAACTCTATAATAAATGCATATTAAATACAATTTAAATGCATGTAAGAGAATTTGGGGCCACAGAGAAATCTAATTTCAGGCCATGTTTCTCAAATTATGTGAATTTTGGATTGCTTTTCTTTCACTCCCAATGCTTCCTTTGCCTCTTTAAATATGCAAATTGATGGCAGCCGTCCAGAGATCCAAAGCACCATAAAAATTCACAACAGTATTAGGACTTTTTAAATGAAGATCTAATAGTTAATTAAGTGCATAATAAATATGTATGAGTATATTGTATTTTTTAATAGAACACACAGCTGCTTGCTAAGGGGTTGAAATCTCACTTTAAAATGTTTAATCCTATGCGAATGATCTAAAGAGAAAAGGAAGTGGCAGGCGATAACACTTTGCTTTAATATTGAATATTTTCAGTGCCTCCGCACTGTTTCAGGATTAATTAAAAGTATTTTCTCCCTCAATGGCATACTTCATTGTGGTACTGTTCCAATGTCTTAAATTACTTCTCATGAAGAACTCTGCATTGTTGACTTGAAGAAATGAAAAAAAAAAGTAAAACAAACATAAAAAGAAACCCACCACCAACAAAAACACAACTCTTGCTTTCTGTGTTGTGAAAATTGTGTGATGGACTGAACGCAGTTAGCAGTGCGTTCTACAAAGTGCATATAAAGTGAGACTGATCACCTTCTTTTCAGTGTCCCAAGAAATGTCAGCTGACCTGGCCATCCCCTGCCTGCTTGCTCATAACTTCTCCTCTATTCGGATACAAAAACCTCGTTCAGAATTGCATAGATCTGCTGCCATTAGTCCACAGCCTTCCATATAAATCCTGAACGTGTAAAACACCACTCTGCAGCTTACCTGGCTCTTTCCTCCTCACAGAAAACAACCAATGAGAAGACCATTTGCTTCAGTCTCCTTCAGACCTTGAGTGCCCAGCCACACAGGCCCTCTTCCTTTTGGGATTCGTCTGGATGGTTTGTACACCAGCGCTTGCCTCCGGTTTTCTGTTCCCCTTTCATCAGGCAGAAAGAGGACAGAACTGCGGGTTTCAGCGTCACTGTTCTATCTGACTCCAGCTCTGGGTCTCTGTGAAAGACTGAGGCTTTCTTCTTCCTCAGACCTAAGTAAAGGTCTCTAGCTCTGGATCCTCAGTATCTAATGCATCCCAGCAATGAATATTAATCTGCAGTGTAAATCAGCATTCCTACAGCCTGGATTCTGGCTGATTTTTGGCTCCTTCTTTAGAGATTTAGATTCCTGACAAAAACACTTAATGTTTTTGCCGCACAGTTTACCTTGTGAAACCAATATTAATGGTACTTAAGTCATGGGAATAGTCAGAAACCAACAAGTTTATAACACATATAGATGTATACATATACATTTGTATATAATGTATCAAATAATGCCTTGTATATACAGTAAGGAAAGCACTATATAAATGAAATCTTGGTAACACTATATAGGAATATTAAATTTCTATACACACAGAAATATAATTGTAAAAATCCCAGTCCTAGGCTGAGGCAGGAGAACTGCATTGATTTCAAGGACTTTTTTTGTTGTTACGTTTGAGATTTTTATCTAAAAACAAAATCCAAAAATTCTATTTCAACTCACAGAGATGCTGGAAAGGCTTAATTCAATGAGAAAGGAGACCTTAGGAAGAAGGAGCCTGCCTGAGCTTGCAGTACCTGGGCACAGCTGACCTCAATGTCAAGAAACCAATTAGTGAGCAACAACAAGGATAGAAGCGGGAATTTCCTGGGATGTTCTTGGTAAGAGGCATTCAGATACAGACGTACTAAAATCGTGTGTCTGTGGGATCAAAGCAGCATGTATGAGAAGATTGAAGGGTTCCTTTAGGACTTGCCCTCACTTTTGAGATCTTCAGGGGATCTGAGAAATAAACAAAATGCTTGGACTCGCTCAGAACAAACACCGTTAGCACTCTCATTCCTGGGCAGAAAGCTGTTCCCTTCAGCCCTCCAACCGGGCTTCTAGGCAAGGGTCTGGCTGGAAGGAGGCGCGTGCAGAAAACAGCAGCTATTTCAGACAGTGTCTCGGGTGAAGACTTAATGACTCCTTAGGCTCCACCATCCTGTGACTCAGTTCGGAACAGTGTGCTAGCAGGTGGTGAGACAGCTCCTGGAAATGGCTAGGCTCTTGGCTTTATTCCAGCGGCAGTACTATAATTTTGTGCCTACAGCAAACCTTTCTCCAGATTACGCCCACACTGTAATCAGCTGCAGAGGCCTTTGTGACTATTTATAAAGGGCACGCTTTAATTCACCCTCATAATTTAGCTGGTAGCATTTTTTGGAAAAAGTTTTTAACAGCTATGCAATACAAAACTGCTTTTATTAAGTGCACGGCCTCTTTTATAAATGTAGAATATGCCACAGAGCCATGAAATGCTAATTAATACAGCTGCCACCAAATTCCTATGGGGAAGTCTAATGTCCCTCATTTCTCAGCAATTGAAAACAATCTACAAGTGCTTCGTAATTGTCTTGGCCTGTGCTTGGCCTAAAACCAAAAATTATACTGAGATCTGCAGAGACGGCCCATGCAGCTGGCAAATCTGACCCAGGAGGTACAAAGCTGGGTACATGCGCAGTCCCCAGCACTAGACTCCTTGGACAGGAGAGATCTGGACGCCTTGTTAAACTGTACATTCTGAGTCAGGACGGGGCCATTGAAACTCAAGAGCCTATGTTTCTAACAAGCCGGTGGCACATGCCGGGGTGGACCACTGGGAGAAGTAACAGCTGGTGTCAGGACGGCAGTATCTGGGGAGACTTGTGGGTCTACTCAACGCAGTGAGAACAGCTGGATTAGCAAATCTTGGTGGTGATGGACTTCTACTTGAAGTGCAAATTAGGAAAGCTGACCTTCACACTGTCTGTCTTAATCATCGCTTCATTTTCATCATCATAACACAAAATAAAGAATAGATAGCCATAAATAGATTTATAAAAATAAATCCCGAAATAAACAGAGCCCCGATTGCTGTGCAGAGAGCACAACTGTGCGGATTTCTAGCAGTCAGTAACTGTATTGGGAACCAAAACGATTCCCCAATTCAATTTCCACTTTGGTTGCGTTTTATTTATTTGTGTTCTGTGAGTGTGAATGTGTGGGGTAAGGCATGCCCATGTCATGGTGCCCTAGTGTAGGTCAGAGGAAAACTGGAGAGGGTCTGCGGTCTCCCACTGCATAGTACCTGGTGATGGAGTCCGGCCACTAGCTCTGTCAGCATGGATTCTTACCCATGAGCCATCTTGCCAGTCATTCCCTCAGATTTAAGACAAGGAAAATCAGATGTTAATCATTAAAAGAATAAGTCCTTCCCCCCATCATGCGCCTTATCAATAAAGTGAGACAATTTATACTAGTGCAAAAACTCAATCTAATTATTTATATTACTTAAATTATTTATATTTATTTATAGGGTTACACTACTATAATATATAACACACCTAATTATTTTAAACTAATAAGTGACATTTGTGTTCAACCTGAATTATGTGTTGACTACATACAACATCCAAACACAATGAAATGGATGACAGAATTATTTTCTCATCATTTATTGGTGTACTATCCCCAATAAGAACAACAGAGTGAACTGAGCAATCTCAAATGTTTAAAGAGAAATGGGACTTGGAACTGAAAATGACTTGTCAACTAATAATAACTCTAGGTTTATGTTGTGTATTTCATATTTTGATGCAGAAACTCAGTTTTCAAACTATATCATCACATGTCAACGCAATCATATAACTGAGAAGAGCATTGATGGTTTTCAGCATCTATCTAGAAAGTTCTACTCTTTGAGGAGAAGCAGTGATTCATCATTCATAGTTGAACACTAATTCAACAACCACATCCCCCACAAATCATAGCATTATTTCTGTTATTTTGGCTGAAAATCGAAGCATTTTAAATGATTTTTTTTTTACTAGCAAAGAGCCCTTCCAGCTTGAAGGGAAGATGACTTAGAAAGGGGGAGTACACCTATAATAATTTTATAAGGTCTACTTTTTCTTATATCACCTTTATCTAATTTATTTTTCTCTAAAAATTGTCTTCACCTTTTTCCTAGCTACCTGCTTATCTCCATGACAAGAAAACACAAGAACATAAAGACAAAATTTTACTTGATTAGTAACAGGTTTTTGTATTTGTACTATATAGTAGGAATATTAAATGTAACAATTAAGTTTATTATATTTATTTACATGAGTTTTAGCTATTTTTGCCTTTTTATAGCAATAGTTTTACCTTGGCTGAAAATTATAATACAATAACAATAATAATTTCTATTAACAGTATTTTTTTTAAGTACCTGGGATTGTTCACGCTATTTCCATGATCATCTCTCTGGGGGATTATGTTCAGATGCAGTCAGGAGTAGAGAGTGATGCAAATGTCTCCAAACCCTGCACACCACCTGCTGTGTTTACAGACCCAGAAATGAGCCAGGGCTCCAGAATGACTGTCTATTGATTTGTGTGCTCATGGATTACAAATGCCCCATGAAGGCAGCTCCCACCTTCCTTAGCAGAAAATGCTCGAGTCACCGAGCACAGTGTCTCATCAATGCAAGTCAAGAGTGTTCACCTCATCCCTCCTTTTGTGTCAGAAGGGTGGCTCAGTCCACATTCAGTCCCTCTTGCTTGTTCAGAGGCTCTAAGCCATACAATCCTTTTCTTACATGAAATATGCTCTGCTCTGTTCAACGACATCAGAAAGACAGCAGAGTGTAGTCTCCGTTATTTGGCCTTCTATGGCAATGTTGTA
This sequence comes from Microtus oregoni, assembly GCF_018167655.1. Lineage (NCBI taxonomy): Eukaryota > Metazoa > Chordata > Mammalia > Rodentia > Cricetidae > Microtus > Microtus oregoni. The sequence continues at coordinate 8,403,809 of NW_024543077.1, read as the reverse complement.
AAGCTTTGCAATTACTCCTTTCACTGTATGAAGACAATTTCAGTCTATTTTAAAGAAATATAGTTTTAAAATATTTATTTTTTTATTTATGAGTATGTGTTTGCATATGTATGTCATATATATGAGTGCCTATGGATTCCTTGGGGCTGGAGCTAACAGAGGCTGAGAGCAACTTGATGTGGGCAGCAGGACAGGAACTGGTCTTTTGCAAGAGCAACAACTGCTATTAACTGCTGAGAAATCTCTTTAACCACTGTTCCAACCTTTCTCATATGAAAACATATGCTGCTACAGGAAACATATGGAGCAAATCAATAGCAACACCTCTGTTTTTCTATGTCTATCACTCAACCCTAATCTAGAGCTCTTTCCCATAGTTTCCCATTGTCAAAATTTCATTTATATATTACAAACTAACAGAATTAAAACTTTAAATGAATAAAATCTAATCATTAGCTAATATATTTTTATAGACATATGTGTATTACATATATAAACATATATATATATATATATATATATATATATATTTGTACATATATATGTAGCTTCAGGTAAAACTGTCAAAATCCAGAGGAAACATAACACTTATTGCATATAAAAGGCCTTGACATATACATTTCCCAAAATTGGTACTCTTTTAAAATTTTCTTGAAGGCAATGACCGTTGGGCAGGGAGAATTTCATAGCCACTTGTTAGTTCGTGTCTGCACAACTTGATGTAAGAACTCAGTGAACTTCAGAAGATGTACTGTACCCTTTGGTGTCTTCTATATTCAAGCTGTTCTATCTGTTGTATTTTCAATTTTATTTTATTTTCAATCGTCAAATAATAGAATTATAAGGATTACAGTATAAATGTATCACTGTCTCACAAACATTGTGGAGGTAACTAACCATTCTCTGACTGGACTTAAGCCCACTACACGAGATGCAACCCATGCCTGACACTGCTAGGGTCGTCAAGAACCTGAGACCAGAATGATATTGGGTCTAGGGGTAAACCAGATATTATCCTTCTTGTTAAGAGTACAAATTTTGGGAAATGTGGATGTCAAGGCCTTTTATATGCAATAAGTGTTATTTTTCTTCTGGATTTTGACAATTTCACCTGAAGCTACATATATATGTACAAATATAGATATTTATATTTATATATGTAATACACACATATGTATGTATGTATAGGAATGTAGAAATAAAATAACTCTTAACAACATTCTGATACAGTCATAGGTCAATGCCTCAGTCAGTCATCTTCAGAGTCTTCCTCCAACATGCATAGAGTGAGGGACTTTGAAATATTCAGTCCTAAATGAGCATCTTCAACAAACACCTCCCCTCATGGACCAGATATTTTTAGAGATGAAGAGATGGGAAGATTTTTAAGAACCAATCGGGGATAGAAGACATCAAGGAAACAAGGTCCTCTAAGCAGAGCAGTCAACTGTATGACAAACGTAGGAGCTGACACAAACTGTGTCATCATGCACAGGGCCTGCTCATGTCCAAGTCAGACAGCTTCCCAGAGCTGAGAGGGGGAAGTGGGCTCAAACTCCCATCCCTTACTGAAGCTATCTTCAGCTGAAAACCACTTCCAAAGGAAAAAATTAGTTTTCTGTAGTAGAGTTTCATTAGGTACATGAACAATATTGATATGCAATCCTGATGAATTGAAATTAAATTTAAAAGGACATTTAAAAGGCAATTATAATCCAGAAACTATTTACTCTTTATAGATTGTAAACTATATTTCTTACATAATTATATCCTCACATAATTATCTAGCTTTGTTGAATGGAATGTCCATTGTAATGCATGGTACAGCCAAAGCAACTGACTGAACTCTGAGGTAGCCACAGAGGTGATCTTGGTGTATATTGAGGCAGGAGACTGAAACACATTATGTTCATTTCCTGCCCTTAAGTATATTATTTCCTTCACTCATAACACCCATGAAGACTATCGATGGGCTGAACTGAAGTAAAAGCTCTGACTCCATCCATCTTTCTGATTCATTTCTCACATGATATATTTGGAAAGTTTTCCTTTTAGACCTCCAGAGCCTGTCAACCACTCTCCTCTGAGACTTGTCATTTTTGCAGAGCAGTTCTTGGAGGGATTGTGAAATGCTGTGTTTTCCCACCACCGTGTTCCTTACAGGGAGCTGTAGCTGACATTCTGAAAGCAAAACGAAGCACAGATATTAGTTGTATTTTGGAATTTCACAAATCATTTCTTTCTCTGACTCATGATTATTTCAGTTTGATTTGAAATGTGGAGCCATTTATGCAGCTGCTGTGACTGTTTCTTGTAAGTGAAAACTTCACGCACTTCTAGACGGCCTAGAAGGGTCAGCTGTGACTACATTAACTCACACGTTGACCTTCCCAATCAACAGTTGAAGAGTTAAGTGTAAAATTCACCAGTATCTGCCAGCTTTCTTGGAATAAAGATGTTTTGAAATGAAATAATCTCTTAAATTTTCTTCTCTGAAATTGCTAAATAGCAGGAAAAGGAATTTGACATCTAGAGAAAGGTATTTATCATTCCTGGTGCTTTTAATTCTCTCCCCCTCACAGGCTTTGAGTCTCTAAATCTTTCTAAATATAACATGAATGTACTTACTGCTCATCCCTGCTAAGACAACCTCATCCCGGTCACCAACACCTCTGAGCTAAAATACTTCAACAAATGGTCATCCTGCATCTCACCAAGCCTACTTCCCACACCTTCATGGCACCCACTGTAAATCCCTATTTCGGGTCTCCATCTTTGTAGGCCCCTCCCCTGTGCCCCTTGCACCTTAACACCTCCCCGAGGAGGGTCAAGGTAACTCGCCAAAACTTGACCTCACCAGAGGAGGTCAGGACCACTCCCCAAGTCTATTTAGACTGCTCCCTGTAAAGTCAACACAAGGTCTTCCCTCTTTCCTCCCAGTGGTCCTGTTGGCGGCTTCCCGGTTCCCCTCGGGGCCACCCTAGTATGCAAGAATCCTATTAAACCTGGATATTTTTTAATTCGGCTTGTTTTGATTTGGGTTGACTGGGATTTTTGCGTCAGGAGAGAGCTAGTGTTAAAAATATTTCAGTCCTTGGGCTTCCCACAGGTCAGGGAACCCTGATTGCTCTTCGAGCAGATGAGGGGGGGGGGGGGGACTTGATCGGGGGAGGGGGAGGGAAATGGGAAGCGGTTGTGGGGACGAGGCAGAAATCCTTAATAAATAAATAAATTTAAAAAATAAATAAATAAATAAAAATATTTCTAATACCCATCACTTCTCATTGCTGGGTACTCACTGTCATTTATGGAACCTCTAATAAGAAGAGTTAGCTTGGCCGGGCGGTGGTGGCGCACGCCTTTAATCCCAGCACTTGGGAGGCAGAGGCAGGCAGATCTCTGTGAGTTCGAGACCAGCCTGGTCTACAAGAGCTAGTTCCAGTACTCCAAAGCCACAGAGAAACCCTGTCTCGAAAAACCAAAAAAAAAAAAAAAAGAGTTAGCTTGTAAACTCCATATTCAAGAATCTTTTTTTAATTAATTAATTTATTTATTAAAGATTTCTGCCTCCTCCCCGCCACCGCCTCCCATTTCCTTCCCCCTCCCCCAATCAAGTCCCCCTCCCTCATCAGCACAAAGAGTAGTGAGGGTTCCTGCCCTGTGGGAAGTCCAAGGACCTCCCACCTTCTTCCAGGTCTAGTAAGGTGAGCATCCAAACTGCCTAGGCTCCCACAAAGCCAGTACGTGCAGTAGGATCAAAAACCCATTGCCATTGTTCTTGAGATCTCAACAGTCCTCATTGTCTGCTATGTTCAACGAGTCCGGTTTTATCCCATAGTTATTCAGACCCAGGCCAGCTGGCCTTGGTGAGTTCCTGATAGAACATCCCCATTGTCTCAGTGTGTGGGTGCACCCCTCGCAGTCCTGAGTTCCTTGCTCGTGCTCTCTCTCCTTCTGCTCCTGATTTGGACCTTGAGATTTCAGTCCGGTGCTCCAATGTGGGTCTCTGTCTCTGTCTCCTTTCATCGCCTGATGAAGGTTAATATTCAGGAGGATGCCTATATGTTTTTCTTTAGGTTCACCCTCTTATTTAGCTTCTCTAGGATCACGAATTATAGGCTCAATGTCCTTTATTAATGTCTAGAAGCCAATTATGAGTGAGTACATCCCATGTTCCTCTTTTTGGGTCTGACTTACCTCACTCAGGACAGTGTTTTCTATTTCTGTCCATTTGCATGCAAAATTCAAGAAGTCATACTCTAATATGTATATATTCCATACTTTCTTCATCCATTCTTCCATTGAAGGGCATCTAGGTTGTTTCCAGGTTCTGGCTATTACAAACAATGCTGTTATGAACATAGTTGAGCATATACTTATGTTGTATGATAGGGTCCCAAGAGTGGTATTGCTGGGTCCAGGAGTAGGTTGATCCCGAATTTCCTGAGAAACCGCCACACTGCTTTCCAAAGTGGTTGCACAAGTTTGCATTCACACCAGCAATGGATGAGTGTACCCCTTACTCCACAACCTCTCCAGCAAAAGCTATTTTTGGTGTTTTTGATTTCAGCCATTCTGACGGGTGTAAGATGGTATCTTAAAGTTGTCTTGATTTGCATTTCCCTAATCGCTAAGGAATTTGAGCATGACCTTAAGTGTCTTTTGGCCATTTGAACTTCTTCTGTTGAGAATTCTCTGTTCAGCTCAGTGCCCCATTTTATAATTCGGTTGATTAGTTTTTTACAGTCTAGTTTTTTGAGTTCTTTATATATTTTGGAGATCAGACCTTTGTCAGTTGCGGGGTTGGTGAAGATCTTCTCCCAGTCAGTGGGTTTCCTTTTTGTCTTAGTGACAATGTCCTTTGTTTTACAGAAGCTTCTCAGTCTCAGGAGGTCCCATTTATTCAATGAGGCCCTTAATGTCTGTGCTGCTGGGGTTATACGTAGGATGTGATCTCCTGTGCCCATGTGTTGTAGAGTACTTCTCACTTTCTCTTCTATCAGGTTCAGTGTGTTTGGACTGATATTGAGGTCTTTAATCCATTTGGACTTGAGCTTTGTGCATGGTGATAGATATGGATCTATTTTCATTCTTCTACAGATTAACATCTAGTTATGCCAGCACAATTTGTTGAAGATGCTCTCTTTTTTCCATTGTATACTTTTAGCTCCTTTATCGAAAATCAGGTGTTCATAGGTTTGTGGGTTAAAGTCAGGGTCTTCTATTCGATTCCATTGGTCGACTTCTCTGTTTTTATGCCAATACCAAGCTGTTTTCAATACTGTAGCTCTGTAATAGAGTTTGTATATTCAAGAATCGAATCGCCATGCCTTTCATGTGCTATTGTCCTTGTCTAGAATACATCACATATACAACAGGCACAGAACATGTCCACCTATTAGAAAGAGTGCAGGTATCTCGAATACCAGACATTTAATGTGAACTTATTCTCAAGACTGATTTTGATTGTGTATTAGAATCACCAAAAAGTTTTAAAGATCTCATTTCCTGGGCCATTGTAAAACCCCCTAAGTTAGGCTAGACGATAGGAATCAGTAGTTGTTCAGCTTTCTGTGGGATTCTGCTGTAAAGTCAAGGTTTATATTCACTGTAGTAAGATTTAGCTAATTCCTTCCCTTAAAATTTAAGTCACTATATTAGGCATAACTTCCATTTTCTCTCTAAGGCTGTATTTTTCCACCTTTGTTGTAATAATATTGTCAATGCTTTTTGAAATCCAATCTTATTAATCTGTTGCATTTTTAAACATAACAGTTGCTAATCCTTAATTGTATAGGATTTTTCTTCATTCCACAAAATACTATACAAATCAGATATTTTCATTCGTTGAAAAGTGTACTGATATTTACTAAATATGAAATGTACAATATAGTTATCACAAACACTAAATGAACTATGTAATGAACTCTTTCAAATTGTTGCATGTGAAAATAATGCTTTTCTGCATGCATAAATATATGCTAAGAAGTTTACTATTCTCAACATGACATTGAAAATTCAAGAAAACGACAGCAACATACAAGGTTTCACAGAATCACCATCTCAATTTCAAAGCTGTTGATCTTATTTGTAATTGACAGAATATATATGTATAGTGTAGAACATGTTTTGAAATACACATATGCACACATACACACGTACGCACTGTGAAATGATTCAGTTGAGCTAGTTAATATGTATATTAGCTAATCTCTTTAAATGACTCAGTTCAAAGTTTCAAAAGTAGATTTCTTTCTTACTGATTTTCATTTTCAGATTTTAAGATATACTCGTGGGCACAGTGAAATAGATTAAATCATAGGTAGAATCATTTTAATTCTGGTCCTACTTTCGTATCTATTCAAGCTAGGAATACGGTTAGGATCAACACTTTGCTAAATGAAGCCTGACCTGTTAGCCGGCCTTTCTATTTATTTGTTTATTTGTTTATTTATTTATTTATTTATTTATTTATTTAAGATTTCTGTCTCTTCCCCGCCACCACCTCCCATTTCCCTCCCTCTCCCCCAATCAAGTCCCCCTCCCTCTTCAGCCCAAAGAGCAATCAGGGTTCCTTGCCCTGTGGGAAGTCCAAGGACCACCGACCTCCATCCAGGTCTAGTAAGGTGAGCATTCAAACTGCCTAAGCTGGCCTTTCTAATTGTGTTCTAAGACTTCAGTAGTAAGCACAGGGTTTTTCTACAGGAGATAGATGCACATGAAGTGAGTGATTGAAAAGAATCTCAAGAAAGGTCTACTGACAGAGGTGTGGGCAACATAAACACCAACAAGCTTTCTCAAACATCCAAAGACCAATTAAGGCATGAAGAATTTGTCATCACTAGCTGTCCATGAACCACAGAAATAGTAGGACAGAGGCTGGAGCTGAGGCTGTCAAAAACATGACTATTGCAGCTCTGTTAACAGGTGGAACACACTCATCACAAAAACAGCCATTTGACATGAAAGGCACAGAGAACAAACACTCTCCTCTCTCCTTCTGTCCTATGGTGTTGTTCTGGCAACTGTCACTGACCAAACCTTACCTCGGTTCAGTAGAGTCTCAAAAATGCTTTCTACAGTGATCACCACCAGGGGACTGAGGACAGAAAAGAATGAAAGATCTGGACAAATAGTTGGAGACTATCAAATGAACCATTAAAGGCGGTTTAGTCCACAATATGTTGTGAAAATTATTTTAAAAAAAATATAAGGATGGAAACTGTTACCTGTATGATATTGTAAGGGCAGATACAAGTCACTATGATTTGTTGAAATCCACAGAATGTACAATGCAATCCAAATGCAAACTTTGACTTCAGTAAATTAAAATGTTTCTAGACTGACTTAACCGTTCTAGGAAATGTATCGCACTAATGCAAGGTGTTAAAATAGGGGATGTTAATGACAGGGAGCAGAAGTACTTGTTGTATTCTTCGTGTGTGTGTGTGTGTGTGTGTGTGTGTGTAAACTAAAATATGTGAGTTTTTATTTTGTTTTCCTTTAAAAGGTAGTCTTTTCTATTATTTTCACACACAATCCCACTGTCTTTAAAAACCTGTACTGAGGCGACAACGACACACCACCCTGTAACACTTAGCTGTAAGAACAGCATGATGAAGCTGAGAAACACGTTTCCTAGTTGTGCTTCTAGATAAATTCCCATCACAAAAAGAGAGTTAGTTAACCTTCCTGTTCTAAATGCACATTCTCCATCTGTTAATCCCCTCATACAGAATGGTACACCTACCTCTTCTCAACACTCTCCATATACTTCCAAGCATCTCTTAGCACTTGGAATGCTTGACTTCTCCACTTATAGCTTAAACAACCTTATATTCATACTATCCTAGTTGTGAAACCTTTTTCTCTTTGAAGAAATGGAAGGCTTGTTCTCAGAAATGTTTTCATTGTTCTAACAATGACTCTTCTGCTCATGAGGGTCATTAAAGTACATGTAGGAATGAAAATGCACCCACAAAAATATTTAATACGAGTCAGGGAGGTTGTTTGGTCAATAAAGTCTTTAAAAGTAAGAATGGAGATCCAAGTTTGGATCCCTGAAACTCATGTAACATGCTAGGAGCAATGGAACATGCCTTCAGTACCAGTACTGGAGTGGAGGAGACCAGGAGATCACTGGAACATGCTGAGTAGCTAGTCTAGCAGAATAAGTGAGCTTCAGTTCATTGAGAGGCTCTGTCTCAAAAAATAAAGCTAAGAATTAGAGGAAGATACCAGATATAGACATTCATATCCATACTGTATGCATGCCACATATATTACATATGTATAATATATAATGACAAAGAATATTCAACTTAAAATTTCTATTTTCATTTACATCTAACTTATTTTGATATGATTTTTTTCTTATTGTAAGTACTCTAAAATATAGATGATTCCAAAATAAAGATATTCTATGCAAAATATCTAATATCAAGATTTCAGCATCTTATATTATTTTGATGAGCATGACAAGCCCATTGGTGTTTATAAATCTTGTCATTATTCTTGTTAAGAGTTGGTGCGTTAAGCAGAAATAATGAATGTAATTTTTAATTTACATTAAAAAAATTAATCAAAGAGCAAACCATGAAAAAAACAACACTCACATCTCAAATCAGATGCACAGAGTCAGAATTTAGAGATGGTCCCTGAAGCTGCCTGCAATAGGAAGGGGTGTGGTTGTGAGGAGCAGGTGGCCAGCTGCCCCTTCTTTAGAGCACAGAGTGTACTTACCCTGTCTGTTTTCCTCACCTCTCACAACAGTCTAAACATTCCGCTCCTCTACCTGAGAAGAGGTCTGAGGTAAATGATTTTGTTCAGTCAGTCTGGGTTTTGCCTTCGAGGCTTCTCAGCGCCAGGATCGCAAGCCCCGCCCTCCCCAGCTGCTGCTGTGGCTCCCAGACAGCTGAGCTCCAGGACTGCCCCCAGAGACTCAATGAGAGTAATTTATACCATTTATGGCTTTGATGATAAGACTAAGATAATGGCTGCAGCATCATATTTCAGATGTGTTTCCATGCCTACACTTTGCTCACGGGCGAGCAAGAGCGCAAACACCATTAGGCTATAAATGATTCTGTCTGGTCTTATCTGCATTGTTTGTGGGCACACTCTGATCCTCAAAGAGCTGAGGAATAAGCTCTCACCCGGAGATATGGATTGCTTTGGGATTTGCAGCTGCAGCTACTGATTGCAGGACTCGATGCCTTTATGGGCCTTTTCCCTCACCTGTATCTACCCAGCATCTTTTCTCGGAAAAGGCATCCCAGTTACTTACCTAGCTCACAAAGCCGTGAGACATCTGTGGCAGGTTCAATTTTCTACACGGCTTCAATAGAAGAGCAATAACTTGGCTACTGCTAAAAAGAAGGAAAGAGAGAGAGGGAGAGCAAGAGAACGAGAAAGCATTGGGGGGAAAGTGCCAGATTCCTTTTTACTTCTTTATAAAGTTATTACTTTTTTAAAAAAGAGAATTTCAGAAACTTGATCCAAGTCCTAGTGTGTTGGCCAAAGAGAGGCTGTGATTACAAGAGGTATTATTTAAAGAAGTACATTTTTTTTTGGCTTGACTTACGTGTTGTGTCAAATTAAGATGAGCAACAGTATCTTAGTAGGCAATGAGTTCAGAAATGACTTCACAATTTGTTCTTGGCTTGATGAACACAGGTCCTGGGGCTCTGCAACACCCTGGGGAAGCTCTTAAGGAAAAGAATGCAGGATGTGGTATGAAAACAGTGCACAGCTTTCTCAAGCAAGGGGAAGAACTCTGTTTCTCCCTCTGCCAGGATTTGCCTTTGCTCCTGGAAACAACCATCGAGAATTGCCAGTGATTGTTTTTAAAATGTGCCAATGACTTTTAAGTCCCGTGCAAAAGTGAGAGAACAGAAATTATCAAAAATGTAATTTGCACCTAAAAGCACAAACATTTAAGACGATCTAGTCTGGAGCTCAATGATAATCCACTTGCCTCGGCAAGGGAAGCTCCAGTTATGATTCCCACCATAGCCTTGAACAGAAAAGAAACAAGAAGGAAAATGTACATGCCTTCTGCAAAAACTTCCTTTCAATATGTTAAAGGCACACAGCCACCAGTCCCAGTACACAATACATACAAGTGCAGACACGTAGAGGGGGATACACAGGCTTATATATAAAGACTCAAACACAAACACAAAAACTACCCACCAATCTGGGTTTTTAAATATTGATGTTTTCAGAGGAAAGAGAAGTTGAAAATGGCATACTTCAAGCTTAATCCTTTCATAGGCACATAGTTTGCTGCATGCTGAATGATACATTTTTAATTTCATCATTTAGCTTCTGTCACATCTGAATTACTATATACACATATATGTGTGTACACACACATGTATGCATATAAACAAGGCAATGAAAAGAAACATAGAAACAAGGCCTGAGGTCCTGATTGGATTTTAGACTTTCCCCATACCCTGGGCTACATTCCGATCTCTCAATAAGCAAATAAGGTTTGATCGTTTGTCTTTTAACTCCTTGGGTGATTCAAATGCTATTCCTGAAATGTTACCAAAGGCGTCAGAAAGCACCAGTGGGAAGAATGACAGTTCCTACCCATTCCCTCGATAATCTGGATCAATCATCCCACAGACAGACATTACTCCCTTGTCTTAAGGACCTAAGGAGCAGAGAGCACCAAGGAACTCTTGGTTTCTCGTAGAACAGAACCAGAATATTAATTGAGCAAAGTTCAACATTCTGGACTGGGGAACGAAATCTGCAGCAAGTGCATATCTGAGACCTGGGGAAGTGACTCTACACTCCATTCTCTCATTCTCAGACCCACATGCTGAAGCTGCCTGTTGCATCAAACATGCACTACATGGTGTAAGGGGGTCCTTCACACTTCCATGATTTATTTGCAATGCTTGACTTGGATCATCTTCCCAACCAGCCATTCATTGTTGTTCCCTAAACTGTCCTCCATTTTTGTCTTCTAGATGATTCTGTTCATGGAAAGACCAGGCGGTCTTGTGCTGCACAATCACATTTTTTTTTTTTTGGTCAGAAGCCACGTAATGCTGGATAGTAAGACAGAAAATAAGGGATTCGGTAAGTACGTACGTGGCAATGCTGGCAGAAGTAGTGTGAGGGAGGAAAAGCAAAATCGTATCCCAAGCATTCTTTCCAGGGTGGCAGCAATCCAGTGTAATCATTCTGCCACTAAATGGCAAACTAGTCCCCTGGGAGATGCTTGCTGTACTGGAGGCTCAAACTTTGTCTGTATGACGGGATGAATAACAATTCGGTGTGGTGATTGTCGTATGAGCATTAGGAAGAAAACAAAATAGTCGCTTAAAATACACCCTTTTTTCTGGACGTTTTACCCATGATTCCTCTAAGGAATATATGTCACATATACTTTGCACAGCATCCTGAACACCAAGCAGTCTACCCGAATCCATTCAAGGTTCTTCACAGAGATTTTCCATGAGTCTTTGTTCATTAATTAATACGCATCTTTCCATCTGGTCTTCTACTGAAAAGTCATTTTCTTGCTGTCTTTAGAACTTTGTTTGAATGGAGCTGCAGTAACATTGTAGTATACTTTTAATTGATGACAGCTATTACCGGTAGTTTTTCTAAACCAAATCCCAATGTCTTTTCGCCCTAGAGTCCTGGACAGGTGCCCAAAGAGTCCATCTATTAAAATTGAAACAAGACAAAAAGCCAGTTAGGAATACATACCTTGGGATTATGAGCTACCTATTCAAACATGTTACTTGGCTTTTCATAAAATATTTGGACTAGATTTTATTTATGCTATTTTCAGCCTATCATAAAGTGATATTGGATATGCTCAGTTTTATGGGAGACATAATTATGAAGAACAAAAAGAACATGATCAATTTATCACCTAGAGTGAGTTTTTCTACCTCTCCAAGGGCAAAATCCCGAAATAGGAACTAGCTTTTGAAAGGAAAACAGTTGTCTCTGCTTTGCATATAATACCTACGGGTAGCCAGATGTGGTGGTGCACACCTATATTTCAGTTCATAGTTCAAGAGGTGGGAAACAATGACTGTAAACTGAGATTCTATTTTAGAAAGAAACAAAGGGACAATAACAAATGCCTTATTGGTATATCGTACTAGCCAAGTAGGAGTGTCTTCCAGAAGTGATGGAGAATAAACAGTGTCATCCACACATTTCTAAGTGTCTTCTGAATCAGACAAATCACAAATTGTAAGAAGCAAACAACACAGATTACAGGGCTGAAGCTAACTACAGTACTTTGTATTCTTTTGTCCTTCATTATAAACACAAAAAGGTAACTTTGTGTGCTGCTGGTAAGTAGAGCAGAACATCCTAGAATGTTTTTGTTATCTTCAGATATTCCCAAGAGTAGTATTGCTGGGTCCAGGGGTAGGTTGATCCCGAATTTCCTGAGAAACCACCACACTGCTTTCCAAAGTGGTTTCACAAGTTTGCATTCCCACCAGCAATGGATGAGTGTACCCCTTTCTCCACAACCTCTCCAGCAAAGGCTATCATTGGTGTTTCTGATTTTAGCCATTCTGACAGGTGTAAGATGGTATCGTAAAGTTGTCTTGATTTGCATTTCCCTGATCACTAAGGAAGTTGAGCATGACCTTAAGTGTCTTTTGGCCATTTGAACAATGGCAATGGGTTTTTGATCCTACTGCACGCACTGGCTTTGTGGGAGCCTAGGCAGTTTGTATGCTCACCTTACTAGACCTGGATGGAGATGGGTGGTCCTTGGACTTCCCACAGGGCAGGGAACCCTGATTGCTCTTTGGGCTGACGAGGGAGGGGGACTTGATCGGGGAGGGGGAGGGAAATGGGAGGCGATGGCGGGGAGGAGGCAGAAATCTTTAATAAATAAATAAATTAAAAAAAATAAAAATAAATAAATAATAAAAAAACCACTCAGTTTTGACCAGTGTATTCTGACCTTATAGCTCTATGGTTCTAACTAGATAAATATAAAGAGAATGTCAAAACAAACCAAAATAAAGACAAACATTGGCCAAAACTCTAAGTCTTGACTGCTCACATTGAGAACAAACTTGCCGTGCCTTTTGGAAGCATCATGTATTAGTCACACTTCTAGACAGGTGTTCAAAACTAACTGCTCAGCTGGGCAGTGGTGGCACACACCTTTGATCCCAGCTGTTGGGAGGCAGAGACAGGCAGATCTCTGCGTTTGAGGCCAGTCTGGTCTACAGATCAAGGTTGAGAACAGCCAAGGCTACACAGAGAATCACTGTTTTGAAGAGTCAAAACAAAAAATCGAACAAAAAAAAAAAAGGAAAAAAAGAAAAAAAAATGTTGCTCTTATTCAGTTCATGGCCACAATTTCAGTCACTACATACAAGGCTGAAATAGCTGCTGCAGTACTGACTCTTGAGAATTAACCAAGGCCTTCTTTAAAGGAAATGCCTTTTGTACACTTTCCCAAAAGCCTCTAGACCTGCAAAGTGAATTTGAGCTAGGATTTGAGTGAGAGACGGTGGCACTTCATTGCAGTTACTCAAGTATCTAGCATTAGCAGAAGATGTTTAATGCACTATCAGACCCATGTGTGTTAGAGGCATCAAGTACATGTTTCCCAGGCAGTTTAAGCTACAAGACCTATTTTCTCTCAGTCAAGCAACTGTGCCTCTGCTCTCACAATTCAGAGTTTCGCTCCGTCTCTCTGGAAGACTGTTGCTGCTTCTGGACTACCGCAATCTAAGATCTTTGCTTACAGACATGCACCTGCAACTTCAGCTCTCTGAAGTCAGAGACAAGATACATGTGAGTTTGAGGCCAACCAAAACTATCTAAGGAGAACCTGTCTCCAAAAACAAAACTGGTGGCCTGGAGTACTATTTCACATCTGTTATCCCAGCCTTTGAGAGGCTGATGCAGGAGCGTTGCCTGGGTAGATTAATGACCCTGTCCATCAAAACTAAAGATGAGGGAATCCACCTAAGTGGCACAGTCTGTCACATGTTTTCACTGAGAGCTGACACCTTCATGTTTTCCACAGGAAATCTCTCCTTCCCAGTCATCGCTCAAGGCTTCGGTAAAGTGAACCTGTTCTAAAACTCAAGAACACAGGAAAAGCAAGAACAAGACAGCATCTGTAATGACTATGGAGAATGTTACTACTTCTCTGGGTTTGAGCTTAGTCAGTGTCTGATATACTAAGGAAGCTACCGCATCTCCACCATGTCCTGGTTGCTGTGTTGGGATTAAGTCAAGACACTGGAGTAGAGCACTGGAGTCTTTGTCTTTCCCAGATGTTGCAGATGGCAGGCTCTAAGCAGGACTCCAGTAAGGTATCCATGGCTACAGTCCAGTCTCACCCACGCTACCTGTTCTCATCCTGCCATAAAACCATTCAAGTGATTCCCACTCATATTTTTCCCTTGGAATCTATTAATATGACTTTGGAGAATGTTGACTTTGGGAGGGTATATGTCATTTTACCCTGTGAAGGGACATAATTCCAGCTTTTCTACTCATTTTCCATTGAGTGTCTGGAAACAATGGAGGTAGTAGAGGCAGAGCTGAATGAAGTCAGCATGGCCTTATGAGATGACTTCAATGTAAAATTCCCCCCAAGAGGCTCACTTGTTCCAGAACTCCATCACTTAGCTGAGCGCGGAGGGGAGGGGGGTGGCGGGTGTTTGGGATGTTGTGGAAATTTCAGGGTGTAATTTTTAGCCATCAAAATTGGGCTGCTGCAGGGGTCCGTGACAACCACATCCACTTCCAGTTCTGGCTAAGCTCTCCATGGGTCTGGGTACCACGTGAGAAGCAGCAGCCTCCTGCTGGCTTCTGCAGTCACATAGATGCTCTGCTAGACTTTTCCTCCACCATCATGGATGATGGTTCTCTCTGAACCCATGAGCCAGAACTCCCTTAAGTTGCTTCTGCCAGAGATTTTGTCAGGTTGACCCGAAGCAGCAATCACCATACCTTAATTAGCCATGTAATTGAGGTCAATTAGAATTTGCTGAAAGGGGGAGGACAGCGTTCCTAGCACAGGACATGAGTCCCTCCTGGTGGAAATGTCAGGTTAAGTGACTGTAGGCTGTGAAAATCTGCAGATTTCATTCCATTTTCTATGATTATAATTCTCCCTAATCATCGCCCCAACTTTTACACGAAAGACCTAGTCCTAGAGCTACAACTTCGCCTTAAATTTAGAAATTGGGACTCACAAAAAAACTCTATTTCTGTTGTTGTTGTTTCAATTGGTAGCGCCGTATCTCCAAGTCAACAGAAAGTTTCTTTTGAGAACACTCAAAAATGTTGTTTTCTAGAAGTAACTATACTATGAGCTTCATATATTTCCATAAACTCCCCAAAGCCTGTCTATTCCTGGCATTCTGTTAGCTGGAATGTGTATTTGTAGTTGCTGTCTCTGACAAGCAGTCAATATGCAACTCCAGTGCCAGCCCTTGTTTCCTGCCTGTGATAGTGTTCCCAGTCCTTGTTCTCCACCTGTGATAGTGTTCCCAGCCCTTATTTCCTGTCATAGTGTTCCCAGCCCTTGTTCTCCACCTGTGATAGTGTTTCTGGTTTATAGTTCTCATTGTCTTTTGCACCATCTAGCATTTGGTGATCAAAACAGAAGACATGCTAAAGGAGGAAGGGATTTAACAGAGGGCAATGGACCTTACAATACCATCAGAAAATCTGACTTAGAAGAGGCAGCAAAGATCTCTTAGATTCAGGAAATCAAAAAGAAAGGGATCTTACGGAATCACTGCCAATTTCCTAAACTCCAGTCAACCCCAGAATGGCATTTGCAAACAGGAACACTATCTAAATCTCCATCAGCTCACTGACAATGCTATTGATCCTGGCTCTCTTTTGTTAACGCTGGGAGACAGTTCTCCCCAGGACCCTCACAATACTGCACACAATAGAAATAGACATATTTACTGATATTTTTCTAGATTATACAGCAGATAACCTTGAAGATGGATATAATGTCTCCCTGCATGACAAAATTATAGAAAAGTGACTACAAGACAAAATTCCAGATGGAAACTGGAGAGCTGGCTCCGCAGGCAGAACACTGGCTGTTCTTCCAGAGGCCTTAAGTTATGTTCCCAGAACCCACATAGCAGCTCACATCTGTCTTTATGTCCAGACCAGGGAATCCAATTCCCTCTTCTGACTTCCAGAAATACCAGGCACACAGATGGAAAACACATACATGCAAGCAAAACACGCATACACATATTTTTTAATTTTTTATTATTACCCTTACTTTAGATACCCCAGGCTCAGAATTATCCTGTCACTTGCCTCACTGTGGGTTTTTCAGACCAGCAAGGACTTTTGGTGCTTCATTGTAGCATCTGTGTCTTACAAAAAAATACAAAGTCTGGCTGCTTGGTATGTGCTGTTGCTCTAAATAAGAGATCTTTTTAAATGTCTGACCTGAAGAACACACATACGACATACATTCACACACAAATAAAAAATAAAGTGAATCTTTAGAAAAAAAAATAGTTTCTATTTGGTTTTCTGTTTTAAATCATAAGAGAAATATACTATATCTCTATTCTACATATTTTTTCTTAATTTGTGAAACTGTTTGAAATATTTTAAAACAGTGACATTAGCTACAGTTTTCCCTTGATGCATTCTTATTTTATCAAGTTTCTCAGATAATTGAACTCCACAATCAGACTTCTTCTCTGAAGCAGCAGAGTTTTAGGAACTGTTTTTGTAATTTCTCCTTGAATTTTTAAGTTGGAAGAGTATTTGTACAAAGTGCCTTTTACGCTAAATGAAAAAGATCAAGAAGCAAGCTCTCAGAAAGAATTGTAAAATGCATGTCTAAGTAAAGCAGAATTGGCTTAAATACAAAGTCCATCAAAATGCAGAACCTTGAAAAGGGATATACCTTTGGGTCCCTTATGTAGCCCAAATCACAAGATGTCTTATTTCCATTCTCTTAACATTCATTGTAGTCTCATTGGTACATAATTTCTCCAAGGTAATTAAGTAGGAAGGAACCTATACAGTTTTGTATTAATAGATTAAAGAATTCTACTTCTAATAATGCAGAGAAATAATTATGTGTATTGGAAAAAAGTATATCCAAGAGGATTTCCATGGCAGAGTTACTTTATTAGTGAAAATATTGGAGCAACCCAGAGATATCCATTGATAATTAGTTGGGTGAAAATACTGATAAATTTACACATTGGAATTCTATTTACCATTGTAAAAAGTCTTAAATATCCACTAGAGCATAACTGAAAAACATCTATAGTATAATGTCTGGGGCTATTTGATAGGAACAGCAAATAGTGTTGGAAATCATGGAAATGACTCACTGGTTAGCATAACAGTCATGGATATGCCTGGGAGATCCAGTGTTGGAAGGACCTCATGCCGTTATTGATCGTAGTAGCTCTGCGTATTGCCCTTGTGGTCACTACCTCCCTCGTAATCTATGAGTTCTATTGAAAACTCTAAGGGGATGTCTAGCCCATCACTGGGCAGTGTTCCTGGTACTTACACTAATAGTGACTGACTTTTTCCAGGCCTCATTGCTGGATCAGACTAACGAATCAACCACTAACTACCCTTGGAAAGAATTTAGACATGTAGATTGTTAGGAAGGTCAGGTGAAGACCTTTTGCTGGCTCAGGTCTGTTCCCTCAGATGTCCCTAGCTTGGGCCTGCTTCCATGGAGGTCCCTGGCTTGTGCCCAGTCCCACAGAGGGCTCCAGCTCAGACTGGCTTTTGCCACTAGACTGTACTGGAACTGCTATGCAAATTTGTTTCAAGATCCAATAAAGACACATATGTCTATGAAAAATCGCAAAATTTTCAGTGAGATCTTCTATGACAGACCACTCTTAACGAGTAATCTAAAATTTCTTGGGCTGCTGAAAGATCCACATGATAGCATGCTTTGCTCTTAATTAGTCATAAACAGTAATTACAGAGGGACGGTGGAAGTGAGGCCATGCTGCTCTCATTAGCAAGCTCTAGGAAGAGAATCACACAAACTGGGAAGCAGAATCTGAGTCTTCAGTGTCCCTTTGTGTAGATGCTAATCAAAGTGAAATGTCCCAGTGGGCCCTACATTTGATAATGGGGGTTCTTAGCACAGGATATACACATAAAGGTACGTGAATGTTCCCTATCATGAAGGTTAAAGCCCTTTGAATCATCAAATCTGTAAGGCATTTAAAAATCTCTAGTTGTAAATATGAGTACCTAAGTATTTAGGCTTTTTCCTTTGCTTTTCTTATATTATTTATTTATTATTTCTTTATCTATTTATGCTTACTAAGGAATCCTTACCTTTGTTGCTACTGGGTTAAAGGCCACTGGCATCAATATGTACATCAGGAAATTATGAGCTTTCATATGTATCCAGAAAACAATATTCTTACCATCCTATCTTAAATGAGTTATTCTCTTTCTAAGCTTGGAATTTCACTGTTGGAAAACTGTCACTGTATTTCTCTATAATTATGTGTCCTCCATCACTCAAGTGTAAATAGTGTCTGTGTTTCTATTGCAGTTCAATTACGCACATAACTCTCTCATCACCATCTTTCTTTAGCCTGATACTTGTTTTGCCTAAATAACCACAATAATAATAATTAATAATAATAATATAAAAACAAAACAATAACAACTAAAAGCATACCTTGAATATCTTTACATTGCTTTTCCTGCCCAGATAAAATAGCTAATTTTAATTCAGTAATTAAAAAGTTATATGTTATTGGTGAGTTAAACACATCAGTAATCTAGCTTGGAAAAAAAATCACATGACACATATCTAATAGAATTGTGTATCCTGGACTTTTTTTCCTCTGCCATAGGAACCCAAGGCTTCCAGCTCTGTACCCCACTTAAGTGCTGAAAAATAAAATGATTTCTTCTTAAGACTGTTGTAAATCTTCCCATCAATCTTACTGTGCGGATCAACAAAGGAAAAGGAAAGCCCAACAGTTAAAGCAGTAAAAGAAGAATTGACTCAAGAACAAGGTGAAGACACCTGTGGGGGTTTGAATCAAAATGTCCTCCATAGGCTAATGTTGAATGGCATTGTTGGGAGGTGACCTTGTTGGAGAAAGTGTGTCACTGGGGATGGACTTTGAGGTTTCAGATGCTCAATCCAGACCCAGTGGTCTCTTCTCTCTACCTGCTGCTTACATTGGGGTGTAGCATTCTCTCAGCTCCTTCTCCAGCACCACGTCTGCCAGAACACCACCATGACACACCATGACAATGGACTGAAGCTATGAACTGTAAGTCAGCCCCAGTTAAATGCCTTCCTTTATAAGGATTGCCATCAGCATGGTCTCTTATTACAGCAATGAAACCTAACGAACACAACACAATGTCTTAGTATAGATTTGAACTAAATCCTAAATTCAAGGAAAAGCAGAGAGTTAGAGGTGCTGCACAAAGTGGAACTAGGTGAGTAGGAAGGGTCCTAAGAGTGGTTTCAGGATCAAGTGATTTATTATAGAAAGATCTCACAAACCCTGCAGTAATGTGTTCTTGGAGGACCACTCTATGGCAGGACTTGATGAGTCCACCTAGGCCTTTATCCTGACTGAGTTTGGCCACTAAAGAAACATTCTTGTTTTCTTTGAAAAACATTTGTCCACTTCTGACTGAGTTGCTGGTTTCTCTTTAAGCACCCAGAGGACCTTCTTTTGTAATTTGGGAGAACAGGATTTGTGACTAGAGATGCTATTTATGCATCATTATCATGCAAAGTTTCTACAAGTAAGAAGAAAAGCAAATATGAGAAGCTAGACTGCAGATTCTAAGCCCAGAGGACTGTTGTTGAGAATATTCTAGACGTTTGCTAGGAGGACGACAGGTGCAAACTGTAGAGTTCCCAGGATGTGTTTTGAGTGGCTCTGGAGACAGAACTGGGTGTTCTCAGCTAACTGCCCTGGTGGCCTACACAGCCCCAGGCAGAGAGTTGGCTCCCACACAAACCATTGTGTCCCTTCTTCTGAGTTTATATTAAATTCTCAAACTGTAGTCTGTATGACTTCAGGAAAGGAGTCCTACTCTCCAAATCAGAAGACTGGGAGGAAAATTAACTTTAGTTTGGAGAATTATAATCATATATGACAGGAAAGTAGAAGCGTTTTATCTGACAGCTGAGCATAGACTCCACGTCAATTCCTAGAGACATGGGTGCATTTTCCTTTTCTCATGAGTGCACAAACACACAGCTTTCTGCCTGATCAGGAAATAAGACTTCCCTTTTTTCCCTCTAATAGGAATATCATATCCAGGGTCTGTGGTTGTTTTGCCGGAAGTTTTTAAAATATTTTTTTCCCATAAAGTCAACCTCAGTTCTCAAAACCTGATTCTATGCACAATATTCTCCAGTATGACATTTCAAAGCCTTGGTAATATAACCAATGTTCCCAATTATGTCTCATTACAACAAGAACAGATTCTTATTGAAGTTATGCCAAAAGCTAATTGCCATGAAAACATGAATATTCAATAAGAGTTTCCAAATCCTAAAGGCATCAAGTAAGGAGAAGGAGAAAATACAAATATTTGAAGTCTGCCTACAGCAGTACAGTAACGTAAGAAGGCAGAGTAAAGCATCGTTATATGTGACAAAAAGCATGAACGAACTGGCATGCTCTAAATTGCCACTTGCAGAGTTGGATCAGCAGGTCATAAACCCACCAGTCTCTGCAGTGACAATCTGTATTTCTTGCTCCGGTGAGAAGTACCGTCTCAAGATGATATGAGCCAGGTCACAGAAAAACAGAGTGACCTCATGCTAGTTGTAAATGCTTTCAAGTGAAGGTTACAGTGACTCAAAAGCTTTAGAACGTCCATGATTAAAAATGTCATGAGAATTCCTAAGGAAAAGAATTGTAAGAGTCTTCACTGATCATTTTAATAATCATAATGCTAAAACCATAACAAAGTGAGTTTTAAGGATTATTTACCTCTCCTAGTTAACAAAGACTTCCCTTGATGTCAACTCTGGAGAACTTGTAAAAAATGTCACTAAATAACCCTATAAGGAGCTGTGTATAAATCTTTTTGAGCATAAGATTTGTTTTAAAAATCGTTTTAACAGACATGAAAGCTAATAGGCATGAAACGTTCAAAAGCTCATGTCTCCTCATGCACACTCAATATCTGCATTTCCCCCGAAATATGACTCTATTTTCTTCCACATAAAAAATGAAAAGAAATAAAATATTTTGATTTTTTTACCAAGTTCTATGTAGAATCCCTGGGCTCCTCTCAATTTATCCATGTTGCTTGAGACAGTATCTCCCCAAACACAGGTTTTTGGGGAAGTTGTGTTGCAGAGGGCCTTCCTAAGACACAACTTCAGGAAGTGAGAGTGGAGGCAGAGATGGGGTGATGGTAGGGCCTCAGCTGGTCTACTGGGAACTCCAGAGCTGACACCAGCTTCTGTCGTTGTCCCAAGGGTCAAGGGGTTGGGTCAACAGTTCCTGATATCCACTGGGGAGGAGAATAACCTTGATTGAAACACAGTGATACACTTTAAAAGCCCCTTTCCCAAATAGCTCAGAGGTAAGTAATTTAGTCCTGGGCAGAACACTAGAAAACAGGCCATACTGGGTATCAGGAAGTCTCCAAATCATCACAGAAACTGACTAAGTATTCCATTTGGATCTTGATATTAGACCTAATTTTTCTGAAATAGGCTGTTTCTTGAGTTTCATTAACCACTATTTGATAATATCAATATAAATTTCATAGCAATTATACAGTGCTACAAATAAACATGTTTGCTGTCATATTTTGTTGCTTTTTTAATGTGAAAACTTGGACTGATGTTGACAGCTTTATTAATCATTGTATCAGTAAGATGCAGCAAGCTGATTGACATACAATGGTACTCTATAAATACTGTGTAAAACAATGAATAATGAGCACTTACTCATCTTCTTCTTAGTCCCTTTTTGCACTGTGCATCTTATCCTGATGCAAAATATATTTGAAAGAAAAATAAGCCCTGGTAATACATTTTAAAGACATCCATTTTTTAATTACAGCCCATACTTGTCATAAATTTTAAGCATTCCTTAAAAACCACTATTCATATTTTAAAATTAAATCCTTCATTCAATAGAAAATTATCTTCCCAATGTCTTCTCAGCTTTCATCTATGCAATTATGAGCCTGCTTTTGAGAACACGCAGCTCTGGAGAACACAGTCTTAAAAACATTTTCAATCTCTTATCTCTCCTCGGATGTTCTAATTTTCTGACTTTCTTGGTACAATGATGAATTTCCCTCAGAGCATTGATAACGTATCTGGAACTGTGTAGCTTTTTGGATCTTCTGAGGGAGTGTTTTCAGTTAATCTGCCCCAAAGTTATTTTGCTTCCTGCTGCTGAGTCGCTGGAGATAAACAGTCACAGCAGTTGGTTCTGTCTGGTTTGTAATCAACCTGCAGAGTTTTAATGTCTTTCTCCAGTTTTAAATATGCTTTACCTTTCCCATTTATCTCCCCTAATCTAATTACTTATTACTGAAGACTTTCTGATTAGTTTTCAGACCACAATGCCTGCTGAGCCATTTGAGGTCTATGGCACTAATAAAGCAATTTTTTATTTGCTCAGTAATGGCAACACAAACTAATAATTACTGTTATTATATTAAAGTACCATTCCCACTTTGTATATCATTCTGTATTTCTTCCAGTAGTCTACATTCCTCACAAAGTCTTTTTATATTTTTATTTGTGGATTTACAAAAGAAACTAGATTGGTCAGGCAACTGTCTATCATCAAGACACAGGAACAAGCAGGAATCAAACTTTAGCTTACCTATGCTATTGCAACATGAACAGAACATACCTTTCCTTATTCAGTTGACACTCTCAACTGTGATTCTATTGACCTTGTCATGTCTTTAACTCTACGTAAAAGTATGGTAAGAACAAACACGGTAGAACTTTGGGGATACACACTTCTTTTCTGCAGCCTTAGCAAGCGACAAATCCTTTGGGGATACATACTTCTCTCCTGTAGCCTTACCAAGCAAACTTTTCTGTGATGTAACTGCAACTGAATGCAGGGAATCCTTTTTTAGAATTTAAAGGGCGTCTTCTAAAGTGGAAAGCTTTTGGATAAATGTATCTACATCCATTTCTCAGACTGCTAGCAAATTTCATAGAACCACAAAAGTAAAGTCGAATGATATGAAGTACCTTAGCAATCAGCCAATTCATGGTTGATCTTGATTATCAACTCTTAGAACCCACTGGGAGACAGAACTCAAGGCACGTCTGCAGTCTCAGTGAAAGAGAGAAAGTGATCCCAAGATCTGCATCTATCTTTATGTGCTTGTTGATGGCAGGTGCAATGTGACTGAGCACTTCAGGCTCCTGCTGCGAATCTTCTTCTTCTTCTTCTTCTTCTTCTTCTTCTTCTTCTTCTTCTTCTTCTTCTTCTTCTCCTTCTCCTTCTCCTTCTCCTTCTCCTTCTCTTCCTCCTCCTCCTCCTCCTCCTCCTCCTCTTTCTCCTTCTCCTTCTTCCTCTTCCTTCATCAAATTGTATTTTTAAAATTCATTTTCTTTATTTTCATGTTTATGGATATTTTGCATGCCTGCATGTCTATCACTTGCATGTCTGGTGCCTTAGAAGATCAGAAGAGGATATTGGATCCTTTGGACTAGAGTAATAGACACTGGCAAGTTGCCACATAGATGCCGGAAATCAAAGCCAGAACCTCTGGAAAAGCAGTCAGTGCTCTTAATGGCTGAACCCTCTCTCCAGCCCCAACACCCTTCTTTAAGTTACTTTTATGGG
This sequence comes from Microtus oregoni, assembly GCF_018167655.1. Classification (NCBI taxonomy): domain Eukaryota; kingdom Metazoa; phylum Chordata; class Mammalia; order Rodentia; family Cricetidae; genus Microtus; species Microtus oregoni. Next base: position 8,379,978 of record NW_024543077.1, on the reverse strand, counting down.
ATGCTTTCTCCCTGCAAAGAGAAAAGGTATCTAAACTACCGATTTTTACCACTAGCCCTGAGGGAAAGATTTTCTGAGTTACATTGTATTCAACAACATTTCCACTATACTTTCCTAAATTCCTGCATAGTATTATTTACTCTTATTCATCCAAACTATCTATAAGCTTTCTTGCAATAAGCAATATTTCCTGTAAAATTATGACTGCTTACAAACCTAAGAAAATACTATATATAAACCAAAATAAAGAATTTGGAATTTTGATTGGCAGGACTTCTTAGTGTTATAGAGAAATAATTAAATGAGAACAAAAAAATCATATTAAGTAGTGGATTATTGCCACCTCATTACATTTTACTTTGAAATTTTATTGTACATACTGATAGTTTAAGAAAATAGAAATAAATTGAGCATAGTTCCTGCCTGTAATCTCAGTTTTCAGGATACTGAAGCAGGAGGGATTATTTTAAGTTCAAGGCAAGACTGGGTTACAGATCAACTCAGTGTATAGCATGAAACCAAACAAAACAGATAAACAAGAGAACAAGGAAATAGCACAAAAAGAAGTAATAGAGTCAATTTGAAATCAAGGTTAGAACCATGATGTGCATTTGAAGTACTACAAAACCATGAGGAAAGGATATATTATTTCTAAAGTTTTATTGAGAATGTTAACTATTTGGAAAGAATGATTATTAGTTTATATTACTCAAAACACTGAAACAGAATGGAAAGTTTAATGATACCCATTGAAACAATAAAGGTTGTTTGAAATTTAATATATGCCAGAGGACCAAATTTCTCAGCATAAAATCATTCTAACACTTCATAATGATGAACTTTTTATCCTATGTAATATTTTAATCTTCAAAAGCAAATGAACTAATAATTTGCATATGACTTCAAATTTTCTTCTTATGTGCAAATGATTAATGTAAATTAGTAAGCAAAATAGTCAAACTTATGAATAAATATTTTCAAGATTTTTATGGTCAACACAATAGGTACCAAAAGATAAGCTCGTTTTAATTATAGAAATGCAAGTGAAGGCATACCAACATGGCACAGCTTGGCAGAAAGAATAGTACAACACTGATTGCTGCTGGTCTTCTTTGATTGGCCTCACATGGTAGCGTAGAAGACAGCAAGCCATGAGCTTACATATGCTCACCAAGGATCAGGCAACAATACTTCTGATACTGACAAATACTGGGTCTGCCTGCATCACCACCATTATTTCTGATGAAATACAGTCAACTTCAAGACAGAGTCCCACTGAGACAGACAGATATTTGAAGGACAGGTGAAGATAGGTGTATGTATGGAGTAGACAAACACTCAGATATGGGGTGACCATCTCTTTAAGACATCTAGGACTATTAATATTTCACAAATGTATGCAATGATTAGAATTTTATGGTTTGTTCAGAACTCAGACATCTTAAGTATCTTCATTTATTATTTACAATAAAGGTATTATCATCTGTAAATTTATGCATATTCTTTGCAGTATAAGTCAAATGTGTCCCTTGCATGTGAATTTAGTTTTCTTTCCTTGCATATTTTATGTGTTTATTTCTAATAGATTATTTTTCGTGTTGCATCTCTACCAATATCGTTGATTTTCAGTTACTTGAATGTGTCTCAAAGATGAATCACTTCAAATAATAATTTTAGGTATACACATAATGTGCATGTGTTGGGGAAAAATAAAAAGAAGGGAACTGTTTTGAAGAAACCAGATGAGTAAGCTAGGATAGCCAAAGGGTAGTAGCGTCTGCTGTGGTGACAGGCTTGGCATGCTCCATGTATTAATTCAGTTTCCATAGCAGCCACCACATCACATAAAAGTTCAAAGTAATTACTAATTGCCAAGAAATCTTAAAGGGATACACTCCCAGTTCTAATAAAATCTTACAGTCTGGGAAATGTTTCTGAGTTCCAATCTTTGAGTCAGGCAGAAGCGCCCTCCTGATATCTATTCCATGACACATTAAACAAAAGCAAAAATATTTCCAGCCACCTTACTGGGTCAGCGGGTCTCACTAAGCTTTGGAGACTAGTGTGATGTGTACCCTAACAAAGAGCATCAGGGCAATTATAACTAAAAAATTTCCAGAGTGATGTGTTTCAGTCCTTCATTAGTGAAAGAAACAGCACTATATTTGCTCCCAGGGCCACATTAGTTTAGTAGCAAGGTGAGTATGAAAGCCTATGCTATATGTCTCCATACCCAATACTATTGATCTTTATCCCTCCATGTTATTTTTTGGGGGGAAACATGGGGAAAAATGGATGAGACAAACAAACAAGTTCAGAAAATAAGTATTTTTATTTGCTAGTCATTTTGGCAAGAAACTGCTCTTGCCTGGACTTCTTGATGGTATGCTGTATGAACTGGACAAGCAGGACCCACAGAGAAATGACTGCTGAACTTGCCAAAAGGTGAGACCATCCTTTAGGTTTCCTGCTTCATGAAAGAGTCTGCAAGATATTCTGTAGAATACAGAAGAAAGTGACTGACAAACTGCCAGTATAGGCTGACCTGTATTTGAAATTTCCTGCTTCATGGAAAGGTCTGCTGGATACCATGGCTGAAGATGGGTACCCTAATGTTACAGAAGAACTTTGTGACTGCCCTGGCAGCAAAATGTCTCTGTCAATTTTAGAGGTTTGGAAGTTGCTTATAATACACTTCCTGTCAACTTTGGTAATATTATATCCTTCAGGGGTTTTTGATGGAGTTGAAGAATAGATAGTTATAATTATAGTTTTCATTAGTTATGATAAAAAATAAAGTAGATATAAATATTGTAACTGTAATTCTTGTTGGTAAATTTTTATATGTAATTTTACTATGTTAAACTTTAAACCTTCCTTTTTATTTAAACAGAATTGGGGAGGTGATATAAGATTTCTTTTTGTGTGCCGTGACTATCATTGGTTAATAAAGAATCTGTCTTGGGTCCAGCAGGGCAGAATAGAAGTAGGTGGGGAAAACTAAACTAAATGCTGGGAGAAAGAAGGCGGAGTCAGAGAGACACCATGTAGCCACCAGAGGGGAAAGACCTGAGCTGCCAGATGGAACCTTGCTGGTAGGCGACGGGCCTCATGCTAAAATATAAAATAATGGAAATGGGTTAATACTAGATGTAAGAGCTGCCAGCAATATGCTTATGCTATTGGCCAAAATGTATTGCAATTAATACAGTTTCTGTGTGGTTATTTCAGGGCTGAGCAGCCGGGAACAAACAAGCAGCCATATTCAACAAATATCTAAAATCTGTTCAAGCCGGGCGGTGGTGGCGCACGCCTTTAATCCCAGCACTCGGGAGGCAGAGGCAGGCGGATCTCTGTGAGTTCGAGACCAGCCTGGTCTACAAGAGCTAGTTCCAGGACAGGCTCCAAAACCACAGAGAAACCCTGTCTCGAAAAACCAAAAAAAAAATAATAATAATAAAATAAAATAAAATAAAATAAAATAAAATCTGTTCAAAGTTAGATAGATGAGTGGAAAGAGAGATGATAGATAGATAGATAGATAGATAGATAGATAGATAGATAGATAGATAGATACAGATGATTGATAGATAGATAGATGATAGATAGATAGATAGATAGATGATAGATGATAGATATAGATGATAGATAGATAGATAGATAGATAGATGATAGATAGATAGATAGATAGATGATAGATATAGATAGATGATAGATAGATAGAAGATAGATAGATAGATAGATAGATAGATGATAGATATAGATAGATGATAGATAGATAGATAGATAGATAGATAGATAGATAGAAAGATAGATAGATAGATAGATACAGATGATAGATAGATAGATAGATAGATGATAGATAGATAGATAGATGATAGATAGATAGATGATAGATAGATAGATAGATAGATAGATAGATAGATAGATAGATAGATGGATGTAGTGTGTGTGTGGGGGCGGCAACATGCTGCGTCCCATCGCCCGGCTAGTTTAGCCCCTGAAATAATTACACAGAAACTATATTCATTTAAATACTGCCTGGACTATTAGCTCTAGCCTCTTATTGACTAACTCTCACATCTTGATTAACCCATTTCTATTAATCTGTATTCACCATAAGGTCGTGGCTTACCAGCAAGAGTCAAACCAACATCCATTTTGGGCAGCGGAAGCATGGCATCTGCCACACATCCCTTCTTCCCAGCATTCTGTTCTGTCTACTCCTCCCATCTAAGGGCTGCCCTATCAAAAGGCCAAGGCAGCTTCTTTATTCAACCAATGAAATCAACACAAATACAGAAGGACCTCCTACACCAGATAGGTAGATAGATATAGATACATACATATATGCATGTATAGATAATAGAGATAGATAGATAGATAGATAGATAGATAGATAGATAGATGATAGATGAATGATAAATGGGTAGTGTTGTTTAGATGATGGAAGACAGATTCTTCTAGCAAAACATAGTTTTCCCTATTTTGTACTTTAAAAGGCAGCAGCTAGTATTTACATGATACTATTGTACACTTTGTAAAAGTCAGTAAAGTGTCTCTCAAGTATTTCAGTTACTTGTAATGTGTATAGCTTTTATTAAGAGGTAATACCGCCCCTTGAGCTTCTCCACACCACCATTCACATCCGTCTTCATTAGAAAGATTTCCTACTAGCATTTCCTTTATAAGAGCTTTGAGTCTAGAAACGGACTGTTGTGGAAATTTTTAACACCACCAGTTTTATAATTGTCAGCTTTGAGACCCAGAGGACATCAGATTTGTTTTTCAGCAAAGTCTCTCAACATCAGTCTTCATTTAACAAATTCACTTAAATAATAACTTTAGTTTGTTCTCCCTTGTTAGCTGTTCTTTTTTTCCTTTAAAGAAATTTTTGAAATCACCAAAGTTGGGGCTCAGCAGTTAAGAGCATTCAATCCTCTTGCAAAAGACCTAAATTTGTTTCCCACAACTCATGTGGACAACTCATGACTATTTATAACTTCTATTCTAGCAGAATTGACACTTCTGGTCTTTGCAGGTTCCCTCACTCATCTCTCTCTCTCTCTCTCTCTCTCTCTCTCTCTCTCTCTCTCTCACACACACACACACACACACACACATACACACATATACACATGCACACACACACAAGCAAACTCATAAATACACAAATTTAAAAATACTTTTTACAAAACAGAACACTAAATCTTACCAAAAGCTTAGACTATATCTAATTAAACTATGCCATCTTACTAGAATATAATCACAGAACAACAAAAAACATAACAACTTTTTCAGTCCTTAAAGACAGAAATGGTGATTCAAATGAATGTGACGTGTTTTGGAGAGCCACTCAAACAATATTGAGGAGCCCAAGAATCCCTGGGCCCAGAGTGTAAGATTTATATTTGTAACTATACAAGTACATAGCAAGAAATCAATTACCTGATATTGTAATTCAATGTTCCCACTTTTGGTTTCTCTCTAGACTCCGTTAGTCAAGTTATCAGACAAACTATAATTTTAAACAATGACTCATTCTCTTTGGTGTAATTCTGAACCTCATAAGCTTTCAGTAAATGCTGATGACTAACAATGACCATGAGCACTGAGAGACATTTGTCATGGAGTCTAGGTACCCGAACACAATCTCTGTGTTTACTGCTTTGTGACCTGGAAAACTATCCTTTCGTATTTATTTTCATTTTCTTCAAAACAGAGCGAATGGCACCACCAAGGGCTATTGCAGGATCCAATTTGGTGCTGCAAAGAAAGAGTGTTGAAAATGCTTGGCATAAAAGGAGCACCCCCAAATGCTAGCAGCTATAGCTCATGCACTGACAATGTCTTTTTCATATGAAGCAAATGACAATTTTTGACCACTGTTTTATGAACACAACCTGTGCCCAAGTTTCAGCTCCCTCCCAATGCATGGTTTGATATTAGCATTTCTGTTTCCACTTGCATATTTTGTAAATAAGTGACATAATATTTGCTACTTTACAACATAGTAGGGAGGTGTTATGCCCAAATCACAGGATTCCCCCAAATCCACTTTGTAGTCCAAACTCATATGCAACAGCAAAGAACCTTGATTCAAACTCAAGCTTAGATTCTCTATGTGTGTCCGACGCAGTGGTAGGATCAGAGAGTGCCAAGTCTTTGTAGGGGCGAGATTTTATTATAGTAGAGGTTGGGGGTGAAGGGATTTGTTTAGGATCCTTGGTTGTTTGACATGTGTCTAGGGGTGTCTTGGTGAGTACATGCTGGGCTAAGGTGTCTGGTGATCCTGTCTGCAGTGGTTGGAATATTAGGTATTTCCTTTGGAACCTTCTGTATTTCCCCTTGGATACTAATTGGACCATTCCTAGGTAGTACCTGGGTGGTGTCCTTTGTAGTCTTCCCTGGAACAAGGTATTGCCTTAGGGTGAACTGAAACCTTGACTGTTTTCTTTTGAGCCTGTCATGGCAGCAGTATAGTCAAGCTACCCAGGGCCGCACAGAGGTTAGCTGAGTTGATATATGTAAACCTATAACATAATATTTCTCCTATAGTTAGCACACTGTATACATTTGTTTACTATTGTAAATCTTATATGCTAAAATGGCATGTGGTCATAATGAATCTAAGACTTACTGAAATATGAAATATAAAAAGTATGCAGTTATTTTCACTATTTGAATAAAACACCTCTTACTCTTACTATACAAAAAAAAACTATTTTTCTGTCTCACAGAGAGTGGTTTGAAATGATAACAACTATAAGGTGCACATTGTTCTCAAAGCTGTTCTTGGTTTGGGGGAGACTGCTTTAATTAGCCGAATAATGCAGTAACCTCACCACCTCCTAATTCCTTCCCAAATTCTCCTTGGATTTGTGGATTTGTACATAGAAGAGATTTAATTAGATTGCAAAAGAGTACAAATGTCAACATTTTTATCGCACAAGCAACGACTCTGCCAGGTGGATATAATTTGTCAGGCACACTGGTTAACAAATCCTTACAACAAAGGTTACCAACCTCTGGGCCTGGAGAGCAACAGGAAGAGGTTGTGGAGGGGAATAGTGAATGAATGAGGAAAGGGAAGCCATGGGGCTCAGAAAGACAATTCACTTTCACTTCAGCGATTGTTTCCAGAAGGTCTATATTGGGGTTATTTTTAGATCATCACATAAAGGTCTGCCCGTGTATGTGGTGTGTACACAAAGAACAAATAATAAATCAGCATATTTTAAAGGAAACATAAGGAAAAATGTAGCTCATCCAAACAGTCTCTCTTCATTTTCCCTTTTGCTTATGTGTATATTTTTATAGTATTAAATGTTTATATATGTTGACTCGGAGTTTTTATGCTTAAAAAATCAAATGTTCACATGGTACAATATGGTGAACACCAGGAATGGTGTTGGTTATTTGCTGCATACTATGTGATTTATTCCAGTAATTATAACTGATACAATTATTCATATTTCCTGTGTAGAAGGGCACACTGAATTTATGACACCTTGGAGACTGTTTAGCTCTGTCTTGTAAGAGTGACAGAAAAATAGAGCTACTTATTCACATCTTGCTACTGTTATACATTGATTGAGAACAAAACAGTTGAGAAAGAAATAAGACTGATGCACCAGACATGAGAGCAACCAACATTGCCTCTGCCCTTAAAATCCAGGCTGTGTTCGGCCCGAGATGCTTTCCTGAAAGTCCAAAGGAGGAGCAATTCATTTCCCCTTCAAAAGTAGAGACAAAATACTGTCATTGCTTGAGGAAACTAACAAGAATTGACCTGCAATCTATCCTTGCCCAGCTCCACTCTCTGCTCGCTCCATCGTGACCTAACATAGACATAAATTTTCTCGTAACATTTCTTCCTTATCCAAGCACAGTACCAAAAGAAGCATTGTGCTTTATTCAATGAGAAGCCAAGTGTACCTATATTATTTTCATAATCTTCTATTCCGAAAAAGAGAATGTGTTCCAGATGAGTTTATCATTGTGTGATACAAAGGCTTTCTCAAACAAAATGAACATCACAGATTCCTCTGTATCTCCCAATAATATAGTTACATCACCTAGACCCCAATGTTTTTAGGATGCGTGTGGTCCTGGATGGCTGTGCGATCCTCAGTGGCCGACACACCTGGCAAGGGTTAAGGGAAGGTCTGCTGTCACTAGAAAGGTCTTTTCCAAGTCATCTTTCTAGGAAAGTTGGAATCTATCCACCACCCTTTATAACATAAAGGCATAATTAGTTGTCTTAATTAGGGTTTCTATTGGTGTGACAAGACACCATAACCATAGCAATTTATATTTTAAAAAAAATAATGGGGATGGCTTATATTTCCAGAGTCCATTATCATCATGGTGGAACATAGCAGCATTTATGCAGACATGGTGTGGATCCATCTTGATCAGAAGGCAAGGGAATTGGAATATTTCACTGGGTGTGGTTTCTGATGCTGCAAAGCCCACTTTAAAGTGACACACTTTCCCAACAAGACCACACCTACTCCACCAAGGCCATTCTCTTATCGTGCCATTCTCTTTGGGGGCCTGTTTCTTTTAAACTACTGCATTCTATTTCTTGCCCCCCAAAGCTTGTAGCAATATCATAATGCAAAATGTATTTAATCCAATTTTAAAATTTCCCATAGCCCATAACAGTTTTGACAATGTTTAAAATTCCAAAATTCAAAGTATCTTTTGCGATTCATGTAATCTTTTAACTGTAATCCCTTATAAAAATTAAAATAACAGAACAGATCACATACTTACAACATATGACAAAAAATACACATTACCATTCCAAAATGTAGCGAAGGGAGTTTGGGGAGCAAATACTGGATCAAATCAAGACTGAAAAATCAACAGGGCAAGCTCAAAACTCTGCATCTCAATGACTGATGTCAAAATGCTCTATATATCTCCAGCTCCTTTCTGTTTTGTTGACTTCTAAATACTTCTTTCTCATTGCCTGGTTTCACTCCCTGTTAGCAGCTCTCCTCAGGCGGTATCCCACTGTTCTGACAACTCTATCATCTTGGGGTCTCCAAGGCAATTCCTCTTCACAGTTTTACCTTCACAGCTTCACACAATGGCCTCTTTAGGCCTCCATTAAGGACACCCCTGATACATGCCTAGCTCAGTAACTTTCCTTTGTTGTGGAGGAAGGTTCCATAATTTCTTTCTTCTGTCTTTGACTCTAAAGCTAGAACATGTGACCAAGCAGCCAAATCCTGCTGGTTGCTGGGACTGGAACATGGCTGCCTTGTTAAATTACATCTATACCAGCTTTCTGTTTTCCATGATTCCTTTCACTGTGTAAGATTGGCTGGCCTGAAACTTACTCTGTAGACCAGGCTAGATGTGAACTCAGAGATGTTTCAGTTGTTTCTTTACCAGCTTTCTGGTTTCAATGATTTCCTTTACTCTCTAAACTTTCCTGTTCTGGAACATACTCTGTAGACCATGCTGGTCTCAAACTCAGAGATCCACCATACTCTGTCTTCCACGTGCTAGGTTAGTGCACTTCCAAGTGCACCACCACACCCAGTTCTAAGCTTTCCTTTGTTCCTTTTTATAAGTAAGAAACTTAGTGAGTAGGATGTTGACCTAAAGTTACCACTACCTTTATTCCATTATTTTAATCTATTTATCTCCTTGAATATGAGAATTACCTCCATTCTACTTCCTAGTCCTCCTTTCCTTTTCAAATTTTACATTTTCTTTCTCCTTTTTGTTATAAATCTATAAGAGAGTGCGGTAATAATCATACAACAGACTCAACACTAAGCTATTTTGAGATTTTCTTTGCCAACGGAATTAATGCAAATCATTTCACTTTTATCTCAGGCAGACTCTTACAAAGACAAAAAGCAGCCACTTTCTTCACCAAAATGTCATGAGAATGATCTCTAGACAAATACTAACATTCTTCTCCTCTGGAAAATCTTGAGCGAGCTGACCACAATTCAAATCACTCCTAGCATCACTGTCTTCCAGGCACCTACTGGGATGAGCCAATAAGCAGCGATTAAAGCATTCCACTGCTTCCTTAACCCAAACTTGTAAAGTCCAAATGCCTCCAAAAAAATCATGGTCAGACTTTTCACAGCAATACCCCAGTCCCTGGTACCAACTTCTGTCTTAGTTATGGTTTCTGTTGCTTTAAAGAGACACCATGATCACAGCAACTCACATAAAGAAAACACATTTAATTGGGGCTGGCTTACATTTTCAGTTCAGTCCATTATCATCATAGTAGGGAGCATGGTAGTTTTTCAGGCAAACATGGAGCTGGCTCCATCTTAATCAGAAAGCAATAGAATGTGGGCTGTCTCACTAGGTGTGGCTTGAGCACATATGAGACCACGAAGCATGTCACCCCAGTGATACACTTCCTCCAACAAGAACAAACCTATTCCAACAAAATCACACAGCCTAATAGAGCCACTCTCCTTGAGGTCCTTCAGACCAGCACAGGAGCCCAGTGCTCCGATCGCCTCTTCTGTTCCCCAACTCCCTCTTGCCTCTTCTGTTCCCTGTGCTAACCTGATTTAAGAGTCCTCTTGCACTGTCTTTTTCTCTGTACATTGGATGACATGGTACCACCTGGTGTTCAAAAGCTTTCAGATCTGTGTGCTTTGAGTTTATCAACACAGCAACACCACCTATTAACTGTCAACAATGAACTACACAGCAGAAGTTTCCCATGGTGCTGGTGATGCTCACAAATACACTCTGCATGCCATTATCACTGTGGAAAAGAAGCATGGCTGAAAAGAGGGTAGACTCGCATTCCTTATACTCAAGGGATTATTTCATATTAGTAAAGCATTCTGGCAAATATGAAGAATCTTCCACAGTTTATACAACTGTTTGCACTAGTGGTACATATCTTTAACCCCAGCACCCAGGAAGCAAAAGCAATGACTGTGAGTTCAAGGCCAGCGTTGTCTACTTTTGATGTTCAGATCAATCATGGCTACATAGTGAGACCATGTGTCTCAAATAAAACAAAATAAAATTAATAAAAGTTTTATGATGCCATGTCTTTTGATCATTACCACATTCATAGTACATGTTACCATCACTATGGTAATGGCAGCTATGAAAGTATCTAGAAATGCTTCTGCGTTGTAATCTCTTCTAGTTTTTCATTTCTACATATGTCTTTGATTCAAAGATGAATTCTTCTAAGGTCTGACTCTCTTCACTTCTCAGTTTCTATTTCAAGAAATGCATTGTAGAAATTATGGCATTTTGCTGATATATATTGATCAGAGTAATTTTTCCAGACTTCTCACATGACACTTGAACACTACTGTAATTTAAATATTCCAACACTATCCTATTGGAAAATAGCGAAGTTATGAACAGTTGTATAATTTGCAGTCATGGTTACATTTATGGGATGTTCCATTCAGCTAGATTACAACAACAGAAATTTTAGAAATTCTCTCGAACAGATCTGTCGCCTTCATAAGAGAACAGAGTCTTTAGCTACAGAGTTGGACAGGATCATTATCGAGTCTGACTGTGTGAATTCTTCACGTATTTGTGAAAAAGCCTGTGAAGTTATTTATACAAAGAAAGAGGATTGAAGAGTTGAAATTGAGACTGAGAACTGAAAAAGAAATTAAAGATTTGGCTTTAAAATGAGAATTCTTGCTCTGTACTTCACCAAGTTTATCAGAATCTGTTTAATCTATTGGTAGCTTTTAAAAGATGAGATTCTTGCAAACTACACAGAGAGGTAAGAGAAAATATTTGTTGGCCTGATAAAATCCTACTGTACATTAAACTAGATCGGAGGACCTATGGAATCAGCTGTCAGTGTCTGCGTGGTGGGCAAGGAAAGCACAGAATGAAAAGGAGAGAGATGGATGGAGAGGAGGGAAGGAGGGAGAGGAACATTAAAGAGGAAAGCTTTTGAATGAAACTCCAAGTCTAGGACTTCCTCACTTTCCAAAACTACAGTTTTTAGATCACTTATCATTCTGAGGCAAAGCTTCCTCTCTGAGTCTGACTCAGGCAGTTGCATATTTGGGAGTGAAATCTTTACTACACAAAGGCTTGTAATTCTGCCTTCTGGGTCTTCAACATGCTGTTAGTGAAATCATTATTCAGATAAAATCATTATCCAAATAATCATGCCTTAACCAGAAAGGTCTTAGAAGTGATGACCATTAGTGCAATTGACTCAACATAGTCATGAGTCAACAAAACTTATCTTTGACAAATAAAAGTGTTTGAGAAATGACTCATATGTGGGCAAAATCTGTAGGGTATATGCTCATACACACACACACACACATATAAGAGTGTGTGTATACAGATATATACATTATAACAAATATGTGTATATGAGCACATACCCCTCTGTATGTATGTAGAGAGAGATATAAAATGTTTTTAAGTTGAAGTTTTGTCTCCTGGCTAAATGTCTTTATATAGACTCATCAAAACTTAACAAATAGTTAATAAGTATCTCTAATGTGTAGAACATGCTTTTAATTTTTGCTTGCTATCACTAATGGACAATTTATATTAATCTCATATTAATCATAACTAAGAATCAAGTTAATTATAGAACTATTTTTTAAAAAATAAGTACATAATCTTTCCATTTAAACCCAGATTATTACAACTGTGGCTTAAGTTTCTAGTTATTCTTCTTGGTTTGTCCTGATGGTTGGATCATTTCTAGTACATCCATGTTGCTATTATTTTGTCTTGTTTCTGTACGTTGTCCATGAAACTGATTTAAGGCTACATTTTCAAAATAATAAAAACTTGAATCTTGAGATTGAAGAACTTTTGGACATTTTGAAAGAATAATATTTTATTTAAAATTGTTATTAGAGCTCTATGGTTTTCAAATCAGTTCCCTTGATGTTAAAACACAAAGGAATTTATTAGGGAAAAAGGAAATATCTCATCCTTACAGATTTTTTTCTTTACTGTAAACTCTGTATATGCCCATGCAAAAGTGTCTATCCATATACAAATATACATACATCGGTATTTATGTGCATTTATATCTGTCATAGACAAATATGCTTACTAGAATACTAGCTAATGTATAAACTGGCTTCCACAAAAATTAACATAGTTAAACTATTCCTTCCAAGTGAAAATAGGTTCTCCTTGTGGATTTGCCAAAATCTGGGGGCAAATATCTCTGTATCTTTGGACACTTCTGAAACTCATTTATGAGATAAACTCCTAGCAATGGACCTATTTTTACATTCATGATGACTAATAGATATGACTAAATTAGTATCCATCCAGGTGAAATGATTTAAATTTCCATTATGAGTCTATATAATGAGTATGTATTTACTTATGCGCTCATCAACATTGAATACAAAGAAGAGCTGTGCACATCCTGATAATTTTTCTTGTATATGCCACTGTATTTTTTCAGCAAAGGTTAGATACCTACAATTTACAAATGGTCCAGTGCTCGATAAGTCAATGAGAGTGCCCTTGTGCATCCCTTTTATGGATCTCAAAGAGACAGAAAGAAGGGGACACATCCTGATGCTTTTGGCTGCATCAAGGCTAAAATTTACTCAAAGTCCATAGACATTAGAAATGAAATCTAAAGCACGTACTTCCTTTGTTCAGCCAATATGCTGTAATATTCACGCTTCAAAATAAAATCTTTCCGAGCAGTAATTTTTTCAGCAACATAATTATATCCGTGTGTTACATTTTCTGCTGTGCAGATAGCTGACAAGGTATGCCGAGTGAGGATACGCTACTGCCTTTATTTGGCTGCTGCGAGGTCAATTGGATGACACAGAACAGAGTGACATGCGTTTTCAAAGAATTGGAAATTGAATTTCTACTTGCAATCTAGCTTTTCCAGTGAGTACGCTAACTTAGGGGCGAGGTCACACAAAGTCTAAGGGATATCGCCACCTTTTATTCTGTGCCTTAACCAAAGAAGATAGATGGCAAACTACTCTCATACTTAGGAAACTCAGTTAATCAGAGGAGTTTTCTCGTTAATATTCTTATACAGGAAAAGGACGTTAAAAGCTCAAAATATGTATACCCACATAGCAAGAGGAAAACAACAATGAAGGAGGCCTCGGAATTCTCTATTGTCATGCAGTTGGTGCTGTGTGTAATCACTTTACACCAAATGTTTAATGCATGAAAAGGCAGAAAATTCAACCAATAACATGTTTGCTTTTCTTTTTCTGGGATTGGCTTATCAATAACTAATTCCATTCTTTCAGTGACACAAAAATTGTACTTTGTTCCCAGGTAGTTATAAATTTCCTTATGTTTTATGCTTAGTATTTCCATATATGAATCTCTCTAAGTTACTGGTTGACTTTGTCAATGAACACATATTTTTGGGGTGCTCTGCAAACTCAGTGACCCATAATTTGAGGTGTAGTGTGATATTTCAGTATGTTTATCCTTATCAGTTGCTGAATAATATTCCATTGTGTATTTCATGTCTCTTCCCCATACTCATTTACTTCGGATAAATATTTATTAAGGGTCTTTTGCTGGCTCTAGTTTTCATTGGTTAATGAAAGTCTTCCCAATCTTTTTTTTTTGAGATAACTACAGTGACATACATTTCTCTATCAGTCCCCATTTCTTCACACACTTATTAGTGATTAGCCTTTATCTTTTTTGATGACAGTCACTCTGAGTGAGTGAGGATTTCTCACTGTGGCTTTGCCCTGCATTCCCCTGGTACACACTAATGATGAATAGCATTTTTAAATATCTGTTTGATATGTAGTCTTATTTTGAGAACTATCTATTCATGACTTTATTGTATTCAGTAGATTGAAATACTAATATGTTATGGCTATCGAGTCAAATATTTTCCCATGTTGTGTGGTGTTTCTGCTCTGTGTTGAGTATTTCTTTTTAACATAGAAATTATAATGCATCTACATTGTTTCTGTTGCCTGAGGGTTGGTTTTTTTTTTTTTTGCTAATTCAGTAAAATGTTTCCTATAACAGCATGCATTTTCATACAGTCATCTTGTCCTTTTTGCATTTGGTATTTGTTTTTGTCAATAGTGAGAGACAGGGCTTCCTTTCATTCTTCTTTTGGAGACATACCAGTTTTACCAACACCATTCATTGAAGATACGGTTTTCCTCCAGTGTGTGTTTCTGGCAACTTTGTCAAAAAAAACTAGTTGGCTGAAAGAATATGCCTCTGGTTTGGAAACTATGAAATGACTGGATGATGCGGGTGAAAATCCAGCTGTTTAGCTCTCTGGTGAAAATCAAAGCTAAGACAGAAAAATATTTTTAAGGGAGCATGTACAACCCTTGGTGAGAACCCATGCTTCTAGCTCATTCCTCTCAGCCCATCTCCATTCTTCTCTGTCCCTGCTAACCCACAGAGCATTCTCACTCCTTAGCCTAGAATACAGGCAAGTGTTGGAGCCACAACAAAACGATGGAAAACCCACCCAACACCGACAAGACCGGACACCTACACCAATCACTGTAATTCCAGATGCCTCCATTCTAGCAGAAGAAACAAAAACACGTGCAGTCAAGACAATCTGCCTCCTCCAAAGGCAGGAACTGTGCTTTAGTAGGCCCTGGAAAATACAATTCGCCTGAGGTATGGGACAAAAACCTGAATATGTTCAAAGACTAAAAAGAAGGTATGAATAAATGCCTTAGTGAATACTGGGAAAGCACAAGCAGTGGCGTGGATAATGGAGTGAAATGAAACCTTAAACATTTTAAAACATGTAAGTAGAAATAGCATCACTGAAGAAATCCCAAACTGTTGGGCCGTGTTGGCGCACACCTTTAATCCCAGCACTTGGGAGGCAGAGGCAGGTGGATCTCTGGGAGTTCAAGGCCAGCTTGGTCTAAAAGAGCTAGTTCCATGACAGAGAAACCAAGCAGAAATGTGTGTTTTACCTTTTCCATAGCCTTCCTAACATTCAGCCAATCAAATTTTTAATGCTCTACTAGAAATCTAGGACTGTCTCAATGTAGCTTTAATGAGTGATTAAAGTAATTTTTCAATAGCCAATAATATTAAGCATATTTTATTTTAGTAAAGTGTCTTTAGTAAGGTGTCTTTTCAAATCTTCTTATTGTTTGTGTTGATTTTTGGTTCTTTTTACTTTTATTTTAAAGATAGTGTCTCATGTAGCTCAGGTTGGCATCAAATTCACAACACAGCTGGGGTTGAGTAGCAACTTCTGCTCTTCCTGCATTTATCATTCATCCCCCAGTGCTAGAAGTACAGGCATATGGTACCACATCTCTTATAGTCAGTGCTGGGGATGTCGCCCAAGGCCTCATGCCTCTCAGGCATGAATTATACCAAATGAATTACATTCTCAGCCACTCAAGACTTTTTAGCTATTTCTATATATTCTAAATATAGTAAACTTGGCAGATACATACTTCTTTTCAGGGTGTATTTAAAGAGATGTTTGGTTGCTCAGCATGGAAAAATGAACAGTTAGGATGTCTTGTATCCGGAGAAAAATAATATAAAACACAATAGAAAAGCAATAATAAATTTAAGAGTATTTGCTGGAAGTAAATGTAGCTATATTAATACATACAAAGTTATAAAGATATTCTATGACATATGAAACAAATAAAAAAAAAAGCCAGGGAGGCAGTAAATTGTGGCTAGAATTAGCTACATCAGGCGGAAGTACAAAGTAGATGCAGAAACAGCCACCTCCCACCTTGCCTTGATCTGGCTTTTTTCTCCTGTCATTTCTGTGACTGATCGTGGATAGTTGTCCGCAGTTCAGCTCATTAGCTATTAATGACCGGGTTAAAATTTCCTGTTGTTCAACCCACACAGCCTTCTAAAGGTCCATTTTAAGCTCCTATTAAAGATTACACAGGAAAGAGATTGACTATTTATGGCACAACCTTGAACGTATTTTCTGGCAGGCATCTTCCGAGGCCAGCATTGCCTCCTCTGTGGCTTCTGAGTGTCAGTGCTCTACCTCACTAACTGCTAAGCCCGGATGGGTATGGCCAAGTACAGCCATTTCAATGGGAAAGCAGGAAAAGGGAATCAAGAGTTGTCAGTTTCTTGCTAAAGAATGAAACAACACTTCAGCCACATCAATGATAGAGTAGTGACCAATGGGCGACACATCAATTCAACAGGTTTGGGAAACATTTCCTACCTAAAATATAAAAGAAAAGGTGAAAGAAAGTTTTTGCTGAAAAAAAATTCAAATTGGCTTTAAACCATGAAAATGTTTATAAAAAAAATGTATGCAGTCATAGTGGACCTTAAAATTCCATATAGTTACCTAGGGAACGATGGACAAAAAAGGGTGAACCGGGGTCTGTCATTTAGTGGTAGCATCTGGTATCCATGAGGGCACTAGCTTGATCTTCAGAAGGCAAAGGTGGAGAAAAGTAATCTATAAATAGTAAATAATAGAAGAGAGATTTAGTCATTGAGTGTTTTGCCCTAGACCGGACCTGAGAGTCACACATGTGCTTGTCTCCCCTCCTCAGCCAGGACACTGTTGCATGTTTGGACAGGAAAAGGAGACAGAAAGCAGTGCTGTGAACTGCTGTGGGCCCAAGCATGACATGCCTGGTTCAGGTCACAAAAAGAAGAAAGGAACAAAGAGGGACGTGGAAGTAGAGTGGGATTTAGGGAGAGAAAACGATTTACCAAGAGTGGGCAGAGAGTGAGCCACCAACCAAGTAAAATACATTATATAAACGAATGAATTTATCAGATGTAAAACATGCAAAACCAACAAAAACAAATGCCTATGTTGAATCCCTGGCACATGACTCTCATTATTAAAATTAAGAAGGTGCAAGTTTGTGTTCTCTAAACTCGTAATCCTATTTACATTTCCCTTTCTTGTCCATGGGCTCACACCAAAGGAAGACATGAAAGCCACGGAGACAATTTGACCATAGTCTTCCCTCCCTCAGTGTAATAGCCACAACGGGTGCTGTCATAGAAAGCTGTCTGTAGCCAACATTCTGCTTCTCCATCCCCTCTAGGTTTAACTACATAACTCAATCACTCAAACACCTGAATTATCTGTATTTCATTTTCAACAAAATTCTGACATCAAAATATTTACCATTCCACCCTAATTTAATATTGTCATCAGACTGACCAGATGGCTGAGCAAACTAAATGCATATTTTAAAAAACATGTATAACCAGCACACATTTCAATAAATAAAAATAAAACCCTTAAAAAACTGAAATTACATCCTCCCACGGCTTGTGACAATAACAGTGCCTCATGGCTAACAGCTCTCTTAGTCCTACAGCCCCACTTTGCTCTTTAGAAAAAGGTATTAACTAATTTCAGACAAATATGTTTACTTTGGGTTTGATTGTGTGGTTCCTGGTATTGTTTCATTTGAATGAAGAAAATGTGTCCCCATTTTGACAACAGAACAATTAAATATCAAAGCTAGAATAAAACCTACGTGGTAAAGAATACATGTGTTGACTTATGAAAACCAGAGTAAACATGGAATTCTAATAAGACATTAAGAAACAGTCTAAACAATATCATTTGTCATTATGGTATTATTTCTTTACTTGGAAAAACTAAAGTCAATATGAATTCACCTTGGGAAAAGTGTTAGACTTTGGGCCCAACTTCTTTACTCCACCTTCAATGAGAGCTATGTGATGAATGCCCTTGTTTAATAAGTAAGCCATTTTCTAACATGACCTAAAAGCAGATCTGCCCTCATAGTAAAGTTTCTTTTATAAGAGTAAGGGTGTTCCAGAATGACAGGATAAAATGGTAATTCCTCTACAACAAAAAAAGTCTTTTTAAAAAATCTAGCACTATTTTTTAACTTAAGATGGTTATAGATACCACTTAAGGTTAAAAATGTGTGATTTTATCCTAAGATGAGTTTTATAAGTGAGTTTCTTAAAGGGAAGCACAAGTTGGCCATTTATAGTAACACTCTGGAAGTAGTTCATAAATATTTTTTGAAGGAATGAGTCACTAAGAAACAAATCCCAGAGAAATGATGACAATCTAAATGAACTTTTAAAGTATTTGTGTTAGGATCAAATATGAACACAAACTAGAAACGATGTTTAAATTGCCTTTGAAGGCA
Source organism: Microtus oregoni (assembly GCF_018167655.1). Lineage (NCBI taxonomy): Eukaryota > Metazoa > Chordata > Mammalia > Rodentia > Cricetidae > Microtus > Microtus oregoni. The sequence goes on along the minus strand of NW_024543077.1, from coordinate 8,360,863 downwards.
GTCATTGATTTTGGAAGTGGTTGGAATCAATAAAATCCATGGAAAGTTACCTCTGAAAATAATCTCCAACACACTGGACTCTAGGATTCTGCCAGAGTTGGCAGGACTGCTTCCAGGGTACCAAGGCTTGCCTGCAATGCCTACCCAAATCTTCTGCCTTCTTTCTGGTCCTTTACCCTCTTTGCTTGTCTGCTCCATTTAATACATTCACGTTCTAGCTGTGTACACAGTTTTGCTATACATGTTATTGTATGTACATGAATAATAAATACTTTACTACATAAAAATAAGATTTAGAATGTTTTCTTCATCTAACCGATGCTTTTCTCCTTGGGTGAAAAAGAAATTTTTTTTTTTTATACATGTCAAGGTCAATCACTTGAAAACCAATTTAGTCTTTCCTCTCTGGCAGACATTGTTTTTTTTTTTTTTCTGTTAGTGAACATGAGCTAGGCACTACATGCAGACTCAGACTAGCAACTCTGTTCTCTGACATCTTCGGGGTCCCAGTTCTAAACCTTGCTCAACCACTTGATTCTATTAAACTCCTCATCTGGGGTTATCTTCATGGTGTATACAAAAGAACCAAATATTTCCTTAGAAAGCTTTGACCCAGCGTCACTCGTCTCAAAGCAGACTCAGTCTCGCTCGCATGCTTTGCCTGTTGCTCTTTTCTATACTAACTGAAAAGTAAATGTTTATGTACTCCTTCTAAAGCAATGTCTTAACGTTAATCCTGGTCAAGGATCTTTAGCCGTTAAAACTATTCAAACCCTAACTGAAATCCCGCCTTCCAGATCTGCTTTTCCCTTAGCCCTAGTCGTGTCTGGCCCCTTCAACTTTTATTCTTCCCTCTGTAAATTGAAAGCATGTCAGGGTTTAATAAGTATAAAACCTGAAGTAAAGAAGTCCGTGGTGTGAATTTCCAACAGGAGTGTATTGCCTATGGTGATAAGTCAACGGTTAACTATAAAAATTTTATTATCCCATAAAATTGCGGTGCTCAGTAGAAACTGGCCACATACTATATGTATTGACTATTTTCTAAAAAGGAATGAAGTTATTGCGATGGTTTGAAAGGAAATGGCCCTCAAAGCAAGTGGCTCTCTTAGGAGGTGTGGTCTTGTTGGTGTAGGTGTGACCTTGTTGAAGGAAGTGTCACGTGGAGGCAGGCTGTGAGAGCTCGTAAATCCTCTAGCCATGCCCAGTGAGATACATAACTTTCTGTTGCATGCGGGATCAAGATGGAGCTCCTTCTCCACTCTCAGCTTTTTCTCCAGCACGATGTCGGCTTGCATGCCACCATGTCCTCCACGATGCTAATAAACCTCTGAAACTGTCAGCCATCCAATTAAATGTTTTCTTTAGAAGAATTACCTCCTTTTTCCAGCTGCAACACTCAGGAAAATGGGCTCTGCACCTCACCTGGGCAGCCCAGCAGAGCTGACTCTGTGGATGGGGCACAGGTGAGCCAGTTCAGAACGTGAGTGTGGGAGATCAGCCCCAGGTCCTCACCTGTCAAACGGCAACATGGATGGGACACGATGCCTTCTACCTCCCCTGTCAGCTATGTCTGAGGCAGGTGAGATAGCAGGCCCTGAGGTCATAAGAGAAGAGCAAGAGAGTTGCACCTGCCCATAACCAACTGCAGCACTTGGGAGAACAGACCCTGCACCTCATCTGGGTAGCACAATAGAATTGACCCTTTTGGCAGGGATGAGGAAGAGCCAGCCCCAAAGTAGTGAACAATGGAGAACTGTCCCCACGACTTGGCTGTCATGTAGCAGTATGGCATGGTGAGAGATGCCCCCCATTATGTCTTGCCCCTCACCAGCTGGGATGAACAAGGGAGCTGACCCTCCTTTTCACCAGCTACAGCATGCAGGAAAACTGGCCCTGTTCCTCACCTAGGCAGCACAGCGAGTTGACCCTGTTGACTTGGAGCCAGTGAACTGACCCTGTGGATGTGAGCATGGGAGATCTGGCTCTGTCCCTCATTTGCCATATGGTGGTATGGGTGATGGAGAGATGCCCCCCCTTCTACTCCTGACTACCTGTGATAGGTGGCAGAGATGCCCTGAGGTCGTAAGAGTAGGAGAGCTCTCCCTGCTCCTCACCAGGTAGAGTACTCTGGAGAGTGTTCTGTTCCTTCCTTTATGCCCTCTGCTCTTCCCGCAAATAAAATAAATTAACATTTAAGAGAAAAGAGGGGGAAAACCTCATCATGGAAGCTGTAGTGTGACGCAGTAAGTCACTCAGTAAATACTTTTTATCCATATATCTTTATTGCAAATGTCCATCGCAAAGAGTCTTAGGTCTGGTTAGAGGCCACTGGTTTCTGCTACACTATCAATGCTGGGCCCTCACTGGGAGGCCTCTAGGGTATCCTTGTTGTTGTTGCCCTGTGTCACCGTGGAGATTCTGCAACTTCGGGTCATGTGGACAGGAAATGAATGGGATTGAGATGCATGATGTGAAAGACACAAAAATGAACAGAAGGAAGTTTAAAAACGTTGCCATGGTGTCTCTTCACAGAAATACAAACTCTAACTAGGTCAGCCATTAAAAATGAAGGTTTTTTTTAAGACAATACAGATTTATTATTATTATTATTTTGGAGGGGGCGGGAAATGGGAGGTGGTGGCGGGGAAGAGACAGAAATCTTTAATTAATTAAGAAAGAAAGAAAGAAGGAAAGAAAGAAAGAAAGAGAAAAAAAAGAAAAATGACGTTTTACAGGGGAAAGTATTGCATGTAAACCCTGTCAGAGGGTTCCCAGTAAACCACAGTCCTCTCCTACGCTGCCGCCATGCTGGTTTCACCCTGTGTCTTTAGACAGGCTAGTGGTTACCACAGAGAAACTTAACTAAGGCAAAAATAAGATTATGAATAGTACCTGAATTTATTTAAAGGCAACCATATTTTTTAATATATTGGGATATTATGGGTTAATAATCTATTCTTTAACATAATCTATTTGAATGTTTTCCTATCACAACATTGTGAATGAAGTATATTTCCTGATAACGACACAACTTTCTTTATTCAGAGAAGCTTGCTGTGCCAATACTCACTGGCAGTGAAACTCACATTAACTGTGAAACTACCTTGTATACTGTGAACATGTTCAGTGCAAACAAATAAATGCTAAGGATTGCATGTATTGTGGCTTTCGGTTCTGTGGATTCAGATACCATCATTATGAATGAATAGTTATAAAACGGTAGCTACATGCCATGGAACACACAGTTACCTTATGATGGGATTGTTAGATGTGACATTGCATATATTTTTTTTTCTCCATAAATTTCTGAGTAGTTATTAGGTGAAGTTCAGTTTCTGGACGGTAATGACTGAGCTCCAGTAAACATGCTTTGGACAGCCAGTACTCTAAAGATCATATGGCATGGTAGGAGAAACAGTGATGGGTAAAACCCGCAATTTGATGTACATATGTACATATCATAGAGCTGGGGGTGTATGTTGGTGACAAAGGATGAATGCGTACTATTCATATGGTCAGTGCCTACCCTCACCACAAAAGGCAGAAAAATGGGAAACTCTGTATATCACATCTTCACCCAAACTTGCTATTTTCTGTTTTATTTTTAAGTATAGAATACTTGATGCCTATTAACTATCATATCTGTGTGCTTCTGATTTCCTTCACTTTTTATAATTTATGGAGTTATGCACTGTTGCACTTTTTCATGTGCTTACTCAGCATTTCCTCTCTGGAGAAATGGCAATTTAAAACTTTTGCTTGCTTTTAGGGGAGTATTTTATTAGCAAGTTATGAGTGTTCTTTATATTCGAAATATAAGTTCCTAACCTGATTCATGACTTTCAAATATTTTCTCCTATTCTATAGCTTGTCATTGTCTTCCCCAGTGGGATATGCTGCGAAATGATGTTTAATTAAGTCTAGTGATTATTAAGAAAAAAAAATGATGCTGCTTTTTTTTTCAAATAAATTATGAGAAGGTGAACATATGAATTTGAATACCTGGGGAATAAAAGAGAAATTTTAATAAAATGAAACTCAGAAAAACTTTGATGCTAATGATAATAGCTATCAAATAAAATTAACAAAAAGGGAGAAGTAAAAATAATCATAAATTAAAATAAATAGCATGGTAAACTATAGGAATAAAATTAACTGTACATATACTATAGCACTAAATTTTGAAAGGGATTAATTAGTTCATAAAGTACAATATTGTGGTATGTGGATAAATATATTCAAAACAAAAACTATACAAACACTGAAAAATTTATAGTGGGCCAAAAGATATTCTGTAAAGTTGAGCAAAATTTGAGTAGTACTAGTTATGCCAATGTCAAGGGGAAAATACTTGGTTAAAAAGAAACAAAGTTAAATTGTCTTGTATAATATGAAAAATATAACCTTTGTAACTTATTCATCAAAGAACATAGCAGTTAAGATATAGTATTTAAATTTTGCCCAAACTGAGGAAGAGTTAAAATAAACAGAGGAGGAAAAACCAGGATTAGAAATCTAACTTTAAGCCTTAAGCCACACTGAGTGCTACTGAATGCATTGCACACCATAACTGCAGAGGTCAGTGTGAAGACAGCAGGCACAGCACCGTACAGTCAATGAGATATGGTGTAAAAATGTCTCAAATAAAGTTTTAGTGAACTGGGGGTAGGGGTGGGGCTGAGAAACGGGATTAGGAAGTGTCTTGATGGCCGAGTTGGGGGTGGGAAGGAGAGGGAAAGCAGAAAAAGGGTTCTCTTGATCGAGAAAGCCATTATTGGGTTTGGGAGACACCTGGGAGAAAGTCCCAGGAATTCACAGAATGAGCCCACCTGAGACTTCTAGCAATAGTGGTGAGGGTGTCTGAACCGCCCTTCTCCTGGAATCAGATTGGTGACCACCCTAATTGTCATCATAGAACCTTCATCCAGTACCTGATGGAAACAGAAGCAGAGATCCACAGCCAAGCACCGGGTCGAGCTCCAGGATTCCAGATGAAGAGAGAGAAGATGGATTATATGAGCAAGAGGGGGAGAGGGGTCAAGATCATGACACAGAACCGAAAGAGACAGCTGACCTGAGCTTGTGGGAACTCACGGACACTAGACGGACATGTAGGGAGCCGGCAAAGGACTGACCTAAGCCCTCTGCATGTGGGTAACTGTTGTGTAGCTTGGTCTATGTGTGGGGCGCCCGAGCAGTACGACCAGGATCTGTCCTTGAAGCATGGGCTGACTCCTTGGATCCTATTCCCAGTGGTGGGGTGCCTTGTTCAGCCTTCATACAAAGGGGGAGGAGCTTGGTCCTGCCTCATCTTGATATGCCATGCTTTGTTGACTTCCTCTGGAGGCCATACCCTTTCTGAGGAATGGGTGGGGGGACTGAAAGGGGGAGGAAACGGTTGGAGAGGAAGGAGAAGAAACTGTGGTTGATACATAAAATAAATAAATTTAATTAAAAGATCCAATATTATATATGAAAACTATAAAATTCTACTAAAAAGTGGACACATCCTTAGGTATGTCACGTCAGGTTGCATTTTAAAGTTCGTTAGCAAATTCGACTTTCCAGCCGTGTTGGAGAACTGACACCTTCAAGATAAAATATACAGTATACAGTAGGGTGGGCTAAGCTACATTTTTATGTACATTAAAAAATACGTCATTTAATGAAACTAGTATATGATATTTAATTTTCCTAACACTTTAATTATAGTAGGAACAAACCTAGGCTGTATCAGTGACACTAAAGCCATGTTAGAAACACGTACAATTAACAAAGGGCAGGAGCAAGAAGGAGCAAAAGAGGACGCTAAAGGGAGTTGACTTCTCGGGTCTCCCTGTAAGTGCTCCCTCCTGCACTTTCCTACATGTGACCGGGTGGCACAGTGTAATACAACATTCCACTGATAAACACTGAACATAGGAATCATAGGTGATGGAGGACACCAGGAGAACATGGCCCCCTGAATCGAGTAAGCAGGGCTCACATGGGTTCCCAGAGACTGAAGCAGCAATCATGGGACCTGCATGAGTCTGTACCAGGTCCTCTGTGTATGTTGTGGCTGTTAGCTTGGTAGTTTTGTAAGACTCCTAACAGTGGGAGAGGGTGAATCTCTGACATTTTTGCCTGCTTTTGGGCTCTTTTCCTCTTATTGGGTTGCCTTGTCAAGCCTCAATATGAGGACTTTTACCTTGTTTTCCTTGATCTATTTTGTCATGTTTGGGTGTTGTCTTTTGGAGGCCTGCTCTTTTTTGAAGGTAAAGAGAGGCTAAATGGATCTTGGTGAGAAGGGGGGGGGGGCAGTTAGGAGGAGTGGAAAGAGGGGAACTGTGATAAGGATGCACTGTATGAAAGAAGAGTCTATGTTCAATTAAAAATGAAAATGGAAGAGTAAGGTCATCATTTAGGCCCTATCTTCTCATTGGCTAGAATAAAAGATGAGACCCCATTCTAATGCAGATACCAGAGAAAATTATATTAAACATGAAAAATGATTTCAGAGAAATAAATGAGATACAAGAAGCCAAAGTGTACAGACGATAAAGGAAGGGATTATGCTCTGTCTAGATAACTTTTAGACTCTAGACTATTACTGAGACAAAGAAATAATTCTTGAAGCAAGTATTATGCTTTAATAAAGAATGGAGGAAACCACAGGAAATTATTTTAGGGATACTTGAAGAAAACCTATGCCAAAAGATCATGCTTGAACCGGAGAGCTAGCCTAGAGTGTTATGCGAGCTTTCTTTGCATGTATTAGCACCAGAGAGTACATCCCAGAATCCATACAGAAACTGGCTGTAGACATGTGCACCTATAAATCTAGCCCTGTGCAAGAAGTAGACAGGAAGATTGCTGAGGCTTGTTGGGTTCCATCATTGCTCCAGCTTCAGTCAGCGACAGAACCTTTCCTGAAAGGAATAAGGAGGAGACTCATAGAACAGGGCACTCAACATGCTGTCATGAGCTACACACACACACACACACACACTATGCACAATATCACATTGACACGCATATGCAAAATCAATAAAGAAATAAAATTAAAAATTAAGATGTCTCCTTATATATTCAATAGGAAATATTTTTGGCATTACAAAGTATTACTGAGTTGGCAAAATATCTCAGTGGGTGACGGGACTTGATGCAAAGCCTAATAATATAAAATCTGTCTCAGGGGCCCATGGGATGGAAGAAGAGAGCAGACTTACATGTTGTTCCCTGAGCTCAACATGCAGGCTGTGACATGTAAAGACTTCAGCCCTTGTAAATACATACATGCAATTCAAAAAAACAAATCAATATTTATTTCCCAATTAGAGATACATATACATGAACTTTGGAAATATATTGAACAAACTCAAAAAATTGGTTTAATGTTGAAATATGAGCGGCGGGGCTGTGTCCCTGCCACCCGGCCGCCTGCACGGCTAGCTTTATACCTGAAATAATTACACAGAAACTGTATTCTTTTAATCACTGCTTGGCCCATTATATCTAGCCTCTTCTCGGCTAACTTTCACACCTGGACTAGCCCATTTCTAACAATGTGTGTAGACCACGAGGTGGCTTACCAGGAAAGATCTTAACCTGCATCTGTCTGGAGTGGGAGAATCATGGTGACTCCTTGACTCAGCTTCTTTCTCCCAGCATTCTGTTCTGTTTACTCCACCTACCTAATTTTATGTCCTATTAAAGGGCCAAGGCAGTCTCTTTATTTAACCAATGAAATTAAGACAAAACAGAAGACTCTCCCCCAACAGTTTAAAGGGACGTTAAATCATTTGGCAGCCATAGGAAGAAGAAAGGGATGTGCGGTGTGGAAGAAAAGGATAACGCTGTGGGCGCTAGATAGAGCCATCTCAGCACAGCACAAGACTAAAAGGAAAAATGGTGGAAACTTTTACATATAAACGTAATTTTTTTTCCTCTGAGAACAAAAACTAAAAGCCCTACATTATACTTTTGTCCAGCGCATGCCCTACATAAAACCTTAAGTCTTACAACATGCTGAATACCACCAAGGAATCAATCAACCATCCTTTCTCTCTTAAGCCTCCACGTTTTACTCAGTATCTGGCTATAACAGAACGAGTCTAAAGGGCACTCACAGGAGATAAGGTGAGCATGCCTCTCGCTGCGTACCTCTTTCTCATTTCTGGGAATCACAATTTCTTATTCGGGATCACACAGAATTACCAAGCCCCAGAGTATACTACACACGTTGAAAAGAAGCCCATCGGATGGTTTCAGTAGTTATTCTGTATCTAGAACCTCACAAAAGGAACCCACATGTTTTCTTTGCCCAGTGCCTGTGATACAAAGTGTCTTGTTGCGCCGGGCGGTGGTGGCGCACGCCTTTAATCCCAGCACTCGGGAGGCAGAGGCAGGCGGATCTGTGTGAGTTCGAGACCAGCCTGGTCTACAAGAGCTAGTTCCAGGACAGGCTCCAAAACCACAGAGAAACCCTGTCTCGAAAAACCAAAAAAAAAAAAAAAAAAAAAAAAAAAAAAAAAAAAAGTGTCTTGTTGCCAAAGATGATTAAGTTATTTGGGAGAGGAGCTGATGTTGCTTGATTTAATTGTTGCTCTGTGTCTTACTGTAGGGATTAAAACCAGGAAGGAGACATGTTGTAAATCTTTGCTTTTCAACAGTTTTTCCTCATCAATGTATTTTAGACAATATTTCCCTCATAACTTCCCATGAAATATGAACACCACACATATATGTTTGCCATGCACTATGTTATGATTTATACATTGAAGTTTGATTACTCCCCGAAGAACCAACATTTTGCACTTTGGAGAGAGATCACTCCATGGAGTTTGCACAGTTAAGTCACATCATTAAATGCTATCATATTTTTTTTGCAACTTACATGCCCTTTACCCTAATTGCAAAACTGGAATGTGTCACTAAATTTTGCTTTAATCCTTAGGAAAAAGACTCAGCACAATATTTGTGAAACTGCTATGGAGAAATCACTTAGATTAAGCAACAAAAGAGAATGAGTCAATTGGGGTTTGCTAACATGAAGTCAGTAGCTGGGAATTTTTCATCCTTCCCATTACTGGAACGTAAGAAAAAACACATTCAATGGTTTTAGAAATATTCTACATATAATTTGCAAGTTGTGGGTATTTTAACCACTCCCTGTTCTTATCACTTTTCTAATAAAGTGTTGGAATTTCACAAAAGCATATTAAATCATAAAGGCAAGTCTACCTAAGGCGTGATTTAACAGCATTTGATGGTTGAACTGGATTTGCTTATTAGTTCTTGTTAGTTATGCTTATCCTACTAAACCCTTGAATTAAAAGCAGAAAGTAATGGTAGGAACAACCTCCCATATGTGTACGTAGATACACAAAGGAAGGGTTCCCTTCCTTAACAAACCATGGTGTTCTTTGAAATGATCTATGCTTCATACTATATCATGGGCTGCTTGTATTCCTTATGTGGCAGAAGAATCAGCCTTTGCCTGTTTTTCTCGAAGAATCAAGAAGCCAAATGCATCTTCTTCTCAGCCCCATCCACGCTATTCATTAATCATGTGTCTGTGTCCCACCTGCCTCAGGGTGAAAGTGAATAGCTTCCTGCCTCCATGAGGCATCCCCCAAGGTTTCTGAAAGAATTTAGAAATGGGCTAGATAAGCGCGTTTTATTTATTTATGCTTATGGCTTATTTATTTATGCTGATTTATATACTAAAATATGTTTATTTTTGCTCCTGTCAATGGAAAGAAATTCTCATGCTCTATGTCTTAAGCTTTAAGTGGAGAAAACTGAAAAGAAAATAAAAGATGCCATGAATTTTTCACACAGTCATCACCTGATGGAATGAAAATGAACTCAACCATGCACAGGGTGACTGGGGATTCACACAAATATGATTGGAATCGGGCCACATGCCAGCTGCATGCCCTTGCAAAAGATTGCTTCAGTTTTCTGTGCCTTTGTGCTAGTTTCCTAGTTTCCCTGTAGGGATTGCAAGGCCAGAAAATATCTTAGAAACATTTCCAGCACATTGAAAGCATCCTAACGTACTAGCTATTAACAACAATAAATTATTCTGTTTCTTGTTTCTATGGAGATCCACAGTTGTACATAGTATTAATAAAAATATTGACTTTAATGATGACTACAAAAAATGGAAGTTATTTAGTATTCAGATACTCATTCTAATTCAAGGGGTCAGGAACTTAAGGTGAAAATATCTAGGACAGGGTAAACAAGCACAAAGAGTATAAATTGTTTTTATATCACATTAAAATTTTAATTTCATAAGTCTCATAAGTTAAGAATTGTTGAAGTGATTAGTTTTTATCACTTTCAAAATAGGTCTAAAGGATCCACAAAATGTTCCTCAAATGTAAGAACAGATAAATTTCAAATGTTTCTATTAAAATGCAGATTCTGATTAAGTCACTCTGAGAGGGGGATGTCAGTGAAGATATGAATGCAAGACCAATGCTGTTATTTGCAAACTGTGGTTTAAATGAGAAAATATGTGATTTTCAAATACTTTATATTGCACTTGATGAAGGAACTTGTCGATATTCTATGCCAGAAGTGTAGATGAGCACACTTATGTGTCTGTTCAAAACTGCAGAATTTAATGAATAGCAATAAACTTGTAAGTTTCTGTGCATACTATTGAGACTAATGGACACATGTCATAATTTCAAACTATAGAATTAAAGTACCCAGCAGAAGACCCCAAACCATAGGAAACAAAGCAAAAGGCTAAAGTTCTGACCTGTAGTGAGAAAAACATAAAATTAATTAATGAAATGAGAAGAATATGCATCTCATTTAACACTTTTGTTGAGACAATATAATGTTCCGATAACCTTGGCATTAAGGCATTGTATGTATTGTAAACCACTAAAAAGCATAAAAAAGGAGTGAACCAAAACAAGTATTAGAATGCACTGTGAAAGTGAAGGGAATACTAGTTTGTAAAGAGCTATGCATTTTAAATGCTATATTGACACTGAAGGAATATTCATATAAGTTAGTGACAGGAAAAAGGCAGAAAGTTATTTAAAGTTCTGTGTTGCACGAGTCCTAATTGATCTTAATAATAAAAACCCAGAGCCAGATATCAGGGCAAATGTTGCAAAATCTGAGAAAGAAAGGAGCAAGCCACAGCTAGCTCTTACATTGCTAACTCCTCAGGCAAAAAGGGCCAACCTCATGTCTCTTCCTGCCTTCTATTCCTCTCTCTGCTCAGCCATATCACTTCCTGTCTGTCTGTATGGACCTCCAGACCTCTGTGGTTAACTAGTGCCTAGCTCTGCCCTCTGATCTCTGCAGGCAAGCTTTATTTGTTAGACCAGAGCCAAGATATCACCACAGTTCTGTCACTTTAATGTATGACACGTGTGTTTAATGTAATTAGGGGAAATCGGTTATCTAATAAATGATGTTTAGAAACCAAAGAGGTTCCCTTCCTATAGTTTAGTGTCCTTTAAACATTAAGTCAAAGAAAATTACAGAAATTGTAAAAGAAACTATAAAATATTTATCATATCACAGAGTTACAATGAATAAATATCAAAACTACAGACAAGGTTGAAGATTAAATCATTTAAAAAAGTTATAACAAAGATAACTGTATGAATGATATCAATAGAAAAAACTATATAATATAAATAAAGAGTATTTACTATTCATTGACCAAAAGAGAAATACATATTTAATATGAAATTTGCTTGAAAAAAACTGAAAACTACAATATATAAGTTTTCATTTATTTAAGTAGAAACCAAAACGTTTCCCAGTAGAGAACAGCAGAAGTCTAGCGAAATGGGTGGGCTTGGGTACTTCTGGTGAGACCACACCCTGCCAGCCGTTTTAGAAGACAACTGTGCAGTAGCTACTGAAATGTTCACTGGGTCCACTCTGGCACTTGACCGCACTGTTTCTGTAGTAGAACATCAGAAGCCACCTCAGTATCAGTGCACAGGTAAAGGTGTATTTTCTAGTGAAACTTTAGTAGAAACTGGTAGGGAACCGTTTCCTAGATAAGCTGTTACCTCTTAAAAGGAAAGACACAAACATGTATGGCCTGAGGACTGAGAAATTATGGTTGTATGTTGCATATTTACAAATGCCTACAGGTTGGAGAATACGTATAAATGATACATATGATCTATTTTTCTATAAGCCTTTGGTAGCAGGTCATATAGTGGCCAGAGAAAAATAATCTCCCTAGAAGCCTCTTGGTATTTTCTGAACTGTGCCATAGGCATTTCTTATTCAAAAGTTGTTGTGTAAAATATAACTATTCTCATCATTTCTATAGCTGTACAAATTTAAATCATATTCTTCTTTTTATCTTTATATGTGTATACACAATATATATATACATATATGTGTATATATACATAGACACACATGCTAAGGATTAAATTTTGTTGGAGTTTTATATATATATAGATGCTTACACCGAGTGACTTCTCCAACCCCTAAACTATGTTTAGAATAGCACTAAGGATTCTGACATTTAAATAAACAACAGTTTATTTCATCATTTTTCATTATTGTTTTTCTAACTGTGGAAGTTATAGATTTCCATAATTATTCACAAGTGCTGTTCTCTGCTGTGGCTGTAGTAGGAAAGCTGCTGTATGCAGTGCTCTGTGGAGTCTGAATATCCACATATCTGATCTCATCCACACAAGACCCATGACGGACATGTCTTTGTCTTCTTTCAATTGTGAATCCAGCAGATCGTATATAGACTTTTTCTTTGTTCACAAATGCCCCTTCTGCAATTAATTCTTATTTTACTTCTTAAATGTGTGGTTATTTTTCTAGTTTTCTTTGCTTCTACTTTAAAATAGCAATATTTATCTAAATCTTGTAGCGTATATGTAAACATAAAATAAATTATTTCAGTTGGTGCATATTTGTAATTCCATCAGTTGGGAGATAGAGGGAGTAGAATTGCTGTCTTGGATTAAATCCCATTTAGGGTGTACATAGAAAGACATTGTCAAAAGAAAGGAAAACTCAGAAAAATTATTAGCCAAGCTATTAAAAAGCTACAAAAACAAGTGACACTTTGTATGTAATGCTAATACATAAGATAATTATCATAATTATCTTGTGCCTTTATTAATGACAATATTACAGTAAACATTATTTTGTGTGCCTTCTCTATTACAGGTTGCCCTCTGTTTAAAGAATATTAAATATTACAATATTACAGATTGCCCTTCAATATTATAATATTTACAATATTACAAATTACCCTTCAATATTACAGATTTCCCTCTGTTTAAAGAATCAGCCATTATTTATGAAAGTACCTGATATAAATGATATTTTCAATAACATTGATAGTGGTATAACACTGTTTCTTGATTGACCAAAGCATTTGGAATGAGAGGTGTGCAACCATTCTATAAAGAATTTTTTAACATAGAGATCAACATGTACATGATAGCCATTTGGCTTATTTATATATTTCCTCAAGAGAAATGCTCAACCATAGATACTTGCTTCATGCCCAATGACTCCATAGCCATCACCAATTTATAGAAATAAGGATTTGATGAAGACTGATGAGCCTATTATAAAATATAATTGAAAGCACAGCTTCTCTCAGAGACCTGTCAACTTCTTACACAGAGTCAGGTCCTCTTTGATTTATTCTTGTGCCCTCTGTTTCACCTATAGACTTGGACTTTATTTCGTCTGTTGTCCTATATACATTTTTGCATGACTTTTTCTTATAGATATGATGACTTTTTAAATGCTGGGGCTCTGATTTTTTTTAGTCTTGTGTCATCAGTCCCAATCACAGGGCCTGAAACTTAGTGTTTACTAATATTTATTAAATCATAATTAATTAAACTTAACTTAAAGAGAAACTAATGATGTTTCATGTTTATAAAATTAAAAGGTCATAGGAGGTCAATCTGATCAGTAAAATAATATATGGAGACAAGTTTGACATAATCTTTCAGTATATTTTGGGTGATAAACTTAATGAGACTACTCAATGATTATACCTTATCATCATGTATAGAGTTGAAGATAGCAAACTATATAGTATTCTGGTTTGATGGTGTCCTTCGGAATCCCATACTCAGCAAGGCAGAATTAAATGCTGAGGTGTTTGTGTCAGTAAACTACTGAGAATTAAATGTCTGTTATGATGTCAGCAACAATAAATACACAAATGAGAAAGTACCATAGCAGCTACTGAACGTGAATCAATGGATATCTGTTTCTGGTACCTACTGGCTGATGTTCTACGATGATAAGCAATTTACTAGAATGGTGTGGGAGGTCCTTCTGTCTCTGTGTTGCTTTTATTGGTTAATTAATAAAGAACTGCTTTGAGCCTATGGCAAGGGCAGAACAGAACTAGGTGGGGAAAGGTAGACTGTATGCTGGGAGAAAGAAGGGCAGAGTCAGAGATACACCATGGGGCCGCCCAAAGACAGACATGTCGAAACTTTAGTATTATTAATTAATTTCTATTAGTACACAGATTAATAGAAATGGGTTAAATTAATGTATAAGATTAGCCAATAAGAAGCTAGAGCTAATGGGCCAAGCAGCGATTAAATTAATACAGTCTCTGTGTGTTTAATTTCAGGGCTAAGCTAGTTGGAAGGCCAGGACGAACTACACTAGATTGTATTTTTTTTTAAGATTTATTTATTTAATATGTTTACAGTATTCTCAGTATTCTATCTGCATGTATGCCTGCAGGCCAGCCAGAAGAGGGCACCAGATCTTATTATAGAGTTGTGAGCCACTATGTGGTTGCTGGGAATTGAACTCAGGACCTTTAGGAAGAGCAAGCAGTGCTCTTAACCACTGAGCCATCTCTCCAGCCCTAGATTGTATTTCTTGTGATACTTTTGTTTTCTCTATCTCATGGGTTACCTATCAGTTGGTGTACTATTGACATATTTTAGATACTATTTGTCTTAGAAGTTCAACTTTCCTATTATTTGAAAATTAACAAAATAGACTTAATGTGCTAAGAAAGTCTGTTAAGACAAAAAATAAAAATAAAAAACAATCTTGGACTTTCCTGCATCCAAGTCTGTTTACTTCCAGATCACTGACAGACTTTAATATAGAATGAACATCTCAGGTAAAGTAGAACAGAAGTTATATAACTGTGTTGGTAACATAAACTTAAGAACTAGTTACAGCATATTTTATATAATTACATGTGTGTATACATTGTAGATTTTTGAAGTTGGCTATAAATAACAAAATTTTTACAACTGGAAAAATATTACATGATTAAAATGTTTTTATTTTGCTGACAAAAGCATTTGTCCTTGGTCTACATTTTTCACATGTGTCTGATCAATTCAAATCAAGGAGGCCGGCTACTGGGTAGAGAGAAACTGCAGAGAAATGAAAGGACTTCGCTCCTCCACTTTCTCCCCCTGGGAATGCTCTATGACTATATTATACAGTTCTTTTTCTGACACATGTTCTCTCAGGGACCTTTATTTCTATAGCTGCCTTTCCATACAGGGTCGTAGTGGAACTTAGAGTCGCAAGATTGTAAGCTGAGCACTCTCATGGTAATCTGCAGCTCACACTAAAACTGACTTCAGAATTTATCAATTTAGGAGTGGTCTTGTTAAAAGTTGATGATATTGATATTAATTAATGTCTAGCTTATTAAGAAGATGGAAAAAAAGTCATTAAACCAGAAGTAAAGTAAAAATAAAGAAACTTTCTCAAGAGTATGACACCCATACCAATGACGTCATCAGGAAGCTGACTGTGCTGAGAGGCCCTATTGTTGACAGGAGCTGATCATGCAGAGCACTCGAAAGCATGAGAGCAAAACCCACTCACCATCTGAGGAAGGTCAGAAAAGGAAGAACACCTCAGATAAACAATAGCAGAGAGATGACTGCAGAACTACAATAACTTGAATAAGCATTGATATGGTTATTATTTCCAATGAAATATAAGGTAAATATATAATTGATCCCTCAGGTCCTGTCTGGCTCCCTTTATTAATGATAGAAATTTAATTATTATAAAACAATTACTGAGTGCTGTGTAGTAAGAATTTAGAAGTCACATAAATGTCAAATTGTTTGACATTAAGAATAAAATTGACTAGCCGGGCAGTGGTGGCACACGCCTTTAATCCCAGCACTTGGGAGGCAGAGGCAGGCGGATCTGTGTGAGTTCAAGACCAGCCTGGTCTACAAGAGCTAGTTCCAGGACAGGCTCCAAAACCACAGAGAAACCCTGTCTCAAAAAAACAAACAAACAAACAAAAAAGAATAAAATTGACTTATGAGAGAGAGAAAGAAAGAGAAAGAGACACTCACTAATTTTACAGTGTTTCCAGGCCACTGGAGGAAAAGTAAAGCATTAATAAATATTGCTAAGAGTGGTAGCTTTGTGTTGGACATTCTTTCAGTCTTTCTTACATGCACATTCTATATTGTTTTAGTTTTTATTTTATGCGAATGAGTGAAATCACCTCATGCCTTCGAATGGGAAAAAGACTCTTCTCTTCTTCATGGATCATGGTTTTAGAACTGTCAGCAAGTAGCTCCTTCTCTGACAACCAGCCACATCTCCATCATGGCAACACAGCTGCTTTGAACATTTTAAGATCACTTTGAGAACACTCCAGCTGTAAGGACCACACGCTGAAACCTTGGTCATGCTGCAGCAGGTCTGATTCAAATCACAACCACTCTAGACAACAGTGTAAGTCAGCATTCTAGGGCAAGACAAGCTACATGACCCGGCAACTACTGTCACTCAAAATAGAAAAGTAGCACTTCTCCAATAAATATGTAAGAATATAGTAGTTGGTACAACAATAAGCCATGCTATGATTGATAAAAACTCTTCCCTTCATTCGCATACAACACACCCTCTTGAATACAGTCAAAGCTGTTTGCCTTAGTTTTTTAATCACTTGGGAGCAACTCTCCCAAACGCAGTACTTTGACCATCATTTATTGCCTACTTGGGGTTTTTATCAAAAATAAGTGAGGTTAGGTAGTAGCTTAAAGAGAAGACAGGGGGTGAAAGGAACAAGGACAGTCTCTACCAAGGGCTCCGGAAGGAGTAAGAAATAAGGATAAGATAAGAGAAAGTAGACAGTCAATATGCAAAATGCGAAACATGGGGAGTGACAGACGACAGATATTGGTTACTAGAAGGATACCCAGGGGTTACCCAGCCTTGAAGGATGAGGGTCCCAGTAAGCTTGAGAGATACAATATTAATTGGTATGACTGCTACCAATACTGACATAATTGATTGCTACTCTGGACTAAGGATTTCATAGTTCTTCGGTGCCATGATATTAGCAAACACAAGTCAAAGCACTAGGAGTCTAGCATAAGCAAATGACTGGACCCACGAGAATCTAATTCAAGGGTCTGGTCCCTTAAGGTGTAGAAGGCACAGAGGTTCTGGTGCTCACTAGTAAGCACCAGGGAAACCAGAATATTAAACATTCTGGGTTATCTCTTCAAAGGAAGAGATGTTTAACCTGTAACCTGTTTCTTGACCAGAAGGCTAGGAACCAAGGTGGTTAGTCGCCTGATGACTTTTTCACTATACCCAATCTTTGAGATATTACATGGAGACAATGTATAGAACTCATCTTTATAGAAGATGTCCATTGTTCTTTACAAAGAGTTTTAATGCAGTCATGTCTTAAGCTTTTTTGTACACATGGAAAACTACAATCAGAGAAAAAGTTCAACAAATTGTGCTGTGCTTAAATAATTCTAAAATAAACTTCTCAGGGTCAGAACTTCAAAGTTTGAGGCAACACTAAGTCATGCTGCACTGGACTCCCTGTCTGTCTTTTGTGGATTGACCCTCTGCACTCTCTGACCACAGTGTTTGTAGAGACATCCTCCCTTTCCAACACGAAAGTTTTAGTTCCAGGGCTCCTTCAACACTCAGTGTCTTATAACTATCAACACTAAAAAGCTTGTTTTTCAGCTGCTCACAATTTCCACCTCAGAAGAACAAAACACCCCAGGCAGCATAGAACTAAAAAAAAAAATCTTTAAAAAAAGGTCTTAGCTAAAGAACAACTCAGTGATATGAAAAATCAATAAATAAATCCATCTTGGTATCACTATACAGAGACCCAGCTTACTGTCATTACTTATAGATTCGAGATCTTGACATTAATATGTTCATCAATATTTTGTGTAGATCTGACATAGGTACATCACTTTTGTTAACCTACACAGACATGCACAAAGCAGCAAAAAGATGCGTTTCTGTATGAGTATGATTGGATCAAAGATGATGCTCTGACTTGTTGTTGTGACTTGTAGAGGCATTGAGCGAGTCATGTGCTTCAGTGCAAGAATTCCTAGTTTCAGAGTTTGTTGGGTTAAGTTTGATTCCCCACTTCAGCCTCTGGTAGTGGACAAGTGAGACGAGTCACTCAACAACCTTGCTTCCTCTTTTGTATTATGAAGAAGATGGAAATTTACCAGCATGTAAGGGATAGGTTGTTTCCACATTTGATGTTTTTTACTCATTATTTCTCTTTTATATTGTTTGTTTCTTTGTTTGTCTGTTTAGGAGTAATCACTCAGTAATCTCTTAATTCCATGTTTGCAGAGACCTTATCTAACAAATGCAGGCATTGGTAATTCAAACTGATTCCAGAAGTTACGAAGCCAACAATATAAAACCAGAAATTCAAACGTGTACCTACATGGAATATCAGATGCCTCAAAAGAAAAAGGAAAGAAAAACATTGAAGAATCATTTGGCAATTAATTTCAATTAAGTGTAATTTAATTTCAATGACTACATAATTGTGTATTGCAAAAATTCAGAAAATACCTCATAAATCAAAATAATTAAGCTAATATAAATAAAACTTCACAATAGAATGTGTTGTAAAGTAACTCCTACAAATAAATGATAAAGGGAAAATTGTAAAAAATAAGATAGATAATAAAATAGGGTTGGGAAGATGACTCAGTTGGTAAATTGTTGGTCCTATGAGCAAGAAGACCTGAGTTGACCCTCAACACCCATATAGAATACTATATATGGGAAATTCACAGATGTAATGCCAGTGTTGGAGAGGAGAGACAGGGGCATTTTTGTAACTCACTGCCAAGCCAGCCTGGCTTAACCAATGGCAAGCTCAAGTTTCCAATGAAATAAACTCTATCTAATGAAAGAAATAATAAGGTAGCACCTTATTTCTGGAACAACATGTGTTCTTTTAGGCCTTCAATGCCCAGCTATACTTCATCTACGTTTTGTATTTTTCATCTTACCCTCAAAAGTTTTTATTTATTTTATTGAAGTTTCTGTTTTCTTGCAATCAATCTTGAAGCATTTTGCAAAGGTCAGCCTAGTCACTGCTCTTCTGAGACAAAATAAATACTGCTGTGTCAAAGAAACCTCACTCTGAGTTTGAGAAAGGCAAACACTTGTCATTGAAAACCACTCGCTAAAGAGTCTGATTATAATCTGAAAAATAAACGTTCTGGGTCAGAATCTCAGAACACAGAAATGGATATTTACTTTTATTCCATCAAAAATGTCGAAAATGGGAAAGAAGCATCTTCAAATCAGATCTCATTAAATTACTTTTTTCTTTTGAAAATAATCCTGTATTTGTTATTTGGAATAGAATTTTCATACAAAAGATGAAAAATCAAAAATATTTTTTTCTGGGATTCATATAGCTATTCAATTATGGAATAAAAGATCCTTGTTGGAATTCGAAAATACATGTTCTGGTCACAATGGTAGCAAGTTTTAATCTTAGAATTTATAGTATAAATTTTTTATCTACTAGATGTATATAGTTTTCCCTGACTTGTTTATGACTAATTCAACTAGTACACCATTTCACATACAGAAAATTCATGTAGATTCTAGGTACTACTTTAAACTCGTTCAATTTAGATAGTGTTAAAGTATATAATAATAGTCTTAGGCCCTTTTATGTGTTTGGCACGGTTCATGCAAGGCTGCATGTGTGTGTGTGTGTTTTGTGTGTGTGGTGTGTGTGTAGTATGTGGTTGACTGTCTGATTGTGTGATGAAACACACATAGAAAAAGGTACTGATTTAATATTTAAATATTCCTTTGAAATAAATATTATTGTATTTATCTTTTCAGATGAAGAGAGTAAAACGGAGAAAATATAATTTGTAAAAGGCTCCACAGCCTTTTGATTATGCCATAAGTGTAAGTACAGCAATAACAAATGAATTTTTACAACAAATATCCAGAAACATTTTGAACTTGGGCATGGCACTAGATAGATAATGCATTTTTCTTTTATGAAGTTGAATTGTGTATGGTGTATGTATGGATGCGAGTATATGTATACATGTATATGTGTGTATGCATGCGCTTATCAGTGTAACTAGGAGAACGCAGTACTATTCAGGCTTCCTCCCACATCCCGGGTCTGGAATCCTGTGATTCCAGTCAGACTGCCTGCCCTTATACAAACAGTCAAAACAGACAACTGGGATGCTATGTCATTGTTGGAATTTTAGTTAGTTTAGAACACGAAGCATAAAATAGTATTATAGTCAGAGCCAAGATGAGATTTAGCGTTGGTGACTATTTGCGTTTGTGACTGGTGAGCTGCCCCTGCAGTGTGTTCCTTCCTGAGCATCCTCCGCTGAGGGCTGCCATCCCACGCCGTTACTTCATTGGCCTAAGCTGTCTGCTGCTTGCATCAGCCCGCACCGCGTCACACTTGATCAGATTACTTTGGCATGAAACATGAAAGTCATGCTCACCAGAAGCGCTACAGATTTGTTTAAATCTGTTAACCATGAAATTGTGCCAGCAACAGTTTTGGGGCAGGATGAATACCAGTGATGATTAAAGTACAGGGGACATATAAATGAGTCTCAAAAAGAAAAAAACACACAATTGAAGGTATAAAATTTTAGGTGTGTTTCATTTTGTCCCTTAAAATGAAAGGTTATCACTACTGGATGAATTTTGTGAACACTCAGATTCTATGGGGGAAATTTTGAGTTTCATGGGGGCATTTAAAATGGGAGGAAAAGGGAATTTTGCTGTTTCTATTTCCTGAGACTATCTACCATGACTGCTCTATGTGTTTTACGAGTATTCCTCTGCAGAAGTGTAGAGGATATGGCACCAGGTTTCCAAGACAACGGAATAATCCCAAAGGACAACAGAATGGGAGGTGAAGGCAACTGGCAGCCAAAAGAATATCCTGAGCTGTGGAGAGATACCACCTCAACAGGGAATTGAATGGAAACCTCTGGATACCCAGATGTCATTGGAAGAAGGAGGGCCGTACTCAGGAAGGAACCATAATATATGGCTTGTGTCCCAGAATTCTATAGTGCTCGGGAAAAAAATGAAATTGTCACTCCCAACAACTCTGCAAAATGAAATTAATCTCTGCGAGGTCCTTTGCTATGAAGGATAGACTCTTTCCACATGGAATCATTTTTTTGTGGTTGTTGTTGGAAAAGTCACTCTAATTCCCGTTTCCAAGCAGCAGCCAAGAATGACTTATCTGACTTTATGTGTGGTGGACAATCACACCGTGCTCAGCTACATGGGACCTTGCACTCTTCACCTACCTGCTTGTGAAGAAGGATGCCCAAGATCCTCTCACTGTCCTTGGAAGCCCTCCCTTCTCTCTCCTACAGAGAAAGCCTGTGACTGACTGCTCAGCTCTGTTCATGACAGGACACATGCATTTATTTATGAAGTAAAATATTAGAAAGTCCAAATCGACTACACATCAAATCACCTCATTCAACTCTACCTTATCAGGAAAAAATGATATAAAAATTTCTATTTGTCTTGTGGCTCATCTTCTTAGTTAATGCTATGCTTGAGAGCTGAAATAGATATGCTTTGTTTATGTTTGGAACTGCTAAGACATTCTTGCTCTATTATTTGTGTATAAGTTTTCTGTTACTGACATAACAAATGGTCACGACTTCAGCACATTTAACCACCGCAGATTTATTTTCTTTTCACGTCAGTACATCAGAAGCCCAGCACAGCAGTATCAGACTCCGCTTAGAATCAAGCAGGCTGGCATCAAAGTGTTGGCTAAAACTGTGGTTATCAAGCAGTGTTCAGAGTCCCCGCAACAACTAATCTAATTTTTTGCCCAAATGTATTCGTTCCTCTTGTTTTCAAAGGATGCTTCCACTATCTTTAAGCCAGGAGCTGCTCAGATTGGGTTCCCACTGTGATCATGCACAGATTAATAGAGATGGGTTCGTTTAGGACATAAGAGTAAGCAAGAAATATGCTTAAGCTATTGACCACGCAGTATTGCAATTAATAGAGATTTCTGTGAGATTATTTCAGGAGTAGGGGCAGCAGGGAAATGCACAAACAGCCTCCTCCAACAGAGCAAGGCACCAACTGTGAGTATAGTAGAGTATTTGTTAGGATTCATCACACCAACATTTTTTTTCTCATGCTTGGTTGTATCCTCTGGACCTTTCAACTTCTGGGTCCTGGGACTCCAGTCAGTGTCAGGATTAGGCACCTTCTCATGGCATGGATCTCAGACTGGACCAGTCATTGACCGGTCATGCTAACAATCTCTGCATTACCTTTACATATATATATATATATATATATATATATATATATATATATATTTAAGCAAGGAAAGGCCCACTGCAATCCTAGAGCTAGGGTGGTGTGTATGGCTCTCAGAGGGAGTGAACATGCCTCTGCCATGTTGGACTGATTGAAACCAATGGGCAGGGTCCTGGAGTTGGTCCTAGACATGCCTGCTTAGCATTTAAAAGAAAAAAGGTGCCACTGGTCAAAAATAACACATAATAAAGACATATTCAGTTGGAAAAGACCTCTAAATGGGTCACAGTTTTGGATAAATTTACGTTGGCTTAGGAGAGAGAGGAAAAAGAGTCTAGACATTTATAATATAAAGGAGTACAGACAGTCATAGATTAAAGGAGGTAAGATAATAAAATAAATATTAAACTTGTAGAAAAAGTAATAGAGTAAGAAAAATAAACCAGATAAAGATGGAATATACACTAGACTATGTATATTATTGCGTTTTCTTTAATTTTTTTGACTGTGAATGAGCTAAGTACAGAGAGACATTTCACTGTACAGGCTGCTAAGCTAAGCCAACGTATACACTTTAAAGGTATCTTGACTTCAAAATTTGGGTCTAAAGATATATTGCTTTGGAAAGAGCTTCTGCTTTTGTCTCTACAGAGGATGACAACCTTTGGATTCCTTCAAGACGAATGTGGTTTTATGAACTAAGATCCCATGGAAAGGTCTCTGTGAACCTCAAAATAACTTTGTCCAACAAAAAGAAGAAAGCAGTTTGGAGAGAACTATGCTGAAATCCCAAATATTGTTTATAAATGTTTGTTCACATTTAAAGGATATAATATAAGATGAAAATTTTGAATATGTATGGATCTTGATCTATTGATACAAATTTAAGGTAAATTTTCTTTATATGTATGTTTCTGTTTTTGATTAAGGTATTGTGTTTATGCAACTCATTTAAAAATGTAATGCATAATAAATACAAATTAACAAATAGTCATCTATAATAGTCAAGCTTGTAGTCATGTTAGCTAGGTTTTCTAGATGTAAAGAAATGTATTTCAGATGGATAGGTATTCTTCAAGCTTTTCAATGACTAACAGAATATGACATTTAAAATGTTTTAAAAACTTAGGACTTTCATGACCATGAGACACATCTGCTTCTGGCAACACCAATCTACTTCAAGAGGATGATGGGAATCAAAGGGGCTCCTTAAAGAGTTTGTTAGCCATTTGGGCAAGTAACTGCTTCTGCCTAGACTGCTTGATGTTATGCTGTATGAACTGGACAAGAAGGATGCACAGAAAAATGACTGCTGAACTTGTCAAAAGAAGGTGAAACCATCCTTCAGGGTTCTAGCTTCATGAAAGAAACTACATTCTGAAGGACAAAGAAGAAAGTGACTAACAAACTGCCAATACAGGCGAAACAGTTTTCCAATTTCCTGCTTCATGGAAAAGACTGCCAGATACTATGGGCCTGCAGGCTGAAGATGAATGCTCCAATCTTACAGAACTAATTCGAGTGACTGTTCAGGCAGCAATATGTCTCTTTCAGTTCATTCTTCCCTCATTACCATTAAGTTCTACTTTGAAAACAAATTAAAAACTTCACATATCCATGAGTTTTTATTCAGATGAGTCTGCTTAATATTTTTCTTATTCTCATTCAGTATTATATGGACACAATAGACAGTAGTTTTGTGTGACATTCTGATAATCAACTAGGTACGGCCATATTCCTCACTGTCTTCCCCAGGTAAAATGTGAAATTATTTCATGTACATTACCTGCTTTCTTCTTCTCAGGTTTGTTTTCATGTTGAACTTTTGATAGTCTTTAGAGTTATCCCAGTTTTTGCAATTTTTGATCATTGATGTGTGGAGACTCTAGCGTTTATGGTACTGGTTTTCAGTTCTTTTTTTTTTATGGAATTCAGGTGACATTTCACATTTGCAACTTTAAGGTTTATGTTTTCAAGTAGTAACAGATGTCTCTTTTCTTAGAGCTAATCTACTTATTGTCCTACTCTATTAGGTAGAATCTACTGCAATGTTCTATGAGAAAGAGACTTACATGAGAATGATTTGAGTGGCGTGATTTTGACTCCAAACCTGTGGACGAGGAGAGGGAACCAGTCTTATATGGACAGGAGAAAGTATCTTCTCATGAGTCTCAGAGAGGCTCATGTCAAATGTGGAATCTTAGTCAATCAATATTTTCAAATTTTGAGGTGGATCCCAAGTGACCAGTTATTATATTCAGTACATGGAAGAGGATGTGACCTTGGGACCAGATGTGTAAATTCAAATAAGGCAAGTTCCAGGAAATTGCTGAGGCCTGAGGGTTGTTGACTTGAAGCACATCCAACAACTTTCGCTGATGGTAGCTGAGGAAATCCTTGTCACCACTGAACATTTATTAAGAAGGTGTCATATCTCACTGTTGAGAATATTGTGGGACTGTTTTTCTCCATTTGGTATTTCTATTGTGAGGCTAAAGCATATTATTTTTATTCAGGCCTTTTATAGACGTGTTATCCTTGTTATGTAGCTTTTGTTTCAACAGTTACAAGTTCTGCATTCCTTTCTACAATGATATTTTATATTCTAATGTTAAGTTTGTGTTTTAATAGATTATAAATTCATAACTGGTATTGTACAAAATGACTTATAATTAATACATGGTACATATGTATAAACATGCCAGACTTGATGGGGTAAAGTCTATGGAGGCTCAACCCTACATAAAAAACTATAGGCCACTGAGAAAGGCTGGGAGCAGAAGATTTGGTCTTCCCCAGAAAGGGCAACCAACTGGTTGTATAGTGCCAAATGTTGGCACTCAAAACATATGTACAAGTACCATTATATGGATTTTACAGGTTATATTTGAGAGTATATACATGTACATATATGCAAGTAACAACAGTTAGTGAAAAGAGGCCATGAATTTGAAATGGAACAAAAAAGGCGTTGCTGGTTGATTTACAAGAAAAAAAATAAAGGGGGAAGGAAGAAATGTAATTAAATTATAATCCCCAAAGTTGAAAAAACAGTTTAAGAAAGTATGTATGAATTATATGTATCTTGAGCACTTGCTCATTGAAAGACATAATTTTCAGCTGCCTTAATGTGACAGTTTTTATCAAACGAATTGTTCTCTCCTCAACATTCACTGCAAATTTTTCGTCATTTACTTTCTTTAGAGATGGGAACCTAATGTTGCCCAGACTGGTCTCAAACTTGCCACACACCTGACCAGTGTCTTGAACTACTGTCCCTCAAGCTTTGCCTTCCCTGTGCTGGGATCACAAGCGCACACCGCCATGTCCTCCACTCACTGATTTTCAATATACGAACTCTAAACGGATGTTAAAATTTATTTACTTTAGCAATGCAGGGTATCAATTTCCTTTTTTTTTTTCAGAGGAGAAGGCATTGTGATTTTATTTTCTTAAAATACAATTAAGAATTCCAGAGAAAACTGGGAAAAAAAAAAGAAAAACGTGCTTAGAAGTCTGATTCATCTTTTTCTGTGCTAATATGTAGTGTGTGCTGGGGGGGCAGGCAGAGATAGCCTTGAGTTCCCAATGACAGTATCAATGACCCTGTCTAATCACTGATAAAAATAATATGATATTTATATGATGAATATTCTAATACTTCTTTGCCTTCTTTCTTTTTGTTCTCAGTAGTGCAGGAGCCCTGAACTGAATCATGCTTGTTGTAATAGCTGCTGTCTCTCACATTGCTTATACTTCAACATCTGTTTACTTCCCTTCTCTGGTGCATGCACATCAGACAGCAGGCACCTGCTCTTCTCTGTGTCCTCTGTTGAAGCTTTCCTCTTCACTTCAAGTCTCTAGGTCTCCAACACAGATTTGTTGTAATCTATTTCTCCTTGTGAAGCCCACTCTTCATGTGTAAGGGAAGTCTTTACCTATCCACATTTGTCGTGTAATATGTAATTGAGTGCACTGAAATAGAAAATAATTTCCAGCCCTACCCCACCCCCTAAAACCAACAATGTACAATAACTTCCTTCAGGGACCACTCCTTTTTAGATTGTGTTAAGCATACAGTTTGCGTCTGTATTCCCAGCCATATTGTTCAATCTGGCCTCATAGCAATCACTTCACGAAAAGTTTCTTCCTCTCTTTAGACTTTAAAGCATCATTTTAAAACATCTCTATCAAAACCTACATCTTTCTGCATCTGTGTTGAAGATATTTTAGCTGACTATATTTTAGCTGCTTCAAGCTAGAGTCATAGCCTTTCACTGCAACAGATAGAATTTATAAATTCCATGGGTCTAAATCATTACCAGGAGATTTTATCATTACCCTTGATATTTGGTAGAAAGGAAAGTCGAGAACATCCTTC
Source organism: Microtus oregoni (assembly GCF_018167655.1). NCBI lineage: Eukaryota > Metazoa > Chordata > Mammalia > Rodentia > Cricetidae > Microtus > Microtus oregoni. The sequence continues at coordinate 8,333,889 of NW_024543077.1, read as the reverse complement.
TCAGACAGCTGTGTAAACACCAGCTGAGATGTCACAGAGGCCCTGAAGCTTTCTACTGTGACTCCTCTACAAAGATTATTACAGTACAGTCTACCCCAAAAGTTTCCAAACTACAATCCTTGAAAACCATCATTAGCATCACCTGGAAACTTTCTAGATCTTCAGACCCCAGCTGATCTGCAGATGGGTGGATTCAGGGGCTCTGAAGGCAGGGATAGAGAATCACATTTGTTTCATACATCAGAATTGGGAACCACTGAGAAACTTGCTCATGGAGCAGGTCATGGCCAAGCTTTCAAACTGGGTTGACAGAATCACCAGAAATTGTTCTGAAAACTAGATCCTAGGCCCCATTATGTAGCTCCCATGAGGAAGACTGCAGGAACATGCAATTTTACTAGTATTTCCCAGGCATGTCTCCTTTTCAGTTAAGTGCTCATGACTGCATAAGAATTGTTCTGTGCTCTCCCCATTTTCTCTTTGTAAAGTGGCATTCTCTTCTCTTTGGAACTGCAAAGGAAAAGAAGGCAATGGAACCTGAAGCTGGTTTGTAAGAAAGAGAGTGCCCATATACCAAAGTCATTATCTCAAACACTGGTAATCCCAGTACCTGGGAGGTGGGGACAGGAGGACATCCTTAGTTACGTAACAAGTTTGGCTTCAGTCTGGGCTTTCTGTGACTCTGTGCAAAAGAGAAAGGGAGTAATTTTGCTCATTTATCACTGCATTCATTTTGAAAATCATTACATTCCATAGTTGTCTATTTACTGATATTTAGCAACGTGGCTTGCATCACACACACTGAGTGATTCTTGAAATTACAGATGTTTATATTCGTTGAACAAGATCTGTGGTTATTAATTGATACACAAGAGTACATAAGCATCATTAGTACATCCAGAATATATTTCACTCCTCAGAATATGTTATCATCTAAATTATCTATACCTGAAATGTAAATATGATACAGAATATACCTATTGACTGTCCAGTATCCATCTATAAGTTCTGGGTATCAAGTTCTTGGTGAACAAAGTTGAAATAGTTAATCTATCATGTTTCTTGCTTTTCAAGCTACGATAATTAGATTACTTTTAAAATACTATGTACTATGATTAAATTACTTATCAACTTGTATAGACAGTCACTTCCAGGAATCCTAAATGAAGATTAAATGGCATTTCTTTGAACTTCTGTTTCTTGGTATTTATTGCATTGGCTACAGGCAAATACTTGAAATTTATTACCCCCGTCAGTACAAAGCAAAGCACAAAGGATACAGACAGGATGCTCTAAATACTTTATTCATACTTTGAGCCACTTACTGTAAATTTGCTGCTTCTATTTGATAAAAAATATTTCAAATGAGAATCAAATTCAAGGGCAATTACAGAATGAATTAGAATCAAAGAAAAGAGTAAATGCTTAAACCACCACAAGCCCATGTTCTTTACAATCCTGAGTTAGGTTTCCATTTGCTTTGGAGACTTTTAATTAGGAGAAGTTTGTTTTGATTGATGGTCTCAGAAATTGCACCATGGTTACTTGCCTCTGTTGCCTGTGAAAAGCCTGTTAGAATGAGAGATCAGAGGCAGAGAAAGCTGCTAGTTTTACTGCATTCAGGAAGCGATGGAGGAGACAGGAATAGCAACTAAATAACTTCACTTTCACTTTTTTAATGGTACCCCAGCTCCCGTTAGGATCCAGCCCTCAGCACATGTGCTTTTTTTGAGAATTCAATAGCCAATCTCCAGCAGCCCTTTCTCATCTCAATGTTCAATATTTAAAAATATAATACTTGTTGGAAAATGTTAGTCCCGTTCCCAGCTCTACAGTAGAACACACTCAGAAGACTTCTGTGACCCCATGCACCTTCCTATCAGTGGTGGATCCCACAGATCTTCCCCTTCTAATCTTCCTCACCCCATTTGTTCCATGGCCCCAGATTCCAACCCTAGCGGGGCCCTCTTGCTAATCCAAGAACCATTGCTCTCAGGGCAACAAGTAGGCTAAAGGGAGACGCACACCTCGCCCACTGTTTCTGAGATTCAACACCCACCTACCCCCAGTCTCACCCCAAGTTTTGTAGCCTGAAAATTTTTGTTTTCCCTTTCCTCTATGACACTATCCCCAAAAGCTAGCAAAACTTCACCAACATACCCACTCCAACTCATCCCAGTATCCTTCTCTGTAAACATACCAGCTGAGTAGACCAGGAAAATAGGCAGCACACCACCTCACACTCTCTAGACATCCAGAAAGGAAACAGAAACCAAGGCAAAAAAAAAAAAAAAAAACCCACCCAACAAAAACAAATCTACAAATCAACACCTAGACCTATAATCATCCCAAACCAAGATGCCTAGACAAGAGTGTAAAAACACCATCAATAACAGGCAGGGAAATATGTCCCTACGAGAGCCCCTCTATCTAACCACAGCAGGCCCTGAATATTCCAGTGTAGCTGAAGCACAAAGAAAAGGCCTATATGAAGCTGACAAAGGTTCTTTAAAAAGAAATGAATATTATTTTCTTTTTTTACTGTTTTTATTAATCTATACATATTTTTCTCTAATCCCCTTCTTTCCCTCTCTCTTTCTACCCTCTCCCATGACCCCTATGCTCCTAATTTACTCAGAATATCTTGTCTTTTACTTCTTCCTATGTAGATCCATGTATGTCCCTCTTAGAGTCCTCTTTATTGTCTAGTTTCTCTGGATTTCAGTAGGCTGATTTTTTTTATGTCTAAAAGCCATTTCTGAGTGAGTACATATTATATTTGCCTTTCTGGGTCTGGGTTACCTGATTCAATTTGTGTTTTTCTAGATCCATTCATTTGCCTGCAAATTTGAAGATGTCATTATTTTTTTCTGCGGTGAAAATAATCAAAATCATTGGTCACTGATACCTCCCATTATCAATGGTCTCAATTCCCCAATAAAAAAGACACAGACTACCAAACTAGATGTGAAAAAAGGATCCATTCTTCTCCTGAATCCAGGAAATCTACTTCAATTTCAAAGACAGATATCACTTCAGGTTGAGGAGTTGAAAAAAAAAAGGTACTCCAACCCAATGGACTCAAGAAGCAAGCCATTGTAATCAATCTAGTATCTAACAAAATAGACTTCAAACCAAAACTAATCAAAAGAAATAGGGAAGAATACTATATATACATCAAAGGGAAAATCCAACAAGATGACATTTCAACACTTACTATCTAGACACAAAACAAAATGCCACACACATTTGCAAAAAAACACTGCTACAGCTTAAACACATATTGTCCCTCACACACTTAAAGTGGGAGAGTTGTCACTCCCCACTCTCACCAGTAGGCGGGTCATCTGGACCAAAACTAAACCGAGAAATACTGAACCTAAGAGACATATCAAAAGGACCTAACAGATAATTACAGAACATTTCACCCAAACACAAAAGAATAGACATTCTACTCTGCATCTTATGGAACTTTCATCAAAATTGACCACTTACTTAGAAACAAAGCAAGTCTCAACAGATACAAGAAAATTAAATAAGTTCCTGCATCCTATCAGATCACTACAGATTAAAGTTAGGTATCAATAATAATGGAAAAAGAGAAAGCTTGCAAACATATAGAACCTGAACAACTCCCTACTCAATGAAAAATATGCCAAGACAGAAAAAAGAAATAAATAAAATGACTCCTAATGATAAAAAAGGAAAAAAAAACGGGAAAACAAAACCTCAGTTAATATCTTATAATATGTTATAAATAGCTGATTTGATTATAGATCATTTTTTGCATATTCTACTAATGTTTCAAGCAAATGTTTTTATTGTGATTCAATCCAAGCTTGCCTTGACTTTAGCACCTTCCCATTTCAACCTCCTGCATACTAAAACTAGTATTGCCCATCACCATAACAAACTTTTTTATTTTTTTATTAAATTTTTTTAATTAAAAAATTCTGCCTCCTCCCCGCCTCCCTTTTCCCTCCCCCCACTCCCCAGCCCCACTCCCCTCCCCCTCCCTCTCCAGTCCAAAGAGCAGTCAGGGTTCCCTGCCCTGTGGGAAGTCCAAGGTCCTCCCCCTGCCATTCAGGTCTAGGAAGGTGAGCATCCAAACTGGCTAGGCTCCCACAAACCCTACATGCAGTAGGGTCAAAACTCAGTGCCATTGTCCTTGGCTACTCAGCAGCCCTCACTGTCCACCATATTCAGTGAGTCCGGTTTTATCCCATGCATTTTCAGTCCCAGTCCAGCTGGCCTTGGTGAGCTCCTAATAGATCAGCCCCATCGTCTCAGTGGGTGGGTGCCCCCCTATAGCAATACTAACGAATATCTTGCGTAGCACCATAGAACCTTCATCTGGCGATGGATGGAGATAGAGACAGAGACCCAAATTGGAGCAATGGACTGAGCTCCCAAGGTCCAAATGAGGAACAGAAGGAGGGAGAACATGAGCAAGGAAGTCAACACCATAACAAACTTTAAAATGTCTTTAATTATAAACACTATGTATTTAGACTAAAAGTAGACCTTTATGAGAACGCACCTGGTTTACTCTTTTACATTGGTACTAGCTAAATATTCTTGACTGGAAATTAAGAACTTTGTGACTAAGGACTCCAACAATAATGCACTAAACACATTTAGCATGATTTAATTGGCAAAGTATTCTAGGTGGATCCTTTTTATCATTCCTGTAATATTGAAATTTTTAAGATTAATAACAGTAACCATCATATGAAATAAGTGTATCCATCAGGAAAAATTGGAAAGAAGACAAAATTGATCAAAAATGGATAATTTTATGTATAGTCTCTGTGCAATATGGTAATAATCCGGAATGCTAAGTAAATGCAGAGGTTTTGTTTATTCACATTTCCTGTACATTTTTAGCAGGCTCCACATAGTTAATTTCACGGTCGCCTTAGTCTTTTACTTTTCCAGAATAGTAACATGCTGTACATTAATGACAAGGGAAGGGCAAAGCCATGGCAAGTTGTCATGGTCCAACAGCACCCAGTCTGTTGGCCTCAGGCTGAGAGCAGCATCCGTCTGTTAAGACAGATTTTCCCTAACTGGCAAGGATGCAACTGACTCTTTGCTTCTGAACTTACACATTTGCCTAATGGCTTTGGTTTTGCATGGCTAGCTTCTGTGGTAACTGAAATTGCATTTTACAAGCAAGAGTTGAGACGATAATCAAATTTTTGATCCTTTCGTATTTTTCATTACTAATTAAACTAAAACTTGGGAAAGAAAGCATAAGTCTTGTAGAAATATGCCAATCATTTTTTTTCGAATTTATTCATAATTTCTCAATATGAAAATGCCTTGCTAACCATTACTCTTTATACACCATCGGGCATGAAACATGAGTGTACTAAGCAGGAAGGGTCATACAAAGAACAAAGTAACTGACATTGTACCATAACATCTTTGAAAAATGAGATTTATTTAATGAAAAATTATATTATGAAAAAAATAGTTATGCTAATGACTTAAATTACATTTAATCTGATTAAACCATGATCAGTCTATTAGACTGAATTTTAATTTTAATGAGAACTTTGAAGTGATTTGTGTATATTGTGAAACACTTCAGACTTGACTAGAAAATCAAATTTTCCTTGGTCATATTTTGTTTAAGGAAAGGGGTCTTTTATAAATTATTGAAGGTTTTTGGAAAATCAGAAGAACAAAATGGAAGTATAAACAAACCACAAAGTGTTTAATTTAATTGTGACTCTAATTTATGAGATTTAACAGTGGTAGTTACTGGGTCCTGTATTGATTTAGAGAGAAATGTGGGTCAGACATACCACTGCGCTGAGGATGAAATACAGACCTTTACTGAAATTATGGACAGTGGTGAATCTTCAAACTATTTTTTACTTGTTCTCAAACCATTGGTTTCATCTTCATTTGAATCAGAATAAAATACTATTAAAAGGGGGCATTTCATCAAGTAAATAATTTTGAAGAAACATATTTATTTCTCAGATCTATAATATAGTAAAATCATACCATAATTTCTCAGTTTCTATTTCCATTATAGTGTTTTTGCAATTGACAAGTGTATTTGCTAGAACAAAACACCATACAAATGCAACTTAAGGGAAGAAAAGTGTTTATTTTAGCCCACAGTTCCTGGACAAGGAAGTCAAAGTGGTGGGGATTCAGAGTACCTAGGCATAGCACATTCACAGTCAAAAGACAGAGAGAGATCAATAACAGCTTTCTTGTTTTCACTCAGTCACAATTAAGGTCGATTTTCACAGTTCAACATAACGTAGAGCAGTGGTTCTCAACCTTCCTAAGACTGCAAAACTTAATACAGCTTCATGTTGTGGAGACTCCCAACCAAAAAAAAGATCTTTGTTGCTACTCTTCATAGTCATAATTTTGCTACTGTTATGAATGTTAATGCAAATGTCTGTGTTTTCCAGTAGTCTTAGGTGACCTCCCCCGGGGGCTGGGATGCACAGGTTGACAACCACTGGCCTACACCATCGCTCACAAGCATATGCAGAGACATGTCATGAGGTGTTTCTAGATAAGGAAACTGATATGCTACTCATCTATTTGGCAGCATGAATCTAGGAGCACGGAATATAAAAATGAGCTGAACTAAAGTCTCATTTAGCAGCCAACTTTATTCAGAGCATTGGACAACTTGTATTCTAAGGATATTCTGAAGGTCATGTAAACAAATTTCACTTGAGTTCAAGTTAAATGCAATCACAATGCAAGGTCACATTAGTCCAAGCTGAAAAGAGTTAGGAGGGCAACTCATGCTTGAAAGCATCATTCTGAGCAATAATGGGTAAGATGACCGTAACCTAAAGTAAACCTACTCACATTATTGTAACTGGGAGGAGCACAAAACCATATGCCAGGGACAACTCATGTTACAGAGGAACAGAGGTTACAAGAGTCTCATCTTGTTTACTTGAAGTTTCCCCACGAGCTCTTGGAAATCTCCTTACACAATTCTATTCATTTCTTAAGTGCAGCACATCCACAGTGGTTTTGATTCAGGATGTTGACAAATCTAATTGTCACTTAATGTGCAAGTACCCTATAAGTAAGCAAATGATAACCACAATGAATAATATTAGACCAGAGAAAGCATTCTTTGTTATACTCTGCCACGAGGTACAAGGGTCCATTTCTTCTGAAGCTTCAGCTATTCCATCAGCTATACCCTTGAAGAAATGCCTGGTAATCAACATGAAAATGTATCAAAAACTTTCTGCTGTAACTGCATAACATCAAAACTTAAAAACATCTCCCAATCTTGTAAATGTATTCCCATGCATCCCATCGAACTGACTGACTACAATTAAATCAATGACTATTACCCAAAGAACAGTTAGCAGTAAACGTTCCATGAGGATTCCAATCAATAAACACATGATCACCAGGGTGATTGATTTTTCCTTTTTCCTTTTGGCATCTTCTAATAGTAATAAAAATGTTATGATACCAATAGGAAGTGATTCAAGTTTAAACACCGTACCTACTTCAGATGGATGAATGAATCTCCTATGGTCCATAAATCCAGGCATAAGCACTGTGTCATTAGTAAACATGACAGGAGCTGGTTAGATGTGTTCAGAGACACCACAGATGTACAGGTCAAAGAAGCTAGCATCAATGGAGAAACATCCTCAGGTGACATAGAACTCTGTGTTTCATAGAATAATACCTCTCACTTGGTGCGTGGGGCCATAACTTGGTCCTGGGTGGAAAGACTTGGCTTCAGATGATATGATCAAGATCTCCACTTGTCCTTTGCCCTTCAGCTCGAGGGCTGCTATCTTTCTGGTGACTTCTGATGTCTCCATGCCATCTGCCAGATTGATGGCCCTGGGCCATAGGAACAGAAAGAGGAATCTATAATGTTTTAATGGATCACACACTCTTCAATTATACCCTTTCTACATTCACAACCTTTTGCAATATTTCTTGTCTCTCTCAAGACAGGTCAGTTTCCGTTCTCAGTGCAGCTCAATCTTTCATGTGCTAATCCATACACAAGGTTAGTGTTGAACCCCAGTCTTCCTTCAGAATACCCATTTTGTGTGAAGATAGGCAGGCTGGAATTCCAAAGCTGCCCATTATGATTCAAAGACTCTGAGTCTTCCTTAGTCCACACAGCAAGTTGCCATCCAAATTTAAATAAACAGCAGGTTCAGTTAAAACAATGGCCGATAAATATCTAATAAAAGCTGATTGGTTACAGCAAGCTGTAGAGCTGTAACAATTAGGCTATGGGTAAAATCTTTTTGCATGTGTATGTGGAGTATGTAGAATTTGAATATAGAATGTATGCTTCTTATCTTTTCAAAGAGCCATTGGTAGTCCCAAAGATGGGAGAAGAAAGGCCACTGACCCAAATCATCATGGCCAAATTAATTAGAGCAAGATTTTTTTATTCATATACACTGTCCACCTCCCTCCTCATCAGGATTGAAGAGGCATGTTGACAAAGTTTATGTCCCACCCAGTCTCGAAGCCATTAAGTTCCAAAGAAACACACAGAGATCTACATTAATTATAAACTGGTTGACCTAGTAGCTCAAGATTCTTATTAATTTATTCTTTCTCATATCTTAAATTAACCCACTATTCTTGTCTATGTTAGCCATGTGGCTTGGTACCTTTTTCAGTGAGGCAATCACATCTTGCTTCCTCTCTGTCTGGGTGATGACTGCAGACTGAATTTTTCTTCTTCCCAGAATTCTCCTGTTCTCATTGCCCCACCTCTACTTCCTGCCTGGTAACCCCACCTGTACTTCTTGCCTGGCTACTGACCAATCAGCATTTTATTAAACAAGGCAAGGTTTTTATAGCTCCGGAGTAGGGGGTTTCCAAATAGGGGATTTGGCTAGTAAAATAGGCAGAGTTATAGTAGCAGAATATAAGTAAACATGTTAGTCATAATGACCTCCTGAAACAAAGACATAACTGCAAGGTGGGCATACCAACAGGCAGGCATGACAAGGTAGCCATAACAACCCTTTTGAAACAAAGTCAGGGTTGCGAGATGGTTATTGACTTTTTGAAACAAGAACATGGTTGCCATTCCTGAAACAGGCAGTACAGAACAATTTGTAGTTAAGCTTACAGGTAGCACCTGACCCAATCCCTGAGAAACAGTGATTTAATCATAAGCAGGAATGAAGCTAATTTGTTTTTACTATAGGAGGCAGTCTGGTTCTTTATCATTGATAAAAGCATTATAAGCAATCTCTATGGGATTTTTAGGTAATACCCATGTTCTTAGAACTCAGGTGTTGTCACTCTGTACTGGTGAGTAGAAAGGGATGACAGACATCGTGCAGCTGGAAAAGAAGTCTTACCAAAAGGATCACTGAGATTTTAACTATCAAAACCATCTGAAATGCCAGTGCAGCCAAGAAAAGCTTGCAAGTAATTCTTCCTAATCTCAGTTCCTAAGAAAGAAATTCATCTGGGAATGAGGATGTTTGGACAGTAAACCAAACCACACAGTCTCTAAGACCAGAGGAAAGTGACTTCTCAGGGATCTTGGGCACTTATTCTAGAACTTCCTAAACAGTCATTCTGGAAAGTTTAATCACAAACACACATATAGCTTCCAACAAAACCTTTAGTGATGTGTCCTAACTAGTGAGGAGAAGGAGAATGAATAAGAACTCCCAAATATCGATCTATATGGGGTATCTCACACCTTTCTTTGTGTTGTCAAGAACAGATGTTGACACAACCACCGCTGGGATCCAGTGCTAGCAGAGAGTATCTCACCAAACTGTCTCCCTCAAGAATAAGTGTATTTGTCTGAGGTTTAGATATGTGGCCCAGGCAGAACTTGAGTCTTTCATGAGATTAGACTCATGCTGGGTGAGAAATGGTATCTATCATTCGGTTCAGAGCATACTGACCTGAAACAATGAAAAGGAGCTGTCTTTGCTACAGGTTGAAAAGTTTTCATAAACAAACAGGTCAAATAAAATCTCAGCATGGATGGGCGTGAAGTCCTATTTCTAACTTCTAACTAAGGAGCTACTGGCAATTGACAGTAAATGGCAATGAGGATATGATCACTCCAAGCTGTGGTTGAAAAAGAAGGATTTTACTGTATATTTGAGGGAGATTAAATCCAGAAGCATCTGGAAAAGTCCAGACTGAAGAGAGCCATGAGAAGAGGAGGAGCAAGAGAGGAGGAAAAGAGAGAGGACAGATAAAGGGCAAGCAGACCACGAAATGGCTGAGGACAGGAGGACAAAGAACACAGGGCTGAAATGGCAGGTTTTGGTAGGAAAAAGAAGCCGGGGGGAGGAAAGCAAAGTTCAGGGGCTGGAGAAGTTTAGGGAAGGGGATGGGTGAGATGTGCTGAGGGGAGCCCAGCCCAGGACCCTGTAACAGGTGCTCAGAGCTAGAGTCTGGAGGCCAGTTTGAGCTTTGGTGTGTTAAATAGGCACCACAGTTAGCTAGTTTCCTGAGTTTGTTTAGGACTTGACAAGTGGTGGCTGGGACAGGGAGAGTGTGTTTTCTTTGAGGGTGCGGCCCCTGGTGAGTTGATCATGTTCCAGTGGACACTCACACATATCCAGAACTACTGGGCAACGTCAACTGTACTTACCGGGTTATTTTAAAACAGAGGACACAAAGCTCTGTGGACAGGAAGTGAAGGAAGATCTGAGAAAATTATGGGAGAGGGTGGATATGACCAAAATATATTGTTTCAAGGTCTCAAAGAACTAAAAAAAAAATAGAGGAAATGAAAAAAAGAATTATGTCAGAGGGTGGAAAGATGACTCAGAACTTGAGCCCTTATTGGTCTTCCAGGGAACATGAGTTCAGCTCCCACCACCTATAGAAGTTCATGTCCCTGTAACTTCTGATCAAGGGGCTTTATGGTTACCTACACATACAGGGCACACATATAATTAGACGCACAAAATAAAATAAAATTCAGACAGCTAAACAGAAAGATGATAGATAGATAGATAGATAGATAGATAGATAGATAGATGAATAAACAAAAAGTAATGAAGTCATCACAGAGGAATACAGAGAGACTGGGTGGATCATCTTTGCTAACACTGGGTCACAAAGTGCTCAGAATCTACTTCTTGTCTACATGTGTCTTACTTTAAAAGAGAACAACAGATACATTCCAAAGAAAACCAGATGGCAACAAATATATTTGAGTTTGTATGGATGTGCATTTGGTTTCTTTTGTTTGACTAATGGATAGGCCATCTTTTTCACAGGAAGGAGCCACCAATGGACGTGGATAGTAATTTGTTTCATCGGGGCCTTAGAGAACAAGGGAGATGCCCAGTGGAAATAAGAGAATAAACCAGAGTCTCAGAAACTATCGTCAACCATTGGAAGACAGTGTATGGAATTTGAGTTTGGACTCTCGCAGATTTTTTCGCTGTATTGCTTCCTTGGAGTCATGGTAGATAAGACAGAGGAAAAATATTTCTTAATTTTCTACAAGTGAATGTTAGAAGTTTCTAGAAAAGGAGATTATTATACCTACTGGAATTTCTTTAAGCTTGGTGAGGTTTCTCACTACAGTGATTTAAAATACAAGAGTTATGCATAACCTATCTGGCTATTTATATCAGAGGAGTAAGACAAGGTCATCCGAGGAAAAGCAGAGTGTTGACAATGAGTACTTCCATTCCTGTGGCTTTGAGAAGACCAAAATAATGAGATAATGTGAAATTATGGAGAAGGTAGTGAGAAATAAGCCTGGTAAATTATAGATAGGTAGTGTTAGAGCGTAGCTTATCTGGAAAGCTTTAATTGGACTTAGCATGAAATAGGAGGAAGATTTTTATATTATTTACTCAGATGAGTTTAGCATAACTTGTCTAAGTGGCTTGCTCTACAAATATAATCACATTTCTTATCTCCATGACCAGCTCAAGTTTTTGTAGTCAATTTAAAGACCCTCTAAAATGCACACTTCTCTGATCCAATCATTCACTGGTCCAAGAATCAGGGAGCTAATTCAATGGAAAATTATTCTTTTTTCATACTCTATGCAGAGAAGTGTGGCTCACAGTCCAACAGTTTTCCCTCTGTTTTTGCTACAGTGCCCTTTCCTTTGCAGACACCTTCACGGGATGGAATGGCCACTGTCTTTTAGCTGCAAAAAAACAGATCTCACGTAAATATTTATTTTCTCAGGATGTACTTCCCATAACAGGATGTACACCAGACTGGCTGGGTCTAAACCCAGGCTGAGTTTGAACAAGCAACACAGATGTTCCTAGAGGATCAACTCTAAATTTCACAAGCTCTGCCTCCTGGCAGCTGTTCAGGGAATGCACTTTGTAACCCTGCTGCAAATTGGCTGCCAGCATAATGAAACCGAGTATTCTTGAAGCTATGTCTAAACTACATACAGTTTGAAGAACAGTCTCTCTCATTTAGGGAAGACCAAGTTGTGAGTGTTCGTGTCTACTTACTACATTCCCCAACTATCTACTAAAGAGGAGGGTGCCCACAGCTGTGTTTACCCAAGATGAGGAAATGAACAAAATGGTCAGTGGTGGAAAATTACTAAATAATGTAGTACATGAGCATTAAAGAAATTAAGATTTACCAGTGAAAATATGTTAGGAACAGCATATGGCAAGGTGGATAAATATCGCACTCTCGAATATCTATAAAAGGAAGTCCTATGAAGAGATCAAAATTTGGGGTCATTTGTCTAAAACTAAAACTAAATATTTAGCTAAAGGGTGTTTTCATGTGTCTACAGGTATATATCATATACATATGGCATATGTATATAAATAAACACATGCATATATATTATATATGCATATATATTATATATGCTAAGGGAATCAAAATGTGCAAGGCAATTTGAGCACAAAAACCTAAGTACTACTCAGATGTACAGAAGACAGAGACAGTTATGACCTGGAACAGGAAATCAAGACCCCAAAGACAATGCAAGTTCGTGTCATATGGAGATGGACTTCTTTAATTTTCATCACATATTTGATATCTAGATGCATATATATGTATGTGTGTGTATCTATGTATATCCCCTACGTCAGGTGCATTGTGCAGACTCATTTATGACATTCTTAATTGTAATAACTCTTAGCTTCATTGGGCTCTTCAAACTAACCTAAGTGGGAATCTAGTCAGTTAGCCTTTGGCGCATCTTCTAGACTCTATTCCTCCAAGAACTAGGGACAGGAAGATTCATTCATGCAACAGCCATGAAGTCTCTTTAAAGAGAAAGAATTGAAATATCAGCTCTTCCTGGCTTTGCTCTGGAAATAATTGAAGACAGCTATCATAGTAGCTCTAAAAACTGGACAACATCTCCTGTGCGTATTCAGGTCAGTGATAAGACTGGCATCTTCCTTCACTGTAAACCATCTCCCTGTGGGCCACCAGAGCACCAGAACACAACCTTTTAATCGCCCATCTACCCCACCTTTGTTCAGCGCCTCTGCTCTCCTAACTTTGCTACACATTTTTTTTTCCACCAACTTTTTCTACTTTCTCTCCTCACCTTAATTTTCTATTTGTCAAATTTGTCATGGTTGTTGCTGGTTGTTGTTTTTACACATACTTTTGAGTTAACTCACTTGTGAAGTCAGACAACAACTTGTGGTCAGTTTTCTGTCTCCACTGTGTGGGTTCCAGGGATTAAGCTCAGTTACCAAACTTGGAGACATTGTTTGCACCATCTGAACCATCATCACATAGGCCTTAAGAGGTAGAGGACAAGGTGCTTAGGGATCTCAAGGTTTCAGAGTAAGTCTTAGAATAACAACTCTGTATGACCATTCCATGGAAACAAAATTGGAAGTCAGACAGGTTCTATTACTTATTATTATTGTTATTACTAATTATTATTATTATTATCTTACTATTAAATCAAGACAAGGGGTCAACTTCTCTTTATTTTTAATTCAATTACAGCAAATTTAAATTTATCATCTAAATTTCAGTAAACATGGCAGTCCACACATTTTTTTTTTATAATTTTCAGCTTAATTTGACAAGAAAGAAAAAGCCCTCACCCAAACTCATGTTCCATTACTTTCTATGGATTCTTTTCTCTATTATAGGATGACTCGGCTTTAGATCCTTTTCATTACCAATCATTTTTATCTAAAGACTCACATTGAAGTGTCGTCTGTACTTTTCAACGAGCTCCTGATTCTGCTTTAAAAGTTGCAGGTAACTGGCCGGGCGGTGGTGGTGCACGCCTTTAATCCCAGCACTCGGGAGGCAGAGGCAGGCGGATTTCTGTGAGTTCAAGGCCAGCCTGGTCTAGAAGAGCTAGTTCCAGGACAGGAACCAAAAAAAAGCTACCGAGAAAACCTGTCTCGAAAATTAAAAAAAAAAAAAAAAAAATTGCAGGTAACTGACTGAGCATGTGCACAGCATTGTTAAATGCCGACCCTTTCATCTTGAACAGGCTGGCTTTTGGGTTTTGAGCCCTCTTTGGTGATTCCAGGGCAATGACATGATCCTCCAAAGATGCTAGGCTCTAATCTGAGAAGCATTGGCTAAATCACATTTCATTGTGTATAGGAGTTTGCAGATGATTTAAGTTAAAGATCTGAAGATGAAATGATGGTCCCAGATTATCCAGGCAAGAGCAGAGTTCTCACAAGGATCCTACAATGAAGGCAAAAAGGTCATAATGCACGTGACATTATGTTAGGACCGAGCAAAGGCTACAGTAAAGATGTGACACTGAGCCTTGAAGACAGAGGCAGCAGTCGTGGGCCAAGGACTGTGCACAGTTTCTAGAAGCTGAAAAAGATAAGGACTCAAAGTTTTCCTTTGATGTCTCCAGGTCAAGTGAAGGCCTATGCACCTATTTTGAGTTTTTAAAGTGTTTTGCAGGTACCTGAGAAGACAGCTTAAACTGGCTGCTGTATAAAGAACTAAACTTGTGCCAACCTAAGTTCAGTTCCACAGAACCCACATAAAAGAGGCCACCTGTAACTAAAATGGAGGGTTGGCCAAAGGGACAGGAGACCATAAGATTCCAGTATTCATGATACTTATTGGCCAGACAGATTAGCAGATCTGATTTGTAGGGTTAAGCCAGCCCCTTTAGGGGGCGGGTTTGCCTCGGGGGGGGGGGGGGGGGGGGGGGGGGGGGAATGCGTATGAATAAATTAGGCGCCCAGCAGGTCCCTTTTCCTGCCTCCTCGGACACAGCTGAGATTCTGAGCTACTCTATCTTTCATGGTGCCTGCTAAAAAGTCAAACGGGACGGGAGTATTAGCACTCCCCGGCCCTGCCCTGCCTGACAGTGGCACAAGCGCCTCTGTAACAGCGTGATCAGTCTCTGTTCCCCTCCCACCTCCACTGGTGCTCGGGTCACGTGACAGTGGCCCTGCAAGCCGGCTCAAACACGCCGGCATCCCTTTGATTTGTTCACTTTGGCGGCTTTTCTCTCTGTTCACTTTCTTGCCCAATTGCTATTTATCAGCCTGGTGTCTGCTCCAATTTTTGTTTTTGAGTCATTTATTTCAGACATAGGCCACGTGGACTCAAGTGAACTCTTTCGCCACCACTGGCAGGAACCGGTCATCTCAGGTAAAAGAATTTTTTCTTTTATAAATAAAATGTCTGAGAACGTGACTGTTTTAGATTTTCACAACTCTTTTGAGTGTACCATGTGGGAGATTTTACAAGAGGTGTCTATCACCCCACATCTATGGATATTTCTGGGATTCGTAATTTTCCTTACCACTATATGGTTTGACAATAGGAAAATTATAAAGTCTCTTAAGGCAGAGGTTGAACGTTTAAAAACTATTGAGAATGACAACAATCTTCTCAAGAATCAGTTTGAAGTTCTCCAGGAAGAAAACAGATCTTTGTTTAACATGACTCGGTTAACTGAGCAAAATTTAGAAAAGGTACTGGCTGATGTTAAGGAGAAATTCATTACAATGGAAGAAGGAACAGCTGAATTAGATCATAAGTTCCAGCAGTCCCTTTCTGTAGGAACTGAAACATTAACTGAGAGAATCAAAACTGCTGAATGTGACAATCAAATTTTGTCTAAAGCTTATGAGAGATTGGCGGAAAGACTGTCAATACAAGAAGGCACGGTTTATGCTATAAAAATTATGTCCAAAGATGACAAGTTATCACTAATGGACAAATTTCATACTTTAGAATCCTCAATGAAGGCTTTGGAACATAATTCTGGACAGGAGATTCAGACACTGCAAAAAACAATGGTGAATAGAATTGAAAAGATTGAGGAATTTCTAAATTCTGATGAAGAAGAGCAAAGGGTAGAAAGGCAAATTTTAACTACATCTGTGGACAAATCCCTCCGGGACAATTTCCACAAAGCTCTACCTACAGTTCTACATGCCTTTCCTGTAATAACAGCAGAAAAGGTGATTGGTTCCAGAAACCCTAGGGTCATCAAGGAAGATACATGGGAGCCTGTCTGTATGAATGATCTCAAAGAAATTAAACAGGCTGTCATGACTTTTGGGATGCACACCTCTTTTGTTAAAGAGATGCTAAAATCTTGGGCCACAACAAGTAGAGCAACCCCCTTGGACTGGCTCCAGCTGAGCTCCATGGTCCTTGAGAGTGGACCGCAATTGAAATGGAAATGCTTATTCAGGCAAGAGGCTAGACTTTTAGAACAGCAGGAAAAGGTGAAGGGAATTGACATTTCCCTAGAAAAAAATTCTAGGTGAAGGGCTCTTTTCTGACCCTCAGGAACAAGCTAATTTGGATGAAAACACACTATCCATGTGTACTACAGCAGACTTAAGGGCTTGGGACAGGGTATAAGTCCCAGGACAGAGAATGGAATCATTTGTCAGAGTTAAACAGGGTCAGAGAGAACCCTTTAGTGAATTTTTACAAAGATTAACTAAGGCTGTACAAATAGGGATATCTGACCCAGAAGCAAGACATATAATGATTGAGTCTTTGGCTTACAAAACTGCAAATGTGGAATGCATAAAGATCTTGGGGCCTTTAAAGTTCAGATCAGCGCCCTTGGAAGAATGGGTCTTGCATACACTGAATGTTGACACATTTGACTATGGCACTGAAGCATGGGTAGAAGAAGCAATTTCCAATGGTAAAAGGAGACACCAGAATACCAAATGTTTTAATTGTGGCAAAATGTGTCATATGAAAAGGAATTGTAAACAACTGATTTTCAGAAATAATAATAATGCATCTTCTAGAAATAACAGAAATGGAAGGACTCAGCCTTCAGGTTTATGTAGAAGATGTGGAAAAGGCAGACATTGGATGAATGAATGCAGGTCTACAAGAGATAGACAAGGCAACCTGATACAGAAGGGAAACGTGAGGGGGGGGGCTCACAGGCCCCCATGGCAAACATGGTTCAGTCATTTCCAGTTTCTGCAGAGAACATGCCTCGTAAGGACAATTAGGAAGCCACATGCCTACTGTTACAAGCAATAGTGATCAGAAAGATGAGTTACGTGTGTTTGGGCAAACTTCTATAAATGATCAAAGACCTAACCTGAGAGTGTGTGTAAATGGCAATTTTATTACTGGCCTGCTGGACACAGGTGCTGATGTAAGTATCATTACCCCAGAATCTTGGCATCCATATTGGCCTCTTCAGAATGTAAATGTTCAGCTCCTGGGAATTGGAACCCTATCTCGAGTAAGGCAGAGCACAAGATGGGTTGAATGTATAGGGCCAGAGGGACAAATAGGAAAATTAAGGCAATATGTAGTCAATATTGCAACGAATTTATGGGGTCATGACCTATTACAACAATGGAATACCCAAATTAACATTCCTGCTACTTCTAGAGCCTATATTTCTGAGAATAATATTAAAAGATATTACAAACTGAGAAAACCGGCCATTAGGGCTGTGCAAGAACAAGCAATTGATGTCCCTTCAGAGATACCAACAGCCTTGCCTCTAAAATGGTTGACTGAGAAACCAATATGGACAAAGCAATGGCCTTTAGCTGAGGAAAAGTTACAGGCTTTAGAACAGCTGATACAAGAACAACTAGATGCTGGACATATAGAAGAATCTACCAGCCCTTGGAATTCTCCTGTATTTGTGGTTAAGAAAAAAATCAGGTAAATGGAGAATGGTGACAGATCTCAGGGCCATCAACAAGGTTATTCAAACTATGGGCCCTCTGCAATCTGGATTTCCTTTGCCCTCTTTATTACCAAATGATGGCCTCTCATAGTTATTGATTTAAAGGATTGTTTTTTTCACTATACCTTTGCAAGAAGAAGATAGAGAAAAATTTGCCTTCACAGTGCCTACTTAAAACAATTCTCAACCTTCGAGGAGGTACCATTGGGCCGTCCTCCCCCAGGGTATGTTAAATAGCCAATCCCTGTGCCAATATTTTGTGAACCAACCACTGCAAATTATATGCAAGAAATTCCCCAAATCTATAGTATACCATTACATGGACGACATTTTGTTATCCAATTCAAACATAGATACCTTGAACAGACTGTTTGAAGAAATACAGATACCTTTACCCAAATGGGGATTGCAAATTGCTCCTGAGAAGATTCAAAAGGGAGATTCTGTTAATTATTTAGGTTATATAATAGGTTTGCAAAAAATTAAGACACAAAAGGCACAAATTCAGAGAGATCACCTACGGACTCTTAATGACTTTCAAAGATTGTTAGGAGACATTTCTAGTCTATAACCTGCTATTGGGATAATACCTGATCTAATAATTCATTTGAACAAAACCTTGGATGGTGATAAAGATTTAAGCAGTCCCAGATAATTAACAGCTGAAGCAGAAAAGGAACTGACAGTGACTGAGGAGAAATTACAACAGGCACATGTGGACAGAGTGAATCCAGAGTTCGATTGTATCCTCGTCATACTACCATCAAAAATTTCTCCTACAGGAATTTTAATGCAGAGAGAAGATATTATCTTGGAATGGATCTTTTTACCACATAAAGCAGGTAAGAACTGAAAACTTATGTAGAAAAAGTCTCTGAGTTAATTATAAAAGGCAAGCTGAGACTTTGTAAACTAGCAGGCATAGATCCAGCAGAAATTATAGTGCCTTTCACTACTGATGAACTAAAGAAATTATGGGAAGATAATGAACCATGGCAAAGAGCTTGTGCTAATTTTTTGGGAGACATTAATGACAACTATCCAAAAAGCAAACGGCTTAACTTCATAAAGAGAACTTCTTGGATTCTTCCTCAAATCATCCGTGATGCTCCAATAACTGGAGCCTGTACATTCTATACTGATGCCAATAAATCAGGGAAGGCAGGTTACAAATCAGAAGACTTGTGTAAGGTGGAACAAAGTCCATATAATTCTGTCCAGAAGGTGGAATTATATGCCATTCTTAAGTTGCTAAGGGATTTTAAAGAACCTATTAATATAGTTACAGATTCACAATACGCAGAAAGAGTTATTTTACATATTGAAACTGCTGAATTTATACCTGATGATGCTGAACTAACCTCATTGTTTCTCCAGGTTCAAGATTTGATCAGGAACAGGCTTTGCCCTATGTACATAACACACATCCGATCCCATACGGGTCTGCCAGGTCCTCTAGCACAAGGTAATGCAGAAATTGATCAATTATTGATTGGTAGTGTGCTACAAGTCTCTGAATTTCATAAAAAAAATCATGTTAATAACAAAGGTTTGAAGAAAGAGTTTTCTATTACATGGCAACAAGCTAAGGAGATTGTAAAGAAATGCCCTACCTGCTCTTTCTATAACCAAACACCACTGCCAGCAGGGGCTAATCCGAAGGGCACCCATAGGAATGAAATCTGGCAGATGGATGTGTTCTACTTTGCAGAATTTGGCAAATTGAAGTATGTTCATCACACCATTGACATTTATTCAGGCTTTCAGTGGGCAACTGCTTTAAGTTCAGAAAAAGCTGATTCAGTAATCACTCATTTATTAGAAGTCATGGCTATCATGGGTATACCTACACAAATAAAGACAGATAATGGTCCTGCTTATGTCTCTAGGAAAATGAAACGGTTTTTTGATTATTACAATATCAAGCATGTTACAGGTATACCATACAATCCTACAGGTCAAGCAGTCATAGAAAGATCAAATTGAACTATAAAGTATATGTTGAGCAAACAGAAAGGGGTGGAAAACACCCCCAGAAATAGGTTACATAATGCTTTGTTAACCTTGAACTTTCTCAACGCTAATTAGAAGGGAACGACGGCTGCAGAAAGACATTGGATAATGGAAAAGTCTGCTGAACTAAATCAACCAGTTTATTTCAAGGATGTGCTGACCTCACAATGGAAGCCAGGAGATGTGCTGTGTTGGGGAAGGGGTTTTGCTCTTATCTCCACAGGTGAGGAAAAATTATGGATACCGTCAAAATTAATAAAGGTTCGGTTTGAAGAAGAGAAGTCACTTGGAAAAGATAAATAACAATTTATTCACAAGGATGGCGAGCATACTGAGGGTAACCTTTACAGATAGTTTGGGGGCAGGGTTCTTTTCTTATCTCCACAGGAAAATACTCATCTTCAAAGAATTTAAGGGACCCTGAATATTTAATTACTGATGGATGGAAAATAGTTACGACCCACTAAGTATCAACAATAAAATTCTATACATACTGTAAGTATTGATTTTTATATATATATTTATATGTTTTATTGAACACTTCTTTATAAATGTGTAGAGCTGGTTTTGGAGTTGGACTATGGCTCAGTCCCTCTTCAATTCCCAGCCTGTTGATAAGAGATATTTCAGAGTTTCTGTCTCAGGTCAGGAGACATGAAATGGGACAGAATAAGAATAATTTTATACTTGATAAACTTTCTTTGCCTTTCCTCATATCTGTGTCTTTCTTTATATGTCAGTATATGTCCTTGTTGTTAATGTTTAAGTTTCCCATAACAAGCAACATATTTTCCTACAGTAATCTTTGAAGTTTCCAGGATGAAGATGGGGCCCCACAACATCAACTCAATCTGGTTTTTATGACGTCATGGATTTTTTTTAATCGCTAATATTAGACCTGTTTTTTGGTACCAACTGCAGGAGACAATTTCGAATGATGCACATTTTTGACAACACTCTGGCTGGACCTTCTCAAAACACTCAGAGACTAGTTATAATTTTCTTAGGTCAAAGGTTAATTTGGGAATTTTACCATCATTTGCTTTCACAGGGGCCCCTAAGAAGAATGTCGCCCCCATGTGAGCTAGAAGCAATCTAAGAGGATGACGTCCCCTCTCCCAACAGAGTTTGCCCACAGGGTTAGGGACATCTTTTAGTGGTTGGTTTAGGGTTGAGGGGATGGGGAGATATTGTATGGAAATAGGGGTATATTCAAAAAAAGGTGGGGGGATTAATGGGTTTGATGGGATGATTGGTATTTGTGACTTACTGTTTTTAGAAAATTATATTGGTACTGTTTCTTGTATATTGATATATTGAATATTGAATGTGAGTGTTCCTACCTCTATTTTTGTATAAGAGTATGCTTATATTGTATGGATACATCTATCATATCACAATGTAAATTTCTACCTCTGATACTATTTATGTAATAACATTGTTTACATTTGATATGTAATGACATTGTTTACAGGTAAAGATCATTGTCTTCATATATTGCACAGTTGGTTATTCTCTTAGTTTTCAAATTAGATAGGTATTGAGAATTATATGTTTGTCATATTTATTTTTAGGTTAATCAGGTCTTTTAGATACACAGAGATTTTATTTAGTATAGATAGTATAATCTTCAGCCTCTTTGAAGAGCTGTAGAAAATGGCCTTTAATCTAACCTAGAATTCTGTGCCAACGAGACACAATTACTCCTGGCAACACTACTCTACTCCCTAGAGAACGTTGAGCACCAAAGACACTCCACTGGGAGCTTGTCTTCTTGGCAGAACTAGCCTTTGGCTTAGAAAAGCCCATACCTCAACTACTGACTAAGATATGAAACAGGATTGTCTTATCTTGCCAAGACAGGGTAGGATAATTCTAAGAAAGTTCCTTGCATTTGATAATGGTATGTCAGTTATGTTAGGCCTTAGCCAAAGTTGGTTGACTCAACATTGCAAACGAGACTTTGGGTGATTGCCCAGGTAGTCAGTTGTCTCTGTCATTTGTTGCACATTTTGGATATCTCTCATTTGTTAAGTAATATTTATTCCCTTCCCAGATCTTTGATGAAGTTGAAGATTATTTAATTGTAGTTACTCTCTACATTATTTAGACTCATTGAGATAGAATGTCTAGCAAAACTTTTGTTCTCAATATTGTTTGTTATATTTATCATTTGTTATTATTGTTTATAGTTATATTTGGTTTAGTTCTGTCTTATTTAGACAAAAGGGGGAGATGTAGGGTTAAGCCAGCCCCTTTAGGGGGCGGGTTTGCCTCCGGCGAATGCGTATGGATAAATCGGGCTCTCGGGAGGCAGCTTGTCCCTTTTCCTGCCTCCTGTGAAATGGCTGTGCGGGAACCTCGGTTCTGTAAGTTTATTTAAACATTAAAGTTGTATATATTCTTTAATATCTGCCTGCATTTATTCACGCCGATACACTGATTAGTTCTGGGTTCCAAGAGACAATCTGTCTCAAAAGAAACAGACAAACAAACAAACAAATAAATAAATTAACAAAAGAAATAAGGCTGAAGAGTAATGAAGAAAAGAGACGCAATTCTTGCCTTTTGTTTTGACATAAATATGTACACAACAGAAAATCAGCAACCAACACACACACACATGCACAATTCACACATCCATTTATCTTTTTATATGTATTATAGTACTTAGGATGGATATCAAGATCTTATGTTGGAAGCTGTATTATCTACAGAATTTATAAGACTGAATTATCACTCTAAGTCATTAATTTTGTGTGTATTTGTTACTACATAAATAGGAAGAAAATAGAAGCTTAATTGGATTTGATTGTTTGTTTTCTGATTGAATGAAAACTCAAGAAAATCTTGGCTTTCAACCTGACCATTCTCTCTGGGGCAGTTTGGCAAAAAACAGAGAAATGCTTTCCCTCTGCCTCTGTTCTTTCATGGACCAGTGAAAAAGTATTTTCCCTATATAAACTAAAATCCCCAACCTAACTCTACTGATTTTATTTACTATAACTACAAGCCCATTCTGATAGTATAGTGTTTTAACACGGCATGCTGGGATAGTGGAGATGAACTGGACTGGACTGGCAAAGATGGCATTTCTTCTAGAGTTCCACTTCATTTTTCTCTGTATACTAATTAATTGTTGACAACATGTCCCTCATCTCTTTCTTCCTAGCCTCTAGTTCTCATGTACTCATCACCATCATGAAATTGCAGTTGCTTAGAATTGCCATCTTATTACATGACCAATTAACCTATTTAACCCTAGCTACAACTATAAAGGGATATCACTTAAATTATTTCATTTCTAGAGAGATACTGAATCCTGGGGCCCACTCAAAGATGTAGACCAGTCTGCAGCAGGGTCAGCGTTGAGATTTGGAGACATCAGGTGCAAGGCAGAGGAAACGCACGTCCATTCTGATCCTAAATATTGGAGAAAAACGGAACTTAGTGTACAAGCAATAACAACCATGGAGTAGTTTGCATCTCATCCAACTCTCTGTGGCAAGCTAAGAAAGAAGAAGCTGTCCACAAAAATTGTTGACCTTGGTTCTATCAAACTAAAATTAAAATATTAGAATTGATTAGGGGAAGTAAGAGTTATTGAAAGGAATATGTACTTTTTCAAGTTGCCTTTGTGTTCAGAGCGTAACCACAGTGTGCCTGCCTATAAAAGGAGCTGACACCTGTAGATTTCTCACCAGGACAATTTGTCCACTTGTCCTTGAGAGTAACTATATAGAAATGATAATATTTTATTAGAAAAGAAAGCACTTCTGCATGGCTTTGAAAATGTTACCATGTCTCAGTGTGATGTATGAGACTAGATAGCTCAGGGACCTAGAGTAAAACCAAATACTTCTGTTCTTTAAAAAAAATTGACAGCAAGATGACTACTAATGACATTTTGCTATACTCATAGATCCCTGTTCAGTCATCATCAATTACCCTTCCTCCTGCAGCAGATAGAAACAAATACAGAAACCCACAGACAGACATACAGAAAGTGAGAGACCTTGGAACGCTCAGCTGTAAATGAGTCTCCATCAAATCTCTCTATTTCTTTATTATTGTTACACTCATAAGTCATTGTGTGTGTATGTATGCGTGCATGCACATACATGTGTGTATGTACAAAGGCATAAATATAGCATACTGTCCGTGTGTGTTGTGGGCCCATATTTCTACACTGTGTGACAGCGGAGTTCTCAGGCTGTTGCTACCCTAACAAAAGCTCAGCATCTGTTGCTCCTTTTCTTTTGTAAATATGTAGATCTCCTGAGAAGAGGTGTGAAGTCCAAGCTTGTTACAATAGCACTTTCATCGGACTTCAGAGTTAGGCTGTTTGAGCATCAAATATGGAACTCCCAGAGAGAAGACGGGGGGGGGGGGGGGGGGGGCGGCTGTGGACTGACTCTAAGCTTTCCACTCTGAACTCAGTTGGGAAACTACCAGACCTTGGGTTATTCTTTGTGAAGAGTCAGTTCAGAGTAGGGAATTTGATGAAAACAAAACAGAGTGTGCACCCAAATATGAAAACTAAAGCTGTATTTATGACAGGTAGACTGGCTTGTGCAATAGTGCCCTAGACCTGTCATTTACAAAGGGTAATTCTGTGTGTTGTAAATAAAGGAACCGCTATGCTCAGTGGAACAGTGGGAAGCATGTCCCATGTAAGCCATATTAAAGAAGATGTCAGAGGGACAGTCAACACAGCAGGCTAAAATCTGAGAAAATACCATCTGATTCAATGAAAAATAAAGAAAGCTCTGAGACAGCTTTAGCTTCAGTCTTTCGATTTCCAAAGCAGTAACAGGATGATATTCTGTAGCTTTCATAGACAATGACTGTGATCCAAAAATGGAATCCAGAAAATTTGACGTAATCAAATTACATTTCTACATCAGTTCATCTTGAGGACGAGGGTCACAGTGAAAGTGCACAGTTATTTGGTAGTTTGGTAACAAATCAAAATGAGGATAAAAATGCTACAAAACTACAAATCTAATTAGGTAAAACAGGAAGCTGCACTGAAATCGTAAATATGTTTTTGCTTGGAATGTCTGTGAAGTCATGAAATAGCAAAAACCCCGTATCTTAGTGTCTCCGCCACTTTCACATAATATGCAAGGCTGGAAAATTTATAAAGAGCAAAGATGTACTTCATACAGCTGGGGAGGCTTAGAATCTAGTGTCAGGAAGCTGCCAGGGCATCCCACAGTATGGATGTGAAATTTGAGTTCAGAGTTTCCTCTTTCTTTCTATAAAGCCACAAATTTCAGTATAGGGCCCAGGCCTCCTCAGTTCACCCAGTCATATCTGCCTCCTAGAGTCCTGACCTCCAAATGCCACAACATATTGAATTTGGGGTTAAGTTGTCAAATATCAGTCGCATACAAACAACAGCATACTTCAAAGATTGCAGAGGGAGAAGACATTTCATTGTGTTCTCAGGGCCTTGCTCTATAAACATCTTTAAAGATACAATGCGTTATAACATTCAAATAGGAATGGCACCATTATTAACCAGTACTAGATGAAGAGTACCTACTTAGGTTGGTCTTCCATGCATGCCTTCTTCAACAAATCTAATTTTCAATCATTTATAATTTTATTATAATTACTCTTCCTTTACAATGGTAGCAATCTCCATTCTATGGATAAAGTTAAAAGTATTGGCAACAAAATCACAATAGCTGTGAAGGCTTGATTATTTGCCTGGTACTCAGGATTTCATACAGAGCAAAGCTATAACAATCAAGCTTCCCTGGTTTTCGTCTGGGCAATTCAGCCAATTCTTGTCTGCAACTTGGGTGTCTCTAGACTTGATGATATGTGTTTTATAACTTTTAATGTAACTAAGAAAATCAAAGTAAATTTAAAAAAAAAACACTATAAACACCAAAATAGTCAGGGTAAAATGCCTGGGAAACAGGCCAATGGGATTGTGAAGTACAAAACTGAATCTAAATGTATTTTAACTATGAAGGCAGGGTTATGAGAAGGAAATCAAAGAAAATTTCCTAAGTTAGCTTTAAAATTGCAAATCTCCCATAGATTTCACTACATTATTAAAAATAACAGCTGTCCCAAAATTGAGAGCATTATTTTTCTCTCATTTGACTTTTCCAGTATCAGTAGCCACATAAGACACTAGGAGGGTTTTAACCACAAAGGTGAATTATGTAGAAAGTTTTTGAGACATTTCACACAAAATGCTCACCAATATCTATTTGTTAAGCACTGATTATGATTTAAATCTCCAAACCCTAAAATGGGGTTTGGAAAAGTTACTTGGCAGTTAAGAGTGGGATCAGGTTCCTAGCACATGGAGGGGGAAGTGCCAAACAGCCAGTGACCCCAGCTCCAGGGAATCTGATGCATCTCTGGTCTCTATGGGTACACACACAGACATATAGACACACACAGACACATACACACACACACACACACACACACACACACACACACTGAAAGAATGATTGAATAAATGAATGAATGAGTGATTAAGAAATCTTCTTTATACCTAAATAACAACAACATTTGTGAGGGTTTCACAAATACTGTACTCTCTTCTGTGTGGTTAAAATTCACATAAACTTCAAATTGACAGCAACTATTAAGATGAACAGTCTATTTTGTACCCCTTTCCTAAAATGATAAAAATGAGTCAAAGCAAGATGGAGTAACAATGCCCAAGTTAAGCAATTAGTAAGGGAGTCAGACTGTGAACCCAGACTGCTATAGAATAGCATACTAAGCATTCTGTGATAACAGTTGCAGTACTGATCACATTATTAAATAAACACATTAACAATAAGAAGGGTAGTGAGTAGTTCTACAGACAAAAAAAAAACCATGCAAAAATATGTAACTATTGTGCCCTTCACTATATTGTCACATTGACAATATAGATACCAGCATATCTGGTACTGCGGTTTTGTGAGCTAAAATTGCATTAGTGTTCAGAGAAACTCCAAAGCCATGAGTGCAGAGAAGTGGGCGAGTCTTATGATGGCTCCTTTGGAAATAAGATAATTCTTTAAATACCTCTGACAGACAAGCAAACGTGGGTTTGAAATCTTGATTTGGCTGTGGAAAATTAGCCTATCAGAGATGTCACCTCTACCAGTTGGCAGCATTCAGGGAGAACTCACACATTTCCACTTTTCAAAGAGGTTGAGCATTCTTGAATCGGGTTAAATAGAAGAGTGGTTTTTCAGAGATGTACTGAAATGAAGGGTATCCTATGAACACTAAAGTGTTACTGGCTCTAAGAATGGAAACAGACTGTATGTGCACTAGTCTGGATCCCCTGCTCATGGATGTGTGATCAGATTGGTCAGGCTTAAGCCAAGAGGCAGGAAATAAGAATGTGATTGGAATGGCAGTACCCAAAAGGGCTCCGCTCTGCATAGCCCTGTAATAGGAGACTGCTCATTTGTTTCCCAGCTTCCCAGAGCTAAATAATCACAAAGAAA
Source organism: Microtus oregoni (assembly GCF_018167655.1). Lineage (NCBI taxonomy): Eukaryota > Metazoa > Chordata > Mammalia > Rodentia > Cricetidae > Microtus > Microtus oregoni. The sequence goes on along the minus strand of NW_024543077.1, from coordinate 8,306,268 downwards.
CTATATTAATTACAAGACTGACCATTGACTCTGGCGTCTTACTAGCTAGCTCTGATATCTTAAATTAATCTATTTCTATCAAACTGTGTATCTCCACAAGGCTGTGGCCTACCAGTAAAGTTCCCAAGTTTCCAACATGTCCTCCTCTGTGGGAAGCTACATGGTGTCCCCCTGACTCTTTCTCTGATCTCTCTATGTCTTTTCTAGCCTCGCTATATTCTGCTCTGCTATAGATAAGAGCAGCTTTATTCATTAACCAATCAAAGCAACACATATACAGAAGGACATCCCATGTCATCTCCCCTTTTCTATCTAATTATATAGGAAGGTTTTAACTTTAACATAACAAAATATTATGTTTTGTTTTATATACATAATAAAAATAGGTATAAAGCAAGAATTACAGTATTTAGTCATCTATCCTATCTTTGTGAACCAAAAGTTTTATATCTAACTTATCTTTGTCATAACTAAGGAAAACTATAATTATAATTATCTAGTCTTCAACTCCATCAAAGACTCCAGAAGGATATAATATTACCTAAGTAAACAGGAAGTGCATTGGAAACAACATCTAAAACTCTAGAATTGATGGAGACATCTCGCTGCCTGGACAGTCACTCAAAGTTCTTCTGTAATATTGAGACATCAATCTTCAGGCTACAGGCCCATAGTATCCAGCAGACTTTTTTATACAATAGAAAATTTGAAGATTTGTTCTGCCATGTAATGGCAAAATTTGTCAGTCACTTTTTTTGTGTGTCCTGCTGAATATCTGGCATATTCTTTATAAAGCAAGAACTCTGAAGGACTGTCTCACTTTTAGGCACGTTAATTTTTCTTTGGGTCCTGCATGTTCAGTTCATACAGCATAACATCAAGCAGTCCAGGCAAGAGCAGTTTATTGCCCAAATGGCCAGCCTTGTCACAATGAAGGCAAATTGTATAATGAGTTTCTTCAGTCATCCTCTCTGAAGTAATTTGTGCTACCAAAAGCAGACATGTCTCACTGTCAAGAAACGCCTAATTTCTTTAAACATTTAAATGCCATATTCTATAGGTCTTTGAAGCATTGAAGGTTATCTATCTAACTGAAATATATCTCTATATATTAAGAAAACCTAAATAATATGACTATACGCTTGACTATTATAAACGACTCTCTATTAATCTACAATTTTTAATTATATATTACATTTTAAATAATCTCTATAAACATATAATCTTAAATAAGAATAGAAATATATTTATAACAAAACTGACAGCAAATTTTTATCAATAAACCAAAGCAAAATCATACCAATGCAAAGTATTCATCTTTATATTATATCTCCCTTAGCCTTTTTTAAAGAAAGAGTTTGACTGTGACCATTTAACCATTTATAATCAATCCCCTTTAAATGAAAACAAACATTTATAAACAATCATTTTGGGAATTTGGACATAGTTTTCTCCAAACTGCTTCCTGCTGTTTGTTGCGCAAATTATTTTTAGGGTCATGCAGGCCTTTTGAGGGGTCTTGTTCCATCAAACCTCATAAACCTGGATAGAATCAACAGGTTCTCATCTCCCATGGAAACAAAAGAAGAACCTCTTTTCCAAAGCAAGATATCCCTAGACCCAAATTTTGAGGTCAAGATGACTTTAAAATATTTATGTTGGTTTAGCTTAGCAGGCCCCTGAATCAAATTTCTCTCTGTAGTCAAGAAATTCAAAGGAAACACAGTAATATGCATTTTTATTAGACTGAATTTTCTATCTTTACATGGCTTATTTTTTATTCTATAACTTTTTTAATATTTATTTTATGTTTACTCCTTTTATCTATGACTGTCTGTACTGTTATTTTACTTTTACTGTCTCTTTAAGGACTTTATTTTATAACTGTCTATAATCTTTCCCCCCTCTCTCCCAAGCCTATGCACATTTTTATACACACTGTGTCTCATTTAGAGTTCCTTTATGTCTGAATCTGTCTTATTATATATCTGAAATCCTTTTCTGACAAAGAGCATTTTAAAATGACAAGCAGTATGGTTGAGGCAGTCCTGGGTGCTGGTTCCACCTCTCTTGGCCTTTCAGTTTGGCAGAGGTACATTTTCTGCCAGCTCTGGGTGGGAGCCATGCTCACCACCTCAACTCTGGGAATCACCAAGCAACACTTAAACCCTTTTTGTCTGAGTAAAAGCTAAATCTGTCATGTAGCATGCTGTGCAGCTTGGAGATATCTGTGTGTATGGCATCAGGAATCCCTCTGTATATGCCTAGAAGACCTAATCCAGCTACTTGCTCAGGCAGGGATGCTGAGCAACAGGTATCCTTTCAGTTACTTTCCCCCTAACCCCTAGAGGGCATAGAAGCACCTGAACCAGAAGTGTGTGGGCATACAACCCCAGACCAGAAGTATGTGGCAGGTCATGCTGGTTAGCCCCAAACGTAATGGGTGCCATTCTGTAGAAGGAGACAGCTCATTTGTTTTCTGGCCACCCAGACCCAAATAATCACAAGCAACTACAATAATTACAATGCTGTCTGGCCAATGACTCTAGTGGATTTCTAGCTAGCTCTTACATCTTAAATTAACCCATTTCTATCAAACTATGTACTGCCACAAGGCTGTGGCCTACTGGTAAGGTTCTTAAGGTTCCAGTGTGTCCTTCTCTTTTGGCAGCTACATGACAAAAATAAGAATTAGGAGGATTAAACAAAAACCACCACAGTGAGGCTGGGGAAAACAGCCCAACAGAAGGAAATGGGCTCCAAGAGCAGGCTTAAGAGAACTGTTGAGGAAAATTGCTTTAACCATATAAAAGTGTGCTACATTTGTTTATGCTGCATTTGTTTAATTATATAAAGATGCTATGCTGTTTCACCTTGCTTGCCTAAGGCACTTGACTGGTCTAATAAAAAGCGAAATGACCAATAGTTAGGAAGTAGAGGTACAGAAGAGAGGTTGGAGGGGTTATCTGACAGAAAGAATAAGTCGAAAGAGAGAGAAAGAGAGGTAGAGAAAGAGGGGAGAGAGAGAGGAAAGAGGGAGGATGGACACACTGGGACCAGCCAGCCAGGCAGTCATTAGGCAGACAAATATAGAGGGAGCAGTGAAAGCATGACATACAGATCAAAATTAAGGTAGAAAGTCCCAAGGCAAAATATAGATGCAGAGAAACAGGTTAAAATAAGTTATAATAGCTAGAATGAAATACTCAAAAAAAAAAACCAAGTCTGAGCATTCATAACTAATAATAAGTCTACATGCCATGATTTTGGAGCTGGTTGGTGACCCAAAAGAAAGCTTACCAGAGAGACCCACTGGTTCACAACACTCAGAGGTCCCAAAAAAATATTAAGCTGAAAGCTATGATATATATGTAGAGTATGTGGTGCAGCCCCTGTAGGCCCTGTGCTTACTGCTTTAGTCTCTGAGAGCTCATAAGAGCCTTGCTTAGTTGATTCAGAGTGGCCTGTTCTCCTGGTGTCCTCCATCTTCTCTGGGTCTAACACTCTTTCTAACTCCTCTTCCACCGGGTTTCCTGAACCCTTACAGAAGGAATCTGACGGAGACATAGCTGTGTGTTTCAAGAACTCTCTCTTTCTCTGTGTAATGTCTGGCTGTGGGTCTCTGCAACTCTTCCCATCTGCTTCAGGAGGAAGCTACTCTGATGATGACTGAATATGATACTAATTTATGAGTATGGAAGAATATCTTTAGGAGTAATTTTATTTATATGTATTATATGTTTTTATAAATATATGTATATATACATATATGCATACATACACACAAACATACATACATACACACACACACACACACATATACAGTGTTTGGTTATTATCTTGTCCCTTGTTCTTGGACACCCAAGCAATCATTGTCATGGAGTCAAATCAGACATTGGTTGGTTACTCCCCTATTCTCTATGCCACCATTATCCCAGTATATTTTATAGGCAAAGCAGAATTTAGCTGAAAGGTTTTGTGGCTAGGTTTGTTTCTTTGTATCTCTTTTGGTAGCCTGCAGAGTGTTCCCACACCAGCAGTACTAAAATGTAGGAGTAAAGGTTTTATGTAGGCACAAGCTCAACTTCCCCATGTTCAGAGAGTTGTGTGGGTGTTGTCCTCAGCAATGGGGCCTTGCTGTCAATTTGTGGGGGACAACTTATTTTTTTAGCAAACAGTCTGGATTGTTTGTGAATTTCTATGGGATCCTTTTGACCAACATCTCAATTAGCTGAAATCAAGTCTGGATACTGGAAGCTTCATTTGATGCGAAAGGATGGGCAATTGGTGTTCTGTCGCCATCATTATTTGGAAACTTCATTAGGGTTGCCTTTATATTTCATAGGAAGTTTACATTTCACTAAGTTTTTATATCAACCCTCAGGTGTTCTTTAGTTTTTGCTGTCTGTCTCCTCCCTCTCTCCCTCCCTCCACCCCACTTCCGCTCTGCCTTCCTACATTATCCTACCCTCCCTCCTCCATTCCAGTCCATCCACAAAATCTATTCTATTTTGCCCTCCCAGGGAGATCCAAGTGCTCTCCGACTGCCAATCCCTCCCTTCCTCTATGTGTAACCTTCTGGGTCTATGGATTGTAGCTTGATTAACATTTGTTTAATGGTTAGTATCCAGATATCAGTGAATATATAGCATATTTATCTTTCTGCATCTGAATTACTCAGAATGCTTTATTCTACTTCCATCCATTTGTCTGAAAATTATATGATGTCATTTTATAAAGAGCTGATTAATAGTCCACTATGCAAATGTACCACGTTTTCTTTATTCATTCTTCTGTTGAGGGACATCTAGGTTACTCTCAATTTCTGGCCGTTATGAATAGAGCAGCAATGAACAGGGTACAGCATATGTCCCTGTGGCAGGATAAAGTTCCTTTGGGCATATGCTCCAGAGTAGTATAGTTGATCTTGAGGGAGATAGATTCACATCTTTCTGAGAAACTACCTAGGCAGCATTTTAAAGCATATGCACATGACACTTAGAGAAAGCCTCAGTCAAACACAAGGCACTGTTTGCACGTAGTATAAAAAAGAAGCTGGAACGTTGATATGAGCTCAAAGAAAGGCTTTGACAAGGAGGCTTTCAATAATACTCAATTATATTAAGTCAGAGCTAGTGTGGATTAAAATAGAGGGCAACATAGTCCCAATTCTATTATTAAGCATGCCATTCTAGATTTCAAGGGGTTGACTGACTTTCATCAACAATTTTAAGGGGAAGCTCAACAAAGGCAAGAAAACAGGGGGGAAAGAGATAAAATACCCTTTCAACCATAAACTAGTAATGATTCAGAGAAAAAGAACTTCCCTACTAGAGATGCAGACAGAGAATATGCAGAGTTCCAGATGGCCAATTTGAACTTAAAGATTTAGTAATGTCCTCTTTCTCTGTCTTTCTCTCTCTTATGAAGCTTTAAGTAAGTTAATGGTTATGTGTTTGACTGTGTTCCTAAATGTCTTGAATCACATATGACCTCTGAATTATATGCATCTGGATGAAGTTGTTACTCAGCACGTATGTTATCCAGCTTCTGTAATTACAAAACACATCTGTGATAACAAACGTATGAAGGGAGAGGGCTTATCTTGGCTTATGGGTTTGGATAGATTGATCCCACTGTTTTAACTCTGAGGCAAGGCGTCATGCTGGAAGCACATGGGAAAACGAATCCACTCACCTCTTATGCCATGCAGTAAAGAAAACAAGAAGGGGCCAGATTCACACAAGCCTCTTCTAAAGGACACCCTCATGACCTAAGGACCCCAACTTCTCCAAGATTCTACCACCTGCCTTCTAACTACCCTTGGACAAAAAAAAAATATACATGGGTCTTTGGAAGACATTGAACAGCAAAACAATAGCAGCAGCTAAAGGGTAATAACTGATTGAAGAGAAAATGATGAAGCATTTGTTTTGGGCAAGGTGATCTAGGGAGTTGAATTCCCATAAGGGGCTTGCATGCAGGCAATTTTTATATCAAATTTTAGAAGAACATGTAGATAGGGCAAACTCAAACTTCTCAGACAAGTAAAGCCAAGAAGACAGAGCACTGGAAACAGAAAAGAAGCTCCCGAACACGGATACCTAAGTTCTAACGCAAAATGAGTTCAGTCAACAGAGTTGTAAAATTTTAAAAATTTAAATTTATTAGGATGTATTAGTAGCACAGTTACACAGAGTAGACTTCAGGGATTCACCAATGATGGTCACCAATATGTGCTTCTTCGTGGTTTTTAAACCCTATTTTCCATCATTCAAATTTATTCAGATAATGGTTGAATTTCATACAGAGCTTCACAATCTGGGTCTGACAGGTCTTCCATTAGTAAAAATGAATGGAAACGTACATTTCATGAAAGGCACATAAAATAATCTAAACTAACACGGGAGGAATTTCGATAACCTCAATAATTTCTTGACATTGCAAATAAGAAAACCATTTCCCCCAAAGTAAACCACGTGAATGCAATTCATGATTCTCCATACACTTACGTGTGCACACATGCCAACAAGAAGACTAAGGAAATGGTAACATCTGAGGAGAGTGAAGAACCGCACGCTGGTACAGTCTATAGAAAGACTTAACTTTACAGGATGAGTCAAAGAGCGGACTGAGCCGGGCAATGTTACTCATTTTGCCAACACAAGGGCACATGGACACACTGTAAACGATGAAAAGAAAAACGGCACTAACAAGGTTCAGTATGCAGCTCTTATGTAACAGATATGTAAGCACACACATACACACTCACTGATCTTGTTCAATACTACTATTCAATGTCTAAGTATAACTGTCCGCTTAATGTCAGAAACCACAGTGTAGCTTTAAATGAATATGAATTCCGGCGAGTGGAAGGAATTTGGAAATCGAAGGGAAAAGAAGCAATTTTTGACATAAAGTGATAAACTTGAAACTAGTGAATTACAAAGCTTGTATGCTATCAGTAATAGAGGATTTTCTGGTTAGCTTCCAAACAAGGAACTATCATGTATGCTTAAATATGAGGGACTTGCCAAAGAAAATACATACATGAATGTCTCAAAATTCACACACTAAAAATTTTTACCCACAAAAATGTTTTCACCACTCACCTAAACTTTGCCATAAATAAACTATGTTTTTAAGGGTATAAAATTAATCTGGCATCACCCAAAAGCAATGCAGAAATGCCATCTGGGTACTAAGGTTCAATTGAAACAAAGTGGTGGACTAAAAGCGAAGTGTTTTTAAGTCTAAGATCCTGTATCTTCAAAGTTCTGAACCTTTAGCTTCTTCAGACAAATTTATGGTAGAATCGTAACATCATGCATCCTGTAAAGAAAATGTCAATGCACACGATGCTTGCTTAACTGATACAAGGGCAGTGTGCTAACCTCGGTAAGAACGTCCCCGTGACACACAGAACCTTTAGAGGACAGCTCGTGGTATTAAAATAGTCTGTGCAATGTTTGTACAAATAACATTTTATGAATACAAGTATACATATAATCAAGGAAAGGGCCGTGACATTTCCTAATATTAATTATGGTACCTAAAATTCATAGGACACGAACATAAATAAAGCTGTTTGAAACTGGCAAACACGGAGCTATTCTGTGTCATTCAGTACAAGGTACTTAATAGTTATGTTATTTCCAAAGCCATCACACTGGAATCGTAAGTTGCCACTCTTACAACCTAAACATAATATGGGAAATCAAAAGATATAAATACATCTTACATTTGCATATTTACACTTACACAGAAGTCATCAGTTACACTTGAGCCCAGCTTCCACATCACACCTCCCTTTGACATTGCAAGACCCTCTTTCCCCTTTGAGAAAGGTCCTAGTCCTTCCAGATAAAGACACAAAACAGAACAACTTTGGTCACGTCCAGGATGCATTTGCCGTACACTACATTCTGTGTGGCTGGGAGACTCTAGTCTAGAGAGATCCATAGAGAAGTACTCATTTGGTTTGAAAATGCTTGTTACTACCAACTGCGACACTTAGAAGAGGCCGCAATCTTTTAGGTTATTTTTTATGATGACGTCGGTGACAGCGTCAAACACGAACTGCACGTTCTTGGTGTCCGTAGCACACGTGAAGTGGGTGTAGATTTCCTTTGTGTCCTTCCGCTTATTGAGGTCTTCAAACTGACACTGGATATACGCAGCTGCCTCTTCATAGGTGTTGGATCCTGAGACGGAGAAAAAGAAGCATGCAAAAAGTTAGAGTGGTATAGGGTTAAGTACAATACGCCTTTAAACACAGGCCACTTTTCTGCATGAAAACTATAGGGACTCCATAACTCCACTTAACCCTCTAGAACAAAATGATTTCTTTTTCCAGTTGAAAAACACCTGGGTAAACGCCTCTTCACAACTCAACTTTATCCTTAAGAACTCCTTCCCATGGTAGTCTATGTTTGCTCCGTTTCTGCGTAAGTTTCCAAGAGCCAGACCCCTTTCTATCACTGTCTATCATCGACATCCCCACGCTGGAGAATTCAAGCCACCGAACCCTAATGGTGGCTTAGTAGTATTGAGATAACCCAGCGGTGAGTCAGCAATGCCAGCTGAATTCGTTTCTCTCCCCCTTCATATTTTCTCATTAATCATCTTTTTGTCATCATTTTTATTCAAAATCGATATCATGTCTCTAATATGGTAAATGTTATGAAGTTACCAAAAAAAGAAAAAAAATGATGTCCTACTCCTGCTTTTAGGTGAGGGGCTTGAGTCTGGCTCTGAGCAAGAACAATTTAGAAAGGGCCTGGCAGAATCAGGGGATAAGCACACACATCCTCTGACCCAGAAATTCCAGTGGTTAGGTATAGGTTCAGTAGAGCTTTGTTATGGTCAAAGAAAGTTCACAAATAATGCTAGCCCAACACGACCTTCTACTGGAGGAAACAGGGCCTGCAGAGAGCAATTTGGGCTGACAACATAATTTTGCCCAGTTAAGAATAAATACGACTATGAAAGGTTAGTTTGCAAAAGGAATACAGGGCTGCAGACAGATTTTGGTGAAACCGTAGCTCTCAGTGATAGAAGAGGAAGTGCATTACAAGGAAAACACCCAAGTGGCTGGCAGGGCCACCCACGCTTTATCCATACAAAGCCATAGCCATAAGATTCTGATGCGATGCCAGAAACAACTGAGCCATTCACAGAGCAAGTAAGTAGTGCAGATTTGAAATTATAATCTTAGCCTTTGGGATATCAAATAATTATGTGATATTCAGTGTTTATCAAAGACACTTCCTTTCTGCATCCAACGATACTCTAATTAAAAGCAGCTTTGACTGGGGCAGATCTGCAGACATTGCATGATGCACTGGGGTCTGAAGTTGGACGCCGTGGCTGCACCGAGCTCTTGTTCTTGTCAGAACGGGGTTGACCAAGTACAAACACCAATGGGCTACCCAATGTCAGCTCTGTGAAGACACTCACTCAACACTCGCTAGCAACCCACCCACTGTAATGCTAACTCAGATTTTATTTAGACTTTAAGAAGTTCTTGAGAATTTTTTTGTTCTTTCAAATAGACTAAGGCAAAGGTTAAAATATTTATATTTAGAGTTCATACAAACTAACGGCAGTTTTGTTTTTTGAAGGGAAAGGGCCCCTCACTTAAATATATATAATAATTATTTAATTATGTCATATTAATATACATAATATATATATATATACATACATGCATATGAAAACTTATTTACTTTGCTTGTACGTGAAGCCTGGAACAGCAGGAGTGGGTAGGTATTTCTCTTCTCGGCACTCAATTTTTGTTTTGGAAACAGGTTCTCAGATACCCTGGTCTGTCTTTCCACTTACTATGTAGCCCAAGATGGCCTTGAAGTACTAATCTCCCTGCTTCACCTTCCATGTCTGGGGCTTACAAGCGTGAACACCAGACTCATGTTCAATAGCAGCTCGGGATTTGTTCCATGGAACTAAACCAAATTTCAACCAACGCTTTATCCCAATTCCTGACGTTACAGACGAGGCACTGGAACCTAGAAAAGGCATCTGCCTTGTTCAAGATTGTGGATTTAATTCTGTAAAAGCTGGGTCTTTCCTTCAAATCTGCTGTGCTCTAGGAGCTCATTGGCCAGAGCATCAACACTGGGACGAGCTGCCCTACTGGCTCCTCTTCCCTGGTCTGCTCAAGTCATGCTCCGTCCATTAGGCTGAGTGACTACTATTGTTCGTCATGGGCTTATTAGCATGTGTGGGTGTTTGCCACGAGATAGAGAACAGAGACAGATCTTATCTTTGCTCATCAAATCTGTCATTAGCTTATTGTATGAGCAAGTCAGTTTTTAAATTCATTAAAGACATGGAATCACCTTAGGAAATTACCAGAAAGCTTTTCCAGAAAACGGACAAGAGAAAACTCATCCGCATCTTCAAGATGTATTTGTGTTCAGTTTGGAAAAATACTATGTCCTCCAGTGCAAGAATTAGTAAGCCAACAAACTCAAGCCAACAACTGAAAATCATGCTTTCGGGGAAGTTTCGCTTAGATACACATGATTTGCTAAATTAACCTAAGAGTCCAATACCTGCATATTCCGGGTAGCAGATTGTGAGGGGGCTCTTCTTGATTTTTTCTTCAAAGAGATCCTTCTTGTTTAGGAAGAGGATAATGGAGGTGTCTGTAAACCACTTGTTGTTACATATACTGTCAAACAACTTCATGCTTTCATGCATTCGATTCTGGAACATAAAAAAAATCATTTTCATGAGCAGCGAAGGCTTTCAGGAAGATTGTTTTTATTTAATTAACATTTTTCCTTTAGTTTTCATACTGACCATAGTTCCCGTCCCTCTTCTCTTGTTTCCCCATCCCCTACACTCCAACTAGCCCCCTCTCCATCCACCTCCTCCTCCTCCTCCTTCTCCACTCAGAAAGGGCCAGCCTCTGATATGACCTTGATGCCCCCTAGCTCCTACAATCCCTCCTCCCTTTCCTCAGTAGGGCTCCAGAGTTCTGCCCAGCATTATTTGTCATAGCCAGAACCTGGAAACAATCTAGATGCCCCTCTATTGAAGAATAGATAAGGAAAATGTGATACATTACACAATGGAGTATTACTCAGTGGTGAACATCAATGACCTCATGAAATTTGCAGGCAAGTGTATGGAATTAGAAAAAAAAAATCATTCTGAGTGAGGTAACCCAGACTCAGAAAGACAAACATGGTGTGTGCTCCCTCATAAGTACATATTAGGAGTAAGGTATAGGATAACCAGCCTATAACCCACAGCCCCAGAGAGGCTAGATAACATGAGAGGTTAGCTACAGGTTGCATGGATTTCACTGGGAAGCAGAAATAGAAGAGACCTCCTAGGTAATCAGGGGTGGGAGAGCAGGGGATGGGAACTTGAGGAAGCAGGTTATGTGGGTTGCGTGTGAGGTGGATTGGGGGCTGGAAGAGAGGGAGAATAATGAAAGAGACATCTTGACAGGGCAGGGCATTTTGGGGTTAGGGAGAAACCTGGTGCCAGGGAGGCTCCAAGGAATCCACAAGGACCCAGCTACGACCACTAGCAATAGTGGAGAGGGTGCCTGAACTGGCCTTCTCCTGTAATCAGATTGGTGACTGTCCCAATTGTAACCATAGAGCCATCATCACTCAGTAACCAATGGAAGCAGATGCAGAGATGCCCAGTCAAGCACTGGGGAACTGTTTTAAAAAGAACAAACATTGCACCAGACCAGATCTTTGCAGCTGAAAACCGTTCAACACCCCGAAGGACGTCCCAGCTGTTATCTCATCTCCAATTTTGTCTTAACCTGCTCTGTCTGAGTCACTTGGGCTGATTTCAAACTCAAGCAAAGAAAGCCTTAGCCGGTTTATTCCCTGTGCTGAGACAGAGGCTGGCCCTGAGTGAAAGCTATTACCTCCTCATGGGAAACGAACCTCTCTTCTTTCCTACAAGTAACAACAATTTTCTAGAAGCCAGCAGGAGACCCTGCACAGCTAGGCCTGAGACAATGATCATGCAGACCAGGGTTTGACCCAGACAGTGGAATGATGCATACTCCTCCCCCTTGACTTCCGACTTCTTCTTCCTTATTTAGAATCCAAGAGCTTTTCTCACTATCCAACTATAAGCATCTAGGATGCTGAGACCCTGTTCTTCCCATAAGGCTGTACTGAAGGAATATCTTCTACTTATTCCTAGCCAGTTACCTTCTAATGAGACTACTGAGGTGAGCGGTGGCCAGGTCTACTTGACTGAGACCTCTATCCAGTCAGATCTCCCAATCAAGAACTCATAAGCATTCCATAGCAATACCTTTTTGTCATCTCTACGCAAGCACAACTTGGATTTTAGATAAGCTGACTGTCTCGGTATCACCTAAACACCGCTGGCTCAGTGCCCACTGTGTAATGTCTTATGCCTGAGGTCCTGCTGCTGTAGCATGTTGTAACCCAGGGGTGTTCATGTCTGAACCCATCAAAGAAATGTCACTGTCGTGCAGATCACCTAGGCTGAAGACGCTTTGGAGAGTAATTATTAAATTGAGCAAACTGAAATCCAAGTAGGTCAACACTGTGGATACGAGCAAAGACGACTTCCAGTTTTGTCCGCTACCCTTTGAGGGACTGAGTTCAAAGAGGACACTGCCGTATTTTACAGTGTAGGAATGAAAGAAATGTATACGTGACGCTGTATTTTCCCTTCTGGCCAACAGCTGTTTGTACTTGATGTAGAAAAACCTGAAATCTTCCCCCCTTGAAATTTTCTTTGTACTTAAGGGACAGAACTTTAAATCTGAATCCAAAAATGCTTCCCCGGGAGAACAATGCATTTGTAAAACGCTACTTGAAAATTATTTTTCTATACATAATTAAGGGTAGCATATATCAAAACAACAAGCTATCAGAGTAACTCGTGAGAAAGTGTGAGCCTGAAACGGATGCAGGAAATGCACAGGTGTGTGTGTGTGGGCACCTACGCCTCCCAGCATCTCTACCCTCCAGGCTGCAGCAGAGAAGCCACAGCGAACAGCCTGAACTTTCAAACACTTCCTTTGTAAGCCAGGATTTCTCACAAGAGTTCTTGGCAACATCTGCCGCTGCCGGCGTTTCATGCTGCACCCCAGAAGTGCTTCTACTTGCCATTTCTTCATCCTCAGCTAGAACCAGGTCGTAGTCACTCAGGGCCACACAGAAGATGATGGCTGTCACGCCCTCGAAGCAGTGGATCCACTTCTTCCGTTCTGACCTCTGTCCCCCCACGTCGAACATTCTGTAAGAGGAAGATTTATGACTTGACACCACATTCAATGTTCAAAAGCCCCGACAAGTTCTGCAACGCCAACAGAAATGCTCCGCATAGCTTGGGGACTGTGGGATGGGAAGAAAGGGACAGAGTGGGAGGGGAAAAAATGTTACCAATTTGTTTTCTCAAAGGCCCAGGGTGGGGGGTTATTTTTTTTTTAAATAAATTCTTTGATTGCAGCAAGAGTAACTCTAAACCAGATGAAAAATATTCTTAACAAACAACACATATGGGCCCTTGATGTGTCTCAGAAGCCTGAGTTCAATCCTTCGGTCCTTTCCACAGGCACTCTGTGGCATGTGTGTATGTGTGAGTTCATGCGCACACACACATACACACACACAAGTGATGAATAATTAAAATTCATTTTTTTAAACAGTACAGACATCCATGAACAATCATGAAAGCACTTAGGATATCAAACCAGCAACAGATTAAAGGACCTCACTGCTTGTAAATACTGACAGCCACATAAAGCAATGGAGGAAGCCGGAGACCAAAGGAAACACACTCGACTTGCCAGTTCCAAGCAATAGAGCCACAGGACAGGGCTCCCTGTTCGTACTGAGAAATGAGTTCGGGCAGGATGTTGGAACGTCAGGGAGACCATCTCAGTAAGAAGAGGGTTATGAGACAAAGTAATTTTAGAAAATGACCAAGAGGTTTGTCTAAATTATAGACTAAAATGAGAGAGGCGGGGGGAAGAGGTAACAGACCAATAAAATAAGAATTCCTCAATAATTATATAATATATAACTATGGACAACGGGAGGTTAGTGTGCATGGTTCTGGCACAATCAAACAATATAATGCCAATGACCTTTTCTTCCTGTTCCTGGCAAGGATATGAAGTTAAGCCAAAGTTTAAATTTGCATAGACTACATTATACTGCCTAGAAATAGCTACTTATATAATGGAAACACTGCGTAAACAGGCACATTTTAAAGGCCCCATTTATCTCAATGGCGCACTAATTAAAGCCACTCCTGGTTAATTCCCCACAGAGAAGCAGTGGCCTAAAACCAAATCTGAATCCGTCCACCAGTGCCGTCACTTTTGCCGTCTTGATTTAGCTGGATGTTAACCTGCTCGTTAATGTTTGCTATAGCAGAACGATCCTACCACAGCAGACATCAGAGCAGACAGGCTAAAAGGAGAACAGAGGGTAGAGGGGTAAGATGCAACCCAGTGTAAAGGAGAACAAAGGGAGAACCGATTTAATTCCATTAACATTAATACAAGAATACAATTTGTAAACAATTTTACCATAAGCTTAGAGAGTTTTTTCACACAGCACGCCTCGCCCATCCATCTGGAACAACCCATCCCTTCCTCCACTTTCTCTGTCTGCTCTGCTCACTCCGTGACTCAGTCACCTACTAGTGCTTCTATGTTACTGATGTGGTCGACGTCTAGAGATGCCTGACTTTAAGCAAAGCAGACTCTCCTTAATGGGGTAGCGAGGCTCCCTGCACTCAGCCAGGAGGGCTAGAACCAAAGCTAGGGTTTCTCAGACAAGAGATGAAAATATCCTCATGATGCCACCACAGCTTTTAGTTGAGCCTGACAGTCTGCTCTGCAAACTCAGGTCTGCCCGTGCCTTCGAACAACTTAATCATTCCTGCTCTCTGGAGAATACTGAGTGGAACAAAAGGAAGTACCAATAAAGGGGGATACAGTAACAAAGATCTCCAGGTGTGAAAACGAAAAGGGGCTTGGAACTGGATACATGAGTAGCATCTTCAAGTGTCCTGAATTACTTCACATAAAAAGAAACAACCAGATTTTCTTGAAATATAGACAACAAAGTTAATTTTATTTCAAATTCAGATGAAAGCAAAACCCCCGGAGTTTCTACAGTCTTAGAGAGTGCATAGACTATGATGAACAGCATGCAAATACCAAACTGCTTAGAAACAGTTTTAATGAGTTCTCAGAGGAAAGGGAAAATGCCCACTGTGGAGAAGGTGATGCTGTAACAGACAGGCAGAAGTGGCTGCTTAGCTTATCTGCACCAGTTTGTATGTAGTGGACTTCCCTTCTTATAGGAACACAATAGCAGAAAAGCAAACTTGAGGAATGAATTCCAAGCCAAAAGGGAGTCCTCCTCCCCCACACAGGAAAGAGCGACATATGACCGCACAGTTGGCAGAGGTATAAGCCAAGGTGTGCCATGAATTGCCAGCAGCTACCAGACACTAAAATCAGGTCAGGAATATTCTTCCCTGGAGCCTTGAGAGGGAGCACAGTCTCCCAACACACTGATTTCAGTTCTAACCTGAAAAAAAGGAGGATGATGATGTTTACTTGTTCATGAACCCATTTTTGGGCAATTTGCATGGCAACCCCCGGGAGTGAAAATATTATTTGCAAAGAATATTCTTTACTCGTAAGCTCTATTTTCTGCCTTAGCAATTACCATCTCCTAAAAATTAAATATCTGCTTATTTATCTGCCTTTTTCCTTAAACAGTTTAAAAGCAAAGACTGTCTCTCTTTGCTTGTTTATGTCCCCAACATTTGATACACAAAGAACTTACTACTAAATAAATCAACCATGCCTACTGAAGACTTTTCAACATTTTCAAGAAATAATAGACTAACGTTGTGTTTAAGATTTGGAAATACTTTCTATATCAGGGGAATGTTAAAACCAAAGAGATTTCATTATAATGTGACAGTCAGATAATTTGAGTAGAGAAGGAACCTCCCCAATTTATTTAACTTATGAATTATAAATGAATGATGGTCCTTCATACATTGGTCATAAAATGGAAAATTCATTCTACAGCAGTGGTTCCCAAGTAGCATCAATCAGAAACAACAGTCGGGAGATGCTGAAGTCACTGGTCAGAGACTGTGTTTTGAGAAAGAACCTGAAATCCAAGGAGCAACAATAGTTGTGACCAGATTTTGTTTAAATTTATAACTATTTAAAGAGCTAAATGAAGATAATAACCAGATTAACTATTTTTACTACTCTTTTCAGATTCCATATAAATCAGGGTACTCAGAAATGTCATAATTATTTATTCATAAAATGTTATTAATGTAATTCTTTGATACATTTTTTTCTCAAATTCTGAGTATCTATTTAAACAATAAAAATTCCTCATAAAATCTGTTCTCCTTTATATGAAAAGGCTGTTAACAACTAGAGAATCAGGTTGAATTTCTTAGGTGTTTTTGTGATGTGAAGTCAAAGGAAATGTTTCCTGAAATGCACTACCTTAGCCTTTGAAATCATCTAGGACCAAGTGGCCAGGACTGACCAGTACAGAATCAGCTAACTCTATATGACTATCAAGCGCATTAAGAGAACAGCGTGTCCCAAAATCTATTACACATTTATATTATAGAAAGGAAATGGCAGGTTTTTTAAGTCAGGTCAATTTTATGACAGAAAGGATACATGAAATCGATATCTGGAAATAAATAACCAGAGCTGCTCAATTCTTTCATTAGACAAAGACCCTGACCATAAAAGCCCAGTCATATAGCTAGATACTTAAACTCTAAGAAATTCTCTCATAATTCATCTTCTATTTGCTAAGCAATCGTATAAAAATACAAAATCTATTTCATTTACCAGTGAAAGTCAGACAAAGAATTGTAACAGGAAATATACAGAGCATTACTAAGAGAGTACCACAGTCAATGGTTCATAGTAGATTTATTCTAAGTACATTTCTGCCCTAGTCCATTTCAGGCCAATTTAACACAGAAAAAGAAAAGTTATAAAAGCATATATAAGCAATCATTGTGATTTACAGCCCCAAATCCAAAAGAAGAGCATTTACCTAGTATTAGAGTAACCTGTGTTTATCTCTACGTCACTATATGAAAAGTGAAACTGAGCACATCCTGTAACACTGTCCCTCAAGGGTCCTCACCCCTGGAGTAAAAATAGTTTTCTGAGAGGATCACAGTGACAGCCAACCTCATCAAATCCTAGGGTCTATTTGATGTTGAAATGACTACTTTGACAAAGCTTGGAAACGTATGCTCTGGTAGCAAACACGTAAGACTATCCTGAACACAGTTAAAGTGATTTCATACGGCCAGACTGTCTTATGACTGAAATAATACAATGGCATGAGCCACCATCACCTGTCACATTGGTGGAGTTTTATCTTTACATAATTATTTTCAAAAGAAAAACAGACTCATTTTGTTATTGCAGTCCTGATTAAAGGCAACATGCTAATATCCAAGCATCTCAGTGGGGTTTACCAAGCTACATAGTGGAGTAATCACTGTCCAAATTCCTTCTGTTTTAACTGAAATGCTTTCCAATTCCTCCTTAGACCACATGACTTCACCATCAGCCATTTCCTCACCAAAACACACTTTTTTAGTCCATGGTCACTAAAACTCGAAAAACTTGCGGATGTGGCAGGGCACCCTTTTAAATCCAGAACTCCAAAAGGCAGAGATGCAGGCGGATCACTATGAATCTGAGACTAGCCATAGTGAGCTCTAGCCAGCCAGGGCTACAAACTAAGACCCTGTCTCTAAAACAAAGCAGAAAAAAAAAATGAACAAACAAAACCTAAGTAGACAAAATTTTTGAAAAATCAGACTTGAAGATGTTTTGTAGTTAGGCAAATATGTTTTAAGTCTTCAAACAATAAACATTTTAAGATTAAATATCATTGCATAGTTTTAACACAAATGGATATGTCTGTTGTGGCAGTCCCCTCTGTGTGTCGTGATTATAATTAGTGAATAAAGAAACTGCCTTGGCCTGTTGATAGGGCAGAACTTAGGTAGGCTGGGAAAACTGGACTGAATGCTGGGAGAAGGAAGGCGAAGAGAGAGATGCCATGGAGTTGCCGCCACCGGATATAGACCTGCTGAAACTTTGTTGGTAGGCCACAACCTTGTGGTGATATACGGATGAATAGAAATGGACTAAATTAAGATATAAGAGTTAGCCAATAAGAAGTTAGAGTTAATGGGCCAGGAAGTGATTTAATTAATACAATTTCTGTATTGTTATATCAGATGTAAGCTAGCTGGGCGGCTGGGAACCAACAAGCAGACCCCCTGCAACTTATGTCCCCAGAGCAGACATTGCATATGGCTACTTAATAACCTACAAATTTATCAGGAGGGTTACATGGCAAGAGATTCAGTAGAAAGGAAAAATATACCCACTATGAGGTGCAAAAAAAAAAAAAAAAGGAAGTGGAAACAATAAGAGTGAATTAAAAATCATTCCTACTAAATAAAATTTGTATTGAAGATAAACAGTCTACACCTTCCCTTAAGACAGTAGGGAAATGGCCACTCTTTCGAGGTAGAGGACATTATAAGAAATTAGAAAAGAACTGATGTTCTTTGGGAATTCCTGATAACACAGTGACATTGACATCAGCAGGTAGGCTTCACTTAAAGCACACACACACACAAGGAGAGAGAGAGAGAGAGAGAGAGAGAGAGAGAGAGAGAGAGAGAGAAGCAAGCTGAGATGCTCCAACTTCCCAGCGTGGAGCACTGAGCCTTCATTAGGAAGTGAACTGACAATGGTTTGTTTTGCTAACAAATCTCCAACTGACAATCTCCTTGACAAAATTTCTTTTTAAAAAATCTGTTCCTTTGTCCTTATCATTGGAGAGAGCTGAAGCTACCTGAAGCAGTCTAACCCATGATTCATAGTAAATCTTTCTTTTGAATGACAATCTTGAACCAGAGCATTTTACAGGCAAAGCAAAACAAAACAGAAGATAATTTCAATGACAACATAAACTAGTCCATTTCAAGCTGATGTGGACAAGGGCTGTGGAACAGATGATACAGCAGTTGCTGCTAGCTTTGCCTTTTGTTCCTTTGTGCCTTCAGCTTTTCAGATACTGTGACGATGTTGTAGAAGAAAAGCTAAGGGTATATATATATTCTTTTTAAAACAATCTTATTTTCCATACCAATTCCAGTTCTCTCTCCACCCCTCCCCCATCCACTCCTTAGACAGGCTGAAGCCTGCATGGGGAGTCAACAAAGTCTGTCACATCACTTGCGGAAGGACCAAGGCCCTCCCTCCTGTACCTAGGCTGAGCAAGGTATCCCTTCATAGGGATAAACTTTAAAGAGCCAGTTGATGCACAAGGGATAAATACTGGTTCCAATGCTAGTGGCCCCACAAACTGCCCAAGCCACACTGCCACGCACATTCAGAGGGCCCAGTTGGGTCCTATGCAGGTTCCCCAGCTGTCAATACAGAGTCAGTAAGTTCCCAGTAGCTCAGGTCAGCTGTTTCAGTAGGTTTCCCTACCATGGTCTTGGCCCCATTGCTCATAATATTATTCTTCCCTATGTCTGGACACCAGGAGTCCATACCAGTGCTTATGTGTGGATCTCTGCATCTGTTTTCATCAGTTGTTACTAGATGAAGGTTCTATGATGACAATTAGTCATCAATCTCATTACAAGGGAAGGGCACTTAAGGTACCCTCCCCACTATTGCTTAGATTCTTAGTGGAGGTCATCCTTGTGAATTCTTGGGAATTTTCCTAGTGCCACATGTCTCCTCACTAGCCCCATTATGGCTCTCTATATCAAGATGTCTCTTTCCTTGTATCCCCTCTCTGTTCTTCACCCACTTGACCTTCCTGATCCCTCATATTCTCCCCCCTGGCTCCCCCTATCCCCTCCCCACTCCTCTACCAGCCTCCCTACTCCCCCCATGCTTCCAATTTTCTAAAGAGATCTTTTCTATTTCCTCTTTCCAGGAGGGGGAATCTTGTGGGATAATGCTCTTGTACAGTGTAAATATTTGTCACTCACATTGATTTAATAAAACACTGATTGGCCATTAGCTAGGCAGGAAGTACAGGTAGGGTGACAAGACTAGGAGAATTCTCAGAAGAGGAAAGGCAGAGAGTCAGTCACCAGCCAGAAGCAGAGGAAGCAAGATGAGAATGCCTCACTGAGAAAAGGTAGCAAGCCATGTGGCTAAACATAGACAAGAATTATGGGTTAAAGTTGTAAGAGATAACTAATGAAAAGCCTGAGCTAATAGGCTAAATATTTTATTATTAATATAATCCTCTGTGTGTTTCTTTGTGACTGAATGGCTGTGGAACTAGGCAGAACAAAAACTTCTACCTACACAGGGATCCAAGTATGTCTTTCTTTGAGTTCTCCTTGTTTCCTTTATTCTCTAGGGTTGTGGACTGTAGGATGGTTATTCTTTACATTATGTCTAATATCCACTTATGCGTGAGTACATACCATGTTTGTCATTTTGGGTCTGGGTTACCTCACTTGGATTTTTTTCTAGTTCCATCCATTTGATGCAAATTTAAAGATGCTATTTTTTTTTAAGCCACAGAGTAGTACTCCATTGTGCAACTGTACTACATTAACTTTATCTATTTTTTGTTTGAGGAGCATCCAGGCTGTTTCCAGGTTCTGGCTATTATGAATGATGCTTCTATGAACATAGTTGAACAAATATTCTTGTTAGTATGAATGTGAATCCTTTGAGTATATCCCCAAGAGTAGTATTGCTGTGTCTTGAGATAGACTGATTCCCATTTTTTGATAAACCATGGTACTGATTTCCAAAGTAGTTGTACAAGTTTGCACTTCCATCAGCAATAAAGGAGTGTTTCCCTTACTCCAAATCCTCTCTAGCATAATCTTTCATTAGTGTTTTTAATTTTAGTCATTTTGACAGGGGTAAGATGGTATCTTAGAGTTGTTTTGATTTATATTTCTCTGATGGCTAAGAATGTTGAGTAGTTCTTTAAGTACCTTTTAGCCATTTGAGATTTTTTTGTTTAGAATTCTCTATTTAGATATGTACTCCAATTTTAAATTGGATTATTTGATATTTTGATGTGTAGCTTCTTGAGTTCTTTGTATATTTGAAGATCTGCCCTCTGTTGGGTGTGTGGTTGAAGATTTTTTCCCATCTGTAGGTTGCCGTTTTGTCTTGTTGACTGTGTCCTTTGCCTTACAGAAGCTTCTCAGTTTCAGGAGGTCCTATTTTTTAATTGTTGATCTGAGTGTCTGTGCTGCTTGTGTTGTGTTCAGGAAGGGGTCTCCTATGCCAATGAATGGAAGGATACATCCCACCTTCTTTACCATTAGTTTCAATGTGGGTGGATTTATATGGAGGCCTTGGATCCATTTGAACTTGAGTTTTATGTAAGGGGTAAGATATGAACCTATCTGCATTCTTCTACATGCAGATATTCAGTTATGCTAGCACCATTTGTTGAATGACGATGCTTTCTTTTTTTCCATTGTATAATTTTAGTTTCTTTCTCAGAAATCAGATGTTCATAGGTGTGTGGATTCTTTGGGTCTTTGATTCGATTCCATTGGTTCACCTGTCTGTTTTTGCACCAATACCAAGCTATTTTCACTACAATAGTTCTATAGTAGAGTTTGAAGCCACAAACCACGTAAAATATCTTGTTGTGACTCTAAACAAACAAATTAAAGACCTGTATGATAAGAACTTTTAAGTATTTAAATAAAAATATTTTGAAGAAGATATCAGAAAATGAAAAGATCTCCCACGCTCTTGGATAGGAAGTATTAACATAGTAAAAATGGCAATCTTATGAAAAGCAATACAATGCAATTCCCATCAAAATCACAGCACAATTCTTCACAGATCTTGAAAGAACAATACTTTACTTCATATGGAAAAATAGAAAACCCAGGATAGTCAAAACAATCTTGTATAATAAAGGGTGTATGTATGTATGTATATATATATATTAATCATATACAGTTTGAATTTATATAAAGCAAACATAAAGCACTAAAAATAACCTGGAAAAGAAAATGTGTAATGCAAAACATAGGGTATGAATATCATGACAACAGTTTTCATAAGGAGGACTTATCATAAATTTCATTTCTAATAACTTCCGTCGTGACAAGCTGGGGTCTGCTCAGTCTCAGTCATGGGATCTGTCGCGTCCCGAGGGAACATGAAGGCACCTGCGTGGACTTACACATGAATATAGCTGCAGTGTCCCTAGACTTATCTTACTCACACTGGTTTAAGGAAACAACCAAAGGAAACCCCCGCCTGCTGAGCCAAGGAAAATGATACAAAACCCACGCAGCACATTTAATTCCAGGCTTGTATCCTTCCTCTGGGGCTACTAATTAGCTGTTACGTATATGGTCTAGGGAACATGGTATTTAATATAGTCTGAGTAATCTACCATCAGGTTTATGTGACAGGGGGGGCCCAGCAAGCTGTCCAAAGCTTTACATCAAAGAGGATCCTTGCCTCTGGACACAGAACTAACACTTAGGGGATGTGCCAGTTTAAATGAAATTAACCATAAAGCATGCGGTATTGAAAAACAATTTCCTCCAGTTCCTGTATAGTGCTTCAAAATAGAGAAACATGATATGAAGGAGGGAAGATTGATAATGAAAATCATAAACAAGTATATAATTATTTGAAACATCAAGTAACAGCACAGTGGTCTTAGATTTCTATGAAAACACAGGCAGTTTGTTTCAGTAAAAGATTCTGTAGCCAAGTCATTGTTTTCATGCATACATATTTATGTAAAATAAGTAGCCTTGTTTTCCTTGATTCTATCGTCATTACTTAAATGAGAGTAAGGTGGACAAAATGAGGAGCAGCAGGGTACACGTTCAGCAGTTCTGACTGGGAAGGCATTGGTTTAGCAAGTCGAGCAATAAATACAGCAAAGAAATGGGGGTCAAAAAATGAATATAAAACTCCAGCAGCAGGTATTGACAAGGGAACACTGGATGAAAGAAACTACCAAGGAGGCTTTAGGACTGGAGGTGGACTGGCAAATTAAAATTTGGGTTTGGCTGGGATTCAATCCCTGTCTTTCTCATGTTTTTGAAAAGTATTATTTATTAGAAGATACAGTTTTATGAATGTCTATATGATTATTCATTGCCTTCCTCTGAAACTGGCTCATTCCAAGGAAGGAGATGGAAGGAACATCCCCCATACCCTTTCATTCCTAATGCTCCATTATGTACCACTATTCACATGCAGTAGGTTCACACTGGGACACACTTGAAACAAACATTGCCCCCCACCAGACTTCAAATATCAGTTTGCTTCATGAAATTTTTCAAGAAAAAATTAAAAGGCACCTTTGTGTGGTGATATTTTGTTTCTGATCTAACAAATAAAGCTTGCCTGAAGATCAGAGTGACGAGGGAGCCACTAGTTAGCCATACAGGCCAGGCAGTGGTGGCAAACACCTTTAATCACAGGACTCGGGTGGCAGAGGCAGATGGATCTCTATGAGTTCAAGGTGGCCCTGGGCTACACAAGATTGAAACATTTTAAAAGAGAAATGGAGCCAGGTGGTGATGGCTCACACCTTTAATCCCAGCACTAGGAAGGTAGAGAAGGGAAGGGATATCACTTGTTGGAGTGGGGAATGTAAGGTGGGAGGAGACAGGAGCTCAGTGCACTCAGTCTAAGAACTCAGTTTGAGGATTTCACGGAGACAAGATCTTGCCCACCCTGGGTCTAGATTTGGTAAAGGTCTCTCTAGTATCTGGCTCCTTTACTTCTCTGATCTTTCAGCATGGATCCCCTAATATCTGATTCAAAAGTTTTAAGTAATAAGACAAATTAGAATTCACACAACACCTTTCTTGAAACAGTTTTCTAAGTAAGCACATATTCTATAACTAAAGCTTCCCATTTTACCTAAAGACACACAGTGATGCTCTCGTTAGACATATGCTCATATATTAAAGACACATCTTCTGTTTAGTCAAAACAGCCAGACACTATTATGGTTTGGGCACCAGAAAAATGGCAGGCAAAGGGCACTTGTCTGGTTATTTTTCCTTAAATAAAAGTTAAAATATTCTTCTGAAAATGTTGTTCTCACTCATTTCCATACAATTATCTGTCTAATCTTCTGAAAAAAAAATTCCCAACAGTAAAAATGTCATAAACATTTATTACTTTGCCTTTTGTTTCTAAAGCAATGCATTTTATAACCAAGCTTATGAACAATATATTTGAAAGTTACTCACTTAAAATGAAGATCTTTAAAAGTAAAATGGGTCTCCACAATTCCTGTTGTTTTCACCCTGGTTCTCAGGACGTCCTGCTGAGTTGGGATATAATTTGGCTGTGCTATTCTGTCCAAGTCATTCAAGTAACTGAAAACAAATAACAACCACATTGTCAAGAGGGACTAGAGCCAAATAAGAGTGCTCAAAACAATAACTACAGCATAGTTTAGTTATGCAGTGCCCTGAAGTCTTCAAGGGTCTTTATGATCAATAAAACAACCAGTTTAAGCCTCTATGTCACATAGTTACTCACAAATCTTTTAGTACCTGTTCAAATTTGTTTTCTGGTTATAGAAATTCAAAGGAAGGTGGCTTAAAAATGCCTAAACTGAAAACCATCATGAGCTGTTTCTTAAAACTCTAACTTACACTTTTTGTATAACGCCATGCTTGGGTCTATACTTTGGCCTCCGCTGAAGACCTCACAGGACTTAATTGTGGAGGCGGTGATAAGCAAGCTCAGCAAACACTGGGTGGGATGTTCTTTCCTTCTAGCCCTCTATTTCACTGTTCTGTTCTCAGATTCAACAGCTCTACAAACATCGAGTCCCCCAAAACAACATAGGCTCTTGTCAGTGGCCTTAGTTGCCCATCACAATTAAAGAATAAGACACTACTGTTAAAGGTGCCACACACTCCAGCTTAAGATATAGAAGAAGCAAGTTAGAACAATTTCTTCCCTGGAGGCAAGTGTCCCAAAGGTGCTATGCAGCTGCTGAGGGAGAGAAGACACCACAGGGCTGGTGAACCCTATGATTCAAACATCCAAGCTGCCAAGCAAGACGTTCCCATCTTTCAACAGTGGCACCGCTCTCACAGAGGTAATCAACTGCTGTCTGATCTTATTTCAGACCTGCGCCACAGCTGAGAATCCCACTAACAACCTTTGTCTGGGGAAGTCGTAGGCCCAACTATAGTTACTAAATTGATATAACATAAAGCTACTTTCTAAATATCTATGTTTATGCTCACAGACAAAAGCTACTCTCAGTCTTAACCAGAGAAGCCTCTTTCTACAGTAATTGATGGTGAACATTGAGACTTGACGATGTCTAAGAGGAAGAGAGGAAAAGATGTCTGAGGTCTCCAACCTAAACAAGACATTGACACCACCCTCTCTAAGGCACGGAGAACTTAGGAAGAGGAGGAGGGTGTATAAGAGCCAGATCAGTCCTCTGAGAAAAGCAGAGTGAGTTTTTGAAGTTTCAGTGACATTCTAGGAGGTAAATTGGAGAAAACCCTCTTCTATACAGTTCTAATTAGAGATTAAACATGAAAGATGCTTTTCGGAAACATGGGTAATAGCAGTATTGCTACCACAAACATATACACACACATGACAGAGAAAGCATTCAAATATTATCACTCAGAAATCATGAGTATAAGAATGTGCCAGGCAGTTCTCCAGAACAAATGACCTGGAGATGGATTTGTTAGCATGATTCATTAAAGCTGTAAGATGATTCATTAAAGCTGGGTTTTGAGTTTAAGCTATGGCTACTTACTATGCAGCAGAATCATTCAGCTGGTACTCCCGGGATCTGTTGAAGCAGGCTTGCACACCGCTGTCTTTCCACAATCTCTTTATGACTCCGGCAAGCTCTGCCGTCATGAAGCCTTCTTCTGCAGCCCCAGCGAGCACGAAGAGTTGGCGAGCGTCATCCTGCACATTCGACGGAACCAGAGGTGTTAGAGTTAAAAGATCCAGATGGAGAGATGAGCAAGAAGAAAAAATGCAATTGTGAGTTTCCTTCGTAGTTTTTATAAAGGGCCACAACGTTTCTCTATCTAAAGCACCACTTGCAAAGTTGGCTTATGCAAAACAAAGTGATAAACAGATGTCACAAGACTCTGCTTGGTGGTCCAGGTGGCAGCTATTTAAGCACCTGGAGCAATAAGAATAACTAATCATGGCCTGTGAAGAGACCTCTGCTATCCACTGACAGAATGCTATCGACTGAAGCTCATTTAAAACAAAAAAGATGGATGATTCAGAAAGTAATTCTTCTCCAGAGACTTTTAATCAAAGAAGCACAGCATCATTAAAGACTACCTAAAGCACAATCTAATTAAGTGTTAGCATTTTGATACAGTTTACAGATGCAAAATATTGTCAGGGAAGAGAGAAATCAATGTGGCGAAAGCAACAATGGTTTCACAGATTCTCACTATGTACACATACTGATAATCAGGGAGAGAGAAGCTAGGAGCAGGGTCTGTTAACCCAGGCATAAGGACAGACATCTGCAGGCTTTGGAGTAGACACACCCACAATCCACGTGAGGACAACACACACCAAGTTCTAAGAGAAAGAAGACTGGATATAAAGGGGGCCTGGTTCTGCGTTGGAGATGAAGCTGCTAACAGTTACCGAACCACAAATAACCAACCACTCGTAGTCACTGTGGCCAAAGAGAAACAGGGGAGGAGCCTCTGGGTGTGATCCAGGCTGCCTTACACAGCCATGCGCCAGGCAGAATAAGCTCCCGTTTCAAGGAGTCTTCCACATCTGGGCTGTAGTGTAGCACATCTTTGCTAAGACCAGACACATATTCAAGTTCTGAGCTCCGAGTGTGGGTAGTAATTACCATCCCTGGTGGCAGAGTGGAGACTTTAGGGAGAAACTGTCTAAAAAGGAAACCTTGGTGTCACAAGTTACTACTTTACTCGGGTTATTTTTAGCTTGAGATGTGTGGTTTTGTTTAGTGGGGGGTGGAAAAAAAACACTGCTATTCCCAAGGGCCATTCTTCCTAGCTACATCTGGCTCTCCAATCTTCAGGTTGAAGGTATTTGAAAAGCACCTACTGGGGATGTATAGAGGCTTTAATATTTTGTTATTCTTATCACTATTCTATGCAAAATGCTGTATAAAATCTATTAGCCTATATGATCAGGTTATTATTAACAGCAACCTAAAAATGATTTAATATACACAGGTAGGATTTCTGTAGATTACATATAAATACACTTTTGGCTTTTCTAAAGTAGGTGTTTACTACACAGTCCTGACTAGCCTTGAACTGGGGATGCTCCTGCCTCACTGCCAAGTATGGATACTACAGAAGGGGACCACCACATCTGGAAGCCAAATTATAAATAAACTTGATCACCTTCAGATGTTAGTATTTGCTGGGCTTCCTTGAACTAATCGCCCACCACTACTGGGGGATGAAAGCATTGCAGCTGAGTCTTACAGACAGACGACGAAGTATAAGGAAGAAATATGTCTCAAGACAGGCTTGTGGAACAGACAAGCTGACGATACAAACTCCTCCTACCGCTAATTCATGAAACATTTTCTTTTCAGCTGGAACTCATCATAGAAACTAATTAAGTTTCTCGGCATGGGAACACATTATCCAAGCATATGTTTTCTTCCTTAGTAAACCACAAGAGAACTGTGTGCAAGCCAGCAACATGCACACGTCCTTAGTACAGCAGTCCCTCAGACTGCAGCCACGCTTGGGTACCTTGGACCTAGCTCCAGGAGCAATAAGGCCACCCACCTTCCACGTAATAACCTATGCACAAACAACCTGCCGATTTTATTTACCGAACCACAGGAAACGTGATTTTGCTTAGAAAAATACTTAAGTAGTTTTTAAAACTGCACTCCAATTATGCGATCTCTCGTCAATGATTGTGAAGCTTTGGCAGAAGAGAACAAGACCCTCCAGGTTATATCATCGGGTCGAGGCCCTTTCTTGCATACTTTCTAGGAAGAGGCCCTAAAGAAAACACGTAAGGAACTTTAGACGCTGTATTTATAAACTGCACTTCCCTCCCGAGGCACTCAAATGTCTCTTCCGTTTTTAGACTGCACACGTCAGTGAGACCACGCGATCCCTTTCTTTCCATGTCTGCCTTATTCGACTTAAGTCAGAATCCTCCAAGTCAGAAGAAAATGTTGGCCGAATGTGCAGAGGTAGAAAATTAAAATGTGCCCCCCCCCCACCAGAGGAAAGGAAGTGGGTGAAGCAACAGGAAGTGTTCTTCAAAGGATAAGCAGCAAAAAGCGGTTTGAGATTAGGTAGTACGAGGAGCAATTGCACAGCACCTAAACTAAACATATAAGTTGCATTTTATTAGGATTATGTTAATTAAGCTCATGTTAGCCACTCCCCTAAATGTGAGATACTGGACATGTCAATTCACTTTCCTGTAGTAACTACGCTATTATCCTGTGGATTCCATAACATCGAATTGCAAACTCCCAAACTACACAGTAAAACTAGCATTAAAAAAAAAAAGAAAAAGGAAACTCTCTTCTTCACAAAATGTCAAGGAGCTTCTTCCCCTAAAGTAACTGAGAGCCTGGCATGGTGTGATGGTGGACAACTGTAGTCCTGGTACTCAGGCTTCTGATACAGGAGCATCTTCAGTACTAGGCCAGCCTGGGTTGCATAGTGTGTGCAAAGTCAGTCTAAATTACAGTGAAACCCTGTCACAGGAAAAACTAATGGATTTGAGCAGAAAGCACTATAGGAAGATGTCTACCTAACCTTCTGTGTTGCACAACCCAAGCGATTTGCCTCAAATCACATAAATCAGTACAAAAAACAATCAGCAAGTCCTTATTGTCTGAAATAATTGCCTAGAAATATAAAATATTTGTCTAATAAAATAAGTCCTTTTCTTCTCTAAAGCAAGAAAACAAAACTGTAGGACAATGACAGTGTTTATACTCCACTCTGGAACAAGTGGAGTATATGCAAAATGTACATAAAACAAAACTCAGAATCATTTGTCGGCATCGACAGGAACACATGCGGTAATAGGTAAAAGGCACGGCGACACAGAAGAGAGGGCTGGAGTGAGGTAAGCCTGAAGCAGTTTACAGGAGCCTGAAATGGTGCTGAAAGCAAAGAAGGGCTGGAGGGCACAGCTCAGAGCTAGACTTAGTTTGATTTCCAGTCTCCCTACCGTGTCCAGACCAGACCACACTCCACATACTAGATAGCGCGGCAAGCAGCATGTGGGGCACAGTTTATGTATATAATGCCCACACACATAGAAATAAATATTAAACAAATTAATTTTTCTTTTTAAAGACAGAATGGACATGAACATGGAAATAAGCCAATTGAAATGTGATCTGAGAGGGTAAATCCTAGCTCATAACTGAGCTTTGGAGTTCATAAAGAAGCCACTTCAGTACTGTATTAGGGAGACGACACAGGCTTAGCCAGGGGTAGCTAAACACTGGGCTGGGCTGTGCATTTTATGTGAAACTATCTCATTCTCTACAAGATTCAGAAGCCTCTATCCAGGATGGGGAACACTTTGAAGGACCAGGATGGTTCACTTTTGACATGCTAAGGATCACAAAAGGCACAAAAAGTGTATATTTCCTATTGGGTACAGAGCAGCAACAATGCACTCTCAGGGCCAAACACATCGGGATTCGTTCAGAAGCTCAAACACTCTTTAGTAGTCAAAGCAATCTGAAATATGAAATCCCCAGGGGAGGCTTTTAAAGTAATCATGACAGAGAAGACAAAATGCCAGTAATCTTTGCACACCGAGCATCAAAAGACCCGTCTGAAATACAAGGTGAACAATATGATAAACTAGATGAAAAGCAGTGATAGCTCTGAACTGAAGCTTGTAAGGATAACTTTGGGCCATCAGGTCTGACATATGAATGGACATCCCTTGTCCCAGAGCTTACATCATTTATAATATTTGTCAGTGATATTGGAAATCACACAATGATAGCTTATGTGTAACCTACTACATTCCTATAAATATGTTGCTATATATATATATGTATATACACTACATGTATACACACATATATATACAAATAATATATATAAACAATACACATATAAATATATATACAAACAATACACATATACACAAAGAATAACAAATATTCATAAATAAATAATAAATAAAAAGTTCTGAAGAACCTTAATCGGGCAAACAAAGGCTTCAGTGTGTTTGACACTCTGTGGCTCAGTGGCAACCTCAGATGATGAAGGGTTGCTTTAAGGAGCATGAAACTAAATATATTTTCTCTACAATCACAAGTAAAAATGACAAAAAATTCGTCAGTCATTTTCTTTCGCCACAGTATTTAAAAGGGTAAATTTTGAGGTAAGTCTAAAAAAAAAATAAAAAGTAAGTTAATTTTAATTCCATTTAAGATGGCAAAATTTTTTGCTAAATTTCAGTGAATTGATGAGGGATCATAAGCTTCATTGTATTAGGAAAGGAAATTACTGATATTACCAAAAATAATTTTATTCATGTTTATGACAATAAATATATCCAAATTCATAAAAAATAAAATGTACTGTCGTTTTTGCTTTTCATGTGGATGTTCAGAAGTCAACAGAAACCCAGAAAGACATG
This sequence comes from Microtus oregoni, assembly GCF_018167655.1. Lineage (NCBI taxonomy): Eukaryota > Metazoa > Chordata > Mammalia > Rodentia > Cricetidae > Microtus > Microtus oregoni. The sequence goes on along the minus strand of NW_024543077.1, from coordinate 8,275,541 downwards.
ATAATTAAACATAAACTGACACAAGGACATAGCCTATGCTGGAAGAACACATTACCCTTCAAATTTTCCCGTCATCCTCAGATGGAAACACACACAACTCTGAGCTCCTCACCTCTCTGCTCTAACATAAAGCGGACCACTACTGCGAATACCTCCGGTGCTCATCCAGCAGGCCCAGCGAGGAAAAATGCCTCAGGGACATTTTGAAGAAATGAGATTCAGAAAGAGTAGAAATTACTGGCTATTAAAAACCTACAGTATGTGGAACAGTCTGAATTTAATACAAGCCAAGAAGATAAAATAACCAACATAAGCTTGTATGATAGAATGAATCATTGTAAAAGTATGTGCTTCTCTACAAACACTGATAGGTAACAAGCTATAAATAGGAAAGTAAACACAGCTTATACTATCCATACTAGTAGCTAATAAGTTATTAATATGGAAGCATAGATATGGAATATTGTGTTCATTCAACAGAAGTTTTCGGAGGGACTAAGGAACAAACAAAGATACCAAAATTCACTGCCTTGCAGAACCTTTAAAGTGGGCATAAATATTTGGTAAATCCTTGGTCAACTGAAGATGTTCTATATAAAACATAGCAGAAATAATACTGTAGGGAGTTTAAATAATGAAAAAAAATGAGATGAAGGATAATAAACAAAACATAAGAAACTAGTTACTAATTACTATTGGGGAACAAAAGGCTAATGCAAATGGACTTACAAACCAGCAAACAGTGGGTAAGCAAACAGGGCACAAGCCACAACAGAAAATAATACATAGCAAGTAAGGGTGTGGAAAACCACACACCTGAAAGAATTCGCATTACACTGAGCTAGGACTCACTAACCACCACAAAGCAGGCAATTCCCTTAACTTTGGCTGCCTTGGGTAAATATATATATATATATATATATATATATATATATATATATATATATATATACACACACACACACACACACACACACACACACACAATTTATACTCAGATTGCTGCCAAGGTGAACTGTTAAATATTCCTCAACAGCCATCTTGCAAATCAGGCAGACAGACATAGAGTAAGCAACAAGCTGATGAAAACAAACCACACAAGTATTCAAGGAGAAAAGTGACCATCTTCTTAGGGCAAACTGAGGCTGGTCAGGAAGATGCTTAGTGGACCTTGGGCAGGCTCAGGGTTCCTCATAGCATAAGGCATGAGTGAAATTATTAGCTATGTAATAATCCTTTATAATAATAAACATCCTAGAATACATACATAATAATATAATATAAATAATAATAAAATCCTATATAATAATAAAGCTGTAATAATAGTTTAGATTCATTACCAATTTATTTCAGATCTAATACTACTAGAAAAATAAAGTCCAATGATATATAAATAAAACTTCCTATCTTCAAAGCTATCTTAGCAAACATTCTCTGCCAATCACTATGAATCCATATAAACATGCTTTCTGCCTGGCCTCATTCTGTGTATTTTACTGTAGGCTAGACCATTGCTCTAATTAGAGTAACAAGGGCCTATTATGTGTTAACAGTTCTACACAAAGCTTCCTACCACATAATAATCTAAATTATCAATGCTTCAGTATGCATAGATGGACCACCCTCACTCTGAGAAAGATTTAAAGAGACGGCAGCCATAAATTTAACTGTACTATGTCAATCTTGAGAATTATTTGCTGTGGAATAATCCTTCTGAACACTGTGAATATGTATTACTTTCAAGGGTTAATAAAGAACTGACTGGCCTATAGCTGGGCAGGAAGAGATTGGGCGGGAGATCCAGATTAAATGGATGCTGGGAAGAAGAAAGGCAGAGTCTGGAGTAGCGAGGATACACAAAGAAAAGCAAAATGGAATGGACATGCCATACTGAGGAAAGGTTCCAAGCCATGGGAAAGATCATAGATAAATATGGGCTAAATTAAAATCTAGTTAGCTAGAACAAGCCTGAGCTATTGGTAGAGCATTTATAATTAATATTAAGCCTCTCTGTATTTATTTGGGAGCTGTTGGTGGGAAAGAAACATCCACCAACAATAATTTTTCACAATTAAAATATATAATGTGAGCTGTGGTCATATCAGTCTGAACATGCCTGACCTTGTCTAAAATAGCCAATGTATATACTGTGTACAAACCTGCTATTTGTAGAAATTACCATACATTGGTCATAACTTCTGAAAAGTCTATTCCTTTTCCCCTCACTTCTCAAGAAGCAAACTGCATATTAAGATATAATCTCAATGCAGATGGGGGAAATCTCACGGGGCCCCACTCCTAGATGAGGAGTGATAAGCAATGAACAATGGCTGAGAGAGGGTGAGATTATCTCCCATAAGCATAGCCCTCTTACCCCATGTTATATATGAATACATATTATTTATATAATAAATATATGTTTATTCATTTATGTGTATATGTAACAACATGGTTAAAAAAGGAGTCCTGAATTAGGGAATAAGGGAGGGCAGAGAGGGAAAGGGAAATCATGTAATTATACTCTAATTCATTATTTAATTAAAAAGATATACTCCCAACAAAAACAAGCAGGCTTTTTTAGCATTTGTTTCATTTCAACAGAATTAGAGAAAATTAATTCTCAAGTCCATTTGAAACCGAAATGCATACTGGTCTTAATGTCTGAGAAATGAATGAGGCAGTGTGATCAAACCTACTAGGTGCCAATCCATCTGTGAAGCAAAGCAAACTAACACCCTGTGAATCTGTCAACAATATCAGTACAATTATAGATATCAAAATTAACAATTCATTGAGATCCGCTATGTCCAAAGAATGTTATAAACAATCAGTTCTGATGTTATCTTTTTAAAAATCCTATGAGGTAGATGTTCTTATTTTTTCCCATTCCAATATAATAAAACAAGATTAGAGGCATTGAGTGACATAATTGGTGGCTTGTCTGGGAAAGAAACAAAGTTACATCAGCAGGGGGAAAGAAGAATCTATACTCACAACCAACTGACTGTTAAAAGTAGTATTCCCAAGTCATTGGTGAATGGACGTCAGGCAGGAGTCAAATCATATGACATTTTTAGACCTTATTTAATAGGAAACACCCGCAAGTAGGTGGATACAAACATGTGGTATCATAGAACTTGTAATTTTCAGGTTGAGAGGATGGGTCAAACAGTAAGAGCCTACACACAAGCATGTGTACCTAACTCGGGTCTCCATCACCCAGGTAAGAAGCCAGGCATGGCATCTCTAATCCTAGTTTGGGGAGACTGAGATGGGAGGAGTCCTGGAACGCCCTGGATAGCCAACCAGGCTGAATTAATAAACTCCAGGTTCAGTGGGAGCTTCTGTACCAAAAAATAAAGTGAGAACAATAGGGGAGACAAAAGAGGACGTGGACTTCTTTTTGGACACAAAATGCACAGGAACACACACAGTTGCACACATACACACACACACATGGGAACACACACCACACACACATGCACAAACACACACTCTCAATTTTAAGACCATCTTAAGATCTACATTGGATTTGATGTCATTCTAGGATACATGAGACCCTGGCTAAACAAGAACAGCAGTAATCAGAGTAATTGGGAATATTGTCTTTATATCAAGAGCAAGACAGGATTGTTAGAATTAATTGCCAACAAACAAACAAAAAAAACCAAGCAAGCAAACAAAAATCTTTAAAAAAGAAGAAAATATTTCCAACAGATGAAGGGTGAATGGCTCTAATATTAAAAGAAACCTGCTGCAAAAACAACCAATTTAACAAAAATGAGAACATTTAGAGGAATCCATGGTGGAGACACAAATAAAATAATATAAAACATTCTCATCTTTGATCAATGCCAGAGAAAAATGAAAAGGTGACCCTGATAATCTTCCCCATTTGTAAGCTGCTCAAAATTAGAACACTGGTAAAATTTAAGTCAGTGTGGCCCTCAGAAAACAAACAGAGACGAAGGTCTTGCTACCGAGGATTATCCACTCTGCCTTCACGTGTGAAGCAGATCTGTGGTCCTTAGCAGAATTAACATCTATTTTTCTCTTACCTTATAACATTCACAGGGATGGCTACTTCTGTTTTTTTTTTCTTTTTTTCTTTTCGTTTTTTTTTTTTTTTTTCGAGACAGGGTTTCTCTGTGGTTTTGGAGCCTGTCCTGGAACTAGCTCTTGTAGACCAGGCTGGTCTCGAACTCACAGAGATTCGCCTGCCTCTGCCTCCCAAGTGCTGGGATTAAAGGCGTGCGCCACCACCGCCCGGCGGGGATGGCTACTTCTGAAAAGGGAATTTTCAAAGTGCCTTTGAATACACTATTCCTTGGTTGTAGACTGTCTTTTCTTCATTTTTCTCTATAAACGTCTGACTCAGGGTACAATATTCAGCTCAGGTGTGTCGTCCTCAGGGGTGGCTCTATTTAATTCATCTTTATAGCCCTGAGAGCAGTTGCAAGGGCCTTGCAGTGGTTTAAATTCTATGCAGACGCAAGGCAGCCTGAAATACAGGACAGCTGGAACGGCGATAGACCCTGGGAGAACACACCCTGTGTGTGAAGCGGTAACCGAGGAAGGCTGTGAGCATCAGAGATAATGGACGGAGAGCAGAAAGGAACAACTGCTGGGTGCAGTAGGGAGCTGAGCAGAGTGGATGCACACACAGGTCCCACAGCTGCGGGAGACAGCCATAAACCAGAGCTAAGGCTAAGCAAAAAAGCGTATTAAAAAAAAAAAAAAGAGTTTGAAAAAAAAAAAAGAATTCCTACAGAGAAACGCATGAAAATCAAATGCCTTCTCATGAAGTTGCCTGCATTGCCCCTGCCTGCTCTCCCAGCAGAGGTTTGAAGCATCTTTTCTTGCAACCACAGGAAGATCTGCTTCACAGTGCGGTGAGTGTGGATTGTTGCTGAGTTTGGTTTGGTTTTCAAAGATGAGGTTTCTCTTTGCAACCCAGATTAGTCTGGAACTTACGATGTAGGTTTCTGAGCTCAAAGTTATGACAATTCTCCTTCCTCAGTTCTCCCAAGTGCTAGGATAAGAAGCATGAGGCACTAGATCTCACTTACAGAAATGAATTTGCTAAGTTTTAAATTGCCATAATTGGAATTGGTATAAAGTATGATTTCTGTTTACTTTTTCTCCTTAATCTCAATGTGGACTCCATCTGTGCCATTCTTTTAAACGGAGATTAAAAAGGTACTGTTGCTGATATTTCCAAGAACATCTCAAAATAATTTTTAAGAATTCATAATATTCTTCTAAATTTTCTTTCCCAAAATAAGAGTTGATAATATCTTATCTCATCTACTAATCATTCACTCTGTAATATATGCATTTATCATTTATTCCACTAACAAATGTCCTGAATGTATTGAATAAATGAAAAATACATTATTTAAAATGATCATGACCAAAGCCCCCAAACTGGACATTTTCTCTCTATATTTCTTTGCCTTATATGTCTGCTACTTTGCAGACTTCCAACCACACACCTTCATTTCCTTCCACTCTACCCTAAACCCCTACTAACAATTGCTTGCTTTTCTCTTTGATACTTGACTTCTATATTTAGTTTTGATTATCATATATGTAAAACCAGACAGTACTTTTTCATCTTTCATAATATTGTTGAGGTTCATCCATGGGGCAAAAATGGCAGACTTTCCATTCAGTGGTACATGGACAAAAAGACAAGTAACAACCCTGAACCAGACAGATGAAGTCTCAAATGGAGAGAAAGAAGGAGAAAAATGTGCCCTGTGGAATGGCCCAGGCCCTTTTCCACCAAACCGAAAGCACGTTGGGGTTCAAAGGAGGGAGTCCAGCCCAGCACCTGGACCAACACTGTGCCTACTGCCCTCAGAGCCTGTGGCAGTCCTGCCATGTAACCTCCTGCCTCCCGGCTGCTCTACCAGGCACTGGCTTGTCTGCTGAAGTCCTGTTGAGCTCTGAAACTCTGATTCATATCTTTAAGTAGCCAGTATTTTTCTGTTCCAAAGATAAGCAATCTCAGAGTGATCCCATTATTCAAAGTTCAGTTATCATTGTTTTAGTCTAGGCCCAAGAACAAATCACTAAATCATTTCAGTGCTCAAATGTCTTGTTTTCCTGCTGTGTAGCCCAGGCTAACCCAAGTGGTCCAGCTTGGAGGTCATTGCAGCAGTCCTCCAGCCTCAGCCTCCCCAGTGCTAGACTGAAATATCTAAACTCGTGGGTCAAAATAAATCTTCCGTCTTTTTAAGCTAATTATCTCTTGAGAGTTTCGTTGTGGTGACGGCACAGAATGAGTACTGGACACAGAAGCATCTAACATGTCGTGGTCTGGATATAACAGGGTTGCTAATGTCCGTGTATTAAATGTGTAGCCCTGGCTCACGGGCGATTGAGAAATGTCTGAATTGGTGGTGGGGTGAGTGATAACATCATCAGTAAATCAAACCACTGGCAATTTCAGAGGTCAACGGGCAATTAGAACTGGGGCCTGGCTGGCGGATTCAGGTCACATCGTGTCCCTGGCCCCTTCCTGTCTCTGTCTACTTCCTGTTTCTGTCTACTTCCTGTCTCTGTCTACTTCCTGTCTCTGTCTACTTCCTGTCTCTGTCTACTTCCTGTCTCTGTCTACTTCCTGTCTCTGTCTACTTCCTGTCTCTGTCTACTTCCTGTCTCTGTCTACTTCCTGTCTCTGTCTACTTCCTGTCTACCATGATGTGACCCACCGTTCCATCACACATTCCCCACCCTGCTGTTTCAGCCTGGCTGAAGACCACAGCCGTGGAACCAGCCAACCATGGACTGAAACCTTTGAAGATGTGAGCCAAAAGCAATTTGTCCCCACTTTATGTGGGTTTGCTCAGGTGTTTTGTAGGATTGACAAAAGGGTCCTAAGACTCTAATGTACCTGATGTGTAGAAAATACTTCAGTGATTCCTGGACAGTCTGGATAAGCCAGGAGAAACAGCAGCAAGGCTAAAGAGTACACATCTGTGCTCTTCTTGTACTGACTTCCAAGGCTCCATGACTCACGCCTGTCCTTTTGACTTCTTGTGTAAAGCCTCCCCAGTAGCTGTCTGGCCTCAGTTATGCAGCTACAGAACTATCCCTGTAGGGGCTGAATTATATTATATAGGCCCATATTCCTACATTGTCTTGTGGTCAGGGAATGTTGAGAGAGCTACAAGGCACAGTTTGCACCTGCCACACAGAAGGTGGTCGCCTAGCCTTTTGATACTGAAAGAACCTGATGCCATCTAAAGCAAGTAGTCAGGATATGCTAATGTCGTTCTGCTCCTTCTATTGTAATTTAGGAGGTTGGCTGGGGAAGAGGTGATTTTTTATGTGACAAAATGGGCCTGTGCATGGCTGTAGTATTATGAGCGGCGGGGCTGCGTCCCCAGCACCCCGGCAGCCTGGCTAGCTTATGCTCCAAAATAACAACACACAAACTGTATTCATTTAAACACTGCTTGGCCCTTTAGCCCTAGCCCTTACAGGCTAATTCTCACATCCCGATCAACCCATCTCTAATAATCTGTGAGCACCGGTCTTACCGGGAAAGATTCAGCATGTCTAACCTGGCGGCTTGCTTCATGGCATGTGTCTGCCCAGGAGCGGAGCATGGCGTGTCTCTGAGGCGTCTGCTCCCGAGAGGAGAGCCGTGGAGACTGAGCTCACTTCCTCTTCCTCCCAGCGTTCTGTTCTGTTTACTCCTCCCACCTATCTTCTAACCTATGAGGGCCAAGCAGTTTCTTTTTATTTAACCAATGACCTTCCTCCATCACATGGCCGTGACAAAACAAGCATAGCTATAGACATGACCTAAGTCTTTCCCCTTGCTACCTAGGAAACAGAATGCTAAAGAATCTCCCCCCCTCAATTTACATTTTGAAGTACAAGTTGTTTGGATAATAAATGTGGGTGATTTTTAGGATGTGAACTCAGGATTTCTTCAAGGATCACCAAAACTTCCTCCCAAAATAGTTGAGTGAGTTGTGTTTTCATTCCCACATCTCCACTCTGATATAAGAAATGGTTTATGTCCAGGCTGGTCCCAGACATAATGGCCCACAACGTGGTGCCCAAACCCACCACCATGAGACTCAGAGTCTCATGCTTTACCAACAAGATAGTCCTCAGACCAGCTCCAACAAAGCCACTGACTTACTGCCCGAGCAGAGTCTCCGAAGTCTATCTTCAACCTCCCCATGGCCCTGATGATGGCAATGATGGACTGGATGGTGTTACTGTAGACCACGGCCTTGTACTGTTTACACTCTTCTTCTGAGTAACCAGCTTCGTGGATGATTCTGAGGAGAGCAGAGGAAAACAGGCTTACTTCCTGTACAGAAGTCACTCAGAGATGTACAAACATGTCTAATACCTCCATCTACTTACTTCATTTGCTTCACAATCGTACTTTTCCCGGATTCGCCAGCACCTGGAAAATAAAATAAGGATTTTCTCATTCAGTATCATCACTTAAGTATCTCCAGCTCCCAGTGCACACACACACATGCGTGGGCAACACCCTCTTTGTCACTTATATTGAATGTTGTATGATATTACAGCAAAATACAAACTATGGAGGATGAAGAAGTACAAAGACCAAAGGTATAAGGTGCATCACACAGTCAATAGGAAGTGGTCTCAGAACTAACATTCTTCTTTCCTGACCTCTTCCTTCCCATTCTTTCTTGTGGTGCTAGAGATCAATCCTCAGGCCTCACATATTCAAGGCATGTAAATGCTCTACCACTAAACAATATTCAGCCCTGTATTCAGGATTTTGCTAAGTAAATAGATTCAGCCATTCTTACCACTGGAGGAAAAATGGGTAATTGTGTGAAATGGTTAGTATTAACTTTTTATGACAGTAACCACTTTACTATAGAGAGATCTCTTAACAGTATGTTGCACATCTTAATACATTATAAAACAGTACAATTTAAAATTAACTTTTCCTGCCAGCATAAAAATACTCAAATTTAAGTCTATTTTCTATTACTTCATAATAAGCCTTTCAATGACAATATACTCGGCTGAAAAAAATGTTTCTGGTATTATATATTCTCTAAAACATTAGAAGTATTCAGTCTTTTGTAGGCAGAGACTGGTCGTTCATTCCCAGCTGCCCAGACCCAAAATAATCACAAAGACTGTATTAATTAAAACACTGCTTGGGCAATAATTAGGCGTCATGCTAGCTAGCTCTTACATCTTAAATTAACCCATTTCTATTAATCTGGGAATCACTATGTGGCTATGGCATATGGAGTAAAGTTCCTAGGCATTTGTCTCCTTCAGGAGCTACATGGGTTCTCAGTGACTCCACCTAATTTCTTCCCTGTCTTGGCTTGGAATTCCTACCTTACTCTATTCTGTCCTTTGATAGACCCAAAGCAGGTTCTTTATTAACCAATGGTATATAGAATAGAATCTCACATCAGTCTTTGGCTGGGCATGATAGCTCACAGCTATAACCCAACATTTCTGAGTCAGAAGAATGACACAGTTTAAAGTGACCCTTGGCTACCTAGTGAGTTTCAAGATAGCTAGTGAGCCTCTATATCACAAAACCAAAACTATGAAAATAAAAATAAATCAGCTCTGATTGAAAATTGAAGTATTATAAATTGTTTTGATCATGGTTTTACACATTGGTAGGTATTTCAACTGTTGGACAAATATCTTAACAGTAACTTTTGGCTACTTTGAAGTAGAAAGACACTGGTGTAAGAAGCCACTTGAGGGACTGGAGCGATGGCTCAGTAGTTAGAAGTACTTGCTGATCTTACAGAGACCCAGGTTTTGTTCCTAGTACCCACATTAGAGAGCTCACAACCACCTGTAATTCCACTTCCAGGGTATTCAACATTCTCTTCTTGTCTCTGCAGGCACAAGGCATGTATGTGGTACATATTCACACATGTAGGCAAAAGACTCATATACACAAAATAAAAATTGATATTTTAAAAAATCCAGAGAGCCATGGAAATGGGTTAGCAATTAGGAGCCCTCTCAGGTTTGATTTGCAGCACACACATGGCAGATCACAACAACCCTAACTCCAATGCCAGTAGACTTGATGCCCTTTTCTGATATACACAGGTGACAAGCATATACATGGTACATACACATACAGGCAGAACATTAATGTATACAAAATAAATAAATCTAGAATAAGAAAGAAGAGGGGAAAGGGGATAATAGGTGATAGGGATAGAGGATGAGGAAGGGGAGGGAGGAGGAGATTTAGAAGATGAGGGAAGGGATGGAGGATCAGGAAGGGGATCCATGGAGGAAGGGGCATCCATATCCATGATAGCCACAGTCTCCAGGAACTGTAGAGATGGTTCAGCACTTAAGAGAACTTGTTGCTCTTGCTAAAGACCCTGCATCTTAGCACCCACATGGTGACTTTACAGCCATCCATAACCACAGTTACAGGAGATTTGACACAGTCTTCAGACCTCTGTGGGTATCAGGCACACACATAGTACATATACATATATGCAGGCAAAACACTCACACACATAAAACAGAATTTAAAAATCCAGAAAAAATTAAAGAAGCTACATGAGGAAATTTTAAAGAGTAAATGTCAATAGAAAGGGCTCTGCACTGCCTGCCAATCGCTAGGCAGCAAGGTTATGCCAGACAGTGCTTTTTCCCTCTTCCTTTCAAGGAGGTCACAAACCCAGGAGCCATTCTCTAACCTGTCCCCCTGACCACTTGCTACATGCAAAAGGTTTCCTTAGGAACCAAACCCTAGCTTTATGCGGTACTACCACATAAATATTAGCAAGGAAACGGGGTTCCCCTTCATTCTCATCCCACTCAGCAAGAGCTGCTCTTACTATCTGACACAAGACCAATTACACTCTCTATGTGTTGAGAAGATCTGAGCACAGGGCACAGGGAGAGCTGACAACTGCACACACGTGTGCCCTCTTTGGCATAACCATGTGTACAGAAGAACTTAGTTCCTGTTTGAGAAAGATTCTGGGTCATGTGCTTTTATGCACCTCATTCTCCTGTTTTCCTAGGGTTGTCCCCATGGTGTTTTCTGCTCATCATTACTGAAGAGCATAGACAGGAGAATGCCCAGGGCTAATCCCATTACAATTCTTCAAACACTATCTCCCCTGCTCCACACCCACCAAACCTGTTCTGCTTCCTCTGGCCATCTGTGATCTTCTATCAACCATACTTATCTCCACTGCCAGCCCCGCCAGATTCCACAGGTGATAACTTGCTGCCTTCCTGCATCTGATTCTACTGGGATTCTCAGCACCTGTCACCACACAGTCAGCCAACCAGAAGGGAAGAAAGCTGTTATGTTGAAGATTTTAGAACTCATAGATGCTAAACTTCAGCATTGCCTTTGTCTTTTCCTCCTGGAGTGACTGACAGACATAGAACACACATGTATACACACACACACACACACACACACACACACACACACTCACACAGGGGGCATCTGAAAACAAGCTGTAGTTAAATGACCTGTTTGAAACAGCTTAAGAAGAAACTGACTAAGTTTACTAAGTGTTTGATATTCAAGGAACCCTCATGTCAAATAGAAAAGCAGGCATTGAATAAACAATAGGGCTATTCTTTCTCTACAGACAGTCTTAATCTTTCGTGGCATCTGCCCATAAAAAAAAAACAATTCCAAGATAAACAACCCATCATTTGCTCTCGGTGACAGTGGCTTGGCTCTGTGAAAGGCACAATTGCAGGCATTGTGGCACACACATTTCTCTAAACCAGGGCTGGGTCCCCTAAGTGGTACAGGGTAGCCAGTCCCCAGGAGGGCAGTCTCTAATTCTGCATTTAGAATAGTGCAGGAGCTGAGAGCAGTGTGGCATGCCGTGGTAGAACACGTCAAAACATAGGGTCCATCAGGACACAGGGCAAGCCCACAGGTCCCCTCACCTGTGCTGTTAGTGAGACCATTCCGAGCTAGAGAAGCCAGTGAGGTCTGACATCCTTGCTGAAGAGAAAGTCAGAGGACTGGATGAGACTGTTCTCAGCTGACTATGTTTACAAAGATTAGGGTTTACTTTTGCTTACTTTGTTTTGTTTTGTCTTTTAAGATAGGGTTCTCTGTGTAGCCTTGGCTGTCCTGGAACTTACTCTGTAGACCAGGCTGGGCTCAACTTGGAGATCCACCTGCCTCTACCTACCAAGTATGTGCCACCACCACCTGGCTATAACTTTCAAACCTTACAATGGAGGTAATTATTTTAATGCTAAGATTATCTTGAAATTCTAAACCATTTTTTCACTCTCTGAAAATAATTGGTGACATGGGGTACTTGGCTTATTCTGTAAGGAGCACTCAACCTCTTGCTCCTGTTGACGCCTGTTCAAGCCTGTAGGGTTGAAGAGTAGAAGTGGCCATCTTATTAACCAGGCATCTCCTCTTTCCACTGGTGACAAATCTCTGGACAATAGGTATCTAGAGGCATAAACCCTGAAAAAATTTTTTTAACACTTAGCAATGTATGTAGTTAGTTTTCAATTCTTGCTTCCATGCTAAGAAAATATTAGCATGAAAATTATAAATCCTTCCTGTTGCAATTTCAGCATTCCAAATCGTGATATCCTGCCTCCTAACATCACGAAAGGCTGTTCTCTGCAAACCTCAGTCAGAACAGTCGTGTTTAAGAGGGCAACAGGAAGCAACATTAAAAATCAAACATCAAAACCTGTAAAGTGACAGAAGGAAAAGCCTGCTGTCCCCAGAAGTACTCCGCCAGGAGGCTATTACTTTCCACTTACATCCAGAGTGAGACAAGAAAAAACAGTTGCACAGACCCTACCAAGTGCAGCTTCAATGAGAACATGAAAGGCTCACGTTCAACACATCGGACAGAAAAGTCTCAGGCGTGAAGGCATTGGGGTCATAAGCCCAGAAGCTCAAGGTGACTCTCTGGTCACAGTGATGTGAGACTTGAGAGGAGACAGAGAAGGGGCAGTGACTCCTAGGGGACTGAGGATATGTACAGACATGCACAGGTCATGATGGGCCCACAGAGCTAAAAGTGGAGGCATTGAGGGGAACCCTCCCCTTCCCCCGGGGCCTCCTTTTAGGAGGAAATGACTGGCAGAACATTGCACCTCTGAGAGCCCATGCTGGGCGCAGCATGTGTGTGAAATGGAGCTTAGCAGAAAATGACTCCAGAAACAGATGCTAGAAGAGCAACATCCACAATGCAGGAGCCCCAGGACACAGAGGGAAGGCCTTGCAATAGGAGGTCCCACCAACATGGCAGCCCATCAGTGGGGTCACTGAGAATACACTGAGGACAGCTAGGGTGAGGGAGGGCAGTGAATGGGAAAACTTAAGCAAATGTAGGAAGTCCGTAGTCAATAACTATGTGACCCAAATTCCTTGAACATAAGCACAGTTAGGAGGGATTGTGTGCTAGTGGAGGAAGGTCTAGTTCTCCTGCCTGAAGACTCGGTTACTGCTCAACTCAAACCCTCATCCTCAGCTCGACTACACAATCTCTTAGCAGGCTCTATAATAATACACCTTGACTATCACTTTAATGGTTATTCAATAATAAACATACTCTACTACGTAAGGAAGGTTTCTGGGCTGTGTGATTTTGTTATAAATTGTAATTCCTCAACAGTTGAAATAATCTATAATCTTTTCTACTTTGCTCTAAGAGCTCCAAATGTATTTAACTTATATTTACAACGCGCCTGATCATCTAAGATAAAGGACAATTTGATGACTGTAACCCCAAAAACTTAAGACCTCAAAAGGAATCTATTTTCTTCAATTAACATAAAATTATTCACCATGAAGAACGAGTATACAGGAAGCAAAATCAGCCTGGCTCTGAGTTATCCACATGCTCACTACAGCACTAGTCCCACAGTTCAGACAGCCTATGAATCTAACGGAAGTGGTTCGAGAACACATGATGATGATGGGCATGCCCGTGTGTGTGTGTGTGTGTGTGTGTGTGTGTGTGTGTTTGTGTGCGTGTGTGTGTGCCCATGTGCGCTCGCGCTTCATGTGCTTATGTGAGTACTTGAAATTTGTTGGCAGCAGATTTTAAATATCTTCAGCACACAAAAAAAAAAAACGGTAGGTATATCGTGATGGATAAGACAATTAGATTGGTTTAAGCACACATACACATATGTACTAAACATAGCAGTTATACACTGTAAGCATACACCTTCACATCTATTTCAAATACACATGTATATCGCATGTCATAAAAGAGGGAGAAAGTGATCCTACCAACACCTCAACCTTGGAGCTCCAGCCTCTAGAACTGTGAAAGAAGAGTGTATGGAAGGAAAGAGAAAAAGTCGATGTGCTGGCTAGGGAACCCCAGAGAGAGAGGAGAGCATTAAGGAGAACTGTGCTGCACGCTGCCCATCCCGGGCATTGCTGGGAAACACACCACAGGCGGGCCAAACTATGGTGAAGAAGAATGGAGGACTAGATGCTACAGGCGCCCTTCTGCGAGTGTCTGCAGGGAGTTTTAATCCAGCGGTTCTTTTTGGACAGCAATAATAACAGCTTATTCTACCCCATTCTGAGTCACTTTCATGGCTCCGTGAGAGACAAACAATACCAAGGTCTCTATCACAGTTTGCGGTTATATCTTCTTGAATTCGAATTTGAAGCACACACTGGCAATGCTGAGGCATGAACGGGCAGCCCGTATATGGTGGTTCTGTTGAACTTGTCCATATTGGGTTTCATGATCTACGTTGATGAGGACGACTGACCAGGTCTCTTCCTAATGGGGGTACCAGATCTCATTACAGATGGTTGTGAGCCACCATGTGACTCCTGGGAATTGAACTCAGGACCTTGGGAAGAACGGGTAGTGCTCTTAACCACTGAGCCATCTCTCCAGACCTTATGTTTTCTTAGCAAGCATCATATACTATGCACTGTAGTTGGTTTAGTTGTCAATTACCTAACCAGCAACCTCCAAAGATGGAATTATGTATTTTGAGCTAGACCAGTGTATACTACTAGGCCTGAAGCTTCTTAGGTTTGCAGGTCTTAGACAAAGTAGACAAACTAATGACTACATGCAACCAAAAAGAAATCTCTCTGGGTACAGGACTATCTCCCTCCCCAAGATACAGGTGCAAATCAGGTTCCTCCCATTGCCTTGACATTGAGATTAGCTCCAAATATCAAGGTACTAAAAGAGTGATACAAAATTGAACACACTAAAATCACTTTGCATGATCAAATGGTGGCCGGAACCAGAAAAAAATAAAAAAACAGCCAAAAGAGTCCCAACAAGTTGTGAGAAGGAAAAGATTCACTTATCTGATTTGTTTATGCTTCGGGGGGTGGGAGTGGATGCTAAGACAGGTCACCTATAGTCTTCACCGGCCTCACACTCCCTAGAGAGTCATAGCTAGCCTTGAACCCCTGATGTTCCTGCTGTGGTTTAGCATGGGCTGGAAACACAGGTTGCCTCCACATCTGGCTCTGCATATGCTTATAAACTGGAGTTAATTCATCACCATCACGACCGATCAGACAAATCAGGAATCCTATCACCCTAGTGTGTCACCAAGGATAAGTCTAACTTGGTATCCACACTTGCTATTGAAAATGAATATAGTCTATAAAGTAGATATAGAAATTTACCCATGGGTAAATTTCTTAGCAAAAGACATCTGGATTTTCATAATTATTTGCGCATTTAATATATTTCTTTGGTTGAAGAAATGCACAAGGAAAACTCAGTTTCACAAGTTATGTAGTTAGAAAGGGGAGGGCATTAGTACATCATTTCTTGATAACTGGTGGTTTTTGATTCGGTATCAAAATTTTATGATGAGAGGCTTCTCTGTACTTACCCACTGGTAATTTCTTGTATAGGTACAATACACGTAGATCATATTTACTCTGATAATGTCTTAAAGTTGGTTAGAACACAGAATCCTAAATCATTTCTATGAACTATTCATATTTTTTGGTCAGTAACATCCATCAGTTTATCTTGTAGTCTTTGAAGTGGGTGTTTTTATGCATGTCTGTTCTAGAAATTGGCTCACTGATTTACACAGAATTGGATGCTGATGTATTTCATTATGAAAAATTTTAATCCTATTTTATTATACATAATTTCATCAGAAAATGTGTTCGGGGAGAGGGGGCTACAAGTCCCATGCAGGAGACAAGTAGTTTTCTGTCTTAAAAGGTTAAATGTTATTCCTCACTGTACTGTTCAGTGTTTTCCCTGGACTTAAACACTAAGGTCAGAGCCCCAAGTCAGAAGGACTATAATTTTGCAGCCTGGCAAGTAAAAACGGTTTCCAACAAAAGCAAGGTGAGTCCCTTTCACGATTCAGTTACACGTCTGCTTTCCCGGGAGCATCATTACACGTAGGGACACTGCAGAGGCACTTTGGGGGTGCTTCTGATCTAGTTCTATAGAACATTAATGAAGTGAGCCCGGGGACCTGCACTAGTAATTCCAGCAGTCCAGGCAAGAAAGTGAGGAGTTCAAGGACAACCTGGGCTATAGAGCTGGATCCTGAACAAAACAATACCAACCCGATAGTTGTAGAGATGCGTGCAATTAAGAATAAATAGTTAACAGAGAATGACTCTTAACTCTCATTTTTCTCTTTTAATCAGAAGGTGCAGGCTGCGGAATACAGTAATTACTACTGCAATCTGATGTCACTGACTTAATTCCCTCTGCTGACCAACATTCTGACCCATTATAGCTGGGGTACTGTTAGTACCAGGAAGAGCACAGCAGGAAAGAACAAAGGTCCTATGAACATCTATGAAATAGTATCCTAGAATGTCCCACACCCAGTATCACTCTGGTGATGTAATGTCATCTTTGCCTAACTCACTACACTCCCAAAATAAAGAGAACCCATGTTTTTCACCATCGTGAGAGCCTACTGCACACTGCTGTATTTAACACACAACAGCAACGCAATAGATTATAATGAACTGGTCCAGAGGGAGAGAAGAAACATCCCATGAAATATAAGAAAACAGAGCAGATACGTGGATTGTGGGAGGAGGCAAATGTTTGTGGGAGAAAAAATGAAGATCATGGTGGCAGCCTGAGTCTGGCTGCCCACGGGAAGAGGTTCCCTCTCCCTTCTATTCAGGCAGTAGCTGGGCAGTGTTGAAGGGCAGCCCGGAACAATGCTTCCTTTGCAAGCTCAAAGGCCTGAGTTTGGTGCTAGCAATGCAAAATATAAAGTCGGGAACATGTCTGTGATTGGACAGCTGTGTCCCTCATGCTCTCCTGCTGCTAGAAGGATGTCATGTCACTAAATTTGTCAGCAAAGCCCAAGTCACACCCATACAAAGCAAAAGGGGCCATGTGGCTTCTAATTCTTACCCTTCTATATGAGGAGACCTATTCCTATGGACTTGTTCTACAGTGTGGATTAAGGCAATGCCCAGGAGATAAAGGAGCAGTAAGATGCCAGGACCTGGTCTCTGAATGACCGGAAGTCTACCACATGACTCTGGGGTACCATAAGCGTCTTCTTTGGTTAAGTTTCTCAGATATAAGAACTTGACTTCCAGGAAGACTTATTTTTTTTTCATTGGTCAGAACCTAAGTAAAAGTTAAAAGAGTAACACAACTACATAATAGGGAAATGTTCATAAAGAATAAAGATTTAAAAAATGGCTTTTTACTAAGTCATGAAATATTAATTGATAATAAAAAATTCCAACATTAACAAAGTGCAGCAGCTGATAAGAAATTCTGGGGTGAGGGTAGAGTGATGGATCAATGGTTAGAAGCACTTGTAACATTTTCAGAGTGCTTGGTTCAGTTTCCATGACCCAAAGGTTGGCACACATCTATCTGTAATTCCAGTACAGATGTTCTCTTCTGGCCTGCAGACCAGGCACAGTATGTGGTACACAGACACCACACACACGCAGACACTTAGTCACACAAAATAAATCCCCCCCTTTTTTTTTAAAAAAAAGGAAGAATCTTTGGCAGTGTAGATTATCAACTACTTCCCAGAAATAGCCCAGGACTCCAAATGATACATTTATTTAATATACTGTATCCCAAGCATTGGTTTAAACAGAAGAATTATAAGAACTCATTGTGAAAAAGATATAAACAAAAAAATAAAACTATTTATAAATATATGTATCATATATTAAAACTATTTATAAATATATGTATTATATATTTCTAAATATATAAGGGAATATAAATATATAAGAGAAACTTATAAGGAAATAGAGCATAATGGTATTTATATCTCAGTTATATCATCAAACATGTCTGCGGTTTCCCACTTTTTATATTGTCCATAAAACTGAATCAAAATTATGTAATTTATTTAGAAAAATTCAGTCACATTTCTCCCATGTTTAAAACTGAATAAAATCATCCTCTTTAGGCTCATTTGCATCTACCCACCTTCCCATCTCATCAGCCATGCACATAAATCTCACACTCCAGTTGTAGAAATTTACTTTTTTCTCAGAATTTCATGAGCCCTCTTGCCTGCGTTATTCCCTGGCCTCATTCCAGAACTGAGCACTGTACCAAACTGGGTCCTCAAAAGGTAAAGGACGTGGTTAGCACCGGAGCCACTGGGGGTTCAGTGTTCCCACCCAAGGCCATTCTCACTCTCAAAGGCTATGCTACGTGAGTTGACAGACGCTGAGCTGGTTCATGGATCACCGTAGTAGTAGAAGGGACAACGACATCAGAGCTACACAGTGCAATTGAGACTTAGGGGAGAGTTCAGGGCCACACTTAGAGGGAGCTATGACAGACAGGCTCAAAGCAAAGTTGTGGAGCAACCCCCTTCGTCACCCTCAGACCAAAGGAAGCAGAGTGTATCGCCCTATCAGGTGCAGGCTATGCTTGCCAAAAGGAGCTCAGGTGCTTACTCTTTCCCCCCTCAGACTCACCTTCTCTCCCCCACACTAGTGATACAAAGAAGGGGACAATATATGAAGGAACATTTTCCTGCAACATCACATGCATTGACTGTTCAAATGTCTGGGCTTTGTTAAGGTTCCCATGAGTTGTTTTATCTTGTAAACACGTTGTAGTTCTCCCTCCTAACCAGCAGGCGATGATCTGACTACAAAATAAATTCAGATGGTATCTCTTTCTACATGAGAGCAATGGTATGAATTAGCCCCTGCAGTCCTCATCACTTATAAGTAATAGATCTTGAAACATATTTAGAAAGGGAACTGGATATTAGATTTTGACTTTCATCTCAAATGTAAGCTGACTCCATCTTTATATGAGCTTTGCAATGAGTGGGAAGAAGCACAGAGAGAAAATGGAAAAATAAAAAAAAATTTCTTTCCTAATAAAAGCATAAACCCAAAAGTTCTTATTGCTTCTAGTCCCATCTCCATGGCTACAGCAAACTGTTCCAACTGCCCTTGGTTTAAACTAAGACTCTGAACTACACTCACTAGGTATGGGGAGGTATATCCCAGAACAGTTACTAAGGGCTGCTTAGCAGACAGCCAAGAACTTTGCAGCATGTAGAATCCTATTCTGTCCTTACTTTCCCTCTGTCCCATTGCTTTTGAAGTGAGTATTATGTGATTCAACATACGCATAATTAAAAAGTTGAAACAGTGTCCAGTATGGGTTCTATCTCACGGAGTGGGCCTACAGTCAAATCAGACATTGGTTGGTTGCCCCCATAAGTCTGTGCCACCATTGTTCTAGTGTATCTTGCAAGCAGAACACCGCTGTCAATCCAAGGGTCTGCTGCTGCATTGGTGTTTACATTTCTCTTTTAGTAGCATGAAGAGTACCTTCCTCTACCAAAGACACTAGAATCTAGATTTCTTTTTACCTTCATTATAATCTTTGTCCTGTAATTTAAGTCGAATGCCTTGAAGAAATGAGAAATTAGGAAAATAACTTTTTTAAAAGCCATGAATTCAATAAGGGTAAGGCAATGGTTAAGCACGGAACTGAACTATGCAGTTTGGAAGTACCCTTCATTCAGACTGCTTTCTGCCACTTAATTTTGAACCATGTCAAAGAAATAAAGGATCTATCTTGAGTTTAGAATGAAAGGAAAATAGAAACTATCAGCAATGAATCATAACAAAACAAAGTCATGAGCTCGTGGAGAACATAGCTGGGTGAGAGACTTTTCACAACTTTTCAAGTAAGATAACTTTTGTTTTAATTTTAGAATTTCCCCTCAAGAAAAGTTGTTGTTGGCTGTCAAATCCTGATACCAAAAGACATCCCCTGCTTGTTAATTTAAAACTTAATTGCATCCAATTCACATGAGAATGGGAACAACTGTACCAATTTTTTTCTGCAGCCTTCCAAGCACAGTGCATAAGCATTGCACAACTGGATCCAAAAGCCTTTTAGACTCCCTCTTTACATACATCTAACTACCCAAGGCCACATATATCTCTAAAATTACCTAGTCCACACAGTCCAGATACTGCGGCCTCTTTTATCAATAACTATACTTTTAAATTCAAGCAGAAGAATGAAGGGTAGAATTTCCAAACTCTCTGATCTTCAGTCCAGACTGCAAGGAAACAGAACCATTAGAGTACCTTTGCATTCATTCAACATTGTGGATTATGTGGATACCATTTGATGGACACACTGTGAGACACCAAGGAAAGAGACCACGAGAATCCGATTTGTGTTTCCTGCTCATAGAAGGGGGAGGGAGCACAGGTGGCAGGAAATACTTCACACTGAGTGATAAAGAAAGGAAGTGATTAGCATACATGGAGCCTAATCTTAAATTACTAACACCTGCTATTAATATGAATCAAAAACATACATAGGAACTCATCGTGAGAATTTAAATGAAGGAAAAGCAAGAAGTGACAATAGAAGACTATAAAGAACTCAGTATAAAGCTTGCACTCACAGAGAAGACAGCCAAGTTCAAGGTCTGTCTGCTGCCCTATTTCGAGTTCTTAGTCCTCTGCCATTTCAAACACAATGCTACAAATCTGCCCTACTTGAAAGGATCCTAGGGGTCGGGGGAGATTACAACCAGAAGATGGTGTAAGAAAAGACACTGTTTCCATTTGAAGGGTGATGAGGCAGGAAATGTTAAGAATGGAGAAAAGCTAGAGGTAAGTAAGATATCTCATGAAGAGCTGAAGATCCATCACACAGAATATATTACACCATGTGACACACGAAAGATCAGAATTAACAACGGAAACAGCAGTCACAGATCTGGGACTGGGGCTGGAGAGACAGTAATCTGTTAATTATCAGATGGCAGAACATAGCCTACTCTGTCATTTGTCATAGACTTGCCGCCCTCCACACTGGTCCTTTACTGTTAAATGTTTCACTGGGTGCCATCAGTGTGTGACTTTGACGGAAACAGTAAACACTACTCACTCGCTGGCATGCCTGGGAAGTACGGACTTTGTCTACCTTGATTCAGGCAGAGATTTGAAAATTTTAAGTTGGGTATAAACATCAGTGAAACCACCATATAGTTCTCACATCCTAGACATAGCCAGGTCTACAGAAAATCAAAGCACATGGAAATCAATAAATGATTAGACAGACTGCCTTTCTTCATCATCTCTCTTCCCCTGACTAGAGGGAAACTAAGGATGATAAATGACAATGTGGCTTTAACTAAGCCCCTACACCTCCTCATACCATAGACATAGTGAACTAAGGTCAACAGAAAACTTAGCACTCAATAACTTAATTTGCTTCTCTTTATAAGGAAATATGGATTTTATGGATTCTTTTGGCTTTTCCCCTTTTCTTTTCTCTTATTTCTTTCTCTTTTTTCTATTTTAGAATGAGAATGTTATATCAAATTCTTTAAGAATGGCCCCAACATGGTAAAGCAGGAGCAACTAGTCATTCCTTCAAAAAAATAAGTTGAGATGGTACAGCCTAAGTTATTTAAAATCTTCAGCTGGTAATAAGAGACAGAATCAGTTAGTCTTAATCTGAGAGTGTCAGATTTTACAAGTTGCTATAGGGACTAGAGAACCCAAAACAATAGATTTCTTAACTATTAAATGTGTTATTATTTACAAAATGCCTTTTCAGTAGCGATATTACATTTACTGTGAGATATGAAGGTGCTCTAAAGTGTAAAAAAGTGTGTGTGTGTGTGTGTGTGTGTGTGTGTGTGTGTGTGTGTGTGAGAGAGAGAGAGAGAGCTAATGGAATATGGTCTGAATCCCCTTGATATTCCCATTAATAGATGTTAATAGCAGGCTAATGCTTCCATTGGAGATTTTAAAGTATAGTTAACTTTTAAGAGTAATGAAATCAATAGGCTTTAAAAGATATTCAGTACCACGGGTGATGGGAGAAACCAATATCCAAATGACAGAAAGACACTACTAGGACTTCAAGAATAAAGACAGCAGAATGAAGGTGAAAAGGGGGGACCTGTGGAGTCGTCCTCACATAGTTCTGGTGGGACTATGAGCCAGGCAGTGATCTTGGAAAACACTGCTAGACCTGAAAGATGTTAAACAGTTACCATTCGACTGACACTTCCAGTCCTCCATGCATGCACCCATCAGAAATGATTGACACTTCCAGTCCTCCATGCATGCACCCATCAGAAATGATTGACACTTCCAGTCCTCCATGCATGCACCCATCAGAAATGATTGACACTTCCAGTCCTCCATGCATGCACCCAACAGAAATGATTGACACTTCCAGTCCTCCATGCATGCACCCAACAGAAATGATTGACACTTCCAGTCCTCCATGCATGCACCCAACAGAAATGATTGACACTTCCAGTCCTCCATGCATGCACCCAACAGAAATAACTGACACTTCCAGCCCTACATATATGAATCCAACAGAAATGAAAAAAGAAATCTGTCCAAATCATCATCCATGGGTGTTCACAGAAGCGCCGTTAACAGCACAAAGCTGGTAAGGATCCAAATGTCCACTGTGGGTGGGCAGAAGACGGCTCATCCTTAGCACTGAACTGCACGGCCACGCACAAGAATGAGGTTCACATTGGGTCTACTGCAACACTGGCCAAGGGCTGCAATATCCATGTAACTGAAGCAGGCAAAAACAAAGGCAACACGGTGAGGCACAGGACTGCTTACAAAATGTCCAAAGCAAGGAGTAAATAAGGACAGAAAGTAATGAATTCTTCTTTAGGGAGGGAGTTGAGGGTGGCAATGGGGGTTACTGCTGAAGGCCACAGACTTGCTTTTAGGGATAAGTAGAACACGCTAAGGCTGACACATGGTGACAGCTCCACAGCGTTGTGAAGAGACTCAGAGAAATATCAAACTGGACACTTTAAATGAGTAGCTCACGTGGCTGGTCAATGGAAGCTCAACGCCCTCACTGAAGTTCATGAAACTGAATTATTGACGATAAGAAACCATTGTGGTTTAAATGTGAACTGTCCCCGCGATCGTGTACTTGCAGGCTTGGGTGTCCAGCTGCTGGTGTTCCTTTGAGAAGCTGTGGAACCTTTGAGAAGAGAGGCAGAGTGCCTGAGGTGGCCGGGGTGGGCATTTGGGGCTACAGCACGACCACTCCTGCTTCCAGAAAAGCAAACTTTGGTGCTGCCACTCACTGAGCCGCCCTGCCCCAGGACAGAACTTCCTGAAACGGAGTCAAGATGACTCTCTTCTCCCTGAAGTTGCTTCTCTAAGTTATTTTGCCAAAATGACAAGAAAAGTAACTAATAAAATAATGAGGAATTATGTTCACCGTTGTCATTCTAATTACCTCACCTTGAAACGCGACCACCGTGTTCCTCGCTCAGAGAACGCCGAGCCTCTCCTACACACAACCCTCGCTCCCCCAGCTCCTCTCACCTTGAAGCCTTTCTAACCACACAGTTTGCTCATGCCCGCTAACTTCATATAAAGTTCCACGATTTTTATACCCAGCATGTGGGTGCTGTTTGGTGAGAGGCTGGTGTATTTATATTCCTTCACACCATCCTAGTAAAACCTCCCTTTGCAGGAAAGTTTAGTCTCTGTGTCTCCAGCTTCTCAAAAGTCTAAAGACCTAGGCCACTGAGTAGACAAGACACATCTGGTCCTGGTAGAACAAGCCTGTTGCTAGGGTTCATGAGCCTCCTTATTCGCCAGGGAAAGGTGAGTGCAGTATCCACCCATTCCTTGGACACAGGACAAATCAGAAGCAACAGGGAGTCAAGTCAAAGCAGGAACTCTGTTTATTACTGTGTGCATCCGCTTATAAAGGGTAAGTGACATCCTGTGATATAAAGGGTACCTCCAGCTGATGAGAGGCAGCCATGCCCTCCCCCTGGCTGGAGGGGTGTCTACCTAGTTTTTGCTGTTTCATGCTTACTCATACTTGAGCCAGGCTTTTCTCTGTCCTACAGGCCTCGGAGTACAGGCCCTGAGATAACTGTGGACAAAAGCTTGTGGCTACACCTACTTGGGAGACAGAGGCAAGGAGATCGCGAGCTAGAATCCCACAATTGATCCACAGTGAGGCGGAAGCCAGTAAGACCCTGTCCAGAAATAAAAGAAATGTGCACAGTTTAATTCTAAAACACTTCTACAGTAGTGTGAAAGGGCCTAGGTTCAAAGTCCAAAATCACAAAAAAAAAAAAGAAAGAAAAAAACATGCCCTGATATAACTATATTAAAGAGGTCAGGAAGGCCACTGTGGGCAAGCACCAGTCATGTGTGAGATATGTAATCGCGCTTCATAACTGCCATCTTTTAAGGGATGACTCTCAGTCTCTGATCTGAATCTTAAAAATCTGAGTTTTAAAATGAAAAAGAATATCATGAGTTAAAAATGTTGTAACAAATGAAGTGGAAAATGAAATAAAGAACAAAAGAGCAGAAAGAAGACAGTGAGAAAAATCTCATGTACATGTAAAATAGGCTAAGATGAAATCAACACATCAATACAGATTAAGGAGAACACAAGAATCGAGACAGAAGCACAGGAGCTGACGACTGAGGCACACACGGGCTCCGTGCCCATGAAATGCCAGCTCATGCACTGTCAAAAACATTCTTCAGAAAATACTTCAGTGACACCAGTGAGCCAGATTGCTGGAATGTGTGCAAAGAGTCTGCTTGCTTCCTGAGAGCACAGTTACTGTAGACTTTCCATCCTAAATACAAACTCAAGCATCCTTTTTAGCAATTGGTCCTAACACATTTATACATTTTAACTCTGGATTAAAAGAAATAAAAACAGCCAGCCGAGATATTCATGAACAGGGATTATATAAAGATCTATATATGCGATGCATTTTTAAATGCATTACATGTGAGGGTTGGATAGTCAACACAAAAAGTGTACAGAAAATGCCAACACTTTCTAAAAGAACAAGCATAAGGCTGAGAGTAGTGCTGGTTTTTATATTCCCTGCAAATCAAAACCAACATGAGATACCAACTGACACCTCCTAGGGTGGTCGCCATTTCACACACACACACACACCTCATACATACACATATACATACACACGCACACACACACATATATACAAGTAAGGAATGGGAAAAGTGGGAGTTTTTCACACTAAGTGTGGGAATGTGAAGTTGGGCAAATAATAGAAAAAACAGAACAGTAAAAATGTTTTTAAATGTACTGGAAAGATGTGGAGAGATGGTTCAGTGGTTAAAAGCACTGGCTCCTCTTCCAGAGGACCAGGTTCAGTGTCCAGCACCCACATGGCCGCTCACCAGTGTCTGTAACTCTAGCTGCAGGGAATCTAATGCCTTCAAATAGACATACATCTTGTCAAAACACCAATGTACGTAAAACAAAAATAAATAAATCATAAAAGGAAATTCTTTTTGAAACATATATATTTAAAAATACAATTACTATATGATCCAGCAATTTTGGTTAGGATACATACATACAAACATACATATATACATACATACACACATGCACATACCAAATCCATAGTCTCAAAGAGACATCTACCCACTAAAGCTCACTGTAGGATTTCCAAAAGCCAAACAGTGAAGCAACTGAAGTACACGTGATGCAGATGCACCTACCCGCACAAATGAACCTTGAAGGCGTGTGATGCAAACAAAGCTAGATGGAAAGACAAATATTTTTACAGGGGCTTTAGAGATGGATCAATGCTTAAGAACATTTGCTGCTTTTTTTTGAAAATTAGAGTTAAATTCCACGCACCAAGGTAAGCTGGCTCAGAGCTCTATAACTCCAGCTCCAGAGGCTCTCAAATCTCTCTGGCCTCTACAGGCATGTCCACATCCACACACATGCAAATACACAAAACTAATATATATATGAGTGTGTGTGTGTGTTATACCTTCATGATTCCGTATTATGACATTATGACTTTCATACATGACACTCAAACTCAAAGAAACACAGAGCAGAAAGTTGGGTGTCAGGAGCTGGAGGAAACAGTGATGGGGAGATACTGTTTAATCACTGAGTTTTGGCATGGACTGATAGTAAAAATTATAGAGAATAGACATTGATGATGCTTAGACAAAAGGTGGTTATACTTAATTTCACTGAATTGTATATTAAAAAGAGCTTAAATGGTGAGTTTTATTTATCATGAGTAAATAAACCTGTTTCTGCAGGTATGGTCATTTTCTATATACATCCTTGTTTCTAAACAATTTTACAGTGATTTCAGAAAAATAATCCAGTACATTATTGAAAGGAGAATTAGATCCACAGCGGGGATTCGAACACAGCTTTGAAATGGTCAGGTTCATGTATGTTCTCTGTCATTAGGTAGTACCGGGGTGTAGACTGCTGGCTGAAGTTCTAAGTCAGCACAAGGCAGAGCAATGGGAAGGTTAAGAGTATCTTCAGTTGTCTGAATGTTTGTGCACACTACCCCATATACAGAACGTCTCAATGTATACTGAATATCTTCCTGATGCACATGTTTTTGAGGACTCTTTGTGTATCCTACTTGGGAACAGATGGCAACTGTATTAGCTCTATTTTCACCATGAACACAGACCTTTTTGTATGGCTTTAAAATATGTTTAATATCTACAAGAGCTAGTTCCAGGTCAGGCTTCAAGGCTACAAGCGAAACTCTGTGTCAAAAAACAAAAACAAACAAGCAAAATACATTTAATATATGTTTTCTTAGCAATGCACCTACTAGAAAAAATGAAGACTATCGCTTGTAAATTCTAGAGAACTTGAGCACCACGCCCACAAATCATATCCTTGGTGGCACACAGACTGCAGTACAGGAAGCCACAAATGTTATTATTTATAGAAGAAACACCATTGGTTTCTGTAGTTAAAGTGCTGAAAGCAGTTACATACTGAGAAACACAAATTCCCCTTTCTTCTTTTCCTAATACACTGCAGTTAGGATGGGCTAAACTTAGTAAACATACGAAGACAGACAGGTTATGTATACATTTTGTTTCAGAATATGATATAGGGCAGAAGCTATTTGTTAAGAAAGGGAGCACTGATTGTGATAGGGATGAGAACCATGAACTGTCCAAAATCTCGGCTTCTTTTCCCTCCACACATAAGTAACCGAGCTTTCCTGGTCGTGGTATAGACCATCTTATGCACAGGCAAATGACACCGCCTTACAGACTCTACAGATATCTCTAAGGTCTGCCTTCCACAGGATGCACTACAAAGGAAGATGCCCATGATCTTCTTCTCTCCCTTCCATCCTCCCAAGTACTTAGAAGCCAGATGGCCCTTAATACAAAGCTTTAGGAGGACAATGTTCAATTTCATATCAGCTGGGAGGCTACACTAAGGTCACCTCCAAGTTCCCTTCCTAGTCTAAGTGTTCCACATCACCAACTGTTCTCGGATGGCTCCAGTTATGACACATGACTGGGGACCTGCCATCCACCAGCCATTGTTATCAGCACTACCGTATGCCTCTTATCTATCTTTGTGAGCAATGAAGCATCCCAGGTAACACACTCTAAAGACAAATATGTCACATAAAAAGTACTACAGACGTTATCAACTCATAAGCCTGAAGGCTAAATAGCAAAGCACCAGAAACCTGCAGGAGGAAATGGAGAAAAAACTTCAGAAACCAAAGAGATGTGTGTGTGTGTCCATAGATAAATGCAGATAGACAGACAGACAGACAGATGGATGAATGATTGATACATTACACAGAGAAGATTAACATATAATCCCATATTCCTATTCTTGGGTGTAAGGCTAATATGGCAGATAATTAAAAAAAACTTCTTTATTTTTATTTGAACCACTGTCTCATGTAGCCCCAGATGGACTTGAACTTGCTATCCAAGGATGTCCTCTTCTTGACCCTCCAGCATTCATCTCTCAAGTTCTAGAGTTACAGTTGAGAATTGCTACGCTAAAATTTTCTGAAATAATTGTACAGATTATTATTACAGATTATTAGCTGTTCAAAATTCATATATAACTTGATGAGACTGGAGTTAATTCAAATCAAAATTCAAAGTGACTAATTCTAAAGTGAAGGGCTCAAACTATCAATGCACGCTAGAATGGACTTTTTCCTTCTTCCAATAGCATCCCATTATTGTTTAGGCTCTAACACATGAAAACTCCCTGCCTAAAGCCAACACCTTTGTCTGAATGATGCATCCATCTGATGTGGGAGTCCCCTCTGTGTGTTGTGATTATCATTAATGAATAAGGAAACTGCCTTGACCTGTTGATAGTGCAGGACTTAGGTAAGTGGGGAAAACTAAATGGCATGCTGGGAGAAAGGAGGCAGAGTTGGAGGATGCCATAGAGTCCACATGCCGAATCTTTGCCGTTAAAGTCACTGACACATGTCGATATACAGATTAATAGAAATGGGTTAAGTTCATATAAGAGTTAGCCAATAAAAAGCTAGAGGTAATGGGCCAAGCAGTGTTTTGATTAATACAGTTTCTGTGTGGTTATTTTGGTTCTGGGCGGCTGGGACGAACAAGCAGCTCCTCTCCCTGCAACAGCCATCCACCTCTCAAAAGGAAATAGTATCTCTATTTTGGGGGGAAAATGTTTTTAAGAGTTTGAAAGATTCGTTTGGCTCAGTGATTAATTATCCAACTCACGACATGTGTTTTGTGTAACACTGTAGTTGATCCCTTTGGGACTTGGCCCGGCCTCCTGGTGTAGACCCAGGGTCCTGTAATTATTCTTTGCTACCCCTTTCAACTGTTTCTAACCCATCTTCACTCCTTTGTGACTCCTCACTTGGCCTGTAGAACAGTTCTCTACCAGGGACCCCACACTCCCCCTGCATGGGTAAGACTCAGGAAGCCCAGAGTTTCTACACTTGGTTGGAACCCGAAGTGGAAACAGCATCCAGAGAACACAGTTGTCTCCATGAAGACATACCTCAAATGTCCTAAATCCAGATGCCTGGGTAGGTTCTAGCGCAAAATCACAAACATGAACCACCAGAAGCCAGCAGCCTTATTTTAACAGGCTCTGAGAAAAGATCGCATTTCTATGAGGCTTTTTTTCTCATAATTTATTTCTTCCGTCTACCTTAGCCATGCAGGATTGTGCCTCCACAGAAGAAGTAATGAAGATCTTCCTTCTTGTATACTCTGTCTTTAGCATTGTTCCTAATGAGCAGCGGCAGCTAGCTGAACGTTTTCACTAATACCTACCACAATTACCGCTAAGCGCTCACTGTGTGGCCAACACTGTTCTGCTTTCACCGTTCATTCATCCTGACAATCATGTCCTTACCAAGCGACATTTTCAATGGTAAAATTGGCACAGCTCATCTCCAAGGCAGAAACTTGAAGAGGTGAGATTTCCAGAGAGCATCTGTCTTTTTAGGTAGCTGATAGACCCTGCTCAGTAGCAACGTATTTTTATATCATTACTGTGAAAAACACCTCCAATTACAGAATTATTTTGCCAAAAGCACTGCCTAGTGAGAAATGACCTGAAGGCAAAATAAAAACAAGAGCACAGCAAAAAGAAATAAATGCTCTGTCAAAACGTTAGAGGTAAAGAGAAAATAAAGGCCGTTTTTAAAACTGAGCTGCCGGCATCCCATCGCTCTGCGAATTGCTGATGTACCACAGAAGTATTTAGGTCCCAGCTAAAGATGTGAGGTGGAGCTTTATTTCACTCTGAGAATAGCCCAGCAGATTTCGTGGTCACTTTTCCATTAGCAGATTCATGAAGGAATGCTAACAGGACTTTAAATGACACCCAGAGAAGGCACAAGATGGAACCCGGTGGAGCAGAGCTCTAGACGGGCAAGCAGACTTGTGAAAAGAGTCCTAGGAAGAAAGGACGCGTGAAGGTCAGCGAGTCCCAGTCGGCCTGTGGGGGCACTGCACGGCTCCTACCTCACTGCGGATGAAATCCAGATATTTTTAAGAGAGTTTGGAGTGGGAAAAAGTCACAACATTTTCAAAAAGACATTCCAGGGAAGAAAACTATTTAGAATCATAAAATTCGACTTGTGCTCCACACAAATCCTTGAAGGACACAGTGTAAATTCATTTCCTTGTTTGGTCCCTGAGGAATGTATACAACTTTGGGCTATCAAAATCCAACTTCACATGAAAAGTCTTTGGCTTTCTCATTTCAGAGACAGATAGGCATCCTCAGTTTTCTCTCAAAGGCTTCACTTTCTCAACGTTTCAAAGTCCTTCTCCATGCTGTCTTCGTACCTGTTTAGAGGCCCAGTCAAGAGGTGGGAAATATGCTAATGCACAAGGTTAACCTCCTTGGATATCTTTCTGGCTTCTCTGATTACAGGTACCTTTGTAAGTTGATCCAAGTGGATACAAACAATCACGAATTACGTTCACAAAAAGCTGAGGTGGAAAAGCACCCCAAATGTAAAGGAAAACAGAAGCTAGACAAAGCCTAGAGTTGACTTCAAGTGATTCTGAATACAGCATTGTGACTAGTTAGAAAAGAAATCGCAAGAAGTAGCATAAAAGCACACACACACGAAAAAAAAAAAAAAAAAAACAAACTCAAGCAACAACAACCCAATCCCTTTTAGAAATGATTATTTGACAAGAAAAAAGAAAACTGGCTGTGTCTGAGACCTGCCTGATTTCAATGAAGCTTAACAATGTGCCCTATAATGCCACCGCACTCTATATAAAGATGCAAAGCCAAACTCAAGTCATTCGGTGAGTTTGTATCTAGTGGTACAGCCATGTCAAAGAACCCTTCTGTAAGAGTTAGGACCAACATCTGGATATGCTACAACGTGAGCAAAAAGATGCAATGCCAGCTAGTCTCTTCTTGTCAGAAATTCAGTAATAAGGACTGCAACAAACTCTTCACATACACGGAATTTGATATAAAACATAAAACGTGCTAAAAGTGTTCAGTTACTCACATATGTACTATGTGTTTGAGCTAAATACTAAGCTAGTTCAATTAGTAAGTCAACAGTGAAGAGATCAGTAGCGGAGAACCCACTATGAACAGAGTTTATGGAGATATGTACGGGGCCAACACTTAGATGAGAGCTGGACTTTGCAAAGAGGTCTGAGCATGCTCACAGCCGGGTTACTAGGATCCTGAGATAGGGGAGAAAATGTAATAAAGATGACCACAGGGATAAAAATATTAAAGTAAATAAATTATCTATAAAATAATAAAACAATCTTGATAAAGGTTATCTTGTACTTCTAGTAAATAAACTCTTAAAGATGCCATATCAAGGAGAAATGACAAACCATATTGCCACAGAGGGATAAATGCAAGTTCAGGCAGACAAGTAGGAAAGATATGCCAGCCTCTTAGGCTGCAATCTCGTAAACCCTCCTCGATAGGAAGTTTATACTTCCTATAAAAAAAATCCAGATTTGCAAATTATTTTTTCAAAGATTTAACAAAGATTTTATAGGGAGACAATGGAAAAAATTTGCACAAGACACCAATCAGTGACTTGGGGTACTCTGGATTGTGAAACTCTCATCTCAGAAACAAACCTACCCTCACGTTAACAATAATCCTGTATATTAACATATATGTAAATGTAATTTAATAATTTAATTTAATATGTAATATACATGTAAATGTAATTTAATATGTAATATACATGTAAATGTAATTTAATAATTTAATTTAATATGTAATATACGTGTAAATGTAATTTAATAATTTAATTTAATATGTAATATACGTGTAAATGTAATTTAATAATTTAATTTAATAATGTAGTGTATATGTAAATGTAATTTAATAATTTAATTTAATAAATGTAATTTACTGATAATCTATAATGACCTTCTGAAAACATACGACTTTTAATGAACACCTCCCTTGTTTTCACAAACATTATCAAGGAGTGGAAGTTTTCTCTAGCACACCTAGGGTCAAACAGATGGCACTCTTGAGATTCATCCTCTAATCTGTATATTTATTTTTAATCACCAAAACCATATTCAATACTTCCAATACTTCTCAAAACAAGATACTGGGATGAGACTTAACTTCTTACTCTAAAGACTTATTAACCC
Organism: Microtus oregoni; assembly: GCF_018167655.1. NCBI lineage: Eukaryota > Metazoa > Chordata > Mammalia > Rodentia > Cricetidae > Microtus > Microtus oregoni. The sequence goes on along the minus strand of NW_024543077.1, from coordinate 8,243,095 downwards.
CCAAGCAAATGAGTAGGTATGCAGCTGTGGGGCAGCCACGACCTCAGAGATACATGACCTGTCGGGAAGACAATGCTTCACAGGACCGGAGCCTCAAAAGATGTCCAAAGACAACACCACTTTACCAGCTGCAGAGAACATATGAATGAGTCTCTCAGAACACTGACACGAAGAATTGCTAACACATGATCTGTGGAAGCCACGCTACGCAGTCAAATAAAGTATAGATCACACTTTCCTTTTATAAGAAGTTCTCCAATTATATTCAAAAGAAGACCACAGCTTTAAAGTTTCAGTTTCCTTTAACTCAACACTTGCTAGATATAGTCTTGAAGGCTCTCTGGCATGGTGACTCAACAGAAAGAATATAAATCATATACCTCTCGATTTACTTAGGAGATACATTGTGTTAGCAAAATATCTTCCCCATTAACAGATTTTCTAATTGTTATAAGGAGTATAATATGTGTTTATATAGTCCAACACACTATTTACAAAAAATAAAACTTTTAACTTTCTAACCCGATAACTTCTTTAATGTCATAACTTACAAACTTATTATAAAACTGTATTTTTACAACTTCATATGTAAAAACAAAAGTTGAGGATAGGTAAAACAGTCCTGAATGAAAAATGAACTGCTGGAGGTATCCACTGTAGTAGAGATTTCAAGCTCTACTACAGAGCTATAGAAATAAAAACTTCATGGTATTGGCATAAAAACAGATAGGTTAGTCAAAGGAATTGAGCTGAAGACCCAGACATAAATCCACGCAAAAATCCATAATTTTTGACAAAAGAGCCAAAATTATACAATGGGAGAAAGAAAGCACATTCAACACTTCAACAGATAGTACTGATCAAACTAGACATATGCATGTGTGAAAAGGCAAGTAGATCAATATTTATCACTTTGCACAAAATTCAAGTCCAAGTAGATTAAAGTCCTCAACATAAAACCAGGCACGCTGAACCTGATAAAAGAGAACATGGGAATAGCCTTGGATGCAATGGCATGGGAGACAACTTCCTGACCAGAACACCAATAGTGCAGGCATTAAGATGAACAATTAATAAAAGGCACTTCATGAAACTTAAAAGCTTCTATAAAGCAAAAAGCACCATCATTTGGACAAAGAAGCAGTCTGCAGAATGGTAAAAGATCTTCACCAACTCCACATTCAAAAGAGGTGTAATATACTAAATATATAAAGAACAAAAGAAAATAGATATCAAAAACCCAAATAACCCAACTTAAAAATGGGGTACAGATCCAAACAGAGAATCCTCAATAGAGCAGCAGTTCTCACCTTGTGGGTCATAACTGCTTTGGGGGTCACATATCAGTTATCTTGCCTATCAGATATTTGTATTATGATCCATAACAGTAGCAAAATTACAGCTATGAAGTAGCAATGAAAAAATTTTATGGCTGGGGGTCACTACAACATGAAGAACTGTACTAAATGGTCTCAGCATTAGGAAGGTTGAAACCTGCTGCACTAGAGGAATCACAAATGGCTGAGGAACATTAGAAGATATGTTCAACATCCGTAGTCATTAGAGAAAAGCAAATAAAACTCTGTTCACTGTGCGAGTGCAAACTTTAACAGCTACTATGGAAATCAATATGGTGGTTTCTAAGAAAACTGGGAATCTGTCTACCTCAAAACTAAGTTATACAACTCTTGGGCATATTCTCAACGGACATGCACCACCAGAACACTTGTTCAACTATGTTCACTGTGGGTTTATTCACAATAGCCAGAACCTGGAAACAACCTAGATGTCCTTCAACTGAAGAATGGATAAAGGAAATATGATACATTTACAGCAATGGAGTATTATTCACTTGTTAGAAACAATGACATCTTGAAATTTTTCAGGCAAAATGAATGTAACTAGAAAAAAGTCATCCTCAGTTAAGTAACACTGATCCACAAGTACAGTATATATTCACTTATAGGTGGATATTGGTTGTTAAGTAAATGATAATGATGCTATAATCCAGACCATACCCAGGGAAGCCAGGATAATAAGGGGGGGGGGGCTCTTGGGGAGGAATGCATTGACCTCCTTTGGAAGGGGAGACAGAATAAATCTTTTGAGTAGACTGGGGATGGGTGGAGACAGGATGGGGCAGGATGAAGTGCTGGAGATTGGATGGTAGAAAAGAGTAGAGGGGGCAAGAGCTGGAATTGGGGAGCATTTTGGTGGCAGAAACATGGTTCAGTGGAAACTTCCTGGAATGAATGAGGGTGAACTAACTTAATTTGGACTCCAAGTCATGAAGGATACAGAGTCTGAACAAGCCATTATTTATAGCCACGTAAAGCTTCCAATGCTGAGATTGGTTTACATGCATTTGAGTTGCTGGCCCAATAGTTCCCATGGAAATCCCTAAACAACCCAGACTGATGCTAGATAAAAAGGTTCCTCTCTAAAACCTGGCAGTGGGGCTCTACTGATGAGGACAATATCCATACCACTCATAGAACACAGGGAGGTTGAGCTGGTAACTGAGTGAAGCTTTTACCTCGTTGTTCTAGTCTCTTTGGCACGAGAAGGCACTCTGAAAGCTACCAAATAAGAAACCTGGAGAGCAATTCAGTCACAAAACCCTAGACCTATAATCTGTCCTGCCTGCAAGATATACTGGAGCAATGGTGGCTCAGAATATATGGGAAGAGCCAAACGTAGTTTATTTTGAGGTCACTGCATAAGAGGAAGCCCATGTTCCACATTACCTGGAATGGCCAGATACCAGAGACTGGATAGACCAGAGATAAAGGTTAGAACCAAACACAACTGGCAAAGAAAAAAAAAATTCAAAAAAGTAATCCCAAATGACTTTCTGTGATACTTAATGATACTCTGCTATACTCATAAATTGTTGCCCTGTCCTTGTCCAGTTGTCATCAGAGAGGCTTCCTCCAGGAGCAGATGAGAGTGGGTGTAGAGACCCACAGCCAGACATTAAGCAAGAGAATGTCTAATTTGGAGATCTCCATTGAATCATTCTCCTCAGAGATCAGGAGCTCCACGGAAGAAGGAGAGGAAGGATTGCAGGAGTCAAAGGGGATGGAGGAGGACACCAGAAGAACATAGTTCACTGAATCAGCTAAGCAGAGCTCACATGTGCCCAAAAAGACTGAAGCAGCAATCACAGGGTCTAGCGGCAGGGCAGAATAGAGCTGAGCCAGAAAAACTAAACTGACTGCTGGGAGAAAAAAGATAGAGTCAGTGAGAAGCCACGTAGCTGCTGCAGGAGACAGACACCCCCACAGGAGCCCATAGGAACTTTGAAGGTAGGCCACCACATCGTGGTGATGCACAGATAAATGGAGATGGGTTAGTTTAGGATAGAAGAGCCAGTTAAAAATATGCTTAAGCTATTAGTGAAACAGTATTGCAAATAATATAGTTTCTTTGTGATTATTTCAGGTCTGGGCATCTGGGAAATGAACAAGCAGCCTCCACCAACAGAACTGGCACCAATGTGGGTAACTAGATCCACATAAAAACCTGAGACCTTGTATAGGAATTCTAGACACCAAAGAAAAGAGTTTAGCACAGTTTCTTGGTAGCCACATTTTTTTTTTATGGATGGGCTTGCAGCAAGGGTGGCACCATGGCCGCTTTAAGTGAGGTGCAGTAAAAATTGTGCAGCTTCTTTAAAACTGGCAGCTTCCTGGTTTGTCAGGATGAATGGCTCTGACTCTTTCGGGAGGTCCAGCTATACAGCATTTACATTGGCTCTGTAAACAGACTTCTACAACTTGCTTTATGGCCACACAGATCCTCTGTGTGCCTGAAAACGAGGCTCTCAGAGGCAGCAAACATGCCTCTGCCTTGTTGATCTTGGTGGAGTTGTTCCAAGCCACACGCACTTAGAAAAAAAAAATCAAAAAACAAAAAACAAAACAAAACAAAAAAAAAAAACCACACTCTCCTGGTCAGAAATAAACCTCTGATTGGGTCACAATTTGTTTTTAAAAGATTCATAGGCTTTATATAAAGAGAAGAAAAAGAGTATAGACAGTTATAAAAAGAAATAGTTTTAAAAAATAAAGCAAAATCCTTAAAGAGACAGAGTACAGACAGCCATAGATTAAAGGGGTAAAGAAAAATAAGCCATGTAAAGATGGAATATACACAAAGAGTCTGGGTTATGTATATTAATGTGTTTTCTTTGAATTTGTTGACTGTGAATGAATTAAATACAGAGAGGCATTTCATTGTACTGGCTGCTAAGCTAAACGAAGATATATATTTTAAAGGTATCTTGACTTCAAAATTTGGGTCTAAGGATATGTTGCTTTGGAAAAGAGGTTCTGCTTTTCTTTCTATATAGAATAAGAACCTGTCAATTCCTTTCAGACTAATGTGGTTTGATAGACCAAGACACCCTCCCCAAGAAGTCTCCATAAACCCCCTAAAAGAAAATATTTTGCCCAACAAAAAGCAGGAAGCAGTTTGGAGAGAACTATATACAAATTCCCTAAATGATTGTTTAGAAATGTTTGTTTACATTTAAAGGGACGAATTTTTACATTTTATAAATGTTTACATTTATAGAGACGAATACTTTGCATTGGTATGAATCCTGGTTGATTGATACAAACATAAGGTCAATTTTGTTATATGTACATTTCTGCTCTTGATTAAGGTACTGTGTTTGCCCAGCTCATTTAAAAATGTAATGCATAATTAAGAAATACAGGTTAATAGATAATCATCGACAATAGTCAAACTCGTAGTCAAGTTAATTAGGTTTTCTAGATACACAGAGATATATTTCAGCTAGATAGATATCTTCAAACCTTTTCAAAGACTAAAGAATATGGCATTTAAAATGTTTTAAGAACTTAGAACTTTTCATGACAATGAAACACATCTGCTCCTGGCAGCACCAATCTACTCCAAGAGGATGATGGACATCTAAGAGGCCCCTTATGGTGTTTGCTAGACATTAAGGCAAGAAAATGCTCTTGCTTGGACTGCTTGATGTTATTCTGTATGAACTCGATATGCAGGACCCACAGAAAAATGCTGAACTTGCCTAAAAGTGAGACAGTCCTTCAGGGTTCCTGCTTCATGAAAGAGTCTGTAAGACATTCTGCAGGACATAGAAGAAAGAGACGGACAAAACTGCCAATATAGGCAGAACTGTCTTTGAAATTTCCTGCTCCATGGGAAAGTCTGCTAGATACTATGGTCCAGGAGGCTGAAGATCAGTGTTCCTATGTTACAGAAGTACATTGGGTGACTGTCCAGGCAGCAAGATTTCTCTGTAATGACAAGAGTTTTTAAAGTTGCTTACAATGAACTTCTGTTTACTTCGTACAATTACATCCTTCTGGAGTCTTTAATGGAGTTGAAGAATAGAGAGTAATAGTTTCCTTAGTTATGATAAAAGATAAAATACATATAAATATTGTAACTATAATTCATACTTGATAACTGTTTTCTTGTATGTAATCTTGTAATGTTAAAGTTAAAACCTTCCTTTTCATTTAGACAGAAAAGAGAAATGGTCTGGGAAGTCCTTCTGTCTATGTGTTGCTTTTATTGGTTAATAAAAAAAGAAGCTACTTTGGCCTTCACCAGGGCAGAGTAGAGCTAGGTGGGGAGGGGGGATTAAACTGAATGTTGGGAGACAGAAGACAGAGTCAGTGAGAAGTCATGTAGTTGCCACAGGAGACAGACGCCTCACTGGTAAACATTCCTGCTGGATCATTGCCAGTAGGCTATGACTTCAAGGTAATGCACAGATTAATGGAGATGGGTTAGTTTGGGATAGAAGAGCTAGCTAAAAATACGCTTAAGCTCTTGCTCAAACAATATTGCAAATAATACAGTTTCTGTGTGATTATTTCGGGTCTGGGCAGCCTCGGGCCAACAGAATCGTAGGGTTGCTCTAAGTCCTCTGCATATATGTTACGGTTGTTAGCTTGGTATTTTGTGGGACTCCTAACAGTGGAAGCAGGTGTGTTTCTGACTCTCTTGCCTATTCTTGGGACTCTTCTCCTCCTTTTGGGTTTCCTTGTCCATTCTCCACATGAGGGCTTTGGCCTGGTCTTATTTATTGTCCTTTATGTACAAGGTCACATCCTGGAGACCTGCTCTCTTCTGAAGAAGATAGAGGTAAGCAGATCTGTTGGAGAGGAGAGGTTGAGGGGGAGTAATGGAGAGAGTGGAAACTGTGGTCAGGTGAAAAGAATCTATTTTCAATAAAAATGAATAAATAAACTCTAGCTTTGATTTTAAAAGAATATCACAATTATTACTCTTTAAAATATTTGAAAGTTAGGTCAAAGTGAGTAGATACTGTCTGATCCATTTCTACCTGACCTCAATGTGAATTTCCCCTGGATATTTAATTCAGGATGGAAACAACTGACTCTTGTTATATGCAAACTACCTGACTGAAAGACAAAACTAAACAAAGTAGATCTTCTCTCATAGGCTAAATTTTTTGAACACAGAGACATTCTTACAGCATCTTTTGACTCACTCATCTGATTTGTAGTTGCCAATGTATGGTCCAGAGAACTCAACTTGACACTATGAAACACTAATATTTAAGCTATGCTGCTGACTGTTCCATGATCACATGTGCAGACACAGCTCTGCTTCCTTATCAGTTTCTCAATGTCTTCAATTACCCAAAGGACAGGGGAGTATAATCAACACAGTCTACCTGAAAAGCAAGAAGTCAAGAAGTCAAGGCCTGAGCATGGTGTCACTCAGTCCAGAACACTGGGACTTATTGTTGAATGGAACACAAAGGTACTACAATACAAAACTAAGAAAACCCCAAAGAAGTAACTCACAAAAATCTAGGTGCTAATTTGACGGGTAAGACACTAGAACTTTTGCTAGTTGCTATATCACTTATATATGTGCGGTAGGATAAAACTCTCAGCTTCATCTTGAGAACATGGCACAGGAGAGACACAGCAGCCCCAAGCCTTGTCAATAGTGGGCTACGATATTGTACTAAAGTCAACTCAAAAGCTTTGAAAGAAACTTCAACCAGGCCACAGTAAGAGAGGGGGCAAATGATTAAGTCCATAGAAACCAAGAGCATGATAATGAAATCTGTAAATCAAGAATTAGGTTTAGCTAGGAGACTGTTTGTCACTGTCAACAAATGGATTCTAAAGTTTATATAGAAATAAGAGATCCTGAGTCACCTTTGACATGCCGAAGGAAAACAACACTGGAGCAGTTACATTAATTACCAGTCCTCAAGATTTTCAGCGCAGTGCAGCTTATCAAAACCATTTGCTCCTGGTCAGAGAGCAGAGGAGAGCCAACAGTGGGCCAGAGTGAAAGGCCAGCAAGAGACCCACACACGGTCAGCTGACCTTGGACAAAGGCACGAAAGCCACGGGAAGGAAGCAGACGGTCACCTCAAATGTCAAGAGTGCCGAGCTAGACGTCTGCATGAAAGGAATCCAGGCAACTGTTGAAAGTGAGAAAACAATAATCCTCCTGAAGAAAGTCTACGTGATCTGAGCTAGTCTCAACTTACTAGATTCAGCCCGCAAGCAGAGTGTGTTAAGTGGGACCTTAACAAATTTGCATACTTCTGCTTGATGAAGGTACTGCCAAGACAATACTGGCAGAAATTGTCTACAACATATAGCAAACAGGGATATCATGCAAAATATAAAATGGTCTAGTCAGTTTAAAAAATTAAAAAAAACTAAAATATAAAATATGCACAGAAGTCTTAATAAAACATATTAAAAATTAGACCAATGACCTTAATAAGAGACACTGGTAGCAAATTAGTAAGCGAAAAGTTGCTTCCCATTTAAGAGCATCAGGAAACCACAAGTGAGTGGAACTCATACACTGCGCGCATACCAGAATGTCCTAGTCATAAACCTGGAACGGCAAAGTGTGGTACAGGAAGGACTCTACACACTGTTGGTGGAAATAGAAACAGAAACAACCAGTGTGGAAGAGTCCGGCAGTTACTGTTTCACTACTACAGAAACCAACACCCCTTTCTGTTGACAAGGAGCTGGAAACAGGTCTATACGAAAGTCCTGTACACTGATACTTACAGCAGCTTTATTCATAACTGTAAAACTCATACCACTCTGGAGACAGATACTAAGAACACAGAAGGCCAAGCACGGATAGCTTATCTGGACATGGGGAACTCACTGTCTCCTGCTCAATATTGCTACAAAGGCAAGGATGCTACAGTAAGAAGCCTATGCCTTTTAAGGGGTAGAATTAGACAACAATGTTTGCAAACCTCCCCGCCATTCACCAAGAGATGAGCACACACTCTGGAGCTCTGTCACCCCACAGACGACAGTCTCCCGCCCCCCGTCCCCACAAATACTCTCTCCCTGTTGGCTTTCGCATCTTTAGAGCAAGCCCACAGCACATGCCTAGTGAACACAGTGCGGTGTGTCGAGCAGAGTTTGGGACGGTTCTACACATGAAGCAGCATCCTGAAACAAGCAAGGCCTGCAGCGCAGCTCTTCCTTCCTCGAGTCACAGGGTGGAAAGGCAGCCTTGCTTGCTGGTGGGTACATTAGCTCCCTAATTGTCTGCTCAGTGACACGGAGCTTTTTTCTTTTCCCCCCTTAAGCACCCAACTGCATAACTCTGCTATCATTCCTCCTGGAATACCACTGCTACTTAGAATTTCAAAACCTCAATTATAATCACTGATCTTTAATAATAAAGACACCAGCCTACTCACTAACTTTGACACCTTAATGACTACGCGTGCAGTCTTGAAAACCAGACTATACGAGATGTATTTAAAGAAGTAAGCACGTAGATTTTCTTTAATTGTGATGAAATCATCTTATTCCAGAATAAGAAAAAAATCTCTAATAACTAAATTCTGAAATGGTCAATTATCATAGGCCTTGCACACAGTAAAAAGATCATTTTATGCATAATTATACTGTCTGTTCAAAGTGCAAAATTAAACATCTCTTGAAACAAGTATAATAAACAAAATTGTATTTACTTATTTATACTACAACAAAGTCATTATGATTGCAAGCATCATTGGTCTGAATAGTGGGCTGATGAGAATGAACCTGGATATTTTGTCCTTCTTCAAGTAATGAGACTAAGAAGTGGAACAAGCGCTTACTTTCAAAAGCACTAAAAGCTAAAAATGTACACAATCCCAGTCACTAACGTGGAAAATCCTCTGTGCTTTTGTTACAGTTGTAACTAAAAGATGGACAGGACATTTAAGATGAGTCCAAAAGCAGATTAAAAGAAAACAATGCCCAATGTATCAATCCAGATTTTCTGTAGTATGTCATAGCTGTTTGAACTGAGCATGTGTCACTAAGGTAAAAAGATACTCTATAGAAAAATAACCCACTTTAAAAGACACTCCACCTGTAACCTACTAAGCCATAAATTCAAGTCTTTAACAATTATATTCCTCTCATCATTCTGGAACACAGCCCATAACTGTTGATCCTGGAATTCCAGTTAGAACCATTGAAACCATCGAAGTTCTTGCTACTCGGCAATAACGCCATTCTCATATAGTTCTATTTCAAACATAGAATCTATTCATGATTTCCTTTCATACAAACAAGAAAAAACAAGCCTTCAAGAAGAATGTAGTAATTAAATTATCTATCATCATGAGCCTATATAAAGGTGCTGGAGCAAATTCCCTTCCCAGCATGAGAATGTTGTCTTCCATATGGCGACCTCCATGACAGCTTAACTTAAATGGCATGGCATTCCCTCCTCCATTTCTGTACCTACCTCCTACACACAGCTGCCAAGACTTAAAGTTTGTGTGACCTTGGGTTTTTCTTTATAAATAAACATCTAATACAATTCTTCTCAAGCTCAAAATAATTATATGTGTGGTGTGAGTGTGTGTGTGTGTGTGTGTGAAAAATCTCAAACTAAAGAGTAGAATACTGGAATGCCTAGTAACTTCAATCTGGAAACTGGTGCTCATGAGAAGTATGCAGAACTGTCCCTTCCACCAGCTTGGAGAACTGCCACTAGACCCTGGGTACCAAGGCCAAGGCTAGTCCTTACAGTGCAACCACATACAATTCATCAAATCCACACAGATACTTGAAAATACACCCCTAAAAATGCTTACAACCCATCACTCTGCCACAAGACAGTAAGGGCACAAAATAATAACTGAAATAAAGTATCTATTCCATTTATTTCCTGCAAAGATTAACTTAGTGGCTTAACTAAAGCCGGTTTCCATGGGAATTTATGCTTGAAATATGTCTGCGTATAATGCAAAGGGAAATATAAGTCACAGAAGACAATACTGAGATCAAAAATCCAGTAATCTACACACAAATAAGAAAACAGTATCTTCTGATGTTGTTTTTTATTTTTATTTATCCTTTTTCTCATACATTTACATTACATCCCAACCGCAGTCTCCCACACCTCCTCTCCTCCCAGCACCCACCTCCCTTTCCAAAAGGAGCAGATATCCCAGGGATTTGAAGCAAACACGCATAACAAGTTACAAAAGACTAGGCACAACCTACTATATCATTGTCATACGATCCTGAACACGCTCAACCTCATCAGTTTGGGTTTCTTAATTTCCCTTTCCTTGACAACAGAACAGAGGGTGTACATTTATCTCTTCACAATGGCATTTGGGGACAGATATCTAAGACTGTGGTTGGAATGCTAATGTCATTGACAAATATGACCTCTCAAAATGAAGTCAAAAGAAATATTCTTTCTATACTCCCATCACATTAGTGTTTGGGATAGCAGGAACATACTGTCATCCTGCTGACTTCACTGACAATAACCCCACTAATTTCTCCAACAGCATCACAATCACAAGACTACAGTACATTCCCAGCCAAATCGGAGTTGGAAATGTCTTTAACTTCAATTAAGTCGTCAAAAACAAGTCAGTTTTCAAGCAAACTCGGAACGTAATTAGAAAAAAGATGTCTTAATTTCAGTTGGCTAATTTTAAGATAAACAGTTTACAAGAGAAATATTAAACCTAGAATGTAAAACTTTATTATGGCCACAAAACGGAAGGGAAACAAAGTCAAAATGTGTCCTTCAATCCCTTTGAAGGCTAAAGTCATAAACTTCATTAATATCTTCCTTTTCCCAGTCTCCCTCATAAAACTGGTAGAAGCCAGAATGCTAGGACATGGATATTCCTACATTGTGCCAAGTTCCCACAAGTTCAGTATTCTTGTTTGCTTGATTAATGGAAAAGTCATTGAGATCTAAAAGGAAATGTAATGGAACAGTCTACAGTCTATCTTCAGTAAGTACAGTGCATTAGATGTAATTAACTCTCCCTTCAAAGACTCAGGACATGAAATTGCCTCAGGTTTTTCTTTTAAATAAATTTAACTTTTTAGTTGAAATATTTCATCCCTAGATACTGACGATGTAAGACATGAGAGTAAATACACATATATATTAACTCCAGCTTTATTCTGGAATTAGCTTTTCATATTCTAGTTTTTAAAAAGCAACCCATACCGTTTTAATGCATATAATCTTATATATATGAGATTCAGTCTCACCTTTAAAAAAAACAGATTAGGCATATGTTCTTATTCATGTTAAGTGACTTGTTTATTTTTCATCTATCATTATTATTAACTGATTCAGTAAATATGTGGTTAGTATTTATTCTGCCAATGCTTGTTTCCATAAGTAAGAGACCCTTCCATTCAGAGCTGCAAATGTCCGCATTTTAAAAGAACGTAAGGAAACTTTGCTCAGATTCCAATGTAGAAAATTACTTAGAGGAACATCAAGAGATTAAAACACGGAAGTCAGGAGAAAGGTAAGACCCAGTCTGGCAGCTCATATCATGGGTAAATAAATTAGCTGTCAGTCTCGATTTCCTGCTTTGTAACATAACACCGACTCTATTTACACCATCTCTAGAAAACTGAAGGAAGGATGGAGCAGAGAAAAGAACAAGAAATAAATGGAAAAGCATATACACATTTTTAAAAACACCAATGAAAAGGAAACATATAGACAATATGCTTTTTATTTGAAACCAAAGATTTACTTGATGTTTCCGTGCCTGTGTGTTTGTATATGTCCATGTGTGCAGAAGCCCACAGTGGCCAGAAGAGGGCATAAGATCCGCCAGGGATAGAGTTAAAGAAATTGTGAGTTATCTAACCTAGGTGCTGGGAACCAAACTGGAGTCATCTTGTCCTGTACAAGATTCAAACCCACTCTCCAGCTCACATCCTTTCTATCTTGTTTTCTTCGACACTACATTTCTCCAGGACAGAATCCACTCTAGACACAGGTTTGAATCTGTATCGCAACCCATGACTGACAGTAACTTACTTAGTAGTACTAACTGATAATTTGCATTTAGGCAATTTAAATTCAGATACAGATGAACTGTTGTGGTTTTTGCATTTTTTATACTACCCCCTCAAAAGGTGATAATTGGAGTTGCAATAATGAGCCTTTTTTATTTTTAATCATAGATGGTGCCTCAAGGAAGAATTCATTCTACTGAAGAAGGTGGAGCCACTCTCCAAAGAGGATTTTTGCAATCTGAGGAAGAGGAGGAGAGTGCAGAACCATCCGGCTTTTGGGAGTAGGCATGAAGCATGCAACTCAACCTAGGCCTGTGTGACATCACACCTAGATGTCACAGAGTATATGGAGCGAGCCAATCTGCTCCACTTTGGAGTTTGTATGCAGTTGTTTGGCTTTGTAGTTATCTAAATCTTCAGTCTAATTATATGTTTGCATAATTACACATATTCGAATAATTATGAAATATATTTAAATCATTATTAGGAATCAATAAAGAGTAACTTATTAAGAATCCAACATTCAATATTGCAAAAAAAAATCTCAGATTTTGTTCTTGAATTTGCATAGTCAAGACTGGAGCAAGTGAGAGGGAAGGCACGCTGGGAAGAGGAATATGACAAGGACACAGATAGAGATCCGAGCCTTCAGATATGCTTGACGTCATATTCAAACATGAGAAGGTCTAGAGAATGGCAAAGCCAAGTCATGGAAAACATGCAGAGGCAGAGTGGAAACCAAGCCTGGTGGAATCTTTCCTACCATGGTAACAATTAGGGTGGTGCTCTGTAAAGATGGGAACCAGCAGGGACTTCTGAAAAACTTCCGATAAGATCAAGGCTGTCAATCAGGAGGTCTGTAGGCTGAAGGCATGCAGGAAGGCAGACTGGGGAGGAGACAAGTGCAGCAGATAGACTTGGGTAAAAATGGAAGAGATGGTTGGAGGGGTGTGCAGACCACATTCCAAAAGAGGAGTAGCAAGACAAGGGGACAGCAGGGTGCAAAAGCACAGGAAGAGACATACACAAGTTGGCAGGTTTTGGCCCGCTTTTATATGTGAAATAATCTTGCCAAGAAAACAAGAAGATAAGCATCTGAGTACCTGGCACCCTAGGTAAGAGCTGAAGCTTTACAACACCGTGGCAACTCTTCTCCTCTTGACCCTTGTAACAGCTCAACACCAATAACCTAGGAATTTAAAGACAAACCCAGGAACATAGGCACAAAGTATGCTCAAGGCAACAGACTATGCTACAACAAAACAGGAAGACCACAGTCACTAAGGTGAGACTGGTCACATGATCTGTGAAATGGATGATAATAAAGCAGACCAAAATAACTAGACTATTTGATTTGATGGCAAATGTTTAAACACTGTTTTCTCTAACTCTTATTAGCTTCCCAAAGACTGTTCCATTCCAAGATATGTGGAGACGTAAGCCATAGAGTTGGCATCCTATAAATATTTGTTAAATGAACTACACGTGTTTAAGAACCAGATGTGGTGACTAATTTCGAGTAAGCCCAGTCCACAAATGATACTCAGGAATGAAAGAAGCTGAGGACCATGGGCTACATCTGATCATCAGTACTTAAAATTATTAATGAGAAGCTAAGTCGTAAGCTCAGAATTCCCTCCTAGATGCAAAAATCATGCCACAACTTTGGATTAGAAAAAATTAGGTTATGAAAAAATACATGAATGACATACATGATCAATCATTTCAAGTCCAGTCTCTATAATAAACATGTTCACCCGATTCTCAGCATCCTCACACTTAGCAAAAGTCTCAATTGGTTTGGGCTGCTCTGACACCCAAACAGACTAGGCAGCTTTGAAAATGAAGTATCTGCTCCTGGCTCTTCTGGAATCTGGAAAGCTGTGAGGAGAAGCCATCATTATCTGCTTCCACCCTGTGATGAAGGTCTGATGCCCCTGCTGAACTCCAGCCTTTGGTACCTCCGATAGGCTCCATGCTTAGTATTACATGGGGAATCCAGATTTTAGCAAGAGCCATGGGAGGACACAGAACTCACCCAAAGAGCGACTGCCCTATATTTACGATCAACAAAGGCATTTCACCACCAATGTCAACAGAAGAAAACAGCCATAAAAACATTATGGGGGCACTTCCAGCCAGACCTGAATGATCTTATCATCAAAGGGACTTCACTTGAAAGCTCTTCCATGCACAGAAATAGAAGATTGATTGTCACTAATTATAATTTTGGGGTCAGTCTTCAGAAAGTGCATGTTTCCATGTAGGAAACTATTTTCCCTCAAAATGTCCTACTCAAATTAGTCTTCAGATTCATATCAGAAATTTATAGAGTAACAACGATATTTAAGCATGAGAGATATTGACAAATATGTATGTGTGCATATGTGAATGTAAAAAAAACAGCATAATAAGGCTTCACGTTGTACACGTTAAACCCAATTGATAAAGATTACATGAAGTTTCATGAATGCGGCAGAGAGAGAGAGAGAGAGAGAGAGAGAGAGAGAGAAGACCAAGCATGAAAAGACTTATGAGGAGGATAAATGTGACAATCATTTCCTTGAGGATTGCACACTTCATAACGTGGACTGGCTGTGGGCCTGTAGCACCCAGATCCCCTGGGAGTTTGAGGAAACAATGCAGCCTCTCAGACCGAATGCTACACCTCCTGAGTCACAGTCTGAACCCCAGCGCTCAAGCACATCCATGCATGCTAGAAATTGAGAAAAGCAGTCCTAGAAAAATCGAGCTGGCGCTCTTGATATAGCAGAGGTGGCTAAGGGGAAGAATTTCAGGAGAAAAAGATTGTTAAAAAAATAAAGAGAAAAACATAACTTCAGAGCAGGCAACCAAGAACGTAATTCTCAAGGCTAGAGAGTGGGCTCTGTCGAGGGGAAACTGAGTTCTATTCCCAGAATCCACATCAAGCGTCCAACAACAACCTTAACTCCAGCCCCAGAGGGATCCACTGAAACCTACATTCCTACGCACATACCACCAGACATACACAAACACACACACACAAACACACACACACACACACACACAAAGTATACATAAATTTTAAAAGAGGATGATGTTTGTAATGTTTAGAAATATGCTGGTCTGCTGGTGGTTTCTTTTTTTTCTTTTTCTTTTTTTGTACTTAGAAGAATAATAGGGAAAGAAGCAGACATGAGTGTCATCCAGATGGAGATTGAAGAATATCCAAGTGGCCTACTTTCCCAAGCAACCCTCTTGGCAAAGGCTACAAGCTTGGGAAGTAATCAGTAGCAAAGGGAGAAGGCAGATGGGGACAAGCCAAGCTGAGTTGGACCTCTCTCTTCGTTTCTCCTCTGGACCAAAGTTCTCGGGGTAACTGGCAGCCCAGGAAGAGGTTCCAGGCAGTCTGGTGGGGAAGAATGGCTAGGAAAAGCTGAACCTGGAGCTTCCAACCTCACAGAACCTGTGAGCAATGAACACAGTGTGTAATTCTCCAGAGGCTTGAAATGACCAGAAAATGCAGAGCATTCTAGACAGTTCAGAGCTTGGATCTCCACACAGACCTTGCAGCAACAGGATGCCGGAGGAAAACGGTAACTGGGGAGAAACACAGCATCCACATAGACAGTCAGTCAAGGCGGAAAGAAAGGGTGGGCCAATCGAAACAGAAACAAGAAAGAGTGGATTAACAGGTGCAGTGACGCTTGAACGGGGTTTGCCAAAAGATAAGAACTATCTTAGGGTACTAGCTGCTGTTGATGGGATCTCAACATGAAAGTCTGTAAGGATCCCCAGGAGAGTACCAGAAACTTCCACGTTTTCGCATATCAAGAACTGACTGTACCATCAACTATGGAAGGAAAAAAAAAAGTGGGGGAGGGGAAAAGTGTCTAAACAAAGGATGAGAAATGCTACCTTGGACATATGGTGTTGGGAAACTTAGAAAAACCTACCCTCGCCTTGCATTGCACAGGACCCACGGGGGGGGGAGGGGGAGGGGGCACCCTGCCAGTATTCACAAAACTCACACATTGCCCTATGTGCACTCATGGGAAGGAGCCTCAAGGAGACACACTCTATGGTGGGATAGCATCAAGATACTTTGAACAGCAGACCACACAACTTTTCAAACAACACACAGCAGGCAGTGATTAAAACTCTGGAAAATAAAAGAGACAAATAAGCAAACTTAAGAGTTTAGAAATGGTTTCCAGAAAAGGGTTTAGAAATGACAATGGCACCATTAAAAGGTCAGCACTAATATAATTAATTTTAAAAAAGCAGGATAGCTTGTCAAGGAGCTTATTAAATGAGGATTTGGAAGCAGCACAGAGAAATATGGAAAAGTCCAACTGAAATGTAAAGTATTTCATTCAAGAGGTAAGGAAAAACACAAGACACTATCTCTTAAAAAAAAAAAACCACTGATAGGTGCGGTAATATGGATGTCTTTTATTTTCCTCAAGGCTTCTAAATCTGTGAAAAAGTCTTTAATTTAAAGTCACTTCATTAAAAAAATCCATAATGTAGGGAGATATGGTGGTACATGCCTCCAGTACCAGCTAATTTTAGGGAGGCTGAAATAGGAAGATAGCAAGTTCAAAACCCATCTGCGATATACAGTGAGTTCAAGGCCAACCTGGGCTATTGGAGACCCCAACCCAATAAAATAGAGGGAGAAAAAAACAAGTCTATATAGGGATATAACACTGGTACAGAAACTTGCTTAACATTCATGAACACTTCAGTTCAACGTGCAGTACCACAAAAGGTAAAAAAGAAACCAATCTTTAATGACCAAATTATGACTTATAAAAGCAGAAATAATCTAGTATTATTTAAAAGATTTAAAATTATTAAGAAACACATGAATGGCTTTCTTTGTCTCATATTACCTTAATGCCAGCATGAGTTGAACTTGTCTAAAAAACAGGGCACAGAAGTATGAGGATGCCAGAAACCATGGCGACGAGAGGTACAGCCGTTGGGGTAAGTTAGGATCAATGATGGGGCAGAAGCAGAGTACAGTCTCCCATCCACAGAGCAAATTTACCAACCAGTCATGATACAATTGCTCCAAGTGACTACAAAGACCTGTGCGAAGTCAGGCCACTAGTTATGTTTATAACATATAAAAATGAATTTTAATTCTTAAAATTGGATTAACATCAGGACCACTGAGTCAAAGAAGAGTTTTTTTCTGGATCCCACTCTACGGTGACGATCTCACTGCAGCTTTACTTACCTGACCCGTGCCTGCAAAACACAGTGAAGCAGAGAACTGGTGTGTATTAGATTCTGAAATAAAAGGCAGCTTTCCAAGAAGGAGAATTACAACAAAGATTATGTACATAAATTCTGAAAATAAAAGCTCAGGACCCTAGCTTAGGAGGGCTATGCAAGCAGGAAGCATTCCTTATAACTCCTGTCTGAACCTTAAGGGACTCTTTTTACTGTTTGTCAAAAGGTACCAACACAGGCCTGGAGAGATGACCCAGTGGTTAAGAGCACTGGATGCTCTTCCAATGGACCCAAGTTCAATTCCCAGCACCCACGTGTTGGCTCACAAACATCTGCAACTCCAGTCCCAGGAAATCTAAAGGCACCAGGAACACATGTGGTACACAGACACATGAAGACAGAAAGTCATTACACATAATCTTAATAATTAAAAATTCAAAAAGAAAGAAGAAGCTGGGTGGTAGTGGCACAAGCCTTTAATTCCAGCACTCTGGAGGCAGGGGCATTTGTATCTTGTGAGTTCGAGGCCAACCTGGTCTATAGAGCAAGTTTGAAGATGGTTCCAAAGCTACAAGAAACCCTGTCTCAAACACTAACAAGTTTAATAATTCATAATTTAAAATAAAACCTACTATAACTTTTCAAGAGATGCATCTCCTCTCCCAAAAAGTAAATTTAGGGTAGGTCTGGAGTTTTATTTTTTTTAAAATCTTGAGAATCAAAAATATGGTAACTTTAGGAATTATTTAAAATATTCTGGAATATAATCAACTTTCCCAGGGAAAAGTACGTTCTTTTGAATCTGTCCAAATGATGTTTCAGAATGTAGTCTTACAGGTTTGTTTTATTTCAAAAAAAAAGAGAGAGAGAGAAATATAAAATGAAAATATGTAAGAAAACCACAGCATTTATATTATTAGTGAGTAATATCATGAAAGAGAAATACTGTAAAATCATTTTAAAAGTCTTCTGACTTCAGAATTCTAAACAATGTACACACATTTCCCTGGTGTAGCACCAGTAAAGGAACCTGAATCCATGAGGAATCTGTGGTAGGAGCAGAATACAGTAATTGAAATTGATTTTTACCTCCAGAAGTCTTTGCTATGCACACATCTTTGCAAAAAAAAAAAAAAAAAAAAAAAAAGCCAACAAAACGATTGTTTAATACAGGAAATGGCTGAACTCATAAGGCAGTCTGAAACTACAGTGTCTATAACCGTTTCTGTCTATTAAAAACTCATGTGTCCCCTTCGCTCATATTATTGCTCCTCCCTCTCTATGACTGGACCCCAGGAGCTCGGCCCCGTGCTTAGCTGTGGATCACTGCATATGCTTCCATCAGTTACTGAATGAAGGTTCTATGATGACAATTAAGGTAGTCGTCAATCTGATTACAGGGGAAGGCCAGTTCAGGCACCCTCTCCATTGTTGCTTAGATTCTTAGCTGGGGTCATCCTTGTGGATTCCTGAAAATTTCCCTAGTACCGGGTTTCTTGTTAACCCCAAAATGGCTCCCTCTATCAAGATATCTCTTTTCCTTGATCTCCCTCTGTGTCCTTCACCCAACTTGACCTTCCCAATCCCTCATGTTCACCTTCCCCTGCCCTTCTCCTCAGCCCACTCTTTGTCCCCTTCACCCCATCCCCCATTCCCACTTTATTCAGATCTTGCCTATGTCCCCTTCCAAGGGGGATCCACACATGTCTCTCTTAGGTGATAGGTAAACCCTCAGAAACAGCTGACCCAGGCTAGTGGGAGCTCACTGACTCTGGGTAACAGCTGGCATATGATCCAACTAGACCTCATGGTGGGTGACAGTTGTGTGTGTGGCTTGGGCCCTTTGTGGAGCAACTGTTCCTGAAACCTGTATTTATCCTTAGTGCATGAACTGGTTCTTTGGAGCCCTTCCCTATGAAGGGATACCTTGCTCGGCCTAGGTACAGGGAGGAGAGCCTTGGTCCTGCCTCAAGTGATTTGACAGACTTTGTTGACTCCCCATGGGAGGGCTCACACTCTTTTGAGGAATGGATGGTGAATGGGGTGGTGGAAAGGTGGGGGTGCAGGAGAAGGAAAGGGAGCGGCAACTGGGATTGGTATACAAAATTAAAAAAAAAATGTTTAAAAAAATAAAAGAAAAAAGTAAAAAAAAGAACTCATGTGCTATTTTCTGAGAACTTCAGTACATTAACTTATTCTATCCCTAGCCCCATAAGCCAGATGTATTGTATTATTCAGCATTTACAATTTGAAAAATGGGAGCTTAAAAAACCGGAACTACTTAAAGAACCGGAACTACTTAAAGCCTTAAGCAAAACAATTGCCGGGAGAGTTCTCATTCACCTGGCCTTCATTCTGGTGACCACCTTTACAAAGCTCAGTTAACCTAAGGGGATAGAAACTATTTACAGATCGCAAAGGGCCCACTGGGATGCTGGACCACACAGAGCTCACAGCCAGTGAGGCTCAAATATGCCAGAAAAAACATGACAGAGACTGGTGAATTTATAACCACAGGCATTCTGTGCACTAAAAGCCCCCAAACCAAAGTGCATTCTTCCCTACTGCTAATTCTATTCTCTGACTTCCCCTTTTGCCTATGGGAATATTGATTTTTTTTAATATAAATATGTTATTTCTCTAAATATGATTGGTAAGCCTAAGACGGATAACAAAAGCATAGGGCATACTTTATAATTGCCACCAATAATAATTCCTGCCGCTTGAGGACAAGCAACTCAAGAAGATACTGTGGGTGAATCTCAGCACACCCTGTTGGGGAGCAAATTATCCTAGGTGACACACAGCTGAGATAGTGCATGACTCCTTTTGTGACTGCATCCAATTCTAAGGAGTCAAAAGTGAAGAAGTCATGTAACAATCCTGTCTAAACTATCTGTCTGTCTATCTATCTATCTATCTATCTATCTATCTCTATCTATGTATAAATATAGATCTATCTATCTATAGATATAGATCTTTCTATCTATGTATAGATATAGATCTATCTATGTGTAGATTTAGATCTATCTATATCTATTTATCTATATATAGATATAGATATAGATATAGATATAGATATAGATATAGATATATACACACATATAATAAATGGGGATATGCTAATATACTGGGTAAAAGTTTATTCAAATCACCCCAGATCCAACACAAATGTGTCAATTCTTTCCACAAAAACCCTACTAGTCAGTCTTAATGTTGACTCACGTCTGTAGTCACTTCACCAGCAATGAAGAGAAGGGTGCTACAGGCCGCCCCATCAGGTGGTAAACAAGTCTCACGGGATTCATTCTCTGAGAGCCAATCCCACGGAACAGGGCAACCGACAATTTTTCTTTTAAGTCTGCGATTTCAGTATGGTGCAATCAGGAAGAAAGATTAATTTAGACTCGATGATCAAGAAAAACCTCACCAACGAGGAGAGGGAGGGAGAAAAGCTACCTTCATAGTATTGTACATAAGATTGCAGGGGAGATGCCCGGTGGAGGCAGCTGCTGCACATCTGGCAGGACACAGTCGCATTGCCCTGGTGTGCTTAGGATGCACACGAACCTGAGTTCTCTCCGAGCGAGGGCTCAGAAGAAAGACAGAAGCGTGATCACTTTGAAGTTCTCATTCACACCCTGTTGGGACACACAGGAACTATGAACGCAGCAGAGAATAGCAACATGGAAAGGAAGGCCACTTGGTTAGGTACAAGAGTAAAGGCAATGTTTATGACACAGAGTTAGGGATTCCTGTGAGAAGCCAACTTGAATATTCAAATGAAAAGACTTTGTGTTTTTACATATTATAATAATAGTAACAGATCGATATTACAGTAGTGTAGGTGTATTCTGTTTGGGTTAGCTTTTTCCTTTTTGCTGAGTATGATCAAATGAAAAACATACTTCTCACAGGTATGTTGTGAAGAAAATGAAATAATGCTATAAGACCATCCAAACTCTTTGAACAAGAAAAGGAATGTCGTCACTACCAGCTGCAGATGTGTGCGCCCATCCCTTAAGGAGAGAAGACCACAGGGCAGAGCGCAGCATCTCATGGTCCAGACCCTCAGCAGATCTTCATGGACGGGAGATCTGATGGCACTTGGGAGCAATAGAGAAGGACTCTTTTCTCCTGCTCTCTATGGACTCCATTTTAAATTGGTGTGGTGGGGGCATGTCTAGATCTCATGGCCTCTTCTTGTTGCGTCATTACATTCTGGAGCTGACAACTTGTTCGTCTGTTTGTTTAGCCAGTACAAAGACTCTCACCCACACACAATCAGAAGCTTCACGGGTGCTGTGAAGGGCAGAAGCCCTGCAGACATTTTACATGCAGAATAGACTTGAATCATTGGGAGCTGCACATTTGGCTGTGGCAGGTTCAGTGAACATCAAACCCCAGCCTCAGAACCTGTGAGGGTTGCCTTATCTGGTAAAATAAATGCTGCAGGTATCACTGTAAATTCTAAGGTGGGTGTGTTACCCTGGAATCTGTAGGTGAGTTTGATATAATCATAAGATTGTAATAAGTGAAAAAGAGCAGGGTAGGGGAACCCCAGTGGCCCCCGTGGGATCTGAAGAAGTAGAGGACTTCTCTAAGCCAATGAAAACATGTAGTCAGAACCCCCAGAAGAAACATCTTGCCTTTATTCTTCTTAAACTAGTGGAAACCCATTTGGAAATTCGTTCCTCCAGGACCCCAAAGTAAATCTAGGCAGTTTGAAGCCACTTAATATAAACTAATAAACATTTAGTTTAAAATTATTTCCTCCGACTTGTGTTAAGATTTCTAACTATCAGCCGGGTGGTGATAATGCACACCTTGAATCTTAGTACTCAGGAGGCAGAGGCAGGTGGATCTCATAAGTTTGAGACTAGCCTAGTCTATGGAGCCAGTTCCAGGACAGGCTCCAGAGCTACAGAGAAACCATTTCTGCCTTGGGAAGGAGAGGCGGGGAGGATGTCTAACCATCATTTAACCAAATTATGGCAAAGGTGGCCTGGGCATTGTCAGATAATGGATGCTCTCTTAATCTTACTTCCTAGGGTCCAGCACCACCTGGGATCTGAGCCTCACTAGGACCTTATCCTGTGGAATCACAGACTCAGTAAATCATGCCAAGGAACGCGTGACCAAAGAATGTGACCAATACACTACATTCCTCTCACATGAATGTGATGATTTTAAATGTTCCCAGGAAAAGAGAATAAACAACAAAATAAAATTTCAGATTCTGGCTGGGTCCTCAAGTTCTTGTTTAAAATCTTGCAATCAATGCTTTCAGGCTTTACTAAAATCTTTACAGAATTCTATTTCTTAATTCAGTCACTAAATCCTGTAACATAGTTACTGCTCTTGATACATTTCACAAGTCTTGGGCTCTAAATGAAAGGAGCCCAAAGAAACACTGAAGCAGAAGATCTACTTCTACCAAAAAATAAAAACTAAAAATAAATGCACCTAGGTCTCCAGGGCAACTGGAGCAACATTCTCGGCTGCAATAAACTGCCAATGTCACTTTCTAGCATTTATTAGATTTATCAAACAATATGGCAAGTGTGGAGAATTAAATGTTACAGCATTGCACTTGCTTTTGGATACCATCCATTTACTTTGGCCATTTCATATTTTTCGGTAGTCCTTTATCTTTAACACGGGCTGCAGATAATAGAAATTGATGAAGAATACATTCCAGCATAACTCTACATGATTTAGCACACATTTACACACAACAGAGTAAAGGGACAGTAAAGAAAGTGCAGAACACAAGGAAAACATAAGGACTTTGCCCCCTACTGTGGTCACAGTAGTTGGACCCGGGTGAAAGACTAAACACGTGACATCAACCTTGATCTGTGTTAACTCTTCGGTGGGAGGAGTGGAAACCCTGAGAAGATAAAGGCAGGGGGACTCGGGTCTAAAACAAGTTTATCCTGCAAGCAATGGAGAAGGCAAGGAAGGTCCCAGATGGAGTAGACAGCATAGAAGGGCCATAGGGAAAGGCAGGAAGGAAGGGGCAGAAAACTCTTTAGTGTGTGAGGCTGTGAGGCAAAGAGGCCTGTGGTTAGGGAGTGGGAGGGGGTAGGTAGAGAACAATCGAAGAAAAACTCAACATATCCAAAACACAAAATCACATAACCAGTGGCTTCCATTAGAATACTTGCTTGTACAAACAGACCAGAGACAGAGATACACACAACCCAGTTGAAAACGGCAGGTCCATTTGTCCAAGGAAACAGACTCTTTTGATAACTAAGGTTCTGGGCCAACTGTTAAGAAAGAGCTAAAGCAATGCAAATTTAAAAGTCTGGCTCAGCCAGAATCTCTCAGCTAGGGAAGACATTGTGTAAGTCTAAAGGTAATAGAAAATCGATGATGGGGGGCAATGGTAAGGAGTCCATCAACAGAAGACTCCAGATCTCTTCCCCCAATTTTTCCCCAGGCCTGTAATTTTAGCTATACTAAAGGAGGGGGTAGGGCCGTGGGTTTTGATTTGCTTGTTTGTCTATAAAAGTGGGTTCAGCAAAGAAGAGTACTGATGGGATGGAGAAAAATGAACTCAACGCATTGCAACTGAACAACTGATTCATGAAAATTGAACTTTCTTAATATAGCGCCTTTTATCTTAGAAAAATCATCACCAATTTTAATTTAAAAAATACCAGGAGTACAACATAGTCTAACTGAAAGACACCATAGTTATACTCATATTCCCCTTAAAATTATGAATTCCAGAATCCCAAAGATGTAACAAAAAAAAAAGGCACTTTCCTCTGAAACAATTATCCATGCATAGTGGAAAGAAAGCTAAGCACAGCTTAGTTCATGTAAACCTCTTAGCTTATTCAATTACTAAATGCTGAAAATTGAAGTGAAAGAATTGAGTAAAGAAACATCAATCCAAGTTCCTTCAGGTCAGTAGACCAGATGAGGTCCTCTCCATTTGCTTAAGCCTAATTCACTGTACCTAAAGAATCACGTGACACCTATAATATAAATAGTAAATATTAGACACCCAGCACCCAAATAATTACTTATTATTTCTAAATCTCATGCAGGAATCTCTCACTTCAAATGTTTAGAACAACGTATGCTTTCATGAAGAACTACAACATAACCAGACAGATAGACTTCTAAATTTTTTTCTGCTTTAAGTATTTGTAAGTAAATTGTTGGAAAAAAAAACTGAAGATGAAGATGTCCTCACAAAAATCGAAGTGCAATTGGTTACAGGTTAGCTAGATACCACTGTAAGTCTCACATGACCAACTTCTACTTGTTAGATAGGCGAAACCATGCAATTACTTGCACACAGCCTTAAATATCCAAACATGGGTCAATGGTCAAAATTCACTGCTAAACTCTGATCTGGGGGAAAGAAAATGTTTCAAGTATTACAAGAACTAACATTTGTGAAGTAAGTACACCAACATATATATATATATATATATATATATATATATATATATATATATAAACTAGTGTATCAGAACGCTGGCCAAAGGATAGAGCAGGGTAAGACAAAGCACTAGAGGGTAAGAAGACAGCGATGCACTGGGATTCTAGACCAAAGAGTCAGTTGTAGGGAAAAGCAAACACTCAAAGCTAGAAACAACATGTAAGGAACCCATTTGCCTTTTGTTTGTTTGCTTTTCATCATTTGGGGATTTTTCTAAAACACTTGTTTGGAGGAATAAGAACAGCATAATTTCTGCAAACCAGGACTCTGGTCTGGGTCTCATCGCCTCTCTGTAGATGGTTAGACATCAACTTTAGTTCTCTGTTGAACATTCAACTCTATTATTCTATTTAATTCTTTTTTTCTTGTTTTTCTCATATTTATTCTTAATCTAAAAGATTAAAAATGTAGCCTTCAGCAGGCTACATTTCTGCCTCCAGGGGGCATTTAGCAACATGTTGGGAGATTAGAGCCAACCATGGGACATTCATTAGCATTTAATGGATGGAGATCAACAGCATTGCTTGACATCCTACAGCACACAGGACAGCCAGAATCGACAACGAATTATCAAATTCCAAACGTCAACAGTGCTAAAAGGGGATACCGTGCCCTCTGAGCCCTGCAGAAGCAAAAACCCTGCTCTCCAACCCTTTCATAGTTGTCTAGCTAAAGACAAGCCACCAAGGGCAGCTCCTTTACAACTGCTTTCAATATGGTGGCAGGCAGCTCCAACGGAGAACTAAAATCCATTAAGATATTCCAGGCAAGTGCACCAAAACCACAGGAAAATAATTTTATAGTCTTTTTATGTCGTAATTATTGTAAGTCACCCAACAGGCCTCTACGTGGTTCAGTACCAAGTTGTGTGCCTTCTTCGGTCAGTATTCTAAATACCAACGGCCCCACGAGCACACAGTATCTTTTTAATACAAAAAACTCAGGACAATCCTATTTACAGAGAAAGATTTATGGGGGAGGCTGTGGAGGGTGAAAAATACCACCCAGCTCTTTAAAATGCAAAGTTATTTCACAGTTTGCTTGCAAAATGACTCAGATCGTTATTACTTTTAGTCATGCCAAGTTTGCTTCTTCTAAGCCTACTAGTAATGGGGAAAGAACGAAATAACCACCATCTTCCTGCAGTCGTTAAACCAGTGAAACAGGGGCTTGCTAAAAAGCAGATCCGGGCAATAATGTTTCTCTTTTTATAACAACTGTTAGAAAAAGGGCAAGCAATCGCTGGAAGTGCAAAGGAAGATTCTAAGAAATCGGTCATCTGCCTAAATACCTAGAGCGTGGGAGGAAAACAAAAGGAAACCCCGACTTACAAATCTGAAAGCCATAACCTATGGATGCTTTCCTAATACATGGCTCAATCAAAATCCGATTTATTCCCCCACCTCCGGTTCAAATAAAAAAAAAAAACCTGGAAGAAGGACCTCCACATCGGCTCTCAGCTAAACAGTGTTAAGAATGGATTTTTAAAAAGCCTGATGCACCTGTCAAGGCTCGCTAGAGCAAGCGCTGCAGCGGAGAGACGACCCTGTCGTGAAGGATGAGAGAGAGCCTCGCACCTCTCAGGGCTGTTTGCACCGCGAAGCATCTTCGTCTCCTACTATGCGAGCAAACGTAAGCCAACTTTGGTAGTTTCCATCCCCCACCCAGGCAAAATCCAGCAGCCAGCGCAGCTCTTGTTCTTACGCAGGAAAATCTACTCAGCGCTTCTTTCCATGTGAAGTTGACAGGCGAGACAACCGAGACCCCCTACAGAGGCCACACAAAAGGCGCCCCGAGGCCACCCAACGTGACACTTTCCCCGGCGTGGGCAATTACAACGCGGCAAGACACCTCTCACCGCGGGGTGTCCGCGGAGAGGGGGTGCTCGGCTTTTAGGTTCCGAATTATCCCTCATCTAGGGAAGGCAGAGCTCAACTTTCAAAATAGGGTTCCCACGCGTCCGGCCGCCCAGCCACGCTGCGCGTTGCCCGTGGGGTCGCGCGACAGTCACCACCGCGGCCGAGAAGCCGCCTGCGCTGTGCAGGGGCTGGGATGCCGCGCTCGCTCCCCCACCGTCCCCCGGCCCCGGGCCCCGTCCCCACGGCCCCGCTCACCCAGCAGCAGCAGCTTGACCTCCCGCGCCGCCTTCTCGCCGTCCTCCCGGAGGTTGCGGTCGATCATCTTGCTGCGCTCCACGGCCGCCTTGTCCTCGGCGCTCAGTGTGCAGCCCATGGTGGCCGAGCGTCGCCGCGCCCTCGGCGCCGGGGCCGGCTTGGCAGCTCGGGGAGAGGCTGGCCCGGAGGCGGCCCCGCTACGTCCGCAGCTCCGGCAAGCTGGAGGTAAGGTCTGCGAGCTCGCACGCCGCCGCCCCGGGCGGCCGTCCCCGCCGGCCGGCGACACTCCGCGTGCAGCACCTCTCGCCGCTGCAGCCGCCGCTTCTGCTGCTGCCGCCGCTGCTGCTGCTGCCGCCGGTGGCCGAGCCGCTGCAGCTCACAGCCCGCGCGACCCCGGCGTCCGCGCGCCGCCGCGGCCCCGCCCCTGCCCGCCC
Organism: Microtus oregoni; assembly: GCF_018167655.1. Classification (NCBI taxonomy): domain Eukaryota; kingdom Metazoa; phylum Chordata; class Mammalia; order Rodentia; family Cricetidae; genus Microtus; species Microtus oregoni. Next base: position 8,215,527 of record NW_024543077.1, on the reverse strand, counting down.
CGCGACCACTCCCAGAGCGCGCTCCCGCCCGCCCGCCCGCCCGCCCTCCCGTGCACGTGCGCTCGGACAGGGCCCCCTCCGACGGCCGCGTGCCCGCGTGGTCGCCGCCCCGGGCGCTTCCCGCGCGTGCCCCCGAGGTGCCCAGCGCTCGCAGCCCTCTCCGGCCACAGCCGGGGGCCCCCAGCTCCCATTCCCCACCTCTTGAGATCCGCAATCCGGGATCAGTGCGTACCTGTCCCTTATGGGTGCGGATGGGACAGTTGCCAAAGTTGCCAGCAAGAAAAGAAAGGCAGGCCTGGGCATTTGAGCATGCCCGGCGCTTGCAGCCAAGCACGGGTTTGCAAAATGTGTCGGCTTGTGTGAAGCTCCGTGGGAAAAGGAGTGAAATGAGCGTGGAGTGCTGGGAAACCCGAGGTGGGGACCATAAGCAACCAAGAGGGAATTGTGGAGGGAGTCTTGGGGCTACGAATGTCCACATCCTCCCTGCCACTTTCTTTCTTCCAGATCTCCCTGTAATCTATTGCTCACCTTCCTTTTCATAAGGGAATACATTTTGAAGAATTCCTTCCGAGCCTGAGAAGACGTTTGACAAAGAATCAAAGAATGTGTTTTAAACCGACAAGAGCAACAAGACACACAAACAAGGCTGGCTCTGTGGTAATGGGCCGCCTTTAGGGCACATATAAGTTCCTAGCCAAGCTGTGTGGCCATGTTTATGACCGTGTGGAAACTTCTGTGCCCGTGGGCATGTTATTCCGTTTTGTAGGCCTTAGCTTCTTTGCTGGTAAATAATCAGTTGATACACTATGCAGTCCATCCTTTTAGACCCAGACCTAGCTAGGCCTAGGAGGCTTTTTGCCCGTGTAAGGAGACAGGCAAAGGTTTTAAGGTCTGGGCTCTGCCTGTCAGTTGCTCTGCTGATTATAGAGGAAGCAATGACTGATTAGAAAACGGAGCCAGGAGCAAAGTAAATACTTTCTTTGATGAGGTAAAAATTAAGAAATTGCTCTTTGGCTCCCGCTTAAAACTCATATTTTCTAAAAATCATTTGGAAAGCTGGTCTTGAGTTTGAAGGGGTGCCTGAACTAACACAGGGACAACAGCTGCCGGTTGGATCCCTCGGAGCTGGTAGGGCTTGTGGGTTCCCATTTGGTGAAAAGGGTCAACCCTGCTGGGCATGAGATATGCAATTGTAAGAACTGCCTCAAGCTTTTCTATGATTTCTCAAAATAAAACAGTAAAATCTACACACTTTTGCCACTGGGTCGCCGAGCTCTCTATCTCCTGGCATGCTAAATGTTCATCTGGAATTCCAGAGTTAATGAAGCCAACAGTCAACCCAGTGTGAGCTAGCCATTGGAAGCTGTAAATTAGCTGTCTATCCTGTGAGCTGGAGGCTCAGATGAAGTGCAGGGCCAGCAGCTCAGTCCAAGGAGGAATAGGACTGAGAGCTGGAGGGGAATTAGGGATGATTGAGACCTGGAGGGGATTAGGGAGGACTGAGTGCTGGAAGGGCGTTAGGGAGGACTCAGTGCTGGGGAGGATTAGGGAAAACAGAGTGCTGGAGAGGGATTAGGGAGGACTCAGTGCTGGAGGGGATTAGGGAGGACTCAGTGCTGGAGGGGATTAGGGAGGATTGTGAGCTGGAGGGGGACTAGGGAGGACCGAGTGCTGGAAGGGCATTAGGGAGGACTCAGTGCTGGGGAGGATTAGGAAAGACAGAGTGCTGGAGAGAGATTAGGGAGGACTCAGTGCTGGGGAGGATTAGGGAAGACAGAGTGCTGGAGAGAGATTAGGGAGGATTCAGTGCTGGGGAGGATTAGGGAAGACAGAGTGCTGGAGAGGAATTAGGGAGGATTCAGTGCTGGGGAGGATTAGGGAAGACAGAGTGCTGGAGAGAGATCAGGGAGGATTCAGTGCTGGGGAGGATTAGGGAAGACAGAGTGCTGGAGAGGGATTAGGGAGGATTGTGAGCTGGAGGAGGACTAGGGAGGACCGAGTGCTGGTGGAAACAACTTGGGTTTTGCTGAAATGAAGTTGTAAAGAAAGACATGAATTGCGCCTTTCCTCTGAAAAGCTTGTCAAGGAGGGGAGGAAAGAAAACAAATGAATAGAAGTGAAGCCAATCTTCTAAGATGGCATAAAACGATGGAGTGGGTGAACGGGGTGCTGGCATGGGCTTTAAGGGTACGTGCTGGAGCATCCGCCATAGCAATGTGCGCTGGTGAGATGTCTCAAACAAAGGGATGTGTTTCTCACATTTCCAAGCCTGGGAAGTCCAACGTTAAGGGGCCGGTGGATCGAATGCTCTCCAGTGAGGGGTCTCCTCCTGGCTTGTGCATGGCCACTTTCCTAAATAGGAAGAGATAGAGGAAGGATAAAGAGGAATGAGAGAGGGGGCAGATTTCTGTCTGGTCTTTCTCTTCTTATACCGGCATTGACACACCCCCACCTTCAGGACTTCGTCTGTACCTGTGTCCTCCCCAAAAGCTCTGCCCCCCCCCCCAGTACCATCACACCAGGAGTTAGTGCTTCAAGCTAAGAACTTTCAGGAGACACAAACATTCAGCAAAAAACAGGAAGTATCCAACTAAAAGATTAATAGGCAAAGAATGCATAGAAGATGACAATTGTTTTATGATTGACGTCACGTTTGTTGTGATAAATTAAAGGTTATGAGACAATTAAGAAAGCTGCAAATATTAAGATGAAAAGTTAGACGTCATGCAGTGAGTTCCGTGTCCCTACTTTCCCGAGTTAGGCAATAGATGTATAAAAGGAAAAAATGCTCCTTGCATCATATGCAAAACAAACAAGCTACCAACAAGTGGGTGACATTAGTAATTCAGATATGAGATGGTAGCCCACGCTCAGGCTAATAAATTACATAAGTGTGATGCTGTGAAACATGATTCAACAACCTTGTCATGGAAGGGGAGCAGACATTATTAAACTGCGTAATTTATAGAGAGTCAAAGAATGAAACTGGGATTACACAGGTTAAAGCTTCTGAATGCTTGTTTTCCTTTGGAACATCATGGTTGTTTTTAACAGTTATGCTAAGACATAAATCTCACCCCATAACATCTTCCCATTTGAAATGCACAGTTAAATAGCTTTTAGCATGGACACAGACTTCTACAACCATACTATTTATAAGACGTTTTGTGGCTCCCCAAAAGAAGCCCCACAGCCTATAACTATCGTCCCCAATCCATTCCATTCCCCAGCCCAAAAATATCACTGATCTCATTTTTCTTCTATTGCCTTTTCTACACATTTACATAAGCAAAAGGAACCATATAGTCTTCAGCCTTTTATTACTGACTCCTTCTATTTACCACTGTATTGTCATTGGTTTTCTCTGTTACTTCTTCCTATTGCGAATGACACTGAGCTTCATATGCTAAGAGAGATGGACGCATATGTCAAGAGAAAATTTGGAACAGGTTTAGTTAAGAGTATCAGTTTAAAATAACTAAACTGTGTCATATTATTATCACATACATTATCTTTGGAGGAAAAAGTGTATATTTAATGTAGAAATGCTAAGGCACATGTGTTCTGACTGTTATTTACAAATGAAAGAGGATAGGTCATAAATAAGAGGCACTGTCACTTTAAATCTAGAATTATGGAAAGAATGCAACAGTAGAAAAAAACAGTGGAAAAAGTAGGAGGAAGGTAATGTGGGATGGGGATGTCCTTCTGTATATGGGTTGCTTTTATTGGTTAATGAATAAAGCTGTTTTGACCTATGGAAAGGCAGAATAAAACCAGGCTGGACAAGAAATATAGAGAAGAGTAAATGGTGTCAGGAAGATGCCATGTAGCTGCCGAAGGAGACAGATGTCATAGCCTTATGCCAATATACAGATAGCTAGAAATAGGTTAACTTAAAGTGTAAGAGTTAGTTAATAAGAAGCCTGAGCTAATAGGCCAAGCAGTGCTGTAATTAATATAGTTTCTGTGTGATTATTCGGGTCTGGGTGGCCGAGAAACGTACGAGCAATCTCCATTTACAGGAAGGGGCATACAATTCCTGCAAAAGACAATCTGAGAAGCTCATTCATCATTCTCTAAGTCTTAGACTCTAAGACATAAACATCTAGCCTGAGCAATCTAGACCTATAAGAATTTTTAAGATTTTGTATTTTCCAAACATCAAAGAGACCGGAGTCAAAAATGAAATTACCAGAACCCACAAACGATTTCTGACACTAACACTATCCTACTCATAATAATCTCAGAAAAATAATTAAAAGTTCCCTCAGGTGTTGCTTTGAGGGCTCAGTGGATTAGTATGTGGAGGAAGAACACAGAGAAAATGAAGTCAGGATACCTATAGGTTAGGATATAAACCAGGAGTGAGAGAGGTCTAAAGGACGCTACATGTCATTGGCTACAGTGTCAACGGGGACGACTAATCAGCCCTGCATCTTTGATTGCATTGATTGAGCTTCTACTTAATAAATCAGAAGAGTTTGATTTAGATAATCATTAGGGATATTAGGAATATGTGGGAGAGCCTGGCATCTCTTTCCCATTAAAGATTTACAGGTCCTGAAATGAAATCATTTCATGAGATGTCATGTGATTTCTAAGCAAAGATTGGGGGGAACCCTATTGAGGTGACACACAAGATGTGATCATTAGAGCTAATGGTCAGCTTGACAAAAACCTAGACCAGTGATTCTCAACCTGCGGGTCTGACCACCTTTGTGGGTCACATATCAGATATTTATACGATAATTCATAACAGTAGCAAAATTACAGTATGAGGTAGCAATAGAATAACTTTATTGTTGGTGGTCACCACCACATGAAGAACTGTATTAAAGGTTCACATCATTAGAAAGATAGAAAACCACTAGCCTGGACTCACCTAAGGACCTTTGGACGTGTCTCTGGGGAGTTATCCGGATTACGTGAACTAAGGTGGGAAGATCTGCCCACTGTGGGTGTCACCTTTCACGTTACGCTTTCATTATAAGAGTTACAACACCATGATAGTAAAATCAGATGCTGGCTTTTCTCTACGCATAACCACCCTGGCATGGAGGAATTAAGATCATCTACAGGCAGCCCTTTGGGCGTGGGTAGTTTCAATTCCATAATGGACCTTTTCCACTGCAATGTTCCGTCTCCCTCAAGAAGCTTCACAGACAGTGGCCACAACCAACGGAATCTTTAAGAGCAGGTTATGGAATATCTGAGACAGGATCATTAAGCAACAGACTAATTCATGAGTGCACATGGGTGTGGAAGACATCTTGAAGCACTCGGAAATATTGGGACACGTTTAATTTTTCCAAATTAAACTGTATTTGGGAGATTTAATTTCCTGCTGATGCTAGTAATTCTTGAGGTCCTTGTCGGTGAAGCCAGGAGGCAGAGGTGAATGAGGAAGAGATTTTAGAAAATAAATAAATAAGTAAATAAAGGAAACCTAAGTTGCTATTTTTAACTGTTGCCTGGAACACACATGAAGAAAAAACACTATCAAGAGTGGGGAGAGGGAATGGGCTCTAGGCCTATGACCAGCTATTCTTGAGACAGTTCAGAGGTCTGTGTTCAATTACATACATGTCTTAAAAAGTTACAGGCTCTTCTAATTGCAAAATTCTTGTGTGTCAACACAAATATGGTGAGTTAGATCTCCTGTGAGGATCTGATTACTGTGTATTTTCACGAGCTGTCGTTTCAATAGGACAGAAGCCTTTTGATATGCTCTTATGCACGGAAGCCTTACCATGCAGGATGACGTCGTGAGCAAATATGGGGGACGGTGGCAGGTGAATGAGGAGGTGCAGGCACGTGGGGTAGCACATGGAGACATGGGCTGGAGGACTTGGGCTTTCCTTCCACCTAGACCCTTCCTAAGTGCTTGCACAGGGAGGGCTGGAGCGCATTGTGCTCCGAAAAGAAGAACATGCCTTCCCTATTCGCTGATTGCACCTCCAATCTTCTCACTTCTAGGACCTATTCACCATCAATTTTTCAATCCAGCAGAAATCTTCCAGCCATTAACTGACCATATTTTATTTTCCCACCCTCTCTGCCTTGCCATGGGTTAATTTCTTGCCTTAATCGATTTAAATTCTACTTTCTACCAGGACAATTATTTGTTTGTAGATATCTAACATCCTTCCCCCCTCCGCCAAAAAAAAAAAAAAAAGGTAAAAACTCCTCCATTGTGTTCAATAGGGAAAACTCACATTCCAGCTGACTCTAGCCTTTGCCTGTCTATATCTGTATGGGCTAAAAATAAGTTCCACCACAGGAAAATACTAATCAACAACTCTACTTTTCATTTCTCGAGGTAAATACTTGATTTGTTTTCTTTTTCCCCAAGGTCTACATGCTCAAACTGTCAAGAATAAATAAATCCTATGAACTCTACTCTCAAGAATTCCCAAAGTCTTGCATCTACACACCAGTGTACTCCAATCCCAGCTATCTGTGGAGCTGTTGTCTGGCTTCTCGTTGTCCACTCTTACCTTCTACTCCTTTACACCCAGTGTCAAGAGTCAGCCTCTTTAGATGTCGGTGAACCTTTGCACATCCACCTACCTAACGAGAACATCATTCCGCCAGAAAGTTGCTTGATCACTCTCTTCTTTCATTCCAATCTCTGTTCAAATGTCACCTTCTCAGATGGGGCAATGTCTCTGTCCACCCAGCCATGCCTCTTTATTCCTTACTATGCACTACAATTTCACTATAAACGCTTATCATATAGTGCAGATTTTTGTGATTACTTATCACCCATCTTCTCTCTCTGAAGAAGCATTCAAAAGGGCAGAAACTCTGTCTCTCTCATTTCGTGTTTGGCGTTCAATGCCTTCAATAGAAAAAGCTGTGGAAAGAAGCTAAAACCAGGAAATAAAACCCATTGCTTAATTCATTCAAAAATAGTCCATAAAGACCCCTATGAACTCAAAACCATTCTTAGCACTGGGATAAGGTAGATAATAAGACAGGTAGCCATAGAAATAATGGCAGTGGAAGGAGGAGGATGTTTTAAAAATACGTAAATGGATAAATGAAATGAAATAAAATAAGTCCTCAGACTTGAGGACTGAGATAGATTTGATCGTGATTTATTATAAGTGCCCAGGAAAATCAAAGGCAAACGTGTTCAGGAACAGACTATGAGAGGCCTCAAAGCAAAGCAGCTAAGAAGCACGGAGAAAAGACAAGAAAGGCCTAAGGGACCTCTACTCACTATATTCTGTGTAGGTATTGCTCACTAAAGGAATCCTGTATTAGGCAGAAATTAAAAAATTGTCTAGCATTTGATGTTCAGGCTTGGTTTGAGGCAGACTTGTTAGCTAGGGGGAGCCCAGACCATGAATTTAAAATATGGCAGGTAGAGCTGTCAGCTAACCATACTCTTTGGAAAGCTGACCTGGGTGATGAAACTCAAGAACCAGTTAGTCGAGGAGGGAACTTAGACTCTTTCGCCAAATGTTCAGGGAATTGTGATATATAAGAACTAAGAATTAGATAACAAGAATAAACAATATTTGAATGGAAAGATTCTAGTCTCTAAGGCAGAATGCAAAGTCAATAGACTGGAGCTGAGGCTGGCGTGGTCAAGGAAACTCCACGTTAGATTGATTGGAGAGTAGTAATGAAGATGCAACAGGTAAAAAGTAAGAAGGACAAAGGCTGCAAGTCAGGCAGAGGCCAGATGGCGACTTGTGGAGGCTATTCTAAGGTCCAACGTTCCCCATTCTTTCTAATAACTATGGCGGTTTCTTCGTTACGATGGAGGATCTTGGAAGGATTGTGACGATTAAATAAGATGATGTGTAAAATTGTTCTGTTGTATGCTCATAATTACAGTGCAGTTACTGAGCTCAGACTAAGGCAAAATTAGAAAAAGACACGAAGATGGAAGGACATTGAGGGCCAAGATTAAGGGGTCTGGGTAAGAGATAAAAAGGCCAGATTGTGTGATAGCCAAATTCAGAGTGAATTATTTACTTGTAATTTGTTAACAGAAGATTATATGTGTGTGTGCATGTCATTCACATTTTCTCCTTTCTTTCTTTCTTTATTTCTTTCTTTCTTTCTTTCTTGTGTGTATGTGATTTTCAAACATCAGTTCCTGTTTTCCACTTCATCAAAATGCCAAAAGTGTTGTTCTATTAAAGAATCGAGCCAGCCATTGGCCAAGCTCATTGCAAAGACTAGCTTCTCAGAGCTACCTGCTCCAGCTTCCTTGGAGTCTGTTTGTTTACTACATGAGATTTAAAAACAGTTCTGTTGCCACCGCCCCCTCTGTTGGGGCTTCCTGCTGGCTCAGCTCTTTTTCTTTCACTGCAAGGCTCTGGGGAAGCTGTGAGACTGACGTGTTCTTCTTGTTCTTCTCAGCAGGACAATGAGAGAGGGGTTGGTAAAGGACAGACGCTGGGGACAGTCCAAAAAATTCTGTGAGGCACTCAGAGCTTTGCCATTTTAGTCATTTTTGGTGGCAACATTATTCCACACACAGGTATTAAGAAAGTTAGAAACCTGTGCTGAATATCAACACCTTATTAGGCTACATAGGAAATGTTTTAAGCTACATATGGAATAAAAGGGGAAGAAATATTTTATATTACAGCTATAAGACATAAGCTCTTCTGTCTTTCACTGGGTGGGCGGACTCAACCACGACATCTGTGTGAGTTTCTTCTCTGTTTGAAGCAGCACCTGGGTTGCTGTACAGGCTCCAAGCCTTCCTGTGCTACAGTGTTTGTCGTGAGCCCAAGCACACTGGCCCACATATTTCTAACTTGGTTTCTTCTAAATGAGAGTTGAATTAAGTCATACATTATTGTTTAGTCTTTGTTTTTGTTTTTTTTTTTTAATTTTAGGATTCCCTTGGTCAAATTACTCTTTCTCTGAAGCAAAGGACAGTCACCTATCCCAGTAGTAGCTGCAAGACAGTAGATATGCAACCACACAAATGGGGGGGTTGAGGGTATGTTAAATATAACTTTAGTGGTTTCATGAAAAGCCCTGAAAGCCTTTAATTATGGGAATGTATTTTTGAACCCTGCTGCAGAGACTTGCTACCTCAGTGTGTTCTGTCACTATCAGACTATTTAAAGCAAGCAAATTTAATACAATAATACAGCCCAGGATTTGTTGCTTGCCCTTGCTATCTGCTCTGAGGCCCAAATCTCGCAAGGAGATTTTGGGTCAATGATTGTACTTTCCTCGTCTGTCAATAGGTAACTGGATGGGCTGTAATTAGTTGATGAGCTCCTGGGTGGAATATAGAAATGAAATGTTTGTAATCCCAAGTCAGTGGATGCCTACCTTTCCTGGGCATTCTGAGTGGAATAGATTCCACCTCAGCCTCTGTTTTAACACACATTCCTTCCGTCCCAAAGGGATTTGGTCATTACATGTAGAATTTACAGAGACATGCACATACTCACACACGGTTTCTCATTTAGATAATGTCTACAGAGAAAACAAATTATCAGAAACTAAAAATGCCATAAGAGACATATTCTTTTCTAAAAACTGTAGGGTTTAGCAGAAGAGATGGCTCACAAGCTAAATGTGTGCACTGGTCTTAAAGAAAACCTAGGTTCGGTTCCCAGCACCCACATGGAGTGGCTTACAGTAACCTGAAACCCCCAGCTCCAGGGGGAGCTGATGGCTATGGTCTCCTTAGGAACCTAAAGTTATGTGCACATGTGTGAGCATGCTCATACACACACACACACAGACACACACTTAAATGTGAAAATCTTTAAAATAAGTAAAACATGGAGGAGGCGTTGTTGAACAAGATTCTGTACCGTGGGGAGAGCTCTGTCTCTTCTCTCTACTCCAAGCAGATTCCATGGCCTGTGCTTCTTGGGCTCTGCCTTCCCACCCCCTCCATGCCTTGGTTTTGCTCTCCAGTCCCCTCAGGAAGAAGGGCAATGCCTTTAACTTTCTGCAACAGAGAATCCTGAGCCTCTTTTGTTCTTGTAAGGTCGCTGGTACAGATGCCCTCAAGATCGCACTTCTCTTTCAGGTCCTTTGTTGAAGTATCTTATTTCCTCTCTCAAAGAAAATAGCTCTGTCCCTCAGAGAAATTCTGTTTTTATCTGTTAGCATAGGGCTTTTCTTTTTCGTCCACTCTCACGGGAGGGAGCTGTGGAAAGTTACAGAGGCATTGGCTCTATAGAGAAGTCTTATCCAACGCTCCAGTTTGGGGGGGAAGGGCTCTCTTCAGGGCAAATAACAGTCTTCACCCCACCCTTATTTCACTTCTCTTAACCTTGATCATTCCTAGTTTTGCAGGACAGATACCCTTAGAATCTGTGTTTGCACACGAAAGACAAAGCTAGAATCTTTATATGACTGCATCTGCAAAACACATTCTGTGGCTCCGTGGGAAGCAGCGCCATTTCACTTATGAACAGGCAAAAGAAATCTGGCTTTAGGTTTTTTTTTTTTTTTTTTTTTTTATGCTTCTGACAGAGAACAAACAGAAAAGATGAAAGGAGAAGCAATTGGTTCCAGTTCTTTCCTGAGAACTTGATGTGTCCCTGGTTTCAGATACCAGGAAACTGTTCCCTGTCCTTACCACAGTATCCTCTGTCCACCTTTTGTTCCCCTCCGGCTAATTTGAGTTGATTTCTATTGCTTAAAATCATGCGATTCCTAATATGAGAAACAGTAGCAAAAATGAGGGCTTGTTAGAGTTATTATTGTTAAAATCGTTCTGAGCTTTCAGAAAAGTCAATCTTTCTCTCTTTCTTCCTGTCCCCCGCTTCCCTCCTGCCCAACCTGCATCCCAAGATAAAGCATATATTCTGCCTCATTTGGTTCTCACAGCACTTCTGTGAAGTAAATAAAGTGGTAATATTGTCCCCGTATTCAAGACGAGAAAATTGACTTCCAGAAAAATTAATTGGCATGATCTTGGTTATATAATCAGCGGTGGCAGAAGCATAAAAGAGGACAGAGATTGTAAGAGACACCCCAGAGAGTTCAGAGTGCCTTCTAAGTGAGCATCCCAAGTGTGTATGTAAAGGGCTTGTCTCCGAGTGTGGGCACCGGTGGGTTCTCACTAGTCACAGGCAGTGGTGAAATTATTCTAACAGTCCACTGCTGGACTGAGTGCCCACTTCGTGCCCTAGTAAAACAGCCCTGTTATTTCACTCGTATCGCACAAAGCTTGAGAGCATCCAGCTTGAGGTAACGGCAGCAGCATGAACCTAAGCCCTACTCTGCCCAGGATATGACCACGCTCCTTAGAGAAAGCAAAGCCAATGTGATAGTCATACCAATGTAAATGTGGCGTGCCAATCACTCTCAACTGGACTCTTAAATGATGCTGCACATTAATATATAGTCCTTAGATGAGTTTTCCAGCTTAGCATAGGATGTCCTTTCCCCTTCCTCAAGGAGCTACAGTCCACACTTTTCCCACTGTGTTTCGGCCATTAAGTCCCTGGAGACAGACTCTCTGCTATCCTAAGGTCTATCTACCCTGTTACTGGGCCTCAGAAACTTTGGGCCCAGTTATTCTAGACTATGATTGGACTTGTAAGAAATAGTAACTGACATAAGATCCAAAAGACATTATGTGACAAATTTAAATATATATTCTCTCAATAATAACACAGGTAGAAAATAAAACAAAATGCCGTAACACGAGTGTATGAAGACGCCACAGTGAATCCTATTACTTTATATACTAGCTTAAAACGTAAACTTTCAAAAGTATTTCCTTTTCTACACCTGTGAGTTTCTTCACATTCATCATGAAGTTTGCCGTGTAGAAATGTAACAGTAGCCTGAGACACAAAAATGTCAATATTTGGACAATATGCTGGGTATGCAATACCGAATTGTTGACCATTTGGCGCAATCAAAGCACAGAGCAAAGGTAGTCCTGCCCATTTGCTTCCTCTACTTTGCAGTTGTTATGCTTCTGGAGGGCCACTGCTGTGGATTCTGACCACCTGCTCAATGCCCTTTGGAACTATCCTGGGAAGTATTTCATTCCTGATCTTTGCAAACTCCTGCGGGATCCTCGACAGGAGATATGAACTTAAAAGTGACACACACTGTCTCATAAAGACAGAAGAAGTGTTCCTGTCCATATGCCTTTGTCTTCTAAAGCTGAACACGGTATCTTTCCAGAGGCAGGAACAAATGACAGAAAATGGCCATAGATTGCAGCCACTTATTTTCATGGGCTTGCATTCATTTTTCCTTTTAAAGAATAGCCTTGCATTTGCCTAGGGTTGTTTTTTTAAAGTCTTCTTTAAAAGGACATATCATCATAGTAATGTATTCACAAAGTTAGAAATAAATCTTAGCACTATAAAAATGTGCTCTTGGTAGAAGTCATTAATATGTGCTCCATACAATGGGTCAGTCACTCTATGGAAATAACAAATTTTATAGTGTATAAAAATGTTCTTCCAAAAATTTCTCTTGGATCCCTCAACTTCTTGACCATTTAGCACAAAAGTCGAAAAGACGTGAGATTCTTATAACCATTCTTCAATAGCAAATGTGTCTTTTAAATTCTTTTCCCCAACATTGTATACAAAAGTAAAAAATAAAATACCCATTTGACTTTCACTAACAAATAATGCACTGTTCCATAAAGTTAGATACTAAGCAATTGCTCCAAAATTCTAAATATATCTTCTTTATTTATTGCCTTCAAAAGATGATTTAGTCAAATGCTCAGTCGAATAAAAAGCCCATTAAAAAATCTTCATTTTAAATGTTTGAAACTATATATATATTGAATAACCATCCAATAGAAACAAGCTATAAATCATTTACATAATTTAAAATCTCATTACCACATTAGGAAAACTAAAAATAAATTCCTTGAATATAGCTTTGTATCATGTTTCACTTTTTAATATCCAAAATATTACTATTTTAATATGTAAACCATGAAAACATTATCTTGTATGTTCTTTTTTTCTTTTCTGCAAAATAATCCATGCATCTCTGTTCTAAGATTATAGTTTTAATAATTAAAGTGACAAACAGCCATGACAAAGTGATGTTTGCAGGAATAAATATTATTAATTACTTTAGTCTTAATTTCAATTTTTTTGCTTGTTTTTTGTGGTTTGGTTTGGTTTTTTGAGACAGGGTTTGGAGCCTCTCCTGAAACTCACTCTGTAGACCAGGCTAGCCTCAAACTCACCTGCCTCTACTTCCTGAGTGCTGGGATTAAAGGCTTGTGCCACCACTGCCTGGCCCTTAATTTCATTTTTAATAATTAAAAATAAAATAAAACCTAAAGTTAGTTCCTCATATATATAACCATATACATATCAATCAGAATATGTAGATCTCAATAGTAAAACCTGTGAATTGTATAATATAATTGCAATTAGATTCCAACTAGATAAAAGGAATTAGGTACTTATAGATTATTTTTAATTAAGTAATTGTTAAGTAAAGATGAAGGGCTTTCTCTCCAAACTAAATTCTCTTTAATGCTGTGAGATTGGAGGAAAACCCAACTATCAGATCAAGGCACATAGAAGTGCATGTTTTCCGAACAGTGTTGGTAACATAAGGTTACTATAGGAAGGTCAGGCAGGTTAAACATGGAGAAATTTCCATTAGAACTGTTGACTCTGACCTTGGTCAGGAGAAAAGAGAATGAAATCAAATGTGTGTTGTTTCATTGATTAATTAGAGAAATGAAATTAGAACAAGAAAATTGAGTGAGTGGAAACTGCTGAGAAGAAGAATAAAAAAGACATACGGTAGCTGGTGGAGATGGGAATGGGGGAGTCGCTTTTTAAAACTGGAAACTGTAGACGATATTCATATGCACAGGAGAATTGATCTGACAGGGGAGAGTGAGTTCTTCCGTGCGCATGCTTAGGGTTGCTGCAGGAATGCATGGACCTCTGCAGTAGTTTCCAGGGAGCAGTGAGGGCAGGTGTAAATCAGTTAATTATTAGATAGAGCCTGAGCTGAGTGGAGACTCACAAATCACAAAGAGCTGAGTAACGGGAATAAAGGTGGGTGAGATATATTCTCACCAGGAGCAAAGACAGGATGCTGGTTTGCCTTACTCTAATGTCCTAAGGAGTGAGTTACCTTTAAGGCGTAAGAAATTTAAAGTGAATGCCATACAAATTTTGTGTTTTCAAAGGAAAAAGAGAAGGAAACGAAAATGAGCCTCCATGTCAATTTTAGAAGCCGTTCTCTGATAATTAAGAATCTAGCTGACTCTCTTTTCTGCTTAACTGCCTTATCGCCTGTTCTCTGTTTAGTTATCTGAGAAGTACTTGTCTTCTATATGCAGTGACACTCAGCTAAACTATGGTAAAGTTTAGTTGCTTAGATGTAAACGTCCTCAAAACAGGAGGGGTTGATAGTCCCTGAGATGGAATTCAGAGTCTAGACGCACCTCTCCATATCCTATCGATTAGGCAGTGCTGGTTCACCGCAGAATTCTCCATCACATCTTGAAAAGATTTTTCTAAAATACAAAAATAAACTCCTGTGCAAAATTTATTTAAAGATAGTCAAGGAATGACTAAGATAAATTAAGCGACAGCGTAATGTTAGCTCTTGAAAGACAGGAAAACACAGAAACGTGTTGTAATAACCATGCATGGTTATGCTGACAGAGAACCTAATGAGTGCTGAGGAGTTAGTAAATGTCCCGCTAAATAAGTCAGGACACTACATCACAAACCAAATTAAAATTCTAGAATAGCCCACTTTCTAAACATTTAAAGTACAAAACCAGCCAAGTTGTGTAGCACAGATCCTTAGGAGGCTGCGGGAGGAGGATACAAATTCCACGCAAGTCTAGGCAGCATAATGAAATCAGAGACAGTCTAGGCAACCTAATAAGATCCTACTTTATTTTTTTTTAAATGCAAAGAAAAGGGAGGGAAGTTTGAGGATACTGTTCAGTGTGGACCTTTTGCCTGTTATAAGTGAGACCCAATTTTTAATCCTCCATACCAAAAGCTAGTTTTATATAATATATATCAAACTATATTTTCTTTCATATATATATATATGAAATATATATATATATATGTGTGTGTGTGTGTGTGTGTGTTTTGATTGCCTGTATGTATGTGCACCACATCTATGCAATGACTATGGAAATCAGAAGAGGGTGCAGTGCCCCCTGGAAGTAGGCTTGCCAACTGTTGTAATGTTCCATGAGGGTGCTGAGAACTGAACCTGGGCCCTCTAAAAGAATGTCAAATGCTCCCAATTCCTGAGACAGTTTTCCAGCCCCTCAATCTACATTTCCAATTAAGTCTCATCTGCATTGTGATCTCAGCATATTCTCTATATGTATGCTTGTCCACAAGCTAGTGTTTGCATGAGGAATCAAATCCATTGATATGTAATATGAACATATTACTTCTATTCCTTCATTGCCCTTAATTCTAGTAGGCTTATTTTTTAGTTGAATAATACATTATGATTACTGGGTAAATGTTATTATAACATCATCTCTCTCTGTTGTCTTACAGAACTCTTCATTGATCAGTCAAGTATCAAAAAAAAATTAAAGTATTTTTTATTGTTTACTACTCGGTACCAGTCTATCAAATGAAAGTAAATGTAGAAAATGCTTAGGTCTCCTCCATCCACTCCAAAGGACAATATTGAAGAGTTCAAATGACTGTAACTTTGTCTTACCCAAGAATAATGTCCCAAAGGTCCAGTCACTTGGGATATGTCTCTTTCATATAGCAACAGCTTCAGACTTACATAGTGTTACATCTTGAACCTTCCTTCCACTTGAAAACTGGCTTCTTGCAAACTGCCTCTTTCTGCTCTTTATTGTGTTTTTATTTAATTGTTTATTTCATTTTAAATTCCAATGACAAGTCTCCCGTCACCTCTCCTCCTACCTTCTTTCTCCCTTCACCAGTCCACTGCCCATCCACTCTACCCTCTGCATAAGGGCTCTCATGGGGAGTCAAGAAAGTCTGGCACGTTAAGTTGGGGTAAAGACTAAGCACTTGCTCTTTCATTAAGGCTGAGTATGGCACCCCACCATAGAGAATGGGCTCCAATAAGCTAGCTCATGTACCAGGGATAGATCCTGGTCCTACTGCCAGGTTCCTCAGAGATCCTACAAGCTTTACCACTGTCTCCCACATATGGACGGCCTAGTTTGGTTCCATGGAGACTCCACAGCTGTAGGTCTAGAGAACATGAGTTTCCACGAGCTGAGCTCACCAGTCTTTGTAGATTTTTCCATCATGACCTTGACCTCCCTTGCTCATATATTTCCTTCTCCCTCTCTTCAGCTGAATTCCCAGAACTTTGCTTGATTCTTGCTTGTGTATCTCTGCATCTGATTTTGTCAGTTGATGGATGAAGGCTCTTGTGATAGTTGGGTATTTGTCAATTTGATTACAGAGAAAGGTCAGTTTAGGCCCGCTCTCCACTATTGCTAGGAGTCTTGATTCGGTTCATCCTTGTAAACACTCCAACTATTTTTTTTTAATTCCATTAAAGCAAGTATCTGTTAGACCAATTAGTCCATTACCCAAGTACTTTGACCAATCAGACTATAAAACCTCACAGTGTCTACTTCATATTTTATCTATTACTTTTTTTGCCTCTTAAGAATATTAGAATTTTATTTTTATTTGTGTGTATATATTTATTAAAATAGTATCAGTACTAAATATCAAATAAAAGAAGCATGTACTGCTAAGCTAGAGTGTTTTACCTGACATTTTTATAAATGTTACTTATAGTCCATCTATTCTTCGAGCATGTATGAATTAAATTTCAACATCTCTAAACTCCGTCCTTACTATCATGTGTGATGCTGTAGATATGTAACGAACTATGTAATATCGCAAGCCAGTGCCAAGTACTTACATCTGCTTTGAACGCAATTTTACCAAAAAGATTTGCAGACGGAATGACCTGTTCTGAGTCTTTGCATTCTCCTTGATGCCTCCAGCCTTACTCCAAGAAGAGAGGCCTTTCTTACTTCCTGGCTTCTTTGGCCAGTGGCATTTGGACCAGTGTGGAGGTGTGCTGGCTCAGCCAAGGTTTGAGAGGCCTTCATTGCTTTTCCTGCTATCCCAGGCCTGCGGCATGGCCACAAGAAGGTCAACACATCATCCAGGTTCCTGTTCCCTTGGGAAGGATCAGGATCTATAAAGGAGTATGCCAGCTGACTGGAACTCAACTTAGCTGCCTAT
The DNA here is from genome assembly GCF_018167655.1 of Microtus oregoni. Classification (NCBI taxonomy): domain Eukaryota; kingdom Metazoa; phylum Chordata; class Mammalia; order Rodentia; family Cricetidae; genus Microtus; species Microtus oregoni. Next base: position 8,198,332 of record NW_024543077.1, on the reverse strand, counting down.
GAACAGTCTGAAGCAAAGCCAAAACATGTACTCATCCATCTCCCTCTCACTACTCCCCAAGTCCTCATTTCCACCCCAAACTGAGCGCTCACACCTACACTTAGGTATCACGCTCATTCACTAGCTGGTCCTTCTGGTGACAGATACTCTCGTATCTGTCAGAAAATAAAAATGTTGTTTTAACCACCAGATTTAGCGTTGATTGTTATCAAACATTAATGTAGTAGTGGTCAATGGATGTTATAGGCCTCTTAAATTAGACATTTAAAAAAAAAAACCACAATCCTTGACTTACCAAATTTGTAATCATGTATCATTGTAAAAAATAGTGTATCACTGATGTGGGAGTGTCATATATCAATCTGTTGATTTCATTGGTTAAGCAATAAAGAAACTGCTTGGCCCTCATAGGTTAAAACATAGGTGGGTGGAGTAAACAGAACAGAATGCTGGGAGGAAGAGGAAGTGAGCTCAGACTCGACAGCTCTGCTCTCTGGAGCAGAGATGCCATGCTCCCCTCTCCCAGGCAGAAGCAGATGCATGCGATGAAGCAAGCCTCCACGTTAGACATGCTGAATCTTTCCTGGTAAGACCGGTGCTCACAGATTATTAGAGATGGGTTGATCAGGATATCAGAATTAGCCAGTAAGGGCTAGAGCTAAAGGTCCAAGCAGTGTTTAAATGAATACAGTTTGTGTGTTGTTATTTCGGGCATAAGTTAGCCAGGTGGCCGGTGTGCTGGGGACGCAGCCCCTCCACTCTTATTACAACATATCACCATTATTAACTTTTATTTTTAACTTTTTGAAACCATGTATTTATGTGTGGAAGTTAGAGAAAAACTATTAATCTATTCTCTCCTTACACCATGTGGCTTTGAATATCAAACTGAGGTCAGCAGGCTTAGGGAGAAGGGACTTTTCACATCGAGTGCTGAAGTTCCAAACTGAATTCATAACATTGATATAATTTTCTAAAAGTCAGATGCTTCACCCCCAAAATTTTCACTTCTGGCATCATTTTGATCCCTAAACTTAATGGCAAAATAACTTTAGTGTTCTTTGAATCAAGGTTTTATGTTTTCTTATTTGAAGCATCTAATAGTACTTAAATAAAAATGACATCAGAGCTATTTCCTACAGTTTCTAGGTGGCAAAGGAAATTTAGAACTGAAATAAGTTACGTTATTTTTAAACAATCCTTGTGGTGTAAATGAAAGCTCACTCTTAAAAATAGAAGGCATCAATGCATGAGTGGAAGAGTCACTGAGAAAATCCCTGTGTGTGCGTGTGGGGTGCACACATAAGTGTGTGGAGGAAATCCCTGTGTGTGCGTGTGGTACGGGTGCACACGTAAGTGTGTGGAGGAAATCCCTTTGTATGCGTGTGGTACGGGTGCACATGTAAGTGTGTGGAGGAAATCCGTGTGTGTGTGTGTGTGTGTGTGTGTGTGTGTGTGTGTATGATTGTGGGGTATGGGTGCACATGCAAGTGTGTAGGAGTCAAAGGTGTCTTCCTCCTATCTCCTTTCCCTCTATTTTTTAAGGCAGGGTCATTGACTGAACCTGAAACTCATTACAGTTTTAGCTAAACTTGCTGACTAGAAAGCCCCCTATATCTGCTTGTACACACACACACACACACACACACACACTCACATATCCTGAGGTTACAGAGCTCATTCTGCTATGTCTGACTTCTATTTCTTTATTTGTTTTTAATCAGCTAACTTCTTACAAACTTAGATCTTCATGCTGCACAAAAAGGCCATTTTCACTGAACTGTGTCCCCAGATTTTGAAAAATCCTTTTGAGAGTAACTAAAGCTTACGTGCTTAAAATGGCCAGAAGACTAATTTAATAAGAAAAATTAAACTATTAATTTTGTAATAGTGATTGATTTGTGTATTCTTCTAGTGACAATGAACTGCATTGTGGTCTCTTTGGTGAGCAACAAACACAGACACATTTTGGTTCAGTTCCCATTAGCTCCCTACTTGTTTGCAAAGTGATGCAACTATTTTTTTTCCTTAGATATGACTTTTGTGTTTTGAGTCGATTACCTCCAGAGGAGTCTATTTAAGAATAAGAAGCTTCAATGAACAACAAAATAGATATTTATAGATTTGCCATATTTAGCAAATGACAGAACTATTCTGACAAGAGATTGCAAAGAATTTTCTACATTATACTGCAGCACAACAGGCTCTTCTTCCAAGTGTCTGATAGCAGCCACTGCTTCCAAAGCATCTCTGAAGACCACTTGAAACCCTAGCAATACGTAGCCTAGGCTGCTTATATCTAAGTGTAGCTGATTTTGTCAGCGAGCCTACTGTGTGCTTGTTCATCAGAAGATCAACATTAGTTATGCTGAAATTGGAGAGGCTCAAGAAAAAGTCGATGGTTATTGTTCGCTGTTCTTAGTAAATATTTCCATACCGGACACAGAGCAGATGGCAGAAATACAAAGACTATGGCTACTGAACTCAGGATTGATGATTGTAATGGGGAAAATTAACACTAGTATTCTCACTAAAATTGAGAAACTCTGGACAAATGATCAATAAGTATGAACAAATAGGTGTGGTGTGCTCTAGACAAGCTAGCAACTGAAGACAAACACCACACACACACACACACACACACACACACACACACACACACCCCAGTAGAGTAATAGACTTCTCACTGGCTTCAATTAGTCTGTCTTCTATTCTTCTTACAAAGGAAAAAGAAAAGCGGCTGTAAAATGTCTCTGTACCAATGAGAGGGCAAGGTGCTGTGAACAGCGAATATAGCATCTACTCTATGATCTTAGTGCACTTTATGGTATAAAGCAACATGGCCATGTTTGGACTTGATTGTTCTAGTCATTATAGCCATCTCTGGTGTCTTCGGTTGTTATAACTTTCTTTCTGGGACATTGCTTGAGATGTTTTTCTTTAGGAAGATAATGAGAGTATCAGCAAACTAAGTATCTTTTATGTTGATGATAAAAATTTTAATTTACAATTAATTGGCTTTCGGCTGTTAAAACTAAACAGATAAAAGTATCTATAGCTTTCTTTTCAATGTTTACCTATATCTTTTACTTTGCTTATTTCTGAAAGACATCTTTGCATCTGGTTGTGGGATCATTGTGAAATCAGTGTTTACAGAGGGCCTAGCACACGCAGGCACAGATCCCTAGTGCACTCACGTGGAGAGAACCATCAGAGGACCTAGTACATGCAGGCAGAGCACCCTACAGCACACACATGCAGAGAACCATCCAACAGAGGACCTAGTACATGCAGGCACAGCACTGTACAGCACACACATGCAGAGAACCATCCAACAGAGAGGACCTAGCACATGCAGGCACAACACCTCAGTGCACTCACATGGAGTAAACCATCAAACAGGACTGTAGATATGTTGAGTACTATTAAATCTTTAATTTAAAATGTTGAAGAAGTCGACCAGTAAAACATATTACTCTAATCACTTGTTATTTTCTTGCTATTCTAATAAAAAAAATTTCAGTAGAAATAAAACAACCTTTTCTACTAGATTCTGAAATTCCGAATTATTCCTGTTTGCTTACTGGATGCATTCAGTGGCCTAATTACAATATTTAGATTGCAATAAGAAGCCAAGATGTGAAAAAGTAACCCTGAACGTAAATAGGATTACACTTCTTTGGAATTTTTTTTCTTCTCTTCAGTACCTGAGACTTCTAAACTTCTCCACCTGTTAGACTTTTTTTCCCCTTGAGCAATTGTGCAGTCTCTAATGTGCAGTCTGATAACTGGTAATGTTGTTAACGTGCAGGTTAGTGCCCCACAGATCTGATTGGAGGCCTGACACTCTGCTTCCCAGAGGGAGCTAATTCAGGTGCATCCAAGGGACAAGGCCCAGAATGACAATCCTAGAGGCTAATCATCTGCTAGTGTCATTAAAGTAACCGTGACAAATCAGCCACACACTGTGCTAGAGTTGATAACAGCATTGTGGTAGCTGCCGGGGCAAAGCGGTGAGCTCTGCAACACCAGGGGTCACCAGGATCCACCATGGTTAGCTTCACCAGGATCCACCAGAGTTTAGAGTACTGAATGGCAGAAATGAACTGTGCATTTTCACAGTTGGACTTTAAGAATTTCTAGTGTGATCTTCTATACATTATCTAATCCAGGGATGTATAACTGTCAATCAACAAAAGCAATAAAGGTAAAGATTATCTAGGCGTTTTACTGAAAATACAAAATTTGTTTGGCAAACTGCATTTATGGCATTTTCCTTTTCTTTTTTTCTTTTCCTTTTTTTTCTGTGCAAAATAATTTTTTATTGAAGGGACGAGTCCATCCACCAATCTTGGCAGCAGCTTCCTTATGGCTTTTGGTACCTGTGAGGGTCCCCATCCTTTTCTGTAAAAGGGCAAACCAGTGCAGAGGTTCCTCCATCTTGTTTTCTTGCTGAGGCTGTTTCAGATTTAAGTAGAATTTGATATTTTTCACTGAGAATCCCATGGAAAATTACCAAACTGTTCTAGCAACCTGAAGTCAGGAAGTTCTAAACTAACTTATCTTCCTTTCTGCCAAACTGCCTGTTTATGTGGAACCCCTCCAGCTAACTAACTCCTTATCTTAGCTTCCATTAAACTGCTTGCTTATGCAAAGCCTCACTCCACCCTTTCCCAAGCCGCTAGGACGCCAGGACTTAGTTTATTCAAAAATCCTGTCCTGGACATTCCTGGCCACACATAGGTCCCCGAAGATTTGGGTGTAATCCCAGCCAACTAGAATAAAGACTATTAACCATGTTTGAGTGGTCATCTCCAGTGGACTAACATTAGCATTGATGTCCTAGAACACTTTGAATAGCTCCATGACAGAAGCTTGTAGGGCGTGAAGCCACACACGTCATAGATCATGTCCCACACATACTTGGTGTGTGGTGAGTGGCCGGGATGACAGTTGTCCCTGGGCCTGCTGATCGTTGTCACCTTAGGTCCCTTGTGGAGGCCCATAACCATGGGGCAGCGTAGGGATGTGACTGCTGCCCTCTGAAGGTAGCTGCATCTGGGAAGCCATCAAATATTCACTCTTCACATTTGAGACAAAGCTCTGTTTTCTCCTACACAGTCTACATTGATTTTAAGGACATAAACCCTTGAGTCTGCCTCCTCAGTGCTGGGATTGCAGTTACATACCACTCAGTCTGGCAACAAAAGCATATGAATCTTTCGTATGTATAGGCTCTTGCAAGGATGGGCATATTATTTAACACGTTGCTCTAATATTTGTTACTGTCCATTTTCCTTGAATTTCTATGTAAAAGAAAGCCTATTGGGTAGGATAAATGTTTTCTAAACATGCATCTGCTGTTGTAGAAGAGAATAATAGGACTAGTGTAAAAGTGGAATTTCATTAATGCAGTGTTTGTTATCAATTGTTTCACTGAGTACATAGTTTCTCTGACTACACACTGTTTCTTCTAGTCTGCAGAAACTCTAGAAATGTTTTTATATTAACCTGCTATATTAAGAAAATGGGCATTTAAAACAAAACAAAAAAAGTTCTATTTCAGTGGAAATCAGAACCCTCAATTTCTCTCTGAACTTTGAATTAAAAATAGCGTCATTTGCATGAATACAATGAAGGTTTTTTTAAATGTGGCTAGGATCATTTCCATAATTCTATATTTTCAGTTTTTCCTTAGAATTCTAGAACCTGACATGGCACTATAATTTGCAAAGCTGAACTCCATTCAGAAATAATTCTTGGTAGAAAAGAGATTAACTAGGAAGGCAGGTAGAGCCTTCGTTGCAGCGTTTCTCCGTCTCTGTTAACCGGCTGTGGGAAAGCAGAGCATCTCAAACCCAAGGGCAGCTTGCAGCCACTGGCTGGAAAGGGGCAGCTTCCTCTGGGGTTGATTGGCTGATACTTAGCACCATGGGATTTCACCTGGGTGTGGAAGTCCGCAGGTGCCTGCCCTGGGCACGAAGTGTACGTGGGAGCTGCATTCTTCTCTGACTGCTACACCCTGCTATGAATGGTAGATGAGAAATTTCACAAGGAAACCAGGAATGTTACAACACTTCCGTGGCACTTTCTAGAACCCTGGGTTTCACCCTTGTCTCTATAGCTGTTTTTGTTCGTTTATGAACAACAGGCTTGTTCTGTGTGTGTGTTCAGTTTATTAAAGGGATTTGATTAACTACATGTTTAACTGAGGAAAGCACCTTTTTCTTGTTAAAAAAAAAGGGGGGGGGAGTTGAGAGTTTGATTTAAAGCACTTCAGTAAGTAACATTTCTTTATTGTATTGATATTTAAAATTTTTGTCAGGGAACTACATCTTTTATAACCATCCCACCCTCCCCACCCCCGAAATAAATACAGTGCTACTACAAGGAGTTAAATATAATTCCCCTGGAACTTTTTATTACACCCTGAAGAGCAAGCACTTAGGCGTGTAAAGTGAAACCATATCTCATAAGCCACATCCTCAATAGAGATCTTTCAGAGGAAGCCCTTTTTCCCCCCAATCGAAATGTGGTAAGAGATTTAGAGCCTGAACAGATAAAATAGAACCTGTTCTGCAGGTCTCGTTCCACATCTACACCTGCCGTTTATTCTTTTGTAAATGAACTAACTAAAAATACAAATTGGATGGGTTGTGTGGAATCCATAATTTCTGTAATTGGCTCCAGTCATGTCTTAGGACCGGAAGTCACTTCATGTTATTCGTGTGGTTTTAAAAGGTTGCTCTTAGTAAGCTTGCCAATTTTATTCTCATTTTGTTTTTTTATTTTGAAGTTGAAATAAAATAATAATAAAAGATTAGCAAGTTTAGCATGAATGTATGAAAATGCTCAACACATAATTTCAAACTTTACCGCTACAGAAACATCAAGGTGCTATTCCTTTCCCTCTTCCTGGACTCCTGGAGAGCAAAGTCGCTTCTGCACTTTGTCTGCTCTAAGGCTGTGCTTGTGTCCAAGATAATCACAGTGACACAAGCTGCTCTCTATCCAGCTCAAAGTCTCCTGCCTACTCAGAATCTGTACTGCCGCCTTTCCCTCCGTCCCTCCCTCCCTCCTTCCCTCCCTCCATTCTTCCCTCCCTCCTTCTCTCCCTCTCTTGGTTGCTCTTTTTCTCTCCCTCCCCCCCTCTCTTTCTCTCGGTTGCTTTTTTTCTCTACCTTCACCCTCCTCATCACTGTCCTTCCATTTCTTTCCTTGTCTCCTGTTCTTGCTGCTTGTGCGCCCAAGTCTGCTTTTTTTTTTTAACCAGTTATCTTTCTTTCCTTTCTGAGTGTAAACATCCTCGTGTCTTCAGTTCTAAAAATATTGTAGTATAAGTGGCCTCGTGTTTCCTTCCCTTCAAAGCCAGACGACTTGAGAGAGCGGAACTCTGCACACCTACCCATTTGCTCAAGTCTAGTTCAGTTAGGAGCCGGCAGCAATTTGGCCTCTCGTGTCCCTTTTAAGGAAGCAAAGGCATCAGGAGCTGACCCCACTTATACTGCCTTGGGGACAATGTTTTGCCAGAACTGACAGGTTCTTTCCAGAACTCATCCCTCTCTGGATTGTCTTGTTTTCTACATCCCTTTTTATCTCTCACCCATCTTAAAACAAAAAATATTTTAGTGGGTTATTAGTGGATGAAACAAATCTCTAAGCATAAATAAAAAAATAATATCCTTTTTATTGTAGGCAAAGGGGGTAACAAACTGCCCTGGTCCTAAAATTATATATAAGAAGTGCACCTATATGTCTAATTAGCTTAAATACATAAAGCTATGATTTTATCTTCAGTTGTCACGATAGGAAGAACTGAATTCTTCTACCCTCATATCATGCAGTGGAAGATAATGTTTGTCCTGCCTGAACTGACTTGGCCAGGAGAAGCGGCCATTCAGGGAGCACGTGCAGCAACTGCCTCCATGTTCCCATGCTCATCAGGAAAAAGTGCTCGACGGGGAACTGCGTCCAGTTTTTGTTTCCTAAAAAGAAGGGGGTGGGCTTACAACATACTAATATGAGATAAATTTTCTAAAGAAGCAAGTAACTCTATTTGTTCTTGCAAAATTCTGCATTCAGCGTGATGGAAACATGGTGAATCTCTGTCTCAGAACTGTCTAGACAAGGACTCAGATAGCTGTGACTTGTCCCACACATTTATACTCTTACAGCTCTGGAGGATAGGAGCTGAAAACAAGGAGTAGTCAAGGAGGCTGGTGGGGGCGGGGAGGGGAGTTTGCTGTTCTCCCATACACTGCAAGTAGTCGCTGCCAGACTTTGCTTCCTCAGAGTATGGATTTGCTGTTCTGACTCTGTATTCAAATACCATTGTCGCTACATGGGTGTCTTCCTGGTAAAAATGCCACTATTTTCTTAGGCAATAGTCACTTTGGGTTGAGGGCATGCTGGAATCCAGGATAACTGCATTTACAAAGACTTAGATTTCAGGTTCATAGTAGGCATGTATTCTAGGCTAATGCTGGCTGAAATTCATCTGGTTGCCCCTCAGAAGACCTTACGTGCTTGCCCCCAGGGCCAGCATCACAACTACCTCTTCAGAACATTTGTATAGTGATGAAAGATAATGTAAAAGAATGAGACGTTGCTGTTTTGCCTGAGCAGGGAAGTATTATAGTCACTGGCTGAGCAGCAATAGACGGCAAATATCACAGCATTAGGAAAGTCACAATAGGCTACTTGTTAGGGAAGACAGAATATTTACATGAGCATTATTATTTACCTTCTGTCTTCCACTGCCGAGCCTCGGGGGCACCTTTCAAATCATATAATATGACTACACACTGGCATCATTTAACTAATAGGGTACCTCTCCACGTCGGGAAGGCTGAGAAAAATGAACACTCATGCCATGCAAGTGCTAAATTCTAACTGGTCACAGTGTAACAAGCTTTGAAAATGTTTCGGTTGTAAAGTTGGGATGGAGGTACATTTATTTCTAAGACAGGAAATTGAGGAGGAGCTGTGTATGTGGGTCATGGCTAGCCGGATGAGGATCTAATGTTGACGTCGATCGGCAGCGTGAACTGCACGCATGCTACTGTCGGCACAATGTCCATGGACGATCTTTGTGGACTTAGATAAAACTTTAAGACTCGGAATATTATAACTGTGTATTGAAGCAGGAGTGGGGACCAGCTGTTTCTGTTCCCCAACAGTTTCATACTCTGTGCTCAGCATCAGCATCCATCGTGAAGAGATGATTTTTCAGGAAAATGAAAAATGACTCCTACAGACATACAAATATGCATACATCAAGAGCTTATTTACTGATACCAAAGGAACATATGAGATGGATCACTGGTACAAAGGAGTCATAAGGAAATCATAAACCATCACGGGATGAGGAAATAGGATAGGAACTTCAAACGCAGACAGAGCTAATCGTCTACAGAGGAGAATCTAAGTCAGTCATAGCCAGGCACAGCACAGTGACTTACCAATAGTTTCCTACAAGGCTCTAAAACTTAAGAACTAGCCTTCAGAAATCAGAGTTATTTTCTGACGGCCCAGCGGGCTCTATTGTTGAAGATATGCGGTTTCCCACAAAAAAAAAAAAAAAAAAAAAAACGAACACAGTTTAGTCTACCGTATGTGTTTACCCTTCATAGAAGAAACTGAAGATTAAGAATTGTTTACACCTATCTATATAACTTGTAGATTAGAAAAAAAATGACTTTTTCTTGTAGCCTCAAGAGCTGTTAACAGGTGCAATTGTATTTTCCCCGTTGGAGACAATATTGCCTGTTTACCGCCTGAAGATTGCTCAAAGCAGAAGGATTTTGTTTTCTGGCATTTTCACCTTTAAAGTAGAGATTTTTAAGCCTCCAAGTGTCTGTAAAGGAGACACAGACTGGAATTTGGCGCTGAAGCATGGGAAGACACCATCTATGTGTTTTTCCATATCGTACAATCTGCACAGCTCCACGGAGGCTTCTCTCTTCCCCTTTCCTCTCTCTCCTCTTCTGTGCCCCGCATCTCTAGTTCCTTTCTGCTATCTGAACTCTAGGCAAGTGGTTCTCAATCTGTGGGTCACGATCCCTCTGAGATTAAGTGACCCTTTCAGAGGGGTTGCCTGAGATCATCCGAAAGCACAGATATTTGCAATCAGAAGAGCAGCAACATTACAGTCATGAAGTAGCAGCGAATTAATCTTATGGTTGGGGGTCACGACACCATGAGGAACTGTATTAAAGGGTCACAGCGTTGGGGAGGTTGAGAACCACTGTACCACAGTACTAAAGTGGACCTGGTTGAACCTTGCCGACTTTGAATGCAAACTTAGTACAACAAGCATAGATACAGAAGGTGAGAAATAGGCAATAGTACTGATTTTTCCCCCACGCTTGCCCAGTATGTTTCTGGAACATTTATAACCACCACACAGTACATACAGCATCCAGAGAGGTTGTAGCACAGCTTTTCATGACCATATTTTTCCCCAGGAGGCCACAGAAACTATAATACTACTGTGCATGGCAGAGCCTGTTAGAATAAGCAAATACCTGCACAGACATGTAAATCAAAGGAGATAAAGGAGTAAATGTGCTCAAATTCGTCCTTCAGTCAGGTTTTATGGTTACGCATTCATGTATTTTTATGTATCTATTATATGTATTACATGCCAAAGCCACTTTCCAGGTTATTCAAAAATTACAAGGATCTTGGGGGATTCATTAGTTCTATTGAGTCATTAGAGACTAATAAAATATGAAAGTTTTCATTGGCACCTTCTGCAAATACCATCGTCTTCCATTCAGGTCACAGCTTGAGGAGGTAGATACTTGGCACGGTGAAGGAACAACCCAGTTCAATCAGTGGAACTAATCACAGGCAAAAGCATTGCAGCCGCCTCCTTCATGTTTGCACTACAAACAAAGTGAACACATCTTCGGAAGACTCATTGGGGAATGTAGGAATGTTTCAGATGAAAGACAGATCTGCAATAGAGGACCATGCTGTCCATACGTTCCGTGTCCTAATCCATAATTTAGAAATGGGAATAATTTTAGGAAACAGTGTCTGGAAGCTGCTGTGTCCTGATTACATCACTGACTTCTGTTAGCCCAATAAACCACATGGCTGACGCAGAGATTCAGGGGCAGAATCTCTTCCCCCACCTCTTTACTCAGCCACACCAGTGCTCCTGTGCTTTCCCAAGGTGGCAGGAATATTTTTAAATAGACTGTTTATCTAGTAACCAGATGACAGCTGACAGAGGCAACTTCATTTTAGAAACTTTTGTTTTTGTCGCTTTACGTGATATGCAAAAGATAACAGACTGCGGTGATGGTGATCTTGTGGTAAGCACTTTCCTGTGATCCACACATCTGATACTTCTGCAACTGTGCCCTCACCTTCCCCTGGCTGGGCTAAACAATCTGGAGCCCTCGAGTGAGAAAAGGAAATCCTGATGCTGTGTAGAGTCTTTGATTGGGTTATAAAGTCTGCAGCTTCTTTGGGGGCTCACTGTTTCTCATCACACTTGTTTATACATATTGCAGTAGCTATAAAGAATTCTGTCCAATGAGAAGGTGAGCTCTCTAACAAGGAGAAAGGAAAGCTTCCCAACCATGTGTGAAAGAACTTGGAAGCAGATCCATCACTTCCAGATGAGACTGGAAAAGGCAGGTCCCTGGCTGACAGCTTATCCAGAACCCTGTGAGAAATCTTGCACCAGAACAGGTCTGTTCTGGCTTTCAGAAACTGTGGTCTAAAATTAAGTGAATGGGTTGGAAGGTTGGCTCAGTTGTTTAGAGCATCGTCTGTTACTGTTCTTGCCAAAGACTTGAATATAGTTCCCAGCACCCAGTCAGGCAAAACGCCAGCACCATTCCAGTTAGCACCTCTGGCCTCTGTTGGCACCTGCACATGTGTGCACATGCACACAGACAGGCATAAACAAAAATATTAAAGTTAAATCTTTTGAGATTCTGAAAATTTTCTGCTGATAATTTTGAGAAAAAAATTTATGTGGCAATAGATAACTAACATAAGATCCTGTATATAATAACGTATCAACTTGAATATGTAAAAAAAAAATCAGATGGCGGCTTGTAGGTGTCTTTGTCTAAGTAGATGATGACTTAACTATTTTAGTGTTCTGGGTTAGAACTGGAAAACCCTTTGTTCTATTCAAGGGACTTCCTTATAGCTTTCCATAAGTGACCATGTGTAGAGAGGGAAGTTGTGGGAGGCATTATGCTGGACCAAATGGCCATCAGTTCCTTTTAACACCAAGTGATTGTATTCTTGCTGATTTATTTAGGTTTATTTTAGGGAGAAAATAAAATATAAAATATGTCCTTATGTGCTGCCATATTTATATAAAAAGCTCTGACCTATATGTTATCGTAGATTGGTCACTTCTGAATGTAATTTCATCCTCTTCAATGTTAATGTGGACACACTTATAGCTGATTTAGCATCTATGGCAATTACTGGATTAAGCAGATTTACTTTTACTTTCAGTAAAATTTTTCCTGTTACTTTTTGTGCAACCTCATTTCTAACATCTTACAAACCATCACATAAAAAAGATATTTTGAATCCAAGTAAGAAACTTTAAAATACTTATGCAATATATTTTCAAGTTCTATAGTTATTACATCACATGTATTCAAGTCTCTTAAGGTTTTGGTTTTAAATTATTTATTAAAAACAGCCAAAGCTTTTCATTCATGTTGATAAATTCTTTGCTTCATAACTGACTTTATATTTCATGTTTGTGTGCATGTGACTAATCCCAGATAAATATAATTGTTGTTATATTTTTGTCTCACATTAAAATATGACTTAACTGGAAAACAAAAGGAATATAAATTATTTATCAATGATACTATCATGAAGGATGTTTATTTTGTTTTGTTCCACAAAATAGTGGTACCTAGTGGTCTATCCAAAGCATATTTCCAGGTTTTTCCCAGCTGTCTTTGTAACTGCAGTGTTTCCAACAGCTGGCTTAGTTCTCACTTACAATTAGTAGAATCTTTTTGTTTTACACCTTTTCTCATATGTCGCTGACCTATGTCTTAGTTGCATGCCTTGAGTAATGACTTACTATTGGTGCACAGTTAGTCTAATGTTGAGCCTCATGCATGGCTAGTGTTAATGAGATATACTAGGAAGAAGACAAATTACTTTTACAGCACCAAACAAGAGACTGCCTTAGAACAAAGGGCTATGGAAAGAATGTGCGCCGGGTGATAGTGGGCATACACCTTTAATCCCAGCACTGGGGAGGCAGAGGCAGGCGGATCTCTGTGAGTTCGAGGCCAGCCTGGTCTGCAAGAGCTAGTTCCAGGACAGGTTCCAAAGCTACAGAGAAACCCTGTCTTGAAAAACAGAAAAAAGAAATAAAGAAATTCACTTATAGGTAAAATAAAGTTTGTCCTTGCTTCTAACAGGACAGTTATGTGCTGTGTTATTATTCTTTATTAGTATATAGCTGAGTGTTCTTTATACATATCTACTAAAAGTCTGTAAATATGACTACAGGGCATTTATGTTTTGAACTTTTTATTTTGTTTCTTTGTGAAAGGGTGTTACTCTGTGGCCTGTGATGGCCTGGGCCCCACTTGTAGCCTAGCCTGTTTTCAGTCTTGCAGTGATCACCCTGCTTCAGCCTCCACAATGCGGGAATTGCAAACATGACCCTATACGTCCAGTTCTGAGCTTTCTTAAACATTGCTCGTCTGTAGAAAAGGTTAACGTTATCTTCCTTTTCATATATTATCAGTAGATAAGTTCAAGAAAGACAAAACATTTTTATATAGAAAGAAATGAATGTAATGATGAAACACAACCTTCTTTCAAAACTGAAACTTTTATCTGCCTAATTTATCTACCTGATGTAATCTACAAAAGACAAAGTGATAATGATTTCAAATACCAGAATATAATTGTGTTTTAGAATAAGTTCACTCATATATATTAAAAGTTAAATTTAGATCTAATTATCATTATTTTCTAGAAGTGATTTAAAAATAATTATAATGTAAGTTTGCTCAGAAATGAGTTGAATAGAAAATATTAATATAAACAAATTCATAGTCACACCTACTTTCACATTTGCTACACAAAACAAGGAAATTTCATAATAGTCACATGATTTGGAGGCTGATTATATCTTGTATAAGTTTATATCACTGGATTTGATACTCTTCTGAATCACCTACTCTCTGAATATTATATATAACAGATATATGCAATTAAAATTTATATTAACAACTAGAGAATGCAAAAATTGAGAATTTTGTAGAAGTTTTGGTTTTATAACCAATAATGGAAAAATTCAAGCCTTAATAAGAAACTTTACATTTTTTTATTTTGAGTGTTTCTGTATATAAGTATGTGTGCATGTGTAGGATATATGTATATAGGGGTGATTGTACCATTGCACACATGTGTAGGATATATGTATATAGGGGTGATTGTACCATTGCACACACGTGGGATGTAAGAGGACAATTTGTGGAGACAATTCTCCCCCTAAACTATTTTGGCATTTCTCAGAATGAAACTCAGGTCTTCCATCTTGCTCTGTAAGAAAAAGAGATGAATGAAATAAGATACAAAAGCAGAGTTTTAATTCAATAAGGAAACCTCAACTGAAAGAATGCTGGAAAAGAAAAACCTAGTAAACCAAATTAAATTCTCAGTGGAAAGTCTCAGCAACAGGCTGGGTCATGCTGAAAACAAAATTGGGAACTGGAGACACAGTTAAATAATTAGATTACTCAGTGTAGGTCAGAGGGAAGTTTTAGAAACATGAAAGTGAATGGAAAGAGTTTTTTAGGACATCAAGAAAGCATATGTCCTCTAAAGTATTGGCCTAGAAGGAACAGAACACCATAGTAACAGCATAAAAGATACCTTCAGTAAAACCACAGAAGAAAAATTCTTAAACCTTGAGAAAGAGATGCATATACAGATACAAGAGTCCTCTAAGACACCAGACAAACCAGAAAAGAAATTCTCCATGACATACCAAAATTAAAAACATTAAAAACACAGAATAAAGTAAAGGTATGGCAAGATACAAGAGAGAAATATCAAATCACTTACAAAATCAGGACAATGATAATAAATCAAATTACCTGACAGAAAACTTTAAACCCAGAAGGGCCTGGAAAGATGCTCTCCAAGTCTTGAAAGACCAGAGCTGTCAACACAAGCTATTATATCCAGCAAAATTATCTATTTAGATTAAAAATGAAATGAAGACGTCTGTGATAAATTCAGACTAAAGGAACTTATGGCTACTAAGTCACTTCTACAGAGAATTCTGAAAGAAACGCTTTAATCTTAGAGAAAGATAAACACACTCAAGAAGTCTCAAGAAACAGACAATACTAGGACAAGTCAAGACAACACAACCAAATCAACAAAATGACAGGAATTATACATATCTTTCAATAATAACTCTCCAAATTAATTATTGTTACAACTAGCTGCTTTTCTATTACTGTGATGAAACTCTATGAACAAGGCAGCTTAAGCAAGAAAACATCTAATGGAGCATGTGGTTTCATAGGGTTAGGGCCCATGATGGTGAAGAAAGGACATGGAAACATGAATATGTGAGAGCTCACATCTCAAACAACATGCAGGTGGAAGAAAGCTAACTTGAAGTGAGATAAATTATTCGAAACTTCAAAGCTCAGCCCCAGTAACATACTTCCTCCAGCACGACTGTGCTAGCCAGTCCTCCCTAAGTAACTACCCACTGGGATCAAGTATTCAAATACCAGAGACTTATGGAGGATATCACATTAAAGCCACTACATAAACAAATGGAACTAAGACACAGACTCAGATATTTTAATATCTGACAAAATAGTCTTTCTACCAAAACTAATCAGAAGAGATGAGCAGGGACACTTACTACTTATTACAGGAAAAAAAAAAATCTACCAACAGGATTTTATAATCCTAAACATGCATCTGCAAAATCCAGGCGCACACAATTTCACAGAAACAATCACTATTGGCTGTAAATAAGCAAATTGACCCCCAACCCAGTGAGAGTAAAGCATTATTGAGGTACCTTTAATGCAGGGAGTATTACAACGCAGCCACAGCCTGAAATAAAATTTAATGTCAAAGTAAGTTATCTAACACTGATTCCTTTTTAAAATTTGTTTAGCTATCAAAACTAATTAGCAAAAGATTATTTTATTTCACGGCTTCTTGAAATAGTAGAAATAGAAATGGAAAGGATAAGATTCATGCTGGAATTCAAATAGAAAATATGAAAAAATACTGCTTTGCGATTAGACATTTAAAAGTCATGTAATTTAGTGAACATTACAAGCATCAAGCAAATTAAAAGGTACAATTGGAGTAAAATTGTATCATGTAGTTTCTAGTTTCAGAAATAATTTAGAAAATGACTCAGAAACTCTAGTTGTAAATATTCATGAAATGATTATCTGGTGGATCAGAATGCTTGCATGTTTTCAGATTATTCCAAAATGATAAGGCATATCATTAAGATACTATTTATTTACAAATGAACAAAAGTATTTCTGGATGATTATTTTCTTTTTACAATTAAAATATGGTTCCAAACTACTGGAGTGCAGCTTCAAGAAGAAATGATGTCTACCCATATTGAGAAGACATTCTCCATCAAATCTGGGGGAGAGAACATAAGAGTTTCTCAAACACTGGATCTATGTCCTCAGAGCCTCCTGGCCTTGCCTAGTTGATGTCATCCATTGGTCCGCATAGAGACCAGGGACACACAGAAACTCTTCTCATGGAACAGACGTTGCCAGTAGCTGATAAGAAAGACAAAAGTGATCAGCAGACAGTTTTCTGTGTATTCTTCCTCTTGTGGTACTGTTTTATTTCATCAGTTTTTAAGGATAAATAATGACACCCCACCTAATGATATCATTTTGAATTTCTTTCTGACTTCTTTGCGTTACTTTTTCTTTCACTACTGCCATGAGAATGTGCCGTCTATTACTTAGTACATGGACAAAAAGACCTTTCTTACCTCCCAGACTACAAGATAGGGATTTTGTTTTTTTAGCTCAACTTGTATATGGGAAATTTTATATTACCAGGGTAATTTAAAAACACAAAATCTTTTATTTTAAAATAGAAGTTTTAGTGCTTTTAATTTGAGACAGAGTCTTGATATGTATATAGTACAGGCTAGACTAAGACTCAATAATTCCCCTGTCTCATCATCCTAAGCGCTGGGATTACCATAAAAACTTCAATTTTTAACAACATCTGTCGCAGGTACTACTTTTTAAAATACGACTTGATATAGTTAGTGCTGCCTGAGAAAAATTGTGAGAAGAATTTTTGTATTGTTGAGAACGGAGGACACAGCATGAGTTCAGTTTTGGACATTTAAACTTGAGGTGACTTTTGGACTTCGACATCAAGAGAGCAGTTGGTATAGATCTTACAAGGGGGTTTCAAGATGGAGACACAGCATCAAGAAGACATACCAAGCCAGGAAGTTAGAAAACATTGCCAAAATGGGATGTTGGTATAAGGATATGGTCCTACAAAACAAATCACTCAATTTCTGAGTTTCAAGGTTAGGAGACTGACAAATTGGAGTCCAAAAATATATAAGCGAGAAAGGGTTGCTTTTTTCCAGGAAAAGTGTCAACTAATATGTGCGCCGACGTTGAAAGCAAAGGAAAGAGTGACAAAAGGACTTAGAGTACAGGGTACAGAATGAACACTGACATGCCATTACTTCAACAGGAATATATTTGGTGAAGTGGAGAGGGTGAAGAGTTGATTAGCAGGGAAAGTGGGTGTAGAGACACATCATTCACGGAATTTGGTGGAGAGAAGAAGAATGAAATTGGGAACAGGAGGAAGCAATGAGGTTATAGAGAGGATTTCCATCAATGATTTTCAGAAAAATAATCTTTAGGGTTCATTTAGTAGGCTCCTTGTGTAGTGTAACAGGCAGCCTACCGCACAAGAGGCGAGAACACAAAGATGCAGATGGTTGTACACTTTGTAATCCCTTTCCAATATTTTCTGACTGGTGTTTTCTTAAGAATTAGAAAAGAAATACTTCTTTGTCTTTATTTCCTGTCTTCCTTTTGGACAAGGTTCTTCTGTAACAGTTTTGGCTGTCCTGGAACTCACTCTGTAGACCAGCTGGCCTCAAACTCAGAGATCTCCCTGCCTCAGCTTCCTGAGTGCTGGGATCAAAGTTATGACTCACCAACATCTGTCTCCTCTTCCTTCTTTTCTTTTGGAAGCAAAGTCTTAAATTGTAAGTACAGGCTAGTCCAGGACACAGTAATCCCCCCTACTCAAGATACTGAATAGAAAATAAAAGATTTAGCTGGTCATGGATAGAAAATAAATTGCAGAAGAGGGGCTGAGATTACAGTAGAGAAGAAACATGTAGGTGAATAAATGAATTAATGACCTGTGTATTTGCAAGAAAAGGTTCAGGATGATTGAGAATGACTTGGCTCCTCTTGACTGGCATTACATGCAGTTATAATATAGATATGAGTGCTGGGAACAGAAGTGAGGTTCTCTGCAAGAATAAAAAGTGCTTTTAATTTCTGTGCCATCTCTCAAGCTCCAATTAAACAATTAACTTCTCTAAATCATATGACTTTGCATGAGTATGCATGTACCGTATTTGTACATATGGGCATGCATGGTTTCATGAGTGAGGACATACATGCATGGGGTGCACTTTGTGTGTGAGCATTGTGTGGAGGATATTTGTTGGCATTTGGTACCTTAGCCACTTCATCCACTTTATTACTGAGCCTGGGTCTCTCACAGAACCCAGAGTTTATCTATTTAGCTAGTCTAATGTATAGCTTGCCTAGGATATTCCTGTCTCTGCTCCCAAGAGCTTGAATTTAGGTGGACCACAATTCCTAATGATCATATATTTTTATGTGAATATTAGAGATCCGAACTCCAGTCCTCACTCTGTGCAGCAATCAGTTTACCCACTGGGTCACCGTCCCCAGACCTAATGTGTTTTTAAGCTACTTTTTTTATTTTGTTTTGTGTTGTGTTGAAATTGTATTCATATATACTAAAGTCTAAAAACTATTAGGAAGATTCTTTCTCCCTTAAGCAGGCTATTTATGATAGCACATGCCCTGCTAGTGACTATGGTTGGGGTTAGCCTTTTGATTCATCCATTAAATGAATATTAATTATAGTGAATAAACCTTTAAGTCTACATAACCCAAGCCTTAAAACTGCACTAAGCTTAGCAAATTTCTCTGTATGTACTCAAAGATCTTCAGACTTGAGAGCTGTTTTTCTCTGTTAAAATCACTCCACTTTAAAATTGAGAATAAGAGCAGCAAGTTTATATATAAATGAAGAGCATAGCTGTCTTTTGATAAAAATCATTTTGTACAGTAACAGTGTAGGTTGTTAGTCAATCTTCTAGACTGTCAATGAAGTTGTCTGCATTGTGATGTTCAGATCACAGTGAAACAATATCTTGAAAGTAAGGTGACTGCTGATGCCTTTCTATTGACAGATTGTTTGCCTGAATTCTGGAAGCCCTGGACTTGAATCCTGCATAAACCAGGAGTGATAGTGGAAGCTGTATTCCCAGCACAAGGGAGTGCCAGACAAATTTCTGCCTCTGATCTTGGTACAATAATGAAGTTTCTAATTATGTCATTGAAGTTTTCCAGATCAGATAATATGGTCTATGTCCACCCTAGGTTTAGGGACAAATCAAAAAATCCTCTTTGGGCTGGCCCTTCCTTCTTTCCTTCCTTCCTTCCTTCCTTCCTTCCTTGCTTCCTTCCTTCCTTCTTTCCTTCCCTTCCCTTCCCTTCTCTTCTCTTTTCTCCTCCTCCTCCTTCTTCCTTTTTTCCTTCTTTTATTCCTTCCTTCTCTCTCTCTCTCTCTCTCTCTCTCTCTCTCTCTCTGTCTTTCTCTCCCTCTTATACTTGAAATAGTTATCTTTTAATAGGAAAAATAAGTGGATCTTGACTAAGGCAAAGCTGCATCAGGAAATAGAATGGACATAGAAAAAAATTCTTCATCACAAAAATGTCCAGAGAGTATAAAACAGAAGTCAGCATGTTTACTTGTTGTATCAAACACAAGGACTGAGTGAATGGATAAAGTGCAGACGCAGGAATAAAAAAGAATGATCACCTAGGAAAGGGATTAAAAATACACTGCATGTTAAAACCAGCTCTCAAGCAACTTCCTGATACCCAGTCACATCTCCTTTATAAAGATCTAGCCCAATGCTTGCTTCAATCCTGCTGGGAAGCAAAGCAAGTGTTCTTCAGGAAGACATTGTGGAGGAAGCAGCTATCGAATAAACAGTCTATTCTCAGACATTTACATTCCTGCCTTCTAAACAGTTGTTTCTCAGAAAATAGCTAAGATTAGATAAATATTCAAAGTTAGCATGTTTAACCTAACCAAACTTTTGAAAGCTACAGTCATTATAAGTGCTTCGTCTAGGGTTTTATATTTATCATTTATTCTTTTCTCGTATATATTACCTCCTGACTACAGCTTCTTCTCCCCCCTCTCCTCCCAGTAACTCCCCCACCTTCCCTCTCCTCCAGATCCACTTCTCCTCCTTTTCTCATCAGAAAAGGGCAGGCCTTCCGGGGATATCAGCGGAACAGGAGGGCATATCAAGTTACAATAAGACTAGGATCATCTCCCTCTAGACATTTTACTTTGATATTTTCTCTGTACATATTACCTTTTCTTTGCTTTCTAGACTGGTCAGCCACCTCACCCTACTGATGGGGGAGTCCCCTCTGTGTGCTGTGATTACCATTAATGAATAAAGAAACTGCCTTGTTCTGTTGATAAGGCAGAACTTAGATAGGAAAACAAGAAGCCTCCTTACAACACCCCACAAGGCCAATCTCCCCATTGTCTATTTTAAAAATATAAAAGGAAACGTTGTGTTGCTGATGCATCTTCTCTTATCCCTATAGCCAGAACAGTCAGCCTGCTTTGTCTACTGTCCAGGGACACTGCAAACAAACATGTACACTGTCCCTTGCTCTCTAGGGACACTGCAAACAGACATACACAGTGCCCCTTGCTCTCCATGGACACTGCACACAGACATGCACACTGTCCCTTGCTCTCCATGGCCACTGCAAGCAGACATGCACAGTGCCCCTTGCTTTCCAGGGACACTGCGAACAGACATGCACACTGTCCCTTGCTCTCCAGGGACACTCCAAACAGACATGCATACTGTCCCTTGCTCTCCAGGGACACTGCAAACAGACATACACAGTGCCCCTTGCTCTCCAGGGACACTGCAAACAGACATGCACACTGTCTCTGAGTACACCAGTGGAATCATTCCTGAACACCTACAGACACCAAAACCATGGACAGACAAACCCCCTGTATGAAATTGCAGTATTTTCTTGTGATCTGAACAATTCTCTTATGTTCCTTAGATTATGCCTAGATTGTTCACAATACATAATACAATGTTAATTATGTATGTATACATGTATGATATGCAATAGTATATATGTAATGTATGGTTGCTGTACTGCATTGTTTAGGAAATACTAATAGGAATTTAATAAGAATTAGAACTTTATTTGATAGTGGTGCCCTTTTCCCAACTATTTTGAGCATAGAATTGGTAGAGTCCATGGGCCAAGGCCTGGCCAAGTGCATATGTGGTTTTGTATGACCTAGAGCCACTGTGAAGTAACTGCTTCTCACACGGCACAAAGGACGCATGCTGCTCTTCACACGTTAACATGTTTCTGTGAAACTGGCCTTGGTAGGTGGTTAAGTTCTCCCCCTTTTACCCACTCTTCCTAATTTACACTTGCCTGGACATTTCTGGGTATAGCCAAAGGGTCACAGTGACCATGGGATTGTAGACTATACTTCACAGTCACCTGAAACTAAAGCTATTAATTGGGAGCCATATTATATCAAATACAGTATATTTTAAATATATGCTGAACTGCATTTTAACTAAAATATAAATGCATAGAATATGGATAGACATATGGTAATATACAATAATATGGTCAATGTGTTAGTGATCCAGCAAGACATTCTACTGGATATCTACCAGGGCATAGCTTGTTTCTGCTAACAACATTGTGAATCTGCAAAAGCAATGCTATCAAAAATATAAAGTATGCCATAATTAATATACAAAAGAAATATGTAAGGCCTTCTGGAAAATTGTAAACCTTAAAACCAAAAGTTGAATTTAAAAACTATATTAATTTTATTTATTTTATTTTTGGTGTATTTGAGAAAATGACACTTTGCATCTCTGAACTGGAGCTTTATGTGGCATCAAATATGTGACCCTATGCTGGCATTATAGGCATATGCCAGAAACTTGGGTTAAAATTAATAATTTAAAGGTGGAAAATAATCTTTCATGTCAAATTTTGTATTCATATTTTGTAATGCCAATGCTTAAGGTCTTCCAGTTCAAATGTCTGAGCTGTGATAATAGATCTTGAAAGACTGATGTGTATAATTTTCAATGATGTGTTTGATATTTTCAGGGAATTATTTATTCCTCACAACCAAGTGATGTGTATGGGCGGTTATTTGTACAATTCTTTTACATTGAATGGAAGAATAGAGCCCTTTGTATTCATGGAGATATTTGGAAGCCTTTTCTAAAGATAGAGAATTGCTCTCAGCAAACACTGGGAGAAAACAGGCCGCATTGTTCCTCTCAGAGTACAAAAGGCAATCAAACTCCTGTAGCAGAATATGATAATTATTACTAAGAATCTCCACAGGACTCTAAGGCTAAACCAAGGGAGATAAATGCTTTACTGTGGATGCTTTTTCTGAACAGTCTAGTAAGAGATTGGAGGGTTGATGGTGGCAAACTTGTTCCCACTCCACAGACAACAATCCCTCTGTGTAATCTTCCAAATTTTATTTCATGAATTTGTGTATGGAACAGGGAGGCAGAGTCAGTTGTCAGAGAGATAACAAACACACGGCAAAAAGTGGGGGAGAGAGAGCGAGCGAGCGAGAGAAAGACAGAGATGGAGAAAGCATAAGAGAGAGCAAGGGAGAGAGACAGAGACGACAGAGACAGATGAGAGAGAGAGAGAGAGAGAGAGAGAGAGAGAGAGAGGAGGGAGGGAGAAAACAGCGGAGATGAAGCTAATATGATGCTATTTGTAGAAGTGCTTTAACATGTCAGGATTTGAATAAGTAGAAACCCAGTTATTCAATCTAATTTACAAGGCAACCTCCTCCCAGGAAGATGAATTAAAAACTCAGGAAACAAATTTCCTTCCTGTTCTTTCTGTCTCCATCACACCTGCTCTCTCTCAAACTGCCTGAAGATAGACAGGTTATAGACAGTCTTCATAAGCATGCTTTAGTAATTTTAAAATGAACTTCTCTCTGCTACTTTTCAGATACTGATGAGTCTGTTAAACACCCAGAACGTTGCATTTTTAAAAGAAATCTGACAGAAGAGAAAAAAACTGTGAAATATTAAACATAAAAGAAATATGGCAAAACCAATTATTATCTTCAATATTAATTAAGCTAACATCCCTTTAATCAGTAATTTTAATGGCTAAAGAACATATTAGAATTTATATTCACAGCTCTAGAGAGACAATGACCTGGGCCTTATGGCATGTTCTTGCTCTGGCTTTAAATGTCAAATTTTTGTTGATACTTAGTATAGAAAACAGGGGGAGATCACCCCTGAATTCTGAAATATTGCTAATTTAAATTTACCTAATGATTTTTACCTTCACGACCTTCTAATTTTTCAAAATTAAGGTATTTATGATTTATTTTAAACTAGTGATCCACTGTGCTACTATCCTTTATTGAGGTCAATGGGATAATGAATTTTATTTCTTATTTAATACTCATGATAGAAGACCTATCGAGAAGTCAACATTTTTCTTTAAAAATAATAATATACCCATTATCTTAAGCCATCTAGTTTATGTTATTTAATAATTATGATTATTGTTATAAGAGGAATAAGAGATGTGCCACTAATAGGTGAGGTAAAAAAATATTGGGTTTGGGAATATATATATTTTCCACCAACATAGTGAGCTGTCTCATTCCATTGAGTGAAATTATAAACAAGTTTATTGTTGGGCCTCCCAACACCACGATACGTTCATCGAGTAGAATCATGCTCTCCCTTGTACTACGGGAGCTCTAATGGCCACAGAGGAAGGACTTCTCCTTAGTAAGAACCTTCCTCTGGTTCTAGGTGAAAACATAGTATTCTGATCTGCTTTAAAGATTAGAACATTATATAACATGTCTCTCCCTTCAGAGTTACTCCACTTTATTTTGTCAGTTGCTGAGCCAGCTGAGAGATGCTCCCTCAGGAAGGCTGATACACCTCTAGATACGGTAATGGGAAGTAAAAACTAAGCATATTTTCTTTCCCCAAACCCTTTGTGGAGCTGCTACACTGCAAGTCTTTTGACTGTGTCTGCTTTTCTGAGTCCCACCTCAATCTCCCCTCTGCCTTTTCTGCATCCTCCTGCTTCCTGGTGACTGCTGAGATTCACACTTTCTGTCCTGTCCTAGTGACTGCTGAGGGTCACACGTTCTGTCCTGTCCTGGTGGCTGCTGAGGGTCACACTTTCTGTCCTGTCCTGGTGACTGCTGAGAGTCACACTTTCTGTCCTGTCCTGGTGACTGCTGAGAGTCACACTTTCTGTCCTGTCCTGGTGACGGTTGAGATTCACACTTCCTGTCCTGTTGTAGTTTCTCAAACTCTAATAAAATTGGTTCAAAAATTCCCACTGGACCCAGTTTTTAAATTTTTATTATTGCAATTTCAACTGTCACCCCAGTGTCATCGCCATCTTAGAAGCAGAACATCTGCTTCAGTCTCTCTTTCCTCCCTGACCCCATCCACGACAGATTACAGAGACCATTTCCAACCTTCCTTTCCCCTGCTCATCCCAGGATCCCAGCCCCCAGGATCATCAGGCGTTCCCTGGGAACACAGCAGCTGAGCAGGTCAGGGGAACTGCTGAGCTAATGAAGACTTTCACTATCCTCTGCTCTCCTCCAAATCCAATCCCCAGTCTCAACACCAGTTGCTGCCTTCCTCTCCTTCTGCCTACATCTCCTGTGGAGCCCACAGACCTTCTCCTCCTAGCCTCCGTGTCCCAACTTGTTGCTGAACCCAGCCCCCAACTCCAGCAGACACTCCATGCTAACCCACAGATCGAGGGAAGAAGGTATACTGTTTGTCGATATTCCCCTTTCCTCCTGTTCCTCTAGATCTAAACTCTCCAGGCTCATCGCCAGTGCAATAGCAGATGAATGTCTTCATTGTCTGCCCCATTCCAAGGAGATGGAATAAGTAGAGGATGGCTAAGCCCTGCTCTCTTCCCTTCTGTGGACCCCATAGAATTCTTAGTCTTGCTCCTTTCCTAAGTGCCAGCTCCCAATACCCAGAAGCCTGTTCTACCTGGAGCCCCCAGTGGCCACAACCATCAGGTCCAAAAAACTTTCCTAGCAGGCAACAAACACATAGCAATCACACTCTCCAAATGAGAAAACAGAAACCAAGAACAAACAAACAAAAACAAATAAAAACAAGAAATAACCACCCACCCAACAAGAAAAATCCAAAAATGAACAGCTAGACCTATAATGAACCCAATCCGAGAAGTCTAATCACACACAAGTGGAGAAGGCAGCAAGGAATAATAAAACTCAGGGCTGAAATCAATAAAATTGAAGCATAGAACCATACAAAAAAAATCAATGAAACCAAGATTTGGTTGTTTGAAAAAATCAAAAAGATAGGAAAACACTTATCCAAACGAAAAGAAACACAGAAAGAATATTCAAATCAACAAAATCATAAATGAAAATAGAAACAAAATAATAGACACTGAGGAAATCCAAAGAATCAATAGGACATATTTCAAAAAACTGCACTCCACCAAATTGGAAAATCCAAAAGAAATGGAAAATTTTCTCAGTAGGTACCAGTTACTGATACTAAAGCAAGATCAGACAAACAATTTAATCATACCGACAACCCTAATGAAATAGACATAGTCATTAAAATCCTCACAAACAAACAATTAAAAGAATACTGGGTCCAGGAGGTTTTACCACAGAATTCTACCAGATTTTCAAAGAATAGCTAACATCAGTTCTCCTCAATTTAAAAACAGAAGAAATATTATCTGATTCCTTTTATGAGGTAACAGTTACCCTGAACATAAACCACATAAAGACTCCACAAAGAAATAGAATTACTGACCAATTTCCTTTATGAACATACATTAAAAAAGAACTCAATAAAATACTTGCAAACTGAAACCAAGAAGACATCAAAAAGATCACCCACCATTATCAATTAGGCTTCATCTCAGATATTGTGTGCATGACTCAATATATAAAAATCAGTGAATATAATATACCATATAAACAAACCACTAAAAAGCACATGACCTTTTCGTTACATGCAGAAAAGGCCTTTGCCAAACTAACACACTTTCATGATCAGGGTCCTGGAGAGATTAGAGATACAGGGACATACCAAACGTAATAAAGGCAGTTTATAGCAAGCCAATAGAAAGCATAAAATCCGATGAAAAGAAACTCAAAGAAATTCTACTAAAATCAGGAAAAATAAAAGGCTGCCTACATTCTCCACTACTATTCAAGAACCTTGACGAAAATGGGAGAGAGAAGCCTGTGAAGTGTGGTAGGAACCCAATGTAGCAGTTCTGAGAACATCCATGCTGGAGGTCAGAGGTGCCAGAGGGGAGTTCTGCTTCCTGA
This sequence comes from Microtus oregoni, assembly GCF_018167655.1. Taxonomy (NCBI): domain Eukaryota; kingdom Metazoa; phylum Chordata; class Mammalia; order Rodentia; family Cricetidae; genus Microtus; species Microtus oregoni. The sequence goes on along the minus strand of NW_024543077.1, from coordinate 8,171,530 downwards.
TGTCCTTCTTGTCTCTTCAAAGTGAGTGTCTCAACCTGAAAGTTCCATGACAGAACCTGGCCACATGGTGGGGTAATTGTACTGATCAGCAATGAATCATTCTTCACATGCTTCATAAAGCTTCACAAAAATTTCCACAAACTGCATCTCAGTGATACTCCACACCCTGGAAACCTCCCTGCCATATAGGAGTTATGGCTCCCTCTCTCTCCAACCTCCCTCCACCCCTTCTCTCTCAAACTTGAAGAGTCAATCAATCTATAAAGATATTCTAGCTTCTTCAAGGTTATTGATGGGAGGTTTGACTTAAGATGTGGCTACCAACAGAATGTCTTGAGCTAGGGTGTGGTTACTTGGTGTTCTGGGTGTTAAGATAGTAATTACTTTGTTCCTTGTTTCTACCATGGTAAAAATAAGTCTTGCCTTCTTCCTCCCTTTTGAATTCAGTTATTTAATGTTCATGAGAAAGAAACACAGGCAGATTCAGTATTCACAGGGTTGCCCTCCCAACTCTATCCTGTGTTTTTGTCTATTTCTTCTGTGTCTCTTTTTGTTTCTGTCAAACGCATGCCCCTACCCTGGAATGTACAAACCTGTCGAGACTGGACCATGACAGACGTCCTCATCATGGGGCTCATGACAGGAATGTAGAGAAGGTCCTCAATGGACTGTCACAAATGTAATTTGTTGTCATTATTTCCTGGTACAAAGGAGTCTGTCAGACTGTGATTGTTGCGGAAATTCAGTTATCATAAATACAGAGCTGCGTGACTTCCAGTCTATGCTCTAACAATTTCAATGGCAAATACTATTCATCAGATGCAGGCTGACCCAAATCCATATCTCAGTGAGCATTCCAGGGCACAGGTGACCAGCATGCATTCCTAAACTTGAAGAACCAGATTTTAGATCATCTTGTCAATGATTGGAGCTTTTAATAAAAAGGAATTTGGACTGGTTCTCTTTATCATTCCTGGCTATGGTATATCATGGTCGGTTTAAAGAATACTGTAAGAAACTGTCCCACAGACACTTCTTCAAAGGAAAGAAAAACATTTCTGAATCCTCAAATAGAACTTTTACAGTCAAGATCTGCCAAGATAGTGACTTAGCCATGTTCAACAGTAAACAAAACTTGAGACCAGAATTTATTCACTTTGTTCATTCTTATTAGTCCCTAGCTTCTGTATATAATACAAGTTTTAATAAAGAACCTGAGGCTCAAATGTCTTAGTGGGTAGAGGCTGTGTCACAAGGGCCTGATGAAATCGATCCCTAGATACCATGAGGTGGCAGGAATGAAGGTCCTCCAATCTTCCCAGAGACATGGAGCACACCTGCACAACACACACACAAAAACACACACTGAAAAATAAATATTTTTTTCAACAGGGTCTGAATGAAGGAATAAACCAAATGTCTATAAATAAAGTTCAGCCACATAATAGCTTTGAAAGCTCAATTTTGTCACTTACGTTGCAAAAAAGAAGTCTTAATGTTACAGGAATGCGGGAACAAAGTGTCAATGGCTTGTGGCAATGCGGCAATGTGGCAAGGGCTTGGCAAGGCAGTTTCTTTTTGTAAAAGAAGAATGTACAAGCCCCAGATGAGACTAGTGAGTGGCAGCCTGCAATTCCTAGGTGGCCTCTGTATTTTACCAAAGTACAAGGGGAAGATTGGTTGTTATTCAATGGCTAACGTTCAGCATCTACCTAATTGGCTAATTTAGAAAGCAGTAAGAAAAGGGACAAAGAGAACAACACGAATTAGCAACGTTGAGATGTTTAAGTATTTCAGGAATTCCAGGAAGCTGATTACGTCAAACAAGTTTAACTAGCAAAGCATTCACACACACACACACACACACACACAGGCTCTTGAAGAGAAGGGGGGAATGAGATAAAACAGATAGGCAGCCATGAAGCCTGTCTTTTTTGAAAGATGACAGCATCCCTCACAATTATAAATTTGTAATATGCTGCTCTATTGACCCCACATATTTGAGGAGAAAGACCACTGACTCAATCCATGGCCAAATTAAGTAAAGCAAGCTTTTTTATTAATTGACATGAGCCATCACTCCCTAAGGTATGGTTCATGAGATCAGCATTGGACATGGGGAAGAAAGGGGATTTTATAGCTCAGGAGTAGTGGCTTTCCAAAAAGAGAATTTGACAGGGAAGTAGGTGGGTTTACAGAAGCAGAACATACATGTAACAAATTAAAACCTCTTAAAACAAAGACATGGTTGCAAAGTAGTCACAAAAAGGTAGCCATAGGTAGGTAGTCATAACGACTCTTTGAAACAAAGGCACTGTTGTCTTTTCCTGGATAAGACCCTACAGAATCATTTATAGTTGAGGTTACAGGTGGGGTTATAGCTCAATTCTTGAGAAATGGGTTTAATCATACAAAGAAATGAGTCAAGTTTATTTTTGCTGTAGATGGCTTTCAAGTTCAATATGGAGATAGGCTAGATTATCAGTTCCCTTTTTGCAGGGCGGGGGGGGGGGGGTTTGATGTGAGTATCAATTCTTGTCCAAAATACAGGCTCTGTTGTTGCCGACGTTATTTTTAATAAAAATGATGGGGCTGAGTAGAAGTGTATTCAGAAATGACAGCAGCCAATAGGAAAAGACAGTGATGATGGAAAACGTTTTGGAGAGTGAGTAAAATGATTCACTCATATTGAGGAAATGGTGAGCAGAGAACTTCACAGAATGATGGCAAGTTCTGAATATGACTCAGCCAAGGTGAGCTGGAACTGCGGTTATTAAGAAGATACTCACAGATACTCTCCTTGAGAGTATTGGCTTTTTATATTATGTTGCTGTCTAATAATATATTCATTCTTCAGTATTATTCAGCAAGGAGATGTTGAGAATACTCTGAAGGGAAGTCATATACAATTAATTTTTTAAAAAATTGTAAGCAAGTTTTTGAGCCTTGGTAAACTTACAATATTTCAGATTAATTTTTCAGGACTGAATTTAGTAATATTTGAAACATCTCAGAGGCTAATATATGAGTAATATGTGCAAATTTTAAAACATACATCTATTGAGAAGAAGCTTTCTTTATGCAGTCTATAAAATACTTTCTTTCTCCTTATCTGTCATATCAGAGATATCTGGGATTAAACAGAAAATGGTTGGCAAACAATCTACTGGATTATACACCTAAAATGACTGAATCAAACATTTTATTGTAAGTATTTTGAACAAATTAAAAAATGTATCCGTGGATGTTAAAGGAATATACAGAAAACACAACTGTGTTAGGTAGTGGAACTCACACTTATTTTGATGGCTTAGATACAAAGGGAGTTTGTGAGGTAGAAGAGGAAGAGAGAGGGGACTGAGGTCCACCCACTGTTTCCTTGCTCCAAGCACAGTTCTCAGCATGTGCTCTACTGAATCCAACCTTACAAAGCTCAGAATTTTAGCCTTTTTATTTTATAGCTAAGCTAGGGACCTTGTGGACTGTGTGTGTTTATCTGGACTAGAGGAGTCAGTCTTTAAAAGATACCCCAAAGTTCTGGATAATATTTTGTTGACACAGACTCAAACAACCAAAGCAGACTTAAATGCTGGCATTCTTGCTCATGACAACTGGTGTGTGTGTGTGTGTGTGTGTGTGTGTGTGTGTGTGTGTGGATTTAAACATGTTATGCAGGTGCACATGCCTGTCTTAATATTCTATTGCTGTGACGAGACACTATGCCCACGGCAACTCTTATAAAGGAATCAATTTAATTGGAGATGGCTTACAGATTCAGAGGTTTAGTCTCTTATTGTCATGATGGGAAGCATGGGGGCACACCAGTAGACATGGTGATGGAGATAGTAGCTCAGAGGCAGTAGGAAGACAGAGTGTCACTGGGTCTGATTGGGTTTTCTGTAACACTAAAGCCTGCTCTGAGTATATGCTTCCTATAACAAGGCCACACATACTCCAACAAGATACAGCTCCCAATAGTGCCAGTCCCTGTGAGCCTATGGGGGCCATTTCAATCCAAACACCCTAATTATCATTTACATGCACAGAGGACGGTTGAAACCACTAAATATCCTGCCCTAATACATTGCAGTATATTCCCTCGAGACAGAGTCTCTCACTGAGTTTATGTCAGCCAGCAAGTTTCAACGATTCCCCGTCTCAGTTCCCCCACAGCGTGTGCAGATGTTTCACAGGTGATATGCATATCCCCACTTTCCTGTCTCTCTACGCAGATGCTGGGGATCGGAATTCAGTTCCTTCTGCTCTCACCCACCAAGTATCACTTTTTTTTAATATAATAAAATTTGAGCCATAGTAGAAAAACTAAATCAAACTCTTTGGGTTCTACAACTCCAAGTTCAATGGAAGCTATTTTGAAATCATATAAATTATTACTAACTAATAGTAAGTCTCAAAAAATTATCTCTTCAAGACTCATTTTCTACATGGAGAAATTCTTTCTTCATTCCACTCTCCCCTCCACTTGTAGAATAGCAACTCTGTGTTCGTTTCCACATTTACATAAATATTCCTGACTTATGCATGGTCTGCATTTTGAATTCTTAGTTTGAGTCATTTCAGAAGGGCATCCAGTTCTTTCATTGATTTTGAGATAAACAGCATTCTTAATACCTCTTCATTTTTAAGCAGCCATGAGACTCATGATTCTACTCTTTTGTGGAAGTGGCGTATTAGCAAGGACAAGAGAAGACATTTATTTGCTTTTCACAAAGGGAAAGGAAGAGTAAGTTTTAAATTGTGCTTTTTCATTTTGTTTAATCAGTAGAAGTAAGGTTGCATCAGAAATTGCAATCTTTTATATATTCTATATTATTAGCAGCAATGTGCACACATTAAAATTTTGACAATTTTTTTTTCAGATCTGTTGCTGCCTTTGAAGCTATTTCTAGTAACTGGGATTTCTCTTTTAACAGCCAGTTTTTGAATAAACCCTCAGAGGCATAAATTAATTAAAAATTTTGGCTGATGGCTCAGGGCTATTACTAATTAGCTCTTACTTTTAATTAACCCATTTCTATTATTTTATATTTTACCACAAGGGCTGAGACTTGTTATTTTACCCGCATCTCACAGATTCCACCTTCTTTTCCCCCTTTACTTTGCTTGGATTTCCTGCCTAGCTATATTCTGTCCTGCCATAGGCCAAAGTAGTTTTTAATTAATCGATGGTAATAAAACATAGTCACTGCATACAGAAAGGCATCCCACATTATCTCTACCCTTCTGTCTAATTAAAACAGAAGGTTTTAACTTTAAAATTGTAAATTACATATAACAAAGCAGTTATCAAGCAAGGATACAGTTACAATATTTAACCTATTTGTATTTGGCAAAGTTAAAGAAAAATTGTCTTCTATCCTATCTTTGTGAGTTTAAAGATTTGTATCTAATTTTTCTTTGTCATAACTAAGAAAAACTTTAACTACCTGTCTTCAACTCCATCAAAGATGCCAGAATGATATATTACCTATGTAAACAGGAAGCATATTGGAAGCAACTTCCAAAACTCTAGAAATAACAGGGATATGTGACTGTCTGGACAGTCACCGAAAGTTCTTCTGTAATCTTGGGGCATCTATCTTCAACCTATATTTCTAGAGTGTCTATCAGACTTCTCAGTGAAACAGGAAATTTGAAACTGTCTCACCTATACTGACAGTTAGTCCATCATTTTCCTTTCCATAATGTCTTGCAAAATGTCTTGCAGTTTCTACTGTGAAGCAGAAACCCTAAAGGACAAACCTACTTTGTTTTGACAAAGTTTAAGGGTTATTTTCCTGTGGGGCTTGCACGTCCAATTTATAAAGCATACTGTCAAGCAGTCCAGGCAAGAGCAGTTTCTTGCCAAATTGAAAGCAAACTTCATAAGGAGCTTCTTCGATGTTCATTATTCTCTTTGAAGTAATTGGTGCTGCCAAGAGAAAACACATCTCAAGTTGAGAAAAGTCTAAGTTATTAAAACATTTAAAATGCCATATTCTATATGTATTTAAAATATTTAAAGATTACCTATCCATTTGAAGTATATCTTTGCATATCTAGAAAACCTAACAATTTACAATTATAAATGACTATTAATTTGTATTTTTAACTATACATTACATTTTAAATGAATTGCATAAGTATAATACTTTAAACAAGAGAGAAATATATATAAAGTAAAACAAAATTGACCTGATATTTGTATCAAAATCCTTATATACAAAAATCCTTTAATCAAGAATAGAAACCTAGATACAATGTAAAAAAAAATTAACTTTAAATTTGTATCAGCATACCAAAATCCGTGTCAGTGCAAATATCTGAGATTAATAGTTGTCTTATTACCCTATATTCTTACATTGCCCTAAATAAAACAAACATCCATCACCTACCAAATAACCTAAGCCCATCCATATGCCCCCAAACTCTTGGGAATGTGGACATAGTTTTCTCCGAATTACTTCCTGCTGTGTGGGGGCAAAGTATCTTTAGGGTTCCTGAGAAAATTTTGAGACAATGACTCAGTCCTGGGAGGACCAGTGGTAACTGTTGTTGATAGATAGCACCTGTCAAGTTTCAGGATCAAAGTTTCATTGATCAAAGCTGGTCCATCTTAACCTGAAATAAGTTCTTAGCCTTTTGTTTCTACAGGAAATAAAACCTCTTTCCAAAGCAGTGCATCTTTTAAGTTTCATTTTACAAATACATTGTTTGACTTCTGTTTTAAAGTTAAGGGGTTTTTAAAATATTTAGGTTGGTATATTTTTTCAGTCTCTCAGCACTGGTCTCTTGACCACCAGCCATCCAAACTTTTAAATCAACACAATTCTATACAGGATCCAGACCTCCTGTGGGTTTTCCATCCTTACGTGGGTTTTTTTTCTTTTATATATATTTTTTACTGTCTCTTTAAAGACTTTGCTTTAGTTTTAAAACTCTTATTTCTTCTTATAAGTATCTAAACACTTTTTACTTTCCCACCTAAGCCTATGTACAATTTTTAAATACACTGTGATCCATTTAGAGTTTTTTTGTTTGTTTGTTTATTTGCTGTTGTTGTTTTGGTCTGAATCTGTCTTTATTGCAAATCTGTAATAATTATTTAATCACTGTTTTAAACTGATAAGTGGGCATGGCTAGTACCAGAACAGCCACTTTGACTGTTGTTTTCTGCCTGCTCTGCTTTTGCTAAAAGCCACAACCGTATATAATAATTGCTCAGCCATCTTTTCACGAGTGACTTATCAGAACCAAGGGATCAGGTAAAGGCTGAACCAAAAGGCAAAGCTTTTTGTGTTGTTGCTTTGTGAATATAGTGACTGTCCTTTGCTGTAGATTTTTTGCTATATCTGACTTCCCTTTCTGTTACATATTTGGGAATTGATTCCATAGTTCAGAACAGTTTCCCACTGCCAGATCTTGTCCCTGTCTCCTAGGTAAGCACAGAGATCTGCCTTCCTGAGATTATCTTTATCAGCAGGCATATAGGACCAGGATAGAGCATCTCAGCTGAAATATTCACAGATCCCCAAGGACAGAATTACCACCTGCCGAAGCTGCTGCTCTGGTTTTATCCCACAGTCCCCACGATCTGTTCAGCTGATAATAGCATAGCCCATAACTGATAATTTAGAGGCCTGGGTCTGTTCTTCGCTTAGAGCAGTAAGTCTAACTAGAGACTTAGGCCCGTAGAAACTACAGTGTCTGGTGTATGTGCTATCTGATAAAGAGTCATCAGCTTCCCCTAGGTTGCCTAGTAACCTCACAGCCTCTATGCATACTGGGAGAAAAGACGTGGCACGCTTATTTAAAATATAATCCTTGCCCTATTCATAATTTTGCTGAAAATAACCTTCAGCTCTTTTATCTATCACCTAATAATGTAGCACACTAAATTCCTCCCAATGAAGGCCCTGATGATTTAATTCCTTTCTCAACTTACTTTCTCCATTATGGAGTTCACCAGACGTGTATTAGCCATTCTCAAGTCTCTCTCTCTCTCTCTCTCTCTCTCTCTCTCTCTCTCTCTCTCTCTCTCTCTCTCTCTCTCTCTGTGTGTGTGTGTGTGTGTGTGTGTGTGTGTAAACCGATATTTGATTGTCTAGGGTGCAAAAGAACTCCGGCCCTGGAACCTGGTAGGGCTTTGAATGTTTGTAATGGGTAGAAGGAGGGACAGTCTAGAATGATGTAGAAGAAAGAGCAAGAGGGAGCAAGAGAGAACTGATGGAATGAGAAAGAAAAGAAAGAAGAATTAAAAAATACGATGGACGATTCCTGGTGTGAGTAGATTTCTTTCCCCTCAGACCTTCACCCTCAGATTTGTAGCCCCCCTTTAGCTATTTGTGGTGTCTTCAACTGAACTCTGGAGTCTTAAAGGCTCTCTAAAGTGGAGGTAACAACGTGTGTTCACCTCCTCACGCAATGCTCCTGTCAGGTAGCTGCAGCCAACCCACAAATGTTTTTTTGCCTGTATGAGCAACAGCTAAATCCTCTACACAGTGTTGATTAGCCTCTGTTCCGAGTCCTGTTTGAGTCAGCAAAACCTGCTGCTTAGCTCATGGCAGCTGGTGCCCGGCTCCATCCTGGAAACAACACACCTCTGCGTTGCTGTTGGCATGGGACTGTGAGACTGGGAAGCCGAGTGTGGCTTTGTGTCTGTGCCTTCAGAAACTTCCTTTTTCTTAGCTTTCTCAGGCCCTGTGGAAATTCAAAAGCCTCTGGGTTTTATGCCAGTTTTAACTAGAGGATTCTCTTCTGTCTCCCTGTTCCTGAAGATACACTCAGAGACTTAAATTAATTGTAAAAGTTTGCCGAAACACTGTATCAAAAAACCAAACCAAACAAACAAAACAAAACAAGGTAATGGCTCAGACTTGCTAAGGAGCTCTTACTGGCTTTTTGTATTGTTCTGTTTTTGTTTTTCGAGACAGGGTTTCCCCGTGTTGCTTTAGTGTAGCTCTTATTTTAAATTGGCCCATTTCTAATATTTTATTTTATTATTTTACTGCGAGGCTCATGACTCATCTTGCTTTTCTGTTAGCTGCTGGCATCTCCCAGACTTCTCCATTTCCCCTTTATTTTTGCTTGGATTTCTCACTTATCTATATTCTGTCCTGCCATAGGCCAAAGCAGCTTCTTTATTAACCAATAGTAATAAAGCATATTCTACAGAAGGGAATTTACGGTAGCTCTTCTTTAACTGAAATGCCAAAGACCACGCCAAGCATTCACTGGAAGCATTCATCTTTATTTATGTTTTGGAAACTTACACTACAGATTTTAACTATAGCTGGCTAACTAAAATTGAAACTAAGCTTCATAAAATATGACCACAATATTTTATTAAACAAAAAAATAAAAACAAAATATAAAGCTCTTATTCTCCCTTAAACATTTACTGGTGGTGCAAATGTGTGTGAGGGTGTGTGTCTGTGTGTGAGTGTGTGTGTGTGTGTGCATGTGTGTGTGTGTGTCTGTGTGTGAGTGTGTGTGTGTGTGCATGTGTGTGGCAGTAATGTGTGCAGATGTACAGGGGATGCATGGAGCATACTTCTGAATTCTTGAATTTCAAAATGAATGGTTCAGCTTTTACAGTGTCTTTAATAAGCACTTTTGAGATGGATTGAACATTTTCTTAAAAGTGTAATGCTGCAAATATAAAAAAAATCAAGTAATTACTGGGTTGTCAGGGAAAAGTGCAGTCTGCATTAGCTGTTCCTGCAACAAACAAGTCTGTAATTTGATTACCCAGGTACCCTGGAATATGTTCAAAGGCTTACCAAAGCTTCTACATATGCACTTTTATCACATACTCATCCATATACCTAGTGGCATTGACTGAGTTGGTAAATGTTAAAGATAATCTATAACAGCCCTGCTCGGTAGCTGTGCCTTCGGGGAGTCCTTTCCAAGATGTTTTATTCTCTCAGTCTTCTCCTAGTCAAGTGATTGTATTATTTAGGGTTCATCAGAGAAATTGAATCAGTTCAGTAGTGAAGATATACCTATCTTTCATCTGTCTACCCATCCATCTATCCATCCATCCATCCATCCATCAGTCTAACATTTGGCTATAATTTCTCTATCTCCACACAAATATGAAGTACACATATCTATACATAGGGGAGTCTTATGGATTGAATTGACACATGTTTTCATGGAGATAAACAATTTCCCTGTGATCTGCAGTTGGCAAAGTGACAGTTCCGGATCAGCACTACCATCTGAAGGCTAGTAGGTGCAAACTCAGAAAGAGTTGATATTTACATTTAATTTCAAAGATAGGAAAGAATGTGGGTTCAAGATCAACCCAGTGAGATAAGAAGATTTCCTTCTTACTCAAAGAATGGTCAGCCCATTCATTCCATTAAGGCCTGTGACTTATGGGGTGCAGCCTACTAACACCAAGGAGCGCCCTCTATACTCAGTCAGCTTGTTCCATCATCGCATCTAGAAACACCTCAAAGCAACATATGGGAATAAAATTTGGCCAGATGTCTGGGCACCGTGGCTCACTCACCTTGTTTATGAAATTGGCTATTACAGCAGATTCACAGGGAGCCTGGTGTTTGTGTTAACACATCTGTAACAACATACTCTAAAATTCTGCCTGCCTCTCTAGAGTCTAAGAGTTCTCACTTGTTCCTGCTGTTCCCAGTCAAAGTCAGCATCTATATATTTTAATAGCTTAAATGTAGAGAGTGTGTAGTCTGTTGGCCATGCATTTATTTACATTTGATCTTGAACGAAGAAGAAAATATTGACTTTGCAGCCTAGAGTCCTAGTATCTGTTACTTAGGAGATTCTAGAAAAAGGAGAAGATAAAACTTTATTTCTTCTGGAATGTAGCTTGGCTAGAGGAGAATAAGGACAAAAGGATGTAATATTTAGCAAAGATCAAATAAAGAGAATAATATTCACATTACATCTCAGGTGATATTACTAGTACTGTCACAGGGACTTTTCATAAAGTGAATCACTAAATTTTCACAATAATCATATTTGTAGGCTTAGTGATTCCTGATTCATAGAGAAAGAAGCTCTTAAGAACTGTAGCTGGCTGGGTGGTGATGACATATGCTTTTAATCCTAGCAATCAGAGAGGCAGAAGCAGGTGGATTTCTGTGAGTTTGAGGCCAGCCTGGTCTACAAGACAAGTGTTAGTTCCAGAACAGGCTGAAAAACTACAGGGAAACCCTGTCTTGGAAAACCAAAAAATAAAAAGTAAGTTAAAAAAAACTCAAAAAACAAAACAAACAAAAACCATGGTTGAAAATGAAACTGTGGTCTGTTTGATTTCAAACACACTGCATCTATACATTCTACCATCATCTCTAATCTTGCCCCTTTCTCCAAAATATCAACCATGCTAAATGCTGATATAAACTATGTCTGTTTCTTATTAGTTTAGATCACTCTTTAGCCTTCTTAACAAATATCTTCACAGTCCATACGCATGTATGTGTGCATACATCTTTTTGGAGAATCCAGTCATTGTAAACACAGTCTAGAATCTGGCCTCCACTCTATGAACTGCTATGGTTAAGATTCCTGAGTCACTAAATTAAAGAGTAGAACTTGTATCCATGGTGACTCCATGAACGAGCCGGCACCTGGCAAAGCTTACTCGGAAACATCTTGTCAGCCTCTTAAGAAAAGACCATGAAAGAGAAACAGGATAATGAAAAATCCATTGAACAGCCACTCACACATAATAGGAAATAAAAAAAGACCCAAATGAATATTTACTTCCTGTGTCCAAATTATTGTGGAATCAAAGATGAATAAAATATAGCCCTGGTTTTCTAAAGTCAAGGGTTTTTTGATGGGGAAAATACATATGTATATCATATATTAAGTATCTGAGTAGAGATCACCTGAGGACCCTTTAAATGGGATGTTGGTATGAGTTTATATAGGTATGTGTTCATGTGTGGATATGCATCTGTAGGTCTGTGTTGTGGGTTTGGTGTGTGTGTGTGTGTGTGTGTGTGTGCGTGTGCGCACTTGTGCCTTTGATGTACTCCTGTGTGTGATTCCATATTCACAGGCACTGTGGTATCGTAGAGCTCCGAGAATAACCACAATTGTCCATATTTATCAACATTCCATTTTGTGTTAGAGACATGTTGTCTTATTTGTTTTGAACTTAGCCAAATAGGAAGTTTTACCGGTTCTCATGCTTCCAGGGCTCTGCTTAACCCTCTTGCCATCTCCGGGATTACAGGTATATGCTGACATGCAATGCCTTTTATATGGGCTCCAGTAATCTGTACTTTGTAAAGCAATGGATTTATTCACTGATCATTGACCACAGCCCGAAGTTAGATATTATAGGTTGATTATATCTTCTCTTAGTTTTATGGTTTTCTTTAATATGCTCCATCACAATGAACTTAAATGTCAACTACGTTTTTCCTGTGGTAAGAAAACACCTTACAACTGAGCTATTTCCCTAGCCATATAAAATTAAGATTTCTACTGTGACAAGTTCGTGCTAGGTTTTTTTTAGTTTGGAGCTTAACTCCGTATGTAGCCTAGGCAGACATTGAGTCTGTGATCATTTCAGTCTCATTCATCTCACTGAACTATGAGAAATTGACCTCCATCATTTAATCCAGCCTTTAAATAATATTTTGTTACAGTATGCCAAACTGATTAAGGTGTGTATGTGTGTGTGTGTATGTGTGTGTATCTGTGGTCTGACTGTGCTCTGAACAGCTGGTCCGCAGAAGGGACTGGAGCTGAGCATGGAGTGGAACCTGCAGAGTTCCACGCCCACACCCACCTCTTCCTCTGCAGATAAGGCACCTCTGTTCTGACCCTGACCCCAGGAGAACTGCGAGAGATGGACAGTGCAAAGTGTTATACATTTTATACCTATGAGGAGGTGTTGGAGAGAGAGAAAAAGAGGGAGAGCAAGAGCAAGTGAGAGAGGAAGAGAGAGAGAGAGCCCTGTAGAAACGCCTTCCAGGATATATATACAGTGAGACCTGATATCTCAAGCATGAGTTAATATTAATATATTTCAAATGAATTGTTTATTTTCTATCTATCTATCTATCTATCTATCTATCATCTACTATCTATCTATCTATCTATCTATCATCTATCTTGAATTGTTTATTTTCTATCTATCTATCTATCTATCATCTATCTTGAATTGTTTATTTTCTATCTATCTATCTATCTATCTATCTATCTATCTATCATCTATCTTGAATTGCTTATTTTCTATCTATCTATCTATCTATCTATCATCTATCTATCTATCTATCATCTATCTTGAATTGTTTATTTTCTATCTATCTATCTATCTATCATCTATCTATCTATCATCTATCGATCTATCAATCGATCTATCTGTCGATCGATCTATCTATCATCTATCTATCATCTATCTATCTATCATCTATCTATCTATCTATATATCTATCAATCTATCTATCATCTATCTATCATCTATCTATCTATCATCTATCTATCATCTATCTATCTATCATCTATCTATCTATCTATCATCTATCTATCTATCTATCTATCTATCTATCATCTATCTATCTATCTATCTATCTATCTATCAATCAATCATCTATCTATCTATCATCTATCTATCTATCTATCTATCATCTATCTATCTATCATCTATCTATCTATCTATCATCTATCTATCTATCTATCATCTATCTATCCATCCATATATAATCTATCCGATGTCTATCAACTATCTATTATTGTGTGTCACTGTGTGTGTTGTGTGTGAGAGAATAAAAGCACAGCACACGTGCAGTTGTCAGAGGTCAACTTTTGAGAGTCTGCTCTTTTTGTTCACAGGTTTCCTGGGGATCAAACTCAGGTGAGTTGTATTGTTTAGTAAGGGCTTTAAACGGTTGGGCCATTCCAATGACTTCCAAATTGCCATCCAACACCAGCGGTTTCATTTTTATTGTCTTCCTTGTCATATTGCTTCCTCTGACAATGAGAGTCTTCACCACAGATATGAATGTTCACTCACTTTGTCTCTTGCCATTGTTCCTTGCACACGTGACCTTTCTCTACTCTCATTTTGCTAAGTTGATTTCCACATGGAATTCTTTTGACTTCTCTTCAAACCTACTACCACCAATCAAATACTTTCTGACAAAATTCATTAGATGCCCTCCTCAGTGTTTAGGTTTTATCATCTTTCACACTGAACCGTTTCCCCTGGTGTCCTACAATCTCTCCCCACAACCGAAGTCTGCAGTGCCCAAACTCAACTCATAACTTTTAGACAGAACTGTAGAGAAAAAAGAGAAACTTTTATTCTGCAGACTCTCATGTTTTGTACTATTATAATGTACCATTTAACATTTTCCATGTCATTACATGGCCTTCTACTTCATGACTGATAATAAATCATTTTTAGTGCTTTTCTTAATGGAAATTTTTTTCTTCCATACTGGAAATAACTGGGGGAATTCAACTAGGTTGACTGGAGCTTATGTTGGATATGCAGTCCTAAGTACCATACTGCCTGCCTCATTGCTTTAGGAGGAGACTAGCAGTTGAGGAAGAAGTTGGGCTGTGGGTCACAGATTGACCACATGATGATCTTCCATCTCCAGGGCCTCACACTTTTCTTATCAGAGATTTCATGCTTTCAGATTCTTCTCCTTCGGTTATATGTAAAAAAATTGTATTTTTATGGTTGGCCTTAATTTTCTGGAGAATTGCCATTTAAATAGGGATTTTCTTTATATGCGTTCTGCTTTTGGTATGTGGATGCCTTAAATTAATTATAAATGACTTCATTCTTTGAAAACTTTCCCTTCAATTAGTGTATTCCTGTGGGTGTTTTCAGTTTTCACCCCATATAGCTACAGGTAATAATGTGCCTGGCATACAGTAAGATCTTTATAAATACTATCTAGTGAGTTGGCAGCAACAGGGATTGCAAATGACATTTAAAAATATCAGCCTTATAAGGGAAGGCTCTTTTTACTTAAAAAACATAACATCTAAAAATGCTGTCACATTTATAGAAATAAATAAAATGTTAATTATGGTTAAAAAGACACCAAATGTCAAAATAATCTTCAGAAAGACATTTTTTTTTTTTGAGAAAGGATCTCACCATGTAGCTTTGACTGCCATGAAACTCACTACATAGGCCAGTCTGGGTGTGAGTTCAGAACCACTTCTGCCTCCCAAGTGTTGGGATCAAAGGCTTGATCCACTACACCTGGTTGAGAAAAATTTTAAGTATATAAGTTACAAAGAAATGCACAATCTATAGCTCATTTTACAATTCCTTCCCAAAGGTCTTTTGTCCTTTTGACATTTAAATGTAAGCCTCAAGCATGTTCAATGAAATAACTGTAAGGGAATTCTGTCTGCATTTCTCTACCTTGTAGCTCTTGTTTATTCATCATCTCATTTACCTTTTCTACCTTTTCTATTTAATTTTTTTTCCTAATCATAATCTCTATTTACCTTCC
The DNA here is from genome assembly GCF_018167655.1 of Microtus oregoni. NCBI lineage: Eukaryota > Metazoa > Chordata > Mammalia > Rodentia > Cricetidae > Microtus > Microtus oregoni. Next base: position 8,156,048 of record NW_024543077.1, on the reverse strand, counting down.
ACACAGTGAAGCCCTTTGCCTTCAGTTCTAGCTTTGCTCCTGTCTTGTGGCCCGTGTACACTTCTGTGAAAGAGTAAGGCTGGCTACTCTAGTGATGAGCTTTAACTATCAGCTTGACACACCCTGCAATCACCTGGGATGAGTCTCAATGGAGGGGCTTCGAAATAATAACAACATGCGGGCATGTCTGTGGGGGTACATCCTGACTACCTTAACTGATGTGTAGTGGAACACTTCTCTCTCACCCACCCGTTCCCTAATAATCACTCAGAGGCTTAATATTATTTATACATACTATGCTGATAGCTCAGGCTTGTTACTGGCTAACTCTTACTCTTAAATTAACCTATATTTGCTATCTAAGTTTTGCCATGAGTTGGTACCTTTTCTTCGTATGGCATGCTCATCTTGTTTTTCCCTGCATCTCCTGGCAACTCCTCTAACTCCTCCCCTCTTCATCTCAGTATCCTCAGTTTGATTGTCCTGCCCAACTTTGTCCTGCCTTGCTATAGGCCAATCAGCTTCTTTATTAACCAATGAGAGTAAAAAAATATTCACAGTATTTAGAAGGATTACTCCACAGCATTGCAGTGGGAAGACCCAACCTGAAAATTGGCAGTGCCATTCCTGGTTTTCAGATCCTGATTGGATGAGAGTAGAGAAAGTCGGCAGAACACGAAGGGTTCATGCATTTATTTCTGCCTTCTCTCTACTGGAGTTCCTATAGCCAGGTCAGTGAGCTAATCTCTTTCTCTCCTCAGTAGCTCTTGTCACGATATTTTTTTTTCACAGCAATAGATATGAATCTTAAGTGTCCATCTTGAGAAAAAGTCATTGGACATTACCACACCCATTACTGCCTGAGGTAGTGTCACTAGCTCAGAACCATGGGGCTGTAGGTAGCAGTTCTGTTTGGAGAGGACAAGAGTCAAGAGTCATGAAAATCAGCATGTCTAGTTTAAGAACAACAAGAAAATCACTCAAGAACAAGAGAAATAATCAAAAGCTGAAAAGCTCATTGAGATCACAGGAATATGGGATCTGAAGTGGCTCATCACTTCTAATAAGTGTGTGAAGTTAATTTTCAATGTCATGATTGGCTTGATCTTCACTGATGAAAGAGGTAACACTTGCTTAGATGCTCCTATGCATAGAGAGCTTCGAGAAGCTGCACAGCCTTATTCATTGCAAGGGTGAGACTGCTTCCATAATTCATCTATTTAGATTTTACTTCTATTGCTTCTAGACAAAACTACTTGGCTAAGTAATAATACAGACTTAGTAGACTTTCCCTTTGAAAATAACCATTACTTTTCTGTAATATTGTTTTACATGTAAAATTAATGTTTGTGCTATTGCATTAAGTATTGTAAGTTGTAGAAGGTGAGATGGTGGGTCATGGTAATTGCTTTATTTCACACACATGTACAGGAATGATTGTGTAGCAGGTCTACCCTGAGATATGTTTTTCCAAACGGGGATGAAGAGAGATGGGGAAAGTGGGGCTGTCTGGAAGAACAGGGAGGTACTTATTTTACCACTTGTAGTTATTCTATGTCTTCTGATTTCTGTATCTTTGTGTCAATTTGTCGTATTTAATATGTTACTATTTCAGATTGCTTTTAGAAACATATAGGAAGCTGGGTGTGGAGGTGCCTGCCTTTAATCCCAGCACTCAGAAATTTAAAGCAGGCAGATATTTGAGTTCTAGGCTAGCCTGGGCTACACAAAGCTAGTTCCAGACCGTTAGGGCTACACAGAAAAACTCTGTCCAGAACAAACAAAACAATAAAAAACTATATAAACTATATAAACATTGTTATATAGTATTTTTCACTGCATTAAAATCTCACCCTATTTTAAAGATACTCTCTGATTTATAAGAGGATGAAATATTTTATTAAAACATTGATAATTTCCTTCCGTTTCTTGGTTTGACCTTCTAAACTTCATACCGACTAATCCATTTGCTCTCATTTCATAGTTTGTATTATTGCTTTTTAAATCTAACTTCTTAAACTAAATGTTTCATTTGATTGCATCACTACATTTTCTCAATTTGTGATTGGACAGTCAGCCAAGAAAGGCGGAAAGAGTTCCTATATGAGGATTCGTCTCTTGGCTAATGTGGAGAAAGTAGCGGACGGGTCAGGTCTGGTGCGCATCTTATGCAGAAAACATGAGCATCTTTTACAGTTGCTTAGAGTTGTGCTAAACTCTTTTACACCGAAGGATTGTGAGTTAGAGTTATAGTGCATACAATGTTTGACAGTTTCTTTCTTTCCTTCTCTTTCTCTCTCTCTCTCTCTCTCTCTCTCTCTCTCTCTCTCTCTCTCTCTCTGTATGTATGTATTTATAGACAGCACAGGTAAAAAAAATCATTTTTAAAAAACACAAAATTGGCTTAGAAAAAAGAGGCGGAGTTTTGTTGTTGCTTTAACAAATGGTTAAGTCATTAATTTGTCAATGTCACCAATCTCATTAATTATATGATCCTGGTCCTCTATATCAGTGGTTCTCAACCTTCCTGATGCTGGAACCCTAGAATATACTTCCTCATGTTGTGGTGACCCACAACCATAAAATTGTTTTTGTTGCTACCTCATAACTGTACTTTTGCTACTGTTAATAATTATAATGTAAATATCTGTGTTTTCTGGTGGTCTTAGACATCCCCCGTGAAAGAGTCACTTGACACCCATCCGGGTGGTGACCCACAGGTAGAGAAATACTGTTCTGTAGCAAGCACAGAAAATCTGTTTCTATAATGCAGATAATAACTAAAGAGCAAAGGATAAGTAAAAGCATGTGACTTTTTTAAACAACTACAGAATCATACTATTGTTAGCGAAAAATATCTACATCAAGACATAAGTCAGTGAACAAGGCTGTCTTTGTTGTAAAAACCCTTCAATTCCAGGCAGCTGGCCAGACATGATCCATGACGCTGTGGTGTATTGACATATTCTTGGGTCACTATGGGAGATGCAGCAGCCCAGAGTCCAGAGAGACAAGCGAAAGCAGGTGGAGAGAAGCTGTAACTTAGAATTGGATTCTAGGGTCTGGGCTCACATTCTGTGAGTGGCTGAAGCCTGCATAAACAAATGAACAATATTTTAGGAGAGATCACCACCTTGGTTTGAAATGGCCAAGTTCTCCAAAAGGGAGCTCATTTATGCCATTCCTAGGATTGGGCACCAAGCAAATTAGATAACAACAACAACAACAATAATAATAATAATAATAATAAAGAATAAGAATAAGAAGAAGAAGAAGAAGAAGAAGAAGAAGAAGAAGAAGAAGAAAAAGAAGAAAAGAACATGACTTCTCCTAGGTATGGTAGAGGAAAAAGTTTCTTGCAGATATATGAGCGAGCATAGCCAGAACCAGACACAGGGACATCCCTGTGCCATGAGGGGAGAAGGATGGGAAAAGGCGATGGGTGAGAGGGTGACCAGGTACAGCAGTCAGAAGGTCGAAAGCACAAAAAGGGCAGGTAACCAAAATTGTTGGTTGACATATGGAAGAGCAGCGCCGGGCCCCCTGAAAAGTTAAGGGCAAAGGGGCAGGAGTGCCGGGAGGCTGGGGGGGGGGGACATGGTATGCCATTCAGGAGGGCCCTGTAACAGGTAGGGACTGAGAGATGGAAGAAAACCATCCTTAGAAGCTAGCATGCACTTTGATATCAGTTAAACAGGCACCTTGGTCGTTTGTCCCAGGTTTGAAATCTAACATCATGTAAGTAGTAGGAAGAGACCTCAGGCTGTCTCCCCAGGAAGCCTCCTTCTTGAGACTCAGACATTTTCATGTCTCACGGGAATTGATTACGTTTGCTTACGGCTAACAACAACAACAACAAAAAAATCAGCAGAGATGTGAAATGTTAGCGACCAGGCACATAACAGGGTAGCGCTGGTCTTGCAGAATGGTCTGCACCACTCTGTCGCCTACTGTCTTTGGAGAAGCTGTCACATTGTAGTTTGTCTATGCTGGAGACCTGGGAGAAAGAAAACTCACTGCTAGAGAGGCTGGGATGAAACAGGGTGACCAAAAGGAAAAGATATGCAGGTATAGGTCCTAGGTGCTAAAGCTATAAGAGCCAGATTTCCTCTGAGAAGTCAGTCTTTCATAGATAAAAAGCCCTGATTGAAAGATAGCTTGATTGCGGCTCTGTGAGCCCCTCAACCGACTATCTAAGACAGCCATGCCTGGCTTCCTGGTTCCGAAGCTGTATGGAAGCACAGCTTGTCTGAAGCTGCGAAGTTATAGAAGGGTATTACTTCTTTATGACGGATATTGAGTACCATTTGTTCCTGAATGTAATGAAATGCTCTATGATCCTCTAGTAAGAATGATGCACGTAATGCTGGGGAGATGGCTTAGTAACTAAGAGCACTGGCTGTTCTTCCAGAGGGCCAGGGCTTTGATTTCCTTTGTCTACATGGTGACTCACAACTGTTTGTAGCCAAGAGATCGGATGCCCTCTTCTGGCCTCCGTCAGCAGCAGGAACGCCAGTGCTGCACACACATTCAGTGAGTCAAAAATAAATTGGTTTAAAAAAAAAAAAAGAGTGATGTATTTGGGAGGCTGAAGGCACACAGCATCAGGGCACTGAGTTGAGGGCCTGGCACTGCAGCAAGGGTCCTGACTGGCATTTATGAGGCCCTGCTTTTCCTCTCAGCACATAAAACATAAAGGTTAGACAGAGACTTGGGGCAGAACACAATCTGATTTTGTGAAATCTCCTGTTAAATTTTCAGTGTCTCTATATCTCTGTATTCATCATTTACTCAATATAACAAAAAATAAAACTAAACTAGAACAGAAAATGAAAAACAAATGAAGGAAGGAAGGAAGGAAAAAAGAGAAAAATGGACTTGGATTGAAATTGTGTCAGGTTACATGAATGAAATACAAACAAAAATATTTTCCAGGATTAAAATAAAATGAATAATGATGATAATTAAATACAAGATATAGTATCAAATAAAGAAATAAAGATAGATAGTTATGCAGAATTAGATACAATTATTTGATCTATCACTACTGTCCTTTTTTTTATATCATTCCTGTCTTTTTCTCTTGCTTTTAAATGTCTTTATAGTTGTACGTTACATAATTCCGCTGAAAATATAGTTTATGGACTTTTTCTTTTTCTAGTTTGTTTTTAGCTGAAAACTGGAAACTATGTCAGTCTTTGCAGCTGCATCCTCTTGTCTTGTAGAGCCCTTCTTTCTGTCTACAACAATCATCCATCACACTGCTTCCCCTGGAACTTCATGGGCCCCTTTCTCTCACATTTATGAGCCAGATCTCCATTCCAAAGAAAGCATTTTTTTTCTAGTACAAAATAGAGCTATTCAAAGATGGGTCCAAGGTTAATATTTACAGAATTCTGGATTACGGAAATAGAGGTCGAATAGGTTCTTGTTTCCACATTATCTAATTTTAAAGGAGGAAGCAGTATGACTACGTTGACTTCTGAGGACCTGTTTCTCTCATGGATTAGCAGGAACTTGACCAAAGTCATGTGATCTTCATGTTTAACTACTGTGTTATATCAGGTAGAAAAGATTGAAATTGAAGCTCTGTTTTGGCTTCGCAAGAGGTGGGTCTAATTTAGTAGGCATAGCTTCTCTGCTTTAAAATGTTTCTTTGGAGATGTACTAGCGTTTGGAAAACAAATGCAGACAAGTTCATTAACTGAAGGGACATTTGGGAAATGCTATTAAATTACAATCTGCCTAACAATTCTGTCCCAGCAGCCTTCAGCAGAGCTTAGGTCTTGCTTGAAATCTGATATTGCAAATGCCATTTTTGCCACCTAGTGGTTATCAAGATATTTTCTTGGAAACAACCTCTTTTTTAGTTCTCCTTGGTAAAGTGTAAAAGCATTTATAGGTAAAATATAAAAGAAATATTACCTGTACTACAATCTACTAGATATATTAATATTTAGAATGAAATAATATGGGAAATAATGAAGTTTATGCTATTTATTGTTAATAATATATATAATAGTCCTTTAATTAATGTCAAACTGGTGACATATAAAGATGAACATCTGCTTATTCTATTAATTTATGAATGACACTGCTAAGAACATGTCAAAACTGGTTTAATAAAATAGGAAAAGCAGATATATAAATGGGCAAATGGAGACAAAGTTGGCATTTTATATCAGAAAGGGAGGAGCTCAATGGAACTTCCTTTAACGCACTTTGCACACCTCTGGTTAGGAATCACGGTGTGGTGCTCTGAGCCAGCTACCATGTGCAGAAGTGTAAGGCAGACTTAAATCAGAGGGTCCTCAGAAGTGAGAGCTATAGACAATTCTTCCTTGCATGCTTAACAAATTCTGATGGCCCTTGAAGGTTCCTCTACATACAGGGATGTGTTGCATGCCTTATTAGTTGATGAGCTACTTGAAAAGAGAATCATCTACTGCTCATGTGTAAGATATGCTGTGTCCTGATGGAGGAGGGTCATATGTCTACTGGTTAATAAAGAAACTGCCTTTGCCTTTAATAGGACAGAAAATTAGGTAGGTGGAGTAGACCAAACAGAATGCTGGGAGAAAGAAGCCGAGTCAGGCAGTCACCATGATTCTCCCACCCTACACAGACGCAGGTTAAGATCTTTCCTGGTAAGCCACAACCTCGTGGGGCTACACAGAATATTAAAAATGGGTTAATGAGATGTGAGAGTTAGCCAATAAGAGGATGGAACTAATGGGCCAGGCAGTGTTTAAAAGAATACAGTTTCCGTGTAATTATTTCGGGTAAAGCTAGCCGGGTGACGGGATGCAGCCCACTTCTACAACAATGTCCAACTTCTGCTTCTGAATGGAACCTAGAACCAATTTTCTGCTCTTATACTTTCTTGTGTTGCAGTGCACACTCACAAGGTTACATTTTTTTCACTTAATAATTTGTTGTTGTTGTTTTCGAGACAGTGCAGTGAGGAGGCCGCTTGTTGGTTCCCAGCCACCCAGAACCGAAATAATAACACAGAAACTGTATTAATTATTTCACTGCTTGGCCCATTAGCTCTAGCTTCTTATTGGCTAACTCTTACATATTAATTTAACCATCTCCATTCATCTGTGCATCTCCAAGAGGTCATGGCCTTACCAGCAAGGTTTCAGCATGTCTGTCTCCAGCCGGGCTCCATAGCTTCTCTCTGATTCTGCCTTCTTCCATCCAGCATTCAGTTTAGTTTTCCAGCCTAGCTAAGTTTTGCTCCGCTATAGGTCCTAAGCAGTTTCTTTATTCATTAATGGCAATAACAGCATACAGAGGGAAATTCCACATCAAGTCAGTATAAATGGCCCTGAATACCACCTGGGCAGAAAGAAAATAACCGTCAAGAAAGCTGTCTGTTCTAGAGACGTTAATAAACAGTTTCATAAAATCCCCCTAGAAATGAAGGCTGGCAGAGCTGTCCCCCTGGCCATTGTACACGTTCACCTCTTCAAGACTGTGGCCCACACTACGGTCTCCTGGTCTCTCACCCCAAGAGTGTTTTCCTCCACAATGGTGTCTTGGAAACTGGCCACTCTCACTGGCGACAGTACTTTTTAGTCCCGAGCAGGAAAGTTTCCTTCTCTTCTGTGCTGCGCTGATTCCTCTGATGGTTTTCAATAGATTATCACAAGGATAGAGAGGCCAATGTTAGATCCCATGGAAAGTCCTACAGTCCCCCAGAATACTAGTATTCCTATCTTGGCTGTTGCTGAAACAATGACATTTGGACTGAATAAATAAATTTCCTTCCACTATTTCCTTGAATCTATGGCCTGGGTTACCTGAGTGATTACAGGGGCAAGTCTTTAAACCCACCAACAACACGCTTGCTCCAGAGAATCCGAAAGGTTCAGAATGGATTTGACATGAGTTCGAATTCTGAGCGTCTGCTAAAGACGAGTCTAACCTGCCGCACAACAGCGTATCTCCATCAAGGAATCAAGAGTTCTCCGCTCTGTCTATACAAAGGAGCGATTCTCAGCAGGCAGGCACCTCAGAACCATCTAGGACTCATCAGAGCACTAATTACTGAGTTTTCACTGTAAGAAGGTCTCAGGTGAAAGCATTCGGGTGTTGCTGCCGGTCAGGAGTAAACTTTCACCTTGAAGACTGCTCATGGAGATACTGCCAGCATCAGCTTTTAGTTTTCCTGTGATCATTCTTTAACGTTTGAGCACTAAATCTAATTTCGACAAACACACCCATTTGCCAGATTCATCTAATTCCAGAGGGAGAAAAATCTGCATTCCCATATTCATGTATGGAATTCCTTTTCAGTGTGAGAGGGATTGAATTTTTGATCACCCTTTTCTAAAAGCAAAAGTTATTTGCTGTTCTTCACAGAAGAAAAGTTGAACACAACATTTTGAAAGTCTTTATTCAATAAGAAAAGTAAACCAGGGATTGTGGGGAATAGAAACATCTAGGAAATGAGTCAAACACAGATTAATCTCAGTGCAAATTATTCTAACTACATATTCATAAAGACTTAATAAGAACCTTAATGATGCAGACTAAATAATGCCCACTACATTAATATCATTCACCCAACTATTCTAGTGTTAAATAAAACTATGGCTTTCTGGGTACCTGCACAGGGCTGAACAGCAGACATGGCCGGAATGTGCTTACAGTAGCCTTGCTGCTTTCCAGGAGGCTCTGAAGTAAACTGATTCATTAAGCTGTGACCATATGACTAAACCATGCTGAAGTTTCCTTTGCCTTGCTTCCCCAGCTTCTGGCGAAGTCCAAACTATGCACTTGGCTGCTGAGAACCCAAAGAACCCAGAGGCCCTGGACTTGCATATTGTTTGGTTGTGTGTATGTGTGTGTGTGTGTTTGCTTTGTTTAAACTCTTCTGAATTTAATTGCTCTCAGAGCGTTCCTTTTAACAGTAGTGTTACACCGATATTCTGTTTTTGTTTGTTTGTTTAGTTGGCTTTTCTACATAGGGTTTCTCTGTGTAACAGCTATGACTGTCCTGAAACTAGTTCTGTAGAAAAGAAAGCCCATCATGTTCTACAGTCACCTGCCATAGAGTACACAACTTTGCCTTAATCTGATTCACAGGCTGCTTGACGTTCAGTTCATCATTGGACCCCTTTGAGTTTATTTGAAAAGTGATCTACGGCTCTCATTTGCTGTGTATTTATCAGCATTAGCTATGGGTGCAAACATCAAGGAACGCTTATTGAAAATGTCTAAGTAGAAGAATGATGTGGTGAACACTTACCAGTCCATGACTTGAAGAAATATTCTTTAAAATCTTCATTATTTTTTGTAGCCTATTCTCTTCCATGCACCATGTGAACACTCTACTCTTCAAAACTGCCTATTTTGTAACTTAGAAAATTATTTTGCAAATGCTTTATCATACTTATAAAAAAAAGACTCCTATCTAGGGATGGAGAGGTAGCTTAAAACAATAACTGTTAACCTATTTCATTTGTGAGTTTCTGTAAACCTTTTGGGTGGCAATAAAAAAACAACAGCAACATGAACACAGCTAGAAATACAGCACACAGCATGGAGAGATCACACCCAGCAAACATATACATTAGCATATTACATTTGAACACAAAGGAAATGATTTTTGAATACTTATTTTCTACTTGTTGTCCCATTTTGTTTGTGTCTTCCTTTCTGACCTTTGCCCTCACATAGGATTGGAGACGTGGAGGGAAGCCAACCACCTTGTCTCTTAGCACCCAGTTTCTCAGGCTGCTGATGCACCTGGATCCCTGCAGTACTGGGCATCTCTGCCAGCAGCAGTGAAGTGGAAGAAACAAGGTGCCCTTAATGGCTGACTTAATGCGGTGTTAAGGGTTCATTTCTGCCGGGCTGAGCACAGGTCTTGGTGTGCATAGGTTCACTGGGCTGCTGTCAGCCAACCTACACAGAGTACTAAATCTAGAAGAATTTAGGATTAAGTGGAACAGAGTGAGGAAAACATGAAGGTGAAGTCCCAGGGAAATATATAGTTCCTGTTGCCAAGCAACTTTTACAATGGAAACATGTGCCAGGCACTTCGTTTTGCATTTATTCTTTTCTCTCATTGATTAAGAAATCTAGCAATGCAATCTCTTTTACTTTGCTTTCCCTGGAATCTATATAAGAAAGAAAACATCACATAATTTTAAAACAAAACAAAGTATAGGAATCTTAGTTTGTAAAGTATATTTTAATCAAGTCCATTGCTTAACAGGTAAGGATAACATTTCCTGACCTATTAATAAGCAAATTACAATTGTATTAGACAAGGATATCCAAGTTTACAGATAGAATTTTCATATATTAGAAGATCACATTTTAAGCTTTGTTTACATACAGTATTTAAACTATGAGAAAACTAACTGAAAATGTGAGCTTGGTGAATAATATTAATAACGATGTTGGGAGACTTGGTGGCTTTTTTTGTTTAATTTTGTGATCTTCTCACTCTGTTGCCCAGCTTGGCCTTTAGCTTATTGTGTAAACTGGTTTCAAACATGCTTGATCTTCCTGTCTCACTCTTCCCAGTTCCAGAATTACAGGCATGTCCCAGCACACTCTAGTGCTGTGTTACGGCTGATAAAACACTAACAGAGAGGACACATAGCAAAACCAGGTCTCCCACGCTTTGCTCTCATGCTAACTGTAGACCTCAATAATAGGATGTCAATGCTACCTCAGAAAAGACATAGACATAGACAAAAATAAGTATTACTATGTGATTAGCCAATAAATGATGTTTTGCTTGAGAACTCTAATATGTTATAGTATTTACATGTCTTTCTAAAATTGGCTTGGCAGGGGAGCTAAGAGGATACAATCATTCTGTGAGTGGGTACAGGTATGCAGTCAGAGACCAGTTTCAGATGGCTAAAGGAGGAGCAGCACCTGACACATCAATCATAAAATCTGAACACATGCATGAAATGGAGGAAAGGCTCCAGGTTCAGGGATTGTGCTATTTTCCTCCCAATTGTCCTTTGATATTTTCTACAAAGGTTGATATAATATAGTTCTTACAAAATAGAAGGCAATTAAGGCCACATTTTCCCAGTTGGATCTAACTCAGTTACTTTTCTCTACTTTTTTTTCCCCCACTATAGGTAGTTCATGTGAAAGGATATCCATTATCCTTTAAAAGGTGACCATACATGAATATAGATGAATAACAAGATGGAATTTATTTGAACATTAGAATTTATTTGAACTTTTTTTGTCCTAAAAATTGCTTGATTTAGGATATAACTCCATTTTTCTTAGCACTAATAGTTTAGGAATAAAACTGAGTGAAAAATCCAGGAAGTTTCTGAAAACATCAAATCTCTACCACTTATTAAGAACAGAAGATTCATGCTTTAAAAGAACTACATGGTCATTTGAGTTTTGCTTTTACTTGGTTGGCCTCATGACTCTCCTGTCTGTCTCCTGAGCTCTGGGAACTGTAGGTAGGTGCCATCATGCCCTGAAAAACAGTGCTTTTAAATTTTGTGGTAATATGAAGTGAATAATTATTTGAACATTGCTATAAGCAGAATTTTTTGCATATTATTTCCATTTTAAACATCATTTTATCATGATCAAAATAATGCACATTGGTTCTTGAAACATGACATTTAAAACAGTTTATAGAGCACCCATTATAAACCAGTAATATAGGCTTTAGGATTGCTCCTCTTTGGAGATAATCGTTGAGACAATGCTAGTGATTTTCAAAATACAAAGCAAGTATTTTGTGTAAGAGAGAATTTAAGCTAGTAACCTTTACTCAATGTGACCACTAGATAGCACTATAAGACTTTGGACTCTAATGTGAAAGACGTCCTAAATAATTTTAAAATTATGTTTGATAATAACTTTCACCGAATTTCAACAGAAGGCTAAATCTGGGGGAATAAGTCAATGTTTTGGTTTAAAGTATTTCTGAACAATGAAATTATTCCACTATGTATCGCTTTTTTACTTCTGGAAATTAAACTATATCCTAGATACCATTATAAGTAGGAAGCTTTTTCAATTTCTCTGTTCATTCCCCACAAAACATGTGTAGAAAAATATTCATATGATCATTGTCAAATTTTTCTGTGCTGTATTTTTAATTCTGTCATCACATTAAACCAAGGGAAATACTTGGCTCATATAAAAAATGTGTGAGTATGCCTGCAGCAAATGCATTCCTAAGTCACACATACTTAGAAATCAAATGCTGTGGTTTAGGATCCTGGTCACTGTCATAATCTCCAAATCCCACAAGCATATCTAAGGTAATAAAAACATGAAAATGCAAAGCACTTTCAAAAAACAAAGATATTATTTGTGCAGAGGATGCACTGAAGGGTTTTGGAAGTTATAAAGTACATAAGCTTCAACAAATAAAATTACGAACAATATTTATCAAGGAACTATGAGCAATTCAACATCAGTGAATTGGGCTGTGCAGGAAAGCTCGTGGGACATTCCCCCACCATAAGAAAAAGCCAGGTTCAGCTAAGGCAAGCCAACGAGGACAAGACAGTAAGCAGGACCCCTCCACGGCCTCTGCATCAGCTCCTGCCTCATGTTCCTGCACTGAGTTCCTGATCTGATTTCTTTCAGCAATAAACAGTGGTGAGAAAGCAGAAGCCAAATGGGCCTTTTACTCCTCAGGCTCCTTGGTCATGGTGTTTAATCTCAGCAATAGAAATCCTGATTAAGACAATTATTTTCTCACCGGTGTGACTAAATGCCCCACAAGAAAATACTAAAGAAAGACAGATCTATTTTTATGATCTCAGTTTCAGAGGACTTAAGCTGTGGTTGACCGATTTTTTGTACTTGAAAAAAAACCACATTATGGTGTTGTGTGTGCATGTCCAAGGAGAGCTTTTCACTCATGGGTAATATTAAGTGGGAAAAAAAGGTGTGCCAGAAGTGGCTAGTGAATGACATAGCCTAAATCAAGGCCACATAACAAAAATCTGTTTTAATTATGAATCCATAAAAATATAAAATCATAAAAATAATCTGTTTTTATTATAAATCCATAAAAATATAAAACCATGAAGGTCAGAATCTTCATAATCTCTGGAAGCTGCAGACCAAGGAGAGAGAGAGAGAGAGAGAGAGAGAGAGAGAGAGAGAGAGAGAGACAGAGACACAGAGACACAGAGAGAGACAGAGACAGAGACAGAGAGAGAGAGAGGCAGAGAGAGAGAGAGACAGAGAGAGTACTTTATTAATTCTCAAGGCATTTCTTAAGCCTATAAAGTTGTCAATCATAATACTCATTATTACTTCCCATCCTGGAAGAAAGGGCAGTTTAAGATTTAAAGACATGTTGCCATGACATGACATGAACGTACCTGACAGAATGAGAAGACTAATTACATTTTGATTCTTGAATATTTCCTATTATTTCAGAATTAAATTTGCACTAATTTCCTATTATATTCAGAAGTCACAATTTCTGAATGTAAGCTGTATTTCATGTGATTCATTAGTCGATGCTCAGTAGGACAGCAAATTAAAACATCTTGGATCTGAAGTCATGTATTTATATGAAATTGTTTTATACAAAACTCTAGACAAGCAGAATTTTAGGCTACTTTTTTCCTTGTGTATAACACATTGTTAAAATCAACCTCCTCTGAGAACGAAGAAAATATATAAATGGAGAGGGATTTCACATTTCTCTTTCTGTGTCTACATTTTAAATGCCTACCAATGCCTTTGTGTGAAAATACAACAATGCAAGATTCACAGGTCAGAAACCTGACCTACTTTCTTTATCTTTCTGCTGTACAGTGCTTGATAAAGCTCTCTCTCTCTCTCTCGCTCTCTCTCTCTCTCATATATATATATATATATATATATATATATATATATATGCACATATACATGTTTAATATACATTATAAACTCAATAGGCTTAGGAATTTGAAAACTGTAGAAATAGGCAAGGAAAATCTATTTTAGTCTCGGCTGTTTCTGGAAGAGAAATAAAAAGCAGCTATTTACAGAGACAAATGTGAAAACTTCTAACAATGTTAGCACAAAAGAAATTATCCGATTCTATGCTATCCAAAAGGGGATGATTTTCACACAGAAACTCTAATTCCTGGATTTTATTTAGTTATGAATGCCTGGTTTTAGAACTTAATTTCTTTATTCATTTAATTAAATTCATTAAAAGAAAACTGCTGGGCATAGTCTCTGTATGAACTCATAATATGAATTTTATGTTTATTTAAGAATTAGCCTATAAAATGACTGCATACTCATAAGATAATTGGTGATGTGAATGCATTATCAGAATCTGGAAAGCAGGGCCTAGAGAGATTGCTCAATGGGTAAGGCATGTACCAGGCAAGCATGAAGAGTAGAGGTCAGATCTAAAAACCCATTGTATGCTGGTCCACCAGTGTACAGCTGTTATCCCAGGGTTCCTACGGGGAGTTGGAGACGGTGCCTAGAAAATTCTTGGAAGATCATTGGGCAGTTATCTTGACATATATGATGGTGACCAACAAGAAATATGTTTCACTTAAGGTAGAGATTGTCCCCTGACATCCACATGTGAACCATGGTGTGTGTGTACATCAGACATGCAAATACACACACATATACATACAAACACGAAGTTTAAAACAAAAGAATCCTGGAAACACTAGGAGTCTATCATGATAGTAATATTTGAATGAGGTTTGGAGAACAAGTTGTAGTTTTCCAAGAATGTCAAAGGGTCTGGAGAAGAAATATAAAAAGATTCATCAAAAACAGGCTTGGGACACGAATGATGGGGAAGCATAGGGGAAAGCAGATGATGACCTGCAAGTCTTAGTGTCTGTGAGAGGAAAATTCTATTCAGCTATCTTTAAAGTGACAGTGGAGAGTGGGAAAAACATATCAGAAAGACCTTGTAGACTAATACTGCAGTCTTGTTTCCCAGTCATCCAGACCTGGATAATCACACAGAAACTATATTAATTATAACACTGTTTGGCCAATAGCTTAGGTGTATTCCTACCTAGCTCTTATATCTTAAATCAACCTATTTTTATTAATCTGTGTATGTCCATGAGGCTCTGGCTTACCGCAAAGGTTTTGGCAGCATGTTTCTCCTTAGGCAGCTACATGGCATCTCCTTGACTCCGCCTACTTTCTCTCTATCTCTTTTTAGATTTCCTGCCTGGCTTTACTCTGTTAAGCCACTGGTCTAAACAGCTTTATTCATTAACCAATAAAAACAACACAAATACAGAATGACATCCAACATCATCATGTAAGAGTTAGTTAGTAAAAAGCCTGAGCTAACAGGCCAAACAATGTCTTAATCAACATAGTTTCTGTGTGATTATTTGGGCCTTGGCACCCGGGAAACCAAAGTGCAGTCTCCTTTACAAAACCTCAATAGTTTATAAACAGTACTTTACCTTTTTCATTTATGTTTGCTCCAAAATGTTACTAGTTGTGATTTGCAAAGATTCTAGTAGATTTGACTCATGGGTCTTGGTTCATGGAAGCTTTATCTTTAACACAGAATTTTTGAGGGATTCTAGGTATAAGCATAAAGCTGACAATCTAGTGATTTTTCTCATTTTGAGGACTTTAACCATTAGATTTATAACTTAGCACATTGCTCAAGTCTAATATCAAAAGGATATATTAGCATGGAGCAAGGCTATTGGAGCAAAGTTAGATGACAGAAGTCATTAATAAATAAAGTCAGTGACAGAACTGCAGAGAATAGAGATAAAATATGAGAAATATTTCTCATATAAAGACCTATTGCATTTGGGTTCAGTCAGTGTCTGTGCCCTGAGCCAACATACAGAGATCAGTACTAACAAAATTTATTGAATGAAACAGTTGAAAGAGTTGATGAGGACACTATTAACTAAAGGAATATATCAGAAAAATCAGGGATACATGTGGAAAAGAGAGGCACAGTTTAGAAAAGCTGAGCAATGATATTAGCAGAAAACTTGAGTTGAAGTATCTAGTAAGAGAATGGAGACACAGACCAGAATCTCAGCAGAAAGAACGAGATAGAATTTCTGTGGAGTGACGGGGTGAGTATTCAACACATAAGCTACAGCTGGAACAAAGTAAGTCAAAGATTTCAGGTATTTTTTTTTCTTTTCATTTGGAAGTAGAACTCACCATATTATAACCTATATTTTTATAACCTAGATTTCTTACTTAATTGAAAAAGTTAGTTACTGAATCACTGTAGGTATTGTACTCACGGTTGGGATACTCTGCATGGTTGTCAGTGGTGGCCTTTGAGTGCTGGTGACTGTTTTATAGCAGTCCACTTCCCTTCTCATCTTTATTAACTCTTTGTCCTTTATTAACTCTTCTCCATTTTCTAAGCAATGCATTTACTTACATGATTTCAAAATTTTTCGGCTATAATTTCTCTGACACTGAAAAAAAAAGTGTTTTGGGCGGATTGCAAATTCCACAGCGTTATTCTTCACAGTGCAGTGCCCACTGCTTAGTGTAGCAATCCCCTCTTAGATAATTCTAAGGGTAGTATTCTTTATTGAGTGAGTGCTTTGTCTGTGGTTGACACATTTTAAAACACAATAAAACTTAAAATGAAAAGCAGAGCCAAAGGTCTGAAACAACTGTATCATTTTTTATGATAAAGAACAATGTATCTGGGACTTTATAATATGCCTTTACTTTAAATTTATTTCCTCTGAGTGCACAGTTAATACAGAAACAACAAAATGCAATTTGGTCTCCTTTGAATTCTGCTGTTACAGTGACCATTGTTAATCATTTTTTTTGTTGTTGTTGTTCTCATGAGGTTCCCAAAAGTCTATAAAGTAAGGGTTATTTTATCACATGAAATGATACACTGGAAAGAACTAATTTAATTACATTGTTTCTTTGGAATTTATTATTCATTCATTTCAAAGGCAAATTCATTTTCTGCTTTTGCTTTTGCATGATCTATTGCAGGAAGTCGTGGGCAAGTGGAAGGCTTCTACATTTAAGGAGTTGACAAGTTGACAGAAAGGAGCTAGAAGTGTCTCTAATTCTAACATGGTCTACAGGGACTGGTCTCTGGTCTCTCTCTCTCTCTCTCTCTCTCTCTCTCTCTCTCTCTCTCTCTCTGTGTGTGTGTGTGTGTGTGTGTGTGTGTGTGTGTCCCTCTCTATCTCTCTCTTCCTTTGTTTCTTGAAACGTGGTCTCATTTTATAGCCAACCTCTCCTCAGCATAAACAGCTAAAAACCTCTTGCTGTCCATTTTCTGAGTTCAGTGCTTAGAGTTCCTCAGGGCCACATTCATTTAATGTGCTCCTGAGCATCAAAGGTTTTGCAGTTTTTGCAGGCAGTCTTCAGAGGAGCTACATTGCTAGTCCATGCAAGTGTAATCATTATTTCAGTGTCCTAGTAGTCTACTCTTAGAGAGTCTCAACAAAAGTAAACTCTTGGGTAAAAATAGCAAAAACAATCTTGTAGATTCCATGACTTCATACACTGTTAAAAATCAAGCTGCTTGTCATTTTGCCACGTCAAGTATTTTGGTTAACCCTCAGTAATTTATTTCTAATTCTTAGTGTGTGGCAAGTGTGATGTCAGCCCTTCCTCCAAGGCATAGTCTTGTAATTAGGCCTGAAAAAAAAAAAAGAGAACAAAACATGAGAAGAAGAAGAAGAAGAGGAGGAGGAGGAGGAGGAGGAGGAGGAGGAGGAGGAGGAGGAGGAGGAAAAGGGGGAGAAGGAAGAGGAGGAGAAAGTTGAGGAAGACAAGGGAAAAGAAACAAGCAAACTAAAACTAACCAATATTAAATTCCTCTAATAACTGATTATTATTTATGAAAATACTATAAGTCATAGCTTTCAAAACCTATTAGAAGTAGAATAAAAATAGGTTTAGCTAGATTTATATTATGCCCTAAACTAGTCACTGAAAAATAGTGGTACAATAGTCAGACAACAGAAAGAAATATTTTAACCAACAACCATTATTTCATGCTTAAACAAAATGAACAACTAAAGCAAATTGTTTAAGTACATGAGATGCAAGCAAAATATAATAAAAGAAACCAAAATCATTCCAAGTCCGAATGAGAATGGAAAATAAACCTAGTCAAAACACTAATTATTTGGACATGGATTCTAAGTACCTCTATGTTGGGACCAACTGAAGTTCTGGCCTTCAAAAGCTGTGCCTTGAAGATCAGAGGATGGGGTCTTTACCTGTTGGCCCACTTAACAGCTGGGTATTTAAGCTTCCATGGTGCTATGAAAGAAAGGGCTTTTTACCAGTGATTAGATGTCCATGTGTCTGTCTGCCTTCTGTTCACTAACCATTAAAAACTTACATAAGTTCTCATTTTAAAGAAAAAAAAACTTTTGAAAGCTCAATTCTAGAAATAAAATTTTATTTTAGAAATAAAACTCAAATATGCAAGTGTCCAATAAAACTTGTTTGATATATATATATATATATATATATATATATATATATTTATATTTCCAGGATGTCATTCATTTGAAGACTAAAGCATGTGAATCTTAAGCCTTAATTTTATACCAGCAGGTCGTTTTCCTGCTTCTGGAAGGAATCTTCCCATTTCTCTTGGGGAGTCTCTTTTTAAACATCAAATAATCTATTATTTGAACCCACTGACCAAAACCGTTCATAGAAAAATGCAGAGCTGTTTTGATATAAGTGTATAAAAATGCTTTTGTTTCTAATGTATCTAAATAACAATGAATATATATTTTATTGAGTCATTTAACCAGGCAAGCATCACATTGACATTTTAATAGATTTTTTTTCTTAATTAATCCTGAAAAATGTTCTGTAAGGGAGATCTCATCGTCATAACAGGAAATGAAACAAGGTCTCTAGAGGAAGCTATATATCTTAGATCATGCAGCACTGAACACATTCTCACTTCTTTGTGGCTCCAAGTCATAGACGTATAGATGATTGCATCTTATTCTATGGTTCCCACCAAGGCAGTGGGCACATTATATGCTGGTTGTATCTATGCATAAGCACAGGCAGGACACACTGAAAGATAAATTGTCTTAGTATACTTTGAAAAAAATCCTCACTATTCCATGAAAATTGTTTTCATTATAGGCAATCTTTTCCAAAGAGCTCAGATTTTTTTTATAATAGCAACATATATGCAATATGGGGCAAAATTTATGTACTTGATGATTGAAAATTACTTACATATTGCCCAAATTATTCAAATTTATTGTCTAGTAAACAGTGTGGAGTGTAATAGAATTATGAGCAAATGCTAGTCATTTTTGGTGATTTTTAGAGAAATGAGATACATTTAGGAGGCTGCCAACTCTAAAATAAAATACTCAGTTTCTATTGACCCATCAACATTGATTGTTTGGGGGGAAAAAAAAACAAAAACAGAAGTCAAAGAACATTGAGGGAGAGAAAAGTGGGTAAGCAAGACTTGTGGGTGGTGGAGGAGTGGAAATGAGCTCCACATTCAAGCATTGCTGTTTTTATTAAATGATCTCACGTTGTGCAGAATGTGTCTCTGAATCCAGGAGGGACCTTCTGAGAATCTTCATTGTGACAGTGATCAGCATTCTTGTGTAGAGATCATGACAAAACGAAAAAGAATTCGGTCAGAGTTTCTAAAGGTTTAGGAATGTGCCTGAACTGCACTTCCAGGCAGCTTAGATGCTAAGGGGAGGATTGATGACTTTCTGGGTGAGACTGAACAAAATATACTGTAACACTTAATAAAAAACAGCTCGAATAACATCATGGAAAGAAAGGTTCCAATCTCAGATCCCAAACCCAGCAACATCCTCTATTTTCTCTGACATTTCATTACCAGTTGTTGGTATAAATTTCAAAGGAAGTTTGCATTTCAGTGTTCTAGAGTACACATCCTAAGATAAATATTCACATGAACCAAAGACATTGATCTACTGTCAAATGCTAAGATTGACTACATTCTTCGACAGTGCTGGTCGGTGGTTATTCCAGCACGTCTGAAAATGACTTGTGACAGCTGTACATCAGCAGACTACATGATAAGTTTCTCTAGTGATTTACCAGGGGTACACGAAAATAACTAGAAATTACTCCCAATAACTACAGTTGCACATGACAGCTCATCCAATGAAGGTTTACAGGTTTTTGCCTAGCGACAGGCTACAAACTAATTGATTATGTTACATGCCGTCTTCTAAAATGGACTTACAACTGAACTTAAAACTGAATGTTTTCCGTCTGCTTCTTGTGTTGATTTGATGTTTAAGGTTTTGGATTCCTTGTTTTTTAGCCTAATAAGCATGCTCATATCATTTGGTATCTAGACATGACCTGAAATTTTTCATAGAAGGAGTATCCACGGGAGAATGATGGGACAAATACCAACACAGCTGTTCGGTTTTTTGTCTTTGTGTGGTAATCTCTGTCATATGTATTATATCCAAAAGTATAATTTAAAAATTGTTAATTGTGTAAATATGAAGATATAGCAAGTAAGTGCTTAACATTTTATGCACTTATGAATTCTCTAGAGTCTTGATGAAATACAGATTATGGCTCCAGAGTTGGGTCTTGCAAATTTTTATTTCTTTTTGCCGTCTAAAAGTAACAAGGTTGTCAGTTCCTGTATCAAGTTGAGTGAAAGGACTGTATATTATATGTATGTTATATTTCATAGTTCGCTAAGAATTCCTCAACCAGTTTCTTCCCTGAATGCCTTAAAGGTGAACAAGTGTTTAATATCTGCTAGTATATTATTTGGGAAGGTGCATACTTACTGAAACTTAATAAACCATATTTTGTTATTATTCATGGGAGGCCTGGTCTTTCCTTAATAGAAATGGAGGAGGAGTGGATTGGGGGTTGGCCACAAAAGGGGATAGGAGGGGGAGGACTGAGAGAACCAAATGTGTGGCTTTGTACATGTGAGGTTAAAAACTTACCACTGAGTTATAACCCTAGTTCTCATAATGTTTTAGAAATGAAAATGCTCATTTTCTTTATTCTTTGTTTAAACAAATGATATGACCGCAGTTACAGAAACTACATCATTGTAAATTAACATTTAAAACTTTATTCAGAATGTTTTACAAGTCCTAGCCTTCTTATTCAATATTTGGCATCATTAACCCTTTTTCAAGGTCTGCCTACACAGCTGATGTAGGATGCAGTTATAGGTCATCCTTTTCCTTTTCAAATAACCAATTTAGTCATTTTTATATATATCAATCAATAAGTTATGTTTCAGAAACTTGATTCTGTAGCATTGTCTCAACCATTCCCTCTTCCCTTTGTTCTCATGTCAAACTTTTTATCAGCCTGTCTGAGGCCGGCACCTGACCTCATCAATCCGGACGTGGCACAAACAGTTTGGAATATGACTTGCAACCTCCTTATTATGGACACAACGAAAAGATCCCCACCATTTCCTGACAGAATATCATTCAGATCCTGTGCTTAACATACACTCACACAGCATTCCCTAATGCAGTTTTGCAGATTTACACCATCAGTATCATATCCTCTTCTTTGAGGTCCATGAAGTTTAAAATAAACTTCTAGAGATCATTAAATTTTATGCAGTTGGAGCTGAACCAGTTTAAAACTATGAGTTCTGAGCTGTTTATTTCACCAGCTGATGTCATGGCCACATACATACTCTTTCCCTATTGGCTTCCTGGCAATTCCAGATTTGAGGAATTAATGTTACTTAATTCTTACATACGTCACTGAAAGCAGTTCTTTTTAGGACTGTGCCCAATAAGGACTACTTCAGTAACATGTCTCACTGTGCTGTTAAAGAACCAATTAGCTGTGTATTTTATGGCCTTCTTCTACTCCTGGGCAAACTCTGGGGCTGCACTCTCGTCCAGGCTTTTCTCCATTGTTCTTGCCAGGATTTTCTGGAGATGCAAAAACATGCTGTGTTCAAGCAAAGACTTTATTTCTGTTACTTCATTAATAGCTTTACCAAAAATGTGTTTTTTTTAAATGAGGACTCTTAAGATCAAAGACAAAAACTTGTAAATATGATGGAGACATTATCAACAAGGTAATGAAACTAACTATAAGAATATTCAAATATCTGGTTCTTAAGTTAATTTGTGTGAGTTATTAAGCCATCCTCACTACCTCTGAGCGATGGCCACTGCTCCACGCATGGGTTGCTGCTGGTATACTCTTTCTTCCTTATTAAAATCATTTTTAGGTTTGGTCAGAATCAGATCTTTGCAGTTTTTAGGCCTTTTAAAATATTAAACAATAAGTCATACAGATCTTTGTTATACTATAAATCTGTGCTTATATTATAACTATAAAATTGTTGGCAAAGCAAACATTGATAGTAAACTAATCATACTGTACTGGCTGAGAAGACAGTAACCAAACAAGCTAATTCTGCCTGATATGGACTTTATCACCAGCTATTATACAGTAAACATTTGAATGCCATTGTCTTGTCCCTACTGAGGAGCATTACAACTTAGTGGTTTCCAGGTTTCATCAATCATCCACAGTGTATGTGTCCTAATCAGTATCACCTGCAGCATGCTACACAAATGGGTTCCACAGAACCATCCTCCTCTGGATTGGAAAATATCACAGAATCTCTTTTCCAAAGTAGCATATCCTTAGACCCAAATTTTAAACTCAAGCTACCTTTAAAATATTTATTTTGACTTAACTTAGTAGTTCCCACAATTAAATGTCTCTGAGCAGATAGCACCTTAACAGTCAAGAACTTCAAAGAAAATACAACAATGCACGTAATCCAGACTCTCTCTGTATTTTCCATCTGTACGTGACTTATTTTAATTTTTTATTACTCTATTCCTTTCTCAAGGACCTCATTTAATTATCTTTACATTATTCTCTTAATCCATGACTGTCTCTAGCCTTTTTCCTTTCTCTCCCAATCCTACGTAAATTGTGAAAGGGGTAACATGAGCCTGCACAAGATCATGGCTTTTTGTGGGCTAAAGCTACATATCATACATAAGCATTCATGACTTGAGGATATAAAACTGATAAAAGTTGAGAAAGTTGTGTAAATTGTGATAATGTGAGCTTCCTAGTATTGTTATTGTATTAAAGCTATTTTGGCCTGTGGTTAGACCCTGGCAAGAAATCCTAGCAGAGATGCAGGAGAAGAAGGGCAGAGTCGAGGAGATGCCAACCAGTCACCGAGGTAGCAAAACATGTAAAAAATGAGGTGAAACCATGGCCATGTGGCAATACATAGTTTAATGGAAATGGGTTAATTTAAAAGTAACAGCTAATTAGTAATAAGCCTAGGCCATCAGCTTCTGTAAAGCAAAGGACACTGTCACTAAGACAAAAAGGCAACCCACTGACTGGGAGAAGATCTTCACCAACCCCACAACTGACAAAGATCTGATCTCCAAAATATATAAAGAACTCAAGAAACTAGACCGTAAAAGGCTAGTCAACCCAATTATAAAATGGGGCACTGAGCTGAACAGAGAATTTTCAACAGAAGAAGTTCAAATGGCCAAAAGACACTTAAGGTCATGCTCAACTTCCTTAGCGATCAGAGAAATGAAAATCAAGACAACTTTAAGATACCATCTTACACCTGTCAGAATGGCTAAAATAAAAAACACCAATGATAGCCTTTGCTGGAGAGGTTGTGGAGAAAGGGGTACACTCATCCATTGCTGGTGGGAATGCATACTTGTGTAACCACTTTGGAAAGCAGTGTGGCGGTTTCTCAGGAAATTCGGGATCAACCAACCCCTGGCTTTTGAATTTGATAATGCAACTTAAACTTTCTTACCCTGTGGAAAGAATGCTAGCAAAACCAATTGACAATGATATTGGTTCAGGAGAGAAAGATCAAGAAAGAATACAAAAATGTATGCCTCACAGACACTGCTTTCCGGCACAGATATTTTTTTCTGAGAGAGAAATAACTGGTTATTTCATGGCCACTTATCAGGGCTCAGTTTTGTCTGAACTCACACAATACATACTCTTCTCATCCTAAATCTATTAATGTTGATAGGGAGTTTACAAGGAAATTCATGCTAAAGTGAATTTTCTAACATTTGTTACCTTTTTATCATTAAACATGCTTTCTTCTTTCTCAGACATATTGAAATTTAAACAGGTAAGAAATGTGCAAAATAAATAGAAAGGTTATGATACAGTAGATGGGCTAACACTGAAGTCAAGAAATATTCAAATTCCTATTCTGCCAAGCACATCTGAGTCACCCAGGTTGGTTCTTTTAATGTTGGTTAAGTCAGGCTACATTTTCTGAGATTGAAGGTTTTGCCGGTTATATAGGTTGATTGAAAATGCTAAACTATCCAATTTGTGTGAAAAACATATAAAATGTTTATACAGGAAACACTGAATACTAATAAGTATAAATATTTGCACTAAAAACGTTACTGGTAGTATAATTTTAGCACCTTCAAATTTTATGGCTTTTACACTCTAGGCTTCAATTATATGGAAGACTTATTTCTATTGCCAAGAAAGAGTTTATCACATTGCTGTTTCATCAATATAAGGAGAGGTGGGTATGCATGTTACTTAATGGTGGAAGGTCTTTCCTGTCTTTATGATGCCCAGCTTTCATTTGTGATTAGCTATTTCCCACCTACCGTATAATCCATGGAGAACCATCTTCATGACAATAATCCTTGCCTCCCCATTTCAACAGTTCCTTGTAAGGACTGTTACTAGGTTTATGCCTCCCAGTAGACATCAGGCAGTGACTACAGGACATTGCTTATGCCTGGTCCTTTCTTGTCTACTATAGTAGTTTCAAAATAATTATGTTGAGGTTTTTATAGGACTATATTAACAAATAATTTCATTCGGTATTAACATGGCCACTAGAATAGTTTCTACTGGAGATAAATGCCCTCCTCATTCAATAGTATTAATATTGTGGAATAAAATGCTTTCATTTTGGTCTTGTTGTCTTTATAGCCTTCCATTACAGAAGACTCTATGACCCATAGCTTGTCTGCTACGTGTAAAGTACAGAGTGAGTAATACGATATATGGGATTATGCTTAACCCTAAGCCTAGCCCTAACCCTAATAATTAATACGATATATAGGATTATGCTGTCACAAATTTTTGTGATGTTCCCTGCTGGATCTAGCAGTTTATGTTGATAAAGAAGATAACTTAAAGCACTGCAAGCAATATGGTTTTACTATTAAAAATGTATTATCCAGCATTATAAATAAATCATTCATCATAAATTCAACAACTGGAAATGAGTACTGTCTCCGTGTTATAGCATTTATGGTCTGAAGTAGCTGGCTAGAGTATAAATTGCACTAATAAAATCAGGAAAGTGGGGCTCTGCTTCTCTTCTCCAACTTCACTCTAACACAGAGTGAAGGCAGAGGCTTGCTACGTGGTGCTGCGGTGCACAGTTCTGAGCGTCAAGGCCCAGAGTGCCAGACTTGCAGGAGGAGCCTGTCTGCACAAGAAGAAGTTCAATGAATGTTTTAACATATGATTCTCACTAGACTTGTAGAAATTTCAGTCTGAAAATCTAATTAGTATGAACAGAATATTGGAGGCAAAGCCCCAGACTGCCCCCCACAATTTCCAATTTTTCATTTACAATGCAGACTGGAACTTTTGAGGCAGAGCTCACTGACTGACTTTGCAGCACTCTATAATAGAGTATAAAGCCATATCTTGTTATAATACACATATGATTTGGGGGATAGTGACTCACAGATCGCTCAATTCTATGTGAGGAGATTTTGTTTGTTTATAAAATTTTAAAAATGTTGATTTACTATGTAATGTGTGTGGTGTGTATGTCTGAGTGTACACGTGTACTATATGTGTGTGGGTGTTTATGGAGGCCAGAAGATCATGTTGAATTCCCGGGACCTGGGCATCCAGGTGGCTATGAACAGCCTCACATAAATACTGCAAACAAAATCTGGGTCTTCTGCAAAGGCAGCAGGTGTCCTTACTTGTGGAACCAGGTCTTTAGTTCCTAGACCATAATCTTTGTTTTACAAACTAAAGTGAGAAAATATGGCTTTGCAAGAAAAGACACATAAACTTTTAAAAGCTTAATTTGCACAGCATCCTCATAAAGACAATGACTGTGAGGGAATCTCTCCCCACCCACTTCTCAGTCACCCTTAATCATTCACGTGAAGTGCATTCTCATTTGGCACACGTTGGTGGAAACGGATAGTACATCCTCCACTTAATCACACGAAGCTTCGACGTGAAAAAGAACATTTTACCTATAAGCAAGTTCTTCGTTGACAACACATCTTGAATTATTTTCCAAATGCATGAGCTTTTAAATTTCATCATCCTGGTTGGTTCTGATTATCATGATTTAAATTCAAGAATCTTTTATTGTTCCCTTTAAGTCTCTTACAGTGTTAGGAGACATAATAAACCCAGTGCACTTAAAAAGAACTTATTTAGGAAAAAAAATAAAAATAAAACATTTCCAAAATTTCACTGTGTCTCCAGTTTGGCTATTGTCAGGTCTCAGGTCTAAATTCTGATCCTTGACTTCCTCACTGTGTCCTGTTCTTAGTTCTGATTTCACATCGCATTGTGTCTAGTGTTCCCCTTTCTTAGCTGCCGTCATGAGTCACTTGACTTTAGTGATGTGCTTAAACACTGTTTCCATTATACAGTGAGGACCATAGGCCTCGACATAACTTCAGGAGACTCCACCTGACCTTCAGTGACCTTTCCCGGGTGTTCATTTGCTTTCCCTTCTTTCTAGCATTCCTAGATAAAAATATAATCTTCTGGACTTTACCCCTTATAGAGCCGATGTATATTTACTTTAGATTTCTTCATTTCTTGGTAATCTGAATCCAGGTTTGCTGTTGCTCTATCCAGTACCATTTTTTGACTTAGTTCTTTGTCACCTCAATATTCATTTGACTCTTGTATCCACGTTTCCAATCAATTATATTCCATTTTCATGTAAACTATTCTCATTGGTATAAAAACTTGACCTTGACATTTTGTTATGAATATAAAGTTTCAGTTATTAGTTATGTTGGCATTGCAATTAGGGCTGTGATGTGAGACCTGTGTCAACATAAATTAGTCCTTCATGTCAGGACCCCATTCTTCCTCCAAATTTCGTTAGCTTTAAAATTCCATGAGAAACTAATCCACAATTCTTTGCCACCTCTTGTTTTCTTTGCTTTCTACATGTCTGAAATTCTCTCCTCAGTTACAGTTTCTCAGAACATTGGGCCTTGATCTACCTTTAGATCCAGCTATACCACTCCTGGGCATATACCCAAAGGACACACTATCCTACCACAAGGACACTTTCTTAACTGTTAATAGCAGCTTTATTCATAATATCCAGAAACTGCAGACAACCTAGATGTCCCTCAACTGGAGTAGAAAAGGAAAATGTGTTCTATTTACACAATGGACTATTTTTTTTCTGTTAAGAAGAAACAATTACATCAGGAAATTTGAAGACAAATGGATGGGACTTGAAAAACAAACAAACAAACAAACAAACAAAAAACCCACCTAGAGTGATATAACCCTGACCCAGAAAGACAAACATGGTAAGTACTCACTTACAAGTGGATATTAGCTGTAAAGTAAAAGATAATCCTGCTATGGTCCACAGATACAGAGGGGCTAAGTAACAAGGAAGTCTTAAGGGTGGGTACAAGGATCCTCCTATGAAAAGGAAATAGATTTTGTGGGTGGACTAGGGGTATGTGGGATTGGCGACAGAAGGGGTCAATTGGTGGGAATGGGGACAATTCTGGGAGAAAGGACTGGAATTGGGGGTGGGTAATTTTGGAGGTGAGGAGGAACCCTACTGCAATGGAAATAACATGGAATCTATGAGAGTAACCCTAGCAATGACTTCTAGTGATAGGGGACATGGAGTCTGAACTGTCCATCTTCTATAACCAGGCAAGGCCTCAAGTGAAGGGATTAGGACATCAACCCAACCATAAAACCTTTAAGCTATGGTTTGTCCTGCCTGCAGAGTGTCTGGGACTGGAGCCTAGCAGAATCCTCATCCAAAAGACTAGTGAGATTTCATCCATCTGATGGGAACAGATGTGGATTCCCATGGTGCAACATTACACAGAGCTAGGGAGTGCTGTGGAAGAGGGAAGGGGACAGATTGGAGGAACCAGAGGGGTCAGGGATACAAGGACACCATGGCCCACAGAATGAACTGACCAGGACTCATGGGGACTCACAGAGATCAGGAAGTCTGCAGGGGTCTGACCTAGGTCTCTGCATATATGTTATGGCTGAGTAGCTTGGAATTCCTGTGAGATTCCTAACAGTGGGAACCTGGGCTGTCTCAAAATTCTTTGGCCTGCTTGTGTGATCCTTGTTCTCCTACTGAGTTGTCTTGTCCTTGATGTGATGATATGTGCCGGGTATTATTGTAGTATATTATGGCGTGTTTGTTTGATGTTCCTGGGTGGCCTGCTATTTTCTGAAGGAAGACAGAAGGGAGTGGATCTGGGG
The DNA here is from genome assembly GCF_018167655.1 of Microtus oregoni. Lineage (NCBI taxonomy): Eukaryota > Metazoa > Chordata > Mammalia > Rodentia > Cricetidae > Microtus > Microtus oregoni. The sequence goes on along the minus strand of NW_024543077.1, from coordinate 8,127,548 downwards.
AAGAGTGGAGATGAGGGAAGACTGGGGAGAGGGAGGGGAAACTGATGTCAGTATTAACATATGAAAGAAAAATAGATTAAAAAGGAATTTTAACATCAATTATAGGTTTTTGTTTTAAGCACCTTTACAATTCTCTTTCTTTAAGTAGGCTTAGATGTCTGGGTTAACTTGTCTGACTCATTGGCCGCTTTCAGCCTTGTGCCCTGCACCTGATGGGAAGCTGGGATGAGGGCAGCCATTGTTGATGCCAAATCTTAACTGTGGTCTCCGAGCAGCTATGAACACGGACGACTTGATGAAAACACCCTCCACACTGTAACCACAGCTGCTGCTGAAGTCACAGCTTCTGCTGAGCCACAACTGCTTCAGTTCCAGCAGTACCAAGACATCCCCAGAGATCTCCAGATTACCGTATTTCCTGTGCCCTTGTGACTTAGGAAATGGGTCTTTATGTGAGGTGTAAGATTACTAGGAACAGAAATCGTTCTCTGAATAGTAGAACTGCCCGCTGAGCACACATGCCACGCTCATTATAGAATAGTTGAGGAGGCTGTTGCCCAGGCTTGCTGGCTCCGTGAGACTTTCCCTGTGCATCCCCCAGTGTTGCAACCTGTGACCCTAACAATGGCTTCTCTTGCTTGATCTCTCTGCTTGCTCGTGGCCTCACTCACGGGTAGAGCAGGGTGACCTGATTTCATGATGAAGAGGCAAGTCATCAGGGAGATGACTGAAGGATTTCCCTGAGTCACTGAAAGGACAAGGGCTCTGATGTGTACAGCTAAGGGCTCAAAGGGCCGAATTCTGAACTACAACATTGGGATGTTGTTGAAGTGTTGAAAGAAGCAATCAGGAAAAGAAGAGATGAAGAAAGCAAGGCTGTAGACCTTTGAGGATGGGAGCTGAGACGATGAAGATTATATGATGCATAAAAGAATTGCTGCGGGTTAAACTGCTTAAAGCCTCAGCACTTAAGAGTTCTGAGCTTGTATCTAGAGCTGCAGGGTTTTGAACCCTTAGTCTCTGCTATCAGTGCCTACAGCAATAAGTGCCAGCTTTGAAGCTCCTGATTCTCATGGCTTACCAGTGTTAGCCCTTGGGAGGTAAGCACATCCTGTGGCTTCCTCTCGTGTCCAGGGTTGTCAGTGCTGCTCCTAGGATAGTCCTGATTTCTATCGTACCAAGAAAATACACCCCCAAATTAGACAAAAGTACACCAGTGGTTTGGAATAACGTTAAATATCACATGACATTGATAAGGACTAAATTTCTATCATTAATCAGCACCTTCCCAGGAGCTCTAGTGTCCTATATCTAAATTCTTCAAAAATATATTTGTTTATTCTGTTGTATATGTGATGTGACTCCCTCCTCCCCCCTTTATTTCTCTCTCTCTCTCTCTCTCTCTCTCTCTCTCTCTCTCTCTCTGTGTGTGTGTGTGTGTGTGTGTGTGTGTGTGTGTGTGTGTGTGTAGGTACGTGTTTGTTATGGTCAGCCTGTGGAAGTTAGAGGAGAATTTGAGGGAATCAATTCTCTCCTCTTACCTTATGAATCCTGGGAGAAATACTTTTATCTCCTCGCTATCCTGTGGCTTCCCTAATCTAAATGCTGAAAGGAAATTCTCGCTTGGAAACCCAATAAACATTTTAAAATTTTCATATCCAAAGAAGAACTCCTTATCCTCTTCAGCTTAACATAATTTTCTTGCAATCCTTAACTTTTCTGTTCATAGCAACTTGAATTTCTTAGATCACACAATTATATTTAACAGTTTGAATTTTCTACTAAACATTTATTTCATTCTACTCCTTATAAATTAATAATTTACCATATAGAATATGTTCAAATCACCTCTATCTAATATATATATATATATGTATGTATCTATATACATACATATATATATATATTACACACACATATATAGTACATTTATTAGGTTGGGAGGTACATTACTCATTGATTATATTATTATAAATTTTTCAGTACTTGAGATGGAATTCTTTGACACGAATATGCTAGATAAGTGTTATGACACTGAGCTATATCCCATGTCTTTTATGAAATTAATTAATTAAAAAATTGCGACACAGTCTTACTAAATTGCGTAGGCCAGATTTGTGTCATAGTTAGCTTCCTGTATGAATGTGACACAAACCTAAAGTCCCCCAAGAAGAGGAAACATGGCTGAAAAGTTAATGAGATCAGATTGATGAGGGCAGATTGTTTTCATTACCAACTGATGCAACAGAACCCAGCCCACCCTGGGTACAAGAATGCCACAGTGAACATGTAAGATGAGGGGACCACTCTGGGAATCATCTCTCGTCTTCCAGCAACTCTCTCAGTTTCTTCTGTTTTGCATACTCTAGTGTGGCTGGCCCATGAACTTCTGGGTGTTTCTTCTTTTTCTCTTTACTGTCTCACTGGAGAAAGACTGGGCTTACAGGTATGAGCCACCACATCAGGCTCTTGTATGTGGGTTTGGGGTATCAAACTCAGGTCATCAGACTTACATGGCAAGTGCCATGCCAGCTGAACCATTTCCCATCTCATCTCGTACCATTTAATGTGATCATTATGTTTGGCCTCTTTCCTCAAAATATATAAATTAGCTGAATATTGCTTTTATTATTCACTACACTACAGTATATTATGACTATAACTGTGTTTCCTCTGAAAGTTGTATTATGATGCCTCCTTTTCCTTAATGAGACACCACAAATCAGATATTGATTAGCATTTTTTCCTCAATTTTTACATTGATTATGTGAGCCAAGTTCGGAAAAGCAGGAAGAAAATTGCTTCTTTGCCAAAGACCTGTAGATCATAGGAATGGTTCAATAAAACACTGAAACTTTCCACATAGTGAGAGGATAAATGTCTTATGCTTTACAAAAAAAACATTATAGTAAAAGCATTTGGGAAGAATTAATTTAGGCATTGCAACGGACACTTTTATGAGATACTGTTGATCAGTGTTTCAATAAAAATAGCTTCATTGTCTGCAATACTTCTTTTAAAACTAGTAAATAGCTATGATAATTGTCTGGAGGCCTTACTGGATGGTCAAAGGTCCTCATATGGAGACACTCTCTCCAATGAAGTTTTCTGCTCTCAACCCGCCCTTATCCCAATTGTCCCTGGGCCTTGAAGACTGGCCTTTTCTGAAAGCTGTCTCTACATCCAATGTCTGATTTGTCTTTAGCTTGACCCTTGGCACAGATTGATGCTAGAAGTTTTCCTTGTTGCACATATGATGACTAATATTTGTATTAGGAGTCTTATGATAGGACGTGGCACTTAGTTCAAATTAGGGCTTTTTCCCAGGCTCTCCAATCCGATAGATTCCTATACTCTGGAATAAAGTTCAGCAGATTCACTGAAGTCTGTCTCCCAGATGGCTGTCTCTATTGTACATACAGCCATCCTAACCCTATGGCTCCCTTCTGCTCCCTTCACCCTTGTGGACCAATGCAGCCAAATATCCCTAGGGAAGAAGCAGAGCCATAGATAATTCTTATTTCATCATGCTGGTCACAGAAAATGAGAAGTAATTCATCTAGTTTTCATGATTAGTATCAATATTTGTGTTGAAGGAACATATGTGCAATCCTTTTTAAGTGTTGATGCAGCCTCAGGAATTTTCTGGGTAAATAGAATCATATAAGGTTTAATAGTCCAGCATAAATAGAAACATATGAAGGTTATACACTAGGGACAACAAAACCATTTTTATCAACTCTTACTTCTCTGATTCTCTCTCTTCCTATCCTTTCTCTTTCCTTTCCCTGACTCTTTTCACTTACCCCTTTCTTATAATTCTAGTGTTCCCAATGCGTGCTTTGTGGTCCCTTAGATTTAAGGTAGTATATGATCACCCACATAAAAGTTAACATATATTTTGTAAGTGAATAACAATGAAGGTGGGTATGTGTGGAGGCTGAAAAATGCTTCCCCACTTCTACCTTGTCCGATGAACCGAGAGTTTGGAGATTGATGAGCATAGTTGCTTGTCCCAACTCAGGATGTGATTGCCTGGTTCTTTTGAAATTAAGATAGCTCCATGCCATCCTGACAGGGTGGTCAGGATATGACAATGTACTTCTGTTCCTTCTTTTGGAACTATGAGGTCACCTGGAATAGGGCGGTCTTCAGGATAAGTGACCTAGTGCAGCTTTGCTACCTAGACAACAGAATGCTAATGATTTGCTGTCTCAGAGGGATAAAGCGAATAACTGTGTGAGTTACCCTTTGTATCATGTTAAAAAAAAATTTTGTTACCTTCTTCTACCACCCCCAACCCCATTTACATTGGGTATAAAAGCTGTGGAAAAATAAACGCTGGTGATTTCAGAATTTCAGTCACTGGAATGCCCTCCTGATACTTTCTATGGTTTCTGTCCTGTTATTTTGTATGCATCTTCATATTCTTTACTATATTTCTAAAATTCCCATACACCTACCTTGGTAAGAAGCATTTTGTTGAGGCCAGTCCTCGACAGGTGTGTAGCATATACCAAGAGGCTGATAACAAAAGTAAGCGATATTAAAGTTTTTCTAATCATGGGCTTAGATCTACCAATTCCTAAATACTGCTAATAAATGAATACAAAAGCCATCCCAAGCCAGTTAAACATTAGATATAATTGCAAGTCGAGGTATAGTGTTGTAGACAATTTCTTCTATTTTAGTCTTTTCTTTGGTTCCTACTCATAAGGCTAAGAAAGACTAATGTAATTAGGATTGATTCCTTAGTTAAATGTGTATCAAATACCTGTACTTACAGCTAAACTAATAGGAAAAAAAAACAAGCTTCAGAGTCTATATATTTTAGTAGCATACATCAGTTTTACCTTCTGTGCAACACAAATATACTATCCTCTAGGTTTTAATTTTCTATTTAAGTAATACCAAATACAGCTTTCTTACTCTTTATACTATGAGCTTAGGGTATTCTATGGTCATATTACTAAGGGTTGAGGTTGGTACACATTCACTCTGGTTGCCTTAACATTGCAAATTACACAGTTCTAGCTTCCTCTGCTCAAAACATCTAGCACCACAGAACAGGGTGGAAGTAAGTGAGCTCCTTGCATTATTTCAGAACCACCCCTCTGTTCTATTACTGCAGATTGAGCAGATGAGATACCCTCACAGAGAATGCTGTGTAATCATTAACTTCATTACATTTAGTGTGTGTGTGTGTGTGCGTGCGTGTATGTGTGGAAATCAGAAGACAACAGAAAAGAGTCATTTGTTTTCTTCCACCATGTCAATTATAGGGACAGGTTTTAAGTTCTCAGGCTTGGTGGCTTGCAAGTGATTTTATGCACTGAGTCACTTCACAAGCTCCCTAGAAAATATTTTAGTCTATCATATAGCTGAGACAAAACACATGGCAACATTCAAGTAATAATTGCATATTAATTTTTTTGATAAGTTTGTATACACTTCAAATTTCTCGCTAACACGTTATAGAAATCTGAGCCACCTTATTGGTCTCTCATCTTTAGTTTTAAAAGATTATATATTAATACAGGTTTATTGAGAAAATATTGTAAAATAATATCCTAGTACTTTATAAAGTCCAAAGCAAATTTTAATATATAACAAATAAATGCATTTTAGTAAATATAAATATATTTTTACTTCAGATACTAACTTTTACTTCAGATAAGATTTTATGTTTTTTTTTGATTCTTCGTGTGTTAAACTACATAAAATGATTGAGAAAAATATACATGTTGAACTGCCTAACCATGTAAGTACATTGATGATAATGAGATGCATCTTGTTCTTTCTGAGTGATAAATTCTTAATTGTTCCAAGTAGCACAGCTAATAAAAACCCATAGACGGATACTGGGGTCCAAACTGAAGATTAGAAAAGCAAAGCATTCAAACCGCTGGAGAAGTCTTAGCTCTACCAAAGCTGGGCAACTGCAGTCTGACACCTGAGCATCTGTCTCCTCCTGTTTCATATGAGACAGTGCTCGAATTAAAGTCTTGTGACTCCCTAGTACTGATTAAAGGTGTGAGCCACCACCACCTGGATCCATTTCCTCATTGATCTTGTGTAGTCTGGGGTGACCTTGAACTCACAGAAATCCATCTGCCTCTGTCTCCCAAATCATGGGATTAAAGATGTGTCGCTCTACTGTCTGACCTCCAGTGACTTCTTCTGATCTTCATGCAAGCCTTATGTATTAAAACATAAATAAGCTATTACTATATTTCCATTTTTACTACATTGACTCATAAATGAAGAGACTATAAATTAATTGGAAAGAAATAAACTAAACATTGTAATAAACCAGTTCAATAAATCATCATAGCAAGGTCACCCAGTTTTGTTTTATTTTTCCCTAAACTTTGGTCGAATTAAATTTTAGCTAACCTTTTCCCTCTAGCTCCATAAAGCTATTATTGCCCTTATTCCATATGATGTGTATACTGTGGCTATACATAAATGTAGGTGGGAAATATGATAAACATTAAATTAAGATATCTGTGACAAAGCATTAATTATATTTAATATCTGAACAATGACATAACTAAAGAAAATCAATGCTAACCTTCTAAAAGATCTGAAATTTATTATCAGCATTAATCAAAATCTTTATATTCTAGGTAAACTTTTCCATTAGACACACCCAGCGGGAAGCGACTGAGTGCTGTTGCGTAAGGAAAGAGTGCAGGTCGGGAAAATGCTTTTGACACACAAAGTCTACAGACTCACCATGCTCCTGGAGAGTGTCCTTGTCTGGTGATCGCTGCCCACCAGTTTCTGGTTTCTACACCCATATTTCCTTACCTCTGATCTTTGCTCCAGGGACAGAAGATAATGGTAGGGCTAGCTGTTAATAAGCATCTCAGGTCAGGCCTAACAGTATTAGGGAAGAAGTTACATTCTCCCCTCATGAGTTTCTGTCCAAATACCTTTTCCCAAAGAACTTCTGGATCTATTCCAGAAGCTACCATAGTCACTGCTTAAATATGAGAAACAGGAAAGAAAATGTCATTGCTGGTGTAGGTGTCCAGTCTTCTGAAGTTGGGACATACGTTTGTCATCTACAAAGCTCATGCTCAAGAATTAAATATTTGATTTGCAAAAACTTTACAAAACCCTCACAATGTTGCATAAATTTATAATTTTGAATTGTTGAATTTTGTATTTTAGAACACATTTGAACAGTCTTTGCCTGTTGGGTGGAGGTTGGACATGTATAGTAATTAATTTATATCCCACAGTTGTAAACTCTCATAAAAAGAACTGTTTTATAATAATAGAGAATTCTGAAATTTTATACACTAGATAGTTTCTACAAATATATATACTTTAACATATGAATAAATCAGATTAAATATTGAAGATTGTGTAACAGATCTCTAAGATATTTGATCCAAAGGCCAGTGCGATATTATTTTTTATATAGAGTCATTCAAAAATGGATTTAGTGTCACATAAAATATTCATTAATCTCAGCTATGCATACACTCACTTATCAGGGCTTTCTTGCTTCATTTATAGCAAATTCATCTACTGGCCTTGTATGAATGACTTGGAAAATTATAATATCACAACAGCAGAAAAATCTAAATTTTATATATTAGCAACGAATGAATTAACTTCTTTCAGGTCACAATCTACTATTCCTGACTGAGACCCCAGCTAAGCAAACGACTAGCTCATTTCATTCTGTGCTTTATATAATAAAATATAATGCATATGTTACATATATATATATATTCAGATAATGTACCAATGTTAGTGAAAAAAGAAGGGAGGAGAGAAGGAAGAATAGATATGGATTTAGTACTGCCTATTATGTACTAATAATTTTTTTATGTAGTAATAATTTTGGTGTTGTGCCTCTTACAACTTTGTCAACCATGGGAGTGTGTATTCTGGAGTTTAAGGTTTGCCTGTATGTCAGGGTTTCACCCAAACTACCTAAGTTAGCAGTGTGCTTTGAGAACATTTATAATTATGCACTCATCTGCATATGTAACGCATATTCAACATGGTTAGAATTAACTAACTTCTAAGGAAATCATTGCAATCAGTCTTATTATACTGGGAGCTTTCAGTATAATTACCTCCTAAGAATTCAGCTGGAATGCACAGTCTCCACTGTACCAAAATCCCTATTCTTCCCTTGTTCACTTTCATGTCGCTGACTCAGAGCGTTATATGTGTGTGTGTGAAACATGGTGACCAGGCCTAAGACCATTCTCTGGAAACAGTGAAATATTAAAAGCAACACCAAATATATTGGAAGCAAAGGTATTTAATTGTACCTTTGTGTGCAACACTAAGTCAGTAAGGCAAGGAGTATAATGTTCTCCCTTTTGAGACTCCGGGAAAAGATTAACTCAAAAATTCTTTACTCCTTTTTTGTTGCTCTATTTTCGCTGTTATAAAGTGGGTGACGATTGTTCACTTCTAATTTTTAGGTTAGACTCCTTTATATTATTACAGGACAGGCCAATGCTCTTCTGAATAGATCAGGATCACTCTTGGGCAAATGACACTATGTGTCAGGTTTATATTTTATTTTATATGGTGCTCCCACAGTCTACATTATAGACACCTGCTCCCTGATCCTTGAACATTTCACCCAGGGAGCAGATCTCTGTGCAAGGAGATCTCACCATGTCCTACCAAGATTTCTCTTTTTTTCAGATCAGGAAACTGGTGACAGGTGCTGATTGAGAATCCATGGAGGAGTGCTGCTTCCTGGCTTTCTCCCCATGATTTCCACAGATCAATGCCATTCTTAATCAAGAATTTTTTTTGGATGATCAGTAGTTATGTCATATTTTCAATTATGACTCATTTCTTATAATAATTCATGATATGCCTTTATTTCTCAAATAATACTCAGTAACTTATTTAGTGGGTTTTGAGAAGTAGTCGACTTGAAAAAGATATTTGCTATTCATTCACTTATTCATTTATATATACGTTCAATTATTCAAAAATGTATTAGATATCTATTTGCCAGGGGGAGTTTCAGATTGGTTAGGGCATTGGAGAAAACAGAAGGGAATAAAGATCACCATTCTCAGTCAGGATCCATATAAACACAGGCACGAGGAACTTATTGTTATTCAGAGAAACATTTTGTTTCCCAGTAGCTTTACCGCTATGCAGACCAGCTGTCCTAGGAGCCGTTTCCCCTTGGTGATAAAAGAGGAACATAAAAATATTCACGCCTCCACTCATTTAAAAAATTTATAGAGTGCCTCATACTTCAGGCATGGTGCTTGGCATTTGGGGGATTATTAATGAATGAAACTCATTAATTGCTACTGTTAAAAGTTTGTCTATACCTCTAAGGAACTGTGAAGTAGAAAATAACATTTTCAAGCCTGATGTGATGGGACACACCTATAACCCCGGAAGGTGGGAGGATGAGAAGGTCAAGGGGCGCCTCCATTACATAATGGGTTTCATACGTGGTTACAAAGTGAAAAAGAAAAGAACAAAGAAACATTGTTTACAATGCGTAAAAAGGAAAGTTTATTTTTTACTCACTTAAAAAAAATAGAGCCGCACAAAATTTCCTAGCCAATATTTGTACAAATTATGTCATGTTGGAAACAAGTTTCTTTGTAGTCTGCCTGTGAGCATCTGAGACTCACTGTCCTTTGTGCTTCATAAAATATTATTCCTTTCTATGAATTTTATGCAACTTAATCTAATGATAACTTAAGACTTTAGTACAGAAACATTCTGAATGTAATGGATTTTTATATCTGATTTAACTGTCTTCTCTTTTGGAATAATTCACATTTGGTATTGATAACATCTTTAAGCCTAGTTCCAGACCTTTGGCCCATTAACCTTCATTGTCTTTGAGCCACTTTAGCCTGATAGGTTAATTCTTTCCCTTTATCAGCCCTCAAGATGATCCACCCCACCTGAAACCATCCCCACATTCACAGGATTAGGTCCAGATCAGTGGCCTTTAAACCTGCTTTGTCCAAGGGTCACCTGTAACAAATGAGGGACTCGTTCCTTCTCCCCTGCTTCCCGTTAACTGCTGCCACCTCTGTGACTGAAGACCTAATTCCAGACTTAGGAACCATCTTTGCCAGACTCAGTTAAATAGCTCAAGTCTCAGAGTTCCTGCACTTGCCCAGTCTAAGAAAACCAGATTATCATAGCAGACGTACAATCAAAAAAGGAAGTCTATATAATGCCCAGGTGAACCTGCAGAAACAAAATCAACATGAGCGGCCAAAAATGTGTCTTCCAATAAAATCACTAGTCCTATAGAAGGGCTACGTGAATACCAGGACTTAGAATTTAAAAAAATAATTATTGACAATATCAAATTTAAATTTAATGAAGGCATGAATTAAATCCTTCCTGAAATTCTAAGAAGATAATAAATGACAAAATGATGTCCCTGAAAATACAAACACATGACTAAATAAAACTAAGAAGAATTTGAAAACTGATATAATAAAGAGATAGAAATATTTAAATGAAATTGGAATTGAAAAATTCAGCAACCTAATTAGAACACAAACCAGAAAAAGGGTAAGTGAACAAAATTACTGCAATCCACACACATATTTCAACAATAACAATAAATATTTGTTCATTTTTGTTTTATTTTATTAAAAAATACCCTCACACAATATATTTTGTCCATAGTTCCCTCCCTGGTGTGGGAAGTCCTTCTGTATTGGTGTTGCTTTTATTGGTTAATGAATAAAGAAGCTGCTTTGGCTTGTGATAGGGCAGAATAGACACGTGGGTGACTAATTCTTTAAAACCTGAGATCGCTTAGAAAGGAATTCTAGGCACAAAACGAAATCTTCATTTGCAAGTGGTTATCAGTTGACCATAGCTTCTGGGTTAGAGGTGGAGCAGGTGTCCTCTTTTTCTTTCAACCCTAGGGCCCCATCTAGAGCAGACCCATGCAGGTTCTGTGCATGCTGCCTCCGTCTCTGGGACTCCAAATGAGCCTTGATCATGGGGATTCAGAGGGACATGTTTTCTAATGTTCTCTGTCCCTTCTGCTCATTCTTGTCACCAAATGAAGCTTCCAGTACCAGAATTAGATTACAGTTAATTGAGTTGTTGAAGAAAAGGGCCCTATGGGAACCCCAACATCGTTTTTGCCAAAACTAAAGGTTGCTCTCCCCAGATTGGCAGCAAGGCCCCATTGCTGAAGACCCCACATACACAACCCATTGAACGTGGAGAAGTAAAGTCCGTGCCTACATAGACTCTTCACCCCATATGCTAGTTTAATCCCAGCTATCATTGAGAATAAGACCACTATCACAATTTCAAACCACATGAAGGAAGCTTTAATTAAATACTTGCCAGACTGATGAAATATCTTGCCAGGGTCCATCTCTGTGTTCCCAGAAAACGGCCCTGAATAATGCTTTGCAGGGCCTTACACGGGCAAAATCTGTAATTCAGCAAATTTCCCATCAGGTTCAGTCATGGGTAAGCATACATGTTAATGTATTTCCTGACTGCCTTCCTCCCACTCACATTTGATTAAGCACATTCAGTGCAGACGAGTCAAGCAGAGCTTATTCTGAACTGTCTTAACTGCACACCGAAAGAAGCTTATTCTGAACTGTCTTAACTGCACATCTATCCTGAAAGGTATATTTTTCCCTGTTTTGTCCTCACTTTAACGTGTTTGGTATAGGAAGGTTCTCTGTACACTCCGAAAGGAGAAACATAAACTCCCATACAACCGCAAACTCTTTGGTATACAATTCTGTCCTGCCTGTGTGACATGCTGGGGCAGTGGTGGCCCAGTTTGTCGAATCAACCAATCAATACCCGATTTGACTTAAGGGTGACTCCAGGAGATAGAACTCAGACTCAACCCTGTTTGAGTGACCAAGAACCTGAAACTGGATAGCTTAGGGACCTGGGAAAAACAAAATACTGTTCAAAAATTTGAAATTTTATTTCAAAAGCAGCAATAAAATTACTCCTAATAACATTCTGCTATATTCATATCAGTGTGTGAGTCCGCCATCATCAGAGAAGCTTCCTCTTCCATCTGTATCAAATGGGAAAAATGCAGAGACTCACAGCCAGACTTTTTGCAAAGAATAATTGACCTTGGAACATGAAGCCCCAAATGAGATGTCTCCATCAAATTCCTCCCCTCATGGCTCAGGAAACCCTGCAAAAGAATTATACTATTTTTATACAAAAGCTCTAAATATATTATGCCGTAATTGCCATGAGTAATAAAAATGATGCTTTTAAGAAGCACCGTCAATTATCATCGAAAGAGCTGTCAAATTCTGTGCCCTATGCAGTATAACCAGTGTATGTGTGTGTGTGCTATTTATTCTATTTTTATCTTGAAAATATATTTTATATAATATATTCTGATTATGATTTCCCTCGCACAACTATTTTGAGATCTTTCTCAGTTCTCATCCAATCCAGATCCAAACCCTTTCTATTATAAATAGAAATAAGGCGTGATAAAAAAATAGAGTAAGATAAAAGAAAAACAAACTGAAATACGACAAAACAAACAAAAAGAAGAAAAACAGCCAAAAAAAAAAAAAGCACAAGAGACATAGACCCAGAGACGAACACATCAAGCACACAGGAACCTCATAAAAACACAAAAACCATCAAAAAAAAAAAAGGAAACAAAAATCTGCCAGGCGGTGGTGGCGCACGCCTTTAATCCCAGCACTCGGGAGGCAGAGGCAGGCGGATCTCTGTGAGTTCGAGGCCAGCCTGGTCTACAAGAGCTAGTTCCAGGACAAGAACCAAAAGCTACGGAGAAACCCTGTCTCGAAAAATCAAAAAAAAAAAAAAAAAAAGGAAAAACACAAAAACCAGAAGCCATTATATATATATATATATGGGAACTATAAGAAAAATAGCACTTCCTGACATAATATTATGTGATAAGGAAACTCTAAAGGCACTATTGAGTTCATTTTCTGTTAGTCATATACAGCTAGACACGGAGCTTACCCTTAAGAGTGGTGGTTTGTATCACCAGTGAGAATCCGTTGGAGGAAACTAATTTTTAATTTCTAGGCAGTTATCAATTGGAGAGATGTTGTGTTGGGGATGGGGACTCTGTCCACTTCTCTCAGAGCTGGGACCCCATCTGGGATAGGCTATATAAGCTCTATGCATGCTGCCACAGTCTCTCTGAATTCATATCTGCACCAATCCTGTTGTGTTCAGAAGGCCTTTTTTCCTTGGGGTCCTTGCCCTCAGGACCTTACAATTGTTTTGCCTCTTCTTTTGTAGTGCTCTTTGAACCTTGAAGTTAGGGTTTTGTTGGAGACATCCTATTTAGGAATGAATCTTCCAAGGTCTCTCATTTTCTGCATAATGTCTGCCTGTGTTTGTCCTCATCTACTGCAGGAAGAAGCTTCTCTGATGATGACTGAGCAAGGCACTGATTTATAAGTATGATAGAAAGTCATTAGCAGTCATTTTACTGTTATGTTTCTTTAGAAGAACATAGTATTTGCTTTTTCCCTAAAATGCTGTGCTATCTAATCTCAGGATCTTGAGCACCCTAGCAGTGTAGGATATGGTTTTCATCTCATGGAGTGGGCCTTAAATGTAACCAGATATTGGTTGGTTATTCCCACAAGGTTTGTGCCACTAATGCACTAGCTCATACTGTAGGAAGATCATTGTTGTAGATGGAACCTCTTGTAGAGGGGTTGTTCTTTTGGCACCATGAAGTTTGGTGTTACCCATTCCTGGTACTGGGAGCTTCCTTTGGAGACTGGTGGTGACCAGTTGGAGATTCTCTTTCTCTCTTATTTGTTGATTTCATTTAAATTTTCTTAATAACTCTATATGCTTTAAAAAGCTCCTAACGTATCAGTTTTCCATACAAACTAGCAAATAAACCTCAGCTTTAGCTGTCTCTCCCCATATTCTCCTTTTCTTCCTCTTCTTCCCTCACTGTTCCCATTCTAGCCCCACCTCCTTTCACCCATTGGTAGCTGTCTATTCTACTTACCATTCCTAAGGAGTCCCATGCCTCCACTCTGGTTCCTTACTCTATTTGTTATCTCTGTGGTTATAGCTTCCTTATTAAATACTTAACAGCTAGCATTCACATATAAGTGAATAGATACCATATGTTTCTTTATTGGTCTAGAGTACTGTATTCAGGAGAATATTTTTCTATCTCCATCCATTTTCTTGTGGATTTCATGATTTTATATTTTTAATACTGAGTAATATTCCATTGTGTAAATGAACCACATCTTATCTTTCCTTTCATCCACGGAGAGATATCTAGACTGTTTCCATTTTCTGGATATTACGAATAGAGTAGCAATGGAAACGGTTGAGCAAATGTCTTTGAAACAGAATGAAGTAATCTTTGTGTATATGCCTGAGAATGGTCTAGGTGGATCTTGAAGGATATCTATTCCCAGCCTCTGGAAGAACTCCATACTGATTTCTCTAATGGCTGTAAAAATTTGCACTCCCACCAACAATTGATGAGTGTTGATTGCACTCTTTGCCAGCATGAGCTGTTATTGATTTTTTTGACCTTAGCCATTCTGATCATTATAAGATGAAATATCAAGGTGTTTTCTATTTGCATTTCCTTAATGACTGATGTGCTGCACATTTGCTTCTCAGTCATTTGAGATACCCACTTTGAAAGTTCTGTTTATTTTTGTACTGCAATTTTAAATTGGTTTATTTGTCCCCTTTATATCCAGAGTTTTGAGTTATTTGACTGAAGAGCACCTAGGTTGTTTCCAGGTTCTGGCTATTATCAAAAATGCTGCTGTGAACATAACTGAGCACATGTCCTTGTGGTATAATTGAGCGTCCTTTGGGTATATATCCAACAGCAGTATTGTTGGGGCTTTAGGTAGGTTGTTTTCTAATTTTTTAAGAAATCACCATACTTATTTTCAAAGCAACTGTACAAGTTTATATTCCCACCAGCAGTGGAGGAGAATTTCCCTTAGCTCATATCTTTGTTATCACTGTTTTTGATCTTGGCCATCCTTAAAAGTGTAAGATGGAATCTCAAAATTGTTTTTATTTGTATTTCTCTGATGGCCAAGAAAGTTGACTATTTTTTTTAAGTATCTTCTAGCCATTTGAGATTCATCTGCTGATGGTTCTCTGTTTAGGTCTGTACCTCACTTTTTATTGGATTATTTGTTCTTTTGATGTCAAACTTCTTGATTTCCTTGTCTATTTTGGATATCAGTCCTCTGTGCAAAGTGATGTTGATGGAGATCTTTTCCAAATCTGTACACTGCCGTTTTGTCTTGTTGACCATGTTCTTTACTTTACAGAAGCTTCTCAATTTCAGGAGTTCCCATTTACTAATTATTGCTCTCAGTGTCTGTGCTACTGGGGTTCTATTTAGGAAGTAGTCACCTGTGCCAAAGCATTCAAGTGTACTTCCGACTTTCTCTTCTGTGAGGTTCAGTGTGGTTGTTTTTTTTTTTTTTTGAGGATTGTGTATTTATGGCTACTTCATCAATAGCTGGGTGTCTATAAATGTGTGAAGTTACGTCTGTTCCTTCAATTAGATTACAGTGTTCAAAATTTCTGTTAAAGATTTCAATTCTAGATGGCAAAAATTGTCTCCCACTCAACAGATTGTTTGTTCTGCTGATAGTGGCTGCAGGTGTGCCAAAACATTTTATGTATAAAAATAATTTTATGTATATTCCCGATTGTTGATTCTAGTTCCTGTGCTGTCATATTACCACTCAGAAAAGACCTTACACATGCCTGTATCTTGCATTACATTCTCTACTTTCCAAGATGGTTTAGTATTTCGAAGTTAAAATTGAAGCCGGGCGGTGGTGGCACACTCCTTTAATCCCAGCACTCGAAAGGCAGAGGCAGGCGGATCTCTGTGAGTTCGAGGCCAGCCTGGTCTAGAAGAGGTAGTTCCAGGGCAGGAACCAAAAACCTACAAAGAAACCCTGTCTTGAGACTGAGAAGCTTCTGTAAAGCAAAGGACACTGTCACTAAGACAAAAAGGCAACCCACTGACTAGGAGAAGATCTTCACCAACCCCGCAACTGACAAAGGTGTGATCTCCAAAATATATAAAGAACTCAAGAAACTAGACCGTAAAAAGCTAATCAACCCAATTATAAAATGGGGCACCGAGCTGAACAGAGAATTCTCAACAGAAGAAGTTCAAATGGCCAAAAGACACTTAGGGTCATGCTCAACTTCCTTAGCAATCAGGGAAATGCAAATCAAGATGACTTTAAGATACCATCTTACACCTGTCAGAATGGCTAAAATAAAAAACACCAATGATAGCCTCTGATGGAGAGGTTGTGGAGAAAGGGGTACACTCATCCATTGCTGGTGGGAATGCAAACTTGTGCAACCACTTTGGAAAGCAGTGTGGTGGTTTCTCAGGAAATTTGGGATCAACCTACCCCTGGACCCAGCAATACCACTCTTGGGAATATACCCAAGAGATGCCCTATCATACAACAAAAGTATATGCTCAACTATGTTCATAGCAGCATTGTTTGTAATAGCCAGAACCTGGAAACAACCTAGATGCCCTTCAATGGAAGAATGGATGAAGAAAGTATGGAACATATACATATTAGAGTACTACTCAGCAGTAAAAAACAATGACTTCTTGAATTTTGCATGCAAATGGAAGGAAATAGAAAACACTATCCTGAGTGAGGTAAGCCAGACCCAAAAATAGGAACATGGGATGTACTCACTCATATTTTGTTTCTAGCCATAAACAAAGGACATTGAGCCTATAATTAGTGATCCTAGAGAAGCTAAATAAGGATAACCCAAAGAAAAACATATAGGCATCCTCCTGAATATTAACCTTCATCAGGCAATGAAAGGAGACAGATACAGAGATCCACAATGGAGCACCGGACTGAAATCTCAAGGTCCAAATCAGGAGCAGAAGGAGAGAGAGCATGAGCAAGGAACTCAGGACCGCAAGGGGTGCACCCACACACTGAGACAATGGGGATCTCACCAAGACCAGCTGGCCTGGGTCTGAAAAAGCCTAGGATAAAACCGGACTCGCTGGAAACTCAAGAACAATGGCAATGGGTTTTTTATCTTACTGCACGTACTGGCTTTGTGGGAGCCTAGGCAGTTTGGATGCTCACCTTACTAGACCTGGTCCTTGGACTTCCCACAGGACAGGGAACCCTGATTGCTCTTTGGGCTGACTAGGGAGAGGGACATGATTGGGGGAGGGGGAGGGAAATGGGAGGCGGTGGCGGGGAGGAGACAGAAATCTTTAATAAATAAATAAACGGAAAAAAAAGAAAATACAAAAAAATTGAGATCTTTGATTTTTTTATTCTACATTAAATTGACTTTGCATAGGGTGAGATATACGGTTTTAATTTCTTCTTTTGTAGATAGACTTCCAAAATTGCTTGCATAATTTCTTGAATTGGTTGTGTGTTGACAACTGCATATTTTTGACACAGTAGTCATAATAGATGTTGCCACAACCTTATCAGTTTATTTCTAGGTGCTGTATTGTTTTTTGTTTGTTTGTTTGTTTGTTTTCTTGTCTTTTTATATTAGGGCCAGTTTTTCATTGTCTTCATAGATCTGTGTTATAATTCGAGGTCAAGTGTTATAATACCTCCAGAAGTGTTCTTTCTCCTTAAGATAGCTTTAGCTAGCCATGGTATTGTGTAAATCCATTCAAATTACTGAATTTATTTTCCTATCTCTATCCAAAATGACATTGGAAATTTGATAGGCACTTTATCAAATATTTTGATTACTTTTTCTAGTTTGTTTATAGTCATAATATAAATTCTATCAATATAGGAACACTGTCTAGTATCTTCTTCAATGTCCTATTATAATGGCTTAAATTTTTCAGTTTAGATGTTTTTGTATTTCCTTGTTTTTGGTTTATTCCTAGACATCGTATTGTTTTGAGCTATTATGAATGGGAGGAAATACATATTGGGAACTGGATCCAAGTCCTTGGTGAATTTTTTCTATTTTCTTCCTCTGTGAATTCATTGTTGGTATGTATGATGACTGCTGATTTTTGCTTTTGACTTCTCCTGTGACATTGCTAAAAGCATTTACTACAGATAAGGGTATTTGGGTAGTGTCGATAGGATCTTTAAGTACAGAAATAGTAATAATTTGACTTCTTAAGTTCCTATTTTCTATGGGTGTCGTATATGTCACATTTTTATTGCTTTAGTTAAGACTTAAAAGTTCTATAATGAGTAAGAGAGAAAATAAAAGGCATTGTTGTCTAACATCTGATTGTTATGAGAAATGTTTTCAGTTTTTCCATTTAGGATAATGTTGTCTATAGTGTATTGTACATAGTTGATGTGGGCATTATTAGTTTAAGGGATGTTCAAAATCTTTTCACAGTTTTTATGTTGAAAGCATGATATAAAAACTTTTCAGCATCAACAGAGATCATCACTTGGGTTTGTGTCAAGTTTATATAATACACCAAATTGATTTCCACAGGTTACACCAATCTTACATCTGGGATGAAGCTCAGTTTTTACGATTCATGGTTTCCTTAACGTACGGTTGGATTCAGCAGATAAATATTTTGTTGGATATGTTGTATCCATGTTTATTAAGAATTTTTTTCTGTAATTTTTTTTATCTAGTATTAATTTCAGGAAAGTAAGGCTTCACAGTACCGAGCAGGACTATGATAGTACTGGTTTCGTAGAGTGAACTTTGTAATGTTATCTCACGTTTCATACTATTGAACAATTTGAGAATTGCTGGTATTGGACCTTCCTTAACACTATGATAGAATTCAGCAGTCAGTCCACCTACTCGGGTGGCATCTTGATTACAGCTTTGATCTCATTGCTTATTCATTACTTGAGTTTTCTGACTTGTGTATATATGTGTGGATGATGGAATCCAGGACATTGCAGATGCTGGTCATCTATCTGTCTACTGAGACCAGCCTATCTAAAAGAATCTTGAGTTGGGTATCTTACTCCCCACTAATAAGCTCCAAAACTTGTCTGAAAATTCTTTAAAAGATATGAATCATACTCTAAAATAAAACATCAGAATAAATGGTATAGGAACTTGGCAAAAGGTAAATTGCTCATGATCTATGATCTCCTTCACGATCTACATTCTCTATAATCTTATACCAATACAGAAAGAAAGAAGCATAGAAAATTTATCATGTTTAAATGTTTTAGAGAGAATCCAGAAAACAAATGATAAAATCCCTGTACTCATCATTAACCTCTTCTGTCAACAACAATTGCCAACCTTGTAAGGACTTTCATTTAGTGGCATGTCTTTGAAATTAGTCTTGACAATGTATTGGCAAATTTACACATATATGTCAAAAGGACTTATAGTTTTAGTTTACTGATAAACAAAAACTTTTTTAAGGTGCTAAGACAAATGATGTGCCATTTCCTCCAAACATTTAAAATTCAACTTCCATTTTTGGGCTGGAAGAACCAGAAACCAACCAATTCTGTGTGCTCTTTTAAAAATATGAGGATTTCACATTTAATAAACCTTATATTGTTATAATATTTTCATTAAAATTCTTACATATATCCTATATGACATTCAATATCTATAAATAATCTTCTGACATGTTTATTTTCCATCTCTAAATTTCTATTTACTATGAAATATTGTTTTTAATTATACCAGATCTTTGGTTGGCACAATATTTTAACTGCATGTCTACATTTATGATGAAGAATATTTGGACATTATATAGAAAATAAACATTTAGATATGTTATTATATTACTCCAGAAAAACACTGATGAAATTCATTCCTATAGCAAGTAAAAAAAAATTAAATTAACTATGACTAGACACTATGCTACTATACTGTCATCTTTAAAAAATGACTCCCATAGTTTTATTTTTTCACTTCCTGTTTCTGTAATTCTGGTTTAGATAATATGTCCAAGACTCCTACGTTAGGATGCAGTTATATCTTTACTGTTGCTTATATTTTCCAGAACCTGTTGTGTAAAATAAGAGTATTCGGTTATGATAGTTAGAGTTTTATGTTCATCCAAAAGGTACTGGAACCAACAATTTAGGAAACTATGAATACTTATGAAATAATGTTTGAAGACTATATTTTTAGTGATCTCTTTATTTGAATAACTACTCTCAGTTGGACATTTTCAGTATAATTTTTATACTTAAGAAATAAAAAATACAGCAGCTGGAGAGATTTCTCCTAAAGGTTAAGAGCACCTAATGGTTTCACAGAGGGCCTGCGTTTGGTTCACAATATTCCCAGTGGACAGCTCACATCCATGAATCACTCCAATCCAGGCATCCAATATCTTCTTTTGGCCCTTTGAGTATCCATGTTGACATGTTCACAAGTATATACACAGAGACTTACACACATAAATAACAAAAGTAATCTCTTTTGAAAGAAATCGAAAGAACTAAATGACGTGTGCAAAGCACTGATGTCAAATAACAACCAGATAGTTATTGTAGTCTATTAGAAAAAAACCTTTTAATTACTCATTAATTATACCAACTCTAATGCTCATTATTTTCACATTAATAAGAACAATTAAGCTGATGGTATAATAAATGCCTGTTATCCTAGAACGTAGGAAATGTAGGAGGGAAGAGTCATTGAAGAAACTGGAGATCAACAGGATACATAACAATAACTTGTCTTAAAATCTCAAAAGAAGCTGAGTGGTTGTGGCACACGCCCTTAATCCCAGCACTCAGAGACAGAGGCAGGCGGATCTCTGTGAGTCCAAGGCCAGCCTGGTCTACAAGAGCTAGTTTCAAGACAGGCTGCAAAGTCACAGAGAAACCCTGTCTCAAAAAAACAAACTAAATAAATAAATGAGATCAAGTTTTAGGAAGGATGACTTTTATGTTGCAATAATCCCCATATTTCTACATAGCGCAATTAAACTGATGCACTATCTGTTTCTTTTCTATTTACTGTGACAAAATAACATGACACGAGCCATTTCAGTTAAATATCGGCTCACGGTTTAGTTACAAACCATCACGGCAGGGGAGTCAAGGCAGCAGGAATTTAAAACATCTGACCAACCACAGCTGTGGTTAAAAACAGCATTCCAAACTAAGACTCATCACACAGATGCCACTAGTTAAACTGTGGGACACTAAACAAACCCAGAACTCATGAATCCAAGAAAGACATTTGTAGGGGTGGGAAATCTGGGAAGGGCAGAAGAGGGTAGAGGAGACCACAATGCACAATGTATGTGTTTGAAGTTGAAAAAGGACAAAATTTATTAATAAAATTAAAAACATATAAAACCTCAGGGAAAGTCACAAGTACCTTACTTAAACAGCCAAGAACTACAGATATGGCCATGAGGAATGAAACCAGGCTCAAGGTGCAGAAACCACAGTAAGGCTGAGGGTAGTACAGTTTTATTGAGAGTGACCATACTTTTTAAACTTTTATGAGAAATACAATGTAACGGTAATTGTCAAGATCAGCACAGCTGTAGTTGTCAAGATACATTGAAGTTTGCAAACCATAGAGGGTACACAAGATTAGCGTCTAAGATCAAATGTCCTGTCAAGCATTTTTGCATTCTTCTCAGGGAACACATGCATGAGTGAGTGAATTAGCCTTGCAGGAACTGGGAGGCACATGGTGCCCCAGGAGCCATGGACTCTAAGCAGAAAGACCTATTCTGAATGTCTCTCAGGACAGCTAGTCCAGCCCAACACATGATTCTCTGCAGAAAGTAAATTAAATATCTCTAGTCATAAGAGGGCTGGCCCAACTGTCAAGGAGGTTCTGATTTATATTGTGTTGTGGGAAGGAAAGGCCTTCAATGCTGAGAGATGAGACAACCTGGAGTCTGTCTGAGGACCTAGTGACATTCGTGTACCTACCCAATGAGGTGCCACCATGTTATTCTGCCTAAAGTCCTAGCAATAGGTGCTGTCAGAGGTCCTTATCATTCCTAGTCAATAAGGGCTAACCACATGATGTCACCAGATTGGAAAGCAACCTGGGTGCTGGGAGGTGGGTATACAAGGGTATCTCCAATGTTCAATAAATAAGCTTGCTGTAGGTCTTTAACCTGACCCCAATGTCTATGTTGATGTCACACCTTCTCACCTCTCCAAGGGAGCCCTTAGGACCCAGCAGAATCTGGGGCCTGAACAGGTTCTAGTCATCCCCCTCCCCTCCCCTACAGTTCTGGACAGCACCCCCAAGGTGGTATATTTCCTTGAGAAGACCCCTCAGTCCCTTCAACCGGAAAGTGTTGGGAGCCCCTTTCTTTCCTTCTTTTGTGTTGTCTGTCGTGTTTGTCCATCCAGTTAGGAAAACACATATGTTTCTTTCTCCATTTGCCCGGGAACTCCACGTAAGGGCTGAACCCCCAGGAGGTGGAACCCAAGTGCGGCTTTCAAATACCATCCCTTGTCATGAAACACTGTGTGGTCATAGGGCTGGGGACTTAAGAGACACGGAAGTCCCACACTAAGCATAAAACATGAAGGCCTGGCTCAATTTTCCACTCCTGTTTACTGTCATCTTCTCTCTGACTGTTGCTTGCCTGGTGTCTCCCTCTACAAAAGGGGTAACCTCTCCATCACCTCCACCCCTTCCATGCCTTATCTCTCTATACCATCTGATGATGCGGAGGCAGATATTTTAAGCCATATAAAACATGCTATGGAGAGCATGACCCCCGTTAAGACTCTAATGCCCTTTCCCTGTCACCTCCACTCTTGCAGTGGGAGGCTATGCCTCTGCTGAATCAAAGCTGTTTTAGAGTCGGCTGCTTTTCGTAGCTGTAAATTGGCTTACAATGATCAGGCAGCAATTCAAGCATGAACAAACCTCTTAATTAATCATCCGGAAACCCTTGACATGCTCACGTTACTTTTTCAATCCCTCCCATTTGGCTCAGATTGGCCAACGAGCCTACTACCAACAGGTTTCTGACCAGGCCTGCAAGGCTCTTAAGGCATGCATGTGCAAGACCTCTCAGCGTACTTCTACAGTCTTATTCAACAGCCGGGACAACCTTTTACTGTTTTTCTAGTCCATGTTAATGAGGCAGTGGAATGGAAAGGAGAAACAGACTGCACTAGGAAAAATGTCAAGAAAAAAATTGGTTTAATCTTAATACCACCACCCCAGTGGTCCACAATGAGGACATCGCAAGTGGCTACAGGCCAGAAGAGATCTTAACCCCAGTAATTGACCCATCCCTGCCCTCACCGTCTCCCTGGATACCCTCCTTACAGACAGGCAGTGCACCAATGACATACACAAGAACACTTAAATAGCTAGATCTTGCATGCGATGCAGCGAAGCAGACCATATGCAGTGTGACTGCCCCCAGGAAAAACCTAGGACCCAATGTCCCAGATGCAATAAGAGATTTCATTGAGCAAAGGATTGCAGATTGCAATCTGCTGAAGCATGAGCCCCTTTCAGCTCCAGGCAGGTGGTTTTTCAGCTCCACCATGAATAGGAGGCTCTGATAAACCAAAAATGTATTTGGCACTGCTTATTTTTCCATTTTCCCCAATATTGACCATCTATTTTGATGGACAAGCTGTTAGAGGCTTAGTGGGCAAGGGTGCAGATATAATCATATTAATAGAAATGAAGGCACTCCTTTTAACTCATAGGAAATTTAGACCTGGGCCTCCCATCAGTGGAGTAGGAGGCCAACAAGATTCAAACCTTATCACCCATCTCATCCATTGGAAAGACCTTGATGGCAACACGAGATTCATTTACCCTATATTTCCAAGGTGCTGAGAAATCTCTGGGGCAGAGACATCATAGAGGATATTGATACTGTCCTAACTAGTGATGATAGATTTTTCTTTGATGATCTTCAGGTCCATTCATAAAAAGACAAGTTTAGCAAATCACAGTCCTATGTCTGAGACACAACCTCAATTCTCAGAGCCACTGTCTCTCAATATCCACCATGATCAAGCCTCCTAGCTCCATTCCATTGACATGACTCCTGAATCAAAACTTCTGGGTGAAACAGTTGTCTATAATTGAAACCAAGCTGTCATTCCTAAAGAAATTAGTTGCAGAACAGCTAAAGATAGAGCTCATAGAACCAACCACAAGTAAACATTTTCTCTGACAGCCCATATTAACCTTGAATTTTCTTTTTTCTTTTAAAGCTTTATTTATTTATTATGTATACAGTGTTCTATCTGTATGTATGCTTGCTGGCCAGATGAGGGCACCAGATTTCATAACAGATGGCTGTGAGCCACAATGTGGTCACTGGGAATTGAACTCAGGACCTCTGGAAGAGCAAGTCACTGCTCTTAACCACTGAGCCATCTCTCCAGCCTGGCCTTCAATTTTCTTAATGCTAATGAGAAAGGAACAGCAGCTGTGAAAAGAGATTGGACAATAGAAAAAAACATCTTCTGTGTCCTGTGTTGTTGTTTAGAATATTGTGTGGTCACTCTGATAAATACATTTGTTTCTTAAGCATACTTATTTATAGGTGATCTGAATCACTCTGATGACTTTTGATTTTGCTTTTGGTCAATAATATTCTCATTTAAGAAAAATAAATTTCAAAGATTTTAAAATTACTTTTACAGGGTCACTGGAAAAATCTAACAAGTTCATCCTTTTACCTAAAGACAGAGGTGAGACCCGGAATTATTGTTCTAGACATTTAAAAAGTTACTTCTGCATGGTGGTATGCATTGCCCAACAGTGGTCAAATTATATGATATATTTCACAAATACCATACTCTTCATCTGCATATCTCAGACCTTACCTACCCATAAGGCCATCTAGAAGTCTTTGAGGGATCCCACTTTCCATAATATATTCTTACTCCCAGAGGGAAAAAACAAATGTTGCGGAATATTTAATCATTTAAAGATGTGTTATATGTTTAAGCTATGGAATATCACTATAACTGTGTAACTGAGAGAGATTGACACTTTAAATACCTTGATGAGACTCAGTTGTGACCCTCACTTTTTCTCATTTTGTATGACACCTTTTGTGATGAAGAATGGTAATTCATCACTCCAGGAACTGGCTAAATGTATTAAGGGCTCATGGTCAATTAAATTTCTGTACTATTCATCGCAGCTAACACATGAAATTTTTTTTTTCAGTTAGATAAGGGCATAGCCTTTGACTCTTCATATTTTTGAAAAAGTTTGGTATGATATAAAAATACTGTTTGATATATCCTGGATGCCCACTTATGCCTTAACTGGTGGGGTGGTATTGTGAATCTTTATTCTCTTTAAGTGTCTCTTGCAGTATATTTAAAGACTACTTCCTAATCCCCTCACCCTGGGAGCTCTCCAGAAATGAACGCTCTTCTTCATTGGTTGATAGTCAATGACAGGTAAAAGCTTGTGTTGTAGGTCAATCTAAGCAGGCACTCCTGTTGAGCTCACTGCTGTAGAGGTAGATGTGTAGGAAGATAAGGCGAAGATAAGGCTTACAAGGCCCCAGAGGTGAGCCAACCCCCTGTCAGCCTCAGGGCCAAGCAATGGGCTCTGTCCAAGGTACTGATCATGTCTAGTCAATGAGGAGTGACCACTAAATGTCAAGGAATCAGAAAGCAGTCTGGATGCTGAGAGGAGGCTACATAAGACTTTCCCATTGCTGAATGAGTCTGCTGTAGGTCTTTTACCCTACTCTCGACATCCATATCAATGATGCCCCACCTTCTGACTCCCTCCACCAAGGGAGCCATTAGGACCCAGTAAAACTGAGTGAGCACATAGGACCCTGTGTGAGGAGGTGGCTAAGAGAGAGAGAGCCTAGAGGCATAGAAGATGTTCATACCTGAAGAACTTAACTTGTTTGTCAAAGTTATATTGGTTACATAATTTGGGCCCAAATAACACATGAACTATCTGTCTTAGCTGTATTTTAGATGAAATGAAAGTGTACTTTTGACAAAAATAAAAAGAACAGAGAGTAGAGAATTAATGCATTGATGTTAGTGATTAGCCTGCTTTGTTCAATTTTTCCAAGATTTTTATAGTTCTATAAGGTTATAATTTAGGACAAGGTATAAATAGTTCAATCAAGAATAAAATACAATTCTTAATAGTGAAAGTACTTGAATTACAAAAGACACTATATATTTATTAATACTTCAAATACATACAACCCATGGAGAATTCTTGTCCATCAGAAGTGGGGAGTTGAATGACTCAAGAGTATAGATATGTTGATATAAAGTTTTATTTAAAAATACATTTTAAAATGAAAAAAAGAATTGCAAAGACAAATTAAGAGAACTAAAAACTACCAATAAGCATATTTATGAAAAGACAATTTGACTAATTGTGAAATACATAGAAAGTGAAAACCATAAAAATGCTATGAACTATTATATCTCATTTTACAAGGAGAACCAGAAACTTAGGGAAATGTTACCTCACACATTAGAAATAGAAAAATAAATTGTTACAAACTTTCAAGAATATAAACTTGTACTAAATTAAAAATGGACTGATATTTTGAACATATAATTCCACTAGAAGGATTTAAGCAGTGAGACTTTTGTAACCCAAAGTAAGACAAACAAAATCAATGTTCCCATGTTTGGAAAATTCTTCATAAGTATGTGTATGTGTATATGTATATATACATATGTGTGTGTGTGTGTGTGTGTGTGTGTTAAAGTGGTGTTGGAGAGGAAAGTTAACAGAAATTGAAAGTGATTATCATAGTTTATGTTACTTGAAATTTTTTAATTAATTATTGTTAGCTAATAGAAACAACTGTTTTCTTAGACTACAAATCAGTAAGTTCATTGCTCATACTTTTAATGACCTATAATAAATAAATACTCCACACAACAGACATGTGAAACTAACTACTCATTACTGAAGGATGGGTTTAAGTTTATAGAAATTTTAAACAGAAACAGAACCCTAGGGTTAAAAACCCTGACCCAACAATACCTCTTGATTAGCATATCAGACTTGAGTGCTCTACCTTGCAGGATGTAACTGCACTTAACTTATGTCTCTAGCAGAGATCAAAGCTTCTGACTTCTGATGATGTTTTCAAATATTGTCTACAAATCATTCCATGGTTTTCTAAATTGTCTCACTAAGGTTCATTCTTCAAAGATAACCAGACTGGTTCAGACCATTCTGGTAAGCATATTGGTGCAATGACCAAGCAACATATTCCAAAGAAAAGGGAACTTTGGTGACTGGCTGTGTTTGGCTGTGCTCATCTCTTGAGTTCATGTACTGAAACTTGGATACGAGGTAGGAGAGGGATGAATTCAGCTCCCATGACGTCTCTGCCAATGAGAGCTCTCGCTGATGAGCTCGGCTGCAGCCATAAATGTTTCATTAAGTTCTGCTAAAGTGTTCGAGTATCCTCATCACTCATTCTGTGTGTTTGCCGCAGCCCAAGCAATCATGCTCAGTGTTCATTTACAGAGAGACATTTTTCAAACCTTTTTGCTTGACTTTTTATGTCGATCCTGTATTTTAATGAGGGAAAAGAGCATCCGTCTTTGTTTTAAAGTGATTTCCTAATGAAACAAATGTGCTACTCTGTGCTCTTAGGAAATTGCTTATTAATAAATGCTTTGAATTCACAAAATCTAAGAGATCATGTGCCATTTTCTCCAAAAATGTGTAATTCTTCTAGATGTTTAAAAACTTTTTGGTGTTTGTCAACTTTTTCTATTAAAGTGTTTCTCAAGTGCAAATTTTTAAATGCTTGCCATAGGCATATGCTAGCAATCTCTTTGCTCATTAATCTTAGTTCTGTTATACAGTCCTGATTTATGGATCAGCATAAATATGCTCTTATCAGTGAGCATAGAAGCAGGTATATCCACATGTTTCCTGAGATTTAACCTCCGTTCCCTTAGGCAAGGAGGAAAAATGTAGTAAGGATTCAGGGCTATTCTCCTTGCTCTTTTTTTCTGAATAACACAAGAACAATTTAGAGGTACCCCAATATTTTGTAGCATGATCAAACCATATTTACCTTTCTTCTAAGAATGCTAACCTAATGGATAATCTTATTTAAAATAAAGACCCTGGATAAGTTGCACTTCATTGAGGATATGTACAGCAAAGTCCAGAGATATAGCTCCACGGTATCACCCTCAGCATCCTAAAGAGTGGCCCTGAAATTTTGGGCACTCAAATTATATGAAACCCAAACTGTGGGTACAATGTTAAAAAAAATCAAAACTAGCTATATTATGAAGCAAAGTTGAAGATTTTATTGAAGATATTTTAATAGGAACTTAAGCCCGAGCGTTAAGAGAAAGAATGGTTCTCAGAAGTACGTACTCTATTAGGGACTTTTGCTTCCGCAAAGAACTGCCTCACAAAGAGGAATGTGTAAGAGTATGGGCACATGTTCCTCAAGGGAAAGGTCACAACTGAACGTCTTAGCAATCATCGAATGTGCTACTTTTCCTGTTTATAAGTTCCTTTTCAAAACTTCTTAACAAACCCTTGTTTTGCTTTTGTTTTAGATGGGCAAGATTACAGGGGACTCTGATACCTTGGATAGAGTGATAATCTTACTGCAAATGAAAGCCATTAGAGTCACATTAGAAATTTAGTCCATGTCCTTTTTCTTTAAATGGGATTTGGGTCAGATTCCTAGACACTTGTGAGCTTACAGCTGAGGAAATAGAAAGCTCTTAATGAGCTGAAACCCAGAGTGAAGATTTATCTTTCTCTTCTCATGTCTCCCCCAATCTCAAGAACCCTCTGGTTGAAATCAGCTAAAACTCAGCTTGCTAGTTTAAAAGTTTGGGAAAGTTAGGAAGTTAAGTACTCTTATGAGCTTAGTAACATCCATTTATTTACCTAGAGGCAATCCTTTTGGGGTTCCATTTTTACCAATAATGAAAGTGAGAGGCTTGTTTTATGAGCTACAACATTCTCTTCCACTTTTAAACTATGTTTTACATTACACTGTAAACTGTTGCCATTTTTACATTTATGTATGTAATCTGCAATTGGTGTTCATATGTAGAGTAGGTTAGCTGTTGAACTTTTTTCATTCAGGCGGATGCTAGTCCTCATTACTGCAATAAGATAACTCTGAGATAACCAGTTTATAAAATAAAAGAATTATTGTTGGCTCATTGTTTTAAAGATTTCAGTTCATTGCTGGAAGTCTATGTACATGAGTCATAGTGAGAACACAGCAGAGCAAACCCACTCTTTGTTGCCAAGAAAAAAAAAACATAAAAAGAAGCTTGAGTCTTCACCCAGAACTTTCTTTAAGGACAATAATCTAAAGATCAACCACTAGGTAGTCCAAACTCTTAAATCTTCCACCATCTTGCAAAACTGTCAAGGTGGTGACTAAGACTTTAACACAAGAGACTGAGGAACATTCCAGTTTTCCACTATAGCAGATGGGTATTAGCCAATGGTGTCATTGTAATGTGTTAAATGAGGAATCCGTTTCCAATGAACTGAAATGTCAGATTTCATCCCCACTAACTATCTGCAAACATTGTGAGCTGTTTTTTCCTCACTGGGCAATTGATTCACTTTTATAACATTATCACACTGGCTTATTAAACTTGAAATAAGAAACGAGACTTGAAATAAGACCAGGTGAACGATCTAAATAGACCTGTTAGTCGCGAAATAAATCTTGGTACACAAACAAGATCCTTCCCAAAGAAAAACAAAAGCATAGTGAACAGCATTTTAGTGAGAATGAAAGACTTTGAAATTTATACTAGAGTGTCTACTGCCAAAGAAATATAAAACCCATCTTAGGTAGTCATAGTTACCACACATGCTTCAAAAGGCAATTGGATATCTGTTGGTAATGTCCTTTGTTGGCTCATATTTATACAGACACGTTGGTAAGACTTTATGGGTATAGCTTCTGATATTCCTAGGAGATACAGTTTCACAAGCTCACTGTTCCTCTGGATCTTACATTGCCCCTGCCCTCTTCCTCAATGATCTATGAACCTTATGTGCCAGAGTTATACTGTATCCTCCGAGACTGTGCTCCACAATTCTCTATTTTGTCTGCTGTGGTTTTCTGTTATGGTTTACTTCTGTTGCAGAGGGAAGTTTCCTAGATGAGGGGTGGAAAGGGGAAAGACCATAAGGTCTCAAACCTATAGAAAGAACTGAAGGCGACTTGGAAGTTATGAGGAGGTAAGATAGTCTTCCTGGGGAAAGAACATCCAAATTGGTTACGTAGTACCAAATGGTCCCCTTGAAACAAGACAGAGACACTGTGTTCTGAGTCCAAAAATTATTTTTCTCCTCTTTCTTCCCTTTTTATAGATGTGTGCATACTTTTTAAATTCATATATTGCAAGTTTATATCTATTTAAGCTGCACGGCAATACATGTGTACAGTGTGTTGTGATGACGGATGAATTTAAATGTTCTTCCTTATTTATTCTATAAAATTCCCAGATTTAGTTTGTTTATGTATTCCTCTTCTTTTACTCTAATTTCTCAAAATTTAAAGATTCAGTGATTAGATTTTCATGAAATCTACTACATTGTTAAAAGTACATAATTGGTATTAATTGAGTACTGAGTTTGCATCATCCAAATCTAATTGGAATAGCATAATAAGATGAAGTTTTCAGTTGTTTATGTTCATACTTGTGAACATCCAAACTTATTGTGTCCAGTATTCTGAGTGTTCAAAACTTCTCTATGTTGTTCTTTCTGTTGTGACTTAAAGCATTAAATTCTACATGTTTTACATTGTAAACATGATATTACATTCAAATTGGACAGTTCAATTTATGTTTATTTTCTTGGCATAATATTTATTTTTCTACATTTTTTATGTTATTGGGATAAGTATGTTTCCTGTATATTGTGATTCTATTGTTGTGTTTCATGAAACACTCTCATAGCTTTTAGCATCAAAATCATCATAAATGCAAAAGAATTATCATTTATGAGATGCAACTTGAAATTTCTCAGCAGAAGAATAAGAACAAAGTAGTAAATGAAATCTAGATTATAGGCAATATCTAAGGGATAAGGTTTATTAAAATTAAAACAATACCCTTACAAGCTCAGAAAAAAAAAATATTATTTGGACAAGCCAGGGAGGATCTATTGCTAATTCCATTGTCTGTGATTAGTTGTTCAATTGATGACTTATTTAGTGGATATTGAATGTTCAGTTACACAGAACTGAAGAAAAAATGGTCAATTTGGACTTGAATTGAAACGGAGAGTTTGACTTCTCAGTTAATGTTTGGAAACCTTTAAAAATATCTGGTTCTCAAGATATTTAAATTAGCTTGGAATCTTCTCTTAGTTTGTCTGATAGTTTTTAATTTGTTACTTTCTTACTCTTGTAGTCCTTGGATATTTTCCAGGTTAGGAGCTGTTAGTACATTTATCTAACGTCTACTAAACTTGCCTAATAAATTTATAGTTGCCCTCTTTCTATCACAAGCATTATGCCATACAATAAAGACAGTTTTCTCCAAGATGTGCTCATGCTAGATTAAGTACAAAGGATCAAAAAATTTGCATATACTGTTTGGATTCCAAGCTGGATTGATTACTTTCCCTCTCCATTGGACTTGGTTTCAGTTGGGATTTTTGTGCAAAATCATTATATTCTTCAGCCCCACACTTCCATAAATAAGGCTGTCATATTTTATGGTTTTATACAAAATGTCTTCAATATGACTAGAAAAAGTATGTTCTCTCTCTCTCTCTTTCTCTCTCTCTGATTGTATATACTGTACAAAATATATACACAACATATTGACTAACTCTTTAGGGATGCAATACAGACCTAGCTGATCAGATAAAAGCAATGCATAACAATTACATATATGTGTCATGTCTTTATATAAAATATAAAAATAGGCATTGCAAATTAAACATTATTCTGTATTACTATTTATATTTTGAAATTAAAATAAAATTACACATTTTCCTCCTCTCTTTCCTCCCTTCAGATCCTTCCATATCTCTTCTAACTCCTCACATGCCCTCCCCCACTCATATTGATAGCTGTGTCTTCCTCAATTATTATTGATGTGTGTGTGCATGTGTGTATGTATGTTTGCACATGTGCTCACACAAATGTATAAATACCAAGTGCTCACTCCATTTTTACACATGTGTTTATTTGGTTTCAGGGTTCTCTACTTTGTATTCAACCTCCAGGGAGGGGGCTAATTCCTGGGAGAGGCTAACTCTCCAGCAGTCACTGTTTTTCTTAATTGCTTGTACTAGGGTGAAACCCTGTGAGAATTTTCCCCTCCCATGCTAGCATGTTTATTAATATTGCTATTATTAAGAACTTGTTATTGCAGATATTTCTGTTTCACAGCAGACTTCTTGGTATTCTTGCTCTTACAATTTCACTGCCACCTCTCCTCTATTGGTCCCTGAGTCACAGATGCAGGTGTTATGATGTAGATGCATCATTTGCTATAAAGAGAAGCATATTTCATGAGGAGAGATAGATACACTTCCCTTTGGGTATAAGGATTTAGAATGTAATTAGGAATTAATGATGATCTAGCAGAATGACGGCAGTAGATTCTCTTCTAATATCTACGTATCCACTAGCCACAGGGATTTGTCTAGGTTTCTAAAACCAGACATAGTTTCTATCTTGCTGAGTGGGTCTTGAGTCCAGTTGAGCTATTAATTACCTTCAGTACATGAATGCCACTTACTGCACCTTTATGGATATCTTGCTGTGCTGGTCACTGTTGTGCATACTATAAAAATTTCTTCACAAACTATGGTTCAAAGGTGTTTTAGCTGTATGCAACTATTAATTGCTTTTATCCCTTGGCATTATTATTTTGTGATACCATAGCAGCTAGAGAACAGGAAGGAACCAGTGCAGATTCTATGCCCTGTGACTTATGT
The DNA here is from genome assembly GCF_018167655.1 of Microtus oregoni. Lineage (NCBI taxonomy): Eukaryota > Metazoa > Chordata > Mammalia > Rodentia > Cricetidae > Microtus > Microtus oregoni. The sequence goes on along the minus strand of NW_024543077.1, from coordinate 8,094,662 downwards.
GTGCCTTGTCTTCATATGAAGGGATTATTTTCCACCTCCAAGAGGTAATTAAGGGTAGACGCCATGGTCTCTTTTGTTTTGTGAGTCACTTGATCTACACCAACCAACCATTCTAAAAGAACTTTTTTTTTAATGTTTAATTTATTCTTAGGAATGTATTGAATTTATACAAATTTCCCATGCTATACTAAATATGTGCAAAATATTCTTGCCTAATAAAATAGCTTTCTTTTAGTGGAAAGTTATACAATGATAATCCAACAATTGATTGTTTTTCAGAATTTTTGTTTCTGGCACTGGGGATTTTGTTAGTTTATGATTGTTATTGGGATCTTTACTAGATTATCAGTCCTAATGGCATGAATTTCATATATAAATATATAAGTATGCATTTGTAAGTATGCATTTACCTAAATACTTATAAATATTTAAGTAAATATAAATATTTAAGTGTGTATATATATTTAGGTAAATATAAATAATAAGATATCTTGAGACTTTATTAAACAACCTTTATGCTGTTTATCCCTCTTGCCCTTGTCCTCTTCTGTATTGACCTTCTTCCTCTCTAGTTGGAGACACCCTCTCTGTTTTTTCATTTCTTGCTTCTCCATGCCCTTTATTCTTTCCTTGTTTTTGCATTTATTCCATGTTGTATATTCATACATTAAGATTTTGAGTTACAAAGTGCAAATAACAAGGAACATGTGGCATTTATTTTTCTGGGTCCTTGTTCCTTCAATCAATATAATTTCCCCTACGTCTATACATTCACGTGCATCCTTTCCCGTTTCTTTACAGATAATTAGTATCCCATAGTGTCCACCACATTTTTATAGTCCATTTATCTGCTGAAAGACAATTAGGCTTTTTTTTCCCATTTCAGATAGAATCTCAAAATAGTTTTAAATTTTATTTTCCTCACTGCTAAGGATGATTCAATAATTTGTGAGACATTTCTTAAGAATTATTATTTTTCCCTTTGATAGCTCCCTGTTTGGATCATTAGCAAAATTTTTAAATTACTTATTTTGGTGTGTGTGTGTTATTTGTATATTCTACATATTAATATTCTGCAAGATACATAGAAAGCAAGGCAAAGATTCTCTCCAATCCCATCTCTTTTGCCCTAAATTTGTTGTTTCCATAGCTGTACAGAAGCTTTTGAGTGTTCTGAGAATTCACTTGTCTATTGCTGACCTTAGTTCCTGGACAATGGAAACAGAAATTACCACATCTAAATCTTGTAGGGTAGTACTTACATTTTCTTCTAGAAGTTTTAGTGTTTCAGATTTCAAATGAGGTCTTTGATTCATCTCTTGCTAAGTTTTAGGCAGAGCAATAGCTATGTGTCTTATTTTGTTGTTCTACATGAAGATATCCAGTTTCCTAGCACTATTTGTTGGAGATGCTAACTTTTCTCCTGTGTATGTTTTTCGCCTCTTTGTTCAATATGAGACAGCTGAATTTACAAGTACTCACATCCAGATCTGATATTTTCACTGTCTGCTTTTATGCTATTATCATATTGTTTTTACTAGTATTGCTCTCTAGTTTATCTTGAAGTCTGGAATGACAATCCCTCCAATGTTACTTTTTTCCACTCAGAGATATTTTGGCTGGACTCCTTTTCTTTTCTGGTTCCATATGAAATTTGGAAATTTCTTTCTCTGAAGAATGTTGTGGATATTTTGATTGCTGTTACATTTTATCTGTAAATAGTTTTTTGGTAGATGGTTATTTTTATAATATTAACTTTACCAATTCATGAACACAAGATATTTCTATTTTCTATTGACTTTCTCAATCTCCTTTTTTCAGAGATTGGAGGGATTCATTGAAGTCGTCTTTCACATATTTTGCTATATATTATTATATATATATAATATATATAATATATTATATATAATTATATTATATTGTCTTTGATGCTATGATGCTATTGTAAATAGAAGTGTGTGTATTATCCCTTTCTCAGTGTGCTAAGTGCTTGTGTGTAGAAAGACTATTGACTTTTGTAAGTTGAATTTGTAGAGTTGACTGAAGTTGTTGATTATTTCTAAATGTTTTCTGGTGGAATTTTGGGGATCTCTTTTGTATAATATCATATCACCAGCAACGATCTGACTCTTTCCTATTCGTATCCCTTTACTTCCTTTCTCTTGCCATATTACTCCAGTTGGTGCTTCCACCATTCAAATGAAGAAGAATGAGAATGATGGGTCTCCACGTTTCCTTCCTGATTTAAAGGTGATTGGTCAGAGTTCCCACTTAGAATAATTCTGGCTGTGGGTTTGTTATCCGTGGCCTGTACTATGTTAAAGTACATTCTCACCAGTACTACTCACTCTAGGACTTTTACCATGAAAACATGTTGAGTTTTTCTAAACCTTGTTCTGTCGGGAGAAATTTTTTTTTTATTTTAGTCCATTTTTGAAAGGTCTTTTAACCTTATTGACTTTGAATATTGGACCAACCCTACATTTCCAGCGTAAATTAAATTTGACCATATTGGATGTTCTTTTGACTTGTGCCTGAGTTCAGTTTGTTAGTATTTTATTAAGGATTTTTTGCATCTATTTCATCATGGATATTAGGTTGTAGTTTGTGTGTGTGTGTGTGTGTGTGTGTGTGTATCTGGATTGGGTATTAGAGTAATAGTGGCTTCACCTAGTGGGTTTAGGAGTGATCCTTTCGCTTGAATATTTTAAAAATAATTTAAGAATTATTAACTATAGTTTTTGACAGTCTGGTAGAAACCTGCAGTGACTTCTTTTAGATGTGGAATTTTAGTAAGAAGACTTTTTTATTAATGTTTCTAGCGCCTTCTTTCCTTTGTTATGGGTTGGTTTAGGTTGATGGGCTCTTCCTGATTTTACTTTGGTAATTTGGTTGAGTTAAGAAATCCATTTCTTTTGAATTTTCCATATTAGTGGAATATGGTTTTTTTTTATTGAGAATTCCCTTATAGCATTCTGTATTTCCTTGGAGTATGTTATAATATTTCACTGATCATTTCATAATTTTTTGATTTGGGTTGTCTTCTCTTTTCTATTTGGATCAAGTGTCTGTTGATTTTGTTGGTCTACTCAAAGAATCAGCTTTTAGATTCATGGATTATTTTTATTGTTTTCTTTGTTCCTATTCAATTAATTTCTGCTTTGATTTTTTTGTTATATTTTATCATTATCTGGGTTTGGGTTTCATATGTTCTTTTTTCTAAAAATTCATGAGATGAAGAATTAATTAATTAATTAAGTAATTAATTTATGCCCATCTGGATATTTTAATGCTGGCACTTAGGGCTATAAACTTCCTTCTTAGAACTGCTTTTAATATGTACCAAAATTTCTGATGTGTGGTGCTTTCATTTTTATTTAGCTTCAGGAATATTTTATTTTTCCCCGATTTCTTCTTTGACCTAACTCATCATTTAATAAAGAGTTGTTTAATCTATATTTGTTTATACACTTACTAGAGTTATATTTTGTGGAGACACAGAACTGGCTTACAGTGCAGGCTCCGCCTGAGGCAGATGAGATGAAGTTGGGAAACGGTTGCTTGGCAAACCAAGTATAGATGAAATCTAACTTTCTCTGCCCATTTCTCATATGTTCTGTCAGAATCTGTACCCTGGATAAGGAAGTGGCCCTCGAGCTCAGTTCTTCATGCTCTACCAGATATAGATCAAAGAAGTGCTTTGCTTCTGTATATCTTTTGCCTTGTTTCTATGGGCTTCTTTTTATTTTTGTTACTGTTGAGATATTGTTTCTTGCAAGGTGAGGCAGGAATTTCTTATGAGCATGTGCACTAGTAAAGGGGGGGTTTCAGAGTTGAGGTAATCCTTTTTAGTCTGTGTTAAAAGCCGTACAGAACAAAGCTTGTTATGCAGTTGTTCATACTCTGCATCCCCTATGTCCTGATTTGCACGAGACCCTTACCCAGGGACCCCAACACACTAGACATTGACAATATTTGCTGTAAATTTTAAGTATTCTTGCATAATGGCGAAATAGGATACATTGAAGTATTTGATTTTGTTTGGGCTGGTATCTAAAAGACTATTGCTGAAGGATTTCCCACAAGAGAAAATGGAAATAACATATCGTTGAAAAATACATATCTTCGATAAAAGAAAAAAAGATATTAGAATTAAAAGAAAAATCTGACACAATTAAACACTCAGAGGCCCAAACTACAAATCTCCAATCACTTTAATGAAACAAATAGGCAGTTCTCAAAAGAAGAAAGAGAAATGAGCAAGAAGTATTCTTAAATATGTTCAGCCTGCTTTGCTATCAGTAAAAGAAATACTAAAACTACTTTGAGATGCCACCTCAACCCAGTCAGAAAGACATGGATAAAGAAATCAGATGGTTTATGTGAGGATGGAGTGAACTCCTTTTCAATGGTGGTGGCAGTGTGAGCTTATAACAAATATGGAGCCGGGCAGTGGTGGCGCACGCCTTTAATCCCAGCACTCAGGAGACAGAGGCAGGCGGATCTCTGTGAGTTTGAGACCTGTCTGGTCTTCAAGAGCTAGTTCCAGGACAGGAACCAAAAGCTATGGAGGAACCCTGTCTCGAAAAAAAAAAAAAAAAAAAAAAAAAGAAATGGAAATTGTGTTGTATTTTCTCAAAAAAGTAAAGACAGTACTATTACATGACCCAGTGATATCCTTCCATTCATATGCCTATAATGGTGATACTTGCTCACCCATATTTATTGCTGCTCTACTTACAATATCAGGAAAGTGGAATCAATCTAGATGTCCATCAACATGTAAGTAAACAATTAAAATTTGGAATAGACACATAATAGAATTTTATTTCACTGTAAAATATGAATTTCCCTGTAAAATTTGATGGGTAATAGATGAATCTAGAAAGTATATTATAAAGGAGGCAGCTCAAATCTGTAAGATCTATCTTATGTGGGAAACCAAGCTTATAATATATACATTCATGGATCTAAATGGGTGTATTGCTAAGGACCAGCATCAACAAAAAACTTTTTTGCCAGGGTAGAGGCATGGGAATTGAAGAAATATAAGTGAAAGATACAAAAGCACATACATATAATAAGACTGAAATCATAGGACAATATCAGGAGGGGCTCTCAAGTGTTATTTAGATTCTGAAATCACCCACATTTACTTTTCCATGGCTCTTATAGGAATGTAAACTGAGGGAGCAGGTAACAAAAGGCTGCTTTAACATTCTTTTGCTTAGGTAATGGGGTTACTCAAGTCAGGTTTACATGGTCAACACTTGGTCACATAGGCAAGCATCATCTCTTCCCCAGGTGACCTCATAGTTACAATGGAAGGAGCAGAATCACATTAGCATAGCCTGACCACCTGTCAGGATGGCGCCAAGTTTACTTAACGTCAAAAGGGCCAGGTGACCACCTGCTGTGTAAATGTGCAAATTGTGCCTGCTAGTCTCTTAAATTCTCTGACTGCCAGACAATGGGAAAAAAAAAGCCTAAATTTCTTGGCTCCTACGGTGCAGTGTGAATATAATCTAGGATAACTAGAAAGGATACCAAGAGAGAGCAAAACGATGTTCTTAGTGAGAAGGCGTTGGTGTTTATTTTATTTATTTGTTTGTTTGTTTGTTTGTTTGTTTGTTTGAAGAAACAGTTGATTAAAGAGTACAAAGATGATGCAGGTTGCCGCGCACCGCTCTATGCGCTAGAACCCAGTTCGCGAGTTTCGGGCAAGGGGCTGGAGGTTGAGGAAACACAGACGCAGAGACAGACCGACATGCAGACCTTCAAACACTGATACCAAAAACCCCTCTTTTTTAGCACCATGTAGGCTTAAATACACTGCAGTCAATGGTGGCCAACAGGTGAAAATCCCATCCTCTGATACTCTAGGCTAGGCACAGCTTCTAGTAACTTCAATTAGAAGGCTCTAGACAGGGAAGAGGAGCTGAAGGCCAGGACTTAATTGGTCCCAACAGCAGGTAGATTTCCAGAAGAAGCAGCATGAGGGGGAGCTAGGGATAGGGCTAAGGGGAGACTCTACTGAAATACATTTAGTATAGAAAAAACATCATCCTGTTATGAAAACCTTATCTGTTAATAGCTGGTAATAAAAAAAAAATTAAAAGTAACTGCTAGAGTGATCATCCAAGGTTAAGAGTTCTTGTGCTTGCAGAAGATGTGGACTTTGTCCCTAGGTCATGCATTAGGAAGCTCACAATTGCAGCTAGCTCCATCCACAGTGGATCTGCTGCCCTCTGCTGGCCTACCTGGGCACCTGCACCTACGTGGTACACACCCAGCTAACCATATAAGTAAAAGTTAAAAACGTTAATAATGAGTTTTAAGAAAATTCCACAGAGTGTTATGCCCATTAACCTCTTAGTGTATTTGACAAAGCATGACTTTTGAATGTAAAGTTTTGGAATGGATGAATAAAACTCATTTGATTACTATGGTATTTAAAATACAAAAGAAAACTAAACAAAAAGCATTTTTTTTAATTTATTTATTTATTAAGGATTTCTGTCTTGTCCCCGCAACCGCTTCCCATTTCCCTCCCCCTCCCCCGATCAAGTCCTCCTCCCTCATCTGCTCGAAGAGCAATCAGGGTTCCCTGACCTGTGGGAAGCCCAAGGACCGCCCACCTCCATCCAGGTCTTGTAAGGTGGGCATTCAAACTGCCTAGGCTCCCACAAAGCCAGTACGTGCACAAAAAGCATTTCTAATCTTAGAAGTATTAAGTATGATAAAAAGAGCTGATGGTCATGGCCAGGTTTTTTTTATTTTGGTATTAAATTGTCATATTCAGCTATTCTCTGACCTCTAACTTCCGTAGAAAGCATGGGGAAAAACATTTATCACTCTTAAGTAGTATTTGCAATCAAAAACGTGTAAGGTTAGAATCTTTTTTTAAAGATTTATTTAGTTAGCTAGTTAGTTTACAGTGTTCTGTCTGCATGTGTGCATGCAGGCCAGAAGAGGGCACCAGATTTCTTTACAGATGGTTGTGAGCCACCATGTGGTTGCTGGGAATTGAACTCAGGACCTCTGGAAGAATAATCAGTGTTCTGACCCTCTGAGCCATCTATTTCTCCAGCCCTAAGGTTAAAATCTTAACATCTTTATAGATACTGAAGAACTGTAATTGACTATTATCTTGAGATTAATATATTTTCTTTAAGCTAGACTCAGATATAGAATTAAAACTATTTTTAAAAAGGAAACTTGTACATCTTTGAAAGCAGGATTCAGGAGACAATGTAGGAGCATCATAAGAATGAAGCCTTTGATTCCAACAGTTCTTATTCCAAAACAAAAGGAAAGCAAAAGTAAAATAAGTAATGATAATAATAAAAGAGCAGAATATATTTGATCAGTTCCCAAAGGCACTGGAGAAAATAATAAGACTCCGACATTCCCTTTTCTCCTTTAACCAACCAGTCTGAATTATTTCTTCAAAGTGGAATTTACATCATACGCAATTTATCTAAACCTCTAGGAAATATTCTAACTACAGCATACTTTATTCTCTGTGTGTAGACTGGTTCTTATATAATTACTTATATCTTTAAAATATTTTATAAATAAATGTTTTTTTGTGAGAAAGGAGATAAATTCATCATTGATGTTACCAACAATTTTGAGTTTTCCAATGTTTTCAGGATGAGGAATTAGATGACAATGTTTGACAGTGTTCTGTATAATTTGTGTTTTGTGTAAAGAGTTCTATCCCAATCTCTAAAAAGCTGTTCTCTTTAAGAAAAACAGATATTTTTAAAAGAGAGTAAAAAGAATTACATAAAATTTAAAATGTATTTTAGAATTTTAAGCATGATAAAATATTTTCAAATGCAGAACTTACTGAAATTCCTCAAGTTTACTGAGAAATAGAACCATCAATTTTCACTTCTCAGAGTGAATTTGGAATCTCTTCTAGGTAAGAGGATGTTTGTTTACTTTTCTCTTACATTTTTATTGACACAATGGCTAGCATTTCTTCAAAAACAAGCATTCATTACAAAATAATTGTTGCACAGCCCTAGTTCAACACCCCTTCTGCCAAATTCTTGAGTATTTATGTGAAAGTTTGGCTATGCCTGACAGCTTTTCTTTTTTTCTGGGAATGAGAGTTTCCATGGTTTTGTTGTCTATTAGTTTCTTAACCCTTTTAAAATACGTATACCTTGTAACGATGAGCAAGAAATAATTTATTTCATTGCATTTTAGCATTACAAAAGGAAGATTTACCTTGACTATTTCTGTCAGGTTTTATTGTGAATGGATGATCTTTGAGTTCTTGCATTTGTATGTGATAAAATACTTATGTCTCTAGTCGATTCTTAAACTGAGCTCTCCCTGCCAAAATTTCTCCTTCATGATTATTAATTTCCTCTCATTAAAAGATAAATCTGCTCTATCTTGTGCGCAGTACAACAAACAGAATATCAAGTGCAGGTGTAATATTTAAACACACATGGCAAATATTTTTATTTCCTTCCTAAGGTCCTGGCTATTTCCTGGTGGCACTATATTAAAATATTAACTCAATATTCTTACTCAGCCATTTCATCATAGTTAAGATTTGCAGTTTTTTCTTGGGTGACTTACATATCATTATTTCCATTGAATTTAATTTTTGTTCTAAATTGTCAATTAAATCTAATAGCAAGAAAAGCAAGAAAAAACGAAAGTCTTAAAGAGTCTCATTTAACTTGTTACTGTAATAAGTGTGCAGCCATACACACCAATCATATTTTAATAATTTCATTTGTAGAGTGTCTCGGCAATTTCAAAAATGAATTAGAAGAGAAATAAAGTTTGAGTCCCTGAGGCAAAGAGCTTTGTGGCAGGTCTTTGGAAAACATTTAATCAGTAATAAAGGATGCCAGGTGTTTCATTAGTCCAGCAGGCACTCCAAGTGACAAAGAAGAGAATGGCATTTATCTTCTGAGGCCTTCTAACTGCTGGCCTGATGTTCAGAGCAAATCAGCAGCTGTTCAGAGGACGCACAACAACTGTAGAGTTTGGAAATTTTCAAGTTTGAAGGTTTAAGTGGTTGATTCCTTCATATTTTGGAGCATAGGCTTCTTCCAGAAGAATGGTGAACATAAAGAGAAGGGTTTTCTAGAGAAACAATTAAGTAACTAGGAAGGTTTAAGTCAATACCTTTACAAATCCTTCACAATGGATCTCTACTCAGAAAGGTGAAAGTGGGTAGACATTGCTGTTACTTACTAAATGCAACATTGGTTACAACAGAAAAAAAAAACACACTCACACTTTACCTTTTATTAAGGAAAAGATTTCAAAACTGAGTCATAGCAAGGTAACGACAACAATTTCTCCTGTTCTTCGTGGCTAGTTTATCCAATTTTGTCAGGAGCCAATTTCCTCCTAAAATCATTACAGGAACCATCACCCTGGGGAGTCTGCAGAGAACCCCACACTCTTAATTGTGTTAGGAATAGTTCTATTGACAGAGCCTACCCCACACCCAAATTGGCTGTTAATGAGAGCTATCTGTTAGCGGAACCCACCCCACATTCCAAAATATCTAGGGATCTAGGTGTGTCAACTCGCGACTTCCTGGCCTACAGTGACCTGACCAAAGACAACCTCCTGCCTACGTGACCAACTCGGACCATGTGACCAACGTGAACCACGCGGCAAGAGCCCAGGCCCCTGTGCCCACCCCCCAACTCTTTACCCTATAAAAGTTGTAGCCCTTCTCTAATAAACGGAGGCTTTGACAAGAATTCTCGCTTAGCCTCATTCCGCTTTCCTAGCCCATTATCTTCCAGGTAGTGCCTCTCCGTGACCCTGGAATAACTGATTGCAGGGTGGGTTACAACCCCTAGACTGAGTAGCCCACCCCAAGGCAATCAACACAATTTGATACACTCTTCAGTAGAAAAGAGAGTGATGGCAGTTCTTTTGGGAAATGTTTCTGGTGGCAAACATGCATTACACTTGTTGGCTTTAAGTCCCATGCAGGTCATCTTTAGTATGCATGTTAAGACCCACATAGAGTCAACAGAGGAATCTGTGAGTTCTTTTCTCTCCTCCTCTCTCTTCCAGCCAATCCTTGGTCAAACCAGAGTAGTCCTCATTTTCTCTAATTCTTGGTAGTAGTAGTTGTCTTAGAGCCCTTTGTCAATAAAATGGCATCACTACTTAACTGGCAATTCAGTTTCCATTCTGGATACTTCTGGCACTTTCAGTAAAATGATGTCTAAGGTATCTTTTAATTTAAATCAAAGGATTGAAGACACCGCTTGGTAGTAGAAAATAAAATATTTATTGGTTTTAATCTCATACCAGATGAAATTCAGAGTTTGGTAGTAGTATTTTCACAAACTGCCTGAAAGCATTCTACTGCCTACCTACCATTCTCTTGGTGGTTCAACAGTTGGGGGTTGACTTGGTAGATGATCATGTGATTCAGAAGATCTCAAAGAAATATAGGAAGTCTTTTGCTAAGATTTTGATCCAATTTTAGAACGTGATAGTGATTCCCAAATCTGTCACTTTAAGTCAGGTTAGGGAGACTATCCAGGTATTTTTATTTGATTTTGAATTATCAAAAAAAAAAAAAAACAACATGGAAGAACTCCTCAGACTAGAAAAGAACCTCTGGTTAGCCCCATCCCTTCAGCTGAAATCACAAGTACTATCCTTTTCGCAGAGAGTACTGAAAACGGCTTCACTCATTCTCATTTGTTCTGAGATCACCAGGGTTGGCAGCACAGATCCACCTCGACAAAGGCTGTGTGGCCTCAGCCAGAAATGAAAACAGCAGAGTTAGAAGCAAAGAAAATCCTGACTAGAGCAGAGAAGCAGTTCTTGGACAAACTAGAGTTGAGAAAGTAAAGTATCACAAGGGCCATTGCTGTTACAGAGTTGTTATGGATACCCAAGCACACAGAGCAGTAGAATGTATAGGGTTAGTCCTTGTGGTTTCTATCCTCTGAAATGAGATATTGATGGCTCATGAATTAAAATTCCCTTCACAGTTTAAGGAAAATACATCAATAAAAAGGCAGAGGTGCTATTCTATGAAGAGTAACAGAGGACATCAGTGGAGAATGAGAAATTAAGACAACTTCAAGTTTCCAAGGTGTTTATCAGAGTTGAACAGTTTCCCAGAGACTGTGATGGTTATAAATGCTCCATGAGCTCCCTTCTTTTTATCGAAAAAGCAAAAGTTGCTTCATGGTCTGAAGAAAACAAAGAACACTTAGATAGCATAAACTAAATAAAAATGGTGTTGTATAACTGAATGTCAACATGTGGAAGAACACATAGAGATCCTCAAGATAAATCTAGCCATACTGAACTTTATAGAAGAGAGAGTGGGTAATACACTGGGCTGCACGGCACAGAAGAACACTACCTAAATATAACCGCAGTAGCACAGACACTAAGAACAACAATTAATAAATGGGACCTCCTGAAACTGGGATGCTTCTGAAAGGCAAAGGACACACTTACTAAGATGAAAAAGCAGCCTAATGAATGGAAAAAACTCCACTAACCCCACATAAGAGAGAGGACTGATATCCAAAATATATAAATAACTCAAGGAACTAGATATTAAGTTACCAAATAATTCAATAAAAAATCAGGTAGCAATCTAAATGGAGAATTCTCAAGAGAAGAATTGCAAACTATTGAAACACACTTAAGGAATTGCTCAACATCTTTAGCCATCAGGAAATGCAAATCAAAGTGATGCTGAGATACCATCTTACACAGGTCAGAATGTCTAGTATCAAAAAGACCAATGATAGCTTTAGGAGAGACAAGGAGGGAGACAATTTTTTAAATAGATTGTATTTAAACACATGTTGGAGGGCGATTGCGAACTGTGTGGACATCACACAGGATAGGAAGCATATGTGTCCATGCTGGAGAATATGTGGAGTAATGGGAACTCATCTCCATTTCTAGTGGGAGTTCAAACTTGTACAGCCACTTTGAAAATCAGTATTGACGTTTCTCTGAAAATTGGAAATCAGTCTCCCTCAGAATTCAGCAATATCACTCTTGGACGTATACCCAAAGGATGCAGACCCATAGCATGAGGATATTTACTCAACTGGGTTCATAGCAGAATTATTAGTAATAGCCAGAACCTGAAAACAACCTAGGTGCCTCTCAAACATAAAGAAAATGTGTTACATTTACACAATCGGGTACTACTCAGTGGTAAAAAACAATGACATCTTGAAATTTGTATACAAATGGATGAAACTAGAAAAAAACGTCTAGAGTGAGGTAACCCAGACCCATATTGAAAAACACACTCAAAAGTTGATATTAGATGTAAAGCAAAGGATAACCAAAGAACTAGATAACAAGGAGAAGCCTACGAGAGACATACATGGTTCCCTCTGGAAATGGGAAAGAGACAAGACCAGAATTTATCCCTAGTGCTTGAAGTGACATCTAGGAGCCCATTCTATTTGGAGAGATACCTTGCTCAGCCTTGATATAGCAGGGAGGGCTTCGGTCTTGCCCGGAAGTGAAGTGCCAGAGTTTGTTGACTCGCCACGCCTTACCCTTTCTGAAGAGTGGATGGGGGTATTGGGTGTAGGGAAGAGTGGAAAGGGAGGAGGGGAGAGAATGAGAATGGGGATAGCTATGTAAAATGAGAAAATATTTTATTAATAAATTCTTCATAAAAAGCATGTGTAAAAAGATAAAGGGAAATTTAATAAAATTAAAAACAAAAGTTTTAATAGGATTTTGTTTAAAACAAACCTGCTCACCAGTTTTCCTTGTACAGCCTTGAACCTCAAGATTAAGGAACTGAAATAAGACTATTTACTACCCAATAAGCATATAGACAAATTCTTCTTAAGAAAATTTATAAAATATACATAAAAATTGCTGTTCTTATCTCACATATAAGATGATGCTTTCCATTAACATCTTTACTACTGTTTTTCTATTTTTTTCTATACAATGCCATAAATATTTCTGAGTGATTCTTCTATTCTGAGACAGTTTTATATATTTCACACCAGAAAGAAATAAATAAAAATTCTAAAGTAGCCTTTGTAAAAAAGGAGTGTCACTTTCACTCAGGATTAATTCGCCCTATATTTGTCTTTTATATAACTTTTAAGACAAGAAAATTTCAATTTCTTGAAAATAACAGTTTTCTCAGACAATTGTGAAAGTTTATTGCTCTCAATTGCACTCTGGGGATAGACTTTAAAAAATCGACCTCTAATGCAAAACAAATTAGCTCTTTTTGTAAGACATAAGAGTGGGAAGTAGGATAGAATATCAGAACATTTGACATAGATAAAAAAAGAACATGAAATAATTCCATTTTAATAATAATTCTATTTTATTAACCTTAATTTTTATTTATTCATGACATCCATTTTTAGTCCCACTGTCCCATCCCTTGGAGAGTGAGGTGAAAGGATTGTGAACTGAAGTCAGGTAAAACTAGCCTGGGCTAATTAGGGAGACATTTCAATAAACAAGGGTTCTCATCTCTGGGCTTATATTAGTTTTCTCAATTCCTGGAGTCCTCTTCCTTTAAATATCCTCATGGTTCACAATCTCCCTCTGACATTTGCTCAAATGCTTCCCTGTCTTAGGACCTCTTAATTAATCTATTTAAAAGTCCGTCTTCCCCCGTCTCCCATGGACACATTTTTCCTACCATATACTACATCCACATGGTTCTCAATCACCCTCCAACATTTGTTCAAGTGTTTCACTATCTGAGGGACATCAAGCAATCTAGGTAAAAGTCCATCTTCCCCCGTCTCCTATGAATACCCCTTGTTTCCTATCATGTGTGATGTGCCCGTTCTTGATAGCAGCACTTGTCTCTATTCCTCAGGTGCTGTCATGTATTTGATTGCTTCTGGAGTTTCTGTTGAAGCTTTATAAAGAACAAGAGTTTTGCCTCGTGCATTCCCTGCTAGGTAGGCAGCTCCTGGAGCTGTGCTCGACACTTGTTTATTCTACAAAACAAAGAAAAATGAGTATAAAAATAATTTGAGGCAAAATGTATGGGAACATTAAATGATTGGATATACCCAACGTGAGAAAGACTGAAACATCTCTTCAGGGGCTTTGTTACTATTCCAGGTGACAAGGAGCAGGCTGGCTTTTGCAATGGTGTCATTTGAACACTTGAGGAAACTACTTTCCTGGCCTTTACCCAGAACACGGCACTGTAATTTTCTACTGGAAAAATTTATTGCCTGATGTCCTTCTATTGAACATCCATATTAATAAGCACGTTCATAAATAAGATGAGGTCTTTGGGAACAGTAAGATAAACATTTAGGTGAGGAAAAGCATTGATTTTTCTCTATAGTAATAGTGCCATCATAAAACAGCAAATAGAATACTTTGTGGTCAATTACAACAGAAATACACGAAATTGGCTTCTTCTAAACTATGTATTGATTCTGTCTTCGTAAACACATTTTATGTTCAATAGAGTATGATTCCTGCTCAATCTTTATAAAATGATACAAGAACTTAATTACAGACCTAAACTTAAGTGAAAAGTTATTTTTGCTACATTAACATGGTTACATTGCTTCTTTGTCAAATTCGAACCCAAATGTTAGATTTTTTTTTTACTGCTTTTGAGTCATTTAAATTTATGAACTTATGAAAATTTTATTTGTATTAAGTCTTGTGGAAATTATAGTGAGGGAAATGCTTTGATGCAGTCTAAATATTAACAATTGGATGTAAGGGATGATTATAGTAATTTTCATGTTTATAGAAAAAACTATTATGTGCTGGGCCCATGTTTCCAGTAATCAACTTATTCAAGTAAAAATAAGAATAATTATCTTTGATTTGTAATCTTAGCAATTAATGACTCTTAAAAAGATATGGTACACTTATTTTTAAAGGACAATAAAGAAGTTCAAAATATTTTAAGCAACCATCAAGTCAAACACTTATAAGAAGAAAACACTTATAAGATGCATGTTATAAAGATCTGGTATTGAAATACATAAATAACTCTTTAAACCCAATAAAAAGAAGTAAAACAATTAAAATATACTCAGCAGAGTTACACACACATTTCTAAGAGATCAATATATAAAAAATGAAAAACGCATGGAAAAATGCTCATACCGTATGTCACTAGTAAACTGCAAATTACAGCAATGAGCTAATACCATCTATAGTCTACAAGGAAAAAGCTCTGGACCATTTAAAGACACTGAATGCCTGCAAAGACAGGGAGCAACAGGACCTCACCTCATTTGTTTGTGGGGCTCCAGAGTGGTAGTTGATATCATGGTATGACCTATACTAAAGTAAAATAAATACTTAAAAATTTCTTATTATATGTGTATGGAATTCTCAAAAAATAAATACAAAAGAAAGATTATGATTTAGACTAGCGATCTCTTTCTAGAATGATCCGTGCATAGAGAGGTATCTATCAAGAAATGTTTTCATTAAGACTATCAAAATATTCACTCTTTTAATGGGTTGTGTAAGGAGCGTGGAATCCTGGAAGCACTTAGCATTTTTTCTTTAAGAAGATTCTGGAGGATTTGGTGACTCTTATATCATCTGTAAGTCCAGCAATAAATTGATGTTACTAGAGAGGAGCTATGAAAACAAGGAAGTTTGGGAGAAAGTAATATCTCTATATATTGAAATGAGGTTAATTTCTGAATTGTTTGATACTGAAAATGAATGAGCTTTCTAATATTCATGACAAAAAATATTTAAAAGAATTGAAGCTAATATAAATATTTAAGGAATAAGATCATGTTAGGTTTTAAGGTTAATTAATACCTGAATTCTTTAATGTTTCCCTAAACATCATGGTTCAAAGTACACACTGAAGTAGTTTTAGACTGAGATATTACAACTTATTTATATGCTGTTGTATCCAATAGTCTACTGATTCTGAGACAAAAATAGAAACTGCAGTTTAAGTTAGGATGAGCACCTAAAGTTTTCATTGAAAATAAGGCATTGGCGTAGGTTGTCTCCTAATTTTCTGATAAATCAGCATACTGATTTCCAAAGCAGCTGTACCAGTTTGCATTCCCATCAGCCATGCAGGAGTGTTCCCTTTACCCCACATTCTTTCTAGCATAAGATGTTATCAGTATTTTTTTTTTTTAATCTGGGCCATTCTTACAGGTGTAAGATGGAATCTCAGAGTTGTTTTGATTTGAATTTCTCCTATGACTAAAGATGTTGAGCATTTCCTTAAGTGTCTTTCAGCCATTTTAGATTCCTCTGTTGAGATTTTCCTGCTTAGGTCTGTTCTCCAATTTTATTAGATTATCTGTTCTTTTGATGATCAATTTTTTGAGTTCTTTGTATATTTTGGAGATCAGACCTCTGTCCAATATGGAGTTAGTGAAGATCTTTTCCCATTCTGTAGGCTATCCCTTTGTCTTGTTGACTGTGTGCTTTACTTTACAGAAGCTTTTCAATTTCAGGAGGTCCCATTTATTAATTGTTTCTCTCAGTGTCTGTGATACTAGGGTTATATTTAGAAAGTGGTCTCCTGTGCCAATGCATTCAAGTGTACTTCCCACTTTCTCTTTAATGAGGTACAGTGTGGTTGATTTTATGTAGAGGTCTGTGATCTGTTTGGACATGAGTTTTGTGCATGGTGGTAGATATGGACTTATTTTCATTCCTCTACATGTTGATATTTAGTTATACTAGCACTATTTTTTGAATATGCTTTTTCCCATTTTATTTTATTTTTTTGCTTCTTTGTCAAAAGTCAGGTCTTCATAGGTGTGTAAACTGATAGTTGTGTCTTTGATTTGGTTCCATTGGTCCTCCTGTCTATTTTCATACAAATACCAGGCTGTTTTCGGTACTGTAGCTCTGCAGCAGAGTTTGAAGTCAGGGATTGTGAAGCCTCCAGAAGTTCTTTTATTGTATAGGATTGTTTTGGCTATCCTGGATTTATTGCTTTTCGATATGAAATTGACTATTGTTCTTTCAAAATCTGTGAAGAATTTTGCTGGGAATTTAATGAGCATTGCATTGATAGATATGAAGATGCTGTACATTTCCACAATGGAGTACTACACAGTAGAAAAAAAAAAATGACATCTTGAAATTTGAGGGAAATACACAGAAATGATTGAAAAATTTCAAGGTGTTTTGAAATGTAGACATTACTTTTATGCCCTGTCATTTTATGACATAGGATGTGTATATGCAGACTAAGAATGTGGTATATATGTGGACTTCCTTCTACCAGGGTTGAAATCATCCTGCCTTCATTGTCCACAACAAATGTTCCAATACATGGTACAGAACAATGTAGGCTCATATTTCTACATGGCTCTCAGGCCATGGTTAGTATCTGAAGTAGTCAAGTGCCCTTGCAGACAGGCTGTCACTACCCTAACAAAAGTTCAGGACATGCGGCTCCTTGCTTTGTAATTATGTAGATCGCCTGAGAAGAGGTGTCAATTCCAAGCTAGTGACAGAGCTCTACGTAGACGTGACTTTAGTCCTGCTACCCTGGAAACAGAATGCTAATGAACTTCCACCTCAGTTTACCTTGGGGGATAAAAGGTGTTTGGATAATAACCCTGGATGATCTTCAGGATTCCAATGAACCCTGAGACTCCCTTCCTATATTGCTGTGTGAACTATGTCTCAAATATTCCCGTGCCTCCATGCTGGTCCAGAGAGGGAAAAACAGTTTATGTTGGGGCTTCAGACCCCGACAGAACAATTAAAGTATGAGGTCTCATCAAACAGTTTTAAAATATATATTTTATCCCTTATATGAAAACACACAGATATTAAAAATAATAGAAATCTCAATGTCTTAAAGTATGGAAGATATTTCTTATGTGGTGGAAGTCTCCAGTATTGGTACCAGAGTTTATGGTGTGATAGAACTCTGCTAATTCTTTCATCTAAGGATTACAAGGTCCTTTAACCTTGGACGTTTTGTACCTTTTGGGTCCTCCACAGGTACACACCCACAATCCACACACAGATGCATACATATACTCTATACACACACACACATAGGCACACATATCTTCACAAACACACACTTCCACATGCAACTGGACACACACAAAATAAACAAGCAAATATAAGTGTTTGCAGTGATGCTGGTAATCTTTTGACTAGAGTTCAGCACCAAGTGCTAAGATTCAAAGCTCACGGAGCTCCAAGCGCTCACAATAGTCACAAAAATGGGAATCTTCTGTAATAATTTTAAATACAGAAACACATGCAGCTTAGTACTGTATATAATGATCTAAATATAAATTTGTTCTTGCTGAGTAAAAAGATTTTTGAAATGTTGAACACTAAGCTTTTTATTCGAGTTAAAGGAAAATTCTGGCTCCTTTGGCATTTTTTTATTTACTAAACTTCAAAAACTTTGGTGTTGACAATCACTGTAATATTTAGAAGTTAAAGTGCTACCTTGCATTGTTTACTCTTTGTTTTATACTTATTTATAGTGTGTGAGGGTGTGGGAGGGATAGGGTGAGTGTCAGAGGTCAAAGGACAACTGGAGAGAACTGGTTCTGGACTTCCAAGTGGGTACCAGGCTACGATGCAGATCATCAGACTTGACAGAAAGTAAGTTTACCTTCAGATCCATCAAGCTGGCCCACTCACTGTTCCTTCAAATTCAGAAATTTGATTGTTTAATTGTTTTATTGTAGCTCAGTGAGTTATTGACTTGTGCTGCTATTATTTGCTGTGGTTTAAGGACTCACAAGAGAGCCAGTGAGATACTGGTTTGGACAAAATGGCTCCCAGTCAGGGATGTTCACAATATAAGAATCCTGTGATGGGGTAGCTCATGTTCCCCAGCATAAACGGTTGGGGGCAATGAGGATGTCTCTCTGCTCATCAGTAAGTCTGATGAATTTCAGTTGCTTTACAGAAAAGCCCTTAGACAACAGACAAGCTGGACAAAAGAGTGTGAAGTCCAGTGGCAAGGTCATTCAAGATCAGCTTGGAGGGAAGCTACCATGCAGTTCAAAGGATACTAACTGAAAAATTTGTCTCATTTTTTTTTTTAATTTATTTATTTATTAAGGATTTCTGCCTCGTCCCCACAACCGCTTCCCATTCCCCTCCCCCTCCCCCGATCAAGTCCCCCCCCCTCATCTGCTCGAAGAGCAATCAGGGTTCCCTGACCTGTGGGAAGCCCAAGGACTGCCCACCTCTATCCAATTTGTCTCATTTTTGAAATCCAGCTAAGAGTCATTCATCTCAACAGTGTTCAATGTATGGAGCTACCTGGCTCACAGTTACAATAAAGCATTAAAAATTGTAAACATAAAGGCAAATATAATCTGTAACTTTAATTTATTCTCATTATATTTATGTGGAGTACTGACAGTGGCAGAACTCTCAAGAGAAAATACACTTCCATTAAGAACTTAGATGAGAACAACAATCCAATTTACCTTCCAAACAGCTTTCAGAAGAAAGTGCATTTAGGTCGTTGTTAACCTACACTGTAGAGATGCTTACGGGTGACAGGATTTAATTTAAACCTCTTTAAATTACTCTACCTTGCCAGCTTCCAACTTCTGAATTTTACCTGAAAAATATACTAGATCAGAGAAAGAAAACAAGATAATTATCTTCCACCGGGATCAATGTATTATTTTCTATCTCTCTGTCTCTCCCTCTGTATCTCTCTGTTTCTTTTTTCTGTGTGTGTGTAGGTGTTCTTGTGTGTTTTCTTGCATGTATGTATATGAGTGTGGAAGCCAGAAGTGGATGGCTTCCTTAATAACTTTTTGCTTTATGTTTTTATTATTTTAGTATATATATATTCTTTACATATTTTTGAAACAAAGTGTTTTAGTGAACCAGAAATTTAATGATTCAGATAGGCTTGCTGACCAATTGATTCTGAGAATTCCTCAGACTCTATGGTCTAGCACTTGGGTTACAGACATGTATGCGTCCCCACCTGACATAGACGGGTCCTCATGTCCTCCTATAACCTGACGTATGTGGGTCCTCAGATCCTCCCATCACCTGACGTATGTGGTCCTCAGATCCTCCCATCACCTGACGTATGTGGTCCTCAGGACCTCCAATCACCTGATGCATGTGGTTTCTCAGTTCCTCACATTTGCACAGCAAGTTCTTTACCAACTTAGACATATTTCCAGCCAGATTCTATAGTACTTTTCTATACTCAAAACAAACAGACTTTGTTAAAACAAAAATAATAAATACTAATAATCATAACATATCAAAAGCCACATTGAGATATTAAAATATCATTAGGAGGAAAAATTAATAGCATATGAATGTTTGGGATATGATATACTTCTGGTTTTTCAAGACCCAGTTACTTTCATCCAAACTCTTTAGATGACTTTTGGCTTCAAAGTCTGATTTAATGGTAAAAACAGTGACATTTTTATACCTAAAATCTATTTTATATTTGGTAATTTGTGGTTACTTGTCATTACTAGACTTTACAACCAAATTTCTTGGCTGTTTTTCTCTGTCTTTATATCAAGATATAGTTGAAATAATAACCTTGGATGAGTTTTCAAGCAATGAAGATTCCCTGTACTTTGGCACCATATTTCCTATTCTTGCATTTATAATGAGTTGGAGAAATATATATTTATATGAATAAAAAATCTGTATCTCTCAAGAGAAAGGGAAGCTTAAAATATCAATATACTTGGGTTTTCCCTCCAGGTCTGTTTTGAGTTTATGTTTAAAGTTGTACTATTCCAAAAAATGAGGAAAGGTTTTTAGTTATTTTTTCTTTTGCCTTGGTTTAACAGAAGGTCAACTTTCTACATTAGCCCCATGATTTCTTACATCAGATGCCTAAGGATTACATTCTAAGAAATATATCACCATTATTAAATACGGTACTGCAACACTCAAAGCCTAAAAGTCACTGTGGAGCACATCCTCCTACCGTCCTTATTTCCCATGTGAGCACATTTTGGGGTTCTTCTTTAAAACTGAGTGGGTAAGCTCCAGGTTTATATTACTACGCTACAGTGTATGACTCATTTAGCAGCAAGATTGACCCTTCCAAACTATTATGGATATTGAAAGATGAGAAAAAGAGTATCTGGTGGTACATTCTACCATCCTTGCTACTTATGATTGCAAGTACAAGGTTTGTCTGCACTACCAATTGTGCTCAAGGCTAACCTGGGCAAAGTAAGGAGCCCTGTTTCAAAATAAAGAGATTACAGAGTATGTGGCAGAGTTCTTACCTAGCGAATATGATGCTGTAGGTTTAATCTCTAGTACTTCAGGAAAGAAAAAAAAAATCATTCAGTGACCTATTTTTCTTTTATATATGCAACAACATTGGAATTTTCAACACCTGGAAACATGATAAGCATGTTTGTGTATAGGAAGAAATATGAATAAGCAAAAAAGAGCACATTCTACTTCTAAGTCGGTTCTTTTTTGTGTTTGTTTTGTTTTCTTGAGACAGGGTTTCTCTGTAGATTTATTTGTGTAGTATATCATGGAAGTTGTTCTGTAGAACAGGCTGGCCTCAAACTCACAGCGATCTGCATTTCTCTGCCTCTCAAGGGCAAGCACCAATACCGCCCAGCATTCTAAGTCTGTTCTAATACTATATTTCAAAGTGTGACATTCAACAGAGAATACTTTGTCTTTCTTCCTTGGAATATATCCATACATAAGAAATCATAAAACTGGGGGCTGGAGAGATGGCTCAGAGGTTAAGAGCACTGACTGCTCTTCCAGAGGTCCTGAGTTCAATTCCCAGCAACAACATGATGGCTCACAAGCACTTGTGATGAGATCTGGCCACTCTTCTGGTGTGTGGGAAGCAGAATGTTGTACACATAATAAATAAATAAATTAAAGAAAAAGAAATCATAAAACTTAAGGAAAAGTGGGGGTATAATGGTGTTAATTTGGATCTAAAAGACTGAGTTTGAACTCAGTACTTTGTAAAATAGCAGGGAAAGCAGCTGTCTGACCCTGGAATATGTCCTACTCACTGTGTAGGATTTGATCAGAAAGAACAGGGCAAGTCCATACCAAGAATAGACTTTTCCACAAGGCTTTTCCTGGGACTGAGATAGCCTAGGTGCCTTCCACGTAGTTACCAGCTTATAATCAGTCCCTAGAATTTCTGCTTTGTACTGAACACCCACCATTCAAGTGGGCAGAAAGAACATAAGAGCTTGGGAATTGTGGCTATTCTATATTCTGAAAATATCTCTTACATTTTAAGAGACTAGAAGCTTGCAGGACCTCACAAAAGTTATTAATACACCTTGAGGTCTCTTAAGACTTTATACAGTCTACTGCATACTGAAACTACCTTTTAGATTACAATGTAACAATCAACCTAATTTGCCTTGGATTTCCTACGCAATCAATTTTTATAATCAAAATCAATGTACAGATGCAATCCTAAATTGTGCATTCTTCCACGACCCTGACCCAAAGTAATGCATGCAAATGATTTGCTGAAAGCAGCAAATACAGACATTGCAAGCAACTTCCTAAATTCTCCCATAAAGGTCCAAAACAACCGTTTATGGCTGTTGGTTGATGTACAATGATGTTTGTTATTCGGAACCAACTGATTCCAGATATGTTATTTTTAGTTGGGATTAACTGGAGTACTGACATAATCCTTTTTATAACTCAAAGATTTCTGTAAATACCCTATCCCTTAACCACGCAATGCTTTCATTACTATTCAATGAACGGAGTAAAGCTACAGTGATATTTTATTTGTATTTTAATAAATAAGGCTTGCCTGAAGATCAGAGTGTAGACCTAAACCACTGGTGGCCAGGAAGTGGTGGCACACACGTTTAATTGCAAGACTCAGAGCCACCCTGGGCGACACGAGATTGAATCTGTCTAAAAAGAGAAATAGAACTCACACAAAGGTACTCCAAGCACGTGGGGCTCACACACCTTTAATCTCAGCATGAGGGAAGTAGAGACAGGAGTGATATGGCTGGGCAGAGAGGTATACAAGGTAGGAGGGGACAAGAGTTCATTGTAGTCTGAGGTTTGGTGGAGAGCATTGCAGTCTGCAGTCATGCTAAGGACAGGATTGCCCCTTTGTCTGAGCCTTGGTAGAGGTAAGAATTCTCTAGTGTCTGGCAGCTTTGCTTTTCTGATCTTCACCTTGAACACCAATATCTGTCTGTGAGGCCTGTTCCTATGTACAGACAGTATACAACTCACAAACATCTCTCTCTCTCTCTCTCTCTCTCTCTCTCTCTCTCTCTCTCTCTCCCTCTCCTCACTCTTTCCCCTCTCTCTCTCTCTCTCTCTCTCTCTCTCCCTCCCTCCCACTCTCTCCTCTCTCTCTCTCTCCCCCTCTCTCCCTCCCTCTCTCTTTCTCTCTCTCCCCCATATGCATGAACAAGTGCATACACACACACATATACCACAGACAGAAACACACAGGGAAATACACACAGAAGCATAGGGACAATAGAGTCACAAGACAATCATCAGACAAGCCAAGATTCAGATTTATATAATAGAGGGAAAGAGGATGTAAATCACAGGGAACATGAGGGATTCAATGACTAAAGAGAAAATGCTTTTCTTTCTTTATTTAATGGGACACCTCTGCATTATTGGTAACTCTGGCTTAATCATGAATATGTTGTAATCTTCACAAAGAATGAGGGAGAAATCTGTGAAATGCTGACTTGTGGAAATGACATAGTTGTTTGCTGTCGTTAACTCATAACTTCTATGGTTATCTGCACAAGATGAAGCCAATTAAAATTCCATTATTGATGGCGAAGTGTCTCATGAGCTGTCTCCTTTAGCAGAAGTGCTATTGATTGTTGGTGGCTATTGAGTTAGGGAAAGTCATTTTTTTTTTTTTTTTTTTTTTGGAGACATGGCCACTGAGGTTGCTCAGGACTCAGGGGATGCCCTTTGCCATGCACCTCTGAGAAGCACTAATTAAATTCAGGGCTTTACTAATATTGGCAACAAAAAAAGAGGGCATGAAGTTAGCAAAGAAGCAGGGTGAGGGCACTATGGTAATTGGAAGGATGTTATGGTGGATATATAATATCAAAACACATTGTTTAAATCTATGAATATTTCAAAAATAGATAAAATATTATTAAAGCAATGAAGAATTTCTCATAGCCTAGCTATGGACAATGGTCAAGATAGCAGTAGCCTCAGCCTGTCTGGATACACAGCCTGGGTCATCAGTACAGGTCTGGATATACAGCCTGGGTTCTCAGTATGAGTCCGGATACACAGCCTGGGTTCTCAGTATAACTCTGGATACACAGCCCGGGTTCTCAGTACCAGTTTGGATACACAGCCTGGGTTCTAATCACCAGTATGGATACACAGCCTGAGTTCTAAGCAGCCATTCTGGATACACAGCCTGGGTTCTAAACATCAGCTTTTGTTAAGTGAGCAGGAGGGAGGATGCTTAATAAAAAGACAATATGTCTGCGTTAGAAATGCCCTGTCATGGAAAATAAAAAACTTAAATTTATATAAATTTGGCATATAATTTTCGTTACCCACAAAATTACTACTGAAATGTGTCTGTACTGAAATTGGAGGGTCATATTAAGTGTTGTGCTGTACCAAGACAGTAGAAAAGTTGCGATGCTCCTGCAGCATGCCTCTGACAATTTATGTTCTCAGTTTATATGTATTATTCAGACAGCCTATATGGTTATAGACCGGCAGTGACTCAGATATTAACTATAAGTTAAACTTTTGAGAATGCAGTAAATAGTGACTTCTATATTACATTTCTTATATCCAGTATAAAGGAAACCTAAGTGCTTAATAACTATTTGAGTCATGATACGCTCACACTTTAACATCTAATCAAATATATCATTGCTTGAATTTATCGACTCTGAGAATGTGAAGTAGAATAAATATTGATTAAAGTATTACTGCATGTTTTTACATATGCAGATCTGATTCAGATCATGATTACGGTGAAGCATTTACAAAAAACAAAACTAGCTTCATCGAAACAGCACAGCTCTAGTTACATTAAAGAACAGATAGGCATCAGCATTGTGTTTGGCTATGCATCCATAATTTGCCTTCTTTGTGTTGCTTGTTTTCCCCATTCAAGATGCCAGCCAATTTTGCATTAAATTTCCATGCTGTGTGATAAATTACCAATTAATAAGCTATTATATTTTTTCCCCCAGTATTTAGAATGTGTACCGTAACACTAAGCTTCAAGGTTGAAGACACTTGTATCCAAGGCTATGGATAGTCAACACACAGTATTTATATTGTAATTGAATTTTCCTGTCTCTAACACATTTTCTCTAGCCGAGTCTGTAAACATTCTCTAATCGACAAGCCTTATACATATATTGAAGCTGCTAACACTTTGTCCACGCCATTTCTTTATTAAAATTCCCTTGTATCTAGCTGATGTCCTTATATAAAATGAAACTTTCAGTCTAGAGAGTTAAAGTTTTACAAATTGCATATTTTATAAAACAAACAAAAACCTCCTTATAACTGTAGCAGAAAGTGAACTTGTCTTTGGAACAACAGTGAAACTCTCAAAATATTTGACATATAGCATGAATTATGAGATTGTAAAAGACGGAGCTTTGGTGAATCAACATATCAACGCTTTTTAGCTGGATTACTTTCTCTTTAAGCAGGGAATTTCAAAAATACAACATTTTTATTCTTTTCACATTTCATATATACATAGAATGCACTTTGAGAATGTTCATCCCCTTCCTTTCCCAACCCCTTCCATCTTCCCATACTCTCCCATGCACATCCAACATTTTGTTATCTTAAATTTCCTTTTGTAACCAACAATGCGCTGCCCATATACCCAGGGTGCAGAGCCATCCTTGGGCTTAACGGACCCACCAGTAGACATACATACCCTTAAGGAAAATTGATTTTTAATCCCCTAGCGGCCATCAAATATCAATAGCTCATAAGCAGATCCTAACTTGGGTAGTAGCAACAATGAGCCACAAGGGCCAGAGAATCCTCAGAGGAGTTGCTTCAGGAAGCTGTGAGTGGCCGTAACTCAGCTGTGTCATAGGGCTGCATAGTTAAACTGGGCCACACACGGGCATGGGTTGGTGAGAAATTGCCATGTCGCCACAGAAGGCCAGCAGAACCAAGCCACGCACAGCTGTGCCAGAGGGGTAGTTCAGTTGCATGTTGTGGGAGGAGGCTGCAATGGGTCTATGCGAGGTTGGGAAAAGGTGTGGACTCAGGCCACCTGGGTGCCAAGTTGTAATTGTATCAAAGAGTTCCACAATAGCCTAGAATGAAGTATAACAAAGGCTTGTTTATTTGGGGATACATTCACAGTAAGGGTAGCTAGACACAGTCCTCGGTGCACGCTGGGAACTGGGACCAAAACCGCAGGGGAAAAAAAGGGGGCCACACATGCTATTTGTCTGCACTTATAGTACATGAGACCATGCCCGCCCAAAGTAGGCCAGTATCTTAAAGGCTATTGGCTTAAGGACCCCCCTCAATACTAGGGAAAGAACACCCTAGTCTAAGAAAAGCATTCAGAGCATCCAAATCCTGGGCTCTTATTCTTTAAATGAGCAGCATGCTATTTCGCTCCCATGTGATTTTGCCTTAGGGAAAACACTTAATCAGTGAAATGGGTACATTACTGGAGAGAATCAAGTCATTGTTCAGAGAAATAAATATGCTTTTTTACTTTTGTTACATTCTAGCCTTTTATGACTTGCATTTGTAGGAAGTTGGAATCCGAGTCTGATCATATCATCTAAGGAATGAGCCAGGCTGAGTGGCTGTCAGGCTACCCTTTGCTACCCTTCAGGGTTTTGGTTTTGTGCAAAGCACGTCTCCATCATTCTACTTGCTTCTTCCGGAGGGAGTTCCATGAGTGCATGAGCTTTATTTCAGATGAGATCGGGTGTGTTCAGAGTAGTATGGCCCAAGACATGCGCTTCATTTCAAATTAAGACATCTTTATTGTTGGGAGAGCAAAATAAAGTAAATTAGGAAATACTTGGGAATGAATAATTGAGAATCGATATCTTTATTGCTTACCTTAAGACTTTGCAAAATAAAAGAATAAAAGGAAGCCACGTTAGGAAGACTGGCTCTCTATTCCTACATGTTCTAATTCCCAGTTTGCCTTCTCCCAGCTGAGCTGACTCATTTATCCACTTTCAAACGAAGACATCGAGCCTTGTTCTGCATAGCTAAGTGACAATTTAAAGATGCTTCCTGGACCTCATTTCTCCCATTGCAAAAAATCTTCAGTTATTATAGACTACCATAACTGGGTTGTGTAATTTTAATGCTTCTAACAGTGAATACTTCTAGAGGTAAATTTGTGAGAGAAGAAGCCTTATTAATGATGTTTTAGTCTAACCGAATATGTGAGCTACTACTAAAACTTAGACAATTTTCTATATATGCTGCTAAAACATTAGTATTTCACCCTTTACAGGTACTAATAAAATCTCCTCCAATTCTGCAGAATATCAAGACTGTTTTGACCCCCTCTCACATTTTATCTGGAAGATTACTCTGTGAGTGTCTCTATAGACTTAATTTTTCATAAGTTTTTTTTTAAGGAAGAAAGAGAAGGAGAGAGGAGGGAGAAGGAGGGAAAAGAGGGGACAGAGGTATTGAAATATTTCATTTCCTTGTGTATGTATTTTAAAACTGAACAATGGAGATCTGACTTGCTTCTGGTCACTTAATTAATGGCAAAGACTATTAAGTACCAATGGCAGTCACGTCTGTCTAAGAGCAATGTAAAAGGATCTATACTCCGTAGGTTGCTCCAACATTACACATAAGAAGGAGAACATCAGCAGACAATGCCGACAAAGGATTCTCTTGACTTTGTCCTTTTCTCTGTAAAGATATTGTTTATAAATTTCATGTAAATACTTTATTGTTTATTATAACACGATATAAAATAAACTAATTTTAAGTAAAATAAAACCAATTTAATCGGTCAATCAGTTCCTGAAATTTTTGAAAATCAAAATTTCATCACCCCTTTTCCCCTGCCACCTGTGGTAGGGAGCGGAGCTGACCCTCACCCTTACCAGCTGCAGCAGTCAAGAAAGCAGGCCCTGCACCTCACCTGGGCAGCACAGGAGAGCTGGCCCTGCTGGTGGGTGAGATAACCCTGAGGACATGAAGGCATGAGAACCAGTGCTACCCCTTGCTCATGTGGCAGTGCCAGAGAGCTCACCCTAGTCATAAGAATGGGGGAGATCTTGGAGGCTCGCCAACCTTGTAACTACCCAATCCCTGAACCATGCCTATGAGTTGGCCCATTCTAATATCTGTCCCATCTATGATCTGTGGGAGCACATGACAGGGCTGATCCTTCAGACCCAAAGCTGCAGGATCTCCATGATATAGGGCAACATGAAGAAGAGGATCCCCAGTGAAGGTCTAGTATTGATGACATAGCAGAATTCAGAGGCCTCAAACCAGACCAAAGACTCTTTCAAAAAACATTTGCAAGTAAAGATACATGGACAATAGGATTTACTCTATGACCAACTGTGTCACGCTAGAGCTTCCATAATGATATTTTTCCTTTTTTCTCTTGAATTTTTGATTTTTTATTTGAGTGGAAGGTTTCAAGGGAAGGGGACAGATATGAAGGAGGGGCGAGGTAAATGGAATAGAGATGCATGATGTGGAAGGCACAAAGACTAATAAAAAGAAAAATTTTTAAAAATTAGCAAGTGAATATTTTTTGAGAATTGCTTATTTTTTTGCCATAACTAGATAAAGCATACGAATGCATAGATGATCTAAAAGATGATATTTTTCCTAGTATCTTAAACAGTTCACTCAAAATCATTATCCTTTTGCAATAGGGATATATCCACTTCCAGGGGCAAGCAAACAAGGATGATGGCAATAGACTGAGTGGGGAGTCTTTGAAGAAATATTAAAATCAATATTTGCATTATACAAATAATCCATCCACCATTTAAAATGAAGGCAGTGATCTAAATCCTCAGTCTGGACTCACCTGAATTTTAGTGGGTCTTGTAGTTGGTACTTCATTAGGCCTAGTTCCAGACTGAGCGGCACGGACTAAAGAAATGTTAGTGTACCATGATAGTAATGATGATGACGATGATGATGATACAATTGGAAGAGCTAGACAATGAGAGCATCACTTTTACTATTGTCTAACGGTAAGGCCTTGGCATGGGAGGACTGATACTTGAAATGATTTGTGAGATAGTAACCTTCTATAAAATTTAGGGCTCAAGAAGGGATGCTGGGATGTGGACCTTACACCGTCTCTGTCATTCTTGACAAGGTTTCCCATAAGGTCTTTTTTTTTTTTTAAATTTATTTATTTATTAAGGATTTCTGCCTCCTCCCCGCCACCGCCTCCGATTTCCCTCCCCCTCCCCCGATCAAGTCCCCCTCCCTCATCAGCTCGAAGAGCAATCAGGGTTCCCTGATCTGTGGGAAGCCCAAGGACCGCCCACCTCTATCCAGGTCTAGTAAGGTGAGCATCCAAACTGCCTAGGCTCCCCCAAAGCCAGTACGAATAAGGTCTTAAAAACAAGCACAGAAGAGTATGTCCAGTCTTCTCTCATATATGGCTAAAATATTTTAAGTATTCAAAAGCTTGAAATGATTTTAAGTCAATATCTAAAAAGTATTATGCTGCTTTTATTACTAGCAATACTTTATGATATTTGTTTTCACATATTTATTTTTCCAACCATTTGTCAAGCGCACAGAAGTCTAATTTATACCCCTGTCATGTGCAGATATGTGTATTTTGACCAAGCATAGGATCATGGCATCACTACCATAATTCATGCAGAAGAGTTTGAACTAATGTCCTTTAAAATGGTCTTCTAAGAATAAACTGCATTTTATGTCTAAGAATTTTAATATATATACTGATAATTGGATCTTAATTTGGTTGTAAGCTCAGCCTTTAATGGTTGAGCCATCTCTCCATCCCAGGCTTTAATAGTTCTTAAAGGTTATTTTATTTGGAAGGTAATATGTAGATAAAGAGAAATTCACAGATCTTAATGCTTTCTTAAGTGATGAAAAGTCCATAAGTCTGACAAGAGGAAAAGCGAATCTCTATCACCTTAAACATATCCTTTGTTGTTGTTGTTGTTGTCCATTCCTGGTCTCTCTACCCTTCATACTAACATTCACTGTTCTGACATTTTATTTTAGAATTAGTTTTGTCTGTTCTAGAATTTGATATTAAATCTTCTTTATCAATTTTATTTTTTTTAGATTGAGCATATCATCAGTACTTTTGAAATGACTGAGAAGTGTTTTATTTCATACATATATCATATCTGTTTGTTCTTGATAGAAGCTTTGCATCAGTAACCAAGTAACAGGCACCTATCCACAAATGCAAAAAGTGGTCAGAGTTCCACTTGGAATACAGACAACCCAACATGATTGTTCTTTCTTTTGGAATGATGGTTGGATGATTTCTGACAATTTGTATAGTCTCAGAACCTGAAAGAAAATGAAATGTAACTCATTTCACAATGCACTAAATAGGCCTGTATTTTGTAATATTACATTATTATATTACTCCCCAAGGTAAAATGCTACATAGAATATTTTCACTTATAAGTTACTCAAAAAATCATAAATTTCCAATAGTCTTCATCTTTAACCTTATTACCAATGAAATATTAAAACATAATTAAATAAAATTTACTTTAATAAATTAAAATTCATGACCTTCAGAAAAATTACAGCACTTTTATTAGATGATGGGATGATTTATTGCATAAGTTATTATTAAGATAAATGAAGGTTTCAATATAATTCAATATTTCTCAGAGAATTGAAATCATGATGTGAAAATTTAGAATTCAAGTTTATCTGTTTGGGTTTTTGAAGATAATTTAAATTTAAAACAATTGAATTTACTGAAAATTTAAGCAACACATTTTTAAAAAAGCAAAAACAAGTAGCATGATTCTTATTGAAGTAATCATGGAATTAAAACTCCTTAGTCAGCGAAGATAGAGTCTTAAAGAAGCTTGGATGGAGGTGGGTGGTCCTTGGACATCCCACAGGCAGGGAACCCTGATTGCTCTTTGGGCTGATGAGGGAGGGGGACTTGATTGGGGGAGGGGGAAGGAAATGGGAGTTGGTGGCGGGGAGGAGGCAGAAATCTTTAATAAATAAATAAAAAAAGAGTAACAGCAAATACAACAAAAAAGAGGCTTGTTTCAAAAGTCTCTTAGTTCATCTTCTTCCTCAATGATGGCTATTGGGTGTTTAAGAATAATCAGACAAAACTCATTTAAACTGGATCTTAAAGGCAACAATTCTTACAATTTAGCTATCCCTGAAAGATGCTAGTGATAAACTAAAGATCTATAAAATATAATGAGAGAACAAAATGGTAAGTTTCATATATGTAAAAAGAACTTCCTCAAGTCAATTAATCTTTAAATAGTATTTTTTGTTTTAATTTTTATGAACGTTGAGAAAAACAAAATCTATACTGGAAAATTTTAATATTATGTTATGCTATTGAACAGAGTTACATACAATAATAAGAGGTACCATTAAAGTTCAATTAAATTAAAATTCATGACCTTTAGAAAAATTACAGCACTTTTCATTTTTAGCAAGTCAAAGACATGATGTTTTGTTTTGTTTCTTATTCCAACCGCCTAGTTTAGTCTTCTACAAAGAAATGCCTCGCAGGTCTTTCTCTGTCTGCTGTCTTGTCTAGCAGTCTTGAGTTCCTTCCAGACACTTAAAAAACAAAAACAAAAACATGAATTTAAAAGAAAGCAAGCCTATGTGAATAAATACAAATGAAGTACTGCAAAAACCTGCTGTTTGTTTTCTTTCTTTCTTTTTTTTTTTTTTAATAGTAAGCTGGCTTTGGCAGTCTATTGAAGCTCGCGGCTGTCCATAAAGTTAAAGGTTTTATTCATTAATGACTCACTTTTTTCTACGTGCTAATGCTGCCTGGAATATATAAATTTTAATCAGAAGAATTGCATAAATTCTCTAGTGACCAACATGAATACATATGTAAAACAATATTTTAAAATAGTCTGTTATTCATGTGAACTGACTTTCAAGGAAGATTGCTTAACAGTAGATATCCCAAAGTGTTCTTTGGTGACCACAAGATTTTGTTTTTAGTAATTTACTTTTAATTTGTATGTTTGGAATTTCTCTGGTATTTAGAAAGTGTTCTTTTCAAAAAGCTTGTTAAGTTGTGTAGTATCATTTGATGGGGGAGTCTTTGTTAACCAATCATCTGTAAGAGGTGGAACCTAGTTAAGGTGTGCACTCTCTCTGTGTGGTTCCCATGGAGCACCGCTGAGCTTGGACTTCTCAGTCCCGTTTCATGAGTTTTCCCTTTGTAATAAATAAAAATATAATTGTTTTATCCTTTAGCTAGCCTTGGTTCTTTCCCAAATCGAGCTAATTTCTACAGAGGGTACCCTGATCATGGGGCTAGACCAGCTGCGATCAGGCTCCACACCGTTCATTTTGGTTACAGAATTCCAGGCGGGCTGACTTCTGTCTGGTCCAAGGCTGGAGGAGAGACGTGGGAGGCCCAGGCAGAAAAGGCTGAGGAGATCACGCCCAGCGCGGCCACCACCACTGCAGGCAATGAGCTCTCCATCCTGAGCAGCAGGCGCCCGCCTCCCTTTGCCAAAGGTCTCGTGTGGCTGTTGAACAGTCAGAGACATCCGAGAATCACACAATCTGTGATTTACACTAAATAATTGTTTTCAATTTAAGTATATCCTTTAGTATTTGACACTAAATTCAGATTCAAACCAGCCATGCGGTTACAAGTGCACAGCGCCACCTATTGGCTGATAACGGTTATTGCAACCTACTCCCAGCTAATGCAACCACAGGTAAGATTTAAAATCAAAAAAATAAATTATAAATATATAATTTAAAAGGGCAAAATGACGGACAATTTAAAAATTCAGGAATTCACTAACTTTCTTACCTATCCTATGTATGATGTCATGCAAGGTTTATATGATTTCCCTCCTACATCATTATATATGATTCTGGGGATTATTTTTGTCCCCCATATTTTCTCGTTACAAACATGGTTTGATAATAGGGCCAAGAACGAGGCACTCTTAGAACTAATACAGTCTTTACAGACTGATCCTGATCAATTAAAAGTAAAATCCAAAACTCTTGAGAAGAATACCAACAATTTGACTAAAATAACAGTCAAATGAGGTACTTTTAAAAATGATAGAGTATTTGCAGACTGATAATAATCTACTAAATGGAAAACTTAACACTCTGGAAAAGGATACAGCGTATTTGACATACAAAACCCAGTCAATGTCAGAGGGTCCTAAGACATTGTCTGAAAGAATTCTTACTGTTGAAGGTATTATTTGGATTCTGCCAATGGGTTATGATAGATTGACTGATAGAATGTCTCTCCAGAAAGGTAATATGCATGCTATAAAAATTATGTCTGAGGATGAGACATTATCTCTACTGGACAGACTTCACACCTGGAAATCTTCAATGAGGGCACTAGAGCAGAACACTGGACAGGAGATCCAGACTTTTCAAAAGTTGTTGGTAAACAGATTTGAGAAGACTGAGGAATTTATTAAATTTGATGACCAGGGGCAAAAGGTACAAAGACAAAATTCAGCCTCATTGGTACGTACCAATCCTGCATTCAATGGAATATTTTCAACACTGCTTGGCCTATTAGCATATGCATATCTCTAGCTCACTCTTATCTATTAAATTAACCCGTTTCTATTATTTTATATTTTACCATGAGGTTAATGGCCTACTGGCAAGGTTGTAGCTGGCAGCTCCCATCTTTCTCCTCCAGCAGCTCCATGGCATCTCTGATTCCGTCTACTCTCTCTATGTATATCTCTTCCAGACTGGCTATGTTGTGTTAAGCCATTGGTAGAGAGCAGCTTCTTTATTCATTAACCAATAAAAGAAACACATGTACAGAAGGACTTTCCACACCATTACATAGAAAAAGTATCTATTCCAGTAAGGGCAGAGTATTATCCTTCCTAGGAGAAAGTGGTCAAATGTAGTCAACCTGTCACCAGGCTGCTGGCTGGTCATCCTGGGGAATGGTTAAATCTGGGCCTAGGTGTTTGTTCTTGCTATTGGCAGATCTGGCATTCAACAGTAGCTGTACCTAGGTCATCTTTGGAAATTGGAAATACAAATCAAGCCTATACATAGCCCCCATCTCTGATACCATGACCACTTTGTTCATGGATCCATTGGAAAGCAAGAGCGATATCTCTGCATGCTCCACTCTATGGGCCTCCTAAGAATTTCACTGAGGTAGAATTTTGGTTGGATTTATTTCCCATCATTGAAAGCGCATATGTATTACCAACTAGTCCAAAGTGGCTGTCATCTCCTCGTCAGTTAGTCCAGTCAACATAGTGTCATTAGTTTAGTTAAGCAATGTGATACTTTTTGGAAGAGCAGATGATCTAGATATTTTGATTTAAGTTTTGACAAAGACCTGGAGAGTTAATATATTCTTGAGGTAAAACTGTAAAGGCATTGGTCTTTCAAATTTCTTCTGGTGGTCCTTATGGGCAGGTACCAAGAAAAAGGCATTTGTTAGATCAATAGCTGCATACCCTATACCAAGAGATATGTTACACTGCTCAAGCAAGGACATCACATCTAGTACAACAGATGCAAATGGAGCCATTACTTGACTGATTTTTTGGTAGTCAACTGTTGTTTGTGATCCATCTGTCTTCTGCACTGGCCAGATAGGTGAGTTAAAAGGACAAGTGGTGGGAACCACCACCCCTGCATTTTTCAAGCCTTTAATGGTGGCACTGATTTCTGCACTTCCTCCAAGTATGTGACACTGTTTTGATTGACAATTATCCCTGGAAGAGGTAACTCTAAAGGCTTTCAATTAGCTTTTTCAACTATAATAAGCTATTACTCCATAGGTCAGAAAATCAATGGAAGAATTCTGTCAACTTCTAAGTATATTTATGTCAAGTATACATTGCTAGGATTGGGGAAGTAACCACAGAATGAGTTCAGCAACCCACTTGACCTACTGTGAGTCATACTTAGGCCAGAATTCCATTTATCACTTGACCTCCATAAGCCCCTACTTTAGCTAGAGGACCACATTGTTACTTGGGATCTCCTGGAAACAGCATCCACTCAGAACCAGTATCTAATAGACAATGGAAAATCTGACTCTTTTCCTTATCCAGTGTAAAAGTCTACAGGTCCCTCTGGGGAAGGACTGGAGAAAGGGTAACTGTAAAACTTTTAGGTATTTTATTATGGTCCTTCTTCTGGGGAACTTGATCATTCCTTCATCCAAGGGTTTCTTGGAGTTCAAACTAGATCAAATCTGGAAATTGGTCCATGTGCCAAGTTATCTTTTGCAGTATTCTGTGTAGTCTTTCTTTCATTTGTTTCAGAATTTTTCTGTAGATCAAAAAAAAAATCTAGTTGGCTTTTTATCTATTTTATGCCTGAAAACACTACTATCGATTATCTAGGATCAAAAGTCCATACACTTCATGACACTATAAAAATCACTTTGCCTTTGCTGGTCATTAGGTTAGACTATTTTGGACACTGCCCATCATGCTAACTGCCATATTCTTGCTTTGGAGAGTTATTGCTGCCACCTGCTCCCTACTATTTCAGGGCCCAATTGTATCTATTGCACTTAATTCATCCAACTGAGCACCAGTGTTTTCAACCCTAAGGTCTGACACAAGAAAAAGGGTGACATCAAAGCTCTTCAGATGTGCTGATGTCCCACTTACTGTTTTGTGCCATATAGGATTAGCAAAGGGTATGCACTCTGGGCCTTCCCATTGTGGAGTGTTTGATTTTGCAATGTACTCACCCTTGTTAGAGCCCCCTAGAGGAACCTAACTGTATATATATATATATATGTGTGTGTGTGTGTGTGTACATAATACAATCATATATGTGTATGAATATATACATACACACATGTATATACATGTTTGTATATATATATTTGTGTGCATGATTTATTTCAGTCTTACAATGCCTGTCTATCAACAGAAAGTCCAAGAATGAATAGTATTTCAGCCCACAGAGCTAAATATTTCAGAATACTCTGGATTTATGAAGAAGTAGGCTCTAATGTCAATGATGGAATGGATTTACCAACAATAAGAAGCAAGCAAAGAAAAAGCAAACTTCCTTCTTCCACATCCTTTATATAGGCTTCCAGCAGAAGGTGTGACCCAGATTAACATAGGATCACCTCACCTCAAAATATCTGGGTTAAATACGTATCTTTCACTCAAAAATCTAGATTAGAAGTGGGTTTTCTCCATTCTAGTTATCTAATTAAGAAAAAGAATCCCTTACAAATGTGCCCACCATTTGAATTTTAGTTAATTCCAGATGTAGTCAAGTTGAAAAAGAATGATAGCCCTCACAGATGTAAATAGCATCAGACACAAGAGTGATACAATTTTCAACTTAAATTCCCCAGGAGTTGGTGGGTTATATAGGATTTGGTAATGTTTGGCTGACAGCTGAGGAGTTAATCTCCTCTCTTTGAAGTGGGATGTAGGTGGGTGAGAAGGGATTACTTCCTAAGCCTGCTTAGCTGTGTATCTTTTTACTAGGGCAGCATGTTAATTGGAATGGTATATTTTTAGGCAGGTACTCAGCGTGTAGACTGACGAGAAGCTGGGGGACAGAGTTAAAAGCAAGCAGCTTCCTATGTCAGCTTTCCATTGCTGTGATAGAAGAGCAGAGAAAAACACCTTGAAAGGGAAAGGTTTACTGTATCCACATCACTGTGGAGCAGAGGCGAGGTTGGACATTAAATCAAAGAATCCATGCTGCAACAGACTACAGTGCTCATAGCAGACAGGAAGTAGAGAACGAACAAACAAGGGCAAGATAAACATCTTTCAAAAACAAGCTCTCAGACACTTCCACCCAAGCAAGCGTCATGTATCACTTTCCATTTCCCGTCTTTTCAATGGTGCCAAGGTCTGAGGACCAAATCTTCAAAGCATGCATACTTTGGGGCATATTCACAACCAAACTATGACTAATACCTCGCATATATGGAAATATGCCCAGTGCAGACAAAATTTCACATTGGATCTGATGTAGGAATTATGCCTTTAAGTCCTCCACCAAGGACAGTTTGTTTAAACACTAGCCATTACAAATGACACAAAGCAGTAGGTGCCATGTGCTAAAAGATCAGGATGTAACCTGTAGGGGAGGAAATAGAGATGCACACATCATGGTAAAGGCTCTGCAAATGCAAGCAGGAAGTCTGAAGACAACCTTGCAGAGGGTATCTTAAATCTAGTATCGTGAGTCATGCATTCAGTTGACAAACTTGCTTTGTTATAATCTCAACATTCTGCTTAAAACGATTATAATATCTGACCATGTCTATGTGAAATTTAAACTTATTTGCTCAGTACACTTCCATACTGAGACTTTCTTAATGTCCTTTTCAACTTGTCTGTACCTCAGATAGATCATGATTTTAGATCTCTGAACATTTTTCTCTTAGAACATTGTGTTATTCTTTTTTAAAGATAAGGTGGGGGAAGGTTGTTCATGATGAAGGGTGGTGGTCCCATGAGGGGCAGCTGGTCCCACAAATGGCCTTGGCAGTTCACCTTAGGCCTCGGCAAGGCGACAGCAGAATCACCCAAGGTCTCAGTGGGGCAACGGAGGGTTACCCAAGGTTTCATCAGGGTATCAGCGGATGACCTGAGGCCTCGGTGGTCCCCTTGGTGGGTGGGAGACCACAGCCGTTGAGAGACAAACAGATATGCCATGCAGAGAAAGTATAGGTATAGGGTTTATTTAGTGGGTTATGGAGGGGAAAGGGGAAGGGGAGAAGGGGAAAAAAGAGAGATAAAATAGAGAGAGGAGGGGAGAGAAAGGGGGAGGAAGGGGGAGGGAGGAAAGAGACAGGCAGCATCCACCTCTCAGAAGAGGGATGGAAAGAGAAAGAGAGCACAGGCTGGAAAAAGTGGAAGATCTATTTGTCTCAGTGGAATGGGAATTGGGAGTGCAGAAGGGGGGTTGGAAGTGGGCAGAGCTTGTCTCTTAAAGAGACAGGATAACCAGGTTACAAGCCAGCAGATCATAACACATTTAATTTAGGAAACTGGTCATTATACATTCATTGTTGTCCCTATGAGATGCAAATCCTTTTACAATGTTTGTTCCATAATTTTCAGCACAGAATCATCCTTTTCTCAAATACAGGATCTTTAATTTTTTTTCATTTTATGTGTATGAGTATTTGCCTGTAATTATGTATGTACCTGGGGCGTGTCCTTGTTGCCCAAGGATGCTAGAAGAAGGCACCAGGTGACAATTAAGATAATCATCAATCTGATTACAACGGCCATTTAGGCTACCTCTCCAGTATTGCCTAGAGTCTCAGTTGGGGTCATCTTTGTGGATTCCTGGGAATTCCTGAGAATTTCCCTACTGCCATATTTCTTGCTAGTTCATGGCTCCCTCTACCAAGTAATCTCTTCCCTTTCTCTCTTTCTCTGTCCTTCCTCCTTATTGAGCATCCCATTCCGTCATGTTCTCCATCTCTCTCCCCTTCTCCCCTCACCCCCCTCTTCTACCCTCCCAATACTCCCAATTTTCTCAGCAAATCTTGTCTGCTTCTTCTTTCCAGGGGATCCATGTATGTCTCCCCCAGGGTTCTTCTTGTTACCTAGTTTCCCGGGGACTATAGGCTGGTTGTCCTTTGCTACCTTAATAGTCATCATAGAACCTACATCCAGCAATTGGTGGAAGCAGATAGAGAGATCCCCAGTAAAGCACTGAGGTGAACTCCCAGAGATCAGTCCAAGAGAGGGAAGAACAGTAATATGAGCAAAGCGGTCAAGACCATGATGGTGATACTCACAGAAACAGCTAACCTGAGCTAGTGAGAGCTCACTGACTCTGGACTGTTAGTGGGGGAACCTGCATAAGACCAAACTAGGGCCACTGAAATTGGGGAACAGTTGTGGGGCCACTGAAATTGGGCAACAGTTGTGAGGCTTGGGCAGTCTGTGGGGCCACTGGCAGTGCAACCAGGATTCATCTTTAGTGCTTGATGTTGTGTTTTGGAGCATATTCTCTTTGGAGGGATACCATGCTTAGCCTAGATATAGGGGGGTGGACCTTGGTCCATGTTAGGACTCTCGCATCAATACTGGCCCCACCCACTAGGGCTGACAGTAGTGGCTACATTGTGCCTGCACAGTGCTCTTGCCCTCTCCCCCCCCACTCTGTCTCTGTACGTTGAAGCTGGAGACCAAGGCCTCTGCTACCTCTGACTGGAGCTGCAGCCTCTGCCACAGCGTTACTGCCGCCTGTCCTCTCCCCTGCTGCCTCCACCACAGCCGCCTGGTGCACTGTTGAGGCTGTGGGCTTGGCCTCCCTGTGCTCCGAGTCACTGGCATTTTCCAAGGGCAGCATAGCAGCAAGATGCACAAGAGCAGCACAGTAGCGAGATAGACAGCAATTAGTTGCACGCCAGCGGAAGAGCGTGGAGACACAGTTGCAAGATGCACACGGCACAATAGTGAGCCGTATACCAGCGGAAGACAGACACCAGCAACCTATTTCCACAGCTGCTGCCCCTTGGGGAGATTCCATGCCCCGTCCCCGGCCAGGGAAGGAGTGAGGAGCCTTGATCAACTGGTCAACTGCTGGTTGGCCGCATTTCCTTCTTCTTATCTCTGCCTTTCCCTAATAAACTTCTACGTGGGTTTGTTGAGCTCTATGGTTTATTTTTTATGGCCACAGGAAAAAACAGTCTTGCCTCAAAGTGATTTGTCAGACTTCATTGACTCCCCGTGGGAAGCCTTACACTTTCTGAAGAGTGGATGGAGGATGTGGTGGAAGAAAGGGTGGTGTGGGAGGAAGGTTTGGATTGGAGGAGGGAAGAGAATGATAGTGAGGATAGTTATGTAAAATGAGAAAAGACTATTAAAAAAAGAAGAAAAAGAAGGGGGGGGAGGCACCAAACCCCTGAACCTTGAGTTACAGATGATTTTTAGTAACGATGTGGGTCACAGGAACTAATCCAGACTCCTCTGAAGAGCATCCCATGAACTTAGGTGCTGAGTGATCTCTCCAAGCCTAGAGAATAATCATTTTCTAAAGCATAATTATTTAGGAAGGCAAGAGGCTCTGTCTTCCAGTCATTTGAGCAACCTAACTTCTATGCATGCTCTGTTCTGAGATGTGCAGATAATCACTGTCAGGAAGAGAGGGAAAAGTTCAGGTTTTAGCTGATTAAAGATCATTAGCAAACAGAGAAGGATTACAGCTTCCACCTGGAGCTCTTGAGCCCTTTCTATCAGTAGAACTGAGTATGTGTTTGGTCTTCCTATCACCACCAACACT
Source organism: Microtus oregoni (assembly GCF_018167655.1). Taxonomy (NCBI): domain Eukaryota; kingdom Metazoa; phylum Chordata; class Mammalia; order Rodentia; family Cricetidae; genus Microtus; species Microtus oregoni. The sequence continues at coordinate 8,054,237 of NW_024543077.1, read as the reverse complement.
GACAGAATTAAATTGGTTGTTCTGATCCCCTTTGTCTAATGCAATTTTTTTTCCTTTTAAAACCGAATGATGCATTTTGTCAATGTTTCTATCAGAATTTCCCTAATGTCTCCTTACTTACTTTGCATATCTTTTAAATGCCATCTGTGTTCCTTCTAAGTATTCTTTCTACTGAAATGAACCCATCTTTCCATAGCTTTTCTTACTCTATCCCCTCTCTCTTAAAAGAAACCTTTCAATATTATTGTTACATTTGTGTGTATGGGTATTTTGTCTGAATGTGTGTATTGGTATAAAGTATGCATGCCCAGAGTTGGCAGAGAACAGGAAAGAATCTCCGGATGTTGTGAGTAGAATTCAGTCCTCTGGGAGAATGCTCAGTACTCTTAATCACTAAACAATCTCTTCTGTCCCACCCCACCCTCTTTTTTAACAACTTTGTTTTTGCTTAATCATTCTATCTCCTATAAAATTACTGCTAGCATACATTTACATTTATGTACATACACATATATACAATACAATACACACAGATATACAGATATACATATACACATGCACACTCATACAATACACAAATATACACACATACAATACAAACACACAAACTCACACACATTCACACACAAATACATATGCGTACACACACATATACACATACATATATTTGATGGAATATTACAAATATCCCACAAAAGACTTTTGATGTTTTATTTTTCACAAAAGTTTAGAATTGTGCTGTTGCCTCTTTTCTCAGGTCACATTCAAAGAGCAAACTTCTTAAGAATTTTACACTCAGAGAAATCTGTTGAAATTCTGTTCATTTGTCACCTCACTTAATAGCAAGCACTTACCAGAGCTTGGCAACAACACTGCTTCTAAGATCATTAACGATCTTCACTTGTCCTGACCCAGCATAGACTTGCCATTATCGTTACACAGAGTTGATCACATACTTTATCCAAAGGTCTAGCTCTTATCTAACTTGAATTTTATTTGGATAATCAATCTACTTCCATAGTTTCTTAACATCTTAATTGGGAATACAACGGTAATTTTTATGGTGTAAAATAGTGTTTGACCCATGGCTTCAAATGTAGTTTTATATCTGTAGATAGAGTAGTATTTTCTTTTGTGGTAAATATCCAGATGGATTCTGGTGGATCAAATGCTTACACTTGGCTGTCTTAATGAATCTCTTAAATGTTGTCTGCCTTTAATTTATTCTCTAGTATTTTTCTTCGAAGACTAAGTATTTCTAAGATGAACAAGATGATTTGAATAGATTTTCAAGCTAAACTTGACGTTAGCATCTATTTCACACGATCCTCCCAATAGTTCACTGTGACCATTTCAACCATATTTTAAATCTATCTGCTTCTCTCTATTTCTTTGCCCTTATTCTAAGTGTAAGCTCTCTTGATGTCACTTAACCAATACTGTCAATTTTCAAATCAGGGGTTCCACTGACAATTTTAAAATCTAAAAACAATTGAACTATTCTAAAAGATCATTATTATACACAGACAATATTCTATACTATTGAAGTAGACGAAGTATAACTTGTCATCAAACTCCATATATTGATTCCTTCTCTAATTTCTTTTTTGTTGTTTTTTGAAACACTAGGCCTTGAACTCATGGCCTTATGCATGCTAAGCACTCTACCACGAGATACATTCCCAGTCTCCAATCTTATTTCTTACTTTTTAAAATTTGTATTTTATCATCATGTGTTGGCCATTCCTGTCCTGTTCCTCTCAAGATCTCCCTTTGTGTCTCTGTGCCTACAGTTTTGGGGTACATTGTTTTCCTCTCTTTTCTTTTTACAGTCACATTAGAATTGACACACAGGTTTAAGTAGTTGTCTTGATTCAATATATCAAGACCAGTTATTGCCATAATGTCTACAAAGGAAACTATACTTTTAAATTACTGTGTATTGTGATTGATAATTACCTCATTTCTGTTTAGTACATGTCTCCCTGACGAGGCTGACATCAAAGATTTAGGATGATATCTTCTTATCACAGTTACTTGCTATATACTATACTGGAGACACTCCAAGCCCTTATTAGTAGAACGAGTATTCTTTTGGAAAATATATTTCTAGGTCTGTGACAGAGAGCATTTGTCAGTAGTTCTAATGAGAAGTCACTGTGAAGAGAGAGATGCACTTTTATAAACTAGTTGTTGTCGCCAGGGTTCTTTAAAAATTTTGTCTGTATTTGGTTACTGTGTATTTTACACAATTACCTTGAGTAAATGTAAGCAGATGCAATAAACTGACAACAATATCTGTTGCGTGATAATTACGTTGTAGCTAAATATTTGGGATGGCTTGGGATTTGTGTTCACAGCCACACTATCCAAGGCTATTCCGTGATATTGTTTGAGATCCTAAACAGTCAGGAAACTAGAACTGTGGCTTTGCCTGGATCAGGCAAATTTCAAATCAACTCAGTCAGCAATCATACAAATCGCTCCCCTGACAAAAGCAGATGCTCGAGAAAACAAATCAGTTATCAGAACAGCTTTGTTAGAAAGCACATCGTGAGTGTGTTTGTACAACTTCCGTATCCAGACATAACAAACAAACATAAGTCTTCATGAGCAGCCTAGTTCGTCTGTTCATGAATTCTGTTAAGAACACTGCACTTTGGTACTGTGCGATTGGCATCTTAGCTTCATAATTAGTGGGTTTTTAGGACGAGTATTTCCTTTATTACTCGTGGATCTTAAGTGGAGTGAATTTTCTGATAAAAAATGATCAGGTTGTATGCGACAATAAATGCACACATTAGGTCAAATATTCAGCATTTTTATTGAAACGGTCATCGTCTTTTTCATATATGATATGGTGTACTTGGATGGACTGAAAGTTAGAGCTGCGTGAAACTGCTGTTAGTTTTGCTTCTCAACGTCAATGCTATTACTAGATTAGTGTTTTGAGACTTGTACGGTCTGAAAGTCAGCCTACAAACTCAGAGAGATCCATCCGCCTACCTCTACTTTCTGAGTACTAGGATTAAAGGCATGTGCCACCAACGCCCAGTTGATATTCTGATTTTAAAAGAAAACCAAGCCTATATACTTAACAAGCATTTAACTTAATTTTTTGAATGGTACAAACTATCTAAGCAGTGCCCTTGGAACCTCGTGTTTTCTCTCGTGTAATCTTTGGCCCCTACTCTCTAGTGCTTTTCGTAATAACGTGCTGTGTGATCTTCTGCTCTTCCTCCTTCCAAGCGCCTCTTCAGAGCCGCCTCCCCCACAGGCCGGACCTCTCCCTCTCTGCTGCACTAAACAGCTACTGCCCTTGTGATGCCCGCCCCCTCCATCTAATTTCCACATGTCTTAAAGATATTTTTGTTTAATTCATCCTACTTCTGAGACCTTAACCTAGAATTTTTCTTCAGTCTGGTAATAATTCAACGTAACCTGGTTGTCATAATTAAAAGGCATTCACTTAATCTCCTATTTTTTCCCTATGCTGAGATTTATTCATTTTGATTAGTTAATCTAGTTAAAATATTACCTTTTTTACTTAGCAAACCAGTCTACTAGTTTTAATTTTTCATTTCTCACAAACATTTAGTCAGCTATTTCATTATAGTCACAAACATGTGGAGTTTTTCATATTTCAGTTTTACTTGCATAAAGAGTGTGTATCTTAAATAAATCATACACCACATTCGCCACTGAAAGTTCTCTATTAATACAATGTTTTATAGAAATATAGCTACATATCTCACAGACAGGATCATATGTAGCCGTACATGTGGGAACCATGACGTTAGAAAACCACTTCCCAGCAAGAACAAGACGAAATGGATTTTATTGAAATTTTTCATTGAGATGCTTAACATCTTATGTTTCTGCTCTTTAATACTTTCTATTATACATAACTTATACTAGTAATTGATTTATATTTACTTTAAATTACTTTTTTGTTTAACTGAGGAGAATATTTGAAATATCACAGAAAAACAAGTCCATTATATTAAATTATTTAGTTTCCATATTTAATTATTTAGTATCCAGATAATTATTTAACTAGTAACTTCAGAATCACAGCATTAAAAAGTATAAGTCATGAACCTCACTGAAGCACATATTATTATGTAGAGGTAGTGCACAATTGGAAGTGTAACTGAATGACTTCAAATTTCCAAAAAAGGGGCTGGAGAGATGGCTCAGTGGTTAAGAGCATTGCCTGCTCTTCCAAAGGTCCTGAGTTCAATTCCCAGCAACCACATGGTGGCTCACAACCATCTGTAATGAGGTCTGGTGCCCTCTTCTGGCCTGCAGACATACACACAGATAGAATGTTGTATACATAATAAATAAATAAGTAGGGCTGGAGAGGTGGCTCAGCGGTTAAGAGCACTGACTGCTCTTCCGGAGGACCGGGGTTCAATTCCCAGCACCCACATGGCAGCTTACAACTGTCTGAAGATCCAGTTCCAGGGGATCTGACACCTTCACACCAATGCACATAAAATAAAGTTAAATAAACCATAAAAAAAAATTAAAAAAAAAATAAAATAAATAAATAAATATTTAAAAAAATTTCCAAAAAAAATCAATTTGGCTTTTTAGATAATATTTCAATATTCAGTGTGTGAGCACTGTTTTATAACTCGTAAGGAATATAAACTATGAATGGATATTTAGTTTCAACAAGAAAAAAATATATGAAATTTGTTGTTTCCTTTTAAAGCTATCAAGAGATGGGAAAGTGACTTCTCTCTTCAAAACAACAGTTAACTACTTTTCAAAATAGGAATCATGTGGGGGTAAGACCAGTCTCTTGACAATTGCGAGTTCTGGCTGAGCTTATTGCCCAACTACCTTCTGATTATCCATTCCTATTGAAGCACTGTTGGTTACTAAGTTGCAGCTCTTTGATTTTATGACTGTTTTATGAGTTAGTCCTGCATGAATTTTCTCAAAGCACATGAGGATAAATTAGCAGAAAGGCTCTTTAGAGATCATTATCAAATAAACATCAGACATGAACCACAGTGGATGTGCAATGGGATGGAAAGAGATTAATGAGGGCATGGGAAATTGGAAGTCAGATTTTATTTAGCTGGAATTAATTAATTAGTTAATTGGGAGGACAACATCTCAACCTGTGGCTTGGGTAAGCCTCAATTTCACAACAACCCCCTGCCTCAGCTTTCTGAATGCTTAGATTTTGGAAGTCAGATTTTAGTATGTGAAGTTTACTTTTTTTAAAAAAAAAAATCTCAAATTGCCCTTCTTTTCTTTCCCCCAAAATATACCTTCCTCAACTCTCATAGAGATAGTTCACACGTATAAGGTGAAGCTGCCCTTTATGGTTAGTTTAAGCCACACAAAGACATGGAAAGCATGTGCATTCTCTGTCAGTCAGACTTTCATCAATGACACAAAATACCTGAGCAGAACAAAAGGACAGATTTGGCTCCCAGTTTCAGTTTATCACAGCAGGATTTTTTTTTTTTTTTGAGCAAAGCAGCTCATGACACAGCTGGAAAGAGTGAATGAAAATATTCCAAAAATATTTCTTTTTACTTTTAATTGCATTCGAGACTCCTGCTTCTGAGGCGTCCAACACAGCCATTGTTCTTGATTTAAGTTTGAAATCATATCCACACGCACACAGTCTGTCCTTTCCCAGCCTCCTGGCACATGCTCAGACAATCACGTTGACAGTGACAGCAAACCATCATATGCAATGTGTTTCTATCAAAGTGTATTACAAAAACCAGTGGGGAGGGGCTGCTGGGTATGTCCTCATGTTGAGAGAATTTCCAAAAGAAGTGATTTGCTTCTGTGTCCTCTGCTTCTTTGTGCATGTATTTGAGGTCCTGAGCTGAAATGTCAGCCTGTAGCTGGTACCACAGAGGCAGAGGTACAGCCGCCGCTTAGGTTTACACAACTCCTGTGACAGAAGAGAGGTCTTTATTCTCACACCTTCAGTCTGGTTTGGCTGATACTTAGAAACGAGCATTTACTGTTGACATAATGTTATATTTTCATTTGCTTAAATTAATATCCTAATAATGTCGTATGGAATATTTGATATTTTAAATTAAAATTTACAAATCACCGTGGGGAGTCCAATAGAGAAGACCACTCCAACATAGTCTATAGCCAGCTGAAAGTCTTTATTCCACCTGATGGAAGTACACTCAGCTATTGGGAACCCAAGTATAGTACCAAGCATTTAAAGCAAGGCAGTTTTGAAGACAAAAACTATAACCTCTTATACTATTCTACAGTTGTAGTGTGAGGTTTTGTGCAAGCAAATAGTTTAACAGAAGTTAAATTATCTGGGACTTCTTGGCACCTGGTTCCTGGAGGAGAGATCGGTAATTTTCCATCAAGAAGATCAAATTCTAGTCAAACTTAAAATGGCTTTAGCAAGAGTACAAGATGGAGAAACCTCTGCATTGTCCTGTCCTGACAAAATTTTAATTAAAAATTATATTTTCTTCATATAATCTTTCCTTTCAAGATCTTTCAAGATAATATTGTGGTGGTTCTGGGAGGATGGTTACAGGTATCTTGGAAAAATTAAAAATATTAGTTTAGCAATGTGGTAGTAGCATTTATATCAAAAAATATGAATACTATTTTCTGTCATAGTATGTGATAAGTGGAGTTCTGATTTTGGAAGGCGTTCAAATAGGTCCTTGTGTACCTGTTGAGGTACTGGTTTTTGCATTTCAGAGCAAATGATTTGGTTCAGAGACACAGGTTTAAAAATAGGAACAGAAAAAGTTTATTAATAAGCAAGACCCAAAAAAGCAAAACATGTTTTTCACATAGACACATTAATGTGAAAGGAAAAATATTATTACCACACCACAAGACAAATAACACAGGCAACTAAGGACCACTGAGAGCAGAGAGAAAAATATTTTCCTTAATAATTGGTTGTGAAATATCAAGAGATCATTCCCGAAATCATATCCAACTCCTAGAAAAGAAGCATAATAATAAACAAGAATAAAACAAAGCAAGCAAACAACAAACAAAAAAACTCTAAAGGAAATACACAGATACACATATGTGCACACATTCACACCTGAGTATACACACCCATGCCCACATACACACCCCCACACACCAACACACACACACAACACACAAAATCTAAACAAAAAATAGAAACCATAATATATAAGTCAAAGACCTGTAAGGTTAAAAAAAATGCCCAAACAAAGCTTTATGAGACAAACCATCTCCCAAAATACCATTGAGCTCATTTTGTGTTGTCTTTCTACTGCTGGGCAAAAGGCCTGCAGTAAGTATGGTTTGTATACCCCATGAGACTACATTGGAAAAACTAATTCATTTGTAAATTGTTATCATTTTGATATAGTGTCCATTTTCAGGATGGGGACTGATGTCCAGTTCCCTTCTCAGTACTGGAACTCCATCTGACATGAACCTTTGTAGGCTCTGACCGTGCTGCCATCGGCTCTGTGAGTTCATATGTGGACCAGTCTGTTGTGTCTGCAGCACACCATCCTGTTGGTGAATTTCATGCCCTATTGCTCTTAAAATCTTTTTTGCATTCTCTTACACAGAGTTCCCTATGTCCTTAGGCAGAGATTTGATGTAGACATTCCATATAGGACTGACTGTTACAAGGTCTCTCACTCTAGGCATTGTCCAGATTTGGGTCTCTGTATTAATTTCCATCTACTGAGAACCTGTGCAATTATCCAGGGCTAATGAGGTCATGGATGTTGGAGAAGAACCTACACCGCTAGAACCTGTACTCCCTAACAGCAATCTATACATTCCTTCTTAAATCTACCAATAAGTGTAATCATCACCCCTCATTAAGGATAGCACTGCAGAAAATCACAACCAAAGGGCAGAGTTGTGGAACCCAAAAGCAGAGACATCTAAGCATCCTCTTACCTGGGGCTCAAAGGACATTTCCTGGAAAGACACAGGGTGGTCATAAGACCCAGAAGATCGGAGCACAGGGAATTTTTTTGTTTGTTTGTTTGTTTGTTTGCTATGAGAGTGTGTGTCCTAGTAATATCAGAAGCTACCCCCATAAAGACATAAAGATTCATCAGTATGACTGTCTAAATGTGGGCTGAACAAGGATGACAGAAGTAGGTATGCTGACTTTGTTGAGGATAGCTCAGGAGGCCTCAAAGGAGTACAGCCAACCAAGTAATGGTGGGACTGGGAAAGATAGTCTTCCCCAGGAAAGGACACACTGGCTGGCTATCCATCACACACTGGTCAGCCCTGAAAATATTCAGATGATTCACATTATACAGACTAACCAGGTTATGTATAGGAATGCATATGTATATACATATATGAAGATGCATATAACATCAACTAATGAAAAACAGGCAGATCAGGGAAGGGTATATGGAATGGTGTGGAGACAGGAAAGGTAAGGAGAAATGTAGTTATAATCTCAAAACATAAATGAAAAGTGAAGGAAAGCACAAATGGTATTTATCTATTATAGATGACAAATTGGAGTAATGCATTATTCTTGGCATTTTTATTTCTACATTTGTAGTTTTTCCCAGTTTATATTTATGAGAGGTACAGATATAGTAATGTTCAGTTTCAAGAGGGATACAACCAGAGTAATGGAGACATTAATTTTTCTCACAACTTTTTCCTTTTTTGCTTTCCTCCCATCTCCCTTTCTTCTGCCAAGCCACATTGCATTAGTCCTAAAGCCCACATTCAGAGAACATCTTTCTTACCATCTCCAACAGGAGGTTGGCTATGTTAATCTACTCCTAATCCCAAAGTGCAGATTCTGTAAAGGCTTTCACAGCCTTTTTCAAATACTAAGTTCAAAGAGAGGAAGTTTTTACACACTTTTAACTTGTAATGTGCTTTTACATTAAAAATTAATATCAAATGTTAGTATTAAAATATTCAGGGAGAATATTACATCAAAGTAAGGGCAATCATAATCCCATGTGGAATAGCATGAAGCCTGAATGTAGAAGAAGCCTTAAAAGCATGGCATCTCCGCTGCATGTAAGAAGTTGACAAAACATGAGTTTAAAGACATCAAAAGGAACTGCAAAATATTCAATGTGTAAGCACATTAAAACCACAAGAAAAATGAGTATTCTCATTGATAGCTGTATATGTCTTTGGGTCTAAAGGAAAAAAAATTATTAGCACTCAATTATTCACCAGTACTAGTATTAAGAGAGGTTTAACGTATAACTATTTGAGGCCTATGGTAAAAATTAGGTTTTACAGATCAGGAAGAAAATTTAGCTAAAAAACACCTCTTATAAAACTACATCAAATAATTTTGATTATTAAGCTTACTAAGCTTATTAAGCTTTACTTGAAAAACTTAAAGAGAGTCTGAGTTAAAGTGTGTGTGTGTGTGTGTGTGTGTGTGTGTGTGTGTGGTTTTCAATAGAATTAGCTGTTGTAGTTTGGTTTGTAAGTTTCTCAAAGACGCATATGTTACATCAAGTCATGAACATAAAGAAAGGACTGGTATGGATGAGATACATATTGTGATAAGGATGGCAAGGAGATGAGAAAGGGTTGTCGGGATAGAGTAGGCAGAATATATTTTGTAAGGTACGTAATTATCAAATGACAAAATTAATTGATAAAAACTACAACTAAAGAACGAATAATCAAAAAATACTATTATATACTATATCTATAGACTATAGAGTCAATCTAGTAACTACGTATTTTTATTAAACATTCAAATATAATTTTAAAAAATGAATTATGATTGATATCAAATAAAACATGGACACTTTTAAATACAGAGGTATAGAATATCTCCTATGAAAGTGTCGATGACTGGCCTCCACAAAATCACCTCTTACAGGGTAGGTGCATGGAAATAGAAGAAATATAAGTAAAGAATACAATGACACATAAAACAACAAGACAGAAACCATAAGACAGTATAGGGAAGGTATTTTAGGGATTCCTGAAATCCAACTGTGTTTATTTTTCCACAGCTTTAATACCCAACATACCCAGGGGGAAGGAGAAGGCAACAAAAGGCTTTATTAACATGATACCAAAGGGTAACTCATACAGTCAATGGCTTCACCACTCAGAGACATCAAATGATTAGCATTCTGCTGTCTAGGTACTGAAGGTGCTGTAGGTCACTTTTTCTGAAGACTGCCCTTCCCTAGGTGACCTCACAGTTACTAAAGAAGGAGCAGAAGCACATTTGCATATCCTGACCACCTGTCAGGATGACATGGACTTACTAGAATGAGCTACCTTAATCTTAAAAGAACCAATCAGTCACCTACTGAGTTAAGATGTGCAACTCTGCCTGCCAATTTCCAAACTCTCTGACCATCAGACAAGGTGGGAATGGACCTGCATTTTTCGACCTCCACATGAAAGCAACAAAAATTTATAGAAAACATCATATGTTACAGCTAACATCTAGAAACTGATACCATACTTTTGAGACCTTAAATTTTTGTGAGATTAATTATTCCTACTTTCTGTCATTTATTACCTGAGGCAGACTGCATACATGAAAGCCTTTGAAGTAAATGCAGAACATCTCACAAGTATAGTCAGAAGGGCCTTGCCAGATTTATCTGTATAATTATTTTATCTGTAAGGTCAAAGGCAAGACAGAATATTTTAACATAAAAGTATATAGTGAAAAACTTTAATAATACTTACAAAGCATATGAAATTTACACTAGAAAGTAACTTTCTAACATATATCATGAATACCTATCACACCCCTCCCCAAAAATCAACTCAATAAGAAAAAGGAAATCAACTGTTAATATCCAATAATATAAAGTGTTCTGTAGTGATAGTTCTAAAACATTCTGAAAGCCAATGATAAGAGACATGTAACGTGACTAATCAGGTTATTGGTGACTAACAGAAAATACAACATAGGGATTTACATATAAATTTGTATGTAAATTAAATGTTCAACATATACAAACAGGCACAGACACACACACTGTAGAATTGGAAATAGTCTGATTAACGTACATATGACTTCAAATGCCTACTGCTTTGTGTCAAAACCATTTACAGTCTAGTGTTCCAACAGTTTTATAAGCACAATGCATTGTTATTAATGACAGTCACAAGGCCGTTGAGTATATATCTTGAGTGTATTCTTCTACATGACTATAATGCTGCATCTGTTGCCCATTTACCCATTTCTCATTTCTATGCCCACTGAAGTATCTGGGAACCACTCCTATTCTCTGTTTCTGAGTGAATAATTTTGTAAGTTCTTCACGTAAGGGATATAATACAGTATTTAGGATTTTTATTTTGGTAATTTGTTAATATGGTTGCATATAAGTATTCTTTTCTGTCACAAATGACAAGATTTCTCTTTTAAAGGCTGGATAGTATTTCATTACTATCTTTGCATCCGTTCTTGATTGACACGTGTGTTGATTTCATGCTTTGGCTGATGGAGAAACGCTGCAGTGAATGTGGGGTTGCAGATGTCTCTGGCATATCGACTTGTATTCCTTGAATAAACATATAGTTTTAGCTTGATTGATGTGGAAGATAGCTTTAGTTGTAGGACTTACTTATTATTCCCCAAATAGCTGCATGCATGCACAATGTACAGGGCTTATCTATTGCTGGTGTTGCTGACTTTCTTATGTGTTTTGGAAACTGAAATTTTCTCAGATGCATTGTTTGAAAATATTTTCCTCATTCTGTAATGATGTTAAGTGGTTTCTTAGCTGATGATCTTTTCCTTAATTCCATGTAATTTTGTTTGTTTCCATCCATTTTTTTCTAAGCTCTGGAATTCATACTCATGGAACAATTGCTCTTAGCATCAGCATGTAAATGGAAACTATTCTTTCGTTTTTGACTGCTCAGATTCATGTAATCACGCAGAAACTATATTAATTACAGCACTGTTTGGTCAATAGCCTAGGCATAATATTAGCTAGCTCATACATGTTAAATTAACCCATTTCTATTAATCTATATATCGCCACAAGGCTTTGGATTCCCTGTAAGCTTCTTGCATTATTGTCCTTTGACTGCAACATGGTGAATTCCTGATCCTGCCTTCTTTCCTCTCTCTCTGTTCAGATTTCCCCCCAACTGTATTCTGTCTTTCCATAGGCCACAGTGGCTTCTTTATTAACCAATGGTAATAAAGCGTATTCACAGCATACAGAGGGGAATCCCACATCAGCAGCTTGGGGTTCCCTTGTTTTCTTCTGGTAGCATTTTGGTGTCAGGTATTCTGTTTGGTCATACCACATTTAGTGTTGATTTTATATTTGACCAGAGATAATTGTCTATTGGATTTCTCGTTCTGTGAATACCACTTCTTGCAGAGTGTCCTTTCTGTTAATAGGTTTTAGCATTGTGGAGAACAAGTTGGTTGTATATTTTTATGTTTATTTGGGGGATTGTTGGAAAGTATTCAAAGGAACTGTAGGGGGAGAAAAGTGAGTAGGAAGAATTCTGTGGCCATAAATCTTTACACATTACTTCTAGTGCCCCAGAAACAGCATCCTAACCTCCGTTGTCTATCTGTGCTTGCCAGTGTGCAGCATTTCCTTCTAGCTTCCTATCTTCTTCTGCTTTATTTTGCTCTCATAACATCTTTTTGAAAAATTTAAGAAAATAAATACAAAATTAATCACATCATCCACTTATCAGTTCTCTTCACTGTAACCTATTCTATCTAGTTTAATCGTCAGCACTATTTCTCGCTCACCTTGATCTCATCAACATGTATGGGGGATCCAGAATTCTTCATCATAAAGAAAGTGCCTCCCCTGATATCGATGCCTTGGTTCTATGTCATTTCTTAGACAAAGATGAAAAGTGAATTGACTCCATAGTCTCCTTCAAACTCCTTTAGCCATCAGTTCAAAGATTCTCTTGTTTCTTTTTTATCTTTCATTTCTTTCTCTCCCTTTCCATACTGGGCTTCTACTAGTTTTTTTTATTGATAGCTGTTAGACTACATTGAGATTTGTTTTGGTTGCTCTCTTTTTTTTTTTTTCTGAACACCGGAAATTTCCAGGTCAATGTTTTCTAATATTATGTGTGTGTAAACAGCTCCCAAATTTATGTCAGTCACTTGAGCCATGATATTCATATATTGAACAGATAATTGACATCACTCCTTGCATATGTACAAATATTTAACATACACTATTTAGTTTTGGTGCATCCATTTTTATTTTTGAAGTTTTCCTTTTCTGGTATTTGCCATTTTAGTAAAAAGTATCCCGACTCAAGGAAAAGTTCAGGATTCCAATTTGAGAGCTTTATTTAATCTCTGTATAATATTTATTATCAAATCCTAGAGATACCATCTAGAAGCTATAACCACCTATAATCTCTTTTTTACCACACCAATGTAAATGAGTAAATTAACCCTTTTTCCTCTCCTAAAGTAAAAGAATATTTTTATAATTATTGTGCTTTCTTTCCCTTTATCTCTTATTTTCCTAACTAGTTTGCTTGACCCAGCGGACTAAAATTATTTTTCATGAATAGTTATTTATTTGTTATTTATTTTATTTCCTGATTTCTCACTTTCTTAATCCAAGCCTCTCTCTGATTTTACTTTTAAAGTCTCATGTCCTATGATGACCTAAAAATCTCTATTAATTTGTTTTATGTTATCAATGCTACCATCTTCTCTTTATTTGATGAGTATTTTTTCTTTTTTCTGTTTTAAACAATCTTATTTTGAATATCAATTCCAGTTCCCTTTCCCTCTCCTCCTCCCACTACCTTCCAGCCTTCTCCCCACCCCACCCCCATCCACTCCTCAGTCCTCCCAATGGGAGTCAACAGAGTCCCTCCTATCACTTGAGACAGGACCAAGGCCCTCCCCCTATATGTAGCCAGAGCAAAGCATCCTTCCTTAGAGAATCTGCTACAAAAAGTCAGTTTTTCACTAGGGATAAATACTCGTTTCACTGCTAGTGTCCCCACAAACTGCCCAAGGCCCACAACTGTCACCCACATCTAGAGGGCTTTGTTCAGTTCTGTACAGGTTTCTAGCTCTTAGTCAGAGTCACTGAGCTTCCGCTTGCTCAGGCCAGACATTTCTGTCAGTTTCTCCATCATGGTCTTGACCCCTTTGCTCCTATTATTGCTCCTTCCTCATTAAGGCTCGACTCCAGGAGCTCAGCCCAGTGCTGACTATGGATCTCTGCATCTGCCTTCATCAGTTATGGATGTAGGTTCTAAGATGACAGTTAAGGTCGTCACCAATCTTTGCAGTGCATTTCTAGCTCCAGCTTTCATCTATTCTGTTCTCCTAACAAGTCAGCATTGCTCTTGGCTTAGAGAGTTTTACCCATTTTAACATAAATCATGATTATGCTTCTACTACAGAACTAACTCGAAATTCAAGTTTCCATTTCCAGCCAGTGTCTATTTCTGTATTCTGTCTGGGCTTCATTCTAACCTTTACCCTTAGATTGCTTGACTAGGGATCTATGGCATGAACATGGTGAGAAACTCACTTTACATAAGATATTGAAGGGAAGAAACAAAAGACAAGTATGTAAATTTATGATGGCTCATTTCACCACACTGGCTGCATGGTGGAAGAGAGGCAATCTAAGTCCAGCTTGGTAATAAACTGTGCTCACCAAATGAGTTGCTTCATGACGTGCTCACAACCAATCAATGGGCCCCTTTCACCGGATCTACAGTGAGAAAGACAGCAGCAAGCGAATGAGGGGATGACCTGATTTTGTCAAACCCTAATACAAATTTATGATTCTATAAAAGTGTCTTTACTTTAAAATTTCATTCCTGAAAGTGAAAACCTTTACTTACAAAGGTTTTTTTTTCCCAGTTTTGCATGAATGAGTTTATTAGGTAGATAGTCAGCAAAGTCAAACAAAAAATAACAAGTAAAGAACGACACATTGATGACAGACAGCAGAACTTTATCAAATTAGTATCAAGATGCACAGCGGCCGACACTGGAATGTGGGATTGGTTTTAATAGCAGCACAGGAATGCTGCAATGATGGGATAGATGACTATGTCACAGAGAGCAAAGGCGAGCTAGCAAAAACAAAGTCCCTTTGTCTTTGTACTGGAGCTGCTTCCAGAAGCTTCTGCACACGTTTAGGATGGGTCTTCCTGCTTCAATTAATCTGATCAAGAACACCCCTCATGGGAGTTCCCAGTGACTATTTTTATCATGGGGTTTGTTTGCAATAATTTGAGATTTGAATATAATTCATTATATTCCCCTTCCCCTGTTATCCCTCCAACCTTTCCCGTGTATCTTTTTTCTCTCTTTCAAATATATCACCTCATTTTTTTCAGGTGACTACCTATATCTCTGGAGAAGTGGTTCTTAAATACAAAGCAGCTCAGAACTTTCATGAGAACTATTTTAAATATGAGGAGAAAAATGTTAAAGTTCATTCTTTTAAAAAAAATAGATTTTTTATTGTATCATGAACACAAATAAATACCAGCAGAAATCAATCAAATATTTTTTTTGTTTTTTATTTGTTTGTTTTTTTAACTACAGATGACTTAAGTTTTACAAGTAGGATCTTGTAGTTTTGTAACTGGAGGTCTCTTTTGAAACATTAGAACAATGCTCCCATTGGAGAAACTGGACCTCTGGATAGAAAGAATCACTTCATTTGAAGCGCCCAGTTCAAGATGTACTTACTGTTTGGGACAGAATGAAGATTTTTAAAATCCAAACTTGCAAAGCATGACTACAGAAGATAAATCATTCCTCCCTGCTACAGTTTTCTTTCCTAGCATATTGAAATCAGTCAAAGCATCTTACAAAACAAAATAGGCCAAACTGTTCTACTTTCCAAAGACAAGTCATTAATTCCTTTTGCCAACTATTTGCTTAGCTCTTTGTATTTTCTACATAGCAAGAAAATAAGTTTGACTTTTTTGTGTGAAGTGAATGATTCTCTGATTGAGCGCTTGTCTTTAAACAAATGCATGTCTTATGAAGATGATTTTGACCACATAGCAACCATAAGCTACAGTAATTTTAACTTTGAGAAAATATGCTTAAATGGCATAAGGGAATTTTGGTTAGGCATCAAGAAAGACATTACACTCAAATAAAATTAGATGTCTTAGAATTTATTGATCAGTTAGTAACAACTGCATGCATGGTGATGAAGCATGTTGCTATCTGTTAAGAGCATCTCACTGTGTACATCTTTGTGGTTGCATCCTTTTTATTCTGAAGATGCTACAATGTGATAGAAGTCACACTTTGCTTAGCCTGGGAATTTTCAGTGTAAGCTGGGGCTTAGTAACACCTCCTTTTGCATTTTCAGTGCAAGATGCTGTTTTCAAAAGCAGTTGCTCTGGCAACAGGAGAGGCACAGGGCAAGGACAACAGAGACCTCGGAAGGAAACTGTGTAAGAGCTGAATCTAGCAGCAAGCAAGGCAGGATAACATATATAAGTTGATGAAAGAAACGTAAGCGATAGGTCTTGGGGAGCCTCACCCTTCCTGAAGCAAACAAGACTCTTGTTACTACACACTGGGTTTTGAGGTGTTTTGGTTATATCACAATAGAGAGAAGTGTGCCCTGCTCGTTAGTTTCAGAATGCTTCTCTCCAAAGGTCTCAGGGAAAAGAACAGATGCGTAAGTGACCCACCGTACAGGTTGGAGGCAACCTGTCTGCATTACGTAATTGCTATCTTTTCACCTTCAGTGTTTATATGTGTTAGACTGTGAAATATGGAGACCACTTTCCCCGTTAGTGCAAAAATGGAACGATTACAGAGTTCTGTGTTTTATTAAACTCCACATCCATTTTGCTAAATAGTAGAAGAAAATGTGGTTCATGAACTTCAATTTATATTTCCTTTTGAAATGGGGAATAATAGCAATACTTCACTGTTGCCCAGAGGAGCCATAATCACTAACCTTCTAAATGCAGCTTCTGTTATGATTGGTAGGCAACTCAAGGTATTTCATTACAAAAGCATTGCCGCAGCTAGCATGGCCCATTTCCTTCCCATGATTATATTATATAGCATTTGAGATTTATTCTAGTTTAAAATTGGTAATAATAATGAATTCATTGTTTACTGTATTTGCAAATGTCTTGATATAGGATAATGGGTTTTTCTCTTGGAGAGTCATAATTTATGCCATATTGCTTATCATATGTTAGATGTTTGGATATTTTCCATTGGTCCCACAGAAAAGTTTGGGAGTGATTTCTTATTAATAAAGAAACTGCCTAGACCCATTTGATAGGCCAGCCCTTAGGTGGGTGGAGTAAACAGAACGGAATTGTAGCGGCGTAAACGAATGCAGACAGATTGTAAAAATATATATATAGTTTTAATGTAGAAATAGACTTACAGAACCACCGTTCCCGCGGAGACCAGGAAAGCAGAAGAGACAGCTCAGAGCATGCTCGCCAAATTTATAGGCAGACATTAGCCCGAGGCGAACACACCCCCTAAGGGGCGGGACTTATCCCTACATCTCCCCTTTTTGTCTAAATAAGACAGAACTAAATCAAATACAACTACATACAATAACAACAAATAATAAATATAACAAACAATATTGAGAACAAAAGCTTTGCTAAACATTCTATCTCAAGGAGTCCAAATAATGTAAAGAGTAACTACAATTATATAATCTTCAACTCAGTCAAAGATCTGAGAAGGGAATAAACACTACTCAACAAACGAGATATATCCAAAATGTGCAACAATTGACAGAGACAACTGACTACCTGGGCAATCACCCAAAGTCTCGTTTGCAATGTTGAGTCAACCAATATTGGCTAAGGCCTAACATAACTGACATACCATTAATAAAGGCAAGGAACTTTTCAAAACTATCTTACCCTGTCTTGGCAGGATATGACAGTCCTGTTTTATCCATTGATGCACGCTCTGTATCTGTGTCAGTGGTTGAGGTATGGGCATTTCTTTGCCCAAAGGCCAGTTCTGCCAAATAGAAAGGCTCCAGGTGGAGTGTCTTTGGTGCTCAACATTCTCTCGGGAATAGAGCAGTGTTGCCAGGAGCAATTGTGTCTCACTATCACGAAACTCTGAGTTAGATTAAGGGCCATTTTCTACAGCTCTTTGAAGGGGTTGAAGATTATCTATCTATACTGAGTATAATCTCTATATATCTAAAGAACCTGATTAGTCTGATTATAAATGACAAACTTAGATGACTATTTATCTATATAATTCTCAATATCTATCTAACTTAAAGACTAAGACAATAAACAACTGTGTAACAAATGAGGATAATGATCTCCAAATATAAACACTGTACAAATATACATTGCAATATGGCAAATATATATCAATACACAAACATTATATAAGTATCTTAATCAGAGGTAGAAATGTACATTGCAATATGGTAAATATATACAATATATATATCAATACAATATATGTCAATACATAAAAATGTTTTAAACAGACATAGAAATAGTCAATATAATTTAACTTTGTTTCAATATACAAGAATTGATACCAATATATTTGTCTAAAAGCAGTAACTCACAATTATAAATCTATTATCCCATCATTCCCTCTTTTTTTTTATGGTCCCTGAGCTTATAAAATTCCTCCCCCAACCTCCCAACCCCTAAATGATGTCCCTAAACCCAGGGGTAAATTTTACTGGGAGAGGGGACGTCGTCCTCTAGAATTACTTCCAGCTGACATGGGGGTGACGTTCTTTCTGGGGATCCTGTGAAAGTAAAATGATGGTTAAATTTCAAGATCAATGTCTTTTAAAATTGCAAATAGTCTCTGAGTATTTTGTGGAGGTCTGGCCAGAATGTTGTACAAGATGTGCACCATTTCAGCTAACCAAGTTGGGATTGTCTTGTGCAGCTGGTATCCAAAACAGGTCTTGTAGTAGCGCTATCAGTATCATGACGTCATATCAACCAGGTAGAGTTGTTGTTGTGGCGCCCCATCTTCTTCCTGGAAACTTCAAATGTCACTTCAGGAAAAACTCATTGTTCATTATGAAAAACTTAAACATTAATCATATAGACAAATATAGACATACATATATATATTCACTGAAAGGCATGATAGATATATTCAATGAAAAGTATGATAGATATGAAGAAAAGCAAAGATGTTTTCTAAACTAATATTTCTTTCTGTTCCATATCATGGCTCTTGACATGAGACAGAAACTCCAGAAAGTCTGGGTTTTTCTCTTACTAACAGGCTTGGAATTGGAGAGGGACTGAGCCAGAGTCCAACTTCAAAACCAGCTCTATATATTTATAAAGAAATGTTTAATAAGACATATAAATAAAAATTAATACTTACAAAATGTGTCCATCCATCAGTAATTAAATATTCAGGGTCCCTCAGTTTCTTTGAAGATGAGTATTTTCCTGTGGAGATAAGAAAAGAACCCTGCCCCCAAACTATCTGTATTTCTTACCATCAGTATGCTCACCATCCTTGTGAATGAATTGCTATTTATCTTTTCCAAGTGGCTTCTCTTCTTCAAACCGAACCTTTATTAATTTTGACGGTATCCACAATTTTTCCTCACCTGTGGAGATAAGAGCAAAACCCCTTCCCAACACAGCACATCTCCTGGCTTCCATTGTGAGGTCAGCACATCCTTGAAATAAACTGGTTGATTTAGTTCAGTAGACTTTTCCATTATCCAATGTCTTTCTGCAGCCGTTGTTCCCTTCTCATTAGCGATGAGAAAATTCAAGGTTAACAAAGCATTATGTATCCTATTTCTGGGGGTGTTTTCCACCCCTTTCTGTTTGTTCAACATATCCTTTATAGTTCGATTTGATCTTTCTATGACTGCTTGACCTGTAGGGTTGTATGGTATACCTGTAACATGCTTGATATTGTAATAGTCAAAGAACCGTTTCATTTTCCTAGAGACATAAGCAGGACCATTATCCGTCTTTATTTGTGTAGGTATACCCATGATAGCCATGACTTCTAATAAATGAGTGATTACTGAATCAGCTACTTCTGAACTTAAAGCAGTTGCCCACTGAAAGCCTGAATAAGTGTCAATGGTGTGATGAACATATTTTAATTTGCCAAATTCTGCAAAGTGGAACACATCCATCTGCCAGATTTCATTCCTTTGGGTGCCCTTTGGATTAGCCCCTGCAGGCAGTGGCATTTGGTTATAGAAAGAGCAAGTAGGGCATTTCTTTACAATCTCCTTAGCTTGTTGCCATGTAATTGAAAACTCTTTCTTCAAACCTTTGCTATTAACACGATGTTTTTTTATGAAATTCAGAGGCTTGTAGCACACTACCAATCAATAATTGATCAATTTCTGCATTACCTTGTGCTAGAGGACCTGGCAGACCTGTATGGGATCGGATGTGTGTTATGTACATAGGGCAAAGCCTGTTTCTGATCAAATCTTGAACCTGGAGGAACAATGAGGTTAGTTCAGTATCATCAGGTATAAATTCAGCAGTTTCAATATGTAAAATAACTCTTTCTGTGTATTGTGAATCTGTAACTATATTAATAGGTTCTTTAAAATCCCTTAGCACCATAAGAATGGCATATAATTCCGTCTTCTGGACAGAATTATACGGACTTTGTTCCACCTTATCCAAGTCTTCTGATTTGTAACCTGCCTTCCCTGATTTATTGGCATCAGTATAGAATGTACGGGCTCCAGTTATTGGAGCATCATGGACGATTCGAGGAAGAATCCAAGAAGTTCTCTTTATGAAGTTAAGCCGCTTGCTTTTTGGATAGTTGTTATTAATGTCTCCCAAAAAATTAGCACAAGCTTTTTGCCATGGTTCATTATCTTCCCATAATTTCTTTAGTTCATCAGCAGTGAAAGGCACTATAATTTCTGTTGGGTCTATGCCTGCTAGTTGACGAAGTCTCAGCTTGCCTTTTATAATTAACTCAGAGACTTTTTCCACATAAGTTTTCAGTTTCTTACTTGGTTTATGTGGTAAAAAGATCCATTCCAAAATAATATCATCTCTCTGCATTAAAATTCCTGTAGGAGAAATTTTTGATGGTAGTATGACGAGAATACAATCGAGCTCTGGATTCACCCTGTCCACATGTGCCTGTTGTAATTTTTCCTCAATCCTTGTCAGTTCCTTTTCTGCTTCAGCTGTTAATTCTCTGGGACTGTTTAAATCTTTATCACCATCCAAGGTTTTGTTCAAATGAATTATTAGATCAGGTGTTATTCCAATAGCTGGTTGTAGACTGGAAATATCTCCTAACAGTCTTTGAAAGTCATTAAGAGTCCGTAGGCGATCTCTCCTAATTTGTGCTTTTTGTGTCTTAATTTTTTGCAAACCTATTTTATAACCTAAGTAATTAACAGAATCTCCCTTCTGAATCTTTTCAGGAGCGATTTGCAATCCCCATTTAGGTAAAAGTATCTTTATTTCTTCAAACAGTCTGTTCACGGTATCCATGTTTGAATCGGATAACAAGATGTCGTCCATGTAATGGTATACTATAGATTTGGGAAATTTCTTGCGTATTATTTGCAATGGTTGGTTCACAAAATATTGGCACAGGGAGGGGCTATTTAACATACCCTGGGGGAGGACGGTCCAGTGGTACCTCCTTGAAGGTTGAGAATTGTTATAAGTAGGCACTGTGAAGGCAAATTTTTCTCTATCTTCTTTTTGCAAAGGTATAGTGAAAAAACAATCCTTTAAATCAATAACTATGATTTAACTATTATCCTTTTGGTAATAAAGAGGGCAAAGGAATTCCAGATTGCAGAGGGCCCATAGGTTGAATAACCTTGTTGATGGCCCTGAGATCTGTCACCATTCTCCATTTACCTGATTTTTTCTTAACCACAAATACAGGAGAATTCCAAGGGCTGGTAGATTCTTCTATATGTCCAGCATCTAGTTGTTCTTGTACCAGCTGTTCTAAAGCCTGTAACTTTTCCTCAGCTAAAGGCCATTGCTTTGTCCATATTGGTTTCTCAGTCAACCATTTTAGAGGCAAGGCTGTTGGTATCTCTAAAGGGACATCAATTGCTTGTTCTTGTACAGCCTGAATGGCCGGTTTTCTCTGTTTGTAATATCTTTTAATATTATTCTCAGAAATATAGGCTCTAGAAGTAGCAGGAATGTTAATTTCGGTATTCCATTGTTATAATAGGTCACAACCCCATAAATTCATTGCGATATTGGCTACATATGGCCTTAATTTTCCTATTTGTCCCTCTGGCCCTATACATTCAACCCATCTCGTGCTCTGCCTTACTCGAGATAGGGTTCCAATTCCCAGGAGCTGAACATTTACATTCTGAAGGGGCCAATACGGATGCCAAGATTCTGGGGTAATGATACTTACATCAGCACCTGTGTCCAGCAGGCCAGTAATAAAAATGCCATTTACACACACTCTCAGTTTAGGTCTTTGATCATTTATAGAAGTTTGCCAAAACACACGTAACTTATCTTTCTGATCATTATTGCTTGTAACAGTAGGCATGGGGCTTCCTAATTGTCCTGATGAGGCATGTTCTCTGCAGAAACTGGATATGACTGAACCATGTTTGCCATGGGGGCCTGTGTGGCCCCCCCGTCACGTTTCCCGGCTGTATCAGGTTGCCTTGTCTATCTCTTGTAGACCTGCATTCATTCGTCCAATATCTGCCCTTTCCACATCTTCTACATAAACCTGAAGGCTGAGTCCTCCTATTTCTGTTATTTCTAGAAGATGCATTATTATTATTATTTCTGAAAGATGCATTATTATTATTATTTCTGAAAATCCGTTGTCTACAATTCCTTTTCATATGACCCATTTTTCCACAATTAAAACATTTGGTATTCTGGTGTCTCCTTTTACCATTGGAAATTGCTTCTTCTACCCATGCTTCAGTGCCATAATCAAATGTATCAACATTGAGTGTATGCAAGACCCATTCTTCCAAAGATGCTGATCTGAGCTTTAAAGGCCCCAAAATCCTTTTGCATTCCACATTTGCATTTTCATAAGCCAAAGACTCAATCATTATATGTCTTGCTTCTGGGTCAGATATCCCTATTTGTACAGCCTTAGTTAATCTTTGTAAAAAGTCACTAAAGGGTTCTCTCTGACCCTGTTTAACTCTGACAAATGATTCCATTCTCTGTCCTGGGTCTTGTACCCTGTCCCAAGCCCTTAAGGCTGCTGTAGTACACATGGAGAGTGTGTTTTCATCCAAATTAGCTTGTTCCTGAGGGTCGGAAAAGAGCCCTTCACCTAGAATTTGATCTAGGGAAATGTCAATTCCCTTCGCTTTTTCCTGCTGTTCTAAAAGTCTAGCCTCTTGCCTGAATAAGCATTTCCATTTCAATTGCGGTCCACTCTCAAGTACCGCAGAGCTCAGCTGGAGCCAGTCTGAGGGGGTTGCTCTGCTTGTCGTGGCCCAAGATCTTAGCATCTCTTTAACAAAAGAAGCTTGCATCCCAAAAGTCATGACAGCCTGTTTTATTTCCTTGAGATCATTCATACGCACAGGCTCCCATGTATCCTCCTTGATGACCCTAGGGTTTTTGGAACCAATCACCTTCTCTGTTGTTATTACTGGAAAGGCAGGTAGAGCTGTAGGTAGAGCTTTGTGGAAATTGTCCCGGAGAGACTTACCCACAGATGTAGTTAAAATTTGCCTTTCTACCCTTTGCTCTTCTTCATCAGAATTTAGAAATTCCTCAATCTTTTCAATTCTATTCACCACTGCCTTCTGCAATGTCTGAATCTCCTGTCCAGAATTATGTTCCAAAGCCTTCATTGAGGATTCTAAAGTATGAAGTTTGTCTGTTAGAGATAACATCTCATCTTTGGACATAATTTTATGGCATAAACCGTGCCTTCTTGTATTGACAATCTTTCCGTCAATCTGTCATAAGCTTTAGACAAAATCCGATTGTCACATTCAGCAGTTTTGATTCTCTCAGTTAATGTTTCATTTCCTACAGAAAGGGACTGAATCTTATGGTCCAGATCAGCTGTTCCCTCTTCCATAGTAATGAGTTTCTCCTTAATATCAGCCACTAATGTTTCAGTTCCTACAGAAAGGGACTGAACCTTACGATCCAGATCAGCTGTTCCCTCTTCCATAGTAATGAATTTCTCCTTAACATCAGCCTGAAGAACTTCAAACTGATTCTTGAGAAGATTGTTATCAGCCTGGAGAACTTCAAACTGATTCTCGAAAAGATTGTTATCAGTCTGGAGAACTTCAACCTGATTCTTGAGAAGATTGTTATCAGCTTGGAGAACTTCAAACTGATTCTTGAGAAGATTGTTATCAGCCTGGAGAACTTCAACCTGATTCTTGAGAAGATTGTTGTCATTCTCAATTGTTTTTAAGCTTTCAATCTCTACCTTAAGAATCCTGGATTCGTCTCGTAAAGACTTTATCATATTTCTTTTATCAAACCATTTGGTGCCAATGAAAACTACGAATCCTAGAAAGATCCATAGATGTGGGGTGATAGACACCTCTTGTAAAATCTCCCACATGGTACAATTAAAAAAATTGTTAAATTCTTGAACAGTAATGTGTTCAGACATTTTATCTATAAAAGAAAATTTTTTTTACCTGCAATGATCGGTTCCTGCCAGTGGTAGTCTCTGTGTTTTTGGAGTCTGTCCTAGAACTAGCTCTTGTAGACCAGGCTGGCCTCGAACTCACAGAGATCCGCCTGTCTCTGCCTCCCAAGTGCTGGGATTAAAGGCATGCACTACCATGGCCTTGCAGGCCTCAAACTCACAGAGATCCGCCTGCCTCTGCTTCCCAAGTGCTGGGATTAAAGGTGTGCTCTACCACTGCCTGGTCAGCCTCAAACTTGTGATCCTCCTGCCTCTGCCTCCTTCAGCAAATCCTACTGGCGTGGGCCACCACAACCGGCCAAGTCACTTTGTAACAGACCAAATCTGACGCTGTGGCAGCTTTTGTTGCAAAACCGCAAGTACTTGAGCTTCTGCTAATTCAGGCAGTGTGGTTCCGCTGCAAAACTTAGCCAAGGCAGGCAGAATGGGCCTGTGTTGCTGAGTGTGTCTCGGACTCGGCACTGGGGCCAGAGTCACGAACTGAAAAACAGCACCCGGGAGGGTGCTGTGTTAGCTAGCGGGCTACTCGCTTGAGTTGGGGGCAAAATAGCCCGACGTTGGACGCCAAAATGTAGCGGCGTAAATGAATGCAGACAGATTGTAAAAATATATATATAGTTTTAATGTAGAAATAGACTTACAGAACCACTGTTCCCACGGAGACCCGGAAAGCAGAAGAGACAGCTCAGAGCACGCTCGCCAAATTTATAGGCAGACATTAGCCCGAGGCGAACACACCCCCTAAGGGGCGGGACTTATCCCTACATGGAATGCTGGGAGAAGGAGGCTAAGTCAGGGAGTCGCCATGGTTCTCCCACTCCAGACAAATGCAGGTTAAGATCATTCCTGGTAAGCCAGCTCGTAGGCTACACAGATTAATAGAAATGGGTTAGATCAATATGTAAAAGCTAGCCAATAAGAAACTGAAACTAATGGGTCAGGCAGTGTTTAAAAGAATACAGTTTCCGTGTAATTATTTCGGGTAAAGCTAGCCAGGTGGTGGGACGCAGCACAGCCCGCCGCTCTTATTTCAACAAGGAAAATTACACAGAATTAGTTTAGTTTTTAGTAAAGAGTGCACCCACAAATTTCAGTCAAACCAAGTTCAGAACCACAAAGATGTATGCATGCCTTCAGGTCAGCTACTGACTTTCATATATTACAGATGCATCAGGCATACAAAAGATCTTTGATATCTATTATCTATCTATCTATCTATCTATCTATCTATCTATCTATCTGTCATCTATTTATTGTATTTGACCTGAGTTTTATTGGACTATATACTCAAAGAAACATTTGCCCTAGCCCTGTCAAGAGCTTGATAGGAAACCTTAGATATGCTTCTTTCTTTATATAATTTAATTTAATTATTATAGTGATATATTATTTGTGTTTTAATAAATAAAGGTTGCCTGAAGGTCAGTGCAAAGCAGACACACTAGTCAGCTATACAGATCAGGCAGTGGTTACACACACCTTTAATTCCAGCAGCCACACTAGTTAGCCATATTTGTAGTCAGAGACTACTTATTTGTTTCCTGGCCCACCAGACCTGAAATAATCACACAGAAACTGTATTAATTACAACACTGCTTGGCCAACAACATAGGCTTCTTATTAACTAACTCTTACATCTTAAATTAACCCATTCCTATTATTTTGTATTTTACCATGAGGCTCATGGTTTACCAGAAAAAGTTCCAGGGCCTCTGTCTCACTTGTCAGCTACATGGCATCTCCCTGACTCTGCCTACTCTCTCTCTCTCTCTCTATCTCTTCCAGCCTAGCTTTACTCTGCCCTGCTATGGGCTGAAGCAGCTTCTTTATTAGCCAATGGTAATAAAGCATATTCATAGAATACAGAGGGGAATTCCACATCACATAGAAGCTGGCTGCTGGTGGTGGACGCCTTTAATCCCAGCACTAGAGAATATAAGACGGGAGGAGACAGCTCTCAGTCTCAGTCTTATTCTGAGATTCCTGGAGGTAGGGTCCCCATTTTGGTTTGGGGGTAGGGGTAAAAGACAGTGGTTGGCTGCTTTGTTTTCCTGATCTTCAGATTGTACCCCAATATATGTCTCTGGGTTTTTATTGTTCATGCCACAGGTGGTAAGATTTCTCAGATCTCTGTAGAATGTGCCAATGTCCAGTCACTTCTAGTACTAAGATAGAGAAAATCTGGAAATAGAGAAAGAAAGGGAAAGAAAGTTGGTCAATTTGGCTATGTATACACTGCTTTAATTTTCTCACCATCCTATGTCTATTGAGTTATTAAATTCTTACCTGAAGTATTTGTATTTTGTCTTCATTCTAATGAAAGAATATGAACTTATAGGTGCTATTCAAATTTCCAAAAATAATCTCCATCAGTATTTTTCCTAATGTTGAAAAATATCGAGTGGGGAATCTGTAAAGAAACAATGATACCAACAGTGCCATTAAAATAAATTTAATATGGAATTAATGATAAAAAAGACATGCCTCCATTAATGATAAAAATTAAGTATACGGCGAGGGGGAGCACATGAGGCAGGTTCCTGTGGAGGCTGGGAGAGGTGTAGGGTTGCCTAGGGCTAGAGAGACATGTGGTGACAAGCAGCCTGATGTGTGTCCTAGAAACAGAGCTTGTGTCCTCGGGAAGATCACAAAATGCTCTTACGCATCAAGTTATCACTCTGGGCCATAAATACCTCAATTCTTTGTTTTACTTTTTTAAAACAATATTTTTTATTTTGCATACCAATACCAGTTTCCTTTTCTTCCTCTCCTCCTCTCCCCTACCACCTTCCCCACCCCACACACAATCCACTGGGCAGAGAGGGGTGAGGCCTCCCATGGGGAGTCAAAAAGCTCCAGTACCACGCTTATTTAAAAATCTGCTATTACCCTCTTAGGAACAAACTTAGAAGTAATTGTAGTGATATTTCATTTGCATTTTAATAAACAAAGCTTGCCTGAAGACCAGAACTCAAACCAGCCCCACTTGTCTGGCTTACAGGCCAGGCAGTGGTGGTACACGCCTTTAATCCAAGCACTAGAGACGAATATAAGGCAGGATGAGACAGGAACTAGTTTTCTTTCAGTCTGAAGATTTCACAGAGGTAAGATCTCTCTAGCGGATTGGCTGTTTTGCTTTTCTGATCTTCAGGTTGAACCCCACTATTGGTCTCTTGGTTTTTATTAATCGTTTTGCAAGTGATTTTTGTCTATGTTATTTTTGTAATAATTTTAAACTTTTCAATACTATCATGATTTTTTTTATATTTGAAGTGCATATATATTTTTTCTGTGACTCAGAAACGTAAAATACAGTTAGGTTAAAAAAAAAAGTTACTTTCACTTTCTTTTGCTTTGGAAAGCACATATATTGAATGAGTCCATAAAAATTATAAATGATTGACGGACTTCCAAGGAAAAATAGTGTGCTAAAAGCAACGTCTGTGTAACTCAGTGAATGGTAAAAAGTAAAAAAAATTAAATGATGACCCAATCCTTAGGAGGAAAAGAAGTGATAGATTGCTGAAGATCATGGAGAAGTAAAATAGGAGGAAGTAAAGAAACCTCAGCCACAAGGTAGATTAGACCCGATGGATAAAAGCCCATGTTTTATTTATTTATTTATTTTTTTGCCTTGCAAATAGAGCTAGAACATTTGGTGTTCCCATGTCTTCTCTTCACTGACAGATTTGCTTCGGAGATGAAATCCATATTGGCACCACTATATTTTAGGATTACTGTAACTAGGCATCATTATTTTTCAATGTTCACATTAATTCTTTGGGAATTCACACAATGTGTTAAAAACATTCAACCGCAGCTACCCTCCCCACTCCTTCTCGTTCCATCCAACTTTGAGAATGCTTATTTTGTTATGTTTGTTTATTTCTTTCCCCACTGAGGCCTGCTCCATCTTATCAGGACACAAACTAATACTTCTGTCTCCATGGCTCAGGGTTTCTCACTGACAAGGGAGTGAAAACATTGTAAGAGCCAGAGAGTTTATATCATCAAGGAGTGTGTTCCAGACACAGCAGAGTTACCTTGACAGCATGATTGAGCCAGACAAAAACCCCACCACTAGCTGAGGCAGGTGGAACTGCCCTCCTTTCATGCCTTTTTTTTTTTTTTTTTTTTTTATCGACAGTACTAATAACTCTGGAGCTTAGCGCCACGAAGCATTTGTTTGTAGAGCTAATGCCTATGAACAAGCCTGGGCTCCATAAGACCTTGTCTCAGAAAAAAAAAAAAAGAAAGAGAAAGAGAATAGAAAAGAGATACTAATTAAAAAGCAAAAACAAAATAGAAGGAATTAAAAAATAAATAGCTGATATGTTGAAAATAGCAATTCAGTCCCAGGAGAGCAGGAAGAGGAGGCATGGAGGCAGCAAACCAATTTGACCTTGGCCCTGGTGGTACTTGCAACACTATTATCCTGGACAATAAACAAGACTGACTTTGGTTCTGAATTGCAAAGCTATCTCTCTTCAAATAGATAGAAAGCATCAGAATAATCAATTCAGACAAGTATAAAAGCAACTTGCTTTTCTAGAGAACAGCTCCTGGGATTGCTGTCAGTCTCGAAGTACTTTGTCCACCCCTGGGACACTGACTGTGTGCAGTGCCCACAGCAGAGGAACCCTGCAAAACACTTCCCTTAGTAAGCGGTTTACCTGCCAGCTTTGGTGTGGCAGGGCTTGGCCAGCAGCTTTTCAAGAGCGTCTTCAACTCTGAAAAGAACAAGGTTTCTTCCAGAAATGGTATGATAATGTGCATTGCACACAGACAGACGTGCTTGAAAGCACATTTGACCTGTGACGGCTCTACAAATTATTATGGATAACAAGCACAAATATTACTAAATGGAACTCTTATTTTCCCATGCTTCTGTTTAAAACCATACGCACCAGTGTTCAGTGTGCTCTAACAACCAGAGTAAGAGGTACAGGAACAGCAGCAAATGAGGAAACACG
This sequence comes from Microtus oregoni, assembly GCF_018167655.1. NCBI lineage: Eukaryota > Metazoa > Chordata > Mammalia > Rodentia > Cricetidae > Microtus > Microtus oregoni. Next base: position 8,024,669 of record NW_024543077.1, on the reverse strand, counting down.
GGAGGAGAAAGCTAAAGTCTTGGAGGCAAGGGGTACCAGTGACTATCTTTTGTTTCTGGCTCTATTATATTTTTATCAAGTGCATTTTGTATGTTTCATTTTATCTCAGATCAGGATTCTGTGCAAAGGATGTACCATCACCTTCTTAGGAAGGTCTAATTGTCCACAGCGTAAGTGAGGCACACACTGCAGTGCCTAGTTATTAGGGTTTAAAGGCCATGTGCTAGGGCTCTCATAACATAGAACATCAGAACTGTGGGGATGATTTATAGCATGTCATATACCTCTCTCTTTATGGTCACAGGCATTTTTAGTATACAACATATTGCTTTATCCATGTACACCTCTTCTTAGCTATTTATTCCATGATGTGAGAAAACAGTTTTCAAATGGAAATAAAAGTCCAGAGACATTATTATTTGTTATTATGTAATCTCTGAAGAATAGCAAGAACAAATATGATTTTTGGGTATAGATGACATCTGTATGGGCAGAATTGTTCTAGTGTTAAATATATACCTATTATTTTATAGTTAATTATTAGATAAAATAGCAACCAACTTTAAGCTGACCATAAAAATTTTCTGTTTGGTTTATTTACTCTTTCTTATTTTTTAAGTTTGAGAAATCATAATATTGGAAATCTGTATTTCAGAAATGTTGCCTGTTTACTTCTTTCTTTTCTTATTAAAATTATTGCTTCGGGGCTGGAAAGACAAACATGATTAAAAAAAAACAACAAGCAAACAAACAACCCAAAGCAATAATAAAAATAGATAAAAATACTACTTATGTTCAGAAGATCAACATATTACTTCATACAGTATGTTTCTACTGGGTCAAAAGAACAGACTAATCCTGACACATGATCCATTTCTAAATTTAAACCAACTTCCTTTTTTATATCTGTTGACATGGTTAAATTTCATAGGTGGTTAAAGGCTTGAATTGAACCTAAATGAAAACCTGGTCAGTGTGTGTGTGTGTGTGTGTGTGTGTGTGTGTGTGTGTGTGTAGACGGAGCGGTAGGCTGCGTTCCCTGTGCCTGGCCGCCCACATGGCTAGCTTTATACCTGAAATAACAACACACAAGTTGTATTCTTTTAAACACTGCTTGGCCCATTAGCGAATAATAATAATTCGGCTAATTCTCACATCTTGCTTTAACCCATATTTCATAATCTGTGTAACACCACGAGGTGATAGCTTACCGGGAAGGATCTTAACCTGTGTCCATCTGGGAGAGGAGAGTTATAGCCTGTGCCTCACTTCCCTTCTTCCCAGAATTCTGTTCGGTCTACTCGGCCTATCTAAATTCTGCCCTATCAGTCCAAGCAATTTTCTTTATTAATTAACCAATGAAAGCAACAGATAGATAGAAGACCCACCTACATCATATGTATGTATATGTGTGTATATATGTGTGTGTATGTGTGTATGTGTGTGTATTTGTGTGTGTGTATATGTGTGTATGTGTGTGCATTTGTGTGTGTATGTGTGTGTGCGTGTGTGTGTCTTCAGCATTTTACTTTTGTGGACTCTGGAAATCGACATCAAGCTTATAAGGCAAGCATTTATCTTCTGAGTGTGTCTGCGAACCAGACACTTTAGATTCCTTAAGGAACTTTCTCCTTGTCCAATGCTATCATGACCTTAGCATCATCAGGGGAAGAGAGCAATTCTGTTTCTACATCTTGTTCACATAGCTAACTAATCACTGATTAGTTTTTCTCTGTATCCCAAGCTGGTCTGGAACTTATTTGACTCCTGCCTTAGCCTTCCAAGTGCTTCAACTACGCATATTTGTTAGTCATTGATAACATCCAGCCAGATGTTTCCTTATATGTACATGAGACATTTATTTTGTAGTCTTTTCCATTGGGCATGTCATTGATGAACACAATTCTCTTCGTGTACTTTATGACAGATGATAAAAACTTTTGATTTTATTTAGTTCAGTGATTACAATAGCTCATTTGCCATTTTGACTACTGCTGCTTCTAGAAAAATACACTTTTCTCCATATTAAAAACTAGGTTTAATTGGCTATGTAGAATCTTCCAAAATTTTTCCCATGAACATAGTTAGGCATATGGACACAAAATTTTGACTGGCCAAGTTGTATATTTGTTACTAATTGCAAAGTTGAGATTACTTTAAGTGCTTTATTGATAGTTTAGGTAAAATAAAAAATATTATCAGGTTTGGTTTATTGTATTAATTCAAATGTACTTTACTTACATGGATAGTTCATATGTTCCTCATTCAGCTCTAATAACATTGACCAAGCTAGTGGATTCTGTAGTGATGCTTTATAAGACTAAATATCAAAATTGTTTCTACCAAAAATTATTAGAAAATTTAAATTTTTATCACCAAGAATTCCTGAGTGCTGAAAACTGACTTTTTGGAATTCCAAGTAATTAAACACTGAAGTTACTCTTTTTTTTTGTTTGTTTGTTTTTAGAGAAGAATGAGTAGGAAATACACACTTGCAATTCTGTTAGATAGTAGAAATTGGAGTGCATTGCACAAAAATGTTGTGGGCATTAGACAAGTACCATTGAGAAACTGAGCTTCCCAAGGTTTTTTTTTTTTTAATTTATTTATTTATTAAGGATTTCTGCCTCGTCCCCACAGCCGCTTCCCATTTCCCTCCCCCTCCCCCGATCAAGTCCCCCTCCCTCATCTGCTCGAAGAGCAATCAGGGTTCCCTGACCTGTGGGAAGCCCAGACCCAAAAAGAGGAACATGGGATGTACTCACTCATATTTGGTTTCTAGCCATAAATAAAGGACATTGAGCTTATAATTCATGTTCCTAGAGAAGCTAAATAGGGTGAATACAAAGACAAACACATAGGCATCCTCAGGAATATTAACCTTCATCAGGCGATGAAAGGAGACAGAGACAGAGACCCACACGGGAGCACCGGACAGAAATCTCAAGGTCCAAATCAGGAGCAGAAGGAGATGGAGCACGAGCAGGGAGCTCAGGACCACGAGGGGTGCACCCACACGCTGAGACAATGGGGATGTTCTGTTGGGATCTCACCAATGGGGATGTTCTATTGGGTTCCCAAGGGTTTTTATGGAGCAAAGGAATCTAGAGTGAGAAGCTTCCTGCTTGCACATCCTCTGAGAAACTGTGGTTAATACACTGCCCGTTTTCTGTCACTTGAAGAACGAAGTGAATGTGCTCAGTAGAGAAATTAGTTGCCTGCTTATGTGAGGCTGCGGGTCTTTGTTTATTTGCTTTTGTGTGCACTGCTGTTTTGTATTTCATATGTATGTTAATCAAAGGAAAATGAATTTATGGTCTACAAAAATATCTTGTGTCATCCAACACCTAAGTTATAAGACAGACTAGTGGTTCCTACTCTGTTAAGGTAAACTGAAATTATTCTGAAATGTTGGAAAAGAATTGTTTCATCAATATGTTTTTCCCAGAATGCTCATGAAACAAGTTTGATTCATAAAAATCCAGAAGTGTTGGCTGATATGTTTTTATATTAATTTATAAGATTTATTAAATGCCATAGGCATTGACTTTATTAAGGGAAATAAAAAGCACTAAAGTGAAACTTTCTTGTTAAAAGAAAGAAAAGAAATCATTCTGGAAAATACAATTTAGAATCTATACTTATTGGATCAATAAAACAAATGGAACACAATTAGCCGTATACAATCATTAATTGTACAAACACACTAAAGGTTTCCATTTATATTAAAATCCAATTTAAAGGTAACACATTTTGTTCGTGGGCTAAGCACAGTTTGTTTACTTAACATATACATTATTCTGTTTGTATTTCCTGCTTTTATAATGTTTTGTGAGTCTATGTAAAGTTGAAGATTTTGATTGATATTTGTTTTGAGACTATACCCAGTATCTTGAAAATCCAGTATCTAAAGGTAGCTATAACTACCTAGGCACATAACCGCAGACCTAAGGAGCGTTTGTCTCTCTCGTATGCTAGGTGGCACACATGCCAGTTTGGTAGTTCTTTCTCAATGGTATTGTGTCTCCTGGATTTCTGCTCCTTACCTGGGAATGCTGTAGCTAAGTCTATTGTTAGAAAGTGCTTGACATTTCTACCATGTTTTCAGCATAAACCCTGATGTGTTTCAGGACACAGGGAAGGAACCATCAATTTAGAACAAACATTTTTGTTTGATTTAGCAAACATAGGCATTCCACATGACACGTCTTCCATGTGGCCTCAAGTCTCAAACGGTTGATAGAATCAAGATTAAATATGACGTTTTGAACTTTTGCTTCAAGATCACTTTTTAAACTCAATTAAACCTATTTATTATTTATTTTCAGGATCTAAATATGTAACATTAAAATGAACCATTTAAATAATATATCACATATTTGAACAAATTAACTTTTAAAATCTTGGGTACTTTTCATGTTTCTACCAGAACTAGTTTAAATTTAAATGACATACGTTTGATGGGTAGGCTACTTAGTTGTTTGGACAATACAGAAAAAATAGTTATTCTCTTTTCTAAATTTTTAACATATTATTCGAGGATAGCTTGAAAATGCTCATCATAAAAATCTGCATCATTAGATGCTAACATGTTTTCAGAACTCTTAGCCAGCATAGACAGCTCTTAGAACATACCCCTGATCCAAGTTTGAATTCTCTTGACATACAGAAGTTCTCAAACTGTATTTCCAGCCCAGTGTCAATGAGGCTTGTTAATATGAAAACCCCTTTTCTCACTTGAGTCTTAATCAGTCAGAAGCTATGGGGTGGGACCCAGTAATCTACTTTTTAATAAGCCCTCCAGGGGATTCTGCTGAACAGTCAAGTCTGGAAACCACCGCTCATTAGATGAGGTTTGAGGAATGATTTAAAAGATGATGTGGTGGGAGCCTGCGCACATACATGAGGCAGAGCGTCTCTCTTCCAGACAAGGAAGGGCAAGTTCCCTTTCTTCATCATGGGGACTTGGGGTAACAGCCAGAGAGAGATATGCTTATAACTGTCAGTAGTAACAGTTTCCAATAAACATCTGTCAATAAAAATCAAATCATTTGGAACACCAAATATAATTTCATATTTTAAGTCTTTCAACTTTAACTTATGCTATAAAAGAAATACTCCATTGGGGAATACTTTGTAAATGGGCTCATATAAGCCTGCTGTTCTCAATCAAGACTCTACTAAATCAATACACGTTTTCCAAGTAATTCTTAAAACTGTCTAGATAATATGCTATGAAGCTGTCTAGACCATGGTAGAAGTACAATGTATCATCCAGCATACTTTGGATCACCATTTTACAGGTAAAAATAGAAACCATTTCCTATTCACTTAATGAAATTGTAAAGGCACTGTACTCATCTTTGGAATGCACTTTATTTGTTATGGTATTTTTATTGAAGTGAAATAAACACGAATATACCTCAGGAACATTTTTAAATAATCATTTAAAATACAACAGAAAGAAATGACTCTATTAATCAAAGGAAACAGAGTGTTAAGGAATAAGAACAGCTGATATCATTATGATCAGCACTTACTGGTAGTTTTCTATTTATGCCCACATGAGTAGCCCCAGCACCGCGCTTTTCCAGTTGGCGTGCACCAGAGGTAATTGATTCTTGCCAGAGTGAGATGAACCATATGTCTGAGTTAATTAGTTCTCTTTGTTTCTCAAATGTTTTCCCTAACTCCTTTATCATCCTTTTGGCACATTCTTGTCCTTCTCCTACTCCTTCACAGTCTTCAAATAGCTGAGAAAACATTCTCCAATGAAATCCCACTTGAATGGCACTTTAAAAAGTATTACTTTTGGAAAAATCTCAAACCTGATTGTTTACAAGGTTGCTATCACATAGATTTTGTTGGTAAAAGTAAACAAATAAGGTTAATTTTGCTTGTACTTTTACTGCTGTTTTGAGAGAGCATTAAATATCCTAGGGTGGCCTTGAACTCACTATGTAGTCAAGGTAGAATTTGAACTTCTGATCTTCTTTCTTCCCCCTTGCATGCCAAGATCACAAATGTAACAGTACATCCAGATTATTCATTTTGAGATCATACTCAGACATGTACCTACCAAATGAATTGCATATCTAATCAACCCCAATACAGAATTTTAACAGTGTTGTAATTAGATCGGACAGCATCACACTTCTCCAAACTAGCTTAGTTTGTGCAAATATGAATTTAAAAGTTTTGAATCTTAAATATGAAACCAATTTATTTCATGATGGACAGCATAGGAAGCCATCTAATTATAATATTTTCATTAGACCTACTACATACTACAAAAAATTATGGGAGAGATTCACAAAACTGGAACCAAAGAACACAATTGTGCAGGAAATCTTAGAGGGTCCTCAGAGTCCCAGAATAACCCAGTCTACTTCCTAACTTTGAGACCCTGGAGAAAATTATTAATGTATAAACTGTAATCTCCTCATCTATTGAATGAGAAGAGGATTGGGTCTTTCCTGTTGGGTGATGATACTGCATAAAGACTTTTAAGCACATTTAGAATGACGTGATGCATTGTGTGGTATACAAGTATTGGTGTCTACTCAGCTTTCAATTACTAGAACTAAACCCTAATAGAAGCAGCTTACCAAGATGATAGGCTATTTTGGCACCTACTGTTGGAGGTTTTAGTATATGAATGGCTGGATTTGGTGCTTTGGGGCTGTGGTGCTGTGTAGTAGGGGAAGACCAGTTTAAAGTGAAGAATAAATTGGTATAGGCTGCTTTGTCTAAAAAAGTTGAAATATTTTGGAAGCATTCAATTGCCTTATCTGTAGGAGGAGTGTCTACTGCTGTCTATTTAAGCAAAGCATGCTGGTATGGTTTCCTTACTACTGAATGGTCTTAAGTCCCTTAAGATAACTGTTGGTTGTTAGTGCCATGATTATACTTTTACAGATATACTGTCATGGTGGTCATTGTTGTGATTGGCAGGTATCACAGCTGGTTAGGACTATTGGTTGCTTCTCCCCTCCCAGGACTGTGAAGACTCATTCTCAGGGAGGAGGCTTTCAGGTCAGACCCAGCTTGGCTACTCCATGTCCTGCGTCTGAAGTGCATGGTGTCTTTAATAATAGGCACTTACTTCCAGCTTCTGGGAGACAGACAAAGGTAATAGCCATAGCTTATATTGTTTGGAAGTCTCCTCAACTCCCTCACCCAACAACTCAATTGTCTCATGCCTGCTTCTGGGGCTCTGTTAGATAGATATGGATTTGGGGTGAACATTCTCAGACTAAGTAAGATAAATTCACTTAAAATATATAAGACTATGCATAAATTTATAAGTATCACATAAATTTTTGTAAATGAAAATTAATATGATTCCTGATGTTTTAAACTTACTATATTTAAAGTACTCAATAATTACATCTGGTTTCTGGCTACCACACTGACCAGTATAGTTTTAGAAGAAAAAAAATAAATATTATTACTCGAGAGACCATGCTTAGGTATACAGATAGAAAAAAATAATACTGCTACATTCTGAGGATCCTGCGTGTATGACATTATGTCCAGTGTCTGCTCCAAACAATAGATAAGAGTCTCTTCCTTCTCATACCATTGTTAATGGTCCTTTCATGGATAGTTTGATTCTTCAAAATAAGAATCCCATCCCATGAGTACCGTGACTCATGTGTCCTGTTGTCTTTCCTGACTGTGTCTCTCTCGACTGTGAGTCTCTTGACTCACTCCTGACTGTGTCTCTCCTGACTGGGTCACTTGCAACTATATTTCTTTCTGATCTACCTATCGCTTTGCTTTGGAATAAACCTTCCTTACTGCTCTGCAGTGTGTATGCATTTATTTCATTTCCTTAAACAGGATGCCAAGAACAGGGAAACACCCAGCCTCCACCCCAACAACTAGTAACAGACTCACAGATTTTTCACATTTTCAAAGCCATATTACTTTAATTTGTTAAAATAATAATAGTGTAAAAGTAATGGACCCTTTGCCTGTTTTCAGTTGAAAGACTAAAAGTTAATATAGTGAGAGTCACAAAGATCTTTTGAAATGTATTTTCTTCAAATAGTTTTCCAGCACAATTTTTTGGTGTAACATTGATGCTTGCACTTATTGTGCATATACTAATTTGCTACCTATAGAACTAACCCATGTGTGAAACTATTGATCATGATATGAAATTATTATTGAGACAGTCTTGCCTTGTAGCTGAGACTAGAATCAATGTTCATTTCCTTGTCTCAGCCTCAAGGCACTGATATTCTAGGCAATTTTAGCTGTCTTACTTATTTTCCTGTTATCGTGCTAAAATGTTCTGACAAAAGCAGCTGACAGAGAAAAGGGTTTGCTTCTGCTCTCAGTTGAGTGCACAGCCCATAAAGTTTTGGGAGAAGTCATAGTGGCTGATTGAGGTAGTTGGTCACACTGGACCCTTAGTAAGGAAGCAGAAAGCAACAGATGAACACATGCTGTAGCTCAGGTCAATTGCTCTATGTCAATGAACTCAGGAAGCTCTTCCCATGGGAAGAGTCCCACCCACAGTTAAAACAAGGCTGCCACAATCAATTAAATACTTAAGATAACCTCCACAGGCATGTCCCAATGCCCACCTCCCAGATTCTGTCAAATTACAATCATCACAAACACAGCATTCTTGTATGATTAAACTCCATTACAGAATTCTCTAGAATTTTTTTTACTGTATTTAAACAGTGTAGTCATGAATAGATATCTTTCTCAAATTATGAACAATAATACTAACAAAAGGAGACAGAGCTATGGAAACATCTTTAGAACTGTGTGGGTTCACATGGGAGATAGCTTATTGAAGTGGAAAGAACTGTATACTGTGTGATAGAAGGACTCGGATAATCTATCTCTAGCAGATGACAGAATGAGTGGCCTCCATGCTTATCTCCCACATGCAAACCCAATTTCTATATGTGGGGCTCCAAAAGACATGCTTCAGATGTTTAAAATTAAATATATTCAATATCTTGAATTTCTAGAAAATATAAGGCCTTGAGAAAAATTCTCTACATACCCAAGTTTGGATTTTCTCACATTTAACATCATTTGACCAACATTCTATATGTTAAAAGCAAAAAAATATGGCCAGTGATGGTTATGTGAGTAAGGATGTTTGCATGCAAGCCTGATGATCTAAATTCGATCCTCAGAGATGCACATGAGGGGAGAGACCTGACTCCCACAGATGGTCCTCTGATCTCTTCACATTCTCAGTGGCACAGGTGGGTATGTACATACACAAGCTTGCATTCATAAATAATAAATAAATGCAAAAATATTGAAGTCAAATTTTTACAATTTGTAGCACTTAAAATTGAGTGCGACTTTAAGACATATGAACCAATAGCGTTCCTGTTGTGTGTTCTGATTGTACTTTATAGGATTCATGTCTATTTGCCTTTGAGTTCAGAAACTTGTCACCATAGCATAGCATACTCTTTGGGTGCTCCTGACCACTTTTCCTCTTAAAAAGAAAAGACAAGGTAAGACTAAATCACCAACCATTCTTAACCATCCTTCTAAACATCTACCATGGTAAATTATTTATCTGCTCCTAAAACTAATTATGGGAAAAACACACTAGCATACTCTCATGACTCCAGTATTTCATAGTTGCAATTGTATCATAATTACTTTACTAACAAAAGTTTTGAATTTACCTTAAGTAACGCTAGGATCTTGTTCATTACTAGATGTCATTTTAAGGTCGCATAAAGAAGTGACTTTCTGGAATTAGACAGCCATTCAACACAGGAGCAGAATTGGCTATTTTGGATTTATCGAAGTGGAATAATTGAAGAATACATGGCATAAAATTCTCTTTTTCAACAGTTTTCAGCAATAAAAAATGTTAAAATTGTTTTGTAGTTTACTTTCTTTCAATCCTTTCTTCCGTGATGTTTGTTGAGCGGGGTTCTGCTTCAAGGGTCCTGTTCAGGGCCGAGGGAGTAGTTACCATTTATTCTCTGTCCTGTAACCATGTGTCTCTGCACACTAGGAATAGGCCTTGGGTCTCCCCCCTACCCGCCCTCTGCACACTAGGAATAGGCCTTGGGTCTCCCCACCTACCCGCCCTCTGCACACTAGGAATAGGCCTTGGGTCTCCCCCCCTACCCGCCCTCTGCACACTAGGAATAGGCCTTGGGTCTCCCCCCCTACCCGCCCTCTGCACACTAGGAATAGGCCTTGGGTCTCCCCCCCCACCCACCCACTGCCCCTAAAAAATGATGACACAATCCTAAGGGTTCAGCAAGGTAAAAGTTTTAGTTCCGCAGAGGGGGCATGGTCATACCAAGTCAGCCAGGCAAGCGCCCAGTGATTCCCATTAGGGGCATAGCCGTGCCAAATCAGCCAGGATAGAACACCAGCGATTCCCACTGTTTCTATTCCTAACTGAAGAACATCATATTCAATTGTGAGGCCCTACTCGAACCTGGAGAAGACATTTTGATTTCAAGGAGTGCTTACTCTAGAGCAATTTGAACTTCTGCCAAACATCTTTATAAACATTTTTTCCCCTCACACTGTAAAAGTAACTTTATTTTTTAAACTGCTGAGCCCCATTCCAGCTCTACTTTTATTTTTAGTTTTTTTTTATTTCTTTTATTTATTTATTTATTTATTTATTAAAGATTTCTGCCTCCTCCCCGCCACCGCCTCCCATTTCCCTCCCCCTCCCCCGATCAAGTCCCCCTCCCTCATCAGTGATGTACTCACTCATATTTGGTTTCTAGTCATAAATAAAGGACATTGAGCCTATAATTTGTGATCCTAGAGAAGCTAAATAAGAAGGTGAACCCAAAGAAAAACATATAGGCATCCTCCTGAATATTAACCTTCATCAGGCGATGAAAGGAGACAGAGACAGAGACCCACATTGGAGCACAGGACAGAAATCTCAAGGTCCAAATCAGGAGTAGAAGGAGAGAGAGCACGAGCAAGGAACTTTATTTTTTTAAATGAAGATTTTGTAGCAGACTTTCTTGGACTGCCAGTCCCGAAACCAAGACAAGGAGACAATATTCATTATGAATGGTCAGCCTTAGCTCAGACTTGTTTCCAGCCAGCTTTTTTTTTTTAAACTTAATCTATTTCTATTAATCTCTGTGTTGCCTAAGGCTTGTTTGACTCATTTATGTACCATCCATTCTGTTTTCCTGTTTCGTCCCTGTCTGGCTGACTGGTCCCCAACTGGCTGACAGGCCCCTGCCTGCTCTCAGTACTGGACCGGCCTATCCCTCCCCTGCCTAGCTCTTCACCATTCAGTTCTTTAATTAAATAAACCAGGTGCTTAAGCAGTCAAGGTGAAACAGCAAAACATCTTTACCTAATTAAATGAAGCATAAACAAATACAGCACATCTTTACATAGTTAAACAATTATTCTGCAATGCAAATAAATGTAACGCATCTTTCCTTAAACAAATACTGTATCCCACAAGTTTTATCTTATTTAAACTTTTGTGAAACAAAAGAGAAAGATGGTGCATTTAGTAGAAAAGCCACGTTCATTCACTATTGTTCATTGCAAGAATCTTCTGCATTCATAGCCGAGAGAAGGATTTGAGCCTGGCTAGTGACCTATGTATGAAGAAGGTAGTTTAGGGCCATGTAAATGTAGCTGTACAGAGTATTTAGTTCCTCTGCCTACCCACAAGGACCAAGCCACATGCTTTGGGCTGGTTTTATAGTCCTGGTTGGGTTTGTAAGACTGGCTTGAATTCCCTTCTGAACTTGTCACTGCAGTATAAATCAATGATTGTCTCAATGTCTTTATACTCTTCTATTTAGTAATTTAGGATTTGAAGAGTTGACAATGTAAAAAATAAAATTGCTAAAATATGGTTAGTTTAAAATAAGTGTGGCATCCAGACAAAATCAAGTAATTTCAGAGAAGAACAAATGTACTACAGGGTTGTTTTGTCTGAATGTTGTCTTGACCCAGTGTAACAGGAACAATTGGGCTGCTTGTCGTTCTGGCTGCCCGGCTAGGTTAACCCCTGAAATAATCACACAGAAATTATATTAATTAAATCACTGCCTTGCTCATTAGCTCTAACCTCTTATTGGCTAACTCTCACATCTTGATTAACCCATTTCTATTAAATCTGTGTATCACGACGTGACTGTTGCTTATCAGCAAGATTCTAACCTATGTCCATCTCAGACAGGAGATTAACAACATCTGCCTGTCTGTCCTTCTTTCCAGCATTCAGTTCTGTCTATTCCGCCTACCTAATTTCTGCCCTATCAAAAGGCCAAGGCAGTTTCTTTATTCAACCAATGAAAGCAACACATAGACAGAAGGACCTCCTACAACCCAGGTTTGAGGCCTCCTCTGGAGGTGGCTCAGTTCCTACTTAAATAGCTAATTAAGTCCCCGCCTCAACCATTTCTCTTGAAGGCTCCCAGCCTCAGGATTCAACAAAGGTAAGATTTAGGGGCCTGGGGACAGAAAACAGGTTTGTCCCAGGAGAATCTTCACACTGGGGAACCTAAGATGTCACTCAAGTGAGGCAGTGGAAACTAGCATGACCTTGGGTACTCTACCACACTTGTCCTTTCTAAGTACCTCTAATCTGGTTTCTTCTCATGTTGCTCCAAGGCACAGCACCTTGCATGATGCATCCTGACCGTCGTTCCTCAGTGTTTCTGTGGTCTGCCCTTGTATCTCCATGTCACCGTGGCTCATGTGCCCCACTGTAAGCAAACAAAACCAAGTAAACATCTTTACATTTAACAACATCGGAAGGCAAATCAAATGTTTGCAAACTGGATTAACTGCATTTAACGTTTTCACCATGAACACTGTTTTTATGATTACTTTAGGTATCTCTGCTCTGTGCCTATGTAAAATGTATTATATCAGTCTTGGATTCATAACCTTAGTAAGTAATCATATTTAATCTAGATTTTATCACCTAAAGCCTATGCTCATTCATTCAAGTTTACATTTATATAAATTATGTGTTTTTAAATCATATAACATAATGACACACCTAGAATCAAGTAAATGAGTAATTGTAAAATCTAAATTTATGGAAACATTTTTAAAGAAATTTAAGCATGACTAATGAATTAATCATCTCATTATTCACACAGAGAATAAAACAAAACATAAACCTTAGTGAAAAATTTTTTGCAGACTATCAATACCTCAGTCAAAATAATGTATATTATTATAAATTGCTCTTGGTTATAGCTCTAAAATATTAGAAGTATAAATCTTAGTCAAAAAATTATTCTTACTTAGAAGTGAATATCTCAGGTAAATGATTTATGTCTCTGTCTTTCTACTTCAACAACTATTTTAGGATTAAAATCAAAACAGCTTCAAAGCTCCTTCCACTCAGGTAATCACGCTGTGCCCTGGCCCATGTCTCATGTAAATATTTGCTAACTATATATTGCTTGGCCGAAAGCTGTGAGAGAGGAGAGAGGACAACACAGACATGCACCAATGTTTCTTTCACTCTACAGCCTACTAGTGTGTGATTACTCAAGTGAATATTGAATTATAAAATGGCGTGTTCATGAAAAATGAGGCAAAATGTTGCAAAGCATGTGCCAATAGGATATGATAATAACGTGGGAGGGGGTAAATAGTCTTGATGTTGTAACTTTTAGAAACATGAAGTCCTAGAAGACTGCTTAAATGTAGGTGGAAGAGTAGGCTGCAGTCGGGGGAGGTGGTGTATGGAGAGGATGTGTTAGGAAGGAGCATGGCGAGATGTACGTAATGATGTAATGCGTGATGAGAAGGGAAAATAGCTTTCTCAGTAATGGAGTGGGAGGAGCCAGAGGTAGAATGGAAAGACTTAAATCACAGTTGTAGTCCCTATAGCAAGGAGGCAGTAGCTCGGGCAGCGGGATGGGTGATGGTCATCCTGGCTATAATGAACTAGACACATTTATAAAAACCTAAACATAGTGGTATCAGCCGTAGAGAAGGCTATTTCCAGTTTCTGGAAGTCGTAATAATGTGACCAGTGGTACCAGTTGATGGACAATTAGTTTTTCCCCTGTAATGACCAAATAAAATATATTATTTGTGTATTTGTCACTTAAACACTTAATTTCTCGTTCTATTATGTATTTTCCCAGATAGACCAAACCAAGATGATTTTGAATTTACCATCATGTACTGGTGCCCCACGTACTGGAATTATAGGTATCTGCCATTTTGCACAGTTTTATTGTAAAGTGAATGAATACTGGATTTTAACATCTATCTTTAAAGCACCCACCGAAAAACTCAAATTACTCTTGTTGATGTAATTAATAGGTTAATTCAAAAGGTATCATATTTATTGTGCTAAGGATTACAGTTAATATCAAAGAATCAAAAGGAAGAAAAATCCCAAACTGGATGTTTTTCTCCATTAAAAAGTCTTTCTGTTGAATTTTTTGTTGGGGGGGTGGGGAGAGGAGTGAGATTCAAAAGCAACTTTTAAGAATTTCAGTTTCACTATTTGTATCGTCATGCTGTATTTAATAATTTTTGCTATTTACTCAATACCGCAGCAACATTAGAAACTGTTGCTTTTGCTTGCTATACATTGGAGAAGTGTTAGGGTCAATCTGCTACATGGAGATGTGAAGCAAGTCTCCATAGAAACCCTCACAGAGTGTTTCTTTTTTGTAGAAGTAGGTCACATAGCTACCGAGCTGCAAGGAAGGTCAGGAATACGGTTTAAGGGGAGACGCAGTGCACACACACCAGGGAGGAGATATTGTTGTTACAGATCTCTGTAACAGGCACACTCTTAGGATGCCAACAGTCTTCTGTAATTTTTTCAAATATTTCCGTGTTTATGAAACTATAGATTTTGAAATAAGCAAAGGAATGTGGAGTGGGGGAGTACTAGAACTAGAAAGATCTACATGGAAATAGGAGGAGAGCTGGGAAGGTAGGAAGGGGAGGATCAACTTAGAATATGAGAGAAGCAACACAGAAATCTACTAACTCATAAGGAAAGTAAAAGATTTAATTAACTAAAAGGAATCGAAAGGAATGGGCAATGCTGTTCTCAGAGTCCACAGGACTTGAAGTAAAATCTCAATGCCAGATAATTTTCTATATGTTGCTGGATATATGTTGCCCACAGAGGTTCCCAAAGCAGTGGATTTCATTACGTTGCTCTTGATCACCAACCAGACCTCAGGGTCAAATACTCTGCTTAAGATACCACACACTTGAAGAGTAGCACATAAAAATCAAAAATATATCTGAGAACCTTCATTGTGATGATTAGTGTTCATTGTATTGGAAGGTGCTATCCATACTGGAAGGGAGAACAGACATAGTGTGTGTGTGTGTGTGTGTGTTGTGGGGCAGGAACTGTTGGACTACTTTGATCAACAACCCCAGAAGAGGTTTCCCATGCCTGGCACCTGGGTTTTTGTTAGATAGCCTGAATAATTTGGAGGAAGCCTGTCACCTAAAATGGCACTTCAATGTTTATATACAGAAATATATACACATTACATGTAATTGTAAGTAAACACAGAGCAATTTTATTGTTCATTACTTTTTTGAACAGCCTTTATGTTGATCCACCTCCATCCTTTTCCCTCTCTGTGCCCCCCAACAGTGCTGTTTCCCGTTTTTTTTTTTTCCCATTTCCTCCTTCATCATAATGACAAATGCCAGTGTGGATATAGGAAAGACAGAACATTTACTCAGTCTTTGAGAGCATAAATTTGTGCAGTTAATACTGAAATCAGCAGGGTGCTTCTCTAAATACTACAGTTGGAACTTATGACCCAGATATGAACCAACACTCATATATGCCAAACCACAGACACACCTGCACAGACACATACATAGCAATTTTTCTTTACAGTTTTTCCATGGCATAGACTCAGCCTCGCTGTCCATGGAACTAAAAGCACTGCATAAAGCTAGGTAACCAAGGCCCAGAAAGATGACGGTGGTAACGTTCTCTTTCACACATCTATTCCACCTTCTAAATCTAGGACTCGAGAGCAGGAGCTATGAAACCAGGAAGGAGAAAGTTGATAAAGGCAAGAACACATAGAGGAAAAAGAAAACCTTTTTCTGCGAACGGGTGTGTCGGGACAAGAAGGGAAAGAAGACTGGATAGAGTGGGGCAGATAGGCTAAATTATGTATTCTGAAATTGCCATATGAAACTTATTACTTTGTAAACTAATAAAAATAAAAATATCTTTAAAAGAAATATGCTGGGAATTGTGGCTTATAACTATCTTCTTAGCATCACTGAACTTAAAGAGATTACTAATAACACCGAGGCTAGCCTGGGCTACATAGTGAGTTCCGGGATAGTATGAGTCAGGGTAAGATAATATCTCAAACAACAACAATAAATACAATGGCTATTTATTTAAAAAAGGACACGTGATTAACCTAAATTACAGTAGCATATGCAATTCTTTCTCCTGAATATTTATCCTATTCAGGTGGTAATACTTTTAATAATGTAGAAGAGATTGTCATTCTTCTCTTATTCAACTTTTCACAATATTTCAAGCAATTTCATAAAATTGATGCATAATAGATAATAGCCTCCTTCTATTAATGTTTTAATTATCGCCGCCATTTTGCAGGTGCCGCTATTCTACAAATACAATTCGCATTTCTACGAAAAATATCAAAGGTGACAAAAAGCGTAACAATAAAGCCATTTCAAAGTTATTTTGCCTGTACTGATGCCATTAGAGATAAGGGTTGTGTGCACCCCTGATAACTGTGGAAGTAAACCAATTTCCCCGCTGGAGCTGTTCAGTTCAGTGGCACCGTTCCCATCGCGGAATCCCTTATTTTAGTCCTGTTGTGTGCACTTCAAACAGAGCTGAATGCAAATCACATCAAATATTCACAACAAGTAATCTTGTCAGTCACCGGCAAGAATGCATTTTGGGGAATGTTGCGGTTGAAGTTATAAAAGCAGTTTTACTCACACTAAAAAAAAATTAACTAATTAAAAATGTGATCTGTGGCTTGTTGAGGTGTTTAGGATGCTGACTCAGGCTTTCTGTTTTGGTTGTACCATCAAAGTATTGTATTTTTCATGTGAAAATAATCTACATTAAATTTATGGATCCTGAAGAATTCTGGAGCCTCATTTCAAGTTGTTAAGTTTAGAAAAATACTTTCTGGGGTTCGGTGCTCTGAACCAATGATCTGCAAGGACTCTTTCAGAACAGGCAGCATCAAAATGGAGTTATTTGCAGCAATGTTCTACTTACCAAATAGAAGCCTCAGATCATGATACAGATAAAAGTTAATTTGCCCAAATGACCCTATCTCAGTTATGATAATGAACTTCTTTCTGTCTCTACTGCACCCTAAATAGTAATCTGAGGGACCCAATGTTGACCAGCACTTTTCCAGTTTTCTAAAATCCTTATCTTCCAGCCTTCCCTTATAAAAATTTTGCTTGTCCTATTTTTCCAAATTAACAAGCAACTTAAATACCCTTTTTGTATCACATGCTGTTTCTATATATTATGTAACCTTCAAAGCAAAGTCAGTACCCAGAATGATCAACTGGAAATTTGTTCTGTTTCTATATTTTTTAATTGTTCTTGATATGAAGCTAGTCTCCTCTGCTTGGCTTATCTCAATATTCATTCTGCTTCCAGTTTGAAGTACAGCCAAAACATAAAGATACTTAAGTCTGAACTGGAACTTTGGCCTTTAAAAAACTCAAACACTTCTATTCAAATTTATTAGTATTTTATTAAGGTAAATATTAATATAAATATAAAATAACATATAAAAATGTTATAATTTGAAGCATATTTCTTCCTCCATGAAATGTTTTACATTATAGACTAAAATCTAGTAAATTGTAATAGTTTGTACAAATATTTCACGACTGATACATATATTCTACTCTGTACAATCTGAATATGACAAAGTACTTTTTAAGCATGCGAGTTTAAAATTAGTTGGGTGTGGTAACAGGCATCTGAAATTCCATCTCCTTAAGACATTGAAGTAACAGGACAGCTTAAATTTAGGCATTCAAGAGCAGCCCAGACAGGCAGGGCCTTGGACAAGCAGGCCTAGATAACATTTGGTGTGAGCCTCAGAAGCAACTGATATTACTTATCTACTTTGACCTTTCACCGGGTTCATAGTACATTTGCATGGAACATTTACAAAAGTAACTACTAATTTCCAAAGTACAAGCGTAAGAACAACATATTCACTTTAAATAAAATATGAAACTGACATTTCAGATGATTTGTTTGCCAGCATAGGATTTCAGCTCTGAGTCAGGGTTGGTGACTGACTGTTCACTTGCCACACTTAGTAAGGACTGAGCACATTCTAATTTAAACCTTTAGTCCTATACTAGTTAGCTTTATGTCAATTTGATACAAGTTAGAGTCATAAGAAAAGAGGGTACCTCAATTGAGAAAATGCCTCCATAAGATCTGTAAGGCATTTTCTTAACCAGCCATTGATGGGGACGGGACCATTCCATTGTGGGAGCTGCCATCCCAGTTCCTGGGTTCTATAAGAAAATGGACTGAGCAAACCATGATGAGCAAATCAGTAAGCAGCACCCTCCAGGACATCTGCCTGAGCTCCTGCTTCCAGGTTCCTGGCCTGAGTTCCTGTCCTGATTTCTTAAAGGAGGTCAGTGCTGATAGATGTGTCCGTCTGTCTGTCTTGCAATTGGAGATGCTAAAGAATCAAGAATACTTTTATAGCCAACGATTTTGGAAGAAAAGTTGGTATCTCCCTAGGGCACAGGGCAGATGTGTTAACTCTCTGGGATATGAAAAATTACGTCTCCAGCTGTGGCAAAGTTTAGTGATATATATTATCAATTACAAAGGTCTTGAGTTCTTTAAATCTGGTGTTCCCACTCGATGTACTTGCTCTGCCATTCTCTCTGCCAACTATATGAGAATTAGGTGTCCCCCGACTATACTATAGTGTTCAGTAAATGTTCCCTTAAAATGGCCTGTAAAATGCTTGGTCTTATACAAATTTTCAATCATAATGTACAGAATTGTTGTATTATAAAACTTATTTTTAAAATAAAGTCTCACTGAGTAGACCTACAACCAGGTTAGTATAAAACTGGACATGGTTCTCCTGCCTTTGCCTCCTCAGTGCTGAAGTTACAGGTGGACATACCACACTGAACCATACTATAAAATATGGAGAGCGTATAGATATACACTATCTACATACACAAAGTAGGAAAATTCATTAAAATTATGCATAACTTTTTAAGCATATGCTAGTTATACCTAGCTGATAAAACATTGATAATATATGATAAACATTCTATAGATAAATTTAGAAAAAAATAAACTTACATGGGGGACATTGAAAAAAATGATCATGTATGAGTTTTGTTGCAGCAAGTCCTTCCCTGATAATGCACCTGCAATTTGGGTGATGTTATATGATCTGAAGTGACACAAAAGGCTCACATGCTTCTGATGAACTTCGCAAATGTCATGAAGCAGGTGCATATGTTGGCTATTAACATCACTGGGTTCTCTTATTGGTCAGACACATAGAAATCAAATATAAGTACTGGCACATAGCAAAATATTCACAAACTTTATATCCAAGATGTTTTGTGCTTTTAGAATAAAAGTTTTTGGAAGTTATTTCAAATCTATTCCTAATTTGTCTTAGATACTCAGATAAAGCATTTCAGATTATATATATTTTCCCTTCCTTATTTATGATGTGGGATTTCCCTCTGTATGCTGTGATTATCATCAGTGAATAAAGAAACGGACTTGGACTATAGCAAAGTAGAACTTAAGTGGGGAAAACTAAGCTGAATGCTGGGAGAATGGAGGTGGAGTCAGAGAAAAGCCATGTAGCCCCATTGGAGACAGACGCTGAAAATTATACCCGGTAAACCACAGCCATGTGGTGATACACAGATTACTAGAAATGGGTTAAGATTTAAGTATTAGCCAATAAGAAGCTAGAACTAATGACACTGTTAAGTGTCAAAAATACATTAAAATATTAGCGCTGTGATGAAACTGCAGTGCTCTAAATTACCATGTGAATAACTGTTAACACTTTCTCAGTATTTCTTTAGCAAATGTTGTGATGCTGGGGATAGAACCTAGAACCACATGCAAGTTAAATAAAAGTTTCATCTGTAGCCCACATACTCATCGAGCCAACTTGCATAGGAATTCCTGTAAACCTATTTGCTTTGCACTAAATAAATTGGCTACTAATAAGTCTCTGTGGAAATCCTAGTTTCTCTGTGCAAACAAGTCAACCCATTAAATGAAAAATTTTATACTTTATGTACGTTATTTGAGCAATGGATTAAAATTTTGGATCTTCGCTAACTCTGAAGATCTGTGACAGAATTTCCTTGTAGTTAAAATATATCCTTTTCCCAGAGTCTCTGGTGACTGTAATCAGAGCCCATGTCTACACACACTCTTTCCCATCCACAACACGTTTCCTAGCTGTGATGCATGCAGTCTCTTTTCCATTGCAAACAACAATATTTCTGTCCTAAGTGTAGAACTCAAAGAGTGAGCATTCGCTGAAGCCTGTGGATAGAGTTTCAAAAGCTTACATTATAAAGTCTGTTGTGATTTTTAGATACATTTCTACAAGGTTATTTGCTTTGTAAATAAGCAAGAGCTCAGTGTAGAACTTCTGTGTAAATATTTTTCCTGGGGATGCAAGCCAGCCTTGCATCATAATTACCCTGTCTCCACGTTGTTTCAGAATTTGCCTCAAATACAAAGCACACTCGTTACTTTCCTCTGTGCTTCTGTGCTAAGCTGCCTGACAGAGAAAAGCAAGTGAAGATGGTAAATGTGACTCCTGGTTTCCACAGTTTCCTTCCTACAGGGTAGGTCTACTAGGGCACAGCAGGACACAGCAGGGCACAGCAGAGCACAGAAGAGCACAGCACAGCACACTGGAACAGTCACATCAGAGTGGACCAGGAAGCAGAGAGTGAGGCAAATGACCAGAGCCCCCATCAATTAACTTCCTCAGGATGGATGCAGTTCCAGAACTTTCTTAAAAGGCACCATCAGCTCTGGAGGGGAAAACATTCGTTCAAATAATGAGGCTGTGGAAAGACATTTCAAATTCAAACCCTCGCGCAAATAAATATCTAAAATAAGCTAAAAGGTGAGGACGTATGTTGTAAGATGTAAATTTTAACCAGTAAGCTGTAACTAGCATATCTTCTCTAAATGTGTTGCATCAAGTTCCTGTTTTCTGATAATAAAACTGAGGATTCACTTTTAAATGTTTATTGTGAAGTCTCTTAGATGCTAAAACTTTATGGATATTCATTCCTCAATACAGATTACAATTAAGTGCATTTGTCTTCCTGTTTTTATTAATATTTTATATTTACTATAATACAGCTATGTTTATTATAATGTAATAAATGCTGATAAAATAATACTTATTATATATTTATAATATAAAGACTTGTTTTATTTCTTGCATTTTGTTTTTCAATATTTTGAATGATTACATAGTGAGAATCATTAATTTCTTCACTTACAGAAAATCTAAAATCTATTGGACTTAGCAAAAACTTTTCTATATTTGGTAATAAAATTATTCTCTCATACATTTATGAGCAGGCTTATCAAGGTAACTGTTGATAAGTTACTGAATTATGTTGATAATACTGAATTAGTATTTAGATATCATAATTCAAATATCTGGGATGTAGCTGTTGTGTACAAAATGTGAGAATGATGTTGATTTTTCTCTGTAGGGCTGCCAATTATTAAATATTGAATTCCATATAACTTTTATCACTTAAAGTTCCTTTACATTCTGAACATATTTGTGCTTGTATGCATGTCTAAATGTAGGCCATTGCTTTATGAATCTTTGTTTTCTCCCTTGAGATGTCATATTGTTTAGCTGTATAATGTATTTTATAAGATGAATTAGGGTAAGCTCTTCCCTAGTCATCTGAAACATTAGTTATTCAGCATAACGATTTTCTACATGAGCTGAAGCAACTTGAGACCTGCAGGCTTGCACGGATGCACCAATAAGTAGGGTGTGAGGGAGATTATGTGTATATTCTAGTTTAGTACAAACCTAAGTTTTTTAAAACTAGTTTTTCCATATAAGAACACTTTCGTGGCCTCACTGGGAATAGGTGCTTGATAGGCAAGCCTGCTGACCTACATCCAAGACCAGAACTCATGATAAAGTGGAAGGAGATAGCGAGTTTCACAAAGTTGCTTTCTGTCATCCCCGTGCGTTTTACTCCACACATGCCTCCTCCCCTTGGCAAAACATGCATGTACACTCTCACACACACACACACACGGATGCAGGCACACACACACATGCACACACACACATGCACACACACACACACGCATGTATACATGCACACACATATATTCTGTCCATAATGAAAAATTTCTACATCATTGTCATTCCTGAATCATTTACCACATTCAGGGAAGAAGTAAAAATGCCTTCATATATACTAAGGAAACACACACCTTGCAACACCAATTCTTAGTACTACAGAAGCGTATCAAATCAGTGGTGACTTTAATCGTAACTTAAAGTCAAGGTATAAAGAAATTGTAAAAATTCCACAGTAAGTAAATATATGTATATTTCCCCACAGTATATTGTATTTCTAGAATGTAACTTAAGACAGGCTTCAGCTTCCTATTTGTCTCCTTTTTAAATCTTAAACCTTAGAGAACGGATCAATAATACACGACTCACTTCATTATTACACTGAAATTACCTTATTACATAGATGAAAGACTTTTTCAGTTAGTCACATAATGTGTATCCTATGATAGTCCTATTTATTGAATAAAGCAGCACAATGAAAAAATTGAAAAAGCTGATATCAGTTTTCAATATTAGTTTTGCTAATAATTTCTTCTAACTTTTAAAATTACAATTAAATTTGTTAAAAAAAAGAAGAAAGAAATGCTTCATAGATTTTTTTTTCACAGAGTACTTCAGCCATATGCAGTTAGCCTTAAAAATCAGTGGTCGCGTACAATGAGCCATTTTTCCCTTAAATTTGCCATTGTCAGTTGAGTCTCACGAGTAGGAGGGTTTAGGGTGGCATTTTTGTGGGGTTTGGAAGAACTGCACACGAGGAGAGATTCTGGAGATGACTGTGGCTTTGGAAATCCAACAGTATTTAAAGAAGCAGGGTCACACTTCCTTGGATAAGAAGGAAAAAATGAGAGGGGATAATGGGAGCGTGGGAGAGAGGTGACAATCATTTTCTATTACCCCTCCTCCCTGCGTAACAACATTTTCTCATGATGCTACACAGGAGCTCTATACATAACTGTGACAGAACTGAAGGAATGAGGAAAAGCAAAAGAAATCCAGGCAATTCAAGGACAACCATGATATGAGAGACAAACTGACTTCTTATGTCTCTGATTTTTCCTTCCATACCCTCTCATTGATGCTTTTCATCACTTTTAAGTTCTTCATTACTTCTTTTCAGAGTCGCAATTTTTAAAAGTCACTAAAACCAGAGATTAACAATTCTTTATATAATAAGAAACAAATTTGTCACTATAAAGTTTGCTATAAAATATTTTAACAATTGAAGAGTACATCAGTTTTGCAAGAAGTAAGTATATCTTGCCATTTCGTTTTCACAGGCTATTGTTATCCAATGAACAATGTGAAAAGTTAAGTATCTCCCATATTTGTGCAATCTCAGATGTAAGATACTAATCAAATGTGGATAATGAGTAAGTAAATGTGGCTGCTGGGATCCAATAACTCATTGTTCAACTATGTTTAACTCATTTTAAATTTAAGTAGGTATATAGTGTGATGTCTATCATGTTGTACAAGCAGTTCAACACCTCTGCACTTCTATGTTCAGAAAAATATATTAAATAAAGCATATATGTGTACCCATTGTCTTTTGGAAAGGCTCCAACACCTAATATCTAAAAACCTTCATGAACAATGCTAGTAGTTTGACACCAAGTATTCAAACACGTATGCCTATGTGGAACATCGCACATTCAAACCATAAGACTACCTTCCAAACCATAAACCTACCTTTGCTAGCCACCTGAAGTCTGCTGCCTTTATAATCTTTATTATAGTATACTTAAGAAAGGCGTCTTATTTTAAGAAATAAGCAGAAAGGTGCTCTTATTTAGTTTCGATAATACTGGTGACTTTATCCAGGGCCTCATGCTCAGTATGCAAGTGGTCTACAGAGGAGTATATTACATTTTCTACATTATATTTTTGAGACAAATTCTTGCTTAATTGTTCAAGATGGTTCCTAACTTGTAAGCCTCTTGTTTCACTCTTCATTCTTCTCTGTGACAGGGGTTCAGGCTACACATGGGGAAACGTCTCTCTTGTAGGAATCATCTGCTTGTCCTGCAGATTTGATGGCAGATAGCAGCCTTTGGGACACCCAGCACAATCACGGCCTCATATGTATTTCTTGTCTGGTGTTCCAATAAGTGACATTTCTAAAGATCTAGGGACCTTGCTCAAATTTGTGCATATTGGGGCTCTGTGGTTCCGTTTTTGGGTTCCTTCATGTGTGGAACATCCCTCATGGCTCTGGTAATTAGGGGAAGGCTCAAGGGAGGAGTTGTATGGACTCATCTTTGATTGCCATCTTTTAAGATTTTATTTCTAGTTTACGTGTATGTGTGTGTATGTGTGTGTAAATTTGTATGTGAGTACAAGTGCCCACAAAGAACAGAAGATGACATCAGTTCCCTTGGTACCGTAATTTCAGGAAGTTTTAAGCTGTCCTATGAGGGTGCTGACATCAAAGCCCAAGGTCTTTGGAAGAGCAACAGACCACTTAACCACTGTTCCAGAGCTCCAGCCCTCATCAATATGTTTTTTTATTTACAATGTGGATCCAGAACATAATAGGACAGACAAAATAGTAGAAAAACAAATAGAGAGTTGGTTACATCAAATTGAAAGTAAAGGGGCGGTATAGACCATTTATACTTTTCAATGGTTCTAAGAGAGAACAGAAGAAAAAACTAAGTTTTTCTCTACATCTTATTTGTAGTAAGTGGCAAGAATAAGTAATAAAGCTCCTAAGGCTGTTTAGGGTTGGTAATGGTGCATAGAGAACCTAAAAGTGAACTGCCCTATAAGAAATGGAAGATGCAAATACATTAAAAGGAAGCAAAAGGTAACTTTGGAGTACAAATCAAGAAAGAAAATGAGCATTTCAAGGCAAGCTGAATTGCTATTTTCTGTGACTTTGGTTATTGTGTTTAATCGGGAGTTCTTTAATTAATCATGGTGATGACCCGTGTCTTTAATGGATTGTGATGAACACATAGTTGGCCCAGTGTCGGATGGTTTCCCTGTGAATGAACGATAGAGTTTAGCTTAAGTGATTTGACATTCACAACAGATCTTTTCAAAGGCATTCTGCAATAAATGTAAGAAATGGTGAAAACAATTCATTTGGAAATGTATAAACTCCTAACATTAGCTTACAAAATTATTCTTAACTAGGGCCCAGCAGATCCAATTATGGGAATGAAAGTTCAGCTAACAGAACTCTATGGAGAGGTTAAAATGTTTATTTTTTTTTTTTAAAAAGCTTTACATGAAACTACAAATTTTCTTCTTTCAAGAAGGAAGTGAACAATTACGTGTGGTCAAATGTTATACTTAACAGCCTGTATTTTAAGGAAAAGAGTTGTGCTGTACATGATCATTTTGGTATCTACTTTTTAAAAGCCATAAAATGAATAGGTTGATCATTACAACCTATCTTGGATTCATAGCAATATATCATAAAAGAAGGAACATTTTTGCATATGTCATTTCACAAAGAATAAAAGAAATTCACTTGTTATGTCAACTTTAAATAAAACTTTGTGTCTTTAGAGTTGATACGTGAGGTGTAGGTAGAGCTCAGGGAATCAGGTGAGCAGATCATGAAAGAGGGAACCATATCAAATTTTCATATCTCCGTAGACAATTTTTTAAAATGGCTGTTTTCTGGGTATTCGCTGTGAAGAGGTTTCCCATATAACTTTGAACAACATCAAGAAAGGCTTCTTTGGAAGTCTCCTCGGCTTATTTGTTAGTGATTTTTTTTTTTTGATTTTTGAGGCAATTCTTCTTAAATGTGGCTATAGAAAGAATTGTAGGGTTAAATTTTCCTCCAGACCACTTCAGGGAATATGGTTGCCATGGTTAGGTCTCTGCACTTCCCAACCTCTACTGTCAGAAGCAACTGATCCCTTAAGTCTTTTATCCACACTGGACTTCCGAGCACCTTTACCATTAACCATCACAAGTTATTAGTTGTAGATATGACCTCAGTATTCTCAAAAGAGTAAATGAAAATCTCTAAGAAATGTCTGAAAAGGTGTCTGTCATCTCTACCAGTTAGGGAAATACAAATTCAAGTGACTCTTTTTATTTCATATTACAGGCAGGCAGATCTTTATGAGTTTGAGGCCAGCCTGATCTACATAGAGAATTCCAGGTCAGTCAGGGCTACATAGCAAGACTCCATCTCAAGCAAACCCCATCCCCATCACACCCAAAAAAAATCCTATGGACAATACATGCATTTTTCTCTTCTTTCTGCCATGAGTGCTTTGAGCAATGCTGGGTGATAGAATCAGTCAGAATGGCTAAGATCAACAAAAGAACCAGCAATAAGTGTTGGAAAGAATTGCAGGATGAGAAAAGGGGAACACACATTGGCTTCTTGGAGAACTGCAAACTGGTACAATCACTCTGGAAAAGAGAGTGAGGATTTCTCAAAAAACTCAAAATAAATTTACCATAAGACCCAGATATACCACTCCTTGGTATATGCACAAGGAACTCGATTCCTACACCACATAGAGGTTCTCAGCTGTGTTTCCTGTCACCCTATTCACAGTGGGTATATATACATGCATGTATATGTGTATATGTACACATACATACAATATGTGTATATATAACAGCTACTTTATATTATATATGAGTATAAATATATAAATGTATATATGGTGAATATATATGTGTAGATCCCTCATATATAAACATCTATGAACATTTAGCAAGTGGGGAAATTCTCACAGGGCACCAACTCTAGCTACGGGCAGTCAGTGGAACTATTCAGAGTAAAACAACAAAATAATTAGTAAAACAAAAATCATCTATAGAATGGCAGGACAGCATTTAGAAACCATATATTTGATGATAGATTCAAGTTCAAGTAGATAAAACCTCTAACAATTCTATATTTAAAGAAAACAAAGGTCATTAAAAATGATAACACTGTTAAACACTTTTTTTTCCCACAGAAGACAAATAAACTCTTAATGTATATAGGAGATGTTCAACAAAATTTACTTGGGAAGCACACACCAAGACAATCAGCCATTACATTATATTCATCAAAACGGCCTTTTTGGAGAACTTCAGAGGTAAGTTTGGCAAGGTCAATGAGAACAAAACTTGTGTGCTGTTGATGAGAGTGAAAGCTTGTACAATTGTTCTGGAAGTGGCAATCATTACTCAGCCTCTTGGTAAAGAATATGAAATCAGCATTTTAAATAAAGATGTGTACTTTTATGTTTGATGCAGCACTAACATTAATTAATAAAAAATCGGCAAAAAAGAACTAGATGTTCATAACCAGATGAAGAAGAGAGAAACTGGCATGTGTGTTCAATGATGTAAAGCAGACATACTGAATTTTGTTACAGATGAGTGAGTTTGGAGAGCATTGTATAAAAGGTTATGAGCCTGGCCAAAAAGATAAAACTGTGCAATCTCACTCATATGTGAAATTTTGAAAAGTCAAATTCATAGACTCAGAAAAAATGCTAGTTGTGAAATTATGATGGGTGGAAGAAAGTGGGAGATGGTAACCAACGAGACACCAGCTTCAACTTTTGAGAAGAATAAAATCAGGGAATCTAGTGGATATGATTACAGTTAAGAATATTGTGTTATAAGTTTGAAATAATATAAAATTTTATGTTTTCATTGTATATACTCATAAATATAAATTTATTGATGTTAATATAAATTTATTGATGTTTTAATCAAGTTAATTGTGATAATCATTTCCAAATTGTATGTATGCATATATATATATATATATATATGTAAATAACTTTTACCTTGTAGGAATTAGGTATACTAAAGTATATTGGTCAACTATATCTCAGTATAATTGAAAATAAAAATTTTTGTCTGACAAAATTTGTGGTATCTGAAAATTAAGTTCTGCTTGTCTTTTATTCAGAGTGAGTGATGTTTTACTTTGTTGTTTTATTTGAGTAAGTTTCGTTGTACTTTGGGGGTAGTTTAATTGTGTATTATTGAGGTTCTCTATCCTGTTATATTGCTACAATAGACGTTCTTAAGAATGTGAAAAATTACCAAGCTTATACTCCAACCACAACCTGCATCCTGCCTGGATGCCTGGAAAGCTCAAAGTCAGCTTCCCACATTTATCTGCAAATTGCTTTGAGTTTTCTTAGTAGTCCTGTGATTCATTGGTTAGAGATTTGGATAGATTTGTTTATAGAATTTTCTTTGTATTTGTCTTTTCAGAGTTTCTTACTTTTTTAAAACGTTGCTCTAGCATCTGTGTCCGGGTTCTTTAGAAAAAGGATCTAAGCTGCTGCCAAAGCATCAAGTGCCTGGGGCCACACTGGAACTCAGACTGCCTTCAAACTGAAGTCATCAGAATTATAAGCATACCATCTGGAACAATTTTCCAACCTTTTAATTCTTTCTCTCAAAAGAGAACAGGACTTTTAAAAGGTTCATTTTCAGGCTTTCAGACATGTTATTCAGATTTTATGGTTAGTTTTGAGATGTTTCGTTTGTTGGTATCCTTTGCCTTATTTGAGAGACTCCCCAGGGTAGAACCACTTAATTCTTCCTCAAAAGGCAGTGATTTCTCTTTTGAGTAGGTTCCAAAACATATGTTGTTATGTAGGAAGATTAAACCCTTATCAAAAACATGATTTTAAAAAGTAGACATTTAAACTTATGAAGAATCGCATCAACAGATCAAAGTTTCAAAAGTGAAGAGAGTCTGAAGCAGAACCTCAGGCAACATTGATTTTTTTTTCTGTTAAGGAATATATAACTTGCATTTTATTGAACTGCAATTGATTTTGTTGTTCCCTGTCCCTTGTCCAGATGGCACAATATAAATTTTCTGCCTTTGACATAGGCAAGCGGAACACATGGTTCTTAGGAATCTAATTTCCCTCCAGTGACATGTGTGAACAGAATTTCCTCATCAAAACTGCTATTTGGAAAATCCTTTTAATCATTAAATTTTTATATCACATGAGCATCTCACCCCAAATTCTAAGAACTAAGTAAAAAGATGCATTTATGTCAAAAATTGTTTTCATCAGTTGTAAATATATGTTCTGCTCTAAAAGAAAAAAATAAGAAGCCTCATATAGTATTCAGGATGAAATTTAAATTTTCATTTGTTTTGAGACTCAAGTATACTGAATTTATAGCTAAATTACTTAATACTTTCCATTTTAGCTTATTTACTTATCTTTATCTTAATACTTCTTAAAAAGGTAGAAATCTGTATTTTTTTCAATTATTTGTATATTTAACATTGAAGGTCTGTTTACTTTCTTAGATAACCCAGTTTTTGTTGGACATCTTAGGCAACTCAACTTTAAACAAGATTTTAAGAATTCCCAAAATACATTAATTGAAGTTGCGTAGCTTGGTACCTGACCAAAAGTCTTACATTCTAAACATTCACTTTTGAAACTGTGTAACTGTATAAAACTCCCATTATACCTCTCATGTTAAAAAGGCATAGTCTACTAAACAACTTTGAGATTAACTATTCTCGAGATACAATTTTTGGATGAAATTCTAACATCATATAATAAATAGTGAGTCATTTAGATTAATATTTAAAATTTCCAATAAGAGGAAAAGTTACTTGAGCGTGTCTGACAAAAAATAAAAACCTCAAAGATTGAGCCTGGATACTATAGAAGTTATCAATGATAGTTACAAACTCTTTGAAAAACAAAGGGCCTCCAAGTCAGTTATGTACAGTATTCCTCTAAGCATTCAAAAACTTGCTATGTCTTTGTTGGTGCAGCCTTAGCATCATGATATATGTTATTAAAATATAGTTATGTCTTATAATACAGCATTAGAAGAGATATTATTGTATACTTAGCTAATATTTCATTCATTTTTCTTTTCTTTTTTATTACTTTATAAATAATACCAATCAAAATTTCCACTTCTTCCCCTCCTCCCACTTCCCTCCCGCTCCCCTACTCACCCTCTCCCCACCTCCCTCCAGTCCTAAAAGAGAGCAAGGTATTCTGCCCTGTGGGAAGTCCAAGGCCCTTCCCCCTCCATCCAGGCTTAGGAAGGTGTGCATCCAAATAGACCAGGATCCCAAAAAGCCAGTACATGAAGTAGAGAAAAATCCAAGTACTATTATCATTGGTTTCTCAGTCTGCCCTAGTTGTCAGCCACATTCAGAAGGTCCAAATTGATTCCATGTTCATTCAGTTCCAGTCCAGCTTGATTTGGTGAGCTCCCATTAGATCAGGCACACTGTCTCAGTGGGTGGACCAACCCCTTGTGGGCCTGACTTCCTTACTCATGTTCCCTCTCTTTCCACTCTTCAATTGGACCTTGGAAGCTCAGTCCAGTGCTCGGATGTGGGTCTCTATCTCTATCTCCATCCGTTGCCCATACCTTGAGTATGTTAGAACAGCATCCACTTGTATGACAGTTTTGCAGTTCATGTGCTTTGAGCTTTTCAGATCGCATTTCTCACCAGGCATATCAGAAATGCAGAGAGCAATCTACAGAGAATCGCACGGTCAAAGACCAGAACACAAACTCTGCAGAGGGCAGGCGGATGAATCCCCTGGGATGAAGAGCATACTTGGAAAGTCAAGGAGCAATGTGAAATGGAAGGGACTTTAGGTACGTGGAAAGCAAAGAAAGCACTAAAAGGATCAAGACATTGTTGATTGGTGTTTTTTCTCTTTCTAGGAATCTTATGAACCATTGTTAATTTATTGGTTACCTTTGTCCTTGGGATATAGATGAATTCTGTAATTGGGTAACAAAATAGAGCAATATTACTTACTCCTCACTGGCATTCTGGAAAACCACAACAGCATTTCAAAAAAAAAATATTTTAAGGATATTCCTTTACCAGCAATAACCCAAGACGTGTTTTTAACATTTAATTCATACACTGATATTTTAAGCTAATATCTTGAGGCTAGTATTTGCATGAGGTTATTAATAACATCAGACTTTCTCTTACATCCTGTTAATAGTAAGTTGCTATTTAGAACACTTGAACTATCAGCCTAAAGGTGATATCAAGCAAACACAATAATTGAGCAGGCAAATTTAATTTCCTTACCATATTCAAGGTTTAGTTATTTGAAAATTGATAATGACAATGGTTTATATGAGACAATAAAAATACTTTTTGAAATATTAAAAATACAATGTCTATTTTAGTATTACCTTAAAGACAGAAAAAACCCCACAATTTTTGTACATAAAGGCAAAAGATAGGAAAGACTAGGACTATGAACAAAGATATATTTGGTCAGAAATGTCATAATCTCCGTCTTCTGTAAACCTATATGCTGTGGTTTAATATTTTTATCTGCATAGGCGTGTGTGTGTGTATGTATGTATGTGTGTGTGTATGTATGTGTGTGTGTATGTATGTGTGTGTATGTGTGTGTATGTATGTGTGTGTATGTATGTGTGTGTGTATGTGTGTGTGTATGTATGTGTGTATGTGTGTATGTATGTGTGTATGTGTGTGTATGTATGTGTGTGTATGTGTGTATGTATGTGTGTGTATGTGTGTGTATGTATGTGTGTGTGTATGTGTGTGTATGTGTGTGTATGTATGTGTGTATGTATGTATGTGTGTGTGTATGTATGTGTGTGTATGTGTGTGTATGTGTGTGTGTATGTATGTGTGTGTGTATGTATGTGTGT
Source organism: Microtus oregoni (assembly GCF_018167655.1). Classification (NCBI taxonomy): domain Eukaryota; kingdom Metazoa; phylum Chordata; class Mammalia; order Rodentia; family Cricetidae; genus Microtus; species Microtus oregoni. Next base: position 7,992,651 of record NW_024543077.1, on the reverse strand, counting down.
GTGTATGTATGTGTGTGTATGTGTGTGTGTATGTGTGTGTATGTATGTGTGTATGTGTGTATGTATGTGTGTGTGTATGTATGTGTGTATGTATGTGTGTATGTGTGTATGTATGTGTGTGTGTATGTGTGTGTATGTGTATGTGTGTATGTATGTATGTGATGTACATGTGTCCATGCCAAGGCCTGCATAATAAAAGGTCAGGGAACAACTGTGGAAGTGGGTTCCCTCCTTCCACAACATGAGTTCTGGGAACTGAGTTTAGATCTTCAGGCTTACTTGCCTAACCATCTTTCAGGCACAACATAGTATATAACATAAAACATCTGAACTTGAACTGTAAGAAAATAGAATAGAAAGATAAAAATCAATGTGACAGAAATGGTTTGGCTTTTGATATAGGGAAAGGAAATGGAATGACCAGTGTTAAAGACTGTTGATAATATCCTTAGGAGGTTTAATATGTTTGGGGAGGAGGGGCCACAAGAACACAAAAGGGAAAACAGAAAGTGGCAGTGTTTTACAATTTTTGGAGTGGAATTTGATGTGGACGGCAAGGGGAGTGGTGCATGCACTTTCTCAAACACAGGTGAGACATAAGGACAAAAGGTGATCTTGACTAGGGAGGTATCTGTCGACTGTGCATTGTTCTATAGGACTTAAATAAAAAGAATGGCAGACTCAAGAAAGAAAGTGTACTATTTTTTTATTGTGAAAACCACCAGCTGAGGGACAAAATGTGCTGAAAATCTTGGAACACTTCAAGATGATTCAGATTGTCATCTCTGTGGTCACCACAGTTCCCACGGAAAAGCACAGCATTCTGATAATCGGAGCTAAGACACTGCAACAGACACACCTGGAAAACCTAAAGGCCAGTATTTCCTTGTGTAGTGTGGCCTACATGGAGTAGCCAGCCCATTTTTCCTGCTGGAAGTAGTCTCCTTTAGCTAAGGGAATAAAGGTTAAATATATTATATGTTTTTTTTAAGCTATAATACCTTTTGACAGGAGGAATGTGAATATGGTATCCTCACAGACAGCATTTCAGAAACCCAGGAGGTAACCTGGGTCACATATAGTAGGGATTTAAAAAAGCAATAAGACAGGTTTCTCCCGCATCTCTTTATGTTTCCCCTTCTCAGCCTTTGTATCTGCTAAAACCCTCAGGTCTGAGTTCTTAGTACATGGATTATACCCCTCTTTTTCTCTCCCCGCCCCTTCAAACCCAACAGATTTCACAACTTGTCCTCCCTTCAGGACTAATGTCTGTGAACAATAAAAACTATGTTTTTTCAGACCCAGGCCATCTGGCCTTGGTGAGTTCCCGATAGAACATTCCCATTGTCTCAGTGTGTGGGTGCACCCCTCGCGGTCCTGAGTTCCTTGCTCGTGTTCCCTCTCCTTCTGCTCCTGATTTGGACCTTGAGATTTCTGTTCGGTGCTCCAATGTGGGTCTCTGTCTCTGTCTCCTTTCATCGCCTGATAAAGGTTAATATTCAGGAGGATGGTCTGAAAAGGCATGGGATAAAACCGGATTTGCTGAACATAGCGGACAATGAGGACTACTGAGAACTCAAGAACAATGGCAATGGGTTTTTGATCCTACTGCACGTACTGGCTTTGGGGGAGCCTAGGCAGTTTGCATGCTCACCTTACTAGACCTGGATGGAGGTGGGTGGTCCTTGGACTTCCCACAGGGCAGGGAACCCTGATTTCTCTTCGAGCTGATGAGGGAGGGGGATTTGATCGGGGGAGGGGGAGGGAAATGGGAGGCGGTGGCGGGGAGGAGGCGGAAATCCTTAATAAATAAATAAATTTAAAAAAAATAAACATACCCATTTAGAAGGCAAAAAAAACTATATTTTTTTTCACTAAATTATTGTCGAAAGAGAATAAAGGTTAAATGTTGTAGTGTATAATAAGAGTGCATTAAAGGTAGTCTAAAGAGAGGAGAGACTTATATTCATACTTTAAATCCACAGCAGTTTTGTCTGAAATTAATCTTAAATGGAATGTAATTAAACAGCAGTAAAGTCACAATTGTTCAACCCAGTCTTCTGAAACAAATTGTTTCAAACCGAAGATTCAAGCCTCTTCTCAGTAGATGATTATATGCTAGTGTTGGGATTAATGGCTTAACCGTATCAACTGATTTTTTTTTTATTTTAAACAGAAATGAAAAGTTACCTAAAGACTTAAGGTTTCAGTTTCTTCAGACATAAACAGTCGCTTTAATAAAATGTTTTATAAAATTCATTTATTAACTACTATTTCACAGTTTCTTTGCACCAACCCTAAATATACATATATGCAATAAATGCTAAATGAAGGCAGCAAATTATATATTATTTCAATACATACACATATAATACATTCATATACAATAACTGTGTAACAATAGTACTTAGAGAAAAATAAGGCAATAATTTGAAAAGGAATGTTGGGAACACAGAAAGATTTTGATGGAAAGAGGTGGAAATATAAGTACAGTACTCATGAATAAGGTTTATTTTCAAAACTAAATTAAAAATATTTTATTATTATATTTCTTTGATACATACATTCATTTTATGGCAAAGAAGTTTTAACATTATTGTTATAGAATAAAATATACTTAGAAATAATTTTGAGTCTCCTCAAGGTTCTCTATACTTGAGATTCTATAAGGCATAATTTCAAACTATGTTTGCTTCCGACAAACTTTGTGTGACTGATGTTAGTCCCCAGTTGCACTCCTGCAGATATGCATGCATATTATATTCATTTTAACCTTATCCTTTATTTTACTGTTAAACTCCTTTTAAATCGTTTTCATCTCCTAACATACGTACCTTGAAAGTGACTTGTTTTGCTTTTACGGCAGATATGACCTTCTTTGTGAAACCTTTCCAAGTGCGAGAGACAGAAATATTTCTTCACTCAATGTCTAGCAACCTCCATTAATCGTGAAATAAAATTTAATCCATTCTGTTTTCCTAGAATGTTTTATTCCTCCTCATGGAAAAGAAAGGTACTTAGAGAGAACGGTATGTCATGGGCATGTGAAATACATCACTGGCCGTCATCCCAAAAGCACAGGAACTAAAGCATGTCCCCTAAGGATTTGATTGTGACTACCTGGGAGTAAATGAAGTGCAGAGAGACTGGTGCAGTTGTGGCTAAAGCATTTTTGTCACCTGCCTATAGGACAAGCGGAAGGACCTGGAGGTCTTATTCATTCTCTCCTTGGATTGTGTGGTAGGTGTTCCTACAGGGCACATCACTGAAGGCTCACACAAACCATGATGACATACAAAGCTTTCCCCACGTGCTTCAAAGACAGCCCTCGACAAAGTCACATCTTCAAGTAAACTGGTGTGACATGCACTTAAAGAATTTAAAATTTCCAGAAATGAGCAATAGAACATTTAACAGATTTTTTGAGTAAAAGAAATTCTGGCTGAATTGATGGCAAGAGTAAGTTCTAGAACTTGAGGGCTCCATAGCAAGGGGGTTTACAAGTATATGAGAGTTTATAATCGTCGTCCTGTATGATCTTTATGACTCTCTACTTAAAACGAAAAAAACTGAACATGAAAATATGTAAAAGACATACCATTTAACTACTTAAAAATAATTAGAAAATTACAATTGCTTTAAATATTTGACTAGAGGAACAATTCAATAAAAAGGAATAGACTAATATAATGCAGTGTATTTTTATGTGAGGAAAACATAATCATTTTCATTGTTTCATCTAGATGCTAATAAAGGTAATTTTTCCACCTACGGGAGACTTCTGTTTAAATGCTAATTATACAATTTACTTTTGACTAATATAAACTGATGACTTATTATGGTTAATAATAAATTTTAATTAACAAGGAACATCAGTTAGAATGCTAAATTTCAACCAAACATCTTATGGCTTTTGCACATATAGTTCTCTGGAGATTTATTGAGGGTATTGTTTTGCTTTTAACTCTTGCAATGCATCAGAACACCTATTTAATTCCAACTTTTTAAAAGATATTTAGGTACCAGAAATCAGTGCTACAAGTAGTCATATAATTGAGTAAGTTAAATCCTTTCTTATAAGGAATCCAAGTTTAATTAAATTTAAAATATTTTTTATTTCTATCTCATGGGTATTATAAATTAAATATTAAGACTTTATTTCTAAATTATAATTTTTTCTAATATACGTATTTGTTTATATGCTTTTGTGGTACTATAGATTGATCCAAATTCAAGAAATGCTATTTAACTATTACATCATTTTTTTATGCCTAGGCACCAACATATAGTTTTAGAAGTTGCTTGTTTTTAAGAGTATGCCTAAATACAAGCTAATATAGGAGTAGAAATAAAATCCAAGTGTGGCATAGAAGTGGAAACAAGACAATAACATAAAATAAATCTATCGATATCATTAACAAAATATTTTAAATATTTTCATAACAAAAACTATGAAAATATAATTTTAGAAATCTGGACCGTGAATTAGTTGTTCGGAATGGATCAGACTTATGTATGTCTGTATGTGTGTTACAGTTTCTTCATCTTGCCGTTATTAGTGGATGCTCCATGCCTTGGTTATTGTGACTATGCTTCAAGGACATTTGCAGTTGCTTTTTTATGCCACTGATTTCCCACTCTTGGGTCACTGAGTCACATCTAATGTTGTGGGGAAGTTCCCCATGCTTTCCCATAGTGGTTGTCCCTCAAAGAAAAGGCCCAACTTTCCATTCCCTTCAGCACCTGTGGGTGTTGTAACTTTTCTTTTCAATAACAACGAAATGAAACGTTTGCTTCAAATAAATTATTTTATAAAAGGGAGTAAGGTTCAGGAGTCAAGTGGCTATAAAAGTAAATCGATTTCTTAGAATTCTTAGCAGGAGAAAGACAATCAACACACCTCTCACTGGAGTCTGCCTGTGTTTCTAGATCTAAGGCACCCATGAAGATTGTCACAAAAGGGATTTATTAGCTTTATTTCAAACAGCTTCATTGCAAATGTCTTCTTTTCTCTTTCCCACTGTCAGATAGCTGCCTTCACCCTCCTTTTATTTATTTCTCATAATACTAGAATGCCCCAAGCTTTTATTTACTGTGGCCCTCCTCTATGTCACTTATCCCTAGATGTTTTTACTAGGTTAAAAGTTAGCTTTGTATTGAATCCTTTACAATCCAATGTGAATGTTCTTTTTCACATGCAAACCATATCACTGATAACACTAAGATTGACACTGTTTAAGTAGCTAGTCCACCCCTCCTCTCCTTGGAAAACACATTGTCAGAGGGAAAGTAAAATGTCTTCTGCCTGCTCAGATGACGAATTGCCCAAGGCAGCCACCTTTAGATTGGTTATCAGGATAAAGAGGGGAGGGCAGTGACCAGATTGGTTATCAGGATAACAAGGGAAGATCGTGGTGCTTTCAGGAAATGACTTCCCAATTTGACACCTGACACAGCTGAGGCTCAGGGAAGTTAAAAGTTCTCCCTCAGTCTAGATTGTGCTTTTGTGAGAATTTAGAGAGCTTCCTTTTTCTGTTCTATGAAGCTAAACTTCATTCCTACACACTTAACTTTTATGGGCAGATTTTTTTAAAATCTAAATTTATATATATATATACACACACACACACACACACACACACACACACACACACACACATACTTAATTTAGATTTTACTAAGAACTTCTCAGTTCCCTAGCAAGATGGGAAGGTAACCATGGCTGATGGGCATCCCAGTTCAGTTTGTACTGGACATCAAAGTACACATATCTGAATCATTGAGACAATAACTGAAGATGTATTGTCCAGAGGAACTTTACATGGATTATCGGGAAAAAATGGTTGTTTTATGGGTCATAGAATACACAAAAACTTAAGACAAATTTGACACATCTCTGATAATGAAACAACCATTGTGTTGAATGTTTATCAAAGATTATTTGCCATGAGTAACAAGACAGAAGATTGGAAATAAAGTTTAAAAGCTCAGAGAAAGAAATATCTTACTGATGTACAGTTTAAGAAAAGGCTGCATTTAAAGACGGAAGTGTATTTTACATTATGAAACAGAGCATGGGGTCTCGAACTCTGTTAGCTACTTTTTTCTGCCTTGGAAAACACCACAATTAAAACAAATTACCATAACGTTTGTTTGGCTCATGCTTCAAGTGGAAGATTCTAAGATGGCAGGGCCGAAAAGCAGCAGGAGGCTACAACCAGAAGCCCAGAGAACACTTCTTCAGTCCCAGGACGAGGGGCCAAGATGGTCCCAGTGATGGATTTCCTCTAACAAGGCTGCACCTCCTGAAAGTTGCAAAACCTGTTCAAACAGCACCCCTAACTGGAGACCAAGTGTTCAGATCCCTGCCCTATGGGGTCATCCTCATTTAAGCGATCGGGCGAAGGAAGCAAGAGAAAAAAATATTTTATTTAACATAACAATTACATTGTAAATGTTAAAAATGATTAGAGAATTTGTCTTTCAGTTACTCACCAAAGTGAGAAAATTTAAATATCATGAGTACAAAAATGATTTCAGAATGAATGAAGAGGAGGTTCTCATGAGCTAAAAAGGCCTCATTTGTCACTTCGTTTCTCCCCATCTCTCCCTACTCTCCTCTTGCCGCTGTGAAATTCTAACTAACTTACCGTGGAGTGGTTCGAAGACCCACCCCTGAAATGAAAGCTAACATCTGCTCAGATGGTTTCTGAATTCATTGTTCTTATTCACAACCTAGAACTGAATTAGGAGCTTGTGTTTTACTTTCTGAAGGTTATTTTTTGTTTATTTTAAATGGGAAGTATTATGTATTTATTTTAGTCACCCATTTTTCTTAGTTATTGCAAATATATTCAGATAATGCTTTCTATATTATAAATGTTTCTTTCAACTTGTAACAATGTTCCTATCCCGAATCACTGTGATTTAGGTTACCTGTCATTTGTGACTTCTGTGGATTGTATACTCTTATTGGTTGTTTGCTCTTGGGGAGGAAAAGGTTAATAAATAAATTAATAATAAATCACACACAAAGGCTTATTCTTACTTATCAATGTCTGGCCTTAGCTTGGTTTATTTCTAAGCAGTTTTCATTAACTTAAATTATTCCATGTACCTTTTGCCTCTGGGATTTTCTTGCTTCTGTATGTCTTTCTTCCACTCTTACTCTGTGGCGGGCTGTGTGGCTGGGTGACTGGCCCCTAGTTTCTCCTCTTCTTGTTCTTTCTTCCTCCTTCTTGTCTCCACTTTGCTCTTTCCTTCTTTCAGATTTCTCCTTCTATTTTCTGTCCGCCAGCCCTGCCTATTCTTTCTCCAGCTTTCCTTTTGGTCATTTAGCTCTCTATTAGATCATCAGGTGATTTTGACCAGTAATGAAACACAGCTCCACAGAGTTAAACAAAGGCAGCATAGACAAAATCAACCCATATTTACATCATTAAACAAATGTTTCACAGCATAAACAAAGGTGATACACTTTAAGTAATATTCTACAACACTATGCTTGCTCTCAATGGAAGTGTTATCCCCCACACGGGTCTAATTTTCAGCATAGATCTAACACCGTGTCCCTTCACAATTTACTTTTGTAAGTGCATATTAAGAATTATTTACGATTTACTTTTGTAAATAATAAGAAATAAAGACGTTATGTTCTTTACCTGTTTTTTTTTTCTTTCAAGTACAATTGAAATTCCAGATCCTTATTGAAATATGCCCACTATCATCTTTCCTTTCAGGGAGTATGCTTGTACTATTGGCCCTTGACTGACAGATGGAAATCTGGCAATTGATCCACCCAGGCACTGATGAGGCAACTCACTGTGTTGAAATGGTACTGACACTGGGCTTTCTAACAAATTCTTTCCTTCTGCAAGATTGGGATTTTGAAACAACCAGGCAGAGGTTCCCCTTATGCTCAGCTCGAACAAAATCCTTAGGTGCCAAATGTCTTTACCTAATTTTATTAGGTGGAATTATTTGAGTTGGTTTTCACATTTTGATTGCTGGACAAAGACCCATGGTCAAATGATTCTCTTCCAAGTAGGGAATGAACCTAATGACGTAAGGGCAAGAAATGCTCTCCATTCTGCCTCGATCTCTTTTGTTCTTCTTGTATAACCATCTATAAAGCTTCAGTCATGAATAAAGCTAAGAAATACTTCAAGCTTTTTCTACTGACACATATTCCAAGGTACTAAATCTGTTATATTTTATCGACACTGTCAGAAGATTTAAGGCACCTGGGTCAGATCGAAGGCTTTTACTATCAAAAGAAGAGATCATAGTGGTGTGTTCATGTTGATGTCAGTTTCGTTTGACCTATAGGTTCACAGGGATGATAGCAAGGGTCTCAGGTGAATGTTGTGCACACAGTGGATTAATATTCATCTGAGGAACATTGAAATTGGAGAATCCTCCTCTTTCATAATATTTCTACCCTCGGTCATGGAACAAGACATTACTACATCTTTGAGGATTACTTGCTGACAACACAGAAGAGAGAAAGTTTTGGGTAAAAAAATGGATAGGACCTTGAAATAGAATACTAAGTAGTAGCTTACAAGATTCCCAGGCTTTATGGAAGATTATAGTATATAATATAATATAGTAATAAAATATAATATAATATAATATAGATTATAGTAATAATATCTCTGTTTACCTTTAAAATTGTAAGTTCATAAAAACAACCCATTCCTACCACTACATGCAATATTGAATTACTGAAAACCTTGTGATTATTCTTTGTATTAATTTTTTGTGATTCTTATAATGAGTGTATAATGGCTGTTATAATGAATTACAACAAGTTTGGTGGTACTTCCTAACATATTTAGAGGCCATTATTCCAAAATAATTGTCAGTCGAACAAAATCAAGGTCGTGGCAGACTTGGTGCTGGAGAACACTTACATGTCGATCTTCAGGCAGCAGGTGGAGACTGTGCCAAACTGATCAGAATTTGAACACCTGAGACCTAAAACCTACCCTCAATGATACACTTCCTCCAACGAGGACACACCCACTCTAACAAGGCCACACCTACTCTAACAAAGTCACCCCTTCTAATAGTTCCATGCACTCAGGGCGATGAGTTTGTGGGGGGGGCGGGGTGTTCCTATTCAAACCACTATAACAACTCTCTTAAATTCTTTTTGTCCAGAACATTTAAACTTCTTAACTGGAACGCATAGATGTTTTCATTTGTTAATTTATGTCCTTCCAAATTTAAAAATGTAATCTTTAACTATAAGCAAAATTTTACTAAACTTGTAGTTAGTTCATTGCGGTTCACGTGGCAGAAATCCAAAGAGTCTCTGTAACTCTGTCCTGAGGCCGGATGGTACTAGATGATAAGCAGGGTGTGGCAAACATATGATATGATATGATATGATGATAGAGAAGCTGGTTCTGACCCAGCTGCCATTATAATAAGAGCTTTACTCTCATCACCGCTATGCCCATATGTTTTGGTGAACTTGGTTGCTGTTTTGCTATACAACAGATTTGAGAAAATGCCATAGAAACAGTATGGCCTACAAAGCCTACATTTTTTTATTTTTTCTCTCCTTTGAGCCAAGTTTACTAATCTTTGCCAGAGAGCATGAAGAACTAAAGTAGTTTGAATATTAAATATTCATTAGAAAAGAAAATGTAGAATCAGCTGAAAAACTTTTTTTAAAGGGCAGCAACAATAAAATCTATACTACTAGGTTAAAAGCATCATGAATAAATTAAAATTGTAAATATGATGGCCTAAATTCATAGTCTCAGGATTATTTTACACAAATATAGAAATTGCACAAATGAAATAAGATTTTGCTTAGCCTTCAATATAGCAGCTATGAATATTCCTGTGAGTTGTTATGATGTGGGTTTCAAAGCATATAGAACAACCTTCAGCTTTAGAAGGAGCTTGGCTCTAGATTATCAAAACAAATGATACCTAACAAACACCAGGTATATATTACTGGAGTAAACTTGTGTATGCAAGGAGGTATGTGTTGCAGGATATTTATACACTGTGTAAAGATCTGTCCCTGTCACTGTGATGGGTTTAATCAAAAGCTAAAGGGTTAATAGCTAAGCAGGAGAGGTTAGGTGAGACTTTAAAGCACAGATAGTAACTCGAGGTTAGGGTGGACAGGGGATTTTGCCAGCGAGATGCAGAAGGAGGCAGACATGCAATATGGAGAAAAGGTAAAGAACCATGAAGCAGAATGCACATTAATGAGAGTAGCTTAATTTAAGTTATAAGAACTAGCTATGAACAAACCTAAAATAAGGACAAGCTTTTGTAATTAATTAAAAGTCTCCATGTCATTATTTGGGAGTTGGCATTTCCAAAGGAAAGTCTAACTACATTTGGCATCCAATATGCTGCACAAGCACAGAGCCCACTGCTTGCAGTATACAGAGATATGTATGGCTCCCTTAAAGGGTCCTGTTGTGCAGTTTAACACCTGAATGGTGCATTATTAGTAAGATGGGAGAGGAGCCAGAAACATCTGAGGAGTGCAAGCTCAAGACTCAGGTGGGGAAATGCATTCCTGGCATAAGACTCAGTCCTCATGAACCCAAAGGGAGTGGGATCAGGTGTTAGTGCCATGGATGAGGTGCTAAGCAGAGCCACATGGTGGATAGCCTGGAAGTTTAAGGTTTGGCTCCTGTGGTCAGAGAAGTGCTGCAGTTGCAAAAATAAAATGAGATAGATGATAGATAGATAGATAGATAGATAGATAGATAGATAGATGATAGATAGATGATAGATAGATAGATAGATGATAGATAGATAGATAGATAGATAGATAGATAGATAGATAGATGATAGATGATAGATAGATAGATGATAGATATATGATAGATAGATAAATAGATAGATAGAGAGATAGACAGACAGATGATAGATAGATAGATAGATAGATGATAGATAGATAGATGATAGATAGATAGATGATAGATAGATAGATTGATAGATAGATAGATAGATGATAGATAGATAGATGATAGATAGATGGATGATAGATAGATAGATAGATGATAGATAGATGGATGATAGATAGATAGATAGATAGATGATAGATAGATAGATAGATAGATAGATGACAGATAGATAGATAGATAGATATAGATGATAGATATATAGATAGATAGATGATAGATAGATAGATGATAGACAGATAGAAGATAGGTAGATAGATGATAGATAGAGAGATAAAAATAAAAAAATCCCAGGTCTATTCAGAGAAAACCTCTGAACAGTATTCTTGAAAATGTGCTTAGGTGCTGATGAAAGAAAAAAAAAATAGGTATAGATAATCATAGAAAACAATAGTTTAAAAACTCTGAAGAAAAGTCTTTAAAGAAAAAGTAAAGTAGTATAGAGGAATAAGTTACATGAAGATGGGAAATACACTGAAATCTGCATCTGGATTCTATAGTGATATTTTGTTGACTTTGAATTTTTAAAATGCTAACGAACAAAAGACGGCAACTGCTAAGACATATTGGATTGTAGAAAAAAACTACTTTATCAAATCATCTTATATATTTCAGGGATACCTTAACTTCAGAATGGAAGTCAGAAAATCTGCTACATTGAGTGAAAAGTTATTTTTTTGTTTCTCCAAGAAACAAAAATCTATGGATCCTGTCTAAATTAATAAAAACCAGATTTGATCAGAGGAGGCCTCCTGAAAACCTTGGCTATAGACATGAAGGAGAAACTATGAAAAATTACAAGGCAGATGACATATGAGCTGATCCATCTATGCGAGAACAGCTCTGAGACAGGAGGACATATGAAAAAATCTTGTTGGTTACAGAGTCTTCACAACTTATTATTACATGCCATCCTTTTATATGGCATGGATGGAGATTTGTATTACAGTTTGGTTATGCTATCAAAACAGACTTATAAGTTGACAGATGCCTTTTACCTAATATAACATAAAGAATTTGTTTTAGCTGTTTTGTTTCATACAACACAATAATGATGATATGTATGTTACCATTTAAAATCTGTGTATTTTCAGGAAAAAATGATCATATGTGAATGAATACAAGTAGTCTGGGTGATCCAGCCCCTCGGAATGTTTGCAGTTTCCTAAGCAATCTGCATGCAGAACAACTTCAAGGTTGCTAGCTGAGATGCTGTTGTCTCCTAGACTGTTCCAGTCAGGTCTTCCAATAAGTTCTGCATTTTCCTACCACACAAAGCCTGGACAGAATACTGATCCAGCTAGCTCTCCCAGGACTTTACCATTATCTCAATGTCCTCAGGGCCCTCTAAAGATGCCATCACCCCTAGATAGAGAAAGAATTTGTAAGAATATGATGCCCACATTGCCAAGAAGTGGGATGGGTGGTTTTTGATTATTTGGTGGGTTATGGACACTTGTCATTGTTTAAGGGTGGTGGTTGCAAGTTATTATTGGTTATGGTCAGAGGAAAAAGAACTAATCAAAGGAGTTTAGATTCAGAGATCTTTTACTGAAGAGAAAGGAATGGATAATATAGGAATAAAAGGATAAAAGTGTAGATTATTGAATCTACTTTTAAACTAAAAAAGAACTCGAAATCTCAAGTGTTTTACATTGGTATGGATTTTTGTTTATTGATACACATTTAAGGTATTTTCTGATAGAATACTATATATTTGTTTCTACACTTGTTTAAACTATTGTACCTAGGTAGTTCATTTAAAAATGTGAGAAAAAGTTCTAGTCATTGAAAGCTATTATTATAAATTATTTTAAATAATAAAGAAATGAAGGTTAGTCATTAGTCATCTATAACAATCAAACCTGTAATTATGATAGGTATGTCTTCCAGGACAAACAGAGATATATTTTGGATAGATAGATAAATCTTCAAACACTTCAGAGATCTACAGAATATGGTACTTAAGATATTTTAATAACATAAGGCTTTTCATGACAGTGAGGTAGTTTTTCTCCTGGCAGCACCAATCTACCTCAGGGAAGCTGAGAAGTTGATAGATGTCAAAGAACCTTCATACAAAATTTACCATTATTGCGGAAAAATTAATCACTGGGCAAAAAAATGCCCTTGTCGTGACTCCTGAATGTATGCTGTCCAAATTGGACAAGCAAAACACAAAAGAATGCAATTTCAAAATATGACAAAAAAATGTAGAACAGTTCTTTAAAATTTCTGCTTCACAGAAAAGTCTGTCAGATATTCTATACCTCTAGGCTGAAGATGAATATGCCAGTGTTTCAGAGAAGTTTTGGGGTGACTTCCAGGTAATCAGATGTCTCTGTCATTTCTAGAGTTTTGGAAGTTTTTTGCTCTGCTCTTCCTATTTATTCAGCATTTTATCCTTCTCAAGTCTCCAATGAGGTTGAAGACTATATAATTATACCATTTTCTTTGTTATCAAATTCAGAAAAGAAACTCACAAAGAGATGTGAATATTATAAGGCTGAAAGACATAAAAGCCTAACTATATTTATCTAAGAAAATGTTTAAAGGTCTGAAAAGATAGTTTTAGGATGGAAATACCAGTTATAGAAAATGGTTTAGGTATAAAACTTTGGACTCATCAAGATAGGATAGATAGTAGAGTAATTTCTTGGAATTTTCCAAATACAAAAGGACTGGGCATTGTAAATGTAATTCTTACCTGATAATTGTTCTTATTGTATATTGTTTTACAATGCTAGAGTTAAATCCTTTCCTTTTTATTTAGACATAAATGGTAAAATGTTGTTGAATATTTGTAAATCATAAGGATATGTCATATCACTGTAACCGGTTTAATAAAAATCTGGGCAGGCAAAGCTAGGTCGGAGAGGTCAGGCAGGACTTCAGGCATAGATATGAGTTCTGGATGAGAATCTGGTGTAGGTGATTTTTCCAATGAGCTGCAGAGGGGAGCAGACATACATTATGGAAAAAAGGTAGTGAGCCATGTGACTGATCATAGGTTAATATGAATGGATTAATTTAATTTAGAAGAGCCAATTGTCAATAAGCCTAAACTAAAGCCAAGCTTTTGTAATAATAAAATGGTTCTATGTCATTATTTGGGCCCTGGTGGTCCCACAAGGAAGTCCAACTACAGGTATGTGTTGGGTAAACTAAAGAAATTCCATGATAACTCATCTTATGAGTTTTATATAAAATTAACCACAATACAAAATGATAAAATATATCATTTTATAAATGAGACAACAGAAGGACATGGAGAATTTTGCTAATGATCCTACAGCTCATAATCTTTAAAGACAGAATTTATACCTCATTATCAGCCTATTCTCTTAACTCCTTACCAAGAAACACTACTTCTGAGCTATAATAGCTATAACCAAATCACTGGAATAAAAAGAATATTTTTGATAGTTGGTCCAGGAAGTCAGTATTATGACAATATCACCAAAGATGTTTTTGACATTTATCAGCCTATTAAGAAATCTTCTATTGGCAAAAGAAATAAATGCCCAAAGCGGGATGAGTTGCATTTGTTTTCGGATCTCAAAATACTGTAATTTCTCCAAAATCTGTGACCAATTATTTTAAGGAATAATCTGTTTGAAGTTTTGTATAATAAGGAAAAACATGATAATACAGAAGAAGTCCACATAGCATGGGTCTGCTGTGGTGTCTCTTGCTGATATAGTCACTGTCTTGCAGAAAGACCCCTTTGTCTGGAGCAAGTGAGAGGCTCAGAGTTGTTGCAAAGGATGCTGTAGAGCACGCTGTGCTGACAGGGTGTTTTAGTTCTCACTCGGAGTACAGTTAATGAGTGGCCCTTTGATTTCTCTGAGTGTTATTCAATTAGGCTTAGAGATGAAGCTGTGGGAAGTTAAAACATTTCACTCTCTTAAGCAAAAGGCAGCAAGGAAACATCGATAATGCAAACTTTCTCGTGACAAATAAATATTTTAAATCAATGCTACTCAAATTTCTTTGTGGAATTAATGGAAAATTCTTATTCTGTGACCACTCATAATTCTCATTCTGTATAGATCCAGGAAACTACCAAAGAATTACTCTGCAAGATATTCTGAGCTCCAGCAAAGAAATTGATAGTTGAAGATGGTTTTCCACCTCTTATCTATTTAACATGCTAGGTGGAACACAAGAACAAACCATGAAATCAGGACATTTAATGAGGGGCGATCACTCTGCACACATACAGAGTTCTTACTAAAAAGATCAGCTTCAATTCCACCCTACCTCTTAAACAGCATGCTACTCACAGAAATGTGTTTAGAAATAAAGGCAATAGGAATTTAAATGACTGATTCACTCTCCAGCGCAGAAAGGAATGAAATAATGCTTATACACAGACATAGACTCTGTATTTTACTATGAATAATCCTTAAGACACCTTAGCTATTACTCATTATTTAATTCATATGTGATTTTAACTACCCATTTAAACAAAATAATTATGTAGTTAGTAAAAATGTCTCCACAAATAATTTTAATTATTGCACAAATATTTATCTTTAGCTTCCTTCTTTGGGTTCTGGAAAATTATTTTTCCAGAAATGCAATGGTAATCACAATTTTATAATGGAAGAAAACACACACAGGAAAGGCAGGTACCTTTACGAGAAAGCATTAGGTTCCAACTGTGAAAATTATATGAGATTGATTTAACAAAGGAAGATAAAAACAACTAACAAAACTTTTGTTATGCTAGAGATAAGTAAATACTAAAATTCAAAAGTTATAATAGTGATGTAACCTTGTGTTAATATATATTCTATACTTTATTAACTCAGAAGTTTAATTCTGGGTTTATAATCATTTCTCACACCATAAAATGTTATTCTGAAGAAAAAGCATCACTTGCATACATAGGCATAATATAAATCATGATAGCAACTTCTTCTCAAGGTTTCATTTTATTAGTTCATTTTCTGCTTATAGTAGTATACCTATCGGTTTCATTGTCAGTTTGGCACAATGAAGATTCACTATAGAAGAGAAAACCTCAGTTGAAGAATTTCCTCTATCAGATTGGCCTTTAGCCTTATCTGTGAGGTACTGTCTTAATTAATGATTGATTTACCAAGACCCAGCCCACTATGAAGTGCAGCATCCTTCAGCAGGTGAGCCTGGGCAATATAATAAAGCTAGCACAACATAAACCAACGAGTACCAGTGAATAGCAATCCTCCATGTCTCCTGTCTTCAGAATCCTGCCTTGAGCTTTTGCTCTGACTTCCCTTGGTGATAGAAATATTGTGTGTGACTAGGATGTATAAGTCAAATAAAAACTTTCCTTCTCAAGTCTCTTTTGGCCTTGGTGTTTATCACAGCAAGAGAAAGAGGGCTAAGAGAAAGAGATGACTGAAAAGCAGGGGTGTTTCTGGGTCAAGTAGAAACCCGGTCCAAGAGAAACTCCCAGGAATGTATAAGGATCTCAGCTAAGAATCCTAATAATGGGGTATATTTGGCCTGAACTAGCCATCTCCTGTAAACAGGCAAGGCTTCTAAACAAGCCACAAATCCTTCAACCTACACACACACACACACACACACACACACACACACACACACACACGTAGACAGTCTGTCCTGTTGTGGGAGTGGCCAAACCATGACTGATCCAGTCTGAGATCCATGCCAAGTCCACCCATGACACTGCCTGGAGCACCAGGACCAAGAGGTTGAATGGGCCAGAGACCCAGGTTAGAACCAAACATGGCTAGAGAAACAAATGTCAGTGTAATGAGGCACAACAACATTCTGCTTTACCCAGAGATTGGTGTCTACCCCAATTGTCATCAGAGGGGTTTCAAAAAGCACCTGTTGGAAGCAGATGCAGAAACCCAAAAACAAACACTAGGTCATGCTCGCGGAACACTGCTAAAGAGAGAAAGAAAGGATTGTAGTTTTCCCTGCTGAAGAGAGGGAGGAAGGATTGTGTTCCCTGCTGAAGAGAGGGGGGAAGGCTTGTTTGAGCCGGAGGAGTCAAGGATACCACAAGAAAACCCAGAGAATCAACTAATCTGAGCTCATACTCAGAACTCACAACCAGGGAGACTATGTGCGAGTGACCTAGGCCCTCTACAAATATGTAACATTTATGTAGGATGGTCTACTTGTGGGACTGACTTCTAACAGTGGGAGCAGGGGCTGTCCCTAATGCTTTGGCTAGCTTTGGAAGAAGCCTATTCCTCATAATGGGTCACCTTGCCCAGCCTTAAAAAATGGTGGGTGTGCCTAGTCTCATTGCTACTTGGATATGCCATATTTTATTGTTATTCATGGGAGGTCCGACCCTTTCTGAACAGAAACAGAGATATAGATTAGGGATGGGACAGAAGAGAGGTAGGCGAGGGAATAGGAGTAGAATGGGAGTGGAAACTGCTATCAGAACATAAAATAAACAAGTAAATTTAATTAATAAAAATCAAAAAGAAAAAAAAAACCAAAGAATTCCACTTTTACAGATGTGCCACTATTTCCACATATTGTAATATATAAATAAATGAGTTATGCACATTCACCATTAAAGAGCTACTCCCTTTCTTTTGAGATAAAATCTCTCTGTTTAGTTCAGGAAAACCTCAGAATAAATCTCTTGCTAAGATCTCAACAATATCAAACATATAAATAAATGCTCACATACAGACCCAGTTTCTAAACTTCAGGTAGCGAAAGCAAAATTGTTTTGGAGTCATGTTTGATGATTTGATAATAGCGTTTTGTTTCATATTTTAAGAAGTTTTTAAAATCATGAACTGAAACAAATAAATATAACATGCCGTTTCCAGACAATTAATTGAACAATGAAAAAATTCCCATTTTCATATTTATAAAGGATACTACAAGAATTGATGATTTTCCCAATCCATTATTGTATTTTCTTTCTTTTGTGGTGAGAAAATAGAACCTCAGAAATATAAATTTGTCTTTACTGGGATGATTAGTTCTTCTTCTGAGACAGAGATGAAGATGATCTTGAAACTCACTTTGTGCATAAAACTAGGAAGTGGTAAAAAATATATTAACATACCCAACATTCCTTTGCAAAAATTATACAAGTAGAGAAAAATGTTACATTTCATGTATTTAAATTTTATAATAGAATCATAAAGGAATCTTCTTGTTCTCCGAGAATTGACAGCAAGGGTAAACAGTAAATGTTATATATTAATGTAACTTGAAGTGGACTCTCTTCAGACTAGTCTGGGATAAGTTTAATTCCTCAAGTACCCTTAGTAAATAAAAACAAGACTGAGTTATAACCATTAAAATAAAATAAGAATATCTAAATGAATTCCATCATTACAATTCATGTATAGATAATTATGTAAAGGTGAGTAAAAAATTAATATAGTGAAATGTTTATGTATAAACAGAGAATGGGAGATAATGTTGGAAGTTTTCTATTGTTTGTTCTCAGTAAACAATGATTCAAAAAATAAAACATAATTGCAATATTCAGAAATGAAAACTTAGATGGATAGGATAAGTATACAGATTCTAATTACAATTTCAAATCTGATACTAATTACTAAAAGGAAATTAACTTTGCAATAAATAAAACAGCTGACACTCAAAAGGTCAAAATTGTCATCATTAAGAGCAGAGAAAGGACATGTGTGTCTGGATGTTTTATCCTGAAGGACTCCTTATTGGTTAGATAGTTTTCCAGCGCCCAAAGGTTTGTAAATAATGAACACATGGAAAATCCAGTAGAAACGATGTGGGGGAAATTCAACTAAAATACATAATTAAAGTTTGCCAAATAGAACGTTTGGAAAAAAATAAATATCCCTGATTTTATAGGGCGTTTGTCGACATATATTCAGGCATCACAGTGTATCACGTCTATGTGTACAATTATGACAAGGGAATTAAAAAGATTGAAGGAATCTTAACATAAGTCAAATAAAAGCGTGCAAGATTCTAAATATGATAATATATTGGTAAGCAACATGCAAAAAGGATTTTGCTAGGTAATTGAATACATTGAAAGTTATAGATTGATCCAAAGTGTTAGATTTTTTTGTATTTGGTTATTTTGATATGATTTTGTAAGAGAATATTCTTCTGTTAAAGGAATAATGCTAACACTGTCCAGAGAAGCATGTAGGCTAACAGAAGACCTTCACCTAACCCTTCTTTTCCAAATCTGATCCCCCACTGTTTTCTCCAGTCTTGTAGCAGACCATCTATTGGAGCCTAACTTTATCTCGTAGCCCCATCTCTAGTGTATCACATTGTTCTTCCCCACCAAACTTCCTTCACCCCATTCACGGCTTTATCACAGGCCCCAACTCCAGCAGATACTCTCTGGGAGCCCTCAGGCTACTCTGACCATGGAAGCTGGTAGGCTGACTGCAGATCTCTCTCTCTCTCTCTCTCCCTCCAGTCCTCCGCATCAAATTTCTCAGTCTCACCGCCAGCTGTGGTGGTCGTACTCATTCACTTCCTCACTCCAGAGACCACCTGGATCCTGCTGGGACACCTTGTATTCCTCTCTGTATTAGATCACCTCACCTCCTCTATCACCTCCCATCTATATGTCACCTCACAACACCTAAAAACATATTTTACTTGGAACTCCCAGTTTCCAGACCTATCAGGGTCCCAGAAGAATTTGCTACTGGAAAATATATAGCAAGCACACTTTTCTAAGAACCAGAGAGAGCAACAGAAACCAAGGAACGAACAAATCACCTACCCAACAAACACAAGATCATATATCAGCATCTAGAACTTAGAAAACAGCATAAAAACACAATCATAAAATGTCTTTCTGGGAGCCCAGCAACCCTACCACTGCAGGCCATGACTATTCAAAATAGCTGAAGTGCAAATCTAAGACCTTAAAATAGATTTTTTGAAAGTGATTGAGGTTTTTAAAAAGAAAATGAATAAATTTCTTAAAGAAATCTGTTTAAAAGCTAACAAACAATAGAAGAAAATAAATGGAATCATTCAAGGCATGAAAGTGGAAATAAAGAAAACCCAAACTGAGGTATTCTAGAAATAAAATATTTAGGTACTTGGACAGAAACCTTAGAGAAATGCCGCAACCAAAGAATACAAGTGATGGAAGAGAAAAACACAGTCATTGAAGATACAAGAGAACAAATCAATACCTCAGTAAAAGAAAATATTAAATTTCGGAATCTCTGAATACAAAACTTCTAGGAAATTCAGGAAACTGAAAAAAATCCAAGATTAATTTGAATAGAGGAAAGAGAGGAATCTCAGGAACAGAGAACATTTTCAAGAAAATATTAGAAATACAATTTCCTAACCTAAAGAAGTGGATATTTAAGAAAGCACAAAAACCATACAGAACAACAAAGAGACTGATCAGAAAAGGAAATCTCCTTGATACATAATAATCAAAACAATAAATGTACAGAACAAAGAAAGAATATCTAAGCTGCAAGAAAAAAAGACCAAGTAATATATAGAGACAGACCTATTATGATAACATTTCTCACTATTGACTCTAAAAGCCAGAAGGACCTGCAGGATGATCTATAAACTGGAAGAAACTGCAGATCCAAGCTCACACTCCTCTTCCCAGAAGAAATTTCAGCCACAATATATAGAGAAAATAAGACATTTCGCAGTAAAACAAAATTTAAAATTTAACTGATATCTACAAATCCATACTAGAATGAAAATGCAATCCTAAAGAGGTTAGCTACATCCAAGAAAACCAAGGAAATAAATTATCCCAGACCAGCTAATCAAAACAAGGAAACACACACATACACACGCATGCAAGCAAGTACGCACAGTGGGCAGGGGAGAAGAGAAAGAAAGGGATAGAGAAACAGACAGGGATAGAGAGACCTATACTCTTCAGGGAAATGGATAGAACAACTACTACATTGCAGTTTTATCTTACACTGGTTAGAATGGCAAAGATCAATTAAACAAGTGGTGAAGGCTTAAGTCACAAACAATCCCACACCAGTTTTGAATTATGATTAATAGGGCTGGAGAGATGGCTCAGTGGTTAAGAGCATTGCCTGCTCTTCCAAAGGTTCTGAGTTCAATTCCCGGCAACCACATGGTGGCTCACAACCATCTGTAATGACGTCTGATGCCCTCTTCTGGCCTGCAGACATACACACAGACAGAATATTGTATACATAATAATAAATAAATATTTTTAAAAAAACAAAAAAACACATATCCTTAAAAAAGTAAAGAATTATGATTAATAGAATGGTTATTTATTTAAGGGTGAAAAACTTACAGATCACTGTCCTAGACAACAGCCCTCTGCGCAATCAGGAAGGGAGTCTAGTCGCAGGAAGTGGAGCCAGAAGCCAGAGAGGGAGCAGAGGGCAGTGGCAGCTTTTTTAAAGAGAGAGACCACGCCCCAATGGGCTGGTATCTCAGCAGCTATTGGCTGAAGGAGCGGAAGGAGCTCCCACAACAAAGTGGCAGCTTATGCTGTCAAGATATTGAGTAAGGGGAACACTAATCTATTTGTGAGAATGCAAACTTGTACACCTGCTATGGAAATCAGTGTGGTGGGTTCTTGGGAGTATGGAGATTGAACTACCCTAAAATTCATCTGTACTACTATCAGGTATACACCCAAAATAGACTTCATTCTACCACAGAGACATTTGAGTTGCTAAGCTGCAATCAATGATGCTCTATTTATTAACAGTCAGAAATTAGAAATAACTTGGAAGTCCCTCAACAGAAGAAGGAATAAAGAAAATGTGGTACATCAACACAATGAAGTACTACTTACCTAATCTTTAGAGAAGAAAATTTTCCAGTATGGAATTATCTAACGATGGAAGCAGGAAAAAAAAAATTATACAGAAAGAAACTGTGATATTAACTCACTTACATGTAGATATTAGCTGTTAATTAAAAAATCCATAGAACTAGAGAGGTTAGATATAGAGTAAGGTGTTAGGAGGAACAGATAGATCTAGTTATGAAACGGATCTAGAAGAGGAATGGATTATGGTGGGCTGTAAAGAGACTATCAAATCAGGAAGTGGAGGGATGAAGGGTCTTAAGGAGGGAATATGGAAAGAGGCAAGTAAAATTAAAGGCCATTTGAGGGATAGTATGGAAAAATAATACAATAGAAGTTTTCTAAATTGTATACATAAATGAGGACAATCTAAATGAAATCACCAAAAAAATGACTAGACAGGGGCCAAACTTGCCAACTCTTGCCACCAAATTAGGCTTGCACTACTGGAATTGGGCTACATCTAATTGAGTGGTTAGCCAAAAAATGCCCATGGGAATCCTCAAACAATTCAGGCTGTTGCAAAGACTATAGACTGCTCTCAACAAAATGACAGCAAGGCTCTATTGCTGTAAACAATGCCTATACGTTTCACTGAGAAGAAAGAAGTTGAACTGGTGCTTATATGGAGCCTTCACAAGTGTTCTAAACTTTGTTATATGAATGTGCTGTGCCCTCTACTAACGAGAAAGGTATACACCAACCCATCATTAGACCTTTGATCTATAGGGGTATACTGCCTGCAGAGTATGCTAGGACAATGGTGTGGCAAAAAGTTGTTGAGACCTAGGAAAAAAACCCCACACTGCTCTTCTGAAAATTGAAAAAAAAAAAGAATTATCAATAAAATGACACCCAAAGACAATCCGCTATAGTCAAAATAAGTGCCTTGCTTAGCTATCATCAGAGAAACTTCCTCCTGCAGCACATAGAAACAAATATAAGTACCCACAGCCAGCCTTTATGCAGACTGAGACACTTTAAACGCTCAGCCCTATCTCCGTTGAATCCTCCCCTCAGAGCTTAGTGTTTCCTGTTGAAGAGGAGTCAGAAAGAGTGTAAGAGCGAGAAGACAAAGGCCTTCGAATCTACAGGATAGATGCACAGATAAACTCACAGAGAATGTGGCCGCACGACAGACTGTGTGTAGTCCTGACCAGATAGGGTCCCAGATGAAAACAGAAGTAGACACCTGCCCGCATCCCTAAGCCAGAAGCAATCCCAATTGACAACCACTTACAAATAAAAATTTAATTTCCTTCCAGGGAGTCTCACTAGGTAAACGGATTACTCTTAAGGGAAAACCTACACACCCAGCAGTAGACAGACAACTGCAGACAGACTTCTTGACATTTCTGGAGGTTCCTTGTATCACAAGGTCTTGTTGGGACTTTTGCTTTTTTCAAAAGTCTTATTTTTTTTTTTAGTTTTAATTTTATTGGTGTTTTTCTCTCTTTTTACCCTACCCATCCTTTGCATGTATATTATACCTTCTAATTTAGTGTTTTTACAGGAACTGTGCACATGAATGAGTCTGTTATTATCTCTTACAAGCCTGTTTGATTTCTAGTTAGAGACCGAAGGGGGCGGGTTCTGATTGGAGGACAAGTAAAGTACACCTGGGAGGAGTAGAGGAAAGGGAACCTTAATCAGATATATTATATGGAAGAACCTATTCTCACTAAAAGGAAAAACAAAGAAAGAATGTGGCCTTTTCAAAAGGCCACAAGTCATGACTTAGACAAACATATTTCGAAGTGTGCAGGAAAAATTGCCAATAAAGAATGTATGCCAATGGGATAAAGTATAATATTGAGAATTTGGATTTGTTTTCCAAGACAGTGTTTCTCTGTAGCTTTAGAGCCTGTCCTGGAACTAGCTCTTGTAGACTAGGCTGGCCTCACTCACAGAGATCCACCTGCCTCTGCCTCCCAAGTGCTGGGATTAAAGGCCAGCTCCATCACCACCTGGCCCAAACTTGAAAATTCTTATCTCCCTGAATTTAATTCTTTCTCTCAATTAGATTGCATTTCAAGAGAATACTTTGATAGCTTCTAGGTTTTAAACTTTTTTTGAGATTTGCTGTGTTGTCTGTTATAACCTTCACCGTGGCAAATGATTCCCAAGTGCATGAAAGTAATGTTGTGCTGCTAAATCCTTAAGTGTGCACATGTCTTTATATAAATTCAAATTTTGATTGAAATTCTAAATATCTGTCTCTACTTTCTTTTCCTTCCTTCCTTCCTTCCTCCCTTCCTTCCTTCCTTTCTTCCTTCCTTCCTTCCTTTTTTCTTTCTTTCTTTTCTTTTCTTTTTTTTTTTGGAGATAGGGTTTTTCTGTAACTTTGCAGCTTGTCCCGGAACTAGCTCTTGTAGATCAGGCTGGCCTCAAACTCATAAAGACCCACCTGCCTCTGTCTCCCAAGTGCCGGGATTAAGGGCATGAGCCATTACCGCCTGGCTCGGTCTCTATTTTCTTAACTTAATTAATTAAATATATAGTTTTCAGTATATTATAACCCTGGACCAAATTCTGTCTGGCATCTGTTCTTTGCTTCCTTCTTTTTTCTTTCTTGTCTTTAGTGGAAATATTTGTCTGGGTGTTGGGTATAGGGATGAGAAGTTCACGATTAGCAGTGACCAGAGAATACATTCTGTTTTTGCGTTTCTTCAATGGTGCTTTAAATTTCTAGAGATCTATTCACCGTCTCTTTTGTTGACAGTTGTAGATGACAGCACTCAGCTAAAGCGTGGGCTGGTGCCTTTGCTTGCTAAAAAAGCTTGGACTCTCAAAGGTCTAGGACTTAAACTTCAGCTTCTCTCTGTGTGGAAAAGGCTTCTCCTATTTTCTCAGTATTTTGTTACTATTAACCAATACCCTTTGCTTTCTTACAGTTTTTCTTTCCTTCCCCTCTTTGTTATCTTGCCCTTCTCCCTTCGTCCTTGCCTAACTCCTTGTCTTCAGTTGTATCTTCCTCGGATTGAAGCTCATATTCCATATGAAGAATTAGCAACAAGCTCAGGGAGGATTTGACTATAGCACTTCGTACCTACTTACCCACTTTTTTCAATCACAGTTTTCCAATTTTGAAGACTTTTTTTTGTTTTTTTATTGAGAAAAGGAGAAAAAAAAACAAATTTCCACCTCCTCCCATTTCCCTCTTCCTCCTCCCACCCTTCTCCCCCTCCCACCACTCCTTTCCCCCTCCCTCTCCAGTCCAAAGAGCAGTCAGGGTTCCCTGCCCTGTGGTAAGTCCTAGGTCCTCCCCCCTCTGTCCATATCTAGGAAGGTGAACATCCAAACTGGCTAGGCTCCCACAAAGCCAGCACATTAAGTAGGATCAAAACCCCGTGCCATTGTCCTTGGCGTCTCATCAGCCCTCATTGTTCGCCATGTTCAGAGAGTCCAGTTTTATCCCATGCTTTTTCAGTCACAGACCAGCTGACCTTGGTGAGCTCCCCGTAGATCAGCTCCACTGTCTCAGTGGGTGGATGCACGCCTTGTGGTCTCGACTTCTTTGCTCATGTTCTCCCTCCTTCTGCTCCTCATTGGGACCTTGGGAGCTCAGTCCAGTGCTCCAGTGTGGGTCTCTCTCTGTCTCTATCTCCATCCATCACCAGATGAAGGTTCTATGATGATATGCAAGATATTTGTCAGTATTGCTCTAGGATAGGGTCATTTCAGGTTCCCTATCCTCAGCTGCCCAAGGAACTAACTGGGGACCTCAGCTTGGGCTCCTGGGAGCCCCTCTAGGATCAAGTCTTTTGCCCACCCTAAAGTGGCTCCCTTAACTAAGAATTGTTGTTCCGTGCTCCCCTATCCAACCTTCCTTTATCCCAATCCTCCTGTTTCCCCAAGTCCCCCCCCCACCTTCCCTTCTACCTTTTCTCTCCCCATCTCCCCTTACCCCCATCCCACCTCACCCCCAAGATCCCAATTTTTTACCCGGCATTTTTGTCTCCTTCCCTTAGCCAAGAGGATATTCGGTGGGAATGCAATCTTGTGCAACCACTGTGGAAGTCAGTGTTTCGGTTTCTCAGGAAATTCGGGATCAACCTACCCCTGGACCCAGCAATACCACTCTTGGGAATATACCCAAGAGATGCTCTATCATATGACAAAAGCATTTGCTCAACTATGTTCATAGCAGTATTATTTGTAATAGCCAGAACCTGGAAACAACCTAGATGCCCTTCAATGGAAGAATGGATGAAGAAAGTATGGAATATATACACACTAGAGTACTACGCTGCGGTAAAAAACAATGACTTCTCGAATTTTGCATGCAAATGGATGGAAATAGAAAACACTCTCCTGAGTGAGGTATCCCAGACCCAAAAAGATGAACATGGGATGTACTCACTCATAATTGGTTTCTAGCCATAAATAAGGGTCACGGAGTCTACAATAGGTGAACCTAAAGAAGCTAAGTAAGAAGGTGAGCCCAAGGAAAAACATGAAGACTTTGTTTTGTGAATTCCAATTTCCACCCTATATTTTGCTTTTCTGCCAGCCCGGCAATAATTTTAACTTTTATATCTGCCTTCTTCTCAAAAACTGTAAATCCTGCCAGCATTATTTGAACACTCATTTTACATATTTTTTTAGGTTTTATAATTTTTCACTTGAGATTTGCCCCACATAAATTAACCTGTTGCAATCAAATCAAAGTTCTAGAAAACACTATAAGAGCGTGTATTTATTAACTCAATTTTAAAGAATCTTTCATGAGACAGAGCTAGCACCAGCTGAACTGTAAATTCAAATCCCTAGGTATGAGTCCCTTGGTCTTCCAGCTGTACTCATAAAGTTATAGATATTTATCATAAAAATAATTTCAGTATACAGAGTCTGCTTATAAAATAAATTAAAAACCCATGTTCCTTGTGGCTAAGTTGTTAATCTTCACATATACTGTGAAATCTTATCTATTTTTATGTGTGTGTTTCTTTCTAAGATGCTTTTATTTTTGTGAATATGCCTTGATTAGACATGACTGATGGTCTAACCTGGAAAGTTGGGAGGGGGGGAATCTCTTGAGTGGTCAGTTCAATAATGAAATTTCTAAGATGAGTCATTAATTTTAATGAATAGTTTTTCATTAGTCTCTTTTTTATATTTTCTCCACTCCTTTAATAAATAATAATTACAATAATACTACAGAAGTGATATTAATGATTTCAGTAGTTGTATAATTTCATTCTTTCAGAGAACTAAGTCATATCTCATCTCTAATCAGTTGTTTAAATTATGTCTTAAAATGATACTTGGTATTTTAAAAAGAAAATGTATTTTGGGCTAATTTCATCCTAAAAATAAATCTGCTCTAATTAGTGATCTGATTTCTCATTCTCCTGCTCATTTTGCTTAATGAATGTCATTAGCATGGGTGGTTGGTCATAACGGATAAGAGATGAGCTGCCTTCTTTTTCTTGTGTTTCCTACTTTGAGAATTCATAAAACCTTCCATGTGGGTGGTAGCTCTTACAGATTTGGCTGTTCTCATCACGGGGTAAGGATGATCAGATGCAAATCCCCTTTACAGGCACTTTGACAAGGACATGACCAAATAGTAAAATTTTATTTTCCACTAATTACTTCTAGAAATTCAAAATATATTACTGTCATAGGGTTTCTATTGCTGTGAAGAGACAGCATGACCACAGCAATTCATACACACACACACACACACACACACACACACACACACACATATATACTAGTGAACTGTTCAAAGGTTTGGTCCATTTATTCCACCATCATGTGGGAAACATGGCAGCATTGAGGCATTGAAGGTACAGGCAGACAAGGTGCTGGAGAAGGAGACATTCAGATCCACAGGCAGAAGACAGGAAGTGGTATTAGTGGAGCTTGAGCATCTGAGCCCTCAAAGTCCACCCCCACAGTGACAGTCTTTCCCTAACAATATCACACCTATTCCAACAAGGCCACACCTCTTAGAAGTGTCATTCCCTATGGGTCAAGTATTCAAACACTTCGATATATGGGGGCCATTCCACTTCAAACAAGCACAATTGATAAATACAAATGATAACATTTTAGTGTGTGGGGATTTAAATATTATATTGGTGCATATGATATTTATAATATACTCTAACTCTAACATATAATGTACCTTCCAAGTATATCATAGCTATAATATATTTGCTAAATTTACACACACGTGGGCTTAAGTGTATGCACATATTTTATTCATTTATTTGTAGACACCACAGTATTATAAAATCAAATATTAATCCCTATTATTAGTTTATTGTGATTAAATTACTTTAAGAAATAGAAAAGTCTTATCAGAGAAAATTTCTATGTTTTACTAGTAGGAGTGTTACTGATAATTGATAATTAGATCATGGCATCATGCAGTGGGAAAGTGTTGGAGAACACTTTCTATGTCTAAAATGAAAACATATGTATGTTTAAATGGCTTTCTTCTATTAACCATCTAATTGTTTCTATATTCTGGCCCAGAGGAACAAAACTTACTGATAATATTTCTTCAGATCTGGCTATAGTAATACAGAAATGGCATAACATTTTGTCACATTAAAGACATCAACACGAACTATATGTTAAAGGTTTTATATATATATTTGTTTGCCGGAGCAGCAGAATATCCTAAAAGATGATTCAGAAACCCACAAGTGATAAAAATCTGGACATAGCTGATATTTAGTAGCACCAAGATAGCACTGAGGATTGATAATCTCTATCACACAGAATCAAACTGAAATAAAACAAGGACTCTCATAAAATGAAAAACTGCAAGATGCCATAACCTGTGACTATTAGCAGTGAAGAATGGATTTTGCCAAGTGTAGGGCAGGCCAGCATCCTAACACAAACAAGGCAGAGCAGGGATATGAGGCGGCTGAGGCCAGCTTGGTCTGGATAGTGGGACAATGTCTCAGTACCCAAACCAAAAAAAAAAAAAAAAAAAAATGAAAATAAAGCAACAAGTACAGAATAAAGAAACAATGGAATAGAATGAAATTATGGGATAAAACTGGAGAAATTGAATGAACATATAAGCCAAATAAAAATGGAAAAAAATAAAAAAAAACAGGAGAAGACAGTACAGTACACAAGTTGGAAAGGAAAAAGTATATAGGAATAATAAATTAAGATTAATGGTAGAAATAGGAGTAACATGAAGAAATGGGAAAATGGAAAAGGAAAAACATAGTGTAAATAAAAATGGGAAACAGGGAAGCTGTGAAGATGTTGAATGCTAAATTGAGGCCAATATGTCTTCCTGGAATTGACAAAGCTGAAGGCTGAAACACTTCCTGCCTCCAACCTCACGGTAACCCAGACAGCCTTTTATCAGGTGACAAAACATATTCTGGTGGGGATTCCCGTTAAAGCTTGGCTGGCTGTCACTTGGAGTTCATTTGATCCTCCATGGGGAAAGTCTCTCTAGACAAGAAAGGCAACCTCCCCTTTAGAAATCTGTCCTGTTCCTCCTAGATCCAGTCTCATAGAGCGTTATAGATAACAGTATAAATTTCTAGAGCCTTAGAACCTGGGTTCAGACGCTAACTTTGATACTAGCTTGGTTGCCTTCCAGGAACAGGGCTGCCCACCCCCCTTCTTTTGGTATCCTCTGCATACAGGACAGTGTCTGTCACGTTTAGTTAGTACAGGGATTAAATGATTTGAGTCGTGAAAAGTACTTAGAATAAAGTTACCTCACTTCCAAGGCATTCTCTGGTTATTAAAGGAATAAGTAAGAATTTTATGTGCATTTTTAAGTGTTCTTTCATTTATTTATTCATTTCCTGTCATTTATAGTGAGAATCTGCTAATTTGCAAATACTCTTCTGTGTTCTTTAGATTATGTTGTTGACAGACCAGACAGGCTTTCTTTTAAACAATGTTGTCATAGATGTGTTATAACAGAAACATGCCGGGTATAATGATGTTGATAATAACACATTAAAACTTATTCTAAACTATTTTTAAATGTTTATTTAAAATATGTATGGGGGAATGTGTGGGAAGAGGTGGTATATTCCATGATTGTTCATGTATAGATAAGAGTATAACACCCAAGCTTAATTTTTTTCCTTCTATCAAGTGGGTCCTGGGGAGAGAACCCATGTCATCAAGCTTAGGGACAAATGCCTTTACTCATTGAGCCATCTGTACAGCCCATATTTTAAACTCTTGAAACAAATTATTGTTGTGGACTGAAAATTTGTGGCTGCCATATATTGCTTTGTTGAAATTCTAACCTCCAGTGTGGTTATATTTAGAATAAGTAATTAAAGTTAAATAAGTGTTGTAAGGTACTCATCCAACTAAATTAGTTGAACCCAGTTTCTCCTCTCTCTGCCTCTCTACTTTGGCTTCTCTTTCTCCTGTTCCATTTCTCTCTCTTCTCTACTTATCCTTCCCCTTCAATTACTTTCTTTACACTCTGTGTACTTGGAGGATAAATCCTGAATGATACAACTTCTCTAAGTCTTAAAAAAAAAAAAAAAGGAGCCATCATCAGAATGTGAACTTTGTCTTGGATTTGGTAGTCCTCAGAAATACAAGAAAATAAATGTCTGTTATTTATAATTCAATCTCAGCATTTTATAATGCCAGCCTGGTGAGACTACAAACATTACAAAGTCTGTAATGTAACTATTCATATTGTCATTTCATATATTGAAATAGTAACCATGACAAATGCTCACATCCTCCTAAGAACTCATCTTTCCTGTAATTTATTCTATATTTCAAATGTATTAAACATTAATATATATATAAATGTTTAAATGTAAATATATATGAATAAAGTAATATATACATATATATATATATGTATATATTACTTTATGCTAAAACCAGGCATTAATGGTTTTGGTAAATTAGAATTCGTCATATTAGCCAGCTAGCTTTGGTATTTCACTTCAGTTTAGCTAGAAACAATTTCATCCATGCTAAACCCATTATAGGCATTTAATTTGTGTTTGACTTCCAATTCTAGACCATTAGCTTGTGTTAGAGAGTTAAATGCCTGAATAAATTAATTAAAGAGCTTTTCCCATTCTTTGACACAACACACGAAAACAGTCCAAATGCCATGTCATCTCTGCCATCTACATATTTATTAGATGCATGGCCTCCCAATTTCTACAGCAATTTTATCAGTTCACATTCTGATTGATAGGAGTGTGTGTTAGAGTTTCCAAATTTGAACCGGATTATCTTTCTTCATTGTTATTTCACAATATTACTGAAAAACACAGTTTTTGTGTTGCCCTCATATTGATTCCCTCTGCCTTTCCTTCTTAAATTCAAGTGAATTGAATTTAAGAATCATCATCTCTTTCACAGATATGCTCTCCTCACTCTCTAAACTCATTTATTCATTAACACAGATGAACTCTTCAAAAATCATTTATTGCTTCACCTATATTCTCTATGGCTGGACAGTAGGAATCAGAAGCCTATGTGGAAACAAACCTGGAACATGATGGAATTTTGGGAGGGGCAAAGACATTTAGAAGAATAATTATTCCAAAAATAAATAACTGCATCAGACATATATATGAGAAAGGTGCATGATTTATTTTAAACATGAAATAAAACGTATCCCACAGAATTTTGTGGTGAATACTTGGTACTTAGGTAGTAGCACCAGAATTGGAGGCGAGAAAAATTCTAGGAGAGGAGGCCAGTGTGAGCTGCATCTTGTTTTGGTCACTTCCAATTATGGCTCACTGTTTCCTCCTGCCACCATATTGTAGGTAGCACTGAGTCGTTCCAACTCCCTTCCATAATATGCTGAAATCACGAATGTAAATACAAACTTCTTCTTACATGGTCCTGTCAATATTTTGTTACAGCAAAGAAAAGTCTGACTAACATTAAAAATTAAGTGCTTCAAAGCGGTGGAACCATTGCTCCTACTAAACCTGATCATCTGGTTCTCAGGCCTTTGGGACAATTTATGGAAAGTGTTATAATGTCTACAGTGTTTAAAGATGACATGAGGGATCATTTTCTGTGGGAACTCAAAAAGCTAGAACACCAACAGAAATGCTGGCACCAGAGAGGACACTTATAAAGCTTCACACAGATATGACCTTGTTGATTGGCTCATCCCGAGCCCATTTATCTTTTCTTTTCACCAAGGACTCTACGTTTTGTCCATGCCCTAAGATTTTGTGGGAGGCTAAGTATAAAGATGCTGGGCTGATTAATTGGGCAGAGAAAATTGCAATGTAGACCAGCATTGCACCCAGGCTGTAGCATGGTTTGTGATGGTTGTACTTATTAAGATTTAGTGAGGACCTGAATAAAAAAGCAGAACAGGAAAATTTGAAAAACTTGCATGCTTAAAGTTGGAGCCAAGAAAGGTAGGTTTTAAATTAAAGCAAAATATTTTAATCTTGAAATTAAACTATAATCACATCATTCCCTTCCCTTCCCTCTTCTCCTGTACCACCTTTTCCCCAATTTTATTTTATTTTGTCTTTAATTATTGGTATTTGTTTTTGTGTAAAGAACTGAAGACAGACATACAGCCTTCTCAGTCTTTAGAATGCTGCTTCTGTATCTTTTCAGGGCTGCCAGTTTGAAATCAGATAGCATCAGTCTTGCTTAAGAAAAATGAAGTACTCTGGATTTGGACAAGACAACGGATGCCTATAGACATTCTAGCAATCAGTGGGACCGGCACTCTGCACCGTGCCAAGTGAAGAAACATGCAAAGCTATCTAAAAAGAGAAGAGAGCTCTTGTTAAGAGAGATTGCAGGGTCATAATGCTATTACAAGTTATTCAAAGGGGTTCTTCAACTTTGCCGTGAAGCCAACTAGAATCTGCTAAAGGACTTTGGTCCTAGTTTGTTTCTCTGTAATTGTGATAAAGCACTGACCATAAACAACCTGGGGCAGCAAAGGGCGTTTTTAGTCTACAGGTTACACTCTATCATAAATAGAAGCCATGGCAGGAAGCTTGGGACAAGATCTGAAGAGAATGTGGAAGAATCATTCTCTGACTTCTTACCCTTGTTTGATCAGTCACCATTCTTCTACATACCAGACACATTTGTATAGGGATAGTACTTCACAAGAAGGACTGAGACCCCCTACATGAAAGCCTCACAGACACGACTCTGTGGCCAGTCCAATTTGGGAAATTCCTCCATCAAACTTCCTTTCCCCTAGGTGGCTCAGGGCTCTGTTGACAACTGAACCTACTTGAGCTGATGGCAAGTCTTGAAAGCCACCACAGGATGCTGCTTTTACAGGCATGCAAAATATAAGAATTATGGAGGCTTCCACTCAGATTTCAAAGGAGTTGATGAAAGCTAGACAATCTCTGCAGAAGAGATATAAAATCTGTAGGTGGTCCTTAAAAGGGCAGTGTGTCAAGCTTTGAGGGTAAAACCTAAGAAACAGCTGGAAGCCCAAGACGTGGAGATGCCAAAAATATGCAACATGTGAAAAAGTAATCTGAATTGACCATCGGCATCCTGCTATTCCCCATGGATATTTGTTACAGGGGACTTCTAGATTCCATGTTTGCCTTGCTTCATTTGTCGTTCTTTGGTCCAGTCTGTCTTTGTTATTCCATCTTTTCCTTTTATAATTATTGCTCTGCTCCACAATATAGTGAATGTTTATAACTTGTTTTTAATTTTAGAAACATTCAACGTGAAAACTTTTCCGTGAGTCTCAGAAAAAACTTTAGACTTGAACTTTTGATCAATGTTGGGGTTGTTAAGACAATGAAGGCCCTTGGAGATTCATTAAAATTCATTTTGTGGTAACTGGGTCCAAGATGACACACTGTGGCTTGAGTATGATATTTGCCACACATGACCATTTGTTAAACCCTTGTTTATCAGCTGATATTGTTATTGGAAAATGATGAATTCTTTAGAGGTAAGTGCTACCTGTGGGAAGTTGTTTATTCAAGGCAGGTTTGGGAGCTGTATCATATTCTCTTACTCTGTGTCTCTCTGTCTTCCCCCTTTCTCTATCCAAGAGGTGAATAATCCCATAATCCTTCCCACAAGATTGCATTCTGTCTTACTGCAAGTGGCAAGGAAGTAATTAAGTCACTGGTATCAAGAGCTACAGACTGAGGCATCTGGAACGTGATCAAACAAAAAAGTTCAGGCCAGGGGATTCCGTTACAGCAATGAGAAGCCTGGTATACTCCATATCACAGACTCCCTCGCTTCCACTACAGTCTCATGACAACATCTGCCCTTGGCTAAACACACCTGACTAGCTGACACAGACTTTGACAAATGCAACCCTCTAAGACTCCTGTACCCAACAGAGAAATAACTTATGGGAAATGAAATTGAGGCACAGTGTTGAAGAATATTAGTTTAACCATTTAAAGATGTGTTACATTTGTCTATGCTGCATTTGTTTATCAATGTAAAAATGTGCTGCTTTGCCTGTCTAATGCACCTCACTGGTCTAATAGAAGCTGAATAGTTAATAGGTAGGTAGTAGAGAGTAGGTGGAGCTGGGGGCAGAGAGAATAAGTAGGTTGAGGATTCTAAGCTAGAATAAATAAGGGAGAGAGGGAAATGCCCTGGTGTCATCCAGACATAGAGTAGGGCGTACAGAATCAAAGAAATATTAAAAAGACCTGGAGGCAAAATGAAGATAAAGAAAAACATTTAAATAACTTAGCAGCGCTAGAAAGAAACCAGCCTAAGATAAGGCCAAACACTAATAACTTATAATAAGTCTCTGTTGTTATGATTTGGGAGCTGATTGGTAGACCTTGGTCCACCTGCTACATCACAGCTACCCAAGAACGAAATAATCTGCAGAATGCTAAATGGGCACCACTCACATTTAAAATTTAAAATTCAGAAAAGAACCAATCTTTCTTTTCCTTTCTTTCTTCCTACTTTTCTTTCTCACTGCCTTTCTTTCTTTCTTTCTTTCTTAACATACAACTTGAAATTTCTGTATGATTAGACTTGTCAAATCTTTTTAAGATGGATATATATATATATATATATATATATATATATATATATATTTATATATATAAAACCAAAAGGGAAAAGATGGTGTGGTCTTGACCAGTACACTATAATCATTCAAGAGACGATTACTGTGGATTCATTAGTCTGACTGATCAAATACTTGGCACATTAGCGTCTGATTACACACAACAGGGTAATTTCATCAGAACATTTTCTGACTGTGTGTCTAACCACTAGCAAAAAGGCAAATGAAGGAGAGGTGGCAAAAATAAGCAGGAAAGAGATATGAGACCCTCGAAGCTCTTTTATCTACCTCAAAGCATGGAGCTGAGCTTTGTCTCAGTGTTCCATAGACTTAACTTCTGTTTTAAATTTCTTTTAAAGATTAAAAATTGCCCATTAATCAATCCTTGAAATTAATTGTTATTTTCAAAATATTGTGTTTCATTATAACATTTTCATGCCATGTCCTTAAATAAATCATATTCAGGCCCACAGTCACTCATCTCCCTGTGATACCCTGACAGTCCCCTTAGTATCAAACAGACCCACTTTTAGGTTTACATTTTAGAGTTGGTAGCAGCTTCAAATTTCTCTAGAAAAGAAAGCATGGCTACCAAGATTCTATTGGAAACCAAGTGGCTTTGTAAAAAGTTCAGATTCTACTTATCTTGGCTGAGGAGGTAGACTTAATAAAGGCTGCTTACAATCCCTGCACTTGGGAGGATGAGACAAAAGGGTTGACATAGTTGGGTGCAAAGTTATCCTTGGCTATATAGCAAGACCCTGTCTGAGAAAAAAAAGCAGCAACAATAAGAAAACAAGACTGCTATGGGTGAATACTCTTGTACATTGTGAAGATACGTCACTCATATTGGTTTAATAAAACGTTAACTAACCAGTAGAGAGGCAGGAATTATAAACATGGAAACCAGACTAAGATAATCCTAAGAAGGGGAAAGGCAGATACACAGTAACTAGCCAGACACAGAGGAAGCCAGATGAGAATTTTAAGTAATAATGATGATGTGGGCCAGCAGGTGTCACAGGTATAGCATTAAAGAAACCCAGAGACCCAGAGATGCTGAACCAGGGTTTTTCTGTAACTTTGGAGCCTGTCCTGGAACTAGCTTTTGTAGATCAGGCTGGCCTCATACTCACAGAGATCCACCTACCTTTGCCTCCTGAGTGCTGGAATCAAAGGCATGTGCTACCACCACCCAACTTTAACCAGTGAATTTTCTAAGAGAACTCAAAACCAAACTGAGTGAATTTTTGTTAAAGAGATTCCAGTCAGGGCAGCAGTGCAGTGGACAATGAGATAAGTCTTTCTCAGGTTTTATGTGGAAATTTTTGCCCCACATTTATCAGAATTTGTAGACAGAAATTTTTGTCTCACCTAGTCAACAATCATTCAGTCTCAAATAAACACAGAGGGACTACAGTAATTATAAACTGTTTGGCCTATTAGTTCAGAATTATTATTAACTAGCTCTTACAACTTAAATTAATTCATAATTCTTGTCTATGTTTGGCCATGTGGCTTGTTACCTTTTATCACTACAGCATTCTCATCTTGCTTCCTTCTTGTTGCGCTGGTGACTATGTCTCTGCTTTTCCTCTTCCCATGATTCTCCTAGTCTAATTGTTCCACCTATAGTTTATGTCTGGTTACTGGCCAGTCAATATTTTATTAGACCAATATGAGTGACAAATCTTTACAGTGTACAAGAGAATTCTCCCAGAACATTCCCCCCTCTTTTTTCTTTTCAAAACAAGAACTCTGAATCTAATGTTCTTTGTTTAGCTTTTTTCCTTATAATTACTGATAACAACTTGTAACAAACACTCTAAACAAAGAAAAACATCCATAATCCATTTCTGCGGGAATATGTATGTGGTTTTCTTGACTACTTCCTGCTGATTGGGGGCATTAATAATCTTATGGGGACCCAAAGAAAATTTAGGATTATGGTCACATCCTTACAAGAGTATGTATGAGGCTGAATCATCCCATCCAGCCGTCTAAAAGCTGTTCCAGATGTACCACTCAGAGTAAATAGCAACAGAGTTCTCCAAAATGTTGGATTGCTTATATTGAAAATTTTTCAGGGGGGTTTTCCTTGATCAAACTTTATTTTTCTAAGCCCAGAATGAATCCACAGGCCCTCATTTCTTGTGGAAAACAACAAAACTTCACCTCCAATGTAACAGATCTTTTGACTTAAATTTTGAAGTAAAAGAATTTTAAAAATATATAGGTTGGTTTAATCCAGCAACATTTATAATCGAATGTCTTTTAGCAGTAGTTGCTCCTTCCTCAGCAGTTAAACAATTCAAAGACAACACATTAGCATACAATATCCAGACTTTCTCTGTATTTTTCATCTTTATATGTCTTTTCTTTTTTACTCTATTTTTTATATTTTTATTTTTCAATCTTTGGTTTTTTGAGACAGGGTTTCTCTGTGTATTTTTGACTGACCTGGAACTCACTTGGTAGACCAGGCTGGACTTGAACTCACAGAGATCTGCCTACCTCTGCCTCCCAACTGCTGGGATGAAAGGCATGTGCCATCACACCCAAATACTCTAATTCTTTTTATAAGGACTACTTATATCTTTTTTCTTTCCCAAGCAAGCCTACATATATTTTTAAACACACCATAAACCATTTGTTTAGAGGTTCTTCTTTTTATCTGAATCTGTATTTGTTGTATATCTTTACCTTTTTTGACCCCACGAGTCTTTAATGTGCTAAGCAATGAGGCTAAAATTAAAACTGTGGCCTTGGTGGCTGACAACATCTGTTTCCTTAGCTTTTTGAGAGTCTAGCTTCATGGCAGAGATACTGACAAAGAATCAGATTTATTGCCATGACTCTGGAGTTTCTAGGTCCATGTCATGACCAAGAAGCCTGCTCATAAACAGTATTTATGGCATAAAGAGTTTGGTGGCAGGGTCTCTTAAAAGAGCTGTGAGGTTTTTGCCACTAACATTGAGCCAGGAAGCCTCTCTTAAAGGAGCCATGCCTCTGCTTGCTATTAGCCTACTGGAAAAAATGATGGTTACTAAGAAGCTGTACTTGATTTTGTTCTTTTCTGCTTATAATCCTTCTTTTAAAGGTTTCTCAGCCTTTCTATGGAATTTTTTGCCTGTCTCTGCATGCCATTTGTAGTCAAAAGTTTCTGTCCCAACCAGTCCCACAGCAATTCAGTCCTAAATAAATACATAAAGGCTTATATTGATTAAAAACTATTTGATCTATTATCTCAGGCCTATTATTAGCTAGCTCTTACAACTTAAATTGTCCCATAAGTCTTGTAAATGTTTAGCCATGTGGCTTGCTGACTTTCCTCAGTGCAGCGTTCTCATCTTGCTTCTTCTGTGTCTGGCTGGTGACTCTCTCTGACTTTTTACTTCCCAGAATTCTCTTAGTCTGGTTGCCCCGCCTATAGTTCCTTCATGACTACTGGAAATCCCCATTTATTTAAACAAAGACGAGTTACAAATCTTTACAGTTTATAAGATCATTATCCCAAAGAACAGGACAAAAGAAGAACTTTGAACAGTTAGGGTCTTCTCCAAGAAGATTTCTGGGCTTCCCTGCTGCTGTCTCATGCTTTTTTCCCTTAAATGAATCAAGCCAAGTGTCCCTTGATCTATCTTTTCTCATTCAAATTTAATAAGCTTAATGCTTATTCTATTTCTCACGTTCTCTTGTATAAGGTGCTCCTTTTCTGAAGTGGAAAACTCAACATTGGCTGTCAAACCTCATTATAAGTTATCCATGTTCAAATTTCAGGATGAGGTATAGAAAACAAGGTTCACTTTTAAAAGTGTATCAGGAATGACATGTAACAAGAACTTGTTAACAAAACTTGAATAAAATTTGATTTTTCCTCAAGTAGGTATATTCAATTTGAAATTTATTAGTAATAAAATTGGAATTGTTTTTTTAAGATACAGATCTTGATCATGAAGATGAAGTTTAGAAGACTGCATGTTCATGTTTGAAGTAATAGATAAAACAAAAATGTATAATTCAAGCCAATAAAATTCTAGAACACATGATTTAAGGCTAGTCTGCTTTTCATTGCCAAGTAGCATTATAAAAGGGTGTGTTGTCAGGTTGTGTTGCTGTTGACAGTGTTATAAGGGAACCCCTGGCCTTCGTGATACCAATGACATTTCTGTTCAGCATATTTTCTGAATACTCATGTAATAATTATCAATAGCTTTAAACTAGTTGATTCAAATCTGTAAAGGATGAGGAGTCTGTCACTTGCGCAAACTGCTGTGACCCTTTCAATATGACTTAGTTTAACCAAAGGGTTGAATTTTACTTATATTCCTTGAAAAATATAATAGAACCATTTATTTTCAAAGGAGCTAATAAAACAAATTCTGAAAGATAGAAGGAACAAGTACTCTAAGAAGAATCTCCAAGTAGAATACATAACTATTTTTTTCAAGACACTTTCTCCATTTGATTCACTATCTATTGTTAGTGAGCGTTTCTCTCACATTGTATGTTCTATCCTCACCAAATCACTTAGTCTTGTCTATGACAGCGTTTTTTCCTGTCCACAATCAGAATTTAAGCTTTCTTATAAACTTGATGCCTCCCATAGTCTTTCACTTTCAACCAGTTTTCTAAAGTAGAAAAAGTATATTTTATGTTTTGAGATTGTAATTATAATACAACATTGAGATGATACAACATGATAATAAATATGAGACATTAATAATAAGCTAATAATTACAATAGGTATTTTTCCTTCCTTTTCTTCCCCACAAGTCCCTAATAGATCCATTGCATTTCATGTTTCTTAGCCAAAAATTAAATTGTATAACTTAGATTTTCTACCCAGGCCACTAGACGCTGCCCTGCTTATGTTTTATCTATTCTCAAACTAGAAATTCTTCCACAAACACATGAGATAATGCTAGAAACCAAATGTCCCCAAATAAGGTGGGGCTCCAACATGTGGACCAGATTTTGTAGCAGCTGTAGTGAAGATCTGAGGATGGGGAGTTAATGGCAGGTAAATACAATATAGTTACTCATGTGAATAGAATTTTCTCTCAATCTCAGCTTCTTGCAACTTCAGCCATGGAGCAAGTCATGATGCCCCATTTCTAAAATGTTAAGAAAATCTGCTTCATTTTGCAAATGTTGATTTTGAGGGCAAAGAATGTTAAGCTACATTCTTTTTGCTGTGTAACTAATTACCAGCAGAGCTGGAAACAATGTCTAAGATGTCTGTTTGGGGTACGCTGTGATGATTTTAAGTTCTTATTTATTTAAGAATGAACAAAAACAGAAACGTTTTCGAACTGTCAAGGAGCAGTTTCTGGAATAAGCCACATGGGCATAATTCTGTATACTCCAGCTGACCATAGCTTTTGGGAAAGCCTTAACATATGGGCATATGACTTCTGAACATCTTGTAGTCAATCTGTTTTCAGGGTACAAACACCCACATACCAGGTTTCTTTCTGGATGCCTTTTATTTCTTATTGAGTGTTGAGTATAAAATTGAAAATAGGAGATCTGGATAAAATCAAACCACAATAGCCACTATTATGTAAGCTATGCCATTTAATTAGATTTCTGTTTCTGAATTTCAGTCATTCTAAATATTCCTGGACTTAGGGGCAAGTCACAGTATTCAGAGAGTGAAGTAACTTCATAGAATGGCAATTAGAAAAACTGTTTTTTTTTTTAAAGTGATGATTTCAGATTTCAGAGAGCAAATTAAATTTGATTTTAGAACAGACAGTTTAATCAGGACTGTTGGTGAAAAACCACAGCAACAAGGGACCACAGAAATGGCAGACCTATCCTCCATCTTTCTTTACTCGATTATATGCCGCCAAAGAGAATATGTGTTATAACATGCAAATTTGATACGTTTGTCTTGAATGTCTTCCTGAAAGTGGAAATGCAAGGAAAATAAAGGGCAGTGGGTTTAGATGATAGACTTCTAAGCAGTTAATGAACGAGTGAAGGAGACAAGGGAGGCACAAAGAAGAGGGAAGAAAGCAGGAAAAATAATCAGTATTTGTAATGCCTTCTGGTGAAAAATAGTTTTTGCTACACTTTTTGTAACAATGAGACATTTTAAAGAAAATTATATTTAAACAAATTAATACACAATGTATGTACTTATTGGCATTTAGCAGCATAGCTCCTACTTAAATGTGTTATTATCTTTAGACAGATTCATATTGGTTATCTTTAAAAATGACAAAATAGAAACATGAGAATGTCTTGATAAAATATTTAATGAGAAACAACAAATATCTAACTCACATATGTTCCCAAAGATTACTGTACACACTGTCCTGTTAAGATATTGTGAAATAGTTCCCATGGGAACAAGGAAGAAAAAAAATGTGTTATGATACTGAACAAACAGTTCCCTAACAGAGGCACAGATTCTCCTGAGTATGGTGCCAGCTAAAGAGGGTGAGCTGCATGTTTTGCTTCTTTTGTGGTAACTGGGATGGAAACTTCATCTAGAGGTCTCAAGTGATAGTATAATATTGTTTAAAATGTGAAATGTGGCCTGGAGAGATGGCTTGGAACATAAAAGTACTGGCTACTCTCACAGAAGTCCTGAGTTCAATTCTTCGTTGGGTCACAAGCATCTATCATGACATCTAGTGCCCTCTTCTGACATACAGGTATACATGTAGACAGAACACTGCATACATAGTAATTCAATAAAACTAAAAAAATGTGAATTGAGAGCAGGATGGTGGTAGTGCAAACCTTTAATCCCAGGATTCTGGAGGCAGAGGCTGACTGACTTCTTAAGAATTTGAGGCCAACCTAGTCTACAGAGGAAGTTCCAGAAACCCATCTCAAAAAATCCTCCCCCACAAAGTGAATTGTGATGCATCTCACTTGTTAACTAAAAACCATTACCTTACCAGAAAAATTCGAATATAGGTTTATAATATGACTCAAATACACACAATACATTTTATGTTAAAAGTTTTCTTTTGTCTGCCTTCTGAGAACTGTTTTGAGCAGCACTTCCTTATTCACTGAGGGTAGAGTTAGTGCTTTAAACAGAAGAGCAAGCCCGTTTCCATCTCCAGTGGATGTTCTATCCTCTTTGGGCTCACAGATAGTCAATGCCATAGGAATCAACCCAGTTTCAATGCAATTGCATTTCCTTTACATATTTGAAAATACTTTTTAATTTTATTTAAATTTTAAGTAATTTTTTTCCAGTGGTTAAAGGTCAAAAGCTGTTACTTTATGTTATACTCTCATATGTTATAGGAGAGCATTTTACAGTATGAACGGATCCTGGGTTTAACCTTTGTTACTCCAGTAGCTATTGTGAAAGCAGCTTACAGGCAGCTACGTTACGTGTGAAACTGTGCTTTGAACTCACTTCTCTAGACGCTTGCTAGTGAGAATTCTGGCTTGTATATTAGGTTTGTAGCTACTTTCATTTGTTAACTTGTTTTATGAGTCAAGGACATATATGCAATTGCAGAAAAGCTCCAAAGAAGACATTTGTCGCAGGCCCGGGGGATGAAGCTGAAAGCAGATGAGATGTATTTAATAGCTTGAGGATAGGGTGATAGGCTGAAAATTTTCATTCCAGAGATTGCTACAACCCTTGGAGTCTTAAACAACCTTAGTTAATGGCACTGGGTCTACACAACACTGGCCCTGTCAACTCTCAGTCAGGAAAAGGAACGGGCTGGCAGGGTCATACCCTTTCACCTCTGAACTATTGAGCTATTGGGGTGTTAGCAAAGGTGGAAAGGGAAGTAAAAGTGTGTGTGTTCTAATTGTTAATGAAGCCTTCATTTTCTATTTCCCTCTCTTCTCCTTTGTTTCCTTTTACTTCTAGTTATTATTATTATTAGTAATAGTAGCATTAATAGTAATGATAACAACAGTAGTAGTAATTTAAAATATGTAA
Source organism: Microtus oregoni (assembly GCF_018167655.1). NCBI lineage: Eukaryota > Metazoa > Chordata > Mammalia > Rodentia > Cricetidae > Microtus > Microtus oregoni. The sequence goes on along the minus strand of NW_024543077.1, from coordinate 7,949,974 downwards.
CTACATGTATTAGTGACTTATTACTGAATTATTGAATAGTGTATCCTAGTAATTTCACTGTGACTAATACAATAAAAGGAGATAATGTACTTTTACTGTTGTCCTAGTTACTGTTCTATTGCTATGAAGAGAAAACAGAACCAAGGCAGCACTCATAGAAAAGATTCATCTTCATACTTGCTTATAGTTTTAGAGGCATGGGTGACATGGCAGAAAGAAGACAGGCATGGTCCTGGAGCAGTAACTGGCAGCCTTACTGATTAATAAGCACCAGGCCGAGGGGGAGACTCTGGGTCTTCCCTGCTTTTGAATCCTCAAAGCCTGCCCAGCAGTAACACACTTTCTCCAATATGACCAAGCCTCATAATCCATTCAAAACAATTTCCCTAACTGGAGATCAGGCATTCAAATATATGAGCCTATCGGGGTCATTCTCCTTCACAAATATTATTATGAAATGATATTGTTGATTGTAGATTTCTTTGACCTCTGGAACTTAGAATTCAAATACCATCTTGTAGAAGTATTTTGGACCAAGATATATTATTTTACTTGTGAATTAGGATCTGCCTATGAGTTATTAAAGTCTACCAAGTGTTAAACTACATATGCATAGCATCTCAGTCATTTATAATTACTTGTAATATTTTAAAAATTAAACATGTAGGTTTTTTAAAGAACTAGGTAATAACATGAATTAAAACTTTTCATAGTTTCAGGTTAAGAAAATAAGCAAGATGCTTTAATGCCCTGTAGGGTTAAGAATTCTCAGTCTACACTAGATTTCACGTTTTTGTTATTCTTGTAAATTATCAAAGTCTCCTTCAAATGGACCATGCTGTTTGCCCTTTTAAATTCATGATGGATGCTGCACAATTAACATTATCATGACGACTGGAATGTGGAAGCAATGGGCCTACACAGTAATTACAATAAAATAACCCTGACCTTTCTCAAGCATGAAAGTAGAAAATATGCTTCCTGAGCATCTTATCTTTTCTGGAAACTTTACTTAAATTTCTTTTACTATTAAACAGATTTCTTTATTGAATTCAATGCTCATATCTATTTTAGCATATTATTTACGATATGTTTTTCTTTTTCACAGATTGTTTATGTTTTTCTTTTTTTTTCTCTACGAGGATGATTTTACAAATAAGTTTGCTTGTTCTATCTTATATATTAGCATTCACTGATTACTTTTATTTTTGACATATGTTTGTGTGGTATCTGATATGTTTTCATGTGTACATATATATGTAAATATATACATGTTTTGGTACATATGTGCATCTGCATGCCTGTGTTTGTACATTTGTGTGTGTGTGTCTGTGCATATGTGTGCCCAATGTTAATGTTGGGTTTTTCTTTGGTCATTCAAAAGGGATTCATGCTAAACTAGAGTTCAGATCTACATTAGTTCTGGTAACCAGTTTGCTTGGAGATCTCTCATTTCTGATTCCAGTGTGCTGGGACTACAAGTGGCAACATAACTACTTGGCTTTTAAGTTGGTTGTAGACATCTGAATTCAGGCTACTGTTCTTATCTATCCAGAATTTTATACACACCCACTGACTGACTGGTGTTACCATTAAAATTCAATGCTTTATTAGATTCCAAGCACAAGCATATATTAAGCATGAGTTATTAACTTTTGCTCTATTTTCCTTGAAAAGTAGTTACAAATCAAACTTTGTTGAACACTAACCTGTTTTTGTAAGTACATGCATTTTTATTTGTCTTCTAGGTCATAATGAGACATATTCATTTCAATTTTTTTTTCCGAAACAATTATTTGCATTTTGTTCCTCTCTCTGAGATGTCTAAAATTATCTATACCATCAATTGAGATGAAAAAGTCTTGAATTACTCAAAATTGTTTCTATTCTTCTCAAATAATCCATCAAATTTTGTTCAGTAGTATAGATGTTCATATTTATTTGTGCTTCGAAACAGAAATTCAAATGTAATGCCATCAATGTTCTAATGCAGGCTGCCTAACCAGATTGGATGACATAAATTCTAGCATCTTTATATGACCCAATATAACTGAGAGGAAAATGATTGTGGCATGAGCCTTCAATGCTAGCTACAGTAAAATTTAGCATAAAAAAAACACAAGGCTTCCTGGCAGGTTTTCAGGCTTCCTTTCCCATCCCTGCTATATCTCAGTAAAGAGTTGGTAAACGTAGTCGCTTATGCCCAATCTAAGTGCATATTCTCTTCCTATATATTTAGTACAAATGCTTTTATTGTGATTTGAAAGAATGTTGAAATACATTTTGATTAAATAAAAAATGTACAGATAAACCATTATAGCATTACTATTTTCTATATTCTGTTGTTAAAAATAAGCATGACAAACTAGATCTGAAAGAAGCCGAAAAGTCCAATAAAATAACTTTCTATAGGAAACACTCTCAAAAATATTACTTATTATTTGCTGGCAGATAATGCTTTTGTACACTGTAAAGATTTGTCACTCATATTAGTTTAATAAAACACTGACTGGCCAGAAGCCAAACAGGAGGTAGGGTGTATCCAGCCACCAAAGTAACAACTTTAGTCCTAACCATGCTGTTTAGCAGATTTGAGACTCATATACTAAAACCTTAAAGAGGCAAAACATGTGGGATCAAAGGAGAACAGAATACAGAGACTAAGTTGATGGTGTGGTAAGAGCATGGGCAGTCTATATTAAGCAAAATTTTGTTCACTGCTAAGTATCTACCATTGCATGGATTGACCATCTCTGGTGGGGTATGTGAGGGGGCAGGAACCCCGACTGTGTCAGCCTATCTCAATCTTTGTGTCTTGCTAGAAACTTTTTACTGACTCTCCACCCTGGTAAGCACTTAATATGCAGACTTTCAGTGTTCAGTTGTTGAAATCATGGGGAAAATGGCCTTCAGCTACATTTGTAGATCAACTTTCAAGTACACAATCCATCACACCTTATCCAAATGCCAGCGTGCAGCTGGGTATTACAGATGCTCAGAAGAAGGAAAAAATAGAAGAAATCAGCTTTGTGTTAGGAGTATCAACTGGAATTCTGCAGACTGATAGATGAGTCTATGCTATTTAGAATGTTATCAGTGTGTGTATATTAAAGCATAATCACCATACTATTTTAGCACATCTCTCTTTCATTGATTTTTTTCATTATTCTAAGAATTCACATGACTAGTCATAGGAAAGCTGCTCCTTTGAAAGCACTCCCCAGCACAGATATGCTGCCTTTAAGTTGCAGGAGTGAATTTTGCTCTAGTGGATTCGAATTTTTGAAGCACTGGTTTTAATGTGTTGGTTTGATAGGAAGTAACACAAAGCTGATATCCTAGAGGCCTTGTTTTCATTCAACTAGGAAAACAAGATTCTTTCTTATTCTTAAAATGAAGAAAATGTAGACAGCCTCAATACACGCTGGTTTATTTAAAATCTTTAAAATACTTTACGTAATAAAAATAACCATTGAATTTTCTATATATGTTTGTAAAATTGGAATACATTAGTAGTTGCACTTTTCAGTTCACAGAAGAATTGTAAATGTTTTCACTTTTCTATATTTTAACTACCAATTTCACATTATGTAAGCTACACTAGAGTTCATATTTGCATCAATATATTCATAGACATTTATTATGAATTAGAAGAATTGGCCAAAAGTATACAGAATTTTAACCCTACATGCATTGCTATAAACATGAACTGGTGATGAAAGTTTTGAAAAACATTTGAACTTCAGTATTTAATCACTTTCATCACAATTGCTTCAAAAGAAAGGAACTTCCCAAATTAAGAAAAACAATAGGTATGGTGGCTTTGCTATAGGAGAAAAGCTTAGTGGAGACAAGTTTACAGAAGATCCTTAGTATTCTACTTGCTTGACATTTTTGCTCACCATTTTTTCTTCTTAGATGCACAACTCATAAATGAACAGTGACCCAACACTTCTTACATAGTGGCCAGCTGTGGTCAAACATTGTAGAGAGTAGAAATATAAATTGAAAGAAAAGATGTACACAGTTTCTGATGTGTTTAAAATCAATGAACTTCATTTTTAGTGTTTTAAACTTGGCGATAGGATTTTGTAGATGATACAAATACTAAACATGCATCTTACCTTTTTTGAAAATTTTTTTCCATTTTTTTATTGAGAAAAGGAGAAAAAAAAACAAGTTTCCACCTCCTCCCACCCTCCCATTTCCCTCCCCCTCCTCCCACCCTTCTCCCCCTTTCCCCACTCGCTCCCCCTCCCTCTCCAGTCCAAAGAGCATTATTTTTACTTCAAAGCAGTGACTGTACCGACATTAATTTCCACCCACTTGAGTTTGCCCGAATTTCACACACTTCCTTTTTAATTCTTTTTCACATTTTACCTTTATAAAGCAGCATTGCTGTTAAACCTCATGTCTAGTTTCCCAAAGAGTCCAGAAGCCAGTAATCTGAAAGGCGGGTTCACAGCCAGAAACTGGTTCTAATCACATTCGGTACACTGGCAGAAGAAGAGTTCCTGGGTAACTGTCTTCCCTGCCAGCGTGGCAGAGTGGCTCAGGTGGCAGTGAGAGCCAGGAGTCACATCAGAGCCATGCAGCACCTGAGAGTGCACAGCAGCGGGCACAGAGTCAGCTGCACAGGCAATGGTCATGCCAGGCCGGTGCATGCTGTGGACGGTGAAAAATAAGCCACTGGTCAGTGCTCTGCTAAGGCTCGTCTGTCTGCAGTTCCTATGTCCGTCTCCTAAACGCTAGCCAGTTTTAGAGAATTAATTGTGGAATCAGATGGGTTATGAGGTGATGGGGGTGACTGAGCAAGAGCAGTTATGAGATTCGGAAATAAAAATTTGTACTGTTGATCAAGAGTCTGCGCGGGAATAAGGCTGTGAATAAGGCTATTTTTATAGCATCAAACATATCCAGCATTATATTTCTCTCCATATGCCATGTCGTTCCTACTTTATAATAAAAGTAAACACTTTTTTGCGATACCACGGTTTGTCTTTCATTGTCTGTACTAGCTATAATACAATTTTTATACTTTGTAGTTGTGGGATTAAGAGGTTTACCAAGTGAAGTTCCGTGGTCTTATTCTCTAGATTTCTATTTAAATTTGCATTTCCTCCATTTGCAGTGTAAATTTATCAGTTCACTCACAGCACCTGTGTGATTCCGGATATTATAAAGGTGAGATCTAGGGCAACTCCACCATGGTGACATCTGAGCCTGAGCTGCAACAATGAGCCATGTCTGGTTTCGTGGCCCTACTGAGCCAGGGACTGTGTCGCTATCCATAGCTCCTGTTACCAGAGGCCAAGCAAATACCCAGGCTCTGGCCTTCACTTGAGGCTATCCACCCATGTATGCCTGCGAATATTGTGCCAGCCTGTTGGTTGTGGTGTTTCCTAGGCTCAGTAGGTAGGCTTGCTTCCCTCTTCTGGAGAAGTGCACACAGTGCTTTCACATACCACAAAAGCGAGTTCACAGTGGAAGGTGTTCAGGTAAACTCCAGCCCAGGGGCCTCTGTGCCTTGTGTCTGAAGTGCATGTTTACAATGAGAGAAAGAATCTACTTCAGAGAAGAGCGCAGCCATCTCTTCTTCAATACCAAATGGTCAGCCCTAAAAACATATCCATTCAATTAAGATTATATGGACTGAGCAGATTATATTTATGTGCTTAGGATGTATATAAAGATTAATGAAAAGAAAAGCACAAGTTTGATAGAGAGCAAGGAGAGATAAAGGGAGTGTTTGGAGGGTAGAAGAGCAGGGCAAAATTATGTAATTATATTATAATCTCAAATAACAAGCAATTTTTTAAGGGGAAGGGAAATTAGAAAGGACATTCAAGTTTTGTTCAGGTTAAATAAATGATTCAAGAAAAGAGAAAAACTCTTCTCACAGGCTTTGACTCAGGCAGTCTGCTAAGTAAAAGCCAACCTTTCTTCTTCAGCTCTCACACCATTGTCCTCATTATCCCCTCTTTCCCAGTGATTTGAGATTGTAAGGTTAATTTGGTGCAGATGGTAGAGACACTATGCATTAACCCTCAACTCGGTTGCCTTTAAAGTCTAGCCTCTTATCTGCTTCCCCACCAGAATGTTTTGGAGTAGCAGATTTTAGTATGCCATTCATCAGTCTTATTGATCTTTCTGATTTCTTATCCTGTGATTTTAGTCAATCCCTATTAACAATGGGAGTTGGCAGTCCTGATCTGACAATGCACAATTGGGACTAAGAAGAAAAGGAGAACTAGCTGCCAAATAGCTCACTCACCAAGGCCCTTGGCACAGTGTACCAGTAGCAGTAGGTATCCAATAGTTGCTACAAAACTGCCAGGGATGGCAAAGCATATCACCCCTCCATGTGCGGTTCCTTAGATGCAGGAATCAATTCCCTCCAGGCAATCCAGGAGCAGTTAAATGAGTGTGTTACTTGAGGGCCAAGAAGAAAACACCTACATGCCCTGAGGACCACTTCTATGGTTTCTGCATATGCGTTTGCCAGTGATGATTCTGATCATAGCAATTCTACTAGTGTGGTTGTTCTTCATGTTCTTTGTCTCCTTCCACACCAGTGGCTTCTGAAAATATAGATGTGCTGTATGATAATATGAGTATTCCTGATCTGATGGAGTGGGCATGATCCACCATGATCAAGTCGGCTTCATCCCAGAGATGCAGGGATGGTTCAACATACAAAAATCTGTCAATGTAATCCACTATATAAACAAACTGAAAAATAAAAATCACATGATCATCTCATTACATGATGAAAAAGCCTACAAAACAAACGAAATCTCTCCATGATAAAGGTCTTGGAAAGAGCAGGGATACAAGGAGCATATGTAAACATAATAAAGGCAATATACAGCAAGCCAATAGCCAACATCAAACTAAATGGAGAAAAACTCACAGAGATTCCACTGAAATCAGGAACAAGACAAGGCTGTCTACTCTCTCCATATCTATTCAATATAGTTCTTGATGTCCTAGCTAGAACAATAAGACAACAAAAGGAAATCAAAGGGGTACAAATTGGAAAAAAAGAAGTCAAATTCCCACTGTTTTGTGACAATATGATAGTTTACATAAGCGGCCCAGAAAATTCTACCAAGTAACTTCTACAACTTATAAACACTTTCAGTAATGTAGCAGGATACAAGATTAACTAAAAAAAATCAGTAGCCCTCCTGTATATAGATAATAAATGGGCTGACAAAGAAATCAGGGAAACATCACTCTTCACAATAGCCACAAATAGCATAAAGTATCTCGGAGTAACTCTAACCAAATAAGTGGAAAACCTGAATGACAAGAACTTTAAATCTTTGAAGAAAGAAATTGAAAAGGACACCAGAAAGTGGAAAGATCTCCCATAATCTTAGGTAGGTAGAATCAACATAGTAATAATGGAAATCTTACCAAAAGCAATCTACAGATTCAATGCAATGCCCATCAAAATCCCAGAAAAATGCTTCACAGACCTCGAAAGAACAGTACTTAACATTATATGGAAAAGTAAAAAACTCAGAATAGCCAAAACAATCCTGTACAATAAAAGAACCTCTGGAGGCATCACAATCCCTGACTTCAAACTGTACTACAGAGCTGTAATACTTAAAACAGTCTAGTATTGGCATAAAAACAGACAGGAGAACCAATGCAACCAAATCAGATACACAGAAATTAATCCACACACCTACTAACACCTGGTTTGTGACAAAGAAGCAAAAAAATCAAATAGAAAAAAAAACATATTTAACAAATGGTGCTGGCATAACTGCATATCACCACGTAGAAGAATGAAAATAGATCCATACCTATCACCATGCACAAAACAAAAGTCTAAATTGATCAACGACCTCAACATAAAGCCAACCACAATGAACCTCATAGAAGAGAAAGCGGGAAATACACTTGAACTCATTGACACAGAGACCACTTCATAAATATAACCCCAGCAGCACAGATACTGAGACAAACAATTAATGAATGGGACCTCCTGAAACTGAAAAGATTCTGTAAAGCAAAGGACATGGTCAACAAGACAAAAGGACAGCCTAGAGAAAGGGAAAAGATCTTCACCAACTCCACATCAGACAGAGGAGTGATCTCCGAAATATACAAAGAACTCAAGAAGCCGGGCGGTGGTGGCGCACGCCTTTAATCCCAGCACTCGGGAGGCAGAGGCAGGCGGATCTCTGTGAGTTCGAGACAAGCCTGGTCTACAAGAGCTAGTTCCAGGACAGGCTCCAAAACCACAGAGAAACCTGTCTCGAAAAACCAAAAAAAAAAAAAAAAAAAAAAAAAGAACTCAAGAAATTGGTCACCAATAGAACAAATAATCCTATAAAAAAAAAATAGAGTACATACCTAAACAGAAAAGTCTCAACAGAAGAATCTAAAATGACTGAAAGACACTTAAGGAAATGCTCAACATCCTTAGCCATCAAAGAACCTGGAAACAACCTAAATGTCCCTTGACCGAAGAATGGATAAGGAAACTGTGGTACATTTACACAATGGAGTACTACACCGTGAAAAAAAGTAATGACATTTTGAAATTTGCAGGCAAATGGATAGACCTAGACAACATCATATAGAGTGAGGTCACAACCCAGACCCAGAAAGACAGATATTATATGTACTCATTCATAATTGGCTTTTAGACACAAAGTAAAAAAAAAGCATCCTACAATTCACAATCCCAGAGAACCTAGACAATTAAAAGGACCCTAAAAGAGACATACATGGATCTAATGTACATGGGAAGTAGAAAAAGACAAGATCTTTTGAGAAAATTGGGACCATGGGGACCATAGGGAAGAGTAGGAGGGGAGAGGAGAGGAAGGCAGGAGAGTAGAAAAAATATATAGCTCAGTAAAAACAATTAAAGAAAGAAAGAACCACAAAGAAAAAGAAAGAAATTAAGTATGTAGTAGCTTGAATGGGGCTTGGAAACTGGTAACATGTCATAATGAAGGCTTATGTTCTGATTTCAAAGAATCTTCATATTTCTTGTCAACTGCTTTGCTATGGAATGATTAACTTGTGACAAGAAAAAAAGAATCATTTTCCTGGTGTAAAATTTACAATAAAAGGCTGAAGTTTGAAGCTCAGAGAAGAACCTGCCCTTCAGATAGTGGCCTGACAGCTTGCATCAGAATCCTGTGTTTGTGTACTCGTTCCGCCTTCAGACACCCCAGATTCGAGACCCACTTCTCTGATAACGCTGGTCCCCAGCACTAAACTGCTGTGTTTTTGACTTTTCCTTAAGAGCCTCTAGTCCACTTGCCAGTAAACAGGAAAGGTTAACCTGCTTTTATACCATTCTGTCACAAATTGTTGCTGCCTGCATTCCTCGTCACTCAGAGCAGAATTTCAATTGATGTATGGAAAAATACTTTGCTAAAAAAAGCCAAGAGGCGTCTGCCTGTAGTTTGCTTTATTTTTAGCTTATTTCATTTGGCAGCCTCGGTCTCAACTTTCCACATATCTACAGGGTTTGTTTGTTGTGAAACTATTAACAAAACCACCTAGACATACAGATCAAAATTCAGATGTCTAGGACTCACAAATTGTAGCATGTAGAGAATAAATTAAAAGAAAACATTCACTTGGCATGCACATCATGAAGCTTCAAAATCATTGTCTTAGGATTATTATTGCTGTGAAAAGATATCATGACCATAGGAACTACTGTAAAGGAAAACATTTAATTGGAGTTGGCTCACAATTCAAAGGTTTAGTCCATTATTGTCATAGTAAAAGACATGGTGGCATGCAGGTGGACATGTGGAGCCAGAGCTGAGTTCTACATATTGATTCACAGGCCATAGAAGTAAAAGTGACATTAGGCCTAACTTGAGCATCTGGGTCCTCTAAAGCTGTCTCCACAGTGACAGACTTCCTCCAACAAGGCCATACTTCCTAATAGAGTCACTCCCTATTGGCTAAACATTCAAACACATGAGGCGATGGGGATATAACTATTCAAACCACCACAGTGTTCATCCACTCAGTGTAAATGAATAATACAGTTACCGTGTGTATTACTTCAGTTCTCATGCTGATGTTAAAAATATTGTTTCAAAGAAACTCTGTATCATTAACTATACTTATCATATAAAATACATCTCCAGCACTTATTCCTTCTGGCTGAGACATCACACCAACACCCCCTTACTCCTGTCCCTTTATAGCTTCATTCTGCTCTTTCCTTTTGTGAGATTAGCTTTCTTAGAGTCAACACATGAATGAGGTTATATAGGATTTTTCTTTTGGGTCAAATAACCTGAGATTCTTCCTCTGAATTCTATACTGTCATCTAATAGTGTCATTCTGAAGACAGGGTTTTAAATCTGGGCTTTGGGAGACATTCATATTGTTGATCGGATCAACAGCAGGTACATTACCTTACTATCATAACACAATGACAGTAGAGGAATTATGAAGCATGGAAGCCAAAGAAAAGTTGGACAGGATGATTAGATATAGGGCATTATGAAGAGAAGTCAGAGGGATAATTTTATTAAAATACACAGGCTTGCTTAGAGTTGGTTGCTGTCAACTATGAGAGCTAATTTTCAGTAGATTACTCTGCTAATTTCTGCTTAAGTGTGGATAAAGCCATTGGTTACAATTGGCCATTGGAAAGCAGAAGCAGGCAATGAGTAGGGGGCATGTTTTTCTGAGTGATACCACCAGAGCAGCAGAGGAGTTTTGTGTCCAGGGTTGGAAGCTATCAAGGTGGCTAGGAACAGGTATGCAAATTTTCTTTAGTATCTGCATTTTACCATAAGCACTATCTGCTTAAATGTTTAAGCAATAATTGTAATTAATACTGGTTTAACATAGAATTGATATATCAGATATGAATTATAAAAGCATGGAACAAGGCATTTTAATTTTTTTCTAATTAGTACTCCTGTCTGTGGACATTACTTTCTGTTTTGTAGCATGCCACAACGAATTTTGGTACTACAATGTGGTTGTTTGGATAGAAATGGGCCCATAGGCTCAAATATTTTAATGTTTCAAGATCTTTAGGGAGTGGTACTATTTGAGAGAGATTAGGAAGTGGGGCTTTTTTGGAGGAGGTATATCACTGGAAGTGGGATTTCAGATTTCAGAAGTCTAAAGCAGCACCCCCCTTCATTCCCTCTCTCTCTCTCCTTGCTGCCTACAAATCTGGATGTAGAACTCTCAGCTACCAGTCCAACATCTTATCTACAAGCCTGCCACCATGCTTCTCACCATTCTGATAATGGACTAAACCTTTGAATTTGCAAACAAGTCCCAGTTAAGTGGCTGCCTTTAAAAGAGCTGTCATGGTCATGGTGTCTCTTCTCGGCAATAGAACATTGACTAAGACAGAAGTTGGTATCAGGAAGTAGGATATTGCTGACAGGCTTTACTCTTCCATGCTGTTTGTTTGTAGAATGTGGACTTTGGGATTTAGGATTAGGAAAGCAGTTTATGTCTTCAAAGGGGTTTATTGGGTAATGTCAGTAGGAGCAGGAAAGAGAGAGGTGCTAAGAGCAAGGCAGATTAAGATGGCCCTGCTCAAGAGGCTTTTGAGAAGATGTTTTGGTGAAGAATGTGCCTGCATTCTTTCTGGTACAAATAATTATGTCTGAGACTAAACTGAAGAGTTTTGCATTAATGGCATGGGCAGAAAGGACATCAAGTCACCCTAGTATTGACTATGACTTGTGTTTTTTAGCAGCAGCTCTATAATGAAAAGAAGAAAGCTGAGCAAGGAAAAATACAAACTGTACAGTTTGAGGACAAAAGGAGCACCCGGAAGTATAACGGAGCTAAACCCAGTCCTCAGAGAGCTAAATTTAAAAAATAAACTGACCCTACATGACTAAATGGGGTAAAAAGGCATTAGTTTCTGTTGCTGTGATAAACACCATGACTCAAAGCAACTTGAAGAAGAATGGTTATCTTAACTCATAATTTCAGCAGTCCATGATGATGGAGGGAGGAGGCAGAGCGACAGACAGGAAAAGCAGATGGCAGGGGATGGTCATATTTCTAAAATTTCTAAAAATAGAATAAAATCTTGTTCATTATACTGCTAATATGCTGTATATATTAGTGGAGTTATAAGATATATTGTCTATACAAAGAAAAGTTTGGTAAAATTTATATTAACGGTGTTATGCCTTGGGTGAATAATTCTCACCTGAAATAGGAAAATATTTTTGCCTTTTAGTCATTATCAGAAAATATTCGGTATATTCTAAGGAATGAAATATGAAATTTATGGACACCAAAACCTATCCAGTTGGTTTTACTGAAATATTTGAGCTATAATATTTGCTCTCATAAATAAACAATTTTTGCAGCTAAAAGCATTAAAAGGGATTGAGTTATTTTACTGCAAGTTCTAGGACAAATTGTTGCTCTTTAATTTCCATAGACTCTCACATTGTACTATTTATCTTCTCATTCTGAGACCCTTGACTTTGCTAATATTATATTAACGTCATTCTATAAATATAATTACACTCTGCTCAAAGATAGCAAAGAATGGTTATATGCAATTTGCAAATGGTACTAGCAAGAATACTATCAAGTTCGTGCTGGATAAGGCATTGTGATTTCTCTTTTGTTTTCACACTGGAGAAACTGTTATCAATGTGCCTTTGGTTTGCCATCTTAGAATAAAAATTAAAGTACCCCCAAACCATTTATTATTAAATAAGTGAAGAAAATTAGTTGTAACATTTCTTTTCTTATAAATTCTAGTTACTTGGGAAACTTTTGTCTTTATCTGAAATTCAGTTTATGAAAAAGGTCAAGAAGGTTTTAACATTTAAATTCATTTCAGGCTATAATATCAGACAAAGGAAATAAGAACATGCTTTCTCAAAACTAAGGGTATTTCTTTTTTTTTTTTTTTTTAAGAATACTGCTAGGCAATTATGGAGGTGTCAGAAGGAGCCTAGGCAGTTGTGTGTGTGGAAAGAGAAAAAGATGAGAAGGGAGAAAGAGAACAAGGGTAGATGGCAAAACAAACTGAACTAAGCAAGAATAACATATATCTTGGTGAAAAACACGGGCAGTTCTTCCAACATGCTTGTAATACTTTCTGATAGTTCACATTTAACTTTTTTGTTAATAGAAAATAAAAACAGAATTTAAAACAGTATAGTGTTATATAAATTAATGAATAAACTCTTGTGTGTCCTTGTGTAGTTCATTCTTCACTTTTATAAAGAAACTCAATTTATTACACTTTAACAATGTATTTTACATGCTTCACAGTAATTAAACACATACTCTTCAGCTAGTATATTGATACAAAGAGGCGAGCAATCTCATTGTTTCAAATTTCCGTTCTCAGAGAAAATCAGGAGATGGAGTAAATGAATAAATGAATCTGAAGCTCTAGGGGGCCAGATGCAGCCAGAAAACTTGTGATGATCAACATAGGACATTTTATATTTTAATAGTTCATTCAGCAAATGGCTTCCTCCACATTTTCTTTTTTCTTTAAGGCAAATGAATAAGCATAAAATTATGATTGCTTTAGCTAAAGTTATACCATCATTATAAATCCTTAAACCCTGCATGCAAATATTATGAGCAAACTTACCGGATATGATTCTCCACTGACAAAGAGAAGTGAATTTCAAACTCTTTCTATAGTTAGTCGTGCATATGGATGACCTTGCCTCCCAGAAAAGTTGTCAAAGTTCTATCAATAGTTTTTATTCTCAAAAATTTCTGCTCTCATCTTGTAGAGTTATAAAGATTTGATCAAAACACTCAACCCTTCAGAATTTATTTTCCATAATTCAAGCAAGTAATAAATAGCTCTTGAATTTGTGTACTGAACTATTTTTCTTTTTAAATGCATTTTATGAAAAAGTTAATATAAAAAACATCACGTTTATGTGACACTGAGTTCAATTTGTAAAGATGTATAAAATCCAACCATAACCTTTCTCCTATCATAATTATGATTTGATTTGGCTCCACTGGACAAAGAGCACACCTCCTTTAGATTTAAATAAGTCCTGGCTTAATGCGTTTTTAAGGTAACAAATAACTCTTAGAGAAATTATTCCCTCCCCATTGGTGTCAGTCTCATGAATCCTTGTTCTAAAATACAGCTCAGAAATTTCTGTGAATAACATTTTGAACTGATAGTTTTTAAAAACTCACATAGTTGCTGAAACCTAAGTTACTTCTGCTTTCATTTTTTATTTATATTGATAATTGTCTTATAAATTAAATTAAGAAAGATGTGAGTTCAGTTCCCAGAACCAAATACAAACATGTATAATATGAGAATTTGAAGGAGAAATCATGTCAGCTATCTAATCCAAAAATAATATACCATTTTGCTCCTTTACTTGAAAAACATTATATCATAGACTATACATTAGAGTTGGATCATCTAACAAATTTCTTAAGACAATACTTCAAGAAAATAATTTCCAGTAAATAGTCAATGTTATAATTAGGACATCCTTTTGCCATTGTCATCTAAGGCATAAACGTTTAATATTACTCTAACTATCTATCAACTATTTATTTAACGTCTATCTGCCTATCACCTATTTATCCATTATCTTACTATATATACATCCTTGACAAGATTTTAAAAGTGTATTTTAAGTTTTATTTTATTTATATTTATGCATGCATGTGTATCTCTATATGTATATGTGCATGCATATGTATGCATGTATGCGTGTCTCTATATGTATGTTTCGCATATGCAGTTTTCCTAAGAGGGTGGAAGAGGATGTCAGGCCACTTATATCTGGAGGTACAGGCAGCTGTGAGACACCTGACATAGATGATTGGTACATGCAGAACATAGGTCCCCGGCAGTACTCTTCAAGACTGAGAAGATCTGTCTTTGATTGATGAGTGCATAAAAAAATAAAATGTCAAAGACTGCAGGAATTTTGAGTTAACACATACACACACACACACACACACACACACACATCTACCTATCCATCCATCTATTGAGTTAACATATATATTTGCTCCTTTTTATTTCCACTAAATAAATTTAAGCAACTACTTTATTTCCCCAAGTTCTTTACAATGAGCCTTTTAATAGCAGATTTGACATTGCATCCCTTTTGTTTTCATTTGCCCAAGCTCCACAAATCAAATCCTTAAAAATAATTCTTCATCTCTCCTTAACTACAGGCTCAAGCATATTTCAGCACCAATTTTAATACTTAGTTCTTGTATTAGTAGCTAAAAGTTTCAACGTCCATCAGGGATAGTTTCCAAGGGCTCTATAAAGAGGAACTAACACCACCTTTTTCTTTACGCTATCCTCACCAAATTCCTGCAAGAGTAACTCGTGATTTTCTGGCTTCATACATTTGCCTGGATTATGTCCGTTCAACAAAGTCACTAGACTCAGTAAAATAAATTCCTGATACCAAGAAGATCTAACTTGTAATAATGTAGAAGAAAGAGTTTTAAATTATACTTTGTTCATACTGCCAAATTCAATAACTTTGCTACAGACTAGAGAATGGAAGAAACTAGATTCAGAACGATGAATTCATTATTCGATTTTTAATATTTATTTTTCCTCTAATCAAACTTTCCATCTTTGCATTACTAGTCTTTTTGATGACCTTTATATTTATTGCAGAATCAAAGAAATATAGATTAAATAATTGATAAAAATCAACAGTAAGTTTATTAGACCATCTCCTGACACTAAGAAGTGAATGGTTTAATGTTTATATTATCAAAGTTCATTTATTAATTAGAAAAAGAAAAAAATTGAATAGAAGTATATTTATAGTTCATACATAATTTGATCATCCAATTAACAGAGTGGAGCGAGCCAAATGAATGAATCGGGAAACTTTAAATTCCTTACTATTGGTAAGATGAAACAAATCTGTACTATTCTCTATAACAACATCAACAACAGAATACTTGGTTAGTCTTGAAGCTTTAAAGAATATTTATAAGATGTAATTGCAATGTTTTTAAGGAAATTTTGTGCTTCACCTTAAATAGAGCCCAGAAAGGTAACAGAAATCTCACACTTACATAAGGCAGCAAGACTAAGCTGGAAAGCTGAAAGGAGCGATTGAAGACACACAGAAAAGCTCTCGACTTCCGGAAGGAAAAGAGGGAGTTCTCTGTTGTCTTTACCCCAAACTACTCCACAAAACTGCAGACCTATGAAGGCGATCAGAAGGCATGCAGCCAAAGCATAAAGGAAAAATTATAAAACTGTATATAGGTCAATGTATAAAAATAATGCATATGCTTTGATATTTTTATTATTGTAAAATGATTTTTAATAATTTTACATATTAGGGTTTGGGAAGAATTGACAGTGTAGCTCATTAATGGAGGGCATTGATATCCTAATTTTCAAAACTTAAGACATCGTCCTCCTAAAGAAATTTCTTGCAAGCAACGGTAGTCTCCCTGAAAGTCTTGTTTGAGGCTGTATTTACTTCCCTTCCCCTTCCCTCTGGGCCTTTTGCAAATGGTATTTTCTTCATTCAATGAAACAAATGATTTCTAATTTTTAGTCATCTTCCATGAACTGTAAATTGTCCCCAAATAAACTTTAAAAGATAAGTGAAGATTGACATCTGGGTTCTGAGGGCCATGAGGCCTCCTTGTGATTGTCTTAATGTGAAGAGTTTGGCTTTTGTCTAACTTTACAATACACTCTTTAAGCAACTCACGCCATTCTTAAAAGAATTACTTAGGGTTAGGAAGATGGATCAGTAGAGCGCTATCTGTGTAAACATGAGGACCTACGTTTGGATCTTCAGAGTCTGAGGAGGCACAGGTCATAGTTCGCACCTGTGATCCCACTCTTGGGGAGGCAGAGACCGGACCATAGTGTTTGCGTATCCGGTCCGTGCGATGAATAACCAGACCAGCTCAAGAACAACAGTTATAATTTTTTAATAATTGAAAAGGAGGAAACTCACGCTAACAGAGTGAGAGGTCCGAAATCCGAAATGGTCTGGCGAGCACAGTATAGAGAGCGTGTGCATAGTTCTCTCCTGTTTTTCTACCTGGGCTCCAGGCGGCCACACCCTAGCCAGATGTGACTGGCTGAGCTTCCCCATAACAGGACGATCCTTGTAGCTTGCTGTCTAGGAAGGCTAGTAGAATCTTCCATGCTCTAGGTACAGGAAGAGACTGGGTCTCAACAAATAGGTAGAGGGTAAAAAAAAAACATGTCAAATGTTTACTTTCAGTTTTCATGTGCATGTTTCCTTGGACCTATCCACACATGTAACTACAGAGCACACTCACATACACACCCATAATTGCTTATGTAAATAAAAATGCTGGGTTTAGAAAGATAGCTCCATAGCACATCTTTCTCTCTTAGCTGGAGTTCAGCCATCAGCACACATACAGGGCTTCCTATCCACATCTAGCTTCTGGGCTCTAGCACCTCCTTCTGGTCCTATAGATATCTGCATATAATACAATACATGTGCATACACACACACACAAACAAATAATAATTTTTAAAGTATTTATAGCATGAAATTGTTATCACTTTAAATTTTGAGAAGGAAAGATGTGTAATTTTTCTAGAAAATGTACTTTGTTTCTGGGGAAAATGATATTTATATCCTTGAGAAGAAGATTTCTTTTCCTTTCTTTTACTGTGATATCAATTTTGTCATATTGAGTCTATATTTTGTATATTAGATTTTTATGTCCTCAGAGTTCACCAGTCGTGAGCTTCATTCCTCTTATTTTCCCATTTCTTTTGTTTTTATACTGTTGTATCCCATGATTTAGTGCTTTTTAGGAGACCAAGAGTTTGTTTTTTACTCTTATAAATAAGTAATGTGAAGATGAGCATTTAATAACCTTGTTCTGATCCAATCTTTTACATATTGAAACTAAAATAATGACATTCAAACACAGTACTTGTGGGTATAATTCAGTCAGGCCGTTATTCTCTTGTGAATAGGATTATTGCCTTTAGAAATTGGGATTAGCACCCTTAAAAACCTGGGAGGAACATCTCTGACAAAAAGGACTGTTGCCAGACAACACAGCATTCTCTGCATCCATTTTTTGTTCTTTCCAAGTTCCAAATTAACTATGAGCAGTAAATTTCCATTGCAAATTACTCAGATTTGGTAATCTGCTTTAGTAGTCTGAATAGCCTGACAACTCATGATACTTCTCATAATTTCTATTTCTGTATATCAAATCAACATTCCAGTTCTTTGGAAAGCAGATATAATTGCAAATATAAGACAACTGATGGATTTTGTCCCAGTCAGAGTGGAGATAGGATCCTAGCAAAGAGACAGCATGCTGATAACCTAAAATTTCAGAAAAACAAATAATTCTGAGTCTAAAAAGTGCTTTAGTAATAACTAAATAACTATAAAATACAAGGAACTATTTTAGATAAAAAAAACCTCAATCACAGAGAGAATTGTGAAATTGTGCAATGTTGATTCAACTCGTCATAGGCAAAATTTAAAATTGAATCTTTTTGCCTAAAGGGGGTATAGTATAAATGCTCCAATAATGTTCTTATGAGGTCGCAAAAGCAAAATTTGTTAACCCAGTAGTTAGGAAGGTGGATAATATAAAAATATTTATATAATTTGGAGACATCTAACCACATAAAACTTATTTAACATTTCCCACCCAGAGGAAAGCTGGCTTAAAGAATCAGTTCTTTCTAAATGAATCCATTAAATACATCATCAATATGAAGTATGTTATTCTTTAATTCATCAATTAAGACATTGATAACCTTGTCAATGTTGTAGAAATTAATTATCTTGATAATTTCAAATATTATGAAACAATACTCCCGAAGACCACATTTGGTCTTGAACTTTGTGTTAAACACACGTTGCTCTTGACTTTGTACATCTATAGATCACAAGACAGGGAATAATAGAATTTTCTTTTGACTGGTGTTTAGAAACATGAAAACTTCAATCTGCAAGTCAGAAAAAGCTGTGAGGAAAGGCATGTTTGGGACATAAATCATCCCTGTGGTTTAATTAAAGATTGGTAATTAGGATTATTATGTGTTGTGACTTATCGGGAATTCTGATCACTGTGTTTTGTTCCCAGTTGGCTCTTTTGATCTTTTTCGTCATGCTCCAAATACTTTTACCAATTTGATTAAAAAAAATCCTTTGTGATTTGATTTATTAAATAATTGTGCTACAATGGTTCATGGAGAATAATAAAAAAGATATAGCAGAAATTCTATGATAAAGTTATATTATTTGAAGTGTGCTCTGCTAAAAGTTAATTTCCTTATCAAGTTTCCTTCATTTTGAAATATAATTATAAAAACTCAGCATAAATCACTTTGAACTCTCCCCAGTAGATCACATGGCTGTGCTGGTATATGTGTGCTCCAACCTCACTTAACCCTTTCACTGAGATTTTTAAGATATAACTTATGATTTCAATAACTTATAAATGAACAACATGACTTTTCTATTTTTAAAAGAGAAACAGGTAAAGGAAAAATTTCCAGACTGGGAGGATATCAGGCACTAAAGTTTATGGTTCCACTTAACCAGGATCCTTATTTATCTTTACACAAGAGCCGCTCAGACATTGAAGAGACACACTCTGAAACATGAATTTGAATGTTTAGAAAATGTTGGCAGACAGAAAGACAATTATCACATGGACTCACCCATGGGTGGTTTTTAAACATAAAGCAAAGAAAACCAGCCTACAAACCACAATAACAGAGCATTTAGGCAACAATGAGGACACTAAGAAGGACTTATATAGATCTAATCCACATGGGAAGTAGAATAAGAAAAGATCTCCCGAGTAAATTGGGAGCATGGGGTCCTTAGGGGAGGGTGAAGGGGGGAAGGGTTAGTCAGGGAGGGTAGCAGAGAAAAGTGTAGAGCTCAATAAAAATCAATTAAAAAAGAAGAAGAGAAAATGTTGGCAGATTGACAAAGGCTGTATTGGTTTCTTGGAGGAATAAGGTTGTATGTTAGAAACATTTCTCCAAACCACCTTCTCGCAGCCCTTGTAACACAGTGGGGAAATCCCCGGCACAGTCTCAACTGTGACCGCATGGAACATTCATGACCAATAGTTTCCAGGCAACACAGCCTGTTAACACTGGTCTTCGTTGTCCCTCATAACTAGATTGCAAGACTCTCTTGTGAAGACACCATTCTTTTTGGATTATGGACACAGAAAAATTAAACTGAAAGTGATATTAAAGCTCCCTCTCTGCTAGGTATACTATTTGGAGTGAAAATACATTAATGTTCTATCAGTGCTGTGTCATGGACACTACAACACCAATCTGCCAGCAAGATATGTCCACTGATATGATGGTGGCATTAAGCAACTTCTTTGGGGTTGAACTGAAGGCCTGCTCCACAGAAGGAAATTCATGCTTGGGTATGCCTAGTTTGAAGTCTGTATCTCATCAGGTTATAGGCAATAGGGAGACACTTGCACCTGTTTGACATTGTCAAACTTCCTTCTAAATGCTTGCGCTTACATTGGTAGATAAATATGGCTGTCTTACTTGGCTAGGGGAGCTTCTTTCTGCAGTGGGCAGCAGCACAGAAACATAACTGTTCAATTTACTAAGAATAAGGGACTGTTTAGTTCTCAGTCCTAAATAGGATATTTACATCAGCTACCATCCCAAAGTTCAGGGAACATCAAGAAGAGGCAGAAAGAATGAAATAGCAGAAGATGGGGAAGACCGTGATGAAATGCTATCTTCTGGACATGGTGTGGCCAGTGCCCTTGCAAAGTAACTGTCACTATAGTTCCCTGCACAAAGCATGCACGTAGTCAAGCCGATAATCCCATTCAACATTCCTCCAGACAGGCCGGGCGGTGGTGGCGCACGCCTTTAATCCCAGCACTCAGGAGGCAGAGGCAGGTGGATCTCTGTGAGTTTGAGACCAGCCTGGTCTACAGAGCTAGTTCCAGGACAGGCTCCAAAACCACAGAGAAACTCTGTCTCGAAAAACCAAAAAAAAAAAAAAAAAAAAAAAAAAAAAAAAAAAAAAAATTCCTCCAGACAGCATAGACCAAACTCAAAGGATTACAAAATGTCTGAGTTCCTCAAGCCCCTACTGCCCTGTACTCTGTCAATTTCCTTCTAACCTGCCACCATTTCTGACAGCATCTCTAGTCCCACAGCAAAGAAAGGCATTTCTAGACAGAATCGCTTCTGAGGTGTCAAAAACATGCCTGCTCATCTTCCAGCTGTTGGTTGGTGAGGCTGAGCCTTCAACTATGAAAGTCATGAACAGACAGGAAGAAACGGGCCAGCTGAGAGACAGACTGAAATCCATGGCAGAAGCCAGCTTTTCTGTATCGCCAGCCAAATAAGTGCATCACAAACTTGGATGTGATAGAATGTTTAGCCATGTTTTCTAAAAGTGACTTAACTTTGCAGAACCATGAGACCATCAAATGTAGTGGGAGCTGCGGGTTGCATTCCGCCACCCAGCTCCCGCCACCACCTAGCTTTACCAGAAATAACAACACACAAACTGTATTCATTTAAACACTGCTTGGCCCATTATATCTAGCCTCTTCTCGGCTACCTCTCGCACCTGGACTAGCCCATTTCCAATAATGTGTGTAGCACCCCAAGGTGCGCTTACCAGGAAGATTCTAGCCTACGTCCATCCTGGGTCGGAGCTTCATTGTGTCTGCCCAGGAGAGCAGCTCCTCGCATTTGCCAGAGAGAGGAGAGCTATCGAGTCTGAGCTCACTTCCTCTTCCTCCCAGCATTTTGTTCTGTTTACTCCGCCTACCTAATTTTCTACCTATCAGGGCCAAGCAGTTTCTTTATTTTTTAACCAATGACCTTCCTCCATCAATCAAAGAACAGCTTCCCAGACTCCCCACTGGTAGGATATGTGCTTGCACAGGCATGCACCATCAGCTGTTACTGATGATTCGGATTGGATATGTCCTTTCTCCACAAACCTCCATCTATGAAAGAAAACATATCAGCTTGTTGTTGCCCACTTCCTAAAGACATGGTCTACATCAGCTTCCCAAGAAATGATTTTTTTGGAATGAAAATTTCTTCTATATTCTTGACAGCTAACTCCCAAAGCAAACTTTTTTTCTCTGCTGAGTTGAATAAACCTTTTACAGAGTAGGAAAACTACAGCTATTGTTGCTTGTTACTATTACTATGGTCATTAAACAATGACAACTAAGGATGAATCTTCTTTGGATGTCAGTCAGAAAAACTTAAAACAGCCACCAGACAACACATTCTGAGCTGAGGCCCTGGGGATACAGACACGTACACTATGCCCACCATCCGCACTGGGAACACAGAACTTATACAGTCTGGCCTTGAGGCTCACACAGTGTGTCTCATTATCTAGCATTTTGTTTATAAATAATCAAAACTCAAATACAATGAACACTTTACAGTTGTGTGATCCAGCACCGCAGGAAGAAATAGCCTGGATTGGTACCACGAGAACCAATAGCCTCCTGAGTGCAGTCAAATCTAAGAAGATTCTTTCTGCAGATTGGCAGTGTTCAGGAAGTCCTCCAGGGGAGGTGTACCAGTTGGAGTCCCACACCCCAGGGAAGCTGGTGTAGTGGGAGGCATAGATATCTACAGTGTCCTTTGTCATTTCAGCTGGGAAATGATATTACTAAAATTAATGTGTAATTAATAATTATAGTAATTATTATTAATTTGAAAGCTTTCTTTGAGATTGTAAAGTATAATCCACCACCTAAACTCCTATTTTATATATGTGACATAAGTGTTGAAAATATACTATGGGAAATGTCATGATAACAAGACAGAAGAAAGAAAAGTAGTAATTAAAAGGAGTATTTTAATTTTAGGGTAGTAGAAGTAAAAGGTCTATGTTTAAATATGATACAAAACTATACTTTCATTGTATAGTGAGTAGAGGTGAAATGTAATTACTACATCTGGTTATCTTTTAAATAGCTGAAAACAATCGGCTCAACACACACACACACACACACACACACACACACACACACACAAGCATATCATTAGTTAAAAAGGCTGGAGTTCTCCACCTCTAATATGGAAAAGGATTAGATGTTCAAGTTTTCTGCACCATGTCAGTTGGCATCTAGGTATTGCAGAATGAGAATGAAGCACATTGCTGCAGGCATTTCTCGTTGTCACACATTCTTATTATTCCCGCCCTTCACCTTAGAAGAAGGGACTTCTACGACATGGTGAGCCATATGAGGGAGCCATTGAAGGTATTTTCTCCATATTCTCTAAAACTTATACAGCCATGTTCCTGAGTTCTAGTGCAAAGTAGGTGCAGAAATGGTGATATAAATAGCATTGCAACGCACCCTGAAAGGAGAGTGCATACCCTATTTTTTTTTCTTGCCTGTCCTAATAGCTGGGCTGTGGATATTGTGATGGGGCAGTCACATCACATACAAACTGTGTGTGCAGTGTCTATGCTCATCCCAGAATACACAAACTCTATACATAACAAGTAATTGACCTCTACCATCCTGCAGTTTTATTCTTTGTTAGGCATGCCAGCATCTAACTCAAATAGATTAAGAAAACACAAACAAAAAAATTCGTAGTTGGAATAAGTAAGAATAAGGAATTAATATTTTATTGCACACCATGGTTCTGATTTTGAAGATGCTCTCTGTAGACTATAAGGGATGTCAGTACATAATGAGAACAGTACGTTTCTCATGTATGTTTTAGTGAGAACAGAAGTTGGGATTAAAGGGGAGATAAAGAGGCCACTCAGTGGAATAGGATGCACCCAGGAAGGTAAGCATAAGGGATTATAACTGGGTGTGAGACATCCAAACTAAACAGATAGGAGGAAGGGAAGGCATCTGGGCTATAAGATCAGGATGGTGGCTTCGTTGGCCTTTATTATAATTTTTATCCTAATACAGTTGGGCGCAACAGGCTAAACTTCAAATAAACGTCTTTTAACAAGAAAGTTCTGCCTAGGAAACCACCTCTGACCACCTGAGATTAGGGCCCAAATACTAAGTATCCAACAAAGATTGCCATTACATCTTGGTGGCTAATACACAATTTGATGATGTAGATATAATAAGAAAAATCTTAGTCCAATTAACAGGACTTGAAATGCATGTAAATCCAGAGGACATTTGTTCTTTCAAGTGACTAACAGACAGCAGACAGTCAAGGTCAATACTGGAACCAGATAGACAGAGGGATGCCTCAAATACCACTGGCTAGTCAGGCAGTGAATGGACATCACATGATCACCTCCTTGGTTGGCTCATGAGAGCTCAGAAAATCAAACAATCCCACAGAGGTTACTTCACATTTTTTTGTTCAGTTTTCGCCATACCCCAATAAAAATCCTCAGGAAAAGGATTGTTTTCCTTCCTGAAAATCCCTCGTGCTCTCGGGACTTTTCGCTCATTTCCTCAACATCTTTTGTTTCTGATATAGCTCTTAAGAGAGTCTGCTTCTTCCTTGCACAGCTCACATGCCAGTCCACATTTTTAATTTCTGAAGTTGTGAGAACACTGATATGGAGCTACTGTCCCTGGGGATGTCTGAAGTCCCTTCAGAGTAGTGCCATGCCAACAGAAAGACACAAAATTGGATTGCAGTTGTAGCACTCTATGTCAGGGAGCTTCTCGGGTGTCTCTCTTCTGTACTGACTGAACCTGAATGGTGAGAAGAAAGGACTCAAGGTTTGGAGCTACGGGGAAGAAAAGGTTAGAATTCACTCAATTATATAGGCATTCCCTTGCCTAAATAAAAAAAAAAAAAACACACAAGAATTCAAAACTCACCAAATGCTAGATTTTTTTCCTTTGGAGGAAAAGACTTGCAGTGTGTATTCAACATCTGGAAAGCTCAGCAACTCCCTAGGGTTGGTTTTGGCCTTGACTCTGCAGGGGCCAGGAAGAGAATCAGCCCAGACTAGCAGCTCAGGCAGCTGAATGCAGAGTGGGAGGCTTGGATGTATGCATACTCACCCCGAAGCCCATTCTGCCACAGTTGTGAAACTCCCAGTGAGGAGGAAGAGACGTCCAAATAAGTATCCAATGTTTCAGCCTTCAGGGGCTTCCTGAAAGGTTGGGATCAGACACTGCCAGAACCTAGTACATTCTGCAATATCTGCAGCCCTCTGCGAATTGAAGGGGCAGAGCAGAGTCCCAATGCTTCAGAGCACAGCAGTACAGTGAACAAACACCAGAGGGAGCGAGGGACTGTTAAGGAGAAAGTAGTACTGTCTCACAAGTACAGAGAAGACTCATACTTAGAAACATGTGCGGTCTCAGATACCAAGCTAAGCTGATAGGCAAGGGCTTCTGCAGATCTAAGCCAGTCGTTAGAATCTCCAGCTGACAAAGATACATCTGCCAGCCCCAAGTGTCAAGGACACAATGGTCCAGGGATGTAGAGCTGAATTAGAAAAAAAGTAAAAAAAATCAATGAGTGGATCATTAAGAGATAGAATGCTTTAATTAACTGAAAAGTATGTAAAAAGTAACCATCATAAAGATGTTTTAAAGAGTTTAATTAGGTTAAGAAAATGATGCAATCAGTGGGTGTGAATCCCCTTCTAAAACAAAGAAATGGAAAAACATACAACAGAACTCCACGATTATATTATATTTCAAAAGTCTTCCTCAGACCAAAAAAAATGAATTTGAAAAAAGCTCCTGGGCACACAAATGATTTAATTTTATGTTTCTGAATTTTTATGAATGGATATAACTGTGTATGCTATAGAAGGTCAGAAGAAAATGCTTCTAAAACCTGCCCATCTCTTATACTTTAGCGTGGACTGGACTGAGTCCTTATAACTTATTCTGGAGGAAAGCTCAGCATTTGCCTGATGGGTCTATATAAATTACTACATTTAATATTTATTTGAAGAATAATTTTTATGCACTATGAAAAATAAAACCTTACAATTTTTAGCCAAAGATGAAATATCTGCAAGGTGGGCCTGCTAGTATGGCTTTCATGGTCTGCGACATGAGTGATGTCATCTGTGGTTGTCACAGGCTTTAGGTCATGGTCACACATACCACACTAAACCAGTCTATCTGAAGCCCAAACCAAGGAAGAAGAAACTAGCCCATCTTCCATCTTCACTTTAAAAAGGAAAAACAGGTCAATGTTTTTATGTGACTTTAGTCAGGATTGAGTTATGATAAGACCACATGTAGTTACAGTGATTGAGAAAATAGGTAGTGCTGAGTCCTATTATTTGTGAGAGTTATGGTCTGTTAAGTTGCTGCGAACATGGAATTGGGGAATCCTGTGCCATTCATTCAAGAGGACATGCAGAATGAGGTGATGTGAGTCTCTGTTCAAAGCATTTCCACACACTGATCAATACACCACCGTATTTTATGTGCTTCTGTTTAAGAGCCCTTATTTACTACATATTACCAATCCTTAAGTATTGAATTTGTAGCGGGTAGATCTATAACTCTACTTGAAGAAAACATGACCCTCTCATTTTTCTTAGGGCCTCTGCAGTAGGCAGCACCTCCGCACTATACTTTAGACGTTAATAAAGATAAAAGCACGAAGACAGAGCATAAAAATGGGGAAAAATACAGTTCTAAGCAGACTTTCCAAGAGGGGCTTGTCTTTGAGTATGAGAGCTGGGAACGACAGCAGACGCCTTACTGATTGGACTTGGTCAACAGTATATATCAGTTTATTAGATTCTCTTGTCACCCAGCAGGTGTTCACAGATGAAAAGAGTCTAAAGGGTCAATCTGGGTGTATTAGTAAAGTTAGGCAAGTAGGCCACTCTGAAAATACAGAATAAATTATAATAACTGACTGATAGGCTCATCCTTTCTCACACTAAATCAGGGAAGAAAATGGACTGAGGGAGGAACTAAGGAGACCTTGCCACGGAGCTGTGAACGGATGTCCTGGATGTGGGTGAACTGTGTCTAGACCGTGCTTTAATATGATGCTATGCTGTGCACTTTGTCTCATTCCCTAGCTGGGAAGCATGGACAATGAGTTCATCAGCTTAGGGCAAGAGAGTAGCAGCAACATGCAGCATGGTCAGAGAATCTTTAAGGAAAACCTTTCTCATGAGTAGAGGTGGCCAACCAGTATAGAAATCAAAAGGATCTACCACTTATTTGTATTTTCCATTTTGACGTTTTTGAGTCACTAATATCATCCTTAATATTTAATAAGGTCTGTCAGGTAGGTGCTCCGAGGTGAAGTACACAAGTAGAGGCAGGGTCTGACTCTCGAAATCATGTGTGTGTCACTGAAGAGAGATGTAGGTTCATGATCTTTGAATGAATGGGTAAAGAGCTGAATATCATGTGAGCTTTACTTGTTCTTTCTGTTCCACATAGACATAAAGAAATGAGCTTGAGAAAGTATAAGAACTGAATTTCTGCATGGTATTGATGAACAGGATGTTTCTCTCAAACTAAGGAAATCTAACACTGTATGGCATGGGGCAATGAAAATGTTCTTCTCTTATCTAGAACACGCGAGGTTTCCTGAGACATGGGGCATAAAAGAAATCTTGAATATTTCTTCTGGATCTTTAGCACAGCAGAAGCAAGCTAAAAAAACAGAAGTCTGAACTGTCGTATTTGAGCAATAAATAATATTTCAAATCTAAAGGATAGTGTGAAAAGCACACAGAAGAGAAACTAAAGGCAATACTCATTGAACCACACGACATAATGACATGCAGATGCTTTATTATTTCTGTTAAAATCATTAAAATTGCTCCACCTGTACTTACAGTCCCTACACTTGGTTATGTCCCACATCATCTGCACCCCAAGGAGCATGCTCACAGTAAAACTTTCTCATAGATATCCTCTCTAACTTTCATATGTAAGATATATATTTAAATATATTTAGCAAAATCACTGGGCTTCATTAAACATTTCCCTTCCATAAACTATATTTCAAAAATTAATTCACTTTTAGCACAGTAATAGGGGACCAGGACATTTGTTATGATATTTGGATCACATGGTTATGGAAGTTATAACTGTAAACTATGTGCAATGGAAAACAAGGAAAGTCAGTGCTCTGATTCGTGGTGGCAGGGGAGGGTGGCGCTGTAAACCCAGGAGTTTAGAAGTACAGATGTGTTTGAAGGAAGAGGTGGTTATCTCTGCTCATGAAAATAAACGTAATTGCCCTTTATTCCACCTGCCTGTCCTCTCTGGCTTTCCACAGATTGAATGATGCCCAACTATGCATGTGAGGGTGATCTCCACATTCTTTGTATAACTTCTAACATATGCTCCCGCCAGCAAAACTCTCACAGACGCATGCAGAAAAATGAGTCCTCTCCATTCCCCGGCATCATTTTGAGCAGGTAGGTGATCAAATGCAGTTACCTATAAGAGACGCCAGGCACCATTGTGGGTGGTTTACTAGAAGCTTTCCCAGGCATGCAGGATTGAAGAGTGAAACCGACACGACCAAAACCCTTGCTATTCGGCTTGTTCCCATCCAGAATGGGAGACCTAGCACTGTGATCAGCAGGTGCCTGTCTGAAGGCAACACCCAGGTCTGAGTGTATTGAATTGTCTACTCTAATATAACTTAAGTAGAGGCGTAAGTCAGGCAGCAAAGACTTCTTAAATAAGCAATTTTCTAACTATTTTATATCTAGTCATACCAAAATATAATATATTACAGATGTTATGAGTTCATAAAGTATTAAATATATAGTATTTAAATTATGACAATATATCACAAAGATAGGGGGCTGTTTACTTCAAATTATACATTTATGTTGAACATTAAAGCATCCATAGCAGGATATAACAAGGAAGGTGAAGATGGATGTTATAGAGCTTTTCATTGCTGATGACAGAAAAACAGAAACCTCCGTAAAGTACCTCAGTGTTTTATTTTCCTAGTTTTTATTGTTGAGTAGGAAATGACTATGAAAACATGGGAATAATTTTTAATACATTGTTAAAAGTGTGTCCACTTTTAGCAATGAAAATGAAAAGAGATGTTTTTCTTAGCTATTACATAAATGGACTAGGTTAATGTGAATTAAAACGTGTAAAAATACGAACATTCCATGCCAGAAAATAAACTATGATTATTCTCAAAAATTTACCCATAATACTTAAATCCCTACAGCAACTTCTATATTCTTTTGTAGTATCAGTAGATGTGTTGGCAGTTTTTGAGAATCTCTTCAAACGTTTGAGTTTTGAGCTAACTTTGCATTTATTGAACATAATACAAAGAAAACCAGGCTACAAATCACAATCCCAGAGAACCTACACAACAGTGAGGACACTAAGAGAGACATAGATAGATCTAATCTACATGGGAAGTAGAAAAAGACAAGATCTCCTGAGTAAATTGGGAGTATGGGGACTTTGTGAGAGGGTTGAAGGGGAGGGAAGAGGCAGGAAAGGGAGCAGAGAAAAATGTATAGCTCAATAAATTAAAAAGAAGATATGGAAAGTTCCCCCCACAAGGCAAAAAAAAAAAAGTAAAAACCAAAATGTACTGGGAACTCACTTTAGAGTCTTTTTTTTTAACTCTATTGTATGTTGTGTTTACCTCTTTCCCAGTCTCTTTCTTCATATCAACACTTGTATGTTTGCTGTTGCTCTGCTTACCTGAACGCTAAGCTGTGTGTTTTTAATATAAAGTTTCAGTAATTTTGTCCATTTTTTACATGATTAAGCCTTATTAGTTATTCTCTTTAAATTCCCTTAATGACTTTCTACAAACAAAACTATTACTTTGGAGACATTTTCTTCTGTTTCTTACATCCTAAACTACAGTGGTAGAGGTAGATCTTGAGATAGATCAGTTCTCATCTTCCTGAAGAACACCCATACTGATATCCATGGAGGCTCTACAAGTTTGCATTTGCACCAACAGTGAAGGAGTGCTCCACTTTTTCCACATTCTTGCCAGCATGAGCTATCCCTAGTTTTATTCACCTTAGCCATTCTGGCAGGTATAAGATGAAATCACAAAGTAGTTCAGGTTTGCATTCCACTGATGATTAAGAATTTTCTACATTAAGTATTTTTCAGCCACTTGACTTTCCTGTTTAGAGAGTTGTCTGTATAGATTTATACCCTAATTTTGATTGTGTTATTTGATTTCTTGGTATCTGTTTTTTTTAATTATTCATATATTTTAGAGATTAACCATCTATCAGATTAGTAAAGATCTTTTTCTGTTTTGTAGGCTGCTCTTTTCTCCAAATGGTGCTGTACTTTGTAATGCAGAAAATTATCATTTTCATTTGGTCCCATTTAATAGATGTTCTCGGTGGCTGTGCTAATCGTGTCTACTTCAAAAGTTTTCCGTACCAATGAGTTCAAGGTTATCTATCCCTCATTTGTCTTCTATCAGGTTTACTGTATCTCATTTTATGTTGAGATCCTGTATCCAGGTGGAGTTTTATTTTGTGCTAGGTGATAAATATGAATCTATTTTGATTCCTCTATCTATAGTTATTCAGTAAGCACCATTTTTTGAAAAGGCTCTCTTTAATTTACTTGTACTTCTATCTTCTTTTTCAAAACTCAGGTCTCCGGTGGTGTGTGGAATTATGTCTATGTCTTCAATGAGATTCCATTCATCAATGTGTCTTTTTGTTTCTGTGTCAATACCATACTGTGTTTAAAACTATAGTTCTTCAGAACAAAATGAAATCAGGGATGGTGAATCTCCTAAAGTTCTTTTATTATTTGGGATAGTTTTAGCTATCTTGGGTTTTTGTTGTATGTGAAAAAAAATTGTTCTGTAAAATCTGCAAGAAAGTTGTGTAGAGATTTTGAAGGTCATTGTATTGCACTTGTTGATTGCTTTTAAAAGGATAACTTTTTTTGCTATATTAATCCTACTAATCTATGAGCTTAGGTTTTTTTTTTAATATTCAGATACCCTTATTTTCTTTCCCCTGTATCTTGAGGTCTTTATCATCTAATATTTCACTTGCTCACATATGTTGATTCTTAAATTATTTGTGGCTATTATGAAAGGTATCTAATGCGTGGAGGGTTACAAAGCTTTATGAGTTAATATTGCATCCTGCTACTTTGCAGAAAGTTTTTATCAGTTGTAGCAATTTCCTGGTAGAACATTTAGAGTATTTTATATACACTATCATATCTACAAATAAAGGTACTTTGATTTCTTCCTTTCTAATATGCATCCCTTTGATTTCCTTAAGTTATTGCTGTAGAGCAATGCCTTTAATGCCTGGTGGAGCATGCCTTTAATCCCAGCACTCGGGAGGCAGAGGCAGGCGGATCTCTGTGAGTTCGAGACCAGCCTGGTCTACAGAGCTAGTTCCAGGACAGGCTCCACAGCCACAGAGAAACCCTGTCTCGAAAAACCAAAAAAAAAAGTTATTGCTGTAGATAAAACTTCAAGTACTATGATAAATAGCTATCAATATTAAGGACAGTTTTGTCTTATTCCTGATTTTAGTGGGATTGCATTGACTTTCTTTCCATTCAATTTGTTGTTGGCTATATGTTGCTGGTGACTGTATGTTCATATCCTAGCCTCTCAAAATAGTTACACAGAAACTATATTATTAAAACTGTGCTCTGTCAATAGCTTAATTGTATTGCCAGCTAGTTCTTATATCTTAAATTAGCACATTTCTATTACTCTGTGCATCACCAATAGGTTGTGGCCTACCAGCAAAATTAAGGCTGTCTTAGGCAAAGGCATCTGTCTCCTGTGGAGGCTACATGGCTCCTCTCTGACTCTGTCTATTCTATCTACATATCTTTTCTAGCCTGGTTATATTCTGTTAAGCCATTGACCAGAAGCAGTTTCTTTATAAACCAATGGTATACAGAGGGGAAACCCACATCACTTCCTCTTTCCTGTCTAAATAAAATAGAAGGTTTTAACTTTAACACGATAATATTACATACAATAAAATAGTTATTATATTATAGTTATAATATTCATACCTTTTATTATAACTAAGGAAAACTATAATTATAACCACCTATTCTTCAGCTCCATCAAAGACTCCAGAAGGATATAATAGTACCTAAATAAACAGAAAGTGCATTGTAAGCAACTTCCAATACTATAGAATTGACAGTCTGGACAATCACCCAAAGTTTTTCTGTATCATTGGAGCATCCATATTTAGCCTACAGGTCCATAGTATCTGGCAGACTTTCTCATAAAGAAGGAAATTTCAAAGACAGTTCTGCCTGTATTAGCAGTTTGTCAGTCACTTTGCTTTGTGTTCTGTAGCATATCTTGCAGACTCTTTCATGAAGCAGGAACCCAGAAGGACTGTCTCACTTTCAGGGAAGTTCAGTAGCCATATTTTTGCGGGTCCTATATGTCCAGTTCATACAGCATAGCATCAAGCACTCTAGGTAAGAGCAGTTTCTTGCCCAAATGGCTAACCAACTCCATAAGGAGCCTCTTCAATGCACATCATTCTCTTGAAGTAATTGATGCTGCCAGAAACAGATGTTTTTCATTGTCATAAGAAGTTCTAAGTTCTTAAAACACTTTAAATGCCATTTTCTGTAGTCTCTGAAAGACCTGAAGAATAACTATCCATCTGATATATATGTCTGTACTTCTAGAAAACCTAACTAACATGACTACGAGTTTGACTATTATAGGTGACTTTTAATCTGTTTTTCTTAATTATAGGTTGCATTTTTAAATGTGCTGCACACAGTACCCAATGCCTAAATCAAGAGCAAAAATACATATACACGGTATATCAAAATTCAACTTAAATTCATATCAACAGACCAAGATCCATGTCAATGCAAATCTCTATAGCCTACTCTCCTTTAAATGCAAATAAAAATTTATAAACAATTGCATTTATTAGGTGTCCATATATCCATTGTATCTCTAATCTTTTAAAGACTTTTATTATAAAGGAATGTTAGATTTTTGTCAAAGACTTTCTTCATATAATGAAATGATCATGTGGTTTTTGTCTTGCAGTGTGTTGTTGCAGGAAGGCTGTTTGTTTGTCCCAGCAGCCACATGGTAATATACAAAATAATAAGGATTGGTTAGTTTTGGATAAGAGTTTAGCCAGAAATACACTTAAGCTATTGGCCAAACACTATTGCAAATAATACGGTTTTCTGAGTGGTTATTTCGTGGCTTGGCAGCCGGGATGAACAAGCGACCCTTCTTCCAACAATGTGTTTAAATTGTAGATTACATTTATTGATTTATTTTGAACCATTTCTGCATCTCTGAGATAAAGTCTAATTGGACATGGTGGATTATCTTTTTATGTGTTGTTCGGTACAATTTGCAAGTATTTTATCTAGTATTTTTATATTTGTGTATCACAAACTATATTCTGTACTTTTCTTTCTTTATTGGGTTTTTATGTAGTTGAGGTCTGTGTAATTGTGGCCTTGTAGAATAAATTGGCAAATGGTTCTTCCATTTGAATTTTGTGGAATTGTTAGAGGAGTATTGGCATTAAAACTTCTTTGAAAATCTGAAAGAATTTTGAGTTAAAATAATCTTGCTCTGGGCTTTTATTGGTTGGGAAGACTTTTAATTATTGTTTCACTGGGGGCTAGAGATCTATTTAAATTGCTTATCTGATCATAATTTAACTTTGGTGAGTGGTATGTATAAGAGGAAAAGTTATTCATTTTGTTTTCTTATATTTTCAATTTTGTAGAGTAGAATTCTAAACCATATCCTTATGAATCTCTGGACTTATTCATCGTCTGTTATTATTTTCTTCTTTCTTTTCCAATTTTGTTAGTTTAGATCTTCTCTCTTTGCCTTAGATAATTTGTATAGGGCTTGCTAATGTTACTGATTTTTCTCAAAGAATCAACACCTTGATTCATAGATCCTTTGTATTATTTTGTATTTGTATTGTTTGTTTCTAGTTTATTGATTTAAAACAGTTTTATAACTTGCTGCTGTCAACTTCTTTTGGGTATAATTTATTCTTTTTGTTCTGGAGTTTCAGGTGTACTGTTAAGTTTCTAGTAAGAAATCTCTTCAGTTTTTATGTAAACATTTAGTGCTATGAATTTACATTTTAGAACCACCTTCATTGTATTCCTTAAGTTTGGGTATGTTGTATATTTATTCAAATCTAGAAAATCTTTAATGACATAATTTCTGTCTTAACCCACTTTTCATTCAGCAGTGAGTTGATCAGTTCCCAAAAGTTTATAAGCTCTCTGTTGCTGGTGATATTCATCTTTAATACACGGTGATCAGACAGAGTGTGGGATGTTACATTTCAATTTTCTCCTATCTGTTTTGTTCAAGTATGTAGCCAATTTTATGTAGCCTCATTACATGAGGTCTGAGAAAAAGATATACTCTTTATTGCTTGGGTGAATATGTCTGAAAATATCTGTTAAATCTATTGAGTTTATAATGTCTATTTGGACAACCATTTCTCTGCTCAGTTTCTGTCTGGATAATCTATCTGTGAGAGTGGGGCATTGAAATCTCCCATTATGCATGTGAGGGTGAGTATGTGATTAAAACTATTATGTTGTTCTTTTCAAACCTTGTGTTTGATGTATAAATGTTCAGAATTTAATAAACTCTTGGCGGAATATTCCCTTTAATGGGTACACAGGGAGGAAAGATCCCTCCCTATCTTTCCTGATTAGTTTTTGTTTGAAATCTAATTTGTCAGATTTAAAAAGGGCCAGATGAGCTTATTTCTTTGGTCTATTTGCTTAGAATATCTTTTTAGTCTTTTATCATTAGGTGATGCCTATTCTTGTTGTTAATGTGCTTTATGAATGAAGCAAGAGAATAGATTCTATTTTCACATCCATTCTGTTAGTCTGGATCTTTTTATTAGGGAATTGCAAACACCAACATTGGGAGAGATCAATTTGTAGTGATTTTCGTCATTTTGCTGTAGTGGTGTGTGTGTGTGTGTGTGTGTGTGTGTGTGTGTGCGCGCACGCGCGTTTGGTTTCTTTTGATTTATTGATCTGAGATTATTTATTCCCTGTTTTTTTATTGGATGTGGCTAACTGAATTAGCTTGGAATTCTCCTTCTATCTCCTGTACAGCTAGATTATGTTGCTTAAAGATTTTATGTTGGAATGTCTTATATTCTTTATCTATTGTAGTATAAAGTTTTGTAGTTTTAAGTTTTTAGTGTGGCCTGAAATCTGTGGTCTCTTAGAGCTGTGGCACATCTGTCCAGACCCTTCAGGCTTTAAGAATTTCTACCGAGAAGTTGGAAGCAATCGTAATTGATCTGCCTTTATATATTACTTGTTCTTTTCTCTTGCAGCTTTGATAATCTTTTTCTGTTCTGTTTAGTGTTTTGATTATTATGTCGCAAAGGGACTTTTTTAACCGATCCAAACTTCTTGTTCTGTATTCTTCTTGCACCTTTATCTTCCTTTTAAATCAGGGAAACTTTCTTTTATGACTTTGTTAAGAATGTTTTCTGTGCCTTTGACCTAGTTTTCTTCTCTGTCCTCTAATTTTATTATTCTTTAATTTGGTCTAGTGTCCTAGATTTCTTAAATGTTTAATTGTTCCAGGAGTATTTTAGATTTAACATTTTTGTTTAATCAATGTATCCATTTCTTTACTTCTGTCTTCTATACCTAAGCTTCTCTCTTACATCTTTTGTATTCTCTTGGTGAAACTTGCCTCTGTAGTTCTTGTTTGGGTGCCTAAATATTTCATTTTCTTCAGTTTGGGTTTCTTTACTGATTCTATTTTTATGTTAATGTCTTTAATGGCTCAATTCATTTTCTTTCACTCTGTTTTCATAGATTATTAAAACAGATTTACTTACTTGTTTTCATAGTTCTTTAAAATGTATTTATTATATAAATAGCTAAATATGTAATAATAATAATAAATATTTATTTACTATTCTGGTTTCTATCTTTACTATTCTATGTGTTATTGTTATTTGATTGTGTACACTAGTTTAAATCAAACCTATGCAATAGAATTGCATGTTATATTACCCCACCACCAGGCTCTTATCCATGGTGTTTATTAAATTGACTTTATCAAAAAAATGTATGCAATATCTGGTCTCTATCATACTTGTGCATTTAAGTGCATTTTGTGATGTTTGTAACACAATAAAACCACCCAGTCACAAAGTCATTAGAGCTAATATTTGTCCCCATTGTGAAACAGATTATCACTATAATTAGTGTTTCTGAAACTCAAATATATCTCAGATTTTTAAAATGTAACTAGTGCTATACTTCCTATTTTTTTTTTTTTGATTTTTTGAGACAGGGTTTCTCTGTAGCTTTTTTTTTTTTGGTTCCTGTCCTGGAACTAGCACTTGTAGTCCAGGCTGGCCTCGAACTCACAGAGATATGCCTGCCTCTGCCTCCCAAGTGCTGGGATTAAAGGCGTGCACCACCACCGCCCAGCGATATATTTCCATTTATACTGACAAAATATTCTACTGAATAGGCTTAATAACTCCTAGCAAATGGGAATACTTAAATAAGACAGGTCAATACAAAATTCTACAGCCACTGAAATGTCATGAGAACCCATACAACAGAAAAAGAGTTAGCAGAGACTGGAGTGTCTGTCTCTAAGAAAGGTATTTACAGTGGTAGAGAAGTCAATTAGCAATGACCTATCAATATTATAAATTAAAACATTAAAGTAACAATGGGCTGGATGGTATTGTGTTCACAGGTTAGTCATACCTTGGAACATAAAAAAAAATGCCCCTCTACTACTAAATGGTACTCCATTGTATAAATGGACCATGTTTTCTTTATTCATTCTTTGATGGAGGGCCATCTAGGTTGTTTCAAGTTTCTTGCTATCATTAATAATGCTGCTATAAATATAGTTGAGCCAATGGCCTGGTGGTATGAGTGTGCATCATTTGGATATAACCCCAAGAGCAGTATGGCTGGGTCTTGAGGAAGAGTGATTTCTCATTTTCTGAAAAACTGCCATATTGATTTGCAAAAGAGCTGTACCAGCTTGCATTCCCACCAGCAATGGAGGAGTGTTCCTTATACCCCACATCCTCTACAGCATAAATTGTCATTAGTGTTTTTGATCTTATCCATTCAGATTGGTACAAGATAGTATCATAGAGTCATTTTGATTTGCATTTTCCTGATGGCTAAGAAGGTTGAGGTATTCCTTAAGTGCCTTTTGGTCATGTGAAATTCCTCTGTTCAGAATTCTCTTTTTAGACATGTACCCCATCTTGAATTGGATTATTTGGTATTTTGGTGTCTAGTTTCTTGAACTCTTTGTTCATTTTGGTGATCACCTTTCTGTCTGATGTGGAGTTGGTAAAATCTTTTCCCATTCTATAGGCTGGTGATTGACAACATCCCTTGCCTTACTGAAACTTCTCATTTTAAAGAGTTCCTATTTACTAATTGTTCTCAATGTCTGTGCTACTGGTTTTATACTCAGAAAGTAGCCTCTTCTGTGAGTACATTTACTTTCTCTTCTATGGGGTTAATTGGGACATTAAAGTCTTTTATCTACTTGGACTTGAGTTTTGTGAATGGGGATAGGTATAGATCTATTTAGATTCTTCTACATATCAATATTCAGTTATGCCAGCAACATTGATTGAAGATGTTTTCTTTTTTCCATTATAAAATTTTAGCTTCTTTGTCAAAAATCAGGTGTTCATAGGTATGTGGATTAATATCAGGGTCCTTGCTGTGATTCCATTGATCTACCTGTCTATTTTTGTATCAATACCAAGTGTTTTATATTACTATAGCTGTATAGTTGAGTTTGAAGTTATGGATGATGATGCCTACTGAGGTTCCTTTATTGTAGAGAATTGTTTTGGCCATCCTGTGTTTTTAATTTTTCTATATGAAGTTGAGTATTGTTCTTTGAATGTCTGTGAATAATTGTGTTGGGATTTTGATTGGGATTGCATTGAATATGAAGATTGCTTTTGGCAAGTGTGCCATTTTTACTATGCTGATCCCACCTATCCAAGAGCATAGGAGAACTTTCCATATTACATCTTGAAACTTACAGGCAAATGGATGGAGCTAGAAGAAAACAACCTAAGTGAGAAACCCAGAAAGACTAACATAGTATGTACCTACTCATACGTGAATATTAGACATAAAGCAAAGGAAAATAAACCTACAGTCCACCACCCCAGAGAAGTCAAGAAAGGAGGATCCTAAGAGAGACATATGTAGATCCCACTGGAAAATGGAAATAGACAGGTTCTCCTGAGTTTGATATGAGATCAAGATTGGTTTCTTTCTTGTCATTCTGGTCTCCTGTCCTATCCTGTGGTCTTTGCTCTTACACATGCTTTATTTTGATGCCATCTGCTTTTAGGTTCTCACCAGAGATTGAACTGAAGGATCTTCTCCTCCATCCATTGTCTTTTAGCACCTAACCCTGAAGTTTTATACATCTTTTTATTTACTACTCAGTTCTCACCATTTACTCAAAACAGTAGAAAATTCGCTAGCACAAGGATGTTCACTGAATAATAAAATACAATTACTAATTTAAGTTGTTTCTTCAACAGTTCTGTATATGAAGCCTAAACAATGAAGATGACAATGAAAAAAATCTCTATGTCCCCCTTAAGCATTTCACTGTCTTTTAGTTGAAACATTTGATATACAAGTGATTGCAAGAGAAGTAATGTCTGTAATACTTTTTAAGCAATAAAATGTCACACTGTTCCTCCATATTTATGTCAACCAAGGAAATGTTATTTCATTATATTAAATGAATTAAATTAAATTAAATTAAATGTACTCTAAGTTCACTGCCTGCAGTCCACTAAATGACAGTTTTGATAGAAACCTCCAAAATGCTGAGTTCTGTAAAATCAGCAGATGCTGAAAGGCACTCTAGAAGGAACTAAATTTAGTGCATCCTTCTCCAATTACTAGAAATACCTAGGGAAAACAACATGAAGCTGTTTGGGATAGTTCTTAACAGTCAATTAAAATGTAGTATGGGCATTAGTGCTGGGTGTGCATTAATGAGGGAGTGGACTGATGATTCTCTGTAAGGTAAAGTTTATGATAGTGCCACAAAGTGACCACAACCCTCTAGTCAGTAACAGGCATTTATTATATACATTCAAAAGTTGAAAAATTCTAGTACTTTTGAATTAAGTTCCAATATTATAGATAAGAAAAAGAGGTCACACAAAGGAAAGTGTGTATTTTTATTCTACAAATCATCCTCAGTCCTCCCTTTGTCCGATTCAAACGTCTCTCATTTCAACTGCCCTGGATCTTCTGAGATGTTGACATGCTTCTTACTTTTAGACTGCACCAGTCTTTCTCATTTTAAACTTCTGAACACCCTATTTTATTTCACTGGAGAACAGTAGGAATTAAGGCCACATGCCATTCTGCTTTTCTAGAAAAAACTTTGTTATTAGACTGTTTTAATTTGCTTTGATCACTTTTGATATCTCCCATGCATTCCTCTGCAGTAGTCCAGGGTATGCAGTCAAGTTACTTAATTAGATTTACTCTCCATAATACAGCCTCAATTTATGCCTAGACCATTCTAAGTTTGAGATCTCGGAGCTATCCATTTTACTTACATCAGAGAAAGCCTTAAAAGTCACCATAGTACATATTATTAAACACAATTATCACAACATAAACACATGGAATGGAGACAGCTAAATAATGCTTTTGGGGTTAGTTTTGAATGCCTTCTGGGTAGTAGGGGAATTCTTCTAATATAATTTTACCTTTGCGTTGGTGACCATTTTGTTTTATTTTTCTACTGTTAAGATCATATTTTGTTACAACATCCCACTTGTTAAATCAGACTTTGCTTGTCCAAAACAGCCATGAGTTGCAGTAGAATTTTTAGATTCTACTTTGCCTTTAGAACACATCTGAAATGTATAAAATATTAGTAGGTATCATCTGCTTTCATCTTCTCACTGTGCATTTTAATGGCTAATAAAACTCTATTATTAATGCTCAGAAGATTAATTTCACAATGGATACAAATGAATTAACATTATATTGCAAGCAAGCTTTTTCTGACCCTCTGCAACTTTCAGCTTTTCAACACATGACTGATGGTTTTGCAAAAATTTTTCTTAAAGTAGTAGTTTCACGGGTTGAGAATGCAGTAAGATACTGAAGGATAAATTAGTTTGATGAAATCAAAAGGAAAGTTATCATCAAAAATTTTATTCATAGAAAATGTTTTTAAGACCAAAGAAAGTATGTCTGCTGTGTTAAAAAAATCTTCAGGTGTGTGAGGATGAAGCAGAATACGTGGAGGAAACCCAGGATGCACCAAGTTTCTTAGGTGAAAAGTTAACCTAAGTCTGAAACTTTTCAACTGTATTTGAATTAGGGGCTTGGGATGACTACATATGGATGAACAGCTGTTGTGTAATATTTTTATCAATTTTTTATTTAGATTTTTACAGGGTTTTGTAACCTAAATTATGTCCTAAGATTTCAAAATGAGATGAGTAGATAAATTATAGGATCATCACAAACTCTAGACTTTATTAAATTTTTCAGTTTGTAGCTGGGAAATGTTTCTTTGTCGATAATAAATAAATTTATGCTCTACTTTGAAATATTGGTTATATGTTAATAAAATAGGAAATAATATATGAAATGAATTTTAAACAATGACTATAAAGATACTGGTTACCTGGACTTGGAAGTGGCTATGGGTACTTTGACCTTGCTCCAGGAGGTGGTATACTGATCTTCAAAGTGAAAAATCTCTCCCTTTCAGAATCAATAGGCATCCACTCTGCCCGTAAGGTAAAGGACTTCATATGCCTCTTTTAACATTTCTCAAGCATAACGAAGAATCAGATTTGCTAAGAGTCTTAATATGCCCATTTGACTGAAATACACAAAAGACCTCACTCTTCATCTTCAAGGGCTTTTCAGATGAAAGCTGATGAGCACTTAATTATATATCATGG
This sequence comes from Microtus oregoni, assembly GCF_018167655.1. Lineage (NCBI taxonomy): Eukaryota > Metazoa > Chordata > Mammalia > Rodentia > Cricetidae > Microtus > Microtus oregoni. The sequence goes on along the minus strand of NW_024543077.1, from coordinate 7,909,043 downwards.
GGTTTTGTTCAATGTGAAGCTATTACAGAACTTAATCCAATTTGAAAGAATAGAACACATCTTGGAGTCCTTCCAGGAACTAATAAGTTCTCTCCTTTTCATTCTACATCTCTTTCTTTAACTTACATGGCGTTTGGATTATTAACATTGTGTTTTTGACATCTTGTAAATTCAGAACATAGGAATCAGAATACATTAGGCTAAACAATGACCAAGATATCCATGTTCTACTTCATAGACTATAAAAAGTGAAGAAGTTTCCAGGTGTGGAAAGGAAGTAATGCAGTTCTGTAGATGGAAGTTTCTGCCCTGCCCGGTTGCACAGTTATTCAGTCACACAGAGGATTATATTAATTATAAACTCATTGGTCTACTACCTCGGGCTTATTAGTAAGTATCTCTTACAACTTAAATCAGTCCATAATTCTTGTCTATGTTTAGTCACATGGCTTGGTACCTTTTCCAGTGCTGCCTTCTTATCTGGCTTTTGTTTCTGTGTGGCGAATGTGTCTGGCCTTTCCTCTTCCCAAAATTCTCCTAGTCTGGTGTCTCTGCCTATAATTCCTGGCTGGCTGCTGGTCAATCAGCATTTTATTAAACCTATATGAGTGACAAATATTTACAGTGTACAAAAGCATTATCCTACAGCAGTGCCATGTGCTAGAAATGTCAGGAAAGGGAATATGCTAGACTTCTGTTTTTTCATATATCTATGTAAGTAGTAAATGTGGTCCCCTGAATTGTCTTGAGACTAGATGACTTCTCTGAAATTATTGAAGAGGCAGCAGAAACATATTTTGTCATAAAACGTCATCTCTCCAATACTCTCTCACTGTTCCTGCCCACATTTCTACAGATTACTGGACTAGACAGTGACACATGAGATGATTGCGGCCAAAATTTGAAAAGACAATAAAGGAAGGCCTGGCATAGAAGGGTGGGGGAGAAATAACAATATCTCTATCTCCAGTATGTGGGTTTTATCATGCACAAAAATAAGTTTTGAGATTATGAATGTCATTTTTCAATCAGATATATTATCCTTCTTTATCTTTTACAAAGTGATGTTAGTATTGGACAACCTTTCATATTACTGAACCAACAATTGAATATCAATCACCCTATATATTATGAGGTTGACACAAATCACTGAAATCATGGGCAATGAGTCAAATGCATCAGGTTTGAGCTCCTTTTGGTCATTTACCACTAATGGGAGCTTGACATGCAATTAAATTGACAGAACTCTCAATATTCTCAGTCTCAAAGCCATGTCTTTGAGTTAGTATACAAAGCATATGTCTCTAGGACTGGCCAAGATGACTATTTAACAACCACAGGCAATCTCTCTTTTACCATGTTATTATTAAAAACGCTATTTGCCTGTAGAGTTTAGGAAGCAGGAACGAATGCTTAAGATAGTCAAGCTATGTAAATTAATTTTGTTATTTCTCTTCCATTAGCTTTCATTGAAAGTCATTTTATAAAACTAACTCAAAAATACCAAGTATAAGGCCAGTTTTTGGCTCAATCACTCTTCCTCCTTACACTATTTTGCAGACATAAGGGTTCATTTCAACAGATTCCTTTGCCTGCTAGGAGTTGGCAGGGAGGCGACAGTATGAATGTTTCACAAACAACTAGAATCTGGGTGATAAAGAGAAATCAAACTATCAAATGTAATTCTTCCCAAAGTTGGGCATCTTTGGTACGAGTTGTATCTACTCTCTACTATCTGCTAAGTAGAAGCCCTGCGAATCAAGCTTCCCTGAAAGTACCATTATATATGGACTCCGAGAACACTATTGTATTGCCTATTTATGTTTGATATCTTTTGCTCTTGCTAAAATCTAAGTGGACTCCTTTTTGCTGTTATTCTTCTTATGTCTTCCTTTACCTGTGGTTTGATTTTTGTTTGCTTGTTTGTTTGTTTTATTTGAATTTTTTTTTATTGAGAAAAGGAGAAAAAAAAAAAACAAGTTTCCGCCTCCTCCCAGCCTCCCGTTTTCCTCCCCCTCCTCCCACTCTTCTCCCCGTCCTCCCACCCTTCTCCCCCTCCCCCCACTCCTCTCCCCCTTCCTCTCCAGTCCAAAGAGCATTCAGGGTTCCCTGCCCTGTGTTTTACTTGAATTTTGACATACACTTTGGGGGCGAAAAATCCTTTCTCCTCCTATCTTTGAGGTTCTGTGTTAGTTCACACTGTGACCTATGGCCATCATCTCCCTGCTGTCCCCTTTCACTGTATGAATGAAGCCCCTACTGGCTGACTTTCTCATGCATAGCATGAAAGAGAAGAGCAAGAGCAGACATATTCTAAATCATGAGTGTTGCCTATGTTTTCAGATATTTGCCATCCAATTAATCAACATTAATTAAAGTAGTTTTCCAAACTTCTAGAAAGTACTTTAAAGTTATAGATAGATACACTTTATCCATGCATATTATCAACACAATAGTATCACTCATGTAAGTAGCCCAGTTATCAAAAATAAAAGTCAAAATTTTGGTTTTAATAGTTTGCCACAATGAAAAAATCAAAGCACAAACTATGCAAAAAAAGTATACAAAGCATGTATCTTGTAAAAAAAAGCCTACATCTATATTTTAAGAAGAATTAAAATTTATTCGTCAGAATTTGACAATAAGAAAACAAAATGCTCAGTTAAAAAGGAAGCACAAAACCCAAGAGTGTCTGCACGTTCTCCATGAAGTTATGCATGTGACAAATGAGATATGAAAATGTGCTCAACATCATTTGCAATTAGAGAAATTAAAATTCCACTTTATACTTATTAAAATGACCCTAGTTCATAAAAACCTGATGATACCAGTTGCTAGTGAAAAAGTGAAATATCAAATCACAGGTATTGTTGCAGGAAATTCAAAATTATGCAGTCAGCTTGGAAGAGAATATAGCCATTTCCCTGAAAGCTAAGTAAAGAGTATAGCAATTACTTTTTAAAGCATTTTAACAGTGGGCTATGAAGTATATTGCCATTCACCCCGGGTATTCTTAGGTCACAGACATCAAACACTGGAATAGCCAGTGTTTGGTAAACAGAAATTAAAGACTCAAACTTTGGTAATATATATAATTAGATATTAAGAGATTAAACTTAAAAAATAATAGGTATCAGGGCATTTTAAAAGTATATTAATCTTAAGCTTTTACTACTAAGCTAAAATAAGAGAGCAAACAGAGCATGGAGCCAATTTTAAGTAGTTGCAAATTACATAAACCTAAGTATGATATTCTAGGAATTTTGAATAGTCACATCATTGGTTTGAGTGTAAAACTGAGTTCCATTCTCTATACACCCTTCTTTATTCACTGATTCCTGAACCCTTTTCTCACTGAAAAAGACTTTCTTTTGGTTTGGCAAACACTTGCTGTGTGATGCATTCAGTAGTATTTCCTTGATTCTGCTGCATTGAACTAACTTTTTCTTCATGAGTTGGCCCATCCTGATACACCATCCAATGTGACCACAGGCTTAGGGCAAATGGCTGTAGGGGGTCACATCATAGAAAGCTGAGTCACAGTAGGTCATGGAAAGCTTGTGAATGATATGTTAATTCATTTTAGGCTTTTGTGGAATTCTGCCTTTGAGCAGAAACACTTGTAGGCTAAAAGTGCACAATAACAATAACAACAAAAATAAAAACAAAAGTTAGACTGAAGACAATTTAGGATGAAGTACATATAGAATGTAGCAAAATAATTAAAAATAAAAACCGTACGGTAATGCACATACCAGTCCCACACAAAGGGCTTTGAAAAGGTGCTGATCTTAGTTATTTGGGATATACATGGACTGGGTAAGGCTAAAGACAATGGGACAGTGCTTATGTAGTTTGCAGCATATGATTGAGTTACATGCTAAACAACTTGTATTCTAAATAACCCTGTATTAAGAATATGTGTAGGTAAGGTTGTAATTAAAGGGGACAAAATGGGCTCACATACAAGAAATTGCTGAATTCTTATGACGATAAGACAGTAAAATATAGAGTTAACTGTCAAGGTATAAATGGCTGCATTGTGAATATTAATGTGGAGAAAATTCCATCAAAATAAATCAAGCTAAAGAAATTCATTAAAATACAAATTAACTACTACAAGGATCCAACTTCTATTTAAAATTTAAGCACATTTGGAGGAAAATTTGCATTTTTGAATACAAATTTAGTTCATAAAAATATAAAATATGCATAGAAAAGACACATGAAAAGTTGAGGTGGGGAGTACCTTAGGGCATAAGTAGATGAAAGAATTGAGAAGAGGATGCAGGATAATTTAATCTAATTTATATTTTATTTTTTTAACCTAAGAGGTGAACACATAGGGATCTTACATTTTTCTATTCATAGTGTTCTTAAAACATTGAATTTCCACCAAAAAAGGATCCTGGTAAACAAAATAAAATGGACCATTTTACGACTACCATGATGCATTTTTTGCTATTCAAACAGAAATAGATGAGTCAATTTTGATGCCCTCTTCATGTTCAGAGTGATATATTTTCTAGAATACCTCTAGGTGAATTCATTATGTTTCAACCTATATTTGAATCTTCATTATAACCTCATAAAGTACTCAATTTTCTTTGCCTCTTGAAGCCCAGAGTGAACGTATATGTAATTATATGTAATTTTGAATGACCATCATTTTTCACCAAATCCTACTTGTAAATATGAACCTTATAAAAGAGTAAACTCTCAACTGCATGTGGATAATAATCAATCTGAATTTTTTAAATATTAAATTTACCTCAGGCAAAAAGATGCTTCTCGGTCCAGGTCTTTAAACTAAAACTGTTGGAAATGATTGCAGGGAACCTGTGGTTGTGAGCCAAGTTGTTAATGTACGATAACAGCGAATTCCAAATGCATGGTAATACAGCACAGAACTCCATGTGTAAATCTCGATTTTCATAGGCTCAAAGCAGCTCTGACACATTTAAGGACAAGCTTGGTTTTCAATGTATATTCCATCTATTTGAAATTATAAGTCAAATTGATGACAAACACTATCAGAAGCCTTATGGTGTATCTGTGTCATGGTTACTGATGCCCATTGCTGAAGACAGATGACAGGACAGAGGAAGCCATTGGTTGTAATGAAGACTGATGGCTTCTGCTTTTGCCCGGTAAAGCCTGAGTGCCATCAATTTTACTGCCGACAGTTCATTTCAGGCAGAACCAGACACAAGAAGAAGGAAAGAGCAAGGGAAGTATCTGTATCTCCACGAAGATTAGAGTACAGTGGCAGGAAATGTCAGTGAGTAGATTATGTGTATTAAATACAATTTAATGAGGCAAACAAACAGCAGGAGCTATATTTTCCTTTCATTCAAATACACATTGCCTGATTCTTCAAATTTCTAAGCTTTTATAATTTGGTGACTTTATATGTGTGATTCTTATAAGACAAAAAAAGGAAAATAACAAAAGTATCTTAAAGGAAAACAATATAAAATCAGAAGTAGAATATTCATACTCTTGTATCTCTTTACTCTCAGTTATCAATGTTTTTGTTTGCTTATCTGATTTTGTGTGTGTGTGTGTGTGTGTGTGTGTGTGTGTATGTATGTGTGTGTGTGTGTGTGTGTGAGGGGGAGGAGGGAGATGCCTGAAGTCAACGTCTTATTATATAATCATCCCTTGTGTGGACCTGTGCCATTATGTAGCTCAAGATGATCTTCCTGCTTCATAATACTGAGTGTTTGGTTTAGAGGTATGAGACACCAAGTCTAGTCAATAACACCTTTTACATGAATTGTAAAAGGCATGTTTTGTTTTGTTTTTCATGGCTTTGTACTTAACTATGTATGCTTTTTAATCTGTTGCCTTTCTTTAATTTGTTGTAATTTGTTCCTTTATTTTATATTTCCATTCGCAAGTTTAAATTACATTTCACATTCTCTAGCCATTTGATATTTATCCTTCAGTATCCCATGACATTTTAGTAAATCTTAAGTGGCCCCTTCCACACCTTTTTTTAAAGACAGCAACATTACTAAATTCTTCTAGTCCAACGTCATTTTCTAGTCCACACCTATTAGTTCTCTGCATTCTTAGGATCATCTCTTTTAAAAAGTAGTTTATTTGGTGGAGTAGGGATGTTCAGATACGTTTATAGCAGCTTTGTCTGTAATAGTCAGAAACTGGAAACAACCTGGATGTCCTTCAGTCTAACTCAATCTAAGAATGGATAAAAAAAAAATGTGGTACATTTACACAATAGAGTATTACCCATTTGTTAAAAACAAGGACATCATGAAGTTTATTGGCAAATGGATTGAACTAGAAGAGATCATTTTGAGTGAGGTAACTCAGGCCCAGAAAGACAAATATTATGGTATGTAGTCACTAATAAGTGGATAGTGCTTTAATGTAAATACTAACCATGGTACAGTCTACAGACGCAGAAGAGCTAAGAAACAAGGAGGGCACAACGGGCCATGCATGAATCTCACTGTGAAGGGTAAACAAAACAGACATCACTGGTTGAAAAGGCAAGGAGTCTGGATGTGGGTAGGTAGGCATGGGCACAGGACAAATCGTGTAGAAGAAGGATAAAAGGAGCAGTGGGGAATATAGAACCTGAACTGGTCTTCTCATTTGATCAGCCAAGTTCCAGTGGAGGATGGGGACACCAACCCAGCCACAGAACTTTAGACTTATAATTTCTCCTGTCTACAAAATTTACTGAAGTGAAGGTGGGATATAAATTGTAGAAATGGCCAACCAATGACTGGTCTGGCTTGAGACCTATAACATGAGGGGTAGTCCACTCTGATGCTGCCTAGAGGGTCAGGATCCAGAGGCTGGATGCCCCAAGGACCTAGGATAGAACCAAATATGACTGGCAAAAACAGTCAATGAAATGATTCCTATTGATATTCTGCTTTATTTGTAGAATGGTCCCTAGGCCAAAGGTCAACAGAGAGGATTCATTCAGCAACGGATGAAACACATGCAGATACCCATAAGCAAACGTTAGGCTGAACTTCAGAAATCCTGCTAAAGAGAAGGAGGAAGGACTGGAGGGGCCAGATGCATCAAATACATTGCAAGAATACCCACAGAATCCAACCTGGGCTCCTAGGGCTCAAGGGACTGAGCCAGAGAGCTTCATGGGACAGACCTAGGCCTTCTGCATGTATATTGCAGCTTATGTAACTTGATCTTCTTGTGGGAGTCATGACAGAGGGATTAAGGGCAGTCTTTGACTCTGTTGCTTTATTTTGGAACCCGTTCTTTCTACTTCTTGCCTTCTCCACCTTAATAATTAACCAATAATAACAATATAATAAAAACACTAAACATACAGAATAAAAAAAATATTAAGAGCTGCAGAGGAAAGAAGTCAAGTAACATATAAAGGCAGACCTATTAGAATTACACCTGCCTTCTCAATGGAAACAATGAAAGCCAGAAGGTCCTGGTCAAGCATTATGCAAACATTAAGAGACCAATTCTAGCCCAGACTACTATAACCAGCAAAACTTTTAATCACAATAGATGGACAGAACATGATATTTCCCATCAGAACCTGATTTAACCAATACCTAGTCACAAATCCAGCACTACACAAAGTACTAGAAGGAAAAAAAACTGCAACCTAAGGAAGTTAGCTACATCAACAAAAACACAGACAATAGATGATCTTACAGCAGCAAATCCGAAAGATGGGAAAAACACACAGAATAACATCACCAACAATGGAAACAAGAATAACAGGAACTATCAATCACTTGCCATTAGTATTCTTTCATATAAATGAACTTAACTAATTTATAAAAATACACAGACTAACAGATTGGATATGAAAACAGAATCTATCCTTTTGCTGCACATAAGAAACATACCTCAACCTCAAAGACAGACATTGCCGCAGAGTATAGGATTGGAAAAAAAATTCCAATCAAATGGAACTAAGAAACAAGCTAGTGTTTCTAATTCTAATATCTAACAAAAGAGACTTTAAACTAAAATCAATCAAAAGAGACAAAGAAGGACATTTCATATTAGTAATAGGAAAAATGCATCAAGAGGAAATGTCAATACTGAAGATCTATGCCACAAATATACAGCGTGCCATATGTCAAAGAAACACTACTAAAGATTAAATACATGCTAAATCCCACACACTAATAGTGGGAGATTTCAACACCACACTCTCACCACTGGACAGGTCTGGCAGACAGAAAATTAACATAGAAATAAGGGAACTAACAGATGGTATGACTCAAATGGACTTAACAGACATATATAGATCATTCTACCCAAACATAAAAGAATATACTTTCTTCTCAGTACCTCATGGAACCTTGTAAAAATTTACCACATACTAGGTAATAAGGCAAGCCTCAACAGATATGAAAAAATTGAAATAATCTTATGTATTTTATTGGATCACCATGGCTTAAAAATAGAATTCAATAGCAACACTAATTTCAGATAGCCTACAAATTGTTGTGGGATTTCCCCTTCGTATGCTATGAATACCATTGGTTAATAAAGAATATGTCTAGGCCTTACACATGGAGTAGAAGAAGGTTGGGAAAACTAAACTGAATGCTAGGAAGAAGACGGAGCATAGAGAAGCCAGGTAGCCCCCCCAACAGAGACAGAATATGGGAACTCAACCCGGTAAGCCACAGCCACATGGCAATATACAGATTAATGGTGATGGGTTAAATTAAGATGTAAGAGTTATCCAATAAGAATCTAGAGTTAATGGGACAAGCAGTGTTTTAGATAATACAGTTTTTGTGTGATTATTTTGGTTCTCATTGGCTAAGACGAACTAGCCACCTACTGTTACAAATCAGTGCCCAATGCTGGGAACAAACCCATGTCCCTGGCATTAAGAGTCCTACAAAAAACACATGAAAATTAAGCAATGCTCTCATGAATAATCAATGGGTCAAGGAAGAAATGAAAAATTTAAAGACTTCATAAAATCCAGTGAAAATAACCACACAACATACCCAAATTAATGGTAACCAATGAAAGCAGAGTTAAGAAGGAAGTCCAACCACTAAATGACTACATAAAGAAGATGGAAAAATCCCACACTAGGGAGTTAAAAGAACACTTGAAAACTCTAGCATAAAAAGGAGCAAACTCACGTAGGAGAACTAGATTGAAGAAAATAATCAAATTGAGAGGCACAATAAACAAAATAGAAACAAAAAAGAAAAGAATACAAAAAACAATGAGACAAAGCTTTGGTTCTTAGAGAAAATTAATAAAAAAGACAAACCTTTATACAATCTAACCAAAAGGCATAGAGAAACTATCCTAATTAACAAAATCAGAAATGAAAAGGGGGACCTAACAACAAACACAGAGGAAATCCATAAAATTATTAGATCATATTTCAAAAATCTGTACTCTACAAAGTTGGAAAACTTAAAGGAAATGGACAATTTCCTGTATAAATATCACATACCAAAATTCAGGCAAGATGAGATAAGCAAATTGAATAGACATATAACTGCTGAAGAAATAGAAACAGTCATCAGAAGTCTCCTAACAAAAAAACAAAAAAAACCAAACAAACAAACAAACAAACAAAAAGCAAAAATTAAGGGCCAAATGGTTTCAGTGCAGAATTCTAAAAGATTTTTAAAGAAGAAATAATTCCAATACTCCTCAAAGTTTTCCACACAATAGAAACAGAAGGAACATTGCCAAGCTCCTTTTCTGAGGCTACAATTAACCTCATATCCAAACCACACAAAGACATTACTAAGAAAGAGATTTACAAACAATCTAACTCATGAACATTGATACAAAAATACTAAATAAAATACTGGCAAATCGAATCCAAGAACACATCAAAAACTCATGCACCATGATCAAGTTGGCTTCATCCCAGAGATGAAGGGATAGTTCAACATGTGAAAATCTGTCAATGTAATCTACCATATAAGCAAACTGAAAAAAAAGTCAGATGATCATTTTATTAGATGTTGAAAAGCTTTTGACAAAATACAATATTCCTTCATAATAAAGATCTTAGAGAGAACAGGAATACAAGGAACATACCTAAACATAATAAGGGCAATATACAGCAAGCCAACAGCCAACATCAAATTAAATGGAGAGAAACTCAAAGCAATCCCACAAAAGTCAGGAACAAGGAAAGGTTGTCCACTCTCTTCATATATATTCATTATAGTCCTTGTGAAGTTCTAGGTAGAGCAATAAGATAACAAAAGGAGATCAAGTGGATACAAACAGAAAAGAAGTCAAATTCTCACTATTTGCTGATGATAGAATAGTTTACATAAGCTATCCCAAAAATTCTACCAAGGAACTCCCACAACTCATAAATACTATCAGTGATTAGCAGGATACAAGATTAACTAGAAAAAAATCAGTAGCCCTCCTGTACACATATGATAAATGAGATGAGAAGACATCAGAGAAATATCACCCTTCAGAATAGCCACAAATAACATAAAATATCTTGGAGTAACTCTGGCCAAACAAGTGGAAGACCTACATGATAAGAATTTTAAATCATTGAAGAAAGAAATAGAAGACACCAGAAAATGGAAAGATTCCCTCCTCTTGAGTAGGTAGAATTAACATAGTAAAAGGTTAGCACAGAAAATGAAGCCAATTGGACATAGGAACACAGCTAATCCTATTATAAGAATTTTGTTATCCTCCATACCAAAGTTGTCAGAATTAAAGAAAGAACTATCCAGGCACAAGGTACGCCCCTAAAATCCAGCATGCAGAGGACTTGAGCATAAATACTATGAGTTCAAGCCACCTACAGATTCTGCTAACACTAATTCCTGTAAAGTTAGGGCAATTAGAACTACTGAATGTTTAGGAGGAAGAGGATTTCCAGTTTTAGCTCCAGTGTCTATCATGTGACAGTGATTGGCCTTTAGCACAAGTTTAAAAATTCTGTCTGGTTTCCTTCATTCTTTTCTTTCTTTTTTTCCTATTTTCCTTTATCTTTCTTGGGGTTTTCTTTGCTCCCTTCTCGTTCTTTTCTCTCCCCTCTTCTTTGATTGTTCTTTCCTCTGCTCTTCATTTTATCCCCCACCTTTCCTTTTAGCCTCCCCTTCCTCCACCCACCCATTTTCACAATTCAAAACTGATTGATTTTACTACAAAATGAAAAGAAAACTCTCTCCAGGCCATTGGAACAGATAAATACTTTAAGCCATTGACATCAAGGCCTCGGACAATGAGAAGATTTGCTGTTCTGTTCCCAGGGGTAGTTCGCTTGCCCAGTTCTGTGTCAGGCTTTTTAGACAAACCCTCTGTCTGCTGTGCCTCCTCCTCTGGTTGCTTCTGATAAGCAATTTCCCATTGTAGGTGCTCATTATTCATTGTCTGTTTAGTTAGGAAGCTCCACAAGTCTTACCAAAGTTCTTGCCAGTCTCAGAGGCCGAGGTATTCCCAATCTCCCAGAACTTTGGTTAATAGAAGTTTCTGACATCAGATCACACCTCAGACCTTCTATAACATGTCCCTAGTTCTGATTCTGGCCTCTAAATGCCTGGAATGCATATCCATCGCATCTGGTATTGAATGAACATTGCAAAAAAAGCATTACTGTCTTTTCATTTAATAGCAGCCCCTCCCTACTTCTGCACATTCCTTCTCTTCCTCACTCCTACCAGATTTTTCTGTTGCCTTGTGGGTCTTAAGCTCATTGAGTCATGGTGTCTGAGCACAGCTCTGATCTCAGTTTCTTTGTATATGATTCTGGACAAATAAAATATGTGACATAGAGTTGTACATATAGACAGAACAAAAAAACCCTCATAAATGTGCAAATGCAGGAGTTGGTAGATTTTAGAAACTATTTTTAATTTACTCTCCATTTAATTTCTAACTGATATATATGTAGAATCACTCTCCATGCTTGGAAGGATGCAAATGTCATTATTTAAAAATATAAAAATAAAATAAGTTTTTCATGACTCGGAATAGGTTTGAAAGTACAATTCTTATAAGCTCCTGAATGGCAGTCACTTAGCAATCTGGCCTTTAGTCATATCTCTTAATTCCCTGTTTTCTCTTGTCTGCTTATTAGACTTGGCCAATATCAAGAGCCAAATGTCTGGATTCAGCTAGGACCCTTTCTAATTCTTGCTCAGAACTGGAAGAACATAGATTTTTGCCTCCTTTATTGTCTTTTGCAACTATGTCATCTACTTAACTTCCAATAATAAATCAGCAAAAATCCTTTCAGATTGTATAGAAAAATAATCAAAAAATCAAAAGAAAAATAATACTTCAGCCTGTCTCTTTTGAAAGGTTCAGACAGATGATAGATAGATTGATTGAGAGATAAAAGTGATTATTTAAAAAAATGTGCTTGCCATTTGATTGATACAGTGAAAAAAATTAATTTTGGAAGCAGACATTGAACAAAAGCTCCAGCTGGGAGGAGAGTTCTAAGTGTCTAGACTGCCTATGTTGGTGTCTGACTGTGACCTAAAGTGATTGGAGTCAGCTGCTGCAGAAGAATAACACAAACAAACCAAAAAAACTCTTCCTGCTTTGTATTAAAAAGCACGTGTAGCCGGGCGGTGGTGGCACTCGCCTTTAATCCCAGCACTCGGGAGGCAGAGGCAGGCGGATCTCTGTGAGTTCGAGGCCAGCCTGGTCTACAAGAGTTAGTTCCAGGACAGGAACCAAAAGCTACGGAGAAATCCTGTCTCGAGAAATCAAAATAAATAAATAAATAAATAAATAAATAAATAAATAAAAAATAAAAAATAAAAAGCACGTGTATATGCATATCGATGCATGCATGCATACACACAGCCACACCCAGAGTCACAAACACACCCACACATTCACACAAGCATACACACAGCAAAGACACACACACACCACAGCAACACATACACAGTCTCTACGTATACACATACATACAAGCACACGTTCACACAAACACACCACAGTCACACAGACCCATACACACCCTACAGAAACACATACACCAGAGACACAGACACATACACACACACTGACACACATGCACACGCACATACACACAAACTCAGAATAATTTTAATGTCTAAACTTTAAGTGTGGTACAATCTAAAGAAATGAAAGCTTTTATTCTTTTAACTACCAAACATACATATTAGTCATTTTCTCCGAGCAGTTTATTAATAACGCCATTTACATAATTTATATGGCTAAAAAATAGAATTTATGAGTTTAATTGCTAAAGAATAAGCACATGTATATTATAGCTGTGTGGCCCAGTATGGAAAGCACTTTATAATGTGTATTGATTCAAATTTTGATTTTAAATTTTGAATATTTTTAATTTTATTGAAACTTAAAATCCCAAGTTTTACTTATTAGTCAACATCTGCATATTTCTTCATGAGCCTTAATATTGAATTAGACCACAGAAATATAATTATCATTACAGAAAGTCTGTTGGATAGTGTATTTGCTATTTATGTGTTCAAGTCAGACAACTGCTTTAAAATCTAAAATAATCCCTTTCTCCTTGTTATGATTTGCAGATTTTCCTAACATTAATTTATACTCTGTGTTGCATTAATTTCTGTGACTTCTCTAAAATTGGAAATATTAACAGTGACCCCAGCAAGAGGTGATACTTGAGAACAGTCCATTAAGGCAATCTACCCCATGATGTCAGATAACCAGACCCCTACTAGCTCACTGCTTTGCAATCTATCAATGAAATTCTACCTCAGACGCTGTGGAAACTGTCTCAACCTACCATCATCATTCCATTCATACAAATTCAAAGCAGAGAAGAAAATAATTTTGTTTCCCTTAAGTACACATATCAAAAATCATTGTATATACATTGTATAAACATTGCTTCCTGTTTGGATAAGAACTGATTCTATGATCACAATTACTTAAAAGGTTACCCCTGAAGAGAATCCTCAGCTTTGTACCTGTCTTAGTCCATTTTATGGCACTGTCACAAAATTCCTCAATATGATAATCTATAAAGAACAGAGGTTTATTTAGTTGGCTTCCCTGAAAGTTGGGGAGTCCAAAAGTATGTCACAGCATCTTCTTGGCAGCTGGTCTGGGACATTTTGCTGCCTTATATCATGGTAACTGACATCACACAGGGAGACAGATCTAGTCTCTCTTTTTTCTCTTCTTATAAAACCATGAAAAGACCAAACTTAAGAATAATAGGAAAATGAGAATGAGAAAAATGCCAGCTCAAAGGCACAAAAAAATATATTCAACAAAATCATAGAAGAAAACTTTCCCAACCTAAAGAAGGAAATGCCTAAAATGAGACAAGAATCTCACAGAACACCAAATAGACTGGACCCCCCACTACCTAGCAGACAAAACACAAAATATGCATAAGAAAAAAAGAGTATTAAGAGCTGTATAGGAAAAAGGTCAAGTAAAATAAAGGATTGGAAACGATCAGATAACAGATGTGATATGAAAACAGTATTCATCCTTCTGCTGCATACAAGTAACACACCTCAACCTCAAAGACAGACATTTCCTCAGAGTAAACGGTTGGGAAAAGATTATCTAATCAAATGGATCTAAGATACCCAAATATCTAACAACATAAACTTCAAACTAAAGGTAGATGAAGGACATTTCATATTTATCACGGGAAAATCCATCCAGACAAAGTTTCAATCCTGAATATTTATGTCCCAAATACAAGGGCACTAACATTTGTAAAAGAAATAACCTAAACACTAATCGTGGGAGATTTCAACACCCTACTCTCACCAATAGACGGGTCTGCAAGTCAGAAAATTAAAAGAGAAACAAAAGAAATATCAGATGTTATTACTCAAATAGGCTTATTAGATATCTATAGAACATTCCACCCAAAGCAAAAGAATATACCTTCTTCTCAGCATCTCATGGAACATTCTTCAAAACTGACCACACACTTAGACACAAAACAAATCTCAACAGATACAAATAAAATTGAAATAACTCCCTGTATCTTCTCAGATCACCATGGCTTAATGTTAGAATTCAACAACAGTACAAATTCCAGAAAGCTTACAAATTCAGGGAAACTGAATAATACTTAAATGAATCACCCCTGGGTCAAGGAAGAAATAAAGAAAGAAATGAAGACTTCATGGAATTCAAGGAAAATTAAACGTAAAACAAACCCAAACTTATTGACACTATGAAAGTAGTGCTAGGAGAAAAGTTCATTGCACTAAATGTCTAAATAAAGATGTTGGGGAAATCCCACACTAGTGAATTAACACAACACCTGAAAACTCTAGTAGAAAAAGAATGAAATTCACTTAGGTGGAGTAGATTCCAGGAAATAATTAAGGTAAGGGCTGAAATCAATGAAATAGAAACAAAGAGGGCAATACAAAAAAAAAAATCAATGAAACAAAGAACTGGTTAGTCAAGAAAATCAACAAGACAGACAAACACTAATCAAAACTAACTAAAAGACAGAGAGGGAATATCCATATTATCAAAATCAAAAATGAAAAAGGGGACATTACAACAAACATTAAGAAAATCCATAGAACCATCAGATAATACTTCAAAAATCTGTACTCCACTAAATCAGAAAAAAAAAACTGCACAACTTCCTTTATAGGTTCCATATACAAAAATCGAATCAAGACCAGATAAACAATTTAAACAGACCTATAATTCCTAAAGAAATTTCAGTCTCCCAACCAAAAATAGGTGAAGAAGTGAATATATATATATATATATATATATATATATATATATATATAATCTCCCAAGGCCAGATGACTTCAGTGCAAAATTCTACTTTTTGCAAAGTAGAATTTCAAAGAACTAGTTCCAGTAGTCCTCAAATTATTCCACATAATACAAGCAGAAGGAACATTATCTAACTCCTTTTCATGAGGCTACAGTTACCTTGATACCCAAACACAAAAATGCAACAAAGAAAGACAACTATAGATCAATCTCCCTCATGAACTTCAATGCAAAAGTATTCAATAAAATATTGGCAAGCTGAATCCAAGAACACATCAAAAAAGACATCGATCATAATCAAGTAGACTTAATCCCAGAGATGCAGGGTTGATTCAACATACAAAAATCTGTCAATGTAATCAACCATATAAACAAACTAAAAGAAAAAGACTGTATGATCATCTCATTAGATGCTGAAAAAGTCTTGGACAAAATACAACACCCCTTAATGACAAAGGTCTTGGAGAGACCAGGATACAAGGAACACATCTAAACATAATAAAAGTAATTTACAGCAAGCCAACACCACATAAAATTTAATGCAATTCCAATGAAATCATGAACAATACAGGGCTGTTCACTCTCTCCATATCTGTTCAATATAGTTCTTGAAGTTCTAGGTAGAGCAATAAAACAACAAAAGGAGATCAAGGAGATACAAATCAGAAAACGTGAAGTCAAACTATTGTTATTTGCCGTATATATTATAGTATACATAGGCAATTCTAAAATTTCTACCGAGTAATTCCTACAACTGATAAACACTTTCAGGAATGTGGGGCATACAAGATGAACTCAAAAAGTCAGCCACCCTTTTATACACAAAGGATAAATGGGCAGAGAAAGAAATCAGAGAAGCATTACTCTTTAAAATAGCCACAAATATAAAATATCTTGGGGTTACTCTAATCAAACAAGCAAAAGGCCTGTATAGCAAGAACTTTAAATCTCTAAAGAAAATACTTGAAGAAGATATCAGAAAATGGAAAGACATCCCATGCTCTTGGATATTTAGGATCAACATAATAAAAATGACAATCGTACCAAGAGCAATCTACAGATTCAATGCAATCCCCATCAAAATTCTAACACAATTCTTTTCAGAACCTGAAAGAACAATATTCAACTTTCTACAGAAAAACAAAAAAACCCAGAATAGTTAAAACAATCCTGTACAATAAAGGAACTTCTGGAGGCATCATCATCCCTGACTTCAAACTCTACTCTAAAGCTATAACAATAAAAAATACTTTGGTGTTGGCATAAAAACAGACATTGAGCTTATAATTCGCGGTCCTAGAGAAGCTAAATAAGAAGGTGAATCCAAAGACAAACATATAGGCATCCTCCTGAATATTAACCTTCATCAGGCGATGAAAGGAGACAGAGACAGAGACCCACATTGGAGCACCGAACAGAAATCTCAAGGTCCAAATCAGGAGCAGAAGGAGAGGGAGCACGAGCAAGGAACTCAGGACCGCGAGGGGTGCACCCACACACTGAGACAATGGGGATGTTCTATCGGGAACTCACCAAGGCCAGCTGGCCTGGGTCTGAAAAAGCATGGGATAAAACCGGACTTGTTGAACATAGCGGACAATGAGGACTACTGAGAACTCAAGAACAATGGCAATGGGTTTTTGATCCTACTGCATGTACTGGCTTTGGGGGAGCATAGGCAGTTTGGATGCTCACCTTACTAAACCTGGATGGAGGTGGGCGGTCCTTGGACCTCCCACAGGTCAGGGAACCCTGATTGCTCTTCGAGTTGATGAGGGAGAGGGACTTGATCGGGGGAGGAGGAGGGAAATGGGAGGCGGTGGCGGGGAGGAGGCAGAAATCCTTAATAAATAAATAAATTAAAAAAAAGAAAAAAAAAGAAATAAATTCAGTAAATCAAGTTAAAAAAAAAAGACAGACATGTGGACCAAAGCAATCATACTGAAGACCCTGACATTAATCCACACAACTATGAACACCTGGTTTTTGACAAAATCCAAAATGTTACAATGGAAAAAGAAAAGCATCTTTAACTAATAGTGCTGGCATAACAGAATTTGAAGTTCTAGAAGATTGCAAAAAGATCTATATCTATCATCATGCACAAAACTCAAGTCCAAATGGATGAAAGACCTCAATAAAAATTGAGTTATATTGAACCTCATATTAAGACTTAAGTGGGAAGTACCCTTAAACACATTAGCACAGGAGACCATTTCCTGAATTTAAAACCAGTAGCATAGATACTGAGAACACTAATCAATAAATAGGACTTCCTAAAATTGAAAAGCTTCTATAAGGCAAAGGAAACAGTCAATAAGACAAAACAATAGCCTACAGTGAGTAAAGTCTTCTCATACCCCACATCTGACAGAGTGGTGATCTCCAAAATATATAAAGCACCCAAGAAACTAGACATCAAAATACCAAATTATCCAAGTAAAAAATGGGGTACAGGTCTAAAAAAAAAATTCTCAGTAGAAGAATCTAAAATGGCTGAATGACGTATAAGGAATTACTCACCATCCTTAATTATCAGGGAAATGCAAATCAAAACAAGTCTGAGATACCTTATTAAACCTGTAAGAATGTCTAAGATCAAAAACACGAAGGATTGCTTATGTCGCTGAGGATGTGGAGTTAAGGGATCACTCCCTCACTGTTGTTGGCAATGCAAACTTCTACAACCACTTTGGAAATCAGTATGATAGTTTCTCAGAAAATTAGCAATCAATTTACTTACCGCTAGACCCAGCAATATTACTCCTGATGATATGCCCAAAAAATACTCAATCATACCACAAGGACAATTTCTCAACAATGTTCATACCAGCATTATTCATAAAAGGCAGAATGTGGAAAAAACCCAGATGGCCCTCAACTGAAGAATGGATAAAGAAAATTTGGTACACCTACACAATGGAGTATTACTCAGCTGTATAAAAACAAGGCCATCATAAAATTTGCAGACAAATGGATGGAACTAGAAAAAATATGGAGAAAGTCAATCCAGGCCAGAAGGACAAACATGGTATGTACTCACTCATAAGTGGATGTTAGATATAATACAAAGCATAACCAGACTACAATTCACAATTCCAGAGAAACTAGTTAACAAGGAAGACCCTAGGAGGGACACATGGGTTGCCCTCTTAGGGAGGTAGAATTAGAAGAGATCTCCTGGGTAAACTGGGCAGGGGGTACATTAAAGGGAGGAGTACGGAAAATGAGCACATGAGGATACAAGATAGTTTGGGGAGATAAGGAAGAAGTAGAAGAGTAATGAAAGTGGCACCTTAATAGAGAGAGCCACTATGGGGTGAGGGAGAAACAAGGTACAATGGAAATTCCCAAAAATTCATGAGGATGGCCATAACTAAGACTCCTAGCAATAGTGGAAAGGGTGCTCAAATTCCTCCCTGTAATCAGACTGGTAAATATCCCAACTATCATCATAGAGCCTTCATCTAATAACTGATGAAACCAAATGCAGAGATCCACAATCAAGCACCAGACCTAGCTCTGGGAAGCTACTAGGCTTCCTGAGACCCCTTATTCACCTGGGAAAGGTGAGTGTACAATCCACCCATTCCAAATACCCACAATACAGGACAATCAGATGGGATAGGGATTTGAGGCAAAGCAGGAACTCAGTTTATTACTGTGAGCATCAGCTCATACATGTTAAGTGACATGGTGTGATGTGGGGGTCCCTCCAGCCAATGAGAGACAGCCAAGCCCTCCCTCTGGCTGGAGGGGTATCTACCTAGTTTTTGCTGCCTCATCCTCACTCAAACTTGTCCTACAGGCCTTGACTCAAGCCAACCTTTTTCTGTTCTATAGACCTCAAGGTACAGGCTCTGAGATATTTTTGGCCCAACAGGATCCAACTGAAGAGAGAGAGGAGGGAATATATGAGCAAAGGAGGTCAAGGTAATGATGACAGAGACAGCTGAACCAAGCTCATGGAATCTCATGAACTTGAGCTTGAGACCTGTGAAGCCTTCATGGACTGAACTAGGTCCTACATATGTTGAAGACAGTGGTGAAGCTTGGACTATCTGTGAGGCACCTGCCAGTAGGACCGGTATCTATCATTTGTGCATGAGCTAGCTTATTGGAGCCTATTCCCTATGGTGGGATGCTGTGCTCAGCCTTAATGTAGGGGGAGGGGATTGGTTCTGTCCTAAGTTAATGGACCAGACTTTGTTGACTCCCCTTCAGAGCCCTTTCCCTGTTGTGCACAGTGGTTGGGGGATGGACTGGGAGCGGGGGAGAGGAGGGATAGGGGGAGAACTGTGGTTAGAATATAAAATGAGATTTATAAAAAAAAATAAAAATAAGAGAAAAAAAGGCTACTAATAGTACCATGTGTTCCAGTGCCATGACCTCATTTAACTTTATTTAACTTCTAAAGTTCTTGTCTCTATTTGTACTTTAGACATGAAAATTTCAACACCTAAATTTTAGAAGGATATATTTGAATCACAGTAGTGTCTCTGGGCCTGAATCACTATTCCTTCACCAGATAAGGATTAATATTGCTAACGTTAAGACATTGAAAAGTCATCTCTATACATACTTCTAAATGATCTCTTACACTTACAATTATTTTTCTGTTTCTCCCTACTTATGGTTGTTTGGGTGAAGAAGATTCAAAGCAGAGAGTGCAAACAGTGAGAATAGGTCATTCTTATTACCCTGTGACATTGTCGGAGCGTAAATATTCTAGTTTTCATTTCCAAAACCTTATCAGTTACTCTTTCTTCCAGCCCCAAAAAGAAACTCCCTTTCATTAAACCAAAACACGTTGGAGAAACAAAAATATCGGTTGAAAAAGTTCTCAGGTCTGAGTAGTTCACGGATTCTAGTGAGCAGTGGAATGTGTTCACTTATCTGTCTCTTAAAGCTGGGGATCTCAAACGGAAGCTTGTTCCTATTTGAGCCATAGAACAGAATGTTATACTTATGATTTTGCACTGAGTACACATATTATGATAGGCATGAATTGAAGATTGCTGTACATAATATCTAATGACTCAATTAATAGAACATATTTTAATTTTTATAAATTATTCAGTTATGAAACTACTGTATAAGTACAATTTGAAGTACACATACCTTTATTATTATTATTTAATAATTAACATAAATTTTAAATTGAGGAGTCTTTTAATTCAATGTCTTACTATTTTGAGATGGATTATTACTTTATGTTTTGGACTGAGGATGAAAAGTAGGACAGATCATAATTCTCTAGCCTGAGAAAGTCTTCATTTGATGGCCTGAGTTCATGATTTAAAACGTGTCTGGCACCATAAGCAGCTTGTGATAACAAGGTCAGGCTGTCTGTTCAACCAGTGACTCTTTATTAATAGAGATAGATAGAATAATGAGTCATCTACCAACACTACTCAGTCTACTTGGAAATGCTCATGATTTAAACAATAAAATACCATAATTGTATTGTGCAGCAATATGACTTGAACTGCACACCATGCCCCCGTGTCTGCTCTCAGTGCGCTGGCACCCAGTTACTGAGCTTCGGGCAAGGGGCTGGAGGTTAAAATACACAAACACACACAGACAGAGAGACAGCCACACGGGTCATCCTTGAATTCCCCAAGAATGCCCTCTTTATTGTGTTCAGGGGCAGATTATATAGAAATAGCCACGCCCCAGCCAAACCCACCAGAAACCACTCCCCTGCCATGAGGAACTCCTGAAGGTCTTGTGCTCAGAACAGCTGTAGGCACTCAGATCAGGGGATTACAAGAAATTCAGGATCTGGGGGCTCACTGCTCCCAACGATGACTTATGAAAGTAATTATTTCTTTCAGGATCGAACTCTCCAGAAGCGTTTTTAAGCCATTAAAGTTTGAGTATAACATCACAGTCCCCTTGACATTTCATGTGTGAAAAATTTCTGGATCAAATATTTTCTCATGTTGATCATTTCAATCTGCGCAGGTTGACATTTTTTTAACCTTAAAATTTCCCCTCCTCTCTCAGTCTCTGCTATCATATAGAATTTTTATTTTCTGCACACAGGATCAAAATTCTAAGTTTCTGCATCTCAAATATTTACAAATATAAACATATAATCATCTATAGCTGGAGTACAGCATATATGTTTTAGAAATAAGAAACACAGAAGACCATGATAGCTTGTTAGAAACAATAAATCTTTCTCCAGAAAATTTAAGCTGCATATTACTATAATATTAAACTTGACAGTTAAATATTTATCTTAAAAATTAGTCTTTTCTCCTTGAACTCGATAATTATAAAGTCCCAATATTTAAACTTACAGGAAAGAATTTATAGATTTTGTTTGAAATTTATGTAGTTATCCCTGTTATTGGCAAAATAAATGGCACCAGAACAATGAAGCATTAAATATTTTTGGTGTGGTCTCACATAGTACACAACCATTAATAAAATAAAATTTGTAAATAATAATGTTCTATTCAACTCTCCATTCAGGCTTCCCATTTATTTTTAGAATGGGAAAATGATATATCTCAGTGTTTAAACTTTCTGTAGCTATAAAGAACACTTGAGATAAAACATCTGAAGAGATCAGTATTATAATGCCTCCGCACTTTGGGCATTTTAGCCCATAATAAATTAGTCCTTTTGCTTTGAATCCATGTGGAAGCAGGATACCATGAGAGGGGTATGTGGGGGAGCCAAGAGGAAAAAGAAGAGTGAAGGTGGAGCCCCAGTCGTATAATTACTTCCCAGGATACAACTTGGGTAACTCTTTGATACTCTTGTGCTATTGACTGTTTTGGGAGATGCCTCAGACTAGTGACCTTCAACACCAAACGTGTTTATGAGATGTTTGCAAAGATGATTGACATGTGGCAAAGTAACTGAAGGGAAGAAGTCCGCTCTGAATGTTGGTATACCCTCAATTAGGCTAGCAGTCCAGATGGAAGAACTTAGAAGTTGAGAGGGCCAGCTCATCCAAACAAGCTCTGTGATTCCCAGACAAGTATGTCTACTATTGGACACTCAATGCCAGACGTCTACCATTGCTAGTCACTCAGTATCAGCTGTCTGGCGTGGTTGTCATTTTCCATTACCCATGGACACTCAGTGCCAACTTCTTCAGGATTTCAATGTTGGCTCAAACTCAACAAACTTTCAGAGAGCCTTGTGAACTTCAGGATCAGAATGGGAAACAGAGTTTTCTGACTTCTTGAACTGAGGAGATATGGCTTTTCTGAACTTCCCGTGTGCAGGCGGCCATTTTTGGACTTCTCAGATATTTACTATGTATGCTAACACAATAAATCCACTATGATCATAAATTTTATGTCATATAATAGCATCACTTCTTCTGCTCTAGAAAACTGACAAAAACAAGCCTGAAGACCTTCAAATAAAGGTTTTGTTATTAAGAAGCTGGATAACAAGGAAGACCCTAAGAGGGTCATTTATGGATTGCCTTAGAAAGAGGAAATAGATAAGATCTCCCAGGTAGACTTGGGGGTTGGGGAGAGGGATGAGGGAAGAGAATATGAGAGAATGGGATGGTCAAGTTGGGGGATGGATAGAGAGGGAGAACATTCAAAGAGATATCTTGATAGAGGGAGCCTCTTGTGGGGTTAGAGAGAAACTTGGTACTCGGGAATTTTCCAGGAAGACACAAAGATGACCCCTGCTAAGGCTCCTAGTAGTACTGGAGAGGGTGCCTGAACTGGGGCCTTCTCCTATAATCAAATTGGTGATTACCCTAATTGTCATCATAGAACATTCATGCAGTAAGTGATGGAAGGAAATATAGAGATCGACAGCAAAGCATTGGACCGTGTATCTGATTTCTAAAATCTAAATGTTGAAAATAGTGGAAAAACATTAAATTTCCTAAAAATAAAAAAATTATTATCTCAAAACATTACCACACACGATCTGTGCCTTTAACACATGGACTATTGAGGACCTTAAAGACACACCTACATCAGCCATTCAGTAGAAAACATCCTTTATATAGTATGCTTATCAATTTTAATGTCATGCAATGAGAAGATGAAGTCTTTACTTCATATTATGATTCCTGGGCCTAGTAAGTCAAACCACACCCATTGGCTAAATTATACAATGCTAGATTAAATAAATTTAGTGGTCTGTTATTTTTAAATAATTTTAATGCTTTTTATCTTCTTGTGTTTCGATTCTCAGACAGATTGTCTTGTACTGAGGTTTACTGGTTTTTATAATCATACAGAAACACAGGATATACTTCTGCATATCCTCATCATTGTATCATGCTCTCAAATCCTTTTCCTTCTTGTTTCCAAACCATGATTTTATTTCTGCACAGTTCTGACATAGTCTTTTAAATAAGTTGTTAAAACAGATGACGTAAAACAGACATAAAACTGTCACAAGCTAAACACTGCTGTCAAACTAAAGGTCAAGCACTGAGTGTGACATTCAAGGCTCCTCACCATAAAGTGATCACCTGCATGCTCAATCCACCAAAGCTTGGAACATAAACCTGTGATGCCTTGGCCTGCTTCTCGTCCCCATAAATGACAGAAAATGACGAGATGTGCTAGATTTATAAAAAGCATTTAATAGCTTGGTATGTCTTTAAATTTTAATTGAATGGCCATGAAAATTCAAAATATTAAGAAATTCTGTGTCATCTTAAAGAACCTAAATTTTACCCACTGTGATAGGCAAAGCTCTAAATAAGGTGAGATTGAAAATTTAGAAAACCATCCTTGAAAATGTGGATAAATGATCAGAGAGAGACAGACAGAGACAGATACACAGAAAAATGCACAGAGACATAAAGAGATGGAGACAGAGAGAAAATAAGAGATTTCAACTGCAAGTCTAAGTGAGAGCTGATACTGAGCCAGGAAAGAAATTGGCTCGAGAGAAGCAATTCTTTTTTTTTAATTTATTTATTTATTAAAAATTTCTGTCTCTTCCCCACCACCGCTTCCCATTTCCCTCCCCCTCCCCCAATCAATTCCCCCTCCCTCATCAGCCCAAAGAGCGATCAGGGTTCCCTGCCCTATGGGAAGTCCAAGGACCCCCCACCTCTATCTAGGTCTAGTAAGGTGAGCATCCAAACTGCCTAGGTTCCCACAATGGAGACAGAGAGAGAGAAGCAATTCTTTAAGGATGGTGTCTCTTTCTTTTTCCTTTTTAGGACTCTGAACACTTAAAAAAAATTCTCGTCACATACTAGTACTTAATTTCAAGTTATACTCAGAATGAACAATGTAGCTCGATATAGATTATGAACACATCTTCTAGTTTACTTACTTAACACAAGAACACCGCTGTGACCCATCTGAAAGTAGTATTTTGGTGGCCCATTCATCTACTTCCTTCACAACTTCCTTCCTTTACAATGTGAGCACCCAGAAAAATGGCTTAACTCTGTCTTGTTTTTCAAGGTTTCCTGCATTAGTTCATGTTCTATTGTTAGATGGCACCATGGCTAACGCAACTCTTACAAAAAAGAAAACATTTAAGTGAGGCTTGCTTTACAGTTTTAGAGTTTGAGTAAATTATCACCATGGCAGGGAGCACGGGAGCATCAGGCAGATATGGTAGTTAGAATTCTACATCCAGATCCAAAGGCAAGAGGAAAAAAGAGATTTCTGGCTTGGCTTGGGCTCTCAAAAGCCTTAAAGCCTACCTGATTGGCACACATCCTCCTACAAGGCAAACCTTTCTAAGCAAGGCCATAACCACTCCATAAGAAGACTGCTTCTTACCAATTCAAACTGGGGCATTCTCTAAGCATTCAAATATATGAGCCTATTTTTGTAGCCCATTCTTAAAAATTATCACATTTCTCTTTACTCAAAAAGAGGAAAAGAAAAGCTGAACATTCCTTATTTAATAAATCTAAGGATGTTTAATTTCCTTCGCTAATTGCATAATGTTGAGTCATGAATGATTTTCTATTGAAATCAGTTTGCTTTCTCAGTCATGATGCCAGAGATTCCCATTTGTTTTGTTTTATTGCAGTTAAGTACTTGTATATTGCTCAGTATTCTCAGAATTGCATAATGTTTGCTCTAAAGTAATGTTGATTGATTAGTTATAAACTTAGTCATGTTTAGGAAACCAATATTCCCTTTTATTGAAATAGAACTAGAATTTGGGGAGGATGAGTTGGAGGGAATATAAAGGAGACTGTCCTGAAAAAGCTTGGCGATGTTGAAGTATTTTAGACTTTTGCTGTCTACAATGCCCTGTATTCTCTTTCTGTGTGCACATAGAAAGAAACTGTAGCTATGAGTGGCTTCAGAACACTGTAGATGGAGGGTATAGCTCTGAAAAGAGCTTTCTCTGCCAAACCCTAGCAGTTTGCAGTAACAACCAAATTAAAGTCATTGCATGAGGCATCATTGATTCAGTTTCATAAATAGTTCAAGGGGATTTATTATGTTTTCTTTATGCAATACAGATCATACTTTTTTCCATTGACTATATAAATGTTTTTACGTTTCATGTTCAGTGTGATTCATTAAAAATGTTCATGACTTTAACAACCAGAAAAGATGGTGTAGATTCAGTAACTAATGCTTAGATTAGAGACAGTTGTCCATAGGGAGGACTCACCCCTCATAGTACTTGGTTAAGACCACTATGAGAAAAGCACAACAATCGTAGCCAGGTCCTTTCGTTATTGAAAGTCTCAGTTTCTCTGAGTAACATAGCATGTCATCATGGCAAAAAAAAAAAAAAGGAAAAATGTGAAAATGTGCACACCAAAAACATTTGTTGAGCAAATCAATCCCAGAGACAACAAAAGCAAAGTTGGCCCTAAGATATGACAATCCATAAGAATCAGTGATGGACCCTCTCAAATTTAAAGACCTGTTCAGACCAGTTATTTGGGTATAATACCACATAACCAATTTTCAGCTATTGTGGACACTTACACTAAGAATTGCATTCACTGAAGAGCTGCATACATGTAACGTGTATTCTGGATATCCACTATAGGCTATGTCCTGGAAGTTTTATCACTCTGTGACTTTACATAAGATGAAATAGCCCATCAATGATTTTTTTAAGAACCTATCCCTTTCATTAAGTGACCGATGGTTATTGGCTCTTCAAACTGTGGTCTAATGTTGATTTAACCAGCTGTGTCCTTCAAACAGCATGAAATTTACTTTTCTGAACAAGTTATAGATGAAACAAATATTCTTCAACTTTTTTTTAAGTCATTTATTCCTTGGCCGGGCGGTGGTGGTGCATGCCTTTAATCCCAGTACTCGGGAGTCGGGAGGCAGAGGCAGGCAAATCTCTGGGAGTTCGAGGCCAGCCTGATCTACAAGAACTAGTTCTGGATAAATAAATAAATAAATAAATAAATAAATAAATAAATAACTAGTTCTGGGACGGGCACCAAAGCTACAGAGAAACCCTGTCTCGAAAAACCAAAAAAAAAGTCATTTATTCCTCAAAAAAAAAAATATATATATACATATGTATATATGTATGTATATATATATATATATATATATATATATATATATATATATATATATAGTGTTTAATGACTTTATCTCTAAGTGTCCCGAAAATACCTGCATCTTTCTACTGATATTCCCCAGATCACATTGGTGAAGTCAGTGTCTACAGCAAGGCATCTGTATAGTCACCACTTTGCTAAGACTCTAAGCCCTGGAACCAGGGAAAAGGATACTGTAATAGGGCTTGAGTGGCAGGAGAGAAGTGGCCTGGGGTACAGAAGACTGTGAGGTGGTGGGAGGCCAGGGACACTTCTGAACAGAGTCTCATAGCTTTGCAGTTTTAGCTGGGGCTTTCTACTCCCAGTAGGTGTAATAGTTTAGGTAGTAAGGATGTGCTCATAGACAACTTAGTTCTGGAGTCCAGAGTACACACTAGACAGGAGTATCCCAGTGTGCAAAACGTCAATGGTTACATTGCAACAATACAGCTAGTGGGGTGTGGGTACATGGCACAGTCACAGATCAAGACTTGGAACATGACACTCTCAGGAGAGGCAAGGTTCCTTTCCTGAACTGACTTAGAAATGACCACTTTTCCTGAGGAGAAAATCTGTGTGCACAACAGATGAATATTGTTCTTGGGTTTTCTTTGTCTGAATGGCTAATAATTGCCTTATTGAAAACGATTCTAGTATTCTCTATGGAGCAAGCCACTGGTAACCAGATGTTCCTCCTCTATGACTGATGTCAATGCTGTTGGCTTTCTTCTTTCTCTATAACAATCAATCCTCTGGTCTCCCAGGCATGCTGAAATCATAGCAATCCTTTCTGTTTTTATTTTCTCTCCAGTGTAACACAAGGAATGACGAATGCATGTTTCCCTTTTTTTGGTGTTATTGAGGTCAGTACAAATTCTTTTGAATATTTATTTCTCACAATACTTCAGTGGTGTAGGAATTATGATGAATGCCTAAATGATCATTTGAAAATCTGAAAGTTATGGGCCCACCCAAAACTTTAACTCTGACTCATGTTTACAATCACAAAAGATATTGATTTAATTTTTAATTTCAAGTCTGAATTTAAATATATTAATGCAAAAATTTGGACAAAAGCTTTTAACAACTTTCTAATTCAATTTATTCATATATTATGTATATGAATTTTCACATTTTAATGCCTAGCAGTAAAAACAATGGAGATCTGAAATCCATGTCCTACCTCAGCATGCATCAATCTAATGAGTCTATGAGCAAAAAAAAAAAAAACCCTAGTGATCATTACCTTAATGTGTATGCACAATATATTTTAAAGCTGTCACAGAACATTTGGGTTTAATGTCATGATATTTAGAAACGGCCATTTTCTGGGAGCAGTGTTACCATACAGTGCCTCATTAAACTGTAAGTCACATTTGAGAGAATTTCAATTAAAAATATTGTTAGACATTAAGGGTCTTTCTAAATCATTTCTTTTATATTTTAATAGGCTTTTATTTTTTAGTTAAGTATTAGAGTATTTTCAATTGATAAGATAATCTATACTAAAAATAAACATCTTATTAGCATATTTGAGGACTAAAAAGAAATACTCAAAATTAATATGAGTTAAGTACAAGTCAATTTTGGCCCATTATTTTTGATGGACATATCATCAAATTGTGAAACTAAAATGCATCTAAATAGTATAGATCATGACCCTGGGCATGAAACATATGTTATGGAATCCAGAATGGATATAAGGGAAACAAGTCCTGAACATCCTTCAAGCAACACAGGGCTCAACACAGCACTCCCTTTGCATGATGGTGATATGTTCTGTATTTACTCTATTTACTGTATTTAATTTTTATATTAACATCGGGGGCTCCCTTCTCACAACATGGACACACCCACTCTATTCATTCACAACTGTCACCTATTCTCAGAACCTCCAGCTTCCTAAAGGTCTTTGCTCATTCAACTTGCAGATCAAAGCCACAGTCATAAGCCATACATCTCATCTCTGTATACAGGCATTACACTCAACCTCCTGGGAAGCCATTCAACTCAAGCACTACCAAGAAGTTCTCACAGAATGATTTAGGAGATTCCATTCTTTCTCTTACAGTTACCAAATAGAGAATTTGGGCATTGGCTATAGATAATGACTTAAGGCACAATTTACACTTCAAGATGATATGCTGAACCTTAGAAATTTCAGCCATCAAAAGTTAAGAATTTAACTTCTGGGAAAGCAAACAAATCTAAGGTAAAGACTATGACATGTACACAAAGCGTAGAAATGAATAAAAGATCTTGATTCACTACCAACTCAAGGATCTATTTGGAAGAGAATATTTCCTACAAAGAGGTGGACTGTGTCTTTGGGAGTCAGCCACATAGTCACATAGTCTTTATCCTCATATGTATTTCATATAAACCTCCTCTTACATGGAGTTTCTTTAAAGCAGAACATGTCATATAGGGGGAACATGAATCAAATAATCCCGCAATAGCTCCAAATAGGGTATATTAAGGTTTTCTTTATTAAAAGGGAAACTCATGAATCTCAATGAGGAAACAGGAACAGGGTCCAACATACAGGTATGGCAAGCAGGAAGAGACTGAGAACAATAGACAACTAAGAATTTGTAGAGCAAGAGAAATCGTCTTTCTCAGGGAATAATGCAACAGTACTAAGATACATAGGAGGGCTTTGTGGAAGGAAAATGAAGGGGAAAATGGTTTAACTTTTATAATTTCAAAAATAAAAAACTAATTAAAATATTATCTCATTTTTTATAATTTCATATATCAGTAGTATATTTACATCACTGTTACCTCTCCTAACCCCTTACAACTCCTCCTATGTTTCTCAATTCCCCTCAAATTGATGGCATCTTCTTCTTCATATTGTCATCTATATTATATATACTATATAGGCACATTGTACAACCTATATAAAAATTTGTACATCCATATCTATATCCTGCTGAGTTTATTAAATTAATACGTATACAAAGAACCTGCTTATCCCTTTGAGAGGTAGCAGAGAGTGTTTACAACACATCTTTCCAGGCATAAGAATTTTCTTCATGTTTCTTTGAATTTTTTTTTCTTTCTGGAGCCTAAAGGTGAATGTGCCACTAAATCGCATGGTCTCATTTGTAACCTTGATTCTCAGTGATGGGGACATTAGTAATCATAACACCAAGAAAAGGACACCTTACCAGGAAGTCAAGAGAAAAAGAGTATACGTTCTCCTGTTATGTATAAATGCAAATTTAATTAATCCTTATGTGAGTAATACACTAACAGATTTTATATGCACGATTTTGAAGTCTCTGGCTTACGTGACCCTGTTATTATTTGGAAGTCTTACCTTACTCTTTACACAGGCAGAAATGTATCATGTGTTCGTCATCTTTCATTTTGTAAAGCATTGTCGTCTATATCATTACTTCCGACTATAATAATTGTTAGGCAGTTCATCGAATGTCAATTCATTGAAGGGAATTTGGCCAAACAATTTTCCAAATAAACAATATATAATATTTCCCTTTTAAAGCTTAAATATGCTGTTATAAATAACAATTTCCTTTTGTGTATACATATACAGCATGTATTCTTCATTTATTTATTGATCATTAGATATATAGGTTGATTTTTTATTCTCTTTGTTATCATGAGTAATTCTAAAATGAACATGGTGGTGAAGATATTTCTCTGATATGTGGATTTCAAATCCTTCATGTGTATACCTCAAGGTGAGATTGCTGTATCTACTAATTCTATGTTCAGTTTTAACTTGTCAATGCACCATTCAGTTACAAATTTTAAATTCCAACAATTTGAAGAGATAGAGTTCTTTGTCACCATTTGTACATGTCTACAAAGTTTAGTTGACTTGTATGCAAACTCAAACTATTCCATTTTTAAACGTAGTGGACTATATTCAAATGCACACCTCCCTCTCCCCTTGGCATATCTACACCTCTTGTGCTGCCTGTCTGCCTGTATCCCAGCAGGTCTGTGATTAAGGTCCCAGTACGGTTGCAAGTTACTGGAATAGAAAGTAGATGTTCCTTAAAATGCTGATAAGCGGCAGAGCTAGACGTGGTGGAACACACCTTTAACACCATCCCTTGGGACACACAGACAGGTAGATCTCTGTAACTTCAAGGCCAGCCTTGACTACAAGGTGAGTTCCAAGCCCACCCAAATGTCCATTAAAGGAAACTCTGCTTTTGGTCTTCACTTTCCAGGGGTCTTTTAATTGCAGTATCACATTTCATTCGCTTACTGGACATTCTACCACTGTTTTGTGCTCTTGTTTCTACTCTTTATTTATTTTCCTGAGGTATAATATTTCTAGGAAATTCAAATTAACTTTTTGACAGCACCATATATTCACACAC
The DNA here is from genome assembly GCF_018167655.1 of Microtus oregoni. NCBI lineage: Eukaryota > Metazoa > Chordata > Mammalia > Rodentia > Cricetidae > Microtus > Microtus oregoni. The sequence goes on along the minus strand of NW_024543077.1, from coordinate 7,877,435 downwards.
ATTTCACTTAGTTTTCCCTGGAATCTATTTGCTTATAGTATTGCTTCTACATAATACACACTGTTATTTTCAAATGAAATATTTCATATTAAATCGCATGTTTTTAACTCTCTTCCTTTCTTTTTCAATAAATGTAGACTAGTTAACTTGAAATCATTCATCGATGAGTCTATTTTTCACGGTGATTTAAGTGATGCTTTCTATTTCCTTTCTCTTATTGGAATATATTTCTTAATATATTGTACTACTTTCTCAAACCTGCATTCTTATCCTTCCATTAGTATGCTAAATATTGATTCAACTGCTATAGCTTTAACACATATTTAATGTACGTTTAATATAGAGTGAAATTAGATTTTCCAGCAGCTATTGGACTTTCTGAACATATATTCTTCTGTATGAAGAATTAATCACTATAGACCTCTGATCAATAATTACATAATTTAATCAGGAAAATTGTCACTTTCATTTCTATTACATAAAAGAAAGTATTTTCTGGGAGTTGGTGGTACATACCTTTAATACTCTAGAGAGACAGATAGATCTCTGTTAGCTCCAGGCTCACCCAGGACAGGCTCCAAAGCTAAAAAGAGAAACTGTATCAAGAAAAAACAAAACCAGTATTTTATTCCATTTATTCAATCTTTTTTAGCTCTAGAATATAAATGTAAAGATTTATTCAAGTAGTTGATGAAATTTTTTGTCATATGTTTCTTTTGGATTCTTATACTGGTGGTACTACACTTTTTTTCAATTTCACTATATTTTCTAACTGGTTATTTTAACTTCTGAGCAATAGTTAAATATATTTAAAAGACATTTCTGTGACTTTATATACTAATTTTATACTAAATTTATATACTAATTATATACTAAAAATTTACAATATTTTTGCTTTGTGTATTATTTCTATTGGCATTTTTGTAGAAAAAAAAGTAAAGCTTTCTCTTCAGCTTTCTCTGGTCCACAGTACTAAGTCTGAATGAATCACTTGTGTTCTAAGGTCCCTGAGCAGTAGCTGGCTTGGGAATTCCTCCTGATGTTTCTGGCTCCTGGAAGCCCCGCCTCTTGCCATGACACGGAGTCCCCACATTCTACACACATTCTGCTCCCACTTCCTTTTATGACTTTTACCACCCGTTGGAAAGATACTATCCCTCAAATGGTTAACTTATAATACAAGAACAATTAAGCTATTTTCTCATCCTTTTTTATATCAAGGTGTTATGCCATGAAGATATATTACTACAACTAAATCTATCACCAAATTGCTTTTCAAAACTTTTGTTTCCTTAAATTTATTTTTGTTATTTGGGCAGTTACTTGGGCATACCTTTAATTCTAGTACTCTGGAGGCAAAGGTGGGTGTATCTCTGGGAGTTTGAGGTCAGCCTGGTCTACAAGAGCTAGTTACAGGACAACTAGGGCTGTCACAGAGAAAAACCCTGTCCCAAAGAAAACAAAAATTATTATAAGCTTTCAACTAGTGATAGATTTTTGTTTATGCACGTATGTGTATGTGTGTGTGTTTGTGCATGTGTATTGTTTAACTACATAGATATTGCAGAACTATTTCAAACAATAAAACTGTATGTAAATTATCCTGAGGACTAAAAGAATTAAATGCATAATACCTTTAGTTGTCCTTGACCTAGTCATTACTGCTATAGCATCCTCATATTTGTAGGGTTAAGCCCAGCCTTAGGGGGCTTGTCCGCCTCAGGGGAATGTTTACCTATTAATCCGCTGGGCATGTGCCCGGCCACCCCTTCTGCTTCCTGTTTCTCTGCCGAAACCGTGGTACTGTAAGTCTAATTTCCCCATTAAAGCTGTGTATATTTTTTACAATCTGTCTACATTTGTTTACGCTGCTACATTTTGGCGCCCAACGTGGGGCGATCTGCCCCCCACACACCCCCATGCCGGCACAGGGGGGCGTAAGCTCGATCTTTACCAGCCTTTGTGAGCAAGATTAGCTACCAGAGCTCAGGAAGTGCGTTTGGACTCATGCATGTAGCCTGCTAGCTAACACAGCATGCTCCCAGGTGTTGCTTTTTAGTTCGTGACTCTCCCCAGTGCTGAGTCTGAGATTCACTTGGCCACACACGCCCATTCCGCCCCGCCTGCTCGCTGGAGCAATTAAACCCTCCCTGCCTGCCTTGGCATTTGGGGCTCGAACCCACAACCCTGAGATTAAGAGTCTCATGCTCTACCGACTGAGCTAGCCGGTACACATATTTTTATTTATTCTTCTCTCATACAACACATTCTAATGGCAGCTACACCTCCGAAAATTCCTCCCAGTCCCATCAATCCCCCTCCACCGATGTCCCTACTCCACCCAGATCGACTGTTCCTCCATTTACCTGCCATAGGTATCAACTAAACATTGTCTAACAAGAGGCAGTAAGAGTAGGCACAAACCTTTATATCAAGGCTGGACAAGATAACCCTGGTGTAGGAGTTCCTTCTGTTTGTGTGTTTCTATCATTGGATAATGAATAAAGAAACTGCCTCGGCTTAGTTGATAGGGCAGAACTTAGGTAGGTGGAGAAGACAGAACTGAATTCTGGGAGGAAAAAAGCAGAGTGAGAGAGCTACCATGGAGCTGGCAGGTCAGACATGCTGAATCTTTCCCGGTAAGCCACGCCTCGTGATGATATACAGATTAACAGAAATGGGTTAAATAAAGATGTGAAAGTTAGCCAATAAGAGGCTAGAGCTAATGGGCCAGGCAGTAATTTAATTAATATAGTTTCTGTGTGGTGATTTCGGGTGTAAGCTAGCAGGGTGGCCAGGACAACAAGTAGCCCCTCCTTGCAACATAACCCAGTAGGTTGAAAGCATTTCCAAGAGCAGGCAAAGGAATCTGAGACACCCACTGTTAGGAGTTCCATAAAAACCCTAAGCTAAGCAACCACACATATATGCAGAGGACCCAGCTCAGTCCCATGCAGGCTCTCTAATTATCTGTTCAGCCTCTGTAAGACCTGAAGAGCCTTGCTTAGTTAATTCTGTGGGCCATGCTCTCCTGGAGTCTTTGACCCTCTCGCTCCTATAATCCTTCCTCTCTCATTGTCCCAGGATTCCCTGAACTCTACCTCATGTTTGATGCTGGGTCCTTGCCTCTACTCCTATCCATTGTTGGATGAAGTCTCTCTAAAGATAAGTATGCTAAACTCTTGTCTACAAGTAAAGAATATTATTAGGAATCATTTCCCTTTTCTTTTATCCAGTCATGTTTGGTTTTACAATAGGTCACTGGCTTATCCAGTCTCTGGTTCCTGGCCATCCAGGTAGTGTAGGGCCTGGGCTCCCTACAGTGGCATGTGCCTCAAGTTAGACCAGTCATTGGTTGGCCATTCCCACATCACAGCCATCATTGGTTTACCACATGTTGCATGCAGGACAAGTTGTAGGTCAGTTTTGTGGCTGGGCTTTGCGATTTGTTTGGATTCCCAGTCCCAATACTGGAAGCCTTGCCTGGTTACAGAAGATGGTTGGTCCAGTCTCCATATACTCCATTGCTAGTAGTCCTCCCTTGGGTAGCCTTCATAGGAGGGGTAGCCTTCATAGTTTCCAGTAAGTTTCCATTGCACATTGTTTCCTCTAAGGTCTAAACTATGGTAAAGTCAATAACGATTAATAATGTAGGCAAAAGTACATTGAGTAAAATGTCTAGGACATCTAAAAGAAATATCTATATTTTGGAGATTAAGAAGCTATTTCTGAATTATAAAAAATATTTATTGTGTTATGGAATTAGATAAATGAATCAAGAAATAACAAGCTTGAGCAGAGATATTTTAAAGCACACTGGTATTGTTATGAAAATTGAATGATTTTAAAGTAATTTTGAATATGTGTGGAATGTCAATAGATGTTCTATGATATCTAAAGTGCCAAATGTATAGAAGGCAATTTTTCACATCATGTTATTTTTATCTCACTTTTGGTATATATATATATATATATATATATATATATATATATATATGGTATCTTCTACTAATTTTCAGGGGAAAATGATTTTCTGGAGTCTGTGTCAAACATGGATTGCAGTATTCCTTTAAATTTTCTAGCTGGTTTACTGAGAATATGAAGCTTACTTGATATGACAGACATAAATATATAATATGTACTACATACTTTCATTCAAAAGCCAGTACTTAACAAATTGGGTAAGAGGATCATAATAATGTTTCCTTGTAGAGAGTGAAATTAACCTTACAAAATAAAGCTAATAATGGGTTAATAAATTATTTAAATTCCTTTAAACTAAGAAACCCAAACTAATTTTTATTTTAAATCTAATGTTTCAGGGCTTGTTCCCAGGAAATAGAGTAATAGATTTGAAGTTCCAGATTTATAAGCATGGTTTATTGGAATAGACTTCCAGATATTACAAGTGTGTGTGAGAGAGAGAAAGAGAATTTTTTTTAGAGAAAGCTTCTGAACACTTAGGAATAATACCCATGGAATATGACACATATTTATGGTTTGGAATTATTACTAAGTCTGTATTCCGTGCTCTAGAAGACATCACTGGATGTTCTCACGATAGAAATTCTACGTGAAAACTCTGTATGAGTCTTTTAATGGAAAGGTGTCATTCTAGATCCAAAGCAACCTCCTAATCCTGTAACAGTACTAACAGGATGAGTACAGTCAATAGTCATAGACTCATAGCTGCTTCTTCATTGCTATGAAATAAAGTCCCTCTTTAAAACTCTGTTAGGATTATAGGATTCCGTATAAATTAGTCAGACTTCAGTTAATCCCTGGGCTAAAAGATGACTGAAATCCTTTATAAAGACAGATAAAGCTGTCATGACTATATATGTTAATTCATGTCAGTTGAACTGCTGTTCCTCCCAGAGTGGAAGTTCATCAGTATAATCAATGAGCCACAAAGTAGTGTCTGCCACCTTGGGACACAGTACTGAATAATAGCCTCATAGCTTCGGCCTTTGTTACTGACATATTGGAACGTTGATAGCAAAAAACCAACGAAACGTGTTCAATATTTTCCCTCTGTTGTCCTTTGGTCACGACTGGGGTACAGGGCTGCTGGTGTGAACTGAGTGGAAGCACTGAGTTTCCAAAGGTGGAGAGGAGAAGGCTCGTCTGTTTTCTGTTCCAGTTCTGTGTACTCCATTTGTGATGTTTTGTAACAGAAATCTAAATCTCACACTAATACATATTTTACTCAACAAATTGTATAGCATAAATATCTGAACACAACTTAGAACTTCTGGCTGAAATCCATCACACTCCATATATAAAGATATCATACCACAAATCACCTTTAATTTTAATGCAATCAGTGAGAAATTCCTTTCTGAATAATAATAAATCATAATCAACTGCAAGATGAAGATAGCAGCAGTAGCTTTTGCAACATAACTTTCAAATAGCATACATTTTCCTGGAGTTATTTTCACTGGAATTTGATTTCAAGACAAATTGATACTTTCAAACAGCACTGCTACCTGGTCTCCTATTAGGCAGTGCCACATAATAGAGCAGTTTCCAACAGAAAAAGAATGAAGCCGTGATGAACTGAGATGGTTTCAATTTCACAGGCTTCCTGCCTTGACAGAGACAAGTTAGTGGCTTGCCTGAGAGGCATCACACTCTAGAACAGAGCCAGAGTAAACCTCAATCTTCAGTTCCCATGGTGGGAGTGGAAACCGTGTGCACAGTAACTCTAAGTGCTTGAAAATAATGTAGTCCAGCCAAATGTTTTAACACAGTCTTCTTACCCATAAAGCTGCTACTTTTAAATGCATGGACTTGCCATAACTAAACTGATAAACTAATTGTTGCTTATAAATGCATGTCTTGGAAGAATGGGCAGAACTGATAGCTAAAGAAGTTTAATAATATTTATCTGAATTCATTTAATATGCATATTTGTGAATTAATATAGAGAAGACAAATCCAATATTTAATTTGACTGATAAAAAATCTAAGATATAATAATATCTTACTTCCCAGGATTTCACAAGACTATCATCCATTACCCTGACTATAGAACAAAGATTGCTATAGCATTTTAAATTAGGTTATTAAAAAATTTCATAAAACACACAGTTATAGTAATAGTATTTTTTCCACTCATGGTCAGCAGTGTTCAAATTTAAGTAATTTTATATATAACCTACTTTCCCATAACCTTAATTATGCTGAAGCAAATGGAAAATAAACATTACCACAAATAAATACCTCAATATGAAACACTTAGATACATGGACTCCTATTTTTAAGCAAAACAGCCATTAATATATTTTAATATTAGTAATTCATGAAACATCATCAAATATCTAGAAACATAATACTATCTTCAATATACTTGGAAATGTTTAAATCTTAATATATTTTGTTTAATATTTACTATCAGAGATTAGATCCTTTTGTTTTAGCATTCAACTTTGTCTACTTTTTTTAAAACTTAAGTATTTTTATTTTTAATTAAAACAATTTTCATAAATTCTATTTTGATCATATTTTTTTCTCCCCCAACTCCTCTAAGATTCTTTCTACTTCCCTAGCATCCCAACATTATGTTCTTTCTCATCTCTCTCTCTCACAGGAAACTAAACCAAAAAATTAATATCAAAATAATTAAAACCAATCATACAAAAAGTACCAAGCAAAACCAAACAAGAAGCACACATAATTCAGAGTTTGCTTTGTATTGACCAAGTCATGGGGCTTACTATGGAGTGAGATTTATATACCCAGTGCCATTCCATTAGAGAAAACTGATCTTTCTATTTCCTATCAGGTATCAACTGCAAATAACTTCTCAGCTGTCAGTGAGACTATGTGTCTACTTTCTCTTCTCCACGCTGGGATATTCTCTGACTTGAATCTGTGCAGATCTTGTACAGGATATCAAAGTCTCTTTAGTTCACCATTGTGGTGTCCAGAAGTTTCTAATTCTTTCAAGTCATCAACCACCTCTGGCTCTTAAAAATCTGTTTCTTCTTCTGAATAGATGTCTGAGGTTTGAGGAGAGAGGTCTGATGGAGATATTCCATTTAGGACCATGGAGTGCCTTGTTGTGAGTTACCACACCCTGGGTCAAACCTCCTCTAATAATCTTCAAGGAGCAAGAACAGGCCTGAAATCTCTGTCCTTTAATGAAGGAGGCACTAATTCACAACTGCGGGATCCATCATATTCCCCATTTCTATTTAGTTATTAAATCCTGAGTTTCTGCTACAGAACAGACAACTGGGACTGTCTTAGGCTGTCTTCTTCTACCTTATAGACTTCCCAATCATTGGCACACACATTCCATCATGTATGTACTGTCTTAGGTTGTCTGGATGGGAAAATATCTTACACATCATTGACCACCAGCCTCTGTTTGTAAAGCGTTAAAGGAGAATATGCAGTTAGACACCAAGTACCTCTGAGTCAAAATTCCATCAGGAAAGTTCACAAGTAACTAGATAACCATAGGCAAACAGATAATGCTTTGTGGTACACATGCTTCCTTGGCCACACTAACTCCTCATAAAGAGTAGAGAATGGCCAAGTTGAAATGGCCTTCTTAAGTTGGTCTAGAATGTCTTTAGCAGTTTTAGTTGCACCAAAATTTAATTCTGTGATATCAAACTTATTAAATCTAAGAATTCCTGGCATGATGTCAAATTTCTCTCAGATAAGTTCTAACCTTTTTCTAATCAATAACACCTTCATAGTGAACCAAAGCAGTTACAAACATTAACAGGTTAATACCGTAATTCTAATGAACATTCACAATAAACACAAAATTGGTCAAATTACAATTCTCATAACTTCATTCTAATAAAAAAAAAACAAGAAAACGTTTCTGTGATCGACGATCTCTTAGTATATTTCCTCTCCTATAATCTGATTGCATTTCTGCTTCTAGCTTTCAAAGGTAAGTTCAATCTGTCAGTCCCATTGGCAAAACTCTTGTCCTATTCCTCCCCATCAATTTGGAGGGGTCTCTTCAGTACCTCCAATGAGGTGTATTGTACAGAGGAGGGGCTTTAGCCACACACTGCCTCTACAATAGTATTCAATTATTTCAATGAGTCTCCACAGAAGGGAAGTCTTTGAGGCACCTGTTTTTTTTTGGGGGGGGGCTATTTTCATTCCCACAGCAGACTAATCTTAATCTGGGAAAAAAATGAGTTCTATATCCCAAGATATAGTGTGGAAAATCTGGCAAATATTCAGTTTTCTGGAGTTCCTCCAGAATTAACAGGACTTACTAATGTCTAGATACCTGTGTAGTAGCTCTATCAGGAAGGTGAGAATCATCAACCATCACCACAATTGCTTTCCCTTCTCAGACTGCAGCATGATGACATCAGAGGTTCAGGAACGCAGCTTCAACAATCTCTCACTCCTACTCCTTTGGAATGTCTGTCCTCAACAGCCACTATGCCATCACTTCTATTACTCTTCTATGCCTCACACCACACTAAGCATTCAGGAAGTCACCAAGCTTCACAAACATGTCCTTGACCCCATATTAAAACAGGGTCAGATTATTTCCATAATCCAGTGGAAGAGCCATTCCATTTTGCTTTAAGAAAAGCTGTTCTGGTACCATCATGCCAAAATCTATCCATGGCAGATTGCTCGTGCGCATCCACAATCAAGAAATTTATGATAGAAAGGGCATAATTTAAGGCTTTATGTGCAAACTGAGTGTATAATTCACTCATTTTTATTTTTTGAAGTTATACATACTATGGGCACACTCCACAATTCTGTTCCTCTGAGGATTACAAAGTATGTCTGTTTTGTGTTCAAAATTCAACTGGGACTAAAACTTCTCAAATCCTTTGCTAATATATGTGGATCCATTATCCATTTTTGTAATTTTAGGAGTTCCCATATATGAGAAACACTTTAAGCAACGAGTTACTACATGCTTAGTGGCTTCTCTAGCCTATGCAGTGGCCACTAAGAAACCTGAATATGTATTCATTGTCACATGTACATAAATTTGATAAATCTGCAATATGAGTAACATTCATTTGCCAAAAAATGATTAGTAAGCAGGCCTCAAGAATTTACTCTCAGATGAGGTACAAGTAAATAATATTGTGGACATACATCACATTGCTTAGTCTGATCAGCAATGTCTCTTGTTTATATAAATTGTTTTCTTTAACTTTTACTATTTTGATGCTGTTCTGTGGGAGTCCATGTGTGACTCAGTTTCAATCTGGAGTCAGTTCTGACTTAAAGAAGTCATCTGAGCTCATTGAGTTCTGCTTTTCCCAGTAACCTTAATGGCTGTGAGTAATGTCTGTGTTAGCCCACAGAAAGAACATTTTTGCTCAGATGGAAGAGCACATTTTTCTATTAAGAGTTGGGCTGAGGCACTCCGCATTAGAGATTAGGAGCTACTTAGCTAAATAAGCTCACCTGATTGAGCTTCCTCCCAAGGATAGTGCAGGGAGGTGGTTAGCCAGCTGTATTGCCCTCTGTTCTGCCTTTTGCCTGTAATTAGTATATAGGCTGGTTGAGAAATAAACGTTGGGCTGTTTGGTATTTACCTTCAGTCTTCCTGTTCTATCCTATGCTTCTGTCTCCATTTCTCTTACTTTGTCATTTCCTATAAGATCATGCCCCTCCTGGGTAACCGCTTGCTGATTCCCGTCAGAGTAGACTCCAACAGTGTAAACCATGTGATCACTGAACAAAGCTCAACTTAAGATAAAACAATCGAATACCTTTATCAGCTAAAACGTTACCTTCAACCAATGGGCCAGGAAGCTTTGAATGCTTTCTAATATGACCCACAAAGCACGGTAATTTTTTTTTTTTTTAAGAATGGCATCTTCAATTTGCTGGAACAGTATTTTAATTGACTATTACTAGTTCCAACGCAGGGGACAGTTTCTACGACCTGAAGAGCTTTAAAGTGTAATGACTGTCAGTGTATAAATTAAATGCATTATTTGAAAAAACCCTGGAACACTGCAGCAACAATTCACAGCTCAACTATTTGAGCTGAGGCCAGATCTGTTTGCACTACATGTCCTTCATCAGCAACAACACACGCTGCTCTTTCATTGGAAGAACCATCTGCAGAAGCTGACACAGCATCCTTGAAGGGACGCTTCATTACAATTTTAGGAAAAGTAACGAATGTACTTGTGCAGATTGCAGCAATCAATCAACTGGAAGATGATGATCAGTTGGCCTAAAAATTGAGTAAACTTAATTTTTCAAGAATTAGTATTTAGAAATAACCAATCAAACTATTGTTTAATAAATGGAATGCTGATCATGTTCGGTTCTCTACCAGTATGTCACCTAGATTCCACTTTTTTTTTTGTACTAAACCAGCTACTGCTTCAAAATAAGAGTTGAATACTTTGGTTGTGGGAACAGGTAGATGTAATGATAATAATTGTCCTTTTTGCTATAGTATGGCTTTTGGAGTAAATCTTGTAGGTAAAATATATGCCTGGCAAGGTTGATCAGAATTATTATAATGTACCTATTGATTCTGTATTGCATATTCCACCTGCACAGTATCTGTTTAGCAGTGTCTGTAAGATGTCTGAGGTACTGATAAACATTGTGGACATATTGTGGACTGGGATCACTACTCCCCTTAAGAATCTCACTCCGGGGCTCACGGTTTCCTGTAGACAACTTCAAATAGGGCTATAGCCACTGGATATCCCCCAATATCTTTTGTAAATCATTCAAAATTTGCAAGATATGTTTTTCTAATCCAGGCTCCAAATACCCCCTTAGCAGGCAAGTACCAATTTTCATTTCTACAGACTCCCTGCTGGGGAGGGCTGCAAGGTCTCATTAACTCCTCTGCAATCCTGCATCAATCTCCACTCTCCTGATTGGTTTTAAGCCTCAAAATAGGAGAATTCCTGCATCTTCTCTTCTGTGCAAGGCTATTGATCTAACCATACAGGTTCATTGGGTTTAGGGCCCATGCTGCATCTGACCATTCCCTACCATCTGACTCCAGCTGCCAGTCACTGGAGGCAAGCCCCCTAAACTTTCTTGTCTCCTGCGCTCCTGGCTCCCCTGCGGTGACTGCCTGTGGAGCAGAGGAGTGTTCTACGTCCAACTGGGGACCAGGGACAGGAGCCTCCAATTCACCTATACCTCTTGGGCCTGGGTGGGGTGCAGTCCAAACTCTCTGTGGCTTGGTAGTCCCATCAGAAGAGGCCAGCAGTGGTGACAAAACTTAGCCCAGGTGCCCGTCATGGCAATGGCTCTGAGATTCTGGTGTCCACAGGCTTGGTTGGGTGGGAGCCCAGGTAAGTGGGGCCATGTCATTTTTCCTTCCCCAAGCCCAGAGCAGACCTAAAATATCAGTGACTATGCCAATCCAGGACAGGCTCCAAAGCCCCAGAGAAACCCTGTCTTGAAAAACCAAAAAAAATAAATAAAGTTTAAAATTACTCTACACTTGTCTCTTCTCTACTTCAGTTCTCATGGTTTTCAAAATATAACCATTTACAACCAGCTGACTATTATTTTACTGTCTCATATCTAAATTTATATAAAATTTTTTACTCATGATATATAATCACTTACATTTCACATTTATTATTTATTTGAATGCTTACTTCTCACGTCCATACCTACAGTGTGATATTCATATGCTGTGTCCTTCATATTCTCCACCTGTACCATTGGATATACATCTGGGCACCAGATGTTGTGAGCCCTACATTGAGGACCATCTGTTGGGGTCCAACCTTGATGGGTTCATAGGCTCCAGGGTAGGGGCATTTGAAATGTTAGGCTGGCTGGGCAATGGTGAAGCAAGCCTTTATTCTCAGCAGTTGGGAAGCAGAGGTATGTGGGTCTCTGTGAGATCAAGGTCAGACTGGTCTACAAGAGCTAGTTCCAGGACAGCTAGGGCTGTTATACAAAAAAACCCTATCTCAAAAGAAGAGGAAGAGGAAGAGAAGAAGGAGGAGGAGGAGGAGGAGGAGGAGGAGGAGGAGGAGGAGGAGGAAGAGGAGGATAAGAAGAAGAAGAAGAAAAAGAAGAAGAAGAAGAAGAAGAAGAAGAAGAAGAAGAAGAAGAAGAAGAAGAGGGGGGTTTGGCAGAAAAACTGAGACAGAAAAGAAATGTATAGAAGCACAGAATACAGTTGGGAGGGCAACCAAGTGAATACTGAATCCACTAACATTTCTTTTTCATAGGATTTACATACCCCAATCCAAAAATGAGGGCAAAGACAAAAGAACTCAAATACCCAAAGCATCAAGTAACCACACCCTAGGTCAAGACATCCTGTTAGTGTCCATACTCTTGGTCAAACCTCCTGTCAATAACCTTGAAGGAGCAAGAATAGGTCTGAACTCTCTGACCTTTAGTCAAGGTAGAACAAATCCACATCTGTGGGCTCTGACAAATATCCCAGAGTGTAGCTCTTATTACCTTTTTTTTTTTTTGCAGATGAAGAAACAGAGACTCATAGCCACTTAATAGATTTTCAGCTTTGTAAGCATGAAAACCAGAGAAGAGAAAGGTTGGTTCAAAGGTCTGATTCTATTCCACCTGAACTTTGATGGGGAAAAGCTATCGTGTCTGTTCGTGATAAGTATCTGGGTGTAATTGGTGTGACCATAGTTGCCCTGTGATATTATAAAGAACTAATGTATGAAGGAAATCATCCAATGCAAGATACTGAGCACCTGGAAGATGATGCTTCTCATCCAGTTGCTACTATCTACAACCATAGAATTATCTTTCCGCTACTTCACAGCTGCTCCAATTCTGGAATCAGGGACACTTCTAGTTCTCACTGTCTCAGCTGTCTTTCCAGCCATGGAACTGGCAGGACACATGTGTAATGATCAAAGCTGTATTTACTACAAACTACATGCTGAGTTGACAGTTCCAGAGGGAGTTCATCTCCAAACTGACTTCAGTGTCTTGAGAAATTAATATTCTGCACGATGTTTTATATTCAAGGATGAGGAGATCATGTAGTTTTGCATTGAGACAACTGCTGCCTTAGATATGTATTTTCCAAAAGCTGACATTTTCAGAAAGCAGATTATTAGCAGTAGTTAATTCACAAGATAATTGCCTTCTACAATTGGCCTAATGGTTTTAGCATAGCCTTTGGTGAGAGGTCACTTACTGTTACTCCGAGTAAAAGATACCAATCTTCCCCCTAACTAAGACTATTCTCCCATTAACCTTTTAAATACAATTATATATATTTATTGAAAAGAAAAAATCTGTTAAAGTGAAATAGAATTTGTATGACTTTTTATTTTTAAAATGTAATTAGTCTCACTCATAGTCACATCAACCCAAAATAAATTATATCAATGCATCCTATGTGTCATGCAAGCAAGAAATAAAGGCTTATTAGTACCATAATACCATATATTACCATACTATTACCATACTTATTATTGCTAATTACTTTTTTCAGTGCAAGTAAACACCTTCCTTCCGGATTGCCTTCAATAATCTCATTTGTTATTATTATAAAGATAATATACTAATAAACATTAGCTCATTGAATGTCAATATCATTGATTTAAAAACCCACCACTATTTAATATCCCTTAGTAATGGTGCAGGCCTCCTGATTGATTCTTACAAATCACCTAGGAATTCATGAATTAAAGTAGTAAGACGAGTGGCTAGAGAGACTGCTCAGGGGTTAAGAGCACCCGTTGCATTTGCAGAGAGCACAGGTTTAGTTCCCAACACTCATGTATTTGGCTTACAATCATTTATGATGTTCCAGTGGATCTGATGCTATCTTCTGACCTGTGGGCACCAGACATGCAGGAGGTACACATGCTAGCAAAACACTCATACACACAAAAGAAATAAATTCAAAAAGAATTTTTTATTGTTGCAAGCAACGTACACCACTTAGTAGTAGTCATAAAATTATTTCATGTGGTAAATCTATGCACATGGAATGAGTAGACTTTAAGTATACTTCAGATTTTATTCATTGCAACAGTTATTAAATGCTCAGCTACACCCAGTCTTCTTTATCTACTTTAATGATAACTTCTTTTTAGTTGTATTTAGAGTCATCATTTACACTTACTTATGAAAACAATTTTCCTACTTTCTAATCCTTTGCTATTACCATTTATGTATATTTTCCTTGGAAAATGCTTTGTTATTTGAGCCATATGCCAGCTCTCCCCTTAGAAAATGTCATCTCCAACTGGTGGGACTTTAGCTACTCCCAAAGACATTTTAAAATACCCCACAAGAACTATCTCTTCATATCAAAGTGCTACAATTTTACTAAAATGATGCTTATATAAACCGTGACTACTGATAAAAAGCTGTAACTCAAATTAGTCAGGAGGCTAAGGAACGGGAATCATACATTCAAGGATGTCTCGGGTTCTAGAACAAGTTCAGAGACAATTTGATAGAGCTTATCTCCTAATAAAAGTAAAAAGATTTAGGCCCAGGTAAAGTGCAGACACAAGGCCATAGGTTCAACCCCAGCCCATACACAAACACAAACAGGATGTCACTATGCACAAATGAATGAAAGACATTCTCTTTTTTGTTATTATAGGTTAGAAATTTGCAGATTATCTGGGAAAATGTAATAGCAATGAATATATTTCCTCAAATTCTGTCCTAACTTTCTCTCTGCTGTCTCAGAGATGGTCATACATTTTAGATCAAGCATACATGAAATCAATATTGATATTAGTCCCTTGACACAATGTCAGACTTACACTCCACTCAAGGGAAAAAGAAATTATTTAAGCAAAAAAATAAATAGACAATTTTAGATAACCATCAGCCTAGAAAAATAAAGAAAATTACAGAACAAAATAGTGGGTTGCCATGGCTTTCTTATAAAGGCACTTGGGAAATCTGGCTCAAATCCAAAGACATTTAAATTAATGAAACTGGGGAAATGTAGCTTAATAGAAGGAATGGACTGATCAGCTGACTTAGACTTTTTAAAAACCACCATTTTCTTCAAGGTGGTCACCTGGGCTTCAGACCTGGTTAACAGCTGAAGGTCAGTGCAGGCCTCTTTAGGACATACCTCTGACCTTGTGAGTCTATGAGGCTAACCTTCAGCAGGTGAATGTTTAAAGTGGTAACAATAAATGCAAAGTATTGTTCTGTGCATTTTCTTTTAGTAAGTAAGCCATGAACAGCCCAAGAAATTAAAAATTTATTTCTCTGTTTTAAGAAATCAGAGACAAGGAGACAAAAATCTCACAACTTCCTGTTCTTACGCCTCTTGAAATTTCCTGGCCCACATTCTGCATGATCCCTGGGCCTTAGGTGCAAGGCTATACTGTAAACGCATCAGAATAAACAGAGGTCATGAATGTTAGATCAGGGGAGGTGCCTAGGAAGGGTTTGAGGGAGGACAGGGAAGAGTTCAAGAGTGGAGAGGGAAGGGAGAGATGAGGTAGTTATATTAGAATTTAAATTTAAAATAAAAAACTTGCAAACTAAATTGTTATCATACATTTGAATGAAATTTATTGAACCTCATAAATTAGACTACTATCAATGTGTATGAATATGTGTGTAGAAAGATAGATGATAGACAGATAGATAAATGATAGAAAGATAGATGATGAATAGATAGACAGATGATGATGATGATGATAGATAGATAGATGATAGATAGATAGATAGATAGATAGATGATAGATAGAGAGATGATAAATAGATAGATAGATAAATAGATAGATGATAGATAGATAGATAGATGGTAGATAGATGATAGATAGATAGATAGATAGATAGAGATAGATAGATGATAGATAGATAGATAGATAGATGTTAGATAGATATAGAGAGATAGACAGATGATAGACACATAAATGATAGATGATAGAGAGATAGATGATAAATAGATAGATAAATAGATAGATGGTAGATAGATATAGAGATAGACAGATGATAGATACATAAATGATAGATGATAGAGAGATAGATGATAAATAGATAGATAAATAGATAGATGGTAGATAGATATAGAGATAGACAGATGATAGATACATAAATGATAGATGATAGAGAGATAGATGATAAATAGATAGATAAATAGATAGATGGTAGATAGATAGATAGATATAGATAGATAGATAGACAAATAGATAAACAAATAGATTGATTGATCTTCGTTGGACAACCTATCTTTATACACTGAACTGTTTAAAGCAAAGGCTAAGTTTCAGACTGATAATAGTTTTAGTTTTGATCTCCGTTATTTGTCACCATGGGCTGCTGCCAGGAGCCATGTCTGCTTCTGTCATACTGTTTCAGTTGGAAATTAAGACATTCCCTCATGATATTAATAGCGTTTAAGTTTTCAACAGAAAACAATAAATATTCTAACAGTAATCTCTGAAGTCTTGTGGCACATTTGAGGGGAATAAAGCTACAGATCCCCAAACAGGAGGGTTTCCACACACTGGGACAACAACTGGATATCCAAGAGGAGTCCCGGTGAAAGCCAGTTACCTGTGGTGTAGCAGAAACCAGGAGGCTCAAGCCAGTCCATTAGCTCGTGTGAAGTAAAGATGAATGGAGTAAAATGTCAACTGTGTGGCTCAACAGGCCACACTACAGCTTCCATGATGAGATTCTCTTCCTTTGTTGTTGTGTTTTGTTTGTTTTGTTCAGTATCTGATTTTACTTTTAAATTTTGTTTTGTTTTGGTGGGGAGGTTGTAAGGGCAGAGAACTGGTGTGAGGGGATGAGGAGATACATAGAATCAGATTGCACGACTTGAAATACACAAAGAGTCAATAAAGTTTAATAAAAGATGGCTTAAGTCTCACTCTGCAAAGTAGAGTGTAAGATACATCCCAATCAAAAATTCGTGATCAGAAAAAATAGGACTGTACTTAAGATCCAAGTGTGTGTTAAATGATACATTGTGATGAATAAGATTCAGCTAGTTTAGGGTGAAAAGAACTCTCATCCTTAAATCAATTCTGAGAGAGTGAGCTCAACTGTAGAGTTGATATAATTACCAAGTCATAAGGAAAGATTAAAAATTCTTATATAAAGCAAAGGCCTGTATTGAGAATTGCCTACATATTTTGTTGTCGAAATCTTTGTGATTATAAAGTAGCTGAGATTTCACTGGAAAAAAAACAAACATACACAAATGAAAACCTGAAAAAATCTAAACAAGCAAACTGAAGAATAACAACAAAAATTACAAATGCATGATGATGAAGTCCAAAATAAACACATACTTAATCATGCTTTAATATCACATAAATATATCAAAACTATCCTTTAATGTCATTAAAAGCCAAATAATTGCTCTGATTGTATTTAAATTCGACTTCATAAAATGAAGTTAATAGTTTTAAAGTGGGGGGCGTGGTGAACTATTCTAAAATGACCTTCACTCATTACGTGACCACTTTCACAACTTGGAAATGGTGAAGACCAATGGTTACTCTTTCCTGCTGTGTTTGCTCATGATTTAACTGTCTCTTCTGGGTAGTCGGAAACCCAACAAATTGAACTTAGGGTTTTTGTAGCAGCTATGCATTCAGAGGTTTGCTAGCTTGTTTCTACTAGAAAAAAGTTATTTATGAGATTTCACTACGTAGCTTGAGTTTTAAATTATTCTAACATGTTACTTGTTCCCTTTATTGGTGCTATAATTTTCTATAAAAACAGATAAATTTCAAGATTAGAAATCAATTATATTTACTTTTTGTTTAATGCCTTAACAGCATAACTCAATTCAGTTTCCCATTGATTAGTGTGGCGGTTTGAAATAAAATGACCACCAAAAGAAGTGGCACTATTAAAAGGGCTAGATTTGCTGGAGTGATTATGGCCTTCTTAGAGCAAGTGTGTCACTACGAGGGTAAGATCTGAGGTCTCCTACATTCGATACACCCAGTGTCACAGTTTACTTCCTGTTGCCTACAGATCAAGATGGACAACTCTCAGCTCCTTTTCCAGCTCCATGACTGCCTGCATGCCACCATGTTTACCATCATGATGCTAATGGATTAAACCTTTGAAACTATAAGCTATCTATGTCTTTTTTTTATAAAGCTGCTATGGTCATAGTGTCTCTTCACTTCAATAATAAGCCTATGACAGAAGTTGGTACCAGGAACTGGAGTATTGCTGTGATGGGCATAACCATGATATTGTTTGAAGAAATATGGACATCACGACTGTGCATTAGAAAAGCAATTGAACACTTGAAGTGCTGCTTAATAGGCCAAACAAGTAGAAGAACCTTTTGAAATCAGACATGCAGATGTAGAGTTTGAAGTCTTTGGTCTGGAATTTCCACACTATGCTCCCTTCCCTATGATTTTAAATGATAATGGATATCCTGTGCCATTATATCTTAGAAGTGTATGATCTGCTTTTTTTCTCACTATGATGATAATGAACTAAATCTCTGAAATAGTAAGGTGGCCCAAATAAAATGTTTTCCTTCATAAAAGTAGTCATATTGTCTCTTCACAGAAATTGAAACCTTCTCTGAAATAATAAGTATCAATATGAAGAAATTTGAATGTAATAGTTTATGTTTTCATAATCACAGGTTGATGCCTTACGATGTTAAATCCAACATTCTATTGCTGGATGTGTTTAGATGTAGTGGTATTTTGATAAGTATCCCAATTACTATTTTTTTGACCCATTAGAAATTTGAATGTAATAGTTTATGTTTTCATAATCACAGGTTGATGCCTTATAATGTTAAATCCAACATTCTATTGCTGGATGTGTTTAGATGTAGTGGTATTTTGATAAGTATCCCAACTAATATTTTTTGACCTATTATTTCTCTTAGAGATGGAGAGCAATCCAAATCTTGGCTATTTAAAAGTGGCATTGCTTTATAAAACTGAAAATCTTTAACACTCAAAGCAACCAAGATTTCTGCCTGAGTTAGTTCTATAAATTAATTAACTTTCTTGCCTTCATTGTTTCACTTCATGTTTTTCCACAATATTAGGAGCATCCCTAAATGATTGTTAATTATTTTTATTTTCTTTTTTTTTAGTTTGTGTGTGTGTGTGTGTGTGTGTGTGAGAGAGAGAGAGAGAGAGAGAGAGAGAGAGAGAGAGAAACATCTAATTATAGTGATCTAGTTCTTGTTCTTTTGTCTTTCTATTTTGTTTTGTTTCTCTGCATAACCCTGGCTTTCCTAAAACCTTCTCTGTAGATTAATCAGGTTGTCCTCAAACTCAGAGATTCTCTTACCTCTTATTCCCAAGTTTTAGGATCAAAGGCAAGTGTCACCACTGTAACATGAGGGCCTGCTTGTCAGGGTTTTTTTGTTCTGCCCAGTTCCCACAGCCACAAGTCCCAAATAAAATCACACAGAGGTCTCTATAAGTTATAAACTGAATGGCCCATTAGCTCAGGTTTCGTATTAGCTCTTATAACATATATTAATCCATTATCCTTATCCACATGGCTCAGTACCTTTTTCAGGGAGGTAGAACAAATCCTGCTTCTTCCGTGGTCTGGGCAGGACTGGGGAGGAATGGGCTTCCTCCTTCCCAGCATTCTCCTGTTCTCATTGCCCTGCCCTACTTCCTGTCTAGTTGGCCCACCTATACTTCCTGCCTGGCCAATCAGCATTTATTTAAAACATGATTGACAGAATACAGACAATTCTCCTACATCACAACACTGCCACTGTGATTTGTGCTTCTTATGACTTAACCTTCAGCAGAAACCACTGTTTGACTTCAATTATCATGATATCAAGAAGTTTCCATTTTCTTGCAGAAATTTATATTGGAGTCCTTGAATTCTTGAGAAATTTTGGTTTGGATTACGCACCCACCATTTTATCTAATATTCTCAGCTGCAGCCTCCAAATAGGAGCAGGGCCAGCTTTACTCCTTAGGACGCACAAGAAAGGGAAGGTATTATGTGGCCTTAATCATAATTTCCCTTTTAGGGTTTACAGCTAAGAGACATTACCCCAAGCCTTCAGGCAAACTTGAAGCATCTGGGTTCTGTTCTTCAACTCTAAAGCTAGCACAGTGAAGTTCACTCTAAAGGAGTAACATTTGCTCTGATAAGTTTGCTCTGAAGTGCTGCTTTAAATAAAATGAACACTTGGAAGTCTGACTGACAGATATTAGAGATATCCGGGATAAGAAAAATATTCTACTGAGAGAATCAAGAAAGTAAAAAGTGGTACTGTTTGGGATACTTCCAAACAAGGAGATTCTGAGCCAAACTAAATCCTAAGAAGTGTTTGAGAGGTTGTTCAATTCTTATTTGTATCTCTGAAATTACCTTATTATGGTTCTGACTCATTTTCTGATGTCTGATCTTTCAGCCTCTGGAGACGAGTAAGAATAAAGTTATCTCTTAAGTAACTTTGTTCAAAAAAAATAAAAATAAAAAAATCTCCTCACCCAGACTTGTTCTATTTTCTAAACCATTGCTCTTCTATAAGCCCTGAAAACGCAAAATTCAATTGAGTAGAAACAGAGTGCTTAAAATTCAGATCAGTGCTGTATTTTACTTCTCTCCTTCTCGTAAAGTGTCCTTCCATCCCCACCAGTGCCGTAATTCAAATAAATGCTGATGTGCTCCTATCGTGGTTCTTCTCAGCTATAAAAAGGTTTCAGCGATTTCCTTTGCTCTGTAGCTGGTGTCAGACATAGTTACGCCAGCTGATTTCATTTAGTAAGAACTACTTGAAAAGGGGGGAAAGGCCAATGAATCCAATCTCCACCTACACATAATTGAACACTCTGTGAGGTGTTTATAAGGGATGTCCTTCACTCTTCATTTATACAACTGCTTTGTATAAAATTATAAGAGAAAAGTATCTTCAAACTTCCGCATTTGGTGTTTATCTCAGTTGACACCTAGACTCTTAACTTTTCCAGGAGAAACAGCTACTTTTTTCACTAGTGCTAAGTAAGCGTATTAACAGCAACGCTTTTTAGACCAACTATATCTGAGGTCTAATAATATTTTAATATTTCATTTTGTAGTGGGTTTGTTTTGTTCTTGTCTTCTTTTTTTTATTTTTTAGCTGCCTCCACAATGCCTGAAGATTCAATAGCACCATCACGGTGCAGACAGCAGCTCATGGCCCCTCTCCGCACTTCCAAGGGAAACATTACCAGCTCAATCTACCTATATGTTCAGGCGTTCAGACTAGTGAAGTCATTTAGAGTGTTCTCTCAACCTGTCCTCCCATTTTTTACTCAATCAGAAAGCAGTTATTAACTCCTAAGGCTAAAACCAAAAACCAAAACAACAGCAGATAGGAGCCTTGATGTCTTCCTCTCATTTTTTTAATTGGGAATTCAAACCTTCCTTAAATTCCTGAAATACCCACTTTTCAAAACTATATATTAAATCAGAATACACAGCAATGTCTTACTCTATGAAACAGACTTTCTTGTTTGTCTCATTTATCTTTTACTAACAACCTCAGAAGATGAGATCACTCCTTTATATTGATTTTTTTGCCAATAGTTCTTCCCATTAAAGGTCAAAATTTATATAAACACTATAATTTTGTGTTGTCCCATAAGTAGCCGTCAGTACTTGTTATTGGTACAGTTTCATCCTCTTTCCAGCTCACCACATTCCACAATCCTACAGTGTTAATACAGCTTATGTCTCCCCAATACCCTCTCCAGGCTTTCCTGGGCTCCCGTGCTTTACATTGATGTTGCTGTTTTCTATATCAACATTATTCATGGAAAGCACAGACTTTGTGTGATACAAATAGGACTGTGTTCCTCTGACTCTGGCATCTGCTTGTAAGGATGGGTGCTTTGCCTTTTGTCTCTGCCCAGTCCAACATGGTGAAGGTCCATTCACTGCCTCTGAGAGCCATTGTTAAGCATATTTTTAATTTACACTTATATTTTAAGTTAACCCATTTCTATTCATCTGTGCATTGACATGTAGATGTGGCTTACAGGCAAGATTCCAGCGCATCTGTTCCCTGGAGTGGCTACATGGCATCTCTTGAGTCTGTCTTTTTTCTCCCAGCATTCAGTTTAGTTCCCCCCTCCTAGCTCTGTTCTCTCCTATCACAGGCCAAGCCAACTTCTTTATTAATTAACCAGTAAAAGCAACACATATACAGAAGTATTTACCACACCATACAGGGTTCAGATATGGAATGATGAAAAAAAAAGAATAAAAGAAATACAACTCATCTTCTAAGTAGCTCTTTTTGGAGCTCCTTAAACCACTAAGAAATCTTGCTAATAGGTTCACGCAGTCTATCTATTGTATGTGTTTCTACTGATGGGTGACCTATCCTCCTCAGTATCAGGAAGGCAGGAATCAAACCATCTTTATCTCTGTATCTCCAGCGATGACCACAGAACCTAATGCTCAGTCAGTAGGCAAAGCACAATTGAAATTAAAACTGTTATATTTATAACCTGAGATCTCTACACTGTTTCCTGACTGGGATGTATTTATCTCTATTTGGTTTAAAAGATTATGGTATCATGATAAAAAGGGTTATTAATCTGCTTCCAAACCAGCATCCTCCCCACCTCCCATTTCCCTCCCCCTCCTCCCACTTCTCTCCCCCTCCCCCCACTCCTCTCCCCCTCTCCCCATTCCTCTCCCCCTCCCCCCACTCCATTCCCCCTTCCTCTCTAGTCTGAAGAGCAGTCTGGATTTTCTGCCCTGTGGGAAGTCAAAGGTCCTCCCCCCTCCATCCAGGTCTAGGAAGGTGAGCATCCAAACAGGCTAGGCTCCCATAAAGCCAGTACATGCAGTAGGATCGAAACCTAGTGCCATTGTCCTTGGCTTCTCATCAGCCCTCATTGTCTGCCATGTTCAGAGAGTCTGGTTTCATCCCATGCATATTCAGTCCCAGTCCAGCTGGCCTTGGTGAGCTCCCAATAGATCAGCCACACTGTCTCCGTGGGTGTGTGCACCCCTCGTGGTCCTGACTCCTTGCTCATGTTCTCCCTCCTTCTGCTCCTCATTTGGATTTTGGGTGTTTGTTCCGGTGCTCCAATGTGGGTCTCTCTCTCTCTCTTCATCCATCGCCAGATGAAGGTTCTAAAGTGATATGCAAGATATTCATCAGTATGGCTATAGGATAGGGTCATTTCAGGTTCCCTCTCCTCAGTTGCCCAAGGTACTAACTGGGGACCTCGCCCTGGGCACCTGTGAGCCACTCTAGGTTCAAGTATGTTGCCAACCCTAGGATGGTTCCCTTAATAAGATATATACTTCCCTGCTCCCATATCCACCCTTCCTTTATCCCAACCATCCCATTCCGCCAAGCTCCCCCATCCTCCCCTTCTCACTTTTCTCACCCCATTTGCCCTTAGCCCCATCCTACCTCACCCCCAAGATCCCAGTTTTTGCCTGGCAGTTTTGTCTACTTCCCATATCCAGGCGGAATTCACAATTAATTTTTAGGGATTTTTTTCCAATTTCAGGAAAATTTCTCATTTTTCTATTACCAAAACTAGAAAAAATAAGTATAATACACAAGACAGATTGTTGATTTTGTTCAAGTAGTTTAACAATAATGATATTATAGTGATTTGATGCTCATTAATAAGTATCAAAATAATGGACTTAGAGTTTTCTGTGACATGAGACAGTTTTTCAATAGATTACAGTATAATTACGGTTTAAAACACACTGGATCAATACTATGGGAAGCAGAGGGAGTCTTGGTTATTTACTGCTGACTGACAGTGATTTTTCTGTGAATGTAAGTGATTAGCAGCAGCAGTGGCGATTAAGAGGCATCACGAGTCTCCGAGCTCTGCATGTCTTTCATATTTTAATAATGCGATTAGAGTT
This sequence comes from Microtus oregoni, assembly GCF_018167655.1. Taxonomy (NCBI): domain Eukaryota; kingdom Metazoa; phylum Chordata; class Mammalia; order Rodentia; family Cricetidae; genus Microtus; species Microtus oregoni. The sequence goes on along the minus strand of NW_024543077.1, from coordinate 7,853,639 downwards.
TAAGGTTGAGTCTCAACTCATTATTTCTCTCCTTTGCCAGACATAGAAATGGAAGAGCACCAGCTCATCAGATGTTTCTACAGAGTGAGTCACAATGTGAGACAAACAGTTTATTTATTACAACTGCCTAGGTCGGCAACAAGCCTCATACAGCTCACATAGCTGTGTTTGATAAACACATAAATATCTATGACAATGGTACAAGAGAATCATAATATAATTATTTCATGATAATGAATTTAATTTAATAGTTGTTAGTTTCTTCTTCCTCCTCCTTCTCGTCCTCTTCTTCCTATTTCTCGTTCTTCTTCTTCAGTTGTAAGCAGGACTTTCTACTTAGAGATAGGATTTTAAAAGCATGACTCTAAAACTTACGTAGAATAGTAACAAAATTTGAAAAAGAAATTAGCCAGATACCCTGAAGCTAGCTTAACGGCTACACAGTAAAAACCAGCTGAACTGAAGCTTCTTTCATGTAAATAAGCATTAGGAAAAGGTGTAGCAATGTTTACAGAATAGGCCACAACAAATATTTTTTTTAATTTGCATTAAGAAACTGTAAATTAAAATTTAAAAAAGACTGTCAGGGGTGGCTCACATCTTTAATCCCAGCACTGGAAAGTCAAAAGCAGGTAAGACTCTGTGAGTTCAAGTTCAGCCTGTTCTGCAAAGCAAGCTCGAGAATACCTTAAGCTACACAGAAAAACTCTGTCTCAAAAAATAAATTAATTAAAATGAATACTAAATAATAAATAAAATTATTTACAAGAATTATTTTACAGGTTAAAATAGACATCAAATCAGATTTTTATACATACACTTTCTACTGCAACATACATTTGAATACAACATGTAATAATAGAAGAATCTAGACCTAACAAAGAATAGATCTAACAAGAATAATGCAGCAGACAGAAGAAAGACATTATTAAGTGAAATAAGCTCTGTGTCTCAGTTGGTATTCTGTTAATGAAGAGAAAGTATGGCCATGGCAACTCTTATAAAGACTTCATTTACATGGGTTTGTCTTATAGTTTCAGAGCTCTACTCCTATATCCTCATGGCAGGAAGCAAGGCAATGTTTAGGTGGACATAGTGCTGGAAAATAACTGAGATTTCTACATTTGGCTCCACAGGCAGCAGGAAGGAAGAGACTGTGCATCTGGCTCAAGTACTTGAAACCCCAAAGTCCACCCCCAGTGATATGCTTCTTCCAACATGGTCACAGCTACTTCCACAAGGCCACACCTCCTAATTTTTCTCAAATAATTTTTTCTTTAACAACCAATCCCTAATAATCAAGCATTCAGATAGTTGAGCCTATGGGAGTCATTCTTATTCAAATCACCACACCCTGGTTTAAGATGTCTTAGACTACGGCAGAAATCACCTAGAAATCAATACTCTAATTTATAAGAAAAAAATACACTTCAGAAAATCATCTGATAAGATTCATGAATCAACAATATATTACCCAAATTCAACATTCTAATCAATGATACAGTTTTACGATGCAAAGCTCAAATGAAGAAGGTGTTTTAAAGTATACAAATTCAAGTTAATAGATGCGTACCTGCAAGTTATAAAGGTTTGAGGATAAATGCAAGCTATAAGATTACTCTCTCGTTATACTGCTATTCCTAGCCTTAACATTATCAATAAAATGCTGATAAGCAGTTAATATAACTTTGGCAGAGTACTACCACTACTGTACTGCAAGATTAAGATTTTACATTCTCCTTGGTCTTTTTGTAAAGATACTGTTCATTGTGAAGAAAAAATAAAAATAAAAAACATCTGTCACAGTCATTCTGGCATAAATATGTTGCTATTCATACAATGTGTGTGTGTATATATGTGTGTATTGTGTGTGTCTAAAACATATGGTTTACATAAATTCAAAGAATTCAAGAATTCTTGTGAACTCCAGGGAGCCAAATTGAAGTATTTTACCATAAACAGGTCAAATGCACCCTTCTCTCAATTATCCCAAATCTTTCTACCTTTCCCTGGTCATGACACCCTCCTCCTCAAATACCAGGACCTACAGAAATTTTTTCCTCCTAAACTTAACTTTGTCCTCTGCTCTGCCAACACCTCACCAGTTCCAAGGGACACTGGACAGTCCCACACCACAAATTCTGGATAGAGTGAAGGAACCAGATGGCCCAAGACATGGCCAGCATCCCAGCTTTCTAAGGTCTCCCAAGATTTTAACATTTAACACCCACAAATTACCAGGAAGCAAACTCGATGTCCTCCTACCCTTAACCTGCCATGCCAAACTCCTTTTCTTTTTATTATAAGAAAAAGAAGGGAATGTTATAATTTCAAGTATACAGGTATGCCTTGTGACCTGGTTACCCTTCCCCTTTAAGAGACAAGCTCCACCCACTCCCAATCTCCCCCTTCCTGCAAGCTGATTTTATCTGTCTCTCTGCCTAGTCTTCTTCTGAAGAAACAGCAACCCTCTCCCTCCCTCCTCCTGCCCTCTTCTTCCCTCTTTCTCTGTCCCTCTATTCCTCTCCCTTTCCTGTTTCTCTCTTCTCCTCCATACCCCCTGCCTTCTCACACCCTCCAATATCCACTAAATAAACTTTCTATTCCTAAGCTCTCTCTCAATACATGGTTTATCAATCTGTCCCCTTACCAGCCTCAGTCTTCACCCACTGTGGGATCCACAAGGGTCACTCGCGCCAATAAATCATAACACTTATTCTATTCTCATTTTACAAATATGATCATTTCATGCGCAAAAACTATTTCCACGATTTTTAACTTAAGAAGTTGAATTCTTCCAAAATTATTTTATTAACTAGGGGATCGATTTTTCTTTGCCATTTTATATTCAGCAATCCCAAGTTTTCATTATCTTTTTTTATCTCCCTCTATGTTGTGTAATTGTGTAGATTCTGAAAATCCAGTTCCCTTAGGAGAAGATTCATCTCTTCTCAGGGGAGAGGAATAAAAGATACGAAATGAAGACATATTTTGCAGAATCAGTGATGCGGGTCTTATTAGTTTGCAGTAGAGAGCACTCCCGTCGCTGTGAGGTCCACAGGTCTACTGTGTCAGTGCTGTGCCTCACCTAAGCTCCCTTCCTTCTCTTCTCTAATGCTAGACCTCATATATGACAAAGGGCACATTCTTAACATGCCTGGGCACGGACCTTTGCCAAGCAGGAGCAGCTCCCAGGAGAGTACACATTCACTCCCAGTCACTTACATGACAAGGGTCAAACTGTTTCAAATGAATTTTTCCTAGTTAAGATTCTAAGAAAGAAAAAAATCATCATTGTAAAGAAATCCGGTTAAGTGCCTTCTTTTTAACCCGACAGCAAAGCGAGAAGAGTTCTACGTAACCATGGGTCTCTAAGGACCGTAGAATAAATGTTCAGAACTACTTTTGTAAACACATCTTTGACAATAGCTAATTTGTCTTTAATTTGAGGAGAGTATGTAACTTAGATTTGTTTATTTGTGACTACAAACTTTGGAAACCATAGAAATTAATTTAATTAAATTATATACTCTTTATTTTGCAAAGATATTATAATTCCCCTTTGGGTTGTCAATACGTTTTAAATTCTGCTGCTGTGATAAAACACCCTGCCCATAAACAACATAGTAACAGCGATTGTTAGACTTGAAATTCCAGTCCATCTTTGAGGAGTGTTAAAGAAAAGAATTCCATATAGTCCAGAGCACAGAGAAATAGATGTGTGCCCTCGGCTGCCCTACTTTCCCTATCCTGTAAAGTTCAGGCACCCCTGACAAGGAAGTGCTGCTGTCTATGGTGGGCTGATTCTTTCTACAGTATTAGCAATGAAAGAGTCCCTCAAAGTCTTGCTTAGAGGTCAACATGATTTAAATGATCCATGAATTGGTGTGGTCTTATCAAGCAATTCTTGGTTGTGGAAATTGACATTTAAAACAAGCCAGAACAGTTCTTTAGCAAAGATCTAAGTGTCTTATGTTGTTTCTTTGTTGATTGTTTTTCTATATGTTAAACCCAATTAATCTTATATTTACTGGGAGTTGTGATCTTGCACATTGCTCTAAGAGAATAAAGGGATGAATTTTGGATTTTCTATTAAAATGCCTATCTCTTTGTATTAATAGTTTTGTATTGAACAGAATGATATTTAGACTTTGAAATAATTACTCAGGTCTGGAGCTCAGAAAATTTTAAAGACAGAGATTAGGTGCTCAAAGTGTAATGATTTTAACTATGAAATCCTTGGCATAATAGAAATTATGAGGAAGTTAGTTTCTAGTTTTATGAAACATTGAGGTAGATACAGTGAGATGTTATGCAAAAGCCAAAATTTGCAAAAGTTACAGCTGAGTTTTCTCCTTAGTTTCCAATATACACTCAAGAAGTAAAATATAGGTCCTTTTTGTTGCTGTAAAAGTAGAGGTAGCATGAAAACTCAATAAGGGTGAGTAGACGCTATCAGGTTGGGAAACCATTGGATAGAAAATCATTTTAAAAATAGTCAACAAACCAGCCTGTTTGCCTTCACATCTTCCATGTGAATGCCAATGCAAAAGTATTATTTATGGGATAAATAATCAGGGAAATGGAAAAAACTGTAATTAAATAGGTATCCCAGGACCACTCTTAAGTACCATAAGAGAAAAAAAAATAAAAATTAAGGTGACATTTTTATGGGTCCACTGACTGCATTGTAGCTAAACAATGTTTTGAAAATATTCAAGATTGATGTTTGAAATAAGGAATTTCAGAAAACAAAGGGGAAATATTGATTTTTTTTCAACTGTAGAATCAGGAAGACCTTGAGAGGCCAAGTCCTAGCAACTGCCAAGCAGGAGGGTATTGATTCTTGTTATATGAAGACAAACATTGGGTCCAGCTGTTGTCTATGGTAGAACCATGTGAGCTCAAATGTAATGTTGGTGAAAATAATAGAAAGATTCACAGTGTAGCCAGGTTCCTAAAATACCTATCAGGAAAGATAAATCTTCTAGATTTGATTCATTAAATTTGTAAGTTATAAGTATGAAGGTCTTTGTAACTTTGTAACTAATTCTTGTCCTATGAAGCCTTACAAGGTTTAGAAGTGGTAAACTTAAATTTAGGGTGAGAAATTGAACAGCATTGACTGTGTGCTTGAGCAAATGAAGTTTGTAGGTAACATAAGTTTAAGATAAAAAGAAAATGGAATCTGTGTCATTTCTCTGGGTTGTTACAATGCTCTACTATTAAGATGTTTAGTAAAGACTGGTTAAAAATGTTAGGTGTTTTATATCATAGAATATTTAATTTTAAAATTGCATCAAAGGAATTAATTTCAACTAAGGGAAGTAGGATGGGTAGCATAGACAAGTAGAAAGTGAAGAGCTAACACCTCTGACAGGTAAAGACACAAAGTGTATAGGTAAAATCTGAGACTATGTTCTAGCTGATTGGACCAGAAGTCTAACCGAGCATTTACCATATTTAGATAGATCTGCATTGCCAGGTATTAGGATGACAAGAACTAGTAAAGGCCTAAACATAACAAATTCCAGGCCACTCACTAATCCCAGACCTAGAGAAAACAGGTTGAGACAGCTCTTAGTTCCTTATAGAGAATCATCCCCATGATAGACTAGAGCAGGAAGTCCAGAGAGATGTATTCACAAAGACTCCACCAATGGATCATTAACATTTTCTACATCACTGATATTTTGTATTCATATATAAGGATATTATCTCAATAATAGCTACAATATTTATTTTGTTATTCTTCCTTGTACAAATGAGATTTTTTTGTTTGACAAACTCCACTCTTTGGTTATTTTACCATTAGATATAAGACATGGAAGCAAGTAGCTGTCTTTTAAGCTTTAAGTCATACCCATACTCTCAAATGCACAGTTAGTGCCTGAAATACAGATGGTCAAGAACCTCACATAACCTATATATAATTAGAATTAATTTATAAAATGAACGCAGTAATGAATAAAAGTAAGATGGTAATATTTTGTGTAGTAGAAGTTGTATGAATGTCTTATCTGTATTTATTTTAAAAGGTATTATATTGTACTGTTTTGTATTGTATTCTACTTCTTTTGGTGATGGTTGTCATGACACAATGCTTAAGGGGTGACATGAAGTTAGGTAAATGACATAGGCATATTGGTTACCTGTGACTAACATAGTTAAATAAAGCTACAAACACAGCAAGGGATGAATGGTTGAATGTACATGCCATCAGTCCATGGTCACAACTGATGGAGGAAGGTCATTGGCTAATAAAGAAACTGCCTTGGCCCATTTTATTGGTTAGAACATAGGTGGGTGGAGTAAACAGAACAGAATGCTGGGAGGAAGAGGAAGTGAGCTCAGACTCGACAGCTCTGCTCTCTGGAGCAGAGGCCATGCTCCCCTCTCCCAGGCACATGCTATGAAGCTCCGACCCTGGATGGATGTAGGCTAGAATCTTCCTGGTAAGCGCACCTTGGGATGCTACACACATTATTAGAAATGGGCTAGTCCAGGTATGAGAGTTAGCCAAGAAGAGGCTAGATATAATGGGCCAAGCAGTGTTTAAAAGAATACAGTGTCCGTGTAATTATTTCGGGGCATAAGCTAGCAGGCGGCTGGGGTGCTGGGGACACAGCCCCGCCGCTCTTAATACAACACATAATGAACAGAAAATCTTCTTAGCATGAGGATATCGTACACTTGGAGTTGTGGTCCATCTCTCAGTGACAGGTTTGAGTAGCATCTTTTGGAGAATGACAGGAGGGAGTACGTGTGGTAGTAAACGGGAAATGGGACATGTATGAGGGCAGGAGGAAGTGAATATGATTGTATAGATGGGAAATGCATGAGGACAGGGGGAAGTGCATGTTGTAGTATAGATGGGAAATGCAGAGCATGGGGCAGTGAGATGGCTTTAACTTCGTAGAAAACCTGGCAGGACACTTCTGTTAAGGCTCTCATTCTCCATGCTTGTTTTACTCTTCTTTGTGATAATGGACAGAAAGTAGTACAAACATGGAAAATTGACTCTACTTCAGTTAGAAGAGCAAGTAGTTTCAGGAAGTGTTAAGTGATTAGGAGAAATAATACATCACACTAAAGGTTTACATTATTCAAGATTTCTGTTAATCACATGAGTGCAATCATGTATATCTACAATCTGAATAATCTGGAAAGGTTAAATTAACAAGGTTAGGCTTCCAATATATTAGGAAACAATATATACTACAAATATTTATAAATATTATTAAATAGTTGTACATCAGGCTTGATTCAAGTCAAATAAAAACATTCTTAAAATTTAATATCCTATATATGAATTTTCTACTTTTAAATATATTAGTTTGAAATGACATGATTTAATGCATTCTAATTTTGACAATGGCAATAATATAAAACTACAATAAGACTGGGACAAAAATTTCTGGTGATTTTTCAGTTCTGTTAATCTACCTGTTTAAACTAGATTTATATTAAACAATTAAATGTATCTTGTCTACTCATATAAAAAGAACATATGGATGATCTCACTAGTAGCAAAATAATGTATTATTTTTATTAGAATTTGAATGATTTCTTTGAAAATTTCAAAAATTGTTTTAAAAACTGTAACATGGGTAGAGAGGTGGTTCATTGATTAAGAAGCTACAACTATCAACTATGTAACATGGAATTATAGCACAAAAGAAAAGAATGCTTGAAAATACTGAAAATTGAAAAAATTCAACTTACACAATTTTTTTCAATACTTGATTGTTAGTTACAATTTCTAAAGTTCTGGGATTTCACAGCTATAATACATGGTCTCTATATTGAGGAATATTAGACAAGAATAACAGCTATCCTGGAGATAGCTTTCTATGACCTGTCTGGCTCTCGGATGGTCACCACCTTATAGATTCAGTTCAGACGTTGTGAAAGGACAGAAAGTACTCCTATTTCATTAAAGCAAACATTTTCTGAAGACTTCTTAGCTGTGCAGCAACTCAGGCTTTTATTTACTTGTTTATTTACTTATTTGTCTATTTATAATAAAACCTATGTGACTGATTGCTGATAGCAAAATCTATCTTCTATGATGATTTTTCGTACAAACATTAGGCTCATTGATCAACCCATCTATTCCCTTATGTGTGGATCATATAAATCATAAAAAATTATATGTGAATTAGTCTACAGAGGCCGTTGATATGCCAAAGTCATTGGCACAGAAAAAGTATACTCTGTAATCCATTTAGCCACTGTGCTAATGCAATAGTGTCGTCAACCACATTTTTAAATCTCTAACAGAACACATCTGGTAGACCTGAGCAAGGTGGGCCAATAATTTAGGTTCTATAAAAGAAAAGATATTTGAAACATTTTCTTCCCCATTTCTCTATCATTTTATCTCTCCTCACTTCTCTATTTATAATGTTATCATTTCTATCAGTTATTTTGTAACATATATTAACAGATGTATAATGCAGACAATATTAAATTTTAATTTTGAAAAGACAAATGGACTGGCCTGCCACTCAGAGCCTAGTATTTGGCATAAACCTGGTACACAATGTCAGTTCATCTCTAGTCATCCTAATTCTGGTCTTGTGACTAACTTAAGCATCGAAAAAGAAGAAATGCCTCTTACATCTGCAATATAGAACCTAAAATAAACAAATAATAAACAGAAAGGTTTATGATGGAGGCTGTAGCTGACAGGAAAGACACAAGGTTTGGAAGTTCCAAATGGATTTCATTAGGTAGGAGAAATAATAAGTGGAGTAAAGAATAATCAGTCCTTCCTTTCCAATAGCACCAATGCAATGATTCCAGGCAGAGAGGACTTATTTCACAGCAGTGCCAAATACCTCTTTTCTTGTTCTCTTTGTTTCCCAAGCTTAGTTGTGGAATACTCAAGATTTATCATTCCTGCAAGATTATAAATAGTGATGGTAAAAATATTTGGTAAAATTAGTTTGGATTGTCTCGGTGGTGTATATGTATGAAACCAGGTTAAGCATGGAACAGTCTTACATATTACTATGAAGACATATTTCAGGAACACACAAACATTAATAGATAATGATAATTTTATGAACATTTCCACAGCAGTATGATAATTTACACAGTAATGTTTATGGTTATCATACGATAGCTGAAGCTCATATTTATTTTCTGAATATAAGTATTTCTTTAAGATATTTAAAGCCAGCTCCTGTTCAGCAATAACTTTTGTAGAGCAAGATTTCTATATAAATTAATACATACAGAACCATTATGAAGAATTAGGTTTTCAAAAAACCTATCAAAAGAACACAAGTTCATAGTTTTGCTTATAAAAAAATCATCTTATTAGATCAGTACTAAATTTAATCATTAGACATGTCCATTAGCCAAATATTATTAATTCATTGATTGAACAATAGTTTCAGTGGTTCCATTTTGTCCCAGTCATCTCTGTATTACACAAAAGTGTTATTGGTCAATTTTGCATTGCTTCACGGAGATACCTGAGGCAGCTGACATAAAGAAAAAGGGTTTATAGATCTTAAGATCAAAACTCCAAAGACTCGCTAGGATTTGCTTCCTCGTGGGTAGACTTCTGGTGCAGACAGCAGATGGCAGCACACCATTCTAAAGCATGCACAGGTACAATTGTTCATGTCCCAAGTCAGAACTGGAGTACCATCTGCTTGTGACCATGCTTTGGGTGACACACATACCTTCCATAAAGGACCACACCAGTTGCCAGTACTGTAATCTGGTTAAAAATGCCTTTAATATTTAAATCCTTAGGGAAATCATTAAACTATAATATGAATGCACATTTTCCATGGTAAAAGGCAATAATTACTTGATTATAACCTAATTAAAAATACTTATTTTGATCTTTAAAATGCAATGAAAAGACAAGAGAGTCTTAGGCCTATAGAATGAGAGTAGCAATAGATAAATATAGATAAATAGATAAACAATAATGGGACATTAGAAACAGAAAAGAGAGAATGATAGACAGAAACAAGTAGACAGATACTATTATATATATATATATATATATAGTCACAGATATTATTTGTGAGACACTATAATAAGCCCAGTATCAGAACACATTTGTATAAAATAAATGATATATTTGTGAATAATTAGTTAGGCATATAAAAGTTAGGAGAAAACCCCAGCCATGAATATTATATTCCCTTCTCTTAAATTCTGAACTACAATAAATCTGAGATATTCATGAAAACAAAGTAACGTCTGATTACTTTTCCAAATACTGAGAAATATTAAATCTAGATGTTATGTTACTTACACTGTATATAGTCAAGTCAGTGTAGTGCACAAACTTGAAAGTATTTCTCTCAATATAAGCTTCTTTCAACATTTCCTGTACTGTCTTAGTGTATCATTTGTCTCTTAATATATAACAAATAGTTCCCAAACACAATGGCTTAAAATAGTAGCAGTAATCTGCGTTGAGGATTCAACTTGGTGCTAGAGCACCTACCTACCATATATAAATAGCAATTAAATAAAAATAGCTTACAATTCTGAGAATATGTAGGCTAGGTACTGTGGAAAAATTTATTTGGTACCCCATTCCTATGGTTACCATCAGACATCTAGAGATGCAGTTATTGGGAGACTGTACTGAGTTAGCCTTTGAAAAGAAGTTTATTCAAAAGTCTGGCAATGTAATACATTTGGGCAGACTCTCTACTCTGTACTTTATACTCTTTCTGAGACAGCTTCTTTGTGTACATAGCAAGGATTACAGGATTCTTTGAGTGAAAGATCTGGAGAGTTTAAGGTGTGAACTACAATACCTCATGTCCTAGACTCATAACTTCCCCCATTTAATGTTGTTCTCACAGAACACGGCTAGCTGCAATGTAAGAAAGAACAACAAGAGTTAAAAGAGATAACTTACTACACATAGAAAACATAAGAGCCATATTAATTTTCAAATTTTAGATCTATATTACTACCACAAAAGTTTCTATCTCTTGATTGTGTCATAGTAGGGACAATTTTCTCTTTTATTGTATCACAAGCCATCTCGGTGCTCTTAGCTTCCAATTCTCTGTTTCATTTCTCTTATATTTCTATAGATCTCAACAATCTGGAAACATTTGGAATTTCCTTACAATAAAATCTGAGAACAACAAAAAAAAAACTATAAGACCTGGATTGACTTGAGATTTTTAATTCTTAGGGAAGGATTCCATTCAAGGGCTATGACATGTTTTAGATGGAATATCCCCATCAGTTAAAGGAGAAAAAGTGAACTCATGGACATAAATTTGCTTTCTAAACTAAAATGCTATATTTAAATAATAAACAATAAATGTATAAATTCTTGTGCTTTTTTTACTCTTATTGAGAATAGATTGTTTTTCTCACATCATATATCCTGCTTGTATTTTCCCCTTCTACTTGTACTTCTTTCCAACATCCCCTCCCATCTGGAAGTACTCCCTTTCTGTCTCTCAGTAGAAAACAGTCTTTATTAATTTTCTTAAGAAAGCAAGCTATCATTTTTCACTTGACATACCAATCCCAGTTCCCACTCCTTCCCCTACTCCCATTCCATCCTACTTTCCCTCCTTAGAGAGGGTAAGGCACATTGCTTTGGGGAATATCCAAGGCCCTCCCTACTATATCTAGTCTGAACAAGGTATCTACCCAAAGAGAATTGGCTCCCAAAATGCCAGTGCATGCAGTAGGGATAAATCCTGGTGCCAGTGTCAGTGCTGCCACAGTCTGCCCCAATCATACAACTGTCACCTAGAGAAATTCCCAGGAATTCAGAAGGACAACCCCAGTTAAGTCCCTAAGCAATAGAGGAGAGGGTGCCTGAACTGGCCTTGCCCTGTAGTCAGATTGACGAATATCTTAAATGTCATCATAGAACCTTCATCTAGTAACTGATGGAAACAGAGGCAGAGACAGACAGTACTGGGCTGATTTTATTAATATTGCTGTTTAGTACAATATGAAATAAGGGATAGTGATACCTCCCAGAGTTCTTTTATTGTTCAGGATTATCTTAGCTATCTTGCTTTTTCTTGTTTGCTTGTTTTTGTTTTGCAATATTTTATTTAAAACTTCAGTAGCCTTCTGCTTGGTGGATAGTTGTTGATAATCTACTTTCGGTGGATTTTTCTTTGGTGAGTATGTAGTGTTCTGCCCTAATTTCTTCTGGTTAGATTTTAGGTCAAGTCTATTTAGTTATATATTTTAAAAAGCTACAACAGCTTACTTCTTAAATGCATTTGCTTGGAATACCATTTTCAATCCTTTTATTCTGAGGTGATGTCTATTCTTGATGTTAAAGTGTGTTTCTTGGATGCAGCAGAAGGAAAGATTTATATTGATTCTGATAGACTGTGTCTTTTTATCTGGAGAATTAGGACCATTATCATTGAGAAATATCAATTATCAATGCTTGTTGATTTCTGCTATTTTGTTTTTGGTGGTGGTGATAGTCGTGAATGTATATAGACGTGTTACTTAAATTTTGTTTTAGCTTGGAATACTTTATAATCTTCATTTATTGTGAATGAAAAATTTGCTGGCTATGGTAGTCTAGGCTGGCACCTATGGACTCTGGAAGTCTATACAACATCATTCTAAGGCTCTTCTGGTTTTAAGAGTCTCCCTTGAGAAGTCAGGTGTTTTTCTAATATATATGTTACTTAGAGATTCTCTCTTGTAGCTTTCAATATTCTGTCTGTGTTCTGTATGTTTAGTGTTTTGATTATTATGTACCTTGGGGACTTCCTATTTTGACCCAGTCTATTAGGTAATTTGTAGCTTTCTTGTACCTTGAAAGATACCTCCTTCTTTGGGATAGGGAATCTTTCTTCTTTGATTTTGTTGAAAATATTTTCTGTTCCTTTAGCCTGAGTTTCATCTTTTTCTTCTATTTTTGTTATTCTCATATTTTGTTTTTTCCTATTGTCCCAGATTTCTTTTATACTTTTTCCCCTAAGTAATTTTTTTGTATATTTAACATTTTCTTTGACTGAGGTATCCATACTTCTATGGTGTCTTCAGTGCCTGAGATTTTTTTCTTCCATTACTTCTACTCTGTAAGCAAAACTAGCCTTTCCAAAACTTTCCATTTCTAGATCTCCCTTAGTTTGAGTTTTCTTTATTGATTGTATTTCCATTCTCAAGTCTTGAAGCGTTTAATTTATTTCCTTCCACTTTTTGCTTGTGTTTTGATAGACTTACTTAAGGGATCTATTAATTTCCTCTGCAAGGAACTCTATATAGGCATAAAATATGCTACTTTAAAGTCTTTTCCCTGTGCTTCAGCTATGTTTCTATTCTCAGGGCTTGATGAGATAGGGTTGCTTGTCTCTAGTGGAGGGTATTCTCTACGCTGTTGTTGATTGTGATTTTATGCTTGTGGCTATACACTTGTGGTTGGGAAGATTTTAATTCTAGGTGCTGATACCTAGTTTTGTTTCTTTTGCGTATGTGTTTTGTACCTTTGTTTCTGTTGCTCCTCTGGTTTTGAGAATAGCTGTGTGTTGCCTGGTCGAAACTGTTCTGGGATTCTGATAATTGTGGGCACTGAATTTTTTTCTAGTTGACACTTAGGAATGGGGATGGCTTTTGGGGGTATGAATCCACAGAAATAAGGAAAACAGAATATTTCACTAAGATCTGATTAATCCCCTGGGAGTGGGGGACAAGAATAAGGAGAGCTACACGCAGCAGGTGGTCCTCGACAAAGCTGGAGATATTAAATTTAGAGGGATGTGGGTGTGTGAGGATCTGCAGTTAGCTGACTTTCCTCCCTTGATGTAGTGTCCTGTGGATTCTCTGGGAGTGCTTGCTGGGTTGGGGCATGGGGTAAAGAACAGAGTGGGTGTAGGGGAGTTTGGTGGGAAGATTTGTGGGATCCACTGGGATGGGGAAGAGGGAGGGAAGAGAGGTTGCAGCAGGTGCTATGATAAACACCTAGGGATATTTCTGGGGACTGGTTTTGCAGCAGCTGAAGGAGTGGTGAAGATCTGCAGACAGCCTACCTTCTTCCCTGCCTGGACCGCCTTATGCCAGTTACTTTGCTAATATTCTATATTGCTTCTGTAGGGTTGAGTGCTGTAACAAAAGAAGCTGCTAAATGAAAGAGGTCTACTTGGCAAGGAACTGGATACAGCTGTGAGGAAGGAGTCATTGGGAGGGAAATGCAAGTCCTTTAAGTTTAAGTCCTTGTGAAATGCTATTAGTAACTACTAGTTTAGGAATAACAGAGAAGGGAGAACATTTCTGACTAAGGAAATGAGGCCAGTCTTATTCTAATAACAAATTGTTTTCTTAACACTGTTCCTGGAGAGATTTTAATAAGTGTCTCTTCACTACAAATAGGAATCTACTACAGACCTAAGTAAGGATACCATCAAAATCCAACATGGAAAAACAATTAGCTGTGTTATTTATAGAGTTATAAGTGAGGGACTAGTTACAGGGTCATGGATGAGGCTGTACTTACAGAGTCATGGGTAAGGATGTGCTTACAGAGTCATGGGTGAGAATTGCTTATAGTATCTGCATTTGGGAGCAAGGAACCTAGTAAATCTCGTCAGTTTAAGGAACTTTCTGAAGCCATTGAATTGTTTACTTACTGGGCTCAATGATTTCCCCTCCAAAATGGATGATTTACCTCCCCTTAGAGCTCCCTGTCTTGAGAAACTTCTTTCCAAGATAGAGCGTTTTGTTTCAGAAAAAAAAATTGCTGCACTACAAAAATCTAGACAAAGAAATTTCAGAAAAAGAAATTATGACTGTTCCTCATACATACACATAGTAAAACAATAAACACAATTATTATGTAAAATGTAACATGTAACAACATTTTTAAATGAAGTATATATTATGTTTAAGTAATCTGTTTTTACCACAGTATTTATAAATCATTCAAAATAAAACTTCATATTCACAAGTAAAAGTTTGTAACAAGAAAATTGATTCAGTCTTTCTTAGGAAAAAAAATCCCATATATATTCCTAGTAAATATTCTCAGAAATTAAGACTAGAACTACTCTCCCTCAAGTTGGAAAGGTCAAGTTGGAAACGTGCCACAGATAAGAACTTATTTGATGTAGAGCTCAGCACATTTCCTCTCAGAACTAAGACAAGGGAGTGATTTCTACTTACATTGCTCACTATAAATCTAAATGCTGTGGTCAGCAAGACAGGAAAGAACAGATATAAACATTTAAAAGAAAAAATAATATTGTGTTTTCAGATGATAGAATACTTTGTGTATTTTAGCACTATCTTGACTATATCAAGGCCAATATACTTAGTGTTATATTGCACTAGACTTTTGCAAGATTTATGACTGAAGGTAAAGGAAACACGGCTGTCTTTATACAATATTTATAACTATCTAAAACAAAAGAGATTTTTTTAAAGTAAAATATCTAGTATTTTGAAATTCATGTCTATTCTCATATTGATGACTCTGTGTGTAAAAATGACATTAAGAATGTAAATATTTGAGTTGTGTAAAACTACATAAAACCCTTAAATGTTCATCATTGCCAGATAGGGAGATACATTATAGGACATCTGTATTTTAGATTGCTGTGTAGCTATCAACACAGATAAGGAATCTTCTTCTGTACCAAGGAATGTTTGCCAAAAAAACCTTTAATAAGAGCATAAAGAATAAAAGAACATTAGAGAGAGAGAGAGAGAGAGAGAGAGACCTAAAGATTGAATTAATACTTAAATGGTTATAATTATTTGATAAGAAGAGACAGTAACTGGGGAGTTGAGGGATTGAATAAATGTGAAATGTTTTGCTCTAGACTGTATGTATTTTTGATATTTGACTTAAAAATTACATTGTCTAATAAAACAACATTATTGAAAAAATTCTATTGATTTAACTGGTACAATTAAATATTGATATAAATCCAATTAGTGAAAATGGTGTGACAGTAAAACAAAGGGTCAAATGGAACAACAACGAATGGAAAAGAATATTATTATCCTTACTCTAATGAAGGTCATCTTGCTAGTAAAGAAAATAGTTGTTAATTGTATGTTCAGAAAGTATTCAGAATAATTTTTTATAGACAAGACAACCAACGGCTTCCTCATGCCCCTCTCAATCCTGAAATCTGCAGTGGAATTGGGTTTTGAGAAGACTTGTCACGTATCCCCAACCCTTGAGGAGGTGAAGGAGCAGTCAGTTACACACACACACACACACACACACACACACGTACACATACACATGGACACACAGATGCACACACATACACGTGCACATGCATGCAGGAACGCATACTAGTGGAGGAGGAAATTATTTGGTGGCTGTAAAACTAGAGAGGTATTATCACAAAAATCTGAAAAAGAAAGTATATTTGAATGCATGTTGAAAGAAGTCATTATAACTCCAAATACATAAAAATGTGTGGGTTGTCAGACTTTTTCAGGTAACAGGGAAGAAAAGAATGGCTGTCTGAGGCTTAAGGTCTCTTATACGTGACACTGTCAAGGTAGACCCATGACATCACTTGTTAGAATCAGAGGCCTGTGTATCAGACACAGTCATCCTATGGGTAAAGTATGAACTTTAGTTAACAATGGGAATATTGACCTATTTATTATAGAGTAAAAGAACCACAGAAATCTCAATTGTTAAAAATAGAGAAAATTTGTGAAATGGGGATTACATTGTCATTTTCAAAGGTTCAATATTTCTTTTTCCATTTCTTTATTTATTGCTCTAAGACAAGTTTTCAAACAACTCCAGCTGCCCTCAATCACCTTGTGTAGCTAAGGATGACCTTGAACTTCAGTCTTCCTGCATCAACCCCCACGGGCTGGGTCCTGGTGTAGCATCTGGTTGGCACAGTGCGGAGTACCAAGCACATGACTTCAAGCATTCTAGGCAAATGTTCCCCCAACTCTGATGTATCCCAGTTTCTGCTCAATATTACTGTAATTTTAAAAAAGACTGTATGGTAACTTAAATTCTCATAAAGGCACCTTTTAAAGCAGTGTTGGCACCTGGCTGTGATCCATCATCATTCATTAGTCCAGTTCAGTACTAAAATACATCTTTGTCTTTCTCCCCTGTTCACTCTAACTTTATTTATGTCATTTAATTTTTTGTATCATTTCTAAAACCATAATTATATTAACTTTAAAGTGCAACATAATATATATTTCGGATGGATTGTCATAAATTGCAAGAAGGAAGTCCAGTAATATTTTCATTTGCCATTAAATTTGTTGCTATTAAAATGGATTTTGATAAGTGTTATTAATTATGTGTACATATGAGAATCTTTAAGTGGGATTGTAGACATGACAACCACTGCTATTAGAGTTAACACAAAGGCCGGAAGATGAAGGGCTTTTCTTGGAACTGGAGTTACAGACAGTTGTGAGCCACATGGAATAGGTCATGAAATCTGAGCTCGGGTCCTATAAGAGCAGTATGAGATCTGAGCCAGTAAACCACTTCTCTAAGCTCCAGATATTTATAAATTTTAGTTGAAGAAAACATTAGAAAATGGTATTGCTTTTCAACATGTAATGGATATATCATAGATTTTTGAAACTTCATTACACTTAGAAAATTCAAAACTTTAAAACTTGAAAATCATGCTTGTTTGTAGTTTGGGGATCCTTTGCTTTACATCTAATATCCATTTATGAGTGAGCGCAGACTGGGTTAGTCTTTCTAGGTCTGGGTTACCTCAGTCAGGATGGTTTTATCTAATTGTATTCATTTGTCTGCAAATTTCATGAAGTCATTTTTTTACAGCTGAGTAATACTCCATTTTATAAATGTATCTCATTTTATTTATCCGTTCTTCAGTCGAGGGGCATCTAGGTTGTTTTCAGGTTCTGGCTATTACACATGGTGTTGTTATGAACATTGTTGAGCAATTTTCCTTGTAGTATGATTGAGTATCCTTTGGGTGTTGGGAGCAGTGAGACCCCAGATCCTGAATTTCTTGTAATCCCCTGATCTGAGTGCCTACAGCTGCTCTGAGCACAAGACCTTCAGGAGTTCCTGATGGCGGGAGAGTGGTTTCTGGTGGGTTTGGCTGGAGTGTGGCTATCTCTATATAATCTGCCCCTGAACACAATAAAGGGGGCATTCTTGGAGAATTCAAGGATGACCCGTGTCGCTGTCTCTCTGTCTGTGTGTGTCTGTGTATTTTAACCTCCAGCCCCCTTGCCCAAAGCTAGTGAACTGGGTGCCAGCGCACAGAGCGCAGACACGGGGGCGCGGTGCGCGGCAGAAGGGGACACTTTATTTCATGGTTCATAGAGAGAAGAAAAGACACGGAAGGAAGAGATTTTGAAGGCATATGCCACTCACTCACTTCCTCTAAAGAAGACCAAACTTCTGCAGTCTTAAGAAACTCACAAATTAGTACCACAAGATTGTAGTGACATTACATGCTCCAACCACAATGACTACCATTTGAGTATTTTGCAATAAAACTCTCTAAGACCAATGCCGGTATTATATTAAAACACTAATAAAATAATCCTACTTTTCTACTACGCATAGCAAAGAGTCTCGTTAAAAATCTCAATTAGTATAACACACGGACGCAACCTTAAAACAATTCTGAAGGATGCAAACATTTTATATTAAAATGTCATTGACCTATTGTTTTAAAATAGACCAACAAAGGACTTTTTCACGTTAGTGTATATTATAACTTAACGAATGTAATTATTTTAAATAGGACGTTTTCAGTGTGTGTGTGTGTGTGTGTGTGTGTGTGTGTGTGTGTGTGTTTTAAGGAGATCCAACAGATTTCAAGGCACTCAGCTTACATCACTGTCTCCGAATTCAACTCTGGATCAAGCACATCTCCCAAGTAAAACCCCTCATCTGTAAACTTGACAGTGTATCTGGCAGATACATTCCCCATTCAAAATCAAACATGACGTTACCTACTCCAGTGAGGAGACTATAAGATGCACCTTTTAATGGAACATCCAAAGAAGCCTCTGCGATTTAAAATACTTTTTATCATTGTCTTAAAAATGATTTATTCATTCAGAAATAAGGAAATATAATCAAAAATATTTTTAAAAATTAACTGAATGGAGAAAATGGCAATTGACTATGACAACAGGAGAAGATGAGCATATGTAAACAAGGGGGAAAATGTCATATGTATTCACATACAAAATAGACATATTTATGTATGTGTGCATTCATATATATTTGCAAGCATATTTTAGATGTACTTCTGCATATATTACTTAAAACAATTTAGAAATATTTTAAATGATCTGAAAAACTAAGTGGTAAGAAAAAATAAGAAAAAAGATAGAAATTTTAGAAATGTAAATATCATAATCTACACATAAAATATGCGCAATTTACAAAACAAAAAACTTGAAAATTCCCACAGAGTATTACCAAACCAGACAAAGCACATCTAAAAGATGAAATGCAGAGGCTCTACTCAAGAAATTAGAGTGTGATAACAGGAAAACAGGAGATGAGAACATTTTCCAGAAAAGTATTTCTGAATGCGGAAACATACGATTTCTAATCACGCTCCTGAGTTCACACTCTCAAGTACACATATTAACTCAGAAGAATGCTTATAGTATATTTTAGGAAAATTAAATATAAAGGGGATAACTTGCACAAAAAATATAATAAATTATTTTAGTTTAGAAATTATAAAGCAGACACTGAAGGCAAGGCTTTTTTGCAATTACATTTAGAAAGAGGAGTAGACTTCTGGCTGCTTGGCCCTTAAGAATTATCCAGACTGATGAACCCACAGAGGGTTGAAGAGGAAAGAATTTCATTGCATTCGTATTTATTTCAGAACGTGAAATTGGTAGATCATATTACTTCCTTGCAAAGCCTCTGAACATGAGCATCTTTGTGCTCTATAGCAGGGATCTAGGAACTCAGTTTGGCAGGAGGCATGGAGAGATCAATCAGTCAGAAACGATGCTAGCACAGTAGCTGGCTTGAGGAGTCCATAGAGTACACCAATTGACAGGTAACACAGCAGCCAGTCTTACACATTCTTGAGCATTCTGAGGATTCAGCAGGTGAAAGGAAACACGAGGAGATGAAAGGGAAATACAGACATATGAATAAACTGAAATTATGCTTCAGACTGCGTCATCAACGTGAACATGACAGTACAATATGATAAACCAAAATGCATACTCATGTAACTGGGAACTCAAGAGATTTGAGCTATAGCGTTGAGTTTTCAAACTCACTTTTATAAGTGAATAAAACATTTCTAGATATTAGTTAAGTATGTGTATATTCACCTCAGGTTAAAACTTTCCCAAGCCTCGCCACTATTTAAGGACCATATATTTAAGTACACAAGCCTGTGGGGAATATTTCATTTCCAAGCCATAATACAGGTTTGAATTTTATTTTTCTTTATGTGGACATTTAATTTTTCCAGGATCATCATTTGTTCACAAGACTCCCCTGTTCTTTTCCAATAATTAGTTTCACTATTGTCGAAATCAGTTAGTTGTAAGGGTTTGCTTTTATAAGGCCTCTTCTGTACTCTTGACCTGTGTGTCTTTTTTTTATGAAAATATCATGCATTTGGAGGACTACAGTAGATTGTGAAGTCAGGAAGCTTAATGTACTTTGTGAATTTTATTTAACATGGATTTGACCATTTGAGACTATTGAGGTTCTATATTAATTTTAGAGTTAACTTTTGGTACTAGTGAAGAATGCCATTTTTACTTTCAAAGGGAGTCTATTGAGTGTGTAATGTGCTCTGGGTAATACTGAGATATTAGCAGTATTTGTTCTCTCAAGACATCAACAAGCCATGATAGTCTACAATTTTAAGCCCTCTTCAATTTCTTTTATCATTCTTTTAAAATTTTAATTGTAGAGATATTTCAACTTTTTATTAGCTATCTTTGTCATGACTGTGATGAATACCTGGAGGAATCAACCAAAGGGAATGGAGTATATATTCTTTGGTTCCTTTTTTGAGGGCATGCATCCCTCAAGGCATAGAAGGCATGGCAGCTGGGGTGTTTTTACTTTATGATGACAAGAGCGGTTTGTATCTGTAAGAATGTGTTTAAAGGCGGTTACAGTTTTTTCTCCTTTATAATTTGGATACATTTTTTTTCTTTTTTTACCTGAGTTTTATTTGTTTTGGCTCAAGAGGGGGGCATATTTATGTTGTTTGCTAAAGTAGCATTTGGTCAAACTGCTTATTAATATATATATATATATATATATATATATATATATATATATATTTGTTCTCCACTCAGCCTTGGTCAGATAAGCTTTCTTTTCCAGTGGGTAGTAGTTAATAGGTACACAACTCTTCACAGTATTAAGAGTAAGCACCTACATCAACCCTTAAACACCAAGTGTCAGGGTAGAAGTGTCATTATAGAAGGTGGGAAGGCAATGTAAGTACCTGAGGATGGAGAAGGACATTGGGAAGTCTTCTGGACATAAGAAGGTTGTTGCAGCAACTGTAGTTATATACACAACACCAGCACAAAATCAAGCCACCTAAAAATTCATGCAAAGAGTGGTAAGAGGATCCTAAGATCCTTAACTGAGGAGTATTGAACACTTTCAGGCGAATTCATTTCTCTAGTGTTGCACTGCATGTCTTCTAGAGATGTGGTGTGTGGAAGAGCTATAGGCTTGCTACCAGGTTCTCTAAAGTGGAGACAGCTGTAGGCCCTTTGTGAGCCCTTCACACTGCTCTGGTCTTCCGGATATCACCTGTCTTGTTCCATTCTATTCAGAAGCTAGCTTATTGAATAGATGGCCATAAATGGGAAATGGCTTTTACTTTTTGGTATCTCATTCTGGCATGTTGTGAAATAAACCTCTTGGTGTTTTCAATTTGTCTTTTCCTTGTAGCTAGAAAACTAGTCCTTCAATATAGTTCTCTAGATAGTTCTGTGACTTTTGCTGAGAGATTTAATTCAGAAAAAACAGTGCAGTGAACTTTGTCTCCCAAAGTTGTGTGCTCAGAGCAGGCCTTCTTGAGATTGTCTCTAACACTGTGCTGGGCTTGTATTGTGGGAAGAAGAGAGAACTGGCCAAGCAACTCTTCAGAGGGCAACCCCTTCTCTGGCAGGATGCTTTGGAGTACCATGCTATCATTTCCCGAGGACCCTATTCCTCTCAAGGCTTCCTAGTGTGGCAAACCTTGGAAATACTGCTGTTCTCCTGCTGTTTATTCCGCCCATAAGACACTGGGAAACCTGTGATGCCTTCTTCATCCAAGTTCTCTACTTCCTTTGCATCCACTCCTGCTAAAGTATATGTGTCTAAAACGGCGCCATATGTTTAGAGTTGTCAGATGTGCCAGACGCTAAGATTCTCACATAGATTGTACTTCTAAGGTGCCAATCGTCTGTCTTTCTACTTAAGATTTCATCGTTTGACATTCTCTCTATATTTTTTCATTTAGTCACGCTAACAGTCTGTTATTTTATTTAAAACACTTTTTAATTTACTTTTTTATTAAAAACAATCTTTTTCCGTTCTTTAAAAAGCCATTATTCCGTCTCATTGATTATTTAAATTGCATATTTTGTTCCCATTTCATTTATATCTGCTCCAGTTTTGTAGTGGTTTTCCTTCATGAATGTCAGGTTTCGTTTATTAGTAGTAATCTAGTTTTCTGACATGTTGCAATATGCCACTTATTTGGGATCTTTCTACTTGTCCAATGCAGGTATTGACTGCTATAAACTTCTTAGTACTCCTTTTGATGCATTTCATTGTTTTGTTATTTATTTGTAATATCAGATGTATTCATTAGTTTCATTGTTTTAGTATTTCCTTCTTAATTTGCTCTGGATATGTGACAGTGGTATATGCATAATAAGTTTTCTGAAAGCTCATGAAAATCAGACAATTCATTATGTTCAGGGAAGGGGAAGTACATTATGTCAGAATTACTGGTTGATTGGGGCCTATTTTCCAAAAATTCTAAGAAGTCAGCTTCTTTCCTCTGAGGTAGCATTACAGTGCTAGGTATCCATGCTTGCTGGAATCCACCCCGGGGCGTGTCACTGTGTGACTACTGTTTGACCATCTGAACTTTCTTTCCCCACGTACAGCATCATCAGAATGCACCAGCAGAGTACCTACAAAGATTCTTGAGAGCAAGGTTCACCTTAGAAGCCTCAGAGACAGCTGCAAATGCCCATGGATGAGCATTGCAAGTTACTGCCCAGTTCTCAACCAATTAATCACGGGTGAGTGACCCTAAGCCACTATTTCATGGTTATAGCCATCCAAGTCAACAAAATGCATCATACAATGAGCATACACATAGCCTGTCAAAACCACCCCAACAAGTACTAAATCCTAGAACAGAACCTTTGTTTTCCCATAATTAATAAAGGTGTGGAGTGTTTTGTTGTTGTTTTTTGTTTTGTTTTGTACCCTTCTGTGTTACCCAAAACTAGGCTAGTATTTGTGAAAGTAGTCTCTTCATCACTTAGGCCAATGATAAGTCTGAATTTCACCGATGTAATGACTGTTGAATTGGGGGCACATTGCAGCTTATACTGGAACATGAATTGGCAGAGGCTAAGCACCAACCATTCCTCATGAGAACACAAGCCCTTGCCTCATTTCAGTACAGTTCTAGACCCTGATCAGCAACGACCTGGTGTTATCATTCATACCTAAGGCTGAGGTGCATGTTGCATGGGTGCTTCCTTTACCCACCAACTTCTGTAAGTAAGTTTTAAATGTTATTGATACTTTTTAGAATTGCTTTGGAAATGAAACAATGGTGAATATATTCACTGTTTGGATTAAAGTGCATGAAACAAGTTGACTCTAGCTGTATGCAGAGGAAAAGGACAGAGGAGCCTGATACAGTGCAGAGAGAGTAATCCAAATCAACTTATAGTATCTGAAAATGAAGGGGGATGGCGGATTTTCAGTAATGTCAAGGACTAAGACACAAGTGGATTTCTTAGAAGAATAAATGAAGGAATAACCCCTTGATAAAAACATCAAGGTTCAGTGTCTATAAAATATACTATTTTCACGAAAAATCTGGTTTAGTAAACTCAAGGGAATCCTATTGTTCTGTAGAAATAGATGTACCTTCTTATATGTCCTTATAAATTGATTCAGACTGGTTTTTTTGTCTTTATTCAGAAGCTGTGTCTGTGCTTGGAGAACAAAGTCAAGGTCATTTTGCTTCCCACATAAGTGAAAACCATGGGTTTCTATTCAAAAGGCAAAGCCCTCATGTTAAAAAGATGACTTGGGAAGTACTTTAATAAGAATTTCAGGTGATTAAAGCACTTAACATAAATCTCAAAAAATTTCTTAGATGATTCTAGGGCGAAGAATTTTAATTTAATTGCAAAAGACACATAATTCACTCATTAACTGCTGCTTAAGGTTTTAAACTTAGCCATAACTAAGTGTTCATAATAGTGGCTTAAGAGATGTTCCCACTTAAGTTAAAACATATTAGATGTTGTGGAAATGTTTAGTTGTTAATGTATCTGCCATGCAAGCATGAGGAACCAATTTGGGATCCCCAGAATATGTATAGAATGCACTCACAGTCATGTTTTTCTTTGACCCCCAGCTATATTGAACAGTCACAGTTAAATCCTTGGAGCACTCACCAGCTAGTTATTCTAGCCACTAGGTGACCACGTGAGCCCCTGAGAGACCCTACCTCAGAATATAAGGTTGGAAAGCAGAGGAAAATACCAGATGTTCATCTGTGGCCTATGCAACCATTACATGAGTGCATATACTCATACACTCACACACAGAGAGAGTACACATATACACATACCATAAAAGAGAATTACTCTGAATTTGCTTTATGTGGACAATGTTAATGTGCTACAGTTTTACTTCATTTGAGAATAAGAAGTATGTTGATAAATTCATCAACTAATTCAGGCTTCACATATTTAAGTGGTTTCAATTTAGTAGTAGAATAGATATGAACACTATTATACTCTTCCAATGGAATAAGATTCTGTGCCTTTATCAATAAACTTTGTGGAATCACTTACTCTAGAGTTGTAGAATTGGTAGTGTGTAGCTCGGCCACATCAGTCTTAGTGGGAAGGTTCTATCTGAGTTCTGAATACACTGGGTTTCAAACAGTTACAAACTCCCAGTGGAGTGATTTGTAATATTTGAAAAACACCTAATTAATAATTTGTCAAAATAATTATGAGATCTTATGCTTTTGATGGGATGTCAGTCCGTTTAGCAGAATACGCTTCCATTTTTTAAAATGACACTCATTTATCCAGCATGAGTTTGTGGATTAGCATGTGTCAGCTAATGGAAATGTAGCAATCAGACACAACGTGCCTTGCAATATGGGTTCCTCCCACAATGTGGGTTAAGGGGATTGAACTCAGGTTGACAGGCTTAATGGTAAGTCCAACATACTGTGTTACCTTACAGACCTGTGTTTCCATTAAACACAAACACGTACAAACACACAAACACACACACACACACACACACACACACTTGACTATGACAGCTGGCCTCACTCTATCACAAGTTCATTCCTGAGGCTCCTCTCGTAAACTATGGATGAGAGAACGTGGAAGCCAGCACATTTACTCCCCAGTGCAGTAAAAAGTATTTTAGAACATTTTCCACTAAGGGTATTACTTTTAGACTGGTCTTAAAATAGTAAAATTATTAACTACTTTAAATGATTTAAGGAAGATAGTGTTTTGTTTACCAGGAAGGCTGTTTTTCCTGATGCATTAAGTTTAATGGGCCAGAGCTGACAGATAATCTGATTTTACAGCCCCCTTGGCCATGAAATACCTAATCAAACAAGGCCTATACTTGTTGCCAAAAAACAAAGAAATCGAGTTGTGCTAACAGACTATCAAAATTTGCAAATTCACGTATGATTTTACAGCACGTATTCAAGAAATAGAACAGTATGTTCAGGAAATTCAAACCTTTGCCTTTCTCCCTTATTTAGATCAGAATCCAAGTCCATGATCTATACAGATTCTCATGATGATGTCAAATATGTCGAAGATGCTATCTTTACCAGGTAACTACTATTTGATGTGCACCTTCCTTGTCTTCACAATGGAGCCAAAGCCAATGGAGGGATTGGCTCGTTTGCACGGCTGCTATACGACGAAGATCAAAATAAAACACTAAAATCATTACTGGAGACCTTATAAATTATACAATGCACTATAATTGTAACTTAAAAGCAGGTTCTCCTTTCAAAATAACAAATTTTATTTGGGCTAACACATGAGAACATGTAACTATTTGTCAATGTTCTTTCCTCATATCTCGGTACGCCTCTCGATTTAATACAATTGTTGTTTTATAGACAACAATTGTTTTGGAGAAATTTTTCTCTAACAGCTAATCTTTTCTGATTAGCATTACTCATTTAAAGAGTACAATAAAATTAATAAATGTATTTTATATACTAAATATATGAATTCTGGAAAGACAACTTTATCATCAGGGTCTTAGGAGAGGCTTTTTTTTTTTATTTTTGAAGCCACAAAAATAAATGTGAAGTTGAAAAAAAGAAATTAGAATAGCCTAAATATGTAAAGGTATGGAACAAAGTTCTAAATTTCAAGAGGAGGCAGGGAGGCAGATTGCTCCACAGGCAAGGGTGCTTACTGCCCAGCCTTACCCCCTCTCTCTCTCTCTCTCTCTCTCTCTGTCTCTCTCCTTCCCTCCCTCCCTCCCTCCCTCCCTCCCTCCCTCTTCCATACCAAGTTCTATGGTAAGTATCCTTATTGTAGAAGGAGAAAAATGGGCTCCTACAAAGTGTAATAAAAATATATCGCAAAGGTTTTTCAACCCATAAGTTGGATACAGTATTTGCTATGTGAGTACAAATGTTTTGATTTTGTTGGCACATTCTCAAAGTTAAAGGAGTGCTGGACAAGTATTCTGGCTCCAGAAAGAATGCAGCAGGTTTAATTAAAGATGATCAGACAGTGATTATTAAAAGAAAGTCATAAAGAAGGATGTTCCCTTAGGTAAACAGTCATTAAAAATGTTCATGGTACTTGAGTTCTTATGCAACATCTTGATATGAATATCAGAAAGATCATATATATCTACTTCTTTATATCTTTGCAGAGAATATACAAGAATAATTCACAGAAATACATTGTGAAAATGAAATTAATTTTTAAAATTATTAATGAATTTTTAAGAAGATACCTAATGCCCTTAACTAAAATGTGTACTTTAATGGCTAGCCAAGTAGTCCCTCTCAAAGTAACATGTGGCTTTAATGTGGCCTAAATGTACTTAGAACACTGGAGAAGTGATAAACAGAGATAATTACAGAATTAATATTTTGCATTTTGTGCCCTGCTATGTGTTATGTTCTCCTTAATACCATTTTCTTTGGGAGTGTAGAGAAAACAGTAAAAATTAAAGGGTAAAATTAAAGTTCTTCATGTTAGAAATTGCCACATTTTGCAATTCATATAATTTAACTCCCCAAACCTATTGATTTTTACATTTTCTGTCATGAGTCATTATGCTTTTCAGTCATATCCTCTCAATTATGTCAGTATACCATTGTAGAAAGTCAAATATAATTATAAATTTTTAAAAATAAATGGTAGCGCTTCCCATTTTGATATTTTATAAAATGCCTGTTAGTTTTACATTACAAAATTGCAGTGGTATTTCATTTATATTTTAATAAATAAAGCTTTCCTGACTACTGACCTATCAGCATTTTATTAAACCAATATGAGTGACAAATCTTTACATTGTACAAGAGCATTATCTTACAACACTTTTTGTTTTGCCATTATGTAAAATACTATGAGATAAAATAGAAATTAGCACATTCTATGTTTATTAAGTAACCTGTATGTTTCCCACATATGCTTTCGGGTCCTCCTTCCCAATGAAAAACCCAGGGTTTGTAAGATTCTATAAACTAAGAAAATTGGTTAAGATTTTGATAGTATTTCCTTACCACTACTTTAGTTATTTTTCCCATTGCTGTGTCAAAATACTTAATAGAAGCTGCTTACAATAGTAAGAACTTATTTTGACTTATTTTCAATAACATATTAATACTTTGAAAATATCATGCATTTATGAAAAATTTTATTAAAATATGATTACTGTTTTCTTCCATTATTTTTCCTCCTTCGAGCTCCTCAAATCCTCCCTTTACTTCTTCTTATGTTTCTGGCCTTTTCTTTTGTAATTGTCCTCATTCCAGACATATACATGCATACAGAGATGTGTGTATATATGTATGTATAATGTATATACAACATGCAGAGTTTGTTCAGTGTTTCTACCATAACACTACTAAACAAGAATAATTCCTGAATTCATTCTAGATATTTAATCATTATACTCTCAGGTGAGCATGGCTCTCAACTCTCAATAAAGAAGATTCTGTATACAACATATTTTGATCATTTTCATCTGCTTTCTTCCAACTTCCATAGTGTCACCTATACATATTTTATTCAATATTATGTCTTTTTATTGTGATTCATAAGTTCCATGGGTCCAATGAGCATATTATGCTTTATACACTCTTATAATACTTTTGAACCAGGTGTGTTTTCATGGTTTTCCTCCCCCAGCTTCCCAGCTCCCCTGCTACTCTCTCACTAATAATCCCATCTTTTCTTCTTTTATTTTTCATTAATCCTTTTCTTTATCTTCCCACACTTCTTTATCACTTGCTATTACTAGCATGCCCATATTTTTATATTTTTAGGATTTACATACTTAAATTTTAATACTTAAATCTGTTTGTATGTATGCTTATGTAAATTGTATGCTAGTATTTACATTAAAGAAGAGCAGCTTTTCTCTTTATGATCTTGCATTACTCCACTTAATATTATACACTCAAATCTATATTTTTTCCTGAAATTTTTATACCATTTTCTTTATAGATGAATATTCAATTAGGTATTTCTACCACATGGCCATGTGTCAGCAAGAACATTCTGAAGAGAATGCCAATAGTACAGGAACTATCCCTAAGAATTACAGATGGGAATGCAAGAAATAAAAATCTTTTCCACATGTGGTTGCTGGGAATTGAACTCAGGACCTTTGGAAGAGCAGGCAATGCACCTTAACCTCTGAGCCATCTCTCCAGCCCCCAGAAACTGTATTCTTTTAAACACTGCCTGGCCCATTAGTTCCAGCCTCTTATTGGCTAGCTCAATTCCCAGCAACCACACGGTGGCTCACAACCATCTGTAATGAAGTCTGGTGCCCTCTTCTGGCCTGCAGGCATACACACAGAAAGAATATTGTATACATAGTAAATAAATAAATATTTAAAAAAAAATCTTTTCCACAGAGAGAAACTATCAGGAGAGCAAACAGATAGCTCATAGAACTGAATTGTGTTTTGATACAGTTCAGTCCATCACAGTAAGGATGCATAGTGAGGCTCACGGCAGTAGGGTCATAGATCGGCGCCTCTTTATAGGTCTATGAACCAGGAAACAATGTGAAAAAGAAGCAGTGAAAGGATCTCAGGCCTCACCAGCAGAGATGACTTCCTCCAGTCACATTTTACCTTCTAAAGTTACACAAACTTCCACAAATTGTCCCATCCACTTGCCAATGATATTCAAGAACATGAGTCCTATGAGGGACAGTTTTCATCTAAACAGTACTCCACTCCAGTTCCCACAACTCCTACATACCCTTCTCACATATAAAATGCAGTCATTCCTACTTCAAAAGTCCCCGTAATCTTAAATGTTTAGATATTGTTTAAAAGTCTGCAGTCTCTTTATAGATAGCACAAATCAAATAGTTTACATCTTTCCAATTTATAATGCCTTGAGTAAGTATTCCTGAAAGGAGGAGTATGGATATAGAAAGGAAAGATCAAACCAAATCAAGACTTTAATCAAGCAGTACAACACCAACCCATGTAGATCCAGGTCTAATGTTCTGTGTTTGAGATGACATCATCAATGGTCCAGGTTGGTTCCCTATGGCAGTTGTGACATATTTCTTGTGTTGGCTTCAGTTAGTGTCACTACAATCACTGGTAGATGTCCTATGGTTCTTGCTTTCTGATATACTAGAATCTCTATTGCTACATAGGCTTCACCTTCATAATTTCATTCATAGCCCATTCATGAATTCCACCCTGGAAATTTGATTCTACTACAAATTGCCTATCCCCAGGACCTTCTGGAACATGGGTCTATTTGTCTATAATCCTATATTTGTATGCTCTGACATCAGCATCACATAAAAAATGCCACCATCTGGAGATTGGGCATGACCCCCATGTGCCTGTAGTAGCTTGTGTTCTTTGGAGGATAGACTTGGGAAAGCACAACTTAGTAGCCCTACATAACCAACAATCCCCAAAGAATCTGTGGTGTAGGAGGCCTTTCTGTCTCTGTGTTGCTTTCATTGGTTAATAAAGAAACTTCTTTGAGCCTGCTGATAGGGCAGAACTTACATAGGCAGAGAAGACAGAACTGAATTCTGAGAGGAAGAAAGCAGAGTCAGAGAGACGGCATGGATCTGCGGGAGACAGATGCTGGGAATTTTACCGGGTAGGCCACTGCCACATGATGATACACAGATTAATAGAAATGGGTTAAATTAAGATGTAAGAATTAGCCAACAAGAAACTAGAGCTAATGGG
Organism: Microtus oregoni; assembly: GCF_018167655.1. NCBI lineage: Eukaryota > Metazoa > Chordata > Mammalia > Rodentia > Cricetidae > Microtus > Microtus oregoni. The sequence goes on along the minus strand of NW_024543077.1, from coordinate 7,822,980 downwards.
CCAAGCAGTGACTTAATCAATACAGTTTCCATGTGGTTATTTTGGAGCTAAGCTAGCCAGGCAGCCGGGACAAACAAGCAGACCCTCTCCTTGTGATTTTTTGTTTAGTCACAGTCTTTTCAAATGACTAGACACTGCCTCATCAACTCAGTATATAAACTGACAACACCATATAAGGATCAGAAATATCCGCTTAGCTGAGCTCTTTCTGGGCTCTATCAGCAAATCGCTGGTCATTAGAAAGCTTACAGTGAAGTAATAGAAGTAATAGAAGCCACTAAGATCTTGAGATTATTAATATGCATAATGTGGACCAATAAATATTTCTGTTTTTTTTTCTACCATTTTGCCTCTCATGGCAAGTATGACTTACCCATTTGCTATTATTATACACTTATATAATTGCAAAATTATTAAAAGTATTTCCATTTTCAAGATTTGCAGGACTTTGCAGCTGTACTTACAGTCCTAGTACTCTTTGCTGTTTGATTTTTTTTATAGTTTCTATTTCTCAAGTCAAAATTTCAAAGGGGATCTGATTGCTGGCCAGAAAATAGAGTAGCTAACAATGAATCACTTGACCACTGGACAAATACATCCATTTCGACTGCCAGCTCTGGCTGTGAGCAGAACAAGTTATTCTAAATTCCTTTCAAAGTGGATATGAATGGAAAATAGAGGAACCATTATCCTAATTCAAAGTAAGAATGTCTATTATCAACTATTGTAGTATAGGCTGATTTCCTAGCCTTCTGTGTTTCAGTCTGTCAAAATGTACACAACGAATCATGCACACACACACACACACACATGAATTTGAAACAAAAAGGATAATATACTCAAAACATTGTATCCAATAGCCAATCTATAGTCAGACTCAGCATTAATCTCTTTGCTGTTATTGTAATTAAATGTGAGAAATAAGTTCTCTTGCAAGGAAACATAATTCCCAGTTATGGAAGTTGGAGGCTGTGGCATGGTCTTAGCTATGATGGGGATGTCATAGTGTGTAACTATGGTCACTGTGGTGAGAAGATATTTAAGTAGACCACATGGGGAAATAAGCCATCAAAGAGACATTTTTATAACAGTGGATTCTGTTGAGAACTAACTGGGGTTCTATGAAGACTACTTCAGTCCTGAGGAAATCACTTAGTAACACAAGGTTTGCTTCTTAAAGAAAGCATTTGCCCTCACTGTGAGAGACAAGCTTCCAACACACGAACCCTTGTAAGACAAACCATAGCACACTGGTAGCTGCCAAGGGATAGTTTTCCTGATGCAGCACTGACAGCTGTTTGGCTAAGAACATCAGGAGCAATTGTCTGATATCAGCAAGGTGGATGAAAAAAACCTTGAATCAAGAAACCGATACAAAGAGCTGCTTCAACTTTTGCCTGAAGATTTTGCCTGAAGATCTTGAGATGGAGGAAGGGCGGATATGGGAGCAGGGAAGAAGAGATCTTAATTAAGGGAGCCATTTTCGAGTTGGCAAGAGACTTGGCTCCAGAGGGGTTTCCAGGTATCCACGGGGATGTCCGCAGCTAGGTCCTTGGACAATATAGGAGAAGGTGCCTGAACTGACCTTGTCCCGTAGTCAGACTGATAACTATCTTGAATATCAACATGGAATCTTCCCGAAACAGATGGAGATAGAGACAGAGACCCACATCAGAGCACTAGACTGAGCTCCCAAGGTCCAGCTGAAGAGCAGAAGGAGGGAGAATATGAGCAAGGAAGCCAGGACCGCAAGGGGTTGGTCCACCAACTGAGGCAGTGTGCCTGTTCTAATGGGAGCTCACCAAATCCAGCTGGACTAGGACTGACCGTGCATGTGATCAAACTGGACTCTTTGAATGTGGCTGACAATTGGGGCCGACTGAGAAGCCAATGATAATGGCACTGGGATTTGTCTCTACTGCATGTACTGACTTTTTGGGACGTAGGGTTAAGACAGCCCCTTGAGGGGGCGGGGTTTGCCTCGGGCGAAGGCCTACAGATAAACAGGCATGCTCATGCGGAAGGTGGCTCTGTCCCTTTTCCTTCCTACCTCCTGTGCCACGCGGGAACTTCAGTTCTGTAAGTTTATCATTAAAGTGTAAATATTCTTTAATATCTGCATTGCATTTATTTACGCCGATACATTGGGATCCTAGTCTATTTGGATGCACACCTTCCTAGACCTGTTTGGAGCGGGGAGGGCCTTGCACTTCCCACAGGGCAGGGAACCCTGCCCTCTTTTAGGACAGGAGGGGGAGAAAGGAGGATGAGTAAGGGAGCAGGAGGGAAATGAGAGGAGGGGAGGAAGTGGAATTTTGAATGGTGTTATTTATAAAGCAATAAAAAAAGAAAAAGAAAAACAAAGAACTGCTTCATTTGGACTGTGCCAGCTCCTCCTCCAGCTGAGAACACCTTGACATTGAATGGAATGACCAATTCTTAACTAGTTCTTACAATGGAAAGAAAGGAAGGATCAAAGTCCACAGCCAGAATCTCAGTGAAGTACTCTGTGCACCTGATGAAGACAGCTAATTTTACCCATCGACATGACGCTATCTAATATACCCTGGAAAGAGTTTCAATAAGGAATTGTCCAGTAGAAATATCTGTAGGAGATTATGTTGATTATGTTGATAGTTGAAAGAACTAACTGCCCACTGATTGATGGCTTATTCTCTGGTTTAGATTTGAAAGGGATAAGAGTTTAAAAACAAGCTAAGCTGTTACATAACATTAGGATAAAACCTAGACATCCAAATTCTCAATAAATATTAGGTTTCTAAAATTCCTTTTCAACACTTCTATTTACTTGTGTCAATTAATAACAATATTCTGGTTGTTGTTATATTGTGATATTATTAGAGAACCTAGCTTAAACAAATATTTTTTCAAAGTAATAAAATGGTAGAAGCAATTCTAACAAAAAATGATGCATTAATTCAAGAGAAATACAAGATAATTAGGATATATATCATTTAAAATATTTTTATTCAAAACTATTGAATTTAAAGAGATGCATGACAGTGAAAGAAAAAGTTACTAAATTCTTTGTTGTGTAAAAATTATTTATTAAATAAAAGTGCTTACATTTTTCTGAAAACTATAATTGGGACAATGGGAAAATCCATTTAAAAAGAAGCACATTAATGGATAGCAACCCTTTAGTCAAATAGCTTTCAAAACTCAACTGGAGAGCAAAGGTCAAGCATTGAGATTTATTTCACGTAGGAAATAGTCAATGGTCCTGGAATCAGCAATCAGTATTGAGTAATATGCTCATAAAATAAGCTAAGGAAACAGTCTCAAATTCTCTTAAAAGAAACTTATCCATAGCAGGGCGGTGGTGGTGCACGCCTTTAATCCCAGCACTCAGGAGGCAGAGGCAGGCGGATCTCTGTGAGCTCGAGGCCAGCCTGGTCTACAAGAGCTAGTTCCAGGACAGGAACCAAAAACTACGGAGAAACCCTGTCTCGAAAAATCCAAAAAAAACAAAAACAAACAAAAACAAAAACAAAAAGAAACTTATCCAATACATTACATTTTATCATGTTTATACTTTTTTTTAAAGTCCTTCTTAAGAAATTCATTATGTCAATGTTGTTTGTCACAGACTTTTTATAGGACAAAGTTTTGGAAACACTTTAAATGTTAAAATGTAAAATAAAATACTTTAACAAATTATGATGTTGTGGGATATTTGCACTGTATGAAGGTATATTTCTGTGGTCAGTGTAATAAAAAGTTGAACAGCCAATATCTAGGCAGGAGGTATAGACAGAACTTCTGAGCAGATAGAGAGGAGGTAGCAGGGGGGAATCTAGGTGCATGGGGAGATGTGAGGAGAGAGAGAGGAGATGGAGGGTGAATGAAAGAATGCAGAGTAGTAGGAATGAGTGAATTTAAGTTATAATTCTCCATGCTATTATGTGTGAGCTAGTGACCCAATGAAAAATCCAACCACATCTAGCAGATGAGTTTTGCAATACTTAATATTTTGCTTATCAACTGTGGTAATTCTGTATGATATGTCTAAAATTAAAATGCTAAGGTAGTCAATGTTCTAGCTACCATATTTGGGATTATCTGTTTTCTTGCATTTTTCACTTCATGAACATAATTTGCCTTCTTTGGATTGTGGTCTAATTTAATCTTTAAATTATTTCATCTTCTTACTTCTTTTGCCATATTATAAAAGTTTCACTCTGGTCTTTTGCCTCCTCTTACCAGGAGATTCTAAGCACACCTGCAAGAGTCTGTATTCACAAGCTGAGAGTTAGGATCTGTGTGGAGGCTGAAAAATTTGGGCCTATTTTCCCCTTCTCTGATGGTCAGAGAGTCTGGGGACTAAAAGGCACAATTGCACCTTTTAACTCAGGAGGGGGTTGCATGGCCCTTTGGGAAGTTAAGATAGCTCGGTGCCATCCTGAAGTGATCCAGATATGCAAATGTGCTTCTGCTCCTTTCTTTTGTAATGATGGGGTGCCCTAGGGCAGGGCAGTTTTCGGTGTAGTGACTTAGTGTACCCTGACTTGGAGCATCTCATGGCCTAGACAACAGAATGCTAGTGATTAAAAGTTTCAGAGCTGACTGTGTGAGTTAAGCTGATATATCATGTTCATGAAGTCTTTTGCTACCTTCTACGCCAGTTTATGTTGTGTATAAAAGCTGCGGAAAAATAAACGCTGACAGACTTCAGGGTCTGAGTGATTCCTGAAATACCCTTGTGTCTTATTATTTTTATGCGTCTTCATATAATTTTTCTATTCCCACACTCCTACCCTGCTAAGAAGTATTTTTGTCAAGGCCAGTCCTCTCGACAGTATGAGCAGTTTAGAGGAGCTTGATTCGCCTTCCATTAGGAGAGAAGGAAGAATAAAGATGATGTTGTAGTCTGAGCACATGGAAGCCCATCCTGAGTGCAGAAGCATTAAGAAATTCAATCAGTAGCATTTAAGAAGTAGGGACAGCAACACATCATTAATGCTGAAGAAATGGACTCCATGAATAAGATTGGTTCCCTTACGGAAGAGGATGCAGACACATACCATTCTTAGTATGCCTTTTATTATAACAAAAGTTCACAAGGAAACCAGCTCTCACAAACAGAAAATGCTTTAACCTGACTTCCTGGCCTACAGAGCAGTGAGTTATAAGTTGTCCTCATTTACAAAAGACATACATGCATAAATGAATAGATAAATAAATAAACAGACAGACACATGAATAAGCATGATGTCATTTATTGTATTTTGAGATGCTGGAGCAAATTTTGAAATAATATTATCTTTTAAATAATGGAATTGTATATGCATTATTCACTCATTTTCAACTTGTTTTACAAAGAAAATGTAAACGTGCCATAGGAAACATTTTTACTCAACTGGCAGAAATCACCCAGGCCTAATGAAGTCATGGATCTTGGAGGGACCAGTTTATTAAACCATCACAATCCCGAACTGCATTCTAAGTAACTGTCCTTATACCTACATAGAAGTCTAGTCCTCAGCCTTAATCAAGGCAATTTCCCTTCCCAACAGATGGAGACTATTATAGAAAATTACAACCAGTCAAAATACAGAGTTGGAGAGCCCAGTCACAACAGATATATCTACAAAATAATTCTTGCACCTAAAACTCAGGGAACCTTGCAGATAAGGGGACAAAAGGATTGTAAGAACCAGAGGATCAGAAAGGTTGCTATGAGACCGTGTCTCTATACAAAGCCTCACCAGCATGACTGCCTAAACACGGGCTGAACAAGAACAGCAATAGACATGCCGAAGTAGATGAGAGAAAGACCGTAAACTCTCTGTCTTACAGTAATAACTACAGGCAACTAAGGAGTGCGGACAATGGGAGAAACTGTTTTCCCCGGGAAAAGGCACAGGTTGGTTACCCAATGCTAAATCGTCAGCTCTAAAATCTACACACACAGAACATTATACAAGCTTATCCGGTTATATTTAGGAATATATGTACAAACACATATATGCATATAACAATTAATGAAAAAGTGATGATGAATTTGAAAGAGAGTAAGAAGGGTTATTTGGGAAAGTTTGAAGAGATGAAAGATAAGTGAGAAAGTTTGTAAGTATATTATAATTTCAAAAATTAAAGAAATTATCAAAAATTAGTGAACAGAATACTTTTAAATTCTAGTCTGCTTATATTATTCTCTAACAGTAAGTGAAAAGCTTATTGACAACTTTTTCAATATTGTTTCATAGTCTAAGTAAAAACAAACTTTTCATACATAGCTAAACTTGAACATAGAAAATAAATAAATATTTAAATACACACATGGTGAAATACATGTGTAACTATCCTTATTGTAAGTATCTACCCTGACCCTTTTCCATGCTACAGGCCCATATATTCATGCTTTGCTTTAAAGTCGAATAAGTATCAAGGCATTGTTCATACAAATATAATATAAATAAGCAAACAAATATATTTTCATAGCTTCTATTTATTCTCTCCACTTCACCCAATTCCTGTTCACTCTGTGTGTGCATAAATGTGACATAAATGCACGTATGTTTATTGTTAAATGTTAAAATTGTCTGTTCATTGTATCTTGTTTCAAACTACAAAAACAATAAGTCTCATATTTTAAATTGGTTGTACTTTTAATTCTCTTACAAAAATACTGTATTAAATACAGTAAGCAGTTCTTTACTATTGTCTGTTCTGCCATTAACCTATTGCAAGCAGTTATTCTTTCTCTCATTTTATGAGTGTAAAATCTTACCTGTTACGAGTCAGTACAGTCTAGTGCAGCAGGAGCTCCTTCCACTCCTTCAGCCAATAGCCGCCCCGCCGAGGTTCAAGCCCACTGGGGCGTGGTCTCTCTTTATAAAGCAACAGCAGCCCTCTGCTAGCTCTCTTGCTCCAGCGACTAGACTCTTTTCCTGGCTGTCGTGTAGGACGGTGTTCTGTAAGTTTTTTCCCCTCAGATAAATAACCCCTTGAATCCAAACTGGTGTGGGATTGTTTCATGAATTAGTCCAGGTTGGACCCAGCTCTCCAGGCATATTGAATCTCCAGATTCTATACTGTACTTATGCCTGATAAACAGCCCTCAACTACTCAGAGATCTGGTGAATGTGGCATTTAAATATTTAATTATTAAAAAAATTTTCATAATGAAAAGAGACAGGTTGGCTCCTAGCAGCAGTAGTCTATTTCATCCAAAGAAAACAGAAGACAATGGCACAAAACAATGTCCATTTGCAATTCGTTTCCACTGTCAAGTGCTGACCACTGGGAAAAACTGCCTTTTGTCTAAACTGAAGATCTCCAGACAGTGGACAGAATTGCTGGAATCGACAGCCTAGCTGCTCAGGTCAAGGTGGGCTTGTCTTCTTATAGATTTCTTAGCCACAAGATCTTCTGGTTGGCCTTGCATTAAGCAGCAAAAGGCAAATATGACCTTCAGTGACGATAGAGGACCCTGAAGAGTAGCTCTAGGTGACAACCAAGTAAGTTATCTGTCATTTTTAATCAATAACTCAAGTAAAATTTTATTCTTCTCAAAGATCCTGATGCAGTTTGACAACTGAAAGGTTTTGCTGTTTAAAGACAGCCTCACCAAACAATTTCAATAAAATATTCTCTTTCAGGCTGCCTTTCATAGTCTTAAAGATACTTTTCATTATGCAAAAAATATCTGTCACAGTTATTCGGATATAAATATGCTGCTGTTTAAAACTAATGTTTTCATAAGCGAAAAAAATTCTTGTGAGTTCCAGAGAGACAAATTAAAGGATCTACCTTAAACAGGTCAAATACACCCCTCTCAATTCCCTGGTCCTAATTTTTTTTCTAAACTTAATGTTGTCCTCTCTTGTGCTTTAAATAGGTCTAAGAGACACCAGACATTTCCATACCACAAACACCAGACAGGAACAAAAAAAAACAGCTTCCCCAAGATGTGACCTGCACCCAGCTTTCTCAGGATCACCCCCAAGATGACACCCACAAATAAGCAGGAACCAGTCTTGAGAATCCACTGTCACAATTCCTTTAGCTGTTGTGTCTAACCCCTGCCTTTTTATTAAAAAAATGAGATGGGAATGTAATGGTCTGTCCTATCCCTTTAAGAGACAAGCCCCACCCATTCCCCTGCTCTTCTGCTGAGGCAAGTGGATCTTCCTTCCCCTTCAAGCTTGTGAGCTCTCTTTTTCCATCTCTCTTCTGAAGAAGTAGCATCTCCTCTCTTCTCCCCCCTTCCTCTCTCTCTCTCTCTCTCTCTCTCTCTCTCTCTCTCTGCTTCTCTCTCCTCATTCTCCTTCTCCTCCCTCTCCCATTTCCCCTTCTCTTCCATAACCCATTAAATAAATACCCACATTCTCTGTATGGCATGCCTATCTCTGACTCTCACCCACTACAGTTCTTCGTGGGACTGGGGAGGTCTCTAACCTGCCGCATGTCTCCCTGTCTGGGAACCGCTGCCCCTCATGGCCTGCTGCCCCTCGATGACCCATGGCATTTTATTTTTACCATTGCACCCATAGTTTAAAACAGTCTCAAATTTATTTAAACCTATACTTCAGACGCCTATAAGATTCTTGCAATCTTTTAACTGTAACCCCTTGTAAGACCAAAAATAAAAAAGCAGATCAGATACTTTCAACACAGCATTACACAGGATATACATTACCATTTCAAAATATAGAGAAGAGAGCATAGTGAGGAAGTAGTGCCCTAAAACAAAAGAAACAAACAAACAAACAAAACAGCTGGGCCCACTCCAAACTCTGCATTTCAATCTTTAATATCAAAATGTTCTTCAGATCTCCAACTCCTTTCTGCTTTGTTGACTATACAATAGTTCTTTCTCTTGGTCTGGTTCCACTCCCTATTAGCAGTTTTCTTGGGCATATATCACATAACTCTTGCACCTCTATCATCTTGGGATCTCCAAAGCAGTCAGGGTTTCAAGTTCACAAGCTTTAACAATGGCCTTTCTAAGTGTCCATTCAGGGAGACACTTCGGACACATGTCTGGCCTTACAGGTGTTCCTTACATGTGGAGGCAAATACCATAGCCAGAAACACATGAACAAAGTTGCCAATTTCTGCTGCTTGCTGGGCCTTGAACATGACTCCCTCATTCAATGTCATTTTACCAACTTTCTATCCTTCACTCTCTAAGCTTGGCTGTCATTGAACTTGCTCTGTAGACTATGCAGGCCAAAATCAAAACTATACTGTCCTCTTCATTCAGAGAATTAAAGGTGTGCACCAACACACTTAACTTTTATTTAACTATTTTCACAACTTGTAAATTTAGCTGGGTGAGATCTTGCCCTGAGGTCACCATTCCCTTTATTCAATTTCTTAATCTCTTTATTTCTTTGAACTTGGGACTTAGTTTCCCTCCACTTTCTGGTGCCCCTCTTCTCAGTTCATACATTTTTCATTTTTATTTCCACAGCTTTCTCCTTTTAACTATAAATCTCCATTAGAGTTACCACTAATAACCACAGAATAGAGTCTATACTAGGCTGTTTTGAAGTTGCTTCTACCAATGGAATTAACATAAAACTCTTCACTTTCACCTTAGAAAGACTCTTCAGACAGGGCTGAAAAGCAGCCACATTCTTCATCAACGTCTCACAAGAATGATCTCTAAGCAGCATACCAAAATTCCTCTCCTCTGAAACATTTTGAGCCAGTGTCCCACAGTTCATCAAATCCAATTCAACCCCACTTTCTCTCTCGCTCCTACTAGTACAATCCATTAAGCAACACTTAAAAGAATTTAAAAGCCACAGGCCCAAAGTCCATATTCTTTTGAACAAAAGTATGGTCTGGCCTATCACAGCAATACCCCAGTTCCTTATACCAACTTCTGTCTAAGTTATGGTTTCTATTGCTATGAAAAGACACCATGATCATAACAACTCTTATTGAAATTACCTGGCGCGAGTGAGGAGACACAGAACACCAACAAACTTGCTTAGGAGTTTATTAGAGGGGAGTGTGCACAGGCCTGGAGATCGAGGTGAGGTGCAGAGAGAGAGAGAAAAATGGCGCTTCCAGCTTTTAAAGGCTGCCCTGCACATGCGCACAGGGGGTTGGTGTGGCTACGTCGCACTGATGACGGGTGACTCACACATGCGCACAAGGGTTTAGCTGAGTCATACGTGAATGTGTGCGTGCCTGTGGGTCACATAGGGCTTTTTGTGCCTGAGGGCCTGACTACAGGTGCCTGCCTTTAGAACCCAGAAGTGCAGCCTTATCTGTGGCTGAATAATTACACTTATAAAGGAAAATATTTAATTGAAGTGGCAACTTATAGTTTCAGAGGTTTAGTTCATTATCATCATGGAGGGGACCATGGCAGCATACAGACAGACAAGGTGCCAGAGAACGAGCTGCTACAGTTGATATGAAGGCAACAGGAAGTAGACTGAGACACTGGGCGATAAATATCTTGAGCATATATGAGACCTTCAAACCGCCTTCCACAGTGACAAACTTCTTCCAATAAGACCACACTATTCTAACAAGGCCAAACCCCTAATAGTGTCACTCTTTGGGGGCTATTTTCTTTTACCTCACCAAAATAGATTATTTGACATCTGAATAAAAATTCCTTTTAATTTTGTAAAGTCATTAAGGCAATGTTTCAATGAAAGAATCATCCGAAGACAACATCACAGATACGATAGCTTATTAACCAGCGAAAGGAGAGAATTTGTTAGCGTCTGTGGCTAACATTGCATAGCTACATGGTCTGGCCTTGCTTTGAGGCATTCAATGAATTCTCCTGAATGGCACGGGTTTCTGTCTAATAGTTGATGTTTAACATAGGAACATATGTACAAAATGTTATAAAGAAACCTGTTTGTATGTAAACTTTAACAACTAACAAGACACAGTACGTAAACCTTCTTACAGAACAAACATGAGATTGTGATGCATGTGGGGCAGGGCTTATATCCTCTCCCCTATATCTCTCATAGTCCTGTTGGAAAACTTATTTAATTCTGTTGCAATGTTTTAGGCTTCTGTTCTACTGTCCTTGAATACTTTAGCATCTTTGATATAGAAAATTACCATTTCAGGTATAAAAATGTTTGACTCAAGTCAGCAAGTTACCCAGTTAAATATCTCATTAACTTAAAAGTTTTCATGGGTAAATCGTTTGTCTCAATTAAACATTCTTAATTTACATTAAAATATTCTTTATTTTTGTGAAGACCTATTGTGCTATTGTATGCTTTCTATTTTATTGTTAAATTTGAATAAATTTAGGTAGTGTTTTCCCAAGACCATCTTGGGCCCTTGGGATTGCCTCAGACCCTAAGCGTAAAACTCAATAAGCTTCTGGACAATTACACACAGAGACTTTATCATATGATTCACAGTCAAGCCTGTCACTCAGACTCATGATTTACCTAAAATACTCTTTAGCTCCCAAAGAGTATATACATCTATTTACGAATACACCTACACAAATTCTGCTTACCCATTTACAAACCCTTTTTTTTCAAGTTATAAACTGTTGCAAATTCATAAGTAAATTTAACTTAAAATATTACACTTTAATTATTATGTATTTTCTGTGCTTATGTGTGTTGGGGTGGTGAACTGTATGGTGCATCTTCCCAAATAAGTGTTGTTTTGTAAACAAACAGAGGTAACCCACTTATGGATAAAAGAAGTAAACACATTTGGAATTTTAAGATTCTGTGGCATTTTAAAGCATTACGTGAGCACAAATGTGTTTACTACAGCGTGTAGTGCACTGTAGTAGAATATTATTTTACGGTGTGCTACATGTTCTTATTCTGTGGAGCATTTGTTTAGCTCTATGAATCTGTGATTTTTGCCTGTCTGTAACACCTGGCAGTCTAAGAAAGGGCTGAGCAGCCAGAAGTGAGGCAGGAGAAAGGATAGGCAGGGCTAGAAAATAGTAAGCATAAATAAGGAGAAATCTGGAAGATCCTGGAGCAAAATAGAAGAAGGAGAGGGGACACTGGGGGCCAACCACCCAGCTGAATAGCAAGTCATAGAATAAGAAGTAAAGAAAGGTATACAGAAATAGAGAAAGATAAACACCCAGAAACAAAAGGTAGATGCGATAATTAAAAAAAAAAAAAAACTGGAAAGAAACAAGCCAAGATAGGGACGGGCACTCACAAATAAGAAAAAAATCTTCCTGTGTGATTTGGGAACTGGGTGGCAGGCCCTCAAAATAAGAAACAAGTAAACAACAAACAACAGTACACTTTGTTTGGTTTTTAATTTTAATAATATGCAAATATATCACCACTTATTTAACAACCATAAGCATAGATATATATTTAATTTCATAACTGTTTTCAATAATAAAGATTGTTTGCTTTTCCTGGTCTAATAGGCCATCCGAAAACTGTGCATGCACTTTAAAAAGAAATAAAACTCTATGGTCTAAATGAATCAGGGCTCATGAGATGTCTTAGTGGGGAAAGGTGCTTGATCCACAAGTCTGACCTGAGTTAAAGCTCTGGAACCACTGGTGGAAAGAAAACATTGACCCTCGTATTTGTCCTTTGACCTCTATACACCCGCTGTGGCACATGGGTACCAACAAAGTTTCCATTTTCCAATAAATAAATATATGAAACAAGAACAATGTAAAAAAATTATATTTTTATCATTCCAAAACCTCAATTTCCACAGAACAAATATTTAAGAAAATTAAATATTCATTGAATTTAAAAAATTAAAAACATAAGTCTAGAGTTTTAGAGAAACGAGGTTTTTTTAATATAAATAAATTTAAACAGCATTTTTGTTATGTATTTTTTTCTATTTTATATTCACACCAATCCAATACATTGTGGTTTATGTCAGAGGTTTATTTTTCCTTCTAATAAAGATAATGCTAAAAATTTGAAACTGCTTTCACCTTTTCTTAACAGAACCACCTTTTACCCTCACAGAGATGAATCAGACAACTTCTAGAGTTGTGAAAAATATTTTACAATGGAAAATGCTATGTCAGCATTAAACCAAGTTACAGAGTATATCACTATGCTAATCACCATTTGTAACATCTACAATAAATTTAAAGACTTTTCCCAATTCTCAATTTTGCTTCCAATAATCAAAATATTCATGCTTGTAATAGCTAAATGTGCACAAAGGCAGAAACAGCTGGCAATGTAGAATAAAACACTGGCTCACAGGGAATAGTGAAAGGAGCAGGCCAGCCATGGATCCAGAGCAGAGCCCCACTGTGAGGAATTTAGAAATTCAGAAACAGGCAGGAGTCTAGCGGTTATCTAAGTCCTGTGTTCCAGACATTAGAAAGCAGAGATAAAGAGGCAGAGGCTAGAATAGGCCTCTGTTAGGGTGGCTTTATAGTGCTGGAGCTCCCAAGTGTTCAAGCTTCGAGTTGTAAGTGGGCTGAGAATCCAACCTTCAGGAAATCAGTAAAAGTCATCGATTAAGACAAAGGTGTTAAATTTGCTGAAGTAAAAAAGAAACCGATGGTGACAACTTTATAGATCACTTTATTTTATTGTTTTCTTTTATTTAAATTATATACTTTATTTTGATTACAGTTCACCTCCCTCTACTCCTCCCAGTTACTTTTCACCTCTGATCCCATCCAGGTCAAAATCCTTTCTGTCTCTCATTATAAAACAAACATGGTCCTAAGGGATAATGATAAAATAAAGAAAGAAGAAATAAAGTAAATTAAAGTAAAAGATAAAACAAAACATATATATCAGAACAGAATAAAACAAACAGAAGGAGAAAAGCCCAAGGAAAGGCACAAGAAGCAAACATAAAAACAGAAACCTGCTCATTCACACTTTCAGGAATCCCATAAAAGCACAAAACCTGAAGACTAAATATATGTGTGTGTATATATATACATATATATATATATATTATTGTATATATTATTATATAAATTGTACCCCCCCATATCACACCCATAGGATCTGTAAGGTGAAATAATGAAAGAAAAAAAAACTAAAAAGTAAAAATTTAAAAAGATAGCACTAAAAATACGCCCCCCCCCAAAAAAAAAAACCCAGTCCTGACATGACATTATGAGTTAGGTGCCTCAGGAAGTCCTTGAGTTCATTGGTAATTGTCTACTGAAGCTCCCACAGAGATCAATTCAAATGTTTCTTAAGTACTACGTAAACAAACAAAGATCATCTCCAGTGCAAGTTCAACTTAGGGTCAGTATTCACCTCTGCACATAGCAGCTAATGAGAAATTGAAAATTTAAAAGGAAAACAATAGCAAACAGTAGCAGCAAGGAAAAGCACACACAAAAATTTAAGAAGCATACAAGATATTGATGAAGAAAATGTTTAAACTTTGCTGAAGAACATAAAAACCGTAATAAACAAGAGACGTTGCAAACTGTTCTTACAAAGAAAAGGGTATTCGTGGAAATACTGGGCCAATGTGAGGGTTCAGCCAGGAAAGAGATCCGAGGCACAGCCTGATGACCTGAACACAATATCCAGCACCCACAGGGTGGACGGAAGAAATCAGCCACCATAAAGATATCCTCTGACCTCCAAATGTGTCCCACATTAAATCACACAAACACACCGAGACACACAGAATGAGCTTTTGTGTTGTTGTTTCAATAAAGGTCTGGGGAAATTTAGAAGATTTCTCTCTAAGTATTCTGCAGAATATAAAAAAATCAGGCTAATACTGGTTTCCAAAAAAAAAAAAATTACTGGTGATTTGCAATATCCAATTTTGTAAGTAAATGACAGAAACAAATTAATAATCCTGCTTCCAATCATTAGAAAATAAACTGGTAACTCTGCATCAATATTGTTAACACACCAGACTTTCTTAATAATGAATGCAGAGCTTAGAATTTATGAAGCACACAAGGTTTGCTCAGTAAACACCATTGAAATATTTATCTAGACATCTTTTAAAAATATAAGAATAGCTGTGGCAATTACATCACCTAAGACACAGCTAGCTTCAAATTTGTTCTGAAACTTACATAATAGGGAAATAAATGGAATATTTCAAAATGTAACAAGGAAGTGGAAAGACTTCAGGGAAGGAGACACACTAAATGAATTAACTTATATTATCACATAATTATTTTAAATATTTGCTAAAATCAAGAAATAATAGTGGAAAGTTAAATATACATTGTAAATTGGCGTTATAACAAATTTCATTGTAGATGCCATCATTCTGTATAAGCTTTCTAACATAGATGACCTGCTTCTGTTTTATTTGGACCTGAAGGCTTGTGTCCTTTTGGTTATTATTTTATAATTAGCTCTGTTGCTTTTACATTATGTTCTTTCTCCTCATAACTGTCACTTTATCATGTATTTTCTATTATATAAATTTTATACCAAATACTGAATATTCTACTATCGCTTCTGAAATGATTTATTTTCCTTTTTGTAATTCTTAAATTTCTTTTTTATAATTTTTGAATTCAGTTAACTCTCGTTTTCATATTACTGTCTTTGTTTTATGGTTTTGGTTATCAGATAGATGTTACACTTTCATATTTTACAAGATCTGCTAATCACCTCTATGATGTGGGAGTATCATATATCAATCTGTTGATTTCATTGGTTAAGCAATAAAGAAACTGCTTGGCCCTCAGGTTAAAACATAGGTGGGAGGAGTAAACAGAACAGAATGCTGGGAGGAAGAGGAAGTGAGCTCAGACTCGACAGCTCTGCTCTCTGGAGCAGAGACACAATGCTCCCCTCTCCTGGGCGGATGTGGGGATAGCTCTGCTCTCTGAGGCACACGCGATGAAGCTCCGACCCAGGATGGACATAGGCTAGAATCTCCCTGGTAAGCCACCTCATGGGCTACACAGATAATTAGAAATGGGCTAGTCCAGGTGCTAGAATTAGCCTAGAAGAGACTAGATAGAAATGGGCCAAGCAGTGTTTAAAAGAATGCAGTGACCGTGTAATTATTTCGGGGTATAAGCTAGCAGGCGGCCGGGGTGCTGGGGACGCAGCCCCACCGCCCTTATTACTATACCTTTAATCTGATATCATTTTGGTGTTTTATCGTTCCTGAAACTTAGTTTGTGAAAGGTTAATATTTTATCCCTGACTTTCCTAATCTTTTTAGCATTGTAGAGTTTCCTTCATCCAGCAATAGCAACTGATGCTGAGACAGGAACGACAGGTTACATGAACAAGAATCTTTTCCAGCTCATCAGTGTTCCCTTCAATTAGTGTAGTGACATGTTAGGCTTCAATAATTGATGTTCTACCCACCTGGGTAGATAACATTTATTTGTTCTCTCTCAGTCTATGATGCCCCTTCTATTTCTAGGACCCTTCATTTCCAGTACATTCTTTCTGTATTTCCATGCATGTGGAATACAGAAACATCAGTCTGAAACCTCACTTCAGTTTCAGAGGGTGTTTTCCAAGAGGGCCCCTTCTAGTCTCATGCAAACCCCATTTTCAATGTCTCAGCAGCCAGGTGGGATTCGTTGGCCGCAGACGCACTGGCAGTATTGACTTGCTCAAGGAAACCTCCTACTTACTGGTGGCACACAAGTGATTTGGTGTTTCCTGTGTGCTGGCACTGATGGAAGCTAGTCATGTTCTTTTTTATGTTGTGCAGCTGCTCCCACAGCTCTAGAGTGAACCCTGCTTATTTTTCTGACTACACATAACAAAATTTTTCTCTGTCTTCCAATATGGTATGAAACTGGAGGAGATGGTTATTGTGAGTGGTTTGTTTACTTACCTCATTTATCTAGATGGATTTTGGCTCAGGTACCCATTATTATCCAGGCTGTCACTATATCCTATAAGCAGCCACTATTACTTTATAGGCAGTCACTCTACCCTATAAGCATCTGTTGTTATCCTATAGGCTGTCGCTGAATTTTAAGCATAGTCCTTCCATAATCTCCAGCACTATGTGGCATGACTGTACTGACCTTTGGGTCTTGAAGATGGAACTCAAACACTCTAGTTTGCTGTAATTCTACCCTGGTAAACAGAGAACCGGGGCAGCCATCTGGGACTCTTCAAATAACTGTGCATACATCAGGAATTTCAAGGCTTCCAAGGTGCCTAGGTGTTAGAGTTCAACACTGCCCCATGCAGTAATGGCAACCTCTGTTCTTGATAATCCAGGTGTGCCCTCTTCCTGTCTGAGCTAGAGGAGAGGACGTTCTCCTGTTAAATCTGTGAGCCGGAAGCACCACTTTCTTCCTTGTGACTTCAATATACATGCAGATCTATGGACGGATGAAAGCACACGGTGTGGGCTGAGGTCTCTGAATGAGCCTAGAGGAAGCTACCCGACGACGATGTCAGGGAACCAGAGACTCTCCCTGCAAGATGGCTTTATATTTGCTAAAGGTTTGGCACCATCAAAAAGAAAATGTGACGGTCTGATGTTGTCGGCTACAATTCAGAAGCAGGAAGAAAACTCTACCGACAGCAAGGAGATGAAAGAAGCCATTTGCACAAGATTCTAGAGGTGTCTTTTTGCTCAATTTTCTTTAAAAGAAAACAGTGGGCTGAGAGGAGGTGGGGAGGCAAGAGGAAGGGTGGAAGAGAGAATTGTGGTTGGAATTGCTCAATTTTCTTTAAAAGAAAACAGTGGGCTGAGAGGAGGTGGGGAGGCAAGAGGAAGGGTGGAAGAGAGAATTGTGGTTGGAATATAAAAATAAAATTAAAAAATAAATAGATATAAAAAAGACTGCAGAAATAAAGACAATAAAGATGATACTTACAAAACTAGTGAAAACTCATATTTCATAACACACAAGAAAACAAAAAACCATAATCTTAAGGACCATAACTATTCATATATATATATATATATACATACACACATATATGTCACGAGTGAGTTTGATATGAAAATAAGAACAGATCATTAAATGCCTGCTTCTTACACTTTATTGTACAATTCCATTTTTTTTTCCACCAAATAAATGAGAAAGATTATTTCTGCCACCCAGACATTCAACTCAATACAAAATACTTCGAAACAAAATGGGGTACAAAGTAAGATAATAACTTCCTTTGTAAACAGTGACTTCCAATTGCCTGCTTGCATAAACATGGAGTACTTCAAAATGATTGAAATCACATTGTTTTAGACTAGCAAAGTGTTCCCAAATTTGTAAGCACATTTATTCTCACCAACAATGAGAAGATGGTTGGCAAACATGATAAAGACGCATTATTATGAACATAATTTATGAATCTCTATTATGTAGTGAGAGAATTCCTCTGAAGTCAGTACTAAGAGCTGAACAAGAAATAAAGTATTAACTTTCATTTTTATTCAAAATGTGTCTGAAACTTAACATCCTAATCAGGCTGATGCTATCTGGCAATGGCCTCAATCTCAATAAGCAGCATGTCGAGGGAGAATTCAATTGCGCCACATAGATTTCATTCAGTCACAGAACAATGGGACAAAATGCCCTTCAGGAAAATACCAAACTGGTTATTGACCAGCGGACTAGACACTGTAGGAGCAAATGGAGTTTTAGACCTTCATGATCTCCCACAGTCTCTTTACAAATGCTAAGTCCAGTGTAAGAGAATGAAATAAGGGGCAATTATATCATGCCAGCTCAGTTTAGCAGGTTTGCTGAAGAAAAATAACCTAGTCATTTAAATCAAGTCATATTCAATAGGTAAAATTTCTAATTCTGTTAGTTACAGATTAAACCATTTATTATTGACATAAAAAGTATAAATTTTACATATATCAGTATCTCATTTTTAAAATTAGCACCATATTTAAACTATCTCTAAGTAAATAAAAATAACATCTGTTTTTAAATTCTTTCTTTACAAAAAGATGTCCTATGAAGCAAAGGAAAAATGTGTGCATGTTTTTTTGCCTCATTTTCATTCAGAAAGCCTTCTGACTATCAAGCTAATTGAGAAGTTTGAATAATAGTTCACAAGTAAAGAATCATAGAAACAAATTGCTTGAGAGTCATTGTGTGAGTGGTTGGAAACCAAATAGTTGTTCTTCTGTTCCTAAAATCCCTTCTATAAGTAGATAGAAAATGAGAACCAGCTAAGTCCTAACTGTTTCGTTGCTCTCCCACATGTACTGGGTGGCAAGGACTTTTCTCTGGAAAACTTTGCTCTGGAAAACTCTCTGAGTCTCTTGACAAAACCTCCTGGCCTCCTGTCTTTCTTCTTTTGCTCCCTCTTGCCTTTTTCCTTCTTCTCTCCTTCCACTACTTCTCCCCTCAACACTGCCTGTCTGTTCTCATTTCTTACACCTCTAAGACCTCTTTATTTTGGTGTGTATTGGGACGTGGATGAGAACATGCATGAAGGCACTCACAGAAGCCAGAAGTGGGATACAGATACCCTGATACGGAGTTACAAGTGATTTTCAGTGACCAGATACGGCTGCTCAGAAACCATTCTAACCATCTCCCTTAGTAGCAAGTGCTTTTACCCACTTCGACATTTCTCCAGCTCTGACATTGCTAGGATATTTTCAGGTTCTTTACTTCTTTTTAAAACAGGAGTTACATTATCAGAAGAAATGACTTTCCTAATAACAGTTTTGGTGGGGACATTTTAAAGCTCTTTAATGGAAACAGCAGCGGAACAAGCATAGGACCAAACTAGTCCCTCTGGATGTGGTTGACAGTTGTATGGCTGGGGCAGACTGAGGGGCCACTGGCCGTGGCACCGGGATTTATCTCTACTGTATGTAGTAGTTTTGGAGATCCTATTCTCTATGGATGTATGCCTTCTCAGTTTAGACATAGTAAAGGAGGGCTTTGGACCGTCCACAAAGCAAAGTGCCTTACCCTCTCTTAGGATTAGAGAGGGGTGGGGTGGGAGGGTGTGCATGGAAGGAATGGGAGGAGGGGAAAAAGTGGGAATTTGGATTGATATTTTTTTAAAAAAATAATAAAAAATGAAATATTTCAATTCATCCATGTCTGGTAGTATAGACTAGCACCCCAACTACATAGGTACCGTCTAAGGTAATACTGGCATAAAGATTTGTGGTCTTTTTAAGAAAATGAAGAAATAAGTATGAACAAGGGAAAGTAAGTATTTATTTATTTATTTATTAAAGATTTTTGCCTCCTCCCCGCCACCGCCTCCCATTTCCCTCCCCCTCTCCCAATTAAGTCCCCCTCCCTCGTCAGTCTGAAGAACAATCAGGGTTCCCTGCCCTGTGGGAAGTCCAAGGACCACCCACCTCCATCTAGGTCTAGTAAGGTAAACATCCAAACTGCCAAGGCTCAGACAAAGCCAGTACGTGCAGTAGGATCAAAACCCAGTGCCCTTGTTCTTGAGTTCTCAGTAGTCCTCATTACTATGTTCAGCAAGTCCAGTTTTATCCCATGCTTTTTCAGACCCAGGCCAGCTGGCCTTGGTGTGTTCCCCATAGAACATCCCCATTGTCTCAGTGTGTGGGTGCACCCCTCGTTGTCCTGAGTTCCTTGCTTGTGCTCTCTCTCCTTCTACTCCTGATTTGGACCTTGGGAATTTGGACCACTCTTGGGAATATACCCAAGAGATGCCCTATCATACAAAAAAAGTATATGCTCAACTATTTTCATAGCAGCATTGTTTGTAATAGCCAGAACCTGGAAACAACCTAGATGCCCTTCAATGGAAGAATGGATGAAGAAAGTATGGAATATATACATATTAGAGTACTACTCAGCAGTAAAAAACAATGACTTCTTGAATTTTGCATGCAAATGGATGGAAATAGAAAACACTATCCTGAGTGAGGTAAGCCAGACCTAAAAAGGTGAACATGGGATGTACTCATTCATAATTGGTTTCTAGCCATAAATAAAGGACATTGAGCCTATAATTTGTGATCTTAGAGAAGCTAAATAAGAAGGTGAACCCAAAGAAAAACATATAGGCATCCTCCTGTATATTAACCTTCATCAGGCGATGAAAAGAGACAGAGACAGAGACCCACATTGGAGCACCGGACTGAAATCCCAAGGTAAGTATTTATTTTTGTTTAAAAAGTAAAGCATGTTTATAAAACTTAGTGAAAATGAGTTCAGTACCACAAGCACAAAATCTGAGAGAAAATGACATAATGATTTAATAGCTCTCTGACTACTGTGTCATATGTTATCTGGCTGTATACCCTAAGTAACTCCACACATGACATTGACATGTTAATCTTCCAGGGTATTAAAAGGAGTGCCTGGATAAAAACTGGCATTCAAAAGTCAGTAGAGGCCCTATATACCAATAGTAAAAATTAATCCAAAGAGATCCCATTCACAATTGTTCCAAATAAAATAAAATCCTTTGGAATAAAGATATCCAAGAAATCAATGACCTCTATCATGAGAACTGTATATGACTGGAGAAAGTTAGCAAGACTCTAGGAAAAGGAAAGAGAGTTAATATTCACGGATTAAAAGAATCAAGGCTGTGAAAGGGCGCTTCTGTTCAAAGCAAGTCTTAGTTTCTAATGCAAATCTACCTATTTGGTCTGTGTACATCTCAGAAAACTAAAACTGGAAAGGATTCAAAAGAGAAGGATACTTTATAAAGGAGAAGGCTGGGCAGGGTAATGAAACCGATGGTATGACGTCCCGAAAGGAAATGTCAGGGTATAAGTGTTTAGACAGAGATGTGGAGGAGATGGGGACGAGTCAGGCAGAGCTTGTAAGAAGCCTGCATTTTAAAGAAGCCTGCTATATTGTAAGCTACTATAAAATATATATGCCTACAGTCATTTATAGCATATTATTTTAAAATATTTATAACACACATATGCATACATACACGCACACACACACACACAGAGAGAGACAGAGAGAGAGAGAATGAGAGACCAGAGATAAATAGTTTGTCATGATTTACATAGATATTTGTTTTGTTGCTGAAACTCTTCTGTTCTTCAAAGTAATATTGAATTGTGTTCTGTGTTTTTCAACATGAAAGTTAAAAAGCATGATTCATGACTCACTTTAACCTTAACCTCTGCTTTTTTTTTTCTTTCAGTTTTTCATGAGAGGGCTTTGCTGTAGCTTTGGAACCTGTCCTGGAAGCAGCTCTTGTAGATTAGGCTGGCCTCAAACTCACAGAGATCTGCCTCCCTGTACTGGCATTAAAGGTGAGCACCACCACTGCCAAGTTTAACCTCTGCATTTTTTAAACATTTCTTGGGGAATCTTCATTTTGAGAAAGCATGTAAAAGACCTGTTAATTTGCAAGAAATCCTAATGTGTATTTATATTAATGGTGTTTTCCAGGGATGTGACGGTACATGCCTTTAATCCCAGCACTCTGGAGGCAGTGGAAGGTGAATCTCTGCGTTCTAGTCTAGCTTGATCTACATAGTGAGCTTCAGGACAGCCAGGGCAACACAGAGAAACAGAGAGGGAGAGAAAGAGAGAGAGAGAAAGGAAAAGAGGAGAGAAGGGGAGAAAGAGAAGAAGAGAGAGAGATTGACAGAGACAGAGAGAGACAGAGAATTCTCTGGACTTTTCCTGATTCTATCCACGCCATTTCCTCTTTTACTAATCCCATGATTTATTTTTAGGGACCAAACGATTGGTTGAAAACTGAGGAGAGTCTTAGAGTCTTCAGTTGGCAACAGTAGTCATAAACATAGTTGCATACTTAAGTCTAACTCCAGGAAGGTCATGAAGCGCATAGCCAAACATGCAGGAGATGGTCCCCAATTCCAGGACCACCAGAGTCATACTGGCAGGAATCCTATGGTAAGTCTCAGGGCTGTAATGCATGCCATTGGATACCTATATTTTCAGTTGAGAATAAATCAGTCACTGTGTGGTGAAAGTTGTCCTGAATTATCATGACACTGTTAATGATTTTATTCTCTGGAAGGGATTTCAAGTATAGATCATTTCTTTCAGGAGTTGAAAGCTTGCTCATCAAGCACAAGTCCCCATTTACATCCCCAGCTTGTAGATGAAAGGTTACTTTCTCACTTTAAAGCCTCCTAGACCCAAATATTTTAGCCAGGTTTCAAACTGGATGGAGCCAAATATGCTTTCTTTTAGACAATAAGTGTTTGTCTTTTAAAGACTATATTTCAAGGTCCAAAAGTTTAGTGGTCTGGAAGTCCAGCTCCGTAACAACTACCCTGAGTAACTCAGAGAATGCTTCTCAGGAGCACGGATAGAAAGATTTCTATAATAACACCACATAGCACCTGAGGGTCAATTTCTTTATTTCTTCTTTAATTCTAATTCTCTTTTCCTAATTGTCTATAATTTCTCAGTTCTACTTTTCATTCCCAATCCTAATATTCTTTATTCTTCAACATGTTTATTTTTGTTCCTCCACGTTCTACATTCTTTTTATTCTCCTATTACAAAATGTCAAGCACATATACTTCCATTCATTAGCAACTTGTTAGTAATAAAAAAAAATAAACCTAAAGGCAATGGTTTGTTCAGCTTAATTGGTGACTGACAGACAACAGCTGCAGAGAATAATAATGTAGCTTACCTCTTAACAGGACAGCTACAAAGAATAAAAAAGGAAGAAACTGAAACAATGAGAGATCTAAGGAAGAGGCAAAGAATACAAATATTACTTTACATTTCTTAAGTGTGATTAATAATATCTAGACATGCGTAGGCCTGAGCCAGTGACCTCAGCCAGAGCAGGCCTGAGCCAGTGATCTCCCTAGAACAAGGCCTGATCAAACAACCTCCACAGGAGCAGGTCTGAGAGAGAAACCTCTGTGGGAGCATCACTGGATGACCTCTGGGACTACAAAGTGACCTCTGGGGTGACTGGTGCTGTGGCCCCAACTCTGTGATGAAAAACAACCATCTGAGCCTTGGATCCACTGGCACCTGGAAGAGTGATCATCAGAGTCATGGAATCAGAGTAAAACATGGGTAGATAAGGTAAGAATACACTTAACACCACAAACAGCAACAGACTACCACCAAAAATTAGCATTTCTACAACAAGGTTTGAACACCCCAATACAGATGAAGCAGAAGAAAATGACAGAAAAAAAAATAGCTTCAAGAAAATGTTTGAGGGCTGGGTGGTGGTGGCGCACGCCTTTAATCCCAGCACTTGGGAGGCAGAGGCAGGCGGATCTCTGTGAGTTCGAGTCCAGCCTGGTCTACAAAGGGAGTTCCAGGACAGGCTCCAAAGCTACAGAGAAACCCTGTCTCAAAAAACCAAAAGAAAAAAAGAAAAAGAAAAAAGAAAATGTTTGAGGCCATTTAAGAGGAAATGGAAAATTCTCTCAAAGAAATGGAAGAAAAGACAAACAAAATATTGGAATAAATCAACAAATCCCTAAAAAAAAAAAACAAGAAAAAGCAATCAAACAGGTGAAAGAAATGATTCAAGATTTGAAAACTGAAATAGAGTCAAATGTCTTTTTTCTGTCCCATGCGAGATGGTTCCTGACATGAGACAGAAATTTTGAATTTTTCTTTTAACAACATGCATGGATTTAGAGGATAGTCATTGTCCAATTCCAAAGCCAGCTTTGTTTTTTAAGTGAATCTATTATTCTTTTTCTATTTGTTTATTTATTTATTTGGTTTTTTGAGATAGGGTTTCTCTGTAGCTTTGGAGCCTGTCCTGGAACTGCTCTTGTAGACCAGGCTGGCCTCGAACTCAGAGATCCACCTACCTCTACCTGAAAAAACAGAAATTCCAGGATAGCCAAAACAATCCTGCATAATAGAGGAACTATTGGAGGCATCAGAGTCCCTGACTTTAAACTCTACTACAGAGCTACAGTACTGAAAACAGCCTGGTAGTTGCATAAAAACAGACAAGAGGACCAATAAAATCAAATCGAAGTCCCAGATATCAATCTACACACCTACAAATAAATTTTTTTTGACAAATGTGGAGCAATATTATACAGGCTACATATTTCTGCATTGTATTGGTGGCCAGGCTCTCAAGCCACTGTTTGCACCTGAAATGGTCACATAGCACTTACAGACTGACTGTCACCTGTATTAGGATTTGCTAAGGTTGTTCTGCTCCCTTCTTTGTAATTATGAAGATCCCCTGGGAAGAGGTGTTAATCCAAGCTAGTGAGAGAGCTTTAGTGTCATGACTTTAATCCTGCTACCCTGAAAACAGAATGCTAATGAACTTCTCCCTCAGTTTATCTTTGGGGATAAAAGCTGTTTCGAGAATAAACATGGGGGATCTTCAGGATTCTAATGCACCCTGAGACTCCCTTCTGATATTGCTGGGTGACTGTGTCTCAATTACTCCCGCTCCTCCACGCCTCTCCAGAGAGATAATTTATGTTGGCGTTGGACCCCAACGGACAAAGAAGCAAAAAATATAAAATGTAAAAAAGAAAGCATATCAAACAAATGGTGCTAGCATAACTGGATATCAACATGTAGAAGAATAAAAATAGATCCATATCTATTGCTATGCACAAAACTCAAGTCCAAATGAATCAGAGACCTCAACATGAAACCAACTACACTGAACCACATAGAAGAGAAAGTGGGAAGTACACTTGAATGCATTGGTACAGGAGACCACTTCCTAAATATAACCTCAGTAGCACAGACACTGAGAGAAACAATTAATAAATGGAACCTCCTGAAACTGAGATGCTTTTGTTAAGCAAAGAACATGGTCAACAAGACAAAACGGCAGCCTACAGAATAAGAAAAGATCTTTACCAACCCCTCATCGTACAGAGGGCTGATCTCTAAAATACATAAAGAACTCAAGAAATTGATTATCAAAAGAACAAATAATTCAATAAAATTGGAATAAAGACCTAAACAGGGAACTATTAATAGATGAATCTAAAATGGCTGAAAGACACTTAAGAAAATGTTCAACTAACATTGAAATGGCTAACATCAGAGGAATACAAATCAAAACAACTTTGAGATTCCATCTTACACCTGTTAGAAAGGCCACGATGGAAAATACTGATGACAGCTTATGCTGGAGAGGAGGTGGGGTAAAGAGAACGCTACTCCATTGCTCGTGGGAGTGCAAACTGGTACAGTAACTCTATAAATCAGGAAGGCGATTTGTCTGAAAACTGGGAAACAACCTACCTCCAGATCCAGTAATACCACTTTTGGGTATATATGCAAAGGATGCTCAATCATATGACAAGGACATGTGCTCAACTATGTTCACAGCAGCATTGTTTGTCATAGCCAGAACCTGGAAACAACCTAAATGCCCCTCAACTGAAGGATAGATAAAGAAAATGTGGTACATATACACAATGGGGTAGTACATAGTAGAAAAAATAATGACATGTTGAAATTTGCAGGCACATTGATTGATCTAGAAAACATAATATTGAATGTGGTAACACAGAAACCAGCTTACAATTCACAATCCCAGAGAACCTAGACAACAAAGAGGACCTCAAGAGAGACATATATGGATCTAATCTACATGGGAACTAGAAAAAGACAAGATCTCCTGAGTAAATTGGGAGCCTGGGGATCATGGGAGAGGGCAGAAGAGGGGGAGGATAAAGAGAGGGAAGCTTAGAAAAATATATAGCTCAATAAAAACAATATAATGATAATATCTAGACACAGTTAGTCAGTTGACATCCTTCCTTAATATCTAATCTCAGGACCTAAACAAAACAATTATCTACTGAATCTAAAATCATGCATCAAAAGCTGGTACGCTGGTACCACGTTTTAATTGCTATTTTGAGTCAGAGCAGGGGGTGTTGCTTAGGGCAACATAGCTGTTACTGATTTATTTAAGGACTATGAAATAATAATGACAGACACCTGCAATTTCATTAGCGAAAACTGTGGAAGTTCCATTTGTAATCTGTCCCAAAGGACACATGTCTGGCATAATTGCTCTATCCAAAAGCCAAGTATAGAGAAGAGGCTTCTAAGTTTCTCATCATAATGTGCAAAATATAGTGTAGAGAGAACTCATCTTTCAGATCATCCACAAACGTATGTGCCCATATGATTGAGATATAATCATGAATTACATGTACACATTGCATGAAAATGTGTGGTAATGGGGCAATATCATTGGTGTTACTGCACAGTGTAATTGCAGATGAAGACAACAGTTTTCTGAATCAGTGACCCTACAGGCCCTGCCTGGCAGACTTCCTCCATCTGAGTATAACTTCTCTACTCGGTTGACATCTGAATTATCAATTGCTATAAGCTGTAATTGCATCATGGCCCATAATGGCTCATGATAAGTGCTCCTGACACCAAAGTCCAATGGTGTGAACACACAGTGACACTCCTTGAACTTTCTACGAAAATATGTGTCTCCATTCTCATTGCTGAATATTTGCTCCTTCATCTTGATTCTTCACAATACAGCAAATCCCATACAACACACACAGACACACTGCCATACACATACACACACAGACATGCACACAGGCACACACAAACACGCACACATACACACATGTGCACACAGACACACACAGACATGAACACACACAGAGACACACATACAGACATTCACATACAGATATGTGCAGACATGCACACACACACACGTTCTCTGTTACTTACTTGGAAGTGTTCTGTTATTCCTTAAAATAGAAACAAAATCCTAATAGAAAAGGAAGCCTATTAGAGAAAGACAAACAAGAGCTTATATTTGACTGAGATAGATACCAGGGCATAATAGCTGAAGTACATAGTAAAATTAGAAACTGTAAAAATGCTAACATGGGGCAGTGACTATATGTGTGTGTGTGTGTGTGTTTATAGCATATATTTTACTAGAAGTTAGGGGTTTTATTAACTAGAAATAAGCATATTACCTTGAACTGTGTCGAATTTGTTTTCTTCATCTTTCTTCTGTCAGCCACTGTCCTTGCAACCACAGACCTCTGTGAACCTCGCTGGTTCTGAACTGTACGATTTACAAATCGCCCTTTATTTGAATACACTTTTAACTTCATTGCTTTAAGTGTGCTTTCCCCAAACCACGCCCATTCATCTTAAATTGTTTATTGACTTGGAACCATAAATTTAATCACTTGGAAAGTAGTGCATTCCCTGTGAGGAGCATGGCTGATTGACTGGCCCACCCCTTCAGTTCTCCTGGATCACTTCCTCACCAGTCCTTTCCTGAGAAAATAATTTTGCAAAGATGTTAGTTTGTTTTTATCATGAACTTCATTATCGTTCTTGTCACAGCACAAAGCACATTTTATTTTCTTATTAGCAAATATCCCCTTAATCCCAATAATGCTTTCTCTAATGGTCAAGCGTGAAATATTTACAGTAAAGTCCAAAAAAAAAGACAAACTCACCCAGCCCTCGTTTCAAATAGAAAAAAGCTTGTACTGTTGTAAAAAGGTGGAAATATAAGCCAGGGTGGGATGCAAGATAGACAACTTTATCCTACCAAAGAAGGCTTGTACCTCCCATGAAGGCCCCACTTTTCTTCATGAAGCCAAGTTTTGGTATTGGACATCTTAGTCAAGCCATAGAATAATTCTGAGATGGAAATTACACTGTGCACCTGTGTCAGGCCATAGTTGGAATCGTTATTAAATAATAGTCACTTTTGATCTTTTTCATAAACATTTACACACACTTCTATGTATGTGTGTATATGTATATGCATATATATGTACATAAACACATGTACACATACATGTGATTTGTCCTGAGAATCAAGCCTATGGCCTTGTATTTGACAAGTACTCTACCACTTGTTCCCATCCCAGCCACGCCCAACTTCACTGTTAAGCAAAACAAAGTTGAGAGTGGCATTCCTCTCACAGAAGAAGGAATTTGTGATTCTTGGTTACAAAGTATTTTTATGTATCTTGTTACTGAGTGAAAACACTTCCAAGTAGAAATCCTTTCTTTTGATCTTAGAAATAAATATATAGTTGATAATAAGTGGCATTATGAAAATAAACTTACTCTTAAAAGATTAATTAAAACTATGACATAACTTTGCACCATAACGGAGTATAAAAAGAAAACATGGTAACACTGTATTTACACCTCACTTCAGTTCAATAGTGTTGTTTTTACAAACAAACATAGCTAACAAATAATTCAGAGACACTGAGTGTTAGTTAGTGGTGGGTACAATAAAATTTTAGAAATAATTATAAATTTTTATAAAGAATAAGGTAGGATCTAAGTAAACATTCTGATATTTAACATAGGAAATTCTATTTTTCTGAAAGTTGATAATCTAGAAGATAATCAAAATATACTCTAAAGGTAATATATTGAAACACATGATTTTTAAACACAAAATTTAATAGTAAAAATGACTACTATATTAGAGTAGTACTGTGTGCCGTCACCACTTTTACAGCTGGTCTATATATAGTGTTATTTTATTCCCAGCAAAGCCCAATTACATGGATGCTACGCTCTGAACAGTTTACAGAGTTGGAAACCGAGGGCATAGAGGTGAAGTGTTGTTAAGCAGCCTGCCATAAAGTGGCAGTGCCCATAAGAATCAGAGCTGGCCTCTGGACTCGGGCAAGCTGGCTCCAGCAATTGTGGTCTTAGCCAGCACTATTTCTCTTAACTGTGGTTACTGCAGCCTTATTATCACTTCATAAAGTAGGAATTTTTCATCCTGACTTTAAGATAAGGTCATTGAAACTGAAAGCACTAGGAATAAGAATCTTGAGATGCTCTTCGAGCAGATGAGGGGGGGGGGACTTGATCGGGGGAGGGGGAGGGAAATGGGAAGCGGTTGTGGGGACGAGGCAGAAATTCTTAATAAATAAATAAATTAAAAAAAAAAAAAAAAAAGAATCTTGAGATGCTCTAAATAGAGGAACCGTATTAACACTCAGTTCAGCACTTAATGGTGCCCAGCAGTGGTTCATGTAAATCACCTCCATTAGCTCATTTCCTTCTCATCGTAAAACAGCAATTGGTGCATCTGGAGCTATTTGTTTAATCTTCCCTTTACAGAAGAACACGGAGAATCACAACATGCAACTCAAGCATGGAAAATGACAAAGGTAGCTATCCTGGCTGCAATGCCAAGGTAGCAAACCTGACTCCGGTTGAGGGTCTTATGTCCTTTAGAAAAATGAATGCATAAATGAATAAACAACTTTCTCTCCCTCGGCCAAATAATAACAGTGATTAAAATGTACAGAAGAAATACAGAATAGTTACTGAACTCTAGAGACAGTTGTATGGAAAGAGAAATTTTACCTCAATAAAACCTGAAAAGGGAAGTAATTGATAGTGATAATTATTTTTAAACTGGAAGCAACAGGATCAAGAAGATGGGTAATGACGTTCAGTATAAAGTAAGATCAATTATAGTATTTAGTATTTTACATTTGTTTATTTACTTATTTATTTGGGAGATCAATTTATCCACTGAGCCATCTCTCACCAGTTATATTTTAAAATCTAATAGTTTTTCAAAGTAGAAATTAAACAAGTACAAAGATGCAATATATATTTACCCATTCATTTAAACTTCTTTCTTATTCTTATTAGCAATTTATTTGACTCAATTTCATAAAAAATGCTTTCTGTTATTGCAGTGTTTAGATCCCATGGAGTAAAGTTAAAGAGTTCTTGCTTTGAAGGAAATTTTGGTCTTCTCAAATTGATATCACTGATGACGATTTCTTCAGGTTTTGACCTCACAGTATTAACAATGGCCAACCACAGCAGTAACCATTTCTTGAGGGTCTACTGAGGTCCTCATGTCATGACAGCTCATGGGCATTAGAAGGAGGTGAGAGCCGACCACTAAGCAAGCCAATTGTGAAGCAGCAGGAAACAAGCCTGACCTTGGTCATGAGTCACAACTGAGAGGAAGGAAAGTGAGTCCACTGTCTGAAAACTAACTCCAGCAAGCATGAATAGGGGCAAAGAATATCAGCTACCATGCTGAGTAGCGACAATGAGAATCAAAAACATAAATGAGCTCTATTCTTCTCATTCACATATTCCTGAATAATTAAAGAAAAATTCTTTGCCAGACTGCTGGAAAATGGAGAAATAGTAGAAAAAAAGGGAAAGGAAAATGAGAGAGAGATCTTGGCAAGGGACTAAGGTTCTGAGAATTCCTTTACCCTCTACACCTCAGGCTTCCGCAAAGGCAACAGCTTCAGGAGAAGGGGCCAATTGAAGAGACAGGGAATGGGATGAATGTTAACTGTAGTGTCTAATAAGTTTTATGGTTTTAGGAAGGTCAGCTAAATATGGAAAGACCAAGAATCAGCACATATCCTAGGACAGCAAAGAGAACTGGCTTGATGACTCAGAGGTACTAGTTTTCTTTGGAAGGAACATTCTGGGTCTTCTAGCTCTGACCTGCCAAGTTAAAGTCATTTTTTTTTCTTGGCACTCATGAAGTAAAATGTCAGAGTCTGTGGGAGTGATGATATATTTCACTTTGCAAAGTTGTCAGTAAATAAAAGCTATCCAAGTTGAATCTTATTTGAATTGTTCTTAAGGAATTTTTAATTCAAATTAGAACTCTTTGGGTCAAGGAAAGCCAAGAAACATAGTTTTCATCCCAGAGATTGAACCCAGGGCCTCCTACATGTGAGGTAAACATTTATTAAGCTACCATAAGGTTTTTATACTCTGAACCCCAAAAGAGCTATTTATAATCAAATTATTTCTTTGTGTTGTCTTTTTAAATTTATATTTTCTATGTATTTTTTCTTTTGAAATTGAAATATAGTTGCATCATTTTCTCTTTCTTTTCTACCCCCAAACTCTTCCTATTCACAAACCTCTTGCTTACATTCAAATTCATGACCTTCTTTTTTTTAAAAAAAAAAGAAAATATATTTATTCTTCTAACATACAATAGATTTTGAATGCAGTTTTACATCTCTCCACTCATCCCAGTTACTCTTCTCTTCCCACATTCCCTGTTCCCCAGAGCCACTCCTCCCGTTTCCCTTCAGAATACAGAAGGCCCCCAGGGATACCTACTGAACTCCCAATAACAAGTTACAATTAGACAAGTCATAAACAAATCATATTAAAGCTGCTCTCCTAGTGTCCTCAAACGTCTGACTTCTACAATCCTTCCACACCCTCTTTCGCAGGGTTCCCTTAGCTTTACCTAATATTTGGCTGTGAGCTTGCTAATCTGCTTTCCTCGGTTGCTAGAGGAAGGAAGCCTCTATAAAGACAATTGGGCTAGGCTCCAATCTGACACTGACATTTTTACCATGTCCTATTTTAGGGTGGTGGTTATTATATTTGACCTCTACATCTTTAATTGTTGTATACAGAAGCTTGCTGTAAGGTTTTGTAGCTTAACGCACTGGATTTGTGGGAGCCTAGGAAGTTTGGATGCTCAACTTACTAGACCTGGATGGAGGTGGGGGTTCCTTGGACTTTCCACAGGACAGGGAACCCTGATTGCTTTTCGGGCTGAGGGGGGGGGACTTAATTGGGGAAGGGGGAGGGAATTGGGAGGCGGTGGCAGGGAAGAGACAGAAATCTTTAATAAATAAATAAATTTAAAAAAATGTCAAAGGAGGTATACTCATAAAGTCTCATTTTTGGCTTTTTGTTTTCTATTTTTTAATAAATTTTAAATGTATGGAGAATTCTTTTACTGCTACTTCAATAAACAAGGTGCTTGTTTGTTTGTTTAGTGTGTGTACTTGTGTGCGTATGTGTGTGTGTGTGCACGCTAATACATAATGTTAGGCCCTGGCTGTAATCCTATGGTGTCAAAATTCAATTCAATCTTTCATGTCAAGATGGCTTCGTATGTTTATGCTTTAAGGTGATGGCAGGTAAGATACAAAATATGTAAACCAAATATACAAAAAGACTCAACAAAGGAAAACACCTTTAGAAATAAAAGCAAAACCCTAGTGTCGGCTGATACAAAGGTCTAAAACCAGAAGCCTCTCAGTCATGATGGCCAGAAAGTACATGCTACAACAGAGAACAAAAATATTCTGTTAACAGCTCAACATAATAGAGGAATATGAGTTAGAAACTCCTATTAATTTTTCTCACATGAAAAGTAAAGACTTCATCTCTCGGATCTATCTACATGTCTGGCTCAGATAAAGCAACCTATCTAGGTAGGGAAGTGAAATGGGTAAGCCTTTTCAATAAAGAGCCACACTAATAAGCTTATTGCTGCAAGATCTGCAGGTGATAAACAGAGACAGTTCTGCTTCTTGCATGAGTGTGTGAATCCCTAAGAAACAACCCATCAGCTGATACTTTGGAAGAAATATAGAGACAAATACAAGGGAATTTGGAGCTCTAAACAAAATCGAACAGTGTCAAGGAATCAAAATTTGACAGGTGATTGACATGAGAATGCTTTCTGTTTGCCTTTTGGATTCTGTTGCAGATTAGACCTTCAGGGACAGGGTCTTGGGGAGCAACATAACCTGGTGCCTGGTATATGTTCAAAGAGAGGCACAGAGAAAGTTCTGGAAGGGCTCTTTCTGCCTCATCTTCTGTGAGAATGAAGACCATTCTCAGCAACCAGACCGTTGACATTGCAGAAAATGTGGGCATCACTCTGAAGGGGCAGGCAGTCATGGTGAAGGAACCCAGTGGAACCCTCAGTCACATCAACGTAGAGCTGAGCCTTCTTGGAAAGAAGAGGCTCTGGGTTGACAAACGGTGGGGCAATAGGAAAGAACTGACCATGGTCAGAACCATCTGCAGTGACATTCAGAACATTATCAAACTTGTTGCACTGGGCTTCCGCTATAAGGTGAGGTCCGTGTATGCTCACTTCCCCATCAAGGTCATAATTCAGGAGAATGGGTCTTTGGTTGAAATCGGGAATTTCTTGGGTGAAAATTACATGCACAGGGTTCAGATGAGGACATGCTTGGTTCTGTCTCTCAAGCCCAGAACGATGAATTAATTCTTGACAGAAATGATATTGAACTCGTTTCAAACTCAGCAGCTCTGATACAGCAGGCCACAACAGTTAAAAACAAGGATATCAGAAAGGTTTTGGATGGTATCTATGTGTCTGGAAAGGAAACAGTGCAGCAGGCTGATGAGTAGACCTAAGTTACCAGCTCCAGAAACAAGATCCTAAATTTTAAGTATGATTTGGGGTATCTTTTGGGACAATAAAAGACTTGTATTGAAAAAAAAAAGAAGAAAGTTCTGGAAGGATTGTGTATAACATCTTCCTTTTCGTTACTGACTGGTATTTAAACTGCTAATAATTAAGCAATGAGGCATGGTTTTTATGAGGAAAAAAACTGAGTATCATTCAGATTTCCTGACCCTAAATTTCAGAGACTGATCTTAAATTCAAATAACTAGATATTCACACTTGGATCTGAATGTGAAAGGAATACCACAAAATCACAGGAGAATCGGGTCCACCTGTTACCTGTAACATCGAGTTTCCAGGGGTAGAGACAGCATCTATAACACTGTGACAGGACACCTGGCAGCATGAACTGACTGGGTAATTAGCACAGTTACCAATTTACATATCTTTCCTTGGATGACACCTTACTTAAAAGTCTTTATTTTGATATAATCTGCACGACATAGAATTCATCCTTTAAATTATACAGTTTAGAAGAGTGGTGGAGTGTGTGTAGTTTTCAACTATGACTATGATTTAACTGAGAACATTTGCATCAAACCAAAATTAACTTTACACCCTCACCTCCCTGCACAGAATTGCCAGTTTTCTTTCTACAGTTACAAATGCCCTTTCTGGACATTCATATGCATAGATACATGAAGTATGTGGTCTTTTGTAAGAAGTATGTGTGATGTTTCCAAGATTCATACATGTTATAGCACACATCAATGAACCCTCTTATTGTAGAGTAGTTTTATAGATATACCATGTTTTGTTTATCTGTTTATCAGTTAATGGATATTTGGGTTGTTTTAACATTGTAGTGATTATGAATAATGCTACTTTTAACACCATGATGTTGTCACATGTTTGAAAATTTTTCTTGGATACTCAGTACCAAAATTTCTTTGTGAACAGACAACCAGAAAGAATGTTTCTGTTCATCTATTATTTTAGCAGTATATTTTCTCTCAAGTTTATATAAGTATACTGGAGCTGACTGGGGTATATATTATATAGTATAGTCATTCATATATCCAATGAGTATATCAAGCTAACTTACATACCCATTAAGGCTTTTAAAATACAATCTTTATAGGTTTTTAAGTGCACAGTTTGCTATTATTATAATTACATTATTGTATACAACTTTTGAAATTCATTTGTTTGTCAACCCTTTGTACCCTTTAATCAACATCTTGTATTTATAATTCCCTCTATGCCCAACTCTGGCAGCCAACATTGTAGGCGTTTAATTGTTTTATTTTATCTAAATGAAGTTATACAATTTTTGTCTCTCTGTGCTTGGCATATTAATTATACATTTGGCATGGAGTTCTCCACGTCTATCCATATTGAGGACAATGATGACACTCACTTCCTCCTTTGCTTCAGGCTAAAGCGTGCTCCATTACATATTCACACATTCTTGTCTACTCATCATCAGTGGACACTCAATATGATAACATTTAAAGACTCAGCTGACTGTTCCCCAGGTAACCACATCATTTTGCACTCTAATCAATTATTAATGATCAGCACGGCGATTTCTCCATATCCACGGCAATGCTTGATAAAACAAGTCTTTACATCCTGGACAGCCATCATAAGGCATGAAATGGTATCTTTGTGGGTTTTTCTTACCTTTCATATGATGCTATTAAAATCTTCTGAAGTGTTTATTGCCTGTCTGCATATATTCTTTGGAGAAATGCACTGTCAATTTATTTACCTATTATAAAGGTTGACTCATGCATGCCTTTATTATTGAGTTCAAAGAACTATTTTTACTTCATTTTAAAGCTATGTGTGCTGGTTTGAATGAGCATGGCTCCCATAAGCTGCTTCGCAGCCAGTCAGTGGAACAGTTTGGGAATGATTAGGAAGTATGACCTTATTGGAGGAGTTGTGCCACTGGGGTGGGCATTGATGTGTCAAAAACATGTGCCGGGCCCCAGTGTAACTTGGAGTTGAGATGTGAGCTTTCTGCTGCCATTCCAGCCTCATATTTGCCTGACTGCTACCTTCGTCCCCATCATGGACTAACCTCTGAGACTGTGAGAAAGCTCCCCATGAAATACTTCTTTTTTAAGTTGTCTCAGTCATGTGATCTGCTCACAGCAATAGAACAGTATCGTAGACAAAAGTCGGGAGCTAGACTTGAGCATTGCCCTTAAAGGCCTGACCATTCCATTGTTTGGGAAAATATAGATAATTTAGGTGCTTTAGACTGGATAAGGAATTGAACTCTGTAAGTGGGACTTAATGCTTTCTTTTGGTAGAGGCTTGGAAGACAGTAGCGTGGAGAGAAATGTGGGCTATGCAGGCACAAGACGTTGCAAACAGGACTAGCAGTAAATGGGGTGGAGACCGTTCTTGTGATATTTCGGCCAAGATTATGAGTATTTTCTTCTCTTTTCCAAAAAATAATAAGTTTGAGGCTAAATTGAAGAATTTTGAACTGCAGTTGACACAGGAAATTTCAAGTCAGCCTAAGAGTGACTGTGTTACATGGTTATTAGTCATCGCTCTCACACAGAGTACAATGAAACTGAGCAAGGGGGCAACAAGAAGACAAAGTGCACAGTTTGAGGGGAAAAGGAGCACGGGGAAATGTAATGATGGGACCAAGAGTTGTGTACAAGGATAGGAAAAGGTTAACAACAGTCAGGTGATAAATGGCATAAAGGGATGGCAACGTCAGGGCAAGACACTACCTAGCTCTAAGCCCTCCATCTGTGAAAGAAGGAAAGGGGGCTGAAGGGTTTCATCAACCTAAATAACAGTGGAATGTTAATGCCAATGTAAATCAAAGATGGGGCCAGGTTCTACTGCAGTAAGCATAAGAACTTGGCAGATGCAGCCACTTAGTTGAGATTTATAGTCAAGAAAGATACAGGATGGGTTCTGTGGAACCTTTATTCTCAAGGAAAGCAACCGAGACCAGACATGCATCCAGTCTGCATGGAGGCCCAGCAAGGCCATTTGGTGAAGCTATGAAAATGAAATCTGAATTGTGTTGGAAACCCCAAGATGTTGGAGATCCCTAGATCATAGGATGTCTGCCAAGGAGAACACATAGAGAATGTGAAACTAGCCCAAGAGAAAAAGATGTGTTGCAGTTGGAAGAAGTAGGAGTAAGAAGAGACAATTAATACAAAATTTTGAGTTTGCTTCTTGTGGTTTCAGTCTTGCTTTGGCCCAATATTTCCTCACCACTGTTTTCTCCCTTTTGAAATGGTAATGTACATTATATGTATATTTCTTTTTTTTCCATGTGAATTTTTTTATTCATTAAGGATTTCTGCCTCCTCCCCGCAACCGCTTCCCATTTCCCTCCCCCTCCCCCGATCAAGTCCCCCTTCCTCATTTGCTCGAAGAGCAATCAGGGTTCCCTGACCTGTGGGAAGCTCAAGGACCACCCACCTCTGTCCAGGTCTCATAAGGTGAGCATCCAAACTGCCTAGGCTCCCCCAAAGCCAGTACATGCAGTAGGGTCAAAAACCCACTGCGATTGTTCTTGAGTTCTCAGTATTCCTCATTGTCCGCTATGTTCAGCTAGTCCGGATTTATCCCATGCTTTTTCAGACCTAGGCCAGCTGGCCTTGGTGAGTTCCCGATAGAACATCCCCATTGTCTCAGTGTGTGGGTGCACCCCTCGCGGTCCTGAGTTCCTTGTTCGTGCTCCCTCTCCTTCTACTCCTGATTTGAATGAACAAAATATGTGATTTTCTTTTTGATTTAGGTTTTCCAGAAGGTTGTAGTTGAGAGATTACCTTAAATGTCTGAAGAAACCTTGGACTTTGGACATTTAAACAGATGTTGAGACTGTGAAAGACTATGGGAAATTCTGAATCTGAACCAAATGTAATTTCAGTTATGATACGGAAACAAGCCTACGTATTAGCATTCAGACACACCAGGCCCACCCTGGAGACTAACAGAGTGCATCAAGCCTATGCGTATGCATCCCCAGGACTCAGGCAGTGTTGGTCCGGGCACTGTCTTCAGCTACATCCATACAACTATGCCAACTTTAAGAAGGCAGAACCCTGCTGTTCACTCTCTTCTTATTCCTCTCTCCCACCTGTCTCTCTTTCTCTGGGTCTCTGCCTCTTTCTGCGCCCCCCCTCTCTTTCTCCTTCCCTCCCAGCTCACCTCCCAGCTCTCCCCTTTCCCACATCGCCTCATGCCTGCAGGAAGTAGCCAGACTTGAGCCAACACCCCTATATCCAAGGACTCTGGGATGTTTGGTCAAAAGTGAGATTTCAGGCCCCTGACACCCCTATATCTAAGAACTCTGGAGTGTTTCTGTTATAAGCATTACCCCAGCCTCTGGCATTCATTCTTGGGGCACCAATGGTGCAGAAAGCTCCATCTCAAGTCCCCTCCCCCTGGGAGTTGCCTTGGTCTGGACTCCATCTCTGGAAAAGCCCGCCAAGTGCTGAACCCTCCCCAGGAAGAGTCAGGACCACTCCCACAGGCGATTTAGGCTGCTGCCAAGAAAAAAAAAAACACATGATATTGGGTTTTTTGAAGGCTCCCCAGCTATCTCTTTCTCACCCCGCTGTCCCTGCCACCCAGGAGCGCTGCATTTATTAAACATGGGCATCTTTTGTTCGGTCTAATTTGGTCTGTTTGGAATTATTTGCGTTGGTAGAGAGGCTCGTCTTAAGATTATTCCTAACAGTATACAAGGGTCATGCCACTGCCAGGGTCATATTGTTCTGGGTGACCTGTGCGGTCATGATGAAGGTGAGGTATGGGCCAAGGTGACCTTGTTGTCATCGAGGGGGTGCACTTTAAGCAGTTCTGAGGGCGTGACAGTGGGAGAGTTGACTCTGCTTCCCACCCTCCTCATAGCCTGTCTACAGCCATCAGGAGAGATGACCCTGCACCTCTCCTGGGCAAACATTAGAATTGGTCCTGGCGATATGGGTGAGGGGGACTCATATCTTAGGGCCTGAGAGCAGAAATAGCCATCCTCTTGCTGTAGGCTGCATTGGGTGACCTAGACGAGGCAGTGCTGGGACGTTCTACCAGTTAGTAACAGGGAGGAAAAATGAGCAGGCTGACCAATGCAGCTACCATCCAGCCCAGAGTAAGGGATATGAGTTGACCCACCCCGACATCCGCCTCATCTATAAATTGTTAGAACATCCCAAAGTGTAGGATCTCCACGAAACAGGACAACAACAGGATGTCTATGAGGAGCCCAAAAGAAAGCCCATTATTGATGGTATAATGGAGGTCAGAGGCCTGGAACCAAACTGATGACTCATAGCCTTGGACATTTAGAGAAGGTGAAAAGAACAGAGGGAGAACTGTGTGACTCACCAGGTCACACCACAGACTCCAGGATGACATTGCTTTCATTGTCTTGTTTCTTTTCTTTTGATTTGATTTGTTTGGTTTGTTTTTTGGGAGTGTTATCTTTTAAATTTTGGGGTATTTTTTGAGGGGGTTGCAAAGTCAGAGGAAAAATTTTTGGGGCACAGGGAGATTGATGAGATCGAGATGCGTTACGTGAGATCCGCAAAGAATCAATAAATGTTTGTGAAAAGTGTGAAGCAAATGAGAGAATGTAATATTTAAAAGAAGAAAAACTGAGTAGGAAGTGATAGAGTAAACAGATTTCATGGGTAAAAAAAAAATCATGGGGAAGGAAAACCCAAGTAACGTGAAACATCAACACATTTGTTTACTCAGGGGAAATATTTGAAGAAGAAAAAATTACAAAGCATGGATGTGTGGGCAGATACTTAATGTGTAAATCCCATATGGAAACTGGGGTGACAGGGGAGAAAGAATCTGCTTAGAGATAATGAAAGACAAAATTAACTTAGAGAAGGAAGATGAGGAGATGGTGGTGCTTAGCAGATGACTACTGAATTCTTTGAGAATGGTGATGTTATGCTATATCTCAAGTTACCGGTAAATAGTGATGTGAAAGGAAGAATGGGGAAATGGGAACAGAGTTGTCCATGAGAATGAAGCTGAGAAGGACTTTTCAAGAAGCATGACTATCTAGTATGATTAGGGATTTTAAGCTTATTTTCTGCTCTCTTTTCATTTCCCCTTATTTCTTCTCCTGTACCTTAATAAAACTGTGCCATAAAGGAATAAAAACACTCACAACCTCCAACCCATGAACATTAAATATCCATGAAGCCTGGTTCTTCCTTGTTCTTTTGAAGTTGCTTCTTTGTGCACCTTCCCCTTTCTTCTGATTGCAGGGCATCAGCTGCAAATTCTAAGTTCTACCTTGAAAACTAAAGTATAGACTTTCTGGTGACTGAGATGTTGTTTTCTAAAAAAATGTCTATGAAATTCTAATTATTTTGACTTCTGGGAGTTTCACCAAGTAAGCCGGACTGGGGAGTAAGTATTGAAGCCCAGCCTATCTTCAAACACACCATCTTCTCTCCTCCCAACTGCCAGAATTACAGCCCTGCGCACACACCTGTTCCAAATTTACCTTTATTAACCTTTATTGTGAGAAACATCACTTTACATCAATGTTTATTCTATGACTCTCCTGCATATTTATACAACGTATTCTGACTACATCTGTTCACTATAGACCCCCTTTAACTCCTGCTAACACCCCATAGCCCATCTTTTCCAGTTTAATCTACACGTGTCTGAATTAAACAAGACAGCAGTCCATTTTTATAAACAATTTATTAGGCATCAATGCTTCTTTCAAATCTTTTACCACCTTTACCTCTTTATCATGAATGAATTTTCTAGCCTTAGACTAATACATCTTTATACTATTTTCTTAAACAAAAGCTGCTTACTTTCACGGTGATAATTTTATTGGCCTTCTCTTCTCTGTGCTCTATTTGTGATTTATAAAACACAAGTATTGTAAATTTCACTCAGAAAAGGGCTGAAATGATGGGATTTATAAAGATGGAAATCCTCAAGTTTGGTCTGTAGGTCTCCACAAGGAGACTGACACTAATAAATAAGAGAATAGAAGTCACTCATAAAATCATCTTCATAAGAGCTATCATAACAACAAAATTTGAGACTGAATGCATAGAACGCTTGACTGAAATATACAGAGCCCTGAGATGGATCCTCAGGGCTGCATAAATTCAGGCGAGGCAGGAGGATCAGAAGTTCAAAGCTATAAAAATTTTGAGGTTAGACTGACTGACCTGATACTCTATCTCAAAAATAAAATAAAATTCTCCTTCCTGCCTTTTCAAATGACTTCTTTGTGTTTCCTGTATTTCCTCATAAACTTACTGCTTTGGAGTGTGGTCCTAGAGGGAAGCCTAACAGCCTAACAAATGAAGGTGTCACAGATACACTGGGGCCACAGGAGTGGAAGAAGATCTAGCTTAGGGATCCCACAAAAGAGAAGAAGTAGAGCAGTTTATGTTCCTAGAAGGTTGGGAAGTTTATCCTCATCAGGCCTTTAGCAGAAGTTGGCACAGCACTGGACTTCAGATTAGTACAAAGTTAGATGGGAAAAAGAAAAAGAAATTCCCTCAGTTCAGCTTCTTTGTCTGGCACTTGAAAGAGGGCCCATTGATTGTCTTTATCAAAGACAAGAGTACTTGGTTTTAAGGATTTGTTTGAAGTCAAGAATTGGTTCACTTTCATAGCAAGTATTTATGTATGCATAATGAAATTGGAAACTCAAGAGAGAAATTAATTTTTCACTGAGAAGTAATATAAACTGTATTATTCAAATCTAGACTTTCCCAATTTCTCTCTCTAATATATATATGCATATATATATATATATATATGAATTCTATATATGGGAAATTATACCTTTAACATAAAGAGATAGGAACCTTCTTAGTGTTTAGAGTTTATAAAACTGGTGTTTACCAATCAAACTCTCGTTATTTGATCTTGAGGAATTACATTTCTGTTTCTTAATGTCATATACTGTAATATACAATAAAACTGTCAATACAATTGTATCATTTTCTTCTTTTTCTATTTCCAAACTTCTATGAATCTCCTTTGAAGAAATTTTTAGTATATATTTTGATATATGAATTTGAAGTCACATTTATTGTCTATCAAGTCTTTTATTTGCATATAGTTACATTATATAGCTTCTGATATGTGACTAGAATAACCATAAAAAGACAAATAAAGAACAGTTATTTTTAAAATTATACATAGGTGGGTAGGGAGCTGGCACAGCAGGGAAAGCACTTGACACTCAAATCTGAAAACCAGAGTTCAGACTCACAGAATCTATGTCTACGCCAACGTGCATGGTGGTCCACGTAGAATCCTGCAATGCAGGAGGCAGACACAGAGACTCTGGTAAAAGGTCACACTAGCAAAAACGACTGTGTCTCATGCCCTCCTCCCAGGCTATACACAAGCTACGGAACATTCAAGGGAGACATTTGGCGTCATCTTCTGTCCTCCATATGCTCATACATAGAAGAAAGACCTCCATAGCCGGGAGACTCTCACTCACACCTCGGGATAAGACAACCCCCCCAGGAACTCACGAGAGATCGTCCTTGCTGCAATCACACGAGGTTTATTGACAGGACGGGAACCACTGCACTGGGACCGAAACTCATTTCCCACTCAGGGGTAGAGAGTTTGACCCTGAGTAGTTGGGAGAATGGATATTTTAAGGGAAGAAATCACAACCCAGTAATCCAAAGGGGGTAGGGAGGGCATCATTGGAAAATTCCAAAAATACAAATTATCATTGAAAAATTCCGATAATACCAGTGATAATCACAAGGGGGTAATTCCCTGTTTCTCAAGATTATAATCTAACTTTATCTTTAACTAGTTCCTGAAACAGAGTCACTGAACTGGCTAACCTAAATTTTTAGCTCTTCTCTTCCTGCTAGATTTTTGGCTCTGTTTTTCCTGCTAGAGGGGTCTGGATTTATCCGGGTCATAGACAGACATGTCACACGCATGCAGGTGGACCTAAAAGGATGCAACCACAGGCACAAGCACATCACACATAATATGTCCTAAGGAAGAATTGTTCATTTTAATTAATATGCAGAAATTAATAACTGCAGCAGCATCTAATCATTTTTTTAATATTTTTTTTATAATTTATATACAAAATATTGAAATTAAACATCATTTTATATAAAGCTTTTCATAAAACATTTTAATTAAGTCAGTTAAACCTAAAGCTGCTTTTTCTTACAGCAAAATTATTTGAAATATTTGTAATGCATTCTTGGCTCATTATATTAGAAGCTAATATCACCTCATATTTTAATGTTTCTATTGATCACAGCTTTTCCTGTTATTGAAACAGTACTTTTTGGATTCCAAAGACAAGTTAATATTAGGGACATGTGTGTCATATGAAGGTCTAAGGTTGAAACTAAAAAAAATACTAAAGTATTAATAAGCTAGTTGTTTTTATCAATAACCTGCTCTTGAACGTTGACTGAGTTTTTATAATAGTATTTTTGCTTTATTTTATAACCTTTTTCTTTTGAGATTATAATAGAATCTCACCATTTTCCCCTCAATCCTCCCATGAAATCCTTTCATAAACTCTCCCCCTTTGCTGTCATTCACGTTCATGGAGTCTTTAATTGGTGTGTGTGTGTGTGTGTGTGTGTGTGTGTGTGTGTGCATCCTTAAATACATAAATATAACCTGCTCAGTCTGTTCCAGAGCTCACAATTTGGCATTATATAGCCAATTCATGTGCTCTGTTATGGAATACTATTTCTCTTGCTCTCAGGATTCCTTGGATACCTGCAGATTTTTGCCTATGTTTGAGGTCTTGAGCGTTTCCCTTTCCACGTTAGCACTTCTGTTGGTAACACACTTTTTCGGGAAATGTTAAGGAAGACTTGATTATTTTATATATGGCAAATATTTATGTTAAAAACAAACAGACTGGTGTTGGCTTATGAACCATTTCAAAAGGTTTATAGGAGATTCACTGCAAATATCTCTCTACAATATGAAACCTAGGGTCTGTGCTTGCTACCAAGCATTCTACAAATGAACTACCGGCTCAAAATGTATTCTATGTTGACAATCATCCCAAACTCTTTCCAGTCACAAACCAGGCAACTGAAAGCAGTATAATATAGATAGAGAGGTGTTGTAGGTCTAAGAGTTCTGTATGCTCTTCAAGGAGGCCTGAGCTCAGTTCCTAGGACCCAGTCAGTAAACTCCAGCTCCAGGGAATCTGTTACATGCATGGCATCTACACACATGTAGCGAACATAAAAATACACGTTAATTAAAATGGAAAATAATGTGAGAAATCAGTATATATATGCATATATAGAATATTTAATATGTATGTGTATTCTATATCCATATTGGGTTTAATGGTCTGAGTTGAGTTGATAAGGACGACTGACCAGGTCTTTTACTCTTTATGTGACAGGCTTTATCAGACCAGTTGGACCTCTTTCCACCCACATACTAAATTCCCCAGGTTTCCAGAGGAACTAGCTGGTCGTTTCCAGTCTCACCAGGAGGCAGCTACCAGGAGACAGCAGTTACCAGCAAATGCTCTTCAGAACAGTGGCTGAATGTGTTTGAAATGTCATGTCT
Source organism: Microtus oregoni (assembly GCF_018167655.1). Taxonomy (NCBI): domain Eukaryota; kingdom Metazoa; phylum Chordata; class Mammalia; order Rodentia; family Cricetidae; genus Microtus; species Microtus oregoni. The sequence goes on along the minus strand of NW_024543077.1, from coordinate 7,778,422 downwards.
CAGGAAAGTTCTAGGTGTCCCACGAAGAGATAGGCTGTGCAATGGTTACATTAGGAAATATCTCCATCTACAGAAGGAAGTGAACTACAGGATACGCCAATAGTACTTGAGGTACTTAGCCCATATTATGAGAATGAATGATGGCAGATTCCCAAAGCTAGCACTGCCTTAAGGAGTGCAAGGGATAAGGCGAAGTGGAAGGCTCAGAACAATGCTGGATAGATAGCACAAAGAAAAACCTTGGGTATGACAATTACACAAACATCTCAGACAGCCCAGGATAAGGCACAACTGGAGAATTGCCATAAATGGGCTGACTATGCATGCTGAAGCATTGCCAGGGTATAAGTGATAATAATGTGTAATATATTCACTACGCCAATTACTATATAGTTACAAACATAATATAACTAAATACTATATATTATAAATATATTTTATTGAAGCCTATTGAAATACAAAATTACCTATGAAGGTGATTAAATCGTAGTCAGTTTTATGAACTGTTTTTCACTAATCTATGTAAAGTTAATAAAAACAAGATGAAAGCTTACGTATGATCTCAGTTATCTATTTGATTTATTCAGGAACATTTATGGAATATTTAGTATTTATTATTAATATGATATGGTACATTTTAATATTAAGAAATATAAGATTTGGTTTGTTTTTCAGGAAGGAAACTTCAAACTAGCAGATATAAATATGTATAAACATGTTCTTAATGTGGGCATAATTATATTTTCATATCAAAATAAGTTAATTAAAATAACATAGTTAGTGCAAGAAGTCAAAGATTATTTATTCCCTCAAACTCTACTTTCAAAATGGGATTTCAAACATGTGATTATAGTATATTTGGATGTTAGTTAAAGATCTGATTCCAAGCTTTGACTGTGAGGAAGAATCGAATGGACTTTTGCATAACAAAGAAACACAAAGTATACGATTTTGGTTTTTCTTCTCATTTTCTCATTTACATATTTAAGTTATTGAGCATAGATATATTATATTCAATTCTGTAAGTACAAAAATAAATATGTTAGCCAGGCATAATGGTGCATGCCTGTTGTAATATGAGCAGCGGGGCTGTGCCCCCAGCACCCGGGCCGCCTGCTAGCTTATGCCCCGAAATAATTACACGGACACAGTATTCTTTTAAACACTGCTTGGCCCATTATGTCTAGCCTCTTATCTGCTAACTCTCGCACCTGGACTATCCCATTTCTAATAATGTGTGTAGCACCCTGAGGTGCGCTTACCAGGAAGATTGTAGCCTACGTCCATCCTGGGTCGGAGCTTCATTGATCGCATCTGCCCAGGAGAGGGGAGCATGGCCTCTGTCTGAGGCGTCTTACCTCACTTCCTCTTCCTCCCAGAATTCTGTTCTGTTTACTCCTCCCACCTATGTTTTAACCTATGAGGGCCAAGCAGTTTCTTTATTATAATTAACCAATGACCTTCCTCCATCACATGCCTTTAATCCAAGCACTCAGGAAGCAAAGGTTGGTGAATCTCTGTGAGTCTGTGAGTTCATGGCCAGCCTGGTCTACAATGTCAGTTCCAGCACAGCCAGGGCTGTTACACAGAGAAGTACTGTCTCAAATAGGTAGGTAGGTAGATAGATAGATAGATAGATAGATAGATAGATAGATAGATAGATAGACATAGATATAGACATACAGATAGATTGATTGATAGATATTTTTTTAATTGTGTGTCCTTTAGAATAAGTCTGATCATGGGAATATCAGATACTGGCTGAACAGATTTTGAATTTACTGTCAAAACATGATAAGGCTGTTACAAAAATATATTGAACACAGCCAAAGTGATACTAAACATTCTACATACAGCATATTGTTTAATATTAACATGTAACTCAGGTTCTTGAACACTTCAGTATTATCAGGTTTGGGTTCTATCTTATGCAGTGACCCTTAAACCCAGCAATAAAAAAAAATCATTAGTCAGTTCCATTATATTTGAGTCACTATTGTATCAATATCTTAAAGGCAGGTCACCATTGTAGTTAGTGGGGTTTTAGTCCAGAAATAGCTACTCAAAACAAGTCAGATTCCATTTATTTGTGTGAGGGCTGGGGGTGATACGTTCATGTTTGTCTTTTTGCCTGCCTGTGTGTTTATTTTTAGAGAGAAGATGAGGAAAGAATGCTGGGTGGGGATGGAGGTGGGGGGGGGTGATCAGAGAATAGTTGAGGGCTGGGAAAACATGCTCAAAATATAATGTATAAAAAATGTTTAGATAAAATATAAGACCTAAGTATTAATATATTCAGTCTACAAGAGACTTGTTTTGCCAGTATAGATACAGACTAGAAGTAAGTGACAGAGAAGAAATATTACAGACAAATAGAAAAGGAAAGCATATAGGAATGGCAATCAGTCACATATCACTTAATATCACAGTATGGATATTTGCTCTAGACATAAAATCTTCATCCCTTCATATCTTTAAGTAAAGACACCTTGGCCTTTTAGCCACAGAAAATGGATATGCAGAAAAAAAATACACAGTGAAAGCTGTGTCTCTGGTAGTAGTGGTAGGACAATTAAAATCCCTAAGAGAAACAAGGCTCACAGACCCACACTTTGGATTGTAGCCTTTTCATTCTGCTACTTTCCCCTTTCATGTCCTAAACTGCAAGTGATCTTGGGAGATACTACATTATTTAGGAGATAGGGTATTTATTCCAGTTGAAATTAAATCATGCTACTTCCATGAGGTTGTCATCTGCCTTAGTTACTGTTCTACTTCTGTGGAGAGACACCATGACCAAGGAAACACGAAATCAAGTATTTGTCTGGGGTCTTGCTTCCAGTCTTACTTAGTCCATTGTCATCATAGCAGAGAGCATGGCAACAGAAAAGCATGGTGATGAAGAGTAGCTGACAGTTATATTCTGATCCCAAAGAAGAGAGAGAGAGAGAGAGAGAGAGAGAGAGAGAGAGAGAGAGAATAGGTCTGTCACTGGCCTTTGAAACCTCAAAACCCCACCCTTGCCTTTGATTAGTGATGCAAAGAAGTACCTGTTTGTTTATGTTACATAATATTTAACTATATAAAGATGTATAACATTTGTTTAATTGTTGTATTGCTGTTTTACCTTACCTGCCTAAGATTGGTCTAATAAGAAGCTGAATAGCCAATTGCAAGGGAGGAGTGTAGGTGGAACTTCCAGGTAGGGAGTCAATGCTGCCTTCTATACAATGATAAAAAATTTAAGGTTATAAAGATCTATTTCAGGTTAACAGAAAGCGAACCTGCAGCCTTTCTTGTAAGCTATTCTTCACTATTGTCAGTTTTACTGTTATGCTTCTATTGCAAACAGTTTTTCTTTTTGGTCCTTCAAGTATAAATCGCACCTGTTAAAAAACCAGTATAGTCAAGCTTGGACCTATCTCTTCAGGCAAATAATATATTGTAGTCATAACTTAGATATACCTGATAAACAGCCCTCAAGTGCTTAGAGATCTGGGATATATGGCATTTAAATGTTTAATTATTAAAAGGTTTTTTTGTAACAGAGAAACAGGTTAGCTCCTAGAAGTACCAACCCATTTCCTCCAAGGAAGAAGGAAGACAGATGGGCACAGAACAATGTCCATCTGCAATTTTATTAAAGTAAGAACGCTAACCACTGGGTAAAACTGCCTTTTACCTAAACTGCTACAGTTCTCTAGTGGATGAAAGAGAAGTCGAATAGACTGCCTTCCTGCTCAGTGCAAGACTTGTCTTTCTACAGATTCCTAACCCACAGCATCTTCTGAAGCCAGGCAGGTCCTATGCTAACAGCAGAAGGCAAATGCAGCCCTGAACGCTCCTTCCCTCAGTGACCATAGAGGATCCTAAGGGGTGGCTATAGCTAGCCAATTGAGTAAGTTCTATGTCCTTTTTAAATCAACTCAAGTAAAATGTTTATCCTTCTCAATGATCTCTGATATTGTTTGAATGGCTTAGAGGTTTTTCCCGTTGAAAAAGGACAACCTCTCATAACAAATTTTAGCATAAATAACTTCTTACCGTATTGTGAGAAAAGGTGTCTTAAGATACAAAGCTCAAATGAAGAAGGCGTTTTAAGGTATATAAATGGAAGTTATTAAGGTGTGTACCTTCAAGTTATAAAGGTCTGAGGACAAATGCAAGTTATCAGATTTCTCTCTCATTATGTTGCCATTCCTAGTCTTCACGTCATCAATAATTGCTGATGAGCTATTAATTTAACTCTGGCAGAGGACTGCCACTACTACTGGCTCTTATACAATGCATATGTCTAAAAGTTAGGTTTTCGCAAACTCAAAATATTCTTGTTAGTTTCAGGGAACCGAATTGAAGGATTCACCTTAAGCTGGTCAGATACACCCCTCTCTCAATTCCCTGGTCTTGACATCCTCCTCCTCTATTATAAGGACAAAAAATTTTTTTTTCTTCCTAAACTTAACTTTGTCCTCTGCTCTGCCAACACCTTGCCAGGTCTAAGAGACACCAGACACACTTTAAATCCTGAACAGGAGTGAAGCAATCAATACCCCAAGATGTGACCAGCACCCCAGCTTTCTTAGGTACCCCTGGAATTCAACAGCCACAAATCAGCAAGAAACAGTCTTGGAACTTGATACCTTTCTCCCTTAACCTACAGTGCCTATCTCCTCACCTTCTTTATAAAGAAAAAGATAGGAATGTTAGAATTTTAATTACACTGGCCTGCCCTGTCACCTGGATACCCTGTCCCTTTAAGAGACAAACTCTGCAGACTCCCAATCTCCCCTCTCACCCCAGGAATGCTGATATCACCTCTCTTCTCTTCCCTTTTTCTTTCTCTCTCTCCATTCTTCTTAAGAGGCAGCCTCAAGAACAATGGCAATGGGTTTCTGATCCTACTGCACGCACTGGCTTTGTGGGAGCCTAGGCAGTTTGGATGCTCAATTTACTAGACCTGGATGGAGGTGGGGGTTCCTTGGACTTCCCACAGGACAGGGAACCCTGATTGCTTTTCGGGCTGAGGAGGGGGGGACTTAATTGGGGGAGGGGGGAGGGAAATGGGAGGCGGTGGCAGGGAAGAGACAGAAATCTTTAATAAATAAATAAATTTAAAAAAAGAGGCAGCTTCAGCCTCTTACCTTCCTCCTTCTCTTTCCTCTCTCTGTCCCTCTATCTCTCTCTTTCTCTCTCCCCTCCATAGCTTCTACCCTCCCTTATCCTCACAATACAAAATAAATAAACTCTCCATACCCGAGTTCTTTCTGCATGGCCTGTCTGTCTTTCTCCCACCTGCTCTGGCCTCTCCCACCCACAATGGGACCTTTCAGGGTCACCTGTGCCATAAATCTTTCAGTAAGAACAAAATCAAAAGTCAGATCACATACTTTCAATATATAATGGAGAGAAGATACATGATCGCTCAAAAAAGGATGTAAGGGAGCATAATGAGGCAATACTAGAGCAAAAGAAGAGCTAAACACAGCTGGGCCAATTCTAAATTGTGCACCTTAGTGTCTGATGTCAATGTGCTCTTCAGGTTTCTAAGTCCTTTCAGCGTTGTTGGCTGTAACACACTTCTCTCTCCTGGACTCATTCCACATCTAGTCTGCAGATTTCCCGGCAGTTATCCTATGGCCGTGTCATTTCCCACACGTTGCGAGTCTCCAAACCCAATCCAGATAATCCTCAATGGCTTCTCTGGGCTTCTGTGCACAAACACCTTTTACACATGGCTAGCCTCTGTGGCTTTCCTTGGCCACAGAGGGAGATTCCACAACCCCTTTCTTGTATTCGTGACTCTAAGGCCAGAAGCACGTGGCCCAAACCGCCAAATTTTGCTGCCTGTTGGGACTAGAGCTTGGTCCCTCTTTACATTACATTTGTCCCAATTCTCTGTTGTTCTTGGTTTCCTTCACTGCTTAATCTTTCCTTTGATTCCCTTCCGTAAGTTGGAAGTTTAGCTGGGTGGGTCCTGCCCTGAGGGTGACACTCTTTGGTTTCATTATCATCCGGTTTCTCTTTAAACTTTTTGTCTCTCTGAGCACAGAACTTATTTCTAACCTTACTTTCCCAGGTGGTTTTTATCTCCTCAGACTACACATTTTTCGTTTCTTTTTGTCAAGCTTGCTTCTTTCATTATAGAAGAACAGAGAGTGATGGAAATTATGATGACCCTTATTAAGAGGTTTCCGAGTAGAAGAACGTTAGGAAGTAGCTTAGAGAAAATTCTCGTGATAATTTGGCAAATAATGGGACTTCCTTTTGCCCTTGTCCTAAAAATCTGCATGAGGCTAACTTGAGCTTTGTATTAATGGCATTGACCCAGGAGATTCCTAGATGGCTTAGTCTGCACTGTGTGCATGTTCTTATAGGTAAGTCCAATATTTGTACATCAACTTCCTTTGGGTAGAATACCCACTTTAGTCTTCTAAAATAAGTACCTTATCTGGGGTAAGTGAATGTTTGTTTATCTCTCCCAAAGGAAAAGTGAATGTAGCAACTACGACCAGAACACATCATAAAAAGAAAAGCCTAAGACATGTCATTAAGTGGTTTCTTCATTCTGTGAACATTAGAGTATCTCTATGGTTAGGTAAAACACTTGACCTAGCTGAGTACACAATATACAGACATAGTAAACAAGGGTGATATAGGTTCCTGTCTGCATACCATGAACATGTTTAACAGTATTTTTTTGGGTTATACAGTGAATTGTATTGATGGTATTCCAGAGAGTAAGGTTCATACTTACTAATACTTTTCTAATCCTTTTAAATAGTGCTACTACCAGTTGACTAAATGTTCAAGTATATAAACCTAGGCCCCTCTTCTTCTTCTGGGGATCTGGAATACAAACTGAGGAAAGATGCTCAGCGTTGGGGACTCAGCTGGGACAGGGACTTCTCAGGAGCTGAGGGCCTCTCTTCCTCTCATATTCTTGCCGGGGTGAGTGGCCCAGGACTTCTTACTCCTTGGAGGTCATGTAGGGTATGAGATCTATCCCCCTGCTGCTGTAGCTGCATTTGTTTCCGTACCAGAAAATGAGCTTTGCAAACTCGTCATTGAGAGCAATGCCAGACTCAGCATAAAATCACAGGAGACAACCTGGTTCTCAGTGTTGCAAGTATATCCTTTAATGGACCAGCCAATTCCTCCTCACAACCTTTGTGATGTCGTTGGATTTGACAGCTTCTGTAGGCAGCATATTGGGAGTAAGAACATGGAAAGCCAGGGCAGTGAGCTCCCATTTGGTCCAGGGATGATTTTGGTCCACAGCTTTGAAGACCAATATAAAATATGATAAATTAGAATATAGTAAGTGTACAAAGCACTTGGCCTATTGTAATTGTATTAGAGTAACATGAACCATACACAGTTGTGTGCATGTGAGGTCTTATTACGCAGTTTAGCTGGCCTCAAGTTCATTATTATCTTAGGGTTTCATTTATTATTATTATTAGTTCACTTTATTCATTTGTTTTCTAACCCAGTCTCAGCTTCTCCTCCCTCCTTTCTTCCCATTCCTTCTCCATAAACCCCCTCTTGCTCCACCTCCTGCCTAAATCCTCCTATTTCCTATTCAGAAAGAGGTAAGCCTTCCATGGCTGTCAATAAAGCATGGCGTATCAATTTGAGGTAAGACTGAAAAATAATAGAAATTAAACAGGGTGGTGGTGGTCCCGGCCTTTAATCCAGATTAAATTTCTATTATTTTATTTTATTTTTTTTAGTAATGGTGGTGATCGTGTTTGTGTGTGTGTGTGTGTGTGTGTGTGTGTGTGTGTGTGTGTGTGTGTGTGTGTGGGTGTGATGTCTTGTTTGGGGTTTTGTTGGTATAAGATTATCTATGTGTTTTTGTGGGTGCAGCTACATTCCCTGGACTGGAATTTTTCTTCTAGTACTTTCTCTAGGCCTAGGTTTGCTGATAGGTGTTTTAACTTGTTTTGTTTTTCATGAAATATCTTGTTTTCTCTGTCTATAGTGATTGAAAGTTGTGCTGGATATAGTAGTTTGGGCTGACATCCATGGTTTCTTAATGTCTGCATAACACTTGACCATGACTTTCTGGCTTTCATTGTCTCCATTGAGAAGTCAGGAGTAATTGTGATAGGTCTGCCTTTATATGTTACTTGCCTTTTTCCTTTGCAGCTCTTAATATTTCTTTATTCTGTATGTTTAGTGCTTTATTATGTGGCAAGGTGAGTTTTGTTTTGTTCTTTTGATCTGTTCTATTTTGTTTTTTTTTTTTCTTTTATAGCTTTTTGGACATTTAAAGGAGTGTCTTTCTTTGGGAAATCTTTTTTTTTATGATTTTGTTGAAAACATTTTCTTTGCCATTCAGCTGGGTTTCTTCTCCTTCTATCCTATTATTCTTAGGTTTGGTCTTTAGATGGTATCTCAAATTTCACGGATGCTTTCTGTTAGGAATCTTTTAGATTTGACATTTTCTTTGAATGATGAATCTATTTCCTCTATCATATCTTTAACACCTGAGATTCTTTTTTATACCTCTTGTATTCTGTTGTTGCTACTTATATCTGTAGTTCCTGTTTGGTTGCCCAGTTTTTTATTCATTGCCAGGATTCCCTCAGTTTGTGTTTTCTTTATTGCTTCTATTTCAATCTTTTACTATTTCCTTCACTTCTTTTATAGTTTTTTCCTTAACTTTTTTGGTATTATTTAAGGGATTATTTTTTATTTATTGATAAAGATTTATCTTCCAATTATCACTGTTATTTTACCCACATACATACAGTGATATATAATAGATAGATGACAGACAGACAGACAGACAGATGGGAGATAAATACAGCCTGCTCATATCCATTTAGTTTTATTGGTACTTATGTGATTTATAACCTAAGAGTTTCTTTTTAAGAGATGAAATCAAGCAACATTTAATCAAACCAACAAATAAAAGAAGTAAAACTCAAATGAATAAAATCATAGATGAAATAAGAGCTAGTATATCAAAATTCAAATATCACAATTTAATATTATAAAAACTACAGGTCAATAAAATGAGTAATTTAGATAAAAAGAACTAATTTCTTGATGGAGGAAGGTCATTGGCTAATAAAGGAACTGCCTTGGCCCATTTTATTGGTTAGAGGATAGGTGGGAGGAGTAAACAGAACAGAACGCTGGGAGGAAGAGGAAGTGAGCTCAGAGACTCGGCATCTCTGCTCTCGGGAGCAGACGCCTGAGAGAGACACCATGCCCTGCTCCCGGGATGAAGCTCCGACCCAGGATGGACATAGGCTAGAATCTTCCCGGTAAGACCGGTGCTACAATTTCTGTAAACTTATAACCTTCTGAGACTAACATCACAAAACAATTTACAAAATAGGAAGAGGTCTCAGGATGTGGAGGTCGAATATTTTCAAGCTCAAAACCAACTTTGTACTACATATGAAGAAAGTGTCTTCACGGGCTAACAACCTCTACACAGCAATTAATATCAACAATGAAGTCTCACATCAAATCAAAGCACAGTGTTTGATGTCTCTCTGAAGAATTCTGTCAACAATTTTGAGACTTACAGAGTCTCTCTCGAGCTTCAGAAAATTACACATGAGGTAAATATTTCCAAATTCATTTTACAACCAACATTATTCAGATCCCCAAGTGATTAGATAGGGTATTAGAAGAAGCAGACAATTATGAGTCAATATTTCTAATGAACTCAGATTAAATATTATTCAACAAAATGTTCCCAAACATATTTAACACAGAGATGGACTAATATTGATAACAAAAATGAGATTTAAAAACATGGGAGTCAAGAAGGTTCACTATATATAAATCTATACCAATTGTATCCAGAGATATAGGAAGGACATTTGATAAAATTTGACATTTTAGATCACAAAATCTTTCAATGAGTTAGGCATAGGGGTGCATTTATTTTAATATACGAAAGGCAATATGTTCTAACTCCATGACTGGGTACCTAGAGATGAAATTGTGGAGCCATTTGCTCTAATACCAGGAAACTGACAAAGATGTTTGTTTCTGGTCAAAGCAGGTAAGCAACATGAAAGAATCGGAGAGGAGAAGTTACACTAGTTTTGTTTGCATGTACTATAACCTTAATTTTTTAATTTATTAAAATTTTAGCATAAAGAACATACAAATAAATAATTAGAAGTGATAATAACTTTAAAAGTATTGAAAATGAAGTAAGAAATAATTTATTTACAATCATTATCAAGACTATTTAAGAATTTTTTGAAAAATCTTACTAAGGTAACGTTTTGAAGAAATCTTTTCATTATTTATTATTACATTTTAATAAAATATTATTTCATCACCCACCCCTTCCTTTTCCTCCTTTGATCCTGTTTTATTTTCTCTCTTCCTTCTCCTTGCAGGTTGTCCCTCCTTCCCTGACCTTGTCCATGTTCACACATTCATAGATTCTTTCCTTTGATTATTATTGTTAGATATACAAATACATGCACACAGAGAGATGTATGTAAATTATAAGAGGATTTTAAGAAGAATAAAAATACATTCACTTTTACCAAGAATATTAAGCTGTAAAGCCAACTAAGAAATTTTATTGAAAGACAATTTTCAATGGTAAATATGATATAAACTCAAAAAGAAGCATTCCAGATTTCCCACAAACTTAAGAAGATGAAATAATATTTGCATAAGTAAAGAATGGCTGTATTTAAGAATTAGTAATCAGTAGGGTGAAATTATAAACTCTCTTAATTTAAAATTAAATTGAACATCAATTTCAATTTTATTAAGTATTTCAAGTTGAAGAATATAAATTCAAAATTGAAATGGTGGAAAGTAATAGCAATAATGATTAAATGTGGCATTTTAATGATAGCAGAATAAGTACAGAGAATAGCCTCACCTTGAAAAAGTAGCCCTTTCTACAAACACGTAGGGAAGTTGAGGGCCTGGGAAGCACTGGAGGAGTGTTTGCTCAGTGTGCACAAGTGCCTCTTCTCTCGGCGCCAGAGAAAACATTCGTCTAGAATATAGCTCAGTGGTAGAGGGCTTCTCTAGCATGAGGTCTTGAGTTCCATCTGTAGTACCAAGATACGAGAGGGAAAGAATTAAAATAGAAAAAAGAAAGAATAAAAGGGGAGAGTCAAAGGGAGGGGAAGTAAGGTTCCAGACATGAAAACAAACTGAGTTAAAAACAAACTTACGAATATATAAAATTCCAACACATTCCGAGTTGCAATATAAACCAGTTAAATTAGTGAATGAAAGATCACTTTATTTCATGAAACATAATTGCTTGATAGTATATGAAAAAGCAAAGCAAATATCATTATAAAAATGAAAGTGTAATCTACAAAGAAAATCTAACTTTATTAATAAAATATCATGAGCAGTTGGACTTTATTTTAAGAAAGTTAAGGAGAATTCATTAACTTTTAATCCTTTTATCACATTAATAAGGGAAAACAATAAAGCCTACACACTTCAGCGTTTGTCAAGTGCATAAAAGGACAATGAACGGAGTAATATTTCCAGTCGCAAAGATATTAGAGGAAAATGCAATATACTGTCAAAAGTGGGTCTCAATTTCTGAAATAAACAGGACATTCACAGATATGATTGCGTTTGTCATCGCGGATAAGGGGATTGTGGAGTGAAGGTTAGCTTAAGCTTTACCACTCTGAGTGGTTTGTATATTTTCCTGACAATCTATGTGTCACTATCATTGGCTATCTGCTTGGAATAAAGCAGTCTGTCTTTCATGAAGTTGATATAAATAGGATTTATAATTAATTCCTTTGAAAACACGTTTTCTTTCCTTTCCTGTTGTTGTTTGTTTGTTTATTTTTATGGTTATTTTGACAGAATTTGACTCTGTAGCTCTGCTGAACCTGGAACTTGGAAGTAGACCAAGGTGATGCTGGACAGGTGATGAATTCTCCTGCCTCTTCCTCCCCAATACTGGCAGCATACAATTTTGATACCATACCTTCTCAAGCAACAATATATCTGTCTGTAACTTGAGCATCACATCTCAATGTAGCCACAAAGCCATTATCATTTCTGCTTGGTTCATAGATGTTACTGAATTCCTAGAGCATCAGTCTGGCCAGTTGCCCAGACACAGGAGGATTCTGTAAGATTTGGACAGTCAGGGGATTCTTGTGGGCTACAGTGTTCTTCACTTTCAAAGTCAACCCCTTGTTCCTGAAGATGTTCTGCATGCCAGATTATTTTTTACCGTACATGTTTGAAGCAATGCTTTTTTTTTTATCTAAAAGAAAAAAGATATTTTTCCTTACCCAAAATACAAAAGTCTAGCAGACTTAGAAGAACTACTGAGGGAAAGGTTTAAAATGTTAGAAAAGGATTTTAAAAGATCGAAGAAGTTAAATATAATGGAAATATAAAGGAAGCAGCATTTAAAAAAAATCCAAACGGAAGATAAGATAAATTGTGTGGGACTATAGGTGTATGTCACACATAAATCTGTGAGGAAATTATTGCATGCCTTTCAGACAATAATAAAAATATGAGTAACTAAGAAATATGGAAAGAATGTAAAAGCATAAAAGAAGAAATAGAATCAAATTACATGAAGTACTAGGATATCAAACGGAGATTCAGCACGATCCATAGTAAGAGACTCAAGTGAATACTCAGAGAAGCAATCAATCAGAAGTTCTATTAATGCTGGCAAGCATATAATAAATATCAGACAGCCGCTGCTATTGGCCTTCAAGAGTCAAAATCACATTTTCGGGAAGAAATGTATTAGTGTTTCTCAAAAGTCATATTGCATTTATTTTTGACCTAGAAAATCTGTTTCTCAGAATATAATCAAAATTGGGCAGAAAACCATGTGCCAACAGATATTCAGTGAAACATTGTTCTAACAAATTGATTTCTTCCCTAACACCACACACACACACCCACAAAGAAAATAAGAAGGAGTTGTGTTACCAACGACAAATATCAATCTTATATCTTGAAGATGATCTATTAGGTAACTCTTATTGGAATAAGAACAAACATTAGATTACAGTCTGGATATACCTTATATTCATAACAATTACAAAATAACAAATCTACCAAAAATGCGTACAGAAAGAATATAAAATGAGGAAATTACAGCTTTTATTCTTATTTTTCTCAATTTCTAACCATGGACCCTCTCGGATTATGTTCGTAAATAAAAGGGTTCATAGCATAACCCTTGCGTCAGACATCCCTAACTGTGCTTAGCCTAGGTATCTAAGGCGATGACATTCAGGTGAGCATACTATCTTATGCAGTACTCTGCCCTCCCTGGAGTTTAGGTACCTATAGTCCTTGTTGGTAAACTAATCAGCTTTGCTCTCTTGGTCTTATTTACTATTTGCTATAGGACACCCACTCCAATCAGGAAAATTCTAGTGAAATCTCGGATTACTTCACAGTGGTAAAGGTCTGAGATCTGACCCCACTGCAGGGATGGCAAAGAAAGGTAGGAGAAAGAGGGAGAAGGGTAGAAAAGAAGGGATGGATAGGAGCTTGATAGTTGGTTTGGAGAGAATTCCTGAGGTTCACTCTCTGTTCCTCATCTGAGCTCAATGTCGTTAACACTACACGTATTCTGCTTTGAGCCAGAGTGATTATGGCGAGTCACAGACTCAGTTACGTGGTTGGACGTGCCTTCAGCAACTACTGGCTTTCTTTTCCCAGGAAGTGTTGTTTTCTGTCACCTTTACTTTTCTCTCTTAGAGTGAAAACATATCACCAGGTGATTTACTTTCTTATTTTATTCCATGGGGGAAAAAAGAATATCAAGTTTTCTCCCATAGTTTGTAAACATAGACTTGTCTACATCTCGGACATCTTGTTATAAGAAACGTCTGTCACACTTGAGCATCTATTTTATGATAACAAGAAAATGAAAGGATTCAAACTAATTTAGCTATTCCTAAGAGCAGAGACATTTAAAGTAAACAATGTAGGGTATCACAATAACTCACCTTCTGAAAAGAGAACTATTTAGACTGAACACAAAATGAGTGATTGAACAACTTGTTTTGTTATTTTAGTAATACTTCCAGTGAGACCACAGGAGTTCAATCTCAGCTTCAGAACAGAATTTTACACTTGAGCCCTGCTTCTTAAACAGGGGGGACCTCTGTGCCACACCAAACCAGATATTTATTCCCTATAGAGATTTCATTTTCTGGAATGAATATCTGTTTTCAACTGTAAAACCATTATGAGTAAAATGTAGCATTATGCAGGAGATTGTCAACTGCATTAAAGGACTATCGAGGAATAGACAAACTTAGCTATTGAAATTTCACTGGCGTTAATGAGCGTGTGCAGATGCCTTCATTCCCAGAATGCTAATCTTCTGATTGTCCGGGATATTGCTTTGTGTCACACAGATATATAAAATTTCCAGTCCAAAACAACAGGCATGAGAAAGGAGATTAATATTCCTCTGAAGAAGAAGTCCAATTAACTGAGTTGCATAATTCACAAACAGTGGCACTGCTAGCTTGTGAATTATTAAGTTTCATATGGAGGATAATTTGCAAAGAAAATTGGAAAAAATAAAGAAAAATTATTGTTGTGACATATTCTTAGTATTCTGAAGAAAACTATCTTATCCCAAAGTAGATAAATCAGGCTCATTTTGATTAACCAATTTAATCAGAGCATTCTAAAACAAAAAAGATGAACTTCTACTCTAATTTCCAAACAAAGACAATGCTAGCAGCCTATCTTATTTCCTGAAGAATGAGTGGCCAAGAGTGTGTTCTTTGAGATATTTGCGAAATGGACACTTCAATCAAAGAGAAACTAATAAAATTATACAGAATTGAATTCGGCCTTTTACAATGAGACAGTTTAAATCTTATGATAAATATTTGAATTGGAAAGTATTATGATCTGTATAATTTGATCATTTAGAACTAAATCAAAGAACCAGTTACAGTGTTTGTAGGTAGAGGCTGCTTTGTTGTTTTCTGGCTACCCAGATATTCACACAGAAACTATATTGATTGCAACACTGCTTGGCTTCTTATTTTATTCATTTATTTATTTATTGTATCTTAAATTAACCCATTTCTATTATCCTATGTGTTGCCATGAGGCTTGTGGTTGACCGGCAAGGTTCCAATTGGCATCTGTTTCCTTCAGAGGCTACTGGCATCTCCTGACCGCGCCTTTTTATCTCAGCATGCAGTTTAGTTTTCCCACCTATTCTTCCCTGACCAAAGTCAAAGCAGCTTTTTTATTAGTCAATGGTAATAAAAAATATTTACAGCATACAGAGGAGAATCTCACATCACCTCCCCTTTCTGTCTAATTCAAAAGGAAGGCTTTAACTTTTACACAGTAAGATTACATACAACAAAACAGTTACCAAGCAAGAATTATAGTTATAATATTTGCTCTTTTTCTGTTTGGCAAATTAAGGAAAATAATCTATCATCTATCTTATTTTCATGAGTCTAAAGTATATCTAATCTTTTTTATAATTATAAAACTGTCTTTCTTCAACTCCATCAAAGACTCCAGAAGGATATAATATTACCTAAGTAAATAGGAAGTACATAGTAAACAGTTTCTGAAACTCTAGAATTTACAGAGACATCTCACGGCCTGGACAGTCACCCAAAGTTCTCCTGTGCCTTTGGGGCATTCATCTTCAGCCTACAGGCCCATAGTATCTGGCAGACTTTCCCATGAAGCAGAAATTTTCAAAGACAGTTCCACCTATATTGGCAGTTTGTCAGTCATTTTCTTCTGTGTCCTGAAGAATGTCTGGTAGACTCTTTAATGAAGCGGGAACTCTCAAGGACTGTCTCACGTTCTTTAGGCAACTTCAGCAGTCATTTTTCTGTGGGTTTTACATGTCTAGTTTATACAACATACCTAATCAAACAGTCCAGGCAAGAACAGTTTCTTGCTCAAATGGCTATCCTGGTCACACTGAAGGCAAATTTCATAATTAGTTTTTTCAAGTCCTATCAGCCTCTCTGAAGTAAAGTGGTGCTGCCAGGAGCAGATGTGTCTCATTATCGAGAAAAGTCCTAAGTTCTTAAATATTTTAAATGCCATATTCTGTTAGTCTTTAAAAGGTTTGAAGAATAACTATTCATCTGAAATATATCTCTGTACATCTAGAAAAGCTAACTAACATGACTACAAGCAAAGATATTAAATATCTATTTCTAATTGTATTTTATTTATTCGAATTAAAATAAATATAAATAGAGGTTTTAAAAAGGTTGAAATAGAACCAAGACAAGTAACAAAGGAGACACGGTAATTACCAGGTTAAAACCTACAGAATTATCACTTCAGAAGAGGTTGATACTATTTACTTTATAAAGGTTAGCCTGAATTAAAGTAGTAAATACACTTGGAGTATTATCAAATCAGAACCCATGTTAAAGGTGATTATATGGATTTTATGAGCATCAAGTTACAAAACATCTATTTTACCTTTGATGGAAAAATGTTTATAAAATCAAATTAATTTTTACAAACAATAATTTCTCTCAATGTAGCAATATCATCTCAGTATAAATGGCATTTAAAATTTAATTTTAAAGTGAAAGACTCACAATTTAATCCTAAACACCATGAAAGATGAAGAAATACCTACATGCATATGTACATACATGTATACATACATAAAACCATATCTGAAATTATCGTGAGTGGCAAACCAGAAGCTGCTGTGTGAATAGAGGCAATCAAGTTGATGTATATTTCCTGTGATGGATTCAAATAGTCAATGTATTTGTTTTCTTTGGTTATAATCATATAAGACAGAAAAATACCCAAGAAATTGCATTAAAATGGATGTTATCCAAGTTAGCGTTTCCAAGAGAAATTCACTAACTTTACGTGATGTCCCTTCCAGTAACTAAATAAAGACAGCACACGTAATTACATGATAGAATGATGTAATGATTAATAAGCTGAAAGGAATAGGAGATTGTGAGTCACAGACAAAGATGCATTTTCAGGACAGAGCAAAGGCCGTATTGAATTAAAGGCCCATGATTTAATAATCGTCATTCTTGAAGCTTACAAGAAAACTTTAACATAAAAAAGTGGGAAAATGACTACTGATGAAGTCATTGCACCCAAGTTTGATTTTGTTTGACCTTAGATGGAGGGACGGAGGGAGAGAGGGGCAGGCAGGCAGACAGACAGACAGACAGAGATGCAGAAGAGATGATGAGAGAGAATTTTAGAAGTGCCCATATCCCACATTATGTTTCTGAAATCATTGTTTTATTGTGACTTCCCCTGGAGCTCAACATGAAACGTGAATTAGACATTTTCTTAATCCACTTTCACTGTGATTCAAGGAAAACAAGGAAGAAATACGAAGGAATGATTAAAATGCTATTTTCTGTCTAGTGGGAAAAAGATGAGCAGACCCTGAGGTCTGTGAGAGAGATATGTGAGGTCAGAAAGGGTTTCTTTCTTTTTGTTTCTCAGTGGGTTGTGATTACTGTTTTATTCCTTTACCCTTTGACAGTTCACACAGACATAGCATGTACCTTAATCATTTTTCACCCGACATTGCCCTCTCTCATCCCATTTCTTCTTACCAAGTTTCTTTAACTTTCATGTTTTTTTTCTCCAATGAAAGATGCATCGGCAATATTAAATTATCAATAAAATGAGATGGTAGTTATATGTATACATGGGGGATGCTTGGGAGTATGTGCATGTGGTGTGTGTATGTGTGTGTGGCATGAATATGGTGAATGACTTTTGTGTGTTCAACACATGCTATGTGTAGTAAATGTAGTATCTTTGGTGTGTGTATGTGTATGTGTGTGTGTGCATATCTATGTGTGTGTTTGTAATTATGTGTTTGTGAGTGTGTGTAAGTGTAGCAATGGCCATAGTGATTTTGTCAAGCTTACCACACCAACAATAGTGATGGTGGTATGGTAAGCTTGACAAAATAAGGGCACATTGTAAAGTCATGGACTGGAGGTGTTGTGTGCAATGGGCCAGAAGAAGAATAAGATATACTTTACCTCAAAATAGACTGAGAGATGAGACCAGGAATTCAAGAAATGGAGTATTTCTAGTACAAATGATCCTTTGATGATATTTTTGCAAGTTTGAATTGCTCTAAGGTAACATGGAATTTGGGTTTGGGTAATACTGGAATAGTAAGGGTTAAAAAACACTGGCATCAAAATGAAAAACAGATTTGTTTTTGTATTAATAGTATTCAGGAAGGTTGAAATCTCCAGAGAGTTCCCCAGTTTATATCTGTCAACTGGAATCACATGGATTAGTGTGGACGTCCCTAGACATGATTACAGATCCCAGTGCTATTTCTTCTGGTAAATGTTTACTAAAATAAAACTAGATAGGGCCCAAACAGGCTAATTAATAATTGATACTGAATATGAAGTATTGCAACTAACTATATGCAATGTACCCAGTGAACTTGGCTGATGTCCTAACAGAATTATGCTTATGTGATGGAATTTCCTACAAACCCTCCCTCCCTGGCTCAGGCATTCCTCCTCCCAACTTAGTGCAGAGTCAGCTCTCACTCCTCTTTCTCAGCACTCACTCCCCGGAGTTATATGAAGCTTAGTTACATCCCACTGCGTTTTAATATATTTTGAGCAGAGCTTAATTTTTACACCTCACAACACAGATAGTTGAAGAGCGTAAGTTCTTAAACAAATGTGTAAGTGTATATAGAAAACACAAAGTAGAATATTTTCAGACTGAAAATGTTTTTAGTGATTCAAATCCTAGGAGTATTTGAGTCTGTTTTGCCTTAGACACAAAATGCTTTCTATTGATTTGTAAAGAATAGTAGTTTATCATTCATAGTCCTGGGTTAGCAGAAACTGCATAAAGGTAGTTGTCCCATCATGGGTGTCAGGCAAGGGCTCACTCTGTTTGATTGGCTACATATTCTGTCTGTATTTTCAAGTGGTAGAAGGAAGGTTACCTATCAAATTTTCCCATACTGCCGAGTTAAAAGCACTTATTGGCTGAAATAATTTAAATTGTTATTTTTGTTTGTTAAATAATGCAAAATGCAAGGCAATAATGTCCTTAAAAGAGGAAAAAGTCACATGGCATATTCACTTGTGATTAAAATTAATGCCTCACTTGCATTTAAAAATATTCTGCCTCTTGACATGTAGTGGTGGCACATGACTTTAATCCCAGCTCCTGGGAGGCAGATGCAGCCTCTGAGTTCAAAGCTAGCATTTACAGAGTAAGTTATAGGACAACCCGAGTTTCACAGGGAAATCCTGTCCCAAAAGATATATATTTTGGGATTGCTTATGTATACTATCATATCATCTGCAAAAACTCTACCAAAGAACTCCTACAGCTGATAAACACCTTTAGTAATGTGGCAGGATACAAAATCAACTCCAAAAAATCAGTTGCCTTCCTATCCACTAAGGATAAGGAAGCAGAGAGGGAAATTAGAGAAGCATCACCTTTCACAATAGCCACAAATAGCATAAAATATCTTGGGGTAACTCTGACCAAAGAAGTGAAAGATCTATTTGACAAGAACTTAAAGTTTTTGAAGAAAGAAATTGAAGAGGACACCAGAAAATGGAAAGATCTCCCTTGCTCTTGGATTGGGAGGATCAACATAGTAAAAGTGGCAATTCTACCAAAAGCAATCTATAGATTCAATGCAATCCCCATCAAAATCCCATCAAAATTCTTCACAGACCTTTAGAAGACAATAATCAACTTTATTTTGAAAAACAAAAAACCCAGGATAGCCAAAACAATCCTATACAATAAAAGATCGTCTGGAGTCATTACCATCCCTGACTTCAAACTCTACTACAGAGCTACAGTATTGAAAACAGCATGGTATTGGCATAAAAACAGAGAAGTTTACCAATGGAATTGAATAGAAGACCCGGACTTTAACCCACAAACCTATGAACACCTCATTTTCGATAAAGGAGCTAAAAGTATACAATGGAAGAAAGAAAGCATCTTCAAAAATGGTGCTGGCAAAACTGGATGTCAATCTGTAGAAGAATGAAAAGAGATCCATATCTATCACCATGCACAAAACTCAAGTCCAAATGGATTAAAGACTTCAATATCAGTCTGAACACACTGAACCTGATAGAAGAGAAAGTGGGAAGTACTCGACAACACATGGACACAGGAGACCACTTCCTACGTATAACCCCAGCAGCACAGACATTAAAGGCATCTTTGAATAAATGGGACCTCCTGAGACTGATAAGGTTCTGTAAAGCAAAGGACACTGTCACTAAGACAAAAAGGCAACCCACTGACTGGGAGAAGATCTTCACCAACCCCGCAACTGACAAAGGTCTGATCTCCAAAATAAATAAAGAACTCAAGAAACTAGACTGTAAAAGGCTAATCAACCCAATTATAAAATGGGGCACTGAGCTGAACAGAGAATTCTCAACAGAAGAAGTTCAAATGGCCAAAAGACACTTAAGGTCGTGCTCAACTTCCTTAGCGATCAGGGAAATGCAAATCAAGACAACTTTAAGATACCATCTTACACCTGTCAGAATAGTTAAATCAAAAACACCAATGATAGCCTTTGCTGGAGAGGTTGTGGAGCAAAGGGTACACTCATCCATTGCTGGTGGGAATGCAAACTTGTGCAACCACTTTGGAAAGCAGTGTGGTGGTTTTTCAGGAAATTCTGGATCAACCTACCCCTGGACCCAGCAATACCACTCTTGGGATTATACCCAAGAGATGCCCTATCATACAACAAAAGTATATGCTCAACTATGTTCATAGCAGCATTGTTTGTAATAGCCAGAACCTGGAAACAACCTAGATGCCCTTCAATGGAAGAATGGATGAAGAAAGTATGGAATATATACATATTAGAGTACTACTCAGCAGTAAAAAACAATGACTTCTTGAATTTTGCCTGCAAATGGATGGAAATAGAAAACACTATCCTGAGTGAGGTAAGCCAGACCCAAAAAGATGTACATGGGATGTACTCACTCATATTTGGTTTCTAACCATAAATAAAGGACATTGAGCCTATAATTCGTGATCCTAAAGAAGCTAAATAAGAAGGTGAACCCAAAGAAAAACATATAGTCAACCTCCTGGATATTAGCCTTCATCCAGCGATGAAAGGAGACAGAGACAGAGTTCCACATTGGAGCACCGGACTGAAACCCCAAGGTCCAAATCAGGAGCTGAAGGAGAGAGAGCAAGAGCAAGGAACTCAGGACTGCCCGCTAGTGGTGCGCCCACACACTGAGACAATGGGGATGTTCTATGGGGAACTCACCAAGGCCAGCTGGACTGAGTCTGAAAAAGCATGAGATAAAACTGGACTTGCTGAACATAGCAGACAATGAGGACTGCTGAGAAGTCAAGAACAATGGCACTGGTTTTGATCCTACTGCAGGTACTGGCTGTGTGGGAGCCTAGGCTGTTTGGATGTTTACCTTACTAGACCTGGATGGAGGTGGGAGGTCCTTGGGCTCCCCACAGGGCAGGGAACCCTGACTGCTCTTAGGGCTGATGAGAGAGGGGGAGTTGATTGGGGGAGGGGGAGGGAAATGGGAGGCGGTGACCGGGAGGAGACAGAAATATTTAATAAATAAATAATAATAATAAAAGATATATATTTTGCATTTGTAAAATAAACGTGAAAATTTTCTATTGAATTGTAGGGAACCAGGCCTGAAGTTACAATACTCTGCTCGTGCTAACAGTATTTTCAGCTAAGTCCGTGTCAATAGAATGTAATGTGAAATTATAAAAACAATTACTGTCACTGAATAATAACAGTATTGGGATATAGAATACTCTATTCAATTGAGTCTAGTTTTATTAAATGCAAGCAAATAGTAATGAACTGAGATTAAACTAGATAGAGAGAAAAAAATTATCTTATCATCCAACAGCAGCTAAAGACATTTTTAAGAACATCCCCTGGATAAAAATGAGTGTAAAACATTCATAAAATCATTATTTTTAGAAATTAATTGTGTGCAGAAAGTTCACATTCTATTTCAGGAAGGCTCTACTTGTCATATTCATCTCTACATCAGTCATTCTGCCTCCTGAAATGCTCTCATATACACGGCCATTGATTGAAAACAGAACCTCAAATTCTGTTAACATTCACAAAGCTCCTTGCACTGGGTCCATACTCACTTCCTGCATCCACACACAGAGATGGATGATGAAACCAATAGTCTCACTGTGTGACTTCAGTTCAAGCCTAGGGCCATGATGTCCATCAACTGACAGATGGATAATCAAAATATGTGTATTTATAAAGCAGAGACTATAGAATATATGTGAGTTTAAAGTAAAGAAGGGGAGTGCTTTTGAGAAGAAGGGCTTAAGTAGGCAGTAGACTTATGGAAATGAGAAAGCAAGGTCTAGGGGAAGACTTAACCAAAATGAAGTGTGCATAAAGAAACTATTTGGAACTTATAATCTATGATCCAAGTAAAAATATGGTAAGAGGAGATAGTAGAAAATGTATAATATTAAAGAATAAGGGGGGCTAGAGAAATGGCTTAGCCATTAAAGGTTAGGCTCACAATCAAAACCATAAAAGAATAAGGAACAAAAATTTAAAAGTGGGGATGGTGACCGCAGGGTGGAGGAAAGGACTGGTGGGGGACAAGTTAACTAAAGCTAAGGCTCTATGAAGAAGCTTTATAAAAAAAAAAAATCCAGTAGTTTGCAAGTTTATTTGAAATGTAGTGCTTTAAAAGGAATTTGAAGAGAAGTTTCACACATTAGTGAGCACTGCTGTTTGTAATGATACTCTCAGGGCCAGTCAGGGATTATTCCCTATGAGTGATTGGTAGGAAATACCTCAGGGGCACACTCAACTGCACAGGATGTTGCCATAGCTCCCGATTGCCCAGAAAACAAGAGGGAAGATCGTATTTCTAAAGACACAACAAATATTTGTTTCAGGACACAGAGAAATCCAACTTGTGCTGCCCAGGAAATGCTCCTGCTGGCTTAGCCCAGAGTGCTAACGGTGCTATGAAGGCTACAGGCAAATAAAGGGCATTGTTGGTTTTTCCAGTTCTGACCCTGCATGTTACAAAACTAGCTAGTCAGGCAAGATGTGACAATTAGTGCAATAGAGGCAAGCTTATTTATGGGAGCAACCATATACTCTATTTATTGGACTTGGGCTCTGTTGCATAGGAGGGAATTCATATCTAATGCTGTAAACATGGCCAAACCGGCGACTAAAGAAGTCGTAGACTCTAGAAGAGGATCTATTGATGTCATTTTTAAAAATGGTCATGTTGTCAAGGTGTCGCCTAAATATTTATATTCGTATTTAGAGGATGGTGTTGTTCCTAATCTTGGTCTGTGAAGCTTCTTATTGCAGTATAAAGTGGACAGTTCATAGACATAAGAGTTCAAAACACTAAGAATATGTGTCTTTGGGTATCCATTCGTAGATAGGACATCTATAACATCTAGATCTACATCCACCACCAAGGTTCAGGTAGCAAAAAGGAAGTCAAATAAATGCAAGATCAGGAAGTCGAGAAGGAAAGTTATGAAATGCTATGCTCTCAACATGAAGTGGCTGTGTACACATGATACTACGCTAGCAATTGTTTCCTACCCAAGAGCCATACAAGATTGATCCAAGCTGAAAAAGTCAAGTTTTGAGTAGAGCTGTGGTCTAAGGTTTCTAGGCCCCATCTACTGTGGAATAATTCTCTTGTATGCTGTAAAGATTTGTCACTTGAAATGGTTTAATAAAATGCCGATTGGACAGTAGCCAGGCAGGAATTATAGGTGAGGTGAGCAAAAAAAAATCATGGGAAGGAGAAGGGCGGAGTCAGAAGTTGCCGGTAGACTCAAAAGGCGCAGGTGATGAATATACTATGTTAAAAAAAGGTACCACCATGTGGCAGAGCATAAATAAGGAATAGGGGTCAATTTAAAACGTAGGATCTCATAAATAATTAGTAATAATCCTGAGCTATTGGCTGAGCATTTACAAATAATATCCTTAACTTGGAAAACCTCTATCTCTTATCTCTTTGTAGTTAATTTGTGCCTATCTGCTCTAATTTTAATCAAAAACATCTTCAGAAAATCGATACTTGCAGCTATGGCTTTTCTCTCTCCAATTTCTTCTTGAGCTCGCTCCTATCACTTTGGCACCTCATACCACTTAACATGCATGTAATAAAGCTCACAGTACTCTTGATATCACTACTCTTTCTGTTAAAAGTGCTATTTAAAAAATATTTTCCAACTCATTCTTTAAATTGCTCAAGCTTTTATAGTCATATTTAAAATTTATAATTTTATGTTTGAACCACAGACAGTTTTAGTGAGTGGCACTCAAAGTGTCTTATAAGAAATAGACTCCCTGCTACATCTATATATGGATCATCTTAGTCTAAGTCACCATATCGTGTCTGAGTCTTCCTGATTATTTGCCCATGTCAACCTTTTCCTGACCTATTAGACAGAGTATGTTACTGTTCTGAAAATTATATGCCCATTTCTTATATCATTCTTTGCAGAGAGAAATCCTTATTCTATTACTATGATCGACAAGATCTTGAATGAATCAGCCTTAAAGCAATTTTTACACCTCTAAACTCCTCTAAATACTACAATGGCTATCTCTCTCTTCCAATCACAATGTCCTCAGAATTTCTTCAGCACTAAAGACAGCTACTGTCTCACTTCTTGTTTATGGATTTCTTTCTGATCAGTATGTCTGACACAGTTTGCTTTCTCATGCCCACAGAGTGTTACTCTATTCAACACAGCCTTTCTTTACTGTCTCCTACAAAATTCAAACTCATCTGCTAACATCCCATAATCCTGTGTCAATTTTCTTCATAGCAGCATACTCACTAGCATATTCTTTCAATAATCCACCACAATGCATATGGATGTGCAATCATTTTTTAATTAAATGTACTTTATAAACCATGTCTCTAGTTGACAAGGTATCTCTGAATCTTCACATTTGTTGAATCCAGTGGTTTAGATAATTTAACTATGACAAACTTAAGTTGACCAACACCATATCAATGAATGCTTCATTGAATAAACTAGGGGCTTAGCAATATTTTCAGTGAGTAGATGAATGGTTGGAGCCAGAATAATTCAAGCAAAAGAATTCTTTCACAAATGTGAAGAAGCCAAGCAACACAATACAACACAGCAAATAGCATAACATAGACAATAAAATACAAGAAACTTTGAACACATGGAACTTGAAGAGAAGGAGATGGCATATAGCAAGATGTCATTTGTGGACACAGTTTATACCATGGCAAAGTATGTTGAAAAGTCATGCAGTTTGATGTACTGAGACAAAGTGTGTGTGCGTGTGTATTTGTGTGTGTATGTGTGTGTGCATGATGATATCATTTTAGTAATCTCACTTTTAATCTTTCATTACCAAAATATTGATTTCATGTAAACATTTCAGATTTTATCCAGAAATTCCAAAATAAATGAAAAAATACTGCTATCATGGATCAGCATATGTGAGGAAACAAACATAACTACATGTTCTCTTAATTACTGTCAGTTTTCACTGGATCATCTCATCATCCAACCCATATCCATGATGGAAAAGACATTTAAAGAATATATTGACGGTACATTTTAACTTCATTTATTTCAAAAACACAAAGACAAAAAACCGGGTGGGTGCAAAGGGGGAGACAGATCTGACAAAATTTGAAAGGGGAACATTAAAGTGATCAAAATGCAATTTATGATAATTTCAACAATTCGATAAATATATTTTAAAAATATATTAGAAAATCTAAAACACTATATGAGCATATGAAGAGGCTGATTTGTTCAAAAGATAATTCGCATGATATAAAATTATTTAAAACAATAATGACATTTCCATGTGCATAAATATGTTGTTTAACAGTTTTGAAAAAATGGTGTTATTTCTCAACTAGTCACTATGTTTTCAAGTATGAGATGATGTATTTGCAAAATGTGAGAAAACTTTGTGCAGTAGATTGATAATATGAAGGATGTCATGAAGATGTGGTAGAGCAGATATATTGAAACTATTTGCAGATCTGAAAAGGCAAAAGAGGGAGATAGAAAGGAGGAAAAGAAACAGGGAACGAGGGAGAGATGGTGGGAAGCAGGGTGGTGGTAAGGAAAGAAAGAAAGCAGGAAAGCTGTAGAGAAGCGAGGTATCTGTTGAAAATAGTGAATTTCCTGTCTAGAAAAGACTAGATATTTTGAACACATGAGACTTGAAGATATGATAAATAGTTTACAGTTTATGCCACGGTGAAGTATCATGAAAAGACACATAGTTTGATGTACTGAGACAAAGTGTGTGTGACTCACAAAAGGACAAGATCACAAAGAATAAAGACTTTGGCTGCAGTAGCTACTTTACTGATACCGTTACTGGTATCTACTGATAGCATCTTCTGAGCAACAGTTCAGACGATAGCGCAGCCTCAAGGGCAAGCATGCTCATACGATGTGGAACCTTTTCATTCCCGATGAATTTGATTTTAAGCAAATGAACAAATTCACAAAGAAATTCCTTTGGAAAATGAGCACACACGTGCCAGAACCTGTTACTATGTAATGCCTAGTGACACAGAACTAATAAAGGATCATTTAGAAAATAAAAATCAAAGTTAGCATTAAGGTCTAGGAAACTATTTCCCAAACTATACACACTCAATACAAAGATGGAGGAATAGGAGAGTCCTCGTGTTTCTCCCCAAAGAGCAGACCCAGGCCCGCACTGCAGAAGACTACAGAAGCAAAGACTAAGAGTGCAGATAGTGTTACAACTACTGTATGTCTTCAGTGCATGCCATCTGGCAGAGGAGTTTGAGGGTATCAGAAAGGGAAGAGACTCAAACAGAGCCAGAAGTGGATGTGTTAATCTCAGAGAACAGAAAATTCTCCAACTAGTAAACTGTGCTACGAACAGAGAAGGCATCTTTGAAAGTCATTTGGAATTTGTGTAGTTTGAGGGTAGTTGCATTTAGAAGGCACGAATTAGACTGAGTTTGGAAATCTGAGGGACTGACAGTATAATAAACTGAATTTGGCAGCCTGGGAGGAAAGGCAGGCTTATTATTCAATAAATATTCATGAAAGCTCTACTGTGCACTGAATTAAAATCACTATGGATGGAAAGATGAATAAGCCATAATCTCTTCCCCTAAGTGTCTTGCAATGTAGCAGACATGAATGAAATAATAGGAAAAATGGGATTTTAGAGTGAATTTAAGTTGCCATGAGAACCCACCAGAATTAATGTGCAACAGGCAAGAGAAACGCAAAACTCAAATACTTTAGATTTATTGTCTCATTGAGGTTTTTTAAATATAAGAAATGATTTCCCTTTTATACTCGCAACAGTTCGACTAACATAAGCATAACGCTTACAGAAGCAAACATTCTGATAGTTTTATTCTAAAAAAATTCTTGTTAGATAAGACTAGTAAATTTCTTCTGTGTCTGCATTTCATAATAAATTTAATTATGGAAGATCTAACTTTGAAAAATAACTTGCAAATGAAGAGGGGGGAAACTATATGACCAGCAAAGAAGAACATGCTGGCAATTTTAATCAGAGCAGCTTGGATTCTGTTTTGTAAAAAATTGATGCTACCTATCTCTGTTTATATAACTAATTCAGTCAGATCACACAGGAATAAAAAAGCAAGTGCCCATTTCCTTGGTGACATTGCCGCTATAGATGACAGAGACCTCACTAGCTGAAAGCAAAATGCCCAATGGCAATTTGCTCTCTAAAATGGCATTAATGTTGTTACAAATCTCTCCCTGACTTCAACCTGCCATTGTACATGGAAACAAAATACCTAAACCAATGCAACCATGATGTCATTCTTGCTGTGACTTTGATTGTTTCTCCAAGGATTAAAAATCTTGATATAATAAACAGTTATTCAATAAATATCTAAATAATAAATGGTATTAGAATAAGGAAAATTACTGTTTGGAAATATCTTTTTATTTATTATGCACTTCAGTAAGACCCCAAAATTATTTTGGATATGGGAAAATTATTTCAAACATTTGAAACATTAAAAGGCCAAGGCAAAGATTATTATCAAGAAGGAGAATTATAAAAAATTCCCCTTAACCTCCAACTTTATGAATGAAATAATCAAGAAGTAGGCCAGCATCACCACACAGTGTGATGTTAAATGCAGTGAATCTGGTTTCCAAACCAAGCATGGACAAACAAAGGGTCTACAGTGTCACTGTGTGTGTGTTCTTTTCTTCTTACAAAGTCCTAACTGTGGCTACTCAGATTTTGCTGGACTGAGTGACACTAGAAGCCTCAGTTTAAAGGAACAGTTAGTACAGCGGCTTTTCGGTAGACCTGGCGCTCTGGTGTCCATCCATTTCTGCACTTGGAACTCCAGTCCTCAGCAACATTTAGCTGAGGTGAAGCCCCTCCTCTCCTGAGGTATCCTAGTCACTTAGGATCACGGGACTGAAACCCAGGCTACCTGATGACTTGGCAGGTGACACTAAGGGGGAAGTTGTTTTGAAAGTTTGCTCACAGAACAAACATGTAAAGAAAGAAACAGGTTGAGTGACATGTACCTACTGACCTGTTCAATAACCCCAGTAGAGGTTGAGCAGGTTCAATATGCATAATCCTTATAACATGACATATGCCTGAAGGAGATGAACAAAGAGATAGTCATATTAAACCCAACCATTGTATCCACCAGGTGCATAACCTCCATTTAATATTCCAACTGTACCCCTCAATCAAAAATATCCTGCACTTAGCTACCTCTGATCTGAGAAACAGAGAATAGTTTTAACCTTTCCCCTCTGCCTATCATGGCAGCAAAGCCAAAAGAATATAAGAAACATAAAGTCTACCAGCCAACCCCACACAGTGGTATGAAGATACACAAGAATTAGGGACCTTCCTTTACTCCCTATCTTTTTCTGCTTACTCAAAAAAAATATTTAGTTTAGAAAAACACTTTGTGGAATTTTCCACAAACAGAAGCCATCGAGAATGCTGAGAGGGAGTTTATTTGGAAATAAGGTAGATTAACTCTCCAGGAGAGGCAGTGACATAAGGAAAAAGAGGAAGGCCTGTGGGGGAGTGTGTATACCTCACACCACTTGTGGCAGGAGCCCATCACTGACTCAGAAATAAGCACATTCCTATCTGATAAAGACAACACCTCAGATGGAAGGGGAGATGGCTGAAGAATCAACTCAAGTTTTGAAAATATGCCGTCATCTGTCAGCTGACAGACAAGGCAAGAGGCAGAGGAAAGGAGGGACAACTGGAGGAGGAAAGGGAAAGTCAGTATGCTTTCAGTATTAACATAAATTAATTGTGTAGATGACGTTAACATTTACACATAAGACAAGAGAAATCTAAATTAGAGAATAATATGTCAACAAATAATAATGTAATGCATAATATTAAATGAAATTGTGTGCCTGTCACAGAACCAACTGATTTAAATATACCTTACATTTCTTACAGTATTGAAAAGCACATTGGTACCATAATAAATCATGACCTACTGAGAGCTCAATTAAGAAAGAGAAGGGACTAAAGTTGTGTTTTAACATGACATATCCTCTTGGAAGGTCTGAAGAAAACCCATACTGATTTCACAGATATTGAAAATATGACTAAATGAACTTAGGAACATAAAATCCACAGAACACATGCATTTGTACAAAGACACACCATCATGTTTCATGATAAAATATCACAAAAATCCCATTAATCTCAGGATTGTGAATACCTTCATCTCAATTCACAGTTATTATCGATTAACCCCCAAAGCGTCTAGAATCAGAAGGTGATTTGCTTGCTCATTGTTTTGGATAAGGGACCACTCTGCACAGCTGATGATAGATGTCTGTGGTCGACTATTTGAAACATTTGCTCTTCCACCCTAGATTAACAGTGTGCTTTTAAAATCTATTGACACCATGATTCCTTATGCTTTACTTTGACTGACAATTTTTATTTTTATCAACAATAGTATGTTTCAACTTTAGGCAAAAGATATAAATGCCGATGAATAATTATTTAAAGACTGATTTCAATACTGTCAGGAAATGTATTATTTTAAAAACTAATGGGTAGACGAGATAGCTTTGTCAAAAAAAAAGTGGCACTGAATTTATTCCCCATATCATCTACTAAATTGTCAATTCATCAAAGACATGAAAAT
This sequence comes from Microtus oregoni, assembly GCF_018167655.1. NCBI lineage: Eukaryota > Metazoa > Chordata > Mammalia > Rodentia > Cricetidae > Microtus > Microtus oregoni. Next base: position 7,748,198 of record NW_024543077.1, on the reverse strand, counting down.
AAAAATGGAACTTGCATAAGTCTCTAAAATTGTCAACATGTGAGCTATATATAACTCTGCTGCAAAGTGGCAAATTGGAATAAGAAGCCAACATGAGCATAGTCACCATGCTTTATCAACTTAATGAGATAGTAGAGACAAGCTACATCAACTCTCCAGGGCTTTGTATTTCAAAGGTGAGAGCTAGGTGTACCAATGCAGTCAGGGAATCTTTTTCCTGCCCAACCCTAAGCTCCAAGCAGAAGTTCGTTGCATTTGTCTCAAACTTGCCTTGGAGGAAGGTCTGGCTTGGAATAGTCCTCAGAATGGAGTCGGGGTGGCATGTCCTAAAAGCGCCCTAATAAATTATACTAACGGCAGAAATACCTGCAAAGTGAATTGCTCCTTCCTTTTCTCTCAGTGCGGACAGTGAAAAAGGCACAATTATACCATTGTCCATATCACCCTGAGTAGTAGTAGGAGGAGTTCTCTTTTAGGGATTTCCACTCAGGAAAAAAATGGAACCTTTGCTTGAAATAATATGAAATGAAAAAATATTTCAAAATGAGCCAGATTTAAACTGAGATGGGGTTTACATGGGTGCTCAGGGAAAGGATGAAGCACACCCAAGAACATGATGTCACCGCAGACAACAGCTATAATTTTTTGAAAACCATTTGTAACAAATTTTAAGCACAAGGATTAAGAGAAAGAGACACACTCAGGGAAAGATGTTGCCAAAATGTGGGCACAAATTTCTCAAAGGGGAGTCACACATGTCCTAATATCAGTCACATAAATCATCTTGTTGGCATTTGGGTTCTGTTTTAAAAGGTAGAGGAAAAACTTTTCGGCCTTTTTCTCTTTCTTCCTGAAAAGTCACACCAGAGAATTGCTCCAAGCATGTGTCCGGGTTGATTCCCATGAGATAAGGCAAATCAGAGAACACTAGGTTGGAGAAAGGGGTTTACAACATGTCAATTTAATGAATAAGGGTTTCTGCTACAATTTCTAAAGAATTGGAAGTTTACAGCTGGGAAGGGAGAAAACTCCTTAAGCAAATGTTGCTAGTTGTGTGGATAATCTTAATTCTCAGCTAGCAGGAAGCTTCAACCAGACTCTTAGATGAGGGGGCTCCTTTCCACGACTCAGCAATTTTCCTGTCTTTGCATCCTGCCTCATCATCACAGGCACAAACAAAGATTCCTCCAAATCAAGGCATTGAGACAGAAAATACAGATGGGAATGTGCCTAAGAGTTTTGGAGTGAAGTAGAGAATGTTCTCTGGAGTGTCACATGCAGGCTTTTGGTACAGAGCCAGACTACTCAAAATAACCATGTGTCTTCTATACTGCGTGCGAGGATATAGTTCCTCTCCAAATACAGAGACAAGATGCGAAAATGTTCAGATCCATTAAAAAACAGGCTTGCATAGCAAAAAAAAAAAAAAATTCCTCCTGTCAAGTTAAAAGACAAAGGCAAAAGTAAAGAGCAAATGATTTACAATGATGTCACAGAGGTTACTATATACAATGTACAAAAACACTCCAAAAGAAAAAGGGGGCATTAAAAAGAACAACCTTAAGGAAAGTTGAGTTAGAAATATGAAGAGACCTTGGGAGCTCATTCCGGTGCTCCAATGTGGGTCTCTGTTTCTATCTCCATTCATCGCCAGATGAAGGTTCTATGGTGATATTCAAGATATTCATCAGTATGGCTATAGGATAGGGCTATTTCAGGTTCCCTATCCTCAGCTGCCCAAGGAACTAACTGGGAACTGAGATAGTGGGGCTGATCTATTGGGAGCTCACCAAGGCCAGCTGGACTGTGACTGAAAAAGCATGGGATAAAACCGGACTCTCTGAACATGGCGGACAATGAGGGCTGCTGAGAAGCCAAGGACAATGGCACTGGATTTTGATCCTTCTTCATGTTCTGGCTTTGTGGGAGCCTAGCCAGTTTGGATGCTCACCTTCCTAGACCTGGATGGAGGGGGGAGGACCTTGGACTTTCCACAGGGCAGGGAACCCTGACTGCTCTTTGGACTGGAGAGGGAGGGGGAGAGGAGTGGGGGGAGTGGAAGGGAAATGGGAGGCTGGGAGGAGGTGGAAATTTTTTTCAATAAAAAAATCTAAAAAAAAAAAAAAGAAAAAAGAAATACGAAGAGATAGTAGAAAGTCTAAGCAATTCCTGCCCATGTGAAGATGTTCTCGGGATCATTTATGACAGGTGAAATGCAGATAAAAAGTTAAACTGAATGTCAGAGCTACACACACAAAGACTTACCAACAGCGATCTTTAAACAATAGCTAAACAAAGACAACACCAGTAGTCATGTCAAAGTGGACAGGGGAAAGCCAAGATGCTGCAACACTACACAAAGAGGAGAAAATGATCTTCTCCAGGAAAGCACATGGCAGTGGGCTGTCCAAAAACAAAGTTCAGCCCAGAAAACCATACAGACAAGGAGCATTCTAAGACCGAAAAGGTTACACGTAGGAATATGTATATGTATGTACACACACACACAAACACATAATAACAAGGAATGAAAAAGAGACCATAAATTTGAAAGACCACAAGGGTTCTTTAGTAGGGTTTGAAGGGAGGAAAGGGAAGAGAAAAATGATGTAATCAAATTATATTCTCAAAATAAAAGCAAAAGTCACACTGAGAAATTATTTCTCATGTATCAGAAAGGAATCAAAATTTAGTCCAAGCTTTCGATGCCACAGTGATTAAACAAGAATCTCCAATACTGTCTGTGGGAATTGCACACAGCGGAGGTACTAGGAAGAAGTTATTGAAAATATTTAACAAAATTGCATATGTATTCATACTTCAAAGTAGCAGGCTCACGCTTATGAATCTATCCCAGAGATATATGAGCTAAAATACAAAGTTATGAGCATAAGTTTATTTATGCCAACATTATTTTTGGTGAAATGAGTTTATATGTATATTTTTGAATAGACATGCATATATCCATATATAGATGAGACTGAATAAACTTGGATGCATGCACAGAGTATATGATTGCACACATTTTAAACTGAAATGAGAAGCGGCTACATGTGCCCCTTTGGAACAACATTCCAGGTCCTGCGTAAGACCGTTATAAGAGCTCTAGGACATTACTCCATACAAAGCAGGTAACTGAAGGTAACCATACCTGCGATGCATGCTTCCTTCTCAGGTGAGGTAGCATCTATACCAGAGTATCCCTGTGGTGTTTGAATCACCATGGTCCCCATTCAGGCATATATTTAAAGAGCTCATATATTTAATGTTTGGTTCTCCTTTGGTGGAAATGTTTGGGAGGGATTAGCAAGTGTGGTTTTATTGAAGGACGTATGTCACTGAAGTGTAGAGTCCTGAAGTTCCCCCTCCCCCGTTTGTGTGTGTGTGTGTGTGTGTGTGTTTGTGTTCACGCATGTGCGTGCATGTGTGTGTGTGTAATGGTTCTGGCTTGAGAAATGAGCTCTCATCTACTTTCCAGCATCAGGCCTGAATGCTCCTACCATGCTTCCTTCCATGATGCTGTGGATTCTAACCCTGTAGAATTATGACACCCCAAATTAAATGTTTTCTATTATAAGGTGTCTTGTTGTGATAATGGCATTTTATCAAGACAATAAGAAAAGTTACCTGGACAATCTCTGAAGGGTTGCTTATCTTAATGTTTCTGCAGATGGTCATCTCTGGCTTTTATTGAGATTAGTTTCAGCTAAATCTGTAAAATCCTGCCTCCTTCCTCTCTTCTCTAAATGTCTGATCCCTGTAAGTACATTCTACTAGTCCATTACATTTATCACAGAATCTGCTTCCTTGTAGACCCAGCTTGAACATTTTTAATAGCCCAGAAAGTCAAATTTGTAAGGTAACTTTATAGCTGCACTGATTCTCATCACACACCAATAACACAGTGGAGCACAGGAAACTCTATTCCAACCTGATCGTCCAACATAAACCAGACAACATTGTGTACTGGAATAATGTACTAAAGGGTGAGAATGAAGGGTTGCTACAGTATATGAGCTGTTTAAGACATACAGGAAAATAACTGTAATAGCAAGTACATGCCTGTCTGTAATCCCTTCATGTGGGAAGTCAGGGGCAATAAAGGCCAAGTTCAAGACTAGGTTGGTCTCATACATGGAAAGACTTTATCACAAAACGTAAGGTAAAAGAGGAAGGAAAAAAGAAAAGAGAGAGGTGAGGGAGGGACAGTGAAGAAAAGAAAATCATAGTCATATTGCATAGTTTTAGCTAAGCTTGATAACTCAGGTGAGGCAACCTATAAACGATCATGATAATTAGAATTGCAGAGGCAGGCAGATCTCTGTGAGTTCGAGGCCAGCCTGCTCTACAGAGCAAGCACCAGACGCAGTAACTTCCCCAGCCAGGCAAGATTTCAATGAATTTCCTTGAAGAAAAGACCCATATCTTGTTCAAGCAAGAACTCCCATTGTGCCTTCTTAATGAGGAATGGACAGCTCCTGGAAGTTACGTCCACCTAGAGTAATTTCAGCTATGTCAGCCTAGGTATACCATCTCATGCGCCCACTCCTGTAATGAGCTTATGTTAGCATCTACAAACTTAGCCTACAATTCTGAGGATCAAACCGAGGGTGTGTTCCTTAGATTTCCTAATATGTTAGCAGATTCCTTGTAAACGATAGGGAATTTATTCTTAGTTTTTTATTGTTGTTGTAGGTTTTGTTTTGTTTTGTTTTGTTTTTCAAGGCAGGGTTTCTCTGTGTAGCTTTGGAGCCTGCCCTGGGTGCTCGCTCTGTAGACTAGGCTGGCCTCGAACTCACTGAGATCCACCTGCTTCTGCAGAGAAGGGATCACAGCTTCAGAAAACTGCAGAACTTACCATCAGGAAACATGGATTATACCAGTGGATTACGAATGTAAAAATATCTTATGGGAGGTTTTAATTAGGAAATAATTAAGTAACAGCATCACCCCAAGCCCTGGCATCTTATATCTAAAGAGTCTGGAATGTTCAGGTGGAAGTTCCATCCCATGCCCCCTTCGCTGGGAGTTGCCTCAGCCCAGACTCTGCACCCAAGAAAGTCCACCAATGACCCCTTCCCAGAGATGCTCAAGACAACTCCCACAGGGTATTTAAACTGCCACCCATTCCCCCAAAAAAACATACATGTGGTTTTCCAGTCTTCCTTTCTCATCTCTCTGGGAGCCTTGGAAAGGCTTCAGGGCACATTTGTCTCCATTAAACCTCAGCTTTGTCTAATTCGGTTTGATTTTGTCTGATTTGGGTTATTGTGGTAGTGGAGAGGCTTATTGGAATACATAAGCTTTTGATTAATATAACGGAGAGTAGGGAAATTGATCAGAGAGTCCTTCTCTTCTCTAGAATATGGGCTATAACTGCTTGTCAAGCACCTAACATGATTATGAGAATTTGCTACTAGGGCTGCTGCAGAAGCTTAGAAACTAAGTGTTACCGACTAAGTGAAACAGAAACAGCAGAATTACACAGCAGATGGTGGAAATAGTATTTAAGAGTAGCAGAAGTGGGTAGCAAGAATATAACATGTAAGGATAGAAAGCTCATAATATTTATCCAAACCAGGAAGCGTGTGCTATCGAGAGCAGTGGCGCATCACGTTAAAGTTAGTGTGGCTCTCCTCTGGGCTAGTAGTGATGAAAATGACATTATAAAATGAAACCTGATGAGTCTGAATGGACTTGGCTCCCATAGGCTCATAGGGAGTGGCCCTATTAGGAGGCGAGGCTTTTTGGCGTAGATATAACCTTGTTAGAGGAAGTGTACCATTGTGGAGGAAGGCTTTGAGGTTCGCTTTGCTCAGAATATTGCCGAGTGTCACAGTCTACTCCATGGTGCCTTCTAATCAAGATGTCACCAGCAACATGTCTGCCTGCAGGCTGCCATGCTCCCTGCTATGATGATAATGGATTGAACCACCGAAGCCACCTCCTCAGTTATAAGAGTTGCCGTGGTCATGGTGTCTCTTCACACTAATAGAAGCCCTAAGACACCTGGCAACAGTATTCATGTGAAAAGCCGCAAAAGAGTAGAGTTGAAGCAATAAGCAGTGGCAGAATTTAGGGAGACTGTAATTCTTAGAGGGGAAAGACACCAAGATGGTCTGACCAGGGAGTGCTGACCTTGTTAACGTAGAGAAATGATGAAGAGAATGTGGCTTCTCTCAGGGCAAAATAAATGAGCAACACAAAAGCATACTGGCCAAGTTTTGAAATAAAAAGAATCCAACAGTAATCACAAGTATCAGGACAGCTGTCCTGATCAAACAGCGTGACTCAGGCCTGGCAGTGCCTGCTCTCTGCTTCCTGAATTAAAGAGGTGAGCACCAAGGACAATGACAGAGGTCACACACTTTCCTGGAGGGTCCTGCCATCATCTCTCCTCTGGATATTCAAGAAATGGAAATATTATTTAGTCTTTTATGTTTATTTTCATGTTGAAAGATGACAAAAGGCAGCTCTTTCCCAGAACAGCAAACACAAACATCAGTTTCCATCATTAGTCATTACAGAATGCAATTAAAATCAAAATGTCAGCATGAAATGACTCCATCCTTGTGTTGGAGTGAAAAAATAACTAAAATAGTGGTACCATATGCTGATAGATGTGCAGAGGAGCTGGAAGAGAGCTCAGGGGTTATTCTGTAAGATGGTTTTGGCAGCCTCTTAAAGACATACATATGAAGCTGTCATGGGTTTCACCACCTGCACTCTCAGGGATTTGTCAAAGAAAGTTAAAGTGATATGCAAGAAAAAAAACATGTATATAAAAGTTCAGAAAGATTTTATTCATAATGTGCAAGATTACAAATAAGTACAAAAGCTAAAGATCAAAAGAACATTAAGTTGTCAATGAACAAATGGCCTAATGAAGCACACAGTTCCATAAAAAAGAAACACAAGATTATTACAAAGTGTTCAACATCCCTGCCCATTAGGGAAATAAAAATCAACATTCCTTTCAGATGCCTAGTTACCTAAGCCAGAGTGACTATACACAATAAATCTCACAACAAATGCTGGCAAGGCTGTGGGGAAAGAGAAAACCTATTCAATCCTGATGGCAGTGCAAATTACTACAGAGAAGAATGTGGGTAAATAAACCTGAAATGACCATTCTGAGAATATATCTACAAGTAACATTATCTAGGTGTATCACATTATGTTAAGGAATTTACATGTATATAACTGTACACATATATTAACAATTAATGTAAAATGGCTTCAAATTTGAAAGAGAACATGGAGAGGTATATGGGAGGGTTTGGAGAGAGGAAAAAGAACAGAGAAATGATGTAATTATGTTATAATCTCAGAAATAAAAGAAATTATTTTAAAAAATGGCACAGAATACTCAAGTGGAAAGGAGATGAGGGGAAGGTTTCTAAGGTGATAAGGAAGAGAGGGGAGAGGAGGAAGGAGAGAACACACTAATGCAAACTTCTTGAAAATGTCAGAATGATATAGACTACTCCATATGATAAAAAGGGGAAAGAAAAAGAGTGGAAAGGACAGATGAGTCAGTCGACAGTGTTTGGGAAAACTGATTCACCACCTGGGGAGAATGAAACTAGTGTACAGAAGGGTTGGCCCTCCGGAATAGAGATCCGAGTTTGGGAAGCTCTACCAGGCGGAACTAGACAACATTGGAGCCAGATGCAGCAGGTGGCAGCTGCTTTCGTGATCCATGACATCTCAGTGGGGAAAACGTAAGTTGCATATCATGTGGTGTAAGTGTGCGTTTGAGGCAAAGGTTGCAGGTATTCGGTCTTTATTCAGTAGTGTGCAAACCAAGTAAATAACTTCTCCTGTTAGGACAAAATGCATATTGAATTACATGTCTTGCATGTTTTCTCCCATCTCGACAAATTAAATCAACTTTTACCTCCTTTTTTGTAATCTTTTTTGAGTATTTTATACATGAGGACGCAGCATTTACATGGCTTCATGGCATCTTTAAAGATTCTGTCTTCTGTCTCTGTCTGTCTATCTGTCTGTCTGTCTGTCTCTTTCTGTCTTCATCTCTGTCTCTCACATATGCACATGCACACACATACACACCTGCACGTGCCTGGGCACCCTACTGAGTCTCTTCAGTGTAGCTTATACTATACATAGGAGCTGAGGGTTGATCATTTGCTATTGGATAACTGATCTGGGAGATTGACCCTGGAGAAAACATATTCTCCATCTGTCAGCAGCTTTCCCTTCCTGTACTACTTCCTCTGGGACTGTTTGCCTTCTTGTATGAACTTTAAATGAGTTAATGGAAGAAAGTATTGTTCCATAGTGTTTATTCAACAAGGTCAGCTTCTTGCATGCTGTTTTCCCCTGCATTTACTGATGACTGAAACATAAAGTGAACAAAATTAGCATGTGATTTTGTGGTTTGGACAGAAGTACACATCATGTTATTGTTACTATCTTCAGTAAAATACACATTTAACCTCCAGAAAATAAATTGACATTTCTGCATGTGAATGAAAAATAGAAATTATTCAGAGAGTCTGAAGAATACATACTAATACATATAAATCAATATTGAAAAGAAGAGTGGTTTTCATAAAACTGAGTAAATGAATGCTTTATGAAAAAGCCTTCTTCATTATCATTTTGCTTTACTATAGCATAAAAATGGAACACAAATATATATTATAATAATCCCTATACTGAATAATATTCCCTGAGTTGGTAACATGTTCTATACGCTACAGCATCTCCTACTTTCCTTTCTTATCTTTTAACTTACCATTCCCTTTCTCATTTTTCCTCACAGGCATGAGAAATATGCACTTATTAAGAAATTCTTGGTGTTTATTAATTGCAAGTACTGTCATCTGCACTCGACTAACATTAAAGTAAGAAGTTCAATACAAAGCTGTACAAGCAAAAGCAAATATTAGGAAAATAATATACTAGGGGATTCCTCTTGGAAATGTGTATGTTCTCAGAATGTTAGTAGTCAAAATGCCAGCAACCCCCAAAGCTATACACTTTGTATATATATAGTGCTTACACTAACCATATTGTGATGAAGAACACCATTCTCTTTCTTATAAAAGCATCTATAACGGTGTAGTATTATTACAAATCACTAAATTTAGTATACACATTTATTAGCACCTAATAAACCATAGATAGCAAGCACAATGCTGTGGAAATTTAAGACCTAGCACTAAAAGAAAACAAAATAACATTATATTACCCTTTATTTCGCCTCTGTAATTTTTCACCATCACCTCCATCTCTTCCCTCTCTTGTGCTCTAGTCTGTTCAGGAAGACAGTTGAATACACTGGGAAGATTCGACAATAAACATTCATTTTTTACTGCCATGGAGACCGGAAAGTCTAAGATTAAGGTCAAGGTGCCAGAGGGTTTGAGGCTTCCAGATGATTATCTTGTCCTTGTACTCCTTCATGACAAAGAGAAGGAGAAGAAGGGGGAGGGGGAGGAAGATGAGGGTGAAAGAGAAAAAAAAAAGTTTGGTCATATCTGTATTTATAGAAGTACCAATTATATAATGAAGTCTCTGCTCTCTGAACCAAGGCACTATCTTCACACACCATCACATCTGACTTAGGATTTCACTTTAAACGTTTGAAGAGAGCACTGAGTCCATGTCCTTCCTGGTACAAAGTATCTTCATGATATTCTCTGAGCCAGCTTCAGAAAAAGGTATATATAACTGAGTTCTTTAATACTGTTTTTACCTATCAACAGCAGGGGTCATGCACCTGAACTCCTACATAGAGCTCACACAAGGAATAGAAAGGGCCTACAACAATTGCATTATGGTATAAGCCTCCAGGAATCATTTACACTCCTTTTCCTTTCATCCTTATTACCATGAATGAAGAGGAACAAGCAGAAAAAATGGAATTTCCCTAACTAATTTTGCTAAGTGTGTATTTGGGAAGATTAAGACAAGTGAGACCTGTAATTGCAGTTTATGATATAAAAATTATTTGTGTGCTGGGAGGTAGACAATTTAAGCATAAATGAATGGCATCATATATTTAAGGTTGTCCCAAACCCTGTTATAACTTCATCAGTATACTAATTTGTCACCTGAGATCAGAGGCAGGATGCTGAGGGCTTGGAAAAATTTTCAGCAAATAAATCAGACCTTGTGATTATTTTAAAATTATCTTTCAGATAATATAACACGATAAAATTGATAACCTTCCTTTTTATTTATCCACCAAGTACTTCTTCAGGCTGAAACAAGCAGGAATGTGATTATTCACTAATGAGAAATTCATATATCTGGAAATAAATCTTTGGGAGTGTGTGACTCAGTGTTTTCTGTTATGTTCACAAAGTTATGTGACCACAGTTATCTAGTTCTAGGGCAACGTTGTTTTGACCAGTAAAAATTCCATACTATGAGCAGCCTCTGACATTCTCATCTAGACTCTAGAACTACTATCTTGACAGGTTTGGGCACTTCACACAAATGTGATCACATGGTCTAAGACATATTGGTCCTGGCCTCTTTATTTAGCTAATTTTCAATTCACTCTATAACACGGTATGTAACAGCCCTATCTAATGACATAATATTATATTTTATTGTAGGCCAAATTTCTTCACAATCCACCATTTCATAGTATTTGCTTATATCTATATTTAGGTTACTACAAGTTATGCTACCGTAATATTGATATAAATGTTGTCTAGGTGTGTATATTTTGAATGTTTTGTAAGCATTTTTATCAGTCGAGGTTCTGGGTTAAATGGCAGTGCTCTTTTTAAGTTGATGAATAGTTGCCAAACTATTTTCCAATGTTGGCACCACTTATTTTCCATATAAATAATTGCTGTGATTGTGCATATTACAGACATTACAGTGTGGGTTCTTGGTGTAGTCCCTCACTTAAATGGGTTCCCTTGTGGTTTTGGCCAGTTGTTCAGCTTCTTTGGATAAACGTCTACTGAAGTGTTTACTATGATTTAAAATGGGAGACATCTTCCTAAGGAAGGGACCTGGGCCACTGAGCTACCACTTGAGTTCTTCTCTGTCTTTTGATTCTGGCACTGAAGAGTTCCTCAGATATTTTCCATATGAAACGATTCTTACATTGAAATACCGACATCTCTTGGTTATCTTTTAATTTTGGTGGTAGCTTCCTTGAAGGGTAAAATTTTAAATTTTAGATTAATTTAAATTTAAGTATTTCTTTAATTTTGGGGATTTATAATGACAAACTTTGGGGTACAGTCCCAAGACCCTCTTTAGGGTACAGATTGGTTGCTATAACAAGTGAGGGGGACTTTTTTCTTAGGGTATCTGAGGCGAACACATGACCTCTCTTACTCTGTGCTTTTCAGAATCAGCCTCTTTATTGTTTTGTGTCTGATTTTCTTGTCCCAATTCTAATTTTTCCTAGATTCTTCTCTTCTTCTTTTTTCTAGGCTAAAAAGTCTTCTTTTCACAGCAGCCTAGAAGCAAAAAAAAAAAAAAAAAAGTCTCAGGAATTACCTCTCAGTAATCAAAAGCACATTCCTAGGGCAAGTGATGGGGAATTGAACCACTGCCAGGGCAACACAAGGTTCCAAGGTTACAGGGGTAAGACCATGACCAAACATGGGTACAATGCTCAGTGACAAACTCTGAGGCGTAGGTCTATTGTTAGCAGACTGGCAAGCAAAGAATTGGCCTGCTTTTTTTGGGGTGCTTTGTGTAGCAACCTGGTTGGACAGCTGCAATGCTGACCCTGTGCACAGCTGTGAAGTTTTAAGCTTATGATCCATTTCCAAAAAGCCTTTGGTCCAGTTTGAACTTGCTTTGAGGTGAAAGTGAACTAATTGTGTGTAGTCTGAGCAAAATGGAGCCAAGCAGGTTTTTAAATGTCTACAGTCCTTGAGGAAAATACAGATTTAGTTAAGACGCATGTATTCTATACATCAAAATTATATAGGTAAATGAAAAGTCATCTTCCTGACAACCCATGGACATATGTGTCCATAAGACTGAAATGTTTTCAGGAGATTACATATACACATCACATGATATTACACACATTCCCATAAGTCCCATTCTGTACCCAGACCTACATGACTTAAAAACAAATAACAATCCTCAGTAATAAGGCATTCAAATCCAATGTTAAAAGCAATACATTTATTTTTAGTACTTTGTTCTCAATGGAGAATTTCCCACATATTATGAAATTAAATAAAGTAGTGATGCTACCTCTATCAAATGTCTGCATTCTCTTCTGTCCTTAGGAAATGTATTACAGTCACACTTTCAATGCATGTTCTATCAACTTTTATTTATTTATTTATTTATCTATCTATTTATTTATTTGTAGCAAATGGCCCTAACAAAAGCTTAGGTGAGCCAGGCGGTGGTGGCGCACACCTTTAATCCCAGCACTCGGGAGGCAGAGGCAGGCGGATCTCTGTGAGTTCGAGGCCAGCCTGGTCTACAAGAGCTAGTTCCAGGACAGGCACCAAAGCTACAGAGAAACCCTGTCTCAAAAAAACCAAAAAAAAAAAAAAAAAAAAAAAAAAAAGCTTAGGTGTTACGTTAGCTTTTTCAACAGGACTGGCAAATCCTTAGACAAGAGAGTCACACACCAGTTACTGGAGTAGATGGTACCTTTGTGAGGACAAAGGCTGAGGAATAGAGACAAGCTCATTCTTTAGTATCACCGCACATCACCCAGCCAGATTTCACACATAATATCTTTGTAAGCACCAAATTTCACTAACCTCAGTGTCATGTGAATGAGTCCATAGTGACCTGCTAATGAGAATGTTTTGTAAAATAACAGTCCAGTCTTTTCTCAGAATCTAATTGAGGATTTCTAATTAGTGTGTATGTGTGTGTGTGTGTGTGTGTGGTGTGATATTATTATAAAATCACATTTACTTAGAAATTTATTAAAATTACATTAACCATTAAATGCCAATGAATACTTCTCTTATTTGTATGTTAATGACTTTCTCCATTTACTTTAATTAAGCAATTAGAGGAAAGTTTAGATGAAAAAATACCAGCAGTTAAAATAGCTCACTTCACCTGTAGAATAGAATAACAGCAAGATAACAGAGTCTGATTCCTTGGACTAATGTTGTAAAGAGTTTCAGCGCACTCTCTGTGGTAGAGACCTGCAGCAAAGGGCAGCTGAGTTTCCACCACCGATTTACAAGCTGTCATGAAACACCAGTGTCTGGTTATTTATCACGCAGCCTTTCATCCCTTCCAGTATGGATCTCTCCCATCACTCCACTGAAACCGGAAGGTCAGAAATTATTGATGCTGTAGTGTTCAACCCTATGACCTTTTAATGCTTGAAAAGTGAAGACTTCACACAGCATCACACCCTTGTACAGCAAGTATAGTTCTGGGACATAAAACTGCCTGGTTACACTCTGATTCCCTTCTTGCTTCCATTCCTCCTCTTCGTCAGGCCTCCATTGCTCCACAAAATACAGATGTTATTCAAGCATCTAAATGACTTTGTTTTGTCTTGGGACCATTCTCCTCTTGTTTCCAGTGATCACCTTTCAATAGGATAAAATCACAATGCAAATGAATCCAAAATGTTGTCTCTGGTGTGCCTAATATAATCCTGGCATTACAAATGTCAGCAAAATATTGCTGATGGTATTGTACAATAAGAGGAAACTGTGAATCATGTAGAAATAGCCCTCCATAAGTAAGGAGAAAACTCAGAAAGACACAAAACAGAACAGGGACTCATAACTTTCATGAAGGCAAGTCTCTTTTGTTTAGAGACATACTGTCAGATTTTTTAATCAGATAGTTTCATTTTTATGATAGTTATATTTTCTGTGGTTCAGCGGGTGTTACAGAGGCCTGAGCTTCACGAAGAAATTGGAAAAATAGGTTTACAATGTCTTACTGTCTACTCGTTCTTAGTTAAAATAGTCATTTTTGTTTTGGATTAAATTTTAGTTTAAAGATTGGTACCCTAATAAATAAGGGATATAAATAACAAAAAGTGAACTGAGGGCTATAAATACAAAGCAAAACCACCCCTGCTAAATATTACTCTAGGTTCAAACCGTTCCCTAGGTAACTGTTGTTAAGAAAGTTGATAAAAGTTTTTATGCCTTTTCTTATTGTAGCCTGTCATGATGTGTTTGGTTCATGTCCCTTGGAGGCCCTGCCCTTTTCTAAAGGTAATGAAAGAGGACTGGATCTGAAGTAGAGGGGAACTTGAGAGGGGACTGGGGAGAGTTGAGGAAGGGAATATTGTGATTGCAACATAATGTGAAGGAGGAGACTAAATTAAAAACAACAATTAACAATAAAAGGGGAGTTTGTTTTCAATTATTCTGACATGCGTTACTTTTAAAATCTGAGGTCATAAAGAGGGCTGCCAGGACCACACGGCCCTCTAATATTTCCTGTCCTTAATAATCAAGGGGACTGCCTTTATTTTTTCTCTTTAAGGTTTGGGCATCAGTTTATATGACAATTTTCTTCTCTGGAGGCATTACCATCCCTGACTTCAAACTCTATTACAGAGCTACAGTATTGAAAACAGCTTGGTATTGGCATAAAAACAGAGAAGTCGACCAATGGAATCGAATAGAAGACCCTGACATTACCCCACAAACCTATGAACACCTGATCTTCGATAAAGGAGCTAAAAGTATACAATGGAAAAAAGAGAGCATCTTCAACAAATGGTGCTGGCAAAACTGGATGTCAATCTGTAGACGAATGAAAATAGATCCATATCTATCACCATGCACAAAACTCAAATCCAAATGGATTAAAGACCTCAATATCAGTCCGAACACACTGAACCTGATAGAGGAGAAAGTGGGAAGTACTCTACAGCAAATGGGCACAGGAGACCACTTCCTATGTATAACCCCAGCAGCACAGACACTAAGGGCATCATTGAATAAATGGGACTTCCTGAGGCTGAGAAGCTTCTGTAAAGCAAAGGACACTGTCACTAAGACAAAAAGACAACCCACTGACTGGGAGAAGATCTTCACCAACCCTGCAACTGACAAAGGTTTGATCTCCAAAATATATAAAGAACTCAAGAAACTAAACCGTAAAAGGCTAATCAACCCAATTATAAAGTGGGGCACTGATCTGAACAGAGAATTCTCAACAGAAGAACTTCAAATGGCCAAAAGACACTTAAGGTCATGCTCAACTTCCTTAGCGATCAGGGAAATGCAAATCAAGACAACTTTAAGATACCACCTTACACCTGTCAGAATGGCGAAAATAAAAAACACCAATGATAGCCTTTGCTGGAGAGGTTGTGGAGAAAGGGGTACACTCACCCATTGCTGGTGGGAATGCAAACTTGTGCAACCACTCTGGAAAGCAGTGTTTCGGTTTCTCAGGAAATTCGGGATCAACCTACCCCTGGATCCAGCAATACCACTCTTGGGAATATACCCAAGAGAGGCCCTATCATACAACAAAAGTATATGCTCAACTATGTTCATGGCAGCATTGTTTGTAATAGCCAGAACCTGGAAACAACCTAGATGCCCTTCAACGGAAGAATGGATGAAGAAAGTATGGAATATATACATATTAGAGTATTACTCAGCAGTAAAAAACAAGGACTTCTTGAATTTTGCATACAAATGGATGGAAATAGAAAACACTATCCTGAGTGAGGTAAGCCAGACCCAAAAAGAGGAACATGGGATGTACTCACTCATATTTGGTTTCTAGCCATAAATAAAGGACATTGAGCTTATAATTCATGTTCCTAGAGAAGCTAAATAAGAAGGTGAATCCAAAGACAAACACATAGGCATCCTCAGGAATATTAACCTTCATCAGGCGATGAAAGGAGACAGAGACAGAGACCCACACGGGAGCACCGGACAGAAATCTCAAGGTCCAAATCAGGAGCAGAAGGAGACGGAGCACGAGCAAGGAACTCAGGACCACGAGGGGTGCACCCACACACTAAGACAATGGGGATGTTCTATTGGGATCTCACCAAGGCCAGCTGGCCTAGGTCTGAAAAAACATGGGATAAATCCGGACTAGCTGAACATAGCGGACAATGAGGAATACTGAGAATTCAAGAACAATTGCAGTGGGTTTTTGATCCTACTGCACGTACTGGCTTTGTGGGAGCCTAGGCAGTTCGGATGCTCACCTTACGAGACCTGGATAGAGGTGGGCAGTCCTTGGGCTTCCCACAGGTCAGGGAACCCTGATTGCTCTTCGAGCAGATGAGGGAGGGGGAATTGATCGGGGGAGGGGGAGGGAAATGGGAAGCGGTTGTGGGGACGAGGCAGAAATCCTTAATAAATAAATAAATTTAAAAAAAAAAAAACAAAAAAAAAACAAAGAGAGAAGGCATTTGCTATTTGGCAGCCTTTAGTCTAATAGCATAACATCACCGAATATGTATTGTGAGTCCACAAAAGCAAAGGAGCAATAGACATGCATTAGTTCTTATTTCATTTCTAGACACCCCAGTACTATTGGCATAACTCATGTTTATCTTTGCTCCTTTATTCTTATAACTGTCATCAGGATGAGGAATAAAGAAAACCTACAAATATTCTGCATACAAAGAAGCTGGAATATTTCTGTAGTTTCCAAAATATTGTGTAACCTTTGTAAAATAAACAGAATTTTCATTTTTTCTTCTGAAAAAAAAATATGAATCTGATTCAGTCTTGAACAGAGCATGAGAACACCTCAACTATACCACATTACCTCTCTGTGCTGTTCACTCAGCAGTAGTCCAGGACATTTTAACGTACAGAATCCCTCAACCTTTGTCTACCAGATTCTCTCATTTGCCAGTTATGAGACAAAATACAGACTTCACTTCAGTTCCGTTATTGAGGGATTCAAATATAACAAGACAATGAATCACAGAAAGCAGAAATTAAAGCACAGTAGCCAGGATGAAGACATCACAGAGAGACTTAAATGTACGTGGTAATTAACAGTGATGAACTGGCATCCTTATTGCTAATTACAAAGTTTGTGGAAATTGATCATAGCTACTTTCATCATCATGAGCTGATCTTCAAATTGTATTTCATCTCTTTTCTGGTGCATTTATTGGACACCATTCACTAAATTTTTTATCAGGAAGCAATTCTAATTCTTTTTTCATTTTTTAATTACAAAATGAATACATTATCTAGAAAAAAGTTTGTAGATTTCAAATAAAATATTAATTATATTTTCAATAGTATAATTTTATTTGTAGCCATGAAGGAAACTATTTTAGAGTCTTTCTCATTTTTTTTCTGTTTATGCTACTTTATCCTTTTCTCTGTTGATTCCTCTAATAGCCAGTCATGGTGAGGGACCATTTTAAAGTCACATTCCCTAGAGAGTCTCATACAACTAACCTGATGACTAGAGTAATCAGAATCAGCATGAACATTGAAGAATAGTTCTCACAACTTCAAAACCTCCAGTGCTTCCTTCAGTAAGAGTCAGAAAAGCTACCTACACAAGCCCAAATCCTAGACATTCACCTTCCTGCTTCCCCGTCCCTCACATTTTACATTTTATCCACTACCAAATTCTGGTTCTTTTGTCATTTGGGTATTTCCCAAGCCAGCCTAATACCTTGCTTCTCCATGACCACCACCCAAGTGTTACTTATCAGTTAAACTAAAGTCAAAGTAAAGGCAGCTACTAAGGAATGCTTGATGTTTTCTACTCAGTTCCTCCTTATGTGTTCTTTCCTGAGATTTGCTTCAAACCAAAGTTACTCAACTATATCTACATAACAAGAGTAATAATCTATGGATTTACTCCTCATTAAGTCAGAACATGCCTGCAATGAGCTTCACACAACTTTTTTAACATACCCTAAAAACTCCAAAATATAGGTACTTGCTTTTCTGTTACTTCCTTATTAATTGCTCCTGTGGAGAACATAGGAGCAATGGGCATGTGTGAGTACTGAACCTTGGATATGTGGGTGTCACAAAGTGAAATGGTCTTCTAAAAATAAAATACATATAATATTTCAAAAAATTGTTATTGTAAAAATAATGCTACATATCTCACGAGTGACATTTTATATAGATTATAGGCTATCATATTATTGTTATTTTTGATGTATTGGCTTCAAATACATCATTACATTCACCTAGATTTTCTCCATTTTCTCTTATTTACATATTTTAAATATTTCTTTTCTGGAATGGCAATATACTTTTTGTAAAGTCCCCAAATTGATTTTATATGAACAAATATTTAAAATGGGAAAACTATCTTAGAAGAGTAGTTCTCAAAATCCTGACCAAGGGTGGGAGGATGAGACATTTTAATGTTTTAAAGTATATATGTATATTCACCGTACATGTTTGGTGATGAGTTGATTCAAGCATAGGAACTTACACCCGCCAGCCAAGTTATCTACCATTATCTTGCAACATTTATCTGTTAAAATCATAAATCAACTCTTTCATGCAAGGTATTATTTAAAGTACCTTTTATTAAATTTATTCTCTGAAAATGCCATCCTTGCAGAAACTACATTCTGATTTCTCTCACTGCTCAAGAGTTGCTTTTTACCCCTCCCATTCCCGTTAACCTTCCCCCCTAAGAGTCAAACCCCTCTTATAACCACGTCTTTTGTTTTATTTTGTGACCTAATGAGTTTGATTGGGCACTTCTGAATGACCAAGGGTTTGGAGTTATCTACTCGAGCTCTTGGGATCACCAGTGGGTATGGGACTGAAGTCTCCTCTCCCACTAGAATCCATCAGTCGCCAACAGTTCATCAGGGATGAGTAGGGTCGATTGATTCCCTCACTCCTGCATGATTGACTGAATCTTCCTCTAGGTCATTAGAATATACTCCTCTCTCCTTTAATAAATTTCTATTATTTTATATTTTTCCACAAGTCTCAGGATTGTTACCTCTTGCTTCTTGGGGAGCTATATAGAGTTTGCCTGACTCCGCCTTCTTTCTCCCTGCATTCAGTATAGCTTTCCCACCTAGCTATATCCTGCCCTGCCATAGGCCAAAGCAGCTTCTTTAGTAACCAATGGAAATAAAACACATTCACAGCATACAGAGGGGCATCCCACATCAATCTGGGGCTAATTGAAATTTTTCTAATATGTAAGGTCATAATACTTTTTTCAGTTACTTATATAAATTATTTCAAGTTGTTTCATCTATAATGTTGCAATGAGCTCTCTTTTGAATATATTATTTTTATTTTTAAAGAACAACATACAGTTAATATTACAAAGTGATAACAATTTTTGTTTCTCATATGGTCATATGGTAGTTCAGTGAGCATTTAGTACATTATTATATCAGTCTTGAAACTGATCAATTATTCACACTAATACTAGTTTTTTGTGTTTTACTTTGTAAGCAATATTTTAAATATTTTAAAAACAATCTTGTTGCTTTAAATTTTAATATAATCCAAGAGTCTTGTTTATACTAGAAGTTTTAACTACTTTAATTAGTACATGTTACCCCAACTGATTTTGATTATTATAATATTTAAAAACAATTCTCTGTCCTCTTGTTTTTCTTTTTCTCTTCACTTCAATTTTGGTTTTATTTCACATTTTCTACATCCATGTTATAAATAAAATGTTTTTATGCATAGAACTGTGTTAATAATTTTTAACAAGTACCTACTGAATAGCAAGTCCATATGGATTAATAGTCTAAGGACCAGGTAATAAAGATGCCAACACTCTGTATGTTTTGTATGAATGTCATATTAACAATTAGACTTTTCCTCTTGATATAAAAGTATTGGCATACTTCTTTACCCATCCCTTTATTATCCAACAGTATTTTAAAATAAGGCATCTGAAGTTTTTATTTTCAATTTTATACTGATAAAATGTTTATTATTGGCAATTTGGACATCAATTGATTTTACTGGTTTTCCTTTTTACAAATTTTCCTATAACATATTAACTTTTGCTTTTGGAATATATCTTTTCCTTTCTCAAGTTAAATAGTAAACATTTTTTTTTAAACAAAGGCAGGGACCCACTTTGGAGCACTGGACTGAGCTCCCAAAGTCCAGTTGAAGGGTAGAAGGAATGAGAATATGAGCAAAGAGGTCAAGACTATGATGGGTTTATTCACTGAAACAGTTTACATGAGACAATGGGAGCTCACCAACTACAGCCTGACTGGAAAGGAACAAGCATAGGACCAAACTAGTACCTCTGAATATGTTTGACAGTTGAATTGCTGGCACAGACTGAGGGACTATTGGCAGTGGCATCAGGATTTATCCCTACTCTTGAACTGGCTTTTGGGGGTCCTGTTCTCTTTGGATGAATACCTTGCTCAGCCTAGACATAGTAGGGAGGGCCTTGGACCTTCCACAAAGCAATGTGCCTTACACTCTCTGGGGATTGGAGGGGGTGGAATGGGAGGGTGTGTAAAGGAAATGGGAGGAGGGGAGATAGTGGGGACTTTATAGGAATGGGAGGAGGTGAGGCAGTGGAAACTTGGATTGGTATTTTTTTTTAAATATAATAAGTTAAGAAATGAAATTGAAACACACAAAAAAGAGTTTCTTCCATACTGTTGTATTATATATTATGAATAATATGCAATTTGCTTCAAACATAAAATGCTAACTTATCCAAACACATAATCAGATTTGAACCCTTTGCAAACTTTCTGTATTCAGTGTTGCTGTTATAAAGGCAAGTATGTTTTATTTTATTTTCTTTATGACTAAATTTATGTTCTCTTTGAAAATAAGTTATATTTTGCCTATGATATTCTTACATCATTTTATTGTTACTTGGTAAGATTTATGCCTTTTGATCTCTTATTTTGAATTAATTGTTGTCTTTTCTTTAATTAACTGAAACAATTAATCAGTAATATTTTCCTCAGATATTTTGACCTTGCCTATGATTTGTTTCTCCTTCCAGAAAGGTATTGCAGTTTCTAATGCAATCCTCCATGTATTTTCCTTCTTTTCCTGCCTTTCTACCCCTTTCTTCATTTTTTATGGCTTTTGAGTGACTTCTTAAAACTTATCTTCAAATTCAAGAAATCATCATCATTCAAGCATATTCAATGAGTTCTCTCTTTTGGCAGTAAGTAAGCAGAAAATGGAATGGAAAGCAGATGTCATTTAAGATAACAACTAAACTATCAATTGCATGAAAATTAATCTAGCAGAGAAGGTGAGAGAAGTATATGGAATATTCTCAGACTTCTATTGATGAATTCAAAGCAGGTTCAAATTAATTGTAAGGTTCAAAATTCTTGTTAGTCTGATGACCAAGAGATGAACAGTTTTAATTGACCTCAGCTTAACTTATAAATTCATCATTATTCCATTCAAAACAACAGCTATATTTGGGGAGGAACTTGACAAATTAATAGTAGTTTATATAAAAAAAACTCTACATGAGTCACTGATTTTCAGTACTCATTAGAAACATATATAGCACTATATGATAAAATTACCAGTGTGGTGCTGGTTTAGGCGCAGACTAATTGACTATGTGAATGGAAGAATAAGAGTTGAGGAAGATTGCTTGTTAGGTAATAAAAAATATATCATATAACTCAGAGAAACAATCATTTTAATAAACACGATTAGATAACTGATTTTTCTTGCAAAGTAAATTAAATTGGATCTCAAGCATATGCAGTTAACAAAAATCAACAATGAATAGATAAAAATCTCAAATATAAAAATAAACCATTTATGCTTTCAAAGATAGCATTTACGTTTGCAAGATTAAAAATTCAAAGCTATGTAGTGACAGGTTGGGAAGATATCTCAGTTAGTACAAGTTTTTCTTGTACAACTTTGTAGATGAAAATTTCTGCCCTTCTTGGTTCCATGTTTGTTTTTGTTTAGAATGTTCATTATCCATTGTTATGGATAATGATCAGGAAGAAAGCTAAACAAAGGCAATTAGATAGTTTTGAAAAGAAAAAAAGGGGGTATAGAGATATGATAGGATGAAATGGTAGATTATTGAATGTACTTGCAAAAAAAAAAGCAACTACTAGTTTTAAATGGCTTACAGTGGATTGGACTTTTGTATATTGTATACAAATTTTGTATATTGATGCAAATTTCAGATAAATTTTGTTAAAGCATACTTTACATATGTTTCTAATCTTGTTCAAGGTATTGTACCTATATAGCTCATTTAACAATGTAATGCAAATTTCTAGTCTGATAGTTATTATTACCAACTGTATAGGATAATAAAGAAATGTAAGTCATCTATTATAATCAAACTATATTTTACACAGTTACGTCATCTTCAAACAATTCAGAGATCTACAGAATATGACATTTAAGATGTTTTGATAATATAGGCTCTTTTAAAAATGATAATGAAACATGTCTGCTCATGGCAACACAATCTACATCAGGGACTATAAAGGACATCAAAGAAAAACTCTACATAGTTTACTTTTTGTGGCAAAATAAGCCACTGGGCAAGAGAATGCCCTTGCCTCAACTGCTTACAGTATGCTGTCCTAACTGAACAAGCATGACACAAAAGAAAGCAACTACCAGACATTATCAAGACAAAGGGGGATAGCTCTTCAGAATATCCTCCTTCACAAATAGCTTGTCAGATCTGCTAGGCCTGTAGGCCAAAGATAGATGCCCCATAATTGCAGATAAACTTTAGGTGACTGTCCAGGCAGTCAACTGTTTCTGTCATTTCTCTAATTTTTTAGAAGTTACTTGCTTGTACTTTTTGCTTACTCAGTTAGTATTATTTCCTCCTTGGGTCTCTGAGGGAGTTGAAGTCCAAATAGTTATAGTTTTCCTTATTTACCTGTTACAGAAAACAAGTTATTATAGAAAGTAAATTATGTACAAGATTTTGAACTCAACAAGATAGAAACGATATGGAGTATTTTAATCTGAATTTGTCAAATGCAAATGGATTGGACATTGTTGCTGTATTTATTACCTGTATATATTGTATATAGTCATTGTACTTACTGTATATAGTTTTCTAATATTAGGTATAGCTTTTTTAAATTTTAGACAAAAGGGGAAATGTAGTGATATTTCATTTGTTATGTTAATAAACAAAGCTTGCTTGAAGATGAGAGAGTAAAACAGCCGCACTCACCAGTCATGCAGACAGGTACTGGCGGCACACTCCTTTAATCTCAGTGGCCACACTAGTTTGCCATAGAAACCAGGCAGCAGTGTGGCACACCTTTCATCCCAGCCCTAGAGAAGACTATGAGAAGGGAGGAGACAGGTCTCAACACAGTCTCATTCTGAGGATTCCTGGGAGGCAGGGTCATTATTTTTTTGGGCAAAATTAGAAGCAAGAGCCATTGACTGTTCTGCATCTCTTATATTCAGGTTGAACCCCAATATCTGTCTCTGGGCTTTTATTGATCATACTACACAACTGCAAGAATCTGAGTTTAGGTTCCCAGGATGGACAGAAAGCAAGACACAGGGTCACATATGTCTATAATCCTAGCACACCTCGATGCATAGATAGGAATGGTAGAGAGTGGAGAACCCCAGGAAACTCCTGCCAGTCAGACTGGTGAATGTAGCAGTGGGGAATTTAAGACTGTGCTCTATCCTCCATGTATATGGTCTTTGCACATGTGTACACCCCTCCCCACAAACACACAGGGACTAGTGAAATAATTGAGTAACATAACTGAGGATTTTCATGTAATAAGAGTAACTCATTTAAGTTTGAATCCCTACAAAGCTGAAGAGAGATTGGTAAAAGCTTGTTATACAATATTTTTTAGAGAAAGCCCTGAAAAAGGCGCAGGAAACAAGCAGAGATGATGAGGAGAAGCCATGCACTGCAGATGAGTCAGGCCCAAATACCACTGTACCAGTAGCTTCCAGAGGCAGAGTTCTCCAGAGTGAATATGAGAGGGAAATCATCATTTCCTAGCCAACAAATTTCCTAATGAGGGATGATTACTACAGGCTGTCTTCATTAATCATCCTGTCTCTGGGAATAAGCCCTGTAGCCTTGAACATAGATCTGAGTGAGAAATCACTCAGCCCATCTCAGTTCCTTTATTAATGTGATAACCTGGAATTAAATACAGTCAGTAGATTCTGAAAATTTACCTAACAGTGTACCTAAAACAGTGAAAATCAACAAAGAAGAGAAGTAACGGAGGATATATATAAATGCTTATTAATCATATAAGGTTTTGTGGGAGCCTAGGCAGTTTGGATGCTCACCTTACGAGACCTGGATATAGGTGGGCAGTCCTTGGGCTTCCCACAGGTCAGGGAACCCTGATTGCTCTTCGAGCAGATGAGGGAGGGGGACTTGATCGGGGGAGGGGGAGGGAAATGGGAAGCGGTTGCGGGGAGGAGGCAGAAATCATTAATAAATAAATAAATTTTAAAAAAATCATATAAGGTAACATGATTTCATTAACAATAAACAAACATAAGACATTAAGGATATTGACCACATCATTGTTTATTAAATCAAGGAAATGCAATGATTCTAACATTGAGTACTAACTAATACATAAGTAGATAGTATATGGTTTTTCTTTGTACGAGAATAATAACAGGAGAATGAAACAAATTAGTTAAATGTAAAAGAAATATAATATGAAAATACTGACCAAAAAGTGTAAGAAACCAGTATTGACACACTGATGCCACTGATAGTTAACAAAATATAAAATAGTAATCATACCTGAGGAAACATGTATAGACTATTCTTGGATGAGAAAATTAAAAAGTTAGGATGAAAATTACTCAGCTACTATTTTACAAAGTACTGTTTAATATACACAATATCACTATTTACAGGCATTGGATGGCAACCAGGTGAATCCTACACCCTATAGGGAAGAGAAAGCTGTCAAATGCGTTCCTCACTCACTCATGCTCTCCCTTTGAAGGTATTTCATGGTCTGCAGCACAAGGCAATCGAACATGAAAAAACAGAAGCCTTTCTTGTCAGAAGAACGACAAATTTGAATCTAGAATTGCTGAAATGACAGTGTGTGAGAGACAAAACACGGCAGAGAGGAAGGCAGCACAAGAAGCCACTAACATCTGGGTAGCTGTTCCACAAGTTCTTGGTCAAATCTAAACAGGTACACAGTGAGGTTATGAGAATGGAAAAGTTCATTGGCTAGAAGTCTGAGAGAGTAAGAAACTATTTCAGAAGTGGACAGATAGGCCATTGGACCTTGGCATCAAGGAGTCATGCAAAGAATAAACTGTACTGGGCTCTGCTCTACAATGGCCAAATGCTACAGTGGACACACACACACACACACACACACACACACACACAGCAAAATCTAAATGGTCCCAAGGGTCAAAATAATTTAATTTCCTTAGAATAAAACTCGTATTTTGAGATAGTCACCAAATTTACAGCTTCCACACAATTTATCCACAATGCCCAGATATGCAAAAAGATGGGAAAATATGAGCATAGTGAAGTGTTTAAAAATTGCCAATAGAAGTACAGATAATCTATATATTAAATATTAGAGCTATCAGATAAGACTTTTGAGATAATATGGACAAGAAAATAGACAAAAATATTTTAAAAAATATAGTAGCTTGTACTTTTAAATAGATGTTTATGCATTTTATTTTGCTCAATTAGGAATTCAATATACTCTTCAGAAGAAATGATTAACAGCCAAAGGAAAGGACATATAATAAATTTCACTATGTATATCCATTTGTGTGGGTGGAGATTGGAATTACGTGGGCATGCAAAGAAAAATAATCTTATAGAAAGAAAGGGACAATAAAAGATATTTTTGTAATATTTTGAAAATACATGCAGAATCAGAAGAATACTAAACTCAGGTTTGCATAAGAAAGAGATAGAGAAGCCGGGCGATGGTGGCGCACGCCTTTAATCCCAGCACTCGGGAGGCAGAGGCAGGCGGATCTCTGTGAGTTCGAGACCAGCCTGGTCTACAGTTCCAGGACAGGCTCCAAAAGCCACAGAGAAACCCTGTCTCGGAAAAAAAACAACAAAAAAAAGAAAGGAAGAAAGAAAGAAAGAGATAGAGAGAATCTGAGCATTTGTTGAAGGCTAGGTCAGGTCACCAGCTTCTATGACTGCCTATAATGACAGAACTGTTTGTCTGAATGAGGCTAATTCTTTTACAGAGATTTATTCTCTTCCTCTAAAATTCAAGGAACCTTTTGGAGATTTGCAGTAACTTTTTCACTATAGCAAGCACTATATTTATCAGTTATGCTGAATGTCAAAATTCAAAGGGTTGAACACCTAAGGCTTGATATTCCAAAAGTCTAGGTGCCCTTGAAGTGATAAGCTTTATCACTAAACTTCTGATACTTGTTGCACTAGGCTATATACTATAATTCCCATTTCCTGTTCATAATATCAACTCTTGTGAATACAGATGCGCTTTTTATAGTCTATGTATTGACAAGGTGATCGGTTTATGTATATCCTCTGCTGTGACAGAGACAGGACCATTAACATATCCTTGAAGAGTCATGAGTACTGCAGTGAACAAAAGCTCAACTGAACCTTCATTATTCGTAAGAATTGGGTAAAAAGTACCTGCAAGATCAGTAATGTTATAGCAAAGGCCAACATCTGTGCTAATCCACTGTTATTTAGCAAAGTTATAACCTCAGTAACAAATCTTGTAACAGATGTTAACAGATAGTAGCTATGAATCTGTGGCTGGAACTGCCTCTTCAATAAATTCACAGTAGTATACAATATTTGGCTATAATATAATATACCTTACAGAATAATACTTGATGAATTGTATGGGAGTGTAATGTTGACAAACAACTCTATATCTTTGTTCATTTAGTGCTATCAATGGCACTGATCATAGTATGTCATGATACAGACATGTCAGGTTTATTATTTTCTCAAGTAAGGAGTGTGATTTCTTCATCTTTCACTTGGCTCATGAGTCCTTAATGGCTTTTTTTCCTCAGGCCATGTATACCATGTGGGTTCTCCTTACAGGTAACTATTTCTCTTGATGTTGGATTCCCCTTCGTATGTTGTGAATACGATTGGTTAATTAATAAAGAAAACTGCCTTGCCCTGTTGATAGGGTAGAATTTAGATAGGCTGGGAAAACTAAACTGAATGCTGGGTGCCTGTCCTAGAACTAGCTCTGTACACCAGGCTGGTCTTGAACTCACAGAGATCTCCCTACCACAGCCTCCTGAGTGCTGGTACTAATGGTGTGTGCCACCACCACCCAGATTTCAATGATAGTCTTAAAAGCAGAAAATAGTAAAAAAAAAAAAAAACAGTGCTTATTCCACATACTTTAATAATATACATAATTATATAACCTTTTAGGTTTAAGTACATGAGGAACTATAATTTCTAAACCCACATTATATAAAAGAAAAATACAATGTGTTTAACTTATCTACACAACTGCAGATCTTTTCTAAGTCAATGCAGGGCATACAGGGTAATTTAGATATGTAGGTTATCTTCATAGTTAAATAGTCTTTTTTTTTACTAATATTCTATTTTTGGAAGAGACTGCTCTTTCATTTCCCAGCTGCCCAGACCCAAAATAATCACACAGAAACTAAATTATTATAATACTGCTTGACCTATTAGCTCATGCTTCTTATTGGCTAGCTCTTATATCTTAAATTAACTCATTTCTATTAACTCATCCTGATGGCATTGGAGGTTTCGGTGTGTCATATAGTACATCTCTTTGTCCCATAAGCTTGACTGGTTCATTGCAGCGAGTCCTAAGTACTCAGTCTGGTTCAGGTTCTCTGGGTTTTGGTACACCATCCTCAATGGATCCTCACCCGAGCTCTTCTAGGTTGTTAGCAACAGCTGGGTCTGGATGTCACCACTGCTACCAGCAGCATGGTCCTGAGACACGAACTTGGCCCTTGATCTTTGGTGTCTGCATGGGCTGTAATAATAAGAGGAGCATGAGAACCAGAACAAACTCAGACTGCAAGGGGGCCATGGACCCTGATATGGTCCTCAGCTGCAGGTCGGGGCCAGATGTCGCCATGTCATTGAATAGCAGCACAGGCCAATCAGACATGGATGCCTCCTGGTCCTCGAACACCAACCTGGACTCAGGTGACTGCTTTGACCCAGGGCTTCTTCAGGATGCGTGGAGGTAAGCAGAGCCATGCATGTCAAGCATCAGTCTCGACCCTAGCCGCTATAGGGCCTCGTACCCAGACATGGCCCTCGGCAGCAGCCTGAGCCTGGATGGTACTGTCCTGGATGCTAGCTCAGGTCACCGATATCTGTATGGCTGCTGCTGTAGCATAGCCCTCTCATTTTTTCCTTCATTACTAACGTCATAAAAGGTTAGAATATGCATTATAACATATTTTTAATATGCTCTGGACATTATAAAATAATTAATTTTATATCTCATAGTAATTTCAAGAAGTGTCTTAAGATTATTATGTCCCCTCCTAAAACAGTGACTCTCTTCCATTGGTCAGTCTGTTTGCTTCTGCTCTTTAGTTAGGTAAGTTGCTGTTTGCTGGAATAGTGTGCTGTGTTCTCATCTTTGGACATGGATTGCTTGATCCTTTCCAAGGAATGTGGGTTTCTGTAGATTTCTCTTGTTACTGACAGAAGACCCCAGGTATTCTTAGAACAGAAGGTGAAAGGCAACGCAGCATTCGCAACAAGTGCTGTGCTGATTTCATCACAGGAAGAATCTTCGTCTCCTATGGGGTTTACTGTCTTCCAGCATGGGGCTTTATTCAGATTATTTGAGCTTTGAGTAAAACCTTCCTCTCTTTAAGCAGTATGTAATATTCTCTATATTTCCCAAAAATTGCCTAGAGTTGACCCCACTTATTATATGTTATAACATTACATGTTTCACATGCCAAATCTCCCAAATACTCCACTCATATTGTTTTACAGACATCTAAATTATCCCAGTGGCTGGTGACAGCGAATATAGCAGGAATTATAAAACCTAAGAAGGCGATGTTCCTAGCTACCATTAAAATAAATTTATCTCAGGAAATAATGACTATTTAACTTTTGATTATCAAAATGTGTTGTCTGTACTAGGTGTGGAAAATTAACGTGGTCCGAAGCCTTGGCATCTTCCCTCCGCTAAGCTCCTGTTCACACCTTAGTTTGCACATGCCTCTCAGAGCGTGTAGTCTTTAGAAAGTTTTCAGATGCTAGTAGCAGCCACTTACCTTCTTTTTGAGAATGGCTTTGACTCAGTGACTTTTTATCCTTCAGTTAAAGGATGGCTATGGAAGAACATTCCGAGCATAGATGTTGTGACCAATTTCATGCTCAAAAAAAAAATCTGCATCAACAATAGCATTAAGCAAAGAATGCAATCGAAGGGACCTAAATTACTTTTTGGTAAAATGGTTATATTGCTTCCCCAGAAGAATAATGGCTCTTAATCTGGAAGAATATAGAAGGACAAGGCTTGACTCCATGAAATTTGTCGTCAGTAGGATATTTTGCCATCTGATAAAGAAAAAAGAGTCACACAAAATCTAATCTGTCATTATGTTGGTTAAAATACCATATTAATGGAGTCTATACCCATATGTAAATGAGAAAATAATGGAATTCATTTGCATTATTGAAAATTGAAGCCTTTATATTTACTTCAAAATCTAGAAATTAAAAATGGTCAACTATACCACAACAAAACAAAGCACACTCAATTTCTTTCTTTTTTTTTTTTTTTTGCAATTTTATGAGCAGCATTAGGTCCCTGTGCATTGATCAAATCAGTTCACTCAAATGGACTGCTTAGTGATTTAATGGACATGGCTTGAACTGTGGTGCATTTATGATCAGGAAAATAAGTCCAACTCATCAGATTAGCTTTATAATAATAATCTTCAAAACATGAGGAGTGGAGGGAGAGGATCTAGATCCCTCTTCTGTCTCCTCCTTCTTCTAGACTTGATCACCACGCTTGCATAACATCAAGACAACACAACAGACCCTTCTTGAACCTCCAATGTGAGCTAGAGAAAGAACGAAAAAGAATCAGTGTGAGAGAAACAAAAGTACCCACAGAGTCCCCATTGAGTATGTATCTGTGTCTCCTGGCCTTCATTAAACTCCCTGCGTACCTCTATTGGCATGAGAACCAAGTGATGACTTTGCTTTAAGCATTCCTATTCTTTACAGAAGCTCTCTCCACAAAGGAGAGAGACGTGGGGACTAGTCTCCATGAAGATAATAGAGCTGTCTTAAGCTCCCTTGAACCCTGAGTGCCATTTAATTAAAACCAGTACATTTGGAGGACTATAATTTTAGGGCAGTGATGAATGTCAATACTTAAGCATTTTGTTATATTTGAGAACTTAATTTTTCATGGATAGTTATTGGAACAAACCGCCTACTTAGTTTCATGAATTATATTACTGAGAATGAGATCATTATAGTAACTTTTGCATACTAAAATATTTTTGCACACCTCACTTAAAGCGGTGGTCTTAAAGTGATAATCTTCTTTAGAAAGCATTAAGCTTTTCATACATAGGACAAATTTGCAAAATCTGAAGGATATTTTTAGGTAGATTATCAATGTTAGTTCCATGTGACATTTCTTTATTGCCAGAATGCTGAAAGCACAGCCTGCTGCTAGCCTTCACATCCAAATCCAGTATTTTACAGGCTAGTTTTTTTTTTTTTTTTTTTTTGAAATAATATTTTTTTTTTCAGTTTGCTCACGAGTGCCTCTGAATTTCCTCTTGTCTTAATTTTTTTTTTTTTAATTTATTTATTTATTAAGGATTTCTGCCTCGTCCCCACAACCGCTTCCCATTTCCCTCTTCAAAATCATCACCTCTTAAGAAATGTTCCCAAGGTCCAAATGAGGAGCAGAAGGAGGGAGAAAAAGGGGAAAGGAAGTCAGGACCACGACGGGTGCACCCACCCACTGAGATGGTGGGGCTGATCTATCGGGAGCTCACCAAGGCCAGCTGGACTGTGACTGAAAAAGCATGAGATAAAACCGGACTCTCTGAACATGGCAAACAATGAGGACTGCTGAAAAGCCAAGGACAATGGCACTGGGTTTTGATCCTACTGCATGTACTGGCTTTGTGGGAGCCTAGCCTGTTTGGATGTTCACCTTCCTAGACCTGGATGGAGCGGGGAGGACCTTGGACTTCCCACAGGGCAGGGAACCCTGACTGCTCTTTGGATGGGAGAGGGAGGGGGAGGGGAGTGAGTTGGGGGAGGGAAAAGAGAGGCAGGGAGGAGGCGGAAATTTTTAATTAAAAAAAGAAACGTCTCTTGGTATTCGTGTGTGTGTGTGTGTGTGTGTGTGTGTGTGTGTGTGTGTGTGTGTGTGAGAGAGAGAGAGAGAGAGAGAGAGAGAGAGAGAGAGAGAGAGAGAGAATATTAAGCTTTTCCTGACTAGTACAGAACCCACTTTGTAGACTAGGCAGATCTCAACCTTGTGGTTGTCTCTGTCTTCTCAGTGCTGGAAAACAGTCATGATCTATAGTTATATTTCATTTGAATTTTAACAAATAAAGCATGCCCGAAGTTTGGAGAGCAAAACAGCTGCACTGAGTAGCCTTACAGTCCAAGCAGTGATGACATATGCCTTAAATCCCAGTAGCCATGTTAGTTTGCCATAGAAACTGGGCATACCTTTAATCCCAGCACTAGAGAGGAACATAAGATAGGAGGAGACAGCTCTCACACACAGTCTCAAGCTGAGATTCCAGGAGGCAGATTCAACATTTCAGACTGAGGTAGAGGTAAGAGCCAGTGGCTGGCTGTTTTGCTTTGCTGATCCCAGTTTCTGTTTCTGGGATTTTATTAATTATACTACATGGGGCTGGAGAGATGGCTCAGTGGTTAAGAGCATTACCTGCTCTTCCAAAGGTTCTGAGTTCAATTCCCAGCAACCACATGGTGGCTCACAAGCATCTCTAATGAGGTGTGGTACCTCTTCTGGCCTGCAGACATACATACAGATAGACTATTATATATAAAATAAATAAATATTTTTTAAAAATTATACTACAATGAATTATCATGGCTAGCAAAGTTCTTATTTTCATTTTATCTTCCAGTCAAATACAAATCTTTGTTACTCTGTATTTATGGTGTTTAATATTGGGAACTAAAAATGGATAGATTTTCAATTACATTTAGGTGATAGAACAAGGGGAACCTGTTCTAATGCTCTGGCTAAATGATTTTCAGAAGTTAACACAATACATTTTTCTGAATGTAATTCATTTGCTAATTCATATCTAATATAATCCAATATTACAGATTTTATGTATAATTTCAAGTCCTCCGTGAATTCAGTTAGAATTAATTTCACCTCCTTTTGAGCACGTTATTGAATCCAGTTTTCAAATCTAATTCTGGTGATTTGAGATGATTTGTGTTTTAGAAACATTTATATGCAATATGGCAGTATATCAAATTTATCTCACTGCATGTGGGGTTCAGATTAAATGAAAATTTCTCTAATTATAAAGGAAAATTTAGACTATTCTCACTACATATAAACAATTTACTCTCATGTGCTTGTACCTAAAGGATTCAGAATGGAAACCATGTGGAAATACAAGTCAGAAAACAAAATAAAAATTTTAAAATGAAAAATGAAATGGAAAAGACAACATGCTTTATTCATATGATAAATGCATAAATAAATGTATGCTTTTAGACGTGGTTTATGGATCTGTAGTTATAATATTCTGAAGGAATAGAGTTGGAAAATGAACTCCTTTTACAGCCTTGGGAATCTGTTCTGTAGAGAAGTTCTCTCCCTCAGTAAAACCTACCTTGCACCTTAGAACTACCCTGAATTACAGAAAAGTCCATGGTATTTGATTCACTGAGACTCTTCAGCTTTGAAACTGGTAGGTAAAACTCCAAGCTTATGCTGAAGCTTCTGCCCCTCCTAGCCTGTCACGCTCCAGGCTAAGATGCAGCCAAAGTCAAGGCAGGAGAGATTGCATTTTCCAAGAAATCTTTCTCTCCTCATAGTTGCTTTGTTTTGGATTGCATCAGGTTCCAGGAAGGTGGAAGAAAACAGAGAGAACTGGAGGATTCTGGATCTCGGTAGTGCAAGAAAACGGAGAGAGCCTGAAGGATTCTGGATCCTGGGGCTTGTGTGGCAGCTTCCTTCATTAGTGTGCCTCATCCAGTGGGAGTCAGAACTGACCATCTATCCTTTGTAGAATTTCCATTCTCTGCAAGGCTCCTCAGGCAAACCTTTCTCTGCTCCTTTCTACATTTCTCCAGCAGCAGTTTCATGATCAACGTTCTTTATCTGGAGACTTTTTGGTGGAATTCAGCTGCCTTTCAGACAATTTTTTTCCTTTGGTAAGTCCAATTAAGATTATTTCAGGTCACATGAGTGTATTGTATTACCTTCATGCATTTGGATACATTTTCAATTATAATTCATGCTACTTTTTAAAGAAGGAAAGTACTACTGCTGTTCCTAACAGAAGTGTGTCCCCATTTGCTTCTTTGCTTGTGCCGCTGTATAAATATCCATTTATTTCAAGATTATGAATATAATGAATAACTTTTCCACATGAGAAAAAGGTATTAGGAAAGACTATAATAAGATTGTGTCTCCTGATACTATTTATATACTTCGACACACATGCAGAGAAAAGATAAATTATGTAGATCAAATATCCTAGCCACTGTCTCACTCCCATCTCTCAGTTTCGGACACATTATTTTACTAATTGAAAATACTTAAGATTGTTTCCTAAAATCAATGTTCTTGCTTTGAAAGCCCGGGATAGAGAGACGATAAATACATTCCCTTTAACACGGTCAAGTTTTATACGTAATGCATTTGGATTATTTTGTGAAAAGCAAATGGAATTGTGTTAATTATAAGTATTATCTTCTACCAGCAGAGATGTGGTAAGCTCAGGAACTTGAGACAGATGTCATTCTAAACTCAAGACTGATGCATTTGTAAGAAGAGAAGAAACAAACACAAGGAGAAAAGGCCAAACAGAGCCTGGGAGGCTAATGCTTCAGAAGGAATTCTAGGAGACACCAGAAACCACAAAGGCATAGGAGGATCTCCCTGTAGTTCAGAAGGGATAGGGATGCTGCTGACTGAAAAGAAGAAGAAAAAGGAGGACTATATTAGATGAAGGGGGTACAGTAGATCTCTGTGAACTCTTCTGAGGCCTCGGAGGTAGAAATAAAGGCATCATGGTGCGAGGAGGCATCTAGGCAGAGGAAATAGCAAATGGAGAAAATAATTGCCAAGGTACTTCACGGTGACAAAGAGGAATGTTGGGAGTACAGACAATGCAAGCCTGTTCAGTACTCATGCTTTTGAAATTCAATTTTCTTGAAGCCTTTCAACGGTGTCTTTCAGAAGTGTCTACACAGGTGGGAATGGACCAATGGTTCTCAACATTTCCTGAGGCTGTGACCCTGTCATACAGCTCCTCATAGTGTGGTGACCCCCAACCATAAAATTATTTTCAATACGACTCCATAACTGTAATTTCCTACAGTTATGAATTGTAATGTAAATGTCTCTGTTTTCCAATGGTCTTAGGTGACCTTGTGACAGAATCACTTGACTCCCCAAGTAGTCATGAACCACAGGTTGAGAGTCACTAATATGAATGAAAGGCTAAAGGGATTGTGCCACCGTGAATGATTCCAAGAGAAAGAGGCAGAGGTGGAGAGGTGGAAGCAGACTTTAGCTTTATCTCTTTCTCCTCTTCCCTTGATCTGGGCTCAATTTACTATGTCAGTAACTAAGGTATTTTGCATGTACAAATTTATAGAATAATGTAAATAGAGATTGCTCATTTATTTTCCACATGCCCCAACAGTAATAATCACAGAGAAACTATATTAATTATAAAAGCATTTGACCTATTAGCTCAGGCTTCTTAGTAACTAACTCTTACATTTTAAATTAACCAATTTCTATTATTTTTCTATTTTACCACGAGGCTCATGGTTTTTTACTTCTTGCTTCTTGGGCAGCTAGATGGCGTCTTCCTGACTCAGCCTTCTTTCTCTCTGTACCTTTGTTTTGACTTCCTGCCTAGCTGTATTCTGAAATGTCATAGGTCAAAGCAGCTTCTTTCTTAACCAATGGTAATAAAGCATATTCATATCATACAGAGGGGAATCCCAAATCATCTCATATTTTCTGTCTAAATAAAAAGGAATGTTTTAACTTTAATATAGTAAAATTGCATATAACAAAGTAGGTTTCAAGCAACAATTACAGCTACAATATTTGTGACTCTAAATTTTTCATATCTAATTTATCTTTTATCATAACCAAGGAAACTATAACTGTCTTCAACTCCATCAAAGACCTCAGAAGGATATAATATTACCTTAGTAAACAGGAAGTAAATTGTAAGCAACTTCCAAAAAATCTAGAATTGACAGAGACATCTCACTGCCTGGACAGTCACCTAAAGTTCTTCTGTAATGTTGGGGAATCCATCTTCAGCTTATAGGCCAATAGTGTTTGGCAGACTTTCCATGAAGCAGAAAATTTGAAAGGTTGTTTCGCCTATATTGGCAGTTTGTCAGTCTTTAATCCACATCCTGCAGAAAGTCTGACAGACTCTTTCATGAAGCAGGAACCCTAAAGGACCATCCTGTCTTTCAGAAAACTCAGCAGTCAGTTTTCTGTAGGGCCTGTATGTCCAGTTCATACAGCATATCATCAAGCAGTTCAGACAAGAGCAGTTTCTTGTCCAAATGACTAATATCATCACACTGAGGGCCAATTCCATGAGTTTCTTCAGTGCCCATCAATGTCTCTGAAGAAATTGGTACTGCCGAAAGCAGCTATCTCTCACTGTTGAGAAAAGTCTAAGTTCTTAAAACCCTTTAAATGCCATAATCTGTTGGTCTTTGAAGTGTTGTAGATTTATTATATAACTGAAATACATCTCTGTAGATTTAGAAAACCTAACCAACATGACTAGAAGTTTGACTATTATAAATGACTATTAATCTGTAATTTTAATTATGAATTACACTTTTAAATGAGCTGTATAAATATAATGCCTTAATGAAGAGTAGAAATATACACATAACAAAATTGACCTTAAATTTGTATCAATAGACCAAAGTTCATTCCAATGTAAACTATTCATTTCTATATCACATCTTCCTTTTTTTCATTAACCATTCATAACCAACCCTTTAAAAATGAAAGTAAACATTTATAAACAATCATTTTGGGAATTTGGGCATAGTTTTCTCCACATTGCTTCTTGCTGTTTGTTGGGTGAAGTATTTTTAGGGTTCATGGAGACCTTTCAGGGGGTCTTGTTCTATCAAACCACATTAGCCTGGAAGAAATCCATAGGTTCACAACTTCTGTGGAAACAAAAGCAGAACATCTTTTCCAAAGAAACATATATTTAGGCTCAAATTTTTTAAATAAAATATATATTGGTTTAACTTAACAACCTCCAGATTCAATTGTTTCTCTAAAGTCAAAAATTCAAAGAAAACATAATAATATGCAAAATCCAGACTCTGTGTATATTCCATCTTTATGTGACTTACTTTATATTATATTACTTTTTAATATTTATTTTAACGTTTGTATATTCATTTTCATTTTTCTTATGCCTACATACATTTTTAAATACACTATGACACATTCAGAGTTTTATTTCTGTCTGACTCTGTCTTTATTATATATCTGTAATCATTTTATGACCAGGAGTCATAGTGTACACCACTATTCTTTCTTCTCCCACCTTCACATATAGGACTATATTTCTACCACGCATAGTTGAAAAGCTCCGAGTTCCAAGTTAAGAACCATACTCTGGAACATGAATGAATGCCGCAAACATTAACTCAATTCTATAACCTAAAATGAAAGAAACAAACCATAAAAAAGATTAAAATGTAATTTCCATGAATAGCTCACTGTATGCTGGTGCACTGAAATGTACACATGGACGGAGGGGGGAGGACCTTGGACTTTCCACAGGGTAGGGAACCCTGACTACTCTTTGGACTGGAGAGGGAGGGGGAGGGGAAGAAGGGTGGGAGGAGGGGGAGGGAAATGGGAGGCTGGGAGGAGGCGGAAACTTTTTTTTCCTTTTCTCAATAAAAAAAATCTATCCTTTAGTTAACAGAAACGTTGAATTAAGTATTGTTACATAGATTACTATTTTTGCTTGTTTTCATGCATATAATTTGAATCTAATGTGAGCAATAACATTTAATGTTTCATTATTTTGAATAAAATTATGATAAACATTCTAGTGAGTATTGGCATCTACCCAGAAGAGACATGTCATAGAAAATATTTTGAAAGTAAATGCCATAGTAACTAAATCATTACAAAATGATATAATGCATTTAATGATTTATGGATTAAATACTATTGTCAGTGCTATTTATTACATATGTACTTGGTTGACCATATGCCATGGTGAATTAATACCACTTATACTCAATAGATGTACTACTGATGAAGCAGACATTCAAGTTATCGATTTTGAAGCCGACTCTGAAGTGTTGAGGTAACAATGACATGATGACGATGCAATTCTAGCAATGAGGGATGAAAGCACCACAGAGGTGGCATCCTGAAAGAGGCAGCTTGTAACTCATCAGGCAAGAATGAATGAATGAGAATCTTTAAAACAAAAAGCATATAAAATGTACCAGAGCATGAAATAACACACACAGTATATCATAAGGGGCCATGGGGAACTAACTTTGATTCAGAGTCCACAATGTAGAAGGCCTTACAAGCTAAGTTATGTGGTGCTAGGATC
Organism: Microtus oregoni; assembly: GCF_018167655.1. Classification (NCBI taxonomy): domain Eukaryota; kingdom Metazoa; phylum Chordata; class Mammalia; order Rodentia; family Cricetidae; genus Microtus; species Microtus oregoni. The sequence continues at coordinate 7,710,456 of NW_024543077.1, read as the reverse complement.
AAGTGAATAAATTAATGATAATTAATTAAGTAAATAAATAAAAAGGATCTGCTTCTGGCAGTCTATGTGCCCACTAGGTTACAAAAGAATTTCCCTCAGCTGAAGGGTCCCTCCTCCAGATGGTGCCCAGATTGAGATTGTCCCTCAAACTGCTTTAGGACACCCTCCTTAGGAGAGGCTTGCGTTTGCTTAGGGTGAAGTGGTGCTTCTCTCAAGCCTTTTGGATACTTCTTACTTTCAATTTGTGTAAAGCTTTTACACACGAAAAAAATGCAAACATGGAATAAATACCATATTTACAACTTTATGTAATATACATCCCCTGGATTCTTTTCTCTTTATTCTTGCAAATTAGGCTAGAAAATCATAGAAATTGCCAAGCAACATTTGGTGTAGAGAAGACCTCAGGGAATAGTTAGCTTCTCTAATAAACATATTTTTCACTAATATCCAAATGTGTATGACTAAAGCAGAAGAGACCTTTTTGGAGATATTTGCATGTCATTATCGCAAATGGATAAATCTAGTGCAAATTAATAGGTAACTTGATAAAATAATCAAACATTTTGGGTAGAATATAAAAGATGTTTCTAATGATGTAAAGCGTATTTCGTATGTAAAGCTTTCTAAACTTGCAGACAGACCTACATTGGTCTTCTGAAAAGCAAACAAGGAAATGAATTTCCATTTGTTATATGAAATATTTTATTTTTATTTACCATTTCCTATAAGTGTGGGAATTTAGAGAAACATTTATTTATAAATTTGTAGTCTTTTGAAAATTTCTCATCTTCAATATAGTATGTTTATTATTTTGTAATGCATAAAGTACGTTAGTGAATCCTTGAACTCAATAGTCACACACACAAGCTCTTTATGTCCTTAGTCTCTTCAATTTCGATTCAAAAATTCCCAAACATCTATTTATATCAAATGAAGGCAATATATCTTTATTTCTAGTTCTCTTACCAACTGTACTGTTGACAAAAGAAATAACATTTTAAACATAGCCTAACATAGGAATCCCAATTGAAGTTAGTTAAAAATATATCCTTAAAATTTATTTTTGTTAAACATAGCCTAACATAGGAATCCCAATTGAAGTTAGTTAAAAATATATCCTTAAAATTTATTTTTGTTAAACATAGCCTAACATAGGAATCCCAATTGAAGTTAGTTAAAAATATATCCTTAAAATTTATTTTTGTTAAACATAGCCTAACATAGGAATCCCAATAAAGTTAGTTAAAAATATATCCTTAAAATTTATTTTTATTGCTGACTTATACTTGCAGTGATTTGCAAGTTGAATATAAAACAGTGAAAGAAACTGAAGAAAAGAGCAGGGAATTCTTTCAGAGCTGATGAGAGGAAAGTAGCAGATCTCATCTTGTGTAATCCTGGAAAGTCATATATGGGGAACACTAGCACTTATTCAAAATGAAACATTATTGATCTTAAGCAGCATAGTTGGGTCCTTGTGTTTGAGTATAGTACTAACATAATCAAGGCAACGCTAAAGTTCATGCCTAATTGTTAAGCCAACAATATTCACAATGTAGAAGTCACTCTTGATCAATAAAAATGATTGCAATGGCTTGTTCTCTATTCTATTCTAGCCTTATTTGTATTTTTTTCTCTAATTGTCAGCCTTGTACACAGACTTCATGAAATTCATCTTTCTTTTCTTCAGAAATTTGTAATAGCTTTGATTGTCACCTAAATTTTTATGCAAATTTAACTGACTACTCAATACCCATTATGTAGAGATTCAATTGTCTTATAAATTTCCTGATAATTTTATGGTCCTATGATCTAGTAAAGAAAATTTGAAGATTAAAATTCTATAAAGCAATGAAATGATTCCCAGTTATATCAGAGTCTATCTAATGCTATAACATCTCTTGAAGAAATTTATCCTCCTTTAATCTTTAAAAATCTCTCTTTGATAGATGAGACAATTGTTTCAAATTCTCACCATTTCCACAGATTTCAATCATCTTTTTCTTTTAAATCATTTAAAATTTTTATTATTAGTCTTTAGTATTATTGGCGAATAATTTTGCGTTGCATATACCAGGCAATATTCTCTTCATGTTCACTGACAGCTGTGTGTTCCTTATCTTCCTGCTAACATAATCTTTCTCATTCTCTCATTCTCTGAGCTTTTATGTAGAATGCAAAGAAAAGGTACAATCTCAAAGGATTCTGAACTACAGTTCAGAAGTCAAGTTGGGATGGTTTGCATGTTAAACTGTAGGTCTAGAATGAAGGTGAAGGAAAGATTTGTACCGCATGTTATGACTTCAGTGGGATCAAAGCACTATTAGCTGATTACATAAAAATTAAAAACACGTTTTGAACTTTTTATATAATCTTGAATATCAAAGAGTCTCACATCTAAGAAAATTATTAGGTCTCAACGAATGTATAAATTACATGAAATTACATGTAGTACTTGGAACATATATATGTATATATATGCAATGTAATATTTATATACACATGTTCAACATGATATACATTTGCAGGAATATTCTAAAATATGTACATTTTGCTGGGAAGTGGTGGTGCATGACTTTAATCCCAGCACTCAGGAGACAGAGACAGGCAGATCTCTGTGAGTTCAAGGCCAACCTGGTCTACAAGAGCAGTTCCAGAACAGTCAGGGCTGTTACACAGAGAAATCAATCAATCAATCAATGTTCTTTTAGAAATTTCTAGCAACCTAAATGATCCCACAACTCTTGCCAATTTAACCAAGTTTTACTTTTAGTCAGAGTTTGATTTTTCTATTTTTCTCCTCTGTTGGATAAAGCCATCATGTTAGAAGCATTTGCACACATATTCTCTGCAGTCCAAACTCTCTCCAGTCATTATCGTTCACTTCCCTTTTGAACTTAGAGTGGACACAGCAAGGGGGTCATTGGACTGGACCAACAATGCCATGACTAACGTACACATCAATTCATAACACCCGAAATTACTTTCAGAAGTGCAGCTTAGTTTCAAGCCAGTCAGAGTGTCAACATGAGTGGTGGAGGGCCTCTCAGGCACAACCGTTGCTATGGGGGGTTATTAACAGTGATGATTTCTGAGAGATGTCACTCCCTTCGGAGGCATGGCCACTATTAGGTTATCCATGCCACAACTGATGGCCTCGTACTCATGTGAATATGGGCAGAACTAATTAAACTTAGAGGTTACTTATAAAAATAAAACAAGAACATGAAGTTAAGAAGGAGTCATACTGGAGGGTTCCCTAGGGCAGTTGAAGGTAGGTATCCATGTATATAATCAAAACACATAGAAGATACAAAATTTCTAAAAAACAAATTTTATGTAAATTTATATACCAATATAACTATATATATATATATATATATATATATATATATATATATATATATATATCCCGTATTCATGACTGCTCCTCTTGCAAAACAGTTTAGGCAAAACTAAGAGGAAAACATTCTAGTCTATAGTAGTACAAATACGACCGAACTATAGAATAAACCTTGAAATCTATATGAACATTCAGGAGAAAAGAAGACACAAATGAAATTGCCCAGGTCGGTAATAGGTAAGGAATTACTGTCAGACAGATTTTTATTAAAAGTTTAAGGATCTGAAATATGTAAAACGAATCTATGTAACAAGATTGTTATTTCTAGGAAAAGGGCATCAAAATGTAATAAACATGACCAGGGAATGTCAACAGAGGGAATCTTCTGCCCCCACCAGTATTATCACCAGCATCACCCAGACTCTTCCCTGCCTCTAATTCTAAAGAATCTTATTTTTTAAAATTCATGCTAATTTATAAATATCTCAATCTCTACCAACATGTGCCTCTCTATGTTCTACCATGACATTACTATGTATATCGAGGAATAATCTTCTAATATAAGAGATAAAAATCTATATGAAGAAAGTAGCCAAACTTTCTGAAACCAAAAGTTTAAATTGGGATGAGCTTTAACATTGTGCCAGACCATGGGCCAGGTCCTAAGAATGCAAAAATAACACAACAAAGATACGGTGCTACATAATGTCATCCATTCTTGCTGTAGAAGACAGATTAGCAAATGAGGAAGGTTTCAGAAGTCACAATGCCACAAAAGGTATGTGAAGGCATTACAAAAGTGTGCTTCGCAACAGCAAAAGGCAGCCAAATTTATTTCTCTAACAAAGGTTATCCCAGAGGTCTGCCTTTGCAGGCAAATGTGAATAAGCCAGATGGAGAAAGAGCTGTACTTATACAGTCACAGAATCTTGACATGGACTAAGCCTGAAACTTGATGGAAATTGTCTGTAGGCATTACTTCTCCTTGCACCAACATGAACATCGCAAAACTCAAGTTCTGAAATTTCTGACTTTCCTTGTATCCCAAGGGCCTTGTTTTAATTTCTGATTATCTTAAAGAATTCACATCATCTTACCTCACCTGAGATACTAACCTTATAGATGTAGAAAGAAAGAGCTATTATAGGCATGTTGTTACCTTGAACTATGAAAGGATGAGGGATGGGGACAGTATCCTCTATGAATCTGCAGTAGGCAAAGTAGTGTCCCCTGTGAAATAATTCCACATCTAATCACAAGAGCCTCAATGTGGGGACCACAATATGGCAAACTGAAGTGGAGTTGAATACTGAACTTAAATTGCTAAATGATCTATTTCTAAAATCAGTAAGAGCTTGGATATTTCTGGAGGGTCTTTTGTAATCATAGTGAGTTCTGGAACCAGTGAGATTGTAGGCAAGAAGGATACTGCCAGCAGTCATGTTTTAGATACAGAACAAGGAGATCTTGAACCACAGAACACAGGCAATGTAAGACAGCAGCAAACTAAAGAGATGGGAATGCCCCTCCACAGCTTTCAGAAAGAGCAGAGCCTAGCATTTGAACTGTAGCCGAGGATGGTCTGAGTCAGAATGTGTGTGCTGCAGTAAACAACCTTATGGGTGTTACTTTCTAGCAGGAGTGACAGGAAACAACAGAAATGCTCAGCTTAACCTAGGTATCAAGAGAGCTTTTATCTGAGTATCGACTGAGCTGCTACTGCTCATTATTAAAGTAGGCAACATGCCTGTACATATTTGACATGGAATAAAGAAGAGATATAGATATTTAACATAAAGATAGAATTTTAATGTCTGTTGGTCAATCAGTTGTTGAGTGTTCTGTCCACTTCTAGTTATAAAGGTGAACTAACTTACTAGGCTAAGGGCTTTAAAGTCACAAAGACATGAATCAAATCACAACCCTATCCTTATTGATAACTTAAGTTACTTAGAATATGAGATGCCCTATTTCCTCAACTATTAAAATAGAGAATTCTTTTTTATTGTTTATAAACAATTTTATTTTACATACTAATCCCAATTCCTTCTCCCTCCCCTCCTCCTGCTCTCCCCACCTCCCCTACAACCTCCCCTCAGAGAGGGTGAGGCCTCCCATGGGGAGTCAACAGGTCTATCATATCACTTGAGGCAGGACCAAGGCCCTCCTCCCTGTATCTAGGCTGAGCAAGGTATCCCTTCATAGGAAGTGTGCTCCAAAAAGCCAGTTCATGCACGGGGGATAAATACTGATTCCACTGCTGGTGGTCTCACAAACTCTCCAAGCCACACAACTTTCATTCATATTCAGAGGGTCTAGTGTGCTCTTATGTAGCTTCCCCAGCTGTCAGTACCCCTAGCTCAGGTCAGCTGTTTCTGTAGGTTTCCCCATGATGGTCTCAGCCCCTTTGCTCATAATATCACTCTATGGCTGGACTCTAGGAGTTTGGCTCAGTGCTTAACTGTGGATCTCTTCATCTGTTTCCATGTGTTACTGAATGAAAATTCTATGATGACAATTAAGGTAGTCATCAATCTGATTACAGGGAAGGGTGTTTTAGGTACCCTCTCCACTATTACTTATATTCCTTGATGGGGTCATCCTTGTGAATTCCTGGAAATTTCCCCAGTGCCTAGTTTTCTTTAACCCCATAATGGCTCCCACTTTCAAGGTATCTCTTTTCTTGCTCTTCTTCTCTGTCCTTCACCCAAATCAATCTTACCAATTCTCATGTAGAGAATTCTTAATCTAGGATTCATAGAACCATACCTTGAGAAGAAGATTGTATGTAAAGATTATTGAGAGAATCAGTCTAAAAAAAAAAAGACTGTTATAGAGTAAGTAAGGTAGGAAAGGAGGTGATTTCAGGTCAAATTGTAGCTTCAGTAAGATCTTGCAAGGGAGCCTCAGATGGATATTCTGTCTGTGATTTCCTTGCTAGTAGAGAAGGCGGGCCAGGTTCTCCCACTCTCTTGGATAACATTTGGCAAACATATCCCGGGAGAGATGTTAACTTCCAGGAGGTACCTCCTGGGTTTTTAAATCTGAAGCAGAAAACATCCAGCAGTTTTATGTATTCTTCCAAAAAGGGACACAATACATGAAGAAAAGTATTCTGAAGACAGGACCTTTGGCAGCTATATTACAAAATCCTGAGGTGTGTGTGTGTGTGTGTGTGTGTGTGTGTGTGTGTGTGTGTGTACATTGATGTAGGACTCCATGTCTGGAAACCAAGGTCAATCTAAGGTGTTGCCCTCAACTGTTGTCTTCCTTTTTGTTTTGGACAGGACAACTTCATTGGACCTGAAGTTCATGAATTAGACTGAACTGGCAGGAAATTCCCATCTCCACACTGGAGGCACAAACACTAGGGTTATAGGCACACAACTTTTATACATGTACTGGGGATATGAGCTCAGGAGTTCCTGCTTTTACAACAGGTGCATTACCAACTGAATTCTTTCTCCAGCCTCTAGTATCTTTATTTCATATCATGTTTAGTGTGATGCTCCACAAAGAAAGCAAAGAAGAAATAAGGAAACGTGCAGGGATTCCAGAAGTGAAAGCAATCAAACTGGTGAAAAGTTTACAGTTGTGAGATCACAAAACGGTGGTGTCCCCTGTAGTATTGTTAACAGAGCCAACTTGAGACTGATAATGATCTGCTTTCACCTTTACAAAAATTATTCTGCTTAAAAAGCCAACCAATCAAGCCAGGCGGTGGTGGCACACTCCCTTAATCCCAGCACTCAGGAGGCAGAGGCAGGTGGATCTCTGTGAGTTTGAAGCCAGCCTGGTCTACAAGAGCTAGTTCCAGGCCAGCCTCCAAAAGCTACAGAGAAACCCTGTCTTGAAAAACCAAAAAAAAAAGAAAAAAAAAAGGCTAACCAATCAACAAAAATTTGTTAATTGAAGAAAATGTCATCTACGTCTCTACTGCAACAAAACTGAACACCCCAAGAATAGCTGTAATTCTTTCCTATAGAAAACCTTTCAATCACTGTCTTTGCTACGTTCATTCCCTATATTTGACAATACCTTCATTACCACAGCTCCTTAAAGCTTTAAAGTATATTCACATTTTATATGATTCTTAGGATAACCTTGTCATATGCATTCCACCACCTTTTTACAAGTGACAGAATCACCTAATGTCACTGATTAGCTAAATGACTTAGTGAAGGTTGCACAGAAAAACCCTATTTAAATTTACGAAGACCAAGATTGAGATTGCCGCACAGTTCACTTTAATTCTGTATGAGTTGGAGTCTGGTCGGAAGACCAGAAAACATACTGTAATTGGAAGAGAGAAAATTCCCTAAAGACCTATTGATAGCATCTATCTCAGGAAGTGGGCCTTAAGTCAAATCAGACATCTGGTCCCTGCCACCTAAAGTCGCCCCAACAATAAAATCTATATTATATTCTATTATCCCCTCCCAGGGAGATCTATCTGTCCTCCCTAGCCACTTCCTCTATACCTAACCTCTCTGGGTCTATAGATTATAGTTTGATTATCATTTATTCAAAGGTTAATATCGACATGTAAGTGAATACATGCCATATTTATCCTTTTGGACTTGGATAGAAGAGGAGAGCAATAAGAATGCTTTATATACATATGTGTGTGTGGAATTTGCAATTTAATAAATAAAATTAATAAAAATAACTAAAGAGTTCTATAAATCTAAAACCAAGTAGAAAAGATGTTAAATTTGCTACAGAAATATGACATGTTTATCTAGATACAAAGAAGATTCTGATAAAATCTTAAATCTATTCTTAACAAAACTTCCTCGTTAAGTAGGTGAAAAGTCATTATTCAAATTTTAACAACTTTTCTTATGCTCTCATGAGTACAAAACATAAATAAATTCCTTTTGCCAGTTTTCTGTATAACCCACAGTAGCTAAAAGAGGGCATGTGTCTGTCGAACTCACAGACCAGGTCGACTTGTTTAACAGCCCAGCTATGAGCAGTCTATGCACCACTGCTTCAGAAATCTGTCTTAGCCACCAAGTGGTACAACTGTGGTTTGCCGTTGCAGTTATCTTTGAGATTACAACTACAGCATTTTTCCCTTCCTTTCTCTAAACCCTCCTTTATATCACACGATTTCCTTCAAATCCATGTCTTCCTTCACTAATTGTTAGTACATGCATATAAGCATATGCATACACAAATATATTCTTAACACATTCAGTCCAAGGAGAGAGAAATATTGAGGGCGCTGAGAATACGTCTTGGTGGCACAGTCCTTACCTAGCATGTATGCATGCATGGGCAGCCCATAGGTGGCACTGAACTAGTCCATGGTGAGTTTTATGGTCTAAATTGATGAGGATGACTAAGCAGGTCTCTTTCTCAAGAGGGCACCAGATCTTATTACAGATGTTTGTGAGCCACCATGTGGTTGCTGGGAATTGAATTCAGGACCTTTGGAAGAGCAGGCACTGCTCTTAACAGCTGAGTCATCTCTCCAGCGGGTATAAGGTGTTAAATTGGAAACTTAGCATTGTTATATATATAAATGTGTGTATATATATATATATGTGTGTGTGTGTGTGTGTATGCTGACATAGATAATACATATATCAGTACATCGATGAATCTACAATATATGTTGTATTATATATATAATACAATTACATATATATATATATATATATATATATATATATATATATATATATGTTTTTTCAATACCAGGTTTCTTTGTCCTGAAACTTGTTCTTGTAGACCAGGCTATCCTCACACTTACAGAGATCTGCCTGCCTCTGCCTCCCAAGTGCTGGGATTCAAGGTGTCCAGTACCACTGTATAGCTAAAAAAGACTGCTAAAGAGCACAGAAATAATCACTATAAGAAAGAACCACTATCTACAGAGCTATATGAGAGCATTCAAACCCGAGGAGAAAATAACTTAGAAAATCCATCCCTTTGCCCTCACCTCCCACCCTGAGAGGCATAAAGTCATAGAGTTAGATCTTATTGATGCTATATAGCCATGGCTCATGTAATGGTCAAAATATTTGTTGAGATGTCACATAGTTTGTGAGAACATACCAGTTGCACTTCAGGAAATCTTACAAAAAAACTTATTACCAGGCCTGGGAGACTTGGTAAAGCTTACTGGATTCTTCACATCCCTTGCTAGAAAGTCAACCTCAGATCATATCCTAGAGCAAGCATAAAGTATCTGCACCACTGTTAGACCTTCCACTAACAAAGCCTAGCCTTGTGCCTATTGATAACTGCCATAGTTAGCTTCCTATTGCTGTGACAGATCACTCTCGCCAAAAGCAACTTGGAGAGAAGGGGGTTTAATTCAATTTACAGTGCACCCTTGAGGAAAATTAGGGCAGGAACTCAAGACACGGACCTGGAGGCAGAGAGCAAAACATAGGCCAAAAAGGATCACTGCTTGCTATCTATGGCTGGCTCAATGTATCTTCTTATTCTGCTCAGAACCACCTACCCTGACTTTGTGACTCCCAGTGGACTGGACCCTCTCACCCTGCCACATCAATCATTAATCAAAAAATAGCCTACAGACTTGCCTAGAGGCAATGGCAGGGGAGTTTACTCCACTGCAGTTCCTCCCCAAGAAAGCTCTACCTTGTGTCAAGTTGACCAAACAGACAAACAAACAAACAAAACAACTAACTAGAATAACAAGAGAAAAATGTTTTAAGATTCTGATCCTAATATCAGGATACAAGGCTTTAGCACAAATAATAATAACCCAAAGATGGATATTGGGGTTCAACCTGAAGGTCCCAAAACAAAGCAGCCAGTCACTGGCTCTTTCACCTACCTCAAACCAAACCGAAATGGCGAGCCTGCCGCCACGAATTCTCATAATGAGACTAAGTCTGAGACCTGTTTCCTCCTGTCTTATACGTTTTTCTAGCTGAGACTAAAGGTGTGCACCACTACTGCCCAGCTTCTATGGCTAAGGAGTATGGCTACTGGGGTTAAAGGTGTGTGCCTCCACTTCCTTGTCTGTATTCTTGACCAGTGTGGCTGTTTTACTCTCTGATCTTCAGGCAAGCTTTATTTATTAAAATACAAATGAAATATCACTACACAAGGCAAAATGGGGTGGAGTGGGAGCTGAAGAGCCCTGGACTGGCATAGAGCTCCATGATGCTGCTGGCTTAAGGGTAAGCAGCTGCTCTGTTGTTTTTCTTTTCTCCCACAAAAGGAGCCGACCTAAATGTAGGGTCACACTCTACTGGGATGACACATGGCAGGTTACACGGGTGGGGGGGGTAGGGGGTAGGGGATGAGTTCAATGCAGTGACTGAGAGGAGGCGTGAGGACAAGGCAGGGGGTGTGAACGGATGAAATTATTGTCACTTTGGTTAGATGCAAACTGTGTAAACCATTTAAACATGACTTCGTGAACTCTGTCCCTCCGTGCCTCCTTTCCCTCACCTGTAAAGAAGTATATAAGATAAACAGAAGAACAAGCAACAAACAATTAGAACCTCAGCTATTAGCGTGCACACTGATGGTAACTTGTAGCTGGTGTTATGTAAATCCAGATTCTGCTCACTATCAGTTTCCACTTAGACTGGCTTGTATAACCTGCAGCCTAACTCTAGGAGAAACTGGGCTGTCAGTAGAAATCTCAGGACTCCTAAGCACTCCCCAAGGCCAAGACAAGACCCCCACCCCACCCCCCAGTCAGAGCCCATTTCCTGGATTTCCATTTCCTCAAGTGGAAAAGAGACAATGTGAAGCAATTTCATCCTTTTTAAAGATCTTCAGTTCTGACCCAATCTGCTGCCTTCTCCCCCAGATAGATAGATAGATAGATAGATAGATAGATAGATAGATAGATAAAGAGTGAAGGAAAGAGGAAGGAAGGAGGCAAGCAAAGTGTACCATGCAAGCACTCTCTGTGCCTTACCTGATTTTCTGCTCGCTGCATCATGCCCCAATTAGTATTGTTAACCATAATTAAAAAGAAGCAAACTGAGAAAGGTCCTGGAAAGCAGCAGAGGCTGGATTCAAACCCCCTAGGTTGTGTTTGGGTGTTGGAAGCCTTTTGAGCTGAAGCGCTTCCCGCCCACACTCCATCCCAGACATCTTAACTGCTCTGACTTCCATGCTCTGATTTACAAAGATGAGTGGGTGAGTGGGTTTTTTTTTTCTTTTTCTTTTGTTCCTTTATTTTTTTTTTGTCTGAAACATTTTATTTCAAAGTTAAGCAATTTAAGTTACAGGAGCTTAAAAAGATCACTCTACGTTTCACAGGGGACATCAACAGCCCTCAGCCTCTGTGCCCTGCTCAGCTTTCTTCCCTGCTGACAGGAAAGAAAAGCAGATAGAGGCAGTCCAGGGAGCTGAGTTTGTACCCCACATCAGTCCTCTTGTCTTTTCTGTCGTGTGGTGCTGCTTGTGCGATGATTTTAAGGCTTAGACCCCAGGTACACGATTGAGTCCTGTCCAGGTTAAACTATCCATCATTTAAAAAAGTGAATATTTTATTTTTTCATATTTTATTTAAAAATTTACTTTTCATTTTACATATCAACCCCAGTTTCCCCTCCCTCTCCTTCTCCCTCCCCCCACCCCCCCACCAGCTCGTTCCCATCCCCCCCCATCCCTCCTCACCGTGGGAAAGGCCTCCTTGAGGAGTCAACAAGGTCTGGTGTACCAACTTGAGTAGAACCAAGCCCACCCCCATCCCCCAGCCAAGGCTGAATAAGGTATTTCACCTTAGGGAATGGGCTCCAAAGAGCCTGCGACAGAACCTGCCACTGCCTATACTGTCCATTTCTACATCAAGGCTCTCACTCTAATTATCGACCCCTCCCCCTCATCGACCCTCTCCACTTTTCAACTAGGGCAGGTGCGGTCTACACTGACTCCACTCACACCGCTTAAGTTTCTGTCCCAGGGGACTCGTGGCCTTGGTCTGCAGATGCTGTTTCTCATTCTTGCCGCTCCCAGGACGACCAGACTCCTTGCTCTAACTTTCCCTTGGCGGAGGGGGACTTCTGAGAACTTTGCGAGAAATTTAAGACTGTTCAAGAGAAGGGAGCCAGCAGTGAAGTCTAGCTCTGACTGCCAGGTGGTCTGCAGTCCCACGCTAGGACTTTGAACTCCAGCTTTCTGAGGGTGGCGGGATGGAGCCCCAGCAGGCTGGCGCCGCCGCAGATGGGCCACCAGGCACCGGGGCTCGCCATCGGGTCCCTGGATTCCTGCCGCATCCGTTGCCGAGTGTGAGCAAGTCGCGGTGTCCTGCCGGCGAGGGAAGCTGAAAGCAGGTCCAGCCTGGTCTCCCGGCTCTCCTCACCGGCCTGCCCACGCCGGGCCCCGGCTCTCCTCCTTCCCGGCTCCCGCCTCCTCCTGCAGGCTGCGGGGCGGCCCGGGGCCTGCCTCTCTCCCTCTCTCTCCGCCTTCACTACCGGGTCAAGCCGCGGAGGGAGGGAGACGGCGGCGACGAAGCCCTCGCTGGCGCTCCACCCGGTGCGCGCGCCTCCTGCCTGGGCTCGCATCCCTCCTCCCCGCCCGCTCGCATCCTGCCAGTACAGTACAACTAGTACACGCGCGCGCACACACACACACACACACACACACACGCTCCCCGCCGCTGCCACTGCAGCTGCCATGGATATCGGCTAACAACACCGAGGCCGGCGGGCGAGCGCGCGCGCGCTCCCACTCGCAGCACGCAGGAGTGGCCCCCGGCATCCCTACCCTGCTCCCCACCCCCACGCCACCCGCTCACCAGCTCGGCCACAGGCTCGCGCTGGCTCGGCCGCTCGCCGCCACCTCCGCTAACGCCGCCAACGCCACCACAGCTTCCTCCGCTGCGGGGCCACAGCCTTGAGTGTCATTCAAGGGACAGCACAACCTCACCCAGGCTCTCCTACCTCTGTCCCTCTCATCCACCCTCCCCCTTCCTCCGCCACACTCCATCCAAAGAAGAGGGAAAGCGCGGAGCCGAGGGGGAGAAAGGCAAAGTCTGCCACCCTCATCCCTTGGACCCCTGGCTCCTCCATCCCGATTTTGACTCCCGAACCCTCTTCCCCTCAGGACCCTCAGGAACTGAGGCTACTCACCCTACTGCCATGTCCAAAAGCTTGAAAAAGAAAAGCCACTGGACTAGCAAAGTCCACGAGAGTGTCATTGGCAGGAACCCGGAGGGCCAGCTGGGCTTTGAACTGAAGGGGGGCGCCGAAAACGGACAGTTCCCCTACCTGGGGGAGGTGAAGCCAGGCAAGGTGGCCTATGAAAGCGGCAGCAAGTTGGTGTCCGAGGAGCTGCTTCTGGAGGTGAACGAGACCCCCGTGGCGGGGCTCACCATCAGGGACGTTCTAGCCGTAATCAAACACTGCAAGGACCCACTCCGGCTCAAGTGCGTCAAGCAAGGTGAGCGCAGCTTGCTTGGTGCTTTGCCAGGCGGTGGGACCCCTGCTTGGGGAGGGCAAAGAGAGGGTGGGCGCGCGAGTTGCAAGGGTGTATGTTGCGCCACCGCGGGGTGGGGTCCGGAGAGCACAGTAACTGTGAAAGGAGCATTAGTGGGACCGGGGCAGGGGGCTGGTCGGCCGGTTAAGCCAGGTGGCGGTGTGGCAGGTAACTTAGTTTGTGTAGTTGGTTCCTCCCCTTTGGAAGGTGTTTGGCCTTGTCTGACCTCAGAGCTCTAGGACCAAATAGAAGGTGCGCCAGTGGCATCGCCCACAGTGAATATAGAGCTTTCAAGGAAGGAAGGAGGCAAGGGGGAATGGAGAAAGGAGGATGGAGCAATTTGAGGTGCAAAGGTGTCATTAGAGTGTTTGGGAGAAGCTCTGAGCAAGGGGGCAAGTGGAGATGCTTGGTGTGTTTCCAGAGCTGGTCTGGAGACTTCCTGGTCACCAGGGATTTCTGAGCCACTGACTGGCGAGGAAGGAAAGGCACAAATTGGTTTGGATGCTTTGACCAGTGTTCGGTAACTTTTTTCCCTGCCTCACTCCTCAGTCCTTCTCCCCCGCCCAAGGTCTTGTCATGTGGGCACAGAAAGTCACGTGCAGACTGACTAACCCTAGAGATCGCCCCTGGCCAGCAGGAGGGAGGAGGAGCAGAGCCTAAGAAACTGGGAGCTGGGAGAGCTTTCCAGTGTTGGAGAGGAGGCAGACTACAGCGTTAGAAAGGTTCCCCAAAGTATTCTTCATTGACTGGGATTTCCTCATTGACTGGAATTCCTCTGTGGTTGGGCTCTCTGCTAGCTAGCTCCAGATCTGGGGGCGTGTTTGTGGCGTGAGGGTGGATGGAGATGTGAGCTGGTTGTAGCTCAGGCTCCCTGTTTTCTAGCTTGGCTTTGATGAGCCTCTTCCGGGGCTGTGATGTGGATTTAAAGAGATTGGAATCTTGCTGAGCTGTCCACTGTCTTTGCTGGAAAGAAAATTGTGGTCCCGAGGGAGGAAAGATGGAGACAAAAAAAGTTTCATTTGATGACTCTCAACAAATTGTAGTGTGCCTTTGTTTTCCACATGCGTCGATGCAGTTTCCAGGGTGGCAGGGTCAACAGATGTGTCTTATCCATATCAACATTATCGGTATAATGATTCTCGTCTGTTGTTACTTTGTCCTGCCCCAGTGGTGAAATTCTGAGCATTACTTTATTCTGAATTGCCACTCAATGCTGTGATCCATTTATGAAGAAACACTATTAAGCAATTGCTTTTTGAGCATAAATTTAATCGACAAAGCTTGTTTCAAAGTAAACAAGAGAGAAAGAAGGTTCATAAACTTTTCTAAAGCTAAGTTGCCACGGAAGAAAGCGTCTTCACTGGAATTTCTTGGGTATTCATCACGGATCATTTTAGATTGTCTAATGTAAACACGAAGTATTGTGTGCCATGAAAGAAGATAGAGTATCCTGTTATTTTCCAAAATGAGGTAATTTAACTCAAAATCAGAGAGTTATGCTAACGCATTTTATGTTAGGGTAGTGCATAACAGCAGTCAATATAAATGAGAAGTCCAAGTTTAGGATCCGAGAAATCGCCTATTATTAACCAAGGACCAATGGTTTTGTGGTAACAATATTGGTGTTTATAGTGTAAAGTAACTGCAAAAGTTAACGCTTTTTAAACATTTGTTTTTTATCTGTGCATGGTTTATGAATGGGTGGGTAGATCTGCTAACTCTGGTGTATAGAAGGCAGAGAAAACCCTTGAAAATCAGTTCTCCCCTGCTTCTCTGTGGGTTACAGGATGGAAACAGACTTTGGTGGTGAGTGGTCCCACAACCACCCACCCAAGTCTGCTAAAGAGTGACTATTCTCCAGGGGTTCCCATGATCACTTTATTCGGATGCCTGTAACTTGAGGTAGAATTTGGCCAAGTTTAGTACAAACAAAAATAAGTGTCTTTCCCCAAAGGAAAAGCTCTAGGATTAGAAATTTAGTAATTGAAATCCAGGGAGACACTGGAAAAGGGAGGGCCTAAAAGTGCAAATTGAGAACCCGAGATAAGAAATGGAATTCTGAATATTCTGTGATGCATGATAAAACCTTGGTCAATCTGAGAAGTCTTCACCTTTGACCGTGGGAAGCGTGATCTCTAACAGAGCAAAGCTGTGAGCAGTGTTGCTGGTTGAGATTTCTCTTAGTTTGCATCTCCCCACGGGAAAAGGTTTCTGTGTGACCATGATTTTAGCTAAAGCTGACCCTGATCATTCAGTTCCTGTGTTGTTTTGTTCAAAAGATACAGATTTTCAGATTCAGGGAACATATTTTTATGGAGTGAGATATTTAAATGAAAATCTTTTCACTGTATAAGCTAATTCTTGGCCTGTCAACTAACTGTCAGGTGTCCAGTGATAGATATTTGTAATGATTCATCGACTGAATTACTATGGACAGAAATAAATAATTTCTTAATTAATTAATTAATGGTTTTTGGGAAATCTATAATACTCTTGTGTATTTCTCTAAGTGTAGTAATTCATATATTCTTATGAACTTGTTATTTATTATTGGTGCTTAGATTTTTTGATTATAAATGTGACTAAATGAAAATTGCAGAACACTAAGTATAGAGTCTGTGTTTCCTGGGTGAGTTTGTACGTGTTTGAAAATTGAGTAAAAGCTCTTGGCTCAGTAGTATCATTTCTGGAAACAAAAAGAAGAAAACATGGCATAACCGGAGAACTTAAACATGGCTTGTTTGGAGTTGTTTTTTTTAATTATTAATAAGGTATATTTTTAAGGGTTTAATTGTATATTGGACATTATACAGACACTACAAACATGGTCATAGCAAAACTAAGAAAGGTTTTTGTTGGAAATGAAGATATGTATATTAAAAGCACTACTAAAATATACCTCAGATAAATTGTGATAATTAACCAACTTTTACTTACTTTTGGCTAATTTAACATTATAGTCATCATAGTTTTAAATTATCCTAATTTCTAAGGAAAGCGAGAAGCTAGTATTTTAAGGTATCCTAAAGAAGACAGGTGTTCATCGTTTCTCTGAACTGCTTAAATGCCTTTGAACTCATTACAAAACCTTTTCAACAAAATTCAACAAATTCTCTTTTTATGTCAACACCTTTTAACCTATACCATAAACTCTATATAAAGATATCATTTATATTTATTGGTGATATTCTGTTGCATCCTTTTTGTTCATAATAAATGTTCCTTACCAAGAGGTTTAGTGAGTGAGCAATGCTGCCTGAGTTCTCATTATCCCATAGGGCCCTGTGAGGAGAACATCCTGGATGATTCTGGATAGAAATTGAAGTAGTAAATTTTCCTTTCTTTGTCTTTTCATTTTAGCTCTGCTGCTCAAGTTCACAGCAGCCAGTTATGCGGGCTGTCACGCTCGTGTCCTCCATTCCTTAGCCTATGGTTCCCGACGCCTCTCAGACCACACAGGGGCCTGCAGAGCCTGGATACATTTTCCCATTTAATACCCCACAGTGGAAAATAAAAGGAAAATACTTTTCTAATTCTTTCCATGTGGGAAGATGGACTGTGAAAAGCCTTTGAGTTTCATTTTTAGACAAGATCTACATCACTCCCTCTCCCCTTGCTTCTTTCAAAGACACCTTCAAAGACACATAGATTCACATTTATTAGGGATCACCCTTTCTTCTTGACTGACATCAGTCTAATATCATGTGTCAAGCTTCCATGCTGCCTTTAGTTTTAGATAGTGACATTCAAAGTATGGCAATTTTTGGTCTCCAAAAATTGATTTGATTCCATAGAATGTGAGTTATATGGAGTTTTAACCATTAAAATTAAAGAAACCATTTTAATATACTGATCAGCTTAATATTTATCTAGTGGTGGGGTTCAAACCCAGGGCCTTCCCTGTGCTTAGCACATTATCTGTTACTGAGCTGTACCCACGTCTTTATTGTGCCTGCTTTAGAAGAACGTAGGATAATAAAGACTTCGGCTTAAACTGAGAGATGAGAGATGCCAATGTAGTTCTCACTGTCGGGAGACAGATTTTTACTATTTAAATGGCATGACCTTGAACGCTAAGCCTGAGCATTCACTTCCCTCCCGTGTTTGCTTTGAATGAGAATAGCCTTGGGGTGAAATGCCAGCTGAAGAATATAACCACCACCATTTCTACTCTTAACATTTATACTGTGTAATTTTTTTTTTTTTGGCACATTCATTATTCTTAGTTTCCTTTTTAGTCGCTGGAAACTCAGCACATTTACTTTCATAATGAGAGAAAAAGTTTGCACAAATGACATCCCGTATTGCTTGCAGTTTAAACTGTGACTTTCAAACGCATGGCAGATCCGGGTGGCATCGTTTCTCTTAGGAAATGGGGACAGGAGTGGTAAAACGTGTGCTCTTCCTTGTAGATCATCTGGCTTTGAATCCCGAGAATGCTTCTGATGACAGTTCTCTGCACAAGTTTTCTAAGTGGATGAAGTAGCAGTTTCTTAAGGACATGAAATAACCACTGGGGATGTAATCTGCTGGAATTACTCTCTATCGTGTGTAAGATCTTGGATTCCCGCCCCAGCATTGCCAATAATCATTAGCTAAGTTACACATATAAATCATGCTGTGGTTTGCAGGTAGTAAGCATTATGCAAATTTAGCAAATTTTATTCTAAGCATATTGATCATTTTGAGCTACTTTCATTACTTTTAGCCTTCAAGATATTTTTACAATGATTTTAAAATTGCATGCATGTGTGTCATGTGCGCGTGTCAAGTGAGTTCAAATGTCAGTGTAGGCCACAGATGTTGGAGGCCCTTGGAGCTGGAGTTCCAGGCAGCTGTGGCCTGCCTGACATGGCTGATGGGAATCAAACATGGGTCCTCTTCAAGAGCACTGTGTGCTCCAAATTGCTTAGCTGTCATTCTAGGCCTAAAAAATCAAGATATTTTTACTCTTAACTGTGGCAAGATATGGAGATGAAAATGAGAAATAACTAATATCTAATTGATAATAAGTGCAAAATTTAGTTGTAGACGGAGTGGGATATTCAGAAAAAAATTCTTTTTATAAAACGTATTTCTTTGATGAATGTTGTCATTAAGTCAGTGGAACATGTTTTTGCCTTTTAAAAGTAACTTTCACTCATGTCTTTATAAAGATTTGTTCTTTTATACTTATTTTAGACTTTAGAACAGTGCTTCTCACCCATCCTGATTCTGTAACCTTTTAATATACTTCCTCATATTGTGCTAATCCTCAACCATAAAATGATTTTTGTTGTCACTTCATAACTGTAATTTTCTATTGTTGTGAATCATAATGTAAATATCTCTTGTTTCTGATGATCTTAGGTGACCTCTATAAAAGGGGCATTCAACCCCTAACGGAGGTGTGACCCACTGGTCAGAAATCACTGATTTAGATAGAGCTTATTTCTAGCTACTAAATTATCCCTTTCTTTGCAAATCTTTCCTTGTTTAAAAGCTGGTGAATAAATTGAAGTGTTTACTATAATTTTGACAAGCAAAGAAATAATATTGGGATTCATTTAGTTTAAAAATATATTTATGCTTCTTAAACACCACGGTAGCCAGATAGATCATATTGTTAGTGGAACTTTTATGGCATAGTTTCTCTGCAAGAAGAGCTATAATAAAACAGAATTAATAAGTGGTCATGTTGACAGAGGTTCCTGTCCTGCCTAGTCCCACAACCATTCAGTCCCAAAGAAACACACAGGGGCCTAAATTAATTATAAACTGGTTGACCTATTAGCTCAAGCTTCTTATTAATTAACCCTTACATCTTACATTACCCCATAATTCTTGTTTGTGTTAGCCACATGGCTTGGTACCTTTTATCAGTGAGGCATTCTCATCTTGTGTCCTATGCATCTGGGTGACAACTGTAGACTGAACATTTCCTCTTCTGAGAATTCGCCTATTCTTGTTGCCCTGCCTATACTTCCTGCCTGTCTACTGGCCAATCAGCATTTTATTAAACCAATACAATGAATATAAGTGACAGGACCATTGTACCATGGGACTTCCCCACCCCCACCCCCTTTATAAAAAAAAAAAAAGAGAACTCTGAATCTAATCTCCTTTGTTTAGCCTTTTTTTTTTTTCTGGCCATTATCCATAAAAAACATGTAGCCAACACTCTAAACAAAGACAAGTATTTATAATCCATTTTTTTGGGAATGTGGGCATAGTTTTCTAGGCTACTTCCTGTTGATTGGGGGTGCTGATAATCTTCTGGGGACCTAAAGAAGATTTAGGATTATGGTCAAGTCCTGACTGAAATATTCAGTGAGGCTTGGTCATCTCAGCAAGAAGTCTTAAGGCTGTTCTGGATGTAGAACTCAAAGGAAATTCCAATAAAGGTCCTCTGAAATGTTGGAACATCTCAGCCATCCACTAGGGTCTTTGTGTGTGTTTTTTGGGACTGAACGGCTGTGGGACCAGGCAAAACAGAAACCAATATCAACATTGTCACACTCAACAATCTATGACAAAGGAAATTATCTCAAATACAGAACAAAATATGAATTGCATTTATAATAATGTCAGCATCTTAATATAGGCAAATGTTACTAAAGATGGTGGTCATGGCCACAGTATCTCAATGGATAACACTCTGGTGACCTTCCACAACTTGAGTTAATCCCACCAGTAGTTCCAGTGTCAAATACTGATTTTTAAAATCTCCCTTAGCCATAGCTTGACTGCTTCATGACAAGAAGTAGGTAACAGGGTCTTACAGCTTTCTTAGGATTGTCATTCATGTTTTAGCCTCAACCTTTTCTCTTTTGTCCCCAGGAAGTGCCAACATATCTCCTTTGATAAGAATGAACTATGTTACACAGAAAATTTAGAGATAAGTCCAAAACAGCTAGGCCAGTTAGCTGAAGATTCACGTAGGGATGTGCATCTGTTGCACATGAGTGTGCAATATTCACGTTGTAGAAAATTAGCCAAAGTTGTTTACGTATGGGAAATTGTTGACATTTGATTAACTCTTGTTACAAAGTTGTGGGAATAATTCTTTAATGATTTTAAAACTTTAAGTTTAGTATGTAGTTTTGACCATTTTGCATAGTCTGGAATAAACAATTAAGGTTTTCTTCTCTGGCTACTCATTATGCAACACCAATGGCATTCAATACAGATCCTTTTCCAAGGCCCATGGGGGGAAAATTTTAAAATGTTACTGGATTCATTTAAGGTATTTAAATAATTAAATGCCTTTGTCTACCTTTGAAAATATGTTCTCCATTTTTTTGTGCTACATGTGCTTCATAGATCCTTTGTGTTATTTAAAGCAATATGATGAAATATCAGGAAAAAAAGGTATTTAAAGAAATACATTTAATTGAATACTTTTCCACATGGCAGTTTATTACCAGGTATTTTGAAAAACATGTTTTCCAAATTGTCCACTAAACTATCAAGGACAGCACAAATCTTTATGCTCCATACAATCTCTAAAACAATTACAGAGACTTGAGGGAAATATTTGCAAAAAGTGTTTTTATGTTAATACTTACCGCTAATTTTAATATGAGCTGTATTGCTTATCCTAATTATTTACATTAGCTTGCATAAGGAGTTACTTATTTATCCGGTATACACTCATCCATACAATAGTGACTAGTGCTAGAAACCCACAGATCAGCCTAGGAACCCACTAAGCTGACTAAAATCTGATTAGCTGGAATTCAAATGTGAAAGAAACATTAGATTTGAAATGTCTAGTGTTGCATCTCGATTCTGATATTGGGTTTGCTTTTCCTTGCAGTCCACACTGTAAATAAAGTATCATTATACCAGACAAAATTTCTTTAAAGAAAAAAAAAAGGCAACTGCTTAGGCTTAAAGCCTTACTGAACCCTTACAAACAGCTTTGTTCCTTTCTAAAAGCATACTGAGTACAGATTATTCTAATCCTGTCTTTGTAGCAAATGTGCTACCAAGGGAATACTGTGCTAACTAAACAGAAGAAACAGATCTTCTTTTGGGAGGAGCAAGACAGTTGTCCAAGTTGGTCTTATGCATCTGAAGTGAAAGCACCAAAGTCCACTTTGTGATCAGTGGTTCTGAAACATCCTTCACCCCCCTGGCTGGATCCTCTGTCCCTGTTGCTTGGAAGCGTCTATGCTTTCTTTCTCTTCTCTTCAGTGCAGATGCTACCCGGTAAACTGAAATGTCTTCTGCTTCATGGAATACACATGTGTATGGGAATGACTCGGTCACCATTGCTTAAAGATTTGTAAAATAAAGGATTTATGTGTGTGACATATAGTATTTGTGACTCATTTTTTTCTTTTTTCTTTTTTTGTTTTTATTTTAGAAAGGTTATTGAAAAGATTCTTTTCTCATACAATAGAACGACATTTTCCTCTCCTTTTAGATCCATGCCCAGTTCTCTTCTCCCCCATATCCATTCTCCTCCATTTCCTCTTCAAAAAAAGCAGGCCTCCAAGAAACAACAGCAGAACAGGACAAAATAGGATTCAATACAACAAGGCAAAAGCCCTCATGTTGTGGCTTGACAAGGTCACCTGGTAGTTGGAGGAGAGTCCCACGAGCAGAAAATTTCAAGTGTGAGCAAACTTGTAACTCTGAGAGTGGCAGACCATAAACACAAAAGGAATCAAATACTTAAATTTCTGTAATTGATGTTAGGAATTTTTAGGAATATAACAAATCAGATGTACTAGTTTAGATTTTCCCTTATATCAAAAAGTAGATAGTGAGCTATGTAGAAAGCACCAATTTGCATCTTCACATCCATTTTAATGAATGAATAAACAGCTGAGTTTATGCTTAGTAACAAACTGGAAAATAGATTTGCCCAGTATATAATTTTAATTGGTTTAAATATTTCAGATTAATATAGAAGATTTATATCCAGTAATACATGTAGCATACTAAATTTTAATTGTTATTTAAAATAAATAAAATTATGCTAAACTTCTTTACTTTAACTCAAAGCAAAATATTAGCTTTTAAAATTTTTTAGAAAAGAAAAACTTTAATTATCAGGGATGCTAAAATTGTTTTCCCATGAAATAAAGACAATGCTACTTTATCTTATGTTAGTATTTTAAATGTGAAACCATTACCTTGTGTCAAATTAATTCACTGTTTATGAACTTATTATCATGTACCTACTAGAGATTCACTATTAAAATGTACACAATTAATGACATCCTTGACATTCTAAACAATTTCTCCTGTCACTATAGAACAAGAAAGCATCGTTTTGCATTGTCTCACAAATGTCCTTTTCTGTTCCCACACCTTTACATTGAAGCGTAAACACTGTATTTAATGAACTGGTATCGCATTGTTATCTCAACACACGTGTGTGTATGCGTGTGTGCAATACTCACATCTGGTTAGATACATCTGCATATTCAAACATGCTGTTTTCCTGTAGTGTGAACTTTATACGTTCTTGTGGCCTTTTGAAAGGTGCAGTGTGTTATAATCTCTTCTCCCCCTTCCACACAGCAGCACCCCACATGAGTCTCTCCTATAGAGCCCCTCTACAGCAGCTATGAACCAGTCTTGACATTTACTTGAAGTATCTTCATCCCCTTGTGTCCACAGCCTCATGGTACCTTTGGTTCTTGTACAGATTAACTCTCTTAGCACTGACCACAGCTGCAGTTCGCTTGAATTGAATATATTTTCAATTTTAGCTTAGCCACAAAATTATTAAAGAAAGAGTTGGTTATTTATGGAATACATCTTCTTCTCCTTCCTTCCATGCTCTTACTGGTAGAATGTAGGTTTTATTTGCAAGTGCACATGCTGATATACTGCTTGGTGTTTCTATATCAGGTTGCCATTAGTTCAAGAAAATGAATCTCAACGAGTCTAAACCAGACAAGGTACTTCCATTGTTCTATCAGTTATATTTGCTTAGGAAATGGCTGGTAACCCAAGTCTAAGGAAGGAAAGTAAGATGAATTCTTTTACGGGACTTTCTGAGGAATTTCTTAGTTCTTAACATAAGATAATACAAAAAAAATACTATCCCCTTCTCTGATTGAAAGTTCTCACCCATGGAAACTGCGCCAGAAGCAGGCGTCACTATCCTGTGATCATGAAGAGCTCTGGGCAGAAAAGGGGATGATGACAGAAGAGAACAAAGAGACCACTCTGGCTCTCAGATGGACTTCAGGAAAAGGGACCTATAATTCAACCTCTCTCCGAGCCAGTTCTGATATTACAAAGCACAAGATATTTATGACATCTAATTTGAGTTTTCTGCTACTCATAGCCAAAATCATGATAGTCTATATTAATATAAAATAGTTTTAATTCCAATCTTAATTTTTAATGGTGAGTACTGTTGATGATCTTTCAATACCAGAACTTTGGAGAATACATCAAAATGCATTTTGTCTCTATATCAGTTCAGCCTAATTCTTGGTATTTCCCCATTACCTCACTCAATTCTGTTTCTGGTTTAAACCTGAGAAATTCCATCATCTTGAAATAAAAACTAGGAATACAAATCTATTTTAACCTTATCTGAAATGGAGCATATTGAAGAAAGCAAATCAGCTACAAAAATATACCAACAATCCATGCCAAATCCAACTTGAGATATTTTTTACTTATATACTGTTTACAAGTGTATAGGCCATTGATCTGGGAACGTATGTAATTATCAGTTGACTCATCAAAATGTTCCAACTCCATCTATTTAGAATTAGAATTCATTTACTGAATATTCACAAGCTGGTTTTGTTTGCCTACCTTTTGGAAGGCACCAAGCTAGAGACTATAGATAGATTAATAAAAACATAATTAAGACACCTGTACGTTTGAGGTCTTCATTCAGTGGCACATGTTGTGTGACTTGAGTTCAAAGCTATCAAGAAAAGGAGTTGTTCTTCTTGTAGGTGTGTCTTTCACGATGTTATTAGAACAACAGATAAAAAAAATAGCATGTATTTGAGAATAAAATGGACCAGGGCTCCTGGGTACCCAGCATCATGGACACAGTTTGAGTAGTGCCAATCTTTGGACATAGTATATCCTAAGGCTTCAGTTACGGTTGGTGGTTCCACAAAGGTTCATGAGACTATCTCACCTTAAAGCAATTCATATCCATATTGCAGTGTAATAGGTAAGAGCTCACAGTTCTAAAGCAAGAATGTTTGGATCCCAGGTAGAGCAATGCCCTGGGCTGGAAATGAATATAAAAGAATATGATACACATTTCTACACCTCAGCTCCTCATTTTGCAAAATTCATAGTTACATATATTTGTAGGAATGCTAAAAGCATGGCAGGTTACAATGTGTATAATATTCTTAGAATATAGTATGAGCTTGATAAGTGATTGTTATTATATACCATTTGTATTATACGTAAGTGTTCACTTTAGTTAATATTTACTATAAATAATAATATTCAATCCAGTACATTTTCTAAAAGGCTTATGTGAACCAAAGAGCACTTGTTATCCTTTCAGTCTCAAGCAATGTCCATTAAGCAAGGACTACTGAGTAAGTAGTATCTTGAAAAAGATAACAAATGCTGTTGATAAAAACATACAGAACTGTTGAGAGTCAAGAATTCATGTGTAGTGAAAAGAATTTCCAATTAGTAAACTCTAGAGTTTAATGTAGAAACCCATGAGAATGGAGATTGCAGAATAAGAAGTACACCATGCCACTGTAGCAAGATGCATACTTATACGTTAGCTATTGCTATTCAGAAAAATGTTTATAATTTATTTATCCTATATGTTATATGGTGTTTAAGGCACTTTGAATATGTTCTTCAATCATGCAAATAATTCTATAAGGTAGACATTGTAATTCCAAGTAAGTTCAAAAAGAGCAGTACTCTAAAATCTAAGGGGGCTTACATATTGTGTTGGAAATGCTTTATGGACAGACTTCGTGGGGTCAGTTTGTTCGGTAATTTTTCAGCAACATTTTGAGGGACACATTTAGGAAGTGAAGAGACCTAGTTGAGGGTGATTTGAGATAAAGGTACAACTTAAGAGGTCCATGGGAGTCTAGAGGAAAGTGTTATTGACCTTCAACCATTGTAATGATGGTAGGAAACACAGAGAAAATGCAGCGTTTTCCTGTATTTTCTGGTTTCCAGTTGCTGGTACTATTTGTTAAGACACAGACTGGAATCAAACAGTTGCCCGAACTAGAAGGCAGGGATGACATTTGGTGAATATTTAATTAGAGGTTCCTGGAAACCATCTAACTCAGCCCTAAAGTCAGAAAGTGTTCAGAACTCACTGTGTAGAAACATAGGAAATATATCATTACTCAATAAAATCATTAAAGAAAAACAATGAAGAGACGCTGTGATATCTGAGTTTGAGGACAAGCCCTGAACTTCCACTGGGTAAACCAATTCTGTAATTTGAACAGTGTTACTGTTTTGTGCTCGCTGCTGACAGATGCTGCCAAGACATTCAGAAACACAAACTGGAAGGTTTCCACTGCTTCTGGCAAACACAGAGGTCACCTTCATTCTGTGCCATGTCAGTGGAATAGATGTTGCAAATACCCAGATGTACCAAAAAATAATTGCGAGAGCCAAGAAAACTTCAAATACTCCTCCAGGAAACATGTTGGGTAGTTAAAATCAAATAGACAGAGCCATAAGGGATAGATGAAGGTATGTGTTAGAGCCCTAAGGGATGGTACCTTATTGAGGTGTGTGTGTGTTAGCACCGTAAGGGACAGGTGCTTTGTTGAGGTGTTTGTGTTAGAGCCTTGAGGGTGCTTTGTTGAGGTGTTTGTGAACTCTAGGTGATGGATAATTTGAGGTGTGTGGGGGCATAAAGAATGGGTGCTTTGTTAGGGTATGTTTGAGCCCTAAAGGATGGGTGCTTTGTTTGGGTGTGTGAGAGCCCCAAGGAATGGGTGCTTTGTTGGGGTGTATGTGAGTGCTAGACTATGGGTGTTTTGTTGGGGTGTGTTTGTGGTCTATGGTGCAAGACATTTGAGCTTTAATTTTTTTATTTGTCCCAGAAATGCATGTTGTCCCATCTACATAATATTTACTAGCAAATTAAAATCATTTGGCTGATTTATTTAATATAATAATTACTTTTTACTCTTTGGTTTCTGTATCATGATAAAGCTGGGACTGTCATTACAGCAACCTTAAGGATCAGCTTTTACTTTTCAAGAATACAGAGTTAAGCTAAAGTATTCCATTTAGTGTGATGATACAGAAATAAATATACTGCTTTTAGAGTACCTAAGAGAAAATAAAAGATCACAGGGGCATAATATAAAGTATAAATCTTAGAAACGGTGGATTTAATTGAGTGTCTTTTTAAATTCACTAACATTATTTCCTTGGGGTTACCTTTTTCTAGCCTTTATTTCTTCGTACCCCTTTGAGTTGTGTTTGTAAACTTTTTATTATGTAACAAAATTAATTAGAGAAACAGGTTATTTTGTTTTTTTTTTTTTTTTTTTTTTTTTTGGTTTTTCGAGACAGGGTTTCTCTGTGGTTTTGGAGCCTCTCCTGGAACTAGCTCTTGTAGACCAGGCTGGTCTCGAACTCACAGAGATCCGCCTGCCTCTGCCTCCCGAGTGCTGGGATTAAAGGCGTGCGCCACCACCGCCCGGCTGAAACAGGTTATTTTGGATCAGAGTTTCAGACATATCAGCCTGTTATTGACTGGGTCTAATGCCTTGGCTCTGAGATGTGGCTAAAACCTTGTAGTTGGATAAAGCCGTTCACCACATTACAGCAGGGAAGCACAGGGCAGGTGAGTGTTCGCCTTTGTACATCAGACCCTTCCAAGGTATGCTTCTAGTGACTTTCCCCAACGAGGCTACACTCTCTGCTAGCCAATTCAATGAGGCAGTTACCAGTGGATACAGAAGTTAGGACCCACACGATCTAAGTATCTGAATAGCTGCAGTAGACATATTGGCTGAGAACCTAGCACCATATATGGCCATTTCTGCAGAATGCTTGAGAACCGAACCAAAAGAAAAGTGGCTATTAGAAACAACAACAACAACAAAAAAATGCAATGTAGGTTGAAGTGCTTTGTAAAACTTTTAGTGCATTACAAGTGAGAAGGTGCTATTGGGAGATGGAAGATGGAGGCCCGAGGATTGCTCATAATAGAAGAGACTTGAGATTGTCTCTTACTCTTTAGTAAGAGTTCAGGAAAGGCAGAATGGAAAGCAGCAAGAACATGTGACCAAAGGAATAGTAAGGAGCTGCTTGTTCGTCCCAGCTTCCCAGAATAGAAATAATCCCACAGAAACTGTTAATTAAATCACTGCTTGGCCAATTACTTAAGTGTACTGCTAGCTAGCTCTTACATCTAGAATTAACCCATCTCCATTATTTTATATTTTACCATGAGGCTTGTGGCCTACCAGCAAGGTTCCAACATCTATCTCTGTCAGGGCTACAGGGCTTCTCTCTGACTTCGCCCTTCATTCTCCCAGCATTCACTTTAGTTTTCCCCACCTAGCTCTTTCTGTCCTGCTCTGCTACAGGCTCAAAGTAGTCCTTTATTAACTAATGGTTTTCACAGCATACAGAAGGGAATCCCACATCACAAAGGAAGGTGTTGTAGTTCCTTTACTGTTGCTGTGAATGGTCACAATGATCAAGACAGCTTGCGAATAAAGGGTGTAGTTGGAGTTTGCTTACAGTTTCAGAGGGGGAGACCATGCCCATCAAGGTGGGAGTAATGAAATCTGGCAGAGGCATGGCACTGGAGATTTAGCTAAGAGCTTACAAGAACTACACACATGAGGAATAGAGACTTAAAGAACTATTAGAATACTGTGAGCTTTTGAAACCTCAAAGCTCACTCCTAGTGATACACTACCTCCAACAAGACCATATCTCCTCATCCTTCCACACAATACCACCAATTGTGGGCCATACGGTCAAATACATGAGGGCTATTCTTATTTAATACAACAGGACATGATGGAAATGGCTCTCTATTCAAAAGATGGATACCAGTGAGGGGAGGCAGACAATGCTTGAGTACTTATAGAGACAACTGAAAAGTATCCAAAGAACTGGAGATGGATTGTTGGGAATATTATTTTTCGGTGTGTTACTCTTTTTTTTTTTTTTTTTTGGTTTTTCGAGACAGGGTTTCTCTGTGGCTTTGGAGCCTGTCCTGGAACTAGCTCTGTAGACCAGGCTGGTCTCGAACTCACAGAGTCGGTGTGTGACTCTTGTTTATGCTGCATGTGTTTAACTCTGTGAAGCTGTGTTACTGCATCTGTCTAAAACACCTGATGGTTCTAATAACGAGATGAAGAGCCAATAGTGAGGCAGGAGGAAGAAAGGTAGGGCTAGCAGGCAGAAAGTATAAATAGATGGAGAACCAAGAATAAACTGAAACAAGAGCCAGAAAACAAGGAGAGGAGGACACCATGGGCCAGCCACCCAGCTACATAGCAAGCCACAGTAGAGTAAAGAAAGGTACAAAGAGATAGAGATAAAAGCCCAGAGGCAAAAGGTAATTGGAATAATTTAAGAGAAGCTGGCAAGAATCAAGTCAAGCTAAGGTCAGGCTTCAGTAAGTAATAATAAGCCTCTGTATGTGTGATTTTCTTGGGAGCTGGATGGTATTCCTCCAAAGAGCCAAAGGAGGAATATATTCCACAATAATATGCCATGAAGGACTTCAACAAAAACCCATAACCTTAGATATTTACTCTGTAAATAGGTAATCACTGTTGTTTGAGCAATATATATATAATATATGAAAGTCATATTTATTTTCATTTTTCCAGGAATGAGGGCACTGACAGAGGGTGGGAAAGAATTTTAATGGCACATGTATTGACAAGGGGGCAGGTGGAGAAAGGCTGAGTGGCTGTAGTCAGTTCTAGAAAGGAAGTGAGCTATGAGATGTATTTCGGAGATAGAGTGAATTAGAATTTACATTATGCTAAGTGACAGATAGTAGACCAAGCATAGCATCTCCTATAATCTTAGTACTGAGAAGATGTGAGACAGGAGAATCTTAGGTGCTCACCAGTCAGCTAATCTAACCAATAAAAAAGCTCCAGGCTCAATAAACAACTGTCTCAAAAGTCAAACAAAACAAAACAAGAAATTACTGCTACCAAAAAAAATTTTTCAGGGAGATGTAGGAAAACAATGGATATCAACCTTTTTCCTCTGTATGTGTGAATAGGATTATGTGTCTCCACATATAAACAAATATAAAGATAAAAATGCATAAATGACAGTATTAAGGAGGGGGTAAGAGGAAGGGCTGAGTCAGATGCAGGCTTATGACTAGGAAATGTCCGTAGAGTAGATAAAGATAACTAACTACAATAATTAAAATTTGATTCATATGAAAAATGTTTCAGGCTGTTCTAGAAACAGAAAATTGTCAAACCTGAGACGTGTAGAGCAAATTAGTGTGCTGGGGCTGGGGGATGACTCATAATTCTTGCCTGTGTTAGCCACCTTCATCAGTGAGGAAATCTCATCTTGCTTCCTCTGCATCTGAGTGATGACTGCAGACTGAGCTTTTCCTCTTCCCCGACTTCTCCTGTTCTGGTCGCTAAGCCTATACTTCCTGCCTGGCTACTTGTTATCCAACATCTTATTAAAACAATACAAGTGATAAATCGTTACAGGGTACAAGACCATTGTCCCAGAGTATTTATGCCATCTTTTTTTTTTTCTTTTCAAAACAAGAACTCAAAATGTAATCTCCTTTTTTAGCTTTTTTTCCCTGACCACAACCCATAACAACTTGTAACCAAAACTCTAACAAAAACAAACATCCATAATCTATTTTTGGGATTATGGGCATAGTTTTTTAGGCTACTTCTATTGACTGGGGGGTGCTGATAATCTTATGGGAACCTAAAGAAAATTTAGGGTTATGGTTAAATCCTGACTAGAGGATTCTGTGACACTTGGTCATCTCAGCCAGCAGTCTTGAGGCTGTTCTGGATGTAGAACTCAGAGGAAGCTACAACAGAGGTGCTCTAAAATGTTGGATAATTGTATCGGCGTAAATGAATGCAGACAGATTGTAAAAATATATAAAGCTTTAATGGGGAAATAGACTTACAGAACCACAGGTTCCTGCAGAGAACAGGAAAACAGAGGGGCGATTGGGAGCACACCCGCAATCTTTATAAGTAAAAAATATCCTCAGGGGACCCCGCACCCTGCTAGCAAGGTGATTGGCTGGGTCTCTCCCACAGATAATCTGGGCCATCCACTCCTATTGGAAAATTTTCAGGGGGTCTTCCTTGATTTTTCTTAACTGAGAATGAATCCACAGCCTCTCATTTTTGGTGGAAACAAAAGCAAAACCTCTTCTCAAAAGGACCGTATATTTTGACTTTAATTTTGAAGTCAAGGCATTTTCAAAATATATGTTATATTAATGCAGCAGCATTAATAATCAAATGTCTTTTAGCAGCTTTTGCTCCTTCCTCAGTTGTCAAACAATTAAAAGGCAACACAATAACATACAGTATCCAGATTATCTGTGTATTTTCTATCTTTACGTGGCTTTAATTTAAACTCAATTTCATTTATTTTTATTTATTAATTTTTGGGGGTCTTTGGAGACAGGATTTCTTTGTGTATCTTTGGCTGTCTTGGGACTCACACTGTATAGTAGTAGGTCATGTTGTCCTTGAACTCACAGAGTTCTGCCTGCCTGTGCCTCACAAGTGCTGGAATTAAAGGTGTGTGCCACCATATCCACCTACTCTCATTTTGTTTTTCAAAATTTTATCCTTTATTCTTTTCTCTCTCAACCCTACATATATTTTCTTTGTCTGAATCTAACTTAACTGTATATGTTTCTTTTTCTGATCACATGATTTTTTTTTTTTTTAATTTACTAAGCGATGTGCCTTTGACTAATGGATCCACCCCATTCCTTAGCTTTCTGAGACTATAGTTTCATGGTGGAGGTACTGGCAGGAGCCATTTTTATTACCACAACTCTATGGAGTTTCACGGCCCCTGCCACCACCATGAAACATGTTGTCAGCTATTTATGAATACCATTTAAGTGTTTGGTGGCAGCAGGGCCTCTTAAAAGTGCTGCAAGGTTTTGGCACTTAAAGCTGAATCAGGAAGCCTATATTAAATGAGTGTGCTTGCCTCTAGCAAATAGAGCCTACCCAAGAAAATACTGCTACCAAGAAACCATGTTTAATTTTGTTCTTTTGTGTCTAGATTTACTTCCCAATCTAGCTCAGGTATTTTTTTTATTTTATTGATTTTTTTGAGCTCTACATTTTTCTCTGCTCCCCTCCCTGCCAATTCCCTCCCTTTCATCCCCCATGCTGCAAATTTACTCAGATCTTGTTGTCCTTTCTCAGGTTTTATGTGGATGTATTGCCTCAATTTGGGTGCCATTTGTTGACAGATGTTTTTGTCCTATCTGGTCCCGCAGTTGTTCAGTCGCAAAGAAACACACAGAAGCCTACATTAATTATAAACTGGTTGGCCTACTAGTTCAGGATTCTTATTAACTCTTACAACACCCCATAATTCTTATGTTAGCCATATGGCTTGGAACCTTTATGAGTGAGGCATTCTCATCTTGCTTCCTCTGCTTCTGGGTGATGACTAAAGACTGAGCTTTTCCTCTTCCCAGAATTCTCCTATTCTTGTTGCTCTGCCTATAATTCCCACCTGGATACAGTACAATCAGTGTTTTATTAAACCAATATAAGTGACAAATCTTTCCAGGGTACAAGATCATTTTCCAGAGTACTTAGGCGATTCTCAGCTTCCAGTTCCAAGGGAATATGATACTTCTGGCTTTTGCATGTGCCTACACGTAAGTGCAGACACCTAAACACAGACATGCACATAGTTAAGTAAATAATCAAAGTAAGTAAGTAAAAATTTAAAGAATATATATCAATTTCAGAGTATTATGTAGGTGTCTAATAAGATAATATTCATGAGATTGGTATAATACATATTTCCTTTAAATAATTTAGATTGGGCACTAGAATTGGGGACTGTTCATTAAATTAAATGAAAAGCTTTCTAACTGGTATTTTAAGAAGATATTTTTATTTTGCTTTTCTCTGTGTGATAATACTTACAGAACAGAGTGTAGAGAAAGTGGTGTCTGGTAGCATACTGTGTGCAAGGACTTAGCAGATGGCAAGTCTGATGTTCAAACATTGTTGGCCATAAGTCTACAGCTCACAAATGTATTGGATGTGCAGATAAAAGAATAGAGATTTGTTTTGTACAAAAATACCAAGAGCCATATAAGGAGCTATGGTCCCTTTAGGAGAAAAATGTGGATAAGATGTTATTAATGGACATCTGAAGAAAGTTTAGGAGACCTAAAATAATAGGCTTATATTGGCTGGTAGATATGTTAGTATACACCAGTCCAAAAGCTAACAGGACAGAATGTCAATAAAAGCCATGCTCAGTCTTAGTAAAAATGTCTCAATCCAACATCAACCAGGGAATTATAATTCTTCTTTACTTGATTTCCTTAGTATTTTAATAGAGGTCAAGTTGATATATCTGTAGAAGGAGCTGCAGGCTAACTCTCATATCTTGCTTAACCCATTTCTAATAATCTATGTAGCACCATGAGGTGGTGTCTTACGAGGAAAGATTCAGCATGTCTGACCTGGTGGCAGGATCCATGGCGTCTGACCCAGAGAGGAGAGGCATGGTGATTGCCTCACTTCCTCCCAGCATTCTGTTCTGTCTACTCCAACCACCTAAGGGCTGGCCTATCAAATGGGCCA
The DNA here is from genome assembly GCF_018167655.1 of Microtus oregoni. Taxonomy (NCBI): domain Eukaryota; kingdom Metazoa; phylum Chordata; class Mammalia; order Rodentia; family Cricetidae; genus Microtus; species Microtus oregoni. The sequence goes on along the minus strand of NW_024543077.1, from coordinate 7,676,913 downwards.
AGGCAGTTTCTTTATTAACAAATGAAAGTAACTCCTCCATCATATATCTATGAAGATAGCAATAATAGTAAGAATAAAAATAGTAATAATAACAATAATAATCCAATATTCTTAAGTTATGTTCTTAATGTGCATAATATGCCATATATAGCATAAGTAGCGATATTAATATATCACTATATATAGCTCTAAAATATTTATGTTTTACTAGAAAATAAATAAAATCAAATTGCAAGAATTCTGTACTTATTTATGTTGTATTTTTGTTTTTAATCAAAAGGTTACAGGTGTTAGACAATTCTCCATCTTCATTCTATGAGGTGCTATTTTAAGATGATTATCTTTGACCATGACTGTGATGTTCTAGGCTATTTTTAGAGAAACTCTAAAATGCAAATGTTCTCTAAGTTGCACAAAAGTTCCTTGTTGAGATGCTTGTAATGAGTCACTTTTCTCTAACATGTAACATGATTCCAAGTAATTTATAGAAATTGCTAGAATGTTCACCATTTTGAAAGTTCAACTATGTCTCAATAGAATCAATAGCATGCCATGTACTTAAGTGATGGAATTAGTCAATTAAAGTCTTTTATGTGTAGTTTCTGTAGCCCCAGATCCTATAAATAATATATGGAATACTTTGAACTGTATCAGTTTAAGAAATGTGGTTCAGTTAGTGTGTCTACAACAGCATATAAGAATCTCATCTAGATTCTCCTAAGGCTTAATAGACCACAAAGTACCTATTTATTTGAATTTGGTAGAACAATGATAAATTGTATTTAGCAATGAAGGTGTTAAACATGGCACGCCTAATGGAATAAGAAAAGATCAAGGTCATGGCAGCCTCAGATTCATAGCTGTTTTACTAATGCCCACAGTGATTTCTGAAAATATGTAGGATGATTTACAATCATTTGTTGAGTGAATGAAAGACATGTCTCCTTTCTCTGTGATGCTAATTTTATTTGACTCACAGTGTATTTTTCATGGGGTCTCCAACAAAATAGAAACAATTAAAGTGGTAATTGGAGTCATTAAGGAATTGGGTGAAATATTTAAGGAGCCAGACTAGTTCTAAATTGTTCAGAGGGAGTAAGTGACACAGAACATAGTAGAGTTGTGGTATATCCCAGTCCAAAGACTAACAGACTAGGAAATCAATAAACCAGGAATCCCAATCCAAAGTCACTCAGGGAATCACAATCCTCCTTCACTAAGGAGGGTGGTCAAACTTTTACTCTATTAAAGACTTAACCTGGCTGGATGAGGCCAACTCTCACCAGAATGGGTTGCCTGCTTCACTAGGTACACAGATTGAATGCAATACCATTTAAACTCACTTCAAAAGATACACCTATAATAGGCTTGAATAAATGTCTTGGTACCCTTTGGTACTTATGAGACATAAGTTATCCAACATATATAGTAAAACCTGTACAATTAACAGATACTGTAAATATAGATATTTTAGCCTGAGTATAGTTTAGAAGTACTTTGAAAAATCGATTGAAATTATTTCTTTTGAATATATTACAGTATTATAGTCTGGTGGATTTTCGGCAACATGAATACTGCTTAGATTATCCATCATGAAAATGTATTTTCCACAAAATATTTGTTTTCTCCAAAATAAGGCATAAGTGATGCCCAGTTTTTCCGAACAGAAATGAATTTTCATTCATAATTAATGTAAATGAACATTTCTCCTGTTTGTTGAGTGTTCTATTCATTATTGCACTGATGCTTTTATGAATAGGAGTCTGATTGTGCCTAATTTAAATGTTATATGTTAAATAGCTTAACAGTGTGCTACCTATGCCTGCTGCAACTCACATCTATGTGTCTCTTACAAGACAGGTCACTGAGACAATTAATGATCAACATCTATGCAATTTCACTGCTAAGGACAGAGGCAGAGTCAACAGCAGCTCAGAATTTGTTCTTGCATCAGAAAGGAAAGTTCTGTTTGTGATAATGATAATTTCAGGCTTTGTGGAGAAAGACTTCACTTGAAAATGTAGGGTGGCATATTAACTAGTTCATAGTAAATGAATGATAATCATTTTCTGTTCTTTGTCAAGTACCAATCTTTTTTGTGTTGTGATAAGAGTTATATACTATGACCTTCTATGCCAGGTACTTGTTATTATAGCTCAGATTTACCTCAAACTCATGGCAATCCTCCAGTTTCAGTCTTCACAGAGCAGGGTTTTCAAGCCTGCCTCACCATTTCCCTCTTTCTTTCTTTTTTTTTTTTCGAGACAGGGTTTCTCTGTAGCTTTGGAGCCTGTCCTGGAACTAGCTCTTGTAGACCAGGCTGGTCTCAAACTCCCAGAGATCCACCTGCCTCTGCCTCCCGAGTTCTGGGATTAAAGGTGTGCACCACCACTGCCCGGCCCATTTCCCTCTTTCGTGTTTTTTAATTGTCAAAATAATTAAAAAGTGTCATTCAGCTAGTAGATTGATAGTATATATTACAAAATGAATATTGCCTTTTTGAGATTTTTATTACACTGATGCTTTCATGTACTGAGTGGAATAACAAGTCAATTAATATTCTTTTATAAAAACACGTTCTCTATATATCTATAAATCCATCTATCCATTCATTTGCATCCATCCAACAAATCACACATCTACTCATCATCCATTCATCTATCTATCTATCTATCTATCTATCTATCTATCTATCTATCTATCCATCCATTCATCTATCCATCTGTCTCTCTATCATCTATCTATCTATCTAGCTAGCTAGCTAGCTAGCTAGCTAGCTACCTAACTATCTTTCATCTATCTATCTATCTATCTATCTATCTATCTATCATCTATCTGTGTGTCTATGTACTATCTATCTATCTATCTATCTATCTATCTATCTATCTGTCTATCTGTGCTTGTGTATGTTTTCCTTTTGTTAATACGGACACCATGCCATTCATTTGTCTACAGAAGCCAGAAGAAGGTGGCAGACTTCCTGGAACTGGAGTTTGAGGTAGTTGTGAGACATCTGATATCAATGCTGGGAGTTTACTCTGGGTCCTGTGTAAGAGTTGCAAGCTCTCTTAACCGCTGAGCCATCTTCTCAGTCCCTGTATTCTTTTTTATTATTTATTTAATTAATTATGTGACATTCTCTGGAGTTATAACACTGTACTTGGAATATATGATTTATATTTGTGTTCTAAATATTGTGACTTTGCTTAGGGGACGCAATAAGATAAGAGTAACAGCTAGTTTGGGTTGATTATAGTTGCACAAACGATGAGACAAACAACGTTTTCTCTTACCTCGTCCCTCAAATCTATTCTCTCAGCTGCTACTGACCATTTCTTACCGTCTATATCTCACTCTGTAATGACTTGCCACCTTCCTCTATTGGCATGGTCTCGTTGTCACTGAGAGATAAGAATATAGTCTAATCCAAAAGCCAATGTGAGTGTTGCATTGATGTGACAGGCTCTCCCAACTCCTGATCTCGGTTTTCATCAGGAACTCTAAGACCTGTAACCACGGCAGTATGTCTGGCCTGCTTCTTTGTTTGTTTCCTCCATCTCTCTCTAATCCTACAGAATCCATCTATCTCAAGGACAGGATGAAGAAGAAATATGAACAATAATGAAGGTGCAAAGCTTGCTTCTCCAGTTTTTTCCAAGTTGTACACATGTCCTCTGTTGAGTCAGGCATCCATATGTAGTCTGTGATATTGATTCTGTTTATGTGTTCTTCAAAGAAATTCCACCATCCTCACGACCTTCTGTATGTCACACTTGTATACAGAGCATTTCCTGACAAGAACAAGAGACTCTCAGTTTGATTACTAATATTCCACATATTTGATATGTGCTAACACTATCAGCACATGCCCACTGCACACAACCATGCTCTTTGCTTTGCAGTCCTTGTGGCCGAGCAGACCATTCATAGGCTTATTCTAGATTGCCATAGGGAATCTCATGACTCCTTGACCATTCCTATGATAGAAATACCCCCACATCCATTTTAACTTATTTATCAGGGGTGGTGTCACACAGATTCCCATTTCAAGAATTATTCCAGCAAGAGGTAGGCATAAAATGCTGTCTCTGTGAATACCTCCAAATAATTTTGGGCAAGTGTTTTAGATTCTTCTGCTTAATTTTTAGATATCAGCATGAAACAAATATAACTGTTTTGGTGTGAGAAATCCTTCTGTCTATGTTTGCATTTATTGGTTAATGAATAAAGCTGCTTTCGGCCAATAGCTTAACAGTAAAGCCAGGCTGAAAGATATAGAGAAAGAATAGGTAGAGTCAGAGAGACGCCATGTAGCCACCAGAGGAGAGAGATGCGAGCCACCAACTAGACCCTTGTCGGTAGGCCACAAGCCTCATGGTAAAATATAAAATAATAGAAATGGGTTAATTGATAGTGCTAGCTTGAAAAATGCTTAATCTATTGACCAAACAGTATTGCAATCAATATAGTTTCAGTGTGACTATTTCGTGTCTAGGTGAATGGAAAATGAATGAGCAGACTCCCTCCACACTGTTCTAAGAATTTAAGGAGGGGGAGCAGGCCATGGTGAATGTCTACTTCATTTTCAACACCACACCCCCTTCCTCTCCTCCTAAGGTGACACTTTCCTGTCTATGAAGACTCTTTTTGAACACACCTTTAAAATAATCTCTTTTCAAATATTTAGTCTTCCCCTGTCTGTTGAGAGTGATGAGCTGAGAACTGGCTTTACCAGTAATTTTCCATTGCCATCTGCTTTGGATCCTTAGCTCCATTCCCGGAAACAAGAAAAGCCCACTTCCATCTGATTATACTCATTTGAGGCTTGTGTTAACTCTGCGAGGAGAGCATTCTAATCATCTCAGTTAAACATCGGGAAACTGAAGGAAAAGGAGACTCATAACTCTCCCAAGGCCGTGCAGCTCATCTCAGGTTACGTACTATGAAGTAGCTGCCCAACTTCAAGCTCTTATTTACTTTGCCAAACTGCTCTAGTGGAATTGGGAAGCATCTAGGGGGTTAATGAGCCAATCCCCTAGACAGGTGCCCTACATTGCGAAGCAAACAAAGTACCCAAATCTGTTACTGTTCTGGGTCCATTTCACGGTTCAGAGCTTCAGATTTTCTGATAGAAACCTTTGCTCTACTCCCCCTTCTTCCTGTCTTTAAACAATTCAAACACTTGAAGATTATTGGTAATTTCATACTAAAACCATAAGCATTTTAGAAGGTTATGTTATTCCCTGTTTGACTCTCCCTATATTGCATGTTATTGTAGTATGGAAACTATAAAAATGATACAGTGGTATTTTATTAAGTAGTAATGGAAATGTTAATTGCAAGTAGCAAAGAATTGTGCGATCCTCTAACCTAGCTTTTATGCTTTCTGAGTTTTATGGATATTCTATTAGTACTTAAACTCTTATTACATCATTCATATGAATATTTCTCATAAATCCACCACTTGTTTTTCCACTTCTCATTAGAAATGGTTAGTTTTGCTACTATGTGAGATATAAATCTACATATGTAGTATGTACATACATTATAAAGATCACATTATTAAATATATCTGCTTTTAGACTGTAAATATAAGGACTAGGCAGCAAGGCCTGCCTCGTCTCAGGTGCTTCATTCTAGCAGGCTCACACAGAGCTTGTATTTCGTCTTACTGGAGCTGCGTATTTATTTCATCTTGTCTAGCAGGATCAGCCGTTTCCTTCTGCTGGCTCCAATTATTATGATTATTTCCAGCCTGAACAAAATCTGGCAGAGAAAATATGGAAGAGAAAAGGAAAGAACAGGCTCGTTCCCTTAAGTTCACATCCAGGCTTATCTGTCTTTATTTAACTGGAGGACCATTCGTTAGTATTTGGAGTAAGAAATGGACTATTGAATTTGGTTTTATTTGGCATTTTGTACAAAATCTCAAATGTATGCATGGGACAGCTTAATGCTATTTGATATAAGTTGAATGCAGCATACCTTATCATTGGCCCTAATAGGTTAGAGCCTATTGTTCTGGGTTTGCAGATGCTAAAAAAATATGAATTTGTGTTTTATGAGTTCTCTTAGTTGATTGTTCACATATTGTGTGAAAAATGAGGGGTAAGTGTGTGTGTTACTAGAGACAGAAACAATAATTATAGCTCAATACTGAATACAATTTGGATAATTGGGAATTTTCTCATTTTTAGTATCCAACATGGGTGGGACTATTAGATAAATTTTGTACATAAAGATTGTGAGAATAGCAAGGGAGTAAGGCTAAGAGACCTTACCTAAGTTCATTCTATATGTGTTTTGTTTTTAAGTATCTTGATGACAAAAGACAGTTTTCCTCTTTTCCCAAGTGAACAAGGGTTCTGATAAGAACTTCTAAAGACTTAGGTCATTGGAAGAAATTGGCTCTGAGTCTTCCATGTAGATTAGAAGTGTTAGTAGAAGCAAATGAGGGAATAAAGACATTAATTAGATGTTCAGTGAAGTTACCTCTGCCATTCTTTGCCCGTGTAGTCCTCCTTGCCACAGCTAACTAAAAATTCCACAAAAAAATCTCATTCTATGACTGTAGAGTAAGTGAAGGACTTAATGCAAAAGATAATGTTGAAGCCCACCCTTAAACTGTGAAAAATATCTTACAAATTAAATTGGAAGGTATGCTATTAGGTAAATAAGAATTCATGTCAAATATATATTCTTTCATTGTAAATCCATTTTGACTAAAAACAAGGTATGTTTTCATAAATTTATTAATAGTGTTCATTGAAGGAAAATGTTTTATTCCATTTTACATTCCAATCTCTGTTCTCCCTCACCCTGTCCTTGTAACACCCTATACTTTCACCCAGCCTACTCTCCATCCACTCCTCCCAAAGGGTAAGGCCTCCCATGGGGAGGCAAGAAAGCCTGGCACATTAAGGTGAGGCAGGACCAAGTCCCTCCCCCCACTGCATCATGGCTGCACAGAACCTCCCACCATAAGGGAATGGGCTACAAAAAGCTAGTTCATGCACCAGAGATAGATCCTGGTCCCACGCTAGGGGCCCCTCAGACAGAACAAGCTACACAACTGTATCCCACATGTAAAGGGCCTATTTTGGTCCAATGCAGGCTCCACAGCTGTCGGTCTAGGGTTCTTGAGTTCCCAAGAGTTTGGTTTAGCTGTCTCTGTAGATTTCCCCATCATAATCTTGACCCCATCTTGCTAACATAATCCCTGTTTCCTCTCTCTGACTGGATTCCCAGAGATCTGCCTAGTGCATGGTTGTGGTTATCTGCACCTGGTTCCATCAGATACTAGATGAAGGGTCCATGATGACAATTGGGACAGTCACCAATCTGATTACAGGGGAAGGCCAGCTCAGTCACCATCTCCACTCTTGCTAGGAGTCTTTGTTATGATTTATGGTGGTGAACCCTGGCAGGTGTCATTGCGGATGGGAGACCATGGCAGTGGGGAGACAGACAGATATTCCATGCAGAGTGATCTTGGGTACAGAGTTTATTTAGTGTGTATTGGGAAGGGTATAAGGATAAGGGGGTTGTGGAGGGATGAGAGAAAGAGGGGAGGACAGAGAAGGAGAAGAAAGAGGAAAGGGGAGGAGGAGAAGGCAGAGGCTGCCTCTTCAGAAGAAGAACAGACAGAGAAAAAGAAGAAGAGAGGAGGCAGGAGATCATCTTGCTTCCTTGGGAAAAGGGAGATTGGGAGCAGGCAGAGCTTGTCTCTTAAAGAGACAGGGTACACAGGTGACAGGGCAGGCCAGCATAATTATAACAGTAATCCTTATAGATTCCTGAGAATTTCCCTAGTACCAGGTTTATCCCTAACCCCATAATGGCTCCTACTATCAACATACCTCTTTCATTGCTCATCTCTTCCCTCTTGCAACTTGTCCATGTCATTCCTTCATGTTTTCATGCCCCATCCCCTCCCCTCTACCATCCCCTCACCCCCAGTTTACCCAGTCTATCTCATCTGACTCCCCTTCCCAGGGCAATCTATGCATTCCTCTTAGGGACATCTGAAGGAAGTACTTTTATTGGCTAGTATTCTTTTTTTTTTTAAAGCACTTAGGTGTCTATTTTACATCATGTCTTCTATCAAAGTAGCATATTTTAACAAAATATAGCATAATAGGTCAATTAAAAACAAAATATTTACTTAATTTGAAAATATTCAGTTCATTTTCCAATCCTTATATAATAGGAATGCTTTGACTCAGTATTCACTGAAATTACATCATCATTATGAGAGTCAGTACTCTCTATATGTGAAAACTAAAGGATTCGTAGAAAACTTCTGGCAGCTTTTCCGACTTTTCTTCTATGTTTCTAACTTTCTCAGTTAGTCAGAAAACTTCACTGAAGCTATGTAACAGAAAATCTTGGCAGTGTTGTAAATTTCATTAAGAAATAAAATATTCTGGATGTAGTATCACACAGATTTACATCTAACATCTGGGATGGATCACGGTAAACTTTCTGCCAGCCTGGTCTACAGAGGAAGCTTAGGCCAGCTATGTCTACCCAGTGAACTGTTTCCGAGGTCAGGGAGAGGTGACGAGAGGAAGAGAAGGAAAGTGGGAGAGGGAGAGAGGGAGAGGGAAAGGAGGAGAAACAAAATACACAATTAATTTTCATTCACTTACCAGTGAGGATTATTGTTTGTCATTTAAGGTCAAGATGTACGTATTAACACACTAACTCAAACTGAAAAAAAATCAATTGAACGTTATTCCATTAAATATTTTTAAATAGGAAAATAATTTTGAGAATGAAAAAAATCACAATTTAGAAAATTTAATAGGTGTATTTTTGTTTTAAACATATTTCTTTTTTATTTTTTATTGATTTTTTTTATTGAGCTCTCCATTTTTCTCTAATCCCCCCAAAAATATTTCATAGGCCTAGTGAGTTTATTGAATGTATGAGCAGATCATTTCTTATCCGTCAACACATAGTCTTTTAACATTTTGTTATAACTTTTATTTTTAACACATTTTAATTAACATATAATTTCATCACTTTCTCCTTTCCCTTTCCTCCCTCTATTCTCTCCCCAGCCCCCCTCAAATCTCTTCCCTGTATCCTACTCTCAAATTGACAACTTCTTACTTGATTATTATTGTTGCACACGTGCATGTGTGTGTTTGTGTGAGTGTAAATACAAAGACACAACCTGCTGAGTCTGTTTGTGTTGTTCATGTCTGTAAGGTGTCAGGGATGACCACTTTGTACTGCATATACCTCCATCACAACTCCTGCATCTGTGGCTAAGGGAGCATCTCAGAAGAGGGGGCAGAAAGACTGTAAGAGACAGAATACCAGGAAGTCTAGTATGAAACTGTGTCTCATAAAAATGGCTGCATAAAAAAGATCTGAACATTGATGATATCAATTAGGAATTCTAAAGTGGAAAAAGGGAACCTCTCAGGGTCACACCCTCGATCAAGGAGCTACAAGCAAATAATTACTCCAGATAGAGGGAGAGTTAGCCTTTTCCAGGGAAGAGCTCCCTTTACCGGTTACCCAATAAAAGTGGTCAGACCTGAAACAAATAGTCTCTCATTGTTTCTCTGTATTTGATAAAGCATGCTTTACAAAATTCTATATCAAAATACCCAGAGTGCCTAAATAGTTAATCTTGGGTGGCTATAAACTGTCTTGCACACACGCGCGCGCGCGCGCGCGCACACACACACACACACACACACACACACACACACACTATAATCTGTGTACTTTGGACAAAGGAAATCAATAAAAATGAGTATTAAACAATTACCTCTACCAAGCTGTCATCCACTATAATGTAACAATGACATGCAATACAGATGTTTTCAATCACATGTGTTTCAAGACCTTATACTTTGAATAGGTCCAATTGTTTTGTTTACAAGCAGGCCTTTCTTTTCTCTTGGGTAATAATTATCACTACTGCAAGATAGAAATTGTTTTGGCAGTGGACAGGAAAATGTCCTTATTTGCTAGACAGAAACACTTGTGAGGTTTTCCCAAGGTGGTGTAGCTTTCCATTTCTGCATAGGTAGAATACTCATATTTTCTTCGTAAGAGATGTATTTACAAACTATAAGACAGGCAGGTTTCTTTCTAGCTCGTGTATATAAACAAACTCAGATCTGAATTCCAACCTGCAAACTGCCACATTTGCAGGCAGTTCTCCTTGGAAGCAATCCGTGTTCCCGACTGTTCTCTTAGGATTGTCACAGACATGTCATTCTTCTCTCTTTAAACCCCAATAAGCTTTTTCCCATCCTGTTTCAGTAATCCTTGCCTTCTAATTTATTTTCTTCTAGTGGTTTTGCTGATCTCTACTTCAAATACACTGAAAACTTTAAAATTCATCTCATCTCAACAAGTTTCTCTGACTCCTTAATCTATTTAATTCCATCAGTCAGGCCATGGAAACGTTTCTTCTACTTGCTGTGCGTGTGTGTATCCTTTTTGCAATGATATTCTCCTCACTTTTCATCAGTTTTTCTTCTCAGGCTACCTCTTGCCACTCCCATCCAACTGACTACTAAATTTACACCAAGCACAATGTTCTTCAGCTACTCCTGGCTTTATCCCTTCCCCAGTAACCACTAATTGTTTACATTGACAGAACATTTCAAACATAACCCAACTCCACATCATGCGTTTTCTGTAACTTCTACACATGTACACTACATCTTAGCTGCTGTGTATTTTGAATATCATCAGTATTGTGAGTATTTTCATTCATCTTTTTTCTCATGCAATCCAGATATTTATACAGTTGCTTTTTCCTTCTGCTTGTTTTCCTGCTTCCAATGTCATCCTTTCCTATAGTAAATTCATAATAATTGTGAAAGCCTTATGTGCTCACAGAAGAGATCCTCAATAACATTATTTGAAAACATGTCTGCTTCAAGATGAGAATGAAGGATGCCTTTCCCAAAGTGGTGATAGAGAGTTTAGAGTGCATGCAGAACATTCTAGAGCAAAAACATTCAGAATATAGTAATGCTTCCTGTTTTGTGTTCTTCTCATCCCAGAGAAGGTTTTAAAACCCATCACCCAGTTACCATATGCAATATGAAATAGTTGGAGGACTGAGTGATAGACAAGGCACTCCAGGCTATCCTGAGTGGATGGTTCTGAAAAGGAACAAAACTTATATGTCCATTCTGATATTTAAATCTTAGTCTGAAAGCTCCATCAAATGCATGTATGTCTTCACTTTTTTGAGACTTTAAAACATTAGAAGTTCTAAACAGCAAAAATGAGAGCCAATATACCTGTTGTATTGTTTTTACTTTATATGATCTAAGACTGTGGCATGAATAATGAAGTTATTTTTGTTATGCAGATATTTAAACAGTAGTTTTAAAAATTCCATTCTGAGTGATTGCAGACTGTGGGACTCTACTGTATTGTTTCTGGAGGAGGCGATGAGTCTGTTTAGTTTGTGCATTGCCAGTTATACGGTGACCTCACTCAGTGACTTCTAATACTCTGTCCTCTCCTGGGGTTCTGTGATGTGCAGAGTCATGAAACATTTAAGAAATGTACTGATTCGTGTCCATGTATCTAATGCCTGGACTAGTTGTTCTTTTGGAGTGTTGAAAGCTCTGATTTGGAATGAGCACACATAAGAGTTACTTGAATCCAGTACACACTTCTTTCTTCTAACTCTTCCTGGAGTTGTGATCTTCTCTCTATTCACACACAGTATGTATTAGTTATAATAACTTTAGACTCAAGTTTCTGAAAGCCAAGTATGCATAAAGGACACTGATATTTATAATTTTACATAACAGGAAATCTACAGATATGGAATAATCCATTATTCATTGATTGAATGACTAGATATAAAATTTACTTTGGTTTTTCTGCTTTTCTATTTTCAGTTATCAAGTGTCTTCAAATAGATATTGGAAGAAGTGATATCAGTATATAATATCTCTACTCTGTATCTAAATAACTTCAATATTTTAATTAAATATTGAAAGGGTCATGTTCCCACAAAAATGATTCTGGATTCTATTCACCCTTATCATACATCCCCATACCTAATGTATAATAGAATTTTGGATATGGTAAATATTATGTACTACTTCTTGGAATTGTTTCTGAGTAGGTAAAAATTAGTTCATTGTAGTCACACAGTTAAATGAAAAGAGAACACTGAAATCACATGATCTAATTTCGCTCTTTCTGAGCTTTTGCATTGTCATACCTAAAAGAGATTATTAATTCCTAGTTCCTGTAGATTATTGAAAATGTGGTAATTTATAACAAATAATAAATCCACTTTCTTGTTTGTGATGGGGTGACAATTGCAAATGTATTTAAAGCTACTTAGTAAAACATGTAAACACACTTGTTCATCTTTGTCTTTATATGTCCATTCCAAAGGAGTGGTATAATATTGGAGACATTTAGCCATTTACAAATAATTTGGTTGGTGATAATATAATATAATCTTTGTGAATTTATTTACCTAAATTTCTTTTTCTTCCCGATTTCATGTATTTTTTTTCACTTAGACTAGTGTCTGCAATGATATAGAGAGCATTGGCTCTTGTATGAGAGGAAATCATTCTGTGGGCCAAGAACGCTCTATTTTGTTAAGCACAATGCAGGTTTCTCTACCCCTCCCTTGGCATTCCATGTTTACTACCATTGGATGGTTCCCAGTTGAGGTTTTGATTCAGCTTCCTTGGGATGGGCTGTAGTTTTGCACACTGGGAACCTGACTGTGTCCTTTGGAACAGTATTTGTAGTAGACAAGCTTTTTCTAAATACAATCATAGAAACTCAGAATCAACACTGAACAACAAAAGATCAAGTATTTTTTACTTATACTGTATAAGTTGAAACTATATAACACTATAAAGCCCAGCCAAGTGTAACTTTGCTTTATGTCAATGTAAAACATACAGATAGAAGTATTTTATCACTGTTACTTTTAACTAGAGGACAGATGGGTGTTCCTATCAATTTGCATGGTTTTTACTGATGCATTATTTGATATTTAAACAATTGATATAAATATCTGAAACTTTATAGTACTATTTACATATGATTACTTTAAGATACATAATTAATTAAGTTTAATTTACCCAAATTAAAAAAAAATCAGAAACACAAATTGTGCTCCGGCAAGAACAAAGCATTATTGGGCTAAAATAAGTTGGGTGACAGACATTAACTGGTAACTGAATGTGGCTTTAACCATTTCTGTACGATTTCCCACATTGGTATAAAGCACTTTTTAGCGTAACATCATCAGCTAACATTATCATGGTCCTGCTAGTTCAGTGTTCCTCTGCTCTTGTCTGTAGCATGATTGCTCCATCACTCTGCTCTCCTCTGATTAGTCCACCCTGCCTGCTTTCTTTATTTTGGCATCATTCATCTCCACTGCATTTCAGCGCTGCTGCCTCACTAATTGCAATGGAAACAAATGGTGCCAGGCACTAGAACAATAAAATATTCCCACGTATTTGAGTTTTAAAGAAAGCACAGAGATTCAAATAGAAATACATTTAAAAGTATGAGGACACTGCAGAAAAGGCAGAGATTAGCAGTCAGCGTATTAGGGATGCATAAGTGGTATATACCTACTGATTAGAAATGAAAACATGCAGGGTTTTTCTGTATTTTGACTCTTACATGTGTAAAAACACAACTGTACAAATGTTTTAGCCTATGCTTTAAGGTTTTTTGAAGATAGCCTTTCAGAATAGTGGCCTGTACCTCCTGAACTCTCTTCTGATACTGCCCACTATGTTACTGAGAACAACTTCAGATGCAGGACACAGCCATCCACACAAGTAGCAGAAAAGTACAGAATGGCCCTGACAACAATAAGAGGTGGTCTCATCGATTCATCAGGCAGTGCTTCGTATGACTTAAATCTTAAAAGCAAGAGAGAAATGTTCCTGCACGACTTTATCTCTGTCCATTCTGCCTTCCATTTGACAAGTAATCTACTAAATAATTTTACCTTTCAAAAACTGTAAACATTAATGAAAATGTCAGATACTGAAATTGATCAGTACTTTCATTCTTATTTTTATATGAAAATGAAGGACATCTGTCTATTTATACACATGTCCATTTGTTCCTCTATCAATCTGTACAAATGTCCATTTCTTTATCTGTTTGTAACGACTTTTCATTCCACTTCCTAAAACACAAATAATAGCATCAAACATCCAAAATGATTGACATCAGGTACTACTTAATATAATAAACTCCAAATAAAATGAAGTGTGTCATTTCAGAATGTAGATGGAAATCATTCATATCAGACTTCTCGTCTTGTAAGAAATCTTCTTCATCCTGGAAGAAATAACAGTGTTGAGTGCAAAAATGACCATGTATTGGAATTGGAGTTTCAAGAGTCCACTGTGATGCATTACCTTGACCCATAGTTTATCTTATAAAAAATGAAGTAAATATTTAAGAATAGTCAAGAGTCGCTGGGGTATCTAAAGAAAACTTCGGCAATTCATCATTCTTTAGTGCAGCTATGATAGCTTAGACGTGTCTGCAATATAAATGATATGATAGTTTAGATGTAATTTTCACCTGTGTGACTTAAAGTTAAGAAGTAAAACAGCAGAAACATTGGTATTGTACTCCAGTCCCTTTGCTAATGAATGCTGACCACTCTGCCAAAATGAATGGTAAATTTATGAATATGCTGGTTTCTCGGGCTCTGTGGAGCAGAGCCATCACTAATGCAGCAGGTGAACCATATTGATAGGTAAATGTAAATGCCACCAACCTCAAAGGGTAGCCCACAGTGTGGTGCTGCCCACTTTAAGCCTGCATTTATATGCTGCCCTGGCCAAAACACATGCCATGCACTTAAATATCTGAACTAGCCTTAGTTAGTTTTATGAAAAATTATATGATTTGTAACTATGGTATGCAATTTAAAACATTGAGCTCTTAATGAATGAGACACCTGCTACATGTATAAGAATACTTGCCATATGAGTGACAGAGCTTTGTACATTGATATACTATATTTCAATATATAATATACTTTGAAACTTTAAAACTGCCGTGAGTGAGGAATTGATATTTCACTACAAAACAAGATGTTTCTATGTGACAAAATGGGAATTTGTGGCCTCTGTGCATTCTTCATCCCTCTCAATAAAGAATCATTTCCCTTTAAGAAGTTTTTCTTTCTTACTCTTCATCCCACTCATTCTGATGTTAGAGGACCACAAAGATCCTTACTCTCATTGTGACTGGTGTGATTGGCATCCTCCTTATCTCACTTCTAAATTGCTGCACAAGGTTCCTCTTTGGTCCCCTTTGCTTTGACCTTGACTTTATAAAGCATCTGTTGCCATAGTTATCTCTCTCAAAGCAAGGCTCTAATCACTGGCACACTGCGGTCCTCTTCGTCCAAATAAAATATGGAATTCACCAAGGCCAGCTGGCCTGGGTCTGAAAAAACCTGGGATAAAACCGGACTCGCTGAACATAGTGGACAATGAGGACTACTGAGAACTCAAGAACAGTGGCGGGCTGGAGAGATGGCTCAGAGGTTAAGAGCATTGCCTGCTCTTCCAAAGGTCCTGAGTTCAGTTCCCGGCAACCACATGGTGGCTCACAATCATCTATAGAGGAGTCTGGTGCCCTCTTCTGGCCTGCAGGCATGCACACAGACAGAATATTGTATACATAATAAGTGAATAAATATTAAAAAAAAAAAGAACAGTGGCAATGGGTTTTTGATCCTACTGCACGTACTGGATTGGGGGAGCCTAGGCAGTCTGGATGCTCACCTTACTAAATCTGGGTGGAGGTGGGCGGTCCTTGGACTTCCCACAGGACAGGGAACCCTGATTGCTCTTCAAGCTGATGAGGGAGAGGGACTTGATTGGGGGAAGGGGGAGGGAAATGGGAGGCGGTGGCGGGGAGGAGGCAGAAATCCTTAATAAATAAAAAAATTAAAAAAAATATGCATATATTCCTCAGACATTGACTTATATTACTTGGTCTTCAAGCTTGCTTTCCAAAACTTCAAAATTTTCTGTGTGAAACTATTATATGTTAATACAATAATATATATATATATATATATATATATATATATATATATATATATATATTTGGCTTGCAGTTGAATTTTCTTTTACCTGATGAAACACTTTCATAGTAAGGATATACGCAAGTCAGTAATTATTCTTTAGTGTTAAGATTACTAATGCACTGTAGCCTTTCTTCGAATATGTTGCTGTTAAACACGTTCATTGTATCACTCATCAGCTCAAGAAGCTGAGTAACATATCCGATATAAACAGGGGGGGCCAGGATTGGGAGGCCTCCTCTATGATTAGAAGATATTCATGGTTGGTGCAACCAAGACATACACGTGTTTGGTTTATCTTCCACATGAGCAGAAGGGCAACTGTGCAGACCTTGGCAGGATTTTATTTCTAAAGTACTCTTCTTTAATTTAGATCACTACATCAAACCTGGAGGTAATCCGATCCTACTTCATTTTCATACGCACACATAGTTCAGGCACTAGGCATTTATGAGACAATAAATCCTTGACCCAATCTAAATTTTATAAATTTCATTTAGTTGTGCTTGATGCAATACCTTACTTTACTCTGATTTAGTTTTAGCTTGTGATTTTAATTCTTTCAGACTTTAGAATTTGTAGTGACCCTCAACATACTACTAAGCTACCGTCCCCTCTCTTTTCAATATTCAATGTTCTACGTAGGGAACACCCTGCATACACTGACAATTCTATGTCCAGAGTCCTTCAGTTGCCCTTGATGTAAGTATGAATTCTTGTCTCCATTGGTTTGTTCCACGTTTTCCTGATTTAAATAATATTTTCTCTAATTTATCTAACTGTACTCTGACTTTTAATTTAGGTCCCTCTATGATGCTGTTATCTGTCCAATTATCTCATAGCAGGAAACAGAATAGCACTATGGCTGGTGTTTATATTGGGAGTTAACACTAGGCATTTGCCCCCACAATCTCGTTTCTCATTTGTCCTAAGATTAATAAATGAGAAAATACTACTTCTAATAATAAGATACTAGCAGTATTAGTTCTATTATAAAAGTGTTAATAATAATGTACTAATGATATTATTAATAAAGCACTACTAATAAACATAGCCTAACTTCAGTAGCATTACATTAAAAACTTTTTGCAAAAACTAAACAACACATTGAATTTATTAATAAACATCTATTTGTTGCTATAATTAGCATAACCTGAGTACAGATAAATAGGTAGAAAACAAAAACAGATAAAATCATCAATCAACACATTAGTTGTGAGTTCAGAAATGTCAAGCAGATTTATTGCAGTGAAACTGTGACATTTACCTCGTGTCTCCTTAAAAGTCAATACAGTTCATGATATCCTAAAGAATATTCATGATATATTTTTCTATTTTAATTGTTTTGTTATTATACATTATATCCTGCACTTTATTTGAAGTCTCATCCAGCCACTGTTGAGATTATGAACAGTAAACAAAACATCTCTTCACTTTCCAGTAACTTTCTTATAACCTGAAATCATGGTGTTGGGGAGTTCTTAGAGATCCATGTGGATCACTTGAATGCAATAAGTAAATAAAAGACAAAGAGAAATGCACAATTCATTTAATTCCAGCACAGATGGTGGCGTGCTCTGTATTTTTATGACTTTAATAAAATGTCTGGTGTTTGGAGTTCTTCAGAAAACGTTGGTAGTGCACAAGCTTCTCCATGATGTAGGTGTAGGAAATACAGTATTAATTTCACTAAAGACGGTTCTATATGTCTCCTTAGTGGAGTCTTCACCTGCAAACGCTGACCCTGAAATGCACACACACCAAGGGAAATCACATGTTTCTCTACGCCTTCTGAGATGCTCCCTTTTGTGTTTGTTTCACATCCACATTGACCACAGAAGAGATGAATAATACACAAGTTGATTAAGGCGAACTTGAAACAAAATATTTTTAGCAGTGAGGTAAATGGCAGTCCTGTTGGGAAAGGATCATACTTCTTAATATTCCCTAGGATAGACAGCTAACTGATTTAAATGTCAGTGGTTTTATAAGCAGTATTCATCCTGTAGTATAGCATTTTAAATTTAATTCTCTTAGAATTAAATTAGGTTGAAGGCACAGGTATGTGTGTGTGTGCCTTTATGATCTTTCCCCCTTTATTTTTTTTTATCAAAATAGTTGTTTAAAGGTCAAATTATGCATATTTCTCTCTGCTTCTAGGACAATAGAACCAGATCTTCATTTGTAAAAATTCACAGAGGGAAAGATTCAGGTTATCTAAAATTAGGCTAGACTGTCCTCAGCAAGGAAATCAAAGGTGTCTTATATTTAGTTCTAGTGGGATATCCCACTGTGAGGCAGTGTAACCATTATGTGCCCTCCTGTGCCAGCATGGAACACAGATGAATTTCATGAAGTATCTTCAGGAACATATAGGTGGATATTATATTCAAAGAGGAAAGTCATTTTTTTCTATACTACCAGGTAGAAATTGGCTTTATTTCTAATTTTTTATTTAATCTGTAGGGCATCACTTGTTTAGCACAGTAATAAATGAGCCTCTTAAAATGTTTATTATTTACTACATCTACATTAAACATTAATCTCATTTGTAAAATGAGAAAACATTTATTTAACAAGGAAAACCATACCTACCATTGATATTGAGACAAATTATGTGATATTTAACTCACATAAAATTACCATTTTCTCATGAAAGACAGCTTCAGATGGAGAACAAGGATAGTTGGTAGGCATGCTCAGGATTTGAGGGGTGTCGTGAAGGACATCAATAAAGCTAAAGTTGCCAGCCTTTCACATTTAGTCCCGATAAGGCTATTCCAGCAAGAGAAAAGCATGCATTCTCTCTCCTTTCCCTTCCCTTTTCTAGTATTTGCTCTTTATGCTATAACTTTTTTTTTCCATTTTGAAAGAGTTGGTAAGCAGATTTGTTATAATCGTTACCATGTCCAAACACGTATAAACTCTCTTTCACTCCGGAACGATAATCTACAGTCAACAACAAGGGAAAAATTATATTTAGTAGAGAGAGAGAGAGGGAGTCTCATTTATTTAAATATTTCAATTAACTTCAGGGTCAGGGACTACTTCAGAAGATTGAGATAAAACAATAAATAAAACTAATTATAAAATTATAGATTTTATATAATGTAACCCCCAGGAGAAGTCTACTTGCCTGTCTGTGTAGGAATGGCATTAAGGTAGTATTTCTAATTAGACTTTCCTGCATTTTCCATAGTTAAAATAAAAGGTGGGAGCTGTCAGTTCTTTTGTGTGGTGAAATATTATCTCATATACATTAGAACTTTGTATTTAAATATTTGTTAATTGCAGGCCTAGGGAGATTATGGACATGTAAATCTTACAGTAAAAAGGACTTGGTTTTTAAGGCGAGCAGCTCTGTTTGTTACAGATCTTCAGTGGTATGCAGAATCATTCTGCATGCAAACTCACTGTGGTTCTGATGGCAATTCAGATTTTTCCAACCTCTCAGCCATGGGGCTAGAAGATCCTGCGAGTGTCTGTGGACAGAGGCTTTGCTGATACCAGACCACCGAGCTACTGTCATTAGGTTTTTGTCTCTAGTTTTGGTGCATGATGATGTAAAATTAGGATTATACCTTAAAACCAGCCCCTAACATTGTTAGTACATTTTTGTCAACTGTAATTTTCTGCATCAGACATGAATTATTATCTACCTCACCCAAATATATTAAGGCTTCTTATGTTTTTCACTTTGTGATACTGTAGTTCCTTAATTCTAGAGCATATCATTATTTGACATCTCAATAAAGAAACTATTACCATTTTTTTTATCACATAGAAGTTTTATTTCTTATTTACTGAAAAATAAATTTTGGATGAATCAAGGACCATTTTCTGATGTATACTGGACAGGTACATGATGAAGCAAATTACGTACAACGTGACTTGAACTCTTCAAATATTTCTTTATATTGATATTTCAACTTTTCTAAACTATGTTTCGCTGTAGAATCTCCACAGCTTTCTGTAGTTGTTTTCTGTTTGTTTGCTTGTTGCATTACGAATGGAAAAGCATCATTGAGTTTGTAAGAGAGTCCTGCTGCTCACAGAACATTCCTTCCAGACTTTGATTTGTACTCTACAAGGTTCTCTGTCTCTCAGCCAGTCCATAGTTCTCTTTTTCATCTTCTTTTAATTGAAAATAGATTGTTTTCTCATGCAATGTATCCTAATTATAGTTTTCCCTCCTTTTTTTTTTCTTTTTCGAGACAGGGTTTCTCTGTGGTTTTGGAACCTGTCCTGGAACTAGCTCTTGTAGACCAGGCTGGTCTCGAACTCACTGAGATCCACCTGCCTCTGCCTCCCGAGTGCTGGGATTAAAGGCGTGCGCCACCCCTTTCCGGCTCTTCTACTCCACACCTCCCTTTCTATCTGGATTCACTCACTTTCTGTCTCTCATTAGAAAAGAAGAGGCTTCTAAGAGATAACAATAAAATATGGCAAAATAAAATATAATAAGCTGAAGCAAAAACTGTCATACCAGTGTTGGACATGGCAACCCAACTTGGTGAAAATGTCCCAAGAACAGGCAAAAGTGTTAGCGACCCCCTTGTTCTCAGAGTCAGGAATCACATAAAATTAACTATAATATATACACTATATATAATCTATACACAGAGGACCTAGTGCAGATCTCTCTAGATCCTGGGCACGCTGCTTCAGTCTCTGTGAGTTCATATGCACCTTGCTTAGTTGACTCAGAGGACTATGTTCTCCTGTGTCCTCCATCCCCTCCGTCTCTGACAATCTTTGCACCAGATATTCCATGGGATTCCCAGAGCTCTAAGAAGAGGAATTTGATGGAGACCTCCAATTGAGGCTCATCTCTACATAATATCTGGCTGTGGGGTCCATTCCTGGGCCAACCCTGATGATAACTGGATAAGACACTGATCTACGAGTATTGTAGAATATCATTAGAAATCAATTTATTAGTGTTTTAGACACATAGTATTTGATTTTACCCTATTTCTTGGACACCCAGGCAGTGTTAGATACGGTTTCCTTCCGAAGGAGTGGGACTTAAGACAAATCAGATATTGGTTAGCGATGCCCATAAGTTCTGTGGCACCATTACCCTAGGACATTTTTCAGGCAGTACAGATTGTAAAAGATTTTGTGGCTGGGTTGGTGTCCGTGTTGCCCTTCCGTGCCAAGGAGACTAGATTTCAGGGGTAAAAGCTCCATGTAGGCATCAGGTCCACAGCTCCCGGTTCACAAATTCTGATGCTGTCATTGGAGATTTAAGTAAACTGGTCCTTAACCATTATATCAAAGCATGTGTAAGACTTTCAAGCATGTTATCAGAGGAAGCATATCTCTTTTCCTCAACAAAAATCTCTTATAATCAATTATCTTACTCTTTTACAAATTATAATACAACTAATTATATGTAATATGCAATGTTTATCACTAAAAGAAACTACCATGTCCATTAAAAATAAAACAATCTATGAAAAATATCCTACATATTTGAAAACTTCATTTACTTTGAACTTTTATTTTGATAAATTTAAGCATATGGATATGTAGAGAAAAAATACAATTGCTCTTAAGTACCCATGACACATATTCAAACTTTCTTTATCCTGTAGGCAGAGACTGCTTGTTCGTTTCTGCCTGCCTAGACCATGAAATAATCACTCAGGAACTATTTTATTTGCAATACTGTTTGGCAAATAGCTTATCTGTATTTATGGCTAACTCTTATATCCTAAACTAACCCATCTCCATTAATCTGTGCATCACCAAAAGGTCGTGGCCTACCAGAAAAGTTTCAGCAGGCTCCAGTGCAGGCCTCTGTCCCCAGGGACTGCTACACAGCTTCTCCCTGACACCACCTATTCTCTCCTCCTCTATCTGCTTGGAATTCCCTCCAGCCTTTCCCTAATTCTACTAAGCCACAGGCTGACACAGATTTATTCATTAACCAATAAAAGCAACATATAGACAGAAGTACTTCCCACACCATTGTCCTATTTTCCAACTTTTTAAGTCTGTTTCTCTTCTTTTCCCCATTCTGGAGTAATTTCTGTAGGACAAGTGGTTCTGCATATTCAAACCCTCTCACGTCATTGCATGTATGACAGGGAAGTGATGAACGGCTGAGCTGCTTCCTCTCCAGTCCGCACTTTGAAACACTTGGGCATTGGATGATTTCACTTAATGTATAGCAGTACATATTAGCCGGGTAGGAGAACACTTTGATACCATCTTGTCTCAGTTACTACCCAATTGCTGCAATGTATTAATTTCAAATGCTTAATTCACATTTAATTTATATTCCCTTGATTGCCTCCCAGATATTTTGTAACAGTTCCGTTCTTCCTTCTCTCCCCTCCCTCCATTCCTTCCTCCTTCCTTTACAACTTTTCTTTCCTTCTTTTCGTGTACAAGTCTGCAATTGCGCTTAACTAGTCAAGGAGATGGCCTAGTGGTTCAGACCTCTTGCCGCTTTGGTAAAGATGGGTTTGTTTGGGTCCCAGCATCCAGATGGTGGCTCACATCATCCAACTACAGTTCCAGGGGTATGATGCCCTCCTCTGGTCTTCACTGGCCTTGCACTGCATACGCATGGTACACAGGCATCAAAACAGACAAAAGACTCGCATACACAAAATAAATTTAAATGATTTAAAACTTTACAAATGCATCTGGATTTTTAGAAACCAAATAGTATGTCTAATTTTAAACGTTCAAACCTGTTATACTCAACAGGAAAAGCAGTGCAGTTGGCAAGCTTTCTGTTACACATGTGCCATCTATGAATGGTGTCATAACTAGTTGCTGAGCAAATTAGACTCAGTTAGACAAGAGCAGATGGTATCGTGTTTCTTTATCATTGTTGTCCCTTGAAACAAACTTCGTGAGACTGCCCTTCACACATCTGAGCTATGCTTGTTATTTTCTATAAGGTATTATTTCATCGACTTTTTAAAATTCTTGGTATTGAGTAGTCTGGTTTAATGTAATGCATGGCTTTAGTTTCTCATTGACTTTTTCTGCCTTCTCACTTCCCCTCATATGTTGTTGGGTCATTTCGTTCCCACACTGGGAAATGTGCTTGTGCTATTTGTTTGTTTGTTTGTTTGCTTGCTTCCTTGCTTTATGTGTGTTTTCTTTTTATCTCATTTTCTCTTACTGACTTTTTGCTCCATCTGGGTCTTTAGTATCAAACCCAAGGATAAGGTGCAAATAAGAATATAGAGCAGTTTCATGTGCTCCTACCACTTGATTTTCCTCTAATTGCGCTGTTTAGAGGCAGGGATAATGTTCCTGCTCTCTAATGAACATCATTGGCTGTTCAGAGATTTTGCACCACTTATGACTATTGCTCTCACATGGAAGCTCCCAGTTTCCCCGCAACCCTTCTTTCTTTAGGAATATGCTGTGGTTGTGATTCTCTTCATCTTAAAGAAAATTCTCCTGGGAAAAAAGTAATTCTCCAACTGACGCATTTCCTGAAATCTGCCGTGCCAGCAGGAAAATCATACATTAGTGCTAGATCCTCTGTTGGGAGTGTAGGTTCTCCACGTTGTGGCTTGCTCTCAATGGTCTGCTCCTAGAAGTATAGCCTCTCTCACCTCTAGAAGCCCACAATTAGTCAAAACTCAAAGATGAAGTTTTGCAGCGATGAGGACAGAAAATTCTCAGAACTTTGCAATAACTCCAAGCTCAAAGAAATTCTCAAAACGTTACATCCTATTGCATGTGGACTAGAGATGAGTGATCTTTAAAACTAGGCATGTATTCTCTAAACCTAGTCATCCACTGTTGTCTGGAGCAAGGGCTTGTAAAATGAAAATATACCTTCTTGGGATTTTGACATGTCTTTTAGCCTACCATTATGAGCCTACCTCAACAAAAAGCCTGTTCCAAATGGCCAGCCAGCATTCTGACAAGCTGCCTTTGGTAATTCACAATAGTTAGAGCTAGTCAATATATATGAACTAAATAATTAAAATTCAAAGTTCATAAGCCATATCTTAGTAGAAGTTAGACACAAGTCATTTGGTGGCCTTTTAAAAATACATTAAAGTATCAAAGTCCTTGCCTTTAATAAATTAACAATTTGATAATGGATACATTTCAAATACAAACTTATTAAAATATATCAAAAATATATGGAAGTAAGCAGGATAACTAAACAATGTACAAGAAGAAAGAAGGGGAAAATTAGCCATTGGCAAGTACTTTCCGATTTTGTATGTACATAAACTCTTGTCAAGAACCAACAATTTGTCAAGTACATTTATGTATGAATAATGCTCAAAGATTCATAGCAATGGGAAGTCTCATTTTTCTTAATTGAAGATGGGGACGCCAATGTGATTCTGATATAGTAATAGTATGTCATCTGACATGTTTCCAAACAACTGAATCCACCAGTAGAAAGCCCAGCCCACGTCTAACATTGTGTATCCAATCAGGTATGAGAATCAGATTGAGGTACCAAGAGAGTAATAGCAAATATGAGTTCTGATATCTTGACTTTGTTGTCTACTTACCTGAGCTAAGCTACTGATGCTTGGCAGTTATTTCTGTATCTTGATAGAAATTAGCCCTGTGCTAAGAGGACAAATTCTTCAAAAAGGAAGGCAGATTTGAGCAGGAAGAGCAGCTAGAAATAGGAAGGTCAAGGGCAAAGCAAACTGGCTTGCTCCATAACACACATTTAAAATGCATATGCGTACTGAGCATTTACAATGTACTCAACATTTATAAGAGATTACTGAGAAGATGGGATTATATTACAGACAAGGTCATTGCTTGAAATTTATGCAATAAATAAAATACTTAAAGGCAATACATCATAAAACTATCTTCAATAGTCTTTTCTAACTCTTGAAAAAGTGATACCCATTCTGTATTCCGATATCCTTGGATATTTTATATACTCTGCCATAATGTTTGAGATTTCTCTCCTGAATATTTATGATGTTACCTTGAATGGACACCATATAATTCATAGGCCAATATTCAATAATAAAAATATCAAGAATTAAAATATTGTATGCCTGAATGGATTACTCATGGTCACATGAATGATATAGACTTGGGTGTGAGTGTTAGAACTATAGAAGAGATTAGATCTTGGAAAGTAAAGAGTTTCTACATGGAAAATACTGCAAAAAGATATTGGTTGATGAACAAACAGAGAGGAATTTG
Organism: Microtus oregoni; assembly: GCF_018167655.1. Classification (NCBI taxonomy): domain Eukaryota; kingdom Metazoa; phylum Chordata; class Mammalia; order Rodentia; family Cricetidae; genus Microtus; species Microtus oregoni. The sequence continues at coordinate 7,651,634 of NW_024543077.1, read as the reverse complement.
TCTGAGGACATGAAAAATTATGAAGCAAAGGTATGAAATAAAGCAGAAACAGGTGAATCTTATCTAACAATACCACCTTGAAAGAGAATGAGAGAAAAGAAAGGAATATGGAGAGCTTGATCCTAGGCCAGTACACATTAGGGGGACAGGACTTGTGGTCAGTTTGTGTGGTTTCTAGCTGCCTGTTTAACTGTTAAAAGAAGGGCTGTTTTGCTAACTCAATAGTTACTGTGTCCTAGAATAGTTTGGCTGAGTTATGGTGGCCAAGAGAATCAACAAAGAACCCTGATACACAGTGTTTCTTTGCTGGCTTCTTAGAAATCCTACCGTTTCTGTAGAAATGAAAATAGCTTAATATTGCACTAAGCATTAAGAAAATTTCTCCTGTAATCTAAAGGCCAGAACAGAAAATAGAAATTCCTAGGAATTTTACTTACTTATATGACAATGTTCATTAATGACTAGGTAGACTCAGAGATGCATGTGATATCTAAGCTGCCTTTAAAATGGCTTGTCCAAGTCCTCCCATCTTTATCCAGACCCACTTTTTGCATGAGTTTAAGATCTGTACTCAAAATTATTTCTGTATTTCAAGCTGTGTCATGGCCCACGGCAATAAACAGATTTATGTTTATCTTCTACATGGTGGCTTCAAAAAGACACCCTCTTAAAATCTCATGGTTTTCTTATATATCATTTCATTAGCAATTAATTGATTCATGGACTATTACCTTCTTGCATAAGTAGCTCATGAACTGAGGACAGGAGCAGAGAAGCCGTGGCATAAGCTTCACATATGAGGAGCAGAAACGTTATGGCTAAAGCTGGATAGATGCACAGCTCATTCTAAGAGTCCTTAGAATCCCAGGATTTCACGTTCCAAAAGGCTTCAGAAATCACCAAAACCATTGTCTCTGTCATTTAGTCTATGGGGTACAGAATAGGAAATGAAGCAGAGATCTAAAGAGGAAGAATAATCTGAGAGTAATGTCAAGGATTAAAGAGGAGCTTGTGCCTTGAAAGTGATATTTTGAACAGCCTCATGTGTGGCTTGCCATGCCTCTACTCTCTGCAACGTGAGAGTCAGTATGATGGAACAGAGTAAAGGAGAGGAAGTCCTGGTTCTGCAGTTAGAACATTATTACTGACTTTAAAGTTAATGATAATAGCACCTTTTGCTTTCCAGAAGAAAACAATTATGTTTATATATTCTCTTTTACCCATTTTCCCTCTCCTTGCCTTCCTTTCCCTCCCTCTCTTTTCTCTTCCCCATCGCTCCCTACTATCTTCTCCTCGCTTCCCTTCTCTTCACCTTTATTCTCTTCTTTCTTTCTCTCTCCCTCCTTTCCTTTTATACCCCTTTCCTTCTCTTACTTATTTATTTTTAAATTTTAAAATTTATTCTCTGTGTCTTTCTTACCATGCATCTCCATCCCATTCATTTCTCTCTCCCTTTAGATGTGTTCTCTGCTCTTGCACCTCCTCCATCCCAAAAAATAAAATAAAATTTAAGAGGAAAAAAAGGAAAAATCAGTCTCATCATGGAAGCAACAGTGTGCCATAAATAAAGTAAATAAAGCTTTTTATCCATGTATCTTTACTTGCAAGTGTCATTGCAAAGTCATTGGTCTGCTTCAAGGCCTCTGGTTTCTGCTACACTTTTGATGCTGGGTCCTTCTTCTAGTTATAATTCTATACTCCTATCACATGCTCTGTCTGAGATATACCTAATACAAAGTTATTGTAGAAATACATTTAAGTGAAACATATCCATATGAAGCATAAAATTAATATTGTAAATAATCTCAGGATAGTAATTTTGCTCTTGTATATATTTGAAATATGTTGACTAAAAAATTATATTTTTTAACTGTTAGTATTCAAGTGCTTTAGGAAAAATACAGAGTTCATTTGTGGAATGTATACGCTTTTTATCAAGTAATGTTTTCCAAGAATATTGATTTGTAGCTTAAAAAATAAATGCCTACTTTCCAGAATGAATTGATTAAAATGTTTACCTTATGAATGATAAATCTTTATAGTTGGTTTTAATTTGGTATGATCATAATTAAACAATATAGAAAAAATGTATATATTTTGCATTAATATTTGTGTACAAACTCAGTTTTTTCTTTCATACCAAATAATATGCACAATGTGTATTTCCAATAGAAAAGCTACAAGGGATTGTGGGACTGGAAACCTTCAGTCATGGAGCTATTGTTCATTGAGAAAGAGGGCTTTTCCTTCTGCCCACTCCTGACTTACTTAATCGTGGTTTTGTTGGTTTCCTATAGCTGTGGTAAAAAATTGCAACAAATTTAATAATAAAAGAGTAGATAAATTTAGTATTTTCCAGTTCTGTAAGTCAGAAGTGCAAAATATATCTTAGAGGTCTAAAATCAAGGTATTGGCAAAGCTGTCTTCTTCAGTGAAAATTCTAGAAGAGATTATATGTCCTTGTCTACCAAATTCTAGGGCCAACTGATTTCCTTGGCTCATAGTCCCACCATCAAAGCCAGGAACACCAGGCCAACTAACTTGTACCGTGCCATCTCTGCTATTTTGGGTTTCCCCTTCATTTGTAAGGAGGCCACCTGTCCTGTCTACACTAACCTTATCTTAAGATCAGGTGATTAATGACATTAATGTGTCTTTACTATGTATTAGTAAATTTAGCCTGATTCATAGGTTTGGGGATTAAGGAAAAAGAATTTTTTTCAGAGCCATTATATCACATCATAATATAGAGCCCAGGGACTGCGGAAAGTTGTTATTGCCACTGGCTCCATGGAAAGTGAATTTGAATCAATGTAGGTCTCCTAAGGACTTCGTGCTAGAATGTGTTTGATGAGTGTGTGTCCAGGGTAGTTTTCCCTAAGGTATTGAATGAAGTCCATATCTTTCTCCGGGCCTCCTCTCAGGCGAAGATGACCAGGAGCTACATCTGTGGTGATGATATTAATGTATTTACTTGTAATTGTGAGTTTTGGCTTGTTGACATCAATGATCCTAAGTAGGTATTACATTCAGATAAAAACAAATTTGAACAAACTGAAAACAGATTCAAAGCAATATGTTCCATTATTTTAAGTGCACTAAAATAAGTTTACTCTTTGCGTTGTATGGAAGACTAGACAAAGTGTTTTTTTCTCTTGTTGTTTGGTTTGAGTTTTAACATGGGACCATCCTCATACAATGGACTCTGAGCATATGCCTCTCACCCCACTGTTCGTCCCTTCCCAAGCACTAGTCCCCTTTCCTCTACTTTCATGTCATCTGTACATGTATGATTTTGTGTGTCTGTTAAGGCTAACCCCAGGAATTCTAGAATGTGATACATGAATCATTGTGCCTGGCTTAAATGCCTCATATGGTTTTTTTTTCTATTTGTATTCATTTTCATGAATATGTAATAATGTCATTCCCTATGCCCCCAAACCCTTCCATGATGTATGGAAAGCACATTTGATGTAGGAAATCATGGCATCCTGAGGTCAGTCATGCCAGCTGCTGAGCAGGTGCATCTCTTCAGCATCCCCACTGCCTATGCCCTTGGAAAGGAACACTAGCACCATCACGGTATGTGGATCCAGTGCCCTTCATCCGCTCATGTGTGTAAGATGTTGCTGGACGGCCTTCAGAGTCTCCTTTACTGTCTCTCTTTTCAGTCTCTTTAATTATCTTTAACCTTCCTAACACAGCCTCTATTCAAAGATAATTAAAATTCACAGTTTTAAGATTTCAAATCCTACAAGTTAGCATGATCAGGCTTTCAGCTTTCACAAGGTGTAAATACACTGTAATTGCTGGGTCTTGAGATAGATTGTTTTCTGAGAAATTGTCATACTGATTTCCAAAGAGGCTGTACAAGTTTGCACTCCTACCAGCAATATCTCCCTTACCCCATATCCTCTCCAGTATAAGCTGTCAACAGTGTTTTTAATCTTGGCCATTATGACAGGTGTAAGAAGAAATCTCAGAGTTGTTTTGATTTGCATTTCTCTGATGGCTAAGGATGTTGAGCATTTTTAAGTGTCTCTCAACCATTTGAGATTTGCCTGTTGAGGGTTCTCTGTTTATCCTGTAATATCACTTTTGGGTGTATATACCCAAAGGATGCTCAATCATACCACAAGGACATGTGTTCAACTATGCTCATAATGGCACTATTTGTAAGAACCAGTACCTGGAAACAACCTAGCTGCCCCTTAACCAAAGAATGGATAAAGAAAATGTGGTACATTTTCACAATAGAGTACTACTCAGCATTAAAAAATAATGACATCATGAAAATTTCAGGCATTTTTGTCTTAGTGACAGTGTCCTTTGCTTTATAGATGCTTCTCAGTCTCAGGAGGTCCCATTTATTCAATGAGGCCCTTAATGTCTGTGCTGCTGGGATTATACCTAGGAAGCGATCTCCTGTGCCCATCTGTTATAGGGTACTTCCCACTTTCTCTTCTATCAGGTTCAGTGTGTTCAGACTGATATTGAGGTCATTAATCCATTTGGACTTGAGTTTTGTGCATGGTGATAGATATGGATCTATTTTCATTCTTCTACAGATTGACATCCAGTTTTGCCAGCACAATTTGTTGAAGATGCTCTCTTTTTTCCATTGTATACTTTTAGCTCCTTTATCGAAAATTAGGTGTTCATAGGTTTGAGGGTTAAAGTCAGGGTCTTCTATTCGATTCCATTGGTCGACTTCTCTGTTTTTATGCCAATACCAAGCTGTTTTCAATACTGTAGCTCTGTAATAGAGTTTGAAGTCAGGGATGGTAATGCCTCCAGACAATCCTTTATTGTATAAGATTGTTTGGCTATCCTGTTTTTTTTTTTTGTTGTTGTTGTTGTTTTTCCATATAAAGTTGATTATTGTCTTCTCCAGATCTGTGAAGAATTTTGATGGGGATTGCATTGAATCTATAGATTGCTTTTGGTAGAATTGCCATTTTTACTATGTTGATCCTCCCAATCCAAGAGCAAAGGAGATCCTTCCATTTTCTGGTGTCTTCTTCAATTTCTTTCTTGATCGGGGGAGGGGGAAGGAAATGGGAGACAGTGGCGGGGAGGAGGCTGAAATCTTTAATAAATAAATAAATTTTAAAAAAAGAAAATTTCAGGCAAATGGATGGATCTAGAAAAAAATAATACTAAGTCAGGTGACCCAGACCCAGAAACACAAATATAAGATGTACTCACTCATAAGTGGCTTTTAGACATAAAACAAAGAAAAACCAGCCTACAGTTCATAATACCAGAGAACCTAGCCAACAAAGAGGACTCTAAGAGAGAGACACATTGGTCTACATAGAAAAGAGAAAAATATAGGATCCCTTGAATAAATTGTGAGTGTGGGGGTCACGGGAGAGGGTAGAAAGGGAGAGGGGAGTGAAGAAAAATGTATAGCTCAACAAAAACAATAAAAAATTAAAAGCAAAAATATGAGAAACAAGCAAAAACACCAAAAACATACTCTTTAATTTAGCAAACACTAAATAAAATTAAATTAAACCCCAGAAATCATTTTTAAAAACTACAGGAAAACCCTATACTTTCTTCTGAACACATTAAGAATTGCTTAGTGTGTGAATGTTATTACTGCTAAAAACCGATGATTTCTTTTGAATAGTAATGGATACCTTCCAAATACCTACATGAATTTTAATTATTTCTTTGCCATGTTTTTGCTGTTGTGATTTGGAATCAAAGTGGATTATTTTGTGTGGGGGAATATCTGATATATATCAAAATTTAAAATTTTTCTCTCTCAAAAGACCTCTATCACTGGTACCCTTTCCTTTGAAGAAAACGGAAATGGTAAATCTGTGCTGCAATTGGCCTGGAGCCTCTTGGGAGATGCTAAATCCTGTGAGCATCACACTTCATGCTAAGTGGTTAACACTGACAGCTACTTGTGCCCCGGCTACTCCATGCTGTATCAGCCATAAAGGGAAACCTCTGTGTTGACACATAACCCTTCTTAACACTTGCCACGGGGTATTACCCACTGCGAAACGGCTTTTAAACTCTTGTTCAATTCCGACTGAAATAATCCACTTTGTTCATGTCCTCAAGCTCATGTTTGTATAGCAGTGGTTGTTTGAATAATATTTCAAGGTTCAAAAATGGCTTCATAATTATGGTAGGAGTCACTCAAATGTGAAGAAAATAAAATGGGGGAAAAACAACAGGAAATAGAAATTTTCAAGGTTAAAACTAAACATTTTGATTATTCATTCTCTCTGCAAATATTACTTAATCTTTGGAACCTCTATTATACTGATCACTGGCACTACTATAAAGCAGTGATTTTTTTAATTACTGATATGAGTATATCTGAGTAATATATTGATAGCTGTGCAGAACTGGATGGTTCAATCAGGCTTCTCTCCTCACCCAGTCTTCTTGTATTCTACAGATTTTTCTCCAGTGTTTGGATTTGCAATATTAATAGCTCATCGTGTACCAGAGGTGTGTGAACTGAAGGGTGTGTTTGTAGTGTTAATCCTGGGTCAATTAGTGTGCTCTTTCGTCCTGTGCAGTTGGGATCACTGATTAATGCCATCTTCTGATCCACAACTCCTTTTCACGTCATTATCCGATACCCTTCCCAGAGCTGACGTGGGAACTATGAAGGAAGCACCAGGTGTTCTGGTGTCTTGCCTGAGTCACACCCTGCCACTAATCTGCTTCTCACTGGCTCTGGGCTCTGACTTGCATCTCTGGGGCAATTTCTATGACCCTGTGTCTTCTGGCCTCATACCTCTGACGTACAGATTACATCACTCTTTCTTTTATTCCTGAGTCTTTGGAGATAAAAATCCCCCCAGACACTTATTTTACTCTTGGAGACAAGATGAGACCTTGGAGACAAGATTTCCTCCCCTCTCAGGTTTCCAGCTACCCTGTCACCTTCTAACACATGGGGCCATCGCTTCTGTCCTATAAAACCTCCTATCTACCTTCTGTGCTTTGACTTACATTCTTTCTGTTCTGTATTTTGTTCTATGAGTTTTGTAGTGTGATGTAATTTACTAAAAGCTTGTTACCACGTTTTATGTATTAAAATGACATCTTAAAATATAATTTAGTAAACGGTCAAAATGCTTGACTAAATGATGTCTTCTCAGAGATACCCTGATAGTGGTAGACAGATGGTGGTCAAGTTTGCCTCTTCTATGTCTCCTTTTTATACTGCGCAAAACATTCAGGAGGAAAAAAGCCTGACTGGAAAATCAAGGTTTCCAGACCAGGCTATTTCTATTTATAGAACTGAAAAATGGGACATGATACTAGCTATTTCAGAAAAGCCATGTGAAGGTGAATTTTTTTTTTTGGAAAAAACTTTACAGGCTTAATTATGTAAATATTATTCCAGTACCAGCTTTGACAAAGGCACATTTTTATCTACTCTTGGTGGTTTAGATTGGCAATAGAAATTCAAAAGTTTGATATTAAAACATGCAAATTTAGTAACTAGGACTTTGATATAAATTCCATAATGATGGTAAAGTTACAAGTCCAACGTCCTAGGTTCTTGACTCTATGTATTTTTAAAAACAGTTTATAACATTTTTTAAATAAGAAATCAGTTTGTATTTTAGAGATTTTCAACAGTTATATGTTTAGGCATTTCTGTGGTCATAGCTGTTAGTGTTTTTCAAATAATATTTTGTGTGTGAATGGTGTGTGTGCCTGTGTCTGTGGGGTGTGTGTATGTGGTGTGTGTGTGTGTGTGTGTGTGTGTGTGTGTGTGTGTGTGTGTATGTGTATGTTTGTATGTATGTGTACTGTGGCATGGGCATGATTACTGAGTGACCATGTCTGGTATTATTCCTTGCCAGCTACTTTGAGATGGTATCTTTTGTCACTGCTGCTGTCTGCACCAGGCTATCTGACCTGCAAGCTTTAAGGGATTCTCTTGTCTCCCCTACAGTCTTGCTGGAGAAGCCCTGAGATGACAGACACTTCCAGATCTGGTTTTCATGTGTGTTCTTGGAGTTAGAACTCAGGTCCTCATTCTTGTGTGACAAGGATCTTACCAACTGAGCATCTCCCCAGCTCTAAATGAATTTCCTTCAAATGCCCACACTGCATTTAAACAAAAGACTTTTCCCTTAAAATTTATCACAACTTTCAGAAAATGTAAAAATATGACGGTGTTCATCAGTACAGACTCCTACAGAGGGAAGAAAACTGAGATCAGAAATGTGAAGCTGCTTTCATATCACATCAACACAGATGCTGCACCTAACAAGGTCACGAGGTCCTGGGGAATGACACTGTCAGCTGGAACTCTTGCTTTTGGATCATACCAATATAGTGTATGATCCTGAAGCATGGCTGATGTGGGATTCCCCTACATATGCTGTGAATACCACTGGTTAATAAAGAAGCTGTTTTGGGCCAGTAATCAAGTAGAGCAGAGCTAGGCGGGGGAAAACTAAACTGCATGCTGGGAGAAAGGAGACAGAGTCAGAGAGAAGCCATGGAGCTACTGCCGGAGACATGTATGCTAGAATCTTGCCAGTAGGCCACGGCCCTCATGGTAAAATATAAAATTATGAAAATGGGTTAAATTAAGATGTAAAAGCTAGCCAATAAGGAGTTAGAGCTAATAGGCCAAGCAGTGATTTAATTAATACAGTTTCTGTGTGGTTATCTCGGGCATATGGACAGCCAGGAAACAAACAAGCGGCCTCCTCCTACACATGACCACATGGACTGTTTATTTCATGTGGTATTGAGATGAAGTTAAGCCACAGGTTGGTCTTTGCTAGCCAATTATCAGTTCTCACCGGCAGGGATGATATAGCAGGTCTGGGCTGACAGATACGAACTCCTTCTCCGTGATTCAACTTTCTCTTGTACTATTATTACATTTTTAAATCCACAAAATTATTATAATTGCTTTTTACTAATAGTTTATAGCATACAAGTAATGCATACTTTTTTTATTTTATAACCCATTTCTTAATCCAAGAAGCAAAACCATACAAAGTTATTTGGTGTATTGTCCCATGGGAAAGGGCATCATGGAAAATTATAGGAACATACATATTTTAAAAAGTTTGTATTAACATTTGGTTTCTTGTTTTATTTTCTATCTCCCGCATTCCCACATCAGTCCTAGGTTTTGAGAGGTGCTCCCATCAAATTAAATGACTAATTTAATTTTAACCATATTTTGAACCACACTTGATGAAAAAGGCCGGGTAATTTTGATTTTTGTTTTCTTCACAGATGTTCACAAAGTAATACAAATATAGAGTGATGATTTTTCAATAAGGACAGATGAACTGGAGGACAAACATAGGAGCTCTTATGTAAAGCAGCAAATGTCAACCCTGGAAGAAGGCGAGCTGATTATCATGCCTTTGACAGGAACAGTAGCTATGAATCACAGAATCTATTAAGCTGAACTCTCACAACCTCCTTGTCAACCACCCAGGTTCTGAAGAAACCCTCTTCCAACATGGCTTGCACTTATCAGGCCTATCAGTCCCCATTCTGTTACCGCTGCTGCTGAGGACCAAGTAAATGCTCGCTAGTCCTCTCTGGGAGACTCTAATTGTCCTAATGTACAAGTGAAGAAGGAACCACATTCTTGCTCTTTGCTGTACTGTGCATGGAACTGTATGTTTCTATTGAACTCATTTTGAAAGTAGTATCTACGCCCCCACCATATTTCTTCATGCTTTAGAAACTATGCCTTTAGCGAGGGTAAGATGGCTCAGTGGACAACAAGCTTGCTGTGTAAGTGTGAGAGCTGACACTTCTAGAAAACCCAGGCCACCTGTATTTGCAGCACTTGGAGGTGGAGACAGGCAGTCCAGGCTAGCTGACTAGCTAGACAGAGAATAAACAAGTTCTTGGTTAAGAAGGAGACCCTTGCATAATTCATAAAGTAGATTATGATATAGAAGACATCCTATGTCAACCCATTGCCCTCGGTGTATATATGCACATCAACACAGATGTGAGAATGTGCATAAGTGCACACACACACACACACACGCACACTTGGGTGCACCACAAACATAAGAAAAATCTTTCATATTTGCACTGTCTCATCTGGCTACCTAATCTCAGTCTCCTCTATTACTCTGCACACTCCCATATTTGTAACCTGCCCTTCCATAATCAAAAGCGCTAACCAATATAGATGAACTTCTGCTGTAAAATGAGCATCGCCTAGAAATAAACTGAATAACTTAAACCTTAAAAGCTTGATCTTTGATAGAGAGTTTTGCAGCAAACTTGGAAGTCCCTAAGATATCGGAGTTCTTCACTACCCTCTCACGGGACTGCTTGCTGTTGGTTGCATGGGCAGAGGATCTGTGGCTGCATAGGAACAGGGCAGGATGGGATCTTCAGAAAACAGTTTGTGTTCTGAATTATTATCAACTGTCATAAACCGCAGAGGGCTGTGTTTTTGTTTTGTTTTTTGTTATGATTTGAAGGGGACTATTGCTCCACAGTGGAACCCCCCTAGAGGGTAATGATATGCGTTTATTGTCTGTACAAAGGATATTGTAAGCTGCCAAACATATTAGAACAGTAAACCATCGAGAAAGAGACATTATATTTAACCCGATTTACTTAAGTGATTTATATGAACTTCAGACTTTAGTGCCTGAAATCACTCCTGATATTGTGATATTGAGTCTGTTTTTTTTTTTTCTTTAATTTGTTTCAGGTCCCCTGGAGCTCACTTAGGTTCAGGGCACCCATTGACCTACAGGCTTAGGTGCTGTAGTGACCTCGGTATGGCTGTAAGAGTGTGGAGAGTGGAGGGAAATATTGAAGGTGCCGCAGGGAAAACAAAGACGTTGGCTTAGAATTTGAGACTTTTGTTTTGAAAGGTCAAGCATCCAGTACCGAGGTGGTTTTGATAAAGATTACTGACTTTTTTTTTTTATTAGAACTTATAAACCATGGAATTGGGCCGCTACTGTCTGCAATTTCTGTTCTTTTTAAAAAATTTTGTTTTATAGTGAGTATTTTGTTTATATTTTATATTTTTATTTTATTATTTCTCATTTTAGTTTTCCTTTGGGAAGAAATGCTACAAGGGTGAAGGGCAGACATGGGGGTACTGAGAAATGAGTGGGATTGGGGTTCATGATGTATCATTCCCAAAGAATTGATAAAATGTTCTGTTAAAAATAAAATACTGGGGGGAATTAAATTTTGATATGCTGAGGTTAAAAAACAGAGAAATTGAGGAGAAGGACATTTGACAGAGGTGAATTCTATTGCCCTTTTTCCAGCCTTGACCCCGTAACTGTCACATTTCCTGGCCTGAGAAACTAGTGTAACTAAGCCTATAATCATTAACGCTCCAAGTTAACAATACACGATATGATGGCATAAGATGTGTTTCCTGTCTTACCAGTCACTGATTTACAGAGTAGGGTGGCCAGGGGGTGTAGGGATTTCCGATGCCTTAGAGTTTCTTTCTGAGAGGAGCTCGAGCCCTACTCTTCAGCCACAGGTCACTTCTTTTCTTCTCTTAAGTTTACAGTATTCCACACACTGAAGAGACTTTGGTGTATTTGTGCATATGTCTGCCTGCCTGGCAAATGGCCAGAAATAGCAGAAACCCTGGAAAAGAACATTCCTTTTAGGCTCTCTCTCTCAGCCTGTATGGGCACTGTGGTTTTTCCACAGGAGGGTGCTCTTTAGAAATCACCTTGGAAATAGCATCAAGGTTATTTGATTCAGCAATCTGGGAGAGCCAACACCCAGAAAATAGTATGGGGAGAGCAAGGTGGACTTTAGAAGAGCCAGCACCTTCTCTTCATGCCTCACACAACCTTAACTCCTTGGGATGGTTGAGGGAAACGGGCTTTAGAGCAAGAGCCTGTATCCATGTTAGGTGCTCTAAGGTACTTCATGATAGGTGTCCCCCCAAATATGAAATTGTTCCTAGGAACAAGAAGACAGGAGATGGCAGTGCACTTTCTGAAAAGGAAAAGGTGTTGCTCAGAGAAATGAAAGAGAATATTAGAGAGAAGATGAGTGGAAAGGCCTGCAAATAGTCTCAGATGATACCCAGCAGAAGAGATGGGTACACCAAGGACTGCGATTTGATCATTATGTAATGCATACATGTATTGCAATGTCACATTATACCCACAAATATACCTAACCACTACATTTCAGTTAGAAACATAAATTATTATTTTAAAAGCACCGGGAGATGACACAGTTCTTTCTTGTTCTTCCTGATCTGCATTTCCTCTTAACAAAGAGAAACGTGGCCATATAAAAACCTAAAATTGTTAAAAACAAAAACAAACAAACACACACACCAAGACGGAAGCTCAGAATTGCCACGTCCTTGTCAGGCACCGTTTTCCTGGCTGTTCCCGTCATAGGATGAGACCGTGAGGCGGACCGAAAGGAGGTGGCTATAGTTAGTTCCTCTGGTAAATATTAACGTTGTCATCTCTCTGCACAGGAGGGTTAAGGAGAGCATCTCTGCATTCTTTATTGGCCCTTAAACATGGTTCTGGCATCCTATCACCAATGCCAACAGATGCCACTGGCTGTAGAGCTCCACTGTCTTTGCTGTGAGTGTCAACTGTAGGGTTTACAGTGAGGAGCAAGGCCTCACCACTGCTCCTGTTTCTCAGAGTGCAATCATCTCTGTCGCCTTTCGTCTCGGCTTATTGGACAATTTGAAGATAAATTCTCTCCAAAGTCTTAACACTAAGTTTTAAACGGGCTACCTTACGCATGAGATGATGGCCCTGTGTGCCTGGGAAGCAGACAGCAACTGTAGATTCTAAATTTTCAGTTTTGGCAAGCAGAGCACGACATGTGGCCTAGTTTCAAATTGTTTATTTGCAACAAAATTTGAACTGAATTGAAAACTGTCCTTTCTGGAAAGCACTCCTAAAAATTTGTCTTTGGTTAGGTTTTTGCACCCAAAGTTTGTATTTATACACTTCCTCTATGAACTGTTTTTAATAGTAGTTAAAGAATTCCTGTTGAACTAGTGGGTTTTAAACAAAAAGAGAGCTTAAAGTGGGTGTCTCAATGTCTCAACATTCCCTCACTGTTTCCACATCATCTATGACACTGTTAATAAAATTGAAAAGCCTTACTTGTATACTACTCATTAAACATTTATAGAACCAGCCCAGAATTGCCTTTTCCTTCTGTTGTTATTGTTTTGAGATAGGCTATCACTATGTAGGTCAGCAGGCCTCACATCCATCCCCCTGCCTCAGCCTCCCTGTCGTGATTACAGGCATGTGCCACCAAACGAGATGAAAGCATCTCTATAAACAAACAAACAAACCTATAAATAAACCCTACATAAATAAATAAATGTGATATAGAGAGATGTCCTAAGTCAATAGTGGATAATATTGTATGACGTTGAGGTCACTTCACCCTGTCTGGGCTTCCTTTTCCTCATTTTTAAATGAGGAAAACAACATTGTCTCATTCATTTGGTATGAGCATCTAATCAGATATTATACGGCATAATATATATATATATACACACACACGTATATACATACTTATTTGTCATATAATATCTGATTAAGTGTGTATACGTGTGTGTATATGCATATGTAAGTGTATGCACAGACACACATATGTAGATATACTTCACGATGACTTTTAAAACACAGGGGTAGGAACTGAAAGTCCCTGCATTCTTCCCATGCCATCCTTTGCACTGAATTTGCGTGACAAACATGGGAATTTTTTCTGACATTTCTGTACTCTTGCTTTTATTTTAAAATGGGAGGAACTTTAAAAAGTATCGATGAGTTCATTGCTGGTAATTTAGTTATCAGGTATTTCATTAAACAATCTTAGAATTCAAGGACTATGTTCGGAACTTGGAGAATTTGGAGAGCACAGATCGGGACTGTGTCTCAAGACCGTGTCTTAAAGTCTTAGTCATGGTTTGGCTCTCCAGACATGGTGGAAACTTTATTTTTTTCTCCGTTTATTTATTTATTAAAGACTTCTGTCTCTTCCCCGCCACTGCCTCCCATTTCCCCCCCCCCCCCGCCCCAATCAAGTTCCCCTCCCTTGTCAGCCCATAGAGCTATCAGGGTTCCCTGCCCAGTGGGAAGTCCAAGGACCACCCACCTCCATCCAGGTCTAGTATGTTGAGCATCAAAACTGCCTAGGCTCCCACAAAGCCAGTACGTGCAGTAGGATCAAAAACCCACTGCCATTGTTCTTGAGTTCTCAGTAGTCCTCACTGGTGGAAACTTTAAATGGTGGACCACAGAGGCAGCTTGAAGTCATGTGGGGGAGCATGTCTTACAATGACATTTTGGAACATCAGCCATTCCTTGTTGTTCTTTGTGTTCCTGCAATATGATACTCTACCCTGTGCATCGGCCATGATGTGTGACCTCAGAAGAAGCCCAGAAGCAATGGTCCCAACCACCTACACACTAGAATGCCTGTAACCGTGTGCTAAAATAAACTTTTACCCCTTTTAAGTTAACTCTGTATCCTGTTAAAGTATCAGAAATCTGGATAACATGAGTAATATACTTCATTACAAGGTTGTTCAAAAATAGCAAAATTTGCTTCAATTTTATAGTATCCAACGTTAAATTTCAATTGGATATTCATGATAATAATATTTGAACCCACAAACATTGAATTTTTCCTTAACCTAAATTTTTATTATAATAACTAAGTCTTTTCTTTTTGAGGGGAGGGTACCTGGCGAAGCTAAGACATACCTCAACTGGATAAAGCTAAGTCAGATTTCACAGATTTGATCCTAATAATGAGCACTGTTCCCCTATTCCTTTCCCCACATCTGAACTCTTGAAGGCTTTTTAGTCATCAATTGTTCCTGGTACCGTTGGTACCGTAAAAAATAAAAATAAGTGACTATTACTGCTTCTACATGGGTCTTATTACACTGTATCAGGACATTTAGAGTAGACTAGCAGTATTGTGGGAATGTATGGGTTTACTCTTTCATCATCTGAGGCATCTTAGCCTGTTTGGGAGTCATCTTTCTACGTCATGCTTTATTTCTGTAGCTGACCTGGGGTCTAATCAATGTCAAAAGACTGAGGGCCAACGAATTAAGTGCTCACTTAATGCAACTTTGCGAGCAACACACAGCAGTGTTGGCAACACTTACCATTTACCTGGAAAAAAAAATAAAGTTATTCCGAGAGTAAATTTTCTGTGTTCCCACACAGGTATTAGAAATTCCTGGCTAGTGTCTGCATTAACCTCACCTTACCGGATGTGACAGAGAATGGATGTGCTCTGTGTCTTCACGGAACTCAGTCCTGGGAGAGAGAGAGTATGTTCTCACAGGCACTGTCTATGTTTGTGGAAATGCATGCAATCATCTCTACTTGATACCCTTGGAATTTGATCTAGAGATATAGATTTAAGGAAGGGGTGTGAATTAGGTCAAATCCAAGCACCGCTGATCCTGTGTGCATCTACGGCCAATTAAAAAACTGGCCCTTCCCATCACTGACTATAACCACTGTAATGGAGGCAGGCATGGGAGTGGCTTTCGTCTCTCTGTGTCTGCACAGTTGCTCATAGAATGTGCGTATGCATGCTGAACCGACTATGTCATTTTCGTAAAATCATTTTATCTGTGAGATTATGCAATTACTTGAATCCAGAAGAACAAGCATGTTTAAAATCACTGGGAATTAGGATGTGTTTCCTGACAAGGGAAACCAGAGAAACTGGAAACTCATCCCAGACTGGGATTTTAATCATGGAGTTTTCATTTAGGGAAGTCTATAATAAAGCCACGGGGCAGAGATTTTATTCTGCTGTTGCTCTGCCACAGGCCCAGAGACACACGTCTATCTCCCCGTCCCTTGAGTGTACGCTAGCTGTCAGCTCTAAATGACTTCCCTTAGCTGATAACTTTTGTAACCGCAAAGTCAGCACTACGGCCTTGTTCATAAAAATAAATTAGAGGGATTCTTCCTCAAAGTGTGATTGGTTTCCTTGTTCTGAAGTATTAACTTTCCCAGGAACACTTCCGTTGAATGTGCACATGAGTTTTGTTTTCTGCATGGTCACAGCTGAGTCTTCAACCACAGCACACTCCACCCTTTAGGAGAATCAGTAGTCTGTGTAATTTTTATGATACCCTTATTCCTATTTCTCTTACATAAGTCTGTTTATTGAACAGAAAAAATAACACTGGAAAAGAGACAGAGTGGAGAGAACTTGGTTACAGGGAGATTGACAAACACTAGTTCACAGTTCCTGAAAATACCCACCACATACATATTTTCCTATTTTTCCTTACTAGATAAAATAAATAGTAGTGCGACACTCTTTTGTAAGCTTCAAATGAAGAAAGAGATGAATGCTGGCAAAATTAGTACTGTATTATTAGATTGATGGAGATGCAGAAATCAGCAACCGTATGTATGAATGGAAGTGTGATGAGGATTCCCTGCACGGTTGGTTTTCAGATACATACTCAATGTGGCAACTTTCATCCTCACGTTTCATTTGATCTTCACTCACTCAAACACACAAGGAACACACCTTTGGCACATGTTAAGGTACTTACAGGTATTTCTAGGTCTTACACTACATCATAAGTAACCAGTTACCCAAAGACACAAAGGGAAGATTCCATTGTATGAAGAGGAATCTTCTAGAAGCATCCACTTATATTGTAGCTTTTTGTTCTATGTCTTGAATGCATATTTCCAATGCTATAGTAACTAAACATAATCTCTATTAGCCATAGGCGACTATCTTCATGTCTGGGTCAGTTATACATCTGGTCCTACCAACTACTAAGATGTGAACCCAGCCCCAAGCCTCCTGCAGGCTCTGCTGGATTGTAGTGAGTGAGAGGAGAGACCAGATACACGGATTCCTGATAAAAATAGAAAGATAGAAAGTGTGTGTGTGTGTGTGTGTGTGTGTGTGTGTGTGTGTGTTAAACAATAATTTAAAAAGAAGCCATAAACCTGAAAGAGAGTACGGGCCACACACCAGAGGAATGGGGATGACATAGGAAAGGTCAAAATTATATGATGATGGTTCTCATATGTGAGACACTCAAGAAAATTCAAAGAATAAAATTGAAGCTGGGCAACTTTTTTCCATTTTTTTTTTTTTTTGATTTTTCGAGACAGGGTTTCTCCGTAGCTTTTGGTTCCTGTCCTGGAACTAAACTTTTTTCCATTTAACTTATGCACAACTTTCTTCATTAGAAAGTTGAAATTTTTCTGAGTACAATTAAAAAATTAATTCGAACCTTAAGATTTTGGCTTTTTAGATTT
Organism: Microtus oregoni; assembly: GCF_018167655.1. Taxonomy (NCBI): domain Eukaryota; kingdom Metazoa; phylum Chordata; class Mammalia; order Rodentia; family Cricetidae; genus Microtus; species Microtus oregoni. The sequence continues at coordinate 7,634,337 of NW_024543077.1, read as the reverse complement.
CTTAGAGAAAGCTGACATGGACTCTAAGGCAGAATATTCATTAAGATGTACTTTTTATTATCATACATGTGGTTGTATATAGATTGTGTTTTTTTTTCTTTGTTGTTTTGGGGTTTTTGTTATTGTTGTATCTTGCTTAAAATACTTTGTTATTTGACTCAACAAACAAGTTCAGAAAAGAAAACCATTAGGCAACTCTCATCATTAAGTGAGGGAACAGGAAGCTCAGAGATGAATTTGACAATTGTTTGAAGGCAGATATCAAAAAGCAAAGTCTCAGGTTCTGAGCATGCTATATCAGGCTTCTGCTAGTGTGGAAGTAATTGTAAATTTTGGAGAGCAGCTTCCTGTCCAGATGCATTAAGCTCTGATGGAAACCAGCAACACAGAGGACTCGGCCACAGCCCACAGTGTTCAATTATATTTGGTTGCTTTATGTCAGGAAATCACAGGCTATACTGACATTGACAGATTTGAGTATTTGTTTTAGGACATGCATCTCAAAAATATCATGAGCCCACAGAACACTAAAGGGTTGCACCCTCTTTTCAGCCATTAAACTCTAGGCCTTGAGAGAAAGAATGAGTGGAGAAAGGAATGAAAATGGAGCACAAACCAAATCAGCTCTGGGAAGTGCTTTGCCTTATTCTAGGAAGCTCTTGCTGTGAAAGCTAAGGTCTCATGCATATTATCTGTGAGCATAGAGTCAGTGCTGCGTAATCACCAAATCACATCTTTGAATACATAGCCTCAACCTAGTGATAAGTAATGGCTACATTAAAGTTGATTTTACAGATGGAGTACTAATGTTCTGTTCAGGTTGTTCAGGAAAGAAACTGTTTGAATCCCCTTAGCTTGTGGTGAAATAATTTTCCTGCATCAAGGCTATGCATTGTAGTTATGCCTACTTTGTTGTCATGGTCACACTTAAAAAGCAGTGCAACTTCCAAAATGCATGTAGTGACACACAAATGAAGAATTCCTATATGAAAATGTATATATTCAGGAGACTAGACATAAGCAAACAAAATTAAAAAGCTCCTAGATGGAGATGCATGAAAGCTCTTATTACTCCTTCAATAAGAAGATGTAAGCATCAAAATAAAGATCTGGGAGAAGTTAAAATAAATTTGATTATTTAAAAATTGAAACTACTTTATAAAATAAAATACAATAAACGGCATCCTGTTCTAATTATCCAAGTATTATATAAATATGTTTATGCATATGTATATATAAAGTTTACATGTGTAAACTTTGGCTTGGTTCATGTACACTCTTCATATGCGTACTTATGACACATAAACACTGTAAAAAGTATAATTTTAAAGCCATTAAATAATATGAATAGTTACCTGTTGCTAATGGAAGTATAATAAAATCTATATTGTATAATGCAGGTGGTATTTTATTTCAGTCAGTAGTATAATCAAATAATATTATTTATGCTTTAAAATGTGTATGTGTGTGCATTGAAAACAAAATAAGTGGGATAACATAGTATAGAGCTTGCAAAACCAACAGTTTATTTACATATTTCATAGAGATATAAAGAAATGATTTTATTTTACACTATAATTTCTATCTCTTTAAAAATCCTTACTCTTTTTAAAGGACATTTTAAAGATTAACCATCAATAAGATTCAGTTAGTAAATGTGATCTTTCAGGTCGATGCTATCAGCTTTAAGAAGTACCGAATATGAGTCATGAGACTATTTCCATAAATAATAAGATTTTTTAAAGTGATCTCCATTAGGCCTTAAACTAATCAAGGCATTCGTTCCATATTCTGCTCATGAGTGTCGAACCCTCCACACTGAGGTTTTTTGCCTTTTCTCTACCATGTTTTTTTCAATACATAGGAACCCTGAAGCTTTTAACTGGATAATGAAGACTAATGTCCATTTCCCCACTGGAGTAGTATGTGGCCATCAGAAGCAGCATGTGGTGGAACAGAGTCTACTTTGCTCCACAGCGAACATTTCCAGTGCCTGGAATGTCACCTAACAGCTAAACTCATGGGCATGAAAACACTGCTTTAAAGAGTGTCACTATGAGTATCTCATGCTTCTCCTTCTATCCATGGTCACTTAGCAGTCATCCAGCCCTAGGTGATTCAAAACTTGATCTCCTATATGGACCTTCCTAACACCATGACTTCTTCATCTTCTTGACCATCAGGTAGAATTAAAGGGAGAATATGGAACAAAAAAACACTTTCCAAGAATACATCCTAATAATGACACAGTTTGTGGCTAAGAATGTGACTGGTCTCAGCTCCAGGAGATGATAGGCAAGTCATGTGTTTATGCTCTCAGGAAGAGGATTTTTTTTTTTTTGTAAAAGATTCCATGCCAGTATTTTCAAGGTTACTGTACTAAATCATGGAGTACATATAAAAATGATGAATGGTTTAAGATTCTTTAGACTCTAGAAAAACCCCAGATTCATCCAAAAGAGAAAGGAGGGGGGGGGAAGAAAGGAAAGAATGAAGGAAGAAAAGAGAAAGAGGAAGAAGAGGAAGGAAAAAATACAATATCTGCAGGTTCTTTTGTGCACAGGAGCTTATATTCTAAGAGCAAGCTCTACACTCATGCTTTTGTCTATTGTAGATTGTTTCTTGTTCATTCAGTTACACAGCCTTCTTCTAACATTGAATAGTACATCTAGCTGGCCCAGAGGCAATGAGAAGAAGAAAATTACATGCGTAAAGCTAACACAGTCTAACTTCAGGTGGTAGATACCTATCGGATTTCATATTAAAGTATGATCTGTGAATGTAAACATGAGTACAACCTTCATGAGGTTGTAGTGCTTAGACTTTTATAGAGGAGAATGGACAGCGCCATTATCAACACAGAACAACGTGAGTCATTATGCATTGTACAGCCCCATCATTAGGCTTTCCAGAGCCCTCCCCAGCAAGGATGGAAAAGTCAAATCAAAGGTTATGCTCACAAGATTTCCTGTTACTTGGCCTCTGTGTTACATTGTGTGATGGTAGAACTCCCCTGCTACGAGGAGCCTACCTCTGTTCACATGGTCACTATAAATCTCCTGATGTCCCAAATTCTACATAATTTCATAATAATCAGTGTTCTAGTATATTTATTCTGATTACATAATGTCACACCATAATAATTATTTTGGGTTTATAATATTGTTATATGGGTTTCTACTTAAACATTCCTTTATCTGCAGGTTAGATCCTTAGCTATCTCATTTTTTAAATTTATTGTTGGAAAAAATGATCTTCTCTAAATGACCTATCATCCTTCTTAATTAAACCCAGAGCAGAATTTTATAGCCCATTCAGATAACATCACCTATTTTTTCTAATGGTATTTTTCAGATGAATACAAACAACCTTGAGAAGCACTTATTACCTCTGCCAAATCACTCCATATTTTGAAAGTACTACCACATTTCTATCTTGTCAAAGGCAAGGTTATATAGAGAAAAGACGGAGATTTCTCAAAACACTCTTGGGTATTAACTAGAATGAATTCTTCAAACACTAGTATTCTCAGTTATTAAAAATACCCTTTTATTTTTTCTTTAGATATTATAAATTTAGTTTTCTTCTAATTTTTGGAGATAAAACCCATGAGAGGGGTGCCGAAGATTTAGCTGAAGAATGCATGGTGGCGTTTTCTATCATTAAAAGCAAACACTGTCCTTTGAAGCAATTCTTTTTGAGTATGAACAATGAGATTCGTGTTGATAGAATGAAGAAAGAAGAAATGAGAAGCCAAGGAGCTTGTGCAAGGAGATGGCCTGTTTGACACACTCTAGTAAACAGTCTGAATGTTTTTATGTATTTTATAATTCTATTTAATTTATAGTTTACTTGTACAACGAGACCAACTTTCTCTCCACGCTATAATCATGCATCCTATGGGTATATTTCTTTTTGATATAGCACATCCATGTAATACTATTAGAAGTAACAGGATAAACAGAAACAACTTACCAAGGTATGTGAGCCAAAACCTGGGAGTCAGCTGAAGCCAGCACCTTCAGAGTAACTTATGAGGACCCATAACTGCCTACCACTTTATTCTTCTTTCCACTCAGAAGAGGAAAATAGCAAAACACATTGTCCCAGTTCATAGGCACAATTCACAGTCTGATGTGTTTGTAAATAATATAATACCTGAGCAAAGGGACTCAAACACTTAGGGCATATGTCCAGCACTGTCCTCTTGAGTTTCTTGGGTCTAGACTATCTAGTTCCACTCCAGTGGAAGACTCCATACATCACCCGGTTACCCTTGTCACTGTCTACCTGCCTCTCCCTGCACTTCCTAAGTGCAGGGAGAGGTGAGAAGCTCCAAAGCTTAGGGAGGAGCTGTGGTATAACATGCAGGCTGGACATGCAAACATTGGTTAGAATCTGGAAGCTGGAATTGCGATGATCATTTATAAGTCAAACACAGATAAAGAAAGTTTGCACCTCTAGGAGACTCTGCAGGACCTTCCTGCCTCTGTTTCTCTTTGGTTTTGAGAAAGGCAGCATCTAAAATGTATTCTTTTATCAGAATCATCTTAGGGAACATGTGTCTCCAAATTAATAAATAAATGTATCATTAAGATGCCTCAATAAATTATTTACTATCAAAAACAAATGTGTCCCTGAGAAAGGGAGGTGAATATTTGCATGAGTTGGCATTTGCTTGCAGTTGTTAGTATAATGAAATCCGTGCCTGATGTACATAGTTGAGAGCAGCATTTTATATGTTTTTTTCCTTTGTTATATGTTTTTATATAGCTTTATTTGCACATTTTCATTAATAACACAATGAGATTAGATCAAATAGTAACTAAAACATGTCAAAATTCTGATTTTTCTGAAGAATAGTGTTTATGTTTTACCAAATGATCACTTCATAAATGGGAGAGAAGGAAATAAAGCTAATTATAAACATTATTTTTTTTAAATCAGAAGCTACTTATTTTCCCTTTAAATATCAGGTGCTTTATTTGGCAATTACCATGATATAGCCTGCCTGATGTAACCATTACACAGCTTGCTTTATGAAACCATTACATAGTCTGCCTGCTGTAAAGTCGTTCAATTGTTGTTACAGAATGTATTTTTATAGAATTCTTTTATTTAAACCTTTATAAAGATGAGCAAAATGGGAAACTATACCTTTTGCTGCCATTTAATGAATCCAGATTCAAATACTGTCACAGTCTATAGCAAAGTAAAGATTAAGATCAAATTTCCTAGCCAAGAAGATACTGCCAAGTGTTACCAGTGATGGAGAAATGTCTAAAGGATTGCTCTATAGGGAAAACGAAGGTCTCTTGTAGTTCATGTCATTTCTCTGGATTGTCATTTGTGAGCAGAGAAAGAAATAATTCTATCGACTGTGTTTGTGTGTGCACATGTGTGTGTATGGTGGGGGTGTCCTTTCTCTACCACCTCCCATGCTTCCTGCTAATGTCACCGGGATAATTCTGTGCTTTAACAACTTTCCCACCATGAAGAAGAATTTGTATTTATTTACAAGTGAAAGGAAAAAGAACTTTTGCATATTTAAAACTGAAATTAGGCCCTTGTTAATTTTGTCTTAAAATAGGAATTATTGAAATTTGAGACAAGGTAATATCCTTAAGAATTATTTAAACATTTGTTTTTATTTTCCTGATTTTTTAAAAAAATGCCCATCTTAGCATTTTCTTTTAAAATATTTTCATTATTTACTTATTTTTAATTTAAGGATACCTTGATCATATTCTTTTCCTTGCCCAAGTCCTTCTGGATGTTCTGCCCCATCCTTACCTACCTTACTTCAATTTCTCTCTTAAAAATAATCAAAAACTCAATACAACAAAACCACCCCAAACTAAGAAAGGCACATTGAGACCATGGCAGACTGTTATTGGAAGAGTACAACTGTCACCAGCAGTACTCCATAAACCTCATTATATATGGAAATTAATGAGAGTATCTAAAAGGTAGAATGTGATATGCCAACTTAAAATAATTGTGGGTTCATTGCTTCATCTCATTTTCTGACCTAAAATATCAGCCACAAGAATGACTTATTAAGAAGTGCAAGTATTATGTTTACTTTTAGTTTTCTTATGTTGACTTTTGCTGCCACTCACAACCTAGTGTTTCCCAGTGCACATGGTATGACACTCAGAATTTTTATTAGTTTAATAAAACATATTTAATTAGCCCAGGGTGGTGGTCCACACCTTTAATCCCAGCACTCGGGAGGCAGAGGCAGGCTGATTTCTGTGAGTTTGAGGTCAGGCTGGTCTACAAGAGCTAGTTCCAGCACAGGCTCCAAAGCCACAGAGAAACCCTGTTTCAAAAAACAAAACAAAAAAACCATAAACAACAAATAAACATATTTAATTTTAAAAACTTGCATCCAAAGTTTATCAACCTGCTGTAAGTTAATTTAAGAAAATGGCACCTACATAATGGAAGACAATCCTTTAATTGTTAGCTGTGATTACAGGAATACATAGAAAATCCTCAAGTCTGATTTGTTAAATACATCTCTACAAAGTAGTATCTCTTCTGTCAGTTTTGAATATAGACCGTTTACTAAGTTTAATGACATTTTGGAATTTGTACCATTAGTATAAGTTATTATTAATGGTGTTATTGTTTTGGAAAGTACAAAATTGGAAAGAACACAGAACTAGTTTTTCTTTCCTGCTTTGAAAACATTTGCTTATGTTATGGGCAGCGGTGGAGCACATCTTTATTCCCAGCACTTGGGAGGCAGAGGCAGGTGGATCTAATTCCAGGACAGCCAGAACTGGCACACAGAGTAATTCTGTCTCAACGCCCCCATCCCACCCTCCAAAAAAGAAAAAAAAATATTTGGTTATGTCTCTCACAGCTTTAAAAGAATAGTAAATAAACTTCACTTAAGCCCATCATGCTGTCTCAGAGAAGGGCTTTCTTTCTGGAATGAAGATAAAGTCCTTTAATCAGGTCAGATAGGCAAGGAGGGAATGCTTTCACGGAAGAGTGTGAGCAGAAAATGGTGTTGGATCCTTGGAACTAGAGAGGTTGCTGTGTGCTTTCAAATAGACTTTCCGTTTTCATTCGTTTTGTAATAAAAGTGTGAAGGAAAGTCACTCTGTCTCAAAGCTTGATTTATTTATCATATTCACTAATACTTCACTCTGGTTCCATTCCGGGTCCTACAGGCGTGTTGTCCAAATTCACTAACATTGTTAAGGAATGCTCCAGGTTTAGTAGCCACCTCCTTTTTCACCTTTTATTTTATGGCAACTTCCCTTTCCTTTATGTAGCTCTGGCATTATAGATTTAGCGGAGACTCGTCCATCGCAGAACTCCATTTGTGGTGTATGAACATGCTCCCTTCTGTACCGAAGCAAGCATTTCAATGTGCTTTGATCTTTCCATGGCTCCTTTAAACTTGCTCCTGGCTACAGTGCTGTAAAGAAAACAAGAGTCCTGCTATTTTGAATGGAACTTTCATTTTTCTCAAAGCTTCCATCAGTGGTTTATGAACACATAACATGAAACACACTGATTGTCAACTAATTAAATACAGTAATGCCTTTGAGATAGTAGATACACTCTCAAAGGCTAATGGAAAGTTGCTGGTAAAATAATCCACTGTTTGAATTTTTGCAGGAGTACTGGATTTCCATCTATACAAGAACATTCTCTATATTTTTCTAATACAGAAATTTCTACAGGCAAGATGATAAAAGCATCTTTTATATAGACACCATAAACAAATGAAATATTAAATTCCCTTTACTGAACCTCTTAAAAATTTGTGTTTGCAGCTTTACTGAGGTATTGTTGCCAAACAAAATGCAATATCCATTTAGGGAATACTACTGAAGGGCTTGTGTGTTAGATGTTCATGGAACTATTATTGTCTAAGTGCAGTTTGACAGCTAGCTACAAAAATTAGTGATCTATATTCCTAAACCCATGAAAAGATAAATTCTGTTTATGTAAGTCATTTTAAGGTATAATTTATTTGTTTAAAGAAAATTAGTCAAGAAAATTATCTCAGTACCAAATGATCCAACAAAAATTGTTACTTGTTCTAACATGGCTTTGTATCACTTTCCAGACAGAGGTCTTTGATTCTTGTCTACAGAGTCCACTTAAAAGGTAGACCTTAAAACAGGCTTAGAGATCATTTCTTTTTCACCTTTTTCTGGACAAGGTATCATAAATATTATAAAAATTATTTAGTAATATGACATTTTATTGACATATCCTGGTCATATCCACACCCACACTCTTCCCTCTAGCATCCTCCAGATCCACCCCCTCCTTCCTGTCCCCTTGACACTTCTCTTTTTTATACTTTTCAGTGAAAATGTATTTACAGTACCAATTAACAATTTTTTGAGTAGGAGTCTGATTTAGAGAAAGAATAGCTGATTCCTTCAGCTCCATGGGAGGAATTAAAAGCTACCCTGAAGCAGATGGACCTGGGTTGTATAAAAAGATAGGAGAGCTAATCAGAGACAGAGAGCTAGGAAGCCTTGCTCCTACTGGTCCCTGATTCAGGTTCTGCTCCTGGTTCCTATGTTTTAGATCCTGCCCTAACTTTCAGTGATGATGGATGAACATCTGTAAGATAAAATAAACTCTTTCTTTTCACCACCCCCAACAAGAACAACAAAAGCTGGTCTACAGATTCTCTCACAGCCCAAGTCCGGATACTTTGTCTCTCACAATCTTTACGCATGGCCCTTGAGCTTCAAGGGTAGAGGTGGTGTTGTTGGTGAACTAATTGGGGTGGGAACCCTTTAACGGCCATTGAATATGCTTCATTTATTGTATTTTACAGTAATGTTGTTGGAGAAGGCAGCTTGTTTGTTCCTGCCTGCTCAGCCCCAAAATAATCACACAGAAGTCATGTTATTTGCAATACTGTTCGGACAATAGCTTAAGCGTATTTCTGGCTAACTCTTATATCCTAAACTAGCCCGTATCTATTAAACTGTGCATCACCATGAAGTCTTGGCCTACCAGCAAAGTTTCAGCACATCTGTCTCCGGCAGCAGCTCCATGGCTTCTCCCTGACTCTACCTCCTTTCTCCCAGCATTCAGTTTAGTTTTCCCTACCTACGTCTGTATTATTCCATCATGCCAAGCCAGTTTCATTATTAATCAGTGGTATTCACAGCATACAGAAGGGAATCCCACAGGGGTTGTGTTTGCTGATGAACTAATTGAGTGGGCACCCCTTAGCAACTGTTGAATATGCTTCATTTTTGTATTTTAGAGTAATGTCTTTCTCACTGTGAGTATGCTTTCTTTTGTTGTGTATTTTGGTGATATTTTAGTTTCTCTCTTTTTAAAAGTTGTCTATTAATTTGTTTGCTTGTTTATATTTTACATACAAAGCCTACTTTCCCCTTTCCTCCCCTTCTACTGCACCCCACCTAGTCCCCTTCCAGACCCCATACACTCCTCAGAGAATGTAAGGCCTCTTCTGGGGAGTCAACAAACTCTGTCATACCAAGTAGAGACAAAACCAAGCCCCTCCTCCCCTGTATCAAAGCTGAGCAAGGCATTCCACCATTGGGAATGGGCTCCAAAATGCCAGTTCATGCACCTGGGATAAGTCCTGGTCCCACTTCCAGGGCCTCCCCCAACAAGTCAGAACACATGACTGTCATCCACATTCAGAGGGTCTGCTTTTGTCCCATGAAGTTTCCCCAGACATCAGTCCAGATTCCTTGAGCTCCCACTTGCTGGGGAAATTCATAGGAATCCACAAGAATGACACCAGCTAAGGCTCCTAGCAATAGTGGAGAGGGGACCTGAATGAGCCTTCTCCATAATAGATTAGTGACTGCCCTAATTGTCATCATCGAACGTACATCCAGTAACTGATGAAAAAAGATGCAGATATTCACAGCCACACACTGGGCAGAGCTCCTGGGGTCCAGTTAAGGAGAGGAAGGAAGGACCATATGAGGAAGAGGAGGTCAAGATTTTGATGGGGAAACCCATAGAGACAGCTGACATTTTAGTTTTTAAAATATCTCCAATTTATCATTACATTTGTTAAGCAGATGCATTGGGTTTTCTAGTGAACTTCATTTGTTGTCTTTGTTTTTAATGAATTTAACATAAATGGTTTACTAATGTATACTTATCCTTGCAAGTATATTAATATATACTTATACTTATTCATGTAACTTATTTATGAATTTATTACATTTAAATTCATATTGTATTATCTTGCATATCCATAGTATTCTTTGCTTATTCCTCATTTATTTGAGTCTTTTAATTATTGAGTAGTATCAGCAGGTCAGTTGTGAATCAAAGGAAATATGCCTTTGATCCACCTATGTTTATCAAATGATGGATTTGCTGTACATTAAGACAGCAGATATCTTCATTTTGATTTATTGATGTTGAATTTTAATATTAATCTATTTCCTAACATTCAACTGTCCTAGCATGCCTTGCCACAATGCATGATTTAGCATTAACAACCTGAGAAACAACATGATTATAAGATGAATAATGTGTTATTGCACCTTTTGAAATATATGGCTTATATTTTACATAGTTTTGAAAATTACCTTTCCTAGGTATAATTATGTAATAAATTAAGCACAAATATTTATTGAAGCAATCTATAGGCTATGACTAACAAAAGAATTTACCTTTAACTCTGTATTTTTATTTAAATGTTATAAAATAGTATACTTGCTGTTACTGATGACTTAGCTTAAACATTTTGTGAATGAATTTATAATTCAAGCCTTGAGATTGTGAGTTCCAATAACTCATTACTCAATCCTGTGCAATGCTAGTCTGAAGTAAAGCAAGAGAAGCATTCATGTTTGAAACTAGCTCCACAGGCTCTTTATGAATCAAAATGAAAATGGCTGGATCTGAAACACAGCATCCTTCATCCAGGTGGGAACCATGGGTGCCCTGCACTCATGAACTAGTTAGTGTCTTTACGTTTGCTCATATGTGAAAATTTAGTTCTAAAACGTCCATTTTAAATTTTCATTTCATCTTTAAGAAAATAAATGAACTTAATGTTTCTTCTTTTTAAAAAAACAATTGAAAGGCCATTTTATATTATAATTGTCCCTAAAGAACTTACTTTATTTTTTCTTAGTAATGATTCATACAGCAAATGTTTTAGGTCTTTAAAGTATTAAATTTTATAGTTACAGTCATATATTCATGCACAATAATCTCTTTCTATGAATTCATTGAATTCAGAAAGAATCATAGTTTCTTAGTAAAAAATACAAAAACATCGGAACTATTTTTACTTTTTTAACATTCATACATATAATTGCACCATATAAAATATGAAAGTGATCAGAAGGTGTTGATATAGGAAAGGCTTGTCTTGATGCGAAAGAACACATTGTAACATATAGGCTGAATAGATAGGCAACAATAAAATAATGACTTGTTCAGTTAATCTATCACTGACTGTGTACCAGGAACCTCCTGATCACGAGCGTACATTTCCTCACATAACCTCCTTAGACTAAAACTGCTACATTTGCTTTTATGGAGACAGGAAGGAGAGGAGCAGGTATGTAGAAAAACTACCTGAAATCACCCAGTTGCAAAGCAGTGGGTCAGCCATCTGATAGCCTACATGTTAATGATTCAAACCAAACTGGCACTGTGCTCTGGCTACTGGCAATGAAGAATGTTATGGATAAATGAAATTAACTTCATTAAATTCTGATGATGGCAAATCATGGAAGATCATAGACTGTGGGAAGAGGATAGGAAGCACTGTTTTTTAATCTGTTTTTTTTATTGAAAATAGATACTCCTCTCCTATAATACATCCTGAGCACAGTTTCCCCTCCCTCCACTCCTCACACCTCTTCCCCTAGATCTTTTCCTTTCCAGATCCATTTCCCTTTCTGTTTCCCTTCAGAAGTGATCAGTCCTCCAAGAAACAACAACCACACAGGACAAAACAAGATACAACAATACAAGGCAAAAGCCATTACACCAAGGCTGGACGAGGCAAACCAATAGGAAGAAAAGAGGCCCAAGAACAAGCAAAAAAGTCAGAGACACACCAGCTTCCACAGTTGAGAGTCCCACAAAAACACCAATCCAACGGCTATAACATAAATGCAGAGAACATGGTGCAAACCTCTTTGTTTACTATTTCAGTCTCTGTGAGCCCATATGACAGCCTGCTTAGTTGTTTGGCCACTGGCGATATGACCATGTTCTCCTGGTGTCCTCCATGCCCATGACTCTTACAGTCTTTTCTCTGCCTTCTCTTATGGGTTTCCCAAACTCATAGAGGAGGGATCTGATAGGGTCCTTCAATATGAACTCTATCTGCAGAATTGCTGGCTGTGGGTTTCTGATGCCAGAGGAAGCCTTTCTGATGACAACTGCAAAAGACCGTGATCTATGAATATAGCAAAATATCATTAGGAACCATTTTTTTCTTCCCAGTCATCGTTGAATCTATATTAGGTCTCTGGACTATCCATATTCCATTCCAAGACTTGCCATTCTTTACTCCTGTGAATTTGAGTTATAATAAAATCTTCACTACATTATAAGTCTAAGAAAATCTGCCCTTAAAAAATAGCCATTATGAAAGAAATGTAAGATACTGTTAAAATCCATTCTGGAAAAATGATCATTGGGCATTAAAAGGAATAAGAGTGGTTGTTGTCCTCATCAAAGAATCTTGTTTTCCCAGAATACAGAGACCATTACAGAAAGACACAGCTGGTCAAAATGCAGAGAATGAGCAGTGGGTGCTCAGCCCTAGATGAAATGTCTATAGTTTAACTCTAACACCTTCAACTCAGTGAGCATCGTAGGTGAGAAACAAGAAAGACCCTAGAGGACCAGAAGTCTCTTCAAAGATGTGTCTTCTGTGTATGACAGGGAAGCGTCACCCGTGTAATTGCAGCAATATACTGTCTAAACAGACCTAAATAATGACAACTTCGGTTGACAAGTCAACATCGATTGGAGTTATTTCCCAGGCCCCTGCTATTGGCGAAGAGATTCAGGCAATTAAACACTGAGAAGAGAAATGTAGTATTCACAAGAGATGACAGTCCTAAGAGGTTATCCAATCCCAAATGATCATATAAAAAGAATAAATAAAATTATTACTAAGCAGACTCATCGGGCTGCAATTATCTATTTATTCATATATTTATGCATGTGTATTTGTATATATTGTGATAATGATTAAAGAATAAGAGGCCATTGATTAAAAAATGAATGGGGGCCATATTGGAAGGGTTGTAGGGAGTAAATAAAGGGAATAAATATAGTAATTAAATAAATAATAAATTAATTTAAATAAAATTAATTTTTTTAGCTTTTTGAAATAGGGACTCTCTGTAGCTTTGGAGTCTGTCCTGGAACTAGCTTTTGTAGACCAGGCTACAAACTCACAGATATCCACCTGCCTCTTCCTCCCGAGTGCCAGAATTAACGGTGTGTGCCACCATCCCCCAGGTATATTTAAAACTTTAAGAGAACCTAATGATTATTTTCTTTAAATTACAAAATGCTGTTAGACTGACACAGATTAAGAAAATACACGGCTTCTTTCTGTCACCTGCCAGTGTGAAGGTTCCATCATTGTTGTAATGACAGACAGAACAGCAGTATTCTAATAACTGAAGGATTATGAGACTAAAGGGCAGATAAGTAGTAGAAAATTTTAATCTTAATTCAGGAGCAAAATTTTAAGCATGCTTTATTACAATGAGTTGTAACGGCACATTTGCGTTATAATAACACATACACAGTGGGAAAAATCAAACCAAAACATAGACTGTATTTGTGCAGCAACCAACTTGTTCTAAACATTTAGGAGGTTGTCTAAATATTTGTTTTGTTGACTCCTAAGATCTTCACTACTGTCTCGGCTGTGCATGGTCTAGGGAACTTGAGTAAGATGGCCTGAGCTCAAACAGTGCTTTCTCTTCCTCTCGTGTGGGCTGCATAACGAGTTTGCACTGTATCATTGGGTGTTTACTGATCTCTGTGGTGCAGCGCGCTTTAACATCACTGTAAGAGGAAAAGCAGACTTTCACCAGTCCTCCCTGCAGATAGGAACACTTTAGTTCTCATAGGACGTATTAAAAAAGGATTGGATTTTTTTTTCAAAAATGAAATAGGGCATACATAGTCTCACTATAATGAATGTTTTGTTTTGCAGCAAAGTCTATAAAACATGTAGCTGAATATAAAATTCATTATGAAAAATTGAATATATTACAAATTTCCCTGTAAGAGATCAAGAAAATGGGTAATTATGGAGAAGTGGGAAGAATATTCAAAAACATAAGGAGAAAAGAGAAAGAATATTTGATCACACAGGTTTTACCCAGCAGCCTCTACCCATCAGCACTAACCTGGCTGAGCAAGGTGCCTTCAGTCCTTCAACTTGGAAAAAGGGAGCAAATTGTAACTTGAGATCTTGGACCATCTTGACAAGAAGCCATTACTAACTCAAGTTTGATCGATGGCATCTCCAGATTTGTGCAAGGAGGAATAGTCCATTATTACCAAACATGTATCTTTTAAAAATTATTTTAAGCATTTGGCATAATGTCATGATTTGAGTTAAGTATCTTTTAAAGGTTTGTGAGTTGTTAAATTTTAATCACCTAAAAGCAGTTAATTTTCTTCTGTATGGTAAAATTTGTTCTCCTTTCATGGAGATCTTGAGTTCTACTATCCTTGTATAACTTTGTCAAAGTGGTTTTTCATTTAGAAACAAGTAAGACAATACTGATTAAATTATAATTTAAAAGAGTTAATATAGAGAAAATACTAAATAAAAACTAAAAACACCTCTAAGTAAAGGGGCAAAAAACTAATAGAGACTAATCAGAAGAAAGCTTCAAATTATATCCCTTTAAAAGCACTAGAGTGATAGAAATATTTTTCTCCCTCAGCCTTCCAAGGTGTGGGTGGTCTTAGCAAAGACAGCATGTTGTGAGAATCCACACCTGAAGGACAAAGCCATGTAGACATTCTGAATGGAGCGCATTTGTGTAGACCACAAACAATGTTCTCTTTAAGCATCAATACCAATAAAAACCACAGAACATCCACCCTAAGGAAGAACATAAACAATTGAGGAAAACTGAAAGTGGGAGAGGAGGTCTTCCCAGAAAAGATACACCACATTAGGGATAATATATATAACTTATATATTATAAGTTCATATATATATATATATGAACTTAAAACAAACAAAAGTCTCAATATCCTTAGCATTCCCACTGATTCAAAGAAGGATGGGTCAGCAACAGTTCTGTTGCTGTGATCGGAACTACCACCAGAAACCCGTTATCAAAAGACGCATAGGTCTGGGCTTACAGTTACCTCAACGGGAAGCACAAAGCAGAAGTAACGACCTTGAAGTCAGAAGCGATGAGCAAGTCTAGGCGAAGCCTCTGCCAACCGAAAGGTTGGCTCCTTTCCCTAATAGTGCCACACTGGGCACCAAGTATTCAAATGCCTGAGATCATGGGGAGTACTTATTCAAACCATCAAAAAACAATACAGAAAATTAAGGGGAAAATTGTTACAAACATAATGAAAAATCATGTAAGGTTTTAAACTTGGAAGAACTAGGAAGGGATAATAAGAAAATCCTTGAGGAAGAAGTAAGAGAAATTGTAGAAATGAAAACTCTGGTGTGGTAATTTGAATGTAATTGACCCCCAAAATATCACAGGACGTGGTGCTATTAGGAGGTGTGTCTTCGTTGGAGTGGGTGTGGCTTTGTTGGAGTGGGTGTGGCTTCGTTGGGGTGGGTGTGGCTTTGTTGGGGTGGGTGTGGCTTTGTTGGATGAGTGTGTCACTGCTGTGGATGGATCTGAGTTTGGCTATGCTCAGGATACTGCCCAGTGTCTCAGTCAGCTTCCTGTTGTCATCAAGTTTTAGGACAGTCCTTTCAACACCACATCTGCCTGCACACTCTACACATCCTCCTGGCCATGACGATAATGGACTGAACCTCTGAAACTGCAAGCTGCCACCACAATTAAACATGTTCTTTATAAAAGCTGAAAAGATCATAGTGTCTCTTCACAGCAATTAAAACCCTAAGATATCTGGGGTCACAGAACAGTTTGGTGTAGACAAGGCCCTCTGCCCACTGGCCTCAGAAGGGACTGCGGCTTCAACGTGCAACATGGGTTTTCAACCAGACGTGCCATCACAGTATTTGGGGGCACGGCCTCACCCAAAGCCATGAAGTCAGTACAGATTTCACACTGGTTTAATTGGACCTAAGTGTGTTCACGATGTGTTGTTTCCCATCCTATGAAGATGCCCACAGTAACTGAGAAATGTTGGTCTCATAAAGTAAAGCTGCTAAATGACAACCACGATCATCTCTCATTCCTATAGCTCAAAACAGAGATTCCATATTAATGTTTTTCCCACTTATGTTTATAATTTTAGGCACTGTGGGCACTTAATAAATATGCCTTGAATATACAGAGAAGAAGTAAAATAGAGAACAAATAAAAAATCAATGCCAGTGTTCTTATCTTGAGAGCTCTTTATGCTTCTGTTGGTTGCATAATTTTGCTCAAGTCTCTTTATTCACTTGCAATATTTCAAAATTTTGCTTAGATCTCGCACATATAAGTTTTGAGAAGATTGAATAAGTTGATAATTGGGAAATGCTTAGACTGGAACCTGCTACCTTCTGTTACGTAAGTCTCTGATGTGACTAAAACTTAAATTCTAAATGTCCTTTTCCTTTATGAGATAAAACAATAAAAACATCAAACTTTGTTTACTCTACATAGCTGTTCCAAGTTGAACAGCATCCAACAAACAGAGATCACAGCTGCCGAAGACAAAAACCATGAGATGGCTTGACCCCTCCAGATTTGCGAGAAACTGAAAGATATAGCATCTGTCTTTTCCACCTGTTGAACCAGGGTTTATAATTACCTGGGAAACAAACCATCCCCGGTCGGAATCACTCACTTTCAAATATGAATGGTTGCAGTGATATCCCTCGGATCACGCGCGTGCATATCATGTTGCAGTGGTATTTACCATAGGATGAGGAAAGGGAAAGTCAACCCCCACGTGACCCACCTGCACTATGACTTCGATAAACATGACAAGGATGCTTCTTTCATGGCTTTCTGTTGGGGCATTTGTTCCTATTTCTGTCGTGAGCGCTCATTTTTCTGCAATCAAGTCGCTGTCATTAATTGTCCCCTCCAGTGATGCCTGGCTGCTAGCTTTCTGAAGCCCTTTGTCCTGATGCTGTGTTGGTTCAGATTATACTGTCATTTGCCCTTGAAGCCTGCTGGCTGTCCATCTTGTGTGAGATTGTGCTCCTCATCTCATCATGGAACAGCTGTCCTGGCGTTCATTTTTCTGTTTCCCATTTGTTTCACTTGCTGAAATACAAGAGCCCCACTTCATGGCCAGTTCCATAACAGTGTTTAGAATTATCACCATTGATTTTGATATTGATGTTTTCTGTAATGGGAGGGAATGTATCCTGTCCAGCAGTTGTAAATGTCTCTAATATCTTGCCTTTAGAGTTCCTTGGGAGAACATCATTTCATAAACCTACCAGGAAGGGTGAAACAGGAAACTTGTGGAACAACATTCAGACTTTCCTATCACAGAGCCGTGTTATACTCTGTGGCATGTCTGTGAGAGTTAAACACCAGAGTGGAGTGTCTTCGCAACTTTGCTCAGGGCGTATCTTCTGCTTCACAAATAAATAAATAAATAAATAAATACCAGCTCAAACATCTGAATTTCAATGTGCAGTCTATGTTACGGAGGCTTTTTGAGAACAGAACAAAAAACAGCAAAACCTTTTAAGATTTAACTTTATATTTGGAAAAGTTTCCTATATCTCATATAGTGAGATATATATCATCTCATATAATATGAGATACATACCTCACTATATGGACTGTATCCCAGTGTGATTTATTTCTTATAGACTTTCTTTCTTTTCCTTTCTTTCTTTCTTCCTTCCTTCCTTTCTTCCTTTCTTTCTTTTTCTTTCTTTCTTTCTCCCTTCCTGCCTTTCTTCCTTTCTTTCCTACTTTATTTCTTTCCTTTTTTCTTACTTTCTTTCTTCCTTCCTTTCTTCCAATGTGTTATTTTCTCCTCATAGTAGACTTGATTTAACACTGCTTCCAAACAATTGTCTCTTAAATGAAAATATGATTTAACTGATTTGATACAATTGATGTGCAACAAACATCCTGTGGGTTTCAGTATGTTCTAAAATTGATTATCTCATGCAGGTTATTATACCATTAGTTAATATAAGAAGAGTTTCTCATTAACCTTTACATTTCTCAAAGCTCATACTCAAGAAGCTTCAGATAGGTGATGATAAGTAGTTACTATCCCTAATGTTGAATACACACACACACACACACACACACACACACACACTAAAGCTTATTTCTATTTATCCCATATACAATGTTATTACAATGTTAGAAAATTATTCTAGAATGCTTTGAACTAACAAAAAAACAAGATTTTCTTAGGTAAACTAATGACATGTCAACTTACATCAGATAATCAATTTGAGAAGATACTGAAGAGTCATTGGTAAGACACCAATTGTCTCTAATGACCTAAATCACATATCTACAGCACCATTGCTTGAAAATAGTGATAGATCAATTTGAAAAGGAAAGAATAGGAAACAGTTTGAACACAAATAATTTAAGCGTATGTTCTTGAATGTTTAACAGTTGGTTATCTCCTCCATTTATGCTGGTTTCTCTCCAGGTATGATACATATTCCTTATCTGCCTGCTTGCTCTCTTCTCGATAAACAGAAACCTGGCTAGCATGCTTCAGAAATTCTTCCTGAAGAGCAATTTGGGCAAAGGTGTAAAATTACACAGACATGGATTAAATGTGACTGATGTCTAGCTAGGATCCATCATTAAGCCATATATTATAAATTGAAAAACATGGCTCTTTCAGCTCAGTAAGAAAAATAATTCAAATTATCTCCTCTTGGAGATAATCTTGCTTTAGATTTCATAATGGTATACAGGTAAAACTCTGCAATCTCTATTCTCAGAATTATCTACTTATTGGTAGAAGTGGGCTTAGACACTAAGTGTAGAATCTATTCACTGTATACCTTTGTGTTTATTCTAGATATCAAACCCAACAAATGATCATTTTTTGTTTTATATTTATTTTTAAATTTTTAACTTTTTTTAAAAGTGAAAATAGATTCTTCTATCATACAACAATAAATCCTGACCACAGTATCCGCTTGTTGTTCTTAATTCCTGTTTGGCTGAAGGGGTAAAGACGGTTACACAAGGAAAAGACACAGACACGCTGCGGTCCCACGTGGGTGCACTTTTAATGGAGGAGGGGCAACAAACAGGTGGGGAGGGGCGTGCAAACACAGTAGGGAAGGCGGGAAGGAAAAAGAGGCGAACTCGTGACAGTCCTTGCTTTTAACGGGGAATGCAAAGGCTTCTGGGAAGTGTGTTCCGCGCTTGCGTGTGCTGGAGTCCAGAGGGATGCTGGGAGCGGTGGCTCCATCCACTCGTCCAGATCACACACATGCACTGTCTCCAAGATGTACTCCCCCTCCTCTGTTTCCCCTCAGAAAAGAGACAACAAGCAAACATGACAGAAGAAGATTCAATAGGACAAAACAAAAGCCATCACACCAAGTCTAGACAAGGCAACCAACAAAGAAGAAAAGGTTCCCAAGAGGAGGCAAGATAGTCTGAAACAAACCTGTGCCCATTGTTAGGAGTCTCACAATAAACACCAAGCTAACAGCCATAACTTGTATGCAGAGGACCTGGCCAAAACTCAGGCAGGCCCCTTTATTGCTGCATAAGTCTCTGTGAGACTCTGTGATTTCCTGTGACCCCTGTGAGCCTTTGTGAGTCCCTATGAGCCCCTGTGAGACCCTGTGGAGCCCACATAGTTGACTAAGTAGTTTATGTTCTCCTGGTGTTCTTGATCTCACTTTTCTCTCCCTCTTTTGTGGGATTTCCCAATATTCATGAGAAGCGACTTGATGGATACCTCCAATTTAGACTCTAGAGAAACAATTTATCACTAAGCCCTCCAAATATCATTCTGATGATGCATCTAATACTACAGATCACCTGATCATCAAAATTAAAATATACTCAAAATACTTGTATTAACTTCCCTTGAATTTTGTTTTTATTTTCCAGCAATTCAAAGAACAAGAGATCTGTCAACTACTCAGAATTTAGTTATAGTCTTTTTCATTGGAAATTAAGGATGGAGAATCATATCAGAAATTAGATTATATGATATAGGAAAAGAAAGGAATTTGAAACATTAGAGTTCTGGACAGCATTGAAGAAGTCAGAGAGAGAAGCACCCTGCTTTTCATGATGTTCATGATGTGTTCTCTATACATGTGGCCATTTTTTTTTTTTTTTTTTGGTTTTTCGAGACAGGGTTTCTTTGTAGCCTTGGTGCCTGTCCTGGAACTAGCTCTTGTAAACCAAGCTGGCCTCGAACTCCCAGAGATCCACCTGCCTCGGCCTCCCGAGTGCTGGGATTCAAGGCGTGCGCCACCACCGCCCGGCTCACATGGCCATTTTCTAATAACTGTGCACATGGCAGGTGGACAACATAGAAAGATGGGTGAAGCCACTGAGCAGCAGAACAAACGAGGCTGGAAAGAGAAAACCTGGGACGTCATAGGGGAAAGTTTCCTAATGCCTGGATAGAAACAAATGGGGAATTCAAAACACAGAACACCAGGACAGCCAACGTTCTTTGCCCTTTCACTTTCAGTGCTCTATCTTTTCTGGAATTAGAGCCCTCGGGGTTGATTGACTGTAGTAATAAGAGCAGTGGGGCTGCATCCCCAGCACCCCGGGCACCTGGCTAGCTTATACCCTGAAATTATTACACAAACACTGTATTCTTTTAATCACTGCTTGGCCCATTTCTATCTAGCCTCTTCTAGGCTAACTCTCGCACCTGGACTAGCCCATTTCTAATAATCTGCTGTAGCCCACGAGGTGGCTTATCAGGGAGATTCTAGCCTACATCAGAGCTTCATTGCAAGCGTCAGAGAGCAGAGCTATCAAGACTGAGCTCACTTCCTCTTCCTCCCAGCATTCTGTTCTGTTTACTCCACCCACCTATGTTTTAACCTATGAGGGCCAAGCAGTTTCTTTATTGCTTAACCAATGAAATCAACAGATTGATATATGACACTCCCACATCAATTGACTGTTTAACATCATAGCACACTGTTGCTATTATTGTTAGCTAACTAACTATGTTTGTAAATAATCTGTCACTATAGCAAAGTCAGAATCAGCTTAAGCGGTGAGTGCTTCACCCCAATGACTAGGCAAGAAAAAGTCGAAGCAGATGCCAGTTCAACCATAAACTATATGTTTTCTCTCAATTATACCCTTTTCCAGGTTCAATTATTGTTCCACAACTTCTATTAACATATGGTTCCATGAAAATTATATTTAAAAGGCTCTTAGCAACAGGCACTATTGAATTTAAAAATTCAAAACCTAATTTTGCATATAAAATAAAATACTCATATTCTTCAGTTTATTCTTCAACAAAACTATACACAAGTAATCAGTATATAGTCTATTATAGGTCACATGAGTGTATATATATATATATGCTTATATATTATACATAAGAGCACACATATATAAGAGCACACATATATTGAAAGAGAGAGAGAGAGAGAGAAAGAGAGAGAGAAAAAAAACCTTAAAGAAGTAGAGAATTGCCAAATAATTCACTCAAGGTTCACTACCTAGAAAGTGTCAAACACAATAACTAAACATGGATGTTTCAAATCATTTCTATGGCAATTTTACCACATGGTGGCAACATGTCTTCCTTGAAAGTTATGGCTCTTATAACATCAGTATAATTTTTATTTAGAAAATAATATGGTAATATTGAAAAATAATGTTTATTTCTCTCATAGACAGAGCAGAGGCTGTGTCATTTATCATACAGTTGAGATGGATTTGGGGGGATGCTCATAACCTCTTCATTTGTTTTTTCTGGTGGTTCATTGGAACTAAGACAAACTTTCTTTTGTTTTAATTGAAAAAAGAATATTTTTCATGTAGTACAGCCTCATCAGAGTTTCCATTCCCTCAACTCATCCCAGATCCCCTATCTCCCCACCCACCCAACTTCAACCCTTTTTTTCTCTCTCTTTGTCTCAGGCAAATAATCAGCAAACAAAAACAAACCTTAATAATAAATTTAAAAACAAGAAAAATACACACAGAGAGATACACACAAGAAAACCTAACATCTATAAAAACACAAAATTGGAAACCATAAAATACATCCAAGAAGCTGTATGGCTGAAAAAAAAATTCCCCAACAAAGCTTTATTCATTGAAAAGTCTATATGAAAAATGGTTCATTATATCTTGGTTATCTACTACTGGCATGGACCTCCACTTGAGTGTAGTTAATATACCCAGTGAGACTCCATTGGAGAAACCTCACCTTTCCTTTGCATCTGGATGGTTAGTTGGAGATAGCTTCTTAGTCATGGATGGGGGCTCATGTCTACTCCACCTCCCAGTGCTGTCACCCCATGTCTGGCTTACACCTGTGCAGCACTGCACAGGATGCCACAGTTTCTCTATGCTCCTATGTATGTTTTTCCTGTTGTATCTTGAAGACACTGCTTTCTTCCTGCCCTCCATCCCCTGCTGCTCTAGCACCCTTTCGTCCGTCTCTTCCACTTAGCTCATTGAGCTCTAAGGAGAGGGGTTTGATGAAGATATCCTATGAAGAACTGAGTGTTAGGGCTGGAGTCAGCAGTTAAGGGCACTGGTGGCTCGCCCAGAAGACCTACGTTAAATTCCCAGAAGCCACATGGTAGCTCGCAACTGTCTGTAACCTCAAGATCTGACACCTTCACACAGGCATACAAGCAGCTAAATCACCAATTCACATAAAATAAATAAATAAATAATGGGCTTATTTATTTATTTATTTATTTATTTATTATTTTTAGACAGGGTTTCTCTGTAGCTTTGGAGCCTATCCTGGAACTAACCTTGTAGACCACGCCTTCCTCAAACTCACAGAGATCTGCCTGCCTCTGCCTCCCAAGTGCTGGGATTAAAGGCGTGCAACACCACTGCCCGGTAATAAATAATGAATTTTTTTTTAAAAAAAGGGAAATATATCATTAAAATGTAGTAATAAGAGCGGCGGGGCTGTGTCCCGCCACCCGGCTAGCTTTACCTGAAATAATTACACAGAAACTATATTTTTTTAAACACTGCTTGGCCCATTATTTCCAGCCTCTTATTGACTAGCTCTTACATATTGATCTAACACATTTCTAATAATCTGTGTAGCCCACGAGGTGGCTTACCAGGGAAGATCTTAACCTGCGTCTGTCTGGAGTGGGACAATCATGGCGACTCTCTGACTCAGCTTCTTTCTCCCAGCATTCTGTTCTGCCTACTCCACCCAGCTAAGGGATCGCCTATCAAAATGGGCCAAGGCTGTTTCTTTATTCGCCAATGACCTTCCTCCATCATTAAAAAAAGGACTGAGTGTCCATGCGGAATGATGGTGGTGCATGCCTTTAATCCCAGCACTCGGGAGGCAGAGACAGGCAGATCTATGGGTTTGAGACCACTCTAGTTTATGGAGTGAGTTCCAGGCACAGAGCAAAAAACTGATCTATGGGTATAGCAGAATGCCATTGGTTGCTAGCTTCACTTACGAGAACAATAGTATATGAATTTCCCCTATGCTAATGAACTTTAGCCACCTGCGCAATGTCAGGTACGGTAGAACAGAATAATCTCAAAGCCCTGTTAGGTTTGAATATTATCTAATGCTACCAGAATTAGTTCTTTGTGTGTACAGCACTTTTTAGTAGCATAGGCTGTTGTTGAAACAAAAACTCTGTGTACTGTGTTGTTTCTGCTGTTGCTAATTCTATTTGTTTTCTTATTTCTTAAAAATTTGTAATTTATTGGCAATTCTAATATTATTGTCATTTTTTATATTGAAAGGACACCTGCACACATGAAAACAAACTTACCGTCCATGTAATATGCAAATTACATAGAGTTTTTAGTCAATAATATTTTAAAAATTGAAATATTATATCTGCAGTTTTTTCTTATGATCCAAGTTTTAAGAATTTCATATTTTTTTAAAAAAATGCCAGTGATGATATTTTAACTGTGAATATAGCGGTTTGCATAAATTTGTTGCCTTCTTTGAGCACAAATTGAGAATAACCTAAATGAGTGGTTTGCTACCAAACTATTTGACACCTTTAGATATAAGTTATTGAGTCTCTTCAGATTGTATGGACCTTAAAGGATCCCTTGAAAACAGGGATTCAGACCCTGCTGGAGGTGATAATGTGTGAGCTAAAACCCCTGGAAAGAGGGATTCAGAGCCTGGTGGAGATGTGTTCAAAGACATCAGGGAACCAGCGAGCAAAAAAGATGTTTGTTCTCTGAAGTCTAACTTACCTGATTCAGACAAAAGTTTGTGTCAATAGTCTATGTAAAAAAGAAATGTTCATTCAGAACAATAAGAATGGCTAAGGATACCCTGGAATTATTAACAATTAGCAGTCATGGATTTCTTGCATGATACACTGCTCTGAAACACCAAATACCAACTAATGCATTCACTACAGAAATATTTTTGAGTGTCCTCTACAGGACAGCCATTGTAGACAACGCAGTTGTATTAGGTACTTTTCTCGCCATCTTGGTGACTCTCTGTAAGAAGGAATTTAGGAGAGAGGAGGTGTCAGCTCACAATCTGAGAGGCTGTGATGTCATGATTCGGGAGGCATTGAAGATTGCAGTTTATGGTGCCAGCCTCTTGCAGCTGCTGTTTGTTCAATTCTTTATATCTCTGTGGGGCTGGAGCAGAAATAGGTAAACCTGCCAAGTCATTGTATTCAAGGTTCACCCCATTCCATGCCCACCTCCCCTAGCGAGGACTCACCTTCCAAAGGCTCCTCAACTTCAACAAAGAGCATAAACAGCTGGGTAAGATGCCAAGAGTTCAAACACACGAGCTTGTGAGGGACAACTCACATTTAAGAGCCAAAAGGCAATATGGGAGATAAATAAAAACTCCTGTTACCATGAAGTTTACTCTTGAAATCCTGTTCTCTGTGCTCCCTGTTTTCTCGTCTATTTGACTATCTTTGGAGCAACTTGAAGTGAAATCCTCAGGAGATCAGCCTGTGCCATCTTTCTGTCTTCATCAAATCAGCCTCCCATGTCACTCACTACATTCTATTCTGCCTAAACTTTTAATTAGCTACTTGATCAATCAGTTACCTCCTACTTGTAGTCTTTGAGTTGATACCATTACAATCTTTCTCCAGAGTGATGCTCCTGTGAAGGCAATTGCCTAAGGATTGCAGAGATTCCTTTAAAGTTCAAAGGAAACAGAGCCATAAATTCTGTCAGGATCGTAATCATAAAGAAATATAATTCAACTTTCTAAAATGGAGCAAATTAATTTTTTCTGGAATATAGAAATAGGCCTATTTTTTCCAGTTCTGCCAAGATGCTTTTTATTTTATGTATTAATTGATTCTGTTCCTTTTTATGAAAATTGATTGAAAGATTGTAACATTTATTGATTTAAATGTAATGATTCAAAATGAAAAAGACAAGTATCTTTTATTATTAAGCATGAAAGACACCAAAGAGATTTAGCTGCTTTCCAAAGCAGCTTGCCAGGCTTTCCAATTTCTATGATGCAACAATTCCAAAATTGTTGTGGTTCAACAGTTCACAATAAATGTGAATTTTTAAAAATTTTAGTGAAACATAGTAAGATTGTCTAATATGGTAATATCTCCAGTGATTGCAGAAATAAGAATATGTGAGCAAATTATTATAGCCAGAAAATAAAATCAATGAAGTTGCTATTATAATTTTTAAATATTTCTCAATCTTTAATTATCAATATACAGCACACAGTTTTTAGGGAGCTTTTCAAATCTTAATCCACACCAAATGTAAATATACAGCTGAGTAGTCATTATAAATAATTCACCTTGTTTTTTGACAAATAGTGTAATAATTATCACTAAGAGAAGAATTGCATCCGTAATATATACCTTACTTCAGAAATCTGAATCTTAAGGACAGACACAGGAATTGACATAACATATGGTTATGAAAACTATAAAATGTCCATTGGTATATTCTTCTAAATTTCATATACAATCTGCTTCCTGTCATGGAAAACATAGTGGTATTGATGATGGAGGAAGCTCCAGATTTTTCTGTGCCATTTTATTATAATTATCATCAACTACCCATTGTGTATGATGGCAATGTTTACATATTTTCCTCATTTTTGCAAATACCTTATAAAATGAGGGCCCATACATATTATATGTATATTTATTAGTTATTTCACATGCAATACTAAAATTACCCCTTAAATATCCTTGTCCCACTTCAAAATGTTCCAATTCTCTATTATCCTTGGACTTGTATAACCTGGGAAATCTGTGTGGGAAGGTGCAGTAAGGCAGGGGTCTGTGTCCCATTGTCTCAGCCACTCTTGGTCTGCTACACTGGCTCTTTCTGTCACCTGCAGTCAGCCCTCCTGGCTGGCTGAGAGCATGGGGGGAGATGGAGACGCTTTTGCATTTCCTCCCATGGTGAATCATGTACCTTCCCTGGTGGTAGAATTTGGGACAAGCTGAGTTGTTTCATCAGAGATAATGCTGGAACAGAACAAGCAAAGCCTGCTGGCAGAACAGCGTGGTACTGGAGTATAGTAGGATCACATCCTTGCAGAGGAAATGGCAAACACTTTAAGAAGCACTGCTCTCTTCTGTACTCAAGGGATTTCACAAGAAGTTGCTTCCAGGTTTGAGGTATTTATCTAAAGCCTAGTTTAAAATCCCTCTTCTGATGTGTAGGAGCGACGCCCGTCAGGAGCAACACTAAGAAATGGTTTTCAGTTCTTCCTAAAATTATGCCTTGCTAAAATGTACTGTTTTTTCTGTATTTAGAAATCATGTGAATGTTTTTCTCTTTATCTTGACCAATATTGTTGTTACAAATCTTTGCCCTTTGGAAATAGACACACAGGGTCGTAGACATAGAGTGCGTGATAGAGAAGCACCTTCTATTTTAGCTCTTGGGTGACTAATGGACTTTTAAGTAAGCTTTTAAAGTCAGAATTCTTCAAATTGAGGCATAAATGGGGATTATGTTTTTTCCTCCCTCTCACCTGAGAGAAATTAGTTCACGAAATTGTCCTAAAAAATGACATTCACTTAGATCATAAGGGGCATCTTCAGGGAATCCCACCACAGGGTAAAGTAGTATTGGCCCCTGGCACCCCGGGTGAGGCCCATCTGAGAGATCACTGGGGTGGCTGTGAGGGAAGGTGACAGCGATTGGGCTGCTTGCACTTGCCCTGAGATTCTTCTAGGCAGGGAGAGTTACACAAAAACATTGCAAGAAGGAGAAGAGAAATGGATAGTATGATCTGAAACTGTACGTAACATGCATGACACATAAAAGGACATACACCTGAAAAGACAATAAATTAAAATAATCAGCAACCTAATAATATCCAAATGAAATAAAAGAGAACCAGGTAAAAATTGAGTACGTGAAAACACAGAAGATACATTAAGGATTAAAAGAAGAAAATATAACAACAAATGTGAAATGAAAATAATAGTGTGAGAAATAAAATAATTCACTGGGTATGGAAGCAAACACCTTTATTCCCATCGTTCAGGAAGCAGAGGACAGCCGGGTTTATATAGGGAGGTCCAAAACAGCAGAGTTAAAAATATCCTTCTCAAAAATAATTAATAAATGAAAATAAATATAAATGAATACAATACGTTTTAAAATATAAATAATAAAATGGAGTTTTTTTCCCCAATCCTAATTCATCATAAAAATTCATTATCTTAAGAAAAGGTCGACAGAAAGAAAATCTAAAAATGCTAATGTTAGTAGGGAAATTCAGTTTTATAAACTGACTCATTTGTATTTAATGTGTATGAATGTCTTGCCTGTGCAATTCTTTGAACAAAGTATATCTAGTATCCTCAGAGAAAATAAGAAGGTAGCACATCCTCTTGGATTTGAGGGGCTTGTGAGCGTCTATGTGGGACTTGGATTCGTGTCCGCTGGAAGAGCAGCCGTGTTCTTAACTGCTGACCCATCTCTCCAGTCCTAGAATTAATTTACACATCCGAAAAATCCAATCCATTTAAATTTAGTCCACCTTAGAGTACTGAAAACTCATATATAAAGATGAGATAACATCATGGTAAGAGTCAGATATTACCAAAATGAAACAGAGAAACAAAAAGCATCAACAAAGGGACAGAGCATGAGCGTGGTCACCACAGCCAGGCACGGTGGCTGCATTCCTACCATGCTAGCAGCAGAGTGTCTGAGATTAAAGATTTACCATGAGATCAAGGTCAGATCAGACAACACCAAGAGTATTAAGCCAACCTTGGGCTACACACCAACATCAAAGGAAAGTGGATATGGGGGAGAACGAAGGAAAGATTAAATAAAATGTGTCAATATTATATTCCTGTGGTTAGATGTCCGAGTTAGGGAATTTGTCAATATTATATCTCTGTGGTCAGATGTCTTAGTTAGGGAATGTGTCAATATTATATCCCTGTGATTAGATGTCCTAGTTAGGGAATTTGTCAATATTATATCTCTGTGGTCAGATGTCTTAGTTAGGGAATGTATCAATATTATATCCCTGTGGTTAGATGGCTTAGTTAGGGAATGTGTCAATATTATATCCCTGTGGTCAGGTGTCTTAGTTAGGGTTTCTATTGCTGCAGTGGAACACTGTGACCCAAAAGTAAGCTGGGGAGGAAAGGATTTATTTTATTTACACTTGCACATGGCTGTTCATCACTGAAGGAAGTCAGGACAGAAACTCAAACAGGCAGGATCCTAAAGGTAGGAGCTGACGCAGAGGTCATGGAGGGAAGCTGCTTACTGGCTTGCTTCCCATGGTTTGCTCAGCCCAATTTCTTATAAAACCCAGGACCAGCTGACCAGGGATGGCACCACCATGGGCAAGACCCTCCCAGAGTTGTGTTTAGGGTAAAAAATAATTCCTCTTTTTCTGCACTGAGAGGATTCTTTTAACCTTGCTAAACCCGAACCATTCTCAAAAGTAATTCCTATAATTTTTCATATTTTAATGGAAATATTTAAATTTCATCTGTATTCTCATTATTAATATGGATGAACTAACCTGTGGGTGACATTTGTATATTCAGGTATTGAGCTCTAAGAGTATATATTTACATAAAATTACAATATACCACAAGAAAATACTATTTCACTGGTAACTTCATAGGAAAAAATATTTACAGTGAATTGAACTGAAATTTAGTAAGATGTTTAAAAGTTGAATTATTGAGTTAATTATACACTCATATGCAGTTTAAGTATATGTAGAAACACTGTTCACTTTAATATTTTTCAATTTGAAAACAAAAACATAGTATAAGACAGAAAACAGGCAATTGAGGAAATTCAACAATATTGCTTCCCAACTATAATTTAACTCATTTCAGTGTATTTCTCTGTATTGAGCTCGGCACTATTTGATTCGTGAAGCAGATTTCTGTCTGCTACCATGATCAACACATTCACTTGTCCTCCCTTAGGACCCACACCTGCCTGTCCTCTCTAACCCCGACTCTAACCACTAGTGTGCCAGCAACTAATCTGTATCTTAGATTTTGACAGTCCAAAGGTTTTACACAAATGGAGTCATGTACTCTGTGTTATTTTGGAATTGCTTTCTTTCTCATTCATTTTAAATCCCTAATAATTCATGAAAACTATTGTATGCAAATTGGTACTTGGCTGAATCATTTCCCTGCCCTGTGAACTCATCAGCTAGAGCAGTTTGTCCTCAGGCACCGAGGCCACGTGGCATCATCAGAGACAGGCGTGAGGATTAGTGGTGTGAATATAAATTATTGTCCTTCTGTAATGAATATCTAAGAATGTAAGTACCAAGTCGTAAGGTAAATCCATGTTCGGTTTAACAAACTGCCAAGATATCCCAGTCTCTGTCATTCCAGACCAGTTTAACCATGAAGCATTGATTCCGTTTCTGCACAGTCACTTTGCCATCTGCTGTGCCCATCATTTCTCGCTCCAGCCAGTCTGATAGGTATGTTGGTCTCCCACCGTAGAGGACTGTAGTAGTGGTTTGTTATGTCCTCGGCATCTGATGGTGTTAAGCACGTTTTTGTGTGCTTATTGCAATCCAGATATCCTTTTAGTGAAAGTTTGTTAATTAGTTTTGTGCTTCTTATTAGTATGTTTTCTCGGCTAACTTAAGAGTTCTTAACTCGTCTTCCTAGAGTTCTTGACTAGTCCTCTGAGAGTTCTTGACTAGTCCTCTGAAAGTTCTTGCCTCGTCCTCTGCGAGGTGTATGATTTGCAAGTGGCTACTCTACTCTCTAGCTCTCCTTTCTTCCCTTCTCATATGGGTTTGCACAGATCAAAGTTCAGTTTTGTTTATTGAGACAGGATCTAATGTTTCCCATACGGTTTTTGAACTCAGGATGTAGCAGAAAATGGCCTTGAATTCTGATCCTCTTGCCTCCACCTACGGAGTGTGGGGATGACAGATTACTGTCATCGTTGCTGGTTTATGCCAACAGGTGGATGAGATCCAAAGCTTCCTGCCTGTTAGGTAAACACTTAACCAACAGCTAGTTCCCCAGCCCTGAAGTTCTGCATTTTTATGACATAATTCACTCTGACGTCATATTTCCAAAGATGAACTTTAGTACAGCAATTGCCTAGGGTATGCAGTTGCTTCCACATCACTGGTTAAAAGATATTCCATCAATAGCTTCTGAAGCATTTTCAAAAGTCAGTTGGATATATTTGTGAGGGTCTAATTTATTTCCTGTTCTGTTTATTTGTGTCTCAATGAGTCTTTAATGATAAAACCAGCCTTGTAGAATGGGATAGTCTAGTTATGAATTTTAATATACTATTCTGTCCAGTACACACACTCATACTCACACAGGCACACACACACACACACACACACACACACACACACACACAAACACACATACTGCTAGTTGGATGGACATTGACATCAATTGTATCTATGAATTTGTCCATTTCTCTTTGAGATTCTGTCAGCCTCTATTAATATATTTTGAAACCCTTGATTCATGAAAACAGTTACGATCTTTGTTTCCTCTGGACAAAAGGATCCTTTTATTGTTGCACAATCACCCTCTTTGTCTGCAGGAAGCAATTTTCTTTGTGCTGAAGTCTATATGATTAAGCCTCTCCTGCTTCTCTACACTAAAGTTGTCAAGATCCATCTTCTCTAGCACATCCCTTCGTCTTCCATGCTTCTTAAGCTGAAATGAGTGCCTTGCCTCATGAGCAGAATGTGTATCCGCTGTGCCAATCATGACCTGTGCAATTTTGTTTTTATATTTAACACAGTGATTGACAAGTTCACAGTATTTACTTTCTGTTCTGGTCTTATTTGTTCCTCTTCTTTCCAGATATCCCTTCTTCTGATTCTTCTTTCTTTCCTTTCCATGAAAATTTAGGCAATTTTAGGAATTTTCTTTTGATTTCCTCCAAGTATTTTTAATTGATTTCTACGAGAAGAGAGTGTACTAGCTAATGTTTAAGGATTAACAAGTTAGCAATAAATTCTTTAATCTGGCAATGTTCATATTTTCCTCTGACTTCATGAAAAATATGGTTTGATTGGGTGTAAAATTAATTATTGGTAGCTATTTTTATTAGTATTTGAAAAAATAATCACTTGCTTTGGGTTCCTATGGATTAAGAGAATAAACACACCTTTATTTGAATTAACTTCTATCATGCAGCTGTTAGTTTTATTTGATGCGTGTGCATGTGTGTGTGTGTGTGTGTGTGTGTTTGGAGTCATGTTAGGTAAGGTGAAAAGTAAAAGATAGTTACTGTTGTAATTATAAGATGTTTGTTTTGTAAATTTATTTCAAGCAGTGGCTGAGTGGATCAAATTAATAATTCCCCGAAACATATTATCTACTGACTTCAGGTATATTTTGAAGGCAAG
Source organism: Microtus oregoni (assembly GCF_018167655.1). Classification (NCBI taxonomy): domain Eukaryota; kingdom Metazoa; phylum Chordata; class Mammalia; order Rodentia; family Cricetidae; genus Microtus; species Microtus oregoni. The sequence goes on along the minus strand of NW_024543077.1, from coordinate 7,602,177 downwards.
CCTGTTGTCATATAAAACATGATCATGAATAAAAAACATAGATTAAACATGGGTAAGATAAAAAATGAGAGGTCTAGCTTAATTATTTTATTTGTTTTACATGGTTTATAAGCATTTACATGCGCAGCATCCTACCATACTTAAATATATCTAAGACATGATGGAGACAAAGAAGTTGCAAAAAATGATTTTTACTTATTATATCAGTAATATCAAAGAGGTTAGATGGCTATCAAATATCTCTAAGCCACTATATACAGCAAGAATTGGGTGTGTTTTTAGGTTTCATTGGAGGCTTGTGGAAGCTTGTACAATCACATTATCTAGAACTAGGAACTAAAAGGCATGGTTTAGTTACTGCTGTAGACTCTCCTCTTCAGTTTTATATTTAAATATCCTGACAATCCACCAGAAACATGAGTGCTTTCTGACCATATTTAAATCAAATTTCAAAAAAAAGGAAAGTAGGGGCAGCCTTTAGAGAGAACAATAAAGTGATGCAATTAATTTTTACTGCCCGATTTGTATTTTTATGGTTCGAGCTCTGTCTGTGATGAACAAACTCCTTTATGACAGCCAACACTATTTCAGGTAGCACTCACTGAAATTCTCATTCTGGGCTGGCTCTCATCAGCTATAGCACTGCATAAGGTGCCTGGTGTCCCAACACAGATTTGCCTTGTAGAACTATGAAGATAAAATAGTGTCTCCGTGTTGTTGTTGTTTTGTTTTTGATTTTTTTAAGACAGGGTTTCTCTGTAGCTTTGGAGCCTGTCCTGGAACCTGCCTTTTAGACCAGGCTGGTCTCGAACTAACAGAGATCCTCGTGCAGTTGACCTGAGCTAGTGACAGCTCACTGGCTGTAGAAGAATAGATGGGAAACCTCCATAGGACTGAACTAGGCCCTCTGAATGTGAGGCCCTGCTTTAGCAGGATCCCCCGAGCTCCATCTGATGTTTGACTGTGGTTCTGCATCTGCTTCCATCAATTGCTAGATGAAGGCTCTCTGAGGACAATTGGGTTAGGCACCAATCTATGGGTGTAGCAGAATATTGTTATGCATCATTTACATTGATATTGTTTTTCCTCCAGTCGTGTTTCGTTCTATGCTAAGCCTCTTGGTCATTTTGCCTGTAGTGCTCCAAGCAGTGTCCAGGATGTGGCCTAGACAGTCAGTGGAATGGGACCAGGATTTATACCTAGTGCATGAATTGAGTTTTTGGAGGCCATTGCCTTTGAAGAGATACCTTGCTCAGCCATGATACCATGGTACAGGGGGAGAGACTCAGTTCTGCCTCAGACTGATATGCCAGATTTTGTTGACTCCCCATAGGAGGCCTTACCCTTTTTGAGGAGTGGATGGAGAATTGGGTGGAGGGAAAGAATTGGGTGCGGGGAAGTTGGGGGTGCAGGAAGAAGGGACAAAGGGTGAACTGTGCTTGGTATGTACAATAAGTAAAAAAACACTTGAAATTAAAAATAAAAAAAAATAGTGTCTTCCAGTGTACCCTGACTACAAGTCTGATGAAAAGAGCTTGGGCCTTTCTTTAGCTGTAGGTTGGCTTCTGAGTCCTCTGTGTTATTTTTTTACTAAGCTGAAAAATTCACAGCTTCTGGCTATCTCAGCAATTAGCTAAACAAGACCAGTGAAGTGACCCTAGTGTTTATTTTACATAATTTCCATAATCATCCCAGACGCTCACGATTATAAATGGTGTTACACACTTATGCATGGGAATATCTTTTATTCTGATGTGTAGGTGAAATTGAAATTCAGTCATTTCTGTTGTTCTTCTCTTGCCCAGGATAGAACCCAGAGCCAAGTAAACTCTAAGCAATCAGTCAGCTACAGAGCCCCACTGCCAGCCGGAAGTAATCATCCTAAGAGCATGAGAGTCTTGAGAAGCCAACAGAGACATAACAATTCATCTACTTCTGCACGCAGCTGTGCCATTCATTTTAACGTATTTTCTTCAATACACTGACCCGGTGTAATTTGTTCATTCCAGGACTAAAAGCCTAATTGTATTATTCTCTCTTTCTTCTCAATTCCAGTATTGAAGTCGAATTTCTTAGCTTCGGAACATTTTTTTACGGGAACGTTTGCTCAACATGAGTAGTGCTTGCATTATTTTCTCCTCTTGAGAGGTCAGTGCAACGTGACAGGCTCTGAGAGTTGAGGAGCTACAGAAATCAGCATGCCTGTTTGAAAAGTAATCAGCACCTTGAATACAAGACCTGTTGGATGCTTTTGCATTTGTGTATTTCAAACTATTTTACTGTTTTATTTCATTTTCTTATACATTTATTTTACATCCCAACCAAAGTTTCTCCTCCCTCCTCTCCTCCCAGCGTGCCCGCCCTCCAACCCCCACATCCCCATTCCCCTATTGACTCCTCTTCCGTTTCTGTTTAGGAAATGTTAGGTCTCCCATAAATATTAACAAAAACATGGCCTATCAAACTGCAGTAAGACTAAGTATCTCCCATATATTAAGTTTGGCAAGGTGACCCAGTAGGAGGAGTAGGGTTCCAAACGCCAGAAAAAGAGTTAGAGATAGGTCATGCTCCCACTATTAGGAATCCTGCAATAGACAAAGCTACCCAACCTCCCCACATATGCAGAGGGCCTCGGTGAGTCCCATGTAAGATTCCTGGTTGTTGGGTCCGTCTCTGGGAGCCCCTATGAACCCAAGTTAGTTGATTCTGTGAGTTTTCTTATGATAGCCTGGACCCCTCTGACTCCTATCATTTTTCTGCCCTGTCTTTAGCAGGATCCCCTGAGCTCCATCTAATGTCTGACTGTGGTTCTGCATCTGCTTCCATCAGTTGCTGGATGAAGGCTCTCTGAGGACAACTGGGTTGGGCACCCATCTATGGGTGTAGCAGAATATTGTTATGCATCATTACATTGATATTGTTTTTCCTCTAGTTGCGTTTAGTTCTATCTTGGTCATTTAGCCTGTAGTGCTCCAAGCATGTCAGGGATGCGCTTATTCTCCTGATATGGGTTTTAGGATAGACTGGTCTTTCGTTGGCCACTCCTTCAGTCTTTAGGTCACCCTTACCTAATCACATCCCATAGGCAAGACAGACTCTAGGTCTAAAGTTATGTGGCTGAATTGATGTTCCTTTACCTCCACTTGAAGTCTTTCCTGGTCACAGGAGATGGCCAATTCAGGCTGCATATCCATTATTGCCAGGAATCTTGGTTAAGGTCATCCTTGTGGTTTCCTTGTGCCAGATTTGTACTTGGCCTTCAAATACACCTCGTTACTGGTAGTCTTATCAGAACTCTTTCCCCCCGCCCCAACTTCTGTCTACCCAAACCTGATTGTTCTTATTCCTATCCAGATCTACTTACACGTTACCTTGTACTCTCTGAAACTGCAGAAGCAATAGGTTACTGCAGATAGGAGTCTCTCCACTTCTCTCCATCCTGGTTGCTGATATAGATTATTGTAGGGCCGGAGAGAATTGCAACACAGCAGGTTATTCATTAGAAATTCCGGAGTACAAATCAAATTCCACAGTAGATCATCCAAACATAATGATTTTGTCAGGTTCTAACTGAATCGCTAATGCATATACTATTTTAAGTCTTTGTGTAATATAACATGTTCCCTTATTAATTTAAACCCCGCCTAACAAACCCATGTTTCATTTCTTGCTGTACAGATCTTTGAATATTATCATCTAAATAAAAAATACAATACTGCATCTTTTAAACAAGAAAGATGTTGTAAACACGTATGAACTTATCTCTCTCTGATAAGTTCTTTGGATACATTTGACAATGTCACCTTCTATGAACAAGTTACTTTTTCAGTGCACATGTATTTGCATATTATAGCACAGACATGAACCAATTTAGAAATTCAGCATTTTATATGCAGAGCTTAGAAAATGTTAATATGGGTGCTAATATATCTTTCCTTATAAAATATAACTCTTGAAATCACATCTTATGATGTTTGTACATATGTTAGTTAGTCTTATCAGTATAATTATCTTTCAATAAGATCAAGAAAAATTAATAATCAGGAGCTTTGATTAGCCTAACCATTTATAACACACACAAATATTGACAGATAGATGGTAGATAAACATATATACATATGGCAATAAACAAAAAGATGGATAGATGGATGCATACATACCTGATGTCTACACAGATCGATAGATGGCTAGATACTAGATAGATGGCTAGATACTTGAATCGAGGAAAACTAAGGATCATGGATGTGTCAAACACTAAGTAGCAGACTCTATGGCTTTTCTCTTGCCTTTAGATAAAGAACTACTTCAAGTCCCATCAGAGCAGTGGTGCTGCAAACTGTTTTTATTTGTGGTCCTAACTCTGATAGTAACAGTAAAATTGTTTCTTTAGCTAGGTGGTGGTGGCACATGTCTTTAATCCCAGCACTAGAGAGACAGAGGCAGGTGGATCTCTGTGAGTTCAAGATCAGCCTGGTCTACAAGAGCTAGTTCCAAGACAGGCTCCAAAGCAACACAGAGAAACCCAGTCTCAAAAACCAAATCAAAAAAAAAAAAAGTTTTTTCTTAAGGTAAGCCTAAAATGTGTACCTCAGTCATCACTTGCATGTAGAAGAACCCCACCCCAAATATAGTGATTAAGACCCACATGGATCAGCAGAGAACATTCTCACAGTAGTGTTTTCTAGCCTCTGCTCTTGTTGCTGTTGCTTTCCCTCTCTCTTGGAACATATCCCCTGTCTCTCAGTATGCACTCTCCCCTTTGAGATGAAGGTACTTAGTGGAATCTTCCACACAGGGTACACATGAGGATGCAAAAGGAAAGATGTATAGGAGCACAGAGCATCCTAAAGACTGGTCCTGGCACACAGCAGAGCTTGCATTCCTAGATTTCATGCAAAACACCAAAAAGTGACTTATTACACAGCTTAACAAATCTTTATTTTCAATTCTAGACTCTGAGCTAAATGGGGTGTGTGTGTTTATGTGTCAGTGGGAGTGTGTTAGATTCGTTTACTATTGCTCATATATCTATATGTATATATATAGATACATATATATAATATATGTAATATATATGTAATATATATTATATATATATGTATATTACCAAATGGGATTTAATGACCTATCACAATGCTCCCTCTCTCAGCCATCATTATTAATCAGGGGATAGAGCCTTATGAGATTTCCCCCACACTTATTGGAATCTTTACTGATGTGGTCATTTTATAGGTCTTGTTTAGGCAGCCATGTTGTTGAGATTTTGTAGGTGCATCCTTCCTGTCATGTATTGAGGACATGATCCTTCAGCAGATGTCCTGGTCCCTTGACTCTAACAGTCTTCCTGCCTCTTCTATAATGTTCTCTGATGTTCAGTGTAGGGGCTGTGTTGAAGATATATAAGTTGAGAACGGATGCCCCATGGTCATTTCTGTTCTTTGTGTTTTTGATCAGTTATGTCTTTCAAGGAGAACGCCATAAGGATTCTTAAAGTAGAATCCCTCTGAAAATAAATAGTTCAGTAATGTTCTCGGTACCATCTACTGTGTGAGGTTCCCAAAGACCTAAGTAATGTTCTCGGTACCATCTACTGTGTGAGGTTCCCAAAGACCCAAGATTCATGATTACTAATGATAGTTCTGTGAGTATCCTTTCTTCAAATCCTACCAGTCGCTATCTTGTACCACTTAGTTGCCCAGGAAGAACTGATTCCCTGTATGAACAGGGTGTGCAGAAGCTGAGTCTGGACATCTGCTATCGTCTCTGTTTATTGGAGATGTTACAACTTTCAGGGTTTCCGGGCTGGATGTCCCCTAAGAAACTTTCCTACCAGCCTGTGATATGAATCCAATGACATTTGCAAAGATGCTTCTGGAAGTCCACCCACAGAATACTTGCGGTGGTTTCTGCTTGACTGACCACTATAACCCAAATTGTCACTCAATGAGGATTTCCCCAAATGAGGCCGTCTGTTTGTGCACGTTTCAAACCATCCATGCTCAACTTTGCGTAACTGCAATTACGAGCTCTGGGAAGAATTTCTGAAAATCCGAAGAGTTATTTTTAGTTGTCGTACAAGCTTGAAGAGTTGCTAAATGTGTTTTCCACTAAAAAGATAGTAATGCTTCATGTATTCTCCAGCAGTGGGTACCGTCTTTCAATCTTTCATTTATATATTTCTTTGTCCTATAGCCTCAAGTACTACAGGGAGAGTAGCCAATGTGCTTGCCAAGAGGGCTGTGTTTCAAGATAAACCAAACAGCTAATTACAATGGCTTGATTTGAATATAGATTACTATGTGCTGTGTACCGTGTGACCATGCTTTTTGAATCGCTGAGACCAGTAAAAGAGTTGCCATTTTTAATCACTCACCTCAGTGTCGGGTCCTTTAAAATCCTGGATCAACAGGCAAAGATTTAAGGTACATGTCAATCCTTAATTGCTTAACCTTCGTGTGAATCCATCACGGCGCAGGCCGATCTGTGCTCCTTAGAAAGTGTCCGTCTTTCAGGCCGCAGTGCTTTTAAAGATTGGAAATATTCCATGAATTATAGTAATTTGTACATTTTCACAAAACTAAAACTTAATTTGATGCATTAATCATTTTCATTTAAAAAATCTGTTTTGACCTCGACGGATGCATAAATGACATAGCAATCCATCTGTAAAGATAATGGAGCTATGCTTTAAAAACCTTGCATATTATCCTTTTACTGTCATGGATAAATCATTAAGCAAAAATTATTTAGTTTTTAACTAAAAGCACAGTTTTCATTGAGGAAGACTCTTCCTATAATGGCAAAATCTAAAATCACCGTGGTTTTTCTAACCCTGTTCTGTATTCTGGTGATCAAATTGTCAGTAATTTCAATTTCTGAATATCTCTAAACTTTAGATAAGCTTAATAAATATATAACTACACAAATCAGAACCACCATTAATATGTAGGTACACATACAGGGACAATTACTAATACTAACTATACATTCCAAAATTTAGCAAAAGTTCTTATATTGGAGTATATTATTTTTCTATCTGTGTAGCTTTTCTTGGTCTTAGAGTCAAATCTCAACTTTATTATTTATTTTCATATTTATAATTTCAAAATTATAATTTAATTTTTAATGTTGTGCTGCTTGAGTATATGTTGTTTTATGTATATTCCATAGTAAGATATTGACTATAGCTGTGTTTTATTAAATAAAATCAAGTAAAACCTTATAAATTTTTAATGAGCAATTTAAACTTGGTTTGTACACTATTATGTTCAATTAGCTAGGATAAAGGTCACAGAATTTCTGTATTTCAAATATTTTTTGAGACATATATTTTAAACAGTGAAATATAGCAGTTATCTTTCTGTAACAAACCGAAATATTCCAAATTCAAGGACAATGATTTTGCTGTTTTATGAAATCACAACTTGGGTAAAATGACTGCTCCGTCTCTATCCTGAAGAATTACTCTAAAATACTCTTCCTGTCAATCCACCTTACAATCTTCAGCCTATCTTCTCAAAGATTTGAGTCTTTGTCCCTCAGAGTTCATTCTCTCTGGAGGGATACCTTACTCAGCCTAGATATAGCGGGAAGGGCCTTGGTCCTGCCTCAAAGCAATGTGCTAGACTTTGTTGACTCTCCATGGGAAGCCTTACCCTCTTTGAGGTGTGGATGGACTATGGGATGGTGCGGGGGAGGGGGGAAGGTGGAGGGATCAGGAGGAGGGGTGGAAGTGAGAAATGGATTTGGCATGTAGGATGAGAATACTGAGAATTCAAGAACAATTGCGGTGGGTTTTTGATCCTACTGCACGAACTGGCTTTGTGGGAGCCTAGGCAGTTTGAATGCTCACCTTACGAGACCTGGATAGAGGTGGGCAGTCCTTGGGCTTCCCACAGGTCAGGGAACCCTGATTGCTCTTCGAGCAGATGAGGGGGGGGGACTTGATCGGGGGAGGGGGAGGGAAATGGGAAGCGGTTGTGGGGACGAGGCAGAAATCCTTAATAAATAAATAAATTAAATGACAAAAAAAATAATTTTTAAAAAAGAAGTTCAATAGTAAGTGTGTTCCAGCTGTTCCCTCTTTTTTTTTCTCCTGTTGCACACCTGTAATTAAAGTAAGACTGTATGGCAGGAGAGGGCTTCATGATAATCGACTGGGCAAGGACGTAATTGCTGTTTTCTCTCAACAATTTGTTATTTTATAGTATTCGATGTATTAAATCATATGTTCACAGGTTACGTTTGAAAGACAAATAATTTCAGTGTTCACTTTGGGATTTACGTGTCAGAGAAAGAAGGTGCATGTCAGATGCTTAGACAGGCTATTATAACATTATAGCAAGATGATCTATCATCATATCACACATAGAGATGTTTGGCTCTCTGCATGTCCCTGAGTTCTTTTTGAAGCCTGAGCTGATCATATTCCCAACATCTACAATCCCCAAGGCTCTCCAGCTATAGACAGGGCAAGGCACAGATTTCTAATTTTTTTTATAGACCCTCATTATAATAATTTTAAGTCTTAACTGAGATTTGAGTAATATGAACCCCAAGTTTTTCCAATGCAGTTTTCCTTTCATTTCATGTTCATCAACACCATGATGCTTCTGCAACTTTGCTTGCTGAAATAACAGAAATCCTTTAAACGCCTGCTGTATGTCAGGAACTGTGCTACAGTAGGCACCTTAAGTCTAGGCCTCCATTCAACGTTCTCTGAGACGGTTGAGTGCTCTGATCTCAAGGATGAGGAAATAGATCACGAAACAAGCAACTACCCCATGGAGTGAGTAAATAAGAAAGTTTCAAAGTGAATATTATTGGTTTTAAATCTCATGAGATTTTTCTAAATACAAATGAAGAAAATATCAATGTTGTAATCGGGGACATATAATAGATTCCTTATGAAAATGCCTAGGGGAATGTGCTGGAATAAGCATGGGAGACAGAGCATGCTGTCCGGTGCACTACTTCGAGAGGTCAACTTTAAGCCATCCAACATTCTACAGCGTCTGACATACGGGGAAGATGCACTGTATGCAAAACAAGAGTAATATCAGCTGTAGCATAGCATTCTAAAGATTAAAAGTTAGGACTTAGTATGCAGAACCAATATCTAGCATTATATTAATTTTCAACTATAAAGGTCTTTGAGGTACTTAACTCCTACTTTCTCGTAGCAGAAGGGCATGATACTGAAAAATGGCATGCTTTAATTCAAAAGATAAGATAGAAATACCAACTGGTTACCACTACAGTCCATCTGAGATTACAGTTTTAAGCAGACATAATTATCTTCTAAACGTTATGTCTGCTTAAAACTGTATAATTTAAGGAATGTCTTAACCATCTCTAAACCTGCCTGTTCCCTCTAAGAAACAGAGGTACCTAATTGTAAGTTTACATGGATATTGGTTAAAGGAATGAATCAACAATTTATGGACATACTGTTACATTTTATAGATCTACAAAAGTTAAGGATAGCATACATTATGTATGAATAAACTATTATGCAGCAAACAGTGAATGAGAAATGATGGTCAGAATAATTTTACTCAAATGTGCTAAGTATCTCTTGTAAGCCTTTGAGGGTTTAAGACTTCCTGGGTATTTGTCAAAATTAATGATGTGGAACCCAGTTGTCACTCTCGTCTGCTGTCTCAGACACGCTAGCTTCCTCTGCTCTTGCAGCTTTTCCTAAAAGAGAAGGGGGCAGTCTGATTAATACTTATATATTCTATGTTGTTAAGATTCCAGAAATGATAAAACTGTTTTGGCAGTAGATAGAAATATTTCTTTCTGGAAAAAGTAATGAACTACAAAAATATAAAAATCAAAAGAGGTTGCGCATGACTGGTGCTCTACTTTCTTCCATATTTCTCTAGTCGCAAGAAAAAAAAACTAGTCATTTTAGTCTGTATAGATTTAGAATAAAAGTAAGTCTCCGTACTCCCTTTCAAGTTAGCATCCAGTATGCAAATCATGGAGCATTTATTTTATAGATGGTCATAGGCTGGGACTGAAGATGCTGGAATTGGTAAAAGACAGTCTTGACTGTCAATAACATTATAAATCCTTATATTTGTTGAGTCTATCAAATCACTTAGTTATCAGGGCAAAGTAAAGTTATTAAACCTGTCTAAAACTTTAATAGATACAATGGATTAGTGACAATATCAGAGAATTTACACTCATTAAATGGTTCCCCAGTATTGCATACAATAATTACAATAAATGATATCAGAGATACGTTAATTTTTCCACCAAAATATTTTGTAATTTCCTATGTTTGTGGAATTAAAACAGAAGGGCAGCAACACAGTCAAACAGAGCTGACATAAAATTGCTTAAATGACAACTTTTTTCTATGGGGTAAACAAGTAACACATTTCCAAAATGCATATAATTGCAAATTAGGTGTCATTTAGAATATGAAAATTCTTATTTCATCAATGAGGCTCTATCTTAGATCCACATATATTTTTATCAAGTATACTGACATAATATCTTCAGTTATATATTTTCATAGTAGAATAACAGACTCGGGATAGTGTTTTCTAGATTCATCCATTTGCATGCAAAATTCAGGATGTCATTGTATTTTACCACTGAGTAGTACTCTAATGTGTAAATGTGCCACATTTTTTTTAAATCCATTTTTTGGTTGAGGGGCATCTAGGCTGTTTCCAGTTTCTGGATATTACAAATAATGCTGCTATAATATAGTTGATCAAATGTCTTTGTAGTATGATTGAGCATCTTTTTGGTATATTCCCAAGTGGAATTGCTGGATCCTGAGGTAGGGTGATTCCCAATTTTCTGAGAAACTGACATAATGCTTTCCAAAGTGGTTGTACAGACTTGCATTCCCACCAGCAATAGATGAGTGTTATCCTTAGTCCACATCCTCTCCAGCATAAACTATCATTGGCGTTTTTGATCTTAGCCATTCTGACAGGTATAAGATGGTATTTCAGAGTTGTTTTGATTTGCATTTCCCTGATAGCTAAGGATGTTGAACATTTCCTTAAGTATCTTTGGCCATTTGAGATTTTTCTGTTGAGAATTCTCTGTTTAGTTCTGTACCCCATTTTTAAATTGGGTTATTTGTAATTTTGATGTCTACATTCTTGAGTTCTTTATATATTTTGGAGATCAGTCCTTTGTCTGATGTGGGGTTGGTGAAGAACTTTTCCCATTCAGTAGACTGCCTTTTGTCTTATTGACTGTGTCCTTGTCTGAAACTAGCATGTTTTTAGATCAGATTTTACAGTGCAATTTCTCCTAATAATGTATAAGGATAGTTTATTGTCATCAGAAATTGATGTGTAAATGACAGTAAGTGGTATATATCTACTCTCCTAAATAATAGAAAACTAAATATTTATCTTGTTTTTTATGTTTAAGACTGAGATTCTGTCTTAAAATATCTGTCTATATATACAGAGATATGCATAAATATTTCTAAATGAAAAGTGTATTTAAATTTTTCACATTTCAATTGATATTTACAGTAATAAATTAGGATAGCAGTTCTACCCAGTGGGACACCTGTTCTGGTGAAATTGCAGCAGTGGGCAGGCTAGCAGTGAAGGCAGACTAGATGGGAAAACTGACTTCTATTGGCTACAGTTTATCCACATGAAATGGGAAAGGATAAATGGTTCACTCAGTGTCAAAGACACTGTAAAGGCAAGAAATTCCTTTAGATGGGGATGACCCACTGGGCAACAGATTGCCGAAGAAAAGTTAACACAGAAGTGCCATTTGACTAAGGGAGAAGAAAACGGAAAGATTTAGTGTTGACATTGTATTCAGATAATTTAATAAAGCTGGTCATACAGATTTATATAGTTAACAATGGTACCAGATCTTATGTGTGTCTCTGTATGCCATTTATTACTCTATGAGATTTAGTAGATGAAAAGACAGCTATTCACTATTTCAAAAAGCAGATATATATTCCTTTCTTTTGGCCAACTATCTTTAAATTTTTTATATTAATTAAATTTATTTATTTCTTTGACAACCTGACCTAAGTTTCCTCTCTTTCCTTCCATTTCCTCCCTCATATCCCCTTGCCCCCATCCATCTCTCCTCTGTTTCTCTTCAGAAAGGGGCAGACTTCTCATGGGTGTCAACAAAGCATGTCATATCTACTTGACGTAGGACTAAGCTCTTCCCCTTCTATTCTTGGTTAGGTAACCCATTTTGAGTAGTAAGTTCCCCAAATCCTGCCAAAGCACCAGGGACAGGGCCTGCTCTCACTGCTAAGAGTCACACAAGTAGACCAAGTTATACAGCTATCACACATATGTAGCAAGCCTAGGTCAGTCTCATGTGGACTACTTATCTGTCGGTCGAGCATTTTACGGAATATTTTGCATCAGTGTTTATGGGGGAATTGGTCTAGTAATTCTTCCTTTGTTGAGTTCTTATGTGGTTTGGGTAAAAGGTAACTGTAGCTTCATAAAAACAATTTGGTAACATTCCTTCTGCTTCTATTGTGTGGAACAATTTGAGGAATATAGTTATTAGCTCTTCTTTGAAAGCCTGGTAGAATTCTGTGCTGAAACTATGTGACCCTGCTTTTCTTTTCTTTGGAAAATTAATGATTTGCTTCTATTTCCTTAGGGGTTATAGGTTAATTAAAGTTGTTTATCCAGTCTTAGTTTAATTTTGGTAGGTGGTACCTATCTAGAAAATTGTCCATTTCTTTTAGATTTTCCAGTTTTTAGTAGTACAGGTTTATGAAGTATGACCTAATAACTCTTTGGATTTTCTCAGTATCTGTTGTTGTGTTTATTATGTTTATTTTTGATTATATTTTGAGGGGTGCTTTTTTAGTTGTTGTTTCTGGCTAATTATTTGGCATTCTGTAAGCTTCTTGTACCTTTATAGGCATGTCCTTCTTTCGGTTGGGAAACTTTTTTATGGTTATGTTGAATATATTTTCTGTGCCTATCTTTTTAAAATTTTTTATTAATTAATTTTTTTCCAGCCCCATCACAGTTTTCCCTTTTTCTCTCCTTACCTCCAAGTCCCACCCCCAACTTCCCCATCATCTACTCTTCTTCCTTTCTTTTATGAAAAAATGCAAGTCTTCCATGTATATCAGCCAGGCATGGAATATCAAGCTGTAGCAAGACAGAGACCTCCTCTCCTATTAATCCTGGATGAGGCAACCCAACATGAGGAAAGAATCCCAAGAGCAAGCAACAGAACCAGATGCAGCCCTTGCTTTCTGTGCCAGGAGTCCCAAAGGAAGACCAAGCAACTGTAGCATATGTTCAGAGTGCCTAGGTCAGTCCTATGCAAGCTCCTTGGCAAGTGGTCCAGTCTCCATGAGGATCCATGACCCCAGTTTAGTTGACTCTGTGTGGTTTCCTGTGGTGTCCTTGGTCGCTCTGGCTCCCATAACCTTTCCTTCACCTTTTCCACAAGATTTCCCACAATCTCCCTAATGTTTGGCTGTGGGTCTCTAAATAAAACAGCAATTACTTTTAACTAAGTTCTTTATAAAACAGAAAAAAAAAGTGTTTAAGCTATTCTAGTCCAAATAAAATTAGACAAGTTTGAATGTGCTTTGAAATTAGCATAAGAATGTATGGTGGTTGAGGTCAATGAATGATGAAAAACGTTAATCCTGGATAAAAATACATATGAAGTAGAATGTATTAGTGAAACAACCATGCTCTGTGGCACACACCCTTCACAAACAGGAGAGCTGAGAAGAAGAATTCAGTGGAGATTCATGTTTTCTTGACTGGTTCAAGGCTGGAGTCCTGATAGAATAAATCTATCAAAATCTTACATCACAGCAAGCTTTGATTCACAAAATTCTGGTCTAGGAGACTTTTGTATATTTTTGGTATCCACAGCAGAAATTTCCTGGAAGCAATATTAACTGGTTTCATAATAGCATGATACCAATTCCGTTGCAAAGAAATGTGGCTATCATGTAATGCCTCTTTTCTGGCATATCCCTGAAGTTTATTTGGAAATACAAGTAATTAATGGGATCATGACCACAGAAGAATAAATGGTACTATTTACAGAGAACACGAACACCCTTTATAAGTATGCTAAGAAGAGCATATGTCTATGCTCTCAATGCTTCAATATAGCGGCACTCTGTACCACATATGTGAATTCAATAAGCAACCAATCACAGAAGAAACAACCCTTGTCCTGAAGGAGGAACTGAAATATGCACTCGTACACGATGTTCTTGGGTCAGTATTAATTTCTGTGAGCTTAATAGCTCTACCACCACAGAAAGAAAGGTCAGTGTTGCTAAAGGAAACCAGCTGTAACCCAAAATCGTGGTTCTAGCAATGAGACGTTCACCAAAAGCAGTAAACCATCAGAAGAGAAAAAGTCCAAGCTGTTTGTGACTCAACAAACCACATGTTGATTACATTAGTGGAAGCACAGACTTGGTGTATATTAGTAGGTAAGACTCTAGAGAAATCCTCAGGCATGCTGAAGAAGACTTACATATATACATTTAAGTTGTGTTGCAGAATTAATGCTATTTCAGAAGGCAGCAGAATTGTGAGCAAAAAAAAAAAAGATTGGATAAAATGAAATTCAGGGATATTTGTCTCATTAAGTAGCCTGAACTAGAAAAAGAATTAAAAAGATAGTTACAGTGTTATCACCTTAAATATTATATTCCAAAAACACAACTTTGGTATCTACTGATATTTCTAATAGATGAAGATTTGTAAAACTTTGTATGAGAACTTGCAAAGACAATAGGAAGAAAAGCCACTTCTATTAATAAGTCATTCCTGGATACAAGTAGGAATGTAAATGGCAGGCATTATGAGGGAAGAACTTCTTACAAGAAAATGAGAAATTTGGCATTTCAAAGTAGAGGTGAAAAGTTATCCAAGAAAAGTTCCCATGGTGAGTGCTTCTGCTCCATCAAAGTCAATGGATACATCTGTTCCTACCTGCCAGAACCATTTTTTTCCTTCCTATGAATTCAACCATTTAAATGTGAGAATAGTTTTAAATATATAAAATGTAGAACTAGTTATTTATGAGCATTTTCTTAATGAAAACCATTGACAAGTAATTTAGTAATTATCTTTAGTTTTGAAAAGCTCTTCAGGTTTGGTAATTTATCTACAACTATAAAACAATAACTAGAAGGATATTTTATTGGCTAAGACTTGAACAGTGCAAATCAAAATGTTTAAAAGCAAGAAATGGGTGAGACTTAGTGTTTCATTTTTAACTTAGACTATTCATTTATTCATTCTACAGAGAATAAAAATAAGACTAAAACCCTTTGTTTTTGCCTATTTCCAATTTTTCATGTTTCTGAAAGAATTAAGAATTTTGCGTTTGTAAATATATGGATCAGACTGCCTTGTGATAGTCTTAAATATTACTTTGTAGGAGTAGGGAATGTGAAAAACTCATAAATATGTACATCCTCTCTGTGAAGTTCCTCTGAAGTCTGCCTCTACTCTAGAGATCCCCTTACCCCATTGTGAACAAAATACATATTCAAGAAGTGTCCTTTCACTAGTTTTGTAACAGAAACAAGTTGGACTGGAATCAAAATCTTGTTGCTCAGGGTGAATAGTACAGAAAGGTGAACATAATAAATTAATCAGCATAGTGATAATGCAAAGTCCTCAGCACCTTTGAAGTATCATCTTTGGGGAGGTCATGTCAATTCAGTCCCTTCGTAAATCAACTCAAATGGCCAGCCCTTAGAACTTCAGTCTTAACTGGCCCAAGTTCAGTACCTACCACGACAGAACCCCCCCATCAGAGTCTTCTTGAAACACGCTGTTCTGGACACCGTGGACAAAAGCACACTGAACCTTCTACATCACTGAATTTTTCCAAAGGACAGTCCACTTTCTCCCATTATCTCATTACATGTTTTCATAAATTCTTCTATTTATTATTCATGGTCTTCCCTGGCTTTTATGAACCATCCCATATCTATGATAAATATGCCCAGTGGTAGACAATATATGCTCTATCACCTCTTTGTGGAGAGTTGTTTTTAAATTATTTTGATAAAATGATTCTGTAAATGTGCTAATGTAGAGACTTTAGGAAGCTGGCACTTATTAAAATGTATAAGCCAGGTGCTCTGCCAATATTGCCATTATTTTTTGCATCATTTAAATAAAGTCAAATTCAGCAACCTTTTACAATCTTATGTTTAGATGCAGGATTATATTCAGCCCCATTAACATCAAACATATTTTGTTGTCATTGCATATACCTATCCAATAGAAACGTTATATTAGTCACCATTTTCGTCTAAATGTGTTTCAGGCATTCATGAACAGTACTGCTCAAGACATGTGTGCTGCACATAAAATTTCAATGTCTTTATTATAATTCTGTAGTGAAGAATACTTCCATTATATTTTTGAGTTCTGACATGTAGACAAACTTTCACGGTCACCAGGAACATTTTTTCCCCAATAGTTTTGAGTTCTTGGTGGTGGAGTGTGTCTTCTTCAGTACATTCTAGTTGTGTGAAAATGTTCAATAATTACTGAATTCTTCAGAATAGCTGACTGACTCCTTCAGATTCTGAGCTGGTGAGAAAATATTTCCTTAGATCAAGATAATCACTGTATGCTTTTAATCTTGGTCAATGTTTAAAGTAAATGTTTGTATCTGTTAAGCTCTAAAGCCTGTAAGCCTCGCCTCAAAATTTATTTGTGGTACACATTCATGCATACACACATCCTATCCCACTTTAATCACACACACACACATATGTATATATACATGAACACACACAGACATGAGTGTGCACATACACAAGAAATTTATAAATAGAACTTTGTATAGGAAAAAATAAACCATTTCAGGTGATAAATAATAAAAGGGAACTGGCAAGTAATTGCTGTAAAAATACCACTAGAAAAAAAAATGACATAAAAACAATAAATCTATCAACAGATAAGCACTTACATGAAAAAATTTGCTAGATACAGATATGAATCTGTAACTAAAGTTTACTATGTGTTTAAAATATTAAATACAGTTCTTATTTCTATGAAGGATTACTATGAGTCATAAATGCAAGAAATCATGAAATTTAATGAGATAGTATAAGGAAATAGAGTGCCACTGGAAAAATCTTGACGTAGACAAGCAAAAAAACTATCATAGAAATATAAAATAATTAGAAAAAGCATCATGAGTATAGACACTGTAGAAAAAGCAAACAAGGATATGGGTAAGATGGCACCAAACAATACGAAATAAGGGTGGAAAGCAAAACGTGTTGGGAAGAAATTATATCTATGAATAGGAAAACACAGTACTTTCAAATGTATAACTGAGGCTCTTGAAAAAGTAAAAGAAAAATTAGCAATGGAATGACAAATATGGGAAATATTATGAAAAATGCTAATAAACAATAAAAAATATCCTCGATTTGTGAAAAGGATACAGCATATTTCAGTGAAAATGGACCCAGGGAACACTAAAACTCATCATTCTGGGACATGAAGGGACTATATGTATGTAGGATGTACTGTAGGCTATTGTTTTATCTTTTTATAATATATAAAACATGTTTTTTTAGAGATGAGAAATGGAGGGATGTTGATAAGAGGGAGAAAATTTCTCTTATATTACAGAGATAGGTTTAGTAATATGTTGCATTACAGTTACTCCCTTGAAAAGCAGTTAATAATAAATATTTTTATATGCCTTAAAATTAATTTTTAACATTCTCATCATAAAAAAAATGATTTGGTGAGATTATGGATATTCTATTTAAGACAAACACATTGTACCAATAATATGCATAATTGCTATTTATCAATAAAAAAGAAGCTAAAAGTCATCTTTGAAACCATCAACGTGGATTTCATTATTCACAGGTGTGGCTTTAGATTTCCTGATGGTATTATGTAAGACTAGCATTAATGGAGAAAGTCTCTGTTATACTCAAGGGAAGAAATGTGATCCAAGGATTTTATGCCTAGCCAAGCAGTTTATTAAATTAAAAGGCTACAGATTATACTGATTATGCTCACAGATCAAAGGTGGAGCTTCAGGAAATCAAGCGAGATTAAGAAACTTCCAAAAACTGCCTGGTAGTCCTAATGTATTTGGAAGCAATAAGACTGGAGTGGCAGAAACAAGGCCTGCATGGGTCTGCACCAGGTCTCCTGTATATATGCTATGGCTGTTAGCTTGGTGCTTTTCAGAAACTCCTAGCAGTGAGAGACAGTGTATCTCTGACTCTTCTGCCTCTTCTTGAGACTCTTTTCCGCCTATTGGGTTGTCTTTTCCAGCCTCTGTATGAGTGTTTTGGGCTCGTCTTATTGTGTTTTGTTTTGTCCTGTTTGGCTTTTACTTCTTGGAGGCCTGCTTTGTTCTGAAAAGGAAATGGAAGTGGTGTGGATCTCAGGAGAGGGAATGTTGGGGGAGCTGGGAGGTGGGTTAGGGAGGGGGAAATGTGGTTGGGATGCAGTCTATGAGAGAAGAACCTATTTTCAATAAAAAAAAATGTCTAAAACCAATTTGTGATTTAGACTAAAAACAACAAAATAAATTTTATATGCCCTGGTAATTTAGAAATAAACAATGAGCAGAAACATGAAAGTCAAAGAGAAAACACCATGGCATTTTTTTTTAAATCCTAGTATGAAATTCAGCTAACACATGTACCACCACCACAGGTATATCTGAAGATTGCCTCATCTGCTGAAGCATGGAGTCAAGACATCACTGCTCTCAGATGATCAATTAAATGATACATGGTATTTGGGAGGGGTTATGTACCTTAATCTCAAATAGTCAATAAAAAACATTACAAAACAAACGTATTGCAAAAACGTTAAAATAGAATAGATTAAGTAGTTCTGAATGACACCATTAATGTTAAAATAACACGCTTAAAAGTTGAGTAGCCCTCTCAATTCAATAAATAAGTAAAGATCTCTTGATTTTATCCAAAGGTAGTACTGAGATCTCAAGGGAAGAACCTTGTGACATTGTAATAGTTCACTATGGCCCACCAAAACCACTGGGAATCCGAGGGAAGCAATGGAAATTTTGTTCTCTAAGGGTGCACACTTTTGCCTGTAATTACATGAAATTTGGGGGCCTTCCTACAAATTCATCAAAAGAGACCCCAGGACTTATATTCTCCATGTCGAAGACTGTGGTTTAGAAAGTTCTCCAGAGATAGGTCAGAATTCACCTGCTGCTCTCTGGTGAGAAGCCAAGGAGCTGCTGGGTGCTCTGAGAACAAAGGCTATGCACAATTTGATAAGCCTTCAGGACTGGCTCCTGCTGTTCGAAAGTGAGAGACTTACGATCTTTAGGAGACATAAATTTGGAGGGAGAGGTGATGGGATTCTGTGGTGAGTTAGAAAATGGAATGGAGGTAGATTTATCAAGTTAAGTTGTATCTATATATGAACTTTTTAAACAAATTTTGGGAATTATTTTGGCAAAATTGGCAATTTTGAGTCTGATCCTGGATCCTTTACATCAGAAACATCCAGTAAATGCCAAATTTGATATCTTGTTCGTATTCCTATGCTTGTTCCAGGTTCCACTTTGCAGGACGGTAGGGCAAATTTCCCAGAGAAAGAGCCGTAGCTTAAGTCAGCAGTGCAGAAAGTGGCACTTAGATGTGATCTGAAGAACCGTTTTTAAAACCGAGATCAAGAAAAAAATTCATCCGTCTTTTGTACAGTGCAAGGTGATGGTTCGGATTGGTGAATGTCAGTGCTCACTTACCATACGTAATCCATTCCGTCAAGAAGAAAAACAAGTTAGCAATATAGGTCCATTTGTTTAGGAGACATACAGTAAACCAGAGAAGGCAAAAGTAATTGCAGCATCAGGCTGGGTTTCGCTTCTGCAAACTCAGTAGGACAAAAATAAATAAATTACCCCCTGGTAACACTGCCTGATAAAAGAAACATCCCAGTGCTTCAGCAAGAAAAAAAAAATGAGTTGCCAAGGGGAATAATTAATCATTATGAATCCAAAGGTTTTTTTTTTCTATTTGAAAATGACTAATATTTAGAGAACACTAACCACATGCCAAGCTTGCAGGTAGACACTGTCACAAAGGAATGTTTTATGTTCCTGGCAGCTCAGTCATCTTTTGTCCTAAATATAGGCAAGAAGATGTTCCTGGTCACTGGCTCCTACCTCTGCAGGGAGTAACATGTGGTAGGGATAGTGAAGCCAGAAGGGAGAGAAGTCTCTGTCTCTTGTGTATCTCTGTGTCTCTATCTGGCTCTCTCTCTCTCTCTCTCTCACACACACACACACACACACACACACACTCACACACACCACACCGTAATACAATCAAGGGTTCAGTTTCCCGAGTACATCAAGGGAGGACAAAGCTGGTATTCTGACAGTTTGCTGGAGATAAGAACATGCTTTATGACTGAGCAGTGCCCTGTGTAGCTTGTGGTTCAATGCAGAGAGAAAAGAGAACACTTTGTCTTGGAAGAGTCCCTATTATACTCTTTCAAGCGATGTTCACAGTGATAGCCGAAGTAAATGAATGTTGAAGCATACAGATTCAAATCATCACCTTTAATCGTATCAAGGAGGGTTGATATAATTTTTATCTCAAACTTAAAGGCAGTTCTTCAGATTACTTAAAGTCTGGGGGTCACTCTTTCCACACTGCTGATTTGGGTTTCAGGTCTGCTTAAACATTTTCTTTATCTGCAAATAGAATGAAACCCTGGACATGCAGAAGAATCCGCACAAAATACAAAATGCCTTGCAGGTCGACACAGCAGTTTCACATGCTCCAATTGTTTCTGCACTTCTACAGACTTGACAAAGAATTTTACATTAGAATTCACATTGTAAAATGGCCTTATTTTTACACATTTTTAAGATAAAAATATAGTTTCCAAATACCTTAAATTTAAGACAGAGAATTAAATCCTCTTTTACTATTTCTCCTGAAGAAAAGACCCTTAAAACTGGTGGCAAAGAGGTTTCATTTGTTTCCAATTCAATATTTAATTATCTTAGTAAAATGATTTGTCTATATGTGAGCTTTACAGCATGATGGTATAGCATGTATATAGATGGCAAAGTACCTGCTATAGTAAAAGAAAGAAACACACACCACACATACACTAACTTAGAAAATCCCCAGAACACTGCAACATTATTATCAAAACACCTGTGTTGGACATCAGATACCTATCTTTATTCATCCTATATATCTCCTACTTCATATAATTTAACCTGTATCTTTCCTCTTGCTATCATGGACACTAATATCCATTTTTATATTTTCGATTTTTTTTTCATCCAGCAGAAGAAAGGAAACGTCGTTATTGTCAAAACATTGTCTGA
This sequence comes from Microtus oregoni, assembly GCF_018167655.1. Classification (NCBI taxonomy): domain Eukaryota; kingdom Metazoa; phylum Chordata; class Mammalia; order Rodentia; family Cricetidae; genus Microtus; species Microtus oregoni. The sequence goes on along the minus strand of NW_024543077.1, from coordinate 7,580,817 downwards.
CGGGAGGACATAATACTCAGTAAAATTAAGGAGACTCAAAAAAAAAAGAGCATCCACTATGTTATTTGTATGTGGGAGCTTTAAAAGAATAATTTATTAAGAGATAGTGCAGCCTGATAAATCAAACATACAATAGATTATTTCATCGTAAACCACTTAAGTTTTCTTCATTCTTCTAATTTCATAAATGCAAAATATAGCTCACATATTTGAAAGACCTCCTCTACTGTGTTTCTTTATTTTTGTCTTGTTATTTCTGATTTGTGTTGTTTTGTGATAGAATCTCCTTAGGTAGTGCAGGCTGGTCTCAAAGTTTTGTTTTCAAATAATGCTCTGGCTTCAGCCTCCTAACTAGCTGTGAATAGGTGTGTTTGTCATTAAGTTTGTATTTGCTTATAGGCGACTGTTTACCTACCTGTCAATCATTATCTAAACCACATAAATGACAGCAGTACTTGGCTAAACCTGTATTCTTAGTTTGATATCCTCATTTGTGTTCTCACCCATGTCCTGCCATAAGTATTTTGTAGCTCTACGCAAAACACTGATATGTAAATTGCCTTGCTTGGGTCTGAGTTTAAGGGATTAAGACTCAACCCCTGGGGAAGCTTTTTAATGGCTGTGTGACTTTGAACACAATGACTTCATCTCTCTAAGCCTCAACTTACCTTTCTCCTGGTGAATAAAAATAGCATAGTCTTGATCCGATCTGAGAATTAATTGGCTTGACCCATGTAAATGAGTAAATTATACTGTTCAGTAGCTGTGAGCTATCATTAAGATACCACATTCTTCCACTCCTGAATTAATGTGGTTGTTAATGAGGACGCTGGCTAGATTCTCTGAAGATCCATTCCTCATGGTTCCTCATATATTCGAACGCCTGCTCTGTACTGGCGGGAAAATAATGTGTTTGTCAGTACAAATGAGGTACACAATGAAGAGGTGGTTGCAATTTAGAAAAGAAAAATAATTTTACATCAAGCAATTATGCTCAAATATAATGCTACCAAGGATGAAATGCATACTGAGCGTGTTGTCTAATTAGATTCCAAACTGCTGAACGTTTCAAACATTATAAAAGTAGTATGCCTAAATCCTTTTATCCCTAGGAATTAGCTAATATATTTCATAAAACTAAACTAAAAAATAGTTTCTTTTGAATTAGTATTGCATATAATTCTTTGTTTGTTTGATTATGGAGTTTAAAATCTGTCAAAATGATTTACCTATCTTTATCAGCTAAGTATGTGGCTGTGTCCTGCAAGTTTTCTTAGCATGTGCTATGGATTTGATTCTCTTTTATGTTTCTTCCTTGCTTACTCTTTCAGTGATCATAAATTTTGTAGTTATTAAGTCAAAATCTTAAAGATTTATTATAGTACATATCCTGTCTTATAGTTTTCCATTGCTTCAGGTTTTTTGCTGTATATTTTCTAACATTTTTAAATTCTAAATCTTGACAGTTCTCTACCTATTTCCAAAATTGACACATGTCACAGAAAGAGATTTTTTTTCCTTCTTTTTTTGTACATAAACTATAGGTCCTGATGTTCACCCAAGCTCTCTGCAAAAAAGTAAGATGCAGCTTAAAAAACACAACCTACAAGTTCTGCGGTGACAAAAATAAAGCAGCTAAATTCATTGTGAATCTTCCTATTTTTGTTAAGTGAAAGTGATTCATGCTGTCCAGTTTGAAAGGTCTTGAGACCTGTATGTTTCAGAGAGAAATGGCCCTCAAATATAAAGTGTTATGGTTGTTAGTTTACAACGAAGAGTGGCTAAGTCACAGTTCAGTCATGTAAACTAGGAAAAAAAAATCTCAGTGACACTTGAAATATAAATGTCAATTTGACAAGCCTCTCTTAATATTCAAAATCCATTCCTTTTGGGCCATATCTGAGTGTTTTTAAAGTGGCTCATCAAAATTGTTTATAATTATACAAGTCATTCATCTGTTACCAGATTTTACTTTCCAGAAAAGTCTAAATATGGATAAAGTAGTAGAGAGGAATCACTCTTGGGGACAGACTCCCGGGCCATCACAGTTTATCAGTTGTATATCTTTAATGGGAAATATCATATACCCACATGTTTACTTCCAACCCACTCCTAGTTTGAAGACTGTCACCTAGAGCACTTCGATATTTCAGGAGCATAGTGGTTACAGGCAGTATAACACAACGCTACACTTTATGACATACATTATGGTTCTTTAAAATAGAGACCACACACCATGGCTACATGGGTGTGGTTTAATGGAGAGCCACCTGCTTGAATCAAGAAATGTTTAGATTACTCAATGACTGGTGGATATATATAGCCAAGGCCTCTGCAGTTGTAGATTTTGTTCATAGTGATTGGGTGGCAGAGAAATCAAGAGCAGGTCTGAGGTGGCAAGGGTGTCACCTGGTATGTAACGAAATCTGCGTTTTTCCAAACATTTTTGCTCTTCCCAGATGCACAAGTGAACTTATTTATCAGGCTCAGATCAGTCCTTTACGAGAGGCCACCCTGAGTGTTGACACTGGAGCACAGTTTATAAACATCTCATATGAAGTACTAGAGCAAAGCTGGGCATGACAGTTCTCAAATATTGAGATCACTTCCTAATTATAACACAAACATCCTACAAAGTGGAAATGATAGATAGAAAATACTTTACTGTGGACCGAATGGAAATCAAAAGACATTCCTTCCCATTGACCTTGTCAAACTTTGGTATGTTTTCTATGCAGATAAATCCTAAAAATTTTGTTTTTAATATATGGCTTGACAGGAAGTTCTTGATTGCTCTCTGAAGCTGAGACTAACCTTATCAAATGGATGTAAAGAAGTGACTCCATTTGGAAACACTTTAGAATCCAAACTAATTCAGTATGAACATCAGTATCTGTGAAGCACTTCTTTGGAATATTTTTGGCAGCCCTGATTGGGATAGTTAAATGGAGATCAAAACTATCCAGAGAGTCAGGGAACTGCATTTAAAGAGTATTTTCTTCTTGTAAAATTGAAGTTTTGCTTATGTGTGGGGTATTTAAAGAAATTTAGTTAAAGAAATGTCTCAAAGAACTTGTGTATAAGATTGAGAAAACAACTGCTCTATAAACTTAACTCACATGGCTATTTTATACTGTTGATTTTAATTATTTTTGTATCCCCTTTTACGTGATATTTTAATATCTGAAGGTGGTTGTTTTTGTATCTGTGCAATAGCATTTTTATAATCCTACAATTAAGAACCTAACCAAATACAAACAGGTCTCATCAAAGAACTGAACAGTTTTTACTCTTCTTAAAATTGCATGACAAAATCTTTAAAATCTTGGCCATTGTATTCCATGTTTATTTTTTATGTATTTTGTACATATTTTGTAGCATCTATTGACTTTCGTAGAGCAAAGATTTTAGACTGTATAAAAAAATTTACAATAACTTCTATGCTGTGAATTAGTATTTTGTTCGAATAAAGCAAAGGTTTCATTTGCAATCATTATAAAACATTATGTGACATATGAAAAAATCCTGTATTAAAGTGAAAATTCAAAATATTATATTTCAGCATTTAGAAAAAAATATTTCTTTATGTTGTAATTCTTAACTATGCCCACAGACATTGCCAATAGATAAATATTTTACTAGATGCTGAACACAATTATAATATATAATATTCCCGCCTTGGTGAGGTTGGCAATATTAATTCTGTTTATGGACAAGAAGATAGAGCACTAAAGTTAAATACAAACTTAAATGCAGAAAAAGAATGAGAAAACCAAGGCTCTTAGCTGTGTCCTTTACTCTGCTCAATGACAACAATGTCTCCTGAAGGTGTTCAGCAGATGAATGGATGCAATGGATCAGTGAATGGGTAGAAAAGTGGAGGACAAGTCTACTCCATTATTCACTTGTAACATATCAAATTTAGATGACTGAAATTCTCTTAGAGACAATTATTTTCCACCAGTGAGGAAAAGTATCCCCAGAAGATGTAAGAGAAATAGTTACTGGAGGTTGATATACTATGAATATTCTTTGAGTAGTCCCAGAAGATATTTACCTGTTACTTTTTAAAGTTAAAAAACTATTTCCCCCACTGGAGATTACTGTAGGAAAATGGTCTTGTATTTTGTAAAGATTTGTCACTTATACTTATTTATTAAAACACTTATTGGCCAGTAGCTAGGCAGGAAGTATAGGTGGAGTGAACAGAATAAGAGAATTCTGGAAAGAAAACAGCTTAGTCTGCAGTTGTTACCCAGATGCAGAAGAAGCAAGATGAGACTGCCTCACTGATATAAGTTACCATGCCATGTGGCTAACACAGACAAGAATCATGGGTTAATTTAAAATGTAAGAGTTAGTTAATAGGAAGTCTGTGCTAATAGGCCAACCAGTTTGTAGTTAATGTAAGCCTCTGTGTGTTTCTTTGGTGCTTAATGTCTGTGGGACAAGGGAGGACAAAAATGTCTGTCAACAAATAGCACCCAACATTACATCCACATACAACTTGAAAGAGCTTGGGGTATAATTCTAGACACAAAAGAACAGAGTTAAGCACAGCTTCTTGGAAGCAGCATTTTCTTGGTTGGGCTCAGCTTGCTAGAGGCAAGCATGCCTCACATGATAGAGGCTTCCTGACTCAGCCTTAGCTCGTAAACTTTGCAGCCCCGTAAGAGACCCCGCCACGAAACACTTAAGTGGTGTTTTTGAGTAACCAGCAGCATGCTTCTTGGTGGTGGCAGGGACCTGGAAACTCCATAGTAATAAACAAGGCTCCCGCCAGTACCTCTGCAATGAAGCTAGATTCTCAAAAGCTAAGAAATAAGCCATCAAAGCCATAGCATTAATCCTAGCCATATCGCTTAGCAAATTAAAGACTCATGTGGTCAGAAAAAGAGAGATACACAGTAATCATAGATTCAGATGGATAAAAACCCTCTGAATGGTTTACAGAGTGTTTAAAAATATATGTAGGTTTGGGAGAAAAAAAGAAAAAGGATAAAATTCCTTGAAAAAAAAAGAAAGAGAATAGTTGGTTGTGGTGGCACACACCTTTAATCCAAGAACTTGGGAGGCAGAGGCAGGTGGATATCTGTGAGTTCAAGGTCATCTACTTGGAGTAGATGCCTTTGTTTCCAGAAAGCTGAGGTTAGAGTTGTGAACCAACCACCATCTCTAGCTCAACAGTCAGTCACATTGCTAAAAGTAAAGGACTTATTTCTATTTCTACAGAATTAGACAAAGTTAAAATCCTCCAGATTCAGCTCAGCTTATGATACATAAAAGATTTATTAAGTCTGCACCTTTTTGACACACAATCCTCAAAAATCATGCTGGTACATCACTCAGTAGCTGGAGACTCACACAACAGTTTTACTATAAGATCCCTCCCAAGCTTAGGGCAGGAGAAGTGGTTAAAGTAGAAATATAAATATTCTTTTGGGATGGTTCTTTTTAAGCATATTAATGTTGGAAATGTGACAATATTTTTAAACTTCTAATTAGGTATTGTGAAGAAGTATTTCTGAAGATTGAAGGTGTCCTGTGTACCCGTGTGTAAATATAAAACCAGCAAAACAAGAGCATTCAGCTGTTTCACAGAATAGACTTTCTAACATGAGGGAAACATCAATATTATATGATTGAGAAGAAATATAAAGCAATATACATTTTATGACCTTATCTGGTTTAGAAGTCAAGCTGCTTAAACCTCCACAGAAAAGCCATTTGGGTCTCAAATGAATGTAATGTGTACATAATAAACAGTGGAACAGAACATACCCTTCCATGAGGAGGTCAATGGCTGCATGGATATTCAAGGACCTGAAAGCAGGCATACTATAGAGTATCATTTAACACAAGAAGAGAGCAGGGGCATGTTACCTGATCAAGTGGAAGATGACACTATCTCTTAATAAACACATTCCAGAAATGGCAGCCAGAAAAGAAATGAAAGTATCATTTAATCAGATGCACGATGTATTTTTCCAGTGGATATTTTAATTTTTTTTTGTATCCTCCAAGTAATAGTTAAGTATGCTCAGGGACTCCATTGCACAGAAAACAAATTCCCTCACTCTTTTGGCCTGACTTCCACATGACTTCAGCCTATGTAAGAACTGATAATCAATAGCTTTTACTTGATTAGCACCACTTAAAGTCATTTGAGGGATCAAAGAATTCAATTATTTTATAACGACCATTTCTATCTTATAGATAAGGTAACTGAGGCACTAGAAGTTTGAGTTTCTTGGGTTAAACAAGCCTGCTCAGAATTGTGAATTTTCACTTTTTTTCATTTAATTGTCTTTGGTTCTTTGGGATGCATGACAATGCTGAGCACACTTTCCCAGACATTCTGAACCCCAGGTTCATCACTCTTATGAGCAGCCTAGGAAGCCAACATAGTCTAGCAAAAAACGGAATCAAATGAGAGAATTATTCTGCGAGTTTGCCTGTGGATTGACTCTTGGGGACTTTTTTTTGATGTGGGCATTTTACAGATTTACAATGCACTTTTGAGAACCCTTAGACAAATTCTGTTTATGAGAACAACAGCTTCTGTAGACGCCAGTCTGTGACCTTACAACACAAAAAGCTAGATTTCATCATTGTCACTATTAAGTAATAACAAGTAAGCAGAACATTTTCAGATTGGCAAAAAAGTGTAAGGACAAGGACCATAAAAGTAGCAATTCCAGAAATCTCATTGACTTTGTGGAAAGAAATGCCAGCAGGAGATTTGGTTCCTTATAACCTCCTAAATAAATACCTTTGCCTAGAAGCTATATGTGAGGGTGTGGATAACACTAACCTCATACCATTAAAAGCTTTAGAATTAAAACAGGTAGTGGTAGCTCATACCTTTAATTCCAGCATTCGGGAAGCAGAGGCAGGTGGATCTCTGTGAATTCAAGGGCAGTCTGGTGTGCAAGAGCTAGTTCCAGGATAGATTCCAAAGTTACAGAGAAATCCAGTCCTGAAAAAACAAGAAAGGAAAAAATGCTTTATAATTAGATTGCTAGAATTTTTTAGTAAAAATTAGTTTACTCATTCCCTAATTTAGCTTATATGACAAATGATTGTAGATCTACATCTTTGGAGTTGGGGCAGGGCAGGACTTTCAATAGCATTGAACCCCAGGCTCCATTGATGATGTCCTCCAGGGAACAGTGCTTTCCCCTAAATAAGAGAATGGACTCTCTAAACTGGATTGAGACATAACATCCCAAGCTACATGAAATATAAGTGTGAATCCAGTCTGACTCACCAATCCTCTGGCCGAGGGATGATGCTTCAGGGATGCTGATTACCATAAAATATGCTAAATAAAATGGGGGATAATGGTTATCCCTTTCCCTTTATCGAGATAATGGACTTCTTTATGGAATCCTCACCCTTTTTGCATATGCTCATATAGCCTCAGTCAGGAGGCTGACTCAAGCCATCTTGCTTTTCTGAATTATTCCCTAAAAGTGCAATTTTTCCTGTTTTCTTTTTATCACTTTCCTTCTTTTGAGAACAGGCCAAAACCTATGCAGACTTTCCCACACACCCCTATATTCTTGGTCTTTCCCTAGAAAATTAAGCCCATTCACAATTTTGCCATGTGAGTGGGACAAACACTGTGTGTGGTTCTCTTTCTTTCTCTTCTCCTCTTCTATACACCTTCAGAGACTGAAGGTTCTCTTCCCTGGGCTTTTTTTTTTTTAAGCCCTAATAAAATTGTAACTGTACTTCAAAAACTGTAATTTAAAAGTATTTTAACTTGTTGTATTAATATTTCCATCTACTCTGTGAAGATATATGTTGCCCATGTGGCCATTTATAGACAAGGAAAATAGATTCTGAGAGGCTAAATGCCTGCTCTAGGTTGAGACAGCCATGAGTAGCTGAACTTGGGTTCAATTAAACATAAATTCCAACTCAAATCCCCCCACATGTGGTTCTAAAACACTAATGCCAAATGCAAAGTTAAGTAAAATAAAGGTAGTAGATTTTAGAGCTTGATTTCTTATCTAAAATGTTCTAAATACTTACAAGGCATTTGCTTTATAAAAAAGATATTAAATCATGTACAATATTGCACCCAAATTCTTTAAGAGGATTTGGTTCTTTCATAGTTCACAGGAATGCTATGGCTATGCTGTTCAGTAGTGACCAGGTTATTACTTCCTTTTCTCATTACTACAATAAAAGTATCTTATAAGAATTTAAAGGAGAAAGGGTTCATTTTGTCTTATAACTTGGAGGCACACAGTCTGTCACAGCAGGGAGGTCATGGCAGGAGAATCAGAAGATACCTCCTCACATCACACCCACAGTAAGGGAGTTGAAAATGAACAAGAAGCATGGTAGGGGTATACAATCTCAAGGCCTGTTTCAAGTGATCCATTTTTTTTTTTTTGAGCAAGGCCTCACAACCTTCCCAAGCAGCACCAGCAGGTAGGAACCAATTGCCTGTGGGGAACATTTTATATTGAGCCCCAGCACCAAGTACAGTGACATACACCTACAATCCTAGCACTTGGGAAACTGAGGCTGGTGCATCGCTACTTCAGGACTTACATGGGGGGTTACATGGTGAACTGAAGACCAACCTATGTGACTTAGTGAGAACTGTATCAAACCAGCAGGAATAAATTTTGATGGATCACGTGCTTATTGTATGCAATGCTCTGGGCTCAATCTTCAATGGGTTCAATAAAATTTAAATAAAGGTCTAAAACTGTATGAATTGAAACAGATTTTAAGAAGTACTCACTTCATAGGCTTGAAAGAACATCAGACTTTTTGAGCTGAAACATAAAATGTTTAGAAATGAAATAATTGCAAGTACCGTACAGATCTGCAACTTAAGCCCCGGCGTGAGCAGCTGTGTGGATCTCCTCATTGTGTTTATTGGAAAGAAAACAATGCACCTCTTGCATTCACTTCTTGAGAAACACTCTCCAGAGACCATGTTCCCTTGCTCCACACACAAAAGAAATCGTGAGTTTGTTCCAAAAAGGATCATTGGAATGATAAATAATCAAGAAATCTTGTGCTGTAAAATCACTGACAAAATAGAGAGAGAGATGTGTTTGCCCAGACAGACAAGTAGAACATGATCACTTCCATTGATAGGAAGAAGAAGGTAATTGGAGTTATTAAAATTGTAAAATTTCAGTTTCAAATACTGGAAATGATTGACTGTTGGATTTTAAAGACAAGTCATTAGCAATAATCAAGTCTTTACTTCCTGGAATATCACGAAATGTTTTCACCACCCAAAATGTCTGGACTTTATACTGTGTTTAGCCCTTGCAGGCACAATCCTTAAAATGTGCTTCACCGACCCTCGGAAGTAATGGTAATGAGCCCACCACATTGAGTACACCGGACTAAAAATGGAAATACTGTGCCTAATGGCTTTTATGTGATTTTTGTCTCAAAATATGCTCAAGAATCCTATTGACATTTATTACTACATGACCAGTTTCTGAATGAAATGCTGCAGAGAAGTGTTTTTATCTTGTAGAGTTGGGAAAAAGCCACTCTATTGCCTTCCAAATGTCAAAATCAAAAGTCCCGTGACTCTCATGCTGTCAAATGCCTTCTAAATATTTGTGTTATTGGCTACGGACCTGGGCTACTCTCAACCTTAGTTCAAGAAGCTTGTTTATGATGAGCAGCAGGCTGTGCATAGGTGGATAACCAGTCAATGTGATGAGAATAAGAACTTGAGTGCTTAGTCCATAAATATATATACTAAAAGCTTTCTCTTCACGGAGACTCAGAAACCATTGCAGTTAGGTGGTGGAAAGCAATGCATAGGCAGAGGATGGGAAGAGAGCTGTGGAGTGCTATCTTGCAGACATGGAGTGCTTGACGGTTGGACCTATGAGATCATAGTACCTGGTGTTATCTGCACATGAAGAAGTCAGTCAAAATTCCAATATAGATGAGCTTCAGGCCCCACCACATCTAGGAGCTAGTAACAACTGACAGGTGCTGGGGAAAGGAGAATCATTATGGTCTGAGGCCACTGGTAGAGTTCCCAAGCGCCACTGGAAGGCTCCACATCCATGCCCATATTAGCAGCGTTACATGGACTCAATGAGTGAGGAAGGAGGAAGAAGAAAGAAAAAAAGAAAAGAAAAAATACATGATTTTTGGAGAGGAACATATTGATGGAAAAAAGTGGAAACTGGAGAGCTACTTTGGGGTATATATAGCAATATTTTATTGCTTACATATATGAAATCAAAAAGAACAAATAAAGCTACAAGATGATTCAAACATTGTGGTACTACTAATTGCATCAAGCGGCTTTCTTAAGAATAATTACCTTGAGGACTTTTAAGTCCTTCTGTCCTATAAATAAATCCTGAATATACTAGTTTATGTGTGAGGAGCCAACTAATTAAAATCATTTGATACACATAGCCTCCAAATTTCTATATTTTCAAATGCCAATGAAGATAGCTTAAGGTAATATTTTTATTTTATTTCAGCTGAATTTTATGAATATTAGAATATAAGGAATTTTCAAGTTTCCTGATATAGCATATGTAATACTTGATAATGGGTGTAAGTGAGCTACTTTTATGATATGAAATTGTATAGAATATAATGATCAGAGACAAACCTTGTGAAGGGCAAATGGCTGGAGCTAGTCTATAAAACCTTTAAAAAGAGCCATCCTTTTCTCATCCAAAAACTGAGATGGGAATTAATGTAACATTTCATAAGAGGGATTAACTTTCTCATTGAAATTCAATGACACACTCACGTGTTCTCAGTCTACTTAAAATACTTCCCAGATGTTGTGAATGCTAGCTCTGGACAATGAGATAGAATTTCTGTGCTAGGATAACTGATAGACAATCAATAATAAAGCCCTAAGGGCTGCATTCACCTGAACAATAAATTAACAAAAATGAATGTCTGAATAATAATATTCAATAATATAAAACTGAAAAGAGCTTTAGGAGTGTATTTGAAGTAAAGACATGTACTTAAATTAAGGTTCTATTTTAATAATAAATCATTATTTCATGAATATTGAGTACCATATGACATGTTAAAATTATTGTAGCTTATTCAGATTTGTATATATGTCATCACGTATAGTATGTATAATTCAAGACTCACAATAACCTTATAAGTCAATATAATTCTCAATTCATTTACGAGAAAATGAATGCTGAGAGATCCACAGAAGCTCATCCCCTGCCATATAGAAAATACCAGAACGAGGTCTAATACCAGTAGCACAGACGCTGATAGCTACCATAGAACCAACCACACTGAACATGGGTTCAGGAGACTGCTTCCTAAAAATAACACCAGTAGCACAGACACTGTAATGCTTTTGCACACTACCCCTCAAACACCATTTTTTATCTATCTCTCCCAGTACGGATTCTCTACCTCATAACCCACTTGGTCCTCTAGTTCCAGCTGCCATCTTCTCCATCTATTTCTCTAACATGGGGAGATTTTTCTGTTCCCCCTCAAGGAGCTTATATCTAATCTCCATGGTTCTAGCTAAGAGTTATAGCTTGATTGTCATTGATTTAACAGCTAATATACAAACATGAGTCAATACATACCAAATTTGTCTCTGTCTGTTTTGAGTGGGATATCTCAATCAAGATGGTGATTTCTAATTTCATCAATCTACCTACAAATTTTATGATATTATTCTTTTTAATGGCAGGACAATACTCCAATGTATACATGTACCAAATTTCTTTATCCATTCACCTTTTGAGGGGTTATCTAAGCTGTTTCCAGATTCTGGCTATTATGAAGAAGGCAACAATGAACATGAATGATCACATGTCTCTTGGGTAGGATGAAGCATCCTTTGGGTATATTCCCCAAAGTGTTATGCCTGGATCTAGAAGTAGGTTGATAGCCATCTTCATGAGGAAGCACCACACTGTTCCATTAAACTCTATCAGCAATGCATGAGTGTTCCCCTTACTACGCATCCTTTCCATCAAACTGTCACTTATTTTACTGATTTTTGACATCTCACAGATATAAAATGAAATCTCAAAATAGTTTTGACTTGCATTCCTCTAATGGCTAATGGCTTTGAACATTTTTTTCTATTATAATTATGGTTTTCAATATTTAAAACAAGTTTCAAATCAGATATAGTTTGATCACATTCTACCCTCCCCCAAGTTACTCCAAAATATTTTCCTATCTACCCACTTCAAAAAAGAAACAATAACTCAATACAACAACATATCCCCTCAAAACCAAAAAAAAAGAAAACAAAACAAAACCACACCCCCAAAAATTATTTTTGCATTCTTCATCAAAAAGAGGTATATAGGTGTGCAGTTATATGTGGTTTTTAAATTTGATTCCATTTATCCGTGTGTTTGTTTTGTATCAATATCATGCTGTTTTTATTACTAAAACTGTAGAATAATCTGAAGCCAAAGATGGTGATGTCTCCATCAGTTCTTTGACATTAAGGATTGTCTTTATGCTAACATTAATTTTATGTGTTTCTGTATAAAAGTAAAAATTGTCCTTTCAATGCATGTGAAGAACTGTGTTGTAATTTGACTGAGATTGCATTGAATCTCCATATTGCATATGGTAGGACGTCCATATTTGCTTTATTAATCCTACTGATATATGAGCATGGGAGATATTTCCATCTTCTGATACGATCTTCAAATTATTTCTTTGGTGTCTTAAAGTTTTAATCATACAAGTCTTTCGCTTTCTTGCTTAGAGTTACTCTGCAATAATTTTTAGGCTGTTTTGAGTTGTGTTGATTTCCTGACTTCTCAGTCCATTCGTCATTTGTATATAGGAGAACTACTAATTTTTGTGAGTTAATATTGTATCCAGCTATATTGCTGAAAGTGTTTATCAGCTGTAGAAATTTCCTGGTTGAATTTTTAAGCCCATCATCCAGCACATGATATTCAAATCTAGGTACTTTGATTTCTTCCTTTCTAATTTGTATCCCTTTGATCTCCTTCAGCTGTCTTCTTGCTCTGCCTAACACTTCAAGTACTATATTGAATAGGTGTGGACAGAGTGGACAAGTTATCTTGTTCCTAATTTCAATGGAATTGCTTTAAGTTTTTCTTCATTTAGGTTAATGTTGGCTATGGGCTTGGAGTAAATTGCCTTTATTACCATGAGGTATGTCCCTCCTATCTCTAATCTCTCCAGACCTTTTATCAAGAAGGGCTGTTGGGTTTTTAAAAAGGCCTTTCCTGTATCTAATGAGATAATCTAATATATTTGTCTTTCAGTTATTTTATGTATTAGGTTACATTTATCAATTTCTGTATATTGAACAATCCTGAATCTCTCAGATGAAGCCCACTTGATCACAATACATGATATTTTGATGTGTTCTTGGATTCAGCTTGCAATTATTTCAATGAGAACCTTTGTATCTATGCTCATAATGGAAATATATCTGAAATTCTCCTTCTTTATGTGGTTTGAACATTAGGGTGACTATGACTTAATAAAAAAGAATTGAGCAATATCTCTTCTATTTCTATTTTGTAAAATAATTTGTGAGGTATTTACAACAGCACTTCTATGATTGTAGGAATTCTCAGCTAAGTTGACCTGTCCCCGTATTTTTTTTCAAGGGTAGGGGGCCTATAGGATTTTAATCACTGTTTCTCTTTCACTAGGGGTCTAAATTGCTTATCTGATAATGATTTAATGTTGGCATGTTTGGAGAAAAGATACATTTCTTTTTGATTTTTCTAATTTGGTGGTATACAGGTTTTTAAAATATGTTCTTATGTTTCTTTTGATTTCCTTGGTGTCTTGCATTTTAGCTCTGATTTTGTTAATTTTATTCAATTTGGCTGAGACCTTTTCAGTCTTATTTTCTCAAAGAACCAACTCTTCATTTTATTTATTAATTATATTGTATTTTTATTGTTTCCTTTTCATTAATTTCATTCAAGAATTTAATTATTTTTTCTATAAACTTGTTTTGGATATAATACCTTCTTTTTATTCTACAGATCTCAGGTATGCTTTTATGTTGCTAGTACAAGATCTCTTCAATTTCTTCATGTAGGCACCAAGTGTTCTGAAGTTGCCTCTTAGAACTGCCTTCATTTTTCCTAGAAGTTTGGGTATGTTGTGTATTCATTTTCTTTAAATCCTAGAAAGTCTTTTGTTTCTGAATTTCAGTCTTGTCCCATTTCTTTTTTCAGTAGCTAATTGCTCAGTTTCTTAGAGTTTGTAGACTTTCTGTTACTGTTTATAGCCAGATTTTATCTGAAATTGTATGATAGTTTTCATGGTATGATCCTAATTCTTTTGTGTCTGTTGATATTTGCTTTGTGTCCAAGTATGTGGTCAGTTTTACAGAAGTCTATGAAGTGGTGAGAAGAAGGTATATTCTTTTGTGTTTGTGTGAAATGCTCTATAAATATGTTTGGACCACTTGGTTTATGACATCGGTTAGCCCCAGTATTCCTCTGTTTAGTTTTGGTCTAGATAGCTTGTCTATTGGGAAAATCAGGTACTGAAGTCATGTTTCTGTATGATAAGCTATAGTAGTGTGTCTTTTATGAACTTAGGTGTCCTGATTTTAGTGCATAGATGTTAAGAATTTCAATGCCTTGGTAGATTATTTTCCTTTGATAAGAATCTAGTGTTATTCCTTATATCTTCTGATAACTTTTGGCTTGAAGTCTGTTTTGACAGATATTAATGTGGCTTCCCTGGTTTGCTTCTTAGATCCATTTGCTCTGAATATCTTTTTTTTTTCATTCTTTTGTCCTGGGGTGGTGTCTATCCTTGAAGTTTTGGTGATGCAGCAGAAAGATTGTTCCTAATTCCACATCCAGTCTGCTAGTCTATGTCTTTTTCATTAATATTAAGAGTTATCAATATTTGTTTATTCCTTTTAGCCCATTCTAATGATGCTCTTCCCTCTCTTTTGATTTGTTGGCCTTAAATCATGCCACTTTGATCTCATCATTAATTCTATTTCCATCTAACACTTTTTATTCCTTCCTTGCCTGTTTTTGAGAGGGTCTCTTGTTTTTCCAGATGATGCTACATTCACTGTGGAGGTGAGACTGACCTTGGACATTTAATCCTACATGCTCTATATCCCTAAAACTGAAATTACAGGTTTTCAGTACTGTATTCGTTTTACGTGGTACTCAGATTGAGACCAAGGTTCTATAGTAGCCAGATACCTACAAACTGATTTACATTCCCAAACCCTCATCCAAACTTCTGTCAATCAAACTTCGGTAGTGCGGAATGCAAAGGCTGTCAACCATGATTGAGGTTTCAGGCTGGAAACACATTGGCCTGCTGCCTGACACTAGTTTGGCAGTGAGTATAAATTCAGTAAACTCATGGCCATGTCTTCACCAGGACTGAGGATACAAAGGGAGTCACTACTTTAATTATGAATTTTCAGGTGCTTTTTTTTTTATTACTGATTGTGTTCAAATAGCAGGGGAAGTTTTGCTTCTAAAAGTATGCCTATGGTTTTAGTAATTAAAGAAAAACAGGATTATAGTTTTTAATAAGTATCACAGACACTGGACCCAACCTGATTGAAATGTATAATATCTTGGGTAAAAAAAGTTCTAAGAAATGTGTTTATGCTTTTATAATGCTTCATATATATATGTATATATATATGTGTGTGTGTGTGTGTGTGTGTGTGTGTGTGTGTGTGTGTGTATTTTATAATTTATGAAAGGGAGTACACCTTCCATAGGTAGTCCTGATGTTTTTCTTATGAGCTGTACATAGCAACTGAACTTTTAAAATGGTACAGGATTGAATCCCTGTTTTTCTCACATAGCTTCCACTTGTAGTAGAGTAAGCTTAGTGAAGACATAAGACTATATTTGCATGTGGTATGGTATTTCAACCTTCCTCCTGGTTGTTTTGTGCACGCCAGTCTTTCTTGACAGGACAAGCCTATAATAATAATAACAGCGGGTGATTATTTCAAATCTCTCTTGTGCTACATGAAAAAAAATGTTGAAGCAGTTTATTTAACTTCAGATTTGTTCCTATTGTGTTCTACATTCTGCCAACTTTGAACAACAGACTTGGTTTTATTTCATGATGTTTAGTAAATATCACTCCAACATTTAAGCAATGGGTTTATGCCTCTCTCTCCCCCCTCTTTGTGTATATGTTCCTGGGTAGTTAAACATTAGTACTTAGTGACTTTTAAAAATGCATTAATCGTTTAAGGGGATGTATAATTGGGGAGACTCAAGATGTTCTATTTGAGTTGGAGTTTGGGGCTCAGTTTTACTCTGTCATTCAGTGATGCTGAGGTATTATAGTGCAGGTTGTTAGCAGTAATGATAATTAGTTATATTGGTGATTATATTATGCTATTTTCTCTCAAATATATGCTTTGATGATGTTTAAGAAGAATAGTTTTTATTAAGTCTTATTTAGAATGAGTACATCAATTATGCAGCTTGGAACACACACAGACACACACACAGAGACACACACACACTCATATACATACACACACATGCACACATACTACAATTAGGTAAATAATCCACAAAGAGAGCCTGTTTCAAAACTGTGGTATTAAAGGGTTAAAGGAATCCTTCCAGGGTTAAAATGAGTGTGGGTTTTTGACTGGGACTTTTTGAAACAATAACAAAATTGGAGCCTTTTCATCTGGAATAGTACACATGCATTTGTTTCTTGCCTATTTCAACAGACATTTCAGGTGCTCTCCTCTATCATCCGTGGCTATTATATATTTCTTGTGATCCTTTTGTGCACAGCCTAAGCACACAAAATTTAGAAATCTGCACATGAAGTAACCCCTACCCTCTTTGTTCTTTAAATGACGATAAGAAAACCAGTCACTCATTTACATCATTCTAAACGCATTCAACATGTTCCTATTACAAAATCACCATGGAATCATCTGGATCCTTAACTGAAAGCAAACAAATTTATTGGAGGAAAATATAATCTTTGCTTTTTTACTTTAGGCATGTTGCCTTGAAAGCAGGGTCTTGTTTTCCTATGGTGACCTATGAGAATATACTCTATTCAAATGTTAAATGTGCTTGGATACACTTTGAAGGACTAGGTGAGCTCTGTTAAATACTAGGCAATGTCATGTTCCTCATTTCTGAAATATAGATGTATTTCTTGATCTATAATTAAGTGGATGAATGATATCAATGATGCATTTTTTAATACAGTCACCTGTCACATTGATTTACAGTTAGTTATCATTTACGACCAATCACATAGTGGTAAAAAACTATACATCCTTGAGATAAAAATGAAATGGAAGACAAGTAAAGTCCATATGTATTTTTGGTGTAAATAATTTTACATATTAATTGAACAAAGTGTTTACATAAATGTGTATTGGCTCACTTAATTCAAATAAATGAACAGAGTCAACATTGGAAATATATGAAGAACCACAATTCCTCCTATAGTTATCCTAATGATCACTATATAATAAATAGTAATGGCACTGAGAAACACACAACCATTGTGAAGTGGTTGGTAATCTGCTCACAGTGGACAGTTCTGAGCAACTTATGGGCTGTACAGTAGTTCTTTTCTTGGTATGCTTCAAGCACATTTTCTTATATATATATATGTGTGTGTGTGTGTGTGTGTGTGTGTGTGTGTGTGTATCAGACTTCACTCTTAATTCGAGTAATCCTGTATCAATTTGAAACCATGTAGAACAATAATAATTTGAAAGCAAAAGAAACATTGCAAATCCAGGAGAGTGGCTTTTTCTGGGATTGATAGAGGGGAAATTGACTAGACAATAAAAAATGTTCTTTCCAGAAACCTCAGGTTCTTTTAGATGAACATCTCAAAAACATGTCTAGATTTGTCTTTCTGTGAGATGAATAAAGCGGTGTTTATAATATTTCTCTCTGTGCGTTTTTATACCATTAATTTCTATGGGCTGTAAATATGTCCACTGGCTGAGAAATGCAGTGAGAACTCTCCTAATGGCAAGGCCATTAAAAGCTTGCAATCATTTTATTTTAGGGGTTACTTTTTTTTTGGAGTGAGATCTTGAATGAAAGTATCCCAACCTGAACAATATTAAGTAAGCATTTCAGGCAGTTTTTTATAAGTACTTCAAAAGCCATAGTATGTCAGTGTATCTCCTTCAGTTTTGCAGAGACACAGATATCTGCGGTAACTCTTTGTATGAACTCACTAGTTACTTTGGGTTGTTGTACACAGTCCCCATTTTATGGTGTCTAGGAAACTCCAACATCTGAAAATATAATGTTTGTACAGTAGTATTTGTATGGATTTAAATGGTATTCAGCCAGTCACCTTCCTAAATATTTTTAAATGCTGTTTTAAAATCAAATTTTATCTTGTATTATTAAAATAAGTCAACTACATATATATTTCTCGTACATATCACTGCAATAAGAAGACCCTCTGTAACTATGATGAGTCAGCAAAAGATTTAGATTTATTAAGGAAATAACTGAGTGATATATGAGGACAAGCATCTGAAGATCATTCACAAGACTTGGTAGTTCACCCTACAATATCCAAGATATACCTGTTTGTTTCCATAGTAGCATACACAATATGTAAGTGAATAAAAATAAATAAGACAAAAATGCCATTGTTCAATTTATATATTTAAAAATGTAATAAGCCACTGTGTCCTAAAAAAATTCCACTGAAAAGGAAATTATACCTGTTGAAATACTGACTGCCTGTCTTGCAGGGAAAACACAGGTCAAGCACATTTATCTACATAAACCCTAGCAAGTCTAGAATCAAGTAAACAGTCAGTGCTGTGTGCATCAGTTGGGCTTGCATTGTGTTTCATGAACAAGAAAGTACGTGCTAACTGACTCAACTGCAGTGGTTGATTTACCCTTCACATGAGACTGAGTCATCAGGAAGCTGCCCAGGCTCCTAAGACAACTTCCTAGCATTTTTAAGGCACATACCTCCAGCGTTGCCATCCTAGCTGAGCATTTCCAACAAATTTACACATGGTAGCTATATTTCCATGATTTTGTAACACTTAAGACTGTGTTAGTCACACGCTTTTAGCAAGAAATTTGTTCTTTGCTGATGTGGGATTCCCTCTGTATGCTATGAATATATTTTATTACCATTGGTTAGTAAAGAAGCTAGCTGCCTTGGCTTATGCAGTACAGAATAGAACTAGCCAGGTAAACTAAAGTGAATGCAGGGAGAAAGAAGGTGGAGTCAAGCAGATGCCATGCAGCTACCGAAGAAGAAAGATGTCACTACCTTACTGGTAGGCCTCGTGGCAATGCACAGATGAATGGAAATGGATTAATTTAAGATGTAAGAGCTGACTAGAATTATTCCTGAGCCATCAAACGGTGTTGCATTAACTTAGTTTTAGCGTGATTATTCAGTTCTGGGTGGCCAGGAAAAGAATGTGCAATCTCAGTTTACAATTTGTGTTTTCATGATTACCATACAAAGTATTTGATATCATTGTCACTTTTCCAAACATAGTTTATGTTTAATAGAAGACCTCCCTAATTTCCCTACCACGTTACCTATTGTAACTTTCCTCCCTACTATCTCTTTTCTCTTTCATATAGCATGTGTCCTTTTTGCCCTCACATCTGCCTTTCCAAGTGCCTCCCTTTACCCTCTCTATATTCCACTTATAAACTATTAGACTACAAACACGCACACACACGCGCACGCACACAAACACACACACACACACACACACACACACCATGTTAGGGTCCTCAGATTAGAAAGAACACGTGGTTTTCATGTTTCTGAATTTGGGTCACCTCATTCAATATTAAACTATTCAGGTTCATTTATTTCCCTATAAATTTTATAATTTCATTTTTAGTACTGAATGTTTCTGTTGTGTGTATTGTCGCATGTTCAGTATCCACTCACCTGCTGATGCACATCTAGGCTGGTTCAACTTCCTAGCCCTGTGACTAGAGCAGCTACAAAACATGGTTGTGCAGGTAAGCCTGACATTAGAAATGGACCCAATGGATACACGCCCAGGAGAGCTATGGGTCAGTCACAGAATAATTTTATTCTTAGTGTTTCAGAAACTCCACTCTGATTTCCAGTATGACCAGTTTATACTCACACATTAGTGCAAAGGACTTCATTTCCCCATTCCTCTTTAAAATGTGGTGTTAGGTTTCTTGATGCTAGGCATTCTGACTGTGGTGAGCTGAAGCCCTAAGAGAATTTTAATTTGCATTTGCTTATTGACTGGCAACACTGACAACATTTAAAAACAGCCACTGGCTACTTGTGTTTCTTTTGAGAGCTGCCTGCTCATTCATTTTGTTGATTGACAGGTATTTTTTCTTGCTTTATATTTAATTTTTGCAGGTCTGAATAAACTCTGGATATTAATTCCCTGTGTGAAGTATAGCTAGTAAAGGTTTCCTCCCATTCTGTAGGGATCTTCTCTGCTGATAGAGGAGAAACAGTCAGATTTCACGGAAGTCCATCTGCTGATTTCCAGGCTAGTTCCTGCGTTGACGGAGCTCTGTCACGGTAATTCTCACTGGTACTCGTATCCTGAAGGCCTGCCTCTCCTCCCCTAGAATTTTAAGCATTTCTGGTTTAGACACGGTCTTTGATCCACTTTAAGTTGATTCTGTTCAGAGTAAATGAAAGGAATCTAATTTCACTCTTTTGCAGATTTGTGTCATCACAGTTGAGAAGTACAGTGAAACATGGTATACAATTTTCATGATAAACTTCTATCTAAGCTACAGCTACATCCACCATTTAGACAATATGTACATGTTTATAGATGTGTCAATCTGTCTCTCTATCTTCTGCCTCTACATGCCAAAGAAACAAATCTCCAAATTCAGGATTTTAAAATGACTGGATTCATGATACATGTTAAGATATCAATGATAAATATTTTTCTATTTGTTGGAGTATGTTGCCAAGGCATTCTCTCCTGATATTCTGAGTTCACTAGAGTCTGTTTTAACAACACTCACTTTTGTCTCTGGGGCCCTGTCCTTCTTTTGTCTTCTTAGCTAAGGGCTGTTCAACTTTATTAACTTTTTCAAATTCCAACTCTGATTTATTTTGTGTATTGTTCTGATAGTCTCTCTTATCATTAGTATTTCCCCTAATCGGTATTATCTCTTGCCATCTCTTTGGTTTATTGGTTTCTTATTGTTTCTCTACAGTCCCTGGGTGGATCATTAGATTATTCGGGATCTTTCTAATTTTTTGTTATGACATCTCTGGCTGTAAATTCTCCTCTTAGGACTGGTTGCCTTGGCTGTGTCCCAGTGGTTCTGGGGAGTTGTATTTTCTCATTTTCACTTGACTCTAGAAATTTTAAAATTTCCTCTCTGATTTCATGCATGATCTCGTTATACTTTACAAAAGTGTATTGCGACGTCTGTCAGTAATTATATTTTCTATTCTTGTTGATTTTTTACTTTCTTTTCACTGTGGTCATATAGGATACAATGATTATCTCAATTTTCTTAATTTTCAATTCTCAATTTGTAGCATATGACCTGATTAGTATTGGATTAAGGCTCCAAGTGCCTCTGAAAATTGTCAGTTTCCTATCTATTGAGAAGAATGTCCTTTGGATATCTATTTGTTCGTATGATTTTTGGTTTATTTTAGCACTGAGCTTTCTTTGCTTATTTTTAATTTGGAAGCTCTGAATCGGAGCCTGTGTCACCTTTCATGTCTTTTAGTCTTTGATTTATAAAATTTGGGGCCATAGAGTACAGTATATAAATATTATATGAATTGTATATGTAAGTATATGTAATATGTATGTGTATGTAATTATACATCCACAATTCTATATATTACTGATGGATTGTTCCCTTCCTTGCATGTACTGCCTGCCCCTCCCTAGCTCTTCTCATTTTGCTTTGATGTCCACTTTGTGTTTTTTCACAGCTCCTGTTTTCCTGGCAGTTTGATTTCCATTTTTTAATCTCAAGTTTGGAATGTCATTGCTAGCTAATGTTTCTTGGGTACAGCGTACAGTTGGCTCTTGTTATTGTTTTTTAGTCTTGTTTGTTCATTTTTAAATGATGTCAGTCTATGGTTGATAACTTTGATCTACTATAATTACCATTATTTCTGAATGGGTTTGCTATTTCCTAAGAATTTGTGAGGCAATCCTCCAGATTCATAAATCATTGGTTTTCTCTTCATTTTATCCCATGAATTTTGAAATTTTGCTGTTTTACTGTATTGGACATGGTTGATTTTTTGGAGCTGTTGTTATTTAATCTGTTTTTGTTTTTGTTTTCTTTTTTATTATGAATATAGTTTCATATGTTTTCATGGAGGAGGCTGTCCTTCTTTCTCCTTGCAACAGTTCCCTTTAAGAATCTGCAATACTTTAAGTTATACAGGTATTAAGTATTAAAGGTCAATAGTTATATTGACATATTTGTTAGGCATAGAGTCAGATTAATTAGGTTCTTTAGATACATAGAGATTGTATTCTCAAGATAGGTAATATTCAACTACTTCAAGGATCTTTAGAACATGACATTTAAATAACTTAGGGTTCTGTTGATGTGAGACACAATTGCTCCTGACAGCACCAATCTATTCCTGAGTGAATGTTGAGCACCAAAGATACTCCATTTGGAGTTTGTTTTCTTCTTGGCACAACTGGCCTTTGGGCAAGGAACTGCCCATGCCACACACAAAGTACATGGTGTTCAGACTGGATAAGCAGGACACAACGATAAACCTACCAAACCTTGTAAAATGGTTCTAAAAATTTTCCTGCCTCCGAAAATGGTCTGTCAGATACTCTAGCCCTTAGCCAAAGTTGGTTGCTTCAACATTGCTAATGAGACTTTGGGTGATTGCTCAGGTAGCCAGTTGTCTTCCTCATATACTGCATATTTTGGAAGCTGCTTGATTGCCCTTCCTGTTTCCTCAAGTAATATTATCTCCTTCTCAAGCTATCAATGGGGTTGAACATTAGATATCATAGTTACCTTCCTCTTATGATCTAGCCAAGCCATTTACAATGCAAGATTTATACTCTTTAAGACAGAATGTTTATTAAATCATTTAGCAAGTGTTCCTTGTTTAATATTGTTTATGATGGTTGTAATCCTAATTTTATACTTTATATGACTGCAACATGACAGTAACTAAACCACAGGGATTTTACATTTCTTAGATGGGTTGGTCATATCCCTTAATGTTTCATTATATCCATCTGATTGTTTTATCATCTTGATATTTCCTCTTCCCATCTTCTATGTGATTTTGACCTTATCTGTTGGCCTCTTCTTTCTTTTCCTATACTTCCATTTGGTTTTTTTCTGACTGTCTCAGTTTATTTGCTGGTGCTTTCCTCTATGGTTTGGATTCTTTCCAGCATTATGGTAACTTTTATTGTATAAAAGCTTTTGTGACTGCTCAAAGTCTCAAGTTAGTTTCTTTATTCATGTATCTGTTTGATACTTCAATATGCCTATTCTTTTAAGATTTTAAGATTTTGGATACTTTCACAGACAGAGAATCTCTATGATTTCATCTAGTGTTATAAGAAAGTTGATAGGAAATGGATAGGGGATAAGTTTGGCATGGGTACTGGTGTATAGTTGTGTCATAGACTTTGTGTTTCTTTGCACATCAATTGGAATTTATTTACCTTCCAATTGCAGTTTCCCATTCTGCCAACTCTAGTCGATGATTTCCTTTCCTGTGTCTCCTCCCAGTAGAAGATTTGATTTCAAATTTTGTTTCCAGATATTATCTATGAGAAGCACAAGGAGGTGCTTCAATCTCCTTATCATAGATTGGATTTTACCTGATAAAGACACTTTTGGTAACACTGATGGTCCACAGACTTGGTGGTAAAGTGCTGGTTAGAAAAAGGTATGTTTTGTAGATTGTTTTAGAGTGGAGTGTATTGATATTTAGGCAGATAAATAATGGAGAAAGTTAGATAATATGGATTAAATATGTTTGAGAAATAGAGTATATGTGTTAGGTATCTGAGAGTAAAAAAAGGCACAGTAATTGTTATAGAAATGCAGAGCAGATAATTTTTGTGAGTATAGAAAATGTAGGACTTTTATACATATCTATTCTGATGAAATGGTTTAAAAGCCGATTAATGCATATACTTGCAAGTAGTTACAAAAAAGAACAAAATACTAAACTATTAAGATGTTAGTAAAAATGATGAAACCAAGAACATACATGGAAAGAAATATTAAACACAGTCACATATACACACACAAATACACGCACATATCAACCAACTATCTAAGCAAGATATTTAAAAAACTTAAAGATTATAAAAGTAGAAAACAAAAACCAATAAGATACAAAAAATTGAATAGAAGTAAATGAAGGCAATTAATAAAAGACAGCCCTGTTATGAATGCATTTCCTTTTAGTGAGTTTGTTTGTTTGATTGGCTGGTTGGTTGTTTTTACTTGTTTGCTTTGAGTGTTCAAGTTCTTGCACTTTCATCAGCATGGAAGGAGACCACTTAAACTTTGTGTGCACTCCTGGTAAGAGCAGCTAAGTGATCAGATTTTAGCTAAGTACCAGCAGGACCTCAGTTGAGACCAAAGCTCTGCATGTTCAAGCCACTGCCTGTTGGTGGGAGGCTGTTCGTTGGTTCCTGTCTGCCTAGACCCAAAATAATCACACAGAAATTATATTATTTGCAATATTGTTCGTACATTAGCTTAAGAGTATTTCTAGCTAGTTTATATATCCTAAACTAACCCATCTCTCTTAATCTGTGCATTACCACAGGTTATGGCTACCAGCAAAGTTCCAGTAGGCTCCGGAAGGTGCATTTGTCTCCTGTGGTGGCTGCATAGCTTCTCACCAACTCTGTTCTCTTTTTCCTCCTCTATCTGCTTGGAATTCCCACCTTGCCCTATTCTGCACTGCCATAGGCCCAAAACAGATTCTTTATTAACCAATGGTATTCACAGCATACAGAAGGGAATCCCACATCACCTCCCCTTTCCTGTCTAAATAAAAAGGAAGGTTTTAAGTTTAACATAGCAAAATTACATACAACAAAACACATATCAACCAATAATTACAGTTACAATATTTATATCTCTGTTATCTTTTATCATTACTAAGGAAAATTAAAATGATAACTATTATTCAACTCCATCAAAGTCCTAAAATCATATAATATTATCTATTAATGTAGTATTAATAGGAAGTACATTATAATAAACTTCCAAAACTCTAGAATTGACAGAGACATCTCGCTGCCTGGATAGTCACCCAAAGTTGTTCTGTAACATTGGGGCATTCATCTTCAGCATATAAACCCATAGTATCTGGCAGAATTTCTATGAAGCAGGAAATTTCAAAGACAGTTCCATCTTTATTGGCAGTTTGTCAGTCTCCTTCTTCTATGCCCTGCAGAATGTCTGGCAGTCTCTTTCAGGAAGCAGGAAGCCCAAAGGAACATTTCACCTTTAGGCAAGTTCAGCAGTCATTTTTCTGTGAGTCCTACATACCCAGTTCATACAGCATAACATCAATAAGTCCAAGCAAGAGCAGTTTCTTGCCCAAATGGCTAGCAAATCCATAAGGAGCCTCTTTGATGCCCATCATCCTCTAATGAAGATTTGTGCTGCCAAGAGCAGATGTGTCTCATTGTCATGAAAAGTCCTAAGTTTTTAAAACATTATAAATACCATATTATTTTAATCTTTTAAAGGTTTTTAAGAATAAATATCCATCTGAAATATATCTCTGTACATCTATAAAACCTAACTAACATGACTACAAGCTTGACTATTATAGAGGACTATCTATTAACCTGTATTTCTTAATTATGTATTACATTTTTAAATGAGCTGAACAAACACAATGCCTTAATAGAGCAGAAATATACATATAACAAAATTGATCTTAAATTTGTATCTATAAAACAAGATTCATACCAATGCAAATTATTCATCTCTATAGCATATCCCCCCTTTAAATGCAAGCAAACATTTATAAAAAATATTTGGGAATTTTGGCCTAGTTCTCTCCACACTGCTTTCAGGGGGAGTCTTGGACCATCAATTATCATTAGTCTGGAATGAACCCACAGGTTCTCATCCTCTGTTGAAATAAAATTGAACCTCTTTTCCATAGCAACATATCCTTAGACCAAAATTTTGAAGTCAAAATACCTTAAAAGTATATATGTTAGTTTAGCTTAGCAGCCTGTATACTGAAATATCTCTCTGTACTTAACTCATTCACAGTCAAAAAATAAAGAAAACAAAATAATATATATAATTCAGATTCTCTGTTTATTTTCCATCTTTATGTGGCTCATTTTTCTTTACTCCTTTAATCTCTGATTGTCTGTGCTTTATCTCTTTAAAGACCTTGTTTTAATTTTTCTTTATTTTTTCTTCTCTCTCCAAAGCCTATGCACATATTTAAAACACACTTTATCTCACTTAGATGTCTTTTATGTCTGAATCTTTCTTTATTGTGCATCTGTAATCCTTTTTTGACCAGGACCACTTCTTAAAATGATAAGTGGAATCTTAGTTAGGACTAAGGCTGCTTTGACTTTTGGCTCCACCCAGTACAACATGGCAAGAGGCACATTCACCACCTTGGGAAGCCATGCACAATACCTCAGTTCCAGGTATGCAGTAGGTCTGTGTTGCACCATGAAGCAGTTTGTAAAAGGTTGCTCACAAACCCCATTTAAGTTTTCAGCCTCAAATTCGTGCTGGCAGCATGAATGAGGAAGCTGCCACTGTGCAGTCTTTAGCTGCTAATGCTGAGCTAAGAAGACCTCTCTTATAGGAACCCTGGCAGCCCTGTGTGCCACCAGCAAACACAGACCATTGGAGAAACAAAAAATGCTGCTAAACTTTGTTTCAGTGTGTGTCTAAAATATCTTTCCAAGCTGTCTCATGTTTAGTTGGCAACAGATTGGAGTGACAATGTGGGCCTGACTTCATCCATGTAAAATCTGAAGGTGGGAAACCCAAACTGAATGCTGGGAGAAGGGGAGTGCACAAACTTTACAGCTGCATTTACAGCATAAGAGACCATGCCCAATTGGGCTGGTATCTTAAAGATTATTGGCTGAAGGAGATCCCACGGCAACTGCCAATGGGACTTAGTGGGTGGAGTCAAAATCCTGGTCACACGTTGAACTCTGTAACTCCTTTAGGGCTGAAATCAGAACCCTGATCTTACAGTGACCTCAGAAATTACTGGAGCCCTAAGGAGAATTCCAAATGCATGCCTACTTGATTACACTTTTGTACTAGATTAACTGACTAAGCCAACCATGAATGTGTGTCCAGGAAGCTGTTGTTGACCACATTACCCTGGATTCTATTACTATAATTAGAAGATAATTAGGAAAAGTAAAGGTCTAAAAACAATGATGTCATGGAACTGAAGTTTGCCATTGTGTTCATACAAGCATTCACATGTGTTAGTATCTACTTTCTAGAAAACTTCCTGTGATCATTGCATATAGTTTATAACATTCATTTAAATCCTACCTGTGTATAAATTAAAGGAGCATTATTAAATGATGGAAATGTGGGAGATTTTCATAGATGTTGTGACTTTTGCCACAAAACTCAGCGACTGACTGATGATCCTAAGAAATAGCAATGTGGTTCTGTACAAGAGGCTTTGAAAAGCATTTTCAGTTTTAGAGTGCAGAAGAAAGGAGTATTGGATAGAGTAAGACACAGGCTAAAAGCAATAGCCCCCAGTGAACCATATCTAATGTATATTCACAATACATATCCTTATTTTCAACAATGGGACTGACAACCTTGGGCCTCCTCATTACTCACAGACAAGAGAATATGCTTGAACTGGGAAGGAAGGAAGTATAATTAAAGGTAGAAATACTTAACAGAGAAAGAGGAAATCAGCCAAAAATTGTTTAATTATTCTGTCAAGTTATGTGAAAAGCAGTCTTTGTTTAATTTATAAAAGCACACATTATATTGAAGAAAGAAAATGAGTAAATAGTATAATGGAGTCCATAAATAGTCCAGCTGATTTGTTCTCTTTGCTCTGCAGTTTATAAGTCATGACTAATATTTATTTTGGAGCAAGAATTTGATAAATATCGTGATTTATCCAGATTATATGGTCACATTCCTTGAGTGGTAACATTGCTGATAGTCATCAAACTGATTGTTAAAAACCATAGAAATCAAGGGAAGGGCCATTGTTTCATTTTGAGAGAACTATAACTCCATAAAAAGAGTATTATGTTCTCTTATTAATTCTCTCAATTTACTTCATTGAATAAATAAAATATAACCTACTTGACCAGCTCCTGATTATCTCATTTTTCATCAATCTACTAGTGATCAGTTGGGAGGGTGTGTGTGTGTGGGTGTGTGTCTGTCTGTCTATCTGTCTGGTCTGTGTTTGCAGCATTTTTGCAAATGATATTTAATGTGTGTGGATATATGTCAGGGTCTTTGATTCAATTCCATTGATACACATGTCTGTTTTTATGCCAATAAAACAATACCAAGCTGTTTTTATTACTATAGCTCCATAAAGTCGGTGATGGTGATGCCTCCAGATGTTTCTTTATTGTACAAGATTGTTTTGGCTTTGCTGAATTTTTTGTTTTTCCATGTGAAGTTGAGTATTGTTTTCTCAAGATCTGTAAAGAATTATGCTGGAATTTTGATGGGGATTTCCTTGAATCTGTAGATTGCTTTTGGTAAGATTATTATTTTAATTAGTTTATCCTACCTATCCATGAGCATGAGAGATATTCCCATTTTCTGATGTCTTCCTCATTTTTGTAAAGATGTAAAGTTGTTGTCATACAGGTCATTCATTTGTTTGGTCAGAGTTACGTTATTTGTGGCTTTTATAAAGGGAGTTGTTTCTCTAATTCCTTTTTCAGTCTGTTTATTATTTGTATATAGGAGGGCTACCTACTTTTAAAGTAATTTTGTGTTCTGTCACATTAGTGAAGATGGTTATCAGTTGTAGTGGTATTGTGGGAGTCATTTGTGTAAACTATATATTGTCTGCAAATACTGAAAGTCTGACGTCTTCCTTTCCAATCGGTATCCCCTTGTTTCCCTTTGTGGTCATATTGCTTTAGCTGGACCTCTGAATACTGTATTCAATAGCTATGGAGAGAGTGGATAGCCTTGTTTTAACCATTATTTTAGTAAAATCATTTTGAGCTTGACTTTTTTTCCTGTCATCTGCTCCTCCTGGATGAATTTGCTTCTTTTTGTTCTAGAGTTTCCATGTGTGCTGTTAAGTCACTAGTGTGAGATTTCTCCAAATTCTTGATGTGGTCACTATGAAATTTCCTTTTAACACTGCTTTTATAGTGTCCCATAAGTTTGAGTATGTTGTGCATTCATTTTCATTGAAATCTATGAAGACTTTAATTTCTTTTGTATTTACTCACTGGGTTTGTAGGCTTTCTGTAGTTTGTGTTGTTGTTGAATTCTAACTTTAACCCATAATGATACAATAATATACAGGAGCTTATTCCACTTGTTTTTTTTTTTAATCTGTTGAGATTGGTTTTTTATTTTTATTTATTTATTTATTTATTTATTTATGTGATTAATATAAGCCTCTGTGTGTTTATTTGGGACTGAATGGCTGTGGGACTGGGTGGGACAGAAATTCCCATCCACCGACAGACA
This sequence comes from Microtus oregoni, assembly GCF_018167655.1. NCBI lineage: Eukaryota > Metazoa > Chordata > Mammalia > Rodentia > Cricetidae > Microtus > Microtus oregoni. The sequence goes on along the minus strand of NW_024543077.1, from coordinate 7,551,127 downwards.
ATGTAAGGTAGTAACAAGATTCCTTTCCTCAGTTTTCACAGTTCGATGTTGTTTACTGCTGCCTCTCCCCATTTGAAATGTGAGTCCGGGAGAGAGGGGCTCTCATGAAGCTCCCACTGAAAGGCCTCTGTTGTGTCTGAAAGACATTCTTTGCGTGGTATCCTCCATCCCTTCTGGTTCTTCTCTTTCACCTTCTCTCCCACATAGGTCTTTGAGCCCTGAGGGGAGTCTCTCACTGTCTACACATTGTCCAGTTGTGGGTCTTTGTGTTAGTTTCCATCTACGGTAAGAAGCTTCTCAGATGAAGCATGACTGAGGCACTGAATTAAGGGCATAGTGGTATGTTGTTACGGGTTATTTTATTGCTATGCTCTTTTTTTTTCTTTTTTTTCTTTTTTCTTTTTTTTTATTGAGAAAAGGAAAAAAAAGTTTCCCCCTCCTCCCAGCCTCCCATTTCCCTCCCCCTTCTCCCACTCCTCTCCTCTCCCCCCACTCCTCTCCCCCTCCCTCTCCAGTCCAGAGAGCAGTCAGGGTTCCCTGCCATGTGGAAAGTCCAAGGTCTTCCCCCCTCCGTCCATGTCTAGGAAGGTGAACATCCAAACTGGCTAGGCTCCCACAAAGCCAGAACATGAAGTAGGATCAAAACCCAGTGCCATTGTCCTTGGCTTCTCATCAGCCCTCATTGTTCGCCATGTTCAGAGAGTCCGGTTTTATCCCATGCTTTTTCAGTCATAGTCCAGCTGGCCTTGGTGAGCTCCCAATAGATCAGCCCCACTGTCTCAGTGGGTGGGTGCACCCCTCGCGGTCCTGACTTCTTTGCTCATCTTCTCCCTCCTTCCGCTCCTCATTGGGACCTTGGGAGCTCAGTCCAGTGCTCCAGTGTGGGTCTCTGTCTCTATCTCCATCCCTCGCCAGATGAAGGTCCTATGGTGATATGCAAGATATTCGTCAGTATTGCTATAGGATAGGGTCGTTTCAGGTTCAATATCCTCATCTGCCCAAGGAACTAACTGGGGACATCGCCTTGGGCTCCTGGGAGCCACTCTAGGTCCAAGTCTCTTGCCAGCCCTAAGGTGGCTCCCTTAACTAAGAATTGTGCTTCCGTGCTCCCCTATCCAGGCTTCCTTTATCTTAATCATCCTGTTTCCCCAAGTTCCCCCCATCCTCCCCTTCTCCCTTTTCTCTCCCCATCTCCCCTTACCCCCAACCCACCCCACCCCAAGATCCCACTTTTCTCCCCAGCAATTTTGTCTACTTCCCATAGGCAAGAGGATAACTATATGATTTTCCTTGGGTTCACCTTCTTATTTAGCTTCTTTAGGTTCACCAATTGTAGACTCCATGACCCTTATTTATGGCTAGAAACCAATTATGAGTGAGTACATCCCATGTTCATCTTTTTGGGTCTGGGTTACCTCACTCAGGATAGTGTTTTCTATTTCCAACCATTTGCATGCAAAATTCGAGAAGTCATTGTTTTTTACCACAGCGTAGTACTCTAATGTGTATATATTCTTCATCCATTCTTCCATTGAAGGGCATCTAGGTTGTTTCCAGGTTCTGGCTATTACAAATAATACTGCTATGAACATAGTTGAACAAATGCTCTTGTCATATGATAGGGCATCTCTTGGGTATATTCCCAGGAGTGGTATTGCTGGGTTCAGGGGTAGGTTGATCCTGAATTTCCTGAGAAACCAAAACGCTGATTTCCAAAGTGGTTGCACAAGATTGCATTCCCACTAGATATGGATGAGGGTACCCCTTCCTCCACAGCCTCTTCAGCAAAGGCTATCATTGGTGTTTTTGATTTTAGCCATTCTGACAGGTGTAAGATGATATCTCAAGGTTGTTTTGATTTGCATTTCCCTGATTGCTAAGGAGGTGGAGCATCACCTTAAGTGTCTTTTAGCCATTTGAACTTCTCCTGTTGAGAATTCTCTGTTCAGTTCAGTGCCCCATTTTTTAATTGGGTTAATTAGCATTTTAATGTCTACTTTCTTGAGTTCTCTATATATTTTGGAGATCAGACCTTTGTCTGTTGCGGGGTTGGTGAAGATCTTCTCCCAGTCAGTAGGTTGCCTTTTTGTCTTAGTGACAGTGTCCTTTTCTTTACAGAAGCCTCTCAGTTTTAGGAGGTCCCATTTATTCAATGTTGCCCTTAATGTCTGTGCTGCTGGGGCTATACCTAGGAAGCGATCTCCTGTGCCCATCTGTTGTAGGGTACTTCCCACTTGCTCTTCTATCAGGTGCAGTGTGTTCGGACTGATATTGAGGTCTTTAATCCATTTGGACTTGAATTTTGTGCATGGTGATATATATAAGTATATTTTCATTCTTCTACAGGCTGACATCCAGTTGTGCCAGCACCATTTGTTGAAGATGCTTTCTTTCTTCCATTGTATACTTTTAGCCCCTTTATCGAAAATCAGATGTTCATAGGTTTGTGGGTTAAAATCCGGGTCTTCTATATGATTCCATTGGTCGACTTCTCTGTTTTTATTCCAGTACCACACTGTTTTCATTACTGTAGTTCTGTAATAGAGTTTGAAGTCAGGGATGGTAATGCCTCCAGAAGATCCTTTATTGTATAGGATTGTTTTGGCTATCCTGGTTTTTTGTTTTTCCATATAAAGTTGATTATTGTCCTCTCAAGATCTGTGAAGAATTTTGATGGGACTTTGATAGGGATTGCATTGAATCTATAAATTGCCTTTGGTAGAATTGCCATTTTTACTATGTTGATCCTCCCAATCCAGGAGCAAGGGAGATCCTTCCATTTTCTGGTGTCCTCTTCAGTTTCTTTCTTCAATGTCTTAAAGTTCTTGTAAAATAGATCTTTCACTTCCTTGGTTAGAGTTACCCCAAGATATTTTATGCTGTTTGTGGCTATCGTGAAAGGTGAAGCTCCTCTGATTTCCCTCTCTGCTTCCATATCCTTTGTGTATAAGAGGGCGACTGATTTTTTGGAGTTGATCTTGTATCCTGCCACATTACTAAAGCTGTTTATCAGCTGTAAAAGTTCTTTGGTGGAGTTTTGTTGGTCGCTTATGTACACTATCATATCATCTGCAAATAACGAAAGTTTAACTTCTTCCTTTCCATTTCGAATCCTCTTGATCCCATTATGTTGTCTTATTGCTATTGCTAGAACTTCAAGCACTATATTGAAGAGGTATGGTGAGAGTGGACAGCCTTTTCGTGTTCCTGAGTTTAGCGGGGTGGCTTTGAGTTTCTCTCCATTTAATTTGATGTTAGCTGTCGGCTTGCTGTATATAGCTTTTATTATATTTAGGTATGATCCTTGTATCCCTAATCTCTCCAAGACTTTTATCATAAAGGGATGTTGAATTTTGTCAAATGCTTTTTCAGCATCTAATGAAATGATCATAAGGTTTTTTTCTTTCAGTTTATTTATATGAACCAGCCCTGCATCTCTGGGATGAAGCCTACTTGATCATAATGGATAAATTTTCTAATGTGTTCTTGGATACAGTTTGCCAGTATTTTGTTGAGGATTTTTGCGTCGATATTCATGAGTGAGATAGGCCTGTAATTCTCTTTCTTGGTTAAGTCTTGTGTGGTTTTGGTATCAGGGTAACTGTAGCTTCATAAAAGGAATTTGGCAATGACTCTTCTGTTTCTATATTGTGAAATACATTAAGGAGTATAGGTATTAGGTCTTCTTGGAAGTTCTGGTAGGATTCTGCATTGACACCATCTGGTCCTGGGCTTTTTTTGGTAGGGAGGTTTTTGATAAGAGCTTCTAATTCTTCACGGCTAACAGGTCTATTTAGATTGTTCACCTGGTCCTGGTTTAAATTTGGTATATGGTATTTATCTAAAAAAGTGTCCACTTTTCTTACATTTTACATATTGTGGCATACAGGCTTTTGTAGTAAGATCTAACGATTCTCTGAATTTCTTCTGTGTCTGTGGTTATGTTCCCCTTTTCATTTCTGATCCTATTGATTTGCATATTCTCCCTCTGCCATTTGATTAGTTTGGATAGGGGTTTATCAATCTTGTTGATTTTCTCCAGGAACCAGCTTTTTGTTTCATTGATTCTTTGGATTGTTTTCTGTGTTTCTATTTTGTTGATTTCCACCCTCAGTTTGATTATTTCCCGTCTTCTACTACTCCTAGGTGAGTCTGCTTCTTGTTTTTTCTAGAGCTTTTAGGTGGGCTGTTAATTCTCCAATGTGTGCTTTTTCTGTTTTCTTTAAGTGGGCACTTAATGCTATGAACTTTCCTCTTAGGACTGCTTTCATAGTGTCCCATAAGTTTGAGTAGGTTGTTTCTTTATTTTCATTGAATTCAAGGAAGGCTTTAATTTCTTTCTTTATTTCTTCCTTGATCCAGGTGTGCTTCAGTAGTTGACTGTTCAGTTTCCATGAGTTTGCAGGCTTTCTGGGGGTAGCATTGTTGTTGAATTCTAACTTTAATCCATGGTGATCCGATAAGACACAGGAGGTCACGCGTATTTTTTTTGTAACTGTGGAAGTTTGCTTTATTACCAAGTATGTGGTCAATTTTCGAGAAGGTTCCATGAGCTGCAGAGAAGAAGGTATATTCTTTCCTATTAGGGTGGAGTTTTCCATAGATGTCTGTTAAGTCCATTTGATTCATTACCTCCATTAATTCTCTTATTTCTCTGTTAGGTTTCTGTCTGATTGACCTGTCCATTGGTGAGAGAGGAGTGTTGAAGTCTCCTACTATTAGTGTGTGCGGTTTGATGCCCACCTTGAGTATTAGTAATGTTTCTTTTACAAACGTGGGTGCTTTTATATTAGGGGCATAGATATTTAGGATTGAGGCTTCATCCTGATGAATTGTTTCTGTTATGAGTATAAAATGTCCCTCTCCATCTCTTCTGATTGATTTAAGCTTGAAGTCAACTTTGTTAGTAATTAGTATGGCCACACCTGCTTGTTTCTTAGGTCCATTTGCTTGATAAACCTTTTCTCATCCCTTTACTCTGAGTAGGTGCCTGTCTTTGTGGTTAAGGTGTGTTTCTTGTAAACAGCAGAATGTTGGATCCTGTTTTCGTATCCAATCTCTTAGCCTGTGCCTTTTTATAGGTGAGTTGAGCCCATTGACATTAAGTGATATTAATGACCAGTGGTTGTTAATTCTGGTCACTTTTTTAGTAGTAGAGTTTGTGTGTTTCCTTTCTCTGAGTTGTGCTGGTGAAGGGTCTCTAGATATTTGAGTTATTGTGGTTATTGTTGGACTCCTTGGTTTGTGATTTTCCTTCTATTACTTTCTGTAAGGCTGGATTTGTGGCTATGTATTGTTTAAATTTGTTTTTATCCTGGAAAATTTTGTTTTCTCCATTTATAGTGCACGAAAGCTTGGCTGGGTAGAGTAGTCTGGGCTTGCATCCATGGTCTCTTAGTTTCTGCAGTACATCTATCCAGGACCTTCTGGCTTTCATGGTTTCCATAGAGAAAACAGATGTAAGTCTGATAGGTTTACCTTTATAAGTAACTTGGCCTTTTTCCTTTGCAGCTCTTTATATTCTTTCTTTATTCTGTATGTTTTGTGTTTTGATTATTATATGGCGAGGAGATTTTTTTTGGTTCAGTCTATTCGGTGTTCTGTATGCTTCTTGAACCTTCAAAGGAATATCCTTCTTTAGGTTGGGAAAGTTTTCTTCTATAATTTTATTAAATATATTTTCTGGACTGTTGAGCTGTACTTCTTTTCCTTCTTCTATCCCAATTATTCTTAGGTTTGGTCTTTTTATGGTGTCCCAGATTTCCTCAATATTTTGTGATGAGAATTTGTTGGCTTTGCTGTTTTCTTTGATCAATGTGTTTATTTTCTCTATGGTATCTTCAGTGTCTGAAATTCTTTCTTCTATCTCTTGTAATCTGTTGGTAGTACTTGTCTCTGTATTCCTGTTCGTTTACCCAGATTTTCCATCTCCATCCTTCCCTCGGTTTGTGTTTTCTTCATTACTTTCATTTCATTCTTCATGTCTTGAACTGCTTCCCTTACCTGTTTGATTGCTTCTTCTTGTTTCTCTTGGTTTTCTTGGGTATCTTTGAGCGATTTATTCATTTCCTCTACCTTTTTGTTTGTGATCTCTAATTGTTTATGGCAGTTTTTCACCTCCTGTTTAAGGTCTTCTATTATTTTCATATAATTCACTTTAGAGTTGATTTCTTCTAATTCTTCTGGAGTAGGGTCTACAATTCTTCTTATTTCGGGATCCCTGGATTCTGGTGATGTCATGTTGCCTTTCAGGTTGTTGGAGGAATTCTTGCCTTGGCCCCTTCCCATCTCTTCCTTCAAATGGAGCCAGGAGAGGCCTGGTGTCTTGGTCCAGTCTTTGCTGTGACTGACTCTCTGGTTGTAACTCTTCAGTGTAGAAGCAGGAACCATCCAGTCCAGATGGAACTCCCCAGCACCGAATCATAGACGCCTGTTAGTCCAAAGACCCGCAGACAAAAGGGAGAACTTGGGGGGCAGGGAGGATGTGTAGAACACAGGACACCCTGCAGCAAAAGCTGAAGATGCACGTGCTCCCTTTCGGGAGTCCTTGAGGCCTGCCCGTTAGGCAGGCACTCACCGCTCTGGGTGGGTCGCCTTAGTGTAGGAGCAGAAAACTATTCTTGAGCACTGGTTCTAGCATACAGCAGGGCAGGGTTGGGGGGGTGCTGGGGGGCTGGGTTGTGCATAAGAAAGACAGCCCTGCAGAAGGAGCTGGGGGAGGGGGGTTTGTGCTCTCTTCCAGGACATTCCGCCCCTGGATAGCACACACTCACCCATCCAGATGGAACTCCTCAGTACCTAAACAGGGCTGCCTGGTAGCCTGATGATCCGAGGACAAAAGGAAAAAACCGGGCAGGCAGGGCGAGATCCAGGAGAGCACAGGCACCCCTGGGTTACAAGCTGAAGGTGCCAGGCTCCCTTACAGGGGAGCTTGAGGCCTGCCTGGTAGGCAGGCACTCACTGCTCTGGGTGGTTCGCCTTAGTGTAGGAGCAGAAACCTAATCTTGAGCACTCTTTTTTTATTTTTTTATTGAAAAAAAAATTTCCGCCTCCTCCCAGCCTCCCATTTCCCTCCCCCTTCTCCCACTCCTCTCCTCTCCCCCCACTCCTCTCCTCCTCCCTCTCCAGTCCAGAGAGCAGTCAGGGTTCCCTGCCATGTGGAAAGTCCAAGGTCTTCCCCCCTCCGTCCATGTCTAGGAAGGTGAACATCCAAACTGGCTAGGCTCCCACAAAGCCAGAACATGAAGTAGGATCAAAACCCAGTGCCATTGTCCTTGGCTTCTCATCAGCCCTCATTGTTCACCATGTTCAGAGAATCCGGTTTTATCCCATGCTTTCTGTAATCAAGTATGTGATAAATTTTAGAGAAAGTTTCATGATGCACTGAGGATTCTTTTGTGTTTGAGTGAAATGTTCTATAATGTCTGTTTAGTCTAAGTGAGCTATAACATCTGTTAGTTTCCTCATTTCTCTATTAAATTTCTCTATGGTAGTCCTGACCAGTGATGAAAGTGGGGTGTTGAAGTCTTCCACTATTAGTGTCTAGGATTTGATGTGTGATTTAAGCTTTAGTAGTTTTTGTTTTACAAATGTGGGTGCCCTCATATTCGGGGCAAAGATGTCCAGAATTGAGACTCACCTTGATGGATTTTTCTTTTGATGAGTGTGAAATGACCTTCTCCAGTTCTTTTGATTGATTTTAGTTTAAAGTCTTTTTATTTTGTTAGATATTGGTATAACTCCACCTGCTTGTTTCTTAGATCCCTTTGATTAGAAAATCTTTTCCCAGCGCTTTACTCTGAGATAATATCTGTCTTTGAAGATTAGGTGTGATTCTTTTATGCAGCAGGAGGATATATCCTGTTTTCTATCCATTCTGTTGGCCAATGTTTTTTTTATAGCAAGATTGAGTCCATTGATACTGAGAAATATTAATGACTAGGAATTGTTAATTCCTACAACTTTTGTTTTTGTTGTTGGTGGTATAAATAGTGTGTATTTCCCTTCTTTGGGATTATCTGGTGTGGGATTATCTATTGCTGGTGTATTCATGGTTGCATCTAACTTCCTTGTTTTGGAGTTTTCATTCTAGCATTTTCTGTAGGGCTGCATTTATGGATAGGTATTGTTTAAATATGGTTTTGTCACAGAATATCTTGTTTTCTCTATCTGTGGTGATTGAAATGTTTGCTGGATTTAGTAATCTGGGATGACATCCATGGTCTCTCAATATCTGCAAATATCTATCCAGAACCTTCTGGCTTTCATGGTCTCCATTGAGAAGTTGGGTGTAATTCTCATAGGTCTGCCTTTCTATTATACCTGGCCTTTTTCCTTTGCAGCTCTTAGTATTCTTCCTTTATTTTGTATGTTTAGTGTTTTGATTATTATGTGATAAAGGAACTTTTTGGGTGGGTCCAGTCTATTTGGTGTTCTGTAAGCTTCTTGTATCTTCATAGGCATGCCCTTCTTTAGGTAGAGAAAGTTTTCTTCTATGATTTTGTTGAATATGTTTTCTTTGCCTTTGAGCTGGAGTTCTTCTTCTTTATCTGTTCCTGTTGTTCCTAGATTTGGTGTTTTAATGGTATCCCAGATTTTCTGGACATTTTGTGTTATGACTTCATTGGCTTATCATTTTCTTTAACCTATGAACCAATTTCCTCTATTGTATCTTCAGTGCCCAAAATTCTCTCTTCCATCTCTTGTATTCTGTTGGTTATGCTTGCATCTACATTTCTATTCATTTACCAAGATTTTCCATTTCCAGAATTCCCCGTTGATGTTTTTTCTGTTGCCTTTGTATCAATTTTCAAATCTTAAACTGTTTCCTTCACCTGTTTGAGTGTTTTTCCTTTGCTTTCTTTAAGGCATTTATTAATTTCTTCAATTTTTTGTTTGTATTTTCCTCCCATTTCGTTAAGGGAATTTCTCATTCCTCTTTAAGGGCATTTTTCATTTTCTCTTAAGGGCCTCTATCACCTTCCTCAAGGTATTTAAAGTCATTTTCTTCTGCCTTATCTGTGTTGGGATGTTTTGGTCTTGTTGTTTTAAAAACATTAGGTTCCCTTCATGCCATATTGCTTTTTATGTTTTTGAGTATGGGAGTATTCTTATACGCACATCTACCTATCTCTGCTTCTAATTGGTGCAGGTGGTGCTTGTATTCTATGGGCTGCTGATCTTGCATGGGATGTTTGACCAAGGAGAGAGTGAAAGATTCAGTGAGTTTGAATGGCAGGGTGGTTTTGGTAGCTTTTGGTGTCCAATGGGTAGGGATGGTGGAGCAGTCTGCCCACAGGATTCCTATCTGCTAGCTGGCTGCCGGGACTGAGATGGGAGGGGAGGTCATGGAATGTGCCCTGGAGTTTAGGGCCTAAGGATTGGGGCAGTTTAACTGGGAGACCAATCATTCACCTCTTCTTCCAATTATTGTGGGTAGTTCTTGAGTCTCTAGGGACTGCTGATCTTGCAGGGATGTTTGGCAAGTGTGTGTGTGTGTGTGTGTGTGTGTGTGTGTGTGTGTGTGTGAAGGGTTCAATGGGTTTGGGCAGCGGTCTTATAGGTTACAGTGTTCAATGGTTTGGGATTGTACTAGAGCACTCTGCCAGCAGGACTCTTGCCTGCTAGCTGGCTATTAGGGCTGAGATGAGAGGGGACCACATATTGTTAGATATTATATTATTTTATTCCATGGTGGAATACTTGAAATAATGTATTTAAACTGATTTTTATGAATTAGTTTGCAGTAATTCAAGTATGAATTTTCATATGATCACAGAATTTCATCCATTTGAAAGAAACAGAGAAAGAAATATACTAACCCAGAGAGGTGAAAACTGGAGGGGTTATCTCAAATAATAAAGGAGAAGAAAAGTACATATAGAGATTAGTGTGTTTTAAATATGATCTGTGTTCTCTTAAGTACATACTGGAAATTAATTTCTATTGTAAGATATTAAGAACTTGATCCAGGTGAGATTTGAAGAGGAGAGTGTGGCTCTATGGTCATCAACTCATGAATCCCTTCCTGCTATTCATCAGTCGACATGCAGATATCTTCAGAGTTCGTATTCTGTAAAAGCCAGCTGCTTTCCATCTTTTCTCTGGATTTCACTGTATGATGATCTCTATGCTCTTGATACTCTCTCAGTAGAAAGGCCAAAGCAAATGATAGCCTTCTACCTTTGAATAGAACCATAGGACAAAAATAAATGTCTCTTCTTATGTAATTTATACACCGTAAAGTAACTAACAATACAAAAGTACCTAAAATGGACAAAGGATTTTGTTAAAGTCAAAGTTGGAGATACACATCTAACATAATATACTGCTGAATTTTTTTTTCAGTTTTTACATTCCTCCCAAGAATGGTTTAAAAATGTCTTTTCCACTTTCCTCCTATTATTATGAATGAAATTTTCATATTATAAATGAAAATTCTGTTTAATTTCTCTATTTAAAATAAAAATAAAAGTATTCCGTATTATTTAGAAACCTCTGTATTACATGCTGAGAAATCCCATGCAACACAGCTTAAATACTAGAGGATGCTTAATTTGCACAGCATAGTTTCTTTCTTCCCTTTATCCAGTTTAATGAGGAAGAGGAATCATCATAGTGAGCAGGCAGGTGAGGCCCTAAGGGAAGCACTTCAGATGAAACGGCCAGCACAGATGTGCACTGGAGTTCTGGCATAGTGTGGAAGCCGGCACAGACGCAACCTCCAGAACAAAAGGGACAGAGATCTCAGTGGCTGGAGCACTTGGCTTACATGTGTAAGGCTCTTACCACCGTGCTATAAAAAGATAAAGGGAAGAAAGAAACCAAAGTGCCAGCAGTAAAAAATTCTGGATAGATAATTGAGGGGGTTAGTGACCTGCCTTGAATCATCCTATCTTGGCATGTGGACAGCTGCTGCCACGTGTATCGATTGACATTCTTTGCTTCAACTTCACCTGATTTTACTAAAATTTACTGTTGAGGTTTTGCTAAGTGCTTTTCTTCTTTCTTTGAAGGTGATGGGGATGTTCGAGTTCTGAACAGAAGAGTAATAGGATTCAAACTCTGACTAAAAAATCCACCCTGTATGACTAATATTTTGGTGTGTTTTACTAGTGTGACTATGGAGAATGATAAAATGGAAAACAAAATATGATCAGGATTTTTCGTTGAGCAAAGTGAGGTCTTGATATGTTTCTTTTCTCACTTTGCTAACTTCTTTATTATTTACCCCACAATTATTAGCCTTTTCTTATACTTCAAAGTAGAGTATTTACCTAAATTATTTGCAAAAATATTTAATTGCATCCATCTTGCTAGAAATCATTCAAATGCTGACCTTTATACTCCTCATGAAACTTATTCAACTCTTTCTGGGTAGAGAGCTGGACTTTAATTTTGGTGAACTCTCTTCAGAATGTTGGTGCACACAGTCTGAAACACCACAACCTTTACATACTTCATACGGAAATTCTTTTTCTTTTTCCGCTCCCTTGTGAGTTTTCAGCATCTTTAGAACACTTTCATTGATATTTACATTTAAATGCTTACCTGAAAACCCCAACAAAGAAATTTCTCCAATTGTCATCTTTCTTGAAAATATTCAAAAACTAAAGTCAATAATCATTTCCATGGTCATTAACACAAACATACATATTTTAAAAAATTAAAAAACAGCGTAAAATTATGAATATTTGATACACACTATATGCACTACGCTAAATTTTTGTCACATTTTAATCATATTGTCCACTATCTCTACTGAACCATGTTTATGTTATTAAAAGCTCAGTACTTCAAACACTTCTGTCTCATCTGTATACACTAAGTCATAAAGTAAATTTCAATAGTAGAAAGTGAATTAAATAAATATATGCTACTTAAAACACACCTTTAAATACAGTGAATAGTTTGTCAAAACATGACTAAAGAGGATTTAAGGAAAACACAACAAAAATAAAAATACAACAACAACCCCCCCCTTATGATTTCTCCTTACAAAAATCTAAAGCTCTGTTAATAGACACCACTTTATTCTTCTTTTGTTTCTAAGTTATAGTATTTGGAATAATCAGTTTGTAACATATATACTGTGATTGTTAGATTAATAAAAAATAATCCTGGGAATAAAATTAAACAGGAGATGGCATAGAAAAATATCTACATAAGAAGGAGATCATCATGAGAAAATTGTGTAGAAAACGGTGTGTGGCACATGGGGGTCATAACCCTAAGCGTGAAGATAGAAGGATGCAGAGGAGGGAATAAAAAAGATGCTGTTTCACCTCATGCTCCATTTTTCTTTGTCATAAAAACTGAACAACTTTGAATTAATTCTGAGATAATTAGTATTCGGAAAATTCTCCTAGATATATGTACAGAATTTGTTCTTATAATGTCATTACAACCATCTTAAAATATTTAATTTAAGCCTTATTTCCTCTGAAAATAAATGATTATTGCTTTACAGTTGGCTTCCTTAGCCTTTGAGAGCAATGCCACATAAACTTAGTAAATGACCAACAGAAATTATTTCAGATGGAGATTTTTCCAATATTTTTTATTTACTTACTAAGTTCTGAGTGATATTCCTCTTTGCCTTATGATTTGTAAAATATCCTTTCAAATTACTTGAAGCAATTTGTACCTTTGTGACCAGTTGCCTCAAGTGATGCATTTCTGCTTTTATATTTGTTTAGAGACACGAAGGCCTTTCTACTAGATGAAGTGGGATTTTAGATTATGGTACCAGCAGACAATTTCTTGGACAAATTAGTATTTAGGTCACTAAATTGGGGGAAGGGAAATTTTTTATTCCACTATTGAAGTAGTCGATGTGTCTATGGCCAAAGTTTACCCTGGGGGGCACTGATCTGGGAAATGGTCCAAAGGTGCTGAATACCTTCTGCTTTGAGTGACGCAACCCTGCTCTGAGAACACATGCTTGTGCTGAGAGAGAGAAGGCAGAACCCACTTAATAAGAGCCGTGGGGAAAATTAGCTACATGTGCTGGCAACTTCAATATTTCCATAACAACGTCCATCTGAATTGCAACATTTTGTTTATTTCCTAATGAAGTCATTTAAATAGCATTGTAGAACCGGAGATTGTTTGTCCCTGCAAAAACACAGTGATAGGTGCTGGAGAGATGGCTCAGTGGTTAAAAGCATCACCTGCTCTTCCAAAGGTCCTGAGTTCAATTCCCGGCAACCATATGGTGGCTCACAACCATCTGTAATGAGGTCTGGTGCCCTCTTCTGGCCTGCAGGAATACACGCAGACAGAATATTGTATACATAATAAATAAATAAATAGATAAGTAAATAGATAAATAAATAAATACACATTGATAGCTTTAGGGTCATATGTTATTTTGAAGTAGGATTTTTGAATTTTTCATTCACAGCCCATTTCTCATCACAGTTTCTCACAAACAGCATATATAATTTGTTCTTGGGCAATTTTATATGTGTAGGATATTGTAACATGCACTCTCTGGTACTGCTCCCTCTCCTGTGTCCTCCTCCTCTTCCCTTACATCTCCTTCACACATTCATGTGTACTTTATTATGATCAATTTCCAAATAAAATAATTTAGTCACATTTTCCATGGAAATGTGAGATCAAATTCAGAATTGCTATGGTTGTTGATGAGAGATGCAGCAGTTTGTGGTCTTCTAATCAATACGAAATGGTACTATTTAAAAATGGTCCCACAAAAGTGAGGTGTTTCCTTTAGTACCTAATGAAAGTACTGGTGGTTGTTAGGTTATTTTTAAAAAGTACCAATAAGAAACACTGATTTCATACTTTGCTAATATGCACATTTCATTGGATGGAACATTCATTTTACTAAGATCGATGGCATGGCAAGAATTTAAGGTTCCAGAAAGAGGCTAAATGCTCATCCAAAGGTCCAGGTTCCAAGAGTGCATTCTTACCCAGTGATGAGTACAATGGAATCCAAGTTCAGCTTCCTTTTTCTTAGGTAAAGATGATCAGAGGAAAACCATTTTCCCACAGGTGATGCATGTGGGTCCAGAGTAACTAGACGTATGAGCCAGGAAATTCTTCTCACCCTGAAATAATTTTATTTCTATACATGGCTTCCTGTGAAGTCTTGTACTGACTTCAACTGCTAAGTGTCAAACTCTAGCAAAGCTGTTAGGTCTGGCTAACAATTTGGGAGCTCCTTTACTATGTGGTGAGGAATGGACCCTAACTTGGTGTTTATCTGCACCTTCTAGGGGTAATAGAGTTTTATGTCTCAAAGCGTGTTTAGAAATTGTCTGTGTAAAGCCCCCTTGGTACCATGCTCTCAGTGACTTCCCAGTTTCTCTGGATCTCACTCTAAGGCCTATTCTCAGCCTGTGAGTTCCCCACCGTTTGTTTTGCTTACTATAAATTCTTATTTGAGGCACCTCACAGAATAGTTTTCCAGAGAGATGAGTCCTAGAAGCTTCAAGATTTAAGCATAGAGCAGTAAACTCAAGATTTCCCTTCATAAATCAAACAAAAGTGTTCAAAGAATTCTATGGAGCTTCAGTTCTCCACAGCATCTCAGAGTAAATACATAAACTATCTGTTTCCATTGTTCCTGCAGTATCATGGGCCACAGCTTATGTTCAAGTTAAATACTGAAGATTTCTAATCTACCCTGCTACATACAATTTATGGAAAAATGTGGGGGAAGCTGTTTTATGAAAAAGTAACAGTCAATGATTAGTACCAATATTCAGTAAGTAGGATTCTAGTAATGTCTTCTTAGTCTTAGAAAGTCAGAAAGCAGCAGCTGGGTGTATATTAAGTCATGGTGATTTTCAGCTTCATATCAAATCATGTGGCATTTAGATCATTAAAATCAAAGACAGAAACGAAAATGTTATTTACTGCTAGCGTTGCCCCAGAAACCAAATTATTTTGCCCAGTAGTTAGTCCAGCGTATTTCAGCCTGCCCTTTGCCCCATTCAAGGGCACGAAGAGGAAGAGAAGGTTTCCGAAGCGCACTGGTCACAGACCTCATGAGAGTCAATATGAGACCAGTAGTCTCCAATGCTCCCAGTTTGTATGATTTTGAAATGTGGGTGTTGAAAACTTTGTGAATTTAGCATAAAATTTCATAGGTAACTGCTCTAACTGCTGTAAGTACACATGCTGTAAGTATACATGTTTTATATGATCTTGGAATCGATGAAACAGTGTGTTTCAGATGGTGATTTTCAATTAAGATTCTATCATATAAATAGAAGCAGTATAAATACTAAGTGGCACTGGCGAGATCTCTCTGGTTAATTTCTTAAAAAATAACATGCTAACATTATCATATCTACGTCTTCCACTAGAAAAGTATTTAAAAGAAATTATATAAAGTATTTGATAGTATTGTGGAATTCGAAGTGTTAAGAAACAGTTTGAGATAATTACTAATTGCTGTCGAAATTATTTCTCTGTGGGACTCTTTCAAACTGTGCCGTGTGGGGTTAATGGGCTCTGAAGAATCAGGGACGTCTTTCAATTGGTGCATGGTCTTGCTAATGATAGTATTCTTGTGCGGGCTGAAATGACATTAATTAATGGCCCTCCCTTATCCTAGCAATCAGGAACTATAATACAGATGTATCTTTTTATTTTCAGAGAAATTAACATCACAAACTGAGCTTCACTGTGGTTTGGATGTAGGCTTCCCTGGGAAAGCACGGCCTTTGTTTCCCATGAGCTCCACCATGCTGCCGCAGCTGACGCTTCCGCTTTTCAGTGTTGCCAACCCGGTCATTCTGCTCTCTGTGGAGGGGCAAGGTGGTTTGATTTTGTTTCTCAAAAAGCCCTATCTGATTAATCTGTTATGGAACTTACTCCCCAGTGCTTGTAACACATATTACATTCTTTATCATCCCGTATAAAAAACTCAGCTGGGAAAACGGGATCTTTAAGAGAAAATGTGAGAGGCCTGTGTTATTCAACAGCTTTTCATGCCTTTCAAGCTCTGTGCCCGGCTCCAGTGAGATCCCTAGATCAGTTCCCGAACCCATGACTTTGTTCCCTACTGGGCTCTCTAAAAATACCTTCAACTTGTTCAGAAAGGAGTAATATGTTGCCATGTTAGTGACAAACTGCGGAAGGTGGCATCAAATAAAACATCCAGGTTCTCCATCTGTAATGCAACGTGAAAGTTGTTGTGTTCAGTGCAGAAAATAAGAAGCTGTATTGTGATGGTACAGGAAACAACTTTTTCCAGCCTTACCATTGTATGTTTGTGTCCTGGATCAAGAAATACTAAAATTAGGTTTAGTTTTAGTTTCTGCAAATACACTGGTTCTTTGGATAGCATTTCTTCCTGGTGTGCTGTATTTTGCTCTCCTTTTCACTTATATATTTAGTCTGGTGTACACGTTTTTGGTGATAAGCTATCTCAAACTGTTCAAGAACAGAATGATTTGAACGATAAGTGTCTCCTTTTATATACCTCTTAACAGTTAGATCCAACAAATAATTGCATTAATTAATACTGTTAGGCACCAGCTCTATTTCTCTGTGTCCAATGTAATATGGAAGTGAGGTCTTCCACAATAGGGCCTTAGCATCAGTTTGTAGGAAGCAGCCAATGGCCTTAGCAGTAGTCTGAGATCTATGTAGGATTCCATGGAACACCTTTGGCCAAAGACTCAACTAGTGGTAACCCACACTTAGCACATGAAAGATGTCTGGCTGAGGCATTGTCTCCTCCAGTGTTTGGTGGCTCCATTTAATTTCTTGGTATATGTGTATATTTTAAGAAGCTTACGCAATAGTAGGTTTCCACGTGACTCCTCAAATGGCCCTTAGTTTGAGGCCAACCTGGTCTACAGCATGAGTTCCAGGACAGCCAAGGATACATAAAGAAACCCTGTCTCAAAAAATATTCTGTATAACATATTTAATAAGTTTATAGGATAGTAAGATACCACTGGCTTTTCAAACATCAACAGTGCTATTTAGCTTATTTTTATCTCATTACATTTTCTTTCATGTAAGTACTATTTATCCTCATTCTGATGTCCCTGCACAGACAAACGCTATTGACTGTTAGAATATATACAGCAAATATTCCATGAGGCCGCTCACCAGTGTCTGAGGTACTGCATCCCCTCTCATTGACATTCCTGTCCACCTTGAACTCACATCTGCTATACCTTCTGTTGCACCAAGCTGCAAGCACTTGTCTGTTTTATGTTTTGTTTACTTGTGGGCACAGAATCCCTATAACCTAGAGAAAGTATCAGTTTGCTCTAACAAATGCTTCTGGGTGTGATGCATGGCTGAAATGAATTCAGCAGGTCTGGAGGCCTGGGTCCTGAGATTGGTGAGGATTGTGGCTTCTGAGGCATCTTTCTGAGGCGCAGGGGTGTTGGCCTCCTCTGGCCTTACAGTTGAGCCTCCATGTATGGCTTCACCAAGACTGCTTACTACTATAGTAACAGCAAGCATAGAGGAATAGAGCGTAATGATACCACTGAAAGTAGTCTTAACAGTCCCTACATCCAAATACAGGCAGGGTTTGAACTACATGGCCTCAGTACTTCAACATACAAATTTGGAAGACACAACATAATAGAGATCATTTTAATTTCATTTTAACCCAGTCTTTCTGCTTTTAATAGAAACAAAAGCATGTTTGTTAATCAATGTTAAATTATTACAAATATAATTTTATTATCTGTGATATATTAAAATATTTTTTCAAACTTATATTTGTAACACAAAACCAAAAAGCCTACTGTTATGCTTTTGTATGTTACAAAGCAATCATTAGTTGCCTATAGTTATTTTCAAGGTAATATCTGCCAGGAGAAAGAGAATTAGTATCTCACATGGATAACCACCCTTACTGATTGTCCAATGCCAAGGGGTCAGCTCTGTAACCAAATACAGACAAAGAGCAAAAACAGACTCAGCAAGTCTGCAAGTTGTATTTGTGTGTGTGTGCGTGTTTGTATGTGTGTGCATGTGTGTGTGTCGCTGTATGTGTACAGTAATAATCAAAGAAAAGAAGCTATCAACTTGAGGGGTAGAAAACACAAGAGGTATTTAACGGGTTAGCTGGGAGGTGTGGAGGGAGGAAAGCTGTGTAATCCTCCTTCAATTAAAATATATTAAAACAAAACAACAACAAAAAAGCAATTAAACCGTCATCTCCCTCCAGTGTGTTCCTGAAAGAGGTTCATTCCCTGGCCAGGAAATGCCATCCAGTTTTGTTATGCTGCCATCTCGTGGCTCTTGTTTGAAACTATCACCACACGTTTCACAGAGTTTTGGTTTTTCTGAGAATTTAAAGATTGCTTTTTTTTGTTTGTTTGTTTGGTTGGTTTGAAAGAGATCGGGAGAAGATGAAGTTGGACAGTAAGCAAGTGAAGAAGAGTCGGGGGTAGGAAAGAATGCATAAAAGTTTAAAATAGAATTAAATTAAAAAAGAAGACATAATTTTAGTATTTCTACATTTTCACACTTAATTGTCCCAATTAAGGTGAACATCTATATAAAGCTTGAATAGATTGTGAAAGGTAATACTGAATATTAATAGAAGAATATTTGTGGCTTTCTGATAAAATTCTGGCATACTAGAAATGAAAAATGAACCCTGTATTATATTTGGTTTTAATTTTGAGCACGAGTCAACCAACCTTATATTCAGAGGAGGGTCGCTCTGTCATATGGACGCATTTCCTCTTAATCATCTCTCAAACAGACAAAAAAATCAAAAGCTTTTCTACAAGGGAGGTATGCACAATATTCCTCCTCAAAGAGTTGCAGTACAGGAAGGATTTCTGTTGCGAAAGAAACTTGTCTCATCTGGCCTGTGGAGTTAAGGGCAGAAAACCTCAGTCAACAATGTCATTTTTCAGGTGTCTGACACCTCATTCATCCACATGTCCCCTTGTACCTGGTACCCATTCAGTTCATTACCTCCAGTCAGTAGCTTACGC
The DNA here is from genome assembly GCF_018167655.1 of Microtus oregoni. Classification (NCBI taxonomy): domain Eukaryota; kingdom Metazoa; phylum Chordata; class Mammalia; order Rodentia; family Cricetidae; genus Microtus; species Microtus oregoni. The sequence goes on along the minus strand of NW_024543077.1, from coordinate 7,532,168 downwards.
CTGTGACAAGGACTTCCCTGCTCACAAATCAAGGGCACACCCACTCAATTCACTGTCCCTCTGGTCAGCAGCTATCACTTGTGACAAGGTCTCCCCTGCCCACATACCAAGGGCACACCCACTCAATTCACTGTAGTTATCAATAGCATCACAGAATGATTGCTTAGGGTTTAGCCTCAAAATTCTTTTCACTTATTTATTATGTGATCTTCCCCTACTTCAAGGTAAGTTCTGTAGTTGCTATCCTCTTGTGCTTTCTGTAGGTTTTATCAATAAACATTAATAAAGTGAATACCTAGTATTTGACTTAGTGTAATATGAGACTGGACAAGAACTGCTTTCTAAAGATGGTACTCACGTGGGAAGTCCTGTGAAGGATGGTGACACTTTCTAGTCTCTCTGCTAAGAGAGGAAGGCAAGGGGTAAGCAGTGAGCTGGACGTCCATCTATTCCACTCCATGAGAAATATGTCAGCCCCATCTATCTCTCATATCTTCCTCTTGACACCCCTATTGTTTTAAGTCATATTCCATCAATTTGAAAAATCAGGCTTTTCACGTTTTAACACTGCTAAAATTGGGAGGTATCTTTCAAAAGATGAAAAAATGGCTGCACAGGGTTGGCCACCATATCCTTTCCCATACACATGGAGATTTCTCTGCCACTACTGCTGGCACATTTGAGTGACATCATCCTTCTAAATTGTCACTTAAAGGACTACTGAAGGGTGGCTCAGCAGATGTAGTCCGAACACTTTCTGCTGGACCTTATGATCAAATCAAAGGGCCTCGGCATCAAAATCACAGCAGCAATGGCAGAGGCGGGAAGAAAATCCCAGAAGTGAAAGCAGAGCCCCATGTTCTGAAATCTGCTCTATCAGCACTTTGTGCCCAGAGGAAGATTGGGTACTTAAAGCAAGATGCCAGACTTTCTGAGTTAAAGCACACCAAATGTACTTAAAGCTTGATACCAGCCACTCAGTTAATTCCCCATTGATGACAGAAGAACTCAGAACAGGGAAACTCTAGAGGATCATTTAACAACTTTCTAGTTTTCTATTTTTATATTCTTCATAGGTATTTATATAGTTTACATCAGTGTAAGTTTTAGACATTTATTTCAATGTCAATTTAATACCCATCTAGGTAAATATGCAATTAAATTTAAAGTAATATGCCATAGATTGTCAGTGTTATCTTCTTGATCACACTTAAATTTGTGATGTTGGAAATAAGCAATGTCTCCTAACGTATGGTGACTGAATGAATGTTCATCGGGTACCAAGCATTGGAGGCAAAGCTGATGAAAGAAATTCAGTTTCCTTTCCTGTGGGTCAGCCCAGCCTCGATAGTCACATGTCATCTTCCCTTGGAAAGAGGAGGACAAAATACTTTGAACACACATTAAATAATCCTGGTGAAATAGGAGGTCGGTTACTCCACTGGCTCTCCTATGTCTGGGTTATCTTTGAAGACCAAAGTTGAAGTCATTACATGTTTCAAGCTAGCAAGCATAACACATTGTGCAGGCTGCAAATAGTTATAATAAATTCTACACTCAGCCGGGCGGTGGTGGCGCACGCCTTTAATCCCAGCATTCGGGAGGCAGAGGCAGGCGGATCTCTGTGAGTTCGAGACCAGCCTGGTCTACAAGAGCTAGTTCCAGGACAGGCTCCAAAACCACAGAGAAACCCTGTCTCGAAAAACCAAAAATAATAATAATAATAATAATAATAATAATAAAATAAATTCTACACTCTATATTCTTTGTTATTTCATTGTTTAGAATTATTTCAGATAGTGTATATATTGTTTTATATTTCAATAACTTCTAATTTTATAGTAAAATGTAATAATGTATCAATCAATATTTGTAATTTTCTTTATTCATGAAATTCTATTCTTAATATATATAAGAATATTCTTTTGGTATCAGACATTGAAAGCAATGGATTTTCTATTCATTTTGTCTTTTCTATTTCATTTTTTCTTTTTGACATTTTAATTATTCTCAGCAAAGTTGGAATTGGTGTTAGAATATATAGTAAAAAAAAGTCTCAAGAAAAGAGTCATTTTTCTTTAGTGAGAGAAGTTAATTAATCAGAATAAATAAAACTACTATACTTTATTTTGATATTTAAATCTAAAATAATCACATCATTTGATAACTTGGTTGTCTGGTCTCATCCAGTGTGCTCAAAGAGAAGAGAAATAATCCCCGTGGCAAGATTGGCAAGGCTACCAACCAAGTTATTGCACCGTGCATTTGTATTTTTACTTCCTATGTACAGAACCATAATAAAGGGTTTTTTGATGTACAGAAACTATATATGGCCTAAGTTATTTTTTTAAAAAAAAAGTCCCTTGAAGACAATTTTATCCTGTACCCAGGTAGCCGTTTCACCCCGTGGGTGCAAGCCCTGGCATCAGCTGCATGGTGTGGTGTATTGGTTCTGTTGCTTGGTCAATGAGTTGCTACCGTCTTAAAACATGGATTCTCCTTTTGTAGACTATGAGTGTATATTAAACTTATCTGTAGAAATGTTCTAGCAAACTACACTAGATCATAGATGGAAAATGTTTAGCTTACTATGCTAACACACTGGTGTTGATTCATTTCCCCTTATACTTTTATTTTGCTCGCCACTGCTACTAGTACTTGAAATCGCATGTAACAGGTAGGAATCCATGCAGAAACATATAGTTTATTTACTGAATACAAGGTATTTGCCAAGATTTCTGCAAGATGCCCAGAAGCTAGAGTCATGCTCCAGGTAGGAGCTAACAACAAAAGAAATAAGCAACCAATGGGATGTTTTAATAGAGTGTAAATTACCTCAAAGAAAATAAACTAAGGTAATATGAGCAAAGCAAATAGAGAATGAAAGTTATGGGACTTTTTTGCAACACTCGATTATGTGATAATTGTAGCAAAACATGTTGAGTACAACAGTGTACCTGTGACTTTAATGATTCTATTAGCTTCCAGCTACTGTGATAAAATACTTGTGGTAGTCACCCCAAAAGAATAAAATGTTTAGTTGGGACCATGGACTTGGTGGAGGTGGTATATCATGGCTAGTAGAAAAGCCCCTCCTTCCCCCACTCCCAGTGGCCAAGAAAGAGAAAGAAGGAGAGAGGGAAAGAAGGGGAGAAAGAGAGCAAATAGCAGGAAGAAAGGGCAAGAGAGAGAGAGAACAGTGGAGTTCTCGCTATGAGGACACAGATTCCTAAGTTTATACGTTGTTCTCTCTGGGAACCTGGATCATAATGGTTCCACCAACTCCCAAAGTGCTATGTGCTGTACAGGACAGGGCAGTGGACCATAACTATAGCAATGATAAATTAGGCTTACAAAGGTTTCAGAGGAAAGGATTTCAGCTAAGGCAAAGGAAAAGGCAGTAAGTAGATCTGATATAGAAAACAAGGATGGCTTAATCAGGACCATAAAGAAACCATTGAGACAGTTAGGTGCTTTTAACATAGCTAAAAGAGGAGAGTAGATACCCAGATGTTTATTGTAGGCCAAGGAAGGGAAGGGTGTGAAATGTGTCCAGAGTGCAACAGAAAGTCAGTAGAATTCCTCTAAGGCAGCATCTAGGTTGGGATATTGTACTTCTCAGCTTCACGTTACTAGACCAAAAATTTTATTCTGATGAATTTATGAAGCTGAGAAATTTATAGATTGTGGTCGAAGACAAGATCCATTCTTAAAGACTCATATTCTGATGTCAGATGGCAATGGTAGGGAGCATATATCAGAGCACACCATTCATAGTACAAGCCCAGGAGATATGTATGGACTGTATCCCACCTTCAACTGCAGATGCATAAAACCCAGTGTTCTAAGGGTCCCCTGCTAGGCTCTGTGCACCCTGAAACACTGGCACCTCTAGAGCAAAACCTTCAAACATGTGTTCCTTTAGGGGAAATCCATGCAAACCATTCCTGATATCATGATTAGCGAACCCCAGAATTAATTGAGGAAACAAAGTCAAGAAGCAGAGTGCTTGCTACTAACACAGCAGATTCAGGCTAGGCATAACTCCTCTCGGGTCCCCAGCTGAGTTGTCTTTATGAGAATTGAGGTGACCCAGAAAACATATGGCATAAAGTACCCAGAGCAACAGCAAAACAGTCGTGAAAAGCAGTGACGAGAGACAAGACTGTGATACAAAGGTTGAAAAATCGTAAATTTAAAAGATTAATCCCTAAGTTATAGGACACAAAGCAATGTGATGCTGGCACGAGATTGGCGTACTGACTTTAGGTGTAAGTGATCGAAGTGAGAGACTAGAAAGGAAACTCTACATTCGCGGTATATTGATTTTGACTAGAGAGGAAAGACTTGAAAGGAGACGCCTATTGAATTAGGAAATAGCTTGACATCCATTTGTGGAATGATGATGCTGAATCCTGCTTTAACTAAATATTAGATCACATATCAAAATCTGTCTAACTGTTAACTGTTAAATTCCTGTGGGCATGCTCTGTAGGAGAACTGCTGAGAGTTCTCAAGTCTACACGCAGATTACTGAAACGAGGCTGCTTCGCTTGTGGTATGATTGTAATGGGTATAGATAAAGAACAAGGCCGTCAAGTATGCAAGTGTGACCCTGAAGGTCATTACTGTGGCATTAAAGCAGGAGTTAAACAAATAGAGTTAAAAGTCCTAACAGAACGTAAGAAGCAGATCACTATTACTTAGATTAGCAATGATTTCTAGAAATCGCAGCAAATTTGCCAATCATGGAGTCAAATACAGATAAATTAAACTTTATAATCTCCATTTTAATTCGTTTCCAAGGACACAGAGAATAAAATGATAATTCACAGAATATAAGGAAATATTTGCAAGTCACATATAAGAATTGTTACAATTCAACACACCCAATGATAAAGACATAAAGTGAATAAGGGGTTTGATTAGACAATATATTGAAAACAACATGTAGAAGACCAGCAAAGGGATGAAAAATTATTAACATGGTCTGTCATTAAAGGATTGCAATTTAGAAGCACAATATGCTACAACATGAATGATTACAAAAATGGAAAGGAAGTTTCAGGGAAGATATGGAGACATTATCACCCTAAAAAATTGCTGATGGGTTAAAAAATGGGTATCAAAAACATTATCATTTTCTTAAAGTGGAAATTAGAAACGTACTATATGGCCCAGTGGTTTCCCTGCTGCATCTACACCAAAGAGAAGATGCTGATAGGAACTGAAAAACACATGAGCCAGGCTGCGCTTTACATAATGGGAAGGCCATGTCCCATGATTTCATTGCCAGTGTTGGATGCCACATAACTATTTTCTCTTCTGAGAGCAGACTCTCTACCAAGTAGAATACGGATTTAAGGCTGTTAATCAGGGTTGGATGGCGTTTGTAGCTGTCAGAGGAAATGACTGTGCAGTAATGGTCACACATAAGAAAGTACACAACGCATTACTGGATTCCAGCACATTGACTCACCGGTTCAAGATCACTGAAAACACTGGCCCTGTTGTGAGTGGAATAACAGGTGACAGCAGACCCCAAGCACAGAGTGCATGCTACGAAACAGCTAAATGGAAATACAAATATGGCTGCGAGATTCCTGTGGGCATGCTCTGTAGGAGAACTGCTGAGAGTTCTCAAGTCTACACGCAGATTACTGAAACGAGGCTGCTTTGCTTGTGGTATGATTGTAATGGGTATAGATAAAGAACAAGGCCCTCAAGTATGCAAGTGTGACCCTGAAGGTCATTACTGTGGCATTAAAGCAGGAGTTAAACAAATAGAGTTAAAAATCCTAAATCCAGGATTCTCTACTAGCAGAGATTGGTGCTCTTCTTGTTGCTCTGGAAGAAAAAGACAGAACATGGTATCAGTTTAACAAATCTGTGATGGCACTGTCCTGAGTGTTGGGTAACAACAAACCTGTAAAGCTGCCAGATTGAAGATGGAACCTTTCCCACTCCTGCAGCCACTGAACTGGTTAGGACCCTATAAATAGAAACAGTGCTTTGGGAAATAAAAATCTTTAAAAAAAAAATGAAAACATGACCACACAGAAACTGATACACAAATATTTAAAGGATTAAAGGGAGAAACAATCCAAACAAGCATCAGTGAATGATTGCCTGAAGAAACTATGATTTATACACACAACAGAAGAGCATTAGTCAATACCAAGGAGGGAATTCTTCATATGGGTTACAACATTGACCAACCTGAAAACCCATTAAATAAAAGAAGACAAAAACAAGGCAGTGGATGTTGTATGGCTGGAGCTCTGTGAAACATCTAGAGTAGGTACATTGGGGTAAGTCAAAGGGATATTAGCATTTGCCAGGAGCTGGGAAAGGGAAGTCTGCAAAGTGATTAGTACTGGGTTCATGCTTGCCTTCTGATACAATGAAAGTAGATTGTAATGAATCATTCTGATGGGTTCCAAACCCTGTGTCTAACCAATTGTTGACCTGTATCCTTTAAAGGTTTAGCTTTAAAGTAAATATATCGCAAAAGTTACTATTTTGAAAGGCAAGAGAATAAATTTGAAAGATCCTTCCCAAAGGCCCGTGACACTCGTGGTTATTTATAAGCATTAAGTTGTTCTAATGCTGCTATTTAAAGTGCTTTACCCAGCAATATGCTGTCAGCATGTAGAATCATTCTTTGATTATTTGAGAAATAAATTTGCATGCATATTTAAAATAATGGGAAGTTAAATGAAATGAATAGTGACATCAGGAATTAAACAAGAAAATGTGAGGGAAGCAATTTTTGAGTGAACATGGAAATTTGCAAATATAAAAAAACTGATCTCTAATTATATTCAAATGTATAATCTTACTATTCAAAAATAACAGTATTTTGAAAGTGAAGATATGTATTCCCAAAGTTGTATTAGTGAATCAAGATAACAACAAGAACGGGTGAACTTGGCTTGCAAGAAAGATGGAGAGTTTAGCTTGTAATATGCTGATCTGAAATGTGTATATGACAGGAGAGTAGGAGTTCTATAAGGTCAGAAAAAACATTTTGGTACAATTATAACTAGCATCAACCTTAATAGTCTATAAGAATAGCTAAGAGTCTGTTGATAAAATTATTTCCAAGTGTGTAGTTGCTTTATATTATGTTATTCTGAAACTGTAAAGCTGGATTGTGGCTAAAGAAATTTCAGGGCTAGCAAGAGGGCTAAGATGGTAAAACTACTTGCTGCCAATCTGATGACCCGAGTTTGACCTTTGCGAATGCATATGGCAAAAGGAGAGAACCAATTTCTTCAAGTCATCCTCTAATGGACGAGTCCCCTCTGTGTGTTGCTTTGATTGGTTAATGAATAAAGAAACTGCCTTGGCCAGATAGGGTAGAACTTAGGTAGGAGAAAACAGAACTGAATTCTGGGAGGAAGAAAGCAGAGTCAGAGAGATACCATAGATCTGCCACCAGAGTAAGACATGCTGCCAAAACCTAGCCAGTAAGCTACTGCCACGTGGTCAATACACAGATTGACAGAAATGGGTTAAGCTAAGATGTAAGAGTTAGCCAATAAGAAGTTAGAGCTAATGGGTCAAGCAGTGGTTTAATTAATCTCGTTTCTCTGTGGTTATTTCGTGTCTGGGCAGCCAGGACAAACAAATAGACTCTTTGCAGTAGTCCTCTGACTTCCACTAGACCTGTCCCTTGACGTGTGCCTCCCATCTTTCCCAAACATACGATCAGTTAGTCAAACAATCAATGAAAATAAATATACAAAGTGTCTTTGACGTAGTCACACAATCCTTGAGTAACAGTAGATCAGTTTGAGGGGAAACATCTTCAAAGTCGAAAACTAGTTCAATGCTTAAGGAATTACTGCGGGGAAAGCCGGAAGAGGGGGAAATCTGTGTGGGTTGTCATTCCCTGAGCACTACTAAAGATGCTGTCTTTGTGTCTGGAGTCAATAAGCCTAACTGATCTATATCAGGGATAACTGTTTATTTTGACATTTCTAGTCACCAATAGTAGTTTACCAGAGGATTGTAGGAGGGTCTGAACTATCACTTAATTGATTTTATTCTCTCTGTAATACAAGGTACATATTAAATTTCATTCCCTTGTCTCCAAAATATTAGCGATATTAAACACCCATTCCACTCAGATAGATCTTCGAATACAGGAAATTTCACACCTCTGTAAGCGATCAGAAATGTGACCATCACTGTGCCCTGTGTAAGCTTTAGTGGGGATATTATTTAACATTTAGTAGTTAAACGAGTGTGAAATGAAGAGTGAAAAATGCTTAATGAAAAGTGCAAATCATATCTAGGCTGAGGCCCTACTGGAAATGGGAGGAGGTGCCCAGATGCTGAGGGTCTCCCCTAAGTGGAGCTGCATGCAGATGCATAGCTCTCTGTTCTGCAGAGTGGAGGAGGTTGAATGAACAGCTCAGGTGGCTTAGAAACACCACATTGGGCCCAGAAAGTGGCATGCTCACGGAGGCTGACTTGCCAAGGTTCTGTAAATTTGATTCCAGCTTCAGCTGGCTCCAGAAGCTATGCCTTCGCCGTTGAGGGAAGATCTTCGTGCCAAAGTGAATTCAAGTCTGTCAGCTCATCTGGTATTAGAAGTGCATGAAATTTAAAACTGCTACAACAGTATTTCAAAATCATTCTCTGTATGTTGGTTTCCATGTCTGGTTACAGCACGAAGGTACCATCCTTTCCCTCCGATGCACAGCTGGATGTAACCACCATCTGAAAGCAACGGAATGGCTGTACAGTCTCTCTCTATCTCACTTTCCCTTGGAACGTTTTCCTCTAAATCCTGAAACTTTCTCAAGATCTCCAGCAGGCTTGAGTAACAGCCATGATCTGTCACAAATCATAGAAATACCTCAAAGGTGGGAAAAACTGAAAAGATTTTCTAGTATAAAACTCTACTTATGGCCTAAAGGATCACTCCAAGAAGTTTACAGAAATTAGTAAACAAAGGAATTATTTATTATGGCAGAAAAAAGAAATATGTGTAGAACTAAATGTATTTTTCAAAGCATAAAAAGTTGTATTCCAAACAGTACAAGAGTAAATAATGTTTTCAAAGGTGTGCACAAATCTTTTATGGCTTAATAAAGATTCCTGATTAAGAATTAGTCATTAAGAAATAACTTTCTAGAACTTCTTATTTACTAAGTGGTATTTTTGTTATTGTAGGTTAGTTAGTTATTTGATAGTTTGGTTTGGTTTACTGAAAGAGGGACTCAGATGGCAGTCCAGGCTTACCTAAATCTTACTATGCAGCCTAGGCTATTCTCAGATTCATGATATTCCTCATGCCTTAGCTTGCTGAATGCTGACATTCTAGGCTTGTGCCATGTCAAAGTACTTTCTCTAAGGGATGGTGCCAGGGTTTGAACTCAAGTGTTTTGACTCTAATGCCTCTGCTTTAATACCACACTAAATAAGATGCTCACTCAAATAAATTTGAAAATAGTTTGTACACTATAATATTTTGCTTATATAAACACACACATGCAAGTATAGATAACATATGATGACCTCTAAAATACGAACAGTTCTTTTATCTGAGTAATTGAACTGGCTGATTTTATTTTTAGCTTAGTGATATTTTTGACAGAGGTTTTGTTTTGAGATTATAATATATATCATTTCTCCCTTTTCCTCCTTCTAAACCCTACTGTATACCCCTCCTTGCTCTCTTTCAAGTTCATGGCCACTTTTTACATTATTATTGCATGAATATATGTATACTTACATATATATATATATATATATATTTCTAATAAGCTGCTCAGACTATATTATGTTAATCACAAGTATGTGTTCAAGACTGACCTTTTGATATTGGGTAACCATTTGGTGTAGTTGTCTATGGAAAGACTCTCTCCTGCTCTCCGTATTCCTTTATTGCCCAAAGGTCTTTGTGTAGGTTTGAGGCTTCTCTGACTATTGACATCCACTTTAGAATGCCTATTGTTGTCTTTGGCTCACATTTGGGCAGTCATTTCAGTGAGACTCTATGGAGTGAGACTCTATGGATATAGCTTCTGACATTACTAAGAAAAAAATCTCACAACAAAATCCTTGATCTTTTGACTTTTACAGTCTTCCACCCCTTTTTCTGCAATCTCCTCTGAGCCTTGGGTGCAGGACTGTTTTGCAGATGCAACCATTGGAACTGGGCTACACAACTCTACATTTTGATTGGTTGCGATTTTCTGTAATGATCCCTGTTGCAAAGAGAAGTTTCCCTGGTAAGGAGTAAGGATTACACCTGTCTGTGAGTATAAAGACAAATGTTTATAAATGATGTTAGGGATGATGCTGGTCCAGCAAAGCGGTGGTTGTAGGTTCTCCTGCAAGATCTATGACTTTGCTAGCCTGAGTAGTTGGCTAGGTTTTCAGTACTAAGCATGGTTTCTCTCTTGCTAAGTGATTCTTAAGTCCAATTGGGTAACTGTGGGTTACTGCTAAAGTATGTATGTCACCACTATATTCCTAGGGATATCCTGCCATGCTGGAGGTCACTGTGATTCATAGGTATCATGGCAGGGCAGGGTTGCTGATTGCTTCCCACTTTGGAAGCTTATGTGATGTCTTCTGGTACCATGAAAGCTAGTTCTCAAAGAGGAGACATTCAGGTCAGTTTGTGGCATGAATTCTAATTAGTCTTAATAATAAAAACCCAGATCCAGATATGGGAATTAATGCTGAAATCAGAGAAGGAAAGTGGCCAGCCGCTTGGCCAGCATTACCTCCACCCACGCTCAGACCAAAGGAACAATTCTGTTCTCAGATTCTCTCCTCAGATTTCATTCTCAGAGTGCAACTGTCTCCACTAAACCTCAGAGTGCAATGGGATCTCAGCTCGTCCTGCCTTAAATACCTCTCTCTGCCTAGACATATAGCTCGTGTCTACAACTCCCTAGTGCTGAAATAAAGGTGTGTGACTCTTAAGTACCGGAATCACCTTTGTGTGAACTCCGCTTCTCTTTTAGACAGATTCAATCTCACATAGCCCAGGATGACCTTGAAATAACAGAGATCCATCTGCCTCTGTCTCCCAAGTCGTGGGATTAAAGGTGTGTGTTACCACTCCCTGACCTCTAGTGGCTTAGCTCTGCACTCTAATCTTCAGGAAAGCTTTATTTATTAAAATACTAATACAATATCACTACATCAGTTCCAGCCGGATCTCTGGGCCCTATTTCTGAGTTTCATGGTGTCTTCAGCAATAATGATAAATCTTCTACCTCTTGGGACCAACCAAGGACTTGAGAGTCCCTTTGGCAGTCTTTACCAACAACTCAAAAGAGGGCTTCTATCTATTTGATATTGGGGATTTTGTTAGGTGGTCTTCCAAATGTTTAAATGTTCTATAATTAGTAGGCATTTCTAAAATCATTTAAAAAGGAATAAAATATATTATCTCATTTTTGTGATTAATCTTTTTATTAAACATAATTTGTTTATTGAATCTTCAGAATTTCACAAAATGCACCCTAATTCTACTTACCTCCCAGTCCCTCCACATCCTCCCCTCAGCCATGCAGTGCCCCTAAGTGAAAATAATAAAAAACAATCTAACCAATCCAAAACAATACAAGGAAACAAACAAACAAAAAGAAAAAATGATGCTCCTCCATCTTCCCATCCTCTCCAACACCTCCTCATTCAGCCTGGTGTTACTAGGAACCATGGTGTGTCACAGAGTAGACCCTTTTGTCCAACCAGATTTACTTGCAAATGTTCATTTCAATGCGTCATTAATATGGTTCAAGGTCTCGGGTTTCTGGTGGACCCTCCTCACTGGAACCTCACCTGGACGCCCCTAAGATGGCCTGCAGCTGCCCCACATAGTGGAGATCCTGTGGGTATTGTTCCACAAAAACAGTCCCTTCAGGAGCTCCAGCAGGTCCTCGATGGGGTAGATGTTGGGGTGGACCAGCCCCAGTTCCTGCTTTGGGCATGGGTCCTACTGGAGCTGGTCAGTCCAGGATCCTGGGGTTGTTCAGCTCCGGCCACCAGGGTGGGCAGCTCCCCTAAGGCCGTGCCGTCAGTGCCAATTTTCCCTGCTGGGGTGTGGTGGGGTACAGTGGGGATGGGTGCAGTAGGACGGGGAGGGAGAGTCTCTTGCTGCAGTTACCAGTGAGAGGCCGCTGAATATGCTGAAGACTCATCCAAGGTTAATCATGTAAATCAATTTCGGCTAATCTATGAGCTATCCTACATAACAGTTTCCTGGCATGCTTTGACGGTCATCCCCTTTACGCTAGCAAGAATAATAAACTAAGTGCCTATTTGTACTGGGCACTTTGGTGTTCACACAATTGTAACAAAGAAGATATGGTAACATGAGCTTAAATTTTCTGATTAAACTACTAAGGCTTACAGAGGTTACATATGGTATAACTACACAGCTACTTAAAACAAAAAGCGGTCCTTACATTCAGCTTTGCACAGATAGAAAAATTACTAAATGCTTCAATGGGGCCTTCAGAATGATATCTTCAGATGTCATCCTTCAGTTCAGCTGCGCTATAATTCGTTTGATCTCTCTATCCCTCACTCCTATAAATCATATGTGGCTGTTAGGCATGGGGTCTCCTAAACGGAAAATATCTGGACAGCTCTACTTTCACAGTGACAACACAACACCCCTCTGGGGGAGTCTAGATGAATATTGACATGGCATTATATTATATTAATTATATTATAGTAAACTTTAATATAGGAAATATATCTACTGCCTAGAGAAGCACTATTGCTCCATACCAACGCTCCTCAAGTTTAGAAGGGTAACCAGCAACAAAAACAGAAGACATCACAGGTTGCCCGAGGACTTTTGTACAGAGACCTCCATACAGGCAAAACTAGGTTCATGACTCAGACCACTCCCCCCAAAATGAACTTCGGCGTTAGCTAAATTTTAAGCAAAGTTGAGTTGACTAAAAATAAAAATGTATAAAGGTTGGAAGGGGAACACTAGAGCAGAAAGTGCTAAGTAGGAATAGCGACTCGAGGGCAGGGATGAGGTAGAATAGGAGGGAAAACCATGGCTAAAATAATCCTCAGAATTTTATTCAAGAACAACAACAAAAAAAAAAATCAAAATGTGTTCCCAATGAGAGAGCAAAGCGCACCTGATAGGAAAACTGCAGGCTTCTTAGAGAGATAGAAAGAGATGAAGAGGAGAATGAGAGAGAGGATGGAGAGAGAAAGTGAGAGAAAGAGAGAGAGAGAGAGAGATTGTATGATTTCTTTTGTAATGGAAAATATGTGATATTAGGAAGCTCACAAGTTGCATCTTTTTTCTTTAGAATATTTGTTTTTATTTTGTGGGTGTATGTGGGTGTACTCTGTCTGCATGAGACATTAAAGTCAGAAGATGCATGGCATCCCCTAGATCTAGGGTTACAGATGGTGCTGCTGTCTCATGTGGAAGAACGTTTTTTTTTTAACTGCTAAGCCATCTCCCCAGCCCCTCAAGTTGTACAATTAAATTCGCTATGACATGGTAAATGGTAAAGAACTTTTTTTTTTCAGATGAGATTTTTTTTTATTGCGAAAAGAAGAAAAAAAAACATAAACAAAAAACAAGTTTCCACCTCCTCCCAGCCTCCCATTTCCCTTCCCCTCCTCCCATCCTTCTCCCCCTCCTCCCACCCTTCTCCCCCTCCTCCCACCCTTCTCCCCCTCCCCCCCACTCCTCTCCCCCTCCCTCTCCAGTCCACAGAGCAGTCCGGGTTCCCTGCCCTGTGTTAAGTCCTAGGTCCGCCCCCCTCCGTCCATATCTAGGAAGGTGAACATCCAAACTGGCTAGGCTCCCACAAAGCCAGCACATTAAGTAGGTTCAAAACCCCCTGCCATTGTCCTTGGTGTCTCATCAGCCCTCATTGTTCGCCATGTTCAGAGAGTCCGGTTTTATCCCATGCTTTTTCGGTCACAGTCCAGCTGGCCTTGGTGAGCTCCCCGTAGATCAGCTCCACTGTCTCAGTGGGTGGATGCACGCCTCGTGGTCCCGAATTCTTTGCTCATGTTCTCCCTCCTTCTGCTCCTCCTTGGGACCTTGGGAGCTCAGTCCAGTGCTCCTGTGTGGGTCTCTGTCTCTATCTCTATCCATCACCAGATGAAGATTCTATGATGATATGCAAGATATTCGTCAGTATTGCTCTAGGATAGGGTCATTTCAGGTTCCCAATCCTCAGCTGCCCAAGGAACTAACTGGGAACCTCATCTTGGGCACTAGGGAGCCCCTCTAGGGTCAAGTCTCTTGCCCACCCTAAAGTGGCTCCCTTAACTAAGAATTGTGGTTCCGTGCTCCCCTATCCACCTTTCCTTTATCCCAATTCTCCTGTTTCCCCACGTCCCCCCTCCTTCCCTTCTACCTTTTCTCTTCCCATCTCCCCTTACCCCCATCCCACCCCACCCCCAAGATCCCATTTTCTCCCCGGAAATTTGGTCTACTTCGGTGGGTTTAGGAGGGACGTCATTTACATGTCGGAGAAAAGAGTTCTAAGATAATTAAAGTTTCACAGGATTTCAGCACTAGACAAGCGCACTAATTAGTGTCCTCAACACACTTGATTGGAGTGTCTTTAGGAAGGCATTGTCAACCGTAAATAAGAACAGTTTATTCACTCTCCTAGACAAGGTGTCTTTGGGGAAACATGTTTTGTCTCTGTGGTCGTTAGACCCTTAGATGCTTTCCAGTGAAATCTCAAATTTTCAGCGTTCATTATCAGTAATAAAAGGAATGAGCAGAGACCCTCCTTCTCCCAGCCATTTCTGCCCATGACTCCAAGACGTCTTCTCTTTCTATCCTACCACAGGCTTGATTCATAGTTATATGGTAATTTTGTCTTAAAACCATGCAGGCTGATTCAGTTGGCCAGCTGTGAGGTTCCAGAGTTGACTTTTCTGATGAACTGCTGGATGGTGACTCTCAGATACCTCCTGAGAAGTCAGATTCTGAAGGATGACACCAGCTACCAAGCCTGCTTAAGAAGCTTCCCCACTCAGATTTTTTCAAGTGCAAGTTGTAGGGTTTGTTTAGTTTGAGAATTGTGGGATGGGTGGGTACAATTGGGTAAGGAATCCTTTGATTGCCTATTATAACTTAAATGTGGTTGAGGTCCTGAGGATAAGCTATGCCCACAGCTGTTTTAAGTCTCCAGCAAAGGGTGAGTTCCATAGTCATTTCCTCTGAGTTCAAGCATTCTCTCAGGGTGGGGATGGATCAGAAGCTCGAGGAAGTAACCAAAATTCATATGACTCATGGAGCTAATTGGAGGGCAGCTACGCTCCCCATTTTACCACAAACATTTTCTCAGGAAGCTAACCAAAACCTAAGCTCAGAAATCTATGCCCGAGTTATAAAAACCAGTGAACAGTGACCAGAGACAGGAAGCTCACAAGAGCCCAGCTGCCTGTAAGTCCTACAGGGATTCCCAGGGATGTACTTCTGTGAGTCCTCAGTCATGTGAGGCAACAGCGATGGCATTGGTTTGAAGGCTGCTTTTGAGTCACTTGCACTCTGGTAAATAACCCTCATCATGCTTTGTAGGGTCCCCTTTCTTTGATCACTAGGGTAAATATACATTTGTTCATATTTTCCCAGGAGAAGTCACTCAACAGCCAGCACAGCTTCCTTGAAATCCTGCAAGTAAAACATTTAAGTAATAGAAATCCTGAGGAAACAATAAGTCAAAGAAAATATTTACGGTGTGTATTCTAAGGCATAAATTCCTAACTTAGATAGAGTGCCACTGTAAAATGAATGTAAAATTGCCGTCCTGTAACAAAAGTGCCAGTATCTTGTAGGAACTTATACTGATGATTCATATTGTTGTTAGAAATTCTCTGCCCACGTTTTCCTAAAACTTCTTTGTAGTAATAAGGGCGCAGGGCTGCGTCCCCAGCACCCCGGCTGCCTGCTCGGCTAGCTTATGCCCCGAAATAACAACACACAAACTGTATTCATTTAAACACTGCTTGGCCCATTCTCTTCTAGGTTAATTCTCACATATTAATTTAGCCCATTTCTAATCATCTGTGTATGGCACCCCAAGGTGCGCTTACCAGGAAGATTCTAGCCTATGTCCATCCTGGGTTGGAGCTTCATCCCGGGAGCGGGGCATGGCGTCTCTCTCAGGCGTCTGCTCCCAAGAGGAGAGCTGTCGAGTCTGAGCTCACTTCCTCTTCCTCCCAGCGTTCTGTTCTGTTTACTCCTCCCACCTATCCTCTAACCAATTAAATGGGCCAAGGCAGTTCCTTTATTAGCCAATGACCTTCCTCCATCACTTCTTTATTGAATCTTTGGGGGTTTCAAATTATGCCCCCAATACTGTTCACCTCCTGGTTCTCCCATATTCCCCCTCATCCCTGTTGCATACCCCCCCACAAAAGAAAATAAAACAAAGGAAGAAAGAACATAAACAAAAACAAAACAACAACAAAAAAATAAACCCAAACAGAACAATAAACCACACCCCAAGTAGCAAAATCTCTGTTTCTCCTTCTCTCTTGCCTCTCTACCTCCTCTTCATTCATCCTGATGGCACTGGAGGCGTCAGTGTGTCGTAGAGTATACCCCTTTGTCCCATAAACTAGAATGGCAACTATCCATTGCAGTGAGTCATTGGTCTGGTTCAAGGCCTCTGGATTTTGGTACACTATCCTCCCTGGATCTTTTCTGGAGCTCTTCTGGGGTAATCTGTGTCTTGGAGATCTTGCAGTATCCTTCCCCAGGACCACAGTCCCTTCATGAGCTATAGGAGGACCAAAATGGGTTAGATGCTAGGGTGCATCAACCCAAGGTCCAGTTTTGGGCCTAGATGTTAGCCAAGCAGGTCAGAGCTCTCCTACATGCATACCCTCAGGGTAGGTTCATCCTTGCCTTTGATGAAGGGTGGGGTCTTTCTCCCCCAGTGCAGGAGCCAGCTCTCTTGCTATGGTGGTCTGCCTATCTTTTATGCTTCCTTTGTTCATTTTTGGAATAACAAAAAATATGATCATTAAAGAGAACAAAGTTCTCAGGGTGTGACTACTTGAGTTAAACCACCACCTCTGTTATTTACCAGTTGATAAACTTGGGGTCCCGCTAAAATGATGTCTTTCCTTTTGATATGTAAAAATACTATCTGATTCCATGATAGTTAGTTATGGGTATCACAGGTCATACAATGCTGGTGTATGCAAATACAATGTATGCACCAGCGTTACTCTTCTATTTCCTGTCCAAAAATGATCTGCATCTGAAAACACAAAAGAAAATCTGCACATAGCACCCAACTTTGTTTCTTCTGGGGTTTCAGATAGTGGAAGACCTTCTGGCTGTGTTATATTATTATCCACCATACCATCACCCTAGCCACTTTACCTACTTCCAACAGAAATGATCAAATCACCCAGCAATTTGTCCTAGATGACTGCCTTCCCTACTGCATGCCCTAGGTCACAACCCTGCTTACTCTGGTCATTTTCTAAAAATATCTGATACTAAAAATATAGCAGGCGTTGAGTTAATATCTCTGAATTAACCAGATCCATACACCAGCTAATTAACATATTTCCATTCTGTGTCTCCTAAAATATTATATCCCCAAGTATGGTAGCACAGAGCTGTAATGTTAAAGATGGATGGTGGAAGAAGAAGAAGAATAGCATTTCACATCTACCCTGTTCTCCATGGTGATTTCGAGTCCAACCACTGCTGGCCTTGAAACATGAGTCTTCTCTCAACACAAATGAGTAGGTGATCCCTCTATTTGAATGACAGTTACCCTCAGAATCTCATCTCATTCTTTTCTTATACTATTTCTGCTTTTACCTATGGGATAAAAACCCCAGAAGCCAGTGTGTGGCAGTCAACCTCGAGAATTTCGAGGTCAGTAAAGAATAGTGTGAAGAACAAGGTACTGTGGGCTCAAGACTGTAGAATTTGTTGTCTAGAGCTTGTAAGGAAGAGGAGGATGCACTTGAGAGTGAGCACTCGCCCCCAAGCCCTGTGGGGCACTGTTAGAGCCCAAAGCTCTACACTGCCTGAGTCTCACAGGGGTTTGAAGACTGTATAAATTAGAGATAAACATCATACGGTGAACACAGAATAGTTTCCTCAGTCACCCCGAAGTCTTCAAAAATTTTAAATGCCAAAAATTGGATTGTGTAATTGCAGCAACGTAAAGTGCTTGCTACCAAAAGAAAGGCAAATTTTAAAAACTCAGGAGTCGAAAGATTCTTCTAAGAAGTCTCTGGTTGCTGTATTTAAAAATCAGACAGTGCTTTCTAAATTATCATAAAAAGTGAGCATGTCACCCTTTGATAATGAATATATAAACTGGATGTTCGATAGATGTATTTATTTAGCAATAGATGACCTTGTTAGGACTGCAAATGAAAGGGATCCCACAGACACTCCTTGTGGAGACAGGGTGTTTTACCATGTGGATAGCCTTCTTCTCACTGATACTCAGTCACTCCTCTCCTGTGGAGGGTATGCCCGGAAAGACAGACCTATTAATTTAATGATGACCTGTAACCGGGGGACTCCATGCATTTGGTGATAGTTTAACCAGGCCTCTGGTATGAGTTCATACCAACAACTAGGGCTGCTGTTAGTCATCCCTCTCACAATCCTACAGCACACTCGACATTATATATCCACTTGTTTATCTTAGATGCTGTTCTTCATTAAGTGGAGATTGGAAAAAAAATGATATTTTATCTTATGAATCAATTTGATGGCTCAGCTACATCCCCCATCAAGGAGTGAAGTGTTCAAGGTGCTTATTATGATTCATAAAACTCTCCACTTTTGTGGCCAGTGTCTCTTGCAATATGCTTTAAAACTTCTACTTATGCCAGTGGTGGCACACGCCTGTAATCCCAGCATGCTGGGAGGCAGAGACAGGCATATCTCTGTGAGTTCAGGCCAACCTGATCTACAGAGGGAGTTCCAGGACAGGTTCCAAAGCTGCAGGAAAACCCTGCCTCAAAACAACAACAGCAACAACAAAATGGTCTGCTTATAAGATAACAGAGGTTCCGCCCACTTTATGACTGCCCCTCTCCCCTGTTTTCCTACACCATTCTCTTCCATGGCTAAGTATTTTTATTACTTTAAGTATAAACATAATAAAGACTCACAAAAAATCAGCACAAATAGTTGTATTCTAAAAATCTTCTAAGAAAATTTAAGATATATATATATCTTATATATATATATATAACAGCATTCCCCATTCCATCCATGAATAGGCAACACCTTTACCTTTCCAGACACTGACTATACTTTGTCTAAAACAAGACTCTTGCTGAAAGAACAAATTCATTTTTGTATACGCATATCTAAATCAGTGGATGTGCAATATAGATAGTTGCCAGGAAATGCCATGGAAGCAACTGAACCCTGAAACAGCCTATTGAAGTGAAATAATTTAAATTCTTTTAGCAGGAATAATATTGTAGTTTGTGTATAATCCTCCCAGTGATCTACCAACATTTTTATAATGAAAGTAAAAAAAAAAAAAAAAACAACAGACACAGAGAGACCAAAAGGTTAGTGGGAAAATGAGAAACTGGAATAATCAGAATGAGGAGGAATGCACAGGGAGACCCAGTTGGGTACCCAAGGTCATGAAAGACCATGTGCAATCTCATACTGCAAGCACATAAAAGGACAGAGGCTGTTCATCATGGGATTTCACAGATACTTATCTGCTTGCAAGCACTTACTAAGATCATACAGCTCAGCAGGGCCTACCTACCATACAGGAGACTGATGAAGACTAACTTGGAACATTGACTCTAATCTTAAACCCATGAAAACTCTGAGACAAATTCCATCACTGTGTCTCAGTTAGTGTTCCATTGTTGTAAAGAGATACCACAATCATGGTAACTCATAAAAAAAAGCATTTAATTGGAACCTGCTGACAGTTTCAGAGGGTTAGTCCACGATCATGATGGTGTGTTGGGCATGGTCGCATACAGATGATATGGTGCTGGAGAAGGAACAGGGGGCAGCTGAAAGAGAGAGACATTGGGCTTGGCTTTGGAACTTCAGTGCCCACTCCCAGTGACACAGTTCCCCTAACAAGGTCATGCCTACTCCAATAAAGTCTCACTTCCTAATCTTTCTCAAGTAGTACCACTTCCTGATGACCAAACATTCAAATATATGAGCTTGTGGGGTCCTTTTTATGCAAACCACCACATAGTGTAATGGTTGATCTGGTTTGTCAACTTGACAAGATCTGGAATCCTGCCCTTGGGCATGTCTGTGAGAGATTTTCTATATTAGATTAACAGGGATTGGAGAAGTCCATGCTAGTTGCCACACAAAATAAAAGAGAAGGTAAGATGAAGGCCATGTGTGTTGTAGTCTGCTTCTCAACTGCTCATGCAGTGTAAGTAGCTTCCTCCAGCTTCTTCTGATGGAAATTCCCATCAGGAAGGACTATAGCACAAACTATAGGCCAAATTAAACATTTCCTTTCTGAAATTGCTTCGGTCAGGTATTTTGCCACAATAACACAAATGGCTAATACAATCACTCACCTTGATTTGACTGCAATTAGCAGAAAAGTAAATGAGTTATATTCTAAACATCGAGGGTTATTTATTAATACATATCATGAGTCTAGGAAGGAAGCAGTCCAATTAAGAACTCAAATCCTTTCTTTGAGGCTGCACCTTTGAGGTCAACCCACAGTCAACCACGCACAGCCTCAGAATACTAAATGGAAAATTCCAGAAATAGGAAGTTCACGTTTTAAAATGCATGCCTTCCTGAGTACGATGATAAAATCTCTCAATTACTTGCTCCGTAGACTTTGCTTTTGTCTGGCTTTCCAGTGCTATAAACCAGCTGCCCTTCCACCTTTTCACATTAGTTTTGACATTAACACAATATTACTCAGCCATAGACCTCAAGCACAAGGTTAGGATGCAAATAACACATCAGAACATAGAACAAGAAAGGACAGTCTACCTTTGTATAGTACGGTAATAAGGGCAGGACATGGAGAAATACATAGTGTCATAAGTCGAGTAGCGTGTCTGAATTGATGACCCACTGACACAGGTCCCTTAATGTTTTATTGTTGATAGTTCCTGTTAACAATAAAGAAGATGGAACTGGGTGGTTCCTGTCAGACAAACAATGAAATGGAGTATAAATTTAAAGTCGTCACTGGTACGGGAGCCATGAAAGGTGTAACTTCTTGTATGAGGAGTAAAGGATTTGAGTTCGTAGTTGGAACATTTCAGATGCCTTCTGATTAATTTTGTTTGAGAAGTAGAAACTTGAGGATTTGTCATCAAAATAACTTCAGGGTTTGGTGCATTTATATGTTCTCCTTGACATTTATACCTCCTAATGACTTTTTAAATCTGCGGATTAGAAAGAGTTTTAAATAAAACCCAGTGCTACTGGATTATTAAAATTTTTGAACCCTGGAGGAATTCATAATCCTACAGATTTATGGGCGTCAAGATTCGATAGCAAAAGCACACATGACTGTATTTAAGACCCTGCATTTCAGTAGGATTACATGAATCAGGAGCATTTCTTAAGCTTCGTGTTACAGAAAATGGGACATGTTGAGCCATTTGATCACGTCTTGAGTTCTATCAAACATATGTCTTATATCACAGGAAATGATTCCATTTTGAGCTTCCTGGCTTTGTTCTCAAAGCTGACAACTGCAATAACAACAATAACAATAATAATGATAATGATAATACAGGCTAGGAAGTTTGGGGCCAATTCTTCATCCCATATCAGGATCCTAAATTTCTATATCTGTTCAGAGTTCTTAGGAACTCACTTGCCTCAACTTACCTGAAAACCTTACTTGAGTTTTAAAGGTGCTTGAAATAAACCTGTACCAGGTACACCCATTGTTCTGGTGGCCCAGGCCCTTCGCATGTCTTGCCAAAAGTCTCTCGTGTCAACGCTGCTTGAGGTGAGCAGGTTCCATTTGCTGTTCTTCTACCTCTCATGCATCGTCTTCTTTCATCAATTTCCTTGTTTCTGACTATGTCTTGGCCCAAGAAAAGCAGCATTAACTTATTGGTGAGTGACTATCCCAATCACCTATGGAATATATCCCTTTTAAGACTCACTAGAGTAGCTATTGGATGTGGTTTTATACAGAAACAAAAGTGACTTGTGAAACCAGCCTGCTTTCTTCTCTCTCCTCAACTGTATTTGTCCCAAGGGTGTAGGTGAGAAGCTTCCTCCAAAGCCTTTGCCATCCATAGGAATAAGCCCTTTGTAGTTCTTTAGAGTCTCTAGGCATCCTACAGCTCTCTGAAGGCTGCTGACAGACTGATCACTTTGAAGGTTCTGCCACCAGAGGGAACCGGAGTTGTAACATTTGCAACGCCTCATAGGTACTGTATATTCCTCATAAAATAGAGCATGTTTAATGAGACCAATCCCATTAACTCTGAAAATTTACACATAAAACTGTTGGAAGAATTAATTGTATTAAACCCATCAAGGGCCACTGTGAGTGATTTTATTATGAAGGGCATGATGTTTTTAGTGGTCCCGTTCTCTCCTAGTACCTTAAAATTTCTGCAATAATAAAATTCATCCATCAAAAGGTTTATAGTGGAAAATAACTGTGAAGAACTGTGAAAGGAACTTAGACCTCACAGGAATGATAAAAATTATATACATGTATTCTGTAATCTTCAACTGAAGGTGAGGTATATTAATCTTTGAATATTCTCTCTAGATATAAATATCTAACTCTCTAACTCAGTTTCATATTATAGCTTTGCAAACTTATTGTGTACAAAACGTTCTGAACATGACTGGGGCCGGTTGCACCTCCACAGACTGAATCGGGGCATGCCAAATCTCTGACACAGTAATAAAGACACTTTCTCAAAATGTTCCTCTGACTTAAGAATGAACTGTACTGAAAAGTGATTCCCCTCTTAATTTGCAATGCCAATGCCACAGTTTTGTGACACAGTTTTTTATTTTATTACATTTTTGGTATTGAAAGCTCTCATCATCATTTATATTATTATTTTTGCTTCATAATATAGAATACCACGCTCACATAGTCATGACACGCCAGGAAAACACAGGACAATAACTTTTGAAGTTTCAGAAGAAACTAAATTTGTACAGAAAGTAAGTGTTTTTCCTGATAATAGAACCGTCTCTTTGTGACTTTGCTGGTAAGCTCTCGGGATTAATTAGAGCAACATCATCAGGAAGCCATTAGCCAAATGTGTCAATCATGGACGTGTATTGCTGAGAGGCACTCAGGCATGACAGAGACTAAGAGCCGTGGCCTGCTCATTGAGCTTCCTGATCTCTGCCTGTGAATCTTTGCCATCGCCTTTTCATAGACTCTTTTCACCAGCACGCTCGAGATCTTATACTCTTTGGTCCACTCTGTGAGCTTTGGATGTCTTCCAAGTGTGAATTTCTAGACAGATAGGGTCACCTATCTGGAACATCATTTAGCATATACATCACTGGAAGTGTTTAATGCAGCTATGCCTTATTATTTTTCTTGTTCTTGAGCCGTAATATCAGTACGAGTGATTTAATGATGAATCATAGTTCCCCAGCATCAAGCTTTCAGGGTGGGCCTCCTGTCTTACTCTCTTGCTCCAACCCATTCTATATGGAAAATCTTTCTTGAAAATGCTTCCTGCAATTGTATCCTTTTCCAGCGACTTTTTGAGACCTCTTATAACCTAAGTACCATGGGCCATGAATGTGACTTTATGTTTTCCCATTGTTCTTCCAAAACATAACCTCAACCACACCCACTGGTTTTGAATTTGCTCTCTTTTGTAAAATTTTATTTATTCTTTTCTCATTCAGTACATCCTGACTACATCGTCTCCTCCCGTCACCTGCCATTGCTCCCAGTTCCCCACCTCCCCTTTCTCCCACACCCACTCCACCTCCCATACTCTGCCCAGAAAAGAACAGGTCTTCCAGGGACATCATCCTAACCCGGAATAATAAGATACAATAAGATCAGGTACAAACCCTCACATCAAGGCTGGGCAAGGCAACCCAGTAGGAGAAACACTGTCTCAAGAGCAGACAAAAGAGTCTGAGACATCCCACTCCTGTTAGGAGTCACACAGAAACACCAAGCTGACTGTCACAACATAAATGCCAAGGACCTGCCACAGACACATAGAGCTCTCTGATATCTGTGATAGCCACTTCAGTTTCTGTGAGCTCATCTGGTGTTTTCAATTCCTATGGCTCCCACAATTTCTCCCCCTCTTCTACAAAGTTACCCAAGCTCAAGTGGAGGAGCCCGATGAAGACCTTTAATCTGGCGTCTCTCTCTGTCTAAAGTCTGGCTGTGGGTCTCTACATATGTTAGCTACCCGAGGAAACGTCTCTGATGGTGAACTGACTAGGTGCCTATGAGCATAGTAGAATACCATTAGAAATCATTTTAATTCATATATGTTTGTATGTGTATATGAATGCATTATGTACTTTGCATGTTGTATTTGGCTCTACTCTGGGTCCCTGAGCGATCCAGCATGAGGTTCCCAGCCATAAAGGCAATGTTACGCTCCCTCTAGTAGTGTGGGCCTCAAATTAGATTAGTGATTAGTTGGCCTCTCCCAGAATTGCTGCTCCAATGCTTGCCAGCACATCTTGCGTGCAGGTGGGTGATTTTGTGGCTGAGTTACTGGCCTGGTCTCACCACCGGAAACCTTGCCATGTTTATCTTTCTGGATCTGGGTTGTCTTACTCAGGATGACATCTTTCTAGTTCCATCCATTGAATTTAGTCTTTTAATGCGTGTTTTCCTTTCTCCTCTATTTTCTTTGTTTGATCCCCTATTCTTCTTTATATTTTTTTCTTTGTCTTTGTCCTGTATAGTCAACTTGACACAAGCTAAAGTCATCTGAGAGGAGGGGACTTCAATTTAAAACACTTTCATGAGGCTGTGGTATTGGCAAAGCTGTAGGGCATTTTCATAATTACTGACTGATCGGAGAGGGACCAGCACATTATGGGTGGCGCCAAGCTCAGACTGATGGTCCTGGTTCTATAAGAAAGCAGGCTGAGCAAGTCATGGGGAGGAGGCCAATAAGCAGCTCCCCTCCACGGCCTCTGCATCAGCTCCTGCCTCCAGGTTCCTGCCCTGCATGAGTTCCTACACTCACTGATTTGGATGGTGAACTGTTGTGTGGAGCTGTGAGTGAAATAAACGCTTGCCCCTCCTGCTGAATTTGATCATGGTGTTGAATAACAGCAACTGAAACCCTAACTAAGACAGTCTTAGTAAAGACAAGAAAAATTCCCATTTCTCAGAAATAATCCTCAAACTCTTCTGCCTTAGGACAGTGTTGAATGACTGTAATTGTGTTGCTGTCCTGAATTCTTTTTTTGAATGCAGAAAGCATAGGTTATTTTGCATTTAACACCATGCACCATGTGGACATGTGCTACTTTGTAGAAATTATGTCATGCTGATTTTGATTTAAAAGATTTTTTTAAATATCATATTGTCTAGTTTCATGTGTTTTGTCTATTGCTTGTAAAATATACTCACGTATCATCATAGTAACAATGGCGTTTATTTCATAACATTGGCATATGTCTAATGCTCTTTTGTGAAGCATAAAAATCTTCTAAGATTTTTTTTGGAAATTCAGTATTTAGACTAATAAGTCAAAGAGATTGCATATTACACGTTTTAATAACTGTTCATGTCACATAATTCCAACTGAAGACACTGAGTTAAATTGCCATGGTTTGAGAGAGCTATATTTTATCTCTACTAGAAAAGAAACTAGCCTGGTAGAGCACACTGCTTCAAAGCAATCCCCTTGCCCCAGACAGTCCTATTCTCTGGAGGGAAATGTAGTTTAGTGGTGTGTCATCCATTAATGCAGATTTCTTCTGGGGATCGGCCCAGCTTGCATATATTTTTTTCTCCTTATTGACTAGAAGGCAAAGTTTGTCATTTCAGTCAATAAGCCGAAGTTAAGAAGACCAAAGTTTTCTCTATTTTTTTCTGAGAAGAAGCAACTTGGGTCCTGTGGGATAGCCTAGTGGATAAAAGCACTTGCTACATAAAACCGATAACCAGAGTTAAAACTTAAAATCCACAGTAGAAAGAACCAGTTCCCAAAAGTTGTCTCTAACACCTATTTGCACACAACACTGCATACATACCATGGCATATGTGCTCAGTCTCTCTTTCAATAAAATAATAGTAATAATAACAATAATAATAATAATAATAGGATAGTTTTGAAATACAAAAATTAAAAAGAGAAAAAGGCAAGGGCAACTTTGCAGAGTGAGGTAATTTTAGACCAAAACAGACTAATACGGGGGGGATAATCAAAGCAGTGTAATGATTGTTGGCCAAGAATTCAAAAATAACTAAAGATCACTTTTTTTAACATATATAAAGGGGTCATGGAAACCAATAGGAAGCCAAAAACAAGCAATAGCACCAGAGTACATCTTCATGAAATCTAGAACTTGAGAGTGGCTCATTCCTACAGAGTGTGTAGCAACCACCAAGAATGAGAATTAAGAATTCAGCAAGAGGTCCTATGGGGCCCCAGCAGCATCCATCCATCAGCATTGACTAGACTCTTCTCCAAGTCTATACTAATTCTTTGTTCACTTTTAAACAACTAACGCCCTCCTGATTACCTTCTTCCTATTCAGAATGATCTGGAAAGCAGGTTCCTGTTACCCTTATTTTACACATGGGTGGTGTGAGGCATTCCATGAAATTAGACATTTTCCCCAAGGCCAGCGATGTACATAGTAGGTAGACTGGGATGATGTCATTCATGTATGGCTCGTGAAGCCAGCTCTTTCTGTCTATGCTCACTGGCTCTAAGCATGTGTGATATGCAGAATATTTAAAATGATAATTACACATCACTTGGTTTGTTGTTCATTGGATTCACTGAATATTAGAGTAGCCTAACCAAAGAAAGCTGTCGATGGATTTTTCTTTAGGCTGCCAGCTATCACACATTAAAGAAATTACACAGAGACTTGCCAATTATAAAAGTTTGGCCTACGAAAGACACTTAAGGAAATGTCCGACATCCTTAGCCCTCAGGGAAATGTGAATTAAAAAGACTCTGAGATACCATGTTACACCAGTCGGAATGGCTAAGATCAAAAACACCAATGAGAGCTCGTGCTGGAGAGAACATGGAGAACGGGGAACACTCCTCCATTGCTGGTGAAAATGTCAAGAGGTGGTAATCAGATCCTTGGGAAAGATACTCTTGTATTGTAAAAGACTTCCATTCAAAGGGCAGAGAAAGAAGTTAAAGCTGTCAGTTGTATGAAAGTGGTTCTGAAGATATTTAGTCTGGAAGAAATCTGAGAGCAAGAGAATAGTGGAGCGGGGGGGGGGGGGGGGGGGCTCTGTGTCAGCACTCTGGGCCGGTGTTCATCATTAAAGATTTTAAGCACCAGGCTGTGAGCGACTTGAGCAATATATTTGTTTTTATCTAATTCTCCCTTGTGTGGTTATGGCATATAGTTCTCTCTGTGCTCTCAGTTTAGATGTTCAACAAATGAGTTACCCAACTGAATGAAAGATTGCATTGTAGATTCATCCTAATTTTATTAGATGCCAACAATATTTACAAAGTGTATTTTTCTTTACAGAAAGGAGGTTCAAATCTGTGATTATGTCTTTATGGTATAAGCTGGGTGAAAGACAGGATTCCTAGTGCATCCGTCTTAGAGCGCTATGTAGGCAAACCCCGTCCCTGCTCTGGAGGAGGTGCTGCTCCATGGTCAGATGGGTTTTAAAGATGTCAGGAGTACCTTCTCCTCATGTTCCCCTTGCTTTGCTTCTATGCAAATACCTGAATATGTGAGTAGTAACAACACAAGTGAACTTCACAAAGCTCGTGACATGTGTTGCTTCTTTCTCTGATTAGAAAAGGTAACTTTTCTCAACCAAGTCTAAGGGGGAAAAAAGCCCAGTGCCTTTCTTACCTCTATTTTCCTAAATAAGTCTTGTGGTATTTCATTTGTATTTTTATAAATAAAGCTTGCCTGAAGTTCGGAGAGTAAAACAGCCGCACTGGACAGCCTTACAAACCAGGCAGTGGTGACACACACCTTTAATCCCAGTAGTCACACTAGTTTTCCATAGAAACCTGCTGGTAGAGGTGCACACCTTTAATCCCAGCATTAGATGAGGAATATAAAACAGGAGGAGACAGCTCTCACACACAGTCTCATTCTGAGGATTCCTGGAGGCAGGATTGCCATTTTGAACTGAGGTAGAAGTAACGGCCAGTGGCTGACGGTTTTGTTTTTCTGATGTCCAGGTGGGACCCCAATTTCTGTCTCTGGATTTTTATTAATAGTGCTACAAGTTCTACTTATTTTGAAAGTCATCTGTTTTATATGTGAGATTAATATTTGACCTATTCTTTTGTGCTTTATTTTCAAAGTCTATAACTCTATTTCTATGGAAGTTGGGAATCATTGTAACCCATAATTATAACTTTTCTTGCAATTTATTCTTAAGTAAATTGGTTTAATTGTGAAACATTTTACGCTGTCTTTTAGTAATATCACCATCATCTGAAGAGCAAATACTAATAAGTAAATGAACCACACACCTTCCAGTGGAATAGGAGCACAGTGCTCAACAGAGAGGAAAGGAGCAAGACCACGACTCACTGTGAGCCCGGGGCAAAAAGCAAGTAGGGCAAAGAGATGAGTGAGTCGTATTTCAACAAAACATGCACCAGCTGGCGTCCAGCTGTAACCCCAGCACTCAAGAGACAGAGACAGGCGGATCTCTGTGAGTTCGAGGCCAGCATGGTCTACAGAGCTAGTTCCAGGACAGGCTCCAAAGCTACAGAGAAACCCTGTCTCGAAAAACAAACAAACAACAACAAAAACGAAAACTTAAACAAAGTAGGAAAAGAATCCCCACCATTTGCCTTACTTTTTAAACAAACTCTGACGCTCACGGCCAGAACAGACTAGTATGAAAAGTCGTATGAATTTCACCCTTTCTGCTGTTCTTCTGAATCCTTGATGAAATGCATCACATAAAACCCCTAAGAGCAAGTATATACATTTGCATCAAACTCCTTCTTTATCTTTTTGGAGAAAAAAGAATTAACGCTATGCTGAGAAAATTGTCTTCCAGAATTGAAGCAGCCACATATTCTGAAAATGAGGCTACATCCACAGTCTGAGCTAGAGATCAGAAATAACTTGCTGGATTAGTTGATTAAATATTTTCAAAGGTAGAATTTCAGAAATCAAACCCCCCTTTGGCCTCTTAATGCAGGGCATATCTAAGGATAAAACGATAAAGCACAGACAAGAGACATCTGTACACATGATCCACATTGCCTCCATAGAAGTTTCAATTTTTCTAAGCAAGGAGGGATTTATTGATCAGAATTGGGCCTAAAGCATATTTAATGAGTTTGCTTGAGATATTACTAGGTATAGTTTTGTTGTTGCTGAGATCTTGTTTTACTATGTCACCCTGGCTGACCTAGAAATCATTATATAGACTAGGCTAGCTTCAAACTCATAGAGATCAAACTGCTTTTTCCTTGAGTTCTGCTATTAAAGACATGAACTGTCTATTATTTTATCTGTGATGAAAATTCCAGGAATGGGAGAGCTGAGAAGAGGCTCGGGAAAGGTTTTACCACACAATCACAAGGACCTAAATTCTATCCCTAGCATCCATGTAAAGAACTGGGATGGTTAGGTCTACAATCTATATACTAGAGCAGCTGAGACCGGGAGATCTGTTGCTCACCGCGAGCAGGTTTACTGAGGGACCCTGTTCCTGAACACAAGCTGTACAGGTCCCAAGGATTATACCCTGGCTTCCCACTGCAACCACACACACCACACATGCACACATACACGCAGCACAGACACATGCACATACAGAATTCTCTAGAAATCTGGAAATAATTATTATCGACATAGGCCAGATTAATGCAGTTATGTTCTTTGCTGCTTACTGACAGCAAAGCATATCAGATTTCTGCTCATATTCAATACTAATATTGCTGAGTTCAAATGGTGGTCTTTATGTATTGTAAGATGGAGATTGCATTGTTCAGCCAAATCATGACTTTCAATTAAACTCTGCAAGCTCTTTAGTTGTAGATAGATCAGAAGAGGTTTAGGTATATTGTAGCATGATTAATAAAAACCCAGAGACAGAAATTGGGGTTCAACCTGAAGTTCAGAAAAGCAAAAAGAGTTAGCTACTGACTCTTACCTCTACCACAGTCCAAAATGATGATCCTGCCTCTAGGAATCTCAGAATAAGACTGAGCTGTCTCCTCCCATTTTATGGTCCTCACCTAATGCAGGGATTAAAGGTGTTAATACCAGCCAGTTTCTATGGCAAACTAGTGTGGGTCCTGGGATTAAAGGTGTCTGTCGCCACTGCCTGGTCTGTAAGGCTGATCAGTGAGGCTGTTTTACTCTCTGAACTTCAGGCAAGCTGTATTTATTAAAATACAAATGAAATATCACTACAGTATATATGGTATCAATTAAAACATCTCCTTATCTAGATTTCTAGGAAACCTAACATTTTTCTTAAACATAGAATGTAATTAAATTTAACATTAAAATTCTCAAATATTTGCTGGGTATGATGGAATAGAACTTGAGTTCGATCGCTGGGGAGGCAGAGGCATGCCTACCTCTGTGACACTGAGACCAGCCTTATATAAGCAGTGAGTTCCAGGAGAACCACAGTTATGTAATGAGACCCTGACCCAAAAAGGAGAGAAAAGAGAGGAAGGGAAAGAAGAAAGAAGGGAGGGATGGAGGGAAAGAATATAGGAGGTAGGGAAGGAAGGAAGAGAAGAGAGAAAATTTCAAACATGAATTTGATTTTGTTGCTGTGGAAGATTCCATGGATTCCATTGCTTCTGCCTTAGAAACAATATTATCACGATTAATACTTACCCACTGGTATTTACTGGATACCAGTTCAGTGAGCTGGTTAAGAATCAAAGCAGACAAGTCCTGATTGTGGCATTAAATCAATCCATAGCTTCAGGATTCATTATGCGAAGCATCTTTGTAATTAAGGAGCACATTAGTGGAAAACATGTGGAGAAATTAAAACTTAATTTCAAAAGCTGCAGCTTGTAATGCCATCTTAATGGAGAAATACATAAAATACATTCCAAGATAAGCCCTGCAGCTTGGGGGCCATACAGTTTGATACCAAAATTACTAGTGCAACCTATGGGTCAAAAACCTGAATTTCAAACGTCATTTTAACAGTAGTACTAATCAGAAATATCAGTAAAAATAATGATTTATTAAACAAATGCATAATAGTTATCCTTAGGTATTTTACCTTATACATTGTGTTCTATAAAACAACTGTTGAAATACTTTTTCTTTAAAGCCTATAAAATAATTTAAAATAAAGTGAATAAAGTGATTTCTTATTTTGGTATTTAATGTATATTAGCATTCCGTAAACCAGATATTTAAGCAGTGTGGTCCTCATTAAAACATTCTGCACAACCTTTTAAGGATATATTCTTATATATCATATATTACACAACTCCCACCAATCAAATATATTGGAATCTGGGCAAGATGGAACTGGTTTTCACTTTGCAGTAGGTTTTCTGGAAGCAATGACAGGTCAGACAAGGTCTAAGAAGGTAGATTCCTCAAGACTGTGATGTTGTGCCTACCACAGCACAGGGGCGGATGCAAACGAATGGATTGAGGTCGGCATCCGCTGCAGTGGAATTATAAGAGTGAGGGGTAAAAGAAACAGAGCGAAAGGAGTGGTATAAGGTAGGATAGCAAAGAACAATTCTGAATAGTGCTGAAGGAAGCCACTCGTTCTCATTAGAGAGTAAAGCTGAGTCCTGTAGATACCTAATTTTCAGAGAATTATACTTCATTAACGGCAGGCACCTTGAAGTAAGCCATCATGCCCCTGTGACATGTGTAACTCTATCGTTGGTTCTCCTCAGAGCTTCCTCGGACAGCCTCACTGTTACCTTAAAGGAACGTGAGCAGTCAACATGAACTCAACATGGAACTGACTGGGAGGTCACTAACGGCCACGTGATCTCTGCCAACAGAACCCCTCCCTGGCATGATTTCTTCCTCTACCATTTAGGTCAACAGTCAGCTAAACAAGCCCTATTAGTGCGCTTATCAGTATTATCACACTAATCAATAGACCCGACATGAAATGCATCTTATGAACATACATTAAATATTGTATTATTGGCTTTGTACATTATCCTAAGTTATGTTCAGTACAAAGAGAAGATAATTCTGAAGAGCTTTCAACTTTTGAAATTTTGCTTTGTTAACACTGAACCCTTGCTGTGTGTTTTGGTGCCTGTGAGCAGGGAGGTCACAGACAAAGGCAAGCCAGCAAATACACCTCTAAGGAACCTTTTGCACAGTAGCACAGACTCACTACCTTTTAACCTGAAGCTCAAAGCAGGTTGTGCTTCATCCGAACGTAAGGAATGCACAGCTTGGTAAGAATGTGATTTTGTTATATAGCCATTTTAAGTCTTGGCTATTGCTCTTTTATGTAAAAAGTTAGTTCCGCTAAGGAATTGAGTTGCTCCCTTAAATGCCTTTAAAATGTGGTTGGTAAAGTGATGGTTTCTATCTTGGCGGGACTTCAATTAAGCTATTCTGAGAAGGGAAAGGGACTCTAACCGTGCCTCGCATTGGAATATTTACTCTTCGCTGTCGCGCATTGTAAATTCAGCTCCCAGCTGGGGATTAGGCTCCAATAAAACGTTATTGAAATTTACTTTTGCTTCCCCCTCTGGTTGACTCCTACATCTCCCTTGATTGCAGGAATAGTGCGCTTACAGCATTCTGGAAACAATGGGTGCCACGTCTAAGTGCTTTCCAAACCAGGAATTATTTCTTGTGTGGTTGAAACTCTCTGAGCGCTGAAAAGAAATAAAGACATTTTACTATCACCTAGCTTGTGTCCTGTGTGTCACAGAGTGAAGGCTGAGGCCAGCGCAGTGACCCCCTGAGAAGTTTGCTGCCGACTTATTCCCTCTCTCTGCTAATGTACAAAAGCCTCCTGCCAGAAGCAGCCACAGGTAGATGCTATATGGAAAATCACGGGCCCCAGCAGGCTACAGAGACTGAACTGATCCACTAAGAATACAGAAAAACAGATAATATGAGAGAGGGCTAAAGGGTGCCATTATACTGCGCATCTGCACTACAAATCATTTCAGTGTTGAATGTGGAGCTACCTGGTTCCTAGAATCCCAACACTCAGGAGCCTGAGGCAGTAGGATTGCTGTAAATTTGAGGCTGAGGCTTGACTGTTCTAATGAGTTAGGATATCGATTGAATCCTCCTTTCAAAATGAAAGTCCAGGGTATTGGCACAGGATGCTCGCATAAGGACCTGAGATCAAAACTCCAGCATCAATGTCAAAGCTGAGTGTGGTCATTTGGCACAGAAACAAGCAGCTTCAGGAGACTTGCTGAGCAGTTAGCTAGGCAGGTTAATCTGTGAGCCCCAGATTCAATGAGAGACACTGTCTCGTGAAATAAAGTGGGGAGAGAGAGGGAAAAGACACCGGATGTGGACCTCATGCATGATCTGGCTCCGATGAGTAACTTAAAAGATACCAAAGGTTAACGTTTGTTTCTAGAAGACCCCCATATTTACAGTGAGTATCTATGAAAAAGTCTGAAGGTTCTTAGTTGTATTGCCAGTCCTCCTTCTCTTTGAAATAAAACAGTATCATGTTACTGCTGTGAATTATATTAATGATACTAGTGAAAGACCCTCAGAGAGGACCTTTTCCTCCAATGAAGTCCCCAGAACTAGGACACTCCGAGTCCACACCACAGGATGCAATTAGCAAGAGGTTTATTGAGTAAACACAGGTACCTGTGGGCAGCAAAGTCTTTCGGAGGACTTGCGCACCTGCCAACGGGAGAGCGGGCTTTTTATAGGGAAGAGCAAAAAGCAAGTTTACAGAAGCAAAAGCGTGGTTATCGGTCGATCGGAATGAGGCGGGGGCATGAATGATTTCCTCTCTCAGCATGGATGCCTGGCCTATCTTATAGATATCCTGTTTTGCAGTCAACCTGCTTTGTTGATGTCCTATCTTATTGACATCCTGCCCTGCAGTCTTCCTATCTCATAGACATCCTGCTCTCTCAAGCGCATGGGATGTTCTTACGAGAGCAGGCTGGCTGCTGATCCGGAGAATTTTTTTTTTAAAGCAAACAGGACGTTCCCCCGGGAGCATGCTAGCTGTGGGTTTTGAGGAGGGGGTCTGTAGGGTCTTTCACTAGCTAGAATACCACTTAGATTATTGTTTGTTTTATTATCCTATGTCATATTTCCATGCACAATGAAATTTAATTTTCTGAATAGGTGAGAGTATTTTCTCAGCTTAGGTGACCTAGTTGAGGCAGCACAGGGAGAATAAACCTTACAGGGTCCTCTCTTCTGTCTCTGTTGGTGATGGATCATCAAATCATCTGCACCTCTATGGTAAGAACTGGGAATGAACTTCCAGAAGGGACAAAGGAGACCTCTCAGAAGCTCATTTTCCTATGTACTTAAGCTAAGAACAGTATTCTCTAAAATGTTTGAAAGCCATTAGGAAGCTAGCAGTCATCAGTATCTCCATGGCCAAGTATTTAGACGGCCTTCTAACAAGGGATATTGGCATTTTGGACATTTATAGGCAACTTTAAATGCTTGCATGCAAAGTCTCTACAACATTATTCATAAGTATTCTCTAATGATGTTGAGCAGCGTGGTAAGTCAGAAGAACTTTCTGTTATTCTCAAATTCCCTTACTGAGGAGCTACCTATTTTAGCCATTCAATTTTAATTACTCCATCCTCCACTGACATAGGAAATCAGTGTGCAGAAGGGGAACTACTCATTTAACTGCTGGGAAATCAGATAATCTTCTCTAAGTAAACAGAAGTTGGCTGTAAGGTAATTTGGGAACAAATGACTGATTCTTTTGGGGATTCGGGCATCTTGCTCATGATAAATTTAGCTCTCATGGTGTCTTATTGGGGCAAAGTGTCATACATGGGCATGCACAGAGATGGTCTTGTAAAATAGGGTGCATGGTTACTTTGTTTAGAAATGCTAAGGTATTATATTACTAAGTTGATGTTCTACGGGGCACTCTCTGGAGTAGGTAGCTGTAATAATCCAGGGCCACAGTGTGTGTATCATGTTACTCTGTCCTCCAAGTTCCCTAGAATCATGTTGCTCTGTGGCTGATTTTAGGGGGAAGATTTATTTATTTACCTATTTATTTATTTAGGTAAATAAATAATTTATTTACCTATTTATACCAACCAGTTTCCCATTCCTCCAATCCTCCTGCTCCCCCTGCCACTTCCCCCATCTTTTTCCGACCTAACCTTTTATCCACTCCTCAGAAAGGGCAGGGCCTCCTTTGGGAGTCTACAAAGTCTGGTATATGAAGTTGAGATAGGACCAAGCCCCTCCCTCCTATTCAAAGCTGAACAAGGTAGCCCTCCACAGGGAATCAGGTCTAAAATGCCAGTTCAAGCATTGGGGATAAATCCTGGTCCCACTGCCAGTAGCTCCATAGATGGACCAAGTCACAGAACTGTCACTCACATTCAGAGGGCCTAGGTTGGTCACATGCCAGCTCCCTACCTGTCCATCCAGAGTCTGTGAGCTCCCACTAGCTCCGGTCAACTGTCTCTGTGGGTTTCCCCATCATGATCTTGAGGCCTTTGCTCATGTAATCCCCCCTCCCTCTCTTCAACTGGCCTCAGCCCATTGCTTAACTATGGATCTCTGCACCTGCTTCCATCAGTTACAGATTGAAGGTTCTATGATGACAGGTAGGATGGTCATGAATCTGATTACAGGGGAAGGCCAGTTCAGGCACCCTCTCCACTACTGCTAGGAGTCTTAGCTGGGGTCATTCTTGGGGATTCCTGGGAATTTCCTAGTGCCAGATTTCTCCCTAACCCTATAATGGCTCCCTCTATCAAGATATCTCTTTCCCTGATCTCAGTCTCTGTCCCTTCCCCAACACAACCATCCTGTTCCCTCATGTTCTCCTCCCTAGGGGGAAAATTTATAGATCTGTGTGCCAATTAGTTAATAAAATGCAAATAAATGATCAGTATCATTATCTATAATTTCCAGTTAAATTTTCATTAAGGTTATGAATAAATGAAATTACCACAAAGTACTTGAAGTGACATAAAGTAGCACATTCTGGGAAATAAACCTAATTTTAAAACTAGACAGTATAAAATTTGTTAAGGAAATCACAAGTATAACATTAAATGGATCCCAAGTTAGATTGTCTGGAAATATAAGGTAAATTCTCAAGGTTTAATCATTCCCATTTAAGTGCCTTCTAAACCCACAAGTCCACAGTGATGACAACCCTTTAGGCAGCAAATATCATCAGATTTTCAAAAATTTAGTGTAAAATTTAGCTGTAGTAAAATAACATTATTCGTAAAGCATCATATTAATATTACTATAGTATTATGATCACAATCTTGTGTTCTTATGGAGATAAGACTGAAATACATACACATATTTATGCAAGCAGATATAGACCACACAACATAGAAGTATAAATGCATACATATACATGTGAATCATCGCATGCACAAACACTGCAAATGTTCTGGAAGGAAATCTGGTCTATGGCATTAACAGTTCCTGGCACTGCGTAATTGTGGATGAGGTCTGTATCTTTTCTTTCTGTGCTTACAAGTTTAGAAGAGGCAGTGAGGTGTCGTGGTATAGAACAATGATTCTTAGAGTTCAGTGTGCTTTAAAACACCAAGAGGACTTGTTAAGATAATGAGTTTTAGATTGAGGGTCCTTCCTTAGAATACTATTTGAGTATGGAAGGAGGAATGGGAATTCTTACTTTTATTTTTAACTCGTTCCTATGCACACTGATGCTGCAGTTTCTGAAGTCGAAAGTATTGGCTCCTCCAGCTGACAGTACATAGTTAAGTTTGTCACCTTTTCAAAGTTCTCTGATCACTTTATCTGGGTAAAATCATGAAATCGTTCTCTGGGAAGGTGTCAGGGATGAATTAGAATTCAGCTTGTGACAGCTTTCCATAGTAGATGCAGAGTGGGTTTGGCTTTTTAAGACACACTGCTGTATAGTAATCAGATAATAACAAAGATTCTTCTTTTAAAGTCAACATCAACTGGAAACTACTTTTCTACCCCACCCTACCCCAAGACATCTAAAGTGAGTTGATGGCTGGAGAATAATAATCTGGCAGGATGCTGGCGTGGAACAGCTTTGTCTCAGAGTATCACAACATGGGATGCAGCCCTGTGCTCTCAAACACGGAAGTCACGAGATGCACTGGGCGGGGTTCATGGATATTTTGCATATGTCAAAATACATACGGTTCCAAGTGCTAAATCTGAAAATTTAAAATCATCATCTCAATGTCTCATGATTACGTATAAGTGGTGTTTGTTTTGCCTTTTCAGAATTCCAGCTACTGGAAATTTTCAAATAGCACATCTGGTTTCATTATATTTCCTCTTCAAAGTATAGCATGAGGAACGGATTAGAGAGCAAGCTGAAATTAAAAAAAAAATGGCCTCCTAGAATATTTTGGTAATGCCGTCTTAATATTTTTAAATAAAGTCAGCAAATCTTTAATAGCCATATAGCTACATATCTTATATACCTACCATGCGATTTACTCTTACCATCCATATGTAAAACGTTTTAATGTAGGCTGGTGGTTTCAATGAAAAAAGAAGAAGAATGTATTTTTCTCTGGCAGTCCATCTGTGAGTTTAATATCTTTATCAAAAACCATTAGAGGTTAATCTTTTAAAAAAAAAAAAAAACCAAACAGTCCTAGTTCCCTCTCCTTCCTGTCCCCCCACTTTTCCCACCTACCCATGCCCCATCCACTCCTCAGAGAGGGTGAGGTCTTACATGAGGAGTCAACTAAGTCTGTCACATCACTTGAGGCAGGACAAAGGCCCTCCTCACTGGAACTAGGCTGAGCAAGGTATCTCTCCATAGGGAATGGGCTCCAAAGAGCCAGATCATGCACTAGGGAAAAATACTGTTTCAACTGCCAGTGTGCTCACAAACTGCCCATGTCACACGACTGTTACCCACATTTAGAAGACCTAGTTCAGCCTTATGGTGGTCCCCATCTATCATTAGAGTTTTGAAATCAGTGCTCCAGGGGTCAAGATTTTATTTGCTCCATCCAAAAATCTTGTGCTTGCTAGCAATAAAAATTTACAGAAGCAACTATACACATGCATCTTCTCCTGTGGGTACAATGTATGTTCAGAAGACAGAAGAGATTTTGGATTTTAATTTAATGATACTTTAAAAAGATAGCTTAAAATTTCCATTTTTTATCTATGAATCCAGGAACTATTTTATGTAAAACTCAGGTACTGAGTTTAGGCTAGTGCTTGAGTCCTCTAAACTATGAATCCAGTGTTAACTGTCATTTATTTATTAATCTCTAGGCAACCAAAAGTAAACCTTGGCTTTCACCATATTCAACAGACCAAGAGTTCTCAGCTGTGTTCTTAATAGAAATAGCCAAGGTTATAAAGCCATAGAGCCTAGCCCACAGATCTGTAGATTCCTGCACATTATCATTGGGTGCTCTTGTCTTGACCCTTTGGTCAGGAAGCACATCAAATCTATAGTGTGTGTAGGAGACAACCACTAGCTTGACTGGCAGAAATAGAAGATACTGGAGTTATAAAATTCTCTTAGAGGACATGATCCCAAATACCTACCAACCTCTCACTCACTCCCATGAATTTTCTACCGCTTCCCAATAGGACAACTACCTGGGGACCAATCCCTTTAAAGCAAAGGCTTTGAGAAGACATTTAAGATCCAAGCATCATCACACTATCTCCTGATGGCTGTTAGTGAGGAAAATGAAAACATGACTAAATTTGAAGCTATATAATTTCTTGCTATATGCCATAGTACATATCTTAATACATTACTCATACCTTAATAATCATTAAGTATTATAAATCTTCAAATCCAAAGGAGATTTATGTGCATATTGACATGTATTATTATAGTCAATGTTGTCATTGACTTTTTATTTGGCCATATGATTTCCTTTGATCAGTTATTATATAATTAGGGATGTTGATGGAGTTTGTTTTGCCCCAAAGGAGACAGATACCAGACAGAAACTTACCGGTAGGCCACAGTCATATGGCAATACACAGCTTAATAGAAATGGGTTAATTTAAGATGTAAGAGTTAGCTAGAAATAGACATAAGCTATTGGCCAGTGTCAAAATTAATATAGTTTTTGTGTTATTATTTGGGTCTGGAAAGCCAGGAAACAAAGGAGCAGCCTCCGACTACAAAGTAACAATTTATTAGAAACTGCATCATGGAAAATATTAATAGTAGAATTTAGAATCTTCCAAATTTGCTAAACTACACTAATAGATTATCTTGATTAATTAGATCTAAATAGCATCTTTTTTAATAAAAGTGCTACATGATCACACTTCTTATTAAA
This sequence comes from Microtus oregoni, assembly GCF_018167655.1. Taxonomy (NCBI): domain Eukaryota; kingdom Metazoa; phylum Chordata; class Mammalia; order Rodentia; family Cricetidae; genus Microtus; species Microtus oregoni. The sequence goes on along the minus strand of NW_024543077.1, from coordinate 7,492,586 downwards.
TCTGTATTAAGAGTAAAAAAGAACTTGTTTTATTGGAACAAAAATCTTTCACTTTTATTTGTTTTAATAAGTATTTTAATCAATCTAAATACCTCAATTCACAAGTTCCCATGTCTTATATTTGACCCAGAATAAAATATCTTCTCCTGGTCATACTGGCAAACTGATCCAGCGAGGTAGCTGAGAATAAGAAGGGACTTTCCTTGAACGTAGAATGTGTAGATTAATAATCTAGTTCAATAAAAACTCTGTAATATTAACAGTACCTAGCCAAACTAGCATATATACCATGGATATATGGTAGGTAGAAAATTGCTTTACAAAATAATCACAGCCTTGATGTAACAAGTGAAAAATGATCGCATGACATTTCCTTGTAAGGTTTTGTTGATTTCTCCTGAGGCCTGTAGTCACCATTGAGTTCTAAAATTATTGAACAATGAAGCAAATATGGTATAGAACGTGTTCTCTCTACTTTGTAAAAACTGCTTCCAGAATTTAATCTTTATTTTCTTCTCAGTGACAAACAGTTAATTGTAATTAAGGTAAAGTCATCGGTCTCATAACGTTATGTTTGAGTGTACACTTTGATTTCTCGGTACTGAAAGAGACTGGTTCCGAATCTGAACAGAGAGCTGTCTAGAGATGTAAGATATGCAATTCTAACTGCACACAAGTCGGAGGCAGGTGACAGGACAGGCAAGTGCCTGTTTAATGGCGGCCATTGTAGCCGTGCTTACTCTGAAAGAATGCATATGAATGTCTCAACATAGCATCATGTTGAGAGCTTGGGAACAGCGGAGAAGCTATTTCAATTCTATGGTTCCTACTTAAAAGATCAGCTATTGAAGATCTTTTTATGCAAATTCCTTCTTCTCTCAATTTGGTATTAAACATGCTGCTTTTCAGAGTTCCTGTTAAGAATGAAGTGACTTGGTATAGGCAAAGGTTTTTAAAGCTGCCTAAACTAATCTCTCAGAAATTCAGGCAGATTGAAGAGGAAAGGGCTCCCCAGAGAAGGTGGATAGATGAAGGTGGTGTGGCAGCTGACACTGTGGAAAACCATCTCTTTGGATTATCTCAAGAAAGGTTTATTTGTTTTGATATTCTGAGAAAGAAACAAAATGACCATCCTGTGGTGTGCGTTTTTCTGCAATTGGCTAGTTGGATGAGCACCAATTGTTTCAAATGGAGAAGCAAAGCTGCTCATTTTGTCCTGTATTATAGAAATAACTCCACATACAAAAGACCGTCCAATACTTTGACTGTTATCGGACTGTTATCGGATATTGTTACAGTTATCAGACAGACGAGAATTGTCTCATAGACGGGTGTGGAGTTCTTTGAGAACAAAGCATATTTTTTATCAACCTCTATTTCTTTTCACCGCTGGTATGTAACCTCTGATTTATTTTGTCTGTTGTTAAAATAGACATGCACAAAACTAATTCAAGTCCATCTTTGATGTTCAAAGGCTATTAAAACGAGGCTTTATGATACATGTGAAGATATTTTCCTTCAGTTTTGAGAATTTCACATATATGTGTTCAATAAAATATCATATGTACTCTCATTGTACCCTGTAGCTCTCCACATATTCCCATCATACCTGCCCCACTTCATGTTACTTAGTCCTGCCCATATGTGCATGGGTGTGGGGACATCTACTGGAGTGTAAAAGAGCTACTAATTGTCATATCCTCAATAGAGAATGATTCTCCCCTGACCCAGTTATCCACTGGCAATACCTCCTCAGCTACGTGCTGACCTATGATAATTTACTCCATCTAATAAGAATTTCAGCAGTCTGGATTCTACTTAGTTTTTCTGCAGGTCACCGTATCTGTTCTGTGTTCATGACGGCAAGAGCCACGGCATGTGCAGAAGACAGCTTTCACAGCACTCCTCTCCATCCATATAGTCTTAATTCCTCTTCTAAATGTTCCCTGAATGCTGGCAATGCTAAGGTCAAGACACAGGTCCCGTTTAGAGCCGAACATTCAACCTTGCGCTCAGAACTTTGCCCAGTTATAGCTTTCCCTACTCACTGCTGTCTGCTGTAAAAAGAAGCTTCTCTGATAAGGATGAAAGCTTCTCAGTTCTGTGAGTGTAAATAAATACGTAAGCAGGCCATCTGACAGCCTGAGGGTGAAGAAGATAACCAAGCAGGTCATGTGGCCAAGCCTGTTATCTCCTTAGCTCCCGATTTTCCTGGCTAGGAATAGAGATACTCTATTCCTAGATACTCTCTCCTAGGAAGCAGACTTCAAATCCAATCCGGAAGTGATTTGTTACTCATGAGAGTCATACCACAATTCCACCAGTGGGCATATATTGCTTGAAAAGTCAATATTAGTACATGAAGGATGTAGCATTTTTTAAAGACCACCGATGTCTTTTCCCCATCAGTTTCCTGTAGAGCATCTTCTTGTACTATGAAAGCTGGGCAGCCAGGAGGACGCTTCATGGTCAGTTTGAAAACTGATTTTTCTGTCCTGCAGCTGAAACGTGTGGTGTCACATGGTCTTACCACAGGTTCTCATGTAGCCCATGTTGGCATATGCATGGCTATATAGCTCAGGATGATCATGACCTTATTATCTCCCTGCATCTATCTCTTAAGTGCTTGGGTGACAACCGTATAGCATCGTACCTGGCTACTTAATATCTTTCTCTATTTCTGACATAACTTTCACGTTACCGTGAAGTGACAAACGTTAACCATTTTTGCAATGTGTTAGAATTTACCAGTAAATGAAAATACACTGAAGTATCCTAAAAGTAATTTGCAGAAAGTATGTCTGAAAACTCGAGTTCATCTTCTATCCCAATTTGAAAATAGTAGTTAAAAAGATATGGAAGTGTGTATGAACTGTTAGAGAAAGTAGAAGCTCATATGACAAAAATGACAGCTTGTGCCGTTTGTGCAAATAGAATTCTTTACTTAACTCTGCAATGGCCTAAAAGCCTCTGTTCAGGGCAAGAGGAGACTGATACCCTGTATCCTACCGTGAAACACTCAGTGATTTTGTTTTTTATGAATTTTCTTCCCAGCCCAAAGAGCTTCTGGTTATGTTGGCAATTTAACAGTGGCATGACAAAGAGTGTTGTTGATATGAACCCAGAGCTATTGGGGGAAGAGATTTCCCATGAATATGCTCTGCCAGCCTGCTGTAGAAACTGCCAGAGGACTCGCAGCTGTATCTGGCTTCGTGGTTACTTAATGATCGGAACTCTCTGATTGATAGGGCTCTTAAAAGGAAGAATATGAGTCTTAATAACAAGTAGTCAACGGATAACTTTTTATGGTGGCTTTTTACATAAAGGAAACCATTTTCTCAACTCACAGAGACCACATATGCAGCAGCAACACCACGTAGGCAGAGTAGCCATTGACTTTTTTCTCTATTCCTTCCACCCAAGTTTGGCTAAGGGCTACCTACAGTGACCCGTGCTTATACAGCCCAAGGGCAAACATGACCAGCATGTGAAGACCTGCGATATTTCTCTTAAGTAGGCTTTAAGAATATAGAACTCCTAGCTTGTTGTTTTCAATTACCATCTATAAAACATTTTTTTTTCATCTTTTGGAAAAATTATCCATCATCCTTTGAGAGAATGCATGTTCAGGAAACTATAAAAAATGAAAGATGGTGTTTTAAGCTATGGATTATAGAGTCATATAGAAAAATATAAAAGCAAAAAATTTCAAAACTGGTACCCATAAGGAACAGCTTACCTACCAGAAGTGGCCTCTGGTTAGGTAAATTGAAATTCATTCTCTTAGGTTCAAAATTAGTTTTGCCACATCTTCCAAGTTTAAGCCCATAGTCTCTGAAGACTGTAATTTTATTTTAATTTAATTTTTTATATATTCATATTGTTTCATAAAATACATCCCAACTGGAGCCTCCCTTCCCCTCTTTCACAAACTCGCCACTGTCCCAGATCCACAATCCCTCTGTTTCCCTTTAAAACAGAGCAAGTCTCTTAGATCTCAGCTTCCAAGATACAATAAGACTAGGCCCAAACCCTTATATCAAGGCTGGACAAAGAAACCCAATAGGAGGATATAGGTCCCATGAGCAGGCAAGAGAATCAGAGACACCCCCATTCCCATCGTTAGGAGTCTAACAAAAACCCCAGGCTGAAGAACCACAGCAGGCATGCAGAAATTCACCTGCAGACTCACACAGGCTCAGTGATTTCCTCTTTGGTCTCTGTGAGCCCCTAGGAGCCTTGCATAGTTGATTCTGTGGAACATGTTCTCCTGGTGTCATTGACTCATCTGTATCCCACAATCCTTCCTTCCCCTCTTCTGCTGGGTTCCCTGAACTCTACCTAATGCTTAGCTGTGGATTTCTGCATTGGCTCCCAGAAGCTGCTGGAGGAAGCCTCTCTGGTGGTGTTTGGGCACCAACGTGACTATAATAATATTGTTAGGAATAATTTCCTTGACTTTTTTTTTCTACTCATGTTTGGTACTGCCCTAGGTTTCTGGATCATCCAGTTTCCAGTTCCTGGCTGATCTGCCAGTATCAGCCATGGGCTCCCTCTCCTGACGTAGACCTCAAACTAGACCAGTCAATGGCTAGCCATTGCCACAAGCTCTGAGCCACCATTGTCTCAGCACTTCTTGCAGGCAGGACAGGTTGTAGTTCCAAGGTTTTGTGACTGGGTTTGTGTCCCGGTTCCACCACTGGCAGCGTTGCCTGGTTACAGAAGACTGTCAGTTCAGGCTCCATGTCCATTACTAGGAATCCTCACCACGGTCACCATCCTAGGTCCAGGGGGTTTCCATTGTACTAGGTCCTATATCACCCACCAAATGCCCCCCTCCCAATTCCAGTCATCTCTCCCTATACTTTGCCTTTGTGCCTCCTTTCCCTAAGTGATCCCTCCTGTTCCCATCTCCACCCACCCCATGCTGACCTACAAAATCTATTTCCCCTTTCCAGTGTCTCCCCTAGACCTCTCTTCTTTATCTAACATCTCTAGATCTGTGGGTTGTACTGTGTGTATCCTTTAATGAACTGCAAATATCCACTCATAAGTGAATACAGATAATTTTGCCTTTCTGGGTTTGGGTTGCTTTGCTCAAGATTTTTTTCTTTTCTAATTTCATCCATTTGCCTGAAAATTTCATGATGCCACTTTTTTTTTTCTACCAGCTGAGCAATACTCCAGGTGTAAATATAACCATTTTCTTTATCCATTCTATTGGTGAGAGACATATAGGTTGTTTCCTGTTTCTGGCTATTATGAATAAAGTCACTGTAAACATGATTGAGCATGTCATTGTGGTAATATGCCCCATCTTTTGGTTATATGCCCTAGGAGGGTATAGCTGGACCTTGAGGTAAACTGATTCCTCAGTTTCTGAGGAAGTGTCCTATTGATTTCCATAGTGGTTATACAAGTTTTCCCTACCACCAGCTCCACATCTTTGCCAGCATGAACTGTCATCATTTGTGTTGTTCATCTTAGCCATTCTAACATGTTTAAGATAGAATTTCAAAATAGTTTCAATCTGCATTCCCATGGATCATCAGAAATCACATAGTCAAAACAGCAATCCAGCAAGAAGCAATCTACAGATTCAATGAAATCTCTATCAAAACTCCAACACAACTCTTTGCAAACCTTAAAAGAAGAATACTCGGTCTCCAAAGGGGCAAGAGGAAGCAAAAATAACAACAACAGAATAGCTGAACTAATCCTGAACGATAAAAAAAAAAAAAAAAACTTCCAGAGGTATCTCTATATCTTTATATCTTCAGCCCTGATTTCAAGCTCTACTACAGAGATAGAATAATAAAAAAAAAATCTACCTGCCATTGGCATTATAAACACACATGTTGACCAATGGAATCAAATTGAACATCTAGACGTAAATCCACACAGCTATGGACAGCTGATTTTTTTTTATAAAGAAGCCAGAAATACACAAAGGAAAACAGCAAGCATCTACAGCCAATGGTGTGGTCTATCTGGAGACTGCAGTTTTAACCCAGTCACTCCTGAGAAAACTATCCTTAATTTCTCCACCCACAGCCTACTCTTCTCAGTTTTGTCTTCATTACCAAGTGTGCCCCATTCTTCCACTTTGCACGTTCTGCTTCTGGAAATGTACACTTAGCAAAAATGAAAAATAAGTTACAAGCAGCTTATTTGGTAAAAATACCTTTAAACTTTTGAATACTATTACAGTAAAATGATATTGTCATTTCCAAAGAACAAGGTGAACTGTGTGTGTGTGTGAATCATAAGTGATACTTTTCAGAAAATTGTTATTTCTTGTGTTCCAGAGTTAGATTAATCTAACTATCATCGATTAATTATCATAGTTAATCTAACTATATTAGATTACTCTTTAAGGAAGAACAATCAAGTAAGAAATGTGATACAATATTCCAAGCCTTTGCCTTCTTCCCAGTCTATAGCTGTGAGCCACTGTACTGGCAGAAACTCCAACAAGAGTTCTAAAAAGACAGACATGAATAAAGATGGGAAAATGGGAGTTGTAAAGAATAAATCCAAGGAAAAGAAAACAAATGTAGAAGAGAAAGCCCAAAGAAAATGTAATAAACTCTTCAAGTATATCAGAGGTTTTTCAATAGAACTGTCATCTAGCTGCTTCTGATCCTTCTTGAAAGCACCAGTTAGATAAGGTCAAAGTTGTAACTTAACAGACTTCAATCGAGGAAGTGATGAGGACAAAGGGGGCAGAAAATGAAAATGCCAAATTCCATAAGAGCAAGAGCTCCTGAAAGATGTGCTCAGGTGAAATTGTGGTTTATAATGCAAGCAAACCTGCACAAACAAAAGTTTACTCCATGTTTATTTTCTTCATTTAAAAAGAATTTGAAAATGAAATAAATATTTGCAAGATGATTACTAGCATCTCTACTCTATGGACTACCTCAAATTAAGAAGGAAGGGTACTTGGTAATTAAAACCATGCCTTCTGAAATGAGACAGTTCTACATTACAAAGCTCTTCGACTTTCCACCAATAGTGCTCTGGTGTAATTTCTGCAGTCTTTAGATCGTTCATATGCAAAATGAAAAGTATTACTCTTGTGAGGATCAGTGATACAGTGTAAGTGCAGTGGTTGCTTGGTGTGTAAAAAGACAGTGAATGTGTTGTTCATAGAGGAGTAAGACCAAATGTATTTTTGATTGTCTCCTTATTTAATAATGTCACAAAATTTACGTATCTAATTCTGGGAGCCTTTAAAAGAAGAGAGACAAGTCATGTATAGGATTCACTTTGTCCAATATTTTCTAACCTTTATACTAATTCTCTGTATCAAAACCTTTGCATTACTAAAGTAGATACATATTGTTTCTCATATGCATATAGTCCCCAAGGTGTATGATGTGTTATGAAAAGGTGGCATAAGGCAGACCCTGGAGATCAGCGCCAGTATCAAAACCACAACATTCTGAGAAGACACCGCTCAAAAGACTAGTGTAAGAGAAGGGAGTTGCTAAGCTCGTGCCCTTCTGGATAACGGGAAAGAACAGATTAGAATGGTCAAATATCTGACAACAATGAGCAACCTGAAGGCTCAAAGTCAAACCACAGAGAAAGCTCAGAAACAAAGGCTTTTGGAGCCAATCCTGGAACACCAGGAAAGCTTTGGCCCCATCTCAGCTGCTTCAGGCTGCTTTTACTGCATGGCAATCTAGCTTAAATGCCCTAGGATTGGATAGCTGCCACTTGTAATACTAAAGCCTATTGCTTAGATGGCAGTCAGAGCGGAGGACAGTTCTCTGGCAAGAGGTTCTTCTCACATAAAATAATAATGTATTTCTCGGTCCTTGGGGATCTGTTGCTTGTGGGTTTGCTACATGAGCTGCTGATAGGGTTGCTTTAATTCATTATTAATACCTGGGTTTAATTTGTGGTTTGTAAACAGTACCTTGCAATGACCACTTAAATCATTAAACTTATCCTCATGAATTATTTACTATAGAAATTATAATTGATTTCTAAAAGGGATTGTCTGCTGGGCTTTGGTGATCAACCTGTCATTCACGGCTTCTTCATCTGTCACTGCGCGAAATTGCATGTGTTGTTTAATTTTTATGAAGGTGTTACTGTAACAAGACTTCCTTTTTACTGAAAGACACATAAGAAAACAGGTTGCGATTTTCTCTACTGACAAAGCAATTTATCTTAAAATCAAAAACAATTTGCTTTCTGTCATTGATAAGCCCGTCCCAAAGTGAAATTATGTCAAAGATACTCATTTGAGCACATCATAGTCGATGAGACATGATGTATTTTGTGGCTGAAACAGAGGAGAAAATATTTTACTCAAAGCAGTTCATATACCCAGCAATATTTATATATTAATTAACATCCTATTCTGAAATTGCCCATGTTATTAAAATTGTGTATCTTTGATTTATATACATATTTATTTATATAATGAATTTTTATATTATGTATTTTTATAATGAATCTTTGTACATTTCTGTACCGTATGAATATACATAGAGTTTTTCTGCACATAAATATTGAGATAAGTTTATTATTTAAAGTTATTTGGATACTGTCTTTCAAATAATACCTCTTAAAAACATAACTCTGGAATAGTCTGTGAACATTTTAGAAATACAAAAATTAAGACCAATTCTAGGGCTACAGGAGCCAAACTTTGCAGAGTACGCCTAGCTGTCTCAGTTTTAACAAATTCTCCTTATAAATCTGATGCACACCAAAGTTCTTTGAATCAGTTCATTTCTTCATAATGCCTGATACACGATTGGTCCACTTACCATACTCTATGTGATGTGGTGTCTGCTTTAAGGGATGCATATGTTAGTCATGTTCTCCAATTCAACAAATAGAAGGTATGGACCACTAACTCACAGATGCAGAATTAAATAATTACAAAAGCTTAACATATGGTGTACTGTAATATATGATGAATCATGAAATTATAAATATGATATAAGGATGTCATATACTGTAACAAGAGTCTAGTTCTGGAAGTCAGCCTGGAATTGGTGCTGTCTTTAGAAGAGCATTATTATTAGACTATGGATTATGACCTTCAAAACTTTTTTTTAACCATATCATCTGGCTGTGTCCACCTACATAGAATAAGTGCACCTCCAATTTCTTTGTCACTGTGTAAATCATCAACCTTCTGTGTACTCGCTTCATATACCATATCCTAGTAAATCAGTGTGAGACTGACATGTTGTTGTGAGTAAATACTTGTAGCTACACATCCTTGCCTGGAAGTCGCTGTTTCTTTGTAATTATCCTTCCCTGCTTCTGCATCTTACTCTCTTTCCACCATTCCTCCAGAATGATCCCTAAACCTTGGCAGGTCGAGACTTCCATCGTCTCTTATTTGCCCATCTTGACCAGTTGTGGGTTTAGGAGAGCTAGCAGAGTCCAGGGCTACTGACTCCCTGCCAAGGTTCAGATCAGTTACCTCAGGCAGCGAAGGACTTAAAAAATTTCTAGTCTAAGAAATACGGAGCAAGTTCACACGCATGCTGCTCAAATCATGTTCTTTCTTCTTCTTCTTCTTCTTCTTCTTCTTCTTCTTCTTCTTCTTCTTCTTCTTCTTCTTCCTCTCTCTCTGTCTCTCTCTGTTAACCTATGAGAGCCAAGCAGTTTCTTTATTGCTTAACCAATGAAATCAACAGATTGATATATGACACTCCCCCATCACTCTCTGTCTGTCTGTCTGTCTGTCTGTCTGTCTCTCTCTCTCTCTCTCTCTCTCTGTGTGTGTGTGTGTGTGTGTGTGTGTGTGTGTGTGTGTGTGTGAAGTTTTAAGCTTATATACAGACACAAACAAAGGAAATTCTATGAGTTTGAGATACTTAGTATCAAAAAACAGATAAGAGCTGTCCCTGGTGACATTGTCAGCATCATTGTGCTCCCTGGGAGACTTAAAAAATCTCTAGTCTAAGAAGTACAGAACAAATTCACATACATGCTGCACAAATCATGTTCTTTCTTTGTGTGTGTGTGTGTGTGTATGTGTGTGTGTGTGTGTGTGTGTGTGTTGTAAAGTTTTCAATTTATATACAGACTCAAATGAAGGCAATTCTCTGAGGCTGAATTTCTCAGAGCCTAAATGCAGTTAAGAGCTGTCCCAGGTGATACTACCAGCATCATTAAGGCCCCAGGGAGGCATGGCTAAAAGGATTCCTGGAGAGCACTAAGTGGCAAAAAGTCTAATTTAGGAGAATTTAAACTCTAAACCAGGAAGGAGAAGGGGAGTTGGTGCATGATACTCTATTTCTAGGTTAAAATCTAGTGTTAATAAACCGAGGTAAGGGCGGGTATAGGGAGTTGATTGATGGAGGAAGGTCATTGGCTAATAAAGGAACTGCCTTGGTCCATTTTATTGGTTAGAAGATAGGTGGAGTAAACAGAACAGGATACTGGGAGGAAGAGGAAGTGAGCTCAGAGTCTCGACAGCTCTCCTCTCTGGAGCAGACGCCTGAGAGAGACGCCATGCCCTGCTCCCGGGATGAAGCTCCAACCCAGGATGGACTAGGCTAGAATCTTCCTGGTAAGCGCACCTTGGGGTGCCATACACAGATGATTAGAAATGGGCTAAATTAATATGTGAGAATTAGCCTAGAAGAGAATGGGCCAAGCAGTGTTTAAATGAATACAGTTTGTGTGTTGTTATTTCGGGGCATAAGCTAAGCTAGCCGTGCTGGTGGCTGGGGTGCTGGGGACGCAGCCCCGCCGCCCTTATTACTACAGTTGATAGTGTTTTAGGGTTAGAGCAGGGGATCAACTGAGACAACAACTTTCCCAAGTCATCTGTGCGTGAATTTGGGACACCCAGTCTTCTTATTATGAAGGATTATGAGTCAAACAAGCTCGGATGTGCCATACCTCTATCTTCGATGGTCCGGATTGTGATCTATTGGAAAGACTCCTCTCCTGACTAAATGTCTTCTTAAATAAAAAATCGTTACAAGGAGTTGGCTTCTAAGTTTATCTCAGGGAATGAAGCCGAGACTAGGCTGTGAGAACCAAGGTTTCTGACTATGTGACTAAATTCTGTCACAAGAGGTCTCGCCCAATAAGTAAAAGAAGAAAGCCGGCTTTTAGATGCCCATGGTCCTTGTGAGACATATAGATTCAATTATGAAGCATGTTCCATATATTAAGACTATCAAGCTCAATGAAAAGTGATCTTCTTCCTGACCATCCACAGATATATGTGCCCATAAGATTGAGGTGCAATCATGAGATCATATAAACACAACATATGGAATTATACAATGCAAGTACTGGGACACACCAAGCTGCTTTAGCAAAAAGTGAACAAAAGTTTTCAGGATCAATGCTCCTGTAGACCTTGTCTGGACAGGATTATCCTACATCAGATAGTCATTCTTCTGGTGGGTTGACATCTGGTTGTCACCTCCTGTAACTCTCATGGCCCCTGAAAGAGTGTCTTTGTTAATTGTAATCTACTCTAAACATGATTTTCTTCATAAAGGTTAAGAGATGCCTCTGTCTAGTGGACACACAACAGATCATTACCTGTGTTCTACAGGACTGAGAACCTGTAGCTATCGCCCTGTTTATAAAGCTAGGCTTTCTCTACTGCAAATACCATACTCCACATGTGAACAAACCAAAGTCTTTCTGGATAAAAACTCAATAGTTGCTGAGCTTCTGTATCTCCAATAGTTAGGTTAAAAAAATGACTTATTTATTTGTTTGAATGTTTTATTTTGGCTTGGTTTAGTACATTTTTTGAGACAAGAAAAAAATTATGGATTTTACGTTAGCCTAAAACTTAATAGCCTTCTGCATTGACCTCCCAAGATCTAGAAACACAGGTAAGAACCATCACATCTGGCTACTTTTCATTCTTTTAGCAGCTGATGATAGCACCTTCTGGATCTGGGACTGTTAGATGCTGAAACTGAGAAAAATGAATGAAAATGTCTAAAATGTTTTAAGAATTATGGTTATTGCTTAGAATAGTTTTAATGAGTAAAATTTTCATGAGTCAAAAGAATAACGGATAAAACAGGAGGCCTATTTTATTGTGAGAGTCCTGTGTGGAGTTTTGTTTGCTCCTTGTAAGTCTTTGCAGCCAGACTCTCATTATCAATCAATCATATTCATGTGACTCCTATCTTTTGTCCTCTTGAAAAAATCTTCAATTGTAAGATTGGGTTTCAAACTATTTTTCCTTCATGGTCAACATTGGGACATTAACTAATGCCAAATACTGTGCCTTTCTTGTATATCTGGAGATGAAGCCAATCTGAAGACATGCTTGACTCCTTCTTACTGTCTATGTGGACCCCGGTAGGTTAGAGAATGGGAGTGGAGCTAAATGCGGTCCCCTAGTTCTCACTCTTGATCACTCTGTCCTGTTGTCTTTTGTTGTGGAAGACTATGTGTACTGGAGAATACAGAAAGAATAAGACTGAAACATCCTGGGCTTGATGACATGTGATACCATACCAGACAGAGGCAGTAGCAACATTCCTGAAAAAAATATACACACAGTGAGTCATACCAACTGTAAGTGACTTGCATTCCCCAACTCCTACTTTACAACCAACTTAGAAATCAAATTTTGTATTGGTCCCAAAATAATTCATAGTCTTATGCTTCATTTTTTTTTTTGTGGATTTTTCGAGACAGGGTTTCTCCGTAGCTTTTTGGTTCCTGTCCTGGAACTAGCTCTTGTAGACCAGGCTGGCCTCGAACTCACAGAGATCCGCCTGCCTCTGCCTCTTGAGTGCTCGGATTAAAGGCCTGCGCCACCACCGCCCGGGTAGTCTTATGCTTCTTACAGACCCTTATCACAGTCCTGGAACAAAATTTACATAGTATAAATATTCCTTTTTTCTTACTATAGATGAACTAACAAAATCAGCTGTTTCTGACCACATCCTCCGACTGGTAAGGGACTGGTGAAGGTCGCTGTGGCCTGTGGCTCTTCTCCCTATTTTAATCTTCACCACTAATTTTGTATCCTCTGTAAATCTGAGGCTCTTCGCTCTGGTTAGATCAAGAATGACCTGAGAAAGACAGGAATGTCCTCTGAGACCTTGAGGTGGCCATTACTGCATACAAACCAACACTATTCGTCTCTAAGAGGCTGTCAATTCACGATGTCATTCACGCAAACATAACCACTAACCGCCACAGTGAACTGGCTTGTGTTTAAGAGTCAGTCCATATCCATTGTCTTTTATCTTGGTTCATTTTTGAAAAAGTGTTCTTGTAACCTATTATCCAAATTCACACCAAACTGGGGAAGGGACTAATTTGACATTCGCTATTATCTGTCTTAATATGACAAGAAAAATATATTTTGGTTTCTTTAGTTTTAATAGTTATTTATGAATGCTTTGCAGCTCCCAGACAGTACTCAGGACACACTCATACTGGATATAGATTTTGTTCCTTATTTCCAAGTGAAGATAACTTCATCAATATTGATTTTAAATATATCTCTACAAGAGGTGTCAATGTGTGCAGCTTCATCGTGGACACGTTAACAAAGGTCTCTGTTCATTTTAGAGGCATCAGTGCCTTTAAATGTGATGTCGTCATATCTGAGACAATGTCTTTACGTGTGATGAGGTCATATTGGAAAGAATAAAGTAGGACTTTTCACAGGACCAAGAAAGTAGGAAGAATGAGAAAACTATTACAGAAAGGGGGAGGTAGAGGAGCATAGAGGAAATTGTTTTCTCTCTCCCGAATGCCAACTAAGCCTAGCCCTGCTTAGGTTTCAATATCCGACAGCATTATAGACAGCCTTATTGGGGTATAACCATGAACAGAAAATTATTTTCTTCACTGTGGAGCATTGACTTGAACTGTTAACAATTCCGTTATTTTTTCTATTAAAGATTAAAAATCACCTCTTCCTAATTTACTTGTAACCTGGAAGGCAGTGTTTGAATACTGTAATTCAGATTCACTGTGTGATTAAATAATGCTTTCATTAAAAATTTAAGTGGACAGATTCATCAGAGAAATAGAGTTATATTTGTCTACTCTTCTTCATCAGAGTAACAAGAGCGTTGTGCTGTGGGTTAAAGAACGATCTCCGTAAGGATTAGAGGAATTAATGAGTGTAATAACATTGTGGAGACTGCTAAGTACGTAGCAAATTGCTCGCCTTGATTTGCTCTGTGTATGATGTTATTTACTGTCGTTGACTGCTTGGCAGAAAGAATTAAATGTGTGCAATTTTATTGCACCATTAAAAGTCCCTGCCATGATATATATTGAGAGTAGAATGAGAAGCTGCATGGAGAGCCGGCTACTGCACTGGGTGTGATATCATTCATCCTCAAATGAGCCATGAAACACTGACCCCGTTACATGCATTTGCTTTTCTGAAGTTTTTGACAGGTTAACTCTATTTAGGCTTTGTCCACAATGGATTAGTAATGGTAGATAGTAATTTACAACTATTTGAAAGAAATCTACACTGTTTACTGCTAAGTGGTGTTGGTAGCAGCTGGCTTGCTTTTGAACCCTGAAATTGGATACTTAACCTACTGATTAAATATTGAACCACTTAAGTGTAAAATAAATGCATCTTGAAATGTGCGCTTTCCTTCAGTCAAATTTATTTCAGCACAGTTATTTTAGAGATGTCAAATTATTCTTTACATTGATTAATGGACTTGAAAACAAAGTGGACATTATATAATAAATCAGAATTCACATCATAGTATATATAAAGTATATAATTGACGATACTAAAATGAAGGATTATTGTGTGCCATGAATATGGCATGGCTATTTTATTAATATAATGTTTTATTATGTATGTGCTAGTACGTATATTTGAAAACTAGCATGGAATTTCCTTCTAATGCTTTTATCTAGAAGTAGATTTGGAGTGAAAGTAGTTTTGTTTGTGGTTACATACCTGCATCCTTTGCTGAAATAGAAAGAAGGGAAGGGAGAGAGAAAGGGGGAGAGAGGGAGAAGGAAGGCTGAAGGGAGGGAAAAGTAAAAGAAGAAAGGAGAGGGAGAACCCAGTAATGAGATAGCAAAGTCTATCCTTGCAGTAATTATTTTAATTGTATTTAAGTTCATTTTTATTCTGAAAGTTTAAATGTTTAGAAGTGTTCATATTAAGAGCCAGTTTCCATACAATTTGTTATAGGTTTTCTAAATTACTAGCAATCAGCATAAATAGTATGTTATACACTCTGGAAAAGTTTTATATCTGACATGGTCATATACTGACATAGTAATAAGGTGCCTAGGAATTCATTCAGTGCTTCAGAACTCTGTTTTCTGCCCATCACTCTCAGTAGAAGGGCTGACAGTGTTGGAAAGCCCATTCCACTGTGGCACAAACACCATAAAACTGCCTTTTTCCAACAGGTGAAATTCCTGCCTTCTGTCCTGTACCCAAGAATAAACATAAATCTTAGATGTTAAGTTCATAATCATAACCCAACATGAATTTTTATTTCTCTTTTAATTTTTTGATTGATTGCTTAACCTGCTTTTACTGTCTTAGTTCCAGAGCACAAATAAGGCTTTGAATATGAATAACCATATGCTAGAAGGAATGCTTTATGTGACTCTTATTCCTCAGGTGACAGTCTACGCAAAGAACAGTCAGGTGTCAAACATTCTGCTGGGATATAACTATCGCATAATAACTATTTTTCCAACAACAGTGAAACACAATCAGGTCATAAAATCTTTTTTTTTTTGTAATTTATTTTATATCCGAGGAAAGAAGAGAGAGTAAGCAATTTGGAATGTTATAAAACAGGCTCAGTTGAGCAGTTTAATTTGCTTGGATTACCTTCATCCTCTAAATGACTCATTGGCTGATGGAACATCCTGGTTGCTTCAGTCCAGAGAGCTTGATAATTTTGGATGCATACATTTGCATCAATTTAGATTAAATGAGTTGCTCAACATATAAGCACAGCAAAGGAACTGTTAAAATGATAATTGCTGTTAATAATCCTATTTCTACAATCTTTAAGGTGTTTTCATTTTCTGCATTTAATAGATACCTCACAAACCTTGTGCCAGGAAATATATACCAAGTAATCATAGTATAATCATCCAATAATCCTGTCTGTGTGAACATTTTAAAGGAATCTTGAAGCACGAATAATAAAAACTTAGAGACAGAAATTCAAGTTCAACCTGAAGATTTTAAAAAACAAAACAGCCAGCCACTTACTCTTACCTTGACCTCATTCTGAAATGGTAATCTTGCCTACAGGAATCTAAGAATCTGAGGCTGAGCATATAAATTATCTCCTTGCATTTTATATTTCTCCTTAGGGCTGGGAGTAAAGGTCTGCACCACCCAATTTCTATGGCAACAAGTATGGCTACTGAGGTTAAAGGTGTGTGTTATCAGTGCCTGGTCTGTAAGGCTGAACGATGGGGCTGTTTTACTTTCTGATCTTCAGGCAAGTTTCATTTATTAAAATACAAATAAAAGGCCACTACATTTTCCCCTTTTGTCTAAAAAAAGAGAAAGCTATAACTAATATAAGAAAAACACACACAGTAAGTGTAATAACTGTATACAATATATACAGGCAATAAATACATCAACAATGTCTAGTCCATTTGCATTTGACAAATTCACAGAAAATACTCCATATCTATTCTATCTTGGTGAGTTCAAAGTATTGTCCCTAGTTTATTTTCTATCATAACTTGTTTTCTTTGTCAGATAGACAAGGAAAACTATAAACTATAGTAACCTAGTCTTCAACTGCCTCAGAGACCCAAGAAGGAAATAATATTAACTGAGTAAGCAGGAAGTATGGGCAGGCAACGTCCAAAAAACGTGAGTAATGACAGAAACAGCTGGCTTCCTGAACAGTCACTCAAACATCCTTTGCAACATTGGGGCATCCAAATTCAGCCTACAGGCCTAGCCTATCTGACAGATCTTTCAGTGCAGCAGGACATTCTGAAGGGCTATACCTTCTTACCTTGACAATGTTTGGCAGTCACTTTCTTTTATGTCCTGCTTGTCTAATTAGGACATCATGGTGTCAGCAGTCAAGGCAGGGGCATTTTCTTTCCCAGGGACTTACTTTTGACACAAAGAAAGTAAATTCCATTTCTATTAATTTATATATTACCATGAGGCTGTGGCTTACTAGTAATTTTCTGGCATCTTCCTCCTTTGGTGGCTACATGGCTTTTTCTTGACTCTACCTACTCTTTCTCTGTTTCTCTGTCCAGATTTCTCACCCAACCTTATTCTACTAAACCAATAGTTAAAACAGCTGTATTCACCAACCAGTAAAAGCAACACATGCACAAAAGGATTTCCCACGTTAGAGTGTTTTATATTTAACCTGTGTGGTGGGAATAATTTTGACTATATTTTAATATTAAAATAAATTTTATATGATAAAATAAATTCTATTATTTCCACATATAGGTTAAAAGTAAAGATGAGTTACAACTTGTGTTTTTCCTTTGTTGCTTTTGATACATTGTCCTATAGTAGAGTTTTATTGGGGTCCAGGAGACACAGAGCACAGGGGCTTGAAACTCCTAGATGATGAACCATTGGGGGGAATGGAGGCATAATTATATAAGGAGACTAATGATGAAGATTGGAGTCTAACGGATGAACGAACATACTGCAAAACCATGGATGATAAAGAAATGCCTAGAACATAGGACAAAAGTGAATGATGTGTAACTTTCTAATGTTTGTTGAATTATAAATAAGGAGGAAAATCCACTAATCACGTGTAATTACTTCCTTAAATTTAGACAAATGCATTTATCATACCATTATTACTACTATAAAAGTATAAAACATTTCTAGTATTCCCTAATTTCTCATCTCCTCACCTCACTTCCTGACTGGTTTGTTTTCAGTATCTGTGATCTGCTTTCCTATCTTCTGAATAGAGGAAGTGCGTAGGTTGTGGGTCAGACTCCCTCCATCATGTGATTGATGTTGGTCCATGCTATTGCGGTTCCTTTTTGCTGTTTAGTACTAGTCTATGTGTGCATGTGATTTAGTACTAGTCTATGTGTGCATGTGATTTTATTACTGTCGATAACTTATTTCCCAGTTGGTGGATATTTATAGTACTTCCAGTTTTAGGGAACCAAGATTATCTTCACTAGAACTGTTTTCTTGTGTGCTGGTATGTTGACCTTGTCCCTTATTAGTCTGTATCAGGGAATCGGGACTGCTGCATCATCTGTGTGATATCTGATACAATCAGAAAATGAAGGAAACAAAATCTACTCACAACTTGGTACTTTCTGCTGCACAAGAAAGTAGAATGAAGGAAGAAGGAAAAAATAGGCAAGACTGTTTAGTTCTTTTTACTTCAGATTAAGGCGTTCAGATTGTATTTGTGTCAGAGTGGTGTTGATTGATCATGCCTCTAGCTATATTCCATTTAATTTTCTCCTACATAATATTTTATTCATTATTTGGGAAGTTCACAGAATGCACCCCAATCACACTCACTTTGCAGTCCTACCAGGTCCACCTCTCATCCTTCACAGTCAGATGTAACAATCGTGGACTTCCCAGTGGTTTCTGGCAGCAGCATGGATCACAGACCTCAGCACTGTCTCCAGTCGCAGTACACACAATGTATATATGAACAGGGTCTTCTGAAGCAGCATGGACCATAGACACCATCATGACCATCGGTGGCAGCACAGGCCACCGACACCAACTTGGCTCCCAACAGCAGTATAGCACACGTACACCAACATTTTCTACAGTGGTAGTGTGAACCTCAGATATCATCATGGACCCCCCAGATTATACATATCAACAAGACATCAGGTGATAGCCCAGCCCATGGGCAATCACATGGACCATGGGCATCAACACAGCCTCTGAAGGCACCATGAACCATGGTCTTTGGAAGAGGTCCAATCCAGTAAATGAACTATTCTCCACCTAGGGCACCCTCTTTTTGCTCAAGGTCAGAATGATTGTGTGGCTTGGCTGTGTATTTGGGAACAAAGTCTGTTTGAGATCCAGGTGGCTGCTAACCGCCCCCCCAAGCTCTACCTGACAACTACATACTCCCCTGTCCTCCACAGCCTTCTTACACTCCCGTCACTACCAGCCCTGCGGGGAGAAGGGAAGCACAGAGCAGCAGCATTGCCTTCAGCATTGCTGCAAGCACAGTGGTTCTGTTGGTAAGCTGTGGGCCAAAGAAGTAAGTGTCAGCCTGGAGCTCCAGTGGAAACTGGAGTATCAGTTCTGGAAAGGGCCAGTATCTGCCCACCAGACAGCTATGGCAGTACTGTAGTACATACTATTTCCTTGCTGGGAGGAGAGGAGCTCAGTGCCATGACACTGCCCACAGCCTGCAAGAACAGAGATTCTGCCTCCACAGCCTACCAAGCTATAAAATCCTGACTCTGAGCAGCAGGATATCTGAGATGAGTCTTTGTGGTGGCCGAGTATTTATAGTGCATCAGAAATCATAAAGCTTTAACCAGACAAATGACTCATTGCAATGAATATTTGTGCATAAAGCTTTTTGAGCAAAAATATATACAGTGTGGTCCATGATGTGGGAGGCCCTTCTGCATGCCGCAAATATGTGTTGCTTTTATTGGTTGATGAATAAAACTGTTTTGGCCAATGGCCAGGAAAAATATAGCTAGGTGGAAAATACAAACAAAGACACAGAGAGGAAGAGGGCAGACTCAGAGAGATGCCATGTAGTCAAGCATCTCCAGTAAATAACAGTCTCTTGGCAATATACATATTAATAGAAATAGATTAATTTACATGCGAGAGCTAGTCAGTAATATGCCTGAGCCATTGGCCAAACAACTGTAATTAATATTAAGCCTCAGAGTGTTATTTTATAAAGCAGCTGAGGGGACCTATGAGAAGAAAAGAAACGAGTCCAGGGGAACCAGTGAGACCGAGAAAACATTCAAGTATAGATACACTGCAGTTTGCAATGCCAAAATATGCAGTGGAGAGGTACAAAAGATAGAGGAACAGAGTACAGACATGTGGTAGCGAGAGAAGGAGCTATGATTCCATTTCATCAGATATATCATCATGAAGCCTTAAATAGTTAGAGTGTATGACAGGGGAGATAACAGGCTAGAGTTAAGAAGGATAATTCAGAATTGCTTTGTAATCTAGAACCTAACAGATGAATCCAT
The DNA here is from genome assembly GCF_018167655.1 of Microtus oregoni. Classification (NCBI taxonomy): domain Eukaryota; kingdom Metazoa; phylum Chordata; class Mammalia; order Rodentia; family Cricetidae; genus Microtus; species Microtus oregoni. The sequence goes on along the minus strand of NW_024543077.1, from coordinate 7,472,417 downwards.
TCCTGATAGTTTCTTGTTAGGAAAATATGTGGTACCTGTTCAAGACTCCCAGTGTTATAAAGAATACTTTGCACTCAAGAAACAAAATTTTTTTTGTTGCCATGTTCAGAGGAAGTAAACAGCCTACCCCCTGGACCCTTGCCATTGGGAAGTGGAGACTTCCCTTTCTGGGACTAATCGGGTTCTTTATGAGGCTGCCAGGTGCTGGGACCAGAGCAACACAGCTCAGAATCTCACCGACAAGGTGAAGGCCTTATGACCTGCATCTGCTAGACAGGAAAGAGTAGAGGTCTTTGAGTCAGGCAACTATGTCTAGCTGAGCTTCTGTTTGCTGCAACAATCATCTGTATAGTCACAGGGCCGTCCAATTTCTATAAAAATATAAGCTAAGTTGCTCAAAGTCCTTGTGTTTTGCAATGTGCATCATCATACCTTTGAGGTAGATGAAAGGATACAAAATACGAAATGTCCCTAGAGGGCTTCTATAAGCAATTAATGTTTCCCAGAGTTTCCTCATATTTCCCTAAATAAACCATAATATTAAATGCTAATTAAATTCATATAATTAAAAATCAAAGACAAAACATTCAAACAAATTGACAAGAAACATAGTACAGTCATGGCAGTGTGTTTACAATCAATTTAAAACAAATAAATGGGAATCTTTCTCCTGAGATTCCGTTTCTAAGTGGATTAAGTGAGATAATGCCAAGACCTGCAAACTTGCAGATGGGTGCTCCACCCGTTCCTGAGTTTCTTTTCTCGTGATCTGAAAGGTTGAAAATTTGGGATGATTTCCTTGATAAAGAAAATAGTCATTAAAAATAAGTTGGGGTGTTTCCGAAGAATTGTCAACTCTTGGGAACAGCACTGTTTTTTTTTTTTCCAACTCGGTAAACCAATGTGTTTTATTGAGGTTAATTACAGGAATATGCATGAAAGGTTATTTACAGAAGCAGAAATGATGGAGAAATTGTTATTGGAATGATTCCTTAGCCTCAGGTTTTGAATCTGTAAAATGAACATTCAAGCACTTGCTTTTCAGGACACTTTTACATACTAAATAAAATTTTGTGAACAATAAAGAGTATAATATACATCACAAAAAATATTATATAATATTTTTTTATTGAGAAAAAAAAATTTCCGCCTCCTCCCAGCCTCCCACTCCTCCCCCCTTCCCAAACTCCTCTCCCCCTCCCCCCACTCCTCTCCTCCTCCCTCTCAAGACTGAAGAGCAGTCAGGGTTCCCTGCCCTGTGGAAAGTCCAAAGTCCTCCCCCCTCCATCCTGGTCTAGGAAGGTGAACATCCAAACTGGCTAGGCTCCCACAAAGCCAGAACAAGAAGTAAGATCAAAACCCCGTGCCATTGTCCTTGGCTCTCAGCAGCCCTCATTGTCCGCCATATTCAGAGAATCCGGTTTTATCCCATGCTTTTTCAGTCACAGTCCAGCTGGCCTTGGTGTGCTCCCAATAGATCAGCCCCACTGTCTCCGTGGGTGGGTGGGTGCACCCCTCTTGGTCCTGACTAGACTGAGTTAAACTGAGGTTTGGGGAGACAGCTTAGGAAAGAAAGGTGAGATGAACCACACCATTGCTGCTGTTGGACAAGACAGGTTTTCGTTATGTAGAATTTCTATGACCGTCTGTCAGAAAAGATGTAGAGTTTACTACATTGTACGAAGAGGGTAGAAAGACGCACTAGCAGACTCTACCACAATATGATCTAGCATTCTTGGTTCTTTGAACTGTATCATTTAAAAAATTAGTATGATCAATTCTTCATTAATTAATACAATATTGCTAACTATAAAAAACATCCTTATTCTTCAAATATATGATTGCTTCTACATTTCTCATTAAATTTGATTTCAATATCAATTTACTGACATTTCAACTACCAAAATATCCTTTAGATGCTTTTGTATAGTTCACTGAGCTCCTCCTCATTTTTAAAGACATATTTTGCTTCATGTCATTCTTAATCTTACTATTCCAGAGTAGGTTTTACAGAGGACTATTGTCCTCTAAATGTCATCTATTTGATTTGCATGTTTTCAACTAAACTATTTAAACTATGAGTGTATGGTTCGGGGGATTAGGGCTTCGTACTATTGACCATAAACAAAATCATATTTTGCTCTCAGAAAAGTAGGTAAGCTGTTCAAAAAGGAATAGTTGATCTAGTCTCATTAACTAAACTTCAACATAAAAACTTTTGAATTTGAATATTGGAAACAAATGTATTTAGTTTGGAGGCGCTACAGTTGTTCAAACATCCCCAGAAGGTATAGTTAGCCCTTTAAGCTAACGCAATCCTTTAATACCTTGTATGTGCCCTCATACCTCAGTCAAGATTTGTAAGTCAAGCCTAGATGCTTAGCCTTGAATGCTTGCTGAGTCTGAGCCATTCTAAATCTGCTATAGATTTAAACTTCAGAATCTGCCTATGTATGAAAGACAGTGCCTTAAACTTCTCATCTTGTTAGTATTTCTGAGGAAAATGAAATAGACAAAAACAATCTGACGGCCCTTGAGATCAAGTCTTTTGCTGTCGAATTTACCTCCCTGCCTAATGATTTCTATTTGCATTCTTCTTTGCTTTCTTCTGTGTCAAACTTATCCTAACAACTTTCTTTCTTTCTTTCTCATTCACACTCCCTATGTGCAAATGTTATCTGTGATTTAGAAAGCAACCGAGGTTCACTTTCCTCATGAAGACTTCTCCAGGGCTACAAAGACGTGTTGTCATGGATACATACAAGTGTATCAATCAGCTTTGCTACCAAAGAGATAGCAACTTCCAGGTGACTAATATAAATGGAGACTTTTCTCCATCTGGCCCAGTCACACTGGACTGGATTCTCTCCACCTGCAGGTTCCCACAGTCACTTATAAGATAACCACTCAGAGCCTAAATATTAATTGTAATTGTTTGGCCAGTGACTTGGTCATATTACTGACTAGCTCTCACAGATAAATTATCTCATTTCTACTAATCTGTGTATTGCCACAATTTCGTGGCTCACTGCTGATGCCCTGCACGTTACTTCTTAGATGGCTACATGCATCTCCCCGACTCCTTCTTTCTCTCTGTACCTCTGTTTGGATTTTCCACCTAGCTATATTCTGCCTGGCCATTGTCCAAAATAGCTTTATTCATCAACCAATAAAAGCAACACATTTCACAGCATAGAGAAGGACATCCCCTTTTCTATCTGAAAAAAGGAACATTTTAACTTTAATATAAGAAAATTATATATAACAAAATAGTTATCAAGCAAGAATTTCAGTTATATTATTTAGTCTATTTGTATTTGACAAAATTAAAGAAAATACTCGATCATCTATCATATGTTTGAGTCTACAATTTTATATATAATTTATCTTTTATTATAATTAAGGAAAACTATAATTCTAACTATCTAGTCTTCAACTCCATCAAAAGCGCCAAAAGGATATAATATTACCTAGGTAAACTGCAAGTGCATTGTAAGCAACTTTCAAAACTCTAGAAATAACAGACATCTGCCTGCCCAGAGAGTCACCCAAAGTTCTTCTGTAATGTTGAGTCAAACCGTCTATAGGCCTAGAGTGTCTGGTAGACTTCTTAAGGAAGCAGAAAATTTGAAACTATCCCATTGTATTGGCAGTTTGTCAGTCATTTTCCTCTGTGTACTGCAAAATATTTGGCAGACTCTTCCATGAAGCGGTAATCCTAACAGCCTGTCCTATCTTGTTTTGTCAAGTTCAGCAGTGACTTTCCTGTGGGTTCTGTCCAGTTTATATAGAATACAGTCAAGAAGTCCAAACGAGCAGTGTCTTGCCTAAATGACTAACCTTGTCACATAGAATGCAAAGTCCATAATGAGTTTTTTGGATGCCCATCACCCTCTTTGAAGTAATTGGACATCTCAGGTCCAAAGAGTTCTAAATTATTAAAACATTTTAAATGCCATATTCTATAGGTCTTTGAAGTGTTTGGAAATATATCTCTGCATATCTTGAAAACATAACATGCCTGTAAGTTTGAATAATATACATGACTATTACATTTTTAAATGAGCTGCGTAAGTGTAATCCCTTAAACGAGAGTAGCAATATACATATAGTATAACAAAACTGACCCTGAATTGGAATCATTATACAAAAATCCTTTAAGGAAGAATAGAAACATGGATACATATAAGGTGTCACTATGGGACTCTCTTGCTATCGTGCAGGTTTGGATGCAGGAGCCATAGTTGGCACCAATGCTTGACAAGTACATCCATATAGGACTTGAGAAAGCTTAAGAAAGGGGAAGTTCTGGAATGCTCCGATGGAGCCCAGGACAGCTTCCTGGTTGTGTCTCTCATGCAGGAGTGGAGCAGGCAGCTTGCTGTTGGTGCTCTTTCCCCTTGGGCAGAACAACTGAAGTAGCATCTAACCTGTCCTGTATCAGGGAGTCTTCAATCCTATTATACATCTTTTAAATAAATCTTTGGAATCTCTCCCAGACTTTCATGAATTCTTGCGATAGACTACAGCGTCACTGTTTTAAAAAGGAAAAAAAGAATCCAAAATCAATACACAAAAAAACAAAACAAAAATACTGATAAAAATAAATCAGAGAATATCAAAACTGGATTTTGGTGACCCTTTTCCTCAAATTGCCTACATTAGCAGCAAATTATGAACAGGTATATTTTTGGTCCTAGTAGTCTAACAGATGGTGTTTCATAACCCTGTTTATTTTTCCCTAATTAAATTTAGGTTGACTTTTCATGTAATTTAATTGATATTTTTAGATTACTGTGTGAAACTATAGATGCTGGATATTTGAATGTAGGATGGCAACTGCATAGTTTCCAGAATTAACTTGTTATTCCCCACAGATTAGCATACTATATTGTGCTTGGGCAAACTTGAGAATGCTGCTAATTTACTTTTCTCAGCCTAAAACAGGATTACTCATCCTAAGAGTTGGCAGAGAACTTGTCATACTTCTCCAGTCTACATCAAACCTTGCTTCCACAAGCAAGTTACAATCTTTGGAAGAGTAGGAGGACAACTGTTTATAGAACAATTTCCCCAGGAGAGTTTAATAGTGAGCACTAAGCAAAGCTTTGTGTTGGTTTTTTTGGTTTTTCGAGACAGTGTTTCTTTGTGGCTTTGGAGCCTACCCTGAAAGTACTAGCTCTTGTAGACCAGGCTGGCCTACCAATCACAGAGATCTGCCTGCCTCTGATTCCCCAGTGCTGGGATTAAAGGCATGTGCCACCACTGCCTGTCTTTGTTTTCTTTCTTTCAAAGCACTCTATGCAGGGCTTCTGTGAGCAGCCAATGAAGGATGGCACAGTCATGGATTTAACTCAGCCAGCTGATGACTCAACCCTTAGTGATGGAGCTGGGCTTTCCTGGAGAGGAGAGGTATAGGCAGGTCCTATCTCACTGTATGCTACTGTTACAGCACCCCCTCACTCTGATTGCGCGTGTGTGGGTATGCCTTGGACGGCTCCACAAATCAAGAATATGTATTTTATTTTTTTCTTTCTTTTGTTTTTTATTCATTTTATTTTTATTTTTTCAAAAAGAAAACAGACTTTTTATTATACATACCAATCCAAATTCCCAGTACCTCCCCTCCTCCCATTCCCTCCATCTTCTCCCAGCATCCACTCCACAGAAAGGGTAAGGCACATTGCTTTGAGGAAGGTCCAAAGCCCTCCCTTCTAAAACTAGACTGAGCAAGGTATCCATCCAAAGAGAATAGGTCCCTCAAAAGCCAGTACAAGCAGTAGGGACAAGTCCTGGTGCCACTGCCAGTGGCCTCCCACTCTGCCCCAGCCATGCGACTGTCAGCCATATTCAGAGGGACCAGTTTGGTCCCATGCTTTTCCTTCCCTGTCCAGGTGGAGTTGGTGAACTGCCATTAGCCCAGGCAGACTGCGTCAGTGGGTGAACCCATCGTGGTCTTGACCTCTTTGCTCATATGCTCACTCCTCTCACAAAGAAATGTTGTAGAGAAAGATGGGGACACTGGATCTGATCCTTACATGGCAAAGAGGACGAAGATGAAGGAGCTGGAGGAAGAGAAAACATGGACATTTTTTTTTGTAAAATCTACATTCAAGTAGTTGCAAAACAGCCTTGGTTAGAGTCAAGGGGCATCTCTTTGGTTCTTCAAAGAGACAAAATAAAAATATAACATGATAAAAAATAAAAAAGAATATGTATTTTAAATAATTTCAGCGTATGGCTTTCAGCAGGACTTATCTCGGTGCGTTACTATCTCCATTCTGTTTGTAACAAGTACTTAATTACAAAAGATACATTTTAGATACTTTGTTTAATGTTGGACGGCTTTTGGAATTATTTGCCTCTCCAATACTTGTATTTTTACCTATTTTTTTTCTTTTTTCTCTTACTGGTTTCTTCATTTCTTTCCTTTAAAAGCATTAGCATAGCCGGGCGGTGGTGGCGCATGCTTTTAAATCCTAGCACTTAGGAGGCAGAGGCAGGTGGATCTCTGTGAGTTCGAAGCCAGCCTCATCTACAGGAGCTAGTTCCAGGACAGGCTCCAAAGATACAGAGAAACCCTGTCTCAGAAACGAAAAAAAAAAAAAGCATTAGCATGCATTCATTGCATTTCATAAAAGGATGGATTTTTGTGACTTTTCATTGATGCACATTACACACTTTATGGTATTTGTCCCTCGCTCACTCCCTGTTTTTCTCACATTAATCACCTTATTCTGTTCCCCAATATTCTCTCCCCATTTGCTGCCCTTTGTGGGCACGTGAGAGAGAAAGCAAGCCTCCCTACAGACATGGCTATGTAAATCTGGCCCATTTTTAGCTGGGTCATCTCTGATTCCATCCATTTTGATACATAATTTCCACCACGTTTCTGGGTTTCTTTATGAGGTGTTAGGACTCCACTGGGTGTTTGTGTACTACATTGTACTTATCCATTCTGTTGATGGCATCTGGCCGATTTCAGACCATGGCTGTTGCGCATAGTATGAACATAAGTATGGTTGCCCAAACCCTTCTCTTAAATACAGCTAGAAGACATTGTATCCCTTATTTTATTCCCCCTTTATTTTTTTAATCAATGTCTACACTAATTTCCACAATGGTTACGTTGGTTTGCTTTCATAGCAGTATATATAGGTATATATAGGCAGATTTTCTCTTTTACCCTAAACAGAATTTGCTGGGAATTTTTTTTTTTTTTGGAGGGGGGCGGTGATGTTAAGTCTTCTGACCTAAATAAGAGAATTTCAATTTAGTTTTGATTTGCATTTCTCTGCTAAGAATTTTGAACAGTTTTGTTTGTATTTGTTGGACACTTGCATATCTTTAAAGAAATGATTTATTTGATCATTTCTTAATTGGATTTTATTTGGTATTTTGTTTATTACATTCTTTATATATTCTTAATATATTCTCAGTATTAAATCCCTGTCAAATTTGGAGATAAGGTTTCTTTTTTTTTTTTAATCTTTTTTTTTTTTTTTTTTTTTTTTTTTTTTTTTTTTTTGCCTAAAGACACTGCTCTGTAATCAGGGTACTTTGCATTTTAAGGTTTGTTAACTGAAAGAGGATTAGAGCTCTGTGTTAAAGATATAGCATGAGTATCACAATACTGTTGGGCATATTTCAGTACAGCCATCATCATCAAAGTGCTTCACTGTGAGCAGCCATCGGCCTCCATCCAGAAACTCCAAAAATGATACTAACTCGTGTGTTTCCTTCCCCAAGTCAGTCCTGCTGGCATGAGACCTTGGTAGCACCCAAGGCACAAAAGTCCCCTGCTCTTTCAATGCTTCTCTGCCCTGATTCCAAGTTACATACACGGCTGACCCGTGTGCTCCTGTGAAGATTAAGTAAAATACCATAGCAGGGGCTTAGAAAGTTGACAGGTGGTCTGTAAATATCAGCTCTCTCTGGGCACTTCTGCAGAACATTGATTAACAACCCATATTTCCTATTAGACAGAATGCAAAGAAATAGGTTTCCAACTTTAAAAATAGGACTTAAGTGCATTGGAAGTTATGAGAAACCATTCTCAATTAAATATCAGACTTTTTATGATTTAGATGTAAATTATGAAGTCACACCATATCTGCCTAAATTTTCAATACATAGGCAAGTGCAGATAGAGAAAATTACTTTTTTTAAATTTTGTGCCTCCCTTCAGAAAGAATAATAATCATAATCCATGAAAGCTAAAGTAAAATTTTGCCATTCCATTTCACTTTTTATTTTTAAATCCGTGTATAAGAAGACAGTAATTTAAAAACCATGTATGCCTTTAATTTGAAGGTAATAGAGAATATTTAATTTGAATGGCTAAAAAGAGAATTCTTTTAATCATTGAAAGAATATTTAATTTTAATGGTTAAAACACTGAAATTTTACCTTGTTGTGCATACTTACTTCACAATCTTGATTTCAACATTGTGTGTCAACAAAATTGTAGCTTCATTTTAAAAACCCAATTGGATGGTATTAATTCTGAGTCCTACAATAAAGACATTATTTTATTTAATGGTTCGCTAATAAGGAAAGAAAAAGAAAGGAGAGAGACAGAGAAAAAGAAACTGAAGCCAGGAGGGAGGGAGGGAGGGAGGAAAGAAAGGAGAGAGGGATGTCTTCTAGGCTATGGTGCACACACACACACACACACACACACACTACACACCTTTTGAAATTTGAAAATGAAAATTTCAGGATCAAATGGTTTTAGGTGGGAAGGTTCTAATTCGTGATTTCGAGGATCTGTACAGCCTGTGCAGACGGCAGTATTGAGATTCTCAAGCAAAAAGAACAGGAGTAAATTGTAAAATTTATTCCTGAATTAAGATCTGTACATGTGAAAGCCCTGAAATATAAAACATTCTAAAAATAAACACAAGCAGCTCCAGTCTGTGGCTCACTCATTTGCCATTCCTTTCTCCAGGAGGCATCCTGAAAGGCAAACACATGTCTTTACATTTTACAAACAAATTCAAAATCTGCCATGAAGAAAGAAGACTGACAAAAAAAAAAACCACAGAACTCAATCAGTCGAGGACATATACAGCACTTGGTAACAATACTTAGGCATTGTTAATTGAAAGGGATTTCGTTCTCTTTTTTTAAATTCTACATTCTTCAAAGAACATAAAAACTAACTGCCAAATACCATGTTTTCTAAAGCAAATGAGCTCATTTAAATGAGTTCTTGGAAGAACCAACAGTTGTTCCATTAGAAGATTATCTGGTTTTGTATTTCTTTAACGTCTGATTCCTATAAGAAAAAGCGTAACTTTCTTTAGTTTGAATTGCAGTTACCTTTTCTGTATGTAAACATTGTAACCTATGAGTAAGCAACATTAGAAATCTATGCTTTTTAACTAGGACCATTGTTTAAAATACAGAGAAGGACCTATAAATAACTTATATTAGCAGTATCTTAACATATTAAATGAAAATGCAGAGGTGCCTGCATGGGTGCTTTCATTTGATAGCACTTAGTATCTATCTCATCCACTTAAACACAGAGACACTGCAGAAGTGTTCCATCAGCTGTCTGCCATGCTAGCAGGTAAGATGGGAGGGAGAATATCCACTGAGTCAGACATTTGAATCCAAATATTCCCCAGATGAGCATCTTGCAGCAGAGAGTGATAAAATGCTGATTGATGCTTTTCAACTCCTAAAGATTTATTATAACTGAGCGGAGAAAACCAGACATGTGAACGCCGCTCATGGTGTGCAAACCATAACGTTAGCCATTTTACATGTACCACGTTCGTTGTTTTCTACAACAATCTTCCAAGGATTATCTTTATTATTTTTTTGCCACTTTAAAGAAAAGCTGAAGTAAATAAATGAAACATAGCCCAGGATTATGTAATTGGGGACGCTTGCATAGCTAGCTGATGCTAGAGTTCCTTTTTACACTGAAGGCGTCCTCTCCAAATTCTCAGTGTTATTCCACGTAGACAGTAACCAAATGTTTGTTGAATCTCTTCTCTTCCTAGGTACTGTGCTTGCTTCCAAGAATAAAATCTGGCAGGAGATCCACTAAGGCAACACTTTCCTGTGTAATGTAAACACCATTATGATAATATTTAATTAACTTTTCATCTCTGCAAGCAAGACAGAAAGTCTTAGGGAAGAAAGAATTTCAGTTCACACTTTGAGAGAATTCGTGGTAGTGAGCATGGCAGAGCTGCTCAAGTCATGGTGGCCGAGAAGCAGAATGAGAAAACAGGGAGGGGTCAGCGACAAATGTGCTTTTATTTGACATCAATGTATGGTAAAATGACATAGTCCTTTATAGTTATTATAGGCTAAATCTGGAAGCATATTCTTGGAAGCATAATTTAAAGCAATGACTCCAGACAAAAAGCCTAAAATTCCTAGTGTTGCTTATTCACAAGTTAGAATTTTTCCATCACAAAGATGTGGCCGTGGTTCATCCCCCCACTAAATGCCTGCAGTAATGCATTTCTGCCAACTAGACTCCACCTCTTACCTTTCATCACCTGCCAATAATTCCATCATAATATGAATCCATCAAAGGGTTAAATCTCAGGATCAGTCTATGGAGAGAACCTCAGAAACACACCCAGAGGATAACTCTGCTAATTCACTGGGCACCTTTAACACAATCAATGTAACAAAGTAGCTATTATGAAGAGTTAGAGTAAAATTGCAGATTAGAAGCTACCTCTGTGTGAATTGACAAAGAAAATCAATCCGTATAAGAAAAACATAAATAAATTGTATTCCTATGGAGTAAAAATTGAAGAAATAAGAAAATAGGCAAGGTAAAACAGACTGACAAACCTTACCCCACAAAGAAGCCACCAATGGCTACCATTCAAGAGTCAGTTGTGCTCTGGAAGAGTTCATGCTCTGGAAAGATAAACAATATTAGCAAATTCCTTGTCAAACTAACCAAAATGAGAGAAGACAAAGACTAATAAAATTAGAGATGAAAAGGAGGGCTGTTGTTAGATTCCCATTAAATCCAGAGAATTGTTACAGAACACTCTGAAAATACTCCAAAATTCTAGAAAATCTAAAAGAAATGGCTAATTTGCTAAACACTCATGAACTGCCACAATTACATTGTGAAGTATGAATAGCAAAGATCAACTCATAAAAGTAAAGAGGCTGAAGCAATAATTAAATCTTCCAAACAATTAGGTGCCTAGCACCACACTAATTCACTAACTGGGTGAAGTCTTCCCGACTTTTAAGAACAGAAGACCTATACTGATTCTATAAATCTAATTATTACTGTACTATCCAAAAAAGACACAAACATTAACTATAGACCATTTCTCATGTGAAGATAGATGTAAACATTCTCAACGAGATACTTGCAAACCAAATTCATAAGAAAATAATATAACATGACTAAGTTCATCCCCAGGATACAAGCCTGCTTTAATATATACAATCCAATAGAGGTCTGATATAAGGCAAACAAGCAGCACATGCACACAGAAAAGATTTAAGGTTAGAAATCATGTGATCATCTCAGCAGACTCAGAAAAAAAGCATTAGTCCAGGTCTACTATTGTAGAAGGAGCTGCCGGCTGCATTCCTGCCGCCCTGCTCCCAGCCGCCTGGATAGCTTATGTCCCAAAATAACAACAAACAAACTGAATTCATTTAAACACTGCCTGGCCCATTTCTATTAATGTGTGTAGCACCGAGGTGCGCTTACCGGGAAGATTCTAGCCTACGTCCATCCTGGGTCGGAGCCTCATCGCATCTGCCCCAGAGAGCAGAGCTAAGGCATATGAGCTCACTTCCTCTTCCTCCCAGCATTCTGTTCTGTTTACTCCACCCACCTAAAGGCTGGCCTATCAAATGGGCCAAGGCAGTTTCTTTATTAGCCAACGACCTTCCTCATACTATGGCTTCATGATAAAGGAGTAGAAGGTATATATATATATATATATATATCAGCACAGCAATGTGTTGAGCAATAACGGCTATGCACAACAAACTTACACCCAACAACACATGGAAGATGAAGAAAAAGCATTTCCTTTAAATACAGAATGAAACAAGGCCGTCATTCTCTCTGTTTTTGTTCAGTATCCTCTTTGAAATATCATTAAAACAGTAAGAGAAGAGGGAGCAATTAAAGGGATACAATTAGACAAAGAAGTCAAATTACTCATATTTTCAGATGACACAATCCTGTGCTTAAGCCACCATCGGGAATCTCTCTGATTTATAAACACTCACATCAAGGTAGCAGGCTAGGAAATCAACATACAAAAATCTGTAACTTTTCTGTAATCAATAACAAACTTATTGAGGAAGGCATTGGGAAGAAAGGGCCATTCACAGTAATACATTAGAAATAAAAACCTTAGGAATAAATATAACCAAGAAAGTGGAAGTCTCTAGCATGAAAACTTTAAGGAACTGAAGAATAAAATTGAAAAAGACACTAGAAAAATGGGAAAGCCTTCAAAACTTGTGCAGTGCATAAGTAATATTCTGAAAATATATTACCAAAAGTTTCCTAGGGGGTTAATGCAACCCCCCCCTTAAGATCCCAGGGAAACTATTCACAACACAAGCATAACAACTCTAAAATTTACATGGAAATATAAAAGGCACTGAGTAGCCAAAGTAATCCTATACAGGAAAAAAAGGGTATTGTGTGCACACCTGAGAATTATTCTGCAGAGCCACAGTCGGGAAAACAGGTGCGCAAGAGACAGAGGACTGAGAAGTCAGAATTACATACAGCACATAGTGGTTGCTGCCCAAAGTGTTACTAGAGTGTCAAAAATGTACACTGGGGTCGACACTCACAGAAACAAAACCCCTCTTCAACAAACACCGTAGGGAAAACCGGATATCAACATGGAAAAGAATGAAATTAGATCATCATCTCCTACTCTGCCCAAAAATTAATGCAAAATTATCAAAGAACAACATGAAACCTGAAAAGATGAAACTTCTAGTGAAAAACAATGAGAAAACAATACTTAAATGTAGTATTAAATTTGGGATTAACTAAGTGTATTGCGTTAAAATTTAGGATTGTTTTGCTAGTCTTATAAATATATCATGAAGTCAAAGTTTCTGAAAATAGTTTTTAGAGCAGGAAGTACCCATAAGAACTTATCAGTTGGGTTTCGTGAAATGAAATACTTCTGCTCAAGAAAGGAAAGATTCAAAGTAAAAAAGCCTGCTTATAGAATGGGAGAAATTTTTGTCAATTGTACATTAGACAGAGACTTAACATCTGGAATATACAAAGAACAATTAAAAATCAAAGAATTTTAAAACAAGTCTCCATATCCAATAAATGGGTTAACAAACTGAGCAGATATTTCTCAAAAGAAAATGCAGACAGGTTGAAAAAGTATTCAACAACCTTAGTTGTCTGCCAACTGGAAAGGGAAACTGTTGTAGGTTTCTATATCACTCCAGTTAGAAAGGCTGACTTCACAAAGGACATTAAATACAATCATGGATGCCTGCTGATGTGTATTAGTGTCAACCGGAGCTGCCATTAGAAGGCAGCACAGAGGTCTCTCAGAACAGTAAAATCTTCACTACCACCTGGGTATACACCAAAGGCTCTCAATCCCGTGCCTTAGGTACTCGAGCATATATTTTTATTGCTGCATAGTAACTAAGAAATGGAGCCAACCTAATGACCATTAGATAAAGAAAATGTTGTTCATGTGCATAAAAGAACAGTATCCAATTATAAATAGAAATGAGACTTGACACTTTCAGGGAAAGAGAACTGGAAACCATATTAAGTAAAATAAGTCATATTCATACAAACAAATACTTCATGTTCCCTCTCACGCACAGAGCCTGTATCTATACCTATTCTATATCTGTATATTTATATACATATACATACATATGGGAGAGATGTAAAATTAAAAGGGGGAAGGGAAGAGATCTTCAAAGAGGAGAGAATGGGAAAGAGGAGGGTAACAGAGTATAACGTGACACAAAAGCGTAATGGGGGATCCTTGAGGGCACATGGGTGGGGAGATAGAAATGGGCGCTGGTGGCGAATAAGAACAGACGATACATGAAAATGCCATAAGGACTTTCAGCAGACAGAGTGTATCTGTCCTCCTACCTTTCCACACTAGGGTCGCCTTCTCTTCCTTACATCGATTAAGGGTTGCAGCGCTTGTTTCTGCCAAAAGCTATAAACTTTTCTAGTAGGGGCTTCAAAACGAGACGATACTTTTGTTTTTCTTCCTCAAAGTTTCAGACTAGCATTCTCGAGTGTTGTTCGTGGACAAGCGTCTGAAAGCTGCTATTATCTTGTCATTTTCACAGAAGAAATTATCAGAGCGCACCGGAGGAATACATAAAAAGTTCCGTTTGCTAAATGTTTATCGTGAACCAAACACTAACCCAAGTAACTGCTTTACATGAAAAGAATGACATTAATTCTTATTTTGTCCCATGAGATAAAACATTTTTAGATCCCGTCTTAGGGAGGAAACCGGGTCCAGAGACGGCACTTTCCTCAAGGGACTCTAATGAGTTTGAAGGAGCCCGAGTCTCGTCAATCTAAGCCACTCCATGTGCAATACAATCGTGAAGACTCAGAGCTCAGGGCCAGAACCAGTTGACTGACCTGCATTCCAGAGTTCTCACCCTCTGGGTGTCTCGGTTCCCCCTTTGGGAAAATAAAAATGGCAGCCACTGCCTTCTCAGTGCGGCTCAAAAGGCAGTTTCATAAGCGCACTTGAATGACTATAAACGAAAAAAATACTAAAAAAAAATAAATATACAAAACCCTGTTTTATCACTTAATAGGAGGTAGAACTTAAAATACCTTGTAGATTCCGATTTCGTCTCCATTGGCATATGGTTACGTTTTTATAACTACAATTCAACTCACAGGTTAAAAATTAATATGAGAACTTTTGATCTTTATATTTTTACCAGGATTCATTTTGTTTGGAATTAAAGCAGTTTTGATTTTCGTTTTTTTTCCGTGGATCTGAAACTCAATGACTAAGTCAGAGCCCTGAGCTCCGTATTGTAGTTGACTGCTTTTGCTTTAGGTTGATACACTTTTGGACCTTTGCTCTTGTTCTTTACTCTTTGGGAGGCCCGCAACCACCTCCCAAAGAATTACACATCAAGACGTATTCATTCTGACGAATGCCAAGTCTTAGCTGGGCTTATTTCTAGCCAGCTTCTCTTAACTTAAATTATCCCGTCCACCTTTTACCTCTTGGCTTTTATCTTTCTCTTATATACCGTTCTTTACTTTTTACTCCATGGTTTGCTGTGTAGACAGGTGGCTGGGCCCCTAGATTCCTCCTCCTTCTCATACTCCTAGATTCTCTCTCCAAAGAATTCTCCTCTTACTTATTCTCTCTGCCTGCCAGACATATCTATTCTTTCTCCTGCCTTGCTTTTGGCCATTAAGTTCTTTTTTAGATCAATCAGGTGTTTTAGATAGGCTTCACAGAGCTAAACTGATGGAGGAAAGTCATTGGTTAAAAAAAAATAAAGAAACTGCTTGGCTGGCCCTTATAGGTTAGAACATAGGTGGGTGGAGTAAACAGAACAGAATGCTGGGAGGAAGAGGAAGTGAGATAAAATGCCTCAGACAGAGACGCCATGCTCCGCTCTCTCAGACAGATGCAATTCAGCTCCGACCCAGGATGGACGTAGGCTAGAATCTTCCCGGTAAGCGCACCTTGGGGTGCAACACAGATGATTAGAAATGGGCTAAATTAATATGTGAGAATTAGCCTAGAAGAGGCTAGATAGAAAAGGGCCAAGCCGTGTTTAAATGAATACAGTTTGTGTGTTGTTATTTCGGGCATAAGCTAGCAGGTGGCCGGGGTGCTAGGGATGCAGCCCCGCCGCTCTTATCACTACATTAAACATTCAGTCTCTCTCTCTCTCTCTCTATTATACTGCAAGAAAGAGCATACTCTTGGAGAGGAAAGGGGTGAGGGAGAAGTAGGGAAACAGAAAACACACACACACACACACACACACAGAGAGAGAGAGAGAGAGAGAGAGAGACGAAAATGAATACACATCCCAGGCTTAGGTACTAAGTCAATCAAGTTGAACCATTTCACATGGAGATGAAACTGCTCATCTACTGATTCATTTGTGTCACATAATAAAGCAAGAAAGTATCAAACCAGAAAATTTTTTTTGAAAGAACAGTAAAATGGAGTTTGAACTAACTTATTACCACCACATATTTTATGGTTATCTTCCCAGAGAATGTGTTTAAAGTGTATTAAATTTCTTCACAAAGCATTTACACTGCATTTGGATCTTAAGAGATTGAACTTTAATTGGGAAATTTGCATACAAAATCTGATGTCCTTGTAAAATTCCGTTTAAACCCACACTTTTTTGTCATTTTTGAACAATATATGACTTTTCTCATTCTTTTAATTTTTCTGATAGTCCTTGTCAAAACAGGAGAAATGCTTTCACGGGAGGTAAATAAATTAAGATAAATTATTTACCAGAATATTTTAAATAGATAGATGTAATTTATATTGGAAAAAATAAAGTTTAAAATATAAGTAAGAAGTGACCTTTGCTTGGCATTCTGTGAATGTTTGTTCCCTGGAATTTTCAGTATATATCATACTATATTTGTTCTAAGCACACACAAAACACAACCAAGAGACCAATAGCCAGATCAGAAATAGTTTGCTCTAAAAATTATATTTATTGCCTCCAACACAGATCACTTTTATTACTAAAAGTGAATAATACTTCCACTAATATCCTATGAACACTCGCATAAAATCTGTCAGTTTTCAAAATCCATCACAATCTATTCAATTACAAAGCAAACATTCTGACTATAAAGATATTGCATAAAATACAGTATTTTATGTGAGTTAAAAAAATAGAAATGTCTTAAACGTTTGTAAGCCTTAAAGAAACATAAATAATATATAAATAAAGAAAAGATATGAGATGATAGATAGATAGATAGATAGATAGATAGATTATAGATAGATAGATAGATAGATAGATAGATAGATAGATAGATAGATAGATGATAGATGATGGATGAATGACAGCGAGACTTCCCTACCACACCAATGTCTTTCTTTCTACCCTGCTCTTCCCCATTGACTTAACACTAGAAGTAAGTTAGCAAATACGCTCTTACATTATACAGAAGTGAAACTCCTGTTTCTTATCCATAAGTTGTTCTTTTGTCTTCTTGGTTCTGTTCTAGCAGGCACTTTCCTAGCTATTTATGGAGATAGTAAATGACTTCTAATTAAAACCAGGTCATACCTATTCATACATATGCATTTAAACAGTGAAATTTTTTTTTTAAAAAGAAGCATGTAAAGCGTTGAAAAAATGGTGGCTACCTATTACATGGGACCTGTTGAAAGAAACTGATACATTTATTATTTCAATATAAGAGGAAAAGAATACTTAATACTATTTGCAACCTAATTTATTAAAAACAAGAAGTATATCTCAAAACATAAAACCAATACGAAGCGGTAGAATACAGCAGGATATGGAGGAGCTTGCAATAGAATGCTGCCTGAGATCAGGTGAAGTGTAATGGCCTCTTCTAGATCTGGGGCATTTACATGCAGAACTGCAGAACTATGTGCTCACCCATGAGATATAATCCCAATAAATTCAGTTACTATTTTGATCAGAGATGGTGTTCCACAGTTGAAAACTTGCCTGGCGTATACAAGGCCCTGAGTCCCACCAGCAGCTGGAAAAGTTGATGAAATAAAATATTGTGTTACTAGCACCTAGATGAACATTTGAGCTATGATTAATTTTCTATGCCTTAACCTAGAAGCATCTACCAATCATTTTTCCACAACAGTAGCTGTATGCCTAAAATTGGGGCTCCTGGCTTATAACAGATTGACTTACAGTGCTTTGATTTGTACATCCAAGTTCAAGCAAATAAAAATGTCACTTGTCTGCTCATCTAATATGTAAAATCAGACAGGGCTCACCTGAGCATATTCAGGCACTGGTGAGGGGGCCCTCATAAAGTCCACGACATCAGGAATGGGATGCTCCTTTAAAGAAAAAAAACATAAATAAAACCACTCTTGTACAGTAAAACTCAATATACTGATATGTACAAAGTATATATGTATTATACTTATAAATATGATTTACATTGAGTTGTATTTACCATAATGCAGTGGAGGGAGTCCTGGGCTAGAGTATTTGAGAAAATGGGGAACAAAGAACAGAGGGCAAGAAAACTCTAGAAGCTTGTTTCCTGGGTTGATTATTCTGGGAGGAAAAAGAACAAGGCCATAATTCAGGATATATAGGACATGTTAGAGCTTTCAGTGGATCCAAAGTAAGTTCACATGTTACTAGTTTTATTATTTCATTATGCTTGCACAAATATTATCAACTTTCTTTAGTTAATAATTAATATTACATGTCAAAAATGTTGTACTCACGCACTTTTCTCTGGAAGAATTCATGGGATTTAGCATATTATGAACGTTAATTTAAAATACTGGCTGTAAGAGACTGGGAGGCAGCTCATTTAATCAAGAGCTTGACATGCAATTATGAAATTTGAGAATGGAATCCCAGCACACCGGTGAGACCCTGGGCACGGTGGTACTCCTCTATAATCTCAAAATCGAAGAGACAGAAAAGATGGGTCCTTCAATTTTGCTTACCATCCAGCCTCACTAAATAGGTTCGGTGAGACTCTGTCTCAACAAATAAAATAAAGACGAAGGAAGACAGCTGAGTTTGATCTCTGGTTGACAAACACATGTTTACATGTGCATATATATGTCTATACAGATGTGTTCACATACACCAGCTATACACCTGTACATATAACATACATGCACAAGCATGACACTAATTATAAATTTCTGAGATATTTTATACCCTGGTGTTTTTTACATTAATGACAATTTAAATATTTTAAATGCATTTTGATTAGTTCTTTGCTTATATTTTCTTCCCTTTGTATAGAAAGAAGCAAGGAAATTGAATAACTACATTACAAAACATGCTATTCCAGTTTTTCGACAATAGCTGTCATTGTGCAATGGGTGTTAAAGCCATCATGCCATGCACTGGGAAAGGAGTGACAATGAGTTATCGCAAAACTGAATAATTTGTTGGCATTTTGAACAGTAGATGAAGGAAGATGCAAAAATGTTTTGCCAAAGGATACACAGGGCCAGATGAATTGTGCTTTATGGAAAGGAAATGGGCTTTATCTCTAGATTCAATCTCATGCTACGGGAGGGTATGATATACCACTAAGTTTCTGATATGAATGATTATTTAAGACATATAAACAGAAAAGCAAAGCAGCAATTAGTGATTAATAGCCATCGCCCAAGAGAAAAGATGATAACGTGGACTTGATCATGGATGAGAGAAAGAGATTTTTGATGATTACCACCTGTGGAGAAGAAACGTGTTAATTAGGGTCCCCTCCAGGGTTCTGAACATTTTCTCTTCTATGTATTAAGATAAAAAGATGCTAGGCAAATATTGGGCATCCAGGATTGTATCAGAAAATCAAGATTTCTGTTACAGAAATGGAAAGTTTTAAGTGTCTATTAGAAAGTCAAGTGAAGATGTAAGGTTGGTTGTTAGGTTTCTAGGTCTGTAGTGCAGGGGAGTGTTGACAATGGAAATATCCAGTGGCTATGGTCGGTACATTCATTCTGAAAAGTTGACCCAGAATGACGCAATAAGATAGGTACAGAAAATGTTCCTTGCAAGACTGTTAAAAGTGGGAAGAGGGTAACAAAAACTTTTCTCATACATGATCCCAGTTTTGTAGTATAAAATAATGGTTTCAACATTCTACACCTTTCCAATCAATATTTGTAGAATCTTGCAAGCTTTCTTGCTCATTTGTGTATTGCCTATGAGTATTTTATTAGCATTAAGTATTGTATGAAATAGGACATAGTACACTGTGCTTCTTTAATGCTGTTTTATAAAATTGATCCTACGTTCAGCCATACAAACAATTGCATTTCAAACCATAGTTGTTTGCCTCTTACTAAATAATATAATAATATTTCCAATAACAAATAAGAATGAGTATCAACGTCCTGGTGAGGTTATATAATCCACTATCACAGATAATGTTATAAAATACAGAAGATTGATCTCAAGTCTTCTCATTCCAGGTTTTCAAGTCCAGTGTCTTTGGATTCTATTTTTAATAATATTTTTTATTATTTAAATTACTACGTAATTTCCCTCTATCCTTCCCTCCCTCAGACCCCATCTTGTTTTCTGTCAAAGTCATGGCCTCTTTTTATTTAGTTGTTGTTGCACACATGTACACACATATGCACACAAACACATGCACACAAACACATGTACACACACATGCACACACACATGCACACACACATGCACACACACATGCACACAAACACATGCACACAAACACATGCACACACACACATGCACACACACATGCACACACACATGCACACAAACACATGCACACACATGCACACACATGCACACACACATGCACACACATGCACACACATGCGCACACACATGTGCACACACATGCACACACATGCGCACACACATGCATACAAGCACATGCACACAAACACATGCACACACACATGCACACAAACACATACACACATGCACACAAACACATGCACACACACATGCACACAAACACATACACACATGCACACAAACACATGCACACACACATGCACACACACACATGCACACAAACACATGCACACAAACACATGTACACAAACACATGCACATTGTGCAAGCACCTACATGATCTGTTTCATGTTCCTTCCTCCACTCCCCCTGAGACGAACCAGCTCTTGCTCAGGATACATAATCTCTGAGGGCGCTTTGTTCTGACTGTTGAGAACTTTCGAGTCTCCCTTTCACAAGTGCCCTTGTAGCAGTGGAAGAACTGTAACAAAGGAGGTGTATTCAACTTAGGCCAGTGGCAGCACTGGTGGCCTCAAAGATTACACTACTCATAGATCAACTATGTTTCCTACTACTGACACTAAGGGTGAAAACCTTATACTCTATCAGGAAAGGTAAGAGTCACGAGCTGCAGAAGGGACTGTCCTAGGGGTGGAAAATGAACTCAGAGCTTAAATCTTAGTCTTACATACTTGACCACTTGGCTTTTTAACACCCGAGGTTACTGCATCTAGGTGTCTATCTTCAGCCTAATGTAAATAATAAAATAAATAACAAAACCAATTATACAATCTGATGCATCAATAGGTAGGGAAGTTTTCTGAATAGCTGGGAAGCAACAAAATTAAACAAGAAAATTTGCCTTGATCCAAGATTTCGAAACATGGCATGTGGTAAAAAAAAAAAAAAAAATCTCCCCAAAAAGATTTTACAAATGAATTTGACAATATAAGTCATTCAGTATAAAAGTTTAGGCATTGATAACTTGGTGAGAAGCCCAAACTAGAAACCAGTCATCTGACTCAGGACCAAGCTTGTGCCCACTGCTCCAGGGCATCACTGGAGTGTGCTTAGCAACCTTGCAGCTTGAAACCACAGACCGGGGTTTCTGCTCTCTGGAGTGGATTAAAAACGTCATGTCATGATTCTGGGATCTCAGAATCAGTTGTGTTTTAGTTCCATTTTGTAGAAAACTGGGTTACCCAGCTGTGAAGCTTCCTGAGAACGACCCACACACCCTGGAAAAAGAGACTTCCTGTCTCCCAGCATATCTGGGAATAGGTCCAGAATCTTGGAGTGTGTTCCCCAGCTTCCTCATCCTTCTGTCATTACAGCTCCAAATATATCTGCTTCTGCCTGGCTGTTTATTTATTTGCGCAAATCCTTTTCAAAAGCTTCCTGGACACGGATGTTTGTGGATATTTCACCCTCTAAGCCGTATTATACTATACCTTTGTCCTACATACACGTATTTTACATGTAAAATTCCCTTTTAAATATTTTATTTTATATAATTCATTGAACAGCGGGAATGGGGCCTTTTGTGTAGGCGTCATAAGCATGGACCAGTCTATAGATTTGAATCTCAGGTCGTATGTGTATCAGCCATGTGACTAAGAAAAAGTGTATTTTCTGTCTGCATGTGTGACTTCACTATAAACTGGAGCTGCTAAAGAGAAAGGCTTACAAAGCCATTGTAAAAATAATGATGCTTAGAAAGTATTTGCATCCATTAAAAACTAAGCTTTTTGGTACTGACTTCCTTGCTCATCTTCTCCCTCCTTCCGCTCCTCATTGGGACCTTGGGAGCTCAGTCCAGTGCTCCAGTGTGGGTCTCTGTCTCTATCTCCATCCCTCACCAGATGAAGGTTCTATGGTGATATGCAAGATATTCGTCAGTATTGCTATAGGATAGGGTCATTTCAGGTTCCCTATCCTCGGCTGCCCAAGGAACTAACTGGGGACATCGCCTTGGGCTCCTAGGAGCCACTTTAGGTTCAAGTCTCTTACCAACCCTAAGGTGGCTCCCTTAACTAAGAATTGTGCTTCCGTGCTCCCCTATCCAGCCTTCCTTTATCCCAATCATCCTGTTTCCCAAAGTTCCCCCCATCCTCCCCTTCTCACTTTTCTCTCCCCATCTCCCCTTACCCCCAACCCATCCCACCCCCAAGATCCCACTTTTCTCCCCGGCAATTTTGTCTACTTCCCACCCACTGAGACAGTGGGGCTGATCTATTGGGAGCTCACCAAGGCCAGCTGGACTGTGACTGAAAAAGCATGGGATAAAACCGGACTCTCTGAACATGGCGAACAATGAGGGCTGATGAGAAGCCAAGGATAATGGCACTGGGTTTTGATCCTACTTCATGTTCTGGCTTTGTGGGAGCCTAGCCAGTTTGGATGTTCACCTTCCTGGACCAGGATGGAGGGGGGAGGACCTTGGACTTTCCACAGGGCAGGGAACCCTGACTGCTCTTTGGACTAGAGAGGGAGGGGGAGAGTAGTGGGGGGAGGGGGAGAAGGGTGGAAGGAGGGGCAGGGAAATGGAAGGCTGGGAGGAAGGGGAAACTTTTTTTCTTTTTCCTTTTCTCAATAAAAAAATCAAGATATAGAAATAATAAAAGTCATATATGTGAAAAAAACTGAGCTTTTTAAAAAATCTTAGCAGGACGTATATGGTCAGACATTTTTCAAAATTCAAAATTCCCTGCCCCAGACCAAGTGCAGCTGCTATCTTAATATTATTCCTGCTCCTAGATCATTACCCATTCTTAGATTTTTTTAGGAATTGACAAAACATCTAGCCCCTACTATCTGCTACACTTGAAATGAAAGATTTCATTAGGTTTGATAATTTATTAACTAATATTAAATTTTATTCTTAGTGTTATATTTTCTGGATAACTAATTTGAAATTTTAAGAGACTGAACTGTAGAGGTAATAGGCTCACCAGTTAGTTACCTTTCAGATCCTTACTATGTCCCAGTAGTTCCTGAAAACTTAGTATGTTATGTGTTCTTTTTCATGTGAGACGAAATAGTCATGAGACAGTAAGAAAACAACAAATGTCATTTAAAGGTTTTAATCTGCATCTCTATGTCATTCCATTGGTGGCATCACGAAGACTTAGGTGTCCCTTCATACTGCTGTGAAAGACAGCAAACGAGCCATCTGATGGAACGAATATGATTATTGGAAAGTTCATCCTTCGCCAGCACTCCCTGTTGTGTGCACCACATGCAGTAGACAGATCACCAAAAAGGACAGGAGAGAGACATTTGTGCAAGTTCAGACAGAGTCATGCCACCATGTCATTCATGATCTTTACACTGGTAATGGTTTGAATGTTTGTATGCCTCCAAAATTGATGTCAGATCATCCTCCTCGGTGGAACAATACTGTCATGCGATTGTAAATTGAAGGTAGAGTTCTTGAATTGATTATTCCTGATGACCAACTTGACCAGAGTAAAAAGCACCCATGGCTGTACCTAAGTGAATGGTTTCAGAGATTAACCATGGTGGGAAGAGCTCCCCTGAATATCCATGGTCTAATCCTACAGGAAGAGGCCCTGATAAGACCCAAAGGGAAGGAGGAAGCTGACTGAATTGAAATCAGCATTGCTTGTCTCTTGCTTTTTAGCCCCTAGGGTCAGTTTCTGTGCTGGGCCACATTGTCCTCACCATGACGCGCCAAAACCATGAGCCAAAGTAAGCATTTCTCCACGTAAGAAGCTTCTGTCAGCGTTTGTCTCAGCAATATAATGTCTAAGTAATATAAATCTCCGAGTGGGAAGAGGGCCCTTATAAAGGACCCCAAAGGAACAAGTGTATCCCTCTAGTTCTTCATTCCTGGGGCAGGCGTGGTAAGACAGTGACATCTAGCCGCTGGCCCCTTAACTGTGAGCTTCCCCGCCTTCAGCCCTGCAAGAGGTGAAGTCCCTGTATAAATGACTTAGTCTGAGATACTCTGGCCTCTCAGCCTGTACCGACCTGACTATCCTCCTTCTGAAATTGTACTTCAGGCTGTAGGCTCAACTTCACAGAAGGCGAAGGAGGCCGTGTCTGAAGCTAGTTCCATTAGCAAGTATCCCGTGTAGTTAAATTGATTCAATAATTTACACTGTAGAGTAGGCTTGGTGCAATCACTGACGAGATTTTTTTTTTTCCTGAGCAGAATGTCCAATTCTACAATTGCTGGTAAGTGAGTGATTAAACATCTGTCTTATATTCTGAAAAATTACTTTAGCCTACTTTCTTCAGCTTACAGTCCTTATGGTCTCGTTGCACTGATTTCTTATTTCAGGACTAGTCAGAGCTGACATTAACACCAACCTCCCTTAATTGGTGAGTCAGTCAAAAGTCGCTTTCCAGGCAAGCAGGGAAAGAAAGTCTCCAGAGGTGGTGGGAGAGCTTGGCACTATGAATGGCGAGGGCCTGAGGGATCTGGAAGAAGCAAAATCTGCTGGCAAAAGGCAGAAATGAGTCGGTCTGATGTAAGACTTGTGGTATTAAAAAAAAAAGAAGTAAAATTAAAAACATGCAATATATAATTCAATTGTAGGAAAAATTAAGGATTGGGACATAGAAATCTTGGGATATAGAAATTTCCGGCAGATGAAAAAAGATAGGCAGCAGATGTATGAGAAGACAAATATGATGACACTGTTTCTTAACTTTATACTGAATTAGAGTCAATATTTTAAATATTTTTCTTCAGTTTAAGTGATACAGTGTGCCAAGAAGATGTGAGAAGGGAGCCAAGAAAGGACACTGCTAGTAACAGTGGAACAGAAAATCATTAAATAGTGGCTAAAATGGCCAGTGGAAGAATTAGAATATTATTGATAACTATAAGGCAAATGTTGTAAATTAAAATGATTTGAAATAATTAGATCTCTGGAAACGCTGATCATTTTTGGCTCTTTTAAAACTCAGTGTAAGAGGAGACTGTATTTTTGTTTCCCAGTCACTCAGACCCAAATAATAACATAGAAACTATGTTAATTACGACACTGGTCAATGGCTCAGGTGTATTCATATCTAGCTCTTACCTTCTTACATTAAACCATTTCTATTAATCTATGTATAGCTACAAGGCTGACTTACTGATTATGATCTAACATCTTTCTCCTTCAGCGGCTACATGGCATCTCCTCGACTCCACCTACTCTCTCTCTCTCTCTCTCTCTCTCTCTCTCTCTCTCTCTCTCTCTGTTTAGATGTCCCACCTGGCTTTACTCTGCTAAATTGTTAGCCTAACAGCTTTGTTCATCAACCAATAAAAGCAACACACATACAGAAGGACATCCTACATCAGCTCTGTGTATTTATATATTGTTAAATATTATTAAAGAAAAAAAGATATTTTAAACTTCTTCAGCTTCATCACTTAAATGTTATATACAAATATTATATCTTAAAATAACTTCTTGGTAGTGTATTGGTATTGACAAAGGAGGGAACATATATTATTAAATATGGCTTTTGAAGTAAAAGTTTACATGGGAGAAATGTCCAGATAAAAAAAAAGAGAACTGAATACCTGGAATTCAGAGCTCCAGTCTCATAGGTGTGAATGTGATCATTTCCTGTTAGTAAAACGCAAACAGACCCTCTGTTCCTGGGTCGGTGGGAGAAAGGATCAGGAGAGAAGTAGGCTGTTCTTACCAGGGTTTGTGTTGCTGATTAACACACTTTAAATTTTCATAACAAACAAAAATATAAATTGACTACTTTTACTAAAAAACGTTCGCAGGAGAGTCTTGTGTACTGTATAGGATCTTGCATCTTTCCATCACTTAACATTGTTAAGTTTCCTCGGAATGTGGTCAAATGACTGTGGGATAATTGTGCACCATGGTGGATGAAGATTGCTTTGATTGTTGCAAGAAAAAGCCGAACAGCTAATAGATAGGCACGAGGTATTGACGTGACTTCTGGACAGAGATGAGAAAGAGGAGGCGGAACTGAGGTACGCAAGGGATGTGAGGAGATGTGGGGGGAGCTGGATGGCAGTATGTGACAGAGCGTAGATCAATAGGAATTGATTAATAAGAGCTAGTTAAGAACCAGCCTAAACTAAGGCCAGCCTTCCATGATAAGTCTCCAAGTCAATATCTGGGAGCAAGCTTGGCCCAAAGGAAAGTTCATTAGAAAAAGACACCAGTGAGCCCTGTGTTGTGTGTCACAGGAGTTAGTTCTCATTCACATCCCACCGTTTAAACGATGTCGCAGATTTCAAGGTTTGTATACAGTATTGTTTCCATTCATGAGGGAGCTTTCATTACCCTGTACTAGCCAACGACACCTGCATAAATGTACAAGCAGGAAGGAGGTGCAGAGATTTTGTGACCATTATTGGGTATTTTAAAATAAATAATTATTCTACGTTAATAATATTAAATGTGTTTTGATCATCTGACATCATTCTGATTGAAGCAACCCATGCAAGAAAAGACAAATATTGCATATTTACTCTGGCCACATTGTTTTTGATTTCTGGGTGGCCACCAGTCTCCTGTTGGCCAAGCCAATGACAGTAAATCTGGCTTCCAAATGTTAACTTTATGTTATCAGGGGTAAGATGGTATCTCAAAGTTGTTTTAATTTGCATTTCCCTGATCACTAAGGAGGTTGAGCATGACCTTAAGTGTCTTTTTTTTTTTTTTTTATTTTTCGAGAAAGGGTTTCGCTGTGGCTTTGGAGCCTGTCCTGGAACTAGCTCTGTAGACCAGGCTGGTCTCGAACTCCCAGAGATCCGCCTGCCTCTGCCTCCCGAGTGCTGAGATTAAAGGCGTGTGCCACCATCGCCCGGGGACCTTAAGTGTCTTTTGGCCATTTGAATTTCTTCTGTTGAGAATTCTCTGTTCAATTCAGTGCCCCATTTTTTAATTGGGTTAATTAGTATTTAAAAGTCTAGTTTCTTGAGTTCTTTATATATTTTGGAGATCAAACCATTGTCTGTTGCAGGGTTAGTGAAGATCTTCTCCCAGTTAGTGGGTTGCCTTTTTGTCTTAGTGACAGTGTCCATTTATTCAATGTTGCCCTTAATGTTTGTGCTGCTGGGGTTATACATACGAAGTGATCTCCTGTGCCCATAAGTTGTAGAGTACTTCCCACTTTCTCTTCTATCAGATTCAGTGTGTTCAGATTGATTTTGAGGTCTTTGATCCATTTGGACTTGAGTTTTGTGCATGGTGAGAGATATGGATCTCTTTTCATTCTTCTACAGGTTGACATCCAGTTATGTCAGCACCATTTGTTGAAGATGCTTTCTTTCTTCCATTGTAAACTTTTAGCTCCTTTATCGAAAATCAGGTGTTCATAGGATTGAGGGTTAAAATCCGGGTCTTCTATTCGATTCCATCGGTCGACTTCTCTGTTTTTATGCCAATACCAAGCTGTTTTCAATACTGTAGCTCTGTAATGGAGTTTGAGGTCAGGGATGGTAATGCCTCCAGAAGTTCCTTTATTGTATAAAATTGTTTTTGGCTATCCTGGGGTTTTTGTTTTTCCATATAAAGTTGATTATTGTCCTCTCCAGATCTGTGAAGAATTTTGATGGGACCTTGATGGGGATTGCATTGAATCTATAAATTGCCTTTGGTAGAATTGCCATTTTTACTATGTTGATCCTCCCAATCCAGGAGCAAGGAAGATCCTTCCATTTTCTGGTCAGGGAAAGTAGCAATTGAATCATAAAATAATTTGAAAGGACTAAAACTGGTCAGAAGTTCAATGGCCTTTTAATATTTGATTCAATGTTACTTAACGTCAAAAAGTTCTCTTGAATGAACTTGTGGCATAAAACCTTTCTTGCTTAAAACACTGCAGCACCTACATTTTTTTGGTTGATGACACAAAGTGGTCCTTCAGGATGGCGTTTCCCGTCAGTGCTACATTTAAAGTAATTTGCATCTTTCCATTAATTCTCATAACCTTCATCACAGTAAATGGTCTCCAATAGCTTGGGGATATTTATTTCCTCCAACTGAAAATGTAAGAGAAGTATCCCTTTCCTACTTTCTAGCATAGTTCATTGAAACACCAAAAGGCCAGGCTCCAGCTTTCTCATTTAAATTCTGTGATTTTACTTTATTGTGAAATATTAAGAGGATAAGTCATACAGGGATCGCAAACAACCTTTGAACTCAGTTGAATGTAGAAAATGGATGCAGCTACTCAAGCAGAAGAAGAATTTCTGATCCCAGAAGAGCTATGTCAAACCTAAGCATCATATGGAAGTAGTCTATTCCCGGGGAATTAGCTCTTCATCTTTTAAATATCCTGCATGCACACTGAAATGCATTATCATGCCATTCTGAAACAGTCGCTATGTTTATGATTGCTTTTCAAAATAATCACTAACAACTTGGCTCCTTCCCACAACTTGGTGAGGGAATGGAGTACCAGGGAGGGAAGCTTTCATAGTAGAGAACCAGGGTCTGTTTATATCAGTGTTCTTTAGCAGGATGTGGGGATATAGTAACATTATACTATTTCTTATAATAACTAAATTAAATAGTAAAATGAGAATTCCCCAGAAAAGTGTTCTGCTACATTTTGAAAAGCATTTCTTTTTCAGTAATGAATGTTTGATGTCTCCATTTGAGGCCCAACTTGTCAGAAATTAAAGAAGAAATGACTCATTTGGAAGAGGTCATTTCAACTTTCCCACCATCTAAACATCACTTAAAAAGTGACCTTTACCAAGATGAGTGTGCTAAGAAGAACACTTGCTCCTAAAAGGAAAATAAAAAATAAAAACACTTTAACACGCGCAATTAAGGAGTGAAGCTCATTTCTGATGGCTTGTCAGAGCTGTCTTCCCAATTCCTCTCTGCACAGCCTACATGGGGGAAAAAGCAAATTCACTATCTCCTCGGAATAAGGACACAGTTACACTTTATTGAAATTAAAACCATAAAACATGGTGATAGCCATATTATTTGTACGTGAGAACAGTGTAATCTACCCACAATGTGAAACCTCTAGTATAACAATGTAACCAAGACCAACTGCATAATTTTCTCTGTTAAAAAAAAAATAGTACCTTTGTTAAAAAAAAAAAAGCAGGGAGGGTGTGGGCAGAGCCGTTGGAAGGACAGAAATGTCAATCTTCTGTGTTCTTCTAGCATCCCTCTTGACTCTGCACAGTCTTCCTATGTTATTTAATGCCAGCTGAAATTTAAAAATGATTCTAAATATAAATTTTACCACTCATCTCTAACAGGAAGGCTGCTTGTTAGTCCTGGCTGCCCAGAACCAAAATAATCACAAACAAACTATATTAATTAAATCACTCCTTGGCCTGATATCTCTCGCTTCTTTTTGGCTAATTATTGCATATAAATTTAGCCCATTTCTATTAATCTGTGTATCGCCACAAGGCTGTGGATTAATTGGAAAAGTTTCAGGTGTCTGTCTCTGGCAGCTCCATGGCTTCTCTCTCACTCCACCCTTCTTTCTCCCAGCATTCAGTTTAGTTTTCCCCACCTGTCTCTATCCCCTGTGCAGGCCCAAGGCAGTTTCTTTAGTAACCAATGGTATTCACAGCACTCAGAGGGCAATCCCACATCACGCACCTTTATTTTGTGCACTGTAAGTTTAAATTGCACATACGGAGAGATTTAACAGGTGCAGAATCACCAAAGTTACAAAGGTTGTGTGCACACATGCATCTCATCCCTTCAGAACAGCAGAGCAGCACACAACTCAGCTGCTCACCTTTTAGGTCTTCATCTTCCTGACGCGTCTTCCCAGTCTCCCCCTGCCTTGTTGACGCAGACAGAACTTTGTAGGAAAAGCAGCTACGGACTCTATTTACGCTTTTCTTCTTACAATGTCGTTTTCAGCTTCGGTGACTGGCTAGTTACTTAAGAGGGGGTTGCTTGGCTGACAAAGCCTATGAGAATGTTTCCCTGGCCATCCATTTCCCTTGGATGCCACTGTATTCTTTCTTCTTTTAGAGCACACTTGTTTCGGATAGAAAGTGAGAGCTGTCTGGACCTTGCACGTCCTTCCTCACTCTGGTATAGTGATAGCAAGTGACCTATGCACACTTTTAATCCCGCTTAACTACCACGATCTTGGGGATCACCAAATTTTGTACTCACGAGGATTCACTATACGTCAGCACAAGAGGGCGGGTACATACCCTTGTGATACTTTTCTTCTCATCTTATCCCATGTTGCATTGCCCCAATCTATTTAAAATTGTAAACCACAAATTCAAATAAAATATTAATAATTTCAAGACATTTTATCAGAACATTTAAATACCTTTCTGAGACTGAGTCTCTCTGCAAATTCATAGGAGCCCTCACTCATCCTGCCATGATCTCTCGGGTTGTGTTTTAGAATGACACCCCTGCTCAGAGATGGTTTTACTGTCCCTCCTACTCTGTAAGAGAATGGTGACAGGTACACCTAGCTCAGTGTTGCAAACATTCTCCAATTATCTGACAACTGCACAGACATAATAATCTTAGGAAAAATAAATGAATGGAAATTTTAGTGCAATTAACCAAAGATTAATATCATAAGGTGGAGCTTTAATAAAAAGTTACAATTTGTGGTTCCAGGCCATTTCTGACTGTTGTTGTTAATTCAAGCCACTGGGTAGGAAAGGCTGAGCCTCAGTGTTCACAGAAAGCACCAGTGCTCTGTGGGTACTTTAGTACCAGGCCTTAGAGATGTCTTATCTGTGCGTCATTGATGCTGTCCCTGCTGAGACTTGTTTATGGCCCGGAGACTTTGAATTGTGAGCCTTAATAAAATATGAGACAGTGTTGCTATGTTGTTCAATATTTGTTTCATTCTGCTCCGGTACATATTATGGAATCTTGCGGCATGTTTGACCATAAGCAGGGAACACTACACACCTGATTTATTGCTGAGCAGATGGAGATACTATCAGCAGCAGGAGACCAAGTGTAACACATTTTTATAACCTTCTCAAAGAAAGACAGGACAGGCACAACAGCTGAGGAACTACGAATGTATCTCTTTGTCCAACTTTAAAACAAAACAAGTGAGATTTATGGAGGCCATACATTGATGGACTTTGCTAATGCAATAAATGGCATAGGTTTGGGAAAACTGGTACATATGATCCCACACTTGCTGGGCCGGGAATGCACAGCAAATTTATTTAATTTCTCACTGAATAGATAATAAGACTAATTGGCAGACTGGGATGAAGATTACATGGGACACTGTAGCAACAGTGGTTGTGGCTGGAACACAATAATGGTGAGTAGATATAGCAGCTTCTGCTGATGGATCCGAGCAACAGGGATGCCAAGGGTGGCCTTGGCAGCAAGGGATACAGCCACAAAGAAGGGGATGCTGTTTCATCAGGAGCAATGGATGGGTCCCCTCCTGGAGTCACACAGCTACTGTAATTAATACCACAAATGACTAGCTCTTCAGGATTGCCTAAAGGTTTGACTGTGTTACACTGTGTTGTCTACCTTCAAACACTGGTCAGACTTACTGTTTTCTGTTCCATAGCAAAAATGTATTCGCCAATACAAGGAAAGTTTTGGCTCAAGCAATTCAGGGAAGTTTTAGACATACCTCTTTTGAAATTCAGGACAGAATCATTTATTATCACAGGGCATTGGTATTAACTCAGCTGATACAGTGATTGCTTCAATAAGGATTGGAAATTCTGCAATGATGGATCTCTCACTATCCCTATCATCCTATCATCTCTGTCATCTCTCAGAGAGAGAGAGAGAGAGAGAGAGAGAGAGAGAGAGAAAGAGAGAGAGAATAGGCTTCTCTGTACCACCAGCTCCCAAATAATGATACAGAGACTTGGTACTAATTAGGAGAGCTGTGCTATAGCTTAGGCTTATTACCCCCTAGCTCTTATAACTTCACCATTTCTATTAATCTGCGTGTTTCCACATGACTTGTGGCTTTCACCTCTCCTCCTGCATGTCCTGCTTCCTCTGCATCAGGTTGGAGAGTCTGCCTTTCTTCTTTTCCAAGATTTTTCTGTTTCTCGAAGTCCTGCCAAACCTCTTCCTGACTAGCTATTGACCATTTTTCACAGTGACACACTTTCACGCAGTGTAAATGAATATCCGCACCAACAGAGAGAACTCAATTAATCAATTGATGTTTGCTGAGTTTATCTTTGTTGTGAACATTCAAAGTTCAGACAAAAAATCATTCCTTCAAGATCATCTAAATATCTAGTTAGACTTAAGAAGTCTGCTGTAATAACTATCCCAAGGGGGGACAGTAGAGTCAGCACACATGCATGCCTACAGCAACCAATATAGAAGAGAAGACTGAATAATTTCTTTGTGTATAAATTATATTATTTTCCAGGAAAAATAGTTGTATTCAAATAAATTCTGCGAGATCAATGAACTCAGAAAGTTAAAATACTTTTAAAATCAATAATCTCTTACATAATACATATCCAATTAAAATATAATATAAAATACAGTTCACAATGGTATAAATGTACAGATACTTAGTACCGGATACAGTTGTCAGGTAGATGAATGGTAAGGAGATGTCGTTTGAACTGTCATCAAGACTCTTACTTCTCATGGTAATATGCATATCATCTCATGGAGCTCTTGTATAAAATGGAGATTCCTGATTTAGCAGACGTAGAATGGGGCCGGAAATCTTACTGCTTTCATAAGCCTTCAGGTGATGTCAGTAATACCAATTAAATGTTCTTCCTGAAGTACCAAGGGTTAGAGGTGGAGAAGCACAAGCCGAGAAAGGCTAAATTGAAACCCTGCTACAAGGGTAATAACAGAAGGGTAAGCTTTAGCTGCATTTCGAACGGAATGAAGACCTTTTAGAAACAAATTATTTTAACCATCTTAGATTTTATTGAAGTTAACCAAACAGTGTTCAAGATGGATTTTTAAAAGTCAGCTGCAAAGCATTTCTGAAACAATGACAACCATCTGCATTCTTCAGCCGAGTCGTGAGTAGAAGTGGACCAGGGAGCCTGTTTCCTTAGCAACATAGTCTGACATCCTGGGACCATGAGACCTCAAAGCACACTCGAGCTCCTCTCTCTGCTTTGTATCACTAAGGTTCATCAATAAGGGGCTCTCCAGCAGACCATACTACAGTTCAGCTGCCATGGGTGACAGGCAGGTAGACATGACAGATGTCAAGCTTTTAATTAATAACACAAATGTGTCAAGCAAAGGGCATATTAAATGTAATGGCCAATCTATAGATACATACATGCATACATTATAGATAGATACGTGTATATATGCAAGGGTGGTTTAATGTTTAAGATCTTTTTTCTTCCCACGTTTCTCTGTCAGGATATATTGTAGTACCAGAAAATCTTGGAGGCATCCTTAAGTATGCCTATCCAGTCAGTCACAGAGTCATATAGATTTGACATCATATATATGCATACATATATATATATATATATGCATACCTACACACATAGGTTTATTTACATCCTTCTACATGCAGACATCCAGTTAGATCAACACCATTAGTTGACGATCTTCTTTTTCCCAGTGTGTATTTATGCTTCTTTATATAAAAAAAAAACCCAGGTGTTTATAAGTGTGTGGATTTTGTGTCTGTTTTCTAATCATTTTATTGGTCAACCTGTATTAATTATGCCAATGCCATGTGGTTTTATTACTGCTGCTCCATAGCACAGCTTGAAATCAGGGTTGGTGACACCTTCAGAAGTTCTTATATTATTTAGGATGGTTTTAGCTATCCTGGGGTTTTGCTTTTTCACATGAAATTGAGTATGGTCTGTAGGCAGACACTGCTCTTTCGTTTACCAGCTTCCCAGACTCAAAATAATCACATGAAAACTATATTAATTAAAACACTGCTTGGTCTATTAACTCAGGCTTCTTATTAACTCTTACATATTAAATTAACCCATCCTTATTATTTTGTATTTTACCACAAGGTTCATGATTTACAGGCAAGTTTTTGTGCATCTGTCTCCTTTGTCAGATACATGGCATCTCTTGACTCTGCCTTCTTTTCTCCCACCTTGCCCAATTCTGCACTCCCATAGGCCCAAAGAAGTTTCTGTATTAACCAATGGTAATAAGACATATTTACAGCATACAGCAGGGAATCCCACATCAATGGTCCTTTTAAGGTCTGCAAATAATTGTGTTGGAATTGTTATGAAGATTGCATTGAATATGTAGAATGCTTTTGATAGGATAGCCATTTTTAATATGTTTATCCCACCAATCCAAGAGCATCGGAGATCATTCCATCTTCTTACATATTGTTCGATTTCTTTCTTCAAAGACTGAATTTTTTTATACAAGCCTTTAGCTTCTTTGATTGAAAGTATCACAAGACGTTTTATATTGTTGGTGGCTATTGTGAAAGGTAGGTTTCCCAATCCAATCCAAGAGCACGGGAGATCATTCCATCTTCTTACATAATGTTCAATTTCTTTCTTCAAAGACTGAATTTTTTTATACAAGCCTTTCATTTCTCTGATTGATAGTATCACAAGACGTTTTATATTGTTGGTGGCTATTGTGAAAGGTAGGCTTTCCCAGTTTCCTTCTCATGCCACTTTCATTTGTATATAGGGGAACTACTGGTTTGGGGTTTTTTTTTGTTTGTTTGTTTGTTTTCTGTTTTTGAGTTAATTTTGTATCCAACCACTTCCTTGTAGTTGTTTATCAGCTATCGGGATTCCCTAGTAGAATTTTTGAGATAGTCTATTTAAACTGTGATATCATCTGCAAATAATGATATTTTGACCTTTTCTTTTCCAATTTGTATCCCCCTTTTTTTCTTAATTGTCTGATTTCTCTAGCTGGAACTTCAAGTATTGTATTGAATATGTATGGAGAGAATGAGCAGCCTTCTGTTGTTTCCGGTTTTAGTAGAATTGCTTAGAGTTACTTTCCATTTAATTTGATGCTGGCGATGGACTTGCTATATACTGCCTTTATTATGTTTAGTTTTGCCCTTGTAACCATAATATCTCTGATAATTTTATCATGAAGAGGTGTCAGATATTGTCAAAGACGTTTGGAGCTTGTAATGAAATGATCATGTGATGTGGGATTCCTCTCTGTACGTTTGAGTACCATTAATGGATAAAGAAAACTGGCTTGGCCTGATAGGGTAGAACAGAGCTAGGCAGAGAAAACTAAACTGAATGTTGGGAAAAAGAAGGCCAGAGTCAGAGAGAAGCCATGGAGGTACCGCTGGAAACAGACATGCTGAAACTGGAAGGTCATGACTGTGTGGTGATGCACAGATTAATGGAGATGGATTAAATTAAGAAATAAGAGTTATCCAATAAGAAGCTAGAGATGATGGGCCATGCAGTGATTTAAATAATATAGTTTCTGTGTGGTTATTTCAAGTCTGTGCTGTCGGGCAGCCAGGAAACAAACAAGCGGCCTTCTTACAACAATCCTGTAATCCTATGTCATTTTTTTCTTTAGTTTGTTTATATAGTGAATTACATTGACAGATGTTCATATGTTGAACCCATCTCTTCTTCTCTGGCTTGAAGCCTATTTTTGTCATGGTGGATAATCATTTTGATATGTTCTTGGACTCGGTTTGAAAAAATTTTGTTGAGTAGTTTTGCATCTATGTTTATGAGGGGAATTCGTCTGTAATTCTCTTTCTTTGGTGAATATATGTGTTGTTTGGATAGCAGGGTGGTGGTGGCCTCATAAAATAAATTTGGCAATGTTTCTTGTGTTTCTATTTTATAGAATTATTTGAGGAGTATTAGCAACTCTTATTTGAAATTTTCGTAGAATTCTAAAACCATCTGGGCCTGAGTTTTTTGTTTTTTTTTTTTTTTTGATTGGGAGACTTGAAATGAATGCTTCTATTTCCTTATCAATTATAGATCTATTTAAGTTGTTAATTTGATCTTGAATTAACTTTGGTAAAGGGTATCAATTGAGAAAATTATCCATTTCTTTTAGATTTTCCAGTTGTGTAGAGTGCAGGTTTTTATTTATTTATTTATTTATTTTTGAGGTTGAGGTGTGTTTCTTTTTTTTCCCCGTTTATTTATTTACTAAAGATTTCTGTCTCTTCCCCGCCACCACCTCCCATTTCCGCCCCCCTCCCCCAATCAAGTTCCCCTCCCTTGTCAGCCCATAGAGCTATCAGGGTTCTCTGCCCTGTGGGAATGCCAAGGACCACCCACCTCCATCCAGGTCTAGTAAGGTGAGCATCCAAACTGCCTAGGTTCCCACAAAGCCAGTACGTGCAGTAGGATCAAAAACCCATTGCCATTCTTCTTGAGTTCTCAGTAGTCCTCATTGTCCGCTATGTTCAGTGAGTCCAGTTTTATCCCAGGTTTTTACAGACCCAGGCCAGCTGGCCTTGGTGAGTTCCCGATAGAACATGCCCATTGTCTCAGTGTGTGGGTACACCCCTCACGGTCCTGAGTTCCTTGCTCGTGCTCTCTCTCCTTCTGTTCCTGATTTGGACCTTGAGATTTCTGACCGCTGCTCCAAAGTGGGTCTCTATCTCTGTCTCCTTTCATCGCCTGATGAAGGTTAATATTCAGGAGGATGCCTTATTTAGCTCCTTATTTAGCTTCTCTAGGATCACTAATTATAGGCTCAATGTCCTTTGTTTATGGCTAGAAATCAAATATGAGTGAGTACATCCCATGTTCCTCTTTATGGGTCTGGCTTACCTCACTCAGGATAGTGTTTTCTATTTCTATCCATTTGTATGCAAAATTCAAGAACTCCTTGTTTTTTACTGCTGAGTAATACTCTAATATGTATACATTCCATACTTTCTTCATCCATTCTTCCACTGAAGGACATCTAGGTTGTTTCCAGGTTCTGGCTATTACAAACAATGCTGCTATGAACATAGTAGAGCATATACTTTTGTTGTATGATAAGGCCTCTCTTGGGTATGTTCCCAAGAGTGGTATTGCTGGGTCCAGGGGTAGGTTGATCCCGAATTTCCTGAGAAACTGCCACACTGCTTTCCAAAGTGGTTGCACAAGTTTGCATTCCCACCAGCAATGGATGAGTGTACCCCCTTCTCCACAACCTCTCCAGCAAAAGCTATCAAAATTGCAGGTTTTTAAATGATAACCTAATGATTGTTTGCTATCTCTTGTTGTGTTCCACTTTTTGTTTCCAATTTTGTTAATTTGAATGTTCTCTTTGTCATTTTGTTTAGTTTGGATAAGGATTTGTCTACCTTGTTGAAAGAACCGTCTCTATGTTTCCTTGATATTTTGTATTCTCTTTGTTTCAATTTTATTGATTTTTTAAAAATATTTTTATTGATTTCAGCCCTCAACATGATTATTTCCTGTTGTCTACGCCTCTTGGGAGAGATTGCTTCTTTTTGTTCTATAGTTTCGAAGTGTGTTTTTATGTTGGTAGTGTGAGATCTCTCCAATTCTTTATGCAGACACTTAGTGATATGAACTTCCTTCTTAGCACCGTTTCATTGTGTCCCGTAAATTTGGGCATCCATTTTTATTTTATTCAAGGGAGTCTTGCCTCAGTTTTCATTCAGTAGAGAGTTTTTCAGTTCCATGATTCGCAGTCTTTCTGTTGTTTCTGCTCTTGAAATTAACTTTGATCCATGGTAGTCTGATAGGATGAAGGATGTCATGTCAATTTTCTTATATCTGTTGAGATTTGTTTTGTGATAAGTATGTAGTCCATTTTAAAGAAAGTTCCTTGAGTTTACCCAAAAAAGGTATATTCTTTTGTGTTTGGGATAAATATTCTGTAAATATCTGCTAGATCTTTTTGGCTTACAACATCATTAAGTGCCAGTATTTCTCTGTTTAGTTTTGATCTGAATGACCTATCCGTTGGTGAGAGTAGGGTATTCAGTCTCCCATTATCAATGTGTGAGGGTCAACATGTGATGTAAGCTTCAATAATGGTTCTTCACAAATGTGGGTTTCCTTGCATTTGGGGCGTAGATGTTTTGAAGTGAAATGCCATCTTGCTGAATTTTTCCTTTGAAGAGTATGAAATGTCCTTCTTTTGAAATGTCTTTCTTCTCTTTTGATTAATTTTGGTTCAAAGTCTATTTTGTTGACACCCTTTAATATGGACCCTCAGATAATAGAAGGCTATACCAGGTTTCTTCTTGGGACTATTTGCTTTAAAAAATCCTTTTTCAACCCTTTACTTGGCAGTAAAACTTATCCTTGCTATTTAGGTGTGAATCTTACATGCAAACCGAAGGATAGCTCCTGATTTTGCATCTGTTCTCTTCTGTTATTTTATTAAGAAATTTAGTCCTCTGATACTGACAGATATCAATGACCAATGATTGTTAACTTCTGTCATATTGTTGTAGTTGGTGATGGTATTATGTGTGTGTGTCCTCATCCCTTCTTTTGGTTTCATTGGCATGGGATTATCTATTGCTTGTGTTTATGTCGGTGTAATTAACTTCCCTGGGTTTGAGTTTTTTCTTCTATTACCTTCCAAAGGGTTGGCTTTATGGATAGATATTGTTTAAATTTGACTTTATCATGGAATATCTGGTTTTCTCCGTGTTGACTGAAAGCTTTACTGGGTATAGTAGTCTTGGCTGGCCTTTGTGGTCTCCTAGAATCTGCACATTTGTCCAAGACTTTTTATAGTCTACGTTGAGAAGTCAGGTATGATTCTAGCTACAATAATATGATACTTGAAGCACTCAATATTTTTCCTGTGTATAATATGTTCTTGTTGGCTGGGTTCTTGTGCTGATTGTGTTCTTCTACTAATGTCTATGCTTCTGGGTGTGGAGTGATTATAAGTCTTGGTGCCAATTTCTGGAGTTGTTTTTATTGGAGGGATATTTTGTTACTTGTTTTCTGTTTGCTCTCTGGCCTTCTGGCCGGTGTGGCTTGCAGTGGAGCAGGGGTTCTCCACCTGAGTTGGAGGCTAGACTTCCGTTAGCCAAAATTATGTAACTGGAGTACTTCATAAACTGGCATAGCATCCTTCTATAGGTTCCATGCTAATCTTCTTGGTTCCAGTTTTAGTGTATGTGCTGCAGAAGCAAACACTGCTAGAGATTTTTGAGACATGAAATCCACTAGCAAAAGAGATTAAATTACCTTGATTCAGAGCCCACCTTTCTTCAAAAAAAAAAACATATTTTCAATACTTTCATTTCACACATGGACCATGTCTTCAGGTGCAGTCTGATGTCCAGCAGCAAAATATCACAGGGAATTTGTATTAGTTTCACCAATAGTGAGCACCTAGTAGAGCCCCTTGTTCCTTACTCCCTTTAGAAGCTTCCAATAACATGCTTCTTGTCTCACTTAACAAGATTTTAGAGAAATAACCTGATTTTTCTTTGAAGTGCTGACTCTTGTACGCGTTTCCATGGGATAGCATTCTCTGAATAGTTTCTTAGTATCACATTTTCCATATCTAATAATCATCTTTTCTCAAAGAAAGACACAGTTTCTGGGAAGTTGGATGAATTGGATTAATGGAGAATGATTCATTCATCAATTAATTGATTCTTTTAGAAAATTTTTTTGGATACTAGCTATATAATAGTCTGCTATCAGATAAACAATATCTATGCTTTAGTACCTGCCTAAGTTAGAGACTTTATTTCTGTGACGAAACACTGTTACCAAAAAACAAGTTAGGGAGGAAGGGGTTTATTTGACTTACATTTCAGCATTGTTGTTCATCACTGAAGAAAGGCAGGACAGATACACAAACAAGGCAGGACCCTGGAGTCAGGAGCTGATGCAAAGGCCATGGAGGGGGAAGCTACTGCTACTGGATTACTTCCCCTGGCTTGCTCAACCTGATTTCTTATAGAACTCAGGAAAACCGGCTCGCAGATGGCATCACCCATAATGGACTGGGCCCTGCTACATTGGCCACTAATTGAGAAAAATGTCTTACAGCTGGAGCTCATGGAGACATTTACTCAACTGGGGATGATTCTTCTGATAACTCTGGCTTGTGTCAAGTTGACACATGAACCTAGTCAGTATAGTACCCAACTCTATTATAAAGAAAGGTGATGCAGGCAGTATGCCAGGATCTAGGCACCCCTGGGTACCATTCTAATCTGCTGATGAGAGCACAGCTGCTAATTGTTCCATTTTATTCAATGTGCTATACATTTTCTACAATAAGGACTTTTCCAACCCTAAGGTGGCTCCCTTAACTAAGAATTGTGCTTACGTGCTCCCCTATCCAGCCTTCCTTTATCCCAATCATCCTGTTTCCCCAAGTTCCCCCCATCCTCCTCTTCTCACTTTTCTCTCCCCATCTCCCCTTACCCCCATCCCACCCCACCCCCAAGATCCCACTTTTCTCCCCGGCAATTTTGTCTACTTCCCATAGCCAACAGGATAACTATATGTTTCTCCTTGGGTTCACCTTCTTATTTAGCTTCTTTAGGTTCACCAATTGTAGACTCTGTGACCCTTATTTATGGCTAGAAACCAATTATGAGTGAGTACATCCCATGTTCATCTTTTTGGGTCTGGTTTACCTCACTCAGGATAGTGTTTTCTATTCCATCTATTTGCATGCAAAATTGGAGAAGTCATTGTTTTGTACCGCAGCGTAGTACTCTAATGTGTAGATATTCCACACTTTCTTCATCCATTCTTCCAGTGAAGGACATCTAGGTTGTTTCCAGGTTCTGGCTATTACAAATAATACTGCTATGAACATAGTTGAACAAATGCTTTTGTCATATGATCGGGCATCTCTTGGGTATATTCCCAAGAGTAGTATTGCTGGGTCCAGGGGTAAGTTGATCTCGAAATTCCTGAGAAACAGAAACACTGATTTCCAAAGTGGCTGCAAAGATTGCATTCCCACCAGCAATGGATGAGTGTACCCCTTCCTCCACAGCCTCTTCAGCAAAGGCTATCATTGGTGTTTCCCAGGAGCCCAAGGCGATGTCCCCACTTAGTTCCTTGGGCAGCTGAGGATAGGGAACCTGAAATGACCCTATCCTATAGCAATACTGATGAATATCTTGCATATCACCATAGAAACTTCATCTGGTGATGGATGGAGATAGAGACAGAGACCCACACTGGAGCACTGGACTGAGCTCCCAAGGTCCCAATGAGGAGCGGAAGGAGGGAGAAGATGAGCAAGGAAGTCAGGACCACGAGGGGCGCACTCACCCACTGAGACAGTGGGGCTGATCTATTGGGAGCTCACCAAGGCCAGCTGGACTATGACTGAAAAAGCATGGGATAAAACCAGACTCTCTGAACATGGCGAACAATGAGGGCTGATGAGAAGCCAAGGACAATGGCATGGGGTTTTGACCCTACTTCATGTTCTGGCTTTGTGGGAGCCTAGCCAGTTTGGTTGTTCACCTTCCTAGATATGGTCGGAGGGGGGAGGACCTTGGACTTTCCACAGGGCAGGGAACCCTGACTGCTCTTTGGACTGGAGAGGGAGGGAAAGAGGAGTAGGCGGAGGGGAAGAAGCGTGGGAGGAGGGGGAGGGAAATGGGAGGCTGGGAGGAGGCAGAAACTTTTTTTTCCTTTTCTCAATAAAAAAAAAGAAAGAAAAAAAAAGAACTTTTCAAAATAACCTTGTACCAGGGTTTATTGTTGACCATGGGAATATGCATCTCATTCTTCCAAATGGAAATTAGTGTGGACTTCGTCAGACCAATGGGTTTGTAATTTCATCCTTCCTCCATAGCATCAATTTCAAAGATTTTCTACTCACACAACAGGAGGAATAGTAAGACATAATCTGATTACTGATCAACAAAACTGGTCACAAACTAAAACTCAACGCACTCCTGCATTGTATTCTCCAAGATCACTTCCTGCTCATGAAGTGCCAGAACATTGAATGTTGTGTCTTGGTCCCGGCTTCTTTCTTTCTTGAGGAACTCTTTGTTAATAGATTAAGTTTTTTACCACATTTTCCTACTTTAAGATCATGTTATGATCTGGAACAAGATATTCTGAATTTTCATTCAATTCTCTCTCACATGTCAGGTGAAGTCTCACTTTGTTGAAGGATGAAAATTTTTTAAAAATACCTGAAATGTCAAATACAGTGAAAGTATCTTAAAGCTAGTGGAATTAGAATTGCACTCAATGTTAATTTTAGTTTATTAAATTCTTTTATGACTTTTACAAGAAGATCATGTGAGGGCTAAGAAATAAAAAAGACTGAGGGCTGAAATAATACTTCCTATGGAAATGTTAGGGGAAGGTGGTAATGGTGGCATGTGTCTTCAATCCCAGTATTTTGGAGGCAGAGGCAGAGGGATCTCTGCGAGTTCAAGGCCAACCTGGTCTACGGAGAAATGTTAGGGGAAGTGTTCTTGGAAAACTGTTGTGGGGAACTGAGAATGACAAGGTTGGGTAGAGAGAGAAGCTGCCCATACCAACAGAACCTAGAATGACAAGGTTGGGTAGAGAGAGAAGCTGCCCATACCAACAGAACCGAGAGTGACAAGGTTGGGTAGAGAGAGAAGCTGCCCATACCAACAGAACCGAGAGTGACAAGGTTGGGTAGAGAGAGAAGCTGCCCATACCAACAGAACCGAGAGTGACAAGGTTGGGTAGAGAGAGAAGCTGCCCATACCAACAGAACCGAGAATGACAAGGTTGGGTAGAGAGAGAAGCTGCCCATACCAACAGAACCGAGAGTGACAAGGTTGGGTAG
Source organism: Microtus oregoni (assembly GCF_018167655.1). Classification (NCBI taxonomy): domain Eukaryota; kingdom Metazoa; phylum Chordata; class Mammalia; order Rodentia; family Cricetidae; genus Microtus; species Microtus oregoni. The sequence continues at coordinate 7,429,284 of NW_024543077.1, read as the reverse complement.
AGAGAGAAGCTGCCCATACCAACAGAACCGAGAGTGACAAGGTTGGGTAGAGAGAGAAGCTGCCCATACAAACAGAACTGAGAATGACAAGGTTGGGTAGAGAGAGAAGCTGCCCATACAAACAGAACCGAGAATAGAGATGAATTTGCAAAAAATCTAAAGCTCAACATCTACTCCCCATATCCTTCCACCCCCGACACACACCCAAGGGTTGCCTCATTAAAGAACACAGGTTTGGGTCTTCAGAACCTTCTTCTTGGCCAGAGACTGTTCCATGGCAGAAAGCCATGCTAGGGTGAAGGGAAGTTCCCAGTGAGGGTCACTAATGTTTCCCTGACAATCAGAAACCCCGGCATGCAGATTATGGTTGTCTCTACCCTGTAAATGGGATTTTGACTGGAATTTTTAGAAGGTACATGGCTTTTTGAAATTGCTATTTTAAATTTCATTCAGATGTTTTTCCAAATAATTAAATGAAATCTTTTTTATGATAAAATTAATTCTAGTACCCACTGATCAAGAAATAAACTACTATTCATCCATAAAATCAAATATATTTAAGCCATCTATGTGTATCAGGGAAAAGTTTTTGTCCTAATAGCTAAAGATAGTGGGATAACACTGTGTGGGGAGGTTGGCATCAAGGACCCAATAATACACAGTGACCTGACTTTTGTTTAAATGGGGTGATAGAGATTCTCATTTTATTTATTATCTTTCAAAGGAGCACTGAAGGAATCTCCAATAAATAAAAATGATCGAAGTGCTGTTTATGTAGGAGTAATATGAGCTTATATCCCTGGAGAAGAAAGAGGAATATACATCAATCTGAAAATATTAATATATGTATTGGGTTAGGAATATTCTTTAACCAAGCAAATCCCTTCATTGTTCCAGCAACACAGAAAGGTCCCACTTGAGGGCCCCTGCAGCTCTCTCACTGTGACTTACCAGTGCGCTAGCTATCTTGCTGTGAATTGAAACCTTCCACAAACTAAGGCAAAGGTGCACCCTCCCACCCCGATGCTTCTCGCTGCTTAACTTTTCTTCCCGGACCTGTTTCTCTCACACTGTGTAGAAACCCCCCTTCAGTCACAGGTTAACAATGGGTGTTTTCCCTTGCTTCTTGAGTTAATATTTTCAGAATAGAGTAGAAGAAACCAAGATAGAGAAGAGGAAAAAGACAACTGCAGACAGATCTCCCCCAAGATCCTCCTGACCCAAACCAGACTGAAAGGGGGAGATCTCTGTGAAGTCAGTGGGTGCTGGGCAGATGTGGAGGAGAGCAGGGATCAGAATGAGATCACGCAGATGTGACGCTTCAGAAGGATTTGCACCCACAATGGTCTCAGCGATACTCCTCGTAGTATTTTATATAATTCCGAAATGATCTTCTTTTAATCATACCAAAGCTGATATTTTCACATTCTTCAAAACCCGTGTTCCAAGCTTTCATTGACCAACATACCTACAAATCTCTTCAATTTTTTTTATCCCATCATTATCACTAGAAGGTATGGACTGCTTTCACTAATTGGTAATGATTGGTTATTATGTGTATCATATAAGAATAATTCAGTATATAAAGATGAAGCCAAGTGAGTTCCCTGTAACGAGTACATATGTAAAAGGACGTATAGAAATCGTGTAAGCCAATGCCTGGGACTTTCAGGATCTTAGTTTGTTCAAAATGATAAAACATAATTTTTACAAAGTAATAAAAGGTACTCTCATATTTACAGTAAATACGTGTAGTTTATTCTTGGACACACAGTCTAAAAGACAGACATAATAAGCTTATGATGCAGACAACATGAATAAGAAGAAAATTGCCTCCCAGAGAAAATGAGTATTATAATATGTAGACAACCTTTCTTGTGCATTAAGGCCATCTGTGGAAATGGGTAAATGTTGGTGAAATTTCAGATAATGCTATTCTCAACAAAATTGTGAGCTAGACAAATTCGAAGACCTTACAAAGTTTAGCAAGATTAAGGGGTTAGCACGTGAGTAGCATGTGCTGCAGAGTCTTGCACAAGGCAAGCACTCAGCTGGTGGCTGTCCTTGTTACTATGCTGGTAGCCTTCACATCATACCTAGAGCACTGCAGAGTACATAGAAATCTCTCACCAAAAATTTGATCTTTTCCTAGAAAACAACATGAAAACGATTGTCAGCATCAGTTCATAGACAGGGAAGATTATTAAATGAAAATGCAACAGCTAGTTTAGACTTTCAGTCTCCTGTAACTTATATGATTCTTGAAGTTTTTCATTTGATCTTATATATAATTATTAATATTTAGAAGACAGAGCATGATACAAGCATGTTTTATGTAGTTACCAAATCAGGGCTATTTATATATTTATATGTAGATATTTACATATCTATAAATTCAAACATTTATCATATCTTTGGAATTAGGTGCTCACAGAACCATGTGTCCTGGATATTTGATATTTAAAATAAATTTTTGTAATATAGCTAAGTATATTATATAGAATTGACACCTTATTTGAGTATATTTTCACTCATCGTAACCAAAATAGTACGTGTCTTCCAATCATGTTTACCTTCCTGGTTTCTAATCAGTTTTCTATAATATATCTCTAGAATAACTTACATAGCTTCCACACAGGTGAAAACTGACAGCATTTGCCTTCTTGTGCTTTATTCATTTACCTTAAGATGAAGTCTTCCAGGTTCATCCAGGCAGTGCAAAGAAAGATTTCATTTGTTTGTGGATGAGTAGTCTTCGGATGGCCTAGATGCAGCACCTTTCCCTTCTCCACTGACTAGTTGATGAACACTTACAGGGTTTGCAATTCTTGGCTATTGTGAATACTGCCACAACGAAGTAATAGGATTATCATTAAAAATACTGCTTCTCTTCTCTCCATTTAAATCCCCAATGTTGAGGATTTTTTTATGATTCAGATGTTGCGTTTTTTGATTTTGTGAGTGAGCAGCTGTTTCCTTGTGGCTTTCCTAATGTATATTCCCACCAGCACTGTAAAGCGGTTCCTCCTTCTTCAAGTCTTCATTGGCATTGTTTTTGTTGTTTTTAATAAGAGTCGTTTGAATTAGGGTAAGATTTTATTTCGTGGTGGTTTGATGTGCACTCCTCTGATAATTAAGAGTAGTAAGCATTCCTAACATACTTGCCAGCTATTTCTATGTCTTCTTTTGTGATGTGTCTACCAAAATCTCTGGCTCATTTTCTTGCTATGTGGTTATGTTTGCTAATCAGTTGTTTTTTATTTATGTATCTGTGCAATTGTCCAGTTTGTAAATATTTATCCCTTCCTACATTTGTTTCTTGACTTTTATGATTTTATGCAGAAGCTTTTTAATTTGATGAAATCCCATGTGATAATTTCTCAGATTTGTTTCCTAGATTTTCTAGGTTTTATTACAAAATAACCTGTCCATAAGCAGGTCAAGATGTATTTTACTCGGTAAACATGGCTACTACATCCAATGGTAAAATCCCAGAAAATGAAAACTGCTGACTCTGCAAGGCACATGTGTGTGAACACACGCCTTTGCTGTATTTTCAAGATCCCAGTGTTTTCAAACCTGGGAAAACTTTAATTTGCTATGATGGTTTAAACAGATAGGAATGCACCTGCACAATAAACACAGACCTCAGAACAAAATTCTCAAGCCCTCACTCACTTGAGGTCCTCCGTGTATTTAGTCCATTATTCAGCGAAGTTTTGTCAGGACAGCAGCGATAGGACTGAGAGAGTGAATGGTTTGCTTGCTAAGGACTTTGTCACTGTCACTTTCAGTTGTCTCCAGAGGGCAGCAAAGAGCTTCAGCTCGAAACCCAGCAGGCTGGGTTAGCACTTTTGGGTGGCTGTTTCCACAGCCCTTTAAACACTGTGAGAAGTGTCAGTGTCAAGGTTCAGTTTGCTGGACTCACGTGATCTTGTTTGCCACATGAAGGGCAGGGCAGAGGCCAGACTCTGATTGGATGAGATCACTAAAGGCGAATCAGAACCCTCAGTGCATCCACCATTTCATTGAAATTGTTTGAGAGCCTGCAATAGAAAGGGATTTTTGTTTAGAACAGTTTTACAAGAATGCCTCAAAATGAATAATTTTCTAATTCTCCTGAATACGGATCACGGTATGTCATAATGGCCTTTAGTAGTGATTATCAGTGATACCCTTCACAGTCTATAACGTTTTAAGATTTGGGCGTTTGCCATTATTATAATTGCATCTCTAATTCTCCGTTTTTGAATACATTATTTATGACATGACAAAAATCCAAGCTGTACCCACGAGCCACCTGTAATCAGAGTACTGATTCATAGACTCAAATTAGGCTTGGTTCTCTGGAGCTCACCCTGCCTGTGATTTCCTTACAATGGGGGTACAAGATCGATCAATATTCGTAGAGCAGAGGGAAGGAAACAATATCAGGGCAGAAACAGAGTGGAAGCTGCTGTGCAGACCCAACCCTGAAGGACGGCCCTTGAGAGTTCTCACCAATCAGGCTGCAAAGGCTTTCCCTAGTCTTCCCATCTGAGTTTGCTAGTGGGTGTGGGCTACTCCAGGACCAAGGGAGACATTGGGCAAGATGACCCAGTCTATGCTAAGACTCCAGTTTTTATGTAAATGAATGTTTGAGTCCAACCCCACTTTGTCCACTACATTCATTTGCAGTATGAAGTAGTCAACACACATTATGCTACACCTGACTGGATAACATTTGTAGTCAGCACACATTATACTAAACCTGAAGGGATAACATTTGCATTTATGCTGCAAACTTTGTTATCTTACACAGTGTTAACTTATTAATTCATGTTTAATGGGAAGCTATTATCTTAGCAGATTTGTTAACTTCCCAAAACTCTGGCTCCTAGCAGGTGAGAGAGAAGATGAATGAAAATACCAGAAGTGAACACTGCCTGCAAGGTTTACTCTAAGAAAGAACTCTCAAGCACAAAAGGCAAAGGAGCTAGGGGACTGTTAATTGTACTTAAATGAACAGTTTACAACACCTTCAGGCATTCATTTTTCAGAGAACCAATTTAGATAAGGAAAACAAATGATGGTGTTAATTTGAAGCCATTCTGGTCTCCTCATTTTGGGGAACTCCTCAGTGAACCACAGTATGGCAGGAACGGAAGGGCTGCATGGAGTTTGATGGGTTTCAAAGAAAATGGAACTGTTAGTGTTAGAGAAAGTGTGTGGTCAAACAGAGATGAATATAAAAGAAATTTTAAATTAACCACAATCTCTGCTATGTCTCAACTCAAAGAAAAAAATCACTATTTACTGACTTTCTTCCAATCATCTTTCCTACTTAAAAGTTGAAACTTTTGATTCAGCTTTTTGCTTATAGACTGATTTTTTTTTCTAGTCCATTAAAATGTATTCAAATGACAACATGCATTTACTGCAGGTCGCTCTACTTAACAATGTGCAGAGCATATAATTAGCATCATTATAAGTGCGTGTTTCAAACTATGCTTTTTGGAGAAATTCTATAAAATGGAATTGCTGGGTCAAAGAAAAATAACATTTTAGGTCCTGGATACATTGTTGAGCAGGAAAAGTAAATGGTGTATATCAGTCTACATTGACTCTAATAAAGTTTCCATCTCTTTCAACATTTCTTAAGAAATTTGATAAGAAAAGGACCACTTTGTAGCTGTCTATTTTTATCTTTTGAGTGAATTTCTGTTTAGTTGAATGCCTCTTTCTGCAATGATTTAGAGCAGTGATTCTCAACATTCCTAAAGCCAACACCCGTGAATGCAATTCCTCCTGCTGTCGTGACCCCAACCACGAAATTCCTTCTGTTGTTACTTCGTGAATGTAAGTCTTCTACTGCTATGAACTGTAGTCTAAGTATCTGTTTTCTAAGGATCTCAGGGGTTCACAACCAGCAGCTGAGAAATTCTGGTCTATTGTATTAGAATTGGTGCTTTTAAAATGGATATGTAAGTCCTGTTCATATATTAAGGCTCCTTTCCTCTCTTCATTGAGGGTATTGGGCTGCCCTGGCTTATTCATGCTTGCCAAGTGCCTTCACATTTGACCACTTTCTATACTTTAGTGCCGAGAATTCAAGTTACCAACCCTTTTTCTTTGTGATTGACTTTTGAAAACTTCAACTATTCTTTCTGGGCTGGCGTATGTACACAGTAAAGAAATGCATCTATATAATAATCCAGAATGATACACAGAGACACTTTCCGGTGTACCTGTAACTGAAATAAATAATATGGATTATTTTCATGGCTTTTGGATGTCCCATAACTAAAAGGTAGGACTCTACTGCAAAGACACCACACAATTTGGCCTCAAAACAAAAGATATCAGTCTTGCGTTGTGGAAGACTTAAGTGATCCTGCTGGCCAGGTTTTGTACTACAGAGGGGTGCTGTGCAGGTTGCCAGAGAGGAAAAGATAGGAATGGTCTTATGCAAGACTGGTCCCTAAATTCTACAAGACTGTCTGACAGTCAGTATGTGCCCATCGGTGCAATAGTGGCAAGACTCTTTAAGGCCTGTTCCATAGAGCGGAATTCATTCATGTTACTGTAAAAATGACAAAACTCAAGTCGTACCCCTGAGAGTAAGATCTAATGATGCTGTTTTCCTAATAGTTCATGAATAGATTTGTACTGCTCCCAACTTTGGTCAAAGACACTTCTTTTAGTGGGTAGTATTTAATGCTAAGACAGAATGCTCTCCAAAGTGCTGAAAATAATTGTCTCTGAATGCTCCAATCATGGATGGGGAGTCTTCCACCACCTCCTCCAGCTGCCTCAAGGCACAGGAAACACTGGACAAGAGGAGAGATGAAAAGAATGTAAAGACAGTAAAATGGGGACAAACAATATGAAATGATAGTCTCTGTCCATGAGACACAGACTCATAGTAGCTGTGGTTGTCTATGTAAGATCTGTCCTAGATGAAAGTAATTGACAACTTCAGCAAGGTCTGTGGAGAAACACCTGAGGACCCATCTCTAACGAGGAGCTATTTGTAACTGATGGATGCTTTTGGGGTGGAGTTACTTTCCTTTAGATGTGGCCAACTGTTGGGTTGCCTACACCGGGGTGAATGACCCCATGAACATATGAGAAACACGAAGTGGACTCAGTGAATAAGGAGGACATAAAATAGGAGGGGCATTTGGTGAAGAGGTCCTAGCAGAACTGTGTTTTGAGGGCCGATGGGTGGTTACAATCAAAAAAACGTTGTATACATATACAAAGAATTATGAATTCTCCTCCATAAATGTTGTTTTTATATAAAATTACATTAAGATTTTAGTTTTATAATATATTTTATGATCTTATGTGACAAGTCTATTCCACATCATTGTAAATTTTCACATCCAAGTGTGTTCTTCAGTACAACTTAAGAAAGGGGATGTTGCTTTGGGTCCTCAGTTCTGGAGATTCCTATGTATGACACATTAATAATTGTGTGGGCCTGTGATAGCACACTCTATCATGGTGAAAACGCATGGGAGAGAAGGCTGGATCACTTCATGGTCAGCGGTCAAATTTATCCCATTCAAGGGGAGACCCCTAGCTCTCACTAGCTTACCACTTAAATGTTTTCCCCACATCCCAACCATGTCAAGCTGGGAAAAGCACTTTAACAGGAAACACCGAGGGTCGACTCACCTGAGCAGCCCTGTCTGCTTTGCTATGGGGGGAAGGGGTTGCGTTGTGCTCTTCCAGTTCCTTGAACAATGGACACATTTCAGCGCCAACCTGTGTGTATCAGGGAACTCACTCATTACTTTATACATTTTCTGAGAATTATGTAAAAAAATCTCCTTTTCTGGTATTTTTTAAAAGATGCCTTTATAGACAGAAAATAATTATTAAAATTTGTTAATTATCTACTTGTTTTAAGATAGAAATTATATCAATAATGTGAATTATCAATAATGAATCATATTAGCTAGTAATATAAACCCATGCACTATTACCTTTGAGTGTTCGAATCAACTCTAAAGTTCATATGCAACTAATACTATATTTTCCACATGAAATAATCAAGCATTTAATTCCTCCTTTAGATTTCTACCCGCCTGATATGTATGCTTCTCATGTTTTTTACTTTATTGCAAGTGCTGACATTTTCAAAAGTACATGAGCTACCAAAAATGATAGTTTCCTATTTCTATGCTTACCTTAATTTGCATGTCTCTAATGCAAACAGAAAGAAAGAATTGCCATATTGCAGTTGAACAATTCATAACATTGCGCTCTTTGGCTTATAACTTTCATTTCATTTTTTATAACTCACACTTACCTTTTTAATTGTATAATTCTGTGTAAAACTTTCTTTTCCTACCCCCATCTGCCTTCCACAGATATGACAGAGTGAATCCATTGACCTTAAGTAAGGATCAGAGTTCGGGTGATTGACTACAGCTGGGTGATTTAGCAAGGTTGGAAACTGCCAGGGAACCTGTGACCGGACAAGCCTGAAATTATTGAGCTGTATTTTATTTAATTTTTGAGACAGGATCTCGTTTAGAGCAACTTGACCTTGAACTCACTGTGTAGCTAAGAATTTCCCTCAACCTACCTATCAAGTGCTGCTACTATAGGCATGTGCCACTGTACCCAGTTTTTATGGTGCCACAGTAGACGGGCACTCTTCCGATTTAGCTGCATCTTAGCTCCCCTGATCCGTCTGTCATGAGGGAATTCCTAGGGTCCGATGACACCGCCACAACAAAGTGAACATGCGACACATCTTGGAAAAGCCAATATTTCCCCTAAAATTCATGCTTTAGAATCTAAAAATCGGTGTGGCCAGGCATTTGGGAATCTGTGAAAGTAGATGCAGTTTGGAATACCTTCAAAGCAAGAAAATGTGTCTTTCTGTTCTTATTTTAAGTGATAGCAATAAAAACTAAGACGAATATTTTTATGCTTATCATTCATGTTTACTTAGTGGAAACTTTACAAAACAGTAAATGATAAGCACGGAACTGGGGATGAGGAATGTGCTGTGATTTTTGTTATATGAATATATTACATTAAGCGCATTGCCTACACTGAGATATTCTGTTATAAGAAAAAATATATATAAAAAAAAACTTTTGTTTGGGAGAAAACTAGGGCCTACCAAAAGTTCATATTGTTAAAGTTGTAACTCCTTGTGCACTATAATACAATTCTCAGAAAGGTAGTCAATGTAGATATAATTATTTAAGATTAAGTCATAGTAGGATTAGCCTCTAATCCAATATAATTGATGTCTTCCAAAACTTAAGGTTTGAATACAACCTGGTACATGTGGTGTAACACCAGAAAATAGTGGAACCATGAGCTCGGGAAGTATGGAAACGAGCCTGGACTGCAGCCTTTCCCAAACACTTTCAGAGAAACATATTCCTCGATTTCAAATTTCTACCATCTAGAACTGCGAGAAAATAAATTCCTGTTCTCTCCAGCACACAGTAACCCAGTAAGCTAATGTATCCTGCAACTGTAACCATTCAATTGACAGACTTTATTCCTGAAGAAAACCATAAAACTTATGATGGTTTATGATGTACATTGGGAACAGGCACTCCATAAAATAAATGGTAGATAATTATTGTGTAATCATAACAAGATGGAAATGTTGTCTACTAAGAATGTTACCAAATGGAATGACTTCTCCCAATTATTTTCACTTTAAGTAATATTCATTTTCTTTCATGGAGTTTTATTTTAATTAAGGATCAAATTGTTCAAAATGTTCCCTCCAATTCCCTCATCCTGGCTGATAGGCTGACAAATGTGAATACATTTGAATTGTGGCACAATTTCAAAAATCTCAATGATATATTTTACAATCATGATTATTCTTCTCAAACAAGGGAATTTGAATTAAGTAAGCTATGCAGCAGATAGCCTTAATTATATGCATTTATTACATTGAACATTATACTGCCATTTATCTGCAAGTTCAAGAGACCATGTGCTGTAGATAATCAAATATTTTGTATAATGGTATTTAAAATATGAAAATACATTTTATTGTAAAATCTATGAATATATTTAATCATTTGACATTATAATGTTGAGAATTGATAGTATCTTCAAGTTACTTTTTGAAAAGTGTTTAAAGATAATTTCTTTGTGGATGGTAAGATGGCCCACCAGTTAAGAGAACTTGGGACTCTTTCAATGGATCTGGGTTTAGTTCTCAACACCTACACAATGACCCATGAACATATGTAACTCCAACTCGAAGGGATCCAGTGTCATCTTCTGGCATCTATGAGAACCTCATGTACATGCTAGATATATGTACATGCATATATGGCACTCATACCCATAAAATAAAAAATAAATGAATCTTTAAAATATCATTTGAATGATCAATAATTGTTTTCTCCTTAAACTCTTTTATGTGGAGTCTAACTAAAGGAAATTAAACTTTGAATAAATGCAAATTGCATTGGTACAAATAATTTAGGGAAATCTGTAGAGATTTTCGTGCATGCCTACTGAGTGGTTTCTGGGCATTTAATATGGTAATCTAAAAATTCAAATGATAGGGCCAACAAGATGCCTCATTAGGTAAACATGCCTCAGAGCAAGGCTGACCTCCTGAATCTGATGTACTCCACAAACTTATCGTCAAACTCCACACCTGCACCATGGCTCACGTTTGCTTTCACATGTGCACACATATGCAAACACATGTATATAGGAATAGTCACCCTTCCTGGAAGAGTTTAATTGGATTTGATAGCTGCAGATCTCCAGCATGTTTGGATGGCAGTGTGGCTGAAGTTGGTTATGTGTTTTAGTCTTGTAAAATGCAATAAAAAGCCCACTAAACAGTAGTATGAGGGTTTCATGAACTATGCATTTATTTTAGAGGGCAAAGTAAAATAAGAAAACTTAAAAAAAAAAACCTTCTTGATGGGTTCATCAACAAGGGATCAGGTGTGTGCTAGAAAAGCTACTCATTAGGTCTTTGCTGGGTGCTGAGGGACTGACTGTGACCAGGCCAAGAGCTTTCTATTGCCAGGGAAGTGGGAGCCATCCCCTTCTGTCTTTGGCATTGGAATAATAGTCAAGTGATGCTTAGAAAGTTTTCATACTAACAAAAGTAATCCTTAAACTCCAAGAAATTGAATATTTTAAAATATAATATTCCAAAGTTTCAATCATAATAATTGGTAACTTTTAGAGACAAATGTCTTCACATCTCACATGAAAATTTAAAGAGAAACAATAGGAATTTTTTTGCTTTCCCTTGCATTAAAGTGCACATTCCATATCCCCACTTCACAATATTAATGAGCAGCCGTCCTTGTTACCTAAAAGTGGTCCAACTTGCAAGGGGCTCCAAGGAATGGCAGCATCCAAAGAGGATCCGAAGCAAAGTAACATGCAAAGGAACCAGAATAAAAGGGGAAAATAGAACAAGGATGGAGATGGAACCTGTGTAATTTCAACAACATCCGGATTGAAAAGCTTCTCAAGAGGAAAGAAGCCCACTCTGGGTAGATGGAGGCTGCTTGTTTGTTTCTTGGCCACCCAGACCCAAATAATCACACAGAAACTATATTAATTAAAATACTGTTTGGCCAATGATGCTAGCATAGTTCTAACAAGTTCTTACATCTTGAGTTAACCCATTTCTATTAATTTATGCATATCACTAGGCTACAGCTACCAGTGCCAGCATGTCACTCCTTTGGCAGCTACATGGCATATTTCTGACTCTACAAATCTTTGCTTGGAATTCCTTCCCTATTCTGTGCTGCCACAGGCCCAAAGAAGCTTCTTTTTAACCAGTGGTAATAAAACATAATCACAGCATACAAAGGGGAATCCCACCTCACCTCCCCTTTTCTGTCTAAATAAAAAGGAAGGTTTTAACTTTAGCATAGTAAAATTAAATAAAACAGAACAGGTTCCAGCTAGTGGCTCATGTCTTTCTCCTCACGCAGCTTCATGGCATCTCACTGGCTTCTACTTTCTCTTTTATCTCTTCTTGGAATTCCTGCTTTACTCTATTCTCTGCTGTGATAGGCCCAAGAAAGCTTCTTTATTATCCAATGGTAAACAAAGGGGAATCCACATCCACTCCTCTTTTCTATCTAAATAAAAACTGCATGTCCAGTTTAAACAGCATACTATCAAGAAGTCCAGGGAAGAACTGTCTCTTGCCCAAATGGCTAACCAACTCCATGAGGAGCCTCTTCAGTTCCCATCATCCTCTTGAAGTAGATTGGTGCTGCCAGGAGCAGATCTGTCTCATTGTCATGAAAAGTCTTAAGCTTTTAAAACATTTAAATGCCACATTTTGTAAGTCTTTGAAAGGTTTGAGAGTACTTATCCATCTGAAATATATCTCTGTACATCTAGAAAACCTAATGAAAATATCTATAAACTTGACTATTATAAATAATTATCTATTAATCTATATTTCTTTACTATACATTACATTTTTTAAGGAGCTACACAAACGCAATACTTTAATCAGGAGCAGAAATATACATATAACAAAACTGGCCTTAAATTTATATCAATGAACTAATATCCATACCAATCTTAAATATGCATCTCTATAGCAATTCCCCCTTTAAATGTAAACAAACATTTATAAACAATATTTGGAAATTTGGACATAGTTCTCTAGACTACTTCCCACTGATTGGGAGTACTGTTAATCAGATCTTCCATGGGGTATCATGTGTGGTAGGTCCATCTCAGACAGCAGTGTTGAAGCTGTCATGGATGTTAGAACATCTGGATCATTGCTTCAGGAGGTCCTGTTTGATCAAACAGTATTAGCTGGTAAGGAATCCACAGCATTCTATCCTATGTGGAAACAAAGCAGAAACTCTTTTCCAAAGCAACATATCCTTAGGCCCAAATTTTGAAGTCAAGATACCTATGAAATATATATGTTGGTTAGTTTAGCAGCCTGTACAATGAAATGTCTGTCTGAACTTAGCTCATTCACCATCAATAAATTTAACAAAACACAATAGTATACATAATCCAGACTTTCTGTGTGTGTTTCATCTTTACATGGCTTATTTTATTTTACTCCTTTAATCTATGACTATTAGTGCTCTGTCTCTTTGAAGACTTTGGGTTTTTTTAAACCTCTCTCTCCCATGCCTATGTACATTTATCTAACACTGTGACCCATTCAGAGGTCTTTTTCATCTGAATCTGTCTTTATTATGTAGCTTTAATTATTTTTTGACCAGAAGAGCTTTTAAAATGGTAAGCAGCTTGGTCGCAGTGGCCCTGGATTCTGGCTCAGCATCTCTTCACCTTTTAATGTGGCAGAGGTAGTTCACAGCCAGCTCCGGGGTTGCCAGGTGGGAGCCATCCCTATCACCTCACCTCTCGGTAGCACCATGCAGCATGTAAAACCTTTCTATCTGAGTAAAAGCTAATTCTGCCTTGTAGAATACTATGTGGCCTGGAAATATCTCTGTGTATGGTAGCAGGGATCCACCATGCTCTTCTGCCTGTGCTCTCCTAACAGATACAGATACAATCCAGGCTGTCCAGGAAGGGAGTTCTGAGCCAGATCTCAGACACTTTCTTCCAGACCCCAAGAGGGCACACAAATGCAAAGTGGGTGCAGGGCATCATTCCCAAACATTTGGGTACCATTATGTAGATGAAGGTTACTTGTTTGTTTCCCAGCCGCCCAGAACCAAAATAAATCACACAGAAGCTATATTAGTTACAATACTATTTGGCCAATGACTCTAGTGTATTTCTAGCTAGTTCTTGCATCTTGAAATTAACCAATTTCTATTAATCTAGGTATCGCCACTAGACTGTGGTTACTCAATCTGGCATGTTACCTCTTCAGCAGCTACATGGTATCTCCCTGACACCGCCTTCTTTCCTTTTTTGTCTGTGCTTGGAATTCTGCCTTGCTCTATTCTGCACTGCCATGGGCCCAAATCAGCTTCTTTATTAACCAATCATAATAAAGCACATTCACAGCATACAGAGGGAGTCCCACATCAACTCTGCACCCCCAGAGCATACTGATTAAGGCAAAGGGTCCCAACAGATGTAAAGACCATTAGGTGAAAGGTTGTCAGCACATCATCCCCACTATTCCTACTTATAATAAAGGGGACATGCTATCTTATCTGTTTGTCATAAGCTTAGGGACCTCCTGCTTGTACAGACCATGAATCAATCACTGCCACTTAACAAGAAAATTCCCAAAGTATTTGAACTGGGATCTTGTTTGTTTGTGTTTTAATGCAATGTGTAACATCACAAGTGAAACAAATCAGATCAATCTACAGCACAGGTCATTCCAAGGACAACTGACCTGCCTTCCCAGTGCCACATGGCAATGAAAAGGGGCAGGGTGGTGGCTCCAGATCCGATTTGCAGGAATGTGGTAAGATGCTGTATGGCATCTGAAAATAAGTTTATAAGATAAAAAAATAGCTAAAAGACATTTTAATGACAATTAAATATTAATAGGTATGTGTGGTGGAATATATTACCAAATCATTGTCAATTTTTTTTTTTTAGATTTTATAAGGATACTGGGGGTTGTAGGAATTTGCCTTTAAAACAAGCTGAAATTTAGAAGGTGTCTGCATAGCATAACAGCCACAGCTAACCTGCGCAATTTTTAAGTAAACACACACACACACAAAGGCAGGAAAAACCAAAACCATATGAAGGAAGATTTATTAAACGTAGTCATTGCAACCATACATATTTCTCTGAGTGTTGAAATGTGTTTTATTGAAAGATGGTCCGTGCTGGGAGAAGGAGTGTTAATGTCTCTGAGCTGCTCAGCAAGACATGTCTGATGAGACTGGGGAGGGAGGCAGCTTCTGTTCTCTATTTGGGAGAATGCTTACCTATTTCACCATGGAGGAAGAATGAAACCAAAAGTGAAAGAGATGAAATAGTAAGAAATAATTTACCTATACAACACTTAGAGGAAGCTAACAATTAGGATGAAGAAAAAGATGAGCTTAGAAATCAATGGAAATGTGGATATGAAGTGTGTTTGTATGTGTGTCAGTGTCTCTCACTCTCCTTTACTTTGCTCTCATTTTAAAAATTAAGAAATAATTTTTGGCCCTGATAGTGATGTTTTTAGGGAGAAGAGTGGAGAATGGATACAGAGGACTGTGGCAGGGATTTTGAATTTAGATGAGCATGTGTAAGAACCAAAGCAAAGGGAAGCAGAAATTAATTTTCTCTTACTCAGGCTTCGAAGACCTCAGTGCACCAAGATCCTACAAAATATTCACGTAATAATTTTAATACTTTTTTTTCTTTAAAAGGAACCCCAACTTCAACCTAGATCTGTCCAAACCGACATCCGCATGTATGGTATATTATTAAATAGGAAGTAAAAGGTATAAAGTTCTTGGCTGTCAGAGAATCATCCAGAGACATGGCTGCAATGCAGGCCCACAGTGGAATCACATCTTCACTGTATTGATGACAAAGACAGCAGGATTTGTCAGCTGCATGAGTTCCCAGCGGCACAAGCTCTTGACTCTGCCGGTGCCAGGTTTTAAGACTAAGATATCCAAATCTTTCCTCTGCACCCATGTCAACTTCTTGTTAGCCTCCATTAGCAGAAATGTTTGGCCTGTTCTCATTAGGGCTATAAAATACTCATCTTGCTGGCTTTTTGGAGTAAAACAGAAACAAGACTTTGAACAGAGACGTCAACCATTGTTTTGTTTTCTGAGGTTGAGGTTATGTCTTACACCCCACCATGTTTCCCTAGTGTTTAATAGGTACACTGGAGCATTTTGGATATCATAACACATCGAATGCATTTATTAATTAATTAACAAATAATCACAAAGAGAAAAAAAACACACACCAAATCACACAATTCCATTATATCCTGATTTCCAGCATTAGGAAGTCTGGACATCTTTTGAATGAGTTCTTTCATGGTCTCAATGGGCTTAAATAAAAGTGTCTATGAGGCTTTGAGTTCTTCCGAGGCTGGGCAATCTTCTTCCACGTCATAAGTTGCAGACAGTCTTATTCTTCATGACTGTAATCTGCAGTTCCTGTGGTCTTTCCTTTAAAATTGCAATTGTTGTGCGTGGTGCATGCACATGTGTCTGTGGATGTGCTCAGTACAGATTGTTGTTCCTCAGTCACTACTACAGTTTGTTTGTTTGCTTCTTTCTTTGTTGTGGGACTGCATCTCCCAGGGCACCTGAAACTCGCTGTTTCAGCTAGACAGGTTAGTCACCAATCCTCCAGGATCCACCTATCGCTACCCCTAGGGTTGGAGGTCAAGGTGTTTGCCACGAAATGCAGCTTTCCGTGGGCTCTAGAAATCTGAAATTAGGGAAGTATTCTCTTTTTTTTTATTGATTTTTATTGAGCTCTACATTTTTCTCTGCTCCTGTCCCTGCCTCTCCACTCCTCTTCAACCCTCCCCCAAGGTCCTGATGCTCCCAATTTACTCAGGAGCTCTTGTGTTTTTCTACTTCCCATGTAGATTATTCTTGCTTAGCTAGCTATGTATGTACTCCCTGGGTCATTGCTCCACTCCAGCTCCTGATTATATCAGTTTTATCCCTGGTGGCTTCAATTGCCCTCTATGTGTCTCTACAGCATGGCCGTCTTCTTCTTCAAGGCGAGGCATAACTTTTTCCAGCAAGCATAGTCTGTCTTGCACAGTGAACATCATCATCGAGGGACTTTAGCTTCTGTGGTACTACAAAACCAACCGAAAGCAGTTCGAACACCGTCACAACCACCGTTCCCAGCGCAAGCGAGGGATGACATGGGTATGGCAGGACCCTCTTAGAATTCTAGCTCTGGTAAAGGTTATGGACAAAGTTACTTTTAGACATTTCACAGTTGACGAGATTTGAAAATTTTCTCATAATTGCATTTCAAAACAGTGTTGATCTTCAAACGGGCACCAGTTTCCCCAGATGCTTTGTTTTGTATCTGTTGGAACAATCAAGAAACACGCAGGACAAGCTCCATTTTTTCTGAAACAGGAAGTTTATTACCTCTCTTTGATCTGACTGTAATTGCCTCATTTGCTCACGTTGCTTCTCATTTTTGGAGACTCAGTAATTGCTTTCTTTTTGGAGATTATTATCCCTTGAATATGTATATTTCTGTAAATATTCTACTTTGCTTTGTGGAAGTAAACAAGGGTTCTGTCTGGCAGTTGAATGGGACATGAGCTTATAATATAGCATTGTGTTAGATTGTTAAAAGGGCTGTGCCTACAATAATAATGATTAAAACACTACAGGGAGCATGTGTTGTGGCTTTTGTAGGTGTTAATTAAGTTGTCAGCCTGAAAAGTGAAAATCCAACCTCTTGAACTTGTGTCTTGGCACACTGGCCAAAGATCTGATTTTTAAAAAGAGGAAACAAGCAAGAGAGAGAGAGAGAGAGAGAGAGAGAGAGAGAGAGAGAGAGAGAGAAATTATTATTCAAATGTGTTTTTTGCAGCCCTAAATATCTGTGTTCCTTTAAACTTTTGATTTTTTTTATTATTTATTTTTTAGTAAACATACAGATTGAAACAGACACTCACTGGGGATCTTAAAACTGAAGTCCCAGAAAGCCAATTTCCTGAAGTATTTTCTTATTGTTGAAACATGGACCAGATTCTGAGAGAATGTCTAGGGCTTTGATCAGACTACACAAATGTTCAAAATCAGGAGCTCTTTATTAAGACAAAGTCACAAAAAAAGCTGTGTTTCTGCTTTTGTTCATCGCCTGTTTATCTGCAAATATGTCCACCAGTTGAGGTTACACAGCTTTAATGGAGGAAAATGCCTACAGAAAACATTTGTTCCAATGCTGTGCGTAATCTATGAAAGTTGGTGTCCTGTGGAAATACCCGTAGTGACTATGATAGCAAAGAGCCTCTGAGTTTCTAAACAGTACATTTTCTAGAAAAAAGAAGCTTTTCCTTGGGGAAACCTTTGCAGTTAATGTTTTCAAAATAGAAAAACTAAATACAGAATTGACATGATGGTCAGAATACAGCAGGCAGCTTGGTTTTGAAAAACATCTCACTCGGAAGCAGAAGCAACTTCCATTTCCTCTTCAAAATAAGCTCTGGGGCCCCTATCTGCATATTACACCCAGAATAAGCTCTTAAATAGTTCACTGTATTTCTTTTCCTACCCTTCCGCCTTGGATACCCTAGTAACGTGTGCCAGGAAAGACAATGCCAGCGACTTGAGCACAGGAAGATGGGCTGAAAGACCAGGTCCTGTCCAACCAGGGGGCACTGGGTGTCAGGGGATATGCTGGCATGTGAAAGAGTTCCACAATATCCCAAAATGGAGTATAACAAAGTTTTCCTTTTCTGGGGATAAACTCACCGAAAGAGTAGCGATCTGCAGTTCTCTGCATGTGCTGGGAACTGGTGCCAAATCCAGCAGCCAAGAAGCTCACACACACTTTGAATCTGCATTTATAGTACAGGAGACCACACCCACAGTGGGCTGGTAACTTAAAGGCTATTAACTGAAGGAGTTCTCATAGCAGAGATATGCCTTGTATAGATTCTAATAAGCTCATAATACCAAAGGCAGATGATGACTTTAACAAATTATGGGGTGTCAACACAGTTCCCATGTTTTCCACAGGTGGACCAAGCACTAGAAAAGGAAGACCATAGACTGAACATGATCGAATGAAGCCAAGGAACAAACATGATTTGAGCAGGCAGAATAGATTTTGTGCCAGGGCTTAACGATGAGATGACATCTTGAGGAGGAAAGGATCGGCAGGCCATTTTAGACAAGCAGGTCAAATGTCCAGAGAAAGCACAAATGACAGCTGAGACCAAAGATAAAATTATCATGGGTCAGGGGTGGAGAGAGTAAACATTTTACAAGAGCTGAGGAAATCAAGCAGAGTTTGAGTCTGCCTTCGGTGTGTCTTCCTGCTTGAAGAAAATGTTAACATTAAGTAAGAGCTTCCATGGTGATCATGGTCTGGCATTTGAACATCTTTCTCTGAAAGTACACACACACTAAGAGTTAAAGGAAGCCACTAGGGTTTTGTTTTTTTTTTTTAATCAGTAATACTGATCACTTGTCTGGCTTTGGCATTTGTTAGCAATTCTAGGTGCTGCCCTTCCAATTTGTTTGTTTTTACTGTCATTTGAAGAAAGACTTTCCTCGGAGACAGTCAAAACAAGATCAAATGTAATCAAATTTATAATAAAATAACATTCTTCAGCCGTCAAGAAAAGAAAGCTTGACATGTAAATGTCACCCGGCAAAGTTGATATTTTAAGCCGTCTTTGCTCTTTTGTGAAATGCAGAGATCAAAACTTTTTTGGATCACTGAAATTCAGTAGCTGTTTCATTGAGTCCTTTGGAAATTTCATGCGAAAGGTACAAATGGAAGTTTTTACCTGACGGGAGATAACCTGGAACTGACTTTTACCTGGTAAGAAATGCCCAAGGATGACACACAGTGGTACGAAGATGGAATCTGCCCAGATTTCCATCAAAAGAGTGGATAAGGAGACCGTGATATGTACACACAATGGGATTGTACTCAACGGTACAGGACATTATGGAGAAAAAATAGGTGGATCTGGGAGCTGACAGTCAGTGAGGTGACAATAATACTTAGGACAGAATTACGTGTTCTCTTTACACGCATATCCTGACTTCTGGTGTTTGTGTGTATGTAAACAAAGGGTGCGGGAGCAGATACAGACAGTGGAGCTGAACACAAGGCATCGAGGACACAAAGGGCACTTTTTAAATGAAAGCTACAAGGGGCCACAGGAGTGGGAGAACCCATGGGGGAGGTGACAGAAGCTGACTGAGAAGGTGAGGGGAAAGCAACAAAAGCAAACTTAGTTTGAAAAATGCTGTAGAAAAAAAAAAAGAAAAATTCTTTATAGGCCAAGGAATTAGGCACAGGAAAGGGTTAATGATAATTCTTACTAGTATAATACTTTTCCCAATAAAATAATTAAACGGAAAAATAGCCAAAGAAACTATCTGCAAACTACCACCCTTTTGAATGGATCTACTGGTCAATTGTACTCTCAAGTAATCAAGTAATATAAAAAATGAATATATACATATATGCATATATATACATATATGTATATATACAAATATATATATATAATGAGCAGGCACATATAGCTATATAGTAGCAGCAGATGCTTCTAGCTACCGATCAATCTCTCCAGCCTAATCTCCTGCTTCTCAATTGTTCATTTAGGCATTTGGGGCATTGTGCTAGATAGTTTTATGTCAACTTGACACGGGATAAGTAAGGTCATCAGAGAGGAGGGAACCTCAATTTAAAAAAAAAAAAATGCCTCCATAAGGTCGGGTTGTAGGCAAGCCTGTAGGGCATTATCTTATTTAGTGATTGATGGGGGAGGGACCAGCCCACTCTAGGTGGGGTCATCCCTAGGCAGTCCTGGTCTATAAAAGCATTCTGAGTAAACCATGCGAATAAAGCCAATAAGCTACATTCCTCCATGGCCTCTACATCGGTTCCTGCTGCCAGGTTCTTGATGCGTTTGACTTCCTTCAGTGGTGACTAAGTGGAAGCCAACAGCACACTTTCTTCCCCAAGTTCCTTTAGATCATGTTCCATCACAGCAGAAGTGATCCTAACTAGGACAGGCATGAATAATGCCAATTTTTCTTGCATATACCAAACACATACATCCTACATGGGTCTGCATCTGTTATGCTCATTTGCACCCTACTTCCACTGGTGCAACTCTTTCAAGCCGGCTGTACTTCCTTATCTCATGTCCACTCCCATTTCTCCTTACCTCAATTTCCCACTACCCCCACCCCCAAAGCTACACTTTCATCCAGCTGGATGTATTCTCTCTTCCTCTTCTTCTTCTTCTTCTTCTTCTTCTTCTTCTTCTTCTTCTTCTTCTTCTTCTTCTTCTTCTGCATATATCCTTACAGAACTAACTGGCACGGAGACCTTCCTCCTTGTCCCTCTGACGGGATTCCGCCCATGCTGCTGTGTGACCCATAGTGTCCACATGTTTCTCTTCAAGCACTTACCACAATTTTCAGTTCCTAATTGGCCAGACAGTGTTATTATTGCCCTCCCATACCCCGTTGCATTAACTGTGAACTCCACAGGGGCAGATCTAGCCTGTTGCCAACCCAGAGACAGGTGGGCATTCCATGAACAAGAATGACCTGTGCGAGTAGAAAAATTCCTTACAACGCATGAAGCAACAACAGGCTTGTGGGTTTGACTACATGTTGGACACCTAATGTTTCTGAGTATATTATATGTGTTCAAAGCTTTCTCTTCTATAAGAACATGCATTAGTGCAATGGCTGGCAACAGGAAATAGTGCATGCAAAGCGACGGAGAAATATTCTTAAAAATAATCTTCAGAGGCAAGCATTCTTCACAGAGCAAAACATTTTTAAGTGTTCAGAGAAAATATAATATAACCCTTCAAAAGAAGCACTACCCCTCCACCCAGAGTAAGCTCGAAATGAATCCAGGCTAATGAGTGAGAAAGAAGAGGGAATAAACTATAGTGATATGAAAGGGCTATAAATACTATGTTAATTAAAGTTAAAAATGCACCTAAAAAAGCCAAACAATAATGCAAAATGAGTTTCCCTTCTTCTGCATGTGGCTGTTTTTAGGACAGGGCTTCAAAATGACTGAGGAGCTTTGGAACCCAGCACTGTGTATTATGGTTCTCCTGAAGATTCCAATTAAGGAGGGCTGGGTATGGCTTGTTACCTCCAGGCATTTGATAACTATGCTAATTGGGAAAGGGCTTTTGTACTGGCCTACTAAGAGTAGCTACAACCGTTTTGATGATTGCTGTGTGCCAAACTCTGTACAGTACATTTGATAAATATTTGGTAGTTTAATTTTAGCACCAACCACATGAGACACAGGAAAGTGCATATCTTTGTCTTCTTTGACCAGCAATGAGGAGCTTTACAAACAGACACATTGCTGTTGTTCTTAAGGACCACAGTAGACTTAGTAGCTCGTTTGTATTTGATTTTTCTTGCTCTTCCTATTTAAAGTTTGGAATGAATTCACTTGGGGTTGCTCAGTGTGAATCAGGACAAAGCTCGATGCAGTTTGTTTGGGAAAAGCTACCATATTCCAAAAACAGAGCATAGAAAGGCAGTTCAGCAGTTCTGGAGTCTTCCCAACGTGGCAGGGAGAAGTAGCTTCCCAAGAAAAGAGCCAGAAAGGTGTTATGTGTCAGACAGTGGATGGGGCAGAGGTGTCTTGCCTTGGTTCCATCCTATGTAGCAAGAGACTCTATAAACAGCAATTGTGCATGGCACTAAAGTCAGTAGTCATCAGCCAGTAATCTGAAATGCACATTTTTAATAACTCATTCGTTGTTCCTTTCATATTCGTATGTATCACAATCGCTGATAATGGTGCTATAAAATGAAAAAAAATGTAAAGATAAACGATAAGAATGTGATGACGGAAGTACCAAAATGATCCCACACCAGTTCAGAATTATGGATAATAAAAGGGTTATTTATTTAAAGGGAAAACTTACAGATCACTGTCCTAGACAACAGTCCTCTGTGTACAGGAACAGAGTCTAGCAGCCAGAAGCGGTAGCCGCAAGCAAGAGAGAGTGCACACACACACACAGGCACACACACACATTCACAGCTGCCTTTACAGTACACGAGACCACGCTCAAGTGGGCTAGCATCCCAAAGGCCATTGGCTGAAGGAGCAGAATGTGCTCCCGCAGCAAGAATGTGTTGGTAATATAATTATATATACATAGTAGTGTATTTTACACAGAAAAGAAACTCCTCTTATCTGTCATAATAGGAGCTACTATCTAGAGAGTGCTTAACAGCTACCAGGACATATGCAACTATGCTGTCTATTTACCGTATGTCACTGCCCTCTGAGCCAAACAAAGGCTATGGTCAGAGTCCACCTGTGTGTACCAGAGTCCAACTGTGTCTACATACATAGATCATCCCCACTGGGCTTGTTGACGACAGCTATTGGAAAGGTCACGGGACCCTCCCATGAGTACCCAATTGTAGCAGATTTTTTCTGGTAGGTCATCAACCGGCTCCCAAATCATGACACGGAAACGTATTAGATCAGGCACTGAGTGCAAAAGTTGGAGGTCTAGATGATGCTAAAGTTGACATGAGTGGGGCAGATAAGTGAGGCCCAAAGGTCTGTAATTCTCAGTGACCCTGGAATTCAGAGAGGGTCGATTTCAAGAAGCCACAGGCTGCTCAGTGATTCGTCAAACACAGGGCAGAGACCAACATCTCCGAGCCCAAGAAAGCTGTGCTTGCCTGGACCCAGAACTTGATGAGGTCAAAAGTAAGAAATTATGCTTGGGAGATGAGTCCTCAGCCATGGGAAATGGACAGAGGTGAAGAGGAAACTCAGCATCAGTGCCAGTGTTAGACGGAGGATCCCAGTGATCCATTAGCTGGAGAAGCAAGGCTGTTGAATGTGGACCCAGGTTCCAGGGGTCCGGGCATGCCTCAAACTGCTGGCAGGCAGGAGGAAGTGCCAGGAGAGCCTTTCCTGGTCAGGGAACCAATGTTGTAATTTATTTTAAAATGACGAGAAGTCACGCCGTGCAACAAAGATCACAAAGGACATTTATTGGAAGAGGAGGGAGAGAAAGGGGCAGAGAGGGGGACAGAGACCAGTCTCTGGGGGCAAGAGTGGCAGAAGAGAGGTGGAAGAAAGAGAGGGGGAGGGAGGGAGGGAGGGAGGGAGGGAGAGAGAGAGAGAGAGAGAGAGAGAGAGAGAGAGAGAGTTATGGGAAGTAAGCAAGGCCCTCCTTTCCTTTTAACGGTGAATATAGCAGATGTGTACAAGGAATGGTCTTAGTCTGCGTTTGAGGACAAATCCTGTTAGGTCCCCATGATGCCTGAATACTAACACCCACGTAGAGCCCAAGAAACCGCAGCTGCCTTCCTGTCTACCCCTTGAAGATCACACACAGAGCCTGTTCTTTTCACTGCCTTTGCTTTTACTGTGACCTTCCCAGGACCACCCCAAAACTCACCTCCCTAACTATAAACTTAGATAAATGCACGCTTGTTGCCACTTCCATTGACTTTAACAAAAATCTCATTATATTGTTTCCTTCATATACTTATCCTTTTCCACAGATTATCTGGAGCATGCTTGTCCCCAAGTGCACTGTTTTCTCTCCTCGTGGGATTTGAGCTTTTCCTGGAACCATCCTGATATTTTCATTTCACGTTGTATCTTATTCTGCAGATGACTAGATGATACAAGACTTGCCCAGATCTATTCATGCCTGTGCTAAATGCTTACAATACAAAGATAAATTAAAAAAAAATTACTCTAGAGGGGTTAATCATATCATAACTGGAGATCAAAAAGCCTCCAATCATAGGGTCATCTGTGGACCTTGAGTCGACATGGAATTTGTCTTTCAGAGATTGGAATGAAATTTCTCTCCTTACTTAGCTCTAAGTGGCTTCCTCAGGTATAAAGACCACAGAGGGTTTGGGGTGATCAAAGTTAGTGATTGTCTCTGCCTTCAAATCTCAAATTTGATGCTTTAAAAACCTGGAGGACTCTGTTAACCCAGCAGATCCCAAGATGGCTCAGGAATTTGGGGTTTGCTGGGTGTGCAGGGGGGCCTGGAGAGGCATGTATTTCATATGCAACCCTCCACTTCCCAGCTTCTGATATCCTCCCATGTTCCAGAAGCTGCAGACATGCTGCATGGCTCTGAAGGAAATGTCTGGGCTTTGTGCTGGTGGTGAATTTTAGAGAAATAGCACATATTTGCATACTTGCATAACTTGATCCTCAAAGTCAAGAGTACTTTTTAGAAATCAAACTGGAAGTTGAAGTTTGTGCCTTTTGAGATCACATCCACAGACATTGATTTAGTTTTCATTTACAAACCCTTCCTACCCGAAAGCACAAGGTACTTTATAAACATTAACCGCGGGAGAAACATGAATCTTGACAAAAACACTGTCAACTAGATAAAATGTTTTTACTAAATGAAAAAATGTAATTCAGCCTTTCAAATTGAATTTCAAATGATATTTCCTGCTCCGGTGGTGTGTGCATCTGCTATTGCTTTGTGGGCTTTGAGTGTTTTCCTTGCACTTGGATGGTCTCTCGCACACCTGCAGATGAGTGTCTAGCACCCCATGAAATGAGGCCATGCAGGTCACACACTATTCTGCTGCTTACTTTCGGGGAGGAAGGTTCAAGAGTCCTGTTGCTATCTCTTCACCCCCTTCACCCAGAAAATTCCTGAGTTTATGGCCTGCTGGTTGTTCCCAGTCTTCCTGAGGTGGCTTTATTGACGTTTGAATTGAGGCCAACATTTATCCCTTACTCTGTCACAATCTGTTGAACATTATAAATTTTATACACTTCAAACCCTTGAAAATTTGATCAAGTATATAAAATGGGGAAATTTCTTTCTCCTACCTCTGAAGTTTCTTCTATTGCATGAAGTTTCTCTCCACAAACTGGAAAAAGCCATGCCAATGCCCGATTGTCTTGAAGTTATTTTTATTTTTACTTTTCTATCAGGTTAAATACACTTATTATATATTCTTGCTGTCCAGGATTTAATTTATGCATCTCTTTAAAATAATCTTGGAAAATCAATGTTAAAAATTGGTTGGATAAAGTTGTTTGATATTCAGAGATCTTTTTCTTGAACAGTGTATAGCCATGTGAGATTGATTTTAATCTAGAAATTCAATCACTCAGTTCTCTTCCTGTGATCTCAAGGTCTCTGAGAATATTTAATGTGAATAAGATAGGATAAAAACCAAGCATCTTTCATAACAAATTCTACCAAAAAAAAAAATAGATCCCTTGCATCCTTATATTGCAAGAGCCTAATTTAGGTTGTTCTCTTTTTGATATAACTAGGTAAGGAGTCTTTGTCAGGCACATTTTGTATCCCACAAAAATAAGAACCAGTTGGCTTCAAGTACGTAGGTAAATTACACTGAAATCCCCAAATGTGTGATATTCTCAAATAGTATTTCTTGAAAACCCAACCCCAGGCATTATGTAAGGAAGTGGGTCTTCCTCTCATCAGCCCCAGCGAGCAGAATGCTGCTGAAGAACATGGTGGCTGCCGCAGGAAAGCTGCACAGCAACCAGCTGGAACTGCACAGCAGTCAGCTGGAGCTGCACAGCAGTCAGCTGGAGCTGCTTCATCACCCTTGGCCAGGGAACGCACTTTCCAATGCTATGTCTTCTTACAGAAGATGAGGCCAGCATTTGATACAAAGCCTAAGTTTTCCACACAGATGCATAGGAGAGTTTCATTATTGACTTTCTGGTCAGAGAACTGTGTAGTTCCCCTGGCTTATCTCAGCCTTGATACGCTAAAATGTTTGGAGTGATCCAAAGAAGAGAATGTTGAACTATGGCTTCCTGACATGAAATAGTGTGTAAACATGCAGAAATAACATTATTAAACATGTGTTACGTATTCAAGATTTTCAAGAATATCAAGAAGAAAAGCAATGCTTTCAAAATGTTATTTATGTAAGGATATTGATAAAGATTTTTTTTCTTTTACAGAGACACGAGTAACTCAACAAAGTATGAACTTATGCCAAGTGACTCCTAATTACATATTTATTTTAAGGAAATGCATCTAGGAAAACAAGTTAAATTTGTCAGTAAAGGAGAATCTGCAATACATCCATAGGAAGAAAGATATTTTTTGAGGCTATCACTATCTCCATATTTTAAAACTAAGCTAAAAGATATGCCAAACCATAAGCGTAACTAATTTGACATGATGGAATCATGAGTAATTTTAATTTTATTTTTAGTGTTTTCTTATTATTGTTTAGCCTTCATTTAAATTGGGAAGAAACACACGCATACAGTGCTCTAAGCATGCTCTTGGATAGTACTTCCTGGCCACTCCCTGTGGCATTAACCTCACTCATCTCTGAATCACCCCCTTTCTGAAGTTGACTTCCATGCCCCCTTCCTCTGACATGTTCGACAGACTGGCTCTAGCTTCTGCTTCACCGAGCAGTGTATTCCTCATCTCTTCAAATTTTAAAAGAAACTTACTCCTCCTTTGGACAGGGTCTTACATTTAATCCAGGCTGCAAACTCAGGCTCCTGCAGCCTAAGTCTCTTAAGCACAGGACGCACAGGTGTGCCCACCCTAGCCTGCAAACGGCCTCCTGAAATTCTGATGCCAGTACCCTAGCCACCCATCTTTCACACCTCTTCTATTGCTGAGTAGAGACAATAGAATAAAACCATTTGGAAAGCTTCTATTAAAGTGTCTTCTAAATTTGAGGCATTCAACTCATTTTCTAATTGGGACTCTTGCAAGTATTAATTATAAAGCAACCGACTTTTAAATTGTCTTGAAAATATTTTTTTTTTCAAGAAACCATGTGCCTATATTACAAACTGAAATAAATACAACCGTCATAAAACAAGGATTCTAAATTCAGTTGTTGTGGTGTTTTTAACTCTTTACTCTTTTTGGAGCATGCCACCCAGCTCCCGAGTAATCACACACAAAATCTTAACATTCTTTATGAATGCCCACCTTTAGTGTGGCTTGTTTCTAGCTGTATTTCTATAGGTTATTCCCGCTACCTTTTACCTCTGGGACTTTTCCTTTTTTTTCTGTGTACCTTGCTTTCACTCGGACTCCATAGCTGGCTGAGTGGCTGACCCTAGCATCTTCTTCTCCTCATTCTCTTGTTCTTCTTCCTTCTCTTCCAGATTTTTCCTTCTTCTTATACTCTCTGCCTGCCTAGCCTTTCTCCTGCCTCTCTATTGGCCATTCAGGTCTTTATTTAGACAGGCAAAGAAACACAGCTTCACAGAGTTAAACAAATGCAGCATAAATAAAAGCAACACACCTTAAAATAATATTCTACAACAAAATTAGTTGTGGGTTTCCCTTGTAAAGGCTCTGGCCCTGTGACCCATTGGATCTTGGCAAAATGTATATTTTCCAGGAGAGAGAGAGAGAGAGAGAGAGAGAAAGCTCTAAATTGTCTTTCCCTTAGTATAATTATAAAAAGCAAGGAACGAAGGAAGGAACTGGAAAGAAAAACTCAACATGTGAATCGATGTCCTTTACTAAAGAGCACTCAAAAAATCTACAAATTATGAATATATAATTCAGTGAAAAAAATCCCATGTTAGCTTAACACTAACCATAGTCACGTGAGTCACATAAGAAACATGGTCCATCAGAGTTAGGCTGACTTGTAAATCTCCCCTTCTGAAATTGAGTCATTCAATAAATGTTGTCTCCACTCAAGAAGGTATCTATAAAAGTTACATGTCTAGGTCCATGCTATAAGGGAAGCCATTCAGCCTGTAAAAGGAATTTAAGGGTTTCATGTGATAATCATGCTAGGTAGTTTGAAGTCCGTCACGTAGAATCAGGGGAGGACTTATTTGTTTTGTAGATAGAAACCTGAGTTAGTATCAGTACTGGGATGAATCCCAGAGACATGTTTGTTTGATATAGATAAAGGCTTTTTAAAACCTAGATCAAATTAAAAACACTACCAAGCTAATGTCCCAGAATACAGATGGTGAGAGGTGGGGATGCAAACAAGGCCTCCCTCCTTCCTTACAAAGTTTCCCAAAGACACAGCCTGTAAATAACTCGACACACGTGACGGCAAACCCAGAATAGAATTCTGGGAAGGAGCAAAGAGGACCTGGTCCCACTTGGCTGCTGGAAATTCCCTCCAACCCCTGCTACTCTCTGGGGATGGTAGAAAATCAAAGAGAGACTGGAGACACAAACACGCAAATCGCTGAAAAGAGTTACCAGTGAATGAAGTTGAAGACCAGGCAACAAGTCCAACAAACACAGAATCAACCCAAGCAGCAGATATAGATGAAATACAAAGTAAAGCACTTGGCAAGAAAAGAAAAGCTGTGGAATTTTCCAGAAGTACAGGGCAGTTACAGAGAGATGATTTTCACTTGGAAGGTATATATTTGGAGATTTCACCAGTTAGGACCAGCTAATACTACCCAGGAGGACCTCAGTCTGTAGCAGGGAGGAGGGATACATATCTTAGCCATGCACGTTCAACTGCATGGGTTTACAAGTGAGTGTACATCTTTAGTCTTATGAACTAAAGCTTTAGGCTGTTGGTACCTCAAAAAGTAAACAACCATGTACACCGCTCTTTGTATCCCGTCTCAACAATACTTGTGTGGGAGTTGGGGGTGGGAGTACTATTGAGGGCTCATCTTCCTATAGGAAGTGCTTCTCTTCAGCAAACCTGAACAAGCCACCCAGCCTGTCCACACAGGCAGTGGGGCTGCAAACCATCATTTGTGGGTAACACAGGAAGCCAGGGCTTCTTGACTATAAGGCCAACTGACATGGCAGTTAAAAGCTAGGATTGCAGACCTTCAGAACTCAAACTGTGAGCTTTAGCTATGTACTGTGCCAACCTCCTCCACATGGGCACACCTTCTCCTAGGCCCCTCTCACTTTATTCCCTGGTCCCTTCATTTTTAGGAATCTGGGATGAGGATTGAGAATTTGCTTCTGGAGAGAGGCAGAGAGGTAAACAGATAATGTGACCGGAAGTGAAGGACCTGCATTTCTTCTCTTCTTTGACCCATTATTCTTAGATTTGGTCTTTTTATAGTGTCCCAGATTTCCTTGGTGTTTGATCTTCACTTGGAGAAGGATGAAGAAAGCAAGAATATCATGCACAATTGCTCCTTAAGGTGGAAGATGCCTGGAAAAGGCTCATCTGTAGGTTTGATGTCAATGTTAAAATGTCCATCTCGGCCCCAGGTGGACATCAAAGGTTTCACTGACATCTTCTGTGAAGAACTGAGTGGAGGGGTTGAAAAGCAACATTCCTGGTTACCAGGCTGAGTCACCCCAATGTTTTCTCTACCTGGAGAACTGTACTCTCCTGACAACTTTGATACTTTTAAGAAAACATTAGCAACCAAGGGTTTGAGGAGGCTTGTAAGGTAATAAAATAACCTTAAAATGGATATTTGTGAATGAGTAGCATTCATTCTATCAAAATTATTTTAAAGTCATCCTTCTATTTCTTGATACTTTTAGAATATTGAGTCCTGGAAAAGCTGAGATGGCAAAAATTACTTGTATTAATTTCCTATGGTATGATTCTGGATGAGCTTACTTACAGATTTTTCATCATGGTTGCAAAGAACAGACTGTTTTTTTCCAGACTTACAGCTGAGAAAAGCAAGGAACATGTAACCCAGACAAGCTGTCCAACGCAGGCAGTGGTCACCTGAGACCTACTTCTAAATTCTGTATTTGTGACACGGTGCTTTTGCTTAGTTGATCTGAAGGAGACTCCTGAACGAGGTCAGAGGTCTAGGCAGCTAAATAAAACAGAGTCTATTGGTACAGGAAAAACAAATTTCACTCTATTCCATCAGGAGAGAGGGTTAGCCTAGAATAACCAATGTTTCCCACTAGAAGGAAAAATACATTGTCTTGGAAGTTGTATCAGGCAGGGAGACAAAGGCACTGGAACAAGGAACAGTAAGCCAAAGTTAATCAGATTATAGATGAAGCGCCCAAACTATCAGTTTTAAATCTGCCCAAGAGGCCTTAGGAACAGCAAGGGTCTGGCTAGGACGTGTGGATTGTGAGTGACAGAGGTCAGAGTGCTTTTGGAGGCCCGGACGTTCGATGCTTGAGGTTCATTGGTTTTCCCCTTGGTCAAAAGTCTGTTCTGAACTTCCAAAGGTGACTGAACCCAACGATGCAGACCTGAATCTCAAGCTCAAACCCTAAGACGTTTTCTCACCTCGTAAGTGAATACAAAATAATATCTCAGACTATAAAATGTGAAGAGGGGAAGTGTAACATTAAGTTTCTATAAAGTAAATGGCTCCACTCACTGTCTCTAGTGATTTCCAAAACAGCTATAAACACCACAAAGGAGGGGCTTCCAAGCCAAATGAATTAGTAACTTAAAAGTTCTCTTTTCTCCTATTCTTAAACTTAAATTGTTGAGTAAGAAAAAAAAATGTTCTCTCATGCAACAAGGCTCTGCTTGAGTGACATGTGTGTTTTTGCTGAGTTACAGTGAGCACCCGGTGCCCAAATGCCCTGATCACAAATCACATTTTTTTCTTCTTTACCAGTACCAGCCTGGCCTAGAGAAAATGGATGTGTCAGACATAATGTACTTCTGATTCCCTAAAAATAAATTCAGAAATTAAAATCCCTGGAGATTTCAGCTCTGGAGTGGCAGGGATTCAGAAACCAGATGCTCTGTAGGCTCTCAGAAGTAGATAAAGTTGGACAACGCCTGCTTTAGTCCTGTGAGGACAGAAGGAGCAAGAAGGAGCAAGCCTCTTCATCTCACTGTCCCTGCCCCCTCTGTCAGCCTGTATCATCACAGAGGGAATACATTAGGTCTTTCCTTGATTCACTGGCCTCTTTTGGAGACACTTGCCTAAAACAGTTTATTTAGCTGTAGGTGGTTATGGTTGCTGCCTTTTTCTCAACTCACGGATAACACCATAATGTGCTCCCAGAGAGAATGTATCAGCATTCTGTTACTTCAAGGATTCTTGTCCTCTGTAAGAGCATCATACATTTGTGATGAGTTCTTGGGAATCCAGAGAAATAAATATATGGTAGGTTTTACTGAGTATGGTTGGAATGATGCAAAATAGAAGACAGGCACACACACACACACACACATGCATGCACACAGGGGCAGACACACATGTATTGGAGAGTGTGTATATAGGTATACATGCAGAATCCAGAGGAAGATTGTGTATGTCTTCCTCGACAGCCTATTGACTCAGAATCTCTCTCAACATTGCAGCTAAGCAGGCTACCAGTGAGCTCTTGGGATCCCCTTTGCTGACACCTGTGGACATGGTCAGCTTTTATGTGGCTCTCAGTACTCAAACCCAGATCAGTGAGCTGTGCAACAGATGACCTTCCTGACTAGGCTGTGACTCCACCCCCACATATTTTTAAATGTGTGCTTCCAACAGCAAAAACAAGACTTGATGAAAACATGCTTCTTGGACTAAGTGATGCCATGAGGCAGCATATCTAGTCTCTAGGAAGCAACCATACCTTTCTTGTAGCTCGATTATGTTAAATGAGATTCCCAATTCATAAACCTAGGTGTGCTCCTTCACATAGCCAATGCCTAGAGCGCGATGTCTCTGTCCAGCAGTAAAGTCAGAGATGTTACTGCTCTAGAAACAGCAAGTGCAGCCATCACTTTGGTGGGCGCAGGGGTTCAGCAGGAGCAGGAGCAGGAGCAGTCTACGCTGGTTCTTTCACTCAGTATTAACCAGGATGGACCCAACGGAGGAGGGAAGGGCTTTTGAGATGAAGGTGATACTGAAAGTTTTCACAAAAAGTTGTAAAGAACTTCATGTTCATAACACCAACTGTCCAAACTTTGGGGACTTTGTTTGAACCTCTTAACAGTTTCTCTACTTATAAAACGGGACAAGGGGTAGCTGCTGCCTGGTTCTCAGGTAGGTGGCGTTCACAGTTAACACTCATTGTATGAAAACTGCAGGGTGTTTTCTGTGCACTCATGACTCTGTCTTTTATGGAAAGAATATATAACAACTGTGTGGGGCTTTTTTAACACACTGACTCTGAACTATTTCTTCTTATAAAAACCATAAGGTAAGCGTAACCACTGCCATGTTTGTGGATGAGGAGATGGAAGAGGAAAATTAAGTGGGGTAATGAGGAACCATCAAATACTACATCCACATGTGTCTGCAATCTCATTATGTCTGAGATTAATAATTCCTCAAACCTGTGACTATGTCATACTATATCATACCTGTCTGTCACTCCAGTTTGAAAGGCATATCTTAGCTAAAATGCTACTTATTATGTATTCTATTTTTTTGTTTTTTTTATTTTACTTTGTTTTTTTTAACTATTTCTTTTCATCTATCTTATTATCTCTTTTTTTCTTCCCTTCCCCTCCTCCCACCCTTCTCCCCTTCCTCCCACCCTTCTCCCCCTCCTCCCACCCTTCTCCCCCTCCCCCCACTCCTCTCCCCCTCCCTCTCCAGTCCACAGAGCAGTCCGGGTTCCCTGCCCTGTGTTAAGTCCTAGGTCCTCCCCCCTCCGTCCATATCTAGAAAGGTGAACATCCAAACTGGCTAGGCTCCCACAAAGCCAGGACATTAAGTAGGATCAAAACCCCCTGCCATTGTCCTTGGTGTCTCATCAGCCCTCATTGTTCGCCATGTTCAGAGAGTCCGGTTTTATCCCATGCTTTTTCGGTCACAGTCCAGCTGGCCTTGGTGAGCTCCCCGTAGATCAGCTCCACTGTCTCAGTGGGTGGATGCACGCCTCGTGGTCCCGAATTCTTTGCTCATGTTCTCCCTCCTTCTGCTCCTCCTTGGGACCTTGGGAGCTCAGTCCAGTGCTCCTGTGTGGGTCTCTGTCTCTATCTCTATCCATCACCAGATGAAGATTCTATGATGATATGCAAGATATTCGTCAGTATTGCTCTAGGATAGGGTCATTTCAGGTTCCCAATCCTCAGCTGCCCAAGGAACTAACTGGGAACCTCATCTTGGGCACTAGGGAGCCCCTCTAGGGTCAAGTCTCTTGCCCACCCTAAAGTGGCTCCCTTAACTAAGAATTGTGGTTCCGTGCTCCCCTATCCACCTTTCCTTTATCCCAATTCTCCTGTTTCCCCAGGTCCCCCCTCCTTCCCTTCTACCTTTTCTCTCCCCATCTCCCCTTACCCCCATCCCACCCCACCCCAAGATCCCATTTTCTCCCCGGCAATTTTGTCTACTTCCCTTAGCCAAGAGGATAACTATATGTTTTTCCTTGGGTTCCCCTTCTTACTTCGCTATAACTAAGGACTCCGTGGTCCTTATTTATGGCTAGAAACCAATTATGAGCGAGTACATCCCATATTCATCTTTTTGGGTCTGGGACACCTCACTCAGGATAGTGTTTTCTATTTCCATCCATTTGCATGCAAAATTCGAGAAGCCATTGTTTTTTTACCGCAGCGTAGTACTCTAGCGTGTATATATTCCATACTTTCTTCATCCATTCTTCCATTGAAGGGCATCTAGGTTGTTTCCAGGTTCTGGCTATTACAAATAATACTGCTATGAACATAGTTGAACAAATGCTTTTGTCATTTGATAGAGCATCTCTTGGGTATATTCCCAAGAGTGGTATTGCTGGGTCCAGTGGTAAGTTGATCCCGAATTTCCTGAGAAACCGAAACACTGACTTCCACAGTGGTTGCACAAGATTGCATTCCCACCAGCAATGGATGAGGGTACCCATTCCTCCACAGCCTCTCCAGCAAAGGTTATCCTTGGTGTTTTTGACTTTAGCCATTCTGACAGGTGTAAGATGATATCTCAAAGTTGTTTTGATTTGCATTTCCCTGATTGCTAATGTGCTGGCTTTGTGGGAGCCTAGCCAGTTTGGATGTTCACCTTCCTAGATATGGACGGAGGGGGGAGGACCTAGGACTTACCACAGGGCAGGGAACCCGGACTGCTCTGTGGACTGGAGAGGGAGGGGGAGAGGAGTGGGGGGAGGGGGAGAAGGGTGGGAGGAGGGGGAGAAGGGTGGGAGGAGGGGGAGGGAAATGGGAGGCTGGGAGGAGGTGGAAACTTGTTTTTTGTTTATGTTTTTTTTCTTATTATGTATTCTAATACTTTTCTGGAAGGATGTAATGCAGTTGGCACTGGTTCTATACTTAAGAAAATACTTAGCAATAACTATGTGTCAGTTTCTGCTACAGACTACTCGTTCTGAATCCTCGTGGGATTGGGTTAGACGTTAGTTACATGAATTATGAGCATCATAAGACTGTGTATTACATTATAGCCATTGTCATTTGGTCATATTACCAAAGCAAACAGAGGAGAGCTACATGAAGTTGGACAAAACCA
Source organism: Microtus oregoni (assembly GCF_018167655.1). Taxonomy (NCBI): domain Eukaryota; kingdom Metazoa; phylum Chordata; class Mammalia; order Rodentia; family Cricetidae; genus Microtus; species Microtus oregoni. Next base: position 7,394,340 of record NW_024543077.1, on the reverse strand, counting down.
AGCAAATGCCGATTAGCACAACTATTGGGGTTGTGCTTTTGGTTTAGCAGATATTTAGAAAATCCTTATTTGTATAGCTTCCTTGCCTTACAATACTTAACCCTGAGTGGGTTAATTTTAAGTTGTCTGAAGTCATTCATATCCCTGCAGGTGGATATGAGGAGCCCAGAGCAGTTCCTTTAGAGGGCATGGACTCACTTGCTTATGTTATACATCCAACTTACTACAACACGTAATAGAAATCCAAAATTATCAGTATCACCATGCAGTCTGCTGGATGGTTTTAGTCAGGAAGTAAAAGCAATGTTTTCTGATTCTATTTAATTTTCCAGGAACATTTCTCTACATTACAATAAGTGAAGAGAATTGGAAAACCATTTGTTTTTAACAAGCTTTTATTTTTGCTACTTGTTCGGTTTTCAAAACTAAAGTACAAATAGCTTTTAGACACCGACTAGGACCTGCAGTTTCCTCAGAAGTCTGTGCAGCAAGGCACATGGGACTGCCCTGATGATGGTGTCAGGAAAATAGCGTGTGCCCCTTATCAAGAGCAAGAAGGGCGTGGCCTATGGCTGACCTGCTGCCTCCTGGGCGGGGCCTATGGCTGACATGCTGCCTTCTGGCTGGAGCCTATGGCTGACATGCTGACTGCCTGGGCGGGGCCTATGGCCGACATGCTGCCTGTCTGGGCGGGGCCTATGGTTGGTATGCTGCTTTCCAGTTGCATTTAAGCCTCTGGTGGTGGAGCAGCAACTAAGACTGGAGATATCCAACACACTGGGTGATAAAATGGATGTAAAGCTGAGGAGCAAGAGCCAGGGCAAGGGAAATAACTGCTTCTCAGTTCTGTGGATTTGTTCTCTTTGTATGTACTGGTGAGCACAGATACGTTTAAGATCAAATTCAAGGGTTAGAATCATTAGTATGCTCTATTAGTGTTGCCATTTCCCCCCCCAGTTAACACATGTGAACAATCAGAACAAACCCTCTCCCTGCTCCAATGTCACAGAAACAGCACACAGCCTAAGGTGCATCCAGTCAGCACAGAGTCATTCTTACTATTGAAAGCAGAGAGAAACCATTTTAACACCATAAATTTAAGCTTAAAGAAGACCAAACCCAAGTGTTAGTGGGGAAAATAAGGACCGCTGAAAATGAATACTCCAAAATCAAATGAGAGATGGCAACACAAAACAGGAGCACATAGATAGGAACTGATTCCGCCATCCAAATAACAACCAATTAATGAAATAGAGAATAAAAGAAGGGAATCTGTGAACTCTACTGTGTGTAAGTTCATGTCCAGTGAAGCCTCAGCAACCTTCCTTCCGGCAATTAGATATACAAAACAGATGGTATGAGGCCATTAGAAGGGAGTTAGATTTTGTGTATTTGTTGTATACCTGTCGTTTCCACCCATTATGTGAGGGTAATAATGAGGAAAGACACCACAGCGGCTCCTTCTTGAAAGAGGCAAAGATTTGAGTCTAAAAGGAAGTATCATTTCAGGCTTTAAAGATCATGAATTATATAAATCCAAGAGCATAGGTGTCCTATAAAATGTGGTGACTTGAATAACAACAAAGAATATACTGAGAGTCAAGTTAGGAAATCACAAACCTGGGAAACAAAACAGTAGTAATGGTGTAAAGAATACAAACGTGGAATAAGAGGTCACCGGGCAGCAAGAACCTGACAATTCTCCAGTTAATGGTGCTCTCCGGGTATTGGAAAAGACAACTTCTGCAGACTTGTAACTATTAAGTCGGGATATGGTACACTAATAATTGTTAATATTTAGCAAAAATTAACATATCAATGCCACACATGATATTTCAAGAATTAAAACAGGGGTAAATGAAATAGAGGAATAGGGATGAATATAGTCAGGATGGAAAAGATATTGCTTCATGTTTGAGGTACAGAAAATTAACTCTGTTAGAATGACTACAGAATGGACATATCTGAAGGGAAAAACTGAGAGGCCTTAGCAACTTGGTATAAGGTAACATCTATGAAAAATTGTAAGTAAAACTTATGTACTATTGGTTTAGTACGAGGCATAGTATCTTGTGCAAGAAACCATTTGGACTATATTAACTAAGGCATATATAATAGAATCAAACTTTTAAGAAATGATAGCAAGAGCAGATCGAACTGTGAGAACTCTTGCAATGGAGAGAAGGTGTGTTTCAGAGGGCAGTTAAGCTACCCAGGGGAAATGACCTAAAAATGGTTGGAAGAATTAGAGAGCTGAGCACTTCATGTTTACTGCTTTGGTTTGTTACAACCACTATGAGTACATGAAAAAGTTAAATCCATCTTTGGTGTGTGTGTGTGTGTGTGTGTGTGTGTGTGTGTGTGCGATAACACACAATGGGAGATTAGAGGACAACTCAGGGAAGTCAGCTCTCTCGTTAAACCATGTTGGTCCCAGCGACTAAACTCAGGTCAACAGTAAACAAATACCTTTACCCACCAAAACACCTTGATGAGCCACTACTACGTTCATATCACTGGAAAAATTATATATCGCCAGCAACTAGATGATGCAGCAAATAGATTAATAGCCTAATGATTTCACATTTTAAAATTTGTGATTAGATTTTGTTCACACGACTCCCCGACTCTTCTGAGATCAATGCCACTTCCATGACCACCCAACTTTTTGTCCATTTTTTTTTCTAATTTATCAAGATGAATTTGTATTGATCGAATATTTATGCATATGTGGCCTTCCACTTTAGTATGGTGAACCTATCATGGGTTGTACTCTTAGAGAAAACTGACTTTTCCTTCCTCAGAACCTAAGAATTGCAAAAAAAAAAAAAAAAAAAAAAAAAAATCTATGGCTAAGAGAGATTTCATGGCCCGCTTCCTTGCCATGTTGTGGTTTGGTCTGACTTTGCCTTGCATGGATCTTAGCATGCTGTCACAACTACTGGAGTTCCTGTTAAGTCCAGGAGACACTGCTTCTCCATCGTCATCCAGTTCCTCTGGCTCTCAACAGTCTTTTCATTATGCTTTCACAGCGACTCCTAAGCCTTGGGTCGAGGGGCTGTATAAATTCTGTTTATGGCTGAACATTTTCCAGTCTCTTATTCTTGCCCCTTGGTCAGTGGGGTGTCTCTGTCTTCATCACCATCTACTGAAAACAGAAGTTACTATGATGAGGGTTCGAAGATATAAACTATGGATTTAACAAAGAGTCAGTGTAATATGATGTCAGTTGATCAAAATGGTAGTAATAGGTTCTGTCCTAAGGCATAGGACCTGTGCAGCCACTCATAAGTTCTTAGAGCAAGCCGGGCGATGGTGGCGCACGCCTTTAATCCCAGCACTCAGGAGGCAGAGGCAGGCGGATCTCTGTGAGCTCGAGACCAGCCTGGTCTACAGAGCTAGTTCCAGAACAGGCTCCAAAGCAACAGAGAAACCCTGTCTCGAAAAACAAAAACAAAAACAAAAAAAATAAGTTCTTAGAGCAATAATGGTGCCAGGTCAGAGTAGGAGTAAAAATCCAATCAGAAAGCAGTTGGTTTTTCCCTGGATGTGTCAGCACTTTTGTACCAATGGGCAGGCCTCATCGAGAGGATCACTATTGTAGTTCACAGGTTCACAGCTGCTGACGACGCATGGATAATTCTCTGTTATGGTAGCATTTATAGCACCTTCCAGCACTATGAAACCTGCCCAGTAAGCATGAAGCATCAAGGCTAGTCAAGACTGATTCTTAAAAATACTGCTATTGCCAAAAATTATAACAATACTCACCACATTTTAAAACACCTTAGTATTCTCCAATATTTTTTCCATTATGACTTAATAAAGTGTTATTTCATCAAATTTCAGTTATAGAGGTAGGATCAGCAATATACCCAACCAAGTAGAGTTATATTAAGAATACTCAGAAAATGCACCTAGAGCTTTCAAAGGGAATCCTGTTACATTGAGTATGGGTCACAGTCTAAAGTTTGGATCAAATAATCGTAGAGACACTTCTATAGATATGTTCTGCCATTCTGAGACTTTATTGATCAAGCTATTCATCATGAGACTGCCATTTTACAGAATTCCAAGCCCCTTTTATAGTTTCAGACTTCACATATTATAGTTCTTGTTTTCAAAATGCTACATATGTCAATAAATCTATCCACGTACAGTACAATATTAATTAGTATAGTCTCATAGAAAAAAATACTTTCCAAACTGTACTCATGTAACAGAGGGAATTCATATTCTTTTTAGAGGCTTATTTGCACTGGCAATGTATTTTGCAGTCTAGAAAAAATGAGAAACAGTTATGTTAAAATAACTTGTAAAGAGTTATTGGACAGAAGCCAAAATAAGAAATCTACCTTCCAACATTTTAAGAATCCTCCATGTAGCACAAAACCAACACCACACAATTTCTACACAGTTGCAAACAATGTTACAGGTTTTCTTTGTCAGGAGTCAACACTAGGGCAAATCATATTATCTCTGAGAGATCTGGTCAAAGTTTAATGGCTTCTGGGATCATAGGTTATATGAGATCTATTCCTAGACAGTTAAAGGCAATCGATTGTGTCTGCCTTTGTTTCAAGCATCTTGGTAGCAGAGATGCAGTTAAGCACACCCTTGCCTGATCACGTGTGTTACTAAATTCTCGTGCTCTTTCTCACCTTCATTTCAGCATACTTTCTGAAATTATTCCTTTTTGAAAGGATAGAGAAAAAGGTCTACATTCTCTGTGACTGAAAGCTTCAGGTGGTAACTGAGATTATACACTGGGTTATATATTAGGATATGAGAATAGACATTACATCCAGGTAACGCTGTGACTGTTGCTTATATAATAAAGATCTTACATGTGTTTTCAGCTATTTGGTGTATGAAACTAACAACTCTTCACAAGGCTTCTCCTTTGTCTTATTATTTATAGATGGTGCTTATAAAAATGAATAGTCCTCCAATGTGTCTCTTGGTGCCTGGTATAGCAGCATTCTATAAAGCATAGTTACAAAGACATTACATCTCAGAGTAAAATCATTAGACCCAGCTTTGGGTCCTAGCTGCCTTGTGTGTCCGGCCATAATATGTGTCCAAGAGTAACCTCCCAGAATTCCAATTTTCTCATCTATATGCAGAGAAAAGTGAAATCATTTTTGTTGGAAAGATTTGAGAACAAATGTATACAAGACCTTATCATGGTCCTCATGGTTTAATACATGGAAAATAAATGATAGTGACTAAATGTTCTTAGAATATCCCCGGGGATAAGTAGTACATTAGGACATTGGTTAGGAAGCTGTAATATGTTTCTGGAGCTGGTAAAATACAAATGTATGGACTAGGTTGCTTAAGTTAGTGAGACTGATTTTCTCGTGGTTCTGAAGGCTGAAAGTTTAAGGTTATGCTGTCAGCAAGTTTAGCTTCTTCTGAGGCGTCTTTGCATAGCTAGCAGATGGTAGGCTGATTCTTGCATGTCCTCACATGGCCTTTCCAGTTCTTGAACATTACTGAAGCCTTAGCCTCTTTTTATGAGAATAGTAGTCATACTAGGTTAGGGCTCTGCCTTTATCACCTCATTTAACCTAATTTCCTCTGTAAATTTTCTGACTCCAAAGTATAATCATGGTGAGAATTTAATGTCTCAATTAATTAATTGGGAAGTTAGCTTATTGGAATACTGCTGATAAAATAATCTGTTATTTCAAAGTAGGAGCAATCAAGGAGAATTATACATTGCTTTCCTGAAGCTCTCGTACGTTCATAAAGTGGAATTTTATACAATATATTGTCTCATTTGCCTGAAAGAAAAAGGTCCATCAAAAAAAGGAAAGAAAGAAAGAAAGAAAAAAAGAAGTCCATCTAAAGAAAAATTCTGCTGGACACAAATGACTATAACTCTAAAGTTCTGATGTTAAATACAAATGCCAAAGTGTTTACTTAAAAAAACAGTGTTAGCTTCCACACGAAAAGTTCTTGTTATTGGTTTGGCATATATAATTTTTTGTGGCTCCTATTAAAAATTGGCACAAACCTAGTGACATAAAATGATGCAGGTATACACTTTCCCAGTTCTAGAGGTAAGAAATTTGAAAAGGTCATGGTTCCTATAAAGCTGATGTGTCAATAAGATCCTGCTTCTGGATCGCTAGTGGGGAATACATATCTCTGCTGTTTAGAACTCCTGGACCACACTAAAATTTTTACCCCATATATTTCCTTCATCTGTCTTCAAAGCATGTCATTGTAACCTCATCTCAACTACAGTGCCTTCTTCTTGCTAAGGACCCAAGTTTTCATTGGGGCCAACCAGATTATCTGCCGTATTCTTTCCACCCGAGTGCCTTAGTTGAATGATAAGTAACATGCCTCTTCTACCATTTTAGATAACATAGATGATACTTGATGGCATAAGATATAAAATAATTCCACACTAGTCAGAATTACATATAATACAGGGTTATTTATTTAGGGGTGGCTTACAGATCACTATCCTGAATCATAATCCTCTGCATGAACAGGGAAAAGGAACACAGTCTAGCAGCTGTTAGTGAGAGCTGGAAGGAAGAGAGCGAGAGCAGGCTTTACAGCTGCATTTAAAGTATAAGAGATCATGCCCGAGTGGGCTGTTATCTTAAAGACTATTGACTGAAGGAGAAGAAAGAGCTCACACAGCAAACACTCCCCAGTAGTACAACACAAACAAATACCTTCCCAGGAGATATGAGTCTCAATTCATGAGGTATTAGGGAGTCCGAAAGCCTACTCATGAGGTGACTGAACCCAACCAAGGCAAATATCCCACCCATCGTACCCTCTTCCTTTTCTTCTGCCTCATACAGACATTGAAGTAGGCAGCATGTCATGTACTGTGAATTGCACAAGGACAGTTTCTGTTAAAACACACAGCAAGCAAACAAACAAACAAACCCCAACAAGTTAACACCCAATGGAACAAACAGCAAGAAATGTGATAGGGGAAAGTAAGTTAGACACACTTACTGACCAGCCTGATATCCACATTGGATTTTCCAGAACCCACTTGGCAGAAGGAGAGCACTGGCTACTGAAATTTATCTTCTGGCTTCCACATGTGCCCCATGGCACGTGCACCCTTCCCTTCTACAAAACAATAAAATAGTACAAAACAAATGTTTTTATAAAACCTATGCATGAAAATAAAAACTTCACAAAACAATGTCATTTCATGTGGGATTTTTATGTATATATGCATTGTGCAATGGTTAATTTATTTCAAATCTATATTTCCTCAGTCAGCACCATTTATTCATAGTGAAAGCACTCAAATCCTACCCTTTTAATTTTTAAGATGTACAGTCACTCTTTACAATCCCAGTGCTATTCCAAACTCACGAAAGCTTCAACCACAAAGTGAAGTTCTGCCATGTGGAGCAGCATGGGCGGAACTGGAGATCATGCTCAATGGAAGAATCAGACACAGGACGACAAGCATCCCATAACTTCAGGAGCTCAAAACGCTGATTTCATAGAAGTTGACGCTGTAATGGTGCTTACAGAGCAAAGCAAAGTGATGAAGTAAGGTTGGCCAATAAAAAACTAAGAGGGGCAAATAGGATGTATGAAGGTTCTCTGGAGATACAGAGCTGAGGAAACTAATCTGTACGTAGACAAATGGGTAGTTAGATTCTGGTCTGACTAAGTCCAACAATGGCTGTCTCTATCAAAGTCCCAGAATCTAATAGTTGCTCAGTCCCTGAGGCTGGATGTCTCTGCTTGGCTTCAGTATATGTCAGAATCCTGAAGAAGCATGTTCTGATACCAGTGAAGCAATGGGCTTGAGGGTAAGTGAGAAAAGAGCAATAGTTTCTTTTTTCTGTGACCTGCAATATGTTGTCACTAGAAGGTGAGACCCACATTAAAGGTGAATCTTCCAAACTCAAATGGTACACTAAGGAAAAATAATCCAACCCAACAACATTTTGGGTTTTAATTGGTTCCTGATGTAGGCAAGCTGATAACCAATAATAACTATTAAAAATAGGATTAAGACTGAAATTAAAAAGAAGTCAACTACTTCCATAAAAAGTCTCAGTGTAAAATAAGCAAAATTAATAGAAACTTAAAAAAATTCAGTCTTGGAACTTCTCACGGAGTTCCAAAGCCTGAGTAAGTGCTTCATAGTGGATATCCTAGAAGAGAGGGTGCCTTCCCTCAGTGGATTTGTACAGGTGGTATGATTGGTTTAGAAAAAAAAAACATTATTCATCTTCACCCCTAGACTGAAAGGACACAGTGGCTAGAACCTGAGACCACAGACTGTTGTGATCAGATACAAAGAGACACAATTAGCTGAGCACACAGGAGAGAAATGTCTGCCCTTCAACTTCTATGTCTCAGTTAGCACCTTTACTCCTCATAACAGAGGCATAGCTGTCATGGGAACCTCATGACAATTAGTTCCTGGCTATCATGGATAGAGCAGATTAGACTAAGTTTTTAACCCTTGGTGAGAAAACACCAGATAGAAGGTTTTCCCCCATTCTCCTTGTACATAATGTTGAAAGGAAATCGGAAAAATAATAACTTAGAGAATATTACTCTTTATATCCCCAGAGTAAATGCAAATATTAAGAATAAGACCACAGGTGAATCTGTTTAAGAAAGATTAGTTTTCTTTTTTTATTTTTTTTTAAATTTATTTATTTATTAAGGATTTCTGCCTCCTTCCCGCAACCGCTTCCCATTTCCCTCCCCCTCCCCTGATCAAGTCCCCCTCCCTCATCTGCTCTAAGAGCAATCAGGGTTCCCTAACCTGTGGGAAGCCCAAGGACCGCCCACCTCTATCCAGGTCTAGTAAGGTGAGCATCCAAACTGCCTAGGCTCCCCCAAAGCCAGTACGTGCAGTATGATCAAAAACCCACTGCGATTGTTCTTGAGTTCTCAGTATTCCTCATTGTCCGCTATGTTCAGCTAGTCCGGAGAAGGCAGGCTAGCAGTGAGCTAGCAGTAGGCAGAGGAGAGTGGTCAGTCTCCTGTACCATTTTGTTTAAAATGAACTGTTCTTCTCTCTTATAAATGTCACTTCTCACAATATTTAAATGATTAAATGATTGATACTTTCATAAACGTTACAGTGCTCTGTTTTCTCAATTGGTTGAGTCTTCCCTGTGATCTCCCTTATGCTTTTTACTGATTATGCATTCAGCCCCACCTCACTCACAGGCAGAGCTTTCTGAGACCTATTTTTCTGAGTTACACACAAATCACCCGTGATGATAATCATCAGATGCCATCATTGATATGGGCATTTTAAGAGCCTCTGCCTAAAGATGATTTTAGCTTCAAACACAGAACTCTGCAAACACCATCGTAGGAAACTGCCACTTTATGCCACTGATTCCCACACAGTCTACACTCAAATATTGTGTCTCAAACACATATTGTGGTTTATTTTTCATCAGCAAATTTTAGCTGATTTGGTGCTCGATTCAATCCACAAATGGGGCATCATACCTACTCTTTACAAATCAACTGATGTCAGATCCTTCTCTGGGAAAGGCCTATTATTTTATGCTGTAGCAATAGTTTGTTCACAAGTATTTCTTTCTGCTTCTGCTTAGCATCTAATTCCTTATCACTTCCAACAGTATGATATTGCTTGTTTGCATGACGTGAAAACTGTTAGACAGTATCAGACAATTGAATCAATTGGTTAGTTTCAATTTTGTTGTTATAATTTGATTTCACAGTAATTGCAAAGAGGGAAAATTATTTTTCCCTAATTAGGTGCGTGTAATACACGGAAGGTTAGTGAAAGATTGAAGTTCCGCATTTTATTGCCAGCTGCGCTATGTAGTTTATCGTCAACTTGACACAAGGTAGAGTCATGTTGTCAGAATGAACATCAACTGAGAAAATGCTTCCATCACATTGGTCTGTGGACTTCTCTGTGTGCCGTTTCTTTATGAACGATTGACGTAGGAAGACCTAGCCTACTATGGTTTGTGCCACCCTTGAATAGATAGACCTGGGACATTATACAAAGCCAATCGTGAACAGGTTCCCTGCTCTGCTTGAGTTTCTGTCTTGGTTCCTTTTGATGGCCTGTAAGCCAAACAAACTCATTCCTCATAGCAATAGAAAAGAAACTAGAGCAGCAGCTGAGGGGATCAATTATGAGATTTTTGTGCATATTGGGTTGCCAGTTACATTGGGACTTCTCCATGTGAAATTGGCAGAAATAAGCTCTTATTTTCCTTTTATCAGTTGTGTAATACCGATTTTTGTGAAAGTTTATAATTTAAAGACACATGCAGTAGACTTTATTTTCTCAATGAAACTTTTGTTCAGTATAAATGTTTACAACAAAGAAGACTCTTATGCTGCCTTTAGGATAAAAAGAAAAGCAATGGACACACACAGAGATCATACATATTCATATATATTCTTATTGAATTGCATAGCTGGTATTGCAGAACAGGATATGAAGAGACTCTGTGGGGACAGAGGTGTACACTTGCTTAGAAAGTCACAGAAAGTTTGGTTATTGTGGGAATCCAGATCAGTGGTACCAGTAATACATGCTTGGGCACTCAAAGACACCTGCCGACAGCAGTTCCTTTAATACTAGTGTTTAGCATGTGTCTGGCCTTGGTGCCCTCTAAATATTTACCATGTGCACATATTTCTATTATAATACTTAATTCAAATGATTTGCTACTTATTACATGAAATAAATATCCTTAATTTTAACGTTACTCAGTTTCAAATTGCATTTGCACTTAGCATGTATATTTATTGTAGCTGATAGCATTAAGCTTTCCAAATTGTAAAGGGGAAAATAATAATCAGTTTCATATATACACTTACTGACGTAACGTTATACTAAATTCAAGTGGGCACTAGAGACTGTCAGGCATTTTCCTATTTGAAAGAATCAGATTTCCAATTTGAATATTGCTATAATTCAGGCTGGGAAAATGCTGGAATAGACATTCAGTGGAAGTGAAGAGAATTTTAATTATGTACTTATCAAAGCTAAATACCCAATTTAAATTTAAAAATATTTAAGAGATCAACAATTCTAAGAGATCAATAAACAAGGAGCATGCTGCAATATTACTATTTTCATGGGAATAATTTTCTTTTTATTCCAAATTTACTAATTTCTTGAAGGCAAAGCAATATAATATTGTAGAAGCAGCATGAAACGGAGGGTCAGCAAACCTTGGTTCAAATTGAGACTCTTAAGATTTCTCAAATTCATCCAAAAATGTATTTAACTTTCTAATGGGAAATTATTGTTAGGACAATCATTCAAAATCATAATGTCAAAGCACTTAATCAACATGAAAGCACCCTGGGGTGGATGGTCCGCTCAGGAGTGAAGAACACACAATTGTCCTGAGCACTCACTCTGGGCTGCTCACAGCTACTTCTAACCCCAGCTCCAAGAGATCCAGCGCCCTCCTCTGGCCTCCACGGACATTGTACTCAAATACATACGAACATGCGTGCACACATTTACGCACACTGTAAAAATAGAAAGTTAAATCTTCAAAGAAAAAACCAGGCACTCTCTAGACAAACAGTAAAATTTATAATATCCTCTACAATCCATCCTCTGACAAAACTGGAAAGCATTGGGTGGGGCTTTTTTACATCCTCCTACCCAGACCTCCTTGGTACAGAGTAACTGGAGAATGCAGGTGAAATCACGTTACTTTCCTGTAGATTATTGTGTCGTTTACTGGTGCTCGCCATCTGGGCCACTCAGTGGAGAAGAACAAAGCGGAGGTGAAAGATATGAGCAGAAGTAATGGAGAACCAGCTGCTTCAATGAGCTTCTCAAGATTGTGCGGGTTTCTCCAAATTACCTGCACGGTGAACCTTTCACCTCCCCATGCCTGCCGCTGGATTCTTTCTCCCACAGCACTTTTGCAGGGAACTTCATTAATCACTTGCCACATGGTATTCTACTGCAGTCTCTTCATGCACTGTAATCGCCACTGGTCTAGAATATTGGATGAAAGAATGAGTGACTTCAGAACTCGAATCCCATTGGTACCCACATCCTCTTTTATAGTATTCAATTAACTTCTATGAAACTCTGTTTCTTTTACCCTTTATTATCCTGGAAATAAGGAAACCACCATCCACAGCCTCAGACACCCTGTTGTTGTGGGTGAACATTAGTGTAATATTGATAGCTACCAGCTTTGGAAACGTTGAGATCATTAATTAGAAGCAAATCACACTCAATGACGCAGAATACTGTTACTGGTCTAATTTTGTGTAGAAGGAAATTAATGAGTACAAGGGGGTGTACTTGAGGAAGATGGTAACAGATTAACGATGGACCAGGTGGTCTGAATGCAAACCTGTAGTTCAGTCAACCTCATTCCAGTTATGTTTGTGTGATTACTAAAGATCTGACACACTGAGACATTGATACCCCCCACAATACCACGTGATAAGCTAAAGGCTTCGAGGGGCAGGGATGTGGCTCAGTGATGTTAAGAGGCTTTGAGTTGGATGCCTGTTTGAGTTTGCTTTCTATTGTTGTGAGAAAGACAAGGAGGCAAAGAAAGTTTGTGAGGAAAGATGAATTTGGCTTAAATGCCCTGATCTCATTGTGTCGAGGAGGAGCAGGAACTCAGGACAGGAAGTGAAGCAGAGGCCATGGAAGAATGTTCCTTTGCTCAACACAGCACCCCAAAATGTTTGCATTTCTCCAGGTACCTGATTCTCAGTGCTGTATAGTATATAAACATGTGAACTGGACAGTGGGAAATAAGCTTCCCTCTCTTGGGCAATCTGTGCAGGGGACAAAGGGCATATAATTACACTGCAAAGCTGCTAAAGATAAGGCCAGGTGACTTTCATTATTTGTTTGGGAAATATACTTATTAGGAATAATCACCAAGAAAAGGCAAAACTAAATAACCATAGAAAACAATTTTAAATATTTCCCTAATATAAAAGACTCCAAAGATACACAAGTGTGAAACTGATTCTGAAATGAGTAGAAACGTGGAGCACATGTCCGTGGCCGACATTTGTCAGCTAATTTGGTAATGGAGCTCCCAGGGCTGAAGCCTTAGAGACGTGTGCAGCGTGATTTTTATTTCACACCTTTGTACGCCCTCTTGGAAACTTCCTTCACCACGATGACTAAGCTCACATCACCAGTCCTGTCTGAATATTTCATTCAACCTCGTAATGTTTTCTATATTTTGCAATTCTGTCATCTTATCTCTTTAAAGTTCCATAACTCACTATACTAAAGCAGTGAGACTTATCTCTTGGTCAGCCTCATCATTCTAGAACATGCTTGCTAAAATGGCTGTCATCATGATGGACGCTCACTTGCCTCTTGTTCTCAGCTGTAGCCAGCTCATTCTTGGGGTCAGCTCTAACACACACTACTGCAAGTCATGACAGGTCACTGTGGTGTATGGAGAGAGATTAAGAACAAATGGAGACAGGTTTAACAGCATTGACGGCACATTGAATTACTCTACCGCTAAAAGCATAATTGGTTCATCGGACTGGGCTACTGTATTTATCAACACAATGAATGGGTAGCTGAATATTAAATATAGTTGCGAGAAAATGGAGACAATTCACCTTTATTTTTGCATGATGCTTCTGAACAAAAATGTAATGGATGTGTCCGTGTATTTACAAAGGCAGCGCAGAACGGTATAATACAGAAAACAAAGCTCTATTACAGCCTATTCTTGATCGGGCGTTTCAGCGTGGACATGTGTCTCATTCGTTCTAAAAAAAAAAATGGTAACAAGAGTTAATGCACACAGAAGAATTAGAATCACCATCACAGCTTTCTGAATTTTAGCAATTAAAACATTTTTTTTTCAACTTTCAGGGTGTGTATTTAAGGCTGAACATTTGAATGAGTTAAGAATCTATTTTCTTCCTTGGTATCATTGTCTGGGGTGTATATAATATAGGACACTTACTGGTACTTTTTTAGATGACAAACAAGGGAGCTAATGGCACAAGAGAATTAACAATAGAATCTGAAATCAAATTAAATGTGATATTAAATGTGGAACAATATATAAAAGATGGGTCTTCATGGCAATTATAGAGGTTGCCAATTTGCTTATAGTAGATGGCCAGTTCAGCTACCTTCTCTACTATTGCTAAGAGTCTTAATTGGGGTCATCCTTTGTAGGATCATGGGGGTGTCCCTGGCATCAGGTTTCTCCCTAACCCCATCAAAATGTCTCTTTTGTTACTTTCAACCTCCAGGCTGCATCCAACCTGCCTCCTGAACCCAGCCTGACCAATCTGCTCCCTCTATTTCCCACCCCTCCATCCTCTTGCCACAAGTTTACCCAGGTCATCTTTTCCTTCCCAGGGAAATCCATGAATCCCTCTTCAGGTCCTCCTTGTTATCTAGCCTCTCTGGGGCTGTGGATTGTAGGTTGGTCATCTTATCCTTTACTCCTCATAACCACCTATGAGTAAGCACACACCATGTTTGTCTTTCTGGGTCTGGGTTACCTTACTCAGAATGATTTTTTTTTCTAATGCCATCCATTTGCCTGCAAATTTCATGAGGTCATCATTTTTTTTTACAGCTGAGTAGTATTTCATTGTGTAAATGTACCACATTTCCCATGATCTATTTTTCAGTTGAGGGGCATCTAGGTTGTTTCCAGGTTCTGGCTATTATGAGTAATGCTGCTATGAACATAGCTGAGCACATTTCCTTATGGTATGATTGGGCATCCTGTGGGTATATGCCTAAAATTGGTATAGAAGGTCTTGAGGTAACTTGATACCCAATTTTCTACAAACTCCCTAGACCGATTTTCAAAGTGGCTGTGCAAGTTTGAATTCCCACCACCAGTGGAGGAGTGGTCTTCTTAGTGCATGTCCTTTCCAATATAAGATATCACCAGTGTTTTTTATCTTAGTAATTTTGACAGGTGTAAGATGATATCTTGAAGGTCTTTTGATTTGCACACCTGGTTAAGCAATTCTTTTTTTTAATTGATTTTTATTGAGCTCTACATTTTTCTCTGCTCCCCTCCCTGCCATTACCTCCCCTTCTACCTTCTCCCATGGTCCCCATGTTCCTTATTTACTCAGGAGATCTTGTCTTTTTCTACTACCCATGCAGATTATTAGATCTATGTATGTCTCTCCTAGGGTCCTCATTGTTGTCTAGGATCTCTGGGATTATGGTTTGAGGGCTGGTTTTCTTTGCTTTATGTTTAAAAACCACTTATGAGTGAGTACATGTGATAATTGTCTTTCTGGGCCTGAGTTACCTCACTCAAAAAAATGTTTTCTAGCTCCATCCATTTGCCTGCAAAATTCAAGATGTTGTTTTTTTTTATGATTTGTAGTATTCCATTGTGTAAATGTACCACATTTTCCTTAAGAAACTGGTCATCAAAAGAACAAATAATCCAATAAAAACATGGAGTACAGACCTAAACAGAGAGCTCTCAACAGAAGAATCTATAATGGCTGAAAGACACTTAAGGAAATGTTCAACATCCTTAGTCATCAGAGAAATACAAATCAAAACAACTCTGAGATTCCACATTATACCTGTAAGAATGGCCAAGATCAAAAACACTGATGACAACTTATGATGGAGAGGTTGTGGGGGAAACGGAACACTCCTGCATTGCTGGTGGGAATGCAAGCTGGTACAGCCCCTTTGGATGTCAATGTGGCGATTTCTCAGAAAATTGGGAAACAACCTTCCTCAAGACCCAGCAGTACCACTTTTGGGTATCTATCCAAAGGATGCTCAATCGTGCCACAAGGACTGTTTGAGCGATTCTTTGAGTGTCTTTCGAACATTTGAGATTCTTCTGTTGAGAATTCTCTGTTTAGATCTGTACTCCATTTTTTAATTGGATTATTTAGTATTTTGACGTTTCCCTAATTGTCATCAGAGATCCTCTACCCAGGAACTGAGGGGAGGATGGAAGTAGGGGCTGGGATCCAGGGAAAAGCACTGCACTGAGCTCTGGGAGTCTTGCAGAAGAAAAGGAAATGGGGGTGTGCCAGTCAGAGGGTCACTAAAAGGGAACCCACCAATTCAGCAGACCTCAGCTCCTGGGACATCATGAACACTGGACCAACAGTAAGGGATCCTGCATGGGACAGACCTTGGCTCTCTGCATATGAGTAGCAATCGTGTAGCTTGGTCTCTTAGTCAGGCTTCGAACAGTGAGAGCAGGTACTCTGCTCTCTGGTACTTAATTGGCTTTTGGGAGCCTGTTTCCCTGTGTTGGAATGCCTGACCCCTCCTTGACATAAGGGAAGGAGCTTGGTCCTGCCTCAACATGATTGCCTTGCTTTGTGCAACCCTGTCTCTTTCTGAATGGAGAGGAAGAGTGGATGGGGTCGGGGTATGTAGGGATAGGGAGGGAAACTAATTGGTATGTAAAATAAAAGAAAAATGTTATTGAAAATGCAAAAAAAGAAAGTGAATCATAGCTTTCAGGATAAAAGTTAAGTTTGGGATGTATTTATTTATTTTGAATACAGTATTTACAATAATTCATTTGTGCCTATATTCAATGTATTTTGATATTATTTACCACAACTCCCTTTAACTCCTCTCAGATCCAACTGTTACCTGTCCTCTCACAACTTGTGTCCTCTCCTTAAAATATTTATAATTTTTCATGTGTATGGGTGTTTTGTGTGAACACATGTCTGTGTTTGCTTGCAATAATCTCACAGGACAACAGAGAGTATTGTATCCCCTGGAACTGGAGTTAGACAGGTGCATGCTACTACTGAATGGTGTGGTCCTTGAACCCAGGTCCTCTAGAAGAGCAGGCAGTGCTCTTACCTACTGACTCATCTCTCCACACTCCACCCCTCACACACACATTTATTTTTAACCCACTGAGTTCAATCTGTGCTCTCCATATGCTTGTGGGCATGAGGCTGTCAACCCTAGTGTGGCTGACTACCGTGAGCAGCACTAACAAGAAAACTGACTCCCTCTCTTCTTCAGAAGCCATCATTGTCAATACTTCTGATATAGGCATGGAGGCCCTTCCTTCTCCATGTTAGAATTTGTCTTGGCTTGGTTCCATCCAGGTCTTGTGTAAACAGCCTTCAATGCTGTTGAGTTCACAGAAGCCTGGCCTTGGCAAAAAGACAGGTTCGCTTTGGTCCTCCCTAACTTTTAGCTCTTAGATTTCTCTCTCCCTCTTCTGTGAGTGACCTTAAGCTTTAGGAGGACACATGACACAGATATCCCATCTGTCTGTAATGGACAGTGAGCGTTTGGAGGACACGTGACACAAACATCCCATCTGTCTGTGATGAACAGTAGGCACTTGAGGGACATGGGACAGAGACACCCATCTATATGTGATGGTCCTTAGCTTTAGGAGGACATGGAACACAGAAACCCATCTGTCTGTGATGGTCCTTAGCTTTAGGAAGACATGGGACACAGACACCCATCTGTCTGTGATGGACTGTAAGCGTTTGGAGGACACGGGACACAGACGTTCATCTGTCTGTGATGGACAGTAAGCGTTTGGAGGACACAGGACTCAGACACCCATCTGTGGCTGTCCACTCCATAGTCTCTTTATTCTCCATGCTCTAACCAGTTGTGAGCTTCTGTACTATGCACTCTTCACTGCACAAAGAATCTTCCCTAATGTGATCTGAGAATTGCACTGACCTGTGTATAAGGATAAAATTAAAAGGCCCAATCCTACCAGTTGTTTATCAATAGTGTAGCTTCACCCTTGTGGCCCGTAAGCTAAACCTTAGGTTCTTGGTCACATTTATAGCTCCAAGCATGAGTCTCCTCTGTAGTACAAGCCTTTTATCCAATCAGAAAGCAGATAATTCCCATAATGTTCACAGTATCTCGCTGTGCTGGCCATCACTGTCACTCACAAGGTTCACAGCTGGGTAAGCACGCTGATGATTTTTCTCTCCCAACTTCCTGCTTAGCACCAGCTGAGCTGACCAGCAGGGTGGGAGGTTCATAGTCAGTACCAACTTGATTTCTCCATGTCCTATGGGCAAATCATCAGGTATCTTTAGCAAGAGCATCTTACCATCATGTTCCAGTGGATAAAAACAAGAACAATGGCCCGTATTGTTTGTGTTTGTTTTTGTTTGGTTAATTGGTTGGTTTGTTTCTTTTTTTGGAAGTTGTCTCTGAGACACCTTGACCGACAACACAGAGGAGGTATTGAACACATGGCACTGGTTTGCATTTGACAGTGTATGACTTCTGGGAAAAGCATTATGCCCTGTGTATGTCCAAGAAAGAAAGATGAAAAAGAAGGATTTTGAGAAATAGGAGATGAATTAGAATACTTTTAGTCTCCCATGAAAAAAAAAACAGCTCAGTCTAGACTATTGGGCATTTGGAAAGTAGTTGGCAAGTCTGTATGACCTCAAACATGCCTGGGTGCAGGTGTAATGCGTGTCACAACCCTGTGTTGCCACATCATTCTCTTTGATAGCCCTTATTACAGATTCTCTTTGGTTAAGTATTCTCCCATGCTATACAGAAAAGAAAAGCTGGGAGCTTAAACCACTGAGCAATTCTGTTAACAAAAACTAATAAGAAAGATCTGAAAGAAGACTAAGAACTGTCTGCTGTTATGCTACCTAGGTACTTGAGGTGTGGGTCAAGTTTGGAATTCATGCCTCCAATCATAATGGCACCAGATCTATACAAAATGGGGAACATGTTTGCATCCTCAAAAGGCAGAACCAAGGAGCTGAGAAGCATCCTAGAGGAAAACAAAAAAGCATCTGCACAATTTAATAAGGGAGTCTTCTGTCCATAATTGTTGATAGTAGATATTATTATTGAACTCTTCCTAGTAATAAAATGTCTAATTCAGTAGGCATTCAATGTTGGTGTTCATTTCCTTTTGTGGGAAGAACATCCTCTTACCATAAAGCGCCGTGGGGGTTGGTGTAATTTTGCTTCGGTCAACTCTCAAATCGGAACTTGCCCCACCTTTCCCGTCTCTGTGGACCTGGATACAGCTCATCTTTGTTTGCTCACCTGTAAAACAAGGATAATCTTTATCTCCGAATATATGAAAATTGAATTTTAATATGAATGTAAATCAAAACCTTGGCATATAACCGCTCAATAATTGGTGAACGTTTTAATAATTAATTGTTCCTGCAAACTGATTTCTTTTGAAACACAGGTGTTGCCTCTTCTCATCCTCTCACAAGCCAGCAGGAGGTAATAAGGTCTTCATGTCACAGAGAATACTGAGGCATTGAGACACGGGTTCACATGGATAGTACATGGCAGAGACAAGCTATACACATGTATCCATGACTCGTGCTTTTACATTTTACCATATTCTAGTCATATCTCCTATCCAGAAACAGATTCATGCTGTGTAATGATGTGAAATTATCTAACTGGAAAATATGAAACAAAATTGCACCAGTTCAAGTCACCACATACATAAATATGTGATCGGCTCAAATGCATGCAGTAGGTAATATGGAAACCTTGTACATCTGCCTAATGGGGTCATGGGAAGACTCTTGTCTCCTTCTTATATTCCCCTCTATTTGGGGACCGTTATAATCCTGGAGAGGTGTTTAAATTTACTTTTTTATTTGTTTATTTGATGTGTATAGTATATGCCTGAGTGTGCATACCTGCATCGCCCATCTGCAGGAGTTCATATAGAGGTCAGAAGAGAACATTGGATACCTGGAAACTATTTTTACTGGCAGCTGTGAGTTTCCATATAAGTTAGTATCTCAATCAGGGACTTCTGCAAGAAAAACAAGAACGCTTAATGACTGGACTCTATCTCTAGTGTCTAGTCAGAAGAATTTTAAGACTGCTAAACAATAGACCCAGATCATCCAAGTTTACCCAAGCAGATTTGGGTAAAATCCATAAAAAGATGGCTTCACCCTTGTATGCAACAAGTCATTTGCTTGTGGTCATCTATACCTCATTTGATTTTCTGATTTATATTGGTTAGAAACAAATCCACTACTGTTGATAGTTTTCCAGGATGCTTTGTCTCATCACAGTCTGAGTTATGTGAACACAACTGATGGGTTTAAAAAATAATCATTTCATCGACTAACTGATTGTTGGAGAGAGGTATAGTTGGTCATTTCCCCCCTCTGAGTTAAAGCATTTCTACTTTAAATATAGATAACCTTTCATAACTTTTTATCTATACTCTTTTGATAAGGTAGGGGATAAAAATAATACTCCATAGAACTTAATGTATATTCAAAGTTAATCTGAGAGGTTAGAGAAAAAGGCATGCACCACCACCACCTGGCTTTTTTTTTACTTCAATTGTTTTTATTTTAATTTTTTAAGATTTACTTATTTATATGTAAACAGTGTTCTGCCTACATGTATACCTGCATGGCATAAGAGAGCACCAAATATCAAAAATGGTTGTGTGCCATCATGCCAACACAACTTTTTACAGACTTTGAAAGAACAATACTTAACTTCATATGGAAAGACAAAAACTCAGAATAGCTAAAACAATCCTGTACAATAAAGGAACTTCTGATGATATCAACATCTCTGTTACAGAGCTACAGTAATAAAAACAACATGGTATTGGCACTATGTTCTTAATAAAGGCTTGGAATTATTGACTTGAGTGTAGGAAACATTATCATTAATGGTGTTCACATGAGGTCATTAGGATTATTGAAAGAGAAACGTTAAAAATTATTTCCAGATTTTGTTTTGTTTTTGTTTGAGACAGGGTCCCACTATGCAGTCCTGGCTGATGTAGGTGGGTCTTCTTTCTATATGTTGCTTTCATTGGTTAATTAATAAAGAAACTGCTTTGCCTGATAGGTCAGAACATAGGTGGGTGGAGCAGACAGAACAGAATGCTGGGAAGAAGGGAAGTGAGTCAGATGCCATGATTCTTTGACCCAAGACAGATGTAGGCTAGAATCTTTCCTGGTAAGCCACCACCTCATGGTGCTACACAGATTACTAAATATGGGTTAAAGCAAGATATGAGAATTAGCCAATAAGAGGCTGGAACTAATGGGCCAGGCAGTGTTTAAATGAATACAGTTTCCGTGTAATTATTTGGGGTAAAGCTCACAGTGCAAGAGCCAGGCAGCGGGAAGCAGCCCGCAGCTCCTTCTACACCTGACTGTCCTGGAACTCCCTTTGTAGACCAGGAAGACCAGACTGACCTTGAACTCAGAGATCCACCTCCTTCTACCTTCCAGGTGCTAGAAATAAAGATATGTGCCACCAACCAAGCCTATTTCAAGATTTTTGACCTAAAAGTTTTGACAACCAAGGCGGAAAGAAATGGAAGGAGTGAGGGAAGAGGTGAGTCAGGAAGAAATGGAGAGAGGGAAGAAATGTGAACAATAGAGAAAGAAGAGTGGAAGAGAGGAACTGAAGAGCTGGGAGGAAAGGGGAGAAGAGCAGAGAGCAATGGAGGGGAGGAGAAAGTAGAAGAGGCAAGTAGAGAGGTGTGTTGGAGGCAAAGAGAAAAGAAGGAAAGGAGAATGGAGGGGGAGGAGAGAAGGGTAGAGGTAGGTGCCTTTCATCACCATGGGTTTCTAACTTCCATGAGTGGGTAGTTTTAGATATCCTAGTTAATTAAGTATTCTTCCACAATAGTAATATACATTTCATTCTAATTTGATCAATACTTTACATAGCTCATAACTATATAACATATTAGATTACAAGATAGTATCGCATAAACATTTTCCTTACATTTTTTCTATCTTCCTTAACTAATTGCCATTATTAGCTAGCATTGCAGAGAAATGGAGAATCCTGAGTCTCCTGATGATTCAAGGTGCTTATCTGCACACTCATCTGAGGCTCTCACTGGTATAGGATGCACTCCTCAATTCACGGTCCTATCTGAACTATACGAAATGAGGAAAACTCTCCCATCTTTGTTTGTCTTCTTGGCAGAGATACAGTCAAGGGCAGCTAACACCCAGGAGCCCTGAAACCCATGTTAAAAACCAATTCATTTTCAGAACACTGGTTGTCATTCTTATTACCTCTTATAAAGGTCAGAGTAATAAGCAAAAATTGCCAAGAGTGTGTCACACTTTTCATAGTTTAGTGAAGAAAACGAGATGTCAGCAGAATTTCCCACAATTCCCCAAGAGGGGGCATCATAATAGCAATATAAGATATTGGTGTTTACTTTGTGAGTACTGGAGATTGGGGTTGTCCTGAGTGACCAAATTGCTCTTCCACTTAGCCAATTTGTCAGCCCCGGAGCCCTAACTTTTAAATCCAGATTCTACCAGCTGCTGATGAGCCAGTGGTATACAATAAAAGCTTAAATGGTTCTCCTCAAACTTTCTTTGTAAAATGTGAGACCTCTCCCAAATTTCCTCTTATTACTTAATTATATTAAAATATAGCTATGAATAATCTATTTCCGCTATAGTGTATTAACAATTTCTTGAAAAGCATAACAATAATATCAAGATTACCATGTAAGTTTTCCAATCATAGGAATATGAGGAAAATAGGTTGTCTTTGTCTTGGATGGAGATGCCATCTCTTATCTCAGGTGTTCTTCAGTGCAGGATCACTTGTGGTCACATAAATTTCCACTGAACCAGTGTCCTATGGGTTTTGTCTTGTGAATTAAAAGAATGAAAATCATGGTCAATAGGAAGATAGTTTAGAAGGGTGTCTTTATAGGTTCATAAATGATCGCTCAAAATAGTCAAGATAGAACTCCTGCATAACAGGATGGGATCCCTGAAATGGGATAATCTGATTTTCTAGAAGATACTTTAATGGGACTGATGGAAGATACTAGGTTGAGGCATAGGACATATTCAGTCCAGTTGATTCACCCACAAAGTGCTCACCTGCTTTCTCTCGGTTTTGGCCACGCGCTAAGTATAGGTGCTTGGAAGCCATGCTTCTTTAGGGAAAGGGAGATAATGAGAAACAAGATTACCTTCTGGTATCCCTGACCTCATGCCAGGATGGAACCATGGGTACTTTTTTCTTCTGCCCAAGGACAAGAGGTCACTTCCTCAAACTCTCTGATGGGTTTCTGTCAGTATTCGCAAGCAAAGAGAGCAAGTGCTAAGAAGCCCACTGTAAACAACCTTTGTAGCTCTATTAAACAGATCAACCCCATTGAAATGTATTGGGAAATTACTAGCAAGCCCTCTTTAGGACATGCAACTTATGACCAATGCCACGGAAAGTTGACAATTATAAATATTTCATATGTAACAGAGCTTTAAGTAATTGTGTTGCATATATGACTTTTCTACACACACACACAAAAAAAAACTTGTCAAAAACTAGAAATGGAAATAATAGGCAATCAGACTACTTTGTGAGGAGTACAAGTTAAGTATCCTATCCAGATGTTAGAAGATGGCTCCATCCACCCCTTTTCTCTCTCCTGTGCACCTGTTAAGCACAGATAAGAGCTACTCAAAGTTAGTGGAGTCCCTATATTTAGCATCACGCCAACTTGCTTTTGGTTAGTGCCTAATTTGAAATCATTTGAATTTAAACATCTAATTCAGAAAAGATGACTCAGGGCATTACTTTCCTTATCCTTGGTGCTCTTAATCAGTTTCTTTCAGTTTCTATGTATAGCAGATGCAGATTTTATTTCCCAAATCACTAGCCTTTTAAATAAAGAAAATACTTTTTTTTCTCTTCCTACCAGAAAATATTATTATGTAGCAAGTATATAGCAAGGCCTTCTTTCCAGCCCTTCCTTTATGTGTTACCTTTAGCGGTATCTGAAGAGAATGCCACACAGGAGCAGAAAGGATGGATCTGATAAAATTCTCATGCTCCCTTTATTTCTATATCATCCCCTTCTTACTATAAGAAGAGACAATGATGATGGACACTCTGCTTAGGCTTCTAACACAACTACTCTTGAAGATGTTTTATTAAAATATTAGCTTAGCATGCACGAGGCCTTGAGCTTATCCCAGCATCTTCCCACACAACACAGCACTTTTATTAAAAAAATAATAATAATAAGAGATGGGCCCAGGAAGATGATTCAGCAGGTAAAGGTGTCTGTCACCAAGCCTGATGATCTGAATTTGATCCCTTTAACTAGCAGGGTGGTGTTGGAAGGAAACTCCTTGTTGGTTCCCAGCTGCTGGCTAGCTTAGACCTGAAATAATCACACAGAAGCTGTATTAATTAAATCACTGCTTGGCCCATTAGTTTTAGCTTCTCTTATATTTGGCTAACTCTTATATTAATTTATTTCTATTAATCTGTGTATCGCCACGTGGCTGTGGCCTACCAGCTTAAGTTTCAACCCATGTCTGTCTTTGGCGGCTCCATGGTTTCTCTCTGACTCTGCCCTTCTTTCTCCCAACATACAGCCTAATTTTCACTACCTAGCTAAGTTCTTCCATGCTACAGGTCCAAAACAGTTTCTTTGTTTATTAATGGTCATCATAGCACACAGAGAGGACTCCCACATCAGGGTGGATAGAGAGAGATGACACCTTTGGGTTGTTTTCTGATAACCAGTTGCATATAATGGCTCACACAAACCTATGTATACAATTCACATATTCAGAATGAATAAGTAAACATAATTTTAAAATAAAATAGAGTGATAATAAAAACTTTATTGTTCATACGTTTGATAAAAGCTATATTACAGTCATTTGGTTACCCTGGATTTCTAGAACAGGAATCTGATAGAGTGAGGAAAACAGATCCTACAATCAAATAGTTTTATTTCTTTCTAAGAGAGTCCATGGCATACATATATACTCCTTTTTTTCTGGTTTCCATTTGTAACATCTAAAAATATTTCGATCTTGCTGTCACTTTGCAAATCTGTTGCTTTGAAGTATGTCCAGCAAAATAATTATGAGTTCACTATTCTCCTGAACTAATGAATTCATTTTGCAAACCACAACTTATTTACTAAAGGACAAGGTCACTAACTACCCATCAACTCTGCAAATTAAGTGAAACACACAAAGGAAGCAGTTTGCTGGCTTCTCCCCAATCAGTTCATGTCAGTTACTTTTGTTTACATTGAGTCTATACTTAGGTATTTTGATGTGAGAAATAATGCAAGTAAAATCAACTGGAACCCCCCCCCCCAAAAAAAAAAAACTTTAACTACTGAAAACAGCCCTCATTGCCAGGAGCATCATTGTTTCAACTCCTAGCTACAAAGTTGCACTTAAGTGAAACTGCTGGGTCCATTCATGAGATAGTTAAAAACACAAAATCCAACCTCTGATGAAGTTTATGCAACATTTCTTTGATAGTCAAGAGTGTAGAGTTCTTTTCTTAACTGGTGCATATAAGAGTCAACCCTATCCCAAAGCTTCCTCAGATAGCAAGTGGTAGGTCAGAGATGGATAGAGTCAAATAGAACAAGATGGGGAAAAACAGGTAAGTAGGGAATAAAAAGACATTCATAGATTGCACCTCAGGTTTGTGGCTAACGAAGCCAACTTTCTTTCTGAAAGGCACAATTGAGATTGGCAGATAAACAGCTCAAAGCTACCAGCAGTGTTTTTCTACCTAGAAAGACTTG
Source organism: Microtus oregoni (assembly GCF_018167655.1). Lineage (NCBI taxonomy): Eukaryota > Metazoa > Chordata > Mammalia > Rodentia > Cricetidae > Microtus > Microtus oregoni. Next base: position 7,368,799 of record NW_024543077.1, on the reverse strand, counting down.
GAGCTCTATTAATTATTACGCTCCAGAAATATGCTATGCGCATAAAAGGTAAGGTAGACGTATTATCAAGTTAAATAGTGCACAGCACCCTCCTACTTGTGAAAGTGTATCATGACCACAGGTAGATGGCTGTGAGCACCGCACACTGTGCATTTATTCAGAAGTGGTTAGCGTCGTTCCCCTCCTTCCTTGCCACGTTCTTGCGGAACTAAGTTCTCCCTTAATGAGAGGATGACTAGATGATTAAAATGCGTAGTCAAGGAGTGTTGAGTTCCGTGGTGCTTTGTTGATAATCCCTTCACAACTGGGAGCATAAGTCCTTTTGTTTCAGAAGCCATGGGAGGTGAAGCTGCAGGGGAGCCATTTATTTCAGGCAAGCTTCCATGATCCACGGCACTTGGGAGTCATGCCTCTGTGCTATTCCATTTAACGCTAAAGGCCAGAATTACATTGAGTGCAGCCAAGTTCCTGTTCTCCTCAATTTAGCGTTAGATTTTCAAATTTATATGCAACAGGTTTCCATGAGATTAGGATCGACCAATAGCTACCAGCTCATAAATCAGTCAGAGGCTGAATACAGCCGTGAGCCATTAAGGACTCGGGATTTGGGAGTTGTGGTGCATGTTTAGACATTCACCTTGTATGTTTCAGCGGCTACAGTATCCATCCTGCTAACTGCTCTGTGTACAACAGGACTGTTGTTCAATGGGCCAGCCCAGGAAGTGGAGTTAGCAAAGCCGCTGTGTTCATTGGAATGGTAGCTTTATTTTTTTCTTCACAAATTCCCATGGGAGCTAGCAGTAGCCCTATGAAAGAAAAGAAATGATACCTACTGGAGGCTAAGGGAAATGTATAGAAGCGAGCATTTCTTCTTGTAAATAGACTAAAATGTCTATGATGAAATGTGACTAATTTCCTAGCAATTATAATGAATAATAATGGCATTTGTAATATATATCATGGTGAGAAAACTTAATGCCACTGTTGAAATCGATGATACAAATAATTGGACGTGAGAACGCTGTTGAACACTGTAGAAAATTTTGACCATGCCAACTGCTTTGTCTTCAAATTCATGCAAATGTCAAAATGTATTTAAAAATGAATCAAATCCAAGTGCTACTAAGAATTTAATGTTCCATTTAATGATTTGGGCTGAATTCTAATCTTCTTTAACATCATATTAAAATATTATGCAGCAAAAATAGTTCCTCCATTTCCTTAATCATATTCTTTGCTGCAGTACTTAGCAACTATTATCTTGGGAGCTCAATCCCCAGCACCGTATGAATTGGACAAATGATACATATACAGGGTATGGTGGTGCACACTTGTGCCCCAGAACTTGGAAAGGAGAGGCAGGCAGATCAGAAATTCAAGGTCATCCTCTGCTATATATTGAGCCCAAATACAGTCCAAGCTACATGAAACCTCTCTCAACAAGTAAGCGAGACCACAAGCATGCTGCATGTCTCGTGAGTTCCAGAAGTCCTATCCTGTTGTGGTTCTGTGAGTCATACAGTAACAGCCAGTGCTTGGTCCTCATGATTGGTCAGCATTGCTCAGGTAGACTCCAGCTGCTGCTGTCTTCCTCCCTCGTTTTGGAGAACAGAGCAATGGTTTGCAGGGTTAAGTGCTTTGATGGGGGTTGTATATGCCAAGCTGATAAAAGAAAGAGGCCATTTAAATGCCCTAAGGGAAGAAAAGGTCCATCTATCAACAAAACAACAATTTAGACAAAGTGGCTACTGTCAATAAATCTAAAAGCAATATTCAGAGTAATGAGAAGCAATTACTGGAATGAGCGGCAGCAGATCCACTCTGCAGACTTGGTTTTGCCATTTTCCATTAAAGGGCAGCGTGATCTTGAAATAAAATCTCTCATCTCAACTTAAAAAATGGAATATCCATCTTGTCCACTACAAATGGATCACAAATATCCAAGTTGCATCTTTCCTGAGTTCCAGAATTCCTATCCTGGTGTTTTGTGGTGGGTAATGTGAATCATACAGAAACATCAAGTGGCTAACACACTGAGAGCAAGACCCCAAAGTAATAGGTTTTTTATGTTGTTATGTTTTATTACAATCCCCTAGGAACCTTTTTTTAAATGAGGTGCAGAGAGTGAGTGGATTTATATGGGAGTAGGAACTGGGATGAGTAGAGAAAAGGGAAACTGCTATCAGGATATATTATGTGAGGAAAAAAAAACACATTTTCAATAAAAGGAAAAATGAGGTAAGAATAAAAAAGATCAACTTACAAGGAGACATCCTTTATAAAGTAGGAAGTAAGGAAACAAGGACACGATAGTCCCTGGTAGCTCTTTGAAGTACACTAACAGCGAAATGTGCCATAGTAGACTTCACTGTTATTTAAGCTAGAGAGGACACAGCAGGAGTTCCACGGCATGTCCCCTCTGCTGAAACGTTAATCTGCTAGGTCTGCAAGGAGCTAGGGACTTGGTAAAGGAGACAGAGTCTTCAAGGAGTAGCTTAAACGCTCAAACCTAACTGCAGTCCTCTGTCAATACTGACGGAATCACTGAGTAGAGAAGTTCCTCAAAACACTACAAATTGAGCGACCCTCTGACCCAGCTGCAGCACTGCTGTTTATACACCCAAATGCGCTCCGTATTCTACCGTTGAGAGACCTGCATTGAGAGTTAGTGCTGCTCCATTCACAATACCAAAGAAGTGGAATGAGTCTAGACGTCCGTTAATGAACGGATAATGAAAACCTGGTGCGTTTACAAAGTGGAATGTTATTCAGCCATAAGGAAAGACACAATAGAGAATTTTGTATGAAGAGAGATGGAACTAGGAAATACCTTAAGTGAGGCCACTGAGACCCAGAGAGACTAACAACCATGCACACATTCTTCCAATAATAGCCTAGCTTGAGACTTTTTTTTCTACATTGTTTTTTTTTTCTATTCATGTATTTGGGAGTGAGTGTTGATAAAGACTAGAAAATGGTTATGTGGGGGAGGGAAGGCTCTAACTGTGTGGTGGGGAAGGTAAGAAAATACATTCAATGTGAAGATGAAATAGGAAACTGGTGGCAGATGGGTAAAAATAGGGACAGGGAAGGCGAGGAGATGGGGGTGAAGAAGAGAGTATCAACCAAAAGGTGAGTATTAAGCAAAGACAAGCGTTGTGATTTTCCCCTTCTAGTTAACAACAGAGGATTTTAATCTAACTTAGTATGTCGCTTCATTTTTGACAGTAAAATATATACAACTACTTGTATACAAACTGTAAAAGCAATGAATTACATGGAATCTGCATGTATATTTTAGGAAGTCAATTTTCCAAAATGATTCAGAAATACAAATATATTATTCCATGATCATATCCTCTGAAAGAACCACAATTTAAGATGAGAAGAGTCAGCACAGAAATAAATGATATTTTCTTATAAGTTACAGTCAAAAGGGAAGTGGGCATTACATGACCAAACAAGCTATTGAATAGAGTCAAGACTGAATTATAGAAAACGCTAAAGATTGGGTTTTGGCCTGTGTTTAAGGCCTGATAGCCCACTGAGCCGGGCTAGGTCCACTGCGCCAGGAAGACTGCATAATCTTAGGAAAGCAACAAAGAGATTGGAATACCTGCCTTCCATTTGACCTTTATTTTTCTGTCAGTGGACTTGTTCTTCACACTGGAAAAAGAAGAATGAACATAAATAAAATAAAACCGCCTGTTCCAGCAGGTGAGAAATAGTCTGAGTTTGTCCTTAGACCCTACGTGCTGCCCGTGCTCCACGTCCAGATGAATTCCAGGTTAGAGAGACTTCACTTTCACGCTGTGGAGTGTTTACAGATGTGACATTCGTATGCTTTTGGTAGTTTTGATGAACCAGTGTGGAAGGACTCACATGTTATGGAAGTTAAAGGGGTAAGGAAGTAAAGAGTCAGTACTGGGCATGGTCAATGTTGGCTTGGGAAGAGGCTAAGCGTGCTCAGTGGTCACAGAGGATGGAAAGTAAAGACATCAAAACTTACACCTTTGGACTGTAGGAGTCATCTTAAGGTGGGGATTTAGCAATTTAAAATAATGTGTACTTTGTATATGCATGATGAAGGATAATGTTGAAGAGAAATAATCCTATTCTGATCACAACATCAGCAGAACAAAACTTTTCCAAAATAATTTTCTGTTCTCTTTTGATTTAAATTGATCAGATGTCTCAATTTGAGCAACTGAAACACATTCACAATTCACCAATTATAGCTAAAATGAGAAGTGGGCCTTGTTCATTACCTAAAGAGGAGAGATTTATCACATAGCGTCAATTCATACTTGATTTATACCATATTCTGCATTTTCAGCTGTGAGCTAGATGAAAATATAATGTCCATACTGCAGTAGCCCTTCAATGGGTAGAGCAGGCAAACACAACTTCAGTGTGCACAACCCTCGTTCTTTATGGTCTAGTTGGGTAGAATTAGCCTAAACAGCATACTCAAATTTCAATGATCACAGTTTATGAATTTTCACTGAGTATCTGAAGTAAAAATTTTTAGTTTTCCTTCAGTTCACAAATCAAGAAGATAGGAAGTATGCATCATGATCAATGACTTCTTGTGGCAGCTGTCAATGGTTGGTCACTCTGCATCTGTTATTCAGTTTAGGCAGAAACATGAAGATGTGGGGTTTACATCTGCCCTGATATATATATATATATATATATATATATATATATATATATATATATATACTATTTCTTTGTATGTAGTAGATTGATTAATAAACAGATTGATAGATATAAAGATATTCATATATATGTGCGTATATATAGTTTCTTTTATGTGGGTTTTTGTACCGGAAAAATCTGATACAAATAGTAAAGTCAGTTTATTTGAGAATTCTAAGAAAAATCTTGTGGTTAAATAATAAATCTAGACAAAATGAATAGAACAGGGATAAAGAATGAATACAATACATGCAACCCTCCGGTGAAACTTAGCTGACAGCTTTAATACACATGCACAGCATATGTGTTAGTTATTGTTGGACTGGAGAATGACTATGAAAGTGGGAAATCTATAAACTACCCAACTACGACTTGTATCAGAAAATATCTTGGCTGTGGAAATAAATACCTCAGCTTATCAAAGCCCTGTAATTACAGTTCTCGGAGACAGAGAGATGATTCCCAGGGGTTTCTGGTGAGCCAGATTAGCTTAGTCAATGAACCTCGGGTCCCAGTGAGAGACATTCTCTTACAAACACAAGAAAGTTAGCTCCTGTGGAAGGACACCTGAGAATGACCTCTGGCTTCCACGCACATTTGTGTACACATGAAAATGCACACACACACACACACAAATCACCGTGATTGTTGATAATTTCAAAAGACTTTCCAGACAGGAATAATGGTGCTTTGGCATTAGTATGGTATTTATTTCTGGTGAAGCATACAGGAAGTGACTATTGAGTAGAACAGAGACAAGAATTCTCAGATGACCTCTAGAGTTAAATGCCTTGATCCTGGATGTGTGTTGTTCTCTTATTTACATAACAAACCATCACAAATTATCAGCTTACAACAATGAAAATTCATTGTCTGCTTATAAATGAAAGATCGTTTTACTGAACTCATTCCTACAAGAGGAAAATCTTACAGGCATGAAGTCAGAGGTCTAGCATGTGTGTAGTACCAGGGAGATTCCAGTTATTGGCAGAGTTCCTTCTCATGTGTCTATAATACAAGATTCCTGTGTTTTCACTGGCTGGTGACTGAGGTCAGCTGGTTGGACTGCCTTCTCAAAGCCAGAAAGAAGGGCTCAAGTCCTTCTCGTGCCTCCGACTTCTTTGACAGCCAGAGAAAGCTGCCTGCTCTTGAGAGCTTGTGCAGTCAAACTGTTTATGCCCGGGTATTGTAAGATGGCCTCCCTATTTTAGTGCCCACTAATTACATCAGAAAAAGTATATCATTTCGTTTAACGGAACAGATCCAGGAGTCATAGCAATCTGCTCATGACAGTCCTTGAGAAGCGACTCAGTTTCCTCCGGTTTGTGACTGGCTTCTGTGCTTTGAAACACTCTCTGAGAACTGCTGGTACACAGACAGAAAATTTGTGAAATAAGTTTCCAAATATGGTGGGAAATATAGAGATTTGTTTATTTTCAATGCAGCCTGGAAGAGTGTGAAATTAAGAAGAGATCAAAGACTACAGTGAACCTGTAAGTAGACACTACCAAGTATAGGAACCTCTTTCTTTGGTAAAGAACATGTATCTAAGGAGGATCAGGTTTTCTTGATCACACATGTGTTGAGCTCAACTTGGGACTGTCTTTGAACCTATTTGAACCTTCATGGCTCTTAACTCTAAAAAGAGGAATTGTTTCTCTGCCATGTTATGATCTGATTCAGCCTTCTGACATGATTTTTTGTGACAATGTGACAATAAACTTTCATTCAATTATCAAAATATATGCTACAGCCTCTTATGATTCTGAAAGTCTGAATAATATATTCCTAATTCCACAAATAAATAGATGTATCATTGGAAGACAAGAGCTAAACTCAGAAATGGCCAAATCTCAATGATGTACTATATTGGGAAAAATGTCAGAAACAGTCCAAAAATAAAAATTAAAAAAAAACAGCAGCACACTTGAGATTGATGCTGTTTTATATGTATCTCACTTATGTGATAATTAATATTTTGGTTGTTCTAGCATCAAACTTATTTTTGATTTCTGAATGTGCAACAGCTGGCAGTAGGGCAGAGGCATCAGAGAAACGTGTAGGATGACAGGGAGAAACCAGTCTACATTTCATGCCCCTGTAGATGCTCAGCAGAGTGGATAAGCCACTTTCAGATAATTGAGATTTGAGCAGATGTGAATTTGTTCTCATTAGGATTCATGGTTCCAAGCCATACACAGCGCAGGGAAACAGCTACTGAGCAGCAAACGGGATGCCCACCCTTCCCGTGTCTTTAACAGAAGCCTCCCAGGCAGCCTCACGCTAAAAATAAATAAATAACAGGCAGTTTCATAAGTCATTTGTGCAGCTAAAGGAATCATTAATCTTTAACCGCGAGCCTGCTCAGCCTGCTCTCCTCTGGCGATTTCACAGTGCCTTCCATGGGCTCTACCTCAGAGTGTCTCTCTGAGCACTGAAGTGTTTTAGGGATGTGTGAGGAATATGAACTCACACAGCTGCAGCTGAGGCTGGTACGTGGAGAACTGTATGTCCGATCGTCTGTCACCCCTGTTTGATGCTTGACATGCCAAAACCTGCAGGACACAAAACACATTGTTAGTTTTTCAACAACCTTGAATAGAAATTTCCAGAAAAGACTATTTGCATCCAGAAGTTTGTCCATGAAGGAACATCCTCCAGGAATTAAAGGCCACGAGGTAGCATGTAATGATGCTGGATAAAACTTAGAATGTTTAGTGGTTTTTCTAATGAGATATGAAGCTTCTAGCTATCTGGATAGAGCAGCTGAGTCTTTAAGCAAGGAAGTGGGAGAAGGTCCGTGGCCAAGTTTACCTCACCCAGAAGGCTGCATTGTTTTCCATGACACATCTTAAGCAACTTCTTTTCTATGCTGTGCTGAATTAAGATTCACCTGCCTACATTTCTACCAGCTTCCACTAGTCTATGACTTCTACACAAACTATTTCTCAGTCACCTGTAGGTCCTAGGACCTTGCTCAGGGTCCAGGGTGGAAACAGGTAAAGATGAGAATGTGCTGCAGCCATAAGAAGTCAGTGCACAATGTTCAGAGCCTGTGAGGACAGGACCACCATGGGAAGGGATGTTCACTCGCCGAAAACACTCCTCAGCTTTTCATGTAAATGTGGTGGGATTTCCCTGGGGAAACATGAAATGTGTAGTCAACCCAAGTATCAAGGGCACCCACTTATCAGAGTTAAAGTCTAGTTGGTGAAGCAGAGTTTACAGGGTTACTCCTCAGAGAAAGCACACCCCCAAGCAATTAAACTACTGATAGAATAGTAGCCACAGCACAGGCAACTGAGAAAAAGCTGTGCCACCAAAGAGTCCCCCTGTGTGACTACAGGCTACTACACTAGAGAAAATCTCCCTCCCAGGCATTTATACATCCCAAGAACTTAAGAGAGGAGAGGGAACTTGTGGAGACCCTATGATCCTAAAAACTCCAGCGATACTGTTCGCTTCCCTCCTCTCTTCATTATGAACAAAACCAAGTCCACGTACATCATCGATTTCCCTTAAAAGAAAGGAGTGATCTTAGGAACTTAGTTACATAAAATCCTGACTGTAAATGTGGTGTGTGTGTGTGTGTGTGTGTTACATTGGCTTAACAAGCCTGGCTTTGCCATTCACTCAAACACCAATCTAGGTGTTGCTGTCAACGTATTTTTTGATGCTATTAAAACCTGAATTCAGCATATGAGCATGTCCAGTCCTGCTGCAAACAGATAATGTTGCTCTAAGAAATTTTGGCCTTATGGAAATCTTTATAAAATATTCCAATGCTGAGATAAAACAAAGATTATCTAATAGTTTTTTATTTATATCAAAATGTATTTCCTGTGTGGTTTTGCTAGCACACATCAATTTTAAATAGCTATTAAGTATTTGATTGGGGAAAAACCAAACAAACCTGAAATAGATTTAGCCTTTGTTTAGTATTAGTTGTTTTACATTTTCCCAAACTGCCACCGTGACCTTTAGGAGTTTGCTCACATTGTCCACAGTTATGCTTAAAGTTAGGAAACATATAGCAACAGCTGCATAGAACACCAAGAGAGGTATTTGAGAATACCTGATCTTGAAACGTATTAAATATACCGCATATATTTCCCTGTCCGCCACAAACCTTATTGGCAGCCATGAAATAGTATGTGAGACTTCATCAAAGACGTTTAACTACACAATCCCAAGTGACTACCTTTTAGAGGGCTGCAAGTTTGATTTCTTAGCATCCTACATTTTTCTTTCCACAAACCCCAGTTCCATTAACGCTTTTTAACTCAGCTTTAACAATGACAAACTAATAAGAGGAAACATTCGTGTGGCTTTTCATGAACAGGGAGAGAGTGGCACATTCTTTATAAACCACACCATTTAGGATAATAAAATATGCTTTGACAGGAAAGGAAACATAACTAAAACTTAAGCACAGCTCTTGCTTCTGTGACAAGAGTATTTCCGGGCTGGTGGGAACCTCTTCAGGTTTTCTCTTTCAACCGCTTAGGTGATCACAGGTGAAGTTAGCCAACCAGAGAGACACATGTTTTGTTTGCCACAGCCCGTAAAGAAACTTATCTAACCGTTTGTTGTCTTTGATATTCGCGGTGTGCGGAACCACCTCTGCCTCAAGGGTGGAGCCCACCTTAGATTCCCAGCCTCCCTTCAGCACTCGGCTACTTCTGCGCATGTAGGTTTCTGGTCCTGATTACATTCAACTTCCTCTCCCCCTTTTTTTTTTTTTCTAGATATGGAGGTGCAGGCCTTTATTTTTTTTTTAATTTATTTATTTATTAAGGATTTCTGCCTCCTCCCCGCAACCGCTTCGCATTTCCCTCCCCCTCCCCCGATCAAGTCCCCCTCCCTCATCTGCTCTAAGAGCAATCAGGGTTCCCTGTCCTGTGGGAAGCCCAAGGACCGCCCACCTCTGTCCAGGTCTCATAAGGTGAGCATCCAAACTGCCTAGGCTCCCACAAAGCCAGTACGTGCAGTAGGATCAAAAACCCACTGCGATTGTTCGCTATGTACAGCTAGTACTCAGCAGTAAAAAACAAGGACTTCTTGAATTTTGCATACAAATGGATGGAAATAGAAAACACTATCCTGAGTGAGGTAAGCCAGACCCAAAAAGAGGAACATGGGATGTACTCACTCATATTTGGTTTCTAGCCATAAATAAAGGACATTGAGCTTATAATTCATGTTCCTAGAGAAGCTAAATAAGAAGGTGAATCCAAAAGCAAAACACATAGGCATCCTCATGAATATTAACCTTCATCAGGCGATGAAAGGAGACAGAGACAGAGACCCACATGGGAGCACCGGATAGAAATCTCAAGGTCCAAATCAGGAGTAGAAGGAGACGGAGCACGAGCAAGGAACTCAGGACCACGAGGGGTGCACCCACACACTGAGACAATGGGGATGTTCTATCGGGAACTCACCAAGGCCAGCTGGCCTAGGTCTGAAAAAGCATGGGATAAATCCTCTCCCTTTTTTTGATTGTTAGTTTTAATCATTATTTTGTTGCCTGTGTTTCATGTGCAATACATATACATTCCTACACATGTGTGTATGCACATACATGTTGTTCTGTGTTCATGTGATGTTCTTCACTGTGATGGAAAATAAGTGACTAGTTAGAAACCATCGGCTGAACATTGTTTGCAAAGTGGTGCATAATTCACTGTAGCTACAGAAGGATAACTAGGTGCACATGCTGTATACACACACCAACAGACACACATATAGACAAACACACACACAGACATACACACAGACACACATGTAGACATACACACAGACACACATGTAGACATACACACAGACACACATATAGAGAAACACACACAGAGATACACACAAGACATAAAGACACATACACACAAACACACAAACAGACAAAAATACACAAACACACTCAGACATACAAAAAGATACACATACAAAGATACATGCACCGCTGGGCGGTGGTGGCGCACGCCTTTAATCCCAGCACTCGGGAGGTAGAGACAGTCGGATCTCTGTGAGTTCGAGACCAGCCTGGTCTACAAGAGCTAGTTCCAGGACAGGCTCCAAAGCCACAGAGAAACCCTGTCTCGAAAAACAAAAACAAAAACAAAAAACAAAAAAAAAAAGAAAGAAAGAAAAAGATACATGCACACACAGACACACACATATACATGCACACAGACCCACATGCAGGTACAGACACACACACAGACAAACACACGCAGACACACACATGCAGACACAGCCACATACACAGATATACACACAGACACACACGCACAGACACATACACACACAGATGCAGACACACGCACAGACATACACACAGTCACACACACAGAGACACATGCAAATACAGACACACATCCAGACACACAAAGACCCACGCATAGATAGACACAGACATACACACAGATACACACAGAGGCATACACATAGATACACACGGACATACACACAGATACACACAGACACATACAGATGCACACAGACACGCACACACTGTTTTCTGGCACAATTTCTTTCTGAACCATCCCTGAGCCCCAGAGTCTTCCAAACGGCACAAGTGCTGCTTCCTAACAGTAAAAACAGCATGGTTTAATGATAGAAATCCCACAGAATGTTTTCCGTTTTTATCATAAACAACCGAGAATTCGATGCACCCACTCCTGTATTAACCGGATCGTTACTCTGGGCAAGCTGTTGGATGCCTCTGTACCACTGTTCCCTCTTCTGAATGGAGTGCCGAACTTCTAACCAGAAGGGGACTGTTTAGATTCACTGAGTTCATCTCTCGAGTAGTCCATGTTGTATTTCTGTTTTCAACTGAGCTGTGGAAATATTAAGAGGAATTTTCCAGAAATAATTCATCAATTTTCAATGATGTGCCATTCGGAAAGTCTTGTGGTGTCCATCTCTATCACTCACTCCTGCTCACTGCATATGAATAATCTCTTCGCCCAGCACATCTTCTCTCTGTGCTCTGTGCACTTTCTAGTCACTAGTGTCTGCCTCCTTATCAGAGGTATCACAGCGATTGTGTTCAAGAAACGTTTATTTCATTTAACTATAGTTCCAAATAGAAAAGTCAGGACCCTGGAAAGTGGTAAACTCAAACACAAACCATAAGTGCCAAAGTGCTTCCTTTGAGTATGAAAGAAAAGTTATACACTGAAAAAGGAAAGAACATTCAACTCCCAAACCACAACTAAATATACAATATAAAATATGTTTAATGCAAGAAGTCATATTAACAATAATTCTATTCTAGTTTATTGTTATCAATTTTCTATCTAACTGTTAGCTTTTAATTAGTTACTCTGCTTCAACTCTCAGTTCAGCTTCATAGGAGTTATGTTCAATGAAAGAGACAGCAATTGGGATGATGGTTTGCCCTGGGGTGCAGAAATGAGTGTGAGGCAGTGAAGATTCCCTGGGAGCCCTCCTTAGGATTAGTCAGACACTCAGAGTTCCTGCTCTGGACGCTGATGGCTTTTATCTGGTCACTTCACACCAAAGAGTCCGCTTCCTTGTGAGTGGGCTATTAGCAAAGTAGTCAGCAATCTTTCATAAAAGCCACAGATGCGTTTTAAATCCTAGAGAACTGAGTTTTCTATGGTTTGGGTATTCTTAGGTCTCTGGGTATTGGGAGTTTTTAAATAATCTTTGTTTGGAAGCAAATGTGGAACTTTTGAGAATGGGGGGGCAGAACTTTCATATGGACATAGAGGAGTTGGTTTCTTGTCTTATAGAGGTAAATGAATTATTAATAACTCATTGGTTTGTTTAAGGGAGGCATAAGTTGTGTAGATATGTACTGATAGTCAGAGTTCCGATGTTTTTCACAGTTATTACTATGAAACTGAAGGTCTAACATGTGATTTTGTGTTAGACCGTGGGAGGACGTAGACGACACACTGAAAGAAGCCATGGAGGAGAATTGAAGGAAGGCATCGTGTCGGTGGGTGTGGGCAGAGTTTCTCAGCCTTGGGTTGGGATAGCACTGATTCTGATAGGGGTAGGGCGCCGAGTGTTTTGAGGCAGCAGGACCTAGCAAAAGAAGGAAACTTGAAAGTGAGCCTGAAGACATGTCTCAGGTGCCATTATGGTTGAGTAACTTCTGGCAGGATTATTGATGAGTCCCCAAAATTTTCCCCAAATGAAAACTGCTTGTCCCTGCTTCAACCAGTTTCCTCTTTGACTTTGATCTTTATCTTGTTCTTGATTTAATAGCCTTGAACACTTGCCTAATTTAAGGACACCACAGAGCACAGGAATCCAGATAACCCTGTGTGTGTGGTGTGTGTGGTGTGTGTGTGTGTGTGTGTGTGGTGTGTGTGTGTGTGTGGTGTGTGTGTGTGGTGTGTGTGTGGTGTGTGTGTGTGTGTGTGTGTGGTGTGTGTGTGTGTTTGTGGGGTGTGTATGTGTGTGGTGTGTGTGTGTGTTTGTGGGGGGTGTGTGTGGTGTGTGTGTGTGTGTGTTTGTGAGCATCCCAGTGTACAATGCAGGACCATAAAAAGAAAGAAAGAAACAAAGAAAGAAAGAAAGGAAGGAAGGAAGGAAGGAAGGAAGGAAGAAGGCTCACTCATCCAAACCTCATACTGAGCCCTGAACTTCATTATCAGAAATCATTAATATGGAAGACAAATTCACTCTCTGTGTGGGTTCCTCAGCAAATTGGTCTTTATGTCCATCACTTCTGACCCCGCTGTCTGGAGGGCATCAGTGCTAGTTTGAAAGTCAAATATTTAATTAAAATATGTTCTTTGTAATACTGCATTAAAGAATATGGTAATCTTTTAGGAATGAGAGTTTTCTGGGTTCGCAAATTGATGACAAGCAAATTTGTTTCTGCATAACTTGAAGGCAGTTGTGAAAATATTAGTTTAAGCCTAAGTAGTAGGTCACATTTCCTGTAGAAAGCTAGAAGAAAATAATAAAATAGTATTGGATAAGGCATGAAAAGGGAAGAGATGAAAACATTGGGGGTTGGTGTCGTAGTCACACCTCTCCCTTGGAAATAAAGGTATGTGCTAGCACAGAGAAAGCTGACATCACCAGCTCTTTGGTTAGGAAGCCAATCCGGTTGCATATTTGCATACAAAAACCAAGCAAAGTGCAGAGTGGTTTGCTTGCCATCTGCCCTGATGCAGAGACTATGCAGAAACATCTGCTCAAACTCATGGTTTGGAGAGATCCTAACAAGTTTTCAGGAAGTAATAACTGCACTTGGAAGCTAACAGCCCCAAATTTGCGAGTGCTTGTTTAATATGCAGAAGTAACATTGGCATTTTCTTTTTTAGAAACATCTTTTTGATGTTGCCCTTTTTTTAAAGATTTTATTTATTTATTAAGTATACAGTGTTCTCCCAGAAGAGGGCACCACATCTTGTTACAGATGATTGGGAACCACCATGTGGTTGCTGGGAATTGAACTCAGGACCTCTGGAAGAGCAGTCAATGCTCTTAACCTCTGAGCCATCTCTCCAGCACAACACTGCATTTTCTTTGGTGGCATTTTCTAATCACTTGGTTTGTTTTTACTGTTCTCTGTACTTAATTGGGAGATGGTTAAAACATAATCACCTTTACAATTTCTATCTGTCTTTCAAAGCAGTTTTCTCCATAGTTAATCAGGTTTTCCAATTTCAGAATCTGCTTTAATTAAATGTATCCATTTATTTTACATCCTGACTGAAGTTTCCCCTCCCTCTTCTCCTCCCATTTCCTCCCCTTCCCTCCCTTCACCAATCCACTCTTCTTCTGTTTCTATTCAGAAAGGGACAGGCCTCCCATGGGTGTCAACAAAGCATGGAACATCAAGTTGAGGTAGGACTGAGCTCCTCCCCTTGTGTTATGGCTGTGCAAGGTAACCTAGTCTGAGGAATAGATTCCTGGAAGCCAGCCAGAGGGTGAGGGGCAGGTGCTGCTTTTACCACTAGGAATCCCATAAGCAGACCAAGCTATACCGTCGCACATATGTAGAGGGCCTAGGTCTGCCCTAGCTGTCAGTCCAGACTCTATGAGGTCTTATGAGTCCAGGTTACTTGTTTCTGTGAACTCCTTTACAATGACCTTGAACCCCCCCCCCCCCCCCCGCCTTGCTCATCCAGTCCTTCCTCTCTCTCTTCAACAGGGTTTCTGGAAGCCTTCCCAGGGCTTGGTGTGGGTCTCTGCATCTATTTCCTTCAGTTACTGGATAGAGTCTCTCTGAGGTCTATTGGGGTAGACATCTGATTACAGGAGATTTCTAATTCAAGCTTCCTAACCACTATTGCTAAGAGTCTTAGCTGGAGTCATAGCTGGGGTCATCCTTATAGACTCTGGGGAGTTTCTCTTTCACCAGGATTTTGTCTAACCCACAAATGCCCCCCCCCCATATCAAGATGTCTTTCATTACTCCCCCTCCCAACTTGATCCTTCATGTTCCTATTCCCACCTGTCCCCGGGCTACCTGGGAGATCTCTTCTATTCCCCTTCTCAGAGAAATCCATGCATCTGCTCTGGTCCTTCCTTGTCACCTAACCTCTCTGGAACTGTGGATTGTAGCCAGGTTACCCTTTACGTTGCATCTAGTATCCACTTATGAGTGATTATATAACACGTTTGTCTTTCTGGGTCTGGGCTACCTCACTCAGGATGATTTTTTTTTCTAGTTCCATCTCTTTGCCTTTACATTTGCTGATGTTGTTGTTTTTAACATCTGAGTACTACTCCATTCTGTACATGTACCACATTTTCTTTATTCTTTCCTTGGTTTAGGACAATCTAGGTTGTTTCCAGGTTCTGGCTATTACAAATAATGCTGTTATGACCATAGTTGAGCAAGTGTCCTTGTGATGTGTTTGGGCACCCTTTGGGTATGTGCCCAAGTAAGTATATAGCTGGATCTTGAGGTAAATAGATTCTAAGAAACCACCGTGCTGATTTCCAAAATGGACGTACAAGTTTGCACTCCCACCAGCAGTAGAAGAATGTTGCCTTTTCTCCACATCCTCTCCAACATATGCTGATACGCTGTCATTAGCGTTTGTGATTGTGGCAAATCTGGTTGGGGTAAGATGGAATCTCAGAGTTGTTTTGATTTGCATTTTTTGATGGTTAAGTATGTTGAATATTTCTTTAATGTATCTCAGCCATTTGAGATTCTACTGTTGGAAATTCTCTGTTTAGATATGTACTCCATTTTCTTAGGATTGTTCAAAACCCTTACCTGTCAAACTGGTGACAGATACAGAACATATGTTACATACTCTAGAAAAGAATATGTTTTCCAGAATTTCAATGCAAAAGAGCCTAGCTGTAAAAAACTATAAGCATTTGCTTGAAGTAAAATTTTCCTGTAGTTAGCAAATTGGCTATGAGTTTTGCAGCTTAGTGGTTAAAACTTATAAACAATATTTTGTTAAATGCAGATTTTTGGACATTCCAACTTCAATTCAGTTCAATATTTAATAAGCCAAATTATGTTAGAATGCACTCATGCCGACTCATTTATCCATGGCTCTTGGCCGGCATAATGTAGAATGAAGTCACTACAGTAGAGACTAGGTTGCTTGAAAACCTTG
This sequence comes from Microtus oregoni, assembly GCF_018167655.1. Lineage (NCBI taxonomy): Eukaryota > Metazoa > Chordata > Mammalia > Rodentia > Cricetidae > Microtus > Microtus oregoni. The sequence goes on along the minus strand of NW_024543077.1, from coordinate 7,352,519 downwards.
GAATCGTCATTGTTTGGCCTGTCATAGGAAAAGTTTGCCTAACTCTAGTTCCCAAGACTATTAAGATACCCTTTTCTTTAAAAGAAATATAAACAAGTATTTTAAATTAATATCCTGTATCTATAATTCATTAAATCCCACCGTTTTTAGGGGCCATTCCTATTACTGTAACTATTTATAGGAAGTCATTAATTCCACATCAGACATTAACAGCAGTATAATTGTTCCCTTTTGTTTGCTGGGTCTCAGAGATAATGAACAGCCATGTTTGAAATGCTGCTAATCCAAGCTTTTTCCCTCAAGTGAATCATGGTTGCATCAAAAACTACTCTGAAGGAATTATGATGTTTGGAGTGACAGTTCATAGACTATTGAGATGTTAGGATTCTTCTATGTGGGAGGTTACTTTGTTCTTGTTTTGTTTCCCCTGGTAGGGTAGGAGAGCAGCTAACTTCTAAAATAGTTACCTTCAGGGAGGAGGGAGTTGCTAGACAGCGCAATCAGAAAAGATGGTTTTGAATGCTTGGAGGACTCTAGTGGAAAAAAAATGTTGAATAGAGAGTTCCAGAAAGAAGAAAGTGAGAGGTGATACTTGTTGACCTCAGGGTGTTAAAGCATAATGAAACGGAAGATTTAAGAGTTTTGTAAAAGGGGAAGGCTCTTAAATCTTAATACAACATAGAACTGCAGTGAAAAAGACAAACTAGGAGCTAAGATGTTCCCTATTCTGGGGAAAGTGTGTGATAAATCAAGGAAGTGGCCATGGCTGGTACGAGGCGTGGCACGCTCCCAATAGTTAACACTGTACCAGAATTCACCCTCTGTACAGTGTTGATGTGCTCCATGGATACAGAGACAGAACTGACTCCGAAGGTCCCTTCTCAAACAGAAATGAAATTGTTCATTCCTGTGACAGATGGCTTAGAAACTCAGGGATGGCAATGTTATCTATCAGCTACAATTTTCTGTCTAGCCGCAATTACTTTTAAATTTAAGCCATGTGCACATGATTTAATTCATCCTTTTGTGTACGTTGATCTCAAGAGAAATGAATTTAGACTTGCTTTTCTTGTGTCTGCGAATGTATGAAAATGTATTCTAAGTATGTTAGTTAATGGTCTATAGAATGTGTCATCAAATAAGGGATCATTGCATTATGAACTTACTAACTACATGCCACCATCAGGATATATGTCTTCCGAAGTGCCACTATTGATATAATTTATTCATAATTTAATTAATGCTTTAGTGCATGCTTATAGTATGTGACATGAATTTATATTTGTGTTTCTTGTGTTTGTGAATGTTTGAAAATATTCTAAGCCATATATATACATACATGTATATATGTTTAGATATATCCCATATATATTCCCAGAACTCAACTCTAAATGAGTACGTTTAATTTGAATGTGCCATTTGGCCCTGTTAGTTTTGTGAAATTTCTATTCATGTTCACTTGGAAAAAGCTACCCTAAAATTTTAGACACTTGGACTCTGGTAAATATTGGACTTTTTTGTTTTTTATTTTGTACTCCAGACAGGACTTAAACTCATTCTGCAGCTGAAGTTGAACTCAGGCTTGTAGCATTCTACTTGCATTAAGCTAAGTAATTGATTACAGGTGTGAGCCCTTTGCCTGTACAATTTTTATTTTATTTAATTTTGTCTTTTTAAAGGAATGAGCATGGTGTTTGGTACTTTTGAATTTGTCATAATTCATAACAAAGGAATATATTAAGTTCTCTTTTTCTAGTATTTATATCCCAAATCCTTGTCAAATGCATTAATAAATATTTATATTTAGAGCCATGTATTGCCATTGCAGTGGTAATCTTGCTGGAAAATTCCTGGTGCCCAATGAAGCCAGATCCGTTATAATATCACAGAGCCATGAACTTGGTAATACTGATGTGAAGAACAACCTCAGTGCAGCTGTGTAAATGCATAGCACACACAGTGATTTTATACATACAAAATAATACATATGATATACATACAACAGTTATTATATACATACATAACTGTATCAATAAATGCCTGTTACTGAGTTATCTGTTGCTCAACTGAACTTCTTAGTATTTCAGTATTGTACTCATACTTCTCAGAAAAATTCAAACATATTTACTTCATCTCACTATTACAGCAGAAGTCCTGCCAGATATTCGACCAGAATATGTGGGTTTGTAGGAGTTCACCAGGAGTCATGTGCATTTCAAATCCACCTTAAAAATACACATCTAGAATGTACCTAGAGAAATGAACACAGGAATCAAAAAAGAAATGAGAACAGAAGTTAGACAGTGCTTTATGGAGAATTAAAAATGAGCTTATAGCCCACTAAAATGTGTAAGATCGAACTAATGCCATGCTTAGAAACATATAGCTTTAAACAAAGTGAAAAACAAAACAGATTCAAATAAAGACCCTGATATTCTCCTTTATGAAAATGAAAAAAAGCAATTTGAACTTGAGAACTGTAGGAAAGGAAACGGTAAGGCCCAGGATAAATACATGTGCAGTAGACGATAGTAAAGAGAATGGTGGATGGGAAAAGTTAAGTCCTTTGAAAGTTCTGCAGATTTGAGAACTCTTTGGCTAGATTAAGATAATGAGAGATGTACAAATTACCAAGGGCAGGTGTTAAGAGGGAAGTATTACTGTCGTCCTCACAGCCACGTAAGAGGCTAAACGGGAAGGCAGAGTATTGTATCAAAAAAAAAAAAAACTAGATGAGTTACATGAATGGATACATTTTTAGAAAAATTGTCTTCACTAGCCAGAATAACCCCTGCTTATATAAAAATTTGCAACTCAACAATTAAACCTTATTAACAAACGTACAAACATCTGGTTTGACATTTCTTCACAGATGGAAGATGGTCAATCAACAAATGCACCAATGAGCACCATTGTTAAGTATTAGAAAAATCAAATAAAAACCAAAAGGAGATAACACTTTATAATATATAGGACTGACATTATTTTAAAAAACAAGTAAGAGAAAGTATGAGTAAATATGCGAGGAATTTAAGTCCACAACTATTACTTCCGGGAGTATAAAATAATATAGCTACTGTGGAAGACAGATGAAGAATGCTCATGGGGACATTCCTCAGAAGTTCAATATCTACTTGCATTATGACCGGATCAGGTAATTGCATTATTAGGTGCATACCCAAGAGAAAAGAAAGTGCATGTTTACATAAAAATGTATCCACAAATGTTCACAGCAACATTATTCCTAGCAGCCCCAAACAGAAACAACTCAAGTGTATATCAAATAATAAATGTGATGCAATGTGTGAAATCCAGCCATGAAAAGCAATATGGTGCTGAGATGTTTTACATCAGGAATGAACCTTGAGATACTTGCGTTCAATGAAAATATTGTAACACAAAAAGCCACTTGTATGATTTCATTTGTAGGAAATGCCCATAATAGGAAGGTATACAATGAATGTTTGCTTGGAGTTGTAAGAAGTGGACATGACTGCTAATTCTTCGCTGAGATGATAAAAATCAACTTGCATTTACAGAACGGTGGCATTTATAAGAATTTTTAAATTTCCAAAAGCACAGTTTGATTATGGATTTTATTGAGGTGAATAATGTCAGAGGATATTTATAAAAATTAAGTAAAATTAGGACACCTCTTTGGATATGAATAAAGCTTTGTAGAGAAGGAAAGGTCTCTATAGAATTTCTGAAGTACTAATGAGCGCCATGTTGTCACTGCTTCAAATCATTTTCTAATCTGAAGTTGGAGGCCATGCATATAACTGTGAATTTACAAATAAATCTTCACCTACTCTCAATACAACAATGTCCACATTGGGAAAAGGCAGGTGATTTTGGTAGGAGAAGCAATAGAGCTCAGTATATTCAGTGTCTGAGTGATGGCTCGTGAACACACCCATCTGACACCCTTGGCTAAGATACTTTGATATACTGACTTTCATTTGTTTCAATATTTTGAAGAATCATTTATGAAATGTCTAACCCAAAGCTTTCAGCTTTCCTTTCATAAACCAATCTAGTCCCGAGTGGAGAAAGAATTGCTCCCAGCTGCTCCTCTTGGAGGGTGTAGAAATGTCAGGAGGGAAAGCATTGCCTGAAGAACTCTGGTTGTTTATTGTGCCCTTACCTTGTATATTTGCTAAGATTTCTAGAGAGGACAAGTATATTGTAGATGAAATCTTTGCCAGCTTCATACATGTGTATAGTATATTCTCGTTTTTTACACTTTCTATCTCCCCTTATTATCCCTCAGTCCCTGAAGATCCCCTCCATACGCTTGTGCCTTTATAGTTTTTCGTTATAGATTATCAAGAGTTCGGGTTTTATAACTGGGTCTGCATCTAGAATGAATGCTTCTCTCCTTAAATTTACCTTTTGTTCATTAGCAAACACTGTCTGAGCAACTGTCATGTACAGTGCCCAAACTGATGCCAGGGGAAGTCAGATGCGCACTGTTTCGTAAAACACACATTCGATAGAAGACACAGGGGATGTCTTCCATCAACTAAGCACATTAATGCATATTAGAAAGAGAAAAATAAGGTCCCTGTTAGAGGAGTTCCTCAGAACTTGATCTATTCTAGCATGACCTGGATTCTTCTCTTTGATCTGAATTTAGCACGGTTGGTGGAATTTAATCACAAAACCATGTGGGCAAGAGTGAGGCTCCTAGCCCCCGCTAAGACTAGGTGGAAATTCATTCAGGAGGGTAACAGAGAAGGCCCTTTGGGGATGTCCAAAGGCCACAGTTAGTAGGGGTTACAGATTATGTCGTGGCCATGGTGTAAGGTCAGTTGACAACTTTATATTGTCCAATCACAGTGAAGCTACATTGAGGACTATGTCTAGACTACGGGCGGATGAGAGATGGGGTTTTGAAAAATGTCCCTGACTGATACGCGAGTGGATTATTGTCAAGTGTAAGCCTTTAATGTCCTGTTTGGGCTGGGATTCTAATATGTGAAAAGAAGTCAACAGACACTAGGAGCGCAGGAAATATCCAAAGATTTGCTGAGATACTGAGCAAAGAAAACAGTGAAAGATGATTAATAATGCTTTTATCTGGTTTTAGGTTACAGCTATGCTTTTCACGAAAGAACTAAATTACTCTTAGAATGGAAAACTTTTAAATACAGACTGGAATGGTAGAGACAGTCCAGTAGACAGAGACACTTAGTTTCAGACCGAATGACCTGAACTAGACTCCTGAAGTGTCCCACAAGTTGTCCTCTGGTGTGCACATGCGAGCCAATAGGCACACAAAACAAATTAAACGTATATATCTCAAGGGATTTCTTACACAAAAGAATTGCTCTTATGCATTAGATCACGTATCAGATCAAACTGAAAATAAAAATAAAACATTCATAAATATTTCCTCTACATGTTATATAGATGCTTACAGTAGATTAGATATGCTTATGGATCTCAGGAAGACTAAGTAATTATTGATTTTACTTAGTTGTTAGGCAGCTAATGAGGTCAGCAATCGAATGCACAAAATATGCATAATTTATTGACCTTTGTTCAACGACAAAGTGAGCTGCCTAGAATACTTTAACTGTGTTTAGCTTTATTGTCCCCTGGAGAAACATTTTGTCATTGATTATACATTTTGGACTGTCAAAACACAAAATTCATTAATGCTGAGTCTATCACATGATATCACTGTGACTTTGGAATATATATAAACTATTATCTGCAGCATATTCACCTAAAGAGATGCTTCATAGAATGCAAATGAACATTAAGGAAGGGTCACTGTGCAGATGGGGAACAGTCAAGCAGATTCAGAGATTACAAGAGGAAGAAGAATGCCTGAGATGCCATCCCATAGCTCAAACTGAATTGCAGTGATGAGAAAGATGAGCTACATTTTCACTGCTGTTGACATTCTCTTGTCTTTCCCAGCATGCAATTGCAAAGGTACCTCAATATTCATGACTAAGAAGCCTTGGGCACTGAGAAAGCCCCGTGAGATTCACTTTACTCAGAGATGTAGACTTTTTCAACCTAGGTACATAGCGCGTTCTCTGTAAGGTGCTGCAACACTTTTAAATATCAGATCCGCCATAAAGAGACCAACAGGGCACTGTGGTTTGGGCCACTGGGAAACTGGACGTGCTCAGTCCCTGCAGCATCTTTGACAGTTTCATCAATAATCACATTTTTTATTTTCATTTCTATTACTTTAAACATTTTTTTTCTTTTCAAGGTGGGTTTTATATTTAATTAAATAGCAAAAAGAAAAAAATATAGAAATGGCTGTAGCAACTTAAGACTCAAAAATCTACAGTCAAGCATAAAAGACACCAACTAGGCTTCTCCGGAAAAGCAAAAGGAAGTTCTTTACTTTCTAAACCATTATTTAGAAAATTTCTCTTCCCTTTGAGGATGTATATGTAGTAATTAGACTAGGAACCTTCAATGCTGACACAGAATACTTTACTCCTTGAGAAATTGTTTTGTCATAAGGTGTATATTACACGTCAGGAGAATAGTAATGTGTAATTGGAATTAAACCAATTGATACATGAATTGTCACAATATTTCCGTCTTTCTTCAGTTTACTGTGCCAGCACTTACATGTACCTTACTTGTGAAGAATCAGATATTTTAAGCTGAGGACATATTCAAGACATTAACAGCTCTAAGTGAATATTATAAACAGATGAGAGATAGAAAGAGAAAAAAAAAGGGGGGGATTGCACTTAGACAACTGGTGCTGAGAAAATGAACCAGAAAAGACCTGGTAAGAAAACAAGTGTTGCCCCGCGGCGGTGGCGCACGCCTTTAACCCCAGCACTCAGGACGCAGAGGCAGGCGGATCTCTGTGAGTTCGAGGCCAGCCTGGTCTACAAGAGCTAGTTCCAGGACAGGCTCCAAAGCTACAGAGGAACCTTGTCTAGAAACCCGCCCCCCCCCCAAAAAAAGAAAGCAAGTGCTGGGGAGAAAGGGATTTTAAAGATAATGATGCATTAAATTGCATTTATCTTCTGAGAGACAAGAATTAGAGCAATTTAGTTACTTTTTCTATACTTGAACTATGATAGTCTGAATTTAACACTGCAGCAAGTTTGGGCCAATGAAGGCCCTTGGATCTACTCAGATTACAGAAAACACACTCACACGCATGCAATAATTACATGTAGTCACCTGAGCTTATGTTCTATTCAGTTTATAGTTATTATTATATTTCATTAGCACACTAGAGCTAAGTTATAAAATCTGGTTCTCATCACTTGCCAGTTACCAGGAGACTGGTGTTTGGGCAACGGTCTAGCTCAATGGGCTCTTTTATTGGGTACAAGGCACCTACTGTCCTATGATTTAAAATAGAGCCTACTTAGGAAATGTTATGTTCTTTTTACCAAACAGACTTAAAAAAACATGTAAGCATTGTAAAAAATGTAAGCATTGTAAGCTGAGAATCGACCGGGAGTCTCGGCCTCTTGCTAAGTAGCCCAAGTTTTCCGTCAAGTTGCACCATGTCTTTTACGGAAACACACAGTGGTAGATAGGTAACCCTTTCAGTCCTTAATTTGGAGTGTATGGGTCAGTTAGCCAAAAGTAGCAGCTGGAATAAAAGCTACCGGGGATTGTATTTGATTTTTTTTCCTTCATGTGCTCCTAAATCATTTAAGAACCTCACCAGTCTGCACTCACCAAAAGCACCTACACACTTGGTTTATTGCGGTTGTGCAAAGATAACTATGGAGAACTTGCAAATTGCATGAGGCATGCTTGGGGTCTAGTTTAACTCTCCTTTTTTCCCCATGGAATCTTCTAACTAGAAGCTGGTTGCTTTCCGAATGCTTCATCTGTACAAGTGAAGTTTGAAGAGATGTAAAGTCTCCCGCTTAGCACCTTTTCAAGAGATTTAGGGAAGAGATCTTAGGAGCACAGACAGCTGCTGATGGGAAGCTGAAAAGTACAATCTTCTGGGGTGAAATCACTTCCTGGGGGAGTCAAGCTTCCAACTGCTTTAATTTCATGTTCTAACAATTCCAACTTTAGAAATTTATTCTAAGGAGGAAATTTTAAATATTTATAATAGAATTTAAATGCTAAGCAGGTGAATGGATGGATACTTACAATAGTAAAAACATGTATTTCGTCCTAGAAGAGCATACTATATGCATAGCTATACTAACCATTAAAAACTTACCTTCTATAATACTATTTAATATTTACCATAAAAATGCTCAAGATAAACTTATGGAAGAGAAGGTATCAAAGTAATCATTTAGATACTTTTGTCCAGTTTCCTTTTATATAAAATAAAATTTTATTACAAATAAGACAAACCAATTCTAGTTGTATAAAGGGAAAGTTATTAATAGAACAATGAGAGCTATCTTGGGACCACTTTAAAACCAAGAATTGGATGGGTTAAGGAAACAAGAATAGACATTAGGACAGAATTAACCTGATTAGAAATATCCTTCATTAGGGCAAAATCACCTCTTCTGCTAGAAAAAATGAATTCCATCTATCTGGCTTCTCTCTATTTCATCATTAACCATTTAAAGATTAAAGATAAAGGATCTTAGGGGAAGATAGGTCTATTCCATGCCCTCTGATATTAGGACAAGAATGTAAAGATCAAAATATGATGCAATAATTAGGAACTCACCTTCCAATAAAATATCAGGAAATGGGAATAAGTTCCCTAGAGTAGATCAGAAAAGAAGATTTGAATATCTAGTATGTCCTCACCTAACATCTATCTAATACCATATTTTATCTTGAGTAAAGAAAAGTTTGTATAAAACTTACAACTTATAGTCCAGTATGTCTAGAATTTTTAACTGTTTTCGGTAAGGGGCTCACAAAGAATTATGTTTTCTTTATCCTTCAAAAGAAGCATTAGTTTAAGAGCCTCTTACATGCGAGGTAGAAATTGTTTTCTTTTATAATAGAAGACAGAATATGTACTGTAACATCATTTATCAGTATCTGCCTATTTATCTCAGGAGATCCACAGCTTCCTGTCTTGCAATTTATCTCTGAGCTTTGAATATAAATCTACAGTGTGTCATTGTTAATAATGACATCTCAGAAGAGCCCTGCGATGCTCTGTCATTGTCACTTGGTTTAGAAGGAAAATCATCTTTATGAAAGCCACGCAGACAGCTGATAGAAATGTAGTTTGGGTAGCATCATTTAAAAATAGCCTGAAATATTTTCACCATCTGCTGTGTTGTAGAGATGGCTAGGTATCCTCAAAGTAGACCATCTAAATCCAACCTGAGTAACCCTATTCCATCTGGTCTGAGTGGAACTAGACTGCTTAGTACCTGGGTATTTGGTTCAGAGCCAGTTTCTGTAGGATACAATCAAAAGGGTCTATGATTTGAGGTGACTTGTCATCACTGGATTATCTTTGATCTACCTTAATTTTAACATGACTATAAAATAATGAACTGAAAAGGATAAACAATGAAGTTTAAAAATCAACATTTTGTCAACTAATATCTACTTTCTGAAACGCTGAACGAAATGGGTTTAGAAGATACTTTGCCGAAGAGATTTGAATCTGAATTGCCTACTTTTTTTTTGAAGCTGGGATTGAGTTCCCAACAATTTGTATGGCTTTGTTTTTAAGTTATCCGCTATCAGAGATACTTTTGATTTCCCCTGAAGCTTCTTTAACTTAGACTGCACAGAAGTCATGTTGGTGGACCAACGGTCTCACACTTGCTGTTTTCTTGTTGTGGAATATGACTGGAACTAGGTAAAGACGTGTTTCATTTGTTTATGCTGTGAAATATTACTTTAGCTCTGTAAAGTTTTGCTGTATTTCTTTATGCTCGTTTGTTTAATGATGTGAAGGTGTGTTACTTTTGTTTGTGCCGCGTTTTTTAATTATGGAAAAGTATGTTGCTGTTTCACCTTAGCACCTGGTTAGGCAAAAAAAAAAAAAAAACACAGGTGGGGTTTGCAGGCAGAGAGAATAAATAGGATAAGGAATCTAGGCTCAAGAAGAGAGAAGAAAAAGGAGAAGAGAACAAGGAGAAAGAGGACACACCTGGGGCCAGAAGCCAGATAGCCACCAGCCAGACATGAAAAGCTGTGAAGGTAAGATCAAAAGTCCCCAAAGCAAAACGCAGAAGAGAAACAGGGTGAGTTATGAGAGCTCACAAGATGCTAGCCTAAGCTAAGGCTGAGCATTCATGGCTCATAAGAAATTTGTATGTCATGATTTGGGAGCTGGTTGGTGGCCCAAAAGAAAAAACATGCTCTATTTTCTTTTAATCCTTCAGAGGGATCTGATATAATCATGATTTTCAGGTTTCTACCGCAGATACCATTTACTGGGTAGATGACTCCAGTTCAAAGCTTATTCTCTGTCTCCTGACAAGTGAGAGCTCCCTAGTCCCAAGACAGAACAGTAGTAGCTCTAAGTAGTCATGGTCATTCCCTTGTCTAGGTGAGTGCCTGGTCAGTCCCTAGAGAGAACAGCAGTTGTTCTGAGCAGTCACGGTCATTCCATTGCCTAGAGTGGATGTAGGATCATTACTGGTCAATGATGGAAAGTCTTCAATAATCTGTCAAGGAGACTTTAACTAGATAAAAATAGAAATCCAGACAGAAGGTCCTAGTTCCCCTACCATATAACTCATTCCCATGCCATGATTGGAGGCGCGCGGGGGGGGGGGGATATTAGATAAAGTAGTACCTTCACCGTGAGATAGAAAGTTATGGGGGAGAGGGAGAAAAAAAGAAATTAAAGTCAGGAAACTTTAGTTTATGACATCATATGTGGTCCACATGCAAAATCTTAATTCTGTTTTCGAGAGGCAATCAAATATAGTTGTTGATTAGGCCATATGACTTTTCTCTCTATTACATCTAAATTAACGCTAACAGTACAGTCCTAAATATTAGTAAATGGTCCTTAGCATATAGACGTCCCTATCAAGACTGCTTGACTTCCTGATAAGGCATGTATCAGCAGCAGATACACAATGCATGCAAAGGTCAATATCATTGCATTGATTGACACAGACTTAATTCAATCTTCATGCCTCAGGTAACAAAAATTTCTAACTTCTTCCTCTCAACCACAATTTGAATAGATCAGGCTTCTTTCTTCGCACATCAATACTTGTTGAATTACTTGAATATTTTATCACATTTCTCCCACTTTATAAAAATGGTTAACAAGCATAAAATTAAAGTATTATGAATAACTTGTGAATATAATTGTTGATTGCATAAGACTAACATAATTGAGATAAATACAAAATAGATGTACCAAAAAACAAGTACCTTTTGTCTTAATTTAATATCTATTGGACTAAATCTAATTTGCTTTGTTTTCAGCTAAGAGAAGAATTAAACAGGCAATGATACGTTGTATGAAATTTTGTCAGCATGAAAAGACAGTGGTTATGGGCAAGGGATCAGTAGATTTTCACAGTTATATTTAGTTGCGTAAGGTTATACTCCATTTTTGCTATTTCACTAAAAGAAGGCTGTTGAGCTATTGCTAAATATTTGCTAATTTGATATATGTCTAATGATAAGATAAAATGTGATCTTTATTTCCACTTGCTTTGCAATCAATGGGGCATTATACTCCTGGAATTCTTTGTTTTGCTTTTATGAAGCATTGTGAATTATTTTCCTTATAGCAGGAGCGTACCTTACTTGGTTTGTGGAATTTTATGAAAATTCTCAAAAGAGTAGAATTTAAACTAAGATCAAAAGAATTTCCAGGGATAGAACCAGAATAAGGAAGTGAATAAAATCTCTGCCAGGAAAATAGGGTGGATATGAAAGCTAAGACAGCTGAGAGATAAGAGGAAATCTACTGTGATAATGGATAGAAAGGAGGGGAGACAGTGTGCTAGATGGGGTTTGAGGAGCAGACAGAATCTATAAATAACTCAACTCCAATGAGAACATGAAAGGATATTGTGGAGAGCAAAGTCATATGTTTGTAAGCCCTGCCTGCACTTTCATACATAATGACCTAGGAGAGAATAAGACTCAAATGAGATGCTAAAGGAAAATAACTATAAATGACTCCTAATGACATATCCGCCACCCATTGATCAGCGCATCCCGCAGTCCCCATCAGAGATGTTTCTTCTAGCAATAGATGACCATTTACACCGGTACCCACAACTGAGCAGTGTGTAGGGAGAGACTTTGGAGCACTCAGATTAAACTGAGTGGGCAGGAAGGTTGAGAAGACCTTGGAGTGGGTGGGAAAGAATAAGATGAAAATACGCGGTAGGAAAAAAGTTTAAAAGGATTTTTTTCAAAACCACCAGCTTCAATCCATTTCTTTTATAGTAGAGGGAGAAAAACCAAGAGTTGTTCTTATGACAGTTGGAAGTGTGAAAACCCTCAGGAGGCATTTAGAAAATAGAAGTAACAAGCTCGGTCTTCAAAACAATAAGACTATAATTTATCATCCACCAGAAATAGTGCTAAAAATGAAAGTTATTAATCCCAGAAGGAAACATAATTGGCCTGGGAAAAGAAGATGCTTTTTCTCTGGATTAAGAATCACTAAGAAGCCGGGCGATGGTGGCGCACGCCTTTAATCCCAGCACTCAGGAGGCAGAGGCAGGCGGATCTGTGTGAGTTCGAGACCAGCCTGGTCTACAGAGCTAGTTCCAGGACAGGCTCCAAAGCCACAGAGAAACCCTGTCTCGAAAAACCAAGAAAAAAAAAAAGAATCACTAAGAAGAGGGCATGCAGATCAGTGGATACAGTTTACCAGGGATGCATAGGTTCCATCCCACATCATACATAAAACCAGGCATGGTGGTACCTACTTATAATGTCAGCACTGGTGAACAGAAGGCAGGGAAATTAGAAATTCAAGTTCACCCTCAGCTATCTAACAAGGTCAAGTTCAACCTTAACTGTATGAGACCCATCTCAGCAACAACAACAAAGTAGAGAGCAAATAATGATTCAATTTAGCACAAAGTCCTTTTCCAAGATGCGAATGTTGGTCATCATTACTGTTTACCTTGATAAATCTCAGGACTCAAGTGGTTTTGATTATTAATTCACATAGTTAATGTAATAATAATCACATTATATTTATTAATGCAATAGAAGACATTAGGGTGCAGTGGCTTCCTCTTTCATACCTGAGTATCTCCTGTTGAGGCTTTGTTCTCAGGATTCAACTCTTCAGGACAAATTCATGTATGAGATCTGAAATGACATGAACAAGCCCCTTGTCCAGAGAACATGTCTCTTAGCCCACCATTGTGTGTGTGTGTGTATGTATCTTATTTTAAATTATGCTACTTAAAAGACACCATGAAAAGCGTTGTTTTTCAATAGATGTGACGGTCATTTAGAGTTCAAATTTAAGGCCACTCAGCCAGCACAGTAACAGCATAGAACCTAGCCTTTAGCTGCCTGAGATTTGCAGGACAGCTGCTAAGAGTTATACTTAATTACAGTTTTACAACGAATTCTTCCCGAGAGCAATGTCAAGAATTGAACATGCCCCGCTTGTCACGTGGTCGTTCCTCTGCTTTCTCAGACAATTGTTCCATCCATAGTACGCTGTCCTCTCCATGACAGTTCCTGATAATTACACTCAAAGGTGCTGTTCATGCTCTTCTCTCTTATCTTTCTGTGTAATTGATTTATTTTTACAAGTAGTTTTTGCTCTTGTGTTTGGACCTGTTTTTTCAATAAATGGCATCTTCTAGTAATAACACCTAATTTTTGATGTCACTCATTTTTTAGTTATCTTTTTATTGATTTTATTGAGCTCTACATTTTTCTCTGCTTCCCTTTCAGCCTCTCCCCTCCACTTCAACCCTCTCTAATGGTCCCCATGCTCCCAATTTACTTAGGAGATCTTGCCTTTTTCTACTTCCCTGTTGCAGGGTGAGGGCCTGATTGTTTGTCCTGGCTGCGTGGCTAGCTCAGCCCCAAAATAATCACACAGAAACTATATTAATTAAAACACTGCTTGTCCCATTAGCTCTAACTTCTCATTGGTTAAATCTTACATCTCAGTTTAACCCATCTCTATTAATCTGTGTATCGCCACGTGGCAGCGGCTTACCAGGAAAGATTCAGCACGCCTGTCTCTGGCGGCTCCATAGTGTCTCTCTGACTTTGCCTTTCTTCCTCCCAGCATTCAGTTCTGTCTTCGCCACCTAACTAAGTTCTGCCCTATCACCTAGGCCAAGGCAGTTTCTTTATTCATTGACCAATGAAAGCAACACACAAAAAGACGGAATTCCTATACCACTTCCCGTGTAGATTAGATCCAAATATGTCTCTCTTAGAGTACTCATTGTTATCTAGATTCTCTGGTACTGTGATTTGTAAGCTGTTTTTTTTTGTTTTTTTTTTTTTTTTGCTTTATGTTTAAAAAACCACTTATGAGGATGTCATTCATTTCTATGATTAATTTTTCCTATAGAATATTTTTCCACCAGAAGGTAGAGGAGAAACAAAGAGTGAACTGAAAATAATTTGAAGGGAAATGATGTTTTAGGATGAAAGAATGTGTAACAACAGTTAATCTGTCCAGAGAAGTGCAGACTGGGACAATGCTGTCCGTTGAAACATGAGAACTTGAGCCAGATCCTATAGCACGTGAAAAAAATGCTAGGTGTGCTAGCTTGCACTTTGTAATCCCAGAGCAGGAAAGGACGTGCCCAGATGACCCCTCTGACTGGCTGACTGACCAGTTAGTCAAGTTGGTGAGCTCCAGATTCAGTGAAAGACCTGGGCTCAAAAATATGACAGAAAGTGATAAGGAAGACAATTGACATTGACCACCACATGAACACACATACATAGACACACACACACACAAACATGCATACATGCACCTGCATGCAGACATTGTACCCATGCAATGATGTGCTAAGTTGAAAACACTGACTCATGAAGGCAGCCTTACATTTTCTGGAAGCACACAGAGTTTGGAAGAGAAGATTCCAGTGAGGGGCAGACCTGCTGCCACAGCTTCAAGCCAGTTCTCCACAGAAGGGGAGAAATGAGGCCAGACAAGATGAGCCATCACAGTCCACCCTAGTGCCACTTTACAGTTCTTTTCAGATGTTTGATTCGGGTTGAGACTTCTCATTGGTCACTGTCAAGCAGCATAAAAACATCATCCTCAGTCACGGAACCACCCGAAAGACAGAAAAGCTTGGACCCTCATGGGCCTTCTCTGGGGTCTTTCTTTTAGGACTTATTAACAGTCTCAGGATACATCGTATTTCTCTGCTAAGATGGTTGGTGGCAGCACCGAGACCAAAAGTGATGCCTTCTTCTCACATTCATGCATATGGAGAAGGCAAACATTTGGGCAGCGTGGGTGGCAAGGAGGAGCCAGAAGGACCTGTGTGATGGGATGGAGGCACAGGAATACACCGGGGATCATAGACCAAGACTAGATCATTAAGTTTCTGTTCATTTGATTGATAGAGTTTTAAAGTAATTCTTGGTTTACAGAAATCTTTACAAGAAAAGGTTTTAATATATTTTATTAATTCCTTAATTTTATGATTATATATATATATAGCCACAAAGCATGTATGTTTATAATGTATTTTGATTATATTCACACTACACTACCTCTACTTCCTCCCAGATTTAAACCCTTCCCTTTCCAACTTTTGTGGCCTTTTCTTTAAATCTCTATGACCTGAGTATCCCTTGTGCTGCTCATGTATCCATGCATGTGGTCCACTGGAGCACGATTGACATATCAGCATTCCTTAATTTCTAATTGATGTGGCAAGGCCAAGCCTGAGCTAGGTTGTGTCATGCCGGGGCATTTGGACCTAGGCAAGGCCTCAAGCTAGATGGAGAAACACAGATAACGAATATATTCTAAGAGCAGGAAAAAGAATGCTCTTGAAGGAAAAACCACATCAATTAGTTATTTAATATTTAATGGTCATCCCTAAAAACATATGCATACAAGCATCCTCCTACAGGCTGAACGGCTTATAATTAGGAAAAAGGTGTGCACTTATATACAGCAATCAAAATAAAGTAATGAATGAAAATGGTGTTGGAGTAACATGAGAGAGGACTGAGGGGATATTATTATATTATATTATATTATATTATATTATATTATATTATATTATATTTCCTCGGCTTCTGTTCCTGCTTCCAGATTTCTGTCTTGACTCCTTCCTGGAATTTTCTTGATGGACAAACACCTGTGAACAAAAATGCACCCTCATCTCCCCAAATATGGTTTTGCAATGTTCTATCAGAGCAACAGAGCAAGCAAAGTGGAATATTTTTTTATTCGGTTTATTTTTTCCAACCTTACATTTATGTAAGGTTTTTATTTTCCGTTAGCAATTCTGAACTTGTACATCTTACGATTCATATTCCCTACATCTTTAGAACTTTCCATTAAGTCCATTTGCTACCATGGTATTAGTGAGCCGTGTTTAGAGTAACTTTACTGAATGCATTATTATGAAAGTGGCAATTTTTATTTCTGATATAGCTACAAAAATTGGAAGTAATGGCAGTGTCCTTATAATCTGCAGCAGAAATCTGAGTGGAAATTGAATCCCATTTCATCTTCTCTGACCTTTGCCCTATGCTCTCTCGGTTTCTTCTTGATCCTTCCTCCTTCCCTGCCATTTAATATGCTGCTTTCATTTCTGCGTTTCTCAGAAACATACACTACACACAAGACAAGACAACGTTTTTCAAAACTAGAGTTTGACTGATGTTTATGTGTGACTAAATCCTGTGTGATTAAAAAGTGAGCAGAACATTTGTATTGGCAGTCACCACCCGCCAATTCTTGGGTCAGCACGCCATGTAAGGAAAGAGTCCCACCCCATCGCCTCTCTTGTTTCTCAACCTTGTGCTGCTTGGATATTCCCACATCACATATTATCATATTTTTCTATTTTCAATATATTATTGTGGGTTTCCCCCATATGTTCCCCAATAGGAATATGTCTAATTCTACAGATGAGACCCAGTTCTCAGAGACATGGGCGCTAAGGAAAAGTGTGGCGCTAGTCCACAGATGTGACACACTTGTGTATGCGCTAGCATGTGTCAAGACTGACGCAGGAGTGGAGGTAAAGGGGAACAGGCATGACTAAAGAGAATGGCTGAGCAAAGAAGATGCACTGTCAGACAAGGGCCAGCAGCAGGTTGCCTAGTATTTCAACTTACTTTTCTCTTTTCAGAATGGTGTGGTCTTGTGTAAGCAAAAAAAAAAAAAAAAAAAAAAAAAAAAAAAAAAAAGCATACCTAAACATAAAGCAATTGCTTAAATTTCTTCTTATTCACGACAGTTGCAAAGTTTTCGACTTTTTTAATCTTGGAAGCAGCACAAGGTAATATACCAGAATCGATTTCCTCGATACAAATAACATAATACTCGTGGCATAGCTGAGAGTTATTTTGGCATTTTCAAACCAAGAAAAAATTTTGCCCATTATTTAACTTATTTCCAAATTCATACTTCCTCTTCTATAAAAATTTGGGATTGAGACATCTTTTTCTATGGTTCCTGGAAGCCATAAATGTCTCTGAGTTTCTTCTGTGATTTAGATGTGGTCTCCTGTTGTATAAGGGGCTTGATCCTCAAGGTAGTGTCATTAGGAGAAGGAACTATCAGGGGGTGGGGCCAAGGGGAAGAATTATGTCATAGGAAGAACTATGAGGAGGTAGTGATCAAGGGAGTTATGTCATAGGAAGAACTATCAGGGGGTGAGGCCAAGGGGAGGGAGTCATATCATAGGAAGAACTGTCTGGAGGTGGGGCCAAGGGGAGGAGTTACGTCACAGGAAGCCTGCGCTGCAATGGAGATTGTGGCACCTCCATCTCTTCTCTGCTTCTCGTTTTTTAAGGAGTTAATTCCACCCTGTACTCCTTTTAGGACATACCATCCTTGCCAGGGGGCTGTAGAGTAGGGCTCATAAATGCAACTGAGAACAGTTATGAAGATGTGAACATATTCTGGAACGGGAAGCATCTGTACCGCTCTCTTGGTTCTCATGGATCTGACATCCCAGGCCACAACATCATTTCCCTTTCTTTGTCTACTGTCTCCTGAATTTTAGTATTACAGTGCAGCACTGGCCACCAAAGTAGCTCTGTGTAAATTTCAGGTGATCCTTCTGAATATTGCCAAGAGCAGTAAGGTGATAAAAAAAAAAGTAAAGCTGCTTTAATCAAGGAGATAAAAGCATGAGTTTGCAATAAGCAGAAAATAAATTTACCCTCCTGTCCTGTCTACTCTAGAACCACCCTCCTGCCTGCTTTGTTATTTTCCAGGCATATAAAATTTTTAGCATTCCCTGAGTACTTTCCTCCTATCTTTTATTTCTATGTTTACCACACTAGTCACGTTTATTTTGTAAATGTGAATGCATTTCTTGCTTCTTGGTGAAGTGTGAGACAAAGAATCTTGAACTAAGCATCAGTTGTCGGAACTCAGTCCAAGAATACAGTCCAGTGAGAATGTGTGTGAGAAAACAAGACAAGAGTCTTACGACCTCAGTTTCTTCACAACACAGAAATATCCTCAGAATGTGTTTTTTGTGCTCCCCCCAGGAATAGCGGACAGGAGTGAGTTTTCTTCAGCTGTCGGCATCCGTGCACTTCTGTGAATAAGCAACTTTGTCCCAAGTGTGGCCTGTCCTCGTGATGGTACACTTTCCTTGGGTGACTCTTCTTAACCCTCAGCGTTTAAATTGTCTGATGCTCTGAATAAAGTTGACTGTTGCATGAGACTTTAGTCTGCCTCATTTTGGGGGCCCACTCTACCAGGTCCCTCTAGGAAACTAGAGCAGTAAGCAACCAATGTCCTAGTAAAATTTCACATGCTATGTCAGCATTTAATGTCGATCGAAATGAACTTAATTCTCCAGTTCTCAGTTGTTTCGCATTTTTAATCTCCCAAAGATTATCTTTGTCTGCACATCTTTTGGGAGATGGCAACTAATTTTAGGTAAGGTCCTACTGCGTATAGGCTCTCTTCAAATGGCTGTTCCCTCAGTCACTCAGTCTTGAAACCGAACTTACACCAGGAGACTCGTCTTACTATTCATGTTTCTTCTCTATCTAAGCAATAACAATGTGACACAAAAATGTCCCGGAGGCTGCAAAACTTGCTTCCATGGAACTTAAAACACAGTCATCTAGAAATGTGCTTTTCCTAAATTTTAATGAGCTATAATTTACATAGTAGCCATGTTATATCATAATTTATTTGTAGTGAACTGAATTTTTTTATGGTCCAATGGTTTGACTGATGTAGTATGAAGATCATAAGTAGTTATAGGGAAACCAATAGTCCAACCTGCTATCTACTCTAGTGACTGTGTTGCAACAAAGCCCCCCAAAAACATTCAACCCCACTTTGGGATGACTTTATTCCTGTTTCAAATGGGAAAATACACTCTTATTTCTTGTATAGCGAGCATTTTGTGTGACTTCAACTTTGGTTCTATTCCGTTTAAAAAGAAGATAGGATGACTCCCCCCGCCCCAGAATCTAAATAGAAAACCTTCTGCCACTTCATAGAACATGTAGTTGGCTATTATGAAACATGCTGACTCTGCTAAATGTTCCTACAGTGAAGCAACACATTTCTTCTCCAAGCATTTAGCTTTTTAGAAAGAATCTGCTTTGAAATTTTAATGATCAGAATTAGCTGGTGCCTTTCTGTTTCCTTGCAAAGCCTCACAATCAACCCCAACCAAAGACTCTGTCCTCAGTCTCGAGAGCAGAAAGAATGAGTAGAGCAGGGTCTGCCTTTTAAATCTGATGCTTTGGTAAATTTGAACGAGCTTTGAAAAGTCACAAATATTGTGTTTCCTCTGAATGGCAACTGAAAAGCAGAGCCTTAGTATGTCTGTAGGGTCTCGGGTCCAAGGTATCCACATTCTTATTTCTCCGCTTACATCCCTTTGAGAGGACTGCGAGAGTTAATGAGGGGCCTAAACAACAGATATTTATTTTCTTATAGTTCAGTCTAGTGCCCAATATGAAGTTTCCAGCACACAGTTTCCATCGGAGGCATCTTCTGTTGGCTTGAAGTAGACAGTTGTCTTTGGGTGTTACATGATTTTCTTTTCAAATGGATCTCCTTGTAAAACACAAATCACCAGTTATGACCTATCCCAATGACCTCATTTAACATTAATTACTTTATTAAAGTCCTAATCTATAAACATAGTCACAATCAGACAGGCTGCTGATTAGAAACTCGGTATAGGAATTTGAGGTAGAGTATATAAGTCATAACTCTATACCCTAGCAAATTAATTATAGTAAATAATTTTTTTAAACATTTAAAAAATAGAGATACAAAGGAAATTTAAGAAAACAATACTGCCGGGCAGTGGTGGCCCACACCTTTAATCTGAGCACTCTGGAGGCAGAGTTCAAGGCCAGCCTGGTCTATAAAAGCTAGTTGCAGGACAGGATCCAAAACTACTGAGAAACCCTGTCTCCAAAAACCAAAAAAAAAAGGGGGGGGGAGAAAGAAAAGAAAACATTACTGAGAGATCCTAGATATATATACTGTGCCTAATTTTCCTAGTAATTCTATATTTATGATTTTATTAATGTAGTACCGAAGTCAGCAATTTGGCAATGGTACAAAGAATACGACTCCTTGTCATCTGTGTTTGTCACATGTCTAGACACAGAGGAGAAGAGAGAGCTATTCCATGACAAGGATGTGCTGTGCTTTCATTATCACGCTCCTCCCCTTTCCTTCTCCACGCTGTGAACACCCAGCAACCACGCACGTGTTCCCACGACGCCGAGTCTTTACATAGATCTCCAGTCAACGATGCTTAATGGAGCGATCCAGGCTCAAACATTACAGTCTATGTGGCTCACTTCATCAAACCTCCATGGGATAATGAATATCAATGTATAACTAGAAAATAATAAAACATGCCCACGGTAAGCATATCTTTTGTAAATATGTATTACTTTTATTTGTGTGTTGTGTGTCTTCCTGAGTGAAAGTGAATCACTTTTGTGCAGGAGCCTGGAGAGGCTACGAATTGTCCCGTCTTCTAGAGCCAGAGTTACAGGCAGCTGTGAACCTCTGGTGGGTCCTAAGGGTGGAAGCTGAGTCCTCTGCCAAGGTGGTAATTGCTTCTAACTGCTGAGCCATCTCGAGTGCCCCCTGAAGATATATTTCACTGTATTTCAATCAATCCATATACAACTGCTAGCCTAAGTAGATACATTTCTGTCACTTCTACAGTTTCTTCTTTTCCTTTATAGGCAGACACGCCCAGGAAACCGTTGGTCTACTTCCTATCAATGTAGATTGCATCTTTAGCTGCCATCGATACAGTAAATACCCCGGGAAAGGAGCTTTATTTGCTGAATACAAAGTTTTCTGAAATTCATTCAAGTTTTTAGCACAGGTGTGGGTGAGCCAGCCCCGGGGTTGTAAACATGGAAAAGCTGTCCCCACGTCACATCTGGCAGACAAACCCTACAGTTGCCCAGGCCCAAAGCCTATGTATGATCTGCACGTGAAGGGACCTGACCCGCAGACCCAAAGCTGCGAGATCTCTGTAACAACACAATATCCAGGAGGAGCGCTAGCGAGGGCAGAGCATCAGTGCTGTAGTAGAAACCAGAGGCCTCAACCCAGACCAGGGACTCTTTGCAATAAACATTTGCAACTCAAGATATAAGACAAGGGGGTTTATGGTGTGACTCTTCGTGTCACAATGCAGTTTCCATGAGGAGATTTTTAAGTTTTTCCTTTTTAATTTTTATTGTAATAGTTTTTTGCTTCTTTTTCTCTTAAGTTTTATTTTATTGGGGGGTGTGCACTTGATTTTATTTTATTATTGCTTCTTTTTGTCTTAAATTTTGTTTTATTTGGGAAGCCCCCCAAATAAAGGCATACCTTTTAGTCCATTCATCTTTCTTTGCAAGTGTACATTGCTATGAGTCATTGGTCTGGCTCAAGTTCTCTGGTTTCTGCCACACCCCATGATTTCCTAAGCTATAGTCCTGATGGTCTAGCCAGTGCAAAATCAAGCCAAGGGGGTATGTTTCCCCGTTTCAAAACAACGACAAGTATTCAGATAAAGAGGTATGGAGGGTCCAAATGGAGATTAACGTAGCCCTTAAAAAGCATTAGTCAAATCAACCTGTGGAGTGTGCTTTTCTTTTCTCTTTCATCTTAATATCATTTTTATTTTTAATTAAGGTGTAACTACAGCACTTTGTTCTCTGTACCTCCTCCAGCTTCTCCTGTGTCCTCCGCTATCATCAATGCTCCCCCTTTACTTCCTCTCAAGTCTTTTGCTGCTTATTCCTCTCTCTGTGTGTGCGTGTGTGAACATTAATATATAAATTAAATTAATATACAAACACAGCTTGCTGGATCTATTTGGTGTTGCTCTTATGTATATAACTTCAGGACTGATGACTGATCACTAGGTATTCAATAACCAATTAAGAGACTTATCCCTGTAGAGGACAAATTATCACTCTCTCAGCCATCCTTAGGTGCCTGGAGTTCTTCTCTAGGGGAGGGGCCTGTGAGATTGGTCCTTTTGGTGTTAGCATGTCTACCCTATGGTCTGTTATTCTCTAGAGTTTGATCAGTGTGGTTTTCCATAATGTTCTCATAATGACTTTATATTTATTTTTATGCAAATAAAACTTCTTTGATGAAGGGTGCAAGCTCCATATCTCTGTGGGTATAAGAATAAGTATTGAGAAGAAGCTATGAACTATTATATCGAGTGAGGATGTTATAATTGGGAGAGGGAGGAAAGTCAGCCCAGAAGAAAAGGGGAGAAGTTATAAATAACACCAAGGATGTCTGCAAAAGCCTTCAGGAAGATTGTATGTTTAATGGAAATCATACACACACACACACACACACACAATACATATCCTAAATGATATTATGCCCCATGGGTTGACAATGATTCTGCCATGTGATATAGACCATCTAACAAAAACCCAGAATCAGGCATAAAAAAACTTATTGAGTTGTTTGTTCACAGAGTACAAAAGACTTTTGAAACAAAATAAAATATTGCTGTTGTCATTGCAATAGGTATATGTGTGTGTGATATATCATATATACATATATGTGTGTGTTATTTGAAAGATTTAAGTACTGACTGTGATATTTAATTGTATTGATTCTCTGTCACACTTTCTCATAGGAACATTGATAATTAGATTTTTAAAAAAAACAGACTTTTAGTTAATTTTAGACCTTTAGATATAAAATGAACTTTCAAATTTTGTTTCATATGTGATTAAAATTGTTAATAGAATGAGTTTCTTGTTTCTGCCTCTTACCTATCTAAGTGTGTGAACACACTTTGGGGAAGGTATTTGCTTATTGTATAAAGAGAGAGGGAAGTAGCTGCTTTGTGTGTTTCTGTCATTCTTTTTTTTTTATTTTTTTTTGTGTGTTTTTTTTTATTTTTTATTTTTTTTTTGTTTCTGTCATTCTATCAAACAAAAATGATGGTTGGTTGGACTATTAGTTCTGAACAGACATCGACAAGAGGTGTCAAAATGGAAACTTGCATCTTGCACTAGAGAAAGTACATTGTTACATGACATAAAAATCTCCGTGAGTGAAAGGCAGGCACCTTGTCTAAAAAATAGGACAAGACATGAGATTAACAGCATACCTTTTATATTTGATTTCAGAAATTGTACAGTGTGTTAAAATTGACTTTTTACAATGGCGCTTTGCTGGGAATCATCGATTTTAACTCTTTTCCCTGGCATCCTGGTACTTATCCATCTATTGAAGCTTCAGTCCTGCAATTTAGATATCTCATTCACCCATAATTCTACCATTCCCCTTTTTCACTTGAATTAGACTTATTTAGTTTGTTTTGCACATCGTGGATTCCTAAAGAAAAAGTTTCTCAAAATACAGACATGTTACCACAAGTCTTCCACAGGCGTCATCGTGTTACATGGACAAGAGATTTAAGCTGTAATCTCAATACTTGAGTGACTGAGGCCGGAGTGTTGCCACAAGTTTGACATGCATAGCAAGTTCTAGGCTAGCCTGGGCTATAGGATCAGATTCTGTGTCAAAAAAAATCATGTGTGTGTGTGTTTGGAAATGGAGTGGGACGATTGAGATCTCGGTGGAGAAGCCTAAAGCACACTTGATGGTTTTACTAGAGAAGGAAGCCAAAATTTTTCTGTCTATTCACAGTTAGATTGAGTGCCTTTGTCAATACCTAACATCTCCCGCTGCATGGCATAGATTAATCTATCACTTGTCACGGGATAGGAAATCATAAGTCTGTGATTACACAGGGATATGGAAAGGAACTGAACAAAACATTCATGAATCTTCAAGCCCACTGCATGAGAATTCTCAGAGCAATTGCTAGGCTTTAGCATCGCTCGGTTTAGTACAAAAGGTCTCTGCTTGCTTTGTTCATCCTTGGGATTTGGAGATGAAATGAGACAGTGCTTGTAGAATCTCCTAGCAACGTGAAGGTCTATACCTTTGGGGGTTAGTTTAACTTATTCTTAATTTCCCTGCCAAACTTTAGAATATGGCTTCTGGTCATTAGCTAAGTACAGACTGACCAGTCAGGTTCTCATTGGCAATTCTTCCTGTGAGTGTTCTGCATTGTTGTGATTTCAGACTATCTTGATGTCTCACCAACTGTTGACCGAGGCTGCTTGTTTGTTCCCGGCAACCCAGACCCAAAATAACCACACAGAAACTGTATTAATTAAAACACTACTTAGTCAATAGCTTAAGGATATTGCTAACTAGCTCTTATATCTTAAATTAAAATATAATCCACCGAGATCTCAATCGTCCCACTCCATTTCCAAACACACACACACACACACACATACACACACACACACGTGATTTTTTTTGACACAGAGTCTGATCCTATGGCCCAGGCTAGCCTAGAACTTGCTATCTCTATTAATGTATGCATTACCACAAGGTTGTGGCCTACTGGCAGGGTTCCACCTAACATCTATCTCCTGTGGTGGCTACATGGTGTCTCTTTGACTCTACCAACTCTCTTCTCCTCTGTTTGCTCCCCACCTTGTCCTATTCTGTGCTGCTATAGGCCCAAAGTGGCTTCTTTAATTAACCAATGGTATTCACAGCATTCATATGGCTAAATTACATTCCCAGCTTCACCAATGTACTTACATTGAGAAAATGTGCTTAGTACTCTCAAAGAACGTAGAATGAACTGGAGTTTTTTAGAGGGGAAAATTATCTCAATTTGTAAAATCAACTTTTTTAATAATAAATAATAAATGTTACCTTAATTTCATGCTTAACTTTATTTTATATGTCTTTCAATATTTTGACTGTATTTAAACTTGATTACTATGTACTATAAATTTCAAAAATCTATTTGAAATTTAAATGATTATGTATGTAGTTATGTTTAGGAAAAAATATTCTTTTTTTACATATGTCAATTTATTGTTGGGTTATGCTGTCTAAGAGTTGTGTGACAGAGAATAATGTTAGGTGACTGAAGCCTGAGTTTTCAATACCTTAGGGAGCAGACGCCAAAATCATGTAGGATGAGTAACAGGTAGTTGAGTATTAGTAAGTTTCTGTTTCTTTTCATTTCAAAATGTCTCATAAAGTAATACTCAGTACATTACTCAGCACACATTTCAGTGTGGCATCCATCCTTTTTACAGGACTATGGAGTTTCTGAAAAGACCTGGTTTGGGAGAGTAGATATTACAGCCACATAATTTATTGAAAGGATTGGAACTTTTTAATTACTCGGTGTCAAGAAACATCTGGAAAGGCTTTTTTTTTTTTTTTTTTTTTTTGGAATGGGGCCTAGTAGAACAGCTGAAGAACTTTAAATATCTAAGTGGTAATTGTCAGGGTTTACACTTAGGATTCCCTGCTAGGAAATTCATCTTTCCTCAGGTTATTTGATCTGAGGTTGGATACCAACTGGACCTGGGGAAACTTCCATCAGTCATTGCCGTGCTATCGCCAGTGTCTTTGAAGCACACCAGAAGCTGATTTCTACCGTCTTCACATAAAGAAGGACAGTAAGGAGCCTCACAGTGGCTGTGGTCACTGTCCAATTGTTCGCTCTCATCTGCTGCCATGTTTCAGGCTCCAGTGGGAAAGCTGGGAGTTAAGATCTAGTTATAGTATCCTAGGAGTTCTTTGTGTACCATTTATAATTTCATCTAGTTTCCTACCATAGAGTATATATAGGAAGATTTGTGCTTCAAATAATGAGTCTAGGCTGCAGTGTATTTTTTTAAAAAAAAAATCAGTAAGAGATTCAAATCACATGGGTTTCAAAGTAGAAGAAGCCAAAATATTTGTTGAAATGTGGGGAGAAATGGCAAAGTTTGGCCATTTGACACTTAAGTCAAATGGAAAAATATTAGAATTTTTGAATAGAAAAAAATGTAGTTATTTTCCTTTACCTACACTCTAGATACCAGGTAGGAAATTACATCACTATAAGCCTTAATCATAATGCTTATCAGGTTATATGAAAATGGAAATTTTACTATGTATATTAATATTTATGCCAAGGAGAAAAGAAGGAGCAGAGAAATGACAACAAAGAAAGGGGGAACAGCTGAGAAAGGAGGAGGAAGAAAGGGGGTGAGCAAGGGGGGGAGGGAGATAAGAAAGAAGAAGGGAAATAAGTAGGACCCTCACCCAGCACCCTCAGCTTTCTGGTCTTTTGAAAGCTTAATGCATAAGAGAATCTGTTCTTCGGGAGATTTTACTACTGTGATAGCAATACTTTTTAAAAAGTATGTATGCACGAGGATGCATTGAGCAAAAAACTACAATAGTATGCTCCAGAATAGTCTTTGTGTGTGTATACATACACATATACATATATTAAACATACAAAAGATACTTCTGAGTATCTTTAGTAAGAATTAAAATTATCAAGAAGAGCTCACATAATGTCAAAAGTGTTTGAGTGAGTTTAAAGAAAGATAACTGTCATTCAAATGGACAAATGGCATATAACTTTTGGATACCTAAGAATAAATACCATCTTTGGATCAAGTAAAGGCTAAATTTACATTTTGAAGCATGTTGGCCTATTGGCTTATAATGTGCACAGTGTTCATTGTGGTAAGCTGACTGTCTACCACATCAGAGTCCTATGGCAGAGGGGTGCCCGTCACATTGTTGGAACTCTTGCATTGCTCTAGACTTCAGAGAATCAGTAAGTTCTTCCTAGGCTTGCTGTATGCAGG
Source organism: Microtus oregoni (assembly GCF_018167655.1). Classification (NCBI taxonomy): domain Eukaryota; kingdom Metazoa; phylum Chordata; class Mammalia; order Rodentia; family Cricetidae; genus Microtus; species Microtus oregoni. The sequence continues at coordinate 7,325,267 of NW_024543077.1, read as the reverse complement.
AAAATGACTGGCAGGCCTCTTGTGTCCCTGCTCAGGAGCTTACTTCTTTGAGTGATATTCCGCTTAAAACTTTTGTTTTGACTAAAATCCTTTGCTGGTGGCTTATTTTTACTTTTTTCTTTTTGGTGTTTTGAGACAGGGTTTCTCTGTGGCTTTGGTGCCTGTCCTGGAACTAGCTCTGTAGACCAGGCTAGTCTCGAACTCACAGAGATCCGCCTGCCTCTGCCTCCCGAGTGCTGGGATTAAAGGCGTGCGCCATCATCGTCCGGCTTGGTGGCTTATTTTTAATAACAAAGTCTCTAAAAGCATCATTTTTATATTTTAAAATTTTGAAACTAAGATGATAAGCTATGATCCAAGTAAAACTATAATTTGTATTCTTCCTCTCAGAAGTGATAACTTGTCTGTTATTGTTATACTGATTCATACTAAGTTAAGTATCTTTGTTTCACAAATCAGTTTTGAAACATAAATCTGTAGCACTATACATATTTGCACTTAACATCCTGTTTTCCTCGTGATGATTCAATACGTAAAATGTTTGTATCTTTATTTAATGTATTCAAGTGAGCTCCACTTGAAGAATACAATGGCATATTCAGTCTGGTGCCGTCATCTCATTTCCACTGCGCAATGATGCACCTGCAGGTCATAGAAAAACAGAATAATAAACACTCTAATCAAGTAGACAAAGACGTGAAGAGATCATCGAAACCAGGGAAGAAATAAATAAAGTAGAAATGAAAAATAATGATGCAAAGACTCAATGAAATAAGGGGTTGGCTCTTAGAGAAGATCAGTAGGATTGGCCAACGTCTGCTCCTTCTTGTGCTCACCGAGGTCGCTTTCCACAGTGCAGAGTTGTTCTTCACAATCGTCTCAGGCTTGCTTGTTCCGATCAACACTATCACTGAGTTTCATGAAGGGGGGGGGCTGAAATTTAGGAAGCAGTCAGTAGGTGCTTGCTCAATTACAAATTAAAGGGATTAAAGAAGAAACCAGACCAGTAATGCCTTAATACTTATAATAGTCTCATTATATCTCAAAATACTCATTTTTTTCTACAGGTAATGTTAAATAAACTTTATGAAGGGCAATTAGTAAATATTATAATTGATATCAACCTTTCATGTTTCAATTTCATTTGCTAATTGGTGGCACCTTGAGGTGAAATTTATGTCTTCATTAAATGTGTCTTTATAAAACAAAATGATGACTGAACCTGGTTTCCTGGACTAAAACACATATTTATTTTTTTCTCTTAATAATAAAGCAGTCTATAATCAAAGCACAGATTTTTAAAAGTTTGTTTGAAATGAAAGTACATGATAATTTAAAGTTCAGTTTACTGAGTTTCTAGTTTTGGTATAAATGGTATATGCTAGTCAATGTAACCTTGCTAGCTACAGTGTTATTTTTCAGTTCTGCAAATAGAAAATGCAGCATACGAAATTGAAAGAGTGCACTCCGTCTTCACTATGGCAGAACAGAGGAAAGGAGGGAAAGTATATTGTGGTGCTGGGAGGATGTGACAGGAAATGATGGGGCCTGTGTTCAGAGAGTTCATGGACACTGATACCTGAGCAGAGATATTAACCAAGTAAAGTGTTCACAGGTAAGCCGACACATCATATACTGAGAGCAGAGGATGGATTGATAGCAGCCCTGGGTGATTTATATCATGCTCATGGAGCATGTGATTGTTACCTCCAACTCTTAGCATCTTGAGAAGGTAATGGTTGCTTTGAAGAATAAAAATGAGGAGATGGGAGGGGATGATTTATTGAGTTTCCTCAACGCTCCCCGAGAGTTGCTTGTGGAAGGAATCAGTGATGAGTTGCACATCAGTATTCTAAGCTTTTGCAATTTAATCACCAACTTGTGCTGGTAATGTTTGCACACAAGTTGTCCCACGGTGTTGTATATGAATAATGCAGTCGTCCAAATTGAAAAGCAACTTTTCAAAACAAATTTTGGAGAATCCTATCACTAAGAAAAAAAATATTTGACTTCTGTTTCTGTCTCTTCCCTGCCTGACTCTAAGGGACATATAAACATCCTAGAGGGGACATTTGTTCCATGAGAATGCCACTCCCATTAGCACAACCAATTCTTCTGCTTTCCACTCGGTATGTAATTAAGCACTTAACTATGCTCAGTAATTTAGCTTCTCTGAATCTGTTTTCTTGTTCGGTTCCCAAATTCATAATGTGCTGAAGCACAAGCAAAGAAAACAAAACACAAGGGGCATGTCAGCTGACTGGTCAGGTGGCCACACCCACACAAACAAACATCACTTGTCTCAAGGACCCAGTGTGAGTCAAAGCCTTCCTCATTTTCTCTGTAACGCTGCTGGAAATCCTGGCAAAAATGTTGATTCTCTTCTGGTCAAATCCAGATCGTTTTCCTTCACCAATGGAAAATAATAACTCTAATAAGAATACGAATAAAACAGTTTAAGCTGAACCAAATGACGCTGAGAGACCCTGGAACAGACTCACAGGTTTACATTACACTAAGTAATACATGTTGCCATAGAGGAGGCAGGAAAAGTTACAGGCTCTTGTACATTCATCAAATAACAGTCATAAATCCGCACATTTACCTGTTACATTAGTGAGAATCTTCCCCTGTAGTGGAAAGAGTTCCCAGCAGGGTTTTAGAGCCAATATTGCTCCATTCTGCCATAAAAGAAGGCTTAGAGGCTCTGGAATCTGTTTTTGCTGGCTTGAAATCTTAGCCATTTCCCAGTACTCACCTTCCCACAACCCCAAACCTCCTGGAGGCATTGTTGTGCACAATACTGTGCTTCTAACATTTCATCAACAGTGCCCTCCCAGTGCCTAACTCATTATAAAACCAACATGGGACAAGGGCATAATTAGAAAGTACAATTTTCCTATGGGAAGAACCATTCTGCATTTCAAAATAAACCTTTGGAACACATCTCTCAGGATTCGAAGTCAGCCCTGTAGCAGTCCGAATCAGGAGTTGGCATTTGCTGTTGCTTCATTAGTACTGATCCAATGTGACAAAGCTCATGGAGGTTCTATAAGCTTGTCTATTATAAGAGGTTTCGATAGGAAGTTGCTTTGTGTTATCACTGTGAAGTTCGCTTACAACAAATTCGTGCTTCTTTTTTAGTTGGTTTTAGTCAAACAGTATAGGACAAGATGCTTTTCATCCTGGAGCCATTTGAAGTGGACGATCTATTGTATTCCAGCATCTGGGATTCTTGGGGTGCAGCAGAAATACGTATGGAAATACGTAAAGTATTTCTTCTTCAAATCAGAGGACTGATCTTGCTTAATGGTTAACATGAGAGACTGAATACTATCAAACTTTCAGCCCTGATTCTGTAAATCTCCGTGTATTTTACTTAAAACTTACTGATTTAATGTTTGTAGTTGACTCGGGGATAATAACTTGCTTATACAAACTGGAATATGCTTAAAAACTCACAGTTTAATCTCCATTTGCATGTCCATATTTAGATTTTTGAATGAAGGTGTTGTAGGAGTTTGCTCCTGTGTATCAATTCTTACTGGATTTTCAAAGAACAAAAGTAACTGTGATATTTTTACCTCTTCATTTTTATCTCTTCAATTTTAAACTTAAGCTTTAGACCAAATACAGTCAGTAAACCATGGCTCTAAAGCAAAAACATTCTTGCCTACTGAACCAGCTACATATTGAACAAAGCAGTATTTTTCTGTCATGAAAGTCATTTTACTAAATATTTTATGAAAATAAAAAGAAACCAAGATTTGAGGTTCTTTGAATTTATGATTCCAAGTGTAGTCCTAACTATCCCAGTAACTTATTTTTCCCTTTAGAATATGAATTGTACATATCTCTGGTTTAGAAAAATACGGATTGAATTTGGGTTAGATTCTTCTGTCCTTTTATGTCCTTATATCTTTTATCCATCCATATGCTGGATTTCTCGTGACATCCGCTTTTTATGAAGGATAGCTGATTCTTAGGAGTTTTGTCGTAATACCACATTCTCAGATGTGATTAGCCATGTTGGGACCATTTTTTAAAATTTAGATGCACGGTATCTAGATTCCAACGTTGCATTCATTCTTAATAAATACTAACAGTGAAATTTTGATATCGCATGGCTATCATCTAGAACAATGCCTGATATTTATCAAGAATTCATTTAGCCTTCTCCATGAGAGCCAATAAACATAACTAGAGAAACATCTCTAACTTTGAGTACAATGCTAACGATGAAAAATGAAACTCAAGAATAGTAGTGCATTTGTACAACAGTAGGAGAAGGAAATGATAAAAAGCCATTTTCAGTGGAAGAGAATATTGTAAACCACTTACATTTATCGCTGTCATGTTCTCTGAAGTGGGAATTATTCTCTTTCCTTTTGAATCTCCTAATGATCTGCAACTGATAAAAACTATTTTGTTTTTCTTATTATTGTACTTCTTACACAAAATATAATGTTCCAAATTTTTGAAGGAAAAAAAGCCACAAAAGTACTAAGCCTGGCCTTTTTAAAAGACATTATCAATGTGACTTAACTAATGGAGAATTCCACATCATTTTGTAACAAAATGTTTTCCGTTATGAAAACAAAATTAAGCAAGGCATGCTCAATAAATGTAATGGCCCGGGAATGTGTTCTCCTGTTTAAAATAGGAAGAAGAGATTATTTGGAGAGCAGTTCACTCCTAGTGACTAGTATAGACCACACGCACTCGGTCGGTGACGAGTTTCACCTGCTAGCCATCAGGAAGGGAAATGGGCCTCTGGATGATAGACATCCAAGATGTAATTATCTGAATGAAAAGGGCCTGTACTTCAGCAGAACTGATTACATAAGTCTGTCAGCCATTTTGTGGCTGAGGATATTAACAGAATCTTAACTTAGCTTTTCTGTGATCTGACTCTTCTGTTTTGGGAGAAGTTAAGTAACAACGGTTTTGACATGGTAAACTTAGCAACGTGGCTTCATGGTGTTTTCCCATGATTTATTCCTTGATGTCCACCCCAACCAACGGATGAGTATGACCTTGTCCTGAACCAATTTTCTGCTAAGTTCTCAATCTCCTGGAAAATTCAGAAAATAAAAACCAGGATTTGAGATACACTTTCCAACACTGCTTTTATAATGATATCTAACTTGTTACAAATAAATAATAAAATAATTGTGTCATTTTATGACAAAAATTTCCCCAACTCTAAAATATACTCAGCAAATATTTTATATGAAAGCTTAAAATTTCAGATCTGGAAGAATGCTTCTTTGGTGTTGTGCCCCCTGCTCTACACTCAGTGTCTGCTTCTCTTCGAATCTCTGTAGGGTCGCAATGCAGGGTGGGGCTCTCACAGGTGGGATGGCTTCTATATTAATAGGTGATAATCCATTGAGAAGAGGGCGATATGCAAACCAGACAATAAAACAGGACAGTGAATCTGCGGTCATCTTTACTTTACCATTTCAGTCTTCATGGAGGAAAGAATAAAGGTTTCTGTGCAAGCCGCCAGGAAGTCTATGGTGTTCTACTATGGCAGCCTGGACTGACGATAATCTTAATGTCTGCCTTTGCCAATGACTTCTGCTTTCCCCAAAAGAATGAATGTTGGGAGTGGTGACTAAAGCTCAGTTTTTCTACTGAAAACCCTACCTCATTTCTACAATATTATTTGCATTTTTCAAAAACATTTCAAGATTTTTATGTTATAACAAAAATCTAATTTTTATTAAATAGAGACACTCCTGAAAACTTCACATATCTACATGTATAAGCATGAATATGAATATGTATATGCATATTCTTGGATGATTTAATGGTAGTGTACTTATCTAACAAGCCTTGGGTTCAATCCTCAATGCACCCTTAAAATGTATCTAACATTAATTATTTAAATGATCTTTACATATAGCAGCTGTTAATATTTTATGTGCTTATAGAATTTTCATTGTTATAAAACCACTATGAGTAACAGTTTATAGTATACTTATGTAAAAAGCATTTACATATTCTTATGTAAATTTTTATAAATCATACTCTACTGCATGTAGAAATATGATTTATTTATAGAGTTATTCACTGTGGATTTATTGTGTGCCGAACAATTATGAGATTTAAAGATGAACTATCATGGAAAGCCCAAGCAAGCTTTTTATTCCTCATGGACTAATATATTAGCTAGCATTACTTATGAAACAACAGATTGAAAAGCGTTTTCCTTGTTAAAATTCCTCTCGGAAATGCTAATACTGTAATATATCGATATTTTGTGTCTTTTGATATACAGATTCTATATGGTTTCTGTTAACTTTGGTAAATTTAATTCTTCTCTCACATACCATAGTTTTGTAGGTTGCACATAAATCAATACTGGAGATGGGGTGGGATGCAGGAGAAGATGTGACTAGGAACCATGACCTTGGGATCTCCAGATAAAGGGGCAGTGTGGAGCGTACCAGCAGGTGGCCTTTGGAATACACAGGGCTTACAGGAGATGCTGAGCCTGTGAAAGCTCCAAGGAGAGAGAAGTTAAGAAAGAGATGACTTCAAGTTGAAGTACAGATGGTAATTTCCTAGTTACTATCAAATAGAAAAGAAGTATCACTAGCTGGAAACAAAAAAAAAGAAAGAAAGCTGACCATGATGGCCAGAAAAATACACAAACAAGGCAATAGGCGAGATAATCTTTTCACAGCACCATTTTACTTTTCAAAATTTATCAATTTTTGTCTATTGGAAATAAATTCTTTTCTCACATGCTATATCCTAACTATGGTTTCGTCTCCCTCTCCTCTTCCCATTTCCTCTATACCTCCTTATCCATTCAGACCCACGCCCATTATTTTTCTCCTTAGCAAACAGATAGGCTTCTAATGAATGATAATGAAAGACGATAAACCAAAAACCGAAACACTGAAATTGGACGAAACAAACAGAAGGAAAAAAACTCAAGAAAATGTGCTAGCGTCAAAGACACGCTCATCTACACCTTTCTTAATCCCATAAAAATCCTGAACTGGACAACTTAACATATCTGCAGAGGACTCGAAGCAGACCCGTGCAGGCCCTTTCACGCTGCTGCAGTCTCTGTGAGTTCGTAAGAACTTTGATCATGTTGATTTAAAGGCCCTTGTTTTTGAGGTGTCCTCCTTCTTCTTGACCCTTAAGCTCTTTCTACCTCCTCTTACATAGGAGTTCTCTGATCCCTGAGGGGAGAGATTCAATGGAGTCCTCCATTCAGGGCTGGGTGTTCTGAGTTCCTTCTTTCATTGTAATGTCTGGCTGTGTGTCTCTGTATTTGTTCCTTTCTGATGATGGCTGAGCAAGAGACTGACCTGTGAGTATCCAGAAAGTCATTAGTTGTCATTTTATTGCGACTCTTCTATTAACCACAGTGGTATTTGGTTTGCTCTAGGTCCCTTTGCTATTTAGTTTCAGGTACTTGGTCACCCAAGTTGACTATGGGTTCCATCTCATGGAGTGGGCTTTAAATTAAGTCAGTCATTGATTGGTGATTCCCACAAGTTTTGTGTCATCATTGGGCTAGCATATCTTGCAGACGAGGTACCATTTTACAACAAAGGTTTATGGCTGGCTTGGTGTTTGTTTCTGTTTCGGCAGCATGCAGAAATTTCCTACACCAACGGCACTGGAACGTAGAGGTGAAGACCCTCTGTAGGCACCAGCTCAACTTCTCCATGTTCAATGAATGGTGTAGGTGTTGTTTTCAGCAATGGAGTCTTCCTATCAGTGTAGAGAGAGAGACCTATAGTCTTGGCAACTACCTGGGTTGTTTAAGATCCTTTTGACCAACAGCTCAATTAAATGTAATCAAATCCTGAGACTGGAAACTTCATTTTGTGATGAGAGATGGCCAGTTGGGACTCTGCCTCCACCGCATTGTTTGGTGATTTCATTTAGATAACCTTCATATGTGTACACATTTGGGAAGCTTCTACTATATTAGGCTTCCCTACTACCCCTCAAATGGTCCTTAATTTAAGCTGTTTGTCTCTTCAGGATGAATGAATATGCTTCCACTTTTATTGGTCTCAAAGCTGCCTCCTAAAAGAAACATTTAAACAGAGTGAGGAAGACATTTAACAGAGAGTTTGGCTCAAATTCCTATCATACCAACACAAAATGTAAAAGGTGAAAAAAACAAAGAAATTGGGGCACAAAGACCTGTTTCTTAACCTTGGGAAAAATGTAGTAATAGGAGCGGCGGGCTATGTTCCTGGCACCCGGCCCCCGCATGGCTAGCTTTATATGTGAAATAATTACATGGAAACTGTATTCTTTTAAACACTGCCTGGTCCATTAGTTCCAGCCTCTTAATGGCTAGCTCTTACATATTGATTTAACCCATTTCTAATAATCTGTGTAGCCCACAGGTGGCTTACCAGGGAAGATCTTAACTTGCGTCTGTCTGGAGTGGGAGAATCATGGCAACTCACTGACTCAGCTTCTTTCTCCCAGCATTCTGTTCTGATTACTCTGCCTACCTAATTTTCTGTCCTATCAGAGGCCAAGCAGTTTCTTTATTACTTAGCCAATGAAACAACAGATAGAAAGATGACCCTCTTCCATCAGAAAAATAAAGCACAATACTAGGCACAAGGGGTGAAACAGAACAAATTCAACTTCCTATTTCAGCATCCTGTAGAATAGGAATGAAAAATAAAACTGTGGCGGAAAGTGGGGTGCACCCTTATCCTGAAGCACAGGGAGAATAGAAACAGAACAAGTCATACTGTGACATTCTCTTCCCACCTCCTATTCCTCCCCACAATACCATTACCATCCTGATGAATGAACTGATCTTGATTTTACATTGATATGTTTATCCATAAGGGACATGTCCATTTCAGAAGTAGGTTTTTTTTTTTTCAAAGAGAAGTAAAAATGTGTCAGTGGTCAGTGCATGCACGAAGACCTCTAGCTTCTAGACGTCAATGCCTTACTATAAACATTGTACATAGAATGGGATCATCCTTGAGGATTCCTGGGAATTTCCCTAGTGCTGTTTCTCGATAGCCCTTTAATGGCTCTCTCAATCAAGATATCTCTTTCCTTTCTCTCCCTCACTGCCCTTCCCCCTTCTTGAGCATCCTGGATCTTTACAGAGTTCACAAGTGTGGCACCCACTCTACACAGCATCAGATACACCCATCCCTCCCATTTAGTGAATCTTGTGGGTATTTAAGTTTTTAATATTTTGTTTGTGAAGGAAATAAGAGTGTTGTCAGATAAGTACTGTAGTTGTATTGACCTATAACAAGAGACACTGAATTGCTACACCGAGCAAGAGATGAATGCTTGACAATGTTCTGTTTGACATAAGCATTCTGGACCTAAAGACTGGGTATCTCCAGCAAGCTATAGAACAAAAGTCCTACAAACAGAAACAAAGACACCCAGACAATTACTGAGTTTGATAAAAGGTAGCATTGCTTTAACACTGTAATTTTTGTGTGTCAGCTTGCTTTGAAATATGAACTTGTAAGGACTGGTGCTTTAGCTGCCTAAGGAAGCCATCAGAGATCCAGCTGTTTTTAGCTTCCATTGTACCAGTTACCATGTGAGCTTCTTGCTTGTGTTTACCACGTCCAGGTCTGAGCACAGCTGTTTTATTTCAGATATCATGTCAAGTTCAAGGAATAAATACCTTTTTTATTTTGTATGATCTCAATGACTAGACTAGCTGCTAAAAGATAAGAGGACAGTTAAGGGTGAGCCTCTGGACAGAATGGCCGTTTTCGATCTGTGATCCACGTCCTGTGGCTGGGTATGCTTAGATCCAAAACCAAATCAAAATTATCTTCCTGAGAATTAATAAGAGAAAGGAAATTGGATAGGTAAACTATTTCAGTTCACCACAATATGAACACTGAACAAATAAAAGTCTGTTGGCTAAAAGATGCTCTGGTTCATTGTAAAGGATAATCAAGGTTGGAGGAAACATGGAGAGATAAAAATACTTCCAAAACAAATAAGATCATCCATAATATTATAATTTGTAGTAAGTAATTTAATTAGTGAAGGGAAATCCACACTTATTCTTAAAAGCTTCTTCAAGTTCTTCCTTGGCGGAAAAATAAACTAACCATTAAAATTAGTTCATGAACATTTAGTAATTATTTTCTAAGAGATATAAATTTTCAAGATGGTAAATGCTGTATATTAATGGTAGAGAAAATTGCAATGTACTTTTGGAGAGCATAATGATACTAGAGTACAAGTGGTGATTTTACTCATGTTACGTTAGGGGAGTGATTCCTGCTTACGTTGATGAGCAAACTACATCTGGTATTCGGCAGCTGGCATTTGCGTGGACTGCCAGAAAACATTTCATCACTTGTCATATGATGCACGTGACACAGAAAGATGGAGAGAAGGAAGAGAGGGTTCAGTTGAGGAAAGACCTACAGACCAGGATTCAGGCAGAAACAACAGCTAAGGACGGGGACAGGCGGGATGCTTGCTCGTAGCTATGATGAGTTATCAAAGGTAAAACGTCCTGCTGATGGGAGCTGGCAGGTACAGGGCAGGAAAAGAGCGTCTTACAATGCCCAAATTATCCCTTCGAGAGTTGCCAGTGGGTTTAAGACACGTGGAGCCAGCATGTTTGAAAATCACGTTTGTTAGCTTGGGTCAACTGGAAACAAACCAGATTCTTTGAAAAGGGAACCGCAACTGAAGAATCGTCTTTGACAGCGTGTGTGCGGGTATATTTATAGTTTCTTTATTATTAACTGATGCCTAAGGACCCAGCCTAGTGTGAACATTAACTCCCTAGTTTATGGGCTTGAGGTGTACAGGAAGAGTTGCTAAGCAGTTCGAGAAGGAAGGCAAAGTCAAGTCTTCCACCGTCTGTGCTTCGATCCCCACTTTGAGACGCCTGCCATGGCTTCACTGTGCTAGAAGAGCACAAGCTGAAAGTATTACCTTTCTTCCCCAGGCTGCTTTTGGTCATGTTTATCTCAGAGCAGAAAACAACCCGGGATAAGGATGGGTCTTTGTTGCCTTGTTTTTTGCGTCCTCTGCTTCGACTGAATGGTTTTGAATTTAGAAAATTTTGTGTATAGTCATTCTGAAAAAATATTTGTGTGTACCCAATATAAACTGTTCTTTGTTTTCCATTATCACATTGGTTTGCCTAGAAAAATAGCCTCAAATACATAAGAAACATTATTTGGGAGTATGAATTTTGACAGTTGAATGAGTTAAAATGATTTTCTATGGCATGTGACTATGAGTATTCTCACAGGCAGGAGAAAATGACACATTTGGCAACTTCTGAAATTTTTCAATGAATGTAAATACATGTGAACAAACAATCTTTTGCAGTCCTTCAGACACTCAGATTTCACAAATCTGCCCACCAGCTTGTCACGTGAGGTAGCACGATGTGGGTTTGCAGGTATGCAACATAAATGCTTTCCCCACTAACTTTCTAGCACATAGCGGACAATGAGGACTACTGAGAACTCAAGAACAATGGCAATGGGTTTCTGATCCTACTGCATGTACTGGCTTTGTGGGAGCCTAGGCAGTTTGGATGCTCACCTTACTAGACCTGGATGGAGGTGGGTGGTCCTTGGACTTCCCACAGGGCAGAGAACCCTGATTGCTCTATGGGCTGACAAGGGAGGGGAACTTGATTGGGGGAGGGGGAGGGAAATGGGAGGTGGTGGCGGGGAGGAGGCAGAAACCTTTAATCAATAAATAAATTAATTAACAAAAAAGATTATGTTTGGAGTCTACCATAGTTTTCCATTACCTTAAGCTATATTTTTTTCCTTCATGTATTACTCTGCACTCTTTAGAAGAACGAAACTAATAAAATGAATATATATTATATTTATATAGAGAGATTATGTTTTATTTATACATATATTTATACATATTTATGCATTATATGTTGTATTGATAAATTATATATATATATATATTATATGGATATAAGAATCTGTTATAGTGGCTTACAAGCTGTGGTCTGGCTAGTCCAACAATGGCTATCTCCCAACAGAAAATCCAAAATGCCTGCAGTTGTTCAGCCCACAAGTCTGATTGTGTCTTACCTCACAATTCCAAAGAAGTAGTCTCTAATGCCAGTGACGCAAGAAAGAGCTTCCCTCTTCCATGTCCTTTTCAGACATTGCCACCAGAAAGTATGGTTCATTTAAGATGGATCTTTCCAACTCAAAAGATCCGGATTCAGGATAGGTCTTCCCAAGTAAATAGATTTAATTAAGAAAATCACCTTCAGAGGTATACCCTGAGGTCTTAGTCAGTTGTGGATGTAGTCAAACTGTCAGGCAAGAACCGCACTCACATTTCATTGACTTTAATATTATTGCTGGAAAAGATAAGAGTTTATGGTATTCTTGCTTACAATTTAATTTTAAATAAAACAATTATTTATTATTTGTGTGTGTGTGTGTGTGTGTGTGTAACTGCATGAGACTGTGTGAGTCAGTTGTGGATAACATGTGTGTACTGAGAATCAAACCTGGGTCCTTTATGAGAGCAGTGACCTTTCTCTTAGCTGCCGACTATCTCGAGAGGCCCCAGCATTCTGTTTTTTAATTTATTCTCTACAGTTTGGGACTAAAAAGACTCTTAAGATTAATATTCATAATTTAATAAATTTATTATTAATTTAAACTTAATAGTCAATAGAACTGCATCATCGGCTTTTCCCAGTCATACTCTACTTTTTCTTTAGATTAGATTATAGCAGCAAACATACTTCAATTGTTTGATACCCATGAAGAAAAGCCATTCCAACTTTACTTCTAGCTAAATCTTTGGCACATATATTCCATAACAGAGGAATCACTTTGATTTATTTCATGGAGGGAAGAAAATCATCAATATTTATGCAGCCATTTTTCTTTCAACTTTTTACATCACTTTATTTCCATAGTAACCTTAAAGAACTTGAAAGTTTTCTCAGACTCAGAAGACATTTGCTGAGTAAATAAGCCAGTAACAAAGGGTAACTATTATATGGCCCCTTCCTTGTGATGCCTGCAGCAATCTCATACAAGGAAATGGAATTAAAATGGTGATTAGTTGTGTTTATGGGAAAAAGTAATGGAAATGAAGAAATAAATAACTTTTAGCCCTGTAATGAGATACATTATGGATAATCCAATGATAGTTCAGTAGTAACTAATACTCTATGAATATAAAAACTACACTTTAAATGAAAAATAAAGCTATTCACAAATTACTAGGTATGGACATGGAAGACAGACTACTTTGTTATTATAGTAACAAATGCCTTAGACATCAAAAAGTGACTTGAAATTATTCATCTTTTATATGTTATGAATGTATTTATAATAGAATCAAGTTGTATGATTATATGTATATACTGAAATCTTTTACAAAGAAACTTTATTATTTTAGGAGGAATTGTTGATAAGGATCTTCGTCACTACCTCAACTTAAGATTTCAGAAGGGTTCTGTTGACCACGAACTTCAGCAAATCATCCGTGACAACCTCTACCTCCGCACAGTGCCATGTGAGTACCATGGCCCACATCCTTTTCTTTCTGTGATAAGCAGAGAACTGCTCAGCTATATGTTTATTATTTGTTTAGAAGAAAAATACTGTCACGTAGACATTTTATGGACAGTTGACATTGGAATTAGATTTGAGATATGGAACTACAGTTGCAAAAGCTTTTAATTTGGTTTTGTGGTGGATAATAAAATCCTACAGGGATTTGTGGTATTTATGCTATAAAATATATCATAGTTAGTATTGATAATAGTGATTCTAGGCCTGATCTTCAGTATTCCTGAGTCATGACTGAGGCAGAACTTCACACCAGGAGCCAGGAGACTACAAATTACTTGGTTGAAGCTATTACTAACAGAATCCACAGGTGATTTTGCACCAGAGAGCCTTCCGACCATAATAGCCATACTCTGAAACACAAACATAGCATATTCCACTACTCTCTGGGAACTGGTGATGATATACACCAACTTAGACTTCTGTGTGCAGTCTCTAGCAATTTCTTTAAAAGAGAAGACCAGGTAAATTGACACAATTTGTAAAACAACATCTGAGTCTCTGTTCCTGCCATTTTGACAGTCCCCTATTAATGGTAAGAAAAAGGAATCCCAGCTCAATCGTAGACCCTGTGTAGGTATCAAAGTCCACTTTCTTCAAGTGAGATATTTTAACTGCCACGACCCTATCCACACTATAGAAATACAGATGTGTTGGTGCATGTATGGGGTTCATTGAGTCAGATCCTAAACATTAATAAACTAAAAACTAAGAGCTCTGATGCATTATCATTACAAGGAATCTTTGATTAGAATAAATTAAGCAAGACAAAAATGATACATCGAGTTGAATCGCCAACCTTTCGAAAGTGATACAAATGAAAACTTCTATTAAAATATTGAAACACACAATTATGTGAAGGTAGAGCAGAAACCACCGGGGGTTTTAATCTCTGGGGATGGGTGGGAACTTGTCATCATCAGTCGGTACCAAATGGCCATCAGAATATTGTCATAGTATATTTACCATCCATTACTAAGCAAGAATACTTGACAGTTGTTGTCTTGTTGGTCAAAGTGATTCCAATTCAATGCATGTCTGTACGTGAGTAGACACCGGACTCTTGCTGTGAACCTGCATGCTGACAGAAGCACACTCTCAAACACGTGAGTTTGACATCTAGTGATGGGCAGGAGATGGATTGAAGAGACTGAACTGCGTATAAGGTGATGGATTGACGCCCTTTGGAAGCCTTGATGCTGTCAGTGTATCTAGGTGAATTTATCTTTCGTGGCATAAAAGAGAGGAGACCCAAAATACTAAATAAAAAAGTACAGGCACTCTGTTATGTTTAAAAGCTGAAAGCATTAGATAACAAGCTGACATTCAGGAGTACTTGTAGTCCTTGCTAAGACGGCAGCATAAATAAGAAAATCTTAATTAAATATGACTATAATGGGAGGAATTTTGCATTAGCTAATTAACTTTTAAAGCATCTTTCTTTAGCATACCAAGGAAGGACTATGAAGGAAAAATAAATATAAGGGTAAAAGACAGCATTTATTAGTAAACCTAGAGAGCTTCAAGATGTGATTCTGGTTCAAGGTCATGAATTCAATTAGAAGTCTTGAGCAATGCCTGTAAAGGAGACAATTAGAAACTCAAGGGATCTAAATATTATCAGGAAACAATTGCTCTTTGATTTTGCAGCCACCATTCCTAATAGTCAATTTCAATAACAGCATTCTCTTACGTGCTTTTAATTTGACATAATAGTGAAAAACATCTGATATAAAGATGATTCCGATTTATACTATTAAAAATGCTTTCATTCCAAGGAGCCAGTCCTGAACAGTCTATCTCCTTTACTTATTATATCTTTTAATGAAGTATTCAGTCATTCTCAGAGAGTATGCAATAAAATATGCCAGTAGTATAAAAAGTACTATCATTGCTTAGGAACTTTTCGAGTGTATACAGCCCATAATGGCATTCATTAGTTAATCTCATTTCCTATACATCCTCCTGGGTCAATAAAGTCTTATTATTTGATGACCGACCACACTAAAAGGAAAATATGCTAAGAATATGTCATGGCTCCTATTCATACATATATCAATGTGAATACAGTTGCCTCTTGTTTAATCAAGCAGTGCCACTAGTAATTTGTCCTTGATAAGTGCATAGACATAAAAGCGTAATCAATTTTTGATCATGTGGATGAAGTGAGTAGTTTTCTTCACAAAACTGGATCTAACTCAGCAACTCTAGCTCCTCCGTGGATTGCCCCGACAAGTGCAACTGGGAGGAAAGAAGAGGCAAATCCTAGATCTGAACTCAAATTCTAGAGCTCAGTGCTCAGCATGTGTGTAAGAGCCCTGGAATTATGGGTCCACACATGCCCATCTCCGCATACACCAGACTTAATGAAAGGCAGTTGTAAGTATTGACCTCTGTATACACATCTTAAAAAGGTCTGTGTCCAGCTATGGCCACGTTAGCTACTCAAGGGAAGGAGGGCAGGAAATCTAGGTCTCTACTGGCCTTTAACTGGAAATAATATCAAATCTTATGAAATTGGTTTGCATAATCAAGGGTTGATTACATTTAGCCTTTTGAGTTAGTTTTCTTAGAACTTTATCTCGGAATTGCTGAGAAAGAAAGTTTAAAAAACTGTATCTCAGCCGGGCGGTGGTGGCACACGCTTTCAATCCCAGCACTTGGCAGGCAGAGGCAGAGGCAGACTCTTGAAGTCTGTGAGTTCAAAGCCAGCTAGTTCCAGGACAGGCTCCAAAGCTACAGAGAAACCCTGTCTTGGAAAAAACAAAACAAAACAAACAAACAGAAACGAAAAGCTGTCTCTCTAGTCGTGGAGGCATGATGATTTTTTTACATGTAGTATGGGGAGCCATAAACTATTGCAGGCATTGTGTCTGCTGGCATCAATTCACCATTCTTTTCAAACAACCACACAGGAACGGTCTTCACGAACTGTGCCTCTCTCTGTGTAGAGCCCAATGCAGTCTCAACGTTCTTACATTGAAGACATTCCCTAGGTGTTTCATGTTGTTAATTATACAACTAATAGAGGGAAATGTAAGGTTTTAGGGAGCCCTGGCTACTGAATGTGAAAAATAATTGCTTTTAAATGGAGACGACAAACCAATTTTCTAGTATTAAGTTTCCGTTTTAAGGATTCTACGTGAGGGAACTTAAGTATGTGGGGAAAATATGAGTAGACAAACCTGGGGTGGCTTAGACTGAGATAAGGAGTAACCAAAGAAATGCAAACTGATAAAGAATGTGGATTTTTGATCCTACTGCACGTACTGGCTTTGTGGGAGCCTAGGCAGTTTGAATGCTCACCTTAGGAGACCTGGATATTGGTGGGCAGTCCTTGGGCTTCCCACAGGTCAGGGAACCCTGATTGCTCTTCGAGCAGATGAGGGGGGGGGACTTGATCGGGGGAGGGGGAGGGAAATGGGAAGCGGTTGTGGGGACGAGGCAGAAATCCTTAATAAATAAATAAATTAAAAAAAATGCTTTGTGAAAAAAAAAAGAATTTAAAGCATCTGTCACATGGAAGGTCAGTTACGCTGATAGTGTATAAAGGGCAATTTGAGAAGCCCTAACTTACCAGCATTTATTTGAAGGTGCACGGAGTCATTTCATCCCAGTATGTTAAAATACAAAGCTGAATCAGCAGCTGCTATAGCTGGGACAGTATAGATACACAAGTATATACAGCAGTTTGTAGAAAAAATTCTCAAAAATATTAGATTCCTAATGGTTGGAGAAAACAGAGTTTACTTGTTTTTAATATTCTACTGGGCATGATATTGTATATATTTAACTTTGAGACTAATCAACCATAGTTAATCTCACTATGCTTCTTAACTAAGAGAAAAAATGGTCAGTGCAATTTATCGATAACACTTGGGTCCTTTCCCTCCTTGACGTTCATTAGGCACAGCTGTTGTTAGAGTATGACTGTTTCACATCCTCCTGCCATTGTGCCACGTGATGTGGAGAATGGCTTCACGGACTGACTCTTAAAGCTACAAAATGAACTGGGAGATATTGATAGCTTCAGCACTCTCTCAGGATAACACGGCCATTTGTTGAGAGGGTTTCAATGGGAAGTAGCTTAAATTTATTTAAAGAGTAGAATACTAATATATACCCGGTAAAAGACAAATCAATAAAGCTAAAGTAAGAACTATTACATAAAACCAAATATGATTTAAAACATAGACTTAAAATATGAAAGAAAATACTATCTGAAAGATTGTATTGAGGCTTAAATCACACTGATGTTTTCACATAATTACATGGCTGTAGTTTGTAAAGCTAACCACTACTGAGGGGTATTGTCAAGGATGCAGCCACACAGACACACAACCACACAGTCACACAACCACACAGTCACACAGTCACACAACCACACAACCACACAGCCACACAACCACACAGCCACACAGCCACACAGTCACACAGCCACACAGTCACACAGTCACACAGTCACACAGTCACACAGTCACACAGCCACACAGTCACACAGTCACACAGACACACACCCACACAGCCACACAGTCATACAACCACACAGCTACACAGCCACACAGCCACACAATCTCACAACCACAGAGCCAGCCATGGAGTAAAAAGGAAAAAAATATATAGAACAAAGAAAGGTAAAAAGTCCAGAAGTAAAATGTACTTCTAGAGAAATGGGATAATTTATGATAGAAAAGCTGGCTAGAAACACGCCAAGCAAAACCAGGAATTCATAAGTAGGAATAAGTCTCCATGTATTTATTTGGGAGCTGGGTGGCACGCCCCCAAAGAGTTAAAAAAAAACTACACATATCAAGCAGATTTCTTGAGAAATTAAAATTCTGTCCTGGAAGTCTCAACAGCAAAGGAGAAATTCCAAGGGTTCTGTGTAGTAGCAGATGCTGCAAAGCAACTGTCAGTTTTCTCTCAGATGGACCTCTTTGTGGTGTGTTTATTAATATTATGATTTTACAGAAAGGTGGATTAAGCTTAATCACCTTTTTTTTCTGAGAATTTAAAGATTTAGTCAAGATGGCATATGCATAAAAGTATTTGTGTGTGTTTTGTGAGGCTATGTGAGCAGATAAGTCGGTGATGACAAAGAAGACTCATAATTCCATTCAAACTCCTAAGGAAGCAGTGACTTTACTGGGGTTGCTTACAGGAACCTGGACCACTCACCCGCCACTACATCAGAGACATAAGCTCTAGTATGGATGGTGAGTCTCTGATGCTGCATCCTTGAAGGCACACCAAGTGGATAGTCTCTCCTTCCCAGTTATTGCCACTGCGTATATAGTTTCTGGTAGAGCAGTTATGGACCTTGACACTTCAGTTCTGTTCTGAGTCTTAAAAGTTTAATTTCTGCTCTTAGTTTCTGAGTCTAAGGGGTGTGTTTTCTCACACCGTAGGGGGAATACTTAATATTTATTAAGCAGAAACAGTCTTACATATCAATTCCAATTTTTTCTTGTCATTAAAAAAAAACAAGTATGTCTTGGTTAGATTGTAAATAATTGACTTGGGAGAATGGTCTATATGTGAGAAATTCATCATTTAATCTAATTAAATCATTTAATTCAATTATTAGATTCAGCTTCTTACCTGGAATATGAAGTCAAGGAATGTTAGAAGTGATTCCATTGACTTCTCCATTTGACACCACAAGTCTTCAGTGTTAAAACAGAGGAATACATCTAACACAAAAGAAAAGCAGTAAACACTGAGAGTGGAGTTTTACCGATTATCCCAACCACATAAATTTCCATTTGTATTGACTCCATTGATTTTTTTCCTTTTCTCTAATCTGACTTTTTCATGTGGTTTGCCTTTGTCTCTATTGTAATTGTAAGAGAGAGAGAGAGAGAGAGAGAGAGAAAGAGAGAGAGAGAGAGAGAGAGAGGGAGGGAGGGAGACATACAGAGAGAGAGAGAGAGAGAGAGAGAGAGAGAGAGAGAGAGAAAGGGAGAAAGAGAGACCCTCTAGAGCTTGCACACCACTGGTGCAGGTGGTAGGTGGAATATGCAATCTTCAACTTCAAATGTCCCTAACTACTGCTATAAGATTAAGGGATCTGAGTTATTAATGCATTATCTCCCAAAAAGCCAATCATCACTTTCAACAAAACTAGCTCTCCTTGGAGGGAGCCTCGAAAAATACTTATTGAATGTTTTGACTTCTTAGCCCTGGGTGCTGGAATATGAAATCAACACATCTCACTTATACATCCATATACTGTTAAAAAAAAAACACAGTTAAGACTATTAAGTCAGACCAATCTAAGTTTTCATCATCAGTGATTGGAACCAGGTTATGAGGTAATCATGTAAGTAGCTCAGGAGGCAGGCACATCCTGAAGGCTCTGGAGTGCAGTTGGACCATCAGCATTTATTACAGACACACTTGGATGAGATGGTGATTAACACGGAGATCCTGATTCCAGTCACTGCAATCTTAATAACAAGCCCAGTAGTCGACAGTTATCTGTACATTACAAGTTAGCATTGCAGGTGTATAGTAAGGAGAAGTAACCTTCGGCTTTCTCTGTTTGTCATCATGGAACTATGGGGGAAAACTCACCTCAGAACCAGGGCCATTGGTTGTAGAGGTTCTGCTACTTGCTACCCATGAAGCCTTGACCAAGGTTTTATTTAGCTTTTGTGCCTGGAAGGAAGGAGGTGATCGGCTGAAATGAAGTGAAATGGTTCTTTCCCGTTCATCTAAAATGCTGCAGTTTTCAGATTCTGCTGACTTGCTTTGTCATTATTCAAATCAGTTCCTGCAACGGACTAAGTTATTCCGAGGATGGAACGCCGGTGATATGAAGCAGGTGTAAACAGCTCATGGAAGCTAAAAGTATATCAAATGCAGCAGACACTTCAGGGAAAAATAAAGAATGAGGTTTAAATTAAGTGCCGTTCCGGATTAAAAACCAGTGGTGCGTGTACTTTCAAATTTTTCTATGAATGTCAAGTTAAAGATACCATCATAGCTTTGATGTCCCCTTGAAATTTACCTTCACTATTCACGAAACTCCGAAACCTGGTCCAGTCTCGGTAAATGGATAAGAAAATAAACATAATGAGAATTACAATTTTTTAAAATTGCTCCATTCCTTAGAATGTGAAATGAATTGAGTTGTGACTTAAAGACTTCTGAACCATGAGGTATATCGTTCTGAAAATATGATTGCTATACTTGTGATAAGATGTTTAACATGGAATATAGCGTCTTCTAATGCTGAGCCTTCTAAAATGTCACTTGTGTGACTGAATAGCGCTGTTGGGAGGGCCAGATGGGATCAAGCTAGTAGGAGACCAAATCAATGCTTAGTGCAGTCAACGATTTCACAGCACAAATGAAGAATTTAGGAAAGTCTGTAGGGCTTCTCACCTGGCGTAATTAAAAGTTAAGTCTGATGTAGGATCAACAATTGATTCAATTAAAGACTTCACAAGGATTCTACCTTTTCAGGCTAGTCAGAATGGAGAACTGGAGTGCTTCCCAGCTCCTATTCAGCCACGCCATTACTTTCTTACTTTACCTATGCAAGGATCAGCTTTCAGAGAAGCCACTTTTTCCACAAATAAGTCACCAAATATTTGTGCAAGTTCCACTGGAGGAAGATGGCTTTGAGTCCTGCACAACACACGCTAACTACTACCCCTAAGATTTTTCCCAAAGACAAAAACAGAAGCAAATCCAACCTGTGTGTCTCTGTCCTCCCCATTTTAGGTAGAATTCTCACTGATGTCATCTGATCAGCTGACAGTGATGACAAAGCTATGCAGCCGGAGGCCCCTGGGAAGGGGAAGAGATGCATAGCCTGAGTAAATTGGGAGCAGGGGGAGGTGAAGGAGAGCGGGAGTGGGGCATGAGGGAACAGGATGGACAAGTTGGGGGGAAGGAGAGAGAGGGAGACCTAGGAGAAAGAGATATCTTGATAGAGAGAGCCATTATGACATTGGGAAGAAATCCGGTGTTAGAGAAACTGCCAGGAATCCACAAGGATGACCCCAGCTAAGACTCCGAGCAATAGTGGAGAGGGTGGCTGAACTGGCCTTGCCCTCGACTCAGATTGATGTCTGCCCTAGCTGTCATCATAGAACCTTCATCCGGTAACTGATGGAAGCAGATGCAGAGAACCATGGCCAAGCACTGGGCCAAGCTCCTGCAGTGCAGTCAAAGAGAGGGCAGAGGGATTCTATGAGCAAAAAGTCAAGATCATGATGGGGAAACCCACAGAAACAGCTGACTTGAGATAGTGGCAGCTCACTGACTCTGGACTGATAGCTGGGGATCCTGTGTAGGACCAAACAAGGTCCTCTGAAAGTGGGCAACAGTTCTGGGGCTTGGACAGTCTGTGGGGCCAGGATTTATCTGCAGTGCATGAACTAGCTTTTTGGAGCCTATTACCGGTGGAGGGCTACCTTGCTCAGCCTAGTTATGAGGGGAGAGGAGGGATCTGGTCCTGCCTCAACCTGATCTGTCATACTTTGTTGACTCCCCATGGGAAACTTTACCCTATCTGAGGAGTGGATGGGAGATTTCAAGAGGGAGGAAGGTAGATGGGGGAAGCAGGAGAAGGGGAGGGAGGGGAAACTGTGGTTGGTAAATAAAATGAAATAAAAAACTTTCAAATAAAACTTTAAAAAAAGAAAAACTATGCAGGTGATTAAGGGAGCTAATCAAGTTCTAAATTATTTTCTCACTATCATGTCAGTGCCAGAAATATTAAAATATAAGCTGTTTATTGGAAAAGAAACATTTTAATTGATTCATATTTCCTACTCTATTGATATGGGAAGAGAATAAATGCATCATTTTTAATTTATTAATATAGGAAATGAATAAATGCACAATATATATACTATCTAAGAGCTTTTTTGATTGTATAAACTTTGCTTATAAATACTTAGCTTTATAAACTTTAATACTCTAAATTCTTCCATACATTTGTAATGATGTAAAACTTTATAAGTAGGCATTACATAGCTCCTAGTTTCCCACATGAGAATTTCTCAATCCTAAGTTCAAAAGCATTTTTTTTTTTTTTGTAAATCATGGTAGGAGTGGCAGAAGAAAGGAATTAACATTAACGCACACCAAACACCTATGTACAGGCATGTTGTCTAGTTTCTTTTTTTTTCATTTATTTATTTATTTACGAAATCTGCCTCCTCCCCGCCACCGCCTCCCATTTCTCTCCCCCTCCCCCGATCAAGTCCCCCTCCCTCGTCAGCCCAAAGAGCAGTCAGGGTTCCCTGACCTGTGCGAAGTCCAAGGACCACCCACCTCCATCCAGGTCTAGTAAGGTGAGCATCCAAACTGCCTAGGCTTCCCCAAAGCCAGTACGTGCAGTAGGATCAAAAACCCATTGCCATTGTTCTTGAGTTCTCAGTAGTCCTCATTGTCCACTATGTTCAGCAAGTCCGGTTTTATCCCATGCTTTTTCAGACCCAGGCCAGCTGGCCTTGGTGAGTTCCAGATAGAACATGCCCATTGTCTCAGTGTGTGGGTGCACCCCTCGCGGTCCTGAGTTCCTTGGTCGTGCTCCCTCTCCATCTGCTCCTGATTTGGACCTTGAGATTTCAGTCCGGTGCTCCAATGTGGGTCTTTGTCTCCTTTCATCGCCTGATGAAGGTTAATATTCAGGAAGATGCCTACATGTTTTTCTTTGGGTTCACCTTCTTATTTAGCTTCTCTAGGATCGCGAATTATAGGCTCAATGTCCTTTATTTATGGCTAGAAACCAAATATGAGTGAGTACATCCCATGTTCCTCTTTATGGGTCTGGCTTACCTCACTCAGGATAGTGTTTTCTCTAGTTTCACTTAGCAAAACGAACTGTCTTCACTAGCAAACTTATTCTTGGAGAGCTCATGTACCCTTCTCTAAATCACACAGCTAGTAAATACGTGAGAAGCATTCGAGTCTTTTCTGTCATATACCATGAAGCAAATTTTGGGTGTATAATGTTAAGTCTTCAATGATTATAGCTCTGACTTCTATAGTCGAGCCAGAACACTGAGTCAGAACTCTGATGGGATGCTTATCAATACTGATTAGTATTGACATGAAAGCACTAAGTTATCTGAAAAAAGAACTAAACTCTACAGAGTTTATGGATTGCTCATATCTGAACGGCCGCTCTCCAGTCACCTCGGCAATATTGTTAACGCAAAGTGTCAAGGCTTATTAGGATATTGTTCAACAGTGGCATGAATTTTCCCATTCTCATTTGGAGGACAGCAAAACAGAAACAATGGGGATATTTGTTCAGAGCCCGTGAAAAGCCTCTTCTTTTGAATTAAAAGATGACTCTTCGTCTTGGCGTGGCTCCCTCTGCTCTGGCTCAGCCGCCACTGGGGTTCCCTATAACAGCACTTCAGAACTGGCAACAACCCTAGCTCTCCTTGCCTACCATCCTATACTGATACAAGTTGCCCATTCCTTTCATTAGAAACACATAGACCTGATCAATATAATTTTTCCTCTAGCATATGTATCTGGGTTAATATACCAATGTTGGCTTTAAGGTTTCAAATTCATATGCACACTGGCAGTGGTTTCCAGTGAACAACTTCGACCGGTGAAAACCCGGCGAGTGTGCAGCCAAGCTTAGCTGTTGCCAAGCTTTGATTCTCCTTTTTCTGTTTTCCTTGATTCCACAACGCAAACCAGTATAAATAATATGTCATGCAAGGTTAAGATTAGAAAATAAAACAGTTCGAGGTATTTTAATGTGGAAGAAGAGGGTTAGGGAATGGCTGTTTAGAAAATGACTGGAATAACAAGAGAAGGTGGAGACTAGGAATTATTCCCCTTGGGTGCTAACTCCTGAGAAGGGGGGGAGGGGCTCTGTTGGAACTGTGGCCTCTGAGGCCATCAGGTAAGGTCCAGAAACCCGGGGCTGAGAGCAGCGTCACCACTATGGCTCCAATTACCCCAATACTTCTTGACGACTATGAGACTGTGGAATGGAGCCCGACCTTCTTGTTGAAAACATCCCTGATAGTTTCAAACATTTGAATACGTTTCTTTTTCAGAACTCCCTAGACATATAAACATAGTGATGTATCTTCATTTTATTATGGGTTGAAGACTAGTTTTTACGTTCGTGTTTTAGTCGTCTGTAGGTTAATGCTTTAAAATACAATATCAGACTCGGAGTGTTTTTTAAGCCTTTCTCATTTTCTCCCTACACGAAGTCTCCTAATGATTTTTTTATAATAGCTGGTTATATGCTACCGTAGAGATGCTTATGTTCTTTTGAGAGTGAGAATACTTATGCACTATCAGTGCATTCTGGAACTGCCCTGCTCTACTTATAGAATGAGACATTTTAAATGTGTGTTGGAGCCTTGTTCATTTTTATTCACAATTTTATTATTTAAAGGTATGAATGTAACACTAATAAAACTGAGTTCATAATTATATTTCTCACATGAGAAATCAATTGACAAAAAATGCTTTCGGAACATCATTTAAATTTGGAGCAAGAAAAGGAATCTTAATTAAAATTGAGGAGTTGAATATATTATTTCAAGCACTACAGAAAATTGATTACACTTGGGAAGGAGCAAGATGCTTTAGCACTGAGTGGAACAATCTCTGTGATCACAGGTCAACCTCAGCAGCTTTTTGTGGGTCCCAAAATCATGTCTGAGTCTCAAAGTTCATTAGGGAACTATGCTATAAGTCTTTGGGAAGACTACTTAAATACACAAACAAGTAATGTTCATGGACTTGAAAAGCTTGTATTGAAGTCAGAATGTTCACACAGTCATGGTGTGGTGAAAGACATCTGGTTCTTTAGTATATACAAACAAATAATGCAACTTCAATTATCTCCCAGACTCAGAGTTATTCTTTTTATGAATATGATAACCTTCATAATTCATCAGTTGTTAAAAAGTTGTGGTTGCCATTTTAAACTGGCATAAATGTACTTAACTTGTTAAACTTATAGAGATTAAAATGCCTAAACTTTTATATTTTATAATTATTTTTATTTAGTTTTGGTAACACTGAGAGCTACTAAGAACATGTGACTGACTGGGTACAGGGAATGTGAGTGATTGTGGTACACTCTCTAGGGGTTTATTCACATCTTGGCAAACTAGATATCATTATTTCATTTAGACTGAGCAAATAGAGTATGTACAACAAAGGAAGGTAATATATCTACTTTCTACCATCGTTGAGCCTGACAACTACCCTCACAACGTAGGTGATATTTATTAAGACTGTTACTTCATGTTTGCTTAGCAATACTGGCTAGGCTGCTATACTTGGTTGAGGTGTGTTTTTGAGCATCTTTTGTCTAATGGAGTATTTTGAAAGACAGAGGATTTTTTGTTGAATTGAGCTGTACGAATCCAGCTTTCCAGACTTGTATCAACTCTTCTGTCGTACATTTGCATTCCAGACTTCTTTCACTTTGGTAATTGGAATGCAGATTTTAACCTACAATAATTTGGATTCTCCAGATTCTTTGGGATAAATATTCAGACTAGGAATGGTTGTTTCTCAGTGGAACTTAGATAAGCAATACATTCCAAGATGATTCCTAAAAGATGTGTTTATTGGCCCATGCATGCATGTTTCCAAAAAAGCCTGCAGCTGTATCAAGCACATAGGACAAGCTAAATTTGTGGCCACAGATCATATAGTTTATAATTAACGAAATCAGAAAACAAACAATACTACATTGGTATAACATTTCTAATCACATGTTTTAATATTTTTGAGAGACATATCTGTTTGGACATGGATATTGATATAAGCACATAAATTTTCAACCATTTACAATATGACCTTTATTCTTTATAAATGTAAGATAATATGACATATGCAATAACTGTGAAACTGGATGATCTTTATAATGTTACAGATTGAAACTAACTTAGCTCTAAATCACATGCAGAAGCCAAAAACATAGAACATAGAACATAGTTTTTTCTTTATTTTTTTTTTTATTTTTTTTTAGTTGATGAAAAAAAAATTTCCGCCTCTTCCCCATTTCCCATTTCCCATTTCCCTCCCCCTCCTCCCACACATTGTCCCCTTCCCCCACTCCCCTCCCCCTCTCCCCCTCCCCCCCACTCCATTTTTAAAACCCAGTGTGAGTTTTTAAAATACCTGCGTTCCCAACCTGAAGAAATATAGAGATTTCTTTATTTATTTCACTTTTCACATTTTCTTTATTACTTCTTTGAGAATTTTAAGTTTCAATCAATGTTGTTTGATACAATTCAGTCCTTAATTCTTCCAAGATCTGCCCTGTTCTCTGTCTGTTGTTGTTTACTTTTTTGAGACAGGATTTCTCTCTGTAACAGCCCTGGCTTTCCTCGAACTCACTCTGTGGATCAGACTGGCTTCAATTTCTCAGTGATCTGCCTGTCTCTGCCTCACAAGTGCTGGGGATTAAAGGTGTGTGCCACCACCGCCTGGGTCCCATTTTAAAAAAAATTCAAAACCCATTTGTGCTGCCCAAATATACTTGGATGTGTGATCTTCTACTGGGGCATAATCCACTTACTAGGAGATCCATTCCTCCTTTCCCACCAGCTGACATTGGCCAGTCACTCCATACCTAGGGATGGAATTCATTGCCCAACTCTCTTCTGGCTGGGATTCGGTGCCGGTTGGGCACGCACAGATTTCACACAGGCTGTCACAACCATTGTGAATTCATATGTCCCGTTGCCTTATGGTGTGCTAAAGACGTTGTTTCCTTGTAGGTATCTATTGCCTCTGACTCTTACATCCTTTCTCCCCCTCTTCTGCATTGATCCCTGGAGCCTTAAGAAGGAGATGTGACATACACAATCCCTGTAGGGTTGTGCATGATGTGCGTGCCATAGCCTCTTATTCTCTTCTTGGGCAGTTGACGTTCTTCATAGACATCTACTGCAAATAGAAGCTTTTCAGATGAAGTTGAGAGAAGCATTGATGCATGTATTTGGTAAGCACTTAGGAATCGGATTAATACGATGTCCATTTGGCAACATAACAGTTTCTCCTCTAAGGCCTCTTGAAGGCGTAAGTCACAAACAATCCCACACCAGTTTGGAATTATGATTAATAGGGTGGTATTTATTTAAAGGGGAAAAAACTTATAGATCACCGTCCCAGACAACAGCCCTCTGTGCAATCAGGAAGGGAGTCTAGTCGCCAGAGGAGCAGGAAGTGAAGAGAGAGAGGAGAGGGAAGTGGCCACAGCAGGAAGCAAAGAGAGAGCAAGGAGGGAAGTGGCTGCTTTTTTAAAGAGAGAGACCATGCCTCAATGGGCTGGTATCTCAGCGGCTATTGGCTGAAGGAGCGGAAGGACCTCCCACAACACCTCCCCCTTTTGTTTAAGTAAGAGAGTTCTAAACCTACTATGAAATTATATACAATAAGTACTAATATCCTATTCTAACTAGCTTAGGTCTTGTATAATAAATAACTTGGCCAAGTCATGAGAGAAAAGTAACTACATTTATATAGTCTTCAACCCCATCGAAGATCTGAGAATGGAAATAATGTTACCTGGGTAATTAGGAAGTTTAGTAAAACAACTTCCAAAACATGCAACAAATCACAGAGACAACTAGCTACCTGGGCAATCACTCAAAGTCACGTTTGCAGCGTTGAAGCAACCAACTTTGGCTAAGGCCTAACATAACTGATATACCATTTTCAAAAGGCAAGCAACTTTTCAAAACTATCTTACCCTGTCTTGGCAGGATATGACAGTCCTGTTTTATCCATTGATGCATGCTCTGTATCTCTGTCAGTGGTTGAGGTATGGGCATTTCTTTGCCCAAAGGCCAGTTCTGCCAAAAAGAAAGGCTCCAGGTGGAGTGTCTTTGGTGCTCAACATTCTCTCGGGAATAGATCGAGGTCCTTCCACTCCTCCAGCCAATAGCCTCTGACGAGTTTGCCGTAGGTTTTTGGCCTGATAATGGTGCTATGTATTGATTTCATCTTTAGGAATTTAAATCCATTCAGAAAGTTTGATTATCACCATAATGTTTATGCCTATTGTAACATTGGACATATCTTACCAAGCCAATCATTGCAGTTTGGTATGACTTATGACTACTTTTCTTCTATTGTTTTTATAGCACCTTCCAGTACTATGAAAGCCTGCAAGAAGGGATGAACTATTTTATCATATTCTGTAACTGTCAAGTTCTCAAATCCTGAGAGCTGGGATTGCCATAGTCTATGATTTTGGAAGGTCTATTTTTTTAAATATGTCTCCTGTAAGTTTATCTCTCAGTGATTTCTGTGCATTATAATATTATTACTGTCCATATATCTCATAAAACAAAATTAGAATTTACTTCATTTTTGTTGTTATTTTTAAAATTGTGAGCACTGTAAAAGCTACAGCCACCAGGCCAAACAACCTCAGGCTAAAGGCAAGTTTTAAATCAACTCTGGAACCTAAGTTCATTTGACTAGGTGATGGGGCTCTAAGGATATTGTAGGTGAGACCAGGTGAATAAGCCTAGGAGCCAGCAATGGCCTGAGAGCAGAGCTGGAGTCCCTATGTCCCAAGCAATTAATTAACATAACATTTAATAGCGGTTGTACAGGACCTTAAACATGGATAGCAGATGCTGAGTGACAGACATATTTACTTTGCAACATATTTAATCTTGTGTGGGACAAAAATCACCAAATAATATAACAGAGGTAACTTGTATTTAACTCATAGTAAGCATATGAAAAAAAGTTCAACCTCACTATAGTCCCATCAGAGAAGTACAAGTTAAAACTACGGTGAGATCTCGTTATATTCCAGCCAGAGTATCAAATAATAACATATGCAGGGAAGGATGTGAACAAAACAGAATCTTACACATCACTGATGGGAACATAAACTAGTTTATTCTTTATGGAGATGAGTAGAGAAATTCATTCTGAACCAAAATTGGGTCAACAACATGACTGAGACACACCAGTTCTAAATATTTTATTTGAAGGGCGGGACATCAGTATATTAGACATAAATGTACGTCATTGATGTTTACTATAGCACTATTCACAATTGTGAAAGTTTAGAACAAATGTAGGTATCACATAAGAGAGAATTGTGGAAATAAAATATAGTATATTACACAATTGAATTGTTTTCAGCCATAAAGAAAAATGAAGTTATGCTATTTGCAGAAAAAATGAATTAAACTGGGGGAGAATCATATTAATTAGGAGAATTAATCCAGTTTCTAAAAACAAATCTCATACTTTTTCCTCACTCATGGTTCCTAGATATTTTAATTCTAAGAGGTAAATTAGCTTATTTATGCGTTTTTATTTTTAATTAAAATGTATCATTTCTTCTTCCATTCCCTCTCTTTAATTCCTCCCATGTACCCCTCTCTAAATCATGTCCTCTTTTTCTTTTATAATTGTTTTACACACACACACACACACACACACACACACACACACACACGCACATGCACACAGGCACACACACATGCACACACACGCATGCACACATGCACACACACGCATGCACACATGCACACGCACACATATATAAATACATTTGCTGTTTGGTCCATTTAGAATTACCTGAAAATATATGCTTTGGGGACCGACCACTTGGTATTTATAAACCAATTAGAATCTTATTTTTAGAAGAGACTATTTCTCTCTCTATATATATATATATATCTCCTCTCTAGGTCTCTCTCTCTCTCTCTCTCTCTCTCTCTCTCTCTCTCTCTCTCTCTCTGTGTGTGTGTGTGTGTGTGTATGAGTATTTGTTAGTTGCTTGTAACTTTTTCCATTGGTGAACCTCATACAACTTCACCCTTTCATATTGACCTATCAGATGTATTGATGATGTACTTCTTTAGGTTTTGTTCAGGCAACCATATTGTTGATTTATTATGGGTGAAACTTCCCAGTCATTTTCAGGAGACACAGTCTCTTAGCAGAGTTCCCGGTCCCTTAGCACTTAGAATTTTTCCATTCAATTTTCTGTGGTGTTCTTTGAGCCTTAGGTAAGGGGTTGCGTTGTAGATGTATCCACCAGAACTTGGCATCTTGTAATAGTTGTTCTCTGAATATTGACCGGTTGTGAGTTTCTGCAATGGTCACAGATTGTTAAAGGTAAGTTTGTATGATGAGTGGTGAGAGCTGGATTTATCTGTGGGTGTGGGAATAAACACTTGGAAAGCAGTCGGAAATTATGCTGACTTAGTGAAGTGGTAGAAGTATGTTCTGCTCTAAGATCCGTGACATATTATCCTTGGGATAGATGGCTAGGTTTCCGGGACCTGGCATAATTTAACCTCATAATGAATAGGCCTAATTCAAATTAGAGAACTCTTTGTGGTGTATAGAGTTCACATAGTTACATGAAATCATGCACAGAAACAATGAAAGAAGGAATGAATTGGTCAGTGATGGGAAGGGCATAAATAAGAGGCAGCAGAACAAGAAAGACGAGTGTAGACAGACATGTCATGTATGCTTGTATGAAAATTTTAGTTTTATTTCAAAGTAAAGCAAAATAATAAATCAATATGCACCTTTATAGTGAGGTACATTATGTATTGAATCTCTGTAACTGGGTCTCATCATTTGCAGGTAAAATTTTACCCATCTTACATAAAAAGGAGCCCAATACTTAAGATGCACCCAACATTGCCTTGCAGAATATGAAAGTTCTGTGAATTTTTACCATCATTATAGAAGCCCCTTGAGGGATGGTAAGAGAGCTGGCTTATTTTTAAAAGAATGAATTCATTAGAACCTGGTGCTAGTGCTTGTAAATGGAAATAATTGTCTCCAGATATTTGGGATGGGTACAGAACATTCCTTTGTGATTAGTTCTGCTATCCACACTTGCCAGGCAAATACACAAGAGTTACAGATACTTTACTCCTTCAAAATAAATCATAGTCAAGCAAAACTGTAATATTTGAACACATGTGAGCCCTCACCCAATTACAACAATCCCTCCAGTACTAATGCAATAATGAAAGCAAAAGAAGAATTCTAGGCAAAACATTTTGTTATGGTAAAGGTTTGAACTTTAGACTACAGTAAAGATGCATGCCCCTACTGTGGAGGGTCGGAGGGAGGGTGAGAAGATGTGTTCCCAACTAGTTGTTTCTTATAATTATTTTCAACTTGGGGCACTTGGAACAATTTCACATCCGTAGTAACCTCCTGAAAAACCTATGGCTAAATCTCCTCTCTTTCCTCCTAGCTACAGTGTGCAATCAATTCCTCCTTCAGTCATGCAGAATAAAATGTCTCATGAACTTCTTTCAGCATCAGCCAAGTAACTCAGAGCTCTTCCCTTGAGAACCGTGAATGTCTCCTTCTAGATTTTGAGACATCACGATAATTACAGTTCCAAATATTCCTGCACTAAAACTATGGCAGGTGGTTAATCTTTGACTCGCATAATACGATCCATCTAACCAGCAAATCTTTGGGGTAAACACGGTTTCTATTTGCAGGAGAGATGCAGTGGCAGTGGGACCGCTACTATTACACAATGTAATTATTGTCCATGTAATTAATCTGGATGGGCAATCAATGAAATAAAATGTCTTGAGCTGCCTTTAATACGAGAAGAATGTCCATTCAGCTGTCCAAGCACGCTTTTTTCGCACATGGCTAGAGATGAACCGAGCCAGGGGCCTTATGCGCTCATATCAGTTCCTCTGCAGAATGTTTTCTTCCTGCTACTTGCTTTACTCTGGGAATGGGAGAACAGTCCACTCCAATCTTCATTCTGTTTTCTGAAATATTCTTAATCTCATTTTCTACGTAGTTCTAAGCCCCTGTTGCCTGTGTTTTACCTTTACATGTGTCTTGAGAATTTCTTTAAATTACCCATCCTTAGTAAAACTGTAAGACTTCCTTCCTCTGATGGGAGAGATTGCAACGTCGTCACTCCATCACTGCCGTGGCAGTAAGAGGCCCGTGGGGAACGAAGAGTCCCCTCAGAACCACCATGTAAAACATCACCACAGTGGAAAATTCATGCCAGTCTATTGACCCACCTCTTTCACCCCTCACAGCTAAGGATCCAGAAAATCAATAAGTATTGGAAAAATGAAAAATAACTCAGGATTTTGATTAATGGTTTAATTGCAAGATTAAGAGGGAGAGCATACATCCACATATTTTCTGCTCCCACTCTAGACACCCCCAGATTGCATTATTTGCTTCTTCATAGGCTTCCTATATTCAACATCCATATTTTTTAAATTTTATACAAATGGTAAAAATTCATTCTATAGTATTTAAATATAGCCAAATTTCATTAAACCAGATTATTTGGTTTGTGTTTAGTTTCCTAGAATTATTTTAATCTTAATTTCAGCAACTTCAATACAGAGTCTACAAATATCATGTATTTCTCTATATTTTATCGCTTTGTTCTTAGTTGATCTGGGTTTATAATATCAGTTCTATAGAATAGATGCACCTAGGTAGTTATAAGTTTTGGTATTTAGAATTTTATGTAGTTTGCATCCCAGAAGTTCGTATGCTAGGAGTCTGTCCCAGTTTAGTAGTATTAAGATGGTTAAACTTTTAACGATTGGGAGGACCTAGTGGGGATAATTAGATCATTGAGTCTTCCCTTCATGAATGAACTGGTCCTGTCTCACAGCAGTGCGTGGTAACTGCGTTCGTTTCTCCCAGAACGGTTGTTCCAAAGCTAGGCCATCCCATGCATGTGACCCAATCTCACCTATGACATGGTACAGTAGGGGGCTTTTTTACAACCCGGTTTTATCCTCACCAGCGCCAAAATCTTAGTGAAACCTTTAAATTTTAAAGAAACCTCTAAACTTAAAACACATATATACTATAATTATGGAACTATATCCAGTCTCCAATCTCTTGTTACAGTGACTCAAAATGAATTGAGGTATTGGATGAGTTCCCCTCTCTCGGTGTACTTATCAACCAGTGGCTCTTCCGCACCAAGAGGTAGACTATCCTTGACCATCTTGAACTTAAGTCAGTCTCAATGTTTGGAATATGCTGCATAGCATTGTCTCAAGGTCTGTTTATTCTATCACATTCAAGAATGACGTTATTCCTCCTGATACAATGCAAAGTGCTGTTCACAGGAACATGAATCCTAGGGCAAGCTGTTAAATCTTTTGTCAGTTCTTGAAGATCATTATTAGCAACAAGAAATTGGTTTCTTCCCTGTGTGTACGTGCATATCAGTATAAGATGATAGACACCGTGGGGACCTTCGCATTGTTTCACCAGTATCAAGCAAAGCGCTCCGCCTTGGCATGCCAGCCATTAATTTTATTTAGAATGATAAAGAAATCAATAAATTATAATAAAATTCGTATTACCAATTCAAGTAGAAGAAGCTTCCAAGCATGATAGATGATGAAAAGACAGTAGGGAATAAAATATTTCCCATTTTCTGTGAAGTTTTTTTTATTCCATTTGCATCTTGAAATGGAATGCTTTCACCACCTGCGTAAACCTGTGGCCAGAAATGTCAGTTCGTTATGGAGGGACCACAAGGCTTTCCTTGCTGTGTATTCTATAATTGCTGATAAAGCTTAAAAGCAAGATTATAATTTTCAATCATGCTCCATGCAGGGACTGAGAAGTATGATTATCAATATATACAGAACATAATCAGCATCAAGTTTTCATCTGGGAGTTACAGGAGTGTTAAGTTGACATAATCACCATTATAACTGCGAACTCCTTCCTAAAGTCAGAGTAACTAGAAAGACGCTGGCAATTAGAGTTATGCTCATTAGCACACCTATATCTATATGTTTCCCAAACTAATTAATGCTAGTCTCACTTTCCAGTGCCAGGAGTCACAAAGTCGAGAAGAGTTTCACCTTCTTGCCTTATAGAAGAGGTGGCATATTTATGTATCCATGACAGACGTGGAGAGCTTCTATTTAAAAAGAAATGTCCATGGTTCTACTCTGAGAGCTTGCCTTGTATTCAGAGCAATCTCAAAATTGCTGGGTGCTCACTCTTTCCTTCTTTGGCTCTGGATTCCCCACCTCCTGAGCCTGGCAGGACTCCCTTGCTAGAGATCTTTTGTTTTTTCCTGATATCCAAAGTGCTCATATATCAGTTTGCACTCTATAGTATCTCCTAAGATGAGAATGGTGGTATAGTGAGATGTTGTCTGATAAGACAGTGAAGGGTGGGAAAGCACATGGCTGGTGTGATACACCGCCCTCAGATAGAAAACAGACAGCAGGGGAGTTTGAGCCTGGGCTCAAATGCACTTTTCAAAATCACTTTATTTCGTGGGCCTTTGCTCATCTTGATAATGAGGGCATTAACACAACTGTAGTTTTCTCAAGCTTTTGTATGCTAAACTGGAAGGAATCATTGATTAGAATAGACAAGAGATACAAAAAAAAATAGTAAAGATTTCATGAGAAAGCAATGGGCAAATGTCCCTTGGGCAAATCAAACTAACCCTGAGTTCACAGAGACTTTTGTTTTTATTGTTTATTTAAAGAAAGTGGTTTTCAAATAGCTGGGTAATGTCTATGTTTATATCTGTGGGAAAGAAAAATAAGACTAAAGCACCTCTATGATTTAATTTTATTTACATGATAAAGTCTACGCTTTTATTTATGTTCCTTGTGGAAATGTTAAGATTAATTAGCATCCGCGAACAAGACTGGATATAGGAAATGTCCTCTAATTGCTAAACAGTGCATCTACAGCTTTAATTTCCTTAAAAGCCTATCTATACATTAGTATTTGTAAGGATTCCTTGATATGTATCACAAAGTGTATAAGCACAGTGAGGTGATATAAGGTGCTGCTGTTATCACCGAAGACTGATTGGGTGGCATGGAGAGACAATATCTGGAATTTTCCATGTGGATATTTTTAGAAAGATATGCAATTGAGTTAACAAAGCCAACCTTCATGCTTCCAATGATTGAGTGTTCTACAAATCAAAGTTAAATTATAAATGTATACATGCCCTGAAAGCTGCCACAGCCGCTCCCAATTAATCCACCAAAACTTAAAAGTATGGAATTATATAAAGCAAGCTCTACTGCTACAATGAAGGAAAATTTTAGACATAGCTTCAACAAAAGTGACTTACGAGTGAGTCATATTAAAGAAAACAATATGAAATAAACACTGCTTTCCTAGTTAAAAAATATAATTGAAATCCATGAGTTAAAATGATAACCTTATCCAAATGGAAAATCTCCTCCCTAAACCCTAATCCCTTATGTCCTACCTAATTTGGGATTGACAATGGTGATACATTCAGTAGTTCGTGTGGGGGTTTCAATACGAAGTTTAAAATTATGTTTTCAATATCTGGGAATAGTTGTGTTGAAAATTTGATGGGGGTTGTACTGAATTTAATGACTGCTCTTGGGAGGGTGGCCATTTTGCTCTGTTAATCCTACTAGTCCATAAACAGTCTGGCTGGGAATCTTTATATCTCCCAATACCTTCTCCAGACAAGGGCTTGTGCCCTTCTGCTTGAACCCATGTTAATAATTCAGACTAATTTCCTTTTCACCAGAGTTTTTGAGGCCATCATCTTGCTGTCAAGTTCTTTTTGGCACAATCACAGACTGGGAGATTACAATGTAAGTTTCTTCGGATCTTTAGGTGTGAACATTATTTCTTCACCTACATGACTCTTGCCCCATTTTTAACTTAATCTTCTTTACTATTATTGTTGTTATTATCATCATTAACTTTCTATAAGTTTAATTATTTATCACTTTACAATGACACTATCAAAGGGGTAACTCAATAAATTTTTATGTGTTTAGGATATTCCAAGGGAAGTTTCACAACTTCGGTCATTAAAAGCCTTTTTTTACCATTCACTAAGAGCCAAATATGAAGCCATGCATTGTGACTGAAATAGTTAGACAAATAAATAAAGGTACTCCCTCTTGTAATTTTTATGGAAAGACAAGTAAAGAAACCTGAGGGATGATTAGTACTGCTAAGTATGTGCTCCTATACAAGTAAGTTGCTCCGATGTTTTAAATGCCATGGAATAATGCTCTTGTAGACTGTAAAGATTTGTCACTCATATTAGTTTAATAAAACACTGATTGGCCAGGATCCAGGCAGAAGTACAGCCTGAGCAACCAGAGTAAGAGAATTCTGGGAAGAGGAAAGAGGGATTTACCACTCAGACATAGACAAAAAAGTATGGGTTAATTTAAGTTGCAAGAGCTAGTTAATAATAAGTGTGAGATAATAGGACAATCAGTTTATAATTAATATAAGCCTCTGTGTGTTTCTTTGGGACTGAATGGCTGTGGGACAGGGCAGAACAATAAGTTCTGTCTACAAATGGAGCCCTAACCTTGGGCAAGAATTTCCACATAAAACCTTAGGAAACTTAAAAGAAGTATTCTAGACAGACAAGCACAGAAACAAGCACAGCTTCTTCGTTACTGTCTTTTCTCTGGTAAGCTCTGTTTGCTGGTAGTGAGCAGAGGTGCGGTTCCTTTAACAGAGGCTTCTTGACTCAGCTTTAGCTGCAAAAACCTTGTATCTCTTTTATGACTATTACATAACTGATTAAAAAACAATGATATTGTGAAAATTGAAGGCAAATTGATAGAATTAGAAAAAACAATCATCATGAATTAGGGAACTCAAATCTGGAAAGACAAATATGATATGTACTCACTTATGGGTGGGCATTAGCTACAAACTAAAGGATAACCATGCTACAATCCATAGATAAGATGAGGGGGGCTCTAGATGAGGTTATGGATATGAGAGCTGGAGGGATCAAGTTGGTAGATGAGGGGAACAAACACTTGGAAAGACAACTGAAATCAGGGGAATCACTGGGATGAGCCAGTGCAATGGAAATCAGAAATGTAAGAGGATGACCCTAGCTAAGAATCCTAGCAATAGGATACAGAGCCTGAACCAGCCATCTCCTTCAACCAGGTAAGACTTAAGAGTGGAGAGGTTGGAATCCCAACCCAGACACATAACCTTTGACCTACAATTTGCTGCCTGCAAGATGTGCCAGGGGAAAGGTGGCACAGGAATTATGGGAGTCAACAAGCAATGACTGGTCCAACTTAACATCCATACCATGAGAGGGAGTTCATTCCTGATACTGCCTAGAGGGCCAGAACCCAGAGGCTGGACAGCCTAGAGCCCCAGGAAAGAACCAATCATGACTGGGGGAAAAAAGCCATGAAATTATTCCTAATGACATTCTGCTATTCTCATGGCTATTACCTAGCCTAACTGCTCTCAGAGAGGCTTCACCCAGCAACAGATGGAAACAGATGCAGAGAGAAACAGCCAAACCTTAGGTGGACCTCGGGGAAGCCTATGAAAGAGGTAGAGAAAGCATTGTGAGAGCCAGAAGGCTCAAGGGCTCCACAAGAAAACCTACAGACTCAACTAAACTGCGTTCACAAGGGATCACAGAGACTGAAACGACAACCAGAGAGCTTTCAAGTAACAAGCCTAGGCCCTCTGTACATGTCTTACAGCTGTGTTACTTGGTCTTCTTGCAGGACTCCTAACAGTGGGAGCATGACTGTCTCTGACTCTCTTGCCTGCTTTTGGGACCCTTTCCTCCTACCGGATTGCCTTGTCCAGCCTTAATAGGAGAGGAGGTGCCTGATCTTACTGCAACTTGATATGTCATGGTTGATTGATATCCATGGGAGGCCTAATCTTTTCTGAAACGAAAGGAGGAAGAGTCGAGAGGGATGGCAGAAAAGGGGAGATTGGGGAGAAGGACTGGATGGAGAGGTGTGAGGGAGGGGAAATTGTGATTGGACTAATAATTAATTTTAAAAGAAACAATATATCTTTAAATAAAAATTTCCAGTTATACCAGTGTACAAACTAGAAAAGTCAGACAAAAGAACATGAAAGAATGATAGTCCCCCAAACTACAGATTAATAAAATAATAAGAAAGATACTTTAAATCAATTGCATATAAATATATTTTGAAATGTGAATTAAACATTAAACTGTAATAAAATAGAATACAGGGTGACTCTCTGATTGGAATTAGAATCAAATAAATTTTTTTAGAAACAAATACCACCATGTAGATGTCAGTTTCCTTAAGGTATTTAAAATGCCATCAGAATTTCAGCACAGAGAAAAGAAGAGATGAAATCTGAAAGAGATGTCTTGACAGAGAAGAATTTTATCACAGTCTATTCAGAATTCTGGGACAGTAGGGAGCAGAATGGAAGGTAATAACATTCAAGGGGACAATGCCTAAGAATGAGGAAAAAGATGTAATTCTTATTTCTTGCTTCTGGATTGAGTTCATAAAAAGAAGTCATTCTAAATGTCAGAAAAAATTCTAAAGATCCAAGGAAAAAGTTCTTCAAGGTAGCACAACTTTCACTAATCGATTACAAAGAATCAATAATCAACAGTGAATTTTTAAACAACCTAAAATAACAAGGAAATAAAATCGTCCAAATACTCAAATAAAATAATTGGTGTGCTTTGAATTTTATCCACAGCCCACTGAAAACTCAAGAAGCAGGACAGGCACTAAAGACATTTTAGACCACCAAAAACTAAGTGATTTTTACAACTAACAGATAAATCCTTGTCTGAAAATACTCTCTATTACCATAAGAAAAACTGTGCCATGAAGGATATTGAATCCAGAAGAAAAAAAAAAGATGTCTTTTCCGATATGTGGAGAAGCAAGGACTAGAATGAGTGGATAAATTACTAGCATAAATAGGAACAGGTTGTGGAACAAAAAGCACCCAACTGATTCAAAGATGTTTAAAAATCTATCATGAACTCAAAAACGTTAGGGCTGAAATAAATGTACCTTTGGTTTGAATTCAGTTTTCTTCTTGTTTCAATTCACTGAATTTATTAGACAGAAACACAGAGTTGAAGAAGCTCCTATGTTATTGATTGTGGTGGACAAGATCATGACCTGCAATACCAAAAAAAAAAAAAAATCAGATATTAGCTTTAAAATCCTGCTTGAATCTCAGAACCATTTTCACGGATGTTTGATTTTTACTTCTTTGTTTTTATATGCTGTAGTCTTACATATTTTTATAGTTGATAAATATCACTTATTCTTTAGCAAATAGAATAATAGCAT
This sequence comes from Microtus oregoni, assembly GCF_018167655.1. Lineage (NCBI taxonomy): Eukaryota > Metazoa > Chordata > Mammalia > Rodentia > Cricetidae > Microtus > Microtus oregoni. The sequence continues at coordinate 7,285,570 of NW_024543077.1, read as the reverse complement.
GTTACCTGATTCAACCGATTTAATCCTAGTCGCTAAATTTCATTATCCTGATTTTCAAATGAAGAAACCGAGGAACAAGGAGCTAATTTGTTTGTCTGCAGCACAGAACTGGAGGTGCCCGCATTTACTCCCAGGTAGCCAATCCTGGAGATGTTTTGTTTTCTTGATCACTAAGCTAAGCTGCATCTTGTGGGTGTAAATTCAGATACCTCCCAGTAATGTCTTATATGGCAATAAACAAGTTAGAGAAAGGGGCTATCTTTCCCTTGTAGGTCATCTCAGAGGGCGAGCATCCCCTCTCTACGAAAAGAGGATTAAAAGATTTTTTTAAAGTGTTTTGTGCTGAGTCATGGATACTATAAGAAGTCAGTTCACTTCCTACCATCATTGAAGTAATAATCTGTCTTTTTGATAGCCTGATGTGCTAGCAGACCTGATTTGAGTATAGGAATAAATTCCACTTGTCATGGTTTCTAGCAGAGTATCGTTGAGTTTGGTTTCCTAGTGTTTCTTGATTGTAGGTGGGTCTGTTGGTAAAAGATTTAGGTCTGTGGTGCTCTGATAATGTCTTCCTGATTTGGCTAGCAGAATGATGCTAGGCCAGTATCAGATGAAGTGTTATTTGATATCTTGGATTTTTGTTCTTTGATAGTTATTATTATTGTTGATTAATTTCCTAATAGATATAGATTCAGTTAAGTTTCTCTGAGTTTCCATAATTCATGTTTCTTCCAAGAAATTGCTACAGATCATATAACTTATCAAATGTCACTTTATTATTTGTGCTATTCCTTTATTATCTTTCTATTTTATCATTATTATTGAGATAAGGGATCACTATGTAGGTTATGATGTCTTTGAACTCGGGCTCAATTTGCCACTTCATATTCATTATCACTGGGTTACAGGTGCTCACCCAGAAGCCTAGGTTAGTATCTTTCCATGTTCCTGCCGTCAACACTGATGCCCCTTCTTTCAGCTCTGACATTAGTAGTTTTTGTATTAAGCTAATTTTCTCAGAGATATGTCGATTTAAATCATTGAAAAAATACATTTGTAGGCCAGCAGGGTGGCTCATTGTGTTTTACCCTGGCCATCTGAGTCTGAGCCCATGATGGAAGGAGGAAACCAGTTCCTCGAAGCTGTGACCTTCACATGCCTGCCATGTCATGGGCATAGACACACACGTGTGTGCATGTGCACATAGAGACACACATACAGAGTAAATGCTTTTGGATTTATTTATTTTTAAAGAATTTTTCTTGCCGTCAGTTTTCTTTGTGCCTGCTGTGACTTTGATTTTTTATTTTCTTGCCAAGGGAAGCTCAGTACTGTGCTACAGTGAAGGTTGTGGATAACCACCTTAGATTTTTCTTCAGATACTCGCGTTTATTACTGTCAGTTTCCCTTTAAGTGTTCCTGGCACTGCATACCGTACATTTTCATACATTGTATTTCTAATTTCATTTTGTTCAAAATATTTTAAACGTGTCTTCTGAGACTTCCAGTTTGGACACATATGCTATTTTGCAGTATGCTGTTTAATCTCCAAATAGTTGGGCATCTTATACCTGTCTGCTATTTCGCTAACTCAATTTAATGTTACTTTGATCAGAGAATCTGCTTAGTCTTTTTAGTCTTCTTGTTTCTTCTTGGGTGGTTTTGATGCTGCATTGCTATCTTCCATGGGAGTGTTCTGTGGGAGCTGGAGAACACTGTTTCTTCCCATCTTACTTGGGTAGAATATTCTAGAAATGTCAATTAGGTCAAATTGATTGATGGTGCTATTCAGGCCAACAGTATCCTTACTGATTTTCTGCCTTCTTGATCTCTCAATTATTGGAAGAGGGGTTTTGTTGGCTCTCACTCTAGAATGCCCTGTCTATTTCTCTTCTCTGTCATTAGCTCTCACCTTATAGGCTTTCGCGTGATTTGATTAGGATCATAATATTTTCTCAAATAATTGATGCCATTACCATCAGATATTTTGTGATTTTTCCTTGATAATTTTCCTTATTTTCAATTCAGCTTAAGTTAAAGTTGACTGTTTATTACTAGACTGTAAGAGCTCTAAAAGCGGACAAAATTCTTGCTTAAGCGTAAAATATTTTCAAAACACACAGATCCTATGTCAGAGGTATTGCAGGGCAGAGACCAGAAGACCACACGGCAGAACCAAAGTCCAAATGCGGAGTCTGTAGTAAGCCTTCCTGCAACTGCTGGAGAGAAACAGTTCTCAGAGAGCAGCCTCAAACACATTTTACACAGAGCATTTAAAGATGAAAACCTATATCCTGCTTGGCAGTGCATGAGGAAGTAAGGCAAGCAAGCTGTTTAACAGAAGTCAAAACCTTGCAGTTGGCTGGGGTGTCTCAACATGGAGTTTTGAAAATAAGGCTGGTGCTTTCCCATGGGACTTTTCATGGAGGGTGTACAAAAGGGGTGTGTGTGTGTGTGTGTGTGTGTGTGTGTGTGTGCATATGTGTGGTTAAACTAAAGATGAATCCGTCTGAGACAAGATGGAGGATCTTTGTCCTGTCACACTGGCAAAACAGGTGTGTAGAATAATATACTGTTAAACTATGCACACACACGTTATATGCTTCATAACAAAGGAGACAAATGCGATTAGTAGAAACCCTTCTATGGCTGGGAAGATATCTTGGTGGGAAAACTGCCTGTCACCTGCCTGTTTCAGATCTCGAAAACACAAATGAAGGCCAAATATGCATCAGTAATGCCAGCTTTGGGAAGGGATGAAAAAGTTGGGCCACCAACTTGTTGTCCAACTGGTTCAGCCAATCACTGAGCCAAGTTCAGAGACTAGCCAAACAGTGAGCCCCATGTTCAGAGATTCAGTGAGAAACTGTTTCTCAAAAATGAGGTAGAGATTGAATAGGGTACCTGATATCAATCTCTGGCTAACATAGACTCACTGCACTCACAGAATATATACTACTCCCATCCATAATACACACAGAGACATTGAGAGACAGACACATAGACAGACAAACAGACACACAAACACACATATCCATAAACTAAAAAAAAAAAATTTTCTAAATTCCCCATAAGATATATTTTACTTTCCTATGTGCATCAAATGACTAATTATTGCTTGAATATGCAAATCTGAGATGGACTACATTAAAAGGGGCAACTAATCATTTTAGGAGACATGGAATATTTAACTGGTATATAATTATTAAAGTAAATGGGAATAAAGATAAAGCTTTTCACTTTTTTAATTGGAAATGGATTGCAAATGTGTTAACAGTTAACCCCTATGAGTGATATTTTACCTCTTTTCATTAGCTAATAGGAATTGATCTTTTCAAGTATATCTAAGGTTCAAGAAGTCAGATGCTATGGCGAAAAATCACTCAGAGTAGAGGGAAGATTAATCCAACTGTTTTTTTTTTTCTCAGTCTTGTTTTAAATCATTTATTATTTTTTTTTTTTTTTATTTTCTGGTGCTAGGGATGGCGGTTCACGCCTGTAATGGAGGCATTTGGGAGGCTAAAGCAGAAGAATCACTGCAAGTTATAGGCAGACCTGGGCTACAGAGTGAGTGCAACCCCCCAAGTAAGACACCAAACAGGGAATTTACTGCTTTAAGCCTCATTGCTCTGCAGTAGGAGGTCGCTTGTTCATTTCCTCACCACACAGACTCTCGAAGAAAACACACAGAAACTGAATTAAATCACTGCTTGGCCAATCACTATACCATATTCCTAGTAAGCTCTTACATATTAAATTAACTGATTTCTATTATTTATATTTTACCACGAGGTTTGTGGCCTGCTGACAAGGTTCTAGATGGTGTCTTGCGTCTTTCTCCTGTGGCAGCTTCATGGTATCTCACCACCCTGCCTTCTTTCTCCCAGCATTCAGTTTAGTTTTCCCCACCTAGCTCTGTTCTGCCCTGTGCAGGCCTAAGACAGTTTCTTTATTAACCAATGGTATTCACAGCATACAGAGGAGATTCACACATCAGTGCTCTCATATAGCATTGGACAAAGAGTCACCAGATTTTGTTGCCCACGGTCGCACACATCAAAATATATTCTCATTCACCCCTACAATAAAGTCATCGTGAACTATAAGTAAACTGGACACTCAAAATAAACATGTAGAATGTGTTTAGAAATAGATATAAGCTGACCAAATATCACAGAGCAAGTCAAAAGGAGTTTTATTCTTTGAGAGAAAGAGTATCCCAAAGTGAAAGAGAGGACCCTGCTCAGAATCTGTTGCTGGTAATTATCTGTTCTTGTGATTGCTGCGAGCTGGATGCAGCAACATGTTCCCAATACACAGTCGAGACATCCAAATATAGAAGACGGAAGAGAGCTTATCTGAAGGAGCGACGAGTAGTCAAAAGTGGCCGTGAGAATCTGGTGATGTGGGATTTCGAGATGCAAGCACACAGCAGGGGAAGTGCCCAGGAAGAGCGCCATTATTCCAGATTGAGTGTCCTTCTTGTTACGTGATTATTTCTGCAGCTTCTCTCCACAGACTGCATTTGCAAGGAAAAGGGAAAGATGACTGAAGGGGAAAGGAGGAAGTAAAACATATTGAGAAAATTTGCTTCTATCATAAATTTTATGATCAGAAAACAACTAGTAAGAAGAAACCTCAAAAAAAAAAAAAAAGAAGAAACCTCTAATAGGAAATCCTGCAGAATCCATCATAGCCAATAGGCAATTGCAGTTTAGTATGTAAGCGAAGGCTCCTTGCACAGAGAACCAGCAGGCTTTCCACCACCCTTCGGTTGGTTAAATTAATGACACTGTAAACAGACCCCTCTCTAATATTTGTTCCTTATTTGATATCTGCAGAAATAGATATGAGTACTATAAATACCGAAGGAATAACACCCATAGATATAGAGTTAGTTTCAGGAAGACGATTATTATACCTAGAATAAACATGCAAAATGATCTCTTGTTTCTCTGAAATAGGAGAAATCAAATTGTGTTCTTTGCAACTAGCGGGGAACGTGCTTCCGCATGCCTTAAGTGCTAATATTGCCACAGAGTCAAATGCTGCTGAACACACTGCGTCCCTGAGAGGCCCTCCAACCACTGGAGCAGCTTGCAAACCTGCTTTAATTTGAACATGACAGAGCAACGGTGACCACTCAGAGAGCAAAGGCGACCATCCAGAGAGCGGCGGTGACCATCCAGAGAGCAGCGGCGACCATCCAGAGAGCAGTGGCGACCATCCAGAGAGCAGCGGTGACCATCCAGAGTTTAATTCAGTGCTTGAATTTCTTTGGGGTAAATGATCACCAAACTTATCTAAAAAGAATACTATAAATAGAGATGCGGAGTCATAACCCACATGGTGCTCGCTTCCCGTGATTTTAGCCATAAGGTATCCCCCCCAAAATGCTCGCCTCTGCTCTGACGACTTAAAGAAAAACATTTTTTTGAGCTTGTTAGGGAAAATGTCCGAGTGCCTCACATTCCACCTTATATTGTTTTTATGAATAATAAATCACACAATCTATTATATCTATATGATTTAAATAACTAGAGTGTTTAGATGCCCGGAGTATTGCCATACATATGTAAATGATACATAAGTGTCATACATATGTATGTAACATGTATGTGCAATGTTTTTACTCAACTTTCTGCTCATAGCGTACCCTGGAATCTGCCTCAATTCTGTAATTCTGTTATGGCAAATGGTCAGAGGAGATAGCTTAGGGGAAACAATTTAAGCTATAAATTTAGTTTTTGCATTTTGTTTCTACTTTTAGATTACATAAGATATACATGCTATAATTTGTGTCAAAAATAAAATTGTTAGGAAACAATACTGACTTTAATACAATATAATTACTCTTTGAATGGATATTTCAGAAATGTTAAATGAAAATTTAATCAAATTTTCTATAATAGCAAAACAAAATTGCCTTTAAATGGGGATTCTTAATATTTTTCTTTAATTTAAGGAACTGCATTTTACTTGGTCATGAGATATGTAGCGGTATAGACTCTGAAATATTAAGTTAATGCTAACATGAGAAGAAATAAAAACAAAACATTTTTTTAGGCTCCATTCTCTGAGATTTTGTTCCTATTCCATTGCTTCTGTTTTAAAAACTGTGGCAGGTAAGGCAAATGCTTGCAAAACTCAAAAGAGAGGCACTTAATTTATAAGATCTCAACTTCACAACGAGCATCTTTCTACTTTATAATGAGTACATATATAGAATTGTAAATTTCCTAAATAATTTTTTCTCTTTATAATTAGAAATATTAAGAAATCATTACCTTTGCACGTAGTATCTCTGCCTGGATATTTTCATTCAGAACAGATTGGATATTTTCAGAGTGATTTTTTCCTATATGTTGTCATCTGTTATCATAAAGAACTTCATTTTTCAGGTGAAGAATGGAGAACTCAGAAGATTAGACCAGGTGCCTAAAGTCACACAGTTAATAAATAGCAGTAGGAATTTGATCACACATAGTTTGTCTTCAGAATAAGCATTCTAATCTCCCAATAAATTATATGTAGTATGCAGCTCAAGGTAGGATTGACAATGTTATCTAAGCAAATGCACAGTTTTAGATAGTGTTGTCAGGGAAAATGCAAAACCGAACTGCATAAAAACACACTAAAATAGTATTGGTTATTCATCAGAAAGGCACATTTAACTGGGTCTCCTGGATTTATATCAGCAGCCCTTAATAAACATTTAAGGTGTGCATTTTATATTAATATGTATGTATGTTATATAATGTATGCTTGCTATACACATACATATTTAGCTAATCAATATACCATTTATAAGGAAATGTTGTTATGTCTACTATAAAATATGTACATTTCAAGTATTTGAAACTCTTATTCTGTTTTGACTGTCGTTTTTCAGCTGTTAAAAATAATTATATCAGATTTATTAATTGAATATGAGTTTATTGCAAACTATGCATTTATCTCCACTTTAGAAATCAACAATGCAATGAAAAAAGTTAATGTCTATGAATAAGTTCTTCCTTTAGCTTGAAGAATTTTAACTTTGAGCATGCCTCCTTGTAAACATAGTTAGAATTTACTAGAGGGGTTTTCTGGGACTACGGATCGTTTTATCAAGATATACCCAGTCTGTCTGGACTGCTTAGTTTGAGCAATTGACATTGTTTTTGTTGCTGTTGTTGTTTTATGAGATACACACTCACTAAAGAATATTAAGTTGTCATTCTCATCTAGTCATTTGGAAGGTAGACCATTACCTCCCCCCCCCCAATTAAAGGGTTTCCTTAGGCTGGATTATGCTCTCATGAAGCTAGCATCTCTCTCTCTAAACACAAGATGCTTTAGTGTGGAAAAGTGCCTGAAGAATCTCTGCCTGGCTGATTTCTGGGTCCATTAGAGTGGTATTAGCTGTGGTTTCTTTATTCTCTCTCCATTTGGTCATTAAAAAGCCTCTATTTCTTCGGAGGCTGATGGACAATTCAGACACATATGATCCTACAGACACATACTCTCAGCCAGGATGGATGAGTTTGCTTTGGCCTCTTATCATAAACTTCAAAATCTCTAGTAATTTCTTGACTTTCCTTTTCCTTGATTAAATAAAAATACTTTTTAGCATGCAACATGGGGTGTATATTTTATATAATCGCTAAATACTGTATGGCCTGTTCTGATTCAAGTTTCCTCTTCTAACCGAGAAGGTATCGGAAATTGATACCTGCTAGCAAAGAGAAAAATGGAGTGTCCTGTGTGGTTATGTCAACCATTCTCCTGGCCAGGACACATTCCCAGGAGTAGCCAACCACCACCACCAACAACAACAAAATGTTCCATGTGGGAGTGCTTTTTCTTTCATTTTGCTTTGTTTGGGTGTTAAATTGTCTTTTCTTCTTTGTTTGTTTTGACTTTTCTTTGTGTTTTTGTGTTGTTTTATTTGTCGTTGGTTTTTTTTTTTTTTTTTTTTTGAGAAAGTGCTTGTGTAAAGAGAGAAAGAGCTCCACCTGCCTCTGCCTCCCAAGTGCTGGGATTAAAGGTGCGAGGCCAGCCTGGTCTACAAGAGCTAGTTCCAGGACAGGAATCAAAAGCTACGGAGAAACCCTGTCTCACAAAATCCAGAGAGAGAGAGAGAGAGGGAGAGAGAGAGAGAGAAGTTGAGGGAGTAGAGGAGGTGGGAATGATCCGGAAGGAGTTGAGGGAAGGGAAAAACATCGTCAAACTGCATTGTTTTATCATTTTTCAATCATACAGAAGTTGGTTTTGTAGAATTTTCAAATGAGATGACAAAGAGATGTTATCAAGTGGCTTCAATCTGCAATATTATAAATGACTATAAGGGTAAATATTCTTGATATATAAGCAAGATTTTTCAAACAAAATGAGGCAGGCACATTGCTGAGTTTTCACCAAATACCTTTTAAACGGGACAGGATAATTATCCTTCAAGTCGCTCCACTGACGATTAAGCAAATAAGTAGAATGATTATCTTAGCAAATATCTGCCCTTTGTAATAATCCATTGATTATGAAACTTCTTAAAGGATGGTATAAATAGGCAATGCTAAGTAAACATGAACGGGGACTTAAGGATGACTAACTCAGATGGGGCGTGGGTGGAATGAAGGACCGCCCGTGAGGAATAGAGCCAGACCTGAGTTGAGTATCACCTCATTTACTAGCTCACAAACAAATCCTATTTTACAAATGAAATCTGAAACGAAGGTTGAATATTAAGGATGGAGCCACGAGGAGAACAGCCCTGCTGTCTCTCGTCCACTCTTCTTTCATCTCTGTACCTATCTCGCTGAAAAATAGGGCATACTTGAAAAACCATGAGGGAAAAAACTGAAACAGTGTCCTGCATCAAGCCAAGGTTTTAAGGGTCATATTTACAGATTTGCCTGAAACCATCAGAGCAGTTTCTGCTGTGCTGTGGACTTTGTTCAGTTTTTATACCGCATGAGATATGTTTCCCCTTTAATCAATTTCCCTTCAAGTCAGTGTCACTACAGACTCTCTGGGTTTGTGTATTTTTTGAGCTTTGAACTCCTCATGCTAAATGAGTTTAAACAACTAACTAGCTAAGGAAATTTTCCAAAAGGAAAGTGATGTTATTATCAGTTTTTTAAGACAACGTGTTTTGTAAAGATATTATTCTGAGACTATTGCTACGGTCCATTTGAACACGTTTGAAACTGTTGCTCTTCAGATTGCAGTGTGGAACATGTTACTAATGAAATGTTCTCTGCATGTGGAGGTGTTGAAGGGAAAGTGGGCTACAAGTCTGACTGTCTTTTAAGAAAGTTACAAACTTCCACAGTCACAAACTTCTGAAGTTTGTGGAGAATTTCTCTGGCGCAGGTTCTGTTCTTCGGTGTAGTGAGAAAACAATCACAGGCCTTGAGATGCGGCGGCCTAGAGGAAATGCCCACAACTCAGTTCCTGCAGGAGGTCATCGAGAACACACAGAAACATATTTAAAACTTATTAAGGCAAGATTTCCTGTTTTCCAGGAAACTGAAAAGATAGAACATTTCTTTTCCATCAGTGTAAACCCATGCAGATAAAACTGTGTTTTCTCCTTTTAGCTGAAGGCAGAAATGGTGTTTGAAGAGTGTAGCAAGATGTTTATCTCACAGGAGAGATTCATTTGGCTATGTACTCAGAACTTTTCACTTCATATTTTTTTGCGTAATGTTACAATTTTTGAGTCATATATCTGAGTCTTTTAGCTAAATGTGTTGAATAATGACTACTTTCTCTCTGATTATAGCTTAATAATCAATAGAATTAAGTTATCATCCTGAAATTATTCAATAAACGGTTATCTTCAGAGCGTTTTTTTTTTTCAAAAGACAATTATAGCATTTGTTTTTATCTTGGAAACTAAGCTGTGACTTTAGAGTATTGTAATACAGTACACATAATTTATGTGTTAGAGAGAGAGAGAGAGAGAGAGAGAGCTGGCCTCACATAGCTGGCCTAGGATATGTAATTTCTGGATAGGGGAGCAAGGATGGGGAAGAGAAGGTATCTGCTCCTTTCAGCTACATCTAGGTAAAACAAAACACAAATCATACTAAATAGTTGGAGGAGAAAACTCTCTGACTATAAACTTAAAGCAAGGCTTGAAATACAATAACAACATGGCTGAAATCCAGAACTCAGAAAATTGTTGTTGGAAGACACATTTTAAATTTTTTCACTTCTCAAATAACCCAATTGCTTGCTTAAAAAATAATGTTACTAACAAAGAATGGAGTTTTAAGTACTTCAAAGGTATTTCCTGATAGGCATGAAAGAGAGGAGAGAGGGGGGGGAGAGGGAGGGAGGGGGGAGGGAAGGAGGGAGAGAGAGAGAGAGGAGAGAGGAAGGGAGGCAGAGAGGGAGGGAGGGAGGGAGGTAGTGAGGCAGGGAGGGAGGGAGGGAGGGAGGGAGGGAGGGAGGGAGGGAGGGAGGGAGAATAATAAGAAAAGGTTATTTTAGTGAAGCATTTCAAAAGTAGAATTGTTCCTGCTAACTGGAAAAAACCTTAGCATGAATCACCCGATATGAGATAATATTTATTTCAAAAGGCTCAGGAGTTTCTTCTTCTGTTTCAAAGTGGAAAGCTTCAGTTGCGGTGAAGGGAGAATCAGTTGTATTGAGAACAGCCATCTGTATGTGCAGGTTTTCGTCAGCCTCTTATGTAGGAGAACAAAATTCCTTGGTGTCCCTGTATACTCCAGTCAGCACTGGATATCCCCCAGTGTCTGTTTATCACCACTGTCTTAGGATATGCGTTTTAAAAGGGACCAGAGGCCTTGGTTTACAAGGTTAGGAAAAGATCTTTTCTTCTACCAGATGAGATGGTTTCCCTCTCTAGACAGTGTGGTCAGCACGTGAGGCTGGCTCTATTAAGAATAACCCATGGGGACTCTGTGGCAGTGACCAGGAAGTCACCGCTGGCACCCTGAGGACACCCTCCAGACCATGCCAGAGATGAAATGAGTGAACTTAGCAAGGTTAATTCTGTTCTTCAAGCTTGCCTGAAGCTACGTTGTTCCTTTGCTCTGCTGAAAACAAACACCTAAGTTTATTATAGTGAGTGTAGAACAATGCTTTATTTTCAAGTTGGAATGAAATTAATTAAGTCCTAAGAGAAAAGTTCTGATATCAGCCCAGGAAATTCCTATGCTAAGCTGCCCCACTTGGGGAAGCAGGAAGGGTTTGTCCCCGAAATGCCCTGCCTTGAGCTCTTGAGCTCCTACTGATAGTGAACAGATTTGGAATCATTCTAAGTCTTTGTTCTTTTCCTCTTCTTCTTCTTCTTCTTCTTCTTCTTCTTCTTCTTCTTCTTCTTCTTCTTCTTCTTCCTTCTTAAGTCTTTTGATAAATTGAATTTCTTCCCAAATATTTAGATTTTTTTTCCAGTCAGAAAAAGGTCCAAAGACTCCAAGCTTTGACTTGGAAAGAGCTGGGTTCAAATTCTCTCTCTAGCTCTAGCCCATTTACCCAAGCAAGTTACTGTACCTCTGCAGCTCACCCTCCCCACGTCAAAAAGGTAGGTCTTAGCCAGGCAGTGGTGGCGCACGCCTTTAATCCCAGCCCTTGGGAGGCAGGGGCAGGCGGATCTCTGTAAATTCCAGGCCAGCCTGGTCTATAAGATCTAGTTCCAGGACAGGCACCAAGGCTACACAGACAACATCAACAAAAAAGACGGGTCTTCACATTTACATTGCTGGTATGTCTGTATGGCTAAAGAATGGCAAGTTTAGGCACTTGATACAGGACTTAGCACAGAAGTCTCAAAACGCAAGCTCTACTACCCATATTAGCATCGTGAAATGCAAGCTCTGCCACTCAAATTGGCATGGTTAAATGCAAATTCTATTACTGTTATTACCATGGTTTGGTTTCTGCTTTATATCTAGAGATGATTCCCATACATTGTAAATTACAATGCCATTGGGGACAGAATCTCATTTTATTCCTGTTTTTCAAGAGTAAGAAATGTTCATTATCGCTCTATTCTAGGAAAAACTATATTTGAAAAGTCAAAAATAACCCTGCTGACTCCCTTTAACTGCCATGCTGAGTCTTCACTGATAAAAGATCATAGTGTGATAGAAAACTGTTTTACCAGTATATTCCAGTATAACTTTGTTGACCGTTATCCATGGCCATTTCCCCACCCGTTCTACCACTGTGCCAAGCCTCCATGCCCTTTACTTATCTGCTCACTTCAAGTCTGTGCCTGCTTCTGAATTACACCCCAATACTTCCAGGCCTGGTACACTGGGTCAGATAAACGTAGGGTCAGTATACACCTGACAGACGCCAACACAACAGGAATGTTAGGGTACATGGCTCCCATAAAATAAGACATATGCCTTATCTTAACAAACCCCTGAGCCCTCCTTAGCTGGTGGTGTCTTACTCTCTTCGCCTTGGATGCTCAACACATTGAAGCCTTTATCGTTTCAGGCAGAGGAAAATTGTCGTGATGCATTTTCGATTTCTGTGGGGATTTTCTGAAGTTATTATCATACTTCCTGCCTCTCCTTTGTCTTAAAGAAGAGAATGATGGTGCAGGTTAAGCTGCATACTGCAACCCTCAACGCCTAAAGATACGCCTATTGATACCAAAGCCACTTCCTATTACCAAATGAACTCAGGGTATGGACTGCCTCATCTGCGTGGTTGATGGGATGGAATGGCTTAGGGAAAAAAGTTGTTCTACTTTCAGTATTTTTGGAAGCATCAGTAATTACGCAGGAATAAATGTTATGAGGGCGGTTCTGTCCATTTAAACCGTTACTCTGAGCTTCAAAGAAAAGCTACACAGATGCACATGGAGGCACTGGCTACATTTTCATCGACCAGTTTGATCTGAGTTGCAGAGCAGTGCATCACAAACATTCAACACTCAACATATAGAAAATATAAGAGTCATCACTAACCGCTGGAACGATCCACTGCCAAGGCTTTCATAGCTTTAGATCATGATATTCACTGATGGCATCATTCGTAGAATTAAACAAGAGAGATATCACATGTCTTAGGCAGAACCCTTAGGTCATCCAATTGCTGGCTGACCAGTTCTGCTACATAAGATCAATAGGATTTGACTCCACCACATTCACTGATCAAAACCTGGAGCAGCGCTTCTCTTCTTCCTAGGCATGCTGACATCCCTGAGCAACATGTAGCAGAATCCCTAATAAGCACCAAAAACTCCAACTAAAAAAATATTACAATGTAATAAATATTTTGTTTAATGTCTAGAAGAAAATTAATGACAATTCTCATAGCCTTGTGGTTTGCAAAAAGGTACTCCTCACCAATTTTATAAATTAGATATCATGGCTTCTGGGCTTTGAGATGCCTACACTCTGTCATATACACTAGGGACACAAAGCTGCCGAGCCCAGTAGTGCACGCCCGTAGTCCTAACTACTCAGGAGATGAAACAGTGAATTTGACACTAATATGAGAAACATCACAGGATCCCATAGCAAATTAAAGAAGAAAAAAATCTTGCCAGATTAAGACTTAATTCAATATTTAAAGTCTGTAAGCATGATTCAAGGGCTCTGCCATTGTGGAGATCAGAACTCTCTGATGTAGGGTGGGTGAAGATCTTTTACCATTCTGTAGGCTGTTGTTTTGTCTTGTTGACCATGTCCTTTGTTTTACGAAAGCTTTTCAGTTTCAGGAGGTCCCATTTATTAGTTGTTTCTCTCGGTGTCTATGCTACTGGGGCTATATTTAGGAAGTGGTCTCCTGTGCCAATGTGTTCAAGTGTACTTCCCACTTTCTCTTCTATGAGGTTCAATGTGGCTGGCTTTTTACACAATGGAGTATTACACAGCAGAAAAAAATAACAATATCTTGAAATTTGCAGGCAAATGGATGGAGCTAGAAAACATCATATTGAGTGAGGTAACCCAGACCTAGAAAGACAATTATCATATGTACTCACCCCTAAGTGGTTTTTAAACATAGAGCAAAGAAAGCCAGCCTGTAATTCACAATCCCAGAGAACCTAGACAACAATGAGTCCCAAAGAGAAACAGACATACATGTATCTAATCTATATTGGAAATAGAAAAAGACAAGAATTCTTGAGTAAATTGGGAGCCTGAGGACCATGGGAGAAGGTAGAAAAGGAGGGGAGAGGCAGGGAGGGGAGCAGAGAAAAATGTAGAGCTCAATAAAAATCAATAAAAAAAGGCTCTTGCCATGAGGAAGGCAGAGCTGTCTGCTGCTACTCCTTGTTCTTTCTGACGAAGGCAGGAGAACAGAGATGGTGGCAACAAGACACTATAGTAGCTACTGAATGAGAAACTTGAAGAAGGAAAGATAAAGGAAACAGACAGGAAAGCCGAGTGACAATGACCAGAACATCACTGCATTAACGGGGACAGCAGTGGCTCACATTCCTCTACCAGGTGATCTTAGCAACAGATTTAATTGGGTATCTTAGCTGGAGAGAATGTCCCCGGGGAACATGGATTTTAGATGCATGACCCTAACTCGGATACACACAATTAAAGTGACAGCCAAAGCACTAATTATCCCATGTTGCATGGACAAAACTTGGTGAACATAGTGAAACTTCTGAGCCATACCTGGAGAAGAAGAGGGAACATCAACAAAACATGTTCATGTCGAGAAGACAAATAACATCATTAAACGAGCCAGCATCAAATCCAGGCTGGATGTTTGAAGACCGACTTTGTCGTGTGGTCTTATCTAAGTCAGAAAACTGCTGTACTCCTCAGTTTGCTCCTCTGTAGAAAGGAAATAATTCTCAAACTTACTTAATAATTTTCTTTAAGGATTTGTGGGAGACACTTTAGGATAGATGTGCTGAAATCAACCAAACCAGGACCTTGCACATGTAAACAAAGTGTCTCTACTTCTAAGCCTATTATTACTTTAGAATACAGAGTTCTTGTCTTTTTTTATTTATTTTATTGAATTATACATTTTTCTCCACTCCCCTCCCTTCCTCCTGTCTCCCTTTCTACTCTCTCCCATGGTCCCCAAGCTCCTAACTCAGAAGATCTTGCCTTTTTCTACTTCCCGTGTAGATTAAATCTATGTATGTCTCTTTTAGTGTGCTCATTGTTGTCTAGGTTCTCC
Source organism: Microtus oregoni (assembly GCF_018167655.1). Classification (NCBI taxonomy): domain Eukaryota; kingdom Metazoa; phylum Chordata; class Mammalia; order Rodentia; family Cricetidae; genus Microtus; species Microtus oregoni. The sequence goes on along the minus strand of NW_024543077.1, from coordinate 7,270,447 downwards.
GGGATTGTGATTTGTAGACTGGTTTTCTTTGCTTTATGCAGAGTTCTTGTCTTAAAGAGTCATCATGATTATAACTCTCATTTTGTGTATATATTTCAATAAACTCACATTGTGAAGCTGTATTCTTATGTAGGAATTGAGGAAAATTTGTGTAGCTTTGATTAACCAATTCAATTTGCAGTCTGGGTATAACATGTTCAGTCAAATGCACTACAAAAGAAAAAATATAACTATACTAACTAAACATTTTAGAGAGTATTTTTTTGAGTGATATAGTTCCTTTTTTAAATTTAGGGATTCTAAATCTTTACTTCACCTTAATAATGGTCTATCAAATGGCTTGCTTGTCCCATCCATAAGGAAACATGAAATACCTGCTAGCAGAAACATTACAGTATATTTATCCATGTTAGCCTTGTGTCTGAGCGGAGGAGGCGCTTGTTTTGTTCTGAAAAGCATGAGATCAAGTTTTCTTTAGCTTCCGTTTTGATGTGAAAAGTAATAGTCTTTGGGCTATTATTTGTGGATCAGAATTGGCACATTCTCCAAACTTTGAAATAGTCATTTCAGTTTAAGTTCTTTTTTGCCATTGTTCCCTTAGACATTCCACTACCACCAAAACATTCCGGTCACATCACCTATGAGAAAAAGAAGCAGAAGCAGAGAAAATGGACCTGACCTGTACATTTTCTTCTGAAGTTAGAAAATACCAAGGTTTTGGTTTTTAAATGGAATTTCTGCTAACATTTTTCTCAAGACTGGCCCTATTACCACCTTAGCACTAGACGGTTTAGAATAAGTAGTATGAGATTCCCAGAGATTCCTCATGATTCAGTGCAAACACTGTAAACTTCAATCTTCTCAGAGCTCTGCTTTCGCACTGGCTTTTGAGTAAGGTAAGAGCCCCCCTGTGTGCAGATGGAGCAGATGGCAGGCTGCTTCCTCCAGGACCTCCTGACCTCAGGCCCTCTAAGAACCCTTCCTTCCACGGATGCCATCCCAACTGCTTCCTCCAGGACCTCCTGACCTCAGGCCCTCTAAGAACCCTTCCTTCCATGGACGCCATCCCAACTGCTGTCCTCAGCACCAGCGCTGCGTTCATGTCGCCATAACCTTTCCTTTAACATATGGAATTTACCAGAATGTCATACACAGGGCACACATGTATGTGTACACATGCTTATAGGAATATGTGCATGAATTTATCAATATGTGTGCATGTGTGTTCATGTGGATGTCTGTGCACACATGCTTATAGGAATATGTGCATGAATTTATCAACTTTGAAAGTGAAAAAAGAAATGTAAAATAATTGAGTAACTTACAAACAAAATTTGGCAGAAAAAAAGTAGCATCATTGAGTGCCTTTGTAAATATCCTACGTTAAGATCCCATTGCTTGATAGTTTAAAATAATCAAATAAATAGAATTTGTAAAAACAAATGTCATTTCGAAGTGCAAGGCCTCAAACGGGAATTTCTGAGGAGATGGAGGGAGGTGGCTCCACTAGGTGGAGAGCAGATTCGGTACCCACGTCACATGCCGGGTGCTCGGGGCACTGCTGTAACAGCAGCTCCAAGCAGGGAGAGGAGGGAAGGGAGAGGATCACTTGGGCTCTTGGTTGGCTTCCAGCCTAGCTAAGAAAATGGGAGTCCTGGGTTCCGGCAGACCCCGCCTCAAGTGAATAGGTGGACAGCAATAGAGGACAGTGCCCGAGGCACTTGTGGCTTACACTCCTGCACACCTAGGTGCATGTTCCTACATATGCATGTGCGCACACACACAGATTGATAAATTCATGCACATATTCCTATAAGCATGTGTGCACAGACATGCACATGAACACACATGTACACATATTGATAAATTCATGCACATATTCCTATAAGCATGTGTACACATGCATGCACATGAACACACATGCACACATATTGATAAATTCATGCACATATTCCTATAAGCATGTGTGCACATACATGCACATGAACACACATGCACACATATTGATAAATTCATGTACATATTCCTATATGCATGTGTGCACATACATGCACATGAACACACATGCACACATATTGATAAATTCATTCACATAATAGGTGCGTACCCTACATGCTCTTGTGCACATACATGCACACACATGTTGGTAAATTCATGCACACCTAGGTTCATAATTCCTATAAGCACACGTGTATGCACATACACGTACACACAGATATTGATAAATTCATTCACACATAGATACATATTCCTATATGTATACATGCACATACACACATGCATACACTTAGTAATAAATCATTTTTTTTAAAAAATACGGCAAAAAGAAAGATGGAAAAAGAAAGGAAAAGAAACATTAACTTTCACTGAGACCTGGGGTATTTAACCTCCACTTGGAACATTTTGAACAAAAAATCATAAATATCCAAAGTAAAAAGAAGTCTTACTTTAATCTTAGTAATTTAACAAGCATGTATTAACTTCTCTTATTGTTTTTAGAAACTCGATTTCTTTCTTTGCTAATTTCAGTAAGTATTCACTTATTATAAATATGTTCAGGGTATCTTTTGTTTAGCTTGGGCCAGGGTTTCACTCTGTACATGCGTATAATACACACGAATTGTGAACGTGAACAAACATGTAAACTCATTAAATTTTTACCACAAACAAATGCAAGAGAAGTAGGAATTTTCTTCATGCGGGCAAGTCTTCTAACTCCAGCTTGAAACCCGCTGGAATAATTTTGGGAGAAGGAACCCAAATTCAGAAAACGTCCCCCCAGATTTTCCCAAGAGCCAGCCCATTGCACACTTTCTTGACTCATGATTGATGTGAGGAAGGGCAGCCCACTGTGGGTGGTGCCACTCCCCGGCTGGTGGTCCAGAGTGCTCTGGGCAGGCTACAGGAGCACAGGAGTAAGTGATGTTTCCTGCCCTGCCTGTTTCGTTCCTGCCTCCAGGATCCTCCCTGAGTTGTGTCTACCCTGTCTTCCCTGGATAACGGCTCACAAACTGGAGGGTAAATAAATCCTTTCCTCCCAGGTTGCTTTTGGTCAAAGTGTTACCCCCCCCCCACACACACACAGAGGAATAGAAACCCCAACTAAAATAACCTCAGACTAACACTAATTTATTGAAATACTATCAATAGGATATATTCTGTTATTATGTTGCCCCAACTGAAAATTTTCATGTTAGATATCACAAAAGAAAAAAATTTCAATATTATGTATTTCCTTGTCGCAGACTGCTTAATATTTGTGAAAACTGAAGTATTTCTTCCTGATGAGTCATTTTTCAATTTTAATTCTCTTTTTATTATCAAATTATGTCCTCATATCCTGCCATTGTCTGGGCCTAATATAGCAGGCAACTATAAAATAACCGGGTTTCTTTTTATAGCAATTCAAATTATACCCACTGTCGAATCTTAAGTAGAATCTATGAAAACAAAATCATTTTATATTTTTAATGTTACTTACTTTTTTAAAACTCACCTCACCTACCATTGTTAACATATTAATACATAGTGAAATATCTTACTTGCATTTCTCAAGTATTGCATTTTGTGGATGCTACACAGTACTGAAGGGAAAGTTACTGTATTGATTTTTTCTTTTGCTAGAACTTTCAAAATGAGTATTGGGTGCAATACCATGCTAAAATGGAAAGAGAGAACATGAAGCCAGCACAAGGAATATTGCAGATCCACACTGTTGTCAAACCAGGAACAACATCTGGCCAGACATAAGGACTCATAAAGCTAATGTGTCTTCTGTGGTATACACAATTAGGATCAATTAGCATCTGACTTGATGTTTTATTTCATTGGGCCCTGACCCCCTTACCTGTAGCCATTTCTCCAGTGACTCTCTGGCGTTCTCTGTGGTTTCACGGGCAGTAATATTATCAGGTATTCTTGTCTACTAGTTAAAAGGAAGCATTTGCAATGTGGAAAATCTCAAATTCAGAAGAGAGAGAGAGAGAGAGTCGAATTTGCAAATGGAGTAGCGGTGACTGGTGACTCTCAGATGAAAGCAGGCGTGCTGGGGTTGGCAGTGTCTGTGCCCTGAGCAAAGACTGGATGCTACATAAGAAGGCAGATTACCCCAGGTCCTTTCTCTATAATACAATACATTTTAGGATGACCAAGAAGATCCTTGAATAGAAATGTCCATATAAACCTCCTAGGTCTAGCTCATCAGATGATTTGTTGACAACAGAAAGGGATTATGCACTAGTCATCTCAAATGAAGACTTTAGGTGTAGCAGAAACCCTCCTAATCTCCAGGTCAGGTCAGGGGTTTAAGGCACTAGTTCACTTTTCCACTTAAAACTTCTCACGGCGGTGTTTAAGGTGGCGGATGACAGACAGAGCAAGTTAGCAACAGTCCAGTTTCCTTAAGTTCTTGGGACATCATCTTTGTATAGTGAACATTGATTACAAAACCAGCTTTAAAGAAAATTAAAATGATCAGTTATCTCAACTCTAGGAAACTGTCTGTGGAACTGTTATTTTTAAAGCAGAATCGATATCTTCCGACATTAATGCTACTAAGCAAAGACAGAGGCGAAAATCGGTGTTGTTGCAAAGATTGATTTTGTTTTTTTCTTTATGTACTTTTGTATCGATCAGGGAATTCACAGCTGAAACTGCCAGGCTTATTATTTAAATCTTCCTAAACAAAGAATTGAGTAGGGAAATTTCGTTTATTTCCCTATTTCTGTTTTATTTTACATACTCCAAGATATTCTGTTCTCTCTCTCTCTCTCGCTCTCTCTCTCCCTCCCTCTCTCTCTGTCTCTCTGTCTCTCTGTCTCTCTCTCTCTGTCTCTGTCTCTCTCCCTCTCTCTCTGTCTCTCTCTCTCTCTCTCTCTCTCTCACATACACACACACACACACACACACAAAACCCTAAACGTAGGTACATCGTTTCTGTCATCATTACTGCAGTGTAGAATAATTGTATAAATGTATAGCTTGAAACAAGGAGGAAGTCAAACAAGGCTGCCATGCATGTGGCAAGGTTCTGTTACTTTTTGGGGCTATTGATCAATGTCAGCCACATGTACACTTAGATAAACATCAGATGTCTAATTTGGACATCAGAGAGACAATTGGTTTTCTCAATATCTCATGTTTGAGATGGGCAAGAACGTTTGAAGTTTAGAAGTTTGGGGAATAAGCTAGGAGATTATTATTAAAGGGGGACATTTCAGATAACTCTTAGCAGACTCCAGATGTTCCCCCAACTGGAGAGTGAGCATCCAGACTCACAGATGGCTTCTTCTGCTCACAGCTCTTGCTGATTAGCTGTTTGAAACAAATATTTTACCATAGTAGGTCCAATCAATAAGCTATCAGTAACCACTGTGCCAAGGATTTTATTGGGGTGTTCCAGAATGCTATTCCATGGCCTTGCTACTCATCCCTGTGTAGAATGCTCACTTTCTTGGATGACCTTTTAGGATTCGTATTTGACCACAGATTCACATGTTAAAATATGTCATAAGCTTCGATCAAATAGTATTAGCTTCCAGACTCAACCAAATGCCTGCATATGGGAACCAGATGACTTTTCTAGATAGCTGTAGGAGTTGCCAAAGGCAATTTCTTGAGTCTTTTCTTCAGGGTTACAGGCAAGCCAAAACTAAATAGCTGCTAAATTCCACCCGGTGGTACTTATTTGCTTCATTCTTTTTTTATAAATATATATGGAGATGGTGCAGAGAGCTGGCTCAGCAGGTCAAAGGCTTCCCTCACAAGTCTGATGATTTAGTTCTAAACCCAGAATCCACAGAAAACACTGGTGTGTGGTCCCACACATCTGTAATCTCAGCACTCCTACAGGAAGGAGAGAAGCAGAGACAGGAGAATGGCCTCAAAGCTCCTGGGTCTGCTATCCTGTCATACCCAGTGTAGCAGAAACAATAAGAGATCCCATCCTAGTTCAAAAACTAAATAAAGAAAGCTCCGGGCAGTGGTGGTGGCGCACGCCTTTAATCCCAGCACTCGGGAGGCAGAGGCAGGCGGATCTCTGTGAGTTCGAGACCAGCCTGGTCTACAAGAGCTAGTTCCGGGACTGGCACCAAAGCTACAGAAAAACCCTGTCTCGAAAAAGAAAGAAAGAAAGAAAGAAAGAAAGAAAGAAAGAAAGAAAGAAAGAGAGAGAAATAAGTAACTGTGGCTGTGGCTGGAGAAAACGGACTCCAAATAAATGCTGCAGAATACACATACCCACACTGTCACATACGCATCATATATATATATATATATATGTGTGTGTGTGTGTGTGTGTGTGTGTGTATATGCCATCATAATAAATAAAATTTAAAAATATATTTGTTTTCTATAAAGCTGAACAAGCATTCACGTGTCACATAACCAAGAGTATGAGCTTATATGAGCCAATAAAAATATGAAAGAAATTTGGTATTCTTCGTGTGAGGACAACACAGACAAATAGTAATGAAACAAAGAGAACCACGTGTACCAAGAAAAGTGATTCAATTTTAGCAAATCTAACAGCAGTTTTCATGGCTCGATGAGTTCTGACATCTGTCCTTTGGGAAATGTGCTCAAAGAGAGTCAATGATTCCACTCACCGATTTGCTTCTGGCCCTTTGGGGAAGGAAGGCCAGAGACTGAGGTTTTATGCAGCTTCCTAGCTGTGTTTTATACCCTTTAGTTTGGTAGCCCCAAAGAGACCACAATATATTCAAAAGGGAAGTAATTTTTGGAGGAGGTTGGTTTCGAGACAGGATTTATATGTAGCTTTGAAGCCTGTCCTGGAACTAGCTTTTGTAGACCAGCCTGGCCTCGAACTCACAGACATCCTCCGTCCTCTGCCTCCCGAGTGCTGGAATTAAAACTACTGTTTTCCTACGTATTATTTTTGTTTCCTCAATCCTACTGTTTTATATTCAAGTTCCCACGCTCTTTTTTGGCAATACTATGATTCAAATGCAATATCTTCAAAGGTCAGCTTATAAAGTTATAGTCCTTATGGTTAATGCTCATTGGGCGTACAGCAATGAAGCTACTTAGGAAGTTCTTTTTCCTATGGTTCAGAAGATGAATGTCTATACACAGCCTGACGTACTTGTGTTTAAACAATCATGAATGAAAAGAAAGAAAATATAAATGAAAGTTACATTATAATATATTTATAGACTTTAATTTCTATGACACAATATACAAATATAAAGGTATTAGAAATTTTCTAAGTATATAACAAAGATCCATATCTAATTTTCAAGGCTAGGTGACCAGCCAAGTTGAGGGTATGGATTAAGTGTCTCAATGGTCTGGCTTTCAATAGGTATTTTTGTCAGGCTTCTATTATTAAAATATAAACAATAGTTACATTATCATTGATACTTGATTTTAATTTAGCTTTCGGTTAATTTGTATTTCTATCAAAGGAGCACAGTGTCTCAGAAACTTAGAGTTTCTTTCTGAAGTGGTCTAGGACAGTTTGTTTGAACACTCCCTCTGGCAGAGTATGTGCATGTTAGATAATGCAATCCGTGGAAATATTCAGAAGCCATTTGGAACTTGGCTTAACAACTTAACAAATCTTCATGTTGTTGTGACTTTTAAAAGAGTGTCTGAACCTAAGAGAGTGATTTTATCAAATGCTGCCAACTGACCATGAAATCAATCCAGTAATTCATGTGCACTGGTAAAACACTTCCAAACTGTACCAACTAGGAAAGAGCCAAATGCTTTCTAATGATATAAATTCTGTTTTATTAAAAATGAATCTCATAAATTTATATAGTAGGTAATATCTGTTTCTAAGGTCAGCTTATGGATGAAGGGGAATTGGGAAGAGCCATGTCACATTGATTATGTAAATATATAAGAATATTTTTTATCTAGGACAACATTTAATCAGAAATAATATCTACTATTAAGTAAAATATGCAAAAGATAGGCCATTAGTACTGCAATCGTCTTCTGTTTCTTTGTTCCAATCTCAGGAGTTCAAAATAACTGTATGAAATGTTGTTTGGAAGGGTCTTGTTTGGGCGCATCAGCCATAGCAATCAATAAATATCTACTTAGCAACATTACGTGAAGAACAGTGTAAGGAGATGCTGGCCAATTGAGGAATGGGAGAGAAACCAAGCAGGGCGTATATACATAGTACCTGTTCTCTAAGTGGATGTTGTTTCCTTATTAAAGAAGATAGTATTTTGTGAAATCAAGCAGATTTATTGTGTGTAGTCTGGATGCATTTGTTAGAAATATTTATAAATCATTTAATAAACATGGCTCAAGATAGCATTTTTACTCACCAAAACCATATTCTTTACAAGATCATTGTAACTGCCAAATACATAATTTATAATAATTACTTTGAAATTTATTTTGTCTCTTGAAATATGGCAGCCAAAAAGGCCTGAACACTGTATTTTCAGCTAATCGGCCTTACAGAACTCTACTCCAGTCCATAAGATAAGAGTCAAGAATGCATTCTTTGGCACGGTGGAACTGTAAACAAATTTTAATAGAATTCTCGATGCAGAAAAAGAACTGACTATTATAAACAATGCTGCCATGAACATAGTTGAGCATATACTTTTGTTGTATGATAGGGCCTCTCTTGGGTATATTCCCAAGAGTGGTATTGCTGGATCCAGGGGTAGGTTGATCCCGAATTTCCTGAGAAACCGAAACACTGCTTTCCAGAGTGGTTGCACAAGTTTGCATTCCCACCAGCAATGGGTGAGTGTACCCCTTTCTCCACAACCTCTTCAGCAAAGGCTATCATTGGTGTTTTTTATTTTAGCCATTCTGACAGGTGTAAGGTGGTATCTTAAAGTTGTCTTGATTTGCATTTCCCTGATCCCTAAGGAAGCCTAGGCAGTTTGAATGCTCACCTTACTAGACCTGGATAGAGGTGGGCAGTCCTTGGGCTTCCCACAGGTCAGGGAACCCTGATTGCTCTTCGAGCAGATGAGGGGGGGGGACTTGATCGGGGGAGGGGGAGGGAAATGGGAAGCGGTTGTGGGGACGAGGCAGAAATCCTTAATAAATAAATAAATTAAAAAAAATAAAAATAAATAAATAAATAAAAGAAAAAGAACTGAATACAAGCCAAGCATTTTGTTCTAGCACTGCTGTGCGAACATTATGACATTATGTGGTGAACAAATGGAACTTTCCAACAAGTGTCTTGGCTCTTCTGTTTTTCAGGGGGCAAATGTCATCTAAAAATCAGTATTTGAAATTTCAATTTATACCCAGCTCTAAGGTACATGGAAAGCAATCCTCTGCCTGAAAGCCAACTTGAAGCTACACTGACTACAACTTCAGCTTTGTTAAGACATTCAGTTTCTCCCTTGTCAAAACTGGTAGCTTTTGAAATAAACATTCACCCAATCATATTATTGAATTCAAACGCTTGTTTTCATAGTTATCATCTCTTAGACTTTATAATTATTCACTTCTTTGAAATAACCCAACAAAAGAATAACTCTTCACCATATGCTAGTTTTAAATCTAAAATTCCTTTTTAATATGTGAGAAGATAGCTCTTATATTGGTTGATAGAATCATAATACTACCTAAGAAGAAAGAAATCTGTTTAGTTGCTTTAAATTGTTGTTTAATGCCATAAAATCCATTCTAAAACCAGGACTTTATTTAAGATGCTATAGTACATAAGAGACGGTAAATAGCAATCAGATTAACAGTTCTCTTCAAAACAACAGTAAGACAATTGAAAATATTTCTTTAACAGTAGTCCTCAAACTATATAATTATGGTTTTCAGAATGCTTTGATTAAATCAATTAATCATCTTTAAGACACTCTACAGACTAAAAGGTTGGGTCATGACGAACCCTGTGGGGTTGGGGGTATGGCAAGGACTCCGTAAGTCAGGAAGACTGTTGGAAGCATGCAGAGCATCATAGGAATGCAGAAGCCAGAGCAGCTGTGTGCTGCTCTTGGGATGCTGATGAAGAATTGCATTTCACCGTGAATCTTAGGAGATGAGAGGATCACCACAGGACTAAGGAGCAGACATGGTTTGAAGAGGAAACAGTTCATGGAGGCAGTCTGGTTTGTAAGAACTAAGGCAGGATCTAAGGACCTCTTGTGGTCTGTCAAAGCAGCAGCGAGGGTCATTGGTGGAAATTATGGGGAATGCGGGAAAACAGTTTGCCCCCAAGGGACAGTTTACTATGTTAGAGAATTAACTGTGTTCCTGCGGCATGGTCTTCATATTCATACCCTTGTATCTGGTACTTGCAGGCTAGTGGTATGGAAACTGCCCAGGGTCTAAGAAACTGATAAAAAAAAAAAAAAACACATGGAACCTTTTCATGGGGTGGCAATTTTAGCTGACAATGAGAAAGAAATTTTAAAAATGAGTTTAAAATATGGGAAGGAATACAGACCTATACACATTTTTTAAAATTAATTTTTATCGAGCTCTACATTTTTCTCTATAGACATTTTTAATTAAAATTGTTTTTCAACTAATTGCCACAACTCTGAGTTTCCACTTAGAAGAGATTCCTGGCAGCTCGGTTTTAAAAGGGTCCGGGTACAATTCACCATTAAGAACCCCAGGTAGGAGACTGGCACTGGGCCATGTACTTACTCATGTGCTCACAAGTGAGAACATGACAGGGAGGCCTCAGATCCGAGGACACTGTGCAGGATGAAGTAGGGGAGAAGGGTGAGCAGACACAGGAAGATTGTTTTCCAAGGTATACCCGAATATAGCGATGGTTTTGCCGTGACCATTTTTCCTTCCTCATTCAGCTCACTGGGGCACTGGGTACTCTTCCGGGCATCTTCACCAGTTCCTGCTCAGGTCCTCCTAGTTGACATCATGTTTCTGATCTATTTTAGACAGTCATTACACCTGCCTAGTTTTTCAGAGTTTCAAACACATGACAGTGACTTCTACAATTTGAAGGGATTCACATTTTAATTGCTGATCCTTAGCTTTGCCTATATGGTTTAATCACCCCCAAATGCACCCATTACTCTCCACACCACCAGTTTTATTCCTCCTCTCCACTGTTCTTTTTCCAACTTTGTTACTCCTCTTGCTTGAAGGAGTTTAAAGAGCAAGGATGTCATGCTGGGGTTTGCACACAGAAGCCAGTTCTCTTAAGGAAGAGTGGAAAGTGGACCTACCTCCTGCTTCACTCCAGGACATCACTCATCAGCCGAGATGCCTGACAGGTTATACAGCACTAGAACTTTCCTAGAAGGATGATTCTGCTGTCAGGGTCTTCTGGGCTCTCCTCCTCTGACCTCAGATGATCTATGCCCCAGTACAACAACCTTTTCCAGAACGGCAGTTATTCAAGCATTACCACAGCACCCTGAGACTGGTTCCCTACTGGATGGAGACTGATCCCAACAATAAGCTTTGATAACCAAGAAGAAAGTACGTCCGGGTGTGATGGTGCACGTCTTCAATTCCAGCGCTTGGGAATCAGATCTCTGAGTTCAAGGCAGGTCAAGTTACAGTTACAGGATAGCCAGAGCTACGTAGTAAAACCCTGTCTCAGAAGAAAAATTACTATAATACATGCAATAGATGTGGGGGGGTAATCAACGGAATAAAGGAAGAGACTGAACATACATGCAGGGGTTGAAGTACGCCTCCAGTAAGGCCTAGGTTCTCATAGGTTTCTAGCCAAATACTGTTCCCTAGCTATCCATTCATTTACTGAGCGCCCGAGAGTTTAGTGTGCGCTCTGTGACTAAGATGACTCATGATGAAGAAATGATGAAGCCTTGGGGGACCTCCAGTCATTCATGATCTCGACACTTAAAATAGAGGGAAACTACAAATATTAGGGTTTTTTTTACTAGTAAGATGTCTAGTGCTTATCAGACGTATATAATTGGTAAATATCAATCGAATGAATGAGTTCAGTCTTGGTCATGTGCTTTTTCAAGTGTGACGTTAAAACAGAGAATGAAATGGAAGAATCTCTCGTGTGAAAAGGTTGTCTCTAATAAAGAGAGACATGCTATTATTGATAACCCATTCTCACAACATTCAAAAGGAAAATCGGATAATTCCCCCCCCACTAAATGTTGCCAGTAGCTTTTCCACAAATGTTCTATATTTGTAATCCTCCTAATATTAATGTTTAATCAAAACATTAAAAGCATGCACTGAAAAAAACATAAGTTACTGAAAAGATAATGGAAGGCGAGGGTGTATATGAAGGTCCTCATACCTTGACAAGCACTTTGTAAGTGCAGAAAGTCCATCAGAATTAGTACCCCATCCCTGGGACTTGTGCTTTTCTTCAGCAAATATGCTCCATCTTTAAATGTCTGCATAATCTATTCTGACAGTTGCGAAAGCATAACCCCATATGAAAATCCCAGAAGACAGCCTTTGACAAATCCTTATTATGTGTTCTGATTTTTATCCACTTAGCATTTTTTTTAAAATCAGGTCAACAACTCGGGTATAAACGTAGCTAGTGTTATTCATATTTCACTGTATTAAAGAAATGCATTATTCTACTTCCATGTTGGGGAGATGCATCTGAGAAGACACATTCAATCCTCATACCTCATTTTAGAAAAGCAGGAAAGGCCTTTCTTTCATTTTAGAAATTAGTAAGCCAAGGCTCAGAGTGGTTAAGTAGTTGACGCCCATTTAGCCATATGTTGGCAAAGCGATGCTCGTTTCTTATATTTCAGCCTGGCCCAATAATATCAGAGATTGGCAGGAAATCTGCTAATAAAACATATATATATATATATATATATATATATATATATATATATATATTCATGAATTCATTTGTTCTAGAATCCAATAACTGCTTCCTCTCCCCTTGTTGTGGCCTGGGTTCTGCTCTCTCCACTTTAGTGAATGCGAGACACAGCAGACACGCCCCCTTGCTCCAGGAGCCCTGTTCGCAGGCACACTTGGCATAATCAGAACGCATCATTCTGAGAGCCAGCACTATGGTTTTAACGCTTTCTGTCTATTTTACCTATCTGCTCGTCACATTTTACAAGGTTTGCTACACGGTGTGGAGCTTGCTGCCCCTGATCCTCTATAGTACTCTTTCCGTTTGAAAAAAAAAAAAATGTGTCCGTATACATGTCTCTGGAATGATGCAGAGCTATCCAGAAAGTTTGCAGCCAGCCTTCTTCATCTGATTAATAGTCAATACTCCCGAGCTAGCCGAGTTTTTGTATGCTGCATTCGCAGAGAGCAGCTGTACATTTTTGGCACAGAGACCCTGAATGTATTCCAGATATAGCTAAATTGTCATAGACAACCTAGTAAGGGAGGGTGCTAGAACTTTTAGATAAAAAAAAATTTAAACACTTTTTTAAAATCAATTCATGGAGTATAGGTATTTATCCTGTTTATCCTTCTTTCGTGAATTTTTCCTCCCCTCTTGAAAGTTTACCATCAGTGTGCATTCGTGGAAATAAACCACCTCCTTAAGCTTCAAAAAATAGTCCAGAAAATAAGTGGAGGCATGTGTTGTGACTATTTGCAAGCCTAGCACCTGATCTGAGCCAGGAAGCTCTTACTGCATCATCATGCAGCCTGGCTTGCAGAATCTGGAGGCTTCCTGCTGCGGGAGCTGTGCTATGCAGGGGAACCTTGGAGTGAATATGCTGCACTCTGGAAACTGAAGCAGATCCGACGCTTTTCTTGCCGTAACATATGGTGGATTGATCTGCACCAACAGGACTACGAATTCTATTTCAGTTGCACAGTCTTCACATTGCTTAAAATATGTAACTGGAAGTTTAATAAGTTTGGGGGATAGAGAGAAGAATTTGGAGACGGTGTGATCTAGAAAAGCCTTACATAAAGTGAGGCTCAACGCAGATATCGGGAGATAAAGATTGGACTGTCAAGAGAAAATGGGGAAGGGGATAGCTCAGGGATACAGCACTTGCTACCATGCTTGAGACGCAATCCCCAGTACTGACAAAATGAAAGAACCGAGTGGGAGAAGCAGCAAAATTACATTTCTTTAAATGCAAGAATGTGAGTAAAATGTGTGTGTTTGTCTGTGTGTGTGTGTGTGTGTGTGTGTGTGTGTAGCAAATCAGGAAGCTACTGAAAGCTAGTAAGGCTGGAGAAAAATGTTTCCCTGGGATAAAGAAGCGTTTGAAAGGTGAGAAAGCATTTTTTGGGGGGAAGGGAGAAAATGAGAAGGTTCTACCTGATGCTTCGGCATAATAGACAACCTGTCCAGGGAAGGCTGTATGGATAGGAAAAGACAGAGAGGTCAAGGAAGAGACCTGCTTTAAAATGATTTTGGAGAGGAAAAAGGTTCCAGCTATTCCGTGTAGCCATTAACTGAGGTCAGAGTTCACATCCTAACTACCTGGCCAAATAGCCAGCTGTATAGAAAGCTATAAATAAGTCCAAGCAAGACTCCCTGTCTCTATGTAAATCAAATGATTTTTATATAAAATTGTCTCTCTGCATTCCTACCTCTAAAGTCTTAGGTCACTATGAGGACAAATTTTCTAAACTAGAAAAAAACAAGTAAAAGTTTGTTCATGGTCTCAAAGCAACACCAGCGACTTCTGACTGAGGCACACACAGTTTCCGGACAAGCTGCCTCTCTTGTAGCAGACTCTCAGGGATATTCCTTTCAGTGATGTTCCCTGGTGTGCGGCTTATCGCTGGGCCACAGCATGCCTTGGGTCCAGGCTGCGACTCTCAGGATTGCTTTATTTTAGCCAATTAGACCTGTGACTCACTCCAGTGAGCTTCTCCGAGTGACTCCGAAGTCTTGGCTTCACAAATAGGTGGCTGTGGCTTTTTATCTCCTTCAAGATATCGTTGGCTCCGAAGCCCCAAAGCTGGAGTTTTGATTCCTTTTTGATTAACCCTATCAGAAGGAGGACTTCTGGGTTTACTCAGCCTGTAACGACAATTTTTTCCTTCCATCTGAGAACAAATGCGGCCTAAGATGCAATAGAAAATATTAATCCCCGAACTTCAGAGCTGTGGTGTTGATGAAATTCTCCTCTAGTTTCTCAAAGTGATTTTGTCCCCCAGACAAAGGGGAAAACCATGACTTACAAGAGTACATTCCGACCGCAAGGAGGCTGCTATTATTACATTAGGTACAGAGCTAGCCCTAAAAGAGCCTTCAAAGTGATCCCTTGCATCTAAGCCCTGTTCATATGGCCACAAGTTTTGACTTTTTCAATTAAGAAACAGGTACATGTAGCTTACCCTGCTTATTTGCAGGGTGATGGGTGTGCTTGTTGACCTCAGGAAACACTGCTTCGCTTAACTACGCCTTCAGTTTGCTATGAGCTCCCTGTCCGTGAAGCACGTCTATAGCGGTCTTCCCTCGTGAGCTCCCTGTCCGTGAAGCACGTCTATAGCGGTCCTCCCTCCTGAGGTCCCTGACTGTGAGCCACGTCTATTGCATTCTTCCCTCTTGTGTCGCTCCTGCTCCCCGCAGTGCCATAACAGCTGGGTGAGAGCTGGAGCCCACACACTTTCAGAGGTATTGTATTCTTTGCCAGACAGTGGCAAGAATCCGTCCTATCTAAAAGAAAACAAAGAATAATCCTTCTTCTTGATCTTCATAGACACCCAACTGCGTGGCAAAATAAGGGCCACATTAAGGTGCTTTAACCAAAGCCTTTGCAGTTTTATCATGAGGTAAGGCTTATCTGCTTACAAATGTCACCCCTGACTGTAGTCACCAAAGATGCTATGTGACTCCTTTAAGATATCCTCCTAGCTCCATTCTTCTCTGGAAAAATCTTCTCCACGATTCAAAGACAATCTCAAATTCTGCCTCCTCCGAAGACGCTGTCCTCATGTCTGTATATAAAATGATTGATATGCGCAGAGAGCTAAGAGAATGATTTGGGTCTAGGAATGAATGAACTCAGGTCCTTCGAGCTCTTCCCTTCCATGCAAGCTCCAGAAATATTTATAACTGTTGAAAATAGGTTTACATTGTTTATATTGTAGCTGTTTTGTTTCATTATGTGTTTCCTCTGTATTCACAGGTGCTACAGTATCATTGAATAAACACATTAAGTCTCCTATTCACTAATATTATATATTTAGTATGTATTAATATGTGTATGTATAGTTACACACATGTATATATGTATATATATGCACATATAACTTTATAGCATATACCTGGCAAGTCTCTGACTAATAGGCTAAAATTTGATGTCATAATAGTAAATCAAGACTGTATGTCACATGAAAAGACCACAAGCTACCCATAAGACTGTCAATGTTATCGAAGAACCATCGAGTTTTGCATTAAAAAGTTTTAAGTTAAAAAAGTTTTGTGTCAATATGTTTCAATTAGTACTAATAACTCAGTGTGGACATCATATCATCTCACCTCCTGTCAACTTCCTGTCCCCGTTTCCAATCATCTGGCATTTATCTTTTTTTCAGACCTATAGGATAAATATTTTCTGATGATAATATAAAATTAGGAAAGAAAAACTTAAAATCTAATTGAAAAAATTGATTACTGCCCAAGTACATACCATGGATAGAAGATATATTGATTTTTATATTCTAGAACTCGTTCTGAATCCTGATGCTAACCTTAATGGTTATGATTATGCCTTCCTTAATTACATACTGAAAAAAAATTGAACCTTTTTCTTCGATATGAGTAATGTATCATTATGAAATATCATTATGAAAAGATACTTGGAGATCATGTAAATATCTTGTTTACATATTTTGCCCTAATTTTAGCATCTGTCAGAAATATCCTGCAACTGATATTGCCTTTGTAACTCGTTCAAAGGCTAATTTTCTGTTTCTGCTTTTTCTCAGTGATATTAACCTAAATTACCTGCAAAGGAATAAGTTCTGTGTCGCCATTTTTTAAAAGTCAGTTGTCTGTATCCTTATGGACTGCCAATACTTGTCCTATCCGGTGTCTTATGGTCCTTTGTAATGATTTTATATTTTATTGTTTAAATTTTGCAGATTTGGCCAAATTAAGAATCCACCAAATTTGCTTCTGTGACCTTTCAACATATCTAATACTATCCATATTTTTGTTGAAATGAAGTTGTATAGCATCTGCATTCCAGATGTTTACTGACATAAATGCCAAATAATAAATAAATAAATAAAAATAATGCCAAAAAAACATTTTATTTTTCCTTGTGCCATTTTTTGTTTATAGAATATGCTTTGTGTGTATTATTTTATGTATACCTTTATCTACTCTTATCTATTTTTACCTATCTTCATTTTCTATTTTATTAATCCCTTGGGATTTCATACATGTTGATCATGTTCATGCCGTCCAGCCCCTCCTTCCGTGGCCATTCCCCCTTCACTACTCACCCAAATTTGTGGCCTGTTGTTGTATGTTTGCTTGGGTTTTTTGGTAGTTTTGTTGTCGTGTGTTTGTTTTTCTGTCAAGTACAGAATGTGCTTTCCATACACCGCTGAATGTGTGACCTTTGCTGTGTGAGGGGCCGATGGTAATGCATCAGGGTCACACCCTTTAGTGAATGGACTCTCCCTTTCCCAGAAGCTTTGAACTGCCAATAGTTGGTAGGCTAGGAATGGAGCCCTGTACCACCAGCAGGGTCAGGAAGCTGTGACTAGACAGACCAGAGGCCCTTTGGAAGGACCCTGACTATTACTCTGCTAAATGGACATAGTACTCGACCATCTTTATCGACTTTTGTAATAAGCAAGTTGAGGAAGAAGCTATTTTTCCATGCTTACTTTATTGACATATTTTGTGATAATGAGTTAATTTCTATGAAAACTACTTAGACTGTTTCCAAGTAAAAAGCCTTCCACAGGTAATTGTTGGTGATTGTTTTCTCCTTTTGCAAGTTTTATAAACTTATTTTGACAGCTTTGTAAATGCACTTTGCTTGTTATTTAGGTTTGGGGGGCTGACATTTTTCTCACCTATTTTGTTGAATGCTTAACTCGGCTGGGTTCTGTTTATTACACTGAATAAGTTATGTTTATATGATTTAGATATTTGGTGCTTTATAAAACTAAAGCTTGATTCAAGTGAGAGAACCCGTAGAAAGAAGATTTGGCTCATGTTCACTTACGGCAACGGTGTATAAAATAATTACCTCTCGAAGAGACAGCGTTAATGCAGCCAGAAACTCCAACACAGCAGGACGTCTGCTTTGACTTGGACATGGTTGCTGCAGTAATGAGCATGTCGGAACATTAGAGCATGTCTCGGTGACATACAGGGTCAGACCTGAGGGCGTTCTAAAGAAACTCAGTGCTAATGACCTCCATCCTCCAAACCAGCTCAACCTGGCAGTTCACGAAGAGCCAATGACCTTTGACTCTTTATGCTTATGTGTTGCTTAAAAGTACATGTTTTCTTGGCAAAATGATAAATAACTACTCAGTGACTAACCTTACTCGTTTTGCTTCCTGCTTAAATTTCAATGTTAACTTCTTGTTTAAATGTTTGTGTGTTTGCGTGTCTGTGCACACATGTGTGTGTGTGTGTGTGTGTGTGTGTGTGTGTGTGCATTTACACTGATGTATTTGCATTAGGATGGGAACACTTTGGAAGTCATTACAAATAAAGTGATTCTATCCCTGACTTATTAATTGCATTTAGACATCTCAGACCAATGCAGAAAGTAGTGGTGATTCCGTGGAATGCCTCGTGTCTGTTTCTCTCTTGACGGCTGCAAAAGCAGAAATATGTAAAAAAATGATAAAGTAAAAATAATCAGGGTTGTCGATTCTAAGTTCAAAGTTTGACTTCTTTGAATCTAACAGCATACACGAGAAGAGAATAATCACGAATATTCTAACTCAGTTCAACTGAGAATTGTCACTTTACATGCTAGGGAAACTTTGTTGAATGTACAGTCTATAAAGCAAAGAACAGATTCCTAAGATATCGTTGATGCTAACAATTAAAGTCATCCCGACCCAGACACACACATCAGCACACTGGCTCTCAAACACGCCTTGTAATTGATTCGGAAGAAGGTTCATCCTGTGTGGCACATCTCAAATAATCCAATAGAGCAGGTTTTAGCAACAGGTAATTATTTACTCATTATGGTGATTTTCATAAGCATCTCTCTTTGAGCTGAAGCAAATTCCCGGGGAGCTTCAGTCAGCCTAAATAGGAATTCTTGTCAATTAAAACGATGTACTTTGGCATGAAATAAATTAGTTAAAATTCCAACTAATTTATATAGTGATCAGTCAGTCAGGCCTCCATTAACGTACCTTAAAGGAAAGGATATCCGGTGTGGCGTTCTGCGGACAGCTTAGGAATGCTCTGACAAATTAAAGGAGATCATATGAGGCACTTGGTGATGAAAGAGTGGTTTACATTTGAATATGAAAAACTCCATTCAGAACTGAGCAAAAGAGAAAGCAAGCTAGTCAGTCCATAACTTGGTTTCTTTGCAGAAGGAGCTTGCATGCTACTCAGGGGTCCTGTGCATTTTAGCTTTTTGCATTTTGCCTTTCCTCTATATGTCTAAACCTCAGGCTAGCAACACTTGTGAAATTCAAATGTATTAAGAGTTGTTTGAATCTTTCTCAATCAAGACAGTAAGATAGGCCACTTTGAGGTTAAGAGACTGATGGAAGTTAGAGAGGGAGGGAGAGAGATGTGATGGACTTATATATGCCAGCATTTCGTTTTTGTATTCTGTGTGTCCAGTGTGTCCACCTGTACTTCAAAGCAGACTTCACATACAGACCTGGATTCAGAGGGTCTCATGTACTGCTGTGTTGTCTGTATGGTAGCAGAGAAAGCAGACTGGAGATTTGTATGCATGGTGACAAATGCTTTTCACCAAGCAGGATCTGCCATCACTTCCACTCTCTACTCCAACAGCAAAAGCAAAGGCATTGGCCAACCTTACTTCAAGATAGCAAAGTGCCACGGTACCTAAGCAAGAAATGGCAAGGGAGCTAAAAATCATGTGCTGTGGTGATGTTTATCTTATGTCCTAAATGTAGTTGTCCTCCTCTTTCAATTAAACCCAGTTATTAAATTAGAAAATTCTATAATCAGTTCAAGTTTTGCTTTTTCCATGTATTATTTATTCATGGGGGTGGTGGCACTCACTCTCCTCACAGCACATGAATAGAGGGCAAAAGACAATTTGGAGAAATTGGCACTCTACTTTCTCCATCTTCATCCTACAGCTCAAACACAGGGCAGGTGTCAGGTATTTTACCTACTGAGCCACCTGATCATCCCAGATCTCTACCTTTGGGCTCCCTTGGAGAATGAGCGTCACTCTTCACTGATAAAGTCCTAGTCTGGCAGTAAGTTCCAGTTAGTGCAGCCCTGAAGTAGGTCATGGCTTTTTCCCTTCCTTTATCTCATGCATCAACTCGTCCTAATCAGTCACTGGTTTTTGATTAACACTGTGCATAATTCACAATTATTTACCACCATATTCTTCCATGCTTTGAAACATCTAAAGAGAAATTCTCATCCACAATGGAATTGGCACCGTGGTGTGCTTGAGAGCTGTCCAGATTCTCAATACCTCCATTTTGACTGATTAAATAAAACTTCAGCTCTACTCAAAGTGAGGAGGAGAAGGGACATCGTGTTTGGGTTTCCCGTTATCAAGGAAACATAGCAGCAGGATTTTTAATACACAGTGAGCGATTGTGAGAGGGAATTATATATTAGCATTGGGCCATTAAAGGACATGTGATTAAGTTCAGATGGTGTGGCAAATTACTAATAAAGTGCTAGGTGCAGACCTAGGGTTTTATATGCTTTGAGGAAACCATTGAGGCTTCGTGATGGTTTCCAAGAGGGCTCTAAATGTCGTATCCGGTTCTCTCAGGGCACGTGAAAGGAAAAGCAGTATTAATCTATCAATTCTGACCATTCTCGCATTTCCCCAAGGTCTCTGCGGTGAGAAAGACAGACCCGCACCTGCTGCTTGCTTCTGAGCATTTTCGTTAACATTATTTCTGTGGATGCTAATGAGCTATAATCCACGGGCTAATTTACTGAATGTAAGTTCATCAAAGAAACATGGAGGAAAATTAGAGGTGCAATTCATTGCAAGGATGCTTAATAACACTTAGAAGAATGTTTGTATGTTAACCCTTTGGGTGGTATTTGTTTGTAGATAACGAGAAAAATTTTCTTGAAGTGCGTAAGCTATAATGAGAAACAGGCTCCTTTTCTAGTGCAGTTATTAGAAACTGGTCCTTTGTTATATGCAAATGAAAATCTTATGGATTATCATAACTGATTAATTTTTTCTATAACACAGCAGGACTTTGGTTAGGACCAAATTATTTTGAGCTTAAAAAAATATAATGAGCCCTTTTCACCAGAAACCCTACTGATAAAGATTTAAAACTGCCCCTGACATCTAAAGGAAGCAAGATTGGTACAACAGGAAATCCCTGAGACTTCAGACATATGACCTTCACACATTAATCTGATTTTTCCTCTAATTTACAAGCACACATAAAATAGCCACTCTGTTAATTAACGTCTATGGCATTCTACATATGGGCCCTCAAAGGACCCTCCAAGGATCTTAGAAATACAGTATCTTAAATGTTACCATTTAAGACACAGGATTGGACAGATGGGAAGGAAGGATCTTGATGGCGGCAGATTCTCCGAGGTGATCTGTGTGAGACAGATGGCATCACAATGGTGCATTCAAAAGGAACCCCCATGAGTAACTGAAAGAGAAACCTATGTAGGTGATATGGAAATGCTCATTGTAATTATGTGCTTTGAAGACAGAGAATA
Organism: Microtus oregoni; assembly: GCF_018167655.1. Taxonomy (NCBI): domain Eukaryota; kingdom Metazoa; phylum Chordata; class Mammalia; order Rodentia; family Cricetidae; genus Microtus; species Microtus oregoni. Next base: position 7,248,690 of record NW_024543077.1, on the reverse strand, counting down.
CGGATCGATATCAGATGCTGGAAAAGACAGAATGAGGAAATCTGCCTTTCTAGAAAGCAGCCCTGTGGCACTGATTTAACCAGAGGAAACCGATGTGCCATCAGACTTGCTATCCCCGGAATTACAACACAATAAATTATCACTGCATTCAGTATATTTGCAGGAATTTGTTACAGTAATACTCAGAAATTAATACATCCTCCTTTAGTGAATTGAAATGAAAATCATTGTAACAAAAATGAACTTACGATGCTCTTCATCATAATAATATCTTAATTTCAAAAATACTTTTTATGGCTGTTCTTAAATGTTGAATCTTCTTTATTTTGCACACCTATATTTGTTTAGTATCATCTAAACTCTTATTTATACTTTAAAATTAGATAAGTTTAATTATCTACTATTTTATACTCAGCACATATTTTAACTTTTAACATTAACTACTCTATCCCATTAAATTGCATTCTTATAAAATTGTTCATTAATATCCTATTGAAGAGTGTTTTAATCTCTGTCAGAGATTTTGGAATTTCAGTGTAAAATAAGAAAGTATTAGTGTTTACGAATTCATTGGTGATTCGGTAGTATCTGCTCACTTAAGCACAGATCAGAAGATCCAGCTAATGATTCTGATGTCAGCACAGAAGAACAGCATGGACAGAGGGTTGCTCACTCTTACTCTGCGTTGAAGTAGTGGCCGTTTCTTTGGGCACACTTCTTGTTGGAGCAGAAGTTTTCAGAGACAAACAAACTAACTAAGTCCTTCCCACACACATCTGTCCAGAAGCCGTCAATTGTGGAGAGCTACACTTCGGCATCCCTATCACAGTTTAAGAGTTCTCTTTGATGGCTTCCTTTCTAGACTGTTTCTTTGGGGAGCGTAGGGGTTGTCACAGAAGCCTTCGATGTCGCTCGTTCTCAACCGTAACTCTGCAGTCACTGATCTCACTGCAAAAGAAGCCTTCTTGCCCTTTACAGTCAATGGTAGCAAAGATCCTGGACTTCCCCATAGCTGGCAACAGCATGGACTGTGGGTGTCCACATGGCATCAGGAATCAGCACAGGTGGCAGACCTCTCCATGGTCTCCAGCAATACAGACCATGGAGACCATCATGGCCCTTGACAGAGCACCACCCATGGATGTCAAATTTAACTCCAGACATCAGCATAGACAAGGGACATACACATGGCCTTTGGTGGTAACATGGACCACAGACATCAACATGGCCTCTAGTAGGAGCCCAAAGCAAAGACCTCAGCCTCATCACAAACCAGGGACTCCATCACAGCCCTAGACAGCAGCACAATACCATACGGCCTTCACTGTCTACGTGCTAGGGTTACAGACAAGCACACTACACCTGGTTTATGGAGCATCTGCCAACTGAACTATGCTCCCAGCCACACTGATTGATTTTCATGATGCTTGAAAAGGTTAGAGATTATCATTCTGATTTTACACAACCAGTTTCAGGAAATGGCTGAAATTGATTGGGCAAAGATTGGAAAACAGGTCTAGAGACATGAAATGGCCAAATTACAGCTATTTAGTGGAAGACAATCACTGATCCAGATAGATTTTATGATGTCCTGCTTCAGGCTTCTTCATCATCAGATTGTGCTGCTCATGTTACACCCATCCCAAAGAAGCGTCTTCCATGTAAAATCCCAATCTGAGCTCAGTCAGGACAGTCGAGGTATTTCCTAAAATGTCTTGCTAATAAGGCAAATTTTAACTTGAACTTGCTGTCTGCGTTAAGTGTAACAGCAAACATGAAACTGAGTGGCAGTCAGTGGTCAAGTACTGACTTTTCCTCAGTATCCCTACTCTGTGCAGGGTTAGTGTCAGAATTAGGCAGAATGATACCCACAGTGAGTGTTTCCACCTTTCTGAAAGGGGAAATCACCCGTTTCTCACCAAATGATTTTTTAACAATTCAAACAACAAAACACAATTACACCTTGATCTTCATTTAAAATATTAGCATGAAAGAAAAGCATATTGTTGAATCATTTGTTAATACTTCTTTGTAGGCGGCCTCATTGAAAAAAATGTTGAAAAATAGTTCTTTGTGATAACACAGATGAGCTTTGAAGACATAATAAAATAATTACCCATCTACAGAATCTGAAAGTGTTTATGACTAGAAAAGGATAGGAACATGTTTTTTCTGATGACCTGAGTGGTTGGGAATTGGTGTTGAAGATACAGAGTAAATACCATATTTCAGGTATGAAGGAAAAACAATTTCTTGTACAACACAGTGAATAAATGTGCTTCATTTCACTTGTGGAATATGATCTCATTTTATAGCCCATGTCGACCTGGAAATCACAATGTAGCCCAAGGTGGTCCTTAATTCTATTTCCTCCTACACCTGTCTTCTGGGTACTTTGAGTTCAGGTGTGTGCTGTCTCTCTTGCCAAATGATAAGAGATTAGATAATGTGCTCGAACTACAAAAATGGCAACCATGGGAAGTAGCCCATCGATTAATTATCCGTATTTAGTTGTTCAACAATGTAAAGAGACTCCATATCTGTATTTATAGCCATATACACGTATTTGCCATTTTTAATCCCATGACAATTTTCAATTATTAGCCAATTGTATGTGCAGCTATTTTTCAAATTTATCCTTTTACAAATTGGTAAAGAATGTGTGTTGCAGTAGAAAGGAATGTAGAAGACAAGGAGAGGAAATGAAAGAAATTATGACTAGTAAAAGGTCAACTGGAGGTCAAAGTTCAACCTGGAGATCAAACAGAGATAGTTTCAGTGCACAGCTCCGTCTAGAACTACTTGCATGTTCACGGTTATGTGCTTTAGCTAGCCATACATCAAGTCAAATTTAGAGTAGATTTAAACGAATTCTTTAACTTTGGGGAAAGACCTGAGAAAGGCATACTTTTCCTGTTATTTACTTTGTGCTCAACATGATATGAGGTTCTGGAAGGGAAGAGAGAATACTCTACAAATAGTACGAAATCTTGCCATTGTATTTAATAAAAGGCCTCGGCGGCGAATACGGGTGACGAATCGTGAAGTAGAGATAAACGGTGGCAAATGTCGCAGCTAATGACAACTGGAGAAAAGGGGGCAAGCGTGGGGAGTGGGAATGCTGCTGAAAGCCAGAGAAATTTAGGTCAATGTCTGAAGATAAAGATTTAAGTATGGGAACGGAACATTTCAATCAAAAGCAGTGAATGTTTTAGAGTGAATTGTGAAAAAGACATGTGCGGTGAAGCACTTATTTTTGAGTTTGACTAGAAATGGTTCCCAGGTTTCAGGATAGCTTCTCACCCCTAATAACTACTGAAGGTCTCAGCAGCTTTGGACTATAATATGTATACTATGTATCACATATAATCACATAAAATGTGCTGACTTATTATCTACCATGTTTTAACTAAGGTACTGTCAAATACTATAAAAAGAAATCCTTCCGAACCCAGAAGCGTGTTTTTCTTAATTCACTTTAACTTCTGCATTATAGCAGCAGGACTGTTGGAGGGTTTTGTATGCTTCATTATTGGTGTGCTGAGATATCACACCTTGTACACTTTCAGATCCCCCAGTAGAAGGCGGTACATCCTGGGACTCCCTGGCCTGTCAATCTAGTTGAAGCAGTGAGTGAGAGTCCCCATGTCAAACCACAACGTGGGGAACAACAGGAGAGGACATTCCAAATGAACCTTTGGACACTAAATCTGCGCACATGCGTGGCCTCACACATGGGTAGTGTAACAGTGGAAGAAATATTTGGAGAACTCAGGAAGATGATTGTCTACATCTACCAGGGCATCATGAAAATTCCATACATTGGCAGACAGAGGCCAAGTATCCCAAACTAAAAACTGCATCATATACTCGTAGATGGGCTTTGCACACCATGCTGATGCCGATATATAAATGCTAACAAAATTGATTTACTCCGACCCAATTACTTCATCTCATTCTTTCTTTACTTGCTTCATTTGTTTTGGTTTGTCTTTCAGATGGTGTCTCATGTAGCACAGACCTTGAACTCACTTTGTAGTAAATATTGGCCTTGAACTCCTGATCTTCCTGCTTCTACTTCACAAACTCTGGGGTTTCAAGTGTGTGTCACAATGTCCAGATCTTCATCTCATTGTTTATAAAATTCCTTATGACTATAGCAGACACATAAAATATTGTTGTCAACAATACTGAGCAGTCATTGCTAAATCAAGGCTAGTTTCCTGCTAAATTTCAACCCAATTTATTTTTTGGAACACTTATAAAAGCACACAGCTGAGCTGACAAAAGTCCTTAGAGATCCACTTTCAACATGAAATTTGAGATTTGTCCCCTGCCTCCAAAGCAAACAGTGATTTTCTTGCAATTCAATTCTAGTGAGAAAATCAAAATGTCATTCAATTCATCCTTCATCATCTTGAACTTGTGAAGGATGTTCCATAGCCCATGAGTTCAAACACTACGAATGAGTCGTAGAAAAAAATATGGAGTTTTGAACTTGAAACTTAATGCTTTGCTACAAACATAATGTAGGAGGAAGATTAGTAAGTGTGCCAGCAAAGGGAAGTGTTATTCAACAAATGCAAGGGGACTGGGCTTTTCCAGGACTGTACAGACCAGAGAAGGCAGGAGACATGGTGGAACTTTGTGCTCATCTCGCTAGGAAAGCATTTTCCATTGCTTCTTCTTGGCCATACTGAAGAAAACATATTTCTTCATGGACAAAGGAAGAGGTTGATTTCTCACAGAATTAGAAGTATGACTGTGGAGCAGCAGTATTAGAATTTTAAGATCTAAGGAAGAGAGACCAGTACTGTGCAATAATTGGCATTTTGACTCGCTGCTGTCCCTGAGCTATTTTATAAATATCAGAAGGTAGAGGCCTTTTTTTATTGATTGCAACAATTGAGGCATTTTCTGAAGCCAAGTTGCAAAGAGCACACATATTAGAATCTCCAGTAGCCCTTACTCAAATTGTGGGGTTTAAGGTTCCACATAACTAACTGAATTAGACATTATAACTGCTGGGCGTATGTTAAATTCATGCATCAACATTTTAAATGAGGTCTCTCAAATTCTTTTTGCTTAACGAAAGTCAGGAAATCATTTGCATCACATTCTGAGTGTGGTATAATAAAGGAGTATTGTCTAAGCATTGGTGCTAACTGGAGAAGAGTGGTTCAAAGTGGCAATCAGAAACCTGTACACAGAATTTACCTCTTTAAGTGTCTCCCGAGTGAGAATCCTCCTTCCCAGACAGAATCATGGAACCCAAGAATCAAATCCCATGATCTCATGTTGACACCAGCCTCCTCACCTAAATGCTCTCTGGAAACCATCTTGTCCTTGACCTACCATATTATACTCTTAAGAGAAATGGAACCTGAGGGGTACTGAAAATGGACACAGGAGAATCCCCTAAGACATAATTTTTAACTTTTCATAATTTTCTTCAGAGCATTCTTCATCCACTGATGTCAAGAATTGTAATGAATAGTTTATCACACTCAAATATATCTGCTTCCACCTGAATTCTAATCTGAAACCAACAAATATGACATTAAGTCACTGATATAAGAAGAAAAGTTACCTGCAAAATTTATACTGTAAGATCCAAAAACCCAGATCTATAAATCATTGGTAAAGCTTTATGAAATTGTCTCTGTAACTAAGACCAATAGGTATTTGAAAACTTACAGTTACCAAACATTTGACATGTTTAAACTATTATTCTAAAAACACGATGTGTATCAACTCCTTTATTATTAGCAACCACCCTATGTTACCTATGTTACTCCCTTATGTTACAACTATTATAGATGGGTTAAATAATTTTCCAAAATAACACAGACTGTATGTACATAAAATCATGCCTGATCATTTTGACTCAAAAAGCCATATTACACAATATGATATACATACCACAAAAAAATTCTTCATGTGTGATGCACTCCTTTAATCCCACACTTGGGGTGGGGGCAAAGGCAGGAAGATTTCTGTGAATTTGACCAGAGTGGTCTGCATAGTTTGTTCCAGGCAAGTTAGGACTACACTGTGAGACCCCGTCTCAAGGGGGCAGGGAGTTGTGAGTATCCATAGGATCAATAAGTATGCTTGGTGAGTCTTATCCTTATGAGTCTCTATAAAGGCATAATGAAAAAAGTTAGAATGAATTCTAAGTTTTACAGAAAATTAAACAATAATTTTTTTCTATGGTGGAAGCAATAGAATTCATCAAAAATGTATCAGGGCCATGAATTCATGGTTCTTCACCTGTTGCCGATACCTATTAATGAGCAAATAAAAATCTCATTTTTTAAAAATACTTTGTTTATTATGTGTGCGTCTGTGCATGTCTGTGTGAATGTCTGTGTGTGCATATGTGTGTGTACATGTGTGTGCATGTCTCTGTGTGCATATGTGTGTGCATGTGTATGTGCATGTCTGTGTGCACATGTGTGTGTACGTGTGTGTTTGTATGTCTATGTGTGAATGTCTGTGTGTGCATGTCTGTGTGTAAATGTCTGTGTGTGTTCATGTCTGTGTGTGCATGTGTGTGTGTGTGTGTGTGTGTGTGTATGTGTGCATGCATGCGCAGAGTGAGAGACCAATTTTCAGATGTCAATCCTCTCTTTCTACCAAACTGTGCAAGTCCAGGAGATCCAACACAGGTCTTCTTGCTTGGCAGAAAACACTCTTACCCACTGAATCATCTCACGGGCCCTAAAACCTCACAATTTATACCTCACTGCATACATAGTTATATGGTCAGCGTTTCTACTACCCATAGAAGAGAGAAATAAATGCATGACATGACTGAAATTTAAGGAAGAAATATTGAACTACCTTATTAAGATGTGCATTGTCTTTTTGACTTATCAAAGCATACATTTATATTATATTAATATATTTGTTATAAATAAGTCACAACGGTGCTTAAGAAAGTTCATCAATATCTTTACTATTAACTCTGAGAGTATTTAAATAGTTTGAAGTATCATGTTATTAAAGCAAATATATGTTAAAATGCTCTCTAAATCAATCTTTTTTGACCAATTGTAAGGGATCTCTAATGTCTACGAATTTATTCCACTTCTTTTGTATTTTGAGGCTTCTCTCTTCACCTTATTTTCACTGAGCCTTGAGCTGAGATGTTTAGAAACTGTATTCAGTTAAAGTCTTTGATACAGCATAAACAACTGTATACACCAACCCAACACTACTACATATGTGTGTGTGTGTGTGTCTGTGTGTAATATTTGCTTCCAGTATGCAATTCTAGCTTCAACACTCTATTTTAAACAGTTTTGTGATATAGTCAAAAATGGCGCAGCATTCTCTAAAGGTGCTGTGTTTACTTTCCTCTTCCTTTCATTCTTTTTGTTTTTGTTTGTTTTTTTTTGTTTTATTTCTTTTTTTGTCTCATTTCATGTGGTTTTATCCAATTCTTTCTACTCAGTCTACTCTGATTTTTTCATTCCTCTTACACACTTAATTGATGCCTGCTTTCATTTGTGAACGCGTCATAATTACTCTTGCAGAATCAACGTACCTATCCCCATTTTGTTCTGACAATTATTTCATTGGGTCATTGATGATTTATTATGTGTACATGGATCACCTGGTAAAGTTCTCACCATGCAAAGATGAGAGCTTGGGCTCAATCTGTAGAAGCCATGTGGGAACACCATGCAGGTGTTGTGTGCTTTCTATCCAAGCACTGATTGGGTAAGATAGGCACCTCCCTGGGGCTCACTGGCCATCCATTCTTGCATACTCACTCCAGGCCAATAAGAGACCCTGTCTCAAGACGCAAGGTAGCTTGACTTCTGTGAAGCATTGACCTGTGACCCCTACATCCATGTAAACATTGGAATAAACACCCATACATACATATATACAAAAGTACACACATATAAATAAGTACATAATTTTTCTTAAATTTGATTCTTACACCACCTCTCATAATATTTAGCATGGAGTCAGGACTTAGTTAATGTTGTTGATGGAAAATGAATTCTATTTTAGTCATTAAAGTAGACTTTTGATTAATATGTGTTTGTTATAGTTATATTTGTACTACATTATGTTCACTTATATGTGCACATTATTTTAGTTTTTTTCTTACAGTTACTTTACCAAATATTGTTGTCTTGATTTTGAAAAGAGATGGGACTAAAAAGAAATAAAGAATACACCCATATCTCATAAATCATAAATTATAAAAATTTAAACATCAGCTGTAATCCATACTTGCAACTCTACACCATATGTCTACACGTGAACTATCCATCACGGATGAATGCATATTCCCTTTCTAGAATTAAAAGTCACCACTATGGCAATGTCAGGTTCAAAGTAATTAGTATGTTAAGATAGGTAGCCCATGTCTACCTCCAAAAGTTCTTATCTATTCATACAAATCACCTTCCCAGAAGAATTCTGAAGGCGGTAGGCAAAATAACAGAACTCATATCACTTGCCATGTCATTATCGAAGCATTCACATGTAATAACTGCACTTTAAATGAAAAAGAAGTTATCCATCATCCTATGTCAGCAGGTCTGAGATTAAACAAACAAATGCATTCATCATTATGAAAATTAACTGGACTAATTCTAAGTCATGCTAAATTGAAGAGTACAAGGATTCTTTTTTTTTTTTTTTTGGTTTTTTCGAGACAAGGTTTCCTTTTTTTTTTCTTTTTGAAACAATTACAAATATAGAGAAATTAGGAAAAAGACTCTTGATCATCCTCCCATAGAGTAAGATTTTACTTTGTAAAGAGAGGTGTCTACTCTGTGTAGGCATTTAAAAGATAATGTTATTTATATGCATCTTCACAAGAAAAATGTTAAAATAGAACTCTAGCTGCAGTTCCACACTATGGACTGCGATGCCTATTTCAGTGACTGTATTGTGCAGCTAGGCTCTCCTTAGAATCCATTTCGGCTGCTCTAAAATTGCCAATATGTTTGGAAAAATAAATCTCAGTTATTGTATTTGCAGCTGGTGGCTGGCAGTGCTCATGATCCTGCTTTCTTTAATGGCTATGATTAAATCACTAGAGGTTATTCACACCACAGCCTGTCTTCTGCCTTTCCAACATGAGCTGTGTCCTCTCAAATATTAAAGTGGGGGCAAAGAATGACCTCCTGATATGAAGAGCCACAGAGTTGGAGATAACTTGAAAGGATTGCTCTAGGGCACTTTATCCATTCCTAGTTAGATGCTAAATAAAGTGATCATAAACAAAACTGTGGAGCTGGCTATAGTAACTTATACCTGTTGTCTCAGCATGTAGGAGGAGGAATTAAGAGGATATCCTGAGCTACAGGGTAAATTGGTCTCAAAACAAACAAGTAAACAAAAGGGAAATAAAAGATTTGTAAGTAATAATATTTATAATTAAATAAAATTTTATAAATGACCTAAGTATGTTCTATTACTCTGAGGGTACTCAAGAATACAATTGTCTCATTGACATGATGTCCTGCTATAATTTATAGGAAACTGGTTTATCTCTTTGTCATTGTCTAGTTGATATAAAATATGACCAAGGATACAGTTTTTCCTTTAAATATCCAATGTTGAAAACTATTTCTTTGCCATACATGATATGTTTCAACACCCAGTGTTTCCAATCTTCTGTTTACTAGTCTCGTAATGTTTTTCTGCTTGTATGGAAAAAAGTCCACAAAAGAGTAACTCCTCCCTAATGAAGAATAATGTTTATTAAGAAAATCTATTTCCAACCCTTTAAATCTTCAGTGTCAGTTTGATTGATCTTATATTTCTTAAGGAAAATGTAAATATAATTTTCATTACCTTGGGCCATGAAAGACAGATCAACATTATTTCACAGAACTGTCTTTTATGACTTGGGGAAAGTATATAAGTGACATAAAGAATATATGGTTCATTTTGCCAGTACTTTATAAGTAAAGTATCCACAGTATGGAAAAATCTAATTCATTGCAATTGTGATTTGTAGGCTAATGTGGAGTAATGCACACAGAAAGAGCCATCAGTAAAATGTCTTATTGATCACAGTGATATCTTCTATAATCAGTGATTTAAACGTTTCCTAAAAACTTGTGTGCTAAAGCCATGTTCCCCAGAGTTGTGCAATTAACCAGAGATGGTATGCCTCAGAAATAGACCCAGCGGGAAAATTTAGGTTGTTTCAGGTATGTTTATAAAGAAAAAACAGCGGGACCCTATTATATCCCGTTTCTTAACCTCTCAATGACACCAATAAGCTTCCCTACAATTAAGCTATCATGACATTACCCCAGGTCACATGTAATAGAATTAACTGATCATGTACTGAAAACTAGAAACTTGTAATTAAAATAAACCTTTCTTCTTTATAAGCTGATTAGCTCAAGTATTTGTTACAGCATGAAAAAGATCATAATGGATAATTTTTCTAATGTGTTCTTGGATAAGGTTTGCCAGTATTTTGTTGAGGATTTTTGCGTCGATGTTCATGAGTGAGATTGGCCTGTAATTCTCTTTCTTGGTTGAGTCTTTGTGTGGTTTTGGTATCAGAGTGACTGTAGCTTCATAAAAGGAATTTGGCAATGACTCTTCTGTTTCTATATTGTGAAAAACATTAAGGAGTATAGGTATTAGTTCTTGGAAGTTCTGGTAGAATTCCGCATTGAAACCATCTGGTCCTGGGCTTTTTTTGGTAGGGAGGTTTTTGATAACCTCTTCTAATTCTTCACGACTAACAGGTCTATTTAGATTGTTCACCTGGTCCTGGTTTAACTTTGGTATATGGTATTTATCTAAAAAAGTGTCCATTTCCTTTACATTTTCCAGTTTTGTGGCATATAGGCTTTTGTAGTAAGATCTAATGATTCTCTGAATTTCTTCTGTGTCTGTGGTTATGTCCCCCTTTTCATTTCTGATCTTATTAATTTGCAAATTCTCTCTCTGCCGTTTGATTAGTTTGGATAGGGGTTTGTCAATCTTGTTGATTTTCTCCAGGAACCAGCTTTTTGTTTCATTGATTCTTTGGATTGTTTTCTGTGTTTCTATTTTGTTGATTTCAGCCCTCAGTTTAATTAATTCCATTCTTCTACTCCTCCTAGGTGAGTCTGCTTCTTTTTTTCTAGAGCTTTCAGGTGGGCTGTTAAGTCTCCAATGTGAGCTTTCTCTGTTTTCTTTAAGTGGGCACTTAGTGCTATGAACTTTCCTCTTAGGACTGCTTTCATACTGTCCCATAAGTTTAAGTATGTTGTTTCTTTATTTTCATTGAATTCAAGGAAGACTTTAATTTCTTTCTTAATTTCTTCCTTAATCCAGGTATGGTTCAGTAGTTGACTGTTCAGTTTCCATGAGTTTGTAGGCTTTCTGGGGGTAGCATTGTTGTTGAATTCTAACTTTAATCCATGGTGATCTGATAAGACACAGGTGGTTACTAATATTTTTTTGTAACTGTGGATGTTTGCTTTGTTACCGACTATGTGGTCGATTTTTGAGAAGGTTCCATGAGCTGCAGAGAAGAAGGTATATTCTTTCCTATTTGGATGGAAAGTTCTATAGATGTCTGTTAAGTCCATTTGATTCATTACCTCCATTAATTCTCTTATTTCTCTGTTAGGTTTCTGTCTGATTGACCTGTCCATTGGTGAGAGAGGAGTGTTGAAGTCTCCTACTATTAGTGTGTGTGGTTTGATGGCTGCCTTGAGTTTTAGCAATGTTTCTTTTATGTACGTGGGTGCTTTTATATTAGGGGCATAGATGTTCAGGATTGAGACTTCATCCTGATGAACTGTTCCTGTTATGAGTATAAAATGCCCCTCTCCATCTCTTCTGATTGATTTAAGTTTGAAGTCTACTTTGTTAGAGATTAGTATGGCAACACCTGCTTGTTTCTTAGGTCCATTTGCTTGATAAGCCTTTTCCCAACCCTTTACTCTGAGTAGGTGCCTGTCTTTGTGGTTGAGGTGTGTTTCTTGTAAACAGCAGAATGTTGGATCCTGTTTTCGTATCCAATCTCTTAGCCTGTGCCTTTTAATAGATGAGTTAAGTCCATTGACATTAAGTGATATTAATGACCAGTGGTTGTTAACGCCGGTCATTTTTTTTAGTAGTAGAGTTTGTGTGTTTCCCTTCTTTGATTTGTGTTTGTGAAGGGTCTCTAGATGTCTGAGTTATTGTGTTCTTTGTTGGACTCCTTGGTTAGTGATTTTCCTTCTATTACTTTCTGTAAGGCTGGATTTGTGGCTGTGTATTGTTTATAAGGGAGCATTTGGAAGAAGAGATGGGCAGACGCCAAGGCAAGAATTTGCCCAACAAGCTGAAAAGCAACATGAAGCCACCAGAAACCAGCGACCTCACAACGGGAGGACATGAACACCTTAATCAAGAAGAAGTAGAAAAGATTGACTTTATGAAAGTGATTGATGCCCTTAAACAGCATGTAAAAAAACGCCCTTATAGAAATGGATGAGAAATATAACAGAAAGTTTGAAGAATTGAATAAATCAGTGAATGATACCCTAGAAAACCAAGGAAAAACAATCAAACAGATAATGGAAACAGTTCAAGACTTGAAAACTGAACTGGAGGCAAAGAAGAAAACACAAACAGAGGGCCGGCTGGACATGGAAAATTTAAGTATTTGGTGTCATTTTTATACCAGCCGCTAGCACTCACTCCTAATTCAGTTTCTTTACTGGCGGTACCAGGCTACGCAAGTGCCCCGTGCTGAGTCTGTTTATACCTCAACTTGCACCAATTCTTGGCAACGTCAGTTAGAGGTACCACCAGTCCATGTCTATGACTGATGAAAAAGCTGCTCTTGGGTGTTGGCTCACACAGATTCTCACAACTTCTTAGGTCAGGAAATCCTAGGACAGGATTACCCTGCTGCAAATGATGGGTTGACTATAATTTTGAATCCCTAAACTCAAGATTAATTGGGCCAACATGCAGAGGATTCCGTGTCTATACCTAGTTTCTTTCTATTTTCTCCCTATGTAGTCCTGTAGTGATTGCCTTCTAGCAAAATATTGGACCTACAATAGGTTTTCAATGGATTATTAATATATCTATTAGTTGGAGAAGTTGTCTTAGTGTTTCTATTGATGTGAAATGAAACCATGAGGAAAGAAAATACAAACCCGGCCTCCATAGTAACACACTTCCTCCAACAATGCCACACCTCTTGATAGTGCCATTCTCTGTGAGTTTATGAGGGCCAGTTACATTCAAACTACCACAGAAGTATTTGATTAGTTGCTGATTTTCACACAACATTCAATGTTGAATTTGGTTAGAATTTCAGAACTGTTCTTAGTGCCTGGGTATTTATTTATTTTCTTTCTCCATTGATTTGGTTTCTGGAAACAAGTTATTTTTAAATATTTCTTAATCTGAGTATTAGTTATATTTAATTTCTCATTATATGTACATATATATTATGTTTACTTTAAAGTGTCATCATAATCATTTTATATCAAGAGCAGAAGATTGAAACCTGACTTTTGGTTAAATAATAAAACATTCTGCATAATCAACAAGGTACCCAACATTTACGATAGAAATTTTTAATAAATACTGTTATTTGTAGCAACTGAGACAATTCCACAGGCTGCCAAATATCCTGATATGTTTCCTCCTTCATAGTCTAAGTAAGGTGTATTTCATAAAACAAATTGAGTGGAAATAATTTTCTTCTTAATTAATGGGATGGCTCACCCTCTGTTCATTTATAGTAATTGTGGTATTTTGTCTTGGCTCACAGGATTCTAACTGTATCATGTATTTCAACTTCCTTGTCTTCTTATCCACCAAAGCCATATTTTCATGTGTATCATAGCTCTTTCTAATTTTGTGTCTACAAATTTTGTTATATTTGCCTTTTTCTCCCCTACTTCTATTATTAGAAATCTCTTAGTTTCCCTATTGTGTATAGCTTGATATTCCCTTCTCTGATGGTCTCTTTGCATCCCTCAGGAAAAAAAAAAAGAGAGAGAGAGGGAGAACAAGAAGGAAGGAAAAAAAGAAGAGGGCGGGAGAGAGGAAGGGATGGAGAGAGAGAAAGAGAGAGAGAGAGAGAAATGCAAGAGAGGAGAGAGAGAGGTATCCAGTATTTCAGATGATTAAGTATAGCTTAGCTTGGTCTTAGTTTGCATCTTTTTTGTCCTGAAGTTCTAAAGGATCTGTTCACAACCTCTGAAACATCTTGTCTTCACAGAGAACATTCACCTGTCTGCAATGTGATTGGGAAAAAACGCTAGAAGCATCATTGCTGAGTGTAAAGAGATAATTCTAAGTCCAGTAGAAAATAAGTTACAGATATATATCCTTAGACTCTCTGACTTTCTGAGAGCACAAGGAATTAGTAGCAGAATTAAACTGTATCTTTGTCATTGTAGAACTCATTCTCATATAGGATGTTTGAATATTTTTTAAAAAAGACCCTAAAGTTTGTAACTTCATGGTCCTTCATTGTAGTAAGCTTGGCAAAATTATTTAATATATTTAAAATGTCCCAGATGATAATCTATAAAGATTTTAATCCAGGCTAGGAAAAGATGTGAAACTTAGTAATATGAACTGTGAAAAAATTAAGCATATAACTGCAAGACTAATAATTTTATCAAATTTTGATAAAAATATACTAATATCAATCAAAATTTCATTCCCCTTTCCTATGCAAAACCCAACAAAAGAAAAATTCCTCATTTGACATAAGAGAACTAAATTTAAAAAATTTCTAACTTCAATTAATTTTAGGTTGCTGTTAAAATAGAAATTTGTTCCTTGCACTGTGAAATGGAAAACCTTATCAAGGAGACACATTTGGTAAGGGCTCGTGTTTCAGTATAGCATGGTGAAATGGTGGCCCTTGCAATCTCAGGGCCCGTATTTCAGCTCTTCTAACTTTATCAAACTCGGGTTCCTTCCCAAATACTATCTTCCAGACTTTCAAAATTGATTAATATATGTATTTGAAGGTTAAATTTAAAGCACTAACTTTTTGGTATCATTCTCAAATTATAACAGAGATCCTTTTCCTTAAGCTAACTCTGTGAAACAAAGAGATTCAAATTATTTGCAAATGGTTCATCGCTTCTGTCCTGTCTCTGCACATACTTTTTAGTCTTTATTAGTTTTCTGGGCTTCCAACAATTCCCCTCTGATCTCTGCCACCTCTATTCTCAGACTAAACTTCAGCAACAATTGTGGGTATCTTTTTAAGCACATACACTCATTGTCTCAATTACTAGGCACAATCAAAGCTCAACTAATCTTTAGCTTTTATGATAATACTCAATCCTGCTAAGGTCAGAGGAAAAGCAAAAGATAAGGCAAAGATTGATCAATATTTTAAAGCATAAATATATATATACACATATAAAACATATTATATATAAACATATAAGTATGCATGTTTATATATGTTTAAAATATTAATGAGAGTAATTACTTTTTCATAGATAATATATGGTTTAAAATATTAATATGTGTGTTGTATATTACATATATATAATTTGTGAATAATCATTTATAGGTATTTCTGTATAATATGCAATACATATTTTAGCATGCATATGAAGCTCTCATTTAGAACCTGAGCCTAGAGATGTATTAACAATTTCATAAGTTTTAGTAGATGATCTAATTTTGAAGCAAAAATATAATAAGTATTGGTTTAGCTATAATTTGGCCTATTTTAAAATTACATAAAACAAGAATAAAGTTTAACAAATGTATTAAAAAACAGATTTTCATCACTAGATGCATAATGAGACAGTAAAGCTACAGTGTTTCAAAGCTAGAAAAAAAATACGTAAGTCATGTTGGTAGGCAGATTTCTCTTCCCTGGGGGATGATAAACACTTAAGCATAGACATGACTAAGTCACTATCAGTTGATAAAAATAAGTCAGCATCAGTATCTAAGTCATTAAGAATAATGACAGTGAAGATAAAGATCATGATGACAGAAAAATGATACCAAATATTTATCACAACGCCCAAACTGATACTAAATGTTTATTACAAAGATTGTCCTCGTGATATAAATAGGACAAAGAGATAGCGGTGTGAAAATGAAGGGGAGGGCAAACCATTTCACTCTTCCCCAAACAGAGCCATTCTATTATGACAGAGACTGCTACCCACACCAAGGACCATAACAAAGAGATTGAGATGTGCAGTTTATGCTATCACCATGGAAACTTTTCTCAACCTGCATCATTGTGTTCTGACACCCTTCTTCACACCCTAGATAGAGTTCAGAAATCCAGGCTTCCGAAATAATGCAAACACACTCCTTGTCCCCTAGATTGAGAATTTCAACCTTACTTTTTAAAAATTAGTCAATATTTTGATGTGGGATTCTCCTCTGTATGCTATCAATATGTTTTATTACATTTGGTTAATAAAGACGTTACTTCGGTCTATAGCAGGGCAGGATTTAGCCAGGTTGGAAGAGAAATAGAGAGAGAGAGTAGACAGAGTCAGGGAGATGCCATGTGGCTGGTGAAGGAGACAGACATCCCAGAACATTTACCTGTAGGCCACAGCCGCATGGCGATTCACAAATTAATAGAAATGGGTTAATTTAAGATGTAAGAGTTAGCTAGAAATATGCATAAGCTATTGGCCAAGAAGTGTTGTAATTCATATAGTTTCTGTTTTATTATTTGGGTATAGATGGCCAGGGAATGAATGAGCAGTCTCCCCCGACAGTATCTGAATTATATTCCGTAGTACCTATTTTGTTCAAGGTATGTTTTGATTATTTTTCTAATATTATAATATGTATTTTGGGTTGAATATCAAGGAAGCTAGGAGTTGCCTCAAAAAATGAATGATATCGAATTGTCACTTTTTCTAGTACTTCTAAATTTAAGTTTAGTGATATAAACCTCTCCTATTTTAGAAAATGGCTTCTGCATTTAAAATTTCTTTTTCATGTTCTTAAGTTCAAATAGTTATCTTCGGATGGAGACATTTATGTGTTCATTCTCTGTGCCTTCGAAACTGAGATGGCACACTGTTCAGAATTCTCTGTTTTCCAAGAGCAGTCTGCATGTCCATGTTTTAGTCAGGTGACTTTACTCCTATCTTAGGTTCACGTTCAGAAGTATCTGGTGGGAACTGGAGAGGTGGCTCAGCAGTTAGGAACACTTGCTGTTGCAGAGGTCCAGGGTTGGTTCCCAGCACCCACATCATGGGAACTGACTGTAACTGTTGTTCCAGGGGTCGGATACCCACATAGACTCCTACAGTCACCAAACATACACAAGGAGTATATACCTGAATGTGTATGTCATCTTTCATGTTTTCCTATTTTTCTTTCCATCCTCCTTTCCTTTCTTTCAATTCTTTTCCACTAAAAATGACTCCTCTGCTGAGCCAGGCACTCTCTTAGTGATTGAAGTATGAATTTGGCAGGAAACGCTGTTCTGACCATTATGATGTTTTCGTTTATAGTGAAAAACTCAAAATCCCACACAACCCAGAGACTCACTGCTGAGGGGTTGGGCAGCGTCTAGAGGGAAACTCATTGCCTTCACCTCCACAAACACATGTGTGTTCCCTTTCTTCTTCAGAGATTTGCCAGAAGGAAAAGTAGCAGACCAAATCACACGTCCCTTAAACTGAAGATTTATTCTGTATAATTCATGGGGCACTTGTTGCAGCCCGAAGCGCATCTGTCAGTAATGACAGCACTCCAGATGCCTGTTCTCTGTGATATCATCATCCTGGCATCTAAATGATGAGAAAATCCTGGAAGGGCATTTGAAGTAGAGAAAACAGCATGGATAAAGGCATGAAGGTGAACAGTAATCAATTATGTAGTACTTACTAATTGTCAGGCAGTGATTTAAGTATGGACCATAAATTATCAAGTTAATCATCCTAACCTTACCTAACAGAGGTACAGAGAGGCTGTGTGACCGATCCCAATCCAAGCAGCCATCAGACAACACAGTCAGGCTCAAGCCAGGTACTCAAGAGCACTCTGGACACATTTAACCTTATATGTACAATGACGTGACCGATTGAGGGATCATTAAAACCAGCATCTAGAGTTGAGAGGTGTTGGGTTGAATGACATATATATCATCATTAAAGGGAATAGCAAGACAAAGGGCTTTGGAGGAGAATAAAAACAATTTTAGAAATGCTAGGCATGGAAAATAAAGAAATCCAGGACAGGAAGTCTGGGGATAATACTGTGGGAGTCCGATACGGCATATAAAAAGCCATGAAGGGGAGAAAACACTTTAAAAAGTGTCTGTGGAGCAGAAAGATGACCCGTACAGGCAGAGAACCCTGAGGGGAAATGCTGCATGTTAGGGGAATGGAGGAAGAGGATCCAGGAAGACCATGAGCCATTTCAACATGAGAATAATAAATAAATAAAAACTTAGTGTTGCAGAATTTGATGCTTTCTTTTTACCTTATGGTCTTTAACTTCCCTAGAAATGTTTGTAAACAATCAACATTTGGAACGATGTTATCACTTGGCAGAATATGCATGCAGTGTTAATTACAAGCTGCAAAGGAATATGTCAACTTTTAAAGACATTATCTTATATAGAACTTACTCTTGATTATATCTTCTTCCGAGTAAAGGCAGATGTTTCCTCTCATGCTTCAGATCCCCTGGTATTATTGATTTTTTATAGCTTTAAAAAATATGTTATACTAACTCTGAGTTGAACACTGTGGGAAATTTCCTTCCATCATCTTTCTTCATCCGGAAATGTCTTATTTTGTCACAGCTTCTAATACTTTTGAACATCTAGAAAAACAGTCATAAACTTTGCCATCCTGTGTGCTGAGTCAGGTAATGATGGTATCACTGGCCAGTGACTTGCCAGGGCCACCTGGAGAAGCTTACTGCTTTTTAAACTCATCTCTTCCTCCTTTTGTATATCCTAAATGAAGTTTGTTCAGGAGATGTTATTCAAATGAAACCAATAATTCACACAGGACAAGAAAAATATCCCAGTTCTGAGGGGGCTTCAAAATTTGTAAACTTTTAAAAGATTTTCTATTGCTGGATATATTTGAAATTTGGTAATTTAATCCATGTTAATCCGGCCATCATTTCATTTGCCAGATTCCTTTATACCCTCTGCCCCACTGCCCCGTCCCATATTAAATGCCTTGCAGCTTATTGAGTGTGAGACATGAGTTGGTAGACTGGCCTGTGGGGCACTGAATAGGGTAAAAGATGGGTATAGATCATCACTTAACTAATGATTTATCTTTTGTCTTTCAAAGTGCTGAACTAGCTTCTCTCTTCTCTGTTTATCCCATTCTATTAACTTTTTCTATTATCTTGTGGCCAATATCAGTCCATTATCTGTTCTTGGCTGATTTACTCTTTGGTCTTTTGGGGGCCCGCCACCCAGCTCCAAATAAATCGCATATGGATGCTTACTATTATTTATGCATGCCCCAACTTTAGCTTGCCTTGTTGTTATCCCATCTACATTTTGACTCTAGGTTTTTTTGTTTTCTTACCTCTGTAATCTTCTTGCTCCGTGGCTGACTGTGTGGCTGGTCCCTTCTTTTCTCACTCCTTGTTCTCTTGCTCCTCCTTCCTCGCTTTCCAGATTTTTTCTTATATTTAATCTACCTGCCAGCCAACCCCACCTATCCTTTCTCCTGCCTCATTATTGGTCGTTCAGCTCTTTATTAGACCCGTCAGGTGTTTGGGACAGGCAAAGTAACCCAGCTTCACAGAGGTAAACAAATGCAGCATAAAGGGAAGTAACACATCTTTGCATCATTAAGAAAATGCTTGATTATGTAGCACACCTTAAAATGATATTCTACAATGATTATCTCTCGTCTGTCTCTTTTGGTTTTTCTCTGTGTATCTGTCGTTCTCCCTGTCTCTCTGTCTGTATCTGTTTCTCTTTGTCTTGTCTGTGTTTCTGTTTCTCTGTCTCTGTGTCTTTGTCTCTCTCCTCTCTCTGTCTCATCTCTATCTCTCTGTGTCTCTGTCCCTGTCTCCCCTCTCTCTGACACACACACTCACACAGTTCACATATACACACTCACACACACACACATGTGTACACCCACGTGCATGCACACACACACATACTTACACAGAATCTAACTTCATAATTAATATGCAAATGGGTGTGTGACAATAAGTTTTTTATAAAAATTTCTGTTAAAGGCATGTTAAGAATTATGGCATGTGATACCTGAAACGAAGGGAATGAAAGAATGCTATGACTTTGTTTGCTCTTACTCTGTTGTTTGAATGGTTAATATGGATGCTGCCATTGTATTTTATCAGTTGTGGCATTTGGTCCATGAAGGTGGCGGAGCTTAAAACACACATTTTCCAAGGAACCTGAGAAAGGAGCCTAGAAACATGAACATATGCTTATAGGATTTTGTAAAATTTGAGAGAGATACACTAACAGCAGTCCAACAAGACTGCTGTCTTCTCTCATTTCCTGTCCTTCCAGATGAAGCAACCTTGGGAATGTGTAGGCTTTGGCCATGGAGGAGTAAGCCCAGAAAGCTGTGTGTTTAGAAACAGTCTTTGCCAGGGTCCTGTCTCTAAGATGGTCAGTGTGCCACATATTATCTCAGTAGCTCCTCTGCTCTTTCTCTGACTGCTTAGCTCTTCATAAATTCTAGTGTTTGTTTCGTTGGTTGCCTGGAAATATTCCCATCAGGAAATCAATTGTGGAATTGTACCATTGATATATTTACTTATTATATTTCTAATAATAGGACATATACTTCTATACAAAAAGGAAGCTAGCCCATTTCACACAGGCAAACGACTAATTAAATGTATTGGTTTCTCTATGTAAGGTTTTCTGTAGTTTTTATATAGTCCTTGGTAGCATGAGCTGAATGACGCTGGGAGGTGAAAAATGCTCTGTTCCTTTGAATGTCTGCCATTTGTAGTTGCTGTGAGCCCCTTCAGATGTGATCTAGGGTGGTCTAAGAGCTGACTAGAAACAAATGTATTTCAATCAATATTGCCTCGTGTTATTTATTTATGCTAACAAAATATTAATCCGTAGCAATTAAATTGGTTTGTTGTGAAAGAAAATAATTTTGCTATGAAAGGATACATTTTGCATGCTTTATAATCTGATGGCTACAATGACATGGCTAGAATGGGACCGTGAGAGGCCCTGCAGGTGACTATTTACCATCCTCCAAGCTCAGAGAACTAGTCTTCTCTCTACAAATGGTATTATTGGCCTAGCTCTAGCATTATGTATTCAGAGTGTGACTCGAGGAAAGCTAAACATCATTTTGGAACAAGTAGTATGGATTTTTGCATTCATATTCAGAGAATATGAGTATTTAGAGAATAATACAAATAACAACTATAAAGCTGTCCAAAAGGAAATGAAAAGGTAAATATTATTTTAATAATTCATATAATTTTTCTCCTTTTTACACTTCTTATAAAGTATCCAAAATGCCTCCTTATATGTGTGGTAAATTCAGTTAGACTAGTTCACTGAATTTTAGTTGTCCTTACTGCTGGAATGTAAAAGAAACTATTCCATTGGATCAGCGTTATTCCCATCTGCTCCTTATGTGCTGAGAAAATAGAAAACTAGTGAAATATAACAGAGGAATCCATATCCTCTGGCAGTAGCATATTTTTCTGTCAAAGAATGGCCTATTTCCTGAAAGAATAAAATTTGACTAAATGTTAAAAGAAGCTTTTATCCTTAAAACAACTTACTTTCTGTCTGACAAGAAATGATGGCTTAATTTCCTGCATGGTGAATGTGAATCTCCTTACCTCCATAACATCATATTTCATTTGAATCTGACTGTGACCACATGACATCAAGAAAAACGAGATGTCCCAGTGATGGAAACCCTCTCTGACACCCCTGGATACAAACACAACAACGTGTTCCTGAGAGCATCCCCAACTGGTGACGTCCAGGGAAGAGAGCTTTCTTTATCCCTGCAATTAATCACTAGGGTGTATATAGTAACATATTGTTACAATACTGGGGTGTCTATTTTTACTCATATCAGATACAGTCTGTATTGTGGATGAGAAGGTGCACATTTCCTTTTCTTTTGAAAGTATTGTATCAGATACACATATCCATTATATTGATTGCATAATATTGAACACTCTATAGTATTGTTTGATTTAGTAACGGAAAGCTATTACAAAGAAAATTAGCAAATTAAGGTGTGTTACTCCAGCTTGGTTGTTTTAAATCACACAGCACACACAGGATGGCATTGTGGTGGAGATGCCTACGAGCAGAATTCAGTTGGTTTGGTCCCGTCGTTTGCTCCCATGAATATTGTCAGATGGCTTTCTTCGGATTTTATGAAAATGAAGATGCTCGCGGCCAGGGTTAAGGTGTGCTTCCTGTGTTGCTGCTGAATCGCAGCTGATCTGTGCAGATCTTGCCTAATTCATCTTGTGACAGATGCCAGAAGTAGCAAGATAGCTGCTTGGCTTTAGTTTTGCCATCTGTTGTAAAACTAATTGGTCTTGCTGTTTTAATCAATGAACCAAAAGAATTCTCTGAGTCTCGGGGGACTGGGACTCTATTAATCCACACTTCATATTTATTTCAACAAACAAGAAATACTTCTGTTTTACTAAGAATAATTACTTGTTCTGATTTATTTAAACATAAAATGCTACACTAATTAAATGTTAACTTAAAATACTTTACATATAGTGAAATTTAATTTGGGGTGATAATCATATTTCTATAAATTATCCTTTTGCTTTGCTTTCAATACATCCTGTCTTCTGCTTCCCTTCCATTTTCTCCTCCCAGTCCCCACACACACCATCTTCCCAGATCCACCCCTCTGTTTCCCTTCAGAAAAGAGCAGCCTTCCCAGAAATATCAACTTAACATGACATAACAAGATATAATAAGATTGGAACAGACTCTCATATTAGGGGTTGGTGAAGCAACCAAATAGGAAGAAAGGGGTCCCAAGAGCAGGCAAAGAGTCAGAGCCCCCCCCCTTCCCTCCTATTGTCAGGAGTTCCACAAAATCACCAAGTTAACAACTATAACACATATGTGGAGGACCTAGTGCAAACCCACACAGACCCTGTCATTTTAACTTCAATCTCTGTGAGGCCCTGTGAGCCCTGCATAGTTGACTAAGTAGCCTGAGTTCTTCTGGTATTCTATTCTGTACCCATCCTCTTCTGATGCGAGGTTTCCAATGAGGGCAAAAGAGCAATAGAATTCATCCTCTCTTGCAGTGTTTGTGTAGAAAAATTTTGAACAAATGGCTGAAGAGTGTCATGTGACAGGAATGGGTGATGATGGCACCAGGAGATGACTAAGTATCCAAAGGAAGAGGGAGACTGTGAATAAATATCCATGGGTATAAGTGGTAGTCATATCCAGTTCTATATGCGGGAATACTGAGCTTCACTCTCTTCTGCTTTTTGTTTTTAATTCCGGTTGGATCATTACAGTATATGATTGAATTTTTAATAATGGCTCTATTATTTCCTACCTCTCAAAACTCCCCAGAGCTGAACAAGTGGTATTCAAAGGCATTTTACACTGACTTTAGCACACCAGCGTACCCAACTTTCTCGTTGGGAGGGAATTTCCTTAGTCCATATTAATATAATGATGAACATAGAACCTGAAAAAAATTGTAGATATCAGGCCACAAGAGAATCTGCTTTGGGTTAATGCATAGCAGTGTTCTCCTGTGCACTAAATCAAGGCACTTCTGCGGTTGAAGCTTTGCCTGATATATTATAAAGCGATTCTGGTCGCTATGTTTCCTGTTTCGAGTCCTCCGTCCTTACTGCATGAAAGAGCAGTTTGTGAAATACAAAAACTAACAAAGAATTGATGGGAATCTTCTAGGCAAATGATGTTTTCTGTTTTCTCTTTTCGAGTTTTGGAGATTTTGTGACTAGGGTTAAGAATTGTTCGGTAATGTTGCAGGTAGTGAAAGATATCTTGATTTAAACAATGTGCAAAAGAAAAAACCAAACCTGTGACCTTTACTGGGATGTTTTCTTTCTTTTACCTTTCATTTTGGACATCTCAGTTAAGAACATTTTCTAAAACATGGCATTGAATTTGCTTGTGTTTCATTTATTTTTCCTCTACTTTCCCTGTTGATTTGGCTATTACCTTTCATAAATCAGTTTTTATCTTCAGTTTAAAACTGCTTTTGTGTAGATGTGAAAATTCATATCCATTTGTATAATGACTTCTGAATGAAATGCATTTCTTAGGAATTATATTACCATCAATCATACTTATGAATTTTGGCATCTGTGTTAAAAATGAAGAGCTATTGCATGGAAGTAAATCACTCATTAATTTCTATTTAGAAAATACCATTATTTTTCAGTCCAGGCCCATTTTTTTTCCCTGCTACAGGCATGAATGTTGCAAATAACCACCAGGTATTATTGTTTTTCCTCTTCAGTTTGGTTGCCCACTGGAGTGAAAACCAATGCATCTCAGTAACAACTCAAGTCACAGTTCCTTCATATAGTGATAATTTGACCTTTGAAAATGACTTAACGTCCTTGAGCCCACTATGTAGAAGGTGTTGTAAAAGGAGTGGTGGGCCACTTCCTGTTGCCTGGCTGCCGGCTAGCTTTACCCAAAATAATTACATGGAAACTGTATTCATTTAAACACTGCCTGGCCCATTATTTCTAGCCTCTTATTGGCTAACTCTCACATATTAGTTTAACCCATTTCTAATAATCTGTATCGCTACTTGACTGTGGCTCACCGGCATGAGTCTAACAAGTGTCTGTCTTGGAGAGGAGAGCTACGGCGTCTGCCTGACTCTGCTTTCTTTCTCCCAGCCTACGTATGTCTATCCAACACTATGACCCATTTAGAGGTCTTTTATTTCTTAATCTGTCCTATTCCATTGCCTGTAACTTTTTTACTGTCCAGAAACATTTTTGCCTTTTGCTTTTAAATCACTAAGTGCTTAAGAATTTACGCTGTGACATTCCTAGATCAAAAACTGCAGGCTTGCCCCACCCAGTCCAACATGGCAGAGCTGCTTGTGCCTCTGAGTCATCCAAGAAAGTCATTTGGGTGTCCTAAAATGTTCTAGCAATGTCATGTTTCCTTAGGAAGTTAAACTGAAGAAATAGGAATTACAAAATGAAAAAAAGGCGGGAGGGAGGTATATGGAAGAATATGTTTGCACAAAGACATACTTCAGAAAGGTTGGTCTGTTCCAGTGGACCTCAAACCATGGCATTGATGTGGGAGTCTGCTGTTTTGTGTTGATTTTATTGGTTAAATAAAGAGACTGCCTTGGCCCTTTAAGAGGACAGAAAATTAGGTAGGCGGAGTAGACTGAACAGAATGCTGGGAGAAAGAAGCAGATTGAGGAGTCGCCATGATTCTCCTATGGGACACAGACGCAGGTTAAGATCTTCCCTGATAAGACACCTCGTGGTGTTACAGAGATATTAGAAATGGGTTAGATTGATATGTAAGAGCTAGCCAATAAGAGGCTGGAACTAACGGGCCAGGCAGTGTTTAAAAGAATACAGTTTCCATGTAATTATTTTGGGTATAAAGCTAGTCGTGCGGGCAGCTGGGTGGCGGGACACAGCCCCGCAGCTCCTACTACAACATGGCATCAACAGAACCATCAGAAAACCTACTAAGTCAGTCATTGCTGGACCTTTATACTAGACTCTTTGATTCGGTACATCAGAGTTGACTTGGAAATTATGTTTCCTAAAAGGTCTTTAGTGAACTAAAAGCTGCTAAACCAATACACATTTTGGGAACCACCATTCTACATTATAAATTAGAATGATTATTTTTAATTCCAGTTGATCATTGTTGTGAGCTGGAAACATAGACAAATACATTATGCCACTCCACAGGGTCACAATGTCCTGAGTGATATTATAGCCATAATGTGGGCAGCTTTCCATGGCAAGAGTTTACAACATAATACCACCGACTACACTTATCTGCCCATGGTAAATCTTTTATTTCAGTCTTAATTATTAACGTTAACATTCATACCACATATCACACAGCAAATATATCTGTATATATACATGCAAATACATAATTTATAGAATTATCATTTGCAGCAGTGTTGGAAAGGTTTGAGAAGTTGGCAGAGAGTCTATGTTGATAACGAGCCACACCAGTGCTGGTATCTGCTGTAGTAGCTGCTTGAGTCTGGGTTTGAGAGCAAAACTATAGACTCCAGCTGCGAACTGAAAAGACAAAACTGGAATAGCAGAGAAGAAAAAACAGGTTTGAATCTAAGTCCAGATAAGCGAACAGGTAGAGAGGCAGGCAAGTAGTCGGTGACTGTGTCACTAGTGGAAGACTGAGAGGAAATGAAGCTCCATGAGCAGTCTGCATCCCCTGCTGGGCAGTCCTTGACACACACACACACACACACACACACACACACACACACACCAGATAGCAGAGGACGGGTTTGGGACCAGCCAGTTTAGTACAAGCTATCCATCACTTTCCAGGATGCTGGTGAGGGAGTTACACCGAGATCTTCTAGGACATCTGATAAGTTCCTGAGCCTGGTTTCCCTGGCACTTTAATATACCCATGCGGCCCTTTGGTTTCAATCCATGCCCGTAAATTTATAGGGCGGCTCGCTCTCTATTCCCAGGAACAGGTAAATCACCTACCTACCTGTGCTGGATGGTGGTGCCTGACAGAGTCGTGGTTTGTGGGCTCCTCGGGACTGCAGTCATCCTTCCCTCTCCAGTGGATTCAGGAGCTGATTGTAAAATGCAATGTCATAGTTTAATGTGCAGCCTGAAAAAAAACCCAACACTCTTTTATACAATACGTAATATGTTAAGGAAGACATGGGCATACATATTATATTTCTAGAAAGTTCTATAATGAATTTAAAGTTGTTTGACTAGTACATGTTGTGAAGATGCTCTACATTATAAATGAGAAGGGTTTTTAGGGCTATGGGTTCATTTAGCCAACGTGGCTAACGTTAGCTGAAAGAGACTTTATCCCGGGTAGAAGACAGGCTGGCGATTACTGAATGGGTCGTTAAGAAACAAAAGTCACCCTGTAATTTAGAATTAGAAACACGTAATTAAGAGTTTGCAGGGCATTTAGAGTTAATCCTCATCATTTTCCAAATAAGAAAAATGGAAGCAGAGAGGAGAAACTTAACAAAGAGTTAGTGAAAAACTTATGAAATTACAGGCCACAGGGAACGCTCTTTGTAGAAAACAGACAAGACCGCGCCACCCATTGTTCCTTCTCGTCCCCAGTATTGCCCCTAAAGATGTCTTCTCACTCAGCCTGGACCATTGGAGTTCACATTCTACTTTCCTGGACAGTGAGAGACAGGTTCAGAATCTCATGGGCATTTCACATTCAGTCACGACTCAGCCTGTCAATCACGTGCACTCAAAATGAAAGTAAGATACGTATTCTTAAGGATCAATACATTTTCTTTCTAATTATGCAGTTAATAAGGACTCATTAACTTGTCAAGAATCAATTAATTTCTCATTAATGTAGCCTAGGTTAAAGGAGAAAGGAATGCAAAGTCAATTTATCTTCTGATTTTTTCTGGATTCCTACTTGCCAGTGTTTAAAATTTTCATCTCCCAAACTGGAGTCCCACCTGCCTAATCGCTCAGTCTGTTGTTTGCATTAATATGCAAATCACCTCGTTCACATTCTAAGGTGGAGCCAAACACTTCTGCAGTGGATGGGCAAGTGCGATGAAGAATTCTGTGGGTGATTTGGGGGTGCAAACACACGGACTGCTGGTCCTTTATCTCCCCATCTCAGGCGAAGCTGTCTTAGGAGATTTCAAGCAATTGTATTCTTTCTGTACTACAGCAGTAGATTGCTTTGTTGCCCTTAACGAGAATCAATCAGCTGGAGTCAAATCATTTGGTCCAGGATCAACAAGCACAGTCCATCCTTGAGCTATGCTACCAAAGATCTAAAATGTGTGCCAGTCAAGATTTTACTTGCTGCTCTTTGAACTGGTCTCTACTGCTAAAGAGAGACAGGTGATTTCTATGCAGCAGAGGGTGAGAATTCCAATTTCATTTGGTTTTAATGTACAACCAGGGAAGCAGGTAACTATCTTCAAACCTGCTGCAGTGAATTGCATTTATATCCATCGAGGTGTGGTGGTATATTTTATACAGTACACACTTAGTTCTCAGGCTTCTATTTA
This sequence comes from Microtus oregoni, assembly GCF_018167655.1. NCBI lineage: Eukaryota > Metazoa > Chordata > Mammalia > Rodentia > Cricetidae > Microtus > Microtus oregoni. Next base: position 7,220,485 of record NW_024543077.1, on the reverse strand, counting down.
TAGCAGATGCTCAGAACTCATTATCAGCTGTGGATCCAGGCTCCAGAACTGACCTATTTACTTTATAAAATATCCTTGCTGTCTCAATTAGAGTTTCTAGGAGATAACAAGTTTGAAGCATGTCGTTGAAAGCCAAACTCTGAACCATCTTCATGTATCATTATTTTCATGTTCAGAGTGTTAACTCATTTGAGAGAGTAATATAAATTTTCAGAGTAGTGAAATTTTTTTTTACATTTCATTACTGTAGATGAATTGTCATCGCCCCAAAATTTCAAATCCACGGGGACTTTATTCATTAATTGTTATTGTGTACATATTTGTATACCACGGGCCTGGCAAGCTGTAAATCTTACCACCTGTCTGGATGAGGGAAATGGGAAAGAAGAAAAGCTTGCCACTGGTAAACACCCACATGGGGAGCAGCTAAGAGAATAACTTCATTTGAAAAGAAGGAGGAAGCTCAGAGTGTGGGAGAAAGCACACTGGTCTGTCTTCAGAATCTAAACGAAGTAAAAAGAGACAGAAGGAAAACTCAAGGCCATTGGTGTTTGATCGACTTTATTGTGGATTTTAAGGAGTCAGTGACTTACCATGTTCACAGCTGAGTGTGGGCATCACTGCCTTGGGATTTCTGTTTTGAGACATTTGAGACAGATACTAAAAGTCTAAAAGCTAGATGTGTGGCAAATCTGTTTAGTGAAGTTTATTTTGTGGTCCTTATATTCCTTCTGTGACTTTTGTTCATCTATTGTGTTCTTACTTAATGATAGTCATTTTCCCACTGCCCATCATCTAAGTGCTCCATTCTTTATTTAAATAGCAGATATGGTGTGGTCGTGCATTTCAAGAAAGGGTGGGGGGCTGGCGTTCCTGCTTTTGTTTCTCACATATTCACGAATTCCCCTGGGATTTTTGTCATTCATTATCCAGCCTGACTTTGATGTCAGTAATTATTCAGGACTATATCGGAACTCATGATTCCCATGTGCCTGCCTCCTAAGTATAAGTCTAAGGGTAGATGAATTACTCCTAAATGTGTGCGGTTTTCTCAACATGTTTTAGCAATGGTAATGTTAAAATACTTAATAGAAGAGAATATAAGAAACATTAAATACCTCATGTGTGTATCATGCAAGAAAGAAAGGAAGGAAGGAAAAAAGGAAGGAAGGAAGGAAGGAAGGAAGGAAGGAAGGAAGGAAGAAACACAGGACAAAGAAAGACAGACAGGCCTCATGACTCGGATTCCATAACAGATTTCACTAGGAGCAGGTTTCCTGGCAAAGAAAGAACAGTATAGTATTTCATTAAAGGGATAATTCCTCCACCCAACCCTTTAGCATAGCTTAAGGTGAATCAGCATTCCTCAGTGGTGGTATTTGACAGAGTGACTGACCTGCCCATTTGAGATGTTAGATATCCACCTAGAGGTGGGTTCAGTTCCTGTGGCGAGCTTTTCCTTAAATGCCCTTCAATACTAATGTAACAAAGTTATCTACGACACCTCACACTCAAAAGGACTTGTAAATTAGTAAGTAAACCCAGTCCAGGATTTTGAAGATTAGTGAAAATGGGAATGGACAACTCCTCCTCCTCCTCCTCCTCCTCCTCCTCCTCCTCCTCCTCCTCCTCCTCTTCCTTTGGCAGGGCATTTCTTGTAGCCCATGCTGTCCTAGAAGTCACTGTGTAGATCAAGCTAACTGTGACCTCACAGAGATTGCTTGTTTCTGCCTTTCAAGTTTGGAGTTAAAGGCATGGAAAAGAATACGATCAAAATTTATTGAATGGAATTTTCAAAGAACTAAAATATTATTTTAAAAAAATTTTATTTTCCCTTGTGATTGAGTTCCAGTGTGCTATGTAGGAAGGACCTATTTGTCAACGTCTCCAGGACAAATTCTTCTTCCCAATCAGGTTTCCTTGCTGTTTTGCTTTGTTAGTGTAGTTCTCTAGGCATACAAAGAAAGTTGTTCCCAAGAATTCACTGCACATACTAAATTATACAACCTGTCTAATTGTACTTCCCAAACACTCTATTACCATCCTTGCCAAACATTTGATAGGTAACTACTGTATTTGGTACAACACATAAGACAACAACTCTTACCATTTCATATTTCATATTAGCTTGGAACATTGTAGAAGCTACATCATTTCCCTTGAGTCTGACAAATCTTAAATCACATAGAACACATTGCTAAGAGAATCATTATACTCTGATCAATAACATTAGAGGTAAGGTTATGTTATCTTGTAGTTACAGAAAATACCAGAAAAAAAAATTCCACAATAGTGGAAATATGAGAGAATCCAACAGATAAAAGTTTCAATGACAAAACCTAGGACAATTTGACAACAGAATAAAATACACAGACATGAACTAGAACCCAAAACATTAAAAGATATCTCCAAAATCACTAATAATCTAAATAAATGTTTATGTAAATAAACAAGCCAAGGACTTGAATAATAGTTGAGTGAGTACTTGCTGCTCTTGTCGAGGACCCACATTTGGTTTCCAGAACCCACATTCAGGAGCCCACAACCATCTGTAACTCCAGTGCCATGGGATTCATCACTCTCTTTTGACCTATAAAGTTATCCACATACAGGCAGCATAACAGTGTAAACACACACACACACACACACACACACACACATACATACACTCATGCACATGTGCACACATTAAAAAATCTTGGAAAAATAGGTTAAGAGCAAAAGGCAAATTTGCATACATACAGATTCCAAATATGTGCAATAGATCCTTTAAGAGGGGGTTGCACATAGCATCTGCCTTAGGAAGGCACAGTACGAAAAAGAAAGACAGCAAAGTAAAGCGAACAGTCATCAGCCAGATAAATGGGGTTAACCTCATCAGTTGTTAATAGCAGGCATTCGTTGCTACCTACTTACATACATACATGCATACATACATACTTACATCCATTCATAAGTACAACTGGTTCAGTCTGTATAATGTTCCATGTAGGTATGTTTTCAGGGCTGACCAACTGGTTTTGGGCAAATAGTTGGTATACTCATCCTTTGGGAAGACTTTTACTCCTGATGGTGGATTCTTTAGTTGCCTGTAGTTCTTCGTGTAGGTTTAAGGCCTCTGTACTTTTGCCCATCCATTTTGGCTTGTCTGTCGGTGTAGTCCTTGTTCTGAGCAGTCATGCTGGTGAGGCTTTATGGGTGTTGCTTCTGGCATTATTATTATTATTATTATTATTATTTGGATTTTCGAGACAGGGTTTCTCCATAGCTTTTGGTTCCTGTCCTGGAACTAGCTCTTGTAGACCAGGCTGGCCTCGAACTCACAGAGATCCACCTGCCTCTGCCTCCCGAGTGCTGGGATTAAAGGCGTGCGCCACCACCGCCCGGCTTGCTTCTAGCATTATTAGGAAACCCAATCCCACAGCACACTGCTTAATCCTCTGGCTCTTGCAGTTTTTCTGCCCCCTTTTATGCAACCTTCCCTGAGCCTTAGGCATGAGAGCATGTTGTCAAGGTATCCATTGGAATCGGGCTCCACAGCTGTGAATTTTGACTGGTTGCAGTTTTCTCAAGTGGTTTCTGTTCATTACAAAGAGAAGTTCCTTGGAGAGGAGCAAGAACTACAGTTATCTTGGCTCTGAAGACACATATTCAGAATGCAGGGAGAGATTATGGTGCTTGGTTGTAAATTCTCTTCAATGATCCATGACTTCATTAACTCCAGGGGCAGTGAAATTTGTTGACAACTGACATCAGTGGAAAAGAATTATGCTTTGAACAAGTATTGTGTACTGTAAGATGGCTGCCTGCGAGAATAAGGTTTTTCTCAGGGATATTTTAGAAAGGCTCAGTCTCTTGAGGATTTACCTTAGTAACTAATCCTGAATAAAAATTTCAAAATAATTAAGATTTACAAATGGAAAAATGCAGAACTATTTTAAATGACTTTTGAGTATTGCAATGAAATGCATATTGTTTCATAATTCAATATTAGTCTCAATATGGCATATATGTGTATCAAATTATAAAACTTACAATACTTTTGTACTAATTTACCTGCTTTAACTTTGCACTACTGTTTGGGAACATTTATAGAATACACACTTGCTTGATATAAAATGATTTGCAAATGTGACTTTTTCTCCTTCCCCATCAATATGCATTTGTGTATTTTCCCTGTTTCCTAGCCATGGTTTACCTGAGTGCTACATGCTTAATGATTCCATTCTCGTACTTTGCATTGCCGAAAAGAAAACTAGGCAATTTTAATACAGCTATATTTCCTTTCTTGTATGTTTGTCTCAACTTTGGATCAAATTGCATCAGTTTATAGCTCAGATTTTAGTAGCTGTCTACCTTCTATTTTTATTTATTACAGAATGGTTCTGCTATAGTCTGCCTTGTCTACATCCAGTAGAAAAGCATGTGTGTCTTCAGACAGTATACACAGTCTCTTCCATCTTAAGAATTATGAGGAGCGTCGTGCCTGTGATCCACAAGAGGACACAGAGGATCCCAAAATACAGGCAGCCTTTCAAATTCAAGAATTTGTTAGTAGTTGGGAAAGACTGTGCCCGGCAAATAAGAAAATCTGCTTTTTGAAAGGCACAGTGACCAGGAGTGCGTCCTTCCCAGCTCAGTCCATTAGATAGGAGCAGTCAGGTGGCAGAACAATGACCCTAAGACCTTTATTAACTTCCAAATAAACTTTAATATACACCTCTCACTAATAGCTGATATCAATGGTCCTGACTAACCTATGTCACCTAATGAATATAAACCATCTTTCAGTTATATTGATTGGTCTTCAGCAAAACTGCTTTCTCCTGTGATAAACCTGACACATAGAACTTATGAATGAGTTATTTTTTTAAAGGCTCTGATGGCTGAAAAGGTCAAAATACATTCTCCTATACATTGCATTTTAAGAAAGGTAGATAAAGTCAGATAGAGATAATGATGTTTAATTATATTCATTTACCTTATTTAGTGTTCTTGATAAGCTCTTTGTTGTGCAAAATATAGCAATATTAAAATTTGGAAACAAAGAGGAAAAGTAAAGCTTCTTGCCAGTAGCTTAACCTGATGCTTTGTTATCACTGACATGATCATGAGTTAATTAAATTTAAAATCATTTCACAAATTTTATAACTTAGTTTGTTCACCTAATATTTTACAAGTATAGAATCTATATTATTTTTGGATTTATATAACAAACTAACAAGGCATGACCTAACATAGTTTATTAAAAGTCAGTTGTAGGAACCTTCTGCTTACTTCAATTGCCCAGATTTTCACTGGATTACTTGGTTTATTAGCTCTCAATGTTTTCGAGTTCCTTGTGTATTCTAGAAATTAATCCCCTCTCAAATAAACAGCAAGCAAAAATATAATCTCATTCTATGGAATATCGTCTCCCTCTGCCAGATGTTCCCTTTGCTGTGCAGAGAGTTCTAATTAAATGCAATCACATTTGCCAGTTCTTCAAATCACCAATGCAGCTGTTAGAGTCCTTTCAGAAAGCCTTTGTCTATGCATTTGTCTTGTGCTCTCACAGCTTCAAAATCATCATGAAAAAGATAAACCACCACAAATGATCATGGGGTTCGTGATGTGGTGGTTTGAATATAATTTGCCCCCATTATCTCATAGGGGGTGGCACTTTTAAGAGGTAAGGTTTGTCAGAGTAAGGATGACAGGTTGGAGAAAGTTTGTCACTACAGGGGCAGGCTTTGAAGTTTCCTATGCTCAGGATACTACCCAGTGTCTCAGTTGACTTCTTGTTGCCTGTGAGATGTATGATTCTCAGTTATGTGATTCTACACATGGCCATGCTCCCAGTCATGATCATAATGGATTGAACCTCTGAAACTGCACGTGAGCCACACTAACTAAATGTTTTCAATGTAAGAGTTGCTGTGGTAATGCATGGTGTCTCTTCACAGCAATAGAAACCTTAACTAAGGCAGAGGTTGGTACCAGGAGTGGGGTGTTGCTGTGATGGGCCTGGCCATACTTTTCTAAGGAGAAATTTGGACTTTTGGTTAGGAATGCTTGAAGCGATGCTTAGTGGGTCATAGTAGCCGGAACATCGAAGACAGTGGTGCTGAGTATGATTTTATGAACTATGGAGGTCAAGAGGTTGCAGAAGGAAAGAATTGTAGTATGTTGCCTAAAGATTGTTCTTGTGATATTTGGTGAAGAATGTGCTACTTTTGCAGTAAAGAAAAACAAGCTGAGTGGAGTTGGAAATCTGAAGGGCATCTTGACATCAGACATGGAGATGCAGAGTTGGAGGTTTTCCCAGATGGTTTTTGGTCTTGCTTTGGTCCCGTATTTCCTCACTATGTTCCCTTCCCTGCATTTCGGAATAGTAATATATATCCTGTGCCATTATGTGTTGGAAGTATGTGATCTCCTTTTTGATTTTGATTTTTACAGGTGATTACAGTTAAGGGGTAACATGAATCACAGAAGAGTCTATGAATTTTGGACTTTGAAACATTGTTGAGACTATGATAGACAATGGAAACATTTGAAGTTGGACTAAATGAATTTTGTATTATGATATTGTTACAAGCTCATGGGGAACAGGGCATGGAATGTGTTTGTTACCCCATAATCTCATAGGGAGTGGCACTATTAAGAAGTGTGGTTTGTTGAAATAGGTATACATTGTTGGAGGAAGTATGTCACTGTGAGGGGGTTTTTCCATACTCAGGACACTGCCAGGGTCTCAGTTGACTTCCCGTCACCTAAAAGATGTAGGAATAACAGCCACGTCTGCCTGCAAGTCACCATGCCCTCACCGTGACGATAATGTACTAAACCTCTGAAACTGTAAGAGAGTCACCCCAAATAGATGTTTTCTTTGTAAGAGTTTCTGTAGTCATGGTGTCTTTTCACAGCGATAGAAATGCCTAACTAACACAGTGAGTGTGGAGGAAACAGAAAATATGTCTTTTACAATCCTGGTGGGAATGCAAACTGGTGTGGTCACCATGAAAATCAGCGTGGAAGTTCCGCGAAGAGGATAAATAGAATATGATATATCCGTACCATAAAACAATAGTGCTGTTTGTGATTTCACTGTAATCTTGTCCCCATTCTTCCTGGTAAGGTAACAGTAAACCCAATAACAACTCCTTTGCATGTGTTATTTTCCTCTTGTTGCTTCGGTCCTTCATATCATCTCTCTCTCTTCCCTTATCCTCCTCTTTTTTTTTCTATAGTTACAGTGTAATTGAGCTATTCTTTTTATGCTACCTGAGATTCTTTGAAACTCCTGATTCTGTAAATTAATGTGTATGGATTTCTTTCAACCCAACAGAGAACCTTTTAATCCGTTATTTATTCAAACCTACTATCTCTTTGTCTTTCGCTGTTTATCATTTTCTGGAACCTTCACAATATATGCACCGAACCAACTGAGACCATTCCAAATTTCTGAATGATTGTTCAATTTTTACAATCATATTTCTTCTTATATTTGAAATACAATCAATATCAGTATACTGTCAGGTTTCTTGATCTTTCTGCCCTATCTAATCCTATATACAGTTAGTGGAATGATTTTTAACTGTAATTTTCAGTCATTTTACATTTTTAACCCTGTCCGCTCAGTCAGGAAGACTGTTTGGTTTGGTTTGGTTTGTTGTAAGACTATTCATACCAGCTGATTCAATTCTATGTCCAGCATCTAAACTTCCTTCGATGAATTTCTATTTATTTTATTTTTCTTCTCATGTATATGGGTCATTAGTCATTTATGTACTTAGTATTTTGCTGAAACTGGCCATTTTAAAAGCGATTTTATAGTGACAAGGTGCATTCTTCTGTCATTTTGAGAACTGCTGTGTATTTGGTATGTTCTGGTTGGTAATGAGGTTACTTAACCCCAAACTGTGTTTGTCTCCTCGTGGTGTGTAGCCCAATGTCACTGTCAAGTTCATCCAAGGTCAAACTACTGCTTTTTTCATTTGGTGCCTTGAGGGTATCAACGGAGCCTGTATTGTTTGTTTCTTCCAAGGAAATCGATGGAGGTGACATACTGATTTAGAGACATTCTCTAAGAGGCTTTGAGAAGGGTCACAGATACTGCTTTCTGTAGTGAGGAGAAGGCAGACCCTACCCTGACAGTCTGACTTGGTATCTTAGCATGCACACATAGTTGGGGCTTTCGATATAATACCAGTCTAAATAAATAATTCTTGTTTTAATATCTTTACTTGAAAGTTTATTTTGAAATTAAAGTACATGATGATATTTCAGCAACCTTATATGCCTGTATATTCCTGTCTTTTCTTCCCCAAATTTAGCAGTTATTTTCATAATCTAACACATTTCATTATGGTGGATTATGTTTACATTCTTGATAATGATTGCTGTCATTATAAATCAAATCTTTTTTTTTTACTATATTTCACATGTGGCCACTCTTATAAAAAAGATATTAGGCTTTCATTGTTGTGTTGGTAACTATGTCCCTCAATTTATTATAATTGCTTTTGAGCTGACTCTCTCCTGCTTTCACAATAGGCAGTGATTATCTGGCAATAATTAATGATGTCTTTTATATGGCATGTAATTATATCATTGCATTTCCGCTCTGGGCATTTACTCCTTGGCTCTCTACTACATTTGAAATGGTTCCCATATCTGCCCTTTCACCCCCACCACAAAGGAGCTCTTATCTCTCCTACTGGTGTTCATGACTTCACAGAGGAGATTTGCCCTGCACGCCACCGAGAATATGCAGCCAGCGTTCTCCCTACACGTGTCTCTGAGCGCTGTCACATAGACTACCAAGTGTAGACATGCAGTTGCCCATAGACATCCCTGGGCTCACAGTCTTGTTTCTCACCAGCTCATACTTTCAACGTCACCTCTAAACCCTTCTTTTCTGCAAACTAAGCACCGCCCTACCCTGGTGGTTGGTACAAAGGAGAAAATATTGTGCATGTTGCTAAGCAAGTTAAAAATATAATAAAGTACCTGCCCCTCACCAGCTGCAGGACTCAGAAGCACAGGCCCTAAACCTTGCCTGGATAGCACGGTAGATCTGACCCTGTTGGCAGGGTTGCAGGTAAGCTGGCCTTGAGGGCATGGGCATGAGAGAGAGAGCTGGCCCCACTGCTTGTCTACTTTCAGAAGGGAGAGATGCCCCGCCTCCGTGTCTCTTGCCTCTCAGTCACCTGCAGCAGGTGGGAGAGCTGGAGAGCTGACCCTCCCCCTCACCAGCGTCAGCACTCAGGAAAGTGGGACTTCACCTTACCTGGGCAACAGAGCTGAGCTGGTATGAACATGGGTGAGCCAGAGGGCATGTGAGAAGGAGAAATGACCCTGCCTCTTGCTGCCTGATGCATGGGTTGAGCTAGTAAGGGCAGCGCTGTGGTGTGCATCCTGGTGGTGACCATGAGGGAGAGCTGGTGGGCTGACCAACCCAACTACCACCCAGACCCCGGCCAATAACAGGGGCTGAGTTGGCCCACCCCTGTATCCACTCCACCTATGATCTGCGGCAGCATGGGAAAGGGCTGCTCCTGCAGATCCAATGCTACAGGATCTCCACATCACAGGGCAACAACAGGATATCCAAGAGGAGCCCAGTGAGAGTCCAGCATTGATAGTGTAGCAGAACCAGAGGCCTCCAGCCACACCAATGACCTATTGCAATGAACAGTTGAAATAATGATATGTGGACTAAAGCGTACACTCGGTGACACACGGTGTCACACTATAGCTTCCAAGATGAGATTCTTCTTCTTTTAAATTTAATAAAATTTCAAAAATTTAATTCTGTCTAATTAAAAAGGAAGGCTTTAACTTTAACATAGTAAAATTACATATACAAAACAGCTATCAAGCAAGAATTATAGTTATAATGTTTGTTCCACTTACATTCGGCCAATTAAGGAATATATTCTATAATCTATCCTATTTTGTGAGTCTGATGTTTTATATCTAATTTTTCTTTTATCATAACTAAGGAAAACTACAATGATAACTAGCTATCCTTCAACTCCATCAAAGACCCCAGAAGGAAATAATGCTACCTAAGTAAGCAGGAAGAGCACTGTAAGCAACTTCCAAAGTTCTAGAATTGAAAGAGACGTCTTGCTGCCTGGACAGTCACCCAAAGTCATTCTGTAACGCTTCTGTTCCTTGATTTCTCTTTGAATGGGACTGTTGTACATGAGCGGATAGATGGTAGGCAGTAGACGTGCTTGGTGAATGCATTGTCCTTACTCAGTTTATGTTACCGTTCTTCTAAGTATAACACTTATCATCCTGTAGTTGTCACAGATTGTACATATTCATTGGTGGTTTGCTTACCATTGTTTGTGTATTGCTAACTCATAGTTGGGCATTATATAAATTTTGATTTAAATCTGCTCATGGGAATTAAAATTCCGCCACTGGAATTATTTACATGCTAATCTTTTATCTTATACCAACAAGTAAAAGCAAAGGGAATTTTTGTTTACCAAGTTCATGTTTGTTGTAATAGGGGCAGCGGGGCTGCGTCCCCAGCAACCAGCCATCCCCATGGCTAGCTTTACCCGAAATAATTACACGGAAACTGTATTCTTTTAAACACCACTTGGCCCATTTCTATCTAGCCTCTTCTAGGCTAGCTCTCGCACCTGGACTAGCCCATTTCTAATAATCTGTTGTAGCCCACGAGCTGGCTTACCAGGAATGATCTTAACCTGCGTCTGTCTGGAATGGGAGAATCATGGTGACTCTTGATTCAGCTTCTTTCTCCCAGCCTTCTGTTCTGTTTACTCCTCCCACCTATGTTTTAACCTATGGGGGCCAAGCAGTTTCTTTATTGCTTAACCAATGAAATCAACAGATTGATATATGACACTCCCACATCACATGTTTTGGAATAAATTAATGGTGGTGTATTAAGGAGGGGAAGAGAAAAACAAAAGTGTGTGATGGCATACAGCCCAACATTGGTGGGTCCCCCAGACTCCTTCCATAGGGGATAAGGATGAGTGTGGAATGTAGACGGCCTTAAGGAAATACAAGAGAAGTTTATAAAAACTCAACGGTCTTCGCCAATATTAAGTTCTTTAACCCCACAGAAAATGATACTAACTCCTTGAAAATGATACTTCGGGGGATGGAGGGAGAGCCAGTAAAAGTCTGCCAAGATGAGCTCACACTTCATTCTTTCTGAAATGTCAGTTTAATTCATGAAATCTTTAAGAGGAGACCAAATGTAATTTGTTTTCCCCGTCAGGCAGATGAGTGACTGCAATGAGTCCTGTACTGGGAGAGGAAAAATGAGCCAGGGTTGAAGAATCCCTTGATGGTGAGGCAGGAACTGACCCCTCGCACTGTGTCAGAGCAAGTCTCTGCCATGCCCTCCCTCGTTCCTCAGTCTCAGCCTGCGCTTGAGTCTCGGTCACAATCTCAGAGTTACTGTCCCCATGCTGTGTGCTGTGGAACAAGGGTACTGTCCCCTGTGTGCTGTGGGACAAGGGTACTGTCCCCTGTGTGCTGTGGGACAAGGGTACTGTCCCCTGTGTGCTGTGGGACAAGGGTCTGGACCCTGTCACTTGTATTTTAAATAAACGCTGCTTGGCCAGTAGTCAGCCAGGAAGTATAGGTGGGGCAACCAGACAGGAAGTAGAGATGGGGAAATGAGAATTCTGGGAAGAGGAAGGTTTCGGTCTGCAGGCATCACTCAGACAGAGAGGAAGCCAGACACAGAGCAAGCAGATGTGACTGCCTGGCCAATAGCGGTACCAAGCCACGTGGCTAACACACACAAGAATTATGGGCTAATATAAGTTATAAGAGCTAATAAGAAGCCTGAGATACTAGGCCAACCAGTTTATAATTAATGTAGACCTCGGTGTGATTCTTTAGGGCTAAATGACTATGGGACCGGGCAGGGCAGAAACCCCAGTCTGAAAGGACAGCTAACACCTGTGGTGGGAGTGTTAATGAACTCAACACCAGTACACGTACTTCAAAAGTATTTCTCTGGAGGCCACAGTGAATCTTCCTGTAGACGTTGCCCCTTCTACTCCAAGGCAGTTTCCAAGTTCTATTATTGTCACAGGCATTTGATAGTACCTGCCCTCCTACTCCTACAGTCCCCACCTACGGGTTTTTGTTTGCTTGTTTTGTGTTCCTCTTCATGTCACTTGATGGTTTACAGAACCCCTCTCCACTGTCTGCAGTCAGGGAGGGGGAGGGTAAGTAGGGTACCCTGCTTGAGCTATCCAACTGTGAAGCACAAAGCCAACCGAACAAGCAGAGTGCTAGCCAGACAGCAAGGGATTGGTCAGGAAAGAAGCCCAAGACTAGCAGAAGGGCCAGACCAAGCAGGACAGCAGAGACGGTAGTAAGAGTGCAATAAGAGAGGGGGCAGATAAGACCTCTTTCTCTCCTTTGAGGGGTTCTAATTTACTAGTTTCTCCTTTGAAGCTAAATTGTACAGTACTTCCTAAAGTGCCCAGCTTATTTCAGTTAACACGCCCTCAGATCAAAAATGCTCCTATTTTTAAAGTTTCCCAAACTTATTTGTGAAAATCTGACAATACAGTTTGCTTTCTTCAGGACAGGTTAGTTCATGCCCATCCAGTTAAGAGACTCAGTCATTCACCAAAGTGCCCCTGACTACAGGACTGGTTCTAGGACCAGACTTAGGAACTCCTTTCAGAGGCTGTATATCTGAAAAAACACCACAGTGCTATAGGAATCAACTTACAATCTCTAAAGAGTGGTTGGTAGCAGATTGGGAGATCCCTCTGTGGGTAAAAGCACAGAGTGCACAAGCCTGTGACCTAGAGCTCAGATCTCCAAAACCCATGCAAAAGCCAGATGTGAGAGCCTACATCTTCTGTCAGTGTGCTCAAAATGAGGTTGGTGGAGACCTAAGAATCTTCAGATTCCCACAGACAAACTTGTGCACAGAGTGAGGAACAACAACTTCAAACAAGGTAGAAGAAGACTGACCCCTGAGGTTATCTTCTGACATCTGCAGGCAAACCAAAGCATGGACTGACTGGAGAGCGTGCGCGCGCGCACACACACACACACACACACACCAAACGAAAGAGAGAATTTCTCATACACAAAAAGAAACAATAATAAAGACTGATGACAGAAATACTGAGTACTAAGTAGCCAGGACAGGAACTTAGTAACAAATGCCTTGTGTTGCTCGAGTCAATAATGATCATAGCTATGCCAAAGATTCTGAATTCAAACCCAATTATCAATTAACTTCCCCTCCTTTATCAGGATTAATGTATGAAAACCCACACATACCTGTACCAGGCTTTTTCTTTTGGACAACCAAGCAGCTACCAAATCACAGCACAGAGACTTATTATTAGTTTTGAATGCTCAGCCTAGCTTAGGTGGGTTTCTGGCTGCCTCTTTAACTTAGCCTGCTTCTCTTTACCTTTTTGCCTCAGAGATTTTTGTCTTTTCTTGCTTCCTTGCTGTCTGGATATCTGGCTGGCTGGCAACTGCCTGACCTCTGGCCCCTGACGTCTCCCTAGTTCTGTCCTCCTCCTGCTGCTCTCGTTCTTCCTTCTCTTGCATTTGAACCTAGATTTCTTCTCCTATTTATTCTCTCTGCCTGCCAGCCCTAGCTATCCTTTCTCTTGTTCAGTTATTGGCTGTTCAATGAGACTAATCATGTGCCTTAGGCAGGTGAAACAGATGTCAGATGCAGCACAACTTTACATAATTAGACACACATCCTTACCTTACTAAACAAATGTAGCATGAACAAAAATAACACTCCTTCACACAGCTAAAGTATTCTGCATACTATTAGTATTTTCCTAGTTAAAATAATATTCTATAACACATAACCCCGAGTTTCTGTAAAATTATAAGTTGTTCTCCTCTTTCTTCTCTTTTATTCCTCACTAGTATATGCTCCTCTATGATCTTTGCAAAATTATCATTACCCATAACCTCTCCCTGACCACAGTTATCTGTGCTTAGGAAATTCCAGCTCTCTCTATAGTACAATAGATTTGCAGAAGTTGAAGTTGACTAACCTGTACCCAATATAGTCTATGGACAAATGACTCCTTCTCTTACTTTACTTTTTCTTTCTTTCTTTCTTTTCATTCTTTTTTTCTTTCTTTTTGAGGGTAGCTTCTCATTGGAGTTTTTTTTTTTTAGTGGGAAAGAGTTTATTTGGCACACAATTCCAGGTTATAGTCAATCACAGTAAGAACATCAAGGCACAAACGAGGCCACATCACTTCGTAGAGCAGAGAGAGAAATAAGGCACACAGCCCTATTACTCAGATACTTTTCTTTGTCATTACACAATCATAGCCCCAAAGCAGGGAGTGCTACTGTCCCCACTGAACATGGGTCTTCATACATCAATTAAGATGACCCACATGGTCACTCAAAGGCATCTCCTAGATAGCACAATCTAGTCAGTTCCTCACCAGGGTCTCTTGCAACTATCAAAATTCATATATAAAATGACCAGAACTCCAGGACCTATGGAGATGCTTTATGTTTTTATGTGTGTATTTAAGAGACATGTTAGGGCTATCTCCCTAATGATCTGAAAATAATACTTCAAAAATAAGTTGGTATATACCAAATATTCACCTGTCAGATTATGTGGGATAACCTTCTGTATGTTATGACTATGGTTTATTACCATTGGTTAATAAAGAAGCTAATTTGGTCCATAGTCGGACTGAAAAGAGTCAGGTGGGAAATCCAAGCAAAGATAAAGGGAAAAAGAATATGGAGTCAGGGAGATGTCACTAGTCTCCAGAGAAGCAAGATGTGTGGTAACAAGCCACAAGCCCTCATTGGAGATTTTTTAATTGTTTTCCTTAAGCTATAAAATTTTCTCCAGTCCCCTCTGTTCCTCCTATCTCCTCTTCTCCCCTTCTATCCTCTTCTGTGATTTCCAAGCTCCAAATTTTCTCAGAAGATCTTGTCTTTTTTACCTTCCTTTGTAGATCCATGTATGTCTCTTTTAGGATCCACGTTGTTGTCTAGTTTCTCTGAGGTTGTGTCCTGTAGGTTGGTTTTTTTATGTCTAAAAGCCACCTCTAAGTGAATACATATTATATTTGTCTTTGTGGGTCTGGGTTACCTTACTCGATATGGTTTTCTCTAGATCCATGTATTTGCCTTCAAATTTCAAGATGTCATTAATTTCTACAGCTGAGTAGTACTCCGTTGTATAAATGTACCACAGTTTCTTTATCCATTCTTTGGTTGCAGGGCATCTAGGTTGTTTCCAGGTTCTGGCTATGAACATAGTTGACCACATGTCCTTGTGGTATGATTGAGCATCCTTTGGGTAGATACCCCACAGTTATACTGCTGGGTCTTGAGGTTGGTTGTAGCAAATGATTCTTTTCTTACACAATGATGTCACTTCCACATCTCTACTTGCGATCTCATATTTACTTCGAGGCAATGCTCTTCTCTTTTACCTTCTATGATTCACGATGATTTCTTTTAAGCCAGATAGATCTCCCATTGCTTTATTTCAGTCAATTATGTCCTTTTATGCTTCATGGAAAATTATATTAAAATCTTCAACATATGATTTGATGTCAAGGCCATATATTTATTACCCAGTTTCTGTACATTACTTTATAAACATATGAGACCATGAATGAAACCCAACTACCTTCCCAGATCTTTCTTTCTTAAGCAGGCAATGATCAGCATTGTCCCTTTTGTTTCTGCTCCTTAGAGCTTTACAGTGTGAAATTTACATTCTTCCTCAGACCTCCAAGCTTTCTTAAAGTCCCCTTGAACTCAAGGGCTTCTCAAAGTATTCCTAAACCATCAACAGTTGCTTGACAAGAAGCCTTTATGAACCCAATAACAGGTCTCTCTCTCTCTCTCTCTCTCTCTCTCTCTCTCTCTCTGTCTCTCTGTCTCTCTCTCCTCTCTCTCTCTCCTCTCTCTCTCTCTCTCTGTCTCTCTCTCTCTCTCTGTGTGTGTGTGTGTGTGTGTGTGTGTGTGTGTATGTGTTTTCTTACACCATGGAGCTGGTTTTTCAAATCCCACTTCTATCCTTTTCTAAAATTATACATTTCAAACATTAGAAACTGAAACAGCACCTCTATCCTCAGGATTTTGAGTTCCTGCAAGGACTCTGAAATCAGTAGAGATTCCACATTTACATTCAAGCAGGTTTCATGGTTAAAGCACTTGACACCACTAGACTCGGGTGAACAAGAGTCCGTCAATCAAGACTTGGATTGGGAAGATGAGTTTGGAGATGTAAGCACGAGTTGATGTTTGTAAGAAATCAATGGTTCTCCTTGAAGACACTGGGGAACAATGTGAGCCTTGTGTCTTCCTGTAACTTTGCAGTCCACTACCCCTTTTATTCTGCAATTTCCAATGAAATCTAAACTTCCATTAAAAATTTGGAAATGCTGGGGTGGAAAGATGAACTATGAGCATCTTCCTTCAAAGGACAAAAAAAATACACTGAAAGTTAAAGAAATAAGATGTGTTTAGTATCTTACTTTATGGCAACCAAAGATTATGTGAGAGCAAATGAAATAAGGTGTTTTTATGAAAATTGTTAAAAATTTTACATGTGAATTCCAACCTGTGATTAAAATTCTCCAAGCCAGACAAAAAATTGAATGCAGACAAGGAACAGCACTCAATGACAGTGACATTTCCTGACAGAGCAATTCTTTGCATATCAGTGGGGCTAATTATATTCAATCTGACAGCCCTGCTTTAACCCATTCACCAGAGGAAAATGCTTCTTATAAGACCAGTGATCTAAGCATTCATTTAAATGCCAATCCAGCTTCAGAATGTGTAGCGAAAATGTACAATTAACACACTCCGTGGCTAATGTGTGAGTGATAAACAAGCATCAGTTTATTAGAGTGATGTCTCTGCAAGCTTGCATGTATGCATAAAAAAAGCATAAAGAATTTCATTAGAAGCCACATATAGAAACACTGGGAACAGTACAGGTATTCTTTCAGACACCTAACATTTCTCTTGTAAAGGTAAGCGTAACCAGATATGGTGGCACATGCTCTTCAGTTGCTGAGGCAGGGAAAAAAAAAAAAAAACATTTCAAGGCCAGCCTCGGCAATATGACTAGATCTTGGCTCAGACGAAGACCTAGAAACAGAAAGTATGCCTATCTCCTAAACAGCAATATTTTACTGATCTCACCCAGAATATATACTATCAAAAACTAGTCATTTTTCATTCCTAGTATCATGTCTACAGAACACAAATGAAAGGAATGAGTCAGGCCAAAACATAACTAGAAAGGGTTCACGTGTGTAACATGATTTATGGGAAGCCTGCCTCTTTCACTCAGACTTCCGGGACAGCGGAGAAGCCCCATGCTGCCTGCTGTCCTTGACCGTCTACCCGAACAAGGGCACCTTCCCAGAACAAGTTCTCGCTCAGTTATAGCAAAGAGGGAATGGAAGAGATTCTCAACTGCTTCAGAGGAAAACTCATAAAAGGAGAACAGACAGTGTGTATTTCCTATAAGTACTCTAAGGGGTACTTAGCAAAGCACTGTCACAAAAAGATTCCCTGGCTCGTTGGTTGGGGAATCATCTACTGTCTAGGTGACCCATCCATATCAGTGTATGAGCATGGTGATAAGAAACCAGAGTACCTTGTAGACCCTGGGAGACAGGAGGCATAGTGACCTGTCTGTCTCTATCTGAGGTTCCGTTCCCCATTTGCTCTTCCGCCTTTGAAATTTAATAGGAAAAAAAAAACACTGATGTCACATTCTGAATTACTTGTAATTAATTTAATTCTTTATAGCCACTTCTGTTCAAGTTTATTTGAACCTTCTGAACCTTTGATTGGGCTCAGATGTCAAGTACTTCGCAATCAATCTTGTCTTTCTAGTGTTGTTAGTACCAACCAGAGAACATGATGGCATTTTGAGACACATCTCGTCGAATGTTGTCTTCTGTTGTAGCATATTAAAATCAATCTCTTGGAGCCCTGGGAGATGGTGTAGCTAATAAAGATACCCGTTGTCAAGACTGACAACCTGAGGTCAAGCAGTCTGACACGCATGGTGGAAAGAAAGAACTGACTCCTGCATTGTGGTGTGTGCCCCATCTGGCACACACACTAAATAACACACTTTTTCTTTCTTTTTCTTTTTTAAAAAGAGATTCTTGAGGAAGGCTGCTTTAATCTTTCATGGATTTTGTAATATTAAAGGTGGGGAAAGTGTCTGTGGTGTCTCAGCAAAACAATGTTCAAAATTGGCAACTTCTAGGTTGAGGGTTTGCTATTGATTTCCTTAAGAAGGTACTCCTTCAGGATCAGTTAGGAACAGCCAATTTGCTCTGTGCCTAGCATACCTAGAAAGGTAAGGACAGATGGTGCATAAATGACATGAGATGGCACCGCTAAGATTGTTCATTGATAAATGTAGATCACCCAATAAAAACTGTAGTGAGGAAGCACTTCCCCTCTCAAATATCATGGTGGAGGAGGACTACAAGAAGATCTATAAGCAAAATTAACCCATAAAAGTACCTATAATGAACTTGGAAAATATCCAGAAAACTAATTTTTCATATTTTCGGTTTCAATTTCTTGTATCTACAGTCAGGGCTAGGAGACATTAATGTACATGTCATAGAATTGGGGGGGCAGGTTAATACTTGCTATTGGCCCTGTGTTCTGTCGCTGTTAGTAAAAGAGCATCTTCTGAGAACTGTGCCATAGAAGAGAAGGAAGCAAGAGCATGTTGAAGACTTGGCAAGAAGCTTGCAGGCAAATAAAACTTCTGTAGCTACAAAAGGTGAAGAGAGAAAACAAGAGTTAGGAAAACAAACAGATCTGTTTGCAAAACCAATAATGCAGTACAAATGAATTCAGAGTAGGATCCGAGAGGCCTACCAGTAAATTTTCTGTTCCTTTCTGTTGAGTTTGTGCACGGGCTTTTTGTCATTTGTGCATTAGGTTTAATTGGTACCGTGTATGAATAAATGGGCGAGCAAGGACGGAGCATTGTTTTAACTCCACTCTCGCTGTCATTGGTCATGCACAACGCGCTCGCGTTTCAGAGATAAACACAAATCACTTCTGCAATAAAGTAGTAAATGAGGACTCAAAATTAGGTGACTGGGGAATTGAAGAGGAATACTAATTCGTTATTAATAGGCAGTATATAGTGTTAGCCACAATAATTCCATTCATTTATATGGCATCTTGTGGTATTCAAAGATTACTTTCTCATATACTCTTGTTTTATCTTTGAAACTGTCTTGGAGAAATACCATGGCAATTATTAATATTTTTACTTTTATAAATTGTAACCAGAGCTTGGTGAAGAGATCCAGGTTCTGGGGTGTTAATCCAGGGTGCATGAAGCCTTTAGGAAGTGCAACAGCATGGTCATATTTATTGGTGGCATAACAGCATTTAGAAATCACATATACAATTTGAAAGACAAGCAAATAATAAAGGTGAGCACAGAAGACATTCATATGTATAACAAAGTCCAAAGGTCAAAATCTCAGAATAAGCATGACAAACTTCTAAAAGAAATACCTATTTGCATCTCTGTTTAGGTAGAAACCATTGGAAATAATACAAGAATTGGCGGTTGCTACAACAGCCAACCACCAGAAAGATACACCAATCATACAAAAGGCAGTTGGGTTGATTTTCAGACCTGGATAAGATAGGCTTCTCCTGAGCTAGGAAGTTGGCTCTGTGGATCAGAAGAGCATTGCTGTAGGCAAGCCAGAAGACTGTAATAGTGGGTTGTGGCAGCATGTGCCTGTAACTCTAGCTGGGGTCAGGAGGACAGAGCACAGAAAAGCTCTCTGGGACTTGCTGGCCAGCCAGCCTAGTCAAACACCAGGGAACGATAGAATCCGCACCAGTCCCTTCCTTATTTTAAGGAAAGAAGACCGAGAGTGGTAGATCAGGATACCCAGTGTGTTCCTCTGTCCGCCACACATACCCTCACTCATGGATACAAACACATGTACACCCACAGGTATGCACATGTGTGCACACACATAAAATAAATATGATTGCAAAATAAAATAACAGCTTATTTCACAGTGAGCAAGGAGTCTGGAAGTTATACCATCTCCTGACTCAGAAATCCTGGTCAGACTGTCCCAAGCATCTTAGAGGACACATTCAGTTCTGCTTGCTGGATTCATTTTCTTTACAAGCAGGAGAAGGTATGGATAGATCATGGATGCATTGCTGAGTGTGTGTGTGTGTGTGTGTGTGTGTGTGTGTGTGTGTGTGTGTGTGTGTTGAGTGTGTGTGTGGTGGGGGGAAGCTCAAGGCACTAAAAATTATGGGGTTTAAAGTGGGTGAAGAGCTCCTGGAGACTCAGGTCTTCTAATGTTAAACTGTTTCAGGATATTTTAAGGTTGTGTTCATGAAGGAAGAAGGGTTTTTAGAGTTCATTACTTATTTATTCAACCTTTTGATACTGAATCTATGTGGTGGGTGGGTCTTCCATGAGGGACCAAAAGTGTTTGGAGGGAAGCTCATCAGAACAGAAAGATATGCACAATAAAATTTATTAAGTAAGCGGTATTGATTCTTTTAGGGGGAAGTCATTTCGGGGTGGTTTATTTTGCGCAGGCGCACAGTGAAATCATGTAGCTAAGAATGAAAGCAAACTTGGTCCTCTGGCTGCATCCTCTGAATGCTGGGACTACAGAAAAGCACCCCCACCCGTACCTTGGGCTCTCAAGCACGTAGAGTGTGTTGAAGTAAGACCCATGGAATGTTCTGAATCACACAACTCTGAGAAGCCTGGAAAGATGCTGAAGTTTGGCTTTCACTGTAACTCAGTTGAAGGGTAGGATAAACAGTCCTTTCCTACTTTCTTTCTCTGGAGGCTTTTTCTCTAAGGGTGCTTAGATTCCAGAACGTCTGTGGCTGTCACATATCCCGGAGGTCACTCTTTGGCCTGCTCTTTGTCTCTGCCTCTGCTCTCTTCTGGCAGTGGTAATACTTCTCTGCCACGATACCAGTGGAGCACGTTATTGCCCAATCTTGGTAGTTTCTAGCTATGGTTATTTATTTTCATTTATGTGATTTTCCTGGCAGATTTATCTTCAGCAGCCAATCCAAGATACACAATCACCATTTACCATGTACAAGAATCTATGATAAACACTGATTCTAATTATTAGTTTTTGGTAAAAAAAAAAAACAAACCCTTATGTCTGAGAATATCTACAATGCATTCTAAGTCTAGATTGTATATTTCTCATCAAATCATCCTGATAAATTTCTTCATTACTGCATGTCCTCTATATTTTGTCTGTTCATAGCATTTTGTCAGTTATTTTCCGTGTTAGCTTTTTTAAGTTTTTGAGAAGTCCACATCTTTGTGCTTAGCATAACAACTATGAATAGACCACCCTTTTCAAGCACTGAAACATATAATGTAAAAGCACTTGACAAATATCAGAAGCTTTCTGTATTCCTCATGCTTGTTATCAAATCTTTAACAACCAATGGCTCCAAAAACTATACACTTATGTGTACATGTTTCAATAAAGTGTATTGATGTAAATATATATTTGATAAATTAAAAATAATAAATCATATGGTGATTTTAATGGTGAATTTTACATAGCTAATTGTTACAGAATTGCTTTCTTTTGTGCAATGCTTTATAACACTTCTATTCCTCCCTCTTCCCCAACTCCCCTGTGCTCCCCACTCCTCAAATTCATGACATGTTCTTTGATCATTATTCCTATGTACATATTATAATGGATAGTTTTTATGTCGAGTTAACACAAGTTATCATCATTTTAGAGTCAGAAACCTCAATTAAGAGAATGACCCCACCAAATTGGCCTGTGGGCAAGCCTATGGTGCATTTTCTTTATTGATGATTGATGTTGAAGGGCCCAGCTCACTGTGGACAATGCAACTCCTGGGCTGGTGGTCCTTGGTGTTATAAGAAATCAGGCTGAGCAAGCCAGGAGGAGCAGGCCAGTAAGCACCATCCTTCATTGCCTCTGCATTCCTTCTTGCCTCCAGGTTCCTGCCTGTGTGAGTTTATGACCTGACTTCCCAATGATGGACTATGATGTGGAAGTGTAACCTTAAATAAACCCTTTCCTTCATAAGTTCTTTTGGTCATGACATTTATCACAATATAAACACTAATTAGGGGGAGAGGAGGGTAATTTTAAGAATGTTTAGTTTTCCATATGAAGTTCAGTACTGTTCTTTCAAGATCTGTGAAGAATTTTGCTCGGATTTTGATGGGCATTGCGTTGAATCAGTAGATTACTTTTGGTAAGATTGCCATTTTTACTATGCTAATTCTACCAGCCCAAGAGCATGGGAGATTTTTCCACTTTCTGGTGTCTTCTTCAATTTCTTTCTTCAAAAATTTAAAGTTCTTGTCATACAAGTCTTCCACTTGTTTGGTTAGAGTTACTCTGAGATATGTTATGATATTTGTGGCTATTGTGAAAGGTGATGTTTTTCTAATTTCTTTCTCAGCTTATTTATAATCTGTGCACAGGAGGGCTACTGATTTGTTGAGTTAATCTTGTATCCTGCTACATTACTGAAAGTGTTTATGAGTTGTAGAAGTTCCTTGGTAGAATTTTTGGTGTCACTTATGTAAAATATCATAAGCAAATAATGTGAGTTTGACTTTTTCTTTTCCTATTTGTATCCCCTTTATCTACCTTTGGCTTATTGCTCTAATTAGGACCGCAACCTTTTGCATAGGTATGGAGAGAGTAGACAACCTTGTATTGTTTCTGATTTCAGTGGGACTGCTGGGAGTTTCTCTCCTTTTAGTTTGATGTTGGCTGTTGGCTTGCTGTCTTTTGCCTTTATCATGTTTAGTTATGTTCCTTATATACCTGCTCTCTCCAAGACCTTTATCATGAAGTGATGTTGTATTTTGTCAAAAGCTTTTTTTTGCATCTAATGAGATAATCATGTGGTTTTATTATCACATGTACTCATTCATAAGTCATTTTTAAACATAAAGCAAAGAAAACCAGCCCACAGATCACAATCCCAGAGAACCTAGACAACAAAGAGGACCCTAAGAGAGACACATAGATCTAATCTACATGGGAAGTAGAAAAAGACAAAATCTCCTGAGTAAATTGGGAGCATGGGTACCTTTGGGGAAAGTTGAAGGGGAAGGGAGAGACAGGGAGGGGAGCAGAGAAAAATGTAGAGCTCCATAAAAATCAATAAAAAGAAAAAAGGAATGTTAATGACTGGGAAAGAAGAGTTTGAATTTCCTAGCATGTAACCATGGCTAATGATCAAAGAGATGGATCTTCTTAGCACCCTGATTTGGTTATTACACACTGTGCATACATGTTTTATTGCTGTAGTGTACCTAATAACTATTTGCAGAAACTGCCACAAAATTAAATTTAAAAATATGTAAAGTGAGTGTGAGTATATCTTGAAACAAGAAATATCCCTTCAACATTAGATTTTGTATTCTGTATTGATAATAAAGCAAGTTCAAAACTAAAAAAAAAAAAAAAAAAAAAAAAAAAAAAAAATATGTAAAGTGTGTTCAAATCTTCAAGTCCAAATATTTGCTTAAACCACATTAATATATATTTATAGTAATCATATTCAAAGTAATTACTATATATGTGATATATATGTCATTACTATATATGTGATTACTGTAATAATCACATTTAAAACGAGCTATCAAAAGAGCAGAACTAGGCGATTATATTTATGATATCAAGTAAGAAAATGAAGTGGATGCCAAGCGCTTCAAACAGCTGTCTTCCTTGAGGTGTTTCTGACTGGCCTGTGTAACAGTTGGAGAAGAAAGTAGTAATCCATTACAGTGCCTAACATTTCCAAACAAAAGTGATGAGACATTGAAGTTATTTTATTATTCTGTAGACCTAACTGGCTCATTGAACTTAAATCTAGCGTGGTCGTTGGTAGAGTTTATCATAATACTTTCTCACAAAAAAATGGAAAGCCACACATTCAGAAGGAGAGTAAAGATAAGAGAGTTCTTATCTGCTCCAACAGCCCAATGATTGAGTTCATTAATAGGGAGCCATTAAACCCAGAGATTTAATCCGATCTGCATTTTTACTGACAGCACAGAAAGAAACATTGATTGTGCATGCCAAGTTTATGGTTGACCCCCAAACTTGGAGTAATGAGCCAATCAGTTATACGACTGAAGCCTGCAGCGAAGCCTAAAAGATGAAGTTATGAATGAGAAACTGAATCCCAGAACAACGGGAAAATAGGTCTGATGGATACACACAGCCAGATTTCAACTTACTGTTGCATGCCTGCAGTTCAGTTTTCCTTTGAGGCTTTGCCTAGCATATGTAAAGTCATCTTCAGTTCGTTCCGAGCCGAGCTGAAGTTAGATTTCTTTTCCCTGGAAAGAAGGAGTGGTGAAGGACAATCCAGCCCAGGAAGTATCCTCATCTTGATGGCTTACATGGGTAGCTTTGCCTCCTTAGGGAAAGCAGGGAAGGCCACATCTAATTCTTTATGTTCCTAACTATCTCTTAATTTTCTTTTTGATTTTAAAACTGGTGTTAGTTAATTAGAATCCACAGTCCAATAGTAAAAGTTAGTACAAAGAACACAATGGAAAACTCTCCTTCAGCTTCTTTACATAGGGTTGTCTACTGACGGTGTTGGCCAACATTCTGGCTGGCCATTCTCTGAAACACAATGATGTATTGTCAACTCTTCAGAAACTGCGGGCTATGGAGCAACAAAGGCCCTGTGAAACTTAAGACAGGCATGGTTTCACATCTGGTCCAGTATTCTGGGGTAAGAAGGTGAATGGGAAAGGCAGACTATGTCTGCTTGAGACTGGTGATGGTGCATTTCATCTGAGCCTGCCAAAGAATCAGAGCAGGCAGACGAGCCTTCCTGGAACTGGGCAGTCGGGAGAAGATGTCGGCTAAACCGAGTGCAAGGAGCAGGCAGATTTGTACCAGGTCAGACATCCACTGGCCAAAAGTCATTACCTTGTGGCTAACGTTCCGTGTGTCTATTCTATTCTTGGGGATGCTGCGGTCCACAGGAATCATACAGTGAGATTTTAGCTGATAAGGCAGAAGGCTGACCCACCAGAATGAGTGCAGTCCGGTAGAGGCAAACCCAGTTTCAAGGCTCGCTGGGCCTACCGCCTTTTGCATATTGAGTGATTCTCCCAGTGGATCTCTTGTGAAGCCATAAGCACTCTCCCTTGGTGCAAGACTCAACAGAGTAGGCACAACTCTTTCCCATGTACCATGGATGTTGAGAGGGACCACGAGGTTCACCCAGTCACGCACGAGAACAGTGACTCTTTATCGTGGCCTGTTCACAGCGTGGTGGCCGCTGCCTTCATCTCTCTATCCATGGGCGAGCACACAACTCAGGCTGTACTCAACACTGTCGTTCTAATACAGGAAACTGCGGTTGTGCCTAAAATTGACTCTTCAAAAAAGATAGGATAATTTTTTATTTCCATTTAAATTCCCAAAAATTTCAGATATTTAGAGAAAAGATATGCTAAGAGAAAATGATTATGAGCAGGAGTTCAAAAATTCTCAGAGAACGTTATAATCACACTGAATTATATTTTAAGCGACTGTTTCTCCAATGTTGATGCTAAAATATAATTGTAGATTATAAGAAGAATGTGTGAGTACACACACAAACACATGACTTTGAAACTGAAACCTAATTTATAGTATATAAAAATTATATACATGAGTTAGGTTTATAGTATATATTGTATTAAAAATTATATAAGATATGCACATGTACTTTTTTATAGAATGTACATAACCAAATGTAGATATAGTAGGAAGGAGCAGGCTGCTTGTCATCCTGGCCTCCTGGCTAGTTTATACCCAAAAGAACACATTCTACTTCTTTGGCATGGGAATACATCAGTGTTAAAAGTTATTGAAATTTTAAAATAATTTAGTGTTCTCATTACAAAGGATCTTCAAATTACCTTATTGTTTTACTCTTTAACACTAAGCTTTTCTAAAGTTTAAAAAATATCTATTCAGAGCCTAATATAGTGACATACACCTGTCAGGACAGCCTTCCAGGGGTGTGGGACCAAAGTCCCAGCTGAGCTCACGCTTTAAGACCAGCTTGGGCAACAGCAAGAATGAATCCAAGAAAGAAAGAAAGAGAGAGAGAGAGAAAGAAGAGAAGAGAGAAGGAAAAGAAGAGAAGAAGGGAGGGGGGAGAGAGGGAGGGAGGGAGGAGGGAGGGAGGGAAGGAAGGAGGGAGGGAAAAAATGTAACTTCACAAGCCAGCCCAAATTTCAAACCCAAATGCTAAACTGAGGTTTATCAGAAGCTGATGGCTGCTGGGGGAGGAAAAAAATTTGTTTTGGGGGGATGTGGTCACTGACTGAGAGGATTCCATGCTCAAGGAGATGGGGCCACAACTCTCCATATACAGATGTCACTAACAGGACTTAGTGGGCTCGTTTTTTAAAAGCAGATATGAAGGAGAGAGGGTGACATGTTGAGAGGGGACCTAGAGGAGGAAATGGGCATGGATTTGAACACGTTTCACCGTAAACTGCATGAAATTCTCAAAGAATAGATGTGTATAGTAAAATAATAATTCAAGGAAAATCTGGTGGCATTTTGGCTTTGAAAACTAGTTGATTACCAAATAGATTAATCTTTATCAGAGTTATGGGAGCAAAATTTAAGTTACAACAGCTGTTTTTTCACCTTGCCCTACTCTGGGTGTCAGCAGGGTTTGAATTTGAGGTGCTGTAAATCTTGCTTTCCCAAGGAGTGAGCCCATGTTTTTCTTCTCTGGACTGCAGTGTCATTTCTCATATAAGCTGCACTAACAGATAGAAAAATGGCCCATTTCTCCTATGTGTTGTGGCTATCAATGGTTTTCTTTTAAAAATGGAAGGTTAATACTTTCGCTGAGTCCACAGAAGAGACTCTGCTGAGAAGGGAAACTCATGTCCAGTAGCTCAGAGTCAAGAACAAACCTCTAAGAAGTGAATTGGTTAGCCCTCTATATATAAAATGTGAAGTTGAGCTTGAAACGAAGGGAAATTCATGTTTGTTTGTTTGTTTGTTTGTTTTTGTGGATCACAGAAACATTTTGATGATTTACTCAAAATGTAAGAAATAACAATATATTCATTTTGAAGCATAAGACACAAGAAATATGCATATAATTAAAATAATATTATGTAATGTAAATTGCAATTACATATTACAAGCATTAAAAATAAGGTTAATCTATCTTTCCTCATTTAAAGACTGTATTTTGTGAAGTTTACAAGCAGGAAATTACATCCTTTGCTTGTCTAACAGGACAACTTTTGAGAGTAGAGCTATAAAGCCTTTCCTAAGTAAACTTACTCACAACTCATGAGAGATTCTCCCTCTAAAGATAACTTAGTTGAATCATTTGTTCTGATCCTGAGGGAGTGTCCCATGCATTGATGTAAAGTGAAATTATACAAATGTCACATTTATAATTGTTCCATGAAAAACCTCACTCTGGACTCATACTCTGAGCTCAGACTAGTTATGACATTATCATCAGCTGCATTCTATTCTCCCACTTTACCCAACCCCCCCCAAAAAAACAGGGTTTTTTTGTAAGCACTGGTTTACTCATTAAATTAAAAAAAAACAGCTTTCTGCCTATTGTGCAAATAACCTTGCTAAGTATTTTTAGAATAGGGAATTTACAAATAGAATTACTAGCAACAGTACTAGAAATCTAACACAGAAGAAGATAGAAAGGGTTGGAAGGAAAGAAACTTATTTTTTTCTGAGAACCTGCTACACATATAAAAATGTATGCATTGTTAATTTTTGGCATTCAGATAATCCTGTGACAGAAACTTCCAAACTACTTGCTTCATACAAAGAAAATGCTTTCACTGAGCTTTCAAATCATTTGCTCATGGACAGCCAGATGTTCCACTCCGGGGCAATTTGATTGCTAAGTCTCTGCTCATTTGAAGCTTCCATTTGGTCTTTCTTTACCATGCAGATGGTTTGTCTATATTAGCTAATTATAATAAAGAATAAAGTCGTATTTATATTCCAAGATTTCATAAATTCACCTGCATGGTTGTCATCTAGTGGGATAAATGGCAATCCACAAAAGTCCATGATATGGTAGAGGACTCCTCTTGCCAAAACTAAGTGTTATTTTTGTGACAGCTGATTAAATATTGAGTTGTATTTTCTTTATGCTCACAAGTTAGCTTTCTTCTGTTGTTAAACCCAAGTTCATGTGCTCATCACCCAATGGTTTGGAGTGGAAGTCAGTAGAGACCGAGTAAGTTTTATTCAAGGGCCATTATGCAGACGAGAATCGTCATAGGTGTTCTCTCTCTCTCTCTCTCTCTCTCTCTCTCTCTCTCCTCTCCTCTCTTCTCCTTTCCCCCCTCTCCCTTTTCACTCCCTCTCTTTCTTTCTTAAATAAGATATTAGAACCATCCTCAGCCTTCTGTGGCTAGTTCTTATTACTCTTTAGGCATTATGTTGTATTTCTGTAAATTAAACCTCACAGCAATTTATTTCTTGTGTTAATTGATACACAGACCATAAGAATAATGAGGGACACTTGTTCTGAGTCATTAGAGTTACCATCATGATTATATCACCGATCGTTTCATTTTAAATTTAAGGAAGCCAGGCAAAGGGAAGGAAGGGAAACATTAGAGATTGTTTTCTCTCCTTGGTACTTTCTGAGAATCTATCATTACAGAGTCAATATGAAAACCAAATAAAATGCCGTTACTTCAATCATAGTGCTTGTATTTGTTACTTTTCTATTACTGTGATAGCGATAGCACACCATGAACAAAACAACTTATAAAAGAAAGATTTTATTTGGGCTTACAGTTCCAGAAGGATGGATACATTTTGGCAGGGAAGCATGGCGGCAAGTGATAGGCTCAGATCTTCAAATAGAAAGCAAAAAGAAAGGTTTATACTCTCAAAGTCCAGCCCAGGACATGCTCCCTCTCGCAAAGCCACACCTCCTAAGGTTCCCCAAGCAGTATCACCAACTTTGAGCCAAGCATGCAAATATTTGTACCAATGGGACACATTCAAACCACCATGGCGCTCATTCTGTGTACAATGCTTTATGCTGCTGTTTGCTTTACTTCTCTAAGTCCTCCTGCCTCAGAATCTTGCTTGCTTAATTAATAACCATCACCTGTAAAGCAATCCAAAGGCTTGTTCAGAGCAGTTAATTTAAGATTGTCATTAAATTATACTAATTTTCAGTAGGATATATTAATTAAATATGCAGACAAATTTTAAAGACAAATATATTGCAAATACAAAATACTTTATCCTCCTATTTCTCCCTCTTTCCCTTCCTTCCTCCCACCCTCCCTCCTTCCTTCTCTCCTCCCTCCCCCTTCTTTCTTTCTTTCTTTCTTTCTCTCTTTCTTTCTTTCTCTGCCTTTCCTTTCTTTCCTCCTTACTCTTTATTCTTTCCTTCATTCTCCTTTACCTAAAAGCTCTTACTTGTCCAGTACATGACTTCATGTTATCGTGTTGTGTAACAATCTTTATGAATCTACAGAGTATAGTGAAAGGGATTTTTAACTATTTCAAACAGAGATTTTAATTTCTCAACTGACTCAAGCATTGCCTCTACTAGTTCATTTATCCAATCAACAATGTTGCTGTCTTATTTGGTTCTTGTGAATGTGATCCAGTGAGAGTCATTAAGCTCTATATCAGACCTATCAGAAATAGTATGAAAACTCAATGGAAAGCATGATGAGACTGTTTTGTAATCTGTGGCAAAAGCATCAACAAATCTGAAATGAATTGGCTAATATGCATGTCTCGTCAATTGTGGTGTAGGAGGTCCTTCTGTCTATGTGTTGCTTTCATTGGTTAATTAATAAAGAAACTGCTTGGCCTAATAGGGCAGAACATAGGTGGGTGGGGTAGACAGAACTGAATGCAGTGTGGCAGATGCCATGAATCCCCTGCCTGAGATGGACATAGGTTAGAATGTTGCCAGTAAGCCGCAGTCACGTGGTGATACACAGATTTAATAGAAATGGGCTAGTCAAAACGTGAGAGTTAGCCAATAAGAGGCTAGAACTAATGGGCCAGGCAGTGATTTAATTAATACAATTTCTGTGTTATTATATCAGGTGTAAGCTAGCCGGGCAAGACAGAAAAAGGGGCCCTGCTCCCTAAAACACAATTGTGTATATTTTATAGTGTTATGAAATATAAAATTGGTTCAAAGTTAAATGTACAAAGAATGTATGCATATACTTATGCCTTTGTAGCTGTTTATGTTCTATGCATACAGCTTTAAATCTTTCTGTTATATCTGTCTTTTATCTAGTAAAGGACATTGTTAATGTCTTCTTGTTTGTAATAAGTGACTCCAGAGACAAAGCTACTAACTTGAAGGTCCAATAACTATGTAATCAAAGGTTGGGCTGAAAAATAAACTTTAAGATGCTTGCTGTCTTTCTTGTGTACTACCAATACATAAATGCCTTCTGTGATCAAATTTAAAATTTTTTTAAAAAAAGATATTATTAGGATTGTATTAAAAAAAAAACACTTTCTCACTAAGTGCTTCTAATAGTGGAATCCCAGAAAGCACTGTGGATGAATTTTCAGTGAGGCCTCCCAGATGCTAAATATATATTTCTGTCTTGTTTGGGGAGAAACACTAAATTAGAGGGAGGCAGAGGCAGACCACATCAGTGGTGGATTCTCTGGATCTTTAACAATCAGCCTGTTTGATTTCGCCAAAACGACGTCATCAGTGTCATTTCATGAGTGCTTCGAAACCTGATATGGCTCTATTTATTGTCTTCCAAGACGCTCATTCTCAGTCTTGGGCTGAGATATTGCAAGGGCCGCGCTTGAACTGAATCCTCACCTGCAGCTGCTAATGGCGTGGTGAGTGTGGAAAGGTGAGGAGCATGCACACAGGTCCTACACAGGAAAAGTGAGGAGCATGCACACAGGTCCTACACAGGAAAGGTGAGGAGCAGGCACACAGGTCCTACTCAGGAAAGGTGAGGAGCAGGCACACAGGTCCTACTCAGGAAAGGTGAGGAGCAGGCACACAGGTCCTACACTCTTTCTTTTGACTGTCACAGTTATTCTGATCAAGGCTTCTCTACTGTACAAGCTGGGCCCAGAACAAAAAGAAAATGATTGGTTTATTTAAAATAATCCAAATCCACAAATGTTCTTTAAGAAAAAAGAATAGTTGGTCTACCCAGTGAGAATTCTTGGAGAAAGTTGAATTTTCATTTGAGAGTGGCTATTGATTGGAGATAGCATCTAGGTTTGGGATAGGGCGTGTGTCTGCTTCTTTCAGCTCTAGGACCCCATCATATTTTCAAATGAGCTGCACAAATACAATACCTTAATCAAGAGCAGAAATACATATAACAAAATTGACCTTAAATTTGTATCAGTAAACCAAGATCCATTCCAGTGCAAATCTCTATAGCATATCAGCCTTTACACCCAACCTGCTTCTAAATGACAACACCGAGGTCACCCTCATCCCTTCCAGATCTATTGTGCTGGTCACTTCCCATCCCTTCCAGATCTAATGTGCTGGTCACCTTCATCCATTACTGCTCCTCATTGGAAACCACCCAATCCCAAGACACCATGTGCAGCTGGCATTTATAGAAGGCACCAAAAACTGAAGGGATAAATTTGAATACTGGCTTTAAATTGAATATTATTTATCACTGTACTAAAAATCCATTAATTTGGACTCTCTAGGAATTTTCTCTTAGTAAAAATTGTTCTATTTTCCTGAGACCAACTGATAACCCAAATCAACAATACCTTCTTTTCTAGTTGCTGCCCTCCAATGTGGAAGACCTTTTTAAGTAGCCCTACTGATCTCTCTGTTCCTTCATCCCTTCTCCAAATTAGAACTGAGAAATCTTTACATATCCAAAATTACATTAAAATCTTGGGTAAGAAACCAGTCATTGCTTTCTGTGATCTTTAGTAGCAGAACCTGAATGTGTTTATCCAAACTGAGAATGTAGTACTTAATAGAGGCAGCCTTCCAGAATGCTGTTACATGCCTAAGTGCCAGGAAGGGGCTATGAGGATGGCCGTGCACATGGGGAAATGCTAGAATGATCTCTTCCTTATGCTACTCTACAGTCTGAATTGTCCTTGGTACCCAGAGGTCCAGGGATTAAAGGCCTACTCCCTGGTTCGTGCTACTGGGAAATTGGTGTAGCTTGGGGAGACAATTAATTCCTGGAGTGACTGGTTTTGGTTGGTTGTATCCTCTCCACAATGTTGTGCTTCTGTGATTCTGAAGCAAGAAGGCAGCTAATCACGGATTAAAACATCTAAAGCTATACACCAAATAACTTCTCCACTTTAACCAATTAATTATCTCAAGTACTTGTTATGATACTGGAAAACTGAGCAGGAAACACTATAAACAAATATTTGTTCCCACTGAACCAAATTCTTATGAGCCAGAGATATTCTTAAGTTCTGAAAGCACAGAAAAGTATGTCTTTTTATCTTGAGTGTGAAAATAGCTCATAACTACATGCAAAAAAAATGCAATCACAGACTAAACTATTAACAATAAAAATAAATTGTGTTTGAAGTCTCTTTCTCATGAAAAAATATATTAGAAAGTCAGAAATAATATCTACTGTATATATAGCTGATAAATGCCTGAAATCTCTTAAACTTTGAATAACTCCTATAAAAGAATAAGGACATATAAATATTGCAATGAAAACATAGCCAAAATAATGAATAGATACTTGATTGAAGGCAAGCACAAATGGACAATGAAAATGTTAAACTATGTGTAACTAAGGCCTATGCGACGGCTCACCATGTGATGGGTTGGCCTCTGACCTCCAGATGTGTTCATGACACAAGCACAAACATACCACAGACACACTAGATAAACATCATTATAAGAAAATTTATGGGAACAAGCTCAACCATATTAGTAATAAGAAATGCAAATTAAGACCCTAGATAGATAGATAGATAGATAGATAGATAGATAGATAGATAGAGTAGAATTTGTGTAGAGGTATATATATTTTTAAACATATACATGTGTACATATATATACACACACATATATATATGATCTTTGAAGCCTGTTTCTTTTATAGTGTGTGGTATTTTCACCGTATTTGTTTCATAACCCCAGCTACCTCCAGGACACACGCTGGCAGCACGTAAGTGCATGCTATGAACTGATACATCCCAGTAGAGAAGCCTTTGGTCTTCACTTAGATCTTGATTTTCATGGTTGTTTACGTTTAAGTGGATTAATAATAATAATAATAATATTGGAGGCTTCAAGGAAATCCTTTTGGAAAATCACTACTAAATAAACAACATTAAGTCATGCTTTTTTACTATTATAATTTCTGCCTTTGTTCCATTATTCTGTTGCTTTATTCAAGACATTATGATCGAGTGCAAAAGTGTTTGTGTTGAGTACCTAGTCATAATAATGAAGCAATAAACACTAAAATACAATTTTTAAATTTTTATAGTAAGCAATAACATTGGAGTTCTATGAGGCAATTATAGAAAGATTTCCATCCATGTTATAATCGTTTTGTTTTTTAAAAATAAAGCAAAATATCTATTTTTTTCTCCATCAAAATCTCACTCAGGAAAATTAAAGTTTAACCTCTTCAGTCTGTGTGTTCTCAGGCTCATTGTTGAAGTTCAGTCTTTGTTAGTGAATGGTCAAAGTATCATCCACAGTGTTCCACATCACAACGCGGGGCTGTAGTACCTTCACAGTACAGGTTTTGCACAAGAGAAAGATGCAGAATCCCCTAACAGAAAGCCAACTCCTAGGACATGTTTCCCATGGAAAGGGTAGGAGGTGGGTCCTGACACTGTGTGATTAGCCACAGAGGCCAACATTGCAAAGAAGAAGAATGAAGGGCTTTGGGCTTCCACAAAAGAAGGCACAGGTATGAGTGCTAATCCCGGAAGGAATTGACAGATGTGAGTGTGCATTGCTGGAAGGAATTGACAGATGTGAGTGTGCACTGCTGGAAGGAAGGGACAGATGTGAGTGTGCATTGCTGGAAGGAATTGACAGATGTGAGTGTGCATTGCTGGAAGGAAGGGACAGTGTGAGTGTGCATTGCTGGAAGGAATTGACAGATGTGAGTGTGCATTGCTGGAAGGAATTGACAGATGTGAGTGTGCATTGCTGGAAGGAAGGGACAGATGTGAGTGTGCATTGCTGGAAGGAATTGACAGATGTGAGTGTGCATTGCTGGAAGGAATTGACAGATGTGAGTGTGCATTGCTGGAAGGAATTGACAGATGTGAGTGTGCATTGCTGGAAGGAATTGACAGATGTGAGTGTGCATTGCTGGAAGGAAGGGACAGTGTGAGTGTGCATTGCTGGAAGGAATTGACAGATGTGAGTGTGCATTGCTGGAAGGAATTGACAGATGTGAGTGTGCATTGCTGGAAGGAATTGACAGATGTGAGTGTGCATTGCTGGAAGGAAGGGACAGTGTGAGTGTGCATTGCTGGAAGGAATTGACAGATGTGAGTGTGCATTGCTGGAAGGAAGGGACAGTGTGAGTGTGCGTCACTGGAAGGAAGAAGGTGCAGTTGTGAGTGTGCGTCACTGAAGGAAGAAGGTGCAGTTGTGAGTGTGCGTCTCTGGAAGGAAGAAGGTGCAGTTGTGAGTGTGCATCTCTGGAAGGAAGAAGTTGCAGTTGTGAGTGTGCGTCTCTGGAAAGATGGAGGAAACCCTGCTACACAACAAAGGTACCTATATGGCCACTGCTAAACTGAGTAAAACATTAGGGGGAAATGCAGCTTCAAACTCTAACCCTCTTTAATTTCAGTGATGATACCTGATGTTTCTGCCTGATCGAGTACAGCTGAGGTATCTGAAACAGACATAGGGAAGCATCAGTCAGTGGTTTGAAAGCATCTCTGAGGATCTGGTCTTTATTTGATTTTTATTCCAAGCATTTTACCTATAAGATTTTTTTTACTTTTGAAATAGGGTCTCATTCTATAGACCAGGTTAGCCTGGAACTCATAGCAATCCTCCTGCCTTGGCCTCTTGTATGTTGGAACCACATGAATGAGCCTGCATATGTGTTTATTTATGTGTTCATCAGTGAGTTACTCTACTTCTCTAAATCTCCACTTGTTATTTGTAAAATGGCCCAGGAAAAACACTGTACATTATTAATTATATCTATCAGCCTACACTAATAGTGACATTGCCCTTTCTTCTACAATCCCAGGGGATCTACTCATCAACTCCCCAGTGAAAGACAGGCACGCAGTCCACTTATTGCATAAACAGGAAGCAATTAACGTTATCATGGACCATGATAGTTGTGAGGATGGTTGTGGGCTGCGTTGTGAAGATCTGCAGCAATTCTGCACCAAGCACAGCTAAGATGTCATAATCTGCAAGGTTTTTACGGTTCAGATGTAAGTCAAGATGATGTATCAGTTGAGAGTTTTCATATAACACTGCATCCCTTGCTGCATACAGGAAAAGATAGATGAGAGAATAAAATCGTGGTGCTTATGAACAATTCTCCAGATCCACCTCTGAGACCTTGACTGAATATTGTATCAATCTTAAAAATCAGAAGTTTCATCTTTGAAGAGGTTTGCTGCTGTTTGTGATTGACAGGAACAGTAATTTGTTGAGGAAGGTTTATGGAAAGCTCCGTACCTTTGTTCTTGAAATTGTTATTCATTTTCATTTATGTACTTGAGGAAGCTCTGACACTGGGCATGCAGTAGCCAGAGGACAACTTGCAGGCGTAGTTTCTCTCCTTCATCAGGCCAAGAGGCAAGTGCCTTTTCCAACTAAGCCATCTCAATGGCTCTTGAAACCATTTCTTTCCTCATCCATAATGACCTTGAAACTTTCCATATGATGCGTCTCACTCAAACCATTTATTTCTCCTTTCCCCACACCCAACACCAAACCAACACCTATATATGTTGTTTCTGCCGCTCCGCATGCTGGCTTCCACTTGGCATTCCACTTCATCCTTGTTGGGTCTGGAATGATCTACAGCATCCATGAATTCTCAGTTGAGATGTGTGTATGATGTATGCATGTGTCCAAACATGTGTGCATGATATACACACGTGTGTATAGGCACTCTCTCCTGTATGCACTTGTGGAGGCTGCTAGCTGACATGATCATCTTCCACTATTGTTCTCCACTTAAATTTTTAAACAAGGTCTTTCACTGAGCCTGAAGTGGCTGTTTCATTTATATTAACTATCTAGCACATTCCTGCTATCTGTCTATGGCCTCTCCCATACCCTTCTCCAGAGCTGGAGTAACAAATGCATGAGCCTCTGCCTGGCTTTTATGTGGATCCCACAAACCTGAACTCAGCTCCTTCAAGCTCAGGTCTTCATCACAAAGGAAGGACTTTACCCACCAAGTCGTCTTCCAGGTACTTAGAATTTTTGTTCTTGGTATCTCACTGCCCAGACTGTGTCCACTAAATCTTCCCTACTGCCTCACTCCTGTGTCCTGCGACACTAACTGCAGTGCCCTTCGTTCGGTGCTTCTCGGCGAAGTTTCTCAAGCAAGTCAGCGAGCCTCTGCAAAGATAAATTCATGCCCTAGACATGTGTATTCATGTTTGTCTCATTCCCTTTCATACAGAAGATACACGATACAGCCTTCCCCAAATTTCATTTTAAAAGTGATTTTCCCAAGCATCTTAGCCTCTCCAGTAGTAACAGATGCAGTCTGAAAAGCTCTCTGCTTAATCTACAATCTCGCCTAAAGGATACTCTGTGTCTAACTCATGTTTGTCCTTCAAAAACACCACCTAGCATGTAGTAACTACCAGAGATTGAGTGAAAGAGGGCTCTTTAATTATGATTTTAATTGTTGTATTGATTTTTAATTCTGTTAAGCATGTCCAATTATAAGGAGAGTCATCATTGTTTGATATATTTT
The DNA here is from genome assembly GCF_018167655.1 of Microtus oregoni. Classification (NCBI taxonomy): domain Eukaryota; kingdom Metazoa; phylum Chordata; class Mammalia; order Rodentia; family Cricetidae; genus Microtus; species Microtus oregoni. The sequence continues at coordinate 7,183,482 of NW_024543077.1, read as the reverse complement.
ACAATATTTCAGCTACCTATAATCTCTCATGTATTATACCAACTGGCGATAACAGGTGTTTCAACAAAAAAATCTCTGTCTGCCCCTATGACAAAGTACTTGTCAAGAGTCCTCAAAGGAAGATAGATTTTGGTTCAGAGAATCAGATGTTGTTTATGGTTGTTTGGGGATGATGGCGCACCAGAAATGATGAAGAGGGTATGATTGAGTTGGATTGATTACTTCAGAGCAACCAGGAAGCTTGAAGCAGCATAGGACAAGGACAACGAACAAGGTGCACTCATTAAATCATCCTCCACACTTCCTTCCTTGAACCGGGCACACCTCCCAATAGCCTGTTTGTGAACTCGTTAATGGGCTAATTCATTAATGGATTTGGAGCCCCCATGATCCAATTATCTTTCCACAGTGTGACCGAGACATCAACAGACAAGTCTTTGGGGGCCACAGTCTATATCCAAGCCACAACACTTTCAAAATGAGGGTTCTTAAAGACCTGGGGTGTGTGGGTGGGTTAATAAATACCACCTGGGGAGCTTTTTCAGGCTTCCCTTTCTTTCTTTTCTATGAACCTCCTCCCCTACCAAGAATTACATGACGAGCACTTATTATTATGTGCACTCACAAAGGACTACACATTTTCCTATCGTGTTTCTTTGCTTTCCTAAGCCCATGATTACTGACAGAAATACTTCCAATCATTCAAGTAATCTGAATATGGAAAAGAAAACATTAAAAGACAGCACTGCAAGTTAAGTCTATAACTGATTCATTTTTTGCAGTTGGCATTAGTTCCAGGAGGCAGTTTAATAAACACGGGTTCTATGATAAATAAGCTGAATAAATTTTACAAAATTATCACTGCCAGATAAGAATGTCTAGGAGCCCAGTAATTGGTCGAATGCTCCTTACCATCCTTTCTTGGTAGTATCGGTGTTATCGTCACAAGATAAAATATTGCTAGAACAATAAACATTACCTTTTGGAATTAAAGGCAGACAGATTAGAAGCCAACAGCATACAGCCATCTGTGAGTGTAAAACACACACTGTTTGCATTCCATTTTTTCTTCCTAAAAGTTTGCAGAACGCTCACACGTCTTACTGACATGATTAGAATACATGAAGAGTGCATTTTTAAAAGATCACAGTGTATCAAGTCTCAGAAATGAGATGGAAGTGGAACTAAATTTTGTTCATTTCGAAAAAGTATCATTTGTCCACAGCGTGGCTCCACCACTTTATGACTGTACGGTTAATTGAGCACGTGTTCTCGCTTCATTGTGTTCAGTCACAATGTGATAGATATTACTTCCCCGGGTTCAATTGGGCATAGCATTGCAAATGTAAACATGGAGTGGTACCTGCTCTGGTGGATTATTCTGTTAAAATCATCATTCCTCAGTACTTCTGAGACCCCAGAAAGTATTGGATATTAAATAAGATTAACTGTTACCAACTTAATAATATTTGTCCCTAATACCCGGTTTTGTCTGAAATTTTACTCACTGGTATAGTATTTACCATTTTTTTTGTCCTTTCATAGTACCTTTCTAGATCTTTCTTCCTGTACACCTTCAAATGAGATCAGCTTCTCCTGTAACCTGACTCATTCTTAACAGTCAGCTGAAATGTTATACGGCCCATGAGCACTTCCCGGGTGAAAACATCACCCTGGCAATACAAGGAGTTAAAGCCAAGGGCAAGGTCAGCAATAGGCATGATATTTATGCCAGCTTAACTCTAGACTAGTCACAGGTTTTTCCAGGCCATTTCTTGGACATCTGTCTTAGATTAGCATGAAATCTTTCCCCCTCAACTAGCCACAGCATTTCCCCATCTGAGTAAGTTGACAGCCGCCAGCCTCATGTTTTATTTTGTAGACTTTGAAATTTGTACCATTCATTACCTTTCCTCCGTGGCATTTAAATCTTGGGAGGATTTTTCAATACTGCATTGGAGTGATTTAAAAACTGACATAACTATATCAACCGAAGGCCATAGGCTTAGGGGGTCTTAGTGTATGTTTAGAGCTGACACACTCTCCCACACAATTTATTAAAATGAAAAAGCTTGGACTCCTTGCACATCTTAAGACGAGGGAGATTTTGGCAGGAGATAGCAGCTCAGATCCTGACCTAGAGAGAAATGAAGCAGATTTACTAATTAAATTTTAAAAACTGAAACTCTAAATTGTTGCTTTCTTACTATTTGAAGGACATGCATTTTATTTTTCCAAGGATCCTTCTAGAATATGGAAAGTGAAGCTTATGGGATAATTTCCTGTTAGATGTGAGTTTTTGGTTAGAACAACAAGTTTCCAAGAGAAGTAGTTTCTTTTCGCAAGCAGAAATGCTTGGGGATAGGTAACTTGGGTCATGTATAGAGTCATTTTCCCATTGTAGTTGAAGCAGAGACTCAGTTTCAAAGCATTGTTACTTAGCTGTGGAATAGGTTTCCAGTTTATCCCCATTTTCTCAAAGATGGTAGTTTTACATTTTCTCCAACTATACATCAAACTATTGTAAAATGGATTGTGTGTGTATTATTTTCTTCTGTCCATTTTTAGTTGAAATCTGATTTATATACATGAGATCTGTTCCTTTGAAGTGGATATCCAGTGTGTTTTGTTGTGTTTAATGATGCATAGTCAGCTTTAGTTTACAGTTCCAGAACAAATACCCTTGAAGAAACTCCACACCTACTACCCCTAACTCCTCACTCTCCTCCTACCCACCCTATCCTAGAAGCCAAGAATCTAGATTCTATCATTTGAGTGTTTGCAAATGAAATCATACAGTATGTGGCTTTTCACAGGTAGCATGAGGCTTCAGGACTTATCAGGTCGTAGTGTAGATAACGATAGTGTTACTTTTTAGTTGAGTTTCCACTGTGAAGATACCATGGTTTTGTTGCAGAATGGAATATTTGTTTAACTATGTAAAGATGTGTTGCATTTGTTCAGGCTGTATTTGTTTTACTATGTAAAGGTGTGTTGCTGTTTCACCTTGCCTGCCTAAGGCACCTGATTTGTCTCATAAAAACCTGAATGGCCAATAGCTAGGCAGAGGAGGGATAGGCAGGATTGGCAGACAGAGAGAAAAGGGGATCCAGACAATAAGATATGGAGGAGGCTGGAAAGCTGAATGGACAGCATACAGATGAGAGAAACGAGCCTCAGGGCAGCACAGAGAGTACTAGAAATGAGTCAGTTTAAGTTCTAAAGAAGCTAGCTAGAAACAATTCTAAGCTAAGGACAAGCATTCATAATCAATAATAAGACTCTGTGTCTTGAATTGGAGGCTGGCCGTCCAAGAAAGCCTGCTACACCGGTTCTTCAGTTAATAGCCAAAAGAGTTGCATCTACCTTTTGACTATTGTGTATAATACTAATAATGGGACTGTGACCACTGGTTTAAATATACTTGTGTACAAAGATTCTATTTTTTTTCTTTTCTTTCTTTCTTTCTTTTTTTTTTTTTTTTTGATTTGTAGCTAGGAATGAAATAAACTCTTCTTTTTAATTTTTCTCATACAATACTTCAAAACCATAGATTTCCCTCCCTCTATTTCACCCCCACACCTCCCCTCTTGCCCCCAGATCCATTCCTCATCTGTTCCCTTTAGAGAAGAGAAGGCTTCCCAGGGATATCAACCGAAGATAACAAGTTACAATAAGACTAGACATATATCAAAGCTGAACAAGGCAGCCCATTAGAAAGAAGAGTCAACCCCACTCCCACTGTTAGGGGCTCCACAAAAACACCAAGTTAACAACCATAATAAATATTCAGAGGACCTAGAACAGACCCATGCTTAGTTGATTATGTGAACCCAGTTTTCCTGGCTTCCTCAAACCCTCTGCCTCTTCCAGTTCTTCCTCCCTCGTTTTGGTGCTGTTCTTAGGGAGGAACCGATAGAGATCTCCAATTTGAGCTGTCTCTTCATCTTATATTTGGCAGTTGGTCCCTGCACCTACTCACCCATCAGTTGCAGGAAAATAGACTGATTTATCCATTTGATCTAAAAGATAATGGGCCAAATTATCTTATTGTTTATATTTTTATATTGTATAAATAGTTCACCTTATTAGAAAAGCAATCACTCCTTCATGACTGAATATAGAATTCTGAATAGGGACATAACAAATCTCCAAACTGATTTTACTATGAAATTTTAATATGAAATGGTGCATATTTCTGTGTTCATATTCTTTGTCTTTAAAGTCACACACATCCCACATATAGACATTTATATAAGTTCACTTATTCATATAGCTATTGTCAAAACTATATAAAAATCAAATAGTAAAATTAAGAACATCAACTTGACTCAAACGTGCATTATTAACACAAAAATGCAAAGTCAACATTTGACAGACAGTACCTTAAAGGTCTCTCCACACTTGTAGATTTCTGTTAAAATATATGAAAAGCACACAACAAAAGGAACGGGTTAAGAAATCACTATTTAAGGAAGATGAGTGAAGGGAGGAAGAGGGGAGGGAGAGGGACTTGGGGGAGAGGATGGAAAAGAAACTGTGTTCAGAATGTAAAAGCAAAAAATTTAATAAATAGCAAAAGAGAAATCATTGTTCATCTTTATAACTAAGAGACAATAAGTAAGTTCTCTCAATGAATATTAAATGACATATTATAAGATTAAATAAGAGAGAACTACACTCTTTAAACAGAATTGCATATATGAACATATATACATATAGAAACATATATAAATAAAATTGCAAATATGAATTCACCAAATTTTATTTAAAAATGTAGAAAACACAAACATTTCAACATGCTGGAAGTTATTTATGTTCATAGCTTTTATACTTTTTTCATGTTTTATGTAGTTTTTATGTAGAAAAACGTCTATAATTTCGAAATCTTCTCTATTCTCAGTACTAAGACAGTCAGGTGATTTCACAAAGCCTCAGTCGTTCTAAAAGTGTCATCCTTGTTTTTCTGCACAGCCATGTTTACCTGCACAGACAGCAGAGCCATGCAGACTCTGATGGACTTTAGAGACATAGCGCAGGCATGCCCAACCGTGCAAGGAAGGACATGGCATTCTGTCCCAAACCAAAAGCTCCACAGATTGAAACATACTGACTGGTGTTTGTAAAGTAAACATTTGCTTGTCACACCTGAGGGCCTGGTAGTTGCAAATGTCATTTTAGAGCAGGGTGACTTGATATCCGCAATGCACAGAACTGACTCTGCAGAAAAGAGCTGTGCAGCTAGAGAATGGACCATAGTGGGAAACCCTGGACACATGATCCGAATTCCAAACAATCTTCTCTGACTTACATGTTTCACATTGACAATAGTCATTATACACTACTTTATTATAGTTTTAGTCACATGCATTAATTATTTTAGCTCATAGGCTTTGGTGTGATAACTCAACATATGCCTTTAGATTACACTTTCAAAACTTTCCTTAGACTCAAAATTTTCAAATACCATGTCAAATCTAAAGTTGATGTCCATACATAGAATAAATTTGTATTATAAATTTTGCAGCAAATATTTAATGCATCAATTAGAGCTGGTACTGCATAAAATTACAATATTAAAAAATGAGAATTGAGATATTTGACAGTCAGTACTGCTTAATGAAAAATTATTCTGAAATAAATTACTTTTGCAAAACATCATTTTAGTACCTCAAGGTCTCATTGATACTGTAACTGTATAGGGGGTTTTTCTTTGTTAAAGCGATAGCACAAATCAAATATATTAGCCATACTGTAGAGAATTTATATGGAAATTAGACTCACAGAGTTATTCTGATATATTGCTTAATGAAAAACATGACTACCTACCTCTTCAATATTCTTTATGGGATTAAAAGTGACATGAAAAAACTGATAACAATATGTATAAAAGTTTGTTTTCAGAAAAGACTGTAAGTATTACTGAAGTCTAACTCAAAATGAATGTTCCACAGAACTAAGACGACTGAAGAAAGACAACATGGTGAAAATATACTGTGAACAAGGACTCAAACTTTGAACTTTACTGAACAGAAATGAGAATAGTGAGTCATTTGTATTTGACGGCAAGTCTCTGCGAGGAATGGAATTGGCTTAATTCCTCAGCTTTCCCTCACACTTGACTACTTTCTGTCTCTCATACCCTAACTCTTGATCCCATCAAACCTGGGGAAAGGTGAGTCTCCAAAGGCAAAAATAGCCAGGTCTTTCACAATATAATAACAAGTGTGTGCTGTTTCCTCTTGGTTGCCCAAATCTGCTTAGAAAATGACCGCCGCTCTGAGTGACAACTTAGAGTATCTCTTCAATACAATTTTTTATCTTCCATGATGCAGAGGATTTTAAGATTGCTCATTGCTTGCTAGTTCTAACTTGTGTTCTGTCTCTGACACTCTCAAATCTGACGGGGACATTTGTTTGCTGACTGCAGCACACTCACTATCAATATCCAGAAGTTTGGGGTCAGAGGGGTGAACAGCTGAATGAAAAATACTTTTTTCTCTTTGTGTAAATTTATAGTTTTGAGGGGTACCATGGCATGCATGTGGACCCCAAGAAACAAATCGTTGTCTGTCTTGATGGCAAGAGCCCTGACCTGATGAGCCATCAAACATTATTTCCAAACATCAGATATCGTATGCTTGTTTTAAGCATGCCACTAGTTCATTGGTCAAAGATGAACATTACACTGGTGCTCCCACAAGTACAGATACTGGGGAAATGGCTTGGAAGCCAAATAGGAGGGACAGAGTGGAGAAATGCTCATAGAAGATTATTGGAAAGCCAGAGAAGGGTGCTAGAATATAAATGGAAAACTATGGCCTGGTGGAAAAATGGATGTCTTCCATACAAAGACAGAATGTACTTCTGTGAGGGTCAGTGTGGTTGGCTTTATGTTGAGGTCTTTGGTCCATATGAACCTGACACGTAAACTTGAACACCTTAGCAGAGGAGATTGCTTCCTAAATATAACCCCAGTAGCACAGACACTGAGAGAAACAATTAATAAATGGGATCTTCTGAAACCAAGAAGCTTCTGTAAAACAATGGACACGGTCAACAAGACAAAACAGCAACCTACAGAATGGAAAACGATCTTCACCAACCCCACATTGGACAAAGAGCTGATCTCCAAAATATACAAAGAACTCGAGAAATTGGTCACCAAAAGAACAAATAATCCAATAATAAATGGGGTACAAACCTAAACAGAGAACTCTCAATAGAGGAATCTATAATGGCTGAAAGATCATTTCGATCAACATCCTTATCCATCAGAGAAATTCAAATCAAAACAACTCTGAGATTCCATCTTACACCAGCAAGAATGACCAAGATCAAAAACACTGATGGCAACTTATGCCGAAAAGGATATAGGGTAAAGGGAACACTCCTGCATTGCTGGTGGGAGTGCAAACTGGTACAGCCCCTTTGGATATCAGTATGGCAATTTCTCAGAATATTAGGCGACAACCTACCTCAAGACCCACCAATACCATTTTTGGGTATATATCCAAAGGAGGATCAATCATATCACAAAGACATGTGATCAACTGTGTTCATAGCAGCATTCTTTGTCATAGCCAGAACCTGGAAACAACCTAAATGTCCCTTGACCAAAGAAGTGATAAGGAAAATGTGGTATATATACATAATGGAATACTATATAGCTGAAAAAAAACAATGACATCTTGAAATTTGTGGGCAAATGGATGAATCTACAAAACATCATATTGAGTGAGGTAACCCAGACCCAGAAAGACAAATATCATATGTACTCATTCATAGGTGGCTTTTAGATATAAAGTAGAGAAAAAATAGCCTACAAGTCACAATCCCAGAGAACATAGACAACAATGAGGATCCTAAGAGAGACATACATGGATCTAAACTACATAGAGCGTAGAAAAAGACAAGATCTCCTGAGTAAATTGGGAGCATGGGGACCATAAGAGAGAGTAGGAGTGGAGGGGGGAGGAAGGGAGAGGAGTGGAAAAAATATATAGCTCAATATAAACAATAAAAAACAATGCAAGGATGAAGCATCTTCCAAAAAGAAAAAAGAAAATTCTCTAGATCTCCAATGAAGTCTGAGAGATGAAGTTTTTATTCTCTCTAATGAAGAATACAGAGAGCATAAAGCACTTTTTATTACTTCTTGAGTGCTCAACTTCATTCCATTTGTCTGTAGGAAGCAAAATGGAAGTAAACAGTTAGGGATTGGATGGGTACATGGCTCAGGAAGGAGGTATGCACTGGACATGGACGAGAAGCTGCCAAATGGCAGAGCTATAAATTGAATACACGTGTGTAGCATCTTCTTGAAGCAACACAAATGAAGAAAAACAGGAACAGGATGGAATGGGTACCAGGTAAATTAGGAAAGCAAAAAAAAAAAAAAAAAAAAAAAACAGGAAAGAATTTCCTGGGAAGGAGAGTGGAGACCAGGCTATTCAGGGAGCTACAGAGACAACAAAGTTCGGACAGCTCAGGAGCTCAGGTGGTAGGAACCAATTGGAAGCTTGCATGACCACACTTACCTTAAATCAGCCAACTTCATTTCAGTGGAGAGGCAGAATTCAGCCAGTGTTGGTTAGGTGACTGATTAAGCAATGTGGAACCCATGGCAGCTTACAGGTTTCATGAAGAAGCCTAGGGAAGGAAGCCAGGTGTTATTTGGAATCTTTAAAGTCTATGTCCAAAATGAAAGGTAAGTATGGCATTTGGCTTAGAGACAGCCAATGGAGACAAGAAGATCAAGTGCAAGGGAATAAATAGTGTGATAGATAAGATTTTGTCCTTTTGAAATTTCAGAAGGACTTTCCCTGATTGATTTGCAAATCTCCCAGTGTGTGAAATGCTTCAAAAGAGCTACATAGGTCTAGTTCCCCCTGAACTGCAAAAACAAATGAGATTCAAAAAGTCTTACCATTTCACCAGAGGGCGCACAGATAATGAATGTTGAATCTGACATCGGAAATCTTGTCCCTGTTTTCAGATTTTATGTTCTTCACACTAAGTGATGCTGACAGGTACCTTAGGCCTCGGCTGTCTCAGTGTCTGATAACACTCACTTACAAATCAGGAATCATCAAAGACAGGGCTTTATAATTTTTTAAAAAATGTTTACATTATTTATTTGCTGTAGGGGGATATGGACGCTTCCATGGGGCCATCCTTGTTTACCTCTGTAAAGGTCAGTTCTCTGCTTCCATGTGGGTTCCAGAAATCTAACTCAGGTCATCAGCTGTGGCTGCAAATACCTGTACCCACTAAGATTTAATGACACACTGAGTGTTCCTGTCATGAGAGAGGCAGGGGAAGCAAATATATATGTGTGTGTGTGTGTGTGTGTGTGTGTACTTCCATATGCCAGAAAACATGTGCGTGCATGTTTGGGTATGTAGCTCTGTATGTATGTATATGTATCTCAGGTATCAATTTGCAAAAGTCAGTTCTCTCCTACACTGTGGGTTCTGGGAGTTAAACTTAAATTCCCGGACTTGCTGACAAGAGCCTTGAACTATGCTCAGCCATCTTGCTAACCCATTTCTCTTTCCTAAAGACAAAGCTTTTCATTATTTGCACAAGCTAAAGAATAAATGACATTGCCGATTATTGAGAAACTTCTATAAGTGAAATTGTACTCTGGATTCTATTCCATGTGCGGTGGGCAGATGGGTAACATCAGTGTCATAGGGACATGGCTGATAATGCCTGTTCACGGGCCCTACATCAGTATCATGGGGAGATTGCTGATAATGTATGTTCATAGGCCCTAATATCAATGTCATAGGGACATAACTGATAATATGTGTTCATAGAAACACTCCAGAAGTGACTGAGTCCAAATCTCTAAGGGTACAGTGTGGGAAGCTAGGCACTAATGCTTCCTTCAGATAAAGTCTCAGGAGGTTTGGCTCATGCTCAAATCACAACATCAATATATTTATACAGATGCACAAAATATGTATTTAAAGATCTGTGTGAAATTCAGAAAGATCTCAGATGAGCAGGGCTATCACTGTTACCAGAATAGCAGAGATTGAAGGCTATTCTGGACTAAATTTAAACTTGAAAATTCTTTAAAGAATTAATACTATATATTTAAGCAGCTACAGATACCTCATGTTTAATTTTTTTGAATAAAGGAAACAGAATCACAATTTGAAATACTTAGGACTTTTTCACATATATTTAAATAAAGAAAGTACCTGATGTATAAAATTATACCAACAATAAAAGAAAAGTGTGTTAGTTACCAGAGCTAATGGCACTTTTGATCATCATGCCATGAACTACAGCACTAGAAAGTCACTAAAACATATGACTTCCTCTAGCCCTTCTTGCCTTCTGTCCCAGTGTGCATAAATAGATAATGGGGTCATGGATTTCTGCTTTGTCCCTTAGCTATTGAACATCCTGGAAAGGACTGGTATCAGCACAGGGAGGCTGTCGTTTTTAGCGTCATTGCATTTTAATGAGAATATATCTGCCAAAGCTCTGTGCATCTGGAGCCTGCAAGAGCAACTTTGTTTCCAATACTTCATGATATCCATGTATTTTCAGCTGCTCTAGAGATCTTTCTTTAATAACATGTATTTAAAGATGCAATGGGTATCATGAAACAAGATTACACCCCGCTCTTATTCCAGTAATGTTTTAGAGAGAGGGCAGAGTCTCAATATGTGGCACTGGCTGGCCCGGAACTCAGAGACCCACCGGACTCCATGCCTGAGCTCTGGGATTAGAGCTGTCCATCACACTGTGGCTCTAACAATTTTTATAGTCTCGTGCTTTCTACACCCTTTCTTTCCTCTAAAAATAATATTTATTTATATCATCATTCATTTACTTATTTATTTATGTGCTTTTGCATGTGTGTTATGACTGTGTGTGCACACAAGTGCACACACATTCATGTACTAATGTGCATTCATGGGGAGAAAGGATGTCAGATGTCTAGATTTATCATTGCTTATCTAGGTTTATCGCCAATTGCCTTATTCCCATGGGACGGAATCACTCACTAAACCTGGAGCTCTGGAGATGGATAATTTTAGCTTGGCTGGCAACCAGCAGTTCTCCTGTGCAGCCTATCACAGCTGAGGGTTTGAGGTGTGCATGTTACACTTGACTCTGTTTTTTTATTTTTTATTCATTTTTATTGATATTGAGCTCTACATTTTTCTTTTTTTATTATTTTATTTTATTTTTTATTGAAAAAAAATTTCTGCCTCCTCCCAGCCTCCCATTTCCCTCCCCCTCCTCCCGCCCCTCTCCCCCTCTGCCCACTCCTCTTCCCTCCCTCTCCAGTCCGAAGAGCAGTCAGGGTTCCATGCCCTGTGGAAAGTCCAAGGTCCTTCCCCCTCCATCCAGGTCTAGGAAGGTGAACATCCAAACCGGCTAGGCTCCCACAAAGCCAGAACATGAAGTAGGAACAAAACCCCATGCCGTTGTCCTTGGCCCTCATTGTTCGCCATGTTCAGAGAGTCCTGTTTTATCCCATGCTTTTTCAGTCACAGTCCAGTTGGCCTTGGTGAGCTCCCAATAGATCAGCCCCACTGTCTCAGTGGGTGGGTGCACCTCTTGTGGTCCTGACTTCCATGCTTATGTTCTCCCTCCTTCTGCTCCTCATTGGGACTTTGGGAGCTTAGTCCGATGCTCCAGTGTGGGTCTCTGTCTCTATCTCCATCCATCGCTAGATGAAGGTTCTATGGTGATATGCAAGATATTTGTCAGTATTGCTATAGGATAGGGTCATTTCAGGTTCCCTCTCCTCAGCTGCCCAAGGAACTAACTGGGGACTTTGCCCTGGGCACCTGGGAGCCACTCTAGGTTCAAGTCTCTTACCAACCCTAAGGTGGTTCCCTTAATTAAGTTGTGTGATTCCCTGCTCCTCTATCCAACCTTGTTTTATCCCCAATCATCCCATTTCCCCAAGTTCCCCCGATCCTCCCCTTCTCACTTTTCTCTCCCCTTCTCCCCTTACCCCCATCCCACCCCACCCCCAAGATACCAATTTTTTGCCCAGCAATCTTGTCTATTTCCCATAGCAGGGATAATAACTATATGTTTTTCTTTGGGTTCACCTTCTTATTTAGCTTCGTTAGGATCACAAATTATAGACTCAATGACCTTTATTTATGGCTAGAAACCAATTATGAGTGAGTACATCCCATGTTCCTCTTTTTGGGTCTGAGTTACCTCACTTAGGATAGTGTTTTCTATTTCCATCCATTTGCATGCAAAATTCGAGAAGTCATTGTTTTTTATGGCAGAGTAGTACTCTAATATGTACTACTAATGTGTATATTCCACACTTTCTTCATCCATTCTTCCACTGAAGGATATCTAGGTTGTTTCCAGGTTCTGGCTATTACAAACAATGCTGCTATGAGCATAGTTGAACAAATGCTTTTGTCACATGGTAGGGCATCTCTTGGGTATATTCCCAAGCGTGGTATTGCTGGGTCCAGGGGTAGGTTGATCCCAAATTTCCTGAGAAACCGCCACACTGATTTCCAAAGTCGTTGCACAAGTTTGCATTCCCACCAGCAATGGATAAGGGTACCCCTTTCTCCACAACCTCTCCAGCAAAGGCTATCATTGGTGTTTTTGATTTTAGCCATTCTGACAGGTTTTGAATGAGTGCTGGGGATCTGAACTCGGGTCCTCATGCTTAGCCAAGAGTGATCTTACTGCTGACCCCAACTCTCTCTTCTGTCACCTGCATGCTTCACCGCTTTGTGCTCCCTTCCCATCCTGTCCTTTTCACACGCCTTTCCAAACCTGCTATTTTACCCTTTTGGCTTGTATTCCTTGCCTCCTTTTTGAACTGTATAAGAATAACAAAGGATATCTTTCAAGCAGGAAAGCTACTAATAAATGACTGGATCATTAACAACTAGAAAGCAACAGTGTTTGTACTTAAATGTTCTACTGCTCAGAATATTTCCCCTGTAAAAAATTACTTTTATTTATACATTGTATTATTTTTTAAAGTAATGACAGCTGATGACAACTGGGCTAGGCACTGATCTATGAGTATAACCGAATATCATTAAGAATCATTTCATTGACATTTTATTTCCCTTGTCATGTTTGGGGTCTTTGGGATCTCCAGCCTCTCGTTCCAGGCCACCCAGGCAGTGTTAGGTATGGGGTCCCCCTTGTGACTGGGCCTCAGAACAACTTGTAGACACAACAGATTGCAGGTCAAAGGTTTTGCCTCTGGGTTGATGTCCCAGGCCCACTTCTAGGATCCTTGCCTGGTTAAAAGATGAACAGTTTGAATTAGATTCCAGGAAGTTCCCACTGGATTAGGTTTCTACATCACCCCTAAATGCCCCCCAATTCCCGTCATGTCTCCTAATACTCTTTCCCCCAGTCCCTCTCACCCGCTTCTGATCCTTTCTATTCCTAATCCCACATACTCAAAGTTCACTCACAAAATCTCTTCTATTTCCCCTTCCCAGGGAAATCCATGTGTTCCCCCGTAATCCCTCCTTCTTACTTACCTTCTCTGGGGCTGTGGATTGTAGCATAATTATTCTTTAGTTTACAGCTCATATCCACTTCTAAGTGAATACGTACCATGTTGGTCTTTCTGGGTCTGGGTTACCTCACTCCAGATGACCTTTTCTTGTTGCAATCAGTTGCCTGCAAATTTCATGGTGTCATTGCTTTTAAGAGCCGAATAATACGCCATTGTGTAAATGTACCACATTACCTTTATCCATTCTTCAGTTCAGGGACATATAGGTTATTACTAATTTCTGGCTATTATGGAGAGAGCAACAATAAACATGGTTGAGCAAGTGTCCCTTTGTGTACATTCCCAGGAGTGATATATCTGTGTCTTGAGGTAGAACAATTCCCAATTTTCTGAGAAAACAGCATATTGATTTCCAAAGTGGCTGTACAAGTTTGCACTCCCACTCGCAATGGAAGTGTTCCCCTTGCTCCACATCCTTGCCAGAAGGGGCTGTCACTTGTGTTTTTCATCTTAGACACCAGGAAAACTGTAAGATGGAATCTTACTATTTTTGATTTGGATTTCTCTGTTTGATAAGGATGATGAACATTTCTTTAAGTGTTTCATAGCCATTTGAGATTTCTCCATACTTCTTTTTGTAATTGGATAATTTGGTTTGTTGATGTCTGGTTTCTTGAGTTCTTTATATATTTTAGATATTAGCTCTCTGTCAGATGTGGAGCTGATGAAAATCTTTTGCCATTCTGTAGACATCTATTTTGTCATATTTGACAAGGGCATTTGCCTTAAGAAGCTCATAAGGTTCCATTTAAATGATGGTTGTTCTTAGTGCCTGTGCAATTGGGGTTCTGTTCAGGAAGTTGTCTCCTCTTCTAATGAGCTCAACGCTATTCCCCACTTTTTCTTCTATCAGGTTCAGTATATCAGGATTTATATTGGGGCCTTTGATTCACTAAGACTTGAGGTTTGTGCTGGGTGATAAATATGGATTAATTTCATTCTTCTGCATGTTGACATCCGTTAAAACAGCACCAATGGTTGAAGATATTTTCTTTTAGCCATTGTGTCTCTAGACTTTAAATCAAAATTCAGGTGTCCATAGTTATGCAGATTTACTTCTGAGTCTTTGATTCAATTCTATTGATCTGCCTGTCTTTATGGCAATACCATTCAGTTTTTATCACTATAGCTCTGCAGTACAGCTTGAAATCAGGGACGGTGATGCCTTCATATGAGCTTTTACTGTAAAGGATTTTTTAACTCTCCTGGGGTTTCTTTTTTCCATATGAAGTTGTGTATTCTCCTTTCAAGATCTGTAATGAACCATGTTAGAATGTTGATGGAGACTGCCTTAAATCTGTAGATTGCTTTTGGTAGGACAGGCATATTTACTATGTTAATCCTACCAATCCATGAACATGGAAGATCTTTCCATCTGATACCATCTTAAAAGTCTTTCTTCAAAGACTTGAAGTTTTTGAAGTGAAAGTCTTTTACTTACTTGGTTAGAATTGCAGGTTATTTGTGGCTATTGTAAAGGGTGTTGTTTCCCTGATTTCTTTCTCAGTCTGTTCATCATTTGTGTATAGAAGTCCTACTGAATTTTGGTTTTAGTTCATCTTGTATCCAGCCACTTCACTAAATGTGTTTATCAGATATAGGAGTTTCTTGGTAGAATTTTGCTGGTCATTTATGTATACTATCATATTATCTGCAAATAACACTAATTTGACTTCTCCCTTTCCAATATGTATCCCCTTGATTCCCTTCAGTTGTCTTATTGCTCCTACTAGAACTTCAAATACTAAGTTGAGTAGATATGAAAAGAGTGGATTTAGTAAAATTTATTTGGGGTTCTCTTCATTTAATTTTATCTTGGATATCTACTTACTATAAATTACCTTTATTATGTTTAAATACATCCCTTTTATCCCCAGTGTCTTCATGACTTTCATCATGAATAATAAGAATAATAAGAATCCCATCATGAATTATAAGAATCCCATATCAAATGAGCAGTATGTACTATTGAAGTATTTCTAAAGAATTTTGAAATTAGACACATACATTCTGAGTTAGGTACTTTTGTGTATCTATGATCAAGACGCTCTAAAGAAAAGCAGAAATGGAGGAGAAGTTTACTTTGGTTAATGGTTGAAGAGGGTGTGAATCTTGGTGGCTTGACCTCATGGGCTTAGGCAGAATATCATGACAGCAAGAACATGAGGCACAGGAGGTTGTTTATTTCCTGGTGGGCAGTAAGGTGTGCACAAGGGCCTTTCAGGGAGGAGCAGAAAGAGAGAACAGGATAATAGTCTACAGAGAGATACACCCTGTGACCTATTTCTTCCTATTAGGCCTAATCTAACCCTCCCAGTATTTGCCCGTTCATAGTCAAGCATTCATTAAGTGAGCCTGAGAGGCACATTTGCCGAAACTGGAATGCATAAGAGTGTCTTATCCCTATCGTTTTGAACCATAATACTGTGGAAAGAAGAAAAGTGAGAGAAGATAAAAGAGTTAGCAAAATGGACTAAATGGTGAATTTTAAAATGATACATGGGGCGGACCAACTATGAATTCATCTGCAAATCAGCTTGGTCCTAGTTGAACTGTCCTGCCGTGAGACCACGAAAACCGAGTGTGCGTGCGTGTGTGTGTGTGTGTGTGTGTGTGTGTACTTGAATGTCATGTATACATTGTCTCCAAGTTTCGTGACTTCTTAATACTTAGTCACATGAAAAAAAACTCTTTAAGATAGCGACTAAGCAGGGCTGTAGAGCTAAAGTCCAACATGACCATCTGATTGACTACACCTGACATAGATGCTATTTCAGCAAGTTTCTGGAGTGAGTGTTAACCATTTATAGCTCAGAGGTCCAGCTTTCCGAGCACTGATGAGAACAGACGACAGAGATGCCTGAGGAGAGTCAACGGGCACCGCCAAGGAAGCCCGAGTTGCTCTGCAGGTATGCTTTTTCCGAAAAAACCTCCACACAGGCAAATAAAGACTAAAACCTTAAGTCGGATATTTTTTATTGGAACTTGCCTAAGAAGTTTTACTTTTGTCCAGATGCTTGCAGCTAGATCACTAGTGAAACCCTCCCTGAATGAAACACACTGCCACTTCACAGACAGAAATATGGAAGCAGTGAAGAAATTAAAAGGTAAACATTCCTGAACGTGTAAAGCTCAGCCGCTGGTGAAATCTCTCTTGTAATTTGATGCCATTGACAAAATTAAAGTTAAATACAAATTTTAATTTAAAAGATTATATTAAAAAAGCGTGCTAGCAAAGCTTAAGATGTATTTAATTATTATAGAGCGAGTATTTTATCTTCATTGAGTGTTTCTGCTTGTTGGGGGTTAAAAATACTTCATTATGGTTAGACCATTTTTAGTAGAAATGAATTACCTTACGAATATCCCAGAGAATATGAGGCTATGTCTCCAGCTATGTTTGCTATTGCAGTCACTGTAATGACTGTGATTTGGGTTGTTGGGTTTTATTTTAAAATGAAAATTGAAAAGTTCTTATATCTGTAAAGAAGTCTACCAAATTGACCCAAGGAAACTTAAAAAAATATATATCACTAAGGAAAAATGAATGTAATCAAAGCAAACAGAAGTACTGGATGTATATGCCAGAAAATAACTTAAATTAGGACAGTGTGGAAAATTATGAAAATGGTGTTTACAGATGGGGGTAATTCATAAGTTGTGTTTTCTTGACTCCTAAGGGGCTCAACCTACTGGGATATTTTTACAGGGACTTTTGAATTACAAGTTGAGCCCCACAATAACACTGCTGTAGAGCCTATAGCTTAATTGATAAGACCTCAGCTATAATAACAGAAAAGTAACAATTTCCACCTCATCTGATTGATTTCAAAAATAAAATAAATTTATGGATAGGAAGGTCTATGATAAATTACAGTTCGGCTCAGTAAGATTTTTTTCAGTGTTATTATGTATGTAAGCATAAATCCTAGGTTCCTGGTTAAACACAAAGGAAGGGGGTCAGAGTATAATTTTAAGAAAACATGTAGAACTTGTGACAAACTAGAAATGCTGCCTCCCAAGATGCTCTCTTGAGGGAATTGAAGGTAGGGGGACTGCCAGTGTGCACATTGTGAGCTTAATATCTGGACTTTGGCACTAGGAGTCCAGAGAATAGCAAAAGTCTTCTGTTGATACATCTGTAGTATAACTCTATTTATTAATTTACATGGAAATAATTCCACTGGCCAGCAAATACCACTCTCAAATAAATGAGGTCATCCCTAACATGGAAAAGCTCTACACTGGTACCATTTACATAGAAGCTGTAAATAGGTCTCTACTTATTCAGACTTGTCTGCTTAATGATTTGATTTCATTAGACTATAATATCTCAAAGTCAATTTTAAAGAAAAACTTACACTCTGAGAAACAGGTCTTAATCTGGTTTTACTGTAGAGATTATTTCTTTGTAATGTTTCAAACTTTCTTTAAACATTGAGATGAATTTTTTTTGGTAGAAAGTGCTGGAGTTTTATCATTTTTTATTATTTTTATTGAGTTCTACATTTTTCTCTGCTCTCCTCCCTATTTCTCCCCTCCCCTTCAACCCTCTCAAGGTCCCCATGCTCCCAATTTACTCAGGAGATCTTGTCTTTTTCTACTTTCTACTTCCCATGTAGATTAGATCCATGTGTGTCTCTCTTAGTGTCCTCATTGTTGTCTAAGTTCTCTGGGATTGTGGTTTGT
Organism: Microtus oregoni; assembly: GCF_018167655.1. NCBI lineage: Eukaryota > Metazoa > Chordata > Mammalia > Rodentia > Cricetidae > Microtus > Microtus oregoni. The sequence continues at coordinate 7,165,235 of NW_024543077.1, read as the reverse complement.
AGGCTGGTTTTCTTTGCTTTATGTTTAAAAACCACTTATGAGTGAGTACATGTGACAATTGTCTTTCTGTGTCTGGATAACCTCACTCAAAATAATGTTTATTAGCTCCATCCATTTTCCTGCAAAATTCAAGATGTTATTTTTTTTTCTGCTCTGTTGTATTCTATTGTGAAAATATACCACATTTTCCTTATCCATTCTTTGATTGAGGGCATTTAGGTTGTGTCCAGGTTCTGGTGATGACAAACAATGCTGCTATGAACATAGTTCAGCACATGTGTGCACATGTATATATCCAAAGGTTGCTCAATCGTGCCACAAAGAGATGAAAATTCTTATAGGGATAGTGTTAAAGATCTCTAATAGAATGCTACCACTTATACTAGGAAAACACAAATTAAGAGTTATAGAGCCCAATTCAGTTCTCAACTTTTCCAACAACTTATCGTACAACTTTAGACAAACTCTGACCTCCATGTACAGCAGCTGGTTGTTGTTGTTGTTGTTGTTGTTGTTGTTGACTCAAGAAGGTGGAGTTGACTTTGAGTAAATGGTCACCTGCATTGTACTAGAAGTTTATCTCACTTTTGATAGCAAGAAGCCTCAAGCCAGACTGATGACTAGTGGCAATGAACGCTTGCAAGTGAAGATGAATGGACTTAAGGATAAACTGGGTCTCAATGGGCCACAGTACAGTTTCCACAAGATTCTTCTTCTCTCCCGCTTCCTCCTTATATTCCTCCTCCGGCCCCTTCTCCTCCTCCTCCTTCTACTGAAGCTGTTGCTTCTTGTTTTATTTCTTTGCTTTGTTTGCTTTTGAGTTTTGCTTTTAAATTTGGTTTTGTTTGGAGACAGAGGTGCAAGGGCAGAGAGAGGATGCGAGAGGCTAGGGAGATGCATACTGTAAAAGCTAGCGGAATCAATGAAAGAAAAATTGAAATTTAAAAAATTTGCTTGCTTTTGCTGATATGGTAGATAGAGAAAAAAGAAAATTTTGCATCAATACACACTGCTTGCTAACTTGCCATTTGTACTAATGTCTTATTTTGAACAAAGGCGACGGTATAAATAGTAAATCAGAATGTTAGACCCTGCTGCGGTGGCAGCACCTCTATTACAGCAGGAATGGAGCTAACCAGCAGCCAGATTCTCTCTGGGAAAAGGCAATTATACTGCCCTCTCTATGGCTCGGACAAATATCTGTATTCTGGGAATAGGAAATAATTTCCATAAATAATATAGGAGCGTAGATGCCTCTTAAGGAATTCTTAACATAACAAAATATCCCACAATAGCTTGAATACCATAGGCCATGTGAGAAAATGTTAGCTTGAAATGTGTGATTCACTCCACAGTGTTCCAACGTGGCCTTAAGTGCATCCGTGTGTGTATAAGAAATAAGACAGGATCCTTCTGTCTGGGACAGGTGATCTTTGCACATCAAGGGAATCTTCCAGCTTCTGGAAACTTCTACAAAAGCACTGCTCTGGTAATCATATGGAAACCTCAGAGGAAAGTGCTCTAAACCAAGGGAATGCTGACTGTGTGATATTCCCCCATGTCCTGTACAGGGAATGGTTGCCTTCTGATGCAGGAGTCTTCATTTCAAATTCTATTTCATACAAATTTTATTCCCAAACACTCATCAAAAAAAATATCAAACTACTTTGTGTTTTCTTAATTGTGATGAATGGAATCAAATCCCCCTTTTCTTGAGCAGTAAAAAAATTAACTTTTCCATTTTGATAGATGTCTTCACCTCCCTAAGTTTATAGAGTCAAGAGTCTTAAAGATCAGTTTTGATTATCAGTTTCATTTGAAAGAAGTCTGTGTTCACTGTCCACAATACCTTCCTATCACTGTTTCCTCTCTACTTTTCTACTGTCCCTGTGAGAAGCAATCTGTTTCTGATGACCAGCTCAATCAAATTCAAGATCCAGACATAATTCTACACACTTACAGATACTTGATTCTTTTTTTAATACAAAAAAGTAAAAAATAAATCCTGGGGAGGAGACAGCATCATCAACAGATGGTGCTAGGCAAACTGAATGCATGCAAAAGAAAGAAAATAAATCCATATCTATCATCCTGTACTCAATTCCACTTCAAATATATCAAGGATCTGAACATAAGACCAGATATTCTGAATCTAATAGAAGAGAAAGCAAGAAATAGCCTTGAATTCCATGGCACAGAAAAAAGACTTTCTGAACAGAACATAAATAGCATAGGCACAAAGATTAACAATTAATAATTGGAACCTCATGATGCTGAAAATTTCCCTTATGACAACGGACTCCATTATTTCAAAAAAGTGTCAGGCAACAATCAGGGAAAATATATTTACCAATTATACATCTGATAAAGGACTACTATCTAAAATATGAAAAGAGATTTAAAAAGTGAGTATCAAGAAAACAACCCAACTAAAATTGAAGTACAGAACTAATCAGGGAGTTCTCAAAAGATAAAACAAATGACTGAGAAAATTAAAGAAATGATCAACATTGTTAGACATCACAGAAATGCAAATTAAAACTATTTTGTTCCTGGCCATGGTGGCACCCATACTTTTAATCCCAGCACTTGGGAGACAGAGGCAGATGGATCTCTATGAGTTTGAGGCCAGCCTGGTCTACAGAGTGAGTTCCAGGACAGGCTCCAAAGGTACACAGAGAAACCGTGTCTCGAAAACCTCCCAGTTGGGAATCTATGGGAAAGAGGGGGCAGAGAGATTTTAAGAACCAGAGGTAATGGATGACCCCAAGGAAGTAGCTCCTTCCACAGCAGACTGATGTACTTATGAAATCACAGAGTCTTGGACTGCAGACAAAAGACCTTCACAAACCAGATGAGGTCCCAGCACTGTAAGGGTAGACTGAACACAGGCTTCCGTTCTTAATCAAGAAGCTATCTGAAATTGATTCTCAGTGGCAAAGGGAAAATCAGTCATCTCCAATAGAGTGTAACTGTCTATCTTAATTCTACTCTAGGACAGAGGCCCATGCTGAGGAGTAGTTGGCCAACATAAATCTAACTCCATCAGGTGGTTTCTGGTGAGTGTGTGTTTGTGTGCATCTGTGTGTGTCTGTGTGTGTCTGTGTGTGTGTGTTTGTGTGTATGTGTGTGTATGTGTGTGTTTGTGTGTGTTTGTGTGTGTGTATGTGTGTGTATGTGTGTATGTGTGTGTTTGTGTGTATGTGTGTGTGTTTGTGTGTGTATGTGTGTGTTTGTGTGTGTATGTGTGTGTGTATGTGTGTGTGTGTGTGTGTGTGTGTGTACTTTTAGTTTTACTTTGACTTTTTTTTTCTTATTGGTCTTTTGCTCGTCCGTTTTGATTTTTGGTTTGTAATTCTATAGGGACTTTTTGAAAGAGAGAGAAATAAAGACAAATAGAAGACAAAAGGTCAGTGGGTATGTAGGCGGGGAAGACTGGGAGGAGTTGAAAAAGGAAGAAACATGTTCAAAATATATTGCATTCAAATTTTAATTAAAAATGAAGCTATTAATAAAAACTGGTGAAAACAAAAAGAGCGGGAGAAGTATGGGGGGGTGAAGGAGGAGGAAGAGGAGGAGGAGAGCAAGAGGGAGAATGAGAAGTCTGCTTTCAGACCTAGCAAAGAAGTTCCATCACAGCCCCGTCCTCTGCCTCTTGGAAAGATGTTTTGCACCTTCCTGCAGCTAGTTCACGTCTCTGTGTGTATGTGTATCTATGTGTATGTGGCTGTGGGCATGTGTAGAGACATGAGATTGAGGTCACATGTCATTATCAATCAGTTGAGTCAGAGTTTCTCTGAACACAGAGCTCATTTATTGGCTACACAGGCTAGCCAGTGATCGCTGTTTCCATGATGCATCTGTCTCAGTCCTAATTTCCAGCACTACCTCTTGCTATATCTATCTTTTCTTTACTAAGGACCCAAACTAAGCTAAATTTTTATTTGTGGGGCAATAAACATTATGTCCTACCATGTTTCCATCCTCTTTGTTAAACAGTTAGGATTCTAAAGCATCTTTGGCAATCTCATCAGTTTGTCATAGGTGTGTGAAGTTCCTTGTTTCTCTGAGTATTGCAACACAACATTTCCCTTCAGAGTCAATTCTTTGATATTAATTTGTATAATAAGATAACAGCTCCTGAAACTTCTGGTTTCACAGCCTGCTTAAACCAAATCATTCAGAGTTCTTGGTGCTACATCAGTTGCTAATTTATCACTGTTTTGAAAGCCTATGATAAATTTTAATTAATTTTAATGAAACTTAATCCCAAATTTAAAAATAATTGAAAAAAAAAACCACAAGTAGATACCACTTCGCAGAACTCCGGAGATGAGTATGTAGGCAAAGTACTTGCTGCTTAAGCAGAGGAACTGCGTTCAGATCTCTATCTCCTGTGTAACACCAGCCATGGTGGTACCTACCTAGGATTCCAGGGCAGTGGGGATAAATGGGAGTTTAGCCTAAGTGAATGCTTCGAGTTCAGTGAACAAAAACCTGCCTCAAAAGAATAAGGTGTAAACTGTTAGTACAGGTGCTAACTGGTATTACCACTATGGAAATAATGGCCTAGAAATGAACTGGTTATATCTATACAAACTCCTGGGTACACACCAAAGGACTGTGTTATTCTACTACAAAGATGCTACTCCATTCATTGCTGCCGTGTTCATAATAACTTGAAAATGGAGACAGCCTGGATGTGTATCAGCTGATGGGTGGGAACAGAGAAGGTGGCACCTCTGCACAGTGGAGTTTTATTTAATGCTAAAGAAAAGTGAAATTATGAAATTTGTTGGTGAATGGGTGGAACTAGGAAGATAATTATACTGGGGTAAATCAGATCCTGAAGACAAATGTTATTTGTTTTCTCTCAAGTATGGCTTTTACCTTCCAGTCTTTAAATGTGAGCTCAACAGGGATTACCTATAGAAGCTGCTCTTCAGAGAAGCAGCAGATTCGGAGGGGGGGGGCAGAGATAGAGACAGAAAGAGAGATGGTCAAAGTGCAGAGAGTATACAGAGGAATACTCACACCCAGACAAAGACCTATATCATACTTCTTACCTTCAAGGTGCAGGAAACACACCAAAAGAGCAGATAGAGTGATTGTAAAAACCAGATGTTGGGAAGAATTTCTGTCAAGTGGCATCTTCCGGAAATGACAGGACAGTTATGCTCATGAACTCACACCAGCTGTGGTTGAGTATATAAGACCCGCACAATCTCAAGCCAATCAGCTTTCTAGCTTGAATGGTAGGAGGGATCAGAGGGTGTGGCCATAACCAGGATCTGCTAGTGGTTGATGGGTCTCTCTAATTATAGGTTTAAAAGGCGATAGAGAGTAAGTGTTGCAATAACTTGGAAAAACTGGAACCACATGATTAAGTTGGTAAAAACTTGTTGGTATAGGCATTCTGAAAAACAATTTCACAACTGCTTAAAAAGCTAAATATATAGACATCCATTCAGGAATTGCATTTTTTATGTTAACCTAAGTTAAGTAAAAACATGTCTACATAAAAATTTAGACACAACTTTTAATTGCAGCATTGTTTAAAGTAGCTCATAAGTGAAAATAACACATATCTCCACTGTGGTTTGTCAGTGAAGTTATGAATATCACTTGACAATTAAAAAGCAAATGAAGAACTAAAACACACTGAAATATAAATGAATTTTATAATCATTTTCTCAAAGTCAAAGTCACACATGCACACACATGTCCCAGAGTGCAGGGTTTTTGTAAAGGAAGATGGGAGAACCAGGGAAGTCATAGAAACAGAAAGCATTTGTGGTCGCCTCAAAGAAAGACGATCAGGTGGAGGAGAAAAGGAAAAAAGCATGGGATTTCATTAGGAACAATGAAAATATTCTGTAATGATGGGAAATGGTTACCCAAGTTTATAATATACTAAAAATCACTGAACTGTATACCTTCAAAATATAAGTTGTATAGTATGTCAGTTATACATCAATTTTTATAAGGCCATTGAGACATGGAGATGAAGTCATATTTACATTATCTAGGGACTTGCAAGTTTCTTATGTGAATTTTTTGTAATATAGAACATTATTTTTCTCATAATGAACAAAAGGGTTTTGACTGTGGAATAGAGGAAAAAACATTTCACCCTTTTATTCAAATCATTATTCATACGTAATCTAAGAGCACTCGGTTTTCCTGATCGTTAAAGCTGAAGATTTGAATTCTCAGACTTTCTCTGCAAGCTTTTTATAGAAACAGATGACATCATCAATCTAGGAATTGGACAAGCAGTTTTCGGTCCAGCAGAGCCCGGGTGCTTCCGGGGCTTAACAGCATGTCAAAAAGCCACACTGACAAGATACAGATGTGCAGGAGTCTCAACGGAGATTTGAAAAACCACTGGCTAGATACTGAGTCTAGCTCAAAACCCATAAAACCCCATTTTGATGTCTTAAGGACATCAAATAGACTATGGAGGAGTCATGGGTACCCCAACTTTACTCTTCTAGCTCTTTCTAACCTCAGAAGACCATGCTGGCTCTCAACAGCTGTCTGAATTCAAAGGAAACCATGGCTTGTCTTGAAATTTACATTGATCCGGTTTTAGCAGACACATGAGCAGTGGTGAGGAGCTGGGACAAGAGTAGTCAGCCAGCAGAACCGTCTCATTCCCACCAGCCTTCACACTTACAGTGTGCTGATTATTCCTATATTCTGGATTCTATCACTTCTCATAAGCTAAAATGCCCTACAAAAGAAATGAATTTTATATATCTTTGTATTTCAACCCTGCTTCCAAGATTGCTTGGTGGACAGTGGACCAGGAATATGGGGTGATGGGTAAGCATTTGCCTAGTGTGCTCAAGGCTCCGGGACTGATCCCCAACAAATGACAAAGACAAAATCCTAAAACATACGTCAGATGTTTGAGGTTACTCAGACTTATTTTTTTTAATTCTTTCTTTGTTGTAAGAAATTATAAGTATAATTTACTTAACTACTAATTTATAGAATTCTTGTCCCTAAGGGATGTGTAAGAGAAAATGGTTAACTTTCGAGACTTAGTAACAAGTTACATTTTTATCATATTTCTATTTTAGTTACAAACACACACACACACACACACACACACACACACACACACACACCAGGCAACTAGCTTCCCTCTGAAAAGGTGGTTTTAAAGGTCACTTACCTTCATTCATGTTGAGCTGCTGGTTCCCTCTTTCTGCAGGTAATGACAACCTACAAATGTCACCAATTCACATGCAACCAAAGGGACCATGCCTTTTAATGTTATGCTGAGGAATAACTACCAGGATGGATAAGTATTTTCAAAAAAAGAAAAGATGAAATGTTTAAAGTCTGTGTGGCCTTTGACCAGATTCTGGATGTTGAAGCAATTAGCCCTGGTACATAAAGACCTGGGTGTACACTTAATGACAGCGCATTTTAGGAAATTTTAGAAAATTTAAAAAAAAAAAAGCTTCATTTGTAAAGGACTGTAGGCTTTGTTTTTTTTTTAAGATTTTTTTTACAGATACGTTGGAGGGAGACCACTTGTTGGTTCCTGGCTGCTCAGCCCTGAAATACTCATAGAGAAACTGTATTCATTAAATCACTAATTGGCCCATAACCTCTAGCTTCTGATTGGCTAACACTTACATGTTAATTAACCCATTTCTATTCATTTGTGTATTACCACGAGGCTGTAGCTTACCAGGAGAAGTTCTGGAGTCTATCTCCAGCGGGGCTCCGTGGCTTCTTTCTGACTCCGCCTACTTTCTCCCAGCATTCAGTTTAGTTTTCCAGTCCAGCTAAGTTTTGCCATGCTAAAGGTTCATAGCAGTTCTTTATTAACCAATGGTTTTCACAGCATACAGAACGGAATCCCCCCACATCACAGATAATTGAACAAATGGAGAGTGGAGGGAACTAGAAAATGAAGGGATTACAATGGGATACATCAGTAAGAGGTTAAAATATGTGTTTCATATTCAGAGAGACACCTTATATGGTAACTTAACCCATGCATGAGCACAGGGGCTTAAAAGAGTGAAAACATTAGTTACAGTGTGAGCCCTCAATGTCACTTGAGGTTTGAATAACAAAATTAAAGTTTAGCTGATAATAGGTGAGCCTTATTTCACAGTCATAACAGTTATTATTGAGACATTCTCCAGGATTACAGCCATAATTTTAATTTGGAAAAAAATCAATAAAACTTAATGAGAAATGGAGGTTTCTGTGTTAAGCTGAATGCTGTACTGTAAATTACTATGTCAGTTAAGGGAAAATACAGGTCACTTTGTCTTAGACTTATCATCTTCTTTATCCCATATTCTTTCCTCAAATCAATGAGATGTGGATGAGTTCTTTATCACAGATACCGAAGCCTTGCTGTGCATACAAGTCCCAAATCTCAAGGAGGTGTGCCTGCCTAGGGTCACAATTGGTCCCATTTGCTCAGAATTCCCAAGGCCTCTCTGAAATCCTTTTTTCCATTTGTGGGTCAGTGGGCAAGATCCTGACTTTGTTCCTTCTAGCTCTGTCCTGTCTCTGAATGACAATACCTGTAACTCTGGATAGTTATTAGATATAAAAAGAAATGCCAGCTGAATTTCAGTGTTAATTTACCACTCAAAGTTTTCCAAACACACATAAGATATGCCAAAGGCGTATCTTTCATTTTAGGTGCATCAAGATTTTGTTTTTCATGTCTAATTCTTGCTTATCTGTCTTCCTTCCCTTTCATCTGCCACGGTACCTCATTGAAACTTAGGAATGATTAATTTGATGCTGAAGTAGGTAGTGGTGTAGTATACGCTCATTCCTTTAAATTAGCAATTGATCTCAATCCAAGCATCCTCTTCAGAGGACACCAGTTCCATTAAGTGATTGCTCAGCGGGGATCTAAGCACTATGGACTTACCTAGTTAAAACAAGGTCATTTAAGTTGACTGGCAGCCTCTTGAACTGCTTTATAATTTAAATCTTAAAATAAGCGAAACATTTTGTTTACAGCAGTACATTTTTTTTCTTGTGAGATGACCTTGCTATCCTTTGTTTCCACACTGAATACTGATTGCTTTGATTATGTATGCCTGTATCTTAAGGTGCTTTGAAGCAGCTCCACTTGGAAACACAAACTCTCCCAATAGCAGAGCCTTTCTTTCTACACGCTGTCACCACAAACGCGTGACTTCCAAGGTTAGAGGAAAACTCAGCCTTAACATTCTTCTCCTCTCGAGATCTCCGACCAGAGTGGTTTCTGTTGGGGCTCAGTGCGAGCTGCAGGCATACTGTCTAGTTCACACGCAGGTAGTGGGAGGAGGAGAGACACCTCTGTGGTAGAGGCTCCACCTTTATCTTGTCAGGGCACTTTTCTGATACAAGTTAATTATGTATGATAAGCGTACGTCTGCGAAAGCCTAAAAAAAAAAATGCTCTTTTAAGGTCTTAAACAAAACTACTCTTTTTACTCTTTCAAAGGGTCCTGTTAAAGACAGAGGGAAAGAAACAAAAAGGAAAGTGGGGGGGGGATGTAAAATGCCACCCACGTAAGGAAAATCCAACTTTAGAGGAATAATACACACACACAAACACACGAGAGAGAGAGAGAGAGAGAGAGAGAGAGATTAAAAATTATACAGTTTCATGGAGAAATTACTATACCATATCCAGTATTTCAAGGAACAGAAGCGAGTTAAGCAGCCATTCCTGTAACATAACTGAAAGTTGCCCATCAAAAGGCAGCAAAGCAGTGTAGAACGCTGGCAACCCATTGCTAAAATGGGCAAATCCCTTTGAGTAGAATGATTTAGATGACTAGAATATAAACTTTCTATGATTTTTTTTTTTTGGCTTTTTGAAACAGGGTTTTTCTTTGTAGCTCTGGCTATCCTAGAACTCACTCGGTAGACCAGGCTGGCTTCAAACTCACAGAGATCTGCCTGTCTCTGCTTTCTGAGTGCTGGGATTAAAGGTGTGGGCTACATTGCCCATTATCTGTGATCTTTTAAACCTTCTTATTTATTTTTTTTATATCTGTCAGATGGAGGGTACACAGGTGCCACAACAGGCACCGGGAGGTCAAAGGACAAGTCACAGCATTCAGGTCTCTCCTTTCACCATGTGGGTACTGGACAGAAAACTCAGGGCATCAGGCTTGACAGCAAGCACCCTTACCCACGGAACCATGCCAGTCCACAAGTATCATTATCCTAGATTGAAATTAACAATGGGAAGTGGCACTGTTGAATCTTTCTTACAAAATTGCCACAGGGAAAAAGTAATAAATTGACTGTTTAATGCATGGTGTATGTTTAAGACACGTCAAACACCTGTGTCAACAGATTTAGTCAACTGCAAATATGTACTGTCATTGGCAAGCTAAGCCAATACCTCATTCTGTGTCTGAGCTGCTCAATACTCAAAATTAAAGAAATGATACTGTCTACAGAATTCCCTTGCATCTGGTGTATGAAACAATTGATCTGACTCTCACACTATATCCACTTCACATTTTTATTATTGTTTGTGTATCTGTGTATGTGTAGTATATGCAGGTACACTTTCCCATGGGTATACATGTTGAGGTGTGTGTGTACGTGTGTGTGCATGTGTGTGTGCTGTGTGCCTCCAGGCATCAGCACACACACACACACACACACACACACACTTTGTATATAAGTAAACATTTAAGTATATAGTTATACTTATGGTAGTTCGGAGCATTGCTACACAGCTTTTCAAGAGGAAATTGTAGGTATTTGTTCTTAAAAACAGATGGCTGAGCAGTTAAGAGCACCTGCTACTCTTCCAGAGGACCCTAGCTTGTTTCTCAGAACCCACATAAGTCTGATCACAATTTACTATACTTCAAACTTCAAGGAAACTGACGTCCTCTTTGGGCCTCTGTGAGCACGCGTACACACAAGGGCTTGCATACATGTACACATGAATACCAAAACCAAAAACAAATTTCAAAATAAGGTAGAAATACTGAAAACTTTCAAGGGTTTTACATTTGGTTAAGAGAGCAATAGGTGGAACTCCCCTGTTTCTGCAGCTCATGATTCTGTTAGACACTTTAGTAACAGATACATTATAATGTACTGTTTCGGAAACAGCCTACAGTATTCATTATTTACTATACTGTTTGTTTTTTCATGGTTATTAATTGGTTGCTGAATTACATGTTCCTTTTGTGGATTCGGAGGGAGCTCTGGAAAACAGTGGAGGGCCCTGTAGCGGTCAATCCTGGCCACCTAAAGCAGCACCTGGCCCGTCATCCTTAAACTCCTGGCGTGAGGGGGCACACGTGACTGCTCGTGAAATGACTGAGTGAACACTGCTCATGGGCATGTCTCAGAGCAGTCCCTTGTTTTGTAGTTGTCGAAACAGAGGTTCAAAGTGGTTGCCAAGGTGACTACGACCTCACAGTTCGGAGCTCTAACCCATGCCAAACTCCACTCTCATTACTAATCGACTTCCAATAGCACCTTTGTTTGCCGCATTCACTGCCTTGTGATTAGCATTGTGTTCAAATTTGCATGAGATTTAGTTTAAAAATGACTTATTATTCCTTGGTTAAAAAAAAAAAGTCTTATGAAACAAGAAAGACACTGAATTCAAATTAAGAATTTTAATAATTTGTTAAATTAGATAACAATTATATCCCCCTTTAGAAAGCAATATTTTCTTCAGCATCTTTAGAAATATACAAATTTGTATTATTTATGATTTGTTAGTGAAAAACTTGAAAGTATAATAATAAGTGCCTCTGTCACTGATTTGAAGAGCCTTGGTACAAAAACTGGCATACCCAGTGGTTTGAATTACTTCTAAGTGATATCACTGGACTTCATGCAGCAGAAATTGTCGAGAAGAAGGTCTCTCATTGGGAAGGACAGAAAGTGCTTAGGTTCTAGAAGTTTCAAAGAAAGAAAGAAAGAAAGGAAGGAAGGAAAGAAGGAAGGAAAAGAAAGAAAGAAAGAAAGAAAGAAAGAAAGAAAGAAAGAACAGGATACTCTCTGAACCCATTAGATATGAGATGAGGCATGGCATGAAAAGTCAGAGTAATTTTTCCCTAAGGCTTGTCTACTTAAAACCTGATCTTCTGGGCATCGTCTCAACTGACATTCCCCTCTCAGAAGATTCTAGCTTGGGTCAGGTTGGCAAAAACTCGCCAGAACATCGTCTATATCTCTTAACTGCTTCAGGAACTTTTTTTCTAAAATAATTAAAGTTTTCTGTAACTTTAAATACATTTATTTCCTCGTGTGCATGTGTGTGCGTGTGTGTACATGTGTGTGCGTGTGTGCACGTGTGTGCGCATGTGTGTGCGTGTGTTTGCATGTGTGCGCATGTGTGTGTGCATGTGTGTGCGTTTGTGCGTGTGTGTGTGTGCATGTGTGTGCGTGTGTGTGTGCATGTGTGTTCATGTGTGTGCATGTGTGTGCGTGTGTGCATGTGTGTGTGTGCATGTGTATGTGCGTGTGTGTGTGCATGTGTATGTGTGCATGTGTATACTCATGCCACGTGCACCTGTAGAGGTCAAAGAACAATTTGTTTCAGGAGCTGGTCCTCTCCTTCCACCATGTAGATTCTGGAGACCAACCTCAGATGTCAGGCTTGGCAGCAAGCAAGTTACCCACTGAACATTGCACTAGCCCTAAAATAATCATTCTAGACTTGTAATTCTTGCTGTAGGTTTGCTTTTGATTCCCTGCTTTTATCCTTGTAGGACTCACCTTTTTCAGCAAGTATTCATTATGCAGAATGACGCATTATATTATTGCAATTTCACACATGCATGTCATGTACATGTATCACACCACATTTCCCTGGGCCTCTTCTGTCTTCTCCTCGTCTCCCTCTGGTCTGCTTCCTGTTCCCAAGTAGTCTTCCTTCTACATTTAAAATTACACATTTATACATCTCCCTACAGGAGATACATTAGCTCTCTTAACGGTCTGTTACAGTCAGGTGAAAATGGAAAGAAACTATGTAATTTCTCTTTCAGAAGGATCGCTCTCCTGAATATCTCTAGAATACTCAAGGTCACTGCTGCCCACCCAGTGACTGCAGTTTTTCAAGTTCAGCCTCACTGATGTCTCCCATATCAGTGACAAAGCTGCGGAAATCACCCACCAGTATCCCTTGACTCAGTCTTCCTGATGGCATCCACAGACTTTGTCCTGGTCCACTGTACCTGATAATAAGGATACTAACGTGGAAGGAGAAATTTTTGTTTTGTTTTGTTTTCTGGATTTTGGGAGCTTTTGTTGTTTGTATTATAGCACACACAACTTTTAATGGCAACTAAATCTAATTAGTGAAATTATCTATTAGGGAAATAGACAAATATTTTTCATTAGTAGAATGCTAATAAATTTTTTGTGAGTAGAGGGTGCTAATCTGATTGATTGATTGATTGATTGATTGATTGATTGATTGGACTCAGGATGTAGTTCAGTAGTAGAGTGAGTGATTACCATAAATGTGATCCTGAGCTCATACAGGAATCGTTTGAGATTTCTATGGCTGTCATGTAACTGTGTCATTGGGTCACTGGGATCCCTGTCTAAAGTCTCCTTAGTATTGTTGACTTTTGACCTCCTTTGACAGAACTCTGTAAGGACACACAGAGAGTAGTGTAGAAGATGAACATTTCATTGCAGGGTGAAGTAGAGCATTCTTACGAACTGAGACAGTGGCTGAGCACATTGCCTAGATCCACACTTTAGGTAGACTTTATAACATTTCAGGGCTCTAAACATATAACCAAATTTAATTAGAACATGTGAACACACACACACACACACACACACGGAGAGACACTTCTCTGTATCTCTGACACAGGCCCATACAAATCTTTAGCAATTATTTTTATCCTGTCTCAACTGAAAAATATTTAATGCCTAACAGAATGCATGTATTATAACAATCTAAAAATAAATATATGAGACAAATAGGTGTATAGGGTATATTTGTGGGTACATTTTGAAAAGGTTATTGCATAAATCCATGCCCTAGAGACACACCATGACAAAAACAGAACCAAGGGTTGGAAATAGGTTGTAAATTTGACTCTGAACTTAACCACAAAAGGCAAAGAAGAGACAAATTCGGCTACAAGAGTCATAATTCCCAAAGACTAAAAAATATGACATGTCTCCTGACTCTCCAACATGAGAAAGTTCTACCACAGAGCAGCATAGAAACACTGTGTGCCATAGACAATCATTTATTATGACTCCACATAAAAAGTAACCAACAACTTAGGAAACATAAAAGCCATTGTCAAATGTCCAAAACAATGTGGTCGGTCAGGCATGCAGGTCTCCAGAGGCTTGATTTGAGGAAAGCTTCATCAACTTCCTATCAGACTCCAAATGCACAGAAAGAACAGTGAAGGGAATGACCACATACATCGTCCTTGAACAAATGTGTCCTTCACCTTACTTGCCTCATGCACTTAACTTTTCTGAAGCTAAGTTCAAGATCATGGTCAGAGGCTAGATGTTCGCTGCACAAGGGCATTGTCTCTTGTCCTGAGGTTTCCAGTAGCAGAGCTCCCAGGAAGGAGCAGGAGGGAGTGGTGGGAATTGCAATCACAGGGGTAGGATTTAGAGAAACATAGGCAGAGGTCACTCCAATAGGAAAGTGAGGATGAAGCTGTTTGGTCCTGACTACAGGAAGATGGTTTACATTCCTTGGCAGTCAGCTGAGGAGCCTCAACCACATAAACATTTTCTTCCTTTGTCTTCCTTTATGCAGAGTTTCTGCTCTAGTATTATAGCAGCGTAAAGGGGAAAAAAAACAACCACTTCTTCGCATCACAGAAATACACCAACTATCAAGAAGAGGGGCAGTGTTAATCTTTTATTCAACCTAGTAACATCAAACTGCTGAGACTATATTACAAAAACTATCAGTAAGCAGTAAGGTAAAAATTGTTTAAAATTCTTCCAAATATACTACATATTTTCAGAGAGGACTTGGAGGATTTGAGCTGGATCTGACCTGAAAACATCCCTTCTGAATCATGAAGGCTGCCAAGAGAGGGAGGCAATCAATTGTCCTGCCCACCTGTGGCACCTTGGAACAGAACAAGGGCCAGCATGGCAAGATACAGCAATGGCATCCTTATCCTTATGGTAACCAGCGATATTCTAACTGGATCTGAGTCTAATTCAACAGGAGGAAAATTATATCTGGTACTGGGAAACTAGAAAATTACTGGAACTTGTGAGGTCATGAATCTTAGAGAATCAGCAACTGCTAATTTACTAGACCTGTGTATTTCTTTATATATTATATTTACACACACACACACACACACACACATAATTGAAAATAGATTCTTCTCTCCTACAATACATCCCTCCCCTCTCTACTCCTCCAGCTACTCCCCACCTTCTCTCTCCCCCAAGATCCAGTCCCCTCTGTTACCCCTTCAGAAAAGAGAGGGACTCCAATGTATGGTGACCAGACAGGACAAAATAGGATGCAATAAGACAAGGCAAAAGCCCTCTTATTAAGACTGGACAAGGCAACCCAAGAGGAAGAAAAGAGTCAGAGATACCCCAGCTCCTGCTGCTAGAAGTTCCAGAAGAATACCGAGCTAACAGCCATAACATATGCACAGAGGACCTGGTGCAGAAGCCAGCAGGTCCCACACTTGCTGTTTCAGCCTCTGTGAGGCCGTGTGAGCTCTGCTTTAGCTGAATTGGTGGACCATGTTCTCCTGGTGTCATGCATCCCCTTTGACCCCCACAGTCTTCCCTCCCCTCTTCTGTGGTGTTCCCTGAGCTCTGAGAACAGGGACCCAATGGAGACCTCCAATTTAGATTCTCTTCCCACATAATGTCTGGCTGTTGGTCTGTGCATCTGCTCCCATCTGCAACTGGAGGAAGTCACTCTGATGACTACTGGACAAGACACTCATCTATGAGTTTAGAAGAATATCATTCTTACTTGTGTTCTGAAACCCATTCTTATTCCCGCAGATAAGGGTGGTTCTCAGCCCTCATCAAATAAGCTTCTCATTGCAGCAGATGGAGAGGTTTACAGAAAAAAACAACTGGTCAAATTGCAGAGATTATAAAAACTGTGAGATGCTCAGCCTCAGTGAATACATCTACAATGCAACTCCTAACCCTAAGGAATTTACTTCTGAAACAGGGAGAGTTCTCTCTCTCTCTCTCTCTCTCTCTCTCTCTCTCTCTCTCTCTCTCTCATTTTTTTATTTTTAATTTTTTTTTGTTTTTTGTTTTTGAGGCAGTTTTTCTCTGTAACTTTGGGGTATGCCCTGGAACTAGCTCTTGTAGACCAGGCTGGCCTCAAACTCATAGACATTTGCCAGCCTCTGCCTCCCGAGTGCTGGAATTAAAGGCGTGTGCCACCTCCACCCAGCCGGATTATTTTTCTTTAAGGGCATTACCCCTAATGGGTCATACTCCAGTGGTTGGCTCTACACTCATGAGTATATCAACAGCACAGTATGGTGAGAGCCGAAGTTACGTGGTAGGTTTTAACTACTATGCCTTAGAGACCCATGACACAAAAATGCCTCTCACCTGCGAGCCCCTTGCCCAAGCACAGTCCCTGAAATGCTGGAGGCTGTTTTTTTTTTTTTCTGTAATATAACAAGGCACAGGCTTTCACTCCCCTAAACAAGCTTGTCCGACCCATCTGCGCCAGATGTGCTTGGTCACATGTCAGGGCATGTGCTTGCCCCTGGGGGACCTGATGGGAAACACAATGAGCTATGGGGGTTTCCTTTTTAAGCCCTTGTCCTACTGTGATTCTGGGCCATTTCCCAGGAACCTGGGTATGGACCTGGCCAGAGTCCATCCACCTGGCCAGTATTTAATTAAAGTTTGCTTCAAATTTGGCTTTAAACTGTGGTCATGCTCTTATTCTCCATCAGTGGGGTTAATAGTCAACTAAGGAAAGAGAATGCATGAATCTGGAGGGGGTGGAAGGAAGGTGGTGGATTTGGGAGGCGTTGGGGAGGGTCGGAGGGTGAGTATAAGTCTATAAAAACCAAAGGAGAGTTGGTTACATCAGCAATCCTCTTGTAGTGTGTTCTCAGTATTTCTTTGTACTTTAAGACACTAAAGACTTTGGTCTTTGGAGCTATAGCTAATGTTTATAGTTTTAGATAATGAAATTTTACATCTTTTAAATATAAATTAATTCACTAAAATGAAGATTATTATCCAAATGTGAGTGTGAAAATTATATATTTTTAAAAGCATAAGAAGATGGTACAATATTTGAGAGTAGCAGAACTATTTTTTTCATAAACATTTTCTGTTATCTAAGCTAATGGAAGACACTTGTATTCTCACATCTGCTCATTCAGTGATGCAGTAGCAATGCCACAAAGCTCCTGAAACACTCCCTTATACACTGATGAGAGAATGACAAGGGAAAAAAAATACATTTTATGCTGTTATAAAGATGAATTTAACTTAGGAATCTAGAAGGTCTTCCTACCACACTTTGAGAATTATCTGGCTACATCATGAGGGCAGGAAGGAAAGAACTCTCTTGATCAGGGCATGAGAGTTGGTTCAGTGGTTTTGATCACTTGTTGCTCTTGCAAACGACCAGGGTTTTCTTCTCAGTACCCACATGATGGCTCACAAGCACTTGTAACTCTAATTTTAAGCAGACTTATACCCTCCTCTAGTCTTCTATGGGCTCTTGCCCACACATAGGAACCCAAGGATGTGAGTATTTGTACTTATAAAATAAATAAATATAAATAAGATTTTTGATAGTGAAACCAGTCCCATGTTTTCCCCTTAAGGCATGGAAGATAGTCCTGGTTCCTGATCAAATGGGCATCTCAACTGATTTTCTACAGAAAATCAGAGTAAGAGTATCCAATGTTACTAAAAGCTGTGCTTCAATGTCAGGCTTAGCCTTTTGGATCTGTTCTCTCTTTGGAAAATTGATTTGTTTCAGCTTCCTAGAAGGTGAGGCTGGTCAAGTGCCCATCTGAAATCGGCTGACTTCAGAACTAACTCATAACACTTGAGGCTTCTAGCTTAGGAAAATGGAAGCGTGCAGTCTGAGAATTGAACTTTTCTTGTTCGACAAAGAAAGTAAGGAACAACCCTTCACAAATAACAGGAATATAGCTCAAGTGATATAAACAAGTTGAGTTTGTGGCTTAAGCAAGTGTCTATCCAAAATGAAGTTCGTGGATTAAGTTCCAGCATTTAGAAACCTGAAGCAATTGAGATCAGACTAATTGGCAACCCCAGTTGTAACACTTCAAGGATAGTCTGACTACATGAGGCTATGTTTTTGATATGTCAAAATAAAATCAAAAAAC
Source organism: Microtus oregoni (assembly GCF_018167655.1). Classification (NCBI taxonomy): domain Eukaryota; kingdom Metazoa; phylum Chordata; class Mammalia; order Rodentia; family Cricetidae; genus Microtus; species Microtus oregoni. The sequence goes on along the minus strand of NW_024543077.1, from coordinate 7,146,889 downwards.
GAAATCAACTGACCGAACAAACAACCCATAATAAAAACCCAGTGTTTTTCTACAGATTTCAGTAGGCAATGAGCTGGAGCACGGATGGATATTTCCAAGAAGACTGAGACAGTCAGGGCAAATGATTGAGTTGATACAATCCAGAGCACCTTAGGAATGAGACCTGGGTTAAGGATCGTCAAGATGAGGCTGTCTAAATCAGGCTTGTGGGAAGTCTCTGGGGATTGTCTTACTTGAGTTTTTTGAGGTGGGAAGATCTGGGCGCTGCAGGTGGCACCATTCCCTTGGCAGGGGATACTCAACTGACTTCCCTGCTATTATGAACTATAACCCAAAACTGTGAGCTAAGACAAATGCTGTCTCTCCTAAGCTGCTCGTGTCAGGGTATTCTAGCACAGCAGCCAGAGAGGACACGAAGGAGAGATCAACTTGTGCTGGGTCTTTGTGGCTTAAAAAAATTCAAAATAATGATGAAAGGCATATCCGAATGTGAAAACTAAAAAAAAAAAAACAAAAACACACAAAACCTCCAAACACAGCAAAAAGCATAGCAAGAGCAATATACCAGTAAATATACCATATACTTTCTAGAGACAAAACGTTTTGTGATGGATGAAGGAGACTTAAGCCAAGTGGTCAGGGTAAACAACAGAGTCCTTCACTGCAGGTGTTGATGCTATATGAACACCCTGCTACCACCCAGAAGAACAGTCCTGGCACTGTGGAGGCTACCTACCCAGAGATGGGACAAGAACAAAAGCCTTGCTTTGAGAAAGCTCTATGGTCTTAATTTTTAATCAACAATAGGCTGACATCTCTTTTTGACTATTCAACTTCTGTCAAGAGCATATCAATAACTACAGTTGATTAAATTATGGCCCAATATTATCTCATGTTCAAGGTATAATATATCTTATTCATAAATTACCTAAGTATAGCTTAATATCATTTGGTATAGGAATAGAGGGGGTAGAAGAGCAGATCTTTAGGAACTGATTTCAAGCTTATCAATGGATATGGTTATATCATTGACTGCTCTTTGGTGATTCATCGTTCATGCCAATGTCATGAAGAGAGAGGTCATGGACAGATACATTCGTATTTGATAGGTGATCTACTTCAACACTACGGTCTATCAACTTAGAGTGGATGGGCTTCTTGATGTCTAGTCCTGTCCTGAAGCTTACATTCTCAAGGAAGACCCCCTCCGTGCCATACACCATTAGCTTCCCATTACTCCTAGTGAACAATCATTTAACTAGACTGGTACTCTGAAAAGGCTCCTGCCCATGGGTACACACAGTCCCCGAGAAACAAACCACTTCAAGGAAAGACAGTTCTCTGGTATTCAGCATTGGAAAGGCCTTTAAGATACGTAAGTGTGAGCCGGGCTGTCCAACATGAACTTCATATGGAGTGGAGCTGGTATTTTGTTTTCTCAACTGCCTTACCTTATTTCTTATTATTCACATGCTTTAGGTTGCTGGCAGAGAAATTGCAAGTTAATTGCTGAGTCCTCTAAAGACGCCAAAACTGTGCTGGGCATTATTACTTATTCTTGAAGAAGCATGGGAGTGTAGTGAGAGCAATTTCCAGGGGGGCTTATGAGACTGACTTTGGGGTGTCTGATTTAACCAGATTGTCTGGATGTGTTTTTCAGTCTAAAACATAAAGTCGCTGCCTGAGATTTGGGTAAAGGAACTCTAAATAAGAATGATAAAGCAACTTCTAAATTCTACCTCCCAAATGCTCCTCTAAATTATTTCAGATTTCTTTTGTATGAGCTTTAGATTTTTCTTTAATTGAAATCTCTCAGCTCATGTGCATTGCTGAAAATTAAATTATGTCAATTTGTTCACATTTTCCCAAGAAACATGAGAAGTGCTGAAACATTTGTAGAAACTTCTTTAGTTGCCATAGAAAGCAACACACTTCAAAACGAATGTCTGTTAATGGAATTGGTATACTGTTTTCCAAAATCCTTATGGAATATTTTTTCACATAATCAGGTCAAGTGACTCAAATTTCTTTTAACTGTTTCAGGACTTCTGAAAATTAAGTTAAAAATCATTTTGGGATGGGAGAATATATTATCGATCATATTCTATTTGAGATGAAATGCCAAGCCCAAACATCTGTGATCAACAATATGTATTAAGATTAAAAAGTACCACTATAAAAATTCAATTGCAAAATTTTAAATCCTATTAAAACAAATTAATATCAGGCTCTTTACTCCAAGTGGCATTTTCTATATTTATGAACTAATACTTCTTATTATTAGAACTCATTTAAAGACCTGAGTAGATACAATTTGTAAGGAGAAAGCCTCATTTTTAAATTAATATTTTGAAATTTAAATATAATTACCTAATTTTCCTCTTTCTCTTTCATTCATGAGACCCCTTTTCTCCCTTTCAAATTTGTGGCCTCTTTTTTTCTTCATTGTTGTTACAGAAACACACACACACGTGCACAACGAACTCCTAAATATGCATTTTGTTTTTCTAAATTGCATATAACATTGAAAGTTGCAGATAATGAAAAGATCAAATGGTACTAAAGTGGGAAAGTGGACTGGAAGAATAATCTTTGTTTTCTTTACCATTCTGGAAAATAAGATGACCCACAATTAAATTATAGTTCTGAATTTAGTAGGCTGGAAACCATTCATTTCCGAGAACTTAAAGTTTAATTATTCTAAAAATTAATAATGACTATTATACAGTCTGAAATCTTTCCAATAAATGGCATAAAATTTTAATCTCTCAAGCTTTTCTGATAATAGAGCATGTATTTTCTTTCTTCTGAAATATCAATGCAATGGTTTTCTTCTGTATTAGAAATTGTTTTTAAAATAATTGATTTTACTTATTGCTGTCAGGAAAGACAAGAAATACCAACAATTTGAGGACCTCAGGTGATATTCATAAAAGCAGAAAGTAACACAAACTTTATTATGTGTTATTTATAAACTCTTAAATTGCATGATTGGTAGGTATATTAAAATATATAATAAAATGGATCTTGAATTTTATTCAGAATCTTGCAATACAAGTACACTTTCATAAGCATGACTTACTTTTTAGGATTCAAAATACACTTTCCCTCGCTTTATGAAGGGAACGGATCCATGCTGTTTATTTCTGGGGTTAAGAACAGCTTCCTGCCTCCTTCTTGTCACCTAAGTAAGACACTTCATTACCTGATCACTCCGTTAACTTACACAAATAAGGGAAGTAGAGAATCACATGATCCTATTACTATCTGCAGTGAATGGAAATCTAATCAAGGCTGGTGCCATAAATCTAAAACAATGCCCAAAATATAAACCCATATTTGACAAGTTAGCAGAAATAATCCCAAATCATTATTTTTGAGTATAATCATACAAGGCTCAAAGTGTTTTAAGCATGTATCTAACAAAACACATACAAAGTATAAAGTTCTTGAATGGGGGAGGGGAAAAAGACAAAGTATAAAGTTCTTAAAAGCAACTAAATGTTAATTAAGGAAATAAAGTATGATGACATAAATAACAGACATCTGGGATGACGGTTGGAAGAACCAATGAATCAGTCTCACCTTGCTATATAAATTTTATGAGACTTCAATTAAATTTTGTGCATGGACTTTCATAGATTTAGGTTGGTTGACTCTAAAGTTGACAGGGAACATGAACGGAGCGATCTATTTATTGAGATAGGGTCTCACCATGTAGGCCAGCTTGGCCTCAAACTTAAAGAAATCTGCACACCTTTGCTACTTGAGCGAGGAGATTAAAGATGTGGACCACCACATCCAGATGAGCTTGACAGCTCTGTTGAAAAGACTGGAAATATCGCCCAACATGATCTCAAGACTCATAAAGGCAGAGTAAGAATGACAATGCGGTATTAGCTGAAGGGCTAGGTACACAGATTGAGAGAAACCCATGGAGACTATGGAAATAAATTCATACAAATATAAGCAATTGATTTTCAATGAATAAATGTGGAGGTAATCTTTTCAGCAATGTCGTTGAAATACTTAGAGATGCACATTCCCAAATAGGGTGGAAAGACTTGAAATGAAGCCTCACGTCACATAAAAAAAAAAAAAACCCAAATGAATTGTAGATCTAAGAATAAAACCTTTGGAAGGAACTATAGGTGGGAAACCAATATAAATTCAGGTTAAACAAACCTTTATGAAATCTAACCACAATCCATAATGAAAAATTATCATTTGACTTTATTGAAACTTGAAATATCAGTTCTGTGAAAGCATTTGGAGTGTGTGTGTGTGTGTGTGTGTGTGTGTGTGTGTGTGTATGAGAGAGAGAGAGAGAGAGAGAGAGAGGCAGAATGTGTGTACGTGTGTTCTATGCATGCACAAGCCCGACAAGGACATCTCTCTCCTCTCCACTGCTTGGCGCACGGCACAGTAATTCTTTCTCTTTTGAATCTTCACATTTCCTTTTTGGTTATTATTCAGTGTTGTCTGATTAGCTGCTTTCTCATAAATTGGAAAACAGTTCATAAGGAAGCCCCCTCCTCATCACTAGCTCCCCTCTTGTAATAAAACAGGATTTCAACGTCCTTTTCTTTGTCTCTGGAAAAGACGTGACTGTTGACGCTATGGTAAATGAGCGAGACTTGAGGGGTGACTTTGCGGGACAGTCCCGCAGAAGTGAGAGGCTGCCTCTGGGGCGCAGGTTTGCTTCCGAGTGACTTTACACAATCCTGTAAAGCACAGCTTTCCGTGATCCTGCACCATCCCATGCTATATGAGTCTGCTTTATTGCTTACTTTTCTGAAGCATCATTACCTCTGGTACTGCACCTGGGGTCACAGCTGTGGTTGGCCCTTTGTGAAGCTCTTCAATCGTAAGGACACTCAGAAGTGTCTTCTCATGTTCTATGTCCACCACTGTCTTAGCTAATTTCTACTGCTGTAATGAGACGCTATGATAGGTGACTTAGTGTTAGAGTCCATGACTGTCAGGCAGGATGCACAGAAGCAGATTGGTGGAAACAGTTCTGAGCAGCAGCTGAGAGGTTACCTCTTGAGACCCAGCCACAGGGCAGATTGAAATGGCCTGGGCTGCTGAAGACTCAAATCCTACCTCGGTGACACACCTCCTCCAACAAGACCACACTCCTAATCCTTCCCAAAGAGTTCCACAAACTGGGGGCAAGTATTCAAATGGATCAGCCTGTTGGGGGCGCTGTCCTTCAAGCCACAAAGGCAAAGGCTTTTGATGGGGAATCTCTGTCAGCCAATGGTCTTTAAGAGGTGGGACCAGGTTAGGGCTTGACGTTTTGGGTAACCAGAGAAAAAAGCCAGCCTGCCCAGGGGTTGCTCTCCCTGTGGTTTTCACACTACACAAGTGAGGTTGGACTTCTCATTCCTGTTTCATGAGTTTGCCTCTTATAATAAAATATATATATATATATATATATATATATATATATATATATATATATAAAATTGGTTAATCTTGGAGTAAGCTTGGGATTCTTTGACCCACATCTCACAACAGGCTTTAATGTAAATTGTGTATTTCCCAAGATTAAAAAACTGGCTCTTTATCCCTGGCACCTTATGTAATGCTTGTTGCTGGTTTGAAGGGGTTACTAACTTTAAATGCTTTCATTTCAGAGAGTATACTACTCAATGGGCCTCTTAGAAGGAATGCCTCAGGCCTGGCTGTAAGAATTTATACTTAATGTATCTCGGTCAGATGGTTCTACTGCAGCCTTAGCTCTGTTTTCCTACTAGAGAGGAGGTTTTAGGCCTGTTTTACCAATGACGTCATTTCTGGTTCCTGTAAGCACTGACACAGACTTGCACTGAAAGTGTTGAAAAAAAGAAAAAAAAAAACTAAAAAGCTGTCCATAGCTGTGTGCACTTGTTCATCTAAACAATGGATTTCATACTTTACTGTTATGACTCAATTCGTTATTGTTAGGAAGGATTCTGAGTGCAGTGGCAAATGGAATCTAACAATGAATCATTAGGTTTTGAAGATAGCATCTGCATGAACGAAGCTTACACAGCTTCAGCTCACTCTGTAAAGGGAACTGGTTACAGGCCCTGTTTTAGCTGCAGACAAAAGCCAGGCCACTTTCTGCTATGTCCCGGCTATCAAAATTTTAACACTAAACGGTTTGTCATTTTTTATTAACTGTGCTTTTTTTTCTTGGTGACACTCTTGAGAAATCGTCCAGTGTTTTATAATATCTGCAAATGTTATGCAAATTTTGGTCACACATAAAGTAGTAATTTTCTTTCTCACTTGGGTTGAATTTACTTTTAAGTATATGAGTCACATACATAAAAATAAGTCATAAATATTGCTCACCGTGTGCCTCAGCACTTCCTCTGCCCCCTTTCCTGGTGTTTCATTGGTGACATTTTTCAAATCAAATCCAGCTAATCCAGGGTTCAGTCTCCCAACAGGAAATCGGTTCAGTGAGCAGGAATCAAAATGACAAAAGAAATGCCCACTTGGAGGATCTTTTCAAATACTTTGCTCATTGAAAAAAAAAAAAAATGTAAGCCTCTAGATTCTTCTAACTTCTATGCTCTGATTTTTCAGTCTGGATTTAACTGTGAGGAAAAAACTTTGAAAACCATATAATCCATCAATATTATATTTGCTTGAGCTAGAGTTTCATGCAACATCAAAGTATTTTCATGGCTTTGATATTCTCCCTTTCTTAATTATGTCAGCTCTAGACATACTGAGCTTAATACTTTTCTCCTGTTATTAGAAACTAACACGTTATCAAGAATTCATAACATCCATTACTGGAAACATATTTTGACTTATATTTATGGTAGTGGTTAGTCTAAGAGGAAAACATTTTTTTTCAAATTATACATGTAAATTGAGAATTACTTTGTTCAGTATGGCTGTGTGTATGATTGGTAAACAGTAATAGCTGTCTACAATCTATCCTCATGATAACCATGCCATTTGTATTAAAAACAAGAGTCAAAATGGATAAAATTGTAGTTAATAGATTGGCAAGCCTCATGTGAGATATCACTTAGAGATGATCTGTACGAACAAACTTGATCACTTCTACATGAATTGTAAGATGACCGCACAGTTGAGAGGGAGGTAGCATGATGCAGCAAACACTGACTGACTCCTCGTGAGAATGGTCCCTTGATACCGGCTGCTCCTTAAGTGCAGCTGTGTCTGCATGTCACCATCTAGGGTGCAAAATTTGCATTAGAGTTCATGCTTCCCATGGGCTCTTCCGTGCTGCAGCTGCCTTAGGATTTGCTCTAGTGCTGCACGTTCTATGGGATGCTAACCCATCAAGGAAGTTCAAGTTCTAATGCCTTTCCTCCACAATTAAAGTTTAATGGAGAGGATCTTCAGTGCCCTAAAAACAAATACTCTGCACTTCATTTTGTTGCTTTCAGTGTGACCAGCACTTTCTCGTATGACCCCACACAGCTCTATTTGTTAATGCGGATGACTAGATGCCTCGGGGTAGAAAAGGTCATTTTTGTCAAATGTAAATTGCAACATTTCACTGCACTACAAAAAGAGCAAGATGGGTGCGTTTATTTGCATTTAGAGAAAATCTAAAGCTAAAATCCTGACTCTCAAAACCTATGTGATTTCGCTGTTGCACAGCAAGACAGTATTAGATTTATTTCTTGATGCACCTCTGTATGCCCTCTATTCTTAATGACAAAGGTGTGCTGGGGAATAGCATGGCTAGCTAAGAAGAAGTTGTGCATCCCCCTCCTATGACCGTGGTAACTAAGATCACTCATAGATGGTGTTGATCTGGGAACTTTGCACACAGTAGTTTCTGGGTAAAACATAACATTCAGAAGTAGTCTACCAGGGTTACATACAACACAGCTGCCATTTAAAAGAACTAAAAGTGTTGAAATGACAGCTCAGTGATGAGGAACACTGGCTGCTCCAGGACATGACCCAGGCTTGTTCCCAGCACCCACAGGGCAGCGGACAAGCACCCCTACATCCAGTTTCAGGGGTCATTTCTGGCCTCCCTAGGCACATGACCGTATACGTACATGCATTCAGAAAATTACTCACACAGATGAAATAAACATAGATATTTAAATTTATAAAAATATTTTAAAGTATAAGAACAAAAAATCTTGTATAACTATTTTGGTAAAGACTCAAAGCAATTAAATTTGTAATGCTTGATGAATGTAAGTTTATACAAAAAAAATCAAATACCTTGTTTACTTATGAACCATTGCAACAAGAATATAAAATATTGAAAAGCAAACAGGTTTTAGGACATTTAAGTAAAAAAATCTTCAAGATCTTTCAAAACACAAACATCAATAACAAAATCCATTCCATTAATGTATTCCCCCCCCCCCGTGGTTCCTCTATGGTTTACAAAGGAAGTACAAGTTTCTCTTTTCCAATACAAATACTGTCCAGTGGTTGTCAGAGAGAGGATGGTCAGCAATGGTTCTAGAGTACACAATGGCTTCAAGGCTTCAGCCCCTCTTTTGAGTATCAAACTGTGGTGTTTCCTGAAACAATATGATATAGATGGGTCTTCTATCTAGCTGTTGCTTTCATTGGTTAATTAATAAAGAAAACTGCTTGGCCTGATAGGTCAGAATATAGGTGGGTGGAGTAGACAGAACAGAATGCTGGGAAGAAGGGAAGTGAGGCAGACGCTATAGCTCTCCTCTCCAAGATGGACGCAGGTTAAAATCCTTCCTGGTAAGCCACCACCTCGTGGTGCTACACAGATTATTAGAAATGGGTTAATCAAGATGTGAGAATTAGCCAGTAAGAGGCTCGGGCTAATGGGCCAAGCAGTGTTTAAAAAAATATAGTTTCCATGTAGTTATTTCGGGTGTAAAGGTAGGCCGGGTGGCAGGACGCAGCCCACCGCTCCATCTACAACAACAACAAAGAATCCCCGTGCAATTAAGAGCGTAATCTTGAAGGAGCTCTGCTGCTCTCGCAACCCGTTCATTTTGGCTGTGCTCAGGAGACCCAGTGTGCCCGTCATTACGTACAGACGCTGAGTGCTTGTCTTCTGATTACTGAATCCAGGGTGCTATATTTCAGGTTAGGCAATTTGCAATCTCCAGGTTTCTAAATAAAACATGTAGATGTCTGCTGCTGAGAGAAAATTTGTTTTGAAAATAAAACTCTCAGTGCTTAACTTACTTCCCAAGTGGTAAGCAAAGTACTCACAAGCATAAACACGTTTTTCTTGCCCAGCATAACATACTGTAATATGGTTAAACATGGTGTAGCTTCTGGGTTATTAAACAATAAAACATGAAATTTCTTGGGTCAGGTGTAAGTATGTTCCATAATTTACATGAAGTGGCATCCTTATTGCCCATTTGTATTACTTTCCACCATAGCTTCACTCTGAACTTGAAACTCCTCTGAAGCATGTGGCAATGACTCAGCCAAATACAAACGGACATGAGAAAACTTGCATGGCTCTTCGAGAATCCCCCACACTCACGGGAGAAGTGACGTCAAGTCTGACTGGGTCAGACAGTAGAATCACTTATGTATATATTAGCTATAGTGCCATCATTATTTCATCACTTTTCTCTATAATTATGAAAAATCAATATTAAAACCCACAAAAATAAAACATAACATATTTTATAACCTATTTCTTTTTCTTTGGATGTTAGTGATCTTGGGATTCATAACCTCTAAGAAATTACCAGTTATCAGTAATGTCCGTGTCTGTCATTCCTTCTTGGGTTTATAACAGTCATTTCTGGATCATGGATTATGAGCTAAACTGACCATTTTCAGGCATATCCTATTAAATCTTCTCCAGACAGATGAGGCCAAAAACTTAGAGGAGAAAGAAGGCAAAGCATGAAGGCCTGGCTTCCTGAATGGGTCCTAGTCCTTCCTCTCTATCCCTGAGGTCACTCCTCCTACTGGACTGTGAATGACAAACTCTTGTTGTCCAAGGCTGCTGATATTTTGGGATTGTTTCTAATAACAGACCACTATCAGTTTCCTATCAATATTTTTATCAAGTCTAAGCAGAATGTGTCTATATTAATGCTTTTAAGTCCTTGAGTTTTAAGAAAATTAAATAGTGATAGAAACTTCAAAATAATTTCTGGACAAAGATTAATCTTATCATGGAGTTCCTAAGGCCAAGTTTAATGTAATTACATGAAAAACGTGAAGTTCCATATTTATGTGGAATGGAAGATCTATTTTCAGATATTCTCAATAGTAACATAAAATCATTGTGTTCAGAAGAAGTAGAAAAGTTGCTCCTTTCATTATAGCTGATGTTTTACTGAAGGTCCACACAGAGACTATAATACTGAAGGGTTCTAAGGAAATGTTAATCTTAGCTGATAGTGGATTAAAGAGTCACAAACTAAAAGTATTCAGGGGAAGAGCAGTCTTGCATGACTTTAGTCAAGCCCTGAAGGGTGTGCAAACAAAGCCCTCCCTAGAAATGAAGCCCAAATTTGATAGATTATACAGAAGAACAAAAGAAAAGTTTGGGGGAATAAAAGAAGTCAAACATCTTTCCCGAAAAGAGACCTCACCAAAAAAAAAAAATCAGCCAATGGAACAGAATCCAAAATGGGAAAAGACTATTTAGTTCGTGGTTAATGGCTTTCACTAGTTCTGTTCAGAGGAAGGAAAGAAATTGATTATTGAACCCATGACACTTTTACTTGTATGCAACACTGTAGAGAACATTCTCATTATGAACTGTATCTTTGCTCACATTCAGCAAATCATTTTGACATTCGTATTACATCTTAAACTCAAGAGTCTCTGTGCTAATTCACATTGGGTCCTTCAAAGGTCAAAGAGCCAATGCTTGCAGACGACTGAATTTACAATGCTTATTTCCACCAATTTGTAAAGAATAGTCATGTTTGTACCCTTTAAGGCCATCCTTGGAAGGATATTCCAAACTCAGTTATTCTTAGGGGGAAGAGACATGAGGATCATGTAAAGTTCTAATGCAGTCTGATCTACATAGTGAATTCCAGGGTAGCTGTGGCTACATTAAAGTATCCAACAAATTGAGACAGAAAGACAGACAGAGAGAGAGAGAGAGAGAGAGAGAGAGAGAGAGAGAGAGCAAAAAACAGCAACAACCAAAAAAAAGATAGCCACAGCAAAAAATCAATTGTCTGCCATGTATTTTTCTCAACATATGAGGCACACGTCCAGCAAGTCATGAGCAGAGTGGAGAACCAAAACACACAAGGACCTGCCTTCACTAGTTAAAGTGCGATTTTCAAACATCATCCACAATTTCTAACCTCAGCAATTGCATAGTTCCTTCTAATGGATCAAAAGTGGGCACAATGGTAGTCATCTACAAAGTACATAGAATCCAGGAGCATCAGGTATGCCTTTCCTTTCTTAGCTACCTCACAACATTCTAACCATAGGACACAGAAGATGGGCCACAAAGGTCTTCAGAACACATCTTTCGGACCACAGTATAAATTTATAATCTGCAATGCTATTCAGACTGCACAATATATCTGCCTTCATTGAAATAAGAATGAGAAGCCTGAGCTTAGGAAAGGCATTTTGTAAAGTATTATTCTCAGGGGTAAAGACAAGAGGAAGAATTGTTAATAAATTTATTCTTTATTTGTTAAGCAATAGCATAGGACCTTTCTCCACTGAGATATGACCAGCACTGTGGCCTCCAGCGTGTAACTCTATTATGACACATAAAATTTGATGTCTTACGTCTTTGTGAGCAAGGAGAAAACTGAGGAAAAGAAATACTGAGAGATCAAGGAGGGTCCATCAGTTATATTCACAGAGCAACACATTCCTTCGATGTTGGTCCAGCCCGCACTTCCTAAGAAGAGACCATGCACATCGAGTGGCCAATGAATTTATTTGTAGTAGAAGGAAAATCCAATAAACCAACCCATTTCATTATATGTCTGGGTAACTGGGTGGTGCTGTCAATATGATAAATATACCTTTGTGCAGTCGGATATTTTCCATCTGAGATCATTCATTGACTGAACTGACCAGTCATTCTTCATGTGAAGTTGCTGCAAAATGGAATAATTAAAACTCTCTCCAGATTAATTCTCCCATAAATTTGAAATAGTCATAACAGAAGTGTGTTCGGTAGTTTTCACCCAACAACATATGAAAATACCAAAATGCAACAGTTAAAAACATTGTATGCAGACACAAAAATGCAATCACTGAAAACATATTTGAACAATTCTCCAAGGTGAAGAACGAACCTTGTCTTTTTGTCTCATTGGTGCTTACTTGATTGTAATAACCATCCTGTTAAAAGCTTTCTGTAGTTTTTATCCCTGTTACTTACTAAGCAAAGGAAATAAACCAAAAGATTTTTTTATTTCTGTGTGATACAGGTATGTCTTAACTTTGTCTAAGCTTGTCCTTGCTCCTGCTCATGTATGTAGTTAATGTACCAACCCACATTTCCAATAATTTTAGGTCTTTACATTGGCGCTTCATTTCTGAAAACATTTTCCATAAAAATAAATAAAGGAGCATCACTAAAGACAATAAGATATGCTTGGGCGGTGGTGCTGCATGCCTTTAATCCCAGTACTCAGGAGACAGAGGCAGGTGGATCTCTGTGAGTTCAAGGCCAGCTGGTCTACAAGAGCTAGTTCCAGGACAGGTTCCATAGCTACAGAGAAACCCTGTCTCAAAAACCCAAAAACAAAAAAAAAAACAAAAAAGACAATAAAAAAACATATGAATTGTTTAGTACACAAAATCAAAGTACCTTTAAAACTAACACTTAAATATTCTATATTTAAATTTCATTTTAATGTTTTATTTTACATACCAACCACAGTTCACTCTCCCCTCCCATCTTCCCCTACCCCACCCTTATCCACTCCTCACAAAGGGTAAGACCTCCCATGGGGAGTCCACAAAGCCTGGTACATTAAGGTGAGGCAGGACCAAGTCCCTCCCCACTGCATGAAGTCTGAAAAGGCATCATACCATAGGGTATAAGCTCTAAAAGCCAGTGCAGGTACCAGGGATAGATCCTGGTTCCACTGCCAGGAGCCCCACAAACAGACCAAGACACTCAACTGTCCCCCGCATGCAGAGGGTCTAGTTCACTCCCATGCAGACTCCCCAGCAGGTGACCTAGAGTCTGTGAGCTCACACTAGCTTGGGTCAACATTCTCTGTGGGTTTGCCAGCATGATCTTGACCCCTCTCCCCCTTGCTCAACTTCGTTTTCTTCAACTGAACTCCCTGAGCCTGGACCAGTGCTTCTCTATGGACCTCTGAATCTGCTTCCATCAACTACTGCATGAAGGCTCTATGGTAACAATTAAGTAGGTCACAATTCCGGTTACAGGAAAAGGCTGGTTTCAGACACCCTCTCCACAACCATTAGGGGTCTTAGCTGGGCTCCTCCTTGTGGATTCCTGGGAATTTCCATAACTCCAGCTTTCTCCCTAACTCTTAATGGCTCCCTCTATCAAGACATCTCTTTCATTGCTCTCCCACTCCATCCCTCCCCCAACTCCACCATCCTGTTCCCTCATGTTCTCTTCCCTCAATCCCCTCCCCTCTTCCTCCCCCAACTCACAGTTTACCCCAGAGTTCTCATCTATTTCCCCTTCCCAGGGCAATCCCTGCATGTCCCTCTCAGGATCCTCCTTGTTACCTAGCTTCTCTGGGGAGATGGATTAGAGCCTGGTTATCCTTTGCTTTGTATCTAGTATCTACTTATGAGTGAGTACATAGAATGTTTGTCTTTCTGCATCTGGGTTACCTCACTCAGGATGATTTTTTTCTAGTTCCATCCATTTGCTGTAAATTCCATTGTGTCATTGTTTCTTTACAGCTGAGTAATACTGTATTGTGTAAGTGTACCACATGTTCTTTATCCATTGTTCCTCTGAGGGACTTCTAGGTTGTTTCCAGGTTCTATCTATTATGAATAATGTTGCTATGAACATAGTTGAGTATGATTGAGCATCCTTCGGATATATTCCCAAGAGTGATAATTCTGGGTCTTAGATGGAGTCCCAATTTTCTGAGAAGCCACAGTACTGATTCCAAAGTGACTGTACTAGTTTGATGTGGGAGTCCTTCTGTATATGGGTTGCTTTTATTGGCTAATGAATAAAGCAGTTTCAGCCAATGGCTTAACAGTATAAAACCAGGTGGGAAATCTAACAGAGAAGTATATAGAGAGAAGGCAGAGTCAAGGAGATGTCAGCCAGTTGCCATGGAAACAAAACATGTAAAAAGTGAGATAACACCAGGGCCACACGAAAGTACACAAACTAATAGAAATAAGTAAATTTAAGATGAAGGAGCTAGCTAGAAATATGTCTGAGCCATCAGTCAAACAGTGTTGTAATTAACATAGTTTCAATGTGATTATTCAGGTCTGGATGGCCAGGAAACAAAAGCACAGCCTCTGTTTACACAAGTTTGTTCTCCCTCTAGCAGTGGAGGAGTGTCCTACCTACCCCACATCCTCTCCAGCATAAGTTGTCATCCGTGTTTTTGATCTTAGCCAGCCTGACAGGTATAAGATGGAATCTCAGAGTCCTTTTGATTTGCATTTCACCTGTCAGATGCAGAGTTGATGAAGAGCTTTCCCCATTCTCTGGGCTGTGATTTTGTCTTATTTAATGTGTCCTTTGCCTTACAGAAGATTTTCAGTTGCAGGAGGTCCCATTTATTGATTGTTGCTCTCAGTGTCTGTGCTGCTGGGGTTATATTGAGGGGGTGGTCTCCTTTGCCCATGCATTCAAAGTGACTTCATACTTTCTCTTCTATCGGGTTTAGTGTAACTGGACTTATATTGAGGTCTGTGATCCACTTGGCCTTGAGGTTTGTGCTTGATAATAGATAACAGATATGGATTTATTTGCATGTTGATATCCAATTATGCCAGAACAATTTGTTGAAGATGCTCTCTCTTCCCCTTTGTGTAGTTTTGGCTTCTTTGTCAACAATTGGATGTCCAAAAGTGTGTGGATTGATGTCAGGGTCTTCAATTCAACTCTATTGGTCCACATATCTGTTTTGATGCTAATACCTAGCTGTTTTTATAGCTCTATAGGAGAGTTTGAAGTCAGGCATTGTGATGCCTCCAGAAGTCCTTTATTGTAAAGGATTGTTTTAGCTATCCTGGGTTTTTTGTTTTTCCATATGAAGTTTAGTATTGTTCTTTTGAGGTCTGTGTTGGGATTTAATGGAGATCGCATTGAATCTGTAGATTGCTTTTGGTAAGATTGCCATTTTTATTATGTTGATTCTACTTATCCAAGAGCATGGGAGATCTATCTTTCAATTTTTTTAAATATCTTCTTCAATTTCTGTCTTCAAAGACTTAAAGTTCTTATGATACATGTCTTTCATTTGTTTGGTTAGAGTCACCCCCAAGATGTTTTATATGATTTGTATTCATTGTTCCTGTTGTAAAGGGTGATGTTTCTCTGATTTCTTTCTTGGCCGATTTATCATTTATACATAGGAAGGCTACTGATTGTTTTGGAATTAATCTTAATCTCATACCCCCCCCAACATTACCAAAGGTGTTTATCAGATGTAACAGTTCCCTCGGGTCACTTACGTATATTATCAAATCAATTGCAAATATCAAAAAATTGACATCTTACTCTCCAGCTTGTATCCTCTTGATCTCCTTTTATTGTCTTATTCCTCTAGCTAGAACTTTGAGTACTATTTTGGGTACATGTAGAAAGAGTGAACAGCCTTGACTTATTCTTGATTTTAGTGAAATCGCTTTGAGTTTCCTTCCTTAATTGATGTTACCTGTTGGCTTGCTGTAAATTGCCTTTATTATGTTTAGGCATGTTATTTGTATCCCTGATCTCTCAATGACCTGGAGAGGAAGTGGTGTTGGATCTTGTCGAAGGCTTTTTCAGCATCTAATGAGATAGTTGTGTTTTTTTTTTCTATCCGTTGTTTATATGGTGGATTACATTAACAGATTTTCATATGTTGAACCATCGCTGCATCTCTGGGATAAAGTCTACTTGATCATGGTGGATTTTTTTTTAATGTGTTCGTAATTTGGTTTGCCAATATTATATTGAATATTTTTGCAGCAGTATTCATGAGGGAGATTGGACTGTAATGTTCTTTCTTTGTTTCAACTTTGTGTGGTTTGGGTATCAAGGTAACTGTAGCCTCACAAAAGGAGCTTGACAATGTTTTTTTCTATTTCCTTTGTTTGGAATAATTTGAGGAGTACTAGTTTTAGCTCTTCTTTGAAATTCTGGTAGAATTCTTTTCTGTGAGACTTTTAATGACTGCTTCTATTTCTTTTGGGATTATAGGTCTACTTAAATTGTTTATTTGGTCTTGATTTCCTTTTGGTATGTGGCACCTACTCAGAAAATTGTCCGGTTATTTAAAATTTTTCCAATTTTGTGGAGTACAGCTTTTTGTAGTATGACCTAAAGATTCTCTGGTTTTCCTGGATGTCTGTTGTTATGTCCCCCTTTTCATTTCTGATTTTGTTAATTTGGATGTTCTCTCTTTGTCTTTTGGTTAATTTGGATAAGGATTTGTCTATCTGGTTGATTTTCTTGAAGAACCAACTCTTTATTTCATTGATTCTTTGTATTGCTCTCTTTGCTTCTTGTTTGCTTATTTCAGCCCTCACTTTATTTCCGTCCTCCACTCCTCCTGGCTGAATCTGCTTCTTTTTATTCTGTAGCTTTCAGGGGTGCTGTTAAATCGCTAGTGTGAGATTTCTCCACTTTCTTGACGTAGGCTCTTAGTGCCATGAACTTTCTTCTTTGCGCTGCTTTCATAGTGTCCCATAAGTTTGGGTATGTTGTACATTTCATTGAATTCTGAGAAGCCTTTAATTTCTTTCTTTATTTCTTCCTTGTCCCAGTGGTAATTCAGTTGAGCATTATTCAGTTTCCATGACTTTGTAAGAGCTCTGTATTGTATTTGTATTGTTGTTGAGTTCTGGCTTTAAGTCATGGTGATACAATAAGATACAGTGATTTATTCCATTTTTTTTAATCTGTTGCTTTGCTTTGTGACCGAGTATATGATCAGTTTTACAGAGGGTTCCATGATTTGCTGAGAATTTGTGTGTGTGTGTGTGTGTGTGTGTGTGTGTGTGTGTGTGTTTGGGTGGAATATTCTAAAGATGTCTGTTAAACCCATTTGAATCATAACATCTGTTAGCTCCTTTATTTCTCTGTTAATTTCTGTCTGGCAGATCTGTTCATTGCTGAGAGTGGGGTGTTGAAGTCACCCGCAATTAGTGTGTGTGATTTAAGTTTTAGTAATATTTCTTTTACATATATTAGTGATTTTGTATTTGGGGCATAAATGTTAAGAATTGAGACTTTAACTTGATGAATTTTTCCTGTGATAAATATGAAGTGTCCTTCTCCATCTCCTTTGATTAGCTTAGGATAGCTACACCAGCTTGCCTTTAAGTCCATTGGATTGGAAAGTCTCAGTTTTTTATCTTCCTCAGAATGAGGTATTGCCTCAGGATAAACTATTGAGACTCAGGCCTCTATTGAGCTTGTCATGGCTGGGTCCTACAGACCAGGCCGGCCTTGAACTAACAAAGATCCACCTCCCTCTGCCTCCTGAGTGCTAGGATTAAAGACAATTAAAGGTATGTGCCACCACCGCCCGGCTTAAATATTCTTTTAGGAAAGGTTGAATGTGGTTATATGAACCAGACTTGTACAACCATCTACAAATAAAATGAGAAAAATCTAACCGGGTGTTGATGGTGACCCACACCTTTAATCCCAGCACTCGGAAGGCAGAGGCAGGTGGAGCTCTATGAGTTCGAGACCAGCCTGGTCTACAAGAGTTAGTCACAGAACAGGTTACAGAGAAACCTTGTCTCTAAAGACAGACAGACAGAGGGAGAGAGGCAGACAGACAGAGACAGACAGATGGAAAGACAGAGAGAGAGAGAGAAAAATCTAGATAGACTTCCAAATTATCTTAACAACAAAATCTCTCTATGGAAAAAATTTATTTATTCAAATCATTCGTTCATTCATTTTCAACAAAGACATCTGAGCTACTTCTAAAATTCATGGCTTCTGTCTTAAAGCTTTCTGTTAGCTATTTTATAGTGGCAAAGCCCTTCAATGGCAACAGTTGTTTCAACGTTTCCAGCCGTGGTTCATTGCTGAGCACTCAAGAATGGGATGTTGTAGAAAGCACTAATAACTAGCATGACTCTGGCCAAGGAGAACCACACTTGGTTGTCAGTGAAAGCAGCAGACTATGTATGGATGAGAGAAGGGCAAATAAACTAGAAATCATCCAAATGTTGTAATATTAAATATTAAATTCTTGGTGTTAAGTTACAAATCCAATCAGTCATGTTCTAGCACCCACCATTGTCATAAAGTCACCTCTCATAACTGTAATTTAAAATTGCCAAGAGGACAGAGAATGTATATTCTAAACTCCTGAAGGGAGCAGGAGTTCCCAGAAAATGTTCCATGATCCTATCAATGGGTATGAGTATACATTTCCTACAGTAGACAATACATTTTATTACCAGCAACTGCTAAGAGATCCTGATGTTCCTCTTGGAATCCTATGAACTCTTCCAGTTAATTCTAGATCGATTCTATTGCAGCAACAAAATTATCTCCATGATTCATAGAATTTGAGACTGTATACTTAATGACACCTTAGGATAGACAGCTCTTTGCTATGGCAAGCTGTCTGGTGCATTGTGGGTATCAAATAGTATGTCTATGCCACATGTTATTAACCTACTTCTGTACAAGTTGGAAAAACCAAAGTGTCTCCAGATATTCCATTTTGAGAACAAAAGCTTTTAAAAAAAAATAGTGAGGTTTTTTTTTTTATCCCATTCATAGCCAATATGTCCATCAAAAATTGACTGGAAATGAGGCTAAAAACTGTTGGATGAGCAGTTGAGAAAATAATTTCACTTACAAAGGATCAGAGTTCAGTTCCCAGCACTCAGGGCTGGCAACTCACAAGTGCTCATAACTTTTCCTGCAGGGAACGGGGCATCCTCTTCTGCATGCGGCATAAACCCTCACAGATAACACAGACAGACACAAACACAGCCACAGCAGGTAGGAGCATCCCACGATGCTCTTCTCTATGGGACACCGGTTGGTAAAGCTGACAGCACCTGCACGTCCTCCAGACACAGGGGTAGACAGAAAACAACGATTAAGTGTGCAATTTGCACAGGAGCTCTTAAAATTGCGCTTAAAAGTGATACGTTATCCCTGTGCTACTGACTCGGGTACAAACAAATCATCTGGTTATGCCTAAATTCAATGAGAGCTAAAACATGGAGCCCGCTCTGCTGGTGATCTAAAATAGTATTATCACAATGGGATTTAAAAATGTGTTTTGGAGCATAAATTCTGATGGTCACATTTTTCAGTAAACGCAAATGGCAACCACATCTCTAAAATCCAACCACCTTCCTTGTTCACAGACCGACAGGGCGGTGATTGTACAGGACTGATATATTTTTTTATTGTTCTTTCAATCGCTACATAAATTGCTTTTTTCACTTAGCTATTTACACTAGTGGAATCCACGGTAGAATAATAGTATTTGTAGCTTCTTTATTTAAATAACAGAAGGCATATGAAGAGCAAATAAACCATCCCCAAAATTGCGAGAGAAATCTGAACCTTTGCTTAATAGAATGACTTCCTGCTCCCTTATGTAGAGCTCCCTTTGGCAGGCTGGAGTTTAGAATACCCTTTTCTCAACAGTATGTAACCATAATTCTTTATGGCTCTTATTTCCAGCCAAAGGCCCCATCTCCTCAATTCTCTTTGGATAAATTGTTGTAGCCAGACTACCCGCTGTCGAGAAGCGAAGCTCTGGTTATTCTATGAGGTTTGTTCATGGGCAGTGGTGCAGAGTAGAATAAATACAGTAATTGTATTTTCCACAGAACTTTATGGCTACAAGCTGGGTGTCTGCGTGAATAACTAGCCTGTACTGGGTAGCCATTGTGTAGAGGCTTTGCGAGTCTTCCTCGGGTATTCCCTAGACCCGCCAGAGACACAATGCTCTCAGGGTTTTTTAACTTAATCATTCACAGTTTCATAGCCTGCAAAATTCCATAGTTTCAGCCAATGAACACTTTAAGTCAGGCTAGGCAAAACTTGTCCAGCTACCCCTTACTTCCTCTTCGGTGTGTTCTAACAGGTATTTGTGATGGTAGGTGTTGTCATCTCATCAGAGTCTAGGATCACCTAGGAGACAAGCGGCTGCCCACTCCTGGAGTTTATCTTGACTGGGTTGACTGGTGTGTGGAGATCCATCGTGTCTGTGGTTCAGTCTGTCTCCGCAGCAGGGAAGACTGAACTGCAGGAAAGGAAGAAGGCAAGCTAAGCACTAGCACACCCAGCCATCGCTCTCTCTTCCTGATCACGGGAGAGAAGGGAGCAGCTGCTTCTAGCTTGGTTTCCGGCTTGGCGGGCTGCAAGCCAGAACACACCTTCTCCCTTTACGTTGCTTTTATTACAGCAACAGAATAAGAAACCAGGACATAATCGTGTAAATCTCAGCTTTATTTCCATGATTCAGAGTTCTCTCTGCCCACAGGGAGATGACAACTGTGATATTCTGGTATATACCATTCCATGAACATTTCAGAAAGTAAAATGAGAACCAGTTCCCATATTCAAAAACATAGTGATGATGTAGCTCTTCTGCTTTGATGACGATGACCTGCTGCAACAATGTAACAACCGCCCGGCAACAATATAACACTCGCCCTGCAACAATGTAACAACCGCCCGCAACAATGTAGCCTCTGCCCTGCAACAATATAACAACCGCCCTGATTCTGCACATGGGGAACGCTTCTAGGGGTTAGCTTTTAAAGATAATACTGTCTTGACATCTCCGTATACATTCTTTTGTGTTCAAACCCATTTTCTTAAGTTAAATTGCCGGCACAGAAGACTTATAATTTTAAGCGTTTCAAACATAATCCCAAATTATTCTATAAAAGACTTACTAGCGTATGTTGTTAGCAATAGTGCAATTTTCAAAACAAATTGTACTCTCCAAGAATTCAAGAATTCTGCTGATTTAAAAGCAGAAAATGTTCGCATTGAATTTTACTTTTGTAATTATCCATGACCTTAAACCATTTTTCTTTTTTCGGGGGCGGGGGCGCTCTGATATGTCTTTCTGCATAAGTTGCCAGTTTCTAGCCTGAGCCCGTTTCTCTTCTGGATTTTTCCTGCAAGACCTTTAAATGGAAGATTCTCCTCAGACCGGTTATTTTTCCTTGATGCATAGTTTTGACTTCCAGTATGGAAACTGATTAATATTGAGGAGTCACAGTTGAGAGTCTGAGTTCATTCCATTTAATCTCTTAGTTTTAATTTATTTTTGACTGCAACATTGGGAACCAGGAATCATAGTTTCGAGAAGAAAACTGAAAATACTATGCTGATCCTAGGACATCCAGCAAACCATCACACTCTTTGAGGACCTTTTTTTTTTTTTTCTGTAAAGACTCTACAGTGGTTTTCACTTTATGGTACTTAAGCTTACAATACCTGGTGTAAGAAGTAAGCACTAAGTGCTTGGGGCAAAGTTTGCCCATTGTTTGTGCTATTGCTAGGGTTAAATACAATGATGTTGACCTCCGGGAAGGCAAGTGTTCTTTTAACTAAACTAAATCAAGAACCCTTGTTGTGTTCTGTGAAGAGGGATCCTAATGAAATAAAAAGAAAGGGCTCAAGAGATGACCCAGGGGATAAGAACGAGTACTGTGTTTGTAGAGAGCAGCAATGAACCAAAGAATTGGCGCCACAGTGAAGTATGGACACTGCTCTTGCAGAGAAACTTGGTTCTGCTCCCAACACCCATATGGTGACTCACAGTCAACTGTAACTCCAGACCAACACCTTCTTCTAACCTTCATGAACACCGGGCACATCTGTGATATGCATAAATACTCATAAAATATATTAAGATAAATAAATCTAAAAAACATTAAGTAAATTAATTGAAAATGTAATAAATAATAGATCATATTTTGAAATAAATAATGGAGCAAGTTGTCTTCTGACCTCTACGTGTGGATGCTGGTACGCATACAAACGTGCATACATATATACATACATTTATATATACATGCGTACATACGTACAAAGACAAGTCAATAAATAACAATATATAAAAAAATGCATGCACATGGAAATGGAACCAGTGGGAAACTGTAGAACTGTTTGGAGCATGAAAAGAGTCTTCTTTGGAGCTAAAATCGCTTAACAGAGTAAAGCCAGGCTGAAAGAGATATAGAGAGTCAAGAGAAGCCATGTAGCTGCGGCAAGAGACAGACTCCTCCACTGGAACCCGCAGAAACTTTGCCAGTAGGCCACGACCTCATGGTGATGCACGGATTAATGGAGATGGGTTAGTTTAGGATGTAAGAACTAGCCAATAAAAAACTAGAACTAATAGGCCAAGCAGTGATTTAATTAATACAGTTTTTGTGTGGTTATTTTGAATCTGGGCAGCGGGGAACGATTGAGCAGACGTCTGCCAACATTAGAGCCCTCAGAGCTGGAGTGGAAGGTGGTTGTGATCAACCATCTTGTATCCTGGGAACCAAGCATGGGCCATCTGCAATAGCAACATTCACTCTTAACTGCTAAGCCCTAAGTGCAGACATTCTTAAGAATATTTTTCATGTTTGGAATTAGTAAACAGGTCTGGTGTCCCCTTTTTTTGCCATTTAAATAAAACCTTTTAATTATAAATTTTCATGTTATTTTAAAACAGATTCTATATGTTTCTGCCATACTAGGGGATTGAATGTGATAAACAAAAAGTCCAAGACTACTGTTATTTCTAGCAGAATATATGGAATTTTTTAAGGGTGAAGTCACAAGGGTGGTCAATATCATCCTTCTTTCATAGATCTCAAATATTTGCTGAGAAAGCATGTTCCAGGAAGAGGAAATTATTGGCTTAAATTCAGATTATTGAAATCCATTTAAATGGATTCTGTTATTAACCAAAATTGAAAGTTTTCTTAAGTTGTTTCTCTAAAATGAACAAATAATTAATCAAATATATGTTAATGAACCTTAGGTTGTTCGAATGCACGAATATTTCTCATAATGATTTTCCCCTTTCTTTTTCTCCATGTCCAGCCTTGAACAGAGAACAGTTGTCAGAAAGGATATGTATCTCCTACAGTAGCTTTCAGCAGAGTCAAAATTTTAGAGTAAAAGATAAAATGTGGAAACACACAGATTAGTAAACCATCTAAAACAAGATACCAGCATCAGAGGGTAGAACTCATTTGCATAGTGTCATTTGCATAGGCCCATTTGCCTAGGATTGCGGGGAAATAAAGACATCCATTATAGGGACTTTGGGCAGGAAGGAGATGGATTCCAGTTAAGTGCACTGGAAAGGTCTTGAATTACTGTAGTTGCACTGTACAAGTACTTCTAGGAGTGAGGCTTAGATGGGAAATTGAATGGAAAGTCACCCGCATTATAAGTGATCAATGTCCCCCAACAGAAAAGGGAGCCCCTGATATGAAAAGTGGGTAAAACGTAGCCTTTCCACATCTGAACTGGATTGCATATCTCTTATATGAGTCACTTACACTAAATTATGCTAAAATTGTTCCCGGTGACTTTTCTGTTTGCTTTGTTTCTGTAGGCAAGGCCTTCCTACATTAATCTAAGCTGAACTAGAGCTCGTGAAGGCTCCACCTTAGTTTTGTCAGGGCTGGACTTCAAATATAGATGCCTGGGATTCAAATGAAAATTCCAAGAGTTCAGGACATGCAGAGAAACAGCAGTCAAGGGTAAAATGACAGGAATCCATGATACTATAGAAATAGTACATACAGCTGCAGAGCCACAGTTAAACCTATACAGAGGCTGGAGACAATGAAGAACACACAGTAGAAATATTAGATGATGTTCTGTTGGTTTTATATCAGAATATATTTCATAGCAAAATAGACAATCTGTAACAGGCAAGGCTATAGGTGTCTACTATTTACAAATAATTTACCGATTAGAAATTCTCTCTCATTATGAAAACCGAAACTGTGCCATTTATGTTTTACGTTGAGCTTTTGGTACCAAGGTGGGGAAGGAAGGAAATACACAGCTCTGTGGTTTGATTGCATGGAGCATCATGGAGTTGATGCTCGATTTGATCAAGACCCATTCTCAAGTGGACCCCTGCAAGAGATAAGCTCATTTCGTCTCTATCAGGGCCGTCAGTGCTTTGGGAACACATCCAAAATAACATGAATGATACCATCTTCAGCAAGGCCAACATGAAGAAAAGGCAGCTGACTGACGTGGGTTTTGGGGGAACGAGGAACGAAGGAAACTTTCGGATTTGTTTTCACTCTGCCTTTCATGCCTGCACTTCGATTATGGAAAATGTCAAACCCAAAGAAATATATAGAAAGTAAAAATGAAGAGAATGTGTTCGATGTAACTGTTACCCAGTTTTAGCTTCATCAATTGTCAATATTGTCTGATTATATTTTAAGATTTGTATCGATCCTTTGAAAGTTTGATACAGATATTCAATGTCTCTTGATCCTATCTACCCTCCACACTCTCTTCTATATTCCATCACATCTCCCTCCTAAGTTCGGGTCCTCTTTTTATTATTATCTTATTAACACAGAGAGTTCATTTACTACTGTCTATGTGGGCATTGGCATGGGCATGCTAATGTCATCCACACCCTCCTAACAAAAGTAACTCTCTCTTCCCCCGTAATCATTGACTTCCAGTAGTGCTTCAGTTGATGGCAGGGCATAGGAATCCTCTCCACCATCCAAGGTGGCATTTTTAACTGGCTTGATCTTGGACCATCTCTTGCTTAGGTAACCATATCTGTCACAAGTTCTTGTGTCTGCAGCTATGTCAAATATAAAAGACATTTTGCAGCATTCCTTCCTAGCCCCCTGCTCTTACATTCTCTCCCTCTTCTCTGTGATGGTCCCTAAACCTTGGAGGGAGGGCAGTTGAAATTGTTCAGCCTAGGGCTGTGCGCTCAGTGTACATTTTCACCACAGGAATAGCAAAGCATCTCTGCATTAAACACTAGCTCTTGCAATAGGTTCCTCTCATCAAGGTTGGGAGCAGCTCAAATTCATGTAGCTAAATATAGACATTTAGGCGGCACTCTAACAGCATGACTATTAAAAAACCCACAATATCAGTAGGTTCTCCCTAGGATCCATAATTTCCATAGCCGTTGGCTTGTCCATGATTACAGGACCAGGCATGAATTCTCTCCTGTGGAGTAGGCCTCAAATCCAATCAACAGAGTAGAGTGGTTACCACCATAAACAGTCGTGGCCCTGTTCCACCAGTGGGCACGTCTTGCTTGGTATGTCACGAGTATGGCATGCAGGGTCCAGTGCCTGATAATACCACCGGTCTTTTCTCCCCCAGCCCCTTGCACGGCACCTTCCATCAGGGAGATTTCCAGTTCAGTGCAAGTCTTGTTTCTCTGAGGCCTGAAATCAAAGAGCAGCAGTGTCTTCTCATCTAGTTATGATTGCCCCCATTATTTTAACACCCATGCTTCTACCCCACTTTCTATTCCATCTTCTAGGTTTAGGCGTCTGAGAATTTACAAGGTTTTAAGGCACACACAGTGCTAACTAGTTAAATGAGATATTATTATGTAAGAAATAATATATTCTGTCTTATTTGGGGGTAATTTTAAGTCAATAAGTTTGTTGGCAGTTGGAGGGAAAATGCTTATTTTTTTCATATTTTTTTTATTCTGGCAAAACTTAAAAATCTTTAAAATAGGGATAGTTCTGAGATGAGAAAGTTGGAGGTGGAAGTCCTTCCACTCATCAAGTAAACGTCCTCTGGACTTATTTATTGTGTGAATTCCTTTTCTCATCTGCAACCCGAAACCGAAAAAAGATCCCCCCTAGCAGGTCTTGATGCTCACAGAGTTTATTTCTCTGTACTAGGAAATGGTTTCTGCAGCCTTCCGTCCTCATCCAGAAATGCTCCCTCCCAAACCCCCAAAGGTGCAGTTGAAGGTTTCCATCCACTCTTAGAAATAACTCGACCTATACTGGCTGTGCCAGACACTGCCTTTGACACTAAAGATACAGAACTGAACACAACGGACTCAAATCAGCATTCTTGTAGGTTGACATAAAAGGAAAAAGTAAATAATTGAAATATGCTATGGTAAGCAGTATATTGAATACTAATAACTACTGGAGAAAAAAAAGAAACGGAGGACTAGGGAGGGTGTGTGTGCCAGGACAGAAGATGCTGGGGGTGAAAACAAAGGTGGAGCGGCGGCGAGGTAGACAATCAGAAAGACACTCAGTGTGCCAAGCATATCGAATGGTAACTGTGCACACACTGAGGTGCCATGCATTTCTCGTGGAGAGGACTCCAAGTTCAGGGGTCTACGGCTGAATCTGCCTGCTGTCTTAAAGGGAAATGGGGGAACTTTGCATCCAGAGCAGAGTGGGAAAGCTAGAGTCCTGCTCAGCGGGGTATAGGTTTGGAAGGAGCCCTCGAATTTTGAAGGGATTCTTAAGACATTTTGCGACAGTCTTTGCGACACTGACTTTTTAGTCTGAATACGACGGGGAACTTGGGTGGTTTAGAAGGACTAATAGGTGTTGACTTGCAGTCTGAATAAAAGAAAGGCTGAAGCAAGGAGACCACTTACATGATGGCATAACTCTGAATAACCATGAGAAGGCTCAGACCTGAATATTGGCAGTGGGCAAAGGGAGCTCTAGACCTATGACTGCCATTGAGAGCGAGAAACAAAGAGGAGGCAAGGTTAATGCGACGGTTAATGTTGATTATAAAGTTACTGTGATTATAAAGTTATAATCACCGTGGAAAGAAATCTCTGGGCATGTCTGTGAAGGATCATATAGATTGTGTTACCTGAGGCAGAAAGACCTACCCACTGTGGAAGAGTTCTTTTGTATAGTGAGAAGATGTTAATAAAGGTTGATTGATCTTTGGTTAGGCAGGATGTTCAGGACAGAGAGAACGCTGGGAAGGAAAGGGACAGAGTCCCTTGAATCAGGAGATGCCATGGGGCATAGAATGAGGAGGATGGGAGACACATAAATGAGGTAAATGAGCCTCAGGGCAGCACATGAATGGATTAAGTTATAAGAGCTAGCTAAAAATAAGCCCAAGCTATTGGCCAAGCTTCCATAATTAATAAGAAGCCTCCTCGTAGTTCTTTGGGAGCAGGTTGGCAGGGCAGAGGTGACTAGCAGTGCAACAAAAATCTCTACCTACACCTACGCTAAGTGTGACTGGTATCATTCCAGGGGGAATGAGCAGAAAGGAAAAGGAAAACTGAACACAAACACCCATCATTCTCTGCTTCCTGACTGGGCGTGGAGGGTCACCAGCTGATTCATGTTCCTTCTGTCCTGAATTCTTCAGCAATCAGTCAAACTGTGGCCAAAATAAACTCTTCCTTTATTCCTTAAATGGCTTTCTTTGGGTATTTTGTTAGAATAGTAAGACACATTAGCGAATGCAGATGATTCCAGAGCTCTTTCCCGAACTCCTCAGAAGTGTCTTACCAGAGGCAATTGAGCACTCCTGGGTGGTAATCCCTCTGTCTCCACCAACCTCTGTCTCAGTGTGTGTGTGTGGTTAGGTGTGTGAGATCTCCCCAGGAAAGTAAGCATGCAGAATCTACACAGAGAGGAGAAAGGATCTCTCTCTCTCTCTTCATCTCTATCGTTTGGGATCTCACAGCATTGTAGGCTCTTCCGTTTTACTGAAACCGCCGACGGGGGTAGCATTGAAGGAGAGACGAGGAATACCCTAGCTACCTTTTCGCTCATGCGCAGGGACATTTAGCCCAAACGAATTAAGCGACTCCTACAGAACAGGAAAGGGGGAATAAACGATATGGAAAAGAAGGAGTAAGAGAAGGACACGAGAGGTGCAATTATGTGAGAAAATGACATACTTTTAAATCTTAAAGAAGAAAACAAATAACAGAGTACAGAAAGGACGATATAAACATATCCCGAGCAGATACGTGTGGGCCAGAGGCAACCTCTTTGACATGCAGGCACATCTTCCACAGCCCCTAACAGTGCTTCAATCCCAGGACTTTCTAAATTCGTAAATATTAAAATAGAGTGTTTACACCATTTTCACTACTGGAGTATTAAAAAAAAAAAAAAAGAAATCGTTCCTAAAATAAAATGACTCAATATCAATTTTGTTTGCAAATTTGGAACTACAAAAACCTAATTGACTTTTAAACAAACTAACTTGGAACAGAAAACAAAATTAAAAGCATTCCTCCGATGCAAATTTTTATCTCATTTGAAGATAATAAGTTTTATTTTGTTTCCATTTTCCAAAGTTAAATAATAATTCTGCCTAATAACAAAAGCGCCATGAAGATAATTTTATTTAGCTTGATTTTTCCACACATTTTATATTAATGAACACATAGAGATCAGTGTAACTAGAGGGTTTGGAATACTTTTTTTTCCTTTGACAGCATATGCCAATAAAATGCATCTTGATATTTGTGTGTGTTTGTGCATCTGTGTGTGCACGAGAGAGAGAAAGGTTCACGAGGGTGGTGTGCATGGGAGAGCATGTGCGTGTAGGCACATGCGTGTGGGTGCCAGCCTTCACCTTTCATCTGCTTGAAGCAAGAATTCTTGCTCACACAGAATATACCAGGTCTGCTAGTGGCCAGGAAGCTTCTGGGCATTCCAGTCTCCTGAGGGGGCCTCCTCTCTTGCCCCAGCAGACTATGATTATCCATGCATATAGCCTTACATGGATTCTGGGGACCCGAACTCAGGTCCTGAGACTTGCATGGCAAGCACTTCACTCGCTGAGCTCCTTCCCTAGCCCACCCTTTTTTCCCTTTACTGTGGATGCCTGTAGACTATTTAGAATGATGAAAAATAACAAAAGTAATTCTTATTGATTACATGGTTAAGAGCTAAGGAAAAGAAAGAAAAATGTGGAAATGTTTACGTGGTTGGTTAACTCGATTCCGAATGTCTTTCAAAGCTCTCAGGCATACTACACTAATGTCAAAATGACTGTTCCAAAATCGTGGTCAATTTTTTCTTCCATGATGAGAAAACATTAGCTTCGAGACTCATTCAGAAAAGATGGATGCTTCTATGTTTTAAAAATAAAATCTGTGTCTCTGTGCTTGACATTTAAAAGAAGTAGGGCACATCCTGTATGCTAGAAGAGACGTATGTTTGCCTCGGTTCTTTAAATTATTCCAGCACAGTAGTTACAGCTATGTTGCTATTTAACAATTCACGAAGGCATTTCTGTGGAGATCTGCTCCCTAAGACCCTGGACTGGGAACTCTGTACTGTGGGGTGTGGCTGACTGGACTAGCAGTGGCCCTTAGCTGTGAGATGGTCCTTAACACCTTGTGGATCACCTGTTGAAAATGAATTCCACTCCACTGAATGTCAGTGGAGGAAATCCACAGGGCCGAAGCTCTGAGCTCTTACACATCAGAAATCCCTTCCCTCTAAACACTGGAAATCAACTGAAAATCTGCTTTTAAAATATCATTGTAAGTGAAGTTATCAAGGGACAACTATAACCACTTTTTTTTTTCTCATATATACTCTCCGGTTGGCACATTTAACCATCTCTAACGCAAATCAACTTCCTCTGAAAATAAAGTCCAAAGGGCCTGATACGATGAAACATTCTGATAAAGTCCTTTTGCCACTTCAGGACCCCCTTAGGTTTCATCCAATCACCAAAGTTTGTTTTGTTACCAAAAGAATTACTGATTTTTTTTTATTATACTCACAGTACAAGTATCTAAGCAATGAACCATTTCTATGATTTATTTTAGAGAGCAACAATAAAAAGACTAGTTAAGCCAGGTGGTGGTGGCACAAGCCTTTAATCCCAGCACTTGGGAGGCAGAGGTGGGAGGATCTCTGTGAGTTCGAGGGCAGCCTGGTCAACAAGAGCTAATTCCAGGACAACTAGGGATGTTACACCGAGAAACCCTGTCTCAAAAAAACTACAAAAAAGAAAAAAGAAAAGAAAAGAAAAAAGAAAAAGACCAGTTAAATACTATAACAATAGTGACCACTTCTATTTTCTCAGGCGCTGTAGCTACACTTAGGAAAATGGATTTTACTTTTAAGATGTTCCATCACAATTTATTCGATTTGAATAGAAAGATAAAGACAAAAGTTCTAGCCATGCCACAGGGAATGTGTAATTTTAAGATCTTCAGGAAGTTTCTGTGAGATAATCAGCTCTAGAAGCCATTGGTGTACAGAAGCTTCCGCTCTCTCCTAGTTCCTCCTCCACGGCCTGCTAAGCATAGCTGCATTCCCATAATCGCTCGACCCGGGCTGACTGACCTTGTCCTGTCTAGAGTGACCCTGCTTCTTACTTTTATCTCTCCTGATAATCTTCATTCCATGAAAAACTCCAAATCGTTTTTTACCCATCAAATCTTGAGGTTTCCTCTCTTTTTACAACAAATCTGTTTCTTGTTGGCGTCACCCACTCCACTGTGTTCCGTCCGGATGACCCCTGAGCCTGCCTTCAGAGCTCCTGACCCAGCCAACCTTTCTCTCATAATTGCTTTTAAGGTCTCAAAATCTAAAATAACCTAAATCAAACTCATTGTTTTTTTTATCCCTTCTGTCAAAAGAAGAGTCTATCACTCTGGGGGTAAGAATAGTGTGTCTGCTATGACCATGGGACTGGGGAAATTCAAAGACAGACTCACAACCCAAGCTCAGACTAATTCTGTATATAGGCATGTGTCCACTTATTTACCGAGACCCCTTAATTCTCCCTAGTTAATCTGTGCTGATGTTTCCCTAAATCTCATTTCACACCAGCGGTCCTATTTCAAACTGTGGTACTGCCTTCGTTACTTTTCTATTGCCTTGGTAAAATACCATGACCAAAACAATTTGGGAAGGAAAGGCTTTATTTCAGCTTACAACTCTCAGGTCACTGCCGGTCACTGAGGGACGTCAGCAGAGGAAATGAAGACATGAACCTGGAAGCAGGGACTTAAGGAGAAGCCATGGAAAATGCTACTTGGGTTACTCAGCCTGCTTTCTTATGCCTTCCTTGACCACCTGCCTAGGGGTAGCACCACCCACTATGGGCTGAGCCCTTCCAATGTTGATAATCAACCAAGAAACACACCATAGGATCTCTCCAGTCTGGCAGGAGCATCTATTTTCTCAGTTCAGGCTTCTTCTTCCTAAATGACTCTAAACTGAATCATGTTGACATACAACCAGCCAGCACAGACCGAATTGCTGGTACCCTTCTGATTTGGTGGAAGCTCATCTCTGACTCAGATCTATGGGATTTTTTTTTCTCAATCAGATATGAATTTTTAAGTTGACAGTCTAAAACTTTGAGGCTTCTGAACTGTTGGAAGATCTGAATCATGCTACTATTTTAATTTTGCTTTCATTATTTTTGTTCTGTATGAAGCTGAGGGCTTAGAATACTTTAGAGTTTTATAAACTCTCATAAGAAACTTTGATGATTCTAACTTAATTCTTGCTTTGTGGCAGAATTTGAAGAAGGATATTACACGTAATCACATATTATTCATAAACATTTTAAGTAATCATTCTTCAGCAGCTCTGATACCCAATTTCATTCAGTAATGGTTTTGGTCCCTATCAGGTAATAGGATATTAATATTTTTTCTTATTAATTTCAGGCTAAAATATCATTCAATTCTTCTATTGTGAAAAATATTTCCTATTTTGTTTTTCTAGTATAATTTTAATATGCAAGCTGGCATATCAAACATAAATATATTATGTCATATGTAACAGTTGAATATCTATTTTTTCTTACTCCACTTTATCATAAGTTTTGAAGGGGAAGTTTATCCTTAACTTGGATCAAACTAGCACTCTGAAGAGGAGTTATATATCCTCTTCCTTTCTTTGTTTAATAGAGAAGAAGAAATTTTTGCAGATTGATATGGTTAACGAACAAGAATGTATGACAAGTTTAATATGTAGAAGACTTTTCATATTTACCTCTCTACTGCATTCTTCTATAGATTGCTCATATGGTATCAACAGGATGACGTAAATGGTCTCAGCAAGCATTCCCCAGACGCTTCATCTGAATATCACTTATGAGGAAATTCCCACAAATGTCAGCACCACTGCTTGCTCCAGTTGCAACTATGCAAATGACACATGCGACTTCCCGACAACCTGCCACTCACCTTGCATTCTAGAATGCTTCATGCAGTTGCTACACTTTAAGAGAGTGAGGACTCAGGAGCACAGGGCCATTAGACAGTGCATCCTCTTAAGGTTTCCCTCATGACCCTTTGCCAGCAGAGCTGACAGTGCAATTGTCAGCTGCTGGTTTGTTGGAGGAACCCTGTGTTGGGTTCTTTGAAAGCTTCACACGTCTCTCCATCCACTATGCGGTGCATGGAAGAAAATGGGAAAGTCGTCACCAGGAATTGGACTTAGGAGCTTCACTTTCTTTCTGTTGTGGAGAAAATGAATTTGAAAAGCAAAGAGAAGAGTAGCAATCTGAATAACCTGGGAAAGGAAAAAGGGAAGGGGTTAGTTGAGGCACATTACTTTTATTAACGTGTTGCTTTTAATGTTTTGAAAAAGAATCATATAAATTCAGAGTGATGGATTGATCATATATATCCGTCTCCAACTCCAATTCGGGGGCTTTTGAGGTGAAACCGATAGCCTGAAATCTGCCAGGTAGACCTAATTGCTCTCCAAAAATCAGCGAATGCCACAAGTCAGGTTGTTGCTTGCTTTCATAAATCCCGTTGTTAAATATTAAGTACCACATCTCTGCCAAAACAGGCATCTTTCCCCCTCAAGCTTCCGTGACTCTTCCAGCACTGCTCACATTATGTGGAGTATAATTGCAAATCATTTAATTAAGCTTTGGTGTCTTAATAGCTTCATCCCCAGCTCCTGTCCCAGAGGGTGGCGTCATGGCACAGTCGGAAGTACCTGGGGCCTTGTATTCAGAGGCGTTAGCAACCCTGTTCTGTCCTTTTGCCTTTGGACCGTGGCAATTATCAGTGAGGATCTCCTTGCGGAGTTTGCTTCTTCCTAAGACGGGGATTGTGTGCCACTGCAAAGACAATCCAGGAGACAATACAGGGACAGCACACAGCTCTGTCTGACAGGAACACAGGCTGATTCAGTGGGACGCCCCACCACCAATGACTGACTGATGGGATGCTATGTGGAAGGTCCTCAATTAAAAATAATGTCCTAAAATATGTCTATTTAAATGGACTGGATTAGTTGAGCGTATTTCTTATAACGCTCGTTTGTGTAACATTGGGACAAAAAGCAAGGGAAAGGCAGACGGAGGGTATGAATCTAGACAAGACAGCTTAATGCTCCTGAACACGAATATCCTTATCTCTGAAACAGAGAATGTAATAGTCTGATACCTCAGGTGCATTGTGAAAAAAAAATGCAATAATGAAATTGATAGCACAGAACCCAGCATTCAGTAGGTCTCCGGAAACAGGTCATAGTTTCTTGCTCTTCCTAAGTAGTCATCCACCTATTAAGTAGTGGTTTCAAGTCTTCTTAGTCTACCCGCCATTTGTATTAATGTCTTTCAACATTAAAGTTCCATCATTCAAAATAGATGTGCTTTTCTGGAGAATGTGAATTTAGTCAAGTAGTTAACTTTCCTCAAGGCACCAGAGCAGTTTAGTGAAATCAAGTCTACATGGATCGAGAAACGAAGGGAGAAGATTTAGTAGAAAACAAACAAAGTGAAGAAACTCGCAGCCAGGAGATGTGATGATAGGAACCGGACGGATGTCAACGGTGCAAAGCTTTTGTACCCATTCCAGACAGGAAGTCCATCTTGTGTCTTGCTTTGACAGTCATGTTAAACACACCCTGAGCTACATAGTAATAATAACGAATTTGCCTTCTGAAGACTTGGAAATTATCTTAGGTGGGTGCTCCACATGCACAGTCTTATTTACTGTGGGCTTTGGTTTTGGTTTGTGTGTCATCTAGCCCTGGGGAGTAAACCTAGGTCCTGTGCACGCTAGTCAAGCAGGCTACAACTGAGTTACATCACAGCCGTTGTTCACTGATAGCATGCTCTACTTGGTGAGCTACTTCCGCAGAAGGAAATTATCCCATGTGGAACTTCTATGCTCAAGCTCTATTCCTGAGACTCATGGTGGAGAGAAGAGACTAGCAAAGACTGAGCGTGACACATTCTGACTCTATGTTCTGCATGGTGTGTATGTTTAGGGTTTTGCTTTAACTAGAGCCCGTTAGAACATGAAGGTACATTGTGCATCACGGTAATGGGGTCAGAATATGCAGATTCATGAGCTGAAAGCCAATAAAATAAAGTATTATAGCACTGGTCATGGAAGCTAGCATTTATTGCATCATCTGGTACACGACTTGCTCTCCGGTGATAGAAGGAGCATAATAATGTTGATAGAGGTAACCATGACGAAGTAAATGGTGATGGTATTGGTGACCATGGCAGCGGCCATGGTTTGTAATGGTGAGGGCAGCAGTCATGAGGATAACAATGGAAGTTGTGATATGGTGATGATGATGATGATGGTGGTGGTGGTGGTGGTGATAATGGTGGTAGTGGTTGTGGTGTTGGTGGTCATGATGGTTGTGTTGGTGATAAAAGCGGTAATAAATATGTCTTGTTACAGTTCACGCCTCATAACTCTGTTCAACTGATAGCATCACTGTTATTAAGATAAGTACTCTGTTTAGTGCTACCCTGAGCAGAAATGGTGAAGCCAGGGTTACCACAGCTCTGTGTCTTCGCCACGGAAACAAACTTAAAGGCTTTTCTTAAGGCACCTGCTTTGACTTCAGAACAAAAGTGAATTCCAAAGCCTGAATTCTCTCTGCATTTTGCTTTTCTTGCCTTCGAATGGGATAATCAAGCCACTCCCTGCGACAATTATGGATACAAGCACATATATATAGCTGTCTTCAAGCAGGGCTGCATAATTTTGACAGTGACTGAAAATGCATTAATTTGACATAAACAGTCAGAAAGAAGAGAGTTGTTCTGATGAAAATTGCCATGTAGCCTATGAGACAGAGAAAGGAGGTGCTCACATGTCCAGGCTCTGCCGATCCTACTTACACCTACCACCTCCTACATTGTAACATGGACCACGTAGTCGACACGCAAACCGTCAACGGTAGACTTACCCATTCAGATCAAGTCATATAATGGGAAACTAAAAGACAGCAGGCTTTGTGACGTTGACTATATGTGTAAAATATAATCAACCGTATTCTCCTCACACTAAATTTATTTTCTTGTTGTCAAAAAGATCTATAACGTATTTGGTTTTGACTTCACATCAGCAGAATATCAATCTGCATTGAAACTACACTTAACCGACAACTTTGCTACATATGGAAAGGGAGTAATACTTGCTAGTATATATATCTTAGATTATGTAGAGATGTTCTACAGAAATATTTGATAACTACTTAACTCAGAAAAGGCCGTGGATTATAAGTGTAATGACGTTTTCAGAAAAGAATTAACAGTTATCTTATGGCTAAAATACAAGTATTGGCTTTTTGGAAAACATGTAATCTCTACCTTTTGCCTTTCAAAAGCATTGATGATGGCCTGATAATAAATCAATACGCGTTGTTGATGACTAGCTAGAGGGCGCTTGATGGCGCTTACTAGCGACTAGTAACGTAGCTCTATGTTCTGGTTGGTTTCTTGAGGTTAAGACAAAACTCTGACGAAAGCAACTTGGGAGAAAAAGATTTGCTTCAACTTAAAAGCTGCAGTCCGTTAAGGGAAGTTGAAGAAGCAATTCAAGACAGGAACTGGTATGCAGGAACTGAAGCAGCTGCGTGGAGGAACACTGCTTGCTGGCTTCCTTCCCCAGGCTTGCTCAGCTAGCTTTCCTGTACAACCCAGGCTTGCCTGCTCAGGAAGGGGACTTCCCATAGTGGCCTGGGCTCTCCCACATCAACTAGCAACTAAGAGAATGCCTCCCAGACATGGCCACAGGCCAACCTTCTGGAGGCCATTCCTGAAGGGAGGCACCCACTTCCTGAGTGTATCAAGTCGACAACTGGTACTAACTACGACACTCTACTAATTTTTAAAATGATTAAAAACTACATTTAATTCTGTACAGTGTCAATGGTGCCATTCCACCAATTTCAAACTATCTTTTGGGAAAAGCAGAAATTTCACTTCTCGCTTGTTACTACCATCATAATGATAAGCGATAAGTGTATTTTAGCACGTGCTAACAGATACAGGCATTGTATTAAATTCCAAACATGAGTTGTCATTTCTGCCTTGTGATGAAACTCTAGGGCAGGTCTGGGAATTGAGGCCCGGAGCTTAGAGGACTTGTTTTTGGTCACAAAACTCAAAGATAACAGGCCTCAGTCAAAGCCAGTCTAACTGTTAATAATGAGCCTTTAGCAGTTGGGTAATAGCGTAGAAGGCAAACAGTCCCTGCCCCAGTGCACTGATAGGATCTTCCACTGCCTTTTAGTTTCCGGAAGATTAAGATACAAAGCTAATCATGTTGCCGTCTGTGGTTGAGTCATGAACAAGAAGCTGCTATCTATTAGTTCCTGTATCTTTGCTGAATTATTCGGCTTCTCCAGAAGTCACTTCCCTCCGTGGTTGAGTGGTGATAACAGGTCTGAGAGGTATTGCGGGAATCAAAACAGTTAAATCTCGGGGTTGGAGCGACGGCTCAGCAGTGAAGAGCTGTTCACACTGGAGCTGAGGAACCACGTTTGGTTCCCATAACCCATATGCTGGCTGGCAACCATCTGCAGCTTCGGTCTGGGGGATTCAGAACTCTTCTGACCTCTGACGGCACTATATGCCTGTGGCAAAGTACTCATAAGCATAAAATAAAAATACATCTCTTAAAAAATCAAGTGTCTTCACTCCAACTGTTTAGATCATAGTTGTCTGCAGCACACAGCAAGTGTAAACTACAGGAGACGAGAGGGGTAGATTCCTATGCGGTGTTAGACGAAGCTCTGGAAGAATAAATACAGATGGAGAAAAGAAGGGGTGCCCGCTACGAGACGGAGAGGGGCACACCCCGAGCAGACCCAGGTATAAGCAACAGCTGGCAAGTTTAGTAGTGTTCCCCGCGTCTTACAGGAGGGTGAGATTGCAGAGTAGTGTCTCTATGTTAATATCTATGCTGCAAAATAAACACGGTCACTGTA
This sequence comes from Microtus oregoni, assembly GCF_018167655.1. Classification (NCBI taxonomy): domain Eukaryota; kingdom Metazoa; phylum Chordata; class Mammalia; order Rodentia; family Cricetidae; genus Microtus; species Microtus oregoni. The sequence continues at coordinate 7,109,596 of NW_024543077.1, read as the reverse complement.
TTTTATTTTGAAGAAATGTCTTTCAGCCATCACAGAAAGCTTATTCAAGTGTAAAAAGCAAAAGTCTCTCACTTGACTTCCAAAGGATCTTGACTATGGAATGTGTGCCCATCTTCCTAAGCGCACTTTCCCTTAATATTGTTTAGCTTTCTTTGTCCCTTATTTTCCAAGTAAAGAATATGAAATCGGATCTGTATCTTCCCGGAACTAAGTGAATGGATCCCTCTGGGATGCCTGCTTTAGTGTGTGACATTCACAGTCCACGAGACACAACCATCAGATAGGCTCCTTTTGAGATGTTAGATTCAGGGTCTGTGAGGCTTGCGTCTTAACCGTCTCTGGGACGTTCGGTCTCTCTTCTACCACTGGTGGACTCTATTGAAGCATTGCTTGCTTCTACAGTTGTGTTTGTGATGACTTCCATGTGTCTGCACGGCCGTGAGCCCTTCTGAAGACCTTTGTCCAGAGTCTGGGAAACGTGAACGTGGCCACGCCATCACTGTCCACGCAACTGTGGCCACTTTAGGCAATCAAACCAGCCAATCTCGTCTTTCTTCATCTGACTAAAGAGACCACATTAATTACGACTTCCTGTTCGGTGAGCACAGGGTCCCTAAGCAGATATAATCTGGATGCAATGGGCTAACATACCGGATTACATATGCAACAAAGTAGAGTTGCTTAAGAACAGAAGACGGAATGAGAAGATGATGCAGTCACCAAGAAGCAGAAAGAAGGGGCCGGCTAGTTGCCAGTGCTCTCCCAGTTCCCTCTTTCAGGAAAACTAATATGGCAGTACTGTGTCCTATGTTTATGATACTGCATTTTGAAAAATGAAGACAACTCTCTTAAAGTTAGTTGGATTTGACTGTTTCAACCCAAGAATCCTCTAAAACAGCTTCTGGGTAGCCTTTGCCCCACAACGTCTCTCCAGAAATGGTGGTTCTCCACATTGCTTGCATTGCAACCACCTTAAAAGTGGGTATTCTTCGTCTTGTCTCCAGATATTCTGATTCAATTAATCTACAGGTATCCTAACACATCTGTGGTCATGAACTGTAGCAAAACCAGCATTGTAGTGATTGCCTGAGATACTTGTTAAAAACAGATATTCCCAGAGTTCTCTGGTGTGGAGGACACTCAGTGTGCTCACTCTCATGGGTTTCTTCTTATTTAGAAACCTTGGAAATTCACATCGATGTCAGTGTAATTGGATTATATAAAGACCGCTAGAAAAAGCATCATCACTAACCTGCCACTGCACTATAGGGAAGCGCGAGGCCATCCACAACCACTTCCAACCTGCGCTTCGAAGCACGCAAACACTCCGCAGTCCGACCACACCACACTGTACAAGTCTCCACGTTTGCTGCCCATGGGTATCTGTAATCTTGCCGACCCTCACTTAGGTAACTAAGACATCCAAAAGCTCAGTTCAAGGTCCACCCAGTCTTTTCTGCTGCTCCTCCCACCGCTCAGAAGGACTGGATTCTTGTTCTGAATTCCCATAGCACCTGTCCCAAGTACTGCTCCATCTGTTTTATGCGAATGGTAGCTTCGTTTAAGTTTCTCCGAGGATTCAGACGCTGTCTTGTGCCAGTCTCTGCTTAGCATTGTGCCCAGTACAAAAGATACGGCCCAGGAGCATTGTTTAAGCAAGTGAGCACACAGTAGAGGTTTATTTTACCATATGTCAGCAATTTAGAAGTCATAGAAGATGGCTCAGAACACTGGCTCTAGTTAGCTGCTGCAACATTTTTACTAATTTATTATTAATAATGATTATTATTTTTATTATTATTTTGGTTTTTCAAGACAGGGTTTCTCTGTAGTTTTGAAACCTGTCCTAGAACTAGCTCTTGTAGACCAGGCTGGCCTCGAACTCACGGAGCCCGCCTGTCTCTGCCTCCCGAGTGCTGGGATTAAAGGCGTGCACCACCACCGCCTGGCTAATTTATTATTATTATTATTATTACTAATTCAGTATTTATTTACTTTTATTTTTACTATTTGTTATTATTTTTCCTGATTTATTTTTACTTTAAGTTAGCTTCTCGTTGGTAAGCTTTGATAGGCCTCTTCAAATCAAGACCCTTTGACTTGACTCAAATAACAGGGAGACCAGATTCTGTCCTTCTGTTTTTAAAATATCAAGGCATGAACCTTGTTACACAGTAGCGTTTGAACTGAACCCCATGCTCTATGGAATAGAACACAGAATCCCCTCTCCTCTCGTTATCTTTACCAGCATCGTGCACAACACATTAGGAGAAAGCGCCTCTCTCACAAAAGAAGAACTTTTTAAGAGTGAGAATACAAAGAAAGAGACCGAACAGTGAAAAGCCAAACTGAGTGCAGATTTGGAACTCAAGCACCTGATGCTAAAGGGGAAGGAAAGGCAACGCCAGCTAACGTGCTTCTAGAGACGACCACTCACAGCTTCCTGCTTCAACCCTGCACACATTTTAGGTCTTCCTAAATTTGTCTAAGCTGACTTACTTTTCTGCAGAAAGATATTTTTTACTGCCCAGTGTTTGGATGCCAATTTTTTTTTTTTGTAGCACAAACTGAAGTTAATTTTGCAGCCAGTTAGCATATAATTTATTTGAAAAGCTTAAATTGGATATTTCCATGCAAGGTAACACTTTTAAAACCCAAGGCAACTATGAACAAGTGGCGAAGAGCTGTCCCTCATTTTCTTTCTGCTCTAAATGATGTTTTTGGAGGGAACCATGGGCATTTCAGTTGACGGCCCCATCACATCAGCAATAACTGTTTGCTTTGACTCCACTCTTGAAGAGATGAGAGGTGGTTGTTGTGAGAGGATTTCTGGTTGTCATTGCTTTCAAACTATAGGTGGGGAAAGGGAGTCACCCCTTTCCTATCTACCATGGGGAGTCCTACTTGACCCCCAAAGATGGCCAAAGACTACACATTTGATCATAGTTTCATGGGACAACATCTAAAACCACAGGTAAAACATGCATGCCGATACTTAGATTCAATAAGGCCTTGACTACCATGTAGGACTGGACAAACAAGGCTTGATCTAAGACTGAGTGAGGAACCTCTAAGGCTGAGTGAGGAACCCAGAAAAGCCATCTGGCCTTTCTCTGTAGTGTGTCTCCTGGCTGTGAGGCAAGACTCAGGAAGTGGAACAGTCAGCAAAGAAGAAGGAGCTCTCCACAGGGGAGTAGAGGAAGATGAGGGTAAGATATTTAGATTTTGTGTGTTGTTTTTGAGAAATTAGGTGTTGGTTTCTATGTCTCCTTCTGAGGAGAAGAAATTCCAGTCCCTGCTGACTTTCAGTGGTGGAGGGGACTGGACAAAAGAAGCATCAGGGAAAGACAGCAACAGAAGAGGATTTTCTTCCAAGACCTTTTTTAGTCCGAGCCCTAACGCCATTGTTATTACTGTCAGGATAATAAGGTTCTGCTACTTCTCCTAAGGGTTCCCTCTTCTGTTGAGCCATCAGGATCTTGAAATCAAGAATACATGGATTAGGTTTGCAGTATAGCTCAGTCATAGGGTATTTTCCTAACAAGTGTAAGGTTGACTTTGATCCCTAGTTCAAACATCTTTATTTGCCCAAGCACAGACCACCAAAGGCCAAAAGGGAGTTCTGATGTGCCTCATACTCCTCTCTCTCTCTCTCTCTCTCTCTCTTGATTACTTTCTACCAGAAACTGTTGGTAAATACCATCTCATCCTTCTTTGCAATACCACGAACAGCAGACTTATCTTTACTATTTGGCAGTAGGCTCCCGTTGTCTATCAAGAGCAGTGTAGCACAGATCCAATCAGAGCAGGCTTGCTCTGTAGATCCCAGGCCTCTGGCTACCCACTTGTCTTCCACACCATCAGGGGTACAGGTTTTGCCTCTTGTTTCTGAGTCCCAGGTAGGTGCTGAACAAGTCTTGCCACCTGGGCATCTCCTCTGCCAGGCTTCTGGACCAAGGACGGCAAAAGGAGGAGGATCTATATCTGTTACCTGTGTTCTATTTGATCCGCATTGACACTGGGAAACTGAGGCAGAGAAGGGCAAGGTGATTTGCCTACGTTACCTGTGTGGGACATGGTTGCGCAGGAGGAAGCTGCTGGTTTCTGGGAGTCTTGTCATTTGTCCCTTCCACATTATTATTTTTTTCTAGTGGCCTTAACGTCAGGACCCTTTAACTGGGTGGCAAAGAACAGACCAATTAGGAAACGTGCGTAATAACAAATGCAGGGCTTCTTTGACCCTTCCTAGAGAGAGCAGCATTGTTCAGTTAGGTGATGCTGAAGGGATGTAGCCGTGTTATTAACACCGAAAAGTTTAATTACATTTTATTCTACTATGCTAGCTTCTCTTAATGGCTGAAAGGGGACTATGAAAGGAAAACCAAAAATGCTTAATCTCTAGGAGCTATCCCCTTGGCTCTGTGATGTAAATGTGCCCGTGTGGATATTAAAGCTCGCGTACTCCATCCATCTCACAGGCTTTTAAGGGGAGGGTCACCTGACTTCACCTAGGGCCGCCCCCTCCCTTTTCCAGAGGAAATCCAAAAGTGAGAGACAGACAGACTTGGGTCTAGCCCAGGTTTTCATGCTGGGAGATGTAAATGACCCTGACTGAATGAGAACCCAGTGAGGTTGCTTGGTGGGGGTTGGGGGAAGAGAAAGGAGGGAGGGAGCGTGAGAGAGAGAGAGAGAGAGAGAGAGAGAGAGAGAGAGAGAGAGAAGTGCTGCATGCTTCATCTTTGAGAGGAGGGAAAACAAAAGACCTCAGGAGCAGTTTTGTGCGGCTGAATCTCGCTTCAAGAGGAAAATTCTAGGCATTTATGCTGGCAAGATCAAAGCCCAGCTAAAGCTACTTCTCCCTGGAAGATCATTTTACCCGAGGATGGATTGGATCAGTACAGGTGGTTTGAGGAGACGCTGACTGAGGACCATGGAAAGGTGGGAGAGGACGCGCCGCTCCTGGGCTTGCTCTGAGCTCAGCTGCAGGTTAGTAAGCCTTAGCGGACCGGCTCCGGCTTCTGGATTCTGTCTCTCTATGTGTGTATTTTCTATTTATAGCCTCCATACCCTCCTGTTCCCCAAGCCTGGCTAAGGCAGTGCCATATTCGACCAGATGTGAGCCTAAACTTGCTTTGGACTCTCCCTCCTTAAACCGAATGCCTCTCGCTGGCTTCCGGAGCTTTTGTCTAATCCAGCTCGCCGAGAGCCATCATGATGTCTCCTCTGAGTCACAATGTGTGCTTCGGCCCGAGGTTGTCAGGTGGCTGTTTGGGGAGCAGTTAGCGTTTTTTTTTTTTGTTTTTTGTTTTTTTTTTTTTTGCCCCGCCAAGCTGCAAAAATGCATGCATGATAAAGGTATTGTGAAGTGTAAACAGAAATACCTGCTGACTTGGCATTTCAGCTAGTGCCAGAATCATCCTCAGATCGCCCGCTGCATTTGCTTCCTCTGAATTCCGCACAATTGAGTTCAAATACTGTAAGTTTGAAATGGCACCCCTTCAACAAAGGCACACCCCAGGTATTCTTCCAGCGGCGTGTTTCACCTCCTATCGGAGCCAAAGCTTTAAAAAAAATTAATCTTAATTATTATCGCCTGGGTTTGGGGAAAGAATACAGTGCGGTATGATTAAATTAGGTTCAAAGCCTTTTTTTAAAAAAAAAACGTGTGGATACAGATGTGTGTAAATCAAATACATAATTTCCCTCACTTCTGGCTTTGCAGATAGAGTGCCTTTTGTTCCAGCGTGAGTATTTCCCCGTGTTTTTTACAAAGAAAGCATTGCCTGCGCTTGTGCTGAGAGCTGGAGGTTTGTGTGCCAATTTGCCATTGTGCCCTGTTCAGGAGTCTGCTCCTTTCTGAAGTAAACTGCCCAGGGGTATTAGTCAGAACGCTGCAGGAGGGCGAGGAGTGGGGAGAGGCGTCTTTTCTCTTCCTGAGTGTTTTTTTCTTTTTTTTAAACTCAGAAGTGTCTAATTTCCATGCTTGCCAAAGGAAACGTGAGGGCATTTAGTTTTGAATAGGATGCATTTCTGGTCCATGCGATTGCCAAACATTCTATTCCCAAGATGCTCAGAGCTGAGGGAATCAGATCTGGCATGGACTATTTGGGAAAATGTTCTCTGAGGGTGACTGGCCACATCCCTTTGGGCCAAATTAAGATGCGCTCTGGCAATGCTTGCACGAGCCGCTGTGAGCTGACATTTTCTTGTGAAGCTGGTGAAAAATGGCTCCATATCTCTCCTCCCGTCCTGAGGAGATGGTCTTCAAGTGCGGAGCCCTCTGCCAGCATTGTGATTTGCTGTGCTCGGTGTCTTCTGAGAGGGACGGGCTGAGCCGTGGTGGTTCTTTCTATTTGCCTGCCTTTTAAAACCTCGGCTTGAATGGAGAGTGGGTGGTGACGGTTTTACTTGAAACACAAACTACCCAGAGCAAAGCTAGCTAGCAGCAGATCGCTTCCCCGGCAATCGCAGCTTTCCATCTTTAAAAGGGTAGATTAGATTTGTTGGGACATGACAAGAGACACTTTTTTCTTGTCTGCAAGTCAATGGTTTCTCTACGAAAATGCCTCCCATGCGGTCCTTTGCATTTGGACTTTTGGAATGGAAAGTGACAGGTGAAACCTACGGGTACCTGCCCATCATCCATCTAGGAGAACATAAAGCTGCCATTTCCCGTCCTGTGCCTTTTCTCTGTTCTGTGAAGCTGTTGTGCAGGGAGAAAGCTGTGTCCCCGAGTTACAGGGCCAAGAAGGAACAATACACTTCCGTGCTGTCCTGCACAAGTGCTTATTAAGGAATTCCTGTGTGGGGCAGGTGGCGGAGGTGTGAGTGCGAGCCGCCCCGCTGCTTTTTCCCTCCTTTATTCGGGCTTCGGCTTGCGAAAGCTCCCACCAGCAGAGGCAGGATCCACTTTAGCAGAGGGCTGTGGGTGAGGAAGCATGTGTTGCTGGGGGTGTGTAAAAATCCACTGCTCTCTGTTACACGGTATCCTGAAAGGATGCCGAGAGCGTGAGGCATGTTCCTGTGGAGGGGGCTGGATCCTCATGGTTTAGGCATAAGGTGCGGCGCTGGAGGACTTTACTAAAGAAGGCAACATGGGGATGCAGAACAGCACAGCAGTGTGTGCATAGCAAAGGGGGGATTGTCCCTTACATTGTGTGACAGCTCCCAGCGACAGGCATGTGCAAGACCCTCAGGACTTCCTGCAAATGGCACGGGGGTCATCTACGTACTAGCACAAGTGAGGCTTTATTTAGCTCAATAATTCTAATGGCATCATGGTCATTTCCCTCCTGGAGGGTATCTCTCTAAAGGTTTAGATCATGAATGACCCTTCTGTATAGGAGAACCAGAACACAGATTTTCTTGGAGTCTGTTTGAAATAATTTTGATCAAGCTGCAAGCTTATCAGATCCATGCCTTAGCCTCTGCAGTGAGTTGCACATGAGAGCTGAGACTTTAGCACAGTGTGTAGAGCTGATCCCATGCGGGCACTGTGGGGATGGGACATGGTGTGCTTTGGGAAAACTGATGTCATACTAGCAGAACAATGGGCAAACAACCGAGAACACAATAAGCACAGGAACCTGGAAGTTCCCGAGAGGACCAGCAAGGTCACTCTTCTAGACTGTCATTGACCCCGCATGAGGAACTGTAGCCTCATCTCAGATGCGGATAACAAGAGGGCCATGTGTGTGAGCTGAGGATCTGCTTCCCTGCTGTATTGGAAGCTGGGAGCACTCAGTACAAACTAGAGACCAGAAGACTCACCCAGCTTTAGAACTTGAGGACATGTTTTTGTCAGAAGCTGTAGAACAGCTGAAACACGGAAGCGACATTCGAGAAGAACCCAGCAAGCCTGGAACACCTGGGGGCTGGGACTGTTTTCACAATGAAGTGTGTGCTGCCTGTATTTATCTCTTTCCTCTCATTGCTGCTGCTCCAAACCAGAGCCAGGCTAGGCAAAGCCCACCCCCGACTCCCCACGCTACCACCAAGGAACCCTTTACTAAGAACTGGCAAAGAAAGAGCTACATGCTAACATGGGCTCCTTGCTTTAAAGTTTTAGTTTATTTGAAAGAAATTGAATTGTGCTGTTATCTTGACTGGATTTGATGGAGGATTATTTTTTGGTTGTGTTTGTTTTGTTTTTTTTTTTAAACCAGAATCTTATTACTTATGAAGTATGAGCTCAGGCACTACACAGCTATTAACAGTGAGAGTTTACACCATGTCGGTCCTTCCCCTGGTGCTCATGGGAAGGACAGCCGTGTTGCACAGGAAAAAGTGTGAGCTGTCTGAGCACCTCCTGGGCTCACTGTCCTCGCTCAAATAGTCCTTTGCTGCACAGGGAAGTGTACTCAGGACTCATTAGCCTTTATCACACCTTACAGTTGTATTGATGTTCGGTTTTATGTAGGTATCATTATTTGGTTAATATCGGTGTCTACCAGGAGGCAGGACCTTCTGAAGATAGAGCGTAAGCTCATTGTACTCAAAGGAGCCTTTCCCGTGTCTCAAATTAAGTCAGCTTTCAGATGAAGTGAGTATCCGGTGGTTGCTGAGTTAGCAACTGAATGTGTGAATGTGTGTGTGTGTGTGTGTGTGTGTGTGTGTGTATACATATATAACTAAGACAGCAACAGTGTGCAAAAACAGGTGTTGGACAGAGAACAAGTTTCTGCATTGGATTGTCAAGTTTCAGAATCCTACAATCAGGCTGGTCCTAAGAGGCACAATTCCCTTACTAGGAATTTCTGTCTTCGAAAAATGCTGGCGTGATTGTCTTTGTAACTTTGAGGAACTTCCTTTGCTATCTGTGTGAAAGCATTTCTGAACCAGTCCTAAGCACAGCCGTGTTCCTCCGGTCCCTCTCAGCTCCTCCTCTCTAAAATCCTTGTTTTCTGCCACCTTTCTCCCATCACTCCTAACGCTTTCATCTGGTCCCTTCTGGGTCTCATCTGAACGCAGTGACACCCGTCTAGCCAAGCTACTCTTTATTTTACGAGCCTAGAAAGCTCCCCTGAGGTAGAACCCTCCCAGCGGAGCTTGCTACTCAACCGTGTTGTGTGCTGCTCGGTTCCGTGCTTTCTGAAGAGAGGCTGCAAAGCGGAAAACAGAGTGGAGCTTGTCTGCAAGAGGCTTGCTTTCTGCAGAGACCTCCAAGGGGAAAGACAGACAACTGCTTCACCAGTCTAAGAGTGAGAAGTTCATTTCATAGCAAGATGCATTGTAACGCGAGAACTCCAAGTAAAGGACTTACGGAAGAGGTGGGACTTCCGGCAGCCCAGGCCTGATAAGTGTCTTTGAAACTTACCATATACGGACAAATGGTGAATAAAAATGGCCAGTATGGGCTCCCACAGGTGTGTTGAGGGCACCGCTTCGCTTGATTTTCCAAATATGATTAGTGTCGCGCTGGGGGGGGGGGGGGGCTTATCCATGAATTCGTTATTATTTCATTCACCTGATAGATAACCTTGAGATCCTGTGGGCTAGGACAGCTGGCAGTTAGTTCCTGAATGCTAGAATTTACTTCTCCTTGGCCTTGGCGTACCTTGTTCCAGCCTCTAAAACTAATCTCAAAGAACTCTTCTATCAGAGGTGCTTTGAAAGATTTCTTTAGCAATATCGATCCCTTTAATTGAAGCTTATTGGAAGTATTCAGCATAGCCCTCCTGTCGTTTAAGCCCTATAAAACTATCACCATCTTATCGATAGACAGTCAGTTTTTTTATTTAATTGCATTTTTCCAAACACCCCCTTGGGAACCTTGCCTTCCCACCAGAGCATGGGAGGAGGGAGCTGTCTCCTCTCTCTTCTAATTGTCCTTAGGCAACCACAGCGAGAAACATTTGAAAATACACCTTAGTGTTTCTGAGCTCTAAAAGTACAGTTTTCGGGTTTTTCTGCTCTAAATCCTGAAATGATGAGCAGAGTTCAGATAGAAAAGCCTTCATTTCTAAGAGTTGAAAATGTTTAGGTGATTTTGTGCGTAGGATAGGTGACCTCTAACTAGTGAAGTTATTGATTGATACTTTCCAGTTTACTCAATAGGTTTCAGATATGGTCTAGGAGATAGTCAATTCTATGAAAAATCATTAATCTTTTTTTTTTGTTTGTTTGTTTGTTCTTTGTAAACCCCTCCCCCAATTTAAATGGAAATACTGGTCTTTCTAGGGTCAACCAGGGTGAGAATCTGTTTATTTTTTTTAATTTATTTATTTTTTTAATTTATTTATTTATTAAGGATTTCTGCCTCCTCCCCGCAACCGCTTCCCATTTCCCTCCCCCTCCCTCATCTGCTCAAAGAGCAATCAGGGTTCTCTGACCTGTGGGAAGCCCAAGGACCGCCCACCTCCATCCAGGTCTGTTTAAAAGGTAGAGTTCCTCTTAGGACTGCTTGCTATTGCGAGCTGCCCTTGACAGTATGTCACCCTATGGTCTTTCAGGTGTGTTTGCCATGACAATAGGAGAAGACAGTATATATCGTCCTTTGAGCTGTCAGACGGAGCTATCACCTCTCCTAACAGTTGTGTGCATGACCTTCAGTCTGTGACACTTAGTGTGGTCTTCCAGCCCCCTCTTCTTTCAAAGGATAAAACATGAATAGAGATGGGTTCGACTGGTAAAATATAAAATTCTGCTCTGTGTGTGTGTCCGTCAGCTATGGTCCCTCCTTCCCACTGGGCAGCAAACTTTTGTGTGTATTGGGCTGCAGAAGGCAACGAATGCTTTCTAGGTTGTAGCCGTGGCTCTGGAAGTTACAGAGCTTTCACGGTTGGTGCACTGGTGTTTAAGAAGATCCTTTGTTGGTTCCATACGCCGAAATTCCATACACAGCAGCAAGGGAACTGCTTTCAAACCATTAATACATATATTAAGAGTTCACATTGCCCAAACTTGAAGGAAGACTTTTAACTGACTGTCCGGAATGTTCTGTGTCTATCCTCTATGCCTGAATGGAGGTCTACCAAAGATTGGTGTTTTCTCATTCTGGGTCTTAACAGCCATTCTAGTCAGGTACATAATAAAACTCTATTGTGCTACTTCGCCGTGTCTGAGCCTCTGTGTGACTTTCACCACTCACAACTGGAATGCTTTCTTTAAGATGCATGTTAATTATGAAAATAGGTCTTTTTGAAGCCTGCTTTGCTCAGTGCTCTCTGGAACCTAAAAAATGCTGGCTTCTGTCTAACTCATATGAATATGCAAATGCGTGACATATATTTTGCTTTTTTCTTAGAGTGCATTCCTCTAGAGTAGACTTTCTCCCAAAGTCACTTCTTTGATTATCTTCCAGCGCCTTTGCCTAATAGAGGATGATAGTATAGTTCTCACGGAGTTGACTTATCATGAAGAAGCTAGTTTTCTTCTTGTCCACATTGTGGAAGAAGGAGTATAATATGACTCTTTAAAATTAAATAGTTCAAAATCTCTATTTTACATGACCTGTGCCTCTGGTAAAACTGAAAAAATGCCTAAGACTACTAAAAATTACTACAAAGGAATTTAATCACAATCCACAAAATGTAATACTCAAATTGAGTAGCCTAAAGTAAAATCAAAGGAGATCAAGCTAGATATTTTGATATGTGAATTAACTTTGTGTAGACTAGAAGCTGTGCATTATGTTTGTCTTTTTTAAATTTATTCATTTAGCTCTATGTGTATGTGTGTGTGGTTGAGTGTATGCCCTTGCAACATGTGTGATCAGGAACCCACAGAGGTCAGAAGAGGGGTCAGCTCCCCAGGAACAGGAACTATAGAAGATGGTGAGCCTCCCTGTGGGTGCTGGCTCATCTGCAAGAGCAGCCAGTGTTCCTAACCACTGGGCAATCTTTTTGAACCCATGCTAGTCCTAACCACTGGGCAATCTCTTTGGCCCCAGACTAGTCTTTTTGTCTGGAGTTGTGTCCTGTCCTTCCTCAGCCTGATGACCCTTTATACCCAGCCTGCTGTCACTTTGAGGAGGTAAAGATGTGCTCTCTTCTGGGCTGCACCACTGTGGGAGTAGTCTCTAGACCAGAAGCACCAGCGCCATTTCAGAATCTGGAAATCTCATCTCAACTTCTTGAGTTGGAGTCCTGCACATCATATCAAGAATCCTGAGTGCTGCCGATTCTTTGAGACTGTTTGAAGAGAAGAGATTAGAGAAATCCTCCTATGAAGTTTAGATTGATCCGCGTAGCCTGTGACTTAGCTGGCAACCTGAGGACACACTGTGAATAAGGAAGATGTTTTCACAAGCTATAACATGGAAACAATTTCTTCTTCAGGCTTCACATGACCCAGAAGAGAAATAAGCTAAAATCCTTCTTCTCTCTAGACCAACTCTTTCGTTATGTATCTAGACAAGAAGGGGAGACTAGAATGAAGTCTGGATTTAGCACAGAAAACTGGGCAGCTTCCTTTGACGTTTAAGCTTCAATTTTCTTTTCAGTAAAGTGAAGGTTGAAATACTTTCTGTCAGTGCTGCTCTGATATTAGTGATGAGACACGAGTTCCTGCAGCACAGTTAGCACATCATAGACACCTAATAAATAGACAGGGGCTATAGCTGATAGCATCTTATACGGGTCATCCTGGCTGCTTGGGGATGCTGAGATGTGATCACTTCGACCGTCATTTTCTAAGCATTTGCCTCAGATACATCATGGAAATGGACACTTATGCTCCAGTTAGTTTGACCTTCTGATACTTGTGTTCATGAAAATAATCCGGGGGCCACCATGTTCTTATTTTACATGCATACTAAGGATGAGATGAATGTTCCGGAAGATGCAAAAGAAGAGGGTTGGTAGTTTTCATATCAGTTCCGTTCTTCCAGTCAAACAGGCTCTGTGCACCACTCAGTAAGCTCGTCAAGAAGAGTTAGCCTCAGAATTTTCGAGAGAAGAGAGCTGCCTCACTACCTGAGATGCGGGAGTTTAGCTCAGGAGCATACAATGTTCACAAGTAGCATCTAAAGTCAGTTCTCTTACATTGTTAGGAGGCCAAAGAGTCAACTGAGTTTGGAGTAGTTAAGCAGTAGGGGAGATGCTGACTTGTGGACATAGAATTATACTCAAGAGCTGTAGATTTCAAAAGGCCTATTCTATAGGAAAGTGGCGGCAGTTACTCTAGAATCAAGAAATTTAAAGAAAGGATGTTCTGTGTGTTCTCACCACAAGGCTGACTTTGGTGTGCATTGCACCTTAATTGTTTAGATTTGACTGTGCTACAATGTAAATGTTTTAAAGAACATCATGAGGCACAAGATAAAGTACACTTTATCTGTCACTTAAGAAACATAAATGTGATTTCGTCTGAGGGGAATTTTGTTTCCTGTTACAGCGCTGGAGCTTGCTCTCAGGGCTTGGTGTGTGCAAGGCATGTGTTCTACCGTGGAGTTATCTCTCCAGCCCGAGTGGAAACTTTAATATTGTAACTTCTACACCAGTATTGCACTCCGGATTAATATGCGGTACTAAAAAAATTATATCACACTCCCTTGAATACCATCAATAAAGTTCATTGCACCCCTCAAAAAAAATTATATCACACAGAGAGGCTTATAGGTTATAAAAGAATAAGAGTCAGAGAAACTGTTCAGAGCAATTTCTCTCTTTTTTTGTTTTGAAGGTTTAACTTGAGAAAATTAGCATTTTTATCTTGGAAAATAGGGGGAATGTGTGATAAAAATTTCACGCGTAAGCTTGCACTTCAATATATTCAACTATTGTTAACATACACATTATTTTGTTATTATGTTATGAAAGGAAACAAGAGACATTTTGTTTAATTAACAATTTTTGGTCACAACTTGATATCGTATCATTCTCTCAAACAACGGATGAGTTTACATTAGCGTGATGCTCAGGTTCTCCCACATTGAATCTGCCTTTTGGTCCTTTGCAACTAGAGAGGAAATAAACGCTTATAATTAACCAAATTGAGATTTTACTTTCAGTTATACACATTGTAAGGCTTCAATACCAAGTATGTTCAAATCACACTTTAAAAGAACCATCTACTGCTCTCTCCGTGGGTTTAGCTGGCCTCCTCAGTTGTTAAATGAGATTTATCTGGTTACCTTAGTTCTGTGTGTATTAACTGAGACCTGAATTTGAAACTGTGAGGTAGAGAAGCTGTTTGTCTTTATGTATCTATACACATATTTTTAAATAGGTTAGAATCTCAAGTTGCAAGTTCAAAAATATTAAATATTTATACTTTATTTCAACTACAGTTTCTAAACCTGGGAAGCTTGAGATTAGATAATATGGAGAACTTTACTGGTATTTACTTTGCACTGATTCCAGAAAGATTCTTTCAGATAACTGTCTCCCTAAGAATGTGTACTAGAACGACATTTGTATTCCATAAGTTGAGTCAATGAGGACTTTAAGCAAAAATTCCATACCGTCTTGCGCCAGATTCGGTTAGCTGTTAACGATATAGGGCTCTTTATGCCCACAAAACCTCTCTATTTACTGTCAGTTATATGTGAACATAGGACATAGAAGTGGTGGACCAACAGCAACCACCATGGTATAAATATGCACAGAGAGAGGGCACGTGACGCTACCTGAATCAGGAGACCAGCCAAGGATGGCAAAACCTAAGAATTAACGCCACTCTCTCAGTTGCAGAAGAAGGAAGCAGAGTCGGACAGAAGAAACAGTGTTGCTTCAGATACATAAAGAATGTTGGACTAGAGAGATGGCCCAGTTGTTAAGAGTACTCACTGGCTCTTTCCTGGAGGAAACTCTCAATACTCATATTCTCAATTGTCAGTACTGATACAGCAGCTCACAAACGTCTGTAAATCTGGTTCCAGGGTATCAGGTAGACCAAACACACACACACACACACACACACACACACACACACACACACTTAAAAATAATAGTGACTTAAAAGAAATAAAAAATTACAGAAACCAATGTGGTGCCTTAGAGAACAGAATCAGAGACAACAGACATACAAGATTTTGAGAGATGAATGAAAGTGAGGGGGGGCTGTGTTATGATGGGGTGCTTCTTGTGGTAGTACCCTTTTATGGTAGTACCCCTCCATGAACACACACCCCCCGTCATGAAGCTTTTTCTTCATTTTCACATAGCAGTCTGTGTAATGATGTGTATATAGAGATTGCAGTGCCAAAAAAAAAAAAAAAACCTAGTGCATCTGTCATTTTTCCCGAGTGTCCCTCAGCATACAAAACACACACTTTACTGCAGAGAGTAATAAAAGAGAATGTCAGAAAAACAGAAGTCAACAGAATTATAAATGCGGTCAGTTCTGCATCTATGAAGCTTAGAGGGTTTTTATAAGTGTATTTTAATATAGCCCATTCATTCATATTACAATGATCTATTGAATACCTGCAATGTTTTAGGCCTTGTTCCAGCTGCTCGTGATATAGCAGAAAACACAATGAGGGGAAAAAATCTTCATGAGAGAGACCAATAACACAAAAGTTAATGAGGAATACTAAATAAGTAGTTGTCTCAAAAGGTGTTTTCGGATGGGAAGCAAGGGAAGGCAGCAGTGAAGAAGACCAGAGTCAAGTCTTGGCAGAATGAGGAACTGTAGGGGTGGAGACCTGTAGGGCTGTTGAGCATGCTCAGTTGCCAGTGCCTATTCGCCATCGGAGATGACGGACTGATCCTCAAGTCAGCTCGGAATAAAGGTTCAGAAGAAAGGTTTAGGAGTTCTTGGGAAAACACACATGGAGCCATTACTAACTACTGTGGTCATATAAACTGTGGGTTTAAGGACATGACGTAAGGACAGAGTGTAGACAGTAAAGGGGACATTCTACCCTGAGCACTGGAGCGCATGTAGCTGACGGGATTAGAAGACAAATTCACAGAGAGAAGAGGAGAACAACAAGAGACAGTTGTGTCCTCTCTGCTGAGTGAAGAAATGCTTGAAAGACACGATGAGTATCCGTCGGCTGCTGCTGAAACCTTGTAGAATCTGAGGTCTCCCTAGTCACCACTGGCTTTTGCAACGAGGAGACTTCAAGAGGACAAGAAGAAAAATGGAGACATCACAGATAATTTCTTTAAACTTGGCTTCTGGTCTTTACTGGAAGGAAAACAGGGGCAACAGATGGATTCTTTTTTCAGCTTAAGGAGAAACTTCAGCAAGTTCATGTCTTAAAGATGATCATGTTAGAAGGACGAGGGGATAAGCAGTTATGGAAAGAGAGCTGCATCTCACTGTCTTATGCAGGTTTGTTATTTTTACAGTACCCGCACCTATATGTGGTGCTTTACCGTAAGTTGGCTCACTGGCTGTGGTATTTACATTTTAATTTGAAACAGGCTCTTACTAACTTACAGAAACTGCCCTTGAACTTGTCATCCTTTTGCCTCAGCCAGAGGCTACAGGCATGCGCCTGGATGTCCAGGCTTTGGTGGAGGATGGGGCAGGGTTCGAGCTAACAGGGTTTCCAGAGCACAGGTGGCGGGGGTGACGTGGCCTTCTATTAGCAGCAAAAAGCCAGTGTGCACAGGCGAAGAGGTAGGTGGGGAGATTTGGTGGCAGGAGTTCTAAATGTTCTCTTCTGATGAAATTAATTTCCTAGTGAAAAATAAAGCAAGATTAAATTGATTGTTATAAAGGGGATTTTGAGAAGAAATAAGAGGTCCTCGGGTCTGGACAAGTGGAAAGAAAATAGTTGTATGGAGAAAGGAAGAATATTAAGAAGTGCCTGCTGGGGCCTGGTGGTAGTGGCATATGCCTTTAATCTCAGAACTTGGGAGGCAGAGGGAAGGGGGTCTCTGTGAGTTCAACGTCAGCTTGGTCTACCACTTGAGTTTCGGGACAGCTAGAGCTACACAGAAAATATATTTTTCCTGTCTTAGGGGGAAAAAAAATAGAGCTTACTGGGAGCTGGTAGTCATGTGGCAGACAGAGAGATGGATTTTCTGGGGTCTGTGTACCTCATGAAGCAAGGGGAGCAAGGTGATCAAGGTGAAGCTATTAATGAAAGTACAGTGAGAACGAAGAAGGGAGATGATGGCGGAGTACAGAAAGGGGTGGTAGGAATGGAGAGAGAGGGACCATGGAATCTGTGTGCCACTAGCAGATTGAAGAGCTCGGGAAAAGGGAAAGCCTGCCAGTTAGGATGGCAGAGAAGAATTCCGTATTTGTCTGTCAGAAGCATCAGACTTTTCCCCAATCCTCTCAGGCACCATGATGCTGCATTAAACTGTCTTATCTTAAAAATTGCCCCCACTTTATGCAAACATGGCTGCCAACATGGCTGCCAAATGCACCTCTTCCCGCCCATTCCCACTAATTGGTTTATTCTCCGAAGAACTGGCAGAGCCGCACACGCTGCTGCTGTTGCAGCTGCTCCTATATGCGCCGTTGCCTCTGGGAAGACCAAAAAGACAACAGAAAATATGGTATTAGCTACTTTCCTAATAGATAGCTGATGCATTCCCATGGATCCACACACTGATATCATCAAAATGACGCCACAATTGGTTCTTGCAGTGACAGATTCACTCAGATCTTGAAAGTGATTGCAATAGAGTGTCATGGTGTCTATACAAATGGAAGCTAGGCATAGGTCTGCACTGGGCTGGCAAGAGCTGAGACTGCCCCCTGAGGGGCTGGAGCTCGGTGTCCCCACCCTTCCTGTCCAGGAGGTATTTCCATATGACTGAGATTATTTGGAGAGACGCCACTCCATGCCGAGGCTAGGAATATATGTCCCTAGCCTGTGGAGGAAACAGCCCTTCTTCAGCACACTTAGGCATCCCTTTATTTGGACCCCTTTATTTCTGATGATTCTGATGCAGATAGATAGGATATTGTGGTGAAAATAAAGTAAGTACGAAGCAGGATGACTGTGAAAAGTATGGCCCATCAGTTTCCACGACAGCGGCCCATTCTTACACAAGCTCACCAACTGGATTTTCAAGTTGAATTTAATGTGGTCTACTTGGTCCAGTTATCTTGTCGTGCTTGTACAGTTATGACTATGGAATGAGACAAGCCACGGTTGTTTAAAACCGCAGTATAAAATTTTAATGGTCAGAGAAAGCAACACAGTTTAAAAACTCTGTGTGTGTGTGTGTGTGTGTGTGTGTGTGTGTGTGTGTGTGGTGTCAGTAGGTACAGGCATGTAACTGGAGAAGCCAGAAGAGGAAGTCAAATCTCCCAGTTGTGAGACACATGGTGTTTGGTAATGGGAACCAAACTTGTGTCCTCTGCAAGAGCAATATCCATCCTTGACCAAAATCTTTCTAGTCCCCTATAACACAATTTAAGATTTGTCCAGTTGATGATAAACAGCTACATGCCACACCACAGTCTTATATCAAACCTTTGGAATAGGGTGTCTATAATCTGTGAGGATAAGGTGGTCCTGCTTTCACTAAACAGACCCCCAACTGTGGTCCATTGCTTTGTCAAATCACCCATCTTAGCCTATTTGTGGATCAGAACTTCGGAGGTTCTTGCTTATAAATACATAATCCTTTTCTCCATAAAGATATGCATGGCACCAAATTATTATCTCATTCTAGGCCTTAGTACCTGTATTTTAAAGGAAATGTTCATTAAAAACATATGCTTTGAATGTTGTTTAAAAGTGAAAATATATACTTTCATAGAATTTGTCTGATTGCAAGTCTACCACACTTCTGTAATCTGTGTATATATGTGTGTAAGCATGCATACATGCATACTCATTTACATGCAGGAGCATGAGTGTATAGAGTGAAAAGATGATCTCAGGTGTCCTCCTCAGGAACATTGTCCACCTGCCTTGAGATAGGATCTCTTACAGCCTGGAGCTTGCCAAGAGTGCTGGACTGGTTGAAAGTGATACCCAGTGGCGCCTCTCTCTCTCTCTCTCTCTCTCTCTCTCTCTCTCTCTCTCTCTCTCTCCCTTCCTCCCTAGCTCTTGGTTAATAAGTGTGTCACCATGCCTAGCACGCTTACATGAGTTCTGGAGACCAGACTCTGGCCTTCATGCTTTTGAGGCAAGCGTTTTGTAGATGGTGCTAGCCCATCAGCTCACAGCGTACAATAAGCCACCCTTCATAACCAAGACACTAGGCTCCCTTTCACACGTGTCTTGGTGGAAACACATGAAAACAAACGATTTTTGTAGTTTGGCATGCCTAGTTAGCCATACCACTCACAGACATCTAACATGTTATTCTTGAGATTAAAATCGTTTAGTCTGTCCTATGCCCTGACAAATTCCTCTTCCTTTAGAAAGGTGCATCATTAAACTTCCAGTGTTCAAATGCTCTGCTAACTTAAGTAATAGGATGCTGAACAAACCATAAAAGATATTACTTTGGCCCGCAAAGGTTGAATTTCATTGCATGCAAAACCAAAGTCTGTGCCTTACAATACATTTTTCATAATAGAGGCCATCCATCAAGGTGCAAAAAGGCGTGCTGAAGCAATGAGGGGCATTAAGGCAAATAACTTGGACTCGGATATAAATGGACTGCCTCCCTTGCAGTCAGCTCACCTGCAGTATCAGAATGCCTTCATGCAAGCTGAGAAGGAAGTCGGGGTCCGCTACTACGTGCATCAAATGCTGAATACCAATTTTCTAGCCGATTTTGATTTTGACTGCCCATGTGTATTCCTTACTTGTGTCAAGTGTATCTAATTGTTCATTCTAACAAGTGATGTCTTTAAAACTAATATTTGCTGCCGACTTGGTAGTTTCGGGTTCTCTAAGGGTCTTCGAGGATCCAAACTTCACTCTTCACCTCTTAACATTAAAAAGCAAACACCAGCGAGTTCCCATACCTCATGGTGAATATTTACGCTTTCATTTGTTTTCTTCTAGTTAACGTTAATGATATTTGTTTTATTGCATTTTATTTTTTTCGTGCTGGGGACTGAACTCGGAGCTTCCCACATGCTGGGGAATTGCTGTAACTGCTGAGCTATGTGCTCAGCCCTAAGTTACAGTTTTATTCTTTTCAATTTTCGTTATTGTTTAGACGTGCGTTTACTACTCCGTGTGCTCTTTGGTTTCTCCTAAACATTTCTGTTTCCTTCCGTTTCCCTTACTGTCTGAGAAGACGCTTGTTTCTTACGCTACGGGTTGGCATAAAAGAGTCCGTTTTCATTGGACTTTCTCTTATCTGCTAATGTCTTGATTTCATGTTCAATCTTGAATGATTTTTTTTTTACTAGAAATAAAGTTTTTGGCAGACAGGTTTTCCCCTCATAGGCTGCCTTGAATCCTGTAGTATCCACTGCTTTGATGAAAAGTATGCCAGCTGCCATGTATAGTGTCATTTCCCCATGGACAGTGGGTCATTTTCCTCGTTTGCAAGAGTCATTTTCAATCTTTCTCTGTCTCTGTCCCCCCATTTCACTGTGTGTGTGAGTGTGTGTGTGTGAGTATGTGTGTGCATGTGTGTGTCTCTTTTTCTCCTTCGCTTTCTGTCTCCCTCCCCCTTTTTTCAGCAATGATCATTATTTGAAATTTAAATGACATTCTTCTCTGTTGTTTTATTAGCTCACCTGTAGGTTATATTTTTCTATGAAATTTAGAAAATTTGGGGTTATTATGTGTTGTACGAGGGCCGCTTGTTTGTCCCAGCCACCCAGAACCGAAATAACTACACAGAAACTGTATTAATTAAAACACGTAAAATTCCCAGCGCCTGTCTCCAGCAGATCCATGGCATCTCTCTGACTTTGCCTTTTTCCTCCCAGCATTCCATTCAGTTTTCCCCACCTAGCTCTGTTCCCCTATAGCTCTAGGCCCAAAGCAATTCCTTTATTAACCAATGAGAGCAACACATAGACAGAAGGACCACCTATACCAATTATCCCTTTGATATTTTTCTTTCTCTTATATTTTTTGGTTGCGAGCCTAGCCTTTAACGGCTGAGCCATCTCTCCAGCCCTCTTTCTCCATCTTCTATGAATCTAATGGAATATATATATATATATTATATATATGGAATATATAATACTATATTATATTTTAGTAACATCCCTCAGATCATCAAAACACTGCCTATTTATAATTATTTAATGAGTTCAGGTTGGATCTGTCATTAATCCCTGATTAAGTGTATATATACTTCGTTCTGCTTTCTGCTGTGAGGCCTACCAGTGAGTTGTTTTTTGATTTTTTTCAGATACTGAATATTTTATTTCTTGGATTTCCTTTTCTAAAGTATCTATTCTTCTCCGCTGATTTGTTTGCTTAACAACAATTATTGTTTTCCTTTAAGTCTTTGAATAGAATTGAAACAGTTTCTTTAAAGTAGCTCTTAGCTAATTGCTTTATATTGGTCATCTTGTGGTCATTCATATGGATTTTTTTATCGTTGAGTATGAATGACATTTCCTTGTTGCTTAATCTATCTAACTCTAACTTAGATAATGCTGTTCTGTTTTCAGACTACTGAAAATATTTATTTTTGTTTTTAGGAGGTGGTTAATCGCCCTTCGAGTTGCAAAATATCTTACATCTTCAAAAACGACATATTCAAACTCTTCTCTATGCTTGGCAAAACCTTAATACATTTTGAGTCTTTTTCATTTTAAACAAGATGCTTGGGATCAAACACATATTTGGGTAGTATGTGAAATTTCCCTCCTTGGCTACTTCCTTTCCATATAAGCAGAAACGCAGAAGATTTGGCTGCTGAGAGTTAGTCTGAGTAACAAAGAAGTCTTGGTGCTGTTAGACATTACTTAGTCTGCTATGTTCTTTTGGTTAAATATGCAAAGAAAAAAATCAAAAACCTTTACCAGACTCAGGACTATTTTATGACTGTGAAGGACAAAGATACAAAGGTCGTTCTACTATCGTGTCTCCAAACAAAAATAAGCATGAACCTTATCTTGCCCACAGGAATAATCTAGCTTCCTCATTGTGGCTAATATTTGACTGCTGGAACTCTGTCGGTCTTTAGATAAGAAAAATGGTGATCTCCATCAAAGAAGTTGCTCTAAGCCTTAACAACAGATACATACTAAATCTCAGATTCCTAAAGCAGTCCCCCAAACAACAGAGCAGAAGCTGGAATTCCAGAGAATAGGGAATGCCTGAACCCACCCAAAGAGGGTCCTATCTCATTTCTAGGAGTCGAGAACCCCAACTTTGTCCAGTGCATGCTCTCCAGTGATCATTGCTTGAATGGCCATTGTCGTAAGGAGGGAATCCGCTTGTTGGTTCCCAGCAGTCCGGCTAGCTTAGTCCCGAAATAATCATATAGAAACTGTATTAATTAAATCACTGCTTGGTCCCTTAGCTCTAGCATCTTATTGGCTAACTCTTATATTAATTTAACCCATTTCTATTCATCTGTATATTGCCACGTGGCTGTGGCCTACAGGGTAAAGTTCCCAGCATCTGTCTCTGGCAGCTCCATGGCTTCTCTCTCTGACTCTACCCTTCTTTCTCCTAGCATTCAGCTTATTTTTCCCCCACCTATCTAAGTTCTGCCCTGCTATAGGTCCAAAGCAGTTTCTTTACTCATTAAGATAATCACAGCATACGGAGGGAATCCCACAGCAGATCATGCCTTTGAGTCCCATCATTCACCTTCTGTTAACCGTAGTGGACCCTAAATCTGACCCCTGAGAGTTTTCAAACCACAAAACAACCGAGTCCAATTCAATTTCTAGCCACTGTACGTTGTATCTCATCTGTCTACCTAATGACAAAAAGCCATGAAAAGACACTGGGTACTATTCTGTCTTTTTACTCTCTTGCCCACTTTTCATTTCTTTTTAGTGCCTTAGGTAGTCATTTGTTATAGTTTGCCTATAGTTTATAGTCATTATCCCCAGGAAACTGCTCTGCTATGAATAACTTCACCAATAGCAAAAGCAGCAATTGTTTTCTTCTCTTGTGATTAGAATATAACACTCTGTATCCTACAATTTGTCCCAGACGGAGCAGTCATTCTGGAATCCCACAACTTGAAAGTGGGCATCATAATGCATTACAAGAAGGCCTGAGTTATGACTGCTAAGTGAATCCAAATTGGGAAACCTGAGAAGGCCAAGTAGGTCATTCAGCGGGAAGTTTGCTACACTTCTGACAATTCTTTTGTTGAACAGGAATCAACAACCATGTTCAGATAATATAACTATAACAAAGTGTCCATTTCTGAGAATACTTCAGAAGAAGTACTTTGGCTGGCTAGTTACTGACCTAGCACACAGTATTTTTTGGTGAATGATTGAAAACTGGGAAGCCAGCACTTTTCTTGTTACTGTTACAACAATAAAACCCTAACGTTCAAGTTGACACACCTGTCAATTTTCGGAAACCGCAAGCTTTGTTTGACTATTACATCTCAAGGGAGAAGCCATTGTTTTATTTCTTGTGAGAGTCAAGAACCCGAGAAGCACATTCTTTTTCTCTATCATTTAAAGGACCACAGCTTTGTCCCGGGGGTTAGCTAGACCCGCCTAAGTTCTGTCCAGAGACACGGAGCCTCATTGCTGTTTACTCTGAGAATCCCCTCTGTCTTAAGAATGACATACGTCATCATTCACGTGACAAACTGTGAGGCTTGCAAAGGCTTTGGCGATTCTCCAGTCGTGGCTGTCTACCAACCTTTTATTAAATTGAAGCTTTCCTTACATCTATCTTATATCAGCATAGCTCTCCAGGAGCATGAACGCATCTTTGGACGACAGTCAGTAGTGTGTCGCCTCCACCCTTCAGTCTCCACGCTGCCCCCGCACCGCTTCCAGGGTCTTTCCAGTGCCTGACTGAAGCTGTCGTCCTGAGGATGCACCGCCTCCTACATAGCTCGCCAGTCTAACATGGTTGTTCTACTTGTCCTCTGACATCTCCTCTGAAATGCAGGACCCACGGGGCAGAGGTATACCCGTTTTGATCATTGAGAGCAGTCTGGGGACTAAAGCAGTGTTCCGCATATGAAAACTCATCAACATATACCCAGTAAATGAATGAATTAATAAAATAACTTGCTGATAGAAATCAGTTCTGGCTATCAGCTTGGACAACACGGGAGGTCTTCATGCCTCCTCCCTCTGTCCTCTCCACTCAGCTAGCTGCTGCATGCGTCTATGTAAAGCACAGCCTAGTTTTATTATTTTTTTTTAATCTTTCCTGAAAAACTGTTAACATCTCCCCGGCGTCTGTAAAATGAAATCCAAATCCCCAGCTTGGCATTTGAGGTCCTTTGCAGCACAGCCTTATTCTGCCAACAACTTCATCAACCAACGCTCTCCTTCTGTTCCAGCTCTCCCGTGTGATCTTCCGGCTTGCTTTCTCGTCGCCTCTGTGAAATGCCTGTGCGGCAGGCCCTCCCGGTTACCGTGTTTCAGAAATGCTCTCCCCGTGTCCCTTACCTTGGTTGGTTCTCACCGCTTATCGTTCTTAACAAAGTTTTGCCACTCCTCTCTTTCTCCTCTCTTTCCTCCATGAAGAGCGGAGTTGTATCTGTGATGCCTTCTGTGACAGCATCGGTCTGTAATAGCACCCTCCCGACATCAGTTCACAGCGATGCTGTCTTGCTCACAGCGCTAGTTCCGAGCAGTGCCGTGTCTGAACACCTCGGGCTGCCTTTCCTTCCACTTAGATCTCCTTTCCCTACACTCTGTGCACCTAAACCCTACCAATTTGCGATGACCCAGCTAAAATGTAACCTCATTTAGAAAATTCTCTGGCTCTCCTGAGCTCAGGGGGAGATGATTCAGGTCCCCCAAAGAGCGAGAGCATTTAGACCAAACTCCTTTTTTGTGTGTGGAAAAGTATTTCCTGCTTCTACTGCTGCTGCTTATGTTACTGCTTTAAGAGATCCATAAGAATTAGCATCATTGCTAAGTCACCTTCGCAATCTGAGCTCCTGGTTCTGTATACGTAAGAAACAGTCAATAATATGGTTTGGATGGTCAATATATGAGTATTCTGAACATAGCACATTCCACTGAAAAGTAAAAAAAAAATTGCTCTATAAAATCTCTATGAAAAGGGATATATATATATATATATATATATATATATATATAGTCTCCAACTAAATGGGTTGAAAATATTTATTGTGAAAAACAATGCATTTGGGGGAATTTGCTTTGATGATTAGAGCCTAGATCATGTTATCATTTGCCTTTCCTTTCACTTAAGAGTAAATTTCCTTTCTTCAGGAGATTAGTGCCATGGAAATCACCTATGCACAAACCATGTTCAGTTACCTGGAATGGGTCATAGTTATACTAAGTAATGCATGCAGGTGAGGTTCAAAGGAAGGCACAAAAGCAATGCACAGAGAACCTGGAATCCATAACAATATGTGCAGTTGACCGACACTTAAGTGTTTGACTTTTCTGTAGTGTGTGTCTTGTCATTGTCAGGTCATCATTTCCTACTGAATAGGTCTGGAGGGAGTGATGGAATAGCACCAGAAAGATCAGAGGGTGAGAGCAAACTCGGTGCAGACCTTTCCTTCCTTCCTTCCTTCCTTCCTTCCTTCCTCCCTTCCTCCCTCTCTGCCTCCCTCCCTCCCTTCCTTCTTCCTTCCCTTCTTCCTCCCTCCCTCCTTCCTTCCTCCCTTCCTTCCTTTTCCTTCCTTTTTCTTTCCTTCCTTCCTCCTTCCTTCCTTCTTTCTTCTTCCTCCCTCTCTCCCTCCCTCCATCCCTCCCTCCATCCCTCACTCCATCCCTCCCTCCCTCTCTCCTTCATTCCTTTTTTCCTCCCTTCCTCCCTTTTCCTTCCTTTTTCTTTCCTTCCTCCTTCCTTCCTTCTTTCTTCTTCCTCCCTCTCTCCCTCCCTCCATCCCTCCCTCCATCCCTCCCTCCATCCCTCACTCCCTCTCTCCTTCGTTCCTTCCTTCCTCCCTTCCTCCTCCCTCCCTCTCTCCTTCCTCCCTTCCTCCCTCTTTCCTTCCTTTTTCTTTCTTTCTTTCCTTCTTTCCTTCCTTCCTTCCTCCTTCCTTCCTTCTTCCCTCCCTCCTTTCTTTCTTCCTCCCTCCCTCCCACCTTCCTTCCTTCCTTCCTTCTTCCCTCCCTCCTTTCTTCCTCCCTCCCACCTTCCTTCCTCCCTCCCTCCCTCCCTCCTTCCTTCCTTCCTTCCTTCCTTCCTCATTCTTCCTTCATTTCTTCTTCCTTCCCTCCCTCCCACCTTCCTTCCTTCCTTCCTTCCTTCCTTTCTTCCTTCCTGTCTATCTTTTGGGGTCCCAGAGGACAAACTCCTCTACCACTCTACCAGAACATCATTTTTAATTCCAGAGTTACAGTTTACAATAATTTGCTATTGCTTTAAAGCAGTTTCTTTCCTTATATATGAGCATTTCACATCTCAAAATAATAATTTGGCATGTCTATCAGTGTTGTCCATGTCCAGCGCATGTTTAGGCAGCCATATTGGTGAGACTTTATGGGTGCAGCTTCTGGCATTGTTAGAAGACACAGTCTCACAGCAAACCCTTACAGTCTTTCTACCCTTCTCCTGCAGTGTTCCCTGAGCCTTAGGTGTGGGAGATTTTTGTAGATATATCCATCAGGACTGTGCTCCACAACTCTGCATTTGGTTGTTTGGTTTTCTGTAGAGATCTCCCTCTGTCGCAAAGGGAAGCTTCTTTGATGATTGGTGGAGACTACACCCTCTGTGAGCATAAGAACAAATGTCTAGAGCTTTGTTAGTGATCACCCTGGTTAATAAAGTAGTGGTTTATCATGGCTCAGAACATTAACACTCACCACCGCGGTCTTTAGGAGGAAATGTGTATGTATAGACAGTGTTTGTGAGTGAGTGGGTGTAGGTATAGATAGTGTTTGTGTGTGAGTGGGTGTAGGTATAGATAGTGTTTGTGTGTGAGTGGTTGTAGGTATAGATAGTGTTTGTGTGTGAGTGGGTGTAGGTATAGATAGTGTTTGTGTGTGAGTGGTTGTAGGTATAGACAGTGTTTGTGTGTGAGTGGGTGTAGGTATAGATAGTGTTTGTGTGTGAGTGGGTGTAGGTATAGATAGTGTTTGTGTGTGAGTGGGTGTGCATGTGTGCCCCAGCATGCATGTGCAGGTCATAGGACAAGTCTTGGGAACCTGTTCTGTCTTCCAATATTGGTTCTCATAACCAAGTTCTAGTCAAGCTTACACAGCAAGGGACTTTACCTGCTGAGCCATTCTGCTGACCACTGGTGTTTGGTTTCAAGGAATTAACTTTTTCTTGTTTTCTTTTTGCTATCTTCTTCCTGTTGTCTATTTTGCTTTTTTTTCCCTTTAAAATCTTCAAGGTGAAGATATTTTCAAAGTAAACAAATGTGTTCTCACGGACAGCTGGTAATTAGTATGTTGTATTTTTTCAGGTTTATTAGAAGTTGATAGTCAGGTATGTCGGTACATGCCTATAATCCCATCATTCTGGAGTCTGAGGGAGAACTGTGTGTCCCGTGGAATTTGAGTTACATGGTCCAACCCCATCTCCAGAGGGGAAAAATATGATGTTAAAATTGATTCTAACTCTGAAGAGATTCTGTTCCCAGTCTGGAATGTGCTCCTGGTAAATCGGTAATGTTGAGCGCACACAGCACCCCAGATCTGTGAGGCTCATCTGCAAGAGCCATATGGTGGTAGACAATCAAATGCACTTTCCCAAGGCTTTGTGAATTCTTAGTTTGGCTCATGACAGGAACCTACTCCCTTTCCACCTGTGCCGTGCTGCTGAAAGTCTCTGGCAGACAACCAGGTCCTGTATTGACGTCCAAGGCCACACTCTTGCTTGCTTCCTTCAGCCCCATGCCCATTTTAGC
This sequence comes from Microtus oregoni, assembly GCF_018167655.1. Lineage (NCBI taxonomy): Eukaryota > Metazoa > Chordata > Mammalia > Rodentia > Cricetidae > Microtus > Microtus oregoni. The sequence continues at coordinate 7,081,865 of NW_024543077.1, read as the reverse complement.
TTTGCCACCACAGACAGAGCAGTGTTCCGATCACAGCAGACCTCACAGGGAAATCAGGGACTGTATGGGGGAGAAAGACTTCCTGTTGAGTATTTCTAGAATCGGGAGCTGATCCTTGATTCCCAGATTTCCTGACCACCGCCAGTATGGGATATTTTATAAGCACATGTGCAGGTATGCCTCAGCTGTCCTTAATTTAGGAGTCTGTTTTGCCTGGTTTAGTCTGATCTTGCTCTCAACTGTCCTTCATTAATGGACTCAGTTTCTAAAGGTCTTTAATACCTCATCCAATTCCTATATATAATTTCTAGTATATAGTGGCATTCAATAAATATTTATTGGGGCCATGAATAAACATGAGAAAAGACTCAAATGACTCTTTCCTCATTTTCAGTTCCAACTAAAGAGCTTTGGCAATAAAATGCTGCGTTTCCAGGTTTGGCTCATACTGCATAAAAATCTCCTTCCTTAATCTTTTTGGCGAGAAATCAATACTACCAGGTCAGGGTTGTGAAGGTAATTTACGTGTGTTGTTACCCATCCTGGCTAATTGGGCAAACTATGAGAGTCCCTCAGAAAATCAGACATACCTTAGAAACATCCAAGACCACCCCGGCGTTGACCTGCTGGTGTCAAGGCTCCTGACCGTTGTTGTACACCTTCCAGTGTATCCTCAAACCCCTTTGTGATGATGGGAAAGTCTTTGAAATTGATGTGTTCTTTTTTTGTTTGTTTGTTTGTTTGTTTTTTTCGAGACAGGGTTTCTCTGTGGCTTTGGAGCCTGTCCTGGAACTAGCTCTGTAGACCAGGCTGGTCTCGAACTCACAGAGATCCGCCTGCCTCTAAGTATTTGAAATTGAGTAGCTGTCCCTAAACCCTGATGACGAACAGCAGCAAAAATTATCACAGCTGTATACTATATACATTGTCTTTGATTGTACTCAGAAGAAATGGGCTGGTTCTCTCCAGGTTCCATTTTATCCAGCGGTATCTTCTCATTTATTCCTTAATACACGTGAAGAGAATCAGAGCTGACGGAGAGACAATCATTGTGTCATAAAAACAAGAAAACCCTTAGACCAAATCAGAACCTGTGGTCCACATGGAACATCAAAATCCGCGCCGAGGAACAATGTGGCATAGAAGGAAATCCAAAGGCTCATGGAAAAGAGGTGGCTATAAAATGTAGGTTGGCTGGCTTCAGTCTGCCCATGAAGCACTAGCTGGCATGAGTGTGAAGTTTAATTCACTTTTGTGCTGGTGATTGCCTCTCTGGAACTCATTAAACATTCTTTGGCATCGGATTTTAGACTGGGCAAAGCAAAGTGCGTAATCCAGGCAGGGTCTGTCAGCTTCTGTAACTGAATGGCTAGGAAGTGGCTACTCCACCCATTGAGATTCTCAGAGAGGTGGGATTAGGGGAGGGGCATTTAACGTTGGAGTCCTAGAGTATCCTGCCATCACCTGGGCTAGTGTTATGCCTCTTTCAGGTTGTGTGCTAATCTTTTGAGCGTTATCATTTCGGTTTCTGCTCGAGATCTGACTCTTCTAGAACTTTAAGTGACAATGACAGTCTGCAAAATTGCTCCTTGAGAACAATTAAACAAAGTCAGTAGGCATGTAATATTTTTAGCAGTGGGTAAAAGGGATCATTTAGCTGTGACAGAACAAAGCGCATAATCTTTAGAATTCTTTCAATGGATCCGATTGCTATGTGACAGATTTGGGTGATGGCAGAAGTCTACGGGCTGAGCTCAGATGGTTATATAGAGGATATACTTCTTAAGACAATAGATATGAACTCGGGAGCTATCAGGAATTAGTCCTGGCAAGAAAGGATTTTTCTTCCTCTTTAACAGGTGACTGACACTGTAGGAAAGATCCACTGAAAACCATGCTAGAAGACCACACCACCCACAACCAAATAGAATGGAGAAGCAGAACAGTATTCAGACGAAGACGACAACACCAAATAAGCAATATTCTGGACATCAAGCCAAGCTGGTACTCACTTTTTGGAGTGACAGAATTAAGAAATGATGCCTCGTAAAGAAAGTGAGTAAGACAGCAGGCAAGGCAGTTAATTAAACGGACTTGCTCTTATTACAGCTGTCCTGATTATGATTAACTACCAGTTCTGAGTCTGGTCATATTAACTCTTGGCTGTGCCGGGCTAAGAAACTGAATACCATAGAAACACAGAAACCCAATACTCTGAAAATGAAGTCTGTATCTTTACAATTAATATAATTCCACTAAGAGAAAACTCAGACCTCGTCTATTTCCGTGTATTGAAGAAGTAGTTTAAATATTTGGAGCATCTGTGGGAAGACGGAAAAAGTAGCCTTCCCTGTGATATGAAATGCCACAAGGCTACCACCCCTCACCCATTGCACCTCTTCGTGCCTGTTCTGCAGCATGCCCAGGCTGTGTTGTTAAACCCGTATAGGTTAAAATATGAGCCCTAGGACGCAGCCGCCATGAGAATCTGGAGGATACCTTTCTCCAGTTGTGTTCTCTTCGTTCCAGTGTGTTGAACACATATGAGCGTATTGGGCAGTACAGAGGAGAAAAGAGGTGCTTGGATTACAGTTGTAGAGCCGGATACTCCATGCTCTTCTCTTCCCTCAATTGCTCATGGTTTAGTGGACCATGTGCCTTGGTTTCCGCCTGGTAGATGCAGGCAATGTAAGACTCTTGCTCCTGAGCTGTAGTGGCAATAAAATATGTTAATGTGTGCTAAGCGCTATGCAGTTCTGGTTCATGGTCAACTGTGTTAAGTATAATCATCTGTACAAAAAAACAAAAGCTGCCTACTCTAAGTACTTCCCAATGCAAGTTACCATTATTATTGTGGCTGTTCTGCTGATATGTTCTTTGTTAGAGTACTCTATTTAGTTCACTAAACTATCTTTAAATTCTAAATTCCAGGACTTTCACGTTTTACAATTGAAGGCTGAAACTCTCTCTTCCTACCAGTGTGATACTAAGAAATAGCTTGTAGAAATTTTATCATGAAACATAAATCCATGGAGTTTTTCCCTTTAGTTTTTAAAATCTGACTCATGCAAAATTATAAGCATTCATTGTATTATATGAAAGACAGTGAACAAAATGTCAATAAATTGAAAACATCTCTACATAAGTAGAACTAATAGATAATGAAGAAGCCAAGGCTATGTTTGAATATCTAAATTATTCATGCTTTCTAAAATGAATCAGACTGATTAATAAAATAATTTGCAAATAATACTAGGTGTGGAATTGGTGACAAATGCCAATAACAAGAATTAGTTATCGAATTTTTAAGAAGAGAAGATAATAAAATGCATATATGATATAAAAGATTAAACAAGAATCAGATCATTATTCAAATAACAGAATGTTAGACAATGGCTAAATATATATTACATTTATAAAATTGTGATGGAAGAATATTTAACTCATTCATTAAGTAATTTTGTGACATGGGACTGTAGAGATGCCACAGCCAATAAGGGCACTTGCTGCTCTTGCAGAGGACCTAAGTCCAGTTCTAGCACCCACCTTGCTCATAACTATCCGCCATCCAGTTCCAGGGTGCCGCATGCCCTCTGGCTTTCATGGGCACCAGGTAATGGTGCCCATACATATATGAGACAAAATAGTCATACATATAAAATACAAAAGAAATTAATTTAAAAATATGAAATTCTAATTAATCTAAAAATACAATAGATTTTACGTTTTCTGTTAAATGGACTTGTTCTTGTTCTAGCTGTCCTGATTATTATTGACTACCAACGCCAAGTCTAGTTTCTCTAACTCTTCAGTGGATAGGACCCAGGAACAGAGTGTCATGTAAACATAGGTTCCAAATGTTGTGAAAATAAAGTTACCTTGTATCAAGATTAGCTATGATTCCATCGGTAGATATTTGTCCTCTTTTCAATGATTCATACGAAAAAATATGAAAACAGAATATTGGCATTTCTACTCCTTTCTATGTAAAATCGTTTTCTAAAGTTCAAAATTGAATATTACCTTTAAATTGGTCTAAATGAATACTCACAGCACACAAAAAGTGAATTTTATGATCAAAGAGGGAGTCAGAGCCTTCAGAATTTCAGAGTCATGACAAATGAAAGGAAAAAAGATAAGAATGGACTGTTGAGTGTGGAGATTAAAACTGAAACGGCTGATTTCCTCCCATTGTCTTTTGGCCGCTCATGAGTCTTTTGAAAATCAAATTGTCCCTCCATGCCTCAGAAGCTTTTTGATGTTTGGCTGTTACTTCAAACACCTGCCATAGGGCAGATATTCGTGTTTGCTCATGCATTCACGCATCTCCTCACTCGTCCACTTACTCATTCTCTCATTCATTCCTTCATCTCTTCACTCAACCACTTACTCCCCTGCTCACTTGTCTACCTACTTGCTCCCTCATTCATTCATATGTTCATTTCTTCATTCATTCACTCATTGGATCAATGTAGATTAGGAGTATCGTGTGATGGGTATTCAAATAAGAGTTAGGCACTCAGTGGCAGATGATAACACAGGACTGTCTTCAAGCATTTTCTAGTATGTCAGGGAAGCTTTACCAAGAAAGTGTGTCATGAAGGATAAGGAGTGTTACCTCACCCAAAATGATGTCTTTTAGCTCCATCCATTTGCCTGCAAAATTCAAGATGTCATTATTATACAAACAACACAAAGAGACTGTCATTATTTCTCATGATTTCTGTAGTTGAAGATATTAGGTGGGGCTTGGCAGTTATTTGGAGCAGGCTGGGTCACTTCTGCAACTGCAGTCACATTGTGACTAGAGCCAGGTCAAGAGAGACCTGGAACAGAACATCTCTCTGCATGTGGTGCAAAAAAAGGCTTCTCTGTGTGCTCCCAATTTGGACTTTTTGGAAGCATGGTAGATTCAGGAGAGCCACCCCACTTCAGGGTTGGATCAGGCTCCCTTATCAGAAATGTAGAGGCTGTTGGTTGGATGAGAGGTATGTGGGCTGGGAGATCTTACTGAAGTCACCTTTGGAAAACAGCATCTCCAATGCTTCACTCAAGCTTTGAGTAAAGAAAATATTCTTCCTTAAGAGCGATGGCATAATGGGGACCTTGGGGGAGGGTTTAAGTGGGAGGGGAGAGGAAGAAAGGGGAGCAGAGAAATATGTGGAGCTCATAAAAAAAATCAATAAAAAAAAAAGAAAATGGTGGCATGAGCTTTTTTTCTTTTTTAATTTTCGAGACAGGGTTTCTCCGTAGCTTTTGGTTCCTGTCCTGGAACTAGCTCTGTAGACCAGAGATCTTGAACTCACAGAGATCCGCCTGCCTCTGCCTCATGAGTGCTGGCCGGCCGGCCCTTTTTTTTTTAGAAAATGATTCAGGGCAAAAGAAAAGCACTGAGCTTTACCTAATGTCTTATTTATTTATTTATTTATATTTATTATTGAGTTTCAGGGCCTGTTATTCTAATGAAACTAGATAAAAACAGATAGGATAAATAGGGAGGGCTTAATTTGGCCTCAAGGTGAGATTTTTCTGGTAGAGTAGGCCTTTGAACCTTAGTGAAGGTTACAGGGAATACAGAAGAATCAGTTCGGAGGAGGCTTGAAAAATCGATGGCCGAGGAACTCCATGGGACTCTACAGTGTCAGCATGAGCCCCACTGAAGCACAAATCCCTTGACTGGCCTTTTCAGGCCTCTGTCGGTAACATAATTCTTTCAAATTTACTGACAAGGCATAGAGATGTTTTCTGTGTAACCTTGGAAAGATATTTTGGTCATTTCATTTATACGTTTCTCAGTTATGTGTTCATTTCTTTTGAACTTTGTGTGCTTCATAAAAATATTTGTTGTATATGTTCTGTTCCAACTAGTATATTTACCAAAGACTTTTCCAGGCCCTCATTACCATATTTGATTAGTAATTAGAAAGAAGCACTCTGTGATACATTATAATTTGGGGTTGTTTGCTTGGCATGGTGAGAGAGTAGCCGCATCTTACCTGTGGTGATAGTTTTGTGTTTGTAAGGGAATTGGTGTCTGGATGCATCAAGCATGGAGAGAATTTAAGTGGGGCCAAGTGTTGCTTCATGGTTCCAAACAACTCAGGTGCATAATTTAGTGCCTCTGCTTTAAAATGGATGTGATGTTGTGAATGAACATTACACTGCTCCTCCCAGCTCCAGAGGTGAAGGGAAGGCTTCTCAAAACGCTCCGTGCGGTCCTATGACCCTTTTACTGCCTGGCAGTGAAATGAGCAAAGTCTTTGAAAGGTAGACTCCATTTTCAAGAGGGTCCCTTTCCTCTCTTTCTCTGAAAGATGCTTTTGCTTTGCCCACCCTGGGGAATCCAGGTACCTTTTGGGAACTCTTCTTTTACCTAATTTTTTGATCGCTTCTCCTCCGATTCTTCCTAGTTCCTCAATCCATTCCAAAGCCACATCTTCTGCGAAGTCCATCACATCACCCCAGAGGAAAACGCCTTGAACTCCCACAACTTTTCCATATGGCTTAGAAGGAATTTGCACTCTGAGCTCTGCTATGTCTGTGTACAGAATTCGCTCAGTCAGTGACAGATTTCCTAGACACAAAAGCAAGGGCCGCTCCTTGGGTTTGGGGAGTTCTGTGTTTCCTCCGCTCAAACTTTTCGCAGTAGGTTGCAAATTGCATTTCACAATGTTTGTTAATTGGCCCAACTTCCCGTTAGTCACCACTGCTCTGAGCTGAGCAGCACCGCTGCCTCAATTTGTGTCTCAGACCTATAGTCGGGAGCCGTATTTCGTGCTCTTTGGTTTCAGGTATTATTGTCACACCTGATACGGTTAATTACATACCATCATTTGACTATCAAACTAGCGAAAACAGAGCAGCTATTTACCGCCTCTGTTTACTCTTTGTCTTCTGTGTCCTTCCAGGATGGTGATGTTATCAGATAAAGAACATAATTGGGTTTACTTTGTTTAAACAATTGTGCAAAAGAACCTAGTCTGCTTTGCTTAATTGACTATTATCCTGTGTTGTCTGGTCCAAACATTTGGGCAAGATTCTTTAGGCACTGGAGTCCTTGACTGTTTTCTATGGTCCTATATTGTATGCATCAAACTGTTCCAGCAGCTCACACGTATTTATGCTGTTGTTTACAGTTGACAATCAGGCAGCGTCTGCACTGACTTATAAGTAACATCATTTTCATATGGTGGAAAATAATACAGGATTAAAGATGCGAATGTCAGGCCAAAACCTCAAAACTGCTTTGCAATAAACACACACAGACACACACACACACACACACACACACACACACACACCACTGACATATCCATATATACTTTCACTGTTAGTTTTGACAAAACAAGAGTAGAATATTGATACCTTTGTCCTGAAACGATTTTAGGACTATTTTAAAATATGAAGATACATATTGTAGCACAAATTGTAACAAATAGTCAAGTAGTCAAGATAAGTGATAGAAAGGAATAGATCCCACGCACAATAAAAACAGACCCCCTCAAAGCAAGCTTGTAAGCGAGATACATGCTGTGTCACCGTGTGCTCCTACCAGGACCAGGCTTTAAATAACACTCATTTATACATGTTGAGATGGACGCTCACTCGACCATATTTCAGCCTTGCTGATTTCTGGTGCCAATTAACTAACAAGTTGCCAAGGAGGGGCGTACCCACTTAAGAAACTAAGAGACTGCTTCCATGGCTCTTTAAAGAGAGGAAATCATTTAAGATCTAGAAATGATTCTAAGTATTAGTTATAAACCAGCAGGAGCTAATTGAAATCAGAAATCTTCCTGTTTATGATAGATTGATGATTTTGAATTTGGTGGATCACAAGCAAACGTCATCCACATAGTATGCGCTGTGGATGAGTTCTCGCTGGAGTTCTGCCAGATCTCACAGTGCGGACACTCTCCAGATTCCAAGATAAGCTCTTGATTCAATGTGATTTTCTTGTTTTATCCCAATGTGCACAGGACCCTTCCTTTGCCTTATACCTGACATTTAAAATTTCCACTAGTTTGTCCTCTTGTTGTGTGCCTCTTTTAAAATTATTAAAATAATAGTGCAAACTTATGAGATGTTGGTGATAATTCAAAGCATGTATTCAGTACCTAATGATTAAATCAGGACAATTAACACTTCATCTCCTTCAACTTTTTTTATATAAATATATAATATGTATATGCACACTCACATAACTTGCTGAGATGTTTCTGTTGTTAATATGTTTAACAATAAAGAAAAAAGCCATTAGCCCGAAAGTGGGGAAGACATGGGAGAGGCGGGAGGAAAGAAAGGAAGTGGGGGAGTTATATAATTATATTTCGATTAAAAGCTTAGAAAAAAACCTGCTCTCACTGAAACCAAATAACATGTACCAAAACAGAGTTTAAGTACCAAGTTCTAGTATTCTGCAAAACAGTGGTCTGGTTCATTCATAGCAGTTATCATGATTTTTTTCTGAATAAGTAGAAGAGAAGAGCACAAACAATCCGAAGACAAAAATAATGGTAGGGATGGATATAGAGAAGTCAATTGCACTGGCTCAACCAGCACACAAATATGTGGAAGCATCCGCTGTGCCCTGACTTTTATTCTGGGTTGACATCATTTAGCATGCAGCCTCCAGCCCCATGCAGTGCTGTGTTCTAACTCAGTGACTGGACTTCTCATACGACTGGCTAGACAGTCTTTGTCAGGACTCAAGGCTGGAGAAGCTGCTGGAGGAAAGCCACCCTGTTGTGACTGGAATATAGCCCAGCTTCCTTCCTTAGACTAACTATAATTCCATGGAGGACAAAAGCACCCACCTGCCTTTACTCTGAAGACCATCAATGCTTTCTGTGGTCCCCTCCAGTTCTGGATATTGATTAGCTAAGTCAGTAAAACTAAATATCTCTACCCACATTGTCCAAACTACTGTGTTAATTCTTGGCTTGTCAGCATTCATTCTCTCTGAAGTTCTTTTTGATTTTACCATAAACTACCCTAAGCATATTTCATTGAAGTATTTTCGTGTTGTTTTCCTTTTGTCTTTATTACACTTCATTATGCCATATTTATTCACTTGCTATCACAGCATAGTTTCCTTCCTCTTTATCGTTGTTTTCTGTATTTTCTCCCGGAAGATATTCATGATCTTCCACTTGAGAGTTTTCTTCCTCTAGCTGTACGAACCATTCTTCAAGGTGGCTTCTCACTAACTCCCTCTATCTGTCTTCATTATTAAGCTGCTCAGTAGACAGTGGGAGTATATTGTGTATGCTGACATCACTAAAGGCAACATTCTACTGGAACCATACTTCCCCCATCATTAATGTTCTCTCAGATGTGACACTTACGACATTTTTGAAATTTTTATTTCACAGTCTTTAGTTGTACAGTACCCTGGGAATGTGGCACCAGTTTGGCTGTAATTTCACTGACACAAAAAAAAGGGGTGGTTTATTAGCAAACTAAGCAGAAAACTATTTTTTGTTGTTAGAAAAGTGAATACCACTTTGCAATGTGACTTTTAAACCAATCAGATATTCTTACACACATGCATCTCAATCATCCTAATTAGAAGGAGTGTATATGTACTGTATCGAACTGCACATGTCTTACAGGGTAATCACAAAATAAAAATTTCAAAAAACACGGAAGGAAGCTGGCGAGATGGCTCAGGGTTAAGAGCACTGGTTGCTCTTCCATAGGACCCAGGCTCAATTCCAAGAACTCACATGACAACTCAAAGCTGCCTGTAACCCCAGTTCTAGGGGATTCGACACCCTCACACAGATACACATGCCGGTGACACACCAATGCACCTAAAATAAAAATAAGTCTTAAAATCTTGTTGTTAATTAATTTTTGCAAAGCATAAAAGCAAACATTAAGGGTGTGACTGTTCCTCCCCCTTTTCACTTTTATTGATTCTTCATGAATCTCATCGTATATTCCGATCCCATTTATCTCTCTGTTCGCTTGTATTCACCCTCTGCCCTTGCAACCTTTCCCCAAAACAAAGCCAATTTAAAAAAAAAAATCAAACAAAACAAAGGACCAAGACCAAACCAAAGCACAAAAAGAGGCGACTCTTGTCATGGAAGCTGTAGAATGGCCCAGTGAGGCACAGTTCACCCTTTAGCCCATCTATTCAGCTTCTCTTGCAAGTGTTCACTGCTGAGCCATTGGTCTGCCTCAAGGCCTCTGGTTTCTGCTATGCCACGGATAATGGGCTCTCACTGAGCCCCCTTGGATATCCTGTCATTGTCCTGTGCCATGGGGATCCTGCTGTTTTAGATTTGTACATTCAATCTTCACATATTCCAACAGTTCATAGATTCAGTGACTATTAGGGGGGGCCAACTCATAGTCCTGGTTCCGGATCTGGGTGGTAGCTGGGTTGTTCAGCTCCCTAGCTTTCCCTCATTGCCACTACCCCAGGAAGCTCTGCAGCGCTGTCTCAACTGTTCACCCAGTGCAGCCTACAGCAAGGTGCCGAGCTGTGCTCCTGCTCTCAGGCCCTCAGGCCCGGGGTCCACCTCACTCATATCACCAGGGCCAGCTCGACTGTTTCCCCAGGCAAGATGCAGGGCTTCCTCTCGTGATCGCTTTAAGGGGCATGCAAGCCCCTCCCCCATTTAATGCACTGAGCAAATTCATAAATCTCGATTCACTTTGTCTCAAAATTATATTCTTAGCCATTTACCACATAGCACAATGAAGGGCATTGTTTTACTCAACTATTAGTTGCAAATAGAATGTATTATTTTTAACACGTAGTGTGTGTATACTGTGGAGATTATGAAATCTGAAATGTTTGAGTAAATTTCTGTCAGAGCAAACCTTTCTCTGTTGTATGTATTTTAGGATAGTGAGACGGTAGCTCATTTCTCTGGAGACTTCAGGACGCAGAGTGTTTCTGCCATGAAGTGCATTGCAGTCACTCAGGAAATGTGTAGACATTTTGAGTGTCTCAAAAGGGCTTGGATGCCCTCTGTGTTACTTTTAAGGTTTCAAGACTCAAATGTTTTGGTTTCAGAATTTGTCTAGATCGTTAAAAATTATTTGGTTCCAAATAGGACCTTAAAATGTGTATTATAAATGCTGATTATTGCTATATTTGAAATTTAATCATTTGATAAAATTATTATAAAATAATGAAATAATCACTCCTTAGCCTTTTGACCAAGAATGAGTATTAAATAATAATAAGTTACAAATAACTTTTTATAGGAAATAACTATAATATCTAATATAAACATTGTGAAAAGAATAGATTATTTTTCAATTTTGCAGATGTAGTTAGTGTTGATCTTTATAAAACATCAAGAAAATCTTTGACTTGGTCTCATTGTGTAACTGTGGCTGGTCTGGAGCTCAATTAATAAACCAAGTTGCCATAGAGCTCCAGAGATCGGATTAAAGACGTGTGTCACCAAGCCCAGCTCTTAGTGTCTGTCTTAATAGAAGATAGCCGGGTCCCCTACCGTCTCTGAATTCAGTTTGTTGTGACAGGTTCAAAAGGTCCGTAAAGACAATTGGATCCAGCACAGTTAAATTGAAACAGAAGGAATATTGTAAAATGTGTACAGAAACTTGTGAATATTCCTTATTGTTGTTGCACCCGGAGTTGGGAAATGGTCATTTCTTAAAGACTAGTCACACAAATCATATGAATGGACTTTCTGTTCTCCGCTAAATTTAATTCCAGTGGTGTATCTAACATGTTACGTGTTTCTTTCATATCCCAAGTTTGTAACATCTCCCACTGCTCATTGTTACGTTGAATCAGGCAGTCACTTCAAATACTGACACTTCTCATTTTGCAAACCACCTAACTGAGAGCATCATCAACCCAACCAGGAAAAAGTTTCATGGACCGAGAAACCATTCATATGACAGAAGAAGACACAACTTCTAGCACAAAAGATCAAATTTGTCATTGGCAACAACCACTGCCCATTATTTTTGTTGAAGTGACATGCTTACCTTGTTTTATGTTCAAGAAAATATCCACCATATGCCCACATCTGGACAGCCCTAGTTCATCTGTCAGTCATGTTTCAAAGTTAAAGAGGTACTCCGTGAACAAAAGTGGTGTGCTCAGCTGACAGGACCCAAAGACTTCCACCACACTTTCTTGTGCTTCAGATTGACTTCTGTGCAGCTCTTTTCTTGTGCAGAACATTAAAAAATGTACACTCAATAAATGTCTTTTAATTTATCTTTACCACTAGTTACAGATTATATTTACTTCAAACAAAATTCTTATTTGTTTTCCCTCTCTCCTTCTACCTCTTTTGGTTCTGAAGACTGAATCCAGGCCCTCACTAATTCTAGGCTACCTGCTCTACCACTGAGATACATCCTTAATCCCAAAGATATTCTTATACTTCTATATATTTTTTGTGTGTTTGTGTTTGCAGTGTGTGTATGTATGTGCGGATGAATGCTGAAGTTTGGACATAAAGATCATAGCACAACTTGTTAGAGTAAGTTTTCTACTTCTGCTATGTGGGTTCTGTGGTTCCACTCAAGCTGGCAGATTTGACAGTAGGTGACTGTACCAACTACCACCTTGCCAGCCCTATCCAAAGACAATCTTCCTTCCTCTGTTGCTTACCAGTGAAGAATACAATGAATGGCTTCTGATTCTTCCTGGTGTCCCCGACTTGATTTATGACAAACCCGTCATCGGGTATAGCTACCACTGTTTCTGTACCAGAAGGCACACATCAACACGGGGAATAAAGATCACATGTTAGTCCTATTCTGAAAATGATTTTTGTCCATGAGAACTTGGAAGGTTCTTGGAGACTCCATGGGTCTAGAGATGACATATTCGGACACTTGATGTCAGGCTATACAACCATTTTGAGATAGTTGAAAAATTCCTAGGGAAAAATTGAGAATAATGATGTATGCATTGAAGGTTGTTTTTACATTTAAGCCTGACATGATGGATTCACGAAAGTGTAAATGCCTCTTCTTTCCCCGCAATACCAGCTCCTGAAGAAAGCCATTATTTCTCTGCAAGCTTGACATTCTTAAGTAATGTTATTATTCTTACTTTTGAAATTTATTTCTGACCTATTTGGAAAATACATCTTCATTTCTTTAAAGAAAAACAATTATTCTTAGATACCCATGAAAAGACTGACTGGTGTATACTCTCATTCCGAAGAATTTCATTCCTTATAAACTTGTTCATTGTGTCCATTAGAAACATAAAATTTCTAATACCGAGTCAAATAATATTTTAGGTTTGTGTAATGTTTATGTGTATGCACAGCATAACTTGTGTACGGGATCTGTAAACTCCAGAAGTTCCTTCCTAGTGATCAAACTACAATTTGACTATTTCATGTAACCAAATTTAAGAAAGCAAGAAGGGCTTGCAGAGTTCGATTGGGCGTCTAAGAATTTATTTCTGCCCATCCGACAAAGACCCTTACCTATGATCATGTGTTTTACAAAGTTTGGTTATCTGACCGTGTGATTAGTCCAAACTTGAAATATTGTTGGAAAACTCTGAAACATAGTTTTAAATTGAAACACAGAAAATAAATAAGTTCTAATAAGCAGTACCATAGTTAAATAATTTTTAAAAAGATGAAAGTATTGCATGAAATATTTAAAATGTTCACTTTCAACCAACAGTGAAAAAAATAATAAAGATTAAAGAATAATATTTAGAACTTTTTGAATGTTTTATATGAAATTTTAAATTATAATATATTTTACTTCTTCTGTGTCAGATTTAGTTGTTTTTTTTAAGAAAATACAAAACTTCAGGAGAGTTGGAATTATCTTTATTAAATTCCTTCACCAGTGTTGTTAATAGATTACACTAAATAATATCATGGCTTGACATTCACTAACATTAAAAAAATAAAATATAAGTTCTTTTGATATATATCATTATGTAATTTTCATAATTAGGAATATAAAAAATAGAACTGAATAATTTACAGGAAAACCTTTTCGATCATTTGAAATAGTATGTTGCACATATGACATCAGAGTTATCTTTAATGAATCATCCAGTTACTGAGATTAAGCTACTGTAGACACAGAGAGACCTTGTTATGTGCCAGTTACGTTCTTCCATTGGGTAACATTTAATCACAAGAGCTCCATGGTCTACATTGAAGAACATTTATAGGATTCTGCTTAACAAGGCTGAATTCTGTGCTTTTTGTTGGTGACTGTAGGCTCAGAAGTGTTCATCTAATTATTCTTTGTCAATAAAAACTTGGGAGTTCGATATCAGGGTAAGAACCTGAATGATCAAAGAAATAGCAGAGAAGTGACCAGTGACCTTTCATCCCTTTTGTTCCTTCATTCAAAAGGGCCAAACCCCTCTTGTGCTCTTGCTAACCCCAAGCCTACTTCCTGCCTCTCTATCTGTCCTTAGTCCTCCAAAACCTCTATGGTCTTGTTTCCACAAGAGAAGAAAAATTATGGATACCATCAAAATTAATAAAGATTTGCTTTGAAGAAAAGAAACCTCTTGAAAAAGAGAAATGACAGCTGTATGGTAATAACCATACAGGTGGAAAAGAAAGTCATATAGTGTTGGGGCAGGATTTTGCTCTTATCTTGTTCCTTTCTCATTAGTGTTAAGAAAATTCAAGGATAATAAAGCATTATGCAATCTAAAAAAAATACCTCTATGGTCAATTTTGGTTAGTTAGTATCTAGCTGCATCCTCTGATTCGAATCAAAATTTATTGTCAGAATGTAATCAAAATATCATACAACGTTTCTCCCTTTTTGTCTAAATAAAAATGGAAGGTTTTAAACTCTAGCATAGTATACAATAAGAACAATTATCAGGTAGGAATTACATTTACAATACCCAATCCATTTGCATTTGTCAAGTTCAGAGAAAATACTCCGGCAGCTAGCTATTCTATTTGGGTGAGTCCAAAGTGTTATACCTAGTTCACTTTCTATTCTAACTTGTATTATCAACCCAACACTGTTAGAATGTAATCAAAATATCATACAACATGTCTCTCAACCTTGTACACTTCACACCTCTTTTGTGAGTTTCTTTTCTGAATTTGGTAACAAGGAAAACCATAACTATCTAGTCTTCAACTCCATCAGAGACTCCAGAGGAATATAATAGTATGTGGGTAAACAGGAAGTGTAGAGCAAACAGCTTCCAAAACTGTACAAATGACACAGACAGCTAGTACTGAAGAGTCACCCAGGGTTCTTCTGTCACAGTGATGCATCCATCTTCAGCCTACGGGCCTGGAATATCTGACAAACTTTCCTGTGACGCAAGAAATTTGAAGGAGGACTCTCTCACTTTGTCTTAGCAAAGTGTGGCAGTCACTTTCTTTTGTGTCCTGCTTGTCCAGTTTGAACAGTATACTGTCAGCAGTCAAAGCAAGGGCAGTTTCTTGCCCAGTGGCTACCTTTTGCCTTAAGAAAGCAAACTCTATATGGAGGTTCTTTGATGCCAATCATCTTCTCTGAAAGATGGTGCTGCCAGGAGCAGACGTATCTCATTGTTATGAAAAGCCTTATATTATTAAAACATCTTAGATGCCATTTTCTATAGCTCTCTGAAGTATTTAAAAACCACCTGTCTAAAATATATCTGTTTGACTTTGAAAACATACCTAAAATGACTGCAAGTTTGATTGTAATATGTGATTAACTACTAACCTGAATTTCTTTATTATGCTAAATAGTTTTTAATAATAATTTTCAATGTCTAGAAATTTACATTACATTGTTCAATGAGCTACATAGTTACCTTAAACAAGAGTAGAAATGTAGTATGTTCTGACAAAAATAAGCTTAAATTTTTATCAGTATGCAAAAGTACCAAAATAAAAGTAGAAACATATATACAGTATAACAAAAATAACCTTAAATTTTCATCAATATACAAAAATTCATACCAATGTAAAGTATTTAAGTTTTTTTATTTTAAAAGTAGTTTTAAAAACCTACCCCTTTATCCTATCTTTTCTACCTCCACCCTTCTTTTTAGAACAAGGTCCATGAATCTAATCTTTTTTCAGCTTTTTTTCCTGACCATTACCAATAACAACTTGTAACCACCACCCCCCAAACAAATATCCATAACCCACTGAATAACCATAAACCACCTACCCTACTTTGGGGAAATGTGTTCATAGTTTTCTCTAGATTGCTTTTTGCGGTCTGCGTGACAATGGCATCCCTAGGGGACCTTGAGAAAATTGAGATAATAGTTAAGTCCTGGGAGCGCTGACTGCATCATTTGTTGCCGGACTCTGTGTAATGGCAAAGTGCAGGGTTTATCCTCGTGGACTATTCCAGCTCAGCTAGCCACCTTGGAATTGTCTTGAGCATTTTGTAGTCCAAAGCTGATATTTGGGTGGTGTTTGTCAGTTCAGAGGCATTACCACAATCTAGGTGGGATCATTGTTGTAGGGCTCCACCATCCTTTTGGAGACCTCAAAGGTCACTGTTAGCAATGGCCATGGTTCACCACAGAAAACTAAAACATTATAAATGCTGTAATGCAGTAGATCCTGGAAAGATAAAAGAATCACAATTTGTTAAGTACATCCAGAGTACACAAATTTAATTTCTAGTTATCTGATTCAGACTCAAGCCAAAAATCATGTACAGGAAGCTAGGTTATGTCTTTTCCTAGAATTAATACTCTATTTGACCATTAAGATAACAAAATAAAGTGTGTGTGTATATTTGTGTGTTTGTGTGTGTGTGTGTGTTAATCTTATAAATTTTGAGCTACTATTTATACCTTAAGGAAAGTTTTAAAGAGTCGAAATAAAACCAAAGGATTATGATATTAGTGGCAATAGAATATTCCATAGTTTTGGTTTTCTTCTGTTCTACACCAGGTGGCTCTTCTGACGTGAGACAGATTTTGTTTGGGTACTACTGTGGCTGCCACAACCCTGCTTCATTCCTCAACCTTCTCCTGGTGCTAACAGCCTAGCCTGGCCATTGTCCTCTCATGGCAATGGCAAAAGGCTACTTGGGATTCTAGTTTTGCTTCTGTTACTTTGTCCCTCCTGATTTACCTATGGGTCAAGGACTGTCTGAAAGGGTATTCAAATCAAAGTCATGTTTACAGGAAGAACTCAAAATTTACTGAGTAAATATGACTATATAGAGGATAAATAACTGGGAGCCCAAATATATTGATTATGCGATCTGTCATTGCCTATTTCCTACAACAGTGACTTGCTAGAGAGGTTCAAGGGCATTGGTAAGGTTGTAAGCAAATGCACCCTTATTGGTTCTTGAGGTAGGTGTTTTTTTTGTCTTCTTCAGAGACTTTGGGGGAAGAATTGCATATCTGCATTTACATTCTGGTTCGTCCTACCTAGTGTGAGAACAAAGGAAAATAGACTCCACAGACAACTTCCTTTTGCCTCTGTGCAGCTGCAGGAATCACATGCTGCCATCCTTGATGCCTGGCATTCAGAGAATTAGGGAAAAATCATAGTCTGTCCAATGCAATTTGTCATCTTTATTTTATTGCTTCTGATTGCTCTGTCCAGATTCACATTCATAAGCAGTAGATGGCGTCGCCTATTGTTGTTCTTGGATGATATGAGGAAACATAACATGAGGAATCTACTCATGTTATGCTCACAACTGATTATGCATTTTATGTTGACTGAGACAGCATATGAATTTAGAATACAAATGCCACCGCTTCTGGCTCTGTTGGGACTTATCTACCAATTACTACTTCTAGATGTATGACTGCAATGGTAGGGACGTTTTATGGGATTTAAACATGTAAGTATCGAATAAGAATAACATATTTTGTCATGTTTCAGTAAATTTTTTATACTTGGCCTTCACTCTTGTTGTGTTATTTGACAGAAATATTGTTACTCTTACTATTCATAAAGTCTACTGATAGAAGTATGCATGGCAGTGATCATTGTCTTAATGGTGATTTGGTATTTTAATATAATGATTTTTGTCTTCTGTTCTGTAAAAACAAATATGTTACCCAGTTCATTTGGCAAATTCTTTGTCAGAATACAGATGTTACACACACATACACACACATGTATGCATGTGTGTGTATGTGTGCCTGTATGTAATTTCTGATGCTACTCCTATGCATTTGTTCATGAAAAAGATAACTGATTTTAGTTAAACAAAAATAACCTGGAAGGCAGGCAAAGTATTTTGCATTGTATCTTTACATTATATTATCAATGTTATTTCATTGTTAATACATGCTTGAAAGGCTCAAATAATACAGTTGTGACTGTGTGTGTACACAATTGGAAATGTATCCAAGAACATCTAGGAAGCTAAACCTTTGCAAAGAAATCTGTTCCTTTCCTACTCCAGCCATAGATGGGGAGGGGACAGTGGCAGGAAGTCATTTGATTAGGAGAGGGATGGGATACACTATGCCCCAGCATATCCTTGGATATTGCAATGGGAATGCGGCTCCATGTAACTAAGTTAGGAAAAAGCGATAGTGGTGATTGTTTTTGAGAACAGGTCTCTGTGGGTCCCTAGAGGTTGTTTGGTTTTGTTTTTGTTTAACATGTTTTCATAAGTTTCCTGAACAAACTCATCTGACTGAGCTGCTGCTTCATCTAATCTGTACTGTGTATGTAGAAGTTACCTTTTTGAAAGATCTAATTATCATCATAATTTACATAAATTCATTTACTTATCACTTTCAGCATCATCCTTCTCTTTATACGTCTCCATCAAAGAGAAAATACACCCCATAGGAAATATACTGCATAGACCACCTTTGCCAAGTTCTTTCTTTACTGGTTCTCAACCAAGTCATTCTGTCCTGGCACTTGAGTTTGTGGCAGAAAGGTTTTGTTTGTAGAAAATTTGTAAGTACAAAAAAAATCACAAATTCACAAGTACTAAAAAATACTCAACTCTCGCCATTCAACAACGATTTGGGTTAGTTCTTTGATAATCTTTCCATTCCTTCCTTTGTTTTAAAATCATCTTTTTCCCCAAATATTTACTGTAAAAATGTTAAGATATACTAAAAAATTTGAAAAAAAAAATGAACATCTGTTTACCTGAATTCTCCCGTTAGCATTACTGTGCTTTCTCTTCTTTGTGCATCTGAAGTCCATCACCTCTGTATTCACCCAATTAATCATTTATCCAACTTACTCTGGTGCTTTCCAAAGTAAACTACAGATTACAGTATTCATGATTATAGTAGTCATAAGTTTGAATTGAGATTGAACCCGGTAAAGAAGGGACACACCTCTGTGACATCCTGGGTTTTCCTAGACAGTCTGTTTCCTCAACGCACTTCAGCAGTCAGAGTATCTGCCCTCCTTTTATTTTGGAAATTTGCCTTCACAGGATATATCTGGGCCTCGGAATTTTCAAAACTAGGTGACGGAATGTAGGTCATTCTTGCTGAGACTGGCTGAATCCTCGAGTAGGAAGCAGAAAGGGCTGTTTTTCACTGGCTCACCCACCTTTAAGCAGTGACTAATGAATGGCAGCAAGGACAGGGAGACTGGTATGTCTTTATGAGATGCTCCTAGACACATCAGACCTTTTCTCTTGATTTCATTTCTCTGGTTTTGTTTTGCCACTGGCAATAAAAAAAAAGCCATTGTTTGCTTTTGCATTTACTTTTCAATCCTGCAATAAAGACAAATCTATTTCCCTCCCATTTTCTTCTCATGCCTATGCTATTCACTTGGAATATATGGATTCACTTCTAAATTCTGTTGATTCCTTGAAATTCTTTTATTAAAGATTTATTTATTTGTATGGGTGTTGGTGTTTTCTTGCATGTATGTCTGCGGGAGGGAGTTACAGACAACTGTGAGCCGCCATGTGTGTGCTGGGAATTGAATTCAGGTCCTCTGGAAGAGCAGCCGTTGCTCTTAACTGCTGAGCCAGCTCTCCCCAACACACAATGTTTTGTGATACACATATGCAGAAAGTGTTGGATAATTGCTTAAAAATCAGATTCAAGGAGTTTCTGATCCAACTAATGGAGAGAACAGCTTCTTTTTAATCCAAAGTTTTATACAGGTCTTATTAGACACACACAGATTCTATAGAATAGATTTAGTGCTTAGAGAAACAGTATGCTCTCAGACATTTTACAATCAGCAAAAATTATAGGGTGGTGAGAGAAGCTGCAGGGAAGTGGCAAGATCTCCATGTTGGGTTATTTTGTGAGCACATTCTTTAATGTGGATGCTGAGAAAAGGGATGACCCCCAGAGCTTATGGTAATGCCACTTTGATAGGAAGCAGTGTCACTGAAAATACCATGTCAATGGGCTCTTCCTACTCCTCCAGCCATCTACTGTCTATTAGGGATTCGGGGGATTATAACGTTGAAATCACAGCTCAATTTGGCACTATCATTTTATTCTTTCCTTCCAATGTCTGCTGGTGAATGTAACCCTTTATTTGTTTTCGCTGATTGCTTTCCTATTCAGAATTATTCTCAGGCTGCATCCCAGCCGGCAGACCAAATAGAGATGAAGCTTTAGTGATTAACAAAGTAGACACAGATGGTGTAGGGTACAGCAGTTGTTTCCAAAAGCCATTTATACAATTCTACTTCTTTTACTGTTTCTAATGTCATGTTTACCTGAGCTAATTCTTCCTCTTATTATTCATTCCCTATAAATACAGTCATATTTGTAAGTACTAAAAAAAAAATATCACATAGAAAAGGTTACAACAGCATGCTGATTCACTTAAAGGAAGAGCTGTCTTATGATTGGGAGGTTGGAGTTAAAGAAGAAAAATGGATTCTAGATGGAACATTGTAGAGAGCTATTTTAAGGAAGACTTCTTTTTCCTCATGGAGAAAATTTGACTTGTAGCCTTTGAAAATCCAAGGAAAACAGAAGGTTATTTGACTGTGGGTGCCGGGGTCCGAGTGGTCATTTTGAGTTTGATTGCAGAGTCTGGGCTCTGAAGAAGCTCCAGGGATTTCATCTTTGGCCTACCTGGGAAGGAGGGGAGTCTTCATGTCTTCTGACCTACCATATTTCTCCATCAGGGTTTTCTCTTTTCTTTTCTTCTTTTTTGTTTTTTGTCCTAAGGAAAAAAAATTAATTCACTCAATGTAATCATTCAAGTGTCCTTTTCAGTGCTGTGACCAGCACGTAGACCCTGTATGACATCGCGTAATTATGGTCGCCATAATGCATTGGTTTAAAAAGCAGCTCCTTTCTGGAAAGCACAGGACACATTCATGTAACCAGATTTTTAATGAATTTACCACGCACTTGTGCTGTGCACATCTACTATTTCAATGATTTCTGAGGCTTTTCACGGTGCAGTTCCTTTCCCAATTGTGTAAAACTAAAGGTAGGAGTAGTTAGTTATGGCCATTTCATCAGAGAGCAATCGATAGCGACGTCCTCTGTAAAGCCGCCTGATTGATTTAAATTCCAGTCACGCCCTTTTCTTTTTCTTCCCCCTTTTTCCTTTTCTGGCTTTGTATCGGTGCCTTGAAAGAAAGGTACTTAGGACTCATTCAGCGTTTCAGATTTGCAAAATTAGTTCCCGTTGAGTCCTAATGGCCAGGAAAGCATTAGGTTGCTCTGAGTCATTGGAGGAAATCATAAAAGGGAGAAAGCCATTTATCATGTTCCTCACATGCAAGATGGTAACCATGGGGATTCAAATCAAAGGTCTATATTTAGAAAGTCATTTTGGTATATGTACTAATTTGCTGGAGTAGAAAATACAAATATTTCTCAGCATATCATTGAAAGTATGTTCAATACTAAAACCATTTAACCCTTAATTTCTTTGCCTGATTCATAATTTGCGCTGAGTTTGGCTTCTTCAAAATAATAGTACTGGGATACTCGTGAAAGGTTGGCATACTATCTTAGTCTTCTTAGTTGTGATAAGACACCGTGTTCAAAAGCAGCTTGAGGAGGAATGTGTTTATTTCGTCTTAGAGCTTGTACTGTCTCATCCAGGGAAGGCAGGCCAGGGTCTGGAGGTGGGAACTAAAACAGAATTATTAGAAGAACGCTACTTACTGACTTTTTCCTCATGACTTGTTCAGTCCATTTTCTTCTACTATCCAGGACCCTGGGCCTAGGTATGGCAGCATCCCCAGTGGGCTGGGCACTGCATTGTCAATCATTGATCAAGAAGAGGACTCGACAGGCTTACCCACAACCCAACCTTGTCTGGGTATTTTCTCAGCTGATGTTCCTTCTTCTCAGATGATTCTAGCTCATGTCAAGTGAATTTAAAAAATGATAATAATAAGAATAAGTGACCCCCCTTGTCAACTTTCAAATACATTATTGACACGCCATAACCTTTCCCCTTTTGCACATCTCCAAGGTCTCATATTAATATTATTACTATCAAAATATAGAACATTCCAACTCCTAAAGGTCCAACAATCTTCAAAGGTTCACTATCTTTACATTATCAAAAGTCTCCCTAAAATATCCAAAGTCTTTATCAAATACTTTCTTATTCTAAGAGAAATGTCTAGAGTTCAGGGCTTGAAACCAGAAATCTCTCGCCATAGTCTGGGCTCCACGAGGCTTCATTTCCCCAGCTCTGCCTCCTATAATACAGAAGGCTTGTCAGCAGGCTAGGGCAGCCTCCACACCTGCTATAGTAGTTAGTGGTTGTCATGCTGAGGTTTCTACCGCAAGTAGGCTACACCGTCACCAATGGCTCTTCCTGGCCTCTCACAGTGACAAGCTTCAGCTTACTTCCATGACTGTCTCACACCTTCTGAAGCAGTTCCACCTGGGAGAATCATGCACATTACCAGCACGCGCCATAGCTTTCTCTCTCTCTGGACTAACACGTCTGCGTGCTGATCCCTAGGAAACAGTTCCCCGTAAATTTCGCCTCCGCCATGTTGGCCCTTTACTTACAGCTGATTCTCAGCCTCATCCGAATAGGATCCTTGTTTCAGCAGAGAAAAGGTTTACTTGAGCAGATCTTTTCTTAATCACCGCTGATTCTTCCACTGCAGCTGATCGGAGCCACAGATTCTTGGCTCAGAGCACCACACAGCCATGATGGAATCATTAAGGACCCCTCAAACAACCCTCCGAAACTTCTCAAGCCAGGTCTCCATCGTCTGCACTGCTATCAACTTTAGCTTCCAAGTTCCCACAATGTTCTGAGCATTCAATGGCTTTTCCATACCGAAGTTCAAATGCCACCACAGTCCCACTAAAAATACATGGCCAGGTCTGTCACAGCTATACCCTACTTCTGGTACCTATCTCTGTCTCAGTTAGCATTTATTTTGATGACCAAAAGCAACTTGAGGTGGAAAGGGATTGTTTCATTTTATATCAAATTGTATTTTATCCTCTGAAATTTTCTAAAGAGTACATCTCTTTTCTCAACTTGTTCATAACTTCCAGTTTAGTAGTTTGGGCATTGGTATAAGCTCAATGAAACACGAACTGCAAAATTCCTTATTCTGAATCACTCAACCATAACTCTTTGTGAGAAAAGTTTTATTTTTCTCATTCATAAAATATGATCAACGTGAGTTGTGGTACAAGTTAGTCTATATGCAAGGCATCTAACACATGGACAGACTGACTATACATGGGTCACTTTGCTGTAGACATTGTGTTATGCCTTTATTCTCATTGCTCACTGAGACTGGCATGAATACAAGATGGTGTATCTATAGTCCACTCTTATATTTACTTCTTTTTTCAGCGAGCAAATTTAAAAGCTATTTGTTTCCTGTGAAAACAAAGTAGGAGCTATATGTCAGAGAAAGGAATAGAAAGGGACTCTTCCGGATACAAAGAGGATCAGAGAAAAAATATGCACACATTTTGGCATGCCAAACACAATCTTTAGTGGAACCAAATGAAAATTGTTTGGTTCTTTCTCATCCATGTAAGCAAAATTTCCAATTATGATTTGAACTTCATAAGCTGGAGACCATTGTACATCTGTTTACTGCAACTTTGTGGGGTGTAGCATATGGCTGATACTAAAAAAAGAAAAATACCTTTAATAAAAGAATGAATACCCATAGGCAAAACTTTTAAATGCGGTTGTTCATAGAACATTAATTCTACAAGTTGGAATAAAAACTCTTGTATGTCATTCTGTGGCTTTCCTTGTATATAAATTACATCATCAGCCCCCAGGATGTACAGAATAGGAACGTCACCAATGAAAATTATTCGTAAGCGAACTCTGTTCACACACGTAAGTGTGAGAGCAGATTGAGCACCAAGCCTGTTAGGAGAGCTGGCGATGCTCACTCTGGAACCCAGGAACAGCTCCTCTCCATCACTGTCCCCAGGGCTGCCCTCCCGAAACTCATTCCACTTTCCTCCCTTGTACTTTGCACACTTTGTGTTTTGGTACATTCTTGTTCTCACTCAGTCACAGGGCAGTGAGCTCCTTAGGAGTGAGGCCTCCTTTGTTTGTTTGTGTTTCTACTGTCTTCCCAGAGTCGTGAATAGTGTCTGGCATGAATATATATGGAAACAATTAACGATGGCCTCCAAGATAATAGATAAAGAACCCACTGTGTATCAATACTTCACATCAAGCTTGGTTTGATCAGCTGTTGAAGTTTCTGCTATTCAGCCTCTGACCAAGAATTACCATTCGTATTTCAAGTTAAAATTGAAGCCCCACAGTATTTTTTACATTGTAGTTTCCATATTCATATTTTCAATATATGCTCAGACTGTATCTTAAGCTTTCTTGGTTATCATTAATATCATTTGCAGAATGTGAGTTGTGCATTTTTATACAAGAAAAATCTTCATGAATAAAGAAGCACATATGTGCCAGAAAAAGCTTCCCCTTCAGGAAACTCTAATGAATATTAGACATTCCATTACAACTGTATTGCAACATACAAGGGTATAGAAAGTTCATTCTCAAGTATCACAAACTTGCATATCCTGTGAATCAAAGTAACATGTGTCTAAAGTAATATCTGCAATATGAATTTCCAACCAGTCCCAGCTCACACTTTAAGCACATGGTTTGGTCAAGCTATTTCTCTGTCTCTGTCTAGCTGTCTCTCCCTCCCTCCTCGGATTGTTTTGCATGCATGAATTTTCATATACACACCAGGAATCAGCCAGCTGATGCCTCTGAGACTATAAAATACATCTGTCATTTCTTCCTCTTCCCAGCCTCTCTTGCATTGCTTACTCCCCTCTGTCTCGCTGGTCCACCAAACTGTTAATTTTGCAAGCTGAGTCAGAACACAAATTTTTGTGTTTGTACCAAGGAAATTCAGTGTCAGTCTGACAAGGAAAAGGTGCTGATGCATAGGTGCACCAGCACCTGCCAGTGCAGAAGCCCTCACCACGTTCATGAACTGTGCTCAAAGGCACAGCATGTGTTTCAGAAACAGTTAACACGCGCACTTCCACAATGAAGGCAACTGAAGAATTCCGTGATCTCAAAAGGAGGAAGTGGAAACTTGATTTTTCTAATGTTGCCTTACCAGATGTGCTTTTTATCAGCTATTATGGCATTCTTTACATTTCCGTTCGCCTCATAATTTATAGCAGTATTACACAGCTGTGACTTAGCTGAAATTTATACTCTATGTTTTCCTCTTATACAAACTATAACTGTGTTACTTAAGGACATTGTCTACAGATATACACACACACATATGTATAACACATAAACATATTCCCTTCCCACTCTCAAGCCTACTGTTAGTATCCTTTCATGCCCAAGACAATTTGCTTCTATCTTCATATTTCATATATCATATATGATTTAAATTTCTCTATGAAATCTAGGGATCAAAAATCATGAGACTACCTTAATGGATTTAGTAGTATTATCATCTGCTGTTATATATATTTCCTGAAAATGACATCATTTCATTTTCCTCTGTCTAAAAATATATTCCATTGTATATGTGAGGAACACTGTTTAACTCGACATAGATTGCTTTCATAACAGATTTTTTTGCTTCAATAAGTATTTCTATACCAGTTCTCTGTGACATATTGACTTGGAGCTCTTCATAAGTGTCCAAGCATGTGACTGAGTCACGTGACACACCTACTATCAGTTTCTTTGCGAAGCCTCTAAATTGATTTCCACAGTCTCTAGACTAGTCCTATGTCTGTTTTGTGCTGGTACCATTTTCTTTTTGTTTCTATGTATGGCATGGTGGAACATTCAGCTGTGTTCTTCCTCTTCAGGATTTTGTTTCTATGTATCTGTAATTTGGTGAACCATCCAGCCTTGTTCTTCCTGTTCAGGATTTTGTTTCTATGTATCTATGGTACAGTGAAACATCCAGCTGTATTCTTCTGGTTCAGGATCGCTGTGGCTATATGGGCATTCTGTACTTCTATATAAATTCTAGGGTTGGCTTTCTGTTTCTGTGAAGAATAGTATTAAAATTTGATGAGGATTCCCCTGTCCTCCCCTGACACCTTCATTTTTGTTCTTTAGTGGTTTAATGTTTTCTCTGTAGCGGTCCTTTACTTCCTTGCTTGGATTGGTTGATTCATTCATTGACTTTTGAGGCAGAAGTGACAGGGATTGTTTTTTAAATTTTGTTTTCAGCACACTTATGGTCAAACTACTGATTATTTTTCATGTTGATTTTCTGTCTGATCACTTTATTGAAAGTGTTAATCAGGTCTTAGAGTTTCTAATGGAATCTTTGGTGTTTCTTAAGTAAAATTCTATCTACAAGTTAAGATGTTTTGATTTCTGATTTCCTATTTGTGACAAAATATAGTATTTTTATTTATACAGTTGTATTGTGACATCAGTTTTATAAGCTAAATATTTTTCTTTTACTGAAAATAGTTGTTTTCCCACAGTATACTCCAATTACAGTTTTCCCTCCTCCAACTCTTCCAAAATCTTCTCATACAGACAATATCCTTTCTGTCTCTCATTAGAAAACATTGTGTCCAAATTATTTCTTTCTATTGTTTTCTTGCTCTAATACTTCAAGCACTACAAGACATAAGCATGGGAGTGACACCCTTGCCTTGTTCCTAATTTTAGTGGGAATACTTTGGCTTTTTCCTCATGCAGTGTAATGTTGGCTGTAAGTTAGCAATATACAGTTTTTATTGTGTTCAGTTGAGTTCCTTCTGTTCCTACTTTCCTAAGGTCTTTGCCACTAAAGGATACTGGATTTTGTCATGGACCTCCTTTGCATTTATTGAGATGATTGTTTGATTTCTCTCTTTGTTCATGTATGGGATACATTGCATTTGTTGACTGGTATGTGTTAAATAATGCTTGGATCTCTGGAACGATAACAGTGAGTTATCCTTTCTGGGTATTTTAAAAATCAGGTTGCAAGTATTACTGTTTGTTTTTTGAGACTATTATATTTGTACTTGTCAGGGAGATTGGTTCTTAATTTCTTATTCTTGTATTCTCATCTGGTTTTGGTATCAGGATAATACTGATTTTGATTAAAAGCAAGCAAATACACAATGAAAGCCCCCTTAGTAGCATTACTCCTTTTCTTATTTTATGGACTAGTTTGAGCAGCATTGGTAATTGGGTCTTTAGAGGTCCATTGGAACTCGGTAGTCAATCTGCCGGGGCTTGGACTCTTTGCTGTAACATTTGTTAGTTACTGCTTTAATCTCATTCCTCGCAACAGAAGAGTTTAAGTTCCTCACCTTGGTTAATTTTAGTAGGTCATATGCCACAAGGCTTTTCCAATCCTCAGCATACGCTCCCTTGGTCATCTTTGTGACATTTCACATCCCTAGATGTCCTCTTTTTGGTCTCTTTCTCCCTGCAGGGAAATACCAGTGGTCAACATTGCAACTCCCTGCCCTCTTCACTTTGTTCTGTTTTCTCTCCTCCACAAATGTTGACACTCCCCTTATAACCTTGGAAATGGAAATGCATCATACAATCTGACCTTTGAGTTAGTCTTGTGCTTGATTTAATAACTTACATGATAGCACCAATACAGCCCGATTTGACGTTGTTGACCCTCATTAGTCTCCCTCTGCCCAGAAGCATCTCCCTTCTTCCTGTGTGATAGGAAGCACTAACTAACAGCTGTCCCCTGTGTCCACACTCACTGGGTGTTGCCTTTGTCTTTTAGTTACTCTCTTTCCTTTTCCCCATGGCCCTCTCCTTTTCATCTTCACACATTCAGATTCTACCCAATCCTCAATTAATCTGTCCATCACCACTTCACGATACACTCATTACTTCTACTTTGGAGCCATATTTTGCAATGTATAGTCAGAAGTTGACCTGTGTCGTGATGATATTGGTATCTTGGCAAATACACAGACCTAAGAATATTTCTTGAGCTTTCCAAGAACCGAAAAACTGACTAATTAAAACAAAATGAATATATGTGTTTTATTAGCCTCCAATTTAAATCAATACTATTAACTTATAAATTATTAAATAAGTACACATATAGCCCAAAGAAAATAAGTTGATTTTCATTCAAAATAAGAAAAAAAATGAAGGTAGAATGAAACAATATATAGAACTCTTTATATAAATTGTGGACTGATAAAATGGTACATGCCACCAAGCTTGCCTTGATCCCTCGGTCCCATAAATGGAAATTAGAAACCAACTCTCTCACACAAGTTGTCCTCTGACCTCCCTAAATGTGCAGTGGCATGTTCCTGCTCCCAACTCTGAAATAAGCAAATTGATATACAAAATTATTTGTCGTCTGTAAATGTGGCTACCCCCTTAGCCACAGCCATACTTAGGAAGCATATGTATAGTGTGTGCTTTCTTAGAGCCTTTAGCTTCCTACTGTGCAGGGTGCTCTCTAGGAATTCTTCACCCGTTCCTGGTTCTGTCCGCCCATTCATAAGAGGGTGCCTAACTAGATAAGACATGTAAGTCATTACATGATGATGTTAGTCTCTAGCTAACCCAGGGTTACAACCTCCGATTTTAGATAACTCTTGCTTTATCTTACTACATAAATTCTTGTATGTAGTTTTCCTTAGAGATTCTCTCATACACACAAAGTTCAAACTCTTAGACAAATTATCTAAGAACCTAATAGTTTTTACTATCTTGAAGTCATTCATGCTAACTCTCATTATTTAGGAGAATTTGCTTTAAATATTAAATTTACCTCAGATTTTGTTGCCTGCGTTATAACAAATAAATCATTACTGAGAGTGGCACTTTACTGTATAATACTGTGCCTGAAAATTAAGGCATAATTCTTGGATTTTCTGCAGGTAGAATTTAAATTATGTGTCTTTATGACTGGAGTACTAAACAAGCAAGGCTAATAGAATGATAAAAATATTATTTTAATGTACACTATTTTGCTTCTTTTAAAAATTGAAAGGTAACCATGAATATACTCTGAAAGACTATAGTTAATTTTTTTTTTGTGTGTGTGTGTGTGTATCATCTCCATAAAATCAAACTTGAAATGCTCCATACAGGACTACAGAAAAAATGTTGAAGGCAATTGTGCAGTCCCCCCTACATTGTAATGGCCAACTATATTACTTTTCTGCATTCTAGATTTGTAGTTTTACTGGTGTTTATCTGTGCTAGTGAAAGGACAGTTTTCACGTCTGTAACTTTTCCATTTACTACATATTATACATATTCATGTTTATATACCAGATTAACTGTATTTGTTAAGTACCATCACATCAATTCTTCAGTGTCAATGTTCACGAGCCATGCCACTTTCTCTGGCAGGTCGTTAGTTTAACGTGTTTTCTGGAGCTAAAGTTTGGAAATAAGGTCTTTGCTAGGTAGCTCAGCAGGGACAAGGACTTGCTGCTGAGCCTGACACACTGAGTTCTAGCCCTAAAATGAGGATGGCGGGGGAAGAGAACAGACTCGTGTTCTCTACCCTCCATATTTTCTGTGCGACATACACACATGTAGATGCACACACAGTTACACACACAAAGTACGCCAATTTAACACTAATTCTAAATATGCTTGTAAAATTACAGATAACTTTTCTTCTACTGTTTTTATTGTCTCCAATAAACATTCTCCTGACGTATTTATCAAATACACTCTGCGACATGATCGAGGTATCACAGCTCCTACCTAGTCAGTCAGTGCCAATTTTCTGAGTCTGATTTTGCACATTGATTAGTCTGCCTCCCAAGTTCTTCTCTTCGTTAGAAGAAAACTCAAAATTACTGGTTCCATCTCTTCATAGTTTTTATTTGGTAGTTAGATGCAAAAATTCTAGTTCTCAAAGGTGTTAGCTGAGGCAGTTTATCTAAGCAAATGATATCACATGTTTTATTCTTGATAGACTGGACGGCTTCGCAAAAGCTGCCACGAAAGCAAGGAGGCTGCCTGGGGAGAATGGAGTCACCCAGGGAAGGAGCGGGTGACACGGGGAACTCTAGAGTGAAAACCACTTCAGCTCATTATGTGTATGTGTGGAGTGGAACACGCTTTTAAGATGTCACTGTAGGGAAGCTGGTCTCTGAGCTCTCAAAGACTCCGCCATCTTAGGGCATTTCCCTACAAACACTCACAGGACTTTTATAACATGAAGATTTGGGAAACTTTTGAATGAATTGAAGACTGGGTGAATTTAATTTAAAAATAAATATAAATTAATCTGTTCTCAAATTCATCTATTTACCATTTCATGATAAAAACAAATCCAACATTTATTTCATGAGAATTAAAGCTTCAGGTTACCCAAATACTCGGTAAATGTGCTTTTGGCAAGGTAACAGGAAGGGAAGTTAAATTACTAATAATTTTGGATTTTTGGTTTTGGTTTTGGTTTTCTTTTCTTTTCTTTTTTGGTTTGTTTTTTCAAGACAGGGTTCCTCTTTATAGCCCTGGCTGTCCTGGAAATCAGATTGTAGACCAGGCTGGCCTCAAACTCACAGAGATCAGCCTGCCTCTGCCTCGCAAGTGCTGGGATTAAAGTGTGTGTCTGTGTGTCCCCACGGCCAGCTAAATGACTGGCTATGCAGAGGGTTGTCTTGATCATTCCCTGGCAGCTAACTGGACACTAAGGGACTTCATGGTTTCTCGGTGTGTGTAACCTGGTGCATAATTGCTGAAGTGATCTAAAACACAGCTTGTATGTGAGAGGACCCAGCACCAGAGAGGCTGTAATGCTGGGCAGACAAGAACACGGCTGCAAACAGGGTATGTGGACTTTGAGGCCTCTCCAGTTGATCAAATGTGGGTTTCATTATCATATAATAGCTCAGTAGAGCTAATTTCTAAGTCAGCTTATTCAACATTAGATCCAACCTTCTTTCTAACACATTTAAGTTCTAGGTAAATGTGTAGCTACACCCTGTGCCTCCATTTCAGATGGTCCCCTCTACTACAGTGAGTTTCCTTACTAACTGTTTTGCACTGAATCTCAGACTTTTCCCAAAAGAAGCAATTTAATGATAGACCATCTCGTGTAATACTGTCTTATCTTTTCTGGAACCATAACTCGTATCTAAGGCTGTCTGTGTGACCTTACATCGAAGAAATAAAAGTTAATTTTTAAAATTAAGTTGCCTGATGAAGCAAACAACTTATCCTTTTGATGCTATGCCACCTAGACTTTGAAATAAAATGGTGTGAGTTCCTCGCAGTGTAAGTGACCCAGGAACATCTTCTCCCATGATGGTTGTACGTTATTAGGGCGCTTCACACTTGGTGTCAGCCTCTCAAATAAACTGGCTCTTTTTGCGTGGTCTTCATTATTCAAATGTAAAAGATTATTTTACTGCAATCAGGATGAAAAATAAATTTAATTTAAAAAGACTATTTTCAGGTGTCATGGTCAGCTGTCCTTCTTCACATACATGAATCAGAGACACCACAGTATAACGACTAATTGTAAATTGAAATTGTACCAACCCTCCAAATTAACTAAGTCTCTCGGTATCTTTAAGGATTAAAAGAGAATGTGTTTTGTAGCTTACTAGGAAAAATAAGTCATCTATGGGGCACCGCTGCTGCCTCATGTCTCCAAATGTTGCTTCTAAATTATCCTCCTGCAAAGAGTGATTTTATTTATGATTTTATGTACAGTTAATTAGATACCCTTTTGATATATTTACATAGAAAAGAATTTATCTTCGTTTGGGAGAGTCCTCTCTAACCACAGCTTGTGCTGATGCATCATTTTTTAAACATAGAATGAAGACATTTGATACACCGTGTTTGACAACAGAACAGGGAGTGGCCTTAAGTGAGAGGCAGAGGTAGGCAGATCTGTGAGTTCGGGGCCATTCTGGTCTACAAAATCAGTTCCAGGACAGCTAGGGCTGTTACACAGAGAAACCCTGTCTCAAAAACAAAACAAAACAAAAGTCACAAAGACATTAGATAGGAACTGCTTAGAACTTTTACTTAAGCCTTTTAGATTTTGGAACAGCATAACAAGCATCAACCATCTCCAAAAGATGGCCCAAATTAAATTCTGTTCACACCATGAGAGTGTGGTGAGAGTAAGCGCCCTGTAATGGAACTCTTGATAGCCCTGGAGCCAGGCCCCTCATATGTCAAACACCTGGGATGCTGAGACAAGTTTATTGCATAGAATGAGCTATTATTAGCAGCAAGAGAGCAAGCTCCACGCCCTTGGCCTAACCTTTGTCTTTGAAAAGAAGGCAAGTGCTACAGCTTGGCTATTTTTCTTCAGGCAAGAACCTGTATACCACAGTTCAGGCAAGAACCATGTATACCACAGTATTTCTGTGTGTGTGTGTGTGTGTGTGTGTGTGTGTGTGTGTGTGTGTGTGTTTAATCCAGGCCACTCTTTATTTCCCATAATGCAAGACTAATAGCGGTTTGGCTTTGGTAAACTTTAAGAACATGCTCCAGCAAAGCCTGCCAACATAATGTTTATGTTATTTGAAGGTCAATTATTGTTGTTTTTCTTGACTTTATTTTAATAAAAGCAGCTTAAGGTTATTGTTGTACATGAAAAATAATTGGGTATTGTTTTTCAGAATTCTAAGTGTTCGTATTAGAATGTGCACTTCACTGAAATAGGTTGAAATGGCATGTGTCAGATTATGGAGTTTGCACAAAATCTTGAATTTGGCTTTCGGGTTCCATTCACTAGTTCACAAAGCAGATCCGAAGAAGTTGACTTCCCAGAATGTTGGAAAGCAGTGGGATTCTATTTCAGGTAAACCTAGGTGCCATCTGCCTTCTCCAGAGACAATGCTGTGATGTTTCTAAGGCGGAAACAGTTCTACAGTACACGAACAAGGTCACATATCCGGTTCATCTGACCCCAGCTGGTAAATGACAGCTCTGTAGCAAGGGCTGAGCTCTCAAGACCTGGTGAGATTTGGCAACATGACAGGCAGCCAGTTCTTTACCCCCACTGGGGACCGAATGCCCTGCCTGAGGTTCTACCTGGCATAACTGAATCTGTAACCATATCTAGGTTCACATAAGCACAGTGAACTGGAAACAATTTTTGATCGTGTTAAGAATAGGCATAATTCTTCCAAACATCAGGCCAAGCTGTCATTGCTTTTTTTTATTGATTAAGAAACATAAATTATGTTGGTCCCATGCCAGCTCCCTAGCTTTCCATCCAGAGTCAGAGAGTTCCCATGAGCTCAGATCACCTCTCTCCCTGGAGTCCCCCCATCATGACCTTGACCCCTCTGGTGCATACAATCCAACAGCTGTCCTAACCCTGTTCCCTAATTTTGCTCCCTTCACTCTCGTGGATCAATGCAGCCAACAACCAAGAGGAAAAAGCAGAGCCACAGCAGCTAACCTCAGAGGACAGGGATAAAGTAGGGCACTAGAGAGAGCAGATAGGGAAGTAGAAAAGATATTTATGGTTGAATGTGAGGGATCTGGAATGGGAGGATCAAATGGGGATAGAGAGGGGAAAGGAGATACTGGGAGGGAATATGGAGAGAGGCAGCTAAAATAACAGGGGGAGAAGAATACACACCTGTGAGCTTAAAGACGAATGTTTAGATTGTGTTAGGGAATATGCTGGCTTAGCATCTCTTCCAGTATCTGTGACTTCACGAGCAGTGAACAATTACCCAAGTTTCCGGTACCAGGCATGGTTTTCCCACTTGTTGAGTGGGTCTAAGCCCACTTAAAAGAACTGTTGGTTACTGCCAATGTAGTGCCAGTAGAGAGCCCTTAGGATCATGGTGCCATGCTAGCCCTTGATGTGATTCATAGGCATCATAGCTGAGTAGAACACTTGGTTGCCTCCCTTCCTTGGGAGCTCGCACATTGTTTTCTGATATCATTAAAGCTAGTTCTCGCTGCCATTTTAAACAAGTCTTTATTGTTCTACTTACCAATAAAGGCTCTGGAGTCAAATGTTGGAGTGAAACCTGCTAGCTCAGAGAGACAGAGAAACAACCTGCCGATCTTCCCTTTTGGCTAGAGACCCAGCAAGAGAGCATCTCTCCAGTCGTCCCAATCCAAAAGGACCATGAAACTCCAAATCACTCCTGACTCCGTTCTGTGCATCTCTATCCATCTTCCTGGCTGTTCCATACTCTCTATGGCTATTTCTTGTCACCTAGTTGCTGACTCCGCCCCCTTCAAAGGTTGAAATTTGTTAGCAGTCTCATGTTTCACTCTGTAATTAAATATCCTGCAACAAGTTCCAGCTCAGGGGTCTCTTGGCCCTGTTTTCTGAAAGGCATGGTGTCTTCAGCAATAGGGACTTACATTCCTTCCACCTCTGTGGAGGAACCGAGGTCAACAGTCATAGGCTGCATTTTTTTTTTTTTTTTGAGTCTTGCACATCACTGGCCAACAATTCAAAAGACAGTTTCCCACGCCTGGTGCTGCTGCTTCTGTTGAGTGGCCTTTGGCTCTGGGAGGGAGCATCATCAGCCAGTCTTAATTTGTGTATAATTATACATATGTAGTTACAATGAACTTTTCTCCTTTCTTTTTTATTTTCTACCACCTACTAAATTCACTTCAGTTTCAAATTTGTTGTCTTCTGTTGCTTTTTGCCCTGTTACTGTTAACAGATTCACTGCCAATTTATCAAGACAATTTCATAATCATAGATGAGTTTCTTTTAAAGAAACTATAGATGTAATTGTAGGCTAAGTCAACTCTTTCTGGAAGAAGGCAAAGCAGAATAAGGCAATAGCAGAAACTATAACCAAGCAAACTTGGCAGTTGGAAGGTCCAGATGAGAACTTGGTTGGGCGTGTTAAGTACCGCACTGAACTCTGCTTCCATGTGGCACTGGCTGTAGTTTAAAATGCAGGACCATTTTCTTCTCAGAAGCTAGCAATAGCAAGCACAGAATATTTTCAACTCAACATGAGGTTACTTGGGCAAGGGGCATTGTGTTTCCAGGAAAGGGACTGCATCTCCATTTTACAATTGGGATAAATTCATAGTCCAAAGAGTCTCTGTTTCTGAAGGTTACTGATTAGATTACAAATTCAAAATGGTTATGGTTCTAGTAGACATTTCTTCTGAGCAGGAACTTATTCGTTGGTTTGTTCTCTCTATCTTGAACTTTATTTATTGGCTACTTTAATGCCAGTTCTAGCTTAAAAAATTATCTCATTGTTTAGACAATTTTTATCACCACAGGATGTAGTATAAAAATGTAATCTTTGCTACACCGCTATTGTCCTACTTCACCTTTGATCTTTCATCACCATGTGTGTGTTATTAGTTAAATCACGTTAGCCACTAGTTCCTGAACTTGGGAAAGAAGTTAGTTTTATTTATTTGTTTTATTTTTTTAAGTTAGATGTTTAAAAACAAATGGGCCGTGGGAGATAGTTATAGAAGAAGGTGGAAAAACCAAGATGCAAAGTCATATTTTTTTAACAAACTACAAATCTTTTTCTTTTTTCTTTTTTTGGATTTTCGAGACAGGGTTTCTCCGTAGCTTTTTGGTTCCTGTCCTGGAACTAGCTCTTGTAGACCAGGCTGGCCTCGAACTCACAGAGATCCGCCTGCCTCTGCCTCCCGAGTGCTGGGATTAAAGCAAATCTTTTTCTTTAAGGAAAAAAAATAAGATGAAGTTATAACTAAAAAATATTAAAGTCAGAGTTCAAGCGTGACGTTTTTATTTAGTTTTGTGTTTAACGTAGTCACTCCCAGAGTTGTTACTCAACCACTATGTGATGGATCTGGAGAGTTTCTGCTAAGAGAAGTTTCATGTCCTTCTGGGGCTCCAAGGACTGGTCTTTCAGGGAGCAATAATGAGGGGTTTCTAGATAGGTTTTCTAGAATTGTTTATCGCTTGCTGACATCCTGCTAAGAGATGAGTCTGAGATTTGTCCAGATGTCCATTCTGAATCAACCATAGGTCTGCTCTGTGACCTGGGTCTATTTCTCCCGGTTATTTCATCCCTATTGGAGCTGGAGAAATATGGATTCCCTCCTTCTCCACTCCCCCAATGCTTAATGGCCAAGTCTAATTTGCCTCTCAGCCTTTATTCCTTAAAGCAAATCAATCCCTATCTGATTAAAATGTCTTAGTGAATATCAGTCTCGGGCCCGAAGCTGCAGCAGGGCTTGCTCCTAAACGTAAGCTCCAGAGAGAAATTCAGGCTGCACCGGAGGGCTCTGAAGGCCACTTACCAGGAAAGGACAATGAAGCCTAAACTCAAAACTCAGTGCCTTGGTTGTAGATGGATGAGACAGTTCCCTAGATGTCAAACTGCTGGCATTCAAAGTCACTTAATCAAAGCTCTTGCCCATCTTCCTTGGGGTCCAGGACATAATGTGAAGCCATTTAAATTACCAAGTTTTAGCACTTTTGGAAATTCAAAGCCATGTTTAGTACCTCAAAGCCTTTGTATTTCTTTGCTGGTGTGATGGAAATAAATTTCATATCTGCCTCATAGTTTAGATATTCATCTGAGTCCATCTGTTGGGCTCTGGGCTGAAAGGGCACGGTTCCTGAAGATTACAGTTAACACATGACGCTACCCTCTCCCCCACACAGGAAATGAGGGTACTGGCCGTGCCCACCTCCTCGTGTTAGCTCAATAAACGGGAATTGCTCCTTAGAGTCCAGCACCTCATTGTTGCCCATGTGCGAGCAGCTTAAGTGAATAGGAATCAGATGGAGTGGGGGAGGACACGCAGAGATTTCACATAATTCCTGTTGCCAGAGAAACCATTTTCTCGCTGTCTGGGCATGCACTGAGCAGCTCAGATCAAGTGGAGGCTCAGTGCAGCCCTTGCTGTGACTTCGGAAAAGCAAACAAACAGAAGGGAGAAAAGGCCTATAATGGAAAGCAGATTGGACTATTCAGATGTTCTATGAATTAGGATGGTTTGTAAACCTGGCTTTGAAATGCCGCGTCCTCTGCGCCTGCCCATGCATCTGACGACATGTTTCCCGCTTTATGTTCATTTTGACTTCTACGTTCATACTTTGAGAAGACCATGTCTTCAAACATGTGTATATGTGTATTGCGATAGATATGTATTGTATATTTATACAAGAATGTTCCCCTTTGCTCTGTTCCTTCCCCTACCCCAACACACACCATATACCTCTGCCATGTGTAACACCCAGAAAACATTTCTGAGGCGGACAAAATTAAGGGAGATTGTGACAGTAAGATACCTTCTTCACCAAATAGCCCAGAAATGACAGAGAATGAGAAAGCACGGGAGGGAACGAGCCATGAGTTCTAGTTATTTATTGAAAACTGGTTCTTTCCTGATGAAAGATTGTTTCTCAGTATGAAAATTAGAAAGTCAGTTACGGTTGGCTCAGGGAACGGGTTCCAGATGCGCACAGCTAACACCAACTGTATTCTTCCGCATATTTTCAATAAGCAATGTTTTATATGAACTGATTGAATGTATTATTGTTAATCCCAAGGTCATCCAAAGAAAGCAGGCGGTAGCAGTAACCACGACGTATGTCTGTATGCGTGTGTTTGACACTTCTAGAGGGCTATGATGTATTTTTGAAGATTTCTATTCTTAATATTTACCTACATTAAAAGTTTTTTTTTTTTTTACTTTATTTTTCTTTCTTGTGCTTTTGGAAGAGAATGGGCACTACCTTAGAGCTCCACAGACATTCTCCTGGCCCAAGTGTCTTACTGAGTCCCATAGTGAATTTCATCCCTTGAAATAATACATCACTCTCCATCCTGCGGGCTGCGTCCCCAGTTGAGCATAGTTTGAATAAACCTGCATCCATCATTATGTCACATCTGTCTCCACGCTATAGGTGTGTACGCAACTCCTGGTTCTGTGCACAGGTCTGGCCCCCATGCGGACCCTGGTACCCAATGGGTACAAGCGCTGTGCCTCTTGTGAGTGCAGCAGCCAATGAAGGAAGCAGCATGCCGGCCCAGAGGAATAAATATTCTGCCCAAGGTAGCATTATAAATTGAGAGCAAGAGAGAAAACAAAATT
Organism: Microtus oregoni; assembly: GCF_018167655.1. Classification (NCBI taxonomy): domain Eukaryota; kingdom Metazoa; phylum Chordata; class Mammalia; order Rodentia; family Cricetidae; genus Microtus; species Microtus oregoni. The sequence goes on along the minus strand of NW_024543077.1, from coordinate 7,043,535 downwards.
CAAGGATCCAAATTGCCTGTCAGTTTCGGTAATCACCGGATACATTTCACATTCAGAAAACGAGATCACAAGTTTCCAAACAGTCTCATATTTCAGAACGCATGAAAGCCTTTACAGAAAACACTTATGAAAATGACGTTAGTTTCCTTTCGGCTTCTTTCTGCTGCAGCCTGCTTCTTCTTGTCTACTGTGAATCCTCACTTTAGATAGTTGCAATGCCAAACTCCCCTTCTACCAGCCCCATGACTACATGCTAATTTCACCTGCCCTGGGGACATGGCCTCATTTGCATTCCTTTCTAATGACCCAGCTTCTTTAAGCCAACACAGATTGAAAATGCGGGATGGAATTTTTTTTAACACATTCAGAAGAAATTTACTTGTCTATGTTTTGTTTTATCGGTTGTTTCCTTTCTATTTGCCTTAGAAGAGACAGGAGACCTACAGCCATGCTTTTCTTTGCATTTTATCTCTCTCCCACATCACTGTCAAAGCCATTGAGATCTCCATCTCAGCCCATCAATTATTTCATATCTGAGCATTGCCGGCAGAAACACATCTACTCCTCTTAGAAAGCCAAATCTTCCCAGGGTCTCTGTTAAAACCTTAATGGCCTTAAGGACAGGTGGTTTGGGAGGTGAGCTTGGTTGGTGAAAAGGAATAGATTACAGCCCCAACCTTCACTGGAAATCAATGCTTCCTCCTGTTAGGTCCTCTCATTGGAAAGGCAATCTGCAGAGGTGCCTATCATCCTATCATAAGCTATTTGTTACACAATCGTTATAAACAGCTGCCATCTTGTAAAAGACACGTCGAAATTTGTTTGGAGATAGTTTCTGAAGGCACCCTGCTGCGGCTTCCTTAGCGTGCGCCAGGCTGACGTTCAATAGGGGAGGCTGGCACCAGAGCAAACGTTGACTGATCACCTGTCCAGCAGCCAGCATCTGTGGACATGTCCCAGCACTGAAGGGACACACTGCCACTGGGAACAGGGCTCCAGAGAGCCACATGCACTGATAGAGCCTTCAGTCACACTTCGTAACATCCAAGATTTGCCATATTTTAACTCCCCTTCAAGAGGCTTTACTTGGCTGTTTGGTTGGCGTCTCCCTTTTCTGTCTCTTCTGAATTGTTCTCTAGTGCATGGAAGATGATCTTAAAACTCAAACCCCCAATGGCCCATTTTCTCTAAAAATTAATGCCATAAAATAGAAAGTTTGGGACCCTTCTGATTTTGCTTCTGATCTTCCTGTTTAAATTCAAGTCAAAAAGTACGTTCCAAAGTTAAATGTAAGGCGGTGTGTATAAAGTAATGTGTAAAGAGTGTGTGTAAAACAATGTGTATAAAGTAATGTGTGCAAAGGGTGTGCGTAGAGCGATGTGCTTAAAGCAGCGTGTGTAAAGCAGTGTGTGTAAAGGGTGTGTGTAAAGCGCTGTGCATAAGGGGTGTGTTTAAAGCAGCGTGTGTAAAGGGCTGGGTAAAGTGTGTAATCTCCCCTCCTTTCCCTGCTCAGCCACTGGATGGGATATTACAAAGGCCAGTGCCCAGCAAAACACTTGGGAAGGAATCAAGCAGGTAGCTGGATGCCAAGTGAGCCAAGCCTTCCGTCAGGTCCCAAGGGTGAAAACTTCCCATCAGCACATTCCCGAAAGTCCTATCAGAAAATAGGACTTTAGAGGAGGAAGAAGATGGATGGCTAAAAGGAAAATAGTCTAGGAACTACACAAACACAACAAGATTGGAGAGAAGCAGACTAGAGAGACGGTCTGTCCTAACCATCCCAATCAGCTTCCCTGGTACAGATGCAAGCGCTAGCATCGAACAAACTGCCCCCTGCAGGTAATACTGCCTCATCCTCTCCGCAGGCCGTCTCCCAGCTTATGTTTGTAACATCCCATTATTACTGTTAGACAGACTCTTCGGCCACTATCATTTCTCTCTTCTCTTCTACTCTGGGCTTCAGCAGGGGGCTACCCCTGGTTACCCCATCACCGGCACGCTACCCACAGCACCCAATTGTTCTTCACATGGCTGAATGTCACTAAACCGTATTCACAAATTTCAAAGAAATGAAAGTTTGGCTCATGGGTTTCCTATAAACACCTTTATCTCCAATCATCCTTTGCATGCTACAAGTCCAACTAGTATTTTGTATACTGTCTCTTTGTGTTAGATTAGATAGAGAATTTACATCTAGGCTTTCTGTTGTTAAAGTAATTATAACCTTAAATAATACATACCTGTTAAACTTCCGCTTAAAATTGTGAGATAAGTGCTTTTTAGAGGGTATAAATGTTTATTATTATTACTATTATTTTGACTCAGGCTTGTATTCAGACTCCTTCTGTAACGTTATTAATTTTATACAACATGGACAAAAGTCTGAAATCTCAAATCACATGATCATTGAAATTAGTTATTGTCCCTCTTCAATTTCAAGAGCTATATGTCATTGGGTCAGCTAGAACTTAATTGTTACATCAATAGTGTATTGTATAATTTATAAGCATTTTCCTCTATTGACCAAGTTCTCAGCTTTCATCTCCCAGCAAGCATGATGGTGAATCAATCGAATGTAAATCCTTTTGCAAAGCCCACCTCGAGAAGTGAAGCTGGCAGCATTGTACCTAACAATGGGCAGATAAAACTCATGATTCACAGAGATTAAACTTGCTTCATCCTTGTTATTTCATAATTCATTCAAGAAAGAATGGTATATTATAGTTTGATTTGACATTGTGCATACTTGTGCCAAAATCGGGAAACCTCTAATGTATTTGCAAATTGGCCTTTGAAGGGCAGATAAAAGACTTGGACAATTTGTTACCCTCCTGAGTTTCATCACTTTCCCTCCCTCCCTCTCTCCCTTTCTCCCTCCCTCCCTCCCTTCCTTCCACCCTCTTTCCTTTCTTTCTTTTCTTTCCTTTCTTTCTTTCTTTCTTTCTTTCTTCTTTTGCTATTCTCCTTGAGTTTCTGTCACTTCTTTCTTTTCCTTTCTTCCTGTATATAATATGTGTGATCTTACAACCTACACGGTTTAAATAATATACCATGTATTTAGTGTGTAGTAATATATGCTCATTAACAGGAATAACCATTCTGCTTGCAATGAATGTTTACCTTGAGGCCACTCATAAAACTCCCTTCGCTGTTGGAGCCCCTCTGCTAGGTATGTTAATAACTTCAAGCAATTATTTGAAGGCCTGATGACTTCTGGTCTTATGGTCTAAAAAAAGAACCATGGAAATACCATGGTTGGATAGAGGATTGACATCGAGGAAAGCCTGTGGTGCACAGTCAATACTGGGGAAGTGATGAGTGAGCATAGTGTTTAATCTGTGGTCCAGGACATTAGGACTGAGGCAAAAAAATCAATCCAGCAGGTTTATGTGCAAATGCCAGGAGGAGCCGAGCCCAGATGATAACAGGAGAGCTGAGAGTAGCATCTGAAGTTGAGGAATTGAGGAACAAGCCAAGGCACAAACATATAATTCTCCTGGATGACAAGCCAGCTTTTTCAGACCTGTTCTTAACATAGCAGCAGACAGACTCGGGGAGGGCTGAGGCAGTAAAGGCAATCTGTCCTGTGCGCTCTAGCTTGTTCTGAAGAGCGGATCTTTGAAAAACAAATGTGAGCTGAAGTGATGACCCAGGCAGGGAAATCTGAAAGGTTCTAGTTGGAAGCCCAGGGCAGGAAGCTTCCCAGTATCAAAGAGGTCTGAGAGCTAACCTGCCTTAGAGTGATGTCTCGGTAATTATTGCATGACGCATAGTAGTGTGTGTGTGTGTGTGTGTGTGTGTGTGTGTGTGTGTGTGTTTGAATGCCAGAATTTCATCTGATAAGTAAGGTGTGTCTGTGTCTGTGTGTGTGTTGGCAGGAGGAAAAGTTAATATCATGAGGTTCTTCTCTCTAGATAGAGGCTCTGTTATTATTGTTAAGATGTGAGACTGTATTCTGAAATCACTAAGGAACTTCTAAGGCTCTTTAAATGTCCTAGTGATAAGAACAGACCCATACCATTTAAGACTAAAATTCTTGGCAACAGAGATTGTGGACTGAAAGAGCGAAGGTTAATAGTTCCTGTAGAGGAAATGTGACCTGCTGGGCGGTGGTGGCGCACACCTTTAATCCCAGCACTTGAGAGGCAGAGGCAGGCGGATCTCTGTGAGTTCAAGGCCAGCCTGGGCTACTTAGAGCTACTTCCAGGGCAGGCTCCAAAGCTACAGAGAAAACCCTGCCTTGAAAAAAAAAAGAAGAAGACTTGTGACTTAGCTATTGTTGTGTTCTCAGAAAGAAGAGGGGAAGTTGGTGATGTATCAGTGAGTTTGACCCAGGGATTTAATGGCAAGAAGACTATCAGAGAAACTAACAAGCAAAATCCAGGCATCACAAATGCTTTAAGCGACTAAGTGCCAGAGAGTAAGTTTGGAGTCATTGGTTATGAGCTCTGGTAACTGCTGCTTATGACGTAAGGTTTAGTCAGCCCTGAGGTGGATGGGTTATCACTGTCACTGGTGTGAGGGTGAGCTAAGATGCACAGAGATGGTCTACCAAGCAGGAGGCACCAGCATGGCAGCTATTGTTGGTCTTATTAAAGACTTGCCTAGCAAAATATAGAGAACTTGCATTTAGAGACACCTCATTAACCTTTTTTCCTTAAATATATTATCTCATTAAGTCCCAGTGGGCACTGTGACATCTAGGCTGAAATGAACTAATATGTATAAACCACTTAAAGGGATGTTGGGCTCACGACAACGCATATGTGTTCATTAATGTAAGTGACTATATAAAGTCTCATTATTTAGTTCTCGCTTTGCTCTGTCGTGCTGAGAAGACAGGAAGGGTTAACTCCTCTGCTTGAAAAACCCGTGGCTTCAAATGTAGAGAGAATTCTATCAACAGCCTAGGCTTATGGTAAATCTGGTTTATCAGCGAGTGAGCCCTCAGGTGGATATGGACCATAATTTTATTACAATGAGCCTTTTCTGTCTGAGTTATAGGAGTGGTTTTCAGTCATTGCTGTGTGTGTGTGTGTGTGTGTGTGTGTTTGTGTGTGTGTGTGTGTGTGTGTGTAGGAGTGGTAAACTTTTGGTTGACAGCACAGACTGAAGACAGCATTTACAAGTGTTAGATAAGAACCGAGTTATCAACCTGAGCCATGCCAGTCCCCACGGATGAAGTCAGCCACAATAATTTAACTCTTTCAAAGTCTGTTTCAGTCGAAGATGGCCAATGTTTTTACTGCATCTTGGTAGATCATGAGTAACATCTAACTAGCCTTATAAAGAGAAGTTGTTTATCGGCTTTGATTTTGAGAAATAAAGACTCGCCCTTGGGTTTTTACCTCAAGTTTTCTTGCCACCTTACTATTTTATAGTTACCTCTTAGTAGATTACATTGTGTGTCAAGGTTAAGTTTAAAGTATTTATTGGAGTAAAATCGGGGTAGAGATGGTTCTTTACAAATAGTAATGAAATCTAGGTAGATAAAAGCAAGATTATCTCATTAAAGCAATAATAAACACAAGAGATATTAGAGACCAGATGGAAATTCAAATGGGATAGGATATAAGAATGCAAATTTCCCAGAGTAAAGTTTTTGCACATTTAAATGTAGTTGCTCGTCTCATAAAAAGATACACACATAAAATACAATCTGTTAGACTATTTGTGCTTGGATCAGGGAAGTTTCTAAGCAGAGGGCAGTGTTGGAGGATTGGAGCCTGCAGGGAAGATCACTGGACAAAGCACAAACCCTCAAGTACTGTGTGGTATCACTCAGCGAAATTTGAGAGTCAGAGGTTATAATTATACTAAAAATTATATTTAGGCAGTTACAGTAAATACACTTTCAAATGCTTCTGAGTTTATTTTGAGAAATGCTTCTATTAATAGCACATGACTCACGAAGCAAAATCTAGACAGTCTCGGATTTGGCATTTGAAATCCTCTTTTTTTTTCCCCCAGGAACGGGATCTTCCTTTAGTCCCATGTGACCTATTTCTTCCCCACTTCTTTGGCTTTAACTTTGATATCTCCCTCACTGTACTCTACCAAACACTTCCATGACCATTCCCCAGCTTGCCCTGGCATGAAGGCCGCTCTTTGGAGGCCAGCTGCATTCAGATAGAGGCAGAGGTTCCAGTAGTTGCCGGTTTGGTTCTGTTTGTTTGTTGATAATTTTTGGAAGATGATGTGGTCCAGGCTAAGACAGTAGATTCATACACCGGGAGCTAATACTACTCTTGAGAGGCAACATCACCCACTAGCTCATGAGTGAGCCTGCAGTCAAGGCATGGTCTATTTGGCCTCATGGTTTTGCTGACCTCACGTCTGTGGCGCTCACAGTGCCCTCTTCACTATGTCACTGGATGTGTTTCTGCTTGTAAGTCTGCTTCCTTAGTCTTCGAGAAAAAAGAAAAAACAAGTCCAGTTTATTCATTTTTAGACCTTACTCCAATTCTACCATCACCAACTGCTTCCTGTTTTGTAATTCTGTTCTAGTGACATCTGACTTTTAATAAAATTCCTAATTTAGATATGATTGATTTACTTTGTTGCCTGATTATTATATATTAATTAATTTTGTCTCCCCCAAGTGAATATAAATTATTCAAGAAGAGAATTATTTAATTGTAGAGATACAATTATACTTTGTCTATATGTGTGTGTAAATTTCTACTTTTACATATTTTAATTACTTAAACAAACTTGTAAGTACTAAATTTATCGAAGAGTTCAATAAGTGATCCCTGATCGAAACATTCACAGCTTTGAGGTGGTTTTCGGGTAACACTCTGTGATGCTGGCTGGTTGAACCCAGGAACTTCATGTTCGCACAGTCACTATCTCTCAGTGCGAAGTTTCCACTAGAGCTTGGTTCGTGCTTCTCATTGCCCCTTTGAGAAAACCGGAGACTGTTTTGGTGTGCTTGGCAGTGTCTGTCATCGAGGTCCAAGGTTAAAACTAAAAGTCATTTATAGCATGGCCCTGCAGGTTTGCTTTTGAGAAGCTGATTTTCAGGGATTCCAATTGCCAGAAAACCCCAGTCAAAGGCAGGTGCACCCATTTTTCTGTGTTTTCTGGGAAAAACTGGTTTCAGCTCCCTTCTTTATTTTCCTAGAAAACTGCCTTCTTCCATTGAAGTAATAAGGGCGGCGGGGCTGCATTCCCAGCACCCTGGCCGCCTGCTCGGCTAGCTTAGCTTATGCCCCGAAATAACAACACACAAACTGTATTCATTTAATCACTGCTTGGCCCATTCTCTTCTAGGCTAATTCTCACATATTAATTTATCCCATTTCTAATCATCTGTGTGTAGCACCCCAAGGTGCGCTTACCGGGAAGATTCTAGCCTATGTCCATCCTGGGTCGGAGCTTCATCCCGGGAGCGGGGCATGGCGTCTCTCTAAGGCCTCTGCTCCCGAGAGGAGAGCTATGGAGTCTCTGAGCTCACTTCCTCTTCCTCCCAGTATCCTGTTCTGTTTACTCCTCCCACCTATCCTCTAACCAATAAAATGGGCCAGGGCAGTTCCTTTATTAGCCAATGACCTTCCTCCATCATTTCCCCTTTTTCGGTTTAAACAAAAAAAAAGGCTTTAACTTTAACATAGCAAAATTACATATAACAAAACAGTTATCAAGTAAAAGTTACAATAATCTTTATCATAACTAAGGAAAACTATAACTAACTATTTTTAACTCCATCAAAGACTCCAGAAAGATATAATATTACCTAAGTAAACAAGAACTAAGAAACTTCAAACTCTAGAAATGACAAAGACATCTTGCTGCCTGGACAGTCACCTGTTGTTCTTAATTCCTGCGGGTTGTTCTTAATTCCTGCGGGTTAGACGAGGGTTACGCTAGAAAAGACACAGACACGCGGCGGTACCACGTGGTACACTTTTTAATGGGAGGGGAAAACACACTAGGAAAAGTAAAAGGAAGGGACAAAGGGAAGGGATAAGAAGGGGCGAACTTGTGGCTTGTCCTTGCTTTTAACAGAGGATGCAAAGGCTTCTGGGAAATGTGTCCCGCGCTTGCGTGCGCTGGAGTCCAGAGGGATGCTGGGAGTTGTAGTGTTGCAAGGGAACAACATCACCCAAAGTTCTTTTGTACCGTTGGGGCATCCATCTTCAGCCTTCAGGCCCATGGTATCCAGCAGACATTTCCATAAAGCAGGAAAATTCAAAGTCAGTTCAGTCACTATCTGTTGTGTCCTGCAGAATGTCTCACAGACTCTTTCAAAATGAATCAGGAACCCCGAAAGATCATCTCACCTTAGGCAAGTTCAGTAGTCCTTTCTCTGCGGGTTCTCTGTGTCCAGTTTATGCAATAGTCCAGGCAAGAGCAGTTTCTTGCCCAAATGGCTATCAAACTCCATAAGGTGCCTCTTCGATGCCCATCTTCCTCATGAAGTAGATTGGTGCTGCCAGGAGCAGAGTGTCTCATTGTCATGAAAAGTCCTCAGTTATTAAAACATTAAATGTCCTATTCTGTAATCTTTGAAAGACATGAAGAATGTCTATCTAAAATATATCTATGCACATCTAGAAAATATTAACTAACATGACTACAAACTTGACTATTATTTATGATTATCTATTAACAACTTATATTTCCTAATTATACATTACATTTTTTAATAATGAACTACACAATCACAACACCTTAATCAATATCAGAAATACATATACATATAACAAAATTGACCGTAAATCTCAATCTATACTAAAAGCAAAATCTATACTAATGCAAATTATTCATACCTATATCATATCCCCCTTTAAATGTAAAAGGACGTTTATAAACCATATTTGGGAACATGGGCGCAGTTTTTTCTCTCCAAACTGCTTCCTGCTGAATGGGGGCGTCGTTAATTAGGTCTTTCATGGTATAACCTGTGTGCTAGTTTCATCTCAGTTGGCAGTTGAGCGAAGCAATTTTCTGAAGATATTCACAGCAACCCTTCAGGAGGGCGTGGTCCATCATACCAAATCAGAATAGAAGAAATGAACAGCGTCTCATCCTCTGTGAAAACAAAATAAGAAACTCCTTTCCAAAGTATCATGTCCTTAGATCCAAATTTCAAAGTCAAGGCATCAAAATATCTATGTTGGATTAGTGCAGCAGCATTTATAAATAAATATCTTTTAGCATCTGTTGCTCCTTCCTCAGCATTTAAATAATTTAAAGAGAGCATAATAGCATACAGTATCAAAATTCTCTGTGTATTTTCCATCTTTGTGCAGCTTTCTTTTAACCTCTATTTTGTTTATTTTTACTTTTAACTCTTTGCTTTTTGAAACAGGTTCTCTGTATCTTTGACCTGAAGTAACTCTGTAGACCAGGCTGTCTTTGAACTCTCAGAGATCCGCCTGTCTCTGCCTCCCAGGCATTGGGATTAAAGGCGTGTGCTACCACACCTTGAATTCACAGAGGTCTATCTCCCTCTGCCTACCAAGTGTTGGGATTAAAGGTGTGTACCACACACAACAACTCTCTTCCTTTTTTTTTTACTTTAAGAACTTTAAATTTTAGTCTGCATATATTTTTAACACACTTCAAACCATTTAGAAATTTTCTTTGTCTTTGAATCTCTCTTTCCTGTATATCTCTCTTTTTCTGACCACACGAGTCTTTAATTTACCAAGCAATATCAGTAGGATTAAAGGCGTGGCTTTGCCGGCTGGATCCAGCCCATTCCTTAGCTTTCCAGCCTCCTGGCTGAGGTACTGGCTGTAGCCATGTTTACTGTGACAACTCTATGGCATTTCAAGGTCCCTACCAGCAAGCGAGCTTCAGCAGCCTGTGTTGCAAACCTCACAGAGTCAGAGTTTGCCCTGGCAGGACAACCCAGAAAGCCGGCATTTTTAAACAGCACAGCTTTTTTCCTGCTACTGCTGAAAACCGAAAAGCATGCGTTCAGCTTTTCGTCAACACCATTTAAGTGTTTCGTGGCAGGACCTCTTAAGAGCTGCAGGGTTTTGCAGCTGAAGCTGAGTCAGGAAGCCTCTCTTAGATGAGGCGCTTGCTTGTTAGCAAGCAGAGCAGACCAGAGAACACAGCGAGTCTAGTTGCCATCAAACAAATCGTAGCACTTTACTCCAAATGCTCCATTCAAAAGCTCTGTCTCCTGCAGGAGCCAGACAGAGATCGCAATGGCAGCACAGCTCCAGGAAGTCGCGCTTTAAAATGACACAGCGTTTTTTCTGCTACTGTTGCCGAATCAGGAAATCTCTCTACAGCACGCCACCAACAAACAGCAAAAATCTGTGTTAAACTCTCTCTCCCTTATTTTTAAGCCTTCTCAGGTTTTTTTAAGTGGATTTAGTCCATCACGTGGGGCGCCATATGAAGTAATAAGGGTGGCGGGGCTGCATTCCCAGCACCCTGGCCGCCTGCTCGGCTAGCTTAGCTTATGCCCCGAAATAACAACACACAAACTGTATTCATTTAATCACTGCTTGGCCCATTCTCTTCTAGGCTAATTCTCACATATTAATTTATCCCATTTCTAATCATCTGTGTGTAGCACCCCAAGGTGCGCTTACCGGGAAGATTCTAGCCTATGTCCATCCTGGGTCGGAGCTTCATCCCGGGAGCGGGGCATGGCATCTCTCTAAGGCCTCTGTTCCTGAGAGGAGAGCTATGGAGTCTCTGAGCTCACTTCCTCTTCCTCCCAGTATCCTGTTCTGTTTACTCCTCCCACCTATCCTCTAACCAATAAAATGGGCCAGGGCAGTTCCTTTATTAGCCAATGACCTTCCTCCATCATTCCATGATCAAAAATAAACTCATCCAAGACCCAGGATTGAAAAATAAATAAAAAAAAATAAAAGTCCACATTTTGCTTTTCCTGATTTCCTTTATTCTCTCAGGTCGCATAGAACAACTTGACTGAGGAAGGCCAAAGGCTCCGAGCACACAGAAAGCCCAGCTTCACCACCAGGCACATTTTAACACGGTTCCCACATGACTGCTGCTCTAACCGTCTCTGGTCTCCTAAACACTAAGACCTCTGGATAGAGCCAGTCGCCTAGCTCGACATTTAGTCTCAAACCATTTCTAATTAATAAGTCGGTGATTTTTGTCCCCCATGTCAGTCTGTTGAAAAGTTTCATCAATAACAGTTCCATTAAATAACTGGTTACAATGTGAACAAAGAATTATTAAAATTTAATGTTTTTATTTTATGTGTATGGGTGTTCTGTCTATAAGTAGGACATAGCATCTTAAGTACTCCCTTTCTGGTGCATTTTATAATCTACCATCTTTTGATCGTCCCATGTCTGACTATTGGGAAGATTTGAAGAGATTTTGGTGTCTTGTTTTTCATCCATAACCATAAAAGTCAGTTGAATCTGGTTTCCAGTCTCGGTGATGACAAGGATGGTTTATACAACCCAAATATAATGCTCTCAACAAGATGCACACATTTCTGACTTATGTGTACGTGTGCAATCCTAGCACAGCTTTATTTATTAAAGAACACCAACATTTTAAAAACATGGTCACATATTAGACATTGAGACAAGCAATTTGATAGTGTTATAAACAGGACATAATTCAATAATGAACTGATTGTGGTTCTCAGGTTCCAAATTGTTCATTAACTCTATGTTTGAAAACCAGCGTCTTGAATATCATTTAATGCAGTTTTGTCTGAGAAAACAACCAGATAAACAAATGGCGTGGCAAGGAAAACAGATTGTAGCTGATAGAACATGGATGATAAATAACCGAAAATGATGGCATTATAAATGTAGAGTTTCTGCATTTGCTTTGCCCTGCTCCTCACATTTGGCATGCTGGACTGGTGATTAACCTCTGTAGGGGGTGCCTTCCAGAGTCCTGTGTCCCAGACAGCCCACTGCTTCCCCCAGGACAGCCCTATCATCTGCACAGTCAGAGCTAAGCGGGTGACAATGAATTTGCACTTGTTCCACACAGAATGATTTGGACACTTTAGGTGGCAGATGAGAAATTCAGGAGCTGCCCATGTTTGGTCTCAAGGTGTTCGCTGCAGAAACCTGTCCCATTAACAGTAATCTTTAACACTCCTTTTTGTGTCTGCTGCTACAAACAGAAACGACTAAAATTGTAATTGAGCCAGGGGGCTATGTACTTTGAGCAGCAGTGTGTTCTTGATCCACACTAACTTTTTATGGATAAATTTAAGATGCATACATTTTAGCCAGACGTGGTAGCACATGCCTACCATCTCAATGATTTGAAGGCTGAAGAGCTGGACTAGAAACAAGACCAGTCTAACTAACAAGGCTGCCTCACAATCTCAGCATTACAAACAGAAGAAAGAAATGAGGAAGGAAACATAAACTTCCTCAAGAATGACTTGGTCGGTGTGACTTATAGTGAATCATGCACTTTTCTAGACATTGCTTTCTTCACCATAGGACTTCCTTTTCTTTTTTGTTTTTGTTTTTCATTTGTTTTGTCTGGGTTTTTTGTTTGCTTTGTTCTGTTTTTCAAGACAAGGTTTATCTGTGTAGCCCTGGCTGTCCTGGAACTTGCTTTGTAGACCAGGCTCTTCTCAAACTCACAGAGATGCATCTGCCCCTGCCTCACGAGTACTGGGATTGAAGGCATGCATGACCATGTCGGGCCATCTTAGGATTTTCTAAATCTTGTAATTTGTATTAAATTTATGATCATTTCTTTCCAGTTTTTTTTTTTCATTCTTCAGCTATGCCTTTACACTCTTCGGAAGTTCCTTAGACTTATTTCTCACACATCACTTTTCCAAATTTCTATTAACAAGCTTCTGGTGATCTTTGTTGTTGTTGTTCTTCTTCTTCTTCTTCTTCTTCCTCCTCCTCCTCCTCCTCCTCCTCCTCCTCCTTCTTCTTCTTTTCTCTCTCTCTCTCTCTCTCTCTCTCTCTCTCTCTCTCTCTCTTTCTCTTTCCAAACTTGTAACTCCAATCCTTGACCTACCCTCTTTCTCTGTTGTTTTATACCCAGTTATCTCCAGTCAGTATCGGCACACTGTATCCAAAACTGACATTTCTCTCTTGATCTCTTTATCTAGCAGTTTTATGATTCACTATACCATGCAAGAAATATTCTAAGAAGATTGTAATAGATTCTTCTTCACCACCTCCAAATGCCATCAACTAGCATTAAGTCGGGAGACAGGCTGGGGAGATAAGTCCTGTCTCACCTAGAAAGAAGAGAGAACTGTAATATTAATAATCTTTTCCTTTTTATGAAGCTAAGATCTGCATTATTCCAGTTGTGTGACATGTGGTAAATTATTTAGCCTTCACAGTAAAGCAGTATAGAATGTGGGGGCATTATCCTTATTCTGCAGCTACTCTGTTTAGAGATCATGAAGAAGAGAGAAAGCATTTCACTCGGCAAGTGGAGGGATAGCAGGAACCCTTGCCCTTGCTATAAACTGTTACTACTGTGTTAATACATTGTTGTTCAGTGATGCTTTAACCACAAGAGAGAAAGTTAGCACGTTTGAAGAGGTCAGTGTTCTCACTTGGTTTTCTTGCTAGTCCTTTTCTTTGGTACACATATGTGATTTTTTGGTACATCATCATTCCAGTGGCAATCAAACACGGATCTGTGAATATCACTTTTCCTCTTAGAAGAGTTATACATGCCACCATTGTTTCTGCAGCACCAAATGACAGCGGGAGTTCTGCTAAGAGCCCCAACCTATTCGGTATAGAGAAGCCGCCCTTGGCCCTCTTCTCGGGAGCAAGTCCTTTCTCCCACTCCCTTGTCAGAGGTCGTGGGAGGTCTCAAGTAAATATGACTCCAAATACTTTCCTGGCGATGTTTGTGCTGTGGGAACTTTGGAAACTCCAGAAAGCTTGACCTTTTACACTGATTATAAATTTTATAAGCTAGAACAGTTTAAGAAGATGCTAATTTAAAACTGTGAGAAGAATTTCTATTGAAGATGAAGCCAAGTAGAATGACTTTAAGTTGGCATTCTAGTGAAGTACACAAAGTCTATACTAACTCTTAAAAAGTAACTTAAAATAGGCAAGGCAGGAGGAAGAAGGAGATAATCTTGTCTGTATTAAATAACCTTAACAATTATAGAAATTTTATACATAAATACAACATTCCTCTATCCTTACTCCATTTAAGACTATAAACATAAGTGATACGTTCTTTGGCTTCCAAAGAGTTTCATATACACTCAAATTGACCTATTAATTACAAATTGGAACTATGACTCCTTTCTGTATCATAAGCAAAACAAAATATTAGCAAAATCCCTATAATTCAGATTTTCTCAATCCATGTTTTATCATAGAAATAAGATAATTTCAGGCTTTCTGAGTAACTTGAGTTATATATGTGTATTTAATTTATATATAAATTTAATATGTTTAATGATTGATTTGTCTTTACATAAAATCTAATAATCTAATTAATTGTAAGACTATACAAAAGAATTGGATAAGGAATAATACCAAAATGAATGCTATGATTTTAGGTGAATATAACTCACTCCAGAGTTACCATGTACCCCTTGTTTATTCCATTACTGGGAATCTTACTCTAAAAGCAAGCATCTCATTTGATCAAGCAGAGAATTGACAGTGTGTGGTATTAGGGCCACCGATTCACTCATCGTGATAGAACTGATGGGAACAAACACTTTGAGCTGTGTGGGAGGTGGAAATGCAGTCTGTGGACTTGAATTAGAATCTTCAGCGATGTGAGTGTTTCAGGTTGGGCCGTTCTCCCAAGTAGCGGGCCTTATAGTATTCATGGACATGCACAGTAGAGAACTTAGTTTTGAACAGAGAGGGGAGGGAGACAGAGAAATATCCCTCGTTCACAGCTGGTGCATCTGCGTTTAGCAAGGGTAATACTGGCGGGCTGTCTCCTGCGCTGACCCTGCTTGGTGACTTCACACAGGCACCCACGCCATGTTTTTAACCCTCAAATGGATGGATATAGGCTAGAGACTAAGATGGGTTTTGTTGTTGTTGTTGCTTTAAGTCAAGGGAACCTTTGTTTCTTTATCCTGACTAGAAAAGATAGGGATGTTACCACCAAATCACAATCACGTGTGTTCCACTTGTTTTCACCTGACCTAATCTACCTAAGAAAAGGAAACTAATGGTAAAACACTCAAACTCATCTTAGGTCCAAGAGTGATTTATAAATAATTTAATTCTTCATTCATAATCTTCATTTCATAGTCTCCCTTCTCAAACACGTTTACATTATTTTCTTTCCATGTTGTCTAATTTTCATCTGAATCAGGCACTGTGGGGATTTCGTAATTTTGATGAGTTTTGTCACTGTCCGAAGACTGTAATTTGGTGCCCTCATTATAGACTTCTCAAGGATCTTCTGACATCGTAGGTGCCCATGTTATATAACATTATAGAAATGAGCATCACAGGACTGACTTTATGTTACATGAAGAACCTCTAGGCTCAATGGCTGGATACAGAAGAAAAACCCAAGCTCTTACTTCAAATGTAAGAGACGCAGTATGTTACCAAAGAGATTTCACTTTGTTGGAAGAGTTCTGACAAACTTATTTGCTTTCAATGATAGAGTTTTTGAAATGAAATAATTCTCAAGAATTCCTATAGCAAGAAGGACTCTGTTTATTTTAAAGAAACACGGAGGTTCTCTAAATGTAATCCTAACTACATGGGAACATTTGCGCTTAAACTGATGGAAGCAGCAAGAGCGTTCTCAGTGGGAGTCAGCCCCTCCCACCCTCCTGAAGGAAAGACTTGTGCACACAAACAAGATGACAGCGGGGAGGGGTAAGGGTTCTTCTTCCATAGCCGGATAAAAATAATCGTAGTGTACCTCACGGTCTCCAAAAGTTCGTCCATCATTCAAGGATGGGAGGACAGAGAAAGGCAATATAGACACAGCCAGGAGGAGAGAGCTGTTACCTTTAAGTCCTCAGGGAAAGAAAATTCATAAAGCAACTCCCAAGATTATTTATAATGGGAAATGGCGAACATTTTAGAAAATATCCATTTTACTTTTACACTGAGGTTAAAAAAGACACTGACTCTCTGAACAAGGCTAGAGGTTTGTTTGTACCTGTGGCAACCTGCTTTTGTATGTTTTATTATGTGTCAGACACTGGGCTTACTATAGTAGATGAATGAACTAATTTAATTTTTGAAACAATCTTTGGACAGATATCAGTAGCTTCTCCATTGTGAAGATGAGAAAACCGAAGCTTCTGGACACTTTATTAAAAAAAAAATCACTGGAATTCAGGCCCTCAGTCTCAAAAGCCTTATGTGTTGGGCTGTATTTTTTTTATGAATTCTCATCAAAATGAAGCAGTCAGTTTCGGGCCTGACTGATGTGCAAATGGACTAGGCCCCAGAAAGCACCGCCTGCTTTCTGTGTAAGCAAAAGATGGGCTGGAATTTCTACGAATGTGATTAGACACAAACAGTGCCCAGAAAATCAGTGACGGAGAAGGCAAAGGCCCTTCCAAGATTCTCCCTCAATCAGAACCTGAAAAGTGATGAGATGTTAGGAATCAACATGTTAGAGAGATCAGATGGAAGTAAACAGTAGGGATGAAAGAGAGCAGAGAACCAATAGGCAAACAGAATTAAATGTAGGATATGGCGTTTAAATTATGTGAATGTTTCGACCTTTAAAATAAAAGCAAAATGATCGGACCCTGGTGGCACACGCCTTTAATCCCAGCACTCGGGAGGCAGAGGCAGGTGGATCTCTGTGAGTTTGAGGTCAGCCTGGTCTAAAGAGTTAATTCCAAGACTACCATGGTGGTTTCACAAAGAAACCCTATTGTCTTGGAAAACAAAACCACAAACAAACCAACAAATTTATAATGAATGGCCTGCAAGATAGCTCAGAGACTAACAGTAGCTGCCTGACAGCATGTGTTACATTGTCGGGGCCTAACGATGGAAGAAGAGAACCAAGCCCCCACAAATTGCTCTCGGACCTGCTGTAATACCTACACCGTGATAAGTAGCTGCAATAAACTATTTAAAAGAAGATTTGAGACGATAGCTGTGTTTAACCTGATTTAAGCATCAGCTGAGTAAATATATACTAAACATCACGGTGGGCTGGGGAGGCGGCTCAGCAGGTTAGAGCATTTGCTGCACAACCATAATGGCCTGACTTCAATCCCCAGTGCCCACTCAGAAAGGGAATCCCATGTCCGCACATATGGAATCCAGATTGCTAGAGCTGACTGATGGCTAGCCTAGCTCTCGGTTCAGTGAGAGACTCTGCCTCAACGGAATGAGGTGAGAAGAGATAACTGGACGCCTGGGTTAAACAGGTTAAAAACGAGTCAATCAAGCAAAGCAGTAAATGAAAAAGCACAAATCCCAGGACACAGACGGTGGCTGTGGGAGTTAAGAGCCCTGAGTGCTGAAAACTAGCCCGGTACAGCTTTGACTGCAGAGCTGTTAGGTCAGGGGTAGGTTAGATCTGGCTCAGTATCTCTGAAGACGGGCAGCTCCTCATCGGCCTTTCTAGAAGTTACCTGTGCGGCTCAGTCGTCAAGATGAAAAGAAATTTAAGATACAAGTAGAATATTGGGAACATGAAAAATAGCGCTCTTAAAAATATATCCAATTGAGTACTTCTTTATTGGAGAACTACCAATCCCCCCCCCCCACACACACACACACATACACACGCACACACGGGCACACGCATACGCGCACACGCACACACGGGCACACGCATACGCGCACACACACACCCCAAACATTCATACACACACCACACACAATCAGCAGTGCTCAGAAAGAAGAGGAACCTTTTACTTTTAGCTAAAATGTATGATAAAGAGACAGTCTTGGAAAACGTGGCCATGATCTGCATGATTTAACTGTGCAACCTCACCTGCCCGTCCTCTGCCATGGATGAAGAGAAAGAACAATCGTCAGACACACCAACTGATTCATTCAAGCATATTACTATGTATATAAAGCAATAATAACTTTGGATTAATGTACTCCTTATTTATAGCATGGCTAAGGATATTAAATTTTGCCACTGTAGGAAGGTTAAGCTCCATTTAATCATTTCCAGAATAGGTAAGACGAAGAACATTAATTCTGTAGCGCTTAAATTTGCTTTTAAGCAGTCACCTTACTTGCAGAATTAACTTGCAAAAGCTGTTAGATTATGTGGCGCCAGGGGAAGAGGGAGATATCATGGAGGACACATCGGGGAGACTGGACAGTTCAGGAGGATGCTGGAAGTCTCACTTTGGGCATATCCTGCAGGCACATAGCAAACCCAAACCAGCATGGCCTTCAAGCCCTGCAACTTAGTGATACACACCTGCCTATCATATCCACTTCCAAGGGGAAGATGGTCTAGTATTAGTGTGGTGGGATTGAGTCCTCATTCCATTGTGGTCTTAGATGTTTGTGTGTTTGTATCTCTTCTTTTTCTCCCAAGATTGTAGACCTCTCTACCTTATTAGAAGTTAGATTCCACCCGGATCCATTTCCTCTGAGGTACAAGGATAATCAGGACAGAAATGTCTTGAAACCTTGAAATGAGAATCTCATCCTGAAATCTGAGGATATTGACTCCAGATAAAAGGTTAAAGGAACAGACGAAGTTGTCGTTGTCTGAAGGCTTTAATGGTTCCCTTTGGAAGAGGGAATAGTCTCGACACAGCTGACATCAGATAGAGGGGACAGAAAGGACAATTTCAGTTTACTGTTAAGTGCATCCTGGCATCCTGTGTGCAGTTACATGCATCAGCTGCACATCCAAAACAGTACAAATTCATGGAAGAGACAGGCTAGGATTATTCACGTGTGTTTTCTGTGTGCACTGATGGAGATTTTCAGAGACTACTTATGAACACCAGTTTTCTAGGTAATAATTACCAAACCTCAATGCCAGAAAATAACTATCATTTATTAGGTATATTATATTACAGATACTGCGTTAGATGTTGTACAAATATCCTATTGATGGGTACTATGACTGACATAAGGAGAAAGTAGTTTGGGCACTTATAGTACCTGTTTCCCCGTTGTGTATTAAGTAAATGACAGACTGAGGTTTAAAATGACCGATTCAACAATGGACTATATTGCTTCTACTCTCAGAGAACTAGGAGGGTCTGATCACTGACCTGCATTGTGGCCACTCCTAACTGAGCAGGGAATCAAAGAGAACATCTGTTCCTTATGGACATCAGCATGTGTGTCTATTTGTGATCCAGTTTCTGTAACTAATCCTTTGGGGAAAGTTTTAGGATGTGAACCTTAACTAGAGGAAGAGGAGGGTGTTTTTCCCTAACAGATGTGTAAGACTATTGTTTGTGCTACATTTATTTATTAATTACATTTACACTTTTTAATCTTACTGTTTATGTTCATGGATGTTTTGTCTGCATGCACGTCTGTAGTATGTGCCCGATCTCCACAGAGAAGAGCAGACAGCATCAGATCCCTGGAACTGGAGTCTTGGACGATTGTGAGCATCCATGTGGATGATGGGAATGTAGCCCAGGTCCTGTGAAAGAGCAGTCATGGTTCTTAACTGATGGGCTTTTTCCCTGACTCCATACAGTTTGGGGCTTTATTTAAAGTTTAAACCAACAAACCAAAACCGGGATCTCACAATTTAGTCCTGGCTGTCCTAGAACTCCCTGTGTGGACCAAGCTGGTCTCCAGCTCAAAGAGTTCTGCCTGCCTCTGCTTTTGTTTCTGCCTCCTGAGTGTTGGGATTAAAGAAAAACCATTTAATTCTGTAATCAATGTTTGCCCTAATCCTATGAAGGAAGGCTATGCCTGAGAGAACCAGGTTCCCAATAAGACATTTCTAGGCAGGAAGTTTTGACTGTCAACGGAAAGGAAATTTTGATAGCTCCACTTATATATAAGGAGAACACTGGAAATTTCCTAGGCTGTTTCCATAAATTTCTATTGCCAGATGTATTCTAAATATATTGTTGGAACAGGAAATCATCTCAATATACAAACATAATTATTTCTTCTGTATTTCATTCATCTTTGACACATGTCTGTCAGCTGCACTTTTGAGTTTGGAAGTTTATCAGGAAATTGGTCTTGTATGAGCATCGACTTCAACACACCCTTTTTCTTTGAGCCAGACCTGTCAGAGATATGAAAACAACCCCCCTCTCACTTCAAAGGGGCCCAGACCCATTCCTTGTATGTCTTGTGCTTCTCACTGACAGAAGTTTTCATGGTTTCCGCTGTACACTCTTACACTACTGTGGACCACAAGGAAGAACTGAATTGAAATGATTCTTTAGTTGAGCTAAGAGGCCAAGAACTTATAGGCCCCTCTTCTAACGTGCATTTCTGCTTTCTTTCAAACTCCTGGTCATGTTTTAGACATTTTATCCTGAACTTATTTTTTTTTTGTCTTTCTTAAAAAGAGCCCAGTTTCTAAACCTTCCAGATTTAAGCATGTTGAAATAAATTATTTAAGAATCTGAGTCTAATTTTAGCAGGAAGAAAATAATTTATTGGTCCTTTCCTGTTTTATCACGAACCCTGCCTTTAGCTGAGATGGGTAACATCTTTTTAAATGATACTTTGACCTTCTAGCTGAAGGTTAAAAATAAATTATGTCTCCTTACACCCTGGATAATATTTATAGCTCTTTCCAAGCTTTCATTAAATGACTATCCATATAAATCATCCCAAAAGCTTGACTAAATAAGAGATTTTTCAAGGCTGCATGGTTTTAATGTGCTAGATGGGGTGAATACATTGCTTTGTCAATTCCACACTTATTTCAATACATGACTTTAAGTTTATTTTGTACCTTAATATTCATAGTTCCTTTAGCATTAGTTTGGAGCAGTGGTTCTCAGCCTTCCTAAAGCTGCAACCCTGTAATACAGTTCCTCGTGGTGTGGGCACCACCAATCACAAAACTTTCATTTCTACTCCTTAACTATGCCTTTGCTACTGTTGGGAAAACATTGGAAATATCTGATATGTGACCACAAAGGGGTTTTGACCCACAGGTTGAGAATAGAAAAATGCACGATGTGACAGCAGCCTTTTTATGAAGTTGCTTATCAATGAACTTGGGAAGTGCTTATAGGAGAACATTTGTATGCCACACAATTGCACAAGATTCTGGGAAATTCCATAAATGTGGTGCTGCTCCACCAGGTTCACAGTTTGCTTTGTTCCACATATACAGCAGGGAGGTGGTGGCACACACCTTTAATCCTAGCACTTGGGAGGCAGAGCAGGCAGATCTCTGTGAGTTCAAGGCCAGCCTGGTCAACAGAGTGAGTTCTAGGACAACTGCAATCAACATAGACCGAGTCTTGGAAAACAAAAAGCAACCCCCCCCCCACACACAAAAATAAATAAATAAAATAAAATAATCATGCCTAATATTTCTAACTTTCAGGAATTAATATTTTCATCAGGAAGTTACATATCTACTAACATTTTAACTCAAATATTTCCCTATGTGCCTATAGTTGTCTAGTTAACAAGGAAGCATTGAAATACTAACTGTTGGCATAACAAAATTCAAAGCTGCCCAGGTGTGGTGGTTTGGACCTGTAATCCCAGCATTTGGGAGACTGGGGAAGGAATATCACCATAATGTAAGGCCACCTTGGGCTTCATGTAGTGAGCCTTCCAGTCCAGGCTGTGTTACAGAAGAAGGTCCTATTTCATGACACCACACCACGAGCAAACCAAGACTCAAAGCTGGCGTGAGTCACATGGTGTGTCAATCATCACTTCTTAAAGTAAAGGGAGAAGCAGAAGCTTTGGGTTAGGACATCTCAGAAGAAAACTTTGCTATGCCTGAGGTTTCCCATGGTATTTCTGCTAAATACCAAATCCTCTAGGGCAGTGGTTCTCAACCTTCCTAATGCTGCAACCCTTTAATATAGTTCTTCGTGTTGTAGCGGTGACCCTCCACCACCAAATTAACTGTCTTGCTACTCCATAACTGTAATTTTGCAACTGTTAGAAATCATAATGTAACTATTTTTAGAGACAGAGGTTTCCCAAGGGCATCATGACCCATAGGTTGGAACTTACTGCTCTGTGGTGTAGGTAAGAACCAGTGTATTTAGGTATTCTGGTAACAACATTGGACGCTGCTGCTTTATCCTTAGGTCTGTGCAATACGACCTACAGGTACCATAAACACCTCCAATAACCGCTCTCTCTGAGCTCCTGCTTGGGCAGCAGCCCTAACAGAGAATTGACCAATTCTACTAACAAAAGTAGCCATTCCACCTCTAACCATGACCTTCCCCTAAGCGAAAACATGCTCACTTTTATTGTATTCGACCTTCTGAAGCCACACAGAACTAATCTAAGTTCCCACCTTTAATATGGTCCCACACAGGCTATAATTTGAAGATATTTACATTTTCTCTTCTTCAGAAATATGCCCCACTTTAGGAGTATTTTGAAGATTATATTCTCAGATCAGATCATATTATTACGGATAAAGAGACATAGATCCATTTGACTGTCAGATATGATCCCAGTTATGATTCTCCATCTGTCCTTTTTCTTCTGGGAGCTGAGAGCTGTAAGTTGGAGTGGGGTGGGGCAGCCTTTGAGGACAGCACATGCAGCCACAACAGCTCCGTGACAGGGTACAGGCACACAAATTGCACAGGTGGATCCCTTGCTACTCATAAGAGGGCGGGGCTGATCAGAAGGTAGCCACAGTAAGGGGTAGAAAGCAAAATGTTTGCAGATACGCCAATGAGAACCCGTCAGGAGTCCTCAGAGAAAAAGGCCAGGGAAGCAAATGCCCTTTTTTGTCAGCCATCAGCTGAGCAGAAGCAAAGTCAGGCAAGCGCAGCGGATCTTTTGTTTTAATGAAACAAAATCAAAAGAGAAGAAAAGATGAGATAAGGATCCAACTTCGGTTTTGGATTTTTTTATTTTTAT
The DNA here is from genome assembly GCF_018167655.1 of Microtus oregoni. Lineage (NCBI taxonomy): Eukaryota > Metazoa > Chordata > Mammalia > Rodentia > Cricetidae > Microtus > Microtus oregoni. The sequence continues at coordinate 7,020,616 of NW_024543077.1, read as the reverse complement.
TTTGTTTGTTTTGGTTTGCAGTAGATTTTTTTTTTTTTAATTTGAAAATCCCGTTTCCTTTTCTATGTGTCATGACATTCTTGGGATAAATTCTAAATGAGAAAATTACATTTTTAATGAGTAGGAGAAACAACCCAAGAATGACATTAAGTAAGTTTTGCTGTTAAGGGGGGTGGAGAGACAGAAAGAAGCAGCGGACATCCAGCAGCTTCTTATTCTTCACAGTCCTATGAATGTGCGCACCATGTCCCGGTGGGGGAGCAGCCTTTGCATCCAATTTACTTTAGGAATCAGGAAAACAATGATGGTCATGCTTCCCTCTAACTACTGGCGAGAATAATACAAAATGAACCTTTGCTGAGGTGTTGTGGGAGCTGCGGGCTGCGTTCCTGCCACCCAGCTCCCAGCCACTGGCTAGCTTTACCTGAAATAACAACACACAAATTGTATTCATTTAAACACTTCTTGGTCCATTAGTTCTAGCCTCTTAGTTGCTTATTCTCACCTTGCCTAACCCATATTTAGTAATCTGTGTAGCACCAGTCTTACCGGGAAAGATTCAGCATGTCTGACCTGGCGGCTGGCTGCATCATGTCTGCCCTAGAGAGGAGCGGCATCGCTTCTGAGCTCACTTCCTCTTCCTCCCAGCATTCTGTTCTGTTTACTCCACCCACCTATGTTCTAACCTATCAGGGCCAAGCAGTTTCTTTATTAATTAACCAATGACCTTCCTCCATCACCGAGGTGCAGAGTGCACACTTGTGTCCCGGCACATGGGAGGCTGAGAAGGAGGAAGAATCAGGAGACCTAGGTCACTGTTGACGTAATCCATCTCTAAGGCGCTCCCATCATCCACCGTAACTTTCCATTGGTTACATATGACTTGCTGAGGTGTACAAGTGGCTTTTCATTGAAAAGGAGTTATGTGTATGTCATCGTGGCTGTTACAGAAATACTAGAATGGTTTAAAAACATCTGTCCTCCCACTGCTTTGGCCGCTGCTACAATGCTCTCCAGAGAATGCCACTCACCAAGATTTATAAAAGGACAATGGCAAATGGAAGGGACAACCAAGGAGGAAAGGTGAGAAAATGTGTGGAAATAAGGCTTGTTAGAGAAGGTGAATCTCACACGTTCAGCTTGAAGGAAAGAAAGAAACCTTAGGGGCAGGAGAGAATGCTCCCAAATCCACTGCGACAAAAATCAATTATTCTCATTAGCAAAAGGTCAGATCCTAGGGTGACAGCCTTAGCGTCCACGGAGCAAACAAGAGGAGGGTCAACGTCAAAGGCGGCTTTGAAATTTCTTTTTGCTCAAAACAATTAGATAAGAAAATGAGTCAAAAGGACATAGTAAAAACAGGTGTCACATGGGGCAAAAATAACAAACAAACAAACAAAATAAGCGCACAAGCCCTCTTCAGAAACGTTTGGGTCTTCCTGAGATTGATACAATGTTCTAGATATTAAAAGATTCTTCTGTATACAGTCTTACCAATGCGGTGTGAGCAGCCTCAACTGGACAGCCTCATAGCCTCTCCCGTGTGTGGAACATACAATATTGTAGTTTTTTTTTTTAGATCTACTTGCTTTCTTGTGTATAATTTGCCATAACACTGCAGTTTTATTTTCTGGCCAAAGGAAAATGCTTCCATACTGCACGTGTGTAAACCACAGATGCTGAGTATTGATGCTGATGCCCATTATACAGCTACATTTTCAAGGTTTTAACAATTCCTTTGTTTCCTGAAAGCAACTACAGAGTTAAATCTTGTTCATACACCTCCCTTTTATTTTAATAGAGATGTAAAGATGAACCCCAAACCTTAAAGAGCTTTGAATTTTACCTTTAACAAACACGGCGTATTCATTCTGGTTTTCGAGTAGAGCTTGGCATCTAAAAGAAAAATCGAAGAAGAGCTCTGTGCCTGAGTCCGGGGAGCCGCTTACACCTGATACTCGAAGGAAACTGTTTGGACCCAAATGAGTTGCTGCCTCATGTTAGCAGCTTACCCATTCTAACGAGTGTGGGCTGAGGCATCACAGTTCGGGTGCCAGTCTGGACGTCACTGGTGATTTTCCCTTTAATGCTTTGCTCGAGGCATGAGAGGGATTAGTGCACACTATTTTTTACTTTTAGTATTTATTTCATATGTATGATTATTTTGCCTGCATGTATATATGTATGGGCACTATATGTCTTTCTGATACACACTATGGTAGCAGAGGGCGCTGGATCCCTTGGAACTGGAGTTAAGGATGCCTGTGAGAGACCATGTGGGTGCTGGGAATCAAACCCAGGTCCTCTGCCAAAGCAACAAGTCCTCTAAACCACTGCGTTATGTCTCCAGCACCAAGCTCCATCCACAGAATGATAAGATGTGTTGATAAAGGCGTACACACTCACGTTTATATATTTAGTCTTGGACCAAGGCTTAGTATTTCAAGTATGACATCGTAGATTCCCATTAACCCAGGAAGATCCTCTGGCACCTGGTATAAAGGATAGGAAGCGCAAACGCCTCTAGAACCAGAGGAGTCTGGGCTCTGAACGCTTCCCCTCCACCCAAGCATTAGGAAAGTCTCATTAGGAAGCGTTTAAAAATGCCAGTAAGTTTGCTCTTAAAGATCACATAGTTTGTGGATCTTTTCTCCAGGATAAGCGCTAAGCAGTAGCTTGTGTTTTATAAGCTGTTACGTTACTTTCAAAATCACAATATAATATTTTCTGTTAAGAGAAATAAAATAGTAGTATTCGGTAACAGCCCAGGCCTAGCTTTTGGAGTAATAGACACAAGCAAACAGGATGGCTGTCTCTCTCATGATTAAGGACAAGATACTTACCCCTAATGGACAAAGAGCTGAGATTAAGTGGCCGGGGTAAGGGGAGCACTTCATTTGTAGAGCTCTCAATGTTTGCAGATTTCAGCAAGTTCATAATAACAGTATCTGGAGACTCAGGTGGATGGGATGGTGATCTCCAGTTGTATCCCATCGCTAACTCCTCCCCCATCCTGGAAGCCTTTATTCAAAACTTACAATGACGGCATCACTTGCAATCCCAGTGAATTTTTTCAGTCTCTTCGTAGTTTACCCTTGGATGCTGTTCCTAAAAGCCCCCTTCTGTCCTTCATGACGCGGAGTGCCCCGTTCTTAGGGAATTCTTGGCTCATTTCTCTAATTCTGTTAGCTCCTTCCCTACTGATATCTCACCGAGTACCTCCTAACTTCTAGGGAGACCTCCTTCATTGGCAGTGCCTTCACCAAAGACTATACGCCCAGCAGCAAAAGCTTTATCATAAGGATTCCATGGCCCTCTTCACTGTGGAAGTGCCAGCCCTGACCCGGAATCTGTGTTCTTCACAGCCAGATTTATCACTATTGCTTTTCCTGGGAGTTCTTCTCTAGCTGACTTGCTCAGTACGGACTCTCCATCTTCTCTTCTGTACATTCATGCCTGGATTCCATTTCCACACTGTTCTTCTTACTGTAAGCATCACCAAAGGCTTAGAAATAGGTGGGCATGAGCCACACAGTAAAGCTAAATTTTAAGGGGAGAAAACCCACACTGACTTTTATCTTATTCTTTTGGTTTTAATACATCTAAATGAATAAAACCCATTTGTGACAGTTTATCCATGAAGTAAAAAGCCCAAGTTTCTCCTGAGAGAGAATTCAAATATTTCTGTTGATAAACCTAAAATATGGACAGTTTTCCTTGCTGTTGTTTGTTTCCCATAGATTAGCTCCAAAATTTTATCTTCTTGGCTACAGGGAAATCGTCTCTAAACCAGTGTCTATCATACCTATGTGTTAGAATTAACATTAAATTTTCACTCTGAATCACATGTAATCTCTTAAATCAAAATAAATGATGGTGATTACAGGGTTTTTGAGAGCTACAAATTGATCGCTACATTTTTGTTTGGCGCCTGCCTAGCAGGGGAAATGCTGTGATCATATCTTTGTTTTAGGGCCGGAGGCTTTATACATTTTTACTTCTTCAAATTAATGTCAATATTTCTCAAGACCTTGAGTGTGTTTCCTAGAAATGCATTTAGGAAGTTTCCCCTGCCTCCTCCTCCTCCTCCTCCTCCTCCTCCTCCTCCTCCTCCTCCTCCTCCTCCTCCTTCTTCTTCTTCTTCTTCTTCTTCTTCTTCTCCTCCTCCTCCTCCTCCTTCTCCTTCTTTTCTCCTTCTCCTTCTTCTTCCTTCTCCTTCTTCCTTCTCCTTCTTCCTTCTCCTTCTTCCTTCTCCTTTTCGTTCATTGTTGTTGAGGTCTCCTCCTTCCCCTCCTCTCCTCTTTTTCCTCCTCCTCCTTTATCTTCTCCTCTCTCTCTCTCTCTCTCTCTCTCTCTCTCTCTCTCTCTCTCTTGACCAGGTCTTTCTATGAAGGGCAGGCTGGCTTCACACTCACATTTTAACCCTTAAGTGGTGGGATTGCAGGCTCACACATAGCTGAATCTCTGATGGTCTTATGCCTCTTTCCTTGCTGTATCCTTTCCTCCCTCTGTGAAGTCTCTGGTCTCTGGGTGATTTTCTTCATGTGTCTACCATCATATGTCATATGTGCTATTGTCTTTAAGCAGCCTGCCTTCTTGCTCATAGGGCTACAAAAACACCCACCTATACATAGATGAGAATATACCCACCAGATAGATATTTTGAAAGCAGCAATTGCTCTGGAGGAAGGAGCTGTTGATTCGTTTCCCCCAGTTCTCATCTGGGTGACTTTGAGGAGCTTAGCAATCTCTTTGATCCTTGCTTTCCTCATATTTAAAGTGAGTTTTCTGAGCCGAAACTGAATACAGTTATGTAATGTAACAACAAACAGAAACAACAAACAGAAAAATGTTGGGAAATAATAAGCACATGTCAGCAATATTGCTATAGCTTTTTCTTTACAACTGTCTCAGGCCTAGAATATAAAGAAAAACCCAAACCTCCTGGAAAGGTAACAATGCTGACCTATTCCAGCCACCTCCGGGCATCTATAAGCTCTTTCATTTCAGCCTCATCAGGGTAATTCTAGAGGCCTGTTGCATCAGGCAGAGGCTATTCACCTCTCTGTGGGGTACTTGGGAATGTGCTGATGGAGAATATATTCCTGGTTACTGTCAGCTGGAGCTTGGGGAATGAGTGCTAGTAACATTAGTGTAGACAGTTTGGGAGAGAGACAGGATTTCTATTTGTGCTAAAACACCACGGACAAAGAAGCTGCTGTCCCACTGCCAATGGAACCTGCAATGAGATGATCCTGCAAAGTCCCAAGCACTCTGCCATAGCTTATCAGTAGAGGGTCTGGAGACTTGAGGCGCTTTTGAAGCATGCTTCACAGACTAATCTGAATGGAGGTCTACTGAGCTTAGGGCTTACCTTAGACCTCTCAAGCCTTCTTCAGACTTGAGACTTATTAAGCAAGTGTCCGAGATCCTTATGCAGGGAAGTAGAAGACCTTCTCCTCTGTGGAGCCCTGAGGAAATGAATCCCTACTGGGTTAAGAGGGATTTAGGGCAGCTCTGCAAAGAATACTTTGATTGTGAGTGTTTTCAAAACCCAGGCATAGGTTCTAAATGCGAGCGTTTCAATATCCTTCAGAGGGCATTTAGAATAAAAACATCCCTCTTATTGAAAACGTTGTAAACATAATCCTATCTAGGGGCAGAAAGTGGATAAGAAAATAGTGTCAAAAGGCCCTTTCCACTCCAAATTACGAACTTTGGAGGGCCAATGAGCATCCTCCAGCCTCAAATCCCTCAACCTCTCTCTGCTTCTTATCTCCCACCTTTACCAGCCTCAGGCCAGAAAGCCTACTCTGCTCTTGAGAGTGGCCACACTTCTTGTGTACTTCCTTGAGGAAGCCTAGCATTTCATTAATGGGAAAGAAAACAATGGTAACTTGCTGTAGCTCATTTCTGTGATGCTATATACACTCAATTAATATCACAGAGGATTACATACATAACCATTTATCTACATTAATGGCACCTGGCCTACTGCTCTCAGTTGAAAGGCCCTGGGGAGTGCTAACCACTTCGTTACTTTCAGGTGTTCTGACGCAGCCCTTAAGAGGAGACTGACCTGTGATAGCTTCTAAGGAGACATAGCCATCAAACGCCCATTGTCATCCTTACTTGGCGTCTGTTTGTGTGAAGTGCGAAGACAGGCAAAAGTTTTACCCTTGCTTTTTGCTTATGATTTCCTTATTGTGGCATTGCCAATTTAATGATTTTCCTCAATGATCGCTTCACTAACTTGGTAGTGCCAACTCTAATGAGTTATTTGCTCAAATGGACGCTTCTGGGCTCAGCAACACGCACAGAGGACGGACCCACATTAGCCCGGATCCGGGAACCAGCTTCCCGATGGTTTGTTATAGTGAGTCTTTATCTGTGATGCAGCTTTCCCTCCACGGGCACTGCTTCCTTGGTTTTAATGATCCCATTATGTAGCTTCAAAGTGCCGCCGCCTGTGCTTCCTCCTGTCTGGGTTTTAGAAGGATAAACTGAAGAGCAGCATTTCCTCTTTGGAAATTGCTTGTCCTTTGCTTCCACGGAATGACTGTAATTAGGAGCACTTCATGTAGAAAGGATCTCTCTTTAGTACTGGTTCTGTACATAGTGTCTTGTGTCTCTAGGAGTTTAGAACCTTCTCGTGTAAGATCTGAATTCCTTTTATGTACAAAAACATTGTTATCATTTCTCTGTAACCTCTTAAAGTCTGAATTACTGGTTCATTTGTCTAACAGATAGTCACTAAAAGCACAGTGACTCTTGGGTTCTTTGGTATTGGGCAAGATGCTGGGAATTCTGATAAAAAGGATGTGGCTTCTGAGTCTTTGAGGAGGAGTCTAATCAATATATCCATAGCTCTTTCCTCAGTATTTACAATTTGCATGGCTATATGAATCACACAAACAGATGTTATATGAACTGAAGGGCATACAATTTATTATGCAATTAACACAAAAGGAAAGACTTTATTAATCAGTCTCTGACAACAGGAATAAACCATGGCGCTCCTGGGACCAGCTTATCATTCCACATTCTTCTTCTACAAATGGATTACACAAACAGCACAATTTCTTGGAATAAAAAAAAAGAAAATATCAGAGTTGAGATTGAAGTACGTGTAGCCAATGAAAGGAGAGGCCTTCTCATGCCCAGGAAAGATTGAGGCTGCTAATATTCCAGGAAATAGAAGGCATTGCAAGGAGCACTAAGAAATAGAAAATTGTAAAATATGATGTTAAAAAACAAAAATAGAAGGCCCATGAATAACCCCTTGAATTTTGAGAATAAATAGTTTTTCACCAAATTCTTGTAAACTGTCCTTTTCTCTTTATTCCGTGATCCGGGAAAATCCCTCATTGTGATCAGTATTCCCAGGCTTTCTTCCATCATCTTCACTGAAAGGGTGTCTCATGCTATCTTGAGGTAATCCATTTGACACCTCTGGGTGTCATAATTCTCCTTCAAGTAAGTAAAAAACAAACTAAATATTGTAAGTTGGCTTGTCAATTTTTTTCTGATAGAAGAATCTCCATTAAATTAATAATTTCTGTGGAAAAATTTCCTGTGAGGGCATAAATATTAATCCTAAACACTAAGTCTTGCATGTAATGCCTTAGGCCTAATAAATGGTTGGTGATGCCTATTTTGTAAATACAAGAAACTTTCAAACTCCACTTACCTATCCACTTACCTTTCCTAAATATGTTATTAATTAATTAATGCTTTCATTAAAAATTTATAACTGAAAATTCAGAAAATATTAAAAATATTTAAGATATGCTATTTACAATTTACATATAAATACAAGTTGTACTTTTATAAAATAGAGTATAATATCTATCTATACTAATAAATCTTTACTACAAAAGTACATATTTATTGTGTAATGTACTTAGTGAAAGCACATTAATATAACTAATAATGCCAACCATATAACTGTAACATTATAATCCCTGTATCAAAATTTATCAGGATATTGTCAAAGCAGAAGACTTCTGAGCATTCCATGTAAATTTAAGTTGTTCTGTCAATCTATACGTTTTATGAAGAAGAATGAAAAGGAATAATGGAAATAAAAGAAGAAATTGAGAAAATTTAACTAAATTGAAATTTATTGATTGAAGCATGGAAAAATTATATCAGAATAAAGTCTACCATTTCTTTGTGTCCCACACCTTGAGTACATCATGGATCCTTCAATTTTGAACTAGGAAACTTTATATATTTGTTAAGAAATGCCTCAATCTATCTGACAAGAAAACAGCTACTAAATACATAATCATATTTAGGGTTCTAAAAAAATTAAGGTATATTGACAGTAACTTTATGGTGACATCTATGTAAAATGCGTTGATACTAGACTTAGTGTGACATGCGCATTCCCTTCAGAGCCACCTTCTCAGGAGATAACATGTGTGACATCTTGTCCATAATGTGCTATGCTTCCTGTAACAGCTAGGGTGCAGATTTAAAACCTAGCAAAGGCCAAGTGGAGACCTCAACTATGATGCTGACATGGCCTGATATAGCTCTGCAGTGCCCCCTTCAACTGCTGTGTCCTTGGCGTGTAGAGACACAGGTAACATGCTTTTATAAAAACATAGCCTCAGAAATAATTTATTTTGCAAACTGGTTTATCCAGTATGATGGTTATTCATGGTGAAAGAACAGCCCCTAGCATGAATGGAGTAATAAGTTCTCAGAAACACGAGGTGGCTTCTTCAAAGGCTTGAATAACCAGCAAACTAGAAGGGGAATCTAACCATTCTTATGTCTTCTTGTCTTTAGCATTGTTTTGCTTCTTTTTCTTATTTTCTTTATATCCCATTTAGCTTTGCAAAAACAGCATATTATATGTTGACTTCGCTTTACGTTTGCTTAAATGTGTTCCTGTAATGTCCTTATATCTTTGGGGACCATAGAATCATTTGGAGGAGAAATTGCTTCATTCTTCATAATGGGATTCTGTAAGAATATTACTTTTTGTTTTGTATTCTTTTTATTATTTGTATTGTGTGTACTTCTTGTTATGGAGTATGTAATACTGATATTATCGGCATTGGCTTTGCCCTTGCCCAAAGTTAGGAGGTCACTGGTGACTTAAAATTGGAGAAAACATCATCATAACTTCTAACTGGTGTTATGGTTTTGGCTTTTGTTCGTTGTCTTTTTGGAGAGCACAGTAGACTGGCTTGCATGTGATACTTTGGTCAGCTTTTAGAGTCATCTTGCAATCCAGTCGCTGAACTCTAGGGATGCCCTGCACCTCTGATTAAATTTCCTTTCCGTTTGCAGTATAAGCCTGATGGCAATTGTTAAAATAGGGCTAGTATCTATAGACATGAGTTGTGACTTTTCCAGTGTACACCTTCAAAATCCGCAAGGGGCGCTCACATGCAGTTTCGCAGGAGGGTTCAGACTCTGTGTTCAGCATCTAGACAAAGTGGAGTCAGAACCAAAGCTGGACTTAGAGCATCTGTCATGCTCTCCAAGCGAACGTTCCTTTGTCAGGTACAATGGCATCAAATTACACACATCTAAGAAAACTCAACAGTTAGGATTTTTAACCCAAGCACAAAAAGATTTCTGACTTTTCATGGCCTCAAAGTGTAAGCGTATAGGAGGTGTAACAAAAGCAAAGGGTGCTCCTGGTCTTTTGACATTCTTGCTGCAATGTGCATGAATGTAGCCCCGCTTCACGCTTCTGGCAGGCACCCATTGGAACTTATGGGAGGTTTGCTCCTAAGTTCTGCCTTGTTTTAGAAAACAAACTTGGGCAAAATTGTGAATGGAGTTTTGGTCATCTTTGGCCCGTCTCCAACACTTATGAAAACAGAATACCTCCAGATTCATGGACATGTTAATTCAATAAAATTGAAAAAAGGACACAGTATTCTAGTTTTTAATTCAACGCTCAAAATTTGAGTATATTTACTCTTTATTCTTAGGAGCTATTCAGGTTTCAGGAACTTATCAAACCATTAACCTTTTGCTCCAAACTCCTGTATTTATGCATTAGAATATAATTCTAAGTGGCCATGGCTGCTTTACCTCACATATATAGAGTAATTACACTATAAAATCTCTTAAGAAATATCAGATGTATTTTGCATTTTTTCTACTTAGCTAATGTATAGTAGTTTTATATACTTTTATCTATGGTGTGGTATTTTAAGATATGCAGTGTGACATTTTAAGAATTTATTTTTATTTTGAAAGTATGTGCACTTATGTGTGTCTGCGTGTGGTTATTTGCACATGAGTCCAGGTGCCCTTGGGGAGCTGGAGCGAGAGGCTGACGTGGACGGCTGGTCATGGCTGCTGAAAGCTAAACTTGCCTTCGCTGTTCTTGAATGCTGGGCCGTCTCTCCCGTCCCCAGCGGGTCCTTTGTCAAATGTGCTCTCTTGGGCCTCGGCCTTGAGGATTCCCATGTAGTCTCTCTTCTGAGCTTCATCAACTTGCAGTTTCTGTTCCCACACTGAATCGTTTTATTGCCTAATTAATTATTGAAGATATAACTTTATAGTCCTATGTTCCTAAACTATAGAATTAAAAAAGATGTTTTCATCAACATCGATTTAAAAATTATAGAGTAGTCAAACTTTAGAAAATTAGACACTGTATAACGTTCCCAATATCACCCTTAAGTTCGTGGAGCTGATGAATTTAGTTGCCTGATTTAAGGACGTACTCATCTGGGAGTTCCCGCGACCTACTGTGTAGTCAACACTTCCCCACACATAGCACACAAGCATAAATATTTCTCCTTACAGCCGATTATGTGAAATTCATTTAAAGGAACCTTGGTTCTCCTGATTTCAATTTAGTCTCTCTGAAGCCAAAATAACCAATTAACTCCAGTGCACTACAGTTTATAATAGAATGCTTGCAGTTGGATGGATTTTTTTTTTCAATTTACTTTCAGTTTAATTTGCGCTAGGCAAAAAGCCACTGTTTTCCTTAACATATTTTCATTTACATAGAACATTCCTGTTTTGCTACACAAAAGGTTCGCTACAGAGCCCAAGAACACTGGCTGGCCAATAGCCACAGAATCCCATGGTCATGATGGGCTATGTTAACTTAAACCCACAGTGCATTCCTAATATCTCCCACGCACTGTGTTTATGTTTAATTTATGAACATTATTAAGCACATCTTGTCTAAACAGCAAAATAGTGAGCACTTTATAAGCATCATTATTTATTCAACTATGGAAATAATGAAATCAGCAATAAATTTAAAATTAAATGTTCCTTCTATGTTGACTTGACTGTAGGAGAAGGTGCTGGACATTTTGACACACTGGTTAAACCTACAAGGATATGCATTAGTCGGGATTCTCTAGAGTAACAGAATTTATAGAATGAATTTCTGTATGCATATATATCATATAGAATGGAGATTTATTAGAAATTCTTAGAGACTGCTGCTAAGCTAGTCCAACAATGACTGGTTATGCACAGAAAGTTCCAGAGTCCAGGGGTTGCCCCATCTTAGGTATACACTGGTCTTAGGCATACACTGGAATCCTGAAGAAGTAAGCTCTAAATGCCAATGAAGGAATGGACTTCTTAGCCAGTGCGGGTGAGGTGAAGTGGTCGGGGAGGGGAAAGTAGACAAAGAGCAAAATCCTCCTTCTTCCTGGGCTTCCATAGGCTTCCAGCAGAAGATGTGACCCAGAATAGATGTGAGTTTCCCCCAGCTGTAAAGGTCTGGGTTAAAGACCTGTCTCCCAGCCTCAGAGATTCAGATTAACAGTGACTCTTCCTACTTCAAATTAAGCCGAAATCCCTCACAGGTGTGCCTTCCATTTCGGGGTTTTAGTCAATTGGAGATGTAGTCACGTTGACAACCAAGAATAGCCATGACTGGATATTTTTAAATGAGGTTAGCACTTGAATCAATATATTGAATAACATGGACTGTTCTTCCTAGCGTGGGTGGGTCTTGCCCAATCAACAGGAGTTCGATAAAGCACAGCCGTCTTCTGAGAAGGAGTTTCTACTGGCTACTCCAAGACGAGGCAGAATTTGTCTCGTTGCTTTTGTTATAGTTAGTTAGTTGGTCCATTCATTCGTTAGTGGGTTGTGTTTTATTTTTAATCTGGCCTAAAACATTGGATCTTCTTGTGTATTTACCACTTTCTGTCTTTCACAAACTGATGTTTTCACCCAAGGTTCTCGGGCTTCAGTCATGGAGTGGAATTACTCAATGGTTTGCCTGAGATTTCAGCCAGCTGACTGGAGACCTTAGAACTTCTCCGACTGCATAACCATGTGAACATATTCCCAACTATATGTCTGAATATTAAAGAATAAAAATGACACTGGCTACTGTAATTTACTTCTGTTTTATAATCATATAACATAATTTGTTTATTAATATTACTATATGGCAATGTGATATGCTGCAATTATAACAATATCATAGTTATGTATAATGTAGCTAAAGACTGCAAGTCTTTGAAACATTGTAAATATCATCATTAGGGGTGGGTTGCTCATGAACTGTAAAGTCAGTATGGGAACAAAGAAGGCACATGTGTCCAGTTTGTAATCTGTGTAATTGATGGTGGTCAGCGAACAGGATTGCAGAGTGAGTGATTGCTGAATGGTCAAAACGGTCTGGGAACACAGCTCAGGAGCAGAAAGCAAGCTTAGCTCACACAAGGAGGTCATTTTATTCTCAGTGCAAGCATACAAACAGTTAGACCTGAAGATGAGATTTTGTGACCATGCTTAGCATTCTGCTAGTAATTCAGAATCTAAGCACTTGTCTTGAACGTCCAATATGTCCAATGTGTCTTATAACTTAGGGGCAACCCTGAAGGGCCGGACATCTCTTGCAAGCGAGGAACCCACAAACTTGGGCATGTATATTAATCACCTAAAAGACTTGGTGAATACTTCTTTCTTGCCAAGCAAGCAGGTACACACATGCATTCCCAGGATTTGGCTGGAGCTGGGGTATCAAGAATGCAAGGCCAGCTACAGCCAGGCATTTAGTTAAGCTATATACCAATGTTGGCTACATAGTGAGACCTTGGCCCTCTCCTCCAGTACCAAAACCGTTTGTCCACCCTACACCCAGAGTTTCTGTCTCAGCGCCTGAGATGGGGCCAAGATTTGCCTGCTTTAGAAACTCTCAGGTAAAATGAGTGCTTCTCGCCAATGTGAGCCAAGTACACATGGAAGATTCCTGCTCCACCTAAGACGTTTCCTCGGACTTGACGGGTTTGATTTGGGCAGTTGAAACTGAGTACTTTGGAAAGCATGTCAGCAGAAAGCATGCTAGCTGTCTTGAACCCTTTATTGGTCTTTCAAACATACAAAGGTCTAAAGGAAGAATGAATGTGTTTATACTTATATATAACATATATAAATGCATATTCGTGATGTATTTGGGAATCACCACTTTAAATTTGTTTCTTCGACAGCTTTCACTTAAAAACGATTAGGAATGTGAGGGTCAAGAGGCTGCCCTGGAGCAGACTTTCAATTTAGGCCCCTCCCTCAAAGTGATTGCACAGGAATCCAGAAGGTGAGCCTGGTATCTTCTTGTATATAGTTCCTAGAGACACATCTAACCAGAGGTTAACATTCTAGCTTTAAATAAACCACAGGCTAGATAAAGAAAATGGAACTCTCCCTGCACAAGGACTTGAAAGAGGTCATTTAGAATCTGTAGACACTAAAAAGTCAATGCTTTTAGCTGTGTTTACACTTCATGTGGAATTCTTCTTCCACGATACCAAATGATAACAGTTAATTTTCATTTCTTTGAGAATTGATTGAGTTCGAGGGCCCTCACTTCCAGCATGTGCGTTCCCAGCTTTACCCTCTGGCTGGCTAAAAATAAGAAGCAAAGCTCGCACCAGCCAATTTTGCTGCAAATAACAGGTTTGTTTAAATGAGAAGTTGAAATTGCTTTCTGAAATGAAATTTGGGGCATGACTGTGGACTTCAGTGGGAACTTATCTCTGCTTTCCCCCACCATAGAAAATTAAGAGTTTATTGTAATTATTCTGCACAGTCTACGTCTAAAGTTTTTTTTTTTTCTGTAGTTGCTCTAAGGCATACAGTGTCTCCTTTGGGAGTGGTTGGAGGAAGCCAAATGATGGGCTATTTCCAAGGTTTTGGGAAAAACAAAGCTCAGATACACAAGTGGTGAGCGCTTCTCAGGAGGTGGAAAGCAAACTTGGAAGCCATAACAAAAGCATTCAGAAACATCAGGCTGATACTAGAAATTTTAATTTCAAAAACAATTTTAAAAATATTAGAAATTAGGTTTGATAACTACTCTAAGGTGAACTGTCACCTCCCCCCCTTGTAATGTTTTTTAAATAGAATTTGAATCAGTTGATCAGGATTTGAATTTGTCACAGCGTGCTAGTTTCACTGAGGGTCATGTGCTTTTGGAAGCGTTTTTGTATCATCTTTGGCTTCAGCCATTCTCTGTTTAAATTGGTTCCGTAAATATTTGGAGCCTATTGTTCTAAGTAGGCATTGGATGAAATTTTTGGTTAACTGCTTGACTAAAACGTTAGATTATAGACACAGCACAATTTGTTTTCTTCTCAAACTTAGGTTAAATACACCACTCTGTCTTTAGAACAGAATATGACTGAAGATAGGGACTCTCTTTCCTTGAAGAGTTTTCACCATGGTGGTACCCAGTCTGATAGTTCATGTCCAAGAAGGATGAGGCGAGCTTAGAGCTCAACAATAGAACAGCGGCCTCCATGGACAAGGCCCTAGGTTCTTTACCTCTGGAGGGGAGAGGGAAAACCAGAGGTTTGAGCAGTGGGTGTGAACAGAGACAGCACACAAAGACTGAAGTCTCGCTTCTGGTTACCAGGTCTGCCACTAAGATGCATTCTCTTCCTCTGTATCTTTATCTTCCACCAGAAAGTAAAGGTAGCTGTATTTTCTTAGCCACAGCATAGCAATGTGGAATCAAGTTATCACTCACAATAGCCCGAGGCAGCCTGACTTTGGGAGATCTTTGGAAGACTTGAGGCATTATTCAGTGGAACTTCTCTGTGGATGTCGATGTTAGATGTCAGATTAGCTCCTGACAATGGTCCCTGGACCATCAGAGAACACCAAGTTTGTTACAAAATGTAATGACTGTGTGTTTCGTTGGATCCATCCATCAGAGACTTGTTCTGTGTCATTCTTGAAGACCGACGTTGTCAGATCTCAGAAATGTATAGGGAAGCACGAAGCAATTGGGAGTCATAATAGCTGTAATGATACAACCGGCTTGGGCACTTCTGTAATAGAACAAAAAGTCCATCACACAGGTCTGATGTAATTCAAGTATTACTCCTTGTTAAGGAATTTCTCTTTTTAAATTAAAAAAGTCTTTATTTCTGGATTGCTACACCATGGTTGACATCAGTTTGTCCTTGGCCACAATGACCTCTGTATTGATTTTAAAATTCCTCCAACTCCCTCCTCCAGGACACATTTTGAAGGTGTGGATTCTGAAGCGGATGTGCGTCGTTGTGTCTACAGTGGGATGGACAGTAGGCATTACTCACTCAATACACTTGCTGTGCAATTAATCGCGTCCCATTAGTGACCCCTTAGTTTTCACTTGGAGACCGACTGTAAATGCGTTCTCTAAATCTACAGCGCAACAGAGCATCACTGCATGTGTTCACCCTGGGCTACGGCTTTGTCACAGAGTCTGTACCTATGACCACCCGGACGTGTATTTAAAAACCTTCTAAACCTGAAACTCCACGATTCATTACCACATCCCCGGTATTTAGAAAATACTCACATCTAGTAGTTAAATAGAAAAGACTCGCATGGATTAACTTAATAAATGAATAACTATGTGAATTACTTTAAGAAATTAGGGTTATCATCATGAAGGTTGATGTCAGTTGCCCCCAGCTGTGTGTTCTTCCCCCCCACCCTACCCCCATCTCAATCTATTAATTTGCTACTAGAATTGCCTGAGACGGGAATTCTTGAGGCAATTTCCTTTCTAGTTTTAAGAGTTACTGTGTTCTCCATAGAAGACGAGCCGTTTAGTTCTCAAGGGTGCTCCGTTTGCTATTAAACACTCAGAAATGTCACAAAGTGTCTTAGACATGGGCGTGTGTCGCTGCCGTCTCCTCCTGTCTGACTAATGATGTGGAGATCCTGATGGACAGGCAGGCCAAGCATGGCGTATCATGGTCGTGGATTCTCCAGTCTTTGTCCAGCTGCGCTGCCTTTGAGATCTTTCTCATCTCAGGAGAACTACAGCACCATTAAAATGAAACAAGCCTATGCTCATATATACAAATGGTGCATCTTTGAGGCACATTTCCAATGAGGCTTTTATATCATATTTTTATTTTAAATATAGTCATATTTTTAAAACTAGCTTTTCATGGAAGCATTTTTGTGCGCCTTTTTAGAAAAGTAATAGTAATATGATACTATCTATCAACAATCTTAAGTGCTCAGCCAGTAACTTCACTCTCTTAAGTTAAAAGAGATAATTAGAAATTAGGGGTGGGGAGATGACGCCTTTTCATTGCAATACTAACGAGTCAAATCTTTTAAATTACACTAAATTATATAAAAAGAGCAAATAATTAAGAAAAACAAGATAGATTAGTAATATGCAGTGACAAAATAATGCTAATGCTGGAATTTTATGACTCAGAACTCTCATACTGTATTAGCACACTTACAGATCATGGGACGTACACAGACTACGTTGGCAAGAACGGCTCTATGGTGACCATTTTTTCCTTTAGTATTTTTCCACTTTGAAGGTTTAATATGTTTGCAATCATGAATGTTGGTTTAAATAAAAGTGCCTCTGGTTTCAATCACAGATTGGCCTGTTATGCCTTCCCTTTCTTTAGCACACACTGCTATTATATTGTCATTACCCTTACTGACCCTTTATTGATCATGATTGTAAGTTAGACTAAAAACCGCTAGTAGTTATCAGTATCTGATTATTATGGAATAGAAACCAAAGAACTCACAGTCATAATGAGAAGTGTAAATCTGTGTTTTAAGTAGAACGTACATCAGGTCAAGATGAGTGGAACACAGACAGTGCTGGTATCAGGGCTTCCTCAAGGAGCTCCTTAAAACCAGAACAATACAACAGTCTAAAACTGTTCATATCGTACTAGCTGTGGCTGTTACGTCATTTACAAGCGCGTATCAAAAAATTATATTCAAGAATATAATATATATATGTATATATATACACACACACACATATATATATATATAATGGTAAGAAATAACACGCAGCCTATCTCTGCTTCTCTCTTAGCACCTTAGATACAGTATGTCCGTATAAGATGAAGTTGTCCTGTGGATATAGTATGTGTCTGTACAGAGGGAAGTTGTTGGCTCTGGTGTGTACCGACAGAAGTCACAACCTAGTTCTAAGTCTTAGAAGGACTTGATTAGGAAAGTGAGAAAAATATGGATGTTTTACCTAAATGTTTGAAAAAGATCCAGATTTTTATAGACATAATTGTTCTGTAGAAACAGCCTATAAATATTGTATGTCCCTCCCTGTGTATACAGTGTTAAAAACATGAAATACATAAAAAAGAAATCATAGAGGGTGTGTAACCTGACTGTGATTATGTATTCGAGAATAATCTATAAAAACAAAAATCAGAATAGTTTCCTGTTAATAAATGATTTGTCCATTTGATACCAGCATTATGCAAATGCTTTTTTCTTAGAAAAGAAAAAAATGTTTTTTCTAAACCTAACAAACACCCAAATAAGTAGATAAAAATATCGATTCTATGATGTGCACACAGAAACATTTTTTACGCTTTGATATATTTTTATAGCCTATTAATTCTGCTGCATATTATATAATTGGTATGTCAGAGAAGAGAAACTGTAAAAAAAAAAAAAGGAATGTTTCCAAAGTAAGAGTAAATGTTGACCTATTGGTAAAGACAGAGAAAAAAATGCCTATTCAGAGTGTACATATGTGTGTACTAACATGTATGCGTACGTATAAAATGAGCACAAAATTCACTTCTCAGTAATATATCAGTATTTGTTATCTGGAGCAAGCAACTGCCAGACCAAAGACTGGCACAAAAGACATCTAAATTACACACATCATCCTAGCAACCTTCTTGTGTGCTTTGTTTTCACCCACCTGTTGCAAACTGAGAAGCTATCACCCCTTAGGGGACTGCTCACCTTCTGTAGACGCGGAGACCACCTTTCTTTCAGTGATGCTGAGCTGCATCTGCTCTGGGTCCCGGGGAGAACGGTGCTAGATGTATGTTTGTAGTCATTTTGAAGGGGACCTGGAGACTAGTGTAATGACCTCTGAAAGGGAATTAGCCAGGCTGTCTAGGAAGATGGTCACAGTTCTATAACTCTCGGTAGCGCCGTTCTGTAGGGTGAGCCTGTGTCTTTACTGAAGTCACCGATGCTACGCCAACGGGAGCATTAACTCTTTCTTATCCATGGCGTCAGTTAAACCTGACAACTGGGCTTGTAGTCAAACTCATTACCAGCTGTATATGGAATAGTGAAAGTTAGTGAAGTGAGCATAGTGTTTCCCTAGGAGATACTTTACGCTGTCTCAATTTTGTCTTAAAACCACAATTTCAACTATTTGGGGAAAAAAAAAAACTCTGATACTATACAAAGCTAGAAAAAAATTGGTGCACGCAAAACCTTGGTTTTATGTAAAACTGGGTGGCAGGGCGGGGAGTAACTATGGTAACCAAGTAGCAGCAACCACAGAGGAGAATGGAACAAAGAAGACTAGATGTTCATATGCTTACGTGTTCAAAATTTGCCCGTGTTGAGTTTCAGTTTAATTTGTAGTTTTGTCTATCACTACATTTCTGAAACCCAAAATGACACTTTCTAATACTGTCTCTACTCTATAGAATCCCTATGGCCTTGGCTGGTCAGCAATCCGCATTCTAGACTCGCATTACAAGATACCACTCTGTAAATGTCAGCATGTTTCATCTCTATTGGAAGCCTTTACTCAACCTTCTTACAGCCACTGTGAGCTTCGTAGGCATAGATACAGTGCATTTAATGTATTTGAAGTATGGTAACACTTCAAATAATAATTTGTAAGATCAAATGCAGTTGTTGAGAAGTAATTAAAAAGCGATTTGTGTGTGCTATCAATAAGAAATAATACTGGTTTTTTTAGAAAGAACCTTCAAAAAAGTAATAATAATGCAAAGTACATAAATCTTAAAGAACTGGCAAATTTAAGCAGGTGGTTATTCATTAATTATAAGGAGAAGCGATGTAGGAGCAAGAAATACAAGGTTCTTAGGATGGTAGAGACTAGTTATGAGTTTTACTATAAAGGCAAAATGGTAAAACTAGTGAGCTAGAAGGCATCCCCTACTGCAGACGAGAAAGCATTAGGAATATTTCAGCCTATCATTGTTTGTCTACACCCACCATAAATATCATTCAGAAAAATTACATGTTATAGCCTAAAATGAACAACATCATGGAAGGTGCTTTCCTTCGTTTTTATCCTCAAATGAGTAATGTTTCAGACCTTCTTCATCAAGTTACTAATTAAAAATTGATAAATTATTCAATAAATAAAATAAATATAAATAGCACTCCTGAACTTGCTGGTGATACTCTTGTCTGGAAATTTGTGGTGACTTCTGCAAGTCGCGCAATTGTGTAGATTTCCTACCCATGTAAATAGTGTCACCTTCCTTTCAACAACTCCCGTGTTCTTTACACCAGAAGCCAAGTTACTCTGGGCTTTAGAGTCCAGTGAAGTCAATGCATGCAAACAGACTTGGGTTTGAGTCTGGTTGTTTGTTTGTTTTGGTCTTTTGTGAGGCAGCATCTCTCTCTTAACATTTGTAGACCCAGGTGGCCTCAAACTTGCAAAGCTTCTCCTCTTGCCTCCTAAATGCCGAAACCAAAAGCATACACCACTGTGCCAGCTTTTAAAAAAAATACTTTAATTCATGTCAAAGCCTCCTTTGACTTTTGGGATCAAGTACATTGCGGGTCAGCAGAAACACTGACATCAGAAGCAGCAATTGGTGGTCTCTTAAACAGAAAGCTACAGCTGGGAATTATTAATGTGACAACGGAGAGGAACAGGTTGTGATTTGGAAGGGTCCAGAAACCTGCAGTCCAGGTTCAGCTGTACCATGGCTGTCTGAGGGACTTTCCTCTGAGAAGATTGAGTGTGTTAGGAAGAATCAAAGTTAAGAAACAAGTGAAATTTGACAAGAGGGCTGGAGAGATGACTCATGGGCTGGACGGATGGCTCAGGGGTTAAGAACACTGGCTTCTCTTCCACAGGTCCTGAGTTCAATTCCCAGCAACCCCATGATCGCTCACAACCATCTATAGTGAGATCTGGTGCCCTCTTCTGGTGGGAAGGCATATATGCAGGCAGAACACTGTATACACGATAAATAAATAAATAAATCTTTAAAGAAGACTTGACAAGGACTGCTCTGTGAGATGAGAAATGCTTCATACTTTACCTGAAGTACAGGAAAACGATGGCACAGTAAAAAGAGAGAAATTATGAAAAATTATAACCTTTGGTGGGAAGGGCTGCTTAGAGACCTAGTAACTTTCAAAAGTATCAAAGGCATTTGTGCCAAGCTATGCAACCATCAGTTAAAACACCGAGAGTTGGAAAACACCTTTGAATCACCAATACAGGTTATCTATATCTCCATAAATTGGGCATAGTGATGCAGTGTATATTTCAGTTATTCAAAAAGCTAAGGTTAAAGGATTATAAATTCAAGGAGAGACTGAGTGACTAACAAGACCCTATCCCAAAGCCAGTTAATCAGCTGGGCAGTGGTGGTGGCACAGGCCTTTAATCCCAGCACTCAGGAGGCAGAGGCAGGTGGATCTCTGTGAGTTCAAAGCCATCTTGGTCCACAGAGTGAATTCCGGGACAGGCACCAAAGCTACACAGAAAACCGGTCTTAAAAAAAAAATCAATTAAGCAAACAAAAATCTCAAGTGACAAAAGTATATGAAATTAATAATATAATAGGAACAGCAAGAAAAGACATTAAAAAGATGGGTTAAGGTGATTGTAATTCCTAGAATTTACCTGCGTTTCCCACTCTACTGAAAATCATGAAAAGCTAGGCACAGATGAAACATTCCAGTGTATAAAATTGGCAGGTGTGAAATCACATGTCATGATTTGTATTGCTTTTAAGATGAACAGCTGCAGCGAATGAGGCAGAGAAACACGGTCACTGTTGCGAAGGCCAAGGAAAAGGGGAAGTTAAACTATAACAGGCCGGCAGCCGGTGAGATTGGTCCCCTCCTGAGTGCTGTGTCAGCTTCACTGAGTTGTGAGGACGGAGCTCTGCCAAACAGAAATAGGCATTTGAAGAATGGATTTCTGCATGAGCTGTTAATACAGAAATATGGTGAGACATGGAAGTGGTGATGGCATAGCAGATGTGGTTAGCACGGAGGGCGTGTCTTAAGCAGACGAACGTCTGAGCTCATCCCCCATCTGGAAAGGGAGTGCCCCCATATGTCTGAGCACACCCCACATCTGGGAATGGAGTGCACACATATGTCTGAGCGCACCCCACATCTGGAAAGGGAGTGCCCCCATTGTACTGAGGTATGATTAGGGAATGCCACCAGCATTATCCTTTGTGTACAGTAGCTCCCCACAAACTTCAAACACTGCCACTTTTTTTCCAGTGGACTACGTTTGCTTCCTTTTGAACCTATATATTGAGCATGTTATTTAATATTTAATTTTAAAAGCCTATTTCCCCTGATACTGTCATTTTCCTTTTAAAAACTTATTCTAACAGAATTGGTGTTTTTATGAGATTATGAGTTCAAATGTGTTCAGGACTAATGCCTATTCTATAAAAATGATGTTGTTTTAATACGTTAACATTAGCATACTGAAGAGGTATAATTTCAATGACTAGAAAGAGTGGACTGGTTGTTGACTATACATAATCATTTAGTTAACTTTTTTAATTAAACATTTTATTTGAGAGAATGCTGGTTCAAGTTAGTTATGAAATAATGCTGAGATTCTGTTTATCCTTGTTCAGTTTCACATACAGATACAGATACTTGCAGAGTTCATACCCTGATCACAAGGATGCCCTGCCATCCTTTCCCAGTCACTGAAATTCCTTCTCGCCTACATCCCCTGCATGACTCCTGGCAACAAGCAAGTCATCGGTATTTCCATAGCTATGTGGTTATGAGGATTCTATACAGATGAAAACATACAATATGCAGCCTTCGGGGTCTGGGATTTTTTCATTTAGCGTAAATATACAGTGGTTTATTTAGGTATTTCCTGCCTAATGTGATGTTTGTCATTCCTAGTTTCTATTTCACGGTGAACACATAGAGTGGTTTGTTTAATCATTAACCCTTGAAGGATAGACATGTGTGTTATCTCTAGCATGGGCCTGTGAAAAGCTGCTTGCTACATTCATATAAAGGCTTTAATGTGGCCGTAATAACATTTCTCTGGGATATATGCTAGGAGTATGGTTGTTGGGCTATGTGGTAGACGTACACACACACAGAGACACAGACACACACACACACACACACACACACACACACATCGTAGTGACTAAACTATTATACACCCCACCACCAACGTATGCGGAATCTAGCTCCTTCATTTGTTATCTGTAATTTTGCTTTTTATTTCAGCTGTGTTAATGGTGGTATGAAGGCATATATATCACTGCAGTGTTGATCTGCATTTCAGTATAAGCTAGTGATGAACAAGATGTATAAGAACAGAATTCTATATTCCTATTGGATATCTGAATCTCTTTTATGATAAAGTATTTTTCTCTTAAAGTTGCCCATTTAATAATTAAATACTTAAATAATAGTTGAATTTTGAGCTCTTTTCTATTCCAGATGTTAGTTTCCTGTCAGGTGTATTGTTTGCAAATACGGTTCTTCTGCTGTCTCCTTGTGGTCCCACTTTTTTGGGTCTGGACACCCACCTGCCTTCTAACCCTTATTCTTGCACTGCTCAAACCCAGAACTCTTTGCAAAGCTCATGCTCACCAAGAGTTTCTTTCGCTTTCCCCTAAGACGCTGTCCACTTATTTTTAAGTCTTGATGTTTATACAGTGTGTGAAGTGTAGCTTGTATTTCTCTGTCTTCATTTTTGTTCATTGATGTGCAGTTTCTAGGGCGATGCTTATTGAAAATCTCCTCCTCCTCCTCCTCCTCCTCCTCCTCCTTCTCCTCCTCCTCCTCCTCCTCTTCCTTTTCTCCTTCTCATTCTTCTTCTTCATTGTGTTTAATTGCATGTGCATGTATGTCATAGTCAAATGAATATGAGTCTGTGGATCTGTCCCAATTTTAATCTCGGTTTTAAAGTACCTGGAAAATGTCTCCATGCCAAGATAATTTTCTGAAGAACCCCATCAAATTTACAAAAAAAAAACAACAACAACAACAACAAAAACCTCACTCTGGATCTATCAAACCTCTTCTGGAAAGGAAAGTGAGCGCTTCTCAGTTGCTCTTGTAATTGTTTGTTAGAACTTGTATTTAGAGAAGTCCTGAGTTCACAGCAAGATTGGGGAAAGACAGAGGGTGTCCTGCCTATGCTCTCCCTGCACTTTGAACTTCATTTGGACTGGGACATTAGTTGTGCTGCCTACTTTGTCACATCACTTTGACTTCGGTTTCAGAGTTGACATTGGTATTCATTCTCGATACACATCCTGCAGATTTAGACGAATGTACAGCTGCATGATATTATGTACTAGCTTCCCTACCCTGAAAATCATGTGGAATCTGCCTGTTTCCCACCGCTGCCAAAACTCCAGTCGCCACTAAAATGTCTCTAGTTTGGGCCTTTCTAGAACATTAAATGACTAAAATCACATAGCACACAGTCCTTTCCACATGGACATCTATTACTTACTAATATGTACATAAGCTTCTTACATGATTTTTCATTGCTCACCTGCTCATTCCTCTTACAGCAGTGACTAGTTTTCCATCATGGCTCTACACAACAGTTTGTCCATTCAGCTAAAGGAACTCTTTGTTATTTCTGAGTTTCATCCGCTGTCAACAAAGCTATTGTAAATATACATATACAAGTTTCATAGGAGCACAAGTTTTCATCTCCTTTGGGTATACGTCAAGAAATGTGATCAAGATACAGTCCAGTGTGTTTGGCTTCAAAAGAATTTGTTAAAACTTTCAAGGTTGTCATAGGGTTTTGCATTCTACATTTCTATTTCTCCACATCCTTACGAAACTTTGATGTTACTGATAATACTGTAGCCACTTGACAATGTGTGCTGGTACCTCATTCTTTTAAATAAGTCCTTGATGACATATAATGTGCCCCTTCTCTTATGTTATTCTGCCATCTGCATACACTAGTAAGTCTTAATTAGTAAGGTATCCTATGGGTTTACTTCAGCTGTGAAGAAACACCATGACCATGCCAACTCTTAGAAAGAAAACATTTCATTGGGATGGCTCACTTACAGTTCAGAGGTTCAGTCCATCCTGGCAGAGAGTATGTTGGCATGTAGGCAGATATGGTGCTGGAGATAAAATCAAGCATCCAACATCTTGCAGGCAACAAGAAGTTAACTGATACACTGGGTGGTATTCTGAGTAGGTGAAACCTCAAAGCCTACTGCCACAGTGACACACTTCCCCCAATAAGACCTTGCCTCTCCAGCAAAGCCACGCCTCATAATGGTGCCACTCCCTATGAGATTATGGGATATGGGAGGATGGAAGCCAATTACATTCAAACTACCACATCAGTGATCTGTTTATGACTTTGGTTCAGTTTTTAATTGAGATGTTTATTTTATTCTTGCCTTTTAAGAATTTATTTTTTGTCTTCAATAAATCACAAGGCTTAATAGCGACTACAGAGAAAATCAGTTTTATAATTTATGGTTTCTTTCTATCCTTAGTCTGTGATGAAGGCTGTAAGCAGAGACTGTGCTTTGTTTTCCCTGCTACCAAGATCAAAACAATCACACAGAAACTATATTAATCACAACACTAGTTGGCCAATGGCTCAAGCATATTCCTAACTAGCTCTTATATCTTAAATCAACACATTTCTATTAATCTGTGTACTGCAACAAGGCTGTATCTTACTAGTAAGGTTCTGGTGTCTTTCTTCTTTGGCAGCTACATGGCATCTGCCTGATTCCACCTTCTTTCTCCCTGCATTCAGTGTAGTTTTCCCACCTAGCTCTATGCTGCCCTGCCATAGGCCAAAGCTGATTCTCTATTAACCAATAGTAATAACACTTATTCACAATATACAGAGGGGAATTCTGCATCATCTCCCCTTTTCTGTCTAAATAAAAAGGAATGTTTTAATGTTAACATAGTAAAATTACATGTAACACAAAACAGGTATCAACCAAGAATTATAGTTACAATATTTTTGTAAGTCTAAAGTTTCATATCTAATTTATTTTTTATCACAGCTAAGGAACACTATAACTATTACTTTCTAGAGTTCAACCCCATCAAAGACCCCAGAAGGATATAATATTACCTAAGTAAACAGGAAGTGCATTGTAAGCAACTTCCAAAACTCTAGAATTGACAGAGACATCTTGCAGCCTGGACAGTAACCCAAAGTTCTTTTGTAATGTTGGGGCATTCATCCTCAGCCTACAGGCCCATAGTATCTGGCAGACTTTTCAATGAAGCAGGAAATTAGACAGACTCTTTCACCTCTATGGGCAGTTTGTCAGTCACTCTCTTCTGTGTCCTGCAGAATGGATGGCAGACTCTCATGAAGCAGGAACCCTGAGAGACCATCTCACCTTCTCTTGACAAGTTCAGCAGTCATTATTCTGTGAGTCCTGCTTGTGCAGTTCATACAACATACCATCAAACAGTCCAGGCAAGAAGAGTTTTTTTGCCCAATTAGCCTTGTCACATTGAAGGCAAATTTCATAGAGTTTCTTCAGTGCCCATCATTCTCTTGAAGTAATTGGTGTTGCTTACAGTCCTACCTGGAGTCGTCCTTATGGATTTCTGAGAATTTCCCTAGTGCTTCTTTTTAAATGCTAAGCAGAAAACAAAAATAGAGATGCTTTGGTCCTTACAGTTTGCGAGGGTGAGTCCGAGACCATCGTGGCAGAGAGCATGGAAGCAGGCAGACAAGCATGATGCTAGGGGAGTAGTGGAGAGCCTCCATCTTGATCCACAAGCACACAACACAGATCGTGCCCACTGGAAATGGCCTGGGCTATGGCAAATTTTCCATCTTTTCCAAACAGATCCACAAGCAGGATACCTAGTGTCCAAATCGATGATCCTGTGTGGTCACCCTCATTCCGAGTGCAACATTCTTTTATTTACTTTACATCGTGAATCCCCTGAGTGCTTCTCACGTGTGCATGAACAAAGGGGTCATCCCCTGGGGCATGCATGACATAACAAGGCTACTGTCCCAAAGCAATACAGCTCTCCCTTCCCCAGCGCTTTTAACAGCCAGTAGCTAAGGATGGAGCCTCAAAAGACCCTCCCCTCTCCACACCGGTATTTCTAACTGCCTTGATGTGCCTTGATGTGCCCTGAACTCTGTGAGCCTGGAAGACGGCATCTTCTCCATCTGCTCGCTTACTTCTCCCCCACATCCTTTCTATCTCAGCTTAGCAAAGGCTGGGCACCAACACTTGCTCGGTAGGAGAGTGAAAACATTTAAGAGATTAGGAAATTTCGTCTCTGTCTATGGCTTTTATTTTTATCTTCTTTACATTATCTTTTGATGAACAGGAATTTAAATCCCCTCCCCCCTGCTTATTGAGATGTACTTGATGAAGTTGTATATAATTAAAATGTAAAATGTGGTGGTTTATTACATATAAAGGATACACTATGAACTATCTATGGACACGCAGCCATAGCCTCGTTATAATTTATATTTAAGGTTTACACTATGAACTATCTGTGGACATGCAGCTATAGCCTCGTTATAATTTATATTTAAGGTATACAGTATGAACTATCTGTGGACACGCAGCCATAGCATCATTATGATGCTTCAGTCCATGGCTGACTATACACATGATGATGTTCCCACATTGCCTAATGGTTCAGGCTCCTCAATTTGCATAAGTATACTGCGTAATGTTCACACAGTGACCAAATTGCTTAACAATGCAGTTCTCAGATCATATCTTCATCACTAACTAACACGTGGCTTTACATAGTAAAATGATTATCATTAATCAAATTAACATATCTATATCCCCGTAACTATCACTTTTTCCTTAAGAGACTTCCATTGCCTGCATATTTCCACTATACTAATACAGAGTCATGATGCTGTAGCTCTTTGGACTTATTAATTCTGCATAATTGTAAGTTTTTTCTTTTCACACAACACGTCCAGATTTCTTCCATGTCCTCTGCTGTAATCACAGTCCCACTCTCTGCTTTTATATATCAAACATTTTTTATGTTTCATATGTAGGTGACACTATGAAGTGTTTGTTCCCCTGTGTCTGTTTAGCACACTTAGCCTAATCGATTTCCACGTATATGCGTGTTGTCAGGTCAGATCTCCCTGCCTTTCAGCATATGTGATACCCCCAAATGAGCCTACCCTTTTCAAGGCTGAAGCATAGATATGTATACATCCCTTCTTCTTTATCATATGTCCATTAAGAGACACTTACATTGGTCATAATCTTGCTACCGTGGATAACGTTATAATGCAGATGAATTCAGATGCTTCTCTGAGGTGCTGACTTAAGTTCTCCTGTGAGAACCTTGTCAGAGGAAGGATAGCTGGGCTATAACGTAGCTCAATCTTTTTAGTAATATTCATACTGCTTTCTATATCATAAAACAGCTTTCGATCCCTCCAGCAGCTTCTATGGGTTCTTTATCTTCACAGTCCTTGCCAACACTTCCATCCTCTTTCAGAAACTGTCAGCATGCATAAGCCCATATTTCATTTTCATCTGTACTCCCTTAATGGGAGATGACTTTAAGTATTTCTGTATGTTTACTGGTCATTTGTTTATGTTCTTTGGAAGAATGTTTATCAAATCTTTGCTTGTTTCTCTGCTCTTTCTTCTTGACATTAGAGTTGTGTGAATTTCTCATTCCTTATTTGTTCTTGATGTTAACTCCTTATCAGAAATACCATTTGCAAATATTGTCTCCTACTGCATGGCTATCCTTTGGTTTGCTTGTATGTTGTTTCTGTTGCTCTACAGAAATGTACAATATAGTTCCTCATAATTATTTATTTTTTATTTGCTATCTTATCCTGCCAATAAATTACTGCTAAGCTAAAACCAATGAATGCTTCCATGTGTCTTCTGTTGTGGTTTCCGACCTTAGATGTAAATCTCTAATTCATCTTTATTGGACATTTATTTATTTGATTGTAAAATAAAATGAATTAATGCAACAAAATATTTGAGTAACTTCAACACTCATTGGATGATAAAAAAACAAGATTAATACAAATAAAAAGAATCTCTGTCAGTTTGATTAAAAATCAGATACATATTATTCAAGTTACGTCATACTTAGTATAATGAAAATTAATTAATAAAAACAATCAAAGAGGAAAACTAAAGTCAGAACAATAAGAGAATCATTATTCTTACTATTCTTTAAACACATAGCTAGAATTTCTAGCCTAAGTATTTTTAAATCAAGAAAAGAAATGAAATTTATTACAGGTTCAACAGCTACAAAACTATCCGTGTTGACAAATGACACATTTGTCTACATAGAAAACCACCAGAATTTACCAGATTCCTTTCAAAGGTTTGCTTGAGCAAGGTTATTATTTCAGCAAAGATAGTGAATATTGTTAATACCCACTGTTGCAAGTATATATGCTTTTGTCTATTTCCTGACTGTTGAGGAAGAGACAGTCCTATCTGATTTTTGGTGGTTCAACTTCCCAACACTGCATGCTCTTTGAACTCATATCTGTAGTTTAGGTTGTTATATAGATTGGAATGTGTATGTTGGAATAGGGACAGGTTACAGCTCCCTACCTTTGAGTGACACCATCCTTCACAATGGAAGGAACGTATCTTAGCTCTTTTGGAGTCAAGAACAGACCTTAGAACTGCTATTGAATTAGGGCCTTCTGTTTTTTAGACAAACCCGGGCAGTGGCTAAGATTTGGAAAGTAAGGGACTTGTCCCTTTCCTTCGGGCAGGGCTTCCCTCCCTGTAGGTGGATCACAGTAGAAGTCACCAGCTCCAGCTGCAGCCTCTGTCCTGACAGGAGCTCCTTCTAAACTTTGATATTGGGCTTTCCAGCCATACTTGGATTTGGTAATACCATGTTTTGTCAGCACCCATGAACGTGGATCCATTCCACCTTAACTGAAGGTCAGAGAGGACAGGCCTATTCTTGTGATCCTTCATGGTTATGACAGGAGGTTTGGCTCAAGGTATGGCTGCCTACAAGATGCTATGTCTAAGGCGTGGTGGTCACTGCACATCCTGCCTAAACAACAGAATACTTAATTCAGGATATAGTTACTTGATGTTTTGGGTATTGAAGAGGTAGTTACCTTATGCCTTATTTGTATCACAGTAAAAGAGTCTTACCTTCTTTCCCCCACCCCGCCGCCACCCAGATTTGAATTGGGGCATATGGGAAATAAATGCAGGCAAATTCAGTATTCACTGGTTGCCCTCCTGACTCTGTTCTGTGTCTCTATCTCTTTTTTATCTCTGTTCTTTCTGTCTAACATTTCTGATCCATGTACCCCGACCCTGGAACATATGAACCTGTCGAGGCTGGACCCCGACAATGTGTTGTGGCCTTTGTGCTTGAAAGTCCTCTTATGGGTGTGTCTCATCTTGGAGTTATTAAACCACTTTCAAACAGGAGTATTGGGCTTGGCGTTTAGTATATGACTTAAAGTCATATTTAAACTGGCATGTTTGGCATTTAGTTAGAACCCTGGGGAGGGTTTGTGGTAAGGCAGCAAGGATAAAGTAGAAGGTAAAAGTGTAGTGTGTAAATCTGAAAATCCCTCATCGTGGCACGGCTTGGAGTATATGTGTAAATTTATCTACAATTAATTATAAAGCAGAGAAGCACAACAGGTACCCCGTGAGCTTGCTAGCTAGTGCTACAGCTATGACGTCAGAGAAAAGAAAACTCCTAACAGATTCCAGATCCATCAGTGAAGGCACGGACTGTGTGATGGAAGACTGTGCAGCACAGAACCTCTCAAAGCCTGACTTCACAGAGTTATCTCACGATGCTCCAAAAACACTGCAGCATTGCTAAGATCTTTCAGGTACGCAGCACGAAGTACAGCTTGTGGGATGGGGCACAGTCAACCGGCAGATCAGAAGGCGCTGGTATTATCTGTCTAATTAACAAGATTTATAGTGTTTTTCTACCAGATATTACTTTAGGCAATTTGTAAGCATCAACCGATTTAATAGTCAAAATATTGTGAGAAAGGTAGTTTGCTATCCCATTTACACAAAGATTGTAACAAGCATTTGAATACTAAATTGTTTGAGTATCACCCACCTACAAACAAAAGCCAGGTTTTCTACCCAGGCAGCTTGTCATCAGAATCCATGTTCTTCGCCTCCATTCTGACATGCAAAATCACTTCTATTAACCCTAATAATACAGATTTGGAGAATTTTGGAGAGTTAAACTTTTTGGTTAGCCAATTCTAGCTTTGACTACTAAATGCTATCGTCTTCCCAGTTGAATGCTTTCTGAATTTTAAGGGACTCTCTACCAAGAATAACACTGATAATGAACTACTTTAATTCATCTTGTAACAGTGTTTTAGGCATGTTAGATACAGGGAGTAGTACTAAGAGAACGAAAAAGGAGTGTTCAACCTCAAGTGCTGAAAGTCTGATGCCAATGGAAAGGAGCTGAGGGAGGAGCCCAAAAAGTGAGATTTGCCATCTGCATCCCTGAAGAGACCTTGGTGACAAGGTGTCTAACTGTCCACTGTCTGGGCATCAAAGGCAACCCCAACAAAGTTGTTTGCTATTCCTTTGTTACAACAAACTAAACAAAGAAATTGTTGAGACTGGATGTCTATAAGGGAATTTTAAAAGTCCTGAGTCTTGAAATCCATCTTGTAGTCTTTGTTTACCCATTTTTCCCACTGTTGATGGGTCAGATTTTCCATTTTTTAGGAGAATGACGGGCTCAGAAAACAGACTGCAGAGTGATGTTTTGAAATAGAAAGATTTTCCCCCCTTTTGCCACATTCTTACCATATGGTTCTGGGGGACCCGGACCTTGGTAAGAAGACTAGGATGACTTCAGACTTAAAGATCTACTTTCCTCTGCTTCCCACATGCTGGGATTAAAGGCTCCACCACGCCAGACAAATAAAATTTTATAACAACCCAAAGTTTGAGTTAAGATCTATGGTTACTATGAAATCAAAGATAGCATCTCTAGATTGTGTGTGTGTGTGTGTATGTGTGTGTATGTGTGTGTGTGTGCGTATAAAGAACTTATCCATAAACAACCTTCAAACCACATATGGCTGGTTGTTCAGGTAATTCATTACTGGCTCATGTCCGTTCCAGCCTTAGCATATGTCCTTCTTCTTTAAATCTTGTAGGTGCTGAGCTCTTTGTACTGTCCTCATCTTTGATACCCCAGAGTGAGCAGGGGTCGCCAGAAAGTTTGCACATGTTTCACAGATTACTCTGTACAATGGGACCTTAACATGCACAATATATCTGACGCTAAAAGCACAATATCAGTGAATTTCACTGAACGGTAGCCTTGTCTTGAGTTGGGGTGTTCTGAGCCTTCTCAGGACCTGAGGTCATCATTTTATCCTAACCACTTACAGTAAGCATCACTAGCAAATAAAGACAATCCACCTGGTTTTAGCTAGTGCTACCCATCTCTTCAATTTCTGTAGTTATTGGAAGAATAGCATTGCTGAGAGTTACTTTTCATGGTTGGATTGCCAGTAAAATCTTTGTGTGCTTCTCACTACATAGAAATAAACAGTGAAAACAACCTATAAGCCAAGACTGTTTTAAACAGAAAGACAAAGCAAAGCTCGTAGACGTTCTACAGTAGACTAGCTAAAACAGAGGAGGGATGACTAATGTATAGGGTCAACTGTAAGGGACGAATTAACTGTGCAAAAAAAAAAATGTTTGCTTTACCTCCGTTACCCAAGGAAACCGAACGCAAAGGCAGAGCGCTGACGCAGCCTGCCTGTGCATCCGCTGTCTTTGATCTTCCGTGTTAGCCAGGATTATCCGAAAGCCACTTAAGGTGTTTAACAAGAAACCTCTGCCTTACCACTCGCCCTAACAGTAGCAATACCACGACTGGATCCAAACTCCTTCCAAGCTTCGTGGAGGAGCTGTTTCCAGGACAGGCGGTGATTGCCTTGAAGTAACGTGATGAGAAAAATACCACTATGATTCCCAGAGATGACAGAGTGTTTCTGAAGCCTCGTGAATTATGATGAAGTCCCCTGTCAAGGATGGCTAAGAGCCTGCACATGGGGACTCAGTGCGTCAGGAATCCATCTTTCAATTGTGTTTTTGAGGAGCGGTTTGGCAACAGGACGTGACACTATTGTTTTTAACATACAGAGGAACAGAGTGATTATTGTGTGCGTACTGTGCTTGTTAGCCAGACATCATCATGTCACTTCAAGCAGAATATTACTGGGGGCTGAGCGGGATTTAATTTTATTTCAATCTCCCTAGATTGGCTATACCTCTTCATTGTGTTTGAAGTGATTAATAGCCAGCAGCAAGGCTCACTGAAAGGATGGCCGTGACAACGGCTGAATATCATTATTGACTTGGAATGGCAACAAGAGAGTCTCATTGTTGCTGCCAGTTAAAATGAATTTCCCAGCCGGAACAACCAACCTTGTCTGTGTCTATACATTCCTGCCCAACGACTTCATTGATGTCCCCTTATTCTTTTTTTCCTGACCCAAGAGAGATCTCTGTGTTAGAACTTGTGGCCCCCAAAAAACTACTTTGCCAGGATTCAATTCTTTTATGTTTTCTTTGCCTACTCCTGTGTCTATCAAACAATGGATGTTTGACTTTTGCAATATATTTCTCACATGAGACTGATTTCTACTTTCCCACATAGCCTAATTCATAAACATTGACTCATTTCTTCTGCTTTCTTCCCCCTCCTGCGACTAAGAGATATACAATAGAAACAGGCTTTTTTTAATTGCTCAATGAGGACATTAAGTCTATAAACATATTGAGTTATTTAATACAGTGTCCTACCCCAATTATCTCTAATACAAGAGCACAAGCACTTGCAGTTGTTGGCCAAAACCCAACAACTGTAAAGCCACAAAGATACAGGCATAAAACAGAGAATGAAGGAAACAGCACAGCGTACACACCCAAGTCACCCATTACAAGACAGGCTGAAGCCGAGCTGCTCAACGTGTGGTCCAGCTGTGGCATCTCCTAAAAGCTTGTTATGCATCCATTATAGCAGGGCACAGTGAGGCGTAATTACCAGAAAGTCCATCTGAATGTGATCCTAAGGAATTCCTATGCACTCAGAATGTGAGAAGCCAGTTGGGCCTCGCAGTGCGGACGGTAATCCCAGCCGACAGCAGGCTAAGTCAGGAAAATTCCCAATTCACATTTTACTTAGATTACAGAGTGAGTTTGAGATCAGAGTGGCCCACTTTTCAAGACCCTGGCTCCAAAAGCGGAAAAGGGGCTGCGGATATAGCTCGGCGGTAGAGTCCTTGCGTAGCACGCTCTTGGTACTGGCTTTATCTCCAGTATTGCACATGCGTGAAGCATTTGCGTTAAAAACTTTTAATTTTTTTTCCTGATTTAATTCTCATAGCCCTTTTCACATGGCTGACTTTATTTTTCACTTTCCTAAGTGATGGCTCTTAGGATTAGGAAGAGTATTTGCTCCAACTCATAGGGCAGTCCTGTCCTGTGTACCGCGGTACCCATGTGTATGATATCATGCATAGCAACAGTGATTGATGGCCTCAAACAGGGGCTCTGTTAGCCTAGGGATGACTTCACGGATTGGCGCCTCTCAACTGCTCCGAAAGAGAGTTTTCTCTATTATGCTTTCAGCCAGGTGCAGCCCCATAGAAAATGGCATCATTATTTTTAGTCACACCTCGATTTTGAACCAGGTGCTATTAACTTCTTCAATTTGCAACCCAAATAGTCACGTGATCCGAATGTTAACAGCCTTGGTGAGATTCAGCCTCGGTGGTGAAATTCTGCCACGGGTCAAAAGTGTCACCGAATCCAAAAGCAAGTCCAATAGGGGAAAGGAAAAAAAGAATTAGCACAAACAATTGAGCATTAGCGTATAGTCTCTTAAGAAGTAAATACTCATTTTCATGTTCAATTTCTTAGTTCAAAATTTTGATGAAAGCTCACATTTCTTAAAAGTAGCTCATTTTTATGATTAGAACTCACATGCCTTCAAAAAAATGACCGAGCATGAAATAGTAAAGATTAATGTTTCCTTCAACAAATCCTTGGGGAACATAAAACAAGTGTCATTACTCAACAGACAGAAACTTTAACAGGGCACTTAAACCCAGCGCTTGGCTTGGCGACCTGGCCAAGTGTGCCAGTTGATGGAAATAAATCACCACACTGGCCCAGTATGACAGCTTTTGTGTAGAAAAGTCAGGATGACTGAGTGTGAGTTTTCAGAAGTCCTGGTGTCACGGAAAGGAAACTGGTGTGTGCTGCAGGGCAGCAGGTTTCCACGGGACGGTACGTCATGGACTCACGCAGAGCAAGGCAAATGGAGTGACTCCTTTCACCGAAGCCAATTTTACTAACCTCCTAAAATTGTAGACTAGATTAAAAGCTAATTAGAAATTGACTAAAGAGCTCATTTCTTTTTTCTCAAGAAGGGGAATAGGAGGGTAAAATAGAGGAGGGGGTAGACGAAGTGATAACACAAAGGATTTGGAAACAGTGATGTGAAAACCTGTTATTTTATAATCTTATTAAAATAAAGAATACGAATCATGAGGAACGGGGATAACGCTTCCCAAAGACGCTGCAAATTATTAAACAAAAATCCCAGTGTCACGCATGGGATACTTCCCTTCTGCTTGTTGACTGATTGGCATAGCCTCACAAGTCTTTAATATAATACAGGCCTTTGCTGTTGCTCTTTGAGTCCCTCCAGAACTCGGTGGTAAGAACTTTTAGCTGAGTGGTTCTCAACCTGTGGGTCACAACCCCTTTGGAGGTCAAAGAACCCCCCCCCCCCCCAAGGGGTTTTCTCAGGACACTGGAAAGCACAGCTATTTGTATTATGGTTCATAACAGTAGCAAAATTGCAGTTATGAAGTAGCAATAAAAATAATTTTATGGTTGAGAGCCACTGCACTATGAGGAACTGCATCAAAGGGCCACAGCATTAGGAAGGTTGAGAACGTCTGCTTTAGCTGAATCTGGTGCTGATCCAGAAGCGTCCTCCACGCTGGGCTAGTTTTCAAAAGTGCGGGAACGTGTGATGCAGTTGTTGAGAGAGAAAAATCATCAGTAGTCTTTTTTAGCTGTGAGCGTTGCCAGCTATAACAGCAACCAGCCTGACAGTATAGACACGTTGGTGCCATAACGGGGTGAATGAGGTAGGGGTAAACCAATGACCTTCTGATTGTAAAGTCTTCTACATACTGGGGAATGCATGACTGATGTTGTAAACTGGCCGAGTCGCCATAACTAGGAACATCATAATAGGTTCTGGGAGAGAGCCTACTCCATTGGTGTAAATGTGCCCATCAACCCACCTTCTAAACACCCCGCTTTGTACTCATAGATTAGAACGACTCTCCAACTTCATAGTAGACGCTTCTCTTTGCAGTAGTTGGATAAAATAGAGACTCATAACTAGTCAAGAGGTCATAATTAGTGACTATGAAGCCCTCTGCATCGAACATGTACCATCTGCATTGCACACACACACACACACACACACACACACACACACACACACACACTCACACAGTGAAAGAGTTTGAAAACAGGAAGACCCAAAGACTGAGGAGGACTGTGGGAATCCACATCCTTTAGATACTGCAGTGTGGATGACCACATGGACTTGTCTGGCTGTGGGCACCTGCGTGAGACTGGGCCAACCAACATTTCATCCTAAAAGGGGAAAGGCTGATGATGGCAACCCTTCCCCAGTTTTCTGGGCGGAGCAATATGGCGTTCTTCAGTCTTCAGCGGGGCAATCGCTGATACCTTGTCCATGCTCCGGTAAATAACCTCCACCTATACTCAAGGAGGCAACCTTTTCAGACTCCATACCTGTTTACATAGAGGCATCTACTCTGCAGATCCCGCATAAAAGGACATGCTGATGGATGGGGTGTGCTGGGAAGAAGGGTTTCACAAGGAGGGAGGGACATGAGTCAGAGTAATAGGGAATTTAGTGAGAGAACTGGAATCCATTATACAAGTGTCGAAAGCTGTCAAAAATACACATTAAATATATTTTTTAAAGAACCAGTAAATTTCAAAGGATATGATTATGTTTATCCAGACTTACACAATACATATTTTGAAAAGTTAAAGCTAACAATTTTTTTAAAAGGCTTCCTTTTCCTATTGGGCAGCAAATTGCTGATAATTGAAGAGCAGTGGTCCTTGATGCCAGGGCCATTAATATCTGGGAGAGGTTATAACAGATAACCCTTTGGACACTGAGCCCATTTAAGGCGTGACTGCTGGTTTCGGGATCTCCTCTGGCAATGCTGTGTTCAGTTGGGAATTTCTGTCTGAAATGCTGCAGGAAGGGAGACTGGTAAAAAAGTGTCTGCAGTGGGGTACTGAAAGAGCAGCCTTCGGAAGTGACCAAAGACGCAGGGTAGACGTTTGCTCTATGGAGGCTGCTCTTCCGCGCGCTCTTCTAATTTTCAGTCGGGAGCTGAAAGTGGGAGGATGCTCAGAAAACATTCTTAACTACACGTTGGAGTCTAGTGTCATTATGATAAATTGCTAGAGATGTAATTGTTCAAAATGTGTATGTACTTTGTGTACATTTGCAGCTTTTAGGGAGATTATCATTGATTTTTATGCAAGTCATGTCTACTTCAACTTATCTCTAGTTGTAACCATAGTTTAACATGCACAAAGGAAAAAGTTAATAGCCAAGGCTATATAGTTTTAAGAAAGAAATGTTGAGGACAGTAATCATGTTTTTAAAAATGGTGATGGAAGGGGGAAGCGAACCGATAAAGTGTTACTGTTGGGACATTCTCAAGGACTTGAAGCTTGCCGTCATACATTTCCGGATATCCTTTCACGTAACAGTTGACTGCTTTGTATAGACAAGAAGAGAACAACTATGGTCAAGTATCTCTTTTAGACATCATATGGGTCTTCCATAATATGGCCTTATGGCTTTATAAAGGGAAAATATGGTTATGGAGGCGATTGCATTTACATGTGTATTCCATGGTCAAGACCCATGCACAGGAGTGAAATACACAAAAAACAGATCTACTCACAAACATGAAAGTTTGAAGATAATAGAAGAGAGTAAATAAAACTATCAAGAGAAGTTTGCATATCAGAATGCTATGCATGTGTTTGCCTTCAGAAAAATTGCTATGTTCTTACGTGTCTTTTCATTTTGCTTTTGCCTCCCTAAATATATTTTTTTCACTTTCTGTCTAGTTATAATTGCTACTTCAATGTCTACTTAATATTCCAGCACACAAATGTTTCATCACCTTCTTTTAGTCTCCAAAGACAAGTGGGATAATTTCATAAACACCTGTGTATATGTCATAATTTAATACTTTTTAAAGTTTTTCCGTATTCCACTCATTTTTAAAATTTTAATAACAGTATTATCACAGATATAGTCGAATCGCACCCACGATAGCCATGGAAATCCATCTATTTTCCTAATTTCCTCCGTGGTCTTCCAGGATGGGCCACTCTACTAGACTGGGTAGTCATAGTTACACATCTTTTCTCATCGCTTGTTTGGATGTGTTTATATACTTAAACAACTTATGCCCATTCAAAAACTGTTGTGTAGATAACACCTCCACATAACCTTATCCACAGTCTAGACTTCTGGGAATTGCTATGAGGACAGTATGTTGGATTTGTGAAGCTTTCCACTGATACTATTGAAAGACAGATTTTTCTTCTTCATTATTTCAGTGAATTCTGTTGACTGGCATAGAATGCTAAATAAAGCTTGCATAATTGGTATAACCCAGAACCTCAAGAACGGTGAGCAAATGATCTACTGCTGCACTAAATCCCAGCCCTCCACTTAAAAATAATTTTTATTCCTTTCGGTTCGCTAAAATTTTATATTTATTTTAATATGTTTATGAGAAAAATTAATCTACAATTTTCTTTTGTTGTAATCTTATCTAATATTGGTATCATGGTAATATTGACCTTAAAGAATAAAGCAAACACTACTAATTCTTCTTTGGTCTCCTCAAAAAGCTCATAAAGCTTAGTTTTATTTCTTTTGTCAGTGTTTGGTAGATTCTACTAGTAGCTATCTGGCCATGGAATTTTCTTTGTGGATTGGTTTATTCTCTCTCTCTCTCTCTCTCTCTCTCTCTCTCTCTCTCTCTCTCTCTCTGTGTGTGTGTGTGTGTGTGTGTCTGTAATACCTGTTTTTAAGAATTTCTTCTTTTATTTCAAGTTATTTGTTCATTTTATCTATATTATCAAATTTTATAGGTATTTTTAATTATAATACTCTGTAAAAAGCTTTTAATATTCGTCAAATCTACAGAAGTGAGTTGTTTTCTTGGCATTATTGGCATATTTAGCCCACAATATCTACTGGTTCTGTACATACAAATCCAATTAGCCTTGTGTTCTTTAAAGAAGCAAAAATGACCAAAGGTCCCAGACATCTCCAAGAGTAAGTATTTGAGTTTTCACCTAGAAAGTGCTGTACTGAATCCACGTAAATGAGGTGCTACGTGAACAGAGCCCGAGGGATGCCCCCCTCACGGCATGACAGCCTCTGTCTAGCACTCACCAAGTGCCCACCACTCACCTGCTAGCTCATTGGTGTGCTTCTAAAATTGTACTCAGACAATTTTCTTGTTATTCCTGAACAATACAATGAAATAATTATTTATTTTCACAGTATTGATATTATATTCATTATAAATAATATAGAGATGGGTAAAGTATGTAACAGCTGTGTACAGAGTACATGTGAGCACAGCGTCAGCCTAGGAAAGACTAAGAATTTCCGGGATTTAGGTACACGTGTCCATAAAAGACACTGGACAAAATCCTTCAGGGGCACCACAGGATGGCTAATTCATGTCCTCTCTGTTTCAGAATCAGTCTGGTTTAAGGGGTTATTAATTTTATTAATCTCAAAGAGTTAGCTATTAATTTCATTATTTCCACCTTGATCCGTGTTGTTTGTTTTCTGTAACTTAGGGTCTAATCCGGTCTACTTTTTTCCAGTCTCTAAATTACTTGATTTGAAGTCTTCTCCATTTGCTCTAACAAAATCTCTCAGTTTCTTACTTTAGAAACATTCTACAAAATTCATAAGTTGTTGGTTTTCTAAAAGTTAAAAAAAATCCTTCCCTGACCCAACAGTCCACTTGAAAGGATATTATTTAATGCCTATTATCAAGGGATTTCGCAGATCTTTTTCTTACCTGGATTCTGATAATTTCATTATGCCTGCAAGCATAGTTCTTATTACTTGTATTTTTAGAATTATTTAAACACGTTTTATGGTATAGAATTATTTTAGTAAATTTTTTATGTAAACTTACAAAGAAAATACAGTTCTTGGGCAGGACAGTTGGATCAGTGGTTAAGAGCCCTCCCTGCTCTCAGAGAGAACCTGGATTCAATTCTGGCTCAGAAGAATCTGTAACTCCAGTTCCAATGGATCTACCACCTTCTCTGCCCTCTTTGTGCATCAAACATACATGTGGTGTACATATATATAGACAAAACACTCACTATACTGAAAGTAAATTAAAATAAAAATATAATATTTACATGAAGATCTCAAAAATAAATTTAAAATAATATACAATATGCTCCCATATAACAGATAGCTCTTTGAATGTCAGTTAGATTTTGTTCATGAGTGGTGATATTTTGTTTGTGCTGTAACAAATAAAGCCTACCTGAAGATCAGAGTATGGAGCTAGCCACACTAGTTAGTCACAGATGCCAGGCAGTGGTGGTGCACACTTTTAATCACAGCACTCAGGAGACAGAGGCAGAGGGATCTCTGTGAGTTCACGGACACCCTGAACTATATGAAATTGATCCCATCCAAAAGGGAAACAGAGCCAGGTGGTGGTGGCTCACACCTTTAATCCTAGTACTTAGAAGGCACGCACCTTCCAAAACTAGGGAGGTGGAGACAGGATGGTTTATGGCTGGGTGGAGAGAGAGGAATATAAGGCAGGAGGAGCAAAAAGTCTCACTGCATTACTTCTCTGATCTTTCAACATTCACCCCAATGTTATTAAGACCAATTAAAATTCCCACTACATTCATGTTCATATCTTTTCGGCTTTTCTGTGTACTTCTGTCAAGGTTTTTTTGAGACTCTGTTTGAATCTCAGTAGAATTGTGGAACTGTCATTTTCTCTTCGGAAATCTAAGATTTTATTCCATGTATTTTGAATCTCCATTCTTAGATACTCATACACATAGGCATTTTCTCAATTTATAATTGCCTACTTTACTATTATGAAGTAACCCTCATCTTTTATTAAGTATTATTTTTCTAAAATCTACTTTCCTGATGTTATTACAGTTTTTACTTGTTTGAGGCATAATTTTTTTATTAGCTGAATTAAAAAGTTGCCTATTGTGATATTAACAATAACAAATATCAGTAAGATCAGCATAAATATCACATCTATTCTTTTCCTTTATTTTTAATTTTCATTTGTTTTAAATGAGCTGCACTATCATTGCTAAAAGTCTCATTCACTTTCCGACTTTCCTGGTATGTTTAGTTACAGACAGCATGTAGTCGGGCCTTGTTCTTCTACAGCAAGTGTACAATTGCTTTCTCTATGCAGATGTGTGCACATGGGCGTGGTTACGTGTTGCTTTGCTTTAATCCACCTGTATGTGCACATGGGTGTGCTGACATGTTGCTTTGGCTTAATAGCACCTGTGCTTAACTTATAATTAGCCTTCTTAACACTTCACTCATAAAATGTAAAAGGTAGAGTCAGGGATGCAATACATGGAAGGACCTGGGTTTAATTCCCAGCAATACACTTTTATTCTTTGTTTCTTTAACAGCTATGTAGGCAGCAAATATTTGTTGAAATTTACAAAAGTCACATTTTTTTTTACAAGATTTATTCCTATAACTTGACCTTAAAGAGGAAAACATACCTCATATAACAAAAATAACCACCTTATCTCTGGTGTTTCATGCCTCCATACCTCTTCTCACAGCTGACACCCCTTAAGATGTTTGCTGCCTCCTGCTTCAACAGCTCCAGGCTTTTCTTCCTAAAGATTCCTCTTGTTTGCAGTCCCTAGTGATGGAGGAAGGTCATTGGTTAAATAAAGAAACTGCCTCGGCCCATTTGATAGGCCAGCCTTTAGGTGGGTGGAGTAAACAGAACAGAATGCTGGGAGGAAGAGATGAGAGCTATCAACACCCTAGTTACTTTCTGAGCAGTCCTTTATCTTCCTCCATTTCCCTATTATAACTTAACAGGAGTTTAACACTTTCTTTGTCCTGCTTCTCCTTAGGATATGGATTCTTACTTTTATTATTCTTTACTGACATAACGTTGGTTTGAATGTGCTATGGGTTGCGGTTGGCCCCTAAGGGCATCAGCTGGCCTCATGCCTTCTGTCTTCCACAGTATCTACGGGTGAGGATGAAGAGCTCTGCTGCTGCCCAGAAGGGGCTCTGCAGCCTGGCTGGCTGCCTGTGAATCCTGGCGCTTAGTTCCTGTGACCAAAACAAGGCACCCAAGCTGTAACACGAACGTATTACCTGCTTGAGGAGTTAGGAAGAGACATACGTGAGATTGAGTGTGCAAAGTGCACAGTGCCTCACCCAAGACTAGAGCCCCTTAAATGTTATCACTTATTAACAAGACTTACAATAGGAAATTTAACTTTTAATTTCCTTGCCCGCATTCCATGATTCTATTACTTTTCTAGCACTGAAAAATTCATTCTCAGTATGCCACGTATGCCCATGCAACTAAAGAGATTGTAAAGAAAAAGATGAAAGTCTGTGCCTCATACACATATACATATATATAATCACTAAACATATTAAATTTTAGCAGATGATTGTTTCTGCTGGAGAGAGCCCTATAGCAAAATTACTCTCAATAATTTGATATTGCACAGTGCAGAAGCAAATACCTTGGATTGCCAGCACAAGATATTCTCTACGGCTTTGTGGTGTTTCATGTATTATGCTGGGCTTGCTGAATCACAGCTTTAAGTCTGAAGCTTATGTGCATTATTTACATATTTTATCATGTAACTGCTCATTTATTGCAAGTATAAACATAATTTTATTCTTATTGCATTTTTTAATTTGTGTGTGTGCGTGCATGCACATGTGCTTGTGTATGTGCACAGGTGCGTCTGTGCCACGGCTCGTGTGTGGAGGTTAGAAGACTGTAAACTAGCCGGGCGGTGGTGGCGCACGCCTTTAATCCCAGCACTCGGGAGGCAGAGGCAGGCGGATCTCTGTGAGTTCGAGACCAGCCTGGTCTACAGAGCTAGTTCCAGGACAGGTTGAAAAGCCACAGAGAAACCCTGTCTCGAAAAACCAAAAAAAAAAAAAAAGAAGAAGAAGACTGTAAACTAAAACTGTTCATTCATTTCCCAGCCACCCAGACCCGAATAATCACACAGGAACGATATTAATTACAACACTGTTTGGTCAATGGCTCAAGCATATTCCTGGCTAACTCTTATATTTTAAACTAACCCATTTCTATTAGTCAATGTATCGCCATGAGGCTGACCAGTAAAGTTCAGGTGTCTCTCTCCTTTGGCAGCTACATGGCTTCTGCCTGACTCCGCCTCCTTTCTACCTGCATTCGGCTTAGTTTTCCCACCTAGCTATATTCTGCCCTGCCATAGGTAAAAGCAGCTTCTTCATTAACCAGTGGTAATAAAACATATTCATAGCATCTGGAGGGGAATCCCACCTCAGAGGACATGGTGGACTGGTCCTCTCCTTCCATCATGTGGTTTGTGGGGAGAGAATTCAGGTGGAAAGGCCTGGCAGCAAGTGCTTTTACCCACTGAACCAAGTCACTGAACCCAAGTATCAATACGTTTCTTTCTTTTTGTTTGTTTTTTCGTTTTTTGTTTTTTCGAGACAGGGTTTCTCTGTGGTTTTGGAGCCTGTCCTGAAACTAGCTCTTGTAGACCAGGCTGGTCTCGAACTCACAAGATCTGCCTGCCTCTGCCTCCCGAGTGCTGGGATTAAAGGCGTGCGCCACCGCCCGGCAATACATTTCTTTCTTATTAAATATAAAATGACAGGATGTCACTTTCTCTACAAAGTAATAGATAGCTTGGTATTCATAGTGAAAATTTTGCATAAATATAATGTGTTTCAGGTAGAAAATGTCAGAAGTTATATTTGTTTTGGGCATTGAGAGGATTGATGCTCCATTTGTGCTCAATATCCATTGAATTCCAATGTCTCTGCCTAAAATGAAGGCAAGGACAGAAAGATATGATTCACCTCAAAATACGCAAATCCTTCAGTCTACTACCTCAGGCACTAAAAAGCATCCTCACCTCCTTTCATAAGGAACAGATACGGGACAGAGTCACAAAATGCAAGATACCCTTGACAACTGTTTCTTCAAATTAGGAAGACAAATCCCGGGAACAGTTCTGTGTTACTCTCGGTTATCAACTCTCTCCCTTTTTTGTACATTATAAAGCTTCCATGTTCACTGTCCATAAGAAATTTTCAGATGGAAAATGATGTGTTTGTGAAATATTTTATCACTTTTGTCATTGTGTTGAAGGTATACACTCAAACACATTCACTAGGCTGCATATTTCTGTTGATCAGTGCAAGTCAAGGAACCAAAAACACCGAGACACAAACATCCAAACCTAGATGCGA
Source organism: Microtus oregoni (assembly GCF_018167655.1). Taxonomy (NCBI): domain Eukaryota; kingdom Metazoa; phylum Chordata; class Mammalia; order Rodentia; family Cricetidae; genus Microtus; species Microtus oregoni. Next base: position 6,976,465 of record NW_024543077.1, on the reverse strand, counting down.
GTGAAGGCTTGTGCCTGGAGCACACATCTGCATGCTGACTTGTCAATACAATCTTATGGGACCAGAGCCTGACTCCTTTGTTTGATGTGTCCCATGTGAGGGTTCTCGGCTATTGCAGCAGAGTGAAAAGGGGCCCTAGGGATGGCCTTACTGGTTAAGCTGAGACAATCTAGCAGGAAGTTGGTGGATCCCTAGCCCAGAGTACTTAGATTCTAACCAATAAAACAAGGGCTACATACTTTGCTTTGGAGTATTAAGCCTGTATTTTTGGTTCTGATAGGGATTCAAGTATTCAGTGCAGCCCAATTTAGTCAGTCTGAGCCTTTCTCACTTCCTGCCTCCAGACTATCTAGCACTTTTTATAGAAGATGATGTTTCATGCTAGGTGCCTGAGAGCCAGGGTCTGTGACTCTCTTAGGAAGGAGCTCTCCATCACTATAGTACTAGGGGCTGTTCCGAGTCAGCTTTGGATTTGCCGTATTCCCAACATTATTTTGTATGGTGTCTCATTTCTGGCAAGTGAAACTGTTTTCTCTTCTATAAGGGAGGTAAGGCTTTTTCTGAAATTACAAACATTTTTCTCCAAAAATATCCAATCTTTGTTTTTTGATAACCCAGTATTAACTCAGTAACTTTCCTGCCAGAATGCCCTAACTAACAGTAGTCCTTTGAAATTCTCTTCACGTTCTCTTTTGTGTTTCTAATTCATAAAACTTCTCTTTATTTCTCACGACAACTGCAACTCTTGGGAATAATGATTTAAGAGTCTTTGGAGAGAACAGTTTTTACCATTGTATTTCTGGTTTATGCTAATGCATTGTTGTAAAAATTTCTAACAACGGTTTCAAATGAATGTCTGGCCACTCACAATGCATTGCTTTCTCCCTCTCCACTTTCTCTTGCTGGCCAATCAGGAAGGGAGTAGAATGACCTGAAATTAAGACTGAAGAGTCCTGCAGGGGACGATAATTGGACAGCGCGTCCTGCTGTCCCTGAAACCTAAGGAGCTCTGTAGATGTGGGGCTGCCAATTGTGCCATCTCCCATGGCACACACTTTCCATGTTTCTCCCTAGCACAGTGCTGAACACTCCTCTTTTTCTGCTAAGCTTCTTGCAGCCCATCCGGGGAGTGGAATGCAATATTTGATGGCTGCCCCACCATCACGCTGATGTGAATAGGAGCAACTGTCTGCTGTCCCTTAAAATATAAGCAAATATTGGGCAAACATGACGGTTCAATGACACTTAGAATTAAGGGCTCTAAGTATTTTTTTTGTTAAAATATCCCATGATTCTACAATATTTTATTTTCAAAAGCGGGGGAGTGTTTCTGTTCTACGGTCCATCAAGTGTAAGCTAAGTTTGGTGATAAACCGGAATAGAGACAATCGCAAGTACTGTGTACATACACTCCACCGAATGCACAGTAAGTTCTTAAACTCAAGATTTTTAACTAGAATGGATGCACCTTACCTGGGATACTGGTGCTCTTTCTTTTCATACTTATCCCTTCTAGCTTCTTTTCATTGCCTCCAGGATAGTTTGATAGTTGAGTAGTTTATAATCTCAGTGGGGAGAAAACAATATTTGATAACTCAATTAAGCAATGCATGCTTTATAATTTCACCACCCTTTATATGCTTTGAAATCTCTGGGTAGTTATCTGCCTTTTTAATTTCCTATGTAGTTTCTGGTATTCTGCGGTGTCTGCACTCTAGGATCTGCCTCGGGAATTTCACATTACAGATGCCACAGAAACATGCGTTGACACTAAAAGTTAATGCCCTGGCAAGATTCTAATAGTGATAAAATAATAGAATTATGGTCCCCTAAACCTTGCAGTGAAGGTCATGGTGGTGTCTGCAGCCCTCACAGGGCTGTGGCTGCCTGTGAAGTCTCATTCTGGCCCAGATTCATTTTACATGAAGACAGTATAAAAGCGTCAAACTAAATATATATATTGTTTCTATAAAAAGTCACCGGTCTTTCTTTAAGCTCAGTATATAATTCTGAAATATTATCCGCTAAATAATGCATTAGGGAGACTAAGACCTATTTTTTAATGCATCTTATAGAATGGCATAGAGAGAGCTTATCTAAATTAAATATTGACGAATTAAAATAAAAGTTTCAACAGTACATTAATTGGAAACTAAATGGGCTGTTTGTCATCTAGTCTCATCCAGAATCTTGGGATCATGGTGTGTGCCCCTCTTTCACCGGTGACTCTGAATTGTTCACTGACCCTGAACCTAGCTGTGCTTTCTCTGTGCATTTTAAGAATGGATCAAAATTTCCACTACGTAGACCCCTGCGGGTCCCCTTTTATTGTGATGAATCATTCTATGTAGTCTTGCACCCAGATTCTGTGTTGTGAATCTTAGTGAAGCAGAGAGAATTGTTGTAAGGATCCTGACTTTTTGAACTAGTTTCCTCTGCTATTTGGTAGGTAAAGGGGAGGAGCTTGAGAATAAAAGAATTGGAGAGAGTGTGTAGAGCTGAGAGATGTTCGTAGATGAAGAGCCTGACCCACAACCCGGGTCTGTAACTTAGGTACTGGAGACACAAGTATCCCTGGAGGTCAATAGCTAGTCTTGTAGGGGGAAGGGAGACAGGAGCATCCCTGGAGGCAAATAGCTAGTCTTGTAGCTGAATCAAGGCCCTCTAGGCTTAGGGAGAGTCCCTGTCTCAAAAAGAAGAGAGGCAGAGAACAATCGGTGAAGACACCTAGCATTGACTTCCGGTCTCCGTTCTCATGTACACCATATGCACCATCACCTATTAAGCATGCTTGCACACACACATGAACATGTGCCTATCTCACTCACATATACATACACCCCAAGATTTAGAGTATAGATTAACTGCAACCAGAGTGATGATGATTCATATGGATTAATAAATGAATGAACGAGGGAACGAACAGCTTCACTTTGCCCTAGTTTTTCTTGGTGCAAAGTGCTTGAGTGTTATGTTGGTACAATCCGTAACTACATATGGTCATGTAATATACATATCTTAAGATAGAAAGTGTACATATACACACATCAACTTAAAATTATCACCCTGGAAAATTGTTTCTCTTTCTTACTTGACATTGGGAGTTTTGAACTCACGTCATGGAGGAAAACAAATAAATATTTGTGTGCATGTGTGTGTGGCGGGGCTGGAGCGGAAGTGCTGGGGATGAAGCCAGGGTCTCATTCACGCTAAGCAAGCACTCTACTACTGAGCTGTATCCTAGCCTAAGCCTGAACTTTTAAGCAGTATTCCCCTACCTTAATCCTCTTTCTGCTAGTGTTTACAGTAGAGATATAGTTCTGTGTGTGAACATGGAATTGATGACTAGATATGTTTGCCTGAAGACCTTGTCTCAACAGAAAGCATTTCCGGGTGGGGTGGCATGTGCCTCTATTCCCAGCTACTCTGTAGGCTTATTTAAGTCCTGGGGTTCTGGCCTATATTGTAATATGACTATTGGGTGTTCACACTAAGTTGAGATGAATTAAACAAACCATTTTTTTATTGATTTTTGTTGAGTTCTACATTTTTCTCTGTTCCCTTCCCTGCCTTTCTCCTCCCCCTCAACCCTCTTCCGAAGTCTCCATGTTCCCAGTATACTCAGGAGATCTTGTCTTTTTCTACTACCCATGTAGATTAGATCTATGTATGTCTCTCTTAGTGTCCTCATTGTTGTCTAGGTTCTCTGGGATTGTGATTTGTGGGCTGATTTTAAATATTAGATCATTAAAATTAAGTGTGATAAAGTCAACCTGGACTGATTATGTAAAAACTGATTAAAGGCGTTGGCCAAAGGAATCTCATCAATGTTTGTATTGGAATGCACACAAATCTGTTGTGATGTTCACACTTGCTAATGAGCAACTCATGAGTTAATTGAAGATCAGATCCCAAGGAAATTACCCTGGCTGTTACAGTTTATCCTCTCTAGCTTGAGGCTGAGAAACACCAGGAAGAAAGAGAAAGAACGTTGTAAGAAACATGGAGAAGTTTCTCAGCTTCTTTCCAGTGACCCATCTGCGTAGAACATGTTGGCGGTTGGTAATCAGCTGCGGACTCCTCTCTTGACACATGCAACAGCAGACATCGTAGAACTTGCCAGTGAATCAAAAAGGATCAGAGTAGGTTACTGCGCCGAACCATTACCCTGATGGATTTTTCTTGAAGTCAGTGATGTTTTCAAAGTCATTTTTACAGAATTAAGAAAGAGCAAAAAGCCGAGAGGAAATGTGCTATAGACTTCTATTCGCCACAGATGTCCCTCGTGTTCCTTCCCAAGGTGAAAGGGGTAATGCTTTTTCATTTGCAAGTCCAATTTTTAAAAATTCAATTGGCATTCCCAGTTGCCATGGCTACCAAACGACAAGCAGCCTTCATAAGCTTCCTACAAGCAGCTTTTACTGCGCATCAGCAAACTAACCATTTGTGAGAAACCTCATTCTCCTCAGACACTGAGTTTTCAGCCCTGGGTGCCTTTATTCCCTTCTGACCGAGGTGTTCTTCACACAGTATTTAACTGGCCAGTTAACCATCATTTGTTCGCTTTTAAGAAGCTAAGCAGTGCGACACAAAGCATAGTCTCAATTAATAGAATTTCCTCCTCATTTCTACGTTTTCTTCCTATTGAGGAATGGTCTAGAAGAAATAATATCGAAATACATAAACCATAATTTAGATAATATAATTGATTTTGAAGTTCTCTCTGCACTATTTTGGAAAATTATAGCCGACGGAAAGTGGGAAGGCAATGTAAGGAAATGCTTCAACTTCAGCTCTATGATGAATCACCACTGTATCTCCCTTTGATCGTCCTGCCGCCCCCCTCCTGATACTGGGGGATGACTTGTTATTGGTGCTGAGTCTTGCTTCCCTGTCAATTCTCTATTCGCAATCTTTTGAGTTGGGAAAGCAACTATAATTATTTCAGCATAAAAATAAGGTGAGGAACCATTTCAGGAACTCCTGCATACCTGCTTTTTCAGACACCATATGAATCACCTTCACCTGCAAATTGCCTCTGCGCCCCTTGTGCCTTGCATCACCTCGCTTCACTTCCCTTCACATAGATTGGCTCTCCTCTCAGAATCACGTGACCCCCCCAAACAAGAGTTCCTAGATCTCCAGCTGCTTTCTCTCTTCCGGCTCACAGGCTGCTTTAACACTAACTGTAACCTTTCTTCCTGGACGCATAATCCTGAAAGAATGCTTTCTGCTTTATTGTTCAAGGTATTGGGCCCTGCAGTTAAAGTTAAATGACCATTAAAGCTTCGTCAGCATTTTGATGCTTTTTGAATGAGTCAGCAAACAGCACAAAACTTCTTCCAACCCAGATCATAACACCTGTCTGTTTGATGGTGACATCCAAAGGGAAGCGATGATAAGACATTGCAGACCACATTTTAGTACCTCAGCAAAGAAGACAGATTGAATTCTTTAGTTTTGTAGCACTTAGATCATTTTTTTAAGTCATCTTTTACCTCTATTCAAAAGAAGTTTCTTACTTGCAAATAGCCTCAATGAAATTAATTATTTTAAGTCTCACAGACTCTAAAAGTAAGACACCACCAGCAACATTTGGGGACTTTCAGCACGTCTGGCTGTGCCGCTCCTGCTGCTGAGGGTAATGAGGGTACGGTTGCCATGGCATTCATGTTTTGTAATACCTTGCATAGCTGTTGTTTATTTGAGTGCACGGTGAGAATATCAATTATCAAACAGACGGTGTTTCCATGTAGGACGACATACAGAAAACATTAGAACAGAAATGGATGTATACGGTCCAACTCTAATGTTAAAATCCCTGTATTGCACTGTTTCCTTTTCTTCTTTTAAATTTGAGGGTTGATATGTGAATTTTGATTTTGTTTTTTTACTTTCTAAATTATATTTATTTGTGTGTGTGTGTGTGTGTGTGTGTGTGCCATAGTGCACAACTGAGGATCAGAAGACAATGTGTAGGAGTCAGTTCTCTCCTTCCTCTGTGGGGGACCTGGAGATTGAACTCAGGATGTCAAACTTGGTGGACAGCACATCACCTACTGAATCATCATCCCAAATGTGTGAATGCTTGCGTGTACCTATGGATCCGGTATCGGGACCATCATGCACTCTTATTGCCAGTCTGCTGAAACTAACTTTGAATGTTCAGAAAAAAGCTATGCTGGGCATTAATCTGTCCAATCAAATGACTCAAACAATACAATGTAATATACTAAGTATAGAATATATACATATACACACATATTTATATAACATATATATAAGTATATTCACACATATGTGTATATATAATAAGTTACTTATTTAAGAATTTAGTGCTCTTTTCAATAAACAAAAACAAAGCAACAATAACAAAAATAAAACTTTATGTGCCTCTTCTGTTGGCTCCCAGAGGTCTACAGTCTCTCTGAGGAGTCTGAAGCCCACAGCATTGTAGGTATCTACTTCCCTTGAGGTCTTTTTTTCACAGTTTCTCTCTTCGACCTTTACCCAATCAATATTTGCTGATACTTAGAAGTCTCAGCAGTTGACCACTGAATTGTGCGTAAGTTCTAATGACCAATTACAGAATCTTGACTTCGTTATAAAATGCTACATATCACATAGTTTTCAATTAATTTTCTGTTTCCCTGAAATAACTTCTACAAGAGCAGTGGTATTCTGCGGTCTTCCAAATTATACCACATGCATTTACAATATTGCTTAGTACATTTTAAGTGTTCAGTATTATAGCATGAATTCATAAAAACAAAAATAGCTAGCATGGCAACTCTACTCAACACAGCAACACTAAAAAGAAAGACATAACCCACCTTTGGGGTTTGCAAACCATTTTTTTTGAATTACACTTTGATGACTTGCCCCTGAATTTGTTATTTTATATGATTTAATTAAGCTACCTTGTTCAGTATTCCCTGTAGCTTTTATGCTATAAAATATAAACCTCCCACACCTAGTATGCATAATTTGTTGTCAAATTAATGTTTCTATGAGAACTTTCAATTTTTAATATTCACAGCAATACTAAAAAGAAAGATAATACTAGAAAGAAGAAGTGGTTTTTACCATGAAATGTTCCTGAAATGCTGTCAAATTTCCCACTCGTGCAAGTAGAATAAAGACAATTTCCATCCTGTAAAATCTCACGCCAGTGTGGCTTCCATGCTACCCTTGACAGTGATATGGTTCTTCTCAAGTGCTTACCCTGTGTCAGACATTATCTTCTCCATCTTCTAGGTATTGCTTCATTTGCTCCACACACTAGCTTACAAAGATGCTATCTACATTAGCTCCATTGTGATGCATAAGAACGCCAGACTTCAAAAGATAAAGGACCATATTTCAAATAATACTCATAGGAAACTGCAGGACTCTCAGGTTGAACCCAAAGCTTATACTCTCATCTACAGTAATTTACAGTTGAAGGTATTGTTTTTCTTCCTAGCAAGAGTCATTCCGATGGTGTAGATTAAAGAGAAAGCAAAAGAGATAATCATTTAACTGAAAAAATGTTTTTTTTCTTTCTTTTATTGTTATAATTTGTGAGGTCTCACTGTGTAGACCAGTCTGACCTCAGACTCACAGAAATCCACCCGCCTATATCCCCTGAGCGCTGGGGTTAAAGTTGTCTCCCACTACACCTGGCCTGAAAATTCTGAAGTAATATCCTCTCACATGTGCCAGAAGTATGACCCTGGAAAAAAAAACTACAGTTTGGTAGACCCTGCACAACAACTTTGGGTATGTGGAGCTTACACTCGGAACAGCACATCAGGTTGTGCAGTGTTAACACCCTGAACACCGCCTTACAGGGTGTGCGGACTTTACACACTGAACAGCACCTTAGTGTGTGCAGAGTGCCCTCACTCCCATGCTGAAGCTTTCAGCATGTTCACCTCTCCATGCTGCTAACCTCTGCTCTTGGCCAGAGAATTAATAAACAGGAGGTTAGGGAGAATATAACACCTACAAGAGGAAGGGTACCTTGCAGGAACAAGACCATTACCCAGCCCAGGATAGCAGTGCAGGTATAAGAGACAAAGTAAGTTGAGATCACACCAAGAAGTGCTACGACATAAAACTCACCAAAGAGTTGAAGCTGAGATTAAGGATGGAAGGCACTCTAGAAAGTGGCTGTCAGGGAAGTTTCCAGAAAGGATGCTGGTGAGAGTCTAAGCAGAGAATGAAAGAGAAGTGGGTTTTACCATGAGATGTTCCTGAAATGCTGTCAAATTTCCACTGTGCAGGTGGAATAAGGACAATTTCCAACCTGTAAAATCTCACGCCAGCGTGGCTTCCGGGCTACCCTTGACAAGAAAGAAGCCTCTGAATGACTGGCCCTGCCAACGTGAGTGTGGGAACCACAAAAATGCTCCTGAGAGTCTCAGGTTGTTGGCAGCCATGGGAGGCCTGATGAAGTCCAGATGGGAACAGGTTCAAAGGCTGCTGGAGTGATTTCTTCAGCCAGAGAAACTTGATGAAAACCAAATAAAGTTTCACATTTCGAGAAGGCATTTATCTAACCAAGAGAGAACTTGTCAATTGAATTAATTCATCTGTGTAAACTTTGCAATAAAAACAGTACATCTAGAGTAATCAAAAATTACTTGAGAAATAAGAAAAAGTATCAGGGTTCAGATGGGAACAGATTTACATAGTATCAAATGTATGAGGTAGGCAGTCATCCAAATACAAGATTTTCTATGAAAAGTAAGGGACGGAGAGAAGAGACTAGAAAGTGTTGTTTGTGAGCAGGGGAAATACCAGGAGATGCTCATTTTCATTAGCTGCAAACCCAAGAATTAATGACTGAGGCAGAAAACCAATAGGCATCCTAAATCATTTAGAGATTTGGAAGCAAAGCAGAATGGGGCCCATATGACCCTGTGTGAGTGGGGTTGTGGGTGTGCCTGTTTGTCTGTCTGCCTGACTGTCTGTGAGTCTGTGTGGTGTATGTCATGTTCATGTGCATGTACACAGGGCTGGGAATGTAATAGAGATATACTACATTAAAGGAAACCTTATTGTTTAAAATTGGGAAAAATATACATGTAGCCTCAAGTTTTGAAAAACATTAAGACTTGAAACAAAGCAAAAGAGAAGGGCATCATCTAAGATAGATGTATAATTGCAATCAAGTGTTAATTGTGAAGGAAAATATAAAATAGGAATCATGACGCAGGCAAAGCAAGTTGAGGTAGTGAAGGTTTTGACTTAAACCATCATCTGTTTTGCCAAGGAAGGAGCTTGTGTCTTCTGTAGAAAGCCAAAAAAGGGAATTTTGAAAAATGAACGAGTGCGGTACAACTTTAGGAAGGCATGGATAAAGAATTCCCATTCTGGGTACAATGGAGGTGAGATCAAAACCACTGGACCCTGCCAAGTTCAAGTGTCTAGTTTCCTGCACCAGTCTCTATCTATGAATAGGCTCTGGGTCTTACTACAAGTGGGCCATGGAGGTCCAGTAAATGATGGAAGAGATCCCAGGTAGTTCTCATACCTTAGTGAATAGAAGGCACATGGAACACCTGTGAGGAATGGGAAGGAGAAAAGAGAAATCAAGGAAGTGGAGGTTATCACTTCAGAGAAACAGAGAGGCAAGGGCACAAAGCTCCAACATCCCTGTCAAAGGGCAGTGCTCAGATTGGAGAACGTCCTGAGAGACGATGAGGCCATGCCGTGCCCAGGGGATGTCAGCGTGCTGTAACTGGATGGAGGGGAGTATCAGCATGCAGTAACCCGGTGGAGCGTGCCACAGGTGGTGTGGATGTATCGCACCGAGGCCGGTGTGGAGATGGGAAAACACTCAGGAACCCAAGAAGGCCACAGCCACAAAGCATCTCCACTAGAACTTGTTGCTCTGGATTGGCCTGAAGCATGCCCTCCTGAGTTTCCATTGTGCTGTGGCTGTATTACCATACAGCAGGCATGAATTAATCGAAGCACGTGACTCCTGAAACATGGAGATAAATTAGCTAGGAAAATTGGGTCTTCGTGATGCAAGTTTGCTTAATGATTAGAGTGTACTCTAAATAAGCAGAACAACAAACTGATTGCCAAAAACTCTTTTAATGTCTTTTTAATTCATAAGGGTTAAGCACATAAAAGTCAGGATATTAAAAGCTAAAAGTTCTCATAGAAACATTAATTTGACAACAAATTATGCATATTAGGTGTGGGAGGTTTATATTTTATAGCATAAAAGCTACAGGAAATACTGCACAAGGTAGCTTAATTAAATTATATAAAATAACAAATTGAGGGGCAAATCATCAAAGTGTAATTCAAAAAAAAATGTTTTGCAAACCCCAAAGATGGGTTGTAAAACTTAACTCTAGAAAATAATGCATTTCAGCTTTTAAAATTCTAATAAAAATTATGTTTACCTCATTAATTTCCATAGCATAGCCTTGATACTCACTTGCACTGGAGATTTGAGCCTAATAGAACCCAACACAAGTAACTGGCTACTTTCATGACAAAGTTAATAAAGTTGTATGTAAAAATCAAAAATTCAAAACTAAGTGAATTTAAGGTATTTTTCTATAGTGTAGACTGTATTGGGAATATTTAATTATAAAGATGCTTGCCAATGTACCGCTTTGCTTCTGTGTTTTTCTCTATAACTGTTTGTTTGTAGGTGTGCGTTATGTAAACTTTATTCTGACCATGCAAAAATACTGTATATAGATAATATAGAAAGAGAAAGGAAGTAGTTGTGGCATTGTGGCCTTTACTGTCTCTCTATATGTGCTCCCCTGTAGCAGGCTCGTTGCTGCTGCCTGTTGTGCGATCCCCATTTCCCCGGGGGTGGGGGACAGGCGATGAGAAGATGCAGAGGCTACGACACAGAGTCCAGGAGATTCCAATCCAGAAGTTCTATATGATAAAAAAGGTTGGGGTTTTATGGGGTTAGGAAAATTACGCTGCCACAGGAACGTTTTTGGTTGGTCCTTTTGAAACTGGTGGTCACTGCTGGAGTGTTATGATTGGCTATGAGTATGTGTCTTTGGTAACCATGTCTTGGCCAATTTTGCTTACTCCTTGTGAGTTTGTATGTGCTTGCTTGTGCTTGCGCTATTACACTGCCTCATCTCATCCTTTTTATTTTACTTTTATTGAATGACCGAGTGGGAGTTATGGATTTTTTATAACCACACCTGGGGTATCCCCCCCACCTCCAGCATTTGGGGCTGTGCCTGTTTTAGGTTGGCTTGCCGGACAGGCTCTTACACATCTTTGACTATAAATCCTCAAAAGGTTGGGTCCCCAGAAGGTCCCAAGAAGTCAGAAGTAAGGGGAGACTTTTAGGAAAACTAGGGCTTTAAATGGTTTCCTGTATTTGCATTAGCCAAGTGTAGAAGGAGCTGCGGGCAGGTCTGCTTTTTGTCCTGCCTAGGACTGGAGGGCCTGATGTAGTCTCCAGGGGCCAAGATAGGAAGGAAGTATCGATGGTCCCTTGTTACTGCAGGACGCTTCATACAGAATCTCTGACTGAGCGACCCACTTCAGCTTCTAAGTGCGGCAGGAATAGCTCAACAAAATGGCCAAAAAAGGCAGCTTCTGCTCCAGGCTCTGCATGCTGTGGGTGGGAGGCCAGGTAAATGCGGAAACGGTGGGCAAGATCCAGGGCGGTGGCCCTCGCATGGGATTCACAGAACTTTTGCCAACTTCAAGGAGGCTGTGGTGGCAGCGCTGGCGGAGAAGGGAAGGCCCCATCCTCCAGGGAAGGGCACCATTCATGATGGGCCCCAGGAGGAGCCTGGGAGGAGGGGCAGCAAGTAAGAAAGAAAAAAAGCCCCAAAGAGGATAAGGAGGACCCAAAAAGCAAGCAAAAGGAAAAGGTCTGTCCATGCTGGGTGCCAGTGGTTGCAGGCTTGATGCTGCTGCTTGTTGTGTGATCCCATTTTTGGGGGGATGTGGGGAAGAAGGTGAGATGCGAAGGCAATAACACATACTCCAGGACATTCCTTTGATTGTAAAAAGGTCGGGATTGTCATGCGGTTAAGGAAATTAAGCCCGCCGCAGAAACATTTTTGGTTTGTTGGTCCTTTGGAAACTGGCGATCACTGCTGGCGTGTTGTGATTGGCTAGGAGTGCACATCATTGGTTACTGGGTTTTTGGTCCGCTGACAGGTTGTTTTGGATAATTTTGCTTATTAATTGTGAGTTTGCGTGTGCTTGCTTGCGCTTGCGCTATTGCCCTGCCTCACTCCCCATTGTTTTCAGGACAGCAAGACTAGAACACTGTCTTCTCTAGAGTGCATCTGGTGGTCTTAGGGAACTGGGCCCTCTGAAGCTCCATTCCCTCTGTAGGAGACAGAGGGAGCAAGAGCGCTGTCCAGCCTGGGAACCCTGGGGAAGCTGTTACCTCCCACCTGGCAGAAGTAGAGAAAGAAATGAAAGAAGAAACGCAGGACATACAGTAAAATCTTGAAAAGAACGTCCATTTGCTTATCCGTCATATTGCAACCATTATAATTATTAATGCAGCATATATAATAAGCATTATACACAGTAAGCATTATTATTATTAATTTTCAGTCAGTTCCAATTAGTATTAAATTTGAAGTACTAGTACTTACTCTGTGACCCTTTAGATTTAATATGCAAATATGTATTCTTTTGGTATAAAATGAGAACACTCTGAAGCATCCACCCCACAAGAGAAGCACACAGACGAGCACAAAGATAAACGTACATTTGCTTGAATTTCTCGTTCCCATTTTATTTGTATGTCAAAAGACAGCAACCCAAAGAACAACAGAAGTCTGTTAAGGGGAGCGGAGGGAGCGTGTAAATTCCTGAGCGCGTAGACTCCCTGCCCACACTTCAAACCACCTCTTCAAAAAGGGCACAGCGGCCTGCAGTTTTCACTGAATAAAATCTATTCAGCCGCATTCCTCGGCAATGAACTCTACGTAAGATTAATGGAAAAAAACAAAGCCTTTGTCCATTTACTTTAATATCCCCCCCTCCCCTGCTTTTTTGCTATTGCCAAACAAACAGAAGGCCACACGTAAACCGCCAACCCCACAGGACGGTCGAACAAGTGTTCTTGAGTGTTCAAAAGCACGGTGGTGTTTCTACAATTCAGCAACAGGAGGCTTAGTCGGTCTCTTTTGTTTTAATTCTTCCCCAGGCACCACAAGGCCACATAAGGAGGGGGAGGTCCCTGGAGTGGATTACATTTTCATCACCGTCGAGGATTTTATGGAGCTGGAGAAAAGCGGTGCTCTCCTCGAAAGTGGGACCTATGAAGGTAAGCACAGGGTCTTGCTAAAATTCGGAGCTTATTGTGTCATGTGACTGGCGGGCATTGGGACAACAGGTCACAAATACACCGGTCGTTTGGGTCGAAGGGCTTTAATCAAATAATTCCCGAAACTTGCTAAGACAAATCTGGATTATTTCCACTCCTAAATTGCTGAGAGAAACGTGTGTCTGTCACCTCAGCGGCATAACTCTGGGATTGCCTCCTGAGGTTCAGCTGCGGTCTTCCAGAGGAAGTGCTCTTTGGTGGCATCCGAAAGAGGTTCCAGTCTGTCACTATTTATCTTGCTTTCTCAAGTGGCTATATTTCCCAGGTCCTCACTTACCTCCCGTGCAAAATCATGAGATAGGAAAATTTTGATCTGTAGGCGAATTCTGAATTCTACTGCAGACACAAGTCTCCTTGTGTGCTTGGGTCAAATTTGAACAAAGGCAGAGTTGTACAAAGAAGTCTCGCTGCAAAGGACACGGAAACTTGAGCCAGAATGTGCCTCCGTCTCGAACCTGACTTCTTAACTTCCCTCTGAACATAAGTCATGTTGCTGAAACTTAATGTTATTTTTTTTATTTACAAAAAGATAGTGTTAGCTTTGAAAAACAGAAGTAAATAGGATGAGGATATGGTCATGTTTGTACATGCATATTTAAAACTAACAAAAACAGAAATAGTTCATTCTTCAGTGTTATATGTTTAAAGTGCATTATCATTCAGTGTGGAGAGGAAACCTGTTTTACTGAGCCTCAGCTCATGTTGCTCAATAATAATCACAAAACTTGTAATCTATGCATGTGCTTCGCCCGCCCTACAGCTGAGTTCTGCCAATCGTCATCAGTGGCCGTACACTTCCTCCTTTACTGACTTTGAGATACGGTTCAGAGAACCCTCATCCAGTAACTGATGGAAACAGATGCGGAGATCCAGAGTCAAGCACTGGGCTGAGCTCCATGTTAAAGAGAGGGAGTAGGGATGGTAGGATTGGGGTTGGGGGTCAAGGTTACGTCAGGGAAACCGACAGAGACAGTCGAGTTGGACTCTGATAGCTAGGGGGCCTCCATGGGAACTGCATAGGTCCTCTGCCTGTGTATGACAGTTTTGTAGGCTGCTCTGTTTATGGGGCGCTTCACAGTGGGGTCAGGACCTGTCCCTGGTGCTTGAGCTGGCTTTTGGGAACCTACTCCCCATGCTGGGTTACCTTGCCCAGCCTCAAAGCAGGGAAAGGAACTTGGTACTGCCTCAACTTGATGTGCAAGGCTTTGTTGAAGCCCACAGGAGGCTGCCCCTTTCTGAGGGGAGACAGAGGAGGAGTGAAATGGGGGCAGGGGAAAGCCAGGGGAGGGAGCAGGAGAAGAGGAAGGAGAGGAAACTGCAGTCAGGATGTAAAATAGGTAAAAAAAAAATTAATTAACAAATAGAAAAAAAGAAGCCTTGATATTGTGAGGTTGTTCAAGGCATTAAAATCTTTTCCATTATTTAGTATTCTTAAATGAATTTAGGTTGAAAATGTTTCCTAAATGACAACAGAGGCCTTTACTTTCGCTACACATTTAGGAACTAGCTAGGAATATCTAGAAAATGATCCAATGCATTAATCATAATAAACAGATAATAAAGATTGATTTAAAGCATTTTAAATAAGGAAAATTTAATAATATAAAGTTGTTTCAAGTCACTGATATAAAGTGCTCTCTCTATAAATCAGAAAATAATTATATCAAATAAATCAGAGGGAGTGAACAGTGAGTTATATAGAATACTTTCCTTTGGGCTGTGTGATAGTAGCATTAATTATTTTTTATGCATTCTAACAGTAAGGTACTACATTTAATAACTTTATTCACATATCACATTTGTATAGTGAAGAACCAGGATCATACAAGATCCTTCCAAGACTGTGATGAATGATACAACATCTTGTCAATGCAACATGTCTGTGAGCCAGGAAGAAGAGAGGCATTAGAAGACCGTATGCTCATGTTACATCTCTGTACTTATTGTGATCGAATAGTTGCTGTGAAATTTTACAACAATAATTTAAAATCTACTTTAGATTATGCTTTAGGTCCCAAATAAATCTAGAAGGGAAAAGAATCTGATCCAACATAATGAAATTTTGTGGCAGGGTGGTTGTCCTGATGCTTTTTAGTGTCTTTTCAGAGCTAGGTATAGTTTGAAGGTCTAGCACCCCTTGTAAACCACAGCAGGGACTCCAGTGTATGCAGAACTGATTGCTGAATGTAAGCCCGGTTCCCATAGAGGACTTTGTCACAGGTGTCCACACACTGTGCACCTGGAGAAATAAATGCACATCATCTCTTTGGCTGGAGAGATGGCTCAGCGGTTAAGAGCACTGCCTGCTCTTCCAAAGGTTCTGAGTTCAGTTCCCAGCAACCACATAATGGGTCACAACCATCTGCAATGAGATCTGGTGCCCTCTTGAGGAAGAGACCTGGTCAGTCATCCTCATCCACTTAGACCATGAAACCCAATATGAACAAGTTCAACAGAACTGCCATGGACGGACTGCCCGTGCATGCTTCAGCATCGCCAGGACATACATTTCATCCATTTCATTCATTTGCTAGATAACATAGATAGCTGGTTAGAAACCTGGAGAACATTCTCAAACCTTGGGATTATTCAGTTTGTCTTATAATTCCAGCTAAGGAGAAAGTAAAATTCACCTTCGGTTGCATTCCTTTGGTACTGGTCTAACCTGGACCCTCTACTCACAGATTCTTGCCAAGAAAGATACTGGTCTAACCTAGAGCCCCTACTCATAGGTCCTTGACAAAAAAAAAAAGGGATGCCTTTTTGACCATTGGTGTTCAGAGTGTACAGGGGATGCCTTCAGCTGTTGGTTCTCTCTCTCTCTCTCTCTCTCTCTCTCTCTCTCTCTCTCTCTCTCTCAGAGTGTACAGGAATGCCTCTGAGTATACAAGGGATGTCCTCAGATTTTGGTTCTGTCTCTCAGAGTGGACAGAGGATGCCCTCAGCTGTTGGTTCTCTCTCTCTCTCTCTCTCTCTCTCTCTCTCTCTCTCTCTCTCTCTCAGTGTACAGGAAATGCCCTTTGACTGTTGGCATTCACAGTGTCCTCCGCTGTTCTCTCCTCTCTTTCTCTCTCTCTCTCTCTCTCTCTCTCTCTCTCTCTCTCTCTCTGTCTCTCTCTGTCTCTCTCTCTCTCTCTCTCTCTCTCTCTCTCTCTCTCTCTCTGTGTGTGTGTGTGTGTGTGTCCAGGTAATGCCTGCAGCTGTTGGCGCTCTCTCTCACAGTGTCCAGGGGATGCCCGCAGCTGTTGGCGCTCTCTCTTGGTGTGTACAGGGAATCCCTTGCATTATTCAACTAGTTATGAAAGACCTCAGAGCTTTTCTATTTTAAACTCTTGTAATAGCTGCCTTTCTTACGGTCTCAAGTTTTCCTTCCTAAAAGCCCCATTTCTTGAGATCCATCTCCTTTACAGTGTCTGGGCTTTTGTTTCCCTTCTACCTTGCAATGCTCTCCCCTATCTCATGGGTTCTGTAGAACCCTTCCTTAATCAAACTGGAAAAGCCATCTTCAGCATTCTTTGCATACACCAGAGAAAATGCAGAGTTGTTCTCGGCATTAAGGTCGTGGACTTCCTCTTAACTATGTGGGATCCTTAGCAATAAAAAGTGTTCCCCAAATGCAATCTGAAAGTCTCTACAGCCTGCCCACTCACGAGCTGGAAGAAGAATGGGTTCTCCCACTAGCTTGTGCAATATGCCTCATCCCTTGTCCTGAACAATAGGAGCTGCCTTCCTTTTTATTAGCAAAAATCAAAAAGATACTCTCCATACTGCCTGGTTTAGCTACTCATCATTGAGAAAAGCATTTCTATTGTTCCTGGGCTTCTTTACTCCTGGCACTTGATCTTATAACAAGAAATGCCCACCTTTAAAACAAGTGTGAGGAAAAAAAAAGGAGTCATTTAAGCAGTTTTCATAGAGATGCTTTTATTTCATTGCTAATTCTAATTTAATCCTGGTGGACAGGTGTAACCAAAAGGGAATTTGTCTGTTATTTTATTGATCAGACATCAAAAAGACTCTCCTAACTTATATTTCTGCCTCTGGAGAACTCGATCAGGCATCCTTCTCCAAAGAACAGTTCTGCTAGCGGAGGAAGACAAAAAGGAAGGTCTCAGTATGTTGCTGTCATCCTCAGCTAAGCCACACACCCCGGCAGAATTGGGATTGATTTTTAAAGCCTTCATTACTGTTCCGGCCATGCCTCCCTGAAGGCTTCATTTCGGTTCACCACAGGACACCTGCTACCTGGCCCTGTAGGTGAACGACCTTCGAGACTTGAGTGACAATGCCGGGGAATGTCAGTGAAGGGGCCTTTTCCAAGGCCTGGGTAGCATGCTCCTTACTGTTCATCTTCAACCAGGTTCATCATCACTTTGATTTGATGTGCCAATAACTTGTTAATGGTACTGTCATGGTTACCGAAAGAAAACCCAGCCATGAGCCTTGTCCTATGGTGAAGGATGCTAGGAAAGCCATAAAGACTGAAGCTGTTGGCTTCCTGTGAAACACAAGCCACAGAACACTTCAGATAAAAGCCAATCACCTTCTCGTAAGCAAATTCACTTACAAATAGGTGTGATTTTATTGAGTAGTTTAATACTCTACTGGTACTCTAAAAGGCTCTAATTTTAGGAGATAACTGAAGGCTATAGCAATAGCCTATGTTCTTTTGGGAACTTTTCAAGTTTCCGGCCAACAACCTGAAGGGAGGTTTTTCATTTCTAGAGTGGGTTTGTGTTAGCTGGTCAATAGTTCTTGAGGAAATACCTTTCTGGGATGATAATGTTTACTAAAATATACATGATATGTAGTAATATTTCCTAATGGCTTTTCCAAGCATCTTAGTATTGATGGTCCATCCTCCCTACCTCTCTTTTTGTATTTCCCTCCCCCCTCCTTTCCCAGGTAAGTTTCCCTCCTTCTGTTTTTCTTCCTTGCTCTTCACGATACCTGTGTCTTACTGTTCACTCTGCAGAGATCCCAAGCTCCCTCTTTCCCCACAGTTTCCTCTTACTTTCCTGGTTCCTCCAGGTTCTACACCCCCATCTAAAGATTTAGAGCTAAGATCCACACATGAAAGAAATCACAAGGCGCTTGTTTTCCTCGTCCCACATTACCTCACTCAATACACTACACTCTAGTCTCATCCATTCATGAAAAGAAGCCCAGCCTTCGGTACCTACCCATGTGCTGAGCTGCCCAGAACTCCAAACAGTGACTCTCGCTCCTTCCTCGTCTTCCTCTGGTCTGCGATGCTATAGTCACGGTCCCACTCATCCCAACAAGCCGTTTCTCTCCTGAACTTCGCCTAGATGGATTTCACTTCACGGATACCCTCAGCTCATCTCGTCCTTTCCAGGACTTTCTTTACCTTGTATTATCCACGATTATATTTTTCTTTTTTGATTTTCAAGTACAGCAAAGCAATTTTAAATCTATAGACGAGATTACTGATCAGAAAATTAAATGTGTATTTTAAATGGGCATTAGCCCATTCATTAAACTACCTGTAGTGGTTTCAATGAGCAATGTCACCCATGGGTTGAACACTTGCTCCCCCCATAGGTCACACTGGGCAATTAAGGAAACTTTAATAGGTAGAGCCTTTTTGGAGGCAGTACGACCCTGACAAGTGGACTTCAAGGCTCTCTCTCTGTATCCCTCTCTCTCCTCCCATTCCTTCTCTCCCTCCTCTTTTCCCTGTCCTTCCTGTATGTGGAAGGAGATGTTATCAGCAAGCTTCCTGCTCCTGCTCCAGTCATACATATGCTATGTCTTCCCCACATAAGGAATCTGTCCCCTTGGAACCCTTTCTTCTTAAGTTGCGTTTGGTCATGGTATTTTATTAATGCAATAGAAAATTAACCAATCCACTCTCTGAACTGTTAAGGGGGATCAGATAGATTATACTAGATTATTGACGTATTGACCCAAATCAAGTACAAATGCAATGTCTACCTCCTCCTTCACATTATAGTTTCACTGGTCATGGAAATTAACCTACAGATGAATTTAGTTTATCATAAACAACATAGATAGTTTCCCAAGTAATTTAATGATTAAACTCTGGATTTCAAATTTCTCAAATATTTACACTGATGACAGCTATAATTTCTGAATCCTATAAAAATGTAAGTATTAAAGAGATTTTTTTTTTAGGAAAAGGATCCAAGTACAATGATAGACAAATGAATAAACTTTATACAAATTCATTTTATACTGCTGTGTTAAATCAAAATCTAAATTTTATTTTTAGCTTGACCTTGGAGTTGCTCTTGAAATTCTGAGTCTCTAATCCCAGTTCAAATAGCGCTGGGATAGAGGTAGTCCAAGAAAATCATTATGAAAGCCATAGATAATGGAGGAAAGCCATTTCCTCTGTCCGGGAAATTTTCAGTTTGCAGAAATGTAAGCAATAATTCCTCCGTAATGCTCAAATTGGTGCTGAGGATTTTGTTATTTCAGGAGACCAAAATGAAGCTAAATTTTATGTTTCCTCTTTCTCTTGTGACCTGCTATAAGAGAAAAATTTCACAGTATAGTAATAACCTTGATCATAGGAGCAAAATTGTGGAGCTTGCTGACAAAGTGGACTAGCTTTTCTTACATCTTCAAATCAAACAGGGTTTATTGTTTTTTTTTAATTTTTCATTTTTGGACCACTTACTTTTATGAATGATTCTAGCTCAGAAATTTGAACATGCTTTAAAGAACACGGGACATCTATCCACAATGCTCTTTTATTTTGAGTACTAGGGATGAAATACTTAGTGAGCTCTTTGTCCTTCTTTGTGGTCTTACAGTGCCAGGTGTTTGTTTAGATTGTTTGTTGTTGGTGTTTTCTTTGGGAATGAGGGAAATGGTTGAATTGTCTTCAGTGGCTTTGAAAGAGATGCCATAATTTTTGCATGCTGCTTTTCTCCTAAATAATAAAGCTAAATGTGCTGTATGGGAAAAAGAAAATGTAACAAAATTCTCCTTTATTTTTTGGCACTTGTAAGTCCCAAGTTCTCAAAATGTGCAATGTGAATTTCTAATCATGTATCTCATTAAAATTAACTTAAAAAAATGACTCAAGAAATAATTGACTGATTCATTATGATCATGTAAACTTTACATTTAACTGAACTATTAAGATTGAGGGAAATGAAATTAGTCTTTTTATGTCACCAAAATGGCTTCATCAGTTAGTCAGCATACTACTAGTCCTTGTGGCTTTCACTTAGCTGTAGCAAAAATGAACAGGCATGGTCCTTGGGGGACACTTGGTTAATAGTCCCAAGATGGTTCACCAAGGAACTCACCTCTTTAACTGTCTCACGACGAATAACAACATCAGTAGAAATCTAGTGTTTAGAAACCATGATGTTCACAGTTTAGTTAATTTCCTTAAAGGTCCTATTTTCAATCATGACAGTTTTTAACTCTGACATATACTCCCTTCTCACTTTTGAAACAATTTGAGAATTACATGGAAAAACAGTTACCATACTGAATTAACAAAAGTATATGAGTTTAAAATTTATTTCTCTCCACTGTGTTGACAAACAGAATGTCTTAGCCTCTGCTGATTGGATCATTAAACTATTTCCTTAAGTGGACAAAATGATTAAAAAAAAAAACCTCTCATAATAAGTTGAGTATGCCATAATTTTACTTTATATATTTGCAACCGTGGATATATATTATACTGTGTTCTCTGGGTCTGACTATTTTTATTAAAAATTTCCACCTCCTCCCCTCCTCCTATTTCCCTCCCCCTTCCCCCATTCCCCCCTCCATCCACGTCTAGGAAGGTGAGCATCCAAACAGACTAGGCTCCCACAAAGCCAGTACATGCAGTAGAATCAAAACCCAGTGCCATTGTCCTTGGCTTCTCAGTCAGCCCTCCTTGTCAGCCTCGTTCAGAGAGTCCGGTTTGACAAAGAGACTCAGTTCTTTCATTCTACAGGAAATATTTCCCAAGAGCCTTGGTCAAATTGAAGGCAGTTTCTCCAGAGTAACCTCTTCATTGTTTCTTACTGTCTCTTGGGTTTGACACCAATACACCCCAAAGCCATTCTCAGAGTGGTCGACTATCCCTTTCTGCCCACACTTTTCAGAGGCATATCCTAACAACCAGGCATTTGACAATGTCAAGATGACTTCCACCTCTGCAAAAGAGATGTTCGCAACTGACTTTTAGATCTAGGAAAGAAAAGCTTCCAAGACTTTCTTCCTTTATCTCTTCTGTACTCCTGATCTCGGAGGAGACTAGATTGGTTGCTCTCACGTGTGTTTCTTTCAGGGAGGCAAAAAGCTTAAAAAATGAGGGAAAAGTCGCCCACTGGTTTTCATTGCCTAAGCAAAGACATTATTTGAAGAGACCATTAATCTCAATTTCCAGCCAAGTTGTAATAGATAGAGTAGTTTTTACAAACGATTTTGTTAAATGAAACTTTTATCCAGACTGGGCGCAAAACCACAATCTGAAACTTTGATGCTTCAGTTGGTTATGCTGCAAAACAGACAAACAGTCGGACAGACAGAGTGATGTTATTGAGACTCCCCTGCTGCCTGGATTGAAAAGATGTTGTTTTAGATGTTTCACAACGTATGAAGCTTTTCCTTGCTGAAGTTTTGAATGTCCTGGCAATTTGGGCAGCTCACTGCCACCACTGAGATAGCATGGGATATGCCGAACCTGCCTGTTATTCACCTAATAATAGCTCGTTTATAACTGCTCTGTCATCTGGGTTCACAAACAGAATCGATTCGCCTCCGCTAACTGGATCACTGTTTTCAAGTCCTCTAAACCGGTGCCATAAGTAGACAAAACTGAATAAGAGCATTTATAATAAGTATGTCATAGGTTTAGTTTATGGTTGTAGTTGCTTATATGTTACAATATATTATATAGCAACCAGACAAAAATAAGCAAAATTAAATCAACAAATTATGTCTGTATGGAAGAGCACTTGCTGATCTGGCAGAGAAGCCAGATCTGACTCCCAGGAGTATGTCAGCAGACTCACTGCTGCCTGTCCCTTGAGAACACACATACAGAACACATGAGTTAAGAAGATACACCTAATCATGAATACATACAAGTGAAGATAACTGTTTCCACGAAAGAGAATTGTCCTTTCTCGCTACAAATATGAGTTGTCTGGAGTAAGCAGTTTCCACCAGTGACTAGTACAAATGGGTAGCTTGGTTTAGCCTGTGTCCCTCTTCCTTAGCGACGGAGATTTCTTCCTGTTTGTGACTATGGCAAGCGCATGTCTGCCCCTCTTAGCATCTTCAACCTGCCTTTCAGTTTCCTGCCAGCTCATAGACCTCTTCTTTCATTTTAAGACACCAACCCAAGAAACAAGCCCATGAAACTTCTGACTTGTCTAAAAGCACACCTGCTGTCACTTTCTATTTTCTCCCTGTGACTCATTTTCTTTTAATGGGTATATTTAAATATTCTATATTCATTGGCATACTTGTTGCCAGTATCCCTAACTGTAATATAAATTTCAAGAAGTCCGATAGGTTTTTTGGATCACTAGTAATTTCCATGTTTGAATGATCTCTGGTACTAAAAATGGCTTGGGATATGTAGATTCTGTGAATGAATTCATGCCTTGATTCTGTCTTAAAACTCATACCCCCTCATAGACTTTGGCCTAGATTAAAGCAACAGAACATATTTATTTCCTAGTAACCTAAGCATCACCAATGATCCCCATTTTGGTGTGTTGTTCATGTTTCTCTCTTGATATTTTACAAGTGAAACGCTGCATCTGAAATTTAGTTCTTATCTTCCCAAGGCCATTCATTGTCATCTGGTTTCCCCTACACTTATTCATAGCAAACCAAATCACTTGATAGACTTAGACAGAAAATACAACCACCCTCAACCTCACCACCCTAACCTTACCACCCAGTCCTCACCTCCCATCCTCACCCCATTCCCAACTTTCCATCCTCACTCCATCCCTACCTCCCATCCTCACCCCATCCCTACCTTTCCATCCTCCCCTCCCATCCCCACCTCCCTATCCTCCCCTCCCATCTCCACTTCCCCATCCTCACCCCATCCCTACCATTCACCACTTCTCTCTGGATTGGAATACTTATCTTTACTCATCTCTGGTTTTTTCAATAAGTTTTTCAAAGAATTCATTGCCTTTTGCTATCAGAGAGTAAATGGAGAGATGGAAAACAGAGTAATAAGACAAAAAAGGGAGGGAGAAGAAGAAAGGGACATAAAGGAAAACAGTAAGTCATAATCTCATTCTAAAACAAAGAAATACCAAAGTTTTATTACTTGTGTACACATGTGTTCAGAATTTACTCACGCTTGTGGCTATTTTTTTAATGAACTATTTGTGTAGTCTTGTATTCCACCATTGCTAGGAAAATGGTTAAAAAGAATAAGATTTTATCAGATGCTCAAACTGTTGCTAAAACAATCTACTACTGCATTAGGCGCGCTCTTGTCCTTTACGAAGAGTGCCTTTAAATCTCATTGGAAAGGTTGATGCCACAGTTACTGGGAGAAAGAACAGGCCTGAATAATACATATTTAACTCTGAGTCGATGGTAACCCAGATACATTGTGGACTCAGGAATGAAGATTCTTAATGACACTTAGCGTGATGTGAGCCTGAGAGGGTTTGGAAAACAGAAGACAATACTTGAGCCTGGATATCGTAGCGGGTTTTCCTCCTTTTTCCTGCGCCTGCATGCCCTCTCCACGGATGCCACAGCAACAGGGCGCACTGGGCTAGAACAACCTGCCTCTGGGCACTGTGCTCTGGTCCTGGGTCAGTGCATTCAGATCCAACAGGTTTCTCTACCAGGCCCCTCAGGATCGCTGCCAAGGGGACTCAACACTTCCTGTTTCTGCCCCACTCTTTGGGTATGACATAACCTTTTCAGCGAAATTTGTAGTGAAAAGAATTTCCCATGCAGATGCCTGGCTTTTATGGATGAGCAAATATATCTGCCGAGGGTGAAATGTGTCGAATTGCAACAGGGCAGTTGCTGACACTCCTGCCTTCCAGGACATCGTCCGCCTGGACAAATGGTGTTCATGGAGTAGATTGCTTAAGTCCTCTCCACATTTCTCTCACATTCCATCGCAGTTTCTTGAGGGCTTCAGCTCTAGAAGAGAGTCTGTGCTTTGGTATATGTGAGTGGAAAGGGTGTTCCGTGATCTAGGGTGCACACCCGCTGTCAGTCTGTGAGACTCTGTGCTTTGGTATTTGTGTGTGGAAAGGGTGTTCCGTGATCTAGGGTGCACGCACACTGTCAGTCTGACAATTGGATAAAGGGTGAAAACACAAAATCTGTACAAAGAAAGGCAAAGTGTGTGTCCTTCAGGGCTGCCGTTGACTGGGGTCACACCTCCACCCTCCAGAAAGCGATAGGAGAATGCAGCAGAGCACAGCCCAGCTGCCGACTCTTCCGCACGACCGTCAGCTGTCCAGAGAAGAAGGGAGCATATGGAGAAAGGCTGTTTTCTACAGTTCTACAGAACAGTTTTGCTCAAAAACTAGCATGTACAGGCTTGAACTTCTGAAGGGTAGGAGCAGAAATCACCACCCAAACAGATGACTCTGTCTGTTGGAAGGACCAGGCCAATGGGAAGCTTTTCTGAATACAAATTATCTTAGCTGTATTCTGTCTGGAAGCAAGTTATGTTATATATTCAACCTGATACTCAAACTACTATTTTATTAAGTTAAGTAAGCAATTAATTTATAAGTGCAAATAAACACAGTGTTCCTTTATGCTCTTAACATTCTAAGCCAGTGAGTCTCAACTTTCCTGAGGCTGCATCCCTTTAATACGATTCCTCATGTTCCTCATGTTGTGGTGACCCCCCCCCCCCACAACCATAAAATTATTTCTGTTGTTATTTTATAGCTGTAATATTGCTACTATTCTGAATCATTACATAAATATCCAGCAGGCAGGTAGTCTTAGGTCACCCTTGTGAAAGGGTCATTTGACCCTACGGAGGAGTCATGACCCACAGGTTGAGAACCAATGTTCTAAGCATCTACAAATATATTTAAGGAAAATTACTAGTCACCAGTTATAATGAACTGAAGACTGCATGTTCTTTTATCCCGCTGACAGCTGTCATATTTTTAGCCACAAGTTCCGCACGGAATATCTGAAAAACAACTGGCATATGTGCTAGATTTAAAGTAGACCCATAAAACTACTGGTGTCCATTACCGAATTGTTAAAAATAGGTAATATGTTGATAAAGGGAAAATTCGCAAGCTAGCTCATTCTGTTTTCAGTCCCGTCACATAGTTTCTTGATTTTCATTTTCTCTCTGGGATGCTCGCTCTCGCCTGGGGTTCATGGGAGTGAGTGAGGCAGGTCACTTCCCTCAGTGCCTCTCTCTGGGGCTGGAAAATAAACAATACCTAGCGATCTTGGCACAGCTCCGTAAAAGATTCACATGTGCAGCGTGATTCATGCACTCACCTTAGGAAGAAAACACGCTCAGCAAGTCAGAGAAGCTTGTTTTTATTTATTCAGAAATACTTCATTCAGCGTCATGAGCCTGCCTTCACGGTAAACTCGATTGCAGTACACTTTTTAAAACTTAAGAGAGAGGGAGACGGAGACGGAGGGAGGGAGAGAGAGAGAGAGAGAGAGAGAGAGAGAGAGAGACCACACAGGCCACAGTGTGCTGTACTTTGGAACCACTGTTGCAGAGTGCTGAAAGCTACCTGACGTGGCTGCTCCTTGTGTCCACCAGGAAAGCGTCAGGCGCTCTTAAGTTTGGCATCAGCCCTGCAACCCCATCAATTCAATACTCCTTTTATTCTGTAAAAACAATTAGACCTCTTTGAATTTTACTTTCCACATTTAGAAACGTCTCTTTCTACAGAACTTTCTAATGTTTTGTGTCTATCAAAGGCTCATTGGCATCATGGTTCTTTTTTGTTTGGTTTGTTTTTGCGATCCTTTGCTTTCTTCTAAGAATGGAGAGCCCTGTGTGATTCTGTATGCTATAATTACCTCACAACTTGACTCTTCAGCAGCTTCTGGCAACTCCTTAACTCCGCCTTCTTTCTCCCTGTATTCAATTTGACTTTCCTGCCCAGTTATAGTCTGCCCTGCCATTGGCCAGAGAATCTTTATTCATCAACCAATAAAAGCAACACATATTTGCATCATACAGAAGGGCATCCTACATCATCCAAGTTTTTATATTATTAGACTCAAGAACTATTAATAATTGAATGTATTCTTTATATTCCTTACTATAGTTTCTTACTCATTTACTTCACATTTTATGTTTTGTTTTAATTAGATATAATTGTATTAAGGAAAAATGCATCACAATGCCCTTTTTTCAGGAAAAAAGTGATTAGCATATAAATAATTTAGGAGACTACAAGCATTTCTATCAGTGAATGAATGAGTCACGACTGCCTCAAAATACCAGAATATTTGTCAAGATTCTGTCAGGGCAGCAATATGTTAATTGTGAAATCTCAATTATGAAATCATAATTATGAAATTATGAGTGAGAGGCTAAGAGGCTGAAGTGGAGATTACGAGGAGGAGACATTTGGGGGCATCTGGGTAGTTAGAGTCCCCGAGAGATGGTGGATGATGCCAGTTCTTGCTAAAGAAAGAATGGACTCAGTCTGCACCACTGGTATTTGCCACCCTTTTTGTTCTCTTGGTTCCCTCCAAGCTTATGAGCTGCTGGCACTTGAAAGACTGATATAAAACCAAACTCCTGGCTCAGAGGAAGGCAATTGTCTCATGGAGGACAGTGAGAAGTTCCTGATCTGTTTGACGTCAGTTAAGCTATTCTAGTGCCCACCACAATACTGTCAGAATTTGCAACAACGATTTTAAAAAGTTATTAAAATACCCGAAATGTGAAAGACAGACATTGAAAGGCTGTGGTGCTTTGATGAATCAAGGCATTGGCAGAGAGCTTAGAGGAAGCCACAGATGCTTGTCGAATTGTGTCGGAGTTATAAGTTCAAATGCTCGTATTAGACATATGGTAAGCGTGGTGCTACAGTTACTGACCTCCTCAGGATATATGTCCTGTTTCTAATAATGTTTTTATTTATTCTTTGTAAGTCTCATGTGTTTATGTAATCTATTTTGACATATCTGTCCACCAGTACCTCCCGTTCTTGTCTTCCACACCATTTCCCGGGCAACTTTATGGCCTCTTCATATGATTGTTATTAATAACCCATGAATCCAATTAAAATGCTGCCAATATATGCGGTGAATGAGAATGAGGGCACCCGCTGGGGCATGAGCAATCCCTAAAGGAAAGTGACATCCTCTGCAGCTACCAACTGACAAGAGCTCCTCCAGCAAAGGGCGCAGACGCTGGGGACCAGGCGTCTATAGTTTTGACTCACCAGCTTTGTGCCAGCGTTATACAGGTCGCCGCAGCTGCTGGGAGCCGACAGGCACAACACGCATGCTCTTTCTAGAAGTTGGCGTTTCACAACCCTCCTCTTCCTCATCCTCCAGCTGTGACATTATCTCCTCCGCCCCTTCCATGATGTTCCCTGAACTTTGAATGGGAGGAGGTTTATATAGATGATTCATCCCACAGCTGAGCACTCACAGCTACTTATATTCATATGATACAGTTTAATCATATTCATACACCAGTACATCCTTCCACTTCTTTGTATGGTTCCCGACTCCACCTCCCTGCCAACGTTATGTCCTCTGCTTCTTTATTGTTATTAAAAAAAACCCTTGAGTCCAGTTAGTGCTGATAATTTGTAGAGTAAGCAGGTAAGAGACCAACAAAGAGTATCTTGGTCAACCACTCTTCAGGTCACAAAAGAGCTTTCTGTGTCCAAAGTTGATGGGGGGGGGGGAGGGTAGTGAAAACCTAGAATTATAAATATTAGGAGGCAGTTTGACAGAATTATCATTTATATATTTAAAAAATGCTAGGTCTTCTCTAGGGCCTATGATCTCAGGCATGGTTTTTTGTTGTTGTTGTTGTTGTTTTTGTTTTTTACGAGGTTTGCAGTACCAGGTATGAAATTTCTCCTGTGGAGCTGGCTTCCTATCCAGTCATAGAGCGGCTACCCACAACCAGCTTGCCACAATTGCACAACTATTATATGCCCTGCATTTTAGCAAATGATAAACAGGACAAGATAGAACGACATAGATTCTGACCGACCTTGAGGAGTGTAACAAGGATAAGCAATAAATACACAGAGGAAAACAAGGAAATAATTTGCAGTAGCCATGGCTGTTGAAATAACACACAGAACGCCATGCTACGTAGTTGCTGAGGTCTCAATAAGAGCTCTTTTGACAGTGTTGTTCTAAAAGGCAGACTGGTATTAATTATATCATCAAAGCATCAAAGCAATCCTGGACGCTACTTGACATATACTTTCTCCAATTTTCACCATGCTTTTTCAATAACATTATTGTGTCCAATATTTTCATAGAGGGTAAACCTGCAACTCCAAAATGCTTAGTGACTTGAAGGCAGTCTCTCAAGGAGTAAGTTGGCAAAGTTGTGATTGTCTCCAGCATTCACAGATGCAAGGTCCAAGATGAAAGGAAGCCCTTCCTTTTAAGATTGGCAGCCAATGACTAGCTTTGCCCTTCTTTTTCTTTCATGTTTAGATGCTGGACATTCAGTCTCTATTCCTCTAGTTGTGTTCTGGGATCTGCGATTTCCTCCCGACTCTGACCTCCCATCATTTTAAACCAGTGTTCCTTAAAATGTGCCTAGTAGAACGTAAGACGCATGAACGTCTTCCCTCTTAGAGGGAGGATGCTCTCAGTGGTTGAATAAGTTGGAAAATGTAAAACACAGTCTATTGCATCTTTCTTTGACAATCCATAAAAAAGTCTGTATTAAAGCCCTGCAATAAATAAAGCCATGTGACTCTGTGTTGCCAGCACAAGTTGCTAGCCTCTTATAACCTGTGTTCTGTAGGATCAGAAAACAAAGCGGGCACAAAACGGTCTAGATCTGCGTTCCCTTCAAAGTGGCTGGACTGGGTGCCCTTTAAAGCTCTAATAACACTATCATGTGTCCGCAATGCCCTCGCGTCCACACAGCCAAACTCGACGTCAGCAGTCACTTGCTCTCACCCAGAAATCACTCCATAGCGCCACCTTCCAAAGGCCAGCCAGGTAGGGGTGAGAGACCAGGGGTGGTCGCAAGTACCGAAATAGTTGATGCCACTAAGTTCAGTACAATCGATCACTGTGCTTTCAAAAAGGTATCACTCATTTGTCATTGCATATTATAAAGTGTGTAATGGACCTTTAATCCTCACCCCCACAAAAACAGCCTTGTATTATATAAGTCCCTATACGTAGACAAGAGATTGGTATGTGTTAATATGGAAAGTTCAACAGAGACTTATTAAGACAGTAAGTACAAACAATCAATGATGGAAACAGTAGTTAACAAATCCTTTGTAGAGTGTACGATAATCCTGGTCCTATTTTTAGGAGTGTGGGAAAGAGAAGAGATGTGCTGAGTTAGTCTTCGCAGACCCTTCTAAAGTCTTTAAGTACACACACACACACACATACACACACAGTTGTGTGTCGTCTGTCTGTCTGTGTGTCTGTGTGTAATATCCAGGGAGGCAAAGTTATTGCATCTCAAAGCAAGCTGAGCATCCAACGGGATGGCGCTGGAGTAGAAGTATGTAACAGGAGACCGGGTTTGTTCCACTAAATGGTTTGACTCTACTCGCACCAAAATAAAAGGGAAAAGGACGAGTGAGTACCCTGTGCCATGTAAAAGATAGACCCTTAGTGCATACCTCCCTAGTATATATCCCAGTAAACTAATGTCTGTATTATTGAGTGTAAGACCAGATCGTATGGGAAAGTTTTCAGTGGCCTGTGATGGCTGAACAGAAGGAATTGCTTCCCTGAGACCGTTGACCTATTGCTATGTGTCCCATGGTCCACATAGAAAATGCATTCAGGAAAAGCCAATACACAGTTGTTATAAATCCTCTACAGGAGCTTCTATCCAACAGAGAAACTTATTGTGCCCTGTTGTATGATGAAGACCTGAAGAGAATCGAGCTGAGCCAGCAGAAGGGCTCACATGTGCTGATCTGCATACACAGGAGGTGGGGAGTTGCCAGCACAAGGGGTAGGAACTTGCCTGAAACCATGCACCATGCGTGTATCAGCAAATGAAACGGATGTGAGCCAATGCGGGCCTAGCACATTGCATCAAAGGCACAGAACCCAAAAGAAACCTAGAGAGCCATATTTCAAAAGATTCATTTAGGAAATCCAAACGTTGAAATATATACTAGAGTTATTGGATAGAAAGGACACTTTCTCTTGATTTACATTTAAAACAGCTCCCCCAATGAAGAACATGGGATTTTTTGTTTTGTTTGTTTTTACAAAGTGTCTGGCTTTTTCTTGTTCGTTTCACTTCTAAGTTCGTACCGAGGAAGAACGTTGTTATGCGTCTGACCCCTGACAGGCACTCACGCAGCCAATCCTGGAAACAAGAGCCTACTTTGGGCTTACAGAGCTGAGTTGAGGCCCGTGGATCACAGTTTTGGTGATATGCCAAGCCCTCCCTGCCTCTCTGGTCCAGTCGTTCCAGATGCAAAGCGTGTGGCAAGAGTATTTGCTTGCTGGAGATAAAGTGTCATGACTGCACCATAGTTTAGAGTCCACGTTAGCAGAATATCTTACACATACAGAGTGGGAGGTGTGGCCACCCTCTAATAATATCCACACATGGATCAGTTGTGCTGGACCAGGGAAAAGGCTAATGTACTTGGAAAAGGTGAAATGTCTGGCCCACCTGCAGTATCATAGCACAGAAAGTACTTAAAGGACAGTGACCCGAAAGCAATGCGATTTGGGCTATATTTGTTAACGTTATTAGTATGCAGGGGTTTGTAAGGCCTTGGAAATGTTGTACTGCATTTATAAATATGTAAAAAGAATTGGGAAAGGAGAGTAAGTTTAAAATTAAAACTTGTAAAATCTCTTTATTTAATGGAAGCAACCGTCCACACAAGTTTTAAAAAGTAACTAAGAAGGCAGAAACGCTGAAGAGATTCAAGAGTGTTGTGATAAGCACAATACAAGGGCATGCGAAGTGCAAGACAAGGGGAAATTTTATAGGGCAGTAACTCTGGATATATTTTAAGAGTTTATTGATGCCATAAAATTCAGACACTATGAACCTGGATTCTTTGTCAAAACTCGGCCATCACATGCCGAGAGAAAAGATGGGTCTGTATGTGAGAAGGAACACAGATGAAAAGCAGATAGAATTCTAGAGGATGCTTACAAAAACCATGTAGAAAATGTCTCAAAAATTAGCATGCAATGATAAACAGTCAACATGTTTTTACACGTTATACTGTTTGAGATAATTCAAAAGGACTTGGGGACACATACGTTCTCCTGCCTGTCCCTCTTTTTCCTCTCTCTTTCTTCCTGTTTCTTTCCTTGCCTTGTTTTTATCCATTAGGTCCAACTCCCTTGTGTATACTCATGGCGAAGTCCAAATCAGGTCTTAAACCTTGTTCTGCCTTCAGTTTACTCATCAAGTGTTCCCAAATGCTCATCCCCAACCTAGATACCGTCCCTGGGAATAACCCTGATCCAACCACCTCTATCTTGCTTTGCTTCTTAAAATACATAAACTGAAATTCTCCAAAATAGAGGACACCATCTCTAAAATAATCCTGTCTTTCTCTTTTTGTTTCCCTGTCTCAATAAAGTAGTCATTGGCACAGTTGTCCACACCAGAACCCTAGGAGGATCCTTGATTCCTCCATCGGTCAAGCCATCTTCAGAGCCTTTCAGCTAAAGCTCCTAACACCTCCTTAGCTCATCTCCTCCAGTCTGTCCCCGACACAGACTCATGCTGCCTTCATCACACGGAGCAAGCACAGCAGTGTCCTTCTTGCCTTTCTGGATGCTAGAGTAATCCTTCTTGTAGTCTGCCTCAGTAACCTTGCTTCTTCGTGCCCATCTCTCTGACACCTTCTCTGTAACACTTGTCAGAGGCCAGAGAATCACACCGTTCCTACCCACTCTAGCAGTTGCCACAGCATCTCCTCCTTGGGGACTGCAGCTGCCTCAAAGACCCCCCTCGGTCCCATACGTCCTTGGCTAGGTCTTTGTGCCTGGCTCTCACGTTATCATGCCAGAGTTTCCTCCACGAGACGCTCTGTTCATTTCCAAACTGTAATGTGCTTTGAATCCTGTGCCATACAGTCTGCTCCATTGTAATTATATGCTTATAATATTTTGATTCGTCTTACTGTTGAATGTTTTTAATCTTAGTACAGCTAGTTATAACTAGTGGACATCCAGTGAGCCTTGTTTGCGTAGTCATTAAAACCATTTCACTATGGAGATTTCCATGTGATGCCGTGCCATGTTTATGTAAATATTTTTCTTTGAAAGATCATACTCTGAGACAGGAGACACATGCTTGTAATCTCAACATTTAGCGGGTGGAGG
This sequence comes from Microtus oregoni, assembly GCF_018167655.1. Lineage (NCBI taxonomy): Eukaryota > Metazoa > Chordata > Mammalia > Rodentia > Cricetidae > Microtus > Microtus oregoni. Next base: position 6,943,626 of record NW_024543077.1, on the reverse strand, counting down.
CAAGAAAAATCATGAATTGGAGATCAATCTAGACAACAGAGTAAGACTGTGTTGTGAGGACATATCATCTTCTAGTGTTCATTATCCCAGTGACTGACTCCTTTCCAGCCAGTTACCTGAAGAAGATCCGAGAGGCAGCATTAAAATTCCTTTCTTTATCACATTATTCTCATCATCAAGGCCAATCAACCTTATATGCCAACATTTAAGTTCTTCCATTCCTTATTAGTTGTATCATCAGCTTAGTTTGGATGTATTAATTTTTTTTCATTTATGTTCAAGTCTTGAATTGTTTCCTTTACCTGTTTGATTGTTTCTTCTTGGATTTCTTTAAGGGATTTGTTGAATCCTTCCATTTTTTTGTTTGTTTTTTTTTCCCTGATTTCTTTAAGGGAATTTTTTCTTTCATTTTTAAGGACCTCTATCATCTTCATAAAGTTATTTTTTAATGTTGTTTTCTTCTGCTTCATCTGTGCCGGGATGTTCAGGTCTTGCTGTCATACGACCAGTGGGTTCTGATGGTGCCGTATTGCCCTTTATGTTGTTGAATGTGTTCTTATACTGGCGTTTATCCATCTCTTCTTTCAACTGCTGTATGGGGTGTTTCTGTGTAGATAGGCTACTGTACTTCCAATGGGCATGGTGGCACTTGTACCTATAGGGTCTGCTGATGTTTTGTCAGAGAGGGCTGTCTGCAGGGAGGATGCTGGGGTAGGTGTGGTTGGGCAGCTGAGTGGGTCTTGTGGAAACAGTCTAGAGGGTGGCAGCCATGGTAGTGCTGCCTGCCTACAGTTCTCTCACCTGGACAGCCACTGGGGTCTTCACCAGAGCAGTGCAGTTCCACCAGGGTTGGAGGCAGGGACCCGATATCTTGCTGGGGCTGAAACAGGAGGGAAAGGGGCACAGAATGTGCCTTGGGGTTTAGGGCCAAGAGATGTGGGCTGTTTATCTGGAAGAACAGTCACTCACCGTTTTTCTAATGGGTACAGGTGCTGCTTGTCATGTTATTTTATCTAGGTGGGTGTCATAGTATCCTAAATGCCTTCACTATAGCCCAGATCTCGCCACTCCAAGTTTCACCTTAAATCCAAATTTTCTTTGGAGAATTTAAGATCATTTTTTGTATCTTCCTTTGCCACTTACCGCTCCAACACACACACACACACACACACACACACACACACACACACACGGGGGGGAGAGGGGCAGACAGAGGAGAGAGCAATAGAGCAGTGAACTATAGACTATGGCTTAGTTTTACCTTTGAGAGAAAAACAATGGCAGCAATCTTGATTTTCATCATAAATATAATGGGGACGCATAGTTTTATATCATAGGCAGAACTCACATACTGCATGTGCTCCATTTTTAAAAAAATGAATTTATCTCAAGAATACAAGAGACTGCAAAAAACGAAAAAATACTGTAAAACAATATACTTTACATAAATTTACATATAAAACATGCAAAACGAATGACTCTATCAAGAATATTTTGAAAAAGATACATTTAATTCTCTTCCTGTTTTCCATTCCTTACTTCATTTTCCCCTTTAGTATTTCATATCTAACCAACACATTTTATGCCATTATTTCTCTTCATTATAAATCACATTACATAATGGGTTTATGTTTGCTTTGTAATAGCTGCTTCCCAGTTCCTAGAGCAGTGTGTAGTACATAGAAAGTGCTTGATAACCTAGACTGTGATAGCTCAAGTCTTTAATCGCAACACTCAGCAGGCAGAGACAGATGAATCTCTGAGTTTGAGACCAGCCTGGTCTAGAAGTTGAATTTCAGGGTGTACCACAGAGAAATCCTGTCTCAAAAATCAAACAAACAAACAAACAAACAGAAAGTGCTTAATAGATATTTGCTTGATGGATGAGTTTCCTTTCATAATAATCTGTTCATATATCAGGTACATAACTGAATTCAGTATGAATATAAAAGGTAATCAATATATTAATCTTTCACAGAAATCACCAATAAAAGGAATACAAAAATGTTTCCCAATTTCCCTCAAAGCATTAAAGTTCTAGCTCTTATCTACCTGAGGAACACTCATTTCCCCCATGTACCCCCGTCTACTCATGTATTGCCACTTTGTGCTCATTAAAGTTTTCGCATTCTATGTCCCGAGACCAGAGTGCATTCTGTTCTCTCTTTGGAAGGTTCTTTTTTTTCTTCTTCCTCTTCTTTCTCTCCCCTGGGCCCACCAACTCATGCTTTAAAAGTAGCAAGGATGACTTCTTCAAGACTTCCCCGACACTCCTGTTATCTACTGTTCAGCCATGAAAGCTGCAACTCCTTTTCAGGATGTCCACAGGCCTACACTAATCGCTGTGCACTTGATCTGATTTCCTTTGTCTATATGAGCTCTATAAGGTCAGGGACCTGTATCTTTTATGATATTTCTTGTACCTAATAAAATACCTATCACATAATTGATATTCAATAAAAACTAATATTTCGGATGAATATTTTTAGTCACATGTAACCTTTAAGAAATATCATGAACTATCACTCTTTGAATCAAGAAAACCTCAGTCTTTGAATTTTGTATTACACTTCAAGGTCACCCTTCTTGGATCACGCTCTTCATCGAGAGTTTATCACCTCATCAGAAGGGACACAAAGGTCATGGGCCTAGGTAAAGCTTGCGCATGGCAGCCATCTCACAGAACCAGGAATAAAAGCGGCCTTGGCTGAGGAAAGCCTGAGTTGAAGCATCTCTCACTGTTTGCTGCTTTAACAAGAAATTATAAACAAGAAAATTGTTAATTTCTCTACCTATAGGCAAGGCTTGGCCGTGTTCTGCTCAGAAATCTACGAAGTGGTTAGTACTTTCCATTATCCATTTTCCGGGGCTTCTCGGCACTTCTGTCGCTTAGTTGGAGAAAATACAGAAAGAACTGATGAGCAAACGAGTGAGCGCCCGCACCCAGGAGCCTGTGCCAGAGATTGCTGATTGTGTTGGGAATCGATTTTTCAAAGTCAAGGAGGCAGCTTTGATCATATTTCTCTTTAAGTCTCCATTAACTCCCATCGTGGCTGCAGTTCTTAGGTGACCTGTTAATTACAGCACCTTTCCCACAGCGAAAACCAATAATGAAGACCGTCCAGTGAGGTCTGTGTAAGAATACGACAGGTTCCTTTTAAACCGATGTTCTGGGGAAATTGTAGGCTTACATTTTCTAGTAATTCATTTAATGTAAAAAGGGGTTTTCTACTTAAATAATCATAACAAGAACAAAAAATATCCGTGGGCAGGTACTTTCCCCTTTCACATAATTATACCCATGGCTCTTTGCTAATGTGACCAAATGTCACTTTGCCTGTATTTCCTGTCTCTTCTCTTTGTTTTATTTTCACTAAAATGCTTTCAGGATGGAAAAAGGACTGCCCTTAAACAGAAGGAACATGGTAGGCTCAAGTAAAAAGATGAAATCAGATGTTCGCCAAGACTTATCTTCAAAGCACACAGGATAAAATGTCTGCAAAGAGTAGAAGAGAAATATTTAATCACCTGGGAATTTAAATACATGCCCTGGAGGAAGTGAAGAAGAAAGAACATAGTATTTTTCCAGACTTGGGTGAGGAAATTGAAATACTGGAAATTGCTCCTTGAGTAGGCTGGGCAGCAGAACTTCTAGACACTTTCAGGAGGGAGAGTTGGTGTTACTGGGGATTCTTCACGTTCAGATCTAAAAGCACACGGTTGACAGGCATTTGCCTGCCCATCACATCATTTACATGAGGAAACTGTTTGGACTATGTGGACAGCACACGGTACGCAGATGGAAACACGCAATCACACACACACACACACACACACACACACACACACACGGTCCAGGCTCAGCCTTCTCTGAAAAAAAAAAATGGTTTCCCCACATTTTCCTTACTGCAAACACTTCAAATTCTGTTACTATGTCTTGTTCGTTACTTTGCAAAGGTTAAACTTCTTTACTCTGTGTGACTAATACTGATTTATTTTTAAATCCTTGGCCAAAACATTCGAACTAGTAAAATATTCCAAAGTTCAGCAATTACTCTGGCGTCCTATGAAAATACAGTTTCAGCGCCCTTTGAAGACGCTCCCAAACACCAAAAGGAACAGCAAGTTTCTTTTTTTTTTTAATTTATTTATTTATTAAGGATTTCTGCCTCCTCCCCGCCACCACTTCCCATTTCCCTCCCCCTCCCCTATCAAGTCCCCCTCCCTCATCAGCCCAAAGAGCAGTCAGGGTTCCCTGACCTGTGGGAAGCCCAAGGACCGCCCACCTCCATCCAGGTCTAGTAAGGTGAGCATCCAAACTGCCTAGGCTCCCACAAAGCCAGTGTGTGCAGTAGGATCAAAAACCCATTGCCATTGTTCTTGAGTTCTCAGTAGTCCTCATTGTCCGCTATGTTCAGCTAGTCCGGTTTTATCCCAGGCTTTTTCAGACCCAGGCCAGCTGGCCTTGGTGAGTTCCCGATAGAACATCCCCATTGTCTCAGTGTGTGGGTGTACCCCTCGTGGTCCTGAGTTCCTTTCTCGTGCTCTCTCTCCTTCTGCTCCTGATTTGGACCTTGAGATTTCTGTCCGGTGCTCCAATGTGGGTCTCTGTCTCTGTCTCCTTTCATCGCCTGATGAAGGTTAATATTCAGGAGGATGCCTATATGTTTGTCTTTGGATTCACCTTCTTATTTAGCTTCTCTAGGAACGTGAATTATAAGCTCAATGTCCTTTATTTATGGCTAGAAGATATCATCTTACACCTGTCAGAATGGCTAAAATAAAAAACACCAATGATAGCCTTTGCTGGAGAGGTTGTAGAGAAAGGGGTACACTCATCCATTGCTGGTGGGAATGCAAACTTGTGCAACCACTCTGGAAAGTAGCTTGGCGGTTTCTCAGGAAATTCGGGATCAACCTACCCCTGGATCCAGCAATACCACTCTTGGGAATATACCCAAGAGAGGCCCTATCATACAACAAAAGTATATGCTCAACTCTGTTCATAGCAGCATTGTTTGTAATAGCCAGAACCTGGAAACAACCTAGATGCCCTTCAATGGAAGAATGGATGAAGAAAGTATGGAATATATACGTATTAGAATATTACTCAGCAGTAAAAAATAAGGACTTCTTGAATTTTGCATACAAATGGATGGAAATAGAAAAAGAGGAACATGGGATGAACAGCAAGTTTTGTAACCTTTCAAAGTAAGCACTGCATTCTGAGATGAAGAGGACGGGCCTCCTCCAACCTTCTATCCCCACTGAAAGACACAGTACGTTTCTTCTCTAAAGCTGGCTGTCAAATAGGATGCTAGGAATATTTGGGGGAAAAAATAAGGACTAAGAACGATTGTTAAATTACCCATGTTTTCAAATCACCAAAATGATTAGAAGGAATATGTACTTTATTGAAAGGCGCATCTGCTTTACGATTCGAAGACAGTGAATGACTACATCCTGGCAAGGATATGTGTGTACACGTATATGCATATCACTTTATTTCATTTTGAGAAAATAATGTGTAACGGCGTAAATGAATGCAGATAGATTGTAAAAATATATACAGCTTTATTGGGGAAATTGACTTACAGAACCACCGTCCCCGTGGAGACCAGGAAAGCAGAAGCAAGTGCTGCGAGCATGCTTGCCAGATTTATAGGTAAACATTAGCCTGAGGTGAAAACGCCCCCTAAGGGGCGGGACTTATCCCTACAATAATGTGTTAACCCTGTTTAAAAAGTCAAGTAACACATAGATGGCCTATAATAGTGGCAACAGTGTCCCACTAGACCGGCCACCAGCACACTTTCTCATTTGAATTAATCATTGCACAGCAATTCATTTTGAGACATAACTGTGTGTTTAAAAGGAAGCCCTCATTCTTCATCGACACATCAATTATAGATATTACCCTTGATTCCTAACCTAACCTTTAAGAGAAGGAATACTGTTTCATTTCCGTAATACAAATATCTCCCCATGTGTGTAATTATAATTTTATTTGCTTCATCCATGATTTATCATTTTATGATTACGTAAATATCACTCCTGCAAAAGGTAACATAAAATGATTTACGTGTCTTTTTATCCCATGAATTAATAGTTGCCTCATTTTTTTTCTTTGCCTAATTTTTAAATTCTATCTTACTAATTCTTTGCCTGCACCAATTTTATAAAGTGTTGGCAGGCAATAGCTTCACAAATACAAAGCATAATTTGTGTGACACTCCTTTCCCTTTCTTGTTTAACTCTGACAGCCATTACCTTATATCATATTGCTCTTATTTCATTTCTACATTTGAAATTGCTTTAGGAGCTTTGTGGTCCCTAGATTCTGCTGCTTGTTTTCTCCTTTCGTTAACTCTCTCCCATTTATGAGCTCATAATAAAATTTCGTCTTAGTCCTCTCTTCTCTCATCTATTTTTTCCTCATTCCTTATTCATTTATCTTTTTTTAAAACTTTTTGATACCACATCACAGGGCTTGGGGAAAAGAACAAAACATAAGAATGTACAAATTCACCATGTATTGTCTTAGTAGAGTTAAATGATCAAGGTAATAACACTCCCTGAAGGAGTTACTGAGATGTTTACAGAAAGAAACCAAATTTTCACCAGTCTTTACAAGCAAAAGCAAAAACAAGGGTTTTAAATAATCACTTCCCTAGAAGGAAAAGAGAAGGTGGGGGAGGGGGTAGGTGTGAGCAAGGGTGGTGTGGGTGTGAGTGAGGGTGGTCATTATGTGATTAAGTACTTGCTACTCTTGCAGAGGACCCTGGTTCAGTTCCTAGCACCTACATTTTAGCTCACAGCTTCCTGTACCTCCAATTTTAGGGCACCTTTTACTACCTCCTTGGGCTCCTGCATGCCCATGGCACACATACATTTCCTCAGGCGCACACATATACTTGTGATAAAACCGTTACGTTAATGTCTATTTGTCTATTTTCCCCATGCTGGACTTGTATTTCATAGTGCTAAGATCTAGATTTTTGAAGTAAGATTTGATGACAGGGACTAAAGATGAGTTGGCAATCACTCCGGGGCAATGAGAAACTTAAGTAACAAGCTGGAAAGTCAACATACCATACTTTACAGAGTAATGGCGGTGGCTCTTTATAGTTACTGTTGTTACTACATGAGAGTCACTCTTTGAAAATGATTTGTGCATGTATGTGAAGAAGCCAGAGTGTGGAGGAAGCGAGGGGGATGGATATGCACGGAAGAGCAGTGCCTGCAGAAGCCAGAAGGGGGCGGGCCTCTGGAAATCTCTGGAACTGGAGTAAGGGAAACAGGGAGCTGTCCAGCTTGGATGCTGAGGACTGAACTCCCAATCGTTTTTCGTGGCTGAGTCGTCTCTCCAGGATCCCCTCACAGCCACCTCCTAAAACGCAGGCTGTAGAAATAACTTTAAAGGGAAAATGTTCACTAAAATTGAAGAGGACGATATGAGTTAGGAAATCGGGTATTGTACAGAAATTGGAAAAAAATCATTTTTAATAGATTTTAGTGTTCAAATCAATACCTTATCTTGGAAATGCATCCAAATCGATATATCAGTACTGTTTTCTTGTGTCTAAAGTGTGTTACAGCTGTGTACATGATCATACGCAGGCTTCCTTTGAGTTCAGACCCCTTAAAAGCTACAAATCCAGGGATCCAACATGTTTCCAACTTCTCCCACAAGCACTCCCCTGGCTATGCTTGGAGCTAACCCATGATGGATCTACATGCTAACTCCTCCTGGGGCACGGTCTCATCTGCATGAGTTGTACTGTCCTAAAGCAGAGTGAGTTTACTGACTTTGACCGCTGCTATAATAACCAAATGCTATAGTCTGGAATTTCTATTTTCTAGAATATACCTTAAACACATCCCTTGTTTCTAATCTTATTCCCTCATGGCAGAGATTAGAACCTTCCTAAAGGAGATTAGCACTTCCTAAAGGGTTTTCTGGGTTCTTTCTTTATACAGTAACCCCATGATCTTTCTACATTGATATTCAATCAATTCACATCCTTGCTTAAAAGTTCCTCAGGGCACTTCCTAACCTTAAGGATGAAGTCTAGATTTTTTTTTAAAAGGTTGATTTAGCTGGCTGTCCTTGAAATGTCACATCCTGTCCTCTGCTTCTTTCCTTCTAGAATTCACGTTTTATCTTCCACATTTATGTGAATAGGCTACAAGCTTTCATAGCTCTGAGTTTTGGTGAGAGATATGGTTTCTCTCACAAAACAGCACCTCATTTCCCAGGCTAACATCTATGCCCAGCTGCCTTTCATCCTCTAGAGTTCCCCATGCTGGTACCCTCTCATTCAGTCACCATACCTTGCTGCAAATCTTAACCAACTCCCACAGACACTAGACTATGCAGGCTTTGAAGGGCTGCTCTTAATTCTGTTGCTATCATTGTATCTCTTTAATGTTATACCATATTCAAAGCTTACTGAATTAACATATTAGATTAACTTTAAGTTCATGTGTCAACACATCTGATCATTTATTATGAACACATTCTCCTTGAAAGGCCAACTCAGGAAGACTGGTAAGTGCAAAATTATTCAATATTTAAAAGCTTTTATGGAATATACTATTTTTACATTGTATTGACATTGTGGAATACAGTACTTATAAAATGAAGGAGATCATATAACTGGTTTTCTTTCAACAGATTTATTCACGTTTACCCAAGAATGACACAGTAATAGGAAAAACAATAATACTCTAAATACAAGAAGATTCTAGAATAATTGAAGTAAAGATACAAGAAGAGACCTTATAAATATATTATTTAGGTAATATCAAATTAGTATGATGCCTTAGCATTCTTGTTCTCCAATTCCTAGCCACAATAAATGCCAATTTGACATCAAGAGATCAAGTTACTCTGAAACACTTATAAGCACAATTAAGTAAAAGTCAGCAGCAAGGATAGTTAGTGTATCTCTAGAGGCTACCAGTATTCTAGCCATCCCATAATGAGCACAGAATCTCCAGCTCTCCGTTTGTCTGTGTCTCTTCCTTCCCTCCTTCCTTCCTACTTTCCTTCCTTCCTACCTTCCTTCCTTCCTTTCTACTTTCGTTTTTTCCTTCCTTCCTTGCTGTCATTTTGATTTACATCTTTGCCCAAGTCTCTTTGCCAACACCCTATGAGTTATAACTCCTAGGTTTTTTTCAGCTTTGCAGACGAGGGAGTTGAACTGTTGAATATGTTGAGGCCGTGACTACATTGTAAGCTAGTTAGGACTGTGTGGTGTCAGAAACCAAACACAATCTTTCATGAGATCTTGAAGTGTTTGCTTTAAAATAGGAATGTTTTTACAGGAAGTCTTGTTGCAGCAGTCCAGAGTGCTTCAAATAGTCAGCTCCCGGGATGTTACCTTACAATTACTCAGAGCTGGTGAACAATTTGTTAGGTCTTATTTAACTACTTACAGATGAATCTCCTCTTCTTCCATTTCAGTCTGCCTGACAGATTCTCTGGGCTCCTCTGCAACACCAATAACCCAATAACACAGAGGCAGTCAGTCTTTGTATAAAAGGTTTCCCTCTATCTTTATGGAGTCCTTACATAGAGATACTGCCCCCTCCAAACTGGTTGATTTTTCTGCTTGTTCCTTATTTTTCTGCCTGTCCATCCCTATGTTCAGCCTCCTTTTCTGGCCCAACTAAATTATTAGAGACTCTTTCCCTGAGCTAGCTTATACTTTGCCCAGACAGTTCCTTGTTCGGTGTGTGTATCTGCATGAGGCTTAAGAACTGTTATACTGTAGTATGCTCGCTCCAGAGCAAGCCTCCTAAGTCTTCCTCCCTGGAATGTTCCAATCCCTTTCTAGAAGGCTTGTTAGATATCACTTACAGAACAAATTTAAACTTGAGGCAGTCGAAAGTGGAAATTAATGAGGCAAGCGTCTAGAGAACATTACACGGAATTCGGTGTTTTAAGTCCCGGATTTCATCCTCAGCTCTCTCTATTTCTAGCTCGAAGAGCTCTATTTGTCCTGGACTCATAGTAATTAGTGTTTACATTATCTTAGGGTCAGCAGATAAACATTCATCCTCTTCTGCACGGATACCTGGTACCTAACTATAACCAGACTACACTTCACCCTGGGACGCCAGTACTGTTCTATAATAGCTTAACCTCTCGGGTGCTATCCTGCCTCAGTCTTCCCTTCCTTCTCCTTGTTCCTTCCTTTCTTATTCCCTTCCCCATCCAGGTGATTCCTATAAAACATATTTTCTAGTAGGGAAAAGGCTTACTGTTGGTTCTCATTTATGGGCACCTATCTTGATCTCCAGCTCTAATCCTCCAAACAAAGGCTAAATTACAAAAGCACTCTAACACTGAATTTCCTCTACTCAAAAGCATCTCAGTGTGTTTCTGAGAAACCTTTCTGTTTCTCCATCTAAAGGTCCTGACCAGCGTGTTCTACATATCTGGGTATCCTTTGCTTTTTAAAATTGGACCTTTTTTGGCCCATTACTGAGCTTTAAGAAACTCATAATAGATCCCTCTATTTGTATTCCTTCCTTCCCAGTGAATTTTGATACTATCCAGTGAGGAAGGAGAAAACCGGTGCTTAGGATAATCCAGAGTGCCAAGAAGGTCTGGATGTCGACGCGGTTTGTGTCCATTCTAAGCAGAGCACATATGCAGTATTCAGATCTCCAGAACTTCTTCAGCAGTTCTCAGCACTGGAGGCCCAAACCAAAGCCCTGCACCTTTTTTTTAAAGCAGTAATTAAACTTGTTAAATGAGAGCGTAAACAGCAATCTTCACACAGTTTAAAAATGACAGATAATTTCAGAAAATAGTACAATTTCTTGAACCTAATTTTATACTGAAATCAAATACTACTCTAAATTCAGGTACGATTAAATATTTACCTTTCCATGGGTTATATATAGTTTCACATTGAGATGATTTGTTTTTATTCTGACTCCAAGCAGGATGGTACCAAGCTGATAGAGAAAGATCCTGCAAAAATATTATCTAAACTCTATTCAAATTAAGTAGTGCAGGATAGCAGAGAGGAAGAATATCTTGATGAATCTGATGACATAACTTGAAAAATAAGCATATGTAGCATCTGTGTAGTTTATCCTGAAGATTGGTGACTTAGTAGAGTTGTGAATGCCAAGAAAGGACCTTACAGGATAGGAGAGATGGATAAAGAGGGGACGGACAAAGTTTACAAAGTCCTGTTCAATCATCAAAGTCAGGAGCGCCCAAATATTTGTGAACATGCTACAAATACATTATTAACCATCTACTCGGCCCAAGACTGGGAATCTGGTATAGCCTTTTGAAGTTAAAATTGATAATCTCTATTTTCAGCAAGAGGGGCTCTCCTAAAAAGTATTAACCTCAAGAACCATGGTTTTAACACATGTATTCTGAAGCTGCCATTGCTGGCATAGAACTAAAGTTCTTAGACTGGTCAACTACGGTGGAGAGGTGGGAGAACTAGCTAAGAAGAACTTGAAAATTTCAGACAACACAAAAAAATGCTTTTTGCTTGCTCTGAGAAAGTGCTGTTCATTTCTTTGTTGTGCTCAGAGACTCCAGACCCAAGTGACAATTTCCGGGCGCAGGGTCACATGAAAGAAGAGGATCAGTCATGTTAGGCGGAAAACTCATGAAAGTGCTGAACAATATTGATGTCTCCCATGTTAGACTTTTTATTACTGTAATAAAAAAAATAGCTTAAAGAAGTGGCTCATGGGAGCAAAGACTCATCTTAACTAAAAGGTTCCCAAGATGGCCCAGTGGTGAAACAGAATGTCAGAGTGGTGAGGGCACAGTAGAGGAGAACCACCAACCTCACAGGAAGAGACAGACATCTGTCCAGTGTCCTGCAGCACCCCTAAATATTCCCAACATCTCCCAATTAAATTATGCCATCCGATTATGAGTCCCGTCATGAATCAATCCATTGATTAGGTCAGAACGCCCAGGATCAAATCATCCAGTGATTCCAGGAGGGAGACAGGCTCTAACAACAGGAGCCTCTAAGGTAACTATAGCGTAGCATCTTTTGTAGTTATGATAATCTCGTTCTAAACCAAATGCTCAACCGCATCTGCCCATCACCCGTGACCTGTCTGTTGTATGACCTCAGATCATCTGTGTTGGGTCTCCTACTGCCACAAAACTGGCCTGCCGGAAACGGAGCTCCTGGACCATTGCTGCGTAGGTTAGAGCTATCTGGGGCTCCTGGACCATTGCTGCATAGGTTAGAGCTATCTGGGGCTCCTGGACCATTGCTGCAAAGGTTAGAGCTATCTGGGGCTCCTGGACCATTGCTGCGAAGGTTAGAGCTATCTGGGGCTCCAAATTGCCGAGGAAAAATAAATACAAAAATTGTCAGCAAGGCACCCAGGGGCCTCTGCTTCAGGCTCTGCTCTGTCCATGTATGCAGCCTGTGCTCGGGCCATCCCACGGTTTCACTTCCCACATTGTGCCTGATCTCTTGGGTCTCCATGTCATGGATCTGATTCCAATTTTTTATACTCTGCGCACATATTAGTCTGCCCACTACTTAGGTATGCAGAGAACTGTGATTTTGCTTTCTGTCCTGTCTGGCTGTTAAGTGCGGTCTCTAGTCTTTTTAATTGTTGTTTCCCATTGCCACAGTTCCCCTTTGCTGTCTCCTTTTTCTCTGCAAAGCTATTATCACATCTTGCATTAGGGAAGTTCCTCGTTTTTTCAAGTAGTGTCTTCCTGGGCACTGCCTTTTGACTTCGACTCAGGGGTGAGAATTCTTTGCATCCCAGCCCATCACAGGGTTTCTACACAGCGTGGGGATGCAGCCACACCCATTCATTTACCCATCATCCCTCCTGCTATTGCACTACACTAGAACAGTAGAGTAAGTATGGCAGACACTGTTAGCCTGCAAAATTGAATTAGTTTTTCCTCTCTACTCCTTTACTCAAAATTTACTGATAAACTTAGCTAGGCATACTGGTCCACACCTTCAATGTGAGCATTTGCGAGGCTAAGGCAGGTGGATCTCCGTGAGTGTGAGACCAGTGTGGTCTGCAGAGTGAGCGCCAGGACAGCCGGGTCTACATAGAGAGGCCCCTGTTTCAAAATTCAGAACAATTTCTGCCCTGACCCTTGGTCCAGGTCCTCTGAAATTTAGGCATGTGTATACTATTTTAAAAGCGGCTTTCATTCCAGGTCTATAGCAGATTTTTCAATTTCAAGACACACTTTTAAATTCTAGAAAACAATTCTTTTATACACATGTACAGAGTACCATGTGAATTTTTATATGTATTTATTTGTATAATGTTAGAATTCAGTCAAGTATATTTGTCTTATCAAATATTTATCATTTTATCATTTATTTATCTGGAAAGCACGAAAATGCTCTCTTTTCCTTTACTGAAATACACAGTACTTCATTTTTACGTGCACAACAGCACACTGGACCTTCTTCCTTCCAACTGTAACTCAGTACCCTGTGGTCATCCGTTTCCCATCCCTCCCCTTCCCCTTTGCTTTCCCCACCCTTTGGTGAGGACCATTTGGTCTTAACTCTTAGGAAACTGTTTTTCAAAATCCACACTGAAGTTAGAGTATGCAGGATCCATCTTCTTGTCTCTGGCTTGTCTCTCTTAGCCCACTGATCTCCGGTCCCATTCATGCTGCTGCAAGTGACAAGATTCCATCTTTCTGTGATCAGATAGCATTCTCTGTGTATGTGGAAGGCATTTTCTTTATGTAACCATTGGCGGGTAGACATTTGGATAGGTTCTATTTGGAGGAGGCTGTGAGTCGTCCTTCAGTAACCCGAGAGTCCCAATGTCTCTCCAACACACTGTTTTCATTTCCCTTGCATTTAAACCCAGCAGTTGGGTTGATGGATGGTGAGGTGGTTCAGTTTAATGATCGAGGAATCTCTGTATGTACAGCTTCCACGATGTCTGTCCTAATATACAGCGCACTCACAGACTGTAGGTCTCTATCTCCTCCACTTGCTCACCACCATTCCTCGTCTTCTCTCTTTTGAGTAATCGCTGTTCTACTAGGATGCGACCATGTCTCTCTAGTTCTGACATACATTTTCCTACAATTTGTGGGGTTCAACATTTTCACATACCTGTTAGCCACTTGTCTGTCTTCTTATAACAGGATATCATCATTAATATAATTTGCTAAAAAGTTCTCGTGTATACTCATGTATGCATACTATTATTTATTTATTATTTATTTGCTCTGGATACGAATTCCTTATTTTTTGCAGGTATTTCCACCTGTTAATTAGGCTATTGCCTCATTCTGTTGATTTCTTTTTCTTTCCTTCTATGCAAGGGGGATTTTCAACTGTAAGTTCCTCATTGAATATTTCTTTGCAAACGTCTTCTCAATATGGTCTTACTGGAAAGACTCTTTTTATCATCTGTCTTTCCTCCCCTTCCCCTTTCCTTTGTTCCTTCACTCCCTCCAATAGCCTGTCACCAGACTCTTCAATTATAAGTGTTTAAAATGTACACACCACACTCTTTCTCGCCAAGAGGCATTTCTTTGGATGCTGTCTGTTTTGTTTGTTTTATTTTTAGTGTTAGTAATACCTTGATCTGGTGACATTCTCCTGGCCCATTTTTCTCCTGCTCTTTTCTTTTATGTGTTTGGCCTTTCTAAAAGGAAGCCTAATGCTTCGAGGCTTGTTGACATTCAGGAATGAGGCAATAAGGAAACCAGCTGTGATCTCTAAATCCACACGACAGCTTCAGTTTAGTGGGAAGCAGTCAGAGAGCCTGACTTAATTTTTCAGGTCCCAAAAGCGTCAGTTAGAAAGGGCTTACCCGTGATTAGCCTGGATTGCTGTCCCAATTCTTACCAGGGAGGACAGTTCATGTGTTGTTTGGCTAGAGGCTGCTTGGATGTTAGGGCTAGGCTGTCCTGTTCATAAATCTTCCTGACCTCATTTGCTTAGTGTCTTCTGAGTCTACGTTTCTCTCAAGTTCTGTGGAGTATAGGACACCACTCGCTCTGATTTGGGTGTAATCCTCTCCAACATCCTACATCTGTCTTTGTAAGTGACTACACTAACTATTACTCCAGGCTTCGTTTCGCCTTCCAGAATTTTAATTTGCCTTATGCATTTTTGTTCTCTGTCGTGTGTGTGTTTTGGGGGTTTATGTGCTCAGAACATCTGTAAGCTAATGTCAACACTGTATGTCTTCCTCTATTGTTTTCCACTTTTTTTTTTTTTGGTAGAAGTCTCCCATTAACCTTGAACTTGATATTTTGTTTAGGCTTCACAGTAATCAGTTCCCCAAATTCACCAATCTCTGCCACCCCCCTTGCTTAGGTGAGACACACCTGGCTTTTGTGTGGGAGCCGGAGACTTGAAATGATGTCTTCATGCTTATGCAGTGAGCCCTTTAACCCAATCAATCTTTGTAGCCTTACACTTTCCTCTCATTATTGACCTTTCAAAGTCCTTTGCAGAGGACTAGGACATATCTCGTTTCGTAGCGTGCTCACCTTTCATTCACAAAGCCCTGGATTAAATCCTTCCTTTGTACAATCCTGGAGTTTCAAGCACTAGAAAGGAGAGGCAGGAGGATCAGAAGTGCAAGGTCACTCTCTGCTATACAGGGAGCGTGAAGCCAGTCTCAGTAAGAAAGAAGAGAGAAGAGACAAGCCACTATATTCAATATTCCTTTATGGAATAGAGCTGCTATCTCCATAGCTACTATGCTCTAGCTATGAGAGCATCTTCCAAAAAATTCCCTACGAATTGTTTCAAGGCTGGGTGCTTCCATTGTTCGTGGTCGTTTTCTATTTTTCTACATATTCCAGCTCTTTTTTTTGTTTTATTTTATTTATTTATTTATTTATTTATTAAAGATTTCTGCCTCCTCCCCGCCACCGCCTCCCATTTCCCTCCCCCTCCCCCAACTAACTCCCCCTCCCTCATCAGCTCCCTCCTCCATTTGGAGACTAGGCATAAGAAATGTTCTCTAAAACACTTGTTGAAAAACAAATGAATAGAGAGAGAACCAGAAACAAGGATACTCTGAAAAAAAGACAGACTGCTATTTCGTTAGACTTTTGCAAGCTAAATACTCCTTATCCCCAGCTTTCCCCCAGAGACACAAACAATCCCAAGACCTGGCTAATTTTCCTACCTTTGAAGCAACTCTAGGGAAAGAAAAGTAAATTGCATTGCCCCTAAAGGACACAGGAAGACTTTTTTTTTATTTGCTGTGGTTAATGGATAGTGGAATTTATCATTATGACGTATCAACGAGATCAATACAAAATGTATTTCCTAATGGAAAAGGTAAATGGCCTGGTGGTGTTCTTGTCGTTTCTGGGTGATGATACCCTCAGTTGAAACCATTTGCCCTGTTAGAATTACCAAGAGAAGTCAAGCATCAGAAGCAGACCAGGCTTTAAGTGAAAATCATGTCTCATCACCCCTTTGAAGGCCTTGAGCACATCAAGGGGAGAAGTGGTGGAGTTTGTAATGACTCCAGCTTCTAGAGTTACGAGACCTTAATGAGACCTCTGACGTGGGTTCCAGAATCCCCCTGCTCTCCCGCCCAGGGCTTACTGCAAAGGTCCTCTCCAGATATGGAGACAACAGAATTGGAATTCGGGAGCATATCATTCCTCAGTGACTTCCTGCATGGCTGAATCTTCAAATTACTATGCTAAACCCATCAAGTAATTCACAGAAGTGATAAATTTACAGGCACAACATTCTTCCCGCAAATCTTCTCTCTTCTGCCTCTCCCTAAGAAAGAGAAATATAATTTCAACTTTGTCTTCTCTCTTCAAATTGTTTATCATTGCTTTAGGGTACACAAGTGAATGTGTTTTATTGCTGATCTCAATTTATGCTCTTTCCCAAGCTGCAATTCCGGAGCAGTTTGTCAATATTATCTTTCCAAAAGGAAACAAGCGAACTGCCAGGATGCATTTTTAATGGCCTCCTGGTGGTAATTAAAATGTCATTTATGAAATAATAGCCCGTTTGTTTTACCTGAGATGTGAAGTAATTGCTCAGTTTTGCTTAGGTGGCATTGCTCTTTCCATACTGAAGACCTGTGCTTAAAGTAATAGGAGAATTATGTATATACTAAAGTATATTGAAAACACACACACACACACACTCCTGCCAACATGCCTTCATATATGAAGCGTTCATTCACGGTGCAGTTTAGATCACACCTAGTGGCTTTTGCTTTCCCATTCTCCCCAGTTCACCCCCCACTCTAGGAAGTAGAACAAGAAGTTGAATCCAACAAAGCATTTTAATGTGACCACTGTGGTGGGGGCATCTCTCACTTCAGTCGTAAAGTGTGGGTGTTGCTGCTGTTTGTTTTCGTTTTGCTGTTCATTTTGAGAAGAAATGCAGCATTTGAGAGGTAAGTGGGTAGACTGGAGGAGCAGATGACAAGTCCATCACTTGTCAACTGTGAGCATTCTGTACAGACTGCTCAGCAACTCTGGGCTCAGCTGATTCTATATAAGATACAGATAGAAGCGCTTTCTCCTCAGGGGCTCTCGAGAGTTACCTCACACCAGACACTTAGATAATAATCACTGCGTTAGTGGCAAACATCATGCCAGTAAGATTTATTTAGTGTGTTTTTAGGGGTCTTCTTCAACACACGTTAGGGAATATTGACAATTACCAAGGAACAGATGCAGTAAGTGGCTTAGGAGTCCGGGGAAAACAATAGCAATTCATTTTGGAGAGAAAATACATGAGAATTCTGTGTGATCTAGGAACAAGATCCTCTCTCTGCTAAGGATGCTCGATGATTCCTGTTTCTTCAGCATCCTGATGATACTCAAGTCACAGCCCTGTCTTTATTTGTAAAGCAGGGGTGTTATACTAAGTGGACTGAGAGGTGTTCCTCAGGAAGTATATGAGCCCACAAATGTGGATTCATTCCACCTTGGCCAAAGGTCAGAGAGTTCAGACCTATTCTCGCTCCTTCAAGGTTATTAACAGGAGGTTTGACCCAGAGTGTGGATACTAACAGGATCTTGACCTCAGGTGTGGTTACTTGATGCTTTGGGTATTTGGGAAGATGATCACTTCGTTTGCTCCTTGCATTTTGGTAAAAAGGTCTTCCCCCTTCTCTTTGGAACGGGGTATAGAAAGCCTATGAAAAATAAATGGGTATTTACATTCAGTATTCACTGGGCTGCCCTCCCAATTCTATCCTGTGTCTCCTTCTTTTGTGGCTGTTTTTCACACCTAACTTTTCTAACCCACATGCCCCTACCCTGAAACATATAAACTCCTCGAGGCTGGACCCTGACAAGGAAGCCTGTCTTTTTGACCAGTTGTTTCTAGGTCAAGTCTCATTTTGAGTGAATATGAAAAGTTGGCCACTTGGAAAACTATGACAAGTGGAAAATGCTTAATTATAACAAATGTTCCGTGCCCGTTGTGAAACATAATTGAGAGTGCCCAAAGCCAGTTTTAGCTGGAGACACACTTCAGTTGTAGAGAATTGCTGGCCATGTGCAAGGCCCGAGTGTCTCAAAGTCAAGTTTATCCAATTCAGCACCCGTATCTCTGTTTCAGCAGTGCCTGAAGCAGGAAGAACAATGTTCTTGACTCAGCTCCCTTCAGCCTCACAGGCTCTAAGTTCCACTTGTACATACATCCTCCACCTCTGCCTCCCGCTGAGACACCTCCTCCGCTGCGCAGGCAGTGGCTCCCAGTAACCATGTCGTTTTCACTCAAGGGATGTTTGACGTTATTAATTAAATTCAATTCTTGTGGGAGAAGCCCATACATATGTATAATAATTCATAATTCTAAAGGAAGCGTTCAGCTTTTCTATGCCAGTGAAAATGAAAAGAGAGGAAATATGATAATTGAAATGCATCCTCCTCGATAATTGTGGCATAACAAAGACGATAATTAAAGTGCAGGATGTGGAGGGAAAAGAACCAACATTGAAGCGTCTATTCCTAGAGGCCAGTACGCCTAGCTGTTGCTCAGGGATTTTATTCCATTAGTAGATGATAATCATTAGATTCCCTGTATTTTTGTAGAAAATATATATTTTTTTTCTTTTAAGATTCCTCACTGGAGTCTCAAACAGTGCATAAATACTGAAACTCAAGACTATGGAATTATCAGAGGAAGCTCTTTATGCTTTCTGGAGGTCTTCAAGATACACAGCCTATGTTTGATTTAATTCCGTTTTTGTTCATCTTCCACAGATATAATAAAAAGCCATTTCATATACAAATTTATACTTTTGCCGGCCAATAATATTATAAACCATAGAGCTTGATAAGAGATGTCACAGGGCAGACAATGCTCTTCTCGCCTCCTCAGCTCCACTTTTATTCACTCTGTATGTGTGTTTGTGTGTGCACGCGTGTGTATGTGTGCATGTGTCTGTGTGTTGTGTGTGTGTTTGTGTGTGTGCATGTGTCTGTGTGTGTTTGCATGTATGTGTGTCTCTCTCTGTGTGTTATAACATTTAACATTTTAGTAATTTGAATTTTCTCCCATTGTTGTATAATCATTACCGCCTTCCATCCCCAGAGCCATCTCTTAGGACAATTACTTGGAATGTAGCATATTCTGGTTTGAAGTTTGGAGAAGCATCTTTGATGCTACCGACAGATGTTTGTTTCAGTCTACAGCTGAGACCTGGATATGATGTAGAGATGGTGCATTGTTCTAGCCTATAAGCAAACAGCTGGAGTTTATCTGCTGTTGAGTCTGGCCAGCTGAGCTTGGGATCAACCTGATCGTCCCGCTATAAACCTGCTGTAGCACGGAAATCTCACAAAACCCAGTGAAACACGCAACATTATATCTAAAGATTAGGGAACCGGGTAGCTGAGTATTTGCCATTCAAACAACTATGCTGCTAACATTAAACATGAAAACATGTAGTTGGTGGCAGATCAAGATCTGAGCCAACACCAGCCCTGGTACTTTAAAATCTCCCTGCCTCACCTCCTGAGCTCAGTGTAGAACTCGGTGACAGTCACCTGCTTTAATCACCCAGCGCAGTAGAGGGACCATCGAGGCTGTTGCTCTCAGTGACCCCAAACTGCAGCTCCTTGTGTCTATCCTGCATTTTTCTTCATTGCCCATATGTCCTATGAGCTCTGTGATTATGCCCCACAAAGAGCTTTGAGGAACTATAACGTATTGTGGCAAAAAGTCTCTTCCCTTCCTGGATGCTAATCAGAAAACACCTACCTTAGTCTGCTTGCTTAATGTCCCTGTCTTAAGGTTGACTTCTTCTCTAGTTAGAAGTTTCTCCTCAAAGGAGCCAAATGTTCTCAGGAGTAGAATGGCTTCAAAGTCTCTCCACTGATCTGGGTCCACTGATGTTTAAGGACTGTTGATTATTATGGTTTTTGCTGTCTTCCTGCCACACCCAGATTACGTAAGCTTCTTATTGTTAAGCTATGCTTAGTGACCTCTGCTATTTGGTAAGACTTGTACGATTTATTCTGTAAGGGCATTTGGGCCCAGTGCAGAACTGAAATTGTCTCCATCTAGCTTCCACCGAATTCTCCATCATAAGGACTCAATTACCACAGACAAGAGAAATGAAACTCACCTTTATGCCAACACATTCTTTCCTGCCAGGACATGACCGTTTGCTTCAGTGCTGTCTGGACATCACTGATTCTAATTATAAATGTATTAAGGGCAGGTCTTCATTTGCAACTTCCCCCAAGGCTGTAGGCTGGGAATTTTAGACTGTGGGCTGCTCTTTCCAGCATGTGCCATTGATCTAGCCTTGCCTTCCTCCTCTGTTTGTGACAGAGGCTTTCACAGAGATGTGTTGGCAGTTCATTTGGGGAAGAGTTTTGATTTTTAAGGAGTGGTAGAGAAAGGTGTGTTTACCCCTAAAGGCTGAGTTTTATTTTTGTATATTACTTCACAAAGTATTTCAGTAAGTTATTTCAAAGCGAGCTATTAATAAATACTCCCTATTCATTTCTGTACTCATGCTTCTTATTTAATGACTTGAGAGCCAACTGGCATTTCCTTGGAGTTTCTACTTATGCCAAGAGAACCTCAGAATTTTAAATCTAGGAAATGTGAATAAAAACTAACATGGGCAGCTTCATGCAGACACTAACAGGCAAGGAGCAGGGTCTGGATGCGTGTTTGTAATTCCAGATGTTGAAGGCTGAGACAGGAGGACCATGAGGTTAAGGACAACCTCAGCTGCAGAGCAACTTGGAGTCCATCCTGGGTATATAAGACGTTGTCTCAAAAACAAAACAAACAAACAAAAACAGCTAGGAAACTGAGTGAAACTAGGTGTGTTAATTTATGTTGTTATTGCAAAAAAGAATACCTGGAGTAAACTGTGTAATGAAGGAGGTATTTAATATAGTTTGTAATTCCAGAGGTTTTAGTACCCCATGATAGAGACGGCAAAGTGTGACGCAAGGCTCCTCACCTAGTGAACATGGGAGGGGAAGAGTGTGTGCATGGATAAGAATGAAAATATGGATGGATGGATGGATGGAATGAATGAATGATGGATGAATGGATGGATGGATGGGTGGATGGATGGGTGGATGGATGGGATGGATGGATGGGATGGATGGATGGGATGGATGGATGGATGGGATGGATGGATGGGATGGATGGATGGGATGGATGGATGGATGGATGGATGGATGGGTGGAGGGATGGGTGGATGGGTGGATGGATGGGTGGATGGGATGGATGGATGGGATGGATGGATGGATGGATGGATGGGTGGATGGATGGGTGGATGGGTGGATGGGTGGGTGGATGGGTGGATGGATGGGATGGATGGATGGGATGGATGGATGGGATGGATGGATGGGATGGATGGATGGGATGGATGGATGGATGGATGGGTGGATGGGTGGATGGATGATGAATGAATGGATGGATGGTGGATGGGTGGATAGATGAGTGGATGATGGGTGGATGATGGATGGATGAAAGGATGTATGGGATGGATGGATGGATGGATGGATGGTTGATGGGTGGATGATGGATGGATGGATGGATGGATGCATGAATGAATGAACAAACAAATGAGTGAACTGTGCCTGTACTGGTAACCTTCTCTAGAAAACCAACAGACACCCAGAGATGTCCTTTAACAGGGTCTCATTCAATTAAGTTGAAAAAGATTAGGCATCACACCTCGCCATACTGAAGACCGAATAAGCTATTGCCTTGGCCACATTCAGAAAAATCAATCTTTCTGATTTTCCTACCAACAGTCGCTATTATTGCTGTTGTTAGCACAATGCTAGTCACTACGACAAATACATCTTGAAAATTCAGACTCAGCAAATGTTATCCCAATAACCATCTAACTTCTCCTACAGCAACATGACAAGCATGTTGGTCTCTCCAGGGTACCAGATGTCTCCCATACTGACCGTCGTCTTAGGAATCCCCGTGTCAAGAAACTGGTACAGGATTGCTTATGACATGTGACATTGTCATTAGTATGTACCACTTGTCTATGCCCCATTCCCCTTCTCCTACACTCTGGATGTCACAGCCCCCTTCACTTTATACTGCATGGTCACCTCACAGATCTGAATTAACACAATTCTACCAGTGTGGAGGACAGGATTCATGAGCCCCCAGTCTTCCTTTCCTTCCTTATTGTCTAGTTCTCTTAGACATCCTGTGCCCCTAAGGCGGAAGTCTCGCTGTGGGCCATTGCTTATGTGCTAATGTTAAACAGTGATGTGTTCTGCTAAAACAGATAGGAATTCATTACTCTTGGACCTGATAGGGTCCAGAGCACACTCCTCAGAAATACAAATGCTTGGTATTTAATAAAACAGCACAAACATGGAAAGGAAATGAGAGTGACTCCCCTTCCCTTTCTCTCCTAAAGCAAGAAGTCCTAAAACCTAGAAACGATTTTCCGATCTTCACCTGGAATAATTCTAAGACTCTTATGTGACACGTGCCTGCCATGAACTCAGAAGTACGGGGTGCACTTATCTCTGAAGACACAGGAGTACAGGTTATAAACAATCAAGTCTCATGAGCCTCTGTCTCACAGTTAAATCAGGCCCTTGCATCCAATGACACTTCTGCCCACTTCTTTCCTCATCAGTATAAAAGAAATGTGTCTCTGGTTACTTGGTCCCATTTCCACGTGCAGGCTCTTATGCCACCTAAATATATGTTATTATATTACATTACATGTTTTTAAATATTTTTAATTTAATTTATTTTCTAAAAAAAAATCTTTTTCATTTTACATACCAATCACAGCACCCTCCCCCTCCCCTCCCCCCATTTTCCTCTACCTGTCCCCCATCCCCCAGCTACTACACAGAGAGGGTAAGGCATATTGCTTTGGGGAAGGTCCAAGGCTCTCCCTACTATATCCTTGCTGAGCATGGTACTCATCAAAGAGAATAGGTTTCCTAAAAGCCAGTACCACCAGTAGGGATAAATCCTGATGCCACTGCTAGTGGCCCCACAGTCTGTCCCAGTCATACAACTGTCAACCACATTCAGAGGGTCTACTTTGGACCTATGTTAGTTCCATCCTTGTTTGGCTAGAGTTGGTGAACTCCTATTAGCTCAGGTAGACTGTTTCAGTGGGTGAACCCATCATGGTATTGACGTCTTTGCTCATATTATCCTTCCCCCTTCTTCAACTGGACTTTGGGAACTCAGCCCAGTGCTCCAATGCAGGTCTCTGCCTTGGTTTCCATCAGTTGCCAGATGAAGTTTCTATGGTGACATTTAAGATATTTGTCAATCTGACTACAGGGCAAGGCCAGTTTGGGTTCCCTCTCCTCTATTGCTTAAGGTCTTAACTGGGGTCATCCTTGTGAATTCTTGGCAATTTCTCTAGTGCCAGGTTTCCTGCTAGTCCCATAGTGGCTCCCTCAATCAAAATATCTCTTTCCTCGCTCTCATCTCTGTCCTTCCTCCATCTTGACTATCCTATTCCCCCTAGTTTTCCTTCCCCCTGTCCTCTTCCCTTTCTACCCTCCCTTCCCCCTGCACCCTCATGCTCCCAATTTTGTCAGGTGATCTTTTCTATTTCCCCTTTCCAAGTGGATCTATATATGTTTCTCTTAGGGTTTACCTTGTTACTTTGGTTCTCTAGGGTCATGAACTATAGGCTCATTATCCATTGCTTTACAGCTAGTATCCATTTACAAGTGAGTGCATGCCATGTTCAGCTTTCGGGATCTGGGTTACCTCACCCAGGATGTTTTTTCTTGTTCCATCCATTTGTATGCAAATTTTAAGATGCCATTGTTTCTTACTGCTGAATAAATGTATAAATGTGCCACATTTTCTTTATCCATTCTTTGGTTGAGGGGCATCTAGGTTGTTTCCAGTTTTGGGCTATTACAAATAATGCTACTGTGAACATAGTTGAACAGATGTCCTTGTGGTATGATGGAGCATCTTTTGTTTATATACCCAAGAGTGGTATTGCTGGGTCCTGAGGTAGATTGATTTCCAATTTTCTGAGAAACTGCCATACTGATTTCCAGAGTGGTTGTACAAGTGTGCATTCCCACCAGCAATGGAGGAGTGTTCCCCATACTCCACATCTTCTCCAGCATAAGTTGTCATTGATGCTTTTGATCTTAGCCATTCTGACTAGTGTAAGATGGTATCTTAGAGACATTTTGATTTGCAGTTTCCTGATGGCTAAGGACGTTGAACATTTCCTTAAGTGTCCTTCAGCCATTTGAGATTCTCCTATTGAGAATTCTCTGTTTAGTTCTATACCCCATTTTTTAATTGGATTATTTGGAATTTTGATGTCTAATTTCTTGAGGTCCTTCTATATTTTTGGAGATCTGTTGTCTGTTTGATATGGAGTTGGTGCAGATCTTTTCCCATTCTGTGGGCTGCCTTTTTGTCTTGTTGACTGTGTCCTTTGCTTTACAGAAGCTTCTCAGTTTCAGGAGGTCCCAATTATTTATTGTTGCTCTCAGTGTCTGTGCTGCTGGTGTTATATTTACGAATTGGTCTCCTGTGTTCATGCATTGAAGGCTATAATATTTTTAAGTTACATTGAATAGGATGACTAAGGATATAGCTACATCGTTACAGGAAGATCCTCAAGAAAGCATACAAAGATAATAGCGCCAGTGAGAAAATATTATTAGGTAGCTCTTGGTGAGCTCTAGGAAAAGCATTTGTTCTGTTAATCTACGTTTGTTATAGAGAACTCCTGCTGAATCTCCATGTAAATATTGAGAAAAGCCTTTATCCCTATTATAATGAGTTTGTGACTTTTCTCTTGAGCAGCAGCCTGGGAATGGTCTTCCTCCTGAAGAACTAATCTTGTCCTCATGCTCTCTGTTGCTTTCTGCCATGCTCGCATGCCCGTACCACCTTTTGGCGTTATATAACGAGAAAACATGTGTGGTTAGGCTATGACAGTGATGACAATGTGTGTCTCTGTTTCTGTGAGAGAGTGTGTTTGTGCCTGTGTGTGTCTGTGTATGTGTCTGTGTGTGTCTGTGTATGTGTCTGTGTGTGTATGTGTCTTTGTGTGTATGTGTCTGTGTGTGTATGTGTCTGTGTGTGTCTGTTTATGTGTCTGTATGTGTCAATATGTATATGTCTGTGTGTCTGTGTCTTGTGTGTTGAGGTGTATATGTCTGTGTATTTGTCTGTGTATATCAATGTGTCTGTGTGTGTCTATGTCTGTTTGTGTATGTGTGTGTGTCAATGTGTGTGTGACTGTGTATGTCTGTGTATATGTCTATCTGTGTCTGTGAGTATACGTATCTTTGTCGATGTGTATGTGTCTGTGTGTCTGTATATATGTCTGTGTGTGTCTGTGTATCTGTAAGTCTGTGTATATGTCTATCTGTGTCTGTGTGTGTCACTGTGTATGTCTGTGTCTGGGTGTGTCTGTATATATATCTGTGTGTGTCTTTGTATCTGTAAGTCTGTGTATATGTCTGTGTGAGTCTGTGTATGTGCCTGTGTGTGTCTGTGCCTGTGTGTGTCTGTGTGTGTCACTGTGTATGTCTGTGTCTGGGTGTGTCTGTGTATATGTCTGTGTGTGTTTGTGTGTGTCTGTGTACATGCCTGGGTGTGTCTGTGTGTGTCGCTGTGTATGTGTGATCCTGATGTCATCAGCAGAAACCTTGGCATTAGAAAGAACATGGCGAGAAGTTATGTCTTTGTTCTCTGTGCTGCAGACACAGGAGGTGTGGTAGAGTTCCTAATGCTTCCCACCAGTCCACGTCCTGCCACATCTTCTCCAAGTAAACACCTGCCTCCATCTCACGTTCGTTAGTGTCAAGTTTTTAATGTCTGTTGCTTTCTCTGCACTTCTTTTCAGGATTTTGTTGTTAAAGGTGTAGCTAGAATTCTGTATTCCTAGGTACCCACTAATATAATTAAAATAGTGTGATTGATAACTAGGTTCCTCATCACTGATTGGAAATCTTAGTGGCATTAGGACTGACATGTCCTTTTCACTCATGTCTCGTTCCTTGCTGGGGAAGGCTGATGTCATTAGATGTGTGTCTACTCAGTGGATGTGGATAGGCCAGACTCACGTGTTTAAGTTAAAATAATTTCAAAACAACATAGAGTGACACGTCTGATATTTTCCCTACTCCGATGCTTGCTAGAAACTGATTCAAAAGAAAATTTTTGTGGCCACTCTATCCTAAATCAACTATTTTAGTGGCATTTTTCTCCTGAGGATTCTTATAGAATACCTCAAGATCCATCTCCTAAAGTAGTTCAACTTTCTCTTACTAGGCTACACAGTAGATATCCAGGCCTTGGGCATTTCTACAAGAGGTAGCTTTGAATTTCAGTTTATATGGTGTTGTCCACAAAGGACAATAACTCTGGGGACATTGTGGAAAGGCACAAAAAGTAATAACTTGTAGGAAGGAAAACAAGTACTCACTAAAGCTAGTCGGTGAAGCCCAGTGATTCCTCTGGCACCATCTTCAGGCCTAGAAAGGCTCACACTTGTGTTTGGTGTTTAGTCTTTGTTCCTGGCCGGAAGACAAAGCATGCTACATTTTGCCTTTGCAAATCTGTGTCTGCCTTTGCAGCGAATAGAGGGAGGTCAAAGATTTCATATACATGTTGCTTCTTTACCTTCTTTGGCCCAGCTCTCTCTCTTCTTTTAGGAAGGCATACCTGGTTTCCCACTCTATTAGTTCATGTGAGTATCTTGCCATCCCTTCTTGCATTCAGTGTGTACTGGACAAAGTTAGTTGTGTTAACCACTACAGGTACGACTGGGAACATAGTTGTGATTCTGGTCAGTATGGATGATTTTATACAGTTTCTAGTCTAGAACAAAGAATGACTGGTCCTGAGGAAAGTCTTTTAATGGCTTTAGCCACGGAGTTGAGACTGGTCAGGCGACTTGGGATGGAAGCCTGCTAAGGATGCTCCAGTCTGCAGGACCTGCATAGAGACCAAAGGCCATGAGGAGAAGCATCCCCAGAGCCATGTAAGATGTCTCCTTGGAGAGGAAGGCATGATGGGAAGGGAGAGGTTTCTTGGGAGTACTGGGGCATCATGCTTTGTTTAGATTTCAGGACCACGGGAGCAGCCCTCCTTACCAAGGAGAGCCTAAATGGTGGCTAATAATCTAATTAGCATTTCAAACGGAAGAATAAAAGGTGCCAGCATCCCAGTGCCCTCCAAAGAAGTGACAACCATCCCATTCAGCCTCCCCTGAGAAGCCCTTTCTCCTTCCTTTTCACTCTTCCTTTGTCCTCTCCTCCTGCCTGTGTGTAAATCATGGTTCCCTCCTGGCTTTCTCAGCATTTGAAATTTATCCTTTATTGTTTTCTAACGGTTTCTCCTTTCTTATTTATAATCCTTTGCCACCTTCTGTATGAATGTCCTCATTATATTTATATGGCTCTATATGGGTTTCCATTTGTAACGTATATGTATTTTATCTTTATTATATACACTATTTCCATTTCATGACACACTCTTTCAAAAGCCAAACCAAACCACCAAAACAGAAACCTCCTTCCTTCCATATGGTCTTTTCTTCTTATGGTATTCTTTCTTGGTGTTTACTGACTTTGAATTTTTAATTCTCATCATAAATACAGTCATATACTTGTAGTAAGCTTTAATACTGTTCTATGGCCATTTAAACAAATACACTTCCATTCCATCGAATTTTCAGTACTTGAAATGAAAGTTAATATAATATTATTAACTAGAGGGTATATAATTGAAAGTATTTTACTTTGGCCCTTTATATATAATTAGTAACCATTTTGTTAATGAACCCTAATTTATAAATATCTATACATATATATATATATATATTTCTAAATAACTTGAAATTTAAAAAGTTTATGATACAACCTAGTTCTTTTTAAGAAGTTAATTCTTCTAGAGACATAGTGTTATGTATAAGTTATGCTTTATTATAAAGCAATAAAAATTCCTACAGCGTAGCAAGTTTCCTTCACAAATGTTGAGCTAACTCGCTGTGCTCTCTGCCCTTCTCCCCACAACTGTTCCTACTGCTGAGCTACACTCACCGCAGTCCGCCAAACTCCTCACCTGTCCTCGTCATGGTTTCCGTGGACAGAGATGCGCTTCCGCCCTGCTCACAGCCACAGTGGTTTTTATTGTCTAATCGTTTTGGTCACATCAGTCAGTGTGAGTTGTCTTCTAAATGGTTTATAGTCATTGTGTAGTCTGCACGTTTATTCGTTTTCTATCTTTGTTGTATTAAATGATACAAATGCTTCGCACAGGCATTAATTTGCCGAACCAGAGCCAGCTGGACAGAAAGAAGAGTAGTAACTGCTCTCCAGCCCCAACTGATACCTTTTTATGGAAAACAAAAGATTAAAAGGAGAGAAGCATAGCAAATTTATTTACCAGGGCTTTTGTGGTGTGGAAGCCGTCAGAAATGAAGGACCCATTTAAGGCCAGAAGTGAATCATTCTGGAGAATGTGCCTGGGGAACAAACTGAGGTCTTCATGGTAAGAACCTGAAGGGAGCCTCCCAAGGCTACTCGCTCAGCTGCTCAGACTCTTCCCGACCCCTCTCTGCAAGACTCTTCCTGACCCCTCTCTGCAGCTCTCCTTCCTAAGGCCTGGGGCTCCCAGAAGTCTATGGGAGCACCTTTTTCTGCCTCAGGGCTGTCTTTAGGGGAAAGGCAGTTCCTCAGCTCTGACACCTTTCAGGGCAAAAAGAAGGGCAGCAACGAAAATAAGGAGAGGGTCAAAGAGGCCTTGCTTCTGACCTCAGAGTCTCCTTCAATCAAATGCTCGGCACACCAAGGTCCCAGCTCGAAGCTGTGTGCACCCAGCTGGACAGGAGCATCAGAGAATAAATTTAGACACAAACTCCCTTTGATTGCTAGCTCCCTAAGGAAAGAAACCTGTGCGTGTCGTGACAACCCCACATGCGAGTAACCCAGGACACTAGGCCCATGAGTGTCCCCAACACTAACGAGCGGATCTGGAATCTAGAAATAGTTCTTTAATTGTCTCCAGCAAAAGGGAAAGCAGACTCACTGTGCGAAGGCTTATTGTTGGATTTGGCTTTAAGTCCCTCCTCCTGGATCTAAAACTGGCTTCGTTCTCCTGCTGTGATAGTTTTTATGTCTATGTTGTATCTCGAATAAGAAGCCGACAAAACCATTACATCAGTTATGGATACCTAGATCCAATTTTCCTATTATGTTATTAAGGATGATACGTGAGTGCTAACGTGCACATGTTGATACATACGGATTAGTTTATACATACATGATTCAAGCACCCAGTGTCCTTCCTCCAGCCCAGAACATCGGACAGGAAGCCATACTGTGTTTAACTATATGTCTCCTTAAATAACTATGTAGCCACTTGTCAATAGACTATATGTTCTATTTTATTTATTATACATGTCATATATTAATATGCATTATATTATCTGCACATACATTAATAGTACAGTTTGGGGTTTACTAAAGGCAATTTCTTTCAAGTATGTTATGTACTTTGACCATATCCACTCACACCCAATACCTTCCTTTTTCTTCACCCTGACTCCCTCTTCCTGGTCTCCTTCTTTCCCCTTTCCTTTCTGCTTATGCACCAATTGTTAAAAAGGCCCTCTTTTCAATGTATGTAATAAGAGATGGGATTATGCTCAAAGTATATAATTTACATGCATAAAAATGTTCAAAAGAAATCCTGGGTAATTTTGGAGCCAGGCAGTGGTGGCACATGCCTTTAATCCCAGCACTTGTGTGAGTTCAAGCCCAACCTGGTCTACAAGAGCTAGTTCCAGGACAGCTAGGACTGTAACACACAGAAACTCTATCTCGAAAAAAAAAGAAAAGAAAAGAAATCCTGGGTAATTTTTAAAGACCAGAGGGCAATTGTTGTTTCCCACTGTACTTTATTCAACTATGTACCCATTTTTTGTGCAAGTTTTGGCCCCCATGTCTCTGTAGTATGCCTTCAAATGGGCACTGTGAATACTTCAGTGTTCTTCTTTCTACTCAGGATGCTCTGACCACCCAAGACATTTTTGTGGTTCCGTATGATTCAACATTTCGTTTTTTATTTGTGTGAAGAATGTCACTAGAGATTTGCTGGAGACTGCATTCAATTTATGGATTACTTTAAGTAATGTAGCCATTTCCATTACTTAATCTGTCAATCACTGAGCATATAGAAGATATTTCTATTCTCTAAAGTCATCTTCAATTTCTTTCTTCACTATCTTAAAATACTTATTCAGAAGTCCTTCATTTCCTTGGTTAGGTTTATTCCTTGTTCTTTTGGGTTGTTTTGCTGTGAGGTTATTTTTAATGGACTTGTTTATCTGACTTCTTCTCAGAATATTCATTATTGGCAAATAAAAAGCTATTAATTTGGGGATATTGATTTTGTAACATGATTCATTGATGAAAATAAGCATCAGATCTCAGAGGTTTCGGGTGGAATCTTGAAGTCTATTATGTACAAAATCTGCTAATAGCAAATATTTTATTTACTTTCTTATTTATGTTTCTTTTATTTCTTTCTCTTGTCTAGTGAAGACATAACGTCATCTTCTGAATAATAAAGAACAGACACCCTTGTCTCATTCCAGATCAGTGGAACACTTTGCTTTTCCCCCATTTAATATAATCTTGGTTATAGATCTGCCCTATATATGCTTTTCTTAATGTTCCTTCTATTCTTATTTTCTTTAAGGATTTTTATGAGGAAAGTTGTTTGACTTTGTCAAAGCCCTATATTAGTTACTTTTTCTGATCCCATGATAAAAATACCCTATCAAAAGCAACTTAAGTAGAAAGATATTTGACTCCCAGCTCAAGGGTAAAGGCCACCATGGTGAAAAATCTTATCTGCAGCAGCATCAGACAGCTGGTCACCACATATGCCTCGTGAGGAAGCAGGAGACGCATGTTCTTGTCCAGCTAGTGTTCTCTTTTCGGTAAACAATTGAGTTTAAAAAAAAAACACTGTATTTATATGTAAGTGTGTGTGAGATTATGTGTACACCATTGGGTCTCTTATCTAGTCTCACGTTCTCAGCCATTTACCAGAGAAAGTTCTGGCACTGAGAAGGGGGCGTGAACATAAAGCCCCACCTCTAAACAAAAAGCTATTTGCAATTGACGCCATCTGGGAAAGAATAGTTCAGCTTTCTCCAGTGGAGTGTCCCTGGGTGTATCAGCCGCACTCACAGAAGGTTCAACTCTCAGGTCAACACAGAGACCTTGTTTATTTGTATTATTCTTTTGTGGGATTTTCTTTCATTTTTGTTTTGGTAATTTTTATCGTTTTGGTTTTTTGTTTGTTTTGACTTTCATTTTTGTCTGGTTATTTTGAAAGAGGTACGGGGAGAGAGAGAGAGAGAGAGAGAGAGAGAGAGAGAGAGAGAAAGAAAATAAAGTTTGCCAGGCAGGGAGGTAGGAAGGATCTGGGAGAAGTTGGAAGAGGGAATATATGACCAAAATATATCGCATTAAAAAATAATAAAACTGATCTGACAATGGAGTGGATTGTCTAAGCTTCCCACATTGCGTTGGTCTACGGTTTAAACCCTCTGCAGTTGCTCTTACCCTGAGAGGAGACCACACCTTATCCAAAGCTAAACCCTGAGAAAGGCTTCTGAACTCAGTCTGTTTCTCTTCTCCTTCCCTACATCCGCTTTCTTTTCTCGCTGCTGAACACGTCTTCCTCTGCCACTTATCGCATAGGGCAGCTCTTCTCCAAATATTTTCCATGCATCCCCTATTCTATCAGCTCAGTGTTTGGGTGTTGTCTACGACCATCAAAGAACCCAGACTTCTTATTTTTCATTACTGAAAATTTTTGAGAGGTTTTACTCAGGTATCATATAGAATAACTCTCAAATTGGGTTTGTTTGCTGGTTTCTCATGACGAGGTTGGTTGCAGCTCTGGGGAACAAGACTGCAGGTTTCCATCTCATCGTATCATCTCAAAGGTATAACAAAAAGCACGACCTACAAGCAGGTGTTGACATTGTACATGAGGATCACACGGCTGAGCTGTGCTGTTCAGGTTTCTCCACCGCAGTGGTACTCTCATTTGCATCCATTTTAGCCTTTTCCATTCTGGAGTCTTTGAGAAACCTAGGTTGTGCAGACACAAAGGGAAGTGGGGATTTCGCTGCACTTCCTCAAGGGAGTTCTATATGCATAGATTGCTGGACTACTATATGGCAGATTTTAATATAATTAAATTAAATTGAGATATTCAATTTAGACTTTGGTGTCTAATCTACTATTTGGTTGTTTACTTCTTTCCTCTCAGTTTGTTCTAGCTACTAGCCTCTTGCTTGCTTGCTTGATTCATTGATTGACTGATTGATTGCCATTTGTGAGGTTGATCCCATCGCCTTATACAAGCTAAATATCTACACTACTACTGAGCTTCATCTTGAGTTCAGTATCTTTTGTAAAATGAGAGGCTGGAGAGAAAGCTCAGCAGTTAAGCACACTGGCTGCTCTTCCAGAGGACCCAGGGTTGATTCCCAAGACCTACAGAGTGATTCACAATGATCTCTCATTTCCAGGACATTTGTGGCCCTCTCTGAGCTCTGCCAGGAGCAGGCATGCACATCATGCATATCCATGCATAACAGGAAAAACACCTGTACACATAAAATAAGTAAAAAATGAATGATAGTGATAGTTGGTTTTTGTTTTGTTTAGTATTTTTTATGAGGCCAAAATATCTAATAATCCTATGCTATTGCTTTCACTGGAGAAGGGACTCCTTGGGGATACATTTCTTATCCAGCAAAACTGATCATTGTTAGCTTCAGTGATAGACAGCAAGCATTTATAGAAAAGGGGCTGAGGTTATTTCTGACAAAGAAGTCATAGATACGGCACTACAGAGAGAGCAGAATTTAAATATAACATTGAAAAATTTTGAAGATAGTACTTAATCTATTTACTGAAGGTGATTGCTTGAGTTGATAGCCATTCACCGCAGACAATGATTCCGTTTCATCACCTTGCCAATGTCTAATATTATATTTGAAGTTGAATTCAATACCACCTTATCACCAACATGTCTCATAACACTTTATTGTAAATCATGTTTATCACTCTCTGTTTATGGCAAAGACTGTAATTCTGCTTTAGAGGAAATTCAGAGTGGGTCAGATGTTTGCTACTTCAGGAAGCTAGAGTGGATGCCAATTGCTTGATGGTGTACCCTGGCGCTTCCCTGGTGTCAGGATTCACATATATTCAGCAAGTCATGAATTCCATTAAGTAGCTTTTAATCAGCTACAGCTCCATCCTTATCAGCGGTGATTGTCCCTGGGTCGGAAATAAAAGTCTTGCCATCAGTTTGGCACAGTGAATACGTGTAAATTTCTTAACGTTCCTCAAACTGAAATGATAATGGAAATGGAAAATATACAAATCTATTTAAAAAGGGTAGATGAGAAACGATGAGACCAGCACACACCTCGAGTCAGGAACTAGGAGGAGAGAGTTTCTGACTGACAGTATCAGCATCAACAGCAATGCATTTTAAACCCGCTAGCAGGAATGCTGTCTAGGGACAGGTCACCGGCTCCTCCTGCTTCCTTCCATGGAATCCTGAAAGGTCATGGAATGGTCATGGAAATGGGAAGCACCAGTACTGTTGAAGGTGCAGTTATCTGTAGTGTTCAAATAGGATTATGGAAAGCCTGCAAACTCACCAGATGAACCAATCCATGTCTCCCATAAGACACTAATTTTTCCTTAATGTAGCCAAAGATTATATGACAATTTTCTGGAGAAATTCCATTTCAGAAACTAGAGCCAGGAAATAGGCATTGCAATAGTCGGGACTTAGAGCCAACCTGAACTCATAAGAATGAAGGAAAAGACTGCTTTAGACAGTCCCAGGAGATCTAAAGTCAGTCTTAAAGCCTGTAATCCTCGGCATGACTCCCTCTCCCGGTCAAAATGCAGCTCTCATCCCAGGGAAGGTCCAGGGGAAACTGTGGACACATCCCACCAGTTCCCATCATTCGGCCAACATTTTTCTTATCCAGTTTGAAAGCCTTGCAAGGCTCATTAATTTGGTGAACCCTCGAGTTTGAAAGACAGAAACCAAAATGCAGATCCAAAGGAAACTTAGCATAATTGAGCATACCTGACAAGAATCAAAGGGACAGGGAAGCTTTACAAAGCCAGCTAGGGCCACGAGAAAGAAACATTCACTCCAGAATAAAGAGGAGCAATGAGAACCATTTCAGAGTGGAACTTTTAAAAATTAAAACAATTTTGTTGAGATAAAGTTAGGGTCACCTGTCAAAAAGTGAAAAACGAGTAGGTAAATCATAAGTCTGCTCTGGCCTGGGAGTCCATGAAAAAGAAATACCGGAAAAAGAAACTGAACTAAAGCCAGTTATCACAAGAGCCCATGGCCAGTAAAAGCCAGGAAACACACCCCCAGGGCACATCTGTGTGAAATTTTAAGATATCGAAATTTTCTAAATATTTTTAGAAAAGCAAACACGAGTTATGCATATAATGCAGAATGAAGGGTTGTATTGAATCTGAAGAGCACGCAAAATGAGAAACCAGAGCGAGAAGGACTTTTCGATTCTTACAGAATCAATTTTTCATCTAAAACTATTACAACAAAATCTGACAGGTGGAATAGTATTATATAAACCTAAAACATATTTTCAAATATATAAAGACTCAAAATATTTGCTTAGGTTGTTTAGGAGACTGGAGTGACACCCCCCCCACCCCACCCCCAGGACGGAAGTTACAGACAGGTTCCAAGAGTTTCCAGAAAGAGGTTCATTCAGTGCAGAAGCCATCAAGGAGCCGGTGAAAAACTGAGGCCCTTTAACCGTGCAACAGAGAGGGTGAGCAAGCCAGCTGAGAAACGGGAGCCAGACAGGTCTGTGGAGGGTCTCGGAGGGAAAGCGGAACTGCTGTCTACCTGCTGAGCATGACTGTGCAGAAAGCCAGTGTTCAACAGATAGAAGTAGCAGCAAGTTATAGGAAATAAACATGAAACAGGAAACGAACGAAGGTGTCATTTATAAAGTGTTTGTCTAACAAGCACAAGGTCTTGAGTTAAACTCCCCGTGTCGAAAAGAAACTTTCCACTAAAAGAAAACCGTAAATCCAGAGAAAGTGGAGTGAACGGCTGAATAAAAATGGAGACAGCCCAAAAAGAACGAAACTATTTGCTCCTCTTACAGAGGACATGGGTTCAATTCCCAGCACCCACATGGAAGCTCACAATGGTCTGTAACTCCACTCCAGCAGATCAGACTCCCTCCTCTGGCCAACAAGAACACCAGGAACACATCTGATACACATGTATACACAAAAGTGAAAAACTCATACCCATAAAATAAAAATAAACTTTTAATACTGCAAATCTTATATCATATGTAAGATTAAGTTAGTGTTATAAGATCCCAGAAATATATATCATCTCAGTTCATTATTATTGTTGATTAAATCATTCTAAAACATGTACCTTAAAACAGTGTTATTAGAAGTTTTCCATGACTCAGGACTGGAGCCATGGTTCAGTAGTTCGAGCACTGGCTACTCTTTCAGAAGACAAAAGTTTGTTTCCTAGTGCACACATGGTGGTTGACAATCAGCTGTAACTCCAGTTCCAGGGGATATAGCCCCTCTTCTGCCCTCCAAGGGCTTCTTCATGCTCATGGTGTGCATACATACATACACTCAGACTCACACTAAATAAATACTTAAAATCTTTGCTATGATTCTACGAGTTTCCAGCACTTCGGTGAGCTCAATCTGATTAGTGCTGGCACATACTGTGTTGATAGAGGCTGCCATGTTGTCTGGTGTCTGATTTTTCTCTGCAGATGACATCTAACTTCCTCTTGGACCCACCCACATAGTCCTTCTCAACCAGAACAGCTCAGGGGGCACCCTTTGTTGGGGTTGCTGGGTTTTAGGAAGAATGCTATAAAAAGGTGTGCCCAGTGACCAAGAATGATCATCCTGCTATGGCATCTACTGTCCCAAACAAATCAAAGGTCAAATTAGAGTTCATAAAGTAAGGTTCTTGAAAGAATGCAAGAGGCGTGGTCCTTGAAAGAACACTACAGACTTCCGTTTCACTCTGATGTGCTTTATCTGATTTGTTTGAATGTTCTTTAAGGATTTCATAATTTACAAAATATGATACACTCTGCTTCTATCCATAGCTAATTAAATATTAATAAATCAGTTACAAACTCTGCCAACCTCAGCAGGGGCAAATGTGTTCAGCTTTTATTGATTCTCTAAATTACCACAAGCAACAAAACAGATTTGTTCTTCCTACTGATTTCCCCCACCCCCGTTTGGCCTCTTGTTTGGTGTTAGAGGTAGGTCTTCTCTTTTCTTCTCTTCATCGTGTACAGATCATTTGTTAGCCTATCCCATCTTTGACATTTTTAATCTGCATGTGTTTATCCAAATCCAACAAGCTGTGATATGTGCTGACTGTTTGGTGCATGACGTGACTTTGGCACATATGAAAATAAAGTTGAGAATCCTCTGGAAACTTCCCAGAGCTGCAAAATGAAAACCTTTAGATACCTACAAAAATATGCAGTCTGGTATTGCAAAAGAATTTTCAGCCCCATCTTTCATAACAGAAAATTAGGGATTATATTAATTCATTACATAAACTGGAAGCTTATATGAAGAATTAAGGTCTCATCTTCCCTACATATATTTTTACTAAACTCTTTACATTTTCTTCTTTTGTTATTATTAACAGATATCAAAATACCTTAGAATTAATTTAATTGTCCATAAAATATCTTGACTGATATCTGTCTTATTGAGCTGTCCTTGTCATGTCAGTACACCCACCATGGCTGTTGTAAATGATTGAAACCACTTTTCAAACACAAGATGTCCTATACTCATTCTCATGGTAGTCTGCAGCCCATTTCAGCGGCATTTCGTCTGGCAGAAGTTCCCATTCCAGGCATCTTTGAGCCATCATAAATTTGGATGCCATCCTTGCTTTCTGGGTTTCAAATTCCCCAAATGTTCTTTATTGAAATCCAATATTCATTCTAAAGTATATTACACTAAATTCAACTTAACTGAGACCAGAAGCCAGAATGGCCACTTCCCCATCACTCAGGTGTTAATGATAAGAACTAGACCTTACAACAGCACTTGATTAGATTATTCTCTCTTTCTATGGAAGTGGTAAAACTGCAGGAGACTCCCAAGGTTTCTTTATCTATAATTCACACATTGGGAAGGGAAGGTGATCGTAATTCCAAAACACACCAGGGAAACTTGTTTATTTCAAGTAAATCAACGCGATGGAGGGCATTTTACTTCAAGAAGATAACACTGATTATAAAAGCAGCCAGTAAATGAAGACATGATTAAAACGTGGGCAATTTTATTTATGCAGACTAAAATATGTGCAATCATAAGCAACCAAGATTTGCTTCCATCCCAGAACGCTTCTTTATTAAAAGAAGTTCGGTCCTGAATTGCAGCAGCTCAACTTGTAATGTCAAAAAATTAAGACTTCTCCCTGGCATTGCCTTTGTGAATGCATTGAAGGCACAGAATAATGGAAATGAAATCCAAAGATGGATCACCTCAAAATGCACCAGCAAGAGAATGTAGAAGTCAGCTGGGAAAAAAAAAGATTTTTTTTTTTTTTTAAATTTATTTATTTATTAAGGATTTCTGCCTCGTCCCCACAACCGCTTCCCATTTCCCTCCCCCTCCCCCGATCAATTCCCCCTCCCTCATCTGCTCGAAGAGCAATCAGGGTTCCCTGACCTGTGGGAAGCCCAAGGACTGCCCACCTCTATCCAGGTCTCGTAAGGTGAGCATCCAAACTGCCTAGGCTCCCACAAAGCCAGTACGTGCAGTAGGATCAGAAACCCACTGCAATTGTTCTTGAATTCTCAGTATTCCTCATTGTCCGCTATGTTCAGCTAGTCCGGATTTATCCCATGTTTTTTCAGACCTAGGCCAGCTGGCCTTGGTGAGATCCCAATAGAACATCCCCATTGTCTTAGTGTGTGGGTGCACCCCTCGTGGTCCTGAGTTCCTTGCTCGTGCTCCGTAAAAAGAGGAACATGGGATGTACTCACTCATATTTGGTTTCTAGCCATAAATAAAGGACATTGAGCTTATAATTCATGTTCCTAGAGAAGCTAAAGAAGAAGGTGAATCCAAAGACAAACACATAGGCATCCTCAGGAATATTAACCTTCATCAGGCGATGAAAGGAGACAGAGACAGAGACCCACACGGGAGCACCAGACAGAAATCTCAAGGTCCAAATCAGGAGCAGAAGGAGACGGAGCACGAGCAAAAAAAAAGATTTTTATTGCACTTTGTGTTGCTATCGCTTGAGACAGGTCAGTCTTCAGGGACTAAGAATGTTCCTGGGAGTCACTCTTACCCAGCAGTTCTCATAATGTGGTCTGTGACAGTCAGAGCCAGATAAGACCCTCTAAGAGCTAACAGGGCTTCCTGTGACACACCCCACTCTTATCATGAACCTTGTTCTACATCCATAGTTTTAAATTTAAAATCTGTAAAATGTTATTGTTTTCGTAATAGTCACATCTATTGACAGGCAGGTAATGAAGTTGAGAAAATGATGTGTTTTCCTGCTCGTCAGTATAAAAACTCTCTTGACGTTTTTAGTGAGGAAGGTATTCTATCATGCGTATCTATGGTGGAGATGATCCAGCAAGGACAGGGAGACTATTTGTCTCCCATACCTATGAAGTTTGAAAATATGATTTCTACTTTAACATGTAAATTAGTGTGCTCTGCATCATATACGTTATGAATTAAAAAGACATCATCGAAAAACATTTTTGTTCATAGTTAAGCTGTTAATACTGCAAAGTCCATAAAATTTAGAAAAGTCTTGTAGACTTAGACCTTTTTGCAGACTCGCATACTCTGCCTGTGGTGCAGTCCTACTGTTGAATGTTTTGCCTGTTATCGCGGGCATCACATAGACTCTATGGTCCCTGCAGCGGTGGGAGCAGGCTTTGCGTGAACATCAAGCGTTTGATAGCAAACGTGATTCTTCGAATGGCGCCTATGGCCTCTGCCACTGGAATTTACTGACGTTCTCAGGATCCCTCTGAGAAAAATCATCAGTCTGGGAATTTAAAAGACAGTCATGGATGACTGGGGTCTTCCGGCACCGAGTTAATTATGCGGGCCTTGGCTCTGGCTCATTTGTGTCTCTCTTGAGCGGCGCTAGTCTGTTGCCTTTTCACGCTCCTGATTTCCCAAAACGAATAATCCTAGAATCGGTACTGCTTTGCATCATAAACCTAATGGTCAAATGGTTGAGGAGATTCAGCTAATCGTCAGGGCTCAGAATCAGGAGGGTGTGTGTGTGTGTGTGTGTGTGTGTGTGTGTGTGTGTGTGAGAGAGAGAGAGAGAGAGAGAGAGAGAGAGAGAGAGAGAGAGAGAGAGACCGACTGACCTCATGGGAGCTGCGAGCCTTGACCAGAGCCCCTTTGGTCTTTGGGTAGCAGTCTTTCAAACGCAACTGAGATTTTTCTTGAGCTAGTGTTTTTTTCGGTTTTGGATTTTTTTCTTTTTGCGTACATCACAATCATCTTTGACCTTTTCCTCTGGCAAGTTGTACAAGCTTGTCAGTTGTACCTGATCATCTGTTCAGATCATCTCAGCAAGACGGCAGAGCTGTTGGAGAAATTTTAGTCTCCCTTCTAATGTGTTTGTAAATTCTGTCTCTTTCTCACACCCGTCTGACCAGCCCCACCACACTGTCATTCTGTGAAATTCCTGGCAAACACTCCACACATGTGGTCACTGAGTAAGAAAAGAAAGAAACAGAAGCAACGGCCAAGGCGAAGGGAAAAGGACATATTTTCACACATAGCTGCGAGGACTTCGAGCTTACTATATCAGGACTGCTAAAATTGAAAACTATAAAGCAAAAACTTGGCAGCAGAACACTAGAAGAGGCATAAATCCCGAGAATTCCTTCCCTGGGGTGTGGCAAGAAACAACAAATTCAGGAACGTTCTCTATGAACAACAGCAGTGGCAAAGATTCTTTCCCCAAACGCGTTCTCTGTGGCGCACACATCCCTTTGCAGCTAGACAGATTATCTCATAATGCCTCAGACGCTTGCGTGCGGCGATCACCTTTCAGTAACAATATCAGGATCCTGAAGAAATGCATTTTATTCCACTTAACCAGAAGCAGGGTGATTTTAATTTTGCCGGTTCCCCTGAGGGAAAGAATGCATCTTGGTGTCGCTTTGGTCATTCGAAGTCCTCATAAGCAGAGCCGACGTCCTCTGCCGCATCCCACATGACTCCATTATGACACATTCCAGTCATGCATTTATCATTCCTTCCTGCTGTTTAGATTCCTTAGTCTACTGCAACATCACATAAGTAGCAAAAAATAAATAAATAAATAAATAAATAAATAAATAAACGAAATTCTGCTGGCTTTTGTGTGGTTATCGTTGCTAAGGAAACCATCCCCTTTCACTACCGTGTGGGACATCTGTGCCACATTGAGCCTGCTGCGGAAAGCTGCCTGACCTCAGACACAGAGCGGGGAAGGATGGAACATAAAAGGACAAAACAGAAAAAAATTAATGCAAATAGAATTTCTTTTAGATAATGCTCACACTGACTCTTTTATTTTCCATTAAGGAAGATGGAGGATGGGCATCTGCAGACACTTCTAGGTGATACTTCCCGGCCGAGTCTCAGGGTCCCTCCCAGGGACCGATGGGCATGGGCTCTCATGGCCTTCCTTGGACATCATGGTCACAGACAGTACTCAGAGTAGGAAGCAGGTGTGTCCCAAAGCTAGTGGCAATGTGGTGATAACTGAGATACTACATCTTCCCTGTGGTCCCCGCACTTCCTCGTCTCTCCTACCTCTCATTTCCTCATTCGCTGACTTTTCTAAGACTCCTCTGATCTTGCTTTAGAGGGCCTCCTGCAGCTCGCTCAGTCCTCCGCAAATGTTTGTTTCTTAGTTAACAATTCACGCAATGGCCTATCAACTCCTACCTTAGTTGGAAGCTCACCATCCTTGAGGGTACTGCCTATTGCTGAATACTCTGACAGCCCCTCTGCCAGGAGGAAGAAGAGCTGGGTTGGAACATGCTCACCATGGCATTTCTCTTCCACACTGAATTAAAATTTCCTCAGTTGGGCTGGAGAGATGGCTCAGTGGTTAAGAGCACCGGCTGCTCTCCCAGAGGTCATGAGTTCAATTCCCAGCAACCACATGGTGGCTCACAACCATCTGTAATGAGATCTGGTGCCCTCTTCTAGTGTGTGGGCATACATGGAGGCAGAATGTTGTATACACAATAAATAAATAAATTAAAAAAAAATTATAAAATTTCCTCAGTTGTAGGGTCCTTGTTATGACTGTAGGCATCTCACCAGCCCCTGCCTCCAAGCCACATTCTTTATTATGAACAGTTTGGAGCCTGACTTTCATTCTTCCCTTATGCTAACCTAGGACATTTCAGTGCTCTTATAAACAACCCAGCTAAGTAATGGGATCTCATGTAACTAGTGCTTTAACTCTGCTGACCATGCTATTTCATCCCATTCTGTCTTTGTTGGCCATCCTCTTCAGAATCTTGTATCTGCCGGAGACTTAACTCTGACCGCTCCTCCAGTTCCACTTCAGAGACTTCCAAGCCCTCCCAGTTTCTCTCTCTTTCTCTCTCTCTCTCTCTCTCTCTCTCTCTCTCTCTCTATATATATATATATATATATATATATATATATATATCCAGTTCTCTCTCTCTCTCTCCAGTTCTCTCTCTTCAGTTCTCTCTCTCTCTCTCTCTCTCTCTCTCTCTCTCTTTCTCTCTCCAGTTTCTCTCTTTGTCTCTCTCTCTCCCCCCCTCTCCTTATACAAAGGTGCTCACTTCACTACACCAACAACTTTATACAGGAGAGTCTTCTTCTTC
Source organism: Microtus oregoni (assembly GCF_018167655.1). Lineage (NCBI taxonomy): Eukaryota > Metazoa > Chordata > Mammalia > Rodentia > Cricetidae > Microtus > Microtus oregoni. Next base: position 6,901,161 of record NW_024543077.1, on the reverse strand, counting down.
CCAAGTTTTACCAGTCTGTGCTCCTTCGCCTTCAACCTTGCTCTCAAGCTTTTCGACACCACCCACCTGAGATCCTTGACTGTGAGTCGATTCCCAATTTTCCACTGCTGCTTTCTCCAGGGCAGTTAAGCATAGAAAGCGAGAGAAAGCTTCAGGTGGATGCAACGTAAAATGTTTATACACCCTGGCTCTTCCCCTTGGGGTGGCTTTGCTAGGCTTCTGCTCCGCCTACCGTACAGGCTCTCCTTTATCCTTTATCCTCTCTCAGATCAAAGCAGCTGCTTTCAGTACATATTTCAGCTTTATAAGCAGCAGGATGACTGTGTAAAAATGAGAGTCCTGCCACTACACACATATATTAAGTGACCTATAGATCGAGTAGTGTGTGTATGTGTGTGTGTGATGTGTGTGCATGTGTGTGTATACGTAACAACAACTGAAGAAAAAGAGGCTATGGGTGTGAATGAGGCAAAGAGAGATGTCATGGAGGGTGCTGGAAGAAGAAGAGCAAAATGCGGAATTGATGCAATTATATTACGACCTCAAAGTACATTAAGAAAATTTAGGAAGTGCCTCTGCTAGCAGGAAGTAGACAGAAGGCTGACCACCAAGTAGAAGAATAAATGAAAGCTCCGCTTTATCTGAAAACAGGAATTTACTCTTCTGGCTGATTAGTATTTCTATAACCATACACTTTCCTTTGGACAGTATAAAAGAATTTTGTGGATAATTTTATGAACTAGCAATGGTTTACATGAAAAGTCACTAGATGAAGGCTTGGTTAAATAACAAATTATAGAACATGACCATTTAAGAGTTATAATTATTGCATTTTTTCACGTCACATTTGACATTTTCAATGGCATTTCATTCATTCTCCCTGGGAAGCCCTAGTCACCTTTGTGGCTTCAATTATCACCTCACAAGGCTCGTCCAAACCGAGCTGTAACTCCTACATTTTCCTGGACTAAAGCCTGACTGAATATCAGCCAGAAGCTGTGAATGACAATTCTACTGTCACTCCCGACTTACCACATAGGAAACAAATGAGTATTCCTAACTCTCTCTAACCCCCACCCCCTTTATTCTAACCTCATGTCCCGTTCCAGTTTCTGGCATTGATGTTCCTGTCCAGGGTCCTTTCTTCTCCCAAAGATGTTCCTTGTTACAGCTCCACTTTGCACAAACTTGACCATCCTTTCTTTATCCCTGCTTTGTGTATGGCAGCATATGAAATTTTATTAAATTATTTTTAAACTTGTATTTATTTGTTTTTACATATACACACACAAACACTCACACACTCACTGCTACAGACTAGGTTCCCATTGACTTTTGCTCATCATCATCTCCCATACCCCCTGCTCTCCCTTATACTTCCGCCCCCTACCCCACTGGACCCCACTCTGCCTTCTCCCCTCCCACTCTGTGCTGCCTGCCTCACCCCCCTTTAAAGCCTCTCAACCCTAGGCCGTGGTGAACATTACTTTGAATTTCTAAGCCTCCCAAATATCTTGACTTATTTGCTCATCCATTTAGTCCCTCTTGATTTAAAATAAATCTTTCTATTTTATATAAGATTGTTTTCAAGTATCACTAAAAGTTATCAGAGGTGGCAAAGTGTAGCAAAGTAAAATCAAAATATTCACATACCTCTGTACACCCCTTTATGCAAAACTTAGATGTGTTATCCCCCCCACACACTTGGTTTTTTCATTTTTGTTAACCGAACACTTCCCAAACCAGGGTGTGACAGTATGAAGTCATGATTACATTGTCTCTGACTCTGCTTATATGAAAATAACAAATATACTCAAGGAAAAAGGCTCTTAACCTCCATTTATTCCATGCAAACGTCACAGCAAGCAATTTCAGACTGCTTTATTTGTATGCTGCAAATACATGTCAAATATTAACCATGCTCCATGGTTCTGTGGGAGTTGTTCAGACAAATGAGAACAAACACTCAAAGAACCTATATTTAAGCAGGAGACCTTAGTCACATATATAAGAAACTGTATTTTAAAAATGGCATTTCAGTGAAGAGCTAGGCAGGACCAAGTGGTCACTTCTATTTTCCCAGAATCCACTGGATTAAACTCTAGAGAGGAAATAGTATTTGAACTATCCATTTGAAATCTTTTATTCATACGGACATGTTCAATTAAATTTTAAATAAACAAAAATCAACCTGCACACCGATTGTACTGAAGTCACCTTGGTGGGGATGAATAGTTTTAAAAGAACAGTTAAATATTTGTTTAGTGCTTCTTTCCCCGTAGAGGAAGCTTTTGTCTCTTAGCTGTATGTTATATCTTTATCATGTCTGTCCAAGATAGATCTAATAGAATCTCCTGGTTTTAGTCATAGTATCAGGAACCAGCTGCTAGGTGGAGTTTGATGGTTGTATGTAAGACCCGGCTGGCAGAGTGGAGACTTGGGAGCCCGCATGTCTGCTTCGCAGTGAACTTGCTGACCACAAGGCCAAAAACACAAAAGACAATGGAGAGGAGACCTACCAAACATTCTGTTCCTTTATGAGTGCTTTATCTGGACCAACAGCTACGGAGCCCGCATGGGAATGACTTAGACCCTCTGCATGCGGATGACAGTTGTGTAGCTTGGTCTGTTTGTGGGGCTCATACCAGTGGAATCACAACCTGCCCCTGGATCTTGAGCTGCCTTTGGGGAACCCATTCCCCATCCTGGGTTGCCTTGCCCAACCTTGATGAAGGGGGAGAAGCTTGGTTCTGCCCCCAACTTGATACGCCATGCTTTGTTGACACCCATGGGAGGCCTGCCCCTTTCTGAAGGGAGACAGAAGAGGAGTGGATGGAGGGATGGATAGGAGGTGAGGGAGAGAAAGGATGTAGAGGAGGATGGTGGGTATGTAAAAAAATTAAAAATTTAATAAAAATTTTCTGGGGTCAGGGAAATGATGCCATTTTCTGCACTCAACATTCCCTGTGTAAAAATGAAAGTGTGGCAAGGCTGGAGAAGAGAAACGAAAGGATCTATAAAGTAGCTATGTTGAGGAGCTCATATATATGTGTGCATGAGGAACATGCATGAGGAACATGCATATATCGCATGAGGAACATGCATATAACGCATGAGGAACATGCGTATATCGCATCTGCAATGTACATGGTAATAACTGTGAACGGAGGAATGAGTATACACACAGGTGATTTGGTGTACAGGTAAGATGTCAAAAGCCTAAAGTCACACGTGGTGTGTTAGTCAGCATCCTATCGGCCCCGTTAGCTGTGACGCACATGACCGAGAAAAGTCAGCCTTCCAGTGCCACAAGTCTCTGGGGCACTCCCAGCATAGGAAAGGTGTGAGCTCAAGCAGGGAGCCAAAGACTTGACGAATGCTGGGGAGCGCAACATGTGAAGTACCAAGGCCAGGCAACACGTATGCTCGTTCTCCGTGGCATTGACTGTACGCAGTTGCGTCCAGAGATCCCCACACAACTGCAAGCCTCCAACCCAAAATTTCTAGGGTTGTCATCGCAACTGCAGGCTATGATGAGATGTGGTGTTCTGAAATCAGACCACGCTGGTGCCTGGGAGGAGTCACACCCATCTCAAACAGTGTATCTCTTCACCTACTGGGCCAGGTTTGCCAGCACAGTGCACATATCCCTCAGGCAGAAGTCAGAGGACAGTTTATGTGGTACCCAGTTCAGCACTCAATCATGAACACCTCTCCTGTGAGCCCTTCACCCTCCCTAGGGTTTGCTTCGTCTACTTCTCCATTTTTCACATGCCAGTACTGTCTCTCCTACCTCAGGCAGAGAGTTCCTATGAAGCATAACATAAGCTATATAATGCATATGAAACCTTTTTTTTTTGAAAACCATAAAGTACTAAGCAAACACGACGCATGATTCTGATCAGAGAGTCTTCCAAATAGGCTAACATCTACTGAACTTTAGGCTTACAGTGCTTTCTAGATTTCCCCTTTAAAACACCATAATAGTTACTCCAATAACCTCCCCCAAACATTTTGCAGGGTCGTGTCTTCTCAGTGTGGTGATAACTCTGCCTACCCATCCTGGATTAGTGGTTAGGATTGACATAAAAGTTATTAAGTGTGCAATGACTATCAGCAAAGAAGAGGCCATAAATGGGCATGAGAACAGTGGGGGTGCCTGAGAGAGGATGGAGATAGGAAAGGAAGGGAGAAATCATGCAAGTAGATTGCAATCCTAAAACTATATATAAAGTATGTATGTTATAAAATGATGCATAGACATTCAAGTCGAAGTAAAGGTTTAGGTAAACATTTGGGGGTCTGAGTCCTGTAGAATACTGTATCAATGAGTAACCACTAAATAGAAATCCAGCCAAGAAAAATATTTTTAATTGTTCTCATATGTAGGGATAGTAAGCCTTTTTCTCTTGTACCAACCTATACATAATGATGCAGTGTGCTTTTACCAGCAAGTAGCAAGACAGCAGGCAGGATAAACTCGCTTCCCAAATATGAATAGTAAATTTCCAGGAATAAGTTTGCGATCATCTCTGCACTGTATGTTTAATTCCCGTCCGTTGTTTTGATTTCACAATAATATGATTCTCGTTGTAGTTCCTTAGACACAAACCCTTTTGCAGGCAAAATTGTTCATGTTATGTGTGTTCCTGTATCCCGTAGCTAGTACAAAATTTCTAATATTTGGTTATTTATTGCACATGAAAATGACAATTTTGTGATTCAAGCTAGTGCAGTCTAGTGCTTTATTTTATGCCCATGCTGTATAAAATATAGTTTAAATTAAAATGTCCTATCGTGTTTTATGAATAGCTGCTGTGGAATGTGAAGATAGAACGTTTGCTTTGGCTTTTATGTTTAAATGAGAACAAAGAGAAAGCAATCACCAAGTGTCAGCTACGTGTAGACAAACAGCTGGAGAATAGCCCCAACACCGCGGTCTATGTAGAAGGCTATGGAAAGTACCTATTGGCCTGGAGAGATGGCTCAGTGGTGAAGAGCACTGGTTGTTCTTCCAAAGGTCCCCAGTTCAATCCCCAGCACCCACATCGGAGCTCACAATTCTAAGGACCTCATACAGACATTAATGCGGGCAAAACACCAATGCACATGAAATTAAAGGAAAAGATAGTTTGTTTTCTTTTTTTAAAAAAATTAAGAAGAAAAAAGAGAAGTACCTATTGAGTACTTCAAGGTATTTGATTAATTGAGACCATTAACTGTTTCAATAGTGATGACTTAAAACCCCACATGCACTTGGGCCTCTTTGTGTTGGTTTTCCAACTGCCCAGGCCTAAATAATCACACAAAACTATATTAACTACAATACTGTTTGGCCAATGGTTCAGGAATATTTCTAGCTAGCTCTTACCTCTTTAATTAACCCACTTATATGAATTTATGTGTTAACATGAGGGTGTGGTTTACCAGTAAGGCTCCAGCGTCTTTCTCCTTTGAGAGCTACATGGTGTCTGCCTGACTCTGCTTTCTTTTTCCCTACATTCAATTTAGTTTTCCTGCCTGGCTTTATTCTTCCCTGTCATAGGCCAAAGCAGCTTCTTTATTAACCAATGATAATAAAGCATATTCACAGCATACAGAGGAAAGTTCCACATCAGGCCTCTTTCTACTAAAGAGATTTGCAGACACATTGTGTCTCTGGCTGAATCAGAAAATGAGCTTAGAAATACAGATTAGCAGGAGCAAAACATGCCTACTTATCCAGTAAATTTTCTGTGAAGTAGGAAATTTCCTAAGGAAAGGGGACCCAATGAAATAGCAGAAATTCAGTAGTTTATGCTATGTTTGAAGAATAGACAGAAGTCAAGGAACATAATTTGACAGTGGGACTTGGGTTAATGCTTGTACACACTGAGGCTTGGCAAGATATCTGTTGAGAGTTTGCTCCTTAGCCTTGAACTGTTCAACTGTGGGGTGATTGTTTTTTAGGGGAGGTTCTTGGGTCTCTTTCTTGGGCCTGATGACCTGTGTAAAAGGGGAAGGACAGGGAGGAGAATGACACCCCTCCTCAGTTCTTCCTCAAATGCTTCCAGGGTACCACAATCAAGAATTACTTATATTTTTGGTACTATGCTGAAAAACTAAACTTCATTTAAAAATCAGCTTCAAAAAGAAATTGTCCTGTTGAGGTATGTCAGCCACCCTGGAAAGATACATGAGGGCCTGGGACATTTCCTGGAGTTCACAAATATAGAAGTGAAGCCCAAGGAGCTCAACAGATCCATTCAGACCTGAGCCTCAGAGAGCAGTTTGACTTTGGACAGGGCTTGGTAGCTCTGGCTCTCTCTGTAGATTCACGGCTGTGTTCTGTGTTGGCTTCCACTGACTGGGTCAGCGAAACAACATATCCCTAGTCTCTATAAAACATCCAGGATGTATTTCCTTTAATATTAGAGTAATAGCTCATCGCTGATTGTTTTATTTTTTATTAAAAATGCAAACATATTAGAAATGGGAAGGAAACAGAGCCCTCAACAGATTGGACAGAGCACTAAACTGATAGTTCCATGGCCAGCCTCATGGCCAAGGTACTCACCTTAGACACTGGGCCACACCTCCCTGTGAGGATCATTCCCCTCTGAAATGGGAATCTTCCCCACCAACCCTTTCCATCTGCCTGAAGTAGATCAGATTCATGCTGTAGGAATCACTGTCTCTCAGTAGGTGAAATTAAGCCTTTAGAACTGTCCCAGGGTTTGAATATATCTCCGTCACTTGGTAGCTATGAGATCTGGGGTAACATAATTTTCTGAGCTGTAGTTTACTAATTTTCAAAATTTGATACTTTTTTTAAACTACAGAGCATGTTACTGGTGGTATACATCATGAAGTATGGTGTTGGAACAGTGTAAAAACATAATCTTTAGTAGCCATCATGGGATAAGCATGTAACATGGTTTCTGAACTATTAAACCTGATGTGTTAGATTTGTGAGCAAAACACATTGTATTCTGTTCATAGACTTGAGGTTGCATTCCACCAGTAACCTTTTAGCAAGAGAAGTCTTCAGGTCATTTTATTATTATTATTATTTGAAGGGCACTGAGCTTACCTTAGCATTTTCCTGCTGAAATTCAGCACCTTGGACAGCAAACTCAGTTGTATTCTAACCTCTTGTACTGTAGTTATTTAAACTCTTAAATGTGAGAGTGTGTTGTGAAATAGAACAGAGAACACGCCCATGCAGTCAGCATGCATCATAAGTGACAGACTAGTCACTTTTCAAACCCAAGTGAGGTGGGATTCCCCTCTGTATGCTGTGAATATGTTTTATTACCATGTGGCAGGGCCGAATAAAACCAGGTGGGAAATCTAAATAGAGATACTAACCCATTTCTATTAATCTATGTCTTAATTACATATATCTACTATATGTATATATATGGAGAGAGAGAGAGAGAGAGAGAGAGAGAGTAGGTCTAGTCAAGGAGATGCCATGTAGCTGCCGAAAGAGCTAAGACGGGAACCTTACTGGTAAGCCACAACCTCGTGGCAACACACAGATTGATAGAAATGTGTTAATTTAAGATGTAAGAGTTAGTTAATAAAAAGCCTGAGCTAACAGGCCAAACAGGGTTGTAATTAATATAGCTTACGTGGGTCTGGGCAGCCGGGAATGAACCAGCACTCCCTGATGACACCTAAGTAATGGTTCTTCAATGAAAAGCAAACCTGAGCTCTAGAACTCACAGAATGTTTGTTGCACTTTAGTTTTATAATTCAATTCTGCATTTTCCTCTGCATTAAACAGTCTCTTCCTGCTCCCTCCTTTAAGAGCCCAGACCAGACACCATGCTGGCACAACAAGCACCCAGAGCTCTCTGGTCCTGCATGGCCAATTTGTACTGTGTTCTGCTTCCCTCAGTCTTTGACCCCTGGCCCTGTTGCTCTGCCTCTGAGCTTTTTCTCACTTTTGCATTTGCTGTTAGTATTTGCAATGCCCAGCACTAACCAGAGTTTCAGCAGATTCTTGGTTCATGTTCCCCTTTGACCCAAGGCACGCTGGGTGGATTAACTGACATACCCCACCTTTTTCAGTGTCTCAGGCACAAGAAATCACTATGTGTCTGGGAGTAATCATAGGTCTACAGTTATGAAAATAAGTCATTGAAACTTGGCAGCTATAGCTGGCCCTTTTTTTGGGCCACACTGCTGCAAGTACTCTTTTTAACCTGTACAGTTTCTTCATAGGCTTGTTTTTAACATCCACAGAGGCTAAATATTTTTATGGATGTATTTCAGAGTTAAAAGGAAAATAAAATGTCTACATAAGAACCTGTGGTTATTTCTCTTTATAACTTTTGCATTAAAAACAAACCCTACAAATTGCCCAATAAAGTTGCTCAGAGGAAATCGGGCTTTCACCTCGTGGGCAGAGTGAACTGGTAGATGCTCTCTGGACTTGGCCTCCAGATGCATGTTACATTTCCATGTCATTCACTTCAAGCACAGAAGCTGGATGGGAAGTGACACTCAGGCCCCATCAAAGTCTGGAAGGTCCTTCAGGAGAGTCTCCTCAGAACAGCCTGATCAAAAGGTCGCCATGAAGCAGGAGCAGTTTTTAAGTAGGTGGCTCTTCGGGCAGCCATGCTGAGAATATGAATCAGATGCAAAGTAGATGTCAAGAGGAACACTTTAACTAAGTGAGCAAACACTAAGATCCCCTGAAAGAAGGCAAAAGCTAGGCAGCTGGCTTGGCAGCAGATTGTGTGGAAGAAATATGGAAGGTCTCAAAGCCCGCATCCTTATGTAACAAGACCTCCGAGAAAGAAAAAGAAAATGCCTCAAAATAAGGTAAATTTTCTATGCATGCGTCCAGGAGAAAACTTGAATGTTTTCAGAGTTTCAGTGCCCTTTAATTATTACACTAAAGCAATAGGAGGTGGTTCAGAGTGCACACACCTGTCTGCATCAATGACAAAAGCATGCTGTCCAAACTGTGATAAAGCTACTGAGTGTTCACTGTTGCGTTCTCGGCAATGTCCTAGATGCTGAGTAAATAACCAAGTATCTGTTAATCTGCCCACCATTTCCACAGTACAGGCAATTTCTGCTGAGCTGATGTGTAAGCCAGAACTCAGAGAAGTTAATTGTGCCTCTTCGACTCCCACAAGCACCAAAGGCAGAGATAAAATTTGAACCCTAGAATAAACAATATTACTACAGGAATTTAGAAGTGAATGTAGAACAAAGCGAAACCCCTGTATGAATTCAGGAGCGGTGGGCTTCCCATTGTAGCACTGGCATCTGAACACCTACAAACGTGCTCAGTTAATGCACAGCCACTATTTTATATTTATTCTCCTCATCCAGTCTAAAAGGAGTTAATACAGTTTGCATAAATTCATACAATAATGAAAAAGGTCAAGATAAAAAGACTAATAATATGAAGAGATATGTTAATTCTTGATGAGAAACCCTGGATAATTGATTATGCCATCCTTATATGCCTAAAGCCAGACTATGTCGTCTGTCACTGTGTAGCGTGTAAACGCCTACAGCCAGACTACCACCCCGTCTCTATGGAAACCAGAAATTGAGGAGGATGGTCCATGTGATGCTTTCTATTGACTGTCATCGTCACTGGATCTAGAATCCCTTGGAGATTCACTGCGGATGTCTGCCAGAGATACTCTAGGTTAGGTTGATGGTGGTGGAAAGCCCTACCCTAACCGTGAGGAACACTGTCCCCTGGCTGTGCCCCGACTCCACAGGCTGAGCAGTCACAATCCTCATTCTCTGCTTCCTGTCTGCAAATGCAATGTCACCTCCTGCTTCTGGATCCTGCTCCCACACCACACCCCATAGACCACACCCTTTCAAACTGTAAGACAAAATTGACTCTTCCTTCCCAATGTTGCCTCTTCTCAGATATATTTTGCCCCAGAAATAAGAAAAATAAACCAACACAGTTGGTTAGAAAATCCATGTCTGTTAGTAAAACACTAGATACACTTATACATTTCTACTACCAGGGTCATTTCTTTGTCTGTGGGAGCTAGACATTAATAGAATTGGTTAGTTGCAATATTCACAGCGCCTATATGAAAAGAAGACTAATTGGGATACGCTGAGCAGGAACAGTTCTCTCCATTTGTGAGAATGAAAGAGACACAGTATCATGTAACAAATACATTGCCATCAATGATCATAGAGCTGTTAGCTCAAATCTTTATCAGTGTGGCCCAGTGGAGTCAGGTGAAAGTCAAGCTGGGTAAAAGTCCCCTTTACATCATTGGATCTGTTTGTTAACCAACTGTGTTCTCTTGCCACAATTTATTATTGAAGAGGAGATGTTAGAATATCTGGAAGACTGCACAGGTAACCTATCTTTCTCCTAATCTACACAAACATTATTTTTCTTGACTGAGCTTAAAAATGCATCAAACCATGCCAAATCCAAGCTTATCCTCTCTGACATGTGTCTTATGCCCTGGTGCTCAATTCCCTGTCAACTGGAGCGTTAGATGTTTTATCAGCTGAGTGGAAGATGAGATTTTATAAAACCTGAGGTTCTGGGAGAGCAGGTGCTGAGCAAAGTTGGTAGAGTGGGGTCTTTGTTCAAATGGGCAGCTTTCCCACTAATCTTATAATTTAAATGGACGATAATCAGGAGACATTTGCTTCTCACAGTTGTAGGGACCAGGAAGTCCTAGATCACAGTATCCAGTGTAGTTCACTTTCTGACGTTCCACACACTATATGGGATGCAAGTAGACTACATTTTGCTCCCTGTGTAAAGACACTAACCCCCTTTATGAAATTACGTCCTCAATAACCCAAAGTCTCAAATTCCCCACCACCTAACACCATCTCTGCAGGAATAAGTGTTTGAGAATATGAATTTGAAGAAGGGACACAAACATTCAGATTTTAGTGAAGCAAAGCATAGAATTATATTAGTCAAAAGCAAGACTCTCATCAGAAGATGAGATTTGGTGCATGGTAGTAAAGATAGAAATGAACACTTCCTAAAGGATTTAACATCCAATTGGCATGTTTCTATCTTGATTTATAATATCTTTGTTTGGCATGTCTTAACATGTTCATAATAAGGTTCTTCATTTGTTAAGAATCCAATTCTTCATTTTCTGTGCCACCTCAATAGCAAGATGTTATTAAAGTTCGGCAAAAATCATTAGGACAAAGCCTACAACGAAACAAAAACTTACATGTATTGTTCCATTATGTGTGCCTGGGGGTAAGGGAACAGAAATGCATCAATGCATCATGGGACATCTGAGAAGGAAGGTTCAGGATTGGATTTGTGCTAGGTAAGGGCTCAAGAAAGTGGGAAGAGTCCCCTGGACTCTGAAGTCTGCAGAGAAGGCTTTAGAGTAGGATCCTAATGCACTCCTACTTGGAGGTAATAGGAATGAGATGGGGAGGATGCTGTCGTTGGGAGTGAGGCCACGGTGTGTGGTCTTACTTTTACCTCAGTCCAGTGCAGTCACACAGTAGTCACAAAGCAGGCGCTCGGGAAAGCCAGGTTCCTCAGGACAATGTCAGCTCTCCTCTGTCTTCACCCCTGTCTCATAGCCAAAGACTTTTGCTTACTAATAGTGCCTATCACCACTGAGCCCCTTAAAGCAGCTCCCCACTTTGACAGGACATGATGCCAATAAAATTCACTCAACATTACAGCAGTCTGCTACAGAAAGTGGGTGAAGTAATCTTTACCATGAGTTAGCTGAGATTTCATAGCACCCTTAAGTGATTAAAACAAAGGCACATGCATTTTGAAAATCATCTAATGTCTCTTACCAGTTTTTCATTACAAATTCATCCAGGACAGAGTGTCTGTTTGTTTTGTCTAATAAAAGACAGACATTTGGGTGTTATTTAGCAATTAGGTAACAAAAATGAGAGAAGAAAGTAACAAAAACCCCAGTTTTACATGCTTGTCAAACCGTATTGCTGATCCAGTGCCCAGTGCGTCTCAGCACTGCATTTAAACACAAGGACATGACAGCAATCTCCATGTACACCTGTCATTTGGAGCAGCCTTAGATGAACCCATTTTGTCCCAAAGGCCAGAATCAGTATTACCAGGTACACATAACAGCGAAGACGGATTTTGTTTTTAACAGAAGAAATGGGTTTTTCATGATTAAGAGCTTTACAGAAAGGGCTGGAGAGATGGCTCAGCGGTTAAGAGCACTGCCTGCTCTTCCAAAGGTCCTGAGTTCAATTCCCAGCAACCACATGGTAGCTCACAACCATCTGCAATGAGGTCTGGTGCCCTCTTCTGGCCTTCAGGCATACACACAGACAGAATATTGTATACATAATAATAATAATAATAATAATAATAATAATAATAATAATAAAAAGAACACAGATTTATGCTGGGCGGTGGTGGTGCACGCCTTTAATCCCAGCTCTTGTGAGGCAGAGGCAGGCGAATCTCTGTGAGTTCGAGACCAGCCTGGTCTACAAGAGCTAGTTCCAGTACAGGCTCCAAAACCACAGAGAAACCCTGTCTCGAAAAACCAAAAAAAAAGAGCTTTACAGAAATGTGATAAGTGTGTTAGTTATGCCATGAGCATTCAGCATTGGGTGTTTATGAACAGAGGGACAATAAACAGGGGAAGTCATCAGAGCTGGGGGTGCTAAAAAGAGATGCCTAGCTCTAAGCAAAGCAGAACAGGAACCAGCCTGAGGAAGGCTCAAGAAATGTTAAAGCAATACTACTTCTGAATTCTCTGCAAACACAATTCCGGAGATGAGGGGCAAAGAGAAAGGCAGGCTGGTCTTGCCCTTTTCCAGTGAGACGGGGAATTGTCCTTTGCTGAGAATATGATTAGGTGAGCATGACTCAAGGCAAAACTTCTGCCCTTTGGAATATGAAAATAGGCAACAAAAATACCATTGAATAGTCCCTTAACCATGCCCAATGTACAATGTAGAATGTTCTCCAAAGTTACAAATATCTCTTTTGACACTTCACAGCAAATCTGTGTGAAAGGTACCTCTCCCATACTTATTCTGTGTGTGTGTAAGAACATGCTCAAAATCCTTCAGATACCAGAGACAGTGTACACATTTGAAACTTCGGACACCCGAGACCAAGGGTTATGTTGTTAGTTCTATGTTATCTGTTTTTTTTTTTTTGTTGTTGGTGAGATCCAGACATCATTTTCATACTGCATAGGGGGATGGGGTAAAGGAGGTAAAACCACTGGTGATATTCTTATCAGCATAAGTAAATGTTTGATTTTATAAGATCTAAAAAAAGAGCAAGGTTAAAGTAAGCTATAATTTGGACTTTCAGAATTAATAGAAAAGATAATTATGCATGCAAGCTTATAGATCTTTCTTTAATCTTCCCTTACTTTGGAGTATTGTGTTTTAATGTCACCCGGTGAACCAGGTGGGAATGGATCTTATCTGTTCGGTTATCTTCAGATGCAGTGCATATCCAAATGACCTCAAAGCAAACACTGTGCTCAAAGTGGCCAAGTAACCAGAAGCTGCAGCATATAACAAACATCCATGAACCTTATTGTATGCCAATAATCTTGTTCATTTCGTTGCAATAAACGTTCAGAACATTTTCACACATTTTTAGTGCTTAAAAACAAACAACAAGAACAAGAACAACTCATCATTGAAATATGGGCTCAGAGAATTGAGAGAACTTGACTAAGCTGAAAAATCTGTCTTGAGAATCTCATAGGAAATTTATTTTTCTTGTTTTTAACGGAAGCCTCGGATATTAGGAAGATTTTTAACTTCAGGCTAAACAGTTTATTAACATAAAGTTAAAGCACTGAAGAGTTTCCTGTGGGAGGAAGTGACTATCAGCACCCATACAAAGTAAAAGATGATCAAGAACTAAGGTCTTCAGTTAGTCTCGTGTTGACTATATTTAAGGCAGCACATTGAGAATTAGTGTGTTCTGCATTAGCCCATTTTGGCAATGGGTCTGAGTCTTTCATTCTGGGGCTGTTACAAGCTTAGAAGAAAGAACAACATAATCTCACCGTATACCTCGCTGCCAGTGTCATTGGGTAATGGTTTAGTAATTTAACAGCGGCTAATGATCCAATACACTGTAATGGGTCTTCAGGTCTCCCAAGTAAACACAATCTGTTTAAGTTAGTGTTGCATAAGAATAGTACTGTTCGGCATGACCTCAAAAGCCACAAGGTGCAGTTTAACACAAGGTATAAAGATTTATAATTTCTTGTTCACATAATCAGTTTATGAAACCTAGATTGGACTCAATAGGAATGTTGTGTTGGAGACCTATCTTATGGTACCTTAATTTCTTAAATCTTCTAATGAAGATGTTATCGCTAAATAGGCAAGGGACTTTTATAAGTGGCAACATACGCAATACTAGAAGCCAGGATACTGGATTATTAAAAATTTCATACCTTATGCAATTTTAGTATATGAAATTTTGCACACTTGCAGAAGATCAGTGCCGTGCACCGCGGCCCCGTCTGCGCTCTCTGCGCTAGACCCCAGCCCGCGAGCTTCCGGCAAGGGGCTGGAAGTTGAGAATTCACACTCAGAGACAGACCAACATGCAGATCTTTTAACACTGGTACCAAAAAGGCCCTCTTTAATAGCACCATGGAGGCTTGAATACACTGCAGTCAATGGCCAACAGGTGCAAATCCCATCTTCTGATCCTCTAACTAGGCACAGCTTCTAGTGACTTCATTTAGAAGGTTCTAGGAGGGAAGAGCAGCTGAAGGCCAGGACTCATTAGTCCCAACATATCAGTATTTATATTTTACTTTTGTCATCAATGTGTTTATCAAGTGCACTCCATGTTCAGTGTCCAGCTGCACAGCGTGTCCTGAAGATGGATTGCACACCTTAAACTTTACTGTGCATTGGAATTGCATGAAAACATTGTTCAAATTCGCACTATTCTGATTTAGTATGCCTGGGGCAGGCCCCAAGAAGTACTGTTTTCATTGTCTGAGGTTCACGTTGTGAATAACAAGAGTTTAAATTAGTCTATAAAAATCTTCCCCAAGATCTTTCTATTAAAATCTGTTATTTTTTTTTTAAAAAGAGACAGTATGCTTAGAAATTAGGTAAATGTAAATGTATCCTATATTGCAAATGACAAACTATCAGGTCATGAATACTGTCAATTGCCTGGAAACTTGTGGTAAATGCCACCAAAAAAGACTATTTTTAAAGGCAGGAAAAAGTGGAGGGTTTTCCTTTCAGCCAACGTCTTCACTCACGTCCCAAACTACCCATTTCAGGGTGCAGGGAAATCACAAGGTGCTAACACGGACACCCATCTTAGAAATTAAACTGAATCCCCCAATCCATCTCACAGCAGCTGCTGACCAACTGATCATGGATAATAGCTTGCAGTCACTACCAGTTTAGGCCACATTGGAGCAATGACCCTTGGGTCAAAAGTTTCATATTCCACTTCGAGTCCCTAAGCCATTAACAGCTCCTGTTAGAGGTTTTGTAATTCACGGAGTGAGGTGTGCAGCCTATAGCCCTAAGTACAGATTGCTTCTTGAAACTGTTTTTTTTTTATAATTTATTTTTTATTTCATTTTACATTCCAACTGTACTTTTCCCTTCCATCCCTTTTACTACCCCCTCACCTCCCCACCAGCTTGCCTCCCACCCCTCCCCCTGATATGTAAGGGCTCTGATGGGGATTCAACCAAGTCTGGCACATTAATTGGAGACAGATCCAAGCCCCTCTCCGCTACATGGCATCCCACCATAAGGAATGGGCTCCGACAGTGGTGAAGCTTGGACTATCTGAGGGGCCCCTGGCAGTAGGACCAACATCTAAGCCTGGTGCATGAGCTTCTTGAAACTTCACAGTCACCCTTGGACTATGGGCTGCCCATGTCATGAGTGTAAGATGGTACTGGCAGGGTTTGCTTCTTCCATCTTCATTTTCTAGGTACAAGTGATCATCATAAAATTTGTATAATAATTGCCTACTCTAATAGTAAGAGTAGTAGTATTTTTTTATGTATTTTATCAGCTAAAAAGCTTATAGTTATCTATGTCTCTAATACCAGGCATGTTTTCCCTCTCGTAGAGTGGGCCTCAAGTTCTACTAGAGAGCCGGTGCTTACCAAGATATAGCGGTTACTATTGCATCCCTGGAGATACCGTGACAAGCTGGCCGTTATTGTAGTTCGTAGCTGGATAAGACTGCTGTTTGTTTCCCTCTTTTGGCAGATTGCACATCCCATTGCATGCCACACAGAGGAAGTAGGTTATGGAGGAGTAAGGGGAAAGGGGGAGAAGGGGAGATGGGGGAAGAGTGAGGGTGGGGAGAGGATGGGAAAAGGACCATGTCAGTAGCTACCTCTTTGGGACAGAGATGAAAAGGAAAGGGCTCGGGCTGCAGGCAGCCTAACCTCCTGTCCTTTATTATAAAAAAAAGAGATGGGAATGTAATGGTTTGTCCTGTCTTTTTAAGAGACAAGCCCCACCCACTTCCTCCCCTGTCCACTTCCATCCATCTCTGAGGCAGGCAGATCTTCCTTACTGCCTGCAGCTGGAGCCCTTTCCTTTCTGTCTCTCTCCCAAAGAGGTAGCTACTACTGCCGTGGCTCCTCTCTTCTCCACCTCTGCCCTTATTTCTCTCTCTCTCTCTCTCGGGTCTTTCCCCATCTCCCCACCCCTTCATAACCCACTAAATAAATACCCACCTTTTCTGCAAGGCATGCCTACCCTGTCTTGGTTTCTCACCCACCATGCAGCTCCATATCTAGGACCTGCGGGTTCTCATGGCCTGTGGGCCACTTGGGGGCTCCCTGCCAGGGACCCAGATGCCTTCGTGGCCAGCCATGGTCTCAGGACCCACTGCCCACTGCCTGCCACTTCTCGGGTACTTGCAGCATTTTATTTCTAAACCATAACAATCAGCACTAAAATTGTGCAAGAAAAACCCACAAATATGCCGGTAGCTTTCATTTCTAAGCATAAGATAGTTGCCTGGCAGCCTGGTGGAGGCACAGGAACCATTGTAGAGGAAGCCTGTAAATATCCTCACCTTGATTTCACCGTGATGGTGGCAGACAGTCATGGGAAAGAAATGGAAGGCCAAGCCTGTGTTTTCATTTACTACTCATACCTGTGAGGTAACCACCTAAATTAATAAGGACTTGCCCTTCTATAAGGAGGAGAGAGCGTGATCCAAATGGCCTCATAAAAACAAAATTGCTGAATGAAGTCATTACTCTAATTAGCATTTATGTCCTCAGTGTTAACAGTATACTTAAAAGAAAAAAAGATGTTCAATACATTTCAATCTATCACACTGAGTAGTGGCTGTAGCCTGGGTGCCAATTTAATTGTCCTTTCAATATCAATTTAATCTGATGTGCTAATAGGTTTATGTTATTAGATGGATGCTTGAAGTAATGTCATTATTGAGATGAGCCGAATAGGCGTTCAGTGTGATGCAGTAAACTACCAAGGCTTATGTATTTCTGAGGTCTGCATGCCTACTCAAGGGTATTTCTTTTAATGTATGTAAAGAACATTGTTCTTTAGTTGTTGGGTAATACTTAATGGTGCTGTCTTCTTCCTAGAAGTTGCTCTTCTTATCTAGATCACGTGTCAGACTCCCGAAGATTTCTCAGGTAGATGCTTTGTTCATTCCTCTCAGGGAATTACAAGTTTGGACTTGAAAATAGCTTCAATTTCCAAACATTTGTGCTACCGTGCTTTGAGGTTTAATGCTGTGTGATACGTGTGCCTATAAATCTCCTGCGCACATGCCATGTGTCTGCATTTGTACCTTTTCCACCCTAATCGGATGCCCACGTGCACATATACACACATCTGTGCCTTTGTCGCCCGCCCTTAAAACTCTCCTCTCCTTGCTTCGTCTAAGTCCATTTCCCACACAGAACCAAGGACGATAAACACTTTAGGACCTTAATGGTATGTCACTCTTGAGCATAGCCCTCCCAAATTTCTAGATGTGCCTGACTGAACCATACAGTTCTGCTTTCTGACTCTTCACTAGTTCAAATCCTGCCTCCTCCTCACACTGTGATTCAATACTGTGAGTTCCACCACTGTCTATGCGACCAGTCTCCTTCTTTTTCGGGGATTTTACATGTGCTTTATGATGCTGTTTGCTTCCTAGAAAACATTGCTTTTATCTAGATGGCATACTATTATATGTGTTTGGCATTTAATAAAGTAGGATATAGTTGTAAACTGTATATAGTTGAACTAAAACAGAGCATCACTCTCCTTCACTTGATCACTTCCTTTATAATTTATTCTTCGATTCACATCCACTCAGAATTCAACCTTGTTTTTGTCACTTCTAATTGGCAGGTGGGCAATAAAGAATAAACAACTAATAAGAAGTTTTCAAACTTAGGTGACACTCTTATACTGTGAAGACAGTTGAGAATCTGGCCATTATCGCTTGGTATTTGTGATGGCAAAAGGATTTGTGCTGAAGCAATCCTAAGACTACAGCTTTTAAAGAGAGATCCCCAAAAATGAGCTGCAGCAGAGTTTCCTGGGAGAAATGCAAATTCTCGGGTCTCACTCCCCACCCACTAATGGAGCCCTGGGGTTTCAGTCAGTCAAGGTCACTGCCTCTGAAGAATGTCACCACGGGTGGCAGACCAATAAATAGGCATCCTTTCAAAGTCAGTGTAGCCTAAGAGGGGTCACTCCCATTGGAGAATCTGCTATCATTTTTATCTTCAAATCATCTTTAGGAGAAGATTTAGAGCAGAATGGTTGCTTTCAGATGACAAATTTATGATTGGCAATCTTGTCCTTCCAAGGGTAAAGCATAGCATTTGGGGCTTTACAGGTCCCACAATCTCAGTTATAGCAACTCAAATATATATATATATATATATATATATATATATATATATATATATGCTCCTCTATCACTTTTAAGAGCCATGAATGAATGTGTGTGCGTTAATGAAATGTTATAGCTGTGATAAGTTAAATTTGACATCATTTCACATGATAAAAACTATTGTCATCTCTTGCTTTTTAAAACTAAAATTTTAAATTAATCCTTACCTTTTGGGATATATAAAAGTAGGGGAGGGGGGGGGCTGGAGAGATGGCTCAGCGGTTAAGAGCATTGCCTGCTCTTCCAAAGGTCCTGAGTTCAATTCCCAGCAGCCACATGGTGGCTCACAACCATCTGTAATGAAGTCTGGTGCCCTCTTCTGGCCTTCAGGAATTCACACAGACAGAACATT
This sequence comes from Microtus oregoni, assembly GCF_018167655.1. Lineage (NCBI taxonomy): Eukaryota > Metazoa > Chordata > Mammalia > Rodentia > Cricetidae > Microtus > Microtus oregoni. Next base: position 6,881,929 of record NW_024543077.1, on the reverse strand, counting down.
GCATACATAATAAATAAATAAATAAATAAATATATAAAAAAAAGTAGGGGAGGGGAATCAACCTACATAATATATATTGAAAGACTCTAGTGTATTCAATTATAAGTTCTAAATAGAGAACTCTCAATAGATGAATCTCAAATGGCTGAAAGACACTTAAGGAAATACTCAACATCCTTAGCCATCAGAGAAATGCAAGTCAAAACAGCTCTGAGATTGCATCTTACACTGGTAAGAATGGCCAAGATCAAAAACACTGACAACAGCTTACGCTGGAGAGGATGTGGGGTAAGGAGAACACTCCTCCATTGCTGGTGGGGTGGGAGTGCAAACTGATACAGTCATTTGGAAATCAATATGGCAATTTCTCAGAAAATTAGGAAATAATCTACCTCAAGACCCAGCAATACCACTGTTGGATATATACCAAAAGAATGCTCAAGGGGCTGGAGAGATCGCTCAGTGGTTAAGCGCACTGGCTGCTCTTCCAGAGGTCCTGAGTTCAATTCCCAGCAACCACATGGTGGCTCACAACCATCTGTAATGAGATCTGGTGCCCTCTTCTGGCATGCGGGCATACATGGAGGCAGAATGTTGTACACATAATAAATAAATAAAAACTTTGAAAAAAAAAGAATGCTCAATCATATCATAAGGACATGTGCTCAATTATGTTCATTGCATTATTATTTGTCATAGCCAGAACCTTGAAACAACCTAAATGCCCCTCAACTGAAAAATGGATTTTAAAAAAGTGGTACATTTACACAATGAAGGACTACACAGTGGTAAAAATAGATAGATAGATAGATAGATAGATAGATAGATAGATAGAGGCATCTTGAAATTTGCATGCAAATGAATAGATCTAGAAAAAAAAACATATTGAATGAGGTAACCCAGACCCAGAAAGATGAATATTATATGTGCCCACTCATAAGTAGCTTCTAGACAAAAAGCAAAGGAGAAAAAAAAACCCTACAATCTACAACCCCAGACAACCTAGACAATAAACCCTAAGAAAGACATACAAGGGTCTACATAGGAAGGAGAAAAAGACAAGATCTCCTGAGTAAATTGGGAGCTTGAGGGTCATGGGAAAAGGTAGAGAAAGAGAGGAGGGAGGGGAGCAGAAAAAATGTATAGCTCAATAAAAACAAATTTAAAAACTCAATTCTTTTTAGACACAGATATGTACTAATTAAGTAAATACTTTAGAGTGTGTTCAGGAAATAAACACCACAAGAATATAGCCCTCAGAACCAAGTAACCAGGGCTCATAGGGGCTCACAGAGACTGAACCAACAACAGTCAGGGAGTCTGCATGGGTCTGGCCTAGGACCTCTGCATATATGCTATGGTTGTTCAGCTAGGGGTTCCAACTTTTGGGCACCTAACAGTGGAATCAGGGGATGTTTCTGATTCATTTGCCTGCTTTTGGGACCCTTTTCCTCCGACTTGGTTGCCTCATCCAGCTTTAATATGAGCGGAGGTACCTAGTCTTATTGCAATATGGTGTGTCACGCTTGGTTGCTGTCCCTGGGAGCTCTGGGCTTTTCTGAAGGTAAAGAGAGAAGGAACGGATCTGGGGGACGGGGAAGATGGGGAGCTGCAGTTAGGACATAATTTATGAGAGAAGAAAAACTTTTTAAAAAGTGGGAAATCCTTTTGCAAATTAAGATTGATGAAAATCTCCAATGTTACTAGAATATAAAGTCCATTTTGTAGTTTGGCATTTTGAATGACAAGAGCACATAAGAAATGCTTTCTCCAGCAAGTATACAGAGGCCAATTTATTTCTAAGAGATAGAAGAGGTATCATGAAAGTCAGAGAAACATGTGTGTGTATGTATATATATATATATATGTATATATACATATACATATATATATATATATGTCTGATATGCGGTTGCCAAAGATTGTTTCTTATTGTAGAGGCTGGCTTTTTGCTCTGCCATTTTTTTCTGCAGAGAAGCTTTTAAATTTCATGTGTCCCATTTATTGTAATTCTTAGAATTAAAAATGGTGCTTCTAGGTATTACTTGAAATGCTTGGCTGCATTTTTTCTTGTTCTTTCAGAGGTAAAGCATCTTATAGTATAGACTTTGATTTGTTTTTATTTGACTTTTCTGGAATGTGAGATAGAGCTACTTTTATTCTTTTATGTTTATGTCCAGTGTTCCATAGCCCTGTTTGCTAAAAAAGGCTTTTCCCACAATGGATGGTTTTGAATACTGGTCAAAGATTAGAAGACCGTCACCTTGCGGGGTGATTTGTGTGTCTTCCACTTTATTCTAGGATTTCTAGGCACTCCATGCCTAGATCCCTCCTACTACTTCCTCTCTATGCCAAGAAGTCCCACCTCCACCTCCTGCCAGCTATTGGCTATTCTAAGTCCCGCCTCCACCTCCTGCCAGCTATTGGCTATTCTAAGTCCCGCCTCCACCTCCTGCCAGCTATTGGCTATTCTAAGTCCCGCCTCCACCTCCTGCCAGCTATTGGCTATTCTAAGTCCCGCCTCCACCTCCTGCTAGCTATTGACTGTTCTACTTGTTTGGATTTGGGAACCAGTTTTGCTCTGTTCTTGTTTTGTGACTGTGGTTTTTTTGTTGCAGTTTGGTACAGTCTAACTTGTATTCATTGCTCTTTCTGCTTATGATTGCTTTGGCTACTCAAATTGTTTGCAGCCACATGAATTTGACAGTAGTTTGTGGGTTGTTTTTTTTCCTAGTCCTGTGAAGAATGTTATTGGAATTTTGACAGAAATTGCTGTGAACATGTAGATTGTGTTCTATAATCTGACCATTTTGCATTCGTGTTTGACTGTGACTGTGGCTAGTTGCTTCAGGTTCGTCTTAATTTTTTATGTGAACTCTTTGGTTGATTCTATGCATTGCTATTTTAGTCTCTAATTTCACTAATTTCTGATATGCTATTTATGATTTCTTTATGTACTGTGTCAGAGTTTGGCATTTCTGTGCTCTAACAAAATGTGGTGTACTATCAGGGTATTTATTTGATGTCACTTTGAGATTTTTTTTTTTTTGGTTATTCAAGACAGGGTTTCTCTGTGGCTTTGGAGCCTGTCCTGGAACTAGCTCTTGTAGACCAGGCTGGCCTCGAACTCACAGAGATCCGCCTGCCTCTGCCTCCCTAGTGCTGGGATTAAAGGCGTGCGCCACCACCGCCAGGCTGTCACTTTGAGATTCTAATGCAATCATACATGTAAACAATCTCTTAGCCTTAGTCATAACCAAAACTTCTGGTGAGTTCTGCCATCATTCTCATTTGATTTTGGAAAGCATATAATTCCTACCCTGATTTTTTTCAAAATGATAATGAGCTTGACCACAATATCTGAGAGATCTATGATACAATCAAGACATCAAGCCTGAAACTCACTGGGAAGAGGAAGCTGAGATTAGAAGTTAAGACATAGAATCTACTCAGTGAAATTGCAGCCAAAAATTTACAAGCCTAGAGAAAAAAAGAAATGACTAAACTTTAGGCAGTTAAAACCCCATATACACAACCAAAACCTAACCTCTTCACAAGTTCTATAGCAAAAAATGCAAAAGAACAAATATTAAAAGCTATGAGAGAAAAATGCTTATTCACTTACGAAGGAAAACGTATCAGAATAACATCACACTGCATGCTAATAGCAATAAAATTCTGTGGTATATGAAATAGTATGTTTCATACCTTCTAAGTAAATAACTGCATGACAAGGCTGCTGTATCTAGCATTGTTCTCTTAAGCCAATGCAGACGTAAGGACAGTGCAAGGCAAACACAATCTTAGCCCCTTAATGATCATCTTGGCTGGTGGCCCTTGACGTCCAGAAGCTTTTTCCTCTTAAGATTCTTCTTCATGGTCTCAAAATATAACCATTTGAGTTTCAGAGTTTATTTTGCACTTTCACAATAATTTCACCAACATCCTTCATCTCAAAGAGAAGACTCATTCCGTTTTCTATGACAGGGTCAGTCAGTGAGGCTCAATGGTCCTAGTCTCGTTTGAAACTTCTACTCCCTAACTAAGGAGATTGCTATCACATGTATACTGCCATACTAGGTATATTGATTGATTCTTATCCTCACCTCCATTCACTTCTGACTAATTATAGATAGATATCATTATACATTACAAGACTATTTTGTGATTTTTAACCTTATAATGAAGTATTGAAAGTACAACATTATGTACCTGGAAACATTATTTTTATATACAGTCATGGCAAAACTGATTACTTGGATGCCTTACTTCTTTTCTAAGGATTAAATTCTCAACACTCAGTATGAATGTCATCCTTATAGGGCATCTTTATGCACAGAAGCCAAATTTCAAGTTCTCCAAAGCCTGGTGTAACATGTGGTTATTATGTGGTTGTAGTGCCTTCTCAGACAGCAAGAAAGTGTAGACGGCTGTGTCTGTGTGGCTGCGGACCAGTATATAAATATCTGGACAATGAGAACTTCACGACTTTAAAACAAGGCATGGTCACCCACCTTCTACTGCTCACTCTCCTTTCCATTCCGAATTTTGGTCACACTCAATGTCTTCGTGCACAAAAGGCCGGTACAATAACATAGAGCTACATCCTGATCCTCTGGGATTCTTTTTTTAACCTATACAGTTATTCTGCACATCAATTCAATAACTTTTCTGTAACAAACAAATCATTTTTAGAACTCCCATTATTACAGAATGACAGGCATGGTATAAAATGGAAAACTGCATAGTAAAAAGTTAAGTAGTAGAGCATGGTGGAGCTGAATAATATGTATTTTTTGAAGAAGTTAAAGTTGATTTCTGGGATCTAGGATGTAAAATTTCATTAATTCTGGTAGAATTTGCTTTATTATGAGATTGGTTTTCATAGATAGTATGTATATTGTCTCAGAGTTGCTGAAGAAAAAGCCTTTGGGTAAATATCAAAATCTCAGGTTTTCCTATGCTTTTTGTTGCTTGTGGGTTTTTTATTGTTGTACAAACTAATACTTCCTCCATCTAAATCATCTCAGATTTTAACTACACTTTATAATTTTCTCATAGATCACAAGACGAGCATATCACTCTAAAAACACGGAGATAACTTCAAGGGCCACATGAACAAAAATATAAATTTGAAATTCTCCATGTGCAGCCTCCCACAAAGTAATAGTATGTTAGGGGAATATGTGTAGGACTGTCTAATTCACCAACAGAGATATATGCAAATGAAATCATTGGAATAAAAACAGAAAGTCTTAAGCCACAAACACTTTCCTAGAGGGGAATGAGCTGAGAAGTTAAAACAGAAGTCAACTGACAGCTATCCAGGTTTATCTCAAGAAAGGATGTGCGGCTAAGTTCTAAAGTCGTTTAAAATGTTGCTTTTAGTTAATTTTATTCGCATTGTTAATTTGAGGCTTTTTGATATGACGACAAATAAAACCGCTGCCACTGCATTGTCCAGTGTTTTCATTACAGAATTTCAGAAATAAGTACTTTTGAGATAGGAACCAATTTTGTAATTTCACAAATCAGAAAATTAATGTTTAAAGCAGTTTAATGTAGAATTCAAGGTTCTTTAGGAGGCTAGCAATAGAACCTCCCTTACAACCCAAATCCTCTGACAGTGTACAGACCTCTTTCATTATTCCAAACTACAGAGCATCTCGACCTCTCTAAGCAGAAGCAACGTTCTTAGTCATTGTTTTGCGACTTTTATTACCGACTGAAGATTGCAGATTTAAACTGACAGATTTCTCTAGTCATTAACGAACATTCAAAGTGAGATTCATCAGTGATGCCGCAGGTATTGCAGTTATGAGAGTGAGTGACAAGAGAATGTCTGGGCAGTCTCCTAACGTCTTAGCAACATTTAATATCCCAGTCAATGGACCACGGGGAAGTGAACATACAACGAGCCACAAGTGTTACATAGGAAGTGTAATATTGACCTTGAAAGTTCATTGAACAATTTTTGAAGACATAAATATAATTGAGGTAACTATCCCTGGAATCTGCTTAAACTGGTAAAAAAGAAAAATCCATTCATATTTCCCTGAAATTTTGTTTCTATTTTCTTATTTATGAAGTCATGCAAGGAATATCTTTGACTCATCAGCACATGAGCAATCTTTAATAACGTGAATGAATAGGGCTCTACTTATAAATCTACTACTAGCTATAGTAATAAGCTGATTCATTCTCAATGCTGTCAGACAAAAAAAAAAAAAATCCCTGGACGTTTCGCTTATGTTCCCAGAAATCGTTATCTGTTCCCTGACTAACAGATATCCCCACAGTGATTTGAGAACCCCAAAGAGCGCTTCTGGGAAATCTATTTCACCGGTTTTGATTAGTTGCTTTCCAAACTCAATGATTAATCTTTGAGAGTAGAATCTGCCACGCACCGCGCCCCCCTGTCTGCGCTCTATGCGCTAGAACCCAGCTCGCGAGCTTCGGGCAAGGGGCTGGAGGTTGAGAACACAGACGCAGAGTCAGAACGACTCGCAAACCTTTTAACACTGATACCAAAAGCCCCTCTTTATTAACACTATGTAGACTTAAATACACTGCAGTCAATGGCCAACAGGTGAAAATCCCATCCTCTGATCCTCTAAGCTAGGCACAGCTTCTAGTAACTTCAATTCTAGGAGGGAAAAGCATCTGAAAGCCAGGGCTCAATTAGTCCCAACAGAATCTACAATACTGTTAAGACCCAAGTATTATTGGAATGATTTTATTCATGGATGTTAGTTTAAATTGTTCTGTCAGAATATTTAACTTGTAGCTTAGCAAAACACAGAAGCATGTGACCTATATAATGTCTACAAACAGACAAAACCCTGGAACATTTTCACCAGGACCGATGACTCCTTCCTGCAATCTCAGTACTTGGGAAGCAGAGAGAGCAGGATTCGATGTTCTAGGCGAGCCTTTGCTGTATGACAAGTTTGTGGTCAGCCTGGGCTATGTGAGACCCAATCCAAAAATAAAGGAAGAAAGAACGAATAGAACCGCGTTTGTGGAGAGCGTGATCCGCAAAGCTAGTGGGCAGGTGGGAGGTCTTAGCAAGTCCTGGCTCTCCTGAGCACGCTCTCTGTGGAGCTGCGGGTGCACAGTCGACAGCACACAGGACAGAAAGTGGGTGCAGCATTCTGAGTGGTGCATTGTTCTTGGGGTTCTGTGAGAGTCGGCCATTCCTCTAATACAGCAAATTATAAAGCCCACCGGATCCTCACCAAAGGTCGTGCGTAGAAAATGAAGCCCTTCCCAGTTTCTTCACGTTGTCACCCACATCTCGACAATGGAGTCAAGAGTGAAAAAAATATTCAAGTTCAGTTCAAATTGACGTCAGGAGTTAGGACGGGAGGGTTTTGCCAAGAAAAACACATCTTTTATTTACTCCCCGATATCTCGCATATACCCAGCGCAGCGAAGAAACTGGGGTAGTGCCATTGAGACAACACGACCTGAAATTTGTTTCATAATTTGGGACTTACTCAGATGTCTTGGACATTTTAAAGCAAAGTCTTGCAATTTGTTGCTCATGAGAAAGTTTCTTGAGTAATGATGTGGAGTCTAATTTGTTATTGAACGACAGAGGCTTTCTAAGGTCACGTAGCCAAATCTTGGGCCCGCCCTTTACACTAAGACAAGGAACAGGGCAAGTGGAACTTTCCAAATCCCAGTGTGTCCTTCGTAGAAACTTGACACTGGGCCTTAGAGACATGACCCGGAAATGGGAAACCATGGCATTCATATCTTTGTGTTATCACGTATTGAAATGCTGTTTCAGATATACTAGATAAAGTACATTAGTAGAATTATTTCCAACTTTTGCATTTTCCAATGTGAATAGCTTAATTTGAAACTTACATGTATAGCTCATATTTCTGGCTCACAATAATTTTTCTAGGAAATACTCCTTCAAGGAGTTTAATATTATTTACATGGGAAGTGTCTGTGAACTGTGCTTCCATTTCTTTAATATTATTATAAATATTCAAATTATTTCTCTTGAAAGATACACACACACACATCTAGGTCCACAAGAGATGCCAGGAGACAGGGAGAGGAAACAGGAGATGCAAGATGGAAGGAAAGTAATGCCACATGATAGGACATAGATCAATATAAATGGTTAATTTACATTATAAGCGTCAGCTGGGAGCAAGCCTAAGTTATAGGCTGAAATTTCCTAATTAATTATAAGCATCCATGTCATCACTTGGAAACTGGCTGATAGGACAGAAAAAAAAACTCGTTACACCACTGAGTTCTTACCAATGAACTTCAGAAAACATCTGGAACTTTTAATCATCAGCATGATGTTTGTACAGTACTGAAGGGGACAATGGATGTGACAGGCTTCAGAATCCATGTCACTGAGGGCATGCTCGTGGGAAACCTGCATGTGTGTAAGTTTCTAATGAATCTGATATTCATGTGTTAGGATTGCTGAGATTCTGAATGATTTCGCAAAATAGTTCAGTTCCACATGTACAACAGAAATGTTGGCATTTTTGTATAGTCGTGTGTAATCAATGCTGAGTTTTCCGAGTTCAAGCCCCTGTTGTTCTTTTATTGGTAACAATTTAATGCTCTAAGTGGCATTCCTATTTCTGACATGTATAAGATTAACACTTTTGCCACACGAGAAACAGCCTTTATTGTTTGAAGTTAGGTTTTCTCTTGTTTAGTTCCTGGTAAGAAAATAATGTGTTAGATTGCTGCTTTCAGGCCCAGATGAGAGCATCAGAGCCTGCTTTATAACGTCAAAGATAGTTTTAGAAGGTGTTCCAAAGTGAGACTTCTGCCTTGTTTTCTGTCAGGTTATACAAGTCGAAACACTGGCTATGCCGTCCCTGCAGGTCTCCCTCCTTGTGCCTGCAGCCATGAGGCTGTGATTCTTGCTGGGCCTGATACACCTTATGGTGATTTGGTGCCTGCTGTCGTCATTGCTATCTTATGGTAAACGTGTTTTGAAGTTAAAGTCTGTGTCCTTCCCTGGCAATGCAAATCAAGCCTCTGTTTGAATAGAAATAAGTGTTATTATGCTCGGACAAGCTTTTTTCATATTGGAAACTGAAACTCTGAACCTTTTCATTCAGTGTGAGAGTAAAATTGTCCAGAGGCCATTTTAAAAAGCTATATATGAATCTGGTTTTTTTTCCATTTATAAAACTGAGATGGGGCCCCTAATAACTGACCCATCCCAGTGACAGTCTGTCTGTGTCCTGTGAACATCAATATAGTTCCTGTCAACATCCATATTTCTTCTAGTAAGCTATTATACAAAACTAATTCTTTCTGGTCTATAAAAGTAGATTCAAAACGCTGAGAATATGGAGCAGTGTGTGTGTGTGTTGTGTGTGTGCGTGTGTGTGCGCGCGCATGTGTAAAACTTCAATGCATGAGCTACCTTGAAGGGAAGAACAACATCTTTGTAAATTCCTTCTCTACTTGAATGTCATGTAAAATGATATACAGTTATTTGATGTAAAACCCACATGTTATTATACACCCAGAGGACTGAAACAATTGAAATTAGCACCCAAATCTCCAACTTAAAGTGAAAAATTAATCAGATTGCATTTTACAATGAGACCTGATTTATTTAGTGAGAAATGTGGGAAGAAAGCATTATAAAGTGTTTGCTTGGCATCTGGGATTTTTACAGCTCCTCATATCTAATTCTGAGTACCTTTCCTATTGTCATATCTGAATTTAAGAGCACAGTAAGCGCAGTGCATCTCGGGGAACATCTGGGTTTCTATTGGCATCCCACCAGAGCAGCAGGAGAGTCCTTGACTGGTTTCCCCTTTCTCCCCCCATGCTGGCCTTAACAGTAAGATGCTGTGAAAAACAAAACAAAACAAACAAACAAGAAGACAGCGACATTAACTTAGAATCGTCAGGCTGCAGGGTCTGTGAAAAGGTTACTGTGTCAGCGGCAGAAAAGAGAGCCTTTTCAGGGTGCCCTTCAGGTGCTCGCCTGCTAGTTAGAAAGCTGTTCTTGTCTCTCTTAGATGACCGTGTAATGAATCTGGCCACGTGGATTAGGGCTTGGGCTTTGTTACATCTTCACGAGGCCACTTGAGTTCACAAGGTCGTCTTTTTCGGCCCCACCACCTTTGTGGCCAAGGAGTTAAAACTGCCGAGTATCAGCGGGCATTTGCCAAACAGTTTAATGTAATAAAATACATTACTGGCACTTTATAGTCTGTTACTTTTATTCAAATTTTATTCCATTTCACCCTTTTGCCCCCAAATGTTATGGGTTAAAAAAAGTATTCATACATAAGGTTTTATCTGAGGACAGCTGGTTTCCTTACACAATCGTCGCTTATTTTCCAGGCATTGATTAAATACTACTGTGTCAATTTACAGATATCCTGGGGGGGGGGTAGAATCAAGTGAATAATTTTAAACAACATCTTGTGATATTAGCAAATTAGAGGACTTTGATCATAAAGTTTATTGAAAGAGCTGCGGCAGAGGATTTTATAACGATGGTCACTGGCGTGTGGTCCGGATAGCTTGCTTCCCCCATCCCTTCCCGAAAGTGCACACACGCTTCATTTTAGGTGAGGGGAGAAAAAGCCATCTCTGGGTCCCACTGTCTGACTCGGTAGCAGACTTACGTTTCTCACTTGGAATGGGTACTCCTCTCACGGACTGTGGCTTTAAAGAAAACTGCCATCTAACTTTTTCTCTAGAGACCATGCAGTATTCTGAAAACAAATAGGTTTAAGTCTTCTACTTACTTCATAGACAGCAGGGGGATAGTTAAATTTCTTAGAGCCTCTTCTATATAAAGCCAAGATAAACCATGCCAGTAGCAGTCACCCCATCTCTAGCATCTACCCTGATATTGCCTTGCTACTTTTTTCTTGCAAATATTATCATTAATCTTTGTAGCAGCGCTATGGGTAGGTCATCCAAACACTCCTTTGAATCAAGAGTTCATAAGCAGAGCGTTTATACAGTGTCCACCTCTGTAATTGCACTAGCGATCTCATCAAGAATGATAGCTATAGTTGCTTTTTAAAAATGTTAAAGACAGGCTCTCACCATGCTGCCCAAACTAGTCTCAAACTCATTGGCTTAAGTGGTTTCCACCTCAGCATCCAGATTGCAGAGACAACCAGGGCACCAAGTCCAGGTTATAGCTGTTTATAACTAGTCATTTCAACTGAATCAGTTCAAGCCTATAAAGAAGAAGCATATGTGGGGCACACAGGATTCAGATTTATCTCTTCAGGATAAGTCGCACTAAGCATCACGTCATATTGTAAGGGTTTCCTTTGCATTTTGCGATTTTAGGTTCTCTAAATACTGGTAATATGTATAAAGGCATCCTGTTCTTAGTGGGATGATAATAGTTCTGAATTATACTTTAAAACCATTTATTTTTTTTCCTGGAAGCATGATGCTTTGTTTCCTCAAAGGATTATTTTTTTCAGTGTATATGGGTTCGTATAAACTTCCCATTGAGCCTTCTCAGGGCTGAGTTCCCCAGCTGTTTGGCTGATCTTCCACTATTGGTCTGGGTGTTTCTTAAGCAATACAATAAGTATCCTAGATTTGTGTCATAGCTTCTTCTCCATCAATTATATTCCTTCAGTATAGTAAGTATATAGATTATTTTGTTACCTTTTACAAGCTGGCATTTTTCTCTCTTTTTTTACGTTTTTTTAAATTTTAATTTTTTTAAGTTTCATTTTACATTCCATCAACAGTTATCCCCCAGCCTCCTGTTCCCCCCACCCCTCCCAGGAATCCCCCCATCCACTCCTCCCATTGTGAGTAAGGGCTCCCATGGGAAGTCAACAAAGTTGGGCACATTAAGTTGAGGCAGGACCAAGCCCCGCCCTGCTCCATTAAGGATATATTATGCTACATTAGCATAGCATCCCACCATAGGAAATGAGCTCCAACAAGCTAGCTCATGCATCAGGGTTAGATCCTGGTCCTACTGCCGGATGCCTCACAGAGAGTCCAAGCTTAACCACTGTCTCCCACATACAGAGGGCCTAGTGTGGACCCATGGAGGCTCCACAGCTGTCGGTCTAGAGTTCATGAGTTTCCACGAGTTTGATTCAGCTGTCTCTGGAGATTTCACCATCGTGATCTTGATCTCCCTTGCTCATATAACCCCTCCTACCTCTCTTCAGCTGGATTCCTGGAGCTCTGTTTCCCCGTGCTTGGTTGTGGATCTCTGCATCTGGTTTCGTCGGCATCAAACTGGCACTTTTCTAATGATGATAATCTTAACACCTCGACTAATGATTTATACATTTCCACCTCTAGCATTTCAACTCACATATAATTTCATTAAACTAATTGTAGTAAAGGAATATTACTATATAATTTATAATCATACCATACCAATAGATGTAATTATTTAGTAATGTAGATTCAGCAAGATCTGTGGCTTAATATTTATTTTCGCCTGCCTATGCATTTATTTATAATTACTAAGAGGTGATTTATCTAGGAATATTATAACTTAAAAATATGTGGAGAAAATATTGAAGTCTGTTATACTTTTCTTAGTTCTGTGCATATCTAAGAGCATAAAGCACAGCAGACACAATAAAACCATATTGTTCACTGAGATACACAGGAGCTATGGACTGTTTTAGCACAATATCCATTAGATAAGTCTACATTGAAATTTTTCACAAAGTGGTATGATGAGCTTAGAGTTGTACTAGCCATTAAAAATGCTGAAATGCATGTTAATTGGGTGTGCACAGCAACTCGCCTTCTGGTTGGGCCTACATATATAAAGTTTTTGACTTATTTGAAATTCTGCAAATCAAATGAAACGTAATCCTTAGCCAAATGTAATCGTCTTTTCATATGCCTTCTTAAAGTGCCCTACACGCTGAAGAGCCACTTTACCTGCAAATATGAATGGCAGCGTTGATACCACGGCTGGTCTTCACACCAGCTGCTCAATTCGCTCCAGCATGGGGCTTCATCACCCCTAAATCCAGCACAGTCTTACATCTCGTGAGGCTCTTCCCCAAACACACCAGCTTCGTCTCAACAACAACCAGAAATGGAGGACCTGCAGACAGAGAGTTGGTTGTTGCTGCTTACTCAACAGCCCAAGGGTATTACCCTCTGGGGAGACTTCAGAGATAAGATGGGTCAAAGGAAGGGCTGCACCTCTAGCTTAGGTGGAGGAATTGGGCCAGTGGAGCATACACAGTATTATAAAAGACGATCTGCTAGGTTGGTCTATACAGTCAGAGACTAGCTCATCTATAGGCTGGGGATGCAGAAAATCAATAGCTAATGAATCTGGGAAGTTGAAAGCTTCAGAACAAGGGGAGCAGCAACAATCCCAGCTCTTAGGTGAATGCCTTGGGGTGGACATCGAAAGTCCGATGATTCCAGAGTTTAATGTCTACAGGTGACAGCAACAGCCATGTGGGAACTCACCCACAAAGCCTGGAGCCACGTGTCCTTCTGGCTTTCTCTTTTTCCTACTTTTGTTTCCCTGAGCCCCAAGCTTACTGATCAGAGACACCCACATTCAGGGTGAGTCTTCCCTCAGTCGTTCATAAGGCAATCACCCCAACTCTGATCTACAAGTCATCTTTTAATGCATTTGAGTTGGTAGTCATCACCGCCCTCCATGGTTGAGTCTCAGCCACTAGCAACCCTGCTGGGTGTGTTCTCCGGACTTGAGCAAATCAGAGCTGCTAAGCAGAGTCTGGAATTCATTCCCTCGAAAGCAATTTGTGCAGATTCTACTGCTGGACAGAGAAAGCACCTATCACAGGGCGTGCGGTAGAGGCCTACAGTCCCAGCACCTTGAACGGGAAAGGTACAGTCAGGAGTTGAGGCTAGGTTAACCATGCAGTGAGTAGAATCCCCTCAGACCCCGCCTTTAAACAAAGTCAACCCTCGTCCTGTCCTGACTCCTGACTCCTTTGTCTCTGCTCACTTTCCAAACACTTATTGAACACTCCCCTATCTTTTTAACTGGCTCACACCCATCACATTCTAACTTTAGTGGAATAGGTATGGCTGCTTACAAGCTGCAATGGAAGGGACCTTAGCAATCATGGCTCTTCCCTGTCTCACATAGAGAAATTGAACCATATTGAGGTTAATGAATTTGCTTCCATTACCATGATCCAGAAAGACTCATCTAGAGACTTTGAGAGCTGTTTCTTCACAGCAGGCTGCTATTCTAGATGATCTCAGTAATGTCTGCAGATAGGCAGCCTTCTCTTCTGTCTTCCTACCAGACTTGGCCCTGTTGTCTGTTACAATGCTTGCCTACTTGATGCCGGATTTGGTCTTCCATACCAGATTACTAAGCATTTTGTAAGATAAAGATCTCAGTGTAATCATCACAGTTTCTCACCCATGCACTGGAATGTTTGGGTGCACAGTCAGTACTAATAAAGACCTTAATAATGGAATACAGGAGACGGCAATTACTCAGTTAACTGAATATAGGAACATTGGTGTGAAATTGGAGCTAACATTTGAAAATGATTTCTCAAAGTCACATATTCTTTGGCAATCATATTTTGAACATTTTAAATAAATGATTTGCCTTGAATATGCAAAGGCAAACATACAATTCCACTATTTCCCAGGCATTTAATGCATGTCTGTTATATACCAGCTTCTCATTATAGGGATAAGTACAATTTTGAGGGGATAAAATTGGGTGTGGATATGAACCAAGCACATTTATGCATGTATAAATATTAAATAGCATGTTAAAATCTAAAACATGTAAGCATCAAACAAACAAAAACATAAGGATTTGTTTCTATCTTAATGAACTCTCCCAGACCCAGGAGGAAGGGAAATTATCCCACAGCTCAGATACTCTAGTTATGAGAAAAGGGCCATGACAATCTAAAGGATAAGGAGAGGAGGAGGTCTCTGCCCACAGCTCCAGGAGCCACGGCCCTGGCATGGAGGACACCAATCAGAACCCTCAGCAAACAAGAGAAAAGCTAAGCATCCTTTGCCTTTCCAGATTGACGTGGAATTTGAAAATAACAACAAAACCAAAGATTACCTTCCTTTACTCCAAAGGATTAGCACTCCTTTTTAAAGGCCTAGATAGATTTGAAGGTTTAGTGTGAAGTTGGCTTAAATAGATTTGAAATTAACCATTTGCCGTCTGAAAATTATGTATGCAGCTCCAGCTTGAAAGGTCAATGCATTGAAACATTCAACGGCGACGGTAGCATCAGCCTTTATCGTGTGCCTTAAAGCACAGTAAAATAGAAATAGAGTTATATGCTATGTGCTTATAAAACCATATATGTGAAATGCATTAATTGATGGATACATATAATACAAATTGATATAATTTCTACTCTTTAAAGCCCACATGCGTGGAAGAGAAAGCTCTAACTCCAGAATGTCTGGGTGTCTTTTGCAGATAACTACTACGGCACCCCGAAGCCTCCAGCTGAACCGGCACCGTTAGTATTAAATGTGACAGACCAGATACTTCCAGGAGCTACTCCGAGTGCCGAAGGGAAACGGAAGAGAAATAAATCAGTGAGCAACATGGAGAAAGCAAGTATAGAACCCCCAGAGGAGGAGGAGGAAGAAAGTCCTGTGGTCAATGGGAACGGCGTAGTCATAACACCAGGTCAGTCTCTGTATTCTTCATGAGATTATCAGCTTTTTGTTACATATATGTGTGTGTGTATGATGTATATATACATATATATTAAAAATGTGGTTTGTTTGTATGTGTGCACACATGTGTATGTGCTTGCATGTGTGTGCATGCACTCACGTGGGGGTGATGGTTACAGTTGCACATGTTTGCCTGTATGGAGATCCTAGGTCAACACTGGTGTTTTTCTTTATGGCTCTTCATCTTATTCTTTGAGATGAAGTCTCTCACTTAGACCTCACTGATTTGGATAGCCTAGCTGCTCAGAGAACCCCCCCAGATCCTCCTGTTTCTAGTTCCCCAAGTGTTGGGTTACAGATGCATGATGCCACCCAGGTTTTACACGGGGGACTGGGGCTCCTAGGTCACTCTGCTGCTCCAGAAGCATCTCCTCAGCTCCTATTTGGTGCTCTAGGCTTGTGTGTGTGTGTGTGTGTGTGTGTGTGTGTGTGTGTGTGTGTGTGTATTCAAGCACATATGCACAATTATCTTTAGAAAGAGAAGGTTGTGGTATCAAATAGCAAAGACGTGATTCTTTGTTACTGTAGGATTTGGGGGTGCAAAGAATATTGCCCAAGACCTTGTGCATGCAAGGCAAGGACCCCACCACTGAACTACATTCCTAGCCCATAAAATATAATCCCATATTCAAATTACTAGTTCGAATTTTGGACTGTCCATTCAATATCCTAAATTTGCAAAGAGAAAGTAGTTCATTTTGGTGAAGCTTCTAAGCAGCCAAATTCGGTCTGTTGTTTGTAAACATATGGAATATAGTTTTAAGAGTATAACTAGTTTTTACCCAGAGATACATCCCAAGCTTGACTTTACTCCTGTGTCCTTCTTAACATTATCAAGTTGGCGATCAAAGTCGTCATTGGCCCATGTATCAGCAAATACCTCAGGTTCCTGGTCTTTGTGACCTCGTCAGTTGCAGCAACCATCTAGAGTCTTTCAGATCGGTACTGTCTTGACTATAATTTTTGTTATCATTTTATATATAATATATATCAATATGTTGATATATATGATAAACATATATCAATATCTTTAAAATACTATATTTTCCAAGTTTTAATCTATACTTTTATTGTTTCTTGGTTTCTTTGTTAAGTTTATTTTGTTTGCTTGCTTGCTTGCTTGCTTGCTTGGTATGTTTCTTTGTTTAGGAGAAAGGGTATCACCACATAGCCCAGGCTGGTCTGGAGCTCCCTATGAGTCCCAGGAAAGCCCCAGACTCACAGTTATTCTCCTCATCTGCCTAGTGCTAGGTTTCTGCATGAGTCTTTATGCCTGGCTTCATCTTCTAGCCTTTTTATAATATAAAGTACACAAAAGCCTAGTTTCAAATACATATTTTTATAGATGAAAGCATCTACTCTCCCAAACTTTGAAAATTTCAAAATAGATAGACGGTTAATAGTAGTTATCACCTAACCATTGAATTCCTCAGAAAAGCGAAGTTCTGTAAACTTAGTAGATGGGTGTTTGGACTTCTTTTCTTACATGAGTTATCTGCTAAAGTTTTCTGGAAAGTGATTCACTATTTTCTGCTGGCTTCCTCTCAGCAGCCATGAGTAAGTCCAGGGCAAAGACACAGAAATGAACATATATCTTAAAGGCTCTCTGTTAATACCCACACAATGCCTGGAGGAGTGGCCCATGAGCGCTCCCCAACAAAGGGAATACAGTATGTGGGCACAGAGCTGCCTTCTCCAGGCTCCCAAGCCCGCAATTAGTGCAGATGAATTGCACCTCCCGGAGAGCAAACAGAGTGTCCCTTATGTGATCTCTGAGTGTCCTCGGCGATGATCTCAGTTCACCGTTGGGGACCTGCACCCCAGTGCCGGGATGCTTGGCACGCTGGCTGTGCATGCTCCATCAGTCCTGGTACTGTGAATGAGACCCTGTCACTCTCTGAAGAATAATGTCCTCCATAGTGAATCTCGCTGTTTTCCTGTGAATAATGCCCCGCTCTGAAACCGCCACAGTGCCTGTCCCCTGCTTATTTTTATGTGAGTTCACAGAGGCTGTGGATTGTGTGTGCACTCAGATCTTCCTCTGTTTTTTTTTTTCCTTTTGTTTTTGTTTCCTGGTGTGACTTAATTTTATGGTTTGGTCCCAAGGACTATACTTGGTTTTCTCTCACTTTGTCTGGGGGAAGGGGTAGGGGGGAGATGGGTAAAATTCTAGGACTATTTCAAACTAATTCTCTGAAGTCTAACGTTCTCTGTAGAAAGCATGTTCCATCTTAAAAGCATTACGTGAAAATTCAAACTGATCTACCGTAAAGTGCTGGGATGTCCAGACGTGACAGCCAATCAACAGGAGAGCCACTTAAGGGTTGGTTCTGAACCACACAGTGAGAGCTCACACAGTCTTCGGAAACATCCTTTTAAATCAAAGCAGGCCCGCGTTCAAACTACGTGAAAGCAAGGTCTTTATGAGATCTCTTCTGGTCTTCCCATGGATTTGGGGTTTTCAGGGCCACACTCAGCCTCTGCGCAGGATTTGGGGGCTTCTCAGAAGGCTGACACGATTTGTATATGACAGACATTTGCTACATGAACGGAGAAGGCAGGACAACAGCCGGCAGAGGAACGCCAGAGTTGCGTAGATTGTAAACTGTTCCCAACCCCTAGGAATCTTCTCCCTTCGCACCGGTATTTACCTCTCTGTCTGTTTCTTGTGCCCTACTGACACTTGGACTGCCTCCTGCCTCCTTTGTCACCCATGGGTGCTCTACCTGAGCTGACTGCTGGCCTTTCTCTCAGAGGAGGAAGGTCTCTGGGTAAAGCCTGCCTAAGCGCCAGCCCCATGGCTGGAGGGACCACTTTGCCTTTTTCTTGTTTTTATTCCTCTTGTACTCATCAAAAAATACCTTGATTCTGGTGTGAGCTTACAGAGAGGCCCTCCAGTTACCAAAGGAGAGAATGCAGACGGAGCCTTCTGCTCTGTCTTCCAGCCCTTTGGAATTTCAGGTTTAAACTAAAACTATTGTGATCTCTCTTCCCCTTCAAAGTTTAAAGACAAGCTATAAGATGTGTTACAAATGCAAATCTTATGTTTTGTTTCACATCTTACTATGGCTCTTGGGTATTTTCAATGTGTGTATTAACTTCTATCACCACAAGTTTGCTGAGGGTTCAGGGACTTGTTCCTGAGTGATAAATGTCTTTAGAATTAATTACATTATAAAAACCACAAAGCACACACAATTTCACAGCCATGAGGGCTATTATTCCCATTATCCCATTCTACCTTCATTAAAGTGTTAAAAATGAAATACTGTAGAAGGAATAAATTTATTAATTAAGGCAGCTCTGCTCCCCGATAATGGGACATAATTTCCTCTACTAATATTCTCTAGTGATTCTTTTCCATTTAGTTTTATATATTCCGGGAGATACTTTTCCTTGTCGTTTTCCACTTACAAACCTTGAATATTCTACTTTCATAATTTCTATGCTATTCTAGTATTGTGTACAATTGTGGATTTCAGATAAAGTTGCAATACAATTTTGAAGCATTAAATCTCCTTTCTCAGTTCCCTGACTGGCCTCCTGAGTGGATGAGTCCCAATTTGTTTTTAAACGATAGGAAATAATTTCTTTACAGAATTGGTGGCTTTTGCTTCCTCAATTGACCTAGCATCTACAAATCTAGAAGCACACTCAACCATGACAGTAACCTGCCCTTGTTCTAGCGGGCTATAGTTTGTGTTTTCATCATGGCCTCAGATAATGAAGGGAAATACCTGTGAGCAGCTCAAAAGTATTGATTTGTCTAACTGCTTAAGATACACACACCCTCACATACACACACAGACACACACATGCAAGCCTGCAAGCCTGTATGTGTGCGTAGATGCACCTCACATGGCTAAGGACCAGTACTCTAGTATCCCGAGTTTTGAAGAATTTAAGATACTTCTTTCAGAGATCATAACTCCTTCTAAATCATTCCACCATCAAAACCAATTAAATCTTAGTAATCAATATGCAAAGGAAAGTTCCTGAGGTACTGGAAACAATAGCCTTCTCCGCTGCCTGGATCCCTGCAGCGCTGAGAGCAGCAATGAAGAAACTGCTTTGCTGGTTTTCTTCCTTGTAGTTTAGGGTTCTGTACCACATGCATGTTTGCCCACATCAAAAAAAGCAATCTTGTTATGGCAAGCATAAATATTCACAATCTATACAGTCTACAGGTATTGTAGTGCCCACAATTCTCCAGATTTTAGGAGTTTGGGAAGAAACTAAACAAAAACCTACAATCCTAAATTCTTTTAATCAACTGGTTATATAGAAAGCAGGAGGACTCTACATGACAACTTTGTATCTGAACAGTTCCTCCACGTTTCTCTATATATGACTATGGCCAAAAGATAGATAGATATGCTTATAAGCATCAAGTTATGTTATAAATAAGATAAATACTTAATAATCATAAGTGCTTATTAGAAACCAATTACAGCAATAGCTGCTGCTTGTTCAACTGTCACCCCTGAAGTGTTTGTTCATGAGCAGGAATTTATGGTTCCTGTTCTCCCTGAGTACTTCAGCACTGAGCACCAAGGCAGGCGTGTACGATTCCAGTACTAATTGAGGATTTCAGCATTCAGCACGGATACAGGAGTGTGGCTCCAATTCTAATTGAGTCTGCTCACCACAAAACAAAGTAAAAACGTTGGATCAACATATTGAACATATTTTCGAATGGGATTGTTAGATTTTCAAAGAGCTAAAGACCTCTTCAATCCCACCATGTCCACCACCACGGCCAGTTCCATCAAAAACCAGAAACCACGGTGGAAGAAGCCAGTACCAGGGATACTAGTAGCATGGAAGGCTTCAATAGTGACCTGGGAAAGCAAACTTTTGCTGAAATAAGATCTGGGGACCTGTGCCTCTGGTTCTATTGTCTGGATTCTCAAAGGTGCTAATGTAACAGCAAGTTCATAGCTCTGGAGCCCAAGGCCAATGGGAAAAATAGATAGAGATGACGTTAGGGAAAATGTGTAGTTCCTCGGGATGATGTTTTCTCCTTTAGTTAATCCTGTTATATATCAACTGGACCGGACATTGGGAGGAGCTCAACTTATAAAAATAGTTTTATTGTTACTTTACACACGTCTTTTAAAAATCCCCAAAGAACTAAAACTCTTAGAAAATTGTCCACATCCTGCTTTTCTAGGTCAAAATCATTTGTGTTGGGATAGACTGACTGGATTTAACAACCCAAGATAGCTGAGCGTCCTAAGCAGTAACACTCAAGGTAAAGACAGACAACGTTTACCGCACATCAAAGGCATCCCAATAGCATTCCATTCTAAGGATTTCCTAGACAGGCGCAGTTCATCCTTACAGACAGACAAGGCCGCTGCCTCCCATGCACACATGTTCAACATCACATCTTGAAAGAAAGATTGAAACCCACGTCACCTGACTCAGTTCCTACTCAGAGGTCAAGCTGCTGCTTTTCCTGAGGAACGTTTGTTCCTCTCTCAGAACCACACAAAAGAAAATAACTTCTAAAATCCAAGCGGTTCTCCTTCTTATAAACTAGAAATGTGTTCCTTTTGCAAATATTCAGCACCTATGCTTTCTTACAAAGGAATGATATGAAGGTGAGGAGAAAATACTGAATTTATTCAAATTTGTCGCATAGCTGTAGAAATACAAAGCACAGTTTTTTTATGGAGGGAAATAAATTTGGAAATATGTATGGTTGTTGGTTTCAAAACATAAAATCAACCGTTTCCTCTTAAACTTAGACATCTTCACAATCTCCCTGATTTCACGGTGCAGCACCTACAGTCGCTTTGCATAATGAAACACATTGTGTGATCGTCATTCTCTGTTGTCAATTTGGCTACCTCTGAACTTAGCTAAAAGCCAAATGACTGGACACATAGGAGAATTTCTGTTTTCTTAATTAAATCATCTGAAATGAGAGGACCCACTTGTAATCCAGATTTCTGAGGGTGGAAGATCCACCTCCTGATCTCTTGAGGTGAGACCTTTAATCTGGTCCACCTTTAATCTGGGCCACACCCTCTGCTAGCAGCCCCGGGAGAGTCTTCTCTTCAGCAGCCACCTAGCTCAAGGAGCAGACGCTCAGACTGAAACCTTCATTATAATGTTGTCTGAATTACAGCAAGAATTGAAATTCCAGCCGTGGAGGGTGTCTGTCCATGGTTACAGTAAATGCATTAATCAGAGAACAATTAATGGCATCCTGTGGCTTGGGCCGGGAAATGTGGGAGGATCCTATGGAAGCTGAGAACTTTGAATCCTCAAGAGTCTCAAAAGTTGATCTCTCCCCTCGGCAGGTGTATCCCTACCTCAACATGCTTAAATATTAGATTGAGGAAATTAATCCTTCATTGTCTACTTAACCAGCAGTGACTGTCTCTTGAGGAGATGCCAGGCAGGACATTACCAATGTCCCTCAGGGCCAACTAAGAGTTGCTCAGACTTGAGGCAAAGCAGAGTCCTAGAAGAGAGGTAGAAAGAGTAGTGCATGAGGAAGTGTGCAACACTACTAAAGAGCCAAGTGAGTGTGTTAAACACTCGAGCAGAAGTATAGGGAGTATATCTGTGAATGGGAATTTTTTTATTGTTTTTTATTGAGCTCTACATTTTTCTCTGCTCCCCTCCCTGCCTCTCCCCTCCTCTTCAACCCTCTCCCAAGGTCCCCATGCTCCCAATTTACTCAGGAGATCTTGTCTTTTTCTACTACCCACATAGATTAGATCCATGTATGTCTCTCTTAGGGTCCTCATTGTTCTCTACGATCTCTGGGATTGTGATGTGCAGGCTGGTTTTCTTTGCTTTATCTTTAAAAACCACTTATGAGCGAGTACTGTGATAATTGTCTTTCTGGGTCTGGGTCTCCTCACTCAAAATGATGTTTTCTAGCTCCATTTAAGGAAGTTGGAAAGAACATAGAACTGGATCAGGCTGAGTTTATTGATGGGAGCCCAATGAATGAAGATTCTGAGCTTGATAAAGAGGCATCAAAAGTCTGTTTGAATGGTTGGCTGAAGCACTTGTCAGAAGATGGCCAACTAATGCGGGGGAGGGGGGAAGCATTATTGGATCATGGCAAAAGGGAATCTCAGCTGGTGATTTCCAGACTTGAGCATGTTTGCAGACAGAAAGCCGTTAATGGACAGACAAATTCCCCTGAAGAAGAACCTTGACAGAACACCTGGAAGTTTTACAGTTGACCTTTCTTCATTTCTTCCCCAGTAGGACCTGCGGTCTTTTACAAGGGTAACTAACTGTACAATGAGGAAAGGAAACGGTTTCCAGGGGTCTGAATTGACACTGGCACCAGGAGACCCTAAGAAACACTGTGAACCTCCAGCTAAAGTAGGGGCTTGTGGAGGTCAGGTGATCATGGAGCTTTAGCTTAAGTCTGGCTAGCAGTAGGTCAAGTGGGTCCCTAAACCTAGCCACAGCTGCTGCTAAGTGTCACATCTGCCAACAGCAGAGACAAACACTGAGCCCCTGACAGGCACCTCTCCCTGGGGTGACCAGACAGTCACCCTGCCACAGGGTGACTACATTGGATCACTTCCTCTGTGGAAAGGTCAACACTTTTTCATCTACTGGAAAGATACTTCAGGAATGAAAGTATGCGCCACTCCCCCAGGAGAAAACACAGAATGGGTGGCAGAAGGGAGTAGTTATAAATGCCAGCTAAGGCCACATGCCAGAAGAAGGATTAGAGTGGACACGAGTGTTTCTGTCGTATTTTGTTAGGAATGTGTTTATACAGATATTTGTGTTCTCTTCCCTCAATTTCTTTATGGTGTAACATCAATTAAAAGAATATCAATGATTATCATATTTAAAATTGTGATACTAAAAGAATGTCCCTCAAGGGATAGTGCAACCTATTCTGAATTTATAATGCATTTGTGATTGTACAAGAGATAGTTATAGCATGTGAGGTGTAATTATGAACTGATTAAATATATAATGCATTTGCAATTGTATGTAGAATAGTTATGTTAGATGTAATTATAACCTGATTATTTTTAATATTTGAAATTAAGCATGACTTAAGAAGATATGATTGTGTGTCAAGTTGACAAGGGTTGAACAGGTGATGTCTATTATTGGTTGTCAACTTGACTACATCTAGAATTAACCAAAACTCAAATGGCACACCTGTGAGGGCATTTTTTCCCTAATTAAACCCTTTGAAGTGGGAAGACCCACTTGAACCTAGATTTTTTTCGTACTTTTATATTTTTATTAATTATTTAACTTTTCCCGAGCCCATTCACAGTTTCCTCTCCCTCCCTCCCCTCTTCCCAGTCCCTTCCCACAATCCTCCACCCGCTCTTCATTCTGTCTCTTCAGAAAAGGGCCTCCCATGTATATCAGCATGCCCTGGCAGATCAAATTTGCAGGAAGACAAGGTACCCCCTCTCTCATTAAGGCTGGGCAAAGCAGCCAAGTAGGAGGAAAGGGTCTCAAAAGGGTCAGTGACCGTCCCTGCCACCCTGCTAGGGTCTCACGAGAAGACCAAACTACACACTGTGACACTGGGCAGAGGGCCTCAGTCAGTCCCATGCAAGCTCTCTGTTTAGTGGTCCAGTCTCCAGAAGCTCCTATGAGCCCGAGTTAGGTGATTCTATGGGTTTTTTGTGGTGTCCTTGTCTCCTCTGGCTCCCATAATCCTGCCTACACCTTTTTCACAGCCTTCCCTGAGGTCCACCTAAGATTTGAGTGTGGGTCTCTACATCTGTTTTCATCAGTTTCTGGGTGAAGCCTCTGATGACTATTGGGCTAGGCAATGAACTAGGAGTATAGAAGAGTATCTTTAGGAATCATTTCATTAACTTATTGTTTCTGTCAGTCATGTTTGGTTTTAGCCTAGGTATCTGTTCTGTCCAGTCTCTGGGTCCTGGCTCCAGGCAGTGTCAGGACTGGGCTCCCTATCATGATCCTGGTCTCAGACTGGACCAGTCATTGCTTGGCTATTTTCATAATTTCTGCACCACCTTCACCCCCCTCTTATCTTGTAGGCAAGGTAAAGTGTAGGTCAAAGGTTATGTGGCTAGGTTGGGGTCAGGTTCTTATGATCCAAACTTCAGTGAGCCGGAATGTATAGAAGAATACCGTTTGCATGGAAGATCTATTCATTTTCCTCCTTCTAATAGTCAAGAGTCTTTCTGTTCTTAGTGGTTCATTTCTGAACCACTACCAAGGTAGTATGCAGCTGCCAAGTACTAGTTCCCCGTTAGGTAAAGGGGTTAGAGGATGGATTCACACAGTGAACCATTGTATGAGCTGAATCACATCTCCTGACCCTTCAGCATGTGACTTTACTTGGAAACAGGACAACTAACTAACATGAGGTCAAACTGGAGTAGTGCATGCCCCTGATCCCGCGCGGTTTCTTGGAAGGCTAAAGTCATGTGCCACAAGACAAGGAACTAGCGAGGAAAAGCCAGAAACAGCTTCTCTGCAAGTGCTGGAGCCGGTCCTGAAAACACCTTGATAGAACTTCCTGGTTTCCAGACCGATGGGCAGTAAGTGCCTGCCGTAAGCCAGTGTTCTGAGGTCGGACTTGATAGCCCCTTCAAAGTCCCTTTGACTCTGTTTTACTTAGCTTATTTGCCTGGTCTTTATTAGACTTTCAATAAATGTCTATAGATCTAATTAATTAAATAATTACTGTCAGCTCTTCTTTCTCTCACTGACCTCTTAACCGGATCGCCCCGAAGAGTTGTGCTGGCTATTCTTGCTTCTGCTTCCTACGGGGTTTCCCTGGAAAATTCTGTATGACTCTCACATATTATGGGATGTCATTAACAGATCATCACAGTGGTTTGTAATAAGGCACTTCTCCATCCCCAGAGTCCTTCCATTTGAAGGAAGATACTACATTCTACTGAACTGGTCCCCAGACTCACTCTACCCAGTGAAAAATGGGATGGCTGCCCTAGCGGTCCTAGGTAGAACAACAATTTGGCTTACTGAGTTCAGCTCCTCCTTTTTCCTCTTCCAAAGGAATCCAGCCTTTCGATATTGTAAAATGATGTTGTTTTATATATAAATGCGTTAAGCCCCATCTATCGGTGCCCCTGCTGGCAGTGGGCTGGATACACCTGTGAGTCTACATATTCTATTTCGCTCTTCTGGAAATCGGTTCTGTCCCTTACAGGAAGGCTTCCCCTGGTTCAGTGCTGCTGATAGATGAATTAGCCTGCTTCTGGGTCCGCCAGAAGCTTCAGACTCTCCCTGGGAAACGTGTTTCTATGTCAGCCTTTATGAATAACAAACGTGAGGGTGTTAAGATTCTCCGCTCCCCTCCTTCAGTTTTTTCCCCATTTATTTTGTTCAGGTGGAGGAGGCTGGTGCCATTTATTGTCTCCCTCTCAATCCAGCTCCCAAAAGGCCTGAACAAAGGGACTTTTCCCTCCTCCTTTAAACCTTGTCAAATATTTTGCACATTATAGGAATTTAATGCGTGTTTGCTAATGTGGTGATTGCTTAAAGATAAAGAAATGTATCTAAGCAAGTGAGTCCAACTGGGGAAGCTATGCTGCATCATCCCCGGCTCAACAACAAATAACACAACAGATAAAGACTGTGGTTTGGTTGGCAAAACATTACTTTTGGGGAATAATGGTGTTATTATAACCCCAAGTTTATTTGGTCATGGCAAACCTTTAAAAAATATTTTGCATTTATATAGTGTGAAGGTTTTTGCGTTTGTTTGTGGGAATAGGATCTGAGACAAAGATTTTTCTGTATAGCTTTGACTGTCCTGGTACTCACTCTGTAGATCAAGCCATCCTCCAACTCAGAGATCCCCCTGCCTCTACCTCCTGACTGCTGGGATAATAGGCACGCACCACCTCACCTGACGTTTCTTTTTTCCCTCTGAGCATGCGTCTGTATATCTACATGCCGTGGTGCACATTCTGAGTTCAAAGAAGAACGTTCAGGAGCTGGTTCTTTCCTTCCACCTTACGGCAACCTGGGGTTAAACTTGGATTCTCCCTCTCGGTGGCCAATTCCTGATCACTGAGCTATTGCACCAGCTCGAACGTGACCTTGAATGGATTCTTCTTCCACATATTGTTCGCTGCCATAATTCTGCAGTTCCTAATGAACTGGCTTCTTTACCATCCTTCTCCCATGGACACCACATTAACTGGGAGCGATCACAGGAGATCGCTATGCTGTTGGTGCCTCTCAGTGCTGGGTCCGTTCTCCACTGTGCTCTTCAGAAACTCGGACCACCCTTCCATCTGTCCTCTTCCCGTGCTGCATTCAGGTCTGCTGAGTCCCCACTGTGCCCAGGCTGCGGTCCTCAGATCCTCAGATCCTCCTGTAGCTGGTGCGTGTGGCTATAGCTCAGGTCCCTGCAGAAAACATCCTTGCTTCCACTTCCCGTGAAGTCTCCCTTGGCAAATGCATTCACTCGTTTAAATTATCACTCCCTCCAGCCATCTGCTGCTGCCTTTCAAGTTGACCCTCTCCACCCAGGAACTTCCTGACTCCATGTCTCTCTCCTCGGTCTGGCAGGAACCTCTAAACTAGTATGGTAATCTGTGCCGTGGTCTCACCACCCATGGGGTCCTCCGTGCCTCCTACAGTCTCTGTCTCAGTGAAGCTCCGGTACCCACAAAGCTGATTATAACTTCCCTCTTCTTATTTGTCTTAATTATATAAAATTCTCTGTCAACCCACTTCTTTCCAGGCCTTTGCCTTGGCATGATTGCCTTTGGTCTGGGACATGAAAACAAGTTGCCTCTCATCTGTAGACCTGCTTCCTGCTGTCTGCGAACGCCTAGAATAGTTTTAAAGAAAATGAACATCTAATATTTTGTCACACCGTGAGGACGATTTACTGCTTCATCTGTCAGGAGACCGTCTGAAGCATGAAGCCTGAGGGCTTGTGAAGAAGTCTGCCCAATCCAGCCCTGACGCATCTCTCTCTCCCTCCATTCTGAGAGATATCTCAGTCATAGCATGTTGGAAGAGAATCGTTCCCTGACTCTTAGCATGAGACTAATGAATGCATGCATAGGCACAACCTCTCACCAACGGGCGGGGGTGGGGGGAACTATGGATGGCAAGTTTGGGTTCCAACAAAGCAGGATTCGCGCCTCCCTTGTTCTCCCTTCCTCGTTGCCTGGCAGCAGTGGAGTACTCAGTACATCATACGTGAGTACTGGACCAGAGAAGAAGTTCAGATCCTGGTGTGCATTGTAACTGTTCCGTACAGCACAATGTCCCGGATGCTCTGCCGTCACACCATGGCACGATCCATGTCTTGATGTGGCCATGCCGTAACCAGCTGCCGACAACAGCACCTAAAGACATCGGCAGCGGCTCTCACGGTGTTGCTGTTGCATTTGTGCTTGCGCACGCTACAGAGTTTTAGCCTGGAAGAATCACTAACTGACTATATAACTAAAGACTAGTCTGTTTCCCTTTTCCCCTTTTCAAGCCAAACCAGTGGGCATTATGTGTTCTTAGGTCTCCTAATTCTGAAAAAATAATATAGTAAACTCTCCTAGATTAATACAGATAAGAAAAAATTGACCGAACAATTTATATTGGCACAAAGCTTCCATTCTATATTACTAATTTACCAAATGATCTTTATCAATTTGTAAATTCCTAAAAATAATATACCACTGAATGTAAAATCATATAAAGAAAAATTTTCCCATCACCAGTCCATTCTCAATGTTGACAGTAAGTTTAACATTTTCCCCAGCCATTTCTAATTTCTGTGGACGTATGTGTACTATCTACTAGTAGTATATATTGCTAATTTATATCCCCTGAAAATCAGTCTTCAAATCATAATTATAAAGACCTTTCCAGATCAATAGATCTGTAGCTGTAATTTTGTTGTTTTTAAATTACATCTTTTTCCATGATCACATAAACACAGTATACTGACGATATTCTGAATAAAAGCCATTATATGAGTCCCAGGACTTTATTACTGGAAACAGCACTACAATAAATATGTAACAATAATTACTCAATGATATCTTTATTTCTAGAATAGATAGTCTCCAAGTCAGAAAACTGTATCAAAGCACATGTGCATCTGTGGGCCTAATTTTTTGGCTTGACTGTTTGCTTGGCTGTTGCTTATTTTCAAGCAGCGTGACAGGTTCCAATTCCCAGGATGGGATTCTATTCCCCACATCTCCCCTCCTTGCATCTTTACCTGTGAGCCTCAGGAGGACCCTTCTTCCAGCTTACGGTCCAATTGTCCCTTTGCAGGAATTTCTGTAGAACTTTCTTTATCGTTTTATTCCAGGGTTTCTCCCTCGCTCTACACGGGACTGGCCCTGCTGTGCTCCAAGAGATGCCTGTGTTCTGTTGTTAACGGGAAGATAAGCTGCAGTGGGGAAGCAGAAGCATCAACATCTCAAAAATTAACATTAGAAAACAGCACAAAAGTGACCCCATGAAGTCTCTCTCTTGGCCAAAATGTTTGTTCCCTAATCTCATCCCAAGAAAACAGTTCCTGAGTTGTCTTATTCACCTACCCACTGATGAACCTCTGGAAGGAGACCTTCGTAATATTCCTTTCCATTTTTACTCCCAAACCCTAGACTTTATAATAAAGGAGAGAAGTCCATGCTTCAGCAGATTCTCAATGCACTTTTCTTCCCCTGTAAGAACATTACCTTTAGTAAGCTTTCAAAGTTTCCCAAGATGTGAATTCCAATTTGCATTTAACTGTATTACCCTAGATTTAGTATTTCTTGCTTTATGTATGTTTTTTTTTCTTTTCCCGCTGTATTTTGAGATCTACATTCTGATCAGATACCAGGATACAGGTAGAGTAATTCTTCAGGGAGGCTTGCTGGCTTAAGTAAGACTGCATTAGCACAGATAGGTGGACCCTTGGCATGGTGAAGTTCTTAGGTTTCTGTCTTTACTGACTCCCTCAGGTTAGTAAAGAGATTTTTCAGGCATCTTTGAGCTCAGTGTGGAACAAAAGGAATACTCTTGTTCTGGTTTACATATTTCCTAACATACCATCGTGTTTCTTGGATGTTTTGTAATACGAATTCTAATTGGTATTAATAATAAAAACCTAGAGACAGATATTAGGGTTCAACCTGAAGGTCAGAAAAACAAAACAACCAGCCACTGACTCTTACCTCTACCTCAGTCTGAAATGATGATCCTGCTTCCAGGAATCGTTAAAATGAGGCTGCAGCTGAGAGCCATCTCCTCCCATCTTATATTCCTCTTCAGGGATGGGATTAAAGGTATGCACCACTACTGTCCAGTTTCTCTGGTAAGCTACCGAGGCAACTGGGATTGAAGGTGTGTGTCAGACATTTTGATTGAGGAAACCATTAATGGAACTAGCAAGAAACCTGGCACTAGAAAAATTGCCAGCAGTCCCCAAGGATGAGCACAGCTAAGACCCTAAGCAAGAGAGCCGAGAGCGACCAAACTGGCCTTGCGCTGTAGTTAGGCTGATGAATACCTTAAATAGAACCTTCATCCATCAACTGATGGAAACAGAGGCAGAGACCTGCAGTAGAGCACTGGGCTGAGCTCCCAAAGTCCAGTTGAAGATTGGGAGGAATGAGAATATGAGCAAAGAGGTCAAGACCATGATGGGTTCACCCACTGAAACAGTCTACCTGAGCTAATGGGAGCTCACAACTCCAGCTGGTTAGGGAAGGAACCAGCATAGGACCAAACTAGACCCTCTACATGTGGGTGACAGTTACATGGCTGGGGCAGACTGTGGGATCACTGGCAATGGCACCAGGCAGGACTTATCCCTATTGAATGTACTGGCTTTTGGGGAACCTATTCTCTTTGGATGGATACCTTGCTCAGCCTAGATATAGTAGGGAGGCCTTGATCCTGCCCTAAAGCAATGTGCTTTACCCTCTCTGAGGAGTGGATGGGGGTTAGGGGTTAGGGAGATAGAATTGGAGGAGGGGAAGGAAAGGGAACTGGGATTGATATGTAAAATAAAAAAAAAAGATAATTGTTTTCTTTTTTTTAAAAAAAAAAAAAAGGCGTGCATCACCACTGCCTGGTCGACCAGTGTGGCTGTTTTACTCTCCGGTCTTCAAGCAAGCTTTATTTACTAGACTACAAATGAAATATCACTGCAGTGTGTAATATGCTAATACACTTTTTAACGTTGTAGTAAAGAATTTTTACTTAGATGTGTGTGGGGATCTGGGTTTCACCAATCTAACTTTAGGTTCAGTGCAAACTAATACTTACTTGACGAGGTAAATTTTCCTCTATTGTTTATTGGTAACCTATTTCTTACCCGTCTGCCCTTCCCCTCGGTGTGTGTGTGTGTGTGTGTGTGTGTGTGTGTGTGTTTGTGTGTGTGTGTGTACACATGTATTTGTACCCCTGCATGTACTCAGAGGCCAGAAGACTCTGTCATGGGTTCTACTCCAGCCCTCTCTCCCCCCTGTTCACTTTAAACATGGTATTTCACTGGTCTTAGAACTAGCTGGGTTTTTGGCTAGGGTGATTGACCAGTAAGACTCTGTGACCTTCTTGTCTCTTCCTACTGTAGTGTTGAGATTATAGGTAGGATAACAGGTAGGGTGGCCACACCTAGCTTTTTATGTGTGTGCTGGAGATACAAGAGTGGGGGTCAGTTTCCAATACATGTACAGTAAATCCTCTTCACCCCCGAGCCACCTCCCCAGCTCGCAGTTCTTCCTGTTAGAAAATGGTGTTTTTATTATTTGTGTGTTTGGATAGGGGTTACAGCAGAGGCTAGAAGAGGGAACAAGCTGGAGTTTCATGTCATTGTAAGTCACCTGATATGGATCCCAGAAGTGGAACCTGGGTCCTCTGGAGGAGCAGTAGGAGCTCTAACCCCCAGAGCCATCTGCTATTCACTGTTCATTTTTATTATTCTAAACGTTACAGACTTTACCGTGAAGGGCCACACCTCATTTCTTCTGCAGTATGTGTCTGCTTTAGCTTTGGTTCTGTGAGTTTTCCATGGCAACTGTCACAAATCACTAGATGGACAGCGTCTGAATATTATCAGTGAACGATATTCTAGCTCCGAAAGTTACAAGCTGACGTGGGTCATCACACACTAACACTGACATGCTGTCAGGGTTGGCTTCCTTTCTGGTGTCTCTCAGGAAGGAAGTCGTTCCTTGCCCGTCCTGCATATGAAAGTCACCCGTGTCAAAAGCCAAGCAGACTGTAGCACCTCCATCTTCTCTGTAGCCAAGGATTCTTCTCATCTTTTCTGTCTGACTCTTTGGCTTTTAAGGTTGTTTGCGACTGTAGTGAACTCACTTGAGCAATCAGAGATAATCTCCTGTCTCAAGGTCTTATATTTTAAAATATCGACAAATATTCTTTTCCCATGCAAGGTAAATATCTAGGCATTAGGCCATGAATGTCTTTAGATTATCAATATTTTGTCTACCACACCTGTGTTAAGCAAAGACCCTATTGAGTAAACAACAGTATTTTAATTGAATGATTGACAGCAATGATGAATGAACCGTGGACTTAAGTCAATGTGCTGATAATTTCCATAGTATTTTGCTAGTGTGTCTGTTCAGAACTATTCCCTACTAGTTTTTGCAGTACTTCATCCCTGGCTCTGCTCATTCCAAACTTCTTCACAGTTTCTGTGGCTGCAGCCACTGACCGTGGGCTCTTCTTCTTGCAGAATCCAGTGACCATGAGGACAAAAGTGCAGGTGCCTCAGGGGAGACGCCCTCCCAGCCTTACCCTGCACCTGTATACAGTCAGCCTGAGGAGCTAAAGGACCAGGCGGATGACACGAAGTCGGTGAAGACCGAGGAGAACGAGGACTTGGACCCCTTGCCTGATAACTGGGAAATGGCCTACACGGAGAAAGGCGAAGTCTACTTCATTGAGTGAGTTTAAGGCATTTCCTCCAACATTACCCCAAAAACCATAGCAAGAAATTAGTTGTATTACTAATGTAGATATGGACAAAGAAAACATGGGCGTATTATTATTTCTGCTAACAACTCAAAATGAGATAGTGCCTCCATAGAGATAAGATAACAGCTACCCATAGCAAAGAATGAATGAAGTAACTGTCACACTTTTAACAATGGGATATTAAAGAGACAAATCTCCATGTGTTGTTATTTTCAGATTAAAAGGACTCTCAATTCCTCATGTTGGGGTGACCCCCCCCAACCAAAAAATTATCTTTCTTGCTACTTCATAACTATAATATTTGAAACTGTTATGAAGCATAACATAAGTATTTTTGAAGATAGTTTTACCAATGAAGCCACGATCCAAGATTGAGAACTGTAGCTATAATGGATCCTTAAAAAAAAAAAAAAAATGTTTGCCTGCTGCCTGCACAGACATTTCCTCAAATGAGAGCTTCCTAGCTCTTGATAGCCAGAAATATATAATATTATGTCCAGGACTTGGGTAGAATGCAGTTGTTTCAAGCAAAGTATTTGCTGGTGACAAAAAGCAAAGGTTTTAACAGTTGACAGTGGACTCTGAGGTCAGGGGTCAATAAGATAGTTTGTATAACAATCAAACTTTCTTCTGCTGACCTCCATTGTTTTTGCTACTTGTTAGTTTCTTTTGAGTGTTAGTGTTGGATGCTGCTCACCATTTTTTAAAATTTTATTTATTTATTATATATACACTTTCTAGGATACAGTACCAGATTTCATTACAGATGGTTGTGAGCCACCATAGTGGTTGCTGGGAATTGAACTCAGTACCTCTGGAAGAGCAGCTAGTGCTCTTAACCTCTGAGCCATCTCTCCAGCCCATGCTCACCATTTTTATTGCTTACCAAAGAAACAGAATATTAATCATTAGCTCATAAGTGATAGTCAATCCAAACTGTTATTCTTTCCAAACTTTTTCTAAAATATTTACAATAGTTATAATCTTATATTATAGAAATATAGAAATATTTATATTTCTTTTAGCAATATATCCAACTTTCATGTCTGTTATTGCTATTAGAACAACTTTTAAAATCATAATTAACATAATTGTCCTTATTTAGCAACATAGACCATTATAATTTTATACATGTATACAATTTATAATAATGTTATCAAGGTAATCAATGTTCCCATCATCTCATATATTATTTCTGTATGTTGAGAACCCTCTGACTCTCCTCCTCCAGTTTTATGTAATGGATAATTAATAGTTGGAAACTGTAGATACCCTATCGTTCCACTCAGAGAATAATTTTTAAAAGACACTCTAAAGTTGAAAGGTCTTGATCCAAAATTAAATCATTGATATGAATAAGACAATAAAAATGTTAATTAGAAATGATAAAAGCTAAAATTTTGCAAATCTCCATCAACTCTTTCTCTCCAAATTCGATGAACCTCAAAGGAAAAGAAAATAATAGAAATTGAAATTCTCACTGTTGGAAGTAGATAAAAATACCTATGCTCTGACAACTCAAGAAAGATATTAAAATTGTCTTCCCTTTCCCAACATACGGTGACTTATAACTTAGATCTCCATAGGCAGAGATCAGTTGTGAAATTGAAATGTTACCACATACCAATATTTAATTCTCACATAAAGCTGGAAACATCGATACATGTGGCCCAAGGAGTCCATAACCAGGTAATTACTTGGTGCTCTGCTTGACACCGACATGGATGGGAAGTGCAGGCTTTTACTAAAATGAACCACTAACCTCCATATCTTGGAAAATTTAAATTAGTTTTTTTTAAGGAATAAGATCTCTTGCATGATTTTTATTTATATAATCAATGACACCGAGCCATCTGGTATCATTTGGTTGAAAGGAGGAAGTTATGTAGATGTTGTTAAATATAACCAACTAAAAATCCTAGAAACATAATTTTGATATTGATGAGAATAGCAAGGCTTCATGACAGACCAAGTAAGACGCTGACGTTCAGAGCAATAAGTGTTCAGAGCAACGAGACTGATAAAATAGATGTATTAATTCTGTAACACAGGATAGGTAAAGATCCCTGGAAATAAGGAAATAAAATACACTAGCACAGGTTGATTAAGGAATCATTTCTATGTAATGTTTCTAATAAAGCAACCATGAAAACCTCCTTGATTTGTGCTTATAACATGAACTTTGCTCTTTAATTCGCTCAGGTTTAGGGACTATAAGTGATTTTTGGATAACAACAGCCATGTCCTCCCATTTATAGTAAACAATGGGGTTCTGTCTGGGCATGGGAGGACATCACAAAATGATGCTACTACTCTTTCCCTCAGTTGCCAGTATTGGTATTCAAAGACTCGGGCTGGAGAGATGGCTCAGCCGTTAAAGGCTAGGCTCACAACCAAAAATATAAGAGTCAAAGACTCCTAAAATTTTGTTCTTGCTGTCAATCTTATTATCAGGTCAGGAAAGAGAAACAAATTGTCCTAAACAGTAAACGGCATTTAGATTTTATGTAAACGATAAACCTAGACAAGACCTAAGAGGTGGTCTTACGTGAAGACACCATGGAAAAGACAACGTACACAAAGAAAGACGTCACTGGGAACTTGCTTGGCGGGGAGCATGGCAGCAGGCAGGCATGGCACCACAGCAGTGTCTGGACTCTTCTATCTTGAGACAACCGTGACTCAGGAAGAGACAGAGAGAGCTAACGGAATGGCCCTGGGGCAGTAGCTGAGACATTTTGGTCCACAAGCTAGAGGCAGAGAGGGAGATAGTCAACTAGAAAAGGCTGGGCTTTTGAACCTTTGGAGCCCATCCCAGTGACACAGCTCCTCCAAGGACACACCTCCTAAACCTTCCCAGACATTTTCACTGAGTGTCAAGCTTTAGAACGCGAGCCTATGGAAGCCATTCCCACTCCAACCACCACAGAAGGAAAAAGAGTGAGATGACAGGCTTGGGAAGTTACACCATGGGGATAGAACAGAGCTGTCCTGGTATAGGAATTGTTCTTACAAAGGCCTTCATCTCTGCATAAACTGGAGGTAATCTACCAAAAAAAAAAAATCCTCAGAAATCGCTGCCTGTTTTTTTTTCATTTTGCTATATCATTAGTCCTTTTGGAAGGCAAGCAAGGAATTGACATTTTCATTTTTTCCTGTGAGGTTTTGGGTTTTTTTTTTTTATCTTTTAATCTTTTCTATGATGCTAGAGGGAAGGATCAATCAGAAATCCATTGGGAACAGAGATAGGTTTAGGAGGTAAACTAAGACAGAATGGAGTAAACAGTTCATTTCTATTGAGGCTAGAGACGTGAAATCAAGATAAGAGGAAATTGTTGGACAGCGAGAACCTTCTTAAGTACTGAGCTAGGATGCTTCCAAGAGGAGCCTTTGAGCACAGTTACAGTAAAAGAACGGCAAACCAGAACAGGCAGAAACACAGGAAAACTCTGATGGCTACAACAGCCCTATCAGCTTTGCCTTTCCTGGTGGGTAAGAAAACCTCCAATCTTTTAGTAATTCTCAAAAACACCAATTTCCCACTCTGATCTAAAATGAATAGTTTCTTAAAATGCAAATGGAAATGTCATCTAAATAAGTAAGCCAGATATTTATTCCAGTGTTTTAAAAGAGGAAAAAGTAGGGGAATGAGAAAGAAAGTGGAAGATAAAGAAGAGGTGAGACGGTGGGGGAGGAGCTTCCCTTGGTCCTGCTGACCAGAGCTGGCCACACCTCCCTGCTCTTCACCTTCAGCAGGGACAGACAGCTCCCAGCAGGGACCTCTCCCCGTCATAGGGCTGAATTTTGTCTTCTGTGAAATCAAAGATATTTATAAGAGAGAAAATAAGTGAGATTTTTATTTGAAATTGGTATATTTACTTCTAAGCAGAACTCAAATCTGAAACATTAATAGTATATATAATTAAGTATGGACATAAGTACTGTAGTTTTAATTAAGGTGGCAAGTAATTCTCTTTGTCTTCTATGCAATAATGTTTTAAAATATTAATTTATCTCATTTGTTATCACAGAATAGGTCTTAAGGGTCAGTTTATTTTTAACAATTGTGTGTGTGTGCGCGCGCGCATGCATGCAACATGTGTGCAAGTGTCCAAGGAAGCTAGAATAGGACATTGAATCCCCAGGGCTGGAGTTATAGACAGTTGTGAGCTCCAACCATGGGTGCTGGTAGCTGAGTTCAGGTCCTCTGGAAGAGAAGGAAGCACTCTTAACTGCTGAACCATCTCTCGATCCTCAAAGTTCAAGTCCTCTAGACTTGTATTGAAACTTGTCAAACTTGTATTAGACTTATTTTGTATTTTAAAAATAATTTTATTGTTGTTTTCACACTGATGAATCAATGAGACATTTCTGTTTCCCATATTTATAAGCTACTTCTTTAGATGAATGATAAAAGCAGATTGTTTTTAGTCTTTAGAGTGATGTTTTAGTAGAAAGAAACAACTATCTGATAAATACTTTTAGCAAAATGGTTTTAAATCATGAGCGATCGTATTCTCCCAAACATACTTTTTAATGGTGATGACATATCTGGCAAATTTGAAGACTTATAAATAAGTTACATTGTATAAAAGCTAGGAATTTCCTTTACTCAGCATCATTCATTAATATATTACCCTTTATAATAGGCAGACTACTCATAATAAATTCAAATGAGAAATATCCAAATGCAATTTTGAATGATTTATCCGATAGAGAATGCCCATTTTTTTTCCAGGCTATGTTTAGATTACCTTAACAAAAATAGCTAATACGTTAAACATTCACACTCTGTTCATTTAATTCTCACATTATGAAGGTGATGCTTACATAAATCAGTAGCTACTTGCCAAGAAGCCATGTACCCGGGAAAGATAGAGCTAGAATTCCTATTTAACAAATATTTACTATAGACATGGTGTGTTTCATGAACAATTTGAAACACAGTATTCAAAAAGCTAATAAGGTTCACGGTTGCATGCAGTCTAGTCTGTCTCCGGGAACCTTGCTCCTCAAGGATCTACCGTGGTGTCTAATTTGCATGTAGCATCACCTAGCCACCTTATAAACGGCTTGACTGGTCCTCATTTTATAGACAAGGTTCTGAGGCAGCTTTGAATATATTAGCCTTCTCAAAATCCAATAGCTGTTACCCTGCAAAGCTGTTCTCAGTATTCCATCCTATCTCCAATATGTAAGCAAACATTGGCCAGAGTGAACTCTTATATTACTTTGTGCTCAGTGGCTTTCTTGAGCAGAAATACCCTATCCCAGAGGCTGAATGTTCCATAGAGAAGAGTAGCCATGGGGTTAATCTCAACTGACATGCTTTGGGAATCCTATTACATTGCTTCTTTGTTGGGAGTCAGTTGAGACACAGACACAAAAGAGGCTACAATTCGTTTGGCAAAAAAACCCAACCAACCAACCAAACAAACAAACAAACAAAAAAAGAGGCAACAAGAACCTATTTGTTTACTACATCTTCAAAAATGGTATGGACATTGTGTCTTCTTTTTTTAAAAAATATTTATTTATTTATTATGTATACAATATTCTGTCTGTATGCCTGAAGGCCAGGTGAGGGCG
The DNA here is from genome assembly GCF_018167655.1 of Microtus oregoni. Taxonomy (NCBI): domain Eukaryota; kingdom Metazoa; phylum Chordata; class Mammalia; order Rodentia; family Cricetidae; genus Microtus; species Microtus oregoni. Next base: position 6,843,724 of record NW_024543077.1, on the reverse strand, counting down.
CCAGACATCTTTACAGATGGTTGTGGGCCACCATATGGTTGCTGGGAATTGAACTCAGGACCTTTGGAAGAGCAGGCAATGCTCTTAACCACTGAGCCATCTCTCCAGCCCCCGACATTGTGTCTTCTTAAATAATGCATTTTTAATGTAAGGTTTTGAAACTGGAATCACATATGTGAAAAAATGTTACAGCTTTGTATGGTTTTAAAATCTGTGCCAGGGATTAATGAGAGAGAGAGAGAGAGAGAGAGAGAGAGAGAGAGAGAGAGAGAGAGGAAGAAAAAGAAGAGGAGAAGGAGGAGGAGAAGGAGGAGGGGGAGGAATAGAGGAGGAGGGAGAGGAGAGAGAGAGAGGAAGAGAGACAGAGAAGGAAAGAAGAGAGAGAGAAAAGCAGGGAGGGAGAGAGGGGTATACACACAGAGGCACACATACACAATATTTCTTTTTGTTGCTATTTCTGTATCTTGTTAAGTTTAAGTAAATCATCATTAATTAGGTCCAGCAAACAAATTTTTCAGTTGTTACCTAGAAGACAAAATATTTCAGAAATGTATGGGAAGAAATATAAACTAACAAAAATAGGCTTGGTACACTACTTCCAGGCACAAAGCTTGGACTTACTTTGGTAGATGTTTTATAAAATATTGGATACGCTTTATATTTTCCCTTCATACCTGTTTTCCTGTGCCTGCGCAAGATTCTTGGTTAATCTCCAGTCCCAAAATGTTAAGTTTATATCTCTAATAATGAAAACAATATTTATAATATAGTTTCTTTAAAAATATTTGCTAAATTCATGAAAAGAGATGAGATATAAATTCATATACTCATATTCTTATGAAAAAAATCTTAGGAATATTGTTTGAGAAGCATTTCCCATAAGGGCCATTGATAATAGCTTTGTATTGCTTATATCTGCATATGGAAAGCAGTGAAACTTTTAATAAATAGCATCTTAAAGCAAAAATATCCAAAGTTGATTAACAATAGCATGTATCCAATCTAACCATTATGTATATTAAGCCTCCATTGGTTCCTTTTTTAATAATAATATAGAAGACAGATAAAGTCTTTGGGAAATGAGGTAACTGAGATAAGTGTGTGTTTTTTTACTAATACAGCGTAGGATGGAAGAAACTTATATGCCTTAAAACAGTTTTTGCTCAGATTTTAGTAAACTATAGTCAGCAGCCTGAGTTATCCTTACTCTGACCTGTCTAACGAGCAGTCCTGAAGCGTGAATGTTGGTATACACATCTCAAGAAGCCCTTGTCGCAACCTCTGCCGATCCTTTTCTGGAGGGCAGGAAGAAGCATTGCATCCGTGCACACATCAAACTTAAATTGTAAAAGAAAACAGTTCCGAAACTCATACAGTCTTGGAAATAGGTTTCGGTCCAGGTGACAATATATGCAGAAAGACAGAATAAAACGACAGGAAACCGGAAGAGAATGGGGAGGATTCATTGTATAGCCCTAAGAACGGGGTTTGTATACTGACTGGAGAAACAAGACAAGGGAGAAACACAGAATGGGGAGTAAACACAGGATGAACTGTGGGAACATTTTAGGTTCTGCTTCTGACAAATGCTATGCCTGTTAATAGCATCATTTCGTTAACTTAATTTTTTTTTTGACAATGTGTGGAATTGAACCCGATGTTTTACGCCCTACTCCACAATGCTCCACCCTGAGCTCCAGCTCCAGCCATTAGTTTAGTACAATTTTGGATAGAACTCCCAAGACCCAATATTCATATGCAAATTATACAGATATGAGTTCTTTAAAGGGTTTTATTCAGTGGGGGGAAAGCCAGCTTTGAAGGAATAAAATTTAATTTGCCGGTGACTTGAATAGAGAAGCTAAGTTGGTGGGAAGAACATTTTTCTAGTGGAGTTATTGTTGCCTGCTCGGCCCACACACTCTCTTGAACCTCGAGGCACATGCAATTTAATAGAGCAAATGCCTGCCAAGTACAGGGCAATCAGCACGTTCAGGAGAGTTTAGGGATTACAGCCTTCAAAGAATATGGGATGTTTTCTTCTAAATGACTGGCAGGAGATTGAACTAGATCCCTGATAATGACCAGAGGGAAGGAGAGAAACGGCTTCCGAGGAAAAGCAGAAACAACACATAGGTGTGGGGTTCCCTTCAATCTGGGTTTACATCCATCCCTACCGTTCCATGCAACTGTCATCCTAGCCCCCTTGAGGCTGCCAACCTTGGCTTCTGCGTCCAAAGTGGACCAGAGTTTCATCCACAAAGGCTGTTTAGCGGTACAAGGTGAGAAGGAACGATCAGAAGGAAGAGGTGGTGTCTGGCTTTGCCCCACAGTGACTGCTGCCCTATCGGTAGCTTCTCCAGATGACATGGAGCGTGTTTGATGTGAGAAGATGAGCCGTTATCACTTACCCTACTGCTTCATCAGCTTGGCAAAGGTTAAGGTCACAAGGTGTATGGGGATCCCCAATCCACTTGCAGGTCAATCTGTGTGTGTCTTCCAGGGTATCTTGATATGAATTTGAACTAGAATCGTGCATTTGAGTGAAAGTCCAGTTCCGGTTTATTATAGTCTGCAGTGTGTAGTTTAACGTTAGAATTTGGGGTAGATATATAGGACAAACCATTTGATTTAGATTTTCATCCAGATTATTAAATGTGACATCAACTAAACCTGCATGGATTAGCTGATGGGTTCTTTTCACGACCGTTTAGCTTCATCTCTAGTGACATGTAAATCGAGACATTACTGTGATTCAAAGCTCCTGGAAATACATGTTCCATTTACCCACAAGAATAAGAACAGTCTCTGTGCAAATGGAACCCAGATAGGTCCATCTCCATCAAAGCACAGTATGAATAAGCCCATCTGTGGAGAGCACCATGTAGGATTATACGGCACTAGCATTTCCTTTGCATGTCATTTTGGTGGCGCATGTCTTGGATAGATGTAGAAAATTGATGCCAAGCACCTAAATCTGCCCTAGCTAGGGAAGTGAAAAGAAATGTCTTCCTTGAATTCGAGAAAAGATAGCATTCAGATTGGGGTGGGGTGAGGGGAACTCTCAGTGATTCCATTCTGTGCGGTTTCCTGACCAGCATTAAATCCTACCCTCAGATGGAATTATTAAGGTTTAAAATACAAAATTGAAGGGAAGAGGGAAAGCTGTTTAGTGTGCTGTCTTCCAAATGCATTAAAAATATCCCCTTTGTAAGGCATCTTGGAGGAGCATGCAAATTACAAGGCTGCTAAGAGCCCCTATTGAAAAATACTGTGCTGTGTCTTCATGTGATGTTTAAGACAATTACTGGAGGTAACTACTACCCACATTTCTTTCAGAATCATTTCTGAAGAACAGCTAAAAATACTGTTAACTATAAGAGACTCAATCTGTCAAAATGTATTAAAGTGACACACTGCCAACTCCAGTTCAACCTAAAACCTTGTTCCCTAATGAAATGCTTTATATAAACTCAGGAAAGCTGGGACACTCACGGCTCTCTCCTAAATTAGCCCGTATTGGAGACTGCACTAGTGTGATATAGAAATGGTAATTTGACTCTCGTGGAGGCACACTAATGGCTCCTGAAAATGTTCCATAGATATGTTGGCTTTTACCTAGAAATTACTTTCCTCCAAAAGGGATAAAGAATTTGAAAAAGCCAAAGGGTGGGTCACAAGGGGGGGGGGGCATATCTGTCTCCTGCTTACCTCCCAATGTATTCCTCTACCTGATACAAACATGGCCATCAACACACGTGTGTGCCCACCCCACACCCACACACACATGTGCACACACAGGCTCCTGTGCACTTTCCCCTGAGGCCAGTGGCGCTCTTCTATTATAAAGAGATAGTGGCGTGCCTACTGCCAGCGTTCTGACCCCCACATTATGGATATTCCAAACTTCAACCTCAATGCAGAAGAAAAGAAAGGATTATGTTGACATCTGGCTGGGACCAGAACGTGTCCCCAGTAGTTCCAATCCTCTTGAAACATGGCACCAACAGACTTCATAGAAGTCAAATTGAGGGACAGTAGAAGCTGGCAAACGTGCTAGGTGATTTACGTTTTGGTCAATTACAGGCATTACCTGATTGGATTAGAGTTCTGTTCAGTGTGTCTGTCGCTGGAGGGTTCACACACTTGACGGGAGTAACAGTTAATATTTTCTCCTTGCCTCCCATGCATGGCAAAAGGAAAAGCGGATTTTCTTCAGGATCTGGATTTTCATCACTCACGGATCTTGATGCCTGTGCTAGTTAGTTTTGAGGACTTTTGTTGTACTTTTGTCAACTGGACCCAAACTACAGTCACCTGGGTAGAGGGCACAACCTCAGTTGGGGTGCCCTCCTTCAGAATAGCCTGTGGGCATTTTCTTTATTGATGATTGATTGATATGGGAGGGCCCCGGCAGGCAGAAGCAATACATGGGCAGGTGGTCCTGGGTGTAGAAGAAAGGAGACTGAGGGAACCGCAGAGAACATGCCAGAAAGCAGCAGGCCTTCATGGTTTCTTCCACAGTTCCGGCCTCAAGATCCCGCCATGACTTCTCTGGACTGTAACGGAAATGTAAGCCAAAACCCTTTCTTCTCCAGAGTTCCTTTGGACAACAGTGTTTGTCACAGCAATGGGAAGCCAAGTAGGGCACGGCTCAGTAAGCAATCAAAGGACAGCCGTCTAGAAAATGTTGCTCAAATAATACTTGGATACCTCAGGATGGCTTTTCAAAATCCACCTTAGCGCCACCCCCCCCCCCCCAGCGCCCCTTTGTCCTGGCTTGAAATCGCCTTTGTGTTTTAGTAAACACTTTCATGATTCTATTAATGACTGCACCCTGTAAGAAACTTTTCTGATCCTTACTACCAGTACATCTGATGGTCTAGCTAGTGTCTGAGGTTTGGCTATAACCAGAGGAAAAAAATCTACAAAATCTATGTCCCTGTGAGCACCTTGATCTCCATGGATCTCCATCTCCATTCAAAGCACACTGTGATCTGGGCCTAATTCTATTTCACCTGCCTTTTTACTCTTTGCAAACCTCACTTCCCAGTACCCATTACTTTGCACGTTCTCTTCTCGAAGCTTTCATAAATCTTAAATTCCTACTTCTTTGTCTATTGTCTCATGAGCTCCCTTGCTACAGTTATACAGAGTCAACATTTTAGTTCTATTGACAGGTTGAGCTGTTGTGTAGTCCTTAAATTATAATGCCTGAGCATCATCGGGGTTAGTCATCAATGGCAGAGATTTGTACCAACCACTTGCCGCCATATTGTATTTCCCCTCCTCCACAAAGACCAAAACTTGGTACTTCTTAGAAGATCCAGAATATATTGCTTAACAAGTCCACCAGGTGGCCCCAACACAAGGATCCAACACCCCTTTAAGAAAGTCTCCTCCAGGAACGTCTCTCTTGCTTCTTGATTTCCGAAGTAAGAACATGAAAACATTTTTTGTTCCCTAAACAAGATTTTTTTTTCCATTCCTAGAGATTCCATTTCGGAAACATTAGAATGCAGAGATTTTTTTAATCTACTCCCTTCCGGGCTGGGATAACAGTGTTTAGGAGTAAGCTAGCTTAATCTGTGTAAATGAAATTGCTATTAATCACTTTTGGAGAAAATGGAGGAGTCCCGGGAAGACTCTGTAATTTGAATCACTTTGTTGCTGCCTCCGCCCGTGCCGCAGTTAGCAAATACATTGTTTATGAACAGCGTGGTTTAGGATGAAAATACCGCTTCTGCAAAAAAGGCAGGAAACGGTGTCAGGGCGTCAGGACTCTGCTCTCCCAACTGGAGAATCCTGTGTTTGTAATAAATTCCTTTCGCGCTGGATGAGTTCTGCATTTTCAATGAGGTTAACTTGGCAACATTCTAGTTGATTTTAATAAAAATAGCTGCTTTGAGGGCAGGGAGCTGAGGTTGCCAAATTTACAGCTGCCTTGCACAATTCCTCTTCCACCTCCTTCAGGGCTACTTAGAACCAGTAAGCAAATTAAGTGTATCGATTGCAATTTTGTTGGACTAACCCGGCTTATTTTTTTTTCTTCTTCTCCTTCTTAAGGAATAGACTCGATTCCTTTTAGTATGTGTCTTTTCAGGGTGATCTCTTCTCTTTTCAGCCATAACACAAAGACAACATCATGGCTGGATCCACGGCTTGCGAAAAAGGCTAAACCTCCAGAAGAATGCAAAGAAAATGGTAGGTTATTAAGTTTTTATGTTTTTATCAGCAGTGCACTTTGAGGATGTTTGTGAATTCTGAAGAGAGGTTCTTATGTAAAGAGGTAATGATCTGGCTGGAACCGGCTCTATATGTACTTTCCTGCTGGAGAGAGGGGGACTCGGCCCCTTCCGCGGGCCATGTGTTTGCCTGTCCCTCCGAGGAGACGCTGCTGGAGCATCTCCTCTCTGTCATTTCTGCGGGTTCTCTTTGACCTCCGGCCTGACTTTCTCCCACCTACTATGGACTTTTGGTGTGCGGTGTGTCTCTCTGAGGATTCTGGTCTTTCGTTAAAGTCAGAGAGGACACAGAGAACTGTAGAACGCACAACTGTAAATAACACTGGCGGTCCCCTTCAAAGGCAGCGATGTTCTGCCAGTTAGGAAGAAGCCAGTGTTGAAAAGAATCATTTTATTCTATAAACAGGCAGTTCAGCAAAACAAATAATCGCATGAGTGTGTTAGGTGGTCCTTGCTGCGTTCCAGGGGCTTGCTTAAAAGCGGGCTATGCCTGTGTGAGAAGTTTTTAAACAGAGTCCTAAATGAATGCCAGCCCTGTCTCAAAATTAGTAAATTACACAGACGACATCTGCAATTAGGAGCCTTGTCATTTCTAAAAAAATGTGTAGTTAATGTTAAAATTGTTCTTACCATTTACTCAAAGTAAACAGTAGACTCCCCTGTTGGTTTATTATCTGTCTACATTCGCAGCCTTTCTCCGTTCAAGTTTTCAGAGCCCTGTGTGAGAGCGTATAACACTGATGGGCACATAAAGCTGGCAAGAGGGATGAAGAATATTTAAACATTTTCAAAGTCTGTTTTAAGTTAAAAAATATTCTCTCTCATTCTAAAAATTCTTTTAACAATAGCCCTAACTTTCTGAGATAATATTTTGGGTTCCCATTATAAAAGCAGGAGAAACATACTACCAAGTTAAATTAAAGATTAAAAAATTCAATTTTCTGTGTAGATAAATGTACATATAACCAATATAATCAAATCTATATTTAACATTCATTTTATAGTTGTATCTGTTACTGTTTCAGAACAAAACTGTGCATGGATGTAGCCTATTAATTATTCTGTAATCTGACCTTTTAGCACAATGAAGTTATATTGCATTGATACCGCTAAGTCAAGTATTACAAACTGGAATAGACTGTAAGTCAGTATCACCTTATGCAATATGTCTGAGAGTCACAATTTACGTGGGCACAAATGTGCAGTCTTAGTCTCTCCTCATTCAAATGAATCTATCAACTTTTTAGCTTGTGAATCCTGTACTTCTCAGCTGTCTGCTTCCTTTGAGTTGCTCTTTTCGTTGAAAATAAACGGCTAAGATCAACCCTCTGTGTCCTAGGAGACATGTGCAAATAAGATGGTGCATTTTACCACGTTCCAGTGTTAATTTTTTGCACATCTATATTTATCTGGGTTCTCTGGATGGTAGACGCTTGAACATAATGCTAATGCCTACAATTGTATGTCTCTGGAAAATGAGACCCGGAGACCACTTGGTCAAAATGTCCCAGTGCTGGTCAGTTACTGTTGGTTTGCATTTTCTACAAAAGAATTCATAAACCAGGATTCTGGACCTTAGAAACTCCCTTTTATTTCATTTGAACGCTACTGTCCTGGACACGTAATTTATATTTTCTTGCCAAGAAAAGCGCTTTAGGGTAATACTGTCTCTTTTGTTTTATTTTTCTTTTCTTTAAATAACATGAATTACTACTGAGTGTTTGAAATGCTAAGGGATTGCTTGCGGGGGGGGGGCGCCAATTGCGCATCACAATCAGTTCAGACACAGGAGGTTGGTGTGATTTTTCTGAATTCTGGAATGTGTGTAAAATGTGTATTAAACCGTAGATCTTCCACGTGGTGACAGCTTCCTCCAGTGCAGACGCCTCTTCCTCTGCCAGCAGAGAGAGAGTCGCTGTCAGATGCTCTCATCTAATCTAGAAAGGAGCCAGTCTGAAGTTGGACTGAGCTCTGGTGAGCCACGGCCCATCTCTGGTTTGTCCTCATTCTCTGGTTTGTCCTCATTCTCTGTGCATTTGTGGGCCTGAGTTTTCAACTAACAGCCTAGCGCAGCCTGGCAAACACTGTCTGAAAGGGGGCCAGAGAGGACATGTCTCAGGCTGCAAAGGTCCCCCAGCATCTTTGGCTACAGCAGTCAGTGTGATGATATGAAGGTCAGGACTGTGTTCCAGGAAACCCTTACTTGGCGACAAAGAAATGTAACTTTTGTGAGCTTTCGTGTAACAAAGTGATCTTACCTTTTCCCCCTTAACTATTAAAAATGAGTAAACTTTACTCTTAGATGGCATAAAATTAAAAGTGGGCTGGATTTGATACCCAGGATGAACTTGAGTCTGTCCATCATGTGACGTCTTTCTCTCGGCATGTCTTGAACACTAATATTAATATTAAATTTTTTTTCTCACAACTGCAGTACTGTAGATAATCTAAGATGTTTTTGTTGTTTTTTTTTTGTTTTGTTCTGTTCTGCTTCATTTTGTTTTTAATCCTCAGGAATTTTGCCTTAGTTTTGTGTGTATACGCCTGCAGACTCTGCGTTGTCTGAACTTGACAAGCGTTGGGGGTTGCATGAGGGTTGGAGCAACCTGTTTAGATGCTGTACTTTGTTACTGTGGTCCCTGGGGATTCCTGATCATGTCCCTCACCTCTACGGCCTCTCTTCATAAATCATTTCTGAATTCAGATTTGTAAAATCCCCAGGTCACTATAAGGAGCTGGACATCTTCTCAAATCTCACCAGGTTTCTCCACTACACAGAATTTTAAACTTTCTCTCCAACCTGCAGCCTGCGGAACACATTTTGCCAAGAATAGCTATTAGCTATGAACAACCACAAAATGTAAACCTACTCAAACATTATATGAGAGTTTTTGGATGGTGTGTGTGTGTGTGTGTGTGTGTGTGTGTGTGTGTGTGTTGTAACTGGATCGAGCACATTTCAAAGCTGAGTTTCCTAGGTAACCATATCATGCTGCCTTGTGGGGAGGTTGTTCTTGATCCCTTTGCTTTTCTGGCATTTCATCCAGATTTTCACATAGATCAGTCTTACCTGGAAGAGGAAATTTAAGTGTAGTCATTTTTAAATGGGGGTTGAAGGAAAGAAACAATCTCATTACATAACCTAGTCCAGAAGGGTCTCAACCTCACTATTTTCTTGCCTCATGCTTCAGAGTGCTGGCGTTATGGGTACGTGGCACCATAGCAACCTCCTAAACTCCCAAGCTTGAGTGTTATGTGTGTATGAGTATTTGCTGTGGATCTGTTAATATATACATCTTCACATCTCTTCACACAGGCGCCAAATTCCTTGTCAGGTATAATTGGGAGCTAAGCAAAAGAAAAATGGGAGGCATTCTCAACTGACTCAAATGATCCTCGTGGAGAGAAAATAGGCCAAGAACATTTCTCCTTGGAATCAGGGGAGAAAGGTTGCTCTCATTTGAGTCTGTACGAAATGAATGCTTTCTCTGTTTACAGGAAAGCAATCACTTGGCCCTTTTAATTTGAAAGCTAATACACCCAGTAAACCTAAAAGCAACTCCCTTCTCAGAGTATCCTTTAAAATACCAAAGTCCCTGTGCTCTGAGAATCTGTCATAGGGCTGTGCAGTTTGGGACTTTTAGTACCAGTCTGCATGGCAGAAGAAAGTCTCCACCTACTACTGGAGTCTAATAATAGAACTTGGGGGAGTGCTGTTTAGTAATCCAACACAGTTGTATTTAAAATGCCATGGGGGGGGGGAGGTTAACCATTGAGTAATTTGGATTCAAAACTGGTTAAACCGTATGTAAAATACCATCATATTTCACCCTCAGAATCAGCAGTGTGGTGCTTCTCCTGAGACACGTTCAATCATAGCTGCTCCTATCGTGACAAATCCCACAAGAACACCGAGTAGGAGAGTTCCTTGGAGGCCGGGAGAAAGGTCGGTTGGCAAAGGGCTTAGTATACAAACATGACTATCAGAGTTTGATTCACAGCAACTGAGCACAGAAATAGTCCTCGCCTGTAATCTCAGCACAGGGGAGGTGGAGATGGATGGATCCCAGGGGCTCACTGGCCAGTCAATCAAACTGAATCACGGAGCTCCAGGTTCAGTGAAAGAGCCTGTCTCAAAAAGCAAGGTGGTAACTGGTGGAGGAAGATAATTGGTGGCAACCTCCAGCCTCTTGCACGTGCACACACACACAGGCACACGCACACTCACACACACGCACACGTGCACAAAATAAAGTGGCCTATGGACCAGTTCTCTTTACGTTGACATACGACTCAGCTCAGTAGCATCTCCCAGTGCTATATAGGTTCAAAAGAAATTCTGTCATTGGGCAGCCAGGAGCAACTGCTCCAAAGCCTCTCAGGTGAGGGGATGATTCTCCATGGTGATTCCTATCTGTAGGAGGAGAATCCTGTCTTCCAAAAGGACTTGGCTGCCTCTGTAGGAGGGACTGCTTCTTGTGCTGTCAGTTCAGCTCCTTTAGATGGTACTCAGCCTGCAGCCTCCTAGACAAGGACAACGGGGCAGGGAGGGAGTGGAGGGAAGAGCTGGCCTACCTCAACAGCTACCTCAACAGCGTTGGGTTTCTCTAAGGTTCTTGGAGAGTTGGAAGCGAGCAAATCTGTGTGGGTTAAAATTGTCCGTCTAGCTAGTGCCAGCCTGATATTAAGAGATTGATGTTTTCCCCTGTACTCTTTTTTTAAAAAGGCTCTAAATTTTCACAAAATAATAATTACTTCTGTCTCAGCTTCCTAGATGGGCTCCTTGTTCAGTGTCTGAATTATGAGTGAGTCTCCATGGGTTACTACAGAAAAAGAAGTCAGCTGTAGCAGCCGCCTCCATGAGCTTGTATTTATTTACCTAAAACTAACTAATCCTTTGAACTTTGTCTTTAAAAGATAGCTAAGAATGAATACGAAAATGTCATGCTTTGTAGTGTCTATTAAGTACAGATTTTTTTCAAAAGGAGGAACTTGTCCTTCAAAAATGATAGAAAATACAACTAAGGTTCTAGTCATTTCTTAAATGAGTTTTCTAAAGTTGGCATGAATGAGGTTATACTTGAATTCTAGATTCTGTTTTTGGATTGGCCGTTCTGTCTTTATATAGGAAGTCCGGCTTGCTTACTCATTTGGTTCTTTTCAATAATTAATAAATCCTAATTTCTCAAGTTCGTTGTCATCAAATCAGTTTTATATTTACCTATCTTTAATCTGAAGAGCTTGCTAAGAACTTGGAAGTGTGTTACTATAAAAAAAAAAAAAACATTTGTTGCCATTATGTGGTGGTCAGGGCATTTGCTTTCTTATCTTGGCCATTCTGACGGTGTGTCTGTTAGAAGTCCCCTAGTGGCTGATGTATCAAGCATCTTGTCATCTGCAAGTATTAAACAGTGGAATACCACATCATGGCTCTGTCCATTTTGATTGTTTTCTTCTCAGTTCCACTTTGGCGCATGGATATGAATGAGTTTGATGCTAGATATGAATGATTTCACTGGACACTCTCTCACTAAACACCTTGCTCTTGTCGGCAATCTGTCTATTCATCCTCTGCACGGGGACTTGTGCAGATGTTTGTATTTTAACGAGTCCCACTCAGATCACCTTTCATGAGTCAGCGAGCCCAGGCCCCAAGGTCTTCTCGTGGTCTTTGTAAATACTGGCCAGTTTTATATGCAGATGGTCTGCCTTTCAGTTAATTTGTTCAGTGTCTAAGGCTATGGTTCTTTCATTTTCCTTTGTCTTAGGATGTCCAGAGAGCAGCTGTGTTGAAAGGCGAGTTTCCCTCCCGTGTGCTCTGACATGCATCTTACATCCCGCCCATCCATGTGAGGTTCTGTCCCCCCTGTCGTCTTCTCCTGATTTCTGTAGCTACCTAGTCAGCCTTAACCACACACAGTGGTCATTTCTGCTTTATTCTTGATCAAGTTGCTTTATTTATTAGACTTCCTACTTGTCCATATAATTTTTAGAATGTCTATGACTGAAGACAATCTTACTGGTATTCTGAGAGGAATTGCACTGAATCTATAAGTCAATATGGGGAGAATTAATATATATAATAATATGTGTTCCAGTCTATGGGCACAATAATTCTTATTGTTGAGGTCTTATTTGATCTTCTCTTCAGTGCTTTCTTAATTTTCCAGAAAAAAAGTTTGATCGTGTTTTTAGTATATACATAGGCTTTCCACTTATCAGAGACATACATAGTAGTATGTTTTAATATCATTTTGACAATATTCACTTTTAACACGTATAAAAGCAATTGATTTTGATGTGTCAATTTTGCATAGTTTGACCAAATTCATTGTAAGCTATAGAAACTTTAGCTAGATTCCATAAGATTTCTATCTACACAATGTTTTTATTTCCAATTGGAACTGTTGATACGTTTTATTTATATTGTATTGTATTTTCTACTATATTTTTATTCTGAAATATTAAACCCTTACTTTTGTTAAGCCTAACTTGGGCATGGTGTACTGCTTTGTTAATATGCTGATATTTTATTGAAGATGTGATGTCTGTGTTTGTGCACAGTATTGACCTCTACTTTTTCCTTTCTGACCTTCATTTCACAGTGATCCCGGCCACATACAATGAGTACGTGTGGTTTGATGAAGCTTTATTTTTTGTTTTCCTTTGCAGTACAAGTCTTGGACTTGCACATGCCAGACAAGCAGTCCACTGCCTAGCTTTGCCCAAGTCCTCGCTACCCTCTGTCACTGTGACAAATACCACACTTAGGAGCCACTTGGTAAGGAAAGGGTTTGGTTCAGGTTGCAGTCCCTCATCAGGAGAAGTCAGACGAGAGAGGAGCACTGCTTACCGGGGGCTCAGAGCTTCATGGTCAGCTACCATTCTGTAGTCCAGGTCTGCAGGTCCAGGTCTGGCACCCTGCCCAGTGAGCTGCCCTGCCCCCACAGACGTGTTTACTGATGGAGGCAGTTACTCGGTTGAGGTTCCCTCTATCTTCATAGGTGTGTCAAGGTGAAAACCAAGGTGAGAGGTCTGACTTTCTCCTTCTGTAAGAGAAGGTACCCCATAGTTTTTAGCTATTCTTTAAGTGACTGACGATGTTCTCCCAGGAGGTCAGCTGGCCAGGCAGTATTCTTACTGGAATTTTCATTGGAAATTCAGTTGCATTGAGCATAATGGAAAGAATTAGGTCATATGTTTCATCCTATTTTAGTTTGGGTGATCGGTAGCTTTATAGGAAATGGTCCATTTCTTCTACATAGTCATATAAGAAAAATTAGTTCACATTTTCTACATTGTTGAATTTGGTGAATATATTATATAAACACAGCTTTAATACCACTGTTTCAATCTATGTCTTAATAAGATTTTTATTTATGTTACTTTTTCTTTCAAAATTTCTATACGGTAAATTCTTTTTGAATGTGAGTTTTTAAGGACTTTCATTCCCTCATAATACATGGCAAGCATGTTTCCACACTAAACTATCTGCATATCCCTTCGTCACGTCCTTATGACTGACTTGTAACAGTTTGACTATTATAGATGACTATCTATTAATCCGTAATTTTTAATTGCACATTATAGTTTTAAATGAGGTGTTATACAAATATAAGTTATTATACAAACATAATACCTTAAGGAAGAGTAGAAATATACATATAACAAAATTGACCTTAAAGTTGTATCAATAAACCAAAGTTCATACCAATGTATTCATTTCATATCATATTGCCCTTTCTTTTAGAAAGAAATTGACTGACCATTAGCCATTTATAACCAACCCTTTTAAAATGAAAAATCAACATTTATAATAACTATTTTGGACATTTTGACATAGTTTTCTAAGTATTTTTAAAGTTCACAGAGACCTTTCAGGGGTCTTGTTGCATCAAACTACATTAGCCTGGAATAAATCCATAGGTTTTCATACTCTGGGAAGCTTTTCCAAAGTAACATATTCTTAGACTCAAATTTTGATGTCAAGATACCTATAAAATATATATGTTGGTTTAGCTTAGTAACCTGTAAAATGAAATGCCTCTCTGTAGTTAGCTCATTAACAGTCAAAAATTCAAAGAAAACACAATAATATACATAACCCATACTCTCTGTTTATTTTGCATCTTTATGTGACTTTTTATATTACTTTTACTGTCTCTTTAAAGACTTTGTTTTATTTTTTAAAGCTATTTCTTTCTATAGCTGCCTATATCCATGTTCATTTTCTCTTAAGCCTATGTACATTTTAAAACACATTATGGCCAACTCAGAGGTTTATGTTTGTCTGAATGTATCTTTATTGCATATCGCAATTCTTTTTTCAGTCACTGTGCTAAGCTGTTAAGCAGGCATGGCTAGGAACAGAGCTGCTTTGCCTGTTGTTTTCACCCTGCTTGGCTTTTCAACATGGGAGCCATGTTTACCACCCCAACTCTAGGGAGCAGTTGGCCCATGTCACCACCAAGTAACTAGCAGCACGCTGCTCATAAACCCCCTTCAAGTGCTCTGTAGCAGGACCTCCTGAAAGAGCCAGAGACATTTGTGCAACCAGCATGAACCAAGAAGCCATTTCTTAAAGAAGCTGGGTGATTTTTTGCTGCTGACTCTGAGTCAAGAAGCCTTCTTTTAAAGGAGCTGTGCCTCTGCTCACCACCAGCAAACAGCCAATTAAAAAAAATACAGCTAACAAAATCAGACTCCCATTTTTGTGGGTCTAGAAGCCCATTTTTTAAGCTTTCTTAGGCTTTATATGGATGTATGTTGCTGAACGTTGGGTGCTATTTTGTAAGCAGAGACTGCACTTTCATTTCCTGCCCACCCATACCCAAATAATCACACAGAAACTATATTAATTACAACACTGCTTTACCAATGGCTCAGGCATATTTCTAACTAGCTCTTACATCTTAAATTAACCCAATTCTGTTAGTCTTGTATTGCCATGAGGCCATGGCATTATCTGATTTTCTACATGTCTTGTTCCTTCAGTAGTTGGCTGATATCTCTTGACTCCATCTACCCTCTCTCTATATATCTCTGTTAGGATTTCTCACCTTGCTTTACTCTGCTAAGTCATTGGCCAAAGTAGCTTCTTTATTAACCAATGGTAATAAAACATATTTACAGCATACAGAGGGCAACCCCACCCACATCATGAAGTAAAATCTTTGCTTTAGCAATGTCCTTGTTTCAATTTCATAAGTAAGCTTTGGTCTCTTTTGTGTGTTTTTGTTCCAATGCAGTTTAGTTTCTTGAGCCCTTAAAATGGAATTTTGCTTACTTCTGACTTGAAAGCTTCCAGTGCCACTTGTAATCAAGCGAACCCTCAAGGCTGTCTGTAGCAGGGATGTGAGGAACTGAATCTATAGAAGGAAAGTATTCCACCTGACTTTCCGTCTCTGCCTATACAGACTGGGGGGGGGGGGGGGGGCGGGATAGGCCAGGGATAGGCCATCCTTTAGTGATGTCACCCGTACAGGTGCTTTAGCTGCCACTGCCGACAAGGAAGTTGTCAGTCTTTTTGTGTGCTATCGGTGATGCCGCAGATAAAATGCTAAATGTATCATCCTTGCAAACAGTGTTCATGATGAGGCTGCTCCCAGTTCTCTGGTGCTCTTCCCCAGAAGGAATGGGATTTTCTTACCTGTTTTCTGCATCAGGCTGAGGTGCTTGGATACATGCCTGAAATACGACTGTGACAAAGGAAACCTAGAGAGTCCTGGTGGTGTCTGTGCTTGCACCCTAAGATCCCTGGGCAATCTGCCTGTTTCCTTCAGAATTGTCTATGTTTGCTTGTTGAATCATCCAGGGTTTTCAACTGTATTTGAGTGAGGAGATGAAAAGGAAGGATGGCTGCTTCATTGTTTTTATGAGTTGAAATGTCTAGATGTTATTTTTTTTTTTTGTCCTAAATGATGATTTTGGAGACAGGAACCTGAAAGGGGCATGCGTGTATGTGGTGGGAGCTGGACAGGGCTGGGTAGTAGATGGGAAGTGATGGAAATGTACCAGGAGGATTACTAAGGGCGATAAAGTTTACGCTGGCATGAGAGTGGAGAAATGGGAGGCAGGAGAGAGGGTGGGGAAAAGGTCATCTGAATCTAACCAACGTGTTACTTTGTAAGCTATTTTGAACTGACAGAGAACTTTTCAGCGCCACGTTTTTCACACAGTAATGATGTAGTTCAGAGTTAAGACCCTCGATACTTGAGCATAAAGGATAAGACCTGAGTCTGAGATAGTTATCAATGTTACATCCATCACGCACACACAAGATGCTTAAATCAGATGCACTGAAGCCCAACAAGTATGTTAAGGAAACTCATTAAAGATTTTACACATAATTTTATATTTGAAATAAAAGGGGCTTATTTTTTTCTCCTCTGAGCTACCATATCAGTAAATAGATTGATAAGTCCAATTGCATTATCCAAATATTGTGCCCTGTAATTTATTCTTAAACCAATGGAGTAAATATAGTTCTCTGAAAATAATTTTCAAATATTTAATCAGAGTCAGAGTTCTTGAAATTGAAAACAAACAAGTGTCCGCTGGTCTCTGTGTTTCTCAAATACCCACTGCAGACCACAGTGCTTAGAGTGCTCTCCCTTGGAGCTCCATGGGCTGCTGTCAATCACCCTGCCAGGCATACCATTAAGGAGCCCTCAGTGAGCAGGTCTGTCCAGTAATGCAGAAAGCCAAAGAAAAGACTAAACACTGCTCTGAACTGTCACAGACAAGCTCTTCAGAAGCGAGAGACCCCAATCCAGGTCACCCACACAAAGTCAAGCCCTCGGACATTAGCTGGTGATTTTCTGCAGCTGCTGGGCAATGATCTAATACTCCTTCCATCCGCGAACTGCAGTTTCCTAAGCGCCAAGCACCATAAACCTGTGCTCTCAAAGCTGATGGCAATAAAGGAGGAGGTGTCCCCCCATTATAGTGAAGACGGAGCACTTAGGGCTATGGCTTCAGCACCAAGTCTCTCAAATGACTGGTTTCCGTAGAGGTCAACCAAACAACCATCATCACTATTTAAAATAAAGAAAAATCTCCCTGGGAAATTAGATTTTTCAAGGGATGAGAACGCCTTGAACTCAGAAATAGCGCCTTTCAACAAAAACAAGCAAATAGACTGCGTTTTGGTAGCCAAACCAGGAAGGGAGGCCAAGCAGACTCACGTCCCAGGAACTTTCCCAGTCAGAGCCACGAAACATCTGTGCAATCACTTTGACTGTGCTCATCCCTCTTCTGACCACCAAGTGGTAAATCCTACACTATCCATAGTAGCTCCCACACAACATTATATCCACCTTTTGTATTTTCCCCTGTATTTTCATTAAGAAATGCCTTACTCTCTTATTTATTTTTAAGTGTATTCCACCTTCCTTTTTAAAATCTTTCTGTTTATTCAGTTCAATTAAATTTCCTTTTGTGGGTGATTTACCCCCATCCCTATTCCATGTTTCAGGGCTACAGAAAGTCTCTCTGATTCTCGGCTGTATGTGTAATCAAACATTCGTGTTCTTTGCAGTGTAATTTACCTAGCTGTAAGAGAAGCAAGCTGATTTCTGCAGCCATATCTATAAACCCACCGTGCTTGAAGACTTGAGCATCAGTCATGCAAAAATGCAAATAAGTAAAAGTATTTATACTAGCTTTCTTCCTTGTTGATGTAACAAATCCCCAACAAAAACAGCTCATGGGTTGAGGGCTTGATTGTGTCCCACAGTTTGAGGGGTATGCTCAATTGTGGCTGGGAAGAGATATGCCAACAGGAGGCTGAGCTAGCCATCACATGACAGCTGTAGTCAGATGATCACATGGCAGCTGCCATCAGTCATTCAGGATAGCTCTCCTCTCCTCAGTTAAACCTATGAGGCAGAGACAGGAAGATCTCTGTGTCTCAGTTGGTTATCTCTGTTGACAATAATGTAATTAGTCTTTAACTTTTTCCCTCATATTCAATGTAAATCCTTGATTTTAGCTATGTTTAAGACATATGTGTTTCCGTATGTCTCTATTCCTTTTTCTTTCCTTAGACAGTAGTAGTATTGTTTTGTTTATTCCACACCGATTATTAAGTCTTTACTGCCATTATAAAAACACACCCACACTGGGCGGTGGTGGCACATGCTTTTAACCTGTGCTCTTAGGAGGCAGAGGCAGGCAGATCTTCATGAGTTTGAGGCCAGCCTGATCTACAAACTGAGTTCAAAAAGCAAACATTCACTCAATTCATGCAACACACTTAGATCTTCTCGAAGACTCGAGTTGTAAAGTCTGTCCATCAACTTAGAACATAGAATATTATGAAGCTGACTCTAAGACACCAAGGGAGCGTCTGAGAAACAATTACTAAGAAGACAGAATGAGCACGTAACTGGAAGTGTCAGGATTTGGACTTTTATTTGACAGACCCAAAATTCCAACTTTCTAATTAATACCTTCCTTGAGTTTTTCCTCAACATTCTCTGATTTTAACATCACCCTGAGTGGGATGGTGCTGTGGGTATCGTTGACTACTATCTTTCAGACACACGGTACCCAACATTCTTTAAACAGTGACCAAAAGGAATGAAAACTTGTCATAAACTTAGTAAATACTTAAATCTTTTTCTTACTAAAAAGTTGTTCATTTTTCTCACTTCTATCAAAAACTTTATCAAATCATTCTATTATAGTGCTATTTAGCATATAAATTGGCTTGCTATTAAATTTTATTATTATTGAATTAAATGCTATTGCTATTGATTCAATATATTGTTTTGAATCAATTATGAAAATATTACGGGGCTGGAGAGATGGCTCAGTGGTTAAGAGCACTCACTGCTCTTGAAGAAGACCTGGGTTTGGTTTCCAGCATCCATACCAGATGTTTCACAGCTGCCTATAACTCTAGTTCCTGAGTTTCTCTGGTGTAGCCTGCAGGTCTCTGCAGGCACACACACACATAAATAATTTCTTAATTAATTTCAAAAACAAAGAATGCAAATGAAAATGTATATATTGTCTCGTTCATTGCTATTGAACAATTAAACTGTGGCTTTCAATTTAGTAAATGCCCTTAGTTGTTCCTACGTGACAAGGCCACTATCTGTTTAGGTTGTCTGAAAACAAGTTGCCTCCTTCTAAGAGAATTTTACTGTGCTGAATAAAAAATGGCCAGGGAATTCACAGGCAAATCAAGCAAAAAAAAAAAATGACTATTAGCTTTTCTAACCATGGCGGCGGTTTGAAAACACTGATATAAACTTAAATTATCATGAGAGCAGATTCATTCAGCAACACAACAGTGATGTCCTTGTAAAAGCATCAGGAGGTTTATCATCTTGAGAGCTGTTAGCATGGTAACTCAGGCTGCCCAGATAGCTCTGGGCTTCGTATGGCAGTGGAGAAATCCTAGTGCTTTCTGGGGACATACCGTAGCTTTAAAACTTTCTACCATTTGCTGAGCTCCTTCCTGGCTGTGTGAGTTTCCTCTATAAGTAATTTCCTAATAACCAAGCAAAATAGATTGTTTTATGTCTGTCACGCTTTCTTCAAATGCCAACATGGAAGGAAAATTTTTGAAGGGGTTTTTTAAATGTCTCATTAAATAAAATTGAGAGTTATTTCGGTGCAGTCCTACCCTCTACCATGGTTATCTTTTATTATTTTTAATATTAGTAACTGTGTTTTGAATACCTATTGAATAATTACTTCATCCCCATTCAGCCTGAAGAGACACTTCATGTCATTTCCCCTTTTTATGAAAGAGAAAACTTGTGATCAGTCAACTCCTCTATGCAAGAAGACACAAACCATAATTGAATCAAATGTAGCTCCATTTGACATAGACTTTTCTTCGCACTCCCCACTCCTCTTAAATTGTTCTTTATTGTCGTGCTGAAATAACACTACACTTTTTTTGTAAAGGAGCAGCAGGAATGTAGTCTTTGCTGTGATCTTCTCAATGCAATAAGGTTGATCAATCTAATCACTGCTAAAATAATAATTTAGTCCCAATACATGTAATCAGAGACCAGACTCAGTGTGGACATGTGAGAATAGAAAAACAATATACACTATCTGCTCTGAGGCAAGAACAAGATGTATGAG
Source organism: Microtus oregoni (assembly GCF_018167655.1). Taxonomy (NCBI): domain Eukaryota; kingdom Metazoa; phylum Chordata; class Mammalia; order Rodentia; family Cricetidae; genus Microtus; species Microtus oregoni. The sequence goes on along the minus strand of NW_024543077.1, from coordinate 6,823,373 downwards.
ACCTTGCAAAGCAATTTGGAGAATCTATTAAAATTTATTGTTACCACTAAAGGAAGTGTTAACATATGCTTTATGTGAATTTACTTCTGCATTCCAGGCTTGACAATAAAATGAAGTTTGTGGTTAAGTAAACTATCCCACAGATGCAATAACCTCCTGATTCACTTAAACCCGTCTTTGTATAAGAGTCTCTCTATGCTCACCCCCCCAAAAAAGTGAAATTTTCTTTCTATTTCAAAGTTTGCTCCCATAATAATAGCAAATTGTGAATTGTTCTCTCTCTCTTCATGCAAAGTGTTTTCCAAACAGATACATGTCTTCCAACAACCCTCAAAACAGACTTCTTATAGTTGTGTACACTATATGCATAAAAAGAACTAGATTCCTATTTACATTGCATCAGAGGCAATATTTAAGAAGAACCGAGAATTATGTTGATCAACTTTATCCCCTTAGGAAGAAAGAAGCCAGGCTGCTCTAAACACCTTCCTATAGTGAGTCACTGACACACACATTCAATACAAGGGGAGCAGTATATGTCAATGACTATTAGAGCTTTTCAATTAACTTCTCATTATTCCTGCCCAATTTTATATTAGCAGTTCCAGACTAAACAGTACCAGTGGAAATCATTCATACTCGTAAGCGACAAAATTCCATTGCAGTAAGAGCCCAGGATTCAAATGTAGAATACTATATAGAGAGATGCCGTAGAGCCCAGGGTTCAAATGTAGAATACTATATAGAGAGTTACTGTACTCATTCTCCTCATTGCTGTGACAAGATAAGAAATCATGGCAGCGGGACTTTGCACTGGTTGGTCACATTGCATCCTCAGTTGAGATTCAGAGAGCAGGCCACATTGCTGCTCAGTTTGTGTTCTCCTTTTTATTCAGTCAAGGACCTGAGCCCTTGGAGAGGTGGCACCCACAGTTAAAGTGAGTCTTTCCAACCAATAATCCCAAGAACTCCTTACAAGAGTCCAGATCCTAAACTCACCAAGTTCATGGCTCATAGCATGTCCAGAGACTTGCCTCTCAGCTGATCTCAGACCCTGTCAAGTTAACAATCAGCAGTAAACATCACAGAGAGTAATAGTATCTCTTGTAAGTTCGTGTCCTGCTCGGGCCATGGTATTTTCTTTATCTGCATTATGCTAGGTACAATGCAAGAGACCTAACAAAGAAGGGTTGGTGGTGGAGGTGGGGGTTATTACCATGTTGACTTTACAGTACGATGACTGGAAAGCCCTGTATTTTGATTTTCTCCATGCAAATGCATGAGTCAATGCCACGGAAACACAAGGGAAGACTAAATGCCATCAAGGAAACAGACTTTTGTATTTTCTCCATAGCTTTACCACCATCATAGAGTACCTGAGGTAATCAGCCTAAAAGGAGAAAGCATCAGTTTGGTTCACAGAGAGTCACAGTCCATGATCTGTGATGAAGCCACACACTGGGTGCTCATGGTAGGGGAGGTTGCTCACCTCATGGCCACCAGAGATCCAATGAAAAGAAAGGAAGGAAGCCAAGGCAACCAGAAGGCCACAGCCCTTTGAGGACCTTCCTCCAATGCCCTACATTCTCACTATCCCCTGTCTCATAATTGTTGTACTACTTTGCAACCCTGAGAAACAGAGGACCAAGAATTCATCCCATAGGCCTTGGAAGGATACACCACGTCCACACTTACTAACCGCTCCTTGGTTTTAAAGTGCATAGTAGGTATTAGATGGGCATAGAAGAAGAACATGTATGCAAAAACAATGAAATTGTCACGGTAACAATAAGGAGAAAGGAATCAGGAATATTTTAAGGTCAGCAGATATCCGTTGTTCCAGAGAGGGTCTACTCCAGGACTTTGGAACCAGCACTCTCGTCTCAGAGGGAAATTCCGAAGAGAGACATTTTCCCCTCATAGGAGCCAAAGTCATAATCTCCACACCAGCTATCCGAAACAGCTTCCCTACAAAGACTAACTAGTAGACTCAAAGTGAATTTTTCTCCAAATCAGCTCCTTCGATCTGAGGCCTGAGAGGCTGTGCCTGTGGCACCAGTGGCCATTCTTCCCACAGCCAGTTCCAAAAGAGAAGAGATGCTATCACACCATGCTGACCTCAGGTCACCTTTCACTCAGGGGGTTTTGGGGATGTTTATGTGACCGCCTGACTTCTCAGTTCTTCTTGAGCAAAGACATAGGCTTCAACATCTCAGTTTCTGTCATCTAGCATTCAGGAAGACAGATGAATTATAGAAAGAGTAAAAACCCCCCAATGCAAGTCTTTTCTTCCATTTTGTCTACAGCCCCAGGGGTTCCAAGGGTGAGCATTCCCAAAACTGGGTACTTTCGTCCACAGAGTCTTACTTTTAGTTTTATGTAAAGATTAATAAATTATGTGCCTTGTTTGAAGAATATGCAAATTTGGATAAGCTAAGAAATGGTATAGATAGATAGATAGATAGATGATAGATAGATAGATAGATAGATAGATGATAGATAGATAGATAGATAGATAGATAGATAGATAGATAGATAGATGATAGATAGATGATAGATAGATAGATAGATAGATAGATAGATAGATAGATATGATCTTTGTATAAACTTCTTCCCTGAGAATCTATAGTTCTCTAGCGATTGAGAGTACTTAGTTTATTAGTTAGCTTTGACTTGAAATTGAACATGGTTACTGAAATTCTTCCCTTGTATCTACATAATTTTGCTATTACAAACCCTCTGGCTCAGTTTCACCACATCACCTCTGCCCGCCAACCCCCTCACTCAGGTTTATCAGCTACAAGTAGCCCTATATATCAAGTCTGTCAGGAAGAGCAACAGCCAAGACGTTGGACGTATCCTTTGCTTTTAGCTTCCAAGACGTTGTTCTGGAGAGCAATAACGATCTATGCCCGCATTCCTTGTTGCTGTGGAGAAGACAATCGAATCCATAACTCAATTCAGAGGAAAATAATAACCTAAGATATTTCTTTGGGGAAAAAATGTAGTATTTTAATTCTGATAGCACTATATAGTTGAGAGGATTTTTCAGTAGCTTGTAACAGGTGTTGTGAAATCATTTTGCGGAGCCAAGATCCCTGTACAAAAGTCAAAATGATAAGGGGTAGCTAGCTGGCTTTATGTGCAAATATGCTATAGAGATATGTGTATCATTTAAATTATATGCATCGATAGACATCTATGGATAATGTGATTTTAAGTCTTTGATCTAGTAACTTGATAGCCTTCAACTCTAGCCCCAATCTCCCACATCCACAAGCGGCCCATGATCATGTTCTCTGATTTCCATCTCCAAGGGAAACAGGTTATAGAAAAGAGTTCCTGTATTTCTCTGTAAGTTTCTGTAGTAAAAACTATCTTCTTCTTTGAGATAAGAAAATAAGTCTCTCTAAGTTTAATAAACTGGACCAAAGCAGTATTAAGTGGAAGCCCTGGGCATCCAGTCAGAATCTTTTCTTGTTACTATAGTTATGATTTTTTTAACTTGATCATTTGATTAAGTCCTATGTTACATGGCCCCAAATGGATAAACAGTGAAAATGTTGCCTATTTCCTTCTCTCTTCTACCTAATTCCCTCCCCAGAGAGAGCTGCACTCACGGGTTTCTGTATAATCTCTAACTATGTGAAGGGAATAAGGAGCAAGACAACCTTATCCTATAGAAACGGCTTTAAAGTGATACTTGGTCTTCTTTTTAAGGCTGTTCTACGTTCTGCCTATTAACTTACTTCCCACATTCACCTGCTGTTAACAGTCATTATAATGTAGCCCGTTATGGAGAATCAGAGTCCTGGTGAGGGTAAGGCTCACAGAGCATCATAAATTAGCGGTTATCTCACTAAATACTGTGTTACTACATGGTGAGTTTTAAAACTCCTTGGGCTATAATTAAGCTCATTCTCAAGCAAAACTAGTGTCTTTACTAATGAATAACTGAGTCTATTGGTCAAGTCAAACGTAACTGTAAACACGGCTATTTTTCCCAAGCTTGTCTCTGTATCGTTGATGAGTAGTCCATCCCCCCATGTAATTTGAAAGGTTGATTTTATCATCTCCTAAGATGCACACTCAACTCTTTGTTTGTGCTTTAGCTAGCCAGTCACCCTACCGGTAGCAACAGCCCATCAATTTATTGTTAGCATTGCATAGAAGGGAATCTGTTCATTTCAGTCCCGACTCTCGCTTCTCATCTCTGATTAGTTTAGCTCCCACTGCTATGGATAATATTTTGTTTTAATTAAACTGTCTTTTGCTTGGTAAGATGTCTGACGCATATCAATTAGCCAATTAGTTCTGTTCAGTGAGATACTTTGACTTCATCCTACCAGGGGAACAGCCATGCCTACAACAGTACATATCTCTGCTTTGCAGAAGCCAGGGCATTGCTGTGTTCTGAGGGGTCGGCTTCCACAGGGTAATTGTTTGGATTAGCCATACTTATAAAACTCATCAAATGCAAACTAACACAAAGACAACCATCTACACGAACGGCAGCACTCAGAGTGATCAGGTGTGCAGACGCTAGGGCTGGCACTAGGTGTGCTTCTCAGCACAGCCAGCTCGTTCTCTGAAGACCTTGACCAACTTCCTCTCCTGACTTCTGTGTCTCTTGGGGATACTCGGGGTCTCTCTCTCTCTCTCTGTATGTGTGTGTGTTTGTGTATATGTATGTGTATGTGTGTATGTGTGTGTATATTGTGTGTGTTTGTGTGTATGTATGTGTATGTGTGTATATTGTGTGTGTTTGTGTGTATGTATGTGTATGTGTGTATGTGTGTGTATATTGTGTGTGTTTGTGTGTATGTATGTGTGTGTATATTGTGTGTGTGTGTGTTTATGTGAGGGGTGCAGGGGGAGCCTGAAAGGAGCTCTTCATTAAGATGTCATTGAAGGGGATACTGGGATCCTAGACTTACTCTCTTTTGCTTCCACTCATGAGGTGAGCCATTTCCTTTGTCACATAGCACCAGCCATGATGTATTTCTCACCACAGACCAAAATGTTAGAACTAAAAAACCATGAATCAAACTAACCTTTCCTCTTTGTAAGCTGATTACCTCAGATACTTGCTGCTGCAAGGGAACACTGGCTAACACAGCACACTGACTGGGCAGACATTCTTTTTTTATTTTAATTGAGCTCGACATTTTTCTCTGCTCCCCTCCCTGTGTCTCCCCTCCCCTTAAACCCTTTCCCAAGGTCCCCATGCTCCAATATTTACTCAGGATATCTTGTCTTTTTCTACTTCCCATGTAGATTAGATCCATGTATGTCTCTCTTAGGGTCCTTATTGTTGTCAAGGTTCTCTGAGATTGTGATTTGTAGGCTGGTTTGCTTTGCTTTATATTTAAAAACCACTTAGCATTGAGTACATGTGATAATTGTCTTTCTGTATCTGGGTTACCTCACTGAAAATGATGTTTTCTAGCTCCATTCATTTGCCTGCAATATTCAAGATGTCATTATTTTTTTTTCTTCTGTGGAGTACTCCATTGTGTAAATGCTCCACATTTTCCTTATCCATTCTTCGGTTGAGGGGCATTTAGGTTGTTGCCAGGTTCTGGCTATGATAAACAATGCTGCTATGAACATAGTTGAGCACATATCCTTGTGGCACGATTGAGCATCCTTTGGATATATACCCAAAAGTAGTATTATTGAGTCTTGAGGAAGGTTGTTTCCTAATTTTCTGAGAAATCGCCACACTGTCATCCAAAGGGGCTGAACCAGCTTACATTCCCACCAGCAATGCAGGAGTATTCCTTTTACCTCTCCAGCACAAGTTGGCATTAGCATTTTTTATCTTGGCCATTCTTACAGGTATAAGATGGAATCTCAGAGTTGTTTTGATTTGCAATTCTCTGATGACTAAGGATGTTGAACGTTTTCCTAAGTGTCTTTCAACCATTTTAGATTTCCTCTGTTGAGAGTTCTCTGTTTAGGTCTGTACTCCAATTTTTTTTATTGAATCATTTGTTCTTTTGATGACCGATTTCTTGAGTTCTTAGTATATTTTGGAGATTAGACCTCTGTCTGATGTGGGGTTAGTGAAGATCTTTTCCCATTCTGGAAGCTGTTGTTTTGTCTTGTTGACTGTGTCCTTTGCTTTACAGAAGCTTTTCAGTTTCAGGAGGTCCCATTTATTAATTGTTTCCCTTAGTGTCTGTGCTGCTGGGGTTTTATTTAGGAAGTGGTTCCCTGTGCCAATGCGATCAAGTGTTCTTCCCACTTTCTCTTCTATAAGGTTCAGTGTGGCTGGTTTTATGTTGAGGTCTTTGATCTATTTGGACTTGAGTTTTGTGCATGGTGATAGATATGGGTCTATTTTCATTTTTCTACATGTTGATATTCAGTTATGCCAGCACAACTTGTTAAATATGCTTTATTTTTTCCATTTGTTATTTTTTGCTTCTTTGTCAAAAAACAAGTGTTTGAAGGTGTGTGGATTAATATCTGGGTCTTCTATTCGGTTCCATTGGTCCTCTTGTCTGTTCTTATGCCAATACCAGGCTGTTTTCAGTACTGTAGCTCTGTGGTAGAGTTTGAAGTCAGGGAATGTGATGCCTCCAGAAGTTCTTTTATTGTACAGAATTGTTTTGGCTATCCTGGGTTTTTTTGATTTTCCGTATGAAGTTGAGTACCATTCTTTCGAGGTACTCAAAAAATTTTTCTGGGATTTTGATGGGCATTGCATTGAATCTGTAGATTGCTATTGTGAATATTGCTATTTTTACTATGTTAATTCTATCTACTCAAGAGCATGGGAGGTCTTTCCACTTTCTGGTGTCTTCTTCAATTTCTTTCTTCAAAGATTTAAAGTTCTTGTCATATAAGTCTTCCACTTGTTTGGTTAGAGTTACTCTGAAATATTTTATGGTATTTGTGGCTATTGTGAGGGTGATGTTCCTCTGATTTCTTTCTCAGCTGGGCAGATAGTCTTAACTTTACAACCTGCAAGTATGTGTACAGGAAGAAAGAAGACTTCTCTTCAATCCCGGGGCACAGGACAAAATGTCATGAGTGATACACCGCTGGGTGTCTGCTCCTGTCCTCACTCTCTGACAAGTCCCTTTGTGAAGCCAACATGCCAACACAGTTCTACAACATGACCTTGGTCATGCTTCCGATTATTATGTATGTTAGGTTCCCATAAGACACTTTGAAACATAGAATGTCCTCTTTAAATATCAGTGATTTTCCTACACAGGCCTTTTTAGAGGTGACTTCCCAGACAGGTTCCCCCACACACCAAAAACAGCTCAGTAAAACTTTGCAGAACAAAAGGCAAATAGAACGCTTTTTCTAGCCCTTTTTTTTAATAATAGTCACCGCCTGTTCCAATTATTTGTAAATCTATTTTAAGCACATGAAAGTGTGCATGCAACACTTGTCCGCACGCGCGTACACACACACACACACACACACACACACACACACACACACACACACAGTGTTTTCTTCTTGGAGGCAACTTGGAATTGACCAAAAACTTCTGTAAAAGTAGCTCCCAATGTAAGAGTAACATATCCCCAGGATATGCTCACAGTTATGCAGAGTTGAAGGGGACACCATATCTGTCTCTTTTCAGAGAAACAGAATCAGTGTTTGAGGTCCAATGCAGTTCTGCCATGGCCTCGGAGTGGAAAGGATACGCAGAACGAGGACTAAGTAAATGGCAGGTCTGGAGGGCTGTGTTTAAGCTAGGATGCTGATGTTATTTTAAAGAGCAAGGAAGACAGGGAAGGGAGCTTCACATTGGTCAAGGCAAAGAGGCACTAACCTCTGGAATGATTGCATTTAACTGGGATAGAGGATTTCTGTGGAGTGAGCATTTGAGGGCCCACCGGCCAAAGTAAATATTTAGAAATGGATCCTTCCACTAAGTCTGCGCCATTTGAATAGCTGGTACTCAATGTTCACCTGTTTAAAGCCGAGCTTTTGGGTCTAGGACTAATTTTAGGGACAAAGCACCCAGGCTAAGTCAGAGCAAAGAACAGGCTTGGCAGTGGGCCAAGAGGTGAGCAGCTGGAGTGGCAGGTATTACCAACAAAGAGTCTGTGTAGTTTGCACATCTGACAACCCAGATGTTAACAGCTAATGGAGAACATTTTTAACTCTGAAATTTAAGTGAGAAAGTTATAACCATGAAATAGCATAAATTGCATTTTCTGCCTTCACTAAGGGTACTTTTGTGAAAATAATTTGCTCTCTCAGAGGGGGGAAATATATGTATTTTTCAGGCCTTGGTGGTTGGGAAGATACCTTGGATCCCCTGTATTTGTACATATTAACCTGCACAAATGTTTTCTGTGATGCTGTACGCCTTTTCTTAGTCACTCCTCTCTTGTCCATAGAGGGTCCCGTAAGCATTCGAATTAGCAACTTCCATGGAGACTAGTGCAAGGATTCTTCCCAATGCAAGGCCTCTCTTAATCATTCATTATTTCAGGGGGTATCTTCTATAGGCAAGGCTGAAGCACTAGGGTCAGGAATATGACAGAAACCCCATATCATCCATGTGCTTGTCGCTACGCTGCCATGCAAGGGGGTGCAGGTTAAGATCGACACCCTCAGAAGCCTGCCCTAGTTTTTGGTGACTTCCAGTGACTGACCTACAGACACCTGCTAGTGTCAGAACAAAGTGGGTTAACGAAAGAGTGCCATCTGTGTGCATTTAGCAAGCCAAATCTGCTGAATTTTATCGGATTAACTCAAAATACCAAAAAAAAAACCATTTTCTTATTTTCTTTTTTTAAATTGAAAATAAATTCTCTCATACAACACTTCCTGACCACAGTTTGCCCTCCCTGTATTCCTCCCAGCTCCTCCCCACCTCTCTTCTCCTCCAGACTCAACCCTCTCTATTTCCTCTCCAGAAAAAGAGCAGATATTCAAGAGACAACAACCAAACATTATCAAAAAGGATTCAATAAGACAAGGCAAAAGCTCTCCCACCAAGGTTGGACCAGGAATCCAACAGAAGAGACAGTTCCAAGAGCAGTCAAAAGAGTCAGAGACACTCCCTCTCCTAGAGTTAGGAGTCCCACAAAAATACCAAGCTAACAGTCAAAACATACACAGAGGACCTGGTGCAGACCCCTGTAGATCCTACATTTTCTGCTTCAGTCTCTGCGAGCCCATGCCAGCTTGGCATCGCTGATTCAGTGAGCCATGCTCTCCTGATGTCCTCCATGACCTCTGACTCCTACAGTCTTTGCTCTTCTGTGGAATTCCCTGAGATCCTAGCTCTGAGCTCCAAGGACAGAGGCCCAGTAGAGACCACCAATTTAGACTCTCCCTATAATTTGTCTGTGGGCCTCTGCTCCCATCTGCTGCCAGAGGAAGCCCCGCTGGTGACAATTGGACAAGGCACCAAATTATGAGCATAGATCATTAAGAACAATTTCATTGGGTTTTGTTTGTTTGTTTGTTTTTAAGACCAGTCATATTCAGTTATACCATAGGTCTCTGGGCTTTCCAGTCTCTGGTTCATGACTATCCGAGCAGTGCTGGGCATGGGTTCCCTCTTGTGGAGCGGGCCTCCAGTTAAATCAAGCCATGATTGGTCACTCCCACGTGTTCTGATCCACCATGGCCCCAGCATCTCTCGCAGGCATGGCAGATTGTAGATCCACGTTTTGTGACTGGACTGGTGACCATGTATCTCTTTCAGCAGCCTACAGAGCCTATAGAACATAGAGATGAAGGCTGCATGCAGTCACAAGGTCTACTTCTCTCTGTTCAATGAGCTGGGTAGATATTGGGGTTATGCTGTTTGTTTGTGGAGAGCAACCTTCTGTCCAAACATCAGCCTGAGTTGTTTAGTGATATCTATGGGACCTCCTCGATCAACAATTCAACCAAATAAAGTCTAGTCCCACTACTGGAAGCCTTGCGTGGCTACAAGAGATGATCAGTCCAGCCTGCATCACCTTCATTGCTAGGAGTCCTCACTCAAATGACCCTCACACATTCCAGGAAGTTTCTACTGCACTAGGTTTTCACCCTGCTCCCCAGATGCCCCAAAATTCCAGCCATCTCTTCCTTTATCCCATTTCCCCACTATGCACTCCCATTGCCACCTGCCCCCAGTCCACCCACAAAACCCATAATAGTCAGAAACTGGAAATAGCCTAGAAGTTCCTCAACAGAAGATTGTATAAAGACAATGTGGTACATTTACACAGTGGAGGATTACTCTGCAGGCAAATGGGTGGAACTCGAAAAAAAAAATCCTGAGTGGGGTAACCTAAACCCAGAAAGACAAATATCGTATGTATTCTCTAATAGGTGGATATTAGTCATTAAGTAAATGATAACCAAGCTACAAACCATAGAGGAAAAAGGTTAGGCAGAGAGGAGAGCCCTAGCAGGACTCATGGATCTCCTGGGAGGAGGAGGACCTTTTTTGCTTGTAAAATTTGTTATATTCTCCAGGTTAACTACTATTTTGAAAACGCATAATAACTCATCTTTCCAGTTAGATTTCTGAAACAATAATATGAGGGATAGTGACCATAGCAGAAAACTTAAAATATATGTGTTATGAAATTTCCAAACAATTTCCAAAAGTTATTCCTGAAGCTTGATCACAATAACAGGGTCAAACTTCAGACTGTCTCTACCTCATCAGCAAGAACTCCTTACAGCTGCCTTGGGAAGTGTGGCACTCAAAAATAAACTCAAGAAAGGCATCATCTGCTTAAGGACATTCTTCCATTTTAATATACTACTTCTGAAACAGTTCGTTTATTTCATTTTATAACAAATACATTTGATCTATAATGTAAAAATAGACGCTACTTTCAATGTTAAGATTAACATATGGAGTGTTTTTCTAAAATCTTTTGTGGAGCTATAGACATAGCTTATTGATAGAACATTTGATAAGTACTCACTCAATTCCCATATGCCGTGGGATAATGCTCTTGTACACTATAAAAATTTGTCACTTGTACTAGTTTGATAAATCATTGATTGGTCAGTAACCAGCCAAAACGTATAGGTGGAGTGACCAAACTAGGAGAATTCTGGGAAGAGGAAAAGCAGAGAGTCAGTCACAAGTCAGATGCAGAGGAAGCAAGATGAGGCTGCTTTACTAAGAAAAGGGACCAAGCCATGTGGCTAAATATCTAAAAATTATGGCTTAATTTAAGTTGTAGGAGCTAGTTAGTAATAAAACTGAGCTAATAAGTCAAACAGTTTATAATTAATATAAACCTCTATGTATTTCTTTGGGACTGAACAGCTGCAAGACCAGGTGGGACAGAAACTTTGGTCTACAGCTATAGACATAGCTCACATGGTAGAACATTTGATAAAGCATCCACTCAAGCCCCACCACTGTAAAAAGTAAATAAATCAAAAGTGGTCTATAAAGAAATATGGTATGATTTTGGTCCTGCTGAAAATACAGTTTTAAGAGCATTTTAGAATCCTATTTGCTCATGTTCCCAAGATTTTCACATCCCATAAGTTGTAGGGACCTAGATATGGCTCCAGACTTGGGAGAGATGTGAACAGGGTAGTTGACTCAAAGCCAGAGAGAGATGGGATTCCCAAAAGTAGTAACTGACTAATGTTAGTTCAGAAGGAGGATAGATATAAACTCAAAATTACCCAGTAAAATTTCCCTTTTTATTAAAAATGGTTTATGTTAGCCAGGCAGTGGTGGTACAAACTTCTAATCCCAGCACTTGGGAGGCAGAGGCAGGCAGATCTCTGTGAGTTTGAAGCCAGCCTAGTCTAATTCTAGAAGAGGCTCCAAAGCTACAGAAACCCTGTCTTGAAAAAAAAGATTATTTTTTCATACAATATATTCTGATTGCATTTTTCCTCTGTATGCCTCCCAGTTCCTCTTCACCTCTCCTTCTGTCCAGATCCACTCTATTTCTGTCTCCTATTAGAAAAGAACAAGCTAAGAGATAACAACCAAGCATAACAAAATTAAATACAGTAAGATAAAACAAAACCCACAGCAAAATGCAAACCAACAAAAGGAAAAGAGTCTCAAGAGAGGGCACAAGAATCAGAGACCCACTTGTTCACACACGCGGGAGTCCCACAAAATTACTAAGCTATGAGCTATAATATATACACAGAGAACCTGGTGCAGACCCATGCAAGCCCTGTACTTGCTGTTGCAAACTCTATGAGTTACATGTGCCTTGCTCGGTCGATTGAGAAGGCTTGGATCTCCCAGTGTCCTCCATTCCTTCTGCCTCTTATACACTTTTTCAGCCCCTCTTCTGCAGGGTTCCCTGAGCTCTGAGGAAAGGGATTTGATGAAGACATCCCATCTAGGGATACCTGTTCCAGTGTCTCCCTCCCCATCTCTTTCTGTCTCTGCCTAATGTCTGACAGATACCCACTGAATTTTGAAAAAAAAAAAAAGAAGACATTAGTATATCTGGCATAAAAGAATCCATGGCGTGCAGGGGACATAAGCAAAATCAAAGAGGGCTGACGCACAAGTGAGAGGATTTCAAGGGAGCTGTGTTGGTAGTCCTGGCAACACGAAGCATTTCTGCTACACCCTCACCCCAAGAGGGTAATGGTGGTGGTGATCATATTATTTAGCCTTTCTTGAGCATCTCTGGTACGTCAGAAACAGTGGGAAGCACTTTGTGTATGCTATTTTCTTTGCCACTCCGCACATAAACCAAACGCGGATAGGTTAACTCATTCTGGCTCATCTCTGTCCCCCGATCAGCTCCTGTCTCACTTCCTCGATCCTATTATCTCGAGCAAATGTTTGCTCTGTTCTTCTTCAATTCTAGGACTCTTGATACATGCAAGGGATAAAGCGCTTACTGAGGAACTACTTAGTATGTGCACAGACATGAACAATAGTACTGATCCTTATTCTCCTCAGTTTCCCGAATGAAAACTCTGTTTACTTTTGCTCTCCCAGGCCTATCACTTTCTCAACCTCACACCAGCTCTGTTTGGCAGAGGGAGTTTCCCAGAACACATTGCTTCTTTCTCTTCCCCCTCAGATGTTGGGATCTTGCATAATAGCGCTCACTCCCACGTGTTTAATTGGCTCTGCACCACTGACACATATTTTCACGTCTGCACAGAAGCTACTGTGCCTCAGAGTCTCTGACTAGAAAGTGGTGAACAAAGCCCTTTGCCACTGTTACTCTCTGGTTTACATTTCACTTCCGCTTCCTTAAATACTGCTGTCTTTCAGCTGTGAAACCTTAAGCCCACTCACTCTCTCAACTAGAGATTTTACCTGTGTTTGTCTCTTCTGAAAAAAAAAAAAAAACAGCTCTCCACAGACACGGGACAGTTGCAAAGGCCTCCCTGTTTCCTCAACTACTTTCAGGCAGCTTTCTTATCTGCAAGCCACCAAGGGTCCCAATGTGTCTCTCTCTGTGTTGGAGGTGTGCGTTTATGTATTCACGTGTGTACAAATGTGTGGGTTCTTGCCCTATATGTTAAAGGTCAGAGTTCAGTGCTGGCTATCTTCCTCTATTACCTCTCCTTGACAAAGAGTCTCTCCTTGAACCTGAATTGATTTAGCCAAGCTGGTTGACAAGTAAGTTCCTAGGATCCACTATCTTACCATCCCTTGGAGCCAGAATTCTAGACATGCACCACCACGCCCAACTTTTATGTGGGTGTGGGGTCTCAGATCTCAGGTCCTCATGTTTGTGGTAGACTCCACTGAGATATGCTCCCAGATCCTCAGCTTATCTCTTTAGAAACAACCTCTCCTCTCTCAAGGCGAGCCACGGGCACCAAGTCTGCTGGGCAGATTACAGCAGGAGCCATCCTTTTCGATGGCTGCCTTTCCACTCTAGACACCGCCATGGAGTGGCCTGCTGTTCAGAGACTCTGCCTTCAGATTGAGACCCACACGTCCCTCAGCTCCACCAACCTTATAGAAAGCTGCAGGCCAGCTTCATTTCGTGGGCTGATTGAATACTAACTGTTCACGTTTCTTTGAAATTCTGCCACGGCCACATCAAAGATGACATTCTCAGGGACCATGCTGGTTTGAGAAGGCAGCAGGCTGTCCCCCTTGTCTCTGCCTGCTGTGGCCTTGAACATGCCTGCGGGCTGCAGTTTTACTCCTTTAAGCCTGCCTGGGAAGAAAATATTAAACGTTCATTTAATATGAAAATCAGTAAAGGCTTTCAGGTTGTGGTTTAGGGGACATTTTTGTCAAAACATGCCTATTAAGTTTCCTCTACTACGTCAAATGCTGGTCAGAGACTTACTCTGCATATTAAAACCGTGACACAATGATAATAGACCCATGGCAGTCCATGTGGCCATGGCACCTCATTTCACTCTTAAAATTCCTTGAGGATTTTAATTTTTTTCCTTAATGCTTCTCTAATGTCACACTTGCAAGTGCCATTCCCAAGGTTGCCTAGATCCAGAGAATACAGAGTGATTTCAAATGGTATTATATTTTCCATTTAAAAACAAAAAGAATTCCTGATTTTATCCTGCCTTTTGATTTCAAAGTCCTGTCAATCTTCTGTTCCCTAGGGTATTATCATTCTGTGTGCATGTACAAGAGAGAAAGGGAGAGAGAGAGACAGACAGAGACAGAGACAGAGAGAGAGAGAACAGGAGCTTTTGCTGAAGTGTGAGGATATAATTGGGAGTCAGTTCCTTCTTCCCCCTTTGCTCAGACAGGTCTGTCCTGATCTACTATCTGCATGCTCCAGGGTCACTGTCCCTCAAGCACACACACCCCGCCCTCCCATATCCACCCCACTCTCATGGTAGGGGCTCTGGGATTACAGATACAAGCCACTATGTCTGGCTTTTTAATTGTGGTTTCTGGGAACTGGATTCAGGTCTTCTGACTTGTACTGCATGCTTACCTACTAAGGAAGTTCCCCAGCCCTGACAGCAACTTAATGTTTAGTGATATGTTCTGTCAGAAAAATATGGTTGTCTTCCCTCATCAAGAAAAAGTGAGTTAAGACATGAGAAAAACTTAAAGCAAAGTGAAGAATTAATCCTTGTTAATCTTGAGAAAACACACACACACACACAATACTTTATACAATGCTTAGTATCCAATTCCCTTTCTTTCTTTCTTTCTTTCTTATATTTTTTCCTTCTTTCTTCTTTCCTTCCTTCCTACCTTTTTTCCTTCCTTCCTTCCTTTACTTATTTGTTTGTTTGTTTGTTTATTTGTGTGTGTGTGTGTGTGGTTGAAAAAGTCAGTGTGTTGTAAGGAGGCTGCTTGTTTGTGTCCTAGCTGCCTAGCAGCTCAGACCTGAAATAATCAGACAGAAACTGTATTAATTAAATCACTGCTTGGCCCATTAGCTCTAGCTTCTTATGGTCTAACTCTTACATGGTAATTTAACCCGTCTCCATTAATCTGTGTATCACCACGTAGCTGTGGTTTACCGGGTAAAGTTCTGGTATCTGTCTCCCACGGGGCTTCATGGCTTCTCCTTCACTCCGCCTCCTTTCTCCCAGCATTCAGTTTAGTTTTTCCCACCTACCTCTGTTCTGTCCTATCAGGCCAAGGCAGTTTCTTTATTAACCAATAGTTTTCCCAGCATACAGGGGGGAATCCCACATCATCAGGGTATTCTCACCTCTAAAGTGTGGTACTCTGGAGCTGTTGGTGGGGCAAGTGGTCTTCCTCTTCACCGCCACAGGCTTCTGGTTCCATGGGAATTGTCTTGGCTCTGCAGATGGAATGCCAAGTGCAGACCAGAACACTACTTGTTTTTGTGGGTCACGTGCTGACACTGCAGAGCATGGTCCAGGCATTCTTGTTGATGGCAGTCCTCATGTTAAGAATGATGGATTTTTGCTGACATTTCAGGATCTACCTTTTGGGACCATCTAATGCCTTTGCTGAGGTCACCCTGGAGCCATAGATACAAGTGTTCTGAGCCACCTGATGTGGGTGCTGGTAATTTAACTCAGGTCCCTGTAAGAGCAATATGTGCTCTTAACCACAAAGCTGTCTTCAGTCCAGGATATATGTGTGTGTGTGTGTGTATCTATTGAATACATATAAATGTATATATATTCACATATGTGTATATATATATATATATATTGAATACATATATATGTGTGTATACGTATTTGAACATATATATATATTCTTTATTGGTTCTTTGGAGTTTCACATCATGGACCCCAGTTGCATTTACCTCCTGGTCCCCCCTCCATCCTCATTCCTACTGTGGCCCCCCATAGGAAACAAATCAAAGTTAGCAAGCAAGTGAACAAAAGAAAAAGGGAAAAGTAAACAAAACAAAAATTACAATAGAAAAATCTCTTTGTTCCTTCTTTTTGGTTTCTCCAACACCTCTTTGTTGGTCCTGGTAGCAATGAAGGCTTCAGTGTGCCTTATCTCTTTGCCCTATTGGTTTTGCCGGCAAATGTCTGTTGCAGTGAATCACTGGTCTAGGGCAAGGCCTGGTACACCATCCTCTCTGGGTCCTCATGGGAACTCCTATGGGCTATCCAATGACTACCACGGGTCTTTGAGATCTTTCAGGTATTGTTACACAGGACCAATCCCTTTCCCAGCTCCAGCAGGTCCTAGATGGAGTAGATGCTAGGGTGGGTCAACCAAGGCCTGGCTGT
The DNA here is from genome assembly GCF_018167655.1 of Microtus oregoni. NCBI lineage: Eukaryota > Metazoa > Chordata > Mammalia > Rodentia > Cricetidae > Microtus > Microtus oregoni. The sequence continues at coordinate 6,806,762 of NW_024543077.1, read as the reverse complement.
GGGCCTCAATAGTAGCCAAGCTGGTCAGACCCGGCCCTTGGGGCCAACTACCTGAGGCAAGTCTTTGGAGCCAGCCCCACTACGTGCATGTCCTCAGGATTGGTTCACCCTGCCCTGTGGTGAGTGGTGGGGGCCATCTCTCCAGGGATCAGGGGCCAGGTCTCCTGGTATATTGTCCAGGGAGAAGCAAGCTGGATTTGAATCTTAAAGGGGGGTTTTGAAATGAATATGATATTCACATGGATAGCCTTGCTATGTTAATTTATATACAGACGTTTTCCTAAAAAACACTAGCAAATCTTACTGCTACCTAACCAAGCCTCAAATGGCTAGATTGTCTTCTAAAAGCTTTGATACAATCCATTTAAAAAATAAGCATAATTATGTGGTATCAGAGTAGCTGGTAGAGTGCACAGAGCTTGGATATAAAATGGCTATTTTATATTGTCTCTTTGGGGAGCGTTAGAGAAGTCTGGTGAAGTCGGATGCCAAGAGTGAAAAGAAACTTGGAATTTGTGAAATCTCTCCCCGGTCATTATTTCTGCATCTGCCTCAACAGCTAAGGCTGTTCTAACGTTCACTTGGTTTCGATGTACGTTTATCTTGTCAGTATACAGAAATGTAAAATACTCACCTTTTCAAAACCAAAAGGTCACGCTAAATGGCTTGAGGAATTTCACATCACTGCAATGTCTCAAGATCTTTGCCTATTCGCTGAAATATTAGCTTCAAAATAATTGCGTGTAGCAAGACCAAAAACACTGGAGAAAGAGAAAATATGTAAGTGAAAACGAAGTCTTCAGTAAAGTTTTACGGCGCACTCAGTGTACACTTAACTAACAAAATCTTACCTTGACTTCTCACCAGGCACCTTCGCAGGGAAGTGGAGAAGAGTTAAATTCATAGAACTTGTACCATATCTGTGTAGTTTCCAAACCGTGTAAGGATGAAGTAGTCAATAACGCCCTGGTTCTTAAAGAGTATAAAATATCTGGCTGTTGTATTTATAATTCATTTATTTTGATTTTTATTGGGCTTGGTTTTAAGACTCTGGTAGATTGCACTGAAGATTAAGATGAGCTGTAGTCTTACAGATGCTACTCTTTGCCTCTACTCACCGAGGCTTCTGCAAAGTATGTCTAGGTAGCAAGGACAAGGCTGGGTTCTCCTGTCTTGAATGGTTTACCCTGCTGTGAGGTACTGCCATACCTAATGAAATATTCTGTATTTATCAAGTTCAAAAATGTCTTGTCACATTGAAAGGGTCCTAGTTATCAATTACACATAAATTTTTAAAGCATAGCAAATTGGTAAAAAGGAAAATCAATTTCTGTTTACTGAAATATAGAAATGCATTCATTATTATTTCTCTGATTAAAAAGTGCAAAAGTACTCTGTTTGATCAGACTAAGGCCCCTCCTTTTGCCAGCAGCTTCTGGCTTACAGATATAGTTACTGCCCTCACACTTAAATTTCCCCACTCTTCGCCTTCTGCATACAAACCAGAAAGAAGAACAAGTCATTGGCTTGCCGTACTTTTGCCACTTCTCAAAACAAACAAAGGAAACACACAAACGGAGAAGCTACAGTGACAAACAGCAGATTGTTCCCTGGGGTCTGAAAAGACAGCTCTGTATGATCTGAATAGGAGGCAATCTCCTTACCATTTTCTTGTTACTCGTGAAACGATAAGATAGACACATATCCACAAACACACAAACCAGAAGAGGAATGCCGTTTGCAACACGGTCCTCTGCTTAGTGGTCAAGAGCAGCTATTGGTAGTTTAGTTTTTCTCCCTCGAGTTTTCTGTATTGAACAGCACTATACAGTGTTCAATTTGGCAGCACACATACTAAAACCACAATGGTAAAAAGATTAGCATGTCATCTGTGCAGAGATGACATGCAAACTCATGAAGCATTCCATATTTTGCACCAACTCTTGCAAAGGCTGCCTGACAAAAACCACCTGTGATGCGGTAAGGTCTCCCCAAGGTCCTTCCTTTTGCAGTAGGTGGTGGAGAGCTGGTACCTTGCTCAGCGCCTCCTGGCATCTCCGCAGCATGAAAGTCACGTCACTAATAAGTTCACCGAGTAACTCCTGGTTTGGGACCTGAATGCTTGTTATTATTATTTAAAACATTTATTAGTACATTAGCATTCCAACAAAAACATGATGTCTGGCTCAGTTTATTAAAAATATATATAAGCAGACTAGAAATTTAACACAGAAGAATGCAAACAATTATCTAAATTGCATTTGTACATACTACGTAAGGCTTTAGGAGCTAGTGGGTTTATGTGAGAAAGCATGTTTAGTTTTCAAATCGGTGTGCTCTTAACAGTGCTATGCTTTAGAAATAGAGGTAGATTTGAGTGCTCACATGAAATGAATGGTTGTGTGAGCCGAGCAAATCTACATTGTATTCTCCTTTCGCCTGTGGCAACAGAAGCAGTGATTCAGACCTGGAACAGCTGTCTAAGGGTTCAGTGAAATGGGAACCATTGGCTTACTATCTAATGACTTTTTATAGGGTGTGTGCAAGCATTTGTCTTTATTCCCCTGCCGTTGTTACAACTCTTTTAAAAAGAGGGGAGAAGGAGCAACAGAGAGAGTTGGAGGGGAAGGGGGAGAAGAAGGAAGTGAGGAAGATGAGGAAGGTAGGAAGGTGAAGGAAGACGAGAAAGAAGGAAGAGAAATGTGGATAGGCTGGAGAAGTAGCTCAGGGGAGGAGCGCTTGCCTAGCAGACTTATGAGGGTATGGGTTTCGTTTCAGCATGGAAGAAAGGACCCATTCTGTTAAGAACATATCATATGTCTACAGCTCTGTTACAAACTTTAGATACATCATATAACATAATTCTCACGGTAACCCTAAGTAGGTGTTATTCCAGATTCAAAGAAAATGAAACAGGCCTAAAGAGATTACTCAAGAATCAATCAGTTACCCATTCTAGAGTCTGGTTTCAAGTCTTTAATCTACACCAGCATCTAGGAGTATCTGATGCCAATTTTCAAAACTAGAAATTTCCACAAGGTTTCCAAAAGATACTCAGTTTGGTTGTGGACAAAAGAATAAATTAAAGCAGGGAACTCCTCATGGGACTGGGAGGAAGCTAATGCTAAATGTTTACAATGCCTGACCATTGTTAACACCTGGAGCAGAGCCTAAAGATGCCCTTCCAGGGATCCTCAGACAGGAGGCAGGAGAAGGGTGTGGCTCCCGTTGTGGTTCTAGGGGACTGAGTTGCTCTGAAGAGTGTAATTTACAGAGATGCTCTCTGGGAAGACATTTGCAGTGGTGTGCAGATTGTAAATGTGTGTGTCTTACATGCATGTGCTTGTAGCTTTTGGCTAGTACCTATTAGAAAATATAAGTCACTGCCTTCGTAATGTTTAACGTTCATCCAGAAAACAACGTGAATATCAGAGTACTTCTTAAGATTGAAGTGAATTTTAGATTTATACCTGAAGCATTACAGTATACACACTAACGGAGTAACATGTGAAGTGTTGATACAAAAAAACATTGTGTAACATTTAAATTCAGTTCAATACGGTCCTCTTCCTCAAACATCTCTCATCTCTTCCTCAAATATCTTTGTGTTGAAACTTTCAAAACCTTTTCTTCCATCTTTTTGAAATGTACAATACGTTATTGTTCTCTGCAGTCACCAAACTCTACAATAGCTTCCCAGAACGTCTTGCTCCTATCTGTCACACGGGAACCACAGATCAACCTTCCTTTACCCGGTTTTCTCTACTCTTCCCAGCCCACGATTCCACCTCTCTACCCTCAGTTTCTGGGGATCAACTTTTTCAGATTCTGCATCTGTGTGAGAACACATACTGCTTGGTTCTGCATACCCGTCAGGGTCTTAATAATTTCATTCTGTCTGGCTGAACAGTATCCTCGTGTGTGTGTGTGTGTGTGTGTGTGTGTGTGTGTGTGTGTCATATTCTCTTGCTGTTCTCACTGATGTGATATATGCACTCACTACCAGACCCTTTCCTCCCCTCTCCTCTGGAAACTTCTCTTTAAAATCTACTTTGAATATTCCTGGACTATTTACCTCACTTGTTCCCATTCGTGCCTCTGTAAAGGTCATCACGTCTTCCCCTAAGATCTCTATATTTTGACAATTATTCTATTGATACAGTTATTACACTAGAGTTCATTTCCACAAATCATCTTGTTCCAGCACATAGTAGGCATTCAATAATCAATTGAAAATTGATTATTTGGCGATAACCCTGAAAATAGAGACTGCATCTTAATACCCTAACTTTCAGCAATAACTGTCCCTGTACTTAGCTTGGAGTGTGGGCACAGTGTGTTTTGAATGGGTAAATGAATACAAAAGACACCTAGAGTTGTCATAGTTTTCACATTATCAGAGATTAAAGCATTCTTAGACCCCAATTGTCATTTAAAACAGTAGAATGTGTCATAGAATTGATGGGTGTGGCACAAATTTATAAAAAGCCTTCAATTTTAGAATGAGATGAACTGCCCCAAGTTTTCCACACCACAGATAACAGCAAATCCCAACAAATGAGTGGAAGTATATATCATGCAGAAGGAACTTAGGTACTTGGATTTACTGAAGGAGCACATTACATAGATGGCCCTAGACATACTTGTTTTTAAAATCTGGTTATTCAAGAGGTTCACAGCCCTCCACAGATTGCAGACTTGACAGAAGCAGGTAGGAACATGAGATTCTACTCTTCCTTAAAACAGTGGCTGTCTTCTAGAACCCCCAAGAGCAGAGCTGCTGCCAGCATTTGAAGGAAAAGACAAGCAGGAGCTACCAAGCAGTCACTTCTGAGAATGTCGCAAAGGTGCAGTCACCACAGAAAACAGAAAGAACGCGGCTGCAAGCTAAGACTACCGGGACACAGAGCTGTTAGGCGGTGGAGCAAGGGCAGCCACCGTCGGTAAGAAATTGCAGTCAGGACAAGCGAGACGAGAAGGGAATTAACGGTAGTCATAAAGCTGATGGAAATGTTGGGGAGGGACGGATGCTCTCTTTGTTGAGTTGCGTGGATGCCAGAGGCAGGTTCCAGTAGAGATGTCGCAGCTCACAGCTGGAAATGATTCTTCCTAAAAGGGCAAAATGACAGAATCGAGGTTTCCTTGTCACCCAATATGAAGTATATGGCAAACTAATACTTTAATGATAAAAAAAAAAGTTGAAACTCTGGTTTTGTTTTCAAGATACACTTTTTATTTTTTTTTATTTTTGTAGACTTGGGGCTTTCTTTCTTCTCCTTCCTTTCCCTTTTGCCTCGTTTGATTTATTTGCGTGTCTTCCTGTTCTCCTCCCTGCTCTTCCGCCCTTTCCCTGCCTGCCTCACCCTCCAGAATATCTGGCACCGCTCTCAATTTAGCCTTTGTATTTTACAACAGCTTTGGGCCTGCTAAAAATCCTGAACAGAAAATCCAGGCTTCCATCTGCCTCATCCCACCCTACCCTCCACTCACCTCCCCTTTCTCTGGCATCTCACTCTCTGAGGTGAACTTGTTACAGCTGAAAAATCAATACTAATAGAATATCAGGGAAAGCCCATAGTCTATCTACGAATGCCCTCTTTGTATTATTTGGCTCCCTTGGGTTTTAGCACTTGGCTGGGCTGTATCCATTGCAATGTCCACTGCCTTAACAAACTCCTGTGTTTCCCTCATCCCTCTTCTTTTCAAGTCATTGACTATGTTACTGACACCTTGGCCCCACCTTTTTGAAAATGCCACACAGTTGGGGTCTTATATACTATGGAGCACTATATAAGAAACAAACTTTTCTGTTTGTTTCTTCCACTTAGCAGTGAACACCCAAGGATTTCTCGTTTGTCTCCTCATAATTTGGTCGCTCACGTCTATTCATCTCAGCATAATGTTCACGTATAAATATAACCACAGTTTTTTTAGTCCAATCTCCTATTACAGTATATTCTGGATTCCTTCCAGTTTTGAGCAATTAGGTATACGTTGTAAACCATGTAAAAGTTTATGCAGATACAAGTTTTCAACTCACTTGGATAAATACTTATGACTATGATGACTGGATTACATGTACAACCGTGATAAATTCCCTACCTGCCTCCCACCATGGTTGTACACTGTTGCCTTCCCACCGGCGGTGATGGGAGTTCTGATTGCGCTGCAGCCCTGTTAATGTTTGTTGTTGTCAGGACTTCGTATTTTAGACATTGTGAATGCAGTTAGACTTTAAATGTAATTTTGTCGTCATTACAAGGGAAGACTCCTTAAAAACAGATTCAAATAGAAGAAAATGTTCTTCAATCTATGGTAGATAATTCTTCATAAACTTAGCATCGTGAGCTTGGTGTAAACACTGAAAACAAACCAGAACAACAGTGTCTTGTACATTGTTGAGGTGTTAATTATGTCAGTGTTCTGCTTAGGTGAGATGACGGTCACGCTGTTCTCTGTAGGTCAGGGTACCTGTGCAGCGTGCTGAACAGGGCAGCTTGGGACACGGTACTCAGATAAGTCAGGCGTGTTTATTCGTATACTCAAGTTGTACCTACAACCCTAGTCAAAGTGGCCAAAGACAAGGACAGGCAAGAGAGGTACTGAAGGTGTCAAATCTTTGAAAACGTATTACATTTAACAGATTCCATTTTTGTATCTCCACATTGCTAAAGAAAGCTTCGCTTGTCTCAAATATAAACCCAGACTCTCTCTTACTAATACAGTGATCTTTGGGGTGAAGATTATATGGATTACAATCTATAAGCAAGCTTAACATATTGCCTGACATATGATAACTGTTAATACTGAGTTGGCTGCCCAGTGGAAAGCTGGGAGTGAGGAAGGAGGGCTTGGCTGAAAAACGTAGAAGTGATGTAGAAGTGACGACGTTTGAACAAGCTGACTAGGTCTCCTGGGGACCCCTACAAAGTGAAACAGAAGCAAGTCACGGCTGGGTCTGAAAAGGCCAAGAAGAGGAATGTTACATTGCAAAAGGGCATCCTACCGCTCGAAAGTACCGAAGAAACACACAGCTTTTGTGATTCTGGCAGATGCCAGAAGGAGAAAGCCTGGGGACGCCGTGGATCCTTTTCTTAGATTTGTGTCAACTGTTCGCTCTCCTTTTGTCTCTGAACTCCTTCCTCCGCCCCATCCCGGAGTCGGTCATTAGTAAGAGGATGCACTGTTAATGAGTGCGTTCAGTTTCTCCATCTGTGCGTTGACATGACACCTGTTCCTGCGGTACCGGGGTATCTTAGCTGCAGCCAACGCAAGGAACTAGCCACAGGCACTCATTATTCTGAAGACCTGTGGCAGGTTTAGGTCTAGAGATACCAGGGTCGGGAGAGCCGTGACACTGTGAGATCATCCGTTCAAAACAAAATGAGATGCTGGAGGATATAAAGAGTAGAAGAAAGAAGCTATTATTAGTCAACTTCAACTTAAGGTGAACGTGTTTGTGTACTACCAGAAAAAAAGTTGATTTTCAAAAATTGCTTCTTTAGTTTTCATATAAAGGAAAATAAGTTTTTTTTCTACAGAGTAACTCCAATCAGCTATTGAGAGTCAATAAACTGAAATAGTTTTATTTTTAAAATATGAAATATACTAATAAGCCCTAATATAACTTCTATATTTTCATTCTCATGTCAAATTTTACATTTCTTGTGCTCTCTTCTAGTGGTTTTGGAATTTAATTTAAAAGCATTTTCAGATTGGTAGATATTTTATAGACGATTCCTTGGTACCTGGTGTTTTAATTCATCGAGTCTCTAAGTTGAACTGAAATGTCTGTGTTTCTTAAATGATGGTCAGTTTCTTGTCATGTATACAGTTTTAGTCTCTTATAAAAGGTTGAGATATTCTACCAAAATAATTAGTCACTATTTTCTTGAATTTTTCTTAAGAAAAACACACACACACACACACACACACACACACACATATTAGAACATAGTGAATTTCTCATTTTAAACCGTTTGTCTTTGAGATCTTTCAAAGTCATTAGCATGGACTGAGAATGCACCTTAGTGATAACACCCATCTAACACGCATGGGCTCTAGGTTCAAACCCAGATGCACGGGAAATCAAGTAGGGGTGTAGAGTAAAGAGGTAGGGAGGAAGGAAGGGAAGGATGCAGGGAGAAGGTGGCAGGCAGGCATATAGGTAGTGTGTTGTGTTAAGCCTAGTATTACAACAGCTGTAAGTGTAATTTTCACACTGTGAATCCTATGCTCTCCTAACGTTCTAGGCTGTAGTTTTCCAGACTCTTTCACGGACATCATTCTTACCATGCCAGTCACAAGTGTTCTCAAGATCAGAGTGCCAAGCCCTCCTAATCCCACGATGACCTGTGTCACTGTCCCACCAAGGATGAATGACTGAATGGTGAATGACCATGGCAAGGGAGGAGCCAGAGCATTGCCGGGACCTCAGTTCACATCCAAGCTTCAGTCTGGAAATCATATCTCTATCTTTTTTTAAAGGTAGACTGTAGGGTTAAGACAGCCCCTTTAGGGGGCGGGGTTTGCCTCAGGAGAATGCCTGCAAATAAATGGGCACGCGGGGAGGTGGCTCTGCCCTTTTTTCCTTCCTACCTCCTGTACTACGCTGGAACTTCGTTCTGTAAGTTTATCATTAAAGTGGTAAATATTCTTTAATATCTGCATTGCATTTATTTATGCCGATACATTTGGTGCCCAACGTGATAGTTTTCCTTAGTTATGATAAAAGATAAAATAGATATAAATATTGTAACTGTAATTCTTGCTTGATAACTGTTTTGCTATATGTAACTTTGCTATGTTAAAGTTAAAGCCTTCCTTTTTTTGTTTAAACCGAAAAAGGGGAAGTGGTGTGGGAGTGTCATATATCAATCTGTTGATTTCATTGGTCAAGCAATAAAGAAACTGCTAGGCCCATTTGATAGGCCCACCCTTAGGTGGGTGGAGTAAACAGAACAGAACGCTGGGAGGAAGCGGAAGTGAGCTCAGACTCCACAGCTCTCCTCTCGGGAGCAGACGCCTCAGAGAGATGCCATGCTCCGCTCTCCCGAGCAGACGCACGCGATGAAACAAGCCTTCAGGTTAGACATGCTGAACCTTTCCCGGTAAGACCGATGCTCACAGATTATTAGAGATGGGTTGATCAGGATGTGAGAATTAGCCTGTAAGGGCTAGAGCTAAAGGGCCAAGCAGTGTTTAAAAGAATACAGTGTCCGTGTAATAATTTCAGGGCATAAGCTAGCCGAGCAGGCAGCCGGGGTGCTGGGGACGCAGCCCCGCCGCTCATATTACTACAGTAGACCATGTCTCTCTTGAGAGCGTGGACATCCACGTTCTAATTCAACACTATGGATGTCTGTTCTCACTGCAATAGGTTGCTCACACTGTGAAGCAACACATTCATATATGAGCAATAAGAAGGCCACAGAGAGTTGGCACTTATTCTTCACACACACACACACACACACAAAGAGAGAGAGAAGACACAGACACACACAGAGTGACTCTCTCCCTCCCTCTCTCCCCCTCTCTGTATCTGTCTCTCTCTCTGTCTCTGTCTCTCTCTGTGTATCTCTCTGTCTCTCTCTCCCTGTCTGTCTCTCTCTCTCTCTCTCTCTCTCTCTCTCTCTCTCTCTCTCTGCAACGCTAGAGCACTTGCAAGCCTCAGATAGGAACTGGAACAGTGGAGATAGGTTTTGCTATCTGCTGATGCAGTCATTGCTACAACTCTATAGCTCCCTTTAGGGCGATCAACCAAGGGCAGCAGAATGAACTCAGAAGACCTAAGCCGGCTGAAAGAGAACAATGTTTCCTTCTACTGTCTTGTGTTAACTGCCCATCAAGTGACTGTTTCCCAGCCATGGCAGATCTTGGACCAACACCTCCATTTGTTGAGCCACCCAAGCTCTTAAACATCTTGCTACAGGATTCCTCTGTATACTAGTTCTTTGTGGACCTCTGATTCACAGTATAAAGCTTTTCTCAACTTATTTTCTCCAAACTCCTCAGGTTTGGGATTTTAGAGGTATGCCAGATCAGCACATCTGGTGGAAGTAAGGATGACTGTCTATCTATGCATGGATATTTAAATATATATGCATAAACTACATTCAGAATATTGTTGAAGATGGGAAGCATAGGGACATGGATGCTTCTATGCCAAGGTTCCAGTTTTTAGCTTGAGAAATTATTTTGAAATACCTCCTCGCTTTGAGAAGATATTGAGGCTACTTCATGACCCATTTGAATGAGGACTTGCGTCATGAAAATGTTGGCCAAGGATTGGCATATTTTGTTGAGTTTAGACACAGCCCTTCCTTATACAGAGTACCTCACATGCCCTTTGGTAAGTTTCCCTGCTGTAGTGACTACAAGTGAGAAGTGTTCTTGTTGATAGTTTCAGTATCATCACCATGAAATACCTGTGCTATATTTCAGTGTATTGATAGTGTCTTCCTAGGAAGGACCACAATCTCTGCAGAATCATGCTGACAGCCAATTTCTCATAACTGTTTGTCATGCATATAGGATAGTCAAAATGACTGGTCCTTGCAAGACAAGACCAACTGTACTTCCAATAAATGGGCCAGAGTTGATTGCTTTGACCTAATGTTAAGCCAAGTAGTCAGCCACTGAGATGAGTTTAGTGGCTGCTTCTGTTGAAATCACAGTCAGAGCAAGGCTGGTTTGTGATTAGCATAATGAGAATGCCTAAAATGAGAGGAAATTGTTGACATCTCATGTAAAGATGGGAACTTTGGGGAAGTAATGAACAGATTGCTAGTGTGTGTGAGCATGCGGTTAACCTATTTGAGATGACATCATGCAGGGGGCTGTCTTGCTGTATGCCCACCTGGAGCATCAGAATTTGTATTCATTCAGAGGAGACTCAAGACCTTGTTGGTCTAGGTCTCTCCTGAGGCGATGGTCCAACCGAGTCCTTCTGCAGGCGCCGTATGATGACGTCAGGAAAGTGGAGTAACATATCCACTCTGCATCTGAAGTCGTTCTAAGTCATTAGCATTGCTGTTCTCTGTTTCAGATGTCCATGAGAAACGGAGACAGTAAGACCTTTAGCCCCTGTGACCTGAGATCTCAGTTATATGTTCATCCAGGGCCTGCTGATTACCTAGTAGACCCCTGACTCACTTCTATGCAAATGTAAACTGAGGATTTCACTTATAGAAAAGCATTCAAGGGAATGTATTTAAGAATGCCAGGATAGGGGCTGGAGAGATGGCTCAGTGGTTAATAGCATTGCCTCCTCTTTCAAAGGTCCTGAGTTCAATTCCCGGCAACCACAAGGTGGCTTATAACCATCTGTAATGAGGTCTGATGCCCTCTTCTGGACTGCAGTCATACATGCAGAGAGACTATTGTATACATAATAAAAAATAAATATTTTTTTTAAAAAAGAATGCCAGGATAAAAAATGTTTTGTTTTTCCCTCTTAAACTTATTTAATAAGGTTGTATGAGTATGTATGTGTCGGTATGCATACGCTATGGTGTATGTGGAAGTCAGGGGACAATTATTGGGAATTGGTTCTCCCCTCCCACCATGTGGGTCTTTTAAAGGATCAGCCTTGGGTCATAAGTCTTGGTGTCAAGTGTTTTACGCAGTGAGCCATCTTGGCAACCTGTAAAAGCCTTTAAAGTCTGTTTTCCCTGTAGCTCATTAAAACGTTCCATAAATACAACTAGTGATATGGTTCGGGGTGAAGGCTTTGCCACCAAATCTGACCTTTTTGAATTGATCCTCGAGACGCATGTGGAGAAAGGAGAAAGCCAGTTCCACTAGTTTGCCCAAGCTCCAATATGGTCATGTCGAGCAAGTACACACACCCATATACGCACACCCTAATAAACAGACATAGGGATAGTGTATAGCAATTTTACTTTCCATAGCTACACAAAAGCAGTAGGGAAAATATGCCTAACAGGTTTAAATTCAAAAAGAGTTCCAAGAAACATGAATTATCAGAAGAATCTTTAAGATATATTATCAGCATTCAAAGAAAAACTTATAAGACAAAAAAACATGGAGTAGAAGTGGACAAGGCTTAGAAGATAAAGGAAAAGGGAAAATACGTAAGGTATGAAGGCATCACAAACTACAGATGGAGCATAAACATCACTTCTGAAAATCCAACAGGTCTTAACAAACGTGTGGGGAGGATGACGTGAAGAAGATGACATGTAACAGACAAGGTGCACCTTGCACATGTGCTGCTGACGTTTCCGAAGAAGGAAAGGCAACTTTTAAAGGAAAAATTCCTGAAATTTAAGTGTTGGCTAGGTTTTGATTTCCAAATTTAAAAAGGAAACACTGAGTTTCAGAAAATCCTATAGAAAATAATATCAAGATGAGTCTTAGTTAACTACAATAATTTTCTAAAACAGAGAGTTTTGCAGATCAACTTGCAGGGTCCTAGAAATTGACGTCAGTGGAGTCACAGGTGGATTTGGTGCAGCGCTCAGGACAGGCGATGGAGCAGTGCCTGCTCCTTGTTAAAGTACAGCAGTTTGATCTGAACATTTGTGGGCAGCTAGATAACTTCACAATTATAGAGTGTGGTGTGGTGTGTGTGTGTGTGTGTGTGTGTGTGTGTGTGTGTGTGTAACAAAGAGATGTTCTCAGGAAGGCACCTTGTAACATATAGATCCATTCTTCTTAACATCTCACAGAATATTATAACCCAATAAGATGAGGTAATATTAAGAATTTCAGGGTGGAAATCCATCATTGCGAACACTGATTAACTTAGCTCTGTGGGAGTCAAGGTGGAAATTGCCTAAAAGCTTAGCAACTCTTGACATTTTAGATTTTTTAATAAAACACTCTGACCTGAGCTGTGTTCAGGATGCAGATGATGCCCAGGCATCCCAATAACGGCATGACGGAGGTGGATGCTCGAGCCACAGCAGGCGGCCAGGTGACTCTGGGCCTGCAATGCCAATAGGGAATTTAGAACTTTCCCATGAGCACCAGGAAGCCAGTAAAAGTGTTTCCCAGGTGAGAGTGTTTGATTTTTCCTGAGACAGTTAGAGGTGAGGCTTTCTGCGGGGAGTGACTTAGAGTCACGGGGTTTCAAATAAGAAAATGGAAATTTTAATTCAGAAGCTTTCAGAAGAAACATGGAAGCTGTGGAAATTGCTCTAGTTCCTTCTAGTCTCCTCACTGACATGGTGGCACCTGCTGGCCGCCGTGGCTCATGCTGGCCGCCGTGGTACATGCTGGCCACTGGAGCACAAGCCACTGTGGCTCATGTTGGCCGCCATGGCTCATGCTGGCCGCCATGGCTCATGCTGGCCGCCGTGGCTCATGCTGGCCACCATAGCTCATGCTGGCTGCTGTGACTCATGCTGGCCACTGGAGCACATGCCGCCGTGGCTCTTGCTGGCTGCCGTGGCTCTTGCTGGCCATGACAGCACATAACTGCTGCCACCGAGGACAGAGAAGTACTTCACTGTGTCCATTAGTGTTCCTGCCTTAACCCCATCTTCACGCCCTCAGTGCAGGTCAGTCTACATGATCATAACTATCAATCCCAGTCCTGAGCTTCCTCTGAAACTGGTAAATCTCTTTCCAGTTAAGGGTAACCTTGCCTAATCCTCCATTCCCAATACCCCTTTCCTGTAAGTATTCTCTCTCACAAGTCTTTCAAGAGAATCCAGTCTAGGACAGAGGCTTCAGGGAACTCTCAGGAGCAGAGATGAGGTGGGATTCCACATTCTTACAGTGATTAATATATGCAGCTAGATCCCATGCTGAGTAATAGGTCTGGAAACCAGACTCGTAGGTTGGTTCACACTGTTGCCATCTAGGTAGGAAAGAATGATTCTGCCGAGTAAAGGTGTGTGCAGGAGAGTGGTTGAAGTCACTGACAGGTCACAACGGTGAGGCTGGATAGGGAAGCAAGAACAGACAGGATGGAGCAGACAGACGTGGGGAAAGAAGGGCACTTAGGATGGGTGGGAGAATCTGTCATCTTTATAAACTAGTTATCTGTGGTGTTTTGAATGAAAATGACCCCATAAGCTCATAGAGAGTGGCACTACTAGGGGCTGTGACTTTGTGAGAGTAGGTGAGGCCTTGTTGGAAGAAGTGTATCATTGTCAGGGTAGGCTTTGAAGTAGTCTACTATGTTCAAGTTACACTAAGTGTTTCCACAGTTCACTTCCTGTTAACTGCGGATCAGGATGTAGAACTCTCAGCTCTTCCTCCAGCACCAAATCTGTCTGCATACCACCATGATAATAATGGACTAAGCTTCTGCAAACCACCCCAGTTAAATATTTTTCTTCATGAGTTGCTGTGTTCATGGTGCCTCTTCACAGCAATAGAAACCCTAACTAAGACAGCATCTAAACATATACCCTGCATAAGTACTGCTCTCAAAACACTTATGTCAGCTCACAGTGACTTGCAGTTACCGAGTAGCTGTCGTGATATTTTGTTTGTGTTTTAACAAATAAAGCTTGCCTGAAGATCAGAGTGCAGAGCCACTAGAGGCCAGGGAGTGGTGGCTCACACCTTTTATCTCAGAACATGGGAGACAGAGGCAAAGGGATCTCTGTTAGTTCAAGGCCACCCTGGGCTACCAAGATTGAATCTTCTAAAAGAGAAACAGAGCTCACACAGAGATGATTGCAGCACTTGGGATCCCATGCCTTTAATCCCAGCACTAGGGAGGTGGAGACAGATGTGATACAGCTGGGCAGAGAGAGGAATATAAGCGGGGAGGAGACAGGATCTCGGTGCAGTTCGAGGATTGGTGGAGACAGTTGCAGTCCCAGAATGCAGTCTGAAGCAGGCTGAGGACAGACAGCACCACCCCCTTCGGTCTGACCACTGGTAGAGGTAGAAGGTCTCTCTAGTGGCTGGCTGCGCTACTTCTCTGATCTCTCAGCCTTCACTCCCCAATAAATGGCTCCAGATTTTATTTATTGTGACCAATTAGCATTCATGCAACAAGCAATAGACATGAGTATAAAGCTTTAAGGACAACAATATTCAAACCCAAACGATTCTTTCATGTCTGCAAGATATGTTCTTATATAGTTCCCTTTTCTACAAGAGGGTCCTATGTCGCAATCTCTCTATAAAAGACAGACTTTGACAATGCCCTCTTCCCATCACTCTGTCCCCATGAGTAGAAGACCCTGGGTATGGTGAGGACAGATCTCTCCATCCCAGACTTCACATCGTCTTTCTTCCTCTTGGATCATACCAGGTCCTACCATAAATTCTATGTGCTTGGTATCCAGGCAACTTTCTCTCCAATGTGTGTGTTCCTGAGGCTTTTTCCCTATTCTGTGTATGCATGTATGTACTATCCTGTGTGTTCCTGAGGTTTTTCCCTATCCTGTGTATGCATGTATGTACTATCCTGTGTGTTCCTGAGGTTTTTCCCTATTCTGTGATGTATGTATGACTATCCTGTGTGTTCCTGAGGTTTTTCCCTATCCTGTGTATGCATGTATGTACTATCCTGTGTGTTCCTGAGGTTTTTCCCTATTCTGTGATGTATGTATGCACTATCTTGTGTGTTCTTGAGGTTTTTCCCTATCCTGTGGATGCATGCCCTGCTGTCCTTTCCAGAACTGTGAGACAAGGCTAATGTTCCAAGCGTGTTTTCTCATGGATACCTAACCATCTCTACTGAATCAGAAAAGTTCCCAGGATTGGGAGTTAGAGGCAGTAATTCCAGATGAGAAATCTGGGGAGCATTAGCTTTCTGCTGATGCTAAGTGGGGAAATATTCAAGGAAGAATGGAATTTGGGATTTCCAGGGGAAATTTGAGCTGTTGCATGTGGGGCTGACAAAGCGAAATTAACCACCCCACACCCCAAGGAACCAATAACAAGGAGAGAAAAGAGCCTGCAAGCTGCAGGAATTCTGCAAATTCCTGTGTGGTCCTGTGGTCCACTGGTCCCTTCCCAAGTGAAAGTCTGTTTCCATGGCAACTTGCCCCGAGTAACTGTATGGACAGGTAGTCATATGCTGATCTGAGACTAGGCTGCATGGATCCCCACACTTACTGCTGGCATCGGGAGTCCAAGATGGAGTCAGTGTCTAACTGGGCTGTTTTACATGGAAGGGTACTCATTATGAGAGCCATAGCGAATCCATCGATCTCCCCTGATCCTGTATCTTACTTCTGACCCCCCCCCAAAAAAAAAACATGTCAGGTGACTGCGGGCATTTTGTGGTTGTGGTGTTTTTTTCTTGGTTTTGGTTCTTCATTGCCTATTATTCCTTTAAAACCTATTATAGTGGAATAAAATAAAAATCATCAATACCTCCTGATGTCCTTCCATGGTCATGAGGTCTTAGGATCTGAAGCATTCTAAAAGACCTCCCAAACACATGTTTTGGTCTTCAGGTAATTAATCTATAAAATGCATTTTGACTACTGTGGCTCCATTTGGGAGTTTTCAGAGTCTGAACAGGAGGGCATGGTCACCAAGAGCACAGTTGAAGGGTTCACACACACCCGGCAGTGACTGGAACCAAAGCACAGACTATGAGTTGTCCTTTGATGCCAAGGTCCCATCTGGGATCACTTTGGTTAGTTAAAAAGTACTTAGAAACAGAAGAAGAGAAATAAAATTCAGCTAGCTCACTTTTTCCTTAATCTAGAAACCACCCTTTCCATCCCACCACAGATGGGAGCAAACAGGTTCTCATCCATGGCTCTCTGTCTGTTTAATGTGTATGTTCCAAAACTATGAGTACCAAAACAAATACTTCTAATGCTCAATTGTGTTAAATAGCTCCATTTGAATTTTTCCCTGAAATAAATCTAAATAAACATTGATAAACAGGACAAACTATACTAGTAATGTGTTGTCTGAGTGTGTGATTTGGGGAATTAAAATCACAGCCAAGAGAGCAAATACATATTACAAGTTCCAGGGCCTCATGCTTGCCAAACTCTGAATTATTGGCAAGCCACTGGATGACTGCAGCCGCAGAGGGCAGTCTGTTTCCCTGAGAGTCTGAAATCCACTTATGAGGCGTAACGGGGGGGGGGGGGGTGACTATGGATCCATGATTATTGGGTTTGCATAAAATGAAACAAAGGAAGAGTGTTTCAGGTTCCTTCTGTGTGTACAAAGATAGAAGTCAAATTAATCAGTTTTCCCCCAATGATTGGTGTGAGCCACGCAGAGTCTCTCCTCAAGGAAACATCAGTCAAAGAGGTTGTGTCGGAAATAAGCGTGCAGTAACTCTATCACAGCGAAAAGTCGGGTGCAGAGAGAACTGTAGGAAGTGCAAGGGGAGGGAATATTAGGGAGAAAACAGAAACTACAGACCTGCTTCCTGGAATTGGATCAGGGCCCAAATTGGTTTGGAACTAGACAAGAAAAAGAAAAGAAGCCAAGGTTGGAAAAGGAAGTTGCTTAACTAAATATCACCATTAAACCCTCCAAAGAAGGATTGCTTCCATCCGGCTGAGGATTATGGTCAACAGATCATCAAGTAAGCTAGGGACTCAGTCCTAAAGGAAACGGGAAGTTGGGTGGGGTTTGTGACTGGGAGCAAGTGGGGAGGAGGTGAGGGAGATTTGCTACCCGGAGTAGAGAGGAGGAAAGGGGGAGGAAGAAAGAATGAGACATCCCCCAGGTTGAAAATAAACTGGAGAAGTCATCATATCTACCAAGGCATGTCCAACATGATCTGCTAATGCCATGACAACCATTCCATCTCTTTGGATGTCAGTATTTCATTCCCCCCAAAAGCTGTCTTTTATAAATGGGGTGATTATATATGGTACTCTTGGTTTGGTATGGTTGGACTTTGGTGGTGCTGGTGGTGGTACTCCATGAAAGGAAGGGAGCAAGCTGAATTTTGTGACTGTGCTAACCCAACACTAATGGTCACCCTGCTTCAGCTGCATGTAAACATGTATGGTGGCAGCCTTGAAATCATGTGACATAGATCAGGTACACAGAAAGGTACGGTTTCCAGCTACAGCTACTCTTCAGGCTTACTGGCAATTAAATGCTCATAGCGCCTACTTTAGAAGACCTGTATCACTCCATCCTCTAGTTACAAGCAGCTTAGATACCCAACATGCTCACAGTGCATCAACCTAAAGGGAACCCCACACAGGGCATAGAGAACCACAGTGGCCACCCATCAATGGCTTTGGGAGAGTGTGTCTCTAAAAACTGAAAATGCTTCGTATCTTCTATGCTTCCTCTTGTGCAACTCTTATACTGCCCCACGGACTTCAGCAAAACTGAAGGAAAGACTTTTGTTCCTGGTAGGTCTGATATACATACACGTTCAGCAATGGAGAACTCAGAATGCAGCTCGGGATCGAATTGTAAAGGACTTTAAGGTCCAAGTCTGGAATGAAGTTAATTTGGCATGAGAATTCCCCGGGACTTAAAAGGCAAAGAGGGGTGGGGACTTGAAGAAGAATTACTATGTCCAAACTAAAACCCGACCTCAAGCTCCACGTCACTGTGTCTAGATGCCTAGTGGACATCCCGCTGGATGTCTCTCGGACACCTTAAACTTGGCTGTGAAACGTTTCTCTTTCCTCCACTTATCCGTGTCTCCTATTTGGTTAGGGGACACCATTCCCTAGGCTGTCTGCATGTTCCCTTGGTGCACATAACCACGCAGTTACAATGGTGCGCTGTCTCTCTGCAGTCCACCTCCTGGGTAGTCCGGACACGTACGGCTTCTCACTGGCATCTATGTCTGCAGTGTAACGCAGTAGGTGAGGACTGAGTTCCAGAGTCCGTTCCCCTCGCCCGTCTTCACCAGTACGTGCTTCTGTCCCCTGTGCCCTTCAATTCCTCATTTGTAAAGTGTGGGGACTGAAAGCACCTTGAGTGTGTGTGTGTGTGAGTGTGTGAGTCAGTAGGTGAGTGAGTGTGTGAGTGAGTGAGTGTGTATGTGTGTATGAGAGTGAGTGTGTGAGTGGGGTGAACGTGGGAGTGAGTGCGGGAGTGTGTGCATGAATGAGTGCGGGAGTGTGTGCATGAGTGAGTGAGTGTGTGTGTGAGTGTGTGTGAGTGAGTGTGTGTGTGTGAGTGTGTGAGTGAGTGTGTGAGTGAGTGTGTGAGTGAGTGAGGTGAACGTGGGAGTGAGTGCGGGAGTGTGTGCATGAGTGAGTGCGGGAGTGTGTGCATGAGTGAGTGAGTGTGTGTGTGTGCATGAGTGAGTGAGTGTGTGTGTGCATGAGTGAGTGCGGGAGTGTGTGCATGAGTGAGTGAGTGTGTGTGTGAGTGTGTGCACGTGTGTGTCAGTGCATGAGGGAGTGAGCAAGTGCGTGTACTATGGAAAGCATGAGGCATGTGATTTATGAACAAGCCATCGCTCTATCGAGATATGAATCCAGACAGTAGACCTCACAGTATAATGACACAAATATAATGGAAGTCGTACATAATTTTAGATTTTCTAGCTGCAATGATGTTAAAACCATCCTGTCCTCCTAACTTATGACCCTTGTCACACTCTCGGTATTCAGCAGACACGCGTGGCCGGTGGCTCATATCGTTGCAGGGAGCAAGCCTGGAGAGTGTGACCACGGAGGGCAGGAATGCCACAATCAGAGAGCGTGAGAGAATCTTCAGGAGGAACCCTGAGGGATAGTGAGATGTGTTTTTCCTGGCCATAGTGAATTGTAAGAAACATAAGTAATTCTGGGAGGAGGAAAACCTGGTTACAAAAATAAGGAGACCCTGGGGACCAGACGTCATGCGTACTAACCATCAAGGCGCTTTGCTACAGCTTACTTCATGTACATACTGAGCACCTAACATGTGTGTGTTTATGTGGTGGGCCTCTGTAACGTCACTGTGGCTAGCTGCCCCTCAGCCCCTCCCTTCCACACTCTTCCAGGTCTGTCCGTTAAAACCCCCTGCCCTATTTTGATTAAAGTTCCTCTGAACATTTTGCTCCATCAATCTTTCTTCTTCTGTCTAACATATATGAAATCCATCACTACACAGTCCCGCATTTAACTACATGGTATCAGAACCCACGCTGCTGCTCCAGTTAGTGAGGATGGAAGAAGGCTAAAGTCTTAGCACGTCCATAGACGATTAGATAACTCAGGTGACAAGCATGCTTTCACTCCTGACGTTATCGGGCACAGTCAGAAAAGGAAAATTCAAGAATGCTGTTTTTTGTTTTGTTTTCCTTTTTTCTTTGTTTTCTTTTGTTTATTTTTTTAACCCAGCACTAATAGTCACACTGATTCTGGCTGCATGGAAACATATAAAACGGCAGCCTTGAAATCATTTTTGACATAGATCGGGTACCCACATAGATACAGTTTCCTCCTCCTCAGGTTCCCTGGCAATGGGATGCTCACGGTGGCTGCTTCAGGCAACCTTATTTCTCCATGCAACTTTCAGTTAACTCATCTTCGAAGGGAGATGCTTTCGTTCCCGAGCACTAAACAGGAAATTTATTTTACAGACCAGCCAAACAGAACAGTCAAAACAGCCCACTAAGGATGCCGCTTTCCCGTTTCCTGCTCTTGATGCCTTGTGTGCCCGTGAATGATAAGGCAAACTGTGAGCTCGAGGAACTCACGTTTTCTGAACCAAATCCATTTCTACGCCTTACAAAGCCGAGGTACAGGTGCACCAGGAAAGGAAACGGTACCAGCTGCTCCTTGGCTGCCATTCCCTAAAGAGAATTGGAAAGCAAATCCTGATTTGGAGGGATTACAGAACTGGGCAGAGGACGGTGGCAGTTTTCATGACGTTGGCTCCAATTCTGAGAGCGGTGCACTCACAGAACGGCGACACACAAAGCTAGGATGGGAGCTGGCTCCTGCCTGCGGTGCATGGTGGTGATATCCTGGCAGATGTAACTGAACCAGGAAGCCTACGCTGCAGTGATATGCTGCAGGACAATCTGAAATATGATATAAAGTGTCTAAAAGCAGAACCAGTTGTTAAAAAGGTGAATTCTCCTGCATAGTTGTACGATGTCACATCCCCAGGGAGTTCAAGGGGCTCTTGATTTTGTGTCTTCGTATGTATAATACAGAGTTGACTAACCTTTTAGGGAAGGATTCTGAAGTGATCTATTGAAACACAGACAACAGAAAAGCATACGTTCCTTTTAATTATAACATGGGTTTATATGTTTGTGATGTTTTTGTGCCTTTAGAAAACAAGTTTCTCCACCATCTACTGGAGTAAACAGTGCGCTACCTGCGTCGGAGTCTGAGAAAGCACAAAGCACTCAGTGAGGTTGGAGGGTTTGTGGACAGCTTACCTTAGGCCTCCTAGCATCAAGGGCAGCAGCAAGAGTATAGGGGACAGAGTGACGTCACCTGTGTCGTAGGCAGCAACTAACGAACCGTCGGTTCCCATGTTGCTTCTGGATCATTTCTGACACTTCATTACTTCACTTGGCATTCCGAGTCTTTTAAAAGACTCATGGGGAAGAATCGCCCTCAGACCTGGTCAGTGGCAAGGAAAGTTCTAGTGCCACCCCTAGAACTTGACGTTTGGAGAATGTTTCTATCTACTTATCAAGCTATAAATCTTCCCAGCCATGTTCTTTAAAAATTCATAATACATGCTGCAGACCGGGCTATGTCATCTGGTTGGCAAGACAAACGCTAAGAGAACATTCCATGGGCATATCGTATCATAACCTCTTCAAGTGTGTGATTGGCGCCCTCAGCCTTTTTGTATAGTACAGCTTACCGTGATACAATTGGCTCCGGCACGCCCACCCGTGTGCTGAGCTGCGGCTGTCTCTTCCTATACTCACAACTCTCATTGGCTGTCAGGACCTGGACCTGGAAGGTGGATGAAAAGGTGAACGAAATACCAGTGCCCATTCACTGCACAGAAGCGGGAGGAAATTTTATTTTCAAACGTGGTGTCTTCGGGTAAACAGCCGTTGTCTGCTCGTGCCCAAAGAGAAGGAAATGTTGGACCGGGTCTGAGAGCCTTTCGTGATTTCTTGTCCCGATTCCAAAACGTTTCCATGGGTTGATTTGCGGTAAAGTTGAAAGGGGAAGGAAGACATTGTGGGTGGGGAAGGAATGTACTCTGTATACACAGGAGCCCCCACTCTACAGTCTGCTGGGTCAGACAGACATGGTCAAGAAATGAATTCAGCCGGTGGTGGTGGTGGCGCACGCCTTTAATCCCAGCACTCGGGAGGCAGAGGAGGCGGATCTCTGTGAGTTTGAGACCAGCCTGGGCTACAAGAGCTAGTTCCAGGACAGGCTCCCAAGCCCAGGTGCCTCTGAGGCTGCTCCACACCCCAAGAGCACCACATGTTCTCACTTGTCCTGTGGCCATCTGAAGCTAGATTTGGGATTTCTGCTATGATAAGGAGATTCTTCTATCTACCGGGGCTCACACCTTTCCCTAGATTTCCTGTATCATTCTGACTCCACTGTACCTGCAGTGGATGCCAGCCCTACAGAGAAACACTGAGCCGCTCCAAATCATGGTGGATTAGTGAGCGCCGTATTTGTCCCCTTGCTGTGGGCCAGCCTCACCACCTAACTGCCATAAATGTCTCAAAAGAAGACCTTTGATTCCAGACTGAAAAGACTTACAGTGCCTTCTGAACATAGGCTAGCTTGGGGACTTGGCAGGGGGGATGACGTCATGGGTACACAGGAGGCCTAGGGAAGCGTCGCCTAGACACGGGGACTGTAGATTACAGCAAGTCAGCCTGTACTATCAGATGGGATCCCCCAGGGATCAAGTCATGTGGTCTCATCCAGATGGCGTCCCTCGAGGACCACACCATGTGATCAAATCCAGATCTCTCAGGGGAAAAACAATCAGCCCATGTGATCTAATGAGAAGCTCATTCAAAGACTAGGCTGTAAGAAATTTCTCTAGTTTTTTTTTTTTCTCACTAGTTTCTTTTGGATGTTTCATTTACTCATTCTGAGCTTTAAGCACGCAAGGAGAATCAAACTCTTCAAACTTCCTGTCTCTTAGACCACTTACCAGGACACAGCTGCAGGTACGCTAGTCAGCTGAGGGTGAAGGTCTGGGGCAAGGACTTTCTCCTCATTAAAAATGTGCCCTCATCAGGCTTCTCTGTGACGGAGCTGGCAGCCTCAGCCGGAACTATCCAGGCAGCTTTTGCCTCATCACTTTGCAGCTCATTGCTCTTGGCTTCCTCAGGAATTGTTTAATTGGGTTACCATTGTCTTTCTGGCAAAAGCATATAAAAGGGGACACATTTCTAAAGCGCGGTCTCAATCTTCTGCCCTCAGCGGGCCGGTTAAGCAAAGGCAACCACTTGACCAGCCTGACCTTTAGTGTGAACACAAACAAGATTTGGGGCCAGCTGCTTTGCTTGTACCCTCGTTTTTGAAATTCCAGGGATAGAAAGATGAGCGAGCACCTCAAAAGATCTCTCCCTGAAGATGCCTCTGGAGACCTCCCCACCGAAGGGCCGTGTTTAAAATGGCATGTCTCTGCTGTTAACTGGTTTTGCTCTGTCTTCTGCTAGAACAGTCAAACCTCTTGAAAAAAAATTTCTCACATCTTTCCATAGAATTTAGCAACTTGGGGGCGG
Organism: Microtus oregoni; assembly: GCF_018167655.1. Taxonomy (NCBI): domain Eukaryota; kingdom Metazoa; phylum Chordata; class Mammalia; order Rodentia; family Cricetidae; genus Microtus; species Microtus oregoni. Next base: position 6,783,208 of record NW_024543077.1, on the reverse strand, counting down.
CGGTCGGTTAGAAAGGGGAAACCTAGAGTCTTAATAGTAGAGTGGAACAAATTAATCAGATCTCTTTATTTTGCTTTTAGCAAGGAGATGTTTGTTTTCTAGGCTCCAGGTTTTCAGTGTACCCAAGGATGGACACTTGTGTTGGGTGCTTTGTGACTGAAACAGAAGCAAATCTTGGGGTTCTCTCTGACCCCGGGCAGAACTTCAAAGGGAGGAGTGTTTAGAGCGAGTGCCCGTGGGCACGTGGGTTGCGGTACCTTCCGCCTACAGCGCTCAGCTTGTGAGCCGCCACTTGTTCCTGGGCTTTGTTTTCTTGGCTGGTGGAGTTTTGAAAGTAGCACGGAATGTACCAGGGTAGGCTCAGCTGGAGCCGACTGAAAGGAAACCCTAAGAAACTGGCAGAGAGCTGTGCTGTGCGCTGCCGCGAGGTAGGCACAATAAAGGTGCCGAGGTCCTCAGGAAGGAAGAACATTCTTCAGCGGACTGAAGGAAACAGACAGGAACTCGGACTGGGGTCTATGATATTTTAATAAGAGCGATCTCCCTAAAGTGTATTTATGAAAGGAAGACCACAATAATCCAAAATGACATTTATTGAACATTTATTATAAGCCAGAAGCTGTGCCAAGCACATTAGCTCATTTCAATCTGCACTACAGCCCCTGAGTGTGAAATGCCTTCATGACCCCATCTCTAGACCAGGACACTGAAGCGAAGGAAGATCAAACACATGATCCTACAGGGCAGAGGAAGCAGAGCGGCAGAAATGGCGTGGAATGCGAAAGTAGGCTCCAGAATCAGAATCTAGAACTTCCAGACACTGAGTGACCGGGTGGCAAGGAGAGGCGGTCTCAGGCGGGGCAGGCGTCCGGGCAGGGAGTAGAACTCAGTCCGGGAGAGGACAGCCAAGGTTGAAATGATTCCATCTAATAGAGCGAGGCTGGGTTTTCAGCCAGTTATCCAGCAACCCTTTATGCTTTAATTGCTGTTTTTCTGCCTAAATTTGTCTAGGCGTCCAGTATTTCAAGCTTATTCATGTTTCTGTTCCATGCTGTTGGAGGATAACTGGGTTTGTTGTCCTGTCTGAATTCCACTGCTTCCTTTTATGTGAAGGTAGAAAGTACTATAGGACCCTGAGTGAGTGAGCAACCTCTCCATCTCACCTTCCTCCTTTAGAGAAAGCAGGGGAGCATCCTTACCCTTGGAAAAGGGGGAGGAGCTGGGAGCAACTGCCCAAACCAGCTAACCAGCTAAGAGGCTGTGCACTGGCCTCTTCAGCCACTGGGAGATTAAGGCTGCAGTGGCCACTCTTTGAAAGCTGGAAGCAAATTTAGAGTCTTCGATGTCCTCAAGGGCTCCAGTGTAGCCAGCAGCTAGGAGTAAGAGGGTTCTGTTCTCTCCACTACACAGAATTCCACTGTATTTTCCAGGTGATCCTGTCTTAACTGCTGTGATACACTCAAAGAAGATAACCCGCGGCACACTTCTAGTCGTGTACCTACTTTTACAGAACATAGAATACATGCCTGGATTCGGGCAAATTATCTATAGCCTTAAGACATGAAGAATGTAGGCATGAGTCTCAGAGATGACAGCGGGAACATACAACCGCAATGATTCCTGGGAGGAGGTCTGGGTCACTCTCTGTTTCCTGTACAGCAGGATAGTCATTTCACCACGATGGCCACCTCCATCATATAATGCTCCATACAATGCTGCAGCCACTAATAGATTCTAAGTGGCATCATAGACCTTGTAGAAGTCTAAAATGTGAAAAAAAAAATCTCATCTCATATTTAGGAATTGGGTCTAAGTTGATTGAATCCCACCTTTAAATAAAATGTATAATCTTTTTTTTTTTTTTACTTCCCTCTTATTAGTTAGCAGTGTGCTTTTCCTGGTTGGCTCGACTCAACCAGGTGCTTCTGCATCTGAAAGAACTCACTGGGGCTTGTGTCTAGAAAATGACAGAACCTAAGGCAGAAACCACTCCTCAGCTCTTACAGATGGACTCCCCTTATGATATCGTGAGATGATCAACAACGATTAAGGAAAAGAGATGACCAAAAAGATTGAAAGTTTAAAACACAAAAGTCTGTTGAGTGAGCAACGACGGCCATCAAGTCCTGAAATACAACAGCTGGATGGCTTAAATGCTAAAAGGTGTGTTTGATGCTTCAAAAGAGCATCAAGTACAAGGGCAAGGCATTCCTTAAGGAGCCAATAAGAGGTTCCTGCTCGAGCTCCTGCCTTTGTTTCTCCTCCATCGTCACTGAGTCCTTCGCTCTAACCTGTAAACCCAATCAGCCCCATCCTTCCCAAGTAGCTTGGGTAGTGGTGCCGATCACAGCAACAGAAAGCAAAACCAAGACAGCAGAGTGCTTGCCTGGTAGCGGACACCCCCTGTTCTTGTGGTTGGTTTGGTTTGCTTTGCTTTGCTTTGGCTTGGTTTGCTTTGGTTTGGTTTGGTTTGGTTTTGGAGAGAGAGAGAAAATTGAGAACGTGGATTTACTCTGGGTGTATGATTTTAACGGAGAGGTTGGTGTCTGGACATGTGAGCAGGAAGCTGGAAGCAGTAAACTGTAAAGAACTCCACCTTCCCTTCAGATCGCTGTGCTGCCTGTAGGAATCTTCATTAAAACATGAACGTGGGAATTCACGGCAAACAGAATTCCAACCAGGTTATTTTATTACATAATTAACAGTTATAGTTGAGCAAGTCACAGGGGAAGAATTAAAGTTCCCCACTGAGATTTTAAACATTATCTGATATTAAATATTTTCATAACTGTTCATCCTCACCCTGCTGGTACTCAATTTACGATGCAGATAAGGAGTCTTTATAAGTAATGAGAAGGTCATTCTTTTAATACCAAGAGCTGAACTTTGTCTTCTTGATAGGTATTTATGCAATATACTAAAAGAAATATCCATGAGAGGTCAAAACTGTACGAGAAAACAGTAAAATTAAATTGAGTTAATCGTATCTATTTCAACATGAAATCCTGCAGAATTATGGATAATCACAGGGAGAGCCACAGATTACAAACTTTACTAATTAATACAAAACACTCATATGTAAGTGAAGAGATATGTTTGAAGATAGTTGCTTCGGTCCAATATCCTGTGTTCCCAAGGCCCTGGCTGAGGACAATTCCCTCCTCTCTGAGTCTTACTGACTAGGTACCAGATGTGTAGGGAATTTGGTTACTGTATGTTTAAACATAGTTGAGAACCTGAGGGGCTAAAGATAGGGCTCAGTGGTTAAAAGCCTGCACTACCCTGACAAAGGACCTGAATTCAGTCCCCAGCACCAAGGTCAGGCAGCTCACACATCTGTAACTCACCTCCAGGGGACCCCACCCCTTCGACCTCTATGAGAACTTCAGGCACATGCATCCACGCATATGCATTCACCTAATTAAAATTAATTTTTAAATTAGAACCTTCAATACTCCCAAGTACAGCCTTACAAACATTATTATCTAAATATCAAGGAGTTAATATCTAGTAACTTAATTAATCATAAGATTAAGCTGCTTTAACGTGACTATTTTCCAATAGTATGCTGTGTTCATTTTGTAGTAACACAGAACATCAAGCTGAGTTCAGCCAAAGGAAGGAAGGTTTGATGGTTTAATGCATTAATAACCTATGGCTTAAGCCTACTGCGTCGCACGAGGTGAGCAGGTCACCTGTTCTTTAAACATCAACTTTTAGTTCATGTGTGCCCTCCTTTAAATTAGGAAGTTGAACTCTGACAGGTTGAGATAATTCAGGCTTGATTTTGTGGTTCTTAAGAATCAGGTAAGTCAGTGGGAAATGTCAAAGTACACAGAGGCCTTTTATCTCCTTGATACTGAAAATCTGTCTTTTGGAATCCTCTATCATTCCCTGTGCATTCTAACCTTTACCTGTCTTCTTTTCACACCAGTATTATTTTCAATGCAGTTTTCAAATTATTCTGCCATTCTGCTTAGGAATTTGAGTGTACATGCTCAGATCGTCAGATTTTAAATTATAGGGTCATATTTTAAGACACATCAAGTTTCCAGTGACTATACAAGTCCCATGCATGGTTTCAAAACCATGATAGCTGCATATGACGTAAGCCAGAAACATCTTTGCCTCCTAGCCTCTGTATTTTCCCATCTTTATTGCTTCGCTTTTCTTGTTGTTGACTGGCCAATCACACAAATCCTTTAGGAGATGGCTTCTGATTAAACACCTACAAGCAAAACTCTTCATCTGATCTGCGAAGCTAGCTCAACACCTGACAATCAGAATTGCTGGCATTAAGCCTTTGAGAAGGAGTCCAGGCTTCTCATAGCACAATCATTCTGAGTTTGAGAAGTGAGCTACCAACCACTGCATTCCTTGCTCTCTCTAATTAACTGTTATCAGCATTTAAAGAAAGTCCAAAGTAAACAGACCAAGTGTGGTGCACCTTACACCGCTGTCAGCCTCTGAGAATCCCTCCTATTAGCAAGCATCTCAAATAATTACCAGACCGCACACACACACACACACACACACACACACACACACACGGTCCCCCTACATGATGTTAATAATCAGGAAGGCTAATCAAAAGTTCATTGAGTCCGCAGGAAGTAAAACAAAGGTATTCATCAACTAAATGGTTCCTTAAAATAAAATGAAATAAAACAAAGTCATCGCATACCTCCTTGTTCCCAGCAGACAAACTGAGCTCATGGTGACCCTGTGCTTATGGCACTGCCCCTGACCTGGGAGTTCAGGGATAATATATCCTCAGGCAAGCCTGGGGGAAACTCCAGGACCAGTACTTTAGGCTTGATGAAGCATCCTAGCAAGGATTCTCTTCTTTAGGATGCTTCTCCTGCTTCAGTCCCAGTGAGAAATTCAACCCCTCAGCTGGTACCCGTGAAAGCATTATTTTAAACAAGGACACATTGGTCTAGGAGATTACAACACCTGAGGGAATTGGAGACCCTCTTTTCTTGGAGGAGGGGTATTCCAGGGAGTCAATAAATTGCAATTACTCTGAGCATTAAGTCTCTGCCTGCCCTTATATCTTACAATTCTGTTTTCAAAAGTATTCTGGAAAGACGGAAAATCCCCTTTCTCCACCTCTAACTGTATTCATGAGTAATCTGTCAGGGACCAGCCTCCCAAAAATACCTCTTGCCAGGGTAGGGGTGTGGGGATCAGAAAAATAGTAAAGAGGATGAAGACACAAATAAAATAATAAAACAGAAACATAGGATAGTACTGAAAGGGCGCTCCAGTGAATACTGAAATCTCCAGTTTTTAATTTTTTATGCATTTTTATACCCCAATCCAAAACGGGGAAGAAGGAAACAAAAGACTTCTTTAACACAATACAAAGGACAACTGGAACAGTTAATTGCTTCAACCCTTTGAGACATCCAGTCATAGCATTCTGTTGTTGTGGCAGGGAAACTACCCTAGACCAGGTATCCTGAAAGCAGCCACTCCTCAGGTGACCTCCTATTACAAAAGAAGGAGCAGAAGCATCCTTGCATATCCTGACCATCTGTCAGGGTGGAGCAAATCTACCTGTGTGAGCCATCTTCATGTCAAAAGAACCAAGTAATCACGTCCTCAGTCAGGATGTGTAGTCCTGGTTGTTGTCAGTGATTTTTAGCAAACTTCAAACTGTCTGCCCATCAGACAAGGTGGAAATAGGCTCACATTTCTGGACCTCCACAATAATCCCGATGCCTGGTTAAGGAGGTCTCAAGGATACCGCGTTCATCTTGTCGTAGCATAAAAGAACGAGAGAAAAATTTAGTTTCATGAGGAGAAATGACTTACAATTAAAGTTCTGAGAAGCCAAATATATTAAGAAATACAGAGCTTTTTCTCTTAAGTTTCCCGGAATACTCCTCCTGAGCTTGAGTGCAGGAGTATAAGCATGCGCCACAATCTATGAGGAACGTATTTTCTACACACTCAAAGAGTTGCGATTGGGCTTTGAATTGCTCCCTGAACTCTATTTTTTAATCTCCCTTTTTCCTATGATATCTAACTTTTCTAGTCACACACAGCTCTGCCTACACTGTACTTCGTGGTGAGCGTGCATAATGTCACCTGCCCAATAAGACACCGTTACCGCGGCCGACCTGGTGGACTGCTGGGGCTTTAATGAAGAACCTCAATAACCCGGCAGGCTGCGAGCCAGCAGCCTACAGATGGGCACAAGCCGAGCCGGGAACTACAAATAGGAAGCTAATGACTAGTCCAGAGGGACCAGTTGGAGCCTGTGGGAGGGGACAGGCTGAGTGGAGATTTCCAGAGGTCTCTGTGCTTGAGCACAGCAGGCTGAGAGTAAGCGCCTTTGCTTAAAGGTCAGAGAGACAAGCAGAACCTTGGAAAACTCTAGCGTGAAGCTGTAAAATAGACTCTGGCTAGAGACATAGCTCCACCGTCAAGTGTGTGGTTAGAATTCTTTTCCTACTCAGACTTAAAGTTCTTATCATTAAATGTAGTTGTGTATTAAATGATAACTGGATGACCACAAAATATGATCACAAAAGAATGTTACAGTACACGCCTGTTTCACCTAATTAAACGGCTGATTATAAAAATAGAATGTCTCTTTCGCATGTTTGAATAATAGGTGGGGTTCCACAGGGGGATGTCCCAGAATACAGACGAATGTTCACCTACTTCACGGCTTTCTTTGGGCCCACAAAGTCCGACTTAAGATTTACTTTTTCAGTTTACAAATGGTGAGTCACCGACACAATGTAGTGTATGATAATCACAAACCAACGTCTCTGTAGCGGATCTCGGGGAAAAACAACAACAAGAAGGACAGGTGAGAAGCAGGGTGTAATCTGAAACGTTACCGTTTGTACAGGATCCCACAGCCCGAAAGCCTCCTTCATGCAGCGTTTACTCTGTGCCCTCACGGGTTTTCTGCGTGGCACTGATTATTAAAAGAGGTTCTAGGATCTCATCGAGATTATAACTTGGCTACTGTCTCTCATTTTAGTTTTGGTCAGGAAGTCAAGATGTTGGACAAATAAAAATGTGTCATTGTGGTTATTTCATTGTCTGCTAGTTACAGAATATTCTAGTGGCTCTCTCTGCTTTAAACTCTGTTTGTCTTCTCATAATAATAGTTGTCCCGTGTTTCTCTGTCCCTTAACACACAACTTAATATAACTCATCATTTATAGTAAATAGCATATAATTGGATCGTCTTTTTAATTTAACTTTATAACATTGGTCTCTTGGCTAAAACATTCAGTCCATTTACACTTAATACAGTTACCAGTGTGACTGGGAACAGATCTGTCCTCTTGTTAGTCTTTCTGTCTCCCATTGGTTTCTCCGCCACTCCCTTCACTCTTGCGCACTTAGATTTTGAACCCTTTATTGAACTGTTAGCATTCCCATTGGCACTAAGTATTGGTGCTCAGTGCACAGGCTTCACGACAGCATTTGACACGACTATTATAATCTGGAGTTACTGTTGTAATATGACAAGCAAAGCATGAGACCCTAGACTCAGCAGGGGACCTCTTACTACCGCCTTTTCTTTGTTATACATCAATACATTCATGTACACTGAAATCCTGTCTGTTGCTAGTTTTCATCTTTCCGTATTATGGTCTTGACTTTGATTGGTTTTAAAATTTCTCTCTATATATTCTTCCTTTATAATTTATTTTTTTAAAAAAAGAAAACAAACTATCTTTTTTTCATTTTGCACACCAATCCCAGTTCCCACTCCCTCCCCCTCCTCCCATTCCCTCCACAGACCCTCCCTCCCCACCCCACCACTCCTCAGAGAGGGTAGGGCATACTGCTTTAGGAAAGGTCCAAGGCCCTCCCTGCTATATCTACTCTGAGCAAGGTATCCATCCAAAGAGAATGGGTTCCCAAAAAGGCAGTACAAGCCGTAGGGATAAATCCTGGTGCCACTGCCAGTGGCCCTTCAGTCTGCTCCAGCCATGCAACTGTCTCCTACATTCAGTGGGACTAGTTAGACCTATGCTGGTTCCTTCCCATCCAGCTGGAGTCGGTGAGCTCCCATGAGCTAATGGGTAGACTGTTTCCGTGGGTGAACTCATCGTGGTCTTGACCTCTTTGCTCATAGTCTCCCTCCTCCCGCTCTTCCACGGGATTTTCTCCTCCTGAACAAGACAGTGGCAAGCTTAGAGGATGTTTGATTTCTTCTGCTTAGAGTTCCATGGATTCTTAAACCCTTCTTTATTTTATTTTTTTTTTAACAAACATCTGGGGTCATTCTTTCAGTCTTCACCTTTGGAAATTCACCAATGTGCACTGGATGACTGGAATTTTCTCCAGGTCACGGAGGTTCTATTCATGTCCTAACGTCATTCCTCATCTGCTAATTCGTGACGACTGTACTTTTCTTACTGCAGCTGAGCCGCTCCAAAGCCCTTTCTACTAATTTTGCTATATGGTCATCTTGAGTTTAATTTCCATTCACTTCTGAGGAATACTTTCCTGGAGATTTTTCTCTGTAAAAGTTTTATTCTGTTTTAAATGTTCATATGGTTTTCCTTAAATGAGTACAAGGTTTTGTTCTGCCGAGAAATGAAAATGCTGGCGGTTCACACTCTGTCAGATTTGGTAACGGTTGTGACTCTGAGCTTTCTCCAAGGAGGTGCTTACACTTTAAAGGCATGGTCTTCCTTACAAGAAGGAGCTCTCCTGCGACCCCAAATACTTATCCCAAAATGCTCAGTGACATCTCTGCATTCTGACTCGGGTGGCAGACGCTCCTGGCTGGCGCTGCAGGCTGGATCATCACCCAGCTCTTTTACTTGGCACGAGTGAGACCTCCTTAAACGTTGTTATCAGTGTGGTGTGGTGCGTGCCATGTGTTATAGAGCTGCGCCCACGGCACACATGGAGGGCAGAGGACAGCTTTGCAGGGTCAATTCTCTCCTCCGCCTTCACATGGGGTCTCTCCGAAACTGAGCCCAGGCCGTCATGTTTCAGTCTCCAAACTTCGGACACCTTGGCTAACGCTCTCCTGACACCTTGAACTTAGGAAAATGCATAAATTTAAATTTGTTAGTCTAATTTCCATGCAATAAATTTACAAAAATGTTTCTCATGATCCCTGAAGAGAAAAGTGCTGCAATGAGCACCGTCCATGTTCCTGTCCCTGTCTGTTTTCTATGAGACAGAAAGCCTTCCCCAACCCATGCTGATGATACAGGCATACTTTACAAATATAGGTAATGCAGCTGTATTGTTTAAACACTAAGTAGTTCAAGTCACTTTAAAAAAAATGGTAAAATTGTGCCCACCATTGGCCCCATGGGTATCGTTAAATGCCATGAAGAACTCTAAGATGTCACTGGTACTTCGAGTCTGGACTGGGTATGGTTCTTGATTCGAGAGTAAAATAAAGGCACACACACAGAGAATACATAGTCCAGGGAAATGCTATTCAAAGATTGGGGGGATACATAATCAAAATTGGCAGTGGTCCATATGACTAAGGTTACTAAGGGACACCAAGTTATTGCCTGGGATTTCATTTACGGAGTTCAAAAGGAGGAGAGATCTCAGAAGTGATGTGGATGGTTCTCTTATTGTGATTGACAGGTTTGGGTAATATAATTCCTTCCCACAATATGTCTGATTATAATCACTTGCTCACCTATTTCTACATAGGCATAAGACGGCAAACAGAGGATGGTCCCTACAAGTTCCCTTAAAGGACACCATTGGCTTTGCTGTGTATTCACACAAAGCCATTGCAGGCAGATCAGTCCTCCTCCTCTCACCTGGAAACGCTGGCAATGCCTGTGAGCAGAAACTGTCCACGCCTGGTGGTTGTTACAGACAAGAGCGGTCCTTCACAGCTCAAAGTTGGGTGCACCTGCCATTTGAGGCTGGTAAAAGTCCTTGGGTTCAGGGTGCACCGTGTGGAGGGGTGTTTGTGAGTAGCATGGAGGAAGCAGTCTCGGGTTGCCACGAGCATTCTCAGAAGAGCAGGGAGTGCATAGCTCACACCAGCTGGAGCCCCCAGGGAGCTAAGCTATTCCTGTGCTTGCCTGCGTTAAGAAGGCCACTGTGGGTTCACCTTCTTATTTAGCTTCTCTAGGATCACGAATTATAGGCTCAATGTCCTTTATTTATGGCTAGAAACCAAATATGAGTAAGTACATCCCATGTTCCTCTTTTTGGGTCTGGCTTACCTCACTCAGGATAGTGTTTTCTATTTCCGTCCATTTGCATGCAAAATTCAAGAAGTCATTGTTTTTTACTGCTGAGTAGTACTCTAATGTGTATATATTCCATACTTTCTTCATCCATTCTTCCATTGAAGGGCATCTAGGTTGTTTCCAGGTTCTGGCTATTACAAACAATGCTGCTATGAGCATAGTTGAGCATATACTTTTGTTGTATGACAGGACATCTCTTGGGTATACTCCCAAGGGTGGTATTGCTGGGTCCAGGGGTAGGTGGGTCTGAAAAAGCATGGGATAAACTTGGACTCACTGAACATAGAGGACTGCTGAGAAGTCTAGATCAATGACACTGGGTTTTGATCCTACTGCATGTACTGGCTTTGTGGGAGCCTAGGCAGTTTGGATGCTCACCTTACTAGACCTGGAAGGAGGTGGGTGGTCCTTGAACTTCCCACAAGGCAGGGAACCCGGTCTGTTCTTCGGGGTTATGAGGGAGGGGGACTTGATTGGGGGAAAGGGAGGGATATGGGAGGCGGTGGAGGGGAGGAGGCAGAAATCTTAAGAAAGAAAGAGAGACAGAGACAGAGACAGAGAGAGAGAGAGAGAGAGAGAGAGAGAGAGAGAGAGAGAGAAAGGAAGGAAGGAAGGAAGGAAGGAAGGAAGGAAGGAAGGAAGGCAGGCCAGTGTGGCTTGGTCTCCTCTCAGCAAAGACAAGCAGCTTTCAACTCAGTCAGCAAGTTGAATGAGGATGGGAAGCCACACTAACCCTATTTTGCTACTTTTCTATCTTCTGTGCCCAGCTAGCTGGTCTGTATCTTACACGCAGGGTTTCCTCCATGATCCCAACAGATGGGAATCACGTCAGAAAAGCCAAGCCAGTAACAACTTCCAAGTTCGCTTGTAGTAATAGGGGTGGCGTGGCTGCGTTCCCAGCACCCCGGCCGCCTGCTCGGCCAGCTTATGCCCCAAAATAATTACACAGACACTGTATTCTTTTAAGCACTGCTTGGCCCTTTAGCTCTAGCACTTACAGGCTAATTCTCACATCCCAATCAACCCATCTCTAATAATCTGTGAGAACCAGTCTTACCGGGAAGATTCTAGCCTAGTCCATCCTGGGTCGGAGCTTCATGCCGGGAGCGGGGCATGGCGTCTCTCTCAGGCGTCTGCTCCCTAGAGGAGAGCTGTCAAGTCTCTGACCTCACTTCCTCTTCCTCCCAGCATTTTGTTCTGTTTACTCCTCCCACCTATCCTCTAACCAATAAAATGGGCCAAGGCAGTTCCTTTATTAGCCAATGACCTTCCTCCATCATTCGCTGTCTGTAACAACAGTTTACACATCTGGCCAGAGTTCCACAAATTCATCCTGAGTGCCTGCCTGCCTGGTGAATGCTCTCTTGTCCCTAAATTTTATTAACATCCAGTTTATCAAGAAGACATGGAACACCTCATGCATTCCTTCCTTTTTGACCTCTTACCTCTGGCCTGTAGAATTCCAACTTTGTTTCTACCTCTTGATCTTAGATTTTTTTTTCCAATAGTAGGGACTGAATCCAGAGCCCCACACAAGTAGATTAGGTGAAGTATCAATGGCATCACCAACTCTTTTTCTGATCCTTCTGATTGCTCGAAAAATCGCTGTGCTGACATAAGGTCCACCATTTTACAAGCTTTCCTTAATCATATTTAGTTTTTGGTCCTCATATTGCCCGATCAGACTAAGCATTTTGGTTTTGTTATTCATGTTCCATGAGCAGGGTGTGAACATCACTTCTAGGTTTGAAAAAATTTATAAAGGATCCTTAGAACTTAGCCCTGTGATTGATGGGATGGAAGGAAATCAATGACCCTATTGTATCCCTAGATATGATTTCTGGTCATCAAGCGTATAAGATAAAAGCTGAGAAATGTCAGTCTGATACTTGTCTGGAAAATTACAAAACGCAGGACACGGATAAACCTGCGGTTTGTTAGCTCCCTGTGCGGCTGGCTGATGATTTCTCTTTGAATCATGTTTCTGGGAAAAGCTGGGTAATGTTCTTTGACTTTATTTAGTTTTGGTTTCTCAAGCAAACAGTTGTTTTATCTGAGGGCCCTCGCGCTCATTCTTCAAATTTACATATTTTCTATTTGAAGCGCTCCCCGAATTTTTCACATTGTGAAACTATCCTTCACTTCTTGTTCCCCAGTTCCTGCCAAGAGCCATGGTGTGCACTGCTTGGTAATCGCCGCTGTGAATCCCTCAGAAAGGTCTTTGTTCAAGTGTTAGATTTAGTGACTCTCGTTCTGGTGCCAACGAAAAGGCAAATGATGGGAGGCCCTCAGTAAACAGGCTTTATGGGTACCAACGCGACCCTGGACTAACCGCCCCCTCAGCCGCCATGGCATGCAACAACAGAAGCTCAAAAGGGCTGAATAATAACAGGAACTGCAGAGTTAAAAAACAGCCAGTGCACCCCTAGTTCAGTCCTATGCCAATTCCCCAGTTGTCAGTATAAAGTCACTACTTCAGGTCACCTGTTTCTGCGGTCTTATCCATGTGGTCAAGACCCATCATGATCTCCACCCATTTACTTATATTATTGCTCCTCCCTCTCTTTGTCTGGACTCCAGAAGCTCAGCCCAGGGCTTAGCTATGGACTTCTGCATCTGCCTCCATCAGTTACTGGATGAAGGTTCTATGATGACAATTAAGGTAGTGACCAATCTGACTACAGGGGAAGGGCAGTTCAGACTCCCTCACCACTGTTGCTTAGAGTCTTAGCTGGGGTCATCCTTGTGGATTCCTGGGAATTTTCCTAGTGCCAGGTTTCTTGCTATAATGTTTCCCTCTATCAAGATATCTCTTTCCTCACTGTCCCTCTCTGACCCTCCCAATCCCTCATGTTCATGTTCTTTACCTCCTCCCCTTATACCCTCCCCACTCCCCTACCACCCTTCCTCCCATGATCCCAATTTACTCAGGAGATCTTGTCTTTTTCCCCTTCCCAGGGAGATCCATGTATGTCTCTCTTAGGGTTCTCCTTGATTGCTGACTTCTCTGGGGCTGTGGACTGTAGGCTGATTATCCTTTCCTTTATGTCTAATATTCACCTATGAGTGAGTTCATACCATGTTTGTCTTTCTGTGTCTGCAAACCATCTTCAGAATGGTTTTTATCTGGCTCCATCCCTTCACCTGCAAATTTTACAATGTCATTGTTTTTTACAGCTTAGTAGTATTCCATTGTGTAAATGTACCACATTTTCTTTATCCATTCTTCAGTTGAGGGGCATCTAGGTTGTTTCCAGGTTCTGGCTATTATGAAGAATGCTGTTATGAACATAGTTGAACAAATGTCCTTGTGGTATGAGTGTGTATCCTTTGGGTATAGGCCCAAGAGTGGTATTGCTGGGTCTTGAGGTAGATTGATTCCCAATTTTCTGAAAAACTGCCATACTGATTTCCAAAGTTGCTGTACATGTTTACACTTCCTCCAGCAATGGCAGAGTGATCTCCTTATTCTCCAACATAATCTCTCACCAATTCTTTTGATCTCAGCCATTCGGACAGGATTAAGTGATTATCTCAGAGTTATTTTGATTTGCATTTCCATGATGGCTAAGGATGTTGAGCAGTTCCTTAAGTGTCTTTCAGACATTTGAGATTTCTCTGCTGAGAATTCTCTGTTTAGAACTATACCCCATTTCTTAATTGGATCATTTGGTATTTTGATATCTAGTTTCTTGAGTTCTTTGAGTATTTTGGAGATCCTATTTATTAATTCTTGTTCTCAGTGTCTGTGCTATTGGTGTTATATTTAGGATGTGGTCTCCTGTGTCAATGCATTCAAGGTTACTATCCCACTTTGTATTCTATGAGGGTCAGTGTGATTGGCTTTGTGTTGAGGTCTTTGATCCATTTGGACTTGGGTTTTGCTCATGGGGATAGATATGGGTCTATTTGCATCCTTCTACATGTCAACATCCAGTTATGCCAGCCCCATTTGTTGAAGATGCATTATTTTTTTCATTGTATAATTTTAGCTTCTTTGTCAAAAATATATTATCACTTTTAGATGAAAATAATATTGGGTGGTGGGGTGGCGCTCCCGCACACTTGAGCATCTGTATGAGTTTGTGTCTGTCTATGCAGGTACTGGCAGAGGCCTCAAGAAGGTACCAGATCCCCTTGAGGTGAATGAAGTTGTAGGCCGTTGTGTGTTGCTCAGAGTTAGTGCTGGGATTGGAACCCCAGTCCTCTGCAAGTGCAGCCAGTGCTCTCAACTGCTGCTACTGTTACTGCTTAAAATCCCTTTTACTTCTGTCTACCACATGCAGAATTGGAGCTAAGCACAGTATCTCACTTGTCAACAGATTTGTCTGTACCTTTCAGATAGGAACCCTGAAATTTGCTCTGTCCTCCAGCTCAGTTGCCAGGGCTTTTGTAAAGGTGCTGGGTCTACATAGCAGTCTTGTCTGTTCCGGTCTTCATGGACCATGCAGGGTCCACGACTGTCACTTTGTTCTCTGTGAGTCCATGTGAGCCTTGCTTCGTCGATTCTGTGGGCTGTGTTCTCCTGGGGTTCTCAACTACTCTGGTTCCTACAGGGGTTGCACTGGATCCACCGAGTGTTTGGCTGTGAGTCTCTGCATCTGTTCCCATCAGTTGCTGGCTGATGTCCCTCTGATGACAGTTGGGCTAGGCACCAATCTATTAATAGAATCGCTTCATTGACTTTTTTCTTTTTTGTCCAGATGTGTTTGGTTCTACCCTAGGTCTCTGGGCTGTCCAGCCTCTGGCTCTTCACCATCCAGGCAGTGTTAGGTCTTGGGCTTCCTCTCCTGGTTTGGGTCTCAAGTGGGGCCAGTCATTCATTGGTCTCTCCCACTAGTTCTCTGCCCCCCTTACCTCAGTTCATTTTGCAGGCAGGACAGATTGTAGGTCAAAGGTTTTGTGGCTGGATTGATGTCTCAGTAGCACTCCTGGGAACCCTGTCTCGGTCTAGAAGATGGACAGTTCAGGGTCTGTACCCCCATTACTAGCTGTCTTCACTAGGCTCACTCCTGTAAATTTCAGGGAGCTTCCACATTGCTCCCCAATGCTCCCCAATTCTCTCTCTCTCTCTCTCTCTCTCTCTCTCCCTCTCTATCTATCTATCTATCTATCTATCTACCTATCTCTCCCTCCCTCCCTTCCCTAACCTGATCCTTCCTCTTCTAATCCCCACCCACCACTGTCCACGCACAAAATCTATTCTATTTCCCCTTCCTGGTGAGATCCATGCATCACTCCCCATCTTGAGCCCAGACCCAGAAAGACAAACATAGTCTGTTCTCATTTATAAGTGGACATTAGCTGTTAAATAACAAGGAGGGCCTCCATTTAGAGTTTTTAAAGAAACTGATGTCACAAGATTCTAGTCTTCTTGGAGTTTTCTCACAAACACTTAGAATTCTCCTCACACGTCTCCATTTTTGGGGTTGTGTTCTGACACTGATTAAATAGCACTGGCAAGTGTCCCTCACTTTGCCACGGTGAGCTTCCAGCAGAAAGCGCCAGTGTTCTGCCTTCCCCTCCCGTTCCCATCTCCCCTCCCTCTCTGGCCACTGCACTCTGCTAACCAATCCCAGGTAGTTTACAAGGTTACTAAGGGGCGACCTATTTGTGGGCATTTGTTTCCCCTGAAAGCTTCCATGATATGCTTGGTTATTACTTACGAAGAAAATATAATATTTCTGCCATTCTTCCAATTATGAATGCTTGTTGCACTCTGCTTTTCTGTCGCCATTTCTTATGCATTGGCAATAAATTTTGTGTCAGAGGAAATCACAGTGTAATCCTTTGGAAGACATTTTAAAAAGCAGTTAAGCTGTGTATGGTGCCAACCATGCTTTTAACTCAACTGGAGTGGGGGCAGGGGATATGGAGAGCAATGACCAAGCTCTCCAGCACACAGGAACAAGACAGTTCAGAGCTGGGTGGCAGGCTGGGTCAGGAGAACTGTGTGGTGGAGGCTGGACTGAGCTACACAGTGAGATTCCATTTAAAAGAAAAGAACTTGCTCTAAAGTTAAAATGCATCCAGTTTCAGAGTTCTGTGTGTGATTGCACGTACGTGCAAGTAATATGTTTGTGCACACGCATCTATGTGTGCACCAGAGACCAACTTCAGATGCCATCCCTCAGGAACCACACATCTTGATTTTGGGACAGGGTCTCGCATTGCTATGAAACCCACCCAGTAGGCTAGGCTTGTTAGCCACCTAGCCCCGATGACCTGCCTGTGTCTTCCGTCCTGGTGCTGGGCTAGCAAGTATGTGGCACCCCTCGTGGGTTTTCATGGGAGGGACAGGTATGTTTTATAAGTCAGCTCTGCATACATGTGTGGCAAAGTCTTTCCCAGCTGAGCCATCTCCCCAGCCCCAGCTTTAAAACTCTATATACGAAGAGAAATCTTGATTTCAGAATGTCTATGATGTAAAAAATTTTTATCTAAACACTACAACTGAAGTTTGTCTGTGTGACTTATCAACAACATACCCAACATATTGGAGTTGGCTTCCTAATTAGAAATATAAATCCAGGATTGTCTGCTCCATGGATGATCGTATTAACAAAGACAGGGCAAATGAAGATGGGTCAACATTTATCAAGGTCCTCTGATGTGCTCTGCGTTATTGAATGCGTTAGACTGGCTACTACGCTCAAAGAACACATGGTCTAGAATGAGGCACAAATGTTTATTCATAGATGTTCACATTATATAATATATATAGTAATATAATATAATAAATATAATAATATATAAATACTAAGGCTAAGTCACTGTATGTTTTAGTGACTAAGACGTAACAGGAAAGGAGGGACAGCCCAGTGAGGTTACTAGAGTGGCCCCTGACTCTCCTCCTCCTTCAAGCATGAATAACATTCTCACATAGAAGCAATGGTTGCTTTTGTTAGATAATCGGCTGATTTGTATGGCTTGCCAGAACCAAGAATCGGCAATTTTAGGAGTCTTTGCCTAGGGTGCTTCAAAGTAAATAACCGCTCTTTCCTTCATTGTGTGTGTCACAAAGGTGGGTGAGATTTGGCAAACTCTCGCTCCGACCATGTCTGGGTCTTCTTTCAGAATCTCAGATTCCTGGACTTGTCCTTACCTCATGGTAGAATTGCTTTGTCGGGGGCAAATAAGGACGCGTTGGCAGGTATTCAGTGACTGCCTGCCTTAGTCCCGCGTGCTGAATGAAAGTCCGTACCGGAGGTAATGGACTCACAACTATGGTTTACGCCATGGCTCTGGAGGCTGGGAAGACCCAAGGCAAGGAGCAGGCAGGCTGTGTGCTGGAAAGCCTGCTCGTCACAGGCAGCTCTCTTGAGCCTCGCCTATGAAGCCACGCCTTCCATCCTGAGCACGTGTCCCTGGTGACGTGGTCACGCACCGAAGGCTTGTTTTCTAATCAGTCCCGCCACAATGAGGATTAAGCACCACGTGGATTTTGAGTGGACGTACACAAAGCTTGGCGTCACCATCCTGAGCTACCGAACCATCGCCTGATTTCATTCTCGCGCTTGAAATTATTTTAAGAGACCAAATTTATTTTAGAGCACCACCATAAACCCATGCTTAAATATTTTGTTTAAGATGTCAGTGTTTATTTCCCGGTGGTTTGTGTGACATAAATGTTAGGTATTTAACGTCTAAACTCTGAACTAACTCATGAGTAACCCTGAACTCTTTGTAGCGGATAAGCTCTGTGTCCTTGGGCAAGCCACCGCTTCAACGGAGAAATATTAAAACTGATTCTGAGTATAGGTAAGATTATATGACATAATACCCCAAGGTTAAAATAATAAACACAGCTCCATGGAAGAAACTTGCGTCTTCATGAAATACCTTGTGCCTATTCCCATGTCTCAACCAAGGCGGACAGTGGAAAGAGGGGTTTCCTGCACAGCTTAGACAGCCTAAAGGCAACACCATCAGTCCTACAGAAGACATCAGCTCAGCCCCACGACAGGAGACGCAGGTCTATGTGGGGCCCCACGACAGGAGCACGCAGGTCTATGTGGGGCCCCACGACAGGAGCATGCAGCTCTACCCGATGATGGTGGGGCCCCACGACAGGAGCACGCAGCTCTACCCGATGATGGTGGGGCACTCTAAGATGAACACTTCAGAGAGTAAAAGTGAGTCCGTGCACACAACCTGCCTTCAAGTTCAGTTCAAAGGGCTCCACCACCTAACACATTCCAAATTCTAGAGCATGAGACCTACTTCAGTGTCAGTGTCTCATCTCAGGGGTGGCCATAAAGGGTTAAAAAGGTCTCCATTTAGTATATTCTGTATCCAGAGATAGCATAATAGATGGTTTATTTATTAATCTCCTTTGTGTGTGCATGCACATGTGCATGCCATGCATGCATGCCAGGAAAGGTGTTGGGCTGTAAAAACACAGCTGGCAGGGGCTGGTTGTCTCCTTCTATCATGCAAGTCCCGGGATGGACTCAGGTCACCGTCAGGCTAGCACGCATCTTTACCAGCGCAGGCTTCTCAGCAGCTCTGTTGACTTTATGTCTCATTATTTAAATGTCTAAAATAATTATCAGTCGGAATTTCTGAAAAGCTATCTTAGCGACTTCTAGTATTTACCTATTCCCTGTGTTTTACACTGAAGTACTATGAAAAGTATTCTGAACAATGTTAATTTCAAACAGTCAAAGCTTTTGTTCTGGAGCCTGGTGTACATAGGTCACTTATCATTATGTTAGATTTGCCAAATCCCATCAACAGCAATACGATGCTGTGTATCCCCATGTCTTCTAAGAAAAGGAAGGAAAGAAGGAAGGAAAGGAGGGAGGGAGGGAGAGGGAGGGAGGGAGGAAAGAAAATGTATTATAAATAATGAATATATGTTTTCAGAATAGAAAAAAATAGGTTTTATTCCTATTGCCCCTTCAGGTCAGTATCACTTTGAATTGGATGTAAAACTCAGTCTCAACACCGATCCAGGTACCCAGTGTATCAGCACTAGAAGAGAGGAGTCTTTAGCCTCCAGCTCTCTTTATTGTACAGCAGAAGACAGAGGCCCAAAGAGGATGACCGACTTTGTGTCAGACTAGAAGCTATCTGGCACACCAGCAGTGAGTTTTCAGCTCAACAAATAGCTCCTTGCCTCTGCGCGCAGAATAAATATTGTTCGATATTAATATTTAACATTGATATTCAGTATTAATATTTAATATGAAAATGCTTATTAAGTAGGAGGGCTCTCATTCTCTAAAGGAAGACACCTTCCTTCAGAACCTTTTCAAAGCATTTGTGAATTTAAAATTTAAAAATCTGAATAATCCAGAAAGACTTGTGACTGCAACATGCGTTTGTGGTATTTCCACAAGCAGGCCCTGTGAAGTGATTTAGATCTAACAGCAAGTAACAACATTTTCTCTCTCTCTGATAGCTAGGTGTTCCCAGGCATCTGGAAGGCGCTCCTTTCGCATGACCTGGACTGTTCCAATTTTCCTATTAATCCAGAGCAAAACTCTAAACCATCACAGCTCTCTACCTGGTCTAATGTTGCAATCCCTTTGGCCATCAACGCACCTACGGCTTCCCTAGCAACCTGTTCCAGTTACATTGGTCTCTTTGATGGTCCCTCAAACACCCTGTAACACCCGCCCAAGGCTCATCATGCTGTTTCTTGTATTTTAAGTTTCTTCCTCCCTGACATCCCAACTCCTGCTCCTTCTGTACAGTCCAGGTTAACATTGGGCCATCCACACCTCCTCACAAAGGACCCCTCTGCCAGTCAGCCCTCAAGCGCCCAACTCTTCCAGTCAGCTTTAATAGACAGTCATTCGCCTGTTTGTCTGTCTCCTCTTTGATCCCAGGCTGCAAAGCCCCTTGGAAGGATCTGCTGGTCTTACATGCTGTCACAACACTGGTAACCCAAGCCCAAACCTAAGTCGTGATTGTCTAAATGACACTGAAATGTTTGTTTGGCTGATTTTACAGATTATCAGAGCGTTAGAAGGACTGTCCTTGGCAACATTGGTTAGTTCCAACAATTTTATAGACTTAAAAATAAGAAACAGTTTGCCATCTTAAAATCTCATTAAGATGACACTTGACAAAGCCCATCTGTACTTGATTGCTTTTATTTGGATGAAAGAAACCATTTTGTGTGATTGGGGTATAGTTCAGTTCATATAGTTCTTGCCCACCATCTATGAGGCCATGGGTGCATTCTCAGCACCACTGAAACTGATCAGGGTGGCAAACATCCATTAGTCCAGCACATTGGAGGTGGAGGCAGGAGGATTAGATGATCAAGGTCATCCTCACCAGTTCCAGGCTAGCCTGGGCTGTGGATTGTATATGCAAAAATGTAAATCTTTAAAAAGAGAAATTGTTTTATGTGCTCAAAGCCTTAGTAGCAAAATATTGCAAATATGAGAAGTTGGGGATCAGTGGTAGAACTAAACATGTGGTTAGTTTTAGTATGTGTGAAACCCAATAGAGCTGTGAGTGTGTGTGTGTGTATGTGTGTGCATGTGTATGTGTGTATTTATGTGTATATATGTGTGCGTGTGTGTATGTGTATGTATGTGCGTGTGTGTATATGTGTGTGCATGTGTATGTGTGTATGTATGTGTATATGTGTATGTGTGTATATGTGTGTATGTGTATGTGTGAGTGTGTGTATATGTGTACATATGTGTGTATGTGTGTGTATGTGTGAGTGTGTGTGTGTGTGTGTGTGTGTGTGTGTGTGTGTGTGTAAAATTTGCAGTCCAGTCTAATCATCACAGTGTTGAACCTTGAGAAAACCTGGTCTTATCTAGAGCAGTACTTCCGTTTTCTATACTCAATTATAACTAAAACTCAGAGTTCAGTGTGCATATTCCCATGCAAACTAATAATATCGGAAGACTCTAGGAACTATTTCCATTGTAGAATGACCAAAGCGCATTTAAATCCATCCATGTTCTAATTTATGTTTCAGCTACACTCCGCAAAAATACACAAATTGAAAGAAACCATTTGTTATGCCACACAGATCCAGTACCGGAAATTGCCTTTGCAGTAATAAATTGGCACTTCGTCATAGAAAACCCATACTGACAAAAATACTTACATTCTAATTGTATTTTCTTCTACTTTTCTTGTGGCTCTATAGTAGACTCCAGTTGGTCTGTCAACCATTGTTATTTGCCAGTAATGAAATTTCAGCTGTAGCATATATTCTTAATGTTGTTACACAAAGACCATTAATTATAAATATCAAAAAAAAAAAGAGCTAGCCCGTGGGGTTCGGGGAGCATTTCGATCAGTGCCAGCTCAGGGACCTCGGAGTCCTGTGTCTGAAGCGCTTGGTGTCTGCCGCCTCTGGGGATCAGCCAAAGGGAATAGCAATAGCCTATAACATTTTGGGAATCTCTTGGACCATACCGACTATAACTCAAAAGAGACCTTCTCACGCCTTGTGTTGGGGGTTTCTTAGATGCTCTGCGACTCTTGGGGGAGTATTGTCAGTCCAGGTGAGGAATTTTCACGTACGCTATGTGTGCGCATTTATCTACTGACGTACATGCCTTGTTTGGGGTGTTGGTTAATATTTTGACTCCTTATGACTTTGACAAATACCCTGACAGTTATTTTACTCTCCTCTCTGCTTTCCCATCCCCAATTAGCACCCACAATTTTTCCATTTCCCCCATCAGGAAATTCTCCCCCTTCTGTATTGTAAGTATTCTCCCCTAAGAAAGCGAAATTGTGATGTAACTCACATGTAAATTAGTTCAATGTAGCCATACACATGGTAAAACATTACATTGTATATGATAACGTATGCAGTTTTATTTTTAAAATAATTATTAAATGTGGTTTTCGAAGAACATAGGTTAAAATGCCTATGGAATGTGGCTACAAAGGCAAAGAATGGGTTAGGATTTACCTAGAAATCTCTTCACCAAGATCTTATCCCAGACAAATCAGAATATCCTTCTCTGTGTCCCCTGTTTCAGTAAGAAATGCCCTTGGCTCACTTCCTACAACAAAGTAAAATGTCCCCAGGAGAAACCTCTTTGATAGCAGTCATGACCCCGGCATCTAGAAGAAACCTGGCTCTGAACTGTTGCAATTGTACTCGAAACACTTATGCACCTTCCTCAAAAGACAGCTGTAAATGAAGGCAGAGGATTTTGTCCTGTCTACCCGGTCCCAAATAAACCTACAGAAGTTTATAGTGATTACAGAATGTTTGGTCCATAGCTCGGGCTTATTACTAACTAGCTCTTACATTTAAATCAGTCAATTTCTATTTACCTATGCATTGCCACATTGCTCATGGTTTTGCCTGTCCTTGGCAGAGTCTCCTCCAGCTCTGCCTTTCTTCATCGAGTCCTCAGTTTAATTGTCCCACCTAACTTTATCCTGCCTTGCTATAGGCCAAACAGCTTTATTATTAACCAATGAGAGTAATACATAGTCACAGCTACAGAAGGCATATCCTGCAGCAGACAACATCCTTATTTTTACTTCCTGTCTAAGCCAGATAGCTCTAAAGACTTTCCCTATATTTAGATCAATGTATAAGTATTTCATCCAAGGATGACTAGAAACAGTAGCATAGTGACACCATGAACCGTAACTCTGCCTGATATAATGTAGGAAATAAATGAATGAAATGCTGTTTGAGCCTAATGTACACATGAGACCTCCTATGAGGTCTAACAAGCTCCCTAAGGAACGTGACACTCTCTCATCTTCATAGAAATCTCACAAACCACTATGGATCAACTAACAGATACTGTTTAAAATCATTTTTTTCCAAAGGAGATTGTTTTGCTGCAATTAGTCAACAGGAAAACATGGATTTAATTTTATGTCTCTATTTTAAAAGAAAAAAAATGTATTCTGTGCATGTGTCTAAGGTTGAAAATCTGTGAAACCAGCATGTTTATTAAGTACCCGTGACTCAAAGTAGAGGGTAGCTATTAAAAGGTTTAATTTCAATCGCTAAAGGTGGGGAAAGCCAGAGGCACAGGCTGTTTTGTTCATGGATGGAAGCGAAAACACTTATTGAAATTTCCAATGGCACCTGTTGTTAACACATCTCTCTGTCTTTAACATGGTGAATTACCATTTTTAATAAAAAGTATTTGCTTGTATCATCATTTTAAAATTTTTCTATATACCAAAGAAATAACGATATTGGTATGATTTTATCAGTGGTTCTCTGATGAAAGACAATTCTGAATTTTGATTTTTAAGTGCTTTTTCATCAGTATTTCATTTCTTTATATGCCATATAATATTATTACATACCGAGCGGTCAGTGTTCTCTAGGTCCGCTGAGTGCTTATTTGCACGGTTTTCTTTGTGTAGAGTTCTGCAAGTCAGACATGCAGATGGAGAGTTTGTCCTTCCGTGTGTTCACCATGGTGAGCGCCTCTCTGAAATATGAGCCTGTGTGCCCGAAGTGATGATCAGTCACTTCACCTGTACATTAAATGGATGAGTTGTTTCCCTCATTCACGCACGCGTCGTGTTTTAAGAGACGTGAGCGTGTAAGGATGGGGGTTCTCTAATAATGTGCAAGACAAGGGTGGAATCACCCACTTCCCTCTGAAGGATGGCTGAACAGAAAGCAGAGGAGGAGAAATCTGACATGTTGTTATCCTGGATGGGGCTTTAGGGAAGGGCGATTACCCAATAATCCTGCAACACCCCAGGGTTTAGCCCCCTCACAGGAGAGGAGTGGAGGAATGTGAGCAGTTTGGGGGGTGGAGGGTTATGTAGAGGCGTAAATAATTGCAGGCAGATTGTAAAGAATATATACAGTTTTAATGAAGAAATAAACTTACAGCACCAAGGTTCCCACGCAGCACAGGAAGCAGAAGGGCCGGGAGGGCTTATAAGTAAACATTCGCCTGAGGCAAGCCCGCCCCCTAAGGGGCTGGCTTAACCCTACAGAAGGTGAGCACATGACCTCCACAGGAACCAAATAAACCTAAAGAACACTTGATGGCCAGTGACTGAAGTCCAGATGTGGGGGCATTACAGTCTGCCTTCCTCTGATACCTGTCTACTCTTCCTGGGTAATGGAATCTCAAAGAAGGGATGGAAGGCAATTGAGTCTTTCTGTTCTTTTTTTCTTTTTTCCTTTTTTGGCAAATCTCATCTTTCTCTAGAGACAGAAACTGCACAGTAGAGCCCCTCTGTGCGCTGGGGTGGGTAGGAAGATGAGCTGCAGGAAGACGTTAGACAGTGGCTCTCAGGCAATTTCTGATTCTTTCTCAGTGTCAACTGAGAAAGCTATGCACAGCATAGCTTCAGACTTTGCGGAATTATTTTCTGAGTTCCCAACAATTTAACTAACTGTCCCGAAATACTGAGCATATAGATTTCAAAAGAAACAAACTTTTACAGTGCTGGTAATTGCCTTGTGTATTTCAAAACTCTGAGTCAATTCTGAATAGAAAACACATACTAGCCAACACTGATATAATCTCCATAACTGAACTTGTCCTGGGAGGTGAAGCAGCGTTGTGTTGAATAATTGCAGGATTTGGTGTCAGAATGAGGCTGTTAAATAAGGAAACCTCTGCAGTCTCAAAGGTGAGTGCGACTGGACGTCACAAGGGGAGGCGCAGTGAGAGGAGAAGTTTATTTGATTCACACCCTGCTAGGTGTTATGTTTCGATCCGTCCTGTGGAGTAGGTGTTATTCCCATTCTTATAGAAGAGAAAATGCTCATAACAGTCTAGAGAATTTGAAACTAAACAGCTAAGCCTCTGTTCCTTGTTTTGTCTTCTGTGACACATTTTACCCACTGTGGGGAAAAAAACGCTCTGTGGATGCATCTGTGTGGATAAGATCTTCTCCAGTGAAACTGCAGCACACTGTCTGAAATATGGTGATGCAAACCAAGAGACTGAGAAAACATTGAGGGGCTGGAGAGATGGCTTAGTGGTCAGAAACACTTGCTCTTTCAGAGGACCCAATTCCGTGCACATCACCCATGCCAGGCTGCTCGCAAGTGTCTGCAATCTAGTCCCAGGGGATCTGACACCCTCTTCGGGCCTCTGCACGTGTGTGGCTTATACCCACACAGACACCAATATCTACATAAAAATAAATCCTTTAAAAGAAGGAAGGGAAATGTCTGATTACATATAAAAACACACAAAAACCTGGAAAATCGTAAATAGAAACTTACATATAGCTCTAGAACGATATGTGTGTGTGAGCATACATAAAAGAAAAATGGTCAAAACCTGGGACAGTTAACTTGATATAAAAAAAGAGGTCGAAAGAATGCATAATGAACAAATTTGTAAGGCATGTCCAGATTATGATGAAAGAAATACAAACTGAAAGATTTATTCCTTTCTTCTCACGTGCGTGGAGTTGAAAACCCTCAACACCATGGCAACGTGAGGCTGCAGGTGCACACTGATGGTCCCCAACTGCCCGGAGATTGATCTTGCTGGGGCTGTTTCACTCCCCTGTAGTGCAGATCCTGAAACCTTCTGTGTGTGTTGTTCCCTGGTGCTGATGCAAATGAGCCCAGCTTTCACCTGAAAGGGAGCAGGAGACAGTTAATTCTGCAGCCAAAATGGAGTGACCAGAGTCAAGACAACATGGAGCTAGGTTCCATGCTTCAAATGCAAAGGCTGTTTTGTGAAGGTTGACGGTTACAGGATAAATTCATGAATCAAAACATATAAGAAATGCGTTGGCGGGTACATCAGAGAGGTGGGTCACAGCAAAGTGGGGGCTCTCTCAGACGCTACCTGATGCCATCTTTAGCGTTCGGCTTGGTAGATGCTAGCGGTGGGTTAATAGATTCCAAAAAGTGTTTTATCCGTTAGCCACAGGATGTTAGGGCCACAAAGGTGGGCAAGGCATCCGGGGCTGGCCTAGCCTGGTGAGGTACGTTGTCTCTGGAGCTGGCACGAATCCACTGATCAATATGTGCAGACACAGAGTCGTCCAGAAGTCCCCCTTCACCCTTGCCTGGGGGCGGGTTTGTAACTGCTGCTTGAGGAGACTAAAAGCACCCGAGGCTTTAAAAACTGGAGCCTTGGAACTAATGGGAATGACTTGAGAGCTGCTGTATTAGGATCTGTGAGCCCTGGAGGGAGGAGAGGAAAGTCTGCTTTTCTTAGTCTCACTGCTTGGTTTGTGTTACACCGTGACAGTTTAGTTCCAGACGTCAAAATCCTGTGTACAAACTTATGCTTTCCCCTAAAGAGAGAAAAGTCCAGAAAACTAAAGGCTTCGATTCTACAGGAAGAACTACAGACAGCTGGGGAAACCTGGGAGGAGGAGAGGTGGCCTTTCCCAGGAAAAAGTATTGTAACTGGTTGTCCAGGGCCAGTCAGCCCTGAAGGCATTCATACAAGTGACGCTGTGTAATCTCAGCAGGTTATATAACACATATGTATGCATCTACGCATACACAAACAATTGAGGAAAAGAGAGGCCATGATTTTGAAGGAGAGTGAAGAGAGAGAGGTTATAAGCAGGGGTTTGGAGGAAGAACAAGCAAGGGAGCAATGTTGCGATTAAATTACAATCTCAAAAATAAAGAACAGCAACCTAGCGGTGATGGCACACGCTTTTAATCCCAGCGCTCAGGAGGCAGAGGCAGGTGGATCTCAGAGGTTGGGGTCAGCCTGGTCTACAGAGTAAGTTCCAGGTTCCAGGACAGCCAGGGATATGCACACCCCCTACCCCCAAAAAAGATAAAGGAAGAACAACAAATAAAAGATTATTTAGTGGAATTAATGATTTAGTAGCCAGGAAGGTGGGTGCATGCTTGTAATCCAGGCCCTGGGGAGGCTGAGATAGGACACAGCCTGGGCTATGTAGATCCTATTTAAGGAGCAGAAAGGTAGCTCAGCTACTGGAGTATATGTATCCCAATTCTGTATGGATAACAACATCACATGTTATTTCTATCCTTAAATAACATGACAGCCCCAAGACTCCATGACAGGCTCAAACTGGGCTCAAACCAAGACTATTTTCACCCAGGGGAGCCCATGAGTTTCAGCGCAAGCAGAGTGATTGAATTAAATCACCTCCACGGACCTAATTGTCTCCAGATCATGTTTTTCTTTTATTAAGGAAATCTGTGACTCAAAACACAAGATCTGATTAGGATTTTTCTAATTCACTACACTTGTTTTCACAGCCTTGCTAACAACTGATTAAAAGCTCAGACCTGCACATTAAGTAAGTAATTTCAGCTCAATAAAGACTGACAATATATTATAATCTGTTTTATGAGCAATGATTCCGGCTGAATGTAGGCAAAACGACTTCGGTAAGTGGGTAATTGAGTATTTATCTGTGCTGGGAGTGAAGCCTGGGACAAGGGACTCGCTGCTGCGTGGTGAGAAGCTAGGCCTGGGAAGCGGCAGTCACAGCACACCGTTATGTTTCTAATTGCCCTTATTAACAGAAGAAAAAGAAGGAGAATGTTCTCTCGGGAGACCCTCGCTTAGCTGTAGCTGTAGCTGTAGCTGTTGTTTCCAATCCAGCCCCACACTGGCAGTCAGCACCGTTTAGATTTACAAGTCCTCAACTGTGCAAACCAAACACAGCCAAGCGTTTCCATTTGAAGGAAACGTGGATGTAAGCCTTCTGCGCTTAAGAGGAGGAAACTATGTTTGTTCTGACTCTATTCTAGATCTTAAGATTCTACAAAGCTGATGATTGCTGACCGAGCATAGCTTATATCTGTGCTTTGCCCATTGTAAATAGTCTTTCTTAGTAAAACGGCAAGGTTTACTACCCCTTGTAATGAAATGGTACTTCTTGCCAAAATATCAACATTCCCACTGTACAGCTAAAAATCTCACAGTGTTTCTGGACATTTGACAGTATACATTGAGAAGATTTGTACTGGGCACAGGGATTTTCGGTTTCACAACTTTGAGCTTGTAGGAGATGAGGAATTTAGTTGAAAAAGTCTTAACTGTGCCTCTTTCTTGGTGTAGATATTCAGGCTAGAAAATGTTTTTCATTAAATTCTTTGGTATTAACTAATGATTGGAATTTTCATATTCTGCACTCTGAATTTTTTCTTATATCTATCCTTCACTCCTTCTGTCATGAACATCCATTTCTACTCACTTATTTTAAGTCTCATATTTGAAGGAAAATTGATTTTACTGGTTTCAGAATAACTGGATACTCTTGTCTGATATTTAGAGAGTAAAGATTTTAGAAAGAGAAGAAAGAAATAAGTCAGTTTTCAAAGAAAGATTGCACCAGGTAGGGCTAAAGGAATATTAACAAGGCAAGGGAGGTTCAATCAAGAGCATTGCAGTCACGGAGGCAGACCGAACTCAACTCACATCAAATAAAATGTGGGAGTTTCAAACCCTGGAATAAGCTAATGAAGACACATGATCAGAGCACACATGACCAAAGGGACACATGATCAGAGGACACGGAATCAGAGCACACATGATCAGAGCACACATGACCAAAGGGAGACATGATCAGAGGACACGGAATCAGAGCACACATGATCAGAGCACACATGACCAAAGGGACACATGATCAGAACTCTTAACAGTGAACTTGGTCAATGTGATTGAGACACTCTTTGTTTGTCTGTGTTGACTCATTGACCCCACTGCAAAGAAAGGCCTGTTTTTCCTCAGGGACCAAGAGACAAGGACCCTAACTTTCCTAAGAATTGTACGTCAGAAGGATGATCCTAAGGTCCGTGAGAAAAATATTCCTAAGCTATAGAAACTTTGTATCCTAAAGGGGCCAAGTGAAAATTTATAATTTGCAGTTTTTCAAACGAAAATAACTTCTCAAGGCAAGAGAGGTCACAGACCTATAGTCAAGAAGAAAGCAGTTGAAAGCTTAATAAGCTAAGGAAGGCATCTAAGGCGCCTTGGCCACC
Organism: Microtus oregoni; assembly: GCF_018167655.1. Classification (NCBI taxonomy): domain Eukaryota; kingdom Metazoa; phylum Chordata; class Mammalia; order Rodentia; family Cricetidae; genus Microtus; species Microtus oregoni. The sequence goes on along the minus strand of NW_024543077.1, from coordinate 6,754,102 downwards.
GAGATGGCATACATTCGCCGTTAAGATTTCCCTGCACGGCTTCATATTGAGAACAAGGTCACGTCTGGGTGTGTATATTTAACAAGCATCCTGGAGCCGCACATGAGATTGGCAGTGGCTCATTAAGTCACTCCAGGGGCCCTTCTCAAGTTTCCAGAGTCACCCAAGTCAACTCTGCTCTTGTTCCTTCTGATTTGTCCTTGGTCATCCTTTCCCTGATGACAACATGTACAAAAGCAAGGTCTAGTCATGGCTTTTTCTCACAGAGCGCGTGCGCACACCCGTAGTTGTGTCTCGAATGGAGGATTTATGCGTTCCTTTTCCACGCTTTCTTGCTATTTAATTAGACCTGTGGTGATGTATTGTTTGTACTATAACAAATAAAGCTAGCCCGAGGGTCCACTAGTTAGCCATAGAGGTCGGGCAGTAGTGGCGCACACCTTTAACCCCAGCGCTAAAAGGTGGATGGATTTCTGTGAGTTCAAGACAACCCCAGGCTATACTAGATTGATCCAGTCTCGAAGAGAAGCAGAGCTGAGCAGAGATAGCTCTGTTTAATCCCAGTACTTGGGACTCACAGGCTTTTAATCCCAACACTGGGGAGGTAGAGACAGGAAGGAATATGGCTGGCCAGAGAGAGGAGTATAAGGGGGAAGGAGACAGGAGCTCAAAGGCCTTCAGTCTGAGGATTTGTATAGTATACACCATTCACTCTGAAGATTTTGTAGAGGTAAGAAGTCGTGGCTGGCTGCTCTCCTTCTCTGATCTTTCAGCTTTTGCCCCATAATATCCGGCCCCAAGTTTTTATCATTAAAACCAATTGGAATTCGCACAACACCAGGACAAATGTGTGTTAAGATGGGAGTGTAGACCCCAGGCACTTGCATCTATCCCAGCCCCAAGGCTCTCCCCGACAGGAAGCCAGAGCTGCTGGAGATGTGATCAGATTCCTCCTTCTGTCTGTCTTGTAACCCTTGTGTGTGGATTTGATTTAAGAAAAGGTAAAACGGTCCCTATTTCCTGCTTTACATCGCCCTTCCTGTAAACCTCTTCTGTAGAGCATTACAGGTCCCCTGGTCAGCCTTCCCCTGGAGTGCGGAACAGAGAACATGAGAAAACATGACTCCATTAGTTACAGGATCACAGAGGTTGGGAAGTTCCATGACGGCCATCTGAAAACTAGACAGTCAGAGGCCTCAGTAGCATGGATGCTGAAGTCATAGAGAGGACTTAGCCCAGTATAAGAACCAGGGAAATTAGTGGAGCAGATCCAAGTCTGAAGCCGAAGGTCCGGGAGCCCCAAGGGCCATTTAGTACACCTTTTAGAACCCATTAGGACATGCTCCAGAAAAGCTGCAGAAGTATATCACGTTCAAGAAGACAAATGGTGGGGGGCGTTTCCTTAAGCTTTCCTGTCCTACCCAGGACCCAGATGACGGAATGGTGCCTTCTCATTTCCCCACTCAGCTCTCTCGCCCACGACTGTGTTCCCTGGAAACATCTTCAGACATACCCAGGGAGCATGATAAATCAGCTCTCCAGGCAGACTTCACACCAGTTAAGTTGTCGCCCAAAATTAACACCGGGCAATACAGTGAAAGGATTTATTGATCATAACTGCATGAATGTTGCAAGACAGGCACATGTGTGGAATCTAAATTGTGTCTTTAAAATATTTTTATTTTTACATGTGCTTTTGTAGGAGCCGGCCATGATAAGCTAAATATGAACAGAGCACCCAAAGGAAGTTCTTTACTTCCAACCATTATCACCTGCCAGAGTAGGACTTGGCCATCGGTAAATCTAAGGGAGGCCTGAGTCTTAGTAGTTTACCGTGAAGCAATACCTGGTTGCAGGAAGGACCACAAAGTGAGATAACCCCAGCCCCATGGAGTGTATTTTCAGAGGCCCTCTTCTCTTCTTCCCTCTGTTCCCCAGTCTCTCAGTTTTTCTCCTTCCTGCGCATGTCTAACTTCCTCAAGTTCTCCTCTTTAAAGTAACGCTGTAGGGGCCTTACAGTTTACCACCAAAGCACATTATCAAGGAGTGTGTGTGTGTGTGTGTGTGTGTGTGTGTGTGTGTGTGATATAAGCACAGTTGTGAAAGCTTCTGTTGACATCTATTAAAATGACCCTGTCCACCCCTCTCTGTCATCGTACAGCCAGTTTTTTTTTTTTATTTTTATCTTTGAAATTATAATTTGATTACAACATTTCTCCTTCCCTTTCCTCCCTCTAAACCCTCCCATACACTCCTTCTTGCTCTTTTTTTTTCCTTTTATTTTTTTTTCTTTTTTAAATTTATTTATTTATTAAGGATTTCTGCCTCGTCCCCACAACCGCTTCCCATTTCCCTCCCCCTCCCCCCGATCAAGTCCCCCTCCCTCATCTGCTCGAAGAGCAATCAGGGTTCCCTGACCTGTGGGAAGCCCAAGGACTGCCCACCTCTATCCAGGTCTCGTAAGGTGAGCATTCAAACTGCCTAGGCTCCCACAAAGCCAGTACGTGCAGTAGGATCAAAAACCCACTGCCATTGTTCTTGAATTCTCAGTATTCCTCATTGTCCGCTATGTTCAGCTAGTCCGGATTTATCCCATGCTTTTTCAGACCTAGGCCAGCTGGCCTTGGTGAGATCCCAATAGAACATCCCCATTGTCTTAGTGTGTGGGTGCACCCCTCGTGGTCCTGAGTTCCTTGCTCGTGCTCCGTCTCCTTCTGCTCCTGATTTGGACCTTGAGATTTCTGTCCGGTGCTCCCGTGTGGGTCTCTATCATACAACAAAAGTATATGCTCAACTATGTTCATGGCAGCATTGTTTGTACAGCCAGTTTTGTAAGGTTATCAGTGTCTAGGAAGCCAGGCCTAACAGGTTTCAGGTTCTCAGGAGGTTGACCTTGGTATCCAAATGCTGGGTTTGTAGCTAGGAGGTTTACAGGCATTGTTTGGCCTTCATTGTGAGCAGGAGTGTGAGCTAACAAACACAGTAGCCAGGATTCCCCTGGGGGAAAGCAGATTTATTCCTCTGTTCTGTCCCCTCCTGTAGTCTGTGTAATTCATGGTTCTTTAAGATACGGTATCACCGTCCTTACTCCAAAGCATATTCATAACCCTCTCCCTCTCCTTTCACCGCTGCCCCAGTGTGTGTGTGTGTGTGTGTGTGTATGTGTGTGTGTTTGTGTGTGTGTGTGTGTATAATTACATGAGTACATGAGCACTCTTCATCTCCCCCCAGACTATTGGGATCAGCCACGCCCTTTCCTATGAAAGATAAACACTCACTCTATTACAAAGTTGTACATCTAAACCCAATATGTATTTTAGATCTTTAAGTGTTTACATCCTCATCTGTTGATCTAAAGGGACCATTTACTTTTTATATTATGGTTCTACAGATCTCAAGTATAGTTTAAAATAATAAGCTGGAAAATAAATATTTAGTCTTTGTTAATACGCTAAAGTGGGTTTTTGGATAGGAGGAAGGGAATGTGGAGGCAAGGCCAGATTTCCATAGCCCGGCCATGAAACACCTGGGTAAGCGTGTCGGTTCTCGGGGTGTGATGGATGATGGGAAATTCTGAGGAATGACGCTCCACACAGAGTAAAGGGCACGCGCGGAAGCTATACAGTGGGACTTAGCGTGACTTATTCAGAGAGCAGCCAGGAAAAATGATGGGACTGGACTGTAGTGAGCAGAGAGAAATGCTAGCAGCTGAGCTCAGGCCCCAGGGATAGTAGAAGGTCCAGGGGCCTGTGCAGAGCCTGGATTCTAAACCCCAGGGTTTAGTTGTATCTGGTTCACACGTTCTATAATTGTTTTGCTATTTGGAGATTATATTTTACACTAGCTATCTGAAAGCTTAAACAACCATGGTAAGTTGCTGGTGAATTCTTTCTAAATTGTCATGCCGACTACTTTGTTCAATTCATGTTATTTACTTCTCTGAGCGTCTGACACGGGGTTGGAGATTTAACAATACCGAGCATACGATTCCAATCCCCCAAAACACAGTGCCTTGTAGACAGTTGACGTTGTCCACCGCGTCTGCGCACACAAGGATCAACATGACCTTCCATGACATTTTCTCTGGATCGTGGATGCTAGCTATTTTTAACACCACGCTTTATTCATTTCTTTATACGAAAGAAATATGTACAATGCATCTGAATTTCATCATATTCTTTATATCCTTTTCAATTTCACAGTCAGCCCCCCGAGGTCTTTTTAATGAGAAAAGTGAATTCATAGTTCAGAACTCGGGGGTGGGGGGCTCTTACATAGACTTTTCCGCTTGAAGTGGTGCTCTGAGTTCATTTAAGGTTGGAATTGCACGAATTTGGGGAAATGTCCCCCATGCTCACCCTCGGGATGGGTTTTCTGTTTTGGGTCGTGTCTTTGCCCTCTGCACACGACCCTGCAGGAGTCCAGAGTTCACACTGCCCACAGGTGAACATCCACAGGCCAGTTAGTGGTTGATCTTGGCAGACCTTGGCATCTGAGTGAGGAAGATGAGGGAACTCTGTCAGCAGAGCCTGGGAAAGAGGCCCAAAGCTGAAGGCAACACCAATTTCCCGTCAGGACTGGATCCCAGCAAGCAAAGAGCAACGGCTCTCTTTATGTCTGAGTTCCTGTTTTCACCTTCCCTTCCCTTCTCTTTTCGTTGGCGTTTGATACTTTGAGGAAAGAAAATTAACAGCTCGCTATTGTCGGAAAGTCCTTTGTCCCCTATTTTGACTTTGCATTGTCTGTCCTTCATCCCCCATGATACAAGAGAAACTTGCATTAAGATAGAATCATGAGAGGATCCTATCTGAGAAAATCTACTTTGAAATGATGAGCATTTCTGCATTCTGAACTTGCATTCCTCTTGGGCCAAGAAGGCTTCTTAATTCTGCTTCCAAACAACAATAGTGGTGGTGGTGGTGGGGGGGGGGGGGGGGCTGGGAAGTCCCAGCATCTTGGCTATTGACTAGACTTTGGAAACAAACATCATTGTATCTCACAAATCTAGTTTCATTTTAAATAAAAAGCTGGCCACTGGAAATACCCTAGACTCTTCCATTACCTTTAGGGAGAAAAGTCTTTCTTAACAGTGAATTTAGCTAAATTTTGGGATATCCTCAGCTTCAAAAGGAATACGTGCTCTCTCATGCCTACAGCGATGCCCATGAGAGACTTGTTTGGGGTCCTTCTTAGGCGGGGAACACAAAGGTCATTGGGAAACAGGGCACCAGTGAATTGTAACAGTGTAACAGTCATTCCTGCCTGATAGTGAAGGAAACCTAGAAAGCTCCAGCCATACTTGTAGAAGCACGGCCCTGGCTGCTTTGCTAAGGATAAACAGTGTTCAGAAGGTTGGTGCCGAGATAAACCAGGAAAGGCAGGCAGCAGAGTGAGAAGGAGGTGGAAACCGTAAGTCCTCCAGGAGCTAAGATGTAAGAGTGAGGGGAAGGCCTCCCCCTTCCTGATGGGGTAGGGATCTGAAAGGATTTGCACCGGACCGCCATTCCCTCTGGCAGAGTGAAGCAGGGTGACAGGATATTTATTTTCTGTATCTGCTTCACTGGACTAAGCAACGCCCAATTATTCGCTAAAACCATTATTTCTAATTCTGTCTGCGAAGGTATTTCCAAAAGATCTTATCGTTCTGACCAGCAGGCTGAGTTAGCATTCCCTTTCCATTGTGGGTGGGCGTTGTCTAGCCTGGGAAGCTCAGCTACAGCAAAGAGAGAACTGAAGAGTGTTCTGTTGTCTTCTCTGGGATACCATAACTCAAGACTCTTGGGATGAGCCTCAGGCTGGTCCTACTCTCCCAGTCCCCCAGGTTTTCAGCCTTTGGGCTTCAGCTGAATTATACCATCCAGTTTTGGAGCCGTACAGTTTTTGCTCTTTCTCTCTATGGAGACATCTTGCTTTATTTCAAAATACATTAAAAAGAGAAAGACTCTATATTTGCCACCATTTCTCGAGTTTAGTGGATTCTCTGAAAAAACATCACACTGTAGACTTTGTGCCCACATGTCCCACACACTTTCCCATGGCCCTACTGGGGTGCAGGCTTGCGGATACTTTCTTTTTCTGTCTCAGCCCTAGGTAATACCCTGCACACATTACTGCAGGCAGCAAGTGGAGTGAGGGGCGGCAGTGCCTCACAAACCATCAAATCTCTCAGCTGTTCTTGCTGAGAACAAGATTTTTTTTTCTATTTTTTTCTATTCTGATTTTTTTCTATTTCTCTGACTCTGTTTCCTACTATTTTCTCACAATTTGATCCAAGTCACTTTCTTCCCGGGTTATTTTGTTCAGAGTTCTGGCTTTCAAACAACTAAAATGGACTATGCTTAATTCATGCAAGGAATGATTTATTGAAAGGCTGTCGAGAAGCTGACAGACCCATAGGGAAGGAGAAAACCTGAGCGTGGAATATAAGAAGAAATCAGAGGCCATTCCAGGCAGCGTCAACCCACAGGGACACGGGATTGGAGAGCCATACTATGTGACTGAGTTTGCCTAGGAAGCAATTGAAGCACTCAGTAACTTCTCCACGGCTGTGGCCTCTCTGATTGGCTAACTAGACACAAAGCCTCTGCTGGCCGAGTGTAATTAAACCTAGCCCACAGGACCATGGCTCCTTTCCCATGTTCTTACAGGAGGTAAGGATCCAGGCTCCCAACAGCGCTCAGTCCCACTAAGACTGCACTGTGGCGGCAAACTCTCCAAAGAAAAGAAAGAAGGCCCGGAATTGTTGACAACTATGTTTCAAGGTGTATATCTCTGGGTGGTAAACCAAGCTCACTGCTCTAATCGTTCATTTTACTATTGTAGTCCAAGCATTGCCCGATGTGTGTGTGTGTGTGTGTGTGTGTATTGATGATACAAATCTTTAAAATAAAAGTTCCCAGGATGATGGAAGAGCATGTGTATTTCAGTGATGTGGCATTTGCCTACCAGTCACAGGTCACCAGGTTTAACCGTCAACAAATGGATGCACTAACAGATGAATGCACACCCTTACCTGAGTCTTTTCCAAACCACAGTGATTATGTGATTCTTTTTGACTCTGCAGTGACTTTCAATCGCTTAAGGCTCTTCAAGCGAGTACTTCAAAACTTCCTGCAAATTAATCTACATTACATGTACACCCTTCTCTTATTTTATGTTTTTTATTGTTATTTTTGTTTTAGAAGTAATTTATTATTATTGCGTGCACACCTTTGTGGAGGACGCGAGGGAGGCTTTGGGGAGCTGACGCTTTGCTTTGCGCCTTTATAGAAGTTCCAGGGATGCAGCCAAGTCAGCAACTGGTCCACCTCACTGATGTTTGTGGTTATTTTCTAAAATAGATTCTCTGTGATAAAAAATAATGCTCATTTATAATTTATAGTCATCACTTTTGTGACTCTCTACAAAATTATTTATTCACAAAAGTTCTTGCCTGAGCTATTTCCTCAAGGAGCATATCACCTTCTCATGCCTCACAGTTCTGCCTGGGCATTTATAAGGATTGGGAAGCCATCCTAAGTAAAAAGAACTATAATTATAAAGTTGAACAATATTTATGAATCCTTTCTATGTATGTTTCTGCCTGGAGTTGCTTGGTTTTGTTTCTTCCTTTCTTTGTAGACGATAGAGGCAAGAACCATTTTTTTTTTGTACCTCTCTGTCTTGCCTAGCAGCTGCACACAGACTATATGTCTCTGTCTGAGCAAGTATTCGTTGGCTCACTTTCAACCTTCAACATGCTTCCAAGGAATTCCGAATCTAGAGGCAATTCTTCTAAAACTTATCTTGGTCTCTTCCAAAAGCACTAACTCTGAGTAAGCCCCATTATCATCTCAAATGCTACCAACTTCATACCGCGAGAGAGGAGCCAAGCAAGGATGACTCAGCAGAAATTCATGGTCCTCCTAGAACACCTTGAACAAATGTCCATCATCGTCAGGAGCCCCGCCTGTTTTGGAAAGATGGCGTGATTAAAATGGGAAGAATGTGTCTCTGAGCTATACCACAGAATCATCAGAGTCTTTGCTGAGTTAAAACTGAAGAGAAATACATGAGACTCATTTAAGAATCTGATTATTTTGTCATTGCTACAGAATGACATTAATTGGCCGGTGAATTTGCAAAAATGCCCTTGTGAATGCAAACAAAATGTGTCTTTTGTCGATTTGAGAAGGAAAAAGAAGCCAGATGCCTGTTTTTCCCAGGAAGTTCCTCTCCGGTGCTGTCAGGAGCCATGTCGTGCTTTTTTAGAGAATTTTTGGCAGATGGTGTTACAATTCAAATAAAATGAAACAGGCTTCCAAGAACATCCATATTCCCTTGTCATAGGAACACCAGAGGGACTTTTAAAGGTTTTAGATGTTCCCCTCTGACTGTCCTCATAAATATAGCTTGTGCTATGGCAGAAAAGCTGAATTTCAAGTGGAGACTCTACTGTTAGCTGCAAGGCTTGCTGTATATTAATATCGTCCTGTGTAACTGAGGCAGACATTCGTCCTGTCTATTGGAGAGCGCTGAGGAAAATGTTTGCGATCTAGGTTATTACTCATAAAGCAGTGGTTCTCATCCTATGGGGCTCAGCCTATTTGGGGTTGAACAACCTTTCCCGGGAGTCACATATTAAATATCCTGTATATCAGATATTTATATTATGATTCTCATAACAATAGCAAAGTTACAGTTTTGAATTAACAAGGAGAATGATTTGATGGTTAGATAATGATGGTCCCAAGTTCCTTCATCATTCTCTACTCCATCAGGTCATGTTGCTGCTGCTGCTGCTGCTGGTGATGATGATAATGATGGTGATGATGATGATGATGGTGTTGATGATGATGGTGATGATGAATGTGACGATGATGATGGTGGTGATGGTGATGATGATGATGATTGTGACGATGATGATGGTAGGGATGATGGTGATGATGATAGAATTCTAGGAACAGCAGCAGTACTTACAGTAACATTTACTATGTACTGAGTGTCAAGTATGTCAGACTCTATCTTTCTAGCCTTATGTCATGTGGAATAACTAAGCTGAGGATCACCAAAGAAAGCTAATATTCAAATATTTGTTTGACACAGAAGCCTATAATATTTTTTTCCAAACGTGTTGACTTCAGCACTTGGATTTTATTTCATGCTAATATGACTGGGTTGCTAATTGCAAATCATTGCTCAGATATAGGAAACTATCACTTTAATTTATGTAACTCATCTCATCTCGCTTGGCCGTCTTCATTACTGTCGATGGGGTATGAGAAAAATCTAATGTGGATTTTAGGATGTGTCTGTCACTTTAAGAATAAAACAGATTAGTTGTATTCTTAGTTTGTCCTTAGTTCTGTTCCACTGGCTTTCCCCAGGGAGTCTTCCAGCTCCCTTTTCCTTGACTGTGTTGTCAAGTAATAAGAAGAACAGATAGCTCTGTGTCGTAGAGATGGGTCTGCGTTCTGCTTGACCTCTATCTTTTGCCTTTGCTGGTAGACAGCAAGATGACTTACGCTCGATTCGTTGTGTGTGTAACCTTTAGCCTACTGTTGTAAGGACTCTATCCCTACTTCCTCTTTCCCAAGGCTTTGCACCTCCAAACTTTACTCCCAGCAAGGTACAAGGATGATGTACATTCCCTCCTCTTTCTCTGTCTTTACAGACCCCCAAAAGGCCAAAAACAAATGAGCTTAGGTAGAAGAAATACTATACAAAAAGTTTTACAAAGTAAACGATGGTGACATGATTTTATAAAATTGCAGATACAACTATCTATGTGCCTTATCTGTATCCAGATTGATCTCAAAGATGCAAACTCTAAGAGTTCATAGCCTAAGTCTTCAACCCAGTGAGTTGAACAGTTTAACTGGCAATGTCCCTTACATAAGTCAGTATTTACCACATTTAGTGTTTCAAAAAGCCATAGCCGAACAAGCTTTCTCAATTCCATATACTAGACCACACGACCCAACCAAACGCTGTATGCTTGCTTTGACTATTACCACATGGCACCATGACAGCTCAAAATAATTTATACACTTTCAGGTCATCACTGCAGGAACAAATACAGCTCGATTTGAGCCTTCAGTATTTCCTGGAGTCTGCTGTATAGATTAGACAGGCCTCTGGGACAGCTGTGTTGTAGAAGTGGCTGGCAGCATACGAGCCAGGGAAGAAGGCGCATACACTGACTCTTGGCAGCTCTGTCAACGCAATGCTTCTCATGGAGTGAGGAGCTCACAGGACTTTTTCCAGTTCTCATAGGCATCGAGGCACCTTGCAGGCACAGCAGACATTGTGTTTTCTATTCTGAGTTCCATCGTATTTTGTGGATTTACTTACTGTGGAGAACATTCAGAAATCTCACCTATGTCTTTCTGTGATCCCTTCTCCCCACTAACTACAAAGCAAAGCTGTTAATGCTTAGGTCCCAAGAATACCAAATCATCTTCTTTCCCCACGGTGCTCTATCATTGCTCACAACTGGGTTGCATAATTATATCAAAAATTTATTTCTTTAGGAAAATGTCTTATTTCTCTGTCCCTAATATCTAACCTAGCTCTTCTGCTGAGAACGCCAGAGAAGAGGGACCGAGCTGTGTAGGCAGGGATTCTTATCGACCTCAGTGTACAGGACCTTTAGAATAGACACTCTGCCCTCTGCTTGTGGTCAGTGTTTCATCCTGGAAATGGGTGGCCTACCTGTGTGGACATCAGGACACTCTGAGTTGTACTAAAGCTGCACAACAGCAAAATACTGCATTTAAGTAAGTGCTCACACAACGACAGATGCCAATACTAAGTGCGTTAACAAGCCATTTATTGCTCTTAATGTAACTCATGCGATGAGAGTCAACAATGACTGTACCGTAATGAAAATATATTTGTAACACTGACAGCATCCACATGCCCAAGTTGAAAGTGACTGACGTCCCTTAAAGCCAACATTCCCTATCTACTGCTCTGTCGAGATGGGCGCCTTCAGGATCCCAGTGTTTCCACGGAGACACAGCCAAAATAATCTGAGCAGAAAATGTTCTGATTAAAGACCCTTGGATAACATCACATCCCCATCTGGTCATCAAATTCGCTTTTGATTGCTGGGTTTGGGCACGGTTGGTGTTAAATTTTAACAGACAGCTGTACCCTAGGTTAATGTGGACTAATGAACCAGAAGTTTCACTGTTAACGGCGGCACACAAGCCGTAAGCCTCCTGAGGGGTGTGCCTGTCCACCCCACAACTCTCCTTACCTTTGACGCAGCGGTCCGTCAGTGGCAGGCGCTGCTGAAAATTATCCAGCCTCTCCACTTGTGCCAGGCCTGTGACAGGCCTGTGAGGTGGCCAGGCTGTACGGCTGGTGGGTGTTTAAAGCGTTCCATAGAATCAGCAGTGCGGAAGCTTTTCTCTTCACCAGCCAAGCAATGTTGACAACTAAAATTTCACTGTTTTTTTTCCTTTTAAGGAAGTCTTTAAAAAAAAAAAGAAAAGAAAGAAACAGATAGGTGAAACTTGTTAATAGAAATCTGTAGAGACAAGGAAGAAGATGACAGCTGACCAGCTTGCCCAACATGCAAGGCTCCTGAGAATCCCTGAATCCCGTAGTGAATGACTGTTATCACACTGTAGTGGCGTGTCACAGGACTCAAAACTGCGGCCTAGAAGCGGCAGTTGTGGAGGCTGCTTCAGACCACACCGTCATCTGTTCAGTGAACCTTATCTGCTCATGTTGGTTAGCAGCCCTAGGTTTGTGTCTAGACTGACGCATCTTTTTTAAAATATGAAAGTGGTGTTTTAGTTCCATAGTTCTAGAGGCTGTGTATTAAATAGAAAACAAAATAGGGCGATTTCCCAAGTTTAATACAAATCATCTAACAAGCACACAAAGGTTTATTTTACGTTTTCTGCTTAAGTACCATGCTACATTGAAGCTAGATTTTTTTGGTTGTCCCCTGGGAATTTTGAAAGAGGACTTTCTTGACAAAAATATGTTAATTTTCATTAAATTTTAAAAGGCTGCTCCAATAGAAAAGTGATAGCCATTGTGTAAATTTACTGTTAATACCCATTTGGCAAGCATATTACCGACTTGAGGCTTTGGGATTGCTTAAACCAATTATAACGAATTAAGCCTCTGAAATATTAATGAAATTCCAAACGTTTTGAAATTTACCTGAAGGTTTAAATAAAGAACAATATACCTGCCCATTTGCTGGTATTGTATATCATAAACTGTAACATCTTTATAATTAGTGCAATTCTTTAATGGCTCGCTTTACCCGAAACCATACAGTCTGTGAATGCTATAGCTGGTCACCGTACCCTAAGAGCAGCACACCGTGCCTAGCTCAAAGTGGGCTATATACAGACACTTCTTGTAGAATCGCAAAAGGTTGATGTCGTAGAAGTTAAGAGAAGCATTACAGCTGCTGCAAGACTGGGATGCCTAGGCTAATGGAAGGCGCCAGAGGCGGTACGCATGAGCATGACGTCATAGCTCCGGGAAAGCCCGCTCCCGGGTTCTCCGCCCCAGTGCTGACCACAGATTGCTATGGTGCACTGTTTAATTTCATGTGTGCAGTGTTCTGCCTACATTTACGTCTACACACCTTGCGTGCAGTGCCTGCAGAGGTCAGAAGAGAGCAGCAGGTTCCTCTTGGAACGGAAGTAACAGGATTACTGGACCTGATGTCTCCTCTAGACTTTCCCTCTCAGGAGCCCCCAGCCTGAGATTCACCCACTATTCCAATTCCATGTGTGAGCAAAGCCTTCTTGACATCAGCCAGGATGGCATCTCTGCTCCCTAAAGTGCCACGTTGCTCTGACAAGCATCCTTCTGGGCTCTTGCAAGCCTGTTTCCTGCCCCCATCACTGCAGATGTCTGGCAGCGACGCCTTTATGCCTTAGGCTCCGTGGACCACATTCTGGGATGTGTAGTAGGACTAGGGCTGTACTGCTGTGGTCTGGAATGAAACGGCACCTTCTCAGAATGCACGAGTTCTACCTCTGCATCCCCACAGCGCTGGCAAGGCACAGAACCCTCACAGGTCACCTCTTTATGAGGGCTGCCGTTACAAGAGCAGGTATTATCTGGGGCTGGAGCGGGATGGTCCCCAGGGACCTGCACCCTGACCTTTGCAAAATTAGATCCTAGTCCAGTCTCAGGTCTAAATGAAGACTAAAATTAGTGGGATTTTTTTATTTGCGCTGCCCTGCTTATGTTGGGCTAACATAACACAAACCAGAGTCGCTGGGTTCCTTTTCAGGAATCTCAACTGAGGAATAACCTCCATCAGATTGGCACTTGGATATGTCTGGGGGCAGTGTTACCTCTACACAGGTCCTGTGTTGTATAAAACCAGCTAAGCAAAGCCATTGAAAGCAAGACCGAAAGTAGCCTTTCTCCACGGTCTCTGTTTCAGCCCCTGCCTCCCGGATCCTACCTTACTTTCCTTCCACCACGGGCTGTAACCTATAGGCTAGATGGACACACTCCTCTGCAAGGTGCCTTTTGGTGATGGTGTTTATCACAGCAGTGAAGAAGTGACAAGGATACCAAACGTGTGCTCTTGGAGGGCTCTTTCTGCTCTTCTGTGGGGATCCTAACAGGCACATCCAAAGGCAGCGCTAAAAACCTGAGAATTCATGTAAATTAACACCACACTCCAGAAACCAGCACCCTCATAACCACTGTGCTTTGTAAACGCATCACAAACTGTATGGCATCTTAAATGATCCCTCTTCTGCTTTGAACCATTCTGACTGATTTTTAAAACTCTTACCATGTAGATTTCTGAACAATTAGATCCCAGTCTTAGATTCTCTGATTTATTTTACCCTTGACTTAATTTTTCTGTGTAGCTAGCAGTTTTATATGTCACTGTGGTCACTGACCTTTTTTTAGTCAAAGGGTTTTTTTTTTTCTTCCCAGCTTTTAAGCCTAGTTTTTGCATAAGAAAATGTGCACACTAATGTAAGGTAAGGAAACACGCTTTCTATTTCCACCACTGCTTACATTCACGCAGCTTCCTTTGCTTCCAGCTATTCTCCTTGTGGCTCTTCTTTCAAAACCGAGCACGACGCCTCCGTGCAGCGATATATCCAATAATAACTGGATGTCAAGTCACAGAGATTCCCCTCATAAATTTTACAGTGGCACAGAGCGGCGCTGCATGCACACAGCTTGTTTATTCAGTAGAAATCCCTGGCTGGCTCTGGAGACTATGTCCACGGCTTGTTATAAAGCAACAGCACAAAGAATAACTTCTGCCTTTGTTTTTTTTTTTTTTTTTTTATTGCTGAAGAAGAAAGTTTAGCGAATTATCTTACAGGAGAACTGTAGAGTCCGGCTGTCTGGTTACATCAGCCCTGCTCTCTTCCCATCCGTAGGGCCTGGGTAACATTGTGCGCAACGTTGTGGGAGTGGCCAGGTTCCACAGAGATTTTTTATTTTTAAGAGTGTATTGTTTTAAGTTTTTGGAGTCCAACAGAGACAGAGTCTTGTTTCTGTATGATATTAATGTGCACATATCCAATGATGAAGACACTGAACGTGTTTAACCATCATTCCTGTATACCTTAATAAACTGTCTGTTCCTGGCTATGATCATATATTTTAACCCCTGGCTCATCACTCCGTTCCTGAGGAAAGCTATAGAATTTGATAGGAGAGCAGAAAAGCCCTGCTTCAGAAGGGCTCCTGTCCACTTCACGGCAGGAAGAAATGCTGCATAGTATAAGCAGAAGCCAACAAGAATCTATGCAGGCAGGCCTTGCTGGGTGTCTCATCTCTTAACATTGGCTAGTTCCCTGTGTCAATCACAGTTCTCCATGGCAGTCACACGCTTTAGTGCCAGTACAATGAGCCTTTAGGAGAACCCAAATGGACAGGCTTTGGGACTCGTCCCTGGATAGAAACGTGTAGCCGTTCTTGTGGGATGCTGAAGGCCTGAGTCCCTTTCACCGCTATCACCCTCTGCATCTCTGCCTGTGCAGCTCCTGTAATATGCATATAGAATAGGTGCACAACTGAGCTACCCCTTACTATCCCTGTAATTCCTTTAATAATCAACCAGAAAATGTCTTCCCCTAGGTTCTTTGAGCCTCCTTAGCCAATTATCAAACACTAAGAGAAGTCTTGTGAACCCCAGATTATGTGTGTAGGTCAAAAGAAGAGGTAAAATAACGCAGGTCCTGTATCTGACCTCTGAGGAAGGAGGTGAGCTTCGTGGCTGAGCCCTCAAGTTCAGAGGTGAGACACTAACTTCTGGGGTATAGAACTGAATTAGAGGGTAGCCAACCAGTGCCCAAGGCTGCAGAATTCTCTGCCTTCCCAGTGTGTGTGTATCAGGGTGAGGACACACACACACACACACACACACACACATCTCTGCCTTCCCAGTGTGTGTGTATCAGGGTGAGGACACACACACACACACACATCTCTGCCTTCCCAGTGTGTGTGTATCAGGGTGAGGACACACACACACACACACATCTCTGCCTTCCCAGTGTGTGTATCAAGGTGAGGACACACACGCACACACACATCTCTGCCTTCCCAGTGTGTGTGTATCAGGGTGAGGACATACACACACATCTCTGCCTTCCCAGTGTGTGTGTATCAGGGTGAGGACATACACACACATCTCTGCCTTCCCAGTGTGTGTGTATCAGGGTGAGGACACACACACACATCTCTGCCTTCCCAGTGTGTGTGTATCAGGGTGAGGACACACACACACACACACACATCTCTGCCTTCCCAGTGTGTGTGTATCATATGTGTGTGTGAGACACATAAGCAGACTAGGATAAACTAAATTCGAGGTTTCCTTCCAGTTGAACATTTATTTCTCTGATTATCTTTTTTTACATTTATGTAGTCAAAATTTTCAAGTTTAAACTATAATAAGAAAGTACTTTTCCATGGAATGGAATGGTTATAGAGGAATTTGTCCCTAGTATTTAAAATTTGGTGTTTATTATGATAAATTGACTGAAAATTCCATATGTTTAAGCTTTTTGCTTTCCTTGGTACCAATTTTCATAATTTTATAAGACTATCCATTTCATTCATATTTTAAATTTTGTTAG
This sequence comes from Microtus oregoni, assembly GCF_018167655.1. Classification (NCBI taxonomy): domain Eukaryota; kingdom Metazoa; phylum Chordata; class Mammalia; order Rodentia; family Cricetidae; genus Microtus; species Microtus oregoni. The sequence continues at coordinate 6,738,017 of NW_024543077.1, read as the reverse complement.
CATGAATTCATTCAAATCATCCTTTGATTATTGCCCATGTTCTCATATTATTTGTGGTTGCTTGGCTCTTGTCACTTTTATCACACTATATAGGGCACACTTCTTGGCGACTTTAGTTTTCTTGTGTTGTTTTGCTGATTCTTAAAAAAAATAAATGACACCTTCATTAGAATGACTTTTTCTATTTCCCACATTGTAAATTTTTTGAGTTTTCTCCTCCCTTTCTTGTGTGCATGTGAATATACATGTGTAACTTACAGGATCCCATTGCTATACATTTTATAGCTCTTAAAAATTTGACTGGCACCATATCTCTTTCCCAAATAGAAGGTACAGTTAAATCAAATAGAACAGAAGTTTGAGGACTATGTAGACTATGTGATACAGTTAAATCAAATAGAACAGAAGTTTGAGGACTATGTAGACTATGTGATACAGTTTAATCAAGCCAATGAGCAAATGCATTGTTTCACATTTGTCCTGAGAACACACAACACCCCGAATGCTACACACAGTTCAACAGGCAGGACAAACTTCACAAGGGCAATTCTGCAGGAGATGAATAGTTGATGATTTCTTTAAGATTTATTTATTTTTACTTTATGTGTATAAATGTTTTGCCTTTGTGTATGTGCACTGTATGCATACTGGTACCCACAAAGGGCACAAGAGGGCACCAGACCCTTTAACTGGAGTGAAGGATGGCAGTGAGCCATTTTATGGGTGCTGCAAATTGAACCCAGGCCCTCTGGAAGAGTCACAACGGCTTGTAACCACTGAGTCATATCTCCAGCTCCTGTGATATATATGTATAGCTTTTAAAATTAGAAATTAACTTTCATTATTCCCATTTTCCATATATGCTGTCAAATTACCTGTAGCCACACATTTTATTGTAACTATGTACATTCACTGTTTCCACTCTCATACTTACAGAAAATCTTCAGCTTCATCTTACCTTTCCTCTTTGTTGCAAGAGTTGCTTTTTCTTTAAGTTTTTAATTTCTATGGAAAAGTTTCTTTAGTTATGATTTTGATATAAATATCTGCTTCTTATGGTACTACAGAGAGTGTCAATTGCATTAAAGATACTTTGGAATATAATCTGAATATTTGAAGAACATCCTATGTATGCTTGAGGAGAATATCTATTTCATACTTTTTGAGACTAAAACTGGATGGGTAGATGGAAAGGAGGGAGGAAGACACCCTGAACCCCCAAAATCTGCCCTACATCTTACAAAGATTAGTTGAGTTCTGCCTTATGTGTAATCTGTTGGTTGTATCTGTCTTTGAGTGAAAGGAAACGGCTTCTTACCGGTGTGTTTCTCATCACTCCTATGGCAGGTCCTGCTTTATGACTCCCCTGGGCTGAGTCCTGAGTGTGCAGATAGGGAGAACTTGTTTTGACATGAAGGGAGAGCCTTTTGTTAGAAGACAGTGATCTCGCATGTTCAACATTTAGATCTCTTTCAATCTGCTCTGGACTTTTAGTTTTTGTTTGTCTGACACATCTTTGCCCAGCCTTTCATTTTTACCATTTCTAAATCCCTTTCACTTTTATAGCATGGAGTCATGTTTTCTTTGTGGGTCATTTAGAAAATCCTAACAAGAAGGGTAAATTGCACCTATTCCTGTTAGCTTCAAGTCTATCAGAGTTTAGATTATTGATCATATTATGTTAAACATTGCTTTATGCAACTTGTTTCATTTAATTTTTTCCTCCTCTTGGTATTCTTTTATAAGTCCTTATTCAATCAGTTATCAACTGTTTTGATTGCTGAGACTCCCACGTGTCGATGAAGCATGGGTCGGTGAAGCCATTGGCCAGTCAGCTTTTTCCTCACTTCTCTTTCTTAATCATCTTAGTTATGTATGGTATATGTAAATGCTATGTGGTATATGTAAATATGATATGTGATAAATGGTATATGTCTAGGCATATACATATTTCTGTATTTGCTGTTGCAAGGTTAGATCTATAATTCAGTGCATTGGATATTTGTCTTGAGACCTTTCTTCGGGTCATGTTCAGTTGAAGTATTCTTTCAATTAAGCAGGTTTCTAGGAAGTAATCTTGAAAACAATAAACTATAGAGCTGAGGGAGACAGGGGAGAGAGATGGATAAAGACAGGGATAACGAGGAGAGTTTTTGATTTATGGGATCCATTTTAAGCATTGTCTATCTTTTCTTCTTCTCATGGCCCCATTTCCCACACTGGACTGTCTTTGCTTGTCTTCTATATTGATATTTTACCCATTCTTTCGACCTTTTTATTTCTCTCACACTTTGCATTCTCTTGACTTTTGCATGCTCTTTCTCAGTGGTCTTTGTTATACTTCAGTTGGATCTATTCTGTCTTAGGCACTTTGTAACTTACCGTTTATGTCACAGAGCTTTCTTCAATGGTATTTTGGAGCTAGAAAGATATCTTGCTGATAAAGGCTAGGTTTACAACCAAACATCAAAAATAACATTTTGACAATTTCTTCTTCTCTCTCAATTGCTCCTCCATCTATCTGCGCTCACAGTTTTTAAATATCTGGTTCGGCATCTTGTTTTGTATTCTTATGAGCTTGGTTCAAGATACCTTACCGTCTTATTACAACTCGTGCTTCTGTTTTTGCCCCCATGTGAGGGAGAGTGACCAGGTCTCTTTGGTTGTATTCCTGTGACTCTCATTTCTGACCTTTTATAGAAATTTCATATGAATACAATCTACTATTTTCTGGTTTTTTTCAAATGTCTTTTATTCCCAGAGCAGCCGATGGATTACACTTTTTCTCAGGAGTACCTTCTCCTTTTCCTTTAGAGGAGTGTAGTTTTCACAGTAGGTTCTCCTGGCCTAATCTTTTATTTCAGCTGACAGTTAACTGCAGTCATTTGGTCCTATCTCATCCGAAGTCTCCAAGGCCACCAACATCACCTCCCTCTAATGCTGTCTTCCAGTACTTACACCACTCATTCCCGGTGCTTCAAACCCCTTTCTTCCAGGATCCTGGAAGCTATGGTGTGACCTACCAAATGTATCAGTTATGTTTCCCCACGTGAGGATGGGAACTTTCCTCTTGGGACTGACGTTCTCTGTCTTTCCATTTGAGTCCACACCAAGTTCCTGCCTGACTCCTCTTTCTAGTACACTCTCTATGTGACCAAGAGACTTTAGTGGGCTGGGGCATTTCTGTTCCTACTTAAACATGACTTGTAACTCTTACAGTTGTTTATTTCCCTTAATCCTGTAGCCATGTGGGCTATGAATAGCTGTGTTACTCTGTTTAGCTACTTATAGCTCAAATTAGATGTCAGGCTCCACAGTGAGAAGCCAAGAACATTTCAGAAAGCTGTCAGAAGTGAATTCCACTGACAAAGAGTGAGAAGGTTGAATTAATTTAGATTTAAGGAAGATAAGAAGGAAATAGAATTTTGTGTTCTGAATCCTGAGCACATAGGTCCCTTTCCCTATAGCCACAAACACTCTACAATGCTTTAAGAACAAAACACAAATCCCACCTGATTTCCTCTCTCCTCAGCTTTCTAATGAAGCTTGCAAACTTAAGCCAAATATGGCCACATCTAAATCTTTACCAGACAGTATCTTTATTGTGCCACACTTCCCTGCTGCCATTTATTGTCACCATCCCAGGGAGGTCCGTCAAACTTGTTAGCGTTGCAGAATTGCACAGCTGCGTTTGACAGCTTTTTTCTGCCAGGTAGAAAGGAGTAAGTACCCACAATATAACTGCACACATAATTGCTCATACACTAATGCCTGCCAAGGAAATCACACATATTTCTTTTCAGATTTGGTAAAAATGTGCTAAGAAACTAATTTATAGTCAAGTATCACTGAATTGTAGGGTTAATTGCAGTAGACAAGTGCCCAAGGAACTCCATCGTCATGCCCATCACAGAGTGGACTGGCAAAAGCAACAACAAACACCCCACAATCGGTGATGTAATCCTGTGGGGTCACCGCCACGCACTTGTGGTCCATCCCTAAGCAAAATATTATTTAGAAATTCCAGCATGAGGGTGTAGATTATCAACAAGAAACCTGTAGTTGGCTGTGGTCAATATTGTTAAAGTTCATTAGCATGCTGTAGTAATTAAATACTCATATTTAATCTATATGAATTAAATATTCCCACTATAAAGCATAATCCAGGCAGCTCTTCTTTACTAGGTCTAAAATCGTCCATGTGCTACACCACAGTTCCTGAGGATGCCTCTCAGCCTGGGTTCCCATGGTAACGTCCATGATGCTGCTCCTCTGTACAGGAATATCAGAGTGCAAGGCAACAGAACACAACAGAAAGGGACCACATTCTCTTATTGTGTTGTTAGGATTTTTAGTTTTAACTAAGTTGTTTGTTTTCCAGGTTGAATGGAATAGAGGTATAAAACTTACTTTTTCTTGCAATTTCTATGTTAGGAAACCAGTCTAGGTTAGTTTATCACTCATATATAAATTCTCTTACAAAAAGGAAAATGGATACTGGGGATTGGAACTCACATCGTAATACTTCAGCAGCTGGTGCTCTTACCCAGTTAGCTAGCCCACAGGACCCACTTCTCAAAGAACTTTCTCTAAAGATTCAGTTGGTGGCTACTGGGGAAGAGAAAGCCAGTTCTCTTCAGGGTTATGGCCTCTGGTAAGCAACTCACAGGACAGTGGATGGCTCTATCCCCACGCACATATTGGCAGCACTAATTTGGCTCAGTGGGATGAAAACCATGAAACTGGAGTACACGTGTTTGGGAATGAAAAGGGGTTGGGATTGGGAGGAAGAGATCAATGGTAGATTTGATCAAAATGATTTTATGCATCTATAAATTTTCAAGCAATTAAATGATTCATTTTTAAAATTCACAGTGAGATTTCCTAAAACTTCTAGCTAGTACTTCTGCATGAGTTTTCCAAGACAGTGTCATATTTTCTAATATATACTCAAAAACATAAAATATTGATGGCCGGGTCTTTTAATAGATGCATGGCCGATATGTCATATTACTCAACCGAAGAATCCCAATTTCTTCTTTCTTTCTATAATATTTGCCTCTAAAATTTAATCTAACAAGAACTTCAATTTGAAAAACAATATTAAAAAAAACTAAGTCAATAAAAACAATATAGGTTGAAGGAGATGTTCCTTATTCTGATCCCTATTCTAGTATCCAATATCTCGCTTCCAACCTGCTTGCCTTCTTGACTTTGGGGGGGGGTGGACATTAGGCTGCCCACCAGAGTGGACCTTCACATACCCTTCATGAGTTATCATTGCCAAGCCATACCAATCTGCCTCACAGGGAAGGCTCAGCTGTCAGTCTAGATTTTGCGTTCCTGCCCTTAAGCCTGAATCTTCTACAAGCAGCAAAAGGTTGTTGTAATAATATTTTTCTACTAAAGAAGAGCATGGGGCAATAGAATTTTTAAAAGATGAAATGGCAAAATTAATTCACATTCTTCAAATTGCCTGTTGAAAAAACACAGTATATAAAAAGAATATAAATTTAAACAACCTACAGTCTCATTTTATTTAAATACTGGACATTTAAATGCTACGGCTGGACCTGTGAGCTCAGGGGTAGATGTCTCACCTAGCATGTGTGAGGCCCTGGATTTAACCTCTAGTACTGGAGAAAATCTGATATTATCCATCTAAATATATCCTGTGATTTGAGCATCTGACGGCACATTGCTAAGCAGATGTCATATAACCAGTAGTGAGAATAAATGAAATATCTTTTCCCAATGTTTCCCTTCGGTCATTACTACGAATTTCAAAACAGATAAAAAGAACATATTTGATATGAAAACAAACAGAAAACGGAGGAGAGCTGGGTCAAGGGTTAGGGTGACGAGGAAGGGGAATCAACAGTAGCAAATTTTTCTTAGAAATGGCAGAATGATAACTAATGTTAGTTTTTAAAAATTAGATTGAAAATGGCGTACAGTTCCTCCCACTTTCCCTAATACCATTTTTCCAAGTACAGTTACTGAAACCATAAAATAACAGGCAAACTATTAAACTAATATAAAAGCTTCATTTGAATCTTGTCAGTTGTCCTACTTCTTGTCCAAGATCCAACCCAGATTACAAATTCTTTTTTATTAATCATGTCCTTGAGATCTTCCACTCTGCCTTCCTTTAGATCATCCATACACTTTTGAACAACACTGACCCATGATTTTGTGTAGTATCCCTCTACTTCCTATTGCAGGTTTTTTTTCTTATGATCCAAATGAAGTTGTTCAATTTAGGAAAAAAATTACAGAGGTCATATTGTATCCTCCTTGGTTTATAGTATCAAAATACTGACTGAAGAGTCAGCCAAATAATTTGAGTCTGCTTTGAAAAAAATCAACCAGATGAATAACTTCTTTAGGAATATGGAATACAGGTTGAGAAAGAGGCCAAATGGCAATAGCCATACCAAAGTCACCAAACTCAGACACAACTCAAGATGAGCAAGCAGAGATAGATGGCCAGCCAGACATGAGAAGGAAGGATTATTGCATGATTATATGCAGATTGCATGAAGTTGAACCACAGTTCAAAAGAACAATGGTGCAAGACAAAGAGCATCTTTCCCAAGAAACCCTAAAATATGTTCCACACAGCTCTCATGTACGCATCTCGTTCCCATAAGGTAGACCATCTTTGAACTGTCTATAAATATTGCTTATGTAACCCAAAAGCTGTTTATTTTGTTTTTGTTGGTTTGTTTGGGTTTTTTTTTTTTTTTGCTCTAGCATAGATGTGTCTATTCTCTGTAATTAAAATGGACCTAAAACTTTTTTTAAAAAATGGGACAGAGCAGTTTGGTTTGAGAGAGAGAGAAGAGGGAGGGAAGGAGAGAGGAAACATGAAGTGAATGTATAGGGAGGTGGGGGAAATCTGGAAGGAGTTGGGGGAGGGAAATTATGATCAAAACATATCATATAAAAAAATTAAATAAAATATAAATTAATGAAATGTCTATTGGTGATATGGGGAAAAGTATCCAAATGTAATAAAATGAATTTTAAGTTAGAGAAAAATAAATAAAAGTAGTGACTGGCAGCATTCATACAGGAAGGGGATTCACATTTAATCTTCCGATTCTTTTCCTCCACACAGGAATGGATGCCCATGTAACCTTCCAATTCTGTTCCCCGCGCAGGAATGAATGCCCATGTGATCTTCCGATACTGTTCCCCCACGCAGGAATGGGGATGCCCATGTGATCTTCCCATTCTGTTCCCCCACGCAGGAATGAATGCCCATGTAATCTTCCGATTCTGTTCCCCCACGCAGGAATGAATACCCATGTAATCTTCTGATTCTGTTCCCCCACGCAGGAATGAATGCCCATGTGATCTTCCGATGCTGTTCCCCCACGCAGGAATGGATGCCCATGTGATCTTCCGATTCTGTTCCCACTACAAAAAGTTGACGACTAACCACAGATGAACTTAGACACACATACAAATTTTGCAGGGTTGAAACATCTAATCACCAAGTTTGCATCACAATTTCGTGGCCTGCAGAAAATCTCAATTAAAACAGTTCTTAATTCTGCATTAACCTTGCTGACCGCAAATGTTTATTCTTCTGCTTTGTGGAGTCTGTGCTCTTTTGTCAATGTGACCTGATTAATCTCAAAGCTTTCAGGTGCTGCTGAATAGTGTTCTAAATGGTTCAGGGCCCAGGAGCCCCGGAGTGCATGCTTTCCTGGCTGGGTAAATAGTGCGATATTAGAAATTCCTTCTCTGATTTGTTAGCTTAATTTAGGAGGACGTAATTAGTTTTTGAGCCTATTCAACTTTAAATAACTTGTTTTTTTTTTTAACAATGAAGAGTAATTCTTCACTTTCCACCATCTAGATGTGTGCTCTTTAGCCGTAATCTAAATTTTGCTTCTTTTTACAAGTGGATGTTGTTACTGTTCATTAGCGTCCTAGCTCAGGTCATTCTCGCTCTTTCAAAAACAAAAGCTCTGTCAGTGACAACCACGGTGCCTTTCGAAAACTTAAGATTTCTGCTGTGCTGTTCCAGAGTAGAGCGACCATAGTTGATAATCCTTTACCCAGGATTTTTTAAAGCTGGAAGGTTTTGAACATTTCACCACAATAAGGGGCAAATATTTGGAGATGTAGATATGCTTAGTCTGAAATATTGTACAAAATGTACAGATATTAAAACATCATAACACTTTGGCCTGTTCTATGTCATATATACACATACATACACACACACACACACACACACACACACATATATATACACACAAACGCATTCATACATTTGTATACACATACGCTTATCTTTTTTTTAAAGAGCAGCATAGGCTATATTTATTCATTTATTTATTTTGGTTTTTCAAGACAGGGTTTTCCTGTGTAGCTTTGGAGCCTTTCCTGGAACTTACTCTGTAAACCAGGCTGGCCTCGAACTCACAGAGATCCACCTGCTTCGGCCTCCCAAGGGCTGAGATTAAAGGCGTGCGCCACCACCGGCCGGCTCTACGCTTATCTTTTTAAACATTGGTCTGTCTACTACCTTCACAAGTGAAGCAATGAATATGTTTGTTATTGTTATGTATATGCTGTTATATGTCTGTCAACTCTGCGAGTATTTAAAATGAAGCCAGGGGTGGTTTTTAGTAATAGGGAATTGGCTATACTGTAATATTAATCATCCCAAAGTATGAACCCAAATCAGTAATAGATAATTTTAATGTATATATGTTTATAACAAAATTTTATTTTATCATGAATTCTTAAATAATTTTCTTGGAAATATGAAGCAAGCAAACAAATCAGCATCTCGGGAAGAGCAAAACGGATTCTTCCTAATTTCTGAAAAATCAAGGTGGCGAATAAAACCGTGTATAGCAAATTGTCCCCAAGACCTTTCCCATTGTAAATCTGACAGAGATAACCAGTGGCTTTGACCTCCGGCTCCTGTAAGAACGAGTGACTCACTTGCAAAAGAGCCAGAGAGAAGAAATAAGAGAAGGGGGATGGTCTATGAGATGAAAGGTTGCTTAGAAGTTTCATTATGAACTGCTTCTCCATGCTCTTATATACCTGTCAAGGTATTAAACGTGTTAGAAATGTGGATTCGTGCACTGAGCCTCATAAGTGGCAAATGCCCACGATACCATTCTGCCATACATCTATTCTTCTGCTTTAGTTGCTTCTAAAAGACACTGGGTAAGTATCGTCAAGGGAAGAATTTTTAATAGGCAGAGTCTCCATTAGCTTTGGGTACCTGATGAAAACCTCTGCATTGTGAATCCTCTATCTTCCCTTCCGTGAGGATCACATTGGGCCGTAGACTCCTCACGCACTGACCTGAAACTCTACTTGAAATGTCATAAAACGGAAGAAAGTAACTGCATCGGGTCAGCCTTCTAAACCCACACAAAGTTTGAATTCCTAAATCTATAGATCTTTAAAATTCGGGAGTGAGAAATCATGAATCTGTAATTAATTTAATGGCACAATCATCATTCATATGTTCCCATTGAGGCTACGAATTTGCACTCCTGTAAATGGGAAGATGGCAAGCTAGAAACATCCAGTTGGCTTTGGATAACCAGCTTGAGCACTCGTCCCTGGGGAGGACCATTTCTCCTGCTTTCGGGATTCCTTGCGTTCCTGTAGCTTGTTGTCTAGGGCTGGTGACCACGAGAGTCCCCCTCCCATGCTGGCATGTCTTTTGGTGTCATTCTTGTCCACATCTTGTTGAGGCAGTCATGTGATTGTGACTTCATGAGTGTGGATGCCCCGATACTTCTAGGAGACGCAGTGTTACAGAGCAGACTTTTTACTCCTCTGTCTCTTGCGATTTTTCTGCCCCGTTTTCCACAATATTCTCTGAGCCTCGGGAACAGGAGGTGCACAGGGAACATTAAATGGACTAAGCATTTGTTATCTATGTAACAGCAGTGTGAAAACAGGGGCCAGGGGCAAGGACTGGGAGAGAGAAGGTGAGTGTATCTGAGAGGGATGGGAGGGGAGAGGGGATGACAGAAATGACAAAATTATATTTTAATTTCAAAAAATAAAATAAACACAAAAAGATCACAAATCCTCTAATCCAACATTCTACCTCCGAGAATTTATCATTGCTAATATATTCCATAGAAAAGCAATAAAGGGTTTAGTTGGTAGTGTGTCGTGCCCAGATGGTGCCTATTATAGGAAGTTCACCACAATCAATAGGAGATGGTTGCAAACTGCTATTCTGTGATATTTAAATCCTGCAATAATGTTCATACCATTGATACTTTGTCAAATAATATATCAAGCTATATAATAATAAGTGCTTTAATTAAAAATTAGCCCATAAGCGTAGAGCAATTTGAAATATGCTCAACAAAATACAAAATATTCACAGTGGTTATTTCTGTGTGGCACGATTACCCATAATTCTATTTTTTTCCAGTAACTTGGCTTGGTTCATCAGAATATATGTGACTACAATAACACTGTTCAATGTCTCTCAATGTACTACATAGGCATGCAAATGCATACATTGGCTCTCAAATTACATATATAGAATTGGTGTTTAGCAAGGAAAATAAATGTTCTTTGTCAGACTTTCTGGCGAAGCCTCGGGGAATGTGGCTAGCAGAGTTAGACAGTAAAGTCTTTGTTTTAAACAGCATGTTCTTGACAGTAACAAGAATTATAAAGCTATTGATATTCTCAATGTGCATGTACTAAACTTAAGCTTAGAGAATTAGAAATATTCTCAAGAAAACTACATTGGAAATTTTAGACTTTTTTTAAAAAAGTAAATAAATTAAAAAAAATGTATCCAGTAAAAATCCTGGCAGTATCCAAATTCTGACCACTGTGGTAGGAATGGCACTGGCCGCTACTACCTCAGTCGAGAAATTCCGACCCGCGTGGCGGGAATGGCGCGGCCCAGCCCGCTGCTACCCCTATCAGTTGCGAATGTGCAACATCTTCGTTTCATTCACCACAATTTGCTATCCTCAGGAATGTATTCTGAAAATATGGCATTTATTCCAAAATGCTCCTTTCACAACACAAACAAATAAGAGAGCGGCATCCCCTCTGAGGAAAGCGGGTTAGCCTTCTGTACGGAACTGGACCGTGGGAACACGATGAGGCGCGAGCCTCATCCTAGGCAGAAGCAAACAGCCAACCCCCGCGGGAAATCTGTAGGGAAGGGCGATTCGGGTTTAACTGCCAGTTTTCCAGTCAGTGCTATTTACAGCTCCCTCAGTGTGTCTGAAATCCGGGCCACTCCTATAGGTTTTATTCATTTTATTCTGCTTGGAAGACCATTTTTAAAAATCTATGAACAATTAAATTATATTACTTTTTATTAGGAAATTGTGATATCTATTCTTTACTTACTGAAAAAAATAACTTTTTATTTTTCAGAGCTTCCGTATGGCTGGGAAAAAATCGATGATCCCATATATGGAACTTACTATGTTGAGTAAGTCTCTAAGCGTGATGTTAACTTGTACTAATGTGTCATGAGATTGTGTCAGCGTTTCATTTGTTGAGCTTGCGTGGCTAACAGTCCCTTCCGTTCCGTTTTCATCCGAACTGCCTGCAAAGACTCTGGGGGCCATGGCTAGCGACTTCCCGATTCTGCAGCTGGCTGATGGGCCGTTCCTTTTCCTTGACTCACGGTTCTGAAACGTCAATTCAGGAAGTGTGTTCCACACTATCCTCTGAAAGAGCGATGATTAAAGACACTTAAGTGAATGCCTTTCATTTGGAAATCAGAATGTTGGGAGCTGCCTGCTTGTGCAAAGAGATTTCAGATTCAGCTAACTGAATCCGGCCTGCCTTCCCATTGAAGGAAAAGAAAAAGTCTGGGTGCTTTCTCCTTAGAACCCCACAGTATATCTGCAGTGTTCTTCCAGTACACTGGACTTTTATGCTTCATATTGGTTGTTGCATCTCCCTCTAGCCATAGCATGAACTATCTCCATCTACATATTGTGTAACTCAGACTAGAGACTCTACCAATGACTAACTTATTACACACATATTGTTTAAGAAAATAAAACTATATTCATAATTCTCTAACATTATTGTGTAATTTACTTTCAATTACATTCTCCTCTGATTGAGAATGGCTAACTCTTATTCATCACATGGTATTTGTAATGTTACTGCTAATTCTATATGCAATACTATCTTAGAAATCCGGTGTTTGCAAAGCCAATGACTTTCGTAGTGTTTATCAAGACTGAATACTTTTTCCTCTCATCATAAGCCACGTACAGTAATAATGAGGATGCCAAGGGTCGTATATTAATGGCTTCTTACTAAACTGCTCTGTGGTAGCATCCAAGCAGTTACTGGCTTTGTTTAGGTGTCAAGCCCTTCTTGGTGCTGCAGATATTCAGATGAGGGAGCCCTGTGAACCCCACTGCCCTGAGCTCATCCTGCATGAGCACTTGTCTCAATGACTTTGACCCCGCCCATGCTCCTCTGGAGAAGCCCCGAGTTCGGCCCCACAACCCATCATTACATACTCCTGGCTGAGGTGAATCCAGCTCATTTATTATAAATACTCTTCTAAGATAGTGTTTACCCTCTAGTGTGTGGACACTCAACTGATATAAAAGGTAAGGTAAATGCATAGTTATGCCTGATTGCAAAGAAGAGAGATAGGCTGGAAGAGAGGGGGGGAAATCATTTGTAAATGCTTGCACAAACTCTGAGTCCTATTAAAATTGAGGAACATACTTGTTTGGATAGTAATAAGTTTTATTCCTGATAAATTTGACAGTCTACTGAGTAGACTAAGTCCTGGCTTGAGTACTTGTTTGTGTTTGTTTACCACACTTGGGATCAAATCTATGGATTTTCATATTTAGGAAAGTGCTCTACCCCTGATCTCTATACTTACCCCTTCTAAATTGTCTTTTTTTTTTACTAAAAAATTCCACCTCCTCCCATCCTCCCATTTTCCTCCCAGAGCCTGCCCTCCCCCTCCCCCTTCCTCTCCAGTCCTAAGAGAAGTCAGGGTGCCCTGCCCTGTGTGAAGTCCGAGGCCCTCCCCTCCTCCATCCGTCTCTAGGAAGGTGTGCCTCCGAACAGAGTAGGCTCCCAAAAAGCCAGTACATGCAGTAGGATCAAAACAATCTATAGATTCAATGCAATCCCCATCAAAATTCTTCACAGACCTTGAGAGAACAATAACCAAACTTATATGGAAAAACTAAATTGTCTTAATTCACTAGTCGGGCCCCAGCATGCCTCAGCATGTAGCATCTGAAGTCAAGTGTGTTTCCAAAGAATGACACAGGACTGAGATGTGTGAAATGCCATCTCCGTGTAATACATTGACCCGTGACATCAATGAACAACAATCCTCTCCTTAGTCCCAGTGTTGGCAAACTTCATAACGATCCAGGTAACAAATATTCGGGGATTCACAGTTTCTTCTTTTCTAGTGATGTCATTTTCGTGTGTAAGGAACTCTACCACAATGTGTTATCTACAAAGAGGCAAGAGCACAGGCCAGGTCCAATGTGCAAGTCCTAATCTGCTGATCCCTGCCTCCTTCTTCTTATTTTTTTTTAAATTGAAAAAATTTCTGCCTCCTCCCCGCCTCCCATTTCCCTCCTCCTCCTCCCACTCCTCTTCCCCTCCCCCATCCCTGCCTTCTTCTAACTCTTCATATTGTTTCTTCACATCTGACTTCATGAGCTTTAAAACTAATCTCCAGTGTGCAGACAGCATTTAACTTAAGCCCCTCTCCTTGCACTGAACATTTATCAGGACTATGATAAGCACCCACACATCAGAAAGCTGTTTCTACCTACCTGATCCTCATGGGAAGGCCACAGAGGGTAGACTAGGGGTCAGCCATTGCTGATCTTCATGGCAAGGCCACAGAGGGTAGACTAGGAGTCAGCCATTGCTGATCCTCTTGGGAAGGCCACAGAGGGTAGACTAGGAGTCAGCCATTGCTGATCCTCTTGGGAAGGTCAGAGGGCAGACTAAGAATCAGCCATTGCTGATCCTCTTGGGAAGGCCACAGAGGGTAGACTAGGAGTCAGCCATTGCTGATCCTCTTGGGAAGGCCACAGAGGGTAGACTAGGAGTCAGCCATTGCTGATCCTCTTGGGAAGGTCAGAGGGTAGACTAGGAGTCAGCCATTGCTGATCCTCTTGGGAAGGTCAGAGGGCAGACGACTCTCGCACTCAGCCATTGACTTGCATAGGTCTACAACCCTAAAAAGAAACTCTGTTAAGTTTTTACTCCGAATTGCTTCTTACTGGTTTTTAATTACGTTATGCTCCTCTATTTCTCTCCTTCATTTTCCGTTTATCACAGCCATGGGTAAAAACCTATCCAGAGTTCAATCATGTTAGTCCACTGTCAGAAAAAATGAGTCTGGTAACTCCAGGTTTCAAGTGATTTCAGGTCAGCTAGAGAGTCAAAGTAGCTAAACTTCCCTCGGGTAGATCGAGCTGTGCTATTTCCCATATCCTTGTTATTACCCGACTCGAGAGAGTGTACCAACTCTAGTCACTAGGTATGTCTGGCCAAGCAGAAAATTGAGACGACAAAGCAGCTAGTCTAAATACGCAGGTCACATTAAGTATAAAATAATCAAATATTTTCTTAAAAATTAATCAGCATATTTTAATGTCTCAGGTTACTGTATATATGTACATCTTATCGTATGATATATATATATATATATATATATATATATATATATATGAAAGAGAAAGTTGTGTGTGTGTGTGCTGCCTGAAGAAATGTCTTCCATCAAAACAGAGAATTGGTCATGTATTTTTATTAGAGTATATCTATTTACATGATTTTTTTTCAACTGTGTATCATCTCCAATATGCTGCCATTGGCACAGGCGCATTTTGGCTCTGAAAGCAGTCCTGCTCATGAAACTTATCAGACAGAAATACAAACAGAGGCCAGGTGGCACTTTTGGTGCATGGTCTGAGATTGCTGTGGGGTGGGGAGGGACGCCACGTACCTTCTTGAGGTATTTTATGCAGAAAAGTAATCCATTTCTAGTCTAAGTTAACTTATCAACTTTTCTAGTACAGATATAAATAATAAAATAACAATTTTGAGGTTTCATCCTGTGCTAGAGGGCTTGCCAAGCACGTTCAAGGATCTAGGCCTAGTCTACACCACCACCACACACACTCCTTACATTAATATACCATTCATAGTTACAGAGATAACATTAATGTAAGCATTTTTACAATTGTGGATTTAATTAATTTTTAAAAGCAGGGTTATCAAATGGTCAGCCCTGAAGACATACATACAAGGAATAGTATGCAGACAGAGCTGGTTATATTTAGGAGTGTACATATAAGCTTGTAATAGCAATAAGTGATATAAGGGGTCACGAATTTGAAGCGAATGGAGAGGGAAAAAGAAGGGAGTTTGGGGGAAGGAAAGGAAAGGGAGAAATGTTATAATTAAATTATATTCTCAAAAATAAAACTAATAAAGACAAAGTTACCTTTATAAATCTTTGTAAATTTATGCCCAAGAAAATATTGGCTCACTAATGCTGCTAATGGCATTGGTGGCAGTGGGGAGTGATTTTTTTGTAGCGTTCCCACTTTTTATGACCAATCATACATCCATTTATGCAGTTATAAGTACTGGTTACAAAGTAATGAAGAGCAACTGTTTTGTCCAATTGTTTATGTTAAAAACACAACCTACACCCCTAGACACTAGAGGGACGGACACCTGAGCAGTCAGTGACTCTTCATCCAGGCAAGCAACAGCTCAGGGTAGAAGCTACACAGTGGATTCTGCCCTCTCCAGGAATGGCAAGTTGAGACCAGTCCTGGGCATTTAGCCCAGCTGTACTTACACACCTATTCCTGCCAAACAACGTGGCCAGGCATAAAGGAATTCCAGCAATCAATAGCAAAGTATGTTTGCACAGCTAGGATGCTGCAAAGCCTAGACTACACAGGTTTTAACCTCTCTACTTACCCCGTATGGCCTAATTTTGTCCTGAGTAAATTGATTTTTAAATATTGTGGGTATACTGTATCCAAGAGCCAGGAGGAAGAAGTCCTCCTCCTCATTATCATCCCCTACATACACACAGAATAATTACTATCTGTTCAATATACAGTGTGTGCCGTGAACTGGGTTCTTCTACCACACTTACCACACTCTGCAGTGATGACAAAGTGGAGGAAACCCTTTCCAAAGAAGCTGACTCCCTAGGAAGCACACACCATTGACCCTGGGGCTAAAATGTGGGCAGAGGGTGTTCGGCTGAAGGGCCCAGACTCCAGATTCTTGTGAATCATGCCTCTCATAAATTTTGTACATACAACCCATAATATTCCATACAAGCCTTTGAGTCTCAACCCTAGGAAGATGGGACTCCTACAAGAACGTGATGACTCCCCTCTAGATCTAGAACAATTCCACAGCAAGATGCTCAAGGCTAGAAGGCCATGCTCCCTATCAAGCCCATGAAATGAGCATTGTGAGCCACCAGGTCCATGCCCGATACTGTGAAAAGGGTTCCCAAAGCAGTATAGAAACTGGAAACGAGACCCGAACCAGAAGAAAAAGCCCCTGGCTTCGTGGGGCCAGGTCAGGGAGTGTGGGACACTTGTTCACAGCACACAGAACTGTGTGGTACAGCGGGCCCTATCAGCATCACATCTCATGTCATCTGCAAGTCAGACAGTAGACTGAGCTCTATTCTAAATGCCAGCCAAAAGAAGTAAAGCCAAGTTTTCCTGATGGACACCAAATCCATGCTAGTGCCACACTTAGTGATGTATTAGAAAGTCCTGAAGCTGCTAACCAGAAATGTAACTGTCACCGTTCATAAAGGAAGGGAAAAATTAATGCAAAAAGTGCAAACCGTGACACTGAACAGCTGTGACTTTTGTACAAATGTGGATTTCTCGCCTCTTTTGTGAAACTATGTCTGCTGGGTACATTCTGGTTTTAATGGCAGTTACACAATTTACTTAAGCAGCTAATCCAGAAGACACAGTTTCTTGGGATGGCTTTCCTGCAGGCTGCCTCCCCTGGCACAGAGAGAGAAGTCAGCCATAGAATGACATTTAAAATCGTCGCGGGCTCTGACAGATGTGATTTTCATGCAAAGGTCTGAAAAGCTTCTCACATGATGTCACACACACACACATCTGCTGCTCTAAGACATGGTTCACGTGCAGTTGCCGAAAGGGCTGCCTGATATCGTCAGGGAGAGCCGAGTGTTAGGGGGAAGTGCGCCCACTTTCTGATGAGCATTTGTCATGATGTAGGGACGTGGAAAGTGGCTTGAGAAGATTTTATCCCATCATATGAACGTTGCTCTCCTGAGTCATTTTCTAGATTTTCCAAGGGGGGAAAAAGTCTCCTAGCTTAAAGCTTTTCTTTAAAGTACACATGTAAAATACGCACAGTTAGAAATAAGCAAAGAATGTGCTTAAAAATCTCGCTCTCTAATTGTCTGGATGCTGGACAGTGCTGTTTCAGTTTCTAATTGTCTGGATGCTGGACAGTGCTGTTTCAGTTTCTAATTGTCTGGATCTGGACAGTGCTGTTTTAGTTTCTAATTGGATGCTGGACTGTGCTGTTTCAGGTGCTAATTGTCTGGATACTGGCTGTTACTCTTTCAGGTTCTAATTGTCTGGATACTGGACGTTACTGTTTCAGGTTCTAGTTGTCAGGATACTGGCTGTTACTGTTTCAGGTTCTAATTGTCTGGATATTGGCTGTTACTGTTTCAGTTTCTAATTGTCTGAATACTGGCTGTTACTGTTTCAGGTTCTAATTGTCTGGATACTAGACGTTACTGTTTCAGGTTCTGATTATCTGGATACTGGACATTACTGTTTCAGGTTCTAATTGTCTGGATACTGGATGTTACTGTTTCAGGTTCTAATTGTCTGGATACTGGACGTTACTGTTCCAGTTTCTAACTGGATACTGGACATTACTGTTTAAGTTTCTAATTGGATACTGGACGTTACTGTTTCAGGTTCTAATTGTCTGGATACTGGCTGTTACTGTTTCAGGTTCTAATTGTCTGGATACTGGACGTTACTGTTTCAGGTTCTAATTGTCTGGATACTGGACGTTACTGTTTTACTTTCTAATTGTCTGGATACTGGACTTTACTGTTTCAGTTTCTAACTGGATACTGGCTGTTACTGTTTCAGTTTCTAATTGTCTGGATACTGGACGTTACTGTTTCAGGTTCTAATTGTCTGGATACTGGACGTTACTGTTTCAGGTTCTAGTTGTCAGGATACTGGCTGTTACTGTTTCAGGTTCTAATTGTCTGGATACTGGCTGTTACTGTTTCAGGTTCTAATTGTCTGAATACTGGCTGTTACTGTTTCAGGTTCTAATTGTCTGGATACTGGACGTTACTGTTTTACTTTCTAATTGTCCGGATACTGGACATTACTGTTTCAGTTTCTAACTGGATACTAGACTGTACTGTTTTAGTTTTATTCACCTCTTAAATATCAAGAATATCTTTGATGCTTTTAAATACATATTCAAGAAATAAATGTTTTCCCCAATGAATAAATGAATGTAACTGAAGATGCAGATCAGACGTGACGCTGAGAAAAGGCCTCAGCATCTCAAGTGGACTCTGAATTGTGTGACCAGTTTCTGGACCTCTCGGTTACTGTTTCTCACACGTATGTGCTGCACAGTTAGTTACTTGGCATGTGAGATCTTGGGGAGACAGACTGTAGCAAAGGAGGAAGGACGAAGAGAAAGAATACAGAATGGGCAGTGGGGAGGGAAAAGCATTTATCGCACATGCCATAAGCACTCAGTCTTTGTAGGTGACCAATCTGATTTCCTCTTCCCCTGAGACCTGTGGAGTCTGGGTCATTATCCCACTTCATAGAACAAGAAGCCAATGCACAGATGCTCTTACAAGGCTAAAACACTAGGCATTTTCCTTCCAGAGTTAGCATGTAGCACAATTTGTCATAAGTGTCCAAAATGCTACTTTTAGTTTAGCTTATACTGCTAAGAATAATTGTGTGTGTGCATGTGTTTTTCTTTTGGTAACACTTGATTTTCCAGTGATTTCATGATTACAATATAACACACAAAGTGAACAATTCTATGGGAAATTTTGATTTGTAAAGAAACAAGTAACTTACTGTAATGGCCGGAAATTTCTTTACCATTGGTGGAAATTCTGTAAGTCACACGATACTGCCAGAGGGTAAGGCTGCAGGTTCCAGTGATGTACACAGGGAAATTAGAGTGCAAAATTACCTAGCATGTATGTCATCTTAAGTAGCTGGGCATCAGTAGTGATAATACAAGACACACCCTCTGTAAGACAGCAGCTTAGTGTCCAGCATGCCTCCACCTTCATTATCCAGGTGCCAATCACCACGTTTACGAATGAGGAACCCAATCTCTGAGGTCTCCAAGGGCCAGTAAGACTGGGCTAAGCCACGTAGAACAAGACAGGCCCCAGTAAAACAGCTGCTTTAGATGTTGTCCAAATTTTGTACTTGACAAAGTGTTTTCTTGTAGTTAGTGAATGACCTTGGAGCAAAAAGCTTTGGAGTTAGACAAGAGGCACTACCAGAAGAGAAATGATTGCATATGCTTTCTGTGGGTATATACTAGAAAGTCACGGTGTCTACATGTGAAAACATACCCATTCTATAATTAGGTGCTTCTCCTTCCTTCTTTCTCTCTTGCCTTCCTACCTCCTTTCTTTCCTTCTGTACTAAGGACTTTCCTTTTTGCTCTCCCTGCTTGACCCATGTGGATTTTATGGTTTTGTGGACCAGTTCCTTCACCCTGAAGAAGGCAAAGATTCGCGCCTTCTGAGAGAGCTGTCCATAGCTTAGTGAGGAACACAAACAGTATTTTTCCACAAATAACTTTCATAGTTTTAATAGATGTTACCTCAATGGCAAAAGAAAAGGAAATTTGCTACATCAGGTTTTTTCTGAGACTATTTTAAGGGTTTTTTTGGGAATTTCAAACATAGTTATTCACATCATTTCCATAGCAACCCTTCTCCTCCAACCCCTCCTATGGCCTTTTCCTCCCTCTTTTTTAATTATTATTTTTGCATATATGTACATATATACCTATATCTACTGTTATTGTGCTAATGCATATTGTAGTAATACATAACTATCTATTCAGTGTTGCTCATCTGTATGTGCATTTAAAGCTGACTGCCTGGGATGGGACCTGTCAGGGAGTTCTCTGGAGAAAGCCAGTTTTCCCTTTGAGCAGCCAAGAACAGCTGTAGCTCTTCGTCCAGGAATGGGGCATTGGGAAATTTTCCCCACTCATGCTGGTGTGTCAGCCGGTGGTGTCATTATTCAGGTCTTGATTATGAAGTCTTACTGTTGCGATTCCATGGTTGGGGCTCCCCTTTCATAGGCATGGAATAGATAGAAGACTATCTCAGCAGGCATCCTGGTTGGGTTCTTAGGACTTTTCTGCATCTTTTTCTGGGGGTTTTCCTGAGCTTCGAGTTGAGTAGTTGTGTCAAGTTGCATCATTTGGGGTTGAGCACCACACATTACTTGTCAAAGAAGAGTATGTACAGCCACATTGCTGTTTGCTTGAGTTTAAGCATTTTTAATGGAATTAAACGAAGCCCTCATTTAGGTACTTTTGGAGAAGCGGAACACGGGCAAATATTGTAATAGTTATACAGTGACCCTGGGTGGTAGCCAGCAGGCAGGGAAAACTCCTGCAGTGGCAGCTGTATGAGGTACACCAACCCCGATTGTCATCAGACCAGAGACGGGGTCAGATATACCAAGGGTAGCAAGAGACAGCACACTGTGCTGTGCTCAGCACGTTCCCTCCTACTCTATTGTGAAGAAAGAGAGAACTGTGGAGATGCAGGGGTGGGGGTTGTTGCTTAAGCGAATTGCAGACAACTTTCCTAGCTGGGTATGAACTGTGTGGAAAGTGGCATTTCTGCACAGAGAGGACCTATGAACCTATGGGGTCTTGCTATCCCTCCTGCAGGACGAGGGACCCACCTCCAGAGAGCTGGCTGCTGAGGTAACTCAGAGCATGATGCCAGCATCTTTCTTGGGCTCGCTCTCTTTGCCTCTTGCCCATGCAATGTGATAAGTAGGTCATGGTTCTATTCGTGGGCAGCTCTTCCACCTCACAAATTCTCCCCAGACTGACTGAGCTGCCTTCCATGCAGGAGCAACAGATTATCTCTTGCTAACATTCTGTCATGACAGACTTCAGAATCATTTCTCAGTCTAAAAATCAGTTCTGTAGTTTGCAGATGAAGTGAAAATTGCATAGAGTCAAAATTTTCCTGAAGTTTCCCGAGATCGTGTGGTGTTAGAGACTTGCATACTGAAAGAACAGAATTCTTTCTAGAATTAAAGTGGCTTTTGGGTGTTTGGTCCTCTTGGTCTTCCATAGCTCTAGAAGAGGAACCACATTTAGCATGGAGAATGCCAACATTATTAGAGGTCAGAGAGAACCTGGACAAACTGAAGAAGCAGAAACTGATGTCATTTTTAAGAGGCTCTATACTTGAATAAGACAGGTGATGGCCACTAGCAAGACAGACCGTAACACCACGCCAGCCCACATGAAAGATGTGATTCACGTCTCCATTAATTCGGAGATGTTTTTCAAAACCCCTTTTCTGTGTCCTGGATTATGATGTCAGTTTAGGTTACAGCCCTGTGTTTCTGACATTTGAATACATGGCTCAGCACCAAGTTTCACTGATCTCTCTCACCCTGGTCTGGTAAACGAATGGTTTAGATTGGTTTATTACTATGATCTCTTGCAGTTCAAGGAAGATTCTCTGCCTCTTGTGTTAGCATGGATAAACTTGGCCATTTTCCTGTATTAAGCCTTATTATTTTCTCATTATAGCTGTAAATGAAAGCATGCTTAAAAACTTTTGAAGTATTTGAATTCAAGTTCTACTTTTGTTTATCTAGATGGCAACCTATATCACCAATATTTTATGCTAGTGCTTAAATGATAGTTTATGGAAAGACCACTTCCCTAAATGGTGATTTGTTACAATAGACTGTGGAGAAGAGCAAAAATGGACTTGATATACAGAGTATACAGAGACATAAGATTGCTAAAATTATTACTTAAAAGGAAGATAGATAAAAGATACATTTATAGACGAAATTTAGGGTAAGAAGAATACTTTTAAGATTTATTGTTTTATTTTTATTTGTGTAAATATTTTGCCTGCATGTAAGTCTATATACAACATGCACACAGAACCCATGAATTCCCGAAGAGGGGGACAGATACCCTAGGACTGGGATTCCAGACTTTTGTGGAGGCTATGTGGGTCCTGGCCCTCTTAAGTGCTGAGCCAGCTCCCCAGCCTCAAGAAGAAAACCTTATACACTATTAGCGTGGATATATTAGAGGGGAGTGTCTTTCCATTTTTAAGAATAAAAGCAACATTGTTAAGTGCTACTTTTTCATACTGATTAACAGATTTTCACCTTTAACTAGATGAAATGATTTTAGGACAGATTGAGCCCTTGCTATAACAAAAAAAAAAGCATGAATCCCCAAGAAATTTTCCATCAAATTTTATTTTTTCTTTCAACCTAAGAAAAATGAGTTCAAGATCTGTCACAAACACAACTGTGTTTCATGGCTGGGCCTGAGTAACCTAAGGTGACAGAAACACCATTTTCTGGGTAAGCATGTGTTTAGTGATTTTACATAAACTTAGTCTAGAAGAAACTCATCAGTTTGGCCCATAGCCCCAACCCAACTACTCAGGAGGCTGAAGCAAGAGGATGGGAAGTTTGAGGTTGTATCTGAGCATCAAAGTGAGTTTATAGCCAGTCTGGACAACTTAGTGAGACCCTGTCTCAAAATATAAAGAAAGGGCATGGTTGTCACTCATTGCTAGGGCATTCGCCTTGAATCTGTGAGGTCCTGCTTGTATTGTCCACTGCCATAAAAAGAAAAACTCATAAACTCACCATTATTGTTTTTAAATGCTTATTAATATATTAACTACTGACTTTATTATAATGCAGATGCCTTAGTTATAGAGGTTACCAAACTCCCTTATTTTTACAGAGAGTGACAGGTAAGATGATAGGAGGGATTGCCCATCTTGTTTTCTGTCATATTGCTAGGAACGTAGTTCGATACATTGACTTCGTATGTAATCTCCAGGGAGGTCCTCTTGACTTAGCAGCTATTAGTGGTGATGATGATGATGGTGATGGTGGTGATGATGATGGTGATTATGGTGATGGTGGTGATGATGATGGTGATTATGGTGATGGTGGTGATGATGGTGGTGGTGATAGTGATGATGATGATGGTGATTATGGTGATGGTGGTGATGATGGTGGTGGTGATAGTGATGATGATGTTGATGATAATCATGATTATGGTGATGGTGGTGATGATGATGGTGATGATGGTGGTGATGATGATGTTGATGATAATCATGATTATGGTGATGGTGGTGATGATGATGGTGATGATGGTGGTGATGATGATGTTGATGATAATCATGATTATGGTGATGGTGGTGATAGTGATGATGATGATGGTGGTGATGATGATAGTGATGATGATGATGGTGGTGGTGATAGTGATGATGGTGATGATGATGATTATGGTGATGGTGGTGATGATGATGATGGTGGTGGTGATAGTGATGATGATGATGGTGGTGATGATGATAGTGATGATGATGATGGTGATTATGGTGATGGTGGTGGTGATGGTGGTGATGATGGTGGTGGTGATGGTGGTGATGATGATAGTAATGATGGTGATGGTGGTGATGATGATGGTAATGGTGATGATGGTGGTGGTGGTGATGATAATGATGGTGATGATGATGGTGATGGTGAAGATGGTGGTAGTGGTGACGGTTCTTATGGTGATGGTGGTGGTAGTGGTGATGGTTGTTATGGTGATAGTGGTGGTGGTGGTGACGGTGATAGTGATTGCTGAGACATATAGTCTATACTGGTCTTCAGTTTATGACTCCCTGTTTCTGCCTTCAAAGTGCTGGAATTATAAGCCTGCATCACCATTCCCTCTCAGTGGTTACCACTATTAAGCATATGGTATGCATTAGGTGATTTATAAAACTCATTTAACCATCACCATAATGCTTTATGACAGATGCTATTATTTCTATTTTACAGAAAAACTAAAAAATAAAGGCAAGCCATCAAGCTGGCAGGAGTCACACTGCAATTTGAGACAGGGATTAAGAAACTGACTGTCCTCGTTTCACACTTGATTCCCAGACCCCAGATAATCCACACATTACGTTAGCTTCCGTTTGTACTCTGCTTCATCTTTAAACATGCTCATGTTTTTTTAATCTAATTTCCCTCTCAAAACAGCCCTGTGAAGAGAGTGGGGTATGTGCGAGAGAGGCGCTTGGAGTCTGGGAGCATGAGGGACCTTCTCAGGAGCAGGCAGACTACTGTGCATCTTCACAGCACACTCTTCAGTGAAGCCTTAGGCCCCGTGCTCTTTGCTCTC
Organism: Microtus oregoni; assembly: GCF_018167655.1. Classification (NCBI taxonomy): domain Eukaryota; kingdom Metazoa; phylum Chordata; class Mammalia; order Rodentia; family Cricetidae; genus Microtus; species Microtus oregoni. The sequence goes on along the minus strand of NW_024543077.1, from coordinate 6,713,492 downwards.
AGAAATGAGAAAGTGGATGGCTCAGCAGGTCAGGGCTGATGGGACTTCGCCCACTGCCACTCACTTGCAGTCACACTTGAATAGGGACCACCTTCCCAAGCCTGACAACAGGAGCTTGATGCCTAAAACCCAAACGAGGAAAAAGATAACTACCTCCCACAAACCCTCCTCTGATCTCTACATTGTGTTGTGGCATAAGTGCTCAACACCCACAAAATATAAAGCCAGGCAGTGGTGGTGCACACCTTTGATCCCAGCACTCCAGAGGCAGAAGCAGGTGGATCTCTGTGAGTTTGTGGCCAGCATGGTCACAGAGAGACTTCCAGGACATCCAATGCTACACTGAAAAACGCTTGTCTTGAAAAACCAATACCAAACCAAGCAAAAACAAACTCCATGGTGATTTTCAACACAAATACATGGATACCTGTTTAGCAATGATTCTACCTCCCACGCAGCCACAAAGTCCTATAGCAGCCCCCGTTATGAACAGGGAGAGAAGAAAGGAAGATATGAATGACTCAGGCTTCCCAATCACATTCACAAAACACACTCATATTCCCCAGGTGCGGTGGGAAATAATAAACAAACATTTGCAGGAATGAAATTATTACTTCTCTGTAGAGTTGTGGAGAAACCATTTAAAAGGCAGTATTCAATTACTGTGGTAAATAGTTCAAAGTAACATGTATTAACTTCTCTATCCACCCAAAGCTCATATTTTGAAATAATGTATTTAAAACATTAAGCTTCAATCTTGTGCTTTTAAATTTTAGCTTTTTAAAGCACTATAAGACATGGTTTTATTATACATCAAACCTATTTTATAAATCTCCTGTTTTGCTGCTTTCAATCCCCTGCCAAACCACATACTTGATCATCATTGTCCCTGCCTGCAGTCTCTAACATAGTAACTAGCAGAGATTTTAAAAATCAGTATTTGATGGATTTTGCTAACTGGCATTTTGGAAGTACTTCTATCTGGGCACTGCACAACAATTCCAAAGTCTGATATTATGTCAATGCCAGATTTACATATGGAAAATTCTGAGGTACAAAATGCATAAACGATGTCCCTAGGTCACACACCACAAAAGTGACAGGGACAGAAGTGAATGTCATCAGCCAGACTGCAAAGACAAAACTCTTTCTGTTGTTGTTTATGAAGATTTATTTGATGTGTGTGTGTGTGTGTGTGTGTGTGTGTGTGTGTGTGTGTTTGAGAGTGTGTGAACACTCCAAATGTGTAGACACTTGTGGAGTCCAGAAGAGGGTGTCAGATCAACATGAGTCGTAAATGGTTGAATCACCCAGTGTGCATGGTTGTTAGTAGCCTAACTAGGTCCTCTCTAAAGGTAGCAAGTGCTTAACCAGTAACCTCTCCCCAGCCCCAAGACAAAGCTCTTAATTCTACTGCCCTCCCTTCTTGGAGGAGAGCTGACCCAGAAGGGCCCTCTGGGGCTATTATTCTCCCTTAGCTTTCAAAGCATTGAGTAATATTTATCCATTTTCAAAGTCATTTTTATTCTTTTTATTGAGACCCAATGGCATTGAAAACATCACGAATTGTTCTTAAAACTCTTCATAAAAATGAATAGTGTGTAGACCAAGAGATGCAGTGTCTGTTTTGCTACCAGTAGTGTGGCATCTTTGTACTCAAGTCAAAAGAGGCAATGACAAATAAGTAGGGACTCTTGGGAGGAGCCAGAAAAAGTCGTGGGAACACTAAGATTCCAGGAAACGCATACTTTTCTAAGTACCTCCAGAGGACTTCAAAGGGACAAACTTGCAGAGAAGCAGAAGCCAAAGGAGCCCTTGTGGGCTGGAGGAAGAGTGGCTGTCTCCCTGGAGCCCCCAAAGCCTCTTCCAGTGTGGCGCTCACCCATGTGAGCATGTCTATCATGATACCAAGCAGCTCTCCTAGTTAGAAATTCCTCTGAGCCAAATACCTTACTACAAAAAAATGTAAGTTTTTTCCCCATAGAATTTACATGTCTGGAAAGTTTCTCAGCCCTAAAGGATCACATGGGTATTTACTCTAATGAAAGGTAACTGTGTCTATAAACAAGCACTACCTTTCACATCCAGTTCAACTGTCCCAATATGTACTTGGTGGAGGTGTGAAATGGGAAAACATGAGCATCCATCAGCTTTCATAATATCTGACTCCGTCTAAGCGTTTATTCAAGAAATCTTTTCTGGGCACTGCCTATCACAGGCCTTGAGACAATAATCATTGCCTCAGCCATAACGAGATATTGAATGTGTCTATTTCAAATGCAACTGAAAGTCATGATTCCCTCTTCCATGTTGACTCAAAGATCCAGTTCTCAATTGTCCACTGCATTCAAGATGATAAAATTAATGTCCACCAAAGTCAAAATGACTCTAATGAGGATAAAATTAGGTGTGTGATGACCTAGGAAAACAGACAGATAACAGGTAGGCTATGGAAGACTCAATACTTCAGTTGATTTCAAAGATACATCTTGGTGTTTTGGGGGTTTTGGTTTTTAAGTCTCTGGCATATATTTGAAAACCATTAATATTCTTACCATATAGTTGTTTAATGAACTTTAGTTTCCACCTCTTTATTTGTTTTTACTCTTGGGGCCCACCACCTAGCTCCCAAACAAATACGCAGAGACTTAGTCTTACTTGTGAATGCCCAGTTTCAGATTGCCTTGTTCTAGCCAGTTTTCCTAACTTGGCTTTTTATCTTACTTTGCTCTATTCTACATTTTACCTTACTTTGTTCTTTTTTTTTTTCTGATTTTGATTTTTCGAGACAGGGTTTCTCTGTGGTTTTGGAGCCTGTCCTGGAACTAGCTCTGTAGACCAGGCTGGTCTCGAACTCACAGAGATCCGCCTGTCTCTGCCTCCTGAGTGCTGGCATTAAAGGCGTGCACCACCACCGCCCGGCTCTTACTTTGTTCTTTATTCTACATTTTGTCCCTTCTTACTCCCTGCCTGGTTGTGTGCCTGGTTGTGTGGCTGGGCGGCTGGCCCCTGGCGTCCTCCTCTCTTTTCCTTTCCTCACTCCACCTCTTCCTTCTCTCTTCTCCTGCTTATCCTGTCTCCCCAGAAGCACTGCCTCTTTCTCTCTCCTGCCTCGCTATTGGCCATTCAGCTCTTTATTAGACCATCAGGTGTTTTAGACAGGCAGAGTAACACAGCTTCACAGAGTTACACAAATGCAGCATCAAAGAATGCAACACGTCTGTACATCATTAAACTAATGTTCCACAGCATGAAAGAATGTAACACATCCTCAGCTAATATTCCACAACAACAAGTAGTTAAGTGTCTTTTGGTGTGTTAAATGTGTGGGACACAGCAATAAATACCACGCGGGGTCTTACGTTAGCGTTCACAATGTAGGAAAGCACAGAAGCGTGATGATCCGTCATTAAAGTGCCCAAATGAGGTTGGTAGAACCACGACATTCACTGTTGTAAATATTAGGACCATTTAGGGCCCTACGATGCTGCTTCACAGAAACCTCCTCACCAAAGACTCGAAGAAAAAAGCCCAGAAAACTCAATCACAGGAAGTCTTAAGGATATAATCCATGTCCTTGCGGACATGGGTTTGTCTTAAATATTCTAAAGGGAGTAGCTGTTTCTGCTCTCTTGTTAAGTTAGCAGTTTGAAAGTTCAACGTTGATTTACAACGCAACTCTAGTAAACAACTAGGACTCTGTGATGCCAGTCTTCTCTGTTTATCTCTCACCTAGATTCAAATAACCTTACCTGGATTGTTGTTTACTTATTGTTCTTTAGAAATCTCTCAAATCTTCTCACTGAGGATGTAATAAAGGATCCATTTGAACTCAACTAAACATTCCCCAGAAGAAGCATAATGCTGTCTAGAAAGGCCTCTGTGACCGGCTTAGGAAAGGGCTGGGGACATAGGAATGATCTTACAATGCCTCTGCCAGCATCATCATTAATATTAGCTGTAGTAAATAACAACCATTCCAAAAACACAAGATGGCACTTTACAGATGTTAGGTTCTTCCAGCTGTCTGCACTTTGCAGACACCTCTTACCCTCAGCAGTCATGAAGTCAATGTTAACGTCCCCATTATATAGATAATGGTAGCGTTGAATCAGCTCACTGTTTTATAACAAATCATCTAAGACTTACAAGAGAGAAAGGGTTTTTTTTTCCCCCTTGAGTTTCAGAATCTGCTCTTTCTGACCATCTGTCCGTATTGTGCCAAGCCTGTGATGACGTGGTATATCACAATGAGAGAGGCAGAGGAGGCCACTTCTCCTCATGGCCAGGAAGTAGGAGAGGAAAACCTTTGTTTCAGACTTCCTTGTGAGGGCATGCCCCAGTGATCCAGGACCTATTGAAGGTCTCCACCACTCCCTATAGCAACAAGCTGAGGACCATCCAAGGTTTTGACACACAAGCCTTCTCAATCTGTAAGAAAGATACAGATGATCAAAGAAAGGTTAGAAGTTGTCCCAAGATGAGACAAGAATTCTTTGATTAAGTATCACACTATGGATGTAGTAAATGTTACTTGAAAAAAAAATGACTTTGAAAGGAGTATTGCCTATGAGAATTGCCCCAAGTATGTCCAAAGCAAAGGACACCCAGGGTAAAAGAGCCAAAGATAAAGCTACAATATCATGTCAGGGAACCTTGAAGGATTTTACTGACAAAGTTACCTGAGGATAGAAAGGAGAAGGAGCCTCCATCTCCAGCCTTCCTGATGCACAGTGACTCCAGCTTGAAGTTTTCCCAACAGCTTTTTGAAGCCCACAGAGCAGAGAGTAAGAATCGTTAAGAAAGAGCATTCCTAAAACCGCGCCTTTTCCTTTAAATAGAATGAGATTGGAGCAAGATTCCCGTGTTTCCTAGGTCCCCCACAAAGACTGTCATGATGGCGGTGATGGAAGAGATTAAAATATTGACAGGGCAGTGAAGGTGATGCGCATGATAAGAGCCGCTAGAAATCCCTGAACATGTCGACGTGAAAGCTGATGTGCTGTCAGCGGTTACATTTCATTCCCTCAACCACTGAAGTAAACAGTATTGTGCCCATTTTGGAGGATAGTTTACTGAGACTCGAGTTTGACAAGCTACCCAAAGGTTACTCAGCTACGCAGGAGCTAGATCGGAATGCAGGTCTGAGTGATGCTGAAATTGTCAGAGTGTCTGCCACCCCCCCCCACAAGGAAAGCAATAGCTACAGCGCGGTCATCATTCTTACCAATCACCTCACCAGACATCTGATACATAATACAAGAGTGGTTGAGAGTTTATTTTAGCTCCTCTCTTCTCTGATGTGTAGCCTTAGGAAGTAAAATAGATGGAGCTTGTATGTGTGTGTGTGTATGTCAGAGAGAGAGACAGACAGACAGAGGAGAGAGGGAGAGAGATTGGGGGGGGAGAGAGAGAGAGACAGTGAGCGTGCGCGTGCGAGAGAGGTAGAGAAGGAGAGAGAGAGAGAGATGGGGGAGAGAGGAAGAGAGGGAAACAGAGAGAGGGAGAAAGAGAGGGAGGGAGAGAGAGAGGGGGAAGAGAGAATGTGTGTGTACAGGCATGTCATGTTAACTATATGTACTTGCCAATTTGAAATCACATATTTTATGCATGTAGAATGCATGTCGATAAGAAACCCTCTGCAGAAAGAGACACGATGATTACATTCTAGAACTTCACCGGACTGGGCATGTGGTCTGTCTAGAATAAGTCACTGACCTGTCTGTGTACTGTCGTGCTAGTTCATTTGTATTCTAGTAAATAAGCTGGCCTGAGGATCAGAGAGTCAAACTGCCCCACCAGTCATACAGACCAGACAGCGGTGACACACACCTTTTAACCCCAGAAGCCACACTAGTTTGCCATAGAAACTGGGCTGTGCACGCCTTTAATCCCAGCCCTGGAGAAGATTATAAAACAGAAGGAGACAGCTCTCAGGCACAGTCTCATTCTCAGATTCCTGGAGGCAGGATCGCCACTTTCCGCCCGAGGTTGCGGTAAGAGCCAGTGGTTGCCTGCTTTGCTCTTTGGGCCTCCAGGCTGAACCCCAATGTCTCTGTGTTTTTATTCATCGTGCATCTGTGTCCCTATGTCGTTAATTATGGGAGCCACATGCAGTTAGCTGTCAGCCCCTCTTAGAACCCTTCTTGCACCATGCTTTCAGAACACTTAAGAGCCAGAGATCGCTGTTCATGGCAGCCCCTCTTAGACATCTACGCCCTGGAGACAGAGAGGTGCCGCCACCACTAGTCAGCAACGCTGCTGCCAGCTCTCCGCTCCTTAAACAACCTGTGATATAAGCACGCATATTTTCCTGGGATTAGCTGGGCTACCGTTGCTTCCCGTCCCTCCAGGTCTGTCTGTCTACTAGTTTGCCATCTCAGCAGGAAGAGGCTTTTGGCAGCAAGCATCCTACATAGGCATTCTGTCGCTAATGTGAGAATTTTCCTCCTGAATCCTGGCCTTTCCTTCCAGGTCTCACGGCTAAAAGTATGCCCGGTGGGCCAGTGAGATGACTCAGCAGGAGAAGGCACTCACCCGCAAATATCATAACATGTGTGTGATCCCCGGAACCTACATAATGGAGGGAGAAAACCAAGCCCCACGCTGGCCAGTTGTTCTCTTGTGTATGGACAGTTGCACTCATCTTCCACAAACACACAAACACACACACACACAAACACACACACACACACACACGCTAAATGCACAAATTGTTTTTTCTCTTAGCTGCTGCTACATTGTCAGTGAATTCACCTCTCATTTACCCTGCTGACACCGAGACTCTACAAAGCTCGGAGGACACACATTTTGGAGCTATTCAGTCTCATTGATCATTTATTTGTAAGCGCCACACGCCTCTCACATGAACACAATAGGCCAGAAAGCTTGCCCCGGCTGGTTCCTTTGGCTGTCTCGTGCATGCGGTAAATAGGACAGCATTTGATAAGGGTCATCAAGTGTTCTCGACTATCACAGAATTGTGTATTGTGCACAGGCCAGCCCCCTCAGAAGCCTGGTGCATGCTGGGTGGGACATTTGATGGTAATCGGATAAGGTGTCCCTCAACCTCCTGCTCTCCCATAGGGTCACGCCTCTGTTCTCCTAAATGACTTTGTTCCACTGCGATCCTGACTGGAAATTTTCTCTTTCAGCCACATAAATAGAAGAACCCAGTTTGAAAACCCCGTCCTGGAAGCAAAAAGGAAGCTACAGCAACATAACATGCCCCACCCAGAACTTGGAACAAAGCCCCTGCAGGCCCCAGGTTTCCGAGGTATTGTATCTGGCAGCACTCAGGGCTGCAAGAGGAAATGTTGTTTGGGGGATTGTTTGTTCTTCCTGTAGGAGGGCCTGATAAAAATGCCTGCTTTGACTTCTCTAGACCGTTCCAGCAGGTTTACCTGGATGCTCACACCATTTTTAAACTAAAGCCTTTAGCTACCGCAAACTATGCTAAGAGCACTGGGCAGTCCCTTAAAGGAATTTTACTTGTTGCCTGATTAGACATTGGTATTGGGACAAGAAACTGCAGAGAGTCTCTGAAACACCGAGCATGGGAACGAGGCTTCTTTTCCTTTGTGACAGTAGGTCTCTCACCAGCGACATTACCTAGGCCCAAATCCATCTTCCCCCGCACCGGCCCGGAGAGGTCCCGCAGTGTGAATGACTTGTCTTACTATCTGCTGGACCACAGAGGGACGCCCTGGCCACTCGGTATGTCCCAGGGCTGCTTGCGGACCTGGCTACACCTGGGAGCCACCCCGCGGGATGAGTGGCTGCACACTTTTCCTCCACGTCTGCGCTTCTACTAAACTAAAACAAACACACAAACCGTGAGAGGCTGACATCTGCCTGGTAGTAGGGTCCGGGTCACATGCTTCCCCGCCACATGCGTGCAGCACTCTGCAAGGAATGTAAAGGTCTCATGGAGAGTTAAGCTCCACCTATATAAGCCCCGCTTCGGTGAAGAGAAGCAGAGACGATTACCTGTGGGGCTATGTAAATTGCATTTTAAAGAGAAGTTTAATAAAGATAATTTGTGGCAGGTAAATGGATAGATAAATTAAAATTTCATCATAACGACTCACTGTTTGATAGCTCATCCTCTGAAACCAAAAACGTGACGGTGAGATTATTGTGTGAAAAATGTGACTGAGCTCCTACTTAGAGTTTGGCTACTGTGAGAATCAGATCATACCAACCTCACAGAGGATATGAGATGCTTATCCCCAAAGCTACGTGTGATGCCGGTCCTTGTAACCCTAGCACAGCGAAGGCTGAGGCAGGGGGACCAAGAGTCCAAGGCCCCTTGGATTACAAAGCAAACCTGTCTCAACAAAGCATTTAGAATAAAATACTTAAAACCCCGTGGTCTGCCAACTATGCTAGCCAGGCAAAGTAAAATACTCGTCACAAGTGAAATTTAAGAAATAATTAATTCTGCTTCCTCGCGTGACAGTTCTTTTAAAGCGTTAGATGTATAGAACTCGTAGCTGGAAAATTCCATCACATGACAAATGAGTGGCCAGACTCACTGAGTAGGTTCACGTAACGTTCAGATCATTTGGGCATACGATTGGAATATGTCAACATATTACAAAAAAAAAAAATGTCACCTTTACATTCACAACCTTCTAGAAACACTGGCTTGCTTTTTGCTCACTCTTCAGAGTGTGCGAAACACTCTCTGGTCAGTAGAGCTGTAACTGAATTCCTGACATCACACAGCACAGCCGTGGGAACAAAAATTAACTCAGTCCCACATCCAGGTCGGCACGCTAAGCAATTTGAGCGTACACCCAAGGTGGGCCGCTTCTCTGTCGGTGTGACCCGCACATGTTTAATGTCTTTAAACCAGTCTGGTTGCTTTTCTACCCCACGCGAGGAAGGCTCTGTACCAGAGCAGCCTCTCACGCTGCCCTCTTCTCTAAGAACGCTCAGAAGTAGAGAGTTATACGGCAGGGGCTGGAGAGATGCTCAGCGGTTGAGAGAGTCGTAAATCGCATGTTATTTGAAGGCTGTCTTGCCAGTTGATCGCCCTTTTCAACCTCTAGAGGGTTGATTTCAAGGAAGCACATCCTGAACCGCCGCTCTCCAGCCACAGCCTTGCCTGACTTCCTGGATGTTTGGGATGGCTCTGCATCTGTAGGACGATGCTCCTCCCCAAGTGGCCACAATGCTCCACGCCAGCCTCCCTCATTCGCAGGGATTGCTCCTGGGTGCTTGACTGTTCTCTGATAACTTGTCTTAAAAATGCCTTTCCCTTTTTAACTTGTGTTGGCCGATGTAGAAAAGCCGCTCTTCACCCGGGATGCGTCCCAACTGAAGGGGACATTCCTCAGCACCACCCTCAAGAAGAGCAACATGGGCTTTGGATTCACTATCATTGGTGGCGATGAGCCGGACGAGTTCCTCCAGGTGAAAAGCGTGATCCCGGATGGGCCCGCGGCGCAAGATGGGAAAATGGAGACAGGTAAGCTCCCTGGAGCCCGGGAATTGGCTCTGCAGCGACTCTTTTTCTGTAAACAAGACGTGGAGATGGCTTTATGGCTTAATTCCAAAGGCAAAGGTCACTTTGGTGTAGAAAATGTCAAGTCATAGGTTCCCTACTTTAGATTTTGAGCAGAAGTCACCTGTAAACAACCTGGAGATTCGATTTCTGTCTCACTTCTCAGACTGGTCCCTCTGTTCCCTGGTCCAGCAGACGCTAGAGCCGGCCTTCTTCTGAGTTATCGCTGGCTCCTTCTTAGGGATGAGGTCAGCATCTCACACTTTGCTAACTCATATTCAGTCGCTGATACTTTTAAGCCTGTGTTAATCCTTCAGTATTCATATGCTGAATTGTTGGGTCAGATATTTAAGTGTGTATGCACATCTTATAGAGGAAAATCACAAAAACATTACTTTTAATATGTCCCTATACAGTGTTTTAATGTGTTTTTTTTTCTAGTCACTATCAGTTGGTTTTCATATATAATTACTTGTATGTCTATCTAAATTATAACAGAAATTAATTTCACATGGAAATAAAGACCCAGATTGTTAAGAATAGAGAAAACAAAATATGAAAAGTTCCCAGAGTTAAAAAAAAAAAAAGTAATGAGATCAGTCTGATTTAACAGTCTAACTTGTGATTCGCTTACCTGACCCAAGAATGAGTTTCATAATTTACAAATAGTAATTTCCTTACGTGGGAAAAAATAAATTAAATTTGATCATCTGTTTATAAAACACCTATTCATATTTTTGTGGTGTTATTTTTAAAGCCCTTTAGGTCGTATTGAAAGTATTGTGATTATACCTGCAAAGAGATAAAGCCCATCACCATTTTTGAATTTCCTTTTACCTTGATTCAGCTTTCTGAATGGAGCCTGTGAGATGCCCAAGTTGGAGAACTGAGTTAGACAAGTTCTACCACGGATGTGTTTCTATATTTATGAACTGAATTGTTTCCATGAGTCCAAAAGGCATTTGTCTGAGAAGAGAAGACATAAAATTGAGGTTTTCATTTGAATTTGCTCATTTTTAAAGTTGCCAAAGCTTTATCACTATTTGCTACTTTCTTTGTGCCTGTCATTTCCCAAGATCCCTATGTGAGTATATATTTCAATACTACTCACCAGCAGGGACTAAAGTGTATGACACAATCTGGGTCTCCACACGGACGTTTGACCTTCACGCCACCTTCAAAGACCAGGTGTGAGCCCGGGGGCCCACACTGCAGTGAATAGCTAAATATCTAAGAGCACACAGAGAGCTCAAGCTGGACTTGATGGTTTGGGGTTTTCTTTTTATAGGTGGAAAGGTAAATGGTGCATATCTGGGAGACTTTGGCAGAGAAGGGTGACTTAATGCAATATGCTGTGTCTGTATTAAAAAAAAAAGTATCTTTGAACTTCAAAACGCATCACATTTTGAAAACACAATTGATTTAAAACTCATGTATACATAATTTCCTACAAGAATCGGCGTCCAGCACCACAGTTTACCCAGAGAGGTTTAGAAGGCACTCACACTCCCCTGCCACGCTCCCAACCCATAAACACTGCAACAGCTGAAAACGCTCTTACAATACGCTGTTAGGACAAAAGCAAGTTATGGGATTCGGCTTGTTTTAACAGAGAAAGCATCTCAGGGCTCTTGAACTTCTGCAAAATATTTGACAGATCCATTTTGCCAAGGTAAATGAGCTAATTACTTTTCTATGATCTATCCCAGAATTCATGTTTCAAAATTAACATTTATACAATAAGTTTTTCTCCTTCTCCGCCTTAATTCTCTAATTTGCCACACCTGGGCTAAGACTCATCCACAGGAAAAAAAAAAAAAAAAAAAAAAAAAAAAAAACAACCCAAATCAGCTCTTAACAGAGAGGAAAGAACCAAAACCCTAAGCCTGCTCAGAATCGCCTATTGAGTCTGCTCTTGGTGTGTTTAGCAGACACCTCCCCAGCCTCCCGCTCCTGGACATTGAATTATATGATGGCTACAAAGATATGATAAGAGGAATGCACTTCCAGGTAGCTTACATCTAGAAGGGGCTTTAGATCCACCGGCAATACAACACTCCTTCATCAGGAGAGAGGGGAACTAAATAACAAAAGTTTTTAAAAAGGAGTGTGCTGTAACATTTTATTGAACATTTGGACACATGGTAATTTGTTTTATTAGGAAAAAATTTAATTAAACAAAACATAATGCTCTTTAAATATTCAGAAATACGTATTCACATCTAGTTACAAGAAAATTTTAACACATGTAAGTGTATTTCTACAAAATTGAACAAATTATGATAAAGAAGAATTGCCCTTTGGTTCAGCGAATATTTGGTGAAGGTCTGTGCATGGCGAGCATTCTGCTAATTAATTAGGAGGCAAAGTCGAAAGACAAATGTTTCTATCCCCGCAACATCTGCAGTGTAAACAGAGATGCTGAGTGATATGTTGGTGGATGTGTATACCAGTGCAATAATAAAAATACATGCCTAAGTAATGAAATGGTGCAGAGGAAGAAGGTGTCAACTTTGGCAGGAGAAACCCTCCCTTGATAAGGGCTTTAAAAGATGAATAGATGTTTGCTGGCCTGGCAAGTGGGAAGAGCTGCTGGAAGACAGGCACATGCAAGAGTATCAGGAAAACCTGAGAGAGGTTTGCAAACCCTCAGTGTGTGTTAGTGTTTTCACTTGGGTGTACTTGTGGTGAAGTTCAGAGTCACAAATGGGAATGATTAACTACGCTTACAATGTACACCAAAGAACTATAGACGGTCATATTTCCTAAAGTTCTAAAAATCATAAACATGCACATATCTTGACCTAAACTCTGGAATAATTCTCAACTAATCAAGCACAAGCCTTACTCTGTAGCTGACGCCAATTAGATCTAACATACTGCCGGGTAAATAACAGGCACTCATTTTGGTTTCCTTTATTCGGAGAAACTGAACCCAGGGTTTTGTGTATGATAGGTGGGTGCGCTGTTTCCAGCAACAGGTATAAGCACTGGATTGATGGAATGGATGGATGGATGGATGGATGGATGGATGGATGGGATGGATGGGATGGATGGGTGGATGGATGGGTGGATGGATGGGATAGGTGGGATGGATGGATGGATGGATGGATGGATGGATGGATGGGATGGATGGGTGGATGGATGGGATGGATGGGTGGGATGGATGGATGGATGGGATGGATGGGATGGATGGATGGGATGGATGGGTGGGATGGATGGATGGGATGGATGGATGGATGGATGGGATAGATGGGTGGGAAGGATGGATGGATGGATGGATGGATGGATGGATGGATGGATTGCCTGGGATGGATGGGTGGGATGGATGGGTGGGATGGATGGATGGATGGATGGGATGGATGGGTGGGATGGATGGATGGATGGGTGGATGGATGGGATGGATGGATTGGCTGGGATGGATGTATTGGATGGGATGGATGAATGAATGGATGGATGCATGCATGCATGGATTGTATGCATGGATGGGGGATAGATGGAGGGATGGATGGATGGGCGATGTTTAATGAAGAAGTGCCATTTGAATTTTGAATACCTATCTTGTAATAGAGCCTAGGCAATATTGTTAAGTAAGATAACTCACCACAAAAACAAAATCAAACCCAGTTTTGGTCTTCTACATGGCATGTTATAAACAGGTATATTCGAGAATAAATTATTCTATTTTTAAAAAAATAACCTTACATATTAAAGAAGCTTTAAAAACTAACAAAAGTAAATATTATAGAAATTAGAGGACAGTAACTGGTGTTTGAAATGAGTGGTCTCACGTGGTACTGAAATAAACACGGACACAGTCTAATCAACATTTTTAGCTTTCGGTTACCTCCAGCTTAGGGAAATATGTCAGTACCTTGCATCGGAAACAAGAAAAGCAACCTTATGAAATGTTTCCCTAGGGCTCTGCACCACAGCAAAAGAGAGAACAGGGAATTCTTTCCCATTTGGTAGTGACTTCCAGCTAGTAGAGAATGGGGCGAGTGTGAGGGTAGTGCCCCCAGGCCAACGTGAGGGTAACACTCCTCTGGCTGCTTTAGGACAGCTGAGCCAGTTCCCAGTGGTTCTGTAATGCTCCAGAAGGTTTCTCAAAAGACATTACTCTGATGCCCAAGGACTGTCTAATACTGACTATTGTTCTATGCATTCTGGAAATCAGGTATCACAGCCCCTGGTAATATCCTTGTAAGTATTTTTGTATCTTTGCATCCTAAGTGAATACTCTTCAAAGCATTCTAAAATCAGATTTGATACAACAGAGCTCACAGAGGCCACAGAGTCTGGAAGGTGTTTAGCTACCATCCTCTGTTGAATAGCTTTCTTGCTGCCTGATGGTTTGTGTCTCCCTCCACCCCCCACCTCCAGGCTGATGTTGAATCTGTGTTCTGGTGGTTACCAGTGTGTGAGGAGGAAGAACGCTGGCCTACCCATGAGCTTCTCCTAGAGACCAGGGGGAGGTTATGAAGTCACAATGTTACTTTTTATTCATTTTCTGCATGTTGTCTGCTTTATTAATCAGATCACAAATAAGCACCGTGAAGGATGGAGCTGCCGGCACCCTTAGCCCCTGGCAGTTCTTCATTCGAATAGATCAGTAGTACTAGCTGCTCGCTACCTCAGTATCCGAGTTTACAAAAGTAGGGGTACCCAGGTAGTTCTGCCATTCTTGGTAAGGTGTGTATGTGTGTGTGTGTGTGGTCTGCACATATGTGTGCAGTTACACGTTTCAAAAGACTGACATCAAAGCGCCTTCCTCTGTCATGCTCCACGCCCTCTTTTTTTCTTTCAAGACAAGGTCTCTCACTGAACCCCGTTCTTGCTGATTCTTCTAGACCAGCTAGCCTTGGAGCTCCAGGGCCCCTCTTGTCTGTACTTTCCAACACTGGCTCAGAGGATCATGCTGCTACATTTGGTTCTTCACATGTGGTGGGAATTTGAACGCTAGTCTCATGCTTGGGTAACAAGCAGTTTACCGCAGTAAACCTCTACACGGTCTGCTTGGTAAATTTTTTTTTTAAATGAAGATTCTTATGCCCACAGACCTGCTAATTCCAGATTCCAAGAAATGGGATTTGGAATGAACATTTACATCCTTGTAATTTTGTCGAAGCAATATGTTCACAAACTAAAAAACTAGCATGAAAATATTTATAGTGAACAAAATCTTTTTTTTTACCTCTTCTTCCCATCCTCCAGGCATATATCCCAAGAGGCAGTTAATTAGTTTCTGGCATGTCCAGCCTTTTGGTGTTGCAAGACAACATTACCATCTACAAAATTTGTGTTTAAGAACCTGAAATTGAATTACTTTCAAAAATTCTCATTTTTAAGTAGCTTTACAGTTTTGTGTTGAGTTATCCTCGTCTGTATGACTCATGAGGTCTTTCTCAGCAACAGTCCCCTTAACAGTTCAGACATGAATCCTGTTTCTGTCCACTAAGCAGAAGATGGTGCTTTTCTCTCTTACACCGCATGGAGTATCACACATTTTCCTTAGCATTTTTGCTACCGATTTTAGAAAACTGTAAGATTTTCATACTCTCTTGTATGTCGGAGTTGGTTCACTGACCTCAGTGACACAACATCAGTACAGCTTCTGTCACACACCTTTGTAAAGCTTCCCATGGCAAACACCTTTAATCCCAGCACTTAGAAGGCAGAGACAAGAGGAACTCTGTGAGTTCAAACCAGCCTGGTCTACAGAGTGAGTTACAGGACAGCCAGGGCTAGACAGGGAAACCCTGTCTTGGGAGAGGAGTCCCATTGTGATTTTCCCTTGTTGCAATAGCTTTCTTTAAAAGTTCTCACTTTTCAGGACTGAAACGATGATCCCATGCATATGACTGTTTGTTGTAAGCAAGGAACCTCAGCTTAGATGGCCAACACTCATATAGGAATGGCTGCACATGACTGTCACCCAAGACAGTTCACAGGGGATAGAAGCAGGCATATCCCAAGACTTCACTGGCCAAGCAGTCTAGCCCAAGGAGCAATTTTCAGTGCAGTGAGAGACCCTGTCTCCAGTCAGCAACTTGAAGTGCAATAGAGGAAAACACACAATGTCTTACCCTTGACTTCTCACGCATGTGCACTGGTAAATACACAACATGTCAAACTAAGATATGTTACATGATTACAAGCACGCACGCATACAGACATCTCATCCCTACCCCCAAGCAATTCTAGAGGGTCCATTTGGATGGAGAGAAGCATGTCTTGCCTGTCCTCCCTTGTCCTGCAGTGGCCACAACTTTTCCTTCTGCCTCCGCTATGTGCAGGCCACAGTGCCGTCCTCCCCATTTTCCTGCCATTTATGTCATTTCTTTAGAGCACAGTTCTCGTGTGCCCGATGAAACCAGTTGTCCTTATTTAAAAGTGACTTTTGTTTACAAAAATGAAAACAAAAGGTGTCATAGCTTTATTGGTTTATTTCCAGGTTTTCTATTCTTCTTTACTGCTACAGCTCTGTAGTATAATTTGAGGTATTGCAATACATCCAGCCATGTTCTTGCTCCATAGAGTTGTTTTTTTTTTTGTTGTTTTTTTTTTTTTTGTCCCATATAAATTCTTGGGTTGTTTTTTTTTTTCTAGTTCTGTAAAGTAAAATAACAGAATTCTGCCTAATATATCACTTTCCACAATGTTAATTCTTTCAGGTAAAGAGTTTGGGAAATCAAATCTTTCTACTGTCTAGTTATTGTCTAGTGTTTTCTTTGATTTCCTTCTTAAGTAACTTGAGATTTTCACTGTGGAAGCCTTTCACTTCCTTATTAGGCTTATTCATGGGTACATTATTGGTTTTGTTTTGAGCTATTTTAATGATGTATTTTCTCCTAATGCATTTATCTGTGAGTTCATTTGTGGTGTACTTGGAAGTTACTGAATGTTATTTGAGACCTACATTTGCATCTGACTTTGAAGACTGAATTTTCTATAGGCTTATAAGGCAGGAGCAGAATATGGAATTATAGTCTGATTTCTGGTTTGTGTGTGTGTGTGTGTGTGTGTGTGTCTTCACATGCTTGTCTATATACATATGGAGGCCAGAGTCAACATCAGGCATCTTCTATTGCCCAATGATAGCATCTCTCACTGAACCCAGACTTCCCAACTTCAGTGAGACTAAATGTCCACAAGCCCAGGGGATCCTTCTTGTCTTCACGTCCCCACAGGAGGAGTGTAGGCGTGTGCTAACACGCTCTGCATCTTAACATGGGTTCTGGGGACTCCAATGGAAGTCCTCATGCTTGATCAGCCAGCTCATCTTCACAGCCTTTCTGAAATTTTATTTGGTTTTCCTCTGAGATTCCCTTCCTCTCTGGCTTGAGATACAGAGTAGAGGCTCTGCTTGCAGGTATACAGCAAAACACACCTTCTGTAAATGTTTGCCATGTGTTTTATAATCCCTAGCCTTTTGGAACCTCTATGGATCAACCAAGACTCTATCTTGTCCACATGTTTCTACCCACCAAGAGAACACTGGAGCAAGAGTTAGCAAACCCTTCTCAGATGAGTCAAATAGTAAATCCTAACAGTTCAACTTTGCCATCGAGAAAGTAGCCCTAGATAACACAGTAACAAATGGGTGTGTTCATTTGTTCGTTTCTATGTAGTGCTCCAGTCAACCTATCAGGTTCCGTTCATTGATGTGGGTTGTTAATATTAAGATGTTCCTTAAAGAGGACATAGTTAATGGGTCTGTGTTTCATCTCTTGAGCTACAGCCTTAGAATCTGAAATACAGTGCCCTCTGTGTTCTGAGTACCTTCACATATTAAACAGTTTACAGCATCTTCAGCCTCTCCTCCCTGATCTCCATGTATTTTATGTTCAGAATTGCTTTGAAGGAGCATTTATGAATAGTTTGTCCCCCAAAGACTAACTTTTGATGTTAAGTCTATGGGCATTTTCCCTAAAGGAAAAAAAAAGAATCCTTATGTTTATCTTTCATATTAAACATGTAAACATTCTGAGACATTGAATGTGAGCAATTTCTTACTCTTTGGGAATTTCGGTATCATTTAAGAAACCTCCATCCACAGCTGTATTTTCTGAAATCATAGCTGCCCCATTTGCTTGGGGGAGCAACGACTCACAAGAGACCTCTCACACCGTGTAAACGGTGGCTTCCCATCTCCTCACTGCTGCCCATTCAGTACTGCTATCATCCAAACGATGACGGCCCAATGGCTTCAATATCCAATAAATTCAATAAAAACCCAGTGACTTTAGATATCCTCCAATAAGCCATGAGAAGGCCTACGAAGTTTTTTAAATGACTTATACAACCTATTTTCTCGCCACCTCCTGATGTGCTTGGACTCATTGCAGGCTCCTTTTGAGTTCTAGACATGCACTTTGGTGGTCTCTTCCCATCACTGCCTTCTTCCTTCTTACGGGGATTTTATTGGGTCAGCCAGTGTTTATCATCACCTCCACATGTGTTTCCACGCAGGGTATGTAAAATGATCTGGTGATGTTCTCACTTTTTTTTTTCAATTGACAGAATCAAATGTAATGACCAAAATTGTTTTTTTTCCTAGTTTGCTAAAGTGCCTTTTAATTTTTCTGTTGCTACATTGCAAGTTGTGCCAAGTTCAGTGATAAAGAGGAATAGTCCACCATTTGCCCATGATTCTTGAAACTCTTCTTGTAACAAGAGGCTTTGCATGCCATATAAGTGGTTACTTCCCATCTCCTCTTCAGGACATGCACAAGTGTCTTCATGTGGAAACTCCACTCCCCACTCCCAGGGATGGGTCATACAAGGTGGATTGTTCCCATGTTAATGACTCTGCTGGAATGGTGATAATACCTGAGATCTAACCAGGCATCTCATTCAACATGCTCTCAAATGAAGGCTGGCTTGAGCATCCTACAGTAGCTTAGAGTTACCCAGCAGACAGAGAAAAGCTGCCGTGCCTCTTCAGTGCTGGAGTTGGCACAGCATGGGTCTACTTTATTCTCTTAACCAGAGAGTTTCAAGTCAGCCCAGACTCAGAGGGAAGTAGATAAGCTTCACTATTGATTGGAAAGGGGGCAAGAAAGTAGAGCCATATTTTCATCTATTTGGGATCTTTCCAGTACAAGTTGTTCTAGTTATTCAGACTCTCCTGAGAAAACTGCCTCTTACCTGCATGGGAGCCCATGTTTCCTCTCACAGTGTCCCATTTCCCCTTCCCCTCCTCTGCAGAGCTAATGACAGGTGACACACACTTAAGTCACTCTCCTTTTAGCTTTATTTATCCAATAAAAATAACTTGATGCAGTTCTTTAATAGCTTGAGAATTTCATATATGAGTCTTGTAAGTGCGTCATTTCTGCCCCTCCAACTCCTCCATGCTCCCCCACTCTCAACTTTATGACCTCTGCTTCCTTATTGGAGAGAGAGAGAGAGAGAGAGAGGGAACATATGATATATAAATACAGGGCAGCCCAACCTGTTGAGTACACTTAGTTTTGTTCACGTGCATATGTATTTAGGGATAGACAACGTGGGATTAGGTAACTTAACAGGGTTTTATTTCTTGAGAAGAATGATATATTGTCTCTCTTTCTCTCTATCTCTTTCATCATTTATTACCTATAACTCCTCATCAGAGTAGGGGGCAGCTTATAAAATTTCTCCCGTCCATGCTGTTATTTCAGTTAATGTTACCATTCTTCAGGTCTTGTCTAGGGTTAACTGTATTGTTGAGATTTCATGGCTTCCTTATCATACATAGAAGACACTGTCTTGCTACAGATGCACTGCTCCCCTGGCTCTCACAACCTTTCCATCCCTCCTTCTGCTATCTCTCCTGAGCTTTCTGTTCAGACATATGAGGTTATGTTGTAGATGGATCAACTGGGGATTGACACCTCATGGCCATTTTAACCCTTATGAATCTCTGCGGTCTTCATCTGCTGAAAAAAGGATTCTTTGATGAGAGGTAAATGCTCTGTTTATCTGTGGGTGCAATGCTAAGTATTTAGAATGAAGTTATCAATTATGCTGGTTTAAGAATGTAGCAGTAATAAGTTCTCCTCTCCATGGCCTCACCAGTCCCAGGTTGACTGGGTTTACAGTTCTAGGCATAAATCCCCTATTATTAAGGGAGCTTCAAGTACAATTAGGCAGCTGCTGGTTCTTCCAAGATCCATATTCTGCTGCACCCGTGGGGGATATCTTGCCATGTTTTAACAATGGATAGGACAGTTTTTGTCCTTCCTTTGATATTTGCATAATATCTTCAGCTACCATGAGGGCCAAGCTTCGGGGAGGAGGCTTCCAGGTGAGTTCAAGCTCAATTCCTCCAGTTCCTATATGTGAAGTTTGTGGCATCTTCAGCAATAGGGTCTTACCTTCTGGTTCTGAGAGGCAGCCAGAGACAATGACAAAAGCCTCTATTATTTGGGGGTGTCTTGGGCTTCCCTGACCAGCTTCTCAAAGGGAGGTTTCCCATGCTTGTTACTGAGATTTTTGTTAGTCCAAGGCTCTCAGGAGAAATATTTTTTACATAGTTTTTAATGTAGAAAAATATTCAAACTCAAGTCTATGTTAGATTCTTTTCTTCTTTAAAAAAAAAATGAAACAAATGGTTTGCAGTTGGTGTTGGAGCCAAAGGTAACTCCTACTACCCATTTTCAAAGGCAGTCCAGAAATCCAGAGGTGAGCTCAGCCTGGATGACTGGATGATAGAAGGACTTCTGGCAGCTAGATCAAAGCCAGCATTCCTCAGGAATTTGTACGGCCAGATCCAATAGGCCAAAGAAGTCATTTCCCTTACCTCTGGCTGATGGGACTGATGGCTACCAGTGGTGCCTACCAGTATGTCAAAGCCCATGCTGGCCTCCAGACTCCCTCCACGTCACAAGTATCTGTTACACACATCAAAGTCCATGATAGCATCCTAGGCCTTCTCACCTCCTCCTCTGCCCTAAACTCCCTCCGGTCATAGACTTCTCTTTCACCCCAGATACTCATCTTCCTTATAACCCAGCTATTCTCATTATACTCTCTCTCTCTGTCTGTCTGTCTATCTACCTATCATCTATCTACCTATCATCTATCTACCTATCATCTATCTATCTATTATCTATCATCTATCTACCTATCATCTATCTACCTATCATCTATCATCTATCTATTATCTATCTATCATCTATCATCTATCTATCTACCTATCATCTATCTATTACATATCTACCTATCATCTATCTACCTATCATCTATCATCTATCTATCTATTATCTATCTATTTATCATCTATCATCTATCTATCTATCATCTATCTATCATCGGTCTATCTATCTATCATCTATCTATCTATCTATCTATCTCTCTATCTCTGGCTAGCCTCTTTCTCTTTATTATCCCTCTCAGTCTCTCACCCGCTACCTAGCTATGCTCTATTCTCTATCTCTTGCTATCTCAGCTATTCTTTCCCACTCTCCCACTTCCTTAGCCCTGGCCATGTCCAGTCTACTTTCTTCTCTTACCATTCTGGACTCTTCCAGATGCCTCTTGATTGTCTCTCTCTCTCTTCCTCCTCCTCCTCTCTCTCATCTACAATAAAAAAATTAACCACATCACAGAGTGGTTATTTCAACATTTCTCTCCTGTGCCCCATCCCACAGAGCTGAAGCAATGGCTCAGTTATTAAGAGTATGGACTCTTCTTTCAGAGGTCTTGAGTTTTGTTAGCAGTATTGGCTTCCAAACACCTGTAACTCCAACTCCAAAGGATCCTATCCCTAAGGTCTTCATGGGCACCCACGCTCACATGTACTTATCCCCCCCCACACACACACACACATATACACATAATTAAAAGATATATAGTCTTTGAAAATAAATTATAAAAACTCATGTTCTGCACTATCTTTTTGCCATTTTAGATAGTTTTGGTCTCTATAAACACCCGATGAGAGTATTGAATTTTCAGCCTGCTGACAGCATCTCCAGAGGAGAAAAACTAAGTTGTGCTTGTTTAGCCTGCTGATATATTTATTTTTGATCTTTCCAAATGTACTGAACTTTTAAAACCCTCCTTCATTCTGTCCACATACCTAATACACCCTCTGTAGTGATGTCCTTCAGATCAATAGCAAGACACTTCACAGACGAGAGCCACAGCGAATGCTTTCTGTCCCTGTGTTCCTTTGGGGATAATAAGTAAGTGGTTTAGATGTCACAACGGAGAGTGCACTTGATTTCAGCTGCAACCGGATCCACACGAGAGGATTTTTTCCTTTTTTATTACTCTATAAATAATACCAATTAAATTTCCTCTTCCTCCCCTCCTCCCACTTCCCTCTCACTCCCCCACTTACCCTCCTCCCTTCCCGTCCAGTCCTAAGAGAGGGAAAGGTACCCTGCCCTGTGGGAAGTCCAAGGCCCTCCCCACTACATCCAGGCTTAGGAAGGTGTGCATCCAGAGAGAATAGGATCTCAAAAAGCTAGTGCATGCAGTAGAGACAAATCCCAGTGCCATTATCATTGGCCCCTCAGTCTGCCCCAATTGTCAACCACATTCAGAGGGACTAGTTTGATCCCATGCTCGTTCAGTCCCAGTCTGGCTGGATTTGGTGAGCTAATGAGATGATTTGTTTTTTTAAAAAAAAAAAAATGATGTACCAATTCCTAAATCATGCTATGTTTTCTCAATAACTCATCCAAAAGGCATTATGGTACCTGGACTTTTAGCTTATTTATATACTTTTCTTTTCACCTTATACTGTTTCTTTATGCCCTCTTAATTTAAAAACTGCATGAATATGTACTCTAGAGGGAATAATTCATACCATAACCTGATTGTCACATACTGGCACCAGGAACCTTATTGCCATTTTAGTACAGATATATTCTCATATATGTGTGTGTATGTGTGTTTCTATGAATATATCTTTTTCTATGAATATATATTTAACAAATACATATATCTAGTCATAGAAAAATCCCACGATGATTAAGATATGATAAACATGATAATTTTACCTACTATGTTCAGGGAAATTGATGCACTGAAACAGACTCTTCTCACTATTAATTTTAAGTTATTCTGCCCAGAACCTTTCTGTTAATTTATTTTTGGTTTTTCTCCTATTGTTCCATTAGGAGCTAAAACAGAAAATAAATGGAGCAGCAATTCTGCCCAAGAGCACACCTCACTATGGTGCTAAGAATTATAATCCCAGGGGTCTTATGTTAGAGTAGTCTTGCTGAGTATAAAATTGGTATTTAAAAAATCCAAAAGCTCATGTCTTAAATTTAATAAAAGTAGCCTGGAGATTTTAGAGTTAACATTATCTTTTATATGTCTTTCTTCAAGAAAGTGGTTGGCTGTGGTGTATTAGTGTAAGGTGTTCAACTTAAGGTAGACAAGCTTGAAGTGGTCATGTTATCCTAATGCATCTCCTATTTCTTCCCCAGTCGGCTTCTTTATGTCTGGGGTTTAGAATCACCAATTCTCTGTTGATAAACAAACTAAAATAATACAAATTGAGGCAAGATTGCTAAATGTATTTTTACAAACAGTGTGAAATTCATTCACGTCTTGCTCCTCTCTCCTAGACTGGAGAGCCTTTTATGCACTGGGAGATTATGTGCTCCTTATAGAAAGGACTCATATTAATCCCTCCCCTGACTGATCTAAAATCTCTTATCTCATCTCCACCCTCCTCGTGATTATGAGAGCCCTGAGGCATGGACTGTGTCTTACTTGATAGTTAAATCTTCAAATGAGTTCATCACATGAGTATATATCGCCAGATTCAACTTGTTGGTTGAGCAAATGCAAGCATCTATTTGTGCAGAACCGATTCTCTGAGCTAGACAACGGGAGTGTAAGCTTTGCTATGATAACCATACATCAGCATTTGTGGACTTTTTAAAGCATCGTTGTTTAAATTTTTCCCATCGTAGTTTGCACAAACATCTCACCAGATGAGTTATTAATAAACAGCACTTGGAAAGGATGTGGGACATGAAAATGATAGCTATTAGTAACAAAACTGTCTTTCAGAAATTGAGCAAGTTTGATATTCTGCGGTTGACTGAAAACAGCTGATTGAACTGTGAATATCTTACACTCAACCTTTGGATCCTAGAAGTAAAATCGTTCTACTCTGAATTTATCCATGGGCACTTGCTTCTTCAGATTGTTTTAGATTTAAAGGTGGCATTAACAAGTTTTACAGTATGGTAGCAAACTTGATGAAATTTATTCTCCTGGCTGGATAATAGTGAAATAGGGACAAGCCACCTCTCTTTCATGTATGGACCCCTGGCAATTGTGCTGGTTGCCAGTTACCTAAATCATAGAATTCTAATCTTCATTTCCAGACATTATTTAGAAAAGTCAGAACCTAATCATCTTTTGTTTATGTTCCCTTAGTTCTGATATGAGAACCCACTCCAAACATGAAAGGAATCATCTTGAGTCACAATAAATTAAAAAGAAAATCAAAGGACAGTTATAAAATGCATAAAGCGAGGTAATTATTTCTATGAAGAGGGATAATCTTCCCTGCAATAAATACCTGCATAGGATGTTGGCACAACCCTTACAGACAGGCACGTGGGTCTCAGTGAATAACCATGCAGAGATATGATCTTTGTAGTAAGAAAAGGGAAGAATCATGTCTTCGTGATTAGTCTTGGGTCTTAGTTGATCATCCTAAAACCTCTTAGCATTCTCAGTGAGAAGACATTGCTGAAGTCAATAGGAGATAAATTACCACGGGGCCCTTTGTTTATACACGTTATTCTGCTGGTGAAATCAGAGATGAAGTAGGCTGAAGCCTGCAGCTGCGGAAACATCATCCCTACATCCAGTGTAATTAGCACGTCTCTTACACGCCCGCGGCTGAGGAGGCATAGGGAGCGACAAGAGCACACGTGGCCAATCTAAGCGTGCTGGTCTCATTCGCCACCTTGTTAGGAAATCCTGCTCTAGTTAGTGAAGAGACTACCACCAGGAAGAAAGAGTCCTGCCTTGTGCAAGTCATGGCCGAAAGAAAGGAGAGGTTAGCTCTCAAAGCCGAGACAGAAGCCCAACCCTTCCTCTGCATCATCACCTGTGGGGGCCTTCCTCCTTCACAAGTCCGCCCTTCCTGCTTCATCGTCTGACTAGAGAAGAAAAGAGAACATTGGGAACATTTTCCCCTGCATTCTCATGAGAGAACGAACATATATTCTGCATGAAAAAAAAGATGTTTTTGATTGTCGCATCTCTAATGGAATATGAATTATCCAAATTTAAGGAGAATGTTAAGTAAACTATGCAACAGGTTTGGCATTTTCCAGAGGAGTTGCTCATGAGCTTTATAAAAATATAAAGCTGGATTATAATGGCTCTGAAATGTCAAAGCAGGGAGGGTGTGTGTGTATGTGTCTGTCTGTCTGTCTGTCTGTCTGTCTACCTGTGTTTGTGTATATGTCTGTGTGCATGTCTGTACATGTGTCTGTCTCTGTGTGTCTGTCTGTCTGTGCGACAGTGTGTCTCTGTGTATGTGTCTGTGTACAGGTGTGTATCTGTGTGTCTTTGGGGCATGTCTATGTGTGTGTGTGTGTTTATGTATGTGTCTGTGTGTATGTCTGTGTCTGTACGTGAGTGTGTCTGTGTGTCTCTGTGTCTCTGTGTCTCTGTGTGTGCATGTGTGTGTCCATCTGTGTATATCTGTGTTTGTCTGTGTATACATGTATGTCTTTGTGTACATCTGTCTGTACATGAGTGTCTGTGTGTATGTCTCTGTCTGTGTGTCAGTGTGTATGTCTGTGTGCATGTCTGTGTATGTCTGTGTGTGCCTGTGTATCTGTGTGTGTGTGTGTGTGTGTGTGTGTGTGTGTTGGTGTCTATGTGTGTGTGTTGGAACTGGGAGAAACAGCAGCTTGAACAAAAGCATCCACCCTTGTGCTCATGAAAATCCTGGGAAACAAGATGCTTTGGTGGTTGACAGTGGCCTAAGGTGACATCACTAATGACCGCTGAGATCTAAGAATTCACAAAACAGAAAGTCAGGCGCCAACCCCAGATGCAGGGCTGGTTCCAGGGCTTCCATCAAGGCCTGCATTTTCGAGAGATTTTCAGTTTGCTTTTTAGTTATTGTTGTTGTTAACAAAACGCAAAGGTCATTTTGTCTTTAAAAATAAAAAAGTAATAACTACCTGCCACTTCCTAGAGAAAGGGTGACATTTTTCTATGAAAAGGAGACATTTGGCCCTGAGGCAAGCAGAGGCAGTGCCTAGGATCCCTGACAGGGTTTACAGGGGAGCAGAACAAGGTCCTGTGCTACTGGCAGACAGAACATTTCCTTGCCTATTCAAATGCGAAAGAACACAAAATGGGCTTTCCATGGTGACTCCTCTTCTCTCTTACTGATGCTGGCTGCAGCCTGGTTAATCAATAGCATGAATGAATGCATGCCCTGCTGGAAAAGCAGAGGTGACGCACAGACGGCCCTCAGCCTTGCGCCAGAAGCCCAGAGCTGTAACTGAGTCTTATATCTGGCTAATCTTGTTTTGCTTCACAATCGCACCCCAGCACCTCAGTACACCAGGTTTGCCATCCCCTGCTGACCATTCGAATATAAATGCATACCTCATCTGCTAATTCAGCAAACCTCATAGTGGGGTACTGTGTGCTTTTCATGACTTGACTCTGACCCACAGATCTTCCTTATCATGGGACCACTGCACCACAATAGACCACCACCACCCCGACTTCCACCCAAATCTCCACAAGGTGGAGAGGAGGAAGAGAACCTTTAGGTTTTACTTGTGTAGGATGCAATATTCATGTTGGCTGGAATACAGCCGTCTCAGCGGGAAAGGAATATTTCCCATCTCACGTTTCGATTTAAGTGACTCATTAAAATTGCCGTTGCCTGCAAGGAGACCTGAGTGCGTAATTTCCAAATTGGACAACTGCTCAGACAGGGAGCATGATTTCTCTGTCAGTCAGCTTAAAACATTAGCAGAGCACGGAGAGACAGTGGAAGAGAAGGCAGGGCAGTGGAGCTGCTCAGGATTTGGTGTGACGAGGCCCAATCATGGGGTTTCTATAGCTGAAGTGACCATGGCGAACAGTGCCTGCCTCGTGCAAGCTGTCTTCCACACACCGCTTGAGAACTGCCTGCTGGGCAAGGAAAACCCAGCCACAACAGGTTGGGCAGTGCACCAACGTGGCAGGAACTGACAGAGGGGAAAGAGGTCGAGTGAGCCAAATAGTGCAGTCACCCAAGGATGAACACACAGCTCCATCCCCAAGAGAGCTGGCTACTGAATACCTGTCCCTTCCATGCCCAGTCACCATCCACCAGATACATTGCCACTGCCAACACAGAAAAAGAATACAATTGCAGCCTGCGAAATGCAGGTATTCCTCTCTCCCCCAAGTCCAGTGAATGAACTAGACCTTGATGAGGGGAGGGAGGCAGAAGAGAGGTGGTAACTCGGTTCTAGTACACAAAGACAAAGGAAGAAAAAGACTTAAATCTTAAAGGTTTGAGCCTTCCTGTCATAAGGGGAGAAGTCATGGGGAGAGAGCAGTGAATATTTCAAAAGTATAAATCCAATATTGGTCAACAATCTGTTAGCCATTCAGGAACAAGGAATATCATGTGTGGAAGGAAGGAAGAGCAGCAAGGCACTCGGGAGGCACACATGGAGAAACACGGACTCAAGTTAGGATGCACCTAACTTTGTCAGTCCTTGGTTAGTAACTTTTTTAGAGTGTTGGGTAGACTCACCTTATAAAATGGAAACAACAGGGTCCCTGGAAGCCCCAGTCTGAGGATGTTTGGCAAGTCATGAGAAGTCTCTTAAGCTTCAGGGCTGAGCAGCAGAGCAATGGAAGATGGGAACCATTGAAGTCAAACTCTGAGCTCTGTTGAGGGAGCAGACCAAGAAGTGTGGAGGGGCCATGAAAGCCAGGGAGCACCATGACCAGATATGCAATGGCTAAAGTAATACTGACCACAGTGGTCCAAAAACTAACCAAGGGGTCCATACAAATTACGGAGCGAGGGGAAAAAAAGAGAGATGGAAATTGGAAGAGAAGTTAAGGTACATGCAGGGTGGACTTTTGTTTTCTCTTCTGTACACATCATTCTGGCTCAGGGTATGGAAAATGGCGAGGGTCTGCCTTGCCCTGCAGCTCCTGTTGTATTCAGTTCATGGAGAGAAGCAGAGGTAACCAGAGGAAGCAGGGTGAGGTCCGAGCGCTCAGTGCTTGGGTTCCTTGGCTGCCTTGTGACTGGAAGCCAGATGGGAACCTGTTAGAAGTCTTCCGCTCAGATGCCATAGGCTGAGGGAGAGGAACGAAGAGCCAGATGTGCTGAGCACGGAATCCATGACCTCCTTCCTTTCCTAAAAAGACTAAAAGCTTCTTGTCTGGGTTTCAGTTTAGTCACCTAAGAAGACTATACAATCCTTACAATGAAAGACGGTGAAGACAATAGACGAAGATGGACAAAGTGGTAACTCTCACATGTTGAGAAGGCCCATGAGAAAGGCTGGCATAGGGTTGATATTTGAGAGGTTCGGCTTCTATAAACCGTCTCATCAAAGGAGAATAAGTTCTCAGTACAAACGTTATAGTTTTCCTAGTGTATGTTTTATAATTCCCTTTTTTATTCCCTTCTGAGAAGAAATGACGGCAGCAAGAGTCATTCTTATATTGCTGGAAAATTTATACTGTTGATTACTTACTGGCATGAGAGGGCAGAAAAAGAACATGCATCACAGTCTACAAGAAAATGCAAGGTGCTTCGGGCACAGAATACCTCCTGAGGGAAGAAGAGGAGCTTTGACCCCATCCCTTCTTCTGGGTGGTTGCACAGGAGAGAGCAACAATTCCGCGGTTCCCTGTCAGAAGCCGCTTAAGTGCAGAGCCGCCCTAGAATGGACGACGCTGCCTCTGTCATGACAGCTTTTGTTCACTCAAACTTTGAGTGTGCTGTGTCAGACCCTCGAGGTGGAGTGTCTGAGTTAAAGCCCACACTCCCCCCGAGGGCTCTGTGCGTAGACTTGCTCTGTGAAGCGCTGCATTGTAGGGGAAATAAGAGACTAGTTCAAGGTTGATACGGTCAGCCCAAGATGCTGTGGGCTGCTATGCTATGTGGAAGGACAGTCACCTCTCCAGGACATGGGGCTGGATTGGGTTGGACTGGGTGAAATTATGGCCTCTCAGAAATTCCTGCTGTGGTTGGAGTTTGAACATTCGATGTAGAATTCCCCATCTCTGAGGGGTATTTCTCCATCTGCTGTCTCTTCCTTTCCGTTAAGGTTTGTGTGTGTGTGGTGGTCGTTGTGTGTTGTGTGGTTGTGTGTGTGAGAGCGAGTGTGTGTGTTGTGTGGTTGTGTGTGTGTTGTGTGTGTGAGAGTGTGGGTATCAGTTGTATGTGTGAGAGGATGTGCATTCTGTGTGTGTGATAGTGTGTGCTGTGTGTGTATTGTGTGATTGTAAGAGAGTGTGTGTTGTGTGCATGGAGAGTGTATGTGTTGTGTGTGTGAAAGAGTGTGTGTTGTGTGTGTGCATGTGCACATGTGTGTGTGATACCTATTCTGTGTAACAAACTCTCTTCTATTTTGTTAGTGAAGTAATACATCGGGGAAAGCTTTGTTCAGAGAAATATAGCCACTCTCTGTTTACGAATAATCTTTTGGCTAAACATGTTGGTTAGTTAAAAGAAATGGCATAGATATTTTAGGAATGAAGTGCCACCTCAGAAATGATCACAAGAGCATTAATGTTTTCATAAGACAGCACAGAATATAGAAATACCTTTCAAGTACTTACAGCAATCAAAATGTATTCCCTCTCTTATTTGAGGGGAAAAAATGTGAGTACCCTTTACTCCCATGGATGAGTTATTGGAGTACGGAATGAAGTCACTGAGTTTTATTAGAAAAAATGATACAACGAGGTGAGTTCAATACTGAAATGTGTATGATATTTAGATCATAGGGGACTGGAGTGTTCATTTGATGGCCTCACCCAATGTGACATCTGGAATCATAGTATAGAATACATAGGAAAGGGACTAAGATATTTCCGAAACTGTAAGATGTGTTTTAATATGCCGCTTCCTCCACCTTCACTTAGTACGCTAACGTGCGCTTTTATCTTTTCCCTTCGGGCTGTTGTCAATCTGTCTAATTAGATTACAGAATGGTCAGGTTAAAACCAGCGGCTAATTCTCTGTTTACCACAGCGCCACACACTATTGATATCTAGCCATTCTTCGTCTCCCATTGTGGCTTAGCAGAGTGAAAGGCACTGTACAGACAGTGAGAAAAACTCAGAGGGGCAAATGGCTTTTCGTCAACAAGAGAGGCTTTCTTGCCTATGAGATGATAACAGCTAAGCCACTAAGCCGTAGGATGGGAACTCAGCCCGAGTTCATGTAAAAGCAAAAAGTCAATATGCGATATTTGTTTTCCCTGACACTGTTCAACCCTAAAAGGGCTGACAGTGTTTAGGGGAGAAAAATATGCTTTATGCGTCATTATGCAAGGGGAAAGAAAACAAACAAAACAAGTGTTTCATATGTGGAGCTTTTACAAGCGTCTCGAATCTATTTAGAGAAAGTTAAATCAGTACTCCTTGGGGAATCATGGGGGAAACAAGAGTAGGAAGCATACTAATTAGGCAGCTTACAGCCAAAGAAAAGAACGCTTGGAGCTGGATGTGGTGGCTCGTACCTGTAATCCCAACACGTGGGAGGCTAGATCCGAGGACCACCTCAAGTGTATGGCAGTGTAGAACATTCTAGAGCAGCCTGAGCTGTGGAAGGAGAGCAGTTTCTAAGACATGAGAAACAAATGACAAGCACAAGGTATGG
This sequence comes from Microtus oregoni, assembly GCF_018167655.1. Taxonomy (NCBI): domain Eukaryota; kingdom Metazoa; phylum Chordata; class Mammalia; order Rodentia; family Cricetidae; genus Microtus; species Microtus oregoni. The sequence goes on along the minus strand of NW_024543077.1, from coordinate 6,683,136 downwards.
GCAAAGCTCCAGGATTCAAGGCCCAGACTCCATGAGTGCCCACCTGTGCTCCTACAGATTTAGGGAAATCGTAGTGTTAGCAACAGTTGACCTCTCTGGGATTACAGTTAAAATTCTGCACACACGCTTAGCAGAATGCTGTCGGATTTTTCTTCCTCTACACTGAGTCCACCTGGTTGTAGTTTTTCCTAGAGTTTCATTGCCCTTAACAGCCAGCACTGGGTGGGTTCTCTAAGACTCCTTTGATGATTGAAGACAGGAGGTGTTTCCAGCAGTCTTATTTATGAGAATAAAGACTTACAAAGTTCTTTTTATGGCCGGCTAAGCAAAGCGTCTTTCTGAAAAGACAAACACCACCTGAAATTCCGTTAGAAAGGATCTGGAGGGATGTCTCAGTGGCTAAGAGCATTTACTGCTCTTACAGAGGACCTGGGTTCATTTGCTTCCTGAACCTATGTGATAGCTCACAAGCACCCCATAAATCCATGTCTAGTGTATTCATTCTGGCCTCCGTGGGCACCACGCACACGCCCGGTGTGCATGTATAAATGTAGGCAAAACACTCACATAAAAAGTAAATACAAACTAACTAAAAGGGTGCTGGAGAAAGGGTTCAGAGGTTAAGAGTGCTTGCTGCTCTTGCCAAGGACCAGAGTTCTAATGCCAGAGCCCGCTTTGGGCAGCTCACCTCAGCTTTAGGGGCCTCTTCTGGTCTCTGCAGGCACCAGAACTTACGTACATGCACACACATATGATTACAAAATAAAAACGATTCATTTTATTTCTAATCACATGTATGTGTCCAGTGTCATTGCTGGGCTAACCTTTGCTGGAAACGGTAGCAATTCATAAGCCCTGGCAATGCACTGTGAAAGATATGAATAGGAGGGGGCTGGAGAGATGGCTCAGTGGTTAAGAGCAGTGCCTGCTCTTCCAAAGGTCCTGAGTTCAGTTCCCAGCAACCACATGGTGGCTCACAACCATCTGTAATGAGGTCTGGTGCCCTCTTCTGGCCTACAGGCATACACACAGACAGAATATTGTATATGTAATAAAGTATTTTTTTAAAAAAGATGTGAATAGGATGTGCGTCTGAAATCACCGCCATCGAAAGGGATGACTCAGAGGCTAAGAGGACCTTTGACAACCAGTCCAGCGACATCTGGACAGTGGAGGATGTCCTGGGAGATGCTGGTGGAAGTGCCCCAACCTGGAAACTCCTGGTATGGCAAAATGTTTTCTTTACCCATCAAGGAAATAGCAAAGTCTTCTGTCCCATGATTTTTTTGGGGGGGTGGGGTTTCGAGACAGGGTTTCTCCGTAGCTTTTTGGTTCCTGTCCTGGAACTAGTTTTTGTAGACCAGGCTGGCCTCGAACTCCCAGAGATCCACCTGCCTCTGCCTCCCAAGTGCTGGGATTAAAGGCGTGCGCCACCACTGTCCGGCTTCATGATTTAAAGGTTTGAAGGAAGAACGTTTCTGGAGTGAGCCAAAGGAAACGCACAGAAAATTTTTGAAGTAAATCAAGATCAATACCAGAAAGGAAAAATAAAATGGATAACGAGAGAAAGACAAGTCCTTCCGGGAAATGGCTAGGATGGCTGTGAGCTGACTCTAAAGGCAATCACCAAAATAAAAGTAAAGAGAGACTGGGGTGAATCCAAAACAGCAGAAAAGACTCAAATTCTGAAGACCTCACTTCTTAACCTTCTGATATATATTTAATCCTCATTTGAACAATTTGCTAATAGAGTCTGAGCTAAGAGACTGAGAACGATAATATCCTTTAGGATGAGTCATAGTGTCAAAATGGCCAGTCTTGGATAGACCAATAATTACTGGAGTGTGGATGTGAACAAGGGGATAGCACACATGACCAGCGCTGCGACCCTCCACAGAAGACCCAGTAAGAAGAGCATTGACATTCTCTTGACCTTGACCCTCTGGATCCTATTGACAGCAGTAATCTCAAGAAATGGAAAGCATTTCAGGGCATATGAGCTCTATCACCGACACTTGGAAAGTAGCAAATGCAAATTCTGCCAAAGATAAACAAGTTAGCCTGGTTTACACTGGCAAGAGTTATCCCTCCAGCTTGTGAACAGCCAGAGCCCAGGTGACACCGTCAGTACCCGGCTAACCTGCTGAGTTCTCTAAGGTGTATGCAGGTGGTTACAAAATGGCTTAATTCCAACATTTAATGGTAGCTAAAACAGTGGGAAAGAGCAAGTGGTGAGTCCTTGATTACAAGCTGTCTTAGTTGAGGTTCTATTGGAACGAAGAGACACATGGTGAAGAGACACCATGACCACAGCAACTCTTATAAAGGAAAGCATTTAACAGGACTGCCCTACAGTTTCAGAGGGTTAGTCCATTGGTGTCATGGCGAGACACACGGCCATATTGCAGGCAGACGTGGTGCTGGAGAAGGAGCAGAGAGGTCTACATTTTCAACCTTTCTGTAGGTAACCAAAGAAGACTATACGCCAAACGGGGTGTAAGTTGAACATATGAGACCTCAAAGCTCACCCTTTCAGTGACACACTTTGTCCATCACGGCCACATCTACTCCAACAAGGCCACACCCCCTATAGTGTCACTCCCTAAGACCAAGCAATCAAACGCGAGTCTATTCAAACTGGCACACAAGCTTTCTGTCCAACAATATAATGGTAATTTCGATTGCATCGCAGGACTTGCCAAACTCTGCAGTCAGATAAATGTCCGATTGTGGATAACAGCATACAAATGCTCATCTTCCCAGTTTAAACCCATGGTCTTCTATAGCACTGCCAAATGGTCGAATACATAAAGCCCATCCATGATCAAGAGGTCATCCCAGCAATTGACCCTGGAGACCAGTGTCTTGTCTTCTAATAGAAATAGCCACATCAACTGAACGCACTCCAACAGAATCAAAGCAGAATGTCAAAGACACTTGGCAAAACTTAGCATTTCTAATGAATATATGCATGCCACCAAGTATATAGCACAAAGAAAATAAACAATACAAAATGTTTGATCATCGCGGGGTGCATCACATTTGGTATCATTCTCTGAGCAAGGAATGAGGGCTATAATTATTCAGCAAAAATAACCAAGTGAAAAATAACTCTTCCAGGTCAGGCAGGCGCCAGGAAGCCCAGTGCACTATTCCCCCTTTTAACACTAATACACTGTTGCTAACAGAGTCCATCTGAAACTTTGAAGGCTATGGAGCATTGCCACCAAGGGTAAGATAACTGAAGTCCACCAGCATATTTAGCCTTCTTTTTCTTTCCCTTCTTCCTCCTCTGAGGTTCTAGTTGCTTATATAAGCAGCTCAAATAGCCCCTCCCCTGTCAGGGAAAGTCATCTCCTTTGACCAAGTGCATACGTGCGTGAGGAAGACACAACTTTGGGAGGGACAAACATGGAGTGGGGAAAGAGGAACCTCCACCATAGCATACAGAGCAGTGAACTCAACCCTGGGCCATCACGGGGGGGATAGAGGTCACAGCCTGACATCTTCACATCCAACGTCTTTGTCATGTAGTAACTCCTCAGCAAGTTCTCCATCTTGTGAGCTGCCTGCCACTTTTCTGTTCCATCCTGCCTCGTCTTTTTCCCTTCATTCCCATAGAAAACTGTCTGAAAAATCAGAGCCACTATTTCCAGGGCATCTCTTATCCTGGCAGCTGAGCTCTAAGCCAATAGAAGGAACAGATTTCCCCTGAGAGTAACCGCTATCCTTTTGACCTCCTAGGAGTTGTAGGATATCATTTTTTTTAATCCTCAGAAGCAAAGAAAAAGCAATTAAAGACATTAGTACATATTCAGTACACATAAAGATACGTGTTAGCACACAAGATTTTCATGGTAATAATACCCATTCTGAGACATGCATATGCATGTCTAGAGTATGTGAAATAAACAGGATCATATTGATTCTGCACACACACACACACACACACACACAATATCACCATGCAGTCCTTGTGACCTGAAATTTGTTGTGTTGAACTCACAGCGATCCTCCTGCCTCTCCCTCTCAAGTACTGGGACTAAAGGTGTGTGCCACCACCCTTGGCTCAGTATGTCGTATTTTTAGCAATGTTCGACTCCTAGGATACCCAATCCCTCTGTCGCGCTAACACCATTTAAAACACTGGGAGTCCAGTGTGGCATTGTTTGAAGATCAAGCACTCACCAGAACAATCTATTGTTGCATTCAAAGCAGCAAACCTCCAAGTGCATCTAAGTATGAAAACACTAGATTCAGTTAATTCTTCTGACGTAGGTGAAGAATGAGAGGCCTTTCAAAGTAAGTGAACCCAATAAACCTACATTAGATAATCAGAAATAAAAAAGTTCAAGTTATTTGCTATTTATAAGGTGAAGATTTATTTTTATTAAAATATAAATGTGTAAATAACATTTTGTTTTTATATATCAACAAAATAGAAAGAAAGGACCAGATATAAACATTCCAGCAAACATAAATATATCATCCATTAGAGACATTATTAATACCACAATCACTCATCATTTTTAGAATGATGAGTAATATTTGTTACGTACATTATAATTTACAGCATATTTTGACAGAAAATAGCATTCGATCTTTACAGTATTTCTATGAACAAAACATAGATTAACTTCATTTACAGAGGGTCACATACATTAAGCATTTTATCAGGGATCACACAACCAGAAACCAGAGAGCAGAGCTCGCTCTCAGGTTCCTGAGGTTTTCCAGTGCTTTAGTGAGAACCCTTCACAAGCTTAACAGCAAACTTGACGTCTTTCGTGTGCATTGACTGAATGGTGAGTAAGTGAATTGCCAGGTAAGACTAGAATAAGTCAAAACTCTATGATTTAGTCATATGCAAGTAAGTATATAACAGGGAGACAGCCACGAAGAATGTCTAAAGAGTCTATTGCCTAGCTCAACATTGACTTCTAAAGGAAGAGACTAGTATTCTACACATTATGAAGTTTCTACCCTGAAAGACCCAGGGTCTCAGACCTCATGTGGTTCTAAGAATGGGGCACCTAATAGGAAATATGATTTAGAATAAAACGCGAGAATAGATAATAAGGTATGGACCGGCTATTGCACATCCATCCTTCTCCAGGAAGAAAAGCGGTGTGCCTGTTCTCTCCCCGGCTTAAGTACCTTGCCTTTGAAGATGATCTGTCTGCTTTGGCTCTAAGCCCCTACTAAATAAGCAGCGTTTTGATTTCTTACTCTGTCAATATGCCACTTCGCTGACTGGAAGCAGGATGCCCACTCCAAGAGCAAGCTGTCCTTCTTGTCTTACATTGGTATCCCTTGCCAGTTGTTGCTGAGACTCTGGCCCTTTAATACACATCCTCAGCATGGCAGTAAATGAAGTGGCCATGGGGACAGGTGACTGCGGGTCCAATAAGCACCTTGCTCACCCATTTTCTAAAACCTACAAAATGTAAAATATCATTTACATATCCAATATGTAAAGTAGCATTTTGACTAAAGAGGAATACAGTCATTTGTGTTTAAATGGGTTCATTAAAACATTAATTTTCTATCCTGGGGATCTTCTGCCTGATAGCATTTCCCTAATAAGTATCATTAATATTTGGCAGCGTATCTTTTATTTAAATGACTTGATGATAGTTTCCAAGACAGGAACACTCTAGACGGCACGGTTTTTTAAATGCCTGCCACTGGAATAGGCACAAAAATCTAGTGTCGAGAAGCAAAGCAAGAGTAACTGAAAAGAGGATCTAAATCGAAGAAACAATGAACTCATCAAAGCGCTGTAATTTCGCACACCACCCTCCAGGAAAGGTACAGCATGCAGGCCAGTTTCCAGCCTGTGGCATGGGGTATCACTCGCATTGCTGATGATCACAGAGAAAGGAAGAGTTAGAGGAGGAAATAAGAGACATTTCAGTCAGGACTCACTGCCCTTCAAGGACCCGCTAGTTAGCCTTTCGGTTAACTGAGGGAAAACCTTTCAGAACTTTGATATCGGCTGAGGGGAAACTATACAGGCGTGTTCACTCAAAATCACTTGTGGCCCTCTCTGCAAGCAGGCTGCTGGTAGTGAGGGTGTTAGCACGTTCTGGCTCACGTTGCTCAAGGGATGGTTTCTTTATGCCTTCTTCGAGAAAACGTCTTCTTTGAAATGTCAGGTCATTCAAGATGAAAAGTCATGCCATAGTCTTTTTTCCAAGCAAGTATTGGTTCTTCTTTTCTATTAGTTTGATCCATAAATGATCAGAAGCACACAACAGACTTAAAGTGGCTTCCTTTCTTTATTCTCAAGGGGGAGGCGCAGGTGTCCCGGTGCACATACTGAGTGACAGGCGGCTATCAGCGTCTCATGCTCCTTTTCCACCCTGAGTTCTGCCGGCAGATGTTTTTTCCAGCTAACCCATCTCATAGGCCCAGTGCTTCTCTTTATTTCTTTTAATAAATCCCACCCTTCTACTTACTTATTTTATGTCGTGTATCTGGGGCAGGGAGGGACTGTGCATTTCATGGTCAGCACGTGGCGATCGGAGGATAACTTGGTTCTTAAAATCTACGTGGGTCCCAGGCACTAAACTCAGATCATCATGTTCAGGAGATTAGAAAGTGAGAACAGGAGATTCAACTTCCCCTTCCAACCTCCTCCAGCACATCTACAGATGCATACACCTGCACATGAGAGAGAGAGAGAGACAGAGAGAGAGAGAGAGAGAGAGAGAGAGAGAATGAGCCACCTTAAGGGGCATGAAATGTCAAGTTGTTGGGAGTACATGACAGTTTATTCAATAAATATTTATTGAATTGTTATTGAGATCAGGGTCAAATGTAACCTCTTAGTACAGTGTTTAGTTCTGATGTGTGTGTGTGTGTGTGTGTGTGTGTATGTGTGCACGCGCGTAGGGTAGATGTGTGCGTGTGGTGTGTGTGTAGTGTGTGTGTAGTGGGTAGGTGTCTATGCGTGTGTGGTATGTGTGGTGTGTGTGTGTAGTGGGTAGGTGTATGTGTGTGTGTGGTGGGTAAGTGTGTGTGGTGTGTGTGGTGGGTGTGTGTGTGTTTGTGTGTGGTGTGGTGTGTGTGTGGTGTGTGTACGGTGTGTGTGGTGTGTGTGTGCAGTGTGGTGTGTGTGTGTTTGTGTGTGGTGTGTGTGTATGTGTGGTGTGTGTATGTGTGGTGTGTGTGTATGTGTGGTGTGTGTGTATGTGTGGTGTGTGTGTATGTGTGGTGTGTGTGTGTGGTGTGTGTGTATGGTGTGTGTGGAGTGTGAATGTGTGTGTGTAGTGTGGTGTGTGTGTGATGTGTGTGTATGTGTGTGTATGTGTGTGTGTGTGTGTGTGTGTGGTGTGCAGGCATATGTGTGCCATGGCACTGCTTGGCAGACGCCTCCATTCGTGGTCCTTGTCTACTGCGGTGTTTGGAGCAGGATCTCCTCACTGTGTACATGGGACTAGCAGCCTCCAGAAAGTCCCCTGACTCCTGCTACCACCTTCCCATCGGGGTCTTGTGGATTGCACACGCTTGCTCCCCTGCAGCCAGCTTTTATGTGGATTCTGTGGATCCAACACGGGTCATCAGGTGTGCCTCACAGCACTCTCCCACCGGGCCAGGCCCCAACCCTTCTCCTAGCATTTCATTCTGTATGAAAGCAGCGCCAGCCCTGCTTTGCCCCTTCCCCAGCCTTGATTCTCACTGCAGGAGCTGTTCCCGTCTGGCGTGCTCTTTCCTTTGTTGGATACTCGTTTCCCTGCCCTGTGGAAAGTAAATACCTTGAAACAAAGGGATCACTTCCTGTTTTCTTCCCTTCTGTGTTCTCAGCATCAGGGCAATGCAGAGACGTCCAGGAAGTGTTTGTGATATGAAGAAGTAAGATGAACAACAGAGGTTTAGGTTGAGGCGGCTAAGCAAATTACATGTTGCTGTTTTATAGAAAGGCCCAAAGTCCTCTCTGAATAGATGACGTTTGAATAAAAACCTGAATAAAACTAAGGAGCAAGGGCTGCAGCCAATTTAAGGAAGGAAGCTGCCAGGCAGAGTGACTCGCTTAGCCTCCCAATGACGGGAAGTGGACAGAGAGCAGGGCCGAAAGAGGGCATGGGTTCTTCTGCTCAGAGTCTGGATTCAATCTAAGTGAAGATATGGAGCGGTAATGGATTCTTTTGTTATTTTTGTTTGTTTTTAAAAGAAAAGTGACATAGGTTAACTGCCTTCTACTTCTAATCTAAGGTAAAGAATGTTCCTTGGGGAAGCAGAAATACATAGGCAAGTCAGGGGTCAGAGCCCAGGAGATGTGGGTCGGCATGGGAGCATGCTGTCATGGACTCGCTTGGCTTTGCAGGGAGAGTGGACAGGATTTGTTAATGGAGTCAGTGGTTGGAGCAAGAAGGAGAGGTCAAGAAAGCCAAGGCTTTCGCCAGAGCAGCTACACGCTGTGGTTTCCAAACACCGAGATGGAAAGAACTTAGGACAGAGCTGATTTGGAAGGGGTAGGGGAACAGGACTAATAGCAGGTTTTGTAGATGGGAGATTTGGAGGTGGCTATTCCATATAAAAATAAAAACGTCAAGTCGTCGGTGTAATATTTGCTCTTGAATCTTGAGAGTCCCAGGTTATAACTGTAACTTTGGTATCCACTCATGTAGAGATGGTTTTAAATCACTGGAGGGGTTAGATCACCAGTGAAATTAATGTTAACCAGAAGAAAAGCTCACTAACCCTTGCGCATTGTCTCACCATTTACCAAGCATTTGCGTGTTAACCAGAAAATCCAAGTTGATTTTGAAAAAGAAAGTGAGTGATCATGGAAAAGAAATTACGATGAGAAAATAACGAGTCCGTGCTTTGCAAATAACGAGACAATGCCTATGTGGGCTTTGAAAATGTGCTTCCTTGCAAGTTATGTCTGGAGCAGAAGTTTCCCATATTCCAGGAGGATCGCATTAAGGAAAACTCAATATTTAAGCCCTTGGGTGGCTTTGCCTCACCTGTGGCCGGCCAGGCCCACTACGTGGATAGATGGATCCATAGCACACACAGTGTTTCTTCTGAGGAAGCTGTCTGTGTCTTCTGGAGACATCTTGCTGAGATTCGCTGCCTGTTAATCCCATTGAGGTTTTTAGTGAGATTCAAAATTGTTAAAAGCTCCATACTTCTACTGTTGGGTCTCTTCTCTTCTGGCTCCTGCTCCGAAGCTTCAGATTTTCCTCCTGTGAGATGTTTATGTCTCACGTCTTAAAGCTATAGAAGCCAGAGCATTCTCTATATTAGCATCCCTGGGTGTATGACAGAGCATCACAACGACTACCTCAGACCTCTGGTCCTACTGCTCGCTTATAAGGTCTTCCAGCTCAATGTCCTCATCGCAAAACGAGTGTGACTCTCTCTCCCTTCTAGGGCTACTGACATGATTAGTGTGTGTGAAGTGCTTGTGTAGTGACTCAGTGTATTTAGCCATTATTAGCGCCTTTCAGCATCTGGGAGAAACATATTTTCTAACTGAGACCAAGCAGCTTTAAAACCGGCAAGTCAAATTGTGTTATTTTTTCCAAATGACTTTTGATAATTTATTTTTGGCAGAAAAAAAAACCTGTAAAGACATAGGAAAATGGTTTGTAGTGCATTGGCTTTGGGGTTTATAGCATTTCTATGTAAAATACTTGCACTGTGCTCCCTGGGGAATTAATCCTTCTCTTGATGCCAAAGTACAGCCGATTAGGCTTCATCTTTTAAACTTATAAAACCTAGAAAATATCATTATCAACTTTCTTACCCATTTGAGGAATCTTCATCAGTAGGCTATTGACCTCTGCCTGTGGACCATCAGGATAATACTTGTTGCCGCATGGACTATCAAGGCTCTCTCTAAGACACAAGTTATATGAAAATTCATCTATGGAACCGGCCATAAAAGTGAGCTGCTTTCAGTGATGCTCTCGGCCCTTTTAGTCAGTCAGAGGTTTCTAACCTTAATGATCTTGGACTGTCTTGTAGGTCTCATGAGTCCTATGGATTTATTAGAATATTGTACTTAACTGAATAGAATAAACTCAAAGGATTAATAGTAAATTATATAGTCTGTAGTAACCCAAAATCTCAAAATACTGATTTATGATTATTAAAGTATTATGTGCTAAAACGGAACAACTAATGGTCTAGTGGCTATTTAAACCAAGATATGGTGATATTACACACCGATGGCTATAAAGGTTACATTGAGATAACAACATGAAACGGTAATATAAAAATAGCTCAGTAATATAAAAATGTCTGTGGATGACGATATCAGATGTTCTGCGTATTTTATTGTGGCCTGTGGCAGGCATTTATAATGGAAAGACATGCTATCGCTGTAACAAATCATTGAGAATAAAGACTGAACTCTATTTGAAACCAAAGTAAAGAGCTGCCAAAGGACAAACCTTCGTTTGGGGCAGCACGAGAGTGTGCTGCCTAGTTCTGTGTCATCTCGACACAAGTCAGAGTCCCGTGGGCAGTGGGAACCTCAATTGCAAAAACACCGCCATTAGATTGACCTGTGGTGCATTTTCTTGATTCACGGCTGATGAGAGCGGGTCCAGCTCAGGATGGGAGTGCTATCCTGGGTCGGTGGTTCTAGCTGCTATAAGGAAGCAGGCTGAAAAAGCCAGCAGGAAGCACTCCTCCATGGCCTCTGCTTCTGTTCTTGCCTCTAGGTTACAGCCTTGAGTCCCTCTCTGGCTTCCTTCATGATGGACTGGGACTGAAATAAACCCTTTCCTCCCTGAGCTGCTTTAGGCCATGATGGGTGTTTTGATTGTTTGCTTTGTTACCAGCACTTTCTGTCTTTCTCTTTCTGTCTGGACATTAGTCACGTAAGACGCTTTTATTTATACACGCAGTGTATTCTGCTGATAGTCACTGCGCTATCCTCACTCCCTTTCCCACTGCTCCCTTCTTCTTCAGACACCATCTCTCTTGTCCTTTCATATCTTTTGAGAACTTTGCTCTATACTCTGCATAAGAGAAAACACGCACCGTCTGTCCTGCGGGTCTGGCATGTTCCAGTTTCCCCCATTCCCCTGCAGTGACTTGCTTCTGTCCTCCCTCGCAGGCATGGTGTTTATCACAGCAATCGAAGCCCTAAGACTGCAAGAACGTGTCATCATTTTTTCACTAATAGCTGTTGTTTTACACACATCTCTTGTCTTGAGTTCATTTTCCCACTATATCCGCATCACAGAAAAATAGAAAGAGAAAAATCACCCATACCCAGCTACAAAATACCTTCTCCCCTAGCATTTTAATACATATTTTTATAAGTACCTTAGACTTTCCATACTCTACATATAATTTTGTCTCTTTTTAAATGGTGTATTGTAAGCGTTTCCACACTGTTCCACATGACAGCTGTTGGTCTGAATAATGGTGTGATATATTTTGTTCTCAGCCCTCCCTCCATGCTGGATAGCAACATGGTTGCAGTTATGAACACTGTGTTTATACAATGAGTACCCCTTACATGTTCTGATTAAAAATATGACTAATTCTTTAACCGTTGAAAGCTGTAAGATATAAGACAGGTTCAGAACTTAACATGTTTTGATCCTCTCAATATCCTGCTTTTTTCAAAGAATAAACACTTTAATTTAGAATGCTTTTAGATTTGTAGAGAAAAAAAAAGACTGGGCTATTTTTACCACTAAATACTCAATTGTGGAGACTTCTATAGCAGGCTTGAAGCTCAAACCCTAGGACGATGGGGGGGGGAGAGCAACACAGAGTGCTCACAACTATTCTGCACCCAATTTTGATTGTTATTGTAGAACAATGCATTTTATAGGTAGTGGATTGATTAGGGGCAGTCTTAACTGGATTCTATACATTATCCCACAGTCTCTCTCTCTCTCTCTCTCTTTTTTTCTCTCTCTTTCTTCTCCTTCTCCTTCTTCTTCTTCCTTCTTCTTCTTTAACCAAATTTCCTATTTTCTGTCTCAGGATTCCATGAAGCCGCATTTCATTAGCGGTCATGTATCTTGAGATTCCTCTTAGCCACAGAATTTTAAGGCCTCTGATTCTGATGAACTTGGGGATGACTTTCATGACTGCGGTCAGTTTTTCCAGAGTGTTCCTCAACTGGAATCTGCCTGGTGTCTCTCTAAAGATTAAATGGAAACTGTGGGTGTTGGGGGGGATGACCACACAAGTAAAACACCACCCTTCACACACCAAAACCAACAAGTATGCATTACTACCACAGATCCCCTTGTTAGCTACCGTCAGTGCGGACAGCACAGTGATACACAGAGACAGGCGGAAGCAGCTGCAAAGGGGAAAACATCTCCCTGATGCTCTCACTCCCTCAAAACCATCCTAATGGCAACCATCCCTGAACTAGTGGTTTCTCTACAAATAAACATAGTCATTTTGCCCACATAAATATCAAAGTGCCGTACAAAAACCTGGAAGCCAGGGTGGATGAAGGAGGAGATACTCAAAGGTAAAATAACATGAGCTTTCTTCCTGACACTAACAAATAAAAATTATTCAACATAGGTAAACTGTATGGATGCATGTCTTTAAAAATCATCTCTTCTAATGCTTAGAATAGTTGGAAATGCGGATATCTTGCACAGAGATGTAACAAAATGGTATTTATCACAGAGCAATGTTTGAGACAAAGAAGCCATCCAATTTGCTTAAATAGCAAAAGATAAAAAAAAAATCATTAAATGAAATTCGGGCTTTTAAATATGGCCACTAGATAACCAGAGATTATTAGTTCTTTCCTGGGGAAACTATGTCTAACAGCTTGTCTAGTGCTTAGCCAAGGATCTAAAGTATAGCAACCTTGACTACATGATTTGGTTTGTATCAGTGAGTGTGTGTGTACTGGCTTGTATCAGTGAGTGTGTGTAAGCTGATTTGTATCAGGGAGTGTGTGTAACATGGTTTGTTGATGATCAGGTGATCAATCAAATGCATATTTTCTCTTTCCAGATTTTTTTTCTAAAATTGTCCTTAGGCACAAAATTTTTCCAACTCTTAGCAGATTTATCCAACAAATATTACAAGTCCTCTGTAGTGCTAGGTTCTGGCACAAAAAGGAATTTTAGAAACAGGGCAGAATTAAAACCATTGGCATTTCTGAGCACTTAGAAGATGCTGTCCTTCATACAGAAGTTAAAATCATAGTTACGAGGGCCAGAGATACAGCTCGGTGGTAAAGCGTGATATAGCGTACTGAAAACTCTAGGGTTAATTCCCAGAATGGGTGAGGGGTTGGGGACAGGAAAAGAAATCGACAAACAGAAATGAGTCATAATGAAAGCAAAATGAGAATAAGAAGAAAATAGAAAACACAAAGATGCCCCCTCTTAAGAATATGCTAAAATATCACGCTTTTTTTTTTTTGCTAAAGTTTTATATGCAAGGTGTCATATTTAGTCTATTACTGAACTGAACAATCATGGCACAGAGGCTTCTTCTCTACTGGGGAAACACTACTTTAAAAATTAAGATACAGCATGATAATATAGCACAGTTGAGGTATTTGCAAATTACTAATAAAGCATGGAAAAGGAGACAAGCAATACACAGAGAATTAGAACAAGAAACATGGAGAAAGATTACAAAGGGAAAGAAGGAAGCGTGAATGATACCAAAGGAGCTTAAATGGAACACAATTACTGTCATCTTGAATTAGCATTAATATTCTATTTACATTGAGGCTTGATAGCAAACTCTGAACAATGCATTAATTTTAGAGTGACAGCAAATGAATTTGTTATTTAACTATTATTTTTCATGCAGACTGTTACTACACTGTCACGTTAAGTTTATGCATTGAATCTGTCCATCTCTTGGTTGAAGAATTCCCAGTGAAATCATCCATCCTGAGTGCTGAGTCCAGGGGTCTGCAGGGCTAGCCGTGTTTCCTGTCTGCGGACATAGAGCTTCCCCAGCGGGCAATATGCTCACACTGGAGACAGGCCCTCGTGGGTGTCATGCACGCTTATTTCAGGAAAATGACGATGAGAACGTCGTGGAGCCCAGAACATGTCTTGATAGGAAGGTGTTTCAGACAACGAGGCTTAAACCCACAGTTGAAAAGAGAGTGGGTATCTGATGGGGATTGTTTTATGCCAAACGATCAGGGTTGCCAACTCTGCTTTGAAATAGGTTCACTTCTATAATGGCCATCTCTGAGAGAAAAGACCACCTTTAAATAATTGCTACTAAGCCACAAATGACTCTTACTGCCTAACATTTGATTACAGGAAGAAATTACATAGCAGTGGTCTACATTCTATTGTGCCTTACAGTCTTATGAATGGTAACAGTAGAGACAATTTAGGTGACTTTCGAGGTTGCTTTAATTTGTCGGTACTGACGTAGGCAGATTTTCTTTATGACCAGAACATAGAGTTTTGGATACTGAAACTTCTTTCTCATAACTGTCGTGACGTCTGTTAAATATGGCAGGCCTGACCCCAGTCAGAGCCCATCTGCCCCAGTTCCCTCACCCCACAGATACGTACGTTCCTCTCCATGGCACTCGTGATCCCTATTGTATACAAGACACCGTCTCTCTCTACAAACATGATTTTATTGCTTTCTGACCATGATTTTCTTGTTTTAATAGAGAAATGATACTTTTACATCTTTGTGAGATACATTATGAAAATGGAATTAATAATATTTGCAAAGCTTTGTAGATTATATTATATTAAATACATATATATAGTTAATGACCAAATAAGAGCAATGAGCATTTCTATCCCTTTAAATATTATTATTGTATGTTGTGAATTTCACACTTAGATATATAGATGATAGATGACAGATACATAGATAGATAGATGATAGATAGATAGATAGATACATACATACATACATACATACATACATACATACATAGATGATAGATTACTTTAGTCTGCTGTGCTATAGAAGCCCAGAACTAACTTCTCTCTAGGTGTCAGTTTCTTTGCTGTCTGCCCCACGTTATTCTCTGAGCTGAGCCCATGGTCCCTATTCTAATCTTAGCCCTCTCCTCTGCCCCTTAGAAACTGGCTGACTAGGCCTAAGGGAAGAAATATTCTCCTGGGAATACCTGCCTCTCCTCTATAACTTGCCAGGTTCTTACTGGAGATGTGGCTTGTGGGTCACTTCCTTGTATAGTAGTTCACCAAGTTCATTATCTGCATCTCTCATGCAAGATGCTACACAGTCCCCTCTCCTTTGTGCTGTGAAGTGGCCACCTCCCCCAGGGAATGATGCATCAGCTTCCTATAGACAAGGACAATAACAAAATAGTGTATGAATATCTGCAGTCTCCATGTAGACGGTGTGGGTGAGATGGTCTTGTTCGTTTCAATGCTATCATGGACTCCCACTGTTTTAACTTTTACCCATCATAAAGAATTCATTTAACATGATGAACTTAGTCCATATGTATGAAATACAAAACAATACAATCACTCAATCAAGAAATACAAGTTTTGCAGACAAACTTGACCAATAAAATATACTCTTTCAAGTGCTAATTTTTAGTTACTAAATTTATTTCCAGTGCACTGGTGTATCAGAATTACTTAGTAGCCTTTAAAACTTCCATACCTAGCCGGGCGGTGGTGGCACACGCCTTTAATCCCAGCACTCGGGAGGCAGAGGCAGGAGGATCTCTGTAAGTTCGAGGCCAGCCTGGTCTACAAGAGCTACTTCCAGGACAGGCACCAAAAACTACAGAGAAACCCTGTCTCGAAAATCAAAAAAAAAAAAAAAAAAAAAAAAAAAAAACAACTTCCATACCTAAGGCTCAAGGATCATGAAGAAAGAGGGGACAGAAAGACTTTAAGAGACGGAGTAACTGGGAGCTTGCTGTGAGATTGTGTGTCTTAAATGCCAAAACCTCCAGCCATCAAGCCTCACTAATATGACTACCTAAACATGAGCTGGATTGGAGCAGCAGCAGGCTTACATGACTGGAAGAAAGCCCAAGAAGTTTCAACTCTAGACCAAGAGCTACGTGTACTAAGGATGTTGAAAGCAAAAGAAATGGTCTTCCCCAGGCAAGAGCCCACCAGTTGATGGTCCAAAACCAAATGGTCAACCCTGAAATCATACATACAAGTAGCAGTTTGCAGACTGAACAGTTTGTACTTATTATTTATGAATATGTACGTATGCATACACACATCATATATGTATATGTGTGTGATTAAATTATAAAAGAGGCCATAAATCTGAAAGGGAGTGATGGGCATATGGGAGGGTTCGGAGGGAGGAAAGGAGGGGAAACGGTATCATTACAATCTCAAAGGACAAGTCAACAATTAAAAAAATAGAACATCCAAAAAAATGTTCATACCTGGGTTCTAGCCCCAGAAGTTTTGATTGAATTGGTATGTGGTGCAGCCAGCTCATGAAGGAATTTTTAATCAATACAAAGGTTTCTAATGAGGCCTCCGATGCTGAACTGAAGTCCAGAGCCTTGCTACAGGGTCCATGGACCAATGGCATTGGCGGTATCTGCAAGTTTATCACACGTGCAGAAGGGTGAACGTCCCCAGAGGGACCCTTGTCGGAAACCCCAGTTTAACAAGCTCAACCGTGTTTCATAGTGCAACCAAGAAGCTACACTCAGCTTGGGGAGCAGAGAAGCACATAGAGTTAATGGCAGGCAGGGCACACTCTGGTGGCCATAAGCAAATTACTCTCCACACTTGAGGGGCCTCAGCTCCCACATAGCCAGTGTCAGGGACGAAATAACAGTATTATCTCCATGGCGGCAATAAGATTATCACTGCCGAATCCGGTGGGGGTGAAATGGGATATCTCCCATCAAGCACTTGCGCGGTGTCTGGCACAGAGCAAAGATAAAATAAGCATCGTCTATTTTTATTACCCAAAGTGCCAGAGAAACGACTGGCAGAATGACAATCAAATAGCAGGCATCCAAAAACTTAAGACAACAACTCGGAGAGGTAAAATAATTCAGCCGGATTATATAACCAGCTTACAAGAAAATCTAAGCCTGTAACTGCATCCCGGAAACAGACAGGGATGTCTTTAGATGCCCCGAGCAGACTGCTGACACTGCGAGGCTTTGGTATTTGCTAGAGGCAAGTTTTGTTCGGTACCGCGATGTCTGGGTCTGTGTTCTGGTCTCCGTGGCTTCAGTCAGTTCCTTTTGCTCCGGTTCCTAAGAACCGCCGTGTAAGTGCTCAGAGTTTCTCGTGGGCTGTTAAACCATTTAGTGCCCGCGGCCAGCTGGCCAGCGCCGTGCCCCCTACTGCTTCTGCCACATCCATCTGGCTTTCAGCTGGGAAGTGAGCTTTCGAAAATCGTAAACCATTTTATTCTTAGCGTGCGTTTTCTGCGCTTACTCCTGGAATGGAATTCAAAGTGTGATTTTTTTTGCCTGGGGAGATTCCAGCTATGGGCTCAGGCATCAGCAGGTTTTCTGGAGGAAAGCAGGAGTCTTGTCCCACGCCATCGGGTGCCTTAGTTAATGGCCACACTGCTGAGCGTTTCCACGCATATTCCATGATAAGCAACCATCAAGTGTATCCATTGAAGACAAAGAGACATCTGAAATCAAGCCAAAGCCAATGTCCTGAGCTGCTGTCTATCCCAAAACTCGTGGAATTCCGTCATTCCTTTTTACCTGTAAACAACCCCCAAACAAGTCAGCTCAGAGAGGGGCATTAGGAAGTGAATGCAATACTTCAGAAGTTACCTGATGATTGATGCACATACTTTGGCGTCTGGACGGCCATCTCAGACAGGAAGCAGGACTCGTAGGAAACTCTGGGTGGATCCGGGTAGAGCTACAGTGGGCAGGTATGTGAACAGTGCAGTATGCTTCAGAGCAGAACGGGCAAGAGTAGACCGCGCAGGTTCTCAAATTGCTTTTTAACAGGATTGTCTAGATTTTCGTTTTCTGACATCCAAAATGGACCAGAAACTGGTTCTTTAAAAGCACATTGAGTCAGACGAAGAATCCAGGTTGAACATCAGGCTTACAACTCTACCAAGTCAGTGAGCTGTGTCCTAAATTAAATGATCCCAGGGCACCTTCGTGGGAAGAAAGAAAGGAAGGAGCCAGGTAGGAGCTGATGAAACCGAGTTGATAGGCGTGAGCTGACTTTCAAAAGCCTAAGTTGTGGTGGTCTCTGAACACCCTATTATACAGGGAGAAAGTAAATCACAGTCTGCTGTGTGTGACGGAGGCTGCTTCGTGGGTGTGGATCCACACAGACGCATATCAGTGTCCACGGCGTCCTTCCCACTGAAGCTCCACTGGTAGCTACAGCGAGGGCGGGCAGAGTGCAGGGCAGTTCCTCGCTCTCTGCTTCAAGAGGGAAGATGTAAATGACAGCAAACCACTGTGGGTGGAGAAATGGAAAGAAGGAAAGCCTAGGACTACTTACATGGACTCCTGATGCTCACATGGGCCCCTGAAGGAGCCAGTAGGAATGTTCATGTCCTGAAGGAACCATTGGACTGCTCACGTGGACATCTGAAGGAGCCACCAGAAACGCTCATGTGAACATCTGAAGGAACTATTGAGACCACCCACGTGGACACCTGAAGGGGCCATCAGGAACGCTCACCTGGATACCTGATGGAGCCACCAGGAATGCTCACGTGGACCCCTGAAGGAGAGTTATCAGGTTTATACACCAGCTGACTTTGAGAAACATTTTCTATTTTTAGAAAATGGCCTATGTGCTTGGCTTTCAAATTCTAGAATTTCTCCCCGTTCTTTTCCTCCTTAAGGAAGTCTCACTGAGTTTGTTCAAGAGAATGAATTTGGAGTCAGAAAATAGGGTTGTAGTGCCTTAACTGCTTTGTGTGCCAGTTATTTCCTGTCTCCTCTAAAGTGGATGCCTTCCTCCTCGGGAAGAAGCATCACCAATAATGGTATATTAGATGTACTGTTAAGTACGCAAGCACTATGCACGCTACAAAAGCAACTTTGGAATGGTATCCTGGAGACAAACTCACTTGGTGGTGGGTGGTCTCCTTATAGTCTGCATCCTGAGTCTGATACCACCAGAAGTCCCTGTGCCCAATGCTTTCTGAAACCCAGTGAGGTAATACAGTCCACCCTCCAAGACTTTGCTTCAGACCAACATTGGCAAACCACAGTGGGTAAGCCCAGTCTACCACAAGTTTATGAATGGGGTTTGTCTAGAATGGCTCACCCCATTCATTTGTTTGTTTATTGTGACGCCTTGGCTACTCAGAAGAGTGAAGTGGTTGTTACAAAAACCACACAGCCCGGAAAATCTCCTTCTATCTGACCCTTTGTAGAAAAGCTGTAGAAAAACAGGGGCTTTATGACTGTATAACTTTCTTAAAAATTTCTAGCCAACGCTGTGTTTAGATAGGAAGAACTGCATCATATAATTGTGTATAGGTTTTATGAACTAAATAATCTCTCTTCTGAAATAAAGTGACCCTAGGTGATTTGAAAAATCTGGATCAGAGAAGACAAGGAGCTACCAAGCCCTCTTGATTTCAAGCTTAGTTGACTAAAAAAATTCAAAAGAGTAAAGGGTACAGGGACTGATCCAGCCCTAGTAAGTCCCAGATATTAAACCAGAATGCATCTTTGATGATGGGTTGATTGCTGCCTATATCAAAGATCTGGGCGTCAGATTCCTTTGGCTGGAAAAGCAATGTTAGCACAATAATGCAGATTATCAGACTGAGCGGAGCCAAGCTTTCAAAGACATGAACCTAAATTCAAATTTTTTTAGAAAATAATTTTCCATCAGGGGTCAAACGGGATTTGGTACAATCAGTATGACTTTAAATACAAACCAGGTATGAAGGCCCATGCTCAAAATCGCAGCATTCAGGAGCTAAAAGCAAGAGAATCAGAAGTTCAAGGTCATCGTTGACTACTAAGTGAGTTCAAGGCCAGTCTGGGATACATGAACCCTGTCTCAAAAAGAAAAAAGGAGAGAAAAGAATAATATCTGAGGCCAGTGCATTCATTATAATGAAATATCTTAAAATTTTAGCTGCTGTGAAAACCGTCTCAGCAGTGAAGAGTCTCATGAGTCAGAGTTTGAAACATTTTATTTTCTGGACCTCGTCCAACGAAGAATTTCAGGAAGGAATCCATGTTATTTTGTACGACAGCCTGTTAATTGCTTCCAAGAGAACAGCAACAAGCTGTCCTTGAAAAGAATGTCTGGCGCTGGTGTAGCTCTAGGGACTGTAAGGTAGGATTTGCCAAGAAGCAAGGTCAGTCTGATATTGTGTCAAGCACACCCTTCACCAGCCCGAGGAAGTGAGGTGTGTCTGTTATGACGCACTGGCGGTCGGTCACCTGACAATGCTTGCAAGATGTTCGCATTCACTCTCCTGCGTAACCCGTGAGAAAGGATTTTAAGTCGTATGTCTCTACAAAAGGGTAATTTAAGTTTCTGAAAAGAAAATATTTTAAGGTTTCATGAGAGGTGACGACTAAGAGATTATGCTATAGACGCAGGATGTAGCTAGGCTAGAGGCCCTGACAGAACACGCGGCCGCTCCAAAGCGCCGTCTGCAGCAGCCTGAACTCCCTGGCCACTCTACACCAGGACAGGGAACTGAAGGAAATCCTAGAATGAGATTCACTAGTTGATGTTTTCTATGGTTTTTCCATAATTCATCAACAGTGTCCCGCTCTGCAAGATTACCATCCCCCTCCTACCTTGATAACGAGTTGAAGATTCTCCCGACATGAATAAAAATGAAGATAATTGAAGTATAGGTCCTGATTTAAAAAAAAAAAGCAAAAAATTCATTTCTAGAGTCAAGAGGTCACAGGTGTCCTTTCTCTCTTCTGAAGCTGAACTCTTTGCTGTTTCAAACTCACTTTCCCGGGTTGCGGATCACCCTCTTTCCCAGAATCCTCCACTCTTTGTTCCCTTCCTCATCTTCTCCTCGTCCATCCGCCTGTTCCTTTCACGTTCCTCACTATCAATTCCGTTCTCCCCTGTCGGACCTCAGCAACAGGCAGCCCTCTCGATTTTCTCCCTACTGCGAGAAATCTCCTATATCGTTTCCTCTACTCTCAGTGATCTAGTGATAACTAAGTTCAGAAATGCCGACAGAAGTCATCCGTTGCTGAAAACAGTAGCCACTTGCAGCCTAATAATGTCTGGCTCCTATCACGCTGGAAACAGGCAATCAGCGCTCTTTGAAACGCCGTCATTCGCTGGCCCTGCCGTCACAGCTTTACTTCACATTTTCTGGGCTCCGTCATTGGCTTCTTCCCTCATATTCTCTGCTCTCACGGACACGATTTCCCAGGATCCTCTGCACCTCTGGGCAGCTCTTCTTGGACAGTGCGTGTTTGTGTGAAATGTTGCATGGCTACTCATTTTTGCACTCAGCAAGTTTACGAGCCCTTACTCGCTGTCATTACGTTACTAAATCCTGCTAAATAAATGAAAAATAACATCAACTCCATAAAGAAGCGGTGTCAAGTTTTTTTCTATTTTATCTTGTTTTGTACTTCTCTGAGCACTGGCTATTCTTAATGTTTCTCTGAAATACTAAATCCAAATCATGTATTTAATCATGGTAAACATTTGCTAGTTTTCTTCGCTAGATTGTAGTTCATGATATTTTGGTACAAAATACATAGGCTGATCATCCTTATATTTTCTGGTATTTGCCAAAGTATAAGATAGGGACCCACGCTTTTCATCTGAATGGGTTTTGAAATGTTAAAATTATTTTATGTCTAGAAATAAATCAATCTAAAATGTGTTACACTGGTTGGCTCACAAAGATTATAAATCCTAGCTGCTAGTTAAGTTAGTAAAGTTGAGAAAAATTAATAAGTATGTTTTATTTTAATAATTATCTTTAATGTGAAATCCTTAGAGAAAAATAACAAACAAATCTGCAGTGAGCCCAGAAGACCAATATCTCCATAGTGATGACTCCAAACTTGGTATTTCTTTTTTTTTTTTTTTTTTTTTTTTTTTTATTTTAATTTATTTATTTATTAAGAATTTCTGCCTCGTCCCCACAACCGCTTCCCATTTCCCTCCCCCTCCCCCGATCAAGTCCCCCCCCCTCTCATCTGCTCGAAGAGCAATCAGGGTTCCCTGACCTGTGGGAAGCCCAAGGACTGCCCACCTCTATCCAGGTCTCCTAAGGTGAGCATTCAAACTGCCTAGGCTCCCACAAAGCCAGTACGTGCAGTAGGATCAAAAACCCACTGCAATTGTTCTTGAGTTCTCAGTATTCCTCATTGTCCGCTATGTTCAGCTAGTCTGGATTTATCCCATGCTTTTTCAGACCTAGGCCAGCTGGCCTTGGTGAGATCCCAATAGAACATCCCCATTGTCTTAGTGTGTGGGTGCACCCCTCGTGGTCCTGAGTTCCTTGCTCGTGCTCCGTCTCCTTCTGCTCCTGATTTGGACCTTGAGATTTCTGTCCGGTGCTCCCGTGTGGGTCTCTGTCTCTGTCTCCTTTCATCGCCTGATGAAGGTTAATATTCCTGAGGATGCCTATGTGTTTGTCTTTGGATTCACCTTATTTAGCTTCTCTAGGAACATGAATTATAGGCTCAATGTCCTTTATTTATGGCTAGAAACCAACTATGAGTGAGTACACCCTTTCCTCTCCCCCAGTGCTGGCAAGATGCCTCCATTTTCCATTAAAATTACCAAGCACACATCATAATTTATCTAATTTTCCCCTGCCATGAAATGCACACAGGTCATGTGACCATCCCCATATACAGCGAGGCCGATATGTAAACAATCCTTTAGCTTGTAAATATTGAAAATAAAAACGCTTTTCTGTTTGTATCACTTACTTTGGGCTTCTATCGCTTCAGTTGACTATTAATCAGCCACCATTAATGAAGTAATCATTTAAAGTACTATTCGACTATCTTTTCCATCTTAAAAAATGTAATGTAAAAGCCACAAGAAATTTTGGACTGAACAAAGAAACGTATTTCACTGAAAGTACAGCTTTTAAAAGCTAATGAAAAATTCTGCCTCTTAGCTTGAGTCTCTCTGGAATCCAAGCAAAAGTGCTGTCAGATTTGAGATGACATTAGCGCACTTATTAACTGAGCAATTTAAAAACTTCAGTCAAATCCATGGGCGGAATGAAACTAAGGTAAAAATTAGGTAAAGATACTTGATAGTAGAAAATATTTGGCATAGCTCCTAATTCTTATCCTTTCTAAGTGAAATCTGAATTTTGATTAATGTCTTTCCCAATATCCTGACTCAAGCATTCGGGGTTGAAGGAATTATTGAAAGATTGACTAGCAGTCTTTGATGTAGCAATAAATATTTATGATCTGCTGACTGTATTTTTATATTACCCATTGACTGGGTCCTTAGACCGCTTGCTTTCTTGGACCTTAGTAATTAGAGGTTTGAAATACAGTTCATGCTCTGTCTGCTTCCTGAGTAGAATGTGGATGGGAATTAGCTGCAAGCACAGGCCTTCAGCAGTTTTGATTACTGTTTACATAGAGAAATTAGCATGTTCATACAATCAAAATTGAAAACACGTTAAGAATGATGCATGTGTTTAACGTGTTCTAGATCTAACAAGACGGGTCCTTTTACATAACTAGTCATAAACTTGCTGCCCTGTCTACAATTTTATGCCCATCGAAATTAAGATTATTCATCGATTGGTAATATCAATATCAGTTAATTGTGCACTGTTATCAGAAAGTGGTAATATGCAATTCTAATAGTTTCACACTTTCAAATTCATGGCGGCCAAGTTTCCAGAGCTTAAGAACCTCATAAAATACCTTAGAATACTGTTCCTTATACTTACTACATGGTTATGGCTCAGAGCTTGTCTTCAAGGCTCCCCTTTGATACTGCAGCATTTCCTTTCTCCCTTCTGACTTCCTTGTGGACTTACCCCATTCAGACCTGGCAAATTCTGTCACCAGGTCATTGTTTTTTCATCTGACTGTAACTTAGGAAAACATAAACAAGACTGTTTGTGCCATGTTTTAAAAAACAAATCAGGTATTTTTATGTTATGCCAAAATACTACGCAGGTCAGGTAGTCAAACAGGTAAGATGAGAGAAACAAAATTCCAAGGATTTTACTCTAACTAACACCTACAGCCAAGGAAATTGGTGGCGTGCACCTTGCAGTGTCATAAATGTCTGTGGCTAGACAGTCACACAGTGAAAAGACAACAAGCAGATGGAGAAGTAGTGCCTTATCGCTGTCACTGAGGACCAGGACCTCGCTAAGCCGCATGTGTTCTCCATCAAGTTATTTTAAGAATTGAAACGAGATCATGTCTCCTTAGCAACGAATTGGTATACAGTCATCCCTCGGCTACATAACAGTGGCTATCGTTATTAGAAAGTAGTCATTGCTCCCTGAGCTCCTACAGCGTATTCAATCAGCAGAAAGAGATTAATAGACCCTGCTGGTGTTAGCTAAACCCCAAAAAGTCAAATGGCTTTCTAAGATTTCCGTTTTTTTCTATTGATTAATCTTTCAGCATACAGTTATGATTGGTGCATTTTACTATGATTTTGCAAGAACTCATAGAGCGCTGGTGACCCAATTATGAAAGTGATACAATATATAAGTTTAAAAGAAAGGATTATTTTATTGTTTCTGGCTGTTTTAAAATACATTTTGCTGGAATATAAATGACGATATTAGTGTATGAACAAATAGATCTGTTTTTACAAGTATACAGACGGGTGGTCAAGAGCACTATGTAGGAGAACAGAGAAGCTTAGACTTTCTGGTGAGAAGTCTAATTTAATCAGCTTCAGTGGGTTGCAACAATTGTAACAGTGGGAACAGCAGGTGACTGTATTTTTTCCTTATGCTGTTCGTTTGTTGTCGCTGAGAATAAAACACTCTCCCTTTGTCTGCAGGAAATTGTTTCACATTTTCCTGAAATTCCTAGACTAATAGCATTATTTGTTCCCATAAGAATCTGTGTGTGGTACCCCACAGAGTGAGAAATGATGAGGTGAACACCCCATGGAGGATGTCCCATGTGTCCAATATTAGAAGTTGCTATGACGTTTTTCCTTTCTTTCTACATAAATCTGAAAGGAAACAATTATCTTGATCCAGGTTCCAAAATCTCACTGAAGCCAAGACAGTTTTTCTCCATTTTGCCATATGTTTGAAGGATTTTTTAATTAACAGGTATAGCTACAAATATTCTCCATTTCACTGTCTTAAAACTGTCTTCTCTCCTCCTCACTAACTCCTTATGAAGTAACCATTCTCAGGCTTAATATTAATTATATACACTTTGGCCTATTAGCTCAGGCTTCTTGTTAACTAACTCTTACATCTTAAATTAACCCATTTCTATTATTTCATTTTTACCACAAGGTTCATGGTTTGTTATCTCTTGCTTCTTGGGTGACTACATGGCATCTGCCTGACTCCTTTGTTTCCTGCTCTATTTCTGCTTGGACTTCCTGGCTTGCTGTATGCTACCCTGCCAGGGGCTGAAGCAGCTTCTTTACTAACCAATGGTAATAAAGCACATTCACAGAATATAGAGGGGAATCTCCATTAGGCAGTCTTGGTGTATGTAGCCCAGTGAGCAGACTGACTCCTGGAGGCTCATATCCAATGCTGCTCTTTCTGAAACTGGAATAGGCAATCAAGGGGTCCGTGTGGGAGCAAGTACAACCCGTCCACAAAGAGCCACATCTTTTGTTTCCCTCTGAAGTTAGAAGGGCTCTTTCCTTAAACCTCAGACCAGTATGTGTGTGTATGTGTGGTCCACAGTCACACGACCAGATGTCTATGCAGGATACGGTTGTATGACCAGTGTGTGTGCAGAATATAATCACAGGACCAGTGTGTGTGCAGAGTATAGTCAAATAACCAACATGTCTATGCAGGATATAATTGTACGACCAGTGTATATGTGTATGTATGTATATATGCAGAATATAATCACATGACCAGTATTATGCAGAATATGATCATATAATCACATGACCAATATGTGTGCAGAGTATAGACAAATGGCCAGCATGTCTATGCAGGATACGGTTATATGACCAGTGTGTGTGTGTGTGTGTGTGTGTATGTATGTGCAGGAAACAGTCACATGAACAGTGTGTGTGTGCAAGGTACAATCATATGACGTGTGTGTGTGTGTGTGTGTGTGTGTGTGTGTGCAGGAAACAGGCACATGAACAGTGTGTGTACAAGGTACAGTCACACGACCAGTGTGTGTATGTGTGTCTATGTATTCAGGAAACAGTCACATGACCAGTGTGTCTGTGTAGTATACAGTTGTATGACCAGTGTGTGTGTGTCTCTGACCAATGTGTATGTGTGTGTGTGTATGTGTAGGGTACAGTCTCATAACTAATGTTTATGTGTGTGCAGGACACAGTCACATGACCAGTGTGTGGGGATGTGTAGGGTACAGTCTCGTAACTAATGTTTGTGTGTGTGCAGGACACAGTCACATGACCAGTGTGTGGGGATGTGTAGGGTACAGTCTCATAACTGATGTTTGTGTGTGTGCAGGACACAGTCACATACCAATGTGTGGGTATCTGTGCAGGACACAGTCACATGACCAGTGTGTGTGTATTGTATAGGATACACTCACATGACTAATGTTTGTGTGTGTGCAGGACACAGTCACATGACCAGTGTGTGGGGATGTGTGCAGGTTACAGTCACATGACCAGTGTGTGTGTATGTGTAGGATACAGTCACATGACTAATGTTTGTGTGTGCGTAGGACACGGTCACATGACCAGTGTGTGTGTATATGAAGGATACAGTCACATGACTAATGTTTGTGTGTGTGCAGGATTTAGTCACATGACCAGTGTGCAGGTATGTATGTAGGATACAGTCACATGACCAGTGTGTGTGTGTGCAGCATACAGTCATATTCTTATTTGTTCTTTCTGCCAGCCATTTGATCAGACTCAGCAACTTAATGCTGCACCACTCCTAAAACCCATATGGGAGAAATCTTCTGAAGGCCTCCTTCTGCAAGGCGGCGGGGGCCCTGTAATTTCTCACAAATGAAGGAAGAAGTAGACGGACATAATGGGGTATGTTACAGTACCAGTTAGGGACTGTTGATTGACCCCCAGCGGAAGCACCAATCAAAGCCCTTTCAGGAAACGTGACACAGGGTGATGGAGTCGAAGGCATCAGAGCACTGACCCAGCAGCTCCACCAGGAGCCGTGCCCCACCCAGGTCTGGGGGCTCGGGATCAGCGCCAGCTCCGTTCCAGCAAACAATGCTTTTTCCAGCAGCAATTCAGACAAAGCACTTTCCAGCTGTTGTCTGAAGGCTGAAAATGGAGCTCTGCCCTTCCTTCTTTTAGATCAATTTCACAGTATGATAAAAAAAAAAAAAAGTCCTTTATTTCCCCAGGACAATAGGACTGCTCTACCAATCTTAAAAGTGTGGGGAAGCCAGGCAGCAAACTCGAAACACACAAGTACAAAAACACGAAAGCGTTTGGCAGGCGGCGGCCGTGTGAAATGAAATGGGTGCAGCCATCCTTTCCGTCTTCGTAGTTCTCGCTCAGTGAGAGGGGCGCGCGGTTGACAAGTGTGGGGGAAATAGGATCAACTACTGGAGACGTGCCCGGAGAGAATGCCCGGCTCTAGCCCTGCCAGCTAGCTCCCTCGTCGCTTGGAGGGTGGGGTGGACGGGCAGTGTCTAGTCACGTGATATGCCAGGTTAGAGGGAGGCGAGAAGATAAGGAAAAATACTGTTGCGCTGGGCCCTAGGAGCTAGGTCTGTTTGAAGAATCGCAGGGAGTCAGAAGGATGACTCCTTGGAGACGGGCACCAGCCATCAACTTGGACAACACAGTTCAATCCCCAGCACCTACCTAGACATAAAGAACAACTCTTGCAAATTATGCTGTAACCTATCCACAAACACATAGACATGCAGAAAGAAGAATGAAAAAAAAATGCTTTTAATTATGCCTGTCCAGCAACACTGTTCCTCCTATTTGAGAGTAAGCCTGTGCATCTCTCACTGTCCCGTGCAAGGACTCCTTACGAGGTAGGGTTGTGTGGTTGGTTCGTTACCTGTGGTTGAGCCCAGATGCGCATGCGCAATGCGCAGCAGCGCTTAGGAAGGTCTAGAAAACATTTAACAAGCTCTCCTAAACTTTGGGATTTGGAGATCCTTTCAGAGGTTGTTTGTTTTGCATTTTATGCGGTTCCTCCAAAACTGTTGTCTAAAATGCATTACATTCTTTTTTGTTTTTGTTCTTTTCTGGAACTCAAAGAGATCTGCCTGCCTCTGCCTCCCAAGTGCTGGGATTAGAGATGTGAACCACCACGGCCCGGGCGGCATTATAGTCTTTTAATAGGTTCACCCACCATTTATGCTACTAAATTCCTGAAGTGAGTGGTGTGTTTAGGAAGCCTCCGCTTTGGGGAGCTTTGCAATACCAACTTTTAAAAATTCCGTGCTGCCTTTTTGCTGCTCTGTCTATACTTTCTGTCTACAATATCGTCCCATCTTCCCCAGGTCAGCAGATCATCAGTGTTGTAGATTCCCTTAGAATGTGTTTCCTATTTTCCTTTCAAGAAAATAAAACGCCAGGATTTAAATACCTCGCGCCACTCAAGGCCCAGCACAAAGGAAGTGTAACTAGATCACAGGACGGATGCCCAGCTGTCGGGCAGTCATTGTTGTGCGTGTGCTGATCACAATCGGGAGGCGAGCTTTTCATTGGACATCTGCATGGGATCACAGAGCTGAAACGGTGACGTGTGATTAAGAAGTCTTTCACTCTTTTGAGAAGGATGTAAGGACTCTATCATCTTGCGGATGGCTCGTAGACAGAGTGTTCTCTGCCTACAGATAGCATATCGCAGCCACCAGCTGTTTTTGTAGGAAGTCTGCGTAGGTCTCCGGAGACCTGTCCTTTAGGGCGTGCCCTTGAAATTGCCCAGTGTTGTGTACACTCTTCTCAGAAGCGGGGCCTTTAAAGCTGTGCCTTCGAAACTGCCCTTTCTTACTTCTCCGTGTGTGTGTGTGTGTGTGTGTGTGTGTGTGTGTGTGTGTACATATCTATGAGATAAACATATACCACATGGTTGCGGGGTGCTGGAGACTGCCTTCATCTGTCACCCCTCCACCTCAGCATCCCCTAAGCCCTCTTCCAAAAATAAATGTATTGGAGAAGACTGTAGAAGGTGGACCAGGCTATTGCAATGGATTTCCCTGTTTGTAATTATCTGCTTCGATGCCTCCCTCCATTAACTTAGCCAGTCGAAAGAATACTGCACTTTGTCTCTCGATGCTCACATTCAAGACCTGAAGCTGTTTTCCCCAGCAGCCTGGTTGATAATCTGAAAAATAGCCTTAAGCCAACGTATGACCTGGACTGCTTGAAATTCTTAACACTTGTATTGAAGTCCTAGGTTTGGAATCTGAGTCTGACCTCATTACCACTTGAATGCGTAGCTTACTTAACCTCTCCCAGGCCCAGTCTCTTAAGTCTGAAGTAAAGATTATCTCAGGTATAGGTTTAAACGCTAGATAAATAAATACTAAGAATTTTAAACACAGTCACTGACTTGAGGCATCCCACGTGTCCGTGGCATGGTTCAGCAGCTGAAGATTGGGCTATGGGGAATAAGTAACAAGAGGTGGTTACATGGTGGTCAGAAAGATGAAGATGGCCTCAGACAGAGATGGCTACCAGCTTGTTAGTGGGAAGAGAAGAAAGAGCACTATGGTGGGCTAGGAAGCAAAGAGACTGGAGAGAAAATGGTCCGTGTGGGGCAAACTCAAAGGATAGGCCAACCCCAGCAAAGAATGCCTGGTAAGAGGCCTGGTAAGAGGTGGGAACCCATGCCAGTGCCTTGCCTGTGGTACGAAGAGTCTGTACCAGACTAAACACCAGGCACTGGAGGACAAGGAGTCGAAACTACGTTGAGCATGTGAGGTGGTGATAAGCTCGCAAGGAAGGCAGTGTCAGGTGCTATATAGTGTCTGGTACCGATATTCTCAGTGTGCAAAGTTATTCACACCTCACAACCCCTGGGTCCTGAGACCTTCCTGACTACAAGAAGCCCTAGGAAGGTCCTAGATCCTCCCCAGAAGTCAACTGGAGGTGCAATTAGCAGACCCTATGATAGAACAAGCTAATGTGGTTTGCCTTTCTTCCTCCATTCCTGTTTATTACTACGACATCAGAAATCACAGCTAGAGACTCTTGCAGGTCCCTGTAGTAGAGGTGAATGATGTGATGGCAAAGGAGGTGTGAGAAAAAGAAGGAAGGAAGGAAAGGAGGAAGAGAGGGAGGGAGGGAGGGAAGGAGGGAGGGAGGAAAGGAGGGAGGGAGGGAAGAAGGGAAGAAGAGAGGGAGGGAGGGAAGGAAGGAGGGAAGGAGGGAGGGAGAGAGGGAGTGAGAGAGAGAAAGAGGGAGGGAAGGAAAAAGGGAAAAGGAAAAACGGAGGGGCTAAAGAATAGTCCAAGAACCTGAGTCAAAGGCTTCTGTCTTAGAATTTCAGTGAAGAGAATACTTTAGTGGTTATCTAATCTGATGTTCTTTCTACAGCACAATGCCTGGCTCTTGGTAGCAATTAAATACATGTAAACCTTTGCTGAATTTATAAGTGAATAAATAGGGAACACAACCTAGAAATAGTTGACAGATATTGGCATAGCTACATCAAGACCTGAACCTCCTAATTGCCAAGCTTTTACCTTGTCCTCTATTCCACACTTGGCCTCAGTGCACAGTGCCCTTGGGACTCTTTTCCTCCACTGGGTTACCCCACCCTGCCCCGCCTCACTGTGAGGGCTTGTGGCTGGTCTTATTTGTATCTTGTTGCTCTAAGCTTGGTTGATGTCCCCCGGAGGCCTGCTCTTTCCTGCAGGGAGGCAGAGCTGGGAATGGATCTGGGAGAGTGGGTGTACCGAGAAAGTGGAGGGAAGGGAAGCTGTGGTTGGGATGTATTGTATGAAAGAAGAAGAAATGAAAAATTTAAAAAATTATCAAGACAATGTATTTTAATGTTAAGGTTTGTTTCTCACCCTTTTAATTTGCAAAGTCATTTATAGTATTTCATATTAAAGGAATACCTTTATAGCTCCCGTAACCTAAGCACCCATTTTCATACTCATACCCAAGTTGATTGGCATGTACAATAATGGTATCCCCAAGATAAGTCAATAGAACCCTGGCAAGAGCAGCTGCCAAAATGGAATTTTCCTCCGTCTGATTTGTAACTTTCACTTTTAAAAGGCCACGTGGGAATTTCAGAAATTGCTTCAAATCATTTCAAAAGAATGATGCTCCCGTCTTTATATGAACAGAAATAAAGAATACTTTAGCAAAAGAAATTAGATTTAGGTATAAGGGAAAACGTTGAAGCAATAAGAGGCGTAGAACCTGTGTTAGTTTAAATAATCTCATAGAGAGTGACACTGTTAAGAAGTGTGTCGCCGTGGGAGATCTTTTTTGCTTAAGCTTTGGTCAGCGACACAAGCCATGTTCCAGTTGCCTTCTTATCAAGACCATGTTTGCCGGCCACTACCATGCTCTCCACCATGATGCTAATAAACTGAACCTCTGAGCTGTAAGCAAGCTACCACAATTAAAGGCTTTTCTTTATAAGAGTTGCCGAGGACACGGTATCTCTTCACAGCAATAGAAAACTAAGACAGAAGTTGGTCCGAATGTGGGTATTTTCAAATAGGCCAGACCATGTTTTTGTTTGGTGAAATATGAACTTTGGGAGATTGGGTTAGGAAAGCAGCGGAGTGCTTTAAGAACTGCTTCATTGACTGTACCAATAGACATGTGAAAGAATTATTTGAACTGTGGGGCTTACTCAAGAGGTTTCAGAGGAGAAGGATTTAGTAAGTTGCCTAGAGATCATTCTTGTGATAATTTGGTGAAGAAAGTTGCTTCCTTTGCCCTTATCCAAAGAGTCTACCTGAGGCTAAAGTAAAGTTTTGGATTAATTCCATTGGGAGAGGAAATCTCAAAACAGCCTAGTATAGACTCTGTCCTGTGGTTCTTAGTGGTAACTGTAATGAAAATGAGCAAGCTGAGTGGGGTAAATTACAAAATGTATATTTTGAGGAGAAAAAAGTACACCAGGAAGTGGGATGGAGCTAAGTCCTGTGTTCAAGGAGATAAACAGATTAAGAACTGGAATAAAGACAGTGGTGACCTTAGGGCAGGATCCCATCCAGTTAAGTTTTCAGCTGTGAAAAGGAGCTGAAGAAGCCTACAGCCAGGTGTGGTGGTGCTCACCTTCAATCCCAGCACTGAGGAGGCAGAGGCTGGTGCATCTCTGAGTTTGAGGCCAGCCTGGTCTCCAGAGCGAGTTTCACGACAGCCAAGCTTAGGCAGTGAAGGACAGAAAGCTGGTGAAGATGGAATTGAATGAGGAGGTCTTGTTCCAGGCCCAGAGAGCAACAGAACTCGGCAGCTTTCTCCTCGTGGTTCTGGGTTTAGAGTTAAGGACAGAAGGAAGGAGTTATGGAATAAAGCTGCTGAGGCCTTTTGTGTCAGGGGTGTCGCTGAATGGTGGCCTAGTGGAGAGACCATTGCAGGAAGCTGTGAAGCTGAAGCCTGAATGTCCTTGGAGAATTCAAGCTGTCAGAGACGCTAGAGTCCTAGCATAACTGCCCAAGAGAGCTGCTACCAGGGAGAGGAACCAGCCCAAGAGAGGGAAGTGTGCTGCACAACACAGCTGAGCAGAGTTGGAGATCTGAAGAGCATTTGGCATCAAACATGGAGATGCAGAGTTTGGAGTCTGCCCAGCTGGGTTTTGGTCTTGCTTTGGCCCAGGATTTTCTTTCTGTGCTCCCTTCCCTGTGTTTGGAATGGCAATATATATCCTGTGCCCTTATATGTCGGAAGTATGTGATCTACGTTTTGATTTTATAAGATATTACAGTTAAGAGATTGCATGAGCCTCAGAAGAGACTTTGAACTTTTAAACATTGTTGAAACTGAGATAGACTATGGGATCTCTTGAAGCTGGACTAAATGCATTTGGCATTATGACATTGTTACAAGTTTATGGGGCCCAGGGTAGTTTGAATGTAATTGGTCCTCATCAGCTCATAGGGAGTAGCACTACTGGGAGGTGTGGCCTTGTTGAAGTAGGTGTGGACTGTTGAAGGAAGTGTGTCACTAGGGGGGCCGGATTTGACATCTTTTTTTTTTTTTTTGATTTTTCACAGCAATAGAATTCTTAATGAGAACTGTTTTAACAAAACCATCAGGAAACATTAGAAAAAATGGCCATTAATTAGTTTATTCCCTTGAGTGTTCATGGCCTAGCTGGGACAGGTGTGAGAGTGTGCTGGGGTTCTCAATCACAGATCTTTGCCATCACTAAACAGGACAGAGCCTTCTGCCCCAAACCGTGTACTTACATTTCCAACATGAAAACACGTTTCTTCTTACATGCTAATGGGAACATCAACAAATAATTAAATAACACATCCCCAGAACATAATAAAATTCTTTCATAGTATTTTAATACTATTAAAATTAGCATGTGCTCCAGAAAATAAAGTTAAATAAATCCTATTGGCTAGAGGAAGAATTAACTGTTTGATACAGAATGTATGTAATTGGTAGGATGGATATGGTTGATTAAATTGATTTGATAGAAAGAATTTAGAAACACTAGGAAGATGGTATTAATTTCAGTTATTATATCTTTTCCAGTTTTCCTCTAACCACTCCTGTCCTTTATTCAATGAGAATCTGCCTAATATATAAAGAATTTCCAATACAGAACTGATCCAACACTTTGTATATTGTACAGAAAGCTTGGAAGAAGCAGAATACCAATGAAACCGTTAGGTCTGAGGCTTACAGGTCACAAGCCTTTGGTAGCAACAATTTCATTGGAAACAGAACAATACATATTTGGAAAGGTAGGGAAAGAGATGCGTAAGTTGAGATAGGCTTACCCATTGAATGGTCAACTTCAAGGCAGCAGTTGTGAACAGTGAAGACATGGCTTCCCAAGACGGTGATTTGCTGGGTGGAGAAGACAGATGAGGCCAAAAGACTATAGGTAAAGAGTGGGAAGCAGTAGGCATGGGTAGCAAGCAGTTCTAACTTAATAGAGTAGACTGTGAGAAGAGCATTGGTTAGGACGTCAGTCATTCTAGTCTGGTCCAAGGAAGCTGGGGAAGCAGATAGCATCAAGAGAGACACACAAAAAGAAAGATTCGATAGTCCACCGTGACTCAAAGAACGTGGGAGTAGAGGAATTTGTAAAAATAACTTGAATTTAAACAATGCTTCATCAAGAGTGCGCTCTTTCTTTTCCCAAAATGATGAGGTGTCCAGGAGATACCCAGCACTATATATTTATCTCCATGACTAACAAAGAAGCAAATAATTTTAGACTGTTTTCCATATATAACAATAGTTCTAAACCCCCTTGTTCCATCAGCTTTACCCTCCCTTTCCTGCACAGGAGAACCCCGTGGTTGGGAGTCAGGTCTTCGTGAGGTCACACCGCTGGGGCCACCACACACATCAGTCACGGTAATCTGACCTTAAGTCGATAGCCCTAGAATTACTGGTCTTAAATAGGGCTGTAAGTGAATGACTAACTGAGGAACCAATGCTCCCTTCCAGGCAACTGAAAGATGTGCCTAGCTTTCCAATGAGGTGCACGCTGATATCTGTACAGAGAACCTTCCTGCGGTAAAGCTGTTTCCACAGCACGGTCTCGTTTTCACGGTAGACCTGACGATGAGGAAACGGAAGCAATGTTTCAACTTCCGGCTTATGAAAGAAGAAGCCAGGAGATGCAGAGATTGAGCGACTCCTTTACGATACCCTCTTAAATAGGCAAGCAGTTTGTAGCTAGCTAGAGCTAGTTACCCTTCTATGCTCTTACATCCAGTCTATCTTAGAACTTGGCTTGGAACACCATGGGATGACATACACCAGGTGTCTCATGTGTTGTCTCACAACATGTGAGTGACATTCACGCAGCACCGCCTATAACTAATCTGCCTCATCCTTCCCATCCAAACAAGCACACCTTTGCACGTATCGCCACCTACAACAATTTTTGATAGGACACGCTATCTAGGCATTTATATATTTTATAAAGTATACAATTGAGTGTTGTCAAGGTGTAAGATAGCTTTGCAATAACTGAACTGTCATATTTTATGTTCAGAAATCTGTTTTGACCCAGTAAAGAGAATGCTGCAATCTTCTTTATCAGTTGCCTCTTTAATGACTTGAAAACCCGTGGAGTAAGAACGGCGCATAAACTGTATCTAAAGGAAGTCTCGTGAAGAACCACAAATAGTTCTCGTTTGGTTGCTGAGCAACAAAAAGAGACACCGTCGATTACCACATAACTGCTCTGCAGACCTGAAAAGATCCAGTCCCTTTCTCCTGCCGAGTACTGGAAGAGCAGAGAGAGAGATTAAGTGCCCAGGGACTGAGGGTTTGTCAACTGTGATTAAAGCTAGTGACAGTCTTGTAGGAAAGTGGCATCTGTCGTCTTCCTGCCTTTTCTTTGGCCACTCAGAAATGATATTTCTCCAGTCATTTGGATATGACTATAGTGGGAATATCTTAATTGGGCCATTCCAGTTTTGTAGAAGGGTACTGTCAGGGACAAATAATAACTCGAGGAATAGCAGTCATCTTTGCATAAAAGCATGAAGCTCACAAACCTTATCACCTATATGATCTCATTATTAGTAATTTTCCAAGTTGGTATTATGCTTCTTCATCATTTTAGAGTCATCTGATTGTAATAAGTCAAAAACCCTCATCAATGAGACCTGGAACTCAGTCTTATGCCTCACTATCTCAAGTTATCACACTATACCAGGCAGCCCCTAAACACACAGAAAATGTCGGGGCCAGGTTGAGGTGGATGGATGGATGACAGATAGATAGGTAGGTAGGTAGATAGATAGATAGATAGATAGATAGATAGATAGATAGATAGATAGAATAAGGGAAGAATGAGATGGTGGATGAATAGATGGTAGATAGATGCATGGATGGATGGATGGATGACAGATGGATGGATGGATGGATGGATGGATGGATGGATGGATTGATGGATGGATGGGCGGATGGATGGATGGATGGATGGATGGGCGGATGGATGGATGGATGGATGGATGGATGGGTGGATGGATGGATGAGATGAGTTGCACCCAACAGGAAGCCTACATAAGACGTTTGTCCTCCCTAGCAATCTGAAAATGCAAATTAAAACCATGATTTCACCAGCTACATTTAGAAAAAGTAGACCTGAGAGTAACAAGAATGTGCCAGATAAGAAGCAATGGCAGTTCCGACATACTACCAGTGCATAGCCTATTGTATTAGCCATTTGCTGTTCTCTAATAAAACTAGAAGCACATGTGGTTGATGGGCAGTCATTCCATGCCAAGGTCAAAAAGCTCTGTCTGTCACCTGATCCATGGAAGAAGTTTGCAACAAAGTAGCCTTTGAAGTATCCAAACACTTGTAATGAGATAATAGGTAAACATTAATAAATAATAATATGGCCATCCAAAAGACCCAGTAAAAGTTAATGGCCTAAAAGTACCTGTATTAAAATCCATGAATATCACAGGTACATTTTTAGGGAATTACAGAATATTAAAATGTATTTTATTTACAAAAAGTTTAAAGTTCACATTTTAAGGATGATCATTATTTCATAATTTATTATTATTCAGAGATAGTTTCCTAAGTACAACATAAAATGTAAAGTGCTTCCAATTATCAAGCTTCAGGTGGAAGACAACAGTTGCTTTCAGAAAGTGTAATAAATAGGCACAACTAGGAAAAGAGGTGCTGTGGAGGTTTCTGCTAACATAAGCAGTTTACTAATCGTCAAGGCGGATAGTGGTGCACACGTATGTTTTTTTTCTTCAACCTTTTGCACAAGTGAAATGTATTATGACTACATTTAAGAACAGAAGAGGTCAGTACTTCGGATGTGACTCAGTGGTAGGGCATTTGTCTAACACGTGAGAGGCCCTGGGTTTGACCCTCAGCACCAACCAGTGCCTGAGGTTGGGTAGAGAAGGGTAGAGGAGGAGAAAAATGACCTACCTGACTCTGGTATTTTCCTAGGACTCTGAGATGAACAGAATTAGTTTAAAAAAAAAAAAAAAACATGCCGAGGCATTCCCAGCTGCTACTCTCAAGTGAGTAACGCTAATGGCAAAGAAGCAAGAGCTGCTTCATCTCTGCCGGGTGTGGGATCAATGCATCAGCACCTATCCCGAGACTGTCAAAGTGTGTTTCCAGCCCATCATAAGCTTTAGCATTTTCTAGAAGCAACCCTCCCCTAAATCCTCTGACAGCAACTGTTGAGCCTTTCCATCCATCCATTTATTATTATTATTATTATTGTTATTATTATTATTATCATTATTATTATTATTTTGTGTTTTTATTGGGGTTAATCATGGGTAGGAACTGTCACCTTCAAGGTATGCCCCTCCCACCAAAATTGACAACAATTTTCTTAATGGAGCATCTTATTTTTTTTTATTTATTTTTTTATTTTTATTTATTTTTTTATTTTTTGGTTTTTCGAGACAGGGTTTCTCTGTGGTTTTGGAGCCTGTCCTGGAACTAGCTCTTGTAGACCAGGTTGGCCTCGAACTCACAGAGATCCGCCTGCCTCTGCCTCCCGAGTGCTGGGATTAAAGGCGTGTGCCACCTTAAAAGCTGTTATGTCTTTCTTTTAAATATTTATTTAATTTATTATGTATACAATATTCTGTCTGTGTATATGCCTGCAGGCCAGAAGAGGGCACCAGACCTCATTACAGATGGTTGTGAGCCACCTTGTTGCTGGGAATTGAACTCAGGACCTTTGGAAGAGCAGGCAATGCTCTTAACCATTGAGCCATCTCTCCAGCCCCGTCCATCTATTTCTTTAGAAGTATGACCATTAATCAAACTGATGATGTTGCGGCCACTTTACTTAGGATTGTTTTGCTCATAGAATTATTCATTTATAGGTGCACTGGGCAATCCTCATATGCCCCTAGCAACATCAGCCACAATTTTAATTTGCTAGTTCAATTTTCAAGTATTTGGTTCATGAGGATAAAAATACCAATCCGTGATAGAATCATTCTCCAAAAATAAAGTTTTTATTCATACATAATTTAAGAAATCTTAAAACAATGATCTCAAACAATCATGCCTTTTGCATTTAAAGGAGGAGAAATCATTTTAATGATTATATTTTACAATGAATAATTCATAGTCATAGCATTTTTAAGTTCATAAAGCTAGCTTTTAACCAGTAGACTTCCACAAACCTGTGATAGTTCATTGAGGGAAGAGAACAAACGCCATCACTATTTTTCCAAAATAAGAGAATGAGTCTGTGACAGCTTCCTGTTTGACTCCCAGGGCCCTCTGTCCACAGTCACTGCGCTCGGACAGTGTTCAAACACTGAGCCGAGCCTTTTCTGTCATTACCTCACTTCATTCTCACGGTCTTTACAGAGGAGGAAGGGTGGTATTCAAGCCTTCAAACACCAAGGCTTTCTCTTTCATCCAAAGTACATGGCCATCACTTCTCAATAGTTTGAAGATGCTTTGATCTTAGTTGCACTAAAATGGAAATAAAAATGAAA
This sequence comes from Microtus oregoni, assembly GCF_018167655.1. NCBI lineage: Eukaryota > Metazoa > Chordata > Mammalia > Rodentia > Cricetidae > Microtus > Microtus oregoni. The sequence goes on along the minus strand of NW_024543077.1, from coordinate 6,644,516 downwards.
AGAAAGGGGAAAAACACAAACGTATGTTTCCTCAAAGTACAAATCCTTCTAACATTTTTTTTCTTAGCTTAAATATGGAGTTGTTTCCAAGTTTCAAGGATAGCCAAGTAGCCCTTCTTCCAGCGTCTGGCCATTCTTCTTGTAGGCAGACCTCTGTAACCTCGCGTCACCTACAGAGACCTGAAGTGTTATTTTAATGGATTTCTCACTGCTCACTGAGAAGCAGAGAATTCTCTCAGAGTTCTCATAAATAACTCCCTTTCTCTATGTCAACGCTGATTGAACTTACCTCACGTTGTCAATCTCTCCTTTTCCTTGCAGGTGATGTCATTGTCTACATTAATGAAGTTTGCGTCCTGGGGCACACTCATGCAGACGTCGTCAAACTTTTCCAGTCTGTTCCTATTGGTCAGAGTGTCAACTTGGTGTTGTGTCGTGGCTACCCTTTGCCCTTTGACCCCGAAGATCCTGCCAACAGCATGGTGCCACCCCTCGCAATAATGGAGAGGCCACCTCCACTGATGGCCAATGGAAGACATAACTATGAGACGTATTTGGAATACATTTCTCGGACCTCACAGTCAGTTCCAGATATTACAGATCGACCACCTCATTCTTTGCACTCCATGCCAGCTGACGGTCAGCTCGATGGCACGTATCCACCACCCGTCCATGATGACAATGTGTCTATGGCTTCATCCGGAGCCACACAAGCTGAACTCATGACCTTAACCATTGTGAAAGGTGCCCAGGGATTTGGCTTCACCATTGCCGACAGTCCCACGGGACAGCGGGTGAAACAAATACTTGATGTTCAGGGATGCCCTGGGCTGTGCGAAGGGGATCTCATTGTTGAGATCAACCAGCAGAATGTACAGAACCTGAGCCATACGGAAGTAGTGGACATACTGAAGGACTGCCCCATCGGAAGTGAGACTTCCTTGGTCATCCATCGAGGAGGTAAGACAAACACGGATGTGGCAATACAGTGTGTGGGTAGATGAGAACTCTTTATAAAAACATTGGTCAAATGAAGGTTTCTTTAGGCTGGCGTAAAATCATGCCGTTATTAAAAAAAAAAAAGTGAAAAGGGCAGAGAGAAAACTGTGAACTTTAATATCTGGGTTTCTGAGTCTTACGTTAAACGCTAGGATAGTAGTGTTCCAGTCTTACCAACATAGCAATAGAGATTCGGAGGGTAAATAATGGGTCCCGGCTATGGATATATTACGTTCTGTCACATAGGTTTAGAACCTGGTTCTGTACAGAACTCGGTCCATGCCTGTTGGTTTACTGAGGGAAGCAATACCAGGAATCGTATGTGGGTTCCAGGCCAGCCTTGGAGAGGCCAGTCCACTCCTCCAAAGGGCCACCAGGAGCTGGGTTCAGATCAAATAATTGTGAATAGGAACAGTCCGCTCCTATGGACACAACTATCTGTCACCATGGATAAGTATGTCTGCCATGAGCCAGGTAGAAAGCGATGGGACAGGCTAGGACTGGGAGCTCTAGGAATAACATGGAACACAATTTAAGGACTCGTGGGAGCTTTGAATCCCTACAGCTCTTCTCTCCATCTTTGTGGAAAATTAATGGGGCAAAGCTAAGTCCCCTTCCTTCTTCTCTGCCGCTGTGAAGGACGAGGCACAGGCGGAGCAGGTTTTCCTCCCTCTCAGCTAACAGGACACAGGGCGGGAAGTCCTTAATCCTCAGCTGTGGGATGGCACCGCAGGCTTGCCAGGCCATCTCACCTGATGGTAACAGCAGGTGCACGCCTCGCTCTGTGTCTGCCAAGCTCAGCTGACCCTGGAGCTGCAGCGGAGAAGGGTCAAGAGCAGTATGGTGGCGTAGCCAATGCATGACAAACCTGTGTGACTGAACATACCTGATTGCCTCCTCAAGCTCCCGAAACAAAGTGGGAGCTGTCATTTTAAAACTGCAAGTAAAAGAATTCAAAGCTGAGAGAAGTACGTTTATGAGTGACTGGCCTCTCTGCAGCTTTTTCCCTTCAAGGAAGGGTTACATTATTGACTCAGCAAGTGCTATGCCTTTTCCAAGCAACATGATGCAAAGTTCCCATGACCGAGAGGAAATTAGTATGATAACAAAATAGTCACACATTTTTGCCTTCATACTGCATTGTCATAAAGTGGCACGTGAATTTGGGTAATTAAGTGTTGCTGGTGTATTTTGACTTCTTGAATTGCTTGTTTAAGATTAAGGCAAATATTTCTAATTTAAACAATTATATATTCCTAATGTTCAGTTGAAAAACTCAAATTTTGGGACAATATTTCTAATATTAAGTGCTATAGCTGAAAAATCGATGTATTGTAGCCATTGTTTGGCTCACAGAAAGAAATTTGAACATGTTTTTAAATAGCTTCTATTAAATTGTAGCATAGCAGGAAAATGCTTTGAATTCTTTGCTGTACTATAATTTGTGCCTTTCTGAAAGCATTTTAGTGTGTACGTGTGTGTGTGTGTGTCTGTGTGTCTGTCTGTCTGTGTGTGTGTGTGTGTGTCTGTGTGTGTGTGTGTGTGTGTGTGTGTGTCTGTGTGCATGTGTTGAGCTGGGCAGCCTTGCTCTCCTCCCTTCCATGGTCTCTGACCTCTCCCTCAGTCCTGCTCTCTCTGACCTCTCACTCCCTGCTCTCCCTCCTCCTTTTCTCGCTCGCTCTGATCACTTTCTCCATTCTCCAGTGATGAGACTTGGGTCTGCATTTTGTTCCTTTAGGTGAGCAATGTCTTGCCTTTCTCACTAGAGCAGCATTGTGGAATCTGAAAGTCCTTGTCTGCCTACTGAGGCTCCCAGAATTCCTACAGTGTTCACCCTTCTCTGAAGTTAGTAAGAGACGCACCATGACTGTGTGATAGTCTGGATTCTCTTGTTACAGGACACTCAGAAATGCTTATGACCTCATTTAGATGATCCTCAAGGCTAGGTCCTTATTTCAGGACCATGGCTGCTTGTCTTATTTTTTAGTATTTTTTTTATCTATAAAGCAATGATGCAGGTAGTTGAATATTTTTTAGTAAATAATTTGGAAAGCATACAATGAAAAGTAATTTTCTGTCCTACCTATATTTTTAATCTTTTTATTAGAAGAAAATATATATTGTATGTATATCTATAGGCAGTATGTAGTCTGGTGACACATATATGAAATATATATTCTAATGAAGTTAGAATGGCAAAATGCATGTGTACATTTTGATTTAAAATGTCTTGATTAGAAGGAAATATTTAACTTATTAAAAATATTACCATATGGTGTAGTTTATATATCATAACCTTTGTCAATTGAAAGTATATATTTCACTGAGTTCTTCAATGGTATAGTTACACAATGGGGTCTTTTGAGATACCAGCCTCTAAGAACACAGTCCAGCTAAGGCCACAGTTGGTGAGGGAAAAAATAACTAAGGGGGTCTGAGAGGAAATGAACCAACTCACACATGATTTTTCCACAGTGTGTCTCTTATTGTTATATCTTTCTTGTTCTCTGTTCTAATTCTTCTGTTCTGTCTATAATTTCTTAATTCTAATTCTCTGTCTCAATTCTAATTCCAATTCCAATTTTCTGCTACCTTCTTCTTCTTCTTCTCCTCCTCCTCCTCCTCCTCCTCCTCCTCCTCCTCCTTCTCCTTCTTCTGCTGCTGCTGCTCCTGCTCCTTCTGCTACCTCTGCTTCTGCTCCTGCTCTTTCTCCATCTCCTTCTTCTTCATTTTCCTATTTTTGCTCCTTTCTGGGACACTTCTGCTCCAATTTCTGCTCCAGCTTCTGTCCATTCTATGTAGATCCACAAAATCCTGCAGGCTTAGAAAGTAACCAGGCAACCTATGTACACACAGGGGAAGTTTATGATCCTTGGTCCATTAGCACTTTGACCAAATGTAGCAAACTCTGAAGGTCTTTTAGATCTGAAGTTTGCAGCATTTACTAAGTGGTTGAAACAAAGAGGAGACCCAGGCCTCTAAATCATCTGATCCAGGTTCTGGCTATTACAAACAATGCTGCTATGAACATCATAGAGCATATACTTTTGTTGTATGATAAGGCCTCTCTTGGGTATATTCCCAAGAGTGGTATTGCTGGGTCCAGGGGTAGGTTGATCCCGAATTTCTTGAGAAACTGCCACACTGCTTTCCAAAGTGGTTGCACAAGTTTGCATTCCAACCAGCAATGGATGAGTGTACCCCTTTCTCCACAACCTCTCCAGCAAAGGCTATCATTGGTGTTTTTTATTTTCGCCATTCTGACAGGTGTAAGATGGTATCTTAAAGTTGTCTTGATTTGCATTTCCCTGATCGCTAAGGAAGTTGAGCATGACCTTAAGTGTCTTTTGGCCATTTGAACTTCTTCTGTTGAGAATTCTCTGTTCAGATCAGTGCCCCATTTTATAATTGGGTTGATTAGCCTTTTACGGTCTAGTTTCTTGAGATCTTTATATATTTTGGAGATGAGACCTTTGTCAGTTGCGGGGTTGGTGAAGATCTTCTCCCAGTCAGTGGGTTGCCTTTGTGTCTTAGCGACAGTGTCCTTTGCTTTACAGAAGCTTCTCAGTCTCAGGAGGTCCCATTTATTCAATGAGGTCCTTAATGTCTGTGCTGCTGGGGTTATACGTAAGAAGTGGTCTCCTGTGCCCATGTGTTGTAGAGAACTTCCCACTTTCTCTTCTATCAGGTTCAGTGTGTTCGGACTGATATTGAGGTCTTTAATCCATTTGGACTTGAGTTTTGTGCATGGTGATAGATATGGATCTATTTTCATTCTTCTACAGGTTGACATCCAGTTATGTCAGCACCATTTGTTGAAGATGCTTTCTTTCTTCTATTGTAAACTTTTAGCTCCTTTATCGAAAATCAGGTGTTCATAGGATTGAGGGTTAAAATCCGGGTCTTCTATTCGATTCCATTGGTCAACTTCTCTGTTTTTATGCCAATACCAAGCTGTTTTCAGTACTGTAGCTCTGTAATAGAGTTTGAGGTCAGGGATGGTAATGCCTCCAGAAGTTCCTTTATTGTATAAAATTGTTTTGGCTATCCTGGGGTTTTTATTTTTCCATATAAAGTTGATTATTGTCTTCTCCAGGTCTGTGAAGAATTTTGATGGGATTTTGATGGGGATTGCATTGAATCTATAGATTGCTTTTGGTAGAATTGCCATTTTTACTATGTTGATCTTCCCAATCCAGGAGCAAGGGAGATCCTTCCATTTTCTGGTGTCCTCTTCAATTTCTTTCTTCAAAGACTTAAAGTTCTTGTCAAATAGATCTTTCACATCCTTGGTCAGAGTTACCCCCAAGATATTTTATGCTATTTGTGGCTATCGTGAAAGGTGATGCTCCTCTAATTTCCCTCTCTGTTTTCTTATCCTTAGTGTATAGGAAGGCCACTGATTTTTTGGAGTTGATCTTGTATCCTGTCACATTACTAAAGGTGTTTATCAGCTGTAGGAGTTCTTTGGTAGAGTTTTTGGAGTCGCTTATGTATACTATCATATCATCTGCAAATAACGAGAGCTTAACTTCTTCTTTTCCGATACGAATCCCCTTGATCCCTTTATGTTGTCTTATTGCTATTGCTAGAACGTCAAGCACTATATTGAAGAGGTATGGCGAGAGTGGACAGCCTTGTCGTGTTCCTGATTTTAGTGGGATGGCTTTGAGTTTTTCTCCATTTAATTTAATGTTACCTGTCGGCTTGCTGTAAATAGCTTTGATTATATTTAGGTATGACCCTTGTATCCCTAATCTCTCCAAGACTTTTATCATAAGTGGGTGTTGAATTTTGTCAAATGCTTTTTCAGCATCTAATGAAATGATCATATGGTTTTTTTCTTTCAGTTGATTTATATGGTGGATTACATTGATAGATTTGCGTATGTTGAACCAGCCCTGCCTCTCTGGGATGAAGCCTACTTGATCATGATGGATAATTTTTCTAATGTGTTCTTGGATTCGGTTTGCCAGTATTTTATTGAGAATTTTTGCATTGATATTCATGAGTGAGATAGGCCTGTAATTCTCTTTCTTGGTTGGGTCTTTGTGTGGTTTTGGTATCAGGGTAACTGTAGCTTCATAAAAGGAATTTGGCAATGACTCTTCTGTTTCTATATTGTGAAATACATTAAGGAGTATAGGTATTAGCTCTTCTTGGAAGTTCTGGTAGAATTCTGCATTGAATCCATCTGGACCCAGGCTTTTTTTGGAAGGGAGATTTTTGATAATGGTTTCTAGTTCTTCGCCACTAACAGGTCTATTTAGATCGTTCACCTGGTCTTGGTTTAGCTTTCGTATATGGTACTTATCTAAAACATGTCCATTTCTTTTGCATTTTCTAGTTTTGTGGCATACAGGCTTTTGTAGTAAGATCTAATGAGTCTCTGAATTTCCTCTGTGTCTGTGGTTATGTCCCCCTTTTCATTTCTGATCTTATTTATTTGCATGTTCTCTCTCTGTCGTTTAATTAGTTTGGATAGGGGTTTGTTGATATTGTTGATTTTCTCCAAGAACCAACTTTTTGTTTCATTGATTCTTTGGAATGTTTTCTGTGTTTCTATTTTGTTGATTTCCGCCCTCAGTTTGATTATTTCCAGTCTTCTACTCCTCCTGGGCGCGTCTGCTTCTTTTTTTTTTTTTCTAAAGCTTTCAGGTGTGCTGTTAAGTCTCCGATGTATGCTTTCACTGTTTTCTTTAAGTGGGCACTTAGTGCTATGAACTTTCCTCTTAGCACTGCTTTCATAGTGTCCCATAGGTTTGAGTATGTTGTCCCTTTATTTTCATTAGATTCAAGGAAGACTTTAATTTCTTTCTTGATTTCTTCCTTGACCCAGGTGTGGTTCAGTAGTTGACTGTTCAGTTTCCATGAGTTTGTCGGCTTTCTGGAGGTAGGATTGTTGTTGAATTCTAACTTTAATCCGTGGTGATCTGATAAGACACAGGTGGACACTGATATTTTTTTGTATCTGTGGAGGTTTCCTTTGTTTCCAAGTATGTGGTCAATTTTCGAGAAGGCTCCATGAGCTGCAGAGAAGAAGGTATATTCTTTCCTATTTGGGTGGAATGTTCTATAGATGTCTGTTAAGTCCATTTGCTTCATTACCTCCAGTAGTTCTCTTACTTCTCTATTAGATTTCTGTCTGATTGACCTGTCCATTGCTGAGAGAGGTGTATTGAAGTCTCCTACTACTAGTGTGTGTGGTTTGGTGTCTGCCTTGAGTTTTAGTAATATTTCTTTTACATAAGTGGGTGCTTTTATATTAGGGGCGTAAATATTCAGGATTGAGATGTCATCCTGATGAATTGTTCCTGTTATGAGTATAAAGTGTCCATCTCGATCTCTTCTGATTGATTTTAGTTTGAAGTCAGTTTTGTTAGAAATAAATATGGCCACACCTGCTTTTTTCTTAGGACCATTTGCTTGAAAGACCTTTTCCCAACCCTTTACTCTGAGTAGATGCCTGTCTTTGTGGTTGAGATGTGTTTCTTGCAAACAGCAGAATGTTGGATCCTGTTTTCTTATCCAATCTCTTAGCCTGTGCCTTTTTATAGGTGAATTGAGACCATTAATATTAAGTGATATTAATGACCAGTGGTTGTTTACTCCGGATATTCTTATTGTTTTTGGAAGTAGAATTTGTGTGTCTCCGTTCTTTGAGTTGTGCTAGTGAAGGATCGCTAGATGCCTCAGTTATTGTAGGCAGTGTTGGCAATGTTGGATTCCTTGGGTTGCGATTTTCCTTCTATTACTTTCTGTAGGGCTGGATTCGTGGCTACGTATTGTTTAAATTTGTTCTTATCCTGGAATGTCTTGTTTTCTCCATTTATAGTGAATGAAAGCTTGGCTGGGTATAGTAGTCTGGGCTTACATCCATGGTCTCTTAGCTTCTGCAGTACTTCTATCCAGGACCTTCTGGCTTTCATTTTTTCCATAGAGAAATCAGGTGTAAGTCTGATTGGTTTACCTTTATAAGTTACTTGGCCTTTTTCCTTTGCAGCTCTTAGTATTCTTTCTTTAACCTGTATATTTTGTGTTTTGATTATTATATGGCAAGGGGATGTTTTTCTTTGATCCAGTCTGTTTGGTGTTCTGTATGCTTCTTGAATATTCAAAGGAATATCTTTTTTTATGTTGGGAAAGTTTTCTTCCATAATTTTGTTAAAAATATTTTCTGGGCCTTTGAGCTGTGACTCTTCTCCTTCTTCTATTCCCATTATTCTTAGGTTTGGTCTTTTTATTGTGTCCCATAATTCCTGAATGTTTTGTGATGAGAATTTGTTGGCTTTGCAGTTTTCTTTGATCAGTGCATTTATTTTCTCTATGGTGTCCCCAGAATCTGAGATTCTTTCTTCTATTTCTTGTATTCTATTGATTATGCTTGTTTCTGTAGGCTCTGCTCGTTGACCTAGATTTTCCATATCCAGCTGGTTCTCAGTTTGTGTTTTCTTCCTTGCTTCCATTTCAGTTTTCAATTCTTGAACTGTTCCCATTACCTGTTTGATCGTTCTTTCTTGGTTTCCCAGGGTATTATGTACGTATTTACTCATTTCTTCAAATTTTTGGTTATGCTGCTCATCCATTTCTATAAGGGCATTTTTCACATGTTGTTTAAGGGACTCTATTGCTTTCATAAAGTCAATTTTTTCCACTTCTTCTGTGTTAGGGTGTTGAAGACCTTCTGTTGTAAGATCATTGGGTTCTGGTGTTTTCATGCTGTTTTTCAGATTATTGGGTGAATTGTTGCCTTGGCGCCTGCCCATCTCCTCCTATCGATGCTATCTAAGGGGTCTGTTAAAACTGGTTCAGGTTTCCCTGCTGGTCAGGGGATCCTCTTACAAAATGCCCTTGCTCTGTTTCCTGGTTCCTGCTGGGGGCCAAGATCCCTCTCACCCCCTCAGAAGGGTCTTCAGGAATAGGACCCGGCTCCTCCTTTTCCAGGGACCTCCCCAACCAAAGGCCTACCTCTTTGATTTAATTGTAGTGGGGCGATCTGCTCTTGGTGTTGCGTGTGGTCCCTGCAGCCTGCTCTGCTGCCATGCCTGCGGCCTGTGTCTTCTGCTGCCTCTCCGGTCCCAGCTGGTCCCAGCCGGTCCCCGCTGGCCGCAGATGGCGTCCTCCGGCAGCCTCCGCCGTCCGGGTTCCGGCCGCCTCTGCCATCCGGGTTCCGGCCGCCTCCACTGAGTTAGGAATCTTTTAATGCAAGGTTCCTTTTAGGTCATCGCTTTTCTCATCTCCAAGGAAGGTAAAACGAGGGCACGCTTACTTTCCCCAGCTACAGATCAGCAGCTTTAGGCATGCAGTAATTCTTTGTCCTTGGATATCTAGGAATGTCTTAAATGGAATACTTTTGCTTGGACCCAAAACACCTACCAAAACCTCTCAATAAAGACAGTTGCAGGAAGGCCGATCTCTACTTTTACAATGAAGAAAGGGACAGAGACCTGGTAGTGAGAAGCAGGTTTCTTGACTGTGTGACTGTTTTCACACACAGTTTCACACTTATCACATAGGAATGTAATCAGTAAACCCCAAATGCACAGGAGAACGTGTGCCCAGTTAATGAGCAAATAGTGCTGAACTGTGGAAGCTAAATCTCCAATTTGTAACAGAAGGGGATAAGTTACAGGAGAAATCTACAGCCAGAAATGGCCACTTTATTCATAAGGCAATAATTCCAAGATGCTTTGCATTCGGTTTAATCCCCCATACAGAGTCTCTGGCTCTGATGGGTTTACCTTGTAAAATGAGACTGATTAATTGCCGAATAATCCCGTGGCTTATAGCAAACATCCCTCATCCCCTGTACGCTCAGATCCGTTTGTCACCCCTCTCCTCTCCTACCTTCAGCCTCAAGGAACCACTAATCTGCTTGCCTGAATTGTTTCATCTTTCAGGGTATTTTTATGACTAACATCATATGATATATGATGTTCTGTTTATCATAGTGCTCTTGAGAAACACCTGACAGATACACATGTATGAAAAGTTCATTTCTTTTATTACCTTTGCTGTTCAGTGGCATGGACCTTTTATTAATCACTTTGTACCCAAATGCCATCCCTCAATGGGAGTGCCTTTCATGAAAGTGCCTGAAGAACCGCAATACTCACAGTGGGTGTTGAGTTGAGTTGTTTTCATTTTTTGGCCATCTATGAATAATACTTTTCTGAACATTTGGATGCAACTGTCTGCTTACACTGATGTTCTCATTTTGGGAAATAGATGCCCAGAAATGGTATTGCCGGTTATAGAAAAAGAATATATTTAAACTGTTAATTAATTGTCTAGATGGCTTCCGAAATGGCTAGCTTCTATATTCCCTAAAGCAAAGACACCATAACAATTTCTGAAGTCCTAGTTTTTGCATTGTTTCTTACGTTTGACTTGAAAAAATCTTCAGTACAGTCATTCTATTGAAAGTAGACTTACTGATACATTTTCATGGTTTTAACTTAGATATCTCTGATATTTTGACATGTTTCCATGTGTTTATTGGTATTTATAGACTTCTTTAGTAATATATATCATTAATTATTTTCCCAATTTTATATTGGACTATTAATTTTCTTTTTTTTTTCTTTTGTAATGAGAATTGAACCCAAGGCCTGACACATGCTAAACAATTCTCTGTCACACTATATCAGCAACCTGTTTGTCCTCCTAAATGACAAAAGCTCATTATATATGCAAACGCTAAGTCAATAGATGATCCTCAAATGCTTCCTTCAGCTCTGTGGTTCATTTGTCCATTTCCTTGTTGGTGCCTTTTGGGCAGAAGGACAGAGGATTATGGGGTTGTGACTGGGTAAAAGAAAATGTATCAGGTTCATTTTAACATGGCTCATTCTTTTGGTATCTTGTCTTTGCTAAACCTAAAGTCACAAAGGTTTCCCTCTTTTCTTCTAGAAAGTCTAGTCTTAGTGCTCTAAGCTAGTTTAAAGTTGACTTTAATGTAGTACTATGGACTTAAATTCATTTTTATTTTGCACATATATACAAATCGTTATACCAGTATTGGCTGGAAAAACAATAAAACCTGTTCTTTCTCATTGAAAAGTCTTGGCACTTGTGATGAAAATGAACTCACAGAGATGCTAAGGTTTGTTTCCAAACTGTCTATTCAGTTCCCTTTGTATGCCTGTCCATTCTTATGTTAATACAACACTTTCTAGATTGCTGTAGCTTTGTGCTAAATCTTGAAATCGGTCCGAGTCCTCCAAATTTTCCTCCTTTACAAAATAGTTTTGGTTATTTTAGGTCTTTGAATTTTCATATAAATAGAGACGTTAGAATTGGCCTTTTTAATATAGAGTTTTTATTAATTCTTAGAATTTTATATGTGTCTGCAACGTATTTTGATCTGATTTATCCCTAAGTCCTCTCTAATTTCTCCCAGGTCCACCCCACCTCCTGTCTTTATTCCAACTTAGTGCTCCCCAACACTTTTAATAACCCAGCAAATCGAATTTGTATTCCCCACACGTGCCAGGATGTAGGGCCATCCAGTAGAGCATGGTTGACCTTGGGGGCCACACCCTTAAAGAAAACTGGCTCTTCTCAGTTGGGGTGGAGACTCAGGAGCCCCTGATGTTCTTGCTGGAATGTTGAGGGCTGTGGCCTTGTCCAGACCCTGTGCAGGCAACTCCAGATACCCTGAGCTCCTGAGTGCACCTACCCTGTCATGTCCAGAAGACACTGCTTCTCTTTGGTCCTCTCCACCCTCTGGTTCTTAACATCTTTCTACCCCTTCTTTTAAAATGCTCCTGAGCCTTGTGGTGAGGGAGAGTGATGTAGATTCTCCATGTGTGATTCATTATACCACAGTCAATGACTTTGTATTTACTCTGTTCAATAAAAGACCTCCAGAGGCCTTTTATTACAGAACAACTTCCCTACTTCAGACTGAACTTTTCAACCTACTAATGGGACACAACTCCTCTTCTTTAAATCTCCTTCAGTTTCTCCCAGCAAGGTCTTCAAGCACAAACCCCGAGCTTCTTGTATTAAGCTTCTTAGTATTTCTATTATTTTAGGTTTATTCTATGTGTGTGCGTGTTTTGCTCTCATGTCTGTCTGTGTAACGTGTGCATACCTGATACCTGAGAAGTCAGAAAAGAACATCAGACCCTCTAGAACTAGAGGTGTGAACGGTTGTGAGCTGCCATGTGGGTTCTGGGAACAGAACCCAGCTCATCTGCCAGAGTAACCCGTGCTTTTAACATTCTTAATGTTGTCTTCAATTTATTTACAGCTAATATATGTAAACTTGCGTGATTTTTGTTGTTCTGTAATATTTTCTATATAATTATATCTTCCCTTTCCTTTTTCTGAATTTGTAAGTCCCTGACACATTTTCCTTGAGTTTGTTTTATTTTCCCTTCTGGGCCTGCAACAAAGCATTGATCACAAGCAACTCAGGGGAAGACATGACTTTTCTCAGCTTACAGTTCTCTATCATAGTCCATCACTGAGGCAAGCAACTTCTTCCCCGGCAGGGCCTTCAAGGCCACCTGTTTTCTCTTCCATACAGTATTGCTTCCAACTGAGGAGCTCACTTATCAGCTGACGCAGGAATCTTGGAAATGGTTGCTTGCCAGCTGGAAGGCAGGCCAGCTTGTAATTGGCTAGCTTTAGTGTGAATCTCAGTGCCACCCGCCTAGAGATGACATGGCCCACAGTTGGCTGGGCCCTCCTCCATCCATGAACTAACAACCAAAGTAACCACTACACATGCCCAGTGTCTTTCGGACATGTGATCTAGGCATTTCCTCAACTGAGGCTCTCCTGCCAGATAATTCTAGGCACCTTTAGGTTGTCAGCTAAAGTCAGCCAGGGCTTCTTAATTCGCTAAATTTCCAAGTGTGTGTGATGCTAAACAGGCGACATCTCAAGAGGTGTACTTTTGTTGTTGCTGCTGGTTTGGGGAAAATCATTCATCTTGGACTATTTACTATATTAGGTATAAGGATTTTAGGTGCCCCCTATCAAGTTGAGAAAAATCCTATCAATCTTAGTTGGATGAGGCTTCTCGTGATCAGTGGGTCGTCAGCCTCCTCAAACACATCTTCCACATGCACTGAAATGGTTGGGTAGTTCCCACCCTTTGTTCTGTTAATATAGTGAGTGTATAACATGGCTTAAATTCTAATTCTGTGTTCTGGACACTGCACCACCTGACCATGCTATATTCTTGAACGTTGCTGGTTGGTTGCCTGTGTTTTTGTTGGGGATGGACAGAGAACGTTGTGTCTGTTTCTTATGGTCTTTGTCTTTGATGGTAGAATAATAGTAGTCTCATAAAATGAGCTGGAAAATATATCCCACCCAGTCTCCTCCATTCTGAAAGGGTCTGGCTTTTCTCTTCCTTGAACATTTGGATGAAATCACCAATGAAGGCACCTAAGCTGCACTTTGGTTAGATCCATTTTTAGTAGGTAACTCAGTTTCTTTTCTTCACTCAGGTCTGTTCAAATTTTCTGTCTCTTTACAAACTAGTTCTGATAATTTATGTACCTATGGGCAATTTATATCATTTATGTAAGTATTAGAATTTGTTGGTATAAATTTTGAAGCAATGTTACAGAATAATTTTTCGGGAAGATTGATTCTGTTTCTCTGTGGTTTTGTTTCAATATCTTTTACTGTGCTCCTTGCCATCTCGTTTTTCAGCAGCGTGCTTGATTTACTGGCCCTTTATAGCTTTTTGAGGTATGTCCTCAGACCAGTGACTCTATTTTTCTCTTCAATAAAGCATTTAGCTATAAATTTCCTCTGAACATCTCTTTAACTGAACTCCATAAATTTGGAAATACCATGTTTTCCCTTTCCACTCAGCTGAAGAGGTTTCATTTTCCCTTGCAATTTCTATTAGAATTGCTCTTTTTCTTCTTCAAACAGTTTGAATTCTCCTAATTTTTTCTGGTATTAATTTCTAATAATTTTATTCAGGATAAATTTTATATGGTGCCAGCCCTTTACATGCATGGAGTTTTACAGAATGGCCTAGGTGCTCCCTTTTTAAATGAATTTACGTTGAAACATTATGTGTTAGCTGGAAAGTATTTCTTCTTATGTTTTATCATTAAATCAGAAACCCGCCAGTGGCTAGTGTCACCTTCCATTCTTTCCTGCATCTTTACCATCTGTCCCTGCACAACACTGCACATCCATGGTACACATAGTACAAATTCTTTCCTTCTCTTCAATGCCATTGTGTTAGATATTTTCATCTCTCCTTCTTATTTTACTTGCTAAGGTATTTTTGCAGTTCTTTACTTATTTATGTATGTACTTATTCACTATTTATTGGAAGGCACGCACCTACTGTGCACACCTGTGGATGTAAGAGGGGAACTCCTGAGAATCATTCCTTTTGGCAGCAGGTGACTTCACCTGCTGATCCGTCTGGCCAACTCTTGTTCTTCTTTCTTCTTGTAGAGGATTTCAAGGATAAAGAATAAACTAATAATATCTCTTTCTTGTGGTGTTGATATTCTGTTGGAAGAAGAAAAGTATAAAGTAAATCATTATGCCCTTTTCATGACTAGAACACAGATACCTAATCTATGTTTCTTTCTTTCTTTCTTTCTTTCTTTCTTTTTTGCACAGAAGTAAACAAGACCATTTTAATCAAGGGTGCTAAAGATGTAAAATAAGGAAGAGATGGTCGTTTTTTTTTTTCTTGAATGTTAATTTTATGTGTGCCTTCACAAATATATCTTCTTATTTCTGTATCTTTTTCATTCTGTTCCCTAGGCTTTGGAAGCATGAATGAACATCACACACAAATAACAAAAACCCTCACTTTCTGTTGTTTGAGGCATTGGGTGTTGTTTTGGCTTTTTTCTCTTTTCCCTTTGGAGTTTTTAGTTTTGTATGGAACCCAGGCTGGCCCTGTACACTCTATCCCTTCCTGAGCCTCTCAAGTGCTCAAGTTATGGGGCTGTTCCATCATGCTAGACATCTTCTGATTTCTTGTTTTCATACCTCTCATTCATCTTTACAGTCGATGAAACAGATCCTTATTTCTTTTAGAACACCAGTCATTTAGATTACAGAAAAACTGTTTTCTTCATGAGTTTAGTAAAGTCACATCTTATCCCGTTAAACACAATACTGGCTTCCCTTCCAGAGCAGTGTTTGCCACTTCCAGAAAATACATTCAATTCCTATTCCACTGAAATGTTTTTTTTTTTATTTTTAGAAAATAATAAGAGTTGGCTAGATGACTCAGCGGGCAAAGGTGTGTAGATGAATAATAAAAACGCAGAGACAGATAGTGGGGTTCAAGCTGAAGATCAGAAAAGCAAAACAGTCAAGCTACTAAAGAAGACTTACCTCTACAAAGGCTGGGCGACTGCATACTGAGCCCTGAGCCTCTGTCTCCTCCTGCCTTATTTTCCCATCTAGTGCTGGGATTAAAGACATATGACTCCCGAGTACTAGGATTAAAGGTGTGAGCCACCACCACCTGGATCTGTTTCTGCACCCATCTTGTGTAGTCCAGGGTGGCCTTGAACTCACAGAGATCCATCAGTCTCTCTCTCCCATCTTCTGGGGTTAATGGTGTATGTCCCACTGCCTCTAGTGGCTTAGTTTTTACCCTCTGATCTTCAGGCGAGTTTTATTTATTAAAATATAAGTAAACTATCACTATAAAGGAGTTTGCCAACAAGCCCGATGACCTGAGTTCATTCCCTGGATAAACTACATTCAATCTAAATAGAGTATGGTTATCATGTAACCCTAAATTCTGCGTGTTTGCATAAGAATTTACATCAACATTTGCATATGCTGATTATCTGGCATCTTCTTTTTCTCGGCCTTGGAAAGCGTCAGCTTGTCTTTCCTGTGAAGCAGCCAAGCACTAAAGGCCCCAAGTCTTTGAAGATAGAACCTTTGAAATTACTCAGTTCTTTGTTTCTCAGCAAGCTTTGATTTGGTTCTGTTTGAAGGAAGAATTGGCACCTTTTATGACTGACTGACTTTCTCCCACCATGATTTATCTTCCAGAGTTTCTGGTTTTCCTGAGTTGAGTTTTTAAAATGTTTGTTATCCTATGAAAGTACCTGTTTTATTCGTGTCTCCAAGTGTGGTTTGATAGAATCACATCAAGCACTCTCCATTTTTGCAAAATCTACTTTGTCCGAGGGCTTCTAGTATGAGTGCTATTTTTAATTGGGTTTGCTCATCACTTTTCTATTTCAACAATACAAGAAGCATCAATTTCTTCATCAATGCTTCATTTTCTGGTGTTCAACCTCCTGTGATACCAAGAATCATTTAACTCTTAGCCCACATAGACTGCTGTTTGGTCTCTGGAGTAAAGCAAACTCAAGATGACAGGCTGCCGTCCAACCATGCCCGCCTTTCGCTCTTACACGGTTAAAGCGAGACTGGGACCATTTAATTTGTAAACTTCTCATAAACTGAAATCAACTGGATTAGCAAAGTTTTCTTTCTTTCCCCAGAGGTTCTCACAGACCAGTGTCCTCCTTTCTTAGGCCGACAAACAGTAATAAGTGTTTGTGCGTGAATATGTTTTCTCCCTTTTACGAGGATGATTCAGAGTGTTTGAGAGGCATCGTCCACTGAGCAGAGCTCCGAAGAGATCTCTTCCACAGTGATCCCTGAGCCTTGGGAGGCGTGGCTGTGCCGTTCCATCTAAGCAGCGTGCCCCACAGTCTCTTATTCTCTCTGTTAATCACAATCTCCTGTAAAAGAATCTTCTCTGATGGGGGCTGAGAAACGCACTACACTACGGGTTTAATGACAAGCCTTTGAGGGTAGTTTAATACTATGTTCATTTAACAGAAAGACCAGTAATCTACTTTCCCGGCACCCGGCCGCCCGCACGGCTAGCTTTATACCCGAAATAATTACACGGAAACTGTATTCTTTTAAACATTGACTGGCCCATTAGTTTTAGCCTCTTAACCCATTTTTAAAAATCTATGTAGCACCATGAGGTGCGCTTACCAGGAAAGATCTTAACCTGCATCTGTCTGGAGTGGGAGAACCATGGCGACTCCCTGACTCAGCTTCTTTATCCCAGCATTCTGTTCTGTTTACTCCACCCACCTAAGGGTTGGCCTATCAAATGGGCCTAGGCAGTTTCTTTATTAATTAACCAATGAAAGCAACAGATCAGAAAGAAATCACTCCCACATCAATAATATCAGCTCTAGAGCCTAGGGCCTACCTATTTCCAAGCTCTTGAACCCACTACTGGTGCCAAACATGAATTCTGTCTTGGGTAATGAACTTTAAATCCAGCCAACACGTGGTTGGTTACTCTTGTGACATTTCCATCACTCCTGGACTTGTGGGCCTATCTTGCTTAACTAGTCCTTAGTGCAGTCAGCAGAATTCACAGCTGGGTAGGACTGATGATTTTCTCCCTCAATACTAGACACAAAACACATCCAACACCATAAAAGCAACCCAATAGGAATAAAGCTTCCAGGGGAGTAGCAGCTTGAGTTCTCCATGTTTGCTGACTTGATAATACGGATTCCTCAATAATCGTCTTACTATCCAGATGTGGAGAGTAACCAACAGCAGCAGCGGTAACCCTTAATGTTTGAGGAGCATCCGTGTGGCTCCCACTGACTATGTGACTCCATCCATGTGACTCCAGGAGCTATGCCTGGAACTGGGCATTTGATTTGAAAGCCTGTGGTGTCTGGATAACAGTCCTGGACCCCTGTTGTCAGGCAATAGCATTTGAGCTCTGTTTATATCTATATATGTATATATTCCTGGCAGCTTCAACAGTGCTTGGTATCCATGTGCCTTTCGAGGGGGTTTTATTGTTAGTTAGACACCCCATCTTCCCTCTTCTACCCCGCTCAACCTCTCCCACCCCACTCCGGGCTTTCTGCTTCATTATTCCCAACTTCACACCACCTGAGTTCTCTCTTCTACCTTAACTGTGTTCTTCCCCTTCCACCACGGCCTTGACTGGTTCCCTGGCGTCTAGGGGCAATCCAACTTAAATAGACATATTGGAAGATACACAGCTAACATCCACGTATGAGAAAAAAACACACAACATTTGTCTTTCTGGGTCTCGGTTTTCCTGAAACAGGATGATTATTCCAGTTCCAAGCATTTATCTGAAAATCTTATTTTCTTAACAACTGAATGATGTTCCACTGTATAAATAAATGCACCACGTTTTCATTATCAATTTATCAGTTAATAGGCATCGAGGCTGTTTCCATACCATAACCTGGCCACTGTACTAGAGTAGCAATGAGCAAGAATGAGCAGGGATCTCTGTAGTAGGATGTAGCCTCGGGTACACGCCGAGGAGTGGAGTGTCAGGATCGTATGGTAGATCGACTTACACTGGTTTCCATAGTGACTGCATCCGTTTACATTTGGTTTGTGGAAATTAGCCTTTCTGCCCTGGACAAGATGAAACCTCCAAGTAGTTTTAATTTATGTTTCCCTGCTGAACAAGGATATTGACCTTTTCCTGCAGTCCTTAGTTTCTCTCAGTCATTTGAATTTCTTTTTTTGAGAAATCTCTGTTTAGTTCTTCTCTGAGTCAAAGTAAGGCTGGGGACACTACCTGAAGGATGTGTTCAGGACACCTGGTCCTCAAGCACTGGGCATCAGAATCTCCACTTTTCAAAGTCAAGGAAGAAACCAATACATGTTAAGATAACATGGCTTGTGAAGAAGAGAAAAGAAGTCCTCCAACGGCTTTACAAAGAAAATTTTTGTGAGATGAAAGGTAAGAAAATTGTGTCGAGTACAGTGTAAATAAGACCGATGACCTAGAATTGAATTTGACAACAGGGTCACTTTGACAAGATCGCATCTTTTGCATTGATATGACCATTGAAGCCAGTTGGAAAAAATTAAAACTGATTTTTTTTTTCATTTGTTTCTGGTCTCTCAGGAGCAAAGCCTCTTCCATGTTCCAATCTGTCATGTGTGTATATTTCATATACTATGATTTTTGAGGAATTATACTTCTCCCTTTATCATTATCCTGGACTGCCTTTATTTTTGTCCCCTTCACCTTTGTGAGGTCAAGTTCTTACGACAAAAAGAACTAACATTCCTATCTAGGCTGATGTGTAAGTAAGAACCTGTTCTGTGGTCAGGTCCTAATATTCCATGCTTCGTTTCACTTAGGCCTTATCAGGGATGGGGACAAAATCCATGCTTATCAGGAAATTCTTGGGAACAAGTTACTTTTCAATCACCCTTATCATGAGGTTTAAGTAATATAAAAAAACCAAATCTGCAATTTTTACATAAAAATGCAAAATTTTTTACATAAAATATTCCCTCTCAGTGCGCCTTCCAATAGTTAAATACTAGAGTTAATATGTCTTCTAAAAAAAATAAAATAAAATAAATATTTCTTCTTCTACTTAAAAGTGTATTTGTTGGCCAGTTTTCGGTATACGTGAAGGAAACGGGCATTAGAAGCAATTTCAGGTGAAATTGCAACATATAAATAATAAGTTACAACTGTAATTACCAACTTAGTCCTAACACTTGACTTTATTGGGTAGTTCGAGGCCATCATAAATGAAGAAACTACTAGGAAAGGTTCGTATTCTTCATAGATTCATATTCTTCACCGAGAGCAGTGTGCTTGCTCTAGGGCAGGTGTGCAGGATTGCCAAGGCCGAGCTGGGATCAGGGTGATCGCAACAATGCCAAGGCAAGGATGGCTGTCTTCTGTGGAGATCTGATCTACAATAGGTAATTTCCCGAAAGAACAGTGCGTTTGCCTTATTGACCTTGTTTCCCTCAGGGCCCTGTGGGCATACTTTGAAAAACAGTGCTGCTGCCCTGGCTTTAGGAAGGGAAAGACTCACAACAAGGTCTGGAAGAAACGTGTGTAAGTCAAGCAATGCAGTTGAGTGAACACAACTGGGCAGAACTATTTCCTGTTGGCTTTCTTGTGCCTCAACTTTTACAGCAACGTTAGCAGAACTCAGTGCAACTAAAAATTTACAAAAAAAAAAAAAACAAACAAGAATAAACCAAATTCAAACCCAGTTGACGGCACGATATGATAAAAATCAGAGCAGAAAATAAGAAAATCAAAACAAAAAAACATAGAACAAAGAATCGCTGAATCTGGAGTTTTGAATTATAAGCTTGTTTACTTTTAATTATACAGTCATTTCTTGTGGGTCCCAGGAGAAAAGAGCCACAGAGATTAGTTCATGGTCTCTGTGCTAGCCATAAGCCTGTGTCCTGACCTCTTCTAGTCCCCAATCCTAATTTCCCTGAGCTCAGAGTGCGGTTCACTGACCTGATATGCTAGCAGTGGCAGAATTGGGAATCTAAAAGAGAAAGGTTGGACAGCCCAAAAGAAGGTGGCAATAAGGATTTTACTCGTTTCTGAAACTATAGATGGATGATTGGACTCACTCACATGAAATATATTTGGTCCGTTTACCTAAAGTGGGTTCTTTCAGATAACATAATTTGTTTATTGATTCTTTGGGAATTTCACATCATGCACCCCAATTCCTCTCATTTCCCACTCACCCCATTTCCACCCTTCACCCTTGTAGCATCCCCCAAAAAAAGAATTTTTTTTAAAGTTAAAAACAAAACCAACAGACAGAGAAACAAAAAAAAAAAACAAATCCTCTTCGCTCCTCCGTCTTTCCCTTTTCTCCAACATTTCATTTGTCTTAGCGGCCCTGGGAGCCGATAGCTGAGCCCCACTACCCGTCTCCGCCCTGGGGGGCAGGGGATGAGATGGCCCAGGGGCAATGACACAGACTCTGGGGGATTCTGATGCAGAATCTCTTTATTGCAAAAGGATCAGGGGTTTCTTTGGGGTTAGGGAAAGGCAGCTGCTGCAGGAATACTTCTAGTTAGTGCCTCTGTAACTGGCCGTCACGGTTGGCGTGTTGCGATAGGTCAGGAGCATGCGTCATGAGTTACTATGGAAATGGCTTTCCTACAGGCTGCTTTGGCCAACGTTTTTAATCATTGTAAGACTCAACATACATGTGCATGCTAATGCTTCTGCCCTGCCACAGGCGCCGAGGTGTGCCACCCAGTAGACCCTTGTGTCCACCCGGCTTTACTTGCAAATGTTCATTGCAGGGAGTTGTTGGTCTGGTTCAAGGCCTCTGGCTTCTGGCGCACCATTATCGCTGGATCTCACAGAAACTCCTCTCAGATATCCCATGGCCACCCTGTTAGTGATATTTCATTTGCCTTTTAATAAGTAAAGCTTGCCTGAAGTTCAGAGCGTAAAACAACCGCACTGATCAGCCTTACAGAACAGGCGATGATGACAAACACCTTTAATCCCAGTAAACCACACTAGTTTGCCATAGAAACCTGGCGGTACTGGTGCACGCCTTTAATCCCGGAGGTGCCTGTGTTTAATCCCAGCCCTAAGGAGGATTATAAAACAGGAGGAGACAGCTCTCAGACACAGTCTCATTCTGAGATCCCTGGAGGCAGGACCGCCATTTCGGATGGAGGTAGAAGTAAAAGCCAGTGGCTGGCTGTTTTGTTTTCCTGACCTTCAGGTTGAACCCCAATTTCTGTCTCCGGGTTTTTATTATTTGTGCTACACCTTGAGTCATGGAAATCCTGCAGGTAGCATTCCACAAGACCAGTCCCTTCATGTGCTCCAGCAGGACTTAGATGGGGTAGATGTTAGGGTGGGTGAACCCAAAGCCCCGGATGTGGGTCTGGGTGATGGCTGAGATGGTCAGTCTAGGTAGCTGGGGTCATCCATCTCAGATGATGGGAGAAGTCAGCTCTTCTCTGCCCATGCCATCATGGCCAGTGAAGTTTTTCCTGTGCCTGCACGCTGGGGCCAGCTCTCTTGCTGCAGGGACCAGCAAGGGGCATGGCCAGCTTTCAAGTGCAGGTTGGTTTGGGGGTTTTGTTTTGTTTGAGACAGGGTCTCACTATGTGGCAGTGGTTGGCTTGACACTCACTGAGATCCACCTGCCTCTGCCTCCTGAGTGCGGGGCTTAAAGGTGTGTATCACAATGCCTGAATCGGTGTGAATGCTTTAAGGAAGTACTATAAAGTCAAATCTAAAAGTAACTAATATATAATAAATGTTCTGAGAAAATCTCAAACTCTCCCAGGCTTTTAAATCACTGGGCAGTGGTGGCATACGCCTCTAATACCAGCAAGCACTTGGGAAGCAGAGGCAGGGGGATCTCTGTGAGTTCGAGGCCACCCTGGTCTACAGAGTGAATTTTAGGTCAGTCAGGGTTGGTTACACAGAGAAACCCTGTCTTGGAAAACCAAAACTAAATAATAGACAAATATAAAGGCTTTTAAATCACAATAAAGATTGCACACTTCTCTGCCAGGATAGTATAGTAAGCAATAGCTTGGAAAAGGTGCTAGCCACGTCGAAATGGGCAGGCTGCCTTGAGGGTGCTCATTGCTTATTTGTGAGAGCAGAAATTTAAGTGGAGAGTGTGCATACCAGAGAGTTCCAGATAGTCTGCTCAGGAGGGCTCTGGGAATACTGTGAATCATAGTGCATGTATGTAAGGCGCTTGGAGCCGGGTGGTGGTGGCGCACGCCTTTAATCCCAGTACTTGGGAGGCAGAGTCAGGAGGATCTCTGAGAGTTCGAGGCCAGCCTGGTCTAGAAGAGCTAGTTCCAGGACAGGCACCAAAGCTACAGAGAAACCCTGTCTCGAAAAACAAACAAACAAACAAAAAAAAAAAAAAGTAAGGCGCTTGGCTGTTAGCTAAGTAAATGAAATCACCTACTGCATTATCTGGCTATAAAACACTATGAAGTGATGTTCATTTTCGCATATTGCAGAATTCGAAACCACGGACTTTTAACGAATATAAATCCCCGCAAAAATGCAAATGGAAATAATTGCAGTTATTATGCCACATTAGTAACAGTTATACTAATTGCTCTAAAATTTAAAGAAAATATAGCATATTTTGTCTCTCATCCTAATTAACGTTATTTCACCACGTTGGCGCATTTGGGGAGAATTTTGTAGTGCATTAGATAAATCAGTTTTACATTTCCAGGAGGGTGAGTTGCAATGGGCATTGTGATGCATTTTGCTTCAAAAACAGTTTTAGGAGATAGAGTATTGTCTAACGCGAGATTCGGAAAAGTTGCTCTAAAGCAGCACACTCGAAATTTCAAATAAAATTCACCGATCGAAGGATAAATGAGCTGGTTTCCATTAAATGGCTGTAATTTTTGGGTGAATATTAGATTTTACCTATACAGATTTTCACCTGTTTAAAAAAAATATCCAAACTACATATGCCAATGGTTTAAAGGGATTTGAATGCCTACTAAATCCCACTTGCTACTTGGCATGTAAATCTACATGCCAGTACGTGGAAACGCTAAATACCATGAGTATATTCTTGACCATGAATATATGTTAAGTTAATCAGCATTTGTGCAGGTAATCTGGTATGTCACCATGCCAGGTAGGACTCCTCTCTTCCTCCTTGCTTTTTAGAAACTAGTCCATCCTCCCTGCTTCCACTCTGGTTTCCAGAAAAAGACCCTGTAGGTCCTGCGTTCATTCACACTAATTTCACCTTGACCTAGAAATCCCACGTGACACCAGCCCCGTCACTCGCTTCCCTGCTCTGTTAGCATCCTGCTTTAATGCCCTTTCTTTCACCTGTATAGTTCTACCATCTTGCCTATAGCCTGTGTTTTGCCCAATTTCTCCCGACCTACAGGAAACTTCGCTTGATTCTGTGCTGCTCTCTAAATGATGGTCCTCTATCTTTGCCCCTGAAAGGCCATCTATATATGTGTCTGACCTCTCCACCTTATCCCATGAATCACTTAAGAGATTTATTCTCGGAGAAACAGGTTTCACTCACCATCCGCACTTCCTTACCTGTGGCACCTCCCAACCTCCTGCTGCTTCCTGTCCACATTTCATTGCTAAAACAATCTTCTCTGATGCTAACAGTGGCTTGCTCTTCATCAAACACTCCTGCACCCTCCAGATTGCTCCCTCTTGACCTTCTGTCCATTGTTCCCGCGTAGTGGTCTTCCTGTTCCATGCTCCTTCAGAGACTCCTGCAGTGAATCCTTTGCTTTGTCAGGTCTTCAAGACTAAAGGGTCACAGCATTTGTGACGTGTGCGTCTTATAACAGCCTGACTGGGGCCGCAGTGAGAGCTTATCTATGTCTATGATTTTATTTCCGCTTTCAGTAAACCTCTGTGTTCCCCCTTATGCTTTACAGGACAAAGACCAGACTCTCCTCTCGCATCCAGATCCTTCATGGTCTAGTCCACACCAGTCTTTCCATCACACAGGTCCCCATGCCTTCTGCACTGTTTAAACGTTTAACACTCAGTCAGAGGATATTTCAGAAACCCTAGACGTGCTACGATAGCAGTGAGAGAAATAATTTAAAATCTCCTGCACCACACACCTCTCCCAGAGAGTCCTCTAAACACTCTTCGTGAGTCTTCAAGTTAAACTTCGCTAAGTGATATCATTGGTGAAGCCATCATCATCCACCAGAATTTGTGGGATTTCAGAGAAGACATTGTGCCCTAAGTACATTCCCCCATGGTTGCTGTCTCTGCTGGTTAGGGGTCTGCACGGTCCCTGGCATGGTTGCAAGAATACTGCATTGCTGCAGACAGCCTTGCTAACCTACCTTGTAAGGCATGAGACTAGCGTCTTTCAGCATATAACCATGCTGTTGGCCTAATAATAACACAGTTCTACAAATGAAGAGAGCCCACAAGTGTTTTCTTTATTCTTAACATCTCGCCTGAAACTGTCACCTGTTAGCAAAAGATACGGGCAATGTTATATTACAGCTACATTTGTGCCGCTTAATATTTCACAACTATTACTTATTTTACTATTCTAAGAAAGCCCTATTAAATGCATGTGTTTCCTGGAAAATTTTGCTCAAAACTCAGAGATCTCTAAAATCTGTGAATTATTTTTACTTTTATTCTGTGTGGATTTTTTTTTCTTATTAACCACCTTCCAACAAGGTTCTTGAGGGATACATTTGTAACTACAGGGATCATTTTAGAATTATGGGATGAGGACATAGACCCATGACAGAGCGTTTGTGTGGCATGCAGAGGCCCAAGGCTCAACCCTTGGAACTAAAGTCATAAAAAAAGAAGTATCAATTCCTGAACTTCTAGACCCTAGTCAGCCAGCCTATCCCAATCACTACCATGTCACAGCCTAAAATTCTTTGAAGAATTACTTGGAGTCCAACAGGGGAGGAGAATTAAATAAGGAGAAAAAAGAATGTCATGCCCAAATTTCTGGTCCCCAAATGAATTCACGGAGCTGGATTTCCAGTGCAAATTACACGAGGGTTTTTAATATTGAAAGTCAAGTTTGGACCAACACCTTTCCAGATCCCCAACATGGCGGGTGTGGAAAGTGTGGCAGGGAGCCCTAGGAGGGCAGAACTCTTAAAGGGGAAACGCCGTAATCAGGGGAGTTCATGTCCTGTCGTCTTGGGATTGGGTAAGGAGAGCATAGGGTAAGGTAGTTTCTGAAAGCATTGGTCTGTTTGGGGGCACAAAAACCTAACAAAGAGCCATAAATTACTGACAGGTATCTTCAAGGACAGGATGCCTCCCAAGAACATCTGGACCTCATTATATTTTACGGCCCTGCTCCCTGTCTTCTGAACTGGCCATTTTTAGGGTATCTGTTCAAATTTCTGCTATTGCTGCACGTTTCTGGGGATCACCCATTTGGCTTAAGATGAAGCCCCTTCTTTAAAATGAAGTTTGCAAAGTTAGGTCCATACAAGAGCTTGTGGAACCTTCCGGAACAAAGAATTAGGAACTGTATCATTATAAATTAGCACACTTGAGGGATTATTCAAAGCAGTTGCCAATCGCAGGGCAAAGTTACCCTATTTCCCCAGTAAGCTGCGGACTCCAAAACGCAGTTACAGCATTAGCTAGTAATACAAAAGAAGAAGAATCTATACAGTATAGTTTATCTTCAAGACGGCAAGAATTAATTTCAATGCTTTTTATTTACGACCCAGGCATTTTTCCTTCATTGGCTAATGTAAAACATAATTTTTACAGTATTGGACACTCAGGGACCAGAAATGCTGAAATACTCTGTTTGAGGGGACAGGTTCACATTCAAAAGGATCCCATCCAAAATGACCGGAAGAAGCCCCTGCGGTAGGGAGCGTTCTGAATCTTTCCGACCACCAGGGAACACTTCTGCTCTTGCCGCCTCCCATCTTCTCCTCTGCTGCCCACGTCAGCTGAACCGTCAGTTAATCCAGCAGCATACTGCCTCTCTCGCCATCCAGTCTTCTGCACCCTGTACGGGGAGGCCAGTCCCTCTGCACCCCAGCTCTGACATGCAGAGTCCTCTCCAGTCTCTAAATACTTCCTGCGTGACAGTGCCTCAATTAAAATTGGCATATTCCAGCATACAGTTTGTTCTGCCGGGTGGCTGATTGCGGCGCCATAATGGGCTCTAATAAATGGGTAGAAGATATTTGCATCAGGTCGATAGGGATCTCCCTTAGGCACGGTAGTTTATAAGATTGAGGTTTGTGTCCCGAAAACCTGCCTAGCTGAGAAGGCACAGAAGCAGGAAGGCTTCTGATGACTTCAGCTGGGGGAGATGAAAGGGAGCCACACCCTGGGTGCCTTCTCAGAACCCAAAGATGCCCAGGGTCTGAGCTGGCGCCAGGGGACAAGAACGGCGTGCTCCCGGTGGTGCTGGGTTTCGGTTTTGTTGTCGTTGTGGTTGTGAGACAAAGAATTGCATAAGCCACCCCTCCCGTCTACACCAACACATGTCCTCTTTCTTTAAGAGCCTAGAATTCAAATGCATTCCTTCAGTACCTTGAGAAATTACTGTTTATGAACAAATGTCAGACTGACTGATAGAAAAATACAAACTTTGGTCCATATCCATAGTGAAAAAGTTGCTTATAAAAAACAGTTACATATTTGTTAAAGCTAAAGAGAGAAATGTCTTTTCTTTATTTTTCTTTTCTTCCCTTTTTTTCCTCCAAACCTTCTCACGTACCACTCCTTGTGCCCTTTTAAATCCACGACTTCTTTATTCAACAATTGTCACCACATACATATATGTACATGCAGATAAATATTCATCCTTATAAGCTCTCAGTCTGTATAATGTTAGTTATTGGTGGGTTTTCAGGGCTGACTATTGGTGGCTCGGTTGTGAAAAATCAAAGCTCACACCCGAATGCCAAGAGATGTTCTGTATACGTGTGTCTCCCTCTTGTGAAACCCTTAAACCATTTGACTTCTTACAAGAAACTGTGTCCCTAAAGGAGGTGAGCAGAAATAGTGCTTGTCATTCCTGCCCTTTAAAAGAGTCCAGGCCTTAGAAAGAGCTGTTCTGCATGTGTAATTAGACTTGAAATTGGTGTTGATAGATCATAAGGGCAGCATTGTTTTCTCCCCAAACGTCTGGAGTCGCTTGAGTGTGACGCCGACGGTGCTCTCCCGCTCAGGGAGAATTCATCTGCCCCAGCTCATCAGGCTGATGAGATTAACACAGCATTGGCTCTAATTAGCTCCGGCGTCTTTCCCTGGAGCCGTACTTGAAGATGCTCTTTAACTTGAGAAATTAATAAGGGCCACAAAAGAAGAAAAAGAAAAGGAAAACCAACAACAACAAAGAATGTACTCATTTAAATAGATGTCATTCAAAGGACGGTTTGTGGGCACCTGCTCCCTAGCTTTGGGGGATCCCATGACCATGAGCAACTGGGTGACCTTGAAATCCACATCTGCAACCTCGGCTTCTGTCTGACTCCTTCTTCCAGCCTCGAGGTGCCCTGCCTAGTGGAGTCACAGTGGCCAAGACCTCCGTTCCCCTCGCGAGCACCCTCTGCCACTGTTCCTCCTTACTGGTTATCTGGCTTATGGGTTACCAAACAAACATTAATGTTTAAGGTAACCAAACCACATCTCCCCTGGGCATAGTGATCCAGAGCTGTTCAAGGCCGGCTCAGTGACCTGCAAGATCATGGGTGTCTCCTGACTTAATACGCTGCCACGTGGGAGCACCGGCTTTTGTGGGATGAAATGGGATGTATTTGTCCAGAGTCCAGAACTCAGTCTCTAGTTCCTTCTTCAGCAAAACAAACAGATTAAAACACAACTATTCAAACCTGGTTTCATTCCGTCTAAATAGCGTAATTCCCGGGCGCAGAGCCCCGAGTTCACATCTCCCACCGCACTAACCCTAGGTGAAGACTTATAATATTCTGCGAGCCTCGGTTTCCTGAGCTGAGAATGTGGCAGCTTAGCGTACCTCTTGTGAGGATTAAACAAGAAAGTCCTCCCTGGTACCCACAGCACAGCACACAGGTGAAAACTCAGTAACCTCGTCCGGGGACCGAAGTCCGAGCAGAGCCCCTGGAACACAAGGGGTTCTCAAGCTGCTCCCCGCCCCTATGCCCCCAACTCCTCCCTTTTAAACTTTGATGAGAACTCACAAGATGCAGGTGACTGGCTGAAGATCAGAAGCTGTCAGGCCTGTCTGATCAGTTGGAGTTCTATTCCCGTCTCAACTGATTTGAGTTAGCCAAAGGCCCCCGTGGGCACAGCCTTCCAGATGGCCTTTCTTCTCCCTAGAGGAGGCTGCTTTACCTCCATTGTGTCCGATGAATGAGGCTGTACAGCCAATGTGCAGCATCTGCCCTTCGGAACCGTGAGCTCGTAATAAAAGCGATTTCTCCTGCATCTCCCGTGGGCACCAGTGGCTCAGCTGCAGACGTTGCTATTTGGAATGGAAACATAGATAATTTCTTATTTACATTTTCGTCTCATACATATTGTGTTCAATGTGTGTTTCCTCTCTATGAAAGTCTCTTATTTTTACAGAGTTATTTAAATAAGACTTGCCTCATACACCAATATCCTGCAAAGGAGGTATTTTAAATGTGAACAGGCAGAAAGCCCAAGTGTCACATTTTCTGCATCTAGAAAGTTCCTAAGATGGAGTCTTGGCTGCTGTGTGTGTGTTAGAGCAGGCAACAAACTCGGGCGTCCCTCCTTAGATGCTGGGACCTTTTTCTAAAGGCAGGGTCTATCACCGGCCTCAAACTTGCCTGGCAGGCTGCTACACCATCTTGCCAGCTGGGACTGCCATATCTAACTAATTTCTGAGGGTTCTGGGGGTGGAACTCAAGTCTCCATGCCCGCAAGACATGCACTCTACCGACCAAGTTATCTACCCTGCCCGACCCTAAGCCATTCTGATACGGTTGGCTAAGGACCAGAATTCACTAAGATGGCTCTCACGGTCTAGATCAGAGATCGGCCAACCAGCACAGCGGACAAACTCAATCTCGCAGCTACCCTTCTGCCGCTCTGAGCCCCAGAAAGGTGATGTGTAAAAATCATATGAAATTCAAGTTTCAATGTTCATAAAACTTTATTGGCCCATAGTCATGCTCCTTGGTTTTGGGTTTTCCTGTGTGGGAAAACCTTTCTCACCGCAGCAGACAATTCCAACATCTAGGCCGAAAGCCATAAAACATGTGCTAGCTGTCCCTCCATAGAAACCACAGCCAGACTCCTACCTAGGTCTTTAGAGGGACCAGTGAGTCTGCTCACTAGGGGATCCTAGAGATATCTGAACACTGTTGGTGCGTGAGGAAGGGAAGCTGGAGAGGCAGCTCCACAGGGGATGCACCTGCCATGCAAACGGAGATCAGAGTGCAGATTCCTAGCTTTCGGATCGCCTGCACCCACATAAAAAGTCCAGTGTGTTGATTCATACCTGCGATCTCATTGCTAAGGAGGCAGAGACAGGAGGATAGCTAGTCTGACCAGCCAGTGAGCTCCAGGTTCAATGAGCCTTCTTCTCAACTGATGGACACCAACGACATTGAATTCTGGTCTCGGTGTGCACCCCCACACGTGTGTGTACATGCGTGCCTGCATGCGCACGCGCGCGCACACACACACACACATCTGTACAGGAAATAAAGTTTCATGTGGAACTTTTTTGGCCTAGGTGACTTGAGAGACAGCCTGACAAGTGGGGGGTGAAAGAGAAGGGAGGGGTTGAACGGACTTCCCGCACACCGGGAAGGAGGAAATTTTTATTTCACTCGTGTCTTCCTTAAGAAGACGGATTGTTATAGATGCAATAACCAAGAAACAGTGAAAGAGGAAGGGGATAAACTTAGAAATCCTGTCTTGCAGAAGAAAATGAAAACAGTTTAGGAAAAGGATCTCCTAAAGCTGAGAACAGCGTGTGATGTTAACATCTGTCATCCTTGAGCTCAGGAGGAGGAAGACAGAGAGACCAAGGAGAGCTCTGGCTACAAACTGAGTCTCTGTAGCAAAAAGAAACTAGTTACCCAAAGGGGCCATGGAAGATGGGCAAGCACTTCAGGTCAAAGGTATAGAAGGGGGTGAACGTCCCACCATGAATAGCTTTAAAGCCGGAGAGCTTAGGGGAGACAAATCTTCAGCCAGTTCAGACTCTCTGAAGTGCAGAGCCCACAGGAAGGTAACATTGGGGAGTGAGCAGAGACAGTGGGCGGTCTCTGGAAAGGCACCAGCTGCTTGGACCTGCACTGTCCAGCACGGGAGTCCAGACATACTCCAACCAACTGTAGATCCTTTATCAATATTGACAAACTGTGAGGAGAACGGACTCAACCACGGTGTGGAGTCAGACCCAGACAAAGGAGAGCATATCTAAAAAGCCTAATTTTATTTTCCAATGAATTTTCAGGGAGTTATGCTGTAATAGCCCTTTTTCTACCAACTGCACAAGAAAAGAATAGAAATGCCAGAACTGTCCAGAGGGATGGAACGCTCAAACAGACATGAGCCCTAAACTTCCTTAAAAGTCTTAAGTCTCTCTTTAGGGGTGCTGTCCCTCACAACCCCCATAATCAAACTGAATTCAGGCCCTAAGATCCACACATTCCATACAACCTCCCCAGGCCCTGGAATCACCAGGGTTGGTGTCCCATTTCCAGAAGACTCGGAGTTGGCACAGCCTTTGAAGAAATCTCCAGGGAAGTTCCTGTTCCGGTAACAGTACCATTCCGACTGTGCACCCAGCAAGCGGCTCTCCCCTCAAGCCTGTATCCGTAACCTCTTGAAGGAATAAAGCCACACACGCACACAAACTTGCTTTGTTCATTTTCTTTCCTTTTTAGCCACAATCACAAACTTCATGCAATCCCACTAGACTTGGAGGTGAGTGACTAAGGAAACTGTTGGCCCCAGAGAACGTTAGTCCAAGATCATACGGCAGGAGCTAGGAATGCGGCTTGTTTGGTAGAGTGTTGGCCTGGCGTGCACAAAGCCACCTCTATCCCAGCTCAGCACAAGCCAGAGGAGGTGGTACCTGCCCGTAGCATCAGCACCAGGGAGGTGGAGGCAAGAAGGTTAGAGCGTCAAGGTCATCTTTTCCTTTGTGATGGGTTCTCGGTCAGCCTGGGCCACACGAGGCCGCCTCCTATGCAAGCAAATAAATAATGAAAAAGACTGCAGGGTATTACAAGCCGGTGTTGGTTAGAGCCGCTCTCCTGGGCTACGGAAGACCTGGTGATTGAGATAAAATTCTTGGTGGACGTGCAGCACAGCCCACAGCTGGCAAGGGCCAGCCTTCTTGATGCTGTCACTATTCCCAGGGACCCATTCTCGCTCGCCCCAGCATGTGTCTGTGGTGAAGCTCTGGGACCTGTGTGCTCCAGGATAACATCGTCACCACCAGATCTCTCCCTGTAGACAGACTGTCACCAGGGCCAGTGCCGCATGTGGCATCATTGCCCTCTTCCGAATCCTCGACTCATTCTGGGTCAACAGGAACCCCTCAAAGCATCTCCCTGAGGCACGGAGCCCTGGATTTTTCTGTCATCACTTGACTTCTTCCTTGAAGTAGCTCAAAAGGAGATACAGCCCCAAAACGCCAGCCACTGATGGCAAAGGGCACAGGGAAGCCGGCCATCTGTGAAACCACAAGCTTGTCTTAGAAATCATTCTAACTCGCAAAAATAAATAAATAAATAATAGTAAAGAGTCGCCCCTACATTTTGAAGCGGTAGCTGCTGAGGGACAGACTGTGGTCATTATGTTGTAGGGTAAAGGAAGCAGAATTTCAAGGGGTGGGAGACTCTTCCACGCAGGCAGAGAAAATGACTCCCTAGACTTTGGCCAGAGCATCTGCGTTAACTACAAAAGGTCTCACCTGCTGCCAGCAGCACACGATAAGTGAAGAGCACAGATGGGCAGTCCCGACTTTAAATTGGTCTCAAAACTCCAGGACAAAGTTGAATTAAGGACCATGATGTCTTGTGTGCTTTTGGGGATTTTTTTCCCCCCATAACCAATTAAATTACCTATCAGACCAAAGTCTCCTTTGAGAGAACTTCTTGCTACTTCTTTGCATTTTTCCATGCATTTGTCTGCTTTCTGTAGCTGTTCTCTGATAAAACCGTCAAAATGCCCTGGCAAATATAATATAAGGACATTCTTGCCACACAACCTCCACCCTAGCACAGGAGAGCTACTCAGAGCATAGTATGCGGACTGGAGACAGTCCCACAACTGCCATCTTCAGAAAGATCTAAGGGATGCACATTGGGCATGGAAACGGTTGTGGATTTTTTATGGCATTTTATGCCTGTTGAATCTATTTTAGAATAAAAGCTCATATGCTTCTCTTTTAATTTTCTAATAAAAGTTTTACACAAAAGCGATCTCTCTTCATGGATTAACATGTTCAGAAAACCGGTCTTTGGTCAAATAGAATCTAGAAACATTGTCTCATCTTAGAATACACGTAAATAGTGCACCGGCCTTGTGAAGGGCAGCTATGGACACAATGCAGAAACTACACGAGGAAGTACAGCTCTCGCCTTTACAGTGTGAGGACCTGAGTTCAAGCCCAGGTCCCACGTGAAAGAACCCGGGAGTGGTGGCATGTGATCGGAAGTGGAAATAGAAAATCTCTGGGCTCCCTAGACAGCCGGCTTAGCCTATTTGACAAGCTCTGGGACAGGGAGAGAGAGATCCTGCCTCAAAACCCAAAGTGGACAGCAACCAAAAAACAATCCCTAGGGTCTTCCTCTGGCTTCTAAAAACATATGTACATGTACGTATTGCAAGCATATGTGCAAACACCGAAAGACACACATACATACACACGTCTCTGTATGCATGTGCACCCACATACCTGTATATATTTATATATATGTACACATGTGAATAATACACACCTGTTTACACACATACCTCTGTAAACATGTGCACACACCTCTGTACACATGTGAACACACACACACATATACACATCCATATACCTCTGTACACATGGACACACAAACACACACATCTATATACACCTACCTCTATATACATGTGCACATACACACAGACACCTATATACACACACATGTATATACATGTATATACACCTAAACACATGCAATTGCAGAAATGAAGGTAAATCACTGGCTATGTAGACTGAAGAATTTCAACCCAGCTAGAAATATTTGAATTACTTCATGTTGACTTTAGTAACATGAAGTAATTCAAATATCTTCATGCTGCTTGGATTAGGTTGTTACTTTAGTAACATGAAGTGTTTAATTCAAGTATCTTCATGCTGCTTGGGTTAGGATGTTCACTCAGAAATTGGCCTTCCTCTGTTAAGCCTTCACCAAATCAAAACTCGGTTTTGAAGCCAGCCAGACCCAGCCAATATCAGGTTGACTGACTTTAAGCACGGTGCCATAAACTGCCTCTATTTCAAGAACTCTAAGGCATACACGGATGTGGCCATCTGGAGTCACAGGCATAGCAGTAAGGGATTTTAACTATAACGGTTCCTACACATAGTATGAAAATGAGATGTGCAAAGGGCCTTCACCAGGCAATCACCTTGTGTGTCGCTGGGGCTGAAACCGAGTAGAAGCGTGGTAACTCTGGTGATGGACGGAAAGGCAAGCCTGCTCAAGCGACTGCATGGAATCTTTGACTCTTGGGCAGTCCTGCGGAGGACTCTAGAAACATGGACCAGAGAAACCAGATGAGTCAGGGACACCATGAGAACACAGCCCACAGAATCAACTGACTGGAACTCATGGGGCTTGCAGAGATCAGGGAACCTGGCGGGGGAGGGTTGACCTAATTCCTCTACGTACGTGTTGTGGCTGGGTAGCTAGGTGTTCTTGCCGACACTGTTAGCAGTCCTAACGCTGGAAGCAGGGGAGGTCTCTTGTCTCTTTGTTTCCTCTGCTGGGTTGCCTCGTCCAGCCTTGATATGACGGTATGTTGGTATGTGCCTGGTGTTATTGTAGAATATTATGCCATGTTTGGTTGATATACCCCTGGGAGGCCTGCTCATTTCTGAGAGGCGATGGAGGGTTGATCTGGGTGAGAAAGGGGGAGGGAGGAAGGGGGAAACTGCAGTTGGGATGTAACATGTGAAAGAAGAATTTGAAAAAGAAAAAGGAGAGAAGAGGGAAAAGAGGAAGAGGAAGAAAAGAAAAAGAAGAGGAGGAGGAGGAAGAAGAAGAGGAGGAGAAGGAGGAGGAGGAGGAAGAGGAGGAGGAGGAGGAGAAGAAGAAGAAGAAGAAGAAGAAGAAGAAGAAGAAGAAGAAGAAGAAGAGGAGGAGGAGGAGGAGGAGGAGGAGGGGAGGAGGAGGAGGAGGAGGAGGAGGGGAGGAGGAGGAGGAGGGGAGGAGGAGGAGGAGGAGGAGGAGGAGGAGGAAGAGGAGGAGAAGGAGAAGGAAGAAGAAGAAGAAGAAGAAGAAGAAGAAGAAGAAGAAGAAGAAGAAGAAGAAGAAGAAGATCTTGGTGGCCATGAAATAAACCAGAAAGGGCCTGCAGGGAGCTTTCAGGCTAGAAGATCCTTTTCTTCAGAATGTTTGTTGAGCCTAGAGGCAGGCAAGGGAGGATGAAGAGAAGGAAAACGGAAGCTTCCAGACTTCAGGAGTCTGCTATCTTGCTGGGAATAACAGACAGGGAACTTGAGAACATGCGGGGGATGCCGGGTACCCTAAGTGACTGATGAGGGTGACGATGGATCTAGCCGTGAATTTCCAGAAGTCTCTCTCACCAGGAAGCTTTTTTTCTCTGAAAAGTCAAACTTTCGAAATGAGGCAAACAGGAAACCTGTGTCTGTTTTTTTCCTGATACACTGCCATCCTCAAAAAAAAAAAAAAAATTGGTGAAAGAATGACAAAGATATTTATGAGTTAATCTAAAATATCAACACCTATGAAGCCTGAGAAGCAGAGGTCTTTTCCAACCATATGCCTAATGAGTCCCACACCCCTGTGGGTAGAAATGTCCCTTTCTCTTTTCCAAGGAATGCGTAGTCACTTCTTTGATTCCCTCACGCCCTCCTCCCTGTTCACTGCTCCTGGACCCCATCCTCCAGCAGAGGCAAATCAATTCAAAACTACAAAAATGCAAGCTGGCATCTCCTCCATCCACAGGGAAATTCGTGGGCTCTGGGTAATGGAGAAGGGAAACAGTTACCACCGTGCCTGTCTGGGACGCAGGCAGTTCCAGGCTTTCCATGATCTTCCTCCAGGAGATGTTGAGCGAGCGTTCGGAAGGCCAATTGCTCTGCGAATCCATTGTTCTGCATCTTTGTCAAAAAGGCTGGAGCAGTCCTGTTTCCGTGCCCAGAAGAAGCAGTGTCTTCCATCAGAGCAGAGTTAATAATAGTGATATTATTAATAGTATAGTAATATTAGTAGTAATAGTATCATTTTACTCCCATCTAGTTCTTTCCGGGTTTTAGATTCGA
Organism: Microtus oregoni; assembly: GCF_018167655.1. Lineage (NCBI taxonomy): Eukaryota > Metazoa > Chordata > Mammalia > Rodentia > Cricetidae > Microtus > Microtus oregoni. The sequence continues at coordinate 6,608,742 of NW_024543077.1, read as the reverse complement.
GCAGGCACACTTTCTATTCTGGGCTTTTGCTTCCTTTTCCACTCTGAATCTCTCTGTTTTCATGACAATAGGAGAAAAAGAAGGTGTGATATAAAATATCGGTCATAAATCTCAGCAAAAAATAGAGATTTATAGCAGAAATGCTAAATGGTTTTGGTGAAATTTTAAAAATTGTTAGATCTTTTAAATTTTTAGTGTGTGTGCATGTTTGTGTTTGTGTGTGTGTGTGCATGCACGCGTCTGTGTCTGTGTGTGTGCACATAGGTCAGAAGACGACTTTGGGGAATACGTTCTTTTCTTCTATCGTGTGGGTCCCAGGGATTGAACATGGGCTACGGAGCTCCCCAGCATGTGACTGCCCACTGAGCCATCTCATTAGCCCCGATTGGGTTTTTATCAGTATTTCAAACAATGGTCTTAGATTATTTGGCATGCTTATTAATTACTTGATATTTTACAGTGCACTCATTATTCTTTGATTATTAAATAACTCCTCTGTCAAGGGGACTTTTGAATACCTGTCGTCTAAGCTGGACTGCTGTCTGCGTTACGTGTGACTTTAAAGGCACTTTTAGGACATAATTTCTCCTTCCAGAATCCTCAGCGCTGACTCTCTAAAAGAGACTCTCTAGAAGGCCCCTCACATTCCCGGGTTAAGTTTGTGAGGGAGCCTGGGTTCTTGGCCAGAAAATTCTTCCAAGTGGAGAGCATTTTCAAAAGTGAAAGAAAATTTGTCTAGATTAAGAAACAGGAAAGCTTCCATGATCTTCTATCTTCCTTTAAGATAAAAAAAAAAAAAAGAATTACGCAATGGGACAAGGGGAAAACCTGTGCTCAAACTCAAGTGTCTTAAGAGACGCTCAAGAAACCCAAGAGCTGGAAGCCTTGGGAGGCATCGTGGACCCAGAGGCTGTTGGGTTGCAGTGAGAGAAGGGAGCCCACCTGCTCTCCCACCTCCCTGGTTTCCCGGCAGAACGGTCAGGATATTTGCGCTCCGGCTGAATATAGTGTCTCCTCACCGCCCTTTCCATGCTGTGTCACTCGCCTGCTCCTTCATCCCTGGGTAAATGGCATGGGTTCGCTTTGGCGCTTGCTTGTATTGCAACACGTTCCACCCAAGGTTAATGGTCTGCATTTTCTTGTGGTTTGGGTAATACCCTCGCCTTGGGTATAAATTCCTCCTAAATCTAAGAGAGTCTCTTTCTCCCTTGCATTGTGATCTCAGGATGTGCCCTGTGGCAAAACAAGCCCCACATATGAAGAGGCACACATGGCAAAGTTAGGGCTCCACGCCACACTTTGTGTGTTTTATTTGGCAACCAGATATGTGGTACTCAGAAGGTCACACTGGTCATTTCTAAACTATATGGAGTGTTGATAAATACACAGATGGACGGACAAACGGACGGATGGACAGATAGATGGGACAGCAGTTATCAGCACTGGCTGCTCTTCCAGAGTACCCAGGTTCAACTCCATGGTCATTCCATGACCACTTGGGACCCTAGTCCCAGGGGAAGTGTCTCCCTCTTCTGGCCTCTCCAGGCCCCAGGCACACACGTGGTGCATAGACAGAGATGAAACAGTGGTTGTGGTGATTAGTTGAAGCTGACAACTTGACACTGTCTGGAGTCTGGGATGGGACTCACTGAGGGACTGTCTGGTTGCCCTGAGGGTGTGTCTGTGGGAGATTATCATGATGACATTAAGTGACATAAGAAGATGCAGCCTAAAGGTAGGTAGCACTGTTCACCGGGCTTGGGCCCTAGACTGTTTGAAAAGGGAGAAAGAGACCAGAGTGTAAGAACGCATGCACTCATCCCTTGCTTTCTTCTGAGTACAGACATAATGTTAGCAGTTCTCTCAAGCGCCCAATGCTGCGACTTCCCTGCCATGATGGAATTGTGAACGCAAATAAACTCTGCCTCTCCTAACTCACTTTTGTTGCTGTATTTTTATCAAAGCAATAGAAAGTAAAGCTAAGACCTAAAACAGGAAGTAAAGCTAAGAATGTTGGATTCGAAACTAGATTTTAAACTATAGCCCAGCCGTTCAGAGTGTCACCGTGCTAGGGAGAAAGTTACGTTGCATCTCTCTGGATCTTTAAGGAGTTCATCTGTGAAGTGGTTGGAGACGTGCCTTACAGAACTGGAGCTCACATGCGTATGAAGGGTTCAGTCAAGGAAGAACTTGGGAACCGTGACTTTGTAGCTTTTTAGGTTCTTTCTCTCCAGAAAGTTCTGGAAGCTGGCAGGCTTAGAAACGTAATGATAGCATGCAGGAGTGGAAACAACTGCTGAGCAGAAAAAGAATTGAACATCGATTCTCTTTCTGTGCCATACAGCCTGTGGTGTGTGGACCGACCCACCCAGGACTTCAGCGTATTTCAGGCAAATGCGATCGTTCAAAACCATCTAGTGCATTCGTATACAACAGAGAGCCTCGCGTAACCCCTGGCCTCGCCTGAGGTTTGGGGCTTTTGAAGGAGCTATGCTTTGCACTTTTTAGTTTTTAATTAAATTCATATCTGACATCTATAATCATCTTCTATTATCTACGTCTTCTGAAAAGCAGAATATTAATAATATGAACATAGTGAATTTCTCTAGATCCTATAATTAGAAAATTGACCTTTGCTTTAGTGTTCTATTCCAATCTACGCACTGTCTTGTTGTGCCTCGTGGTCAGGATGTTGGCCACCCTCAGCTCCTCGAAACATCCAAGCAGCTGCCTTTCCGTTCAAAATGATACTTTTCATCTCCCGCTCTGGGAGTTCTGAGAGCTCTTGAGTGAGTCTGAGGTGATGAGCCCTCAGGTTTCAGATGCTGAAGATGGGGTGGAACGGGAGACTAAAGGCGGGCCACATGTGGAGGTCAGAGCAGCCAGCAAGGGCCGAGAAGAGCGCCTGTGGAGTCTGATGGCGCCCATGACTGGGAACGGAAGCTTTATGGGAGGTCACAAGGTCAAGGTGGAAAACTTCGGCAGTTAATGAACTTCAGATGGTCACAGAAGAACCTGGGCCGTGTGTCACGGTATTCCAAAGGAGGAATACGTGTGCCCAGGGCATGTGTAGTGTCCCTGGAGAGACGGGAGGAGCAAACAAGATCCACGTCATTCAGTTAGAAGCTGCCCTTCCCAGCCCAAACCGTGGGTGCTGAACTAACAACCAGAGCAGGGCCTAGAATACAAAACCCAGCAAAGGCTGCTTCCTAACTAAGGGCCCCCGAACAGAGATCGTGTCTTCATTTTCCCGTTCTTAGCAACGTGACCTCACAGCGCATCATTAACGGCCCAATGTCCATCTCTGTAAAGATGAGCGGGATGAAGCATGTATTGGGCTCGAGTTCGCTCTGGATCTGTTCTTTCATATCACAGTCAAGTCACTTAAAGCCCAGATATGTCTAAAACAGAAACAAAAACTGGCTCTTCTTTGTCCTTACCGTCCATTATGCTTGACTAGGATATATTAGTGATAACAACAATGAAAAGAGCTTTTATTTAAATCACATAAAATATAAAACTGGAGAATACTTTCTCAGTTTAACAAATAGCCCTGGTATTGAGTCATCCAGCAATGAGACCCATCACATGCTAAAAACATGGACCAAATACCTGTCAGTATGGTAGGCATTACGTATGCAAAGACAAACAGGATATGGTCCTTGAAAAGTGCCCCAGGGTAGTCCAGATGTTGTGGTAGGATACAGCCAGCGTACCACTGAGACCCAGGCAAGACTGGCCAAGTCTACCAGAAAAGATAACGTGAGTCTACTTCACAGAGGGGCCTCTTGAAGTAAGAGGTAAGAAGAATTACCCTGATGCTAGACAAGGTAGAGACATGGCACAGAGTCTCCAAACATTCTGGAGGTCTTAAGAACCATTCCTTCTCCTAGTGGGAAAAGCCTGGGGGAATCTGATTTCTTGGGGCCCATCATCTCAATAGTCTGAGAGCTGGAAGGAGGGTGTGCTCAGTAGTTTGACTGTCGACTTGACACAACCCAGAGTCATCCAGAACTGCCTAGATCAAGCCGGCCAATGAGCACGTCTGTCTCATCGAGAAATGAGATAACTCACTCCAACTGTGGGCAGCAGCATTTCATGGGCTGAGCCCTGAACGGTATGAGTGAAGAGAGAAGCAAACAGGCATATGTTCGTTCTCCCTTTGCTCGTGATGATAAGGGTGGTGCTTTGAGTACCAGCCTTGGCCTCCTGAAATGATGCCAGTAACTTGGAATTGTAGTCAAATAGATCCTTCCTCAAGAAAGCCATTTCTGGTCAGGGTATCTTCTCATGACAGAAATTAAACTAGAGCAAAGCAACAAACTGTCTTCTTAGAATTTCTCTATTCCTCCCAGGATGGCTACAGTTAGGGAATCAAATAGAGATGCATATGATCTCTGAAGCTATAGGACAGGGAAGAGTTATTACAAGAAGTCCTCTCTCAATGCCGGCATAGCTAATCCTGAAACCTTGGCTTGGGGAGATTAATGTAATTGCTGTGGATTTACATTGTATTCGCACCTTTGCCCCCAAATTCGGGTACTAGAGTCCTAACTCCTGGCACTCAGAATAAGAACTTACTTTGAAAATAAAGTCAGTACAGATGTATCTAGTGAAGATAAGGTCGTGTTGGACTGTGGAGGGCCCAGAATCCAGTGTAACTCATGACCTTTAAGAAAAGGGTGGGATTTGGAACAGATAGGGACACAGGAGAACACAATGCAAAGTTGAAGGCAGGGGTGCAGGTGATGCCACAGAAGCAGACATGGGCCCGGAAAGCAAGCTCCTTGCAGCCCTCAGAAGGAGCAGACCCAAGCAGTACCATGACCTCAGATTTCTAGCCCCAAGAACTACAAAATGATGTTTCTATGACAATGCAAAATGCTGAGGGCAATCTAGAACAAGGTGAGGAATGGGTGTTGGCGAGAGTAAGGTTCTCTGGGGGTTTTCACTGTGTTCTTAGAGCAGGGGAGAGCCAAGTCCAGGGTCTTGAGGAGATGAGTTATATGACCATCCTTGTATTTTGGAGGGATTGGTGTGGCTACGGGGTGACGAGCAGATGAATAGGCTATCAAGAGGTGACAAGTGGATCTGACGTCTGTGTCTGGGAAGGGTGTGATGACAGATAATTCAGCTGCAACACTGAACATGAAAGTTACCAACGTTTAGGAAGTGATAGCCACAGCCTTGAAGTTGGTTTGGACTGCAGTGCTATACGATGCTACGGAAATACATTGTAACTTGTGCTCAGATAGCCCAAACCCTGACTCGGGGAAGTGCTGATGTTGACACGAATTGCCTTTTGCCTCCACACTGATGTTGTCACTAACCATTGCCGATGCCGTTGGTTCTAGGACCAGGGATAGACATTGTTTTCTCCCGCCTGCCTTTGATGTCTTTATTCTTGCAGTCAATATTGTGATTGTTCCACTTTTTACATATGGGTAAGGAAAATAAGCATCTTTACCAGAAGAGCATACCAGAGTGACAAAGTCAAAGCCCATTTTAACTGCTGTGTCTGTGAACTCTAGCCCAGCCCTGCTCATAAGATTAATAATTAGAGACCTCCTCCATTAACCAGACGCTTTGTGTGCTGTGTATCTTAAAAGGTCAAATTTAAGGAAGAATTTATTGTATCTTTTTAAAGATATGTTCACTTAGGTCTTCTATTAATTTTATTTAAAGTCTCCTTAATCCCAGCACTTGGGAGGCAGAGACAGGCGGATCTCTGTGTGTTCGAGGCCAGCCTGGTCTACCAAGGGAGTTCCAGGACAGGCTCCAAAGCTACAGAGAAACCCTGTCTTGAAAAACCAAAAAAAAAAAAAAAAAAAAAAAAAAAAAAAAGCAGGCTTCCAGACACATCACCCACACACCAGCCCCCTCTTGTTCCATTTCCGTGGCTGGGTTTGCTAACGGGGAAAGATAGCATTTCCTCCTGAGCTTGTTCAGGATCTTCTACCTTCTAAGCTAGCTGCTCAGGGGCAGCAGAGATTTGGAACTCACTTGACTTCTCCATCTTAATGGCATGTAACTCTCTTGTCCATCCGTCCATCCCCCCTAAATACTTACTGAAAGTGGATGTTTCTTGAGGCTTTCCTCCTGCCACGGGACTGATGTGTCTCTGCCCCTCAACAGAACCTGTGCCTCGCATTATTGGGTCTTCCTTGAATCTTCTCAGCTCGCCAAACGCACAGGCAACAGTGGTGCCTCTAGCAGCTAACAGGGCCCTCATGGTGAGCTAATTTCTTGTTCTCTGTGTGAAAACTCTCTCTAGGCACATAACAACTTCCTTCACCTGTGACAGGTACAACCCAGAATCAGAAGAGCAGCCCTTAAGACCCAAGAACTGGAGGCGAGCCAGGAGAGGAGACCCCTGACCTCCGGTATCTGATCCCAGCTTTTCTCAGAGGTCCCCGCAGCATCTCCTTCACTCTGCTGTTTTCCATTTTCTTCTTCTTGAGGTCACCCAAGTTCTTATCTCAAGGTTTGCTTATAGCATCCAAGACCCCCTTCACCTCTGCGTTGTACAAGACAGTGATTCACAGGCAGAAATCAGTAAGAATTCTCCAGGCGATACACGGACAGGGAGGCCAGCTGTGACCGTTCCATGCCATAGAGAAAGCAACCTGACTATCACTCCCCCTACCTGGGGAGGTCTATAGGGATGTAGAAAAGGAGAGAGGTGAGATTAATCTCAGAAAAATTCCTCCTGTGACGCAAACATGTGTTTCCTTTTATTACATTTATTTACTTGTAAGCATGTGTGTGTCATTATGCAGTTACAAAGGTCAGAGGGCAACTCAAAGCTCTCCCCTCCCACCAGTGGATGCTGAGGGATTGAACTCAGGTAATCAGGATTGGTGGCAAATCCCTTTAACCACTGGGCTACCTCACAAACCCACAGATTCGTTTCTTAACCTCCAGTTGTGAGTTTGGGGTATTGGAAAATATATGGCAAGGGTAATCTTATGATGACTTCTGGACTTCCTCTCGGCGAGCAGTGCCCAGGGCTCTCCAGAATTACAGTCTCAAGTGCAGAACCGTCTCAAGCCATGTATGGTTAGGAACAAACAGACATCGTTTCTGCTTATTCCAGAAGTTAGGGTTGTTTTAATATGTAGATATATGAATGTTAGAAATAGAGGTTAAGTTGTTATTTATATTAATTATGCCTTTAGGAAGTTAAATTAAAGGGGGCTGGAGAGATGGCTCAGTGGTTAAGAGCATTGCCTGCTCTTCCAAAGGTCCTGAGTTCAATTCCCAGCAACCACATGGTGGCTCACAACCATCTGTAAAGAGGTCTGGCGCCCTCTTCTGGCCTTCAAGCATACAGACAAAATAATGTATACATAATAAATAAATAAATAAATATTTTTAAAAAAATTAAAAAGTTTAGAAAGGAACAATAAACCTTAAAGGACAGCAATAATTAAGAGCTCAGACATCCAGGGAGAGGCCCCAGGGATGAGCAGCAGGCTCCATTTCTGGCCCAGCAGCACCTACTAGCAGAACGGTCCCCTAGCAGTGATATGTTTTGTATATGGGGGTATAGGGAGGAGGTGGCATGTCAATACCAGAGGAGGCGTGAAGCAGGGAAGGATGAGCCTTTGGTGGGGACAGCAAGGCCTGGTCGTCTCTGGGTAACTTCTAATGCTGCAAAGCGAAAGGACAAAGAAGTCAGAAACCCGGATATAAAAGTCAAGATCAAATCGACACATAATTGAATATCCTTCAGTGTGTGTTTTTCAATCCATGCATTTGAATCACCCAGGCATCTTGTTAGAACTACAGATTGAGTCATGTCTTGGTCTGACATGACGGATTTCTTATTTTCTATCTTTCTTCATATATTTTAACATGCAGTAATTGTGTATATTAATGAAATTTGGTGATTTTCCAATATGTGTTTATAGTATACTCTGACTCAATTCGGTCACCCTTTTTACCCCTTATCTCCCCCAAACACACACACACAGACACACACACACGCACACAGACATACACATAGACACACAGACACATGCACACACATACATTCACACACAGAGACACATACACACAGACACACACACACAGACACACACACACACTCACAGACACACACACACTCACACAGACACACACACATGCACACAGACACACACATAGACACACATGCACACACACAGATACACATAGAGACACACACACAGACCCACACGCATGCACACACACACACACACACACTTGAGTGCCCTTTGGAGCCACTACTATTCACTATTCTGTTATTCTACTTTCCCAGAAACTTCCTTTTAGCTTACATGTCTGAGAGGTTATAGCACTTGTGTGAGTCTGGCTTAGCTCATGTAACATGTCTTTCCAGTGCTATCCATGGTGCTGCAAGGGATGGGATTTCATGTCTCCTGAGGGCTGAGTCATCTCCCTTACGTTCACGACCATATTTTCCTTACTAGCGCTCAGGCCAATTCTCTCTCTCGGATATTGTGATCACGCCCACAGCAGCAGGTCCTCAAGCGTCCTGAGGGGTGCTGCTCTCGTCTCTTTTGAACGGATACCCAGAACTGGAATAACAGGATCACATAATAGATCTTCCCGGGTCATAATAGCTCTGCTCACTTCTGTTCCCACCACCAACATCCTTGCCAGCGTTTCCTTTGTTCTTTGCTCGCTGATTCCTTGTTGGGCAAAGGGTAGTGTGGTTAACAGCCGATCTGAGTGAGCTAATATCTCACCGTAGCTTTTATATGGTTCCCTAGCGACTGATGAATTTTTTACAGTTGTTTGCTCTTTGTGTTTCATCTTTGGAAGTATCTGTTCAGATTATTTGCCGGTTTTAATTGGATTATTTCATTTTGATTGTTAAATTGTTGGAATGCCTTATCTATCCTAATTATTAACCCTTTGCCAAATAGAAAACTGTAGGTTAGTTCCCCCGCGTCTTAGGTTTTCTCTTGGCTCTTGAGATTATTTGATTTGCTCTTCAGATCTGTGTAGCTTGACAAAATACCGTCGGCAAGCTTTTGCTCTCGTTTCCTCGGCTGTGAGGGTCCTGTCTGGACAAAATGCTGCCTGGAGCAGGTGTCTTCGGGTATTTCTCCTCTTTCTTGGTCTTTGATCCATTTCGAGTTGATGTTTGTAACTGGTAGGGAGTGAGGGGTGGGTCAAGTTTCAGGCCTCTGCATATGAAAATCCAGTTTTCAAACACTGTCCCCTAAGAGGCAGTCCTTTCTCTGAAGTCTATTTTGCCACCTTTGTCTAGAACCAGTTACTTGCAGAAATTTGAGCTATTTCTTTGATCTCTGTTCTATTGCTTTGTTTTGTGTTTTTTATGTTCATGCCTGTGTTTGTCAAGTGGGGCTCTGCCATGTGTGTTGAAATCAGAATTATTATGTGCTCTTTTTGTTCACGATTAAGTTGGCTCTTCCAACTCTCTTACATGAATATTAGGGTTTTTTTTTCTGTCTCCGTGACAAAGGTTTTTAGTATTTTTTGATGAGAACTTCATAGGCTCTACAGATTATTTTTTATTAATGTGACAGTTGATGGTGTGATCCTGGTAACTCTCCAGTGTCTAGACAAACCTCTCGGCATGTCTGTGAGGACTCTAGAGTTTGGTTCTGACGTGAGAGGACCCACTCTATATGCGGAAAGCCCCTCTTCATCCTCGACTGAATGACATGGGGAGTGTGAACTGGGCATCAATTCACACCGCTCTCTTCTTCTTGGCTGAAAGGACCCACTCCATATGCGGACAGCCCCACTTCATCCTCGACTGAATGACATGGAGAGTGTGAACTGGGCGTCAATTCACACCACTCTCTTCTTCTTGGCTGAGAGGACCCACTCTATATGCGGACAGCCCCACTTCATCCTCGACTGAATGACATGGGGAGTGTGAACTGGGCATCAATTCACACCACTCTTCTGCTTGGCTGAGAGGACCCACTCTATATGCGGACAGCCCCACTTCATCCTCGACTGAATGACATGGGGAGTGTGAACTGGGCGTTAATGCACAACCCTCTCTTCTTCTTGGCTGGAGTCACGCTGTGACCAGCTGCCTCACACACCTCTGGCATGCCATCTGGGTCATGCCGAGCTGTCTCTCTCAAACTGTGAGCCTGTCAGGATCAGCTCTTCCTTACGTTGCTTTTGCCTGGTATTGGTTAACTAGGAGAAAGGTCAATTATGGGTGCCATTGTCACCATGGAAACCGGACTTTTCCCTTTTGGGTTCTTAGTCCTATTAGCAAAAGAATTTGGAAATGGGCTCAGAATCTTAAGGATAATTTTCTCGGAGATTGCGAGAAAAATCAGCAAGGCCCACAAACTGTCCAGCGAAGGGACGGTAAAAAAGTCAATAAAGAAAGGGCTTGAGTTAGGGTCTAAGGAAGCAGACAGGTTCAACAACAGAGGCCAGCACGCAGCAGTACGGAGGTGGGGTTGCTTCACAGGAGGAAGGAGAAAGCCTAGAGTACCGAGGAGAGCACAGCTTATAAGCTCTGACCAATACCTGACAGAATGGAGGAAGAAGAAAACTGAGCAGGTTCCACCCTGCTACGTGACAGAAGCTCCACATGCTTCTGACAGGGGAAGTTGTTCTGGGTGCATAGGTATGGTACCTCATTTCCTCAGCATGGTCTCAGGTAGATCACCTGAGCAGGACCCCCAAGAAGGTAATCCACAGGCCCAGCTGGATTAACTCTCGAGAAAAAAGCCAATCCTGTATTCTATTCTAATCTTTGTAGCAGATCCAAATGCCATGTCTCTACCACAAGCCAGAGGTGATTTCCGTTCCTCTGACCAACAGAAAGTAGCTTTCTCTTAGTGGGTCTCCGCAGAGCCCTGAGAGCGCCACCATTTCCTATGGTGTTCCAAAGCCCAAGCGTTAGCCAAGGTGGTAGGGTCCAAAGGCCAGCGTCCTCTAAGGCTCTGGACATTCTGGCAGCACTGATTCCTCTAACTCGTGACAGGGAAACGTTTCCCTTTTGACCGTGCCTTCTCCAAGCTCTTTCAACATTCCACAGCGTTCACTACAAAGGTCTTCCACTTTCTTGATTTATCCCTAGGTATTTCACTACTTGTGTAGCTGTAGTGAGTGGAATTGCTTTCATGGTTGCTGTGGTAAGCTGAATCGGTATGGCCCCTGTAGATTCACATGTGTGAATGCCTGGCCTTTTGGGAGTGGCACCAGTAGGAGGTGTGGCCTTGTTGGAGCAAGTGTGTCACTGAGGGGTTGGGCTTTGGGGTCTTCAGACTCCTGATGCTTATGGATCAAGATGTGGACTCCGTCTCCAGTACCACATCTGCCTGCACGCCACCCTATCTCACCGTGAGGGTAACGGTCTGAACCTCTGAAACTGTATGAGAGCCAGCTCAATTAAAACTCGTCCTTTTCAAGAGCTGCCATGGTCATGGTGTCTCGTCACAACAACAGAAACCCTAACGAAAGCAAAAGGTGATGCTTAGGACTGGGGTACTGCTGTGATAGGCCAGACCATGCTTTGATTTGGAGCAATGTGGACTTAGGGAGTTTAGATCCGAAAAGCACTGGAGCGCTTGAAGTGGAGTTTACTGGGCCATACTCAGTAGGAGCTAGGAGGCGCTGAGGGTTGTTTGAACCTTGGAGGCTTGGCTCGAGAGGGTTCAGCTGAGAAAAATTTTAGTATGTTGCCTAGAGATCGTTCTTGTGATAATTTTTTTGCCCTTGTCCAAAGAGTCTGCCTGAGGCTAAAGGCAGAGATTTGGATCAATTCCAATGACAGTAAAAATCTCAGAACAGCCTAGCAGATGCTCTCGTGTGATATTAGTGTTAATTCTGATGAAAATGTATAATAGAAAAGAGCAAGCTGAGCAAGCGAAAATACAGAATGTACAGACTGAAGGGAAGAGGAGCACAAAGAAGTGGAATAGAGCTAAATCCTGGGTTCAAGAAAATAAACAGATTAAGAAATGGGATAAAGGAAGTGGTGACCTCAGGACAAGACCCCCCATCCAGCTACGATTCCAATTAAAGAACAGATTGGGTCCAGCTGTGCTGGTGCACACCTATAATCCCAGTACTCAGAAGACAGAGGCTGGCAGATCTCTTGAGTTTGAGGCCAGCCTGGTCTACAGATCAAGTTTCAAGACAGCCAAGCATAGGCAGTGAAGGAAACCATCGAAAACAGAAAGTTGGTGTGAAGATGTCATTGAATGAAGGGGTCATGCTCCAGCCTCAGCAAGCAGCAGAACTCGGCAGTTTTAGCCACATGATTCTGAGTTTAGACCTAAGGATAGAAGAAGGGGACTAAGGACTCTCCCTCTGCAAGTAAGGATCACTACTGAGGGTGTGTGGCAGGTGCGTTCCTGTTTGGAGGCCAAGAGAGACCATGGGGAGTGGTACTATTAGGAGGTGTGGCCTTGTTGGAGGAAATGTGTCACTGTGGGGGAGGTAACAGTGTAACACTGCTAACCTCACAGAAGAATCTAGAAGGGTTCTTCTCTTTCAGTTGTTTGAAATGCTTTGAGAATTGGCACATAGTTCATCTTTTAAAGTTTGATAAGATTCAGCAGTGAAACCAACTGGCCTTTTGTTTCATTGTTGGGAAACATTTCAATCACTGATTCAGAATCACTGCCAGTCACTCAACTATTCAGGACTTCATCCATTCATCTGCTCATCTGCTCAGGTGTTTGGTTAGTTTGGGTTTTTTTCCAACAGTTAAGTTTGGTGTGTCATAAGTATCCAGAAATGCATCCGCTTCTTCTGGGTTTTCCAGTTTGTGAGCAAAGAGTTTTTCATAGTAATCCCTATGTAACTGTGTTACTATGGTAGCAGTTGGTTACTATGACACCAGTAATAATGCCTCCTTTATCCTACCTAATTTTGCCTTCTGTCTTTTTTCTTTCTTAGTCTAGGTTCAAATTCATTGTTTTTAACCTTCAAAAATCTCAGCTCTGCTCTGATGGTGTTTGTTACTTAGTCTCTTCTGACTTGCTTTTTTTTTTTTTTTTGCTTCTATTCTAATCTTCGGCTTTGTCTCTTCTCTTTCATTCACTACTTTATGTCTGGTTTGATTTTGCTTCTCTAACTCCTCAAGATGCAGCATTAAAAATCATTTTTGTTCATTCATTTGTTGGCTTGTTTCAGGAGGATATAAGTGTTTATCAACTATAAACACCCCTTTCCTTCATAAACTTTTTCTGTATCCCCAAAAGCTTTGGTATATTATGTTTCTGTTTTCATTTCTTCAAATATCATTCAGTTTCCATGTACCTGCATAATTTCTAAAGTTTGTTTGTTTGTTACTCTAATTTTTTTCATCAAGAATATTTAGGAATTGAGTTCCGTTTTTATGTGGAGTCGGGTTTTCTATCGAGTTCCCAGGTGGCATGATGCTTCAGACTCTTGGACCACATCTCGAATAGAAAGACTTCAGAGACACTGCAAGAGAATGCTTGCCACACATTCCTCGACTAATGAGTGCAAATTCAAAGCTAGATATGTTATGATGATACATAGCATCATTTAGAGGATTTCAAAGAAACACACATTTATTCAGGAAGTAATATGAAAGGTTGCTTGCAAATAAACCCTGGATGAATTTAGACTTGTCCTCTGCATCCTAAATATTGGAAGACAACAGAAAATCTCCCAGGGCCTGAAGGAAAATTATATGATGCTTCATTTATTATGAAACCAACATTCACAGGGGCTTAGAAAGCAGGCCAGCCCTGTATATGTTCTATTACTGTTGTATAGCAGTTAACTCTTGCAAAGTTGATGGCTTAAAACAACCCAGACTTGTCTTACCCTGCTTTAGATCAGAAATCCAGCAAGGGTCTTGTCTTATTCTGTTACTGTGATAAAATGCCCAATGCAGCAACTTAAGGAATCTCACAATTGAAGGTGGAATTCGTGGGTGAGTGAAGGTGGCGGCAGCAGCATGGAGCAGCTGGTCCCAACCACAAGTCCACAGAACACGGAATGCTCACTAATGCTCAGCTCGCGCTCTCTGTCATGCACACTTCAGGAACTAACAAGCAATCACGTTCATGCCCCACAACCATGCCCGGAACCCATGTCCCGGTTGATTCTCGACCCCACCAAGGTGACAGTTAACGCTGTCCATCATGGTTCTCACCATGTTGAGTCCAGATGTCAGCACAGAAGCATCCTTCCTCAACCCTTTTTTCTTTTTCTAGAGGCCCCTTTTATCATTGATTGTGATGCCATTTCTCTGTCTTCAAAACCAGCGATGGCAAGTTGAGTCCTCTCTTGTGTTCTCTGCCATCTGCCTTCTTCCCTTCCCCAGCCAAGGTTTTTCCACTCTTGAGGAATCCCATGGTCAGACAGCATAAGGTACTCATTCTGTCTGAAGGCCCTCGACTTCAATGGTATCTGTGAATTGATTTTGCTTTGTAAAGTAGCATCCACACTGGATCTGAGGGTTACAGTATAGGCATATTTGAGAGGCCACACTTCTGCTTGCCAAAGGAAACATGCTATTTTTGAGAAAAGTATTTGAAAATGTCTACTTCCAAAATTCAAAGATGAGGCAGTGGCGTAATGCGAACCGTGGTAGGCATTAAACTCAGTTAAGTTGGGCCAATATAAGAGTGACCTTTGCGTAAACTGTTAGAAGAAAATGCAAAGTCAGAATAATTTATAAAAGCATAATGGTGACATAATCAGTGTAACTGGGGGCATGGTCTGTCAGAACACAAAGCTAGCCCAGAGAGGTTAAAATGAGTGACGACAGAAGCATCAGGGGAATTCAATGGCAAAGGCTACCGAGATGAAAACAACGATAGAAAGAATACACAAAGCCAGTCAGTTAAATAAACTCAATATAGCAAATGGCAGCCTGAAAGAACTTCAAAGGTAGCATGAACGAAAAGTTTAAACTAAGAAAGAAAATAGTATGCATCTATCATGGCGACAAGGGGTTAGATAGTTGCTATGAAGACAGCCCTCTATTTTGTAGAAAAAAAATTAAAGACACTCCAAAAGTAATAAATAAAACAATAGAAGTCTAAACTGACAAAGCGTAAGATATTTTTGCTTCTTACCGTTAGTTTCCTCACTGTTACATACAAGAAATCTAAGACTTTATAATGCTAGGGAACTTGCTCAGCCAGCAGCGGTAACACGCCGAGCAAACCCAAGGCCTGTCTTCTTCGGCAGCTACATGGCGTCTCCTGGCTTCCGCCTGGCTTTACCCTCCTGAGTCAGTGGCTGAAACAGTTTTATTCAGTAATGAGTAAAAGCAACAGATATGCAGAAGGACATCCCACATCACGCACCTACTTCAACAAAGCCACACCTCCTAATAGTGCCACTCCCTGTGAGCTTATGGAGCCCTTTGCTTTCAAACCACCACACAGACCCCTTAGCTCTCAATTCCCACTGCCAAGTAGCAGAGATGGAGCCAGCTACTCAAGGACTTCCATCACACCTCCTGGCCCCAGAAAAGCCCCCCCCCATCATCATTCCTCTTACGTTGTGTGACTCTCCCATGTCCTCAGACTTTTCAACATTACTTTCTTCGTTCAGAGATGTTGATTAGCGAAGTACTCATGAAACAGAAGGGGGTGTTTTTCAGAATGATGAAGACTTTCTCACGTCAGATAGGCTTAACTCGGGGTCCAGAACACTGATTGTCATGGTCACCAAAGCTTCCACTGGGTTAATGGATTCCACTGATTTTGTCCCCCAAACACAAAGAAAAAATTTCTTGGCAAGTTTACAAAGGAGCTTTATTAGAAAGAGAAGAGAGATTTATTACATAAAGAAAACAAGCCGAGTTCCCCCAGAGTGAAAGGAGCTCAAGAGTTAGTAGGAAAACAAGACTACAGAGTATGAAAAGAGGTCTCTTTCGAGGGCTGCCACCGAGTGGATGTCTGGAGGCTTTTTGTAGGACTGGATAAAGAGAGGCTATTTCTCTTGATATTAATCCTCTGGGCATATTTTGTGCAGTGCCAATGGGTATCTGCACACTATTGGCATGTCCCCTTTTCCCAACCAGGAAGAGACTCACATGTTGCATATGGGATGTTCATACGGTTGAGGGGGTGACACACATCAGAATCACCCCTCTGCCCATCTCTGGCCTGCTCTCTTAGCTGCTGGCCTTTGCTTGGCAGCTGGCAGCTGCCAACCTTGCAGGTGTTCCTGATCTCCAAACGTGGTGGTCTGCCAGCCCTCAGTGAAAGCGTACGTACTCTCTTTGTTTCCAGATCGCAGGGCCAGCTCATAGTTCACCATGGACCCTTGTCTTGCCTGCCTGTGGGGAGCTAACTCTCATCCCGGCTGCCAAGAAGTACCTGCTTCTCTGGGCGGCCCCATATTTATCTCCTCACCTGCAGGGTCATCTGGGATAGTCTCCTTCCTAGAATAGGTGGAGGCATTTTAGAAGCTGTCTTATTCTAAATTGTGAATCTGTGAAGCGGGCCTGGAGATGGCTCAGCAGTCAAGAATGTTTTCTATTGTAGCAGAGAACTCAGGCCCAGTTCTCAACACTCACACCAGGCTTATGTGCAGTTATCTGCAAATGCCGTTTCAGAGAAACCAACACTCTTTTCAGATTGCTGCGGGCACCTGCACGCAGGTGGTGCATCTGAGCGCATACAGGCAGGAACACGCACATAAATAAAAAATCTTTTTAAAAAAGATATGGAAGGGTATCAATGCCTTGCATGTGTTTGGGGGCTGGGGCTTCATGAGGTCCAGCCAGGTGTCCTCTCTTCTTTCTTCTCTACTCAACCTGGCTATCTCACCCCCAGCTGCAAGCCTTTCTCTATACTCTAAACCTTACCATGATAGCCTCAGCATCCCTCTTTGCCCTGGCATCTGCTTTTACTGGACCATTAGGAATACAGGGAATTGAATAACACCCCCTACTCTCTTAAGGGAGACAAACATTAAGTAGATTGTACACTTAAAAGTGCAGAATATAAGCACAAACAGGAATGAGCCACCACCCCAAAGACAAACTTGGGGTGCAATGGAAACAAACAAGGAAGCTTAATTGGCAATCAAAGGTCATGAAGTTCTCCTTAAAAGATGATATTTACGTTGCCATGTGGTTTTTGCCTTTCAAGTCTGTTTTTATGGTGAATTACATTTATCATTTTCTTATGTTGAATCATCCCTGCATCTCTGAGATAAAGTCTACTTGATCGTGGTGGATGATCTTTTTTTTACGTGATTTTGAATTTAGTTTGCTAGTATTTTATTGAGGACTTTTTGCCTCCATGTTTATAAGAGAAAGTGGTCTGAAATTTTCTTTCTTTCTTGGGTCTTTATGTATTTTATGTATCAGGGTAGCTGTAGCCTTATAAAATGAATTGGGCAATATTCCTTCTGTTTCTATTTTGTAGAATAATTTGAAGAGTATTAGTGTTAACTCTTCTTTAAAAGTCTGGTAGAATTCTGCACTAAAACGGGTAGATTTCCATTTTTTTTTTAAGTCCTTGGTGATATCTATAACTACAGCTTCCCTCTTCCATTCTGTCCTCCCTACCCAACTTTATTCTCCCTGTTTCATAATTCCCACTTAACCCTATATCATCTATGCATAAAATTCTATTACAAAGTATTGCTATATTTCCTTTCTTTGTAAGCATTTAGGGCATGCCACAAACTCACGCAACTTTCTCTTTGCCCCGGCCATTCTGATTGGAGTAAGCTGAAATCTCAAAGTAATTTAACTCTGCACTTCCCTAATAGCTATGGATGTTGAGCATTTTGAGTGCCTTTCAGCCATTTGTATTCCTCCTCTTGCAAATTCCCTGTCTAGTTCCGTGCCCCCCAATTGTTAACTGGGTTGATTGTTTTCTTGGTGTTTAGTTTCTCAGTTCCTTCTATAGTGTAGATACTAACCCTGCCTGATGTACAGGCTACTGTCCTTCCTTACAGAAGCCTCTGAGTTTGATGAGGTCTCATTTGCCAATGGTTGGCCTTCACGCCTGAGCTATTGGGATCTGCTCAGAAAGTCCTTTCCTGCATCTGTGGGTTCAGGAGTATCAGGTCCCATGTTGAGGTCCTTGACCCCTGACCCCTCTAGAGTTGAGTTTTGCGCAGCACAAAAGACAGGATCAGCTTCTGTTCTTCATGTATCTATCCAGTTTGGCCAGCGCCATTTGTGGAAGGTGCTGGGTTTTTTTTCCACTGTGTTCATGTATCTATCCAGTTTGGCCAGCGCCATTTGTGGAAGGTGCTGGGTTTTTTTTTTCCACTGTCTTCATGTATCTATCCAGTTTGGCCAGCGCCATTTGTGGAAGGTGCTGGGTTTTTTTTCCACTGTGTTCATGTATCTATCCAGTTTGGCCAACACCATTTGTGGAAGGTGCTGGGTTTTTTTTCCACTGTGTTCATGTATCTATCCAGTTTGGCCAGCGCCATTTGTGGAAGGTGCTGGGTTTTTTTTCCACTGTGTTCATGTATCTATCCAGTTTGGCCAGCACCATTTGTGGAAGGTGCTGGGTTTTTTTTCCACTGTGTTCATGTATCTATCCAGTTTGGCCAGCACCATTTGTGGAAGGTGCTGGTTTTGGTTTTTTTTTTTTTCACTGTGTTTTTAAAATTTTTTTTTTCATTTTGTGAGAAAAATTGCAGTGGTATATGTAGACAGTTGTGTTGAACCTGTACGTGCTTTCGGTAGGAGGGCCATTTTCACGATACCAATCCTGCCTGTCCATCGGCGTCGAGCGCCTTCTGCCTTCTGGTGTCTTTTTCAGATTCTTGCTTCAACGTCATAAAGTGTTTTCATGTACAAATCTTGGGTTAGATAATTTTTTAGGCAAAATTGCTTACTGGGAATTTAAATTTATTTAGACATATTATATCTTATCTAGCAGCCATATGCCTTATTTTAAGCTGTGGTTAACTGACATATATGAATTCAATTTAAACTTCAGTATGACGTCATTGTCCTGTTTAGTCGACTTGGTGTGCTCCATGAACAGAATTTCTTACCTAAGCTATTTTTTTTTTTTTGGCTGGATTTTTCTCTGCCCTTCTTACCACACTTCTAGGCAGAGTTAAAGATGATATTTGAGTTTGATATGTCTCTAGAATGGCATGTGTCTGATGCACTTTCTATGAGAATGTATCTAGATTTCCCTATCCTGTCTATCTGATAAAGTCTCTCATCTGTAACTACTCGTGTTTTATTCAGTGCTTCCTTGAAGCTCTCTGCTTTCGTTGTCTCAAAACTGAAGACATGTGTTTGAATTTGTATGTATACAGAGTTGTATGCAGCTGAACATGAAAGGCAGTAAATGACCCACATGGTTGTTACGAGACAAACAAAACTTGAGTCCCTGGGGACAATTCTATTCTGCGTGTGCTATCGCAGTGAGGAACTACAAGCCAGAAACTAAAGCATAAAAGAGCCCGATTCCTATAGCCTTGGTTTTATCCTGAAATGGTCTTAGCTCTAAAAGGCCTGAGGAAAAGGAGTTTGTATCTCTCCTTGTTTCCCTGAGCAGTTAGAGGGCCACAAGCAACTGTCTCATCCAACCTAGTGAAATACACAGGACAGGGGAAGCTAGGGCTCCAGGTGAAAAGCCTGTGTTTCAGGAAACCAGGGGAAGAGGTGACGCGCAAGAACAAAATGCAACAAGCAATTTGTAAATAAAAGTGCCAGTGGAAACTGCTGCATACAGTCACTACCCACACCTGTGTAAGTGTGTCCTTGTGTCCATATATATAAGGTTCCCAGACGCTGGAAGTTTGTGATCGTGTCTTATCAGAAAACAAAATCAGAAACAGACCTCAGGGTAAGAACTCGAATGTCTCTGAAAAGACTTCAAAGGTTTTATTTGTTTCTTTGTGATGCTTTTCTCTAAATGTTCTCTGGAATCAGCAGGGTTTCCTAGGGAGGCCGTTCCCTTGGGAAATTATAGTTTATATATGTTTATAATATATGATATTTTGACCCACTTTATTATAGTATTTCCGTGTCTATCAATGAAGCTGAGAAGAAGATTGGAGGCTAATCATGTAAAAGCATGGACCCTCTGGCCTAATCAGAGCTAAATGCAGAGTACCTGAGATACATGTTTTTAGACAGATTGATTTAAATGTTTGTAGCATGATTAACAATTTGGCAAAGAGATACAAAAAAAAGTGCCTATTATTTGCTTCTAAGAAGTATGTTCTGGTACCTTCCTCTTACCTATCTCCAAACTCCTCATTGGTAATAATCAGAGAGGGCAGCCTTGGCCACTCGGGGTTTCTCAGCAGTAGGCACAGTCCAGAAGCTGCTATAATGAGAACAGCGAAGAAGTCATGGGTCCTGCCCTGGCGAGAAGTCTTCCCAAGAGGAAAGGGAAGCAGTGGTGCTGTGGTGGGTTTATAATCAGTCTCCTGGTCCGTGCCCCTCTTAGACCATCCTAGTTCTGCCATCATAACTGCTGCTGAGGCCTCGGGTGATCATACAGCTTCTGCAAGAAAAAGAATAATTTTTAAGAGCATTGTGACATGTGGAGACAATAGCTCCACAGTAGAGAACATTGTTCAGCGCTTTTGCGTCAAAGTCAGAGGAACGTCCGGTCCCTGGCAAATCTCCCAGCATCCTGATGACAGAGAGGATAAGAGGAGCCAAGGAAATCTGAACGTTCGGACATTGTAGAAGTGTATAAACAACATCGTTTCTTCAAAAAGAAAAACGCTGATTGACATTTCCTCCAAAGATACAATAAATGGTGAGCAGGTTGATTTTTCCCCAGTTTTAAACTCAGGGTTCTAGGGTTGTCGTCATCATTTTATACAGTGATCAAGGAAAGAAATGTATGTTATCTTTCAGTTTTATCCTCAGATATATATATATATATATATATATATATATATATATATATATATATCCTTATAACCAAACTACACATTTATCTGAAGTTGTTTCATGATAGAAAAGGAGACACAAAAGGCACAGAGCATACGGGACAAATGTCGACTCTACCCGGATACTGGTTACATGGGAACAGTGCGCCAACTGTCCCACAGAAAGCCGTAAAACATGCTGGCCTGCACAGTCCCCTCTCTTCCTTTTGGAAGGGATCATCGGTACATCATAACGGAGCACTGGGGGACAATTAGTATTTTGGCATGCCTGAGTTAGATTGTTTGAACATCTAGATCATTCAGTATCCAAATGTCTGCAGATTTTCTCTCTGAGTGGGTCATAGTTGTCTTCTCTTTACGTTTTGGCAGTCTTGGCTTTAAAGACGATAAACATGGCATGAAGAATAGTCTCAATGTTTCATTTTTATTGGACATTTTATTAGACACCAACTAATATTAATATGAGCAGAAAATTGTTGAAAGGGGAAAAGATATGATATGAGGAGAAAGTAATTTTCCTTTGTATGGCAGATTCTGTTCTGGATCATTAGGGCCGTATACGTCAGCTCCAGCACCGATGTGTTGGAGCGTCTTTCCACTCTCGTTTCCAAAGCAAACACTGCATTTCTTTCTCATGGCATGCGCTAGATTGGGGCACGAGGGTAATAGAAACCTGTATCAGTGAGGGAACAGTAACATGAAAGATTTAATAATAAGATCTGAGTCTTGGTGGAGATGGAGTCGTTATTTCTGAAGATAGGCATAACAAAGATTTGTTGTTTCTAAAGTACATAAAATGGATCCATAAACACAGAATTATTTCTTACTCCAAGCCAGGGTATTTACATCTAAAAGTCTGACTTTTGACCTACTCTCTCCATATCTCCTGCTCGTGCTGGGTGACAAGAACCCGTAAGGGCTGAGGGTTGGACCTTTTAAAGTGGGTCTCTGCCATTGTCGGTCACCTCTTGGGCACCGCCGAATTCTCAGCAGCCAAATGAAGAGAGACGTCCTTAAAGTCATTGATATAATTCTTTTGAGCTCCTTGAAGAAGGCTGCAAAGTCATTCAGGATTGTTTGCCGGGCTCTCATCTCACCTGAAGTGAAATTTCATCAGATTAACATTGTGCAGTCTGTGCGTGGCAGGAACGTGTTTCCCAAGTTCAAATGTTGTTTTCTTTATTGCAGGTTTCTTTTCTCCATGGAAAACTCCAAAGCCTGTAAGTTGGAATTCCTATGCTTTTTTTCTTTATTTTCATTTACTATGTAAGCCCCTTAAATGAAGAGGGAATTGAGTGTCCTAAAATGCCCTTCCACCCCTGAGATTCCAGAATATCAGAAGAACAAGCCTTCCGTGCTCTCCTGCCCTTTCTTTTTATTTTATTTTATTTTATTTTATTAAGCATACAATGTACTGCTGGCAAGGACGGCACCAGGTCTCATTACATTACAGATGGTTGTGAGCCACCATGTGGTTGCTGGGAACTGAACTCAGGACCTCTGGAAGAGCAGCCAGTGCTCTTACCCTCCGAGTCATCTCTCCAGCCCTCTCCTGTCCTTTCTTGCCCTCAAATACAAGGACAAGCTGACTTATTTCCTATAATTATGCCTGGTTTTAAATGTTCTGTGTACTAAAATTGCTTCTTAGGATTGATGTCTTAGAATCCTTCATTAGCTATGTTACAACACCAATAAACAGAATAGTAAATATGACCTGTTTTCATGTGCTGGCCACTTGGTAACAGATTTTAATGCACACCCTATATGATGAGCTTAGGTTACATGTGAATTGTGAAGTGTGCTGAATCAGAAGAAAGATGACAATATCCTGTGTGCTAGGCTTTACAGTTAGTGCTGGGGACTGTTCCTTCCCAAAGGAAGACAGACGCACATCTGCATCCACTTCCCGTCTTTTGTCTTCCATTGTCCCCCAATACAAGAATCACTCACCTTACATCTCCACGATTATCCCCACTTTTAAAATATACTTACGAAATGGACACCAGCATTATTCAGGATGACGAGACAAAACACTCGAAAACCTGTTGTTTTTCCTATCACAAATACTATGTGGTCATGTAGTGACGTTAAGTTTTCAAAACTAATTCATACTACGGTGCTGAGGGGCCTCTCCTGCACATTAAATATGATCTGCAAGAAATTTATTTCCATTTCTATTTACATTCTAATGACTATAGAAATAAACATATGTGTGCGCATGCATTCATATATCCTAGCTCTATACAGATAATGAGTATGTGTATCATTCTATGTGATTTACATTGTAAACATGACAATCACTCAGAATAGTGCTTCGAATATTCTTCTGATGCTAGCAACCTCTACTATCACCTAACCTCTCTGGTCCTGCTTCTCTTTCAAAGATGCTAAAACCTTATGACAACATGGGAAACTAGTTAGACTTTCGCTAGCAATTTTACATAGGTTGAAACTCTGACTCGTGTTAGCCACCCGTCTATCACTGTAACAAAATGCCTGAGATAATAACTCACTCATGAAGAGGAACTGCTTGTGTGCGCTCTGTTTGGAAGGTCTCTGTCTATGACGGGCTGGCCCTGATGCTCGGAGCATGTGCAGTAAGCATCACCTCATAGTGAGAAAGCTCCTTTCATCCCAGGTCAGGGAGCAAAAGAGAAGAGAAAAGGGTTGCGGGCATACAGTCCTCTTAGCACACTCTGACACGCTCCATCTCCCAAAGCCCCACTACTTCCCATGCTGTTCTTGGCCAAGTCTTTAATACATGGACATTCAACACCCAAGCTATGCCAGTATTAACGGCATAAGTCCCCTTCGCTGGGTTGGCTTTTCTGGATCTCCTTTTATCGTGACTCAGAGGTTGCTCCCCTAATAGACTATCTAAAGCCTACAGCTGGACAGGTAGAGTGGCGAAGCAGAACCCTCACAAAGTAGACCCTCAGTTACCACTCTGCTCATCCGCTCTCCCGAATACAACAGAGAGGGAGAGTGGGCTGCTTTGAACTTCGTAAATCACGTCGTGATGGATGCAATTTTGAAAGAAGTGTTTTTAAATGCGTGAAATGAAGTACGACTTATCTTGCCCAGCTTCTAAATAATGTCATCCCATCATCCCCAGCTCCGATCAAGGCCCTGTGGTTAGACACATCTTTATCTGATTTAACCAGCAACCTTGCAGCCTCATCACGGGGCGACAATTTTGCAATCTAGTGATTTCCTTATATGTACCACAGTCGCGCAAATTATGTCATTTGGCATAATTACAGCATTTGCCATCATTATAGTAATTACACCCATAGTCAATAATTCCCAAAAAGACTTTATAGAACTCAGCATACAATTAATCCTGAACCTGTGAATCTTTGCAAGAACTATGGCCTGGACTTCTAGATTGCTGGCTGAGTAAATATATAAAGGTCTTTGATTTCATGCTCTCCATGTATCTATGCAAAACCCCTGGACTAAGGACCACGATAGCATTGTGTAAGACCCAGCGGTTTAGGACATAGACTCTCAAGCACACCGCCTGGGCTCAGGTGCTGAGCTTTTTCCTGATTTGTTTATGACCTTAAAGAAGCTGCTTAAGGCCTCTGCATCTCAAAGACTCTATTTGTAAAACAGGAGTAATTTCTCTGTTACTGTGGGGATTCTAAGTTAACCTACGCCAAGTGCTTACAACAGCACTTCAACACATTGGGCTAAAGATTACAAACATCTCTGCCAGTGCACAAACCCTTCACGGGTAAGTCACTCCCCAAATGAATGCAATGTGCTAAGTGGTTCGTTGGAACAAATACAGTGTATCCACAGCATCTGGGCTCAGACACCTTCTTCTAAGTAAAACTGATGGTGGACTTAGCATGAGGAAGCATGCTCAATGAGACCTAGCCTCCTGCTAGATCTCAACCAAACAGCCCTTAGAAACTAAGGGCCTAATAAGTAAGACACTACTAATAATGAGTTCTCGTTGTCTTTGCATGGCAGGATCTAAGTGTGTGTTTCAAACATTGGATCAAACCTAATGCCTGTGTTGCCCAGCCCGACCTAAAGTAGTACGGGAGTAGGTTTAGACTTGTTTAGCTGTGTTTATCATGTTCTCAAAAGGAAGGAAACACATTCTAGAAATAGTGTTTTGTTGAGGGGGGAATCCTGTCCTATTCCTGTGCACACCCAAGAATCAGAAACTGGGGTAAAGCAAATGAACGCCTCTGTTTTACTGCTTGGTGTCTGGGTGGAGACTGTGTTGTCTCTATCCACTCTATCAGAGCCCGAGACTCCATAGTGTTGGCTATCCATTCCCTTAGTTATTAACCACCCGTTAGTTTAAAGACAGCAAAACTTCTCCCACACATAAAAACTTCATTTCCATTGTCACTCTGGTGAGATGTCTACAAAGTCTAGTCAGGCCACTGCAGAGAGAAAACAGAGAGTCCCAGCAAGCCCAGTTGAGGGGTAAATGCCTGGCAAGTTTGATAAGCTGCCAAGGACCCCAGACCCAAGAGCAGAAGAGAGCAGGCACAACGAGTAAGAACTGGGGAATGGAACCGGATCCGGATTCAAGGTATCATGGAATCTGGAAAGCAAGGTCTCTCAGAACACAAGGTGGAGCCAGCAGAACTGACCTTCCAGCCTCAGCACAGGGTGCCTCTAAGCCAGGGTAAACCTTTCCTCAGTAGCATCTTGGGTGGAGATCTCAGGGAGCCTCTTTAGAGGGAACAGGCGAGAAGCAGCGTGGGAGAAAGACCAGAGGTCTCCTTTCCCAGAGACAGGGCTTTTCTCGAGCACCGCTGACAGACTGACTCACCGTGTGAGGAGAGTCAGTGCAGGAGGTTGTGAATGCTTTCCTCAGCATTAGCTGGGTTCTTGACTCATTTCCCAGTCTCTGTGCTGTAGAAAATGTAGAACTCGCCAATCTTCCACAGAAACTGGCCCCTAAAATGCCCAAAGCATTCTTTGTTCTGTAGCTTTAGGGTTGTGTGTCAGAAACATCAATATTTCACCCGAAGCATCGTTCCTCCCGGGGTTATACATGAGGAATATGCACAGCAGTGAATCACATGTGGCTGGAAGAAAACCCACAGTGGAAGATGGAAAACACGCACTTCTTGAACCCCGTGTTGGCGTGTAGTATGTTAACCCTCTCAGACCATACTTCTGCCATATTTACGTTAAAGCTTTCCACATCTTAAGTGTGGAATCAGAACTAAGAAAGCCATAGCTGGAATGTGTCCATGTGGCACCTAAAAGCAGGTAGACAGGTCATTTAAGAAAGATGCCTTTAGACGCAGTGGTGACCGGGAATGCCATAGCAAAGTCACCATTATGTATGAAAAGGAAGCTTCCTGTATGAACATCTCCACTGAGTCCAAAATGCACATTTAAGGGCTTTTACTAAGCAGAAGCTAACGGTTCAGTGAGGTTAAAATTAACTCCGGTTTTTATGATACTTACAAGATCCCTCCCGAAAGCGTCTGGTTTAAACAAATAGCCCTGCTAGAACTATAAGTTAGTTCTGACCAAGATCTGTTGTCAGACCTCAGGCAAGCCAATTATTACCCTCTTTGTGCTTCTAGAGATTATATTTAATATGAAACAGCTGAACTCATCCTCGCTCGCTCTAAAAACCATCTAAATGAAATCTTGGGCCGGATCCCATGCAGAAACAATTTAAATTCAGTCTCAGCGAATTAAAGTCAGTAACCTACTTATTCCCAAGTCTGCAATGTTTAGTTTCCACAGGAACCCCTGCCACAGTTCCAGGTGGGGGGATGGGCCGGAGGGACCCCCGCCGTGACCCATGGCATGTCTAGGAGGACAGGGGTATGTGGTCCCCCACATCCCTTCCAGCCTTAAGAGTATTGATGACAAGGTGGAATCCTGACCAAAATATAACCAGTGTGAAAACAAGAGCAAGAAAACGAAGTAAAAAATAGAAAGCTTTATATCCATATCAGTTCGTCAGATTTTTAGGAGTCCATATCTTAATTACGAGTTCATCCATTCACTAAGGGTGCTTTCTGAATACCTACCACATACGGGACCTGTAATTTGGAGCCGGTAGTGGCAAACGATACTGGGAGCAGGGCGTGACATTGAATAGGATCACCCCAATGGCTGGGACAGCTCTTCTAGGAAAGGAGATGCCTATGTGCATCTAGTGTCCAGGTAAAGTGAGGGGGGACGGTAGAAGAAGAAATGGAGAGGGGTCTGCAGAGCTTCAGAGCAAGAAAGGGTGTGGGAAGGAGAGAGTAAAGTAAGCAGAACCCACAGCCTGACGGGAATTTGACCTGGATCCCGAGAGAACCGTACTCCGACCCCGCCCAGAATTGCAGGCAGGAGGCTCCCATCATTATACTTTCTAGGGACTGCCTGCTGATTCAAAGGAAAGAGGCAGAAGGAAGGGCTGCTAGTTGAATAAAGGTGACACTGGCCATGACAAGAGCCTTCTCGCTAAATGACAAATATTAGCTCTAGCTGCATGTATGTCCCCATGCATGGCAAATATTGGCTCTAGCTGCATGTATGTCCCCATGCATGGCAAATATTGGCTCTAGCTGCATGTATGTCCCCATGCATGGCAAATATTGGCTCTAGCTGCATGTATGTCCCCATGCATGGCCAATTAGGAAGCACTTCACTATAGTGCCAGCAGGTACATTTCAGGGGACACGTTCCCACACCCACAGTGAATGGGATTTCCGAGAAGGATGTAGTCCATTGCTCCCGGATGGGCTATATATACAAACTCTAGAAGAAGCGATAAAATGTTCAGCTGTGAGAGGGGCTTAAGATGTGCACAGGTGATAAACGAACAAGTACAGTCTACTTCATTTTCTGTTTTAGGGAGGTGGTATGATAAATTGGAACCATTGGCAGAAAAAGAGCAGATGTTACCTCTTCCTGAATATACATCCATAAATGATATTGGGATACATTCTATCTTTTATAAAGGAAACCATCAAAGAAATGAGGAGTTTGCCATAGATCCCTAGCTGCTATGCAGCAAGGTTAAGAGCATACGTTCACACCCCAAGGACCACTTTCACTTACGTGATTCCGTAGAAATAGATTCTCTTCCTTCGAGTCATGTGTACCAAACTCTTCTTGGGGACAGAAGTTCACATGGTAAGAAAGTCTTTTATGAAAGCAGCAGGGGAAACAGCCAGGCGGAATCCATCCTCAGTCGCATTCTCTCTTCTTTCCTTTCAGACGATGGACCGGTGGGAGACTCAGGGCAGCCCTCAGACAAGTTTATCTGCTCCGGCCGTGCCACAGAACCTGCCCTTCCCACCTGCCCTGCACAGGAGCTCCTTTCCAGACTCAACAGAGGCCTTTGACCCACGGAAGCCTGACCCATATGAGCTCTATGAGAAATCGAGAGCCATTTATGAAAGCAGGCGTAAGTGACCGCCATGTAAAGCCAGGGGGCACTGACCGTGGCCGACACCAGCCTAGGGGGCGCATGGGGGCTGAATAATCTGGTATGATTTTACCTTCTGAGGCTCAACGGTATCTCCAAAGTAAGATAGCAGGTCTACAAGGGTCCTTAAAACCTGCCTTTTCTTTTCGATATTTGCATTTTAATTGACAATGCTTCTATTTTTATGGGGTACGATGTGATATTTCCATACACGTATACATTGTAGGATGATCAAATTAGGATAATTAGCATATCAAACAAAAGATAACTACAATAAGAACACTTAAAATCCTGTCTTCCACGTAATTTGAAATACATATTATGATCAGCTATAGTCACATGGACGTGTGACAGAATTTAGTGCCCTCCTATCTAGCCAATCTTTATTCTTGCTGACTTAAAGAGCTGGTTGCTTCTAAAGGTATCTTTGGGATTTAAATTACATGCCCCTAAGCTCCTGAGGAAATAAGGATGGAGCGGAGTTGCTGGCGTGGTTCACGTCACAAAATAAAATGGAGCAAATTTTTGGAAGGTGTAATCCATTTGACCTGACCTATAAGGCAACGCTGGAACGCATAACCCATTCGAACTGACCTGGAATCTAAAGCTTACATTTTGTCGTCTTAGAGTCTTGAAGGCAGTCATTGGAGAAGTCCAAGCCTTGAGTAGAATGCAATCTCAGGCAAGTTTTTCCAATTCAGAGTCATGAATCAATTTGTCCTCAAAGGAGGGAGAAGCAGGTGCCGATCATCCCGGACTGAATCTCCTGCTGCCATTTAACGCACCCAGCTGCCTTGCCTTAAAGCCTGCATATGTGTCTGCCTTCCTATTGGAAGATCTTCGGGGTTATTTGAACTTTTAATATCAAGTGTACCTCTGTTGTGTCCCTTCCTGACACTGTCACCTCCTCTATGGAAACTTAATCACGGGGGTGTATAAAACACAACACGGAGTGCTAAGACTCCGAGCAATGATAGCGAAATCAAGTCTAGTTTGAAAGACTTTGGTCCCCGGCACTTCCCTTCACAATCTGGTTTCCCTTGCTCCAACCCCCGCCCCCCCCCCCCAATACATCCTTTCCAACTTCATCATCTGAAACATGAATAGGAGTTTTAAATTGTGTGTGGCCTCGGAGGACCTTGAACCCTCTCAGTCCTTTGATGAGCTCAGGGCCCGAGAATTACGCACCCAGCTGCTAAAGGGAAAAGCAAGCCTAATACCTCTCCCCATCCTCTGTGACATCTCGTAGAAGTAATTTCTGTGGATAAAACAGTGAGGACAGCGGCCTTCAAAATGAGCCTGCACGCATGCACACAATTTTCAATCATCAGTTACATCCAAGTTACTGTGTTTCATTCTTCGCTCTCCTGGTAAATGACTGAGAAGTCTCAGGAGGGCTGTGCACTTGGAGCATCTACAGCAGGAAAATCCAAGAAGAAGGACAGTTATGGCTGAATAATGAAGGGTGTAGATTTGGGGTCCTGGTGGTCATTACAGGGAAGAAAAGATACCACAAAGATCTGAGTCCGGCACTTACTACATGTACCCTTAAATAGCATAGTGTTTGCTCTCGGTGCTTGGGCAAGACGCCGGAAATGAACAGTATACCCTGCTCTTACAAATTTCATGGGGAAAGGAACAGAAGTGTAAATAGAGAGGAATACACAGTAGATGTTCCTACATGGACGGCAAAACACACCGCAGGACTAAAGTATCACCCCGTGTCCAGGGGCGAGCTTCATGTTTGGGTTGCCTTCAGGGACTGTGATGAACCGCTTTCTTCGCTGGTTCTTTGCTTCTGTCCTTGTGTGGCTCCCAGAACGAGGCAAAGCCGCCTGCTTTGAGACAGAGGGCATCTTCTCATTGGCTCCTCATCTTCCGTCTGAGACAGTCAGGCCCCCAGTTTCCTAACAGGACTTGTACATGACCCTCATCCCACTCTAAAAGAATCCAGATTTTTATATCTAGCGCCCGCAGCACCGTTCATTTCTGTTGAGTGCCTTTTTCCTCCTCGCCTGGAGCATTCCCAGCCCGAGCAAAGCAGACGCCTTAACCTCCCATCTTTCTTTGCCATCACTAGGAGCTCTTTATTCCTTTGCTGCTGAGGCAGCAAGGCCCTATCTCCCTATTCCCGCAGCCAGAGCCTGTCCTGGGGCACCGCAGAGCTCAGGCTCCCGTGTCCCCAGGAAGCCAAAGGAGGGCAAGCTCATTTCCTTTCCTACGCATCCCTTCTTCTCTGTTATTATGTAACACTCAGTAGGGTATGAGCGAAACACAGAAACCACGTGAAGGTAAGGAAAGCTCCATCCCTGAAGGTGGAGGAGCCAAATGAGCACCAGCCACTTTCCATCCTGCTATGCGGCTCCTCCCTACGGGCTCCTCCCCCGCAGCTCCTTGTTCGGCCCTACCAGCCCATTGAAGCAAGCAAACGGCCTTCGATCCTCTCCATACTGCCCATTTCCAAGTACAGAAACATCTTATTCTCTCACCTACATTTTTAGAGTGATTCCTTTTTTATTTCTTTAGACAGTCTCACAAAATTGCCCCAGCTAGCTCTAAACCGGCAACTTTCCACCTCAGGCCCCCAAGCAGCTTTAGCTATACAATGTAAAACTTAACTGGTGGTTGGTAACCCACCGCCTAACCCTCACTTTCAAACAAGACTTTGAACAAAATATCCAGGAAGCATATGAAACCCAAAAGAAAGACCACATCACAATTTTGATGGTATATACTTCTATCCATGTCCCTTTGAATCGCATGCACAAGCCTTAGACTTAGAGCTTGCTGACCCTTCCTGGGAGAAGACAGCATTGGTGAGAGTTGGGAAAGTATGGTGAGAACCCCGATCTGATTTGCGAGCCCTTTGATGCTTTCCTGGCTTGCTGTGAACCCTGGTATCCCCCTCCCCTTACAACCCAGGCAGAAGCCACCGATGATGTATTCACACTCAACCTAGGTTGCAGTTACCAAACAGAAGGGTGCCCCTCCACTTACAAGGGGCTCTACAGAGCTATCGAATGTGTGTTCTGTAAAAAGTTGGAAGGAACTGTCTGGATTCAAATCCCCACTCCCCCTGCAAATGATGGAAATTTATCAAATGATGTAAATGCTGCCGTGCCTCATTTGGCTCCTAATTAGATTAAGCTGACAGTGAGATGTGCATGCACAGGACATCTCACTAATGATGTGTTCTTGGGAAAATGTGGTTTTTAAACAAAGACAGCCGTAGGCTAGTAGAGTCAAGCGAAACACAACATGGCAAGTCCACGCTCCTGAGAGGAGCCAGTGCCACCACCAAGCTTCCGGAGATGTCCTGAGATGAGGTGACAGCAGAAAAGGGACAGAGAAAAGAAACTCCCCCACCCAGCAGGGAGGCGGGGTCTTTGATTTAAGAGTACCAGGCATGGAGCCCAGAGGTGGCTCCCCAAGGCTCCACATCAATCAGCAAGAATACATGAAGCATTCAGAGTGTGTCTGAAACTCTGGTAGACACTCAAGAGAGTAAACTCACAAGAAATAATCTCTACTTATTAGAAAATTCTGGTGAAACACACAGGGAAACCATTTCTGGACAAGACCCTCTAACAGAATACAGTACTAACATCAGAGTGTCCTTGCTCCAACCCAGGGGCTCTGAAATGATGGGAAATGGTTTTTTGATGACCTAGTGACCAACGAGCCCATCTGGGGCAACTACATCCAAGTGTTTCCAGGGGTGTCCTAGTCTTGATTATCCTGTTATGATTATTAATAGCCTCCCTGCCACTCTCTAGACCATCCTCATTTGAGTGGTGAACTATCTAATTTCCTTTTATTAAACAATATATTCAAAAATAGCCATTGTGCTTAGGAAAAGTGTATAGCTAACATACATACTGTGGATAAAAAGTTTTAACATCCACTAAGAAATTTTTTTTAATTAGTCAAATAATTATTTGACTAATCAAGTTTTTGTGTCTTCAAGTTTTATCTCTAACTAGCCTTTGGGTGACTTCTGCAGTTGCTTGTTTTGGTAGTTAAACTTCTAGCGAACTCCCCCCACCCTGCAGTGCCTAGAAATTGTCAATATGTTCAGATCTAGAACATAGCAAACTTAAGTTGAGAAAACCAAGGTTAGGAGGTTCCACACAGTATGTATCAGGCCATGCATTCACATTCTTAGTGAATGCTAAGTCCAATTCAACATTACAATAACCACCTCACTGAAAGGGACTGTCTCTGAGACAGCAGCAAATAGATGGCCATCATAGGGTAGGCAATATGGCAAGCTTCCCAAAGAGAGGGGGTGCATTTTCTGAGTGTGCTCTACAGTACAACTGAGGCAGAAGAGAGGGCCAAAATTGAATAAGGCAGAAAATTCCATACTCCCTAAAAACCCCCCACTGCCTTTCCACACTCCCTAATACCCCCCTGCCTGCCCCTTGCTTTGAAGCTGAAGTGAATGACCACTGAAGTTACCCAAACTTTTTTTCTCTTCCCATTGAACCTTGGTTATTATACATAACAATTGAAGAGGTTCGACATGTCCATGCTCCTTTGCAGTAACACATCCCTCAAGAGTGTGGTCACAAACACGCCAAGGGCCTGTCTGGCTGGCGTATCTAAAGGTATGGCCCCTTTAGAACAGAAGTTCCTCTTGGGTTTCTCTACTAACTGCTCACACTGTCCACTATTCCTTCCAGACATTAGAAATGGTAATCACCACGAGGGTCTAGCAAAGGTAGCAATGGACAGTCTTGGTGGTCAAAGAGCCTAACAGAGATACAAAGTGTCTTTCAGCACCAGGCCTGTTATAGAGATACAATGTATCAAAGCCAGAGAAGAGTGGTTTTCTCACCTGTACTAGAGTTACAATGTATCAAAGGCAGAGAAGGGTGGTTTCCACACCTGTTAATAGAGATACAATGTATCAAAGGCAGGGAAGAGTGGTTTTCACACCTGTACTAGAGTTACAATGTATCAAAAGCAGAGAAGAGTGGTTTCCATGCCTGTATTAGAGTTACAATGTATCAAAAGCAGAGAAGAGTGGCTTCCACACCTGTACTAGAGTTACAATGTATCAAAAGCAGAGAAGAGTGGCTTCCACACCTGTACTAGAGTTACAATGTATCAAAAGCAGAGAAGCGTGGCTTCCACACCTGTACTAGAGTTACAATTTATCAAAGGCAGAGAAGAGTGGCTTCCACACCTGTATTAGAGATACAATGTATCAAAGGCAGAGAAGAGTAGTTTTCCCACCCAGGCTGCTAACCTTCCCTTTTGCTGTTCATTACTGAACTCTTCTTTACTCCGTGTGATGCTCACATAGCTCACACTGTTTCCAGGCTGACTGTTGGCCTTCTGGCTGCTCCTTCCCTATTCCTAGTGAATGGAGGTGGAGTTTGCAGTGCCTCCCATCCTAATCACAGAGCCATCTGGAAAGAGGGAGTGGAAAGTGACACCATCCACCAGAGCACACCCCCGGAAAGTCAGGAAAGTGACATTGGGGTGGCCACATCACACAAGAAAGAATGTGGGCCCAAACGCCCCTGTGAGTCCACCACTTGAGCTGGCCAGAGTCCAGGACCCAGGCGGACCCAGCTGCATACGGGAAAGGACAAATGCTTGGCTGCCACAAATGTAGGCAGGACTTTAAGTCATCATGAAAGCACATCTTGCACACAGGGAGCCTGCTTGCAACTAAACACGGGGCTGAGCCTGAACTGCCAGGGCAGTGATGGTGTCCTGCAGCCTGCATTAATTCACCTCTTCTCACCTGTGTCCTTTCGCACACAATCTTACTGTAGGGAAGTGTTAAAATGAGATGTAAAAAGTGTTCAGACACCCTTGCCTGTGACTTGACATTAGAATCATGAGAGAAAAGACAGCATGTTATCATTTAATCCCCTCCACTGTATGTAAATGTGGATTCTCTCTACCTTTTACACTGTATCCCTGGTGTGATTTATGTTTATGATTTGACCTGTGGGGGGGAAACTGTCTTTTCACTGGCGCTTCTAATATATCATCACTTCGCCTCTGTAACATTTTGGAAAATGAGGTCGATAAATCCATTAAAGTTGTGTTTGCCATTTTTGATCGATAGACCCTAATTAGTTCAGAAATCTAATTTCAAAAGTAGTATCCTTGGGTGACTGTCTAGAAAACTATAAAAACATCTATATTTCTATCAGCTTCCTTTTATAGTTGGAAATCACCGTGATATGAGCTAATAATATAGACAGTACAATAAAGATGCCATAGCACATTTTCCCTGTGCTTTGGGAATTAGATATAACTCCACAGCTTATGTATTTATTTTATGCAGTAATTTAAAACTTGGTATCTCTGACGTTAGTAAAGGATGGGAGGGCAGAAGACTATGAAAATGGACTCAAAACTCGGTCCTTACCCGAGCGTGCTCCCGTGTCAGCGTGGGCAGCACAGATTCCCAGCGTAACCTGAAGGATTTCTATGAATCAACATGAGACCATCAGGGCTTCAGTGAATGGAATCTAATTGCTACATAGCAAGTAAGTCCTAGTGAGATTAGGAGAGCATAAAGTGTCAATGTGGCACCAATGTGAGTGTTCAGAAGATGGCGGTCTTCCATCCCTGACGTGAATCTACTTTTCTCAGTCAAAATCCTAGCCTGCCACAGAAAACACGAAGGCTCTCAGAAAGGAACGTTTCTGCAGAAGCTAATATGCCTTTGCACAACTGCCCTGGCAGGCAGGATCTCTGTGCCCTGTGTGAAGATGTGTCACTGTGATTGATTTAAAAAAAAAAAAAGAGCAAAATGGCCAATAGATAGGCAAGAAGAGGAAAGGTGGGGCTTATGGGGGCAGAGAGCTCCAGGAAGGAGAAAGGAGGAGTCAACAGTAAGATGGAGAGAAAGCAGGATGGGAAGTACAGAGGAAAAGGGAACCAAGCCGTATTGAAGAACATAGATTTAAAAAATATGGGTTAACTTAAATTGTAAGAACTAGTGAGGAACAAGCCTAAGCTAAGGCCGACAGAGCTTTCATAGTGAATAAGTCTCTGTGTTGTTTTTGGTGAGTTGGCAGCACAGAGAAAAATCCACCTACAGTGCCCCAGTGAACAAAACTAGCTCACTGTGCAAAATGAACTGAACTCCATATTGGAGCAATAGACTCTCATTGCAATATTTTTTTTAAAAAAATTGTCAATAAAACACTAGTATTTCTAGTGCTCCATGTGATAGTACTCTATCATAAAATGATGGCAGCTTAACATTGAGATGTTCTGTGATGCATTCTTTTCAGTCTACTTGAATAGTCCTAAGTTGACCCTTCTATAATAATCATTTATATGATTATACATCATACCTACATAATCATTTACATAACCGTAATAATAATGTTCTAACATGAATCCCAACTTAAAACTGACTTATATATTAAACATAAGGAGGATGCTGCTTGCAAGAAAAGCTTACAATTATTTTATCAACAGTATGCATTATGCCCTAGAAGGATTTTGTAACTTTTAATTTTTGATAATATGATTAGCTATATTACGTTTTCATAAAGGCAAAAATATCCTACCACTCTCAGATGGATCTCCACAACTCAGTCTAGCACAATTCTTATTTTCTTGGGCACTTCTTGGCAAGGGGTTTGCATATGTATGACCTCTGCAAGTCTCAGATTAAACCCGATCACATGGTTTGAGAATGTGTCTATGGATGATAGAACTATAAAGGAAAACGAAGAATATTTGAAGATCACAGGAAATAATCTGCCATTGTGAACAGAGAGTGACAGCATCCACACCTAAGCTCAGCACTTGAAGCGCTGAAGCAGGAAAATCCTGAGTCTGGAGTCAACCTGCAGTCTTCCTTGTGTGGAAGAAGAAAGGAAAGAAGGAGGGAAGGGATTGTGGTGAGAGTGGAGGGCAGTGTTCCCACAGTAAAGGTAAAGACAGCAGATTATTGGATAGTGAGTTTTCATCACCATGAAGTTAAAAACAAAGGGGTATTTTCATGTGATTTTGTCCTAAAAATTATCTCGAAGGGTTCCCTGGGATAAAGCCCAGAACAAGTGATGTGCGCCTCTTAGTGTCATGGGCTCATCTTGCATCTTCCCAGTGAAATACTTTCAAGTCTTCACAAAGCCTTGCAGTCTGTCTCTCCCTCCCTCTGTAGTGCAGGAGCTTGAGAAAGCAGAATAAAAGTCAAGGGACAGTTTAGTGATGTCATTTTCTATATACTCAACAGTCACAGATACCCTCTCTAGTTCTTAAGCATGTCTGTGAGGAGGTCCATATTTACCCCCCATAAATTTGAACCCATGAGAGCGGCTGTCTCCACATACTCCCAATACAGAGAACCAGGGTTTGCAGAGCGCAAAAAGTTGAGTATTCCTGCATTTAAAAAAAGATGTTTCATGTTGATGTTAATAAATATATGTTGTTAGGCATATCGTAAGCCACATCATCTTTCTCATGAAGGCTCTCTGCTGCTAGAATGAACCAGTTTAACTCAACTACTTGAACAAAACCTCAGCTCTCCAAATAATCAGAAATCTCAAAATATTTGGACTGGTGTTAAATCTGTTTGATCATAGATTGTAATTTTCACTTTTCATCTTAGTGACCATAATATGAGTTTGAGGGACTCATTGCATAGACTTCAGGCTCTGAATTGTCATATTTCCAAATATATATTCTTATAGTGAAAATGAAAACAAGATGAAATTTGGAAATGGTCTTTTCCATGATGCTAAAAGAATCCATATTGTTCTGTTTTAACCTGTGTGAGGCGCATGATAATACACGCTTACCAGAGGCAGGGGGTTCTATCCATCAACTTCAAACGATTTTAGAAACAGGTGAAAAAATACATAAACATGAGCATAGAATTTGGGTTGGGGGAGTTATAGCATCAACAGAAAGAACATAAGGATGAATTTTAAAGTGCCATCGATAAATTTCAACTCTACTTCCCCATTTTCCCATCCAGAACAAGTACCACCCAGGACCAGTTTTCGAATGGATTCCTCTGGCAAGTATTCAGAGTCCACAGCTCTGTGAGCACACGTCCTCCACTTTGTGTAACCTGTCATTCTCCTCAGTGGTCTCAACTTGTCACTGCGTAGTATCCAGTGTGGTACCTAATTCACCTACATCACATGTGTTCAAGGCAGAGGGCAAGCCTCATCGTGGTGGGTCGGGGGGCTCACATACAAAAGACAAATATTAGTGAATGTCCTTCAATACAAAGTCACTAGAAGGGTGCACTTAGAACCAACTGTCAAAGAAAACCATCAGACTAGGTAGATCTGCGCTGTCTAACACAGCAGCCACTGGGTACTAGCGTGCAAATTTAGACGTGTTATCAAATGTGTATGAAATCCACAGTGAATTTCAAAGACTTAGGACAAGAATAAGTCTTTTAATTGTCTTATGTTAAGATAGTGTATTAGTTAGGGTTTCTATTTCTGCAATGAAACACCATGACGAAAAAAAAATTTTGGGTGAAAGGGTTTATTCAGCTTACATTTCCACATCAGAGTTCATCACTGAAGGAAGTCAGGACAGGAACTCAAATGGGGCAGGATCCTGGAGGCAGGACCTGATGCAGAGGCCATGGAGAGGAGCTGTTTACTGGCTTGCTTCTTATGGCTTGCTCAGCCCACCTTCTTAAAAAAAAACTCAGGGCCAGCAGCCCAGGAATCGCATCACCCACCGTGGGCTGGGCCCTCCTCCATTGATCACTAATTGAGAAAATGCCTTACAGTTGGATCTCAAGCAGGCATTTCCTCAGCTGAGGCTCCTTCCTCTCTGATGACTCCAGCTATGTCAAGTTGACACATAGCCAGCCAGAACAGATGGTATTTTGATAATTAAGTTAAAATATGTTATCAAAATTGATATTATTTGTTAAACTTTTTTAAAAAGTGGCTGCTTGGCAATATTAAATAACTTCTGTAAGTTACATTTTATTTAAATTGGATCTCGTTAAGCCAAGTAAATGGAAATAAGAAGGTAGAATATCTCAAGAGGAAAGCTAAATATTTCAAAAAAAATCTTACTAAAGAATTTGCTAACACAGATTGAAATTATCCTGAACATAATTAAATACCTATATCAATTTGGTTCCTTTAATAATTCCAATTACATTTTATATTTTGATACTATTTTGAGTTAGGGTACAATATTAGAGCTCTGGTTTAAAAACTTAAGAAATATCTTAATAATTTTACTTTGTTTTTTTTTTACTTATCATATACAAATAAGCTAAAATACATCACGTTGTAGGCATGAATGGGGACAACAAAGTCTGAGACCTTCTTTCCTTCTCCAGTTACTCATGAAATGCTCTTAACAACTGGTTAGCAGGGACAACTCAAGGCATTGCAGAAAGCAGTGTCTCTTAGTACTATACTAACTCCACCCCCACGTTTGTGGTCTTCAGCACACATCCCTAGTGTGTTTCCATGACGACCTTGTTTCCATCCCAGGGTGTTCCAACACCCCTTGGGGAATGTGTGTGCTGGTGATCTTCATTTTCTAAGTTTCCATGTTGTTTCTTGAGTATGTACAAAACATGGAAGATACTACTTAGCAACCAAATAATGTCTAAAGTAACTGTTTAGCGAGGTCTGGAGTCTTTAGGGGGCTGCTCTTTCATCTGACTGAGACACTGGCTGTAAGATACTTGTTATGGTTAAGAATGTCTTATGCCTACTAATTATGGGTAAAAAAAAAAGATGAAATCAGGATTTAATGTAGACATCTAAATCTCACTTAAACTAGCCTCAGAAAACATATTTCCTAAAAAAAAAACTTCAATCTCTAAATGTATTTTATTCTGAAATCAAAGAAGAAAGCAAAGGTTGCCCAATAGCCTAGGTTATCTTGAGATATATTCAAAGCCACACTTTACATTTAAAATATAAAAAAATGAAAGTTTTAGTGTGAGTGCCTTATTCCAATGTGCAACTCAAATTTTCAAGAAAGAACCAATCCAAATATTTTGTCAAGTGCATATATAAATTATCAAAAATCATAGAAAATGGTCTACAAGAGCTAGTTCCAGGACAGGCTCCAGGCTCCAAAACCACAGAGAAACCCTGTCTCGAAAAACCAAAAAAAAAAAAAAAAATCATAGAAAAATCAAGATTACATGCAATAAACACCTCTCTGATAATTTTTCACACATGTATATCGAATTCTCAAATGTCGAACATCCAGGCAAAATGAGGCCAGCTGTAGAGAGCCACAGAAACCACCTGCAGAGAAAACCTTGTCTTTAGAATTTTTTTTAAGACTCCAGGACTGTAAAGGTCAAACCAGAAGTAGTATCAGTGAGATACAGAAGTCAAGCAAATGAAAAAAGAGGAAAAGATCTACTCGGTGTGTTATTAAAGTATTACAAAGGACCTTAAAGACTTCAGTAATCAAACCAGACGTGGTGGCCCATAGCTTTAATCCCATCTCCTGGGATGCAGAGACAGGCGGATCTCTGTTAGTTCAAGGCCAGCCTAGTCTACATAGTTGGTTTCAGGACAGCCAGGACCATGTCAAAAGGCCCTATCTCAACAAAGAAAGAGAGAGAGGTAGAGGGGAGGGCAGAAGAAGGAAGGGAAGGGGAGGGGAGGAGAAGAGAGGAGAGGAGGGGAGGGGAGAGGAGAGGAGAGGAGGGGAGGGGAAGGGAGGGGAGAAGGAGGGAGAGGAAGAGAAAAGAAAGGAAGGAAGGAACTCAGTAACCAGAGAGCAAACCAGCCTGGCCAAGAGTGAAGTCAGATGGGGCAAAGACGAGATCCCTGAGATAGAGCAGACACGATAGGGGGAAGGCAATATTGGAGAAATAAAGCAGTTGGCAGGCTACCGAAGAAAACCAGACAGGAAATGACTTCTACCATGGCCCCAGCATGCTGGGCTACTGTCATATCATCAACAGAATAAACAGGAAGGTGAAGAAGAGAGATTCTTTCAGAGCCAAACAGATCATCTTCTTGTCCAGTAATGTTCAGTTCCAGCGATCAAAACCAACCAATTCTTTAACTCATTCAGCATCTAGAGTACCTGAAAACCCAGAACCCTGGGTAGATTTAATGACCTTCATCGAGACCTCATTCCTTCCTAGATCTCTCTCCAAGAGAAAGTCAAACACAGCAACACTCTTTTCAATAGGGAAAAATAAATAAAGGATCTTTTTGCCAACTGTGATAAGCCATACTACTTTTGTTTTAATTAGCACATAAAAGGAATTCAACTACCAAAGTTTAATTGACATTTAATAACAAGCCATTGCCAAATTAATCCATTAAAATGCTGTGTTCTGCAGTTTTGAAGAATGAATCCATTCATAAAAGGAATCAGTTGTGCTCAGCCATGGAGCCTTCCTCCTAAATGCTGTGTTCAAAACCCTGCTTTGCAAAGGCATCGGCTCTTCTAGCATGTCAAGTCTTCCGGGATGCACACAGGAATCAGCCATCAAAATTCCACCGTCCTTTATTATGAGGGAAGCTGTCCTGATAACAACCATCACTGCTTTTTCTTTGGAGACAGTCTTGCTATGTATTTCTGTCCTGTGACTTGAACTCACAGTGATCCACCTGCCTCTGCTTCCCAGGCGCTGGGATTAAAGCTTGCACCATCCCTGCATGCAGTTGCTATGTTTCGAATGTAAGCTTTTCTAGTACTGGTGTGAGCCCAGGATAGACAGCTGGGGCTTGTCCATTCAATCCCTCTCACTAGCTTGCCTCAAAGGTCATAGAGGATCCCATGAGAGAAGAATGTCAGGAAATGCTTTGTTTCTTAATGCCTGCATCTCCCGGGACCCAGCTTCTAAGGAGACACAGCACTGGCCATGGCTAGTCACTGAAGACAACCTCTGAAGAGCCCCCACAGTCCTCCTAAAAGGGCCAAGGGCAAAAAAGAAAATCAGCTAGGAAGCAGGAAAGAGAAGGCTGCCGGTGGCACGGCTGAGTGACGTTCTAGGTGACGCAGGACAGACCCGGTATCTGCCCGCCCCTTATCTAACAAGCTCCCGTGTGCATGGTTTCTGTCTAGACGTGCTGGAGGGTGGGGATGATTAACTACAGCGGTAAAGGAGGAAGTGTTTGCCCTGAGATTACTTACATTAATAAGAGGAAAGATAAAACATGATACAGTAATTGAGGCTGTCATCCAAGGTGAGGTCCTGAAAACGCCAGCTCTTTCCTAACAGAGCAAGAAGGAAAAGAACAATGTATCCTATCTTTGTGCATATAATCTTAGTTACTTTGAAAGGACTCAGGAAGGAGTAAAAAGAAAAATTATGTTTCTAAAAGCTCATATTTAAAAAAAAAAACACCACTTAAGACAATCTATCATTTAGACTATTTTCCAACTAATTGTGTCTCTAAAGCTTTTAGGCCCTGCAGCCTCTATGCTCAAAATTAACAAAGGAATTAGTAAGTCACATCTGCCGGCACACGTCTCTGGCGACCCTTCTCTGTCTCTCTCTTACTTGGGTGCCGCGTTGCTCACGTCTGCCTAGAAGAACCTAGAAGGGTGAGCAGTGGTACGGTTGGGACCCCCTACCCTGTGTCTGAAGACACAGCAGATGAGTCCAATAGTCAGAGCTCAGGGGGACAAGTGATACCTCAGCAGCTAAGACGCTTGCCGTCCAGGAGGCCTGGGCGTTATTCCCAGCACCGGCCAGCGTCAGATGGCTCAGTCTGTAACCCTAGCTCTGGGGCTACGGCGCCATGTCTGGGCCTCTACAGGCAGTAGTGTGCAAACACACACAGTTATTTTTTTTAAGCCACGGGCTTAGGATTGTCAGGAAAAAATACATCAGTAAGTAAAAGGAGGGGTGCCTGCCTTGTTCACATCTCTGTCTGACAGAATTAAATAAATTAACAGATGAAATATAGGAAATTTTTTCCACTTTAAAAAAAAAAAGGAGCCATTCTTTAATGAAAAGTTTTTGTGTGGACAGCAATACCCTCTGACGTAAACCAGACTCCGTGAGCCTTCACACAGCTCTGAACTCCACTGTGGGGATTGCCATCATTTCGGTCATTTCTCGTAGGGGAAATCTCTTACCAGGTAAAATGTAGCACCCGATAAAACCCTTTTGGAGTCCTCTGGCATGTCTGCACAGGTACCCAAATCACTAAAGTAGCAATGGTCCGCCTGTGGGCACGCACCAGTCATGCTAGAAGGAGGAGAATGAAGTCAAAAGTTCTGGCTCTTTAGATACGAAACACTGTCCCCTATGTTCGTGATCTCCCGTGTTCCCGGAGAGGAGATGGGTTTCACGAGAATACCCTAACGTGCTTGTGGAGGTTGGGTTGTGACAGGACACTAGCTGCCATCTCCCATAACCCCTTGCATTTCTCCATCCCCAGGAAAAACACTGCGGTGGTTTTATAGGCTCGTCCGACCTGCCTCCAGATGCCCGCGGGCTTACTGAGTGTCTTGTATGGTGTTGAGCAAAGTCTCCATCGTTTCTTTACCACCAAATTAACTAATGATTGACTGCTTCCAAGGCTTCCCCTTGTTAAAACACGAATGACTGTAGAGTTTATACAGGACGACCGATGGAGTCTGACGGCCACTCCTCTATGAGAGCGTGTATTAGCATTGAACGAGAGACCTTGGCTGTGCGTTTGATAACAGACACCTGTGCACCTTGCACGGCGTACACGTGTGTAACGTCCTTGGATCAGGGCAGCTCTCCGAAGAAAGCACAGGAAACCATCATTTGCCCACACGTCAGAAGTCTTGCCCTTCATTGATCAGGTGGTTAAGTACAAAGCCGAGCCTAGACCGGCTGTATTCGGTGGGCTGTGCACAGTCCTTTCCATAAGAGCCGGGGAGAGATTCCTAGGCCATCATTCAGTGAGCCCGTGTCGGCCGTAACTAATATTCTATATCTAAGTGCTTCAGTGTTTGTGAGATTTTGCTTTTGTCCCTTGGGGATTCTCCTGTGAAATCTCATCCTAATTTCTG
Organism: Microtus oregoni; assembly: GCF_018167655.1. Taxonomy (NCBI): domain Eukaryota; kingdom Metazoa; phylum Chordata; class Mammalia; order Rodentia; family Cricetidae; genus Microtus; species Microtus oregoni. Next base: position 6,565,544 of record NW_024543077.1, on the reverse strand, counting down.
AAACTGGCCTGTTTAAGCAAGAGGAATTTTATCAAATGCCTGCCCCTACTGCTGCCTTTACACCACTAAAGCCAGAAATTGATAAATATTTTCTAAGCCAAAGATAGCTTAATAAATATTCCTACATGCCAAGAGGGGCATGAAAGCCCAGAATCCCACCAAAATTAACATCCTTCTCCCAAAGAAGGAACAAAGGGAGGCTTGTAACATTCTCCTTGAAGAGTCTAAATATTTCCATTGTTTCAGCTTACTCTAGACATGAAATACCTGCCACTCAAGAGTTTTCCATCTCTCTTAAAGGTCCAGTCTTGTTTTGATCCAATTTTAGGTGGATATCCCTTTTCTAATTTACTTTAAAGGTGTTAATGAAATCAATAGTCCTTAATAAAGTCCACATTCTAAAATACCCGGCGGCGAAATTCTTCTCAGGCTTGGGTTGAGTTCTGCCTGTACCTTATGGAAAGACTAAAGGAGTATACTCAGAAAGATGAATTATACCACACACACACACACGCACATACATGCACACACATGCACATAAACACACATATACACACATATATACATACACACATACACAAACAAACACACACATACACATAAACACACATACACACATATATATGCACACACACATGCACACAAACACACACATACACATAAACACACATACACACATACATACACATACATACATACACATGCACACAAACACAAACACACACATAAACACACATACACACATACATACACATACATACATACACATGCACACAAACACAAACACACACATACACATAAACACACATGCACGCATATACATGCACACACACATGCACACAAACACACATACACATAAACCCACATACATACACATACATACATATACATGCACACACATGCACATAAACACACATATACACACATATATACATACACACATACACAAACAAACACACACATACATATAAACACACATACACACATATACATGCACACACCCATGCACACAAACACACACATACACATAAACACACATGTACACGCACATACATACACACAGCAGCAGCAGCAGCAGCCGACACTGGATGCACCAAATTTTAAACAGATGGGAGCAGCCTACAAGGCAGTACTGAAACAGACATTTGCAGGTTTTGCCATCTGCTGTCCCTCCTCTCTGAGGTAATCAGAGCAAACATCCTCAAAGTCAAAGACAAGCCTCTTAAAGGCAATCCAAAAGCTCTCAGGAAGATTAAACATTATAGAACCATCAACTCTTTTCACTCCGAACCTCACATGTTCCCTCTACCTGCGGAGGATGCTCTGGCAAGGCCCTTGGATGCTCCCCGCCATCCTCGGGACTACGTACACTTAGGGTGCCTACTTCTTTGCCACCGTGTATTTTCTATCCTCTGTGCCTTTCATCGACTAACAGCACTCCCATTAATCACATCCACCACAAAATTAACTTCTCATCGGTGTGTTCTGGTCCTCGGGAGGTGGGGAGGAGGCAGTACTCGTGACTCAATGGCATTTCCTTTATGCCAGGCCCAGATTATAAGGAACTGGATGTCCACCTTCGAAGGATGGAGTCTGGATTTGGCTTCAGAATCCTCGGGGGAGATGAACCAGGACAGCCTGTAAGTTGAATCCACATTGTTTCCACGCATGACTGTTTTGTACATAAATACCAGGGAGAGCATCCTTCAGGGCACCAAGAGGAAAATGTTTAGAAGGCAGCGAGGACTGCGGTCTGATCTCTGTCTTCTAGTTCTCTTAGCACTACCTCACAAAGTTCAAGCATCTCCACAGCCCTTATCCCCCATAAATCCCACCAGAAGTGACACTACTGTCTCTAAGAATGGGCTGGTTCTTCCTGAGACGTTCGATTACTTAATGGTTCTGGAAGATGGGATTCTCTAAGAGGCAGTCGTAAAATATGACAGAAGAAGAGGCTGAAAAACCACCGAATCATATATCCTTGTAACAAAAACACGATGGGTAGAAAACACAGGGGTAAATAGAAGTAAAATCAAATTCTTTGCTTAAAAAAAGTCTGAGCCAAACTAAATTAAGACGTTATGAAAAGAATATTTTCATGAAGTCAGAGGCAATTGAAAGAACACTAAGAGTTTGAGAATGATTCTGTAGTAATTTTTATATTAATATGCACATATGACCGTATGGATATATGATGGAGGAAGGTCATTGGCTAATAAAGGAACTGCCCTGGCCCATTTTATTGGTTAGAGGATAGGTGGGAGGAGTAAACAGAACAGAACGCTAGGAGGAAGAGGAAGTGAGCCCAGAGACTCCACAGCTCTCTCGGGAGCAGACGCCTCAGACAGAGGCGCCATGCCCCGCTCCTGGGATGAAGCTCCGACCCAGGATGGACTAGGCTAGAATCTTCCCGGTAAGACCGGTTCTCACAGATTATTAGAAATGGGCTAAATTAATATGTGAGAATTAGCCTAGAAGAGAATGGGCCAGGCAGTGTTTAAAAGAATACAGTGTCCGTGTAATTATTTCGGGGCATAAGCTAGCCGAGCAGGCAGCCGGGGTGCTGGGGACGCAGCCCCGCCACCCTTATTACTACAGATATACATATTCAGAACAAAAGCATAAACTAGCAACACTCACTGATATACAGAAAACATAGTGAACCTAGATTTGTGAGCTCATATTAAAATATCCTCCTGAAACACTCATTGTAGAGATCTATCTTGGACGGTGCTAGAGGAAGCAAGGCGAGTGTTAATAGATCCCATCCTAGCTCATCTGAGACACCAAATGTAAGCTGCAGTTTGTTCCTCTGCCAGAATTACCATACCCTAGAATGGCTTGAAGGAGTAGAGATGACGTAAATTAAACCTCTTGGTACCTGGACCGTAACAAGTTCTAAATCAATATCTACGATCATCAGCCTTGTCTGCCATCAGATTAGTAGATTGTTTTCCAAAGGAAACATAAAATTTATCAGCAGAAATTTCCAAAAGAAGAAAACACCAGTCTAACACAAGAAAAGAACCTATAATAGTAAAAACTGGGCACAGGTAGATGGCCTCTGGATAGCATGAGCTCCTTTACCCTGGAGACGTCCAAGCAGAGTCAGTCATGAGAGTCTGACAAGATCTGGGAGACGCTTCCTCTGCCCCACAAGAGTGGCTCCACCAGGCAATGTGAGAACTTACTACAGGAAGCTCCGGGGTGGGATGGTGTTCCTAATTTCCAGGGACAAAGTGAGCAACAACCACCCAGCGCGTCCTAAGCCTCCAGCTGCCAAGGAAGTTGAAAGACACGCTGGCCAGAGATTGGTCCTATTTTCCCTTAGTGTCTCAGAACAGGAGAGGATGCAGGGACATCGCAGGCCCCAAGGAACCTCAGCCTCCGGAAGAAACTCAGGTATCCCGCTCCTCAGTTAAGGACAGCATATTTATCAGCTCCCCTTCACAGTCGCAACCTCCCTGCTTGTCACCTGGTTCTGAGATCCTCAGTCACCTGACCAGTCCTCCAGGCCCTCCCCCTCCACAGCTCATCTCATATGCAAATGAGTAAGATGCCTAGAAGCTTCTTCATCTGGGTAAATGTTGACGAAGGTGTTGATTAGCCCTCCAGGATCCTGCCCCTCACCAAACTGTCCGGCTTAGCCTCCTTCAGAATTGCTCAGACATGCTCCCGTGTTCACACATTTTGGTTGGTCAGAAAGAATTTCTGTTCATCCCAAGCATGGATTTCATCTTCTCCTTTCATTTCTTATTCCATAAATGAAAGCTGTGTCGTTTACCAGAGTGACCTAAGACTGAGCTTAAAGTCGTCTTTCACCCAAGTCCCCTCAGGACATGTTACTATCAACTGAAGTGAGCTTGCTAACCTACAAAGTAAAGAGAAGAGCGTCTCCCGACTGTCTGCACGGTAGACCCCATGGTAGATGTGTCGCTAATGGGACAGTTTCACAGCATGCAGGTCAAGTTTTGCCTAAATCCAGTGGGTGTGCACACACAGGGCACATGAAGTAGGTAGATTACTTGTAGATAACCATAGAAGATGAAGGTTCACTGTGTGCTAGTCTCTGGCTTGGGGAAGTTTTCCAAGATAGATGGAGTCTCAACTGCCCACGCCTCACAACTATAGAACTGCCCCCCTCAAATCCCCACTGTGGGTTTTATACTCTGAAATAACCAGGACTCTCCAGGCTAAAGCACATTCTGTCTGTAGGGGCCAGGTGAGCAGAGCCAAGGCTATCCTAACCAGTCTTCCTGTCAGGATGGTTTACTCCCAGAACATTCAAGTTTTTCTTAAGAACTACAAACAAAAGGGTGGGACGGCTGTGTCCATCTGGAGCCACTAGAGAACTGCCCTAAATGTCCACAGCCTTCCCTCAGCTTAGGGAATTCAAGAGCCTCGGTGGCTCTGGTACCACCAGTATATCAAGCTCCATGAGCTTCTTGAAGACAGGGGATAAGATTTGATGAGAATTTTGTCTTCCAGCCTAACACGTATCCTGGTACAACATACATGAGTTGAAAGAAACTGAATAGAATACTTAGACTCAAGACAAACCTGAGTGTTTCAGAATGAGTGCTGGTCTCCAGCTCATACAGAGGCCTCTAGGAAACAGGAGTGAGCTCCTCCTAGAAGCACAGATGCCCTTCCATCAGCCCTGTGGCATGCTCTTGCTCCCTTGAAATTTTTACACCGTTAAGTACTAATTCACTTTTTTTTCCCCCATGTGATTTCCATTTTCTCCTGAAAAGCAAATCCAATGCCATTTCCATTATGACAACCGGCTGGAACCAGTTAAGACCAAGCATGACCATAGTTCCTAAAATTCCCTTGATGCTTCTGTTACTCATTTACTCAACTACTTTTGAGGATGCCACCCAAAACAGTTGGGTTGAAAGAAATTGGGAGGGTGACTACTTTAGAACAAAGGAGCTCCAACCTGGCCCAAATCATGGTTGATACCGGCCCTAAACCCTTACAAGACTGTCATCTTAATTCAACAGAGCCTATAGGTCCTTTCTCCTACGTATAAATACACAAATATTAAGCTACGAAATGAACATAAAGCAAAACAACAATGTTCCAATTGTCTCATGGTATGGATTTTGTTATTTGCTGGACCCCTAAGCTCATGACTGGGCGATACACCAACACACCAGTTAGTAAACATCACCCTGAGACAGCCTCTTCTCCAGAGGTAGACAGGCTTGCCCAAATCATGGACCATGTGTAGACGTGGCTAGCTCGAGAAGGGAGATGGATTTCTAGAGCAGCAGTTCTCAATCTATGGGTCAAGACCCCTTTGGTGGTCAAATATCCGATATCCTGCGTATATAATATTTATATTATGATTCATAACTGTAGTAAAATTACAGTTACGAAGTAGCAACAAAATAATTTTATGGTTGGGGGTCACCACAGCATTAGGAACCGTAGTAAAGGGTCATAGCATTAAAAAAAAGTTGAGAGCCAAAGCTCTAGACTTAATCTAACATAAAAGCAATAAAACTGACTAGCAGAACGGAGCATATTCTACAAACTAAATCAAGAGCCAGTGTGCATGCGCACAATCCCCACTGGGGCTCAGGATGTCCCTCTGCCTGTTTTGTACACTGGTACCCACACTCCCAGCCCTTCTGAACACAGTCCTGGCGTTCCCAAACCCTTCCTCCCCTGCAGCATAGTATTTATGATAAGCCTCGGATTACCGATATTCTACCCCGGTTATTCCTTTCTTTAAATGGCTGAGAACATACTCCTGCTACACCTTCCAGTTGCTGACACTCCGGCAATAATGTAGAAACCTAGCTCATCCTAACACAGCCAAGGCTACAAAGTGACTCTTCCCCACCAGAACATCGCACCTCAGAGAATGACTGTGTCGCTATCGAGAGCTCCCTTCAGCCCGGCCTTCCTGCTTCCCTCCATGCTGAGGCTGAAAACAGCATACAAACCCAACCCCCTGCCTCATTTAACTGCTGCTGGACTGCAGAGGTTGGGGCAGGTAAGGCGATGTGTTCATCAACCGCAACCGCAGATCTCACCGGTCACATCCAGCAGGGCTCCGCCTCTGTCTACCTGAAATGCTATTGACACCCTGGGGTTCATATTGAACACGACAGCTAGGCTTCCACAAACAGTAAACAGCGGGGCTCCTGTTCAAGCAAAATGTCCAGGTATTTTTTTTTCCTTAGAAAAAGAGAAAGAGAGCTACTTTTCACAGACAAGTAACAATAGAAATAGAAAGAAATGAAAAATTGCCCGAGAGGAACAAAAATGAGATCTCGTGCTGTGAGCTGAAAAGCAATGAAAAGGCATCAGAATGGAAGCTGAAAAGCAATGAAAAGGCATCAGAATGGAAAGATCTAGAAAATATTACAGTGGAGCAAGGCGCGTGTGGAGACAGACCTCCCAGAATATAGACACAGGGCAGACTTGTTCCTCAGACTGGAGGCAGATCAAACTCCTGGAGTTCTTTGGAAGGACAGGACCTGGAGTGTCTGCCGCCGTGACAGCTTGGGGGACAGTTGTGCTGACTTGGGACAGTCTGTGCAGGAGGCTCAGAATAATTTAAAGGCCTGCAGAGGTCATTTATGATTTGGTTTTGTTTGATCTTGTTTTCCTTTCAGCATTATCTTTTCACCTCCTCCTGGTGTATCAGCCACTTGAATATATAAATTCCTATTCCACAGCACACACTGTTTGGTTCTGCGCCCTCAAAGCTTGAGATGAAGTCGGGTTGTGAAGTTTTTGTTTCTGGGGAGATCGTTTTTTACTTAGAATTTAGCATACGAGTATTATACTTCTATCATTTTGGCGTCCCCTTCTTTCCTCCATTCCCTCCCTTGCCACGCCCCCACTCCCTCTCAAGTTTATGGCCTCTTTTTTCATTATGATTGTTAGGTAAACACATTCCTAAACACAGCCTGCTGAGTCCATTAATGTGGCTCACATATATATGATTTTAGGGCTGAGTTCTCGGTAGTAGAGAGAAAATATAATTGAAAAGGCCCAGGGCATGAACTGTCATACGGGCACAGTTTCCTGTCTGTTTTCCCACTAAATCTTTCATTTTGGGCCAGAACAAGAGAGCTGTGTTAGAATGTTCCTCAAGAGCATGGAGGAGAGAAATCTGAAGAGTCCGTCTGAGGCTGGAGGATGAGTTGAGTCTGGAGGGTTAGTTGAGGCTGGAAGAATAATGACAGGTGAAGGCTACATTGCCTAGGCTGGCTTCTCAGCCAGCATGGCCAGTGGGCAGCAAGGTCAGAAGGAAGATGGGACTTGATGCATAAGGGAACCTAGACTAGCGAGGTTCAGGATGCCGGGAAAGTAACAAATGCAATGGGCCAAGCCAGGACAGCTTGGCATATAACTGGTATGACCATAGGTCCTGGGCCATTGGACCAAATGAAAATGCTCAGTATCTCAGGCGCTTACTACACGTTCAAAATCTCACACTCGGGTAGGGTGTGGTAGCCACGTCTTTACAGAAGAAGGCAGAGAGAGGCATATCTCTGTGAGTTCAGAGACAGTTTGGTCTACACAGAGAATTCCACACAAGCCAAGGGCTCCATAGTGAGATCATACCCCAAAGCACACAACCTCATACCCCATCTCTATCCTGTAGATTTTAGAAGAGTTTGAAAACTCACAGATAATACCTACACACCCTAAAGTTAGTGGACAACTGTCTGAGAGAGTCAGGTGTCCTGAGACACGGTCTATAACACACGAACTCTGGGAACAGCTGTCTGAGAGGATCAGGTGTCCTGAGACATGGTCTATAAGCATGCTTTGGGAAGCCAACAAGAGTTACAGTACAAGAGGGAGCCATGGAGTCCAGTCACTGCAGCTAACATAGCAAAAGGGAAATAATGGAAAGTAGCAAGTATACAAATCACATGTGAAGCCTTTTTAACCATATCTGGTACCATTATTGGAGTTACCAAGAGACTGTGGCAAGACGGGTTCGTAGAGCTACAGGAGAACCCACAGATGTTACCTCACTAAACAGACATAGATGAAACTGATTCCCACAGGCTAGGGCAGCTCTCAACTGGGAAAAGTCTTTGGTTTGGGTTTTGGTTTTGTAGTAGATGTCAATGAACAGAGAGACCCACAAGTGGTCAAGCTACAGAGAAGACGAGACTGGGGGACACTCAGCTCTAAACGGGACATCTATATAACACCCTTCTTCCTAAGGCGTAGGGGGTCATTCCAGGAAAGTCGGTGGGAAGACCATAAGAGCCAGAGGAAGCGGATGGCTGCATGGACCTGTGTTTTCCAGACAGCTTCACAAGGGCTGTGCGAGCTCACGCCAGACAAAAGCTCAGTCCAGAGGAAGGGAGACAAAAACAGAGTACCACCCATAGCTCATTGGCAATTGATAGCCACTGGGAAATGGGGGGTCGGTTTCTTTAAGGGTGTGGCCCCTGACGGGTTGGCCTCACTCCAATAAAGGGTATACTTCCAAGAATATGTTGGTAGCACCAACTGTTTTTTATGGTAAAGAGAGAAAGAAAAGGAACGAAGGAGGGAAGGAAGGAGAGAGGGAGGGCGGGAGGGAGGGGGTAAAAAGGGGGGAGGAAGGGAGGGAAGGAAGGAAGGAAGGAAGGAAGGAAGGAAGGAAGGGAAAAGTTTGTAGGGAGGGAATAGAAGGGTTTTGGGGGAAGAATGAATACAATCAAAATGCATGGCATGAACTTCTCACAGAATTAACAAAAACGAGGAAAATGTGTTCAGTACACTTTGTTACCATTTGGCCCTTCCTTGTCAAAGTGTCAGCTCTTCAAGGATACCTACTTTAGCCAACCACAACGCTGCCTTGGCCACATGGTTGGCACCCCCGCACTCCTGCCCTTTTTCCCATTGTACACGCCTCCTAACATTCTATTTAGGTTGCTTGTGTTTCACACTTTTATGTGCCACAAGAATGGTGGCTCTGTAAGGTGGGGATGGTTATTATTATCACTGTGGAATCCTGGCATTTCCACAGTATCCCCGCACTCCTCAGGGAATATTTGTTGAAATGAATAAATAAGGAGGATACTGTTATGGGGCAATATGACAAGAAAGCAATGTTTTTCAGGGATCTCCCGTTAATGAGGGACAACAAACAGCAACAGAGAACGTAGCATCAATCGTGAGTGTCCACCCCTGCATTTTTCCCAGCACAGGAAGGGACCAGGAATTTCAGTGTGTAACTTATCTGTCCCATGTTTGTGTAAGGCCCTGTGGTAACGCTGTAAACTTCCATCGGCTAGAAGCAGACTTTTGCCTCAGAGTTGGCAATTAGCCAGCCAAAAAGTTCATAACCTGTTTTCTTTATCACTGGTTATAAACGTTCCTGCCTCCTGATACAGGAAATCTAAAGGCTAAAGCATTTTCTTAGGGCAAATCCTACTAAATGGAGCTCTCACGGGGCAGAGGAGAAACAAATACATATTTTACCTGGCTTTCACACAAAGCATTTAGAAAACGTTTGAAGCATTCCATTGTGGGCTGAGCCTTTTGAAGAACAGACTGGAATATCTTTAGGAAGAAATTCAAACATCCAGGTTGGCATGACAAGAAGGGGAAATAGATTGTCAGAAGCGTACCCAACTTCCAGACTACAGCAAGTAGGTGCAGCAGGTTGGAGAAAAAGAATAAGACTGTGCAGGTAATTTAAGGCAGGTGGTGCAAAGCCTTCCCTGGGATAGCAGAAGTGAGCGTCTGGGCAGAACAGTGCAAGCAATTCATCATGGAAACGATGCTGTTCCTCACCCCAGTCCCCTCCAGGAATAGACGACCACAGAAATACTGGAGGAAAGGGTCACTGTGTATGCAGCGTGGAAAGCTGTGGAATGCTTCAAACTGTGATGCTGTCTAGACCTGAAAGTCTGGACATTCCGATCCAGCTGCCATGCTCACAGACATGAGACATGGGGCTAAGTTCAAGAGCATCCATTCTGGTACCAAGCCTGAAGAGATGCAGGTCAGCTCTGGGCTATTCTACAAGCTAACTGGCATCCGCAGATCTGAGACTTGAAAGAAATTACCATGCCCAAAAGAAATCAATTTCGGAGCAAAAGATGGCTTTAAAGGGTTTGAAGCCTGGAGTGAGGCCTCTGTAACATTGTTAGGCTGTGAAACCACTGCCTTCAGGAACCACGCAGCTCAGCCACCAACGAAAGAAAAACAAGACCTGTTGTGCATGGCTTGGAGAAACTTTTTGTAGGTAAAGCAGCAAAGCTAAAATATTAAGTACCATTTTCTTTCCTCTGAGAAAGAAAGAAAAAGGCCTTGCTTATAGACACTAAATCAAGAGATCCCATTGGGTTCCTGGAAGCCATATATCCTGCCTTTCATTGTGGTCCTTGTTTGGGGTATTATACTGATACCTTGAGTTCTAGAAGGCACACCCGCTCTCTTTCTGGCACAGTGGCGATGTATCCACCACAGAAGCGTTTGAGGGGACATGGAGCTGGGGTGTGTGTGTGTGCGCGTGTATGTGTGTGTGTGTGTGTGTGTGTGTGCGTGCGTGCATGTGTGTGTGTGCGCAGAGGAAGACAGTGTTCTAAGGAAACCCTCAGTGGACAAAACAAGAATTTGGAGAAGGTTCAGCTGACAATATTTGAGTCGAGTCAGAAAAAAAAAATTGTTTCGTTTTCTTTTGCATTACCTCTCCAGTGTCTCAAAGCAAAAAGCAAGGAAAAAAATGGAGACTCTATTTAATGGTGAGCAGCAAGTGGCTTCCCTGACATTTATGCAGTACAATGTCACATAAAGGTTAAATGCTCCACAGACGTTATCTCGTTGGCTCCTCCCAGAAATCCTATGAACTAGACGTATTATCACGCCGTTTTGTAAGTGAAGAAAGCGAGGTTTGCAAAGCTTAAGCAACTATGTTCAAGGCTACACAGTTAGGAACTGGAGTCAGGACCCAGAGTCCACAGTATCTCAGTGCAGAGGCTGTGTATGACAGCCGCCGGCCTCAGGGTACTTTGAGTGGGAACTCCCCTTAAGGGTGACAGCTTCTGAGGCAGTCAGCAAGGGACACTTTATGGAAACCAGCAGTCAGTCCAGGGACTTATTTTTCCCTAAGTGTTAGACAATGGGAACGAGTACCTGGAAGGACGTCCGTCTGTCCCTCCTGCCTCTCCGCATCTGCTTTTCCAGTGCATGCCCCTGTATACGTGAACACTCTCTCCTCGCTTCTCTAGATTTTGATTGGAGCTGTCATCGCCATGGGCTCAGCCGACAGAGATGGCCGCCTACACCCAGGGGACGAGCTTGTCTACGTGGATGGGATCCCGGTGGCTGGCAAGACCCACCGCTATGTCATTGACCTCATGCACCACGCAGCCCGCAATGGGCAGGTTAACCTCACTGTGAGAAGAAAGGTGCCCTGTGGAGGTGTGTACTGTGGGGGGGGGGGGCAGTGAGGGAAACCCTGTGGAGGTGTGTACTGGGGGGGCAGTGAGGGGAACCCTGTGGAGGTGTGTACTGTGGGGGGGGGCAGTGAGGGGAACCCTGTGGAGGTGTGTACTGTGGGGGGGGGGGCAGTGAGGGGAACCCTGTGGAGGTGTGTACTGGGGGGGCAGTGAGGGGAACCCTGTGGAGGTGTGTACTGGGGGGGCAGTGAGGGGAACCCTGTGGAGGTGTGTACTGGGGGGGGCAGTGAGGGGAAACCTGTGGAGGTGTGTACTGGGGGGGTGCAGATGAACCCTGTGAAGGTGTGTACTGTGGAGGTGTGTACTACAGGGGGTGGGGGCAGCGAGGGGCACCCCGTGGAGGTGTGTACTGTGGGGGCAGCAGGGGGAGCTCTGTGGAGGTGTGTACTGTGGAAGGGAGCAGCAAGGGGAGCTCTGTGGAGGTGCATACTGTGGAGGTGTGTACTGGAGGGCAGCAGGGGAGCCCTGTGGAGATGTGGACTGTGGGGAACAGCAGGGGAACTCTGTGGAGGTATGTACGGTGGAGGTGTGTACTGTGGGGGGCAGCAAGGAGAGCTATGTGGAGGTGTGTACTGTGGAGGTGTGTACTGTGGAGGTGTGTACTGGGGAGGCAGCAGGGCAGCTCTGTGGAGGTGTGTACTGTGGAGGTGTGTACTGTGGAGGTGTGTACTGTGGAGGGGCAGCGAGGGGAGCTCTGTGGAGGTGTGTACTGTGGAGGTGTGTACTGTGGGGAACAGCAGGGGAACTCTGTGGAGGTATGTATGGTGGAGGTGTGTACTGTGGAGGTGTGTACTGGAGGGGCAGCAGGGCAGCTCTGTGGAGGTGTGTACTGTGGAGGTGTGTACTGTGGAGGGGCAGCGAGGGGAGCTCTGTGGAGGTATGTACTGTGGAGGTGTGTACTGTGGAGGTGTGTACTGTGGAGGGGCAGCGAGGGGAGCTCTGTGGAGGTGTGTACTGTGGAGGTGTGTACTGTGGAGGGGCAGCAGGGCAGCTCTGTGGAGGTGTGTACTGTGGAGGTGTGTACTGTGGGGGGCAGCGAGGGGAGCTCTGTGGAGGTGTGTACTGTGGAGGTGTGTAGTGCGGGGGGGGGGCTGCGAGGGATGGGAGGGAGGCAGTGTGATGCTCTAGGGAGATAAGTGGGGAACCATAAACAAACCTCAAATTGGTTTCTGTGTTATATAGGGAAAGAAACAAGCTAGGTGTTCTACAAGTAACTGTTTCCCAAAATGCAGCTTTCAACCGCGCTAATACAGGCTTTGAGGAGTACATTCCAAATGTAGTCATTAAAATTTCCCTGAGAAGCCTGGGGCTGGTTCAATTGTGTCTGCTCCGTGCTCTTTGGTACAGGCTTGTTATGAGGAAAACATTATAATAATGGAAAATAGGCCTTTTGAAAATGGTTCTCATTGTGTTTACAAACAAAAAAATCTACATCGTTTTTTATACGGAAATAAGGAAACCAAGATGGAAAATGAGCTTTCATTGTAGCTCCTGATAAAAGGTAACAACACACCTACCAGCCTATATGGGATCGACAGCTCTCATGCTGAGAAAACACAATTCACATAGCTCTAAGCTTATGAAACAGATAAATTAGAAGTAATTATTCCCTTTACAGCTATTTCCTTGGCTTCAAAAAGAACCCACCGAAGACATATACTTAAAAGTCAGCTCCTATATTCATAATATTTTCTCATTTGCTTCTCTTCATTATCAAGTCCCAGTGGAGAGTTCTTTTCCCAGGCGGCAAGAATGGTGTTGGCATTACAGATTTTTCCCTAAGACCTGATGAGACTTTGGTGAATCCCAGAAGCCAAAATCCCAGCCATGGCCCCTCACTCTCTGTCCCAGAAGCCCACTGGCCTATATCTCCTCAGCCCCCCAAACTCCTTCCTACAGACTCGATTCTAAAACTAGGATTGCGTCACAGATAAGGAGACTAAGGACCAAGAAATAATAGCTTGCCTAATAGTCCACAGGCAGTTAGCATCGATGCCAAGGTGGACTTATCTCTGGTGTCCGTCTTCACTTTTAAGGAATTATTGTAGAAATTATAGGAGCGGCGGGGCTGCGTCCCCCCTCACCGGGCCACCCACATGGCTAGCTTAGCTTATGCCCGAAATAATTACACGGACACTGTATTCTTTTTTTTTTTTTTGATTTTTCGAGACAGGGTTTCTCCGTAGCTTTTGGTTCCTGTCCTGGAACTAGCTCTTGTAGACCAGGCTGGCCTCGAACTCACAGAGATCCGCCTGCCTCTGCCTCCCAAGTGCTGGGATTAAAGGCGTGCGCCACCACCGCCCGGCTTGACCCATTATATCTAGCCTCTTCTCTGCTAACTCTCGCACCTGGACTAGCCCATTTCTTACAATCTGTGTAGCCCACGATTTGGCTTACCAGGAATGATCTTAACCTGCATCTGCCTGGAGTGGGAAAATCATGGCGACTCACTTCACTCAGCTTCTTCCTCCCAGCATTCTGTTCTGTTTACTCCACCCACCTAAGGGTGGGCCTATCAAGGGGCCTAGGCAGTTTCTTTATTCCTTAACCAATGAAATCAACAGATTGATATATGACACTCCCACATCAAATTATCAACTCCAAATTCCACTTTAAGAAACTATACCCCCTCCCAGAGACAAACCAAAGACGGGTCATTGATGGCTGTCACTCCCTAATCCTTCCATATGTGTTTGTATCTAACACCAGGACTTTTTAAAGGCCACCTGGTCATCACACGCTGTGGGTGAAAACAAAGCATTAAGGTTCAATACTTGGACTAAGTATTTTGTCTTCTTTGGGTCCCGTAGAAGTTAGCCTTTGTGCAGGGCAACCATTTCCAAAAGCAAGTCAGACGACTCCACAGACTTGGCCAGCAGAGACCACAACAGATCTCGCGCTGGATGGAGGCTTTGCTACAGGTGCCGTTTGTCTCCAAAATTCATGGCATACCACTTGACCCGGAGAAATAAAACACTTTGAATTACGCCTTCTCCTTGAGCGAGTGGCCAGGAAGGAGACAGTGCCTGCTTGGTTAGCATCTAACGGCCTCTCTTCCCTACAGAGTGATTTAAAAAAAATAATAAAGTTTGCTGTGCTATACATACTGCAACCTGAAGATAAATTAAAAAGATAACCGATTCATACGGAAATATACTGCAAAGTGAAAATCCAGTATAGCAGCATCATTTCATGCTCTCCTTGCCACTGGCTGATTATTGCAAATTAAATTTTGTTCTAATCAACCCAAGCTGTTGGAGTAAAGGCCCAATGTTGCACAAAGATAGTCCTGCCCTTTGTAAGGCCACGTGACTTCTGTAAAGTTCTCTTTGCTGCAGTTCTGGCCAGCTTCTCTCTGCTAGGCTTCCGAGAGCACTGGGAGTGCATTTAATTCTTGATAGCGTTCCGCTCCGCATTGCTCGCACTGTGAGAGATCCCGTGTTCATCTAGACGCCTCGAAAACACCATAGGCACTGGAAATTATTAAAGTCAAGACAGGATGCTTTGAGAGTTAAAAAAAAATGCCTTAAAACAAGGTAGAAGAAATCTACCAGGCATAGGAAAGCAAACTTCCTCTTATCTGCCATTTCTTCAAAGTGAAAAAGGACAAATTCCAGATGGATGTGACCAAGCCTGGCTTAGGATGGGAGGGTCCAGAGCTGGCAGGAAGTGAGCATTCAGTTCAGCAGAAACAAAGGCATAGGGAAAACATGGCTGGTGTATTTTCTCACAGCAACACCGTCTGGAGCCCAGGGAGCTGGGGGATGGTGCAGAGATTGCACCCCTCAATCTTACCCTGGCCTGGGCTTGAGCAGATACACCGCTTCTTGTGGGAATTTACACCACGGCATACAGCTAGGTTGGTAACATTGGGCAAAAATTAAATAACACAAAGCCTGCTCCAAATATTAAATTCTGAAAAACATGTACATGCTAAAAGCAGAAAGGCAAAATTCTTCAACTTCAAGCTAAGTCATCAAAAATAAGAAATAAATTGCTGAGTTAAAGAACAAGTGATTTAGTGAACCTCGAGCGTCTTTCCTAGGGAATCACAAGCACAAATCTTGTACATTGAACTAGTTTTGAGAGCTGTCTTATCCATATCACCAGCTCCAGTATTTGGTTACTTATTTTTTCCTCCCTAAATGATATTAAGAGAGTGGCTTTAATTACTGTGCCAAGAGTATAAATATTTATGTGTTTGGTAGCTCAGCACCGAGGTGTTTAACCTAATGACACGTTGTTTGGGATATCCACTCTTTGTCTGAGAGTAAGGCATCCCTGAGGAATCGAGAATGGATTAAACTAAGTTTTATGGCTTAATCAAAACAGGTTGCGGTCAGTCTCTATGCCATCGGCATCTTTCTTCCTCATCCAAGGAGAATTGAATCCTTGGCCCAGCGTGAAGGAAGGGGAGCCCCTCGGAAGCACTGTCAGATCAGCCCTCGGGCTTGGTCACCCTGAGTGAATTTCCTCATCCTTCCTGAGCATCTCGTCCATCTAGTAAGCCGTCTGCTTTGATGCATACAAACCAGCCCTGCCTACACAAACGCAGGCAAAGCCACACCCAGGGCTGCCCCATCCTGTCCAGGACTGCCCTGCTCCAGGGAGGTACTGAGGCTATCTATCTGCGTGGACACCATATCCCCGGTGTCAGGCGCTAGTCATGTGTGTGCCCCACGGTCCTAGCTCTGCTTCAAGGCAAGATACACCCCATTACAGTCTGGAGGCGGGCACAGTCCGTCTGGTTCACAGAATCCTCAAGTCCTGCTACGGAGAATGAGGTCCAGAGAGGAGATGAAGGATCTGGCTGAGGCCAAGGTCCTCTTAGATATATGGATTCCTCACCGAATGAGCACATGAATAAACTCAGTATTTGCAAGAGGCATTGGGAAGGTGTCAGGAACATGGTGACCCCAGACAACAGGCAGCCATGACCCAGCTCCAGAAAACCAAGAGAAATTGTAAATCCCAAGTCCTATCAGCTCTCCATATTTATAAACATTGATAATTAGGTTTAAGAAACAACGTAAGAAGTTTAAACCAACAATGAGCCGATACGAAGCAAGCCCCAATGGCAAATGTTCGCATCCAAGGCCTCCCACCCGCAGCCACCATCAGCCATCCCCAATCTCCCAAGGGAAGAATCTCTTGGAGTAAAGTGCCACCATGGTTTCCAGTAGCACCAGCGGGGACACCACAGAACCTAGCCTAAAACTTAACTTCGACTCGAGGAAACACTAAGTGACTGGATTTTGAGTGGCCGTGTGTATGAGCCAAAAGGCATTCGATACCCTAAGAGGTTGGTAATTCTTGAACGTGTGTGTGGTGTTGAGACACCTGGCCTTCTGTAGTATTAGAGCAACCATGTTGATAACTACATCACAGAGAGGTTTGAAAGGAAGGCAGAGAGAGAGCAGCTGAATTAGGAAGCATTTGATAGCAACCTTTCAAAGACAGCAGTGCTACCACACTCCAAGTGTCAGAGACCGGAGCAACCCTGGGAAGGCTCGACTTAAAGCATGCTCATTTTGCTGAAGACAAAAGGATGTTTCTCAAGAGCTTGGAAAGGGGTCCAGATGCAATAGGAAAGCACCCTGAGGGTGAATCTGACCCTTTCTATTACCCAAGGACCACTCGCATTGACTTAGGATTCTCTCGCTCTCTCTCTAGAAACCACGGTCTAGTCACTCCCAACCACTTACTGCAAAGACACATAATTTTTCTTTGTTGCTGATTTACTGACAACCACAGCTCTCAACTCCCCTTGAAATATGACAGCCAGAAAATGAGATCTCGCTTGTCATTGCCTGTGACATTTAGTTAGTGACTCGGTCCACTAACTCTGGAGATTTCCAACTTAATGCAGCAGCGTAATAATTGTTTGTTTTTCTTCTCCAAGACTATCTCTAATCACTTCATTTCCAACTTTCGCAAGGACTGCTAAAGGACGCGCGCTTCACCAAGGCAATAACAGCCCGACTTTGAAGGATGCTTTCCAGCAAGGGGGGGCGCATTTCACAGGGGGAAGCATGCAGTTCTAGCTCAGAGCAGGGAAAGGCGTGGACACGGACATGTCGTTCTTTCATGACCTCGGCGTGTTTCTCACAAATGAAAATTATCTTTTGGTCTTAAAGATTAATTAATTATATCTTAAAAACTCAGGTGCGTCAGATCGTAACAGTGCTGGCGTAAATCTCGGTCCTTCTGTAATTAGAAGAAACCAAGAGGGAAACGAGCCCTCCTCTCCCTTTAGCGGACATAATAAACTACCCTCAAAAGCTAATTAATTTTATAAGACCTTTGTATATTACTAACTAACATATTTGCATCATTTTCTTCAAAATTTTAACTGATTTAACGTGCTTCTCTTTTTCAGGGGAGGGGAGCACAGAAACACAGACAGGGTTTCTCTGTGTAGCCCTGGCTATCCTGAAACTCACTCTATAGACCAGGCTGGCCTTGCACTCACAGAGATCCTCCTGCCTCTGCCTCTCTTGTTCTGGGATTAAAGGTGGACATCCCCACCGCCCAACAATTTAATGCTACTTCTCATGTCTTGGTATATGAGTAAATGCCACTCTTTCTCTGAATTTCAGTATACAGAACATCTCCTGGATGTCTCTTTTCCCTCTGATGTCCTTATTTCAGAGTTGTTCATTGGCTCCCTATATCTCTAGCAAATACCTGAGACGAATCAGCTTACAGTGAGGACAGGTTTCTTTGGGGTCAGAGTTTCAGACATGACCCACTTGCCTTGGGCCTGTGCCAACACATGGTAATAGAAAGACATAAACAATTCCATATACAACAAAGACAAGGGGGAAGTGGGGCACTGGCATCCCACGATCTCCTTCCTGGATGCAACCCAAGAGCATAAGAACCAGCAAGCCCCCCTCCCAGTATATCTCCCTCCCAGTCACGCCACACTAACAAGGCTGGAACAGCAGCTTGTGATACTAACAGGATTCCCGAGACCTTCTGCCAACCGATTTTAACGTTTCACACAAGATGTGTCCCAGTATCCTAAAAAAGAGTCAACATCTACAGGCCCCATGAGAAACTGGGAACTATGGTCATTTCCTCTTATTATTCCATTTGACAGATATTTTTGGTACCCTGATGATTGATAAAAAGGAAGCGGAACAGTCCTGTTTCTCACCCCAGTTTCTAAGGAACGAGTCTACTCTTCTTATCCCGCTCCCTGCCAACACCTAGAGAAGGGAAAACGAGAAATACTTCTCGATGACAGACCAACTTCCATTTCAAAAATGGGCTTCTTGGGACTAGAGGCAGATGGCTCAGTGGTTAAAAGCACTGACTGCTCTTCCGGAGGACCTGGGTTCAATTCCCAGCACCCACATGGCAGCTAACAACCATGTGTTCCCAATTCCAGGGGTCCGTGCCCTCTTCTGACGGCCATGGACACTGAGCATGTATGTACACAGTGCACATGCATACATGCAGGTAAAACACCCCCACACACGAAATCGTAATTAAAGCCATGAACTAGCTTCTCTTTGTTCCCAATTTCCTGTCATATTGCCACGCAATTACGCTTGCTTCGTTTTTGAAGTCTTAGTTAGGTTTAGCTAATTAATTAAAAAAGTGTTTGTTGTAATACGGGATGCAAATTTAGAAAAAAGACTTCAAACACTCCGTTGAGATTCAACATTCACAATTTGTTAGCCTGATACTGGATTTGATCCAGAGGGTGCAAGCTAATTTTCAACGAAAACCTCAGTTGATTTATTGTTTTCCTTCAGACTACATTGTTGTGATGTGACTGATGACTGTCCTGTGAAATAATAAACAGACCACTTTTATTTAGAAGGAAAAGTCCAGTTCCCACTTAGATGGCGTTACAATAGAAGTGTGGCTATTGATTGTTTACTGAGACAGGGTTTCTCTGTGCAGCCCTGGCTGTCCTGAAACTCGCTTTGTAGATCAGGTTGGCCTCAAACTCACAGACATCCACCTGCCTCTGCCTCCCAAGTGCTGGGATTAAAGGCGTGCGCCACCACCACTGCTGGGTTAAACTGTGACTTAAAACAAAAACATGACAGCCAGGCGGTGGTGGCACAGGCCTTTAATCCCAGCACTCGGGAGGCAGAGGCAGGCGGATCTCTGTGAGTTCTAAGCCAGGCTAGCCAAGAGCTAGTTCCAGGACAGGCTCCGAAGCTACAGAGAAACCCTGTCTCAAAAAACAAAAGCAAACAAACAAACAAAAAATGACATTGGTCCCCTTTGTGCCGTCATCCTTGGGGTTGCTAGCCCCACTTCCAGGTACAGCAGAGTTTCCCAAAACTCAATAACTATGATTTCGATTCCTACGCCTGCTCTTCCCCAGACCTACTGTGCAAGAAATGAGTAGACGCTTCATGGGCAGGTCCTGAAGATGGGTGCTTTTCTCTTTGTTTTTTTTTTTTAACCTGTGTGTCTACATGCTAGAGTTCACAGGTATCCGGTGTGACGCAGGAGTGTGTGTGCCTCGGCACATACTTGCGGGATTAAGGGGACAGCCTCAGGCTTGTTCTCACCTTCCTCGTTGTTTGCAGCAGGGTCTCTCTGTGTTGTTTGCTGTTGTCTGCTCCAGCTGGCCAGAGAGCTTCTGGGGACTCGCCAATCTCTGTCCCCAGAAGCCTGCTCTAGCGTCTGCCTATAAATGAGTTCTGGAGGTTCAACTCAGATCCTCATGATTACACAGCAAGTACCTCATCCTCTTAGCCATCCCTCCCAGCCCCTTTATCAATTCTTTCAGTGAGTCTTATGCCTGTGATAATTTGGGATTCTGTCTACTCGTTTTCCCATCATCTTTAGTCTGTAACTATGCAACTAAGAGGCTAATATATAAAAGTTGTCTTGTCTCTGGGACTTGGAGTCATAACAAGAGAAAAACAAAAGCAAGTAGCAACCTCAGAGGAGGCTGATGGAGGTGGTTAAGAGTTGGGGGATAAAACTGGACTTTTTGAACATGGTGGACAATGAGGGCTGATGAGAAGCCAAAGACAATGGCACTGGGTTTTGATCCTACTTCATGTTTTGGCTTTGTGGGAGCCTAGCCAGTTTGGATGTTCACCTTCCTAGACCTGGATGGATGGGGGAGGACTTTGGACTTTCCACAGGGCAGGGAACCCTGACTGCTCTTCGGACTGGAGAGGGAGGGGGAGAGGAGTGGGGAGGGGGAGGAGAAGAGTGGGAGGAAGGGGAGGGAAATGGGATGCTGGGAGGAGGCGGGAATTTTTTTTTTCTTTCAATAAAAAAAAAGAGTTGGGGGAGGCTGATGCGGTGGGGGAACTGATAGGGTGGGAAGAGGCTAATGGTGGGAGTCTCCGTACTTTTGTGAAGACTAACAGCTGGTGAAGCCCTGGCGGACTAGAGATCTATAGCCCTTCAAACACCCTGCATTTCTAGAGGGAAGGTCAGCCGATCGCTCTTTGCGCCTGCTCCTTCTGAGTAATCCACTGAGTCCCTATGTACCATGGTATGTGTTTCAGGGGAGCCCTGCCCGGAGAATGGGAGGAGTCCAGGCTCCGTATCCACCCACCACAGCTCTCCACGCAGTGACTATGCCACCTACGCCAACAGCAACCACGCCGCCCCCAGCAGCAATGCCTCGCCGCCTGAAGGCTTTGCCTCGCACAGCCTGCAGACTAGCGATGTGGTCATTCACCGCAAGGAGAACGAAGGGTTCGGCTTTGTCATCATCAGCTCCCTCAACAGACCTGAGTCCGGAACCACCATAAGTAAGTGAATGGCTGCCCTGTGCTCGGATAAGGGGGTCTTACGTTTGTTTGTTCTAGTGATAGGGATAACAGAAGTCTAGATGAAAGAGCTATGGGTATACAGAGTGGCCTAAACGCCCCAGGCTAAGAGCACAAAGAAACGTAAGCCACCCTCAACACTGATTAGGTTGATGTCACTCACCTTAAGTTCAAGAAGGGTGCAAGACGACAACCACAGCTCCCCAAACCCTCAGCACTGTAAAAGCTGTTAGTTTATATGTAAGTAAAATAAAATAGAAAAGACTGAGGTGTGGTAGCGTGGTTGGGAGAGGAAGCGCGTAGCATTTTCGAGGGCGGGTGAGGGAATGTCTCTTCTGAGCGCTGTTTCATAGGATAAGCCAGGGGTGGAAACAACCTAGGAGGAGATTTTCAGACAGCAACCTTCCAATGAGAAGGAGTTCAGGATGAAGAAATATGCAGAAGCCTGGGGTGGCTGTGCGGAGTGTAAGCCAGAGACAATAGCAGAGATGCCACTTGGGAGTAGGCTAAACCCAGGTGGTACAAGCTTGCTATGCACGGGTAGCAAGTCCATTTGCATTCTATGTTGGCGGACTGGTGTGGGAGGTCCTTCTGTACATGTGTTGCTTTTATGGGTTAATGAATAAAGCTGCTTTGACCTATGGTAGGGCAGAATATAGCCAGGCTGGAAGAGAGAGAGAATAGGTGGAGTCAGAGTGCTGCGGAGGCAGAAAGACGCCCGGACCCTTACCGGTAGGCTGCAGCCTTGCGGTGATACACAGAATAATAGAAATGGGTTCATTTAAAATGTGAGAGTTAGTTAATAAGAAGCCTGAGCTAATAGGCCAAGCAGTGTTGTAATTAATAGAGTTTCTGTGTGATTATTCGGGTCTGGTCTGCCGGGAAACACTGGAGATGTCTCCTACAACGGACACTGGTGGAAGGTTGTGAAGAGTGGCTTGCCTTTTTTCTTAAAGATGCTTATATAAAATTAAATGGCAGTGGGGAGAAAGTAAAACTGGAAACACAGGACAGAGTTGGGAGGCTTTTTTAAAACCAGCCCGAGGCAGAGATTCTCGGGTCCTCCTCCGGGGCAGTAGCTACAGGCCGGAAATGGATTTGAAGTCAGTGGATTCTCCAATATTAATGTCCTGTGAGCCTATACAACGGGTGACAGAGGTCATCATTGTAGACGGTCTCTTGGGTCCCCTCCCCCTCTGCAGCAGCGTTCCAGGGCTTAGCTCACGACCGTAAATAAACAGAAATCAGAAGTGAGGACAGGAAAATACGTTATTTTTCATGTTCAAGTGCTTTGGCCCAAAATGCTATGGATGTATTTCACCTGAATGTAGAAGTGTTTAAATAATAGTAGTTTGTCCGTGCTCTATCCCTAAAATTCTCAGGAATTGTGGTTTCCAGTTTGTGTGAGGTAGAAAAGCATGCCAAGTGATACCAATAATTAAATAAGTAAGTAAATAAATAAATAGCTACCAGGAATTAATAAGAGCTCCTATGGTCAGGTTATGTTATCAGAAGCCCACCAGAAGGCTCGTGGCTAGGGAGGGTTGCCCTGTTTAGCATGAGCCTCAACAAATTCAAGGGAGAAAACCGCAGAGGTGTTAAATCTCAGCCAATACGCGCAGAGAACAAATTACATATGTCTGAAAGTACAGTTTCATTTCCCTGTTTCTTCCTGATAAGTCGCAGAAATAAATCTAGTCTTTAAGCATAAACTCAAAGCAGGAATCTGTCAGTACGATGGATTTACCAAGATTAAAAGGGACACAAGACTGAGGATTGTCGTGAATTATACAAACAGCCTCCCAACAGTTTACACTCGGGGAAATGTTCACAGGGAGCCTTTGTAGCTATCTCAAGACATTCAGATTGTTTATTGGGGCCGAATTCCTAGAGGACTGGGAGAAAAATATAAAGTATACTGCCGTCATGAAAATGCTAAGCATGCGGTTTAGGTCTCCACTGTATCTAAAGCGTAGCGGTTTTCTTTCTAAATGCATTAGGATATGTGTGGCGTGTTTTCTCTGCTGCAAATAAGGGCCATGCCTAAGCAGCTCTGGGAAAAGAACAGGTACTAATGCTTAGAATGAATATGAGCCTTTTTCTGTGTAGAGACTGACCTCAAAAAATATACTTCCAAACCACTTCAAGATGGTACGATTTTGCACCACCCTCGAGTATAGAAATAGAGTCTGTTAGCACATGAAGCCTCCTGGTTGCTGCCTCTTATTATATTTCTTTCTTTTCAACTTAAGAATTTCGGAACGCGGATTGGCCCCGTGCTGTGTGGCAAAGGCAGCTATCACACGGACAGCTATAGCATACTATATATCATACTATATAACATACTATAGCATGTTGTCATCTGCAGCACGCACCTAAGCGCTCTCTGGAGCTGAGGCTCTTTCTTGCTTCTGTCATAATTGTGTCCCTATTTTCAGAGAGAAAGGCTAAGTGCTCTGTGAATGGTAAAGGGCCATCCTTGGGCTCAGTGTTTCAGAGGTCGTTGGACTCCAAGGGTCTGAGACTGTGTGATGCTCTGTGTACTTCGGGGTCACAGTTGCTCCCCCACTTCCTGGGCTTGTGGTAATTTTCTTCTCCTGTCTTACCACAGCCCAACAAGCCTTAGCAATTCGTTGTGTTATCTCCTGCGGCTCCTGGAACCTTTTCGTTGGTGGACAAGAACCCCTTTGCATTTATTTGATGGGCAGATCATTACATGTAGGCAAGCAAGTGGCAAGGGGCTCGTAGCTCAGGTGCTGTGATCATACTGCTTGTTTAGAAAACGGGCGCTGTTATTAACTAGCCTTGGGACCACCAGGAAGTCATACGGCTTCCGTCTCCTTGATTATAAAGGAACGCTTGTTTCCGTCGCTTTGTCATGGGTTCCAGAGCAGGCTGGAGGTGGCTGGGTGGCCAAGAGAGACCACTGTAGGGCAGAGAAAGCTGCGGTGCCCAAGCCAGTGCCACTGAGGAATCTGCAGGAACTTCACGAGAACTCCAGGTTCCTATGCCAGACTTCCCGGGCCTTTAAACTGCAGAGCCATGAAAAATATCAAGCTTCCGACTCAAAGCCATGCCTTCCAAAGTCTCTCTGCAAACATCGTGTCTCCACTGAATATCATCACAGCAGGAAAGAGAGACGAAGAAGCCAGATGTAATTTTCCCTTCCCTGGGGACAGAGAAACCCCCTTCCATGCTTCTTCAGCCAAGACAACATTGTCAGCGACATGAGATGTTTAACTAGATAGGAAACTGTGACATGGGGTTTCTGGCTTGCTGGTTGCCTGACATTTAGTGGTGCTCTATACCAAAACGCTGTGTATTTAAAAAAAAAAATTAGTTCCTAAAACATAAGGAGGAAGTGTTCTTTGTATGAAGTAGTGAACTCAGAAACACATGTCTTCCCTTCAAGGCTGGTCCCCAGGGGGCTGAGCATCACTCTGAACTGGACAGATATTAAAAGCTTTCCACCTGTAGTGCAAGCGTCTCCTTCTTGACTTAAAGTGGCATTAAACAGCAGCCTGAGCATCTGTGTGCCATTATCAGAAGTATTACACTGTTTTCAGGACTTAAAATCTGATCTGAGAGGGGGAAAAATGTAGGTTTTTGACCAGAACTCTGGGTCAGAATGAACTAATAAGCAATTACAGATCAAATTCTTAGGAAGAATTTTAAAGATCTATACAGATACAAGTGTGTTAGCTTCCTCTTACTATGACAAAATATCTTTAGAAAAATCACAAATTAAAAAAAAAAAACAAATTTAGAAAATGTTTCCTGCTCAGAGGTCTTAGCCCATGGCGATTGGTTCCAGTGTTTTGGGGCCTGGAAAGAGACAGAACACTGTGGCAGAAGTGTTGATAAGAGAAGTTCTTCTCACGGAAGTTGGAAAGTAAAATTAAAAGGGGGTAGGGACCCTCCAAAAATTCCTTCAAGGACACAGCCCCAATGGCAGATTCCTTCTAGTTGGCCCCAACCCTCTTTTTTTTTTATTTCTTTGTGTATTTTAAGTATATGGGTGTTTTATCCTCATGAATGTCTACACACCAGAAAAAGGCATTAGATCCCATGGGGCTACAGTTATAGATAGTTGTGAGCCACTGTGTGAGTAGTGGGAATTGAACTCAGGACCTCTGGAAGAGCAGCCAGCATTCTTAACCACTGAGCCATCTCTCTAACCCCTGGGATAGAACTCTTAACGCAACACCCAGTAGCACCATAGGCTGGCATGCAAACCTTTTAGCATACGGACCTTAGGGGACATATACTATCAAAGCCAAACAGCAAAGATGTCCATTGTCATATTATTAATAAAATGAGAAAATGAAAATAATGTTAAAAGCTTCTCTCTTTTTACTTTCAATCTTTATTTTTATTTCATGTGAATTAGTGTTTTCCTTGCTTGTATGTCTGTGCACTGTGTGCATGTATGTCTGTGTACTACACGTATGTCTGTCCACTCCTGTTCCCACCTCTTTACTGATGTCACCACTGCCGTTCCCACCTCTGTACTGATGTCACCACTGCTGTTCCCACCTCTGTACTGATGTCATCTCCTGTAACTGGTATCTATTGGATGAGATGGAATTTTCTCATCACGTGATCAAGAGCTCCCCTCCCCAGAAGGAAAACAGTGGGGGTGTTCCACTCCAACCCAGCTGGCCCCAGAACCTAGCTGCAGCTACGACAGCTCTGCTAGTAGGTGAAGTGGCAATGGACCAATCACAGAGGGAACTCTGTGCAGCCTGATCCCCACCTAGCAAGACAGATCACACTATAAAGCGGGACAGTGGGAGCAGGGTCCCAGAGAACAAACCCCCTGCCACTTTTCTCCGCTGTCTCTACCCTGGGCGGCCTACCTGGTCCTAAGCATCTGAGTTACAAAGCTCTAGTCCTCTAAAGGACTAGGGGACCTGTGTCTGCTTTGAGACTCCTCTCGGTCTGGCACAGACTACCCCTGTTTGTCACTGAGGACCACGTGGCAATCATTACCTGGTCCTAACTGGGAGGATCTCGGTGACATGCTAGATCTCTTGGGAGAAAACAAGACTACGACTTCAAATCCCTTCCTCGTTTCTCCATCTTCACAAGCAAACCTTGTCAGTGCCACGTGTAAAAGCTGAATTGCTACGTTCTTTAGGAAGAGCATCCCAGCTAAGATCAAGAGGAATGGAGCCCAGAGATGCCGTCATCTTCTCAATCCTGAATATGACTAGCTTTTTTCCGAAATGAAAACCTGGCTGCCTGGGTCTTCTCATTATGCAGCTGGCGGACTGAGACATTTCGCCTTAATTGAGTGCTCTGACATGCGAACATGGAAGCGTTTATTAAAAAGCAGAAACACCACGCACACATTCTACTCTGGCGGCACCAACAGATGGAAAGACCCAGTTTTTAAGACAGTGGTCTGTGAAAGAAGCGGCGTCCTTATTTATTCTCAAGAAGAGGAGCCGTGCAGCCACGCAAAACACCTTTGCGTGCTCTCTGAGCGATTTGTTTTGTTGTTTTTTTTTTAAACTTCGAGCTAGTTTTTCTTATTGCTTGGAAGGAGCTTATCAGTCCTAAGTTTCTCCCACTAGGGACTCATCTCCACAAACATTTATTACTGGGTTCAAAGACTTCGCAGGAGCAGTGGAAGGCAGGTGTCTCAGTTGTCTCGAAAGCATGGGAAGGGGTGGTGGTGGCTGCTTCCTCTGGGCTTAAATCATACAGCTCCTTGCTGTTCGCAAGATAGTTCAAGGAATCCACAGCTGAGAGGCACCTGCGTACTTCGCTGGCAGGACCACGCTCCCGTGGGAAAATACCTGTTACTCTCACCCGCGATTCAAAGAATGCACATCAATTCTACTGAAGATACATTCCTACACACACACACACACACACAAACACACATTCTATTTGGGGACTTGTGTTGCAGTGTCTTCTCTGTAACTGTATTTTCTTCTCTTTTCCCAATGGCACACTACATCAGATATATCATAAAGCTGAGTGCACATATGGATTCATTTTAAAGAAGACCTTGTTATTTCAGGACACAATTGTCCCCTGGAGCTATCATACAGCTGTAGCAAAGGTTCCCATTTAGGTTGGTGTAAACACCACTTCTTCTGCAGGCCCAGCTTCCGCCAAAGACTCAGAGTGTGCCTCTGACCAAACTCCTACCATCCCATCCCAGATCCTGGTAAGAGCTCTCGTGAGGGACGGCCAATCATTTTGTAATTTAAGTTGCATTTGTTCCCAACTTAATTAATCTCCACACGTGGTTGGAGTCTTTTCTAAGGATTAATCAGCCCCCTTCCCTGAGTGCTGACGGAGGCGACTGGCCATTCTTAAGGTTTCCGTATTGCCAGAGGAAAGGGACTAGCCTAGCCCACGTGGCGATCTCATTTTCCAATCTGACCTCCTCAGATTGCTTTTCGTAGTCAGGCAAGGGTTTGCTCTACACACGTGCCCAGATGTGTGTTCCTGGTGAGTTCATTTGTTTTCAAGAGGGAGCCGGGTCAGGCCTTCTGCTCCAGGGGTCTTGCTCACAAAGGTTCACCATGAGAGTAGGTCCTCCAGAAATCAAGGACAGATACCCATTCGGAAGGCTTTTGATCTTGCAGTCTCCGGCACCAAGCAGTTGAAGTAATGTAAGAAAGAATGTCCTGACTGAAAAACATTCACTGGAATGGTCGTTAGATTTGCTAGATGAAAAGCAAGATGAAAAGTAGCCGCAATCCCACAGGCCCTGGACGAAACTGAAACATAGTTAAAACTAGTTCTCTAGGGAGAGTGGCGCCCCTACTCAGCTCCCATCAGTACTCACGCACGTTCTGGCTTTTGTCTCTTAGTTAAATGTAAATACATAACTATATTATCACCCTTGAGAGATGAAGGCAGATGCAAAGAGCTTAGATTGTGCTCACCCGGACATTGCTAATACCTGGCATGGAGTTCTAAACTAGCAAGAGAATCTTCTCCCATCCAGGAAATGTTCCCTCCTGCACATGGCCCTGACCCGTAGCCACTGGCATGTATAGCCAGTGTGTAGGCGTTACATCTTCAATTGTCTTCCATGTTAATAAGGCTAGATGGCCGCCCCTGTGATGGCTTGCTCCTCTCTGTAGCACTGAGTGTGGCCCTTATGTCTTTGTCTCTGCCTCCCTGTGTCCACCCCCTACTTAGCACACCTGATAGGCTCAGGTAACTGTCATACGCCATCAGGGGCTCTCATCCAGCTCTTGGATTCGTGCCAGGAATGAGGCCTTCCATGATCGCCCACACACAACCCCACCCTTGTCCCAGGGCTCACCAGTGTTCGTGTCCACTGCCGTCTGACTCTGTACAGATCTGTCTTTGTAAGGGACAGCCCATGTGGCTGTGGTGTCTCCCCTCCCTCCAGCTGCCACCTGGGAGAGTTCTACAGGTCTTGCCAAGCCCAGATTCAACAGCATTTCCTCTCCAGTAGTTCCCAGAGTCCTCTGGTAGTTCCCAGAGTCCTCCGCACACCGGTGCCTGCCTTACTCAACACCAATTGTTTCTATCTATCTATCTATCTATCTATCTATCTATCTATCTATATCTCTCTCTCCCCAAAACCTTTGTTCCCCTGCCTATTTCGCTTCTCTCCCTAGTTATTAAAGTTTGATTTCGATAGAGTAAAACTCTGAAATCCGTCATCCAAGTCTTAATGAGTAGATTGAGCTTTAAAGCTACTGCAGGAATGAAGTCAGCTGCACACACCTGAACCACTGATTTTTTTTTCTGTCCTATGATTTTTTTTTAATGACTCAATAGTTTTCCATCGTATGAATGTACCATGGTCAATCAGTCTTTAGTTGAGGGACATTTGGTTTATTTCCTGTTTGGAACAATCACAAAGCTGTTGTCGAGCATCTTTTTGTAAGTCTGTGTGAGAATGGTTTTCTATTTTAAAGAGGACATGTGAAGGGTGTTTCCATTTGGTAAATACTGAGGGTGGGACCGATAGATCATGGGACTCCTATTCCCAAGCCGCTTGGACAGGCCTTCCAGACACTTTCCATCTTTGAACTATATCTCCAGGCTTTTCTACCATGTGTTCATTCCATGTAGACCCATTAGCCATTCCAGAAGGCAGACAGCAGTATCTCACTTTGATTTTAAATTATTCTCTTTCCCTAAAGACCAACACCACTGAGGTCTTTTCATAGGCTTTTGCTGTCTATAGATCTTAGGTGAAGTGGAGTTTGCTCTCGGTCTCTTCCCTCTAGAGGATAATTGTCATTTTACCAGATGCCTTTGAGGACCCCTCAGCCCCTTTCCTCATTTCTCGCTTTAGAGAAATCAGAGTCGTTTTGCAATAACAGCCTCCTAAAATTATGACAGAAACAGAATGATTTGTAAAGTGTTTGGTTCAAAGTGAAAGCACATGCCGCTGCAGCACTGGAAAGATAAGTGATGGGAGAAAGTGCCTATAGGCAGGAAGCCAGCGTGGGCTAAACGGTGCGATGCTGTACAGAGAGATCAGGAGAGGAGAAGGACCACACGTGAGATGCTCTCCCTTGCCGACATAATTTATTTAACCACATGGAGGTCGTACTACAAATTCTTATCAAAGTTAATATATGATCACAATCTCTCGTCTCCCAAGCACTTTGCTTAGGGCTTTTTCATGTTTGGGGTCTTTTATTTTCCAGTCATGCAAAATTACATTATTTAAGGTAAAGTGCACTGAACCCTGTTGGAACTTTGGCTTCGGTGGGAAAAAAAACAACTGAAGAGCTAATAAATATTTATGTGATCTTGGGGCTAAGATATTGAAAAGGACAGCTGGCTCAGGAGGGATCATTTGCCTGGGTTCGTTTCTGTTTCCATTTACAATAGGAAAATATTGCAAGGAGTTTTTATCTGCCTCGGGGCTTGGGGGACTATGCGGGAGGCCGATATTGCACCTGATTGCTTTTGACATTTACCTATTGTAGCAGGGAAACCGTGTGAAGATAGCCAAGTGTCTTTTTACAAAGCACGGCTTCGGAGGCTGGGAAGGGGCGGGGGATGGCAGAGGAAGAATGCATGGCATCTGTAAAAATGAGAAACATGACTTATCAGCAGCACCTGCTTGTAGCCGTCAGCCATCCCTGCGGGGCCAGCTGAGAAATTACACAGAGCCAGGTATGTTGATGGGGGTGAAGACTCCAGTGCTTCCGAAGGCTAAAGATACGGAGGAGGGAAAGTGTGGTTCTTTGGACATTTTAACCCCGAGCCCACACTGATGAAGTGAAGTCGTGTGACATTTACCGAGCGCTGGGAAAGACATCAGCTGTCTGTGTCCCTCTCTTCCAGCGCCACGGGAGACACAGAATTGTTTTTAGTTTCACAATTATTTCACGTTTTTATTTCAAATAAAATCTCCAAGATCTCCAACTGGGGTCCCCAAAATCTAGTTGCAGCAACTGAATTAAGTTCTAAAAGATTCTCCATTTGCTGATTGTTGGTGGCAAAATGAAAATCCTTATCGCCTCTCGTCTCCTAGACCCCACTGTACTGTAGCAAAGGAGTGAGGGGAACAGGGTTGCCCGGAGTGGGCAGGGCAGGAGTGGGTGACTTTACAGTCAGAGAAGAGAAACAGAGGGAGGGAACATATACCCACTGTTCGTCTTAGTGCTCAGAACTTTAAAACCCCAGCACAAAATGCTACACAATCACCATGACCACTAGGTATGAATTTTTTTATATAAAGATCAGCAAGGGCCAGGCAGTGGTGGTGCACACCTTTAATCCCAGCATTCAGGAGGCAGGAGTAGACATATCTCTCTGAGTCCAAGGCCAGCCTGGTCTACAAGAGCTATTTCCAGGCATCTAGGGCTGTTACATAGAGAAACCCTGTCTTAAAAAAGAAATAAAATAAACAGAAAAGATCAGCAGGGCTGGTGAGGGGTTCAGATGGTGAAGGCACTTGCAGCCAAGCATGATGACTTGAGTTCAATCCCAGAGACCACACTGAGAAAGAATCTAGTTATCTCCAGCCATTTGTCCTTTGACTACACACAGCATCTTGTGGTGCATCTGTGTGCATGTGAACACACACAAACACACACACAGTAAGTAGATAGATAGATAGATAGATAGATAGATAGATAGATGATAGATAGACAGACAGATAGATACATAGATGATAGATAGATAGATATAGAGAGAAGATAGATAGATAGATAGATAGATAGATAGATAGATAGATAGATATAGAGAGATAGATGTTTAAGCAGTTTTAAGTAGGAAAGCAAGGGTTAGCAATGTGGCTGCATAGAGCCCTGAGTTTTGTGCCCAGCACCTCAAAACAATATTAGGGACAGAAAATAGCAAATAAACAATGATAACATAAGGACACAGTAAAAATAGAATCATCCTCATCAATTTTATCTGTTAGAATACCACATGCTGGAAATTTTTAATAAACAGACAAACTTTGAAACTTCTAAGGTCCCCTGTGATTCTGTCTAAAGTAGCATTATAACCACACATGAAAGCAGAATAGTAAGTATATTTTGAAAAAAAGAACAATATGGTTAAAGAAAGAATTCTTAGATACCTAAATTATCATGGCTACATTAAATTTTTTAGTATAAGCACTGGGAGATTAAAAGCTACATGAATTCTCAGATGAAACAGAGCAGAACAGAAGCGGGAAGTATGAGAGAAATGCTCAAAGAATTGCAGACCAGTTCCAGAGGCCTGTGTCTAATCAAGACTTCTAGAAAAGAGACCAGACGCAGTGGGAGTTAGGGGAGACCTGGCATGACGTGTGTCCCCAAGTTTCTAATGGAAACAGGTCCTCATGCCAACCACATCAAGGGCACTACAGCA
This sequence comes from Microtus oregoni, assembly GCF_018167655.1. NCBI lineage: Eukaryota > Metazoa > Chordata > Mammalia > Rodentia > Cricetidae > Microtus > Microtus oregoni. The sequence continues at coordinate 6,533,515 of NW_024543077.1, read as the reverse complement.
CACTTCAGTGCACAAAGGGTACAGACACAGTAGTTATTAAACCTCTTTCCCATGCCCCCAAAGGAAAGACAAGAAACAACAACAACAACAAAAAAAAAAAAACTCTTAATAGGTTGAGCCCAGTACAGTCATTTCTCGGTATCCATGGAGACTGTTTCCAGGCTCCTGTGCCATCAAACCCCACAGATGTTCAAGTCACTTACGTTATGAGGGATGGCCTCCATACATTTCCCATCATCAAATCACCTCTAGATTACTGACAACTCACAAATCAGTATCAAAGTTCTATAAATAGCTGTGATCTAATTTAGAAATAAGACAAAATACATACTGATAAGAACAGTCTGTGTGAGTTCAGTAAACATATGGCTTTTGTTTTTCAAAGTGTTTGATCCATGGGTTGGTGAATATATGAAGCAGAACCCAAGAACTAGGTGGACTACCTATAGCCACACTGAAGGCCAAATTAGAGAGAGAATCTGAAGATTCCTGAGGAAAGCTGGCTTTTATTCCAGAATTAATGTAGTTTCCTAAGCTGTAATTCATTGGATATGAAAAGGACATTTTCCAACATTAATTGAAGAAATCACTTTCTCTCATGTATGGTTCCTTAGAACACTGTTGTAGAGTTTGCTCTGAATTCCTCTAGTACTGGGCCTCCATGCCATGACCTGATCCATCGCAATCACCCTACAAAGCCCCCTCCACACACCATGAACAGGTGACTTTGGGAGCTAGTTTACTCCCCAGGAACTTAAAGGGATACATTTAACCCATAGTGAGACTACACCTCATCCATGCGGCTGCTGTGTGGGTCTTTAGGGCTGTATCACTGTGCTGGTATTCTTGTTTCGGTTGTTGCTCAGGATACAATTTGCTTTTCTTTGTAGGAAAGACATTCTTTCTTTCTTTCTTTTGGTGTTTCAAGACAGGGTTTCTCCATGTAGCCCTGGCTGTTCTGAAACTTGCTCTGTAGACCAGGCTGGCCTCGAATTCACAGAGATCCACCTGCCTCTACCTCCTGAGTGCTGGGATTCAATGTGTGCCCCACCACTGCCCAGCAAGAAAGAAATTCTTAATATTAAAAAATTACCTATATTTTCCATCATTTCCAAACTAGTTTGCTGTTTGGCTCGCAAATCTTGCTAAAAGTCATAGCTTTATCTGCTGAAACAACTTGGGGCAGACAGCACAGAGTGGCAGCTTCTACCCCTAGACTGGAATGGTAGGGTTGTCAGTCTTACTGAATGATGAAAATAAAATGCCTTTTTTTTTTTTTTTGCCTGTGGCTTTGAGTAAAAGTGTAAAAGTTGTGAGTAAGAATGTTATTTGGATCAGTAGCACCAAATTTTCTATTGCCCCATTTAGACCAAAACAATTGTAAAAGGATATCCCAGATGCCTAGGAGTTAGTGAAGTCATTTTTAGGGATATTGAGAGAAACAATGATACCTCTGTAGAAGAAAAAGCACCTCTTTTGCCGGTCTCTGTGTCCAGTTCCCCCATGCCTCATCAATGTCTACACAGAGGTTTCCTTGGTTCTTAACCCCGTAGTCTCTGGACATATTGTCAGACTCTAAAGACATAGGATCAAAAAACACTTAAGCTTCTTGAAGTATGCATTGCTTTCATTTGGTGTATGCTAGCCTACCTAGACATAGTTCCAGAAGACCATCTGCTCCGCAGAGATCCAGTAGTGAGATGCTTGTTATGTAAGAGGAAATTTCACAATGAGATAAGAGAGGTAATGTCGTAGGCTTGTTAAATTGTTATGTGAAGAATAAAGGATTAATTGTGGAAGCGGCGAGAGTCCTGGGCATCATATCTGGAACTGTGTGTATGACACACATACATCCACCACCAAACTCTACTCCTAAACCCAAAAATACTTGAAAGCATTAATAGAAACTAGCTGAACCACCTTTCCTTGGGATATGCATCATAACGAGAAACGCAGCCATCAAAGTCTTTGCTCTTTTCTTGGCCCTCACCTTTCTGGTGGTTTTTCTCAATTACCTACTCCGTTGCAGACAGTGAGACAGTGGTGTTGCAAAAACAGAATACACTGTGGACATAGCTACATAGGATCAATTATACATTCTCAGAGCCCGGTATAACATAAAAATGTAGGGTTCTTCCTCAAAAATTACTGCGTACCCAGATGAAAACAGCGGGCCATTAAGCCAACTACCAGGCTTTCTGACTGTGGGGACCCTGGAGAGGGCAAAGGTCACACACTCATGGAACCAAGCGTCTATAGTCCTGTCAGATCTTTCCAAATACCAGAACCATTTCAAGCCAATTTGATGACCTCAGCTGGAGAGCTATGCCACATTTTCTCACCATTTCCAATTCAATGACATCTCTTCCGATCATCGATTCATTTTCAATACTTAGCTGAAAATCCTCTTATATTTTTGGTTGTGAGCCTAGCCTTTAACGGCTGAGCCTTCTCTCCAGCCTGAAAGTACTCCTTTAAATGATGAAAAGTAAATGTGTTAGTGGTAGCGTGTACCTAAGGAATGTGTCTCTCTGGCCATATAATGGCTATTTTCTATAGGATCTTTTCACCCATGTGAGCATGAGTTCTATTGGGTTCTCACATTATCAGTAATAGGCATTCTTCCCATTCCTCTGTATGACCATCTGCCCATGACCAACTTCAGGGTAACTAAACCATTCAGTCACAGGAAAATGCCTCACGGGTGCTGGGGAATAACACAGTCCTTAAAACAGCAGCTGCTCCGTGCAGGGTTTGTAAATCAGTTGGCTATGAATTTCAGGGAAGATGTTTTCGGTTTTGGCAAACTGCTTTTCACGGACTTCTAGAAGAAAATAAGCCACATGGGCAACTTTTTCTTAATTTTACCATTAAAATGTTTTAGTTAAAAAAAAATGCTTTCCCCTTTTCTTCAGTCCCTGATGACCAAGAAAAAAACTCTTTCAGAGGACACTGACCACTCTTCAGGAGAGGACACCAGATGGATGAACTTGTCATAACGCTATACACTGTCCCAGGGCTTCTAGAAAGAAGAAAAGGGATACAGGGAAGGGAAACACTGGGTTCATGTTTTTGGAGATAGAAAAACCTATCAAAGTCTTCACATGATCAGCCTCTATTCCCTCAGGCTTCTCAGACAGGGAATAGACAAAGCATCTCTCCTTTGCCGGCCCCCATCCTGGAATTGATGGGCCCCCTTCCCTTTGCTGTTGGGAGCTTTCCTCTAGAGGAAGTTCAGCTTACCATGGGACACTCCTACCTCCTCCCCAGAGCCACCTGGTGTTTCCTCACTGCTCTGAGGCCACACTGGGACCTACTACTTCACCCCTCCTCTTTCTTTCGTCTTTCTGCACACAACCTTCACTATGGGCTTGCTATTTAGTCATTGTTTTAAATATTTTTATGCTTCTCTGTGGTCTCCCCAACATGCCTGACTTTCTTGAGGGCAAATCCATGTGCTGTTATGTTTTCTTCTCCAAAGAGCCTTGCACAGTAACTGTTTCTTAGAAAATGCTGTGGTAGATGTGTGTTGGTGGATGTAGCTATTTTCCTGCCCCAGCCCACAATTTCAAAGCCATACGATCAATACTTTTCATAGCTTAGCAAAAGAAAAATGATGGAAGTCACCCAGTATTTAAAAAAAAATTATCAGGCCATAGATTCCTTGGCTTCTTCAAGCTAAGTTTCACCTTCGCTAATTAGTAGATTGTGAAGTAATGTCAGCTTTTGGCATTGATTGCCTTTGAAGTATCTGTTTGTCACGCTCTTTTTAGAGCTATCTTGATTGATGCAAATTCCACTTCTGCTGTCGAATGCTGTCCTCCATATACGAGGCCACTCTGTGGGACTTGCTAACAAGGAGATAATTAAATGTAAATAGCAGGGGCAAGCTTTCCTTGCTCTGAGGTGAAAGACACCCAAGCAATCTGTGATGGAAATACTGCAATAATGACAGAGGAGAATGGGGATGGGGGAAGGATCTAATCACCTCTTCTCCCAGGATTCCAGCAAAGGAAGAAAAATGGCTGAGCGTGGTGGCACATGCCTGTAACCCCAGCCCTCTGGAAGTGAGGCCAGCCTGGGGCTGCAGGGAGCTCCAAGCCGACCTGGGAAACTTATCAAGACCCCACCTCAAACAAATGACTGGATAAATACATTTCGAGCACACAACCAATCAACAGATGACAAGGTCTACAGGTGGTCATGCTGCCATCGTCATGGAAACCGACCTAAGGCAGCACTCAGCCGAATTCATCGAATAACTCAGCCTTCTTAGATGAAGGATTGGAGAAAGCCTGAGTTGGCCATACGGAGATCCAGTAAGGAGCCAAGCAAAGGAGAAGGAACAGCATTGTCTCCTGCGGTGATGTTGCTGGAGACCCAGGACCTTGGCCTTTAGATCTCACTATGAAGAGAACTTTGGCCAAGAGTCTTTTTCTGAATATTCCTAAGACAAATGTTACGGTATTCCAGGCAATGGCAAAACAGGTGCCTCACCCCTGGGAGAGTACAGATTGTATTGCCAAGACATTGGTATGGGATAAATGAGAGATGCATTTTTTTTCTCTATAATTTAGAGTCTTCAGTTAAAATTCCTATCTACCGACATATCATCTCTTACCCTATGTCAATATGTCCAAAACCAAATGATGCCCTGTGGCTTCCCCCCAATATCTGGGTACCCTAAACACGCCACGGCAGGAAGACTGATGGAGAGGCTTGATCTATGTCGCCTCTCACCAGACGATGTCTCCGAGACACGCCTCTAAATGGACTGCACACTCACAACTACCCTAGTCATTGGTTCTAGGAGAATTAATAAATGCCGTTCATCCCTGTGGTAGACACCAAGGTCAGGACGTCTTTGCTGTTCTGTAATTCTATCAGTATCACACAAAAGGCATGGGATGGAGAGTGGGGGTCGCTCTACTGACCTTACCTCTGAGCAAATGGGACTATGTCTTGTTCCAGGAGAGAATCTCCTTTGGAAGCACCCTTGTCAAAGACTTGTCTTACATCAGAACGCACTTGTATAAGAAGCGGAATTGACAACAAAGGAAAGTGAGGCTGGAGCAGCTGCCAAGAGGCTGACATAGAATTTGTTTCCGTTTCAGGGTTTTTTTTTTTCTTTCCCTTTAACATTACTCTGACTACTGAAAGAAAGTTAAATTGCTGTGTTCATCTGGAGATTTCAGGCAGCAAGGCTTTCAACGCTCAGATAAGTCATCCCCCTGTCCCTGGTGGAGTAAGTGCTTCTGATCCCACAGACCCATCAGAAAGGAAGCACTCCAAGGTTTGATGGCACAGGCAAGGACTGCAGGGCTGGATTTGACCCTAGCATGTTTTTTTTAACAGAAAAATATGCTTGATTGCTGTGCTGTAAGGAACTGAAATAACGGCTCTGAGAGGTACTTGGAGACTAAGAACAGCCTTGGGTTGTTTACTTCGTTGTTGTTGAGTACACAGAATTGCGGGGAGGAGACTGTATTTGGAAACACTTGGGATTTCATGCCCAGTAAATTCCAGGTGACACGGCAGAGCCGAGGAAAAAAGAGGGGAGCAGTAAGTCAAAACAGAAAACCAGCCAGCCGAGCACCAAGCACTGTTTGTCCGTGTCCTTCGGTATACTTTTGAATTTCATTTAAAAAAAAAAAAAGTCAGCGATTTTCATACCCCGCCCCCAAATTTCTTCAAGCAAAGAAATGGCAAGGCGATGTGAAGTCTTAACTGAGCAGGATCTGGGGCTACCAGGTTTTCCTTTCTCTCTTCCTGTCTCACGGGACTTGGATCACACACACACACACACACACACACACACACACACACGCGCGCGCGCGCGCGCGCGCGCGCGCGCGGTTCAAGGACAGTCTGGCTTCCACCCTCCCCTGCGTCCGCACTGCACGTGCGCGGTTTGAGTCCTAGCCCAGAGGCAGGGTACAGTTCCAGATAAAAGCACAGGCTGATGCTCAAGGTGAGCTATAGGTTAGAGGTCGGATATCAGAAAAAGCCAAGAGGCAGAGCGGTAGATTCACCGAGATCTCTGATTGCTTGACTCCAGGTCGCTGGGGCTCGGAGCCCCGTTTGCCGTTTGTGACCTTGAACAAATTACTAAGCGCTATCTGCTTTCTATCCGTTTCTTCCACTGCAAATTCATAATAATATCAGTTACTTAATAGGATTTAAGGGCTACATTATGCACATCTTAATTTAAATACAGCGATATGGATAAGTAACTTTTAAATTAAATGTTAAATTTTAATGCTAATGTTAAATAAATAAACGTTAAGTAAAAATTAAATTTATATATTAAATAAATGAATATCATTTAATGAAGTGCTTGCCCCGTGTTAGGAAGTACTCAAAAGAGGTAGAAGGAATGGTTATTAGCCCTCAATAAACACGAAAGTAGATACGCAAGGGATCCACGCTGCACTGATTTTTCTTTGAATAATAAACTAGTAGCTCCAAGTTGGTATTTTCCACAAAAATGGGCAAGGGTTTTGATGGGAAATCAGAGAAAGGCAGACTGGGCCTCCTCAGTGTCCACCCACTCCCTGAAGCACATCGTGTTGTCTTAAACGAAGTCGTTTCCCTGCGATGCTCGGAAGATGGTACTCTTCAAGTTCCTTTGGTTTTCTTTTTTACAAGTTATCCTGTATCATGAGAAATTACATCAGGGCGCTCATACATGCATGCGTGCATGTGCGTGCCCACGCACACACACACGTTATGCATGCACAAACGATTACGTAGGAAAGATTTGAGAGGAAACAGTAATAAAAAGAATGGTAGTTAATCCTTAAGGACCAGGCACTGTTCTACTGGCCACCAACATATGACTCTTCATCTAGGTCTCAGAACTTCTGTGAGGCCAGTGATGTTGTTATCACAATAATAGTTGAGGAAAAGTTAAGAGCTCTTAGGCAACTTCCCAGAGATTGCGGGATAGATGACAATATACACATTTAGGGGCGAGAAAGCCAGACTATTTATGGATCATTCCAAGAACTGTTCGGTATGGGAAGGGGAAAACAGCAGAAAAAAAGAAAAGAAAAGAAAATTCTCCCCTTAGTTATGGCTGAAACCCAAGCACCTTTCAATATCTACATTTTTTTACACTTATTCCTTTTAGTTCACGTGTGTGTGCCTCTGTGTGTGTGCGCGTGTGCACGTGTGTGTATGTGTGTGTGCAAGTGTACTGTGGAGATGTGAGGACAACTCCCCAGAGCCAGATCATTCTTACTGCCTTGTGAGATCTGGAGATTAATCCCAAGCCCTCGGTCGGGCAAGGACCTCTACCTGGTGAGCCACCTCGCTGGTCCCCTGTATTATTAGTTTTGAATCAGTAATTGTTCTAATTACATTTCTGCCTGGAAAATCATCATTAGTAAACTCTAAATAGTGCTCTCCTGATTAAACACATTAGTGCTTATGGTAAATAAAAATGAGCTTGGGCTGAAACATAATTGAGTTTCACTTCGGGGACACAAACTTGGCCGATATTTTTCTGTGCTCTTTGTAACCTTTCTGAGGAGAAGAGTGAGCAAGGTCCTAGCTCCTTAACTCGCTAACTGTCCTTCCTCTCCGTGGTTATTAGCTTAAAATTCCGCCCCTCACTCTAACACATGCAACCGAACTAAGAGCTCAAGGTGTAGACTTCCTTAGAGAATCTGAACCATGGGCTGCATCTGTTGGAGGAGGGCCTGCTTGTTTGTCCCGGCCGCCCAGAACCGAAATAACCACACAGAAACTATATTAATTACAGCACTGCTTGACCCATTAGCTCTAGCTTCTTATTGGCTAACTCCTGCATCTTATTTTAACCCATATCCATTATGTGGTGATCTTCGTATCACCACATGGCAGTGGCTTACCAGTTAAAGTTTCAGCATGTCTATCTCTGGCACCAGCGGATCCATGGCATCTCCTGACCCGGCCTTTTTCCTCCCAGCATTCAGTTTAGTTTTCCCCGCCTAGCTCTGTTGCCCTATTGCTCTGCTATAGGCAGAAAGCGGTTCCTTTATTCATTAACCAATCAAAGCAACGCGTAGACAGAAGGGCCTGCCACACTGTGCATCCTTCTGTTTGTACACACTAGCTCAGTTCTTTGACGTGACATACTGACGCTGTGGACTATGGAGATCTGAGCCCAGGCACAGCAGCCTTGGTATGCAGTCTCATCCACACTGAATCTCAGTCACCCTGCTAGAGAAACATGCATCCCATCTGCCTGGCTCTTCTCAAACATATACATTAAAGATGAAAGTAAAGTGTGTCAAGGTATTGCATAAAAGGTATATCAACGCTAAACCTCTTGCAGTATTTTAATATCTCAGCAGTTATATCTTCTGGCTAATGAGTGTCATTGTTTAAGGGGTCAAGTCTCTGTTTTTTTTTTTCTTGTGACCCTTAAAATTGTATCTTTTCCACCAATGGCATCTTAGATTTGATGAACCCCATTGCACTGTTGACATTAGTGTGTTCTCAGGAACACTCGTGAAGTGGAAAGGACAGAATGACAGAGAACGTGCTGCCCTTAAACTAAATCACAGCCGACTAAAGGAAGTTCTGTCCCTTTGCCAGGGAGCTGCTCCCTGGATTAGTGGGTGCTTCCGGATTTCCCTTTTTCCTCCTGTCAGTGAGATGGCGATCTCTATTAAGTTCCCATCACTTATTGTACCTCCCAGAAGCCGTACCACTGCCTCTCAGTTTGAGCTTTTGCACACTCTTCTACACACTGGTATAAGCTGAACTCTCCCAAGAAGCTGCCTAGAAATTCATGGTCCTTGTTTCCTGCCTCGACATTCAGATTCTGATGCTTGGATAAGGCATGGAGAGTTTGTAGTTGGTGCTCAGATGGGTTTGAGAACCTCTGTTCTTTGGATTTAGAGTTGGCCTGTCTCTCTCTACAAAGGACTTGGTTTAAGGGGCGTTGGTCTCAGTAGTATTCACGGAACCACATTATTAGAAATGGTTGTTGTTCAAAAAGATGGAGACACCGACGAAGGAAAGAATTCTGACATTGCGTTTCTTGTCTTAGGCAGGACTGAAAGATAGAACATATCCTGGTGATGTCCCTGACACCTATTTCTGTTGGGGTTTTTTTAGCCGTGCCCCATAAAATCGGACGCATCATTGACGGGAGTCCTGCAGATCGCTGTGCAAAGCTAAAAGTGGGAGACCGGATCTTAGCAGTCAACGGCCAGTCTATCGTCAACATGCCTCACGCCGACATAGTGAAGCTCGTCAAGGATGCGGGCCTTAGCGTCACCCTTCGCATCATCCCTCAGGAGGGTGAGTACCTGAGGTGGCCTTGCGGAGGGGCAGTCAGATGGCAGACAGACTCACCTGCCCGGCTCCTGGAGCCCACCCATTGACATCAGAGCACAGTCCACGTGTGCAGGTTGACGGCCACTTCCACTTTCCCCAGACTCACACCCACCGGCTTCATTTAGAAATAAACTTTGTGGTGCTGCGTACTCAGTAGAATGAATCCCGAGACTCGGGGCTATGAGAGCCCCCCCTAGGGCCTCAGGCATGCTAGTTTTGTGGAGATCTAAAAGCAGAACTCACTCAATCCATCAGGTAACAATACAGACCTGAAAGGAAAACCAAGGCAGTGGAGGGATGCTTGCTCATGTTAGTAATTCATCTCTAGAAAAGTCTTCAAAGTCAGATTGATTTTGAAATGCCTAGGGAAGTTTTAGCTTTGCAATCCAAAGAGAGCTCATTTAGGAAATGTTGCATCTGATAAGATTGTAAAGTTCCCACTTAGTCATTGAATTTCTCTGTACAAGCTCCCCCCCAGCATCTGACAGTTTTGGAACAGTGAACAACCCACACTCACAACTGAGGCCCGTCTGCATTCTTTCATGATTTCCATGCACAGGAGGCTGATTGCTGGCTCATCAATGGAACTGAAAAGGTTCATCTCTGGAGTTCAATGATGAGTAGCCATGTTGTCCCCTCCAGGGGCTGATGGAGCTCACTGAGCAGCCATGGGTCCCCTTCAGGGGCTGATGGAGCAGCCATGGGTCCCCTCCAGGGGCTGATGGAGCTCACTGATGAGCAGCTATGGGTCCCCTCCAGGGGTTGAAGGGCTTACTTTGCATTTTTTATTTGACTCAGTCCCCTGCCAATTCCATTATAGGGCTATCAGATATATGGCAGAGTAGCCAGCCTCCTGAATTTAATTATAAATCAGGAGCTCCCAACTAAGGTGATTTCAGGTCCTTGGGGGATAATACTTGGTACTGTCTAGAGACAGTTTTGACTGTCTTGATTGGGGTGAGGAAATGACTGCCATCTACTGAACAGAGATCACAGAGGCCTCTACACTTCCTGGAATGCTCGGGACAACGCCCCATAGCAAAGAATTATCTGACCCGGATGTGAAGAATGTCAAGGGTGAGAGACCCTAATAAAAACGGAGATGATTTTAAGACATTTGAACTGTAAGGGAAGACAAAAAAGGGGGTTTATATCAGAAAGCAAATAGGCCACCTGCCCTCGTTACCCAGCTACAAGACAAACAGACAGACATACAGACAGACAGATGATAAGGGCTGTAGTTTTAGCCTGTTGTCTGAAGGCACCAGTCTGTATAAGACAGTCAGTGGAAATGAACTGTAAGCAGGACCGTCTGCTACAAACAGGACTTCTCTGCCCTCCCGTCTGGAGGGTTGGTCCTGCCTTTACTTTAATGTGTGAAGGTTGGATCTGTTGACTTTTTATGTTGTTGAGGTAAGAAAACACCAAGAAGCAGTTTTTGAATAGCCTCATGAATTTCCCTATGTGTGGAGTCCTTTTTTCCTTCTGGAGATCCTTGAGTACAGAGGGCTCTTAGTGAGCCTGCCCAGGGGCCAGAGAAGAGATGGTAACAGTGTTTCAGCTTCTATAGCTAGCTTCCTGTCCACACGCTGGAAGCCTGGTAGACTTGGGCTGGGTGTGGTGGCACACACCCCACAACCCAGCTCCTTGGCAGGTGGAGCAAAGACCACCTCTTTGGAATCAGCTGGGCTACAGAGTGAACCTGTGTCTAAAGGAAAGAGAGAGATGTCTTAAACAGCCAAAAGGTGTTAGCTAGAACATGGTCTCTCAGCAGTAATTTGAATATTTCACCTTGTCCCTTTGAGTTGTGTTCTCATAGTTTTAGTACGTTGTTTCTACTTTGGTTTGTTTGTTTTGGTGAGCTTTCCTCCCACAAAATGACAAGACTGTTCATAACTTTACTCGGCAAAGACTGTAGTTAATAAAAGAAGACTCCTTCTTCCAGGAATGCCGTGGACCTTGGTAAGACTAACCTGCTAGTGGAAAGCCCGGCAGAAACTGAAACGGCCGAGGCCTGCAAGCATTCAAGCAGGCAATGAGCCCCAACCTCTCTTTACTTCTTGCCCCTGATCAGATGCCAACCTGACCACATCTGTTGCCTTGGTTCCCATCAGAGCTCAACAGTCCAGTATCCGCACCCAGCTCAGAGAAGCAGAGTCCCATGGCCCAGCAGCACAGCCCTCTGGCCCAGCCGAGCCCAGCCACCCCCAACAGCCCTGTTGCCCAGCCAGCTCCTCCTCAACCTCTTCAGCTGCAAGGACATGAAAACAGGTAACGTTTCCTCTGACTCTTCTGACTCTGAGAGGCAGAAAGAGCGTGCCGGGGAGACAGTTCAGGACTGAGCAGGGAGAGGTTTTCCCACAGCTGAAATTACTGCGTGTAATTTTGTGTGGTTTCAGAGGGGAGTTGAGTTGATTGTTTCATTAGCAGCTATAATTCAACATCGGCCCTGCGAGTAGAGAAGCTTCTCTTCAGAAATGCTGGAGCCGTGGCAGATGAGTTGGGGTTAACTAACTGAGAGCATCAAGGAGCTTCTAGAATGAGAACACAGGCCAAGGTCCTCTGGCAGGAGAGAGAACCTCCTAAGCATGAAGGACAGAAGCCAGGCCAGGGTTGCTGTGGAATAGGGTTTGGGGGAGCTAGAGATGAGCCCACAGAGGGTGACAAGCCAACTCCAAGGCCCTGGCAAAGCATATTGAAAGTCCTCACATTTGTCCTGATAGAGTGGGGAGCTTCTATTGGTTTCAGGCTGGCAGGTGACATCTCTGGATTCTCTTCTCAGAAATTCTCACTCGTCCCTCCATAGAGCTGACTGATAGCTGGCAGGGTAAAAGAGACTGAGAGTGGAAATATGGCTGCAGAAAAGCACTGAGCCATAAACATGGTACCCTGAAGCATGATGGCAGGGCAAAGGGGAGGAGATGCAGATGGACTCTGAACCAGTTGTGACTGTCCGCTTTCCACCAATTGAGCGAGACCCCCCAGTCTAACGAGTGATCCATCCCATACGGGGAGCCTCCTGAGCTCATGAGGGAATAAGGTCCTTTGCACCTCTAGACGACAGGAATAGCATATAAAAATGTCTTACAGTGACTTCTATGTAGCAGAGCGCCCAGCTTGTGTTGAGCCATTAAACAAATGAGGAAGGATGTGTCCCCATGTTTCCCTTCCTTCCAATGGGAGAAAAACAAAACATACCTGAATGTAAATACCTCGTTAGCCTTACGATTCCAGCATTTTCTGAACAGCTGCTTTTCATGCCCACCCCATGTCAGTGGGGTGGAGTAAGACTCCTTTTGATTTCCAGACCCCTGACTCCATCACTCAGACCATCTCAGAACAAGGATTTTCCCCGTCTCACATTCCATAAGACCCACTCTGTTATGATTTTCATGTGTGCTTTCGTGGAAAAGTGACCATCTTAGCTGCTTATGGTTTTTTATTTTTTTTCTAATAGTTTTTATTGAGCTATATATTTTTCTCCACTTCCCTCCTATCCTCTCCTCTCCCCTTCTACCCTCCTCCATGGTCCTCCTATTCCCAATTTACTAAGGAGATCTTATCTTTTTCTACTTCCCATGTAGATTAGATCCATGGATGTCCCTCTTAGGGTCCTCATTGTTGTCTACGTTCCCTGGGATTGTGAATTGTAGGCTATTTTTTCTTTGCTTTATGTCTAAAAGTCACATATGAGTGAGTACATAATATATTTGTCTTCCTAGGTTTGGGTTACCTCACTCAATATGATGCTTTCTAGATCCATCCATTTGACCACAAATTTCAAGATATCATTGTTTTCTTTCTGCCGTATAGTACTCCATTGTGTAAATGTACCACATTTTCCTTATCCATTCTTTGGTCGAGGGGCATTTAGGTTGTTTTCAGGTTCTGGCTATGACAAACAATGCAGCTATGAACATAGTTGAGCACATGTCCTAGTGATACAATTGAGCATCCTTTGGATATATACCCAAAAGTGGTACTGTTGGGTCTTGAGGAAGGTTGTTTCCTAATTTTCTGAGAAATCGGCACAGTGACATCCAAAGGGGCTGTACCAGTTTGCATTCCCACCAACAATGGAGGAGTGTTCCCTTTACCCCACATCCTCTCCAGCATAAGTTGTCAAGAGTGTTTTTGATCTTGGCCATTCTGACAAGTGTAAGATGGAATCTCAGAGCTGTTTTGACTTGCATTTCTCTGATGGCTAAGGATGTTGAGCGTTTCCTTAAGTGTCTTTCAGCCATTTTAGATACATCTGTTGAGACTTCTCTGTTTAGGTCTGTACCCAATTTTATTATTGGATTATTTGTTCTTCTGATGACCAATTTCTTGAGTTCTTTGTATATTTTGGAGATCAGACCTCTGTCTGATGTGGAGTTGGTGAAGATCTTTTTCTATTCTGTAGGCTGCCATTTTATCATGTCCTCTGCAGAAGCTTGTAGGTTTCAGGAGGTCCCGCTTTTAATTGTTTCTCTCAGTGTCTGTGCTGCTGGGGTTATATTTAGGTCTCCTGTGCCAATGCATTCAAGTGTACTTCTCACTTTATCTTCTATAAGGTTCAGTGTGGTTGGATTTATGTTGAAGTCTTTGATCCATTTGAACTTGGGTTTTGTGCATGGTGATAGTTATGGATCTATTTTCATTCTTCTATATGTTGATACACAGTTATACAAGCATCATTTGTTAAATATGATTTCTTTTTGCATTTGATATTTTTTGTTTCTTTATCAAAAATCAGGTATTTGATCAAAAACACCAATGATAGCTTTTGCTGGAGAGGTTGTGGAGTAAGGGGTACACTCATCCATTGCTGGTGGGAATGCAAACTTGTGCAACCACTTTGGAAAGCAGTGTGGCGGTTTCTCAGGAAATTTGGGATCAACCTACCCCTGGACCCAGCAATACCACTCTTGGTAATATACCCAAGAGATGCCCTATCATACAACAAAAGTATATGCTCAACTATGTTCATAGCAGCATTGTTTGTAATAGCCAGAACCTGGAAACAACCTAGATGCCCTTCAATGGAAGAATGGATGAAGAAAGTATGGAATATATACATATTCGAGTACTACTCAGCAGTAAAAAACAATGACTTCTTGAATTTTGCATGCAAATGGACGGAAATAGAAAACACTATCCTGAGTGTGGTAAGCCAGACCCAAAAAGAGGAACATGGGATGTACTCACTCATATTTAGTTTCTAGCCATAAATAAAGGACATTGAGTCTATAATTCGTGATCCTAGAGAAGCTAAATAAGATGGTGAACCCAAAGAAAAACATATAGGCATCCTCCTGGAGATTAACTTTCATCGGGCGATGAAAGCAGACAGAGACAGAGACCCAAATTGGAACACCGGACTGAAATCTCAAGGTCCAAATCAGGAACAGAAGGAGAGAGAGCGTGAGCAAGGAACTCAGGACAGCGAGGGGTGCACCCACATACTGAGACATTGGGGATGATCTATTGGGAACTCAACAAGGCCAGCTGGACTGGGTCTGAAAAAGCATGGGATAAAACCGGACTCACTGAACATAGCGGACAATGAGGACTGCTGAGAAGTCAAGATCAATGACCCTGGGTTTTGATCCTACTGCACGTACTGGCTTTGTAGGAGCCTAGGCAGTTTGGATGCTCACCTTACTAGACCTGGAAGGAGGTGGGAGGTCCTTGGGCCTCCCACAAGGCAGGGAACCCTGACTGCTCTTCAGGCTGATGAGGGAGGGGGACTTGTTTGGGGGAGGGGGAGGGATATGGGAGGCGATGGAGGGGAGGAGGCAGAAATCTTTAATAAATAAATAAATAGAATAAAATAATTTGAATACTAAAAAAAAATCAGGTATTTGTAGGTGTGTGGATTGATATCTGGTTTTCAATTTGATTCCATTGGTCCTCCTGTCTGATTTATGCCATTACCAGTCAGTTTTCAGTACTGTAGCTCTGTAGTAGAGTTTGAAGTCAGGGATTGTGATGCCTCCAGAAGTTCCTTTATTGTACAGGATTGTATTGGCTATCCAGGATTTTTTGCTTTTCCATATGAAGTTGAGTACCATTCTTCCAAGATCTGTGAATTTTATTGGGATTTTGAAGGGCATTGCATAAATTTGAAGATTGCTTCTAGTAAGATTGCCATCTTTACTGTGTTAATTCTACCTATTCAAGAGCATGGGAGATCTTTCCATTTTCTGGTGCCTTGTTCAATTTCTTTCTGCTTAGATTTAAAGTTCTTGTCATACTGGTCTTCCACTTGTTTGGTTAGAGTTACTCTGAGATATTTTGTGCTATTTGTGGCTATTGTGAATGGTGGTGATGTTCCCTGATTTCTTTCTCAGCCCATTTATTATCTGTATAAAGGAAAGCTACTGTTTTTTGGTTTTTTTTTAGTTCATCTTGTATCCTGTTACATTACTGAAGGTGTTTATGAGTTGTAGAAGTTCCTCAGTAGAAATTTTTGGGGTTGCTTATGTAATCTATCATATCATCAGCAATCAGTGAGAGTTTGACTTCTTCTTCTCTGGTTTGTACCCCTTGACCTTTTTTTGTTGTCTTATTGCTCTAGCTAGAACATCAAATGCTATATTGAATAGCTATGGAAAGAGTGAACAACCTTGTCTTCTTTCTGATTTCAGTGGGATTGCTTTGAGTTTCTCTCCATTTATTTTGAAGTTGGCTGTTGGTTTGCTGTATATTGCCTTTATTATGTTTAGGTATGTTCCTTGTATCCCTGATCTCTCCAAGACCTTTATCATGAAGGGATGTTGTAATTTGTTGAAGGCTTTTTCAGCATCTAATGAGGTGATCATCTGGTCTTTTTTTTTCAGTTTGTTTATATGGTGGATTACATTGACAGACATTGGTATATTGAACCATCCCTACATCTCTGGGATAAAGCCAACTTGATCATGGTGAATGATTTTTTCTGATGTGTTCTTGGATTCAATTTGCCAGTATTTTATTGAGTATTTTTGCATCACTGTTCATGAGTGAAACTGATCTGTAATTCTCTTTCTTAGTAATGTCCTTGTGTGGTTTGGGTATCAGGGTAATTGTAGTCTCATAAAAAAATTGGCAATAGATCAGTCCTACTGTCTCAATGGGTGGGTGCACCCCTCGTGGTCCTGACTTCCTTGCTCATGTTCTCCCTCCTTCTGCTCCTCATTGGGACATTGGGAGCTCAGTCTGGTGCTCCAGTGTGGGTCTCTGTCTCTATCTCCATCCATCGCCAGATTAAGGTTCTATGGTGATATACAAGATATTCATCAGTATGGCTATAGGATAGGGTCATTTCAGGTTCCCTATCCTCAGCTGCCCAAGGAACTAACTGGGGACATCGCCCAGGGAACCTGGGAGACACTCTAGGTTCGAGACTCTTGCCAACCCTAACGTGGCTCCCTTAACTAAGAATTGTGCTTCCGTGCTCCCCTATCCAGCCTTCCTTTATCCCAATCATCCTGTTTCCCCAAGTTCCCCCATCCTCCCCTTCTCACTTTTCTCTCCCCCTCTCCCCTTACCCCCATCCCGCCCCACCCCCAAGATCCCAGTTTTTTGCCCGGCTATCTTGTCTACTTCCCATAGCCCGGAGGATAACTATATGTTTCTCTTTGGGTTCACCTTCTTATTTAGCTTCTTTAGGTTCACAAATTACAGACTCAGTGACCTTTATTTATGGCTAGAAACCATGAGTGAGTTCATCCCATGTTCATCTTTTTGGGTCTGGGTTACCTCACTCAGGGAGCTCACCAAGGCCAGCTGGTCTGTGACTGAAAAAGCAAGGGATAAAACCGGACTCTCTGAACATGGCGGACAATGAGGGCTGATGAGAAGCCAAGGACAATGGCACTGGGTTTTGATCCTACTTCATGTTTTGGCTTTGTGGGAGCCTAACCAGTTTGGATGTTCACCTTCCTAGACCTGGATGGAGGGAGGAGGACCTTGGATTTTCCACGGGGCAGGGAACCCTGACTGCTCTTTGGATTGGAGAGGGAGGAGGAGAAAAGTGGGGGGAGGGGGAGAGGGACGGGAGAAGGGGGAGGAAAATGGGAGGCTGGGAGAAGGCGGAATTTTTTTTTCTTTTCAATAAAAAAAATGGCAATATTCCTTCTGTTTCTATTATGTGGAACAATTTGAGGAGTATTGGTATTAGTTCTTCTTTGAAAATCTTGTAGAATTATGCATTGAAACCATCTGGCCCTGGACTTTTTTTGGTTGAGATACTTTTGATGGCTGTTTCTAATTGTTTAGCAGTCATTGGTCTATTTAATTTGCTTATCTGGTCTTGATTTAATTTTGGTAAGTAATATTTATCCAGAAAGTTATCCATTTCCTTTAAGTTTTCCAATTTGGTGGAGTACAGGTTTTTGAAATATGACCTAATGATTCTCTGGGTTTCCTCTGTGTCTGTTGTTTTGTCCCCCTTTTCATTTCTGAATTTGTTGATTTGGATATTCTTTCTCTGCCTTTTAGTTTACTTGGATAAAGGTTTGTCTATTTTGTTGATTTTCTCTAAGAACCAACTCTTTGTCTGATTGATTCTTGAATTGTTTTCTTTATTTCTAATTTGTTGACTTCAGCTCTCAATTGATTGTTTCCTGCAGTCTAGTCCTCCTGGGTTAGTTTGCTTCTAGAGTTTTGAGGTGTTTTGTTAACTCACTAGTGTGGTATTTTTCCAGTTTCTTTATGTAGGCATTTAGTGCTATGAACTTTCTTCTTAACACTACTTTCATTGTGTCCTATAAATTTGGGTATGTTGTATGGTCATTTTCATTGAATTGTAGGAAGACTTTAATTTCTTTCTTTATTTCTTCCTTGACCCATTGATGATTCAGGTGAGAACTGTTTAATTTCCATGTGTTTGTGGGCTTTCTGGAATTAGTCTTGCTGTTGAATTCTAATTTTAAGCCATGGTGATCTGATAAGATACATTGGGTTATTCCATTTTTTTTTTTTTGTATCTGTTAAGGTTTGCTTTGTTACATAGTATGTGGTCAATTTTTGAGAAGCTTCCCTGAGGTGCTAAGAAGAAGGTATATTCTTTTATGTTTGGATGGAATGTTCTATAGATGTCTGTTAAGTCCATTTTAGTCATAACATCTTTTAGTTCCCTTATTTCTCTATTAATTTTCTGTCTGACTGACCTGTCCATTGGTGAGAGGGGAGTGTTGAAGTCTCCAACTATTAGTGTGTGGGGTTTGATGTGTGATTTAAGCTTTAGAAGTGTTTCTTTTACATATGAGGGTGCCCTTGTATTTAGAGCATAGATGTTCAGTATTGAGATTTCCTCTTGGTGGATTTTTTTCTGTGACTAACATGAAATATCCTTTTTTGTCTCTTTTGATTGATTTTTGTTTGAAGTCTATGTTGTTAGATATTAGGATAGCTACACCAGCTTGTTTCTTAGGTCCATGATATTGGAAAATCTTTTCCCAACTCTTTACTCTGAGACGATGTCTGTCTTTGAGGTTGAGATGTGTTTCTTTTATGCAGAAGAAGGATAGATTCTGTTTTCATACCCAATCTCTTGGCCTGTGCCTTTTTATAGGTGAGTTGAGTCCATTTATATTAAGGAATATTAATTACCAGTAATTGCTAGTTCCTGTTATTTTAGTTTTCATTGTTGGTGATGTTATTGTGTGTGTCTTTACCTTCTTTTGGGATTTGCTGCTGTGAGATCATCTATTGTCTGTGTTTTTATAGATGTAGCCAACTTTCTTGGGTCGGAGTTTTCCTTCTAGTACTTTGTGTAGGGCTGGGTTTGTGGCTAGGTATTGATTAAATCTGGTTCTGTCATGAAATATCTTTTGTCCATCTATGGTAATTGAAAGTTTTGCTGGGCATAGAAGTCTGGACTGGCATCCATGGGCTCTTAAATTCTGTATAACACTTGACCAGGACCTTCTGGCTTTCATTGTTTCCATTGAGAAGTCAGGTGTAATTCAGATAGATCTGCCTTTATATGTTACTTGGCCTTTTTACTTTGCAGCTCTTAATAATTTTTCTTATTCTGTATGTTTAGTGTTTTGATTATTATGTGGTGAGGAGACTTTAATTTTTTTGATCCACTCTATTTAGTGTTCTGTAAGCTTCTTGTATCTCCATAGGCATATCTTTCTTTAGGTTGGAAAAGTTTTCTTCTATGATTTTGTTGAATATATTTTCTGTGCCTTTGAGCCGGAGTTCTCTTTTTTCCTATACCTATTATTCTTAGGTTTGGTCTTTTCATGGTGTCCTATATTTCCTGTATATTTTGTGCTTAGCTTTTGCTAGATTTAATGTTTTCTTTGACTGATTGAGTCTATTGCCTCAATTGTATCATCAGTGCTTGAGATTCTCTCCTCCATCTCTTGTATTCTGCTGTTTATGCTTGCATTTGTGATTCCAGATCGTTTTATCATACTTTCCATTTCTATAATTCCCTCGGTTTGTGTTTTCTGTATTGTCTCTATATCAGTTTTCAAGCCTTTAATCATTTCTTTCACCTGTTTGGTTGCTTTTTCTTGGTTTTCTTTAAGGGATTTGTTGATTTCTTCCCATTTTTGTTTCTCTTTTCCTCCATTTCTTTGAGGGAATTTTTCATTTCCTCTTTGAGGGCCTCAAACATTCCCCTAAAGTTATTTTTAGGTCATTTTCTTCTGCTTCATCTATATTTGGTTGCTCAAGGACTGCTGTAGGGCCAATAGTTTTTATTGGTGTTGTGTTGTTCTTTGTGCTGTGGAGTGTGTTATTACCTTGTCTATCCGTCTTCTCCTCAGATTGGTGTGCTTAGGGCTGTGTCTCTAATGATCAATCTTCTAGGTGCCAGTGGATCCAAGACTCACTGATTCAGGCCTGCTCTGGTGGAGGTCACTGGCTCAGGTCTGTTTCTGTTGATGTCCCTGGACTGGGCCTGCTTCCGCAGAGATCTCTGGCTTGGTCCTTGGGCCTGGTCCTGCAGAGTTCTCTGGCTCAGGCCTGCTCCCTCAGTGGTGGCTCCCTTGTATCTGTTCTTGTGGAGGTTGTTCCTGCTTATGTTTTTAATACATGCTAGTGAAGAGAAGTGCCATTGAGCAAATGCTGGAGAGGTAAGACTGTGAGAGCCCACAGGAAGAGTAAGTTCTGGTTGCCTCAGTGCTAAGCCCCAGCTGTGCTTGCTTACACCACGTGGTATCTGGACAGATTGTACTGGCATTCCCAGGACCTGTGTTCCCCTCAGCCAGACTCCTACTCCCGACTTTGCTGTGGTAGTTAATCTGGTGACCCACTCTTCTTCCTTCCAAGCACACTGCCCTATACTTGGGATCCTGCTTCTAGCCTTGGGGAGGGGGATGGGTAATCTCGTCTCTATCAGCTGGCCATCGTCTCTCCAAAAGTGGCTCCCCCACTCTGAAGGGCAAACCATGACAGTGTATTAGAATCCTTGGGAGAACAGCTGCCTCTGGTGGGCACTGCGGGATCCCATGACAGTGTGTTAAATCCTTTGGGAGGATGGCTGCCTCAGGTGGGCACTGTGGGATCCCATGACAGTGTGTTAAATCCCCTGGGGGGACGGCTGCCACGGGCAGACACTGCAGGATCCCATGACAGTGTGTTAAATCCCTTGGGAGGGCAGTGGCAGGATCCCATCTCCTTCTCGTTTACAGCTGGGATTTACCCTTTCTCTATCACGGAAGCAACGGTCTTTGCAGATACATTTTCCCTGATCACAAAATAAAGTATTTCCTAAATGTGAAATTAGCACATTTACATGATTAAAATTTTTATAAATCACCAACATATTTGCTTCAGTAACATTAACAACCTGAGAAGTGGCCTCTCCAGGTTTAGGGCTTTTTACGGGCCTGTACTTGGGTTTCCTGGCTTACACTTTTATTGTTACCGGTGATTCATTTATGTATGAACAAAACAATTCAGTGATTTCGCAGATATCAGAAACATTTTTGTGATATCCGCCAAAGATGACCAGGAAGTCAAAGGAAAAGTCTTTGCCTGTTTCTAGATCATGCTAGAAATGCTGCCAAGCCAGTTCATATACCATGTTCTTCCAGACAAGGCGTGCCCTCCTACATATCAGACTGAGCCATTTCCCATGCAAGAATGGGGAAAGCAATAATGGCAATCTTCTTGAATATTTCTATTCTGCAAATTAGAATAAGCAATACTGTATGCTACCTCATTCACTCCCAAATTAACTTCCTGTGCTACCCTAGGTGCTCAGGAATCACAAAATAATTCTAAAGTGTTCATAAGTTCATAAAGAAGGATCCCTTTAGAAAGAAGAGAACTATTACAGAATATATTCCAAATCTAAGTGTAAAGAACAGGCTGTTCGCCAGCAAGGGCAACTGATGTTTGCCATTTAAAGTCATAAGGAAGAGAGCATTGGAAGATGTAAATCCTTTCATTCACCTTGAACTCTGTTGTAAAAAGGAGCAGCGGTGTTCCCGACCTGGCTAGCTTAATCCCAAAATAATCACACAGAAACTGTATTCATTTAAACACTGCCTGGCCCATTATCTCCAGCCCCTTATTGGCTAACTCTCACATATTAGTTTAACCCATCTCCATTAATGTGTATCGCCACTTGACTGTGGCTTACCAGCATGAGTCTAACCAGCGTCAGTCTCAGAGATGAGAGCCATGGCATCTGCCACACTGCCTTCTTCTTCCCAGGAGTCTGTTCTGTCTACTCCACGCACCTAATTTTCTGCCCTATCAAAAGACCAAGGCAGTCTCTTTATTTAACCAATGAAAGTAACACATAGACAGAAGACCCTCCTACACCAGAACCCTAGATACTAAGGCTGAACAGGATTCTTTTTTTCTTTTTCCTTCTTTTTTTAAATTTTATATGCATTGATATTTGGCCTATATGTGTGTCTGTGTGAGGGTATCAGATCACCCAGGACTACAACTGTTGAGAGCTGTCATGTGGGTACTGGGAATTAAACCAGGGTCCTCTGGAAGAGCATCCAGTGCTCTTAACTGCTGAGCTGTCTCTCCAGTCTCAAATGATTCCTTTTAAAATTTAGTTAAAATATAAATGTGTTGTTTCTTCCTTTCCTCCTTCCTGCCTTTCCCATATCCAGCTCCTCCCCTTTAACCATTTCTGTTACACACACATCTAAACAAATCAACAGATAAATACAATCCCTTCAGTGTTGCTTGCCTGCGTGCGCTTCTGGGGATGACCTCTGAGCACTGCACAGCCAATCAGGAAACTCATCTCTGGGGAAGAATTCTCCCTCTGTCAGCCACTATTAATTGCTTGTAGTTCTTGAGATCCTGTGGGCTCTCATCCCCAGAAATGATTCGTAAAAGGCTCTCAAGCTGTGGAATATCTCCTGGGCAGCATTTCTCAGTCTTTACCACACTATAAAAGCTAGAAATTACCATTTGCCATCTGTCTTTATCATCTCTCTAAAGAATCATTAGTGATGAAATTAACAGATAGGAGAATTACGTAGGTAACCTTTTTTATATGTAAAATAACTTTTAAGAGTGCACGCGTGCATGTGAGTGTGTGTGTGTGTGCGTGTGCGTGTGTGCGTGTGTGTGCATGTGTGTACACGAGTGCATTTTCTTTGTAAGGTAGCCATGCATGACCAAATACAGAGGGCAGAGGTTCATTGGGTACCTTCCCTAACTGGTTCTACACCTGGAGCTCACTGATTGGTTAAACGGTGTGGTCAGCAAGGTCCACGGATCTCGTCCTGTTTTTACCCTGAAGGGCTGGATTACAGGTACTCATCACTGTACCTGGCTTTTGTACCGATGCTGGGATTCAAACTCAGATCCTCACACTTGTATAGCAAGTGCCTACCAACTTGACCCATCTCCCCAGCCTGAAGCCTGTGTTTTAAATTTGTAATCATCTGATTTTATGTTTTCCCTAAAGTGAAGTGTTGACATATTCAGCCCAACCTAATTTTTGCTCTAGCCAGTGTATCACCCACTTTAAAGTTAGCAACAGCCATTTTCCTTGTTAAGGAACCCTTCAGGAGGAAGTTACCTGAAATTCCTGACACATGGCAGTGGAATAGAGGGACAACTGAGTGCTTGGTGGTCAAGATGGAAGATGCAGCAGGCTTCACTCTCTCTCCCTGCTTCTGGTCATTTGTCTAATCGTTGGGAGATTCTTACATTTCATTCTCTTTGGCTCCACCCCATGACACATCTGGTGGAAACGGAGCACAAAATGGACATTTCAAACCAATACCACACCGAGCATGAAAATGAAGTGGCTATGCTGTAACTTAAGACAGTGTGACACCCAAACCACCGAGCTAGAGATTTCTAGAAGGGAGCCGCCACACACTGGCAAATGTCACCTGGTTCGATTCCTCTGGTTTAATGCATGCTTTTGTATAGTTAAGCACCTTATTCAAATCGTATTTTAAGTAACTCTGTTCGCAGCTTGCACCTCAACAGGTGGGTGGACTAGGGAGAAACACAACAAAGCCGGAACTATACAAGACACAGAAAGAAGGCTCCCTTCTCCTGGGGGGGTTAATAACAAATGCAACCTACTCGGAGGGGAGACTAAAACCACTGACCTCCCAAGAAGCCCACATAAACACATCCCCTACTTTGCACTTTCTATGTGTCCTCCCCAGATACTGGGTGATAGTGGTGCTAACTGTCCACTTCACTTGGGGTTTTGTTTGTTTTGTTTGTTTGGTGTTTGTTGGGACTCCATGTCAGATAGACCATGACCTGGTCAAGAAGCCATCTGGTCTGAAGTGGAAAACCCTACACCCTTTGAGCCTTCTTGTGTGCTGAATATTTCCTGTTTCCTTAATTCCCCCAGACACCATAGCACACATCAGCAGACCTAGTTCTCAGGAGGCTGACAGAGGCACATCCCAAAGTCAAGACTAGCCAGAGTTGCGTTTCGGCCTTATCTAGAAAAAAGAAAAGAAAAGAAAGTATTTTGCTAATTCTTCAGAATATTGTTTTAATCTAACCACAGCCATACGGCAGCAACAGGCAGTGAGCTTTAACATTCAAGGGCCTCTGTTCCACGGTGTTGAGTTTTGGGTTTGTCTTACCAGCATGCCCATGGTCCCACACTATCAGGGAGTGGCTGTAACTCCCATTGTGAGCGCCCCCAGTTCAGAGCGATGGGGATGCCTGGGAGATTACCCAGCAGCTATTTCTGCTCTCTGTGTTTGTTCATGAGTAAGGGCTAAAAATATGCCACAAATGAATGCCGCCCTGGGTCATTCTGCCTTCCCTGTTATCACATGGCCACATGTTTAAATGTCTGCAACATAGCCCCAGTGTTCCCAGTGAGCTGGTGACTCTGGGCCTGCATTA
Organism: Microtus oregoni; assembly: GCF_018167655.1. Classification (NCBI taxonomy): domain Eukaryota; kingdom Metazoa; phylum Chordata; class Mammalia; order Rodentia; family Cricetidae; genus Microtus; species Microtus oregoni. The sequence continues at coordinate 6,508,891 of NW_024543077.1, read as the reverse complement.
TACTTGACGATCACACCTTACTACCACGTCTTTACCATCTGAACTACTCACAAAGATGCACCTTAGCAGTTAAAATAACCCTGGGGACTGAGGAGATGGCTCCATGTTTAAGAGCGTTTGTTGTTGCAAAGACTGGGGTTCAGTTCCCAGCATGCACACGGTTCCTTGTAACCAGTTCCAGGTATCTGATGTTCTTCCCTAGGTGCTTAAGGGTACCACTCAGCCATTCACACATACATGTAGGTGAACATTCATTCACATAAAATAAAATTAGATAAAACTTTTAAAAATAGCCATGAATAACATATTTATAAACTACTTAGAGATCATTGCAATTGTGTTTACATGTGCCAAGTAGTGTGTTTATATGTGAGAGAGAAGAGACAGAGAGAGAGAGAGAAAGAGAGAGAGAGAGAGAGAGAGAGAGAGAGAGTAAGCATAGAGAAAGAGAGGAAGGACGGGAGAGAGGCAAGACATGTTTCATTCCCTTGATTTAGAGTGATTGTGCAGTTGGATTCTCTCTAAAGATTTATTTATTTTTAATTGTGTGTGTGTGTGTGTGTGTGTGTGTGTGTGCGCGCGCACGCGCTCATGAATGAAGTACCTGTGGCGTGCAAAAGAGTCAAATTCCCTGGAGGTAGGATTACAAGGTTGTGAGCCCTCTGACATGGGCCCTGGGAACTGAACTCAAGTCCTCTACAGGAGCAGAGCCTGCTCCTAACTACTAAGCCGGCCCTCCAAGCCCTAACTGTGCAGCTTTGAAATGGCCAAAGTGAGGGAGAAATATCCATGGCACCTTTTCCACAAAGTTCTGGGGGATCTATAGCTTTTATGTCAATTTGTTTTGTCGGGTTTTGTTTTGTTCTTGATTTGTTTTGTTTTGATGTTTTTGGAGACAAGATTTCTCTGTGTAATTCTGGTGTCCTGGAACTATCTCTGTAGACCAGACTGGCCTCAAACTCACAGAGATCCACCTGCTTCTGCCTCCTGAGTGTTGGGATTAAAGGCGTGTGCCACCATTGTCCGGTTTGTGTCAATTTCTTAAGGAGGCAAATGAAAGTACCCAATAATATATTTGTCAACAATTTCTAAATAATGCCATTACTTTAATCTTCTTAAATCCTAAATATGTAACAAGACACAACTTGGGTCCCCACAAGCTGTGGTGGCTGGACCGTGCTTAGAGTCTTTCTCATCTCCTCCGAGTGCTGCAATGCCAAAGCAAACTCCCTTTCTCTTTATCTAGTTACAGGTCAGAAGTGAAAGCGAGGCAAGACGTGAAGCCAGACATCCGGCAACCTCCCTTCACCGACTACAGGCAGCCCCCGCTGGACTACAGGCAGCCCCCAGGAGGGGACTACCCGCAGCCTCCACCCTTGGACTACAGGCAGCACTCCCCAGACACCAGGCAGTACCCTCTGTCCGACTACAGGCAGCCACAGGTACCCCTGCTGGAGGACATAGGGTCCCCACAGAGACTTCCTGGGGTGCAGCGAGTGCTGTAGAAGGGAGGCAGAACATCCAGATACTGTGGGAGCAGACAGCCAGGCCTCTGTTCTTAGCCTCAGTATCAGGGCTAACACCTGCATCTCCAGAACATCAGTGCATAGATCAGTCTGCTCTAGATGAAGCAGGACAGATCCACAACCAACCGGGAGTCAGTGGTAGTCATGGATGAACTAATCTTGATAATAGTTAACAAGCTAACTCCAAGAACATAGCCTCAGCAACAGCCATTGTTCTTTTTTCTTTTTATTTTTTTAATTAATTAATTTATTTATTAAAAATTTCTGCCTCCTCCTATCCCCCCATTTCAGTCATTGTTCTTAAGCTCCTGCTAGACCTTCAGAATACTACTAATGTAGAAAATTTGACATATTCCAGCCACTGGGGTCTTTCAGAGCCATTGTTTCGAAATGACCGCCTGCCTCCCACTCTGTGGTAAATAGCCAAGCCTCTATGCAGATGGCAAAGCCAAGCTTGGCTTTACAACCGACCCTGCAGCCACTGCAATCATCAAAAAGCCCCCGTGTATACAGCTAAGGGTCTGGCTGTCCCATTCTTGGTTGGCATTGGACGTTCCTCCTGAGACTTCCCTGGCCTCTCTGAGCTTCCATTTTCTCAAGGGTGGCTCTTCCTAATAGGCCATGGTAAACGGTCAACCTCTGTAAAAGACCAGAGCTCAATGTCTAGTAAATATTCATCACCCAGGAACGAGATACCGAGATAGAAATTAAGTACAGTTTCTGCTCTATCCAATTGCATTGTGTCCCATTATTAAATCAAGGACCAGCTTTACCCCCCACAGAGTTTAAGAGCGGTGGTGGCCAGGGAGTCTGGGACATGCTGCATTTAGAGGACACACTGACCTTGTGTCCTCTGAGTTGATGTCCAGTGGTCTGCACAGACTTACTTATGGCGCTAACATCAGTGAATGGGTGAATTTAGAAGAGATGATGTCACGCATTAAGTGCAAGTTGATCAAGAAAAGCCAGCTTAAGCTGTGCTGTTTGCTTTAACAGAGTTAACTAATTGAGTCTTTGGAGCCAGGTCTTGCATGTTCAGTATTTGTAAAGTCAAGTGGCGTCTTCTAACGCCATGTCCTTTGAAGACGTTAACTGTGAGAGAGGGGATCAGGGAAATTGACTGTCGAAGTCCCTCTAATGCTAAGCGATCCCATCTTCCATTTCTTCCCCACTCCTACAGGATTTTGATTATTTCACGGTGGATATGGAGAAAGGAGCCAAAGGGTTTGGATTCAGCATCCGTGGAGGAAGAGAATACAAAATGGATCTGTACGTGTTGAGATTGGCAGAGGACGGACCAGCCATACGGAACGGCCGGATGAGGGTAAGATGCCTCAGACGGCAGAGCTCCTTGGCCCTAAGGAGAGCCCCGCTGGGGCATTAGGAAGGGATCAAGGCTTGCTCTCAGACCAGCAGGTTTTACCCTTTCTGTTCCATAGCCTGGTTCTTAAAGGCTTGCTCAAACACAAAGACTTACAGCATCGAGCCAGGTGTGGTGGTGCACGGCTGTAATGCCAGCACTGGGGAGGTTGAGGCAGGAGGATGATTCAAGTAAGGCCACAGTCACTTGGAGGCCATCCTAAGCAGTATAGTGTGACTCACACTTTCAAAAACAATAAAAAGATAAAAGACTACATTTATAAATGTCTACAGATGGATAAACCTCAGCATACTGGTGTTTTCCTCAAAAGGGAATGAAAGAAGGAGGACGAAGGAAGGAAATTTAAGAAATTGCTTGAAATGGAAAGAGAGTCCATTATTCTTCTGTGGTTCAGTGATTCCATTTCCACTGAGGTTGAAGCTTTCAAAATTTATTTTCCCTTTCATGTTCCTCCCCTCCACATACATTAATCAAATGGCCCTAATATCTCTCTGGAAATGTTTCCTTCTTATTGGCTGGCCTTTGGGCTTTGATATTGGGCAGCCAGGCACAAAAGGAGAAGGGGATTTGGCTTCCAGCACATAGGTTGTCCTTAAAAGTTGGAGCAATTTAGACGCTTCAGTTTGAGTGCAAGTGAGGGGGATTCTTAAAGTAGCGGTCAAACTCAGCCAGATGAGGGATGAACTAACCCATTCTGCAACACAGCTACAAAACTAAACAATAACTTAGCTGTAGACACAGTCCTGTCCTGTCTCAGACAGCACCAGCCACTATCTAACTAGGTTTAATTCTTCTTGTACATCGAGAAGTCATCCTTGCCCCCTTCCCTGCCTTCTGAGTTCAAATAGAAAGGGGAAAAAAAGCTGTGACTTGGAGGTTCTGAGGTCTGGGGTCTGCTAAACTTTGCCAACTAATTGTTTTTGTGAAACACACCTGTTACTCCCACCACCACGGCAATCTTCCACCATTCTCTCTCCAAAAGCAAGGCATGATCAAAAGTGCAGAAGTGGGAAGAACACAGATCACATTCCGTTCACCCTCTACAAGCCTCTGATGACTGGGAGATTGTGGAGGGGGACTCTTACCCCAGACAGGAGTGGCACCCGATATAGACCGTCACTGCCCTGATCCAGTACTGCCCTATGCCTCCCTCTCTGGGGTATCGGCGGGAGCCGTCTCCATGTGGCTTTTTGCCTCTAGAGTTCCCCTCCAAACTAGAATGGAACTCTTTTTATACAACTATGTTTATTTATTGATGGCGGAGGCAGGCTCATGGAGGGAGGTCAGAGGACAATCTGTGGAGTTGGGCTCTCTCCTTCCACTATGTGGGGCGGGAGGCACTGTCGGCCGTAAGTACCTTTTCCCCCGAGCCACCTGCTTAGTCCAGAATGGTCCTGCCACGTCAGCTCATGAGTGGTTAAATAAAATAAAATGAACCCATGCAATGCAGGTACAGTCAGCAGAGTAGAGAGAGCAGGTGTGAACTTTCCAGAGCCTGGTGAAGTAATGAGGAGGCCCAGCCCCTGCTACTGCCCCACGACCTTAGCGGTTGCCACATCTCTACACACGTCTAAGTGGCTCACTGCTGGCTTATCTACAGCACACCTAAGGCACAGAAGCCCAAATCGAAGGTAATGTTTTCACAGAACCTCTACCCTAGCGGCAGTTTTCAGCGCAGGGTGTGGCAGCTAGTCTCGGGATTTGTCAGCCTTGTGGGTTGGTGGAGATACAGGGCACAGCTGTGCTTGCTCACAGCACCTACGTCGTAATTCGCAGGCGCATTTAAAATGCTTCATCCAGGACCAGGATCGATCAATAGTTGCATGACTTATGGCTTGATTGTTTGTAGCTAATGTGCTAACCGGATAACACATAGGCTACTGGTTAGGAAAATCAGTCATAAAGTTCCTCAGGGACCCTGTTCTTCGTTTAGTACAAGTTCCCGCCTTGGTGTTGGTGTCCAGGTGCCTATGGAGCTTAAAAAAAAATCCGTGTCAGTAAAGTGTTACACGGTCTTGTCAACCTTACGTGTACGATGGACTTGGTTGGTAAATTTTCAAGCCTCCTGCAACAGCCAGGTGAGCTAGACACTCAGGATCACGATAACTGAAAACTGTTCAGAAAGAGGGGCTGGTAGGAAGTTCTTTCCAGCCTCTGACCTCCTGTAGCACACTTCTCTGCTGCTAACATGATTTTATCACCTCCAGTTTCCATGTGTGACCTCTCTATGCACACACTCACACACACACACACACACACACACTTGATCAAATTCATTTGGTAGATAACATGTATTTTCGTCATTTTCACCATCAAGAACATAAAAAAAAAAAAGTCCATGTTGTTGTCTACTAGAGACCTAGATTTTGGCACAGTAAAATTGTTCAAATCCAGATCATGACCAAGGACCTGGGTGATTCTGAACAGGAGCTAGTTGCTGTGTCCATAGGTTTGGGACGCGGATATTATGGATTTTAGGCATTTGTATTGCACTGGATTTTAACCACTGTATTTGAGGCTTCTTTTCCTTCATTTGTGTTGGTCTGGTTGTAGGAGAATGGTGATACAGAATTTAGGTAGGGACCCAGAGAAACCCGAGGGACGTGCCAACACAAAAGTAAGGGAATCGTTCTACTGAGGATGCTGGGACGCGGGGATGCCCGCCCTTTATTTTTAGGTTGTCTCTAGCATCCAAGGGTTACCAAGACAGACAACAATGACCCTCATGGGACAGGGGAAGAAAGGCAGACAGAGAATCGGAGGACAGTCCTCACCCGTTCATTGTGGCTGCCTGCAGCGGTGAGGATTGTCCTAGCAGAGAACGTTAGCAAATTAGGCTATTAGAGAAATTAGCTTCAGCAAAGTTAAGAGGGGTAAAATCTTCATAACTAATGAGTAAGTCTCTTGAACAAAGCTCTTAGAAATATAACCTCATTAAAAAACTGAGACTAAGTAGAAAACACGGGCAAAGAAAGCTGAGCTCTAAAATAGCTTTCTGGTGAAGCTCGGTGAAGCGGAGAGAGGAGGAAATCTAGAGATAAATGTGAAACATTTGGAAGGGGGAAATAATAGTTCCGGGTGCTTAATAAAAATCCCACAGACAAAACGTGAGAGAAGCTAAAAGGAGAACAAGATGGCTCTGTGAGAGGTGGACTAGCGTGGTCCATGCTGAAGGACACGCTGAGATCCCCACACATGGAGCGTGGGGTCCGTGCTGAAGGGCACACTGAGGTGCCCACACGTGTAGGGTGGGGTCTGCGCTGAGGTGCACGCTGAGGTGCCCACACATGGAGGGTGGGGTCCGCACTGAAGGGCACGCTGAGGTGCCCACACATGGAGGGTAGGGTCCTCGCTGAAGTGCACTCTTACATCCCCAGAGGAAGAAGATAAAATGCTTTTTGCTCTCATAAGAGCATATCTGTGAAATTGCTTTTTTAGGATAAAAAGAATGTCATTTATAATGTCAACGGTAGCTGTGTGTCATTTGCCTACTAACAGCGCCTGGGCTAATGGTTCACTCTAGAGTCTGCCTGCAGTAGGCTTCAGAATGACCCAAAACCTTAGCTGGCCAAACAGTGGACTAGAAAGACGGCTCTTACCTATCTTTCCTGTTTTCTTAATGAAAAGTATAATCGACTGATTTAAACATCGTTTGAATGTGTCGGTTTTATTCCTGGTCCCGATGTATCTAGTTTGAAACTACAGAATGAGTGTTTAAATGAAGTCTACTCTATTTTATATTTTGTTACTGTTTTGAACACAGAACCACTTGCAAAACTGTTTCTAATGCATGAGGCAGAAATAAATACTAATGATACTTCAAATGCGGGGGGGGGGGGGGGGGGACATTACTAATCGCTCATGTCTCCATTCCCTCCCACCTTCCCACCCTAGACAAAAAGAGCCACCACCCCAAATAAAGAAGTACTTGCCCTACTGGCTGCAGCCCCCACGTTTACAGATTTCATTCTGCACACTTGGTGAACGTTATCTAAATGACTCATGATGTACATCTTCTTCCCTGGGGTTCCTTTTTTATACATTATTTGCATGATGAGATTCATCCAAGTTGATAGATTTATTTTGACTGCTGTGAATCTTCCATTTGGGCCAATAACCTCTAGTCTATGTAGCTCTGTGTTTCCCTGTTCTGTGGCATTTGACATTTCCCTTGTCAATGGACCTAGGTTATAACCAGTACAATCCTTGAAGTTTCTCCAGTCCCATACATGCAAGACTGTCTCTAGGCCAGTGTATTGCCAGACAGATACATATTTACTTAGCTAAGAGCACAAAGATTATAACTGAGGTTACCAAGTAGTATTATACATGTACCAATAATGTTGATAAGTGTTCATACTTGCAGATCTGTGTTTCCTTCTTCTAAATTCTCGCTCTCATAAATGGAAATGACATATCATCTGGGTATGAGTTTGCATGTCTCTATGTGCACCTGAGTGAGTGTGCAGGTGCAGGTGCACGTGTGAGAGTGTGCAGTTGTACCTGTGTGAGTGTGCAGGTGCACCTGTGTGAATGTGCAGGTGCACCTGTGTGAGTGTGCAGGTGTACCTGTGTGAGTGTGCAGGTGCAGGTGCACCTGTGTGAGTGTGCAGGTGCACCTGTGTGAGTGTGCAGGTGCACCTGAGTGAGTGTGCAGGCGCACCTGTGTGAGTGTGCAGGTGCACCTGGGTGAGTGTGCAGGTGCACCTGTGTGAGTGTGCAGGTGCACCTGTGTGAGTGTGCAGGTGCAGGTGCACCTGGGTGAGTGTGCAGGTGCACCTGAGTGAGTGTGCAGGCGCACCTGTGTGAGTGTGCAGGTGCACCTGTGTGAGTGTGCAGGTGCACCTGTGTGTGTCAGCGCAGGTGCACCTGTGTGAGTGTGCAGGCACAGGTACACCTGGGTGAGTGTGTAGGCACAAGTGCACATGGGTGAGGGTGCAAGTACACCTGTGTGAGTGTGCAGGCACAGGTACACCTGAGTGAGCGTATAGGCACAGGTGCACCTGTGTGAGTGTGCAGGCACAGGTACACCTGGGTGAGTGTGTAGGCACAAGTGCACATGGGTGAGGGTGCAAGTACACCTGTGTGAGTGTGCAGGCACAGGTACACCTGAGTGAGTGTGTGCAGGTGCACCTGCGTGAGCGTACAGGTGCACCTGTATGAGTGTGCAGGAGGAGGCTTGAGGTCGACATTGTTTGTCTTCCTCTATTGCTCTCTACCTGGTTTTGTTTTTGTTTTAAATTTTTCAGCACATTTAGTTACTTTTTTGAGATAAGCATTTACACAGTGCACGTGTGGGGTCAGAAGACAGCCTGTGGAAGTCTCTTCTCTCCTTTCACCATGTGTCCTGAGGATTGACCCCAAGGCATCAGGCATGGTGGCAATCACTCTGCCCTCTGAGCTATTTCACGGGTCCTCTCCACATTTTCTTTCTTTTGAGAGATTCTCTGTACTGATTCATTGAGACTTGCTGGCCAGCGAATGTGGAGGAATTTGTATGCCTTGATTCCACACGATGTTCATTATCGTTTGCTATATCTGGGCATCCCCTCTTGACAAAAAATGTATCTCTTCTTCATTTAATGTTAAATATTTGTCCTTAGATAGTGTGGTGCAAATCTCTTATTCCAGCTTTGTTCTTCTCTTTCTTCCTGAAGCTTTTTGATAGAGAGACCTTCTTGATATTAATGTAACTTCTTAACCTTTTCATTCATAATCTTCCGCTTTTGAGCATAGCTCAAAAGATAAGGACACTATCTCACTGAATCATTTCCCAACATATATTCTCTCTCTCTCTCTCTCTCTCTCTCTCTCTCTCTCTCTCTCTCTCTCCCCCCCCCGTGTATGTATCTCTCTGTGTGTGATGGATGTGTATGTGTGTGTGTCTGTGTGTGTGTCTGTGTGACGGATGTGTATGCACCTGTGTGAATGCAGGTGCATGCATGCAGAGGTCAGATAAGGACACTGAGTATCTCACTGAATCTGGAACTGGCTGGACTCTTTTGGCTAATATGACTAGTCAGCTGCCCCAGCAACTCTTTCTCCTCTGCACACATCCCCACCAGGGCCAGGGGTGCAGGAGGTGCAACTATGAGAGGCTTTTTATATCTCTCCAACTCTGAAACACACTGATCTGCACCTGTCCTAGGAGATGGGAATTCGCCTTCCGTATTTCTTTATGTATGACCTCAGGTCACAGTGTCGTTCTATGATCTTCCTTCTCCCTAGCTGTAAGGATAACTCTATAACATATAGGAAATGTTTTATAATAAATATGTAATGCAATTGCCAGCATATTTTTATAATATCTTAGGAGCTCTAGAAAATTCTTAAGACTTCAGAAATGATTTCTCAAGCAAGCATAAAAGAATAGGCTAAGTTATGCCGGCCTGTTTGTCTGCATCATGGCAGGACATTTATCTTTCAAGAAGTGTTGAATTTCCCAAATATACAACTCAACTTTCGGGAGTGTTCTTAAGTTCTTTTCCAGAGTTTCCTTTTTAAGTTTCTCAAAGAATTAATAAGACATAATATTAAAAAAGAGAAACAGAAGGAATAAAGGAAAATGAGGCAGAGGTGCTATTTCAATAGATGTCTAAACATCTTTATTAATTATTTATTACTAAAGTTCCATCTTGTGCTTAGTGTAAAAAAAGAAGTAGAAAGTTTACATCTTTGTCACACTGGACAGAAGTCAAAATTTTTATGACTGTACCGCTTAACAAGGCCCTGTCTCAAAAACCGAGAGCTGGCCATGTAGCTCAGTGCAGAAGGCCCAAGGCTGGGCCCCCAGTATTGCAATTAATCGATAATCAAGTCAGTTGGCTACGTTATCTAGGTCTGCTCCTAAGCCAGCACACCTCTGGACATCCCTAGCCTGTTCCCTTTCCCCAGGAGCACATTTTCCTGGTCACTGGCTCAGTCCTCTGACTGTCTCTCCTGGAGACAGCTCTTCTCTGCGGCTAGCCTGGGGCTTCCGGCCAGTGCTCCTGTCCCCACCGCCCATCTTGCCATAGGAGTACTGGGACAACAGAGGCCATGGGTTACATGGGTTTTGGTGGCTGGAACTTCGGTCATCTAGGCCTGCTCAGCTAGCAATTTTATGTATCTCTCTAGCCTGGCAATTATTTTTTATACAGTGATCAATTACATCGTTTAAAAAAAAACCACTAAACTCTCTCACTATTCTTATAAACAGCATTTAGATTTTTCTCTTTAATAACCACATTTTCTAAAAACAAAGTTTATTTGTTTTTTATCACTCCTTTTAAGTCCTCTATCTCCTTTCCCTTTTCTTTATTTCTTTGGCTTCCTGCATGAAGCAGAACAGAAGCCCTTGAAGCAGACACTTGTGTTTCCCCCTAATCTCGGCAGGAGGGCTCTTGACTCTCTGTTAAGCATGGTGTTTAACCGGTTCTCACAGATAACCTTCATCTGTGCAGCATCAGGACCGCTTCCTGCCGCTGCTACTAATTTGCCGGGAAGGCTTGTTAGGAAGAGATGTTGGATCTCAGCTACTTCTTGTATTTCCATAAAAGGTCTCACGTGATCGTTCTTTGGTGTGTTAGTTAATATGATAGTTGGGTGCAGGCTCACGCAGAACACGTATCTGTGTCTGTCTTTCAACTGTTGTTTATTTTCTCAATCCTTCTAGTTCTAGCAACCATGCCCAAGGTTTTCCAGTCTCCCTGTAGCCTTGTTAAAGGACTAGCTCACATTCACCCCCTCCCTCGTTTGCTTTCATGTTTGATATTTCCTTTTATCCCATCCCTTTGCCTTGGCTTCATCCTGGACTTCGTGTTCTTGCTCGGGACGTGGGTGTTCATGTCTGTAACCCTGAGGCTTTCTGCTCTGAGAATGCTTTGCTATCTACAGTGTGTGCGTTTCTCTACCTTCATGTGCTCTGGGGTGCATTCTGGTTTCTGGCATGATACATGTTCTGACTCATGCTCAAATTCTCGGGCTTCGTTTCCAACACGAATGTTTAAATTGAAAGCTTACCGTTCCGATGTGACGCATAATCACTGTTTCACAACCTAAATATACTGCAATTTTCAGTATGATTGTCTCTTTCCGGGATGATCACTTTAACTCATGCATCGTGTAGAAGCCTTTCTATGGATGGGATTGTCCTGGTTAAACTTATATAGTCTTGATTTTTAGCACGATTCCATTGTCTTCAGATAATATATTGCATATCATTTCATTCTCTAAACTTCGTGGCAGCTCACCCTTTCGCCTCACGTGTTGAGATCTTTGTGTGGGAGCCATGTGTTGTGAAGAGTAGCGTGCACCTGGAGTGGATGAGGAAGTGCCGTGGCGTGTGCACGGGGTGAAGCCCCGCTGCTGCCCTATCCGTCCGTTCCACACTGTAATTCCATCTATTACACGTATTCCATGCCAGGCTATTTATCCTGCAAAGTTTCCTTTGAGGGGCGGTTGACTTTTACTTGTGTGTTTTGATAGGAAGATGTCCGTTCCGTTTTCTAGGTGAGTTAAACCTGTTCCACCATGGGCTCTTGTGTTGCTCAGGTGTCTCATGGCTGCCACAAGAGAAGGGTTTCGGTCCCCCACCAATGAAGGGCACAGTCTGTCACCACAGGGAGTAACAGCAGGAGTTAAAGCCATTGTGAAACCTCAGGCAGGAAGCAGACAGAGATGCAGACTGATACAAGAAAGCTAGTCTTTCGGATCATCTCTTTTATGTGTTCAGCTTTTCTGTTTCTTTATATTTGATATGCTTGTCCAAATGTCTAAGTTTTCATTTTTAAATAATCTATTTCCCCAAGCTCACATTTGTCAATGTGCACTAATTTGTGTGCTGATACAGTTTATTTAATCCTGTCACTTCATTTTCTCCCTTTTCTATTGGTCTGCCTCTATCACATTCTTTGACGTTTTCCTTTATTGCCTCCCTTTGGACAGGCCTCTGGGGTCCCAGTTCACATTCAGGTCTCCTATTAGACTTCCCACTTCTGTCCCTACGTGTAATGTCTATCATTGCTGCCAAGTCATCAAAATGGAACCTCGTGTGTTCTAGACAAAAGCGGGTGTTTCCTGCTTGCTCGGATCTGTTCTGGAAACTCGGCAGCTCAGAGAACAGAAGGCAGCATCCCCCCAAGCCAACAGCTGGATGAGGTGTGTGTGCTGGCCTCCAGCATCCCCCAAGCCAACAGCTGCATGAGGTGTGTGTGCTGGCCTCCAGCATTCCCCAAGCCAACAGCTGCATGAGGTGTGTGTGCTGGCCTCCAGCATCCCCCAAGCCAACAGCTGCATGAGGTGTGTGTGCTGGCCTCCAGCATCCCCCAAGCCAACAGCTGCATGAGGTGTGTGTGCTGGCCTCCAGCATCCCCCAAGCCAACAGCTGCATGAGGTGTGTGTGCAGGCCTCCAGCATCCCCCAAGCCAACAGCTGGATGAGGTGTGTGTGCTGGCCTCCAGCATCCCCCAAGCCAACAGCTGGATGAGGTGCGTGTGCGCTGGCCTCCAGCATCCCCCCAAGCCAACAGCTGGATGAGGTGTGTGTGCTGGCCTCCAGCATCCCCCAAGCCAACAGCTGGATGAGGTGTGCTGGCCTCCAGCATCCCCCCAAGCCAACAGCTGGATGAGGTGTGTGTGCTGGCCTCCAGCATCCCCCCAAGCCAACAGCTGGCCAGGTGTGTGTGCTTGCCTCCAGTGTCCTGTCTTCGGCTTGGCTTGGCATCAGCAGACTCTGATGGTCAGCATAACGAGGTGGCTAGAAACAAAACTGAGAGCAGCTCTTACCTGTAACAACCCTTCCACCCACCTAGAATGCCACCCAGAGGCCCTGTAGACCGCCCTCATGGGGTCCCATGCTTGTTCCATAATACGCTCCCCCTCATTCCTCTGTCCCTCCAGTCCGCAGCTGGGTGCGTCTCCTGCCCACAGAGCCACCTTTGCCAGTGTGTCTTTGCCAGTGCAATGTCTGCGCATCTGTGCAATGTCTCTGCAGCCCTGGGAGAGCCCCCGCGGCTGGTCTTCGGAAGAATGAAGGAGCTGCTACATTTTCTCCTCCTCTGCCCCGCAGCGGCCCTGGGGACCCTGGTTCTGATTCACTCAGGTGCCAGCAGCAGCCCTGCCGGGCGTGTGTGAGCGAGGCCTCGAAAGCCTTTGACCAACTATTGATGGGTAGGAACCAGGCTTCCTTGTCCTAAATCTTTGATTTTTGCCAAGCTGAAAGCTGTGTTGTTTTGTTTTTAAGAGTTCGCTAGACTTGAAAATATTTCATTTGAAAAGCTACGCAGGTCAAACAAAAGAAGTGTCTGTAGGCCACGTGAGAATTGTAGTCATCACTGTCCTGTAGACAGATGTCAGGGCGAGGGGAACAGAGGGCAGCTGTGGGAAGGGGGTAAAGCGGCTTCTACAGAAACCCGCTGTGGGCCCTGGCACCGCCCTAGGGTCTTACATACCTTCAGAACAATACGCTAACTCAGGAAAGCTGGAAGACTTCGGCAAATATGTCTACTGACAAAAATATGTATAAATGTGGCTCGTATGTCTCACTGGCGTGTATGGAATTTAAAGATGGTGGCTTTCACGTGTAGGATGCCCTGGTGGTCTGAATTACTTGGTATTTGTCAAGCCCTGTGGTGTCTGAGAAGAACTGGCTTTGAGAGAAGGGACATTTAGTAGCGAACAGATTCCTAGCAATCACTCAGAGGAATTTTCTTCGGTCTTCTCCGGCACCCAGGTTGCATGTCAGAAACACGGATAGGCAGGCCTGTCTAGCTGGGGACCTTGCCTAAACTGGGAGAGAAACCATCTTGAATGGTCTAGCACACAACCTTGGAGTAATATGCCTTTAGGTTCGTTGGTAAGACAACAAGAGGCTGTCACACACAGAGAATCGTCCAGTGGGAAAGAACTGGGTGGAAACAGTGAGCTAAAGACTGAGGCCGTAGCTCAGCAAAGCACTGCCTAGCTTGTGTAGGGTTCTAATTGCAATCTATACACACACACACACACACACACACACATGACCTTGGACACAGGGCTCACAGCCACAACAATCTTCACCCCATGTCCTTCCTCCGGGCAGTTTTGAGAGTCTATAAACACCATGGGGGTCCTATAGGGATCTGAGAGACAGGAGGAAATGTTTGTCCAGCAGTATGTCACCAAAACAGTAGCAGTTTGTGGACTGGCAGCATCCTCGTATCGTACAATTCAGGGCGGTGTTTCTATTCGATGCCCTGCCTCCTCCCCCTCACATGGTTAACTTCTGGTTTCTCTCTACTTCCGATCTGGTCGCATCCACTGGCTTTGGCGCTCACGGCTCTTTCAGTCACATCTCTGTAGCATCTGTTGCAGTCCTCATTCACACTTCCTGGGTGATTGTGTAGGAAGGCAGTCTCTCGAGCGTGCGGGCCTCGGGACAGCAGAAGTCACGCTGCTTTGGATGTGTGTCCTGTAACCCGGTGCCCAGCACTACCTACGGTGGTGCTCATCCATACCAAGTCGTGTGGACACAGGAGCCTGCGAAGGGCAGAGCACGCAGGTTCCTTTCCTCTGGAAGCTGACGAGCTGTGCCTTCTACGTGGAGGCCACCAAGGCGAATAAACCAGACAGAGGCCACCTCCGTCGGTGATGAACAAAGATAATGTTCAACTAGCTCACAGTCGCCTCTTACTGTTTTAAAATAATATGCCCTGAGGTAAACACGTTGCCTTTGGGGATACACTTATTTATTACAAGTTACGCAGTGTCTGTGAAGTAGAATTTGTAAACTCTAGGGTGCTTTCACAATCTCTTTAATCTTCAGCTTGGAGACATTTCAGGACCTGTTCTCTTCTCTTGTGAACTGCCTGTCACCAAGTGTGGATGACAGAGGAAGAAAGAAAACAAAGTAAGGTCAAAATAATGAAAAACATCAAAAGTGGGTCTTTGCGAAACGTGACAGAACAGATTCGATAGCAGGGTACGCTGGGGCCATTAGGAAAGACGCCCAGGAAAGCCGCTCGGCAGGTCTGATGGGAAGACCAGAGCTTAGCCGGACATTCTGCAGCGCTAAGTCCTTCCAGGTCAGGGCAGATAAACAAGCTGAGGTTGATGACGCTAAGCCCTCAGCAGAGAGAGAACCCGGTACTTAAAAGGGAATAAAGCGGCCTCACTGCAGAAGTGAGGAAACCGACAGGCTGAGGCACGGCACGCAAGGGATGTGGGATGCAGGGTTTCATCACCTGTGGATGCTGGGACTCAGTAAACCCGGCGAGGTCATCTCCAACGCATGTGCCCTCTTCCTGTCATCATGGCCCACTCGTCCCGATGCCCGGCTGGGCCCTCGGCTCCCTCCTGGATCATCCTCCAGGTAGTCTGCAAATGAGGGATGGCTCCTTTATCCTCCAGGCTCTGCTTGGGCCTTTTATGAAGGAAAATGTCTGAGATGAATCTGCTCCCCTTCCCTGTTCAGGGTGCGACCTGCGAACACTGTGTGCTAAATGAGTTGCGTGAGCTCCTTTGAGGAACTTGATTAGAGACTGGCAGCAGGGAGGAGAGGCAAGCTGGCTTGGCATTAGACTACCTTGTTCCTCATTCGGCCTCGTTATCCTCACAAGGAGGCCTCCATCTCTCTGCTCTGTTTCTTCTGCTGGGTGCCCAACCTTGAGCCATTTCAACAGCAGCTTCCCAGGGGGACGAGTTAAGGGTTTGGTAAGGAATCAAAGGGATAGCACTAGGGTTGTGTTGTGCTGTGGAGAGACAGAGAGGTGATTGGATAAATTGGATGTGGGGAGAGTTTAATTATTCATGGGGTTAGGAGGGCATGCCTACAGAGGAGGGGAGAAGTTTACAAGGCTGCGCTCTGAGGACACATTTGCTTCCTCTCCAGTGAGAAGAGACTTGTGGGTATTCTTTCCTCTTTTATTAACATGAGAACCATCCCTGTTTCTGTCCCCAGGGTAGCATTTGAGCAGGTGAGCCATCTGCTCATGGAGTTCTCTGTTTTCTCCCCACCCAGAGCTCTTCTGGTGGCCTCTCAGTTTGCCTGCCTCACCTACTCTGCTTTTCAAGTCAGAAAATGGACGTTAAGCATCCCTTGGTCCTAGTCCAAACGTAATTTAGTCTGTCCAGCAGAGCGCTTCAGAAGACATTGAGAAGAGGGTCTGTTTATTGAACTTGTAGCTCAACTTGGTGGCTGGCGTTGAATCTCCCATTTATTGTAGGCAGCATGATATTTTAGATATATACACATTGAATAGTAATTCAACACAGCTAAACTGGTGCTACCTTCCATGGCAGATAGCTTTATGAGAATGCTCACCTCCCGCTTGCATATTTTAAAAGAAAATATTGTAGTTAGCTGCAGCCTCTTGAACGTATTCCTCCTGTCATCTGTTTCTACTTCCATACCCTCTGCAGCATCTCCCCTTCTCCCGCTCCCTCAGCTTCTGGTTCCTGTCATTCCTACCCTCTGCTTCCAGGAAGTGACTTTTGTGGATTCCATAAGTGATGGCATTTGTCCTCCAGCCGTTGAAGCTGGATGCTCTAGTCTCAGATTCCTCTCGGGCCCCTTTCTCCTCTGCTGCTGTACCCCAGGTGCACTGCTCCTGCTGGCAGCCACCACCCACAGATTCAGCCCCCTTCTGATCCTGTGACTGTATCCTCCTGTGCTGGTGGTCGGTTTTGAATGGAAGATAAGTACCTCGAACACCCAACAGGCTGTTGGAACTTCAGGTTAGGCAGTGTATTGGAGTGGCACCTCCAGGATGAAAAGGCCATCCCCTGTATCCGACTTTGATGCACGATTTCCAATGAGCTCTTCTTTATATTGGGATTCATCTCCTCTGTTTGATCCAGAATCTCACAGTACAGTCACTTAGAGGCTGGGAGATGCAGGACTATTTGATACTCCTCCTAACTGCCTAACCTGAAGTTCCAACAGTCTGTTGGGTGTTCGAGGTACTTATCTTCCATTCAAAACCGACCACCAGCTCTTACTGTACATGCCAGGGTCTCGAATCTTTGTGTGATTGTCTGCCAAGAGGATGAATCCCCCACTCCTCTCTGGGCCACTGTTGGCAGCTTCAGCTTCTTCTTCAGCGAAAAGAGAAGATACTCCTCGATGTGTTCGTGTTGACACTGATTCTGCCTAAGACCTTGAGAAAATGAGAGCTCCGAGAGAGAGAAGCTAAGGTCAGGTGTAAGTAAGCAAAATGGATTAATAAACTTTGGAGAAAGATCATTTCAAACATGGTTCCCTAGTTCCAAAGGGGGCCGTAACAAACAGAGAGGCATACACTGTGTTAAAGCGGACTGAGAAAAATCCTCCGAGCAATCCCCACAACTAGCTGTCAAGCTCAGGAGTGTGCTCAGTTTTGAACAGGAGCCGGTCTGAAGGAACCCGAGATGTCCTCCTTAGGCTGATGCCCTCCTGGAAATGGACGTATGTATGGGAACCTGGGTGAGCTCCCAAACCACGCCTTACCCCTTTTATTCCGTTGCCTCCATCATAGTAGACCCTCATCTTCGTAACCCTGAACTATTCCTGTGACCAGACGGATCCCATCTGCCTTTAATTTCTCCCATTCATGCTTCAGACAACTACCAAAATTGTATTTCTAAATCACAGAGTATTGAGTTTTTTGTTTCCCAAGGAGTCTTTAACAAGTTGTCTTTACCTGAAGGTTGAGATCCAAGTATGTTCCCAAGTTTGGAAGGAAGGACGGGAAGGAAGGCCATCCCTATTTTCCTGAACAAAACCTCCACTCCTCTCTGCCACCCTAGTCCCTGTTCACACTCCAGTCATGTTTGTCCAGGGACACACAGCGCCATTTCACACAGTTATGTCTTTCTTCCTGCTCTTCCCCAGGGCAGCGTTCTGTCTGTTTCTCTCCTTACAACCCTTTTGTCTTTGAAAGATCCGCTCTAACTACGTTGTGGACAAGTTCCTGCCTGGCACCTCCACCTCCACATGGAGGAAATTCTCCCACATTCTCAGCGGCCCTCAGTGGCACCAGTTTAGCTACACAATTGTTCTGCAATAGTGTAGAAAAGAGAAGATATCTGAGCAGTCTAAACAACAATAATAGGACAAGTGCCTGTGCAGTTGGGCTTTCTTTGGGCTATTAGCCCCCAAATAATGACATGGAGCTTTCTTACTAAGTATGAAAGCTCTGCCTTAGCTTAGCTTGTTCCCAACTTGCTCTTAAAACTTAAATTAACCCGCTTATACTAATCTATGTATACTGTCGCATGGCTCATTACTGCTCCTCCGTACATGTCCCACTTCCATGTCTGGCCAACAAAGGCCACCTTTCTTCTTCCCAGAGTTCCTATCTCTGCCCAGAAGTCCTGCCTATCCTCTCCTGCCTAGCTGCCAGCTGCTCAGCTCCTTAGTAAGCCAATCAGAAGGTACCTGGGCAGAGACCCATCTTCATAGTATACAAAAAGATTATCCCACAGCATACCTGTGTAGCCACAAGCCAGCTTTGGAAGATGCAATGACAGTGTCCCCTGTCTCTTTTGTGCCCACCTCCATCCACCACAACCTCAAAGATCACGAAGCAGAAACTGGGGAGGGAAGTGGCTCCCTTGGTAGAGCACTTGTCTACTGCACACGGGGCCCTGGCTTCCCTCCCCAACACTGAACAAAAGCATCTTGAAGAAATACGTCTCATGGCTTCAGCTGCCCGTTCACTTCCCCGCAGACCGCCAAGAAAATGAAACTGCCAGTGGCTTCTCTCTGCTTTCCAGCTCCCCGTGTGAGCTAAGGCAGCACTAAATACAGCAAGCGCAAGGTTCTTTTCAGAATCATGCAGGTGTGAGAGAGAAACCTTCCCCTTCATAGCCTAGACAGACCCATGCATGATTTTTTCATGCTTTTTAATCTAAGCGATTGAGCATGGGTTTACTCAATTTTTTTTTACCAGAGTAAACATTTCTAAAGATTCAGATAAACACTGCAAATCACTGAGGATCATAAAACAGCCTAAGTGTCACGACTGCGGCTTAGCGATTAAGAACTGAGTAAGCGCGACCTGTCTGTCACCCCAGGGTGGATCACAGCGCATGCGCATGCGCCTTGCGGAGTCTTTATGCTAATCAAATGTGGTGAAGATAATGTTAAATCACTGCCTTGTGCCTGCTAAGCCATTAATCAATTAATCAGTTAAAGTTAATGATGGCTTGTAATGAGGAGGAAGGGAGGGAAACAAGGGCTGGCTGCTGAACTGACTCAGCCCCTGCGCCTTGGAGGTGTGTATCTACACGGAGCGGTAACACACAAGCAAGGCTGAGTGCAATGAGGGCTGTGAGCGTCATTGCTATTTGTAGACCAGTCATTGAAATACAGCCTGGCAATTGAATAAGCTCAAGAGGGGATCTGGATCTACTATCAAAAATTAGACTTCCTCCCAATAAAATCAATTTAAAAAAATTAAAAAAAAAATACTTTCTCTCTAGATGGCATTCTATAAGGTAAATATTCCTAAGACACGTGGCAAGCACAGACCCCACAAAATGACACAGTACACGAGGGGGAAGGACCGTCTGTATGCCCAAAGAAAACAGCACTAAAGAGAGTGGGTACGGTGGGCACACTAAGCCTATGGTCCCCACAAAGGCTGAAACCACAGGAAGAGAGCTCAGGGACGTAAGAGAGCTGAACCCAGTCTAGAGATTGCTGGCCATTCA
Source organism: Microtus oregoni (assembly GCF_018167655.1). Taxonomy (NCBI): domain Eukaryota; kingdom Metazoa; phylum Chordata; class Mammalia; order Rodentia; family Cricetidae; genus Microtus; species Microtus oregoni. Next base: position 6,489,335 of record NW_024543077.1, on the reverse strand, counting down.
CAAGACTCAAGTGTTTGGAACTGGAGGAGAAGAGGAGGAGAAGGGGCCAAGAGACTCAGGGGTAAGCCAATTTTGTTATAAGAACAACAGAGCTGTGTGTTACGTTATATTCCTATAAGAAGGGGGAATTCGCTAGGCCCGGGGTGTGCGTCAGTGGTAGAGCACTTGCCTAGCCTGCAGAAGCTTCTAGATCCTCCCTGTCAGAAACGTTCCCTCTGCAATAGGGAAGGGGACTTGTGTCCTGGAGAGACACCTTACAGAGGGGGGAGGTTTAAGTGGGGCCTTGGCGGAACTTCACCCCTGGACACGAGAAAGAAGACAAAGCTCTGGGGGGCAGGAGCAGCCAAGCACAATATGGGATCGTATGTGCCAGACGCCTTCTCTTCGCACGGAAAAGACACAGAGAATCCCAACCAACGGTTCTAGCACCGCAGAGACTCCCTGGGAAGCGGGGGTGACAGGACGGAAGGCCAGGGAAGTGGCCCGAGGAGTGGCCACGAAGTCTAAAGACCAGAGGTCAGCCCCCAGGAGTACATGGTAAAAGGAAGGAAAGCAAGCGATGCCAGTGTCCTCTGACCCCTACACACATTGTCTGACACACGCGCCCTCATATGGATACACGCACGTGCACATCCCAGGCATCCGTGCATGCACACCCACTTAGTTAGTTAATTCATTTTAAAAAAAAAAATGGGGTAAGGAGCAATAACCTGAGGGCCACCACACCTCCACGTCACTGCTTCAAAGAAGTTCGGCTCTCAGGTCTTTTCCTGTGGTCTTTCTCTGGTACAACGTCCCTTGTAGCACCATTTAGTCCTCGCCTTGATTTCTATAGCCAAGCTAGATTGTAAATTTTTCCCTATGTTTGGAGTTTTAATATGATTGCATCACTTCCCAGCTCCTTCCACCCTCTCCCATAAATGCCCCTGGCTCTCAAATCCATGGCCCCTTTTCCTTACATTGTTGTTTTATGTCTGTGTGTGCATACACACACACACCATTTATCAGTACATAAATGCAACCTGCTCCGTTTAGATAATACTACCTGTCCGTCTATTGTCTTGGGGCTGATGACGGGGTTTCTGAGAGCCAATCGTGGGGTTTCTTTCTAGAGAGCACCGTTTCTTTCCCTCTCAGCACCCTCCAGGTTGTTGTCTAGGGTTGGATTGTCCTCGGGAGCTTCCCCCTTCCACGTTGGCACGGCCATTGGTGGTGTCGCTGTTCAGGTCTTGTTTAGGCAGCCATGCTGATGAGACTTCATAGGTGTGACCACTGACATTTCTAGGAGACACGTTCTCGCAGTAAAACTTCCTGTTCCTCTGGCTCTTGTATCTTCCCATACCCGCCATGATTGCTGAGCCTTGGGTGCATGAACTGTGTTGTGCATCTATCGCCCGGGACTGGGCACAATACGGTCTCTTGTTCTCAGCAGTTTGACTGTGGTTGTCTGGGATGCTCTCTGTCTGTTGAAAGGAGATGTCTCTTTGATGAGGTTTGACAAACTACACTTATCTGTGGGCAGAAGAAGAAATGTTTAGAATGGAGTTGTAGTTGGGAACTATGCTGGTTTACGAAGGTGGTGGTTGCCCGATCTCCTTCTGACCCTGTGATAATTTTTGCTCCATTTATCCTAGTCTTCAAATTTTTTCCAATTTTATTGAGGTATAACTGACAAAGTCTTACATATCCTTGAGATTTTCAACATGTTGTTTTTCATATCAGTACAGTACATACATTTATTTGTATGAGCTAGTTAGCATATCCATCAGAAAACAAAGTTACATGGAGGGAGTTGATTACATGTAAAACCTATTCTCTTAGCAATTGATATATATCTATGTATATATATGTGTGTGTGTGTGTGTGTGTGTGTGTGTGTATCCATGTAGTTACAGAAGTGTGTGTTAGTCTCTAGAACATATGTGTTGTACCAATGTTCTGTGCCCCTTTGCCCATATCTCCCTTTCCTCTCTCCTTAGCCTTTAGCAACCACTGTTCTGCTCATCTTGTTTTCTTGTGTTTCTGGAGTCTTACATTTACAGATGTCCCCAGAAAAGGGATTCCTTAGAGTGTTGGTTTTTCTGTATCTGACATGTCTACTAAGATTCTGGGTTTGGTTTTGTTGTTGCTGTTAATTTATTTTTATTTATTTAGTTAGTTAGTTATTTGGTTTTTCCGAGACTGAGTTTCTCTGTAGCTTTGGAGCCTTGTCCTGGAACTAGCTCTTGTAGACCAGGCTGGCCTCACAGAGATCCGCCTAACTCTGCCTCCTGAGTGCTGGGATTAAAGGTGTGCGCCACCACCGCCCGGCTGTTAATTTTTATTTTTAAGGGACCACCATACTGCTTCCCACCACAGTCATGCCATGGTACTTACATTTCTGCCAACTATAGACAAGGCTTTCCCTTCTCCACTGTTGGGACTAATTGAGTCCCGGCCTTCAGCTGCTCTTCCCTATCTAGAACCTTCTAATTGAAGTCACTAGAAGCTGTTCCTAGCCTAGAGGATCAGAGGATGGGATTTTCACCTGTTGGCCATTGACTGCAGGGTATTTAAGCCTCCATGGTGCTATTAAAGAAGGGCTTTTGGTACCAGTGTTTGAAGGTCTGCATGTCGGTCTGTCTCTGCGTGTGTTTCCTCAACCTCCAGCCCCTTGCCCGAAGCTCGCGAACTGAATTCTAGCGCATAGAGCGCAGATGGGGGGGGGGAGGCGGGGGGGATGCGCGCAGTCCACATTCTTGCTTCTATTCTTTTTCTCTTGTCTTTGTCAACAGTAGCCATCCTAATAAAAGTGAAACACTGATTTACCAGGTTGGAGAGATGGATGGCTCCGTGGTTAAGAGCAGTTCCCAGCACTGACTGTCGTATCAAAATCATCAGTGACTAGGGAATGTGATGCCCCCTTCTGGCCTCCACAGGTACCGCACTTGTGTGGTGCACATATAAACAGACAGGCAAAACACATACACATAAAATAAAAAGAAGTAGATCTTATGTGGGGGAAGGAAGAAAAGGCTCCACTGTGAGGAGCACTGACTACTCTTCCAGAGGACCCGAGTTCAATTCCCAGCACCTGCATGGCAGCTCACAACTGTCTGTAACTCCAAGATCTGACACCCTCATGCAGGTATACATGCAGGGAAAACACCAAGAAAAAAAAAACTGATTGTATTTTAAGTCCAGCCCCCCAGTGACTCGAGAAGCTGAGCATCTTTTCCTGTACCTCTTGCCCATCCATAAATTTTCTTTGAGGCAATGTCTTTTGAATCCCTCTTCTCCGCTTTTCAGTTGGGTTATTAATATTTACTGTGGGGTTGCATGATCCCCTGACATACTTTGGATACTAAGATCTTCTCGGATAAACGGTTGCCAGGCGTGCCTTCCCACTCATAGGCTGGCTTTCCTTTCTTTGGCTGCTGTTTGCCCTGCAGAACCTCTTCCGCTTGAGGTAGTCCTACCTTTTCTGTATTTGCCTTGTTGGCTTTGGTTTTTGTGTCATACACAGAGAAGAGTGGCAAAACAATGGTCAAGAAGCTTGTTGCAAGGTTTCCTTCAGGCATTTCACAGCTTCGAATCCTCTACTTTAGTCTTTAGTCTTTAATTCATTTAGAGTTTTTTTCCCTTTTTTTATTATTATTTTTTTATTTAAATTTATTTATTTATTAAGGATTTCTGCCTTGTCCCCGCAACCGCTTCCCATTTCCCTCCCCCTCCCCCGATCAAGTCCCCCTCCCTCATCTGCTCGAAGTTCTTTATATACTTTTTTTTTTTTTTTTTTTTTTTTTTGGTTTTTCGAGACAGGGTTTCTCTGTAGCTTTGGTGCCTGTTCCGCAACTAGCTCTTGTAGTCCAGGCTGGCCTCGAACTCCCAGAGATCCGCCTGCCTCTGCCTCCCGAGTGCTGGGATTAAAGGCGTGCGCCACCACCGCCCGGCTTTATATACTTTTATATGGTATAAAGGTCCAATCATTTTCATATCCGTGGAGATACCTGGTTTTTCTAACTCCATTCATGGCATAGTCTTTGTACCTTGGTGAAGATTAGTTATCTATAACTGCACAAACATACCTTGATAATATGTTTTATTATGTCTGTAAGTCTATTTCTATATTGTACTTTAGTGTTTTAGCTATACTAGCTTTGTAATTAGGTTTTAAATCCCTGTATAATGTCTCCAGTCATAATCCTCATTCTCAAGATTACTTTAGCTATCTGGAATCTTCTGAGGTCCTGAGTAAATTCCAGAGCTGATTTTTTTTTCTATTTTTGTGAAAGTTGTCATTGGAATTTTCATAGCGATAACATTGATTCTATAGATCTCTTTGGATAGTATAGACATTTTAACAATACTAATTCTTCCTCTCACCTAAATATATGTATTTCATCTTATTTGCCTCTTCTTCAACTTATTCTTATTAATCATTATGAAAAATAATACTATGAAGCACAAATCCTTTAGGTATATTATAACTTTCAGTCATTGGTTTACTGTTTTCCTTAATATTTTTGAAGCTATTGTAAATGATGTTTTTCCTTCATTTCTTTCTCTGCTAGCTAACTTTTAATGTACAGAATCACAATGATTTTTAGATGAGGATTGTCTACCTTGCAACTATACTAAATGCATTTGTTAGTTTTTACGGATTTTTTTGGTAGATCCTATATTTGCTACTTAAAAATCATGCCACGTAATTCTTCATTTCCATTTTCCATGTCTTTTATTACATATTCTTGCTTGGTCTGTGTAAGACTTCTATCATTATGTTGACCTGGGTGACAAGAGTGGGCTTCCTAGACATTGGCAGTATGGCTCAGTTCACACTTGCCTACCATGCATGAAGCCTTGGGTTTAATCCCTGCACTTCATAGCCCAGATATGGATACCAGCACTCTGAAAGTGGAGTCAGGAAGATCAAGAGTTCAAGGCCATCCTCAGCTATGTAGTATATTCAAGGCCAGCCTGGGCTACATGAGATCCTATCTGTAAAAGAAAAAGAGCGAGCATCCTACTTTTTCTCCTCATCTAGAGGGAAATTTTTCAGTGTTACATCACTGAGAAGATTTCAGGGCAGAAGTAGAATGATCGTGGAATGATGGGAAAAGATATCCCATTTAAGTGGAAAGAGAGTCAGGATATATGCATCTGATACAAGTTATGTGTGTACCAGAAAAGAAACCAGTCAAAACTGCAACGGGAGACAAAGTCATCGTGAAAAGAGATATGGATGAAGCGTGGTCAACCCAACAAGAAGATAGAACAATTATGAATATAAAGGCACCTGATAACAGAGTACTTAAATAAGTCAAATATTAGCAAAAGTAAAGGGACTATAGATGATCAACACTTGTAAACTTTCCATTTATCTCCCAGATATCTACGTGACAGTGACTCTTACTCTAAGAAAAGATAGACTAGAAAATGGAAAAGCGTTGGAAATGTCCACGAGAGCATAGCAGCAGCTGGGCAGAGAGCCTGCCAGGCCTTCCTGCGCCAACACAGGCGGTTACCTGTTAGTGCTGCAAGGGACCTTTCTGAATACGAGCCTGGGCAAGTCTGTTTGATTTCATGCATATCTCTGTTATATAAATGGCATCAGAGTTTTCTTAGAGAGACGAAGCCCTCCCTCTCCCATGGCGTATGATGCTCTCATGTGTGTGTTAAGAAGATCTTACTTTAAAAGAAGATGGGTGGCTTTTAAATGGTCCCCACATAATTCTGATGTTTATTCCTGGGTGAAACCCACTTCTGGACAATCCGTGGGATATGACGTAAGCCTCTGCTGCAAGACACACAATGCAACGTGAAAGTCTCGTTTCTTTGCAGCTCAGTTTAATTTATATGACTAATTTCTTTGAAATAAAATTTTTATTTTTTTAAAGAGCGCCTTATAAAACTGTGGAATAGCTCCCAGTAAAACCTTTGTCTGTAAACTGAAATTAAGATGTCTGAGTTAGTAGTTGTGACTTACTGCATGCCTCACAAGTGCAGGGGAAAAGAGGTGAAGGCATTGTTCCTGAGCCTGGATTCTGATCATTTTTTACTGGTATAACCTAAAGATTTTGAAAACCACTCATATTTGAAAATGAATTTGCATTTGAAATGGGGATAAATGAATGCTATTCAGGACATATAAATAATAAAAAACTTCTATGAATTACAAGAACTACAACGCAAAAAGAAACACTGAGAAAAGCACAGAAGGGTGAGTTTTATTTTTAAAAAGAGAAACCCAAATGACTTTAAAAATCTGAAAAGATGCTCGTCATCATGAAAATACAAATTAAAGAACCAAAGTAGTGAGCTAAAAAGCTAAAAATAAGAAACTGGCATTTCTAAAAAATGGGAATAACATGAGGGAAGAGGCGCTCTTGTTTGTCAGTGATGATAGCGTGAATTTTTGTCTCTGGAGAAAAAATTGGCAACACCCAACAAATTGGATATTACACATTTACCTACAAGTCAGCAACTCCACCTTGGTGTTTATATGGTGGTTTTGCTCATATACACCAGAGAGCAATATTTATTGTAACGTGGGTTTTCATTATAAGTACTGAGTATAGGGGAGAGTCCCAGATGGATATCAATAGAATGGAAAAATAAATAGCAAGCCATGTATATAATACAGTATTATATAGTAGTTTAAATGGGGGAAGTATATTTATATAATACAGTATTATATAGTAGTTTAAATGGGGGAAGTATATTTATATAATACAGTATTATATAGTAGTTTAAATGGGGGAAGTATATTTCCTACTTAGATGCATTTCAACAACACAATATTGGCTTTGAAAAGGAAGTTAGGGTATCGTCCATGTGGGGTGATACTGCTTATATAAAACATCCCAGCATTGCTTCATGGTACACACATGCCATGTGTGCCTAAAGACATGAAAAAGAGGGGCAGACATCAATTACAGAGAAGAAGGCAGGCCGCTTGCCACCAGCAAGGCTGGATGGCTCGTGGGAGTGAAGCCTTCCACAGAGCCTCTCCAGAAGACTGAGGAAATGAGAGAGAGGGGGAGAGGGAGCAGAATATGGGAGAATAAAACCTTTCATCATTTAAGTAACTCAACCCTTCCATCTAGTCTGCATCGGAAGGGGAAGGTGGGGGAAGGTTCCCGTGTAATGCTGCATTATACATTTTAATGGCTTAAAATGTTGAAAAACAGTGGAATTGAATGGCTACCCAGCAGGGGAGGGACAGGACCGACAGGGCACAGCTGCTAGCAGTTATCGGACAAATTAATCAATTTTGTATTTATGCCTCAGTGGCCAGAGACAGTTCAATCAAACCACTTACATTAACAGGGTGCTGCTCTTGGAAAACAAAGGTGGTTAGAAAATAAGGATTCTCCATCAGAAGAGCCTACATGATTGTTTTTCTAGAAAGAGCAACGGAGCTTGTGATTTCTGTTTACATATGTGTCTTCCGCCCTCTTGGTAATGAAGAGACCACTTTCCAAGATGTCTCTGCAGGATCACAGACATCACTGGTAACACAGGACTGTGCTGATGATGCAGGGACCAATCCCTAAGAGTGTCGACGCAGTGGTGAACTCAGGCAAGTCTGAGGAGCCATCACCAAGACCTACCCCATGGTTACACAAAAGCTCAAGAGACAATGGAAGTGATGATCAGAGCAATAGTCCAAGAGAAAAACCTGAAGTCCCAAAAAGAAAGAGGGACGATTCATGAAGGGGATCAAAATGATCCTCAAATGCTCACAAAGTGCTAAGGAGGTTAGACTAAGTTAAGATGTATAAAAAAAATTACAAAGAGAAAGAAATGTAAACAAAAGTAGCATGGGTGTGTTGTTACATTCAGCATCTGTCTTTGCTTCTTGACTCTGCCTTCTTTCTCCCAGCATTCAGTTTAGTGTTCCCCGCCTAGCTCTACTCTGCCCTATCACAGGCCAAAGGAGTTTCTTTATTCATTAACCAATAAAAGCAACACTTATACAGAAGGACTTCCCACACCATGGGTGGTTCAAATTAAATAATGACACAGAAAATTAACTTGATATCTCCATACCAGTCCTCTTCCTGTGTTATTCGTTGATCAGCTCCCTATGGAGCAGCAGCAAAGTTTCCTTTCCAGATTTGATTCTAAATTCTCTGTCTGTTCTCTCCCAGGGAAGATTTGCCTCTGTTCATTTCAGAATTAAATGTGATCATGTTTCTACCAGAATCTGGCCCAAAAACTGTGCTGGGTACATGGAACGCGTTGTAAAGGGCCAGTGTTTCTCATCGGGGAGGCTCACACCGCATAAAACCTCTTAGTTGACTGAGGATTTTACGTGGAGACAAAACTCTGGTCGTGTAAGAACAGATGTTCACGTAGAGAACCTAGAATTACTGGAACCTGAATTATTCGCTGTTATGCGTGGTAGAGTATTATCGTCTTAACTGCCTCCCACCTCCTAACTGTTACATACAAGCAAGCAGTGCTCTGGGCTCTGAACATTCCAACTAGGGTGAGCTCTCATATCCCTACATCAGACTGTGTTTCTCCTCTCCACCCAACATCCTATGCATTTTATTAGACACAGGAGTCAGTTTTCAAAACTGAAGAGAGAGAACAGCACGCTTGAGCCAAGTTACGGGTGGGAAAGCCCCCTTTGGAAACGGTGACCTGCCGGGGCATCCTGAAGCATCACCGTTGCGTTCATCAGAGAGTTCTTATCCTAGACGGCAAACTGGGAGAGCTCCAGACACACGCTGCAAAGCCACCCTAACCCAGGGTCTTTTTAGTCTCGTGATTTACGAAACCTTTGCCTTTTTATTTCCAATTAGCCTATCGATAGTGATGTCCCTTGAATACTCCTAAGGAATATTATCAGCTCATTATTGCCAGAAAACATGTTGCCCAATTTCATAGCTCAGCTGTTCTCACGCATGGATGGACAATCTGAATGAACTCGAACAGAAACAAGATTTTCAGACACTCGGCTACATCCCTATCGCAAAATTCAAGTAATTAATATGTGACTTTAAATAGTAAAGGAAGATAAATGGATAATGTTTATTTTGTGTGCCATAATGACGGCGCCACGATGCTCCTCTGGCTATTTATTTAGCGTTAGTGCTTCACTAGAAAAATTATTATAATCAGCACCCATTCCTGCTAACACCAAATACCATGGTGATGAGTAAAGGCTCTCTGGGGAGCTGCCTTGAAATTAAACTCTTAATGGAAGCCCGCACGTCCATTACAGCCGTGGTAGTAGACCCCAGTGCCTGCTGTTGCCGTGATTGTCCCTGCCTATGTTACACTTTGTGTACACTTCCAAGGCTGCACGAGGACATGCATGGTGCTGCTGGTCTGAGACGCCATGGAGTTTGCGCAGTTATCTGAAGAGAAAGGTTATGTTGATCAGGGACGTTCAGAGCCATTCATGCTGGGAAGGCTTATTCATGGTTCCAGCTGTTGACACATCTGCCGAATTCTCCCCCGTGGCGTGGCCTGGCTGTTAGAGAGGCTTGGAACATGTGATGGTGCCTATTTTGAGCTTACAGAATAATGGGTTTCGTTATGATGTTTTCAAACACATACTCTGAGTGTGTTCACCCTCATCACACCTTGTTATTCGTAAGCAATGCCCCTGTCTTGGAGCTGCTGTTGCTGTGATGAACACCGTGACCAAAGAAACTTGGGGAGGAAGGGTTTATGTGGCTCACACTTCCATACCATGTCCATCATTGAAGGAAGTCAGGACAGGAGCTCACACAGGGCAAGATCTGGAGGCAGAAGCTGATGTAGAGGCCATGGGAGTTGCCTACCGGCTTGCTTCCCATGGCTTGTTCAGTCTGTTTTCTTATAGAACCCGGCACCACCAGCTTAAATGCCTCTCAGCTGGAGATCACAGAGACTTTTTCCTCAGATGAGGCTCCTTCCTCTTTGATGATCCTAGCTTCTGTCAAGCAGACACACAAGCGGCTAGTACAACCCCAAAGGCAAAGAATCATAAGCTCCTCTATCCTATCTCATTCAAGAAATGAGTACCCCTGTGTCTCTCTCCCTTCCTGGGGTGCTAAAGTATCCTCAGTTGTAGAATCAGAGAACCTAGAGTTGGCCTTGAACCCCTACAAACTGTGTGTCTGCCATAGCTCCCCACTTTTCTCTAAAGCTCAGAGTACCCACTTAAAGTGAGGGAAATAAAACCCAGAGGAAACAAGTGGGCTCCTTGCCCTCTACTGCTGTGTGTAATTTGTGGGTGTCTTCCCATTGCTACGGCAGAGTGTCTGAGAACCGCTTATGAAGACCAGCCATGTGTTTGCTTCCGCTTTGTGGTCTCAAAAGTTCAAGATGAAGGTGCCAGGATCCAGCATGGGCCCTTTTCTGTGTCAGCAGGGCAGGAGGCAAAAGCACAGAAGGGCCAAACCACTCCCATGGTCCTCTTTATCCATCCACTCCTCAGGAAGGAGCTCTCAAGACAGGAACACCTCCCCAAAGACCCTGCCCCAATACTGATGTGCAAGGAACCAGGTTTCCCTCACTCGAATTTGGGGAACTCATCCCAGACCATAGTAGCGAGTAGAGACTAATGATTATCGTCAGCGGTCCCCTCTCCTCGTTTATCTCCCCCCCCTTGTATTTATTAAAAAGCCACGTTGCTCACTTGCCTGCATTTACATGCACACAGACACACAGACACGCACACACTAAATGCTACAAGCAGCACTATAAAAACATAGCATGCTCTTTGCTCACCAGCTATTCTCTGGGGTATAATTAGAAGTTCCATAGGAGTTTATTTCCCAGGGCTTCTCATGGGAACAATCGCTGTCTGCTTTTAGTCAGTTATGTGAGTTGACATAGCAACGCAAACAGCAAAGGGTTGCTTCTGCCTGTGGCTATCCCATTCCAGGACTTGTCGGCAAAGCATTACAGGGTTACCTCTCTCTGAAAGCTGAAGACGACAGGGAGGGCTTCCCTTGTATAACTTTTTCTACCTTCTTAATATTGTAAGTATTAAAAATATCTGAGGCCTTGTTTCCACAGAAATCGAACTTTAGCTTAGCCCAAAGTCAAGTAGGTATGTGATTGTTTTACGAACTACTCATGAAGCTTTTGTCTCGTTCCAAGCATCTTTATCAGCAGCGGCAAAGCACAAAGGCACATCCTGCCTCGTGGCTCTAAGCGTGAGAGCCCAAAGACGCATAGTCTCCTCTCTCCCACCCACCCCATCTCTCTTCAGCGTCTCCCTCTTCCACCAGCAGGAATGGGACTAATCTTCGCCCCTTTTATAAGGAGATTCTACTCTTTATTATTCCTAAGCAATACAGTACTACCACCAGGAAGTATTGCAAAGACATAGTCCCACTTCCCAAAATTGATAATTTTGTTAATTGAAAGGTAGGAGGAATAAAGTGTATATATCAGCTCTAGAGGCTTTGATGCCCTGAGCGCCGTAAGAGAGGCAAGCTATAGTGTATTGGGACCAGAAAGAAAGGAAGAGGAATAGTCCCTGCAATGGCCAGTGATGGCTGCATGGAGAATCTGAGTAGAACCTTTCAGTGGCCATAGATGAGGTTCAAGGACCAGGGGGGAAAACAAAACAAAACAGGAACCCCAGGACCTGGGTAAGAAATGGGCCAGGCTGAATGCAGCAGAGGGGTAGAAACATACTACAGTATTAGAGATTCATAAGGAGCCACACAGTACGGAGACCATAAGGATTAGGGCAGGTGCTGGGAGAGGAGAGGCTGGGCTGCATAACATGACAGTAGTGACTTCTTGGTAGGAGTCCCAGCAGTGGACGCAGTACCGAGAGAGGAGGGGAAGAAGGGGGCTGTGGAAGTGGAGCAGAGGCTGGAGGGAAGGAGGGAGTTACTCTCGCTCTCGCTGAGAGAACGGCAAATGGCTAAGGGTATCTCTGAGCACCACTGATCCTGCTGACTTTCCTACAAAGGGGCTTAAAGGGATGTCCGTGGTTGAAACTAAATATTACAGCACAGCCAGGTTCCCAAGACCACCTTGCCACCGTGAACTGAGCAAAGCAAACAGCATTCAACTTGGACGTCTCGCTCGTGAATTGTTCTTAACCCCCACGTCTGTCACACCACTTAGTATGTCCATTCTTCCCTGCATCAACCAATGTCAGTTCTTCCTCTAGTCCACCTTCTCGTCCAAGTCTGTCCCTTTCCATCCCTGCCCCGTGCGGCGTTCTTGGGGTAATGTGTTTGGATTGCCAAAATGCTCCTGGCCTCCGGTGTATGTTAGATTTGGCCACTGAGAAATATCAACAGAAAGAGACTATATACGTTAGTGTTGTATCCATGCTCTAATAAATGCCCATGGATTTCATGGCTGGAACAATGCACACTGACTATCTCACAATCCTAGAGGTCAAAAGTCCAAGTGTTTTCACTGGGTGGAAAGGGAGGCATCAAGTTGGCAGCACTGGCTTCTGCAACAGGCGTCCAGAGAAAAATGTCACCTTCTCCAGTGTCCCGAGCCATCTGCCTGCCTTGGCTTCTAGCCCAGGCCTCAGTCCTCAGAGCCAGCAGCTTACTGCATTCTCCCCTCCCCGACCTCTGCTTCTTTCCTTTCATCTCCCTTAGATTTTGGATCTTGGGACTTCATTGAACCCAGCCAGATACTCCGGGATAGCTCATCTCATGACCTTAATGTTGGGTTGGGGTGAAGTTCAGGTAGCTCAGAGGAAGAGCTCTCTTCTGATATGTGTGACGCATTGTGTTCAGTCCCTGGGACAGAAAAAAGTGGGGTAGAGCACAGGGCCTCACATCTCATCCCTAGCCCTAGGTAGGTAGATAGGTAGGTAGGTAGAAAGATAGATAGATAGATAGATAGATAGATAGATAGATAGATAGATAATAGAAGATAGATAGATAGATAGATAGATAGATAGATAGATGATAGATAATAGATGGATGATAGATAGATGGATAGATAATAGATGGATGATAGATGGATAGATAATAGGTAAGATAGATAGATAGATAGATAGATAGATAGATAGATAGAATGTCCTTTTTCCATATAAAGTAACATAATCCCAGCTTCCAGGAATTTGGAAGCTTAGTCTATGGGGCAGGAAGTGCCATGATTCAGTGTTCTCTCTGCACTGCGATGACTGTTTTTCTTGTGTTGCTCCTCCCTGAAGCTGTGCTCAGGGCCTAGCAGAACCTTTTCTCTCTGCAGCTCTAACTCCAAGCAGGCAGGCTCTGTTGCATGCTTCTCTTTCTTGATGCCAGTAACCTCTCTTTCCTTCCTCGGGTCTTTCAGGCTAGAGGTGGCAACAGCGCCGCTCTGTTTACACGCTGGTGCCTCCACAGCTCGTTTCCTTTTCTCCCCATCCACAGCTGCAAATTAATGCCTTCGTTACATTGCTCTCAAGATTGTACCTGGCCGCTATGCATGGCTGCCACGCATCTTGATAAAGCATTCACATTTTAACCTGCACAGCCCCCACATCAGGTCCAGAGTCCTCACGCTCACAGAGAGTCCGCACGGAAATGCAGAAAGACAGTGAGCGTCGGCAAAGCAGAAATTACTATCCTGGACAAAAGAGCAACATTGCTCAGAGTCCAGTTGGGGATCACTTCTGGGGAATAGTATGTCTGGTTAGGCAAGTGTGCAGAGCAATGCTCTTCTTTGCCTTCAGCTGCATGCAGGGAAGGGGGAAGATAGCCTACACACCGCTTGCAGTTGAAGTTCCCTTTGGTTTTCTTTCTGTTTATTTTTCTATCAACTAGGCAGACAGACTTCATGACTTAACGTAAGTGATTTCTGAGCAGCAGCAGAAGCTCAGCTGGGCTGCCGATGGGAACCTCCATTCCTGCTCGGGCAAATGATTTTGAGATATTACCCAGGCTCTTCTTGCTTGAACAGTTAAACCGCGTCTGAAAATGGAAAGGGGCTGCTTGTGTTTTCCTCCTTTGTAGAAACTATTTCTGCTTCAGCAAGCTTGCCTTTATTTTAAACTCTGTCTTAGCATTCATGTCTGCTGCCACACTCGTGGTGATTTCTTTGTATTAGCTGGAGTTTAAATTACCTGCCAAGAATTCAATGAGAGTCTCTTCCTGAAGATTTCATCTTGAATCACAAAATCAAAACAGCAACGCTGTCCTGTAAGAATGCCTGCAAGGCTGTACTTAACAACTCAAGGAGAGTCTTCTCCCTCTCTGCGTTATTTCCACAGAAGCAATATTTGCCCCTCTCCCCACGTCCCTCTCAGTCAGCTGCCTCTCTCCTAGGTTCATTGTGCAAAGCTTCCTTCTGTGTTCCTTTCCTCTCTTCTATCATGATGGTGATGAAGAAGCAAGTGATTCCTATAATTAGCAATAGCTTGTATTTACAGATTGCTTTATAGGTCATAAGGTATGTATGTATGTTGTGTGTTATTCAATCTGGGTCAAAACAGGTAAGATATACTATGAAACCAAGGTAAATTCTTATTATAAATCTTAACTAAGCAAGAAGGGAGCACAGAACCAAATGAAATATCTGAAAAAAAAAAAAAAGGTCCTCCCTTCAGTTGCTGGGGCTGGAGACTGCCCTTGGCGGTGACTCTGGGAACACCCTCTGCTCAGAAGCCTCCACTCCTCATTCAAGTTTTAAAAAGCCTCTAAATTTAAACGTGGAAAAATTGCAAAATTCGCAGATAATTTAGTATCCCGATTGTAGAAGCAGTCAGCCTTTAAATGCACCAGGCCCTGGGCTCTGCGCTTCTAGCACTTTGGAATGACCACAGTAACAGAACATCTAGCAAAAGTCTATCATAAAAACTGTCATCCAATGTAAAAGGCCAGCTAGGCCAGAAGGCTGGCTAAGAGCCTTAGCAGAAGACCATACTTCAGTACCCATGCTGGGCTCTCACAACATCCTGTAGGTCCAGAGAATCTGTTGCTTTCTTCTGGCTCCCACAGACACGTGGCACGCACATAAATCCAAAATAAATAGAAATGAACCTTTACCTTTAAGGAGTGCAGCGTGACCCCATGCTTGTGGCTTGCATGAACGATGGTGGCAAAGGCAGAAGCGTAGCTCGCCACTGCCGCTGCCAGTTCCCGCCCAACTCTTTAAGAACCTTGACTCGAGCCAGCCCAGGGTTCTTGGCTTCAGAAAAGAATTTCAGAAGGAGCCACAATGAAACACAGTTGGGGTTTAAAACCCGACAGGGGACGCATGAAGCACACCAGAGAGTGTGGGTACGCTTCTCGAGAAGAATGGCCAGTTATTAAAAGGCATTTGGGGCATAGATTTTAAGCAAGGGGATTGAGAAGAAGACGCTCGAGGAAAAGATGAAACAGGCTAAAGCCTGGGTATGGTGTTCTCGAGGCAGAGTCTCACTCACGTGTCTCGACAGTTGAAATACACCATTTTGGTGACTCTCGTGCATACATCTCAAAGGACTTCCAAGAAACGTCCTTTCTTCTTTTCTCTTTTGACAAGTGACTTCTGGTGTGCACTGGAGGGGGCTACAATCTGATAAGGTAAAATCAGGAGCCCCCTGAGCTGCACAGGTAAACGGGCCTCCGGGTGAGATTCCCAGCAAAGTGTAGGTTCATAGCTGGGAGGAAAGGGGGGCCTTGTACAAAACTTAACGGTGTTAGGATCCTTGTTTTCCAGCTGGCAAAAGGCTTCAGCCAGACCTCCAGAGTCCATTTTTCTTCTTATGTCCCCATAATTTCCTGTCCTGCCTAAGGACAGGGGAGTCCTCATCCCTAACAGTTAGAAACTAAGACAGAATCTGCATTGGGGGAAGTTGGTGGACTCATCCGCCTGCTGTTGAGATTGCTGCTGGACATCCAGGTGAAGGTATCCAGGAACCAGCTGGACTTGAGTTGAGAAGTGAGGGAGAGAGAAACAGGAGACATGCTTTTTGTGACTTAGCCCTTAGTTTTCCATAATTTAATACTACACCTTGAGGTGTCCATTGTGGGTGAAGACTCCTTGAGGTGGGATTAAATGTTCTCACTTTTATTGGTCATGTAGATGCATAGCCCTTGAAAAGTTCCTGCACCCCAGTAAGCCTCTCCCCTGATGCAGCAATCCAAATCAGACCAAATCCAACCAAATTAGAAAAAGCTCAGGTTTAATGGATACAAACTCTCCCTGGTGGCTTTCTAGACCCCCAAAGGAGATGGAAAAGGAAGACCAGAAAACCACGTGTTTTTTTCCCCCCTGGGGAAAAAGGCAGTTTAAATACCCCATGGGAGTGGTTTTGAGCATCTCAGGAGAGGAGTCATCATTTGGTAGGCTTTCTCCAGGGTGAAGTCTGGACTGAGGCAGCTCCAGGGAAGGGAGCTTGGGGTAGAGCTTCCATCCAAACATTCCAGACTCTTTGGATATTTGGATGCCAGGGGCTGAAGGATAAAGGAGCGAGGCCTTCACCCAAACAGCCCTCACGAGCCACTTGACTCCAGAACATAGCTCTTCCCCCTTAGGAACAGTGACAGTTAAGGAAACATGAAGAGACTAACAGTTACTATAAGTGTAAAGAACACCATGACCAAAGCAACTTAGGGAAAAAAAGGGTTTATTTGGTTTATTATTCATCGGAGAAAGTCAGGACAGGAATTGAAACGGGGCAGAAATTTGGAAGCAGGAACTGATGCAGAGGCCATGGAGGGTGCTATTTACTGGCTTGCTCCTCTGGCTTGCTCAGCCTGCTTTCTTATAGAACTCAGGACCAGCAGCCCCAGGATGGCCCCACCCACCATCCTCCCCCATCCATCAGCAGCTCCAGGATGGCCCCACCCACAACCCTCCCCCATCCATCACTAGTGAAGAAAATGCCTTACAGCTGGATCTCATGGAGGCATTTTCTCAGATGAGGTTCCCTCCTTTTAGATAACTCTAGCTTGTGTCAAGCTGACATAAAACTAGCCAGGACAGTGACATTAACTTTTAGTCTGTCTTCTGAGTCATCCTGTGTAAAATGAATGCCACAGAAATAATACTTTTCTCTTCCCCTGCCCCAAACCCATGCCTCTCGAGGCTACCAAACACTTGCAGGGAAATCCTTATTGCCCTTGTGTTGGAAAGGGTCTGGGCCTCTGGACCAATCCTCTTTAGACAGCTACAGTGCCCTGTTTCCATGGTGATAGCGACTACCTGTTCCTCTGTCTGCCCAATCGACTTGACTGTAGTTTCTTGGTTCTCTCTACTTTATAGATATTAATTGCGATGAGATCTTCTTTGTTTACGAAACCATCTGCAATAAATTTTTAGAGAGCAACTCGTTGTGTTTCCCCCTTAAAGACTTATTTGTCTTTAAGTCGCGTGCCCCGAAATCCAATACATTCTAATTCAGAGGCCACGACAACAGTGGTCCTCTGAGAGTTACATGATATGTTCGCAGCTGAAGCTCTTCGGGCTCTGGTATCTACTTGCCAAAGCTAAATGGGGAACTGCTCATGGGGCACAGGCATCTTTAACATTTCTAGAGGGAGTGACTTTTCACCACACAGCCTCTGGCAACCTGGTGTGAGCATGGCAAAGCTTTCACAAGAGCCTCCATCACGTGCAGAGAATAGGGGGCCCGGACTCTAATTCAAGGGGCAGTGTTAGAGAACTCACCACCAAACTGGGATACCCACTAACTGCCGATGCAAAATGACGCATGGCAAATATTCTCCGAGAAGCACAAAAAACTGGTCATTCCTCACAACGTGCTAAACAGATGCGGTACAAAGCCGAAGGCTGGTAATGTGTTCAATAGAAAAGCTGTAGAATGTATTTCTCAAGTCAAACAAGCTGCCAAGATATTTTGAATTGTCATATCAGACCTATTCCCTAATTTTTAACGCCCAGTATTTTATAACTGAGGCCCCTGCCGTCCTAACGAATCATGCGTGACCCAGTCTCAATACAGTTACTCAGATCTGGGGTGCTGCCACGGGGTGGGCGCAGGTGCTCTTTAGGAAGGGGGTGATACCTGGACAGCTGTGAAAGCACACCATCTTTGCCTGACTTTATTTCTCTTTGATTGGCAGGTAGGAGATCAGATCATTGAGATCAATGGGGAAAGCACAAGGGACATGACGCACGCCAGAGCAATAGAGCTGATCAAATCCGGAGGAAGACGAGCGAGGCTGTTGCTGAAGCGGGGAACCGGACAAGTCCCAGAGTACGGTGCGTCCCGCACTTCCCCTCCCCTGTGTTCTGCTCTTCCCGTGTGTTGCAAGCATGCAGGCGTTTGGGTTTTTTAATATAAAACCACATCTGTCCTCTACTGCGGCCCGGATAGGTATTTACTGTCGGTAGACGGATAAGCACACATGTCGACTTAAGCCCCAGATGCTTGTGTGCGAACCCCTTCTTTAGCTCGTGAAGCTAGGAAATGTGAAACGTAGCGAATGTGTGAGCTCACAGGGCACGTCTGAGTGTGCAGGGAGAGCCGGCACCACGTGTGCGTGGGAGCCTTTCTAATGAGGCCGACAGTTCTCTGCTCATTTGAGTCTGCAGTCATTTCCCAGTTCCTCTCTAAAACATCGCACGCTTGAGACAATCCTAGGGGATTACTAAATTGGGCCAGGGATGAGCCAGAGCCAATCTTCAGGGTGTGATATTTGAAATGCTAACTTCAGCTCATTCCACGGCTGCGTTTGCCTGGCATTTAGGGGTTGTTCAAAAAATTCATTCCGATGCTGTTTTCATATGCTTTTGCAGAAGGTTTTTTATTTAAAAAAAAAAAACAAAAACAAAACAAAGTATTTATTTGGGGGCTTGCTTACAGTTTCAAAGAGCTAGTCCGTTATCATCATGGCGGGGGCGGCATAGCGAGGGCATGGTAGCATGGCACTGGAGCAGTATCTGAGGGCTACATCCTCAGCTGTGGGTGGGCAAAGGCTTTAAAGTACATTCTAAACCATTGTCTGCTTCCAGTAGTCTTTAAAGTTGTTATTTCCTAGAAACCTGTCGCAGGCATCACTCACAGTGTAAACGGTAGAGCTGGCACAACTGAGCGATCCTCATACAAAGAGCTTCACCACCCAAGCTGTCCTGAGAAGTTTTTATAATATAATAAAGAAAATACTTTACTCCATGTTCCCACACACAATGCTTGGCTCTAATAAACTATTTTTAAATATTGACAGCGGCAATAAGCATAGGCTTGGTAAATGGCACCAACACCCTTTGTGAAGGGATTTGAACTGCTAGACTAGAATGACTTTGTGTATCTGAAAGCATCGACAACACCAAAGAGACCTGGAAAATTCTGCCACTTCTGAACACACCTCATTTTGAAGGTGTGTTTCACTCCATGCTGAGACATAGCTACTATCTAGTGAGGGATTTCAAAGTTACTACAGCCCTTAATACCCTAACAAGTGAATCACTACAAAGTTACTACCGCCCTTAATACCCTAACAAGTGAATCACTACAAAGTTGCTCATTCAGCTTCACTGCCCTCCGCTTCCTGTTCCTTTTCAAATCCCTGGTCCATACTTTCCACATCTGTGGCACCAGCTGCTTGTCTACCATGAGAGGGTGAAACAAGCCTGCTTCAGACCCATGCCTCATACCCTGTCTACTTGAGGAAAACATGACCACATAGCTTTGGAACAAGACAAAACCAAAGACCCTGCCAGCATCGCTTCAACCTTCACATCATTCACAACAGCTGGTTCAGTTAGATTCTCAAATTAACCACACGGAGAATCTTTTTAAATGCACGGGCACACTTTGGAGGGTGCCCGTACCGATATGATTAGCTACTGTGATATTACAGATCTCGCCTTGAACGTATGCTTTTCTTAAACACCCAGTTACGCTTGCTGATGATCTTGGCACTTCCCAGCTGCCCTTCTAAGGTGTGGACTTTGTAAAATTAACTTAGAGGTGATGAAACAAGAGAAGGAAATTAGAGTGGAGTGGTGCCCGTTAGGGAAGTGAGGGAGCAGGCACAAACTAAGCAGACCCTCAGCTCTTCGGGACACTTAAGCTGAACAGTGGGCAGTGATGTGTAAGCCGTGACAAAGATCCAGGGTCAGTTCCACGTCTTGGATGATAATGTCATCAAATGGTTTGCTGGAATTTCATAACTAATGGCAGGGCTCAAAAGTTCCCGGGTGACTCCTTCGCCCAGAGATTTGCCAAAAGAGCTTCTGGGGCATAGGCTATAGCTATACAGAATCATAACAGAGTCGTGTGGGACAGAGAGAAAATTCAGGCAATCTCTGGAGGCATCAGCATACAGGCTTCCTCTTTTTCTTTTTCTTTTATTTGTTAACTTTTTTCTCATTTATTTTACATACTGACCACGGTTTCCCCTCCATCCTCTCCTCCCGTTCCCCTTCCCACCTCCTATCCACCCCCTCCGCATCCACTCCTCCTCCATCTCCATTCAGAAAGATGCGAGCCTCCCTTGGGTTTAAGCAGGACACATCAAGTTGAGGCAGGACCGAGCTCCTCCCCTTATGGGGCGGGGCCAGGTAATCCAGCGCGCACAGGTTACCAAAAGCCTGCTAAGTGCCAGAAACAGGTCCTGATCTCACCGCGAGGAGCCTCACAAACAGACCAAGCCATACAACTGTCACACACACATGCAGAAGGCCTAGGTCGGTCCCACACAGGCTCCCTAGCTATCGGTTCAGAGTCCATGAGCTCCCGCGAGATGGGGTCAGTCGTACAGACTTCCTCTTGTGCTCGCACTGGCTCTCCCGCTAAGGAACCCAGATGGTACCTCGCTCCAAGCAACAAAAATAGAGCACTGGAAACAGGGAGTCCATTAGCGACTCAGTGCACACGATTTTCACCAGGGTTGGTCATGCAGGCATCCCCTGCCTAGCACATCCCAAAACTCTAGACCCCCGGGAGGAAAGCAGATGTGGAGTACAATCGCATCATTTGTATCTGCCGGTTACGGTTACGGAAGTGAGGCGCGCTCAGCATCCGCGCTCAGCATCCGCGCTCAGCTTTCAGCACAAGGCTCCTTAGCAGCATAGCGGACTGACAGCCGTTGTTCCCAGCACAGAGCCACCGTCATGAGCCGGCATTTCCAAGCAGAGTGGTCCCTGGCCTGCTGTGTTAACCCTGCTCTGCATCAGGAGCAGACCAAAGACGAGACTACATTCGTGGCTGCGGAAACGATCTCAGTATACATAGTGTCCACGGCCAAGAAAGAGGTCCTCCAGCATCAGTATGGAATAAACCACATCATGAAACCAGATAAACCAGGATGCATCTTAATAAAATGCTCCCAAGAACAGGATAGCGGCTGTAAATAACAACACAAGAAAACACTCGCATTGACCAAGAGAAAAATCAAGAATATAATCTACTTGGTCGAGCAACAGCCTAATCACGGGAAAATGACATTTTTCTTGTCAAGTGTTGCTTTAAGCCTGTGTGTTTCCTTTGTTTGCCTTTCAAGATCCTAACCTTGGCCCACTCCTTAAGAGAGCATTGAAGGGAGTTATCAGGGTCCAAAGGAGGCATGTTTAACCTCCCAGAGACCTTCGGGGCTTAAGCTGGGGAGACTGGGGAACTGTGGATGCCAGGTTTTAAGCCATTCCACCCGCGTTCCCTCCGCCACTTATGGAACTCGGGATTCAGAGCAGTGTTGAAATGGAACCCTTATCTGGACTTGGGGACCTTGTCAAAGAAAGCTGATCCCCGGCAAGAGAAGTATGGAGCAGAGCTCAGATGCTTAGGCTGATCTGTGACAGAGAGATAAACACAGGTACAACCGAAAAGAAAAAAAATCAGCAAAAGCAATCTGTTAGATCATTGATTACCAAAATCGGTGTGACTCTAAGTGAGCTG
Organism: Microtus oregoni; assembly: GCF_018167655.1. NCBI lineage: Eukaryota > Metazoa > Chordata > Mammalia > Rodentia > Cricetidae > Microtus > Microtus oregoni. Next base: position 6,467,593 of record NW_024543077.1, on the reverse strand, counting down.
AGGACGGGAATAAAAACGCTGCCAATAAGCCAGCCGTAAGTAATTAATAAGGCTGACCGCCAGGTGTCGCGGCAGCCAACTCGGAGGCAGAAACCGCAAGTGCCGCCGCACAGGTCACGGCTCACCACCAGCGGTGGAGCGGCTGCGGAGGGTGTTGGAAAATGATAAGGACTTTGAAGAGCGGCTTTTACAGTCAAGCCCTTGAAAGAGGAACTCGGGAGACAGGCACTTCAAGCGTAGCCCTCGGGATGAGAATTTGTTGATTATCAACTGAGCGGCAAGTGTGAGTGCTCCAGCCCCCGACGTGCCTCTCAGCCACGGGCGGGAATAAAGACGCTTCCTCCACCCCGCTGAGAGCGGAGAGGTGAGCTCCCCAGGCGTGTGCTCGCGGCACAGGTAGCTGCTGTTCAAACTAATCCTAAAGAGGTTAGGGCCAGGGGAAGTAGCATCCTGGCGGTAAAACTGCTCAGGAATAAATTATCCAAATTAGATCCCTACTTTGAAGTGCAGGTGTCCGTCATTAGCAGTCAAGGCCCGTGCGCAAAATGGACACACGCTTGATTTGCAAACTAAACCACCCAGCCAGAGCCCAGGTCCCTGTAAGTGTCCTTGGATTTACAAGAAGAAGGAGAAGAAGAGGAGGAGGAATAGGAGGAGGAGGAGAAAGAAGAGGAAGGAAGGGAGGGAGGGAGGGAGGGAAGAGAGAGAGAGAGAGAGAAAGAGAGAGAGAGAGAGAGAGAGAGAGAGAGAGAATCCCATACTTTCACACCAAAGTCCCTCGGGTCTATTTGCTGTTCCGATTGAAGCAAACACACTTCACAGAAATTGCGGCACTCTGCCGCGCTCGCTCTCCCAGAGAACGATGGGGCAGCTCTTTAGCTCTTTATGTGGAGAAGTCTAACGTGCATCCAGATGCCCGTGGGAGACCCGGTGATCTGAGGAGGCCACGCAAGAAAGGGTGGAGCAGAGCTCTCCGCCGTGAGCACCCAGCAGCCAGCAGCACCCGATGTCCACGCAGAGGGAAAGACAGCCAAGTATCTGGATTATGCTCCTACCTACGCTTTCCAAGTGAACTGTGTCTCTGAAGGTTTTGACTCGATTACAGGCCTTTGGGAGATGAAATTGTGTCGTTTTATAGGTGAGATGGAACTGTTCTAAGGAGAGGGTAGATGCCTCTTGGGTCAGTAGCTGCCCCTGGAGGAAAGAATGGACTAAACAGTTGTGAAGTTAAAGTCTCCCTCTACACAATAATTATAATGTCGTAAGACAATCATATCAGAACACCCTGTGGGCAGAACCGGTCCTCCTTCGGCTGCTCCTCTGCTCATTCTTCTCCAGGACACGCACTGATGAATATCACGAGCAAACCTTGGTATTCTCCTCAGTAATCACGAGCAAACCTTCATATTCTCGTCGGTAATCATTTGTCCAGGGTTCATTTCACTCCCTAACCAAAGACAAGCTCCAGGAAATGCGTCTTTACCAAATACTGTATATATGGGACAGATCCTGGAATTGATGTCATTGATCGACCATTAATTAATCACTCCTCAACTAATTCAAGATTCACTGAGGACCTACTATGTGGACTGCACTGAAGGTGAGTCTCGGGACTTCCCTCAGGGAGCTGACAGTCAAGCCATGAGGACCTCAAGTAAGGGCGGTTTCTAACAGTGTGGCCACTGAAGAAGAGGCCCTCAAGAATCTGCTGTCAAGAAAAACATGAGAGTAGGCTCATTAATCATTCATAGAATTTAATAAGCACTTCTAGAGCATTAGCAATTCTCGAAGAGTACTTGGCCTCTTTGGTCTGTTAAGCGTTTCCTTTGTAACGGTCCCGCTAATAACTTGTACTTTCTCTGAAGGAAGGCCTTGCTGAGTCTGGGTGAGCCTCCTCCAAAACCTGATCTGAATTCCGGATTTCAGACTAGCAAGCTAGAGTAGCTCTGACACACTTACTATTCATGGCTGTGTGGCTTGACGCCCCGTCAGGAGCCCACAGAACTGTCACCAAGTGCTGAGGTCACCAAGTGCTGAGGCTCAAGTTGCTTGTCTGCCCCTGATGAAAGGCAAAAAAGGAGACGCTTCTGCTTTCCCTCCCAACCCAAGACGATGCTCCCGGGAGCCAGGAGTGGCTCCATTGCCCTGGCACTATTTGTCTGCCTTTTCGATAGGGCAAAGGGTGGCTTGCCTCAGTAATAAATTCTGAAATCTAATCTCATCTTCTGGCATCCACGGCTGAGCACATCTATCTTGTCCACGGGCACCTCCACAGATCACTCAGGAACACCTGTACTGAGTACGGGACATGATGAAGCACCTGAGGGCCACCACGCTGCACCTTGAGGTGACCCTGGTATATACTGACACTGACACATGCCAACACCACCGCAAGTCCCCACACTGCAAAAAACAACAAACAAACAAGTAAAGGTCCATCCTCCCTTAAGCCAGACCCAAATCCATCCATTTTGAAAGGTCAGTGAGCCAATGAGGTATGTTTCTCAAGCCGCATTGAGAAGAATCCCCTCAGGTGTCTAAGAAAAGCTAAAAATTCCTCCTGTCCAGCATCCAGCCCATTACACAAAGCTGAGCAGAAGTCCAAGAGCAAAGACAACTAGCTCAGGGGAAACACTCCTAGATGCTGGGAGAAGCAGCTGGACCTCAGGGAAGTCCCCAGATCTAGACAGTGTTTCCTACATGGAAGGGAAATTGGAGGTAGGAAGATGGAGGTATAGGAAACTCAATGCTTGTTGATAAGAGGGAAAGATAGCAAGAGCAATCGTGGGCCTGGTGGTACTGGCCTGTAATCCTAGCTACTCTGGAGGCTGAGGCAGCAGAATCACAAGTTCAAGGCCCTGTAGGCTCTCAAGCAAGCACAAGGCCAGTGTGAGCAATTCGGGGAGACCCTGTCTCAGTATGAAAAGTGGGGAGAAACGTCTAAGATTGTAGTGCTGTAGTAGGGCACCTGCATGGCATGTGTGAGGTCTTGGGTTCACCCCCCAGCATCATGCACACACACACGCACACACATACACACACACACACGCATACACACATGCACACACGCGCGCACGCACACATACACGTGCACACAATGCACGCACACACATACACGCGCTCGCGCGCACACACATACACACACACACACACACACACACACACACACACACACTGGCATGACCTTTGAAAACCACAGTGCCTCTTCTCTCCCTTCCATGCCTCATAAACCCTCTGGAAATTCTGAAGGAGTCCATTGGCTCTGATTTGTTTCAGTATTTATTACCTCTGTTTGTGTATGCGTACATGTTTGTGTGTCTCAATGCAAGCGTAGAGGTTGGCAGACAATTTGTGGCTGTGGGGATAGGGCTCGGCTTACCAGGCTTGACAAAAAGTCCCTCTACCCAGGGAGCAATTTTACGAGCCCATACACTGTATTGTTAAGTGTGTCCCAGCATATAAGAGGCCTTCACGTTCTGGAGATTGTTGGGTGTCTGTTTTCCAGCTCCATTGTAAAGGAGGAGCCTGCATACATCACACTCTGTCCCATCGAGGCCCCTCCCCATTCTTAGATCTGGCTGTGGAAACAGACGTGGAAAGGGACTCTCTGTGTTTTCTGTCTCCTGCTTTCTCATCAGTCTGAGCATGGTCTCCACTCTGCTCGAGAACTCTGGCGTAGTGGCTGGGTAGCCTGGCAGTGTTGAGTTCAAATGAGTTGCCAGCCCCTGAGCTCCACAGGGCAAGAAGTTGGATCCACACACCAAAGCTCTTTTGATTGCTCTCTGGTTTTCCACGGTCCAGAAATACCGGAGATGTTGAGATAGCAGAGAAAAGGTTTTGCTCTTTATAGAGGATCTGCCAACAAAGCGCTGCTTTCCTGTGCTCAAAGCGAAGTCGGTGCCCATGACACCTTCATGGTAGGTCTAGCAGCTGCACAGCCAGCAACCCCGCATCTCAGCAGCGTTTCAAAGGCATGCGTACTAGCTTCCCCACGCCAGAGACCTGCCAGAGGCCACTCTTAAACCAGAAGACTGTGAGTCCCAGCCCGTGTGTGTGTGTGTGTGTGTGTGTGTGTGTGTGTGTACATGTGCAGAAAAGAACATCCAGCGTCCTGATCCACCTTACTCTTTTGAGACAGGTTTCTCCTCTACTTCACTCCAGGCTGGCTGCCAGCAAGCCCCGGAAATCCTCCTGCCTCCGCCCCACACAGTGCTGGGGTTGCAGGTGCCACAGAGCCACACCCAGTTTTCTGCCTGGTCCAACCTCAGGTCTCCAAGCCTACGAAGCGAATGTTGTTAGTGCTGGCATCCCTCTCCAGCCCCTAGACTCAATCTTGTAATGTTTTTGTTCTTGATTCAGGGTCTCATATGTCCCAGACTGCCCCTGAACTCACTCACTACATAGGTGAGGAGGACCTTGAACTTCTAATCTTTCTGCCTTCACCTCCCAAAGGCTGAGTTTTCAAGTGTATACCACCTCACCCTTCTTTTGTAGTTTTGGGGGTCAACCCCACTTTACAGATGCTAGATAACTCCACCAACTGAGCTGCACCCCTGACCTTAAATTATGTTTCAGGTTCATTTAAGCACACAGACAGTTTAAAAGGAAGGTACATATACTTCCCACATATGTCCCGACCCCGCCCAGACACCAACCCCCTATCAACATGGCCTGTCACAGTGGCTCTTTTACAAGCTCTGAACCTACACACCCACCCCCCCCCACCCCCAAAGCTCACTGTTGGCTTTAGAGTTCACCCTGAGTGCTGTAATTTCTCGGGGATGGAACAAATGCATGATGGCATCTGGCCCCCACCGCAGCATCCACTCCCCTCTTCTGACCCCTGGGAACGACTTCTCTGGGTCTGCCTTCTCATGGTCACCAAGGGCTAGGTTTTTGTTAGCCACACCCTCTGCCTTCACCCTCGCTCCAGTGTCTTGTCCTGATAAAAAAACTTCCGAATGTTTCTTTTTAACTGAACTCCTTCAGCGGGGATCAAAGATAAAAATCACATAAGGCCTTACTCTGGGCTTAAATCATACGGTCTAACTGTAAGAAAATTTCTAAACTCTGAGAGTCACGTATTTTTCAATGTGCCTCTTAGACTCAAAGAAATCAACAGGACAAACACACAGTCTCAACACCGTACCACAGTTTATAACTGTTTCATGGTGCAGGCCTTGCTTAGCTGCTTTTATGTTTCTAGAACACTCCCCAGCCTTTCGGCGGAGGGGGGGTGGCACACCCTGTCACTCATGGTGACACTGGGCTCATCAGGGCGGTAGGTTTTAGAGCTGGGCACACCCCATTCTGAGCACACGGTAAGATTCCTAGCCCAGCGCGCGCAGCTCTGCTCAGCTCTCACTGGGTTTCTGCCTGCCCTGCTCCCCCCAACTTCACAGTGGTTTCCACGCATGCGTGGACCTTTTGTCTCACCGTCCGGGCCTGCAGTTTCCTAGTCTCCACATATGTCTGCAAGCCGAGTAAAGGCCGCGTTTGAAACCCGGGGAGAACCTTCTCTCTGTATGTCACTGAAGCAGCTTGATCGTTTCCCCACGAAATTGCTCGCTTCTTGGCAGGCCTACATGGTAAACTCAATCAGTCAATCCTGAAATTTAATTTCCGCTGCGGCCTTCCTCGTCGAGCTCTGCCCACAGGGGGGGTCTTCTCTGCGCGGGACCCCTGTGTTAGGGAAGTCTCCTGCTGCGCTCTCTCTTCTTCCCTGAGCACAACACGCTTAACACCCGCATCACACCCCCTAAGACCTCTGTGGGGTCCTGCTTGATTCTGTGCAGACAAGCTGGATCCCGTGTCCGGAGCAAGCCGAGCGTGAGCAGGGGATGTTGTCAGTGCACTCTGGCAAAGAGGAGAAGAGCGGGTCTGCGTTCCAGGATTAACCCACAGTGAGCCCGTAGCCATCTCTCACACCGTCTCAGCACAAGACACAGCAGCAGGCACAGCAGGGCCTCCCCTGGCCGCTTGTACCTTGGGGGTTGTTGACCTGACAGATTACAGAACGTTTAGTGCCCGTGATTGTGTAGGTAGAGAACTACAGGCCATCGCCTGTAGGTGGGCATAGACTAAGGTTGTAGGTTGAGTCGACTGATCCTCAAGACTGGCTGATAGCAGCCGTAGGGGGTGGACAGCAGGCGGAATGGGCAAGGCTGGGGGGAAAAGGCCATAGCGGGCAGGCAGCGGGCAGAACGGGCAAGGCCGGGAAGCAGCCATAGCGGGCAGGCAGACGAGTGGGCAGGTGGGCAGCGGGGAGGAATGGGCAAAGTGCTGCTGCATTTTTGGTTTTTTGGGTTTTTTTCCTGCTTTACATTTTTTTTTTATATATCCAGCAAGTCAACTTGTGATCTCTGAATATTCCTAGGCAGAATGTTATAGGCGAGAACTACACGAATTTATGAGAACACTAGAGAAAATAAAAAATGTGAACACGAAGACTCCATGTCTGTAGCTTCGAATTTCTTAAAGTTTAGAAACTGTGACTATGACTGATTCTCAAATGACAGCTTCTATCACTAAGACATCCGTGATTATGAGAAAAAAAAATTCTAAGATTTCTGGCATTGCCAGTTCAAATCTTTATTCATATCTGTGCCTCCCTAAAAGCACCTCAGGATGCTCTAAATATTTTTGATTTAAAAAAAAAAAGTCTACTTTTGAAATATACATATGGCTCAGTTTTTCACTAATTTCACTTGCTGCATGCCTGATAGGATTAGCTGTACCTAAAGTTTTTATTCTTGCTGCCTAGATAATTTTTATTCAGCTGTTCTAAACATACTAAGCAATCTTGACTCTAACAGTAATGTCTTTGTCACTGGTCTGTTAATTCTAATGATTGGTCCCAGGCTGTTCCTCCCCTTCCTTTAGGAATGGTACCTTCCAGTCTCTCCATGTGCATGAAAAGTGACAAGCATGGGTCCCCATATTTCTACTTATTGGGCCACCCTAAAGACACGGTTTGTAAAATCTGCATGACTATTATCTTTTTCTAATGATCCGTGGTTTGCATATGTTGTTGTTGTTTTTTTTTTAACTGATGTATAATGCATTCTTCCCTAGTAACCTGTCTAATCGGGGCTAGAACTCTGGAGGGCGTTTGTAATTGAGACCTTGGAAATAACAAGGCTACAGTTTAAGGGTTCACGAGACTCTAAGACGCATTACATTCTAGGGGGCCCAGTCTAGCGTGCCCCTCATAGGAAGAAATGCATGCCGGAGCACCCAAAGAGTCTGTGCTAGCTGATTTCACTCTTCTTAAGCCACGTGCAAGTTAATACTAATTGTGTATTAGACAGAAAGAGCCACTGTTACCCTCTGGCCCTAAGGACTCCACCTGGAGTCATAGGTATCCCCAAGCCTGCTTTGTGGCAGTTAGGACTCTCCAGATCTTCTGATCTTCCTTTCTTCCTACTCTGTGATGTGCCGTGTTTAATGGGAAACCCTTGTCTTAAAACACCTCCTTGTGGTTATTTATGAGACAGATGTGAGATTGCATTCAGGCAGCACTCCAGTTTCTAAATGAATATCCTCAGGGCTACCATTTGGGGAACGCTCTTAGGGACAGAAAAAGCGTGATCCACAGAAATAAGGGAGATGTCGGTGGCAGCCTCGTAACGGTGGGCCAGGCAATAAATCCTTGCCTAGGCCCATCCACGTTCCCCCCCGGCAAGTCCTACAGGGCTGAGACTGCCGCCTCACGCTAACTGGACTGGGACTTTAAAGCGTCGATTTGACTGGTTAGCAGCAACTGGGGCTCACGCTTGCTCTCCACTGCTAGCCGTAGAAGTATGACCCACGCGGGACCACGTCTCAGCCATGGTTTGACTCGGCCCCGTTCACACTGCTGCAGGCCCGGCTAAGCATCCCGCCAGCACATTCTTTGAAGCTAGTCCTCTATTTTTTTTCTGAAACAGAATTCCCAGTTCTTAACGATCTGATTGTCCTCCAGGAATGACTCAGACTTAACACGGAAGATGAGGATAGTCACTGATTATGCAATTGACCTACTAGTGATTTGTACGGATAGAACTATCTCTACACACACGTGCCCTGGCACGGTCATTCCTTGGAGATGCCTGCCAGGAAGAAAAGTTTTCAATGTATCGTCACGTCTGTGAAGTGTCTGTCTTGCCTGAATCACTTGTTCACCGGGGGAAATCAAAGGCAGGGCATAAAGCAGGGAAATGCAATGTGATAGGACCATGTAGCTATCACGGGGACACCTAACCCAGTGACCGGAGGCTGAGTGTCTGTAGGGACAAAAGAAAGCCATCCTTCCATGTGAGCTACTCAGTATAACCCACGGAAATGAGGGACCTAGAAAGGAGGAGGGTTGGGGCCACAGAGTGGCTGAATGTTTGCCATGGGTTCAAGGCCCTACTGGGGAGGGGGGGCTCTCTGTGGTCTCAGTTTGTATCCACAGCTCTGTGAAGTACCTCCTACATCCCAGGCATCACACTCGTGGCTAGGGATGTGGAGATAACCAAGGGAATGTGCGGTCCCAACCTGGTAGGGGAGAGCAAGGGAAGATGGGGACTGAGGCAAACGTATTCTTAGCAGAGGATGATGGGAAATCCAAGTGGATAGGCTAGAAGAGTTCCAGGGCATTCTTCCTGAGGTGGGACATCTTACTGGGGCCTTTAGCAATAAGCGCAGTTCCGCCTGAGTGGAAAAGATGTCAGACAGTATGAAGGGGATAAGAAAGAGCTAATACAAAGTCGGGAAAATGTGTTCATAGGGCCTCATGGGCTAAATGGCAAAGCAGGCGGAGACAGTGAAGGATTGGTTCTAATTAAAAGGCCTTCCAGGGCAGGGCAGTGACACTGATAGAAGTGTGTGCCCGCTCTGAATATGTCCATGGTTCAATTACCAATTCAAAAAGAAACGTGTATACAAAGGATTCAAAGCTTATCTGGAAAGATAAAGGTAGCTGGGCACTATTTAAGGTGGATTTTATATAGGAAATGGAAGCAGCTAAAATGTTACAGCAACAGCCGCGGCAGAGGCAAAGTTTAGGGGAGGTCCTGACGTGGGGATCTAGCAGTATGGGAGCTGCATGCTGAGACTGGAGTTGGTAGACACCTTGATAGTTCACTGAGGCAAACGGTAAAAAGAGATGAGCTACAGACATGAGGGAGAGGATTGGAGGGCAGCTGACTGGTCTGTTTGGGACTCGTGTTTCGGGTGTCTGATAGACACTTACAGGAGGCAGTCCTAAAATAAGGTGCCGAGTCCAGCCCTCGGGGAGTGAGACCTGGAAATAGGGAGGTCTGGGAAGAAAAGAGAGGCCCAGGAATGGGGCTGGACTCCCCCAGAGACAGCGTCATGGACGTAGGGTCTACATGGCGTAGCAATGGCGAGAAGTCGGTAAGGATTGGAGGAAGGGGGTGGCGTTGAGCAGGCCAGTTCGGCCCACAAGGCAGTGCACACACTGCACAGAAAAGTAGTTCAAAGCAAGGTTTATTTCCAAGCCAGTCAAGCGTGGAGGAAGGCAGCCAAATCTCATCTGTGCTTCCCCAAGATAGGGTTTGGGGGCATTTATAGGATAAGTAAGAAAGGTGATTTGAGGCATAGGTGATTGGAGGTGACATGGTCTGTACATCTATGATTCATCTTCATGACTCTTCGTGTGATACACATCTGCAGAATGACGGCAATAGCGTGGTCTAAGAATCTTCAAACTTGTAATGCCAAGTGGTCACCTCACACTAGACTGCAGTGAGGATTGGTGGATTTCACCAAACTGGCCTCAAATGCTGAAAACTAACATAGCTGATCGTTATTATGTAAGTCCAAGCAGACCTTTAGCCCCAGCTATGAAGGCTAAGGTAGGATAATCACAAGTTCAAGGCTTGCCTGGGCTATCTATAGAGTGAGTTCAAGTCCAGCCTAGGAAACATAGGGAGAGCCTATCTCAAAAAGTAAAAGGGCTGAGGGTGTAGCTTAGTGGTAAAGCCCATGCCTCATATTTGTGAGGCTCTGTTCTAAACCCCCAGTGATGGGAAAAAAGGCTAGTGAGGACTCAGTTGTGTGAGCTCCAGAATGTGAAGGAATCTTTAAAGTCACGTAAAGGCAGCAGCTAAGGCGGTGAAGGGGTCGGTGTCCTTCACCTTGCTTCTGGCAGTCTAAGAGACAGGAGAGTGATATTGAAGTCAGGGCAAGGCGGGGTTCTTAGGGGCCGCTTGGAGAATTGTCTACAAGATTCTAGATGAAAATCCAGTCGTTCTCAGAGTACGGAGAACAAGAGACTAAGGAGTAACTGCCACATGGGCCATCAACATCACAGCCGCCCCAATGCAAGGACCATCACAGAACAGAGAGCAGGGATTTGTGAGCACCCCCTCCCCCCGCCTGAGGAGCTATGGACAGCTGATGGCTTCTGGGGAGTAGGGGGCAGTTTTCTTTAAAGTTGTGGCTACTGCTAGGCTGACCACACTGCAACAGATTCTCCTGCACCTATACAGACAGCACAAATCAGACTTGATGGGCTGTTAAATTTGTAAAAGGGGAGAGGAGATGAGCTGGAGGTATAGGGATGAGGGCAGACACAGGAGTAGCTAAGGGGCAGAACTGGGGGGAATATGATCAAACTACACTGAATTAATTAAAAATAAAAAAGGAAATTTAAGTAGAACTCTCTACTGAAGAAATGTTACTATTAAATTTGTGTCCTTAAAAACATGGCAGTGTTGCTGGGCAGTGGTGGCTCACGCCTTTAATCCTGGCACTGGGGAAGCAGAGGCAGGCAGATTTTTGTGAGTTCAAGGCCAGCCTGGTTTACAGAGCAAGCTACAATACAGCCAGGGCCACACAGAGAAACCCTGTCTCAAACAACCAAAAAACAAACAAACAAACAAACAAGCAGCATTACAATGTGGGTAATAAATTGAATTTTTTTTTGGGGGGGGGGGCGTTTTGAGGCAGGGTTTCTCTGTGTAACTATGTAGCTCTAATTAGTCCTGGAACTCACTCTGTAGACCAGGCTGGCCTCAAACTCACAGAGATTCGCCTGCCTCTGCCTCCCTAGTGCTGGGATTATAGGTGTATACCACCACCGCCCAGCTGTTCCACCACGACATAGGCTGGACAGAGGACTAGAAAATGTGGATTGGGCAGATTCAGGCATTAGAATCCCACATTTCTGCCTGGGCTTGGTGAGAGCCACGCACACAACTCAAAATAATTGTGTCACTGTAACGCCTGGTCCCGCACTCACTCCATGAACTTCACCAAAGGCCATCTCTACATCCTGAGCCAGTGGGAAGCCTGTTGGTGTGACTCGCACCTTTAGTAACAGGGCTTTTGCCGTTCTAGTCATGAGAAGAAGGTCCTGGTTTTTCTGCCTTGTTTGTCAGAGTGCAGAGGTGAGGGAAACATCTCATTTCTCATAAAGAAATGCTATCTTTGAGGAATACATAGGAAGAACACGGAATGACACCCCACTGAAACTGCACAGTGTATCACTTCTCTGCTCGGTGCTCGGAAAAGGAGTGGACGCTCTATAGCCTCTTTCTCCTGATGGTAAACTATTTCAAAATCCAAATTCCAGCCAAACATTTTAAGAGTGAGAAAGTTTCCTCGAAGACCACCAAGCTTGCCATGGTAACTGATTGCGATCTTCAGCCCCTGGGCCTCTCTGTTAACATTACTGGTCTGTGGAGGAGAACCTCTGACTGCTCCTGCAGGCTCTCCAGCTGCCTTCGCATTTTTAACACACGCGTGCGCGCACACACACACATACACACACACGCGTGTGCGCACACACACACACATGCACACATGCACGCACAATCCTCTTCTGTGGACTGTGCAAGTGACTGTACCACTGGCTTTCACACCAAAACCCTATCACGAGACTTCCGAGTGCCTACAAAAAAAATGAATCTCCGTAGCTTCGCTTACATCTGAAGTATCCAAACTCAGAGAAGATGCAACATGGTTGTGAGGATGGGGCCAAGCAGGGACGGGGTGTGGGGGTGGGGGTAGATTAGTTTCAGTTTTGCAAGAGAACCAGGAATCTGGTGCATTTAACCTGGCTGCCTGTAATGCTGACAGTGGGTTAGATGAAAACCTGTGTGAATTGTTACCACAATATTTTACAAATAAATGCATGGGACACCAATGAGAACAAGTACTTCTGAGCCTTTAGCAGAGGTGAGCCCAGGGAGTCCATCAGCTGTGCTGGTCCCAGGCAGCCCTGAGGCCTTCTTCATATGAGAGGCAATGAGGTTCTCAAAGGAGCCACCAGTAGGAGCCCAGCAGGTCGTTAGAGATGGCGGCTTCACTTCCCACTTGGTTCGCAGTCTGTTTTGCTTCTACTGCTGTTTTGGTTCTTGCCTTTGACCGAGTTTGGAATGAGGACTCCATGGGCCCGTAAGTGTGGAAGTGCCTGGCTGAACCTGCTAGGTTCCGGTGCCTTGCTTATCTAGGTTCCATCTGATCAACCTGCTCTCACGAGAGCGAGAGTGTCTTCCAGGCATCGCCTGTATTCAGAGGAACCAGGAGCTTGCAAAGTACACTGATGTAGATTCACCTTCACTGGGAGCCTCAGAGGTGACTCCACAGGGGCTGGCCACATAAATATAAACACATTATTGCAAAATGCGAAATGGAAATCGTAGCCTTCTTAATGTCTTTCTGGGCCGTGACATATGTTTGTGAAAATGTTTACTGTTTTTCCTTCTTCAGCTGCTGGGTCAGTTAGCAAGCACAACTGTGCCCAGAGCCCCAGCTAGTCACCCAGTTGTTCAGCTGCTGTGTGTTAGGACTGTCTCCTAACCGAGCATCTCCGCTGACGCAAATAATCCCAATCAGACCAAATCAAATCAAATTAAAAAATACCCAGGTTTAATTAGATACCTGTGCTCTCAGGTGGCCCGAGGGGTAGGGGACAGAAAGTCGCCAACGCAACCACAGAATAGGAAGAGGGAAGAGCACATGATTATTTTCCACGGACCAGTTTAAGGAGCCTGTGGTCTTGACCTTCCCTGGGGAGGGGTCAAGGTTTGATGGGCTGGGATTACATTCCAGACTGTTTGTATAAGAAGTAACAGGAAGCTGAGGTGACACTCATGACCAACATTTTAGGCTCTCTTTGGAAAAGGGGGCATCAGCTCAGTCTGGTCCATCCTGCAGGCATGGAGCAACCTTGGGGAAGAGAGAGCTGGGTGTTTTTGGGTTCATGCTCAGAGAAAGATGTGGCTGGAGAGGCATCCTGTTTACTGTCATCCCAGAGACACCAGGCATCTGTTTCTTGAGGGAGATGACTAGGCAGTGACTAGGAGAAAAAATATTGTTATCACCCAAGATGAAGAGCAGGTAGGCCCTTAATTGTGGCATCTTGGAAAACCGGAGGATGGAAGGTCCTCTCTGCTGAACAGACCAAGTGTCCTGAGTAGGTGCCCACGTGAGCCTGGAGAGATGGTACCAGCATAGGTGTCCCAGGAGCTTGGCAGCCGAGGGTGTGGTAAGGATTACTATGTGAGGTCCTGTCCATCGAGGTTCAAGAGGCCTGGCAGCTAGATGTTTGAGGAGTACTCTGTCTCCTGGGGAGAGCGGGGCAGGTTTAGGGGCATTAGGGTTCACTGGTGTGGGGGCAGGAAGAAAACTGTCAGCGTGTGAATGGAGAAGGGACCTTAGAAGGGAGAGGTAGGGTAGGTACCCCCCAGTGGAGGAGTTTGGGCTGGGAGGTGATGGTTGAGGAGAAAGGGATAAAGCAGCTCAAAAGGGCTCAGGCTCATAGGGGAACATGGGGTGGCCCTGAGGCGAGTAAGGGCAATGGGGAGAAGGGCCAAGATAACCTGAGTTCAATGGAGAGCTTAATTAGCTGTTGTTTGATGAGTCCATTGGCCCTCTCCACCTTTCCCCAGGATTGTGGATGATAGGGGATGTGGAATTTCCAGGAGATGTTGAGAGCTTCAGACACAAGCTCCATGACCCTGGAAGTAAAAGCTGACCCATTGTCCATCTGGATGGTCCGTGGGACGCCAAACCTGATCCACCACATCTGCCATTTCCCTGGAGACCAGAATCGCTTCCATCCTTCCTGTAAAAGTGTCCACAAGTGTTAAGAGATAACAGAGTTTTTTATGAGTAGGCATATGGGTGAAATCAACCTGCCAATCTTCACCCTGTCGGTGTCCACGAAGCTGATGTAGACACTGATGTATGTGGACAGCCCCCTGTGGGTTGGCCTGGGCATACGTCTGGCAGGAGGAGTGAGCCTGTGAAATACAATCTCAGATATGGGTGGGGTCAAAGAGGGGCTCCAGGAAGCGGAACAAAGCTTTGGGGCCTAAGTGTAAGGTCTGGTGGATGTCTGAAATGATTGACAATGCCTGGTCTTGAGGAAGGATGACATGGTTATTTAAATAGAACCATCCATCCTTTGTTTTTGTGCCCCCACCCCTTTTTATGAGCTCGTCCCTCTCTTTTGATTGATAACAGGGCTGATAAGAGGGAGTTATGTTCTGTGGAATCCGAGGAGCTGGAGGCAAGGCCCCCGGATCCCTGAGTCATCTTTGGCATTGCCTAAGACCACTGGGTCCTTGGAGGACTGGTGTCCCCCACAGTGAATAATAATAATGGTTACTTCTGCAGGGAGCTGGAGGGCCTCCAAGAGGTTGGCTATAAGGAGTCTGTTAACTATGGGGGTGCCCTTGGTAGTAAGGAAGCCCCTTTCCTTCCAGAGTACAGAATGAGTGTGGCCTATCAAGAAGGCATATTTAGAGTCAGTGTAGATATTAGCCTGTTGGCCCTTGGCTATTTGGAGTGGCCTGGTCAAGGCAATTAATTCAGCCTTTTGTGAGGAAGTTCCTATTGGCAGGCAGGTCGCTTCGACTATGTCAGTGGAAGTGACCACTGCATATGATGCCTGGTGGTTGCCTGATTTATCTCTAAGGGAACTTCCATCAGCAAACAGGGTGAGTTGGGAATCTGTAAGTGACTGGTCTAGAAGACCCTGTGGAGGTGAGGTTAAAGCCTCTACAGCCTCTGGGCAAGAGTGAGAGGAGGTACCAGAGGGGGAGGGAGCAGGAAGGAGAGTTGTGGGGTTCAGGGCAGGACTGGAGGCCAAAGTAATTTGAGGATTTTCTAGAAACAGTAAGTGAAAAGTCTGGACTCATGAAGGCCGAAGGGGAGAAAGGGGAGAGGGAGGGAGGGAGGGAGGGAGGGAGGGAGGGAGGAAGAGAGAGAGAGAGAGAGAGAGAGAGAGAGAGAGAGTCTCAGAAGGCCTGAGAGGCGGTGGGTAGAATATACCTTGATTGGCCTGGACAAAGTGATCTTGAGAGCCTCCCAAGTGAGTTCAGCTGCTGCTGCCAGGGCTCTCAGGCATGGTTGCCACCCACAGATGACGAGGTCCAGCTGTTTGAATAAAAACACAACAGCCTGAATCGAAGGCCCAGCCTGTTGGGTTAGAACTCCAGTGGCCACGCCTGACCTCTCATCCGTATATAGATAATATATATATTAGAAATCCGTAAGGTTTCGTGGGGTCTCGTAGAACAAGAGGAGGGACTGTTGGAAGGGAGTCTCGCAGCAGAGAGAGAAAGCAGGCTGAACAAGGCTAACAGCTTGCACCTGGCCAGGAGCAAGGTGGGTGGGTGGGTGTGGGGGAGAAGGAGGAGGAGACACAGAGAGCACCTCAAACAGTGGCTTATGTGTAAAGAGAATGAGCTGAGGGGACTTTGAGCTGGAGGGAGTTTAGGGTAGGGGAGGAGGTGAGAAGGCTGGGAGGCTTGGGGGGGGGGGGCGTGTAACAGGTACTTGTGCCTGAGGAAGCCTGGTCGCCAGCATGTGCTTTGATATGCTAATAGGCACCACAGGTAGTCAGACGTCCCTTCTGCCAGAGGTAAGGGAAATGTCTTCTTTTGGCAGAGGGAAACTTGGTTCCCAACTTCCTGAAGAATGAAGGCTTTTATCTAACTGCCAGAAACCCTCCTGTAAGTAAGTCCAGGTTGAGTCCATTTCTGGATATCTGGCGGCTTTCTGGAGTTGGGACTTTTCTTTGGACCTGACAGCTTCCACCTCCGAATCTGAGCAATGCTAATGATCTTCACTTGACACATTTTGCCTCGTTAAGCTTTTTGTAGTCTTTCATCTTTACTTTGGTCTATCCAAAACAGAAAATCAGCATCTACCAGGCAGCAAGGTAAGGACCCCCCCCGCGGGTAGGAAGTCTAGAATGGAAGAAGATGGCTAGGGGCTCCAGAGGAGAAAATCCAGGGGAGCCTGGCCATTTTCTGTAATTCCTGGTCAGTAGATTGCTTTTGGAAAAAAATAAACAGCACTCCTTTTTGATAACCTTTACTTATTTTAACAACATACTACATATTAATTATAGACTATTTCAAAACTAAAGATAATCAAAATTCAAAAATAAATTTTCTTTTAAAAATATAACCATTTTGGTTTTTGGATTCTTCTCTGATGTTTATATTATTATTCCATGATGTTAAATATACTTCTATAGATTTTTTTTTCTTTCTCTTTGGTTTTTCTAGACAGGATTTCTCTATTTAGCTCTGGCTGTCCTGGAACTCACCCTGGTAGACCAGGCTGGCGTCAAACTCAGAGATCCCCCTGCCTTTGCCTTCTAAGTACAGGGATTAAGGGCTTTTGCCACCACTGCCCGGCTACAGATCATATTTAATGACTGCTTAGTATTTTATTTTATAAATACTAAGTCTATTGAACTAAAATTTTATTTGCTTATTTTTCTATTATATCTAAATTTCACAAGACAAAAATCCATTGAGGTCATATATCCCTGTATAACCTTGATTTCTATTTAAGATAACTGAAAAATAAAACCTTCAGATAAAGAATAAGTATATTCTTGGTGAAGACAGGGGAAGTCATGCAATTACATCCTGTTGTAATGTGGTGCCACTCTTTGGTGATGGAGAATATTTTTCATTAAGTACCTTTCCATTAACCAAACTCCGGCAGATGCTGTATGTCATAATGAACAGTTCCGCATGCTGTATAGTAGGTTGCCCCAATCCCACAGAGCTCCTGGGCTCAGATGCATTTAACCCAGAGAGATGGTTGTGCCTCCGTGTCTAAGCCTCACTGACACAGGACCACCTTCAGAACTGGAGAAGAGCTTGTGGACCAATAGCGCAACACATTATGTCTGTGTACAATTCGCTTTGTTCTATGCCTCCTTCCGCGTCTCTCGGTTTGTTTTTAAGCTGCACTAATGCTATTTCTCAAAGAAACAGCGGACCGTACAATCCCATAGCACACTTCTTTGGCAGTTTTAAAACTCCTAAGCCTTCCGGTAACTCAGGACCCGGTTACATCTGTGTGTTTTATTTATTTGGGGGAAGCACAATTAGTCTCGAAGAAACCCAAGCCACTTCTGGGGTTAAGCGGCTCTTCCAAAATCCTATGGGCCTTAGGAGAGCTTCAGACACCACTGAGAACAAGGCCAGAGGGTTTCGTTTGCCCATGGCAGAATGGACACAAACAGTGGCTCATTCCTAAAACCAGAGCAGGCTGATGTTCAGGAAGGAGTCCCCAGCACCCAGAGACTGGCTTCAGAGGCCTGGGTTGGCAGAGCAGACTCCTGTGGTGTTTCCATTCAAGGAAATGAGTGAATCTTGCTGATGAGTTAGCCCTCCTCCTGTTAGCAGCCCAGCCAAGCAAGGACTCCAGGAACCCTTCAAACCCACCAAAGACACCGCAGTCCCCAGGAGGAGGGTGGCTGTGTGTAGCTGAAAAATGGAAGACACAAAAGGAATTTCTGACTCTCTCTCTCCTGAAAAGTGGGGGAGGAACAAACCTGGCGAGTCTTTGTCTCTGCCTAACTGTGCCATGACTCTGCCCACCTGGCGGCAGCTGCCTCTGGGAGATCCCTTGTGTTTAAAGTTGGAACAGACTCGTGGAGAAAGTGCTGTGCCTGGTCTTCAGGACCCCCTTGGCCAAGCAGAGAAGATTCCTTCATATTCAACCCGTTCTTACAGGAGCCATTTCTTTCTTCTTCCCATTTTTTTTTTTAAACACTGACTTAATTTGAAGAATCTTTTCATATGGAAAATAAAGACGACCTAAATGAAAAGGAATGCCAGTTTAAAAACATTGGTCTAAAGCAAGGCAATTTGAATAGGGCGTCCTTAAGGCTCAGATAGCTTTATAGCTAAGGGTAATCTATTCAGGGGCAAAATCGAGTATGAAAATGTGTTCTACAAATACAGTTGTGACACTTAATAAATACGTAAGTGCTAGCAGTGTGGGTTGGGAAAATGTCTTTAAGTAGGAAAACTGGAAAATGCGGACATCTTCTACCTGGTGAATTGCGCTGTTGTGAAAGATTTATTGACCTTTTGCTTGAGTATCATACAGCTTTCATTATCAGTCCCAAAGTAGGAAACGGTATTTGAAAAGAGAAATAGTGGCGTATTTCATAGACCAAAGGGCCATACGATCTTAGTGGGAGCATCTCATTGCCAGGAGCACGAGTGTGTGGAAAATTACAGGTATAAATTCTGAAGTGCGGCGGTGTTCCAATGAGATCCTGGCTACTTGGAGGTCTCGTTTTCCCCTTCAGAACTAAATAAGAAAACATTGAGACATCCTTGTGATGCGTGAGAAGTAGTGCAGTGATGCTTTGCTCTTCCGGGTCTATTCTTAGAGGATGTCATCGGTACAGCCAGACATGCAGCATCCTTCGAACCGGTGCGTTTCCTTAGTCGAGTTCAAATAGGCGTCCCCACCCCACCCACAAACAGGGGTGGAGAAATGGTTTTCAAGATCACTGGTGCTGCCCGGCGACCACCCTAACATCGTGGAACTGCAGTTCTCTCTGCAACCATTGGTGGCAGGGAGAACAAGCACGGAGCAGAGAAGCCCTCAGCAAAGATTTACAGTGGAAGACCCTATCAGAGAGGGATTCGGGCAAGAAGAGCCAGAGCTAGCCAGGTCGGAGCCGTGAGCAGGCAGCAGAAGCAGAGGCCTCGGCCCTTCATGCTCTGAGCCAGAATGGACTGAACCTGCTCTCCCGGTCTTGTCTCTGCACCTGTCTCTCATTTGCAATGGTCCCTCCCCAGGAGAAGCTCGGTGTTGATCAAGTTAGGAATTCAGGTGACTTCTTTTATCTTTTTTACCTCACGGGTCTTTCTGTGTGTGTCCTGGCATGTCCTTTAAATACAAGAGGCACATTACAGGTCTGGACGTAAAACCTTGAAGCCGTTGCTAGTTCTTTCATTTGGTATTAGCACCCCAGAGTTTCCAGTGTTTGTTGGAAACGCCCCTGAAATGATTTAAGACCAAGGACAGACATTTATTTTCAAGCTTCGTCCTTAAATGGATGGAGACTGAGACACACCGTTCATCTACACCAAATTCAGCGAAGCCTACTACCCCCTGGGTTGTACGAGCTCAATGCATTAGTACAGAGAACTAGAAGACACCAAAATCGTGTCTTTTCTGAGTAGTGAGAAATACTAGCAGTCCCCTAGGGAGGATTAGAAAGGCCAGCAGAGACAGAATCTCCCCAATACCTAAAAAGGGAAAACCGGAGACCCCGCCCTTGACTTCCCTGGTGATTGATTAACTAGCAGAGGAACCAGGGAGCCGAGGTGCAAACAGCAGGGCAGATGGCGAGGCCATCATTAGACAATTCAGGGAAGTCCAGTAGCCTTGGACAGACAGCCTACAGCCTTGCCAAAGCTGCTGCCATCCACTGAGAGGCATTCCTGCTCATTTCCTTCCTGGGACAGCAGAGCCAGACACATATATCCAGGGAAGGAGGTCCCATGTCCCATTCTTATAGCCTCCCTTGGTTATTTGTGGGACAACCCAACATCCCAACTGATCAGCCCTTTATTACAATGAGACACGCAGAACACACAGCCGTGGAGGGCAGACTGCAACTCTGGCTTTCCTCTGTATGTGACCTAGATCTGCAAGCAACCACCTAAACCCTTCGCTAGTGACACAGGGTCTTTAAGCGGTGTCATATTGATGATATAACATATTTAATGTTATAAATCAACACACAGTATCAGACCTTTAAATCATTCAGTCCTTATATGTTTTCATTAAGGGTGAACATTCTAATATCAAATTTATGATATCATCTAAGACCTAATATGGCTTAATTCTATTAATAAAAACTAATTTAGAAGTCATTATCCTTTTTAATTACAGATTTTGATTTAGATTGCTCCTGCTCTCCAAGCTGGAAAATGGCCGGCGCCATTATGCCATTGGTCCAAAGCTAATATTGTTCTTTATTATTATTAACACTTTTATAAAGTACCTGGTGGGAAAGGCTGATTAAAAATAACCTCCCCAGAACTCCCCATGCGGCCCCATGATTTGACCCAAGTTAGTCCTATCAGAAAGAAGTGACGATATTTAGCCCCAAATGAAGCCATTTTGCTAATCCTGTCTCCTGATCACAGTGCTTAGCCTCGATAACGCCTATCGAAGACACCTTAGACTAGATAGCCAAGCATCCTCCTGTGCTGTGTCCCAGGAGACCTCTGCTGGTCTCCCGAGCCTGACACTGGGCACGTGATTATCTCTGGTTCTTTCCGGAACTGCCCAGCTTTGACATTACATTCCTAGCTGCACCATTGCTCAACTGTGGGTTCATTTTTCAGTTTCTATAGCTTCCAGTCTGCCAGGTCTGGGGCACCAGACACCATCTGCTTCTTGACCTTGGCATTGATAGGAAAGATGCAGAGCTGCCGAGTGTCCAACTGTGTGAGCATCGCGAGGCTTGGGGACATAGGAACGCAGTATAGGACAGAGGAGATGGAACGTCATGCCTCCCACCCAACTGGTTGTTCGTATGGAATGAGGCTTCCGAGACCCCTCAGCACCCCCTCAGAAGGCAGCTGCAGCTCAGCAGCAAATGAACAGAACACTCGCAGACCTTGAGAGCTAATCAGCCTGTTGCCATAGTCACCAAACACCTTTGATGACAGGAAAAGCCAGAGTGTTTCACAGTGAAGTCAAAGTATGGACAAAGTGTACTTAACCTAGCTCCGGTTCCCGTCACAGAAGCTGTTGGTCCCGAGGGAAAAGGATAAAAAACAAACAAACCGGCGGCAGCCAGAGCGGCAGCCAGAGGTGGCGGACTGTGCAGCTGCCGAGGGAGCCCTGGAGGATTTCCCCCTCCTGCTGCCTGATATGTTAAGAATAGCAGGAAGCGAGTTTCAGATGAGTATGGACATCAATACCAGGCTCTTTTCTTTTCAGTACCATCCGTGCCTTAAGACAGTCAAAGAAATGACCAACAGGAAGGTCGAGGCATCTTGAGGAGTTTATTCACCTGACGCTTATCAAATTGAAGGCTAAGGCACTTTGATTTGCTTCCTTGCTCTTTGTCAAGGGAACTGCACGGTTGTAAATGAAATACAAGTTCAGCTCTGGGTAGCTGAATCTTCAGGTCTCAGAGGGAGGCAAAGAGGGCTGATCCCGCGTGTGTGCACAGACACAGACTTGGTGACAGGGACACAGCAGGCTCTGGAGAACAGCAACATTACTCAGATACATTAGCACAAAAATATATTCCTAAGAAATTCTCCTGTATCTTTATATCTATCACTCAGTGTGTAAGTCTACTAAAGAGCCCAACAAAATGCGCCGTATTTATTTCTTTAGATGTCCTCTTTCCCTAGAACGCCAACTCTACAAGGTCAAAAAAAGAAGGTTCAGCCGGGCGGTGGCGCACGCCTTTAATCCCAGCACTCAGGAGGCAGAGGCAGGCGGATCTCTGTGATTTTGAGGCCAGCCTGGTCTACAGAGCGAGTTCCAGGACAGGCCCCAAAGCTACAGAGAAACACTGTCTTGAGAGAGAGAGAGAGAGAGAGAGGGTTCTAATTCCGGTGGCCGGCATATCACCCTGCCTTGAGGATGGGAATAATTATTCATTGTTTGAATAAAAGGGGAATAAATAAATAAAACAGGGGCCACCGGTCATTATTAGGATGTTTCCCTCTTACATACCTTTGGCTTTTCAGTTTAGATTCATCTTCCACATGAAATAACTGAGTCTTTTCCATTTCCATTTGGCCTGAATTCCTACCTGTATCAAATGACACTAAGGTCCTTTGTCACCTTGTCATTGCCGTTGACTCAGTGGCTACTTCAGTAGGAGTTCCTGTCTGCAATCTGCTTCACACACACACACCTCTGTACTCACACACACTACTAAGAGCAGCAATGTTTCCACTTAGAGATAATAGAATTATAAAGTGGGGTGGGGGCAAGAATATCACATTATTTTGATGGAAGTTTCCCATAAAATAAGTGAATAGAGATCCTCGAAGAGAGATGCATTATATTAAAAACCATACCTTCCCCCATTTACCCTCAACCAAGCCACCCTGGCAAGATGAAAGAATTAGAGGAATGAACTTGAACTTGAACGGGCTAAGACTTCCACACAAGTAACTGGCCTACTGTAGTCACTGGTTTCTGCGTTTGCTTTCAATTAAGAATAAGCTGAGTAAATACATCAAAAGTGCATTCTCCTAACTTTTTGAGGCTCAGACTTGCCCCTCCTAACGTTCATAACTATTTCCTCTCGGCATGCTACGGACACATTTCCCGTGTCCCGGGGAAAGATGTTGCCAAAAATAAAAGATGGATTGGTCTTCACTCGTCCTGAGCGGACGACAATGAGAAACACTTGACCGTGAAGACATTGGCCACACGGCCGTTAAAAACCTTCTGACTTGATGGAGTCATTCCAGCTTAAATGCTGAAAAGGAGGAAGGCACTGACAGCCGGTCCTCCGAGGCAGCCTGGACCCAGCTTCCAGCTTTGTCATTCATTTCAAGCGGATATAAACAAAAACAGTGTTCAACATCTCCACCCCCAGACAGCAAGAGGCCAGCTGTACTTCTAAACTTAAAACAATCCCGTGGAACCTTCTCTAACCCACTGAGGTCAGGATGCAGTTCCAAAGAGCTCACCGCATTGTGCCACTGACTTCCCAGGCCGAATTCCACACGGAACAGACCACTGAGCACTGAGATAGTCTCCAGCCTTTATAGCAATTTCAGTTTTGAAACATCGCCAAAGTGATCGTTTTAATAGTTGAGCCTTTTCTCAGCAAGTGATGGAGCTGGAGAAAGTCCTCCCTCTGTGTTTGGGTAAAGCTTTCTCTGAGCGTTCCCTACAGGACAGTTTTACAAGGGAGGGAGTGGAACTGGCCAACATTTAGCAGTTAGGAAATGAAAGCCCAGAGAGAGGAATGCTTCGCTACAAGGTCTTCCAGGAAGTAAGCAAGAGACAATGTATCCGAACCCAACTTCTGACCTCCAAGGATGCTGTTTTTTCCACCTCATTGTGTCCTGCTGGCCTGATGCCAAAGCTTTCCTGGGTTGGCTTCAGGGGATGCTGGTGTCCCAGCGTGGTGCCTCTGCTGAGGTGTTGCTGAAGCCCTGGCTCTCAGATTCTGGCCACTTTGTCAGACAGCTCCCCTGCGCACTAACAGATATTTCCAGTCTCTGTACTTTGCATCGGTAAGGAGCTGACTCATGTGGGTAATTCCATGAGGTTTAGTCCAGCTGAGTCCTCCAGGGAGCTGGTCCTTTTGCAGACAGACACCAGCGACAAGGGCCTTGACTTAACTGTGCACTGGCTTCGCGAATGTGGGCCAGGCGCTCCACACGACACCATCACTTGCTGAGTTCATTAAGATCTCCCAGGATTCAAAGGGGTGGCAATTATCTGCCTTTCCCCTTGCTGAGAAAGGCCTGGAAGTTTTGGTGACATGCCCTGTTGGGGACGATGACCAGGAAACACAGTCTGTGCCTTGTGGATTCACGATCCAAACATTTAAACCCTGCACAATCACAGTCAACCCAAGCCTTCCTAGCAAGGGTACAGAAGTCAAACACACTATGGGCCACTCCAGAGAATGTTGACTTGCAAAGCAATAACGAACTTGCCTTGGCTCTGGGCCTGCCTCCAAGGTAAGACATGTCTGAAAAGAGATGTCATCTTGGCTCTTTAAAATGATCGCACTGTTCCTCTGGATAATTCATCAGACCTGGGAGTAGAGACAAACAGCAGAGTCCCCAACCACCTGAAACCAAAAACAAGCCCTTCTGATGCTTACTGTTCAAGGTCAACCTTCCTCTGAGAGAGGAAGAAAAGAATAAAGAAAGCGCATTACACTCTCAGAGGTCAGAAGAACTTTAGAGCCCGTGTCTCCAACACTCACAGGTGTTTTCACTGAATCATCTTTGGCCTTTGGAAATAGCCCACACATGAACTGGGGGAGGCGATGCACGCCTGTGACCCCAGCACTTTGGAGGTAGAGGCAGGAAGATCGGGAGTTCAGGATCACCTTTGGTTGCATAGCAAGCACAAGGCCAGCCTGGGCTTTGTGGGGCCATGTTTTAGAAAGAGAAGGAGATGCCCCTAGTAAGAAGATCAGCCTCACTAGGCCTTCATTTTTCTCTGGTCCCCAATATCCTAGAGACCCTGGCCTATAGGAATCTTGAATCTCGCAGCTGTTGTTTTCTCTATACCTGACCCTGCTTTGCCCCCAGGTAGCTCTCTGAGCAGAAGCTGAAGGAGAGACAGGAACGCTTACTTACAGAAAATTTATTAAAGGAGCTCTCCCAAGGACCAGCAGGCGATGGGGGCTGTAGGCCCCCATCTCAGCCCACCAGCTGCCTCTCAAAGGGCTAGCCTCCTGGTTTGATAAGGACCACGATGAGCAAGCTTACCACGAGTCAGGCAGAAGCAGCCTCTTTGGCTCTGCTGCCTGTCCAGCAAATCCCTGTGGCAGCAATCTTGGCGGTTTGTCTTTCCATCCGAGCTTTCTTCAGTGCACAGGGCTGCAGACGAGAGGCACGTGGTCTCTGAGTCACCTCTCTCTCCTCCCCCTTCATGGCTCCCAGCACTCATCCCTGCAGCCAACAGACCCATCTGTGGCATAAGGACAAGGAGCACAGTGAGCCTTCTGCAAACTGAAGGTGCAGAGTGTGCAGAGTGGCGACAGCTTATTCCGGCCTTGGAAATTACCTCATACCCCTGCACAGACAATTAGCAAAAGATCTCCAACTCCTCCTCCTCCAGTTGGCCTCTTTTATATAAGCATGATGCAGGCTGGGGGTCTTTTGCCAATCTGGGCCCACCAAGACAACCCAGTGAGGTGACCTAGCCGACCCAGGCAAAGTAAAGGACAGCTGTGTGTTTGGAAGTCTCCGGGGGTCACTCAGCCGCTTTCTAGTTCATTCCTGCTTACTTACAAACGTGACCCAGCAGTAAATCACACGTCCTCCCATCGGGGTCTTTTTGGAAAATATATACAAAAACAGTCCCCATCCGCCAGCTGCAGTGGGGTGTCACAATATGCCTCCAGACATTTGATATTATTATCATTACTGCACCCATTATTATTACTGATAATGACTTCCCTGGTCAAGTCTAGATCAGAGCAGCAGCAGCAGGGCTGGAAGCTTCCCTCTGAACGACTCCACCCAGACACTAATGTGAGGATTAGTCTGTCAGTGCCTGGCATAGTATCCGCAGGTCACTTAGAACCTCAGCCCTCAGAACCACAGACTTAGAAGGCAAGTCTGAAGTGGCAGCCAAGCCGTGAGCTTGTAGAGCCCTCTACAGAGGAGGTGGGAGAATTCGCAGTGCCTTGGTTACTCATCCACTGGGTCCTGCAGGCCTTGAGGCTGAGCAGCCATGAACAGAGGTGTTGCCCTTGGGAAGCGGCCACTTTGGTCGAGCAGTTTCTCTGGCTCCTTTGTTTCCTGTGCCTCTGAACGCCTCTGGCGTAATCACCGCACCTGTTGTCAACTCAAAGTGATCGCTTAAACGACTCAATCAGATCGTGCCATGGGCTACCACTTCCATTTATTATGATTTATTGCCTGTTCAGCACCAACGTGCAGGGGTACCTTCGACAGAAGACACGCCTTGAAAATGCTTTTCCTTTCTGCTCTGGGGGGCCCTCAGAATAACAGCAACCGCTGGGAGGAAGGGAAAGATCATCCGAGCTGCAGAGGGTCAGCGGCTAAGGACAGCTAGAGAAGGAGGTTTAATTTTCCAGTTGACAAAGAACAGAATTCTTTTATTGTGACTGGTCCTTCAGCTGACCTAGAACACAGCAGTGTGATTAAAGAGAGGGGACTCCTGGCTTTCACAAACTCAGGAAGCCATTTGTCACGGCTCCGTGAAAGCACAGAAGGCAGGAGTCGGGCGTTTTCATCTTCTGTCCCGCACTGAGCCTCCACAGGGCACTTTAGAGGCTGGATAAATGGTTTTTGAACTGAGTCATGCTTGAGAGATACAACTACTTACTTTTCCCATTACTAATAACATCTGCAATTTAGGACCTGGCGTTGGTGGTTGGGGGCGAGGGTTGTTGTTTTAACTCTTTGGTCAGTTGTTTTGTGTGTGGGCGGAGGTGTGGGTGTGGCGCACTGTCTGTTTAAGCGGAAGGGAGACTCTGTCACCAGTGCTAGCTGAGATAGCGGGGGGGGGGGGGGGGGGGGGGGGGGGGGGGGGGGGGCTGGATTCCACCACCCTGAGCGATGCTCTGAATGCACCATCTGAGTGGTCTTCTTTGTTCTGCTGACCACAGAGCAGGAGTTACGTTGAGTTTAGAAGCCCCCTAAGTAAACAACATGCTCTCTTTGGGGCTTAGAAATAAAACTTAGCAAGAGAAACCTCAACTTTCTCATTTTTCGTTGATGTTGGTGGTATTTTGGGTCTGTCTGTTTGTATATTTGTTTGCTTTGGTTTCTCGAGACAGGGTTTCTCTGTGTAGACCTGGCTGTTCTGGAACTCACTCCACAGCCACTTCCTGATGAGATTCAATTTCGTGGGCAATCTATTCTGCATGCAGCAGCCACATTGGCCTCCTCTTTTTGTTTTCGGCAGGTGCGCACCACAGTGGCTTTCATTAGGCTATCTTATACAAGCTTGGATAGCGTTGTATCTTGATCATATTTGCTTCCATCCATTGTCCTCCCTTGAACTCCAAACCTGTGCCCTTCCTCTTCCCAAATAGTCTCTCTTTTGCTTTTCTGTAAAATACATAAATAGATTAGACAGATATATGATAGATAGACTGATTGATTGATCGATCGATCGATTCTGCATAAGAGAAAAAATACAGAATTTGTCTTTCTTCCCCCATTACTCAGTCTTGTCTCCCACTTCCTCTTCTTTAGACCACTTTATGCTCTATGGTCATACTTTCTACTTTGATGTATTCAAATGCCTGCTTATTGTCACCTTCCCCATCTAGATGGGCACCCACACTCCACTGCCTAAACTTTATTTTTCTTCTTTGTCCCGATTCATATCAGACTCCTATCAGTCCCTACTTGCATATTAATTTTCTACCTTTTGCACTATGGTGGGAGGGCCCGTGAAGATAGAAATACCACCATTTCAGGAGTCCATTTTCAGCGTACAGAGCTACGGAACACAGAAGGTAGAGGCTGAATTTGTCGAATTTAAAAAAAGCAAAGTGAAAGAGAAGCTGGGAATTGGGTCAAAGGGTGGGGAAGAAAAGAAAGGCTTTTCGAAAGGAAAGCTGGCAGGGCTGGAGAGACAGTGCTGCCCTGAAGATCACTGGCTGCTCGTCCAGAAAGCCCGGGTTCCATTCCTGGCATTTCCGTGGAGGTGTGCAACTGCCTGTCAATCTGGTTCCGGGTAACCAGTTGCCCCCTTCAGGCTTCCTTAGGCACTACATGTACACATTACACAAACACACGTGCAGATAAAACATGCATCCACATAAAAAGAAAAGAAAAGGGGGAAGCGGATAAGTAACAAGGTTGGCTATTGAAACACACATTGTTTCAGGACAACCGTGCTAAGATATGGTACTGCGGTTTCACAATCCGGCTCTAGACGAAAGGCTTGGTTTCCGCTGCCTGTCTTCCGCTTTAAACATGCCAACAATATTTAAAAGAGGGGCACGCTCTTGGTCTTCTGTAGTCATTCTGACAGAGAATCACCCGTTGCCCCTAGAAGTTACTTAGTCTTGCTCCTGAATTCTATCCATGAGCCATTCACTGAGGAGCCGAAAGCCTCGTAAGGCGGAGTATTTGAGGAACCCTGAAGGTGGGTGTAAATTTAGTCAGAGGTGGGTGTATGTTTTGTGAGTGACTCACTTCCACTCCCTTCTTTGGCAAGATGCAGCAATGATTGGTTACCATCAATCCTTGTACCCCAAAGCCAGGCACCTGTAGCTAATAATTTTCAGCTCTCTGTCACTTCAGATGGGACTATATTTCTGTGGTAGAGAACATGATACTTGAAAGGTTTTGAGATTAAAAGTACCTTTCAGAGACTGAAGTAAAACCTCTTTAATTCAGAGTCTTCTAACTCTGCAAACTCAGAATTTATCATCGGTTTCAGTGGGCTGAAACTTACCTTGGTCTGTGGCGAACAACTCGGAAGGAAGTTACTAAGCCAAATAGTGGGAGAAACATTAGCTAAGATGTGACCTGAGTCCTTCGCCTGACTTCATACAGGTTTTTGGTGCTGTTGTTTTTCCCATTTTTAAAAATTGAGGTGCAATCCACATATAAAAAAAATTGACTATTTTCATGCCTATCTGTAAGGCATTTTTTTCAAAATTACATATATATATATATATATATATATATATATATATCACAACTGTAACCCCAGCACTTAGGAGGCAGAGGCAGAAGGATCAGGAAGTCAATGTCTTCCTGAGTTATGGGCAAATTCAAGGACACACTGAGTTATCTGAGACTTACCTCAGAAACAACAGTAAGCAATAAACAGCCATTGCAATCGTGAACACTCAGCTACCATGGATGACTGTACCGAGTCTGCAAAGAATGGACCCACCAACAGTGTCAGGCTTGGGTAGGGGAGGACTAGGGAGCCCTGCCCAACTGCTGAGGTATTTCCTACTGACAGATTCGGGGAAAGGGAAGTCATTGACTTCACGTTGTATCCACCGGTGACCCCACTGGACTCTAAGGGCTAGTCCTCAGGCAGTGATCACACAGGTCCTCCTGTTTAGATTGAACAGGTCGCCAGAGAAAACCAAATATCGTAAGTGAGGGTGGGGCAGGATGGGAGGAGGGGTTGATGGAAGTGAGAAGGGGAGCAAAAGGTGGGGAGGAAATGTAACTGTTCTGTACTATATAGACTTGTATGAAACAGTCAAAGATGTAACAGTTAGTACTAATGTTAAAGCAACAAAATAACCATCATCACTGATCCAGATACAGACCAGTCCCACAGACCCTAACGTCACCCTGGCCCCATAGCTAAGCTCCAGGGAACTGTCACTGAGTTTGCCAGTTTGAGAATGTCAAATAAATGTCAGTTATATACTCTGTCACCTTCTGAATCAGGCGCTCTTTTTCGTTGAACATAAAGCATCTGAGATCCGCTTGTGTTTGGGGTATATGGCTAATGTACTTCATTTCATAGCTGAGTAGCAGCCCACCGTGTTTATCCATTCCCACTTGATGGACATCTGGGCTGTTTCACTGGTGGTAAAAACTCACCATAAAAATATAAGTCTCCATAAAAACCCGCACAAAGGCATTTATGCGAATATAAGTTCTTAGCATCCTGAGACAAGTCCGTTGGATGACAAACAAGTGTTTAACGTTTTAGGAAACTGACAAACTGCTTTCTTAAGTAGCTATTCATTTTCATACACAGCACAGAAAGGTTGAGCAGCCGTGGTCTCAGTTACCAGTACTGTTGCTTAGTTCTAGCCATAAGGTTGGGACACAAGCAACTCTCCTTAAAGTCCCAACTGAATGGCACTGGCCATTTTCATGTGCTCATCTGCTACCCATATATCATCTTGGTAAGGGTCAGTTCTTACCTTTTCCTCACTTTAAAAAACTAGGTTTGTTTAATCCCAGCACTCGGGAGGCAGAGGCAGGCGGATCTCTGTGAGTTCGAGACCAGCCTGGTCTACAAGAGCTAGTTCCAGGACAGGCTCCAAAGCCACAGAGAAACCCTGTCTCGAAAAACCAAAAAAAAAAAAAAAAAAAAAAAAAAAAAAAAACTAGGTTTGAACTATCAATCTGATAGCAAGTCCATGTGCGTGTGAGCATCATGTGCGTGTGAGCCTCATGGTCCGTGTGTCTGTGAGCCTCATGGTCCATCTGCGTGTGAGCATACACACGGTCCATGTGCGTGTGAGCATCACAGTCCATGTGCGTGTGAGCATCACGTACGTGTGAGAATCACGTGCGTGTGAGCATCACTGTCCATGTGCATGTGAGCATCACGTGCGTGTGAGCATCACGATCCGTGGGCGTGTGAGCATCACAGTCCATGTGTCTGTGAGCCTCATGGTCCATGTGCATGTGAGCATACACACAGTCCATGTACGCGTGAGCATACATACAGTCCATGTGCGTGTGAGCATCACGGTCTGTGTGCGTGTGAGCATCATGTGCATGTGAGCATACACATGGTCGTGTGTGTGTGAGCATCACGGTCCTTGTGTCTGTGAGCCTCATGGTCCATCTGCGTGTGAGCATACACAAGGTCCATGTGCGTGTGAGCATCACACTCCATGTGTGCGTGAGCATCACGGTCCATGTGCGTGTGAGCATCACGGTCCATGTGTCTGTGAGCCTCATGGTCCATGTGCATATGAGCCTCACGGTCCGTGTGCGCGTGAGCATCACGGTCCGTGTGCGTGTGAGCATACACACGGTCCATGTGCGTGTGAGCATCACACTCCATGTGTGCGTGAGCATTACGGTCCATGTGCGTGTGAGCATCACGTGCGTGTGAGCCTCATGGTCCGTGTGCGCGTGAGCCTCACAGTCCATAGGCCTCACTCCATTTGATCCTCACAATCTGGGAGGGAAGTAAAACAGGTTTCATTTCATGTTGCCCTGAGAAACGGAGGCTGAGAATAGTTAGGTGGCTTGCCAAGTTCACACCAGGAGGCAGTACTGGAGCCAGAAGCAAGGCTTCCAAGTTCACACTCTCCACAGTTGCTGACTCAACTCCTCTCTACCTTCCCTGCCGTATGGCCGCTTTCCCAACTAACTCCCAGCTCCAGCGGGTCTGACCCATGCTTCACCTGCCTTCTCCGGGGCCCAGCTGCCAGTGAGTGCTTGGGAGATGGTCTATTAACCAACGGTCCCCCTGGCTTTTCTACTACCTCGGAGACTTTTTTAAGACAGAGTCTTTCTTTGTACTCTATGCTGGTGAAGAACTGGATTCCAACTTACTGCAGTCTTTCTGCCTCAGCCTCCCAAGCCCTGAGTGACATAAGCCGCTCCACCAGGCGACTAGGGTTCTATTTCTTCGTTGTTATTGGTGGTAGTGGTGGGTTGGTTTGCGTGCTTTTGCAGTTTAAGCAGTATCTCTTCCTGAACTGTGTTTGCTGTTTCGGAAGATTAGAGTAGAAGGGCTTGGCTGTGAGCTCTGGGTTATAGGGTCCTTTGCTCCATTCTCACTTACTAGCTTAGTGGTCCTGGCAAATTTCTTCATTGATTTAGGCTCTGGTTCTCTAGCCAATGGGTGGGGAGAGAAGCACCACAGTTCTCAGAGCTAATGTGAGGATTGCAAGGTAACATCCATGATGCCCACAGCCAAGTACCAACTCCTAGAAAGCATCTGCTGGGCAGTAGCTCCATCCTTAAGTGCCCGGCCCCACCCTGAGGACTGCCTTTCTGTCCCGGAGGAGCTCATGTGGTACCCAGGGGCTCATCTGGTGCCTGGGTGAAGCAAGTGTAGCCACTTCAGAAGTAAAAATGTTACAACACCCAGTTCACACCCCCAGTAGTGAAGGCCATAACAACAGCTCCAGATTGGAAACAGTGCCTTAGAAAGCGTTGAAAAACAGCAGAATAATTTATTTGTTCAGAAAATATTAACATACAGATTTCCTATTTATATTTTGTTACAAAAAGTGATGGTTTGATGGACCCAAATCAACCTGCATGGTTTAAGCACCATGCTTGCAAAGCTTTACTTGACCAAATGACTTTGCATTGCTGATCTTAATTATATTTCTATTTTTCTCCAATAGTCTAAATTAGAAGCAAACGGATTCCAGTATAGCCACATCTGTTCTCTAGCGCTAACCGCCTGTAGAGTAGAGCAAGACGTAGTACCAAATCCGCGCATCACTCTGCAGGACAATTTTAGCCAGTAAAAGAATGTGTGGGTCAAATTCAGTGTTCCTAATATCAAATGTGAGTATTTTCAACTCAATCCTAGCCCAAGAAGTGGCAGTAAGAGTATTTTTAAACATATAGCATTATCCCCACCTCTAAAAGATCTGTTATTGTCTGTTGAGCCCCGCCCCCCCCATATTCCCAGCATTTCCACAGCTCAAAGCTCCAACCCTAACGACTGCCTGAGTCCAGTGTTCAGATAGATGACATTTCAGAGTCCGCATTAGGAAAAGCAATAGATCTGCTTCTGACGGCCACTTCAGACGGAGTCTGCTCATCGCTCCAGAAGCACAGACGGGTCCCCATTTCTCAGTGAGAACTAAAGAGAGCAAAGGCATCGAGCAGCCGTGGTTAATGGTCAGGAAGCCATTCGGCATCCTTCTCCATTACCCACGGCTGTGCAGCCTTCAGCAAGCCTGTTGGCCTTCATTTCTCAGTCTCCTTCCCTGTAGTACGTGTCTGTTTGTACGTGTGCTGTGAGTTCAGCTCATGGTGCCTGGCGCTCCATTAGTGTGCCTCCGCCAGAGCTCCTGTAGATAGATGTTAGGAGTAGTACCAACAGCAGCCATGTTGTTATTTTCTCCTTAATATCCTGAGCTAAAAGGCAAGCTCTGCGTCTGAGCTGGGTACCAAATAGCAACCTAGGGGATGCAGCCATTCAGAGGCTGGCCAACCCTGAGGCCAAGCTGGAACCTCCGAGGCTATATCTATGGCTGAGTAGTAGATGACGAGCTCTCTTTCTCCTACCTCAATCTCCGAGTCCCTTTTGAGAGTCCCCCCCCCCCACCTCAGGTCTCAGCAAAGTTTCCTGTCAGCTCTTCCTTGACTTTTAGTCAAATTCTCCACCACAGAGACACAGCTCCAGCTCTCTTCCTTCATGCATCTTGTGTGCGCCTCAACTGTAGAGCTACTTCACTGCAGATGAGAGCCGTCTAGGCAAACAGATGCTGGTTTACTACAACAGGCAGTGTATTCCGAGCAGATCAGATCCTGGGCTACTGCAGTTGGGGTGGTGTTTCATTAAATAAGATGTTGAAATACAGTTCCCATGTACAAGAGGTTTACAAGGGGGCTTTGTATGTGTGCATGCATGCCTTCCTATGAAGATCACAAGACAGCTTTGTGAAGTTGGTTCTTTACATGATTTCTAAGCATCGAACTTGGGTCTCCTGGTCTACACAGCTCCAAACGCCTTTCCCTGTCTGATCACCTCACCAGCCCGTGGATATTTTTTTCTTAATTTCAGCATATAAAGTGAAACTTAATTTCTTTATATTGCTGAGCTCCTACAAGGTAATTCAAGAGATCATGCATCTTTTATCTCGAAAATACCCATGTGTGCATAATCTGTGCTGTATATAAAATATATACTTAGATATTAATTGGTTTGTGTTCTACGAGAGATGGGAACGCGGTCGAGATGAAAGCAGGAAGGGAGAGGAATGTGCTCCTAGCTTAAGAAGAGGGCCTGTTTCTCTTGCCACGTAGTGTAAGGCATTTGGGGTCTGCTGTTTTATCTGTGACTCTTTAGGACACTCCCTAGCACAGTGGTCAGTGGCTGCAGGGACAGAGCCTGTCAAATAGTTGATAAGATTAACAGAAAAGAACATTTCTAAAATCTCAAGGGAACGCACTCTGCCCTGGGAACCAGAGCTTCTGCCTGCCTGCTCCTTAGTCAGCCGCCATGAGAGGGAGAGCTGTCCCCAGCTCTCTGTGGTCTGCTCCCTCATCGCTCACCTCTCTCTCTCCCCCAGACCTATTTTCTCTCTGACATTGCCAATTCTCCACCATCTTCACGCTCAAAACAGGTACAAGTCACAGACACAAACGCACCCTTGACAGAGTATACTTTAAACGTGGCCCTTTCGACCTAAAGTGTTTCTTCAAGTAGGATTGGTATTTGGTTTCAGGCTGTCTATTTCTCTTTCATTCACTTACCAAATATTCATCAAGCACTCATTATTGGGGTCAAGCACTGTGCTGGTTTTTAAGTCCACGGTGACTAACGAGGTCAGTGCGGTCACTGTCTTCACGAAACGTGTAACTAGTATTTGAGACTGTTGTCAGTCAAGTAAATAGCAAAAGTAGATAAGTACTGTGAGAATATAAAACCGGATGCTGTTGAAGAGGCATGCTTACTATATACATTGGAGCTCTCTGGGATAACATTCAAGAGCACCCTGAAGGGTAGAGGAGAACCCTCCAGTCAAGCAGCTTGGAGGAGAGCCTTCTACAGCAGGCGGGGCAGCTGACAAGAGCACCCCCAAATGAGCTAACTGCGTTTGAGGAACTAAGCAGAGGGCATTTTGTTTGGGTGGGTGGGTGAATAGGGATGAGACTGTGGAGAATGTCAGGACCTAGATACTGCAGGCTTTTACAGATTGTGCTAATTATTATTATGAGTTTTACTCTAAGAGCAGCAAGAATTGGCATGATCCAACTTGTTTATCAAAGTCGTTGTCACTGATGTTACGTGGAGAGTCAGTGGAGTTGCTCAAGCACAGAAACAAAGAAAAGAGTAGCTGTGACAATGGCCCAGAGGGTGTAGGACTCCCCTCTGTATGCTGTGAATATGCCTTATTACCATTGGTTAATAAGGAAGCCGCTTTGGCCTATGGCAGGGCAGACTAGAGCAAGGCAGGAAATCTAAACAGAGATAGAGGAGGAAAAAAGGCAGAGTCAGGCAGTCGCTGCCAAAGGAGAAATAGGCCAGAGCCTTACCAGTAAACCACAAGCCTCGTGGTAAAAATGTAAAATAATAGCAATGGGTTACTTTAAGATGTAAGGGTTCGTTAATAAGAATACCAAGTTAATAGGCCAAACAGTGTTGTAATTAATATACTTTCTGTGAGATTATTCGGGTCCTAGCAGATGGAAAACGAAAAAGCATTGACATAACAGTGCCCAACGTAGGGCGCCAAATTATAGTTGTATCAAAGAGTTTCACAATAGCCTGGAATGGAGTGTAGCAAAGGTTTATTTATTTGGGAATAAACTCACAGTCAGGGTAGTGATCTGCTACCTCTGTTGGTTTGGGAACCGGGAACCAAATCCAGCAGAGAAAAAGGGGCTGCACACGTTTTTCTTCTGCACTTAGAGTGCCTGAGACCACTCCCAAAGTGGGCCGGTAGCTTAACGGCCATTAGCTGCAGGAGTTCCCACGACACTCAGGTGATGTGAATTTCTGCAGTTCCTTTGTTTTAAAAGTGTTCCCTGCTCAGGGCCTGGAACCAAATGGCTTCCTCAACGCAAGCCAGTGCTTTGCACAGACAGGCGGTGATTGGTGGTGGCTCGCCATTTATAACATGTCTCTGAACAGGGCTGAAATTCTGGAAGTAGCTCTTGTAGACCAGGCTGGCCTCGAACTCACAGAGATCCACCTGCCTCTGCCTCCCGAGTGCTGGGATTGAAAGTGCGCACCACCATAGCCTGGCCCTAGAACGTAGAACTTCTATAGTCTCCCCAAGGGAATATGGGCCACTAGTGGCCTCCTTTTAAATGTGACTGTTCTGATCATCCTACATTAGCTGCATCCTCTAGACACTGCCCCTTATCTTAAATTACATTAGTAAAAGAGAAGGCGAAGTCACCAGAGCCTATTAGTATACGAAGATGGGACTAATAAAACAGATGCATTGGATTTGTGAGATCAGAAAAAGGAAGCGATCCAGCGTGACATCCACCGTCTACCATGGAGAGAGGGAAGGGTTCCAGTTTTTTAGTTATTGCAGATGGCAATACATTTTTCAAGGAGAGCTATCAAAAAGGCAGATGGATTACACGGCACGGAGTCATTGGGTAGAATACAGCCCCGCAGTAACATTGGGAGCTTTGTATACAAGCTTTACAAATAGAGGAGAGTGCCCCAGAGAGACTGTGGTGGGGGGAAACTACCTAAG
Source organism: Microtus oregoni (assembly GCF_018167655.1). Lineage (NCBI taxonomy): Eukaryota > Metazoa > Chordata > Mammalia > Rodentia > Cricetidae > Microtus > Microtus oregoni. Next base: position 6,431,535 of record NW_024543077.1, on the reverse strand, counting down.
ACTAAAGCCCTAATAAGGTGTTGGAAAAGAGGATTCAGGTGAGGAGCAGGAGACTAGGGTGTCATGAAGTTATGAGTTCAGTGTGCTTACGGAAATACTTGCCTGTGTGAGAATGTGGTATAGGAGGGTGGAGACACAGAGGTGTCCTCTGGATTTGACACAAAAGTATCACTGAGTTGGGCAGGGTACGAGAGGAAACACGAATAAAGTGAATTTGATTCTAGCCACTGCACCTGGGACATTGTTTGAAACAGAGCAGCTGCAAAACTCGCAGCAGGCCAGGTTTCAACTTTGCAGGATGTACCCAGTTACAGCTCATGTTAGAACACCTCAGAGGAGATGCTGAGGAGACATCTTCCTCAACCACGTGATACATGTGCAGGATCGCGCACCCTAACCTGTGCTGGGCCTATCACCCTGCACCCTAACCTGTGCCCGACCCATTACCGCGCACCCTAACCTGTGCCGGGCCCATTACCGCGCACCCTAACCTGTGCCGGGCCCATGATCACACACCCTAACCTGTGCCGGGCCCATTACCGTGCACCCTAACCTGTGCCCGGCCCATGATCGCGCACCCTAACCTGTGCCGGGCCCATGATCACACACCCTAGCATGTTCTTGGGTCCTTGATCACACATTTCAAACAGTTTTCAGGTCCGTGATCACACACTTTTGCCTGTGCTGGTCTCAGGACCACACACCTTAGCCTGTGCCCAGGTCCATGATCACGTACCTTAGCCTGTTCCTAAATACAAGAAAAAAAAAAAATGAAGTTGAGAAAGCAAAAACACATGACCTAAAGAAATCAGTCCAGGGAATCAGAAATTAGGAATCAAATTACTGAATTTGAGTAATTCTTTCTCTGTACATCATGATGTCATGAGCTTTAGACTTTGAAAGATTAGAGAAGGGGGTCTCCCCGTCCCAAACCCTCTCCCCCTGTTAATGAGGTGCCTTATGGAGCCCCACAAGCTCATGCCTGTGTGGGTACTGCGTGTCCAGAACTGAACTATAGAGTTCCTTCATTTAAAAATAAAAAGATATGCACATATAAAGATTAAAGCTCCTGAATATTTTACTTTATACGCAGTTAATTTTAATTTCTGATTAATATTCTTAATAAGTAGTAGCTTAGGACACAAAAACTAAGCATTCTCCTTCAGTTTTTAATCACTTTATAACATTTCTTGAAAAATCTTTTTATAGTAAGATTTGTATTTGTAGATAAACCCATCCTTAGCTTTTCATAGGGAGAGTTACTGGAGACAGGAAAGAGGAGAAGGAGAAAGACTAAGGCTTCAGAAATGATTCCAGACCCACTAATACTTTTCACGGTCTGAAGAGAACCCTCCTGTTCAGTCTGGCACTTTTCTCAGTCAGTAAAAGGGGTAAAGAAACCCAAAATGGTAGCCATTCTATAATTCTATAAATTTGGCCATGCTACTTAACCTTTCTTTCTGCTTCAATTCCTTCTTCAGGAAATGGTATAAGTAATGTTGGCCCTCTCCCTGGGTCTCAGGAGAGATCCAAGGCCAGCTAATCGATGCTACCACATGTGATTCAATGGGGAAAGAGTTGCTAACATACAAAATGTCACTGCCATGGTCGTGGTCAGAAAGGGCTGTTCACAAACCACGAAGGTCTTTAAGTGGTGTGCTTCGCTGCTTACGGCAATATTTTCCCATATTGACAGATGACCACTCTCTATCATCTGTTACTTTGATTTTTAATGCTAGCCTGCAGCTGGACATGCTCCTGTTTTCACTGACACACCCGTGATCTGCGGTGTAACAATATGAAGAGAAGGAAGCTGACACTGTGCCCAAAACAACCTATTCAGATTTCACATCAGCGGAGAAATATTTGACAGCTAATTTAGTATCCTCAAGGTGGTCAGAAGTGTTGGGGAAAAGAGCATTTTTCCTCCTCAGCTAAGTCACTATTAGAACTGCTCTGTAAACATTCTCAACTTTTCAAACCAAGCAGAGTCCTGGTATCTGTGGCCTGGAGACACACAAGGTCACCTCTGACCCCTGCTACTCAGGGATCACCAGCTACTCAGAATTCAGTATGAATGTGGCATCTATGTTCCTTCACTCATATATCAGTTCCTTGGAGAAAATTACATCCCAGAACGGTATTGCAAAACTCAAGGCTTTTCAAAAGTCATGAGGCATACCGCTCACAAATACCAAGGTTCCTGTATTGGATTTCCCTGCATTATTTTTGCCTTAGGGTAAAGAAGTTCGGGGTAATGTTATATTGTTCGTGGTCATAACTAACTCATCTTTGATTTCTCACGCACCTGTTCCCTACTTGGCTTCTGGCCAGTGTTCTAAGTCATTTCATATATATGTTGTTAAGTTGTTTTAAATCCTTTTTGGAAGTAAGCACAGTAAATCTTCAATAGATGTTGAAACTAGGCTTTCTAGAAACAGTCTCGTTTATCTTAGTCTAGGAGTTATCCATCTTAAAACTACAAGGAGGGAGGAAGGGAGGGAGGGAGGGAGGGAGGGAGGGAAGGAAGGAAGGAAGGAAGGAAGGAAGGAAAAAATCAAAGACAATGATTTTCTTTTTCAGGCAAAATAGTAATGATAGTTTTCTGATGAATCAATCCAAAATCCCAAAATTATCAGGCAATAGCTGAGAACTATTTGATTTGAGCGACACCTAACGGTGGAGAAAAATCACTCGCCAGACTCTTAAATCCTGGCTTTTAACCATCTCTCTTAGAATCCCTGGGTGCTGCTAAAAACAAAAGAAGCGGCTTCGCCGCTGCTGGCCAGGGACACTGGGCGATGTGTAGTTTCATAACCACCATGGAGCTGAGAGCCATTGGTTATTGTCAAGTCGGTGTCCCTGCTAGACTTGACACCGAATTAGCCCAGACCGAGGCGAAGGGATTAGGCCCGAGCTGTGCCTTGAACCCTGTGCACCGAGGCAGGCCGGGGTCGGGTGGGGAGCAGAATCCCTGGGCGCGGCTGGCTGCCCCCTTGGCAGTGATGGGTGCTAGCGGGGGGGGGGGGGGAGCCCCTGAGAACAGCCTCCAGGCTGCCAGTCCGGGTCTCGGACAGGGGGGTGGGGAGCTGGAGCAGGGGCCGTGGCGCGCCCTAACGCTGTGCTTCGTGTCCGCAGACGAACCCCACGCCTGGAGCGCTGCCGCTGCCGCCGCCCCAGGCCTGCCGGAAGTAGGCGTCTCCCTCGAAGACATCCTCTCTCCATTCTCTCCATCACATCCAGCCCCACCCTCCGACCCTTCCCCCCAGAGAGGCCCAGACCCGACTTGGGATAGCCAAAGGGAACGCGACGTTAGGAAACCAAAGGAGCTTGCGGCCGGCGGCCAGAAGAAGCAGCGCCTGGGGGAGCAGAGGGAGCGCTCGGCGAGCCCGCAGCGCAGCAGCGCGCGCCCGAAGCTGGAGGAGGCGCCCGGCGGCCAGGGGAGGCCCGAGGCCGGCAGGCCCGCCTCGGAGGCAGCCGACGGGAAGGAGGCGCTGCGGGGCCGGCGCGAGGGCCTCGGGGCCGAGGCCAAGGGGGGCGTACGCCCGGGCTCCCGCCCCGCACCACGGCCCCCGACGGGCGGCCCGGCGCGTAAGGCGGCGGCGGTGGCGCCGGGGCCCTGGAAGGTGCCAGGCTCGGATAAGCTGCCAGGCGCCCTGCAGCCCGGCGCCTCGGCCGCGGGCAGATGAGGGGGCCCCCAGGCGCCTCCACGCAGGCCACTCTTCCCGGCTTCCGTCTCACGGCGTTTTAATTTATTTTCACTGTCACACGCAGAGATCCACGCGAGACGCCGAGGCCCGGGAGCATCGGTGGGCCGTGCGACGCGCGTGGGCGGCACGGCGAGGGGTGCGCGAAGACCTAAACTGATCCTAAAGCCCCCCTGGTTCCATGGTGGGAGCTTTGGCAGCTACGGAAGAACCAAAATCACGCAAACATCACAGAGAGACAGTGCGGTGTAGCTTTAGTTTCAAAAGAGAAAAAGAAGTCCCCCCCACTGCATGAAGGTTTCGGATGTCATCCAAACTATATCAAGAAACTGGACAAGTTCAGAGCAATCACAAACTGGAATATCGCCTTAAAAAAAATAATCAAACTGCACGGAGCAAGTGGAAACTGAGACAAGATTATATCTTTTAATTGATCTAAAGTGTTGTAAATAAGTCGTTCTTGACATATCTAGACAGGGGTTAAAGGGTTTCTTTGAAACATTCAGAACTGTTCGCCCATGACGTTTCCATGGCTCACCCCCGGCATCTACCAACGGTATTAGCACCGTTCCCTGCCTACTGCGGGATGTTAGATACCTAGTGAATTCACTGGTGGAATGCCGTTTTTACTGCCATTTCTGTGATCAAGTCGCATTTCTGTACATTTTCAGTGGTAGGGGAAAAAAATTGTATCCTAGGGAACAGTTTGCCGTAAGTCAGAATTTTGCAGGTTAGCTCGTAGATCTTAATTGGTTTTCCTCTAAAATATGAGTTTTCTAAGCAGAAGACCACGACCTGTTTCATCGAGATTGGCAACGCTGCATTTCCTTCCTGAAAAGGCTTTCCTGTCATGCCGGACGCAGAGAGATAGGTGGCTGCTTTGTTAGCAATGTTCTATTTTACCTACTTTATTGTCTTATTTTAAGACTTCTTATCATTACTTCCTTGGCACTTTTGGCAAAGCATTTGTCCTATGTTTCTCAAATTAGAATGAACCTCTAATATTAAAAGCGTTATGATAACTAATTTATTTTCATTAAAGAACATGAGTCCTTTGGCATTCCTTTCCGTTTATCTTTCCTTGTTTTCTCTCCCTTTTGCTTGCATTTGGTTTGCTCTCGCCTTGTACAACATTTTCTACTGCACTAACAGCCCTGGACGATCCTTCATGTTCCCTGGTGCCCCCCGCAGTAAAACCCTCAAACGCTAGTTATCCATTGGCCCTTACTGTAGCTGTGCGTCTTAAGAGGCAGAATGTGCTTTGTTTGAGTGAGGTTTCAACCCTCTCACAAGTTCCAAAGCCAATAAGACTCCTCGTCCCTCTGTGCTGGTAGTAAAGTAGGTAAAAGGGGAACTCAGATCCATGCCACCTGGTCACCCAGAAAAGCTGTCCCAGGTGAGTGAGTCTCCCCTCTCTTTGCCACCTGAGCACCACCGAGTTTAATTCCCCGCAGACAGAGGGATGGTGTTTGACAAGCTAGTAAGGTCAAAAGCCTCTTGTGAAGGGTCTTGCAGCCTGTAAAAGTAATGTCCAAAATTAAACCCATTCATCATCAACAAAAGCACAAACACATGTAGTGGTTTCTACTTTGGGTTTAATCTCAATTCGTCTTTCTCCCCTGGCCTAGAAACCCAGTATAGTTTGCCATTAATTTATTGAATCTGGTTTCGGACAATGCTTCTGTAGTGTAGCTGCACGTCCTGGTACTGTATCTTCTGACCTTTATTTTCCACGTCACAAAAGGAAAAACAACGGAGGTTACGCTTGCATAGACTCTGATGCGCACAGTTCACAGCTACGACTGTGCAGCAATCGCTTTATGCGGCTGTAATCCTTAACCTGTGAAGACAGCACACCATCTAAATCTCATTCCCAATAATCCTTCTGTGTAGTGTTAGCTGTGAATTTACCCTGTACAGCTGTATCTCTATAAATATAATTCCATGTATTAATAGTCACAGAAAGACTGTAAGTGAGCAACTATTTTTATGAAACGCACCACTATGGATAAATTAACTTTTACAGAAATCTTGTTTACTGTATGATATTCTAAAATACTGTCAAATAAAATATATATCCAAAAAAAACTTTTCTTTTTCCAACTATATAAACTGTGTGTTAATTTTAATTCAGTAAGGACCAGACGTTTTATTTGTTTGTTTGTTTTGACTTTTCAAAATAGGGGTTCTCTGTTGTTCTGGCCTCAAACTCAGAGACCCGCCGGCATCTACTTCCCAATTACTTCAAATTATGTACCACCATCCTCCCCTCCTTTTTTTTTTCTCTCTTTTTAAAGCTGCATTTTTTTCCCTCTAGATTTCTGAAGTATAAAAAATGTTAATTCCCCAAATCAAAGTTCTTTTGAGACCTCATATGGATGCAGTGGCAACAGGTGGAAAAGACTCTTTGTTTTTTATTTATTTATTTATTTATTTATTTATTTATTGAAAAGACTCTTTGGACTCAAGTAGACAAAGGAATCCAGTTAGAACAGGCTTTCCCTTTCTATCAAGAGCTGGCAATTGTTTCTGCTGCTTGCTACATTGATCCCCTAAATCCTTTATTGGAAAAAAAAATGACAGTGTCGGTCATCAGTAGATATTGTCATATTGTTTCCTTTTAATTCTCTAGTGCATGCAAAAGTCACCATACACAGCAGCAGCGTTTACATCCCAAACCAGCGGCTGATTATGATCATGGCTTTTGCCTTGCGTGAGGAAAGAAAGTTCTGCGTGAGCGTCGGTCCTGTGGTTTGTGATCCAAGGGAACAGGTCTCACCTACTGCTTCGGGGACTTTCCAGGGACTTTTCCCAGTTACATCAGTAGGAGACTTAAAATCTAAACCTGCCACACTTTCAGAAAAGAGGGGCAGGAAATATGAACTCTAACACAAAGTTAAAGTGGTTATAAAGAAACAAACAAACCAAATTAACTCACAGAGCTTGTTATAGGAAAATGCAAGAATGTTCTAGTTTTTGCAGAAAAGGCAGGAGATCTGCGAAACAATGTAGTTACCAAAATGTAGTGCAGACACCAATAACACATAGTGAAAACAACAGATAACAAATCATAGCCCAGAGAGAAGGAAAGCTGGAGGCAAAAAACGTGGGTGAGAGCAGCAGGCACCAGCCAGCAGAGGGTGAGAGAACAGCTGCCCCAGCACACAGAGAGACTCAGCTAAAGGCCTCTGAGTCTAGACAGGGAAGCCTGCAAGGCAGCGGCCAGCGCAGAATAAACACACACTTTCTCTATAGAAGAGTCTTTCGGTTTCTCAAGAGAAGGACAAGCGATTGAAAACGTGCAATTTTGTCTTGTTCTCATGGTTGACAAGGTTAATTTACAGTTTTAAAAACCAGTAAACAAGAAGATGAAAATGTGACCCTGACAACACTTCCCCCATTCCAGGCCACAGCTGGCCTCCAGTCCGCCCGTTGGCAACTGCCTTCTTGGAACATGGGGCGCACCTGAGGCAGAGAAGCCCTGGCTTGGCTGGAAGCAATGGACGGTGTAGACCCCAAGCAGAGAAGCCTGCGGCTCACCTGGAACAGCTTCCAGAGTGTTTGCTCAGCACAAGGGCTCTCCGTTCAGCAACAAGCCCGGCATCCTCTCCATAGGACGGGTTTGCTGAGAGCCAGTTGACTAAAGCTTGTGGCAGATCTGATAATTGTTTGGAACTTTATATTCTTAATAAGTTTGCCCTGGTTGTGTAAGCTCGTATCCCAATTTGCATCTTTTCCACCCTTGTTTTTGGTGTTTTGGTTTTTGGGGGAGGCGGGGGGGGGGGGGGGGGTAAACAGCAAAAACAATCAAATGGCATCTCTACTGCAGGATTCTAGATTAATCAGACGGTGCAGTCCCAGACCCGCTCCCGGTAAAACCGCGAGGATGCGCTCCAAATCTTAAAGTGAGGACACTCTGTCCAACCATAGGTTCAGAATCACACTGAGCTCGTGCAGGGCCCAATTAAATATGCAGTGATTATGATTATTATTCGTAATAATAGCTGTGGTTGTACGCATTTGTGGATAAACAGTAGAGTAACACCCTAGAATTACACAGAACTCTTGCTGGGCCTTCTGGAACGTGTTACCCATGAGTCTAACTATCAGGGACTCTGCGGATGCTCAAGTCTGCCCCGAGCACAGCTGCGGAAGGTTAGCAGGCAGTTCCACGGAGGGTCGCATAGAGTTTGATGGAGTGTTGTTTCGTTTTGTTTTTTTTTTCCTGGAGAAACGACCTCTGAGACTATGGAAGGCCACAAAAATGGGAGGTAGAGGTCCTAAAACCGAGTAGGTAGGATGGTGCAGTGGGTGGAAGTACCTTAGGAGCCTGGCAACCCTAGAACTTCCAGGGAAAAAAGAGAACTAACTCCAGAAAGTCGGGCTCCATGTGTGCCTGTGCTCCTGTGGCGCCCGTAATCCTGTGGCACCCACGCTCCTGGGGCACCCGTGATCCTGTGGCACCCGAGCTCCTGTGGCACCCGAGCTCCTGTGACGCCCGTGATCCTGTGGCACCCAATGTCCTGTGACACCCACAAACCTTAATTAACATACATATATCATATACACACAATAATAAAAATCATAATAAAGTTGAATGATTTTCTTTAAACCCTAACAAAGGATGTTCAACCACGTAGAAGTACTGAAAGGCATCTTTACGATTTCATCCTTGCTAAGCTGGCTTCGCACCATGGAACACGTATCCGGGGGGTACAAAGCTTGCACGCAGGGCCCTGGGCAGAAGGAACTCCCCCGAGATGGCTCTGCTCTTCTGCACTCCCTGCCCCTACTTGCTGGTTAGATCTGGCACAACCTGCATTCCAAACCTTGGTGTCACAGCGTAGTAGGAACACTTCTAGAGCACTGTGAAGAGACAGCTGAAGGAAGCAACCCATATGAGGGTACGCCCAACCAGCAAAGCCACCCAGAACAGTGGGGAATACGTCTTCCTTCATCCTGGACCCAATCTTACAGGTTAAGAATTAGCAAACACATTTATTTGAATTCTAAAATCAAGTCAGACTTTATATTGTGTGTGTAATTTCGCTAAAACAGGGTCTTTCTGTTGACTGAAGCATGGGCTTAATCACAAAGCCTGGCTTTAATCGACAATTATATGGGAGAATTTTTCCCATAAATAGAAGGTTTCAAACATGCAAGTAGAAATTTAAAATGAGTTCTATTTAAAGCATCATGCAACACTGAAATTTTGGTTAAGAAACTCAAGAAAAGGCTGGTTACATGACTTAGTAGGTAGAGTGGCTTGCCCCCAAACTGAAGACCTGAATTTGATTCCCCTGCCTAAATGAAGAGTCCTGACTTTGGAACACCGGTTGTTTCCTGACCTCCTAACAGGTTCCCCATGCAATATAAAATTAACAAGTAGAGTTTTAAAAAGAGAATGCATATATCGGTCTGGGGCTGTAGCCCAGCCACATGGGGGGTGCTTACCTTGTATGCATAAAACCTGTCGGTGTTATAGTGGTGCTGGGGCCAGCCTAGGCTACATGGAACCTTTCAGAGAGCTACAGATGCTAAATCAAAAATGAAATCGGATCTAGAATTACTTCAGGACTACATGCCAATAAAAAAGCACTCATAGATAAACCTTCATTTAGTTCATCAAAGACTACTTAGGCTGTTGAAACATTACAGGCAAAGAGAACCCAGAACGCAGACTTCTACCCAATGTTTGCATAATTAGAAGAGGTCCTGGATAACTGGGCTTTTTTACTCAGTTTTAAGGAATACCTAGGACTTTAAGAGGCAGAAAGGTATAAGAGCAGCTTATCTAAAGTCACAGAGTTAGGAAATTTAAAGGAATGTTGGAGAAATACAAAGTAGATACTTTGAGAGAGTATGGGAGTAAGCCAAAGCAGGGATGAAGCAGGTAGAGACATAGGAGCGAGTAGAAGCAGGGGTGAAGCAGGTAGAGAGTATGGGAGCGAGCAGAAGCAGGGGTGAAGCAGGTAGAGAGTGTGGGAGTGAGCAGAAGCAGGGGTGAAGCAGGTAGAGAGTGTAGGAGCAAGCAGAAGCAGGGGTGAAGCAGGTAGAGAGTGTAGGAGCAAGCAGAAGCAGGGGTGAAGCAGGTAGAGAGTGTAGGAGCAAGCAGAAGCAGGGGTGAAGCAGGTAGAGAGTATGGGAGCGAGCAGTAGCAGGGATGAAGCAGGTAGAGAGTGTGGGAGCAAGCAGAAGCAGGGGTGAAGCAGGTAGAGACTATGGGAGCCAGCAGAAGCAGGGGTGAAGCCGGTAGAGACTATGGGAGCCAGCAGAAGCAGGGGTGAAGCAGGTAGAGAGTGTGGGAGCGAGCAGAAGCAGGGGTGAAGCAGGTAGAGAGTATGGGAGCCAGCAGAAGCAGGGGTGAAGCCGGTAGAGACTATGGGAGCCAGCAGAAGCAGGGGTGAAGCAGGTAGAGAGTGTGGGAGTGAGCAGACGCAGGGGTGAAGCAGGTAGACGCTATGGAACTAAAACCTTCGCCATCAACCCACGGCAGGCAGCCGTAGAGCATTGTCTAAATGCTCTCTATAGAGCCAGTGAGTAGATGTTCTTTGGAAATACCGTCGTGTGAGCAGCAAGCAGCGACTTAAAGTCACTGTTTACCTGTACGGTGTCAGAAGCTGGAGATACACTCCCAGGTGCCCCTGGGACGGCTCTTCACCACTCATGGGCACCTGTGCAAACCTGATCCAGTACCGCAGCACTGGTGGCCCTAAGGGCCAAGCATGTGACAGGAGGGCTTACATGGCATTAGGATGACTGCAGTTACAGTGATGGAACCATTCCAACAGGACCTCATGACTATTTCCATTTGGTCCTCACACCAGGTAAAATGGGACTAGGAAAAGTTCTTAGACTGAAGAGGCTGTGTGCCATGAGACGAACCAAGGTCACGCACCTGCAAAGAATCCCCGCACACAGCTTCCAGGTCTGCAGCCGAGAAGAAGAAAGGCCAATGGAGAAAGAGGCCTGACCTCTGGGCCTCTGAGCAGGAAGGGAGGGCCAGGGGCTGAAGATAAGAACCTGAGGAATGGGTGAGGGGTGTGGGTGGGTCGTGGGAACTCACAGAAACTCCACTGAGAAGGGAACACCGCCAGAGGGTCCCCAGGGGGTACAGTTCCGAAGTGAGGCCCTTCTGAAGTCACCTGATAAAAATGGCTCTTAGCTAAAGAAGGAAGGGAATTAAGGAAATCAGGCAGCACTGAAGATTGTCATGAGCACATTGCAAAAGGCAGGAAAGTTTGGGGAAAGATGTGGCTGCCTAAAACATTGGCGCTCTCAGGAAAAACAAATAAAATAAAAGAGCCGAGTCATTTTCCCAGCCCGTAACAAGATATTCAAACGGTGGCATGTTCTTAAACTGAAGGATCTGAATAGAAAAATATCCATAACAGAAAGAAAGCGTGCGTCAAAAGAGAGACCACTGTATGCCACAGGCATCCAACCACCCTTTTCAAAGGCAAAGGAAAGGTGGTGGCGCACACCTTTAATCCCTACGCTGTAGGTATTCTCTGAGGGCATTCCAGGACAACCAGGGCTACACCAAGAGAAGGAAAAATACTTCAGTCCTTGCTTCTGCAACTGTACTTCCAACCCCAAGATGCCCTTAAAGTGCCCTGAAGCGACTGAGCAAATGAAGCTGCTGTAAGACAAGGCTGACAACATGCAAACCGGTTATCACATGGCGCCCGCAAGGGAGACGCGCATAAGCAGACACGCAGGTCAGTATGCACGCATCCGGGGACTCTACTTTTACTATTGGTGACTAGCTAGCAGCTACGCCCAAAGAACATGAAATACTCCGTTTCCTCTCTTTGAAAACAGAGGCACACACAGCCATCTCTGAGACCGAGGACAGTCGAGGATAAGTTAGCGGAATCTGATGGAGTAAAGGACCCCCAGGTGTCGTCACAGATACCCGCGCTGCGAATGGGAAAGCGTATGAATGCGAGCAGCAGCAGCCAGGAATGCCATGTTTCCAGGCGGGGACACCCAGGGGGGCTGGGACTCCAGCAGTGAGCTACGTCAGCAGGGTGCCGGTTTCACGGGCACAGTGTGCCAAGAGACAGAAGACAAGCCATATCGGGGCGGGCACCAGCTGGGGAAAGGTGTCAGGCAGGGGAAAGCTCCTCAAGAGGGAACTTGGGCCTCTGCTGAAAGTGGGGGATGTCACTGAGTTCCACAGCACCCCCATAGTAGAAAGACATGCAGAGTCCAGACCTGAAGCCAGGGTTACCAAAAACTCTTAAGGACTCAAAACGAAACGTTCAGGTTTAAAGCTGAACGGCCTGGCAAACCTTCCAAACCCAGGCAAAGTGATGGTTAGTGGCCCTGTCTAGAAGGAACAGAGAGCCTGGGGAGCACAGCTGAGGGGTCCTGAGAGCAGCCAGTCACCCAGGATGCGAAGGACCAGAGAGTGTGCGCGGGCATGAGGTCGAGAGCCAGAGCATAGATCGCACAGGGAGTAACAGGCCTTGTCCAGGATTCGGGCTAACACTCAGAAGGCTGCAAGAAGCTGCTGACATTTTGTAGCGGCGTAAACGAATGCAGACAGAGTGTAAAAATATATATATAGCTTTAATGGAGAAATAGACTTACAGAACCACAGTTCCCGCGGAGACCAGGAAAGCAGAAGCGAGAGCTCGGAGCTTGCTCGCCAAATTTATAGGCAGACATTAGCCCGAGGCGAACACGCCCCTTAAGGGGTGGGACTTATCCCTATATCTCCCCTTTTTGTCTAAATAAGACAGAACTAAACCAAATACAACTACATACAATAACAACAAATAATAAATACAACAAACAATATTGAGAACAAAAGCTTTGCTAAACATTCTATCTCAAGAAGTCCAAATAATGTAAAGAGTAACTACAATTATATAATCTTCAACTCAGTCAAAGATCTGAGAAGGGAATAAACACTACTCAACAAAACGAGATATATTCAAAATGTGCAACAATTGACAGAGACAACTGACTACCTGGGCAATCACCCAAAGTCTCGTTTGCAACGTTGAGTCAACCAATTTTGGCTAAGGCCTAACATAACTGACATACCATTATTAAAGGCAAGGAACTTTTCAAAACTATCTTACCCTGTCTTGGCAGGATATGACAGTCCTGTTTTACCCATTGATGCACGCTCTGTGTCTGTGTCAGTGGTTGAGGTATGGGCATTTCTTTGCCCAAAGGCCAGTTCTGCCAAATAGAAAGGCTCCAGGTGGAGTGTTTTTGGTGCTCAACATTTTCTCGGGAATAGAGCGGTGTTGCCAGGAGCAATTGTGTCTCACTATCACGAAACTCTGAGTTAGATTAAAGGCCATTTTCTACAGCTCTTTGAAGAGGTTGAAGATTATCTATCTATACTGAGTATAATCTCTATATATCTAAAGAACCTGATTAGTTTAATTATAAATGACAAACTTAGATGACAATTAGTCTATATAATTCTCAATATCTATCTAACTTAAAGAATAAGACAATAAACGACTGTGAAACAAATGGGGACAATGACCTCCAAATATAAACAATGTACAAATATACATTGCAGTAGGTAAATATATATCAATACACAAATATTATATAAGTATCTTAATCAGAGGTAGAAATGTACACTGCAATATGGTAAATATATACAATATATATATCAATACAATATATGTCAATACATAAAAATGTTTTAAACAGAGGTAGAAACATGCATGCGTACAATAGTCAATATAATTTAACTTTGTATCAATATACAAGAATCTATACCAATATATTTGTCTATTATCCCATCATCCCTCTTTTTTTTTTTCAAAATGATCCCTGAGCTTATAAAATTCCTCTCCCAACCCTCAATCATATACTAATTATAATCAACCCCTAAATGATGTCCCTAAACCCAAGGGCAAACTTTACTGGGAGAGGGGACGTCGTTCTCTAGAATTACTTCCAGCTGTCATAGGGGCAACGTTCTTTCTGGGGGATCCTGTGAAAGTAAAATGATGGTTAAATTTCAAGATAATGTCTTTTAAAATTGCAAATAGTCTCTGAGTATTTTCGTGCAGGTCTGGCCAAAATGTTGTATAAGATGTGCACCATTTCAGCTAACCAAGTTGGAACTGTCTTGTGCAGCTGGTACCCAAAGCAGGTCTTGTAGTAGCGCTATCAGTATCATGACGTCATATCAACCAGGTGGAGTTGTTGTTATGGGGCCCCATCTTCTTCCTGGAAACTTCAAATGTCACTTCAGGAAAAACTCATTGTTCATTATGAAAAACTTAAACATTAATCATATAGACATATATAGACATATATATATATATTCAATGAAAGACATGATAGATATATTCATTGAAAAATATGATAGATATGAAGAAAAGCAAAGATGTTTTCTAAACTCATATTTCTTTCTGTCCCATATCATGGCTCTTGACATGAGACAGAAACTCCAGAAACTCTGGGTTTTTCTCTTACTAACAGGCTTGGAATTGGAGAGGGACTGAGCCAGAGTCCAACTTCAAAACCAGCTTTATAAATTTAGAAATATGGTTTAATATTACTTACACAACCCATTCAGTTGTCTTGATATTTCCTATTGGGCAGGTATTTTTCCATCTGTCAGTATCCAAACATCCAGGGTCCCTTGAATTTCTCAAAGATGAGTGTTTTCCTGTGGAGATAAGAACAGAACCCTGCCCCCATTCTATATGTTTTTCTTACCACCTGTATGAATATCATCGTTGTGGATGAGTTGTCATTTCTCCTTTCCAAGAGGTTTCTCCTCTTCAAATCGAAACTTTATTAATTTTGATGGTATCCACAATTTTTCTTCTCCTGTGGAAACAAGAGCAAAACCCCTTCCCCAACGTAGCACATCTCCTGGCTTCCACTGAGAGGTCAGCACATCTTTGAAATAAATCGGTTGATTTAGTTCAGCAGACTTTTCCATTATCCAATGTCTTTCTGCTGCTGTCGTTCCTTTCTCATTAGCGTTAAGAAAATTCAAGGTTAATAAAGCATTATGTAATCTATTTCTGGGGGTATTTTCAGTCCCTTTCTGTTTGTTCAGCATATCCTTTATAGTACGATTTGATCTTTCTATAACTGCCTGACCTGTAGGATTATTTGGTATACCTGTAATGTGTTTTATATTATAATAATCAAAAAAGCGTTTCATTTTCTTAGATACATATGCTGGACCATTATCTGTCTTTATTTGTGCAGGTATACCCATGATGGCCATAACTTCCAATAAATGTGTGATTACTGAATCAGCCTTTTCTGAGCTCAGGGCTGTAGCCCATTGAAAACCTGAATACGTGTCTATGGTGTGGTGTACATATTTTAATTTGCCAAATTCTGCAAAGTGGAACACATCCATCTGCCAGATTTCATTCCTTTGGGTGCCCTTTGGATTAGCCCCTGCAGGCAGTGGCGTTTGGTTATAGAAAGAGCAAGTAGGGCATTTCTTTACAATCTCCTTAGCTTGTTGCCATGTAATTGAAAACTCTTTCTTCAAACCTTTGCTATTAACATGATGTTTTTTATGAAATTCAGAGGCTTGTAGCACACTACCAATCAATAATTGATCAATTTCTGCATTACCTTGTGCTAGAGGACCTGGCAGACCCGTATGGGATCGGATGTGTGTTATGTACATAGGGCAAAGCCTGTTCCTGATCAAATCTTGAACCTGGAGGAACAATGAGGTTAGTTCAGTATCATCAGGTATAAATTCAGCAGTTTCAATATGTAAAATAACTCTTTCTGCGTATTGTGAATCTGTAACTATATTAATAGGTTCTTTAAAATCCCTTAGCACCATAAGAATGGCATATAATTCCGCCTTCTGGACAGAAGTATACGGACTTTGTTCCACCTTATCCAAGTCTTCTGATTTGTAACCTGCCTTCCCTGATTTATTGGCATCAGTATAGAATGTACGGGCTCCAGTTATTGGAGCATCACGGACGATTCGAGGAAGAATCCAAGAAGTTCTCTTTATGAAGTTAAGCCGCTTACTTTTTGGATAGTTGTTATTAATGTCTCCCAAAAAATTAGCACAAGCTCTTTGCCATGGTTCATTATCTTCCCATAATTTCTTTAGTTCATCAGCAGTGAAAGGCACTATAATTTCTGCTGGGTCTATGCCTGCTAGTTGACGAAGTCTCAGCTTGCCTTTTATAATTAACTCAGAGACTTTTTCCACATAAGTTTTCAGTTTCTTACTTGGTTTATGTGGTAAAAAGATCCATTCCAAAATAATATCATCTCTCTGCATTAAAATTCCTGTAGGAGAAATTTTTGATGGTAGTATGACGAGAATACAATCGAGCTCTGGATTCACCCTGTCCACATGTGCCTGTTGTAATTTTTCCTCAATCATTGTCAGTTCCTTTTCTGCTTCAGCTGTTAATTCTCTGGGACTGTTTAAATCTTTATCACCATCCAAGGTTTTGTTCAAATGAATTATTAGATCAGGTGTTATTCCAATAGCTGGTCGTAGACTGGAAATATCTCCTAACAGTCTTTGAAAGTCATTAAGAGTCCGTAGGCGATCTCTCCTAATTTGTGCTTTTTGTGTCTTAATTTTTTGCAAACCTATTTTATAACCTAAATAATTAACAGAATCTCCCTTCTGAATCTTTTCAGCAGCGATTTGCAATCCCCATTTAGGTAAAAGTATCTTTATTTCTTCAAACAGTCTGTTCAAGGTATCCATGTTTGAATCGGATAACAAGATGTCGTCCATGTAATGGTATACTATAGATTTGGGAAATTTCTTGCGTATTATTTGCAATGGTTGGTTCACAAAATATTGGCACAGGGAGGGGCTATTTAACATACCCTGGGGGAGGACGGTCCAGTGGTACCTCCTCGAAGGTTGAGAATTGTTATAAGTAGGCACTGTGAAGGCAAATTTTTCTCTATCTTCTTTTTGCAAAGGTATAGTGAAAAAACAATCCTTTAAATCAATAACTATGAGAGGCCATCCTTTTGGTAATAAAGAGGCCAAAGGAATTCCAGATTGCAGAGGGCCCATAGGTTGAATAACCTTGTTGATGGCCCTGAGATCTGTCACCATTCTCCATTTACCTGATTTTTTCTTAACCACAAATACAGGAGAATTCCAAGGGCTGGTAGATTCTTCTATATGTCCAGCATCTAATTGTTCTTGTACCAGCTGTTCTAAAGCCTGTAACTTTTCCTCAGCTAAAGGCCATTGCTTTGTCCATATTGGTTTCTCAGTCAACCATTTTAGAGGCAAGGCTGTTGGTATCTCTGAAGGGACATCAATTGCTTGTTCTTTTACAGCCCGAATGGCCGGTTTTCTCAGTTTGTAATATCTTTTAATATTATTCTCAGAAATATAGGCTCTAGATTTAGCAGGAATGTTAATTTCGGTATTCCATTGTTGTAATAGGTCACGACCCCATAAATTCATTGCGATATTGGCTACATATGGCTTTAATTTTCCTATTTGCCCCTCTGGCCCTATACATTCAACCCATCTCGTGCTCTGCCTTACTCGAGATAGGGTTCCAATTCCCAGGAGCTGAACATTTACATTCTGAAGAGGCCAACACGGATGCCAAGATTCTGGGGTAATGATACTTACATCAGCACCTGTGTCCAGCAGGCCAGTAATAAAAATGCCATTTACACACACTCTCAGTTTAGGTCTTTGATCATTTATAGAAGTTTGCCAAAACACACGTAACTTATCTTTCTGATCATTATTGCTTGTAACAGTAGGCATGGGGCTTCCTAATTGTCCTGATGAGGCACGTTCTCTGCAGAAACTGGATATGACTGAACCATGTTTGCCATGGGGGCCTGTGAGGCCCCCCCTCTCACGTTTCCCGACTGTATCAGGTTGCCTTGTCTATCTCTTGTAGACCTGCATTCATTCGTCCAATGTCTGCCCTTTCCACATCTTCTACATAAACCTGAAGGCTGAGTCCTCCTATTTCTGTTATTTC
This sequence comes from Microtus oregoni, assembly GCF_018167655.1. Taxonomy (NCBI): domain Eukaryota; kingdom Metazoa; phylum Chordata; class Mammalia; order Rodentia; family Cricetidae; genus Microtus; species Microtus oregoni. The sequence goes on along the minus strand of NW_024543077.1, from coordinate 6,413,858 downwards.
TAGAAGATGCATTATTATTATTATTTCTGAAAGATGCATTATTATTATTATTATTATTTCTGAAAATTCGTTGTCTACAATTCCTTTTCATATGACCCATTTTTCCACAATTAAAACATTTGGTATTCTGGTGTCTTCTTTTACCATTGGAAATTGCTTCTTCTACCCATGCTTCAGTGCCATAATCAAATGTATCAACATTGAGTGTATGCAAGACCCATTCTTCCAACGGCACTGATCTGAGCTTTAAAGGACCCAAAATCCTTTTGCATTCCACATTTGCATTTTCATAAGCCAAAGACTCAATCATTATACGTCTTGCTTCTGGGTCAGATATTCCTATTTGTACAGCCTTAGTTAATCTTTGTAAAAAGTCACTAAAGGGTTCTCTCTGACCCTGTTTAACTCTGACAAATGATTCCATTCTCTGTCCTGGGTCTTGTACCCTGTCCCAAGCCCTTAAGGCTGCTGTAGTACACATGGAGATTGTGTTTTCATCCAAATTAGCTTGTTCCTGAGGATCGGAAAAGAGCCCTTCACCTAGAATTTGATCTAGGGAAATGTCAATTCCCTTCACTTTTTCCTGCTGTTCTAAGAGTCTAGCCTCTTGCCTGAATAAGCATTTCCATTTCAATTGCGGTCCACTCTCGAGTACCGCAGAGCTCAGCTGGAGCCAGTCTGAGGGGGTTGCTCTGCTTGTCGTGGCCCAAGATCTTAGCATCTCTTTAACAAAAGAGGCTTGCATCCCAAAAGTCATGACAGCCTGTTTTATTTCCTTGAGATCATTCATACGCACAGGCTCCCATGTATCCTCCTTGATGACCCTAGGGTTTTTGGAACCAATCACCTTCTCTGTTGTTATTACTGGAAAGGCAGGTAGAGCTGTAGGTAGAGCTTTGTGGAAATTGTCCCGGAGAGACTTACCCACAGATGTAGTTAAAATTTGCCTTTCTACCCTTTGCTCTTCCTCATCAGAATTTAGAAATTCCTCAATCTTTTCAATTCTATTCACAATTGCCTTCTGCAATGTCTGAATCTCCTGTCCAGAATTATGTTCCAAAGCCTTCATTGAGGATTCTAAAGTATGAAGTTTGTCCGTTAGAGATAACATCTCATCTTTGGACATAATTTTTATGGCATAAACCGTGCCTTCTTGTATTGACAATCTTTCCGTCAATCTGTCATAAGCTTTAGACAAAATCCGATTGTCACATTCAGCAGTTTTGATTCTCTCAGTTAATGTTTCATTTCCTACAGAAAGGGACTGAATCTTATGGTCCAGATCAGCTGTTCCCTCTTCCATAGTAATGAATTTCTCCTTAACATCATCCTGAAGAACTTCAACCTGATTCTTGAGAAGATTGTTATCAACCTGGAGAACTTCAAACTGATTCTCGAAAAGATTGTTATCAGTCTGGAGAACTTCAACCTGATTCTTGAGAAGATTGTTATCAGCCTGGAGAACTTCAAACTGATTCTTGAGAAGATTGTTATCAGCCTGGAGAACTTCAAACTGATTCTTGAGAAGATTGTTGTCATTCTCAATTGTTTTTAAGCGTTCAATCTCTACCTTAAGAATCCTGGATTCGTCTCGTAAAGACTTTATAATATTTCTATTATCAAACCATTTGGTGCCAATGAAAACTACGAATCCCAGAAGGATCCATATATGTGGGGTGATAGACACCTCTTGTAAAATCTCCCACATGGTACAATTAAAAAAATCATTAAATTCTTGAACAGTAATGTGTTCAGACATTTTATTTATAAAAGAAAATTTTTTTTTACCTGCAGTGATCGGTTCCTGCCAGTGGTGGTCTCTGTGTTTTTGGAGCCTGTCCTAGAACTAGCTCTTGTAGACCAGGCTGGCCTTGAACTCACAGAGATCCGCCTGTCTCTGCCTCCCAAGTGCTGGGATTGAAGGCGTGCACTACCAAGGCCTGGCAGGCCTCAAACTCACAGAGATCTGCCTGCCTCTGCTTCCCAAGTGCTGGGATTAAAGGCGTGCTCTACCACTGCCTGACCGGCCTCAAACTTGTGATCCTCCTGCCTCTGCCTCCTTCAGCAAATCCTACCGGCGTGGGCCACCACAACCGGCCAAGTAACTTTGTAACAGACCAAATCTGACGCTGTGGCAGCTTTTGTTGCAAAACCGCAAGTACTTGAGATTCTGCTAATTCAGGCAGTGGGGTTCCGCTGCAAAACTTAGCCAAGGCAGGCAGAATGGGCCTGTGTCGCCGAGTGGGTCTCGGACTCGGCACTGGGGCCAGAGTCACGAACTGAAAAACAGCACCCGGGAGGGTGCTGTGTTAGCTAGCGGGCTACCCGCTTGAGTCGGGGGCAAAATAGCCCGACGTTGGACGCCAAAATGTAGCGGCGTAAACGAATGCAGACAGAGTGTAAAAATATATATATAGCTTTAATGGAGAAATAGACTTACAGAACCACAGTTCCTGCGGAGACCAGGAAAGCAGAAGCGAGAGCTCGGAGCTTGCTCGCCAAATTTATAGGCAGACATTAGCCCGAGGCGAACACGCCCCTTAAGGGGCGGGACTTAACCCTACAACATTTGAGGGGTGTGTGCAGTGTGCGTGTGTGTTCACACGTGTGTGTGCATGTATGCATGTGTGTCCATGTGTGCATACATCTGTATACATGAGTTCTGTGTGTATGTGTGTGCATGTGTATCCATCTATATATATATGTATCCATGCATGTGTGTATGTGTTCATACATGTGTGATCTCTCTGTGTGTGCATGTAGGTATGTGTGTTCATGTGTGCATACATCTGTATACATGAGTGTCTGTGTGCATGTGTGTGCATGTATGTCCATCTGTATATGTATCCATGCATGCGTGTGTGAGTGTGTGTGTGTGTGTACATACATGTGCACTCAAGGAGATAAGAAGGTAACAGAATGTCAGACACTGGCTGGCCAGGGATCCCCAGGGACCTGCTGGTCTCTGCTTTCCAGGCTCTGAGATTGCAAGTGGATGCCACCACAGCTGGTCTCACTGATAAGTTTTAATTAGGCAGAAAGCCCTAACGTGATTAGTAATAAGATTCTTGTAAATAACATTCCAGCCATCAAGGGGGCGGCAGGGGCGACTACGTGATGTTGATTCCTACTCCCGGCCCTTCTTCAGACTCAATCCCTCCTCTGCTTCTCCAGCCACTGCCCTCTGCTGCCCAACAGAACTCAGAGCCCTGGCACTGGGGGCACAGCCTCTCGGGAGAGGCTCAGATGGACTTTCCAGGTTTCACACGGGAGCATACACTCTCTTAGCCAAGTGCTGAGTTAGCACACTGTCTTATTCTTGTAGGTTATTGGCCCTCTGCTCCAAGACAAGAAGTGAAGAGTTGTGTGTTTCTGGAATTGCCAATGCTTCGTGAATATTTGCTGAAGACTGGATGCTTTTATAATTGGACTCTGCTCCAAATCCAATGCAGTTGCCCCTGGGTATTGCTAGCAGCTCTCACTGGTGAGAGTGGCTGATTGTCATCCTCTCCAGTTTGCAGCTGTGTCTACAAAACCCTGGCACAGGAGCCTGCTGTTCTCTGAGCACCACTTGAGATGAAAGCTAGTTCCTGGGGCTCATCCAGGTGCCTCTTCCAAAGCAAACCCTGTAGTTATCTCCCCTGGATGTTTCTTACTTGTATGCAGGCTTGGACTCATCCTTGGAGCCAGGAGGAGCCAAGCAGACTTGGTCTCAACTCTGTTTCAGGAAGACAAAAGTCAGGACCAGGGTGATGGTAGCAGGCTTTATTCTAGCCTTCCTTGTTCAAACTCCAGAGAAAGAGACTTCCCACTAATACCCTTTGGCTAAATTCTAGCACATTGGGTCCAGCTGGTCAGGATCCTTAGCTGAGCTTGGCCGTCCCCCGTCGTGAGTGTTTGCTGCAAGCGTGCAATGGTTTCTTGCCAGCTCATAGCCTAAGAGGTCCAGATTCCCTCTGCTTCTCCACTGCAATGCAGGTACCCCAAACATACATAAATGCACACATACGAATCCCCACCCACACACCACACATATACATAAATGCACACACGCACCACCACACACGCCACATACACATGCGCATGCCCACACCACATGAACACCACACACATACATGCACACCCCTGTCATTTGGTTTCCTGCTCGTGTTCTTGCAACTCGCATCAACAGCCTTGGAATGCAAACACTTCAGAGCGAGCCATTCTAGCCAGCTCCAGTCCTGCAGCCTACGCCAAAGCCTGAAACTCGACACTTTGGCTGAGTGACTCAGGTTTCATGTATGACTTCTCAAGACTCAAGACCTTCATGGTCTGTTCTCTCCTGACCCTCCCATCAGAAGAAACGCGTTACTCAAGACTCGGTCTTTGTATGTGAATTCACTATTTTAAATCTTTTTTGCTACTCTTGTTAAATGCCTTTTTTAAAAGATTTGTGGCTGATATGGTAGCACGTGCCCTTAATCCCAAGACTTAAGAAGTAGAGGCAGGTGGATCTCTACAAGTTCAAGGTCAGCCTGGTTTACGCAGTGAGTTTCAGGCCTGCCAGGGCTACAAAGTGTGGTCCCGTCTTTAATTATTTTTAAAATTGTGTGCACTGTGTCTGTGCACTGTGTCTGTGCACTGTGTCTGTGCACTGTGTCTGTGTGTGTGCACTTCTGTGCATTCACAGAGGCCAAGAGAGGACACCAAAGGTCCTCCCTCCTCTCACTCCCACCTGGAATCTAGAGCCCATGTTTTCTCAACTAGGCTGGGAAGCAGCCAGGGCCTCTGCAGCACTCAGCTCTGGGGTTAGGAGACCGCAAGAGATGCCCACCTTGATACCTGGATGCTGGGCTCCAAACCCTGCTGTTACGATGACCTGGCCAATGTTCCTAACTGCTGAGCCATCTCCCCAGCCCTTTGTTTTAATCTTGAGTCAACAAATAGAGAGAGAGAGAGAGAGAGAGAGAGAGAGAGAGACTGTTTTCCCATGAGCAGTGCCATCATCAAGGAATGTGGGGTAAAGGCTGAGTGAGGTTTGGGGTATAATCAGCTTCAGGTCTTTTAAAACATAAAGTCATGACCCAGGATGCAGGCACACAGGAAGGGGTGGAGGGACCCTGGGGGATGACTCTGTCTTTAGTCACCTGGCCATGATGCTTAAGAAGTGAGGCATCCGAATGATTCTCTGGTGATGTGAGTCCTACCCACCTCCTGCCTCTCAAGCCTCCTCCCCACCCAGGTTCCTCCCTCTGGTGAGTGAGAGCCTCGCGTCCCCTTCCTTCTCTGGCGCCCCCTCTTCTTCTGGAAGAACAAGAAGCCTTAGCACCAGCAGGTAGTTGTTTTTATTCTTTGACTCTCTTGAGTTTTGGGGCACCTGCCCCCCCCAGCTCCCAAATAAATACCTGCAGGCGTATTTTACTTATGAATGTCCGGCCTTAGCTTGGCTTGTTTCTTGTAAGCGTTTCTTAAATGAACTGGTCTATTTTTTGGCTCTGGGCTTTTACCTTTCTCTGTTTCTGTGTGTCTTTTCTTTGCTTCTTATTCCGCATCTGGCTGTGTAGCTGGGTGACTGGCTCTAGGCGCCCTCCTCCTTTTCTAGCTCCTTCTCCTCTCTTCCCAGAATGCTCCTCTGCCTGCCAGCCCCACCTATCTTTTCTTCTGCTATTGGCTGTTCAGCTTTCTTAGACCATCAGGTGTTTTAGGAAGGCAAAATAACCCAGCTTCACAGAGTTTAACAAATGCAACATAAAAGAATGCAACACATCTTTGCATCATTGAACAAACGTTCCACAGCATAAACACATAAACAAATGTAACGATATTAAAATGATATTCTGCAACATCAGCAATCCTGCCACCCCCTAGGAGCTTGTTAGGAGTGAGGGCTCCCATCCACACCTGGTAGATCAGAGCTGCATCTTGAGAGACTCCCCAGGCCAGTGACTGAAATCCCCAAAGCCTTGGGAAACAGTGCCCTAGAACTGAGTCCACTGCCTCCAGACAGCCAAAGAGGATGGTGTCCCAGCCTGCAAGTTACAGATCACTGACGTTCACACTCCATTGGAAATGAGTCACAGGACTGAAAGAGACCTTGGGGGAGTCTTGACACCGTATTCCAGTCAGGTGACTGTCTGGCAGCTGATGAATTAACCTGACTCAATTTTACTTCTCCAGAAGAAAATCAGGAAGGTCTGTCTTTACAAATGGATCCACTGAGACGCAGCGCACTCCTCCAGCTTCAGGCCATGAAGGACACCTGCCAAGGGCAAGGGTCCAGTGGAAGTCACCTCCAGCTAAAGGGCAAAAGGAGATAGTGACCATATCATCACAAGTCAAGGCTGCCCACCTGGGCCAAGTTCACGCCCTGTGCACCAAGAAAAGTTACTTCACTAATGACTCTGTGTTTATAAATGGAACTTGGGACCTTAATAAACTCATTCATCCACCTGAAGAAGGGATTGCATTTTGTCTTTCCTTGGGATTTAAGTTGCTTCCCATTTGCATAGGACATCATAACATTTGTGTTCGTATTAAAGGGAAACATGGGCTTAGGTTCTACAAGATATGAGAACTACTAGCCATATGGGTCAAGCTATTCTCTAGATTTTTCTGATCCATGTAAGATGCAACAAATATCTTGGACATAGTCTGGATGTCTGTTCTTGGTGACAGAGTATTACACACAGTGATTCCACCATTTTAATATTATAACTTGCTTGCTCATAGGATACTCATGCAACAGATGACAATTAGGCTTATCGACATCTCAAATCAAAACCACTCTGGATACCGTGCTCTTAAAAATTAAAAGGGGGGGGGGAGGGGACAGATGTGAGAACACAGTCCAAGAATGGAGTCATGAGAGAATTCTGAGCACTTGTGAGAAAATGCCGAGAAAACAGACAAGAGTCTGTGACCGCAGTTTCTTCCAAGCACAGACCTGTTCTTCGAGTGTGTTTCTCTGAGTGAGGTTGCTTCAGCTGTTGTTATTCCCGTGTCTCTATGGAAAGAAACGTGTTCTTGGCCACGTGCGGCTCGATTGAACACCTGACCCAGATGACTCTTCTTAACCCTCGGAGTATAAATCGTTTGATGCTCTGAATAAAGTCGTCTAGCGCATGAGACTTTTGTCCGCCTCATCTTTAGGCTCCACTCTCCTGGGTTGATGCTGCCAACTAGAGCGGTGATCATCCTGTCTCTTGTCCCTCACAATAAAAAGTGTCAGAGACAACAGCATGTTATTTTCTTGATGGGCTACGTTTTTATGGCCCGACAGTGACCCTCTCGAAATGATGCTGCATGGTGTGAGACTGTTCTGGTGACCAGAGCAAGACCTATCCTTGCTGTAGGTGGCCATGTCTTGAGAGGGTCAGTGGACCCGGGAGACTGATCGGATCGGAGAGTAGTCTTCACAGGGGACAACTTCCCAAAAGATCCTTAGTCACACTGCCATAGGAACTAAACTGCCAGCAGGGGGTGCTCTTGGAAGAGGGTAACTCCGCACTGGTCTCCAAGTGAGGATGTTGTGGGCAGACGCTTTGGCTGCATCCTGTGAGGACCTGAGTCGGGGCAGAGATGAACTGGGTCTAAACTCCTGGCCCCATAGGCCCACGAGATAGTAAATGCACTTGCTATTTTAACTTGCCGAGTGTGTAGTCACTTATTATAAGGAAACAGAACACTGATATGCCCCTTGCTCTCAAAGGATACACCATACACCATTATTCCGTTCTTTCCCTTGCTCTTTGAGATAACACTATATACAGGATCTCATATATATATATATATATATGTGTATATATATATATACATATATATATACACATATATATGTGTGTGTGTATATATATATATAACTCAGGCTGAACTTAAACCGGCAATCCTCCTGCCTCGCCTTCCTGAATGCTGGAGTTATAGGTGTATACCACCATGCCCAGTTCATTTTCTAATTAATTTCCTTAGCACTTACAACCATTACATTTTCTGTTTTAAATTTTTATTTCCTTTTATGTTCTCTCTCTCTCTCTCTCTCTCTCTCTCTCTCTCTCGTGTGTGTGTGTGTGTGTGTGTGTGTGTGTGTGTGTGTATGTAGGTCAGAGGACTACTTGCAGAAATCAATTCTCTCTTTCCACCATGTCCTGGAAACCAGGCTCAGGAAACATAACTCCCAAAGAAAATCTCCACCAAGGAAGGGGCTTTCGTCTTTCCCCCCAAATATCATCCCCAGCGCCTTCAAAGGTCTCGATAGACAGCTGTCATGTCAAGGAACGGAGGCATACTGCTAACTCCATTTCTTCAGAGGAGGAATTTGCTCTGCTCACATCTCTCGGGGAGGTAAGATGTCACAAAGGGAAGCGCTGAGTTTTGCCAGCTTGCCGTAGCGGGACTGCTTAGGCACTGGTTACAAGCCACTGCAGTCTGCCCGCATCTGGCTTCTTAGACGGCTGCTGTATTCTGAGGGCAAATGGCTGTCACTCGGAGCGACGTTCTGCAGGGCCTCTGCCTTGACTCACGCTTTAAAGTTCCTTTTCATCATGTATACGCGCATGAGCGTGCGCATGAGTTTGCATGTACCATGTGTATGCTGAGGCCAGGAAAAGGGGACAGAGCCCCGGGAACTGGGGTTCCAGGTGGTGCGTGCACCACATGGGCACTGGGAACTGAACCCATGTATTCTGCACGATCAGTGGACACTCTTAACCATGGAGACACTTCACTATCCCCTTGACTAGCATTTTAAAAACACATTTCCAGCCATGAATACACACAGCCACACACATACGACCAAGACAATATCTCCCCAATAGTGTGCTTATTCTTTAATAAACACCTGCTTCCCACAGTAGCACCTCAGTTTCCAAGTCTGTCCAGGACCCTCGTTCAGATCAAGAAAACACCCCTTTGCTTCCCATGAATACCGAGCCTCTCAGCATGTGAGCTTCTCCCAGGTCAGAGGACTGTGGATTTGACATCGTTCTTCCTGGCGAATCTGCTGTCCTACCTCCTCTGAGTCACGCAAAAAGCAGAACCGCCTGCCTTAGCAGCTACAAGCTGGGGCAGTGAGCCAGCTCAAAGAGCCAGTGACCCGCTCTGCAGTGCAGAGCGCCGAGGCACGAGGCCTTTCGTCATTGCTGTGCAGACGCGCTCCTAAGACTCTTTACAACTAATCGTTAATCATGGGCATGTCTCTGAGTCACCAGGATTTGGCCCTTGAATCTCTGCGCATAAAGTGTTTAAAAAAAAAAAAAGACATTAGCCACCTTACGTGGCTCCAAATGACATAACTTGCGACGCTAATGAAAAAGTATGGCAAAGCAGTTTCTCAGCGCGCGAACTAATCAGGAAGCTCAGACAAGCTGTTGTTGACAAGCGCCATTAACGTGCGGCTTAAAAAGTGCCGCCTGCAGGGGAGTTTGGGTCTGATGGCTCTGCAAATCGTTTTCTGTTTATCTGGACGCCTCCTAAGATGGTAGAGAGGAAGATGCTGTGCCTTCAGGGCCAGCGCGGTCCGAGGTGCTGCTGCCCCTTCGTTAAGCAGGAGGTTAGGGAGCACTTGTTAGGGCCTCTCAAGTCTCCGGGGTCTGGAGCCTTGCTCCAGGTCAGCCTCACACAGAGCTAAGACGCTAGGGTCCTGAGAGAAAAAGAAGTCAGAAGTGTGTGGAGGTCTGCCCTATTTCCTCCTGCGTGTTTGACTCTCGGCTGCATGTTGTTCACCCAGTTTCATCTTTCACAGAGACTTAGTTCCTTTCTAGTCTCTTCCTTGGTCGGATAACCTCTCCTCTTTGCTTCTGTTAAGGCCTCTCACCCCGTGCCCCTCCGGTCGGCTGTCTGCCTCCAGTGCTTTTCTGCTAAGGCAGCAGCGTCCAGTCACCGCGTGGGAGGCACAGAAACATTACCAAGTAGGAAACGCTACTGAACTACTGGCCTAAGGGCAGGGACACTGTGATAAAATGAAAGACATAAAAAACACTTTCGTCAGATTCCGGCCGACAGCAGAAACTAAGGTGTAGGTATCCGCCTAGCGCATCTGAAGGGGGGCAGGCCTTCAGATCCTGCAAGCACCTGCATTAGGACCGGCACCTGCAGAACGAACCAGCCTTCAGATCTCCTGAACAACGCCAATTTGTGAAGTTTCCAGAGGGGTGGCTGGAAGTTCCACACAGCGTGATTTAGCCGGGCCCTGGCCTTCCTTTTCCGGCTTTGGTTGTTCCTTGGGATTGATGGAACCGTCCCAGCTCTGAGCAACAGTGTTCTTTGACTAGGGAGCGCCCTCACATGGAGGTGCAGGGAGTCTTAGAGCCAGGCACTAAGTGAAGCTATAGGCTAGTTGCAAGGATGAGGGAGGGGCTGAGCTTACTGTAAGGAGCGGGGAGGGGCTGGGTTTAGTTTTTCTACTTAGATTCAACTGCTGGGGGGAAGGTAGCCTGGCCTTTTTTTTCCCTTTTTTTTTTTTTTTTTTTTTTTTTTTGGTTTTTCGAGACAGGGTTTCTCTGTGGTTTTGGAGCCTGTCCCTTTTTTTTAATTTTTTTTTATTATTAAAAAATAAATACCAATCCGAATTCCCACTCTCTCCCCTCCTCCCAATCCCCTCCCTCTCCCTCCAGAGACCCTACCCCCACCCCTCCAAAGCTAAGAGAGTGCCATGCACCCTGCCACTGGTTCTGGCATCTCTCATATACTGTGGTCTCCATGGCATATTAGCCAATGGCCTCTCCTGGTCCCTTACAGTGCCAAACTCAAGCTGCCCCTCATGATCCCTTCAATCCTTCAAAACCACTGCTATGCGGGAGGCTCTTACTTATTACCGTGGCTGGCTTCCAGCTTGAGAAGAAGCTATGGCCCTCCCTGGACCACAGTTTCTGCGTGCCGACCCTGAGGAAACACTTCCCAGGAAAACCTCTATGACGCTGGTCTCTTATTAATCACAGCTGGGTTTCAGCCCAACCAGCTAACGTTTATTGTCCCGGTTAAGCACAGGTTTTAATTCAGCTGCCCAGAAACCATAGTTATTTTTACTCGAAATACACTCCAATGGTCCCAAAAGTCTTCAAGGGACTCTCAAACTTCCCTCAGAAATTTTGCAAGCCAGGCCTCCACTGTCTGTCTGCATTGCTTTTGCCATTATATTTGAAGTTCCCACAACGGTCCCTTCGGCCTTAAGCACACAAAGCTTCAAAATCCTCCACATCCTTCCCCAGGCTATTCCAAGGTATAAAAACACCTGGTCAGGTACATCACAGCAAGATCTTACGTCCCTAGTGACGGTTTCTGTTCTATGTTCTCTGTTGCTATGATTAAATACTGGCCCAAATTAACACTGGGCAGGAGAGGATTTATTTTGATCATGGGTTAGAGTCCTTTGTTTAGGGAAGCCAGCACGGGAGCTCAATGCCAGAACCTGGAGGCAGGAGCTAAGAGACCATGGAGAAACGATGATCACTCACTTAACTTTTCATGGTTTGCTCATCCGCCTTCCTTATACAAGCATGGACACCTGTCCAGGGGTAGCACCACCCACAGTTAGCTAGGTCTTCCCATATCAACCACTAACCAGTAAAATGCCCCCACAGACATGCCCTCAGTCCAGTCTGATGGAGGTGGTTAATCAACCGAGGTGCCTTTGTTCCCAGGTGACTCTAGTTTGTGTCAAGATGAGAAGAACTAGCCAGCACACAGCCACATTTGCTGTGGAACATTCCTTTTCTACACTATGAATATGTATTGCTCTTATTGGTTAATAAAAAGCTGGCAGGCCAGTTGCTCGCCAAAAAATTAGGCAGGAAAGCCAAACAGAATGGTGGGAAGACGGAGGGTGGAGTGAGGAGAGGCACCAGCCGGCTGCCAAGCAAGCAGGACGTGTAAAAATGAGGGAACGAGCCGTGAGCCACGTGGAAAAGCAGAAATAGAAATATGTGTTAATTTAAGTGTAAGAGCTAACTAGTAACAAGCCTGAGCTATCAGCTGATCATTTATAATTCATATTCAACCTCTGAGCTGGTGTTTTGGGACCGGACAGTGGAAACAGGCAAACTCTGCCTATCACACTAGCTGATGAGATAGGGAAAATGTGGTACATTACGAAATTTGCCATTATCAACAGGTTGGAATCCTATCGTAGACTGCAACAAGTGTACAGCTGGAGAGAACTATGTTAAATGAGATAAACCAAGACCCCCAAGATAAGTCCTGCATGTTCTCACGGGTGGAGACACGCACAGACGGAGAGACAGAAGCACAGAGACAAGAAGTATGGTGGCAGAGACTGGTGGAGGGTGCCCGGTGGGGACTAGGCTAGCGCTAGATGGGGAAAGGCTCTCGGCTGCTCTTGCGCAGTCTCCTGACTGTTCCTGATTCTGTCGTGTTGTAGGATATTATTTTAACTAGGTGAAGATGTGTTATGCTTGTTTATGCTGCAGGCTATTCCACTGTGCAAAGGTGGGTGTGTTACCTTTGTTTGCGCTGCGTTTCTCTAATGATAGAAGGATGTGTGTCTAATTATGCAAAGACATGTTGCCTCTGTTTCCCCTTGCCTGCCTAAGACATCTGACTGCTCTGATAAAGAGCTGAATGGTCTTTAGCTAGGCAGGGAAAGGATAGGCAGGGCTGGCAGGCAGAGAGAATAAATAGGAGGAGAAATCTGGGCTTGAGAAAAGAGAAGAAAGGAACAAGAGAGGGAAAGGAGAAGGAGGGACACACCCAGGGCAAGAAGCTGGCAGAAACCAGCCAGCCAGACACAGAGAGGCAGTGAAAGTAAGATCTACAGGAGAAAGGTAACAAGCCCTGAGGCAAAAGGCAGATAAAGAGAAACAGGTTAATTTGAGTTAAAAGAGCTAGACTAGGCTGAACATTCACAACTAACAATAAGTCTCTGTGCCATGATTTGGCAGCTGGTTGAAGGCCTAAAAGGAAAAGCCTGGCACAATGCCACGTGTATTTGGAAAAGCTGAAGGTGTGTGGGATGATGATGAAATGGCCTTGAGGAGACATGTGTGCTTACCCTGACTGCATAGGACACAATGCAGGAAAATTTACATGGTACCCTATGAACACGCTTAAGGTTCGCATCAGTGAGAATCATTCTTGTAATCAGGAAAAATCAATTCAATAATTTTATCTATCAGTAAAATAACTTTATCGGAGTATTTTTCATCTGTCAGTAAAAAGCACATTTAAAAGAACAAACAATACAATTTATTACAAGATCAGAAAGATGGGAGGCTGGAGAGATGGGTGGCTCACTCAGCAGAGGGCTTGCTGTATGGTGTTTGATGTCTGTCACCCACATAGGAAAGCTGGATGTTATCACAACTACCTGTGACCCCATCAATGGGCAGAGAAGGGTGGAGACAGGCTGACCAGACACTCGAAGTCCAGAAAAATGCCCTAGCTCCAAAAATAACAAGGTGTCAAGTAAAAGACAGACACTTAAAGTTGACTTCTGGGCTCCATACGCATGTGCACATGTGTGCAGAAACACCTACATCCATGTGCGTGTGTGCACACACACGGGGGGAGAAAGAGGAAGAGCTGGTAATGAAGAGGAGGGAAGAAGCTGGGTTTAAATGTAGGATAAGACAAGCTTCCCAGAGGCAGGGTTTTCTGGGTGGACTTTCTGGTGCTACAAATGAATACTACAGCGTGAAGGATTTATAAAAAAAGGAAGTTTGTTTGAGCTGTGAAGGAAGAAAAGGAACTCAGTTCTGGGTCCTTGCTCAGAAGTGGACTTGGCAAGGCCAGTCTGGGACTGAGACAAGAAGGAGTTAAGGTTTTGGTTGCTGGGAACTTGGCTTTCCTTCCAGAAGAGACTGGCGGTATCGGTCCCAAGGCTGCTGTGTGCTCAGTCTGCGACACTCTCGAGAAACCCTCTGTTCCCTCTGCAACATTGCTTGATTAGCTTCTTGCTGACTGTCCCATTGTGTGAGTTGCTTATCCTGCCACATGGCCTCCTGAGAATACTATATAAGCTGCCGCACTTCATAATAAGCTTGCTTGGTGTAAGGCAGCTTGTGCAAGACCTTCTGACCGCAAACTTTGTCTTCTCTGTTCATCTTCTTACCTTCTGCTCTCCTGGTCTTCTCTCTGAAGACTGTCCTGCTGGTCTGGGTCAGAAGACAAACCCCTCCTTGGTATCCTTGGGATCATCACGCCATAACAAATCCAGCACAGACCTCAATCTTTCCTTATCCAGCCTCATCACTTCTTAAAGGCCTCACGTAGCCCCACCTCACAGTGGGGATAAATGTAACATGACTTTTGAAAATTATATATAATAAAATAAATTTTCCTCCTTCCTTTTCCTTCCTCTATCCCCTGCCATGTGTCCACCCCTGCTCTCTTTCAAATTCATGAATTTCTTTTCTTCAAAGGTTATGTGTGTGCATCCCTAAAGATGTAATTATAAGCTCCTCAGTCCATCTGATCTTACTTGTATGATTTCAGGGCTGACCACGTGGTATCAGACAACCCGTTGGTGCACGCCTCCCTGGGGAAGCCTGCTTCTGCCCCCAGCATCCCTCAGTTGCCTGGAGTTCCTTGGTTAGGGTCAAAGTCTCGTGAGCTTTCACCTTCCATGTTAATATGTCTGTCGGCGTCATGTTTGTTTAGGTCGTGTTTAGACAGCCATGTTAGCGAGACTTCACAGGTATAGCGTCTCTGACATCTGTAGAAGACACAATCTCACAGCAAACTTCTTTTCCTATAGCTCTTACAGCCTATGTCTGGCAGTGTAAATTTAGCCCACCCCTGGTGGCTGATAACAGCCATGGGTCCTGGAGAAGAACCTACAGCCATCACTTTACTCATTGTCCTTATTCCCACAGGATAAGCGCAGTCCTCATTCCTCATCACAGAAACTTCTCTTTGCAACAGATGGAGACCACAGAGAATCACAGAAAACCACGGCTGATCAAAACGCAGCATTGTGAAGTCCCTTCCCAACACAACAACACAATCTCTGTAGCTAAGGCTCATGGATCACTGTGGAAGCAGATAGCAAGACAGAGCCTAAGGAACCAGAAGTTAACATGACATTTGGTGGAGACTTTTGGGGTATCCAAAGGAGGAGCATCTGACTCCCCCTAGATTTATACCTACCCACCCCAAGCACCCTTAAGCTGCCCGCAGCTCAGATGGGCAGTCGGGCAGGCCGGCCACCAGCCAAGTTCAGGTCACTTCTGAGAAAGGAGAGTCTGCTCTACAGGTTCCTAACCCATGGACTGGCAGGGCCTCCTGACAACTTGGCTCGGTCCATTCCCTCTTTCACCCCAAGGGCTTTGATATTTTTTATTAGGATCATGAGATTGACGCGTGTGGGTGGGGACGGTTCCTGCAGCCCCACCTGTGCAGCGTGGGCACAGGTAGACAGCCAGATGACAGAGGCTGCAAGAACTTGGGGCTCAGCCCCGCGTTTGTTTTGCTCATCTGTGCAAATGAGAAGGTTTAGCCAGGTAATTGTCTTTATAGCCCTAATATCCCTTGATTTGCTTTTCATGAAATATGCATCAGCTGATTCGGTGGTGAGCTGTATTTTCTGGTAATAGTCACCTCTGCTCTTGTGCGCACAATAACTTGCTGCATGTACAATCTGTTCATTTGCTTACAAATTACAGCAGCAATATCCCCTCTCATAGCCTTAGGTTCCTCTCGTACCTCCTAAAACCTCTCACATGGCCAGATCTTGAAGGGGAAAAAAAAAAGTAAGGCCCTCTGTTCTTGGCTTGGGGGTTAGCCCTCTTGCCTTGGTCCAGTGAGTTCGGGTGTTTGGGGCCTATGGGTTGGCTCAGATCTTATGACCTCTATTGTGGGGACCAAGAAGACCTTTATCTGCCTGGATTTAGAAGCCCACCCCTACTGAAAGTACAAATGACCTTTTAGCAGCCAAATTAAATGGTCACTGTCACCACAATTCTACCTGATCAAAGGGATGTTTGGGATGTGACTGACTGCCCAGTACTGCCCTACCTGTCCACACGCAACTTCCACGGGTCTGTGCTCTAGTATGTGCTGGTGAATTCCCATGCACAGTGTCCTCTTGACATCACTTTCATGCAGAAGGCACCCCAACACCTAATGCTCCTACTCATTCTCTTTATTGCTTCTCACACACAAACTCAGCCCCCTGTTTCAGCAGTCGAGATCCAGTGCCAATCTCTTGCTGACTGGCTTCCCAGTTCTTCCCCAGTCCTTAGCCACGTGGGGCACAGTGGCCAAGAAGATGCTTTGATACCTGAAGTCCAAGACCAGGACACCTGCTACCTATTCCACTTCCTGGATGTCTTTTCTAGACCCGCCTGGCACCTCGCTCCTTGAACACGTGTGCAGAGTTTTTACTGCTGGCCACCAGCATCTTTCATAATCGGCTACAAACCGCTGGACCTCTGCACCCCAAACAGTATAACTGGAACCGCTGCGGGTACAAGGCCGAGAATAGCTCACTTAATTCCCAAGAGGCCTGGTGCTCAGCTGACTGACGGAGAAGTCCTAGTGATTTCCAGCGGCCTAAAGGAAGACACCATTTACAGCTGTAAACAAGGAGGCCAGTGCTGTGGGCTATTCCTTCTTATAGAACCAGTCCAGGGATGACACCACCCAGCATGGCCTGGGCCCTCCCTCAACAATCACTAAATAGGAAAACAACTTTACTTACAGCCTAATGTTATAGAGGCATAAGATTGAGGTTCTCTCCTTTCCCGTGCCCATAGCTTGTGTCAAGCTGATATAAAACTACATAGCATGCCATCTTTACTCGGGATCCTGTGCTCTCTCCCCCTCTCTCTCTCCCTTCCTCTCACTCTCACACACACAGGGCTCACATTCTCTGTTTAGAGGCTCCAGTCACAATTCCTCACTGTGCTGGAATCTCAGATGAGGCTCTCTTCCCCTCCCTTCCCTGCCCGCCTATGAGTGAGTTGATAACAGGCCTGCTCCTGTAAGGGAATCATCTAAGTGTTTTTACAGTTGCTCGAATTTCAGGATGGCAAAGTCTTGTCATGCCTGGAGTGCAGTATGCTACAACACCTGCCTGGGGAGATTGTCTCAAAGAAAAGAAATTCAAAGAATTGTCTAAATTTCATGACATGAAATCCCGACAGAAAAAGATTAGCATCTTCCCTCTGCCCGTTCCTCCTCATTCACAGCCCTGCCTGGGTACCCCCTTGCCGAGAGGTAGCAAGGGAGCTAAACCTTCAGAAATAAAACAATTTCAGCAGATTTGGTCCAGGAAAATTTAACTCTTGGACACCAAGCAAGCTCAGAGTTCTCCAGTGTTTTCCTTGGGACATGACTGTAAAGGTTCTGGTTCAGGACAATTTCCTGATTGACGTACTCCCTCATCTATGGCTTAATTTTTTCAGGGTCACTGGTTGGGAAGTGAACTGGCAGATGTTGATGGGTTAACTTAAAATGCTGCTAAAAGTTGCCTGCCCATTGCCCTTTGTACGTCATCCGCGTGGAATCACAATGTGAAGGCTTCTGAAGGGCAGCGGGAACTGATGGAGCGTGGACACCAGCACAGAGTACCAGCTTTAGACTGACGGAGTGTGCACACCAGCACAGAGTACCAGCACAGACTGAGGGAGTGTGCACACCAGCTTTAGACTGAGGGAGTGTGCACACCAGCACAGAGTACCAGCACAGACTGACGGAGTGTGCACACCAGCACAGAGTACCAGCTTTAGACTGAGGGAGTGTGCACACCAGCACAGAGTACCAGCACAGACTGAGGGAGTGTGCACACCAGCACAGAGTACCAGCACAGACTGAGGGAGTGTGCACACCAGCTTTAGACTGAGGGAGTGTGCACACCAGCACAGAGTACCAGCACAGACTGACGGAGTGTGCACACCAGCACAGAGTACCAGCTTTAGACTGAGGGAGTGTGCACACCAGCACAGAGTACCAGCACAGACTGAGGGAGTGTGCACACCAGCACAGAGTACCAGCACAGACTGAGGGAGTGTGCACACCAGCACAGAGTACCAGCTTTAGACTGACGGAGTGTGCACACCAGCACAGACTGATGGAGTGTGCACACCAGCACAGAGTACCAGCACAGACTGATGGAGTGTACACACCAGCACAGAGTACCAGCACAGACTGAGGAAGTGTGCACACCAGCACAGACTGATGGAGCATGCACACCAGCACAGACTGACGGAGTGTGCACACCAGCACAGAGTGAGGGAGTGTGCACACCAGCACAGACTGACAGAGTGTGCACACCAGCACAGAGTACCAGCACAGAGTGAGGGAGTGTGCACACCAGCACAGAGTACCAGCACAGAGTGAGGGAGTGTGCACACCAGCACAGAGTACCAGCACAGAATGACAGAGTGTGCACACCAGCACAGAGTACCAGCACAGACTGACGGAGTGTGCACACCAGGACAGAGTACCAGCACAGACTGACGGAGTGTGCACACCAGCACAGAGTACCAGCACAGACTGATGGAGTGTGCACACCAGCACAGAGTACCAGCACAGACTGACGGAGTGTGCACACCAGCACAGACTGATGGAGTGTGCACACCAGCACAGAGTACCAGCACAGACTGACGGAGTGTGCACACCAGCACAGACTGAGGGAGTGTGCACACCAGCACAGAGTACCAGCACAGACTGAGGGAGTGTGCACACCAGCATAGAGTACCAGCTTTAGACTGACGGAGCATGCACACCAGCACAGACTGATGAAGTGTGCACAAAAGCACAGAGTACCAGCTTTAGACTGACGGAGCATGCACACCAGCACAGACTGACGGAGAGTGCACACCAACACAGACTGAGGGAGTGTGCACACCAGCACAGAGTACCAGCACAGAGTACCAGCACAGACTGACGGAGTGTGCACACCAGCACAGAGTACCAGCTTTAGACTGATGGAGTGTGCACACCAGCACAGAGTACCAGCACAGACTGACGGAGTGTGCACACCAGCACAGAGTACCAGCACAGACTGATGGAGTGTGCACACCAGCACAGAGTACCA
This sequence comes from Microtus oregoni, assembly GCF_018167655.1. Classification (NCBI taxonomy): domain Eukaryota; kingdom Metazoa; phylum Chordata; class Mammalia; order Rodentia; family Cricetidae; genus Microtus; species Microtus oregoni. The sequence continues at coordinate 6,394,891 of NW_024543077.1, read as the reverse complement.
GCACAGACTGACGGAGTGTGCACACCAGCACAGACTGATGGAGTGTGCACACCAGCACAGAGTACCAGCACAGACTGACGGAGTGTGCACACCAGCACAGACTGAGGGAGTGTGCACACCAGCACAGAGTACCAGCACAGACTGAGGGAGTGTGCACACCAGCATAGAGTACCAGCTTTAGACTGACGGAGCATGCACACCAGCACAGACTGATGAAGTGTGCACACCAGCACAGAGTACCAGCTTTAGACTGACGGAGCATGCACACCAGCACAGACTGACGGAGAGTGCACACCAACACAGACTGAGGGAGTGTGCACACCAGCACAGAGTACCAGCACAGAGTACCAGCACAGACTGACGGAGTGTGCACACCAGCACAGAGTACCAGCTTTAGACTGATGGAGTGTGCACACCAGCACAGAGTACCAGCACAGACTGACGGAGTGTGCACACCAGCACAGAGTACCAGCGTTTGAAGCTTTAGACTGAGGGAGTGTGCACACCAGCACAGAGTACCAGCACAGACTGATGGAGTGTTCACACCAGCACAGACTGAGGGAGTGTGCACACCAGCACAGAGTACCAGCTTTAGACTGACGGAGCGTGCACACCAGCACAGAGTACCGGCATTTGGAGCTTAGTAGCCTCTTGTGCATGACTTTCCTTGACCTACTCGAGCTAATAGAGCCTTTCAAATGTCACTCTGTCAGCCTTCCCCCGTGCCAACTGCCTTTAATCATGCAGGAGTACCACGAGACGAGATGATCAGAGTCATGAACGAGGTGAGGGAGCTGAAACAGCAGGAGAATTATGGCCTCTGAAATGACTTGAGACTTTAAACCTGGCTATTTAAACAACTGCTCAGAACTTTTAAAGATCAAGCAATCCAAAGGAAAAGAAAAGGATGTGATTTTCCCCGTGAGCAAGGGGAGCTCAGGAAATGGTTATTGGCTGACCCATAAACATGTCAAATGAGTCGGGGTTGACTTGTTTGATGGGGGCTCCCTATCACAATTGCAGAGGTAGGGTTGATTAAAGTATCACATAAAGGCACCTCAAAGATGTGTAAGTCCACCTTCTTCCTTTTCTGGCACGGTTGGGATATCATCAACCCTTGGTCCGTGCGTCTTTCTGCATCACAATGTCTTCCATAGACGACCTATATTAAAGGACAGCTATGCAGATAGTGTCAACAGCCTGTGCTTGAGGACCCCCTGGATCCTCAGACTCCCCAGGGAACAGGGTTATCATAATGTGAGTCCCTGGATGGGACAGAGGAGGCAGGGAGGGTGAACTCAATAGGAAACCCATCCATTGCTCATAAGCCAGGTCTGTCTTCAGGAGCAGAACACACTCATATTCAAGGACAGAAAAGAAACCAGGGTTTCCCTGCCTAGAACTTCACATTTCAAAAACAAAAACAAATACAAATAAACAAAGACTGTTTTCGACTCAAGGGTCTCCACTGTGTGGCTCTCCATTAGTCTCTCTCTCTCTCTCTCTTCCTCTCCCTCCCTCTTTCTCTCTTTTAGTTGTATTTTTTACTCTTTGGGGAGCCCTTCAACCAGCTCCCAAATAAATACACAGAGACTTATTATTACTTACGAATGCCCAGTCTTAGCTTGACTTATTTCTAGCCAGCTTTTCCTCCTTTTGCAGGGCTTTTATATTTCTCTATTCTACAGACCTTTCTTTACTTCTTACTCTGCCTGCCTAATCCTTTCCTCTGCCTTCCTGCTGTCCGTTCAGCTCTTTATTAGATCAATCCGGAGTTTTGGACAGGCAAAGTAACACAGCTTCATGGAGTTAAACAAATGCAACATTAAAAAATGCAACACGCCTTTGCATCATTAAATAAATGTTCTGCAGCACAAATAAATGTAACACATCTTAAAATGATATTTACAACACCCTCTCTCTCCCCTTCCTTCCTCTTTAATTCCCCTTCCCAAGTGATTTTTTCTTTCTAAATAGCACCTCTATTCTCTTCACCCTTCACCCTTGAGGCCCCAGCACAGCGCTGCTCAAGGTCCTCCTCATCCCAACAGGAAACAGTGTTTCATTTTGAGACCCAGATCAAAAGCTTACAACCTTTCCTGATCATTTAAGGAGGAAGAGCCATCAAGTGGATCCTCACCTGCTGGAGGAGATGCTGAATCATGGTCAGGCACAAAAAAAAAACAAACCTAACACTCCTAAGAGCCCTCTCCATTCCTAGCACAGAGAAATGAGCATCTGTAACAAATGCAAACACAGGAATGAACAAAGGAAAGCTGGACCTGCACATCCCATCTTCTTAGCCTGAAAGACTACAAAGCTCTTTAGTGAAAGACGTCTCTTTGGAGGTAATGTGATGGCGTGGCAGGTAAAAGGGCTTGTCCACGGCTCTGATGACCCTTAGAGTTGTCCTCTGCCCTCCACATCCTTGTCGTGGTACACCCTCACACCAATGGTGAGCACACAGATAGAGTAATATTTGGAAAGAAATATCTCTGTGTTTCACTGAGACAAGCTCTTGCTAAGCAGCCCAGAATGACCTCAAACTCTTCACCCTCCGGCCTGAGGCTCAGAGTGCTTGAATTACAGATAAACTTTACTACACCTGGCTAGAGGTATGTCTCCATGACAACAGTAGCCTAGGCGAGGCTCCGGGGTGATGCTGACTGACTAGAGGAGGGCATCAAAAGTGCAAAGTAAATTTGCCCTCCACTCTGAATGCAAGCACTTCTTTGCTTCTCCTCTTCCTCCTTTTCTTTTCAATGATGAAATAAGGCCCAGCCCAGCAACTGGCAAATTCCATTTTTAAAGTGCAGTTGGATTACATTAATTCAGTTTCTCATACATAATTCAAAGGAGATTTTATTTCAGGGCTTTCTTGTGCCTCCTAGTTATCATTCCTTCCAGAAATAGCCCTTTGTATATGTTAGGTCTGAAGTTCCACTAAAGGGCGTGTGTGTGTGTGTGTGTGTGTGTGTGTGTGTGTGTGTGTGCAGGCATGCACGTGCGAGTGGGCATGCGTGTGTGTATGTGTGTGAACTTCATTTTCTTCAGACTGCTGTGTGAGAATTAGTCTGAGTGATCACTCCGTAGGAGTCAGGGATGGGGTGAGGGATGAAATATAAATCCCAGAAAGCAGGTTTATCTTGGAAAAGATCTTGCTTCAGCCTCAAGACCTGGTAGCAGAGGAAATGGCCGATTCTGAACCTATGGGCATGGACTCGGGACTGGGAGTTCCAGGGCCCAAATAATGTGATGTTTTAAAAAGAAGGAAATCCATTTTATCCCAATCCTGCGATGCAGGACATTGTTGGTGATGGGTCCTGAAGCAGAATGTGTCAGATGAGAGACTGTGAATAAAGGAATCCCATGCTAGCTCAGAATAGGGTATACTAAAGTGGTCTTTATTAAAAAGGGAAACTCACCATCACAACGAGGAAATAGAAAGGAGATCCAACATCCAGGTGTGGTGAGTGGGAAGAAGCCAAGCAGGCACTCCCATGGGCTTTTTGGTACCAAAAAAAAAAACCATATCCACCTGGTCCAGCCTCTCAAAGGCCATTGGCTAAAGGAGGCTCCCCTTCACCTCCCTCTTTACTTCTTCAAACATTCTTTCTGCATTTGAATCAGATAGAAAATCTCATCCATGTAATGGTAAATTATAGATTTAGAAAATTGTTGACATATTATTTCCAATGGCTGACTTACAAAGTATTGGCACTAGATGGGGCTATTGACCATCCCCTATGGGAGGATAGTTCACTGATATCTCCTAGTAGGCTGAGAATTATTATAAGTAGGCACTGTGAAGGCAAATTTTTCTCTGTCTTTTTCTTGTAAGAGTATAATGAATAAAGAATCTTTTAAATTATTAACTATGAGAGGCCATCCTTTTGGTAATAGAGAGGGCAGAGGAATTCCAGATTGTAGAGGGCCTATAGATCAAATAACTTTGTTGACAGCTCTTAGATCTGTCACCATTCTCCATTTTCCATATTTCTATTTAACAAGAAATACAGAAGAATTCCAAAGGATGGTTGATCCTTCAATATGGTGAGCATCTAATTGCTCCTGTACCAGCTGTTCTAAAGCCTACAGTTTGTCTTCTATTAAAGGCCGTTGTTTAACCCATATTGGTTTCTCAGTTAACCATTTTAAAGGTAGAGCCATTAGTATCTCTGTAGTTTTGCTAGTTGCTTTGTTCTTGTACAGCCTGAATGACTGGTGACCTTTGTTTATAATACCTTATAATATCCTTCCCTGAAACATGAGTTTCTGGAACTGTAGAAATGTTAATCTGGGTATTCCATTGCTGTAATGGGTCCTGACCCCATAAATTCACTGTCATATTAGCCACATATGGGCTCAGCCTTCCTCTCTGTCCTTCTATTCCTATTTATTCAACCCATCTCGTGCTTTGTTTCACTTGAGATAATTCTTAATACCTATACAACTTAAAGACTAAGACTTTACATTAGAATATTATATAATAAACAATGACCTCAAAATGTAAACAATGGCCCGGCCGTGGTGGCGCACAACTTTAATCCCAGCACTCGGGAGGCAGAGGCAGGCGGATCTCTGTGGTTCGAGACCAGCCTGGTCTACAAGAACTAGTTCCAGGACAGGCTCCAAAACCACAGAGAAACCCTGTCTTGAAAAACCAAAAAAAAAAAATGTAAACAATGTATAAGTATTACAATATGATAAATATATCAATATATAAAATGTTTTAAGCAGAGATAGAAGCATGCATGAGTACAATATTCAATGTAATTTAACTTTGTGTCAATATACAAGAATCTATACCAATGTAATTGTTTATAAATAATAACTCACAATAGCCAGAACCTGGAAACAACCTAGATGCCCTTCAATGGAAGAATGGATGAAGAAAGTATGGAATATATACATATTAGAGTACTACTCAGCAGTAAAAAACAAGGACTTTTTGAATTTTGCATGCAAATGGATGGAAATAGAAAACACTATCCTGAGTGAGGTAAGCCAGACCCAAAAAGAGGAACATGGGACGTACTCACTCATATTTGGTTTCTAGCCATAAATAAAGGACTTTGAGCCTATAATTAGTGATCCTAGAGAAGCTAAATAAGAAGAACCCAAAGAAAAACATATAGGCATCCTCCTGAATATTAACCTTCATTAACCTTCATCAGGCGATGAAAGGAGACAGAGACAGAGACCCACATTGGAGCACCGGACAGAAATCTTAAGGTCCAAATCAGGAGTAGAAGGAGAGAAAGCACGAGCAAGGAACTCAGGACCGCAAGGGGTGCACCCACACACTGACACAATGGGGATGTTCTATCAGGAACTCACCAAGGCCAGCTGGCCTGGGTCTGAAAAAGCCTGGGATAAAACCAGACTCGCTGAACATAGCAGACAATGAGGACTACTGAGAACTCAAGAACAATGGCAATGGGTTTTTGATCCTACTGCATGTACTGGCTTTGTGGGAGCCTAGGCAGTTTGGAACCTAGGCAGTTACTAAACCTAGATGGAGGTGGATGGTCCTTGGACTTCCCACAGGGCAGGGAACCCTGATTGCTCTTTGGGCTGACGAGGGAGGGGGACTTGTTTGGGGGAAGGGGAGGGAAATGGGAGGCGGTGGCGGGGAGGAGACAGAAATCTTAAATAAATAAATAAATAAATAAATAAAATAGTAACTCACAAGTATTCACTCTATCATTATTATTATTAGTGTGAGTAAGCTCATACTAGTCTATTATCCCATCCAATCCTCCCCCTTTTTTTTCAAAGCGATCCCTGAGCCTATAAAATTTTCTTGCTCCGCGTATGGAATTGATTTAATTGCTTTTAATTTGTGAAGCAAAGCATATTTCTCAGTATTTAACCAGTACCAAGGCGGAAAACACTAAAGCAGCCCAGGACCATTCCTGTTGCATTGCTTCTAGTCTCAACTCTGCAACCACGACATCTACTGGACAATAAAGATTACAGTTTACCCGATCACATAACAGGTAACTAATAAATCGATATGGCAGACTTCATTCATATTGCAACTTTTAGTAACTTTTTTGCTAATACTATGAATTGTATTATGTGAGGCTTCTATGGTTAGTGTGATACTTCAATTTATTGGGTATTGGGATTCAGTTTTCTTCTCCATATTCTAACATTAAGAAAGAATATGGCACTTTTAGGAATGATACAATCTTTACAGACTAATAATAAATAGCTAGTTGGAAGGATTAATGCCATCAAAAATCAAAAGTTGCCTAAAAAATTAATACTATTAAAAAGGATTACTAAGGTTACTAAGAAGTTATCTAATTCATACTGTTAAATTTGACAATCAAAATTTGTTAAAAAGTTATGATGTTAGCAAAAAGACTATCTCTCCAGGATGGCAATCTATACACTAATGGTTGACTATTCAAATAATGTCCAAGGATGAGATGTTATCTTTAAAGAAAAAACTTCAGACCTTAAAATCACATGTGCAAAATGAGGACCAGAGGCTAGGTGCCTCAATAAAATCATATATATATATATATATATATATATATATATATATATATATACAGTCCAAGAGAATCAGGCTTTACTAAAGACAATAATAAAAAGATTAAAAATAATTGAGAAATTATTGGAGCTGATAAACAGGAAAAAAAGGCTCAAGGAGGGCTGGAGAGATGGCTCAGAGGTTAAGAGCACTGACTCTTCTTCCAGAGGTCCTGAGTTCAATTCCCAGCAACCACATGGTGGCTCACAACCATCTGTACTGAGATCTGGTGCCCTCTTCTGGCGTGCAGGTACATATGCAGGCAGAGTATTGTATTCATAATAAATAAATAAATAATAAAAAAAGAAATTGTATTTCTAAAAAAAAAAAGGCACAAGGACAGGATTCAACACTGCTAGTATCTGTCAGAGATGACTTACCCAGGGTTTTAGCTTCCTATCCTGTAATCTACTCTGACAAAGCATCAAGTTCTAAAGGCCCAAAAGGATCCAAAGAAGATAGATGGATACCTGTAGAAATAAAAAAAATAAGCAAGCTGTTGTAACCTATGGCTTGCATTCCACATTTGTTAAGGAAATAATAAAGTCGTGGTCTTCTAGCATTAAAGCCACCCCACATGGCTGGATTTAGTTAGTCTCAGCAGTCCTGAATGATGACCCTCAATTAATGTTTAAAATTTATTCCAAAAGAGAGACCAAAAATGCCCCACCTGGTCCAGCCTCTCAAAGGCCATTGGCTGAAGGAGGTTCCCCATCCGGTTCCTGAGGGGAATCTCACTGACTCTTGAGATTAAGGACCAAAGCCCCTAAGAAGGGCAGGCTACTAAGAGAGCCTCCTCCAGATCTCTTAAAACTTTCTGGTTACCTCCTACCAAGTTTAGATTAGTAATTAATAATTGTGTGGCCAGGAGTTTCCTGCGCTTCTGTGGAGTAAACAGCACACAGATAGGATTTGACTTGTGAGAAGCATCCGAAACGACTCGCAGGCAGATGGGAGGCAGAGTGACTGAGGAAGGTGGGTCTCTCTACCTTAGAGAATGCGGGCTATCCATCAGAAAGCAGGGCTCCTTTCGGAGCGCCTTCTGGACCATCAGATGTGATAAGGCCACTGTGGACATCTTCCCCTTCCAATTGACCCAACAGCACCAACAGCCCAAGTAACCCCAGTACCACTCTGCAAAGCCTAGGGCTTTAGGCTTAGGTCTCGTGCCAGTCTGAAGACAGAAACCCTTGGTACCGTGACCCATTTCTCGTCTACACTTCCTCCACAGGCTACCCTTGTAACGCAGCTGTAATCTCTTGGTAGGGCACTGCCACTGCCCCTAGAACGAAGGAAGCAGGCTTCCTAAGATCAAGCTACCCCCCCCCCGCCCCCGTGATGCCTGACAAAGGAAGGCAAATCAGACTCTTTCAGAGGGATGCTATAGCCTCCGGCTTCTACTTGCAGGTCACTGGCTGTGAATCCATGGGAACGTGGTACATGAAAACATAATGGCTTTTTTTATGCTTAAAATAGAAACCCAGCTATTCTGGCAGTTTCTGTCTGCTATTCTCCTTACCACGGGTTTCCCTTAGCTTCTGCTGGGAAAGGATTTTTTGCTAAAAACAACTCTGCCTGTTCGACTCCTGAAGAATATTCCATAACTGCCTGAGGGGAGCAGATAAGTACTAGTTTAAATGCAGAACCCTTCTGTAAACGAGCTCTAAATAAATCGTAAGACAAATCCCATGTCATCTCTCGGGTTTGTCAGGAACAAGAGCTCAAAAAGGAAGGGGCAGAAGAAAGTGGCCCCTGATCTTCCCATCCTTTGATGGCTGTAAGGCCAGGAGGATCCACCTGCTAAGGCCTTGCTTGGTCTGCAGAATTGGTGAGACTTGTGGCCCCTGATCTTCCCATCCTCCCCTGACTACCGCACTCTGCCTCAAGCACACCATCTCTCAGCCAACAGCAATGTTCTTTCTCAGGACATTCAACCGCAATAACAACAACAACAACAATAACATTCAACAAAGACAACAATGATAATGAAATTATTCAATGATAATTTATAATGATGGCGTTTCAGATGCGATCAAAGACCGAGCTGTAAGCTGCCTGTTCGTATGAAGTATGATTTCTGACTGAAGGGTAGAATAAGCTGTACCTATTTACTTATTTTAATTTTGCAGGGTAAGACTGAGAGGCAGACCACTTGGCGGGCACGCTGGAGATCCTGGGTTCAATCACTGCTGTGGAAATGGGGAGATTATTCATGTTCATGAGGTAATTAAAAAAATCACGAGGACTTAATTTTCCTTTGGCTCATCCCATGGTGGCCCGATGTACGTTCATTTCTGATAACCTCAGGTGTACGGAAGCTTCTGTTTTCTCAAACATGTGGTTTAGTAGAGAAACAGGAAGTGACTGTATCGTCCTCAAAGGTGGTCTGTAAGACCACCAGTCAAACTCCTAAGAGAATTCACACTATAGAACTGCTAGGTTCTGTAGAGCCCTCTCTCCGTCTCTAGGAGAAGCACCTGGGAACATTGAACATCAGATGCTGATGTACCATTTTTTAGCACTTCCTATGACTAAGTGCATTTAAGTTTCGCAAGGTGATGGCGTCATCATGAGATGCTGGTACCAGTTGGCTTTAGCTTGCACGCTATTCCTTCAATGTTCTGGGGTGAACAAGAGCTACCAGTTACTCACAGGCCCAACGGGAACCTCACAAACAGGTTCTGAGTCTCATACAAATATCTCTGAAGATTAAACTTACTTTATACAGGTCATGGGTCACTTAATGATGGGACATATTCTGAAACCAGGTCACAGGACTATTTTGTCTTTGTCAGAAATAACCAAGGGCTTACACAAATTACAACAGCCCATGAGATCTGGGCGTGGTGGCGTGTATCTGTGATCCTAGCACTTAGAAGGCTTAGATGGCAGGCTGAGGAGTTTGCGGCCAGTGTGAGCTATGCAGTGAGACCCAAAAGCAAAACATTAGTATCACATGGGTCATATTCACAGGTGGCTTGTTACTGATAGTACTGACATTATGTGACAGCTGATCACATGATTTAGGCCATAATTATAATAACTGGCATTCATGAAGCAATTTCTATGGGCAAACTTCCACATACCCACATTTAATATTTTATGAGTCTTCTAATAAGCGCCTCACTTTAATGCTATGAGAAAGCGAAATCTTGGGGCCGAAGAGTGACTTCCGTCAAGAGCTCAGGGCTCTGAAGCCAGCGTGGGTGAGAGGAACTTTTAGCAGGTTTCTACTGATAACCGTTCTAGACTAGGAAGGGCCTTGCATCATAAACAGCGGCTCCCAGGGCCCGAGCCAGCCCCGTTCTCACAGGCACCACCTTCCTCTTCGTGGACCCCCATCTAAATCTGCAGCTCAGCGAGTTCTGTTGGCCCTGGTGAATGCAGTCTAGGTGGGGTTTGGGGATAAAGAGCTGACTTCCAAGTCAGGGGCCTAGAAGAGTTTATGGCTGTCTCTCCCCTATCGCTCACAGGATATGGCTCTCCCTCACTCCCAGAAGTTGGGAGAGAGACTTCATTTGGATCCATTCTAAACCTTTGGAAATTGGAGAGCTAAACTTAAAACTCCGGAATGCCCCCTGGGCTCCTCTTCAGAGCCACAGAGCATCCAGGCACAAACCACCCTACAGGAACAGAGTTTGAATACCCACAACTGCTCCGAGCCAAGGCGGTCCCTGCTACTTAGCCAGTCCCATTTAGGAAGTATAACTTTCCTGGGCATATTTGACCTACCAAGAACTTTTACAAGTCAGCGTTGATGGAACATTCAAAAATTATCATCATTCTGAATTCTTGACAGAGAGTTTGCCTGTGTAAACCAAGAAAATGTCCACCCGTTCACCCCCAGAATATTTGCCGCTTACAGACTTCTCCCTGCAGAGGTGGCTCCTGATGAAGTGACCACATTTGCCTCCTTGGTCCAGCTGTGGACCACAAACCTTGCTCCTTACTTGTCTGTATGTAATTAACCCTGTCTCTGTTCAACTCTGTAGAATAAGCAGTGAGCTTTTAGGGTGCCGCGGTTTTTCTCCAGCACAGGGCCCACCCGACCCCAGCTTTCTGTGTGTCTGTCACTTCTTCATTCCCAGCACAACCCATCGGGTCCAAGGCCCTGGAGCCACGCGAAGGACACAGCAGGTGTCGGTGGGTGGTTTTAAAGTTTCTGGGTCATTCTTGCAAACAGGCTTAGAGTCTTCCATCACAAAGAGGTCATGCTCTACCAAAACAGATTTTGGTTTCTGTTATCTACCCTCTACTGGGCATCTTTGTTTAATACCCCCCACTGTATGCCTCAGTGCACACAGACCCGGGCTGACACAAACAGTGGCTTGTGACCCAGCTCCATTCAATTAGAGAGAGCACGGGTGTGAATTTAAATTACAAACAGACCCAGAGTCTTGCAAGACATTTAAAGGTCAGAAACAAAGGGTCATATGAAAGAATCTACAAACAGTCAAGCGCAGAACTGTTGTCACTGCCTGGGACTGGAACCCATCAGGAAGGATGAGGGGCAAGCAGTCCGGGATTCCCCTCGGCCAGCCTTGGGGTTTGCTGCCAAGGAGACAAGCCTGCGAGCCATTCAGAGACAATCAGGAGAGTTCTGCTTTAAGGCTTGTGTAGAGCAATGGGGGACAGTCTTAAATAGGGACCCACTAACGAGATACCCGGGACAGACGGCGAGCGAAGACAGATTGACTTCGGGGAACTATGGAAACCTGAGCTGAAGAGCGCCATGTGGACAGCCAGGTTCTCTCTAAAAGTGTGAGCAGATGCAGCTCATTGGGACCAGTCGGTTGTGAAGCCTAGCTTTCTAGCGTGGTGAGCTGTGGAGAGGAGAGAGCATCCACTCTAGACGGCCCGCCCCCAGAGTGCTCCCTCTAGTCAGGAGGGCTGTTTGAGGTGCTGCTTCTCCACCAGAAAACCCTGCGACAGCTTCCAGGAAGTATTCACACCAGGGGCAGCGCACCTAGGGATGGTGGTTAGCTGAGCATCAAAGTTGATAAAGAACTGGTAGACACACTGTGCTAGGCGAGGCTGTGGATTCTTCAGCCCTGAAAACCCCCCCTCCCCCCCAGGCACTGTGGCTGTTAGCTGTTGTGGGCTTAAACACAAATGGAGACATACATTTAAATAGCTATTTTCTATAATAGCCAATCCAAGTGATTCTACCTAAAGCCTTATTTTCGATTGTTTTAACTATTTTCATTGGCGTTAAAAAATTTTCATTCTCTGTACAAAGTGAGTTTTACGAAGACATTTTCATTCATGTCTGTCACACGCACGTGGTCATGTTCACCGTCCTTATACCTCATGAGCCCGTCTTCCCCCACGTCTAATTTTTATTTTCACATCATACATTACTGATGTGTCTTTTCTCCAACATATGCATTTGACGACTTTGTCCAACTCAAGTGGTTGCAGCTGTGTGACCACATCTCTGGTCCTCCACCCATCCCTCCCGTCTTTGACTGTCTTGTGCGGGGCCACACTGCTTTGTTACTACGGCTCTCAGTAAAGCTTGCGGTCAGGTCGCAGGAAAGCCCAGCACTGTTCTTTTTGCATGTGACTGTTTGGGCTGCTTGGACTCATGCTTCCACAAGAGTTTTCGGATTTTTCAAACTTTCCAAACGGGATTGTGGAGAGTGTGCAAAATACCACAGGTCGTTTTCGGTAGTCACCGTCTAGCAGACTATATTAATTTCGCGGGTTTGGGGGCTTCTGCTCTCTTCGGGGCTGTGAAATTGTTGTGCATATTCCCGGGCACTTGTGAAGCTGTTGTGAACAGGGCAAAGGTGATCTCTAGCACCAACCCCAAGAGCAGAACACAAACTGCAGGAGCAATCACGCTGGCGCTTGCTACAAAAAGCCGACGGATAACACAAGTCAGTGCTGTGGATAATAAGGGTGGCTACTGGGGTGGGAATGCAGAGAAAACAGCCGGTCTGCCAGACTCCCAGACTGATCCTTGCCCGTGGTGATGTCTTCAGGGATTGCACTTCTCCTTTTAGCCTGGCTCCCCCAAAGGCAACTTGACCCTCAGAGGGGAAATAGAGTCATAGACTAGAACCATGTAGCCAGCTCTTAGAAACGGTGGCTGGAGAGACCCATTCAATCGCCCAAATGATTCTGCCATTCAATTCAGTGCATGCTCTATCTTGGCTTCCAAGTTAAATGAAAGAAGGAACTTCAACTTAACTCCTCACCGCCATCCACCGGCTTCTCCTGCTCTCTCCCAGTTTCTGCTCTGCTCCCCGGAGCTGTAATCTCCCTGCTTTCGACTTTCTCATACATTCTTAGTGTCCTTTTTACTTCCATGTCCTAGAATGTATATTAAATGTAAAAACTACATGTATTCAACCCCAAATTTCACATGAGAGAAAGCATGCAATTTCTGAGTTATTTTGCTTAACATCAAGACCCATCCTTAGAAAGAAGAGTAATCAAATCCTGGTTCCCTGTAAAAGACCTCATCCCTATCATTTAGACGAGGTGAAGGCACAGCATTTAACTGGCAAGGGGGCACTTGACGTTTTAACACAAATGGTTCATCTTGAGGCTGTGTTAAGTGGCCCAGACCACTACTTGTCTTGTTGAGAAAGAGTACAGGGTGAGGAAGCATGTCTACGCGGCCATTTTATCAGCTTCTGTGTCCTCACAAACTCTTCCCACAGCACCAAGGACAGGTGTCCCCACCGACAGCCCACAGCTGAGAGAACCAGAGCTTGGGAAATGTAGCGCAGGAGGGGTGAACTCAAGTATGAGACACGGAAGTAGGAAGATGCCATAACAGCAGATCTCTGTGAGTCTGAGGCCAGCCCGGGGTGCAGAACGACCAGGACAACCAAGGCTCCACAGAGAAACCCTGTGTCCAAAAGGAAAGAGGGAGGGGGGGAGAGAGAGAGGGAGGGAGGGAGGGAGGGAGGGAGGGAGGGAGGGAGGAAGGGAAGAAGGGAAGAAAAGAAAATCAAGGACAAGAGGCTGAAGACCGTGAAACTATGTTTGTTCTTTCAGCAGGGCACAATGACATCAAGGAGAGAAGCCACGACAAAGTAAATTATGACCCTTTTCCTGCTGAGGCTGGTTAGTTTATACACAAGCTGGCGAGAAATACAGGCTGGTAATTTTTTAGTTTGTTTGTCCCAGAGTATTTTCTTAGGGTGAAGTATTTTTGCTTAGTTAAGAAGGGAGCAGTGTTAGACACCATCACACATGACGCCTGCAGAGGGAACCTGGGATGTGTGAGCTCTGTCATTACCTATGCAGCCTTGGACAAGCTACACTGATTTTGTGGTCTATCTGTCCACTGGGGCCTTTGCAGGAGGTAGAATATAAGGGCCTTCGACTCGAGGTCATTCATTACTCCTTAGACAGCTCAAGCCACCATCATAAATAAGCTCAGAGCTCCCAATGCCACCTCATGTTCTGCAGAGGAGCCAGAGAGGTGCTAACGGAGGAGTCACGTGATACCGCTCCCATAAAGATTCTAACGGCAGGATTCAGAAAATATCCTGTTTCCAAAGCAGAAGAGGGTCCTGGAGGGTGGGTGGACCCCAGAGAGGGCCACTGCTCCTTGCCTTTGGTACCCCCCTCCCGTTGTCTCCACTCTTTCTAATATTCTTTTTGGAAAACTTTCCCCGAATTCTAGGAACCACTTAAGCAAACTAAGTATAAACCGAAGGAAAGTTACGGAGCCTGGTTCTCAGAAGCGGACATCCCACTACTTAGCTTGGCTCGGCTCTGAATGACAGGAACCTGTGGAATCTCATGATATTTGGGACGGAGTGTGGGACTGAGTTACTGACACTCTTGGCTGGTGTCTGATAGCGAATGTGTGGGGCACTATGCTGTGGGCTTGCTTGCTCCCAGCAGCCTCCTGGCTCCCCCCCTCCCACGTGGGCAGTGCAGCAGGGGAGAGCTGGGACTATAATAGCCTGAACAAAAAAAGGGGGAGCCATACTGCTGCTGCTGCTGCTGCTGAAGGTGGATTCTGTGGGGACTTTGCTCACTAAAGAGCCAGTTCTGAGCTTAAGGTCGGTCTGAAGGCGCACGAGACTTCCGGAATAATCTGAGTACCACGTGCACCTCTATCAATTAGGAAACAGATTTCACCATTTAACTTCCTTGTTGGTCATGATATCTCAGAGTGATTTATGCGGGCAAAACTGTATTTAAAGTATCACTGCTCCCATTACTGCACTCGAGGCCACAGTCAGCTTTCTCCGTTCCAGTGCAAAGGCACCGCTATTACCCACGCACAAGCATCGTGGTGTGTGCGCCGCTATCCTATCCGAAGGTCAAGAAACTGAAAACTTTACTTCCATCATCCCTTGTCTAAAGGGTGTGACAGGGGCTGATGCTGCAGCAAACACACAATTACCCCTGACATGAAACTGAAAACAACACACACGATGGTCAGTCATAGGATGTTTTATTTTAAAAACAGCACGCAGTGAAGAAACCGCACACAGCACCTGCCATACCTCTGCCTCTGAACTGCTTCTTCTCTGTGATGTGTTAGGTTACAGTCTCAACTTCTTACAGTTACAGTATCCTTAAAGGCAGCGACGTCAACTACTTTGAAACAGTTCCGTTAACATTGTCAACTGCTTAAAACATCTCCCTTTCAGTATTCTACGGTTGCCCACACTAACGGCACAACAATGAGTCACACCGCTGACAGGTATCTGTACCACCAACTCCCGACTCTATGTCAAACACAACTACGACCTAAAGCAAGCATTTTCCTAAATCTGTATACTCAGCTACTTTTCTCAAAAATATTTCCATTCTGAAATAGGTTTTTGTAAGATACAATAATTTCATCTTTTTATTACTAACAGAACTCATGCTGTACTTTTTTTCCCTCAAAATATATTTGATATAATCTGTGCAAAATGTCAAGTTCTGTATAAGTATGTACCTTATTTTGAAAAAGTTTATAAAATATAGCGCCTAAAAACAACCTCAACATTAGACAATAGAGAAAGAAACATGTCAGACAAAGCCTAATTCGTCACATGAGAAACTAAGTATGTTCTTAAAGCTCAGGTATACATTCCTTGAAAATACTAAGAATGCACTTTGGTCATTATCGACAGATTAGAACACAGGCAAATGGAACACAACGCTGTGTGCCGTTTCCTACACAAAGAGCACTCTACCATGAGGCTGACCTCAGGCTAGTCAAAGGAACAGGAAGAGCAACATGGCGTCACGTGGCTCCGTCCTCTGCACATTCCTGATATTAAGAGTGATTCGGGAATGAGAACTGCACCAATCAAATAAATTATTTACAGTTAATTATTTAAACCCCTTAAAATACACTAAAGTATGAATATATTCAATGTGACTTTGCACCAAGAAAATTCTAGACTGTTTCAAATACGTTCTTTGTTTTAGAAACCAAATGCTTGGCTCAAACAAAGCAATCGCAAAAAATATTTTGCTTCACGTATTTCTTAAAACTACTGATTGTACGGATGTAACAACTTAGGATCAAGGCCAGATGCAGGGGACTATTGTATCTGCCCTATTTATCTATCAGGAAACATGATAAGCTCCCTCGGGACACTTGACAAGTTACTGAAGGGAGAGAAGCTAGCTTTCCGAGTTAAAAGCATCTAAAAATAGCCCTTAGATAATGGAGCAGGAGGAGGGGTGCACCAGATTAAATTCAGAGGTTAGGAGTGGTAGAACGAAGCTGTCGTTTCAGAAGATATGGAAATTTTATAACTAGCAATCAGATAAGTATTTTGTTGGTTCTTAGCTTTACTTAAGTGTGCTAGGAACAGCATAAGCGCTAGTGTACCATGGGAAATTCTTTTGAGTAACGTAGCATACTTTAGTAAAAGCGGTAGGCACTTCACTTATGAGACGAGGCAGACCTCACTCAAAAGGATACCGTATTCTGCCCTAGTACGCTGTAATGCATCCCACATAAAGATAATACACCGAAAGTAACAATCTTAAAAAGTGCACGCACTGAGCGTGCACAGCTGGAGCTGTGCAAACAGCTCAGTATTTCAAATAAATACATTTATCACTAATTTTTATCAAAATATTTTACAGTATGGTAACCATTTACAATTATTGCTCCATAGGGTTTTATTATCAAAGAGCACTTGTTGACCTGTGACATAATACCACATAGTAATACTGAAGGGTGCTTCAGCTGCAGCTTCATCGGCTTACATCCCAGCACTGCTCTGAGAGATCTCAAGAGCGACCCCGAGTGGATCCTGGTTCACCAAGGTACATGTCCTGTGTGTTTAGCTGCGTCCGATGCACTATTTCGGAGTTGAAGTTTTCCTCAAGTAAGGCAAGTTCACGGCATTGATGCAGAAACAGTGCTTAGCGATGGCTTTGAGTTTCCCAATGTGTCGATTATTTATGGACGATTACCAGGACCTCAGGTTTCTGGGTCGGTTTTGTCACCCTTTCAACAGCTAAGAACTTCAATGCTTTAAACAGACTAAAACCAATGTAAAAAAAAAAAAAAAAAAAGAATGAAAGAAATACACACACAGACAGACACACAACAACAAAAACAGTAAACAAGCAAAATAAATAAAAGAATTGCACTATGCAGTCTGATGTAAACACTTGGTTCCCAGCAGACTCCGGGGCAGAGGCAGCGACTGCTTCCGGACAGCTTCCTCAGCTCTCTCGCTCTGGAACACGGGACACCTCTTCACATCTCAACGTCAGGACTTAATCTTCCATAGCTACGGAAAAACGTTGCAAGTCATGATAGTTATTAACATGGAAGCTTAGGTCCTACCGCACACTACCCTTAAACTCCACTCCCAGGTGCGGAGTGCAGGGTTTCCTCCGTCACCTCCTTTAAAGACGCGTCTGGACCACCGCGGTGGACATCAGGTTGCTCTTGTTGGCTTTTACTGGGAAATGTCAACATACACCCAATATTTGTTTAATATGTTCTTTCTAACCCTTACTAACACTATACATGTATCACAGGATATACCCATTGCTACACAAATGATACAGTTTTGGGCCCAGAGGAGAATATGGCTCTTTCTGTTGAATCATTAGAATCAATTTCAATTAATGAGGAAAAGCAAATCCTTCCTTTATGTACCCCAGAAGAGTCCTATAATAATGAATTCTGTTCCAGATTAGAAGTTCTATCAATATGAGAATCCATGCCTATAAGTAAGTCCCTGAAGTTAAATGTGTAGCCACTGCTAATAACTGTACAAACTTGTTAAAATAGCCCCACAATGCATGTGAAATCTCAAAAGGGAAACGGGGTTAAAGAAAATGACACAAGGCTTGCCGGCTTTTACCTTTAAGTTGAACCCAAGCAGGTCACTGATGACGCCAGAGACAGCGGACAGGATGACGACCTGGGTGATGTTGTAGAGCAGCGGGTTCATCGTGAGTCCGTACAGCCTGAAGGGGCTGTCCAGCTCCTGGGGGCAATCAGACAGAAACAGTGTTAGCTCAGCCTGAAGGGGCTGTCCAGCTCCTGGGGGCAGACACAGTGTTAGCTCAGCCTGACGGGGCTGTCCAGCTCCTGGGGGCAGACACAGTGTTAGCCCAGGTCCTGCAGCAACTCCAGTTAAACAAAACCCCCATAGGCAAAAGAGAGCTAAAAAAAAAAAATCACTATTCGAAAAATTATAAATTATGAATAATTTTAGAAAATACAAACTTACCTAAATTTGGAATAAGAAAATAAATTTTATAAATTGTTTACTTCAATTCTTGTTACCAATGGACGCCTAGTGAAGTCTTGGTCTAATAGCCATAGATTAGAGAACGCACTTTGGGACACGAGCTGGACCAGAAGCTAAGGGAGCACTGCTCCCTCTCACCTGAGTCCATTCATCTTCAAATGCACAAATACTGATGATTCGAATATTGAAAGGTCTGTTACACAGGCACCGGGCTGGGCTCTGGGAAGGCAAGCTCAGTCCTGGCACAGAAGGACTTTACAGTTCAGCCAGCATGCAGAGTCAAGTGAGGTCCTCCGAAGAGCAGGCTTGTGGGGGCCAGGGCTGGAGAACGGCTGCAGGCTGCTGAGTACTGCTGAGCTCCCCCCCCCCCCCCACACACACAAATAAGGGAGCGCACTGACTTAGAGGGTTGGGACCTCCTCAGCCAGACTTGGCCCAGCACTAAAGGAACTGAAGCCAGGGTGTGTGTGTGTGTGTGTGTGTGGTGTGTGTGTGTGTGGTGTGTGTGTGTGTGTGTGTGGTGTGTGTGTGGTGTGTGTGTGTGTGTGTGGTGTGCGTGTGTGTGTGGTGTGTGTGTGCGTGTGTGTGTGGTGTGTGTGTGCGTGTGGTGTGCGTGTGGTGTGTGTGTGTGTGTGGTGTGTGTGTGTGTGTGTGGTGTGTGTGTGGTGTGTGTGTGCGTGTGGTGTGTGTGTGCGTGTGGTGTGCGTGTGCGTGTGGTGTGTGTGTGTGTGTGTGGTGTGTGTGTGGTGTGTGTGTGGTGTGCGTGTGTGTGGTGTGTGTGTGTGGTGTGTGTGTGCGTGTGGTGTGCGTGTGTGTGGTGTGTGTGTGGTGTGTGTGTGTGTGGTGTGTGTGGTGTGCGTGTGCATGTGGTGTGTGTGGTGTGTGTGTGTGGTGTGTGTGTGGTGTGTGTGGTGTGCGTGTGCGTGTGGTGTGTGTGTATGTGGTGTGTGTGTGTGGTGTGTGGTGTGTGTGTGGTGTGTGTGTGTGGTGTGTGGTGTGTGTGGTGTGTGTGTGTGTGGTGTGTGTGTGTGTGGTGTGTGTGGTGTGTGTGTGTGTGGTGTGTGTGTATGTATGTGGTGTGTGTGGTGTGTGTGTGTGTGGTGTGTGTGTGGTGTGTGTGTGTGTGGTGTGTGTGTGTGGTGTGTGTGTGTGTGGTGTGTGTGGTGTGTGTGTGTGTGGTGTGTGTGGTGTGTGTGTGTGTGGTGTGTGTGTATGTATGTGGTGTGTGTGGTGTGTGTGTGTGGTGTGTGTGTGGTGTGTGTGTGTGTGGTGTGTGTGTGTGGTGTGTGTGTGTGTGGTGTGTGTGTGGTGTGCGTGTGTGTGGTGTGTGTGTGGTGTGTGGTGTGTGTGTGTGGTGTGCGTGTGTGTGTGGTGTGCGTGTGTGTGTGGTGTGTGTGTGTGGTGTGTGTGTGTGGTGTGTGTGTGTGGTGTGTGTGTGTGTGTGGTGTGCGTGTGGTGTGCGTGTGGTGTGCGTGTGGTGTGTGTGTGTGTGGTGTGTGTGTGCGTGGTGTGTGTGTGGTGTGTGTGTGCGTGTGGTGTGCGTGTGTGTGGTGTGTGTGTGTGGTGTGTGTGGTGTGTGTGGTGTGTGTGTGCGTGTGTGTGGTGTGTGTGTGGTGTGTGTGGTGTGCGTGTGCGTGTGGTGTGTGTGTATGTGGTGTGTGTGTGTGTGTGGTGTGCGTGTGGTGTGTGTGTGTGTGTGGTGTGCGTGTGGTGTGTGTGTGTGTGGGGTGTGTGTGTGTGTGGTGTGTGTGTGGTGTGTGTGTGGTGTGCGTGTGGTGTGTGTGTGTGGTGTGTGTGTGTGTGTGGTGTGTGTGTGGTGTGTGTGGTGTGCGTGTGGTGTGTGTGTGTGTGGTGTGTGTGTGCGTGTGGTGTGTGTGTATGTGGTGTGTGTGTGGTGTGCGTGTGGTGTGTGTGTGTGGTGTGTGTGTGTGGTGTGTGTGTGGTGTGTGTGTGGTGTGTGTGGTGTGCGTGTGCGTGTGGTGTGTGTGTATGTGGTGTGTGTGTGTGGTGTGTGTGTGGTGTGTGTGGTGTGTGTGTGTGTGTGGTGTGTGTGTGGTGTGTGTGGTGTGTGTGTGTGTGTGTGTGGTGTGTGGTGTGTGTGTGGTGTGTGGTGTGTGTGGTGTGTGTGGTGTGCGTGTGGTGTGCGTGTGGTGTGTGTGGTGTGTGTGTGTGGTGTGTGTGTATGTGTGTGGTGTGTGGTGTGTGTGTGTGGTGTGTGTGTGGTGTGTGTGTGGTGTGTGTGGTGTGTGTGTGTGTGGTGTGTGTGTATGTGTGTGGTGTGTGTGTGTGGTGTGTGTGTGTGGTGTGTGTGTGTGTGGTATGTGTGTGTGTGTGTGGTGTGTGTGTGGTGTGTGGTGTGTGTGTGGTGTGTGGTGTGTGGTGTGGTGTGTGTGTATGCGGTGTGTGTGTGTGTGTGTGTGTGTCATGGCAGCATGGCCAGGGAGGAGGGGCTCGGGGCTGGTGATGTGGAGATAAAGAGCAGTAACAGAAGCAGGGGGGTGCTTGGGTTCAGGGTGGTACTGATAGAAGAAGGGGAGAGGCCAGAGGGCACGAGCCCCAAATCTTGGCCTTGTGAGTGCTTGGCTGGTGAACACATCCAGGCCTACGTCCTGGCCTGAATCAGGGCATCCCGTGCTCTGCCTTGGATTAAATGCAATCAACAATTCCCTATCTCATTACCCTCTACCAACCTCCTCTGAGTATTTTTGATGCCCAATTTCCCACGAGTCACAGACTACACTCAATCAATACCTTAGTTGACAGAGGACCTAACCCTATCACTGTGTCAAAACTCATTTCATACCAGTCTCTGAAGACTCGAAACTCTTGTAGGATGCTCAATTAGTTATAGAAATTAATATCCTTAAATAGATTTTAGTTTTGACAAAGGAAAGCATGGAGAGCCAGGCCTGGCGGGACACCTGTGATCCCAGCACTTGGGAGACTGAGTCAGAAGTCACCCTGGGCAACATAGTTAACACCGAGACCATGAAATATAAAACAAGCAACCTCTGAGTTAACGTCCCATCTTTTGTGGAACATTTCCTAGTATTCTCGATAAAACTGACTAAACACACACACAGCAAAAACAGCATTCTAATACAGCATTAGGAAACGCCTTGACATACTTTTCAAAGACATTCGTTGGATTACGTAAGCGATGAAGAGCAGAGCACACTGCGAACGCGCTCAGATGTAATCTCATGCTGACGTCTACGTCTAGAGACCAGGTTCGCGGTCAGGAGAGCGCACCCTCACGGAGACCAGGTTCGTGGTCAGGAGAGTGCACCCTCACCCATGCCAGCCCTGCGCTCACCTTCAGGAGTTTAGTAGCCAGCTTCAAAACATTGTTCACGAGTGTCAGTTCCTCCTTTTTGTTTGGTTTCTTTTCCATCTTCAAGTAGAGGTTTATCTTTTATATAAAAGAGCCCCATAGGCAAAATAATTAAAAATTATAACATACGTGCTTTTCTTTTGTGGCGCTGGGGACTGAGCCTAGGGCCTCATGCATGCTACTTAATCATTTTACCGATGAGTTATACCCCCAGACCACAAATACATTGTTTTTTGAAAAGAAAATTATTTAGATAACATTTTTTCCCCATTTATTTTACATACCGACCACAGCCCCCCCCCCCCCCCTTCTCCTCCATCTCCATCAGAAAGGGGCAGGGCACATCAAGTTGAGGGAGGACAGAGCTCCTCCCCTGCACCAAGGTTGGGCAAGGTAGTCCAGCATGGGGAACAGGTTCCCAAAGGCCAGCTAAGCACCAGGAACAGGTCCTGATCTTACCGCTAGGAACCTTTTTTTTTTTTTTTTTCCGGTTTTTTTCGAGATAGGTTTTCTCTGTAGCTTTGGATCCTGTCCTGGAACTCCCTTTGTAGACCAGGCTGGCCTTGAACTCACAGAGATCCACCTGCTTCTGCCCCCCCACCCTAGTGCTGGGATTAAAGGCGTGTGCCACCACCGCCTGGCTTAGGGGCCTTACAAAAAAAACCAAGCTAAACAAATGTCACACACATGCAGAGGGCCTCAGTGGGTCCCAGAAAGGCTCCCTAGCTGTTGGTCCAGCGTCCATGAGCTCCCATGAGCTCAGGTCAGCTGTCTCTGAGGGTTCTCCTCTCATGACCCCCACAAATACATTCTTAAACAGATCTAAAAGGCAGTCACCACAATATTAATAGTGCGTCTCTGGGTATTACATTACAAATGATTTTTAATGTTTATACATTACTATATATTTCAAATCTTATAATGAACTTATTTAATAATAAGAAAACTTAAAACGGTAAACATTGTATTCTCAGGGCCAGATCAACTTAACTTAGAAAATAAATAGAAACAGAATAAACTCAACAAACTGGCTCATGATTTTTTTATTCTGAAAGCAATGCAAATATTCGTTATCTTTATTACCCATCTCTAATATTTTTGGGGTGCTGCCCAGCTTAGTTACCCTGTCTGGAAAGGCTCTAGCTCTAGGCCGCTCATACACTGTGCTCACTCACTTGATCCATCTTCCCTCTTTACTCAGGCAGCCAGAGCCCAACCATGGACTAGTGGACTACCAATGATCTGGTCGAGGTTCTAGGTGCTATGACCTGGACAGCTGGTAACGTCAGCAGAAACCATAATTCGGCAACCCAAATCACGTAAGCCAGCACAGGGTCGGGAGTCCACAGGGGAACAGGACAGGAGGTGCAGGAGGAGGTGAATGGGAAGCCATGAGGAAGTGGCTGACCGTGAGACCCAGTGACTGTTAGAGACGATTATCTTTGTGGTAACTTTCCTCTTCCATCTAATGGAGCCTATTTATCTACTGAGTATTTAAAATACAAGCTCTTCCTAACTAAAATATTCAAACAAGGTCATTGGCAAACATTTGTATAACTCTTATGGAATAGCAAGAAGAAATACTTAGCAAATTCATATAAAATTAAATCAATTATCCAAATTATTATGCTTTGCTCTTTTTATTGAATAAAAATTTAAATTTTCTCTAACATTGTTTTGTCACAATGCAAAGCGATCGTGTCCCACTAATGATTTAAAATCTATCATTTTACAAACACTATTCTCTTCCTGCCGAATGAAAATGGGACGTAAAACTGCGGGTTAGATTTGAGATTTGTATCAAGGCAGAAATACCAAAGAAAGGCTTGCATACTATAAAAAATTTAACTTTAGCTTCAAAGCATAAATGACCTTAATCAAATAAAAAAATATGCTCCTGAAAAATAGGAAATAAGCAAAAATATTGTAATTTGTATGTACACATGGGCTGGTCAGATGTCTCACAGGGAAAGATTTTCTGCCAGGACTGACAGCCTGAGGTGGATCCCTGGACTATACATTATAGGTCAGGGAACCCTGATTGCTCTTCGAGCAGATGAGGGAGGGGGACTTGATCGGGGGAGGGGGAGGGAAATGGGAAGCGGTTGCGGGGACGAGGCAGAAATCCTTAATAAATTAAAAAAAAATAAAAAAAATAAAATAAAATAGGACAGAACTGATGATGGCAAGTTGTCCTTTCTCTCTCTCTCTCCCTCTCTCTCTCCTCTCCCCTCCCCTCCATTCCCCTCCCCTCTCTCCCTCTGTCTCCCTCTCCCTCTCTCTCTCCCCCTCCCCCCCCCCACACAAATGGACTGTGGACGACAGAGCCTCACTGATAACAGAATGAACTCACCTGTTCTGTAAGTAATATTGAGGTATTGCTGTATTTCTTGCTTGTCTCTGACCCGAGAGTCACGAACCTCAGGAGGAACAGTGTTAAGGAGATGCACCAGATCACCAGCTCCCAGTTGTAGTGACAGTTGAGGAAGATCTCGTGTACGTGCAGCAGCTGAGGAGCACAGAGCAGCATTGTGAGCGGCTCACCTCGCTTCAGAACAAAACGCCACTTTACAGGACTGCTCGTGAACGGAGCAGTGTGTTTTTAGGACAGTTATCATGAAATACTGCTGCACATCAGAAGTACAGAGAATAACATAACCAATAGTTACAGGTTCTGACAGTTGTACTTTTAAAATATTAGTATTTTACAGTATTTACTTCAGATTGAAACAATATTTCAAATTTAGTTAAAACCTTTACATTTTCTTTGTTCCTGCTTTCTGAACCAACACAACTCTACCCCAAGGTAAAATTTGTGTTTATCTTTCCCATGCAGGTTTTTAATAATTTATAAAAAAACAAACCCCTATTCATCCTGTGGCTTTATTTTTCCTTTCCTAGTACCGGGGACACAGCCAGGGCTTTGTGCAGGCCGGGCGAGTGGTTTCCCACTCTATGATGGCGCCGTATCCCTAACCTTCAACACCCATCCACCTCTCGACTTTTATGTCAGTGTTACCACCCAACACATATCCATGTACTTTCTTTCTCACATCCCCGCTCTCCCCGAGGGAGGCCAGCAGTCCCATGCAAAAATGTGTGATGGTCAGGACAACCCTCAGGAAATCAGTTCTCGACATCCACCATGTTGGTTCTGGGAACTGAGCTCAGATAACCAAACAGGCTTAGAAAAAAAGCACCTTTGCCCTCTGGGCCGTCTGGCCAGCTCCAGTTTTTTTTTTTGTTGTTGTTGTTTTTTTTTATTCTGCTGAACCTTGTTTCTAAGATTTACCCATGTTGAAACATTCAGCTTTAAATTAGTTCATTTTAAGCCCTACTAATTATAGTAAAAGAATCAACTATAGCGATTTCGGTCTGCTCCAACAATTAGCATTTACGGTGTTGTCAATTTCTTTGTTACCAACAACGCAGCAATGGTCTTGTGTTTCCTTGGCCACATATGCAAGACTTCTGTTAGGTATTAATACGTAGGGATAAAACTATTAGTTCATGGGCAGTTACATCTTCAACTCTATAAGGTGGTGCATATTGATGTATCTCTAAACAGTGGTACCACTGTATACTCAGCCATGTTTCTTATAACTTTTTTTCTGTTAGGATGATTTTCTTATTGACTTGTGAAGACAGATTGTAAACACATTCCCACTGAAGTCTTGTTTTCCCAGATCTTATCTGGTCACGGATGGTGCCCTTTGTAGTCCATACATTTGATTTGGGATTGGATTTAAAATTCCGTTATGTTTAAATCTCTACCTGTCTAGGATTTATTTTCCGGTATGAAGTACTTCTGATTCACTCCCATCACCTCAGCCTTCCTGGGTTGGTTTATGACAGCACCGGATCGTATAATCTGCACGGTTTGCAGGACTGTTTCACCCACTGAACATCCACTGCTCTATCAACAGCACTGTCTCCCTGTACCGCCGAAGTCAGTCCATATCTCTGCTCAGGCAACATGTTGCTCAAAGCTCTGGACTGTTGCTTCCCGATGAACTCTAGGAAGCTTACTGAAGTTAAAAAGCAAAAAACCAGCACTCTGTTTACACGCATGTGGCTGTGATCCCAACCATTCTCTGAAGACAGTCAGCATACATACATACATGTCTGAGGTGTCACGGTGAAAGCCATTATTTTGTAGAATAAATACTAATTATCTGCTGAGAATCATGATTTGTTTTCTTCATTTATTAAGATACCTGTAATGTTTTCCTTTAGCAAACCATAGATATGAAATTCCATCAGTGGACTTTCTGAAATTGAAAATCCCTCCACTACAGGGATAAACCACCTTAGTCGTGGCTCACAGCTGTGATAGTTCAGGCCTTCCCTCTGAAACATTCTGTTGAAGGGTTTTATATCTAAGAGAATACGTTAACTCCAAGTTTTCCCTTTACGTGTTCTCATGTGGTTCAAAGCCTGCACTGTAAGCATGTGTATTATGTGTGTAAAACCTAAAACAATAGAAGATCGAGACAGAATAGTAAGCGCTTAGGAAGAACGAGAAGGTGGCAACAAAGACACCCGAGACGTGAACGGACGAAAGAGACTGGAATGTGCGGGGGGGATTTACAAGAGACGCTCACTGCTGTAGGCTGTGGGGGAGAAGCATCTATGAAAACACACTCGTTCAAAGACAAGACAACGATACTAACACCCTCTAAGGTAATCGAGAAATATTAAAAATTCTGTTTAGGAACTGAATATTTATCTAGGGATGGATGTAACAAGTTAACTCACCTGAGCACAGCAAATAAATACAACCGAGATTGTCAGCAAGAAGGCAGACGAAACGATGACATCCACTGATCTCTGAGGACCTCGACGCTAGGGAAAAAGGGAAAGCACTTTAAAAAGGAGAATTTCCATGCTTTCAGTCAAGGTGCGACGAGCTGGTCATAACCTACAGTGCTGAAAGGATACCTAACTTGCCAGATGAACTGTTTTGTAATGTGTTGTTATTCCCTTATAATTTTACAACTGTAAATGTGGTATCTACACAGCATAGATCCCTTAGTGTAACTGTTTTTCCCGCTAAACTCACTCAGAGATACATGGACAGCTGAGCTATGATGCTCACACTAAACTCACACTCACAGACACATCTGACATCTGTGTACTGAACTATGGAGGGAAGGTATCCACCGGGCGCTCGGAGGTCAATGTCAGGGAGATTAATTCAGATTTGTGGGTCAGGAGTGTCTATCTGCCTGGTGAGTGTTCCTAAGAAAGTGGCATATTACATCATCTCTAGAACAAGATGGCATATAGCACTGTCCTAGGAGAGGAAGATGGTTTCCAGAGAGCCAGGAGACAGATAGGAGAGCAAGGCCCAGACCACGAACAGCAGCCAGAACATACTAAGGCTCTGTTCCTTATCCGAGAGTAACAGACTTCCAGAGAGGCGAGAAAACTGTATGGTCCTGGCAGGCTGAAGACAGTAACGGAGGGAAGGAACGCTAATGCCAGGGAAGCAGCAGCGAGACAGATGACAAGGGTCTCAATAAGGCCGCGGACACGGAAACAAGGATTGGGAACAGATTTAAGATGTATTCTGGGAGCAGAGAGGACTGAATGCCGGAAACCAGGACAGAAGCTGCAAGGATAACTTAGTTCTAATTAAGAGCGAATGGAACATGGTTAACATTAAGCGAATTTTTCAGAATAGAATCAACAATGTATAAAAGAATATAGCACCTACTTAGGGTTCGGAATTTTAAACTAAACCAAGCAAGAAAATCATATTCATCCTTCATGAAACATAAATGTAACAATGAGGGAAAAACTGTCAATTTGTAGCATTTCCTAATATACACTGAGTTAAATTTCAAAAACCAAACCGATAAAGAGAACAATGAAATTTTAAAATGTAAAAGCAAATAATTTTTTCTATTTCTTTCATTGTTACTTCAGAAGAAAAAGCTTTAAAGATCTAGTTCGGGGGACTCTTAGTCTTTGGGACAATTTTATCATTCACTGTTTGCATAAACATCCTTGAACATGTCCGCATACTCTATAAATAGTAAACCTCACTGTTATTTACTATAAAAAGAATCCCCAGGAAAAATGGTATTATTAAAATCAACCCCGGGTCTATTTCCTAGGGTCTGGTGTTTTCACACCGCGTCCACAAACATCAATATTATTTAAGGCATCGGAGACGGAGCAGCACGTAGGGGCAGCTTTGCACAGTGACTTAAAAGAGCAGTAAATCTCACTGGTTAGAGTCCCCAAGATTGGTTTATAAGTAGGGGGCTCCCTCTGCTGGTTCGTGAGGGCTATTCTAGGGAAAAAACAGAAATCCTTAACCCAGCCTTTGGATGAGAAATTGTTGGCTCTATTAACAACCCCACACCTACAGACAAGACGTGGTAACTGCTGGGAAAGAGATATATTAAGAGCGCATGTATCAATAGCACTCTACCTTGAGATAGGAATGGAAAGATATATATTAAGAGCGCGTGTATCAATAGCACTCTACCTTGAGATAGGAACGGAGGGACAGCCACATTTTTATATTTTGCACTTTCTTCAACCGGAAATGAGGAACCTCAGATTTCCGAGCTCTCCTTGCAGATGTCAAGTGTCCAAAGAGTTTTGCAAAGAGCAGTCGCTGAAAAAGATTAAGGTGAAGATTACTGTATAAAATATTGCATGATTTATATAATTATTATATGAAATATGAATTGTTGTGACTTAATATAAAAGCAAACAAACAATTATGTCACAGTGTCCTGTGAACTACGAACACACCTAAGGAACACTTTGAGGGCTACGAAAGGGTAAACTAGTATTCTTCAGACTCACTTGTTTATATGTTCTTTCTGCTACACACAGCAAAAAAAAGAAGATCCAGACAAGAGATACTCGAACCACAAAGCTTATGAGGACCATAGAGAGAACCATGAAATCTTCGTTAGAACCAACAGCGATCACACAAAGTTCTGAGGCGGAATGGGCTGTGAGTTGCTCCAAGTCTGTTGCTTGGGACAGTCGGAAAACAAACGGAGTTAAGCCCAGGATTAGGGAAACAGCATTTCCAAATATCTGGTATCCTATACCTGGTACATGGCTGTTCACCTTAGGAAGTAGGGGTAGAGGGGAAGAAGAAAAGAAAGTGGACATAAATCAAATTTAAGGTAAAATGAATTCTAATGAAACTTCACTTTTTTATAATAGGATTTAAATTTTTTTAAAATTTAATACATTATGAAAGAGCCTGCTACACATTAATCACAAGGTCTCTAATTGATAAGTAGATGAAAGGAAGCTCGATCTCAGATAGAGAAAACTATGCAAGTTATTATTTTAAGTTAGAAATATTTACAAATATTAGAGTGTTGAGATCAATACGACATTAAACCCAGTTTGTTGAAGGAAAAGTTGAGGCGCCAATGAGATGGTACAGCAGATGGAGACACCTGTCATCAGCCCTGACAACTGAGTGCCATCCCTAGGACCCACACGTGGAGGAGAAAACCCGCTTCTGAAAGGGTCCTCTGACTTCCACAACGCACTGTGACGCACGCATTCCAGCCCCAAAACAATAAATGGAATTTAAATGCTTAAATTTAAACAAAAATGTAATAATAATAATAATTAAAAAAAAAAAAAGGTGCCGGTGGTAGCGGTGCATGTCTTTAATCCCAGCACTCAGGAGGCAGAGGCAGATCTCTCTCTGAGTTCGAGGCCAGAGCCCGGTCTACAGAGTTTCAGAACAGCCAGGATTACACAGAGAAACCCTGTATCGACTAATCCCCCAAAGAGGAGAAAAAAGTAACTATGCAATAAATCCTTAAGTTTCACCGTTTCCCTAAAGGACACAAGCTCAGAACTCACTCTGTTCATTATCATCCCGCTGATCTCAAGCACAGACAGGTCTGCTTTCTTACAATCATTGCCTTCCCACACGATGGCACTGACTTTCTCTAAGCCCGGGTGGGAACTGTGAAGCCAAGGCAAATGAGTCTACAAAAAAAGAGAAACACACTTACTACATTCACAGATAAAAGTGTCTATAGAATGATACATAGCTGTATGTGGAGTAAAATCACAACTACACTAAATAAAAACTGGTAAATTTGTAAGTGGAACATATTAATCTGGATAGTAGCCATATCTATGCACATACAATTTTAGCGACATTACAACTTCAATTAAAATTAGTTATACATTAAACAGATCACATAAGAAACTGCAGTTATAAGAATGTAGAACCTTAACAAATATCCTGTAAGTTAAATATGCAACAAAATATGTTAGCAAAAGTACTTAGCTGTCATCCAACCTATTTAAGGCTAAAAAAACATAGATGCCAAATATTAACTGATTTTGTTATCTTTGTGGTATTCTAAAACAGCATTTCTGGAAAGGATCAGTTAAGCCTTTTTTTTTCAAAGTGTTTTAGCAAACATTTTAAGAAGAAACATTAAGAATTACAAATATTTTCTGAAATACAATACTTTATTTCCCAATGTTTCAAGAAATAATAACAGTTACAAACTTGCAAAACGTGGTTATCTGTTTTGGACGTACAGTAGAGGTGTGGAGTAGGTAATGGGATAGTTGGGCTGCAGGGAGCAACAAACACAAATCTCTCACAGCAACATGCTATGCCACAACACACAATGCCACGGCGCATCGCCTATGGCCTGCGCTGGAGCGGGCCTCACCTGTTCACGTCACAGTAGTGCTAGCTCACATACATCTCAAGGATTGATATATTTCCCACATTTTATATAAAGAATATGTTTGGCACTCACAGTAACCTGAGAAATATGATCAACAAATTGTTGACATTCTACTATTCTAAAATATTTCCATGAATTTAAGAAATGTAATTTTTCATACAAGGGAGATAAAGGTGTATTGATAAACTTCAACTGAAATTGTCTAAAAAAAATCAATAATATATTAAAAAAAGAAAAGGGATTTTTTTATCTCTTCTAAATATTTTTATCTTTTCTAAATACTTTCATGGTCTTTATATATTTCAGTACTTGAGGGGTTTACAAGCGCTGAAATAATACTGTTAACTTGTTACCTTACTACAAGTTATGTTTCATAACTTGTGACAAACAATATATGCCAGTTTAGAAGAGAAGTAATTCTGTATCAAAATATGCATTAGATTTTCTCTGAAAACTTAATAGATTCTGAACTACTCTAGAAAAGGGCTGGAGGTGTGGCTTACAGGTAGAGTGTTCTCTAGGATGCGAGAGGGCTTGCGTTCATTCCCTGGCACTCTGGAGGCAGGGAGGGACTTGGGCACAAAATGTATGAAAACTGGAATGACAAGCTGAGCGCAGGCGTGTCCGGAGACTTAGCTAAGGCACGCAATCCCTCACAGCGTGCTTCTCCTCAGACTCCAGTCTTTGTCAGGCCGTCAGTAACACTAACCTGCACAGAGTTAGGTGAGCCAAGGACGTAACAGATTTTAACCAAGTAATAACAGAGTCTCACTGGATAACAGAAACCACAGGTCTGCTCAATTACACAAAGATTATGTTAGTACAATGGAGGTCCATCTAGGAACAGGAGAAGGAAGATATCAGCATCTCCGCTGTCCTCAAAGCACTTCTCCATAGGTACTTTTTTTTTTTTTTTTTTTTTTTTTTTTTTTTTTTTTACCAACACTTGGCTTCATTTTCTTACAGTCAAAAGGCAAGAGAAAAGATGGGCATGAGAACCGGTCAACTTCGAGTTATTCAAAAGAACCCTCAATGTGGGTGTGCTTTTGTCAAATACACGCTAAAAAACAGGCTTCTTTAGACAGCCTGTTTAGCGTGGAGAGAGCATCACTGTACACAGACTTCTAGAGACAGCGTGGAGAGAGCATCACCGTACACAGGGTTCTAGAGACAGATAACGTGGAGAGAGCATCACTGTGCACAGGGTTCTAGAGTCATATAGCGTGGAGAGAGCATCACCGTGCACAGGGTTCTAGAGTCATATAGCGTGGAGAGAGCATCACCGTGCACAGGGTTCTAGAGTCATATAGCGTGGAGAGAGCATCACCGTGCACAGGGTTCTAGAGACAGCGTGGAGAGAGCATCACCATACACAGGGTTCTAGAGACAGCGTGGAGAGAGCATCACCGTACATAGGGTTCTAGAGACAGATTGTGTGGAGAGAGCATCACCGTACACAGGGTTCTAGAGACAGCGTGGAGAGAGCATCACTGTACACAGGGTTCTAGAGACAGCGTGGAGAGAGCATCACCATACACAGGGTTCTAGAGACAGTGTGGAGAGAACATCACCGTGCACAGGGTTCTAGAGACAGCGTGGAGAGAGCATCACTGTACACAGGGTTCTAGAGACAGCGTGGAGAGAGCATCACCGTGCACAGGGTTCTAGAGACAGTGTGGAGAGAACATCACCGTGCACAAGGTTCTAGAGACAGCGTGGAGAGAACATCACTGTGCACAGGGTTCTAGAGACAGCGTGGAGAGAGCATCACCGTACACAGGGTTCTAGAGACAGCGTGGAGAGAGCATCACCGTGCACAGGGTTCTAGACAGACAAACAGCATGGAGAGAGCATCACCATACACAGACTTCTAGAGACAGCGTGGAGAGAACATCACCGTGCACAGGGTTCTAGAGACAGCGTGGAGAGAGCATCACCATACACAGACTTCTAGAGACAGCGTGGAGAGAGCATCACCGTGCACAGGGTTCTAGAGACAGCGTGGAGAGAGCATCACCGTACACAGGGTTCTAGAGACAGCGTGGAGAGAGCATCACCGTGCACAGGGTTCTAGACAGACAGACAGTGTGGAGAGAGCATCACCGTACAAGAACCTACGCTAAAGGGCTCCTAAGAGCAAAGGATCACAGTTCAGAACGTCATCTTCTGCCTCTGCCCCATGGCACTGCCTCGGAGGATGTGCTGAGAGCAGCCGCAGCTGCCGTGGGTCGCATGTGACCTGTGAAGGCTACACGCTGAGGAAGTTAGGTTTTCGAGCTAACAGTTGGGATTCTTTTCATTATTATTTTTTCAGCTTCACCCCAGATCTCCGGTGCTTTCCTTTCATCTTCATTCAAAACGGAAACCTTGAATTGCAATGATGTTATGTTTTATTTCAAATAAATCCACTAAGACAACGGCTTTACGTGGTGTTTCCAAGTATGGGAACCCAGTCATTAGAATCCAGCTGTACCTACCGGAAAATATTATCACTTGAACATGGCTTTGTGTTTCATTATATATCCAGCCATAAATAGCAGAGGAAATTTTTCTCCTATGAAATGTTTGTTACTATTTATAAATATCAGGAAACTATGTCCTGGCAATATTCTGAGAACATGCCCATCCGAATGCTCAGTGTTTCTTCCCAAGGAGACATTCCATCTTCCTGGGAGACATAAAACAGTCTTGCAAACCTAGCGCAGACCTACAGCCAGACAAGAAAACAACTTGGTAGCTTTTTCATTAAAGGAAGCTAAAGTCTACTGCCTAACAACTAGTAAGACTGAAAAGTGTGAGCCTTCCGTAAGCCTGGAAATATGAAATTGTACAGAAAAAAGAGCCCTTATTCCAAAACCAATACTAACTAATATTAGTGTAGGATACCAATCAGATATGCAGAATAGAGTGTCAAATGGGTTTTTTTAATCTCATAGAAAAACAGAAGGATGAAGCAAACATATAGGGCCAAATTATTAATTTCAGGAATCACAGGGAAAATAGCTCGGATATTTCTTGCTACTGCCATTTACTACACTCAAGTGGCCCAGATGAATATTTACATGCTCCTCAGCCAACAACACGTAGTCTTGGGGATTAGTCACTACTGGGTCCCTCAGATCCGGGGACCCTTAGCTATTCCCCTGGCCACAGCAGGAACTGCCTCACCTCCAAAATGAGTCAGTAGTAGCACCCTGCCATCTGACCCCGTCTCTGGAACATCATTATCCTTCAATTTATCAGTCCTTTCCTGGCTAAGCTGCCCTCTGGACTCCCACAGAAACATTACTTCAGACTCCCTCTCTTGGCTCTTTTTCCTCCTTAGAGGACACCAGCCTCCTGGGTCTCCACTGCCGTGCTCATTCTATGTACACCTTTCTGCTACCCAGAGCGTGTGCTTACCCCTGCGACAACCGGGCATTACCTTCTGTTAGAGCTCTTTGGATTTCTCTGTACCAGCTTCTTCTCATGTAAATATGCTCAGTATCTTACATCCTAAAAACCATGCTCTCCACTCCTTAATTTCTCACCTAAGCTACTTTATCTCCTGCCCGTGTTCTATGCTGTGCTTTGTAAACACCCAATTCAGACTCTGAACATCTCATAAGGAGCTTGCTTTCCCCTGTCATTTTGCAATGGGCCTGAAGCCAAAACCAATGGGTATATTTTTAAAGTGAAACCTTATCATTCAGCTACTCAAGAGGTGACCTGACCTAATTGACCTTTCTTCTCACTCTGCTCAAGTGATACATTTCAGGTAAACTTGGAAATTACTTTGTATACTACTCCAGCTAATCACCAAGTTTCACAAGTCTAAATTTCATGCTTATTATTCCCTGGCATGTTTTTATATGCCAATTGCATATGCTTTAATTCATAAATATACTTTTTGAATGCTTTAAAATTTTATATAAATGGTATACTACACAGTTATTCAAATTGCTTTCACTCAAAAAATTCATACTTCAATCTGTAATTGAAAATTTATATTCATAAAACTTACTCGTGCTGAATGTAGCCAAGTTAAATTTCATTGCTATAAACTGCTTTATTACAAGGCTTGCCTGCTGGTTTTACTCCTGCTGTGCTGTCCATCACTGAAACGAAATACCTAGCAAAAAGTATGCAAGCCTCCACGGCTCCCAGTTCAGCTGCAGCACAGTGTATCACGGTAGGAAAGACGTGGTTCTAGGGGCGTCTTGGTCGAGGTCTATGGTACCAAGGAGGAAACAGAAAAGGAGAAATGCCAAGACCTGCCTGGCTTTGTTTTTCTTTGTATTCAGTCTGGGATCTTAGCTAAGGGATGGTACCACCTATCTTCCCCTCAGATGAGTCTGTACCCAAGCACACCCAAGGTGGATTCTAGGGGATTCCAGATCCAGCTAGGGACATTGAAGAATAACCATCACAGCTATGCTAGCTTATTCTCCCTCACCCCTAGTGTTTCTCTGGGTAGCCCAGGTTGGCCTGGAACGTACTGTGTAGCCCAGGTTGGCCGGGAACTCACAGGGATCTGCCTACCTCTGCCCCCCTGATCTCTTAAATTTTTTTTTGAAATCTGATCAGTAAAAAACAGTGTCTCATTGCTCTAAAGTTCACCTGCTAGACCAGGCACAGAACTGGCCACACTCACACAGTGCTCACCTGCTCTCTCGCACACCTGTCCTCACCCTGACTACACTCACACAGTGTTCACCTGCTCTCTCGCACACCTGTCCTCACCCTGACCACACTCACTCAGTGCTCACCTGCTCTCTCGCACACCTGTCCTCACCCTGACCACACTCACACAGTGCTCACCTGCTCTCTCGCACACCTGTCCTCACCCTGACCACACTCCTCAGTGCTCACCTGCTCTCCCTCGCACCTGTCCTCACCCTGACCACACTCACTCAGTGCTCACCTGCCCTGTCTCACACCTGTCATAAGTTACTGCTTCAGATCCTTTTGTTTATTTTTCTATTAAGTCCCCCCCGCCTTTGCTTCTCTCCCTCCCCTTCCCTCTCTCCCTAAGCCTTTTCTGTGACAATATCTCTCCAGGTAACCCCCTGGCTGGTTTCCAACCCACAGAGAGGTACTGGCCTCCTCCGCTGGAGTGAGCGCTGGCGTTGAAAGCACTGTCTGTTGAGCTAATCCTCCGCCTTAGCTCTGTACAGCAATACTGAGAGCTAAGATGTTACAAACATCTTCTGAGGATGGTCTTTTAGTAACATTATCGCTTAATTGGAAAGCCCAAGTTTTTAAAATTAAGACATTCCTAAGTCCCCCATCTTGTTTTTGGAAGCTCTGGTAAGCTGAAGTAATGGAGATGACCACACTATACTCTTGCTAAATGCTTTAGACTTTTCCCTTTACACTCAGTAGCTACGTGCAATACATTGTAACGTGTCGACGATCACTTAGCCCACCATCTTATGGTCTTATCTTTCTTCACTGAGTATTGATGCATTTATGCCATACATTAGGGATCCATAAGAACACTAATCTATTCCTGCATTTTTCTTGACTGTTTCATTGTCTATGTATGCACCCACATAAAACTACCCTATTCTTAATTTAAACTAAAACTTTGTATCTGTAGGGAAAGTCCATCTACTGTTATTCGAAACTGTTTTGTTTGGTTGGTTTCTCTGTGTAACAGCCCTGGCTTTTGTTTTGTTTTGTTAGTCCTGGCTGGTCTGGAACCTGTATACCCAACTGCCTCCATCTCCAGAGTGCAGGGTTTAAAGACATGTGTCAACACACCCAACCATTTTGCTATTTTTAACATTTCATTCTTTAATATGTTCTTTGACTGATGCAAATCCAACCAAACCTGGTAGACTAATGAACAAAAACAAACACAGGATAATGGACATTTCCACATGGTACCTGCTTTCCATAAAAAACGAATCCTGAAATCAGGCTCAGAGCTTGGCATCTACAGTGCAAGGAAACGGCAGGGGGATTTTTACCAAGAGAGTGACCATGCTGACACCCCAACCTGGCCCCACCAGCTACACGAGAAGAGGACTGACTGAGCCATCTCCTAAGCTGGCCCTCAGGCTTGTATGTAGACACTGGACTGACTGAGCCATCTCCTAAGCTGGCCCTCAGGCTTCTATGTAGACACTGGACTGACTGAGCCATCTCCTAAGCTGGCCCTCAGGCTTGTATGTAGACACTGGACTGACTGAGCCATCTCCTAAGCTGGCCCTCAGGCTTGTATGTAGACAATGGACTGACTGAGCCATCTCCTAAGCTGGCCCTCAGGCTTGTATGTAGACACTGGACTGACTGAGCCATCTCCTAAGCTGGCCCTCAGGCTTGTATGTAGACACTGGACTGACTGAGCCATCTCCTAAGCTGGCCCTCAGGCTTCTATGTAGACACTGGACTGACTGAACCATCTCCTAAGCCAGGGTGAGGATTTTTAAATCCAGGTTTCTGGACTGCTGAGTGACGAATGGCGATGCCATTCACCAAGATTCTGAGTACAGAAAGAGAAAGTTCATAAAGGAAGATGAGGGATTTCGCTAACATGAGACACTGGACATTAAAAGAATTCAACACAGTACCGGACTCAATTGTACTTTTCAGCACCTTAAATGTGATTAATACAAAATGAGATGTATACTAAGGATTCAGACTCAAGTTTCTAGGCTTAATATGAAAAAGGCCATCTATATCATTTTTATTTTCACATTAATTATATAGTAAAGGAATAATACACTGAATATATTTGGCTAAATAATGCATATTGGAATTTCACTTTTTGAACTGCTTTTATTGTGGGTAATGGAAAATGTAAACTTGCACACACGACTGTATTTCTACTGGATACTGTGACTATGGGTGCTTAGTCATTCAAATTTGACACAGATTTTGAATCATAATATTAAGGGAGAATTAAGGCCAGGAAGTATGTGAATTTGAACAGAACAAACACAGACTGACCCACAAACTCCATCTTCTAACTCAGGATCACAGATGTGGAAAGACAGAGACACAACGACAATATAAACACCGAGACTATAACCAGTGAAGCCAGACCACGGCCACATAAAAACAACAAAACAACCTCGTGAGTATTACTTTAACCGAATGTGAACGTCTGTCACCTCTGTAAGATTTGCACATACGCTCAGAGGAGCTTGTCTGATAGCCCCGCGCAATCCGACACTGTAAACTAACCTGGTGGAAGGGGTCGTCTCTATATTCTTTTTTCACACAGGGGTTAATCTGCGGATTCCCCACATCTGTCTCACTGGTACAAGATGAACGGCATTCTGCACAATGCAATAAGTCTTCCCACAAGACATCTTCCGTTTCAGATTCGGGCCTTGTGCTCTCAGAGTCCTGTCTGGAACTTGAACAGCGAGAGCTGCAACTAGTACCCGATTTAGGGGCGTCCTGAAATCAAGACAGTCTTTGACATTAATGCAATCTGTGTATCCTTCCTAACTAGTACCCGATTTAGGGGCGTCCTGAAATTGAGACATTAATGCAATCTGTGTATCCTTCCCAACTAGTACCCGATTTAGGGGCGTCCTGAAATTGAGACATTAATGCAATCTGTGTATCCTTCCCAACTAATACCCGACTTAGGGGCGTCCTGAAATTGAGACATTAATGCAATCTGTGTATCCTTCCCAACTAGTACCCAACTTAGGGGCGTCCTGAAATCGAGACAGTCTTTGACATTAATACAATCTGTGTCTCTTCTGACTCAAGAGATTTTATCAGAAACATACACTGCTACTTCTCCAAAAACAACCAGCGTACTCGTTCTGTCCAAGGAGAGTGGCAGAGACAGCGAAACATTACAAGGACAGAGCACAGAATATCTGACGCGAGGCCCAAAGGAGTCGCGACCCACAGGCTAAGAACTGCTGTCCTAAGGGCTCGTTCTCCTGTAAGACACGTCCCTTAGAGTCGGCTGTTTCTAAGGTCGTATCTGGGGGAGCTGAACCCAACTGCTGAAACACCATTTATTTTAAAGTCTTTATAAATGAAACTACATCTCAGCCTTATACAACGTTTATTAACTATAAATGTGAAATAGGTTGAAATGTGTTCAAAGCGATATTTATTTAAAAATATAATTTAGAAGAATAGTGCTCTGCTCTTCAAGAACCCAAAAGGTGGCCGGGTGGTGGTGGCGCACGCCTTTAATCCCAGCACTCGGGAGGCAGAGGCAGGCGGATCTCTGGGAGTTCGAGACCAGCCTGGTCTACAAGAGCTAGTTCCAGGACAGGCTCCAAAGCCACAGAGAAACCCTGTCTCGAAAAACAAAACAAAACAAAACAAAACAAAAAGAACCCAAAAGGTAAAGCAGCTGCAGACAGCACAGATCCTAGGAGCAGGACTGATGTGGGGGTCAAATGGCTAGTTCCGCAGGGGAGGGGTCAGCGATGAACTTCTAACTACACAGAGTAAGATTCTGACTTCCTGTTATTTGGCCTGAAGCAGGCTGTGGGTGATAAGGCCATACGTAAGTGGGCACACGAGTCTTAGGGTCTGCTAGTGCAGCCCTTGAGGGGAAGAGGACGCCCGAGCAGACATGACGAGAGGGCCGTATCCCATTAGCCTGCAACTACTCACACTACCCACACACAGCGTCTCCTCATTTTCTCCATAAGTTCACCTCAAGATCATCCAGAAAAAGTATCTGCATACTGTGAAAAGACTACAGAGTAGCAATGGCTACAAAAGTACCAGAGGGGTATTTCTTTGGAGCTAGGCAATGGAATTTCTTGTTTATAGAAAGTAAACATTAATGGAATGAAATTATTTTTCTACCTAAATAGTTTTAAGTTCTAGAGATGTCAGAAAGTTGGGGAAAGTTTTGAGATAACCAATAAATAAATAAATTAAAAAAGAAAAGATCAAATCAAAGAGGAAAATTACTGAATGTTGTAGTGTGGGTAAATTAATAACTGGCAATAGCAACGTGAAAGAAATTAACTTGGGAAAAGGACGTCACTATAATGAACTGTGGAAACACTGATTGATACAGGACAGCTGACTGTCTCCGCTGGTAAGGGCGCTTGGCTCCGAGCCTGGCACTATCTAGACACCTGACCTGGGTCGGATCCCTGGGACTCACTTGGTGGCAGATAATCAACTCCTACGAGCTGTTCTCTGAACTCCACATGTACAACAGAGGCACCCTCCCCGAAACCAGCAAACAAACAGTGAACAACCCGCTAAGTGTATGAAGAGTCATACAAACTTGAGGGTGCGCAGACACCTACACTATCCATCAAGATCGTAGGACAGAGCCGGTGTGGCAGCACGCCTATAATGTCAGCACTCAGGAGACTGAGGCAGAGGAACCTGAACTGGAGCTAGCCTGGTCTATGCAGCAAGTCCCGGGACAGTCAACAGAGATACACAGTGAGACCCTGTCCCCCACCTCAAAAAAAAGATTGTAAAACAATACGTATTGGTAATGGTGGGAAATATTTCAATAATAACACTCAAGTGTTGAAAGTAATATAACACAGATATATGTGCATTTATGTAAGGTCAAACTGTGTACCTCATTTGCATAATGCTTTTTATAATGGTGCGCCTTTCTATTTCGAAGACTGCTTTCAGATGCTCTGTCCACATGGCCGCGCGGTGAGTACCCCGCCTCAGGACCTTCCTCGCTGGAGACTTCGTCAGACACATTTGCTGTCTTCCTCTGGGTATCCTGTGCGAGCCGACAAAGGGAACTGTAAGTAATTCCATGATGTCTGAGCTTCGAGACAGCAATTTCTACAAATTATACAATACAGATATCACATATACCTTCAAAATATCATTAAATACCAAGAAACTGATTAGGACTACATAATTTTCTGAAGAAAAAAAATCTTATGTTAGCAATCATACTCTTAAATGAACATTTTCTTTAAAAGTTATTCAAGTAATTTATCAAATATTATTCTGTAACTTTTGTTCAGGAAAGGATCTGAAATACCTTACAGAAATATGAAAAAGACACAAACATAACAGAGGCCATTTGAAAGACGCTGAAAGACCTTAGGAAAAAATCATATTTAATCAAGCTACCTGGTCAATTAGAAGGCCCATCACTAACTTAATAAAAGTTATGGGGATGAGAAGCGAGCAGTCGGAAGAGTGTGCATGGCTGACATATGTTGATCAACCGTCAGAGACACTCACACTTTCGACAGTCTGAAGCGGAAAGACTCAGGAAGCCTGAGCTCTGCCCATGCTCCTCCAGGTACCGGCACGGGTAATATGTGCTGAACATGCACTGGAAACCATGTGAGCCATGACACACAGGATGCTCATACTACCAGACAGCTAACACTGACTAATCAAAACTTGCAGCCAGACTGAACTACAGAATCACGATGACTCACAGACGATACTACAAAATAGAAGTACATTCACCTAGAAAAACTCAGAAAATCTTTTTGCCTCCTTCAACACAAAAATGCTCTTGCTCATATTCTGGAGTGGTGGGATTAAAGGCTTTGCACCCTCACGGTGGCTCACAATGCCTGTGACTCTAGTTCATTCCAGAGACTCTGATGCCTTCTCCTGACCTCTGTGGACACGAGGCACACAAATGGTGCACGCATACATACATGTGTACAGGCAAATAAATTATACATTAAATAATATAAATTATACACATAAAATTAATTTGTACACATAGAGTAATCTTTTCACAGTTTTATGACGTGTCTACAGCTGCATGGGTTTCTCTAGGTTTTCTACCATGCTCCATGGTCCACAAGTCTGTTTTTGTGGAAGCAGCATGCTGCTTTTACACTATGGCTGGGTGGTGGTGCTGCTTTTACACTATGGCTGGGTGGTACAGCTTGAGGCCACGTAACATGATGCCTCTAGCCATGTTCTTTTGCTTAGGAATGGCTTGGTTATCCACAGTCTTGTATCTCCCTATGAATTTTAGGATTTATGCTCCCCGCTCCCAGTTCTATAAAGAATTTCCCTAGAATTTTAATGAGGATTTCATTAAATATAGATTATTCCGGTAGTCTAGCCATTTTCACAGTATTTAATGCTGTCAATTCAGGTCTTCCCACTGTCAAGTGTTCTTCAGATTCTTTTTATGGTATCATAAGTTCTCACTGTAGAAACTATTATAAATGGGGTATTCTTTCTAATTTCTTTCTCGGCAAGTTTGTTACCATTCTATACAAAAGTTACTGGGTTTGGTATATTAATTTTGCATCCTGCAAATTACTGCAAGTGTTTATCACATATAAAAGTTTTCTGGTTGGAGTCCAGGGTATCTTTTAAATACAGACTGATGGCACCTGCAAATAAGAAAAAAAATCTAACTTTTCCCTCCCAATTATAATCCCTGTTGTAACTTTCTCTTGTCTTATTACTGTAGAGAAGACTTGAAACATTATAATGAATAACAGTGGAGTGGGAACCCTTGTCTCATTCCAGTCACATGCTCCAAAAAACTAGAGCACCCAAAATCTATGCGGAACCATGAAAGATCCTGAGCAGCAATCTTGAACAAAAAGAACAGACTTTGCACAAAAGAACCAATAACATGCACTGGGACTGCTGGAACCTCAACTAGCTGTTGAGAGATGAGTGGTTGTTCAGTCCATAAACACAACAAAACTTTGTCATTTTGAGAGAAATAACTGGGAACAAGTCAGACAAAGAAAGACTCAGAATGTACATTATTACACAGTGTGATGTGCGCACACACACACGCGCACACACACGCAGAGGATGAACTGACAATGACTGAGGAACAGACAGGTATAAATGATAGGAGGAATAACTTAACTTCTGTAATAATGGTTGACAAACTACCACACATCTCAGAACAGAAAGTGCCAAGGGTTTTCCGGTGTTACCAACATTTGATAAACATTTGTAGCTAGCAGGCCAATCACCTTGATCCCATCGCAATATGTTACTCATATGCACACTGTACCCTATAAATAGCTACTGAAAGAATTGTTTTCAGGTCATACATAAGCTGAAACAGATGTATAAAACCAAAAGTAATTAATAGAGAAAGCAAGGCATTTTCTTACAGAGTAAGGGTCAGTGCCTGGATCAGCGCTGAGAACAACTGAGCTCCTCCATTCAGTGCACACTCTCATACACACATGGAAACGGGGAGAGAAGGTAAGGGTTAATAAACACGGACCATGAATTCTACGTGAAATGGGAAGTGAAGGTAAGGGTTAATAAACAAACATGGACCATAGATCCTAAGCTGCCTCAACATTCCGGAAAACCCAAGCCAATCAACTCGGAAGGTACCAGGTTACATTTCCAAGTGTTATAACCACACTTACCTGACTTCAAGGCCGTCACTGTTATCTACGAAAGTTCCCAGATCAATTCCAGGGGAAACATTTCACTTGAGAGCAATTCATGTTAGTGGACGTAAA
Organism: Microtus oregoni; assembly: GCF_018167655.1. Classification (NCBI taxonomy): domain Eukaryota; kingdom Metazoa; phylum Chordata; class Mammalia; order Rodentia; family Cricetidae; genus Microtus; species Microtus oregoni. Next base: position 6,352,211 of record NW_024543077.1, on the reverse strand, counting down.
ATCACACAAACTCACACTGATACTGACTTTGGCACGGACGCTCCTTGGAGTCCGGGCGGCCCAGGCCGTGTCTTCGGCTCGAATGGTCTCACACTGAGGCTCGTGGTCCTGTGCTCCGTCCTCACCGCTTTTCACAGCCCTTCGCCCATCGAGGGACACATAGCCGTTGTCAGTCTCGGTGGACTTATCGATTGAATTCTTTGCTTTCTTTGACCTAGAAACAAATAGATACAGAAATGTCATGTGTGCTGAGCTTATTCTGGATGGCTTGACAGAAACTCAACTCTGGCACTAATTATATAAAGCACTATTTTTCAGAATTTTAATGGCTATCTTTGCTTTGTTTGAAGTAAATGAGAAAAAAATATCAGATAAAATAGCGATTCAACTTAAAATCCTGGTTTAGTTTATGGGAGGCTTTGAGGTCTTACAAATAGCAATTCATAAGGAAAAGTCCTAATTTATCAAAGAATTCTTTGTTTGGTGTTTGGACAATGTCTAGAATAAAAATTTTGCCCAATTTGTTAGTGTTAATGTATTTTAAGCTTTTATTTTAAAATGATTATCTTTGTAAATTCATTAGATAAGTTATAATAGTGACTTAATACATCCCAAATATTTTACCTTTGGTAAGTTCCTTTTAATGTACAACAGAAACATAAAACCTTCTGTAGCATAAAAATATAAGGAAAAGGGAACACTTAATCTGAAAGTTATAAATCTGGCAAAAGTAAAAGTGGAGAACATAAAATTAAGAAGTAACCTCTTTCACTTACCAAAAGAATCTCTTGGAAAAAAATAATGACCATGTTGTTTTTAGAACCTACAAGGCCAGAATTAAGGATATTGATTTGTAGGAATAAAATATTTACAAACTACAATGTAGGAAATAATAATTTTAGCAGGCAGATGTTTTAGGAGTCTTAAGAGACTACAGTAGGTGAATGTAGCTCCCAAGGTAAACCCTTAGTAGAGATGTAAATCCTACAGCAGAAAGTACACCTCCTGCAGAATAAAGCCCGAGCTCACGCTCTGTGTGACATGAAATCCAAGAGAAAGTGAGCTTAAGATTGAACGGTAAGGAAAATGGGTGATGTGGAAAGGAGGCTTAGGAAAACAGGATTCAAATTCAAGGAGGGGCACAAAGGTATCTTGTACCTTCTCAGCCTAGGGAAAAATATTATGCTATCAATAATGCAGGCGTTGATTAAAAAAAAGCAAAGTACCTTGAAATTCAAATAAACTCACAGTATGCTGGAGAGGTCTCCATGAAGACTGATGGAAATCAAAGCAGATTGAGAAGGGAAAGGGAAGATAATGAAGTAAGACAACTAGAAAGTAGATGCAAGAATCAGAGCCACTGAAGAGAGGCCTGGAAGCCAGCAGGCAAGGAAGAAGCCTAGTGATGCTCTCCAGACGTAACGCCTTTTCCCAAGACGGATGGGTAAGCTGGGAATGAGCACCAGCAGAACACACGCCACATGACCTTCCAGGCATGCATCAACACCTCCCCTCCTTTATGCTTCTCCAATCTCTGAGCTGCTTCTCTAGAATACTGGGACACTGAGGAGACATGAACAGTAAGTTTTCTTACTAACCAAATGCAGACAAATCACTAAACCAGCTGTAAGGACAAGAAGAAAATATTAAATGTAAGCACCTCCCATGCAGATAAAGTGTGACCCTTGGAAGGCTAGAACAGACGGCAGAGGGGGCTGGTAACAGTCGATGGCAGCTAACTGTGGGAACAATGTGAAGGCAGAAGGCATCATATGCATCCCGGTAGACCAGAAGACAGGCTACCCACAGAAGAGTCACTGAGGGCTGCTGCTGATGAAGAAGATACAGAAATAGAGAAAAGAATGGACTGGCGAGATGGCTGAGTGGTTAAGAACCTTTGATGCTCTTCCAGAGGACCTGGGTTTAGATCCCAACACTCGCAGGGCAGCTGACTGTCTGTGACTCCAGTTCCAGAGGACTCAATGCCCTCTTCCAGCCCTATGGGCACTGCATGCAAGCTGTGCACGGACATGCATGCAAATAAAACACCCATACACATTTTTTAAAAAAAGGAAAGAAAAAGAATGCACTGAGTGGTACTGGGGCTTGGAGCCATCCTGAAAATTCATAGCTAGCATACACACATGCAAGCAGGAACAGAACTATATTCTGTTTCATATATTGCAACAGACATGCTTTGATTGATAGGTACAGAGTTGAACGACACATCTCTAAAATACTTTTATCCACTCTGAACACCCCACTAGCATCCTGCACCCAGACTTTGGTTTCTAAACACATTCTCCCTGAAGAAGTGGCTGATTTCAGGACTGGAGTCGAGGACGCACAAGCTGAACCAGGAACATCCTGGTGTGTTGGCTCAGATGACAGGAAGGAGCTGTTAAAAAGTCAAGGACACTGCCCAGAGGTCCCCCACTGATCATATTTATGTCAACTGAGTCACTGAAGTGAATGATGAGGTAGTAACAAAGCAGAGATTCCCGAGTATAACAAGCAAGGGGAGATGTCGCCCTGAAGAAAACTGTCAGCTAACAGAGACGTGGTGATGGAGCTGGGAACAGAACCCTGTAGGAACACCATCATTCACACAGAAATCAAAGGCTCCTCAGCCAAGACAGTGAACGCTGTACAATAACAGATTACTGTCTGCCAGAGGTAGGCTTTTCTCCTCCGCCACCATTCCTCAATGCTTTTCGTTCTCCTCTCGAGGTCCCCTACCTCGTTTTGTAGGCTACGTCCCCCTTTACAATCCCTTACTTAAGAGTCATATACTACATTTCAAGTGTTAGAGTTCACAGGAGACAGAATATGCAATTTTTATTTTCTGAGACTGGGCCACTTCACTTAATATAACCCTCTGTATTTCCACCCATTTTTCTCCAAATTTCTTCTTAACAGCCAAACAAAGTGTAAGACTTAAACGTCACTTTTCATTCTGGCCTCTAGAAAACCGTATCAGTCACAGCTATGAAGTGCGCTGTTTCGATCCCTTCTTCCACTGGTCACATTCACTCAGAGAGTAAGTCTCAGATGCGAGGTCGGTACTACTCCTGCTGCCTCTTCCCAAGCTCAGAGCACAGGGCCTAGGATCTCAGAATTCAGTACAGGACTCCTTAGAGTTAACATTTATCCTAGGACTTGAGTGTCTTATGCAGGCAAACCAAACCCTAGAGAGACAGTGGAAAGTGCTTCACGTTTAAAGCACTTAGATGCACAATAGTAATAACCACACAGAGTCTGCCCACGGGAGCTGAACCCTGTGGTATCAGGGACTGACTGTCCTATCCGTCTTCATGCAATGGACCAGCAGAAGAAAAACTGAAGTCTATGTCTCATCTGAGAGGAAAAACGAGGTAAACTTCTAAAGAGACCAATCTAAATGCTGTCCATAATATAACATTATCAATTATAGAAGTCAAAACAACGAACAGATTCCCTGAGAACTCTTTATCTCTGTTCTGCTATTTATAATTGCTCCTCTGAAAGTCTTGAGACATACCTAAGAAACCGATTTTAAACTCCTGTATATCTCATGAATGAAAATCTGTTAAACAAAACAAGAGATGAGAAGAATAGAGACCAAGTTAAAAACAAATAATAAAAAAACCCTCCTTACGGGAACAGATGATTGGAACAAGGGCCATGTTACTGCTGTCAAAATGATTTAGGAAACCATTACTAAAAAATCATGAACAGTAAAAATAAACACAGGATACAACTGCTTAATGCATGATAAACTTTATCATAAAACCACAAATACAAACTGATGACAAATCTGTGAATTAGTTAGCAAAAGCTGGGGAGGTGATTAGCAAAGTTGTTGTCTTAAGAAAGGAATTGGCTATGTGCAGTATCTCTTGTCTGAATTTATTAACTGAACACCTTCAGGTACAGCCACAGCTTTCCAACTAGCTTTCTAATTTATGCTAGGCCACGTGTAAACCAGCATAACTCTTAACGGTCTAAACTAAGTGTTCAAAGTATTAATAATATAATATCGAGATAGGTTTAATTTAATTTTGAAGTCTGCTATAAATAGTTTTTTTTTCCTATTTGGTCAATACTCATTGATACAAAAACCCAGGGATTAACAAATGAAGAACTTTAGACTGTACTACACAGTTTGACTAACTCAAAGTGCTTATATCACATGATTTTAGAAAACTGAGGTAGATGTAAAAAGCAATACAAGCCACATGGTATATTACCTACAATACTGATAAAACAATGAACTAATTAACAGAGTAAAACAATACTTGAGAAAAAAATTTATAAGTCAAGAAATCTTTAAAAGAAAAGGAAAGAAAAAAATGCATCTATCTGGACAGTAGTCGCGCACACTTTGGATGCTAGCACTTGGGAGGTAAGGGCAGGCGGAGCTCTGTGAGTTCAAGGCCAGCCTCTACAGAGCTAGTTCCAGGACAGCCAGGATGACACAAAAGAGACCCTGTCTCTTGAAAAACAAAACAGAAAGAGGGAGGGAGGGAGGGAGGGAGGGAGGGAGGAAGTCTTTACTACACTTTGCCAGTATATACTCATTCCCATGGAAATAACACATTTACGCATAACCACAAGTAAACTTTACCCTATTTCCCCTTAAACTATAGCACTCTGACTATCAAAATAAAGTGTGTAATGTGGCTGTAATATTGACAGTCACCACCACTCACTATCTGGAGTCAGAGCATCTTTATGTCACAAAGCCTTGAGTAAATACAAACCCTGATAAAAAGAAAGCAGCATGCCAGAGATCTCTGAAGACCGCGCCAACACCGTAGGAGGAGCCTGCACCGTGGCTCGGGACCACCCCCTCCTGGGTGTTGTCTGTGGTGCTAGATCCATCTCCTTCCCTATGAACTTCCAAATGGGCAGCTTTTCTTAGTTTCCTTCAGCAGAAAAGATTGACAGTGGAAAGCGGGTTAAAAACAAATGGTCATTTTCTGAGTAGCACATGCCAAGACTTACAGAACACAGGAGCTCATTAATAATGCACAAGGAAAGGCAAATACACTGAATTTAAAGCATCATCATGGTGCATATTTCAAGCTCCTTGCTTGTCCTCACATTGGCGGTCACACTGCAAAGACACTTACAGAGCATTCCTTCCCTATGTGGGGTGCTACTTCTCTGTGAATGAAGGAGACTTCAGGGTGGAGGGAACTATAACCTAACCAATAAGCAAAGTTCTTCACCTGATGTAGATATTACACCTTTCAAAAAAGAAAAGGACTTAAATCTCCACACCCCGAAACTCCAAATATTGCAATGTCTTAGCAATAATATTCAAAGAAGTATTGTCCCAAAGTATTTTTAAAATAGAACTGCAGTGTACTCAGGTGCCAGTGGGGAAACTGGGTATTTACTCACCAGTAGGCACTGTCAAATGGCTTCAAATAACATGTAATAAACAGCCTTTTTCCTAGCCCTGTCTTTACCAAAGAATCTTAGAAACAGAATGTCTTTCTAACTAGCAGAATTTAATTAAACCACCTCACATCTATTTCTTTCTTTTTTTTTTTTTTTTGGTTTTTCGAGACAGGGTTTCTCTGTGGCTTTTGGTTCCTGTCCTGGAACCAGGCTGGCCTCGAACTCACAGAGATCCGCCTGCCTCTGCCTCCCGAGTGCTGGGATTAAAGGCGTGTCCCACCACTGCCCTGCTCACATCTATTTCTTTTTTTTTTTTTTTTTTTTGGTTTTTCGAGACAGGGTTTCTCTGTGGTTTTGGAGCCTGTCCTGGAACTAGCTCTTGTAGACCAGGCTGGTCTCGAACTCACAGAGATCCTCCTGCCTCTGCCTCCCGAGTGCTGGGATTAAAGGCGTGCGCCACCACGGCCCGGCCTCACATCTATTTCTTATATAGGTACGGCTGACTAGAAATGAACCTCAAGAAGAAACAAACAAACAAATGTATTCCACAAGAACAAACTCCACAGACAGGTGGCCCTGGGCCTGGAAACACACACAGAAAACTGAGTCATCTGGTAACCGGCTCTGGAGTTTAGGCTTCATCTCAAAGAGCAACTTTGTAAAGCAGCATCATATTCTATGAAGTTAAGAGCAGTTAAGAACGATCCCAAGGGCTAGAGAGGTGGTTCAGTGGTTAAGAGCACTGTGGCTCTTGAAAAGGACCTAGGTTCAGTTCCCAGCACCCACATCCAGCAGTTCCCAGCCACCCACAACTTCACCTCCAGGGATTCTGATGCCTTTTCTAGTCTCTGTGGGCACCTGCATTCATGGGCGGGTACACAGACCTACACACACACACAGACAGACAGACACACACACACACACACACACACACACACACACGGCATGCACGTACACAAATCAAATCCCACATCCGAATGACAGGAATCCACAAAGAGCACTCTGACATGCAGTACCTTCTTCTTTTCCCGCCCGTGCTCAGAGGAGGTTTGGGTGTTCTTGTGGAAACGATCTGGCAGTGCACAGTCCCCAGGAGCAGCATCAGCCATACGGGCCCAACGACTTCAGTCAGAGGTATGCTGTGTGGGCTAGGGGCGGAACAGAATAACACTATTGCAGCAACTACAAACGGAGAGAGAAAGTGTATCCAGTTAGACATCTGTAGGCACTTTAACACTTCTTACTAAATTCTTCTCCTAAATTTAAAACGTCACTACATGTTGTCAGACGTGGGGGAGAGCACCTTTATGCCCTGAAACTAGTTTATTTCTTTTATTTCACGCATAGATGTAATTGTAGGCTGCCACAATATTAATAACTCAGGGCATAGGAGTTTTGTTGTTTCTTTAAAGATATTATATTCATGGGCAAATGTCATGATGTGCATAATTTAACAAAATAAGGGGAATATTTAACAAAAATATTATCCTTAACCAAGACCCTAAGACACGGGGCTAGAGAGATGGGTTCAGCAGTTAGCGGCACTTGCTATTCCATGCGAAAGACCACGCTCAATTCCCAGCACCCACACGGACACTCCAGTTCCAGAGGATCCAACACAGCACCAGGCATTCACGTGGTGCAAATACACGCAAGCGAATCATTCAGATACACAACAAAAATCATTTTTAAAAGAATCAAAGGCCTAGATGATCCCTGGTGAGGTTTGAGAAATGCCATACAATGTATTTTCACAGAAAGATTCTGTAACAGAGGCCGGGAGGCAACACAACAGATCTGTGGCCACGGAGTCCGAATGCTTGTATTCGAACTCCTGGTGACTACATGTTCTGTGACATTATTCAAGGAAGAAGCGAGGTCTGAGAGCCTCAGGTTTTTCAAGTGCCAAGTCTACATAGGTAGACGTAGTAACAGATTTGCTATACGATGTTGGGCTATTAAAGACATTAAATAGGGAGCTGAGAAAAAGTTAAGAGCTAATGGCATAAACACAAGTTTTGATATAAAATAAGGATGCATCGGATCACTGTGGTAAAGGTACGGAAAAATACACCACACTTTATGCAAGAAAAATTAATTAGCAAAAGTGTTATTAAAAATAAATAAATATATAAAAGGATGTACTAATAGGCATGATGTCCTCCAGTGGCAATCTTAACTAGGGAAGCTAAAGCCATAGTTCAAGGCCAGCATCAGCTACACAAAGACAAGTGTGTACCTATGTGTGGGTGCAAAAGTGTTCATCTATTCAAAATCCCCCTTCTCCATTCCCCTCTCCTTACACAGAGTGCATGCGGGGTCAAAGACAATTTCTGGTTGTTGGTCCCCTCTCTCTCTGACATGCTACCTCGGGAAACAGGTTGTCAGAGTTGTCAACAAGCTCCACAGGGCCGCAAACATCTTTAGTATCTAAGGAGTTTGTAGGTAACAGCACAGTCTGCTGGGCCGCTCCACAGGGCCGCGAACATCTTTAGTATCTAAGGAGTCTGTAGGTAACAGCATAGTCTGCTGGGCCGCTCCACAGGGCCGCTCATATCTTTAGTATCTAAAGAGTTTGTAGGTAACAGCATAGTCTGCTGGGCCGCTCCACAGGGCCGCTCATATCTTTAGTATCTAAGGAGTCTGTAGGTAACAGCAATAGTCACTAAGTGCACAGCGACAGTCAGTATATGTTGAGAGCAAAGCTTTGATAATCATCAAAATACAACATCCTGAAAGGTAAAAGCACACACATTTCCACTGATTATTATACCTTGGAGAAGATAGAGGACGAGAAGCCAGGAGAAGATGACCTTCGATGTCACTTGTAACCACCACCGGAAGAAAAACGGGAAAAACACAACTCGAACAATCCCTTTTCTAGTCAGGGAAGTCCACGGACTTTCGGGCTTTGCCTTAGCAAATGCAGACCCTGAGGGAAAAAAATATATAATGGCAGACTCTACCTATTCTTTAATTTCACTACAGAAATAAATTCAACATTTGAACAACAACAAATGGTATATAATTTTCTTCTATGTGTAAAGTATCTAAAATGGGGCAGCAGTCCTCTTCACAAGCAAACTTACTCGTTACCACACTCAAAAGATGAAGATTATCAGCTAGATACCAGGACTTCCTCTACACATTTCATAAAAACAGGGCTTATCTTTATTCATTAGGAACTATAAATAATAAGATGGCAGAGATGGCTCATGGAGTAGCTGAGGACTGGCACCAACACAGAAGCCTGGCAGTGAGTGGCCAACCTATAACCCCAGGACTCTGAAGCCAGACACGGGGAAGCCTGGGAGCAAATGGGCCAAATCAGCGAGTTCTTAACCTGCGAGTTGAGATCCTCGGGGCTCCATGACCCTTCCACAGGGTCTCAGATCAGACATCCTGCATCCGATCTTTACACTACAATTCATAACAGCAGCAAAACCACAGCTATAAAGTAGCAAGAAAACTAATTTTATGGTTGGGGATCCCCACAACATAAGAAACTGTGTCAAAGGTCACAGCACTAGGGAGGTTGAGAAGCACTGTTCTAGTGTAAGGGAGTCAGTTCAGGAAATCACCAGGGGTCACCCTCGGCTTTTATTCTCACACACGTATCTTTACTTCCAGTGCTTCAGACACAGAGATGGGTGACTCTTGGTGGCTTTAAGGCCACCATGATCTACACAGTTCAAGTCAATCTTGTTACACTGTATACTTGGTTTTACTCTTATTTAAAGGGTTTTTATACATTGCTACAAATTTAAGGTACTTTTTGTTACAACACATACACTGTATATGTTTCTGCTCCTTTAAAGGATTTGGCATATTGATACCAATTTAAGGCTATTTTTGTTACAACATATTCTATATATGTTTTTGCTCTTGCTTACAATATTGTACCTAGGCAATTCATTTAAAAATGTAAGGTAAAATTCTAGTTTTTGAAAACTAGTATCATGAACTATTTAGGATAACAGAAACACAGGTCAGTAGTCATCTATGATGATCAAATTTGCAGACATGCTAGGTATGTTTTCCAGATCATACAGAGAAAAATTTTAGATAGAGAGATGGTCTTCAAATACTTCAAAGACCAATAGAATATGGCATTTAAAATGTTTTGTTAATTTCAAGTTTTTCATGACAATGAGACACATCTGTTCCTGGCAGTACTTATTTACTTCAGAGATGATGGGCACTGGAGAAACTCCATATGGAGTTTGCTATTATTTGTGGCAAAATTAGCCAGTTAGGCAAGAAGTTGCTCATGTCTGAAGAGCTTGACAGTATGTTGTACAAACTGAACATGCAGGGCCCACAAGAAAGTGAACGCTGAACTTTGCCACAACAGAGCAGAATGGTCCTTCTGGGTTCCTGCTTCACAGAGGAAATGGCCAGGCAATCTGCAGACCATGGAGGAAAGTGACTGACAAATTGTCAGTATAGGAGGGATGGTCTTGCAAATTTCCTGCTGTACTGGAAAGTCTGCCAGACGCTATGGGCCTGTAGATTGAAAATGAAGATGGATTCTCCAACATTGCAGAGGAAATTTGGGTGACAGATGTCTCTGTCATTTCTAGAACTTTGGGAAGTTGTTTACAATGCACTTTTAGTTTACTTAAATAATAGCACATCCTTCTGGGTCTTTGACGGAGTTGAAGATGAGAAAGTTATAGCAGCCGTTTTCCTTAGGTAGGATGGAAGTAGGTTAGGTATAAAATATTGGATTTGCTAAGATAGAATAGATTGTTGAGTATTTTCTTTAAGTTCGTCAAACACAAATGAACTGGAATTCAGTACATGGTGAATGTAATCTTTATTTGCTAATTGTTCTACTGTATACAAGCTTTCTATGTACAAGTTAAAGCTTTGCATTTTTGTTTAGAAAAAAAAAAAGCAGGAATTCCTGTCCTTATTTACACTAGAATTGCCTTTATTTCTACAAAGGTGCATATTTAAGCTATGTTGATTGTCTCTTCAGGACCAGGGTTTATTTGCGTTACACATCTTCTTATCCAGGACTCACCTCTCACAAGATCAACATCTATGAGGTCTGGTTTCACATATGCTGTTTTCTTTGGTTTATTCCTTAACCCCTGTAATATATTAAAAGCAATATTGGAATTCTACATATATTTTGCTTAAATCCTACATAGCAAAAAGGGAATCAATGTATAAGAGTTTCAATTTGAAACAAAATCTTGAAGTAACATTAAGTAAAAAATATATTAAAAGATTTGTTACAAATGGAATACAATTATAACATTCTAGTAACTTTCAATTATCTTCCAAAAGGAATGTTTAGGAATTATGTGTAACATGCAAAGCCTGTTTATTATGGACAGTAAGCTTCCAAATCAAAGACTGTCATATACCAAGCAAGTGGGAGATACAGCCTAGGCCCTGTACGACCCAAGACACTGTTGGCCTTAGACTGTCATTAGGAAAGTAGTAGTAGTCCCAAAGGCGCTCAAGATGTGATGCTGGGGGTGTTGCGGAGAACAAGACAGGGATGCGAATTTCTCAGCAAATGCTAGCAGCAGAAACCAAGTGGATGATGTACATCTCAAGACTGCCAGCTACTGCCCAGTATCACCTTATCACTAAATACTACGAACAGGAACAGGAGACAGGGAAAGCAGCTGTCATAAATTGAATTGATTTAAAATTGAAATTACTGAATATTAATTAACAGCAAATTTCTGCTATCACTGCAGGGTGGAGTTGGAGGTAAAAATTAATGGTGAAAACAAAAGTATGGGAAAATGAACTATACTAAGTTAAGAACTGGATAAGCTTAGACTAAAGTCCTCAGGAACCAAGAGCTGAGAGATGACATGGGTTTAAAGGATTGTTAAATTATCCATTCAATCAGAAAGCAACTGTGCAATACTCCTTTGGACCTACTTGGTCCCTCAAGGTTAAGAACTGTTTGCAAATAAAACAAGCAAGAGGAAGATGTAAGTCAGGTTAGCTATGTCTAAACCAGAAGGAGACCCTGAGTCAAGACCCTTCACAAGTTCTGTCCATCCCAGGCTGTAAGCTACCCAAAGACACAGAACAAAATAGAGAAAGATGGTTCTGCGGTAACAAGAGAAAAACAGGGTTTTCATACAGCTGATCCTCACGTTTTCAAGTTCTGTACTGCAAATTCATTCACCACTATCTGTACTCTAAAATCCATATTCTCTGTGTGTTTGTCCTCATTTGACGTGTGAAAAGTGGCAGGAACAAGAAGCAAAAGCAATACATCTGCAAGTGTTTTAAGTTACCTAACACACTTTCCCGACTGAGGCCATAGAAAGCAGCAGCTGCCTCCTGCCTCAATTCCCACGGCTTCTAAACGATTGTCCTGACAGGCTGCTTAGCATTGTTCACATTTCTGCGTCTGCTGTCAACTCTGCTATGCAGAATGATCCAAGCGCAAGCAGGCTGTGGTGTGCCTTCAGAGAAAGAGCCAGGCAACTTGTACTTATGAAGTTATTCTTTTACTAAGGGAACTGGTGATAGATATTTAATAGACGGTCTGTTTGTTTGTTGACGGGTTCACATGTATCCAGGCTGCCCCTGATTTGCTAACAAGGCTGACCTTAAATTCTTGAACCTCCTGTCCTCAGCAATCCCGGTGCTGTAAGGACAGGAGATCCCACAGCCAGCTAACTATGTGTTGTCTTTAAGAGACGCACACATAACAGTATGTGCTGACAGCTTATTAACAGTGCTGTGACCAGAGGCCCACAGGACCCACTATCAGTCTTCACAGTGACTATCTACAAAGTGCCAGTAATAAGGGGCTGGAGAGATGGCTCAGAGGTTAAGAGCATTGCCTGCTCTACCAAAGGTCCTGAGTTCAATTCCCAGCAACCACATGGTGGCTCACAACCATCTGTAATGGGGTCTAGTGCCCTCTTCTGGCCAGCAGGCATACACACAGACAGAATATTGTATACATAATAAATAAATAAATAAATAAATAAATAAATATTTAAAAAAAAGAAAGTGCCAGTAATAAAAACAACTGTATCCATATTCATTTTCATTTAATGTTGCTACAGAGCAGCTAAGAGATTATACATATTTTCAACATTTTCCAAACTAGAACAGTGATTCTAAAACTGCACATTTGAATACAATTTCAATAATAAAGCACTAGCTTAATTTGTACAAAATTTATATAAATTTCTTTATTAGTATAAAAAATTTGATAAATTTTCATTTACTTCTTTTATTTACCAATTTGATAATCATCTCACTATCAATCTGAAGCAACATTTACTGTTGTATACCTACAATTTTTATCAGGATCACCTTAATAACTAAAAGTCCTTAGAAGAGAAACGGTAAGTTGTCTCTTCCCACAGGTCATTTCCCGTCTTACAGGTGAGTGAGCATACTGTAGAGTCAGAATACAACTGTTAGCTCCAACACTCGGGAGTGAAGCAGGTGGATCTCCGTGAGTCGGAGGACTCAGCCTGGTCTACACAGTGAGTTACAGGGCAGTCAGGGATACACAGTGAGACCACATCTCCAAAATAAAAATATATAAAATCTACTTTAAGGTGGATTATGTAATGTAAGAATATGTAAAGGACTTTTGAATCAAAAACTTTCACCAAAGGATGAATCATTTTCAGCACAAAAATGAAAGATACTATCAGCAAGGTCTGAGTGTTCATAAAACATGAGTCTCGTTAAGGGGACATCATAAAAGGAAAAGTTAAACTTGATGCGGATTAAACCACATGTGTACAAATGAACATAGTTTTGCAAACTAACTATAACTGTGGGCCTTCCCAGAGACGATAACAGAGTAGGCTTTGGGGGCTCAGTGTTCAAATGCCTGCTTGGCATGGGGGAGAGGAGCCAAGAGAGGAGAGCAGGCGGGAAACTAGCAGAAAGAGAGGAGAACACATGTAACTCCGTCCTCGGGAACCAGAGGCCCTCTCTAGTACACAGGACACATGTAAGTCCGTCCTCAGGAACCAGAGGCCCTCTCTAGTACACATGTAAGTCCGTCCTCAGGAACAGAGGCCCTCTCTAGTACACAGGACACATGTAAGTCCGTCCTCAGGAACCAGAGGCCCTCTCTAGTACACATGTAAGTCCGTCCTCAGGAACCAGAGGCCCTCTCTAGTACACAGGACACATGTAAGTCCGTCCTCAGGAAGCAGAGGCCCTCTCTAGTACACAGTACACATGTAAGTCCGTCCTCAGGAACAGAGGTCCTCTCTAGTACACATGTAAGTCCATCCTCAGGAACAGAGGCCCTCTCTAGTATGAAACTGACAATATACTCCCACAGTGCAACGACTCCGGAAGCAGGAAATTTTGTGCCTTCTTTAAGCTCCGTATATACAGACGATGAGATAATAACCAGATAACGCCGTGTAGATTACAGCATGCTTCTGCTCAGTGGGCTAGACTTCTCGTGTATAGAAACATGGTAAACATCTGTCTCCTCACAGGCTTGTCATTTATGATAATATTCAAATCCTTTCATCTAGATTTTAAAAATACACCGGACACTGCTGCTATTCACAGTCAAGATAATATGCGGTAACATACCTGAACTTCAATTTACTTTCCTTCTCTCTCCCTGTCCAGCCTCAAACCCACTACTTTCAAGCACCGGGTAATCAATCAATACTTAAGGCTCGTGTGTGATGAACCTGTGCAGTTCTTGTCTTTCTGTGGCGGGCTCTTTCCCGGAACACAATGAGCGCTCTAGTGGTGTGAGTGAGAATGCCCCATAGCCTCGTATATTTTAATATTTGGCACCCCTATCTCTATGGCACCCCTACCTCTATGGCACCCCTATCTCTATGGCACCCCTATCTCTATGGCCCCCTATATCTATGGCCCCCCTATCTCTATGGCCCCCCTATCTCTATGGCCCCCTATCTCTATAGCACCCTATCTCTATGGCACCCCTATCTCTATGGCCCCCTATCTCTATGGCCCCCTATCTCTATGGCCCCCTATCTCTATGGCACCCCTATCTCTATGGCACCCCTATCTCTATGGCCCCCTATCTCTATGGCCCCCTATCTCTATGGCCCCCTATCTCTATGGCACCCCTATCTCTATGGCACTCCTATCTGTATGGCACTCCTATCTCTATGGCACCCTATCTCTATGGCACTCCTATCTGTATGGCACCCCTATCTCTATGGCCCCTTCACTTCAACTCTTCCTCAGCTGCTTACGGAGTTCCCATTTTCCTTCCCTTCACATGAAATACTGGTATTTCTCCGTTTCTGCTCCTGATGATCGTCTTTCATCAGTCGATGCACATCTGTTCACTGATAGACTCTATGTAATATGTACAATGCTCAGTTGACATACACATAATACTACACACAACATCCACATGCCTACACACACACACACACACACAAATGTTACGTATCAAGGACTCCCAAGAACCTGGCTATTTCTAAAACAATTTAAATCTCTCTTCCAATATTTTCTGTCATACTTATTACTGACTTAATGAATTTATAAAAATGCAATTCTAATTTTCTGCTTCAAATCCATCAATGTCCTATAACATTATGGGTAAACTGTGGGGTTAAGTGTGAAGCCCCTTCATACACGGACATTTTCCTGTCTAGCTTTACTGCTAACCAATTCCATCACCTTCTTCAATCCAATTGTCAAATCAAATTCTCAAGGGTTTCTTACTCAGTCTCCTCTCCCTCCCCCTCTCCCTCATTAATATTTTCACAGGTCCTTCTCCTGTCACTTCAATGATTTTTATCTCACAATAAAATACCTGACCTAAATACAATTTATTTATCTTTGGGCCCTCGTGACCTTTAATTCTATTTTTAAATATGCCAGAACTTCACTAAATGAATTTATTAATTCTTCATAAAAAATGTAGAAAATTTAAAATTTTTAAGTATCAAAGAATGATCTCCTCTTTCATAGATGATATGGTCTGAACAGCAACAAATCTTTTGAGCAGATTTTTAAGTGACTATAGACTTGGTTTTTCACTGAATAAAAATATTTAAATATTGAGCAGAAAATGGTAAGCGATTACAGTAACAATCTCTAGGCCCAAATTAAATTTAGCTCGTGCAAGAACAAACTGATTAGTATCTAAGCAAACGAAAGATATATAATTTTATCATCACAGAGTGTTGAGAAACAACAAATTTAGTTCAAAACTTTTCTCATGCCAGCAAGATAGTCCATGAGAATATTCGATCAGAATAAGACAAGTAGTCACGCGTCCAGGAGGAAATTGTCTGCCATCAAAGCATTTGAATTAATATTCTACTTCCTGTAGCCCTTACACAATTCAACAACTCTTTCTGCACCCAAGTCACTCCGTTAGTAGCACCACCAAAGCGGGTTTCTATTAGGCGAAGCCACGTGTGCACAGTGCCACGCAGGCGGTAAACATCCTGAAACACTTACCAGTTTAATAAACTGTACAGAGCAACGACAGCATCAAGGGGGAAGAAAGAGACTAGAAGTGTAAGGTGACAAGTGAAAGGGGGAAAGAGAATACGCTTGAGAAATTAAATTTAAAGGGAATGGAAGAGGCTAAAAGTAAAATAAAAAATTAAAAGGTAAGACTATGAAATCATAGGTTTCTCTCTTAAAAGTGAAGATAAAATAAATATTTAACTAAAATAGTAAATTTAAATGGGATGGTAAAGTGACTAACAAAATAAAGCGAAGTTGTTACCTTGATTTCTCTTTGTTCAACAGATTTCTCCCATATTTGTTGATCGTAGGCTCCGATCTATGAAGAAAGAAAGACAGCACTGTGTTAAGTGGGCATTCCCGGTGCTCACTGAACACGCAGACTGGCTCTGGCACAGACGTCAGAGACCAATCCTGTGCCACAGTGCTTCTGAGCGCGCTGTTCACAGGACGGCCAGTATCAACATTGTCTTTGAGAATGGAAACTTTCAAGTTCCCAGAAGAATTACTGGATCAGAAATATGGCTATGAGGTTCAAAAACCCAAGATAACACTGAAATCAGAAAAACCTGGCCTAAGGAGTCCTTCAGTTTCAATAAAAGAAATGACCACATTACTAGTACAGGTGAGGAAAACACCTCCCAAAGGACACAGTCATAAACATGTAGCTCACTAAGTGGTTTCCTTCTGAGACAGAGTCTCACTCTGTAGCTTAACTGGCTTCAAATTCACAGCCAGCCTTCTAGAGCGGCATTATTAGGAGCCATGGCCTTGTTTTGAAGTAGGTGTGGTCTTGCTGGAGGAAGCCTGTCACTGCGGAGGAGGCGGAGGCGGGCTCTGAGGTCTCATATATGCTCAAACCCCACCAAGTGAGACAGTTCCTTCGGAACAAGATATAGGATTCTGTAGCACCATGTTTGCCTTCAGACGACCATACTGCCAGCTGCCAAGCTCCCTGCCATGATGATAAGGGACTAAACCTCTGAACCTGTAAGCTGCCACCTCAATTAAACGTTTTTATAGGAGTGTCAAGGTCATGGTGTCTCTTCACAGCAATAGCAACCCTAAGTCAGTCATACATGTAGGCAAAACACCCATCCACATAAAATAGTATAATCATTCCAATACATCAAATGTTTCGTTGAAACAATAACCCAAACTACTTCAGAGTTACGTAGTAATATGTTTAAATGATTATTTTTCTAAATTTTGTTTTCATGTGCAAAAGAATGCCTGAGGTTTCTTTAGAGAACACTTTTACGTCAAGGTGATTCAAGCACACAGACACGGAAATAACTTTTCCACAACCCTAAAATGAGCGAAAAATAAAGTCAATGCCTATGCAAATGTAATCACTACTTAGTATAAATTAAGACAACAACCTTTCCTTTCTATTTAGACAATACCTGATACTTGTTCTTATTGTATATAGTTTTATTATATTAGAGTTAAAACCTTGCCTTTTTATTTAGACAAAAAGGGGGAAATGTTGTGGGATAATCTTTTTGCTTGCTGTGAAGATGTGCCACTCAGATTGGTTTAATAAAAAGCAGAATGGCCAACAGCTAGGCAGGACTTTTGAGGCAGAGAGAACACTGGGAAGAAGAAGCAGAGATGACATGAGACATATTAATAATAAGTCTTTGTGTCATTATGGGGGGGGGGAGCCAGCAGTCCAGACAAAAAGTCCAACTACGAAAAGATTCCACAATCCAAAGTCACTCTTATAATCAATAGTTTTGCCTTGTGTCTAATACAGTCAGCAACTTCTCAACGCTCCTGCCATTGTTCTAGAGACTCCTGAATGCAGCATGCTGGGCTGGGCTGTTTTTTTTAAGCAGAGCTGATCTACTATCAGCCTTTTTGCTCCCAGGCCCCACGCAAGCATTCTGCCCTCTACAACTTCCTCCTTCATCTGTGATTTCATGCCTTCAACAACAGGTCCAGCGACCTCCTCTCTTTCAATCCTTCCTAAAGTGTCAGCAGAGATAACTCTCTATTCACACCCTACAAGTCTCAGATCCCAAGCCCACGAACAACACCAATCATAGAAGTGGACATGGCCTCTACTTCAAGAAGACCGAGTCCAGGGGCTGGAGAGATGGCTCAGTGGTTAAGAGCATTGCCTGCTCTTCCAAAGGTCCTGAGTTCAATTCCCAGCAACCACATGGTGGCTCACAACCATCTGTAATGAGATCTGGCGCCCTCTTCTGGTCTGTAGGCATACAGACAGAACATTGTATACTAAATAAATAAATATTTTTTAAAAAAAAAAGAAGAAGACCGAGTCCAGAAGATACAAAACTCACCTTGGTGTTCTCATCTCATTTATTATCCTCTCCTCTTACTTTACTGAACAAACGTTGAGCTATTCAGTGGTGACTACCAACAAAAACAAAACAAGAGAAACAAGGGCACAGCCATAATCCTTAAACCAATACAGAAATAAAACAACTGGGATGAAGAATTCATAATAACGAAAGATGAAGACTGAAGTGAATGCTGTTGAGACTTCCTGCCCCGACGTCTGCAGTGAGCACAGTGCCACAGTCGCTCCCTGTAAGTATCCACAGCAGACACAAACAACTGCCGCCCATCCTGTCACCTATGGGACGGCTGGCGCCGTTCCTTGCGCTTTACAATGACACTGTATTTTTTTGCCCACGCGCCATAAGTAAGAGCTGACTTACAAAAGTAAGTCTCAAACCCAGGTTAAATACGAACAAGTCATCTAAGAAAGGAAACATGTGTCACGAATCGATTCCCTTCTGCTGTGATTCTCAAGTTTTCTATCTTTCTGCACACAGTAGAAACAAATCACAGAAGAAATCTGAAGACAGAGGGGGACGGAGAGAAGACTGAGAACGCAAGGGAGGAAAAGGAGAGACCCACAAGTAGGAAGGCTGCCTCTATTTCGGTGTCTGCGAGATCAGCTCTGCCCCCTACAGGACAATGAAACAAAGGCAAAGCGATTAAGCGACGAGATACTAACAGGCACCGCGCATGGGTTCTAGGAAAGTGTCTCTGAAAGACAAGCTGAAAAGCTAGTTTTAGGGCTTGGCTTACTCCTTAGGTCGCCACATTCAGAAGACAAGAAGCTGGGGAATCAAAAGAACAGGCAGCATTGAGCTTCCAAAGTGAGCTGTCTACTGTGGAAAAGACTGAAAGTTCATAAATGCACTTAAGTGGAAGGACGCCCAGATTTACAACTTTCAATTGCCTAATTCTTTTAATGAACATATATATTAAACCAACACTACCTTTCCTCCCTAACATTACTATGCTCTTATTTTTCTGAATCTCGTTTAAGAAGAGCCGGGCGATGGTGGCGCACGCCTTTAATCCCAGCACTCGGGAGGCAGAGGCAGGCGGATCTCTGTGAGTTCAAGACCAGCCTGGTCTACAGAGCTAGTTCCAGGACAGGCTCCAAAAGCCACAGAGAAACCCTGTCTCGAAAAACCAAAAAAAAAAAAAAAAAAAAAAAGAAATTCTGAAAAGCAAGTTTTTAATTCTCATAAATATCAACTGTTACACAAAAAGATAATAGAGAGACCTCAAATCCCTTCCCAGATTGATCCCCTTAACAAATATTAGAGCATTTATGTGTTTTCATTTGTTTGCAAAAATGTATCAGCTAAATCCACGACAAGAATATTCCAAAGACAAGTAAAAAATCCAAGAGCATCCTGAGTGGGCAGTTGAGAAGGCCACTGCCAAGCTTTCACGGCCTGAGTCCATTTCCCGGGTCCCTAAGATGCAGCTTGTTGTGCCATAATGATCTATCTGTCAGTTTAATTTAGAGAAAATCACGGAGTTAGGAATACAACATAAAGTCACAACAAAAAGCAGTGTGTGTCAGAATAAAACATTAAAACACCAACTGAAGGATCAATGAAAGAAAGCTATAACGCCCCGAATGATGTTGTTCTGGTGGACATGTTCAGTTTTTCACAAGTCCTTCCATTCATATTTGTGAAGCACACAGAGGACACAGATACTCAGTCATTAAAATCGAGTGCCTCTAGACAAATCTCCACCCAGGATAACAGGATCTACTTATTCTGGCTTTTAAGAAATGTTTAGCTCCAAAGTAAAGGTTCCCAAGCTCTGAAAACCATCAACAATTTTCACAATGTTTTGTTTGTAACCACTGACTCTCAGACAAATCTGGCGAAACCCGAATTAAAGGAGTCAGTGTGTGCACCAGACACTTGGGTGAGGAAGTGGAATATTGGGGCATGAGTCACTGGGCGGCGATGATGACAGACAAGGCATGGTCCGGGGAAACCACACCCTTGCAGTTCCTAACTTGTGAGTGACTAGTAATTTCCATGTTTCTTTTTAACCAAATCTCCAAATCTTATGATTCAATCTTTCTTTAAAATTAATAAAAGGCAGAATCATAAATTTTCAACACAATTATTAGAAACATTCCCCTGGGTGCTGCCGAGCTTGAGGACATGCGTTCCAACCCTGAAAAGCACATGCTTGAAAAGAACTGATTCTGACCTGCACACACGTGGTAGCGTATGTTTCCCCCATAAACAAACAAATCGATTATAAGTTTTAAACATCACCTATAATCCTAGGAGTATATGGAAAACAATGAAAGCAGGCAATTGTAGAAATAATTCTAAGTGATAAAAGAGTAATTTTACATCCTCTGAACATCTATGATTTAACTATTGTTTATTTTTATAATCAATCATCACCAGGGTTGTATCATAATAAAGGGTATTACTACAGGATAATAAATTTGGTTAACTAGAATGCAAATAAAACTTTTTAAAAGATCCGGAAATCTTCTGGGGTAGAGAATAGGACTTTTTCCTCCGGCCAGCAAAGTGCTTCAACAGCTAAAGAAAGGCACTTGGTCAGGCAAGTCCAACAACGTGAGTTTAATTCCCAGTTACTACAATGAAAGGAGAAAAGCAACCCCTGAAAGTTGTCCTCTGACCACACACACACTCACACACACACACACACACACACACACTCTCACACACTCACACACACATACACACTCACACACACACACACTCACATACACACACACACCCTGCTACACGCAGGCCTACATTCACACAGCATAGGAAGAACAGAGGTTAATGATATGGTATAACACTGACCCAAGTTCTGAAAAAGCCGTGACGAATATTCTTTACTATGATGAAGAAAATGAATAGTGGAGAATCTGGCTCTATGAAGTAACTACTAAAGAAAAAATATTCACAGTCATAATTCAAACAAAACCAAGTAAACACTATCAGCAAGGGATAACGTGACCACAGCATTTGTGAGTAAAACAGAACTTAACATGCTAAGGACAAGAAAGGGGATGTGTGGCTTAAGTACTGGGTTACAACAGTGCTTAATTAGAAATTATAACCTGAGTTTCAAGAGAGTTGATAATAAAAAGTCTGGAACTCAGTAGCAAAACCAATGTGTTCACGTGTTACGCTGCCTATTTGATCACCTAGAGAAACTAAATAACTTGAAGAAACCAAGAACCCAGCATAACGGAAAATAGATACGCAACGAGAAGACTGGAGTGGAAGGAGGAGCCTTAGAATCCAGGTAAGCAGACCTCTGATGGCCTAGTGTGTAAATTTCACAGCTGAGCCTGGGCATTAACTAAGCATCAAATACCTTACACACTTAAGATACAGACCATGTTTACTCTTGATTGGTTCCTCTCCCCTGGCCCTCCTAATTCTTCTGGATAATTTACTGCTACAGCAAATTGGACGAAATAGGATTATGGGCACTAAAACCCGGGTGCCAGATCCAGTGGAAACCCAGACACGCGGGAGGAGGCAGGCAGGGGCTGTCGATGAGATATCACGGCAGGGTGAGGAAGCTGAAGCCCTGACGAGGAGGAGGCAGTCTCTGCACACAGAGCGGAAAACGGCCGAACACGGGGTACTGATGTCCCAAATGCCTGAAAATGCTTCTATCTGCGCAGAAATCTATCTTGAGAATCACTGAATACATAACTATAGTTTTCGAGGCCTTGGAGACACAGCTTAGTAGTAGAGTACTTGCTTGGTATGCACACGGCCTTGGGTTCAATTCCCAGTAAAACACACACACACACATACACAAAAACGCATGGCGTTTTTAAAGGTCATTTAGTAAAATCAGAGTATTTTGGTATATTACATTAAAACAGGAACTTTTTTAAAAAAAATAAAATATCCTAAATTGGTTTGGAAAAGGTCAGGGTCTTAAGAGGGTCATTGTAAGGTTTTGGTTTTTTAAGCTTTTTGCTTGCTTGCTTTTGTTCTATTTGGTTTTTGAGACAGTCTCCTTGGAGAGTCTAGAACTCACTATGTAGAGCAGGCTAGTCTTGAACTCATTGAGATTCACCTGCCTCTGCCACCCCATTTCTGGGATTAAAGGAATTCACTACTACACCCAGCAGAAATTGACATGTATTACTTTAATGATTATGATAAGACATTTAGGAAAACCAAGAGGAAAACAATAGTTAATTGGTGTGGGAAGTCCTTCTGCCTATGCGTTGCTTTTATTGGTTAATGAATAAAGAAACTACTTTGACTTATAGCAAGGCAGAACTTAGCTAGGCAGGGAAAACTAAACTGAATGCTGGGAGAACGAAAGTAGAGTCAGTGAGAAGCCATGTACCCCGGCCAGAGACAGACGCCAGATGGAATCTTGCCAACAAGCCACAGCTACGTGGTGATATACAGATTAATGGAGATGGGTTAGTTCAGGATATAAGAGCTAGCTAAAAATATGCTTAAGCTATTGGCCAAGCAGTGATTCAAATGATAGAGTTTCTGTGAGATTATTTCAGGTCCGAGCAGCCAGGAACAAACAAGAGACCTCCTACTACAGTTAATAATCTCAAGAACCAACTAAGTGTCACACTGGGACTGAGCAGAGTGGTTTTATATACATTTTCATATCAGTACTGAGAGTAGAAGGAGCAAGCAGTAAAGACAGCAGCTACAAATGCTGTGTAAATGCAGTGGAACTGAGAGAGCCACCATGTACCCGGGAAGCCAAAGAGAACCTTCCAGCCTCTGTAACAATGGTTACCACATGAGAGGGAAAAGTACCCATGATGAGAAGTTACACTGTGTCCTTTTAAGTCCCACATTAACTCTAATATGTAAGGCTGATATGTAAGGACGTGATGAATTCAACGTTAAACTTGAAGGCATGCACCTAGTTGAGTCTG
This sequence comes from Microtus oregoni, assembly GCF_018167655.1. Lineage (NCBI taxonomy): Eukaryota > Metazoa > Chordata > Mammalia > Rodentia > Cricetidae > Microtus > Microtus oregoni. The sequence goes on along the minus strand of NW_024543077.1, from coordinate 6,329,173 downwards.
TACCTGGCTCTTTCCCACTTCAGTAAATGCCACCAAGCACTAGGCATGGACTGAGGTCTTGTGTATTCTGAAAGTGACTCCCACACACCAGGTCCCTGTTACTTGATCCTGCCTACTCCCCTCCCCATAAGGATCCAAGGCCAGACATCTAACTCCAGCTGAGCCAAGCAGGCAGCCTCTTCCTCAGAAAGGTCAGAGAAAAGCATGACTAACAGAAAGAAACAAAGCTAGCATTCCGAGCTCAGAAGAAGCGTTTGTAACAGTGCTGGAAGAGGCCATCTGGGCTGACTGGAGCTGACCTTTCCTTCTAGAGTCTAGGATGTCCGGGTGGCAGTCCACATGTGTTGTGGACAGGAGCACAGCGCAGCACTGTGTTTTCCTGGCCCGACTTTAAAGAGAGCTCGCTGTTCATGGAAACCCACACCATCCTGCATAATTTACACGGACTGTTTACTTTCCAGCTTGCTGGTACATGGGGCATGCTCTCAGTGGGACTATTGATTTTAAGATGCTGTCAGATTAATAACCTTCTGTAAGAAGTCATCCGAGCAAAGGTAATTGAATTTCTACTTTTCTACTTACACTAATCTTGGATCATGATTTGTGAAGACCCTACTAGTGAGAACAGGAAAGATCTAGTAATCTATTAATAGTAAGGAAGCAGTTCAAAAGTATCAGAGGGTCAAAATACAACAAGTTCTAACAAACCTACCATACTAATTCTTTTTTTTAAAAAAAAAATCTTTTAGCAAACTAGACAAGTAGGAGTTTCTTTTTTTTAAACATTTATTTATTTATTATGTGTACAGCATTCCTTCCATGTGTACCTGCAAGCCAGAAGGGGGCGCCAGGTCTCATTATAGATGGTTGTGAGCCACCATGTGGTTGCTGGGAATTGAACTCAGGACCTCTGGAAGAACAGTCAGTACTCTTAACCACTGAGCCATCTCTCCAGCCCCCATCCTAATTCTTGTAATGATGTTTTTAAAACCAAATTAACACTACTCAATTGCTAATCATTTATATTTTTGATAAGTGTAATTTAAATTACCAGAGTCGAAATCATTAAAAGTTATTTAAATTATTAAATTATTTAAAATAGCATTCAAAAGCTATACATTACTTAAAAATAAAGTTTGGTCTTAAAAACTAAAGATGATTTTCTTTAGTTTTAAATAAGTGAACCACAGTAAAAGACCAAATACAAACTGTACTTCATCTTTATCTTATCACTTAATATTGTGGAAAATCTCAAAAACCCATGAATTTTATTACCCCATCTAGTATAAGAAAAAAATTCATAAACATTAGTGAAAATTCTCTAAGCTGTGTACACAGTTAAACATTAACCCAAATAACCTATCAGTAAGTAACAACACTTCTGGTAGATTCAACAAAACAGCCATGCAGTGCTGACATCTGGTCAACAAAGTACCATATATTAGACCACTTAAGTCATACACGAACCATAAGATCACAAGGGCACTGAAAAACCCCTCATCACCTATGACCTTGGAGCCACCACAGAGCCAACAACCCACCTCTCCTGTTTGTGGTGACATCAACCCAGATCCATACAAACTTCCTGCGCTACCAGCCACGTAAAAGAACAGCACCTACAGTTATGGACAGACAGCACCTAATGCCTGCTAAGTGCCAAGTGTGCTAATATGTGTGCGGTGTGTGTACCTGTGCACAGATTACCCAGAGAGCCTCGCAAACTGGTGTTCCCCATCCCAGCTACACTGAGAGGCCACACTGGATGACGGCCTGATCCACACCACATCTGCTTCATCCAGGTACACTCCGACATTAACAAAGGATGCATTCCGAGAAAGCATCCCTGCTGCTCAGCAGAAACAATACGTTTAATTTAAAACCACTGCTGGGCTGGTGAGATGGCCTTGGAAGACCACCAAAGTGAGCTGCATCCCTGGAACTGACTGTGGAGGCCAAGCATGCCACTCGCAAAAGTTGTCCTCCGTGCACACACACACACCTGCAGTTTTACACAATAAATCAAATTTGTAAAAACTCACATAGAACTAGAGTTGCGTTAGTAAACAGTAGCTGCTGCTACTAGTTATTTCGCATTTGCTACTTCTTGGTAGCGGTCCAAGTACGGAATGGGCCACAAAAGGACACACCCACAACCGTGGCCAAGTCAGAGAGAAGTGGGGACGTGGCAACTGTGGTTGCAGAGTCACTCTGGAAGCGGGGGACAGGGCGACAGAGGCTCTGCTTGCACCTACTGCTAGGTTTCCGGGAACCTTCCTATCCAGACTAGAAGCCAGCAACGAGGCCAGCAAATGCGCTTTGGCGGCGTGGCACACAGCTAAGTAGTCAGGAAGCTCCGCTGTCCAGAGTCGCACACACCCACCCAAGCGCTATGCTGGGATGATGGGATCAAAACACTTAATTTTATTTCAACAGTGATCCAACAGTTCAGGCAGTGTTATTTTGACGGGGGCCAGTTACACGGAATCTCTGCAGCGGGCGCGAGGCTAGACGTGACCGAGGTGAAAGACTGTGAGAACCACTTCCACCGTGGACACTAATCCCAGCAACAACCTTCAAGCACTTTACCTCGTCTAAAGAAAACAGAACAGACCAGCTCGAGAAGACTTGAGACAGCAAATGACAGAAGCAGACTCAAAAACAAGACAGCATCCAACTCCAAAGGGACCTTGGCTTTCGTTTGTTTTGCATTCTTTCCTGTTCGACTTTTAAGTTGCAAATAGGACCTATCTTCCTATGAGATAAAAATTCTAATTGTTGCTGGGCAATGGTGGCACACGCCTTTAATCCCAGCACTTGGGAGGCAGAGGCAGGCGGATCTCTGTGAGTTCGAGACCAGCCTGGTCTACATGAGCTAGTTCCAGGACAGGCTCCAAAACCACAGAGAAACCCTGTCTCGAAAAACCAAAAAAAAAAAAAAAAAATCTAATTGTTCATACAAACATAAAAAGTAATAAATATTATTTTCATATTATAGTATGATAGTTGATACAGTAATCATGTAATTATCTTTTATCTTTGGTTATGTCCAAGTGTACGTAAATATATTAAAGATCTCAGAGAGTGAGTTAGAATTTTCCCCACCCGCAAACACACCTCATCAATGCTCTCACTTTAAAGACTGGGACACTGGGCTGGAAGGTGGTGGCAAACGCCATTAATCCCAGCACTGAGAAGCAGAGACAAACGGATCTCAGTGAGTTCAATGCCAGCCTGGTCCACAGAGTGGATTCCAGACAGCCAGTGATACACAGAGAAACCCTGTCTTGAAAAATAAAACAAACCAAAGAAAGATTAGGATCCTGCCTGTGAGGAAGACTGGGGCACACGCCAGAATCTGGACTCCATTGAGCGTATCTGCCCATCACCTGCCATTATCTCCTTTACATTTGTAATGGAATAAGACATGTTATTTTAACATGGATCCAAATATCCAAGAAATGTTATTTTGATGGAATCTAGTTACACACAATTTCTGCAACTGGACATGGTTTTTACACAAGGCTAGACATAACTGAAGTTTTCTGTCTCCTATGTGCAAAAATTTTCAAGTCTAATTTGTAACAACTTCCATGCATGTAGTTTAAAGTGAATAATAACAAATATATAGCACAGCCAATTCCTCTACGGTAACGTTTATTTTCTCAACTGGGGTAAACTATCATTTGTAATACATAATGTTTAATTATTTCAAGTCATTTGGAAAACAGAGCCTATAAATACCTAAGTTATTACATCAGTATGGAGATTCTGATAATGTCCTATACGTACAGCAAAGGCGGGGAGCAGTGTTGTGGGTACAGAGGGGAAGCCTACTAGAGTCAAAACATCTTGGGAAACCGTTTGCTTTTGTTTCCCTAGAATACGCAGAATACGTAGCCATTTGGATTTAGAGATTTCAGTTAAGAACACTTGTTGTGCTATTTTATTTAAAGAAATTTATTTGAAATATAACTATTTTTTTTTTTTGAGGCAGGGTTTCTCTGTAGCTTTGGGGGCTGTCCTGGAACTTGCTCTTATAGACCAGGTTGGCCCTAAACTCACAGCGATCCACCTGCCTCTGCCTCCTGAGTGCTGGGAGTAAAGGTGTGCGCCACCACTGCCCATCAAAATACGACTACTTATGGAGCTGTTTAAATGAAACATGACATATGTTGTGGTTTGAATGTGAGCCTCCAATCCATGTGCTGGCATGGAGATCTGCCATGACTCTGGCAACCCAGTGCTGAAACCTAGAGAGGCAGGGCCTGGTAGAAGGTCTCAGATGAGTGGGGACAAGGCCTTCCACAGGGAGCAAACTACTTCTCACTGGAGGATGGACTGACCCCAGGAGGGGAGATGATTACAAAGAGCAAGGCTGGCTCCTGACTCTCCGGCTTCTTGTCTGCCTGCCTCACCTCCTTCTCCCCAAACTCCCATCAGGCAGGCTGTGACAGGGTAGCCAGCATCCTACTAGACAGGAGCGTCCTCCCATCAGGAAGGCTGTGATGGGGTAGCCAGCATCCTACTAGACAGGAGCGTCCTCCCATCAGGAAGGCTGTGACAGGGTAGCCAGCATCCTACTAGACAGGAGCGTCCTCCCATCAGGAAGGCTGTGACAGGGTAGCCAGCATCCTACTAGACAGGAGCGTCCTCCCATCAGGAAGGCTGTGACAGGGTAGCCAGCATCCTTACTATACAGGAGCGTCCTCCCATCAGGAAGGCTGTGACAGGGTAGCCAGCATCCTACTAGACAGGAGCATCCTCCCATCAGGCAGGCTGTGACAGGGTAGCCAGCATCCTACTAGACAGGAGCGTCCTCCCATCAGGAAGGCTGTGACAGGGTAGCCAGCATCCTTACTATACAGGAGCATCCTCCCATCAGGCAGGCTGTGACGGGGTAGCCAGCATCCTACTAGACAGGAGCATCCTCCCATCAGGAAGGCTGTGACAGGGTAGCCAGCATCCTACTAGACAGGAGCATCCTCCCATCAGGCAGACTGTGACGGGGTAGCCAGCATCCTACTAGACAGGAGCATCCTCCCATCAGGCAGGCTGTGACGGGGTAGCCAGCATCCTACTAGACAGGAGCGTCCTCCCATCAGGCAGGTTGTGACAGGGTAGCCAGCATCCTACTAGACAGGAGCGTCCTCCCATCAGGCAGGCTGTGACGGGGTAGCCAGCATCCTACTAGACAGGAGCGTCCTCCCATCAGGAAGGCTGTGACAGGGTAGCCAGCATCCTACTAGACAGGAGCGTCCTCCCATCAGGAAGGCTGTGACAGGGTAGCCAGCATCCTTACTATACAGGAGCATCCTCCCATCAGGCAGGCTGTGACGGGGTAGCCAGCATCCTACTAGACAGGAGCATCCTCCCATCAGGAAGGCTGTGACAGGGTAGCCAGCATCCTACTAGACAGGAGCATCCTCCCATCAGGCAGGCTGTGACGGGGTAGCCAGCATCCTACTAGACAGGAGCATCCTCCCATCAGGCAGGCTGTGACGGGGTAGCCAGCATCCTACTAGACAGGAGCATCCTCCCATCAGGCAGGCTGTGACAGGGTAGCCAGCATCCTACTAGACAGGAGCGTCCTCCCATCAGGCAGGCTGTGACGGGGTAGCCAGCATCCTACTAGACAGGAGCATCCTCCCATCAGGAAGGCTGTGACAGGGTAGCCAGCATCCTACTAGACAGGAGCATCCTCCCATCAGGAAGGCTGTGACAGGGTAGCCAGCATCCTACTAGACAGGAGCGTCCTCCCATCAGGAAGGCTGTGACGGGGTAGCCAGCATCCTACTAGACAGGAGCATCCTCCCATCAGGAAGGCTGTGACAGGGTAGCCAGCATCCTACTAGACAGGAGCATCCTCCCATAAGGAAGGCTGTGACAGGGTAGCCAGCATCCTACTAGACAGGAGCATCCTCCCATCAGGCAGGCTGTGACGGGGTAGCCAGCATCCTACTAGACAGGAGCATCCTCCCATCAGGCAGGCTGTGACGGGGTAGCCAGCATCCTACTAGACAGGAGCATCCTCCCATCAGGCAGGCTGTGATGGGGTAGCCAGCATCCGTACTAGACAGGAGCGTCCTCCCATCAGGCAGGCTGTGATGGGGTAGCCAGCATCCATACTAAACAGGAGCGTCCTCCCATCAGGCAGGCTGTGACAGGGTAGCCAGCATCCTACTAGACAGGAGCATCCTCCCATCAGGCAGGCTGTGACAGGGTAGCCAGCATCCTTACTATACAGGAGCGTCCTCCCATCAGGCAGGCTGTGACAGGGTAGCCAGCATCCTACTAGACAGGAGCGTCCTCCCATCAGGCAGGCTGTGACGGGTAGCCAGCATCCTACTAGACAGGAGCGTCCTCCCATCAGGCAGGCTGTGACAGGGTAGCCAGCATCCTTACCAGACAGGAGCAGGTGCTGGTGTTGTGCTCCCGCCTTCTAGAGCTCTGAGTTGAACAAGCTTCTTCACAGTATACATAGCTCAGTCTTGGCTATTTTGTAGAAATTTAAAAAGCGGCCTAAGACAGATGCCATAGAACAGATCTGTGTCCCAGGTCTATACAGCTGCACAACCGTCTCCACATTTTAACTAAGAAACCTTCCTTACCATAACGACTCTCGAAACTCACTTGTAGTTACTGCTCACTCCTACTTCCGGCACGGACCGCTTAGTCAATCCTTGTCTGTAGATTTGCATACTTGTCTCTCATTTGCAATTCATATTAGATATGAAATTACAGCATAGGTCTTAGTGTGCTGTCTAGAGCTTCATCCATGTTGGAACATGTTGAGGACTCTGCTCTTTCGTGTTGCCATTACAAAATGCTGCTTTCCTAGGAGGTGCTGCCTTCGAAGCTAACGACAACAGTAATTTACAGCAGAAAACATTTCAAACTACTTGTTTAGATAAAGAATTAAGCAACTACACCATCTACTTGAAATATATTCACTTTAAATGCTGAGATTTGTTTTTAATCAGATTCTTATGAATAACTGTTATTATTTTGTATTCATAATTACAACTTCATGTTCAATTTTTTTTACTTTTGCATATAAAAGACTCCCTGCCATCCTGAAGGTTATGTTACATAGGTTGGAGAGAGTGTGTCTGCTAACATGGCCATGTGCACCCATAGCATGTTATTAAATAGGGAGCACCGGGATGACTTGCTGCCCGAGAGTAACGTAGAGAGTTCTACTAACGCTGTGAGTTCCTTCAACAGGAATTCACCAATTTAGTAAAACACAAAACAAAAAGACACATGCACAGAAGAACTGAGCAGAAGTTTTACTGATTCAGGCTGTAAATAAATATTCACTTCATTATACTCAGAAACTATCTGCAATTATAACACACAGTAATCCTAAAACTTAACCATTATTTTACTTTTTACAGGATCCTATAGAAATAACATTGTCCTCATGCCAGCTGGAAGTTAATTTTAAAAAAACAATGTCCCTTCTCCCAACAAAGTTTGTCCTCAGGACTAGGGACATTATCAGGGATTGGTTAGAAGTGGTAGAGGGTTGGGGTGGAAATGAAGTAGGCTCAGAAATCTCTCTTGAAAAAAAAAGGGGGGGAATTGATGGGATGGTATAATAGGTAGATTAGTGTGAGCTTACTCATACTAATAATAATAGTAATAGTGAAATTATTCATGAGATATTATTTATAGGCAATTTACATTGACATAGATTCTTCTGTATTGAAACAAATTAAAATTATATTTGTTATATTGAATATACTCCTATTTCTGTTTATATTATTTGTACACCTATGCAAAATAATTTTCTCAAATTGTATGCATGCATGTTTCTACCTCTGCTTAAGACATTTTGTATACTGATACAATTTTAAGATATATTTATCATATTGCATTATACATATCTACCTCTGATCAAAATACTTATACATTCTTTACATTTTGAGGTCATTTTCCTAATTTGCTGTACATTTGTTTAAAGATTATTTAATTTTTTAATATAAAGACTTAGTCTTTAAGTATATAGATACTAAGAACTACAGTCATCCATGTTTGTCACACTTATAGTTAGACTAAATCAGGTTCTTTAGATGCATAGAGACTGTATTCCACATAGACAGGTAATCTTTATACACTTCAAAGAACTGTAGAATATGGCATTTAAATAACTTAAGAGTTTGTTGACATTAGACACTACTGCTCCAAGTGGAGTGTCTATTCCCAAGAGAATGTTGGACACCAAAGACACTCCACTTGGAGCTTGTTTTCCTCTTGGCAAAACTGGCCTTTGGGCAAGGAACTGCCCCTGCCTCGACCACTGACAAAATGCATGGTGTCCAGACTGGACAAGTAGGATTCAAGCAAAAAGACTGCCAGATCTTGCCAAGACAGGGTAAGATAGTTTTTCAAATTTTCCTGCCTCTGAAAATGGTCTTTCAGATATTCTAGGCCTTAGCCAAAGTTGGTTGCCCCAATGCTGCACATGAGACGTTGGGTGATTGCCCAGGTCATTTCTTGTTCCTTTTGGTAGTTGCTTGATTGTACTTCCTATTTACTCAAGTAATACTGCCCTTCTTAGGTCTTGGATGGGGTTGAAGCCTAGATATGCAGAATTATTTTTCTCATGACTTTGCCAAGACATTTTTACTATAAGACTTAGACTCCTTATGATAGGATGATTATTGAAACATTGCGTATATGTTTTTTGTTTGATGTTGATCAAGCGGGTTGTAAATCTAATTTTTATGTATGTTTTTGTCTCATCTTTTTCCCTGTACAATACTTGATATTTGTTCTTACTGTATATAGTTTTTTTATTAGGCTTAGAGCTCTCTTATTTAGACAAAAGGGGGAGGTACTGTGGGAACTCCTTCAGCCAATGGCCTTTACAATACCGGCCCACTTTGGGAGTGGTCTTATGTACCATAAATGCAGACAAAACGAGTGTGGGGTCTCTTGGCTGCTGGATTCAGTTCCAGTTCCCAGCACATGCAGAGGCCTGCAGATTGCTACCCTTTCTATGAGTTTATCCCTAAATAAATAAACAAACCTTTCTATACTCCATTCTGGGCTATTCTAGATCTCTTTTGTACACCAACACCTAGGGACTATGGACAATGAAATTTTCTAGTCAAGTTAAAACTCTTCCAACAGTGAGAAAAGTCTTGAGTTGAAAACCCAACTTATCCCAGTTCTCTAGAGAAAAAGAAGTGTCCAGGTTGGCCTCCATAACGCACATATGTTCTGTGTGGTAGAGGAACGCCAACTCTAGAGACGCTCAGAAGAAAAAAGCAGCAGACACACACATCTGGTGGTTCTCTGGATCTGGGATTCAGTCAACACTGGGGTAAGTCTAACCCTTCTGCATGTTTTACCTTTAAGCCAATACAATGTCCCCCTCTCAAAATAATTTGCGTTGCATTAGTTTTACCAAAAAAGCTTAAACTGACACAAGAAAGATCATGTAAAAGATAAACAGCAATCATTTGGGGACTTGACAACGGAGACTAATTTGTTTGTTTGTTTGGGTTTTTTGATTTTGTTTTTCAAGACAGGGTTTCTCTGTAGCTTTGGTGCTTGTCATGGAACTCGCTCTTGTAGACCAGGCTGGCCTCAAACTCACAGAGATCTGCCTGCCTCTGCCTCCCAAGTGCTGGGATTAAAGGTGTGCGCCACCACCGCCCAGTTGAGACTTAACGTTCTTAACCATCTGTATGGTGCTCTACAAGGGACCACTCTGAATCTCCCTATAATCACACTTACATACACACAGGAAACAGTGCCTTGTACACACACAAGGCACATTTACACATCCTGACTTAACTAAGAAAGGAGAAGATTTAAAGTTCCCAACTACTTATAATTAACACCAGATGTCAGTCAAGTTCATGTTACTTAGAGTAGTTTAAGTTAATAGATGAATCCTCCTCTTGACTAACATTAAAAGCCACAGAGCATTCATCTGCTGGACTTGGGATGGCTTAGTAGTTAAAAGTGTATGCTGAGTTTGCAGAACCAAAGCTGGGTTCCTAGTACCCGCATCAAGTCACTGAAAATATGTAAATGTGGATTTGCTTAATTTCCTACTTCTGGTTTCTGTGAGAATTTTATGTTTAAACTGATGAGAGCTTTAAAAGCAAAGGAGAAGCTAACCCAGAACCAGAGAGTGCACTGAATTTACATGTCAGCGTCAGTGCTTCCCATGAAGACCTCTGTATGGAAATGTGATACTACTATACACGCGTCTATCTGTGCAATACGTCACCATGAATCAACCAACATATCCCCAAAACAGACTGCACTCTCAGATTTGTCTCATCTTTAAGATGTTTTAATTATCACATCACCAATTCAAAAAATTTAAAATGTGACTGGTTTTCTTCACACACAAAAGGCTTAAATATATAATTATATGTTTAACAAAAAAAATTGAAGACTAATGCATCATCGTTTTTAAGGAGTGTAAATGTGGCTAAATGGTTGAATATTTGCCTTATAAGTACAAAGCAATAATGGGTTCAATAATGGGTATTCCCAAGAATCAAAAGAAATGTTTTAATGTGTAATAACAAATATAATTCACCAAAAAAACTAAAAAAATAAAAAACTAGGGCTTACAAAAAAGTAAGTTCATATATATATATATATATATATATATATATATATTATGTGTACAATATTCTGTTTGTGTGTATGCCCGCAGGCCAGATGACAGCACCAGACCCCATTACAAATGGTTATGAGCCACCACGTGGTTGCTGGGAATTGAACTCAGAACCTTTGGAAGAGCAGGCAATGCCCTTAACCTCTGAGCCATCTCTCTAGCCCCAAAAAAGTAAGTTCTAACAAACAAGCTTTTAGTTTTAAAAAAAGCAATAAATTTGGAATATTGTTATATAATTCTACTTATACATATAACCCTGGAGAGTTGACATAGTTCATAACTGGCAGTGATTAATCTAGCTACTTTGCTCTCTTAGGGCAAAAATTAGAGGCCAATTAGTATAAGCACCATTTTTCTAATTTACTTAAGGAAAATATAAAGAAAACGAAATTCACAGTAACATAATCCTCCTCTTTCAGTTAAAATCCCCAAAACCTATTTAGTCTTTACTTTAGGCAGTAGCTGGCTTAAATCGATAGCATAAAATACATACCAATTTGTGGAATTCAAACGCTTAAAAAAATGAAAAGCTCTGACCATCAACTCACCTTCTTTTGATACCAGACTATAGCATCTGTGACTTTGGACGCCATTTATTCCACTGAGATTACACAGTCGTCATTTTAAGCTGTACAGAGAGAAAACATGGAAATGACTTTATTCCCACTCTCCAGGAGTTAACAGCACACAGAGCACTCTGGCTATTTGTAAAACACCCTCCCCACGCCTGTTTCAGCAACACATCCTCTCGAGTAAACAAAAACCACATGTCATGATAAAGAAGTTGCTTTCGGATGGATATAGTAATTAACTATTCTTAGAAAAATAAATCTTTTAAATAAATTTCAGAATATTTCTGGCTATGCTGGAAATTTTATCCTTATAAACTAATATATAATAGAAACTAACAGGTCAGTTTTTCTCTGGTTCCTGTCAAGAAGCTGGTGTCAATTACTGTTGCTAACACATGGCTTGAGAGAAATGACAGAATTTGGAATCGTGTATTTTTATAATAAACAAAATCAAACTCACATCAACAAGACAAGCAGATTAAATGTTAAGTCAGTTTTAGGAACAGAAATAGTAAGAACATGTCAGATATCACAGTTTGAGGATAATGAGAAATTTACCATCTACCTTACAGTCACCTCAGACAGACAGTTTACCATCTACCTTACAGTCACCTCAGACAGTTTACCATCTACCTTACCGTCACCTCAGACAGTTTACCATCTACCTTACCGTCACCTCAGACAGCAGTTTCACAGCCCTACAACGATTTTCAGACCGACAGCGGTTAACACCAAGATACTTTCCTGGTCATAAGAGAGCAATGCTAAAGATACCACCTCTGACTATGTGGTAAGACAACAGATTCTGGGCAGAGCACTCACTACAACCCAGCATCCTCAAAGACAACCACCACCACCCCAGCACTTCTGGGAAATCAGTGAGAAAGTGCCCTACCTAGCCCATCCTACCACGTGCAGCAGACCCACAGCTGGAGAAATGCTAGCTAGCCTGTCAGGGTAATCACAACATCACAAATGTCACATGCCACTCTTGGGAGCACGCAGGCTTCTTGAAGATGTCAGGATTCAAATATAACAAAACTATTAGTTCAAATGTGAGGTAATAACCTCTAATGTTTAAAGCACAATTTACTTAATGCTTGTATTCTTGACAGCTGCACACAAAATTATTCATTTCCTTTCCTAATGAATCAATGATTACATTTACACTGGGCAAATCCAGGCAAAGTCTATTTTGAAATTATTGTCAAATCACCAAACATATGGAAAGAGGGCTCACAAAACCAAGGGATCTGATTCAAATACTGGCTCCAACATCCACTATTTAATACTGGAAAAGTTGATTAAGTTCTTTAAACCATGTTTCCCTTCATGTATAAAGGAGGAATTAGCCATTACAAATGATACACATAAGATACCTATCACAGAACTCAACAGACAGTACATGCCAATTTTATGAACTTTTCTACTTAAAAATTCTTAAATCTATTAAGAAGAAAATACTTAACGCTTCCTTTTGTGTGGAAAACAATTGAGTAAAAGAATAACAATAGCTGCCTGATTATCGTAAGATCACAACGTCTCAACTGCATACATGAGATTCAGAGATGCACAAGTTCCCTCTGAAGTTACGTTCATTTCTCTCACCACACAAACTTCTCACACATAAGTAACAACACTGAGGGCCAGCAGGAGGCTCGGCTGCCAGGGACATCAACCTGAGCCCCAGGGTCCACACAATGGAAGGAGAGGATGGATTCTGATGTCAACATGTGCGCCATGCTACACACATGCCCACACGCAATAAATAAATAAACATAAATAATAACCGGAGCCCCAGGGTCCACACGATGGAAGGAGAGGATGGATTCTGATGTCAACATGTGCGCCATGCCACACAACATGACCACAAGCAATAAATAAATAAACAAACAGAAATAATAAAGACAGTATTTAAACAAAACCAAGGGAAAATCCTTAGTATAAATGAGGACAACGTCTGCCTTGAATAAGATTTACAGAGTCAATCTCGCTTCCTGAAGCAAGGACCTCACGTTTTATTTTTATTTTTTTTTAAATTTATTTATTTATTAAGGATTTCTGCCTCCTCCCCGCCACTGCCTCCCATTTCCCTCCCCCTCCCCTGATCAAGTCCCCCTCCCTCATCTGCTCAAAGAGCAATCAGGGTTCCCTGACCTGTGGGAAGCCCAAGGACCGCCCACCTCTATTCAGGTCTAGTAAGGTGAGCATCCAAACTGCCTAGGCTCCCCCAAAGCCAATATGTGCAGTAGGATCAAAAACCCACTGCGGTTGTTCTTGAGTTCTCAGTATTTTTCATTGTGGAGAAAGGGGTACATTCACCCATTGCTGGTGGGAATGCAAACTTGTGCAACCACTCTGGAAAGCAGTGTGGCAGTTTCTCAGGAAATTCGGGATCAATCTACCCCTGGATCCAGCAATACCACTCTTGGGAATATACCCAAGAGAGGCCCTACCATACAACAAAAGTATATGCTCTACTATGTTCATAGCAGCATTGTTTGTAATAGCCAGAACCTGGAAACAACCTAGATGCCCTTCAACGGAAGAATGGATGAAGAAAGTATGGAATATATACATATTAGAGTATTACTCAGCAGTAAAAAACAAGGACTTCTTGAATTTTGCATACAAATGGACCTCACGTTTTATTCACTGGCGCTGAGTGTGTCCACGCACGGCACTGTTCGTGGGCGGGAGCCTACCTTCTCATGGGTGTGAACTAGAACTCAGGATGCCAGGCTTGTGTGCCAGCGGCTAGCCCGGCTCCAGCACTTCAGCAATAACCTTCCCATGACATTGAGGGGCTCAGGCCAATTCTTCACACAGGTCTGCCACACACTGAGACAGACTTCTGAATCAGACTTCTGACAAAGCACCCTCAACGACAAATGAATTTCAGACAAGTGAAACTTAGCAAAAGCAAAAAGACAACAGATGTCAAATTAGTAAACAAAAGTAATTAATACATAACAAATGATTTTCTGGGCAATTAAAGCATTTCCAGTGTTGATTCTATAACAGTCCAAGCTTATAGCTTATCATCTCTATTGTAACTGTTCGCGTTAAATAAAGTTTTGCTAATGATAAACTATATTCAAATGAATATACATGGGGCTAAAGAGAGACAGACTGATGGACGGGGAGTAGTAAAAGACTTACTGGACACCCTGAATAGAGACTCTGAAGCCTGTGTGGACGGGCTACATGTGTGTTCACACGCATACTAGAGGTCAACATCACGTATCTTCCTTGATCTTTTCTCTACTTATTTCTTTAAATACTGATTTATCTTCATGTTATGTGTATGAGTGTTTTGCTGGCTTGTACGTATGTGCACTGTGTGAGTGCCTAACGGCCACTGAGCCAGAAGAGGGGGCCATAGCCTAGAAAATGGCACTTGCTTTTATTTTTCAGGTTTTTTTTTTTTTTTTTGCTTTTGTTCGTTCTGTTTTCAGAGACAGCAGCTCTCTTGCCCTGGGTGTCCTGGAACTCAATAGGTAGAGCAGATGTTGAACTCACAGAGCTCCACCCCTCTGCCTCCCGAGTGCTGGAACTAAAGATGTTACCGCGATTCCTGTGGAACTGGGAATTAGCCACAGCTGTAAGCCACCACGTGCGCACTGAGAGCACCTGGGACGGTGCTCCTAATCACCGAGCCACCTCTCCACTTTGTTTTTGAGACTGTCTCTCAGTGAGCCTGAAATGCGCCCACTGGCCGGCCAGCCCCAAGCACTGGAGTTACAGAAATGCTCCTCCACGCGCAGCAGTAACATGGGTGCTGGGTTTACTCTCAGCTCCTCACGCTCGTGTGGCAAGTGCCGTTTCTCTGTCTGCCAGATGTTCTCCAATCAACTACAAGGATGGGTGTTACAGTAAGAATAAAAGCTACAGGGTTAACCGTAGGTAGACATTTCAGCTTTGCTATGGACAGTCTGTGCTAATTCTCGGTGATATGAGCTTAATCACCACATCTATCAAAATATCTGAAACTGTTCTTTAATGAGTAAACCTTCACATTTATGGGGCCAAAGGTTAGCTCGCAGCGAGAGAAGACGACTATAGAAGGGAAAGTGGGTGAAGGGTGCTTTTACTATCAACCTAATAATGACCAGGAGGAATATTCTTTGCACAGGTCTATGTTTTTAAAAAGCCGGATTTTTAACTACTCTCTGTGCTTCAAATCTCCATGAACTATTAATAAACACAATGTATTTTCCTCATTATTCCTGAACCAAGTCATGTTCTAGCATGCCTCACTGGGCTCAGAGAATAATTATTCCCACCTGACACTCTGTGCCTTTTATTCCCATTCTGGGCTTTTCTCCATTCATCATCTTCCTCCAAAATAAAGTCTTTCTACTGAGTGTTCACCCATTAGAAATAAATAAAGCGGGGGAGTTTGTCTCTCTGTTCACACCGAGGAGGAAGTGTGGCAACTAACATACAAACAACATAGCCGTACAGGTCACCTGACTTAAGGTAAACCCTTGGGAAAAGGGGGCCATGCTCTTCCTGGCATCTCCCTGGGCACCTATCACTGCCATGGCTGCAGAGGAGGGCTGGAGAAATGCCAATGACCAAGTGCGCACCGGGAGGGTTCTACATCAGATGGCACTGAGCCCTGTCTCCTCTTCAGTTACCAAGCTCTCTGCACCTGAGCTTGTCACCAGCGCTAACCCTGCAGCCCACAAAATAACAGACTAAACCAACAGCTCCAACCGTGTATGACTTTACTAACACACTAAAACTACTAGACCAATCTCCTTTAACTACGTGAGACTCAGTGTGGCACAAGATGGAATGTGTTCTGAAGACAATGTCCTGTAAATCTGCTCGGGTCCTGTGATCTCACCATCCTACCTTTTCTGTAACCTTTATCGCTCCCGTCTGTGTTGAGTGCACTGCCTGACTCTAACCTATCAGTCAACAGTGCCACACAATCCTCTCCCCTCCTCTCCTTTCCCCTCCCCTCCCCTCTCCACAATGTCATGTTTCTAAGCTTTTTTGCCTCAACACCAAAATTAGTATTTCCTCTTCCCAAAACAGAACCTCGTAAGCCGTCTCCTAATTCTACTTTACCCACAAATTTCCCCCCTCATCCCTCCACTCAAGACTTTCAAATGATCTTTGTCTGTGCTTCTATTACATGTTCACTTTTTCTGCACGTACTTATCTACCTATGACCCCAACCCCAGGCTTAAATATGTTGAGAAAAGTCCAGTGCCTTTAAGGAACCTAGGGCACAATGGTTCTTAACTCCTCTTCTGCTGCCACCGGCAACAGTTCCTCATGTGGTGACCTCCAACCATAAAACTGTTTTCTTGCTACTTCATAACTCTAATCTTGTTCTGTTATGAATCGTAGTGTAATGTCTGATATGTGACCCTTGTGAAAGGGTGGTTTGACCCCAGTGGAATCAAGGTTTAGGCCACTACCATACCAGCTCTTTGACTATATTAAACACAAGGGTTTATAAAGAAATTTAGAAGTTACCAACCGAAGCACCATCACAAATGAATGTGGACGAGACTCGAAACTGACTCATAGACCCCCCAAGGTGGACACAAGCACACACCTTTTAACATTAAAAGATATAAAATATAACAACTATGCCTGATTTACTGACATATAACTTAACCCACCAAAACAGGATAATCTGCAGACCTAAAAGGTGCAATAAAATGACTTGAACTAGAACCTCCCAAGCCTAGTCTAACTCCTCCCCTGCATGCTACACCTAACAGTTACCTCTGAAAAGACTAGTAAAACTAAAACCTCCCAAGCCTAGTCTAACTCCTCCCCTGCATGCTACACCTAAACAGTTACCTCTGAAAAGACTAGTAAACTAAAACCTCCCAAGCCTAGTCTAACTCCTCCCCTGCATGCTACACCTAACAGTTACCTCTGAAAAGACTAGTAAATACTAAGGCTCAAACACTTTTCTTCACCTTGGTTCTGAGGCTGGGGAAAGAAATAAAACACACGTTGACAGAAGGAATAAGGTGTGAGCACTATGGAATTCACTGGTGTGGTCTAGAAGTTGTTACAATTTCATTAACATTTCCATGGGAACCTCCATCAGCCAACGGCCTTTGGTCGGCTGGACCAGGTTGGGGCGTGACTTTTGGGGGCCCAGAGAAAGCCAGCTGACTCTCTTCTTCCCACACTCCACACCTTGAGGCTGGACCCCGTTCCTTTAATAAAGGAACACCTTAGAACACTCTTTCCGGAGTCAGCTTGGATTATTTGACTCGCGTTCCCCCCCACAGGTTCAGCTTCAATGTTTGTATGTTTTCACCTAGAATGAAGAGATCACATAGAAAGGTTGTAGAAAATACACTGTATGCTAAAAACTGCTCCAATTTTGGAATAGAAAATGAAATTAAAAAGTGATCTGAGAAACAGCTATCCATTCCATTCTCTATTTTGACAGTTCAAAAAAAGAAATGTTTAATTTTTAATTTCCGGAATGGAAGCAATGCAAAGTAGAGGATAACACCCATTCTAAGGGGAATCACGGGCAAGCGTGAACTCAGAGTAACAAAAACACCTGTGCTAGAGACAGCACTGTGGCACACCTTTAATTCCAACACCCCGCACACAGGTGGATCTCTGTGAGCTGAGGCCATCCTGGTCTACCAGACAGTCGAAACCCTATCTGGGTTTGGGGGTGGGGACTAACAAAATACTCAGACCTTTTCAAATTTTTCTTTATTATTGATTCATTCAGTGTACAGGAGTATTCTGTGTGCACGTGCTCTGTGGTGGTCTGAATGTAACTGGCCCCATAACCTCACAGGGAGTAGCACTATTATGAAGTATGGCTGTCCTGGAGTAGGTGTGACCTTGTTGGAGGACGCACGCCACTGTGGGACCGGGCTTTGAGGTTTCCTATGCCCGGGATACCAAGCAGTGTCTCAGCTGACTTCCTGTTGCCTACAAGATGTAGGATTCTCAGCTATTTCTCTAGGACCACATCAGTTTGCCTGTATCCACGCTTCCTGCAATGGTAATGGACCGAACCTCTCAAACGGTAAGGGAGCCCTCAGTTAAATGTTTTCCTTGTGAGAGTGGCCATAGTCATGATGTCTTCGCAGCACAGAAACCCGCTAAGACGTGCGCCATGTGTGTTGGGGATATTAGTTTAAGGTGTGGTGCTTTTGTGTATGCTGCCTTTGTTTAACTCTGTGAAGCTGTGATTCTTTGCCTGTCTAAAACACTTAATAAAGAGCTGAATGGCCAAGGGCAAGGCAGGAGCAAGGATAGGCAGGGCTGGCAGACAGAGTGTAAACAGAGGGAGAAACAAGGAGGAGGAGGAGCAAGGGGCCACCCGTGGAGTAAGGGTGAAAGTAAGACACGTGGAAGGAAAAAGCCCAGAGGCAAAAGGTAAACAGAAAAGCTGGCAAGAAACAAGCCAAGCTAAGGCCAGGCAATTATAACAAAGAATAAGATTCCTTGTGTGATTTGTGTGGGAGCTGGGTAGCGGATCCCTCAAAAACTCCAAAGAGCAGAACATCACACTACATGCATGTGGTCCAGGAGAGAACTTTGGAACCCTGGAACCAGAGTTACAGACAGCTGTGAGCTGCCAGGTAGTGCTGGGAACTGCATTCAGGTTCCCCGAAAAAGCTCTGAACGGCCGAGCCATCTTGCCATCCCGACAGCTGCGGTTCTATTATTACTCCGTTGGGCTTCCAGATGGGCCAGGAAAAGAGTTTACAGGTCCTTGAGAGTTAACTTTTTCTATTTTAGGCTTTCTGAATTTCAGCCTGTTCTCAAAAAACCCCGACTAGTCTTAGAATTCTTTGCTGTATTTTATTTCCAAGGCCTGGAAAGTCCTCCAAATACCCAATCACAATATGTGCGACTAAGTCTTTGTGTTTTGGTGGATGTGATACTTGGAAAACTCAACTATGGAGTATGATCCACTCAAGTGGTTTTACTACCGATTCACCCACAAGAAAGCATCAGCCAAGCTTGACCCAAATATACATATGATCTTATTGTCACCAACAGAAACATAACTAGGCTGGGTAGTAGTGGCGCACACCTTTAATCCAAGCACTCCAAAGGGAGAGGCAGGTGGATCTCTGTGTGTTCGAAGCCAGCCTGGTCTACAGAGTGAGTTCCAGGAGAGTCAGGGATACAAAGAAACCCTGTCTCAAAATGAGAAAGAGAGAAAGAAAGAGAGAGAGAGAGAGAGAGAGAGAGAGAGAGAGAAGCATTCCATGTAATTTATCCAATCAACCAAACTTCTTTTACTTGATTTTATCTAAACATTAAAAATTACTAACTATGCATCGTCATCAAAATGTCTGGATAAACAATCTAGAGTAGAACATAGCATCCTCAGATATTAAATAATAGGATTAGATTAAAAGTGGGAGGGATGTAAGGTGGGTGAAGATAAGGAGCAAGTATTCAATAATTTTGAAAAGAACATTTCTAGGTAAATAAAGTGCTAGAAGGGAAAGAAGGGATACTGTTGGGGTGCCCAGGTTTTAGAGACTGCTAAAGCTAAGGACTAAGGACGGTTATAATCAAGAAGCGAAAAAAGACTGTGAGAAAGAAGTGGGAATAAGAAGGGAAGTGAATGAGAAGCAGCTGAAGGTGCTTTAAAAATGTAAACCACGGTCCTAAAAACCTGAGGGTACAGACAAAAGCCAAACCCACCACGATGAATCCATGCAAGGACGGAAATGAACAGACAGAAAGGAAAATACCAGTGGGGCGCGTTCCCGCACAGCTGTGGTGAACTGAAAGGTGGCGTCCTCAGACCCTGTGGCTCTAGCCAGTTCTAGGTGGCACTGTGGGGAGGGGGGCTCGTGAGGGCCACCAACCTCACAGCCTCACTGTTCCTGGGCTTCTGGGCATGAAAAATTAGTCTAAGGTGCGTTACTTTTGTTTATGCTGTGGAGCACTTGTTTAATGATGTAAAGGTGGCATCTGTTTAACTCTGTAAAGCTGTGTTACTCTGCCTGTCTAAAGCACCTTTATTGATTCATTCAGTGTACAGGAGTATTCTGTGTGCACGTGCTCTGTGGTGGTCTGAATGTAACTGGCCCCATAACCTCACAGGAAGTGGCGCTATTATGAAGTAAGTATGGCTTTGCTGGTCTAATAAAGAGCTGAACCACCAACAGCAAGGCAGGAGGAAGGACAGGCGGAGCCGGCAGGCAGGGGGTAGTAGGAGGAGAATGTAGGAGGGAGGAGCAAGAGAACAGGGAGAGGAGGGTGTCAGCAGCCAGCCAGCCACAGAGTAAGAGAGAAAGTAAGATACACATACACAGAAGAAGAGAAAAAAGCCCAAAGGCAAACGGTAGACGAGATAATTCAAGAAAAGCCAGTTAGAAACAAGTCAGGTTAAGGTCTGATCTTCACAAGTAGCAAGACTGGTGTGTGCGTTACTTGGGAGCTGGGTGGCGGGCTCCCGAGAGTAAAAGAGCAAACTTCGGAGTCGTTTCCTGCACATGCCCTAACCTCTCTAAACTTTAGATTTGGAATGGTCTCCTGCCTGGACTCCTGGACTCGGGAACCCTCACCGTCTGCCTCCTGGTAGCTGGCACTACAGGCGCAGCTCATGTACTTAATCCTTACCCTGGCCCATATCCACTAAGGTCTGAGGATGGTCCATGTTCACCCTGCAGCAGTTACTGAGTCAGAGGACCTCTGTTGCCTGCCCCACGCTGACCTCAAGCTGGAGTGGTCTCCACACCTAATCCCCTCGGGAAAGCGGTCAGAGATGATAGCATGTGCCTGCAACCCCGGAGTGGAGAACTAGGCTCTGGACCACACGTGAATACTGCAAATACTTCAACTGATAGAACACAGCTGCTGTGGGGGGAAAGGCAAGCAAAGGAAACACTAAATATGTAATTCTAACACAGACAAACATGAAAAACCAAGACAACATGATTCCTTTAAAAATAATTAATTCTATCGTAATGACACCCAGTGATGGTGAGTTAAGTATAATCCTTGACAAGAAACTCAAAATAATTATTAAAGTACATTCAAACAAGTCCAAAAATAAACCCTAAGGTTTCCTTTACATTTTTAAACAAACTGAAGAAAGATATTGTAAGGTATGAATTTAATAATTTTAATAATAAATTTAAAAAGCAGATATAAATATTGAAAGAATCTGACATGCTGGAAATGAGGAAAATACTAAGGAAAAACCCTCCAAATCTCACTGATAGAACAGACCAAGAAAAGAACAGGATACCTCAGTTTGAAGACAAGGTAGAGGAATAAGACAAACGTGATCATCGGAAAAGACCGAATCTGTGGGGAGGCATAGGAGAATCCATTTCCAAAGGCAAAGAAGGCATCTCTAAAAAAGAATTATGACAGAAAACTTCCCAGAGTTAGGGAAGGAGATATCAGTCCACATACAGGAAGCATGCGGTACCCCAACCGACAGAGCAGGAAAAGAACCCCTGTCACCTGCCATCACTGCCAGGCTAAATACACACAGCAGAACGTATTCTGCAGGCAGCAAGGAAGGCACTGCGTGACCAAACAATGCCAGCCCAGAGCTGCTCCAGCAAAGCTGTCTGTCACAACCAGAGGAAAAATAAAAGCTCTCCATGACAAAAATAGCCTAAAGGAATTTATGACCACTAAGCCAGCTCTACGGAACATACTTGAAGGAATTCTCAAGCTGAGAAAGAAAACAAAGCCGCCCGTGAAGCCAAAGGAAAGAATAAACCACACTACGTTAATAGTTAAGAAAAGAAGAAGAAACCAAACACGACAAAAATCAACAAAATGGCAGGAACCGATGCACACCTTTCAACAGTAACAATCTAGTGGTCTCAATGTCCCAATGCACACCTTTCAACAGTAACAATCTAGTGGTCTCAATGTCCCAATGCACACCTTTCAACAGTAACAATCTAGTGGTCTCAATGTCCCAATGCACACCTTTCAACAGTAACAATCTAGTGGTCTCAATGTCCCAATGCACACCTTTCAACAGTAACAATCTAGTGGTCTCAATGTCCCAATGCACACCTTTCAACAGTAACAATTTAGTGGTCTCAATGTCCAATGCACACCTTTCAACAGTAACAATCTAGTGGTCTCAATAGGTCTAGATCAAAAAGCATGAACCGTCTACTTGCTGCCTCCAGGAAACAAACCTTACCACAAAAGCAAAACCCAACAAAAACCACTATTTTAGCATAATGGATGAAACGTTATTCCAAGTAAAATAAGCTCGGAAAAGAGCAGGTGTTGGTGTTCCAGCATTAGGGACAAACCAAGGGCGTCCAGTTTCTTCCTCCACTCATATTCAGCGTCGCTACACCAAAAATACATCCCAATTATGCAAATAGAGATACAAACAGGAAAAGAATTTCTATTTGTGAATGACATGATTCTACACATAAGAGACCCTAGAGACTCCCACCAGAAAACTGTGAGAACTGATAGGCGATTTCTGCAACATGTCAAAAAGCAAATTTAACACAGGAAAAAAAAAAAAAACAGATCTCCTACACACCAATCAATGACAACTGAAAATTAAAGCTGTATGAAAGCCCACTACTTTGTAAACTAATTTAAAAATAGTTTTTTTTTTTTTAAGGGCGTTTAAACACAAGTACCCTGCACAGGTAGATAACATTTCCCCCTAGAAGATACGGGTTGTTTTTGATTATTATTATTATTTTTTTTTTTTTGGAGCGGGGGAGCCTGTCCTGGAACTAGCTTTGTAGCCCAGGCTGGCCTTGAGCTCACAGAGATCCGCCTGCCTCTGCCTCCCAAGAGCTGGGATTAAAGGCGTGCGCCATCACCGCCCAGCAGACATGAGTTATTAAATTAAAATTTCAATGCCAGGCATGGGATACCTAACTATGAATATTACTAGTAAGGAAGCCCCGCAGCCCTTCCACCCTCCACTCCCCACCCCCAAACAGCAAACACTACTGTTTTTATCCACTCTTGGCTGCCACCATAACTAGATGCTAAGATCTCTTGTTGAAGACACAACACACCTCGGCTGCCAGACAGGGAAGAATGTTCCAGCAGCTTATGGGCGAAGCTGCCTCCCCGTTTTGAAATGTCTAAAACGGAGGGGGCTATTCTGAGATCTACTTACTCTGACAGTCAATCGGTTCTCTCAAACAGTACCTGCCGGCCCCACAGAGCTTAGACCACGTTGGTTTCTGCGCTTGGATATGCACACCGTAAACACAAACTTCACTTTGAGAACGGCTTACTGATTTTAGTCTACTTTCCTATAATCCAAAGACAAACAAAAGAGAGCGCTAACGTCTAGGTGCCGCAATCCTGGGGTCACGAGGGCCCCGTGCGGGGCGGCAGTCAGGAGGCAGCCCGCCCTCACCAGCCCTGGCTCCAGCCCTGCTCTGACTCTGCGGAGTGCAGCATTTCCGGGCAGGGTCATCTCAAGAGCGATCCCTGACTATGCGGCTGCCTACCGGCCTCTCAGGATGCTTCTCTGTGACTCCGCGTTTATCTCGCTTCGAGCAGGTGACCAGGATTAGCGCCTTTCCCTGTATTTCACTTTTCTTGCTCACTACTTTTTTTAGACATTTAGCACAGAGTTGTAGTCTTCATCTGGTACCTCAGTCTGTCTCTCCACCCAACCCCAGTCTGTCTCAGCCTCTCACCATCTTCCCACATCCATTCCCCCCTTTTTCATTTACTGGAAGAAAAGTCTGTGATCTTATTCAATTACTTAGGAACTCCTACATTCACTGTTTGACTTTTTTCATTTTTGCTTCTGAGGTAGAGCTCATGTTCCAGGCTGCTCCTAAATTT
The DNA here is from genome assembly GCF_018167655.1 of Microtus oregoni. NCBI lineage: Eukaryota > Metazoa > Chordata > Mammalia > Rodentia > Cricetidae > Microtus > Microtus oregoni. Next base: position 6,305,161 of record NW_024543077.1, on the reverse strand, counting down.
ACTAGGAAGTGAGGATGACCTTGAACTTCTGTTGGGCCACCTCCTCCAGATGCTGGGATTACAGGTATACTCCCCCGTACTATCTGTGTGAGGATGAGGCTCTTCCCCAGATGAGATGTCCTCTCCAGCCCAACTGTATTTGCTTTTCAGCCTCTTTTTTCTTCAATAAATAAACTCAGTATTTTATACTAAAACAACTAAAAAGTAAAGTCTAACATTGGAAGACGGAACTATAAACTGGCAGCAGCTGTGCTTTTAACTTCCGTCGTCTCTAACAGAAGGAAGTGAAAGACACGGTTTCCATCCTTCCTATAAACTCAAGATATTAAACAGCAGCACTACAAAACTGGGAATTAGTCTCCCAAGAAAGCATCTCCAAAGCCTCGGCTGTTTTTCCTAGCCCTCAGTACTGTGCACTCAGTCTCCAAGGTGGGAGCCCTAGAGTCTATCTTCCAGCCCCCCTGCTCTCGTCCCCCCCCCCCATGTCTGACACAGGAACAGTCAGTAAGCAGGAAGGCGACTCACCACACAGCCAGCCATTCCCACACCTCCCCGGCCCACTCCACACAACTGGTGCGTGCCCGGTGTTTCTCACTCCCCACTACTCAGACCCATTCCTTATTTCATTTCAGTACTTAAAAACACTGATTTCATTCCTTTAAAACAGGTAATCATTTCCCAGTGCCTAAAAGAAAAAGAGAAATGCTTATCTGGCTACAAACAGAAGGTCTTCCTTTCACAAACTGGCTGTAGATTTACTGCATCCACACAGGAAAACCCGTGTCCTCCTCTGGCCTCTTGTGCATGCACATCCAACTACCCGTGCTTCTGACTGCACACACACCTAACACACATGTAAGGTGCTTGCTTCTACCCCTAACAGGCCATCTCCTTCCACAGCGTTTCCCTCCTCCTTACTTCACATTCACTTGGCCCAGATTATCCACTACAGAATTTCACCTGTGAAAACCAATGCTCAACAAAGTTCAAATAACTGTATTACTACAAGAGTGATTTGTATGAAAATACATGTGTGTATGTGTGTTAGTGTATGTTGTATGTGAGCACATGTATATGGCTATGTATATCTGTGCATGCACAAGAGGCCAGAGGAGGACACGGGTTTTCCTGTTCTGTCACTCTCTTATTCCTCGAGAAGGGTCTTACTAACCCTCACTACAGGTCCCAGAGTAGCGTCACACCCGGCCACTTAGAGAGGGACTGGTGTCTGGACTCAGGCTTCATTCTTACACAGCAAGCACGCTTATCCGCAAAGCAATCTTCCCCACTAACGTAAGAATAAGATTTAAATATTTCAAACTTTAGGAGAAAAGATGGCAAACTAAACATGGGCATCAACTTCATTCCCTTATAAAGCATCTGAAGTCAAAGCAGGGTCATAAAGCACAAGGACAGAGATCACTAAAATGAACTCTGGAAAAAGCTCGGCGAAGTGACGCACACTTGACCGAGGCAAGGAGCGGCCGGCGAAGGCCGAGGGACACCGTGGCAGGGAATGCGGGGAGGGCCACCTTTACAAAGCCTGCTGGACACGGCCAACGTCAGAACATCTCCGAAGGCACAGACATATCTCCCCAGAGCTGCGAAGACAGCCAGAGCCTTTCCCGTTTGGTTGCCTTCCTCTAAAATAAATCTAGGCCATTCCTCGAATCGGGTTGATCAATAAAGCAATTATTTCGTCTCAAGAATGTCTCGTCATCTGAAGAATAGTGGAGTTGGCTCTTTCTTTCTTCAGAACTGAGAAATGAACTCAGGGCTCAGTAGAGTGAATTCCAGCCCTCTTTATTATTTTTCTGTAACAAGATCCCATAAACCTCACACTTGCAATGTGTCAGAGGAGGTCTCCCAAACGGCTGGCGCTGTAGCTACAATTCCCACATTGTAAATCCATATTCAGCTTCACGATTTCTTTCAGGCCATCCCCGCATATATATATCATATCCATTTAACTGTGTCCGCTGGGCAGACCTAGCAGCAGTGATTCCTCAGTAGCAATGAGATCTCTAAACCCATTTCACATTCCCTATATAAATACTTGTCTCCAGGGCCGGGACAACCAGTACAGAGCGATCCTAGAATATCTTGCTGACTTATAAAATAAGAAAATGTGCCAAGACTCACAGGAACTTTGGCACAGAAATTATCCATCAATGAGTCCATACTAACACTGAGTATCAAAGAGAAGTTTTACTTTATTATAAGGATTCCGGTCAGGCAAGGGGGACCTGACCACTTCAGGTTGAGCCCTGGTACCCAGAGAGTGAAAGGAAAGGACCCACTCTCATGGGTTATCTCCTGACTTCCCCATGTACACCATTCTCCTAATATACAAGATACACACACAAATGCAATTTAAATTTTTAAGCCCTTATTAAATTTTAGTAAACATAAATCAGAATTAGAAAAAACTTCTGATGACCATTTTTAAATAGTGTAATGACAGAAGAATAACTTATTAAAATCAACAAGTAACTACACAATCTCAGAATGAAACACGGACTGGCTGTGCAGGATGGAGTAGAAGAGGAAAGGCTGTGAAGGCGGAGAGAGTCATGCCGGGGTGTCAGTAACAGCTGGGTTTGATAAAGAGATCAGTGTACAAGTGTGAAACTGTCAAAGAATAGACAAAGGATATTCCAAGGGAAAAAAAAAAAAAAACAAGGGAAAACCACCTTAGTACGGGATGTGGCAGCACACACCAGTCGTCTCTGCTCTGCAGGCGCTAAGGGGGAGGCTTCCCAGTGACAGCACAGCCTGGGTCACCTGGGGAGGTCAGGAAGCCTGAGGACATAGGAAGGCCCTGCCAGTCTCTGAAAAAGAAACAACAACAAACAAAGTGGAGCTGTGATGGAGAAACCCAGCTGAGCTCCTCAACCAAATAATCAGAAATATTATTACAGCATTCGATTCTTCATATGCTGAGAGAGAGAACAGAATCACGTCTGAGGTATTCCTGCCCCAAGAATCCCGATTATAAACATGAAGAAGCATCAGCCGAGCTAATACAGGAAGATGTTCGACAAAATAACGGCCTCGAAGCTTTAAAAGCATCAATCACGAGATACAAATATAGATCCGAGAACTATTCTGTTGTTTAAAGGAAACCAGAGACGTGCCAATCAAACGTCACAAGATCCTGGACCTTCGTTTGTTCTAAAGCGTGTTTATACACTAGCAAACAGTAGTGTAAGAATGCTGGTTTACAGACTGTACACTAGCAAACAGTAGTGTAAGAACGCTGGCTTACAGACTGTACACTAGCAAACAGTAGTGTAAGAACGCTGGTTTACAGACTGCACACTAGCAAACAGTAGTGTAAGAACGCTGGTTTACAGACTGTACACTAGCAAACAGCAGTGTAAGAACCCTAGTTTACAGACTGTACACTAGCAAACAGTAGTGTAAGAACGCTGGTTTACAGACTGTACACTAGCAAACAGTAGTGTAAGAACGCTGGTTTACAGACTGTACACTAGCAAACAGTAGTGTAAGAACGCTGGCTTACAGACTGCACACTAGCAAACAGGAGTGTAAGAACGCTGGTTTACAGACTGTACACTAGCAAACAGCAGTGTAAGAACCCTAGTTTACAGACTGTACACTAGCAAACAGTAGTGTAAGAACGCTGGTTTACAGACTGTACACTAGCAAACAGTAGTGTAAGAACGCTGGTTTACAGACTGCACACTAGCAAACAGTAGTGTAAGAACGCTGGCTTACAGACTGCACACTAGCAAACAGTAGTGTAAGAACGCTGGTTTACAGACGCTGATCATCTCACTCTGCCTGTTGAAGGTAAGAGCTTGGATGCAGACTCCTGGGAAGACAGACTGCTCTGATGGATATGCATAGTACGTAAATCAAGAAAGTAGCTATATTAACACGCAAAAGGTGATATAGAAAGATACAAAATAGGCTATCTAAAATTCAAACTGAGGGAAGAAAAGAAATAAAAATGTGGTTGTCATATTAGTATGTTTTCTTGTTCTCTAGTTCATTCCTATTCTGTGATAATGTTCAAGTGTTATTACTTCAAAATAGAAAATTATAATCAAAATTGTTTTTATAAGCCTCAGCAACCACAAAAGAAGTCTACAATGGAAAAAAAAACAATAAACAAGGAATCAAAATACTGTAGTTGACTAAATACTGTCGCCATAAAAGAAAACAGTAAGAGAAGCAAAAGATACTGCAATAAAACTAGAAAAAGGCACACGGCGGTCTCTAAACAGCAGGGAAGACCTTCCCTAGTGATTATCTGAGTGAGGTGGGTTAGATTCCCCAGGTATACACACACACAGTAACTAAGTGATTGACAACAAACAAGACCCAATGTACGCTGCCTCCAGGACCTCCCTTCGCCTGTAGAGGGAAAGAGACTGGAGTGAGATATAGATGGGACCCTAAAAAGCCCGGGCAGCAGGCTTCTCTTAGGGGACTGGGAAGGGAGAGCTGAAGGAGGTTGGTACGAGAGGTCAATCCAGAGGAAGCAACAGCAGTTCTGAGTACAGACAGCGAATGGTGACTGAGCAGTGAGTGACTGGCCGGAAGGGAGAAAAGGCTGCAGAAGCCCGTTCTCACCAGTGCGCAGGTCGTCAAAGGAGACCCACAGTCCATTCAACATCAGTCCAATGCATAGGCTCCTCACTAGAACGAACATTCTCTGCACAAATCAAATGACAGGCCCTAACAGCCACGACAGCACTTTTCAAAACCCGAAGTCAGAGCCAGCGAGAGGCTGAGAGTTAAGGGACTTGTGGCCAAGCCTGAGAACTCAAGTCCAAACCCAGGAGGCAGTACACAAAGAACTGACTCCTGCAGGTTGTCTCTGCCTGTACACGTGCTCCACACGCATACACGCACGCACGCACGCACACACACGCACACACACACACACACACACACATAAAAAAATTAATCCGAAGACATACTGAGTATTCTTTTTTTTTCAGTTTTTGTATTGATATTTATTGAGCTCTACATTTTTCTCTGCTCCCCTCCCTGCCTCTCCCCTCCCTCCTTAAACCTCCCCCAAGGTCCCCATGCTCCCAATTTACTCAGGAGATCCTGTCTTTTTCTACTTTCTACTTCCCACGTAGATTAGATCCATGTAAGTCTCTCTTAGTGTCCGCATTGTTGTCTAAGTTCTCTGGGCTTGTGGTTTGTAGGCTGGCTTTCTTTGCTTTATGTTTAAAAACCATCTATGAGTGAGCACATGTGATAATTGTGCACACGAGGCTTTAAAAAAAAGGCATTATGAATAAAGGGGGAAGTGATTTAGGAGAAAAGAATATATATGTAGCTCTGCGTGTGCATGTGCGAGTGTATAAAACACTAGGAAGAAAGGAAACGGGGATAAAGAAATGCAGTAAGCTGGGGACACGGCTGTTATGACGTGGCCGACACCGTGCCCTGGTCTGACACACAGCACCTCAGAAAGGAAATTGCGCTGTGGAGTGGAGAGTGGCCCAGCAGTTCAGAGCAAGTACTGTGTTTGCTGAAGACCCGAGTTCAATTCCCAGCTTCCAGCACTAGGGAAGCAAGGGCAGTCAGGGCTACACAGAGAGACCCTATCTCAATAAAAACAAGAGCAAGTAAGATGGTAGATTTCAAACCAACAACATCACAACCATAAATGAAAATGGTCCAAATTAAACAGAAGAAATAATAAAGTGAATTTAAAATGCAAGCCAGCGTTAAGATGCTACCGCCAGGACCTCACTTAGACACATAAATCTCTGGGCCTGGTGTGTGATCGCCAGCCAATCTAACCAACAAAAGAAACACTGTCTCAAAAAACAGGGTGGAAAAGTTATTGAGAAAAGCACCTGACAAGGACCTCTGGCGTCCGCACAACGTGTATACATACACAAGCATATATACATAAATACGCAAATTAATAAGTAAAATCTAAAACTTTAAACAATAAGTTGGGCATGATGGCACACGCCTTTGATCCCAACACTAGGGAGGCAGAGGCAGGAAGATCTCTGATCAAGGCCAACCTGGTCCACAGAGCAAATTCCAGGACAGCCAGGGCTACACAGAGAAACTCTGTCTTGAGAAAAATGAGATAAATCAAAAACCAAAAATAATTACAATAATATTCTACACTAATAGTAATCAAAAGAAACTCACAGGCCATAGAGAGTAGATTTCAGACCAAAGTACATCATCAGAAATAAGGAGAGACCCTAACTCTACCTCTAATTGGAGAAAGGAATCCAATTCATTCAGAGATCATGAAACTTAAAATATATGAAAGCATACAGCAGCAGAGCTTCAAAATGCATTGGGCAATGACTGAAAGAAGTGCTGGAAAACCAAGTAGTCCACAATGAAAGATTTCAACACCACTGAAGACTAAGTACAAGAATAAAGACAAAACCCAAACGGTAGTAAAGAGTTAACGCTGGCAACCAACTTGGCTTCACTCGCTGTCCACAACTCCACCCAGGATTCTTTACAAGAGCACGTGAATCATGTAAACCAGAACCATGCCAGTGTAGTGGCACACGCCTGTAATCTCAGCACTTGCGAAGAGAGTAAGAAGGATTACCACAAGTTCCAGACCACTCAGCACTACAAAATGAGACTTCGAAAACAAAATTAATCCACCACGGACAGACAGACAGGATCATGCTGAGGGTTAATAAAATGTCTTACTAAAATTAAACTGGGGCCAGCAGGATGACTCAGCAGGTAACAGCGCTCGCCACCAAGCCTGACAACCTGAGTTGACCCCAGGAACTCACACGGTAGGAGACAAGCAAATCCTATAGCTATCCTGGCTCACGCACAGTGTCCGTTCCTGCCTGTGGACATCCCACGTGCATTCGTGTGCAAGCACAAACACAGACAACACACACAAAATAAACGATTAAAAATCTTAATAAAAAACAGTAAACAAAGATGTAAGATACCAAAATCTGTAGGCTCAAATTACCAACAGTATCTAGAGAAGGTGATGAACAGTTCTTTAAAAAAGATGAAACTAAATGGCCAATAAACATGAAAAATTGTTCTGTTTCACTAGCCATCAAATCAAAGCCACACTGAGATCCCACCTTGTTCCCGTCAGAATGTCAGCTGTGAGGAAAACAAGAACAGCAAATGCTGGTTTGGGCACACAGAAGGGACTTGTGGCCAAGGGTGGAGACGCACATGGTCTCATCACTGGAAGTCGGTGTGGAGGGCTCCTAAGAATTGGCACACGTCCTCTGCACAGTCAGCTACATCATCCTGAGTGCACACCCACAGACTCCCAGGCAGCATCACACAGACTGCACACCAGTGTTTGCGACAGTACTACTCACAAGAGCTAAATTATGCAATCTCCTTAGTTGTCCAGTAGAAAAATGGGTAAGAAAATTGGACAAATGTTCGTAAAGGAATCACTTTTAGCCATAAAGAACAAAGTTCTATCATTTACAGGATGCAACTAATCACACTAATAGATTAAGCCAACCTCTGACAAAACAGTATGTTTTCTATTATTTGTGGGTGCTAGCTTTTATACAGATATGTGCTCGGCACAAGCGTGCACTCACACTCAAACACACACACACACACACACACACACACACACACACACCAGGAAAGTGAACAGGGAGAGCAGCAAGGTGTGAGGTGAAAATATGCCCAATACACACAATAGGTACACATATGAATGTTTTTTTAAAAAAAAAAACACCATTTAAAAAGAATCTTATAAAATTAAACTTTTATTTTGCAGGAGGATAAAAATTTTAAATGAGCTAAGCTTCCAGCTCAGGATATCAATTAAGTCGAGAGAAACAGAATTCAAAGTAAATAAACAGCAGACAGGAAATAATAAGGAATATAAATCACTGATGATGAGTATTAAAAAAAAATCAACAGGAAACCAAAGGCTGTTTCATTGGTATAGATAAACCCTTAGTCAGAGCCCACCGGGGGTGCGGGGCTGAGACAGATTCCCAGAGTCAAGACTAGGAGTAGAAACACCTCCACTCCCTTTAGATACTCTTTCCCTGTGCAGCCCTGGCTTGCCTAGAGCTCACCACATAGACCAGGCTGGCCTGAACTCAGAGATCTGCCAGCCTCTGCCTCCCAAGCACATGTGCTATCGTGCTCAGCTGACGACAGATCCCACAGGCCTTAAAAAGCTTAGGAGCACTAATTATGCCTGTGAATTTAACAACTTAAGTGAACCAATCCCTTCAGAGAAGCAAGACATCGATGCTCAGTGAGGAAGAAATAAATTGACTAGCCATTTGTCAACAACAACAAAAGCATTAGCATGGAGTTACCATTCTCCCTTGAAAGAAACTTCCAGACCCAGAAAGAAAACCGCGCAAACTACTGAGACCCAAAGGACATGGAGATCTGGTACGTGTGTAACTGGCACACGCACACGCACATTCCGTGTTAGATAAAAATTGATTACTAAGAGACTAAATGAAAAGGAAAGAAAGTAACAAGATTAACTTGAAAGATGATGGGGGCCTAAACCAAGTCAGGCAAAGGGGTTTGGTTTGGTCTCTTGTTTTTCAGTTGTGGGTACTGAGACAGAGCATGGTTAAATAGTTAGTAGCGAGAAAAATCAAATGTAGTAATTAATTCGAGACAGACAACATGGGGTAGAAGAATAAAGATACTCCACAATTTTCAGCTGGCATAGTAAAAGAACCATCCAGGTTCTTGTCAGGGAATACAAGAGAAAAACAAGGCCAATTTACTTTTCGACAAATTTTACATCCGTATATTCAGCACCCAAAAGCAAGCAAAGGGATGTACGATGTAAACACTCAGGAGACGCACAGTTTAACTAGCCTCTGTCACCAGGGATCCCTTGCCATTAAAGCCTCTACAATTATATTATTAATGGCTTGGCACCGAGGTCTTAGAAGGAATGAACCTGAGGCCTACTCCACAAGAAGAATCAGCGCCTGCTATCGTCAACATGATCCAAGATGGGCGGTGGTGGCGCACGCCTTTAATCCCAGCACTCAGGAGGCAGAGGCAGGCGGATCTCTGTGAGTTCGAGGCCAGCCTGGGCTACAAGAGCTAGTTCCAGGACAGGCTCCAAAGTACAGAGAAACCCTGTCTCGAAAAACCAAAATCAAAAAAAACAACAACAAAATAGATTGCCGCCGGGCGGTGGTGGCGGGCGCCTTTAATCCCAGCACTCGGGAGGCAGAGGCAGGTGGATCTCTGTGAGTTCGAGACCAGCCTGGTCTACAAGAGCTAGTTCCAGGACAGGCTCCAAAACCACAGAGAAACCCTGTCTCAAAAAAAAAACAAACAAACAAAAAAAACAACAACAAAAAAAAAACATGATCCAAAGCCCATGGCTAAGTAGGTAACAGGCCCTAGGGTTTCTGCTAAATGCTCATGTTGTCAAACTACCGTCTAAATATTTCTTTTATACACTCAGATTTGGTATATGTGTTGCTTTTATTGGTTAATGAATAAAGAAGCTGCTTTCAGCCAATGGCTTAACAGAATATAGCCAGGCTGGAAAAGATATATATAGAGAGAGTAGGCAGAGTCAAGGAGAAGCCATGTAGCCCCACAGAGACAGAGGCCAGATGGAACCTTGCTGGTAAGCCACAGTCACATGTTGACACACAGATTAATGAAGATGGGTTAGTTCAGGATGTAAGAGCTAGCTAAAAATATGCTAAGCTATTGGCCAAGTGGTGATTCAAATGATAGTTTCTGAGTGACTGTTTCGGGTCTGGGCAGCCGGGAGCGAGGGGTCTCCCTACTACACAGATTAGTGCTGTCCTCAACTTTGGGTCATAAAGCTTCCTTAGAAGGTGGTAAGCATTTAAAGTACTGGTCAAAGTGTCGAGAGTAAGAGACTGTTGAGTGCCCAGCCCTAAATGGGACATCTGTGTCAAACTCTGTGCTCAATGCTCAGGAAACACAGAAGAGGGAGCAGGAGATGGGAGAGTCAGGGACTGGGAGGACAGCTGTCCCCTGGACATGGATGGCTATCAACCCATAAACTGACTCCAGCTAAGGTCACCTACACAAGAGCAAGCCAACAAGACGGGTCGCCATTCCAACAGGCAGCACTAACTAGACAGGGTCAATTAACAAAAGAAGAAAAAGCAGACGCAAACATGATGGGGTCAAGGGCACATGGGAGGAGGCAGCTGAGGTTACATGAAGTTGTTAAAGAATAAAGCACTCTATTAAAGATAAGGCTGTGGTGTTCTGAGTGAGAACTGCCCACAGTCTCACATGCTTCAATGGTTGGTATCCAGCTGATGCAAACCGTTTTGAAAAGAGGAGCTGTATCACTCGGGACGGACTTTGAGCTTTCAAAGGCCCCCACTCTTCTCGGTTGGCTCTCTCTGTGTCCTGTACTTAGGATGAGATGTGGCTCTCGGAACCAGCTTCAGCACCATGCCTGCCTGCTGCCATGCTTCTCCCCACCAACCCTCCTGAAACCGTAAGACCCCAATAAACTTCTATTAAGTTCCCTTGACTTAGAAGATGCACTCAACGCATTGTGCATTATGATACGGCTACAAGTGTATGGGAGCCCGGGGGGGGGGGGGGATGCTGGTTTGAATGAGAATGGTCCCCATGTTTAAATGCTTAGTCCCCGGGTCAGAGGTTTCCAAATCCAAGCCATTCCCAGTTCAGAGCTGCCTCTTCCCCTCACCCCCACTCCTGCTTGAGACATAAGTTCTCAGCTACTGTTCTAACACCTGGCCTGCCTGCCACCCATGTGCCCTGCCAGGATGGCCACGGACTCACTCTCTGAAACTGTAAACCCCAGCAACCTCTTCCGTAAACTGCCTTGGCCATGGTGCTTCAGCACAGCAGCAGCACAAGAACAAGGCCCGGCTAGAAAGCTCAGCGTTCGGAAAGTGTTCCCCACACAAGTCTAACTTTCTAAGATGGATCCCTGGAGCTCACGGAAAGGGCGAAGGAGAGAACCAAATCCACAAGGGTGCCCTCTGACCTGCACACGCAGCTGTGACCCACCCATGCTCATGTATCATATGCAGACACAATAATAAAGTTTTCTTTGAAAAAAACCAAACATTTAAAAATGAAATAATGGCTGTGTCTGTTGAGGATTTAAGAACAAGGGGCTGGGAGATGTGCTGTAGAATATTATTCTAAGATGTGTTACATTTGTTTATGCTGTAGAACACTTATTTAACGATGCAAAGATGTGCTGCGTTCTTTTAACTGCATTTGTTTAACTCCGTGAAGCTGTGTTACTTTGCCTGTCTAAAACACCTGACTGGTCTAATAAAGAGCTGAACAGTCAATAGCAAGGCAGGAGCAAGGATAGGTGGGGCTGGCAGACAGAGAATAAATGAAAGGAGAAATTTGGGATCGAGGGGAGCAAGAACAAGGACCCAAGGGGCCAGCCACACAGCCAGACATGGAATAAGAAGGAAAGAAAGGATATACGAAAATAGAGAAAGGTAAAAGCCCAGAGGCAAAGGGTGGACAGGACAATTTAAGAAAAGCTGGCAAGAAACAAGGAAGCTAAGGCCGGGCATTCATAAGAAATAATGTCTTTGTGTGTGATTTTTGGGAGGTGAGTGGAGGGCCCCCAAAAAATCCAAGAGTAAAAAAAAAACAACCAACCACAGAGATGATTTAATTATTACTGTCCTGCAAGCCTGAGCATCCTAAAACCCAAGCAATAAAGCTCGGTGCAGTGCACCTGCAGGGCCATCACATCGCTTGGTACGTAGTCAGGAGGGCCCGGAACTCCAAGTCCAGCGACACCCTACCCTATCTCAACAAGTAAGATGAAGAGTGACTGAGGAGGACACCCAATGCCACCTGGCCTAGCCTCACACATAAATGCGCATGCACCACAGATGCACGCATGCACGCCACACACACAGACTAAAGTCTGTTAGGAGGAAAATGAGTAAGGGATGTGAAGAAAAACAAGTCCCTTTGCCTGTCTGCTTTATTCGTACTGCGAGACCTGAGCTCGGTGATTCTGTTCTGTTCTGGGCAGTAAGAATTAACTATGTACTCTCAAGAGTCTGAACTACTTACTGTGAGAAACTCATTTTATACACACACACACACACAGAGCACGCTGCTGTAGTAATTCTTCACTGAACTCTGCCTATGAATGACTCAGCAGACTAGACTATAGCTTGAGTTATTTTTCTCTTTGCCATTTTCAGTTTTGTTATCTTTAGAGTTTTCCCCTTGTTCCTTTTATTTTTCTGAGACAAGGTTGCCTCACTACGCAGTCCTGGCTGACCTTGAACTCACAGAAACTGCCACGCTCTGCCTCCCCAGTGCTGGAATTAAAAGTGTTTACGATCACACCCAGCAGAGCTTTTTGTTTTTTAGAGTTCAATATAATCAAATAATTACAGCAATTGGCTTGTGAGTAAGTCTTAGAAGCCAAGCACTGTGTCAAGGCATCCAGTCTCTCGCTTACATTTTTTTAACGTCTATCCAGACAGACATCTCTATTTTATGACTCAAACCAAACTACAAAAAGGTTAAACAATGAACCCACAGTTGCCAAATTAGTGAACGGCAGAATTCAGACCTAAACCTCATTCTACGGAACACGGAAACCTGGGTACATACCTTGCAAAGATCTTTCATAAATGTCTATCTTTCAGATCCCGTATCCAGTGTTTTATGACCTACTACTTCTCAAAATTCCTGCAGATGAACCAACGACCAGAAAGCTGCATTCTCCTCTTTACTTCCTCTCATTAAATGTCACATCTAATCAAGCTGTGATTATCATCAGGTAGGCTCTTCACCACAGCCATTTCCTGCCCCGGCTCAGGTTCACTGCCGAGAATTAAACCCAGCATATTTTCTTTCTTGCCTAGTGCTCATAAAAACCACCTGCAATCAGCATTTTTATTTGCAAACTAACCTCTGGATTTTTTAAAAACCATGTCATCCACTTTCATGGCACTAAGATCCTGAACTGCAAACGCAGCTGTCCCAAACATCACATGGACTGTCATCTTAGTCATATGCTTCTGGTGGTTCACAAACCAACGCATGTGCAGCTCCACGCTAACCAGAGAAGTATAAGCGCGGAACTTTTTTCTCAGTTTCAAGGGAAGTCCCAATTTACAACATCCTGCCCCACTAAAACATCTCGAGCTAGCTTTAAAACAGCAGGCTGGAGGTGCTAGTGCAGAGAAAGCAGAACCAGAGAAAGAGAGGCCAGTCTGGTCCATCTAGGGAATTTCAGGCCAGCCAAGCCTGCCAAGGAGAGCCTGTCACCAAAAAAATAGTCAACCAATAAAGGAGTTTCTAGTCTATGTAAAGAGGTTGGGGGCATAAAGAATGACAAAACAGAATCCATAAAGTAAGTGTAAACACCTCTAGGAGTGCTATATTAGTCTTTGTTTGTAACTTAGAACTAGACAAACACATTTAAAAATTTATTGCATAGACACTTGGAAAATAAGTACTGAAGAGTATTAGGTAAAACTATAACAACAGACAAATAGTTTCTATTAATGTATGTGGTAGTTTAAGCGAGAATGGTTCCCCATAGGCTTGTGTATTTGGATGTGTGATCCTCCCCGCCCCAGTTTGGAACTGTTTGAGAAAAACTGGGGGGTACAGCCCTGTTGGAGGAGTTGCATCACTGCAGGGGTGGGTTCTGAGGTTTCAAAAGCCCAGCCATTTCCAATTTCTCTGTCTCCATCTGCTTCATTCTGGTAGATCAAGACTGAAGTTCTCCACCTGCAGTGGTGGTGCATGCCTTTAATCCCAGAACTCAGGAAACAGTGGCAAGAGGGTCAGCTGGGCCTTACAGAGTTCTAGGATAGGAAGGGCTACACTCAGATGCCCTATTTACAAAAAACCTTGTAAGTTCCCAACTACTATTACATTGCCCTGCCCGCCCACCTGCCCGCCCACCTGCCCTCCTGCCCGCCTGATGCAGACTCTTTCCCTATAAAACCATGAACCCAAATTAAATTCTTTCATAAAGTTTCCTTGGTAATGATGTTCTGTTACAGCAACAAAGACGATTTAGTAATAGGTTTACAATTTCCGGCCATCAAAAGTGGATATACTCACACTGCCCAGACACATCCTATGTAATTAGTATATACCACTGGTATTCACGAGTACTTGTATATAAAACTAGTTCCCATTCTCTCGGTCTATACTCATGTTCTGAGACTGCCTTCTGTATGGAATGCCTTCCTTCCCTGTTATGAAAACACGTTTAGGTTGCCAAGGCTCTCAGACAGCTCCTCCCTGGACCTTCTACCCATCATCCTCTTACTAGCTACTTGGAAGTTCTATCCTCTCTGCTAAACAAATAAGGAAACTGATGTGGGAATCACATTCACAGTGAAAGATCAACAGGTATTTAACCTCTGGGGACTTTCTCATTTCATCGTTCTTTGAGAAAAAGTCTCACTACGTAGACTGGCTGTCCTAAAACCCAGACATCCCCCTGCTTCTGCCTCTCAGATGCTAGATAGGATTTGAAGGAAGCACATGCTACCACACCTGGCGCTGGTGTCTGTCCTTTAAGCTCTCCATAAAATCAGGCAGATTCCACACATTCTCTCACAATATAGAGAGATAGTATCGTTTGTTTAAGTATCTCTCCTCTTAATCGGCTGTTCAGAACAGTCAGAGTGCCTGACTCCATCCCTGTGTCTTCAGCAACAATCAATACTGCCTATTACACAGAGAACTCCAAGTGTTACAATGAGAATTTGATTCAGTTTATCACTTTGCAACATTGTTGTGGATTACTCTCTTTATACAAGTCTAAGCTATTTTTACCGGAGTGCTGGAGTGGTGAAGCACAATTGCTTGAAACGCAGTCCTTGTAACCAAATTGGTTAGAAGTGCCGGGCGGTGGTGGCGCACGCCTTTAATCCCAGCACTCGGGAGGCAGAGGCAGGCGGATCTCTGTGAGTTCGAGACCAGCCTGGTCTTCAAGAGCTAGTTCCAGCCGGGCGTTGGTGGCGCACGCCTTTAATCCCAGCACTCGGGAGGCAGAGGCAGGCGGATCTCTGTGAGTTCGAGACCAGCCTGGTCTACAGAGCTAGTTCCAGGACAGGCTCCAAAGCCACAGAGAAACTGTCTCGAAAAAAAAAAAAAAAAAAAAAAAAAAAAAAAAAAAAAAAAAGCTAGTTCCAGGACAGGCTCCAAAACCACAGAGAAACCCTGTCTCGAAAAACCAAAAAAAAAACAAAAAAAACAAAAAAAAAAATGGTTAGAAGTGAACCCATCAACTGACTACCATTGAAATCTTGGATTAAATAATACAAGCCGGGCGGTGGTGGCGCACACCTTTAATCCCAGCACTCGGAGGCAGAGGCAGGCGGATCTCTGTGAGTTCAAGGCCAGCCTGGTCTACAAAGGGAGCTCCAGGACAGGCTCCAAAGCTACAGAGAAACCCTGTCTCGAAAAACCAAAAAAAAAAAAAGAAAAAGAAAAAAAAATACTCCAACTACTTTCTGATCTTCATTTTCTCAACATATTAACATAAATTCTCTTAGTGAAGCCGTTCACATTCCAAATCCCTTACAATTATACATAAAAACAAACTAGCCAAAAAAGTTTCCACTTAAAAACTGTTCAAGTCATCTTTATTTTTAGGATCAACTGCCCAGTGCCAACTTGGCCTTTAAAATATTTACTCTAGCAGGCTTGACTAAGCAGAGTGCCTACGCTGAGAGCTGCCCTTGAAATGCTTACATCTTCAGGCTCTGCTACAATATGGTGAAAATCAGAACCTTCCCACCTAACACCTAGACTGCCACTGTCTGAGGCATTCAACAGCTTCCCTGTGCGGGAGGCAGACCACTTCCGGGGGGTATGTACTGGACCACCTTGTTTTCTGGGCGCAGACATGGCCCAGACATCTACCTAGACCTCGCCAGCCCTCTCATCTGGAGTCTGAGCCATAAAACTCAGAGGAATACACATTTCTTTCTCTATTAATCTACAGCCTGTAATGCCAAGTTAGGTCTTGAACTACGGTGCTTACGCAGGTTCATCCAGTTTGGGAAAAAAGAATTTACAAAAGTACCTAGCCAAGTCATGGTTAAGTTTATAATCAAAGACTCAGAAGAAGGGGAAAAAGGCAAGAAACCCGAGAAATGTTTTGGTTAAAGCAATAAAAAAAACTGCAAAAGTAGGACACGTAAAATAACATCAAAGTAAGCAAAACCTACCACTGACAAAAACAATTGTGAACTGCAATAATTTCAGCAGCACCTACGTTTGGAAAACCCACAGGGAAATTAATTGTTCCAGAGTCTACTTTCCCGGTGGCACATGTTAACGCGGTTCCTCGGTTTTGTCAGGATAAAAATAAAATAGTTAGCAAAATGACCCCCGAAGTTAGCAAGGCGGGGATGAGTTAGAAAGCACAACGCCAGAACAATACCAGAACAAGGGCTGTCAACACGAGGCAGAAGAAAGGTGAGCATGCCTAAGGACCGCCGCATTGTTTGCAGACCTCAGGCAGCCTGCAAGGCCCGCGCACAGGACTCGGGCAGCCGCCCCTCTGCAGTCACCGCCGGATCCGCAGCTCCAGCGCCCGGGCTGCTGCAGCAGCTGCTTGCCCTCCCGCGCGGGCAGCGCCAGCAGCACGCAGGGCGCCCGCACCGCGAGCCCGGCCTCCCGCCGATAGCGGACCTCGCGCGGGCCCGGCCCGGGCCACTCGCCGCCCCCTACGCCCTCCGGGGACCGCGCCACCCCACGCCGGCAGCGCGCAGAGGCGCGGGCGCCCACCCCGCGCCGAGCCCCGACCCGCAGCCTCCGCGCCCCGGCGGTGGGAGGGGGCCGCGGCCGAGCCGGGCCCGCAGGTGCCCGCGGCTGGGGGCACCGCCGCGCCGACCCCGGAGCCCGCGCCCCGATCCCGCCCGCCGCCCCGCCGCCCGGTCCGCACGGCCCCGGGATCCCGTGTGACCCCGAAGCCCTCCACGCGGCCAGCCGAGCACGGAGCCGCGGCGCTTACCGTAGCCGCCTGCGCCGCTGGGAAGCGGCTGGGAGACGCGCGGACACGCCGAGGAGAGCGCCGCCGCCGGAGCCCGTAGAGCTACAGCCCCGCCGCCGGCGGCGCGCCGCCCCCACCCTCGCGCTGCCCGCCCCGCGCTCCGCCCCCGGGACGCCCCGCCCCTCGACCCGCCACGGAGTCTGCGCCACCCGCCCCTTGCCCCGCCCCCCCGGGACGCCCCGCCCCGCTCCCCCGGCTGGCCACGGAGTCTGCGCCGCCCGCCCGACTCCGCCCCCCAGGACGCTCCGCCCCTCGGCTCGCCACGGAGTCTGCGCTTCAGTCCCCGGGTCGCTGGGGCCGGGCGAGCGGGGCGGGGCCGACGCCTAGACTGGCAGCTCTCGTAACCAATAGGACTAGGAGGCGGGCTCAAGGGAAGGCGGTCAGTTACTGGCGGCTAAATGGACCAATGACCGGTGGGGAGGTACCGAAGAGAGGCGGCCAGCGTCTGCTCCGTGCTTCGGCATAGGCCGAGGGCGGCGGGAACGGCCCCGGATGTGGGCGGGGCCCTAGCTTGCTCAGGGCCTCCGCTGAGGCGGTTCGGAGAGGCGGAACTCTACCTTCTCTTAATTATGTGAGCGGCTGAGGCTTTCATGGGGGGGACCAGGGTGGAAGAGGACGAGGACCCAAACTGGCGGACTTCCCGACCTTCGCCGTCCTCTCGGCTCGCCCGCCGGCCGCTCTGCCAGGTGAGTCGGGAGCTCGACCCTTGCCCGTTCGGTACCCGCCCGAGCTGCCCGGTGCTCGGGTGACCCTCAGCCCATCACGCCGCGGCTCGTCGACTACCGGGTACATCTCGCACAAACCGCATTCAATTCCAGCATAGGTTTGGGAGAGTAAGGGCGGCCCCACGATACCACCGTGGGCGTTTGCCTACCGAAGACCGGGATAGTTAAGCAGCACCCTTAACGTTCCAGTGCTGATGCGCCCTAAAATCAGCCAGGTTGTCAGCTGGGAGGACACTGGGTTTGTAGCGGAAATGGTGATCTTACGAAACGGAGCTGCCTTTGGGTACGGAGAGTTCATTTGGGAGAGTGTTGACAGTAGCGGGAGAAGGGAAATCGAATGGTGAGGGATGGACCTTGGACCGATCTGCTGCACACAACTGATCGCTAGATGCAGATGAAAGGATAAGAGACCTGTAGATCTCCATGTGGAGAAAACAAAACGAAAACTGGAGGTTTGCACAGTGGATCCGGAATCATGAGCAAAAACCCTACCTCCTGCGTACCAGAAATAACCACCTCGAGTGGGAAATATCTATTGAGTAAATCTCAGCCTTGGAGTACACCTTTGACCGTCCCTTGGAGAGAGAGTGGTGGTAAAAGCTAAATAAACTCTTTACCCCGATTAAGACGTTTTTGTAAAACTGGAATCTGTATCACCATTGTAGTTCAGCCTATGCAATCCTTTAAATGTCAGTTGAATATCAGTAAGGCTGTTTTCCTTGTTGAGAGTGTTTTCCTGCAATCGAGTTTTGTTTTGCCCCACAATTAGAAACTTATAACCACAACAGGCTTAAGCCCTTGCATTCTTCCGTGTCTTGTCCTAAAGTGCCTGTGGTCATTGCAGACAACTTGGTACTTGTTCTGAGGGAAGAAAAAAAAAAAGAAGTTCATATCCTGTGGCATACAGAAAAGTTACAGTAAAGGGACATGTGATCACAAATATTCGTAAAGGCTCTTAAAATTGACCAAATCAGAGGTTGGGACTGAGCAAACATTCACTGGATTAAAAACATATGTAGTTAATTAAATAGCCTACACACACCTCCACCTCTGCTTCTAAAACCATCCCACTCCACTGTATAAGGCTTCCAGCAAGGAAGGACCAGTAAAGAAAACTGCTTTCCAGAACTGAGCCCTGTATGAGCAGTTCCTTTACACCCCCATGCCTTTAACCCAAAGTCAGGTAGCTCTTTGAGTTCAAGGCCAGCCTGGTCTGTAGTAGCAAAGTTCTAGGCAAGCCAGAGCTACATACTGAGACTCTGTCTCAAAAAAGAAAGCCTGCCTAAAAGCCGAAATACCGCAGTCCAAAGCATTTACAACCCAAGCGAATGCAAATGGATGGGTCTGAGAAGGCACGAGGACATCCACAGCTAACTGCCGAACCATAAAGGATGTGCACTTGCTGAAGATTGCCACCCTTGAGCAGAGCACATCGCTATACAAGATGTACAGAGTACATCAGCACAATTAAGCACACTGCTCCCTCTCTCCAGTTCTGCAGCTCTTCCTGTTTCCCTGCATCTTCTCTAGCACCCATTCCTTTGTTTGCCTCTTTGGTTTCTGATCTGTCTATTTCTCTCTAGTCTGTTCATCTTCAGTGTGTCCTTTTTCAGGGGCTTATTTTCCCCTGGGCTTTATCATGGAGTCTACATTCCTAAGTGTTTTTTCTTGGGCTGGCAAGATGGTTTAGCAGGTAAATGCATTTACCACCGAGGCTGATGACCTAAGTTCTGTCTCCAGGACCTTTAGTGGAGAGAGGACTAAGTACTTCCACTTAGTCCTCTCCCAGTCTCAAGTCCTGTGTTTCATTTCCTTCCCCACATAGCTAAAGGACTTATGTTTCTCAGCTGTTTCCATCCCTTCCTGCCTAAGTCCTTACTCAGCTGCATGTGGTTTGGCTTCTGAGTTCCCGTTGTATCTACCCTTCGTCTTAATGGTCTGTAAATCCATACGTGAAAATTACATGTAAGACCTTATTTATACCGTAAGCTAAGATATAAGTTAATGCCGTCCCAGTTGAGAATGGAGGTTTTAAGAATGAGTTTAGGGATGTTAGCATTGAAAAAAATAAGAGAAATTGAAGATATTCTGGCAAGAAGTGGATCCTAGGCCTTCCAGATTTGAGGATATATCCTAGAGTAACAGTAAGTCTTAAATTGTGAACAAAAGGAAGGGTCATGGAGAGATGGTGATGGTTTATAAAGCTACTGCTTTTCCAGAGGACCTAAGTGTGAGGAGCCATTCCCACATACTCCATTGCAAGATGACGCTGACCATCAGCACCACCACTGTAATCAAGCCAGTGCTCATGTGCATGGTAAATGACAGTTTACCTTGTCAAGCCAGTGCGCATGCACATAGTAACTTTCCATCCCTTGCTCTCTGCCTCTCCCGTGGCGTCATAGGGTTTGACAGGCTGCAGCCAGTCAGAGTTTGACTCGTCCGAGGCGAGGACTGTTAAGCTATATAAGGGCCGGGTTTTTGACCCTTGAGGTCTTCGCTCCGTAAGCTTATGCTCTCCCTCTCAAGACGCATAAAGCTTTTCTGCAGAAGGATCCTGAATGTGCCGCATCGTTCTTGCTGGCGAGACGGTAGCGCGGGACACCTGAGTTCAGTTCCCAGGACCCACACTAGCTTGTTCAGGACTACCTGTACCTCTCACGCCGGGGACACCACCAGGGGTGCCAGCTCATGCTCACATTCAGAAAAAGTCTTAGGAGTTGACGTTTTCTTCTTCTCTAAGGGCGTTTGCACAGGTGGCATACACATACAGACATACGTAGACTTGAATTTTTTTTTAATAAGTATTTTAGAGTAGATTCAGAGAGAATAGTGATGTAAAAGATCCTTGTCATAGGATAATTAGACATGAAGTAATGACAAAATATCTAGTTTTTTAAGTGGTCTGTTTAGCAAGAAAATACTTACAAATGTAGGAAACAATGATTATCGATGCCTTCTGCGTTACTTAGCCCAGTAGCAACTTTGCAGTCTTCATGCATTGAGTTTATATTAGCCATTTCACCCTTACAAACCGCATTGCCTGGTCCACTGCTGTGACCTCAGGTGCTCAGTGTTAGCACCTCTTGAAATTAAATGCAAACCTATAGGTTTGCAAGTGTGCAGAGAGCTTAAGATCATCGCTGAGTTGCAATAGTCACAGCATGGACTTGCGGGGTAGCGCTGAGAAGAAACCAACTGCTCTTGAATAGGTTCATACCCAGTGTCTACACTAAAAATCTTAGCACTACAGTGATGGACTGGAAGAGATAGCAATGGCTGGGAAAACAGCTCTGCAGCCAGGAACAGGCTGCTCCTGCGGAGAGCTGCAGGCTACTAGAGGGAGGATTGCAGTCCCAGGGGAATCTGCCACCTCTAGCCCGAGGGCACCTGCACTTGCATGTATACACACACACATACACATAATTCAGGACAGAATGTTTTTAATATACATGTATATGCATACTTGCATGCATACAGAAATGGTGGTTGTTGCTACAGGACAGTGTTTTCTAAATTAGAAAGACTGGGAAGTAGGAAGCAGCCAACTTTTCTAGGAATAGAAGTGATTTCTGCTGTCACACCCTGAGCTTTTTTCTTTTCTAGGGTGTATCTCCCTTACCTCAGCCCTGAAACATCCTCTTGAAACTGTGTAAATGAGAATGTCCTTGGCTCAGAGAGTACTCCTCACCTGGCTTTTCACGTTACTCTTCCTGATCATGTTGGTGTTAAAACTGGATGAGAAGGCCCCTTGGAACTGGTTCCTCATATTTATTCCAGTCTGGGTATTTGACACTATCCTTCTCGTCATGCTGATCGTGAAAATGGCTGGACGCTGTAAGTCTGGCTTTGACCCCCGGCATGGGTCACACAATATCAAAAAGAAAGCCTGGTACCTCGTCGCCATGTTACTCAAGCTGGCCTTCTGCCTGGCACTCTGCGCGAGGCTGGAACAGTTCACTACCATGAACCTCTCCTATGTCTTCATCCCGCTGTGGGCCTTGCTGGCTGGCGCTCTGACAGAACTTGGATATAACGTCTTCTTTGTGAGAGACTGACTTCCAGAACACCGGAGACCTGATGGCAAGTACCAAGTGTAGTTCTAAGCTGCCATGAACAGGGTTGTGGAGGCAGGAACTTGTAGCCAACCCAAAGCTGAATTATTCAGTATTTGAGTTACTGATATCTTTGTTATCCCTGTGTAAATAAAGCTTGTTTCTGACCTTATTTTTCTGTGCCTCTCACCTGTGTGTGGTCAGGACGTGAAGTGAATGTAAAGCCTTCAGTTGTGAACTCTGTGTGAGTTTGCTGGACGGTGCTCTGTGTAGACCAGGTGTATATGTGTGCTTCTAGACTATGAGGGAAGAACTTGGTTATGAAAATATTCTAGGGATGCAACCTCATGTCCAACTCAGAAAGAACCTTAGTTTGGCATTTCCAAGTGGGGTACGCTCACGTTGAGTTCTTCCTACGGCCTAGGATGAGCCTATTTACGTCATCGGAGCCAGCTCTGCCTCTTTGTCCTGGGAGTCTCAGACAGAGCCTGACTGAAGTGTTCAGGTTTGAGATATTCTATGCGGCTGCCACAACAGCAAACTTAACCAATGCCAAAGTCCAGGTACCCATATGTCTCAAGTTTAGAGGTGAAGCATTTCAAAACTTGGAGATAAAATTCTTGTTTTACCTTCATGGGAATGCCGGGCATCTTGGATGAGTTCACGTGAGACCAGAGAGAGAGCACGGTCCCCAGAACTGGAGCTGCAGATGGTTGTAAGACCATGGGGGGGGGGGGGGGGAGGGCAAGGGATCAACCCCCCAGTCTCTCTCGGGAAGTACTGGAAGTGCTCGTAACTGCTGAACTTGTAAGTGCTTTTAAGGTTTTTTTTTTTTTTTTAGAATTAGCCAGGCGGTGGTGGCACACCCCTTTAATCCCAGCACTCGGGAGGCAGAGGCAGGTGAATCTCTGTGAGTTCGAGGCCAGCCTGGTCTACAAGAGCTAGTTCCAGGACAGGTTCCAAAGCCACAGAGAAACCCTGTCTCGGAGAGGGGGGAGAAAAGGTTTTTTGGGGAGGTTTTTTTTTTTAGGATTTTGTGTATGTGTGTGCACGTGCTTGCAGAAGCCAGCGGGTCGAGACTGCCTGGAGCTGCAGTTAGATGCTTGGCTCGGGTGACGGGATCCGCCTCAGTCTCTGCAAGAGCAGTGTGAGCTGCTAACCACTCGCCCTCTCTAGCCTCAAGAGACTGATTTTGTCCTAGTTGTCACTTTTAGCTCTGTCAGCGTCTAAAGTGGCCATTTTGGTGGTTTTAAAGGATCTACCATAGGCAGACAGTGAGATGATGCATCCCATAATTCCAGCACTCTGGTGGAGGAGCAGAATTTTGAATTTGAGGAAAGCTCTGGCTAGAGGCCCTCTGTCTCACTGCTAATACAGAATTTCTGTGCAGGTGGCTACTGGTGTGAGCAGGCATCCATGCGTGTGTATGGAAGACAGAGGGCAACACCTGCTGTCCTCCGTAGTTTGCCGATTGGCTAGACTACCAGCTAGTAGTCCCGAGTCCGGAACCTGCTTGCTACTCCACCGCCCAAACGTGTAGCTTTTGCTTGAGTGCTGGGTATCCAAACTGGGGTCTTCACTCTTCAGCAGTAAGCTATCTTCCAGGGCCCCCAAAGATTATTTTAATACATTTCTTCCTTGTAAATAGAGATAATAAAAGCAGCCACACACCACAAAGACGGCTTCAATTACATTAGGCTTTTGAAATTAAAAAGCTAACCAAAAAAACATCTGGTTGCAAATATCTTCCTGTCAGTTAACTGGCCACGGAGTGTTATTTTTGAGTATCTAAATGTAGGAGTCATAAAAGCAGTATTTGGAAGTGAGGATTTAGGCTTGGTCAGACAAATCCAAACAGGCCTTTGGAGCAGATCATTAATTCAAATAAAATTCCCATTGTAATAAACAAGCTGGAGAATCACTTAGTTCAGATAAAATTGTTCAGGCAATTGCCCCCCCCCACCTCTCTTTTCTAGACAGGGTTTCTCTGTGTATCCCTGGCTGCTCTCTCTGTAACCGTGGCTGTCCTGGAACTCACTATGTAGGCCACCCTGGCCTCAAATTCAGAGATCCACCTGCTTCTGCCTCCTGAGTGCAGGGGATTAAAGGCATTGCCGCCGCCACCACCCTGCTTCAAGCAATTGGCCTTAATGATAAGTTCTCCTAGGGTCAAAGTGTGATAGTTATTCCTTCCCAGAACAACTGTAACAAGAAAGGAAAAGACATGAGTAAGAATTATATGCAGAAGACAACAGTAACCAACCTGCTCATTCGTGAGGATAAAACAAGCTTAATAGCCTCTGGCAGGTTCTCAGTTTGCAGCCTTTGTCTTGTGTGACACACCTAAGGCAGCAGAGGAAATGATTAATGTGTGCATTAATAATATCTCAACATTGGCTCATGAGAAACATTAAAAGAAACTGCAGCTGGGCGTTGATGGAGGCAGAGACAGGTGGATCTCTGTGAGTTCCAGGCCAGCCTGTTCTGTAGAGCAAGTTCCAGGACAGGCTCTAAAACTACAGGGAAACCCTGTCTCAAAAACACCCCCCCCCCCAAAAAAAAAGATGCTTGTTGGTGGGAAATACATAGTATTACAGAAAAAACGCCTTCTGGGTTCCTTTTTATAAGATGCATAATCACTGCCTCAAGTAACAAGCAGGCTCCTGCTGAGGCCACTGTTCTCTGAGTTATGATAGATATGTAACTTATAGACAGCACTTTTTCAGTCTAAGCAAAAGGGTATTTCTCAATAAGAACAGTTATGAGCAGACATCTTCATGAAATGGAAGTCGTGATCTATGAACATCTTTCCCCCAGCTAGCTCTACAAACAACAGCCCACTCCTGGAGAGTTCTCCAGGACCAAGGACAGATCTGTGCTCAGATTAGATAGGAGCATGTCTGGCCTGCAGCACACAGGGTCGCAGCTACAAACTATGCTGACACTTTTCTAGGTGACAAGGTCAGATTAGAGTCAGAAAGTTGACACCGTGAAAAGGTTTAAGATTCTTACAAGTTTTACTGGCCTCAGAAATTTGGCCTGTTTTCTACTTTGCTTTTCTGCAGTTCAGCAGATGAGAATTAAAATTAATAAGCAGAGCTGAGAGGGAAAGCAAAGTACATAATCATTTCCATCCATAGAAGGGCAGGCACGTCCCTGAGCCATAAAGGAAAATGGATATTTGTCTTTGTTGAGTGAAATGATCGATCCTTTAGCATTTACAAACTACCAGAAGAATTTAATGATTTGCTGTTCTCAGAATAAGCACAAAATTAGTGTCTATGAGGGCAGGACAGAGAGGAGCAGCAACTCAGAATGGTAAAGCTAAACATGAGGTAAATGTTGGCAGGGTCTCTTACAAACAAGAGTGTGAGCAGTGTGGATGGGGAGAATCCCCAGCGGGTAGCAAGTGCTCTCCATCCAACACTAGGCCGGTAGCGCTATCTTCCCATTTCCTGTTTCCCATCACTGCCTGCATCTGTGGTCAGCGGGCAGTCTGTGACGGGCCACACGTTTACCTCGGCCCAAAGCTCTAGCAGGGCTTCTGAAGGAAGCCAGCAATGTACTAAGCATCCGTCATGTTCCGCCATTCCCTTCACCAGTCGGCGTACCGGGTGTTACCTTCCAGGGGCAGCCACAGCTATAGTTGTGACGCTATGGTCTGCTCTGACTGTGGCATTTGTGCCGCTCTCTCATCAGGTGCAGGGAAAGAAACGATTTCCCGAGAGATGACACTGTAGACAGAAATGCCAATAACCAAATAGAGGGGGAAAGGGGCCGCCAGTGTCTGTTGGTAAGGGACGGGGGTGATAATTAAAACGTAAATGAAAAACCAGACCAACTGAAAGTTCTGCAGTCAGAGAGCTTGGAGACTAAAGGAAAGCCCATGGTGACTACCCTCTTTAGAGAGGCCCATGAACCCTTCCAAACACCCAAAACCTACCACCATTCCCCAAAGAATGGATGTCACAGAGCTTTAAGGGAGGGAGGGTAAGAAGGGGGAAGGGAGGAAGGGAAGGAGGTAGGGAGAGAGGAAGGAAAAGTGCAGCAGGATTAAACAAAAGTCTCACGGACGGATCTGGCAGCAACAGCACCCTTTCGAAACCCCATCCCTGCTGAGGGGTTAAGAATGAAGAGTAAAGAAAAAGCACAGTAAATGAGGGAAGAAGAGGGAAGGAAGACACAGCTTCCCCAGAATCTCACTGAAGAGAAAGAGAATTGGCAAAAGCTAATTTTCTGAAGAAGACAGTGGACGAGGCGTTTCCCATAATACTGTGGCTCAGTTAAATAGAATTTCAACAAGAAAATTCTGAGAGGACAAACTCTCCAAGTAGTTCTGGAACAAAGTTCTTGTATTTTCACAATGGTAAGCAAATCACAGTAAAGAAGCGTACAAGCGGGCTGGAGAGATGGCTCGGCGGTCAAGAGCACTGGCTGCTCTCCCAGCGGACCTGGGTTCAGTTCCCAGCAACTACATGGCCGTGTACAACAGGCTATATAACTAGTCCTAGATCAGTGATTCTCAGCCCTTTGGGGAGGATCAAATGACCCGTTCACAGGGGTCACCTAAGATCACCAGAAAAAAAAAAGATATTTACACTATGAATCATAGCAGTAGCAAAATTAAAGTTATGAAGTGGCAGCAAAAATAACTTTATGGTTGGAGTCAAACATGAAGAACTGTATTAAAGGGTTGCAGCATTAGGAAGGCTGAGAACCACTACTCTAGGGTATCCAGAGCCCTCTTCTGGCCTCCGTGGGCACTGCACACAGGAGTGGCACAGATACACACTCAGGCAGAAGACCATACATGGGAAGATGTACTATCTTAAGAAGAAACTAACAGTTTGCTTTCTGTTTCTACTGAACACAGATTCTACTTGCCCATGGTCCATCAGCTCGTTCATGTCCTTTAACCAGATATGACATCTAGGATGAGCTAGAAAGATACATTCCTGAAATGCAAGATTACTTCCTCCCACTGCCTTGCTCTTTCAAAAATCAGTATATATAGGGGCTGGAGAGATGGCTCAGCGGTCAAGAGCACTGGCTGCTCTCCCAGTGGACCTGGGTTCAATTCCCAGCATCCACATGGCAGCTCACAACTGTCTATAACTCTAGCTCCAGGGTATCTGGCACCTTCATACCAAATACACATAAAGTTAAATATTTTTTAAGAAATCAGTATATATGTCTCTTAATTTAACCTCTTATTGCTCATAAAGAAAGGTTTTGTGTTTAATATTCTTTTTGTTGTTGTTTGTTGAGACAGGGATTCTCTGTAGCTTTGGAGCCTGTCCTTGAACTAGCTCTGTAGACCAGGCTGGCCTTGAACTCACAGAGATCTGCCTGAGTGCTGGGATTAGGGGTGTGGCACCACCACCACCCCGCTACCATGTTTAATATTCTTCATTTCCATCTGTAGTACACAACAATCTACAGGAACTAAACAATAAGGCGGGAAGCCTTCAAGGCTGTCTGGGTTGCAAGGCCAGCCTGAAAGAATGTCTGAGACCTGGGACTGTAGCTCTGGGGTTCATGTGTGTTCAATCTGAGTTCTGCAAGAATTCAACAAAGGGGAGGCGGACCAGCCAGCAAACCAGAAAGGGCTGGAAAGCTCCTCCGCCATCCTACTCACTCCCTGAGGTAAGCTGTCAGAGCCAGATTAAGCATCGTGTTCTCATTAAATAAGCAATCCGTTTTAAAACCAGTTCAATGTTGCTTTCATATCTAGTTATACTAGTTATAATCAGGCTAGAGAAAGAATAAGAGCTTTTCCTACCACCCGAGCAAATAAAGTTCACCATGTCACTTAACAACCTATCCCATCCTCGTCCTGAAATAGAGATACTCGGGTCTGTGCACTCCAGAACCCACACCTAACTGAAGATCCAAAATGACCTCGGTGTTCCCTCTCTTGGGGCAATGTAATGTTTATTACTGCCTTGAGGTAGATTAAGGAAGACTTTCAGGTTAGAATCACTTTCAGAATTTTACCATCTGAAGACAGAAACAGGAACTTGCAAAGAGTCTGAGACTAAAATGTTAAATTTAAGAAAATAATTACAAAACAAAGGTAAAAAGACTGTGGTTATCAATCTTATTTATTGAAAGGTGGAAGACAAGGAAAATAGCCTCTCAAATGCCAAAAACAAATCTGTACCTAAATGTAAATAAGTGCTTTACATACCAATAAACTGTCCCTTTCGCCCCCCCAAAACTGAGTTTACCAAACAATGCTAATTTATTGTTTACAAAAAAAAATCTTACCTGCCATAGAACTGAATTTAGAAAAGAAAATCTTATTTTGAGTACATTAATTAAATTTCTTAAAACATTTAACCTAAGAAAATTTTTCCTCAATTGCCTACCCCTCCCATTTCAGAAAGAAGCCTATTTCAAGCAAGTTTATAGAGAAATGCATACATAATACAATACACAGTGCTGTGTAAACCAACCTGGTCATTAAGGTCAGCAGTCTTGTCGTAAGGGACACAGACAATCAATATATGGCTTTATGTAAATTTGCAACTAAATATCAAAAATGTTTAATTCTTTTGAGAGCTAACCTGAGTATGGGATATATGACTTAGCTAAGAGGATATAAATAAAATGAGAAAAGAAGGGGAAAATGTGTGTGTGTGTGTGTGTGTGTGTGTGTGTGAGAGAGAGAGAGAGAGAGAGAGAGACCTAAGTTTTGAAGTGAAGGTCTATATATCATTTAATAACATATTAACAATGACTCTGTATAGCATATGACCTTATTAAAACTGCATCTTAAGTGCTTTATTGTTCTGGTCTAAGATATTGGAAATTAAAAAAAATCTTATTTCACATGGAGAATGAGAGTATACTAACTAAAAAGCCACTAATATGCAGTATTAAAATAGGTATTTGTGTGTAACAAAGGTAGTTCTCAGTTCAGCAAGTTCTCAGATGGCATCTGAAGAGGATTTTTAAAAAGGAACCCGTAAGACCAGGGGCATAAGCATGATTCAAGTCTGTAAGGCTTTATCTCGAACTCTTGAGCACGTTGGTTATTCATACCCCACCTTCACAGAGGTGTATGCATTTGACAATCAACTAAACCTTTACATTATGGGTAACTGACTGTGGGCTACATAAGAAACATGCGCTCCTTTAAGGGAAAACCGTAGGCTCATCTATCTGGGGAACAACCTAACAGTGTTTCCTTGCAGTATGACCTCAGAGTGTCTACTATAGGGGACTGGGAACAAACACACCGTGGTAAAGATATCACCCCTAATTTAAAATCCAGGTCTTAACAGTATCCCTTCCTAGTCTTAGCACTCGTTTACTAAGAATCTGTTCCCCAGAAAGATGATGAAGAACCCTAAATTCAGCTTAAAGTGGCTTAAGTAAGTGCAGTGAAAGACAGCCAGTTACATAGAGAGCAAACCCTTATTTCCACTGCCATGACTTTGAACTGCTCCACTCCATGAAATGTCCGCACTACAAGCTGAGTTCCTGTAAGCCACCAAGATGTCCGGTTTCACTGCCCATCTTCTTAGTAAGTCAGAAGAGAAGACTTCCCACTGTTGCTAACATTGGTTCTCATCAGTTCCTCACCACATACAAAGCATGGGCGGTGAAAATGGAACCCACGGAATGGAAACGGCAGTCTCCCGAAAGGCAGCGCAGTGCAGGAAAGCCGGCTGAAAGTTGTCAGTCAAGACAGGGACCCAGGATAATACAAGGAAAACATTTGCAATGCAAGAGCTCCTTCCATCCCCCCCCCCTCCCACTTCCAAGTGGAGCAGACCGAGGCTGTGCAGACTTCCCTACTCACCATACACAGCGGCCCTGCCAGAGCTCTAGGAGGCTATGCCTGACACTGGCCTGGCGGCCGGGGAGAGGTCCTGAGAAAGACGAGCTGACGGTGCTGTTACATCTGAGTCACTATCATTGCCTCTGTTTAAAAATTTGTTTTTGTAGCATGGAAAAATGTAAAAGAAGCCTTTTAATTGCCCATCATTCAACTTTGTGCATGTCAGTTTTTTACTCAGCTATTATTAAACATACAGGTGCCCTTTAGTAAGAAAAATTTCTATCACCTAGAAAAAGAGGATTACACTAGGGCTAAAGAATCTGGCCACGTAACTTCATTAACTAAAGGGATAAAACCATCAACATACTTAGTTTCTCCCAACTTCTAACTCCCTATTAATTATTTTCTTATTGTTGAACATAAATATTTTAAGATGTATTCCAGAAAGTAGCACTAGGAATTTTCTATATTCATCAATTTAAGAAATTGTGCAAAACAATATACATATATACATCCCAAAATACACGCACATGTGTGTACACACACACAAACACACAATATATTATGTATATGCTTTCATAACTGAATCCTGGTTCTTTGAAGGTTTGTACAATATGGGAAATTAAAATATTTACTAAATTTGAGCACATACATTTTCCTCCATTTCCTCCCCCACATGTATATATTAATAGAGACATAGATGAAACAAAATGAATTGTCAGGTTGTTTCTGCAAACTCAACAGAAAACATTCATTGTTATGAACCTTTATTAGGTGGCTCACATTTCAATATGGATCGTACTGAAGACTCTTGAAAGCTATGTACATACAGTGCTGACACACTTGGCAGGAAAGGAAAAGGAGATATAAATAAGCTCTATGGAAAACCTTAAATTGTCAAAAAAGAATTCTGGCTCATATTACAAAAAATATATTTATGTGATTTTTGTCAGCTCCATCCTGAACCTCAAACTCAGACTCCTTTGATGTGACCGGCAATGGCGACAGTGCGGCGGGCCCTAGTGCGCGGATTCAGTCACGGACAGGCACTGCGGAATGTTACGAAGCTACATAAACTACGTTGTAACCAACGAGAGCAATTCCTAGGCTCGCTTTCAGATTTCAGAATCGTTATTACAAATTATCTTTAAAAAGGAATTTTAAACACAATGTACAAATTTAGCACAAATTGCCATCATCCTTGTCTTGATTTGAGTGCACAGAACTCTGTTGCCGTGTATCAACTGTATCATTGAGACTTCCAGGACACAGTTCTTCCCTGAAGTCTTTGTTACTGTCTTCAAATTTAGAATCCACGTCAATCTGAAAACCTGAAAACTGAACATGATCCAACTTCATCTTAACAGTCTTGCCTTCCGTGCTATTCGGGGTTCTAGTCTTTTCAGCTATAGTAACTCTCAAAGGGTCTTCCTTGGTTCGTGTAGGTGCAATAGGTTCATGTTTAATCTGTTGTGATTCATACTTAGAAGGAAGTTTGTCTGAAAACACAGAGTCTGGTGAGGTTTGGTTCACAGCACAAAGAATGTTGCCAGTGTGAGGTTCGAGAGCGGATGACTTGGGACCTGATGACATGCATGTTTCGTGAGTGACCGCACTGAGACAAGTGTCCTCCTCTGCGTGATATAACTTAAGTCGAACATGCCACGCCAAACTGCACACAGCAGAGACTGTCTTGAACTGATGAACAACATTCCTGGGAATGAAGTAAATGTCATTGTCGTACAGCTGAACCCTGGCATAGCGAATGCCTTCTCTCCGCAGCTGATTAAGTTTTGCATCATCAACCCACTGAACACACTGGGAAAAAAAAAATACAGGTAAGACTTTTGCACAACAAAATCTAAGTGAAAATGATGATTATTTTAAGTTTTGGTTTTACCTGGGACAGTGGAGGTTCGTGTAAATCTAACAACAAAATCTAAGTGAAAATGATGATTATTTTAAGTTTTGGTTTTACCTGGGACAGTGGAGGTTCGTGTAAATCTAACTGCATTCGTTGAACCACTTCTAAGAAATCTTCTGCATGGAAACAAATCACATCTTTGGTTATTCGGGGCTGGTCAGGTCTGTAAAGGAGGGTGATAATAAAGGAACCTTACATTAATGTTTCATTCTGTTAAGTCCTTAATAAATTCAAACAAAACTAGTTTATGATCAACACCAAAACCTTACAAATAAAGAAAACCACTTCATCTGTTAAAAATCAGGTTAGCCATGAGCTCCAACCTAAACAGACTAACAACTGTCTTTTTTTTTTTTTTTTTTTTTGATTTTTCGAGACAGGGTTTCTCCGTAGCTTTTGGTTCCTGTCCTGGAACTAGCTCTTGTAGACCAGGCTGCCCTCGAACTCAGAGATCCGCCTGCCTCTGCCTCCCGAGTGCTGGGATTAAAGGCGTGCGCCACCACCGCCCGGCTACAACTGTCTTTACTCTCAGAATTATCCGTAAATTATACAAACCATCAAAACTAAATATCTCATTTTAATGCAGTTCAATTTTTCTTTAAGTGTTAAAATATAAAATACTGCATAAAAGAAGCTGAAGCAAACAAGAAAGACACACACTATGTGTTCTCATTTCCATGTGTGAGTTAAAGGGGCCTTGGCAAAGCACAGAATGGTAGTTATTGGGCTGGAGAGAGTGAGTTATTAGGGAGGAATAACTGGAAATGTTCTGTAGTACAGGAGGGTGACTATGGTTAACATTTAGTTAAATACTGCAAAACAGGCAGAAGAGAGAACTTCATTCTCACCACACAAAAATGGTGGATGCTGTGGTGGTTGTGGAAGTAACAGATAAAGCAGTGTTCTGCTCTGTTACATAGGGTATACCTGTGTTGAAATATCACACTGAATCTCATAACTATGTACATTTAGTATATCATGAATTTATAATAAAAAGTATGGGCAGAAGTGGCTCACGCCTGTAACCTGGATTACACAGTGACACTCTACAAAAAAAACAGAGAGAGAAGAAATACTTTCTTGTTCTACAGAAGATACTAACTGTCTACCTGAACACACCCAATCTCAAAAGCTCTGGACACTAAGTAGGCTTGGGCCCAGTTAGTGTGAGATGGGAAAGATACTACAACCATGCTGATGCACACAACCCCTAAGGACTCTTGCAGTTTTATTTCATTGCTGTAGTCTTAGTAACAATAAATTACGAAATGTCTATTACAAATACTCATTCTTCATTGGAGACATTACATTTCTTAAATCCTGACAGTCTAGCCTGACGGAGACAACTGACCGAAACTACGATCAATCAATGTGCAGAGTCACGGAACCCTGTCTCAGCTAACACATCTAGAAAACACTCCCACAGCTAAGGCTCAGGGAACACTGTAGAGAGGGGGTGGAAGAATTCTACGAGCCAGATGACCAGGGCTGTGCTGTGAGATCCTGTCTCCTAGTAAGTTACACCCATGGAGTCTCACCAACAGGACTGCCCAAAAAGGACACCAAAGTGTGCAAAGTCACATGGGGAAAGCCTTTGAGGTCCCAACCCTACACAAAGAACTGCAGGCTGCTAAGTAGAAAGGTGGGGAGAGGTGGCCCTCTGGGGACAAAAGCACACAAACGCTCATCCCAGGCAACAGACATAAAAGAACATTATACGGAGCTAAGACATGGAGCTGTGTACATAGATACACATAGTACAGACATGGCTATAGCAACAACTGATAAAAAGAAAAGGCCAGCAGGGAGGGATAGAAGGGAGGGTCTGGAAAGAGGAAAGGGAAGAGAAAAAGGTTGTAATTAAAAATATAATCTCAGGCGGGCGGTGGTGGAGCACGCCTTTAATCCCGGCAGTGGGGGCAGGCGGGAGAGGAGGGCGGCAGGCAGAGACAGGCGGATCTCTGTGAGTTTGAGGCCAGCCTGGTCTACAAAAGCTACAGCCTGGTTCCAAGACAGGCTCCAAAGCCACAGAGAAACCCTGTCGTCTCGAAAAACCAACCAAACAAAAAATACAATCTCAAAAAAAAGAAATATAAGTCATAATATAGTCAAATCCCTAAGGTTCAATGAGAGAGTCTCCTGGGCAGCCAGTTCCTGGAGTGCAGACTTTTCAAAGACTAAAACACAGAAGAAAGTGAGAGTATGGACAGAAAACACAAGTGCTCTCTCCCGGTGCGCTGGACCAAACACCATGCTCTAGCCCTCTAGACTCCCGTAAGTTAAAATCAGCCCTCCCTTCTCTGCGCTGCTCCTCAGACATCGCTGGCAGACTAACCGAGAGGGACAGAAAGTAGCAGATGAATGGATATTTGAGGTAAAGAAATGGCTGAAGTAATGAGCTACCAAGAATACTACAAGACAAATGTTCTACAACTTGACTGTCGTTGTAGTACATAGCTAAATAAATTAGTCAAAACAAGGAGCAGGCTTAAAATTGGTACATGTTTTATTGAATGTAAATTATACCCTAACTTTATGGGTATAATTATGGGCTAGAGAGAGCTCCACAGGCAAAGCACTAAGCAAGTGTGAGGACCCGGGTTCAGAGCCCCAACCATGCCAAGTTGAGCACTATAATCCCAGAGTTCTTATGGCAAAATGGGAGTGGAAAACAAAAGAATCCAGTCCCAGAAAGCTTACAGGCAGCTTTCCTGCATACTCAGCAGCCGAACAAGAGATCCTGTCTCAAAGAAGCAGAGTAAGAGGACCGAGTCTCAGACACACTAACACACACCACGGTCACGACATAATGAATGACCTCCCAAGGGTAATACAAGATATTCGTAAATGAGCTTACAGTAGCTCTAGGTATATCTAGTTCCCTTTAACCAGGAATTTCTCCATTAGTCATTTTAAAAAGGAAATTATTCCACTCAAATTAGAGTCTAGCAATTTAAATATTCAATTCAATTATGCTATCCAAATGTAAAAGCAAAATAAATGATTTTCCCTAGCAAAAAGAAATTATGAACATTTCCAATACAGGGCTTTTGTATCGTTTTTCTTTTTCTTTTTTTTTTTTTTTTTTGTTTTTTGTTTTTAGAGACAGGATTTCTCTGTAGCTTTGGAACCTATCCTGGTACTCACTTTGTAGATCAGGCTGCCTTTGAACTCACAGAGATCCACCTGCCTCTGCCTCCCGAGTGCTGGGATTAAAGCCGTGTGCCACCACTGCCCAGCTTTTGTTTTGTTTTTCAAAACGAAAGTTACTCTCCACAGCCCTGGCTGTCCTGGAACCCTCTCTGTAGAGCAGGCTGGCCTCAAATTCACGGAGAGCCTCCTGCCCCTGCCTCCCCGGTGCTGGGACTAAAGGTCTCTACCACCATCTCATGGCCCAATAAAGATTTTAAATGGCATACACTTTTAATTCCAGTACTTGGGAAGAAGAGGCAAGTGAATCTTTGTGAGTTTGAGGCTAGCTTGATGTACATAGTGGATTCCAGGACAGTCACAGTAAGGCCAGCTCCACAGTAATACACTGTCTCGAAAACAGTGAAAGAAAATATAATAAAACAACAGTAGTTAGTGTAAGGAAGAACCCAGGTTCAAGTTCTAGTACAGCCATCGCCAACAAACAGCAATAGTGGGGCTGGAATTGAGCAGTTAAGAGCGCTGGCTGCTCTTCCAGAGGACTCAAGCCCATCCCTAGCACCCATGTGACAACCCCAACTGTCCTCTTCTGCCCCACCAGACACTGCACGCGTGGGATTCAGGCGAGTGGGATTCAGGCGAAACATTCAGACACACAGAATAACTCTGAGGAAGCAGCTTGTGTACCGCTGTCCACAGTGCACAGCCTTCAGCACCCCCACGGCAGCTGTGGTCTGTCGCTCAAAGCCTTGGCCTATGTGGTCAGCGTGGGCCCTCGTCCTGTCTTCAAACAGCATCTCCCGAGGCTCGCTGGTTCGAGGTAGATACTGAAGGTTTTTGATTTCATTGGTAGTCCTGTTTATTAAAAGAGATTTGCATTTAAATACTGAGGCTTGTTTCCTTACCAGGCATTTCATACTCACATAATTTCAGACAAAAAGGAGATGTTTAATTCTTAAAATGAATAAAGGCAAACAAAAAATAAGACATGTCAATTCTGGAAAATCCTTTCCCACAAGTGGCAGCCCTGGAGTGTGGGGCACTCAACAATACACATACTTCTAGAAGCAACACATTTCTTTCTTTTTTCCTTTCTGGTTTTTTTTTTTTTGGGGGGGGGCAGGGGTTGAGACAGGGTTTCTCTGTGTAACAAACAGCTCTGGAGATCCTGGAATTGACTCTGTAGACCAAGCTGGCCTCTAACTCACAGAAATCCACCTGCCTCTGTCTCACAAGTGCAGAGACTAAGTGTGCCATCACTGCCTGACTGACATAACTTTTTAAATAGATTAATTCAATATTCACACGACACACGCCATAGGCCAGGTGCTGTCTAAGCTGAGACTACAGTACAGAGGAGGGTGCTATTCTTAGGAGAATTTCAAAGAAAGACAAAAATAAATTAGCAAAAAAGACCCTACCCCCAGGTTAACGACGACGACAGGCAGTGGGTCCACGAAACAGTTACTAGAGGGGAAAAAAAGTCTTCACCTTCCACAGGCCCTCCTGCCCATCTTCTGCTCACGAGCACTAAGAACCTGCTGCCCACTCTCCTCGCACACAGCAGAGGCATCTCCACTCCCTCCCTCTGCAGCACCTTCTGCTAGGCTATTCCAGATGGTAGGCTTCTGCCGCTCTCCTCTTCTGATGCTGTGAGTCCTCCACTAGCTGTGACCACTCCACTGCCTGTTGCACCTCCTGCATCCCTGCACGCTGTGACCACTCTACTGTCTGCTGCATCTCCTGCATCCCTGCACGCTGTGACCCCACTCTACTGCCTGCTGCTCCTCCTGCATCCCTGCACGCTGTGACCACTCTACTGCCTGCTGCACCTCCTGCATCCCTGCACGCTGTGACCCCACTCTACTGCCTGCTGCTCCTGCATCCCTGCACGCTGTGACCCCACTCTACTGCCTGTTGCACCTCCTGCATCCCTGCACGCTGTGACCACTCTACTGCCTGCTGCTCCTCCTGCATCCCTGCACGCTGTGACCACTCTACTGCCTGCTGCATCTCCTGCATCCCTGCACGCGTCTTACCAGACTCTTTGTGATTAATATTCTACCTGTTTGGAAACATGGGCTAATAGACAAGTGACATCACACTCAAACCCCTAAATACACGAGCAGCACGCAGTACTGTGGTTATTTGGACAGCACCAGGCCATGAAGCATCACATATATCAGGGGCTCTAAACCTTGAAGTACAGAGAAATTCCGAGGGGCTAGTGAACCCTTTAAATTATATCTAAAAATCTGTATCTATATCATCTGGCAACAGATTTTCTGACTAAGTTCTTCACTCAGTTCCTGAAACAAGCAAGGTGGAAAGGCTCAAACACTCAGCTGAGGCCACCCTGGTCTACACAGAGAGTTCCAGGACATCCAGGGCTATGGAGAGTTTCGAGAGCCCATGTTGGGTGGCTCAGAACTACCTGTATCTCCAGCTCCCGGGGGGCAGCGTGTAACACCTGTGACCTCCACAGGCATCTGCACATATATGAACATACCCACACATGCATATACCCACAGACAAACAAAAACACATCATTAAAATGTTTTAAGTAATCTTTCAAAAAAGAGAAGAGAATAAGCTCTATAAAACACAATTTTACAACTGTTACCAACTTAGAACTTAACTCTTGGATTCCATTATTTATTAAGCAGCAGACACCATACAGCAAGCCCAACAGTCCCTGCGGTCAGGAAACCTACCATTTGCTCCATGACGTCTTACCCTGTTTTGTTTTAGATTCATTTATTTTATACACATGAATCGTTGGCCTGCATGTATGCAGTGTATCATGTGTGTGTCTGGTGCCTTCACAGGTCAGAAAGGGCATGGGACCCCTGGCGCTGGATGGCTGTGAGCCAGCATGTGAGCACTGGGAATGGAGCCTGGGTCTCCTGAGTCATCTCCCCCAACCCTGTTTTGTTGTTTGTAATAATTCATGATACTGTTAAAATCATTTTAGGTATCTATAGAAAAAAAAAAGCCACACTGCCCCCTAGCACCCCCAGTTCTATGACCACAAAGTTAACTTTAGTGTATATTTTTCCAACTTTTGCTCCATGCATAGTTTATAAATTTTTAATAATTCTCTGTCTCTGTCTCTGTCTCTCTCTCTCTCTCTCTCTCTCTCTTCCACCTGCCTCTGTCTCCCGAGTGCTGGGATTAAAGGTGTGCACCACCACCTCCTGGCCTAAATTTTTAGTAACTCTCTGATGACACCACACATGCATAAAGTAAATTCATTCTCTCCAGTATAGGAGCGAATATCCAAGTGAAATGAAAAGTCGACTGAAGTTCTTCTAAAACCTGGAAGACAGTGAACTTTCATTTTCTCTTTGTATTATTTTCTGTCTTCCCAATGATGTGGGTTAGTTCTTAATACAAGTTTTGAATACTTGTTAAATTTATTCTAACCAGTTTGTCTCTCCATGAGTGAGATCTTCTCCACTGCTGTTGTAGAATATTAGTTTATGATGTGTTAGAATATTTGTTTATTCAAAGATGCTCTGCTTTTGTTTACACTGCATTCGCTTCACTCTGTGCAGCTGTTACTCTGCCTGTCTAAAATACCCGATTGGTCTAATAAAGGGCTGAACAGCTACCAGCAAGGCAGGAGGAAGAATGGGTGAGGTTGACAGGCAGAGAGAATACATAGGAAAGAAGGAGGAAAGATCCAGGGGCCATACAGCCACACAGCCAGACACGGAATAAGAAGGAAAGAAAAGATACACAGAAACAGAAAAGGAAAATACCCGGAGGCAAAGGGTAGATGAGATAATTTAAGAAAAGTTGGCAAGAAACAAGCCAAGCTAAGGCTGGGTACCTCCGTGTGGTTTATTTGGGAGCTGGGTGGCAGGCCCCCAAGAGTAAAGTGTAAGGAGTCCAAAGAATAAAAACAACCAACTACATACTCCTCACTGTAATTATTCTCTCTTTTTTTTTTTTTCAAGACAGGGTTTCTCTGTGGTTTTTGGTTCCTGTCCTGGAACTAGCTCTTGTAGACCAGGCTGGCCTCGAACTCACAGAGATCCGCCTGCCTCTGCCTCCCGAGTGCTGGGATTAAAGGCTGTAATTATTCTCATTCCCTTCCGTCTCATGTTTCATTTATTCTGGATGTTTTATAATCAAGGATGCTAGCACACTGCCGACATACCTTTTCCTCTTGAAGGGCGACTTTGGCATGTCCGCCACAGGGATCATCTGCTCTCCCGGACGCACCCACATGATGGGGCCATCATCGCTATCTTTCCGACTCTCTAGCTTTAGACTAGAGAGTGTTCCCCACGGCAACGTACACTAGAAACAAATAATAGCACAAATTAGTTATTCTCAAAATATATCTTCAAATATGTACTAAAGCTATTACGAGGAGAGATATGTGGGTGGGGTAAGAGAGAGGGGTAAATAATGTAATTATATTAATCTCAAAAAATATTACCTAGAGTCAACAAATGAAACAGACTGATAATTAAAACAAAAAATTCTAATTCCCTTATAAAAATCTTTACCATGTATTAGCAAAGGTTAAAATGAGATTGGAGGAAAAAAGTTCCCCTCTTAAACACATATCCAACCTAAACCCACCTCCACCAAAAAGTCAAACGCACCCTTAATTGGTGATAATCAAATACTAATGTCATAAAAAAACACACACACACAAACCAATCAAATTATTTGTTTAGTAGTTTCTTGACAAGGCTGCTTTTTTTCTTTTTTTGAGACAGGGTTCTCTGTAGCTTTGGAGCCTGTCCTGGAACTGGCTCTGTAGACCAGGCTGGCCTCGAACTCACAGAGATCCGCCTGCCTCTGCTTCCCGAGTGCTGGGATTAAAGGCGTGCACCACCACCACCACCCGACAAGCAGAAACTAAATTCCTAAAGAAGTGAGGGAGGAGGGAAGACAAGGACGAGAGCACTAGATGGAAGGATGGGATGTCTTCATCACCTCACAGTCCCGTTTGAAAGAAGAGCTAAATTTTCTACAAACAAGAAAAATGATTATGCTCAAAGTACTTGCTATGACTAACTGGAAAAGGAAAAACAAACAAAAAGTGTAAAAGCTATAAAGGGGGAAAGAAAGAAAGAAAAATAAAGTCAAAGTAGACCACAGGCTATGTAACACATGAGGCAGGACACAGCCAGTCATGCAATGGCTCAGGTGGTCGGCTGGAGAGCAGCCCCACATTCTGCTGTGACCACGGCCCTACCTGTCGGGAGGGTCACACTCATCCTTGTATTATTGCTTATTAAGGAACTAACTACGCAGTGCAGATGCAGTAAGAATGCAGCAGCTACTCCAAAACAGAAGGGAGGGGAGGGCCTGGCTGCAAGGCTGCGCAGCAGGAGAGCTCGGCACAAAACTGACGCGGCCTGTGTCCGAGTCCCACAACGCATGCAAATGTGAAAAAGATGAAATTTAACATGGAAAAGATGGGGGCAGGGTGCACAAAGTTGTCCTCTGACAGCCACATGTACCTCATGGCCCGTGGGTGCCCCAAACCCACGTGTACTCATAATAATGAATACATTTTTTTAAAAGAATTTAAAATGGAAGTTGATTAGAAAAATTTTAGAAACAAAAATGGAGCATGAGCTGAATGTTTGATGCAACTGTACAGCTCCCCAGGTCAGTTCCCACCATGTTCCCACCACCGACTGTACAGCTCCCCAGGCCAGTTCACACCACGTTCCCACCACACCCTGGTTCTCACAAAGCTTACTAGGCATCCTCATCTGAATCTTCTTGTACAGACGCAATAACAAGCAATGTTATTTGCTGATTCACCCTTTAACTTTGTCATTACAATAAAGACTGAGAAATTTGGGCAGCGGTGGCGCACGCCTTTAATCCCAGCACTTGGGAGGCAGAGGCAAGCAGATCTCTGAGTCTGAGACCAGCCTGGTCTACAAAGTGAGTTCCAGAACAGTCAGGACTGCTTCACAGGGAAACCCTGTCTCGAAAAACAAGCAAACAAACACACACACACACACACACACAAAAAAAAAAAAAAAAGCTGAGAAACTGCATGTATACATAGGTTTCCTTTTTTGAATTTAAATAAAAATTAAAAAATAATTGTAAACAACCATTCATCTGTATCAACTATAACTTGAAAGTAACACCCACAACTTAGAATGCTAAGACTTTCTCTTACTTTTAAGAACGGTGACTCCTCCAACATGTCAAGGAACTCAGGGAAGAAATCTCCCACTTCTTCATCAACGGCTCCCACCAAGCTAATCTGTCGCATGGGGCCAGCTCTGTAAGTACCATGAGAATATGTTCTTTTTACCTGAGGGACATGAATGTAATTAAGTTAAATAAGTCAGACATATATATATGAAGTGTTTGTTATTGTCAGATAACAATGAATTACATCATTTCAGACTACTAGAACATAGCCAGAAATAAAGAAAATACAAGGCAGAAAAAAAAAAGAAGTCTGTAATAATAGTGGGGCATTTTATAAAAAATATTACTAAGCCAGCTAATTTCTGTTTCTCTGTCTGCACTACTCACTAGAAGAGCTCAAATGAACACTGTATGGACAACCAGCTGCACCGTCTTCTATAGTTGTTTAATACAGTGCTACTAAAAATATTCAAAACGACACACCATTTTTCTAAATAGACAGCTCTTATCTTTCCCCACAAGTGTCAAATGACCCACATTCCTAGTGGTTAAATGTCAACAGCCACTAAGGATTTCCTTTCATTCTGGATAAGATTTTCACTGCAGCCAGTTCACACGCTATCCTCAACTCTGATGAAATGGCTGAAACGCCGAGGTGGAAATCCTAGGCCACAAAATCACCCCTGCCATCAACCTGCTAACTTCAGATCCCACATAAAGTCCTCCTGCTCTCCTTGTGACCCAGATCAGAGAAGAAAAGGCAGTGCTCACTACCTAAAGCACCTGTGTGACCGAGCGGCCTGTCTGTGGGTGTGCTGACACCTGGATTGCTCATCTGCTCCTCACAGACGATGGTGCGTTGTACAGAAATGGGAGGTATCATTTCAAGCTTCTTTTCCTAAATAAACTTTAGTCAAAATTCCAATTACCGCTTTTTACAAAAGTAAGACTTTGTGGTCACAATATGTTGAAGATCACTGATTAGTTTGCCCAGGGCTGACCTAGTTTAAGCGACAGTCCTGTAGTACAGGCAAACCTAAATGGCCATGCTTTTGTTATTATAAAACTATACAACTGCAGCGGCATACATAGACTAACACATGCAAAGTGCCAGTTCCAGCCCACATACTTTAGGGAACATGACAGTAAATATTCTATTCCCCTAGAATAACTCCAGGACACCAGAATCTCATTCTTATCATAACCAGCAAGCATTGATTCTTTAAATTTTTATCATGATGAACATTAACTTTATTTAAGAATTGTAAGTTTAACTTTTCCATTATCTGTCAAAACTTCACTGCTCAGGTTCACAAGCCAAGCCCCAAGTCACAAAATGTATAGATCATACTTCCCCTAAAAGGTCCCATCATCCCTACATCAATGTTTCCCAACCTTTGGGTTGTGCCAGGTGTTCACATCACGATTCACAACATAGCAAAATTACAGTTATGAGGTAGCAACGGGATAGTTTTATGGTTGAGGACACAACATGAGGAACCGTGTTAGAGTCACAGCATTAGGAAGCTGAGGACCACGGCCACAGAAACAACAAACTGAGAGTCTGAACTGACTCAGAGACATGACGGTATCACAGTGGGAACCTGGTCAGAGTGCGGTTCAGTACGGTCGTCTTGAACAAACCCAGTCGCCATTCTGAACTCTAACAAACATCCCAGATTAACAGGAGGCAACCTGTCCATGAGTGTGGTTCAGTACGGTCGTCTTGGACAAACCCACAGTCGCCAGTCTGAACTCCAGCGAACATTCCAGATTACAATACAAAAACTATTAAATGATTCTGCATTCATGTACTTGGTTTGAGATCTGCATGTGACCATATGAATTATGAGAAACCGCAAAGCTATTGAAGAGGGAAATTCGGGCTGAGGGTGCAGATCTGTGGAATCCCTTGCCTAGCATTTATACAGTCCTGGGATTGATCCCCAACACGGGCAGGGAGAGGAAGGGAAGAAGTAAGATCAACTTATGTTATAAAACACAAACTTAGCGAGGGTTTTGAAATGTAACAAAGGACAATTTAGGGAGCTAATGTTTCCATGTCATACAGGCAGTTAAGTTTGCTGTG
The DNA here is from genome assembly GCF_018167655.1 of Microtus oregoni. Taxonomy (NCBI): domain Eukaryota; kingdom Metazoa; phylum Chordata; class Mammalia; order Rodentia; family Cricetidae; genus Microtus; species Microtus oregoni. Next base: position 6,262,265 of record NW_024543077.1, on the reverse strand, counting down.
CATACATTTATTTAAGTCAGATACCTGAGTATCACCTATGTCACTAAACAATTCTAACCACCAATAAATCCTTAGTACCCATGTACAAACAAGACAAAATACCAAACCAGAGGCTGGGCAGTGAAGACACACACCCCTTTAATCCCAGCACTACAGAGGCAGAGGCAGGTACATCTCTGAGTTCGAGGCCAGCCTGACATACAAAATAAGTTCTAAGACAACCAAGGCTCCAGAGAGAAACTTTGTCTCGAAAGGAAAAAAGGGGGGGGTGCTGGAGAGACGGTACCCAGGTTAAGAGAGGACCCTGGTTCAATTCCCAGCACCACATGGCAGCTCACAACTGACGGAAACTCCAGTTCCAGGGGACCCAACACTCTCACACAGACATACATTCGAGCAAAACACCAATAAAATAAATAATTTTTAAAACTACCCAAACAGAGGCTGGGTGGTGGAGATACACACCTTTAACCCCAGCATCTAGGAGGCAGAAACAGGCGGATCTCTGTGACTTTGAGGTCAGCCAGGTCTACAAGAGCTAGTTCTAGGACAGGTTCCAAAGCTACAGAGAAACGCTGTCTCGAAAAACAAAACATTATTTGAGTTATGAAAAAAGAGATGAACATAGGTCCACTTTACTACATCAAGTAATAACCCATTAAATAATGTATATGATTTTCAATTAAATAATTAATTTCATTAAATAACATAAAAGAATTTTCAATGAGTGAATTCTTCTCAAGTAGTAAGCACACTTCAATATGAGCTCTCCCGAAGACGTGATATTTAATACTCTTTCATAGCAAGAAAAAGAGAGAAAAAAATAGCTTTTTCTACTATATGCCATGACTGCATATAAAAGACATGAAAGAACACTGTGTAAAGTGAATTTAAGGGCGACCAAGGGAAGGGGAAATAAGTCTGAAATTCTACGTCTATTTAGCTAGTGTGTAAATGAAGGCACACTGTTTGAAATAATTTATTTCTCTAATAAGTAAAGCTGGCTTCTGCCCCACTGTCACGTAACTTTTTTTTTAATCAGATAACTATTTCTACTCCACAAGAAAGAGGGAGAAGGCTGGTGTGTGGTGCACATCTTTAACCCCAGCGCTCAGGAGTCAGAAGCAAGCAGATCTCTATTGTGTGAAACCATCCCGGTCTACATAGGGATTCCAGGACAGCAAAGGCTGAGCCGGGTACACCAGCACAGACCTACTGGGGAGGAGGCACAGGGTATTGCAAATTTGAGGCCATCTGAGGGGAGATGGAGATATTCAACCATGACTAAGCTTTAAAAAATAATATAATCAAGTAAGTTTGGAAAATCCTTGTGCAATAAATGCCCATATGTATGCTACATTTCTGAAAAGACTCAGCAGATAAACGAAATTTGTTTGATCTAGAATGCATGTGTTATTCCCTGATCCACGAAGTCCCCCAAATACCAACAAGGAGACCGAGTCCTGTACATAAAAGTAAAAGCAAAAGAGCCTTTATTTTATGCAAGTTTGCACACTCGGTCTCTTTGCATGTCCAGCGGTACTGCAATAATCAGAGAGCCTGGAGCTCAGTTAGAGTTGGGTTTTATAGTAGTAAAGGTGGGGGTGAGGGGTTTCTGAGGTTCAGGATTCCCGACTGGCTGACATTTGTCCAGGGGTGTCCTGGTGAGTGTGTGCTGGCAGGTGGTCCTATCTACAGTGGCTGGAACATTAGGCACTTCCTTTGGATGGTCTGTTCTTGGCTGGTGCTCGGGTAATCTCAGTTTGTGGTCCTTCCTGCAAACAGGTATTACCTCAGGGTAAACTACTGAGACCCAGGCCTCCATTAAATTTATTATGGCTATGTTCTACACTGGCAGGTGATAATGGCTGGAAGTAAAAAACTTCCCTTGGGTGGTCTGTTCATATTTAGCTTTTCATGGCTGGTTCCTGCAGCATGAACTATTTTTATTTCAAAACCTGTTTTAGTACTCCCATCAATATCCCAAGATATTAGCAGTTCTTCTGAACAGCAATCCATAAAACACCTAAAACACATGTCAACTTGTATCAGTGTCAATCTGGAGTAAAGGGAAAAGCAGGTAAAATGCAGGCGCTTAGAGACGAAGGAGTAAAGCAGCAGCTCTCTGTCTCGTCTTTAGGGAGTAGCGCAGTCCCTTATGTTAATCAGTGGGTGTCTGCCACATTACTGTTTAACAGTTATTTGTTGTTTATTATTTGCCTATGTTTATCCTTTCGCTGGTGTTCATGGGAAAGAAAGACAGGGATTTGGGATAGGTTGGTCCGTGTGTGGAGGTCACGGGACAGTCCACGGGAGAGCAGATTCTCTCCTTCCACCACGTAGGTGTCGGGTTAGGCTTGGTGGCAAGGCCTTTACCTGTTAAGCTACTTCCTGCCCCTGCTTCACACTCTTGGTGATGCAGTCTAACACCACCTGATATGGAAAGGAGGGTGACACAAGAGGGCACCACGTCTAACATACACTTTCAAATACAACTGTGATGGATGATATTTAAGGGCACGGTCAGAGAAGGAATCACTGTCTACCTCAATCTTCTCCACCTTAATTTCTAACACATGGGTCTCTCACAGGGCCTAGAATTTGAAAATTTGGCCAGACTGGCTTGCAACCAGACCTCAGGGCCCCTCCTGTCTCTGCCTCCCCAGCACCGGAATCACAGGAGGGCTCGGCTGCCGTGGGCTTTTCTCAGGATGCTAGAGACAGAACTCAGGGCTTCATGCTTGGACATTAGCACTTTATGGAAGGACACAACTCCTAAGCCCCTTATTCGTTTTATTTTAAAAATACGTATAACTTCAATAAAAATGTTATTAATATTCATCTTTAAATTAATAAGGCAGAAAAATGGACTTTCCCAGTTACAGCCTTGGTTCCCACCCCATACAAGAGTGGGGATCTGCCAATACCTCACTGTTAACAGCACATGAGAATGTCTTAGCTGCAGCAGACTGGAAACGTAGTCTCCTGGCTACCAGCCCTCACTCGCCTTCCTTTCTGCAGTGACTACCATACACGGAAGGCTCAGCTTCTGGCAGATCCCCTTTCTCAGGTTCCATGCCTAAAACCTTGTGGGATTGGTCTTAATGTAAGGCTTCAGTAAACGGCAGACTTAGAACAGGAGTCCATATGCACATAACTTACATGCATAGATTTTCTTATCCTTTCGCTGGGTAAGGCTGTTTCCACTTGTAATGCTGTAGTACAGACATCAGGACAGATGTCTCCTTGACATACTAATTCCATTTCCTTCAGCATATACCAGCGAACTTATGGAACTTCCACACCACATTCGGTACTGGCTCCCCTAGTAACAGTGTCACCAATAGTAGATAAGGATTCCTTACTCTGCCTTCACTAGTACGTGCTGTCTTCTGTCTTTTTACAATACCTATATATATATATTTATGCAGATAATGTAATAAAAAATCACTCTAGTTTTTAAGTTTTTAAAAATTTTTTAAATTACATTTGTTTGAAGGTCCCCACAGCAAACCTGTGGCGGCCAGAGGCCAACGTGGAACTGGAACTGCTTCCCTCCTCCACTTGGGCAGCAGCCAGGGATCAAACCCAGCTGCCAGGCTTCGTTTGGTCAGGTCTTTATCCACCAGGCCATCTCTCGGGGGCGGGGGCGGGCCATTCTACAGGAAGTGTCCTGCTCCACTGGGTTCCCTGTTGAGCAGTCATAAAAGGGCAATAGAGGAGCAAAGCCCAGAGAGAGCCCTGGGCAGGATTGGCTGACTTGCCACAAGGAGACTGCAGTGCATCAGGAAGTCAGCATCTTTGCATCTGTGTGCGTGCTGTGTGTGTGTGTGTGTGTGTGTGTGTGTGTGTGCTGCGTCTGCACACCTACTCCACTGAAAACTATTAACCCTGTTTGAGTTTTGACTTTTTAAAGACAGGGTTTCATTATCTAGCCCATGCTAATCCTGACACCCAGGCTCTCCTGCCTCCCCTCCTGAGGTTACATCACAGGCACACCCACCACACCTGGAGGAACCCTGATCTTTATCTCCTGCTGTATAATCAGAGATGAGCTGCAGATTTAAGTGTGAAAGAATAACAATAAAAGTTTCCAAAAGAAAACACCAAAGACTGTCATTATCTTTGGAGTAGACAAAGATTTTTTAAAATAGGACACAAAATACACTACCCATTACTGAGAAAGAATTATACACTAGATTAAACTTAACTTCTAGTCATCAAAAAAACACTAAGAATGATAAATCAAGACACTGACTGAGAAGTGTTATTTGGCTGAGCAAAGATCTCATCTAGCCAGGCAGTGGTGGTGCACACCTTTAATCCCAGCACTGGGGAAGCAGAGGAAGGCGGATCTCTGTGGGTTTACAGAGCTAGTTCCAGGACAGTCAGGCCTATTACACAGAGAAACCCTATCTCGACAAACAAACAAAACAAAAAAGATCTGATCTACAATACAATTTTTATAGTTACTAGATAGGAGGAAATTAAAATCTGTGCGAAAGAGCAGAACAGAAACTCCACCAAACCAGCACTGGAATACACAGTCATATTTAACAGTCATCAAACCAGCACTGGAATACACAGTCATATTTAACAGTCATCAGGCAAATGATAACTAGACTACATGGAGATGATACTGCTGAACCCCAACGATGGTTAATAAAAGATACTAAGTGTGACCAGAAGTATGGCCCACTGTTGATGTGAACACAAACTGGGAGAAGAGTTTCGAAAAAAAAGTAATTCATCTATCAAAACCACGTATCTGTGCAGCTTTTGATCCTGATATTCAAATGACAGGAATACTTTAACACATATGCCCATCAAGTTTATGAACAAAATACTCAGAGCTCCTATTATAACCATACCAAAGTAGAAACAACTAAAATGTCCACTTACTGTGATTAGGACAATTACAATACATACGTACAATGGAATACCACCCAACAATAAGAAAAAGGAACATGGCTATCTACAAGATGGATGTCACAAACATAATACCGAAAGGAAGACAAAGATGTACCATTAAACATGAGCTCAAAATATGGAAAACATCTTGTTTGAATTCAGGGTAATATGTCCTGGGTGTTCATGTGCTGGTTGGGCTGGAGAATGCATGATGGTTAAGGGCATTTGCTGCTCTTCAGAGCACTGGGTTCAACTCCCAGCATCCACATGGCAGCTCGAGACTGTGCAGCTGCAGCTCTAGGGACCCGACACCCTCATCTGACTTCCTCGGGCTCTTCCACACACAGTACACACGTGTGCGTGCACACATGCACTGCACACACACACGCACTGCACACACACGCACTGCACACACACGCACTGCACACACACACACACACACACTACGCTAACAGTCTCTGACACTGTATATATAAACATCGGAGTTCGAGGAGACCAGCAGGGCAGTCATAACAAATGGTTTAGACCGACCTTCAGTCCTCTCAGTTCTGAACTCAACGGGTCTGTTCACTTCCTGAGTATTCACCTCCAATGATACATTTTTCTGTGTTCACACTATCATTCATAAGATTTATGGGAAGAGGGATCGATTCCTGGAGGAGACAGGTTAAGAGACTAAATCCGCAACGTCAGCAATTAGGAGGTAGGGGCAGGAGGGGCAGGAACAACTGCAGCCTCAGCAGCTCCTGGTTCAAAAAAGAGCAAGTAAAGGACATCAGAGCAGCCGCACTGCGGGACAAGAGCAGCAGCCGCACTGCGGGACAAGAGGGATCTAAGTGCTAAGTGCGAGCACACGCCTTCTCACCATGTGGCCTTCAGACTATTCTCACTGGCCCAGGGCTTAAGGACAAGATCAAATCTGATTTGATCTTTCTGTTTTGAGTTATCCTAAGCTCTCAATAAAAGAAAATGAAATAAAGTAAATAAAGAAAAGAATCCAGCCAGGCATGGTGGCGCACACCTTTAACCCCAGCGCTTGGGAGGCCGCGGCAGGCGGATCTCTGTGAGCTCGAGGCTCTGGGCTACAGAGCAAGTTCCAGAAGAGTGACACAAAGAAACCCTGTCTCAAAAACAAACAACAACAACAAAAACCCACAAAAAGTAAGTAAATAAGTAATTTGTTTTAAAAAAATGAAAGAATCCAACGTGAGGAAAATACAAATGAGTTCATTACACACTTTTGCTCCGCACTAAACAAGATTACTTTACAAAGCCATGTGGATTTCAGTGCCCTAAACATCCAAAGTAGCTTGAGTCAACACAGTAGCCGATCACAAGACCTGGGGCCGGAGCCACAGCCAGCAGCAGAGAAGCAGCATCTGCCCCCAGAAGACAGTGATAACCAAGTGTAGCTCCTTAAGGACCCGAGAGCCACACTGAAGCCGTGAACAAGTCCAGCTCTCATTTTATTTACTAGCTAAGCAGCTTTCATTCTGTAAACAGCACATAAATGAAAGCTGCTTGTTTTTCACACGTTATGGTGCACATGTGGGGGTCAGAGAGAAACCTCTGGAAGCTGGTTCTCTCCTGCCACGTGTGTCCCAGGAAGCAAGTTCAAGCAGTCAGATCTGGCAGTGAGAGTAAGTGTCTTTACTAACTGGGTCATCCTGCCAGCCACCGTGAAATGGAAAGTCTTATCATTTACTATACTCCTAAATTTATTTTTAAAGTTAACTTAAAAACATCACCACTAATACATGAATGTGTAGTAATAAGGGCGGCGGCGGGGCTGCGTCCCCAACACCCCAGCCGCCTGCTCGGCTAGCTTATGCCCGAAATAACAACACACAAACTGTATTCATTTAAACACCGCTTGGCCCATTTCTATCTAACCTCTTCTAGGCTAATTCTCACATATTAATTTAGCCCATTTCTAATCATCTGTGTTGCGCCCCTAGGTGCGCTTACCGGGAAGATTCTAGCCTATGTCCATCCTGGGTCGGAGCTTCTTAGCGTGCATCTGCCCAGGAGCCAGGAGCATGGCATGGCGTCTCTCTCAGGCGTCTGCTCCCGAGAGGAGAGCTGTCGAGTCTGACCTCACTTCCTCTTCCTCCCAGCGTTCTGTTCTGTTTACTCCTCCCACCTATCCTCTAACCAATAAAATGGGCCAAGGCAGTTCCTTTATTAGCCAATGACCTTCCTCCATCATGAATGTGTTTATTGCATTTAAAACATTACTAAAACACACTTGCACAGTATGATAGAGAGAATGTGTGATATTGTGCAAACAACTTGAAGTCTAAAAAACATAGTATACAACTTGTCATTTAGCACAGTGACAGTAAATCACTTACACACATTAAGTGACCAAAAAGAAAAAGAAAAGAAAAAAGAAACAAAGAATAATCTAGGACTGTAGGGCTTTCTTCTTTTGCATTGTTTCATTTCTCAATATTTTACCTATTATTCAAAGTCTCTCAGGGTTGGAGTATTCATTTGGGCGGAGGATGGGATGGGACTGTGGTTGGTATGTAAAATGGTTTTTTTTTTAAATATTTATTTATTATGTACACAATATTCTGTCTGTGTCTATATCTTCAGGCCAGAAGAGGGTACCAGATCTCATTACAGATGGTTGTGAGCCATCATGTGGTTGCCAGAAATTGAACTCAGGACCTTTGGAAGAGCAGGCAATGCTCCTAACCACTGAGTCATCTCTCCAGCCCCATGTAAAATGAATTTTTAAAAACCCTAATGGGCTAGTAATGAATGCTCTATTGCTTCCTTTCTATTATAACAATATTTAAATTTGGGGCTGGAGAAATGGCTCAGAGGTTAAGAGCATTGCCTGCTCTTCCAAAGGTCCTGAGTTCAATTCCCAGCAACCACATGGTGGCTCACAACCATCTGTAATGGGGTTTGGTGCCCTCTTCTGGCCTTCAGGCATACACACAGACAGAATATTGTATACATAATAAATAAATATTTAAAAAAATATTTAAATTTCAGTTCTCAACTATGCTGCTTGAGGGAATAATCCTCAGACATACACTTTAATTTAAATGCTACTTTCCAGGTTCTGTGTGCTGCATGAAGACAAGATTTTGTCTGTTCCTAGTGGAGCTCACAGCCTCTCAGCAGTTCACTAGTGATTTTGTCTGTTCCTAGAGGAGCTCACAGCCTCTTAGCAGTTCACTAGCTAGTCTTTCAGTAGGGAAAGATCTCCGGGAGACTTTACTGCATTTTCCCTATAAACTAGAATAGTACATCAGTTACGAGCACCCCCATAAAAAGGTGGAGGGAAGCTATAGTCAGGGGCTGGAGAGTTAAGAGCGCTGGCTGCTCTTCCAGCGGACCTGAGTTCAACTCCCAGCATCCACATGGCAGCTCATAACTGTCTGGAACTCCTGTTCCAGAGTTCAATACCCTCACACCGGCATACACGTAGGCAAAACACCAAATCACATAAAATAAAAATACATTTTAAAAATTAAAACACACACACACAACTAGTACAGTCTAAACTTCCCTCACTCTGTTCAGTGACAAAAGCACTGGCTTTTAGATGATAGGCCACACGTTAACTTGGCTTTTAGATAGGCCACAAGTTAACTTTTATTATAAAGCTAAAACTCAATTTTGTCTCTAGTCTCCAAAATAATGTTCTGTGGGGAAAAAAATAGGAAATGGAAATTAGCGTAAAATACTTTGGTGGTTTGGATGAGAATGGCTCCCCTAGGTTCGCATCTGAATATCTGTTTGCAGTTGGTGGGCTGTTTGGGAAGGATTAGGAGGTGTGCTTGCTAGAGAAGGTGTTGTGGGGGTAGGGGTAGGCTCGGCGGTTTCAGAAGTTCAGTCCCTGTCTCTGTCCCCCACTTGTGGGCTATATGTGAGCTCTCAGCTGCTGCTCCAGGGCCAGGCCTGCCTGTCTGTCTGCCTGCCTGTCTGCCTGCCTGTCTGCCTGCCTGTCTGCCTGCCTGACCCCACAACCCCCACCATGATGATCACGGACTAGCAAGCCTCCAATTAAATGCCTTCTTTTATATGCTTCCTTGGTGATGGTGTATCCTGACAACAACAGAAAGTAAGCAAGGCAAATACGCACCAATGTTCTCACACTAATGTTACACACTAAGTAGTGAGGACTTGGTATTACAATGTATTTTACACCAGCCGGCACACTAAGTAGTGAGGACTTGGTATTACAATGTATTTTCCACCAGCTGGCAACACTAAGTAGTGAGTACTTCATATTACAAGGTATTTTTCACCAGCTGGCACACTAAGTAGCGAGTACTCCCTATTACAATGTATTTTATACCAGCTGGCATGGATTTAGCACTGACTAACTTGATGGACCCAGTGCTAAGCATTTACAGGGAATCACAAAGAACATAGCTAGAGGTGATTTACAGGTTTAGGAGAAACCATTTTAAAAGAACTGAAAAATACCTGGTTAAATTAATTTTACTTGGTACAAGTGAAGTCCTTGTCCAAAGAAAAGGGGGGATGGGGAGCAGGGAATGAACTCAGAATCTTAAGTATTTCATTAACTGATTTTTAAGTAGAATAAAAAAGCAGAAATTAAAATTTAAACTTATAAATTCATGTCAAGAAGTTGCTCCCAAGCAGTGTCACTATACTCTTACCGTTTTACCGCAAACCTACCGTAAAATTAAGAGGAAAAACACAAGTCTATCTAAAATATACAATTAAAAGCTATTTAAAAAAAAAAAAAAAACCCAAAAACTAAAAACCTCTTACCTGAGCATGAAAATTGGACATAGTCGTCGTCTCTATATCTTTCTTTCCCAATATCTCCATTTTCACTGGTGAATTGGGAAAATTATATGAAAAGTAGTCTAAAAAGTCGGGTAAGTAAGTAGCTGCCCCATGAACAATACCCATGACATAGAAAGCTGCAGAACTTTCACTTTCACTGAACACTAACCCCACAAATTCTTCTGCAAATCTCTGCATCTCCACAGGAGACAGGCAGGAGAGCTCATTACTGTAGGCATGGACCACAGACGCCCCTCCGTTAGGCTGGTGCTCGATATGAACGAGCCGCTTGAACTCCAGCGTGTCCAACCTCTTCAGGTTATGCTGAATGCGCGGTTCCTTCAACGAGACAAATGGAGATTCACTGTTACCAGAAACCTTAGAGTCACAGTTCTTGGCGTTTAAATGTTTTCCAATGTAATCCTTTATGTGATCATTTAAGACGCCTTTGGCTTCTTGACCCTCAGCCTCAGACAGCAATCCTGCACAGATGGTCTGAATAGACTTGCTATACATTTTTGGACGCTTCCGCTTTTCATTCTCTTTGTGTTTCTTTTTCTTTTTCTTCTTTACTTTCTTAATTTGCAAGTCTTCTATATTTGTTTTTGGTTTCTCCTTCCCACCTGTTGGAAAAGAATTTTTTTGAAACTCTGTATTTTAATTAGTTTTTAAAAACATGCTTTTAGAAACTGTTCTGTTACAAGTAAATTTACTTCTGACACTTGTGAAAAATCACTGACATTCATTTTCTATTCAAACTTTACTTTGTCTTTCTTTCCGTCTCGTCCATTCCCTGCCTTTACACAGAGACAGCAGGCTCAGGACAGCTAACAGACCCAGCAGGCGCATTTCAGAAAGTGTGCTCTTCAAAGGTAGAAAGCAGGAGCTCAGAAACAAATGTCTGCAATACCGTTCCGACAGTTCTCATGGATGTACTGTAAAGTTTATTTTGTCTGAGGCTTTAAAAAATCAAATCCAGCAAGGCAGTGGTGGTGCACACCTTTAATTCCAAACTTAGAAGGCAGAGGCAGGCGAATCTCTGTGAGCTCGAGGCCAACCTGGTCTACAAAGCTAGTTCCAGGACACTCAGAGTTGCTATCCAAAAAATACTGTCTTAAAAAAAAATCAAAAACAAAAGAAGGAAGGAAGGAAGGAAGGAAGGATGGATGGATCATATCCAGAGACCAAGGAGACTTATAGATGACAAAGTCAGAAGCATTCCATAGTGAGACATCCGCGTCAGAGCAGGGCACAGTACACAGCACCCCAGTCCCTCCTCAGTAAGCTACACTTGTGTCTACTGTAGTCCACGACAGTGTAGAGTTCCAAGTCAAGACTCAGCAGGAACTCTACAGGAGGTGACAAAAATCAGAGCCCTCATACACTAGGTCCCAATGATGCCCAGATGCTAGGTAAAGAGAGAAACAGGATAGACGGACAATACAAGCTTATATCCTAAAGAGTTTCTGTGAGCAAAAGCAGCAGACCCTGGGTCAAAATTCCAGAAAGTCCATGGGCTATTTAACTAGAAAACTTAAATGTACACAAAAGCACACACATTAATTATTTACATATACACACATAATAATATTTCTCTATTTTCCTTATATAGAAATTAGCACACCATTTCTATGTGTGTTTTATAAAAAAAAATTTCCTAAGATAAGTATAAAAAGAACAGCAAATTAACAATTCAGAGAAGAAGACTGTTTCTACTGCTTCCTTTTGGCTTTTGTGTTGAGTATGTCTTTGTACCACAAGCATCTGGACCTTGGAGACCAGAAGGAGAGGTGAGAGCCCCTGAAACCGAGTTACAGATAGGTGTGAGCCTCCACAAGGACTCATTACACCCAGGTTCTCAGAAAGAGCAGCTACTATCTCAACCATGACTCATCTCCCTAGCCCCCTTCCGAGGATCAGCCTGCAAAGACTACAGTGCTGAGGTACAAACCTGAGCCGTACACTCAGCTTTATTACCGTTCTTAGGATAGTCCAGATAAAATTATAACAACCTGCCTATTTTGGGGGAGTGGGTGAGTCTCAAACATGGCGTACAGTTTAGGATAACCCTGAACTTGATCCTTCCTCCTCCCTTCCCCAAGCTCTGAGGTTTTAGGCATGCCCACCACACCCAGGGTTGTGCAGTGCTGAGGACAAGATCCAGGGCTTCCGCACGGTGGGTGGACTTCATCACCTGAGCCACATTCCAGCCCTCACAAGGCTTCTTTCAGCATTTTCCATGTTCACATGTCTCTTATTTCTTTATTTTTCATGATTGAGATGTTCTGCCTAATTCAAAACTAAATCTCTTAGGCCAATTCCCAAAAGACTTGAATCTCAAAAAGAACCACCTCCACCTAGTATCTTTTCTTTATTCAACATTGTTTTCTCTCTCTCTCTGTCTCTCTCTCTCTCTCTCCCTCCCTCCCTCCCTCCCTCCCTCTCTGTGTGCGTGCGTGTGTGTGTGTGTGTGTGTGTGTGTGTGTGTTTACACAAGTCTGCAGGTGCATGCCACAGAATGTGTGCTGCAGTCAGAGGAAAACCTTCAGAGTCCATTCTTTCTTTCCATGTAGGTTCCAGACATCAAGGGATCAAATTCAAGTCGTCTAAGTCAGTGGTTCTCAAAATGTGAGTGACGACCCATCAGATATCCGGATAGCAGACAGTTATTATTCATAACAGTAGCAAAATTATAGTTATAAAGTAACAGTGAAATAGTTTTGTTGGTTGAAGGGTCAATACACCATGAGAAATTGTATCAAAGGGTTGAAGTATTAGCCAGGCTGAGAAAACAAATCCCGTCTAGGTATGTATTACAAACTAGGGACTGTGTGCTGCCCAGGCGCTGAGTACTCCTCTAGGATGTAAGAAGCCCCTGCGTCAATTTCCAGCACTACATAAGCCAGGTATGGGAGCAGACAACTGTAGCCCCTGACCTCAGAGGCAGAGGAATTCAAGGTCGTCCTTGGCTAAGCGTTAAGTACTAGACTAACCTGTAATACATGAGATACTGTCTCAAAAATTAATTAACTATTCAAATATGACCAAAAATTTAAAGAGTAAGATAGTAGAGTAACCAAATGAAAGAGCAAAGAAGTTTTAAGAATAATCCAATAAAATAAGAAAAAAAGCCTATCAATAAGATTACAAATATAATTTAAAGGGTATAGGTTGCTTGCTTGGTTTTGGTTTTTTGAGACAGTGTTTCTCTGCATGGCCTCGGCTGTCCTGGAACTCAGAGATCCACCTACCTCTGCCTCCTGGGAGTGGGGATTAAAGGCTGCACCACCACTGCCCAGCTTGGGCATAAACCCCATAATGGAAACTACATGCAAAAAGTACAAATAAAATTATTTTGAAATAAACATCACTGTAATGAAAATGTTTAAAAACTAATTAAATTCACACAGCACATTTTTGTATTAAAAAAAATATCCTGTAACCAACTATATTACTTTGAAATCAAATAGACAACATATTGTCTATTACCTAGAACAAAAAAATTATAACAGCAATTTGAAAAGGCAAGCTTAATCAATAGGAGATTCTTAAGTTGGGCATCAAGAAGCTAAAATATCCTGTCAAATTACTTTATAATTAACTATTACAGTGTGCAAAGATGCTGTGCCTAAGACTGTTGGGCTGGCCCTTGCCTGGAGTTGGAACCCTGAATTCTGAAGGCTCCTACAATGTACTTTGCTGTTTTCACTGGCACAAACAGTACTGTGTAAGTTGAGTACTTGTTTTCTATATGCTAAGTACTTGTATTCCTTCTGAAAGTCTAAATGTTGGTCCACGGTAGACAGATGTACTGATGTACCAACTCCCAATAAAACCCTGAGTCACTAATGAGCTTCTCTGGTCCAAAACGCTCTATGCAGGTTGTCACAACTTACTGAAATAAGCATAATCCTATGTAACTCCACTTAGAGGATTCTCAGAAACCTGTGCTTCACAGGTATCATCCCATGCACTTTTCTCTCTGCTTATTTTCCTTTGCAAACTTTCATAATAATAAATCATATCATAGGAAAAACTATTATGCTGGGCCCTGTGAGTCTTGCCACCTCTTCACAGAACCTGAATGTAGGCTTGGAAGCCCCCCAAAAACAGAGGTAAAATATATTCTTTCTGTTAAGTCAAACTAAGGAACTAGTTTGCAGGGGAAAGATTCTAAGAAGACCACGGAATCTCTGATTCATTCTGTTTCACACACTGTAAGACTTTAAGACAATCCTGAAGCCATTTTTGACAATTCTGAATCCTCTCAGCCTCTGTGCCATAGTGCTTCCCCTCCTCCCCTGGGAACCAAGGACCTAACAGCTACACTTGCACGTACTCAATTCCTGAACAATTACCCATATACGTAAGTTTTGGTTCGGTCCCCTGGGAAACGGGGTCAAAATGACCTCTTACCTCATCTGATCTGGCAACAGCTCACCAGTCAATCATTGGTAATAGTCCTTTCAAATAAGCCAATCAGAATAGTCAAAGAACAACCCCCCTTGCTTCTGTGGCCCCTTTAAAAGTAGACTGTACCCGCTATTCGAGGTCCCTCGGCTTCCCGAATGCTGGGGGACCCTGTCATGACAGAATTAATAAAATCCTCATGCTTTTGCATCGGCTGTGTGTATGAGATGGTCTCTGGGAGCGACTCCTTCTCGGTGTTTGGACGCTAGAGTCCAACAACACGCAGTCACTAGATGAAAACTGTAGAGTACCTTAGGAAATGTCATTCTGCATAGCAACACTCTCGTCTTACAGTAAAAAACACTGAAAGTTCGCATTACTCTAAACCTGTAATTCTAACAAAACCCATTGACTCTGATATAATAAAAGCCCTTGAAATACATTTAGAAACTAGAGCTGGTGTCTAAGGAATGTGGACAACTCTCAAATTATGTATGACTCAGAGCAAAAGTATGCAAAGCGCAGAACAGGCAAGGACACAGAGACGCGGGGCAAAGGACTCCACACATGAAGACCCAGAGCCAAAGTGGGGTGCCAAACTGAAAGCCAAAGAAACAGGAACAGGAAAACAAAGATACACATTCAGCAAGAGATAAAGGGACACCCACAAAAGACAAACACCCCCTCCAAAAAACTGAAACAAGCATATCAACAACACATAGCAGGCAAGGTGGTGTGCATGTGGCTCACTCAGAAGCCTTGGGCCAGCGTGGGCTATACAACCATCTCCAGGAGAGCCTAGGAAGACCTGCCTAAAAGAACAAGGGGGGGAGTGAAGGAAAGAGTGGGGGAGGGGGCTGAGGACAGGAGGAGGAAAGGGAACAGAAGCATACACTCTAGGGGGCAAATTATAAAAAACTTTCTTTAAAAGTAAAACTCTGCAGCAGGGTGGTGATAGCGCACACCTTCAATCCCAGCACCCAAGAGGCAAAAGCAGGTGGATCTCTGTGAGTTCAAGGCCAGCCTGGTCTATAGATTCCAGGACACCCAGGACTACACAGAGAAACCCTGTCTTGAAAAACCAAAAGATAGATATACAAATAGATAAATAAATAAGTGTTAATTGATACTAATTTCTACCACTAACCTCAGTATATCTTTCTTGCTAACGAAATAAAAGATAAATTTAACCCAGGAAAACTAAACCATCTTTCATATATGATATAAGAAATAACACATTCAATTCTATTACCACACACAGAAAAAAGAAGCAACAACAATTACTAATATTCAGTCTGTGGTCTCTGGGAAGCAGTTTCAGTTTCTGGGGTTACGTGGGTTTGTAGGGTGGTATGAGCACAGGTGGAGGCCGGGGACAGTCCTAGTGTCACCTCAGGACACCATCAACTCCTTCAGGACAGGTCTGTTAGTAACCAGGAGACCACAGTTAGGCAAGGCTGGCCAGAAAGTGCCAGGATTCCCCCTGTCCCACATCCCCAGCCATGGGAGAGCCACAGGGCATCACAAGGCCTGTTAACTTTAACATGGTTCTGGAGACCAAACTCAGAGTCTCACGCTTAGGGGAAGACACTTCACACAGATCTGCACCCTGGCCAACAGTGTCTTTGCCAAGGCACCTTCTGATTGTTTAATCGAGTTGGATGGCCAGCAGCTAGGCAGGAGAGAGAGAAGGAGGAGGAATCTAGACAGCGATTTCACCAGCACACTAGCATGTGCCGTAATCGAGCCACGTGGTAGAACACAGATTCAAAATATGGGTGAAGTTATAAGAAGAGTTAGCTGGGGAAAAGCCTAAGCCAAGGCCATACTTTCATAATTATTAAGTCTCGGGGTCATTATTTGCAGGCTGGTGGTCCAAAGATAGTCCAACAAGATTTTTAACAACACAATGCTGTCATTCTTTCTGCCATGATTTACCCCATCTGTGATCTTTGGTGTGCTATCAATAACCTAGGACACTGTTTTTAACCTATTACACCTGCTCATGAGGAAAAATCTTTGACATGATATAATGATAACATCTTAAAATACCAAAATTAAAATATTTTCTTATAACTTAATTTTAATGAAGTATGTATGTAAGATGGTTGGAACATATGCACATGTTAAAAAATAGTTGGCAGAATTTGGTAGAAAAGGATGAGACCCACTAAATAAGTTTATGTAATGCATTTGTTTAAACTAAGAGCAAGTAATCCCACTTTGTAAAACAATAAAACTTTCCTATTAAAATCTTTTCACATACACATAATATATACATACATATGTGCAGTCACAAGAAACCTTGTATCGTTCTCTTTTTTGGGTTTTTTGTTTTGTTTAGCTTTTTGGGGGGTTTTTGGGGTTTTTTTTTTTTTAGTATTTTACAATTTTTTTTTTTGTTCTTTTTAAATCAGGGTCTTGCTATGTAACCCAGAATACCTAGAATGCAGCACTCTCCTATCCAAGGTGGCCTCATGCTTCAGTCTCGTGAGAGCTAGGATACAGTTGTGAGCCACCATGCTCAGGTTCAAACACACACACACACACACACACACACACACATTTGTTTACGTATGTGAGTGTTCTGCCTGTGTTATGTATGTGCACACATGCACGCTTGGTGCCCAAGGAGGTCAGGAGAAGGCACTGGATCCCCTGGAACTAGTTACAGACGGCTGTGAGCCACCGTGCTGGAGCTGAACCTGAGCTGTCTCAGAGAGCACTGCGCATTGACTCCCGTCTCCCTAACTCCAGTTCAGTGACAGTTTTACAGAAGTCACAGAGGAAGTGAGATCCATAAGAGAGTTAGTAAGCTAGGGAGTTAATTTACATTTTCAAATATCTGTATGCTACGGCTTGTAACACAGAAGAAACCTATGAGGAGAAAATAAAAGACAGATGCCAAAAGAGAACTGTAGCACACTGGATCCTAAGAGTAACTGCCTCTAACAAGCTGAGCATTCCGTTGTCCCACAACATCAACAGACGACTCTATTCCCTTACCGCGTCCACACGATGCTCAACAACACTTGGTTCTTAGAGACGAGGGCCACTATCCAAATGAATCATGTGAGTACCTATACACTCTAGACTGAGGAGGAAGGATAGCACTGGTTTTGTTCCTTTTTGGTCCCAAAATTATTCCTTCAAAGATGTTTCCGATATTCATATCTACTTGTTGAATTAGACATCCTATACTTTTCCTCACATAATCTGCACAGCAATATTAATATCAATTACCTCCACTGCACAGTAACCACTTTCTTAAAGTTTCCTGGTCATCCCAAAGATTACAAATTAGTTCTAAACCTACTTCATTCTCTTTGTTTGCATCGCTAGTTCCACCTATATTCAGTTCACAATGTCTCCTAAATTTTCTGTCACTTCAAAATCAAGGTAAATACTGTATATTCCTAGAAAATTCTCAGTTCATAGGGATATTTTCATATATACCATCCCTAAGGATCTGGTTGCCAAAATTATGTGAGCCTAAGTATTCTGAGGCCACAGACTGCTACTCTAATAGCATAAATGTGTATCACTGCACACCCAAATAAAGCACTGAACAAGTATCTGGCTGAGCCAGGAGGGTGCAGTTAGGTAAACACTGGAGTATGAAAGACACCGCAGCTACTCAAGCCCAAACTCAGAGGTCTACATTCTGGGTCCACGGCACAGTGCGAATGCATGAGGGAGCAGGGAGGGCTTTATTCCCTGGAACCACACGCACAGGGCGTAGTGTGACCGCCGCTCATCCTAGCCTGTCATCCTAGCACTGGGCCGTGGAGAGCAGGTCAGAAGGGAAAGGCCATTCCTGCATATCCAGTGTGGAACCCGGGGGACTGGAGAAATGGTTCCGTGGTTGCAGACAACCTGAGTTCAGCTCCCAGCACTCACATGGCAGTAACTCGAGTTTCGGGGAATCTGACACTGTATTCTGGTCTCCACCAGCACCAGGCACAGACAGAGCACATATTTACATGTGCAGGCAAAACACTCATACACACAAAGTTTAAAAAATAAACTACAGCTGGCATGAAGGTACACGCCTTTAACCCAGAGCTCCAAAGGCGGGCGGGCGGGAGCGAGGGAGGGAGGGAGGAAATAAAATAAGTAAATAAAAATTTAAAGAAAAATAATAAAACAACAACAATAACAAAAGCAAAGGGGCAAAATAAACAGAACAAAGGGATTGAAAACATTAACCAAGAAGTCATCACCTAACTGGGGATACATGTCTTTATGGTGTAAAGAATATTACAGGAAAAAACATCCTGGGGTTGGAGAGCTGGCTCAGTGCTTACGAACATCTGCTACTCTTCCAGAGGACCTGGGCTCAGTTCCCAGCTCCCACACTGAGTGGCTTGCAGCCACCTGTAACCCCAGTTCCAAGAGATCCGACAACCTCTTCTGATCCCTGAGGACACTGCATGCATGTGATGAACATACATGTACACTCAGGCACACGGACATAAGATAAATCTATGAATAAAACATCTGACTTGTACAAAAGTTTATTATGTAAAGAAACAAAGAATATTTGTAAATATGACAAAGAATGAAATGAAAAGAGTCCACATTTTCCATAAGTAATAAAAACTCGTTACTGTGTTTCACACCAGCTACAGGAGAGTCTTATTTTCTTCCTTGTGGATATAAATGTTAACTGTTACCCAAATCCAATCTGAAATTAATGGAAGTCAAAGGGTTCTGATCAACAACTAACAGCCCTGTCTGTCCTGGAACTGGCTTTGTAGACCAGGCTAGCCTCAAACTCAGAGAGATCCTCCTGCCTCTACCTTCTGTGTGCTGGGATTACAGGTGTGCGCCATCCCCAGCTGTTTTTTTTAACAACTATCAATCTAACAGAATAGCCAATGCCTTCCCAGCTTCCTAACAAAAGAACGTCACTGATTCATACCTAACCACCTAAGTGAATTTGAGACTGTTCTTATCTCTATTCTAAGATATGTTCTGATTTTTTATAGAATTTGTTATGTTGCTGTCCAATACACTACCCCAAAATTCTTCTCCCTACCTTCTCCCACGTACAAACACAAACTGAACAACTGACTGAACACATAGCACAGGCCTTTCTTTCCTTCCTTTTTTTTTTTTTTTTTTTTTTTTTTGTGCCTGTCCTGGCATTAGCTCTTGTAGATCAGGCTGGCCTCAAACTCACAGAGATCCGCCTGCCTCTGCCTCCCGAGTGCTGGGATTAAAAGCGTGCGCCACCACCGCCCGGCTGCATAAGCCTTTCTTTAAACCCAGCCTCAGGAGGCAGAGGCAGGTGGATCTCTATGAGTTCAAGGCCAGCCTGGTCTACAGAGTGAGATCTAGGACAGCCAGGACTAAAGAGAGAAACCGTGTCCTGAAAAGAAAAACAAAAACAAGATACTCTTCAGCAAGCAAGGAAGAAAAGGAGACAGGGCCCCTTGTGGTTTAGCTCAGGGTGAACTGTCCCTCTCAGCCCTGCTCTGCGATTCCGCTGTGAGGAGAGCATTCGTCACCAATCCTCTCATGCCAGAGGTTACTGTGGCCTTTTATTCCAAATTATATCAACGCATACATCAGACTACAAACCTGTTTCTATATAAACCTACCCATAAAAGCCTGGCAGCCTGCAGAGTACAGGCCCAGCGCTAGGGCTGCTCTTCACTCTCAGGAAAAATCATTGCCAGATAGCATCCTTATGTCACTCGCCTGGTGACCAGTGTACTGAACGTTATAAATACAAAGTTCACAATACAAACTTACTTTTCAGCAGAATCTTTACATCTCCATTTTCCTTCTTGATCTCACTCATTACTTTGTGTTTCTTTTTTTCTCTCTCTTTTTCTTTGTCGTTCTCTTTAATTTTGTCTTTGATTTTATCTGAAAAGACAAAAAATATTTAAAACTGTTAGAAATCTTTATTCTCCATGAACTTTAGCTCAATTTCTAGACATATCCATAAGAAGACTGAGCGTGGTCACCCGCGCCTCTGATCTCAGTGAGCTGGAGGCCAGTGTGGTCTACACATGAAGTCCGGGGTAGCAAGGACAGCAAAGTGACACCTGATCACCCCAAAAAAGAACAAAAACACAAACAAAATAAACATTATACACACAAAAATAATGATGACAGGAAAAAAATTCCCTTTTCTTTTCTCAGTTTTAGGTCAAATTTCTACATTTCTTTCACTGAGCACACAAAAACATATGTATGAAAACGTCTGAACAAAACCCATTCGTCTGCTTATTAGTTTTTAAAAAGCCAAAACTGTGAGTGTCTCAAAGGGGCAACACATTAATTAAATCTCTTCAAAATAATTAATCACATCACTTTTGCTTAGAACAAATTAAATTCTCCTTGCTTCTGTCTAACTAAAAGAAGAAAACACGGTTGGTGTCAGCAGGTCCTAGAAGCCCCCACCACACAGACTGGGGAGATAGTTAAAGTGCAGGCTTGGGAAAACAGGGTGTAGCTGCGCCTCACAGAAGAGCAGGGGACAGAGAAAAGGAGACCTCCAGACATTTCTCTGTTCTCCCATATGTTTTTTGGAGGACTGCAGGGTAGAGAATGGCTGTCATCTTTGGAACACTCCTACGTATCTGACGTGTGAACACGCTAGTTTTGCACAGCAAGAAGGATGACTGTGTGCATCTCCCACAACTCAGCACCTGGAGCACAGCAAGGATGACTGAGGGCATCTCCCACAACTCAGCACCTAGAGCACAGCAAGGATGATTGAGAGCATCTCCCACAACTCAGCACCTGGAGCACAGCAAGGATGACTGAGAGCATCTCTCACAACTCAGCACCTGGAGCACAGCAAGGGTGACTGTGGGCATCTCCCACAACTCAGCACCTGGAGCACAGCAAGGATGACTGAGAGCATCTCCCACAACTCAGCACCTGGAGCACAGCAAGGATGACTGAGGGCATCTCCCACAACTCAGCACCTGGAGCACAGCAAGGATGATTGTGTGCATATCCCACAACTCAGCACCTGGAGCACAGCAAGGATGACTGAGAGCATCTCCCACAACTCAGAGCACCTGGAGCACAGCAAGGATGACTGTGTGCATCTCCCACAACTCAGCACCTGGAGCACAGCAAGGATGACTGAGGGCATCTCTCACAACTCAGAGCACCTGGAGCACAGCAAGGATGACTGAGGGCATCTCTCACAACTCAGAGCACCTGGAGCACAGCAAGGATGACTGTGTGCATCTCCCACAACTCAGCACCTGGAGCACAGCAAGGATGACTGAGAGCATCTCCCACAACTCAGCACACCTGGAGCACAGCAAGGATGACTAAGGGCATCTCCCACAACTCAGCACCTGGAGCACAACAAGGATGACTAAGGGCATCTCCCACAACTCAGCACCTGGAGCACAGCAAGGATGACTAAGGGCATCTCCCACAACTCAGAGCACCTGGAGCACAGCAAGGACAACTGAGGGCATCTCCCACAACTCAGAGCACCTGGAGCACAGCAAGGATGACTGAGGGCATCTCCCACAACTCAGAACACCTGGAGCACAGCAAGGATGACTGAGAGCATCTCCCACAACTCAGAGCACCTGGACAAAGGGGGCCTGCAGGTCTGGCAGAGCCGTTTATACTGCACACAAAAGCAAGCAAAGCAAAGGCTTTTTTTTTTTTCCCAAATAAGGCCCAGAAACTCGCTGTTTTCTCTGCAGTTTTCAGTTCTGTTACACTGGTATGCTGTTCAAGACAGTACTTAATTTTTCTGTCTTTTCTTCCTCTACTTACCAATGCCATTCCAGATTCCTTGCTCAAATGTATTATTTCAACATTTCTGCTAATTACACTTAAGAATGCCTTTGCCTAACCCAACTCAGTCTGCCAAAATCATATGTTCCTTTTTCAAGAATTCCTTTATCCCTACCAATTAAAAATGATTTTATGCCAGGCGGTGGTGGCGTACACCTTTAATCTCAGCACTCGGGAGGCAGAGGCAGGCAGATCCCTGTGAGTTCGAGGCCAGCCTGGTCTATAAAGCAGGTTCCAGGACAGCTAGGACTGTTACACAGAGAAACAGTCTTAAGAAACCAAAGGGGGAAAAAGAGAGGAAGGAAGGAAAGAAGGGACAGAGGGAGAGAGGGAGAGAAGGGATGGAGGGAAGAAAGGAAGGAAAGTAGGAAGAAGGAAAAAAGACTATGATCCTCCTAGATGTGATGGAGAAAGCTTACTGTAGACAAGAGAAAAACACAGCTAGACTAGGCAGAGACATCTGAGAAAGTGCACAGTGGACATGATCAGCAGGCTGAACTGGGCCATGTGGAAATGGGGAGAGGAGAGGGAGAGCCAGGAGGCAAAGAGGTCAAAGGGTAAATTGGGCTGGCATAATGACTGGGTTCCATAAGAACCAGAGTAGTTTGGGTAGGCTCCAGGTGTGCTGGCCAGTACGACCCTGTAACAGGTAGGGACTGAGGGATGCTGGGAGAATGGGACTGGGGTCTGCTCTGATATGTTAGTAGGCACCTCCTGGTTTGAAACCTAATGATCTAGCGTTATTCACTCTCAAATGAAATTACAAACAGTTTAGTTTGCATTCCCCGCCCCCTACAGCAGGCAATACCTCTGCACTTGTTTAATTCCTGTAAGATACAAGCAGAAGGACAAAACAGGAGAGTCCTAATACAAAGTAAAAAAAAAAAAAAAAAAAAAAAAAAAGAAAGATACAGAATTAGCCAAACATGTAGTGTGCACCTTTATGCGGCACAAATTCTAATTGTTCTTAATAATAAAAACCCAGAGTCAGATATTAGAGGGTGAAAGCTGAGAGGTCAGAGAAGCAGAACAGTCAGTCACTAGAGAGTTCTTACCTCTACCGATGCTCAGACAAAATGGGCATCCCGTCTCCACGAATCCTCAGACTACGCCTGAGCTTCTGTCCCCTCCCACCTTTTATACCTGCCTCCACTCCTTAGGATTAAAGGTGTGCGATCCCAAGGGCTGGAATCACCTTTGTGTGAGCTCTGTCTCTCTTTTAGACAGATTCCATTTCGTGTAGCCCAGGGTGGCCTTGAACTCGAGGAGGTCCAGATCCGGAGAGCCACCTGCCTGCCTTCTGAGTTGCTGGGATTAAAGGTACGTGCCACCACTGCCTGGCCTCTATGGCCAACTAATAGTTTAGCTCTGCACTCTGATTTTCAGGCAAACTTTATTTGTTTGTTCAAAAGCAACACATCACTATACCTTTACCCAGCACTAGGGAGGCAGAGGCTGCTAGGTCTCTGAGTTTGAAGCCAATCTGGTAATGTAGTAAGTTCTAGCAATGTCAGGGCTACACAGTGAGACCCTGCCTAAGATTAAAAAAAAAAAAAAAAAAAAAAAAAGGGATGCTGGGGAGGGGGGGGAGGCATGTTACTAGGAATGTAAAAAGAAATCTTTCCCATGAAAAGACAGTTGTAAGGCGGACAGTAAAGCACCTGACCCTGCCCCTTCCTGTAAATGTTTGTCCATGCAGGCAGGCATGGTTTGCTGGAAGGGTAAGTGGTCTTTAAATCAACGAAACTTATGTGTATTAAGAACTGAGCCAGGTGGTGGTGGCGCACGCCTTTAATCTCAGCACCTGGGAGGAAAAGGAAGGCGGGTCTCCAGCCTGGTCTATCCTAGTCTATCCGGCCAAAGTTACAGAGAAACTCAGAAACTCAGCCTCGAAAAGTAAACAAGAAAAAGACTAAGAGACTGGAACATCCAGCTCCATCCAACCCAGCTCACGAGCCTTGTAAACTGCTGGCCTGAGAGAGTCCTGGAGCCGCTGCTCTGGGGCTTCTAAAACCCCAGGCTATGCAGACTCTGGAGGGCAAAGGTAGTTTGCTTCTCTTCTCCATTATTCTCTTTCGTGGTAAATGGTAACAACGCAGCACAGTTACTCTTACAGCAACAGTCACAATGACCTACGCTTCCTAGAGTACTACAAAGTCTCTATCACTGACTAGTCACCAGCAGGAAGGCTGGTGTCAGAGGGATGGCCCACTGCAGGCCCATGGGATCAAATACCCCCTCTGACCTGTATAAGCACCAAGCATACATGCTGTACACACATGCCTGCAAACAAGCACTCACACACTATCTGGTTTTTCTCGGCCTAACATACCTGGAAAGACAGTATCTTAACTGAGAAAATGTCTCCATGGGATTGGCCTGTAGGACATTGTCTTAAATAAGCAGCGGATGAGGAAGGCCCAGCCTCTGTGGTAACTCGACCCTTGGGCTGGGGGTCCCTGACTTGAGGAAACCCTGGGGATAGGCCAGTAAGCAGCACTCCTCCATGGCTTCTGCCTTAGTTCTTGTCCTGACTTACGTCAATGCTGGACTGTAAGATGAACTATAAACTGAAATAAAACATTTCCTTCCCCAGGTTGCTTTTGGCCATGATGTTTTACCAAAACAGAAATAACATTTTCTTTGAAATAGAAATTCTAAGACACAAATATAAAATAAACATCATTAAAACAAAGAAAAGAGACAAAGCAAAACAAGTGCAGGAATTTGAGCAGCACAAGGGGGGGGGCAAAATTTAGTTCCACTTAAAATGTATCTAAGTAAAAATTCTTAGGCAATTATACGTACACACACGCAAAAGAAAAAGTGTGCGTGCGCGTGTGTGTGAGTGTGTGTGTGTGTGTGTGTGCGTGTGTGTGTGTGCGTGTGTGTAATTGGCTCAAGCATCCAAAGCCCATAAGAAGTTGGCTCGTGCTCGTCTGAAACCAAACTGAAACCTGCTAAGATTGGAGAGAGGCTGGCAAAAGGCCCCACAAGTGAAATGCTTGCTATGCCAGCATGAGGACTCAAGGTTGACTCGAGAGCCCACACAAGGTCAGCATGGCAGCTCAACACCTCAGACTCTCGTCTGGCCTCAATACATGTGCCATGATACTTGCCCACACTTACACAAATACACATACATCATAGTCACGCACACAAATTTAAGTTATGGGGAGGGGTCAGTTTAGAATCTTGTCATCTCTCGCAGGGTAACAGGATATGCACTGAGTCGTCTTGGCTCTCCTATGTGATTCCTTACTCCAGACACTGAAGCAGCAGGAACCCCACAAAGTCAGTTCCAGGCCAGCTAGGCTAACAACACGCATCTGTCCCTGTGATAGAACACTGACCAAAGCACCTTTGGCTCCCAGGCTGCACCCAGCATCAGAGGCGGGCTGGGCTGGGCGGACGCTCCAGGCAGGAACAGGACCACTTGCCCAGGGCGGTACAAGCCACAGTGGGCTGGGCCTGTCCATAGCAATCGCTAATCAAGAAAATGCCCCCAAAGATTTGCCCACAGGCCAATCTGATCCAGGCAATTCATCAACAGAGGTTTCCTCTGGTTTGTGTCAAGTTGGAAAAAAAACAAAAACAAAAAAAACAAAAAACTAAGGGCACACAAAAGTCTAGCTTTCAAAATCCTAAAATGTTCAAGTTTACAAGAACCTTGAGCACTTAGCCCCAATGTCTCCCTGTAGAGATGAGACAAGTTTTACCCCTCTTCCAAGGCAAGGATTCAGACAAAGGAGACAGTTCAGTCAGCAAATGCTCGCTGCAGAGGTAGGAGGCCCTGAGCTGGATCCCCAGCATCCATACACGAACAGTCAGTCCAAGCATGGCAGTGTAAGCTTGGGATCCCATGCTGGGGGGAGGGGGGAGTGGAGGAACAGGCTCCCCTCCTATCTCCTCCAGCGCTCTGTCCAGACAGCCTAGCCTAAATAGCATAATCCACATCCCAGTCTCATTTTCTGAGAGCTTGTCTCAGAAGGAGCAAGGGAATGGGGGGGAGGGCGCTCCTGAAAAACAATACTAGAGGTGGTGTTCTAGTCACTATAATGCCACCACACCAACACCACCACCATTTACACCCTTCCCCAACACACACACACACACACACACACACACACACACACACTTCAAGATTTCAAGGCCAATCATGGTGGGTCACACCTATAACCCCAGCATTTGGGAGGTAAAGACAGATAAAGACTAGTTCAAGGCTGGCCTAATCCACATAGTAAATTCTAAACTAGCTGGGCCTAAAGAAAAGCACAGTCTCAAAAGTAAGTCACAGATTCACCAAGGCCTCCTCATTTCTGTGTTGTACAACTCTGTCAGACGTTTGCCATCTAAGGAGCTAGAGACGGCTCAGTGGTTAGGAGCACAGACTGCTCTTCCAGAGGACCCAGGCTTGATAACCTCTTCCTGCCTCTAAAAGCAATGTACACGTGAACACACATGCAGACAATACTCATACACATACAAATAAATCTCAACTATTTTTAAAAACAGCAAAATTGCATATAACACATCCACCTATTGGTAACAGATCAGATTTTACTAAAAAAAATCACGGCGCTATACTTGATATGGCAATCTTTTCGGCACAGACCTTTTTGATCCAAGAGAGTATTATTCTGAAATAAAGACCCATACTCCTGCTGGGCAGTGGTGGTGCCCTTGGGAGGCAGAGACAGACGGGTCTCTGTGAGCAGCCTGATCTACAGAACGAGTACTAGAACAGACTTCAAAAGCTAGAGAAGCCCTCTCTAGGAAAAAAAAATCAAAAAAACCAAAGTGCTCTTCCTTCCCAATTCTTCCACTCCCAAATCACTGCTGGTTAAATCGTTTTGTAAACAGACACTTAGAACACAGAATATTCTGTTTTACAATATAATGAAAAGCTTTTGTGAGGGCGACCAACTTTGACAACTCATTATTAACCAAGCATAATTCTATTACCCACACAATTCATTCCCTTTTAATTCCCAAACCACAGATAACGATCTCTGGTGCTTACTTTAGTCTGCCCTGCGCCCCCCCAGTCAACAACTTCTGATCCCATCACACTTTTGTGTGCTCTCAGTGTCAAAGAGCTGACGTAATGTTTCAGAACGGCAAGAATATCTTCCAGGCTGAAATATATGCAATTAATTTCCCCCAACATTTACCAAGTACCCAGAAGATGAAGGCTGCACTAAAAATGAGATAATGGGGAATATAAACTCCACAGAGTTGAGAGCAGTAAGACTCCTCTGGGAGTGAAATGACCTTCACAAGGATCTCAGGTCAGATAGCCTGCGTATCAGATTTTTGTATTACAATTCCGAACCGTAGCAAAATTACAGTTATGAAGTAGCAATGAAATAATTTTCTGGCTAGGGTCACAAGTTAGGAACTGTATTGAAGGGTCACAGCACTAGGAAGGCTGAGAACCACTGGTTTAGAGTCCAGTAAAGACATGGGCTGGGAATGCTGGACTTGCCTGGCGTGACGCAAGCGCCCATCTGGCCATCAGCAGATGGAAAGGACAGGACTAAAGAAGAGCAAGTGGCCCGCGAGTGGCAGCAAGGACATTTAACCCAGCCCAAAGCAGCAGAGACCTCGGTAGCGAAGGCCTGAAACAAGTAGGATTCGGTGGGACAGCAGTGTGGAGCTGGGAATGGAGAAAATTCTGCACAATGAGGAGCTCCTCGGAGGTGCTGAGAGCTCAGCAAGGATATGAACAACCAAAAGCACCTGACAACATTTTAAAGAAACTGAGCTGCATCTCAACAGGAAATGATATGACCAGGTACATACTTAGGTCTCGTTACACTCACTACACCGTGAATTGAAAGATCACAGATCTGAGGTGGAGGCCAAAGAGGAGGCAACTATAAACACCTCAGGCATGATATGGTAATCCAAAAGTAAATAAAGACACAAAAGACAAAAGGCCTGAACTGACCAGAGTTGGCAGCGGGCTGGGCAGGAATAGAGGACAGAATTCAGAATCCCAGCTTGACTCACTGCATAAAGACTACAGGAAACCACAAAGGCAGGAGGACACCAGGTCTGAGCACACACTGGATAGGAGTTGTGTTGTGAACAGTTTCCTCCCAGACAAAACCTTCCACCCTGCAGGGAAGCGCCTCAATAAGGAAGGCAAACAACTCAAAATGCTTCAGGAAGTCCCTGAAACTGTCCAGATTCACTAGGCCCCTCCCTGACAGAGTAAACAGTAAGAGCTCAGAGGAAGTCAAAGCTGAGCTGCAAAGACTGTCAAAGCTGAAAAGCTACCAAGACAACTCAGGCCGTAACAACTTCCTGAAAGAAGCAGGAACTAGCCAAGCTGCCTGGACAGGGTGAGAACACTCTCCGGCCTGTGGAGCTGTGCAGGCTGTGTACTGGGCTCCAGGTTCCCATATATGTGAGCTGTCATCCATGCTGAGGTGGCCTTGGCGATACAGCTGTCTGAGTCACTCCTGCTCCTGTCAGTAACCACAATAAAACTCACTGGCTCAGCAAGTTGGAATCCAGTGGTATCCATCCATTCTTTGGTCTGCCATGGGCTCCCTGTCTAGGGTGAGTGGACTTGTGTGTTGAGCCTCCCAGGAAAAACTCGGTCACACAGCATTATGTCAGCAGATAGCTGAATACAAGCCTAAAACACTGCCCCAAACTCAGACAGGCATTGAAGTTACTAACAGGAGAACTAAGACAATACATGGAGGAAGAGCCATGCTCCCCAATGCTTTCGGGGTGGCCCTCTCCACAGATGTCCACACAGGAGCACACACTAACAAGGTTTAATCACCCTCTCTGTAGAATACTTAAAGCACTTCTCAACTCAGCACTAATTTTGGGCTTTATCTAGTAACAGACCTCTACACTCTGTCTATGGCTCAAATTCAGCTCTGCAGGCCTACACACACTTTTAAATCATATCCTTATCCTCTCCATCTGAAATTATATATGTATGAATAAATCCAATTCTCTTTTTTAATGATTCATTTTTATGTGCACTGGTGTTCTACCTACATGTATGTCTGGGTGAGGATATCAGAGCCCTTAGAACTGGAGTTACAAACAGGTGTGAGCTGCCATGTGGGTGCTGGGCATTGAACCGGGATCCTTTAGAAGAGCAGCCAGGACTCTTAACGACAGAGTTTTCTCTAGCCTGAATAAATCCAATTTTCTTGATACAGATTCAACAATCAATATACCTTACTACAATTCCCTCTAAAAGTAGTTATCTTTCTGTGTTCAGAATCTCGGTCATATTATCAATTTCAAATAGAAAATTACTTCCATGTCGCTCTCTCTCCTGCACTTTCAGCCAGTCCATCATACATTCTGCCGAGTTGTTTTTCCTATATTATCAATCTGAATATATTATCACCCTACAAAAGCAAACAACAAAAACCTGCCTGCCTTGTTAATGCCTACAAAATGAAGTGACTCCCCCCATCTCCCAGGCACACCAAGGTACATGACCCCCCCCATCTCCCAGGCACACCTAGGTACATGACCCCCCCAATATACGCAAAATAAACTAAGTTGTTCCCTGATCTCCCAGGCACATCTAGGTACGTGACCCCCCCAATATATGCAAAATAAACAAATAATAAAAACTTGTAAAGCATTAATCTCATCCAAATGGCTCTACTCACAGACTACCGAATATTCCACACATGTTAATTTTCCTATAATCGTTTTTAAGAGGTTTTTTTCTTTTGCATGAGTTGCATGCATGGGGTAAGGTTGGGGAGCAGGGGTGCCAGAAAGAGGCACTGGATCCCCTGGAACTGCAGCTACAGGTTGTTGAGAGCCACAGCGTGTGTTGGGAACTGAGAGATCCTCTTCAAGATTATCAAGTGCTCATAACCACTGTGCCATCTCTAAGCCTCCCCACCCTCCTTTCCACCATTTTCCCACCACCAAAATGCCTTCTCCATCATCTCCACATGTAAACACAACTGGTCTTCCAGAGCCCAATTTTCTGACTGTCAAATAATCTCACATGCTATCTATAGGTCTGGCTGAAGACCTAAACAAAATGAACACAATTTACTCAGCAGCTGAGAGCTAGAACTCTGAAGCTAGATCATCTGCAAGTCTGAAACCTAGACTTCCAAGCATTTTATAGTTACATTCTATAGACTGCTACACAGTATCTGTAAAAGACTAATATCTAGCATTTTAAAAGAATTATAAAACATATAAAACTAAAAGTAAAATGCTGACTACAGTTCCATAAATGCTACTGTCATTTCTGTTCTCACATTCATATTCTAGCTCACGGTGTACCTAAGAACATTCTGCATCAATCCATGACCTATCACAAACACGTCTGACAGAACTAACTAGTTCTCATTACCTTCAAACAGGAAAACTGAGTAGTAGTCAATATTTGCTACCTTTTTCTTGTTGTTGTTTTTCCTAAACAGGGTTTCTCTCTGTAGCCCTGGCTGTCCTGGAACTCTGTAGACCAGGCTAGCCTTGAACTCAGAGATCTGCCTGCTTCTATTTCCCACGAGTTGAAATTAAAGGCATACACCACCAAGCCTGGTCATATTTGCTATCTTTTTTATTTTTACTATGTATGATGTATGTACGTGTGTATTTATGTACATGAGTGTTCTGTCTTCCTAGGTCTGCACAACAGAAGAGGGCGTCGGATTCCACTACAAGTGGATCTGAGTCACCATGTGGTTGCTGGGAATTGAACTCAGGACCTCTGAAGAGCAGCCAGCCCTCCTTACCACTGAGCTGCCTCTCCAGCCTTGTGCCTGTTATCTTTAAGATACAATATTCACCATAATTCAGCTAGAAAACAACAGCAGAGCAACTGCTCTCCAGAACTGCTCCACATAACAAACCAATGAAAGTGGCTCTGAATTAAATATCTATTAAAGCAATAAAATTGAAGCAAGCATGAAGGTTATACCCAGAATATATTATATTGTTTTTATTTTTATCTATATTACATTTTTCAATATAAAATGTTAATTTTTTTCAATCTATAGTTCAAGAACATAAAGTATACAACGTAAGGATCAGTCTGTCTTCAAAATAAATAGATTTGAAGTTACAAAGTAGTCTAGTGGATAAGACACATAATTTTGTTTACTAAATACAAGATTGTAAAATAGTTCATACTTGCTATTTTTATTATAGCAAAAAAATCAAAACTTTTATTTTTCCATAGCCTATTTTAAACAGTTCATCTAAATTTGAAAAGTTTAATTCACCAAGGAAGACAGAAAAGTTGAGATTTATTATAATCAATGTAAAACCTTTGAAATAGTCATTTCTTTCAAAAAGCTAGTACAGGGCTTTCAAAGTGGCTCACTAGGCAAAGGCTCTTCCCAAGTCCAACACCAAGGCTCAACCCTGGGGCCTACACGGTGCAGGGGCTGAGGGGCTCCCTCCTGAAAGCTGTCCTCTGACCTCTACACGCATGCTGGGGCACATGCTTACACACACACATGCTGAGGCACATGCTTACACATACATGCATTCTGGGGCACTTGCTTACACAGCTCCATCTATACACAAAAATGAATAGTTTTACTTTTTGAACAAAAGCTAGAACATGGCAATGTTTTATACGCGTACATACATGACATTTTCAGACACCAGGAAGTCATATGCATATAAACTCCAGCTACGGGTGCACACACCACATCAGAGAGAAAAGGAAGGCTGGGCATGCTCACCCCTTAGGAGCAGCTTCAGTGAAAACAAACGAGAAAGAGTGGGGCCAGAGAGGTGGTGCACCTAAGAGCACCGGCTGTTTTCTCAGAGGACTGTAATTCCAGTTCCTGAGATCTATACCCTCTTCGGCCTCAGGCACCAGGCACACACATGGTTTATAGCCATACAGGCAGACGGAATACCATACAGAGTAAACAAATAAATGTCAAGCTCCTATCTCCACAGCAATCACACTATGAAAAGGTGACATCATCCCTTAACGAGTATGTATGCCTCTCAGTCATAACGAGGACTCACGCCATTCACAGGAGGAAGAAAACGCGAGATAAAGTGAGTGAATGACCAGCCAGTCTCGAAAGGACAAACAGCACATGCGTGTGGCTCCTGGGTCTCACACATGAAGCTGAGACGTCCAGGTGGCATGGAAGGAGAATAAAGCTGATGGCAGGGGGAGAGGCAGGAACGGGGTAAGCACAGAGTGGTATGTCCTCTATACAATACACTTAGACAATGGGAAGAAAGAGAAGCATAAAGACCACCTTTGGTGTAATCAGAAGATACTTTAACTATAACTTGGAATATAAAGCATAAAACAACAACAACAACAAAAAGTAAAATGGTAGATGCTTTGGTGAACAGGACAGAGACCCGATGACAATCTTGTTTGCAGCACCGGGGTTTGTGTACACCAGGTAAGCACTCTACCACAACCCCAACTTGATGAGGACAATCTTACACACCATAAAAAGGGCGGGAAATGGGAGGCAGTGGGCAAAGAGGGCAGAACACCCACATATTCCTAAGGAAAACAGGTAAATTCTCTAGAATAGCTCCAGGCCCAGGAGTTCCCACAGAGAAAAGGGAGGGCTTGAGATGAAAGCAAGGAAACTGAGTTTATCAAACAGTTAGCAAGATCTGTGGCTTTCTTCTCCCCTGCTCACCAGAACCCAGACACCCATATCTGTGCTGCACAAGAGACTGGGCTTCTAGGGGCAGAATAAGAAGTCACAAACGGGAGAGACGGATCCAAGTAAGGCTGGTGGCCTTTTAGGAAGAAACCACTGCGTTCCACTGTGCCTCTGAGAAAGGCCCGTGAGTACACACAGCTGGGAAGGACACACCTGCAGGCAGGGAGCGGCCCTTCAGAACCCTGATCTCAGGCTCCCAGCGTCCTGCAAGCAAGGCCACCTAGTCTAGGTGAGGAAGCCATTCTGCCCAGCATCTGGCACAAAAGAAACAGAAATGAAGTTTAGTCTGAAGAAGCAGAGTGCTTAATCCAGAAAACACCAGAGCAGATAAAACAGGAGCTGGGTGAGTAAGCCCTGCGCATTTGTGCTCAGGGGCTTTCGATGAATCTTGGTAACTTTCTCTAAATTGAAAGAACTGCTAAAAATAAGACAGACTTGAGGGCAGCCTCCAAATAAATGAGACCAAAACAAACAGGAAAAAAAGATTAGTACAACCAAAGCAAGGCAGGAAACAGAACATTTCAAAGAAACTATAATTAGCTTCCTTGAAGAAATAACAGAGATGCTAAGCCCGGTCGGTTTTAAAGAAAGGTATTACAATACAGGAAGAAAAACACAAGGCTTACACTCTTCTTTTTCTTTAAAGCTGAAATTGTAAAACTCAGTGAAAGAGCTGGCACACCCCGAAACAGAGCGGACAACTGCAGCACCAGAGGGGACAACAGGGCTCATCTGCAGACTTTCCAGGGCAGGCGGTCTGAGAAAATCCTCAACAGTCCAGTGTGGGGGGAAATCAAACCCCAAAAAACTACAGTTTCTACATATTCCTCACAGTACTACTAGTAGAAAAAATGAGACTATGAGAGTAACCTACCAGAAAAAGGAACAAAACAAACAGCAAGGAAAGAACCTGGGGCGTCGTCAGTGAGCTCAAGGCCCAGGGCAGACAGCTTATGCACAGGCCTTTAAGAGGAAGTGACCGGACGAAATCAGGAAGAAGGGACAGAAGGGATTGTCGTTTACATGGAAAATTATATGAAGAAGCATGTTAGAGAAGAAGCTGCTGGAGGGTACAGGAAGACTTCACTAGAAGACAGAGGTGGAGGCGGGGGGGGGCGGGTACAATAGGTCACCCCAAACACAACCTTAGCGGACTATCACCTCTCAGAAGAGTGGGACTGGGAAGGTGGCTCAGTGGGCAGGCAGCTGGCTGCTCCTCATGAGGACGTGAGTGTGACTGTTACCCCAGCACTGGGGGACAGGCGGGGACCCACAGAGCACTCTGGCCTGTCAGCTTAGCCACAGACAAGCTTTCTGGTTTGGTGAGAGATGCTATCTCAAGGCAGTGAGGTAGAGAGCAATAGAAAACACCCGAATCCCTCGTCTGGCCTCTGTATGAGCATGCAGCACACATAAACCCCAGGCTGCACATACACCCAGCGACACAGACACAGACAGAAAACAGTCCATCGCTGGAGCGTGTGAAAGCGCATGGCACCCTCAGCACACCGTCGTTCCGGCACACCGTTTTTACTTTTTTTTTTTTTTTAAAAGGACAGGTAGCCTAGGCTGGTCTAAGACCATAAATCCTCTGGCTCCCTCTCAAATGCTCGGATTAAAGGCATGCACCATCATGCCTATTTCTATACTTTTCAATTCAAATGTCACTTGGTGTTAAAGAAAACTTTAGTAGTTCATATGGTTATTTTGTAATTTTAAAAATTCAGTCCGATGTGGAGCAGTGATGGTGCACACCTTTAATCCAGCACTCGGGAGTCAGAGGCAGGTGGATCTCAGGAGGAAGAGGACAGTTCTAAAGCCTGCCTGAACTGCACAACACTATGTAAGCCCTGAAGCCTGTGCACAGCTACAGCCCATCAGACCCTTGGAGACGACAGGCACACACCATGTCAGCTCTGTGCGCAAGGCGCCTACATTAGGGCCCTCCTGGCTTGAAAGGTGGGTTAGGACCGACCCACCTTTAATTCACGGTAGGGTTAGGAAAATTAATAGCCATGCTTCAGACTCAGCAACTATTAAATGTTGTCTCAGATTGTTTCAAATACACATTTACTTTATCTGAATGCTTCTGTTAGGTAAATGAAGCTAAGATCTAGCCGGGTGTGATGGCCCAGACACAAGATGTAGTGGCTCACACCCGAATCCCAGCACTAACTGGGCTGAAGCCAGCCTGTTTGTTCTACATGGTAGTTGGCCAGCCAGAGCTACAAACAACACAACAAACAAAAACAAATAAACAACAAAGAAACAGTTCTAAAGATGTTTGAAACCGTATGTAAACACAGCAGTGAAGGTTAATACAGGTGCAGAACTGAGATCTAGTTTTTTCTCTTTTTGTTTTGGTTTTGTTTTTTTTTTTTGAGACAGGGTTTCTCTGTGTAGCCCTGGCTGTCCTGGAACTCGGGCTGAAGACCAGGCCTCGAATTCAGAGATCTGCCTGCCTCTTCCACCCCCACCCCCTCCCAGTGCTGGGATTAAGGTCATGTGCCATCACTGCCCGGCAAGATCTATTTTTCTCAAACGTCTTTATACCTAATTTCTGGTACTTAGTCTGTTAAGTCAATGTGTTGTATGTAAACAAGGGGTTTCTGAACTAGTACCGCCAACTTAGAGATTCATTTAAAGAGTATATCCGTCAAACAACAATCACTTATTCATTCACTAAGATTTGTATAAAACGCACAGAAAATAAACACTGCCTATACTTGCAACAATCTATGAAACAAATATATCTAAAAATCTTGTTACTTTGTTATCACTTTTTTTTGTTAAAGCAGAACCTAGATGCAGTCAAATTCAAACCCTAGAGTGCACCAAAATACTGAAAAGCTATCTTTTGCTTTGATTTTAATTGCCCCCCCCAAAAGTGCTGCTTCTAGCCAAAAAAAATAAATTATTTAAAGTTAATAGTTAACAAGTAGTGGCCCCACCTTTAATTCTAACAGATAGATCTCTGACTTCGAGGCTAGCCTGGTCTACAAAGTGAATTCCAGGATAGCCAAGGCTACACAGACAAGCCCTGTCTCAAAAAAACAAAAACAGAAAGAAAGAGAGAGAAGAGAGAGACACAGAGGAAGAGAAAACAATTACCATCTACTCATTATCCCACACGGGTCATGGGAAAATATCTTTCCCACCTCTTAACTTAAACACTGTCATTGCTTATACTTAAAAGTAACAGGTAGCCCACAACAGAAGGGGTTTAGGTTCGGGGGTTACTACATTTCTTTGGAGGGGCACACTTATTGTCACAGAAGACCTGGAGGTTAGAGGACACCTTGTGGGAAGCTGGTTCCCTCCATCCTGTGGGTCCTGGGGACTGAACCCAGATTGTCATGCTACATGGCAAATGCCCAAACCACCGCAACAGTCCCCAAAAGGGTTTTAAACGTCATTTAAGACAGTCACTTCACCATTATGGTCATATATCTTTGTGTTATATATATGTAGACTACACATGTATGCTATGTTATAAGCCAATATCATTTCTTAAAACGCTTATTTCCTCTCATCATTCGAATACTCCAACAATGGGGTTAATTTCTGCAGCGATTAGTAAGAAGCAAACGGGAAGTTTACACAAGCAAGACCAAACTGCGTACGGATGGACTCTGAAGCACTTTATAACTTACTTTTTATTTAGCCACTGCGACACAGACGTTTAAAACACTTAACCACCTACAACTCCAGAGCAGAAGGAAATAAATGTCATCCTCAAATTGAGCCTTCCTGAAGCAACACTCTCGAAAACTGGAACCGCGTTACAGGGTTTCACTGGGACCAGGAACACAGGTCCACTCGCTTGGCTCGGATGCAGAAATGTACATGGGTCGCATGCATGCCTTTAAATGATGAATATATTCTATTCAGATAATTTTTTCAAGATCTAAGCTACCATTAGATCAGCAAGGCTAAAACTGCTTGGCATTTCACTTGCGCTGCAAAACAAAACAGCACTTCCAAACACTGTGCGACAATGACAATGTATATTTCTGTAACCTCGTGATCTCATAAAGATCTAGTTTCCGGCTCATCCACTGTGTATTACAGTCAGAGCTCCACACAGCCACAGATAACTAAAGACTCGTTAGGAAACACTGAAAACTATACCAGCTTAAGTTACAAAAGCATACTGGAAAATGACATTTAAGAAAACTAACTGCCCATTTCTTACGCAGTCACTTGACTTGGCCATTAAAAAAAAAAAAGTCAAGGCATCTGATTTTATCATTTGCTGCAGGAGGGAGAAAGAATACGGCTGAATGCTCCTGAAGGGTAGTATTTAAGACGAGACCGCTCTAAACACTTTAAGAACATGAAGCAGTTCGAAAAGTGAAAGGCGGGCACCTCAGAAACCAAACACTCGGTGCCGCGCGCACTACCCCACTTCCCTAATAGGAAAGAAACGTGCTGGTCCTGGACGCTTCTAGCTTCTGCCGGTACACCCACCACGCACGCACTTTCTTTCTCTCTTTTCTTTCTTCTTCTTTTTTTTCTTTTAATTTTTTTTTTTTACAGGATTTTTCTGGCGTTGGAGGCTGCGTCGCCAATACGAACCCTGCGACCCGTCCGATCTCTAAAGACCTCTCTTCCCCTCTCCGTCCCTAGCCGACTGCGCCCAGGCGGGGAGTCCTCCAGCCCCGTGCACGTCCCGCGGCGCCCTAAACGGGAGTCTCCGCCACCCTCCCTCCCTCCGTGCGGCCCGCGCCCCGGCCGCTCCCCTCCCCCGGCGGCACCCACCTCGCGGCGGCTGCGGCTGCAGCGACGCCGGCCTGGCCTCGCCGTTCTCATCCCGGGCGGCGCCGCCGAGGCCGTGCCTCCGCTTCTCCCGCTCGCGCCGGTCCTTGGGGTCCTTGGGTCTGCGCGGCTTGGCGGCGGCTGAGGCGGCGGCGGCGGCGGAGGAGGAGGAGGAGGAGGGCGGCGCGGCGGGCGGGAGCAGGACGTGCTGGGGCCGCGCGTGCAGCAGCGAGGGGGCGAGCAGCAGCGTGCGCGGCAGCGGCTGCGGCGGGGGAGCGGGGGCCGCGGAGGCCGGCGGGGAGAAGCAGCTCCGGGCGGCGGCCGGGGAGGACGAGGAGGAGGCGGGCGCGAAGCTCCAAGCCGCCGGGCCGCCGTAGCTCGCAGGCTGCCTCCCGCCGCTGCCGTCGCCGTTCACTCTCCGCGGCGCCTTCCGCTCCTCGGTCCGGACCTTCTTGGCGGACGCCGCCCCCGGAGGCTCCCGCGAGGCAGGCTGCAGCTTGCCGAACGCCTCCCTGTCCGAGAGCGCGGCCGCGGCGCCCGGAGCGGGGTTCGGCGGGGCCGCCATCTTGCGCTCCTCTTGTATTTACTCTCGTCCGCTCCCCGGCGCGGGGGCACGGGGCGGGGTCTCCAGGCCGCGGCCGAGCTGCCATTGGGCCTGCTCGACTGAGGGATCCTGGAACTGGCCAATCCAAGGCGCTGACGTGGGCCGTCGGGGCGGGATCAGCGAGCGGGCCTCCGGCGGAGGTCAGAGGGCCTCTCGGTGCGGCCGGTGGCGGAGCTGCCGGGAAGGAGGGCGCGCGGCAGGCGCCCCGGGGAAATCGGGCGTCGCGGGAAGAGCCCCGACGTCTGTCAGGACCGAGGTAGCGCTGCCGTTCGCCCCGGAGACTTTGCCTTACCTACTTGTACCGCTTTCTCTTTCTGCCATGATTGGCTCGGGTCCCTCCTGCCTCTGCACGCTCTGCAAACCGGGATCCGGCGTTGTTTTGGTCGAGAACCCGATTGACCGGAAAGGCTACAAGAGTGCAGAGATGCCTTGTTTTAACTGATGTCGTAAGTGTTAATGCTTTAAAAGAGTTTCTTGCAGAGCCAGAACTTGGATCTCTTTGGAGCGGGAAGATAAAAATCACTTTAAACTGAGCTTCAGTGTTAAAGATTTTAACTTTAATTGTACCTTTAACTCACCGGGAAAAAAAAAATTCTGTTAGCGATGTTTATAAATGTTTGAAAAATCAAGTTGGACTTCTATATTTCAGAGTTCGCCAAGCATGTGCTTTGACTTCTATCTCAAATATTCGGAATTAGGGAGGTATGGGTTACAACACCGTGGAAGCCTTAGTCAGGGCGTGCCTCTTAGATCCTGAATGAGTTCAGAATCTCCAAAGGCTGGATGTAAAGATAAGAAGTGATAAATTAGCTCACCAGGGGAAAAATTGTGTGATCCCTACCAACAGTAACTGTTACTTTCTGCAGAGTTTATAGTTACCTCTCAAGAATAGTCTACTGGCTTCAGGAAATTAGAATACTTTGTTATTTTGTTACCTTTGTTTTGGTCTCATCCCCACTGCCTTAGGACTTGGAATTTTTAATGTTGTTTATAAATACATCTTTTAGTTTGTTTGTTTGGTTTGATTTTTTTTGAGTCGTAGTCTCTCTGTGTAGTCTTAGCTATCCTGAAACGTGATGTAGACTAGCCTGGCCTCAAACTCACAGACCCTGCCAGCCTCTGCCATTCCCCACCTGTTCATCCCCCCCCCCACCCTCTTCCAGCGTCCACCACTATGTCCAGCCTCATTTTTTTTTCCCTTTGGTTTTTAGAACAAGATTGTTGACAAAAAGAATATTTCCTGAAGCAAGACCCAGAAAGACAAATTTCGCATATTTTGTCTGATGTATGAAATCTAGATTTGAATCTACATACATACATACGCATATGTATTTCATGTAAAAAAGTAGACAGGGAAACAGAATTAAGGAAATGAGAGGAAGAAAGTTACCTCATGTTCTCACTTATGGGAAACGAATCAGTATATGGTATGAAAGCAGAGAGGGACTACTTGAAGAAAGAGGGGCCATCAACAAAGAGGTGAGAGGGTTGTGGTATGGATATGAGCAAACAAGGCTATATATACATGTATGGAAATGTCCTAAGGAAACAATGCAAATAAGACAATAAAATAAAGACTGTTTAGTACTGCAGATTGTCTGATCTGGGCATTCCTAACAGACTCAAGTTCTATGACTAGTATCAGTTGGTCTAGTAATCTTTTTAAGGTTCACTTTTCCATTTTCTCTCTTTAGAAAGCATCTGCTCGTGCGGTGGGGTGATTTCCAGGAAGGAAGTGACTGTTTAATGATCTACTAAATAACATACAACTATATATTTATGCATCTCAGCTATTAAGTATCGAAATGCATAGTTTCTAGCAGTGAGAGCAAGCGCTGAAGCGTGCTGACTGCGTGTGGTGAGAGATAAGACAGGACCGGAGTCAGCTGCTCACCAGTCTCCTTGCCAAGCCACTTTGCCTGGTGAGACCTCTGTTGTCTCTGTGTTAAGTGAGCAGATCTAACTACATGGTTACTATTAGCCTCTATTTGTCTTCTTCAAGATTTCAAAATCACACTGAAACCATTACAATTAAAATAATTTCTCATCAGACATGGTGATACAGCGCTGTGATCCTAGCATCTGAGAGGTAGAAGCAGGAAGACCAAAAGTTCAACTAAGCACATAGGGAGTTCAAGGCTAACTTTGGCCTCATGAATATCTGGCTAAAAAGCTAAAGTAAAATAAATTTTTAAATATCTTCTCTATTTTTATTGTATGTGTACCAGTATTTGTCTGCAGGTATATATGTGACCACATACATGCCTGGTACCTATGAATTTCTTTAGGATTGATGATTTATTATCTATTATGTGTATCTATTATGTATATATGTATTCTGCTTGCATACCAGAACACCAGACCTCATTATAGATGGTTGTGAGCCACCATGTGGTTGCTGGGAATTGAACTCAGGACCTTTGGAAGAGCAGCCACTGCTCTTAACCTCTGAACCATCTCTCCAGCCCCAAGGATTCCCTGGAATGTGAGCCTTACTAGGAAACAAATCCATGGTCTCTGCAAGAGCAATAAGTGCTCTTACCTGTTGACCATGTCTCCAACCCCTAAAATAACTTTTGCAGCTGCTAACCCCAAAGAGAGCGCCTTTTTGTCAGGGAGTTTGCAGCACTCACCTCACATTTTAATTCAGGAGAATCTGACCTGAAGGCTACAATGCACTGTGTGCAGTTACTATTTCTTGCCCCATAATATACTACGAGCAGATATATTCCTAAACTTGGTGAATCTGAGCAAAAATATGGTTGTGGATGCTCATGGACCCTTATAAATCAAAATGACAAACTCGTGTAAAATACTGTGGTCGTTTGAATGAGAGTGGTCCCCATAGGCTTGTTGGAGTACTTGGTCCCAGTTAGTGGGACTGTTTGGGAAGGGTTAGGAGGACGTGGCCTTGTTAGGATAGGTGTGTCTTTGAGGTTTCAAAAGATCATTCCAGGCTCTGTCTCTCTCTGCCTACGGGGTCAGGACGTAAAGCTCTCAGCTACTGCTCCCGAACCCTGCCTGTCCACTTCCTGTCCTGGTGAGAGTGGACCAGTGCTCTGAAGTTGTAAGCAAGCCCCCAGTTAAATGCTTTCCTTTAAAACCTCTTCATGAAAATCCATAGAACGATAGAACGTGACTGAAACAAATCTGTTCTGCTGCTTTGAACAAAGCGACGTCCACGATGATCTGGAAAGCCAAATTTAAAAGTTTCACGGCCCCGATTGATTCCATTCTTCTGCCCCAACTCTCCACCCGCTATACAAAAAAAGCATACATATTCATGATGTGTTTAAAATAAGTACATACATCGTTTTCCTAAAAATAGTGACATGATCAGCAGCTAAGAGTGCCCTACCATCTGAGCAGTGTGGAAGGTCTGCAGGTTTCTTGACCTCATGGTCTCCTTACCTTTTGCAATAGGAAAAGAGCTGAGTGGGCAGGGACATTGGACCTGGACCTAAAGACAGTACTGTAAAACATGCTTAATTATAACTAAGTCCAAGGATGCTAGCTAGTAAAAGTCTGTCTCTGTATAAACAGCCGTTACCTGTCAACTGTATCGTACCTAACAATGCTTAACTGGGGAAGAATTTTTACCACTGTTGTCAGCTCCTCCTGGCGTAGTCTGCTTCTGTGTGTCCACACGTGTATAATATGCGGCCAGAGAGCAGCCTCGGGTGCTGGTCCTT
The DNA here is from genome assembly GCF_018167655.1 of Microtus oregoni. NCBI lineage: Eukaryota > Metazoa > Chordata > Mammalia > Rodentia > Cricetidae > Microtus > Microtus oregoni. The sequence goes on along the minus strand of NW_024543077.1, from coordinate 6,220,647 downwards.
GGCTGACATCTGTCTTTTCTTTTCTTTTTTCTTTTTAGACACGATCTCTAACTGGCCTGGAACTTACCAAGCAGACTTTTTAAAAAAGCAAACCAGGAGGGCCCCATCTGCAACCAGGCCTGTGAATTTTGTTTTGTTTTGTTTTTAAAGGGTTTTATTTGTTTCTCTCTGTGTATGTACTTACGGGTGCCCGTGGTATTTGCCTGTATGTGTGTCTGTGTGAGAGTGTTGGATCCTGGTTTTACAGACAGTTGTGAGCTGCCATGTGGGTGCTAGGAATTGAACCCAGGTCCTCTGGAAGAATAGCTGTGTTCTTAACCACTGAGCCGTCCCTCCAGCCCCCATAACCAGCTTCTTAACCACAGTCTTCCTTCCAGTTTGAGTATGTACTTAAGCTTGGGAGGGAGAAAACAGGAAGGCAAAAGAGAGAACTGTAGCCAAAGGCTCGGCCACTGTGTAAAAGCTTCCTCGGTGAGGCAGTAGCAACCACAAAGCAGGAAGCAGACGGTGCAAGGCGGAGTCAGAAGACCCACAGGGAGTAAGTCGGAGCCGTTCTTAAATGTCTCTTTGAGAAATTATTTTGCGCTCAGGGTTTTTATATGAAGAGGCGTCATATCATTTTGGTGCCCATTTTAAGAAAGGGAAAGCCTGTTTTCCAGTCAGTCCTGTCGGAAGAGGGGTCACTTGGCAAAGATGGTGAGCACAGCACAATGTATAGTGACCTCAAGCCTTCACGTGACAAAGTGTAATGGAAACTGCTTACTCACGGAGCGTCTGGATTTAAGACCCAGCCCTTGCCCAGTTTGTGAACTTGCATCCCCACATCTCCTTCGCTTTAATTGTGAGCAGGGAAACCCTGCCCCCAGCATCATCACGATCAGTTCTGTAGAGTCAGTCCCACTGCCAAAATCTCACTGCCTAGAATGCTGCTTACTGGGCACCTCAGCTGTGTCAGGTGGGGTTTCTGCTGTAATGTCAGTCACTCTGCCAAAATCTCACTGCCTAGAATGCTGCTTACTGGGCACCTCACCTGTGTCAGGTGGGGTTTCTGCTTGTAATGTCAGTCACTCTGCTAAAATCTCACCACCCTTAGGATGCTGTACCAGGTGGGGTTTCCGCCTCAGCTTAGCTTTAGAATGTTTTCTGTTTTCCAAGACCTTTTTTTTTTAATAGGGTCTCACTAGTAGACCAGGTGAACCTCGGATTCACAGAAACCTTCCTGCCTCTATCTCCCAGGTGCTGGGTTTACAGGTATATACCACCACACCTGGCTGTTTCAAAGGCCTTTATGAAACAGCTGAAATTTATAGTGTGTGCTGATGATAAGTCAATTGTCTTTCGATGTATCCTATCTTGCAGCAAAAAAACTGTCAGGTCCCAAAGAAACCCAGGACAAGTCTCAGTCCCTGTGGCTTCTCCCAGCACTTCTCACCCCTCCCCCTACCCTAAACCTCTCCAGCCCAGGGGCTTCACTGCCCTTCCCCTGTTCCAGATACCTAGATAACTCAGCCATTCTCGCACACACGTGTATGTGTGTGTATGTGTGTGTATGGATGTGTGTATGTATGTGTGTATGTGTGTGTATGTATATGTATGTGTGTATGTATGTGTGTGTATGTATGTGTATGTGTGAGTATGCATATGTATGTGTGTATGTGTGGTGTGTATGTGTATGTATATGTATGTGTGTATGTATGTGTATATGTATGTGTATATGTGTATGTATGTGTGAGTATGCATATGTATGTGTGTATGTGTGTGTATGTATATGTATGTGTGTATGTATATGTATGTGTGTGTCTCTCCTGTCTCACTGTCCCCTGGCCCTCCACTCATCACCCATTTCAGTCCAGACCCTTCCAGATACCTCTGACTGTGCTCTCCCTCAATTCTACAACAAAGCCCTTCTCAACCATACCTAAGAGCGGTGATGTCCTCATTTTTCAAGCATATGCTGGCCTCCAGAAGTGCGGTGTACATGAACATACATTCATACGCAAACAGGGTTGGGAGCAGGGCTTAAAAGACTGACTGGGCATGGTGGTGTGGTACTCACCTTTATTACCAGCACTCGAGAGTCAGGCGGATCTGTGTGAGTTCAAGGCCACCCTCATCTACAGGACAGGATAGTCAGGACCACTTAGAGAAACCCTGTCTCTAGAAGAAAAACAAAGAGTAAAGTGCTCAGAGATCGGGTTCCCAGGACCCATGGAGAGCTGGATGCAGTGGGATGCATCTGTAATCCAGCACCCTTAGGTCCAGACAGAAGGCAGAAACAGGAAAATGCCTCGCATCTTGTGGGCCCGTGGAGTCTCATTGGCAGCAGTGAACGGTGAGGGCCAGCACCCAATGTGAGTGTCCTGTGACGTCTACGCGTGCTCGGAGGTACATGGGTGCCCTGCACCATACACACCAAAAACTAACTCAATTAAATAGATACCAGAAACAGTCCTCCTACAAGACCACGTGTTCTAATCCTTTTAAATAACACCACTCAAGTCCGAGATAACTACAGAGCAAAATGCACAAATTTGTATTTTCCATAGAACTTGTAAAACTTCCCCTTCCTAATCTGGGGCACAGTCACACAATACAATCTTTTAGGTTTGTTTTTCATTCATTGGTCTGATTTGGGGACACGCATATGTGGAGGCAAAACACTACCTGAAGAAGCTCCTCTTCTTCCACCATGGGGCCCCCACCAGGCTTTGTTGAGATTTTGTACGCATTTGGTGTGTTGCCTGAACGTATGTCTGTGTAGGGTGTTGAGACCCCTAGAACCGAAGTTACAGTGAATGTGGGTGGCACTGTTCCATGGGTGGAGCATGAACTGTGTTTGAGTGAAGAAAGCTAGCTGAGAGCAAGCATGCCGGTAGCTTGCTTCTGTGTCGCTCTGCTCTTGATTGTGGATATGACTGAAACTAACTACATGAATCGCTGCTTTGACTTCCCCCAAATAATGGACTATATATTGTAAAGCCAAATAAACTCCTTCCTCCTCCCCTCAGCTGCCTTTTTGTCGGGATGGTTTTAACACAGCAACAGAAATGAAACTAGGACCCTGAAGAAAATCCTTACCGAAGAGGATACACTGGTGGCACACACCTGTGAAAAGATGATTCCTGTGGGAGCTCCTTTGGCCAACAGCCTTTAAGATAGCAGCCCACTTGGGCATGGTCTCTTATACTACAAATGCAGCTATAAAGCTTGTGCTGGCTCTCTTGCTCCCGGTTCTCACTTCTGGCTGCTAGAGTCTGTTTCTGTTCCCCGTTAGTGCAGAGGATTGTGATTTAGGACAGTGATCTATGGGTCTCCCCTAAATAAATAACCCTTTATTATACATAATTCTGAACTAGTGTGGGATTATTTTGTATCTTCCATCATCAGATGATATAGCTGAAATGTGTACCAATACAAAGAACAAGATACCACCAAACACCTATTGGTATATCAAAGCCTGGAACTCTGGCTGTACCAAGTGCTGGTACCAACAGAGAGCAACAGGTACTTTGATAGTCTTCTAATAATCCAGAAATCATGCTCCTTGGAATTTATCCAAAGGAGCTGAAAGCTCAGGGTCACACAGAATTTATATATGGATGTTTATGGTAGCTTTACTCATAACTGCTAAACTAGGAACAACGAAGACGTTCTTGGATACATAAACTGTGATGTAGCCAGCCAATGGGATGGGTACTCTTCATCACTAAATGGAATAAGAAGGTATCAATCCATGCAAAGACATGAAGTAAGACTAGGTGAAGAATGCTAATGAAAATGCTGGATTTGGCCTGATTTGCTACATAAAGTTCTGGGAAGGGAACTCTGGAGACAGACTATGGGTGATGGGGGTGAGTAGAGGAATGATGTGTTTTAGGGCAGATGAAATACTCTGACGTTATTACAGTGGGTGCATGTCATTGTACCTTTGTCCAAACACAAGACTCTGCTCTGTGATATAAATAATAGGCTCTGGATGTATCAATAGGCTTATCAGTTGTAGCAAATGGAGCACTCCTGGGGGGAGTAGTGTTGATCGAGAGGGCTGTGGACATTTGAGGACAGAGCACAAGTTTTCTACATTCTGCTCAGTTTAGTTTTTGTGAACCTAAAAAGTGTTCTGAAAACTACTGGGGCTGGAGAAATGGCTTAGCAGTTACAAGCACTAGCTGTTCTTCCAGACGACTGGAGCTGAGTCCCCAGCACCCAAGTCTGCTCACACCTGTCTTACCAGTTACCATGTCTCTGCTCGCACCTGTCTTAGCGGTTACCATGTCTCTGCTCACACCTGTCTTAGTGGTTACCATGTCTCTGCTCACACCTGTCTTTACAGTTACCATGTCTCTGCTCACACCTGTCTTTACGGTTACCATGTCTCTGCTCACACCTGTCTTAGCGGTTACCATGTCTCTGCTCACACCTGTCTTAGCGGTTACCATGTCTCTGCTCACACCTGTCTTTACAGTTTCCTTGTCTCTGCTCACACCTGTCTTTGCAGTTACTATGTCTCTGCTCACACCTGTCTTTACAGTTGCCATGTCTCTGCTCACACCTGTTTTAGCAGTTACCATGTCTCTGTTCACACCTGTCTTTACAGTTACCATGTCTCTGCTCACACCTGTCTTTACGGTTACCATGTCTCTGTTCACACCTGTCTTAGCAGTTACCATGTCTCTGTTCATACCTGTCTTAGCAGTTACCATGTCTCTGCTCACACCTGTCTTTACAGTTACCATGTCTCTGCTCACACCTGTCTTAGCAGTTACCATGTCTCTGCTCACACCTGTCTTAGCAGTTACCATGTCTCTGTTCACACCTGTCTTTACAGTTACCATGTCTCTTGCTCACACCTGTCTTTACAGTTACCATGTCTCTGCTCACACCTGTCTTTACAGTTACCATGTCTCTGCTCACACCTGTCTTAGCGGTTACCATGTCTCTGCTCACACCTGTCTTAGCGGTTACCATGTCTCTGCTCACACCTGTCTTAGCGGTTACCATGTCTCTGCTCACACCTGTCTTAGCGGTTACCATGTCTCTGCTCACACCTGTCTTAGCGGTTACCATGTCTCTGCTCACACCTGTCTTTACAGTTACCATGTCTCTGCTCACACCTGTCTTAGCAGTTACCATGTCTCTGCTCACACCTGTCTTAGCAGTTACCATGTCTCTGTTCACACCTGTCTTAGCGGTTACCATGTCTCTGCTCACACCTGTCTTTACAGTTTCCTTGTCTCTGCTCACACCTGTCTTTGCAGTTACCATGTCTCTGCTCACACCTGTCTTTACGGTTACCATGTCTCTGTTCACACCTGTCTTAGCAGTTACCATGTCTCTGTTCACACCTGTCTTAGCAGTTACCATGTCTCTGCTCACACCTGTCTTTACAGTTACCATGTCTCTGCTCACACCTGTCTTAGCAGTTACCATGTCTCTGCTCACACCTGTCTTAGCAGTTACCATGTCTCTGTTCACACCTGTCTTTACAGTTACCATGTCTCTTGCTCACACCTGTCTTTACAGTTACCATGTCTCTGCTCACACCTGTCTTTACAGTTACCATGTCTCTGCTCACACCTGTCTTTGCAGTTACCATGTCTCTGCTCACACCTGTCTTAGTGGTTACCATGTCTCTGCTCACACCTGTCTTTGCGGTTACCATGTCTCTGTTCACACCTGTCTTTACAGTTACCATGTCTCTGTTCACACCTGTCTTAGCGGTTACCATGTCTCTGCTCACGCCTGTCTTAGCAGTTACCATGTCTCTGTTCACACCTGTCTTAGCGGTTACCATGTCTGTTCACACCTGTCTTTGCAGTTACCATGTCTTCTCTCACACTCATCTTTAATTCCAGCTCCAGAGGGTCTAATGCCTTCTGCTAACCCCCAAGGACCTTTAGCATTCTCATACACATACCCAAAACCCCAGACACACATTAAAGAAAAAAAACAGCTCTAGTGGCACATACCTTTAATCCCAGTTCTTGGGAAGTGAGTTCAAGGCCAGTCTGAACTACAAAGCAAACTCCAGGCCAGCAAGGGCTATACAGTGAGACTCTGTCAAGAAAGGAAAGAAGGAAGAAAAATTACCTGGTTCTGCTATCATGACAACAAACAAAATAACGTAGAAGCCGAGTATTGTTCTGTTTCTCCATTCTCTGCATTCTAGGAGTATTTGCATAACTTACAGGGCACTGTGAAGACCTAGTCTTTGGACTGGAAAAATGGCTCAGTGGTTAGGTTCAATACCCAACACCCACAAGACAGCTAACAACACTCTATAACTCTAGTTCCAGGGGATCCAACACTCTCTTCTGTTCTCTGTGGGCACTGCACAAATGTGCAGAGATGTAAGTGTAGACAAAACAACCATACACACATACACAAACTAAAGGTTAAAAGTACACAAAACAACAGGTCACTTATTGCCGTTGATTTCTCTGGTTCTGGTCCTCTCAGCACTCAGTCTTGGTAGACCTGGTACTCCATGGCCCTGAGATACTCCAGAAGACCCAGCTCTCCCATGGCCACACTCTGCCTTTGCAAAATCTGGACCATGTTGACCTCTGCCCTCTTTTTTTTCCCCCAGCTTTCCTTCCTCCAGAAATAGAATCTCAGTTGTGGGCAGCCTGTGTTGTTCTCTTCAGGTATTTCATTTTGTTTGAGATAATAATTTGATCTGTAATCCACGCTTGAGCTTCTTGGGCATGCCTCCAAATTCTAGGTAGGACTGCAAGTGTATACCCACCCAGCTTCTATTCCCTCTTTTGCAATTTTGAAACAGGATTTCATGAAGCCCAAGCTTCAAATTCACTATGTAGCCACAATACCCTTGACCTTAACCTGTTGTTATTCTGGTCTTCCTGCCTCCACCTTCCAGAAGCTGAGTTTTATAGGCATGTGCCAGTTTGTAAATTGTGCTGGAAATACATACTATGGGCATTCCGACTGTGCTTCTGTCTGTATTAATGGCATTAACCAAGCTTCTTCTGTGCCAAATAATATTAATGGCATTCCGTTACAGTCAGTCTTGAAGCAAAGACACAAACACATCAACACATTTGAAAATTAGAGGAAGGGAGCATTTTTGTTAAAAAAAAAATCTTTAATTATCCTACCCGAACTTAACCCCATTTGTCTATTTGTACTTTGATGCATTCACTCGATATATTAGGTATAAATTTAATGTGTCCATGCAGAACCACAGCTCTCTTCCTAAAAGGAATAAGAGAGAGTTTATTCTGGAGACACTTTGAGTGCTCACAGTCTGGGAACACAGATTTACCTCACCTCAGTTCCGTATCCCAATGTAAGCAGTTCCATGAAGTTGTATAGAACAGAGAAAGTCATAAATCAAGGTGAGTCTCAAATATACTGTTGGGTCTGTTCTGATGGAACTTCTGCCTCACCCCTGAATGGACAACCCCATCTCTCCCCGCCTCACCCCACCCACTCAGAGAGTCTCTGAGCAAAGGAAAGGAGCCAGAAGCCCAGTTCCACATTCTTGGAGGTTACTGTGGCTTCCTTCCCTGATGCCGCCAGTCACCCAAATCCCCATATAAGCTCTCAGCTTTTGACCAAACTTGGGCACAAACCCAGCTTCCTGTGGACACCTCATCACCCCTCACCTACAACCTATAAAACCTCCCTGCCCTGCTCAGGCATGTGACCTCTTTGACCTTGGTCTCTGAGACCAGGGAACCTGCCCTGGAGTTGCTTTGCCCTCAACAAACCTGTTGTTATACTTTTTCAGTTCAGCTTGATCTGGCTTACTGCATCAGCAAAGAGGCTTATTATTTAGGGCAGAAAACCTATTAGCTACACACACCAGAGAGGCAAGGATAACCAGATGGGGACACTTTTTCATGGACTCAAGATACTATTCAATGACACTTTTAGCTTTTGGACTGAAGAAAGCCAAAAGTCTGTTAAATTAGTAGATTGAATATATATATATATATATATATATATATATATATATATATATATATATGTCACAAGGTGTTAGTTCTATACAGAGGTGGGTAAGGAATGGCTGTTCCAGTGTGCTAGAACAGCCCAAGATAAAGCACTTACCTCTGAACCCGCAACGTTCCAATCTCAGCTGTACCGCAATTCTAATCAGCCTGTCAATCTGCATACACAGCTTCTTTTCAGGAGTTTTCATCCAGAAATGTCCGTGATAATCTTAGTATCCTGCTCTTTAGAAAGTGAAGTCTAACAGGAAAGTTGCCCTCAGGTGAAAATCATTTTCATTGAGTTCTGTTGTATCAGGGTCTATAGTTTATATACACACACGTGTGTATGTATGCACACATGCATGTACAGAGTGGGAGTCGCAAGAGCAGGGAATGCAGTTTGCTTGTCCTGTACCCTTGCCCATTAGAGGTGAGGTTGTTACTTTGAACCCCGGTCTGGACAGGCCCATTCTCCAGTTCTTGTTGGTGGCCCCACTCTTTCCTTACCCACAGAGCCTGCCCTGCTATACTGCCTTCCATTCTGTACTTATGTCACCAGGGGGCGGAGCTCTCAGTGTCCCCAGTCATCAGTCAAGGTACTGCAGCTTATTCTTGGCACACTCAGGAATAGAATCAGGGGTCCAGCTACACAGCAGATGGCAGAGCTCAGGCCCAGGGCAAAGACAAAGGAGAAACGTGATGTGTTTTCTCCTCATGTAGGTCAGCTCTTCTAGAGTCCTCAGTTTCTGTCGCTCCTCCTCCCAGGATCCTGATTTCCACCAGACCGCTCAGAGCAATCCAGGAAAATGAAAGTTAGTTCACAGCCTTTCCATGGCTTCTGCATCAGGCCCTGCCTCCCCTTGTTGATGGACTGTGTTATGGAACTGTAAGCTGAAATAAACATCTCTCCCTACATTGTTTTTGGTCATGGTATTTATCATAGCAATAGAAACCCTCACCAAAACATGTCACAAGTTTTGAGATCCTGTCTCAACGACAACAAAGAAAGAATTTCTCCTCTGTCTCAGGATCTCCACCTGGACAGGCTGTCAAGATGACATGAAATAGGGGAACAAATGAATTTGAAATTACAATATGAAAAATGATATTACATTCTCCTCTGGAGATTAAAACAAACCTACAGGGGCTGGAGAGATGGCTCAGTGGTTTAGAGCGTTGTCTGCTCTTCCAAAGGTCCTGAGTTCAATTCCCAGCAACCACATGGTGGCTCACAACCATCTGTAAAGACGTCTGGCGCCCTCATCTGGCCTTCAGGCATACAGACAGAATATTGTATATATAATAAATAAATAAATATTAAAAAAATAAAATAAAACAAACCTACAAAAACGCTCCTAATAAGGCTGACTGGATGACTCATAACGCTCAACTGCTCCTGCAGAGGACATTCATATAATGGCTCAGAAATGTGTCTAACTCCAGTCCCAGGAGGACCCCTAGGTACCAGGTGCACATGCAGTATGTGTGTGTGTGTGTATACATATATATGTGTATATATATATATATGTGTGTGTGTGTGTGTGTGTGTATACATATATGTGTATATATATATATAGGCAAAACACTAATTCACATAAAATAAAAATAAACCTTTTTTTTAAAGCTGGGCCTTGGGGCACACACTTGTGGGTTGTTAAAGTATTTTATGTACATGAGTGTTCTATCTTCATGGACACCAGCAGCGGGCATCAGATCCCATTATAGATGATCGTGAGTCACCATATTCCTAGAGAATCTGGAAGAGCAGATAGTGTCCTTAACCTCTGAGCCATCCCTCCGGAGTCCTCTCTCCATCACAGAACATTGCATGCATGGTGGTTCTCTTTATCCTCTCAGTACTTTGGTAAGGACATCCTGCGCTGGTGTGCTGGACAGCGCTCTCTGTGAGTGCTGGGGAGGCGGGTAAACTGGTCCTTGTCTTCACAGCAGCAGGCAAACCCACAAAGGTGCTGTACATACCGCTCAGAATGGGGCATTTACATACGGGGTACTAGCCTTACTTCTGTTAGAACAGACCGCCCCGAAGGCCCATGTCATAAAACCCAACATTTAGTGCATTATTAAGAGCTAGTTTCCGTAAATATAGCACCCCAAGTTAATGAAGCTTTCTGATCCAAATCATTACATTAGAATTTGTGATAGCAAGAATCCTTTGATGTCAGTGATGTGGGTTCTCTTCTGTAATTAAACAACTGTTTTAAAAAAAAGAAGAAGAAATGAAGGCATCAATGTGAAAGACAGTTCTCACTCCCAAGAGAAGGAAAGAGAGTTTGCTCTGAAGTAAAATATGAATGACCAAGGCCCAGAAAGGCAAATTTAGGTTACCTCAAATCCCATGTTTTAAAAAGAGACGACGCAGGTTCCTGGAATTGGAATTGGGAGTGGCTGGGAGTCACTGTGTGGGTGCTCAGAACTCGGGTCGGGTCTTCTGCAAGAGCAGACCACTCCCAACGAGGTTCTTCTCCAGCCCCCCAAATTCCATGTTTTAACAAAGTAGCAATTTTGTAGTTTTATAGTAACAACAAAAGAAGTCATATATCGCAGGGCGATGATGGCGCACGCCTTTAATCCCAGCACTCAGGAGGCAGAGGCAGGCGGATCTCTGTGAATTCAAGACCAGCCTGGGCTACAAGAGCTAGTTCCAGGACAGGCTCCAAAGCCACAGAGAAACCCTGTCTCGAAAAAAACCAAAAAAAAAAAAAAAGTCATATATCAAAACATTTTCAAGCTCATCAGATGGGTCACAGGAAAGTGACCCCTGCTCCCCCCCGACCCCCTGAGATGCTATCAGGTGATGCTCAGCTTCTGGTTCAGTGGTCACAGGGAGGTCATACACAGAGGGGGCAGTAAGTGGCTACCTAGAGGCTGAAAGCCCGAGACGCCTGACTCTAGGTCTGTAACAGTCCAACCTCTCCACAATCGTGGGAGTTCTAGCCAGCCCGTTGCCTTAGAACGTCCAGCGTGGATAACTTCTCAGAGACCAGGGAAGCGGGAGATCAAGAGCCAGTGTAATAGTAGGTTTCTGACACTGTTACTCTTGGGGACTCGTGCACTCCAGACAGCTCCTTTTACCCTGGTGTCCTCACCACCAGGGACTTCTCCCTCACCACCAGCAACTTCCTCACACCAGGGACTTCCTCACTCCAGCGACTTCCTCGCACATTTCATGGCCTTTGGACTCCCTCCAGTGGCCAAACACTTCCTGAACTTGCCAGGTTGCAGCTTCCTTTGAACCGCCGCCCCCCTCCTGCCAACACCTGGGCTAATGGATGAAGGGAACCTAAGTGTTTATAGGGGTAACAAGGCAGATGCAGCAGTCGCTAATCGTAGACCATGGGTTGCTGTATGACTCGGCGTTTGTATTTTTGAACATTTATGTGTTAAACGCTGAACAGAAAGACCTGCTAACCTGGGAGTGGTGGCGCACCCCTTTGATCCCTGTACTTTGGAGGCAGAGGCAGGTGGATCTCTGAGTTCAAGGCCAGCCTGATCTACACAGTGAGTTAGTTCCAGGACAGCCAGGGCTACACAGAAAAACTCTGTCTCAAAAAAATCAAAAAAGGAAGCCGGGCGATGGTGGCTCACACCTTTAATCCCAGTACTCGGGAGGCAGAGGCAGGCGGATCTCTGTGAGTTCGAGACCAGCCTGGTCTACAAGAGCTAGTTCCAGGACAGGCTCCAAAGCCACAGAGAAACCCTGTCTCGAAAAAAACCAAAAAAAAAAAAAAAAAAAAAAAAGAAGAAGAAGAAGAAGAAAGAAAAAGACAATATTTAAAATATTACATGATGAAATTGTCTTAATAATTATGGGATTATTTTTAAATGTCTGAAGAGAGAAGCACTCCTCCACCTCTCTCTTAATAGGTTCAGATAAGAATGGCTGCAGTCAGGCCCTGCCCTGCCCTAAGGTCCGCCATGTTGTGTAGCACTCGTGGTTCTGAATGTCTTGCCCTGAGATTTCTAAGAACTCTTTAAACTGAATTGTAAAAATAGAGCACCTGGTGGGTACGCGAGCAGGAACCCTCTGTCTGGCTCACCCGCGTGGAGCCGCCTCATTCCTGGGAGCAGAAAGGGTCTCCATATGTGTGTGTCAAGGACAGTGGGGGTACATAGGTGCAATTAGGTTCCTCCAGATAAACCAGACCCAAGGACTTAGCAGGGACAACAGACCAAGGAAAGGGTGTGGCTCCTTTTCCTGAGCCAAGTAAAGATGATAGTTGTCCAACGGGCTGGCAAGATGGCTCAGTAGCTGAAGGAACTTGGGCTGTGCATGTGATGAAATGAGTCGCATCACTGGGGCTTTCTTGGTGGAAGAAGAGGGTTGGTTCTTTCATGTTGCCCTTGGATCTCTATATGCACACCTTGCTGTACACACATGTACACACACATGCACACACACACACGTGTATCCCAGACTGAAGAGCTGAGAACTCCCAACTCTCTCTGGAGCTTCAACTTGGCTTCATCCCTGCCCTGATGTATCCACTCAACTGCCACCTGTTTGTCCGGGTCTGCTGTCTGTCCACCCATCCACCCACCACCCAGCAGTTCCTTCTGAACACGGTGCTGTCTCTTTGCCTCTGCAAATGGACTTGGCTCTGCTCCTGTGCAGATCTGGAGTGGCCTGAGACTCCCTGAAGCAGCAGCTTCCTTGTTGCAGCTTGGTTCTGTTCCAGATACTGACCTGTCTACACAGAGAATTGTGCATCTCTGTAGGTTTCTCATCTTCGACTTCCCTCTTGGAACTCCATGAGTCTTTGTAGGCACATTATAACCTACATATATTGTATGGATGTACGTATAGATATAGTCACTGATCTGTAATGCATGGATACAGTGTAGATACAGTCGCTGATCTGTAATGTATGGATATATGCGTAGATACAGTCGCTGATCTGTAATGTATGGATACAGTGTAGATACAGTCGCTGATCTGTAATGCATGGATACAGTGTAGATACAGTCGCTGATCTGTAATGCATGGATATATGCATAGATACAGTCGCTGATCTGTAATGTATGGATATATGCATAGACACAGTCGCTGATCTATAATGTATGGATACAGTGTAGATACAGTCGCTGATCTGTAATGCATGGATACAGTGTAGATACAGTCGCTGATCTGTAATGCATGGATATATGCATAGATACAGTCGCTGCTCTGTAATGCATGGATATATGTATAGATACAGTCGCTGATCTGTAATGCATGGATACAGTGTAGATACAGTTGCTGCTCTGTAATGCATGGATATATGTATAGATACAGTCACTGATCTGTAATGCATGGATATATGTATAGATACAGTCTCTGATCTGTAATGCATGGATATATGTATAGATACAGTCGCTGATGTGTAATGTGTGACCAGAGAGTTAATATGGTAAGACTGAACTGAAGGGCTTGTGGCCTGGCCTGTGAGATGGCTCAGCAGATGAAAGGGGCTTGCCACCAAGCCTGACCATCTAAGGAGATAACTACTCCTGCAAACTGTTCTCTGGCCTCTATGGGCATGTGGCTCCACCCCCAAAATAAATACTTGTAATTAAAACACAGAAAGGAAGGAAGGAAAGAAAGAAAGAAAGAAGAAAGGAAGAGAAGAACCATATTTACTTTAGCCAGGGCTTCCAAAGAAACTGGAGGAGCAAGTTGCTGCCATGGAAACCGCTGCTCCTGCTCCTCATGAACTTTTTTTTTAATATTTATTTATTATTATGTATACAATATTCTGTGTGTATGTCTGCAGGCCAGAAGAGGGCATCAGACGTCATTACAGATGGTTGTGAGCCACCATGTGGTTGCCGGGAATTGAACTCAGGACCTTTGGAAGAGCAGGCAATGCTCTTAACCACTGAGCCATCTCTCCAGCCCCCTCATGAACTTTCTGCTGTCCAGTGAGCTCTGGTGCTGTGCAGAGCTGTGTCCATCTGGCTTCTGGCACAGGGAACACATGATGAGAGCGTCAATCATTGCCTAAGTTCTCCAGATGAAGTGGAACTTGGTGGCTGTCATCTATAAAACATTTTTACTTTTACTATATTTCGAGATGGATATATTTTTATTTTGCTTGTATGAGTGTTTTGCCTGCATGTATATATGTACATGAAGTCAGAATTAGCTCTCCTGGAACTGGAGTTACAGAGGTTTATGAGCCACCATGTGGGTGCTGGAACAGAACCTGAATTCTCTGCAAAAGCAACAAACGCTCTTACTTCCGCAGCCATCTATCTCTTCAGACCGTGTGTGTGTGTGTGTGCGCGCGCGCATGCATGTGATGTGCATATGTGTGTGAATGAAGTGTTGTAGAATATTAGTTGAAGATGTATTACATTTCTGTCTTAGGGTTTCTATTGCTGCAATGAAACACCATGACCAAAAACCAAGTTGAGGAGGAAAGGGTTTATTCAGCTTACACTAAACCACCAAAGGAAGTCAGAACAGGAACTCAAACAGGGCTGGATCCTGGAGGCAGGAGCTGATGCAGAGGCCACGGAGGGGAGTTAACTACGGGCTTGCTTCACATGGTTTGCTCAGTCTGCTTTCTTACATACCAGGACCAGCAGCCCAGGGATCACTAATTGAGAAAAATGCTTTACAGCTGGATCTCACGGAGGCATTTCCTCAAGGGAGGCTCCTTCCTCTCTGATGACTAGCTTGTGTCAAGTTGACACCCAAAACCAGCCAGTAGAATTCCTTTATGCTGTGTAATGAAGCAAAAGTGTGTTGTATTCTTTTGTTGCATTTGTTTAACTCTGTGAAGTTGTGTTACTTTGCCTGCCTAAAACACCTGATTGGCCTAATAAAGAGCTGAATGGCCAATACATATGCAGAAGAAAGGATAGGCTGGGCTGATAGGCAGAGAGAATAAACAGGAAGAGAAATCAGGGAAGAAAAGATCAGGGAGCGAAAGGAGGAGAGGAGGACTCCAGGGGCCAGCCACCCAGCTACACAGCAAGCCATGGAGTAAGAAAGAAAGGGGGCTGGAGAGATGGCTCAGTGGTTAATAACACTGGCTGCTCTCCCAGAGAACCCAGGTTCAATCCTAGCCCCCACGTGGCAGAACTGACTGTAACTTCGGTTCCAGGGAATCTGGCTGGGTTCTCTAGCAGATAGGGCAGAGGCAGAACTGGTCCCACCAGTCTCTCATGGCGAGTGTTGAGCCATCCAGACCTCCCCACTGGTAACTGAGGAGAAACACACTGAGCCAAGAGTCTGTTGAAGCAGATCTCACTTTATTGCAGTGGGGCAGGAACTTATATAGGGCTGAGGTAGTGGGCGGAAGTCTTGAGGTAGAGAGAGGAATAAGGGCCAATAATATCCTGCCACATCATCGGTGGCTGGGCAGAGGCGGGCCTAGGTCAGGCTGTGCTGAGTCAACTCCTCCCCAAACTCAAGTTAGGTTCAGGAAGTTACACTGGGCCTCAAGAGGCCCAACAGAATCTGACACCTTCATACCAAATGCACATAAAATAAAGTTAAATATTTTTTAAAAGGAAGTTTTAAAAAAGGTATATAGAATCGGGAAAGGTAAAAACCCACAGACCTAAAGTAGACAGGATAATTTAAGATAAGAAAAGCTGGCAAGAAACAAGCCAAGTCCTGGCATTCGTAAGAAAGAATAAGACTCTGTGTATTTGGGAGCTGGGTGGTTGGCCCCCGAAGAGCAAAGAAGTGAGAGTTTTAAAAGAAAAAACTACAATGAAATGCCTGGTAAGGCCAGAAGTACTGGGTCTCCCTGGAGCTGGACTCACAAGGGTTGGGAGCTGTCTAACATGTGTTCCAGGCACCAAACTTGGGTCCTTTGCAAGAGCAGTCTGAGTTCCAGCCCCTGCCCCGTTTTTTAATTTTTTAAATACTTACCATCTTCTTATCTCCTTCTCCCCAGAACTGAGATTACAGATGTGCACCCATTTGATGAACTCAGGAGACGCTGGTTGGATTTATGTATTGCTTGTTCATCTACCCCTTAGGCAATGGTCAGAATATTGTTTGCAGTACTTCTTAGAAGAGACGCACAGGTCAGAGTTTGATGATAACAAGACTCACACTCGAGCAGCTGAAGCCAAGGGGGATTTATGTGAGAGTTCCAGCAGGTTGGCAGCTTAGAGCAGAAGCCTCTAAGCTGAGCTCCAGGAATGGGATACGAAGTGCCCGCTTCTATTTCCTGCTAGAGTGCACTGGGCCACCCACTGCCCAGAGACACATCTGCTTCACCGTAGCTGCACCAAGGAGACCCATAACCACCTCCCCACTCCGGGCAGACGAGCACCAGGAACAGCGTAGGAACCTAGGACTCTGGGATGCATGGGATCCTTGAAGAATGCACCCAGCCACCTGTGCCAACCTGGGGTTCATCTACCACTTGACTCTGTTTATGTTGTTTGTAATTTTATACTTGATATCTATTCCCTATTGTATATAGTTTTGCGTCGGGTTTGGATCGCTCTTGTTTAGACAAAAGGGGGAGGTGATGGGGAAGCTTTGTTAACCAATTATCTTCAAGAGGTGGGACCACGTTAGGGTGTGGCTTTCAGGGACCCAGAGAAAAAACAGGCGCATGGCCCAGGTGCTCTCTCTCTCTGTGTGATTCTCTTGCAGCACAGCTGAGCTTGGGCTTCTCGTTCCTGTTTTGTGAGTTTTCCCCTTATAATAAATAAAAACGTAATTGTTTATCTTTTAGTTAGCCTTGTTATTTCCTGAATTGAGCTAACTTCTACATTCCAATGCAGATATTTCAAGAAACCCCCAAGCCACAATCTTTAGAAACTAACACCAGATTTATACAATTCACCATTTTTGTTATGTATTCATCACATGTGTGCAGGTACATGTGTTGAGGTCACTGGTCAATACCGATGATTTGCTCAATTGCTCTCCACATTAGATTTGTGCGTGCGTGCGTGTGTACGCGTGCGTGTGTATGCGGCCACAGAATCTGTGTGGTCAAGACAGTCTGTTTGCAGGACCACTGGATACAGCAGGCTAGCTGTCCTGTGCACTTGGGGAGAGTGTATTTGCCCCTCATTTCCAGTACATGTGCTAGGACCAGATACTTCATGCTTCTGGGTCTAGCACACAGACTCAGGTCATCAGGTCTGCATGGTAAGCACTTCCCCACTGAGTCATCTTACCAACCCTTTCCACAGTTTTAAAAGGTTTAAACAGGGCTGGAGAGATGGCTCAGAGGTTAAGAGCATTGCCTGTTCTTCCAAAGGTCCTGAGTTCAACCATATGGTGGCTCACAATCATCTGTAGTGGGGTCTGGTGCCCTCTTCTGGCCTGCAGGCATGCACACAGAATATTGTATACATAATAAATAAATAAATATTTAAAAAAGGTTTAAACATACTCATTTTATGTTATGAGTGTTTCACCGGCATGTGTACATGCACCATGAGGTAAGTAGGTGTCGGATCTGATGTAGATCCTCCAGAAGAGTAGCCAGTGCTCCTAACTACTGAGACATGTCTTCTGTCTCCCACCTACTGCATTTTTTGAGACAGTTCCTCATCAAACCTGCAATCAGTTCACTGATTCAGCTGGAATGCCAAACCAGAAACTCCCAAGAGCCCCCATTCCACCTCCTAACCCTGAATTAGAAGTCAGTACCCGGTTGCCTTGAAACTTGCTATGTAGACCAGGCTGGCGGCCTCAAATTCACAGAGATCTGCCTGCTTCTGCATCCCAAGCGCCAAGATTAAATGTGTGCACACCAGGCCTGATCCATACCTGTTCTTTTATGTCGAGTGATGAGGATCCAAACTCAGGTCCTCATGTGTCTGGTTAACAAATACTCTGACTCCTCTCTATTTCTAGACCTGAGGTTATTTTTTCAGATACACATCACACGGGTTTAAGGATTACTAGGAACATATCTGAGACACACATCACATGGGTTTAAGGGTTACTAGGAACATAGACACACACCACATGGGTTTAAGGGTTACTAGGAACACAGACACACACCACATGGGTTTAAGGGTTACTAGGAACATAGACACACATCACATGGGTTTAAGGGTTACTAGGAACATGTCTTGCCAGCACTCAGACAGCCTACAGTATTTATATTTCTATCTTGCAATTGTCAATTATCATTTTCTTTTTTGGTTTTAGAAAAGACTACGGCTGTCCTGGAACTCACTTTGTAAATCAGTCTGGCCTCAAACTCACAGAGACCGCCTGCCTCTGCCTCCAGAGTGCTGGGATTAAATGCGTGCGCCCCATCCCCTGGCATGGACTACCATTTTCTAATGACTAAAATATATGACAACTTTTCATATTCTAAGGAATCAACATGAAAATCATTTAAACAAGTGCTAACATAAAGTTATAATACCAACACTGGGAGGCTGAGGTGGATCAGCAGCAAATCAAGGCCCAATGCGGGTTCATAATGTCTGGGAGACATCAGAAACTGGCTCAAAAACCAAAACCAACAAAATTCACAAACACATAACTAAAGCAGAAACAACAAATAAGCTACTCAATTTATTTTCAATCTCATGGCTTTACTATCCTTTTTAAACACAGGAAAAACTTAATGTCCAATTCCAATCCCTGAGACTGAAATTTAGTCCTGGAGTTTATAGACAGGACTTGAGCTCCCATCATGAGACATGAAAACTCTTCCCATCTCACTTGTTAGGTGGTCTGGGGTCTTGGGAGAGTAACAGTGACGTGGATGCTGTGCTCAAAGCAGGGGTAAGCCACAGTTTTCTCAGAGGGTCTGCTAGCCTTAAAACTTGCGGGCTGAAGGGATCACAGGACCGTCCTTCCCTAGTCTCCCATGGGGCTGTCCACAGGTATGCGGCACTATTCCTCCTCCATAATTAAGTGGGGACTTAGAAGGTAAGACTGAGGGGCTGCTGATGGTGCAGCAGCTAAGAACACACACCACTCTTCCAGAGGACCCAAGCTCAGTTCCCAGCCACCATGCTGAACAGCTCACAATCTCCTGTAATCCTGGCTCTAGGGGGACCTGATACCTGATGTCTCTGGTGTCTGTGGGCGCTAGCACTCACATGCACATAACTCCACAGAGGTACACACACATTCATATACACACATACACATAATTAAATAATACAACCTTTTCTTTAGAATAAAAAAAAGAATTCAAGATGTAGCACTGTAAAACTGTTTTTTTTTTATAGGTCAAATATCCTGAAACATACATATATTCTGATAGTCTTCTAATCCCAGCTGAATTCAAAATTTAAAGTAACACACACGAGCTAAGAGAATTCAATATTGTTCCAAGGCACTTACTGAATCTCTGTGACTAGATGAAAACAAGACCCATCAGGACGAACAATTAGACAGTAATAATATAAAAATAACTTCTTGCTCACAATTTACAAAATGCATTATTGTTACAATCTTTGATCTCTGATAACCTGCAGCGCTGGCTGCATGAAACCAGCAATTTTAAAATTCAGAAACTGTTTCTAAAACTTCAGGGCAAATAATTTACAAATAAGGTACACAAAAACTTAGACCATGCAGAAATTCTTACATCTTGTTAATAATATTTTATGACTTCAACTTTATCAAATTATATACCTACTTGCCCTGTACATATACAAAATAATGCATACATGATAAAACAGCAGAAGAGTAGTCCTTTGACTCAATTATCATAAAAGTATTACTATATTAACAGGGCTACAAGCAGCTTGTAACAGGGTTAAGAGACATTAAGGCAGTAATACTTGAAGTTACAAAATAAACAATAGGTAATACTTTTTCCTAAATGTAGTATAAGGCAGGTAGATGGTCCCGGCAAAAACATTAAGGTAACGATCTACACTGCTGTTAGTCCCACATTTTAAAGATGGAATACTATAAATCTGGCTTTCAGTGGCACTTGAATTTTCCAGTATAATTTAAAGTGTCTTTTAACTCCCTGAATCATGTCCATTCTGAAGGTGGATCTCTTGGTCCTTTAGGTTTTCCACAGCGATTACCGAAACCTATAGACAAAAAATACCATCATCACAGGTTAACATTCAAAACCACTTTAAAAACAGCAAGAATGCACTCATAGCTGCTTCTCCAAACCCAATTCTCAGGGTTGCCCCAGCGCTACAACACAACACGGTGGCAGCCCCCCACCACTCTGTGGATCTCATGGCCACCACAGCTCCCAGAAGAACAGGTAGGCTGCCCACAGACACTGGCCACTATCTCTTCTCCCCCAGACCCGATTCCCAGGGTTGTCAGTTCCCTCCCCCTGGGCCACGCCTCCTGGGGATCCCACAGACCATCCCCAGGCCTCCCTTCCCCCAGCCTTCTACACCAGCAAGCATCCCCATCAACACACCAGCTGAGCAGGCATTTAAAACAGGCAGCACACAGCCAACACTGAAAACCTCGAGGAAACAGAAACCTGGGAACCAAACACCCACCCAGCAAAGACAAACCCAGCAATCAGCACTAGACCTATCTATAATCACCCCAACCCCAGACGCTGATGTGTCTGTCTAATGGCACAACCACTAACCCTGGGGCTCAGCTGTCCTACGGCAGCAGCCCCTAGAGACCCCAGCACAGCAGAAGCACAAGACCTTGTCCTAAAAGAGGAAATGAATAAATCCCTTAGAGAATCCAGGACACAAACCTCTGAAAGAAAGCCAGGAAAACACAAACAATTAGATAAAATGAATACACTCCTTAAGGTCGAGAAAAAAACAGTTGAAGGACATGAATAAAACTGTTCCAAGACCTGAACATGGACGTAATAAAAAAAACACAAACAGAATTCTAGAAATGAGAAACTTAGGAATGTGAACAGGAACTACAGAGGAAAACTTCACCAACAGTTACAAGAGACAAAAAAATCACAGGCATTGAAGATACAAAAGAAGAGATGGATCCATCAGCCACAGAAAATGTTACAATTCCTAACACAAAACATCCCGGAAATCTGAGATTTAAGAATAATAGGATTAGAAGGAGAAGAAATCCATCTCAAAGGCCAAGAAAATATTTCCAACAAAATCATAGAAGAAAAGTTTCCTAACCTAGAGGAGGACACGCTCATGAAGGTCCAACAAGTATGGGACTGACATGATTCAGCGACTAAGAGCACTGGCCGCTCTCATTTCCAGCACCCACAAGGCAGCTCAAACCTGTCTGTAACTCCTGACACCTCACACCCACACATAACACCAAATGGATTATACCAAATAGACGGGGCCAGAAAACAAAGTCCTTTTGCCATATAATAATCAAAACACTGAGCCAGGCGGTGGTGGTGGTGGTGCGCGCCTTTAATCCCAGCACTTAGGAGGCAGAAGCAGGGTGTCGGAACAGTCACACAGCGCACAGGTCTGCTTACACTACACTACAGCTTCCTTTCTCCTCCGAAACCCAGTCATCCACAGAGCAGCCTGGCCTCTCTCTCTCGTCACAGGAAGATCCCCTTGAACGGATCTTTCTGTCTGCCCCTCCCAAGTGCTGGCTGGGTCTACAAGGTGCTGGGGCTCAAACCCAGGGCTTCTCACAAGCTGGGCAAGCAACCTCTCAACTGAGTTAGACTTCTAGTTCCTTATATTGCAATTTTAAAAACTTTGATTTTTAATCTCTGCCTGAAACAGAGTAAGTTAATTATTTCATAATTTCAAGCAATTTTAACCATACATACATGCTTTTACTCTTGGCATCATTTCAGAATCTTAATATAATACACTATAAAGTCTGATAAGGGCTAGAAGTACGGCTGCCAGGTCTGACAGCCGGAGATGAATACCCCGAACCCACGGTGGAAGAGAAGAGCCCACTTCCAAAAACTACCTTTTCATCTCCACAGTACACACCACGCACACGCACTCTCTCACAGTTACCAGGAAATAAAATCGTATTATCGTTATAAATCTACCTTATGGAAATCGTGAACAATAGTAGTAATCTATTTTCTTACTCTTGCCAGGACTAAAGGCACATCTGGGTTGAAGTGCTCTCAATGACTGATCTACGCTTCTAATTTTTGTTATCATCTTTTGAGAAAGGGTCTTATTACGTAGTCCTGGCTCGTAAGAAATTCACTATGAATTTCTTCTTGAACTCACAGAGATCCATCTGCCTCTATCTCCTACTGTCAGATGCAAGCACTGAAAGAACGCCACTATGGTGGTCTATTAGAATTATGACGTGAATTACCAATATCTGTGGCTTCAGTTAGACATTCTGTTGTTTCATCTTTCCTGTCGCTCAAAGGAGATGGAGAGTCTGTGCACGCCTCTGCGTGGATGCCCCCTGCATCTAAAGTAAAAAACAAGTCCACATTAATCACCACCCTCTAAGGTAGCACAGTCACAATACTCTGCTGATCATTTCTAGAGGCTCTGAGGTAAATACAAAGAGAGTGGGCACGCGGGACAAGCTGGGTTCCAGTTGCATGACTTTCTGGTGCCGTTCTGAGGGCCCACCGCATAGAGCAGGCCACTCTGTGGCTTCAGGTCTCCTGTCTCAGCCTCCTGTGCGCTAGACTCACAGAGTGTACAACAGCCCAGCACTCTGTGATGACGGTTCTTATACATTTACTTCATCTCGTCAATCCCGGGCATTGTAAGCTACACTTTCGTAAAGTAATTACAGTCAAACAAGTTTCTAATTAATGGGTAATTTACCATGCTCCCATTAATTCTTTTTAAGTCTTCTTGTTTAAACTGTAGCTAATTTACTCATTTGAAGATCTATAAAAAGTTTTTTTTTAAACAGTAATAAACATTTTTCCTTCTACAACTTATGCCCTCCCTGAGGGTCTCACTATGCAGCCCCAGCTGGCCTGGAACTTGCTGTAGCCCAGGCTGGCCGCAGACTGCAGAGATTATCTGCCTGCCTCTGCCTCCAGAGTGCTCCCATGTCAGGTGTGCCCAGCCCAGGCTCTACAGCTCCTGTCGATCTCCCTTATCCTCTTTCTGGAATCCAGGATAAGTCTAAAGATGTTTCCTGGCCTTAAGATGTTCGTAGCCTAGTGAAGAGTCAACAGACCTACTAAGGTTGGTCATTTTCTTCTTTGCCCACCCTCTCTGAATCTTTCCATTTTGCTAAAACAATCTTCTGTGTGCCCAGGTTGGTGTCTAACTGCTCCTCTTCCTAAGCACCAAAATTTCAGGCAGGTATGTATCAGCATGCCCTGCTTGGTTTTCCTTTAAACCGTTCACACTGCTCACTTAGGAGACTGCAAAGCCATACATAGCTTATGCGTGGAGGCCAGAGGACAATGTTCAGTAGTTGGTCTCTCCAACTGTGTGGGTCCTAGGGATTAACACAGACTGCCAGGCTTGAAAACAAGGGCCTTCACCCTTCAGCTCATAGGACTTGACCTGGGGGTTATGCTGACGGCCCAGGAGGAGACACACACAGATCATCTCAGTAGTGAGGTAAACTCCCTGACAAGATCCAACACCGACACAATGGACCGAGACATGAATGAACTACTGGTGATGAGGTCCCCATGGCATCTCCTAAGGGAAAGGAGATGCAGACTTAAGACCTGAGTTCTTAGTTATGTGAACATCACTGAGCAGCAGGACTCAGTTTTTCAAGCCAAAGCTTACAAAAGCCAGGGAGAAAGGAGAGGGTGCTAACTGGAGCATATGAAAGGAGCAGGCAACATCAAGAGCCCAGTTGCTATAGGAATGGGGACATTGCCATCTGAGGCATGACGTGTCAGGAGCGTTTGCTATGTGTTGCTGACGTAACTCAGCTTTCTAGCCGTCGTCAAAGAGAGGTAGCTAAAACTGACATCAATTTAATAATGTGATTTACTTTACTACGGCAGAAACCCTCCCACTGTTCCTCTTCCCCCCATTTGAGATACAGTTTTGTATAGCACAGGCTGGCCTTGACTCTGAATCTCCCGCTTCTGCCGTCCACACTCTGGACTGCAAGCATGCACCTCGGTGCCTCATCTGTGAGGGCTGGGGAACTTGGCCTTCATGCATGCTAGGAACCCACTCAGACAGTCTCTATCAAACTTGATAGTATAACTATTGATTTATTTTCAAATAAACACAAACATCCTCAACAGAAGATTCCTAAAACAATTGGTTTTTATAAGCACATTTCCACTTGTAGGTCCATCTGGAGCATTTACTCAGACAGAAGCAAACTTCTAAGTAACTGTAACTGTTGTTAATTTTGGTGCTAGAAATAAACTAGACCCCGCTCAGTCAGAGCTATCCCCCAGCTTCTGGATATTTTAATAAACAATGAAAAAGCAACCATTTCCCATAAACCTGTGACTTCTAGAAATAAATGTTGCCACAACTTTCCAAGTCAGATCAATAACATGTAGGTACAGCCATCTTAGAATTTTATCACAGAGGGCCAGGTAGTGGTGGCACATGCATTAAATCCCAGCACTTGGGAGGCAAAAGCAGGCAGACCTCTGCGAGTTCGAGGCCAGCCTGGTCTACAAGACAGGACAAGTGCCAGGACAGGTTTCAAAGCTACAGAGAAACCTTGTTTCGAAAAAAAACAAAAATAAATAAATTTTATCACAGAGAAGAAGTTATCCTAGAGACCTCCTACATAGAAAATACCAACCAGTATGAAACATGACATGTACTATTTTACTGAAATCAATCTATAAAGTAAAAAGGAAAAAATAATCTAGTAACTTACCACATTTTTCATTTCCAGAGGTTATCAAGTCCTGCAAAGACATTTAAAAGCTATTGCAATTATGTGCATCTTATGTGCAATAAACAGAATATTTATTATAGGTATATACCCAAAGAAACTGAGGTGTATTAAAAAATCCCCTCGTTATTTTATTCATTTATTTCTGAAACAATCTCACATAGGCTGGGCTGGCTTTAAACTCACTATTACCGACAAGGATAGTCTTAAATCCTGACCTTCTTTCCCTCCTCTCTCTAAGTTCTAGGATTACAGGTACGTACTACCATCTTGGTCTATATCTTGATTTTTACACCAAGAAAAAGAAAGCAATCGTGTTTCATTACACTTGAAATTTTATGATGTTATTTCAAAAATTCCCCTTTGTGTTGGCGTGTGTGCCTGGCGCTAAGGGGATGGCCCTGGAGTCCTGCTGTACTGTTGCTCTCTGCCTTTCTCCTCTGCAGCAGTCTCTCACTGAACCAGGCACCGGGGTCACAGGCATTTGAGGGCACACCTGGATTTTTACAAGGGCTCTAGGGTGGGAACTCAGGTCCTCACGCGTGAACAGCCTGCTCTGACCCACTGAGCCGTCTCGGCACTCTAAAGGAGAACACGCCACTGGAACGTTCCAGCCATCTACTGTGTCCTACCAACTGTGGTCTCCCTGAGCACAAACTACCACGACCAACCTGGCTGTGTCTGACAGGGGACCAGATCCCCCAAATACTAAGTACTGTTTGTACTTCCAAAATAATTCAAAACACGGACTAATTTAAAATTTTTTTCAAGAGCAGTTTGACGAAATAATAGTCTGAAGAGACGGCCTTACAAAGTCAGGGTGTTCTTTTAAAAATGTATCTTTTTAAAAAAAGGCTGTATCTTGCATTTTACATCAACTTGTAATCAGAAATCTTGGTGTACAGCAAGATGTGGTGGTACAAGTGTATAATATGGATAACCCCCAACTAAGGAGGACAGGCAGGAGAGTCAGCCATTCAAGGGCAGCCTTGCACATAGGATAAGTTTCACGGCAGTTTGGTGATACAAGATCCTGTCTTAACTGGGACGCTATGAAAAGACTAAATCTAAGAATAAGAGGAATAGAGGAAGAAGAATAAACCCAGCTCAAAATACTTTCTTTTTAAACATTAAAAAAAGATTTATTTATTCATAAAAAAGACCCTGTTTTAAAAAGTAAAACAAAACCAACCAACCAAACAACCCCCTAAGCAATGCTAATCAAAAGCGATTAACTATGGACATCAACAAAGCAAGGCTCTCAAGCTGCAATAAGACGAAGCACCTCCCCACGTATTAGAGCCGGGCAAGGTGACCCAGTGTGAGTCTCTGGGAGGTCGGCCCTTTTCTGCACAGCAACAGAGGAGGAAAGGATGGGGGCAGGGGCAGAAAGGAGGTGGAGGGAGGGGCTGGGAGGAGAGAGAAGAAACTGCAGTCCAGATGTACAATAAATTAATTAAAAAATTAAAAATCGTAATAAACACGTAAGCAGAAAAAAGGGTCAGCCATAGCAAGGGCAGAAGCGGCCAATCAGCAGACAGCTCTAAGATGGGCGCTGAGCTAGAGCCACCCCAGCCCCCAAGGACTCACTTCGGATCCTCTCTGTTCCGACTCCTGACATGGGAGTTCACTCCATTCAGGTCTCACAGGTATAGCTGAGGAACAGGGAAACGCAGTATATTAAATTCTGTCTTTAAATATAAAGACGCATCCTATATGTTGTAGCAACTATCGTCACAGACATGCCCGCCCACGACTCGACGCTCACGTTATTTTACACACACTAAACAGTGAAGCAGTACGCACTGCCACTGATGAACGGAAAGGCACCAACCGCAAACACCGCATTTAATTTAATTTTAGCAGTTCCCAATGACTACTACAAATTCGATCATTTAGCCCTCTCAGGAGGGGAAAACAATACGACGCGAAGGGGTTTTCAAGTGAGTAATAAAGAGCTGTTGGCATCAATTAAAACTCACACTTTGATCCTAATTACTCAGTATGATAACTGCTAGATTAACATCAGCCATGTAGAAGAGATACTCACTATGCTCACTTGCTAATACAAACGACTCAGGTGTTCGTTCAGGTAGGGGAGGAGGCGACTCTTCACTAACATCAACATCTAAATTAAAAATATAAAAATCCAAGAATTAAACAAACAATAAAATGCCATTCAAGCAGCAAAGAACGTGAGCTCCAAACACCATTGCCACTCCCTCCGTGACAGAGCAGAGGAGGAGCGAACTGCACTGCTGCTCGGACGCTGCTGCTGACCCGGAAGACGCGGCTCAGACCGCACCACGATGGGGAGTCTGCAGTCAAGAGCCCACTGGCTCGCTGGGTTTGGTCCCTGGCTCGCGCCAGAGCTTCCCGAATGACTTAGTCGCTGAACTCATGCAGTCAGCCCAGTTCTCCTCATAAGCTTTACTCGTCTCAAAGTATGTGCCTGAGTCCCATGCCAGGCAACTCAACTACTGTTTGAAGCACAAGTTATCATTCTAGTAGATAGAATACAGCCACTAATATTTTAGGAACCATTTATGCACTACTCAAGTGCTGTGAACAGTGTCATCTGATGCCACATCAAAGATATAAACTCAAGTCATCTTAAAGGTTTTTACACCAGTGGAAACCAAATTAGCCCCTAGAAGAGATAAATGATACTGCACAGGTCGGCCTTACGGCTCAGGATACACCAGTGTGTTAGGTCACTCAAGTCCAGCTCTAGGGAAAGAACAAGGCAAGGGCACTCATGTGCAGGTGTACGCAGACATGAGAACTCTACTGAGGGTCCTTATTGTTTTGTTCAGGCTTTATGTTTAGTTTCTTTGACAACAAACACTATGGCAGGATACCCTTGCTTTGTCCTATCTGATAGGCACAAGCACTACAAACTGCAAATCAAGTAAACTTCCAGCAAGCACTGCTGCGGCTGGCCAGCCCGTCTTATGTTTAGCTGAGGGCAAGCACACAAGGGACAGCCTTCAGTCCACAGTTCCGATACAACACTGATGTATCTACCCAGAGCGCCCGCGGCACTGTTTCTCCCTGCCATCTTATCACCGACGACCACAGGAAGGACACACGACACCAGCACCAAGTTCTGTGCACTGCTAAGTTCTAATCGGGTTCTTTCTTGTCAAGAAGTGTTTCCTAATGGTGGCCCTTGCTTTCCAACTGCATGCCTCTCCGTGGATCTCCAAACGGCCTTGCGGACACGACAAGCTCTCTGTACAGATTCCCCAACAGCCCCTCCTCCACCCCCAAGAGTCATACAACCAGAGACTTCGCTATTTTACTACGGTTGCTGCACATCACAGTGTGTGGGGCCCACACTAGCCAAATCTGAAAAAGAATGTCAGACTTGAGAAAAAAACTGAAGTCAAAATTGTGCATGTTTGGTATGTATAGGCCCTGGGTACAGGAAAGAAAGGAAAAAAAGAAAGGGGGAAAAAAGGGGAAATGAAAGAATTCATAGTGAAAAATTTTGTCAGGCAGCAGCTTATACGAAATACTATTTTTGGTTATCAATACAAATTTATTGGGTTAATTCACTAACAAATTCAAATACAAAATTCTCTATTTTTTGTGTCAATTGTTTTACAAAGCAAGTAACAAATTAAGTAATAATCAACTATAGAATAAATAATACACGATACAATCTACAAGTAATTAGAACAACTAAAATTACTTGCCCAGTAGTGGTGGCTCATGCCTGCCTTTAATCTCAACACTTGAGAGGCAGTCAGATCCCTGAGTTCGAGGCTAGCCTGGTTTACAGAGATAGTTCCAGGAAAGGCAGGACTGCTACACACGAGAAGCCCCGTCTCAAAAAAAACGAACAAAACAAATCTTATTTTATGCACACTGGTGTTTTGCCTGTGTGTATCTGTGAGGGTGTCAGAACCCCTGGAACTGGAGTTTCAGACAGCAGTGAGCTGCCGTGTGGGTGCTGGGAACTGAACTCGAGGAGCAACAAGTATTCTTGACGACTGAGCCATTTCTCTAGCCCTGGAAAACAGCTCTGTTTGTGGCAGTGTTAATAATGTATCCCTGGATATCTCAGAGTACACAGGATTGAGGCAGAAAAATAAAGTTCCAGGGTCTTATTTCAAAAACCAAACAAGAGGGAAGGCACCATGAAGATTTCAAGAACCAATACTATACAACAGACATGGTGATGCAAACCAGAACCCAGGGCAAGGTGAGTGGAGGCAGGAGGACCCTGAGTTCTGGGCCAGCCTGGCCTTCATAAGGAGACCCTCTGTCTTGAAACAGCATGTCTTACAGACATAGCAGGCTGCTTAAAGCAGAGAGGGTAAGTACAGACCTGGCATGGGGCAAACACACACCCTTCTCGAGTCTGAAGGTATCAAATGGCCGCTAGTCAGCTGAATACTTTCCAGTCTGTTGTGGGTTAATGTCCCACTGAAAACAACTTTACTTGAAGCATTTGTGAAAAGAGTTCTTTAAAGCTTTTGTAGCTGGGCAGTGGTTGGCACATGACTTTGATCCCAGCACTTGGGAGGCAGAGGCAGGCGGACCTCTGTGAGTTCAGAGCTAGCCTGGTCTACAGAGCTAGTTCCAGGACAGGCTCCAAAGCTACACAGAGAAACCCTGTCTTTAAAAAAAAAAAATTTGTAGTTAATTATAGAAAAAAAGTCCATTAAGTATTTACAAGAAGAGCAAGGGTGAAATTAATAGCCCAGCAAGTGTTCTACAGTATTTTGCATCACTGACACTGCAAATTATTTTTTCTGGTTTATTTCTAATTATTTAGTCGATAAATCTGACTTAAAGCACTAGGCTACACGTGACCAAAGCAATCTTCTAATAATGACAGGAATACTGTGGATATAAACTCCAGGACAGACAGGGGCAGACAGTACGGGGCCTTCAGGCCACATTACCTTCTTCAGCTCCCGCCACACTCTGTCTAGCAATGGACATGGGCAGCACCTTCCTGGTGGAGCTGCTCTCAGTACTGCTGGCAGCAGAGACGGTGGCGCTGGCCGTGGAAATGCTCGTCTTGTTCTTGGTCACAGCCCTGTCAGAGTCCCTGTCCTCTGAGTAGGAGTCATCAGAGTGAAGGGTAAAGCTGAGGGGCGCTCTCAACAGGGGCGAGCTGCTGTGATGGTCCACACGCTCGTGGGTGTCAGCGTCTGCTGGAGAGGCTGCTGCTGCTGAGCTCGCGGTCTTTACAGGCTGAGAATGGTTGTCTGGGGATTTGCCCTCGGATGAGTCGGATATGGGTGTGGCGTGTTCAGGTCCGTGAAATGACCATGCCACATGTCCTGTCTTATCGAGAGGCAAGCGGTCTGGCCGTGGTGGTGTGTGGGAGTTCTGGGACTCTTCTGAAGAATCGGGGACTCTGTCTGAATTTGTTACACTGCAGTCCACACAGGAATTCTGAGAAACACCATCAACTTTTAGATTACCTGAATTTAACTCCTGTGGCCTAGAGGTTTTGTCAACCACAGACGATGAAGCAGATTTAATTTTAATCGCATGTCCCCTATTCAACAGTGTGTTCCCATCAAAACTTTTGGGGCCCTCTTGGAGAGGAACTTTTTTAATCTCAAAACTTAAATTTCGCTCTAATTTTTTATCTACATGTTCAACAGGTGAGTCGTTTTTCCCCGTAAGGTCTGAAGATTTATTATAATTTCTGTTGAGGTCTGCTGAATGCTGTTCTGCTGAGACCATGTGCAACACTGGCTTTGGGTGGTATCTGTCACTGTCCTGCCACACAGTAGTGACGGTCGGAAAGGCTGAAGGGGGAGAAGGCGTCAAGATGGGTGGCACCGGGTGAGGTTCTGGTGGCTGCAGGATTTCTTCCTTGGCATCCCCTTCTACAAGGCAACTGGAAAAAACAAACCGGACTTTAGGAATGTTTAACATTTTAAAAGTTGACTAATATTTCTGCAGCAAGAACTAGTACATTAAAATCCATTACAATATGGTTATAAAGTTCTAATTGTAAGACTTTGAGTTTTGATGGCTTTCTTAGCAGTCGGTTCTCTAACTGTCCTGTCAGGGAAGCATCATCACAGTCACCCTCCTCGGACAGAGGGGTCCCCTTCCCAGGTCACCACTGCTCCCCAGTCCGTCTTACTCTTCCTTACACTCCCAACTATGTAATATAAACTTTTCTTTTACTCTTTCTGTTTACACTCCCAACTGTGTAATATAAACTTTTCTTTTACTCTTCCTTACACTCCCAACTGTATGATATGAGACTTTTCAGTCAGAGTCTCAGAGCACAGCCTAGTGCAGTCTCCGGGCTCTGTCCTGCACACGCCGGAATGACCATCTCACTCACCAGAACATAACCTTCTAGAGGACGTGTATACCTTTATCTTCAAAGGTACTGATTTCTCACAGAATGAGAAAATGCTAAGTTAAAAACAACTGTTCTCTAAGGCCTTCTGATTCTGATTAAGTCCAGCTTAGCTGTAGCCAGTGTCTAGCATATAAGAGAATCATTACCAGCAAACAAACACCCATCCCCTTTGCTAATAAATTAATGGAAGGAAATAAAACAGTGGAAGCCAGGCACAGGTCAATTTCCAACACGCACACGACAGCCTGTAACTGTCTAACTCCAGCCCAAGGGGATCTGATGCTTTATGTGGCCTCTATGGGTACCAGGCACACACGGGGTAGACAGGTGTAAATGAAGTTTAAACACCCATACACATTTAAAAAGTAATCAAATAACTGTGTTTGAGTGTGCGTGTGCATGTGTGCTCAGGGAGGCCAGGAGAGGACATTGGTTCCCTGGAGCTAGAGTTACAAGTGGTGTGTGCGACGCGACACAGGTGCTAGGAACTGAACCTGGGTCCTTACCTGCGGAGCCACAGCCAGCCCCAGGTACTTATTTTTTAATTGATGTTTTACCTGTGCTATACCTTTTCTGATCTAGAGCAATAACTTTAAAAATTACACCTGAGCATCAAAGAAATTTTTAACAGTGAGAGGAAACAATTCGATTGGAGAAAACAGAGAGCACAAAGTTGGAAATTACTGCGGGAACAAGCATAAGACCCTAAGTGTGCCAATCTGGAATTAATAACAATGTCACGTGATGAACCTATCTGATTAGTTCAGTTAGACTGCGCTCTAAACTTTTAAGTGATGAAATGAATTAGTCTCATTTGTGATTTTCTTTATCTACTGTTACAGGTCTGACATTGTACTGGCCACAGCTTCCCCTTCCTCCACTTTTCCCAGTCCCTCTATACTCCATTCCCCCTCGGTCGCCCCACCCCACATCCACTCCTCCCCCGTTTCTGTTCAGGAGAGGGCAGTCTCCCGTGAGTATCCATAAAACAGGGCACATGAGCTGCAGTACAAGGCTGAGCAAGGCGACCCAGTGAGAGGCGTGGAGAGTTAGAGACAGACCCTGCTCCCAGTTCTAGGAGTCCCACAAGAAGATCAGGCTACACAACTGTCACATATGCAGAGGGCCTAGGCCAGCCCTGTGCAGGCTCCCTGGTTGTCGGTTCAGTCTCCATGAGCTTGTCTGAGGATCAGAATGCAGAGCTAAACCACTAGAGGCCATGAAGTGGGAGCACACACCTTTAATCCCAGGACTCAGGAGGTGGGGGCAGAGGGATCCTTAGGTCAAGGCCACCCTGAATCTCTGTCAAAAGAGAAACAGAGCTCACACAAAGGTGATCCCAGTACTCAGGATCCCACGTCTTTAATGCCAGAACCAGGGAGGTGGAGACAGGAGTGATATGGCTGGGTGGAGGGGAATATAAGGTGGGAGGAGACAGTTGCAGTCCGAGGAGAGACAATCTGAGGACAGGATTGCTCCTTCAGTCTGAACACTGGTAGAGGTAAAAGAACATTCTAGAGGCTGGCCACCTTGCTTCTCTGATCTTCAGTATTAACTCCTATAACTCTCGGTTTTTATTATTAATACCAATTAGAATTCATGCTACAGTTGATCCTGTGAGTTTTCTTGACTCCTCTGGCTCCTACAATCCTTTCTTTTCTGCAGAATTCCCCCAAATTCTGCCTTACATTCGGCTGTGGGCCTACATCTGTTTCCATCAGGTGCTGGATGAGGCCTCTCTGATGACAACTGGTCTAGGCACCAAGCCGGTCACAGGAGATGGCCAGTTCAGGCTACGTATCTGCTATAACTATGAGTCTTATCTGGGGTCATCTTTGTAGATTCCTGTGAGATTTCCCTGAAATACCCCCGCATTTCCAGGAGTCTCTTTCAGTCCTCTCCCCCTCTGCTCCCTGCTCCCACTGCTGGCAGTCTTGCTGAGGACGGCTGTGAACACCTGCACTTCACTGTCTGTGTGAGATGTGCACACACCACAGGGACAGTCACACGTCAGTCTCAGCAGCTGTTCTCTCCGTCCTCCTGACACCCTGACTTACACCTTGACCTTTCTGCCTTTACCTTCCAAATGCTGCCTTGCGTGTGTGCCTAGTCTGAAACACATTATCATTTTTAAATGGGCTGGTCCTCTCATCATTTTCCTCCAGTTTTTCTTTGATAATCGAAAGTTCTATTCCGGTGTTTTGAAAACTGTGGCAATTTTTTTTTTTTTAAAAAAGCACCTTAAATATTGTTTAAGAGCTCAGTAAAACCAGGTGGTGGTGGTACATGTCTTTAACCCCAGTACTCAAGAGGGAGAATCAGGTGGATCTGAGTTTGAAGCCAGCCTGGTCTACAGAGCAAGTTCTAGGACAGCCAAAGTTACACACAGAAACCCTGCCTTGAAAAACAAAAAAAACAAAAGAACCTCCCCCCAAAGCTACATGACACAATTTTTTCAACCAATAAACTTTAATTTTTTTCATTAGCCAAAACAATAAACTTCTACTTAAAATTCTGGTTTCTATGACTGCT
The DNA here is from genome assembly GCF_018167655.1 of Microtus oregoni. Taxonomy (NCBI): domain Eukaryota; kingdom Metazoa; phylum Chordata; class Mammalia; order Rodentia; family Cricetidae; genus Microtus; species Microtus oregoni. Next base: position 6,187,130 of record NW_024543077.1, on the reverse strand, counting down.
AATGTATAAATAAGTCTTTTTAAGACAACTTCTTTGGATTTAATGTAGTTGTCTTTTGAAAAATTAAAAACTTGAGGCTGGTGAGATGGCCTGGCTTTTCCAGAGGACCAGGGTTTGGTTCCCAGCACCCACATGGTAGCTTACAGCCACCCCTTACTCCAGTTCCAGGGGTTCTGATGCACTCTTCTTACATATATACACATATACATACATGCAGGTAAAATACTTACACATAAAATCAAAAGAACAAATCTAATCTTAAAAAAAAATCATAAGCTCATTTATTGTGTTTTTAAGCTCAGGCTGTGATTTGCAACGGTTCTCAAATCTACCCATTTTCTTTAATGCTGATCTTACATTGCATGCTTGCTGTGCTGTTTGTGGGCTTCCCAAATAAGACAGTCCTAAACACATCTACGTAAACCAACAACAACTCTTTGTTTGCACCCCACACATGTGCTGAGTTTTACACACAGGTGTGAGAGTCCAGTTCATTTCCCTGGCAGCATTCTGTTGGGAGCAGACATTCATGCTATTTTTTGCCATATAAAATATTCTCTCAGGAGCTGGGTGTGGGCTCAGTGGTAGAGTGGCTCGCCTCCCACACAAGGAAGCCCTGCGTTCCTCTCTTAGCACTGTCAAACCGAATGAAGACAAAACAGAATGAAATGCTTTCTCCTTTGTGGCCTCCACACTGTTTCCAGTTGTCCTTTTTCCCTTATGTTACACCCAGACATAGAGATCTTACGCTCAGACCTGCTGTTCTCGGCCACTAAGCCTTGGCCAAGCAGGTATTTGGGGCACCTTCTTGAAATATGAACCTCTGCCTAGTTCTCCTATCCTAATGAAATAACCAGTTATAAAACTAAGAAATGTTCAGAATCTGTAATTTTAGCTATGTCAGTAAGGTAAAAGAATCCCTCAGAGAAAATGTCTTAAGACACACAGTACCTCCTAGTCCGTGGTGGCTTTGGAGGAGGAGAGTCTTGTTTCTCACTATCAACAGAGCTGACCATATTTCCAGGGGTAATTTCATTCTGCCAAGGGTAAAAAAGGTTTCATTAAAATTACAGGAAAAATAACTTTCCTTGATTGGCAAACGAGAGAACCGAACCCAGAGAGCTGTCCTGTGACCTCCTCAGACAAGCTGTGGTTTATATCCACACCCCAGATCATGATGTGCACATACAAACACACACATACCCCTTAATAACACATTTTCAAAAGCTGAAGATGCAGTGAGATCATTTAAGCTGTAATGGCAATGAATTACAACATGACAAAAAGGGTCTTGCTGGTGATGAATGTCTACAATCCTAGCACTCACAGAGGCTGAGGCAAGAGAACCTCAGACAGACTGGGCTACATAGCAAGATTGTTCCCCACACAAAAAAGTATGAAGTATATGCAAATAAGTACAAAATATTAGACCCAACTTATAATTATTTAGTTGTGGGTGAAAGCGAAGGGCGAATAATGTAGTTAAGTTTTAAAATGTAGCTTCTACTTGAAGCAATAATGAATATTGACTTTGACATAAAATCTTTTCTATATTTTCCTTACTGAGTCACTACGTCTCTATCATACCAGTAGAAATTAAGTACATTAGTAAAACCTAGGTCAGATAATAATAGCCTTTGCCATGACCATCTCACACAGCTGTAAGGCAAACTCTTGGTAAAAAGTAAGTTTCCCAAGGCCAGTGGGCTAAGAATACTTACACCATCAGCCATTTTCTGTGCTGCATGAATTTCATACAGTTGCAGCTGTTTCTCAAACAGCTGGGCAATAGCTCTATGAACAAGCTCATACTGCTCCTGTTGCAAAGAGAAATTATTGATAAACAAGAGACAATGAAAAACACCAGAGGAAACGTTTTTGAAATATAATTTATAAAGAGAGAAATATCAACTATACCTTTGTTTGTACTGCAGAGTGCCTCTGTGTTCTCATTTCTTGTATTAAATTAAATACATTAAATTCCTCTGGAATTTTCTAAAACCAAGAATTTAACACATAAAACTATGGACAACATCCAAACAATAAAACTATCACGTTTTCCCACAGACTTTAGACACGTGCTAGACACTGCAAGCCTTCACTGCGAGCTGCCTGTCAGACAAACAATAAAACTATCACGTTTTCCCACAGACTTTAGACACGTGCTAGACACTGCAAGCCTTCACTGCGAGCTGCCTGTCAGACAAACAATAAAACTATCACGTTTTCCCACAGACTTTAGACACGTGCTAGACACTGCAAGCCTTCACTGCGAGCTGCCTGTCAGACAAACAATAAAACTATCACGTTTTCCCACAGACTTTAGACACGTGCTAGACACTGCAAGCCTTCACTGCGAGCTGCCTGTCAGACATGGGTGGCGTTATGGACAAAGCCCACCCAAGCCTCAGTAGTCACCCTGCAGAGCCCACGACAAACTGGATAGATGGAGTAGGGGCTGAGAAGACGCTCAAGTCAGTGCTCTCCTAAGTGTGAGGACGCGGAATCTAATGCTATATAAAATCATTCTTACCCCAGCTTTTAGTAAGTTCCATGTGTAATCTATGGCACAAATAGCACCTGTTCTTCCACAGCCTGCACTAAAGATACAAAATTTGAGGAAAAAAAATTTAATTTTTAAAATAAAAGGCATATTAACATCCAGAAGCAAAAATCATTTAAGAAATATGATGAAATTCTAATTAGTGAACAAAATACAGTTAAAATACAGAAAGAGTATTATGCTTAACACTAAAATTTGAATATTTAAATTTTTAATTCAAGAAATGTCTAACAGTAAATGACTCACAAGAAAGCCTAAGCCTTTCCCTCTGTCAGTCAAGTTTAGCCAGTACTATCCTGTGGAGATAAAGCACAGCAGGGTGCTCGAGATGGCTCATGCTCTGGCCTGCAGGAACCAGTGACTCTAACAGTACGGGAAGCAGGGATTCCATAAACAAAGACAACTGACGACCATCCCCTCCTGAGGGAGGAGGAGGAGCCGTGTTAATTAAGTGGGGAGCACCTGTAAAGATCCTGTGCTGCAGCCTGGTGCTGACGGAGCACCTGAGAGGCTGAGACGGGACATTCGCGACCCCAGCCAGTTTGGGATAAGTCCTAAGACCCTGTCTACAAGCACACGCTACAAATGGACACATTTTCTCTTCTTTTGTAGCTGTGCGTAAGTTACTGAAGTTAACACGTTGCTTTGTTGTTTAAAGGAATTAAATAATTTTTGGAATCAGAAAAATTCAACTGAAACAGACTTAAGAATTATGGTTACTGACTGGATAACATAACAAAACAGGAAATAATTTTAAATAACTTGTAAAAAGTCAAGACAACTTCTTTATCTTTCAATTCCATAACAAAACACTTTTCTTTTTCACCAGCTGACTCGTCAACATATCACTGAAATGTGTTAGATGGCCCCCAAATGCCCACCAGAGTCACTCTGGAGTAAGAGGCAGAACCAGCTCTCTTCACAAGTCAGGGAGGAAAACTTCAAAGTTAAGATAAATAAACCTTTAAAACAGTAATTAACCAATACATCTCGTGTCTGAAACTTTCATTTACTTAACAAGACTATTTTATGTGCACGAGTGTTTTGTCTACATCTATGTCTGTGTATCACACGCATACACGCTTGGTGCCCTAAAGCCAGAAGAGCAAGTCAGATGCCCAGGAACTGAGTTGGGAATCAAACCTGGGTCCTCTAGAAAAGCAGGCAGTGCTCTTAACTGATGAGATACTTTTTCTTTTCCTTTTTTTATTTGGAGACAGGGTCTATGTAGCCCAAGTTGGTATCCTATTTATAATCCTCCTGCTTCAGTCTCCAGAATGCTGGGATTATAGGTATGCACCACCATCCTGGGTTTCCTTTACTTATTTCTTATAGTAAATAAAATTACAGATACAAATAACTTAGCAGGATAAATTAAGGGTGATTCTGAGAAACACTGATTCTAAGGTCTTTTGAAGGACTAAGATAAAAAATAGAAAAATTGCCTCAGGAGTAAAGTAGCTTTTACAATATTTGGAAATAACAGATTTATCTAATGAAATTCTACATTAGGTTTTGAAATATCCTACATGTTACTAATAATACAATCATGACTATACTGCAAAGCTACTGCAAACGTTTTATTTTTCATGGCTGACACAACATTTATTCTTTTTAAAACTATAAAGAAAAATAAAAAAACAAAAAACTGTATTCTCCCCCAACATTTTTAGACACTAAAAATGTTGACCTTACAAAATGAAGCCAAGGGGTGGTGGGTTGGATGAGAAATACCCTCCACAGACTCATATGGACCCTTTAGGAAACAGAGCCTTAAGAGGAGGAAATACATCATTGGAGGTGGGCTTTGAGGGTTTGCCGCTGCCACGTCTTTCCTGACGTGTACTGTACCCTCTGTATTTTATGAGGGCAACACAAGAAGTGACGATACAAGCGGTTCTGCCTCCTGTATTCCTCAGCTGTATCCAGGTTGGCTGGTCTGTTTGGGGGTCTCCGTTGTTGCTCTTCTTCCTCCCATCCCATCCCCTCTACAGCCGAGGCTGATCTTTATCTCGCAGTCTCTCAAGCAGTGGAGTATAGGCATGAGTCACTCTGTCAAGTTTTTGGATATTTTTTCAACTAAACCAAGTTGGACATGGTGGCTCATCCCTGCTGGCCATCCCAGCACCGGTGAGGAAGAGGTAAGAGTTCAAGGTTCACTTGGGCTACTGAGATCATCCACACTTTTAAAAACCTTTCTAAAAAGGGTTGCAGACAAGAGTTCTACCATAAATGTAACCTGGAGTCCACTGGAGATGAAGGTTGTCAGGTGAGACAGGGAACAAAGGAAGGAGTCACAATATTTGAAGATATAAAAATTATAGACATGATTAGGCATCCAGTCTTAATTTCCAAGAAATGAAAAAATTAAGGTGATTTTCTGCCCAACTGGAATGTTTCTTCACTTTTTATTTTAAAAATTTCAAGGTTTGCCGGGCGGTGGTGGCGCACGCCTTTAATCCCAGCACTCGGGAGGCAGAGGCAGGCGGATCTCTGTGAGTTCGAAGCCAGCCTGGTCTAGAAGAGCTAGTGCCAGGACAGGAACCAAAAAAGCTACAGAGAAACTCTGTCTCGAAAATCAAAAAAAAAAAAAAAAAAAAAAAAAAAAAAAATTTCAAGGTTTATGAGTAGAAAATTAATCAGACAATAAAAACAGCTAAATGTGTTCAATTAAAAACAGGTGGCGGCCGGGCGGTGGTGGCGCACGCCTTTAATCCCAGCACTCGGGAGGCAGAGGCAGGCAGATCTCTGTGAGTTCGAGACCAGCCTGGTCTACAAGAGCTAGTTCCAGGACAGGCTCCAAAACCACAGAGAAACCCTGTCTCGAAAAACCAAAAAAAAAAAAAAAAAAAAAACAGGTGGCTATCTTATTTAATTAACATAATTAAACTCTAACACACACTTGGAACACAAAATTAATTACCCCTTCAAAGACAAACACCGTCACACCCATTGCCCCAGAAGTCAAAGGCTGGGCTCACATGTCAACATGACTAATTTTGCAAAAAGTAACTGGAATTTAAACATCACCTGAAAAGAGAAAACACTTCTACACAGGAGCTGCATATAGATATACCTAAACTTAAGTCATTATTTAGTTTTATGTATACAGCACAATTTAATAAAGTTGTCCAGTATCACGTACCAACAATTTACTCTTTTTTTTTAAATATTTATTTATTATATATACAATAGTCTATCTGTGTGTATGCCGAAGGCCAGAAGAGAGCACAAGATCTCATTACAGATGGTTGTGAGCCACCATGTGGTTGCCGGGAATTGAACTCAGGACCTTTGGAAGAGCAGGCAATGCTCTTAACCGCTGAGCCATCTCTCCAGCACCCAACAATTTACTCTTAACTTACTACAAGACGCCGTGCCAGGTACCCCGCACACACCTGCAATCCAAGCAGAGCTGTGGAGGCGAGGGAGGCAGCTGTGGCTATTGAGTAAATTAAATAAAGCCTGGTCTACATAAGCCTTCAATCCTCAAAAAACCTCGGAGGACTGGCATATTTACCAATGAACAAGTGAATGCCACCCACCACAACTTCTTAAAAGGATAAAAAAGAATGCCAGTTTCAAGCCCTGCGTAAGATTTCAACAGTTTTAAGCTATAATTTCATGGTATGACAGACAGTGGTGCAGACACGGAGGCTTGTTCCTCAGGAAGGAAAACTTCCCTGAATGCTTTTCACCTGGAAAATACCTTATTACTCCATTCTAAGAGCTCTGAAATTGGGGTACAAATGACATCTCTGCTGTGTAACTGGCAATGAATTCTTTTAAATTCTCATGCTTGATAAGTATACAATAATTTAACCTTTTCTTCTGGATTTTTTGAGGTAGACTTACTATCTATAGATAGGTTGGTTACTAGGTAACCCTGATTGGCCTCGAGCTCTGAGATTCTGTCTCCGCCTCCTTGGTTTTGGGATTACAGGCATGTGCACCATACCCAGCACTTGTCTGGAGACCAGTGGTATCTTAGACCATTTCTATGCCTATCTACACACATCTTTTTAAAGCCTGAGGCTTTATCATTCATGAAAATTTGCACGACACGACACTGACTATACCAGGGAATATGTTTTACTGTAACATTTACAGTCTATCAACTAGATTAGATTCCATCAATTCTCAGGCCTCAAACATACTGTAACAGGGCCAGGAAAGGCTCAAGACGAAACACATCAAATTAATGTAGAAACAAAACTCTATTCCACAACAGATTTAAGCACCGCACTTCCTACATTTAGAAGACTCTTTCGTACCTGCAATGAATACAAATAGGCACATCTTCGTGCTCCTGGTATGTCCGCATCAAGCTGATCATGTCCAGAATAGAATCAAAGGACGAGGGAACATCGTGGTCCGGCCAGTTCACATAATGGAACTGATAGAGCCGGCGGGATTCCTTCATAGAAACAGAAATTCAGTAAATATACGTACAAACTTAACTATCATTTCTAAGTTACCTTTAAAAAATCAAATACATAGCCTTCATTTATTACTTACCAAACACCCAATACTGATGATGTTTTATATGTAATAACTTACTTAGCTTCCACAAGGAAGGTGGTGCTCATTCCATTTTATTTTAAAGGTAAGAAAATTTAGACATATTAACTTTCCTGGTGTTTTATAGGATATAACAACTGCAGGATCTAACCCAAGAGATATTAACATGTACAACATGATCTTTATCCACTATATTTCATAACATACTCTTTAATCCACACTATAAAATTGATAATACATCATTCTTTGAATCATTGGAGTTAGAGGGCCAAGAGAATATCCTGAAAAAGAAGAGACTGTCTAGCTCCAACTCCACTTTCTCACTAGACTGTTGGTTCTGCATCTGTGGTCGAGGGAACTGCCTCTCTCCTCTCAACCCTTTGGGGACAACTACGATAGAAATGAGGGAGTTTTTTTTTTTTTTTAACAGAATAATGCTAAGATTTTACTTTCCTTTTCCTTTAACCAGCTAATGTAATATATATTTATGTGTTTAAGCTTTTTCCAAATTTAATTTTATAGTAAGCACTGAAAGCAATAGCCAAATAAATCAAAGATCCAAAGAAGCCCCAGCAACTCTAAAAAATACTTATTTTAATTTATGTGATGCGCCTCATACCCATGGAGGTCAAAAGAGGGCTTTGGATATTACAAAAGTGGAGTTATAAGCGAGTTGTGAGCCACCACAGTTGGGCTGGAATCTAACCTGGGTCCTCTGAAAGAGCAGGAGGGCTCTTAGTCTCTCCAGCCTCTCAGTAACTTTTAGACTGTTCATTCTAGACGTCAATGGAAAGAGCAGAGCTTGAGATTCAGCTCCAGTACTCAAGTTCTGTATCTGTCACTGACTACGCAGGCAAGTTACTAACTTCTCAAACCCCTTTATGTGCCACACTGTTTCAGTCAGGATAACCAATTGATCTGACACACACGGAGGAGGTGAGTGCGAACTGGAGATAATGTGCAACAATGCACTAAATGACCCGACTGAAGGGATGGATTCAGTAGTTGGGGAAAAGAACGAGTGCAGGTAGCTTGTCAAAAGAGAGCAGGCAGGCTTACAAGTGAGTTGGTCAGAAGCATTTTTGCAATGTCCTTTTAGACATGTCTGGTTTCCTCCCTGAGAAATTATCATTTTGTCTGGCTCTGAAATGAGGTAAATATAACTTTAAATCCAAATGACAATTTACTTTACTTATATAGCTGGTGACTGAACCCTTGTGCCTGATGGACAAAGACCCCGAGCACTGAACTATATCCAGTCTCTAAATGAAAATTTAGTTTTGTCTTTAAAAAATTATGCATACAACTGACTAATAAGTGAGTAATGTTATAATTTGTCTATTGTTAAGAGAAAACTATTTGCAACAAAGAAAGAATCATTATTCTACACACAGAAAATTGAAGTTTTTCTAAGTAAGTTAAAATTTACACTATTTTATTATGCAATACAGATTAAGGCTCAGATCCTAACTAAATAAAGAATAAAACAGCAAGACTGAGACTCAGAGCAAGAATGGAGAGGGGAGAAGTAGAGATGGGGAGGAGGGAATATGGATGGAGCACAGGAGAGATGAGGAGGAGAGAGTATGGATGGAGCACAGGAGAGATGGGGAGGAGGGAGTACGGATGGAGCATAGGAGAGAAGGGGAGGAGGGAGTACGGATGGAGCAGGAGATGGGGAGGAGGGACGGAAAACAGGAGAGATGGGGAGAAGGGAGTACGGATGGAGCACAGGAGAGATGGGGAGGAGGGAGTATGGATGGAGCACAGGAGAGATGGGGAGGAGGGAGTATGGATGGAGCACAGGAGAGATGGGGAGGAGGGAGTATGGATGGAGCAGGAGAGATGGGGAGGAGGGAGTATGGATGGAGCACAGGAGAGATGGGGAGGAGGGAGTACGGATGGAGCAGGAGAGATGGGGAGGAGGGAGTACGGATGGAGCAGGAGAGATTGGGAGGATGGAGTATGGATGGAGCAGGAGATGGGGAGGAGGGAGTATGGATGGGAGCCGGAGAGATGGGGAGGAAGGAGGAGGGAGTATGGACGGAAACAGGAGAGATGGGGAGGAGGGAGGAGGGAGTATGGATGGAGCAGGAGAGATGGGGAGGAGGGAGTATGGATGCAGGAGAGATGGGGAGTAGGGAGGAGGGAGTATGGATGGAGCACAGGAGAGATGAGGAGGAGGGAGGAGGGAGTATGGATGGAGCACAGGAGAGATGGGGAGGAGGGAGTATGGATGGAGCAGGAGAGATGGGGAGGAGAGTATGGATGGAGCACAGGAGAGATGGGGAGGAGGGAGTATGGATGGAGCAGGAGAGATGGGGAGGAGAGAATATGGATGGAGCAGGAGAGATGGGGAGGAGGGAGTATGGATAGGAGCAGGAGAGATGAGGAAGAGGGAGGAGGGAGTATGGATGCAGGAGAGATGGGGAGTAGGGAGGAGGGAGTATGGATGGAGCACAGGAGAGATGAGGAGGAGGGAGGAGGGAGTATGGATGGAGCACAGGAGAGATGGGGAGGAAGGAGAATAGATGGAGCGGGAGAGATGGGGAGGAGAGAGTATGGATGGAGCAGGAGAGATGGGGAGAAGGGAGTATGGATGGGAGCAGGAGAGATGAAGAAGAGGGAGGAGGGAGTATGGATGGAGCAGGAGAGATGGGGAGGAGGGAGTATGGATGGAAACAGGAGAGATGAGGAGGAGGGAGTATGTATGGAAACAGGAGAGATGAGGAGGAGGGAGGAAGGAGTATGGATGGAGCAGGAGAGATGGGGAGGAGGGAGTATGGATGGAGCAGGCACTCTTTATCTATAATGGAAACTGCTTACATTTTGAAACTCAAGTAAAAGTGTCCGAATGAAGTAGTCTGTTCTTGCTTGCTCATTTTCCTAAAAGGAAAAAAAATTTGTTAGTCAGTAAAAATATACACATCAAAACAAAATAATTAAAAGTAAACAATCTAAAATTAACATTTAGAATTTTGCACATGTCTAATTATTATTTTAAAAACCTCAAAGTCATCCCGTTAAGTATTTTTTTTTTAAATTTTATTTATTTATTTATTATGTGTACAATATTCTGTCTTGTGTGTATGGCTGAAGGCCAGATTACAGATGGTTGTGAGCCACCATGTGGTTGCTGGGAATTGAACTCAGGACCTTTGGTAAAGCAGGCAATGCTCTTAACCACTGAGCCATCTCTCCAGCCCCCGTTAAGTATTTTTAATGGTGCTAGGATCTGAGCCCAAAGCTTTGTGTGTACTAGGATAAACACACTGATCTATACAGCCTCTTCTTCCTAATGTTTTATCTAATTCTTACTTACAGTCTTTAAAAAGTGTTTACTAACTGATTATTCAATCATGACTTTACCATCTAAGACAATATAGCTAAGTACCAAGCATCCCCAGAACGTTTTCAACAAAACAATCCCCAAAGAACATCCCGCCTTAATGTCTCCATGTCAACCACACTTTCTCAACTCTCAAACAGCAGAGAGGGAAGAAGACCCTGGGGTTACTCTGCCTGTGGTTGTATGAAACACGAACCACTCTAAGTCTGACACCATCTCATAGAGTATTAGAAGAAGTGTGACATTTGTCTGCTGCTCAGTTCTTCTTTCTGCTTTTTTAGTTTTAACCACAGACAGCTTAGGCCAGTCATTAACAATAATAATATAAGCTACTCATTAAGAAAATAGACATCCAGTATTATTCTAGAATGGGAACTTTTTACTTACTGTTTCAATTTATGATTATTTGTTTTCTCTTTCTTTTTTCTCCCTCCCCCACTGTCCTGGAACTTGCTCTGCCGACAGGCTGGCCTCCCTCAGCACCAGCCTGCTGTCACCTGAGTCTCACCCACCCCTCACCAGGCATGTGCCACCATGCTGGAGCGGACACTGGGCCGAGTTGCTTGCTAGCCGTCTTCCTGTCCACACTCCCTTTATTTACCCCACACCAACAGTCCCCAGGACACACCCATTTCTCTGCTCAGACACTGTGACTGCAAGCAGGCATGTTACTCTCTATGGTTATTCAGTTTGTAAATTTAGTTTTGTTTTCTTTTTTCGAGATAGGATTTCTCTATGTTACAGCTCTGACAGTCCTGGAACTCACTTTGTAGAGCAGGCTGGCCTTGAACTCAGAGATCTGCCTGCCTCTGTCTCCCAAGTGAGTGCCACCACTGCCTGGTGCATAAATTCAGTTTTTTATTTGCAGTTAAAATCAGTGGAAACAAATCCTGAGTGGTCTTAACAACAACAAAAAAAAACATAGATATTCCTTCTTATTAAAGTCTTCAGAATGGATTAATTTTGATACTAACGAACCCGATAAGCTTTTATTCACCAAACCAAACCTCATATTAAGAGGATTTTTAAAAATTTATATTTTAGGTCAGATAAAAAAAAAACATCCACAAAAGTCAACTCATTTTTTCCCTGCTTATGGAACTGTTCTGTTGCGGAATGCTGACACTAATTTACTTGACCTGTGACATTCACTACAGTTAGCTTGTTAAACATAAGCACATCGCCCAGAACTACGTTCCCTGCATTGTCCTGGGCCCTATGGTGGAATCATTCCTACCCTAAGAAGGTATGTCTTTACTGAAGTATATTGTGGTGTGCATTAATTAGTATTCATCCTAAATAAAACAAAATGCAGCAGAATTAAAACATCTTTTGCCCAGTGTGGTAATGAATACTTTTAATTTAAACATTCGGGAGGTAGGGGCAGGCTGGTCTCTATGATGATATGCACAGTGAGACTGTCTCAAAAAGACAAACCACAGAAACCTTCAACATTGTCCCACAAACCATTAATTTTTAACTATAACTTTAGAGTGTTTATTGCAGACTAAATTTGAGTTCAATTATGAATTGATTTTGGACTTCGAACCTCCGTAATTTTGTGAGCCCTATTTTATAATAAAAGCTCTCTACACTTCCCACCCACACTCCAGTGCCCCAAGGGTTCTGTCTCTCTACAGCTCCTGAAATAGGTAGTTCAACGTTAGGTGACTAAGAAATAAGATATTAAATGTCACATAAATAAAATAGTTGTATTCTAGCTCACCCACATTTTACTTCATTTCCGCCCACTTCCCTTTTTCTTGTTTTCCTTCTTCACTGTTTTTAACTTCATCTTCTCAAGTTTCAACTGTGGTAGATCTGAGCCTGAGCTGAACTCCAGAGAACACGAAATAACACGGTACACATTTCAGCCCCCGCCCGCCCCAAGGACAGGATCTCCTACTAATCTCAACAGTAGCGAGTGGTTCCCCACCTTCCCAATGCTGGGCCCCCATACAGCTCCTCACGATGCGGTGACCCCCAACCATAAAATTATTTTCATTGCTACTTCGTAACCGTAATTCTGCTACTGCTATGAACTGTAACACAAATATTTTTTGAGACACAAGTTTGGCAGGGGAGTCACAGCCCACAGGTGGAGAACCTCTTGTCTAGAACTTGCTACTGGACCAGTCCTCCTGAGTGGTGCTGGAATTACAGGTGTGTGCCACCAGGCCCAGCCTACACTTTAGACTTCATGTCCTGTTATAAGGACATGTTATAAGGAATATTCTTCACTTTTAGGACAGCAATTCTCAAGTTTAACTTCATAATTTTAAAATATGGGGGAGGATAATAGGAAAGCTTAATATGACAGACTACGTCCCAGTTAACAATGTTCTTTTCCATTTATTTGATTAGAAAAGTGAGTATACCGAGCCGGGCGGTGGTGGCGCACGCCTTTAATCCCAGCACTCGGGAGGCAGAGGCAGGCGGATCTCTGTGAGTTCGAGACCAGCCTGGTCTACAAGAGCTAGTTCCAGGAGAGGCTCCAAAACCACAGAGAAACCCTGTCTCGAAAAACCAAAAAAAAAAAAAAAAAAAAAAAAGAAAAGTGAGTATACCAATTTTCAGAGATGAGTTGAGCATAGTTAAACAATAATTGTCATGAGATATAAAAAGACTAACAGAATCAACATGAAAATAAGGAAAACCTTATTTTATTTACAGTTGTAAAAGTCATTTCTAAAGCTCCTAAATTTAAAAGCAAAATAAAACATTAGTATTGATTACACAGTAAGTGAAGGTTTACACAGAATTGAATCCTAGACTTGCAGCAGCCTGAGTTCATACCATATACAAATTTCTCAAAGAACGAATTTTTAAAACAAAAATAAGTACTTACACAGGAAATTCTGAATGGTGCAAACGTTACAGGATCTTCTCCATACAAAGGCCAGTATCGCTCACATTTTTTCTGTTGTCCAAAAAGAGATCAGCAGGAAAGAGTTCAGTAACTGTACATAGTTCATAAGCTTTTACAGAAAGAGCACTGTGTGCTCTAAGATGCATTTGGGCACTGCTAATCATACTATTCTACTGGCTGTTGTTAATTCAGAGTGATCGTCACCACGTATACAATGAGATCATTAATGAAATAAAAAGAGAGATCCTCAACTTTAATAGTACTTAGAAAAACCGTATCTCAAAAACAATAACAAAACAAAAAAAACCTAGATGAATAAAATTTAAATTTCCAACTATAATCAAATAATAGTAAAGAATATTAGCATTTACATAGCAAATTTGGTTAGTCTTCAATATTTAGATTCTGCTATTTTTGTTTATCCTCTGTCCAACATTACTTAACATTGGTAAACAAAGTTATTCTCAAGGAATAAAAGAAATTAGATAAAATAGAGCTTCTCCATAATTTATGACATGTACTTACTTCGCTTATATGGCACATCTCAAAAATTTTAATAGCCATTTCTTAGAATTTAAAAATTGCCTTTACTAATGAATCACCCAACATAAACAACTTCAAATAAAGACACTACACAACTGACTTTAAATCTGATCTGGGTGTCACACCTAAAGGTAAGCACTATTCTCTGTACACGTATTAACATCTCAGGACCGACGCTGCACAACACCCCACGAAATGAAGCACCTCTCACACACATCAGCTAAGGTCAAAGTCATGGGAAGCTTAGGGACCAGAGTGTTTGCTAGCATGTGTGAGGTTCCGGGTCCAATCTCAGAATATCAGAAAAGAAACCAAGCAGAGATTTCCTTCTCTGAACTCTGAAAACAGTACAAACAAAAGCTGGGAGAGGTGGGCACACCTTTAGTCCCAGCACTCAGGAGGCAGAGGCAGGAGATCACGGAGTGTGAGGCCAGCCTGCTCTACAAAGCAAGTTCTAGGGCTTTATAATTTTATAAAGTATATAGCCAGGGTTATAGAGAGAAACCCTGTCTTGAAAAACCAAAAAACCAAACACCTCAAAAAATCCAGAAACAAAAATAAAAAACCAACCAACCAAACAGAGAGGAACAAAGGGAGAAAGAAGAGAGCAACAACAGGTGGAGGTGGTGGTGGGGCCGGGAGGCAGTCCAGCGAGCACAGTACCCAGTGCTTTCTACACCAAGGGTGAGCGTCAGAGCGAGAGCCTCTGTAACCCCAGCACAGTGGGGAGGAGACAGAATTCCACGTTTAGAGAGACCCTACCTCAAACCACAGGAGGAGGAGGGAACAGGAAGACCATACAGTCTGCGTGCCGACCTCTGGTTTACCTGCACACACATCCATGGATGCAGGTACACATACACAGAGAGACTAATCAGAATATTCACGCTATTTTTATAATATATATAAATTTGACTGGCCTCACACTCACGTACACCAATCTGGTCTCAAATCTGTGCAGGCTTCTCGCCTCTGCCTCTCAAGTTCTGCATTACAGGTGTATGAGATACCACATGCAGCTAGCTTTAAGCTTTAATCATCGGAATTACTTTAATATGCTTATTTAGTGTATTATAAAATGTACTTCTGAAATACAGAAAGACGTTTGTGTTTTAGAGGTCGTTTTGATCCATGTATCATATATAACAGCAGAGCACACAAGTGTGTACCCTTTAACTACTTGAGATCAGATTAATGTGAAGTCCTAAGTCAGGATCTTCTGTCCTCAGATACAATGTGGTAAGCGAATACATACCCTTCCCATCTCAAATTCCCGACAGGCCATGACGATGATCTAAAAAGGAGTTGGGGGAGGAGATAAAGAATACATCAGTTAAAAATATATACTTGTTCTATATTAAAAAGTAGCTTTTTAAACTGGGCAGTGGTGGCACACGCCTTTAATCCCAGCAGATTGGGAGGCAGAGGCAGGCAGATCTCTATGAGTTCAAGGCTGCCTGGTCTACAAAAGTTAGTTCCAGGATAGAACCAAAGTTACACAGAGAAACCCTGTCATGAAAAACCAAAAAAGAAAAGAGCTTTAAGGTTAAAAGTATAGTATAGGGGATGAGAATTACTCAGTTAAGAGAACTAGCTGCCCATCCAGAGGACCTGGTTTCAGTTCCCAGAGCCCACATCTGTAACTCCAGTTCCAGATGGTCCAATGCCCCTTTAAGACTCTAAAGGCACTACACACATATAACACAGACATACATGTAGGCAAACACACATAAAAATAAAATCTCAAGAAAAGTACAGGACAAAGACACTATCTTCTAAACAAGAACTACCTACACAGCCAGAAATAAGTAATGTCATTTAAAATGATTTATTTTGTTTGGATTATGCTGTGAATCTGACATACTTATTTCTTACTTTTGAGTTATACAAAAGGACTGTTGGGGTATTATTTACCTAACTTAGCATTACTCTTCACCAAATATTAAAGTACAGTTAAACGTAACCTTCTAAAGGTTGACCATAACAAAATTATCAGTCTCATAAAGTTATGCTATCTGATGCCTCGTTTTATATAGCACTAAGATATGAAAGTTTGAAGATTCTAAAGTTGTACACTATAACCATCAACCTCTTACTGTAACTATCACTGTGCTCTTATCCCTGTATCCGCTTACCTGTAAATGTGCTTCAGTGCCTCCATCAGTATACCCTCCTCTAGACACCTCAGCGTGTGCATTACCCACATCTCAGTATGTTCAATACCTAACAATGAGATCCAAACCCCTATCCAGACATCAGGAGATTTATTCCTGCTTTAAATCTCATTTGTAGGTGAGACTGACAGCAGACACTAAGAACTGCTGCTATCCCATCCCCCTTTTAGAGTCTCTCAAAGGTCAACACGAGGAGGCGCCAACATAGACTCACTGTAACACGCTCATCACTGAGATGGGTTTCCACACCCACACACAAATGTCGACTCCACTGATAGCACACAGTCCAGCAGACGGCTCTCGGCAGTCTAACAACCCCGCACCTCCTCGCTCTCCACAGTCTAACAACCCCGCACCTCCTCGCTCTCGGCAGTCTAACAACCCCGCACCTCCTCGCTCTCGGCAGTCTAACAACCCCGCACCTCCTCGCTCTCGGCAGTCTAACAACCCCGCACCTCCTCGCTCTCGGCAGTCTAACAACCCCGCACCTCCTCGCTCTCAGCAGTCTAACAACCCCGCACCTCCTCGCTCTCGGCAGTCTAACAACCCCGCACCTCCTCGCTCTCGGCAGTCTAACAACCCCGCACCTCCTCCCTCTCCGCAGTCTAACAACCCCGCACCTCCTCCCTCTCCACAGTCTAACAACCCCGCACCTCCTCGCTCTCAGCAGTCTAACAACCCCGCACCTCCTCGCTCTCCACAGTCTAACAACCCCGCACCTCCTCGCTCTCCACAGTCTAACAACCCCGCACCTCCTCGCTCTCGGCAGTCTAACAACCCCGCACCTCCTCGCTCTCAGCAGTCTAACAACCCCGCACCTCCTCGCTCTCGGCAGTCTAACAACCCCGCACCTCCTCGCTCTCCGCAGTCTAACAACCCCGCACCTCCTCGCTCTCCGCAGTCTAACAACCCCGCACCTCCTCCCTCTCCACAGTCTAACAACCCCGCACCTCCTCCCTCTCCACAGTCTAACAACCCCGCACCTCCTCGCTCTCGGCAGTCTAACAACCCCGCACCTCCTCGCTCTCCGCAGTCTAACAACCCCACACCTCCTCGCTCTCCACAGTCTAACAACCCCGCACCTCCTCGCTCTCACGCCCAAGACGGCTCTGTGCTCTCTGCAGTCTAACAATCCCGTACCCCCTTGCTCTCACGCCCAAGTGCACACTATTTCCCTTTATCTCAAACAGGCAAAGGAACTAAAATGTCAATAGTTTAGATATACTTCCAAATGAATGAGCGGGGCTTGGGTGGGGAGAGAGGCTCCTTAAATTCTTTTATCCTTCTCTTAATGATTTATAGTTAATATACTTACATCTACTTCTAGAAAAAGGTTAAATGACATGGCTGTCACGGATGGAGGAGAGGATGAGAAGTGATGGCTGTTAGGGAAGGAGAAACAGGGTTTTTTTTTCTTCTTTTTATTGTTTTAATTAATTCCTTTTAATTTCATGCATATGGATGGGTCTTTTGCTAGCACGTAGGTCTGTGTACTACATGCATACCTAGTGCCCATGGGTGTCCCAGGAACTGGAGCTATAGGTGGTTGTGAGGCAACATGTGGGTCCTGGGGAATCAGAACTAGGCCCTGGGAAAGAGCAGGCAGTGTCCTGAACTGCCGAGTCATCTCTCCAGGTTCAAGTCAGTTTCTTTACGGTCTTTGGTAGGCTCGCCAGGTCTCAGGGGAGGACTCCATACGTGTATTTATGAGAAGCACTAACGGGACAAGACACTGGAAGGGTGATGCATGGGGATCTCCAACAAGAGCTGGAGAGGGGAGGAAAGGGTGGATATGATGGGAATGCAGCGAATGTACGTATGAATTCCTCAGACTAAAAAATATGATATTATTTCTAAAAGAACGTGCCTATATTATCAATCATTTTGTTGGTTTATGCAAGCATTAATATTTTTTAAAATGACCTTAGAGTTATTTAGTAGCTACATCATTGGTCACTGACTTAGGACAAGATAAATTACAGGCATACTTTTCTTAAAATATTTGAACTACTTTGTGAGAATTTAATGAGCCATATTCATAACTTGTTTTTGTCTTTTTCAGAAACATCATTATATTTAAACCATTATACCTAAAAAGTTGTTTTACTTTTTACTCGGTAAGACGCCTAGTATTTCTACATATCATGGATCTCAGAAGTGACAAGTCACTTACCACAACATTGTACTCCCAGATCATCCTCCAGAAGTCTATGACTGTATTCGCTAAAGGCCCCTGGGTCGCCACATATGCTTTTGGCCCATAGACGCCCTGAAAGGGTGAAAGGTAAACGTCAATTCACTGAAGCGTCAAGTTACTTTAGTAATGCTTTCTTCTAAAGCCACCGTTCACCACAGTGCATAAAACATGGCAGCATGTGCCCAAGTCACTGCAGCTTTGCTAATCAATGGTACAGAAGCAGTAATTAAATCACTTTGTACTAAGAATTAAACAAAATCTTGGTCATAGTGTCATATGCCTTTAATCCTAGCACTCAGAAGCATGCAGATCTCTTTGATCTGTGAGTTTGAGGCCAGCCTGGTTTACATAGTGAGTTCCAGAACAGCCAGGACTACAAAAAGAATGACTCTGTCTCAGGAAACAACAACAAAAACTTAATGAATAGTCAAAAAATTAATTATAGCAAAAACACAAGAGTAAATCCTAAAAACAATACTAAAGCTAGTAGTTAGCACTCAGAGCCTACTACAGGGCTCTGGAATTAGCTAAGACAGCCAACTGAGACAAATGAACCGGCAGACACCTGAATCAGTGCTCTAACTACAGTTAAAATCTACAACTCTTAATACACACGTATAAAAGAATCTACATATTGACAATATCTGAAACACAATACCCATTTTGTTTAGTCCACAAATTGTTTTACTGTCATAAGTAAATTAAAGAATTCTTTACCTAAAACCCTATTTGTTCAACATTACATAGACAATATTAATTTTACTACTCTTATCATCTAACATTATCAACAAAACACCTATTAAAGTATTTATGACTGCCAATATAAAAAATCTCTGAAAAGCTGTAATAGATGTATAACTGGATTCAAAAGCCCAAAATAACCTAAGAAACAAATTTAAGCTTTTATTTAAACTCGGTCACAAAGGACACTGCACCTCTTTCTTGGTAACAGCATAAACAGGACAGGTAGGGAATAGTAAAGAAAGCCTACAATCCCATCGCCAGGGAAGCTAAGGCAAGAAGTCTCAAGCCAGTGACCACCCACCCACCCACCTACCCCTTCAATACTGTAGATTCGAGGCTGACAAAGTTCTCTGACAAGACGGTCACCTTATTATTCGGTTTTTAACCTTGAGACAGTCGCATTCTCTAGCTCAGACTGGCTTTGAATTTGCTGCGACCCTCTGGCCTCAGCCCTCTTACACAGGTCACAGGATCACAGGGATATGCTACCAAACATGGCTCCAAGTTGTCATCGCAAACAGCAACAAATACCAAAGATTTTAAAAACTGCAGTTGTATCTTATACATTTAAATCAACATTACCTAGTAATTTTGGCACTATTAATTTATCCTAAGAAACTGTGCAAAAGAATAGTGTTTATTATAATTTCATCACCAAGAAAAACTGGGAACTACCATATGGTTCAACGACATATAAGCTCAAGGGCCAACTTACTGAAGTATTTATATAGGCCTTCAATGTAAAGGCCGCGCAGAGAAAACTATCTCTGCTATCACACACATACGCAGCTTGAGCTATATGTATATGGCTTAGGTGGCGAGAAGGAAGCACATAAGATATACAAGGCATTCTTATTCTATGTATTTTCTTATCAGTACATATTTGGTAGTTAACACCTTCAAAAAACTGTATGTAGAAAGGCACTAAGTGTAGCAAGGAAAAGTCCCCTCATTTTAATCCGTACCTTAATAAAATTTGCATTGATGTAGTCTGAATCTTGAGACGGAGTCTTCAAAGTCAGCTTAACTCGGCTGTGGTCAACTACAAGAGAAAAGACTTCTGTAACTTCCGTCACAATGCAGCTCACAGGCACTGACCGGCTTCCACCCACCAAGTGCTGGGATCACAAACGTGACACCGCATCTACTCTACACACGCAATGTCAAGTTCAGGGGCCGGGACAGTAACTGTAACATTATTTTAACAAAAAGTAAACTCTGAGAAAAGCAAAAAAAAAAATTATAAATATATTAAAGCTGCAATCAAAATTATATCTGGAACTTTAAAAATATAAAACATTAGACCTTGACCAAATTATCTAGGGGTGAAGCCTCAGTGTTTTTGTTTTTTAATTTAAATTTTGTCTTTAAACCCAGCACTTCACAAGTAAAGGCAGGTGGATATGGGTTTCCAAGCAACCTGGTCTGTAAGTCCCATCACATACAGGGCTCACAGAGACAGAACTAATAAACTCTATGTGTATGGTGTTTTGGCTGCATGTATGTCTTTGTGTCGGGGGTGTGCAGTGCCCACAGAAGTAGAAGGTCAGCTTCTGATCTCAAGGAAGTGTAGTTACAGAGGCTGTGGTGTGAGCCGCCATGTGGGTGCTGGGGAACTGGGCTCAGTCTTTTGGAACAGCAGCCAGTGCTTTTGAAGGCTGAGCCATCTCCCCAGTGAAACCTCAGAACCCTTTTTTAAAATTATTTATTTATTATGTATACAATATTCTGTCTGTGTGTATGCCTGCAGGCCAGAAGAGAGCACCAGACCTCATTACAGATGGTTGTGAGCCACCATGTGGTTGCTGGGAATTGAACTCAGGACCTTTGGAAGAGCAGGCAGTACAGCAGGCAATGGCTCTGCTGAGCCATCTCTCCAGCCCACCTCAGAACCTTTTAATGACCAGCACTCAAGAGTTCCTTTGCCAAGGTTCTTACCAAGAAATGTACCTTTCCATATTTCACGAGAAATTTTGAAAATAATTATGACTAATGAATTAAAATACTACAGTATGACAGGACTGGACAAAAAAAATCAGACAATATTATGGAAAAAGGCAATCTTTCTTTTACCTTCCAATATCAGAATGCATATTATTTTCATTTGCATTAATTAAGCTATGTAAATCCTATTTATCTATCTATATATGTATGCATATATATATTATGTACTCATGTGTGCCTATATCTATCTATATCTCTATTTACAGAGAGTGTGTGTATGTGTGTGGTAACAGTCCTTGCTGTCCCGGAACTCCAGCTGTAGACCAGACGGCTTTGAACTCCCAGAGATGCACTGTCTCTGCCTCCCGGGTGCTGGGATTAAAGGTGTGCGCCACCACGCCCAGCTACTACTATTTATTTACTTTTATAAGAGAGGGGTAGGGGATGCTGATGAATGTGTGTGCCACATGGAGGTTATCAGACTTGGTAGAAAGTACCTTAACTCATGGAGCCGCACTGTTAGATTTTGTACTGGTTAAAAAAAAAAAAAATTAAGCAGGGCATAATGGCTCATGCTTTTAATCCCAGCATTCACGGAAGCAGACGCAGAAGGATTTCTGTGAGTTTGAGGTCAGCCAAGGCTACATAAGGATCTTATTTCAAAACAACAACAAAAACCCAAAACTTCATTAACTCAAAAAATGACATTTAGAAGTGACTTTAGATTTAAACAAAGATTGCAAAAATAGCATAAAGTCACAGCTACTTGCTCCTGAGCTTCCTCTAATAGTAACACTGCTTTGGAGGGTGGAAATATTGAATCAAGATCTTGCTATATATAGTACAGAATGGCTTTGAACTCATGATTGATTCTTTGTACTCAGCCTCCCAAGTGCTGGGACTACAGGACTATCCCCCACGACAGGCTTAATACTGATATATAACCACCGCATAATTCCTAAGACCAGAAAATTCAGTTATCAAACAAGTAACAATTTTCAACTATATTTCTGAGTTTTTCATTTTTCAAGATTATGTATTGACTTATTGTCTCTTTCAATTTTAAGTTTCCCTAATTTTTAGCTGTGACTGGGAGGGAGTTATGTATTTCTGAGAATAATCCCACAGGACTGAGGGCTGGAGAGATGGCTCAGTAGGTAAAGCAGTTGCGCTCTCTTCAGAGATCTCAGTGATTCCTGAGGCCTGAATCAAATGGCTCACAACCACCTGTGATTCCAGCTCCAGGACCTAACAGACTCTGGCCTTCCTCTGGAAGCTGCATACATGTGAGGTACATAAACTCACACAGGCACAAATGTGTGTACACGCTCACACATAAATACCACAGAATTAAAATGGTTGAGGGCAAGGTGGGTCACGACATACACACATTTTACTACTTGCAAATTAAAGGAGCCTATTCACCTGGTTGATAAGGTATGAGAACTGCCTAGTACCGCCTACAGATTAGAAAAGAACAACACACAAGCTGTAACCATGACTATCACATTACAGCTTCCTAATCCATAGACAATGAATATGAAAACCAATTAATTTACAAAAGATAAATTGGAGATGGCAACAGCTATGAATATACTTCTTACTGAAATATTACAAAGACAACTGTCATGAATGACTTATTTCTGATGTTTTGGGATGGGATGTTTACTTTGGGAATTTGTAGATAGAGGAATAAGAAAAATGTACTAGACTCTGAAAACTATTCATCGCTAACACGTTTTCCATTTTTGCTAGTGCTCTGCCATTTATTTCACTCATATTACTTTGTCTCCTCTTTTTAAATTTGACTTTGGAAAGATGTTTCTTTTGATACATGAAAGAATGACCATATAAGGTTTCTTAATAAGGGGTCCCAATCAATAACTGTTATCGATATGGCATACCACTCTCCAGTCAGAGTGCCTCAAAGGTAAGAGTACAGCAATTGGTTCCGAAACGACAGTTAAGATCATCAGCCTACATGTACGCTGTCTACATGCAGGCTGGGGATTTGAAAAAGGAGGTTAGGCATACACAAAGTGGAATAAAGAATCTCCTATTTACCATCAGAACAGGTGAAATATCCCCAACTCACCAACCCCAAAAGTTCTATTTTAGCCCTTACAAACAAGAAAACATGGGTAAATAACCTCTTATTCTAAGAGAACATTGAAAATTTTCAATTCTGGAAATAGTCTCTAGTATCCAGGAAATATTAAGCACTCTTGGCTGGACATCGTGGCCCATACCTGTAATCCCTGGATTTAGGAAGCTAAGGCAAGATGATCAAGAGCTTGGGCCAACTTGGACCACCCAGTGTTAAGACTTTTATCTTAAAACCAAGCAACAACAACAAAAGGAATTCTTAACACAGTGAGATTAAAATAAAATTCCCCTTAAATAATTTGAAGACTTTTCACCAAAGAAGATATACAAAGAATTGGCTAACAGCACATGAAAAGCCACAAATTAGAAATATAACAAGAATCACTAGAAAAACTGGAATAAAAAAGTCTGGACACAGGAAAATATATAGTGGATAAAGCATTTGAGTGTGGTGGCCCACCTGTAACCCCAGCCTCAGAAGGCAGAGACCGCAACTGAGGAAAACTTCCAACCGCAGGTCTTCACAGGCACATATGAATAGGCGTACACACGCATGCAAGATCTTAAGTGCAACGGCTCACACCTGTAACTCGAGGTGCTCAGGAGGCTGAGGCAGGCTGAGAACTTGAAGGTCTAACACAAACTAACACAGTCTCAACAATCAAAAACCCAATTCTTCCGCGAGCCAGTGGAAATGTGGGAAACTGGTTCTTACGTGCCACGGTTGGGAATGCAAAATACTGACTTCGACATAAGGTAGGTGGTGTGTGGTACATGCCAATAACCCCAGCATTATAAGGCTAAGGCAGGAAGATGAAGAATTCAGAGGCCAGCCTGGGCTAGAGCTACACAGCAACTTGCTGCCTCATAAAACAAAACAGACAGACAGAGAACTGTTAAATATAATCTTCTGCAGGTCTACAGTTATATCCCTACACAGGCCCCTAGGGACAATGAAATTGTGTTTACTCAAAAGCCTTACCTGAAATATTTTTAGTGACATTATTTACAAAATATATACATCAAATGCAGAGTGGACAAGCAATATAAAATATAGTTACAGAATTAAATATTTTTCAATAGTAAAAAGACATAACCACTAGTACTATTATAACACAAATATAACTAAAAATGTGCTAAGTTAGTGAAGTTAGGCACAACAGATCACATATTATATGATGTTTATTTCAAACTTCTAGAAAAACAAAATCTAGACTCAGAAAGCACGCTGACAATTGCCTGGGGCTAAAGAATACAGAACTTTTGGAAGTAATGAAATGTCCTAAAACTGGATTGGGCTGGTTTACTTATGATATAAATTTATTTTAAAAATTAATTACATACTTTGTTTCTGCAACAACAGACATGTTAAACATTCAAAGAAAATTGAGAAATTATTTTCTGACAAATGTACATGCCAAATCCAAACAGGCAGAAACTGACTAGAAGGAAGAAAAGGTCCTCCTGCCCTGACTGCCGCTGAGGCTGGCACTCTAAGGAAGGCTCAGTTGTGTGCTGTGCACTGCAGGCTGTGCGGCAGGGCCCCAGAGTCTGCCCCTAGAGGCTGGCAGCAGCAGGACAACCCAAACGCTTCCCGTCAAACATCCGAGTGCCACAACCACCCTTTCTCCATGTCAAGGCTCTGGATACAAACTATCTTTCATCATACGAGCACTGCGATAAGCGACTCAACTCTTCCAGACTCAGTTTCCCAGCTGCAAGTGGGATTACAAGAGGGAAAATCTATTTATCACAGAAACGGGCAACTGATGCACCAGCATACCACCAACCTCCCCCATCCCCCGTATCTCAGCTCTCTCAGGGCCTTACCCTTCCAGCATTACCCTACAGAGCTCGTGTCTATGTGTCTTCACTGTCTGACACCTAGGCTAGAGAGAGCATGAAGTTCAAAAGCAGGGACTTCTGCATGTTTGTTTTCTGCATCATCAGCACACAGATTCCGATCACAACTCTATAAAATGCATGTGAAAACCGAAACCTGGAGCCAGTTAAGATTTATTTCTTTAGACTACAGAGAAATCCGTGGGCAGTACTGATTATGTTGAAAGTATCCGGAAATCCACGTCAACTCCTATTCTATATTAGTAATAGTATATTAATGCTATGGTCTGACTGCATCCCCTAAGCTCATTTGCTGAAACCTACTTCCCAATGCAGTGATATGGGGGGAGGGGGGGGTCGAGGAGGGTGTGTTCTGATGAAGGCAGTGACTTCTCTCAATGCACTTCTGTTGACACGTCACCAAGTCTGTGCACTTTGTTAGGACAGCCTCAACAGATCAAAGACACTGGCAAGGAAGGCGGAGCATATTTAGGCAAAAGCCTTGAGAGGATACTGTGCTAGATTAGTAGAAAATGACTGACCTACCTAACGCTCCAAACAGGCCTTAGAAGGATTATCACTGTAGCTCCAATTTACAAAGGGAACGCCAGTCCCGGGTCTTATAGCTACAAAACGTGCAGAGTGGCAGTTCATCACTTGTCTGTGCTGGTCCCTGTCAATGTCACTAACACAATCCACAGAAGAGAAGAATGTAGCAGAGTTACACAAAGTACAGGTTTAAACGCAGGCAAAGAAAGCAGTGAGGAGGGTCGGAGAGGTGGCTCCGGCAGTGAAGTACTTGCTGGGCAAGCATGAGGACCTGAACTCTATCCCAACACACACAAGCCAGACATGAGTGGTACTTGTACCGCCAGCTCCAGAAAGGTGCACAGGTAGATCCCTAGCCCAACTGGAAAGCCTTAGCCACAGTGAGACACCAAATCTCAAACAAAGAAAGCAGAAGTGGCTCCTGAACCACTAAATCGGAGCTGACTTCTAATCCGATCCGTCCCCATACAAATCAGATAGGCATGCACACAAGAAATCAGCGAGGAACAGAGGGAGATAAGAAAAGGAGGAAATGATCTGAAAGAGGGTTATCATGAAGGAAGAAAATTTCAGAACAGACTGGCCAATGGCACACACACTTAATAGGAAAGAAAATCACTGAAAAAGACCACAGGCTTTAGTGAGGCTACTCCCTTAGGTCACTGGAACACCAGGGTATTTCAGAGAGAAGCTCTCATAACGACACTTAAGGAAATGGCGCTACAGGATGTAGGTAGTTCAAGACAGCTGCAGGCAAACACTGTGGCATCTTTAAGAAAAAGGAGGTCCAAGGCAAAATTTTTCTTTATAAAATGTGGACTCTTAGTTAAGCATGTGTTTAAAGGAACTTATCTAGAAAACAGTATAATCTTAGCATGTAATCATAATGAGAATATCATGTTTTCAACTTTAAATATGCTTAGATACCTAGACTGCTGAGGACAGCAGACACAAGTTTCTGAGGTATCTTGTGGCCCACTTTTTCATCCACAGTTAATCAATTAAGGTTCTTCTCCGATTAACAAATCAATGTTTTAGCATTTTAAGAAACTATCCCAATAGTCTACATCACTTAAAAACAACAAACCCTGCTACAAGAAGGGCTTCCAAGAAGCAGTTAGGAATTATTCTGTAGTGTTCCTCGGAGGGACTGACACTACCTCCTCAGCTGCTCAGTTCAGAGCTGGGGTCACAAGAGCTACACAGCATTCTATGTACTCTAACAAGGGCAGTTCAAACTTACATGGCAGTATGTCCTTATATCTGTTCTTTTTAACATTCTCTTCTTTTTCTCCAGTGGCTGTGGGGTAAATCTTTTCTGTTCTATATTTGGTAGACAATCTTCTTAAACGCTTAAAATACAAGAAAATAAAATTCAAGTTTAGAGAAACATTGATATTTTCAAAATGTTAAAGATTTACAAATGAATTCTGTTGACCCAATTCCTCACAACTAATTCTCCTATTCCTCTAAGCTGTTAATTTCCCTGTCCCTTAAAAATTAACCCTAAGAATAATTTCTTTTTAGAGTAAGTGCAATTATAAGATTGTTTATTCCAAATGAACAGCAAAGGGAACTAGAAGTAATTTTACTTGAAGATATCACTAAGCTGAGATTGTCTTGGACAGGTTTCTCCTCTCAGGAGCCCAGGAGCACCCTCGATGAACCAGGCTCTTTCTGAGGCATACACTAACAATCACTTGTAAAACACTGCACACAAAGTTCCTTCATATTGGATTGGCAATGCTCAACAAAGACTAATTTTGCTTCTTCACTGCCTCACAGAAGTGGCTTGTGGGTTATGACAAATTCTTACCACATATGGCAGCAGGGATGTTCTTTGGGCTGGAATATTTCTGTTTGTCAGTAATACACTTCCTGCTTTCAGAACTGAAAGTTGGCATTGTGAATTGTTTAGGTTCTACGCAACTACACTTCTAAAAATTAATTTCAAAGGAGATTACTTCCTTGATGGATTAAAGACATATTGAAAGTACTTTGATTTTGGGACTCAAATTATTAAATACAAATGAAATGAAAAAAATCTAGTAGCAACTGAATTTTTTCACCAGTTTATTTCTGTAACCCATGATGCTGAAACTCAATCAATTAAAAATTTTCATGACTGTAGTTAAAGAAAAAAAAAAACCACAGAATTTTAACACAAGAATCTTGTCATTGTTATGGTATTACTTTAAATAATTTTACACATTGGCACTTACATAGGAAATGGTTATTTTTGTTTTGCTCAGAAAAAAAAAAGACTAAATTTTAGAGACAGAACATAGGAAAACACATTTTTTTTCTTTTAAGAAAAATCATGCTATATACTGGCACAAAGCCTAACTAAAATTTCAGAGGTCTATAGTGACTTAAAAAAAAATCTCAAAATATATAGATGTGTAAACAACCCAGTTTTCCATACGCCTGCAACGCCAGCACTCATGGAAACAGGTCACTGGGCTACACCAGAGCCAGGCTTCAGTACGATGTGTGTCCAAACACGGTGTTAGCATCTTACATTTCTACACATGTGCCTCAAGACAAAACTGGCACAATATGGAATAATGTATGCACAAAGCTCTTTATTGCAATATGTTCATAACAGCAAAGTTCACAAACAATAAAAAAAACTGCCTATTAATAGGACTGGATAAATCTGTTTCATACAATCAAGTATGATATGACTAAAATGCAAGTAAGAAAGCTCAGTCTTGAACACAGTGATATGGCATTAAAGGATTCAAACCGCATCTGCTTGCACACACGCACAAAGCATCTCCAAGAATCGAGCAGCACAGGCTACAGCGGGACAGGAATCGAGAGCTGAGAAATGAACAGGAAGGCAAGTACTGTGTCTTTTCACACTTCCCTGTTGTATGAACATACTGCCTACCCGGAAGATTAAATGCAAAAGTAAAGCAATAGGAAAAGGCAAAAAGATTGCTCACAGATTTCATTATTCCCTGTTAATAATATCTTGCATATCCATCTTCTCTGCTCAAAGATCTGACATCAGAAAAGATGTATTTTAAGATATTTACAGTATCTCAATATAAAGGTTTTTGTGAAAATTAAACTTAAAGGATGTCGGTTTAAACAGTCAAAGAAGCGTTGGCAGACAAGGAAAGTACTGTACATCACTATTACTGAACCAAGAGTTAACTACAAAGGAAGGCACAGGGCCAGGCTGGACTCCAAGCTGCTGTCACCCTCCTGGAGCACCTACTACCCACGCCAAGCACTTCCTGTGTGACAACTACTGAGAGATAGCTTTACAGTGTTTTTATGTGAAAGCTGGTAATTATTACAGAAGGTCTTCGAATCATAAACAAATATTCAAGTTTGAATTTTTATTTACTTAATAGTTTTAAAGCCTGACCTATCATGGAATGCTTTATATGCTCAACTTTAAAATGAAGAATATTTTATGAAAATAAAATAAAAAACCTAGAGTCTACATAAATGGTATATCCAGTGAGATCTGATCATTGCATATTTTATGTGTGTGTATGTGTATGGACACAGATTATATACATATGTATTAAAATATTTAATAACATAATATTTAAAACATATTTTAATACATGTTATTATATATCAGTGTTCAGATATGATTATGTGTAAATTAAGTCACATATAAAATCAAATATATTTAAAAATCATCATATACATTAGATATGCAACATAAAAACAGAATAAAACTTTGCTTTGCACTTTGAAAAACATCAACATCCAGAAAACTCTACCAAGCTGCATTAAAAAGACATTTAAGTAGAGACTTTGTTCCTATCAAAAATATAGTCAGCCTTACAATTAGTTGCATTAATTAAAATTTTGGTTTTGATAATATTCACCGATCCATTTAACCCACCGTTAGAATCTTTATAAAAAGACTCAGCAAGAGTCTGCCATATGCATGGCTCAATAATCATTAATTACTATTAGCCAATTAAAAATTCCTTAAATATTACTTGTACTTCAGATTTGTTTCTCTGGAACCTTTCCTAGACTGAGTCTCAGAGAGACTCACATCGTGGGTCACTCTGTCTGCCCGGACAGTTTGTCCACCGAACCTGAGCTGGCTCTGCCGAGGTTCCCAGTCCCTCAGGGGTCGGGGTAAATTCACTACAACACTTTTCATTCTTACTCAGTTACCGGGTGCTGCTGCGGTACGTCTGACCGCGTCTGTGAAGGAGAACTGACTAATTCGCTTGGTAAAATACAAGTTTTTAAGTTATCAGGTTTCTTTGTATTTTATATATAAGTTTGTAGTGGGGCCTTTTTATAGGAAATTGGGGAAGGAATTAGTAAGGGAGAAAAGGGCAGGTAAGCAGTCCAGGGAGGGTGGAAGAAGGATACACAGCCAAGTAACCAAGGACAGCGGCAGCTCGGGCTGTAACAAAGGGCACATGAGGACTGGAATGTTCTGAAGTCACACGGGAAGACCTTAAACTGTGCAGGGATCGTGGACTGAATGTGATAGAGGGGGGCAAGACCGGCAGTGGCACAGGGTTTCTGAACACAACCAAGATGGACCCTGGCAGTGCTCGCTGTGATGCTTCGGGTGACTTTACTACAGCTTTTTCTGAACATGCAATGTGCACCGCTGTGCATGCCCTCATGCTAGCAACTGCCTAAAGACCACAGCTCAGATTAGAGAGGACGATATGAAACCAACTGTAGTACTGTTTTGTTTGACTGTGCACACAGTTTTCAAGTCCTACAAAAATAAATGGTTTAATTACAGAAAACAGATTTTAAAAAATACTGTTACTAGCATGTAAATATCAAACTAGCCTATCTCTGGACTGTACGGGTTTAGAATGTTTGATTGAAGTCAAACTAGTATGACTGAGTTGGTGAAGTATGGCTGCATTAGCACGGGACCTCAGTTCCATCCCAGAACCCACGTTATAGAGCTGGGCTCAGCATGCCATGCCTGTGATAGCAGCACTGGGGAGGCAGAGATAGGAGGATCCCGGGACGTTCTGGCTAGCCAGAATAGGTGAACCAGGGAGCTCCATGTTCAATGAAAGCCTGTCTCAAGTAAAAACAAAGTGGGGATAGAGGAAGACACCCAACATCAATTCTGACCTCAACATGCACACACTTTATGTTTGTAAAATACCAGAAATTAACCCTGTATAAACAAGGCAAAACTTGACATTATCAGGCGAAACTGGCAAAAACCACCACTTTTTTCATTTGAAGCTGAAAGTCAGGACTGATTAACAAAGGATAAATGATGTAAAGGAGAATCTCGGGACCTTTTAGGTAAACACTCCAGCAGACCACTCTGCTTTGCTCTGGCTACACCAGGATAGAAGCCCTGAAACGTTTGTCTGAGATCACTGCTGTGACATACTCCCCCATCCACTACTCCCAAACCGCTTCCTCATCTCTAACTCAGCTCTTCTATGCACAGCTAATCAAGGACACATCTCAATATACAAACATCATCCTCGGCAGAACTAGAACTTCCTGAAGACACAGCCAGAACGTCACATTGTATGAACAGCAGCTCCTATCACAAATCCAAGACGACACTCCCCCACCTCTGAAGTGCTGGGACCTCAGGTATCTACTACCACCCCCAGCTAGAAATACAAACTTTTAACTAAGTTTATTCTTTACTTAACATCAAGGTATTTTATGGAAATAAAAAGCAGAGTATCACTTAAATCAGAGGGAAATGAAATAAAATTATGCCATACGGGATCAGTGAGATGGCTCAGCAGATCTGATGAGCTGATACCGCCCCCAGGACTCACATGGAGGAAGAACTAAGTCCTGAAAGTTGTCGGCTGAGCTCCACAGGACACCGTGGTCAGACATCCCAAATGATAAATGCGGTAAAATTTTGTTATACACGGCTGGGTGTGGCGGCAAAAGCCTTTAATCCCAGCACTTGAGAGGCAGAGACAGGTGGATCTCTGTGAGTTCGAAGCCAGCCTGGTCTACAAAGTGAGTTCCAGGCTAGTCAGGGCTACACAGAGAAATCCTGTCCTGGAAAAACAAAAACAAAAACCTGTCATATGCATTAGTTTTACTGAACAAAGTTACCTAAGAAAAGAAAGTTTATCTTGCACAGTAAACTGGACAGAGGTGGGTGTGTTTGCACACGTGTTCCAACTCACAGGGCAGGCTCACTCCTACTATCAGCACCTCCCTTTTCTCTATGGAACGTCTCTCTGCCCACTAGACTCACGACCCAATGTCTACTGACTTATATTTCTGGTTGTAGCCTGGCCTTTAACAGTTGAGCCATCTCTCCAGCCTGTCTACCAATTATTAACTCCAATTCCAAGGATTTTTCCCCTTGCTGTCCCCACAGTAAATGTCTCAGAAATTACAAACTCCAGGCATTAAAACTATGGCTACTGATCTGAGTGTAGTGGGGCACAACTAAAACACCCCCATGCCTGGGACATTTAGGACACAAAATTCAAGGCAATGCTAAAATTGTACACCTCTTTAATCCCAGCACTCAGCAGAGGCAGAAACAGACAGACCTGAGAGTTCCAGAAAGACCAGGACAACACACTGGGACTCTGTCTCAAAATAATAATGATAATAACAATAAAAAAGTAAAGAATCCAAGGCAAGCTTTCACTACACAATGAGTTTGACATCACCCAGAGTTGAGACCCTGTCTCCAGCAACACACACAAAATAATATCTTCCTTCAAATTATGTTTTCTTAAAAGTAAGATAACAGTCAACAATTTTCATAGGGGACTAAAGCAACCCATCATTAATAAAATTAAGAACATCAAGACCCACTGTTATACCTTAAGGGACAATAACATCAATTCTCTTTACCTCCACTAAAAAACAAACCAAAGACAAGTTCTAAATTCTAGCATGGACCAATTATTTCTCACTGCCAAAACAAACAGCACAGACCAATTATCACACCTGCAGTGTAGACAGCTCAACATATACTCACCACTCTATGGAAAATGGTTATTTCTGCACGACCAGAGTGCCACAGAGCTGTGGTCAGTAAGCCAAGGTCTTAAAGAGAAAACCTACGTTTCCTGGGAAACTACCAACTTTCTGAAAAGAAAAAAAAAAATTTTTTTTTTTTGTTACAACTCTACTGAAATTACTTTTAGGAGTTTGTCGGTAATCTCAAGAGGCACCAAAGCTCAATACTGAGCTAAAAAATTTGCAACAACAACAACAAAATAAGAATCAGAAGCAATCATAACCATTGTGATGGATTTCATGTCATTTTTTCCTGTTTTAGAACTTATTATTTGCCATCCCTGGCTTTTAATTCCATCACTACTGCCAATGACTAGAAACCACTGTCCGGGAGACAGATGCACTCACTCACGTGTCTTCTCCACAGTGCTAGTATCTTCTCACGTGAGGATCACACTCACAACACCACAGCTAATGAACTGGCCTCCTAATCACATCTGTAACACACTCACGTAAGCTACATATAGAGCTTGTATAACTGGAGAGAATAAAATGCTATTTAAAATTTGGTCTTTGTTATTTAATCATACTGATTTGAAACTGATTGTAAAAAATGAAGTGAAGGGGCTGGAGAGATGGCTCAGTGGTTAAGAGCATTGCCTGCTCTTCCAAAGGTCCTGAGTTCAATTCCCAGCAACCACATGGTGGCTCACAACCATCTGTAATGAGATCTGGTCCTCTCTTCTGGCCTTCACGCAGAAAGAATATTGCATACATAATAAATAAATAAATATTTAAAAAAAAATGAAGTGAAGTACTTTGCCTCAAATTGTCCTTCCATCCAATCTAACCAGATTCTTCGCATCAGAGACCCGAGGAAATAAGTGGACATTCCGGGTGGTGTGGCCACAGTCATCTTGTTTTAAATAATATACCTGAGCTAAGGTTTTTGTTTTGTTCTTCAAGACAGGGTCTCTCTGTTTAACAGCCCTGGCTGTCCTGGACCTCGCTCTGTAGACCCAGCTGGCCTCAAACTTAACAGAGAT
Organism: Microtus oregoni; assembly: GCF_018167655.1. Classification (NCBI taxonomy): domain Eukaryota; kingdom Metazoa; phylum Chordata; class Mammalia; order Rodentia; family Cricetidae; genus Microtus; species Microtus oregoni. The sequence continues at coordinate 6,153,750 of NW_024543077.1, read as the reverse complement.
CCACCTGCATCTGCCTCCCAAGTGCTGAGATTAAAGGCGTACACCATCACCATTCCAGGCTCTGAACAAAGTTAATTCACTTCTTTATTACCCACAATCTCATCAGGCAAAGCTTCTGTTTCAACTTCAGCTTCTTAAAAAAAAATTCTGGTTCCTGTCCGGGGGCAGGGTGATGAGCGGGACACCTGGCACACATCTCCTCCTTTCCAGCTGGGGACAGCTCAGTGGTACAGCACTTATCTACACGCAGGAACATACAAATAGAACCTCGTCCTGTTTCCTCTGGCCTGCTCACCAGCCTACTTCCGATTCGTCTCCTAATCGTTCCACCTCATGGGCCAGGCCCCACTAGCCTTCTGTTTCTCAAACATGCGCATCTGCTCCCCCCTCAAGAACACCAGCTGTCCATCAAAATCTGCTTCCCAGGACTGAGGCACTGTAGTCATGTGACAAACAAAGGGGCAAGACAGAACTTACATATAAAATCCCTGCCAAAGAATCCAGAACTATGGCCAAAAGATCCCAAATGAAAGCAGCAGAAAGGAAGGTGTGTGGAGAGAAGCCCAGGAGAACAAGCCCGGAAGCACAAGTTTCCCACAGGTCTCTCCTAATGACGTCAAAAGGACCCATGACTTCCTGAAGCAATCAACTGTGACAACCTTCGTAAAAAGTGGTCTACCCAGGATTCACTGTCCAGCCACATGGGCAGTCCTGGACTAGCACATCCCAAAGGTCTCAACGCCTACACAGAAGGCAGGTGTTCAGTATCAACAGGATCACTTGCTTCAACAATCGACACAGTGAAGCACTCTTAACAAGGGAATCCTTCTAAAAACCCAAGTTCCCAGATGTCAGCTAAGGCTCAACCAAACAAAGCAGATCTTCCCAAGAGCAATTCCAGGTCCACTAATAACTCTTTCCTCCACACAAACATAAAGTGAAAATGCACAATTCCTCTCTCTCTTTCAAAGTCCTTCTCATCTTACACACGTCAGCAGGGTGAATCACCTGACTAAAAGATACTTTAGGTTTCACAAAAATCTAAGTTTATATACATACCCATGAATTACGGGCTCAAGAACCTGACATGTGTCAGACAGCATTCTGACAAGGGGCCAACTGCTTTCCCATGAACAGACCTAGAAATCACTGTTTCTATACTTTTCTTTCCTGCTATTGTTTCTAATTTTTTTTTCAGTTACAAATTTTTGAATTTTTCCAAATCAGGCCCTCCAAAGAAAATGATCACTAATCTGTATTTCTCTCATTATTGGGAAGGCGGTAGTTTGCTCCCCTGTATTCAATAATTATTTATCTTCTTTTCTTAATTATCATGCTATATACCTAAGTTTCTACCTTTTTAATGCTGTGACCCTTTAATACAGCTCCTCACGTTGTGGTGACCCCAACCATAAAACTAGTTTCATGGCTACTTCATAACTGCAATTTTGTTGTTATGAATCATAACATAATATCTGGTACGATCCCCGTGAAAGGGTCATGTGACCCCCCAAAGGAGTTCTGACCCAGGCTTGAGATCCACTGTATTAGAGTGTTTTGGCTGTGGGGGTGGCTGTTTTGATATTTAGAAGATACTTATGTTTTTGGATAGTAATCTTCCATCTGTTTTATCTTAAAATTACTTAAGTCTCTGCATCACCTCTTGTAATAAAGATGTGCATCTGAGGTGAGAGGACCATTCACAGCGGAGCAGGCTCTCCTTCCACATGGGCTCTGAACAGCTGACACAAGGCCAAATAAGATTTACTAATTCCAGAAACCAGAACAAAATAAAATGTTGAAAAAAAAATAAAGACAATTTCTTACTAAGTTGCAAAGGGTGGTCCTGAAGTCGTACACCACACACACACACACACACACACATACACACACACACACACACACACACACACACACAGAGCTATGTGTATATGATTGTGATAAAAGGGAATAAGAGGGGAGAAGTTAGTATTCAGCCATGAAAAGCGCCCCTTCCCAGGTTCATCTGTTAAAACCCGAGTCTCTGCTGGTGCTGCTGTTTGGAGACGACCTTGGGAAGGGGAGCCTTGCTGGAAACAAACTGTAAGGGCTTATAGCCCACTTGGAGTTCACCTTCTGCTTCCCACGTATCTAGGTGCGATGAACTCTAGCTTCCTGAGCTGCTGCCACGCTCTCCCTGCCATTACAGACATCTAACTTTCTAGCCTTCAATTGCTCATTCATGTTGTTCACAGGGGTATTACAACATATAAGTCAATCACTTTAAAATGTGAAAAAAATACAAATGACAGAAAAGAGAAAATATAAGTAACATAATATGCTCAGTGAAAAATCAAAATGCAAAAGAGTGGAAGATAAGAGAACAATGAAAATATAAAACATAAATATAACAGACACTGCTGTAAATCATCAATTATTTGAATGTCAATAGTATAAATGCATAAATTAAAGGACATAATGAGAATAGCGGAGAAACAAGACAATTACACACTGACTATAGAAATTCACTTTAGGAAGAAGGTATTACAGATTAAAAGTGAATGGATGCTGGGACTATGTGCAGTTACACATACAGATATCTCTGCATTCAGGAGACAGGCAAGAAGAAAGAGTTCCAGGCTAGTTCTTGAATCAAAAAGGAGGGAAAAGTAAATACATACAGAAGATTTATCATTCTAAGATGAGTCAAGAAAATAATCACTAATTTTGGATAGAGTGGACTTTACAGCAAGCTAAATGATGGAGACTAAAGGGGTTATCACAAAACAACAAAGGAGTCAATCCTCGAGAAGATAAACAGTCTATGTATATATCTAATACTAATTCATTACAATAAGATGTAACAATCTATGTGTATCTAATACTAATTCAGTACAATAAGATGTAACAATCTATGTGTATCTAATACTAATTCAGTACAATAAGATGTAACAACCTTTGTATATCTAACACTAATTCAGTACAATAAGATGTATCAATCTATGTATATCTAACACTAATTCAGTACAGTAAGATGTATCAATCTATGTATATCTAACACTAATTCAGTACAATAAGATGTAACAATCTATGTATATCTAACACTAATTCAGTACAGTAAGATGTATCAATCTATGTATATCTAACACTAATTCAGTACAGTAAGATGTATCAATCTATGTATATCTAACACTAATTCAGTACAATAAGATGTAACAATCTATGTATATCTAACACTAATTCAGTACAATAAGATGTAACAATCTATGCATATGTCTAACACTCATTCAGCACAACACATACGGCGAAACTGACACAAAGAAGCAGGAGGACTGGAATCCACTTACTAGCTGGAGAACTTCCCTGCTTGACAGAAAATCAGTAAGGACAAACTGAAGTCCACAGCACCATCAATCGACTAGATATAACACTCTACAGAATACACGCTCCCCTCAAGCGCAAAGGACCCTGACCAAGACAGACCATGTAATGGGGCATAAATATGGGCCACGATAATATAAAACTGAACAAATTTACAAGAAAAGAAATTATATAGTGTTTGTTATTAAACAGAAATCAGTAACGGCAATTCTTGGAGATTAGACAGCACATTTCTACAAAATCCACGTGGGCTAGAGGTGAGCCCAGTGCTATCACTCAGTACCAGCTCTTGTCTAGGAGAGACCGGGTCCTGGATTCAACCTCCACAGTAAGCAAATAAATAATGAAACCTCAAGAGAAAACTTACTCAGGTGTGGTAGCATATGCCTGCAACTCTACACAAGGGAACTAGCCACCTTTCCATAGCCCATCATTTCATGTGCTAGCTCGGGAACTGCTAGGATCCTCCTTCCCTTTTACTTCTCTGGTGCTAAAGACCAAATCACAGGGCTTCACGGACGTAGGTAAACCATTCCAACAAAGAACTAAACCTAAACCCCAGACATTTCCTTCAAAATGAACGAGTAAAAAGCCCACCACTTCAAAGGGAAATAAATGACGTAAGCAGACTTTTCAAGCAAAAATTCATGTTTTTCACACACGCACGCACAGTCGAGTTCACCACAAGCTTAACAGCTTTCAATATTTAATAAACACTTTGCACTTTTCTACGTCACTATCTCTGTAAAACTAGATTTTATTTCCATCACAGTAAGATAAAAAATTTTATGAAGCCAAACTTTAGTGAGATCTGAAAAATGATGTCATTTTTCTCATCATTAATTTTTTTTACATCGAAGAGCTATCTCTTCAGAAAATTTATATATTGTCTTGATTATTTTGAAATGAAGATTTCTCCATTTCAATTTATTAACCTGTCTTAATTCCACATCACACAAAAGGGAATGATTTTATCAGTTTATGAAGTATGACTATGGAGACAATGTTGTAGAATATTTTTATGAGTAGGTAGATGACGAGATTACTTTAGTTCCGAGCCTATTAATTCAAAATATAAAAGTTTCATAGTAACTACTAGTGTGCAATCAGAGATCAATGGGGGGTTGGATAGAAAGCAAACAAGTAAGTGTGAAGGTGATCCCTAATTACCGCTCCGTAATGGGCAGCAGATGCACCTGCTTTCTTTTGAAACACGGTTCCATCATGTAGCCTTGGCTGGCCTGGATTGCTAAGTAGACCTCAAGCTCACAGAGATCGGCCTGCCTGTTTCCCAAGTGCCACCACGCCCACCTCTCTTTCTTTAGCACACTACCAAGGTTAAAGACCAGGCACTACATTTGTGGGGTAACTTCATTCCTCCATGTCCTGGTCATGAGGCAGCTTATGAGACTCTCAGCCATGACGCACTGCTTTGTTGTATACCCGAGAAAGCCACGTGGCCAACCTTCATGAACTGGAACCTCTCAAACCAGGCCAAACACACCTTCTTACCAATCCTGAGAGCACAGGCCTCTAACCCCAGGTCCCAGCCAAGTCAAGGGCAGCACGAGCACTTTAGCAGGACCCCGTATCAAAAACAAGGGTGCTGGAGAGATGGCTTGGCAGGTACAACATGGCTTATGTCCTAGCACCCACACGGCAGGTCGCAGCCCTTTGTAACTCCACTTCCGGCCTGAGGGCTCTCTAGGCATACACAGGGTGCACAAGTATAAATGTAAGCAAACACTCATATACGTAAAACACTGACTTAACATGTACTGCAAAAATAGCAAATGCAAAAAACAAAATACCATTTTCCTGTTCTAAGAGGTGACAACTCCAAGTATTTATTTGTTCCAGTAAAAAAGGTGACTAAAAGACGGCTGGAACCTTAAAATAGTGTTTTTCGGGTTTGGTTTTGAAAACTATCTTGTCTCACACTACACACTTGTTAGGCTGCCTTCCTCCCTGGCAAACACCTTTCTACTCAGAAGTTTCTCCACACACATGAACGAGCTCTCACACACACCTCACTGCCAAGTTGCCTCTTAGTAACCCGAAACTGAGATGTAACAATTCTAGTCATTCTGAGCTTTCCCTCACGCTCCAAACTGGCTAGTGAGTTACTGTATGGTGTAGGGGCGCCTTTATTAGGCAGAAATGGGCAAAACAGAGGAGTGCAGAGAAGCCAAGCCAAGTACAAACAGCCCCGCTATGTCAGACAGACATGGGAGAATCACGGAAGGGCTGACATGGGAAGTCTTCTCCTTTAATCTTAACCTAGTATGGTGTAGGCTGTTACCATCAAACAAAAGGTTTTCTGTGACTGATAAAGTGTTAGCCTAGGCAGCGCAGTGTCAAGGACAGCATCTCTTTTCATTGTGCACTGGTGTGAAGGTGTCAGGTCCCCTGGAGTCACGGACTACTGTGAGCTGCCATGTGGGTGCTGGGAACTGAACCCGGGTCCTCTAGAAGAGCTGAGCCACCTGTCCAGTCCCAGTTTCAGGATTCTTTAATATCAGAGTCTATGACTCCAGAGTAAAACCACCCTATATAAAAGTCGGGGAGGAAAGATCTAGAAACGCTCTTTACATCGGAAGCACGGGATTTGTAATTCCTTTTCTGTCTTGCTTTGTTCTCAGCACAAATGCAACCTTAAAACCTACGCTAGGACATTTTTAAATGTAATTTATTTGTAGCATGTGAAGGTAGAGAAGGGACTCAGCAATCCACAGGAGTAAGTCAGTGGCCTCGGGACCCTTTCCCACATTCAGGCTCCTGGCCTGACTTCCCTGGACGACAGACTACAAACTATAAAATGATATAACCCTTTTCTCCTCAAGTTACTTTTGGTCATGGTGTTTTATTACAGAACTGGAAACTCTAACTAAAGCAGCCCAATAGCAGTTATCATGGAAGGTCCTGGAATGAATACTCAGCACCAAAAAGAAGAAAAAAGCAAAAACCAAGATTTTTTTTAACGTGTTTTTTTCTTACAGTGCTGGAAGGGATGCAGCCCAGGCCCTGTAGATCCTGTAGATGCTACCCGAGCACTTTCCTAGTGAACCCATCCCCAACCCACAAGTAAGGAAATAATCTAACAACTGGGAAAAGAGGAAAAGGACAGCACGTATCTGAGTTAATGTGAAATTATCAAATTTAAGAACACTATTTATTAAAATGGAGTGGTGGTGCATGTCTGTAATACCAGTACTCAGAACACCAAGGCAGCTACAGCAAGCTCCAGGCCAGCCTGTGCTACGTACTGAGTCGCTGTTTCAAAAAATATTCAAAGCAGCAGTGACCATATGTCCAGAACTCAATTTTGAAAGATCCCACTCTATGATCAAACAAATAATAGTACAGAAAAATATTCTTTAGTCTAACATTCAAAAACGAAGATCAAGTTAACGTCATCTGTCATTAGACAGCTGTTTACTGTACACAACACAACCCCATCCCTCCACGTCTCTGGAGTGTTGCTGGTTGTCTCGACAAGCTCTTCCAGAATCAGCTTAGGGTTGGCAGGATGGCTGGGGGTAAGGGAGTTTCCTGCTGAGCCTGACAACACACGTGACGGAAGGGGACAGACTCCAGTAACTCATCTTCTGACCACCACAGGCATGCCCCTCCCCACAGTACAATTTGTAAAGAAATTTCAAAAAGAAGAATCAGATTAAATATGTTATATTACTGAACTGCTCGGGCACATTTATGCTTTTCCTATCTCTCTTCTAAATTTAAATATACTTTTATTGGCACAATACAGTATCTTCCATGTCCACTGACAACATTCTAAGAACTACTTAGACACTACATACACGTATCTTGGTCTTCCCAAGTATCATATCCTCAGCTTCTTTAGGTACCGTCAGTGTCCATTCTACACACGGTGCCTAGAACATGGTGGGCACTCATAGATCTAAGTTAGTATTTTCTTGTAGAACTAAGATTATGACAGAGACCACAGATGAAAAGGGCAAATCTATGACTACCTTTAGTGCCCACCAGGGTAGCCACTCACATCTGAAAAGAAGCTGTTACAGGAAATGCACCAAGACTAACAGGATCCCCGCCTCGCCCTCCAAAGCCACGGCTGCGTCTCCTGTCCACCACTGTCAGTAAGCACATAAATCTAAGAAAATGTAACCGCTGTGGAATAGGAAACATGATGAAAGAACTCAGCTCCTTTGAGGAAGAGTGGTGGCTCAGAACAGGTGCATCACTTCGCTTATCTTAGGACTTTTTCAATTCAAACCTAATCAAACCTTTTTTATTTTTTGAGACAGGTTTCTTTGTGTAGCTCCAGGTGATCTGGAACTCACACTGTAGCTCAGGCTGCCCTTGAACTCAGAGATCTGCCTGCCTCTGCCTTCCAAGGGCTGGAATTAAATTTGTAAGCCACCACCACCTGGAAAAAGGCCTTTTTTCTATGTAGTACTAAAAATCCAATTTTACAGTGGAAAACAAGTACTTTCAGATCAGTTACATTAGTATATTTATTCCAGAAAAGCAGAAATTAAGTACACGTTCTCTTCTATACTTTAGGTAAATAGTGAAATCATTCTAAACTTTTAATTGTCAGAGTGTGGTGATTTAATTTTGTAATTCCAGCACAGACGAGGCTGAGGTAGGACTGCTCCAAGTTTGAGGCCAGTTTAGACTAGACTACAAGCAAACAAAATTAGTTATTTCTCTCTTTATTAATTATATATATGAGACAAGGTCTCTCTACGTAGTCCTGGCTGCCCTGGAGCTCTCTATGTTGATCATGCTGGCATTGAGCTCTGAGATTCTCCCGTCTCTGCTTCCCAAGTGCTGGGATTAAAGGCGTGTGCTACCACTCCCAGCCTCAAAATTTTAATTTTTTCATCTTCAAAATTCCAGTCTGTAAGAGGCAAACTTATGATTTCTAAGAGGGTAAGAAGTATGCCCAACAGTACACCACAGATATGCAAGATTTCATTTATTTGATAAGAGCATGCAAGGATGAGAAATAACATTTCAGAAAGAAGAACCACAAACCACCAAGAAGAGAGGTAGTGGGAGACTCTAAAGAGGCTCTGGAAGGTCAAGCCTCTAAGCTAGGAAAGAGAGCTTTGGAGACAAAGCTCAGTAGTGTGTACCCTGAAGGCCCTTGCTTCAGTCCCTGGAGAGGAAGAGGAGAGGGGAAAGTGAAGAAAGGGGGAGGAAGGGTGAGAAGGAGAGGGGAGAAAATGAGGGTGGAGAGGTGATAAAAATGAATCATGCTTCCAGTGGGTCTTACAGAGACGTACTGAAAGAAACCATACAACCGGGAAGGAAGAGGTTAAATGTCTGTCTCCTGATTTTACTATGGTTCCCTTTAGTGTAAAGATGCCAATTTCGGGAAAGTGAGTATGATCTATGGGATGGACTGAATGCAAAAGAGACTAGAGGCAAGGAGACAGCAAGCGCAACTTTGTAATTACTTCCCGAACACCCACCGGCTCGCTCACCCAAGATCACAGCGACGTGGTCACCTAGATTTTATTAATTAAATTCAAAACCAGAAGTTTGAATTGGGTGTTTACTAAAAAGTACATTATTTACGGGGTGTGCCCCATCTAGATGAGCCTGGATATCTAGGTATTCTAAGCAGCACTCACAGAAACAGAGGACAGAATTATTCAGGTTTTTGCACAAGAAACTGCAAATAACAAAGCCACACTTAAAAAAAATTTAAAGGTTTTACTCCAGTCTAGCATCCTTTTTAAACTAGAGAAAAAATTACTGATCCATTTCCGTGAACGTCAGTCAGTGTGGACACATGTGAATGTAGGTGCCTGTGGAGTCCACAGGAGGGTCCTTGGGAACTAGATTTATTAGACAGTTGGGAGACAACAGGTGTGGTGCTGGGAACTGAACCTGGGTCATCTGTAAGAGCAGCATGAGCTCCCTCTCCACACATGTATGTGTGTACGCATGCCACAGTGCTCGAGTGGAGATCAGCTCTGTCCTTCCACCATGTGCACTCACGGGGTTGAGCACAGGTCCTGAGGTTAGCAGCCAAGAGCCTTTCCCCACAGAGCCATCTCCCTGACAATTCCGTATTCTCTCCCCGTGACTGCTCAAAGTACTACCACACTGTGTAACCTGGCAGTGCATAGGAGGGGGAAAATAGCTCTCATGGTAGTCTAAGACTATAATGGACTTTTTGAAGAATTCACCTGATAAATAAATCTTTGTCTTAATAGCAGTAAACCTGGCTACAATTTCTACCTGTTCAATGGGCAGCAATGCTTATCCTACAGACTATCAGTCCACACTGCAACATGAATGAAGGCATAGGGGAAGATCAAGAATGAAGTGCTGTCTCTAGTCTAGGAGGTGTTTCAGCTGAAGTTAGTCAGAAATGTAAATGTTTATAAGCTTAAGGAAATGAGTGGTATAGAAACATAAATGCGTTTAATGTATGAAAAATTAAATTTATCTGAATGTTAATGTCTATTTCATCTAAATTTCAAATACTGAAAAAAAGCCAGTTATATTCTAAAAGTATAATTACCTAGAAATCATCTAGGAAATTAACAGGTTAAGCAAATTTTTAGTGCACTGTATCAAAGATCTGGGAAATTAAAAGGTTCACCGCCACTTTTGGAATTTAAAATTTAAGTGTGTCTGGCTGAATACAGAGGATGGGCAAGAAAGCAATAATTAAATTAGTGACACTAAGCATTGAGATTAGCTCAATTTTAGGATATTTAATTATAATATTAAAATATTTCCTATCTCTGGTTTTCAAAAACCAGTTACATATACAAAATTCTTCAAGCTAACTCAAGATGCTATTTCACACTTGCAAAGACACAACAATCAGAAAGACACAGCAAAACTGGACACCACATATGTTCCATCAGTATGTGGGTGTTAGAAGAAACTCAACCAGCTCAACAATCCCGACAGTTCTCAGCTGAATATCTACAGAACTGAAAACATGCACCCACGCAGTCACCCACGCTCAGAGCAGCACTGCTATCCCAGTGGCCATAGAGGGACAGACCAAGGATTCAGTCATTAGAAAAAGTACTATCAGTCCACACTGCAACATGAATGAAGCCTGCAAACGTCAGCCTAGGGTAGCGGCAAACTGTAATCCCAGCCCTGGGAAGGAAGACTAAAGCCAGCCAGCGCCCAGCCAGCAAGGACCACACAGCAATATCCTAACTCGAAGAAACCAAATCACCAAAAACAGAACAAACCAGGTGAAACAAAACATTATGGGAAGACAGTCATAAAACAGACACTCCAATTCTATTTACACCGACTGTCCAGTCAGGTAAACCCCCGGAGACAGAAGGGGACTCCTGAAGGCTGTGACTAGGAGTGACCGCGAAATCGCTCTGTATTGATTGTGACGATGGCCGTCCAACTCTGTGGCTACACTAAAAACTATCAACTGCATACTCTGAATAAACTTAATGGTTGGCAATTCTATCGCTATAAAGCTACTGCTAACTTTAATAGAGTCTGAAGCCTAAGATCTCCGCACACCTTTATTCTCCTCCCTTTTCAAATACAAGCACCAAATCTCAAGGTTTCAGGGTTTTACCTACGTGTACTTAAAAGAAAATAAATGCATAGATAATAAATAGTAGGAAAACATTCTCTCTCAAAGCCTGGATCTTTTTGTAGATTCTACCATCTAGTTTCAAAACGTTAAAATATGTGGAAGAAAACTATACTTACATCTCACCTATCTTCTCTTTAAACTGTTTAATCTGGTCTCTTCCACACTCTAGTCCCAAACTGCTTTTTCTAGAGAGCAGAACCCCTCTCACCCAACGGAAAGGTGCTTTCCCAACCCTCCCCTACCAGTCCCACTAGCACTGTGATCTGAGTCTAGTGACAGCTCCTTTCTCACATCCTTCCCTTCCTGGGGTCCCCCCATTCTGACCACACCTTCCCAGGAACATTCCCAAACACGTCCCTAAAGCTGGCCACTCTTTATGCTTGTCTCAGTCAGCTTAGCACTCAATCTGCCGTCAACCTCTTCCTCAGACTCCTATGATTCCCACCTCCTTAAGCCCACCCTGGGAATAACAGTGAGCTCCCCATGCACACCGGACACTGCACAGGCATTTAGCATGTCCCAAACTAAATTCATCTTCTGCTCTGGAACTTTTCCTACGATCTTGTTTGATCAGTTCTACTTAATTCTTCTTTATCCACTGTACCAAATGGTACCTTATAGCTTGATTACATCCCCAGTTAGAAATCTTTGCGTTATAATACTATGTTCATACCTAGTAAATCATTGATTCATCTCTCTCTTCTTCCTCCACCCCCAGTCTAGTATTTAGGCCTAGTTTTGAACTCCAGGACCCTCAGCCTTCTGAGTGCTGGGACCACGAGTAGGTACCACCACACTAGGCTCGTCAATCCTCACCAAATCTGTTCAGATCAAGCCCTTCCTGCCAAGTAACTACCTTTCTTAAAACATTCCGCGGCCCTCCAGAGTCTATTTTCTCTGAGTGAGATAAGGCTCACAGAATCTCAGAGAGCAGGCTGAGGAGGTGTGGTGTGGGGGGAGAGGAAGGAAAGCCACAGGAATGCTAAGCTAGCACATTCGCTGTTCTCCGTAATCTCACTTTCCCTGTGGCTCTAAAAGGTATTTCAACCTACAGCCTTCCACATACACCCCAAACTGCAAAACTCATTATCATACTAAGATTTTTCTGGAGCATTTTTTGTTTCATTTTGTTAACTCAACTGCATGGTTTTCCAATGAGAATTTGTTGATGACAACTTGGTGCTACAATGTCAGAAGGCTGAATATGCCTGCAGGAGATGCAAGGGGAATCGTGTACAATCACCATTATGACCTTACAGAAAACATAAATATTAAATACAGTAAGATCCCTCATGAGGTGGTAACCTCTTCTCACAGCCCAAACCCTACCTATCTGTCTCAGACATCAGCTTTTGTCTGCACTATATACCGGCTCTCTAGTCCTCAGTGCATGGTTCAGTCAACTCCAGGGATGTTTATGGAGTAAAACCTGACTCTGGGGCTGGAGAGATGACGCAGACTCCATTAAGGGCACTGGGTGCTCCTCTGGGCATCAGGTATGCACACGGTACACTAGCATACACATAGGCAAAATACCCATACATATGAATAACTCAAATAAATAAAACTTTTAGAAAACCTGTCAAATACCAATGAACACCACCATCTCAGTCTAAAAGCTGAGAGTAAAGATGAAGTCCGGACCTGTCACCAGCTATTTAACAACATCAGCATGTCAGGACTCACGTGCCTGGCACCGTCTGCACGGTCTTGGTGCCCATGCAAGGCCAAGAACAAGCCAAACGACAGTGAATTCCTTCTTTCCTCTGTCCACCTTGCAGACAAGGTCTCACTCTTCATATAAACTAGGCTTGTCTGAAACCCCCAACCTTCCTGCCTCAGCTCCTGACTGCTAGGATCACTGCGTGCCTATTGAAGTAGAAATCTTTCTATCAGTAGTAATCAAGAAATTCACACCAGGTGTGATGGCAAGTATTTCTGGCACTTGAGTGGTGGGGGCTAGAGAATCCAGAGTTCAAGGTCAGCCTTTACGCAGGCAGCAAGTTCAAAGCTTGTCTAGGTTCTGTGAGATCTAGACTCAAAAACACCAAGAAGAAACGAAAAGAATTCCATATCAAACAAGATACAATTTCTAAACCATTAAATAAAATCAAGATAATTACAATATATATGCACGTAAACCTTACTGGCACGTCTTTTTAAAGTTGTAAATATGTATTCTCTGATCTAGTCCACTTCCTGTAAAGAGATATTAGGCAATAAACAATGTAGAGGCTTTATTCATGTTAAAGCATTTAATAGAAATTACAACAGACTAAACATCCGGCTACGAGCAATTGGTAAACCATAGTCACAGTGTGACAGAGTCACTTAAATTATTGCTAGAAAGTAGCTGTAATTAATAAGACACCAAAAATCTGAGTTTAAAAAACCCCAAAGACAAGAATATAACACAGGTATGGCAGGCTCATATCTTAATCTCATAATTAATATTGGGAGGCAGGGATCAGTTCAAGGGCAGCCTGGGTCACAGTGGGCTCAGTTCCCTGTCCCTCAAGGGAAAAAAAATTCCCCAACTACCTAAAAGGCCTGTGTACTTATTGTGACATAGACATTACAAACAAACACAGGGAGAATGATGGAAACAGTCACAGTATGAATGACCAATCCACTTTCCCAAGCACAAGCATCACCATTACTGATTACTACTGTTAATAGTATTCTAAAATTTCCAACATTGAAACTATATTGCTTTATAATGAAACAGCCGCTATAGTTGTCTCTTTTAAGATTCAGCTCTACAATGTTAAAATTTTAAGATGGAGTTTTTAATCCACATCAGGAGATAAGAATAACAAGTCAGAGTGTATCAGGATCATCTTTGGTTCTCTTTCCGGAACAGAAGACAGTTCCTTTCCAGCCTTCTAGTTCAGGGGAAAAAGAGAGCCAACCGCCAAAAGTCTTAATTATAGCTGTTGCTTATCAAGTCAGGAAATAAAAAAAAAAAATCAAGCACTATAAAAGAATAGCTTTAGTCATCAAATCTCTAATGTAGAAATACCTAGCTATTGTAGAAGAATGGGAACAGATCTGGTCCTTGTGAAATGACACCGCCAACAGAAATCCCTGACTCACCTCCAAAGCAAGAAGCCCAAGGCTAAATCCCCTGTCTAGAAGTTCAAGGACTGGGCACCTGTCTGAGCAGCCTGCATTACCAAACAATGCTCCTTGACAGAGCTATCCAGAAACAGCCAAGGAGCAGCCAGGGACCACATGGCCCTTCCATAACCAAGGAAGGCTGAAACCATTATTTTTAAACAAATACATAAAGTAAGTTGTTTTCTTCTACTTTCCTACGGAGTGGTAAAAAGGGGACTCATCTAATTTCGTAAATGACATTCAAAAGAAACGAACACAAAAGTTCTTGATGGTAGGAAGGGAAAATTACACTTTAACCTTTATAGGTTAAAAGTCCCTTCCCCAAAACAGTACCTAAATAACAGAACATGTTTAAAATAAAAAGGATCTACACTTCTCAGTCTTCACCATCCACTAAATAAAACCTTGCTCCGACTTTCTATTTTTACACATCTGAGAGGTGGAAATCACAAAACTCCACAATGCCATCAACACTGTGCCAACTAACACTAAAGTCTTATTAGACAGAAATCTCTTTAAAATATGAAAACCTTCTGTACTATAAAAGTCACTTCGTCTGCACTTTTAAATAAAAACTCGCCAACGTTTTTCGGACCCACTCATTTTTGTAGACCTCAACCTTGTACGGCTCTTCGTAACCAAATTTCAGGCTGAGATGAGTATTATGAGAAGCGCACCTTGTCCGGGAGCACATTTTTTTCCCTAGCTCATTTCCCAGCCCCCGCTAAGGAGCGAAGGACTTCCCAAGTCCCATTTCCTTTTCCATTCCCCAGACCTCCAGGGTTTCCAACGCCCCAGTCTTGCGCAACATCCGTAGGAGCAGCAGCCGCAACCACGGCCTCGTAAGCCGGGAAACAACCCTTAGAGGGAACATTGTCCAGCAGAAAAATAAAAGGAGCAGGGAGGGGGCAATGTAGGAAGTCGGCTGCTGGTCTCACGCCTTCGGAATGGGCACCCCCCAATTACGTACCTAGAGCAATTTCACCTACTGGATTTTAACCCTCACCCCGACTCAAGCCTGCCTACACAAGCAGAGTGCGGAAAGGGGGGGTGGGGCGGCGGAAAAGGGGGGGACGGGAAGGTTATCTCCCAGTTCAGGGCTTCAGCCCGTAGAGTCGCCTCCACCCCACCAGGACTATTGTTCCCAAGTTCCCCACCCCCACCCCGGATAGGAAGTGATAGTCACATCCCCTCCGGCCCCGGCAATATCCCCTAGGGTCCCGAGAGAGCTTCCTCCACGATAACCCCCATCCACCCCGACACCCCCACCCCACCCCACCCCCGCCAAACCTAAAGTCACGCCGGCCTCGCAGACCGCCTTAACCCCGGGTCTCAGAAAAAGAAACCGGACGGGACCAACGGAGATCAGGTAGAGCACGAGATTCCGTACGGACAACCCTTTGGCAAGCGGTGATAATCACCGTGAACTCGGAGCCGACGTCGTCCCACCGTCCCCTCGGACCCAGGCCGGCAGCAGCAAAGGGACTCGGCGAGTGAACGCCAACACCGCCCTCGCTCCCCGCTCCGCCGGCCGCGGCCCGACAGCTCGCCCCGACCCTCCCCGGAGGGGCAGGCGGGGACGGCGGGCGTGGGCAGGCGAGCCCGCACCCCAGCCGCCGCTGCCGCCGCCCGGACGCCCGGCCGGGGAGACAATAGGGAGTCGCGGGCGGCGGGGCCGGAGCGGGCTGGGCCGGGCGGCCGCTCCCTCGGCTCCCGGGCGGCGGAGAACCGAGGCCACGGTGGGGCGGTGGCGACCTCGCCTCCCGCAAGCTCGCCGGCCGCGCTGGCCGCTGGGCGCGCGCCCCGCACACAAAGCGCTGGCGCAGCCCCGGCCCGGGCCGACTCGGGGAAGAGGCGAGGGGAGCTCCGGGGGGGCCGGCGACCGACACACGAGGGTAGCGGCGGCGGCGGCTCGGACGGACACTCACCATGAAGTCCCGGGCGAAGTTGTCCTCCCCATTGTGGTCCGGACTCTTCATGGCCTGCACCCGCTGGATGAACCTCCTCAGGATCTCCACTTGCTCCATCCTCCCGCCGCCTTCCCCCCGCCGGCCGCCCGCGCGCCGCAGCGCCCGCTCCGTCTTCCCCAGCTCGCTCCGGCCCGGCCCGCCCTCCCCGCCTCCCTCTCCGCCCGCCCGCCCGCTCGCCGCACCGAGGCGGCTGCGGCTGCGGCGGCACCGGCCGGGCTTCCCCGCGCAACTTGAAAGAGCAGCGCGGCTTCCCTCGGTCCCAGGCGAGCCGCGGGCTAGCGCCGGCCCCGGCCCCCAGCCGGCCCCATCCTCCTTCCCCGCCCTCCTCCGTCCGAGCCGCCGCCGCCTCAGGAACACGGCTCTCCGCTCGCCCTGCCCCCTTCCCGGTTCTTCCTTTTTTTTTCCCCCCCACCCCCCGCCCGCAGCCGCAGCCGCAGCCGCCTCTCCCCGCGGGCGCGCCCCCGCCGCCACCCAGACGCGCGGGCCCGAGCGGCGGCCCCGCCCCACGAGCGACGAACCAGACGCCGCCTCTCGCCTGCCGGGCCCGCCCCCCGCCCGCTCTGTGTGGCTGGGAGCCGCTTCCGGGGCGGGGCGTGTCCCTCCTGCGCTCTCTCTGCGGTGAGCTTGGCTTTCGGCTGGGCCGCCGGCGTCTGGGAGTGGGGCCGAGCCGACTGGGACGGACTGTAAACTTCAGACGGGACCTGCGCGTATCCCGTCTCCGCCCCCCGGGAGGGAAGGCGACTCCCAGAGTGCCTCAGCGCTCGCTCCCGCCGGCCGCTGGCCGGGACTCCCGAGACCTCGCCTGCCGGGAGTGCCTGGAGCCGGGTGGACAGAGGGATGCTGGGAATTGTAGTACAGTCGCAGCCACCTTCGCCACCCGTAGGCGCTCTCCTTACTAAACGCTTGGTGAAGGGCACCCCGGGCTTTGGCACTTCGGCTAGAAGAAGCCAATCTTTCTTGAATGGAAGGGCGTGCTCTTTGCAAATCCATTTAAACCCAGTGAGCGAGAGCTCGAAATTCAGAGAGCGTCCTTCACGCAACACATGCGACAGGAACCCTGTTTGCCAAGTGGAAGATAGTATTTCTTCCTACCTTTAAATCGGTACGGCTTCAGAACTGAATGGGAGACCTTCCTTCGTAGAATTGACTCTGACTCTTAACCAGAGAACATGCTGATGTGATATGTCCTTTGATAAATTAAGTGATTCGCCCCAAACCCAGCCCCACCCCCAGCGCGCGTTCGTGTAATGTCCAAACTAGAGCGCAGGTTCCTGCAGCACACGCTGCCTCTCGAAGGGACAAGAGTTTGTAGTGGTACTATTGCACAACTGAGGGATTGATCCATGGACTGACTTTGCTCACTTATATGCACAAACACGTTTTTTCACAGAGCTGGGTGCCAGGAAATTCGGTTAAGGTAGGAAATAGCAATGCAGGATCCATTTCCTGAACTAATGTTTGGCTGCACCGTGAAATTTTAGAAAGTTGAAGAGAACAAATGTGAGCGGCAATATACAATTACGTTTTAAAATAAAGTTACAGAAAATAATGTACCTAACTCATATCAACCCATTTCTCTGAGAGAACTGGTCTTGCAGATGTGTCGTTCCAAATATTTCTCTATACTTTTATATATGTGTACCGGTAAAGAGAGTTCTGCTTTGGCTTGACTTTTAGAACAGTCTTAGTAGGTAACCCAAGCTGGCCTGGTCCTCACCAGCCTCCTACCTCAGCCTTTCAAGAGCTGGGATTGCAGGTTACTGTCACACTGCCTGTCGACAGAAACAGTTTTGCTCTATATTAACCCCTTAGACGCCAGGTGTGGTAAGGCAGGCTTGTGATGCCTCCAGTCAGGAGGGGAAATAGGAAGATCCTGAGTCTGAGGCCAGTTGGGGCTCCCTGCTGATACCCTGTTTCATGAACTGAATCACTTCAAGGGGTGCTCTCATTTCTAAAATACGCTTTTGAAAAGAGTGTCTGTTGGAATTTAACCCGCTACAAAAGCTAGATTTCACTGAACGTAAGCAAAAGAATTCAGGCTTGAAGGCGGCAAAAATAGGTAGATGGCCAGGAACGCCTTCACTTGTATTTACTTTTATAGTTTGGTTTCTCTGAGGCAAGGTCTCACTCTGCAACCCACGCTGGTCTTGAACCCATGGCAGTCTTCCTGCCTCAGCCTCACGGGAGTGGGAGGTACAGACCTGGGCACTGTGACCACCTGCTTTTATGATACATTCAGAGAATGTAAAGCCAGTTAGTGATTGGTGAGCGCTGTACGGACTTGCTTTATATCAGAGCAGCTGGCAATCTGATGGGTAGCAGACAGAGTCTGATTTGGACTAGAGAAAAGTTTCTTTCTTCTACATGAGAAAGTCTGTGCAATGCCCAAGGGTTTCTTGAGTTTACAGCAGTCACTTTTGGTTAATGAAAATCCAAGCGTCTCTGAAGGGCCCCGCTGTTTGGAAAGGCTTAGCTTTCCTTGATGATTAGCTAACTACTTCTTTTTAGCTTTTCTGTGGATTAGAAATTGTACAAAGTAATTTCATTATGATAGCTTCACACATACATGTCATATTTGCTCACATTCGTCCTCTCGTTGCCTCTTCTTGTCCTCCCTCCTTGTGTCCTTCTCCCAGGTTTCCCTCATCTAAACATATCTGGAAGGCCATCAAAGGGCTCAGAGTGTAAAGGTGCTTTCTGCAAGGCCTAATGACCTGTTCCCGAGAAGAAGAGAGGCTTCCTTAAGCTGACCTCCACACACCCACCCTGCCACACACAAATAAATAAATGTACAAATAAATCCAGAATGTCCTAAATATATTTGGGTCTTGTTTCAATCTCTCTCTCTCTCTCTCTCTCTCTTTCTCTCTCTCTCTCTCTGTGTGTGTGTGTGTGTGTGTGTGTGTGTGTGTGATGAAATCATGTTTCAGGAGGGCTTCTTTTCCTAAGAAGTGTGTGTGTGTGTGTGTGTGTGTGTGTGTGTGTGCACATGAGATGCATACAGGTGCCCTTAAAATCCACAAAAGGGAGCCGGGCGGTGGTGGCGCACGCCTTTAATCCCAGCACTCGGGAGGCAGAGGCAGGCGGATCTCTGTGAGTTCGAGACCAGCCTGGTCTACAAGAGCTAGTTCCAGGACAGGCTCCAAAGCTACAGAGAAACCCTGTCTCGAAAAAACCAAAAAAACAAAAAAAAAACAAAAAACAACAAAAAAAAATCCACAAAAGGGGTCAGATTGTCTGGATCAGGAGTTAACAGGTGGTTGTCAGTTGTCATGTGCCTGCTGAGGGTGCTAAAAGCTGAACTCGGGTGTCCTGAAAGAGCAACAAGTGTTCCTACTTGCTTGATGGAGGAAGGTCATTGGTTAAAAAAATAAAGAAACTGCTTGGCTGGCCCTCATAGGTTAGAACACAGGTGGGTGGAGAAAACAGAACAGAATGCTGGGAGGAAGAGGAAGTGAGCTCAGACTCGACAGCTCTGTATTTGGTTTCTGAGGCAAGGTCTCACTACATAACCAAAGCAAGCCTCAAACTTGCTATGTAGGCAAACTGGCCTAAATTCTGGTCCTCCTGCCTCAGTCTCCCAAAGACTGAGATTGTAAGTGTGCAACACTATGCCCACGGCCGTTTATCCTTTTTTATTCTGAATATTTTGCTATTGAAATGTATTGACTCTCAAAAAATAATGTTATTGCAAATGGCAGGAAGAATGTATTTTTTATGGAACATGTAAATAAAGAGTAAAGGAGGCAGGTCTTATTTGGGGATTTTTTTTTTTTTTTTTTTTGAGACAAGGTCTTACGTAGGCCAGGCAGGCCTTAAACTTGCAGATAAAGACAGTCATGAATTCCTGATCCTTCTGCCTCTGCCTCTGCCTCCCAAGTGCTGGGATTATAGCACACACGCCCATGCCCTGCTGTGTGTGTGTGCTTGCTTGCTGGCTTGTTTTTGTTTTATGGCAGATGGGAGGCTACAGGCAGTGTCATCATTTTCAGGGAAATTTAATGTCTCATCCACCCTCCGCTGTACTTCAGGGTTGGGGCACTTACTTCAGTCCTGTGGCTTGGTATGGGAGGGTGATCTCAGCCTGTTGCTTCTCATAGCAATCTAAACTTGGGAACCAAAACAGAAGTCACTAGAATAACGAGGGCAGGATGAGGACGTCTGCTGCCCAGAGGTAGGATTGGGTTCTGGTAGTTGAAGTCAAGAGGCGGGGCGGAGACAACGACGGAGAATTTGATTGGTAAAGAACGTGAAGCAGGCGTGCGGCAGTGTTAGGGTTAGGGCGCAGACCATGGGGTCGCCGCAGACCATGGGGTCGCCGCAGACCATGGGGTCGCCGCAGACCATGGGGTCGCCGCAGACCATGGGGTCGCCGCAGACCATGGGGTCGCCGCAGACCATGGGGTCGCCGCAGACCATGGGGTCGCCGCAGACCATGGGGTCGCCGCAGACCATGGGGTCGCCGCAGACCATGGGGTCGCCGCAGACCATGGGGTCGCCAGGGAGAGTCCCTGGAGCAGCCTGGCTTCTGATACTTTGGGGGATAGGTCTGGTTGGCTTTTACATAAATCACTTCAGAACGGGCAGCACTACAGACCACGGGCTCTGAAGTCAGAGACTGCTCTGCCCCTAATATGGGGCAGTCACTGAACCTCTGCGAGTCTCCCAGGAAAGCCCCCTGGTGGTCCCGAGCTGCTCCTCAGCATGGCTGTCCTCTTTAATACATCATGCTTGCACACAGAACACAAAACAGAAAACTAGTTAACCGTGGTGATTTCTACATTTTAAATTTCTTCTCTCCTGTCGTCTCTTTTAGCTTTTTTTCCTTTTCCTACTTCCTAGCCACCTACCCTGCAGGGAAATATGTGAAGAATTAGAAGGGAGCCGAATAACATGTTAAAAGGGATTGTACTTTTGTGGTCTCAGCAAGAAGAGGTTCTGAAGAGTTAGGGTTACGAGGTTTCAGGGTTTCTGTTTGTTCATGCACGTGTGGGCTCACTTGCAGAGATTTGAACTAGTGACTCCCCGTTCTCATAACAGCTGTGGCCATCACCATGATTGCAGCTGCTTTTGAGTTCTTTCTTCTTCTTCTTCTTCTTCTTCTTCTTCTTCTTCTTCTTCTTCTTCTTCTTCTTCTTCATCTCCTCCTCCTCCTCCTCCCCCCACTCCTCCTCTTCCTCCTCCTTTTTTAGATCTTGAGAAGCAATTTGGTATCGCAAGCTTCATTAGCAGAAGAAAAGCTAAATAAAACACAGGGAGTGAACATGATTAGCTCACTCACAACAGCCAGGAGACTCATGAACATGACACACAGATCCTGAGTTCCCAGCTTGTTCCACAAACCACTGAGGCACCACACTTACGCCTGCTAAAATTTACGTGACACCAAAGGTGAAGACTGAAACCATTCCTGAGATTCTGGTGCTGACCCCACATCGCATTCTGTGCCCCCCCCCCCCACCAGTCTGGTTGAAGCTGTATCCCAGATGGACTCCTAGCCGGGAATGTCCAGGGGAGTAGCTGCACAAGAGGGAGTCTTCTCTCCTTTATCCTTGCTATCCATTTACTCTTGCATTGCTCAGTCTCGTCCCAGCAAAACCGCTTGTTGGCCATTTTCTTAATTTGTGTAGTTTTTGTTGAAATTGTTTAATCCAATAAAAAGAAAACTGAGCTGAGGACACACACTTTTTAATGTCTTGGGGGCAGCAATGTTTACTAAAGAAAGGATTATTAAAACAAACTTGGAAAGGATAAAATTTGATAATCTGTATTCCTAAGACTTAATATTGACAACTTTTTTGTTTGTTTGTTTGTTTGTTTTTCGAGATAGGGTTTCTCTGTGGTTTTGGAGCCTGTCCTGGGACTAGCTCTTGTAGCCCAGGCTGGCCTAGAACTCACAGAGATCCGCCTGCCTCTGCCTCCCGAGTGCTGGGATTAAAGGCGTGCACCACCACTGCCTGGCAATATTGACAACTTTTAAACACATTAATCTCTGTTATCTCCATCTTTAAGAGTGCATTAGGATAGTAGCGGGGGGGGGGGGAGGTGGAAGGTAAGCGCCTATTGCTGAAGATAACTTGCGCTTCAGAAATAGACCCAGAGACCCCTGAACTGGAACAGACCTGAATGCCCCCTCCATAAGGACGAGCTCTCATGGAACCAGAAGATACCATGCAGACTCCCAAAGGAGGAAGGCTACCTACCCAGCTGTGAATGCTTATGAACGAGCTCAACGACCAGCATGGCATGCTAGCCCTGAGGGTGCAGAAGTGCCGTGCGTACCTTGGCAGTCACCAACAACACTCTCACTGGACTCAACAGAAGGGAAGCCCTGCCTGGCATGGGGAACCTTACTACTGAGTGCTAGTGAAGTCATGGTTGTCGGAGGAGAATCTACAGCCACTTTCCTAAACCAGCATAATCCCTGATAACGATCTCTAAACCTTTGTCCTCATTCACACCTAAGTGTGGTCTGCACTCCTCAAGTGAAACTTCTATTCACAATGGGTGGAGGCCACTACAGAAGACCACACCAATCAAAACACACAGTGGTAGAGCCCAGTCCCAGTGGTTATATTTATAAAACACTCCTGCACCCAAGGCTGGGGGAACATTGTAGAACACGGAGCCAAAAGATGGTAAGGGCCAGAGGATTAGGGAGTTTGTTGTGAGAGTGTGTGTGCCCTACTCATGTCAGAAGCTGCAGCCGTAAAGTCCCACCAATGTGTCTGTCCAAGCGTGAGTGGAATAGGGATGACACCAGGGAAGATGCCAAACAGGATGGGGCAAAGGCATCAACTCTACATAAAGACCTATAAGCAACCAAGGAAATCTGGGAAGGGTGTCTTTGGTTCTCCCAGGGAAAAGCACACCAATTCATTGTACACTGTCAAATGGTCAGCTCTGAAAGCATACATGTTAGTAACCTATGGTCTGAGCAAGTTATATTTAGGAATATATATGTACATATGTATGAAAACAATCAGTGAAGGAAGAGACCATGAATTTGAAGGCTAGTGGGAAGGGAAGAGAGAAATGTAATTATAATCTCTAAAATAAAAAAACAGGGAGGGGAGGGGGTACTGAGAGTTGACTCATCAGTTAAGAGCACTGACTGCTCTTCCAGAGGACCTGAGTTCAATTCCCAGCACCTGCATGGCAGCTAACTACATTCTAATTCCAGTTCCACGAGATCCACCGTCCTCTGAGGGTACCGGGTACAAAAGTGCTACATGCATGTATATGTAGGCAAAGTACCCATACACGTTAGAATACCAGCAGGGAAATCCAGTGGCTGACACTGACTCAAGGAAACTGCAGCCTGTTAACAAAGGCTACGTGTAGAGTAACACATACTTCAGGAGAATGCGGAGTCAGATCCACCCTTTCTAATTTTTTTCTATCTCATGTTTCCTGTGCCATTTAACACTCAAAGAAAGATAAAACATATACAAGTAACTTCAAAGTAAACGTCCTACCTAACGTCTGATTAGTGATGCTTTAACATGATTTCCCATGAGGGTTCTGCCCTGGAGTTGCTCATAATCTTATAGTTAGCCTCTCCCTCATTCACTATCAGTAACCCCAGCAAAACCCATTCTTTCTTTCTTTTTTTTTTTCTGGCAATCAGTGGACTGTGTGCTGTGAAGCTGACACCAGCAAACCAGAATCACAGCACATTTATTTGGACAGAAGGGCACTGCTACTCATGGTAGGGGTGGGTCTCTGTGGGGAGCGGTCTAAAGGTTCACTAATCCAAAGGATTCCAACCATAGCTCATAAGAGTATTCCCTCGGCATCACAGGGCAATGTGCTGCAGCAGGATTTCCCCAGCAACAGCTGCCCTTCAGGTCATAGGCATAGCGCACACAACATTTACAGCAAACGGCTGCGTTAAAACAGACTGCCTTGAGCTGTCTTTCGGACCTCAGTATATCCAGAAGCTCGGGACCAAGTTCATCGAATCTGCGTACAAGCACACGGCATCCATCATAGCACTCCAGAGGGACAGGGTATGTCTCTTCGGTTGGCTTGTTCAGCTTGGCTGTGTGGTGAAGCAGTTGCTTCAGGACGGGTAGAGACAGTTCATTCATGTACAAATTGATCTTGAAAAGCTGGGAGCATTGACTCAGGGCAGGCATCAAAGCACTAAATTGAGAATCCTTCAGCCGACATCCGGCAAGGTCACGGGTTCAGCAAACCCATTCTTTCACAAACTAGAGAACTGTTTCATCGGTCTGCTGTTTGTGTCCTTCCTGTGCAGAACAGGTGAATAGACATTTGTTCACGCGCCTAGGAAAAGTTACACCATCACTTCCTTCCTGAAAACTTCCTTCAGTTCAAATTAGATCGATATATAATTATCTGTGGTTTTATGTATGCATGTCTTGTGTTGTGTGTGGTGCAAGCAGGTGAGTGTATAGGAGTATACACATGTGGTGACCAGAGCAGAATGTAGAAGTCCTTTCTCTACGTTAGTCCCTTCAGACAGCATCTCTCACTGAACTTGCCTCTGAGATCTCAGCCAGTCTCTCCCCCTACCCAAATCCCAGTGCTGCAGCCGCGCCCCCTTGTATATAAGTGTCATGGGTTCAGACTCAAGTTCTCATGCCTACCAGCAAGACATCTTATCCACTGAAACATCTCCCTACCCTCAGTTCCTTAGTTAATCACTGTTTGTTTTTGTTGATTGAGACAGGGTTTCTCTTTGTAGCCTTACCTGTCCTGGATCTTGCTCCGTAGACCAGGCTGTCCTCGAACCCATAGAGATCTGCCTGCCTCTGCCTCCCAAGTGCTGAGATTTAAGGTGTGCGTTGCTGCTGCCACTACCGCCGCCACCACCACCACTACCGGCTTAGTTAACCATTGTTGAGTGAACAGGTCAGGGGTGTTTAGTGTATCTCGCAGTGTCTGCATGATGCTTTCAAAAGGAGACCACATCCCTACCCAGTGTTTGATCTGTCCTCACTCCTTGCCCCAAACTGATGTGGGAGTGATTTCTTTCTAATCTGTTGCTTTCATTGGTTAATTAATAAAGAAACTGCCTAGGCCCATTTGATAAACCAACCCTTAGGTGGGTGGAGTAAACAGAACAGAATGCTGGGAGAAAGAAGCTGAGTCAGGCAGTCGCCATGATTCTCACTCCCGACACAGCCGCAGGTTTAAGATCTTCCCTGGTAAGCCACCTTGTGGGCTACACAGATTATTAGAAATGGCTTAGGTCAATATGTAAGAGCTAGCCAATAAGAGGCTGAAACTAATGGGCCAGGCAATGTTTAAAAGAATACAGTTTCCATGTAATTATTTCAGGTAAAGCTAGCCGGGTGGCGGGACGCAGCCCAGCCCACCAATCTTATTACAACACCAAACTCTGACGGCCACTAATCTATATTCCTGTAAATTACTTGGACTCTGCATCTTGTATTACAGAATCATATACCATATGAGCTCCTATGTGGCTTCTTTCCTTAATATACTGTTGGCTTGTTAGTCATTTTCTTGTATGTAGAATGTTGAGAAGGGTATTGTCGCTATTATCATCATCATCATCATTGTTGTTGTTTTTGTTGTAAAATGCATGCTGTAGTTATAGTACTGAGGATGCTGAGGCAGGGAGATTGTTATAAGTTCAAGGTCAGTCCGTGCCACAATGCAGATTCTGACTCAAAAAAGTAAGAAACGTGTAATGTAAAGTTTAACAACCTTATGTTTAATTATTAAATATATAATTGTTATATATATGCTCATTGTTTGAGACAAATCTCTAGACTTTCTTCATCCTGAAAATCTGAAATCCAGCGTCAGCTTCTACATCGGCAAATATACCAATCATTATCAAGTTAGTTGTGTACATGTGAGTGTGCACGTGTGTGATTATAATCTCAAAAGAGTGAGAACTTGGATTCTTGCTCAGAAAGGGGTGCCAGCTGCTCACTGGAGAATGGCTGCCTTACGCACCGACCCAGCGTTTTCCCTCTCTAGACTACTCCTCCGGTTGACCCCAGCCAGCTCCTTCTTCAGTTATATTTCTCCTTTGCACACTTGCTCTGGCCTCCCTGCTGTTCCATGAAGCTCCTGTAATGGCCAGCATCTACAGTGTGTGTGTGTGTGTGTGTGTGTGTGTGTGTGTGTGTGAATTTAGCTTTTGACTCATATGACTGTGGCTTTCAAGAAAGCAAAACAAAGTATACAACCTGGAATCATGCCATACTCTCCTCCATGCAGTAAAAATTGATTGACTCATAACTGGCTCTTTAAAGGTCCCTTTGTATCCCTCTCCTCATTAAGAGGATTGGCAGCTCTAAGCTAGCGTTATTTATAAGCCACGCTGATGAGTGTCCTATTCATGGTGTAATTAGCTGACTCGTAAATTTACTTATCAATCATTTGCCTCCAGGCGTTAAAGGTAATATGTGGTGTCATTTCTAAGAGTAAAAAAAAAAAAACGGGGAAGCAGCGTTAATACGCATTGATCTGCGGTCATGCTATTCCCAAAACTTACTTACTATGTTTATCCTTGCCTACTCCCAGAACAAAAACGGGTCAGTGGTATAAGTGGGATTTTAGAACGTTGATCTGCATATTCACAAAGCCTAACTTGCTTGCCAGTAATCATGGGAGGTGATCACTTACTCATCTAGTCAATATTCATCAAGGATTGGTCAGCAAGTGTAGGGGCAAAAAAGGCTTATTGTTCTACCTTCAAGGAATGTATAACCTAATAGAAGCCCAGCAAGTAAACACCAAAGTGCAATAACATGTGATAATATCCAAATGGACAGTCTAGGGGGCTAGTGGACATGAGAGGGGGTCAGACACACAGGATGAAGTAAAGGTAAGAAGCCACAAGGCAAAACATAGATTAACATAGACGGGTTAATAGGAACTAATGGGGCAAGCCTAGGCTAAGGCCGAGCTTTCATAATTAATAAGAGGCCTGTATCAGCTGGCAGCCCAAAGAAAAATCTGACTACACAACATTAATATAGGTAATAATAAATAATAATAACAGGTACTAGCACATGTGGTAGCCTGTTCCGGCTGACTCTCCTGTCATTAGTAACGAGAAACATGATGTCAACACAAAGAGTAGGTTCTCTATGTGTGTGTGTGCTGCAAAACATACTACGTGCCTTAAATGTACACACTGTATTGATTATATGTTAATAAAGCTGAATAAAAAGCAAACAAAAAAATAAAAAGCATGAGGTTAAAGTAAGGAAGAGTGGGGACCGGAGGGACAGCACTCAAGGACAGCAGCTGCTTACTCTTCAGAGGACCCAGACTTGATTCCCTGCACCCACACAGTGGTTCACAACGGTGTGTAACTCCAGTTCCAGAGACTACGGTGTCCTCTTCCGGAGTCCTCTGGCACAGACACATATTCAGGCAAAATGCCCCTATGCATCAAAATAAATATATAAGCAAAAATTTTAAGAGCTCAGGAAGTATGGGGCAACTCAACACTAAGAGTAACAAGATGAGAAGCTGCCTGGAACGTGGCTTTGGGGAAGACTGAGTCTGAACGTGTTAGGGTGGCGTGATTAACAGAGGCTGCGCAGATGAAGTTCCGGGACATACGCTATTCTGAACTGCCGGTAACCGCTGAAGTGAGTGTCCTTCAGTCGTGGAAAGCAGTGCAGAGGGAGATGAGAACAGGCAAGAACAGAATGTCAGAAGATGCCCTCTGAAAGGAGTCAGCAAAGGCCGGTATTGTCAGGAAATTCTTAGGAAAGAACGAGAGATCAACTATGTCTTCCGAGTCAGGGTCTCACTGGACCGTCCAGATTCATTTAGGAGGCTAGCATCATTCTGTCTCTGGTCCAGAAACAAAACCTGAGCCCTTTGTCCTGGAACCACAGGGCCATTAAAGCTTCCCATCCATTGTTGGCAGCCTTGGGTATTGTGTCTCTGGCTTGAGGAAACCCTTCTCTGTGTTTATGCCTATAAAACTTTTCAGTCTTTTTAATAAACATCAGAAAATTTGAAGACTTACTGACTTTTTTTTTTTATGTTACAATCACTACTAAGATGGTGGACACACGTGACAGGATCTCCTTAAAGTCATGGAGATGTAGAAGGAAGGAAAATATTACTACTTTACTAGAATTATCAATGTGTACTGAGAGCTTACTGTGGTCATTGGGCATAAAAGTTACTGTGTCTCATTTGAATTCCCTTAATAAAAGGTTACTCTTAATGAAGATGCTACCATTAAATGGACATATTAAAAAAGAATGTGCATATATAAGCAAATATGTCTCAATTCCAGCTAATCAATTTATTGGTATTTTCTCAGTCTTAGTTAATCATGTCAAACTCTGTCTCTCATAAGAAATATCTATGGGATTTATATCTAAAAAATAGGAATTATCTAAAAGATGGGAAACAGGAACAATGGGTACTCTTCAAACTGTAAAAATCTCTACCCGGTAAAGCCAGCTTGGTAACCTGTCTAGGGCCTAACACACCCTAAAACACAGAGTAATTTTAAGAAAAAAAAAAAACCATATGGTAACAATGTCTCTCTGCCATTCCACGTGTTAGTGTAGTGAAAACTTTTATAATTGGGTGTGGTAGTGAATCCCTTAATCCCAGCAATGGGGGGGAGAGGGTGCCGGGCAGAGGCAGGCGGATCATTGTGCATGTGAGGCCAGCCTGGTTGGTCTACATAGCAGTTTTTAGTCCAGTCGGAGCTAAACAGAGGGACCTTGACTCAGATGTTTTTAATTTTCCCATTTATTCATCTGCAGGGGCAGGTTTGGGTGCTGTCTGTGTGCAGAGCTTACAGCACAGATCTCTGGGTCAGTCCTCAGCCTCTAGAGGGTGGGTCCTGGGGTGGTGTTCAGGTCGTCAGACTTGGTGGTGAGCACCTTTCTTGCTGGTCCGTCTCACCAGCTCTAAAAGTGAGTGAGTGTGGGCTCACACATTCACAGCGCAGGCAAGAGGTTGACTTCGTAGGTCTCCCTCTAACTCTCCCAGTTTTGAGGAAGGACCTCTCTTGCTAAATCCCTGCAGGGCTCATCATATTGGCTGGACCAACCGGCTAGCTCCCGGGATCTTCCGGTCCCTGCCCCACTGAACACTTAGACTACACCACACTTGGATGTGGATGCTGGGGATTTGAACTCAGGTCCTTGGGCTTGTACAGCTACGACTTTACCCACGGAGTCACATTTCTTGTGCTGCAGGTTTTCAAATGCTTTCTAAACCTGCTCCACCCTGCACAGGCTCTTGCTGCCCAGTCCAAAATGGCCTCAGACTAGCTCTGCAGCCCAGATAGGTCTTGAACTCAGGATTACCCTGTCTCTCAATCTGGTTTATTCTGGAAATAATTGTCTAGATCTTTCACAGAACTTTAAAAATATGACCTACCAAAAATATCTGGTAAGGTGCCCTGTCAATTGTAAAGATGGACACTGCACATTTTCTTCCGGGAGTTTAATTCTTAGTGGAAGAAATAAACCACATTCATAACAATGATCATGAGATAAATTACCACATGGTGTCAAATAAAAGTTCTGGAGATATGTATATATTTTCACATACAGTACAACAGACACTACAAGGAGATGATGTATTTTTCAAAGAGGTCAGAATGGTGTTTTGTTGATAAAGTGAACTTGAGCAATTTGTAAATATGCTGGTTAGTTTTTGCCGGTGACACAAACCTAGACGTATCAGGGAAGAGGGACTCTCATTTTAGGGATTGTTTCCATTAGATTGTCC
This sequence comes from Microtus oregoni, assembly GCF_018167655.1. Lineage (NCBI taxonomy): Eukaryota > Metazoa > Chordata > Mammalia > Rodentia > Cricetidae > Microtus > Microtus oregoni. The sequence continues at coordinate 6,123,981 of NW_024543077.1, read as the reverse complement.
TGTAGGCAGTCTTTGGGCATTTTCTTCATTAATGACTGATGTGGGAGGGTCCAGCCCACCGTGGGTAGCCACACCCCAAGCAGGTCATCCTGGGTGCTATGAAAAATCAAGCTTATCTGGGTTAAGGGTACACGCCTCTGGTCCCAGCACTCGGGAGGTGGAGGCAGGTGGATCTCTGGGAGTTCAAAGCAAGCCTAATCTACAAACCCGAGCCCTAGCTTGAGACTGGATCTCAAACAAACTGAAAGCAAGCTGAACAGAGTCATGGGGAAGCCAGTGAGCCAATTTCCTCCACAGCCCCAGCTTCAGTTCCTGCAGCCAAGTTCCTGTCAACTGGAAGAGGAAATTAACCCTTTCCTCCCTAAGTAGCCTTGGGTCATGATGTTTATCGTACCAACGGAAAGCAAACTAGAACAACCTACATATAAGACCTACAAATGTTGTAGGCTTTGCTAGTATAAGGCCAAATGTGCCCAAAGCCATGAATTATACTTTGAAGTTATAAATAATTGGTTTTTAGCATTACAGTTCTTACAACTTAATATAACAGAAATATGCGTTGCCAAAAAAGCAAGCAAAAATAGAACTATGTTTTAGTATTATAAAATAAATATTTTGACTAATCATGGTATGTTAGGTGACTCGAACCAAACTCTCTAAAAATAACTTAAAATGCTGGCAAACATGTAAAGACATAGTTTAAAAGCCTTGGGGAGAAGGGAAAAGAAACCCAGAAGAGTTAGCAGAGAAACCATTTGCTAAAGACATGCGCTGACCTCCAGCAAATCACAGCTTTCACTTTGACTACAAGGGCACAGAGCCCCTGGTCGTCACCACCGGAGACTAGCAAGCAGTCTGTGCTAGGACAGCAAGCTGAATCTCTGGGAGAATACAGCGCGAGACAAGGACGAACAGGTGCTCAGTGCCACGGTTTGGGCCAGCATTAGCTAGGTGGCTGAAGATGACGTCAGGATTTAACTGAATGAAGGTGCTCTATCTCCAAACAGTGGTACCCTAAGGCCCTGCTGAGATGTAAAAAAAAAAAAAAAAAAAAGTAGAAACCCTTTCTGGAGGAGGAACAATGCCTTTCGGTAATTCCCCACAATGCCTGGAGATAACACATGTAACGCTGTGCAAACTGCAGAGTGGCCATACCTCCCTCCTCTGCTTTGTATGGCTTCTTATCCATCACGTTGTCGCTGTACTTCATCCCTCAGAGAGTGTCCTAAAATACCTGACGGAAGAATCACTTCTGTCTTCTAATCCAGAGAGGAGCCTTACTTCCTTTGATGCCCCTCCCTTGGAATTACCTAACAGACAAAACTTTCTGTAGTGGTTTGAATGTAAATGATCCCCATAGGCCCGTTGGGAGTGGCACCATTAGGAGTGGGCCTTGTTGGAGTGGGTGTGGCCTTGTTGGAGTAGGTGTGGCCTTGTTGGAGTAGGTGTGGCCTTGTTGGAGTAGGTGTGGCCTTGTTGGAGGAGGTGTGGGTTTGTTGGAGTAGGTGTGGCTTTGTTGGAGGAGGTGTGGCTTTGTTGGAGTGGGTGTGGCCTTGTTGGAGTATGTGTGGCTTTGTTAAAGGAGGTGTGGCTTTGTTGGAGTAGGTGTGACCTTGTTGGAGGAAGTGTGTCCCTAGGGGTGGTCTTGAGGTTTCAGAAACTCAAGCCAGGCCCAGTGTCACTCTCTCTTCCTGCTGCCTGCTGATCTAGATGTAGAAAGAAGTCTTAGCTACCTCTCCAGCACGGTCTGCCTGCATGCCTGCATGTCTACATGCTTCCCGCCATGATAATAATGGACTAAACCTGTGAACTGTAAGCCAGTCCCAAGTCAATGTTTTTCTATATAAGAATTGCTATGGCCATGGTGTCTCTTTATAGCAACAAATCTCTAGGACAGCTATAGTGTATCCTTTCTAATCTGACCTTCAGTGGAGATACCCACCATTCCCCGGTCAGTGATCTGCTGGTTACAGCAAATGATAAACCCAGCTTGCTCAAGTTGCTGCTTAGTTCTTAAGTGGCTTCCTGAAGGGCATTGCTGGTAAAGTTACTGATAGGGGCAAGAGTTGCTAAAAAGTCATCTCCGCCTGAAATCATCATGTGTTCAGTGAACACTGGATTCTATTGTCACAGAAGAGAAGGAATAGGATCAACTGATCATCTTCTCCCTAATCTAAAAAGCAAGGAAAGCTAAGAGGCTCTTACATGCCACTATCTAAAACAAATGTGTGCTGAGAGGCAAGCACAAGCTTAGAGAATCAAAAAGCTGTGTAATTAGCCGGCAGTCAAAGACGCCAGGCTGTGGGCACAAGCCAGCCAGGCTGTAGGCACAAGCCTATTCAGAAGAAGAGCAAGCTGTCCCAGGTGAGAACAGCATAGGCTCAACAAAGGCCTGCAGATGGCTTACAAAAGAGAAATCAGGTGAATCAAAGCCAGCTTCAAAGAGCATGCTGTAGAATAAGACATCCTTTGTACAGTCCACACCGACCAGAGCCAACAGAACGACCATTGATGGCAAGAGCGGAGTGTTGCTAACTCTGAAGACTGAGTAAGGAAAAAGGGAGGGTCTGCTTCTTCCCAGGGAGAACGCCATCGCCAGCTCGCCAAGGAGGCAGTGTCTCACCTCTGAAGAAGAAAGGGAACAATAGGTGGATGGGTTTATAGCTTTCCTCCACCCCTTGCATTTGATGTACTCAAGGTTATTATTATCATTTTTTACAGCGCTCCCAGGAGCTGGGTGGAGAGATGGCTCTGCAGTTATTGTCACTGGTCTTCCAAAGGACAGAGTTCAGTTCCCAGCGCCCTCATCAGGTGACTCACAACTGCCTGTAACTCCAGTTCCAGAGATCCAATTTCCTCTTCCAGCTGCCGGCACCTGTACCAAGGATGCATACCACAATACATGAATAGTTAAAAATAATTAAAAATAAATCTTTAGAGAATGCTTAAAATGTGATGAGATTTAAAATAAATAATTAGAAAAAAAGATATAATTGCAGCTGAAGCTTCATGGGAGAGAGTGTTTGCTTAGCATGTCAGAGGCTGTGGATTCAATCTCTACCAGAAATTAAATGATAGATATATAAAAATAGACAATTGCACAGGTGTCAAGATTTCATGTTGAGAAGTTATTTTTGTTGTCTTGGACCACCTTTTTTTTATATATATTTCTAGTTGTAATAGGTAAGTATATTTGATTAAAAAACGATAAGAAACATTACTGGGTTCATTACTAAGCAATAAACAGTAAAAAGTTATGACAATAAATAGTATCTGGTCTCTCCCTCCTTCCCCCCCCTTCCCTCACCCTCTGTCCCCTTCTCTCCAGGGTCTCATGTGGCCTAGACTGGCCTCAAACTTGCTATGTAATAGAGGGTGACTAAGCATTAGGATTCCAACTATGTATCTTTAGGTCTGGCTTTGGTCTGTTTCTTGAAAAATATTATTATAGCAGGATTATGTGACCTAATAAATTTATTTCTTGATTTGTGATTTTTGTGGACCAAAGTGAGGCAGAAGTGATGAAAACGTGGCAAGAGGAATAGACAACTAGGAATTGATGAAAACGTGGCAGGAGCAATAGACAACTAGGAAGTGATGAAAACGTGGCAGGAGCAATAGACAACTAGGAAGTGGTGAAAACGTGGCAGGAGCAATAGACAACTAGGAAGTGGTGAAAACGTGGCAGGAGCAATAGACAAATAAGAAGAGATGAAAATGTGGCAGGAACAAGAGACAAATAGGGAGAGATGAAAATGTGGCAGGAGCAATAGGCAGACGTGACAGGAGAAATAGACAAATAGGAAGGGATGAAAACGTGGCAGGAGCAATAGACAGACGTGACAGGAGCAATAGACAAATAGGAAGGGATGAAAACGTGGCAGGAGCAATAGACAAATATGAAGAGAACATTACATTGGTCTGTCACTAAACGCAATGTTAAATGGCTGGTTCTATAGCTTTATAAATCATAGTAGCCAATATGTTTTTATTCTTTATACTAATGTATGTTATTTCATACAACTGAACAACTCAGTTGTTGTGGAATATTAGTTGAAGATGTGCTACATTCGTTTATGTTTGGAATATTTGTTTAATGATGCAAAGATGCGCTACATTCTTTTATGTTGTATTTTTTAACTTTGTGACGTGGTGTCACTTTGCCTGCCTAAAACACCTGATTGTTCTAATAAAGAACTGAATGTCCGATAGCTAGACAGGAGAGAGGACTGAGGGGCTGCCAGGCAGAGAGAATAAATTGGAGAAGAGAGAAAGGGGAAGAGCGAGAAAAGGAGGAGAAGAGGATGCACGGGGCCAGGGACCCAGCCACAGTCAGACACAGAGTTAGAAGGAAAGAGATAAGGAGCTGAAGAGATAGCTCAGAGGTTAAGAGCGGTGACTACTTTTCCAGGGGTCCTGAGTTCAGTTCCCAGCAACCACATGGTGGCTCACAGCCTCCTGTAATGAGATCTGGTGCCATCTTCAGGCCTGCAGGAAGAACACTGTATACATAATAAATAAATCATCTAAAAGAAATAAAAGAAGGAAAGAGAGGTATATAGAACAGAGAAAGATAAAAGCCCCACGACAAAAGGCAGATGGGATAATTTAAGTTAAGAAAAGCTGGTCCCCAAAGAGCAAAGAGTGAAAAACCACTAACAACACTCAGTGATTAAGTTTGCATTCATTTTAATTTGTGGATATCAGAGTCACACAGTCAGAAGTGTCACAGTTGAAATTTAAATACAGCCTTGTATATTTGAGAATTTGAATTTCCTTCTCTGACTCCTACTCCCTGCTTCTGGCTCTTGTTCTTTCTGCCAGGCACCAAACCCGGGGTTTTGAGCCTGCTAGGCAATTGCTCTGCCGTTGAGCTACATCTACAGTGCTTGGTTTTCTGAGAAAGGCCTTCTATGTATTCTGGATGGATTTGAACTTGAGATCCTTCCTCTTCCCTATCCTGAGTGCTGGAAATATAGCCGTGCACTATCTCACTTGGCTTAGAATCTGAATCTTTAAGAAGATTTATTATTGTTAGTTTAAAACCACGTGTGATGGGCGGTATGTGCATAGGTATGGCTTGACCATGGAGACCAGTAGGGACTGTCAGACTTCCCTGAGCTGGAGTTAGAGGAATAACTAACTCAGTTGCGAATAACCTGACATGGGCGTTAGGAATTGAACTGAGGTCCTCTGCAAGAACAGCTTGTGTGCTTTTAACTGCTGAACTCAAGAATCTAATACTGATAATAACAATATTCCAAAATATGCTGAAAATAAACATACATGCTGATGTAAGTAGGATAAAATAACCAGTGTTTTGAGGTAACTCATGTTATATGCCTGTAACTGGGTTCTAACGTCTTCATCGGGGGAGGGGGTGAGAAGGCGCAATGCCAACATCTCAGACACTGGGAGCCAGGTAAAAGGCATAGCAGACTCGTTTATCTATTAACAATGGGGGGGGGGGGTGGACTTATATACCCTCCCAGCACCCAGCTTTGGAGCTTGTCCAAGAACTCACTCTGTAGACCAGGCTGGCTTCGAATTCACAGAGATCAGCCTGCCTCTGCCTCCCGAGTGCTGGGATTAAAGGCGTGCGCCACCACCGCCTAGTTCCTGCATGTTGCCCTCCGACCTCGGCACATATACCTGTGCACACTCAGGTGCACACACTTGACCCCACCACCCACTCTAGGGAAATAAATAGGTTGACAAATGTTAAGATATTTTTAATGTATGTTTGTTACCATAACCAAATACTTAACAGGAACATGAAAAGGGGGAAAGAACTAGTGTTTGATTCATGGTTTCAGGGGTTCAGTCCATTGTTGGCTGGTACTATGTACTCAGGAAGAACTCAGGTGGTGGGAGAGGCCCTTCTTGAAATATCTTTCAAGATATTTCAAACAGAGAAGTCTGATTCAGGAAGGGGCCAGAGCAAGGCATATCCCCAAGGACAGCCCTGATGGCCAAAGGTCCCAACTCCACTATTCACGACCTCCCCCAAATCATCATATTGTGAACCCATCAAGAGATTCATCTTGATTAGGTCAGAGCCCTCTTGATCTAATTGTCTTTGGACAAGTCCACTGTAGGCTCACAGCAAGGCTTGCTTCATTATTCCCATAGGTGTTCATTCAGTCAAGCCGAAAACCAGGATCAACCATCACGGCTGGTGGTTCTGGATCTGGGTGTAAGCGTTTGAAGGCTTGCCCGAAGGTGGAGGACTAGCCGTGAGATGTCTCCCTCACGTGCGTGTTGGCTTCTTTCTGTGTCTTGACTAGAGCATTAAGTTCCTTACTTGTCCTTTCCTTTGGGGCCTTGAGACAGCAGCTTGTTTTTCCACATCGCGTGGTCCAAGAGGGTCCAAGTGTTAGGATGTGGTGCTTGCTGTGATCCAAGCTCATGCTCTGTTGCTGTGCTTTTTTTCTGTTTTCACAAGCAAGTCTCTAAGTCCGGATCATGCTGAGGAAGGGGAACTGGTCTCCAAAGTTAAAGGATTATTATCAAAACATGGGTATTGTTACCATCATATTACTTGTCTTGCAATGAAGTACAAATTGGGAAATTTGTGCCCCATAGGTCTTGTTTTATAAAGGTACAAAACAAACCAAGTGTGATCTAATTGCAATGCCATAAGATGTCTAAATGCTTCTCACATGGTCATTTCAACATATGCGTTTGACATGATTCTAAGAATGTAATTCAAGCGGATTTCTGTGAAGATACAAGGACTGGAGAACAGTTTTGCAATTTGAGGAGGCGGGTGATAAGAACAAGGACTTGGTGCTTGTTTTCCGAGTATCCCATTTGGTAAGCAGTGGCAGAACTGTGAACACATTTTAAAGAGCACAGACCTGAGATCTCATTTTCATTCATGTAGCTGGTATTGATTGGCTTAAATACATGCACACCGGTTTCATATGTGACTATTCATCACGGAATAGAGAGCCCATGAGTAATAATAGATAATGTCCCTGTCTACTTGACCTGGCCAAATTCTAACGCAAAAACCAACAACAAAATTTCCAGCTTCTTTTTTCCTTTCATGGGAATTTGTGTGTGATGTTAATGTGGGGTGGCTGAGGGGCTCCCCAAAAGCAGGACAAAGGACAAGGTCTGCTTTATTGTGGCTCTCTAAAGAAGAGAACACAAAGCATCATGGTGGACAGTTCCACAGGATTTGAATGTCCTGAAACCCCAACCATAGCCTCTCGTTCATGAGCAAACAGGTAGACACCTTGGCTGACAAAGAAAAAACAGTCAAGATAGCAAGAACATGAAGAGGTGGCTCCAGAGGGAATTGGGCAGCTTCCCCATAGTCCAAGACCCAAGACCTAACTTTGTAGTCCATCTGCAACCTGGTCAGTGTGGCGGACACAGAAGTGTGTGATGGACATGGAGGAGTTGATGGGCATGGAGGAGTATGTTAGACATGGAGGAGTATGTTAGACATGGAGGAGTGTGGCGGCCACGGAGGAGTGTGGGGGACACGGAGGAGTGTGACGGACACGGAGGAGTGTGACGGACACGGAGGAGTGTGACGGCCACGGAGGAGTGTGACGGCCACGGAGGAGTGTGGAGGCCACGGAGGAGTGTGACGGACACGGAGGAGTGTGACGGCCACGGAGGAGTGTGACGGACACGGAGGAGTGTGACGGCCACGGAGGAGTGTGGGGGACACGGAGGAGTGTGGGGGACACGGAGGAGTGTGACGGACACGGAGGAGTGTGGCGGCCACGGAGGAGTGTGACGGACACGGAGGAGTGTGACGGACACGGAGGAGTGTGACGGACACGGAGGAGTGTGGGGGACACGAAGGAGTGTGACGGATACGGAGGAGTGTGACGGCCACGGAGGAGTGTGGGGGACACAGAGGAGTGTGGCGGCCACGGAGGAGTGTGGTGGCCACGGAGGAGTGTGATGGACACGGAGGAGTGTGGGAGACACGGAGGAATATGATGGACGTGTGGAAGAGTGTGGCAGACATGGAAGCACACTCTTAAAGTTCAAAGAGAAGCTGGGTGGTGGTGGTGCACGCCTTTAATACCAGCACTCAGGAGGAAGAGGCAGATGGATCTTTGTGAGTTTGAGGCCAGCCTGGTCTACAGAGTGAGTTCCAGGACGTCCAGGGCTACACAGAGAAACTTTGTCTTGAAAAACCAAAAACGAAAATCCAAAAAGAAAAAAAAAACTTCAAAGAGGCATCATAGACTATGGCATAGAACAAAACACTTCATCTAACACCCCAGTTTTTCATAGAAGAAACTAAGGCACCTTAGTACTAATTTGCTTTCTGATGATAGTGAGGGATGTCACTGTTGGGTTAAATTAAATTAAATTCTTTGCTCAGTATGTTACAGACTTTTATATTTTTAAAAAGGACCCAAAGTTACAGACTTTTATATTTTTAAAAAGGAGCCAAAGAGCCGGGCGATGGTGGCGCACGCCTTTAATCCCAGCACTCGGGAGGCAGAGGCAGGCGGATCTCTGTGAGTTCGAGACCAGCCTGGTCTACAGAGCTAGTTCCAGGACAGGAACCAAAGCCACAGAGAAACCCTGTCTCGAAAAACCAAAAAAAAAAAAAAAAAAAAAAAAAAAAAAAAAAAGGAGCCAAAGGATGCTATGGTTATTTTTAGTGGTTTGTGGTAAGAAGGATGTTGCCGGCAGGGGAATCATCAATGTGTTTTTCTAAGCTCCCCATGTTTCTTCCAATGCCTCTCTCTCTCTCTCTCTCTCTCTCTCTCTCTGTGTGTGTGTGTGTGTGTGTGGTGTGTGTGTGTGTGTGTGAAAGGAAGCCAGAGGTTGATCTTAGATGTTTAATTTAATCACTGCCCATCTCAGTTTTTGAAGCAGGCTCTTTCACCGGACCCAAACCTGGAGCTTATTGTTTAGTAAGTCTGTCTAGCTACTGAGATCCATGATCTGACCCCGTCTCCCTAGTGCTGGGGTGATAGCTGTATGCTGCTGTGCCTGGATTTCTGTGTGGGTTCTTGTGACTCAAATTCAGGTCCACATGCTTTTGAAGCAAGCACTTTACCAACTGAACCATCTCCCCACCTCCTGCCCCAATTTCTTTTTTTTTTTTCATGATACAAATGATAAATTGTATTTATACAGTAAATAACATGTCAACAGTCAGCACAAATCCAAAACCAACCACCAGTCCTGGGGTTGAGAAAGAGATTGGTGACTTCTCTAGGGTGTTTGTCAGGAAAGGCATGGTGGCCTGTGTGTAACACACATGGTAGTGACCCGCGGCTTTGTGATCAGTGAAGCGGGTAACGGGGACATGCGCTGGATGGGCTGTGGGAGAAGGGAATTCAGTGGCTGTTGGGGTGGGGCCTCAGAAGGACTCTCATCTTCTGCAGCAGAATCACAGGCCCCTAATTCCCTTTTAAATGCTAATTAAATTGTTGAGAAAGATTAGAGGTGCATATTAGGAGATAAAGTTACCCCCAAACTAGCCTACTCTTTGCTCTTTCAGTTGGACAGACTTACTTTCTTTTTTTTTATATATTTATTTATTTATTTGTTATGTATACAATAGTCTGTATGTATGCCTGCAGGCCAGAAGAGAGCACCAGACCCCATTACAGATGGTTGTGAGCCACCATGTGGTTGCTGGGAATTGAACTCAGGACCTTTGGAAGAGCAGGCAATGCTCTTAACCACTGAGCCATCTCTCCAGCCCCAGACTTACTTTCTAAGGGGTAGAGAATTACAAGTCGAGATGGGTGGATCTGAAATCCCAAACGGCTTGGTTCTCCGTGTTTGTTTACCAAGTCTCTTGCAGAGTAAGAAGTGCCCTGAAATGGGATGCTGTCTGCTTTTGTTGTGGCTGATTTTCACAAGGACAGTCTCTTTGCCTCTCGTGCAGTCCAACCCTGTCCAGCCAGCGGCACCTCATCCGCAGGGCCGCTTTGTGTCTCCTTATGAGAGGTTTCCTTGCCCAGGATGGAACTCCTACAGATTCATTCCTTCTTTAATGTGTGTATGTATTTGGGGAGGGGCAGTGTTTGCTCATCTTTAAGCCGGGAAGTTCCATCTGCGTTTACCCTGTGTGATTTCTACTGACCCTCTGGTTCTACTACTATGGAATGGACAGAAACTGGCTCAGATGGCAATTTCCCCAGCTCTCCAGTAGATCATATTCAGTGGAGTGGCCGTAGCCTCAGGACATGCCAGAGTGCATAGCAGTGAAGTATAAAGCTCTCAGCGGATAAAGTCACTGCCTGTGGTGATATTTTGTTTGTGCTCTAACAGATAAAGCTTGCCTGAAGCTCAGAGGGCAGAGCTAGCCACTAGTTAACCATAGAGCTCTGGAGGTCTGTATGGCTGGGCAGGAATATACGGCAGGAGGAGACAGGGTTCATACCCTTTTTTTGCTGAGGATTTAGTAAGGTAAGAGTTGGCTGTGGCTTGCTCCTTTCTCTCTCTGATCTTTCAGCATTTTTCCTGATTGCTTGCTCTGGGTTTTTATTAGTAAGACCAATTAGAACTCATGCAAAAACTGCCAGAGTTCAGATACCTCATGAGAGCCAGGCAGATACAGCAGCTGCCTGTAATCCCAGCACTGGGGAGTCAGAGACAGGGAATTCATAGACAAGATAACTAGCTAGATCAGCTGGAATCGACAGGCTGTGTTCAGTAAGAGACCATTTGTTAACAAATAGAGAGAGATTGAGGAAGACACCAGCATCAACTTCTCTACACACAAATTCACACATATGCACACACGCACGCCCACGCACAATGTAAAAGGACTTACTATGTACTGTAAGGGACCATAGTCTCATTTTAATGTCTGTTTAAACTGGCTGCCTATGAAATCTCAGTACCTTCAAATTATTCTATCCCCCATCCACCAGAATGATTATTTATTAGATGTAAGGAATGGAACAAGAGATTATGTAATTAAATGTTTTCCAGTTTGTTTTGTTGGCTTTTCCTGGGTAGACATAAATAAATGTCTATATTTGGAGCACCAGTGACAGACCAAAGGAGTGATTCCTCCCAAGTCCAGTTTGGTGACCCAACGGGTTTATTGTTATTACTGGAGCATGGATAAGAGTTTGGTTATTTATGGGTGACCTTCAAATAGCTTGCATCACCAAAATATTGCACATAGCATGCTTGCTGACTTCCTCATAGCTGCAAAAATAGAAGCCACCTTCAGCTAACATTTGATCTCTATACATGCTGGCACTTCCCAAGACCAAGAGCATCTGGGTAGAATTACATACATCTGGGAGAGTAGGTCAGATGAAGGCCTAAGGATATTCCCCATCCCTCCCATGGGGGGCAGCAACAGGACTGATCTTGGGGGGCTTTCCTGTGGGTCATTGATTGCTCTGACGCAGGTGACCATGGCCAGGCTGTGCTCAGAGGACAGCTTTCCACAGCACATCTGACCCGAATGCTCGAAGCAGCTCTTTGTTCTCTTCCAGCGAGCATCATGGAATAAAATGCTCAGTATTGAAAGGCATTAGTACTCGGGTAATGTTACCTCCTTTCAGTGGATACAAAATTTAAAAGTAGTAACAGAACGCTTAGAAGGCTGTGTTGTTCGTGTTGATCTGTCGCTGCAGATTATGTCTGTTGTCTCAATGGCAAAATAATCTTTGATTTCGTGTGGATTTCTGTGGCTTGTATGGAAGATTTTTAGTCTGTTTTGTTAGTTCTGGAAGACAGAATATACTCAGAAGCTCAGATTCTTAAGTTGTCCTTGTAGATAAGATTATACATTCTTCAAAAGTTTTGGTTGCCTTTCCCCGGGACTTCCAATCAGTTTGTAAAATATGTACAAACAGGCATCTTCCAGGGTTTCTTTAAAATGAATATACTTTCAATGTAAAAAGGTAAACATAACTAAGACCAAACCAGTGGGCGAACAAAGGACGGTGGGTCTCATGGTAAATTTTACCTTGCTGATATGTAACAAAATTATACGTATTCCTGTTATGCTGCTTTTTAATGCATATTTAGGGTGGGACTTTCCCTAATCCTCTGTTCTTTCTATTCCTTTTTTTATACACTGCGTGTTGTATAAAGTATATCCTTGTGTTTCTTCCATGAGTGATTCTACTACAGGAATCTCACAAAGCATTTTCAGTTCTCATCCACTCATTTCGATCTTGTTGGAACTTTTCATTTTCATGAGGCTTTCTTAGTTTTGGAGCTCTCTGCAGTTTGGGATTACTTTCAGTTCTTGCCACCCAAAGCGTTGATAAAAGTGGTAACTAGTGGGCCAGACGGTGATGGCGCACGCCTTTAATCCCAGCACTCGGGAGGTAGAGGCAGGTGAAGCTCTGTGAGTTCGAGGCCAGCCTGGGCTGTCAAGCGAGGACCAGGACAGGCTAAGGTTCAAGACCAGTCCTTTAAGACTGAGATGAATCTACAGGATTCAGTTGACATAGGGGGAAATATGACTACCTTCTAAAGGTCGAGAATACATAGAAAGGAACGAGATTAGGATGAGAGAGGCAGAGGGTGAGCATGAGAGAGAGCCAATATTCAAGAAGGACGGAAACCCTGTCTCGAAAAATCAAAAAAAAAAAGAAGGACGGAAGTATAGAGATAGATGCAGATATCTGTCTAACCACAGAAACACAGACGCATAGGTAATAGGGTTATATGTGTGTGTATATGTGTGTGTGAACACTGTTAATGTGTACCCATTCCAGTGCCTATTTTAAAATACGGTTTCAGCCAGTCCTGGTAGCACATGCCTATCATCCCAGCCCTCTGAAGTCTGAGGCAGAAGGATTCCAAGTTCCATGTCAGCTGGACTCCATTAGAATTCCAGATCAGCCTGAGTTACATGAGAAAATACTGTCCAAAAGTAAACAATTCACCACTACAACTTTATGGTAATTAATAACACAGCACATGGAGACAGGTTTTAATTTAATTGTACACACTATGTTAGAATAAGCAGAAGTTTGACAAGCAGGAAAATCTGGGTTCAGTTATAACCTATGAAACCTGGAGCCACTGAGTTATTTTGCCTTAGTTTCCTTTTGTGCAAAATGGGGCTAATATTTCGGGCATGTACATACAAGTTTTGGAAGTATGTAAAATGTGTTGCAGAGAGTATACACAAGACAAACCAAAGATATTTTCATGAGACCATGCAGTTCATTTGGTCATAAGCAAGTGATGTTTCTCTTCTGGGTCCTAGGCATTTACTATCAGGGAGTGTGGATTTCCTCGCTTGATATGTTCTGTTTTGTGTCATTAAACACAAACATTTAATATTCACACCACTGACAAAAGTAACTATGAAATTTTATCTATTTTTTTTTGTCACCAGCAATTTATCTTGTTTTCCTAATGGGCATCACCTCAGTTCAGTGGTCAGGATCATCTCACGGATGAGGAAGCTCTCAGCGTGTTCCCCCGGCACAGCAGGTACCATCATCACTTAGTCAGTATTCTTGCCCAGAACATAAATGTCGCTCTAGTAATGAGAAAGCACAAAGAAATCCACATCGGAGGATAGTGTATAAAAACAAATGGACTTTATTCTAAAATAATGTTAATGTTGAAACAGTCTGAGCAATTTTCAAAACTGAAGCAGATTCACAGATTTCTTAACTAAATGCGGTGGATGATTCTGAGCTTTTATTTTAAAATGACCACTTATTTAGTGTGTATGTGAATATGGGTACACTACACACACATTCATTCATTCAAGAGTGGACATAAAACACGCATGGATATCAGAGGACACTTTCGGCCGTTGGTTCTCTCTTTCCACCGTGTGGGTCTGGGGATGGAACTCAATCGTCAGGCTGGGAGCAAGCACCTTCTGAATCTGCTCCTTTGTCAGTGGCCATCTGAGCTCCTGGCTGTGTTGCTTCTGTTCTCCAAGGGCAGGAATCCCAGGTGTGCAACGTGACATCCATTCAATGAGTGTGCTGAGCTGGGGTTTGGAACAGGGGTAAGTTTTCTATAAGGAACAGTTTGGGGGCACTGAAGAGATGGCTCAGGTGATGTGGGATTTCCCTCTGTATGCTATGATTACTATTAATGAATAAAGAAACTGCTTTGGATCTATAGCAGGGCAGGACTTAGCTAGGCAGGGAAAACTAAACTGAATACTGGGAGAAAGATGGGCGGAGTCAGAGACATATCATGGAGACAGATGCCAGTCAGAACTTTAGCTGGTAAGCCACAGCCATGTAGTGATACACAGATTAATAGAAATGGGTTAAATTAAGATGTAAGAGTTAGCAAATAAGAAGCTAGAGCCAATGGGCCAAGCAATCATTTAATTAATATAGTTTCTATGTGATTATTTCGGCTCCAAGCTAGCCTGGCAGCTGGGAACCAACAAGCAGCCCTTTTCCTACACTCGGTTGGTAAAGTGCTTGCCTTGCGTGAGGACTTGAGTTTGCATCTCTACAACACATATCAAAGCTTTACCTGACTGGGCACATGTGTAACCCCTGGGCTGTGAGTAGGTGGAGATAGAAGTGAGCCTTGAAACTCCTCCACCAGAAAGCGTAGCCCATTGGTGAGTCTGAGTCCAGGGTCTGTGACAGGCCCTGTCCCAAGAAAAGAGAAAGATGAAAAGCAGTTGAAGAAGATGCCTGACCTCTGCCTCTGACCTCCTGACCTCTGCCTCTGACCTCCTGACCTCTGCCTCTGACCTCCTTGATCTCTGCCTCTGACCTCATGTTCTTAAACATGCAGATACACTAATCACTGGTTCACACATACCAATCATCAATTGGGAAATTGGTAATTTTAATATGGACAGTGTATTCATATAATATTGTATTAATGTTAGGTTTCCCAAATGTGAAAAAGAATCTCTACACATTCACACACAAGCACATACACACACACAGCACACAGATAAATGGTAGACATAGCAGACAATAGCAGTAGATACTGAGACAAAGCAGTCACCAAGGCAACTGTGTCAACCCTGCTATCATACTATAAGTTTGAAGTTAAAAAGGACTTTTTGTTTGTTTATTGTTATTAAGAAAAGTTGTTTTGAAGCTGAGGCAGGAAGATTGCTGAGTTCAGTGCCGGTCTAGGCTACAGAGTGAGTCCCTATCACAAGGAAAACCATAACGAAACAAAATCTTGTTTTGTAGAAAGTAATCAATGTCTTGGTGCAACTGTTTTTCTTAAAGTAGGATTTATGTAGAAAGAGCTAAGCAGTTCAAACCAGGCTGCAGTGTGCCTTGGGCAATGTATGACTATTAATCTCTCAGAATCGATTCTATATTCTTGTGTATGTCCTTGAGAGAAGTAGAGAGGGTGAGGAACTCTCTCTCATCCTTCTCGTGGCTGCCTCCTCCGGCGAAGCACATGGTCATGGACAGGTCTGCATGTAGAAGTTTACATTATTAATGTAAATGGAGTTCATGATTAGCTAGAAAGCAGTAGCAACAATGAATGGTTTTAAAACTTACACAAGCAAATTTGGATCCAGCAAGTAATAATAAAACCTTTGGAAAAAACTTCCAATTCAGTACATTGGTTTTCACAGTCAAATATTAATATATATTAACAATTAACAAATAGTATATATTGACAGTTTGTTTAAAGTGTTTTAAATGTCTATCAGTCCAAATTCTTAAATATGTGTGTGATGTGGGATTTATACTGTGAATACAGAAGCTGCGGGATTCCCCTCCGTATACTGTGAATAAAGAAGCTGCTTTCGGCCAGTGGCTTAACAGAGTAAAGCTAGGTGGAGAATCTGAGCAGAGATGGGGAGAGAGAGAGAGAGAGAGAGAGAGAGAGAGAGAGAGAGTAGGCAGAGTCAGGGAAAAGCCTTGTAGCTGCCTCAGGAGTCAGATGCTGGATAGACACTAACAGAACCTTACTGGTAGGCCACAACCACCAGATACACAGATACACAGATGAATAGAAATGGGTCAATTTAAGATGTGAGAGTTAGCCAGGAATATGCCTAAGCTATTGGCCAAGCAGTGTTGTAATGAATAGTTTCTGTGTTATCATTTCGGGTCTGCGTGGCTGGAAACAAACAAGCAGCCTCTGCCTACACGTGTGTGTTGTGAAAGTCCACGTATGTGTGGCTGTGGTGGGTGTGCCTGTCCCGAGGGAGACAATCAGATGTGTTGTTTTACATATCTCCCCCTGTTCCTTCAGAAAAGGTCTCTCACTGGGTCCGGAGATGGGATGTTGGCCAGCAAAACTTAGCAATAATTTTCTCTCCATCCCACACCTCCCTGCCCTCCACTGTCTTCTGTGACCCATGCTTTCAGTTTCCTGCATAGGGAGAGCATGTGGTCCTTACCTTTTCTGTGCCTGGCTTACTGTTCTTCATATAATTTTTCCCAGGCTCATCCATTTTCCAGCAAGTTACAGGAGTTTACGCTTTACCAACGGCCAAAGGGTCCTCTCTTGCGCATTCACACATTGCTTTCTGTTTCAGTCGGAAGCACTTGTTCCCTGTGAGTAGTTACAGGCAGAGGGAGTGCAGACGTCTCCTGAAGATGCTGACTTCACCCCTGTGGACAGATCCCTGGCAGTCGGATTGTTGCACACGTCACTAATGGCGCCAAAGAACCCCCCTTCTCTGCCAGCTCAGCACGCGTGTTGCTGTTTCCTTTAGAAATGCCGCTGTAGCCGGGATGCGCATCTCCCTGACGGTTAGCGGTGCTGATGCCCACATTTTCATGCGCTTGCCTCCTTTCGGGAAGTGTCTGTTCAGTTAAGGTCCCCTTTTACTGTCGTGCATCAGGTGCAGTTTGCAAATATTTTCCTCTATTCCTTAGGCTTCCTTCACTCTGTTAGATATTTCCCTTGCCGTGCAGAAGACTTTAGTTTGATGTAATCCCATTTGTCAATTTTGGGCTTTGTCCTATGTGCTTTTGTCTTATTTAAACATTTAGACCAGGGAGGTGGCTGTTGGGTAAAGATGCTTGCTGCCAAGCCTTACGATCCGAGCTTGGTATCTCCCACCCGCACGGTGGGAGGAGAGAGCCGACTCTAGCCACTTGTCCTCTGTGGCATAGGAACACACACGTGCACACACATGCACAAATGTGTGCACACACATAAAATTAATGCAATAAAAAAATTTAAAAACCTTTGCATAGTTAGCATCATGAAGCATTTCCTCTGTTTTCTTCAGGTGGATTTAGACTTCAGCCTCATATTTAAGCCTTTAATCCATTTTAGGATGATTTTTATGTGTGATGAAATGTGGCGGACCTCTCGACCAGCGAGAAAGAACAACCACCACATGAGGATTCTACTCAGAACACGCTTTACTGGAGTGTCCTTGATTGATGGGGAGCATGAAACAAGAGGGGCAGGAAAACAAGGGGCAGGAAGGGAAGGGCAGGGAGAGCATGAAGCGAAGTGGGGAAGGGCTCTTAGGCAGCTGCTTAAATAGGGAAATGGCACACGGGTCGCCCTGTGATTGGCTGCCACCAACAGCTGACACCAGACCTCATTGGGTGCATATGGGAAGCGGGGGACCTGCAGCTCTCAAAGGCATAGCCAAATATGGAGTTGTTTATTTCCAACAAGACAGGATGTCGGCGCCATCTTGTAATGGCGATCCTGTCCGGCTCACTACAATGAAAGACACGCGTGTGATTGAATTCTTTCCCATGTGGACATCCTATTTTTCTCGCAGCAGATATAGAAGAAACTGTTTTTTCCTGCACGTGTGTTCTTGGTATCTTTGTGAAAACCGTTTGGCTAGAGTTGTGTGTGTTGTTTATTTCTGGGTTCTCTATTGTGTTTTTTGATTTTTATGTGTTTATATGCCAGTATTACACTGTGACATGTTTATAAAGTCAGTGGGGTAATATCTCCACGCATACTCCTTTACTTGATTGTTTCGGCTGTTTTAGATGTCCTTTGTTAAAAGTAATAATTTTAGCACAATAAAAAATAGTACTAGTGTTTGTGTTTTATTATTTTTGTTTTCCATACTTTGTGTACATGAATCACTTTTAAGATATAATTTCAGATTCACTTAAAAATAATAAATTTCAGCCAGGTATGGCAGTTCATACCTTTAGTCCCAGCATTTGGGAGACAGAGGTAGGTAGATTCCTGTGAATTTGAGGCCAACCTGATCTACAGAGCAAGTTCCAGGATAGCCAGAGCTACACAGAGAAACCCTGTTTCAAAAAAAACAAAAATATTGAAATAAATAAATGGAAAATAAATTCCCTTTATAAACCTAGTATAGAAATGTTCTAATTTATTTTCCATGCTTCCCGATTGAGAGATGGTCAAGCCCGTGTGTAACAGGTCAGAGAAAAGATTCCTATAATGCAGACGCTGAAGTGCTCTTGGAAGCCCTTGGGTGGTCTAGCTGGATTTCCAGGTTGCTATAACAATCTTCTATGTCATGAGATTCCTTGCCCAGGTTATGCAATGCAGCCATTACAACCCAACGAACCTGCTGCTCAACAGCTTCGGTCCTGTTTCCTCTCCATCCAAATCAAGTTATTTCCATGCAAACATGGTGTAATAGATTCTTTAAAACCACCTAAGAGAAGAACTCTAAAAGTTTCTGCAGACTGCTGATTATAAAGAAAAAAGAACTACTTTGAAAATACACCACGAGCCATTGGGGGCTCAGAAGTCTTCATGATCTCAATAAAATAATCCAGGTCCAGCCAGCAGCTGGTGACATCGGGTACAGTTGTTCTTTTACAGCCGGCTCTCTCCTGTCTACCCACATAGCTTCCCGCGGACTCCTTCACCAGTCACCCCGGGATTCTGCCGCAGGTGCTAGACGTGGCACACGCCACCGGCTTAGAGCAGGGAGACTCCGCAGCTTCCTGCCTGCTCAAGGGCTGTGCTGGCCGGTTCTGTTGGAGCCGGTGGTCTTTGCTGCTGTTTGTTTATCTTTTGCTTTCACTGTGGGAACAAAGGTGGGAAAGGAAGAGCAGTCTATGAACATCCCAACAAGGATTGCTGTGACTACTAGTCTGATTGTTTCATATTTTCATCATTTCAAACAATGAACTTGACAGTCAGCCATCTGTTTCCCTTGAGTAGGTGATTTCGGGGTTTACTTTGAGAAGAATGTGGACACAGATAACTTGGAAGACAGTTTCAATTTCTACCTAATGCATTCATTTGTCAACTTAGTTCTGAGAAGAAAAGTAAAATGATATCCCCCTCCCCCAATGGATTTGAAAAAGTTATCAGCATTTCCTTGGGCGAATCTGTTCCAGAACTTTCTGTTTCACAGATGTGGACCTTCCAGGGACTGTGTTTGCAAGAGCTGCATTGCCGCCAGGTTGCCTGCCTTTGGTTCATTCTCTGTTTAGAGCCTATGGCTATATTGCTATCTTGTGAGAACATTTTAGGGCCCAAGCCATGTGAAGATTATCGATCTCATCTACGCAATAAACAGACAATTTCTTTAAGGTGTTGTATTCTTTTTTCTTTTCTTTTCTTTTTTGAGACAGAGGTCTCACGTAGCCAAGCATGACCTTGAACTTCTGACCCTTCTGCCTCAAGCTCTTGAGGGCTGAGGTTGCAGGTGTGCACCCCAAGCCAGGGCCTGGAGCATGCCAGGCAAGCATTCTACCAAGTGAGTTATACCCCAGTTTATATCACTTTTTATTTGTATCACAACATGCTGAGCAATGAGTTCTGGAATACAAAGGAGGATGTTGCTTTTACACCTGCTTTTAGTCTTTGTCCACAGTTAAGCAAACACACACACAAGTGCATTAAGCACATGGATTTCTGAAGACCCACTGTGTGCAAAGTCATTATTTTAGTACCAAAGACACAAAAGTTAAGTTACATCTCTATTTGAGGATACATACATACACACATACATACATACATGCATGCATGCATCATACATATGGATGACAAAAAGCCATCATCAAGATTAAAACAGATACTTACAAAGTGTAACTGGGGGTTGGTAGTGGATTATGCCAAAGAGAGAGGAACGTAGTAGTATTTACTCATGTTCTTGAAGGATGACTGGAGATTCTCTCAGTGGTTCTGACCCAATGGGACTAGGTATATTCTAACCCCAGAGAACAGAGATTGCAAAAGCGTGAAGGCCTGAAGTGCAAAATAATCCCGGAAGTGCGTGGGAATCGCTGGCATTTACGGCAGAGATTAAGCATAACAGCATCCACGCTGTGGTTGGCCCTCTTCGCTGCTGCTCGCCTTCTCCTTAGTTCCGGTCCTGCTTCTGCTTCCAGGCGGCAGAACTCTTTCTCACGCTAGTGTCTCCTGCCATTGACTGATCGCTCACCTCTTGGTCCGCTCTGTGCAGCTACAGTCTGTGTTTCAGAGATTCTCAAAGGTCACGTAGCTGGGTGGGTTTGGGGGCGCAGGGTCCGATCGATGTGGGGGTGTGGGAGCAGTCTTCCTGCTGCAGGCTTGCCTGCTGGCTGGCTGTCTCTGGCCGGTGAATGGGTGACTGATTTCTCACCTGCTTTACAGCTTGACCCCTCTCGGGATACAGCTGGCGCCTCTGTGTGCCTGTCGCTCCCCAAACAAACCTCTGCTGCCCAGTCTGATTGCTCCCGCTGTTCACTGAAGTCTTCACGACTGTTTTCAAACTACATCTATCCATGAAGAGTGAGGGAGCGCGTGATTTGGAATGCTTAAAGTCCTGAAAGTAACCCTGAGGTTTATTTTGACAAGGCTGACTTTTAAGATGATTTTTAAGATGATCTTTGAGGGCTGGAGAGATGGTTAAGTAGCTCAGAGCGTTTGTCGGTCTTGCAGAGGACCTGGGTTTGGTTCCCAGCACCCACATGATCGTTTATAAACCATCTATAACTCCCGTTCCAGAGGACCTGATGCCCTCCTCTGACCTCTTCAGGCATCAAATACATACATGGAGGCAAACCCTTATGCACATAATATTGACTAAAATCTTTAAAAATAGTTTTTTTGAAGAGAAAATTCCTTCTGATGTACAAATTCTGATGTGTTTAAAAATAAACCGCCTGTACCACATGTCTACGGTTGTATATGACTGGGAGGCTGAGGTAGGAGGCTCGTTTGAGCCCAGGTGTTTGACATCACGACTGATTACATCACTGAAGGTCAGGACGGAGTGATTAGTAGTGGGAGCATGCCTGTGAACAGCCATAAACTGTAACCTGGGCTACACAGAGAGACCCGTTCTTTAAAAACAGATTCACACTGTTAACTTTTTAAGTGTGATAATGACATTTTGGCTACGATTTTTAAAAAGCCATTCTTTGAAGAGCTATGTACTATAATAATAAGGATAAAATTACATGGGATTTCTTTTAAAGTCATCCAGTGAGAGGAAGGGAGTAGAATGGGGAATATGGATGAAACAATACTACTTGCATGGTGGAAGTTACATGGAGTTCATTATACTAGGCTATTTTTGCATATGTTTGAAACATTCAACAATAAAAAGTAAAACAAGTTTGCGTTACACTGACACCTCAGTTTGTACTTGAGGCTGGGAAAGGAATAATTGTTTTCATGGATATAAAGACAGACTATGTTTAAAAATATTTCTTTTATTTTCAAGATTATAACTACCATGATTTTCCCATTCCATTTTTCCTCAGTACCCTCCTGTATCCCTCTTCTTGCTTTTTCAAATTCATAACCTCTTCCATTAATTGTTGCTCCATGCATATAAGTGTTTGTACATATATTCTCAAATATAGCCTGATAAGATTGTATGATGTTCCGTGTGTGTAGTTTTCATAGCTGACGATTTGGCATTGGATAACCAACTGGTGTTCTCTTCCCTGGGGAAAACAGTTTCTCCCACTCCCCACGCTCCTTAGTTGCCTGTAGTTATTTGTGCAGGACGGAGAGTTTGTGGTCTTTCTCTCACCTACTTCGGCTTGTCTATTGCTGTTCTTGTTCAGCCCATGGTTAGGCAGTCATGCTGGTGAGACTTTACAGAGAGACACGGTCTCATAGCAAACTTCATTCTGTCCCCTTTTCTGCAAGGTTCCCTGAGCTTTAGGTGCAAGAATTATTTTGTAGATATATCCACTGGGCTTGGGCTCTCCAACCCTGTATTTTGATTGGTTGTGCTTTTCTGTATGGTCTCCATTTGCTGCAAAGAGAAGTTTCCTTGATGGGGGTGAGGACTGCACTTCGAGTGTAGTTAGGGATTGTGCTGGTTTGGGAAAGCAGTGGTACAGGTCACCCTCCACGACCTGGGTAGCTGGCTAGGTTTCCAGTAGCAGGCATGATTTTTCTCTTGTTGGGCAGGTCTGATGTCCAATTATGGAGCTGCTGGTTATACACAGGATATGTGCGCCACTATTTCACCCTTAGGGTTGTTGTGCCATGCTGACTGTTGTTGTGGTTGACAGCTATCATAGCTGGTTGGTTGCTTCTCTCCTTTGGAAGCTTGCATGGTGCCAGCTTCATGGGGCCATGAAAGCTGGTTTCAGGAAGGAGACTTTCAGGTCAGCTCCATCTGAGGGCCCTCTGACAGACTGTATCTTTTTTTTTTTTTAAGCTGTTGCTTTTTATTTTGATGTAGGCTCTTTATTTTTGTTACACAAAGATGACTTAATTTAAAGTGCATTTTTATTTTTTTCCCTTTTTTTTTAAATTTATTTATTTATTAAGGATTTCTGCCTCGTCCTCACAACCGCTTCCCATTTCCCTCCCCCTCCCCCGATCAAGTCCCCCTCCCTCATCTGCTCGAAGAGCAATCAGGGTTCCCTGACCTGTGGGAAGCCCAAGGACTGCCCACCTCTATCCAGGTCTCGTAAGGTGAGCATTCAAACTGCCTAGGCTCCCACAAAGCCAGTACGTGCAGTAGGATCAAAAACCCACTGCAATTGTTCTTGAATTCTCAGTATTCCTCATTGTCCGCTATGTTCAGCTAGTCCGGATTTATCCCATGCTTTTTCAGACCTAGGCCAGCTGGCCTTGGTGAGATCCCAATAGAACATCCCCATTGTCTTAGTGTGTGGGTGCACCCCTCGTGGTCCTGAGTTCCTTGCTCGTGCTCCGTCTCCTTCTGCTCCTGATTTGGACCTTGAGATTTCTGTCCGGTGCTCCCGTGTGGGTCTCTGTCTCTGTCTCCTTTCATCGCCTGATGAAGGTTAATATTCCTGAGGATGCCTATGTGTTTGTCTTTGGATTCACCTTATTTAGCTTCTCTAGGAACATGGATTATAAGCTCAACGTCCTTTATGTCTAAAGTGCATTTTTAAAATATCATAATGAAACCAATTTTTATGGTACCTTAGAAATAAAATGTTTTCCGTTGTTTTTATTAAGCTATATATTTTTCTCTGCTCCCCTCCCCTTCTACCCTCTCCTATGATCGTTACACTCCCAATTTACTCAGGAGATCTTGTCTTTTTCTACTTCCATGTAGATTAGACCCATGTATGTCTCTCTTAGGGTCCACTGAGTTCTCTAGGTTGTATGGGGTTGTGAATTGTAGACTGGATTTTCTTCGCTTTATGTCTAAAAACCACTTATGTGTGAGTACATATTATATTTGTCTTCCTGAGTCCGGGTTACCTCACTCAGTATGATGTTTTCTAGCTCCATCCACTTGCCTGCAGATTTCAAGATGTCATTATTTTTTCCACTGTGTAGTTCTCCATTGTGTAAAGGTACCACATTTTCCTTATCCATTCTTCAGTCGAGGGGCATTTATGTTGTTTCCAGGTTCTGGCTATGATAAATAATGCTGCTATGAACATAGCTGAGCACATGTCCTTGTGGTATGATTGAACATCATTTGTGTATATACCCAAAAGTGGCATTGTTTGGTCTTGAGGAAGGTTGTTTCCTAATTTTCTGAGAAATTGCCATACTGGTTTCCAAAGCAGATGTACCAATTTGCACTCCCACCAGCAATGCAGAGTGTTCCCTTTCCCCCACATCTTCTCCAGCATAAGTTGTCATCAGTGTTTTTGATCTTGGCCATTCTGACAGGTTTAAGATAGAATCTCAGAGTTGTTTTAATTTGTATTTTTCTGATGATTAAGGATGTTGAACATTTCCTTAAGTGTCTTTCAGTCATTTTAGATTCCTCTGTCGAGAGTTCTCTATGTCTGTACCCCATTATTTTATTGGATTATTTGTTCTTTTGATGACCAGTTTCTTGAGTTTTTTATGTATTTCAGAGATCAGCCTTCTGTCCGATGTGGGGTTAGTAAAGATCTTTTCTTATTCTGTAGGCTGCCGTTTTGTCTTATTGACCGTGTCCTTTGCTTTACAGAAGCTTCTCAGTTTCAGGAGGTCCCATTTATTAATTGTTTCTCTCAGTGTCTGTGCTGCTGGGGTTATATTTAGGAAGTGGTCTCCTGTGCTAATGCGTTCAAGTGTACTTCCCACTTTCTCTTCTATGAGGTTCAGTGTGTTTGGTTTTATGTTGAGATCTTTGATCCATTTAGACTTGAGTGTTGTTCATGGAGATAGATATGGATCTATTTGTATTCTTTTACATGCTGATATCCAGTTGTTCCAGCCCCATTTGTTGAATATGCTTTCTTTTTCCATTTGATATTTTTTGCTTCTTTGTCAAAACTCAGGTGTTTGTAGGTGTGTGGATTAATATCTGGGTCTTTGTTTGATCCCATTGGTCCTTTTGTCTGTTTTTGTACCAGTACCTGGCTGTTTTTATTACTATAGTTGTGTAGTAGAGTTTGAAGTCAGGGATTGTGAGGCCTCCAGAAGTTCTTTTATTGTACAGAATTGTTTTGGCTATCCTGGGTTTTTTTGCTTTTCCATATAAGTTGAATATTGTTCTTTTGAGTTAGGAAGATTTTTCTGGGATTTTGATGGGAATTACATTGAATCTGTAGATTGCTTTTGGTAAGATTGCCATTTTTACTATGTTAATTCTACCTACCCAAGAGCATGGGAGATCTTTCCATTTTCTGATGTCTTCTTCAATTTCTTTCTTCAAATGTTTAAAGTTCTTGTCATACAGGTCTTCTACTTTTTGGTTAGAGTTACCCAAGGATATTTTATGTTATTTGTGGCTATTGTGAAGGGTGATATTTCTCTGATTTCTTTCTCAGCCCATTTATCATCTGTGTTAAGGAGGGCTACTGATTTTTTTGAGTTAATCTTGTATTCTGCTGCATTACTGAATATGTTTATGAGTTGTAGGAGTTCCTTGGTAGATTATTTGGGGTCACTTATGTAAGCTATCATATCATCAGCAAATAGTGAGAGTTTGACTTCTCTTCTGATTTGTATTTCCTTGATCTCCTTTTGGTGTCTTATTGCTCTAGCTATAACCTCAAATACTATATTGAATAGATATGGAGAGAGTGGACAACCTTGTCTTGTTCCTGATTTCAGTGGAATTGCTTTGAGTTTCTCTCCATTTAGTTTGAAGTTGGCTGTTGGCTTGCTGTATATTGCCTTCATTATGTTTAGGTATGTTCCTTGTGTCCCTGAATTCTCCAAGACCTTTATCATGAAAAGGTGTTGTATTTTAACAGACTATATGTCTTAACACCGCTTGTTCATCACTTCCTTTATGGGTTGGGGAAAACTAAGTGCTTTACAAAAACCTCATTACCTTTTCTATTAAGACTTCTGATATGTATTCTTACGTTGGCGTGGGAAGTCCTTCTGTATATGTGTTGCTTTTATTGGTTAGTATTGGGGTCCAGTGGCAGCCCAGACCCTAAATTATTTCTCTTGACCAGACCCCAACATAAGCTATCTCTCTCTTGACTGGTGTGGAGGCATGGGAATAAAGACACAATTCACATGACTTTATTGGGAGGGAGACTCTCTGTGATCCCTCATGAAATCCTGAGTTCACGTCCTGAGAAATTTTTCTCATTTTTTCTCTAAACAGCTTTTATACCAAACCATAAACTGAAGGGGAAATTCACTAGCATTCTGTTTCCTGGGTAACCAGGTGAATGGCTTTTTGTCATGTCCACGTCTACCCGTGTCTTCTCTATCACATCTTCCTGGTCAGTATGCTAGCTCAGTCATGTAGGCTTAAATTAGCATCTCTATTCAGGCATCCTCCAAATTACCAAAAAAAGGAGCAAAACAACATCCTGACCCTGTGTTACGTTAGCGACAGCCTGTCTAAAAAATTACATGACCACCTCAGGTGGGGAACTGTGGTTTCAGAGCCTGGCTGCCATACCATATAGAAATATGGGCCTACAGTTAATAAAGATGCTGCTTTTGGCCAATGGCTTAACAGAATATAACCAGGCTGGAAGAGATGATGTACAGAGAGTTGGTGGAGTCAGGGAGAAGCCATGTAGCCATTAGAGGGGAAAGACACAGGCCGCTTCCTGGACAGAACCTTACTGGTTAACCAGGAGCCTTGTGGTAAAATATAAAATAATGGAAATGGGTTAATTTAATATATAAGCGCTAACTAGCAATACTCTTAAGTGATTGGTCAAAGAGTGTTTTAATTAATATAGTTTCTGTGTAATTATTTCAGGTCTGAGCGGCCGGGAACAAACAAGGAGTCTCCGTCTGCATTGTGTAGATAAATAATGTTTAGTAATTTAAAGGTGACTAATTAGGCCACTAAACATCGCAAATCTGACAAACTGGCGTATATTAAACATCCCACCTCTTTCTACGAAGAGTGCAATACTATTTCAACCGTGTCTTTATTGTTTTACAGCATAGCCTTTGTACAAAGACTTCTTGAGTGGATGCTAGCATGGGTGTCGTGGATCCAAACCCAGGTTCTCACTCCTGTCCTACAAGCCCTGTGCTCACTAAGCCACAGCTCCTGAGACCCTAGAACAATCTTATTTTAAATTGTGTTTTGAGTTACAGTCTCTTTACATAGCCCTGGCTGTTCTGGATCTCTCACTGTAGACCAGGCTGGCCTCGAACTCACAGAGATCTGCCTGCCTCTGCCTCCCCAGTGCTGGAGTTAGGTGTGCACCAGCTCACCTGGCCCCTAGAAGACTTTTAAGCAGAGCCCTATAGTCACAAGGACTAAACATGGTATAATTTCAATTTATAGACTTTTATTATGGTACTTAAGATAATACAAAGGGTGTCAAGAATTAAAATATAGAACAGAGTCAAATTCTTTGATGGAAATAGAACAGAATATGAGCTGAAGAAGAGAAAGGAAAGAGAAACCTCTGGTTAAAGAGCAGTTTGTTCATGCATTAAAAATAGATGATGGGGGGGGCTGGAGAGATGGCTCAGTGGTTAAGAGCATTGCCTGCTCTTCCAAAGGTCCTGAGTTCAATTCCCGGCAACCACATGGTGGCTCACAACCATCTGGAATGAGGTCTGGTGCCCTCCGCTGGCCTGCAGGCATACACACAGACAGAATATTGTATACATAATAAATAAATAAATAAATATTTAAAAAAAATAGATGATGGGATATTAGATCCTATTAGATAGATTTTTGTTTGGGGGGTATTTTGTCCGATTGTTTTAGTAATTTATTTATTTGTATTTTATCTACATTGGTGTTTTGCCTACATGTATATCTGTGTAAGGGTGTTGGATACTTTGGAAAAGGAGTTATAGACAGTTGTGAGCTGCCAGATGGGTGCTGGGAATTGAACCCAGATCCTCTGGAAGAGCAGCCAGTGCTCTTAACTACTGAGCCATCTCTCCAGCTCCTGATTTTTGCTTTTTGAGACAAGGTTTTTCTGTGTAGCTCTGGCTGTCTTGGAACTAGGTGTGTAGACTAGGTTGGCCTCGAACTCAGAGAACAGCCTGCCTCTACCTCTTGAGTGCTGGGATTAAAGGAGTGCACCACCACAACTGGCCCATTAGATCGATTTTTAATGTATCTCAATATTTTATTATAAAATGAATATGCTTGCAGTATAATGTTGAAGTATTTTAACTTGGGTTGGAAACTCTTAAATATCAGCTTCGAAGGAGCTCTGACCAGCTTGAGCGAGGGTTCTCTTTTTCTGTTTTCTGACCACAGCTAAATCAGTAGGCACTCATGGCGATTATTTTTAGACTTAGAGCTGATTTTCCTCGCCTTTCTGATCGTTTTGTGAGCGTCTGATTGTCCAAATGCTCCTTGGCTGATCCTCAGGGTCCATTCCAATAAACCCACACGAGGCTGGAAAGAAGATTAAGACAAGAGTGTCTTTAATACACCTGAGCTACTGACCGCCTCAGCCAAATAACTGTGGCTCTGAGCTCCTGGCATGAAGCTTGGTAATCCCGTGGTTAACATATGCCCGTGCTTTCCTGCCTGTCACCGCACCAGGAGGGAGTATCAAGACAGTCTACACAATGCTTTAGCCAGGGCAAGAGCAGAATCCCCAAACTGAATGTTCCACTGGGCACTGATGTCTTTACAGCACGGTAAAGGTGAAGAAACAGTCAGTGCCCTCGAGCTGATGATGCCTCTAAGTCAGGATGTCTGTCTTAAACCACGAGTTCACAGTAGCTAGAATGGCTTCACAGCCAAGCACATTCTGCCTAACTCAGCCACTTCTCTGAGCTCCTCCAGCCTCCCTACTGTCTTTTTGGTCTTTTTATAATCTAATGGTATTGGAAGTCAACCACCCTCTGCTGGCCGTGGATTGCCATTTGGTTACCCCCTTTCAGAGCTAGCCCCTCGCAGGACTATTTGGTAGGTCTTCCTTTAAGGGGACAAGGTCTTTCACGACCTTTCTGGCAAAAGCTATCCACGAACAGACCCGAATGTGATTTCAGCATATGGAACCTTTGCACGCCGTCTAGGCTACTGTCTGCCTCTGAGCCTAAGTCACGGGGGTGGGACTCCATTTTTCTTTCTCCAGTCTCTTGTGTGTTTCTGCCTGGGTGACTAACTTACCTGCTCCTTCGCCGTGGGACTGCCTGAGTCAGTTCCTTAGCACTGATCCCTTCCAGGTGGTTTGAAAAGTCCTCTGGAGCTCTAATTTAAAAATGCCGAGTCCTCGACCAACCCTGGAATCAGCAGGCAGAGGTTCGGCTGGATGTCTGCATTTTGAACAGTAATCATGAGGCATTCTGACTCACAGGGACTCGGCCTGCACCTGATGTCAGAGGCTTACCCTCGGTAATGGGCAGGGCAGAAAGGAGACTCAAGTTCCTTCCCTCTCCCCAGGACCATGCGGGTGGGAAAAGAGAGAGAGGTGGGAGGAGGCCTGTCGGTTGAAGGGCTGACTGGCTGGGATTATTGTTGCAGCTCTGGTTCATACCAGGAAGTGAGAAGGAAAACCGGTTTGTGGAGGAAGGGAATGAGCTCACCTGGGGCCTGTCGGGCCTGACATCCAAGGGGAGATGACGTGTTGGCAGCTAGTAAAGTGGGTGAGTCAGGTCTGGAGGGCGGTGAGTGGGATGGAGTCTCTGTTCAGGTTTCAGAGAGTCATGGCTGTACCTGATTATTCTTTAATGTGGTTCCCCACGGCTGTCGGTGTCATTCTCGACCCAGTATGGAATCAAATACGCTTTGTTTTCGTACTGGGTTGTCCAGGAGGAAAAGTGAGGGGACTTGTGCTGGGAAACTCATCATCACGGGTTGCCTAGGAGATGCTGAAGGCTCTCCTCTTGCCCTGAGACCTGACTGTCCATTTCCCACGATCCTTCTTCCCCTTTCTCCAGCCCACAAAGAAGTGCGTCATGATTGTATAAACTGGGGAAGAAGAAAATAATGTAGAATCAGGACACGGGAGAAGAAAGGCCGAAAGTGGAACTATGTATTTTCATTATCTGTTTCAGTTACCCACAGATCAGACTCGGTTAAAAAAAAAAATGTGCCTTCATCCTCAGTGAGCTTAATCTCTTCTGCAAGAAAGAGAGCAGTCAGGCGCTTTGGTGATGCCAGTCATTTATCCGTCCTGGTGACCACAGATCCCCGGCTTCTGCTCGGAAGTCACCCAGCAGGTCCACCACAGTTCCAACACTCACCAAGGGAAGAAGCAGTGTGCTCTCAGCGTCTAGAGATGCTAGACATTAGTATGGAGGAGTCCTTGATCAGTTCAACTCACTGTCAATCACAAGTGAAACACAGCTGCAGCGGGAATGAAAACTGGAAAAGGGTGCGCATAGACTGACCAAATGACTTCTTTATAAACGACTTATACAATTCTAAAAAAAGCCCACATATAAAAAAACGTGACTGAAGATGTCTCTCAGGTTTTTGTAGAAACATTCTAGGTGACATTCCAACCTTATTGTAAAATTGGGTTTTTCTACCTCTAAAGGCAGACATTTTAGGTTCTTCTCTCCAGTGAAATCCTATATGGAAATAAGAAATAGGATTTTGTTAATGTGGATATATTTGACTGAAACACACACACACACTCACTCACTTACTCACTCACACCCACACCCATTGCCTGTGTTTCTTGCAATGAATGAGGCTCTTTTGATAGAGTAATTGTGTAAACTATTTGGCTCAGTGGTACAGGGCTGGCCTAACGCCCTGAGCTCGGTCCTCAGCACTGTGCTGGTGGAGTGGGCTTGGGAAGGGAGAGGAGGCAGAAGAGCGGGGAAGGAGAAGGGATTTAAAGTAGGATACATGGATGATAAACACATTGATTTCCAAATTTGTGATGTGTGTATGATATTGACAGCATCCCGCACATTTGGAAAGGGAGTTGCAAACGGGGTAGCTTTTTTAAATAAAAAATTCACATCTTTGTAACCATGGAATATTGAATATAAACAGATACGGCATTCATAAAGTCTCACAAACATGGCTGCCAAACATGGAGCTGAACAAGGATGACATCGATACATATGCCAGAGTGGACCCTGACGTCTCAACTCTACAGAGAGGATGACGGGAAAGTGGGAAAAATGGTTCTTCCCAGGGAAGAGAACACTCACTGGTCATCCGATACCAAATGGTCAGCTCTGAAAACATACATGCAAGTAACATGGTTCAGGCTGAAGATACATATTTATGAATATATATGTTTACACATACATACATGTCATAACAATTAATGGAAAAAAGCTATGAACTTGAAAAAGCACATGGGAAGGCGTATGAGAGAGTTTTGGCGGGGCAGGGAGGGAAGGAAGAAATGATGTAAATAATCTCAAAATATAAGAAAAAAAACCCACATAAAAATACAGCGTATAAATCGTAATTCTGGAACCTAGGCAAAAAATAGTCAACCAGTCAGAGATATGCATAGATATTATCAGGCATATCCTCACTGGACCTGAAGCGTGTTCTGTGTACTATGGTAACATTAGCAAACAAAACAGACATTAAAATGAAAACAAATAAATGTTTCCAAAAATTAGCAAACAATGCCGGGCCATGGTGGCACACACCTTTAATCCCGCACTCTGGAGGCAGAGACAGGAGGATCTCTGTGAGTTCGAGGTCAACCTGGTCTACAAGCCCTAGTTCCAGGACAGGCTCTAAAGCTACAGAGAAACCCTGTCTCAAACGAAAAACAGCAAACAAAAATAAGCATAGACAGGTAGACACTAAGATAATGGTAAATATTTATGAACTCATAAATTGTAAGTTGGAAGAATTTTTGAGTATGAGACCTACTCATCATATAAAAGTGGTTTTAAAAAAATCCTTCAAATTATGTGTTTCTATTGAGACACTGAAGGCGAGTACACAACTGGGAAGAAGAAAGACTGGAGGTGGTCGCAAAGGTGGAAGGCGCACGATGTCTTCAGGAAGCCAATCAGAATGGCTTTCTCTCCAAACCACGGAGGGAGCGGAGAACTGCACGGAGAGATGGAACAGTGTGGGACGGCTTCACTAACGCACGGAGGGAAATTGGCAAAGTATTAATTCATGTGCTTTTAATCCCAGAACTACATTAACCTTCAACCTTCCACTACTCGGACTGCAAGCCGAAAGCTATT
Organism: Microtus oregoni; assembly: GCF_018167655.1. NCBI lineage: Eukaryota > Metazoa > Chordata > Mammalia > Rodentia > Cricetidae > Microtus > Microtus oregoni. The sequence goes on along the minus strand of NW_024543077.1, from coordinate 6,092,223 downwards.
TCCCCGAGAGGCAGACAGTGTGCCGCCAAGAAAGCCCCGAAGAGAAACTCGAATGCAAACAGCTGGAGAGACTTGGAAACTATGCTCGCACTTGGAGTACCTGCGCACGGCGTCCTGGGTAAGAGGGCTCCCCCGTGGGCTGTGGAAAGCAGCTATGTATTTTCCAGCCTGGGCAATTTGCAGGCTGGCCAGGAGCGCGCCGGGGAGGGTGTAAATGCTGAGGGAAGCCAGAGTCGGTATCCTGGAGTGGGACTGGAGATCACCAGCTGATTTTATAGATACAGATAGGCACACACACATATGTCGTCTTCTCATATCCGTGTTAGCTGTTTGTGTACTATGGGAAAACAATGGGACGTCATTTAAAGATTTTATGTAGAAAACTGACTCACTAATATCCTTCTTCTTGGTTGTAAATAATAATTTTTCGGGAAATGAGACCAATCTTTGGAAAGTGTAATAGGTCAGCCATGGTGGCAGAGGTCTATAATATCGTAATCCCAGTATTTAGGAGGTAGGGGGAGGAGAATTGCAAGTTCTGGGTCAACTTGGGCTACATAGGGAGACTTCATCTCAAAGTGGGGAGAGAGAGAGAGATGGAGGGAAAGGAGGAAAGTGATTGGAATAACAACAGCAGTCTCTGTCAGGCTGGCAATGGTGGCCATGATCGGAGATGGTTGGCAGGCGTCTGTGGCAGTGGCTTCAGCAGCACTAACTTAACTTTCATTTTTATGTAGCCTGGAAGTACTAGACCAAAGTCTGGCAAGGAACTCAATTCTTGGCTTTCAGAGAGTCATCATCTTGCTGAGAGAAAGAGAGAGAGAGAGACAGGGAGAGGGAGAGAAAGAGAGAGAGAGAGAGACTACTGAAGACCCCAGGTACAGTGAGATACAGTGACAGGACCTAGGTCTTCAACTAAGAGTTCTTGGTATATACAACTTGGTCCATAGCTGTCTATCTCTAGAAGACAGTGCTTGATTGGCTCTGTGGACAATGTGGAAGGGAGGGAAAGAGTGAAAGACAATGCCTAGGTTTCTTGTTCCAACAGAAACAATAGCAGCATTGTAGAATTTACTGGGGGTAAAGAAGTTTTTTGCTGTTGCTGTTTTTGCCTTGGACAGGAGCGTATATATAGTCCAGGCTGGCCTCCAATTCATTATGTACCTAAGAATGACCCTAAGCTTTGGATCCTCCATCTCTATGTCTAGAGTGCCATCATGCCTAGTTTTAGAAGAATTTTTGGAGAGGGAAGAGTTTCTCTAACATTAAATATATTTATTTTAACTGTCTGTAAGATATCAAAATGGAAATACTGAGCGAGTGGTTGGTTGGAATTATGAGCTTGGAATTCAGAAAAATTCATCTAGGGTCCAGATATTGGTATAGAACCCATTGGCCTAGAGACTGTCTTAGCTGTCGTTGATACGACAGAACACCAGAGACTGCTCAGCTTCCAATCAAAGGGGACGTATCCTCCCAGCTCTGTGGATGCACAAGATCAGGATGTCATCAGGTCAGTGTCTGCCAGAAGCCCAGTTTACAGTTAGTCAGCAGCATCCTCTCACCTTAACCCAACATGGGAGAAGGCGGAGGAACAATCAGGGGCTCCCTCTTGCAGTAACCCAACATGGGAGAAGCCGGAGAAGCGCTCAGGAGCTCCTTCTCACTGTAACGCAACAAGGGAGAAGGCGGAGCGCTCAGTGGCTCCTTCTTGCTGTAACCCAACCAGGGAGAAGGCAGAGGAGCTCTCAGGAGCCCCTTTTCACCTTAACCCAACATGGGAGAAGGTGGAGGAACAATCAGGGGCTCCCTCTCGCTGTAATACAATATGGGAGGGGAGGGGAGCTCTCAGAGTCTTTTTGGAAGGGCAGTACCATGATTCTCAGGCTCCCTGACCCAATCACCTCCCAAAGACCCATCTCAAACATTACATTAGGAATTGATCGTTAGCCGGTAGATTTGGGAGCAGAGAAACATCGTCCATAGCAGGCGGTCAGCAAGCTACAGGAGCGGGTGGTGCATCTTTAGGGCAGTGTTTCTCCCGCTGAAACTGCAGAATCACTTGGATGGCGTGTAAAACCAAACAGGCCTCCCCCCTCAGAATTCCAGATCCTACTATACACTTGCAGAGGCAGTGTGACTATCTTGAGACGTTTGAAGTATACTAGTAAATTCTTTGCAGAGAGCGCAAAGGAATTACATTTTTGCCAGCAGGTTAGAGAACACCCATCTTAATCCAAGCCTTTCTACATTAAATATTATAATTGGTTTCAACAATTCGAAGCAGGGTGATGATCTAATTTAAAAATGCCATCTTTGAGTTTTTGGTTAAAAACCCCTTTTAATTTTTTTATATGTCTATATTTTAACACACTTATTTTTAGAGCCCTTTAATATGCCATTTCATAATAGGCAAATTGGGGAAACAATTCAGATTGAGACAGATATAATTACCTTAATGGGTTGGATGTCTGTGATTGCGGTGGCGATACTCTCCCTGCTGATACTATTTCCAGTTGAGTAACGCGGGCAGCGGAAGTGAAACCGAGGCCCTGTCCTCCTAGTTCATGTTAAGCTGTCCTGTGGCCTTTTATGGGAACAGGGCCCCAGAAATAATTCTTCTAAATGTAGACTACACTTGGCCAGTATTGGCAACCTTGACATGACCTAATGTTCTGCCACCGCGGGTTCCCACTGCCAGCCCAAATGCTTAGTCAGGCAGCAGAGAAGCTGCGGCTGACGACACCAGAGCCTACCGGGAGAGCCATTGTCTCGTCCCCCTGGCATTTTCAGTCAAAACTGAGCTGCTTTGCCTACGGCGTCTTTCGGTCTTAGTTGAAGCTATACTCCAGCACACGCTTCATCCACTCTGCCTTGGCCCTACCCTGCAACCTCCTTTGTTAGTTCCCCTTCCCGTCTGCCCTGGGCCCTGTCACCATTCTCTTTGACATCTGACAGCTCCCGTGCCCCGATCTGAGATGACTGATGTCTGGTTTGATGGATGGTTTGTATTTCTTAAGCATTGCACCCAGCCTGAGTCGATCATAGCTAGAGACTTTTTCTAGCTCTCTGAAGTAAAGACTAGTCATAAGATTTTCCCAGCAAGGGGGCTGGAGAGATGGCTCAGAGGTTAAGAGCACTGCCTGCTCTCCCAAAGGTCCTGAGTTCAGTTCCCAGCAACCACATGGTGGCTCACAACCATCTGGAATAGGATCTGGTGCCCTCCGCTGGCCTGCAGGCATACACACAGACAGAATATTGTATACATAATAAATAAATAAAATAATAAAAAAAGATTTTCCCAGAAAGATGCACGAAAAGATAACATGATAGGAAGATTCAGTCTCCTCAGACCCAAGGGAGAGCAGAGTTCACAATATAGTTTCTATTTAGATGTAGATTTTTGGGGTCCTCTAGCGGCTTTTACTGGGAGAAAGAGGAAATCATAAGGAGTGGACTTGAACTCTGAGCTCAGGCACGCATGAAAGTCTGACCGTGCGACCTGGAGCCACCATCTCAGAGTTGCTTCCTTCTTTCATTTTGAAGTGGGGCGATGCGTGTGTTACCGAATTTTCGTGAAAATAAGCAAGCGTGTTGTTATTCCTAGTGCAGTGATTCTCGTGTCTGATCCCTTCCTCTACTGACCAGCAGGAGCCTCTTTATGGAAGGGATTCCTTTAAAGCTCTAGAACTCATGAGGTAGCTTCTTCCTTAATAAATAGCCTGCAGGGGTTTAGCCACACGAGTTTGAGTAATTGTTTTTGGCTTTGGAGTTTCCTTGGCATGGCCTCTTTTAGTTTATATGGAAATGAATAGCCCTGAGCAACCAAACGTTCTTCTGCGGTAAGCGCTCTCAAGACAAACCCGCGCAAAGGCATTTGGTGCTCAAGAACGAAGTAGTTATATCTGAGTGCTACATGTGAAGACATGGTGTTCCGTTTTGTGTGTCGTTATTAGCACGGCGGCCTCATTTCTGCCTATATTCTATGATGGACGGAGATGCTGCAGTTGGAGGATAGGGGCTATTCCTACTCGAGGCGCCTGGTAGTTTTCAGCTACCTCTCCACCTTCCATCGCCTGGGTATTTTTTTCACAGTGACTGTAACACTGTAAGCGGAGCTTCCAAAAGTTACAAGCTGAGCAGGCACTGGCCGAATGAGATTCAATAACTCCATTTCTTCATCATTCATATACAGTTGCTAAGATAGACCCTTAAAATAGACCCTTCATGGAGGAGATAGGTCAGTTTAGGCTCATAGCTGGTTTACCCCAAAGAAAAGCATTTCTATAACTTATTTCTGATATAATTTTTGGTCAGTTCAGATTATGTCCCACCCAGCCTCCACATTTTTACAGATCAAATTTGACATATATAATTACTGGCTTATCTTTTCCTTTAAGGATACTGAGTAGAAGTGATATTATGCAGAGTTTATAAAGTGTAGAGTGAGTTAGAGGCTGGTTATTAAGTTAATAAAGGAGAATTCCTCCTCTAGTGAAGCTTCTCTGATTTGATGGCGCTGATACGTCACGAAAGACACAGCCTGGAGCTTGAGAGAAGCTCTAACCTAGATTTCGAGGCCATTACCAACCGGTCTCGTCACCCTGGTTACATCTGATAATTCCGTAGTCGTTGGTTTCTTAATATCGGGTGGTTAAGCCAAAGAATCCCCACGGTTTCTCCTGTAAATTCAGTTTATAGGAACTCATCCCTGTAAACCGTGACCTGAATTTGTGTCTCGGAAATTCTGAATCCCTTGTGAAACTTTTAACGGAGTCAGGGATTTTCCAAAGCGAGTTTCCATCTATCCGCTCCCTTCTGTTATGTGATGCTGAGGGTAGACTTCGGTATTTTCGCTATAGCGGCAGCGATTTAAACTCCAGAACATACGATGGAACAGAAAGAGTCAAGCTCACAGCTTTCCTTCCGCATCTTCTAGGATAACTAACTCACCCCACAAGCTTGCAAAAGGCTGGACTAATTCCTCTGCATCTCCTAGGATAACTAACTCACCCCACAAGCTTGCAAAAGGCTGGACTAATTCCTCTGCATCTCCTAGGATAACTAACTCACCCCACAAGCTTGCAAAAGGCTCGACTAATTCGCTGCTGTTCTTCACAACACATCTCTCGAAGGCTTGAGGGATGATTTCCCGTTTGCCTTACACAGCTTGACATGAGTGAGTCCACTCCAGTTTACCCCATCACAGCCCATGACTCGAGTACTGACTTTAAAATCACATTGTGTTCCGCACAATCCCTCTGCTACCTCTGACACACTGAATAAGGTTGCTGCTAGCCGACTGCTTTTTTGAACGTTTAGGACAACTCTTACTATTAAAGAAAACTAGAATGAAAACACGGTATGTATTGGCTGTAAAATGGACTAACATATTTGCAGTCGGTTTGTTGCTTTAAAGTGCCTTTCAGTGGAAAAATGAGAAAGCTGAAGGCTTTAGTAATGGTAGGAGGTGGGCGTGTGAACACCAGCAGTTGATTGCGGCAGCAGATAGTGCGAAGCTGCCGCTGGTCGAGAGAACCACATCCCTGGTTTAATTTTGACACCTTCTCAGCACATGGTTTCATGATGTGTGAATGCTGAAATCATCGGAACTGTCTTCATTCAACAGGGTGGAAAGATTTCAACGCACGGCCTACAACTCAAACAGAACCACGGATATCGCTTTAGTTTGAGTTGCAGAGTAAAGGAGATTAAACATTTTTTTTATAGGCATTTATAGTGGCCCTGACCAGAAAGTCCCTCGTTCTTCCCAGGCAGGAAGTTGCCAGGCTCTCTTTGCTAAGTGTTTTCGGCTGCATCCCGTTCTCAGCAATCTCACCACCGAGGAGACATGTGTTATTCCTTCTCCTCTGGGTGCTGGACAATCTTTCCAGCTGGCCTGTGCTGATTCTCCATTCTACCAACAAACCGGCTGTCTGAAACACAGAAATCCGATTATGAGTCTTTGCTGCTAAAACATCCCCCGCGGATTCTTGCTGGCTTCAGTGTGATGCGAAGGCTTCTTTACCATCCGGTACCCACCCTGCTCCTTTATCTCCCATCGTATATCTCCATCTCTCTGCCTTAAATCTTGGCTACTCTGCTCACTTAGCACACACTTCCTTCCCTCTGCACCTCGATAATAGAGCACCCCCCCCCCACACACACTTTCAGTGGCTCCCCACTTCTTCACGTGAGAAACCGGTAACCCAGCTGTCGCATGCTGTCTTCTGTGCTATTCCTCCGGCATGCTGTCGTACTTCCAATGCATGTCACTTGCGTACATCTTTGTCCCTAGCAGACACATGGTCCAGCTCTGTAGTTTGTCTTTCTCTAGAGAGAGAGAGCGTTGCCCTTCTCATCCTTTACCTCTCTCTTAGCATATTGGGCACAGAGCAGGCATTCACTAAATGTGCATCAAATGAGTCCAAGAAAAACCTGTTGAGCATGGAATAACATTAAAAATGGGGGTTAGTTTTGGCAACTGTTGCTTCAAATTGTTTCTAATGCTATTGAAAGTGCTTCCATCTACAGTGAAAGAGTCAAAACCGGCGTGACACAATCAAAGCTTACGTCACATGACCAAAATAGCCACAATTAAGACGGCACCCGTTCCCAACACATCTTAACTTCACCCGATAGAAGGAGGAGAATTGTTTGAACTCATGGTCTCTCCTTTCAGGTCGCAGGAGTCTCTAGTATAGCACAACCTTGGACATCTTCTCAGTCACATTCAAAACAGTGGTAAATACTGTTCCTGTCTCTCCAGTTTCTGTGAGGTTTTAGAAGCGCAAAGAAGTCTCAATAGATAACCTTCTGTGAGCTTGTGCCTACTTCAGCCCACTAGTAAGGAGAAAACGAAACAACATAGAAATTTAACGTGAGTCAGTTAGTGCTTCTTCTCCTTCCAGGTGGAGTTTGTCTAGTCCCTGAGTGTTAGGGGGAGAGAAGGGTGTTTGCTCCCATCCTCTCCCTGACTACCTCTAAAGGCGGTGGTTCTCAGGCTTCCTAAAGCTGCCACACTTAGTTCCTCGTGTTATGCTAACTCCCAACCATACAACCTTTTCATTGCTGCTTCATAACTGTAATTTTGCTGCTGTCATGAATCATAATGTAAATATACGATGTGCAGGATGTCTGATACACGACCCCGTGGAAGAGTTGTCTGACGCCCGGAGAGGTTAACCCACAAGCTGAGAACCACCGTCTCAGGGTTTGGCTGGTTTGGCTGTTTCTTCCCTATGCAGATATGAACAAATGCTATGCTATAGCTACAACTCATCCGGGTGGCAGTCAGCTGACCGTGGCTGCCGTCAGCTGACACTCTGAGACCAAAGTGGCAGGGCAGCCCTCTCTTGCAGAGCCAAGTGACAGGTTTCATTCTTTCAGGTTTGAAGCTGTGCCCTAAGTTAGACATGTCACACAAAGTGTATAGTGGATCTAGATGAATAAAAATACCATGTAGGTCTCAGTGCACATAGCGTTATATTAATAAGTGAAGTTGGAAGGATTTTTAGGGAACTGTGATTGTCAAACAAATCTTGTATTATATTTTACTTAAGTTTATTTTTTAAAACAATCTTTTTTTTTTAAATTTTACATACCAATCCCAGTTCCCACTTTCTCTTTTCCTTCTGCTCCCCACACCTTCCCCCAACCCCATCTCCTATCCACTCCTCAGAGAGGGTGAGGCCTCCCATGGGGAGTCAACAAAGTCTGACACATCACTTGAGGCAGGACCAAGGCCCTCCCCACTGGAACTAGGCTGAGCAAGGTATCCATCCATAGGGAGTGTGCTACAAAGAGCCAGATCATGCACTAGGGATAAAAACTGGTTCCACTGTCAGTGTCCCCACAAACTGCCCAAGTCACTCACTGTCACCCACATTCAGAGGGCCTAGTTCGGTCCTAGGAAGGTTCCCCAGCTGTCAGTTTGGAGTCAGTGAGCTCTCACTAGCTCGGGTCAGCAGTTTCTGTGGACATCCCTATCATGGTCTTGTCCAACAAATCTAATGGTTGAAAACACTGAGAAAAATAACAATGGCTTTGATCTGCACAAAGAAAAGGGAAGAATAAATGAAAAAATTAGAATAAAAAAATGCCTCCATACCCACACATGCACATATTAGAATGAAATTATGAAAAAAGGAAAAAAAAACACCTTTTGAGGTATCAGCAGTGATTATTTCAGGGCACCAAGATCATTGGTGGACTTCATAATTTTGTTTCATTTTATTAATTTCCTAATTCTTCTATATTGAACATGTATTATTTTTAGAACAAAATCAGCTGCCTCTGTAACTTCCTGCTTTTGAGGATGGTGTTACTGAGCCAGCGAGGGCTGGGTGTGCAGTCCTGTTAAGCATGAAGGCCATGGCAGTGTAGATAACTCTGTTGAGCTAGAGAGAAATTACTGTAGTGATGGTGTGGACAGTCTGCAGTGTAGGGGGGTCACGGTGAAGGGTTTACTGTGTCCTGTAGGGATGGTGTGGACAGGCAGTCTGCAGTGTAGGGGGGTCGCGGGGAAGGGTCTACTGTGTCCTGTGGAGATGGTGTGGACAGACAGTCTGCAGTGTAGGGGGGTCACGGGGAAGGGTCTACTATGTCCTGTAGTGATGGTGTGGACAGTCTGCAGTGTAGGGGGGTCACGGGGAAGGGTCTACTATGTCCTGTAGTGATGGTGTGGACAGGCAGTCTGCAGTGTAGGGGGGTCACGGGGAAGGGTCTACTGTGTCCTGTAGTGATGGGTGTGGACAGGCAGTCTGCAGTGTAGGGGGGTCACGGGGAAGGGTCTACTATGTCCTGTAGTGATGGGTGTGGACAGGCAGTCTGCAGTGTAGGGGGGTCACGGGGAAGGGTCTACTATGTCCTGTGGGGATGGTGTGGACAGGCAGTCTGCAGTGTAGGGGTGTCTCAGGGAAGGGTCTACTGTGTCTTCAGGGACAGCTGTTACTCATCACCAACTCACTGCTGCAATGTCAAATTTTCATCAAAACCGAGATCTCTCATGGTATTTGGAAACTGTAACGCTATAAATGGATTATTACTTTTTAAAACATCAACACTGTTTCTGCCAAGTCAAAATATCTACAAAAATATCCACAGGACGTGAGTTTAAACTTTTGTTTATGTGTTTGGGTTTATAATTTGGTAACCTGGCTTACAGTGCTTCTGTATGGATACTGGCAAATAAATAAAAATACAGTAACATTTGTGAACTACAGACAGAGAGAAACTTCTCACTGCCTGGCGGTAGGCAAACTCTGGCCTTCTAATGTCTAGGTCTTATCCCTTGTCCCCAAAGAGCTAAAATGCTCAAGGGCTAAGAACTGTATCAGACATCCCTGTAAGGCCACAATCTTCTCTGTATTAGAAAGCACGGAGCAGGCTGAGGGTGTGGCTTGCTGGCAGAATGGGGAACAGCAGTGTGTGGAGTCCCCGGAGGAAGCAGGGCGGGATCTGGCTGGGTTGGAGGACCAGATGGGCTGATGTAAGTTCTGAAGACCACCAGCTTAAGGTCTCCATTTCCTTTGACTTGGCACGGGCATTTAGAAAAATGCCCAGTAGTGTTTGTTGGCTGATTCAAATGCAGTCCAGAGGTCTGATTCAGAACGGAGGGAGCCGGCCTGGAGTCTCTGCCACTTTTTGAGAATGAAGGAGGGTTTTCCTTTCCTGTGCACTGTGCGCCTTCCCCTCTGACCGTCTTCCCTCCAGGCTCCGGAGAATTTCCCAACTCTGGAGGGTCACGCTGTTTTCCTATAACTTTCAACACTTCTGTCTGCCTCCTTCTCGCCCTTCCTCCCTTCTCCCCGCCCTGGCCCGACCCAGGACGCCCCCCCCCCCCCCTTTCCTTGCCCTTCCTCCCTTCTCCCCACCCTTCTCCGACCGGGAGCGCCCCCTCCCCTTCTTCTTCTTCTTCTTCTTCTTCTTCTTCTTCTTCTTCTTCTTCTTCTTCTTCTTCTTCTTCTTCTTCTTCTTCTTCTTCTTCTTCTTCTTCTTCTTCTTTTTTTCTCTTTTGGGAAACGCTCAGCAGTTAACCGAGAGCGAGCGCACCAAGATAGAGTCCTGGACTTCCGCATTCCTCTTGAATCTTATCTGCCTTAGCCGCCTGCGGCGTGTGCCTTCTGTGTTCTCAGCTCCTGTTGCTCAACGCCCTCCCCTGCGCCAGGGTTGGGAAACCCTTCAAGCTGGGCAGTTAGGAAAGCCGGCATTCAGCAGTCATTGCTCTGGGGTGGAAGAAGCTCCCAACAATTAGGCGATTCATACTATTAGTGTGGACCGTGAGAAGCCAGTGATTCTAACAACCGGGTAACAAGTCGTTTAGCAACAAAATTAGAAGAGGAACATGGAGTGGTCAGTTGGTGACTCATTAAAATGCAGTTTCTGGTGGTGCATTACTATTTTAGACATATAATTTTAGAGGTGTTCAAATGATTGCAGACCGTCACTACAGTAAAAGTCCCGTTCAACCTACTCATTTAGGTGGATAAGCTCTTTTCAGGACTCACTTTTAGAAAGGAAAAAAAAAAAAGGAGCAAAATGGGGCCGGGTGGTGGTGGCACAGGCCTTTAATCCCAGCACTTTGAAGACAGAGGCAGGAGGATCTCTGTGAGTTTGAGGCCAACCTGGTCTACCAGAGCTGATTCCAGGACAGGCTCCAAAGCTACAGAGAAACCTTGTCTCAACCCCCCCCCCCCAAAAAAAAGGAGCAAACTGATACATGAATTAATTTAAAATAGGCTCTACTATCTGATTACATAATGCATTTACAATAATTTTTAAAATATGCCCCTTATGTTCATTTACTAATATTATTTAAATATTCTATTGGTTGGCTTTTGTTTTTTTGAGACCGGTTTCTCTGTGTAGCCCTGGCTGTCCTGGAACTCACCCTGTAGACCAGGCTGGCCTCCAACTCAGATGTCCACCTGTTTCTACCTCTTGAGTGCTCGGATTAAAGGCGTGCACCACCACCGCCTTATAGCTAAATATGCTATTTATGCCGATTGATGAAATTTATTTATATACTAACTACATACATTAGTTATTACTAATAATAGTAACTACATACACAGAAAAATGAGAGCAATTACAGAACCAGAGACTATTTCAATTTGTATGCATATTGTAAAAAATTGTGATAGAATTTTCATTAATGTATTTCAAGCATCAAAATATGATACAATAAGTTATAATCCGTTGAGAAATTGGAATATAAATAGGAATCTAAGGAGAAAAGAAGATGATGTGGAATTTGTGGCAGTAAAGGAGTTGGGGGCTGTAGCCAGGTGGTGGTGGCGCACGCCTTTAATCCCAGCACTCGGGAGGCAGAGGCAGGTGGATCTCTGTGAGTTCGAGACCAGCCTGGTCTACAGAGCTAGTTCCAGGACAGGCTCCAAAGCTACAGAGAAACCCTGTCTCGAAAAACAACAAAACAAAAAAGGAGCTGGGGGTTACAATAGTTTAGTGGGTAGGAACTGCTCGTCGTGCTGACTACGTGGGAGGGAGTCCCCGTCACCCACAAAGAGAGCATGGCTACGTGTGCTGTGATCCCAGAATTCCCAAGAGCTTTCGGCTGAGGGAGAGACCATGTCTCAAGGGCTGAGGTGGGGAGTGGGAGAGGACACAGCTGACACCCTCCTCTGCTCGGCTGCCGTGCTTGGGTCCCGGACCTGCACACGCATGCGCATTTATCATAGCCACACGCACACACGGGAGAGAGAGTGCAGCCTGACCTGTGCCCTGTGTCAAAGGACAGGTCGTGGGGATCTCTTCTCTGCTTCCGCCATGTGGATCCCTTTGTCTGCTGAGCCATCTCACCGGCTGGATTTTAGATATTTTTCAGAGCATATCATGGTCAGTGAAGGTCTGCATGGTATTTGCAATCTTTTGGTCACGTATGAGTGATCTAGCAGTTTAACTTTAAACAATGTCAATAGGTATTATACACCCCAAATCACATGCCTTGCCATTGATCAAGTTTACAGTAAGGACTAGAGAAATGGCTCAGAGGTTAAGAGGGTGTGCTGCTCTTTCAGAAGACGGAAGTTCAATTCCCCGCATCCGTGCCTTAAACAATTAAAACACACACACACTTAAACAATTAAAAAACAAATCTGAGAAAAGATGAAAATCGGAAAATGTGAGAGAGAATATAAGGTTTTCCAAGCTGATTTTAGGAGCTAAGCAAGTAAAACCCGAAGACATCTTGCTCAGTAGCCAGGCCTCAGACCTCAGGACCGAGTGGCACCCTGTTTATATCGTCAGTAGAACCCTGTTTATATCGTCTGCCGGAAGATGATCTCCACCTTTAGGCTTGTCCCAATCTGTTCTATCGTTTTCCTCTTCAGTAAGCAGAGAGCAAGGAACGCCGCCTGGGAATCTCCATCATAGGCCACTACTCAGTAACAAAGAAGAAATCTTCTAAAACGTTTAGCTTTCAATAACTCCTAAGTGTAGAGACTCACAAGCCTAGGACTCTAGGCCAGGCCTTCTCTGAGCGCAGATTTCTGTTCGACCACAGGCGACAGGTCCACCTGGGATGTGCCGTAGACTCTGCCCACATCAGCCCGTATTCCAGTTCTGAAACAGTTACCGCCCCCAGTCCCCGACTAGGCTTTCTTTTGTGTTTTAACAAATAAAGCTTGCCTGAAGATCAGAGTGCAGAGCCACTAGAGGCCAGGTGGTGGTGGCTCACACCTCTAAAACCAGTATTTAGGAGTCCCACACCTTAAATCCCAACACTAGGGAGGTTCTCAACTGCCTGGTTCTCAGAGTCAGGCATCTGTGACCCTGCTCCTGGATAGATGGCCCTGGGTTACCTCAGGAGGGGGCGTGAGATGGAAAAGGGAGAGGGAGCCTGACTTTGACAGTGGACTCTAGCAGGGAATTCTTCTCCCTAGTGTTCCGTTTAGCTTCCCAGGGAGCTCTTCGCCCTGGTCCTGTTCTTGCTTCCGGTTTCAGGCAGCCTTGAGCCCGCACTGGCGCGGTGATGGGGAGAAAACTGAGACTTCCTTCTTCCTCAGCGTGATTTCAATTCTGCTGCTCCTTTTCAGTACATTTATTGCCGTCTCATTTGTAGTTTATTTAGTTACTTTATAAATTTTATTTATTTTATTATTATTTTATGTGTGTAGGTGCTTTGCCTGCAAGGGTGTCTGGGCACCATTTGAGTGACTGGTCCAGCGGAGGTCAGAAGAGGAGACAGGTCCTTCGGGACAGCATTTGCAGGTTGTGAACCACCACGCAGGTGCTGGGAATCGAACCTGTGTTCTCCACAAGAGCAATCAAGGGCTCTTCAGTGCAGAGCCACATTTCTGGTCAATTATTTTTATTTTAAAAAATATTATTATTCTGATTCTGGGGACTCTGCGTGTGTGTTTAAGACAATGTCTGGCTGGCTTGGTGTCTGCTTTGTAGCCCAGGCTACCCCTAAACTTGCAGTAGTCTCGCCTCAACCCTCTGAGAGTTGGGATTACAGGCATGCACTACCATGGCAGGAATTAGGATTAATCTCTCTATGGGCTGGAGACCTCTTTAGGAAGATGGTAGTGATTTATATTTCTTTCTTTCTTTCTTTCTTTCTTTTTTTTTTGGTTTTTCGAGACAGGGTTTCTCTGTGGTTTTGGAGCCTGTCCTGGAACTAGCTCTTCTAGACCAGGCTGGTCTCGAACTCACAGAGATCCGCCTGCCTCTGCCTCCCGAGTGCTGGGATTAAAGGCGTGCGCCACCACCGCCCGGCTCGTGATTTATATTTTTCTAAAATATATGAAAACACCTGTCTCCTCACAGCCTCGCCAGTCATGCTCACTGCTAATATTAATTCATTTGCTAGATGAGAGATAACACTTGCTGTTTCAACATGCATCTCTTTAATTGCTAGTGAGGGGGGATGTTTTCCCTGTCTCTGGTGGCTGTGTTTCCTCTTCTGAGATTCCTCTACTCTCATTCATGGCCCATCTAGTTCCTTCGCGCGCGCGTGTGCGTACGTGTGTGCGTGCGTGTGTGTGTACGTGCGCGCGTGTGTATGTGTGCCTTTAAAAGCATCTGACGTTTCATGTCAAATTAGGAAAATCAGCCATAGAATTAGCGAAGTATAATAAAGCCTTATATTCCAGTTCCAAGATGATGTCATTGCTCTAGTTGAGGTTTTCTTAGGGACTTTTTGACAAAATCATGCAAAAAATTTGAAATGGAAAGAGACACCAAAGCCTAAACTAAGGTAACGGCCCGAGATACCTTCTTCCAACTTAATTTGTTTTTAAAATGTGTATTTGTTTTATGTGTGTGAGTGTATATATGCCAGAGTATGTGTATCATGTGTGTGCAGAACCCTGAGGAGGTCCATATGCAGCCGGGAACCGGAGTTACAGACGGTTGTGATCCTGTGGTGCTGGAATGGACCCCAGGGCCTCGGCAACAGCGTGACTCCCCTTTGCTGCAGAGTCCCCCAGCCTCTCCAACTCTTAGCCAAGTATTGAAAGCGCTCTTCTTCCTGCCCGCCCGCCCGCCCGCCCGCCCACCCCTGGCGGAGCTGCCAAAAAAGCAGACAGGCGGCTTAAACAAGTGAAGGCGAGCATAGACCACCAAAGTCAGCAGGAATGGCGACCGCCGGGATTCAATAAAGCCCAGGCTGACTCAAAACACACTTGTTTCTTGTTTTTTCTTCCCCTGGCTTTAAGTGGGAGCAATGGTGTTTCTCCTAAGACTTCCAGGCTGGAAGTTTTTCATGGCTGTTTTTCCTCCTGGGGTCTTGCTAACCTGGGAAATTCCCAGTTTCCCCTGGGTTCCATCTGTGGACCGGAACACAGGATGGGAAGGTCTGAAAAGCAGTTGACTAGGAGGTGAGGGCTCCGTCTCTGTCTCTGGTGGGAGTGGACTCAGCCTCACCGTCTGTAAGACCCTCAGGGCCTGAATGGCTCCATAGCTAGGCTCCAAGATGTAAAGCCAGTGGAAGTTTCGAGACCAGTGAAGCCCTGCAGGGCGCGGACTGCTGACAGCTCAGCTCCCAGTTAACACTTCACTAAGCTGTCCGCGTGTTTAATCTTTAGCAAATCGTGGGAGCCTTTGGTCTCAGAGGTAAGAAAAGCAAATTATACGTCCTGATGTGACTCAGACCTGCGCGCAGCTCTGTAGATTCACTTTTATTTTTGTTCTAATTACAACACAGACAGAGGGAAGGTTTACAATTACACCTTTCGGAACCAATCATTATTTAGTGACTATGCATTTCAACAATAATGCTCATGTCTATAAAAAAAATTTGCCAGGTTCTATTATTATTGCCTTGACCTAAATATAAATTTCAACACAGTGGTGATAACTGGCTTTTGGGGTTTTATTTTTAGTTATTTTCCTAAAGCCGTGATAATTTAGAAGATGTATAATGTGCCCAGAGGCACCTGTAACCATATGTGGAATTATGTAACTAGAGGTAAGAGCTCCTCACTCTTTTTCCCTTCTCCCCTCCCTCCCACCCCACTTCATGGGGATATACTAGAAGAAAAGCAAGCATGGGGTTCTCTGTTAAGATAAAAGCGGTCAGAGGTCCTCCTTCTTTCTGAAATCGTTGCGATAGCATCATCTGACTTTGCTTTGTAGTGTATTCTTTTTCTTTTTGTTTGAGACCGGGTCTCACAATGTAGCCCTGGCTGGAGCTCACTGAGTAGACCAGGCTGGCCTCAAACTCACTTAAAGAAACCCCGCATGCCTCTGCCTCCTGCGTGCTGGGATTAAAGGCTCTTGCCGTCCTACTCCTCCTTAGAATGCTCTTAACAACAGCACTTGCGACATTGAAATCCAAGCTGGAAAACGCCACTTCTGTGCTCATAGTCCTCACAGGGCCTTTCCTTCCCAGCCCTGTCTCTCTTCCTACCCCCTTGGTCACTCAGTTCCCCACAGTCGCGGGGCTTGCCATGGGGCGATGGGGTGATGGTCTCTTCGTTATCAGTGTTCATGAGTGGCTTCCTCTTTTCCTTGGATCTGGTCACCTCGGTGGAGTCTCTCGGCTGCTTCTTTTAAAGCACATGCATCCTCTCATCTTCTCCGTTAGTGATCTCTGCCACCACCTCACACACAGCATGCTTCTTCACCTGTGCACTGCCTCCCCTTTAGAATGTGGACCGGACCCCGCAGTTCCCATGGGGCAGGGCAAGAGCTTTGCCTGCTCCATCCCCAATACCCAAGAGAGGACTTGTCTCACAGTAAGTGCTAAGGAAATGTTTGCCCAATGAGTGAATCAAACAAAGATACACTGTGGCCTTGTTTGATTTGCAACATTGCACAAATAGCAAATTTTTCATTAAAGCTTTACCAAAAAAGGTCAGAAACTTTTGAATTGTCTAATGATGACGACTGTCCTTTTAATGTAAGATTAATGTCATCTCTTATTCTCCTTCCTCAAATGTTTGGTCTGCCAACTTTCTGCTTTTCTTTCTGTCTTTTCTCCACACAGTTATCACCAAAACAGCCTGCTTCTGTTTCTTGTCTTAGTTCATATATATATATATATATATATATATATATATATATATATCCTCTATGAGCCCCTACATCTGCTTCTGTGGCTCCCATCATCCCTCGGCCTTAGATTTCCCTCCAACTTACACATCCAGAGCTGACGCCGAGCCCCCATTCAAGTTTTAAAACCTCCCATGTAAAACCAGATTTATCTTTTCCCCTTAAAACTGGATCCCTGTAGCAGCAATCTGTTCTGCTAATGGTGTTACCCTCTTCCAAATGTGGAAACATCTCGAGGCTCATAGCCATACAATGTTACATCATCTGGCTTCACACTGTCAAGTCTGTTGCCTCTCTGGAGAAGGCCTCCTTCCCTTTTGTTATGTGAGACCCTGTATTTCAGCACGCCCTGAATCAGCTGCCGGCACCGGCCCACTGACCACACTCTGGGCTAACAGGGGTCAGCTGAGGCTAGCCTTTCCTCCCTAGTTCATGGCTGAAGACTTAATTCCCTTGCAGAAATAGAGACCTGATATTGTCCAGTTTTGCTTTTAAAAAGAAAAGGCTCTTTCTAGTTTATAGAAAATTCAGCTAGTCACAGATAGAAATGAAAATGTTCAAATCAGCGCTGCTGAGATGGGTCTGTGGGTAAGCGTGCTTACCATGCAAACCCGATGACATGAGATCAATTCCCAGAACCCCCCTATGGCAGAGGTGAGCCCACAGGCACAAGCATGCGTCATACATACATGTGCACACATGTACAATAATAATAAATAAAAATTCAGGTCAACCATAGCGATTAATTCAGAATTGACCCTTAACATTTTGAAGTATATCTGTGTAGTTTTCTTTCTCTGAGTATAAATGTCTGTTCAATTTTTAATAATATTTTTAAACCATCAAGGGATCATTTCTATCTTTTTTCGTTGTTGTTGCCCAGTGTGTAAATCTGCTCGCTGAGTCCACTGGACTTCCGTGATGCTGTTTTTATATGACCGCTCTTACAGGGGGGCCTACAGACCTGGTGCAGCCGAGCAGATGCATCCTCTCTGGACTTCGATTCCGGAGCTGTTGACTCAGAGTCCCAGGGATGACGCAGAGGCCACTGTGGCCAGGCACAGCAGCTAGGGCAGCTGCATCCGGTTTCCAGTCGAGGAGGAGACAGCTGTTCTGGGGCAGTATGCAATGTCCTGCGTCCAAAGACTTGGCAGTGTGAGCCACGGGGTCAGTCCTTGGCAGCTGGGGTGATGACCTCATGGGAGTAGCCCTGTGGAATGCTTGGGTGTGGCTTTTTTTTTTTTTTTGGCCTGAATGATTCTCCTTCCCACCTATGCTTCTCAAATTAGCTTAAAAGTTGACTTAATTCATTAGCCACAAAAACTAGGGTGTCAACAAGAGCTAGCTCTTAGATAGCGCCTTCTGTGTGGCAGGTGCTTGTCTGAATACCTTGTATATCTTAACCTGACATTTTTACAGCAACCCTAGGAAAGAGAGATGGGCATTAGCCCCATTTTATGGATGATAAAACTGAGCTAAAGGGAGACTAGGTTACCCAACCACGGCTACCCAGCTGACGCTCAAACCCCATCACTCTGGCCTAGTTCTTGGGAGCCTTGACTGAGTCACACCCTGTTTTATAACTTGATTTCTTTTCATGTAACACATTTAATGAGCGTTTCATTTTGTTAGATATTCAGCTAAGATGTATACTGTTCAAAGGGTGACTCACTATTTAAGCAACTCCCTATTGTTAAACATTAAGGACATCCCAACGGATAAACCTTTTATTTTAATTTTTAGGCGACCATACAAAGTCACGGACGGCTTTCTTAAGTCATTTGAACACACGTGTGTCATTTGCTTTGTTATCATTTGATCCCTGTTATACCATGGCTTAACATGCATGACTTATTTCCTTGCAATAAAGTCCCAGAGGTGGGATGCTGGGCCAAAGCAAAATTTAATTGCCTTCTAGAACGATAATCTGTTTTTTTTAAAATACACAGCATTATCTATGAGTGACCTATCTGTGAGTTATTGACATTGAACATCTAAGTGGGTTTTGTGTGTGCATCTCATGAAAAATGACAGATCCTTCCCTTTTAAATTTGGAATTCTTTAAACATTTAAAAACACAATTTTAGGTACTGGAGAGATAGTTTAACAAGTTAAGTAAGTGACAGAGATGGGAGTCTGATCCCTGGAACTAACGTCAGAAGCTTGTGTTGCTGGCCTGTGCTTATAATCCCAGCACATGGGAGAGAGAAGACGGGGCTCCCTGGAGCTTGCTGGCTGGCTCATCTCAGTGACAGACTCTGCTTCAGAATCCTGAGTGGATGGCTTCTGAAGAATTCTACAGACCTGCACACGTGCAAGCATGCACACTTGGTCATACATGTGCATTCTCCACATGAACACATGCACACACGAAAATTTTGCCCATTTATTCAGTAACTTTGCAAATGGTTTACATCATCATCTATAACGCTGAGACTACATCAAGACTCTTTTTGCCTCTTTTGTTTCTCAAGACAGGGTTTCTCTGTATAGCCCTGGTACTTGCTTTGTAGACCGGGCTGCCCTCAAATTTACAGAGGTCCACCTGCCTCTCCATCCTGAGTGCTGGGGATTACAGGTGTGTGCCGCCACGCCTGATCTAGATAACTCCTTAGTTGAATTGCCAGGTGAGTTCAGGTTGTGCCAAGTTAGAACTCACCAGCACACACACTTTTGAAAAAGTGTCAGGTGGGAATAGAGGAAACAAGAAAATAGTTTCAGCTCAGACTTGTCTGTCTAATCCCTTGTAAATTGTATGAGTAATGTCTCAGATCTGGCTCATCTTCTTCATCAACATGTGCTGTCCTCACCATTCCTAGGTTGAGTTCAGATAGACACTGATACATGGAGCGTTATGAACAATCCTTGAGAACATGGAAGTGTGGGGCTGAAAGAAAGCCCAGCCAATTAAAGGCACACACTGCTCTTGCTGAGGACTGTCATTTAGTTCTTAGGACACAAGGCAAGTAGCCTAGAACAGCTTGTAACTCCAGCTCCAGGGGTGGTGTAAGAGGGTCTTCTGTTTGTGTGTTGCTTTCATTGGTTGAATAAAGAGACTGCCTTGGCCTTTTGATAGGGCAGCCCCTTAAGTGGGTGGAGTAGACAGAACAGAATGCTGGGAAGAAGGGAGGTGTGGCAGATGCCATGATTCTCCTGCCCGAGATGGACGCTGGTTAGATTCATGCCGGTAAGCCACAGTCAGGTGGCAATACACGTTAATGGAAATGGGTTAATCAAGATGTGAGAGTTAGCCAATGAGAGGCTAGAGGTAATGGGCCAGGCAGTAATTTAATTAATACAATTTCTGTGTGGTTATTTCAGGTATAAGCTAGCTGGGCGGGACAGAACAAAGGGCCCGCGCTCCTCCTCACAACACAGGGGATCTGATGCATCTGGTCTCTGAGGGTACCTGAATTAATGTATGTATGTGTGTGTATATATACACACACATACATACATATATACATATACATATGTATAACCACATATAGACACCAATCCATACATGTAATTGAAAATAATCTTTAAAACTGTTGGCAAGTAGAAGAAATTTGTCACTAAGAATCATATATATGATTCCATTGTGTGAAATGCCCTGATTCTATAGACAGAAAATAAAGGAACGGTTGCCTACAATAGCCGTTGTGGGATATTTGATCACACCACAAACACTGAGATTGTGTTGTTTCCTGGAAAAACCTGCTCTGAGCTATGTTGTGGCTCAGCCTTGGCACACACCTTTAACCCAGGAACTTTCTGCTTGAATGTTGTAAACAAGGTTAAATAAAATCAGCCATGGGTC
The DNA here is from genome assembly GCF_018167655.1 of Microtus oregoni. NCBI lineage: Eukaryota > Metazoa > Chordata > Mammalia > Rodentia > Cricetidae > Microtus > Microtus oregoni. The sequence goes on along the minus strand of NW_024543077.1, from coordinate 6,071,903 downwards.
CAGAGGCAGAACAAGCCACCAGTTGACAGGAAAGAACCATAGAGAGTAAGGGGAAGTCGGGAGGACAGGGAGAGAGACACACAGGAAGCAGAAGAGAGGGAGATCGGTTGGAGGAGCTTTGGTTTGAGGAGGTGTAGGAGAAAGGCTCTTTCTGGGGTGATGGCAAAAGATGAAGCAGTGGGGTGCTTTCTCTGCCTGTCTAAGCCAGCAGGTTTTCACCCCACCATCTGGTTTCCAAGTCTTGACTGATAAAATAGAACATTAGAGACGAAATTAAAAACAACACGTGGCTAACAGGAAAACAGTTTCTTTGGGAGGCAGTTAAAATATAATCAATTTAAATCTAATGTTATTGTTTGTTTTTGTCTTTTGACACAGGGTTTCTTTGTGTAGTCCTGGCTGACCTGAACTCACTCTGTAGACAAGGCTGGCCTCCAACTCACAGAGATCTACCTGTCTCTGCTTCCCGAGTGCTGGGATTAAAGGCTAAAGGCATGCACCACTACCACCTGCCTTAAATCTAATGACTCTTAATGGTAAAGGCGCTATCTAGCCAAAGCCCCTTGTAGACCGCTGATAACAATAGTGAGAAATGGTACAGGGAGAGTAGGTCATTACTGTCAGCCAACACTCCTGCTTATTCCAGCTGTCCTGGTGGGGGGACTCCTGGCTCAACACACGATGACGTCGCAAACCAGCAAAAGCTCAGCTTCTGTAAACTGGAGAAATCTGTAATAAGGCACTTGGTAGTTTGCGATTTCTGCCCTTCTCAGAGTGTTGGCTTCATCCCCACAACCTGAAGACAGTCTCCACCACCTGCGGGGAGGAGGGGGAAGAGGTAGCAGAGGACCTACAAAGCCTGTCTTGATTATCTGGAAGAGGAAGAAGATGCCTAACCAGGTCAGGGTCCACCATGGTTGAGAGCATCAGATTCAAACAGTCCGTGAGCAATGCAAGACCTTTCTAGGAAAAATATGGTCTGTTTCTTAAGACAACTAGTGAAAACAGAGGCTGTGGTTTGTCCCCATGGATGTGGCAGGAGTTGGAGAAGTTTGGCTGCTCACCAGGTTTGAGAAGGGGTCAGATATAGATAGTTCTTTTGATATTTTGTTTTTTTTTTTTTTTTTTTTTTTTTTTTTTTTTTTTTTTTTTCCAGACAGGGTTTCTCCGTGTAGCTCTGGTTGAGCTGGAACTTGATCTGTGGAGCAGGCTGGCCTTGGCCACGTGGCTCACTGACAGGGAGCTGGAGTCTACCTCCCCTCTACTGCCTACCCTGTCTTCTTTATATACTCCCCAGGGAGCAGAAGGGAACGAGCTTTTCCTTCACTTGCCCTATGGTGACACCCTACTCCCATAAACCCCAAATCCTTATATCAACATCTCATAAAATAAGCAAACAGATAATGACAGTAAGCCCTGCGAATTTGATTGCAGAAGGGAAAGAAGAAAGCATTTGAAAAATAATTGGAATTTCTGCACCGCTCTATTTTGAAAGCCAGAAGCTAAGTATTAGGTTCATCTTTGGATCCTCTTTAGGATTTGCTAATTTCCACCCTTTCTGTGAAATGGATGTCCTGACCTGACCGTGCCAGCGATCCTGTTTCCAGGGCAGTAAGAGAAGAACCATGTCAGAGAATTGTATTACCCAGTGACCAGCGATCCTTTGGGACCCGCCAGGAAACGGTTCCTGCTGTCCAGGACACCCAGATCTGCAGATGCTCAAGTCCTTTCAATAAAAAGGAATAGCGTTTGCTCATAATGCGCAACTTCACATTCTGTAGGTCCTCTCTACATTACTTATGCCACCTAATACAATCGCATGCTGTGCGCGTGTTCATTGCTTCACTACACTGTTTAGGGGACGGTGGGAGGAGAAGTCTACATATGTTTGGTCTCCGCTGAGCTACCTCAGCACATCCTGAAGCCCAGCACACAGTGGTCGCTTAGAGGGCAGAAATGCGTTTGTACGGATGTGACTGAGGCAGGGTTGGTTGGGGAGAGTTTGCCTGGGGGGCAGGGAACAGCTTCGAGATTTCCTTGTCTGCCTGTGTTCCTTGTTTAGTCAGAGGTCGACGGAGAAGTAGTTTTTCATAACCCAGTGCTCTTTGCTTGAGGTCAGTTCAGACCACTGTCACGTGCCTTTCCAGATGCAGAGAATCCCGCTAAGTGGACAAGAGTCCTGGCCAGAAACGACCGTGCTGTATGCCCTGACAGGTGTTCCTTCTGTCTTTGTTGGCTCACTTTTTGACCAGACACTTCTTTTTTTAACTGGTCTCACCATTTCTTCACGCTGATGTGAAATCTGCCTTCTGGAACTTTCCCCGTTTGTTTGGGTCCCACTCTCTGAAGTTACAAAGAATGTGTCCGTTGGTTCAGCACAACAGTTCAAACACTTGGAGACAGCCATCACATCGCCTACCTGAATTTTTCTCTTTCGCAGGTAGAGTAACTTCAGGTCCTTCTACTGAAGTTCTTATAAACAGTATATTTACCCAGAAAATGTGTGAGAAACATCTCTAGGACCTCAGACACAGCTTAGTTGTTTAGTTGGTTTATTTTTTCTTGTATTTATTCCAACGAAGAAATAATTATTTCTCACAGTAATGATAAATGCTACAACACAGAGGCACGCAGTTCTGCAGAGGCGTGCACTTGGGAACTCAAGGCTGGAGCTCAAAGCTATCTTTGGTGTCTGTGACCTGAGACATGAGAGTAGGAAGTAGTAGGTGGCAGGATGTGGCGGAGAGAGAATGTACCGAGTGGCCATGGGACACGAAATGGAGGGGTCACTTCCTCACCCGTGTGTTTACTGTCTGCTTATGAGAAGGATTAAATCCACCTCTTGTCAAAGAGATTGCACGAGACAAGAATGTGCCGAGTTCTAGGACAGCATTCACACGAATCCCAGCAGGCGTGCCCTCAGTCTCTGGGATCTCTACTGCACACCCAGTGTTCACACAAATCCCAGCAGGCGTGTTTTCAGTCTCTGGGATCTCTACTGCACACCCAGTGTTCGCACGAATCCCAGCAGGCGTGTTCTCAGTCTCTGGGATCTCTATTGCACACCCAGTGTTCGCACGAATCCCAGCAGGTGTGTTCTCAGTCTCTGGGATCTCTACTGCACACCCAGTGTTCACACAAATCCCAGCAGGTGTGTCCCTCAGTCTCTGGGATCTCTATTGCACACCCAGCCATTTCAGAAAGTCTCTGTGTGTGTGAGAGCCCAGGACACCTTCACTGTCAACAAGTGGGCCCGGCTCCCTTACCACTTCCTAACCTGGCCCCAGTGAAGATGGGCAAAATTACAGTCATTCATGCCTGCTTTAGGTGGCAAGAGAAATCGCTTCTCAGGATGTCAGGTTCAAGGTCTTTGTAAATATGAGTTCACAGAACCTTCCTTGTCACTTGACAATTTTAACTAATATACGCAAAATTAATTTAGAAGTAAAGATATTTGCATTCAGAGCCAGGCATGATGGTGCACGCCTTTAATCTGGGAGGCAGAGGCTGGTGGATCTCCGTGAGTTCAGGTCAGCCTTGCTCTACAGAGTGAGTTTCAGAATCACCAGAGCTACATAGCGAGACCCTGTCTTTTTTTTTATCTTTTTCAGTTTTTTTAGTGTATTTACATCCAAATAAGGTCAACCAGCTGAAATTCTAGCCCTTTGAAAGATTGCGCCCACTGGACTGCCGCTGAGAGTGTAGATCCTGAATATTTAATTTCCACTTGAAAAAGAAAAGGGGTGTGTGGAACGGCTGTGGGCCTTTACACTAGGATTCGGTATGTAGACAGACCACGAGCAACTGTTGTTTGATGAAGACAAGTCGCTTTTTTTTTTTTGTAGAGTTAAAAGAACCTACAAAATAGAATAGAGACTGGTACTCTGTTTGTAAGCACAGCCTCTGATGGTACTGCCTCGCAAGGATGCACCTCACACTCCTGCCCTGCTGGGCCGGGGGCCGTGGAAGACAGTAATACTTGTCTGCTCCTGTAATTGATACAGCTCCTTTAAATCATCATTTAGCAGGTGCAGGAAAAGGCTAGTGTTTAGGTCTAGGTCTATCCAATGAAATCAGGCCATTGTGTAATAACCTAAGGAATACAGCATCGGTCACGGGTTAGAGCTCAAAGAAACTCTGTTGAGAAGCAGATGAGGAAAATATTCTATTACAAACTGTTTTATATCCTCTTGACCCTTGGTCCTGAGGCATCCGTTCTTTATTGAGACACAACACTTCTTTGTCTGCTGGCTGGAGTGTTATCAGTCGAATTTCTTCTGCTGGTGTCCTGTTGCTTTTGAAATGAGGCCTCAGTCATATTTACCTAGCTTACTGTTTTCACAGATAGTGAAATTAGAGCCAACGTGCCTTTCTGGGCATTGTATCTGTGCTGATGAGATCCCTCAATTGGTGCGGTGGCACACACCTTGTAGGTGAGTCCCTGTGAGTCTGAGGAAAATGTTCTTCATCGTGAACTCTAGGCCAGCCAGGGAGGGCAACATACTGAAACTTTGTCTAATAATAATGATGATGATGATGATTATAATAACATGACAGACAGACAGACACATACACGGGGGGGGGGGGGGAAGAGAGAGAGAGAGAGAGAGAGAGGCAGACTCAGGAGTTGGTTCTCTTCTGCCACCTTGTGGGGGTCAGTGACTGAGCTCAGGTGGTGCCCACAGGCAAACGCCTCTCCCTGGCAAGCCATCTTATACATACTGGGAGGATGTGCACATGTGTAGGTCATAGATGCCACCATGTGCGTGGAGGTCAGAAGACCGCTTCTGGGTGTTGGTTCTCTCCTTCCAAAATATGGGTCCTAAGGTCAAAGTCAGGTCCTCAGGCTTGGTGCCAAGTATCTTTGCCTACTGAGCCATCTCAATAGCTCATTTTGCTTTTTGAGACAGGGTCTGTTTATGTAACCCAGGCTAGCCTCAGATTTGGGCTCCTCCTATCTCAGCCTCTCTAGTCCTGGGAAGACAGGATAGTGCCACCATGCCTGACCTTAAACTTATTTATTTAGATTTTTTGAGATAGGGTTTCTCAACATATCACTGACTGTCCTGGAACTCCCTTTGTATAAACCAGGCTGGACTTAAACTCAAACTTGCCTCAAACCTCTGGTTCCCAAGTGCTAGAATTAAAGGCATGCACTACTATGCCTGACTGCCTTCAATTTATTTTTAAACTTATACACAAGACCATAAAAACTGTAATATTGGGGCTGGAGAGATGGCTCAATGGTTAAGAGCATTGCCTGTTCTTCCAAAGGTCCTGGGTTCAATTCCTGGCAACCACATGGTGGCTCACAACCATCTGTAATGAGGTCTGGTGCCCTCTTCTGGCCTGCAGGCATACACACAGACAGGATATTGTATACATAATAAATAAATATTTTTAAAAAAAACCTGTAATATTAGCGGGCTACATATAATCTTTCAATACAGGTGTAGCTTATGTGAAGTCTAAACCTTATCTAACTGCTTAATCACTCACCATTCTTCCATGGTAGAAAGTCTTTTTACAGCAGCAGAACTAGACACTGGACTCGGCTTAGCATCTGAAACCCCAAAGCCCACCCCCCCCCCCCAGTGACACACTTCCTCCAGCAAGGCCACACCTCCTAAAACCTGTCAAGTAACACCACTCCCCAATGACCAGGCGTTCAAACCTACAAGCCGGTGGAGGCCATCCTTACACAAACCACCACAGTTGGTTCTGTGGACATTTGATACATTTGTGATGTTCTTGTAGCCAGTAGATGGTTTTCTTTGTGAAAGGTTCAAAAATTTTGTCGACATTTTATCCGGTGGTATATATCATCGACAAGTTGTGGGAATTCTTTATATATCCTGGACACCAGTCTCTGATGAGATGTGTGCTTATCAATGAGTTTCTTCTTTGACTGCATCCATCTTGAACCTCATTCTGTAGCATATGTGAACGGAGGCAAGCTATGTCAGCGCGGTTCACGCAAAGATCCTTAGAAGTCTGTGAAACCAATGCCTGTTAGTCAATTGGGAGAGTGCGTGCCTAGCACGCATGGTGGAGGCAGGAGGACCCGAAATTTTATCCCCAGATACACAGTGAGTTCCAAGCCAGCCTGGGCTGTGTGAAACCCCTACTAGGGGATGTCTTTCCTTGAAGCTATAGCAAGGCAGAAACTTGCTAAGTGTCGGGAGCTGTGCATCTCAATTTTCTGCATCAAGGCTAATTCAGGGTGGAAGGTGCTAGTGTTCCTAGTTTATTGCGAAACATCAGTCTCATCACGGACTCTGCCCTATGAGGTGAAACATGAAACAGATTTAAAAGCAGTAAAAGAAAAAAACCATTTTACTCCTCCATAGTCATCTGGAGAAGCAGCAGCACTGTTTACGATGACACTTAGAACCGTCCTCTCCTCTCGATGAGCTCCCCTATATGGTCTCCATTTGCACCTGAACTGGATGACCACAACGTCGCCCAGCTGGCCACCCAGCCTAGTCTTTCCCCTCAGGTCCATGCTGCCCTCTTGGGTGTCATTAATTTTCTTAATAAAGGCCTTTCACCAGGCACGCCTTGCTCCTGGAACCTCAGTGGTTTCGTTGTAGGTATTTTGGTCCTGAGAACCTAAGGTTCTCTACGCCACCCACCCTGTCCCCGCCTGCCTGTTCTGCTCTTTTCCAAACTGCACGTGAATTCCTGTGCAGTCCCTGGATGGTGGTTCCCTCTTCCCTTCCCCCCTTCCTTCCCTTTAGCCCTTAAGGCTCATGGCTCAAAACCTAGCTCAAGTTCTCTGTGAAATGTTTTGTAACTTTCTTCATGGGAGGTGAACCTTACTTTTGAGTAAATGTCTCAATGTTACATCGGCAATGGAAACATTTGCTGGCCCCCATGGGCTGAAAACCCAAACCCAGCTTTTACCATCACAGAAGCTCGGTTCTCGTTCACTGACAATGGCGTGTATGCTCTTCTAGCGGGGTGCCGTATGCTGTCTCCTTTTGGGGATCTGTGTGAAGGAGCTCTGGCATCCCCGTCATCAGAGTACCCAGTTGTCTGGGGCATCACCCTCAGATAGGAGTTGTAGAGAGTACAAAATCACACGTACTCCTTGCCACTTAGGTCAGAGTGGCACCTCACACCAATGCAGGGCTCCATCCTGTGCAGGGAAACACACTCCTGGTTGAGTGTCTGTCTGTCTGTCTTGAGCTACTTTCCCAAGAGAAACCCAATGCTGGGGATTGTAGTTGGTTTTTGCTTTTTTTTACTCTTTGCTCTTGGGGGCTGCCACCCAGCTCCCAAATAAATCCATGGAGACCTATTCTTACTTATGAAATCCCAGCCTTAGCTTGCTTTGTTTCTAGCCAGCCTTTCTTAACTTAAATTATCCTACCTATCTTTTGCCTCTGAGCTTTTACCTTTCTCTATTCGATATGCCTTTCTCTATCGATATGCCTTTCTCCCTCTATCCTTTCTTCTCTCAAGCCTAGATTTATCCTATTAATTCTCTCTGCCTGTCAGCTCTGTGTAACTCTCTCTTCTGCCTAGCTTTTGACCATTCAGCTCTTTATTAGACCAATCAGATGGTTTAGACAGGCAAAGAATGTAACATAAAAGAACGCAGCACATATTTGCATCATTAAACAAATATTCCACAGAATAAACAAATGTAACACATCTTAAACTAATATTCCACCACAGGGGACAGGGGCTCAGTTGGTAAGGTGTTGGGGGCTGTGGACCCCCAGATTCTGAATTTCTTGTCAACAACTTGTTTTCCTCTGCTCTGAGCAGCCTGCAGCTGCTCTGAGCACAAGACCCTGATGGCAGGGGAGTGGGTTCTGGTGAGGTCTGCAGCTGAAAAATCCCGAGAGCTGGGGTAAGGCCAGAGTCCTATATAAGCTGCCCCTGAGCACAATAAAGTGGGCATTCTTGTTTCAAGAATGACCTGTGTCCCCGAGTCTCTGTCTGTCTGTGTGTGAGTGTGTTTTTAAGTATCCAGCCCATTTCCCGGCTCACGAACTGTACCATGTAGGGAGTAGCGCGTAGAGCAGACGTACCCAGGCGTTACAGTAAGGACACTTGCCTTTCAAGAGGACCCAAGTTTGATTGTTAGCGTCCAGGTAAAAACCCAGGTGTGGTAGCGTGTTTGTAATCTCAGAGCTTGGGAGGCAGAGCTAGGAGGGTCCTTGGGACTCTCTTGTAGCCTGTCTAGTTTAACTGGGGAGCTCCGTAGACACAGACAGACTCACACCTCCTAAGAATACCACTCCCTATGAGATTATGAGGGTCAATCACATTCAAATACCACAGTGCCCTTCTTAGTTGATTCAGTGGGCCATGTTCTCCTGGTGTCCTCTATCCCTTCCGACTCCTACAGTTTTTCTTCGCCTTGTTCCTCAGGGTTCCCTGAGCTTTGAGGGGAGGGACCCAATTTAGACACTCTTTCCTCACAACATCTGGCTGTGGGTCTTGGTATCTGCTCCCATCTGCTTCCGGAGAAAGCCTCTCTGAGGGTGACTGGACAAGGCACTGATCTCTGACTAGAGCAGAATATCTTTAGGAACCATTTCATTCTATTTTTGTTTTATTGAGCTTTTTTGCCAGTCATGTTTGGTTCTACCTAAGGTCTCTGGGCTGTTTCGGTTTCACTTACTGGCCATCCAGGCAGTATAGGGTAAGGGTTTTCTCTCATGGAGTGGGCCTCAAGTTAAACCAGACTTTGGCCACTACCACAAGTTCTGAGCCACCATGGCCCCGGCATGTTGTGTGATGTTTTACTCTTTTTATTCTTTGGGGGACCTGCCACCCAGATCCTAAATAAATCACACACAGAAGCTTTCTCTTAGTTAGAAATGTCTGGCCTTAGCTTGGCTTGCTTCTTGCCAGCTTTTCTTAAATTATCCCGACTACCTTTTGCTTCTGTGTTTTTTTCTTTTCTTACTTTTGTATACCTGTCTTTACTTTTTTCTCTGTGGATTGCTGTGTAGCTGGGTGGCTGGCCCCTGACGTCCTCTTCTTGTTCTCTTGCTCTTTATTCTTCCTCCTCTTCCTTGGTTCTCCTTCTACTTATACTCTGCCTGTCAGCCCTGCCTACCCTTGCTCCTGCCTTGCTAGTGGTCGTTCATCTTTTTATCAGGACCATCAGGTGTTTTAGACAGGCACAGTAACACAGCTTCACAGAGTTGAACAAATGCAGCGTAAACAAAAGTCACACACGTGTAAATAATGTTTCCAACACCAGCACATCTTTTAGGCAGGAAAGATTGTAGGGAGAGGATTTCATGGCAGGGTTGGTGTACCGGTTTCTCTTTCTGTAGCCTGCAGAGTGTCTTCTTGCACCAAAGGTGCTAGAATGTACGTACATATGGGTGAAGACCCTAAGCCCACACCATTTTTGACCTCTCTGCTCTGTGAGCTACGTTGTTTCAGCAGTGGGGCCCCACTGTTAGTTTTCAGAGGGTGCCCTTCTGTGCTATTATCGCCTGGGTTGTTTGGGATCTCCACAGGATCTCCTTGTTCAACAACTCTAACCGAATGGGACCCAGTCTCCACTGGAAGCCTTGCCTAGTTACAGAAGGTAGTCAGTTCAGACTCCATATCTTCTAATACAAGGAGTTCTCACTAGGGCCACCCTCATAGGTTATAGGTTTCCACGCTGTCTCCCAAGTGCCCCCCAATTCCAGCCATCTCTTCCCCCATCACCTGATTTCCTGTCCCCACCTGCCCACAGCCTACCTCCCAGAGTCTATTCTATTTCCCCTTCCCAGGGAGATCCACGCTTCCCCCCAAAAAGGCCTCCTCTTTACCTAACCTCTCTGTGTCTACAGATTATAGCTTTATCATCATTTACTTAACATCCAATATCCACTTATAAGTGACTATGTAGCAAATTTGTCTTTCTGGGTCTGGGTCACCTCACTCAGGAGGATTTTTTTTTTAGTTGCATCCATTTGCCTGCAGATGTCATGAAGCCATTGTTTTTAAAACAGCCGAATAGTACTCCATTGTGTAAATGTACCACAAGATCTTTATCTGTTCTTCAGCTGAGGGAAATCTAGGTTGTTTTCAGTTTCTGGCTATTATAAATATAGCCTCAATGAACATAGTTTAAAACGTGTCCTTGTGGTGGAATGGATTATCCTTTGTGTATATGACCAAGGGTGGTATAGTGGTCTTGAAGTAGATTGACCTTTAATTATCTGAGGAACTGCTGTATTGATCTGCATAGTGGCTGTACAAGTTTGCACTCCCACCAGCAGAGGAGGAGTGTTCCCCTGGCTCTGCATCCTCTCAGGCGTACCTGTCACTTGCGTTACTGATCTGAGCCATTCTGGACAGGTGTAAGATAGGAACTCAGTCATTTTGATTTACATTTCCCTAATGGCTAAGGATGGCGAACATTTCTTTAAGTGTCTCTTGGCCATTTGAGGTCGCTCTATTAAGAATTCTGTTTAGATCTGCACCCTATTTTTAAATTGGAGTTTAAAATATATCTAGTTCTTCGAGTTCTTTATAAATTTTGGATATTACACCTCTATCAGATTTGAAGTTGGTTTTAAAAAAGCCATTTTGTAGGCTGCCCTTTTGTCTGATTGATGATATTCTTTACCTTACAAAAGATTTTAATTTTTAATCTTCTTTTTCCAATATAGTATTTTTATTAATTATTTGGGAATTTCATACATTTCACCCTTACCATACTCATCTCCCCCCTCCCACACCCCCAGGTCTACCCTCCTACTCTTGTGTCTTCTCCTGAAAAAGAAGTAAAAAAAAATCACACTAACTCCGATTTGTGATGCCATTGTTCACCCTGGAGCATGGTCGAACTCCCAGTGGCCAGCCCTTTAGAGATGATTGAGTCCTTCCCACCCCCACCCTGAAGCCATCAGCTGTGAAGAGCTAACTTCACATCTGTAGCACAGTTTTCAAAGACTCTGCAATGGCTTCCTGTCTGGACCGTTTCTTTCTTTTGGTGGTGGTGGTGGTGGTGGTGGTGGTGTGTGGGTGGTGTCACAGAAACCTTCAGTGTTTCTAATTCTCAAGTATGAGTCTGCAGCTATCAATTACACTGCAGAAGAAACTTCCTTTCCCATAACAGACCATGGCAGCATGGACCATGGACTTGCACCACGGACATCGGCATTGCCTCTGGCGGCTGCAGCACGGACCACGGACACTAACACAGACCCTGGCTGTAGCCAAGATCGCCGACACCATCATGGCCTTTGGCAGTGCCGTGAACCACGAAGGTCTTTTGAGGAGCCCTATCTCGGACCGACGTCCTGCTCGTATTCAGAGCCAGGGCAATGGTGTGCCCGCCAGGATCGCAGGTTCCGAGGCAGAGCCTGTGAGAGCTCCAGGCCCCTGCAAACACCCGCCTGCCATACTGTATCTATTACAACATGCTCCCGACCCGTCACCTCCTTTGCCAACAGCAGCGGCTCTTGTTCTGCCTCTCTCCACAGGAATTCTGCCATCCTTTTCACCTCTCCATGACACTTTTGTTCGTCAAGGTGGCCTTGCAAACTCCCCTGTGCCACAGAGTATCTTACTTTTTATTTTTTGCCCAAACAGTTTTACATGCAAATAGTTATTGCAACAAGTCACTGGTCTTGTTCGAAGTTTCTGGTTTCTGAAGCACTATACATACTAGACTATCACTGAGACTCCTCTTGGATAGAAAGTAAGTACAATAACCATATATAATACATACAGGCAGTAAGTACATCAACATTATCTGGTCCATTTACATTAGACAAATTCAGAGAAAATACTCTATCTTACCTTGGTGAGTCCAAAATCTTATACCTAATTTACTTTCTATCCTAACTTGCATCACCAACCCAAACTATCTTTTTCTGTCTTTAAAACAGTATACAATTTACACATATTTCGTGAGTTTCTTCTCTGAACTTGTTAACAAGAAGACCTATATCTTTCTAGTCTTCAGTTCTACCAGAGCCCGAGAAGGAAATAGTATTAACCGAGTAAGCAGGAAGTACAAGCAAGCGACTTCCAAAAAGTGGAACATTGGGGCATCTATCTTCAGCTTGCAGGCCTAGAATATTCGACAGACTTTGCTATGAAGCAGGATTTCTGAAGGCCTGTCCTGCCTCGTCTTGACAAGGTTTTGTAGTCACTCTCTCTTGTGTCCGGCTTGTCAGCTTGTCCAATTTTTACAGCATACTGTCAGCAAGAGCACTTTCTTTCCCAGTGGCTTCCTTCAGCCACCGAGAAAGTGAACTCCATGTGGAGTTTCTTCGATGCCCACCATCTTCTCTGAAGTAGATTGGTGCTGCCAGGAGCAGACCTGTCTCATTGTTATAAAGAAAAATCCTACGTTATTAAAACATCTTAAATGCCATACTCTGTAGATCTCTGAAATATTTGAAGACGACTTATCTACTTAAAATATATCTGTTTGACCTTGTAAACATACTTAATATGGCTACAAGTTCAATTATAACAGGTGACTAATTACTAGCCTGCATTTCCTTATTATCCTAAACAGTTGGTAATAATAACATTCAAGAACTAGAAATTTGCATTACCTTGTTAGATGAGCTGTCTGAGTACAATATCTTGAACAAGTGTAGCAATGTATATAGAGTATGTTCTAACAAAATTAATCTCAAATTTGTATCAATATACAAAATTTGTATACAATATACAAAATCCAATCTAATGTAAAATATTTCAAACTAGTAGTTGCTGTTTTAAAAGTAGATTCAATAAGCTACCTTTTTATCTTACCATATTTATATCCTCTCTTTTTTCTTTTCAGAGTAGATTAAATAATCTTCCCTTTTATCCTATCATATCTGTATCCCCCTTTTCCTATTCAAAACAAGAACCCTGAATCTAACCTCCATTACCAATAACAACTTGTAACCAATCCCCCTAAACAATGACAGATATCCATAACCCATTGAATGACTAAGAACCATCCAACTCTTGGGAATGTGGGCATCAGTACGTCTGGTTTTATGTTGAGGTCTTTGGTCCACTTAGACTTGAGTTTTGTACATGGTGAAAAATAAAGATGCATTTGCCTTTTTCTACATGCCAACATCCAGGTTGACCATTGTTGATGATGCTTTCTTTTCCCCGGTGTGTATTTCTGTCTTCTTCATAAAAACTCAGGTGTCCAGAGGAGTGTGGATTTATGCATAGGTCATAGATTATATTATATTGATCAACCCCTCTGTTTCATGACAATACCCTGCTGTTTTTGTTACTATAGGTCTGCAGTAGAGCTTGAAGTCAGGGATGCTGATACCTCTGGCAGTTCTTTCATTGTTCAGGATTATTTTAGCTATCCGGGGGGTTTTGCTTTTCCAGATGAAGTTGAAACTTGTCCTTTCAAGGTCTGTAAAGAATTGTGTTGGGATTTTGATGGGGATTGCATTTAACCTGTTGATTGCTTTTGGTAGGATGGCCATTTTTACTATGCTATTCCTGCAGATCCATGAGCATGGGAGATCTTTCCATATCTTCTGATACCTTCTCTAATCTCTTTCTTCAAAGACTCAAAGTTTTTATCATATGAGCCTTTCAGTTGCTTGGTTAGAATTATCTCAAGATGTTTTATATTATTTGAGGGTCTTGTGAAGGGTGTTGTTTCTCCGATTTATTTCTTTACTTGGTTCATTTGACCTCAGGAGTTTAAGGAAAAAGTTTCTAGTGAGCACAGTGAAGATGAAGACATATTGACATAAAAAACTAAGGGAGAGCCAAGGTATTTTTGGGTAAGAGAAGTTTGGCCTTGTCCTCACCCTTGACCCCATGGATAGTCATTTCTTAGGACCTTCAGACATCAGCTCTGATGACGTTCCTCTCATGAAGTCTGTACACATTTGGCCATGATTGACTCATGATGCTCAATATGACACAAATGCCATAGACCTGGTGCTTTAGGGGATTCTGACAGTGTCAGTCCATGTTGGTTGGTGTCTTTTGACTTTTTTTTTTTAAATCATAGGGTCTCACTCTATCATTAAAGTCCTGGCTGACCTTGAGCTCCAGAGGAGGTCCACCTGTTTCTGTCTCCCAAGTGCTAGAACTACAGACAGGATCATCACACTGGTTTTGTTTTGTTTTGGGGAGGTTTATTTATTTGTTTTTGAGTCGCTGTCTTACTATGTGTCCCTGGCTTCCCTCAAACTCTCTATGTAGATGTCCTTATGTGTTTGGCACAGATGCAATTTAAAAATATTTTACATATAAAGCTGGTTGAATTTGCAGATTCTAGAACCTACTGATATGATGAACCAAGAACTCATGACCTTATGAAAAATGGAGACTGTTGATGGACAGGCCATTAATGTGGATGGTGTCAAATGGTTTTGAACAAAACAACAAGAACAACCATAACCAAAGACCTTAAAAGAACCCAAGGCATTATCAGAGGAGCTCATCACCATGTAACTTAGATTGCAAGCTGAATTTGAACAGAAGGGTTATTATCCATTTATAAAGGAGAACATACCCATTTCTTTATTATTTTTTAAAAACATATTCAATATAGCATATATACTTATGTGAATGGCAGCTTTGCCTACAGTTATGCCTGTACCCTATGTGCATATCTGGTGTCTGTGGGGGCCAGAAGAATGCATAGGGTGCCCTGGACCTGGAGTTACAGACCGCCGTGAGCTACTGTGTAGGTGCTAGGAATCAAGACCAAGTCATCTGCAGGAGCAGCTAGTGTTCTTGGCGGCTGAGCCCTTAGCTACCTGCTGTGTCTTTCCATGGTCTTTAGTTGTCATGCAGTTGTTACCATCGTCAGGAGGAAGAGCACACTCGTGAGAACTTTAAACCCTCCTTTGATCTTTGGGTTTTGAATTCACACCCTGTAGAACAGAAGTTCCATCCCCCATCATTTCCGCCTTTTTTGAGAGTTTCATTCATTTCTGTCTCATCTTTGAACTGAATTCCACATTTCAAAATGTACTGTACTTGACAAAGAACAATACACCCAGAAAAGGGACATCCTGAACCCTCATAGCTAGAGACTTCTAGCTAACTGTTATTTCTTGCAGCCTCCAGCCCTCTGACGTGGGAGGTGTGTGGGAAGAGCAGCCTGTCGGGAGCCACTGTAGGTGAAAGGCAAGAAGAAGAGATGGACTATTATGGGCCTTCATGGGGGTCATGCTGGGCTTTACAGAAGCCGAAGGGCCAAAGATGGCCAAGCCTGATTACAATTCTGCTTTCGTGTCCATGGCTTGAAGGTGAGGGTATTAAACATATTTTAAAATGTGTGTTTGTATGTGTGTGTGTGGTATGCATGTGTGCGTTCCTGTGTGTGTGCACTCATGTGTACGTGTGTGTAATTGCATTAAGTGTGTATGTGTATGTATGCGTGTGCTCCTGAGTGCAGGGTGTACATGTGTGTGTGTGGTTGCATTGGATGTGTATATGTGTGTGGTCCTGAGTGTAGGTGTGTATATGTGTGTGTGGTTACATTGGGTGTGTATGTGTATGTGTATGTGTGTGTGTGCGCGCGCTCCTGAGTGCAGGTGTGTACATGTGTGTGTGGTTGCATTGGGTGTGCATGTGTTTATGTGTACATATGTGTGTGCATGTGTGTGTATGTACGTGCATGTGGCAGGGAAGGGTATGTGTGAACCCAAGGCCAAAGTCAGGCATCTCTGTCTCTCTCCCGGCAAACCCTCACTGAGCTCAGAGAACTTACTCTTTCAGCTAGTCCTGCTAGCTGGCTTGCTCCTGGGATCCTGTGAGCGCATCTCGCACCCCGAGATTATAGTTGGCCGCTACGCCCACCCCACATTTCCCTGGGTGCCGAGGACCTGACCTCTGGTCCCTGCACTTATTAGCAAACACTCCGCCCACTGTCATTTACCCGGCCTCGAGATTGTTAAAATTAAGGATGTATAAAGGGCCTAGTTTTTTTTTTTTTTTTTTTTTTGTGGTATGAATCTCTTCTAGAAAACAAGGCACAGTAGCAAAGAAGGTTAATAGCACAGGCTTTAGGGTGTGTTTCTCTCCTTCCTGGGGTCTGGAGCTTTGTCCTGTAGCATTAGTAATATGGCTCTGGCCAGCCACAGCACATCTCCTAAACCTGTTATAATCTGGAAACACCCGCAGTTGCACAGACCTCCCACACGGGGCGCGCGTTCGGAGGTCCGCAGTCACGCAAGTCTATTGGTTTCTGATCACCCATTCTGTCTGCCGCTTTATCAGACAGGGTGGCACGGGCTGAGCCAAGCCGACCCGGCTCAGCCTTGGAGAGCCCTGATCGTGTTATCCTTAGAAATCAAATTTGGTCTCACAGGCATAGACCGCTACTGCCGAGATTTATCAGCCTTATCATTTCATCGCTTCAGATGACCCGGTGGGATTTTATTTCTCACTTTAGCAAAAAATGAGAGAACAATGCCTTCCGAGTTCCCTCTGCACAAATGAAAGAAAACAGGCGGGTATGAGCGGGGGAATGAGCGGGGCATTGCTCTGGAGCCGTTCGGGCCTTTTTGTTGGATTTCCTTGTGTTTGCCTGTCCATGTGTGAAGAGGACATAATTAGACCTGCTCCTTATTGGCCTCAGAGGAACGTTGCAGAAATCCATTTCGAGAGCCTGTGAAGTCCTCAGAGCACGGAGAAGTCTAATTACAAGGAAACATCACTGTTAGAACAGTCCTGCAGCTCTTGGCAAATTCTTCACTATATTAGTGAAAACGTATTAGTTCGTTATTGCTCTCTTCAGTTTCATTAAGTCTCTTTGTGCTCTGTGATTTGGAACCCAGTGCCAATGTCTAAGAGGAGAGTTTGGGAATTGGATACCCAGTCGGCAATGGAGTTCTAAAACGGGCCCATGCCCTTTAGACTCATCTGTGTTGAGGCTTCAGGTGGAAAGGGGTGAGCCAAGGAAGGAATGTACAGTGAGCCGCAGCCCTAAGGTCAACATGCACATGTTCGTATTTCTCTGATTCGCGGCCATAATGGATCACTGAATCCAGGATGGATTTCTTCAGTTCACAAATGTTTGTCTCATTCTTTGGCTCATGCACAGGCTCACGCTTAGGTGTCTTTCTTAAACAACCCAGGACTATCTATCTACTTGGCCACCCACAGTAAGCTGGGCCTTTTTCAATTAACCATCAAGATAACCCCCTGAAGACAGGCCCACAACATGCAAGTCTGGTCTGCGCAGCTCTTCCATGGAGGCTTTCCTCTTAGGTGACCTGCAGGCTTTGTAACTGGATGCTTAACGCAGATCAGGTAGCGACCCTGAGGAAAATAACTGGGTCTGAAAACAGAGGAAGGTGCTGATTGGGAGAGAAGGGACCCGTGGTTCTGAGGGGGACACACGTGGGTGACAGGGAGGAGGGAAAGTTTGAAAAATGTCACTGTGCTGTTTAGTTTTGTCAAGTTGACACAAGCTGCCATCATCTGGGAAGACGGGACCAAAGTGAGAAACTGCCTCGATCAGCTTACCCGATAGCCCTTTCTCTGGGGAGGTTTTCTGGATGAACGATTGATGTGGGAGGGCCCAGCCCTCTGTGGGAGGTCCCCACCCTGGGCAGATGGTCTTGGATTGCCTAAGGAAACAAGTAAAGCACGCCAAGAAGAGTGAACCAGTGAACATTCTTCCTCTACAATCCCTGCCTCTGCGCCTGCCTGACTTCTTCTGGTGACGACTGTGATCCAGGCGCTTAAGCTAAATGAACCCTTTGATCCCCAAGTTGCCTCTGGCCATGGTGTTTATCAGCACAGAAAAGTAACGAATACACTCACGATTAAATCAATCATTGGGTATGATTAATATATGCTAATAAAACATTTCCTAAAAGAGTTAGGAGAAAATGAAGTCCAGTTATCCAATCCCTACGGTGTGATTGTCAGTTATGTAAACAGCGGGGCTGTTAGAGACATACGGCGGGCACCAGCTTCCTCCAAAGTATCTTTTTTAACTATTATTAAGCTTTCATTATTTTTCCAGAAGGAAAGCAGCATCTACTTCTCGGAAATTGCGGAAATAGCATCAGCGGCGTGGGGAACGGTAAGAAAAAGCACAGGGAATGTGTGTGAGCCAGAAATCCAGAGTGAGATAATACTCAGTGCTCAGCAGAGCCACACACGTGTGAGGTGTCTTCCCTAGACCAGCATCAGCACCACTTGGGGACTCAGGAGAAAGGCAGATCTGAAGCTCTGGGGCTTGAGCCCAGCACCCAGTCCTTTAACAGTTTCTCCATGCCTACAGAAGGGGCTTCTTGGAATTAGAACCCTGAGGTGAGGAACTGGACAGTCTAGAAGTTTGAAGGACAGCGGGCGGGGCCCAGATCTTATCCCCAGACTCATGAGAGGGTGCTCATCTTTCTGGCCCAGCTTAGGACCTAGTATTTAGGGACAATTATGATTCTTCCCTCCGACTCAGTTCATTCCACATCAAATGCTCCAATGGGAGGCATTCCAACTTGTGATTACTGTGAGCTATGGAAACAAAGCTTCTCTCTGTGGCTTCACCCAGTGACACAGCCTGGGAACAGGCCCAAGAGGAGGGAACAGGGCCCAGAGGGCCTGGGAAGGACTTGATCTCTCACTTTTGGGATCCTCTTCTCTCCTACTGCTCCTAAGACACTTTCCCTCATTGCCTTCAGAGCTCCCACTGTGAGATGGAGAGCCGGAAGCGCAGGCAATGTACTAGACGCCGGCGCAACTCCGACCCCAGGACTGAGCTGTGCTTTGACTACTCATGGCTTTTGCTATCCCACGCTCAGCTCCTCCTTCCTCAGACACATACCAATTTCTGAAAACAGAACCTGTCTTTCACTTGATATGACTTCAGGATATGACAGTGATGTATACCAGTTTCTGCCGTCAGTGGCCTGGCTCCACAGAGGAGGCCCATCCCTTTGGTCTGTGGTGCCTAGTGCCCAGCGATGCAACCAGCTCCCCCAGGTTTACAGCTGTGTGACCACAGAGCACGGTGGTCACACAGGCTTAGCAGTCACATTGGGGGCTGAATCATACTTAGGATCAGTATTTCCCAGGGGAAACACACCTTCCCTTGGGAAGCTTTGTGGCGTCTCTTTTCAATATCAAAGAGAACAACAACATAGGGTAGTCTTTAGTTCTCATCCAGGCCTTGAGATGGGTACGGAAACTAAGGGAGGAGAACCAGGGAAGAGTGGAGGCAACCACCTGAGGCACCTGGGCTTTATTCTAATATCGGTGTGTTTATGAGATGAGATGAAAACTGGAAAGAGGTCTGTGAGTGGAAGAGATTAAGAGGCTTTTGTTTACCTGGGATGCTTACCTGGGACGCTTACCTGGGATGTTGACCTGGGATGCTTACCTGGGACGCTTACCTAGAATACTGACCTGGGATGTTGACCTGAGATGCTTACCTGGGACGCTTACCTGGGATGTTGACCTGGGATACTGACCTGGGATGTTGACTTGGGACACTGATCTGGGACGCTGACCTGGGATGCTGACCTGGGATGCTGTCCTGGAGTGCTTTGACCCAGTACATAACGACTCACAGAAAGAATGTTTACTGCAGTCTTATTATTAATTAATTAATTTTTTTTTGACACAGAGTCTCCTGTATCCTAGGATGGCTTCGAACTCACTGTGTAGTTGAGGATGCCCTTGAACATCTGCTCTTCCTGCTTCTACCGTAATCTCAAATGCTGGGATTACAGGTGTGCAGCATCATGTCTACCTCTTATTTTACAAACACAAAACCAAGTCTAGAAAACTTAGGTGACATTTCCAGTACCACAGAACTGGCAGAGGCAGGTTCCTGACAAGATTCAGGCCTTAGTTCTCAGGATATTTCTGGCTCCCCTCCCTGCCAGCATTCAGTGCCTGGCATTTATTACTTTCCTGAGACGCAGCTGAGTATCTGGTCAGCCTGTGTCAGCATCAGGCTTTCTCTTAAGTGACATGGCTTTGATGCTATCAGACAACACTGGTCACAGAATGTTTCAGTTGCTTCTAAGCGTGGATGCAGAGGAGAAGGACTTTTGAGAAGCCAGAGATGGGGCAGGAGGAGTGACATGGAGACTTTGGTTGTCACTGTCCTGAGACTGGTTGATGGTGGCTGTCGTCGTCCGAAGTGTGGTGATGGTGGCCGTGGTCCTGAGTCTGGTGATGGTGGCCGTGGTCCTGAGTCTGGTGATGGTGGCCATGGTCCTGAGTCTGGTGATGATGGCCGTGGTCCTGAGTCTGGTGATGATGGCCGTGGTCCTGAGTCTGGTGATGGTGGCCGTCATCCTGAGCCATCATCCTGAGTCTGGTGATGATGCTCTAATTCCTTGCAAAAGACTAATTTTTTTTTCTTGTCACTACTAATTTATCACCCTGGTCTCCCTTACAGCAGACAGAAATGATTGAGATAGATTACCTTGTGTATGTGTGTGTGTGTGCGTGTGTGTGTGTATGTTCATGCACACGTGTAGGTGTGCTTGTGTGTGAGTCTATAGTTATACATGTGGGTTTAGATGTCAAAGTCAGGTGTCTTTCTCAGTCCCTCTCCAATTTGTTTTTTTGAGATAGCATCTCCCACAAAGCCTGGAGCTCCCCAGTTGGCTAGACTGACCAGTGCTCTCCAGAGGCCTCCTGGTCCCTGCACCTCCACCACTGGAGTTACAGACTTGAAGGGCATGACTGCTCCTAGGAATGGTGGAGGAGACGTCTACCTTAGACACAAGGAAGAGCGCAGGATCATCTGGGCGAGGCCAGAGTGGATACAGCCAGACTTGACTGGGCCATGTGAGGAGATGGGGAGAGGGGAAGGAGAGGGGTGAGCCAAACCAAGAGGCCAGGAGGACAAAGGGTAAATCAAAAGGGACAAAAAAGAACCAACATAGCAAAATTGTTGGATTATATAGGGAAGGGTAGCCCAGTCCCAGGCTGGAGAAATTTGGGGCAGGGGATGGGTATGCCAGCCAGGAAGCCCCTATAACTGGTAGAGACAGGCACACAGGGAGAACCAGGTGGCCAGTGTCTGCTTTGATGTTAAATAGGCACCTAGGCCATCCCCTACCCCCACCCCCGCTTGAGATCTAACAAGGTCACATCTGTGTTTTTTTTAAAAATGGTTGCTGGGTCCTCTGCACTGAGGTTTTTATGCTTGCGCAGAAAGAATTTTACCAACTGAGCAATCTCCCAAACTCCACAAAATAGGGTTTTAAAGAAATATTGTATGACAGAGGAGGTGAAAAGGCTCAAAGTTTGCAATGGTATAGAGTTTTGGGCATGAAGAGGCTTTAAATATTAATATTTATAATTATATACACACTATATATGTATATTCTCTCTATATATACTCTCTCTATATATATGTATACACACACATATATATATATATGTACACATATATAGTATCAAACATAACTGGGAACATTAGTGAGATTGTAATAGACACCTTTAATGATCACTTGCAAATCTCTTCACACATGATTGTTAGAAGATAGAGGTTTTGAGATGAGCCGAGGGGGGCATTTTGGTGCCTAACTGCTGCACCCTCTTGTATTAGGAAGCTCACAGAGAAGGCTCCAAAGGTTTGGTTTCTTGTAACATCAAAATCCCCTTCAAAAGAATTTTCTATGACACGGTTACCCAGGCCAGATCACATTCTTGTACACAGTGACTCACGAGAAAAAAATAAGGCGCAGCTGGAGCTTTAAGGGAAGCCGTTTGAGGAAGGGCGATCTTTAGCCAGTGAGTCACTGTGTACCCACAGAACTTCGACCAAGGCTTGCAGGGACTATTCTGTGCTGAGAACAAAGACACCAAAGAGAGAGGCACGGGGCGGAAACTGGGGTGGGAGAGGCTGTGTGGGGAAGTGGAGTCAGGAAACACGTCCCGGCCCTAACTAGCAAAGTCAGGCGGAAGGACACGCAGCCGCTGGGCACAAACTCCGAACCACGCTCAGGTGAAAGCACTCAGGAGTGATGTTCTTCGCAGAGAGATATGTCTTTCCTTTACGATCGTCACCACAGATTTCTACTGTCGAGTCTTTCCTAGAGTAGAGACGGTGTGATTCAGGCAGTCATTACCGTCCTCCCCCAGGGGACAGTCTGCAGCAAGGACGCCAGATTCCCCTGAGCTGGGCATCGCGTCGGACAATTTAATTCCAATCGAATGTCTTTTCCTAAAGCATTCAAAAGGGCACACGTTTCTCTGGAGATGGGCGTTTTACTTACTCAGTTTTCTGTTCCAGACCCTGGGTAGCTAGCTGGGTTCCTGCAGAGAGAGGCAGCGTCCACAATAGCCCCTCTGTGGAGGCACCCACTGGGAGACCTCGGCTCCAGCAAAAGCAGCTTTCAGGGGAAAACGGGGCTGGGACTTAGCTGCCAAGAATTTAATGAATTACTTTAGATATTTCTCTTGCGTGATCAGAAATTTGAAAAAAAAAATCTGTGTACGGAGCACATGGCAGTGGGGCATTGAAAATCTGCCTCACACACTCAGGTGTCTGTTATGTGTCTAAGTGCTGTTTAAGGCACACACAAGGATTCTTATGAAGTCAACATATACCTCCGAATGAAAATCTCTCTGTAATTGGCATACATCTCTGTCATCAGCTTCCTTGGAAAATAAAGTCATATGATTGATAGTTTTGGAAAAGATAAGTTTAGTGTTAAGATTTTTTTCCCCCCTGAGGCTAGTTTAATGGAAGTTTCCTGTTCAGGAGAAAAGGTAGTTTAAAAAAAAAAGGTAAAAATTTCCATTATGCTTCTTTCTGTTTTTTCACTACGTGATATTTTTAGCCAGTTTTGGAGAATGACCTTCACCCAGCAAGGTTAATGAGTATGCAGCTTTCTGTTGCAGTTTGCAGTGGGGAAATGCAATACAGTTTCAAACCCTTGTGTCTATCCAGCGTTTCGTTTTAAACCACGCACATCACTGCTGAAAGTCTGCAGAAGAACACGGACCATCAACTGAAGGGGATAACCTCTCATGAGGAAAAACTCCGCTTTCAAGCCTTCTGAAACAACAATTACACTGATAAAATTTTTGCTTTAAAAATGTCTTCATTCTGAAATAATCAGAGTTACAGAAAATATTTCACTCTGAATGATGAGATTAATTGGTGACTGGTGTCCACTTCCCCCCACATACCTTAGCATGTATGCATTTATTTACAGACAAGAACATTTTCTTAGCTATTGCGTCCACATCAAAATCAGGAAATTGACTCTGATATATCAGTAGGGTCTAAAGTCTCGGATTTATTTAGTTGGGCTAGTAATGGATTTGACAGGATAAGGACCCAGGGGAAGGCAGCATGGAATGTTTGTCACGGCTTTTTAGTGTCCCCTTGTTTGGGACAGCCTGTTAGTCTTTTCTT
This sequence comes from Microtus oregoni, assembly GCF_018167655.1. Lineage (NCBI taxonomy): Eukaryota > Metazoa > Chordata > Mammalia > Rodentia > Cricetidae > Microtus > Microtus oregoni. The sequence goes on along the minus strand of NW_024543077.1, from coordinate 6,048,592 downwards.
GATGTCCACAACCTTCCTACTTCTGGAGATGTGGTGGTATGTCTTCATTTGGGTTTGCGTGATGTGTCCTTATGATGACATTAAGGCTATTGTTTCTTGAGCTGATACTATCCTGTACCAATCCTCTGTTCTGCGCTGATAGCATTCACTTGATGCAATGGTATATTCTACTTAAGAAATGTCTTGGAGGGGCTGGAGAGATGGCTCAGAGAGTAAGAGCACTGGCTGCTCTTCCAGAGGTCCCGAGTTCAATTCCCAGCAGCCACATGGTGGCTCACAACCATCTATAATGAGACCTGGTGTCTTCCTTGCCAGCAGTACATTGTATGCTAAATAAATAAATAAATATTAAAAAAAAAGAAATGTCTTGGAAAGCCGAGCGGTGGTGGTGCACGCCTTTAATCCCAGCACTCAGGAGGCAGAGGCAGGCGGATCTCTGTGAGTTCGAGGCCAGCCTGGACTACAAGAGCTAGTTCCAGGACAGGAACCAAAAAGCTACGGAGAAACCCTGTCTCGAAAATTCAAAAAAAAAAAAAAAAAAAAAAGAAAAAAAATGTCTTGGAAGCTAGGTATCCTTTTCCACATCAAACTGTTCGGTGTTCTGGTTGGTTTGACTGTTGATTTTCTGTTTTATCGTGCTTTGGTCTCTCTCTCTCTTTTTTAAAGATTTATTTATTTATTATGGGTACAGTATTCTAAGTATTCTGTCTACATGTATGCCTACAAGCCAGAAGAGGGCACCAGACCTCATGACAGATGGTTGTGAGCCACCGTGTGGTTGCTGGGAATTGAACTCAGGACCTTTGGAAGAGCAGGTAATGCTCTTAACTACTGAGCCATCTCTCCAGCCCCCCCTTCTTTTATTATTTATTTATTGATTAATTTATTGATTTATTTTTTGTGCTTTGGTCTCTTCCTGTCATTCCTAGTGTACGTACTCAACAAATCCACTCCCAGGAAGATAGTCAGTCTTCCAGGTTAGCTGCTACATCTTCTCTAAGATGTTCTCCCTAAGTGGCTTGAAATCTCATTTCCCAGCCTGGACTCCTCTCTCTCTCACCCTCCTTACCCTCTTCAGAAGCCTCTGACATGACATCTCATGCAGGGCAACATACCCTGCAGCGCACGGCACCCGTCAGCGCTCTATGCGCCAACAACAGTTTGTGAACCGGGCAAGGGGCTGGAGATTGAAACATACAAAGACACAGGTACAGAGACACAGGTCATCCTTGTTGCCAGAATGCCCCAAGAATGCCCCCTTTATTGTGTTCAGGAGCAACTTATATAGAGATAGCCACGCCCCAGCCAAACCCACCAGAAACCACTCCCCTGCCATGAGGAACTCCTGAGGGTCTCGTGCTCAGAGCAGCTGTAGGCACTCAGATCAGGGGAAAACAAGTTGTTTACAAGAAATTCAGGATCTGGGGCTTCACTGCTCCCAACAATACCCTGGCCTAGATTCTCTCTTCATCCTGTTTGAACTCTGGCATCCGAATATTGGCCACACCTGCTCTCAATCCACCTGCACAGACCTGGTAGGTTTAGGAGAGACTCATTCAGACCCAGAAGGGGGAGGGAATAAACGGTAGAAAGGGAAAAAGGAGGATGAAATCTTGTGTACGACCCAGTAAGAAGATTAGAAAATGATTATTTTCAATAATAATTAGATCATCCACTTAAAAGGGAATGATGAAATGTGAATACCTCTTTTGTTTTTAGATTTTTTTTCACACGGTATATTCCGATAATGGTTTCCTCTTCCCAAACTCCTCCCAGATCCTACCCACCTCTCTATCCCCTCAAACCCACACTCTCTCTTGCTCTCTCTCATTAGACAACAAGCAAGCACCTGAAATTAATTAATTAATTAAGATAAAACAAAACAATCCAGAATAGGACAAAACAAACAAATGGGGGGGAGCTAAAGAAAAAACACAGAGACACATACATCCACACACAGAGAAATTCCATACACATACATACACATACATCCACACACAGAGAACTCCATAAAAACACAAAACTGAAAACCACATTATATAAGTGAAAATGGTTTACAAATTTGCAGAACTTTTGGGAGGTTTCCTTTTAACCTCCATCTTCCCTTTGATTTCCAGAATGTAAGCATGGTGGTTGAAGCATCACGATCACCCTGACCTGTGAGGACAAGTGTGTGGTCAAAGTCTGGTGGAGCTAGATCTAAAAGGAGCTCGGGCCCTGGGGAACTGCAGGAACCTGCCCTCTGAGCTTTGGACCACCCTCCCCCAGATGGGTGAGAAATAAAACCTGTGTTTGATTTATGGTTAATCTTGGTTTTTATTAACTTCTTGGTAACTCAGCTCTGAGTGCCATTCTCTATCTCAATCACTGGCAAGAGGAACTGTTACCTTCTGACTGGTGGAAATGGGTTCTGGAAAGTCGCAGTGACTACCACAGTAAATTCTCATCGCTTGAACAGATCTTCTATTTATAGAAAAAGTAAATTGCAGCTGGGCATAGAGGAACATGCCTTTAATCCCGGCACTCGGGAGGCAGAGACAGGTGGATCTTTGTGAGTTCGAGGCCAGTCTGGTCAACAGTGAGTTCCAGGACAGATAAGGACACACAGAGAAAATGTCTCAAAAAAAAAAAGTAAATTTCATTGAGAATGCAGCATTCTTAATGCCCATACAACGTCACCTCACTGTGAAGGCTGCTGTGCCTTTGATACAGACCTTCGGTATTTCCTAGTCGGTGCAGGGGAACTTTGTTACGCACTATTTAGAATCTATGTTTTCAAAGGACTCCTATGACTTTCAAGAAGAAAATTCTTGACCATCCTTCCAAAGACATAATTCCCCAAATGTGAAGTTTCTTTTTTTAGCTTATTTAGGCTTTTAAAACTGAACACACATGCGTTTATTTAAGAAATGTTCTTTTAGACCTACCAGGGCCTACACCCATAGAGAAAACTGACTGTGTCTTCTCTAGAAGCCATCAACTGCCAAGAGTCCATGCTCCCCCAGCTTCACTTCTGGGAATGCTCAACGCTGGCTGATCTTTTAGAGGTCCTGTGCAGCCAGCCAGAGCTTCCATGAGCACAGCAGTCTTGCATATCCAGAGGGCACTGTTTTGGTCCAGTCCTCTTGACCTCCGGTGCCTACGATCTTTCCACCTCTTCTTCCTCAACGGTCCTCAAGCCTTGGGGAGAAAGGGCATGATATAGACGTCTCATTTATAGCTGCACACCCCACAGACACTATTTTTCGCACTTTGATGGGCTGTGAGTTTCTGTATTAGTCACCATCAAAGACTCTGATGGGGGCCAGAGAGTATGGGCAGAGGCATGAATTTAGAAATCAGGTCGCTACTATGTTCACTTAGCAAAATAATAGTAGTAGGCCCTTTTCCTGGGGCCCATGAACTCCTCATCGGTGGATTTTTGGTTAGATTTATTGCACCAGACAGGCATTTCCTGTGGTAGAGCCAGAAAGACATTGGATCTCTTTTTAACAATTGGGCCACAGTCACACCGATGACCAATCTGAATTATAAAACATTTGTGTTTCCTATCCTGTCTCATCCTCGGATTCTAGGGACCACCGGGATGCTTCTGAAGCATCTTAAGGAGCATCCAGGCATGGTGGTCACATGGTTTTATGGTGCTTGGCCACATCTTTCTGTGTCTTGATTATTTCTCAGCCTCTTTACTTTTCTTAAACTTAGTTATTTTCAGGCATTTTTTATACAAGCAAGAAAATCTTAATTTAATTTTTTTTCTTGGTCAGGATAGTGGAGGGGAGGAGCATTTAAGTCAAACATTTCTGTGAAATAAGCTATCTTCCACATACAAGCAGCCCTTCTGACCTGACAAACACAGACACTGCAAACATGAAGACAGTAAATTTTGGACAAGCGAGGTCATGTGTGTATAACAAAGCTGTCAGACTCCACTTGTTATAAAACCATAAAGCCGCTCCTCATGTCTCCAGTGGCTTCCCCTTGATTCACAGCCAATGTTAGCATTCAATTTCTCTTAAATCTTCATGGAAATTACAGATATATGTAAGTAGTTGTGAGCACAAAGGTCTCTACCCCCTACCTCCCACTGAGGAGACATTCTCTAGAGGAAAATCGAGACTTCTACCCTTGTCAAGTAGTTTTCAAACCACAGCAAGACTTGGGTTCCAAGGCTTGTGGAAAACACTTATGAACCTTGTCCTGCTTCAACCCAGAAAATGCCCTGCAGTCTAAGACAGGGTATCTCTAGCACCCATAGTTGTGAAATTCCAACCTTGAGACACAACTGAAAAGAAGAATAATTTAGCGTTATTAACACAACCATTCATTTTGCCAGGTGCCCTGTTCAGCCATTGGTGGGGTGGAAGAGCTACCTCAAGACTCAAAATTGAATTTTAATCTCAGAAGTCTACCTCAGGGGCAACGGAATGTGTTAACAATGCCACTCTAGGGTCAGGAAGGTCACTGTGGACTGCAGTGTGAGGAAGACACTCTGTTGAGCAAGGTTGGGAGGACCTGGAAATTGTTCTAGGCAGAAGGATTCTGGGCACCAGATCAGTCGGGAGTTCAAGGTCGAGGTAGAAAGGACTCCGGGGTTGGGTAAAGACTCGGCATAGGCAGTTCTTCCTAGGAGAGTAAGTAGTTGGCCTTCTGTCTTGAGATACAAGGCTAGTTAGATGTTTGTTTTTGACACCAAGTCTCACCCTCTGGCTCCAAGCTATTCTCCTGCCTCAGCCTCTCAAGCATGACCATGAGACACTGTAGGCCATTTTAGCTTTAGCAATGGTCATTAATAACCAGGCGTTGATGTACAGGGTGGATGACATGCCACAGGGCCAAGTTTGCTAACGGTTCATTCCTTAGCAGAGTGACCCAGATGCTAGATTATGAGGAATAAATTGGGTTGGGAAGGAACCCTGGGAGAACGAAAGTGCTCACAAATCTCTTCAGAGGCCATTCCTAGGCAACCCAGCTTCCTCAAGCCAGGGCACAGAGACAAAGAGAAGCCAGAAGGCAAGCTAACCCTCATCCACAGAACCACGTAGTTTACATGCTCGCTGCTGCTGTTTATTGCCTAAACCCTACAGCTAAAACACCACAGCCAGCTCAGGAAAACAGGCCAAAGATGCCAACCGCTTTCATGGTAACCTGAGTCTCCTCCAGTGACCCAGGAAGCCGCGGGCTAAGCCTCCCCATCGGGGCCCGGCGACAGCTCCCCCGCCAGAGCCACGGAAGGGAGAGGCCTGGTGCCCGCGTCCAGTCTCACTCCACGGTGGCGGCGGCGGTGCAGGCTGCGGCCTGGAAGGGGCGGTGCTGGGATCCTCCGGGCTGGACTGCCCAGAACCGAAAGCAGCTGCTGCAGGGAAGGGGGGAGGAAGGAGAGGCGGCTGCAGGGCCGGGAGGTGAGAGCCGGGCCCGGAATGAGCCGGCCGGCGCTGCTGAGCCATGGCTCTGCGGCTGATCACCCACTTCGACGTGCGGGCGGACGTGCTCCCGAGTCTGCGGGCCCAGGCGGCGGCAGCGGCCGAAGGAGGCGGCGCAGGTGCGGGGCGCGCGTCTCGGAGGGGGCGGGCGGGCAGGTGCCAGGCATCCAGCAGGGGCTTTGGGGATGGGGAGCGGACGCCGTCCCCACGGGGACTCCTGGGGATGCCCCGCCGAGACGAGTGGTACCCGGGGTCGTCACCGGGAAGGGTAGGCGGGAGGCGGAGGGATGGCGCGCCCTCGCCTGTCCCCAGGGCTCACCTCGAAGTGTAGGCTGACCTGGTGTGGTGGTCAAGAAAACGACCTTTTAAGTGTCTTAACAGTCACCTCGCTTGTCCCCAGTGAGGATGCTGAGCATTCCCAGAGCGAAGCTGCTTGTAAGAAGTGGAATTCAGTGGCTTTACCCCTTCTTTTAAAAAAGACATTTGCTGCATATCTGTGGAACAGAGTCTGTATTCCTGGAACAGCTCTGGTGGCTTAGGGGACCTGTCCCTACAGGTGTGAGAGGGTAGTGGGCCCTTTCAGGATGCCCGCAGCGAACTCAGTGTCTGCAGGGTTCTAAGGGCCCAGCAGCTTGCGCAAGAGCCACCAAGCACACACCAGGCACCCGTTCCACCCAACCCCTCACCGCTGTGAGTCAGGGATGCTCGGCTTCCTACCCTAGCCTCCCGGTCAGTTGAAATTAGTCCCTGATGCTTAGTCTCCTCTGGCGGGGAAGGAGGGGGCAGAAAGTGACTTTTGTGTATTCCTAGAATAGATCTGCCTGAAGGAGGAGGGTCTGTAATCTCCTAAATTTTCCCTTTCGTTTTTAAAGGCCATCAATAAGGAAGCATCCTCGGGGCTTAACGGCACCTCTGGGTCTCACCTTGTGTATAACAGCTGTACTTGCTCGCCTCTTTCTGTCTTTGGTTTTCCTTAGACACTAGGTTGTCGTGGATTGGGGCGGGGGCGCACCAAATTACCCGTATCCCCAGTTTCTTCCCTCTGAACTCCTGTGGAAGTCATGTCTACGCGACTCCCATGCACGGAGGAACATGGGTGATCCCCTCGTCTTTGCATATTGATTGCTGGTCATACATCAACAGCTTTATAGCTTTACGAAGGCTGCGTGGTTTCCACTTCTCTGTCTTCACTGAAGTCTTTGAAGGTCTAACTCTTAGAAGTAGTTCAAGGAACTCCAAGTCTGTTTCCCACCCCCAAAATCGATCCTCCTTGGATTTGCTAAGTGGCAGGAGATTGCACATTAGAAGCTGGGTGAAAAATGTCACAGTCTTATGTTTCAGTGTCGTGTGTGTGTGTGTGTGTGTGCGCGCGTGTGCTAACTTTTGGCTTCCTTGCGTCTCTCACTCACTGTGAAGAATTATAAACCTGTGTGTTGATGTTGCAGTAAAAATCTAGGCATTGTATTTTGCCGTTTTTGCTTGTTTTGTTTTTGTTTTTGAGCATGTCCCTTGATTCCCACCATCTTATTACTTTTGATAATCACCACTGAGTGATAGCTTGAAACAAACAAACCAACCTAGGGGCCGGGAGGCGGCTCAGCTGTTGAGGTGCTCGCAGCATGAGCATGGGGACACAACCTTGAACCCCAGCATCCGCAGAAAGTTGGGGAGCACATGGATGCTTGCAGGGCTGCTAAGACAGAGAGCAGAATCCTGAGGCTTGCAGGCCAGCCACGCTGGCTGAGCTCCTGAGAGCTACCTTCAACAACTGAGGAGGATACCGGCCCTCAACTCCTGTCCTCCACAGGCACATAAGCATGTGTGAAATCACACGCACACGTATGCACACGTATGCACACACACATGCATACATGCGCATGCACACACACATGCACACGCATGCACACGCATGCACACATGCACACACATGCACACGCATGCACATGTATGCACACACGCACACCTATGCACACACGTACACACATGCACACGTATGCACACACATGCACACACATGCACACACGCAACACATGCACACTTATGCACACACCTGCACGCACGCACACACTCTCACACACATGCACGTGCACACACATGTACACACACGTATGCACACACACACATACACGCGTATGCACACACGCACACGCATGCACACGCCTGCACGCACGCACACACTCTCACACACACATATACGCATGCACACACACACATGCATGCGCACACACATGCACACCTCAGCCCTTGCGGGAAAATCTGAAATTAGACTTTATTTACAGTGTATCCTTTACCAAACATGTACATGTAAATTATTTTTTGAAGCGCCAACTTTGAAAACTTCACTAGGAGTCACACGGCCATTGACCATGTGTCTGCTTTCTGCATACTTGAACTTTTAAAATCTGAAGTCTTAATATCCTTCCAGGTACATCCATCTTCGTTGTTTATTGTGTGTGTGCATGTGTGTGCTCCGGTACGTGTGTGTGCATGTCACAGCGTACATGTGGACATTTTAAGATGACTTTCAGAAGGGGGTTCTCTTCCACCTTGTGAGGCCTGGGCTTGGAACTGAGCATCTCAATGGCTCTGTGAATATTTTTACATCAACATATTGAAAACGTTTTAGTTACACTAAGTGATCCTCATGAAACATGACATATTCTTGCCAAAACAGTCAGCGGGCTTGGCTATGCCAGTCAGGTAACTTTGGTGGCTGTAGGAGAGAGATGCAGTCAACAAGGACTTGAAGGGGAGGAAGCCAGGTTTGATTATTGTGGTTCTGTGTTGAACTTTGGGAGTATGGTCTCTCCTGAACGAAAATGAGAAAATATTCACAAAAACCAAATTAGTTACCTAAAATAGTTTAACATATGTCACCTCTAAATAGTGATTTAAAAACAAAGGCCCATGTGCCTACGATCCAACTACAGAGTGAATAAATGCAGGGCCATTGGCGGCTGGGGTACTTGCGCCCCCATGAGAGTCTTCATCCCAGTCCCCAGAGGTGACCATCCAAATATTTATATTTTAACAATTTTCATGTTATCGATAGCTTTAAGACAGTTTGTATCTGAATATCAAGTAAATGAGAAGCACACTAGGCTTTCTTTTTACTTTAATCTCTTCTCGGTATTGTAGGATTTATTCAGGCTGACTGGCTACAGAGAAATCTTTATTTTTTCACCAGGTACAGTATTTCATGGCGTGGACTGGCCTTTTGAAGAAGAGCCTTCCCTTGGTACTATGAGCATGGTCAGTTCCTTCAGGGATTGTCCCCAGCTAGCTTCTCCAAGTTCCAGGCATCGTGGTAGGGTATAAAAGCTGGACTGTGTTTGACTTAGCAGGAGATGACTCTGGCAATGGGGGTTTCTGAGCTCCACGCCTTCCCGGCCCAGGCTTCATGGTCGTCGGAAGCGACCTGGTCTGCCTGGAAGCTGGGCTTTTCCTCGTGGGACTGTCTTCCTTCTGCCTCCTACGGGGCAACCCCACAGGGCTGAGCATTTCTTGGGAGACGGTGTTTCACAGGAATGCAGCTTGGTTTAGCCTTTCTCTGGGGAGTTCCCTGAGTTTGCCGGTCCAGTTGGTGCCTTGACTAAATATTCCGGACTGCTTCGGCACCGCTGTGGAGAAGAGTGAGTTGAAATGTTGTCTGGGACCCTCTGTGTAATTCTTGACAGAACCTGGCTAACCTTTCCTGGGCTTCTCCCTGCTTTGATTAGGCTTGAATCGTTGTCACTCCAGATTGATTTTAACTCTATACTCTTTGCCTGGGTCGTGTCAGGCAACAGACTTGAAAGCCAGTTTTTCTTTATTCCCTCTTGTTTGCCATCCGCGGAGTGACCTGGGGATGGGAGGGTGGCCTTAGTCACGTTGTTTGCTGTTTAGTCTTCTCTTGCCCCGTTCTTCCTGGTCACGGTTCCTTCCTGTGCCCCTGGTCTCCTTTTCTGACTCCCGGTTCTCTTTTTATTGTTTCCTGACAATCACCCAAGGCTTGCTCCTTCTCTTTTTATTCGGAGTGTGACATATGGCACACCACAGTGTTCCTGATTTGGGATTATAAAACCCGGTCATGCTGAGCCTAGGGTCTAGGTGGGTTGTGTGCAGACTAAGAACAGTCCTGTTTCACCACCTTTTATGTGCATGTTGGGAGCAGGCTCACTTTTTCGGGTGGGGGGGATAAGACTGTATGACTCCCCTCTCTAAGAACTGTCACTGGGAAGATAGAATTATTTCAATTTTTGTTTTATGGCACTGAAATTCATACACTTGGCTAACATCTTCTGGTGATGTGAATCACTCTGCCTTGGAAAGAATGGATTGAAATGAACGAGATTGTTTGGGAAGCCGGCGTCTGTTTCTCTTCACCTCAGACATCACAATGCTTGGTGTGTTCGAGACCTTCTGTAGCAGGTTCATTTACGCCAGTAACTTCCTTATCGAAATGCGTTACCGTGATCCCAGAGTATACTGAACTGTAAAATTAAATCACATTTCCTCATTTGAAATTGCTAAGCTTCCTCCTCTGGACTTTCCAGAGAACCTCTACTGGGGGAAGAGTCAGAATGAATACGAAGGCAAAGACGCTAATGAATACTCAGAGGAGGGTGTGAAGGCAGGGGCAACCAACCTCGAGAGGAAAGGCAAATCGGTTGAGTGTGTGACGAGACGTCATTCCAAATCTCCAGCGTGGCCAAATGCACCCATTTCATACCCCCTTGAAATGAGAGCCACGAGGCCAGCTAGAGTTAGCACTAGCTAACATACCCACGAAGACATCTTGATTTCTTTCAATCCTGTGTGCTGTGGTTGCACCATATTCTGGACCAAGTTCTGACTCCGGTAACTCATAAATGTTGTGCAATGAAAACTACCTACGGGAACTTGACAGGCGCAAGCAAGGGTTCCCACACTGGTCTCTCACAAATCAGGTACCATGACTGGCTGAGATGGCCCGGGAGGTAAAGGCGCTTGCTCCCAGCCTGACGCCCTGAGTTCCTCAGGGTGCAAGGAGAGAGCCCAGCTCCTACACACTGACCTCTGACCTCTGCCACGTGTGTCCCGTGACCTTGCTCTCACTCCCTCTCTGTTCTCTCCTCCCCATTTCTCAAATACCAAATAAACAAATAAAATGTAACCTGTATTTTTGTAAGACGAGAATGTCTTGGTTCTTGTGTGGAGCATCAGTATTTCTTAAAAGGCTCCCCTCATGTTTCTAACACAGGCAGAGCTGAGCGCCATGGTATGTGTTATGTATTCCTGTGTGTAAATGTGTATATATATATATATATATATATATATATATATGCACACACACATACACATCATGTTTCTAACACAGGCAGAGCTGAACGCCATGGTATGTGTTATGTATTCATGTGTGTAAATGTATACACACACACACACACATACACACACACATCATGTTTCTAACACAGGCAGAGCTGAACGCCATGGTATGTGTTATGTATTCATGTGTGTAAATGTATACACACACACACACACTGTGTTTCTAACACAGGCAGAGCTGAGGGCCATGGTATGTGTTATGGATTCATGTGTTATATGTGTATGTGTGTGTGCGTGCACACACACACATGATAATATGATAATTATAATCTGTACTTGGTGGAGAATTTTTTAGTGACTTAAAAATAGATGTTTTGCCAGGAATTTTTTCAAGACTTCTTGTAAAGGAATTTCTTATCTCAACTGAAACCTTTTATGTTTACTTTTGTGAAGGGCTGGCCCAGTGTCCTTATACTCTTGAATGAAAAAAAATCTCAAAATATTGACACACTGCACTCTAGAAAGCTTTGCGTCATTGCAGCATGGGAACTTCTCCAGCTGTTAGGGTCCCCGAGAGGGTGATCATTCATCTTCCGGTCTCGCCTGGCACAGGGCACCAGCTCACTGTTCTCTTTGGTGCTGTGAGGTGACCCTGTGCTGTTTCTCCACTGTGTGGTGTTGGCCTGGGGGCCTCACCTTGCTGAACTCAGTTGTCCTTTGGGTGCAATGGGCCTGTGACCCCTGGGCCAAAGTGTGCGTGAGGTGGGAATGAGAGCACGGAAGGTGGACTTAGCAGTCAGCTGACCGGATCTCGTTGTGATGTAAGAGCAAACGACATCCGTGTATTTCAAAATCAGTGTGGAGTGGTTCTGGCAGCTCAACAGAAATTATATATATACACACATACACCTGGCTATAAAAGCATGTGTGTATCTTCACACAGAACTCTCCCACTCTGTGTCTCATGACAGACCACGTGTGTCCTCACACAGAACTCTCGCACACCGTGTCTCGTGACAGACCACGTGTGTCCTCACACAGAACTCTCCACACTGTGTCTCGTGACAGACCACGGGTGTGTCCTCCTCACACAGAACTCTCCCACACTGTGTCTCGTGACAGACCACGTGTGTGTCCTCCTCACACAGAACTCTCCCACACTGTGTCTCGTGACAGACCACGTGTGTGTCCTCCTCACACAGAACTCTCGCACACTGTGTCTCGTGACAGACCACGTGTGTCCTCACACAGAACTCTCGCACTCTGTGTCTCGTGACAGACCACGTGTGTCCTCACACAGAACTCTCCCACACTGTGTCTCGTGACAGACCATGTGTGTCCTCACACAGAACTCTCGCACTCTGTGTCTCGTGACAGACCACGTGTGTCCTCACACAGAACTCTCGCACTCTGTGTCTCGTGACAGACCACGTGTGTCCTCACACAGAACTCCCACACACTGTGTCTCGTGACAGACCACGTGTGTCCTCACACAGAACTCTCACACACCGTGTTTCGTGACAGACCACGTGTGTGTCCTCCTCACACAGAACTCTCGCACTCTGTGTTTCGTGACAGACCACGTGTGTCCTCACACAGAACTCTCCCACACTGTGTCTCGTGACAGACCACGTGTGTGTCCTCACACAGAACTCCCACACACCGTGTTTCATGACAGACCACGTGTGTCCTCCTCACACAGAACTCTCACACACTGTGTCTCGTGACAGACCACGTGTGTCCTCCTCACACAGAACTCTCCCACACTGTGTCTCGTGACAGACCACGTGTGTCCTCACACAGAACTCTCGCACTCTGTGTCTCGTGACAGACCACGTGTGTCCTCACACAGAACTCTCCCACACTGTGTCTCGTGACAGACCACGTGTGTGTCCTCACACAGAACTCCCACACACCATGTTTCGTGACAGACCACGTGTGTCCTCCTCACACAGAACTCTCACACACTGTGTCTCGTGACAGACCACGTGCGTCCTCACACAGAACTCCCACACACCGTGTTTCGTGACAGGAGGAAGAGAGGCTTCAGGGTGAGGGTGAAGGCTCCCCACCAGCTCCAGCTCTGGTGTCCTCTCTTCCGCTACCCCTGACTTTATTCTGCTTTTCTTTTGAATTAGAAATACAAACAGAATGCGCTGTAGGATGTTTTGTGTGTTTAATCTAAACATTTTAATTTTCTATAGCCAATGCATTACTATTTTAATGTCTGGATATAGCTTCGTGTATGAGCAACTCAGTTTAAGTCATTTGATTAGGATCAACTTTTGAGGAAGCTAAAAATATCAGTTTCTCCTCAGTTCATGATACTCAAGAATGCTGTACTGTTTATTTAAGCCCTTTACCTGGAGAATCAAGGCTGTCCTAAAAATTGTAGATGAAGATGGACAGTTAAATTTTAAATTAAATGTTTTGTATAAAGGTCCTTTATGTCCTGCTCTAGAAGATTTTTTTTTTATTGGAAAGTACCCAAGTCATAAGGACACAGAGTTCCATCAGTTTCCCTAGACTGACACCCTCAGAGCAGAAAAGAACACACCAGCTTCACATAGGTCCTCTGTGCTCCGAGGCAGTTGCTAGTTTCAGAGACTGATTTCATCAGTTTCAGAAACACATCAGCCAAGTAACACAGGTGGTTTTCAGCGGTTTTGGAGGATTTCGTGGTTTGCTCATTTTTTTATGAATCAGGGTCTCTCTGTGTAGACCTGACCGGCCTGAAACTCATAGAGATCTGCCTGCCTCTGCCTCCTGAGTGCTGGGATGAAGGGCGCATCACAGAGGGCAAAGAGTATTCTAGGTGTGACCTGCCGGACCAATGGAATGAAAAGACTGAGTGCTGGCTGGGGAGGACGCCGAGGGAGGACCACCTCTCTCACACCGTGAGCATGAATTGCCAGAGAATTAACAGGAAAGGAGAGAGAAGGTTGTACCACACGAACCGTAGCCAGAATGTCCATGTCACTGTATAAATACCAAAGAAGGAGACATTTTTCAATGAATAAAGTCTAACTCCTGCTAAAAGCCTTAGGTGTGCTTCTCCACACCGGGACATGCACAATCACAAAGATGTACACGGAAGGGCTCACAGGAGATTGTCCTCTCCTAGCTGTGACCCACTGGGGGAATGGCCATCGGGCCCAGGTGTCCTAGGTAGGCTATCGGCAGAGACCTCTCTCCAAAGCCTCTACGGCAAGGGGATGAGATGTTCTCGGCTCAGAACAGAACTTTCCCACTCCGAGCTCCGCCTCCCTCCTCCCTGTCTCCTCCTGGGTAATAAATACAGGAACCTTTCTGGGTCTGGGGGTGGGGGTCGGGTTGGTTCTTGACAGCAAGAGAAAAACCTTTTTCTGACTCTTAACACGGAACTAACCAAAGGCAGCATCGCGCGGGGATGTCTGTACTTCTGGGTTAGCTTGTCTGTACTTATGACGTCATAGTAAGCGAGGGAAGGTTTGCCTGTTTGCTTGTGTGTACGTGAGTGGAGTGTGTGTGTATGTGCGTGCGCACATGAGTGGGTAGAGGCTAGCCGATGGCGTTGGGTGGTCCTCCTCTATTACACTCCATCTTTCACGAGACACACTCTCACGGAACCTGGCACTCCCTGGTGGGTCAGCAGGTATAGCAAGCTGAATCTACTCCGCCAGCAGGTGAGCTGCACCAAACCTGGCTTTTTACATGGGTGCTGGGGATCTGAATGCAGGTCTGTACACTGGTTTGGCTGGCACTTTGCCAACTGCCAGCCGGAGAGTATTTGCCAACTGCCAGCCGGAGAGTAATTCTAAGTTGGTGTGCCATTAATGACACAGTCTCGGAATGCGTAAGAAAAGCTAGCATACAATTGAAATCATTGAGATACAGCGTACAGAAGAATATTTAGTGGACAGGTGAAGAGGACACAGCCCAGTAAATGTCTCCACGAGCTTGCCCGTGCACTCAGAGTGTGCCCTCCCCCACGAGTCTTTCCCTGCCCCTTAAAGGTCATGAGTGTTTCGACTTCTAACAAGATAGGTTAAGTGTGCCTGCTTGTACAGTCTCTATAATGGGGTCACCAGCTTTTAGTTTAGAACTTGATTTCTCTCATGAATACTCTATCTGCTGGATATGTTAAAGCCATTTCCTGAATATTAGCTTGTCATTTTCTATTCCAGGTGTTTTAGAAACAGCTTATGAGAGCTTGCGTGTGCTAAACATCGAAAGAAATGGAAACATTATTTATACCTATAAGGTGAGTCCGCGCAGTCTTCTTATTGCAATGAATAAATACAACACACAGTTTATTGTTTTCATCATTTAGATTATCCTTTCACAGATTTTTTTTTCTTTTTTGAGACACAATCTTACTATATAGCAACGGCTCGGCTAGAATTCACCATGTAGACCAGGCTGGTCTCAAACTCACAGATATCTGCCTGTCTCTGCTTCCCCAGTGCTAAGACTAACTTTTTACAGAAACCGTACTTCGCTTTATTGAAGGGCAGCAAAGACTTGTTGGTCCTTAACCTTTAACATCCTTGGCTTCTGTGAAGGTGATATTGAAGAGATGCTGGTGGTCCATCTTATGAGATATTTTCTTTAAAAAAAAATCAGGTGAAACTACGTATTTCAAATTCAAAATAAATGAATGGATGGATAATTTCATTTTCTCGAGGGAAGAAAGGGCCAAGACATTTAAACCTAACTAGTATGTTAAAGTTTTGTCTTTGAGACAATGTTAACTATGGTTACTCTGTCATCAGATGGAAATATAACCATAGTTGACACAATGTTGTCAGATGTTGGATGCTCTAAGGAAGATTTAATTTTACCGACAACTCTGCTAATAGGGACACACGAAGGAATAATTCCAACAGATAGTTCTAGACATGTGTTCCGCCGTAATTTGTTTCCTGTTGATAAAAAAAAATTTGTATATTGTGGACTGGAGAGAGGGCTCAGCCATTAAAGGCTAGGCTCACAACCAAAAAATATAAGAAAATTTGTAAGTTGTATTTATGGATGATGCATTTAAAGGTTCAATTTTACTTACTGATAATATTCTTATATTATGGATTTTGTTCAATACCATTATCTATTTTGTAATATTTACTCTCTTGAAAACACGGCTGGAGGTTCATGCTAAGACAGTCCCCAGAGTCTCTAAACTGTTAGTGGTGACCCGTTCCTGCTCCAAGTTCCAGGACCTAGTTGAGTTAGGCCTGGTCTTCTAGATGTATGCAGCAGGCTTCCTTTAGCGTGGCAACCTCATTTCCCAAACAATGGCACTAACAAACATCTGATTGATTTTTAGGATATTAAGGGGAATGCTGTCTTTGGATTATATGACTGCCAAACCAAACAGAACGAGGTAATTATAGATTTCTTAGCTGACGGTTTTCTTTTGCCTCCTCTGTTTTCTAGATATAAAGCTCAGTTTTGTTTTCCAGAAACTTAAATATTTTCACTTCCCCTGTCTCCTATTTCTTTAGTTTTTTTTTAAAAAAATCCTTGTTGTCAAAAAAAGTCTAATGACACCTGAATCAAAATGACACACATAGTCTTGGTTCTTTGAAGTTCAGCTAAAGTTGGCTCAGACAATAGTACGGAGAAAGAACTAAAAGCTGGAAGTCCACTGCCTTCCGCAAGACCCGTGTGTACTCCGAGGTCATTTTCATAGCTGGGCCCTTGGCTCTGAGTTCTGATTCTGGCTGACTTTCGTGACGTTGTTTTTGTTCCTTTTTAGTAACAGCCCAGGTTTGGAGCTGGTTCCTTAGTTTTATTCAAACCTACCCCTGCTTGTTCCTGGTCAGTGTGGACAAAGTTAACCTAATTGGGACCTTAGGGTGGCAGGGCAGTTTGTGCTGTCTTATTGGCCTTGAACTTAAAGATCCGTTTTGCGTGCTAAGTTTCTCACAGGTACCTCTCTCTTTCGGCTTCAGTGCGGAGAGTGGTCATTCTCTCTCCCATCACCCCTTCTCCCCCAATTCCTCGCACAGCCGCTCGTTTCTGTTTATTCCCTGATTCAATAACTACACACTCAGTGTTCCCCTTGTGAGCATCAGAGTCCCGGGGATGAGCAAGGCAAATCCTTTTGAGACACAGCCGGGGAAGAAGCAAACAAAACTCTGGGTGCTGGGACAGTCCTTCCCTTGGCTTCTGGATGGTCCAGATTGTGAGAAGATGTGTCCTGAAGCAGCACAATGTGAGATTTTAGTCTGACTTGGGTGGGGGTGCAGCTACCTTCTATGGATATGTTCATCTCCCCTGGGCCTTTAAGCTTACTGCTTCTTTGGCTTTTCAGATATGGAGATAACTCAGGAAATAAATTGGCTAAGGCATAAATTAGCAGGAATGTTCACCAGCTTTATGGTGATAAATAGGCACATCTTTCTTTACCCAAAGTTGCTGCTAGCCATAGCCGGTTTGCTTCTGCTACCACAGCCTGCTATAATGGAGAGTCTGAGATTCTCTCTCTCTCTCTCTCTCTCTCTCTCTCTCTCTCTTGTTTTTAAAGACAGGGTTTCTGTGTAGCCCTGGCTATCCTGGAACTCACAGAGACCCTCCTGCCTCTGCCTTCTGAGTGCTGGGATTAAAGGTGTGTGCCACGGTGGCCACTGCCCAGGATAGTTTGGTGATTTGTGAAGAACATGTTTAGTTCTTACAGGTTCCAGATGTTGGGAAGTCCAAGGTCTAGGGTCCTACATCTGGTAAGGGCTTTCTTCCTCTGCCATGGTACATGGTAGAAGGGTGAGGACTGGAGAGCAAGAGGGGTCTTGATTCACCTTTATGCTAATACTCTCTAATCCTCTCGCAGTAGCTAACCCGGGCTGGTGAAGCCATAGTCCATTAGGAGGGCAGAGCCTGTGACCTAAGCACCCTTCCCTGGGCCTCTGCCTCCAGACATTGCTGTACTAGGGATTCTCTTTCCAGTCTATGGAGTTGGGAGACACAGTCAAACCACAGAAGTCACTAATCCCACTCTCTCTTCTATGTTTCCCGTATGTTCAGAACACCTTACAACCCGCATTGCTCCCCCTGACTCTTTGGTTGAGGAAATGTATTTGCATATCGAGTCATCTGGACTTGAAATTTTTCTTTCAAGTTTGGTTTTGGGACTGTGCCACCAAGAGAAAGACAATGCTTTGTTTCCAGGCGGGGTTCAAGGCCGCACAAACCTAACGATCCCCCACCTGCCTAGGTGGTTTTGTTTTTAAACAGGCAAAACTGCCAAGTCCCAAGCACCCTTGGCCTGGTTTTCTCCGGTTCTTACATCTTGTGTAACTAGAGCGTGACAGGAGAACCAGGAAGGTGACTCTGGTAGCATGTGGGTGTCACGGTTCTGTGCCGTTTCATCACAGAGCGCGATTCTGTCGCCGCTACTGCAGTCAGCGAACACCGTGCACCGTACATCCAGAGAGCTGCTGGCGGCTGTTTGCCAGTTCCCAGGAAACTCAGGGCCCTTTACTTCTGAAGTCATTCACTTTCCTGAATTTACAGTTGCTGCCCACATGTTGTCCCTCTTTACAAAGACTTATTTGTGTATTTATCTACTTTGTGAGTGTCTGCGTGAGCGTGTGCGGCACGTGCGTGCAGAGCCCATGGAGGCAGGGAAGAGGGCGTTGGATCCCCGGAACCGGAGTCTTCTGCAGGGGCTCTGAGCACGCTTACCTGTTGCATCATCTCTCCAGCCGCCCCCTTCCATAGACAAGACTTCTACTTATGCACTTGTTCTGTGGTCCTTGGTTTGAACCCACAGCCACCGTTCATGTCAGGCAAGCGCCGCACCACCGAGCTGCAGCCTTAACTCCGTGGTGTTTTTCAAGATCCGAATTTGATGACACATATTTTGCCTTTGTTGTTAAATATAATTTAGACAAAATGAACTAAGGAAAATCCACTGCGTCCTACCCATATTTCCATTCTTTTCATTATTTCATCTTTTTTTCTTTTTCTTTTTTTTTAAAAAACATTTTCCTGATCTTTTAGGAATTTGCTCCAGTCATGGTAACTCAGAGTTGTGGGCAGGTCACAATTCTCACCTGAGTGCTTGGGCAGCTCACAATTCTCACCTGAGTGCTTCCTCATTTACTCATTTTGAAGGATGGTTTTGTCAAGTCTAGAATTCAAGCTGACAGCTATCGTCTTTTGGTTTCTGAAAAAAATGTCCTCCTCCCTCTCTCCCTTCATGGCTTTTTGTGGGAAATCTTATCTTTTAAAACATTTTCTTTCTGTTTTTAAGGTGTCATTTTCCCCAATCACTTTTGAAAATGTTTTTTTTTTCTCCTTTGCCCTTTATTTTATAAAAATTTACTTGAGTGTGTTTCTATGGATTTGTTTGGGTTTTTGGGTTTTCTTTTCTTTCTTTTTATTTATAGATTATTATTATAAAACTTCCTTTTACCTATACTCCTTAATGTATTCCACAATATAGAAACAGAAGGGTCATTATCAAACTCCTTTTATGAAGCTACAGTTACTCTGATACTAAAACTTCCTTTTTATTTATTCTCTGTATCTTTCACATCAGGCATCTCCATCCCATTCATTTCTTGTCCCTTCATATCTGCCCTTGCAACCTCCCCCACAAATAAAATAAAATAAAATTTAAGAGAAAAAAATTTAAAAAAAGGGAAAAATCTTGTCCTGGAAGCTGTAGTGTGACGTGGTACACCCTTTAGTCCATTTGTTTTTCCTTGCAAGTGTTCACTGCTCTTGCCATTGCCATTGGTCTGGCTGGAGCCCTCTCGCTTCTGCTACACTACAGATGCTGGACCCTCACTGGGACACCCTTGGATATCCTGCTGTTGCCCTGCGTGGTCATGGAGACCCTGCAGCTTTGGGTCTGCAGGTCTGGCCCCTTCACACGCTCTCCAGATCACAGATGGGGCGGATGTTGGGGTGGGTCAGCTCCTAGCCCTGGTCTGAGCCTGGGCAGCTGCTGGGTTTGTTAGCCCGCCAGCTCTCCCTGCCCTCACCGCCAGGGTGAGCTCTCCGGCATTGCCCTTGCTAGTTTACCCTTTGCAGCGATGAACAAGGGTGGGGCTGGATCTCCTTCTTTCAAGCCCTCATCACTGGCTCTCCAATGCCTGGACCACCAGGGCCAGCGCTACTGTGCTGCCTGGTCTAGGTGCAGGGCGGCCCTCCCCAGTGCTGCGGCTGGAGAGGGGCGGGGGCAGCTTCCCTGCTCTCATGACCTCAGGGTCAGCTCTCCGTCCTCCATTGTTTGGGTTTTCATTCAGTTTCTTGAATCTTTTGCCCCAATTTGGGGCAATTCGCTCATCAGTCACTATGTCTTCAAACACTTAAAAAAGTTTTACTTACTTTTTTCCTTTCCTGGATTTTAATTGCATCAAATTAGTTAATCAGATCTTTGTGGTAGTCAGGGGTCTATGAGGTACAACTTCTTTCCCTTGGTCCCAGGTAATTTACTTTGTGCTGTTCAGATTAGGTATTTTTTTTCCTTCAAGTTCCTGGAATTTTTTTTTTTTTTAGTATGTTGCTATCATTTAAGATTTTAAAAGCTGATTACTATAATTTTCAAGAGTAAAAATTCTATGCATTTTTCTTTATCTGTGTCCTTGTTAGGATTTCTACTGTTTTTATTCAATCACATTTTAAACTTCTTAGTCGAGGCCTTTTGTCTTGTTTTTCGTGTTTTGAAATCTTTGCCGCATCGTCTAGTATTTACCACCGTAGTGCCCAACGTCTGCTTTTCTCACTGGCGCTGAAGTTCTCCCAGTTCCTGGCATGACTCATGGTTTTCGTGGCTCCCAATAGACGCTAGGTCTTATTTAGATTTCTGTTCCAGTGTCTCCTCTGATACAGAACTTGTGGAGGCCTGTAGGGCGCCATCCCACTCCCGCCGTGGTAGGAGGAGCGAAGACTGGAACTCTTCCACGTGGCTTCCTTTGATGGTACCCAGCTGAGAGGGTCCGCTGTTGGTGCTAGGTGGAGATGGGCTTTTCAGCTTTCTGCTAGGCTTCACCCGCTCAGGGTCAGGAACCAGGGTGGGTTCTGGGAGACGTGAGTCCTAACTTCGCGTCCAGCCCTTCTGCCGGTGCTCCACTGAGGAAGAGCTGGGCCTCCTCAGAGCTGGGTCCGGGTAGATGCCCACCATCCTACATGGCTTTCTGCGCGCTGCGAGGGGGAGGTAGATTTCTACCAGGTGGGAGGAACGTCGTGATTTCTACCTGATCTTTTCTGATCCCATCTGGCAGGAGTGGACAGTACCTGGGGCATTTGGATGGAGTGGGATCCTAGTCTCCCTGCTCAGCCTTGTGGGTAACGGGACAAGTGGGGTCGCCTCTCTTCAGACTGTTCGCTAGAGTAGTCTGGGCAGCATCTAACAGACTCTGTCTTGCTGGCTTTCTTGTTTCTTTGCCTAGGGCGATGGAGGTGGGTGTTTCTGTCTATTTCTGGCTTCCTTTCTGCTATAATCTCTTTTTTAGCTTCAAGTCTTGAATATGGTATGCAAAAAAAGCCACCGCTGCCTCGTTTCTCAGAACTCAGAGTCCCCAGAGTCTGTGTTTCCCCTCCCCCAGGATGCTGAAGATGGAACCCACAGCTTTGTGCTTACAGGAGAAACATGTATCCAACCTGTTCTCTTTACTCAACTTCCCAGGCTTCTTAGCTTCATTTTGTAGACAATATTCAGGGTTTTCAGCTTTACTGAGTGGGGAGACTGGGGAGAAGGGAGTCTTTTTTGGTCTTCCTCTGCAGTTTTAGATACATGGCCAAACAGGAAGCAGCACACTGCTTAGCCATAAGGGGAACAAGTTCCCTTCCTCCCCGCCCCCTCTGACCTCTCTTCCTCACTCCCAGCCCTGCCTGCCTACCCTCAGAGCAAGCAGGCAGAAATAAGGCTTGCGCTGGTGGTATACAAGTACCTAGCAGACTTTTCTGGGGATTGAGACTGTTCTTCTCTGATTCTGCTCACATGGAATGTGAGATTGGAACAGCCAGGCTTTTGGGGACCAGAACTTGGAGTTTTGTTATGTGGAGGCTGAAGATGTGTTAAAGCCAGAGGGTTAAAAGAATGGGTATTTCTATTTCTGGATTAAACCATAGCTAAAGCCCAGACCGACCTCACATTATCCTGTTCCCTGAGCCATAGTGTAATTGCTTTTCTGCATAAGCTACTTTGGTGAATTTTTTTGATGTTTATAATGAAAAATCTCATACTTCTATTCCTTGTGTCCCAGAAATTCTTGCATAGGCTCACAAAGATGTATTTGAGGTTTAAGAATGTATCTCAGTAGTAAAATACTTTCCCAACTTGTACAAGTTCCCAGGTTTGAGCCCCAGCTCTAGAAAATAATACAAATGAATGTTAGTTGCATCATTTTAGTATCTAAAAGTAGGAGCTAAATTAAATTAATGCCCATGAATAGGTTATTTGGGACTAAATGCAGCTGCCGAGGGATGAAGCAGTCTATTAAGCTGGGATGTAGTAAAAGGCGAACAGGGCTTACAGGGTAAAGGGCTTGCAGGACAAACACGAGTTCACAACCCAGCACCCTCTGAAAAACAACACAGTGTGTGATCTGCAACCCCAGCACTGGGAGTGTGACAGGCAGGATCTAGGGACCCACGGGCCTGACCGTCTATCCAAAATAGTGGACTGTGATAGAGGAGACACTGGACCCTGACCCCTGTCCACAGCACACGCATAGGTACGTGTGTGTCTGCATTACACATGCTTATCACACACACATACACACACACACGCACACATATGCACAGGCATACACATACATACACACATACATACATACACACACATACACACATTCACACACACAAGAGGCGTCAGATGTGGGGGGAAGCATCAGATGTGGGGGTAGGCGTCAGATGTGGGGGGAGGCGTCAGATTGGGGGGAGGCGTCAGATGTGGGGGGAGGCGTCAGATGTGGGGGGAGGCGTCAGATGTGGGGGGAGGCATCAGATGTGGGGGAGGCGTCGGATGTGGGGGTAGGCATCGGATGTGGGGGTAGGCGTCAGATGTGGGGGTAGGCGTCAGATGTGGGGGAGGCGTCAGATGTGGGGGGAGGCGTCAGATGGGGGGAGGTGTCAGATGTGGGGGGAGGCGTCAGATGTGGGGGGAGGCGTCGGATGTGGGGGGAGGCGTCGGATGTGGGGGGAGGCATCGGATGTGGGTGTAGGCGTCGGATGTGGGGGGAGGCGTTGAATGTGGGGGTAGGCGTCGGATGTGGGGGGAGGCGTCGGATGTGGGGGAGGCGTCAGATGTTGGGGGAGGCGTCAGATGTGGGGGAGGCATCAGATGGGGGGAGGCGTCAGATGTGGGGGGAGGCGTCAGATGTGGGGGTAGGCATCAGATGTGGGGGGAGGCGTCAGATGGGGGAGGCGTCAGATGTGGGGGGAGGCGTCAGATGTGGGGGGAGGCGTCAGATGTGGGGGGAGGCGTCTCAGATGTACATGCAGTTCTGAGCTGCCTGACGTGGGTGCTGGGAACCGAACTTGGATTCTCTGCACTAGTAGCTCATACAACTGAGCGGTCTCTCGAGCCTGAATTTAGTGCCCTCATATTAACTCAATGCTCCCCTTTAGTAACTGTTTCCCGTGGAGATGTGGTGACACAGCCAGAGTGTGTCCTCAGTCCTTAGCCTACACATCCCGTCTTTCTTCTATGTGACTGTTTTCATTTTCACTGATAAAGTGGAATCTTTTGATTCCCCTCACTGCTGCTTCAGACAGGGTCCCACCATATAGCCCAGGATGGCTTCCAACTTGTACCCCTCTGCCTCAGCCTCTGGAGGGTTGGGGTTACTGGTGTGTGTACCATGACCGGCTTCTCTTGATATTTTGAACATTACAAACATTCATAAAAAAGGAAAGATTAAGTAAAGACAGAAGGTTTGTTATCCACTCCTTTAATATGAAATACACTTGTGACACATTCCATGGTATCAGAGTTGAGTGTGTCATCGGATTGAAGCCTTTCTCATCTCCTATGCTAACATCTGGGTGCCCCTTGGACAGCGTAAGCTGCACTGAGCGCTCTCTGATTATTGTCCCCTTGATCCTCATACCCCCATGAGATGCCTTTCACTTACTTTGGCCATAATAATTACACGGGATACATATTATAGTCCTGTGTTAATTATGATGGTTAGGTAAGTTGAATAATTTTCCCAAAGTCACGCAGCTAGAAAACAGCAGTCAGGATTTGACCGTGGGTCTAGCTTAGTTTCAAAGTTTGTCTTCTGAACCACGCTGGCTGTCCCATAGCTAAGTTTCAGGACCCAATGTGGCACAAAATATTAAACACATATTCCTTGAGAAATAATCCAGACCGTATGAGCACAGACTAGTTCACTCTGTGCTGTAGGGAGCGTTTGCTAAGTAATGTTTGGTACAAAGCTTAATAGGAGTTTGCCTTCATACAATTGTTATTCACTGTGACCATCCCTTTATGGATGTTTTAATAGCACCTGTACACCTTTGAGAGGGACATGCAAGCTGTCAGCTGCTCTGTCAACAGAGAGAGGACTTTGCTTGGTGAGTTGAGATCCCATTGCTTCCTGTGAAGAGCTGTGTCTTTTACGTTGAAGCATTTAAATTTTGCAGTATTCGACTATAGCAGAAACATTGCAAAAAATACCTGTTCTATTAGACAACAATGAGGACACTAAGAGAGACTTACCTAGATCTAATCTACATGGGAAGTAGAAAAAGACAAGATCTCCTGAGAAAATTGGGAGCATGGGGACCTTGGGGGAAGGTTGAAGGGGGAAGGGGAGAGGCAGGGAGGGGAGCAGAGAAAAATGTAGAGCTCAATAAAAATCAATTAAAAAAATTCAAAGGCAAAAAAAAAATACCTGTTCTAGGTAAGTCAAGTTTGATATTGAGCCTGCAGTGTTAGGGTGATAGATCTCATTGATTTCAGGTGTTCAGTGTTATACTTGAACAAGCTGCCATGCAGACCAGTTGCTAATTGATTTTTCTCTTTTCCATCAGCTGCAAGTTTTGTCCAGTACACTAAAGATGTAAGGAGTGAGCTTCAGCCGGGTAATGGAATTCTTCTTCTTTTGTGTGTGTCGACGGATAAAGATTTGTTGGGCTAAAGGCAAATTTCAAGCTCTTTAGAAGTGCCTCTATCTTAGAATAAAAATGTCAGTGGCCATTTAAGCGCAAGCAAGACTTTAAATCTTGCTTCTCAAGTAGGCAAGAAGGTGCGAAAAATAATATAATAGAGATTGTAGAAAAATGAGGTGATAATTAGCCCCTGTAGAGTAAATGAATTCTGAGACTATACTTGATGTCTATGGCCAGATGCTAATGTAAAAGTAGGGAAACGTACAATACGACTTTAAAAATATCTGATGAAATATTCATTCATCTCTAATGTATTGTGGATAGTTCATAAATACAAAATAAAACACAAATCTGTTCAGTTATGAAAACCTACTTTTTTATTTTCTTACCTGTGCGGAATCTTTCACTTTTTAAATTGCAAAAGGTATTCTGTATCATTCATCTGCCCCATAACACAACAGTAATGACTGCACATGCTCGGGCCCCCTGCGTGGTGCTGCGGGTACTTCTGTGGAGTGCTGAGGCTGCTATCCTCAGCCACGCATGTTCACAGAGGCCAGATACATAAATAGATTTGGTGGAAGGAGAGTGAGTGTCACGCTCGTGGTGTAGTTCAATCAGTGAAGTTTTGTGCAGGCGTGAGAACCTGCGTTCGTTTTTAAGCTCCATATAAAAACAACGCTTGTTATCTTGGTGCTAT
Organism: Microtus oregoni; assembly: GCF_018167655.1. NCBI lineage: Eukaryota > Metazoa > Chordata > Mammalia > Rodentia > Cricetidae > Microtus > Microtus oregoni. The sequence goes on along the minus strand of NW_024543077.1, from coordinate 6,023,134 downwards.
GGAGGGGAGACAGGCCATCCCTGGCACTCACTGCTCAGCCAGCTTAGGCTACTTGGCCATTCCAGGCGAATGAGAGACTCAGTTTCACAAAGCAGGATGGATGGTGCCTGAGAAAGACTTACACATTTGGCCTCTAGACTCTACTGCACACATCAACGTGTGTCCTCGTAAAGATACATAGCCACATAAAAAAGGGAAATGAGATCCTTTTATTGTTCCCATTGTTAAATACTCCATTCCTCTTGGTTTATTTTGTATGCCTGCGTGTGTATGGGCACGTGTGTGGAGGTCAGAGGACAACTTAGGGTAGCTGGTTCTCTCCTTCCGCCATCTGGGTCCTGGGGTTGGGTTCAGGTGGTCAGGCTTGGCAGCAGGGGCCTTCTCCTGCCAAGTGTCTCACTAGCCTTGTTTCCAGTTTTAGCACAGACGCAGAGAAATATTCCAGTTGTTTAATGAAAGGTGTTCAGCTGCTGAAACCTTTCTTGACCCCTGAGAGCTATCAAAGGAGGAACCGCTACTTAGCGGATTTTTGTTGCTGTGAAGGGCAGTTAAATCCACTGGAACCAGCTTGGCAATTTGTTGAGAATGCTGTACTTTTATGTAAAAATTTAATTTATAGAAGCTGGCCCAACTAGTTTTTAGACTCTGCTCCAGCAACAATAGCCACCGGCAGGCTGGAGTCAGCCTGTGAGCTACTGTTTTAGTCCTGGCCCGGAGGATCTGATTTCAGCCCTTGCTGCTGTGTTCCCAAGTGGCTCCCCTCTGCTCTATTTATTTTGCCCGTTAGCCTAGTTCCTCTTGGACGTATTCTGTGGTTGCATGTGATGGTAAAACCCTTCACACGTACATTCCACCCGAGGCTCACGAGGCTGTGCTGGGTCTCTGAGGCTCACATCTCCCCATGTCTGACGGAGGCAGGAGAACGGAAGCCAGGCCTGGGGAGGGCTTTTGTGAGGCATTGGTGGGCTAGGTGTCTTATCGGGAATCTCACTGCTTAGTCACTCTTACTTCCACCCTGCAGTGACAGGGAGAGCTAGGTCACCCGTCCCTCGCGCTGCTGGCCTCCTCATTCCTTTATACTCTTGACTGTTCTTAGCATTTGATGTAATGCTCACCTCAAGGGATGGATTTGGATCAGATTATGTAGGATGGACTCTAGAACATCAGCATGCTGACCCCTAAACAAGGGTTTGAACCAAACAGGACATGGGGCCCATGTGACGGACTCCTTTGTCCTGGGAAGACAAGGTTCCTGTTGTATGTCGCTGCCGATCTGGTGGGGCAGGATCCACACACCTTGGATTTGTGCTGTATGTAGTCCGCTTCTTCTTATTCCTGGTTACGTTTAGTCTGAGAAGAGCTCTATTATGCCAGCAAACTCAGAGAAACTGTAGTTTTGACTTGGTATTTCTCATTTCTGCCTCAGTGCCATGCTTAACGATAGTCAGCTCTTAGTGTCATCCAGTGCACTCCCAGAGAAAATGTACAGTTTTACTTGATATACAATTGAATTCTATTCACATATGTTTGCTCGGCCTTGAGTTTGGGCACCTGTGGTGAGATTACTCGCTGTGTCTCTATGAACAGTAGCCTGAATATTTTTAGTTATCATAGCACACACAAAGTAGCTGGCATCCCAACTCACCCTTTATCCCAGCCCCTGAGGTGAGAACCAACTCTGTCCAGGTATAATTCCAGAATGTTCCCCCTCAGCTTCTCTACCAACTTTCTGCTTTTATCTCCAGATCGTTGGAAGACTCCGTCATCTATGTTACAGTCTAGGAGTATGGATGGATAGTTGTACATTAGGCCAGCCCATGATCAGTGGGTATCAGGGAGAGGAAGGAAACCATCCCCCGTTTCCAGTCTGAAAAAGAAATGATTTTGAGGGGCCTTCAAGCAGGTTAAGATGCAAGGTGGCCACTAATGTTCTAATGTTTCATGTCTACTGTGCTTGTGGCCTTAGGGTACCATCCCCACTCCTGAGGTAGACTTCTCACGGTTAGAGTGGACCTGTCCCCTGAGGTCACTTCTGGCCTTAGTTTGGGTTTCATTAGGAACAGCATCTGAAGCAGAGAATCTGGTGTTATGGGTTTATTCAGGACATGGAAACCCTCCTGGGGCACGGTTAAAGAGGCAGCGGAAAGAAGGGGACGTGAATTGCATTTCTGACCAAGCAGGACTGGACTAGATGGCGTAGATTCGCTGTTGCAGAGACTGATGAGGACAGTGAGCTCAGGTGGGGTGGAGGAAAGGGAAGTCAGAGGAAATGGAGGTGAGCCGCAGGGTGTTTGTCTTCCTAGGAGAGATCACTGGAAAGACCTGGTCTACACTGTGAGCCAAAGGGAATCATGTGGGCTAAGGATGCATCTGGACATAAAAAACAGATCTGTCAGGATTACTTCTGGATTTGATTTGCACATGAGAAAGAGAACAAGTTGAGAATGGCTCAACCTTTTATTTTTTATTTTTGTTAGAACAAGTGTGCGTGTGTGTGTGTGGTGTGTGTGTGTGGTGTGTGTGTGTGGTGTGTGTGTATGGGGTGTGGTGTGTGTGTGTGGTGTGTGTGTATGTGTGTGTATGGGGTGTGGTGTGTGTGTGTGGTGTGGTGTGTGTGTATGAGTGTGGTGTGTGTGTATGAGTGTGGTGTGGTGTGTGTGTGTGTATGAGTGTGGTGTGGTGTGTGTGTGTATGAGTGTGGTGTGTGTATGAGTGTGGTGTGTGTGTATGAGTGGTGTGTGTGTGTGGTGTGTATGTGTGTGGTGTGTGTGTATGAGTGGTGTGTGTGTGGTGTGTATGTGTGTGGTGTGTGTGTATGGGGTGTGGTGTGTGTGTATGAGTGTGGAGTGTGTATGGTGTGTATGTGTGTGGTGTGTGTATATGAGTGTGGTGTGTGGGTGTATGAGTATGGTGTGTGTGTGGTATGTATGTGTGTGGTGTGTGTGTATGAGTGTGGTGTGTGTGTATGAGTGGTGTGTGTGTGGTGTGTATGTGTGCGGTGTGTGTGTATGAGTGTGGTCTGTGTGTGTGTGTGCTCACAGGAATATGAGGAAGTGTTTGGTTTTGTGCATTCTCTGAATATGAGTCAGAAGTTGAGGGGAGCTGCCTTTGAGAATCACCAGTTCAGAAATGGGCTTGGCTTAGTGGTACATCCCTTGTTGTCCCAGACCTTGGGGTAGATGTAGAAAGATCCAGAGTTCAGAGTCATCCTCAGCTGAAGAATGATTTCAAGGCTAGCCTGGGGGATACAGGAAACCCTGTCTCAGAATACCCTTCACCCTAAAAAAGAGATTTCAGAAATGATGTAACCAGAAAATACTATAGAATGTGTCACGTTTTGTCCTTTGAACAGATATTTTGGAAAGATTTCTTTTGTCTGCTCGGAATGGTTACATCATTTTATTTAAGGAAAGTAAGTTTTTGAAAAGTTTTCTTTAACATTCTATTGTTTAAAATGAGTTTTTTTTTCCCATTGCAAAAGAAACAAACTGTAACATATTTCAAGTAAAAGTTTCTCTGTTCCCATACTTTACAATCAGCTTTTACCAGTAACATCCCTTGGCCGTAGTATAGTTAATGTTTAGAAAATTACAATGACCTTCCATAAGAAGAGGCCCAGGCTGAACTCTATGTCTTCCTTTGTTACTAGAGACAATAGATTCTCCTTGGGCAGCAACTGGGGTGGACCCCACTGTCATCAAGACTTCCCAGAGCCTCCACACCATTAGGGACAGATAAATAAGTGTTTCACAGAACTGTGATTTGGCTCAAGAGCTCCACTATGAAGTATGTGGCATGTCACTGAGAAACACTCCTGTTAGTGGTGGTTGACTCCCACCCCTGTGGTAGCTGTCCTAATTACATTCCTGGCCCGTGCTGAACCAGGCAGGGGTGGTTAGTGGAGAAAGATAAAGAAAGCTTAAATGATAGTTGGTTATTTTTTTATTTAAATATGTAAATTAATGCAGTGAAAGACAATCTAAGGTGATTCCCTATTTTTCCTTAGAGTCTCCCCAAACTGTGGGATTTTTATGCAGTTAGAGCATGTGAATTTTTATATAAGATAATTGACTGTCCTTTTGTGTTATCTGATACAGTAATTCAGTTGTATATTTAAAATAGACATTAGTAGGAAAATTTGCTTTCCCCTCTTGTTCTCGATTTTTGCAGGCTATTTTTATTCTATTTTCTTCTTGACTGTCTTTGACACCAGTGTCCCTCTTACTCCTGAAGGCACACTTTAGGCACCGAGCAGATAGATTTCCAGGGTCCCTCACTATCAGTGTGACACTGCCTGTAGTCAGCCGAGAAAAGAGTTTCAGTTGAGGATTGTCCAAACCAGACGGGCCTGCGCGTGTGTTGTGGGGGAATTCTTTTGACTGTTAGTTGATATGGGAAGACCCATCACCCTGTGGGCAACACCGTTTCCTGGGTGAGTTGTTCTGGGCTGCTTAAGGAAGTGAGTTAGCCACGAGCCTATGATTCAGCAAGCGGCATTCTTCAAGCTTTAGTTCTGTTTCCTGCCCCAACTTCCCTAGGTGTGTAAGCCAAACCAAAACAAACCCAAAACAACAACAACCCAAAACAAACAAGCAAAAAAAAAAAATCCCCAACCTTTCCTCCCTTAAGTCACTTTCGGTCACAGCAACATCTTTGCATCTCAGTCAACAGGAACACAGCCTTCTTAAACTGACGTCCTGTCCTGTCCATGGGCTGCTGGTTCTGTGTTGGGTCATAAACCATGAGTATCATCACACATTTTGTGAAATTATACTCGTGATTCAACGTGTCTTGTTTTCCAAGTGACTGGTGTGCTCAGGAGGATAGGTGTGCGTGCGTGGAGTGTGAACGTGTGGTGGTGGTGGGGACGACAGAATTTACTATCAGTGCCTTTTACTGCTCTCTGTCTCTCTCTGTCTGAGACAGGATCTCTCAGTGAACCCAGAGCTCACAGATGTGGCCAGTGAGCTAGCTGGATCTGCTTGTCTCCACTCTGGAGTTAGGTGGACACACTGCCATGTTTGGCTGTTTTATGTGATGTCTGGAGTCTGAACTCAAGTCGTCCTGCTTGTGTAGCAAGTGCTTTCCCCACTGAACCCTTTCCCCAATCCCTCAAGGCATTTTTTTAGTTCCTAATGATAACGTTTATCTATTTGTCATTGATAGAAATGAATACCCAACAGGTCTTTAACAAGCTGTTTGAGAAAGCATTGCTAGGTCTTAAGAGCAAACCTGCCAAGCTCCGGGCAAGGTGGTAAATGAAACTGCCTCAAAGGAGGGGGAAAAATCCAAAACAGAAAAATTAAAGACACTAGATAAAATGAACTTAAAAGAAAGAAAACCTTTCACGAAACAAAAAAACAAACAAAACCATTGTCACGAGACTCAGTGGATAGCCCAACATCCTAGAAGCTGTGAGGCAGGAGACTCATTCTAAACTCCAGGGCAGAATCAGAAGCATGCCCTCCCAAGTAAACCAAAGTAAACACCCCTGGAATCCCAGCATTTTTGCAGGCTGCGGGATTAAGGATCTGAGGCCATCTTCAGAGATGCTGAGTTGAAGATCGTCAGCCTGGGCTGCTTGAGATCTCTCGGCAAAGAGAAGCAAGGGGAAGCACAAGCATCCACCTCCAGATGAGGAATTCAGAGGTGGCCCCGGGGTCCACAGGATGCTCTCCCTGGAGATTGTCTGCCTCGCCATCTCAGGTCCAGCAGACAGTCTTAGCAAGGCTTCCAGAGCTTCGGGGAGTCTGGCGGTGCGGGAGGCTGCAGGTCTTGCAGTAAAAGCAGTTGTGACCTCTGACCCACAAGGCTCTCCGGCCTTGCCTGTGGCAGTGGGGGTGGAGGGTGAGGAGTGTAGGGGCGCTGAGTCCTCGAGTTCCCTGAGCCCCGAGTGTCAGCCCTTGGACACAGGTGCAGTGAGCTGCTCAGCTTGCTCTTCCTTGAGGTGGAGCCTACAGGCCAGGACCTTGCCAGCCTCCCTGCCTTTTAGCTCTAGGACAGCAGCTGGACTTGCTGTCCTCCTAGCCCAGGAATCTCCCATTATGACTGCCCCTCGGTTTGGGAGTTTCCCCCTCTGGTGATCATTAGAGACATTTGTATAGAAAGACCCAGGACTAATTTGTTAGGTCATATCCCGGAAACTGGTTCATGTACCAGGTCACTCCTTAAGAACTGAAAAGTGATTGTTTCCAGACGGCTGTGTGATCCCCAAATCGTGCGTTAATATTCCCAGTACAGCAATCGAGAGAGAACCTGAGTATATTAGAGTTATAAGAACTCGACCACACTCTTGGGAATGGGTACCTTTGACCTATGTTTGGACGGCTGTGGTAAACCCTTTCCAGCCCCTGGCCACGAGCTTACTTCTAATTGCTTTTATGACATTTTGCTCCGATGTGACCCCAGGACCTAAGGCAGCTGTTGACAGTGCTGTTCCATTGCTCCGGGGGAAACTGGAGTGTTCTGCTGATAGGCACAGTCAGCCATGACAAGTACGCTTGAGAATCTCTCTCTACTTTCACACCCGGGCTGCCACAGGCTGGAGAACTGGACAGACCTTGGGTAGGGCTGTGCTGATGTAGACTAAGAAGGCAGAGGGTCTATGAAACCGTGCTAAAAATGGTCTCGCTACAGGTGCACTGACCTGGCTTCTGCTTCATTGCGGGATCTTTATTTGCTCGATATTTATTTTTCCTTCTTGGTAATGAAAACTAAGATCTCCCACATCTTTGTCATTTGCCCTACCGCTGAGTTACATGCCTGTGGCCCCAGTTCTGAGTTTGAGAAATGTCAACCTGATGTAATGAGGAACACGCGTTCAAATCCCAGCTGCACTGATTTGCAAATGATGCTGTGGGGGGGGGGGGGGAAAGGGCGGCTGTTGGGGTCAGCGTGGTGTGTCAGTCAGGGCTGCAGGGATTGCATCTGTGCAGGGGAAAGGGCGGCTGTTGGGGTCAGCGTGGTGTGTCAGTCAGGGCTGCAGGGATTGCATCTGTGCAGGGGAAAGGGCGGCCGTTGCGGTCAGCGTGGCTGCTCCTGTGTTAGTCAGGGCTGCAGGGATTGCATCTTGCTTCAGAAACCATTTGGATTGTAAACAGGGTGCTTCTCTTCCTCCGGGTCTACTGCTACTGTAAGGCACGGAAAGGCTTCCCTTTTAATGTGGTCATTCTGTGACTGGCTCAAATGCAGCTTCTCTTGGGCGTATGAGGAGGTGGAAGGCAGGTGGATCCTTTTGTTTAGAGCCCCTGGACTACCACATATCCCCAAAGAAAGGAGCTGGGGACTCAAATTACAGCTTAGTGTCACCTCAAGAGCCATTATGATGCTGGCAGAGTTGTTCTCCTAATCCACGGCTGGTGTAAGCTGAGACATCAGGCATTCTTTCTCGTGGTGGCTTGAGAAAAAAGAATGCGTGCTATCCCAGTTGTTATGACTGCAATCCTCCTTGTCTATGCAGGATCAAAGTGCTTAACGTTGCTGGTTGAAATCCATCCTGTCAACCACGAGAAGGTTCTGAAAGCGGTGGATAGCTGTATCTGGGTACAGGTAAGTAAACCATCTATTACAGGTCTCGTTAATTGGAAGGTGTGGCCCTTGGGGAGAGAGGTACCTGTTCACAACGCACACAATAGCTCATTTAATCCTCTAAGCAGCTCCAGATGTGAAGGCTTAAGCATCAATGTTTCCCTCGTAAACACGGGCTGCACCGGCTCTGCTATACCAGATAGTAAGGCAATGTTTTCACACGATAAACCATCAAATATGAAAGTAACTCCGTGGTTGTTTATTTTACACATCCACCTGGTTGACAGAGCAATCATCTGGTTAACGGCAGTAAATTCCTGACTTTCCCAACACTGTGGGTTGCTACCGAAGCACTCGTGAACAGTGTGGGTAAACAAGTCATTTTCCATTGGAAGATTCCACACTTGTGTCTCCTTGTGCTTGTGAAGGGTTATTTGCAATTCAAAATGAACATTTGTGGCCCTTGACCAGGCATTGGCTGAGCAGGTGAGTCACCTGCTGGCCCATCCCTAGCTGAGATGATACCCTGCCTTTCTCCAGGCTTACACACGTTAAAGGGATGGTTATTCCACCCATGTCTTTAGCACGGCTTCTGGAGATGGTCCTTTGTTCCTGAGGGGCACCCCTTGACCAGGTCACGGACCTGTGCGCCTGGGTTAGCTCTTCTGGAGGAGACGGACACATTTTGTCTAGGCATGTCATTCTCTGAAGGGATAGCTCCTTGCTTTGAAGCTCTGAGCTCTACTGTCACGTGTGTGGTGCTGCTCACCTCAGACCTTCCCAGCCCCACTGTGCAGGGCGTCTCATCTGTGCACACTCTAGAAGTCATTCATAACGAGCCCTGTATTGTTTCTGAAGCCAAAGTTTATACTGCTATCTGTGATGCGGGGTTATTGCTGAGAAGAATGTCATATAGTTAATGGTTTGCTTTCCGGTTCTAGGAGTTCAACATGATGACTTAAGGAAGTTAGTCTGCTCTCCTTTTGACCTATTATGTAAAATAAAGGCAACAATAATAGACAGGCCAGTATCTGTGAAGTTAAGTCATACACATACATAGTTATGACCTTTTATAATGTTTTCCATTTTTGGGTCCCAGGGAACAACATTTACTGGTAACTCCTAGTAAATTGCTTTTCATGCTGTAAAATGAAGCTGTCTGTCACTTTTTAGATGATGAAAGATTGAGCGTTGACCCCCATCTCCTTCATCATCGCAGTTAACAGAGTCAACCGTGTGCTGGGGGCAGAGCCGCAGTGGAGAGCATGCTGTGGCAAAGCTTCTCTTCCCAGTGATAGCTAGCCTAACTCTGAGCCTTGTAAACCTTCAGCCATTGCCACATCATGACTCCCTGTTCTTTCTTGGAAAGTCCCTGGTTACACGCTTCTTTGTCTCTCAGATGTGGGAGCCTGGAAATTGCAGCCGGGACTGTTTTCATGGTTCCCAATTATATACTAGGTCTAGTTTCACAATAAATATACTGGCTGCCCTTTGGCTCTGCGTGAGATACAGCATATTGTATACATGCCATTTGCATTGCTTCTGATTGGCTGCATGATCAAATATTCCAAACAGGAAACATCATCCCTGGAGGTATCTTCCTCTTTGCCTTATGCTCAAAAGATTGGTGATAATGTACCTAGTACCAATCTCCCCCCCCCCCAGAAAACTGAGATCCTCAGAGCTTCCTCCCTCTACTTGCTTGACCTTTGACATATGTACTTGTGATTCCCCTAAAATATTCTGTGGTTCTCAGTTCCTTGCCTGGGATGTAGCCGTAACCATGGCCAAGCAACTACTGAAGTATCAGTGTAAGCTAAATAGTGGCTTATGATTTTTATAATTCCCTTCCCACAGTTCCTCTACCTACACGTTGAAGGCCGTCTTCTGCAGAACCACCTCTTACTGATTTCAGAAGAGAAATGTAAGTGTGTCTTTGGATAATGGATTGGCGGTGTGCGCACAGTCAGTCTCCTAGCGAAACCTGAAGACTGGTTAAACCGCTAGATATCTTTACCATTGCCCAGCGTCTGCTAACCTCTGTTGTCCACTGGAGACCTAGAATTCCTTTTCCTTCCCCAGCCCTTTCTTTAACCCCCACTCAGTTTCCTTGTCTCGGGAGAGGAATACCTTGTGCATGCACAAACCGGTAGAACAGTTACACTGTTTCCTTTAAGATGCCTGTCTGTTGGAGCGGATGGCTGTGGTCCAAGCGTAAGGGGCTTGGATGGAGAGAAGGAACGGAAGGCTTGGTCACTAGAAGAATTCCAGGGCAGATCTAAAGTACACAGTAGCATGACCCAACTCAAGTAGAAATGGTGCAAGAGGTCATGGCCTTTCGAGATGTTTTCAGTTTCGGGAAGGAGTACAGACAAAAATCCATTAATACTTACGAACAAGCAGTCTTTCATGTTGTGAGGTGAAACTGGGTTCTCTTACGTTTGGAAGAGCAGGTTGCATTATATTTGTATTTAGTTCCTGCGTTTTGGGTCAGTTTTTGGTACCGTGTTTTGTCTTGCAGTTAGAGCCAACAGAATATAGATTGTTACTCTTACTACAATTTGAATAAAAGTAGTACAGCTTTTGTTCATGTGATGTAGCCCCTAAAAATGCCTCTTGTGTGTGTGCATATATATGTAATATATATACTTATATAATATATATACTTATATTAATACATATATGTATTGGGGAATTAGAGGTAAATTCACTAATGAGGCTCTCATTAGTCTTATCTAAGATGGATGATACAAGAGTAGCAAGCACTTGTAAAGGGAAGCAAAGCAACAGAGGACCAGGTGATTCCTGGATTAGAACACTAAAGAGTGAACATGGGTCAGGAAGGTCACTGTCAGGGGAACTGTGGGTCAGGAAGGTCACTGTCAGGGGAACAGTGGGTCAGGAAGCTCACTGTCAGGGGGACAGTGGGTCAGGAAGTGTCATGGGATCCCTGTGTATGACAGTGTACTTTTCTACTGGTTTATAACTATTAGAAAAACAGTAATTTTTTTCCAGAATGGTAAATTATTTTTTGGTTTATATTTTTCAGATATTGAACAGTTTCACATCCAGATTGCCAGAGAAGATGGAAACAGAGTGGTAAGGAATGACATCCTTCTCCTTCAGAACTTTGTTTTAGACTTCTGAGGACAGATGAACCCCACTGACATTTTTTGGTGTCTTTTGAATAATAGTCTTACTCTCATGACCTATGAAGCAAAAAAAAAAAAAAAAAAAGGTGGAGGAGTTAGTGACCCCCCTGATCTCACACCCACTGGGCCCTGAGTCTCTCCATGGTCTTGCTTGCTGGTGCAAACCTGTCCAAGGTTAGATACACACATAGGCGAAACTTTTTTAATCAAATAGAATCATAACATAATACATTTAATCTCTGCCTTTGTGTTTGCTGTTTGACTTATTGTATCAGGATATAGGTTAGTAAGTAGAAAAGTAACTAATTGTATTTCTTTAATTTTTAACATATAAACATTGCAAATAGGACCGTGACTTCGGTGTCCCTCCACTCCCCTTTTGTCTGGCATGTGTCCTTTCACATCTTCTTCATGTTTATCAGCTCATGTCGATTCCACGTTTATCTCCACAAACCCTGCTTGGTCTATTATTAACTGGCTGTGTAATTATCTAGAAGCTAGCTAGAATAGCTTCAATGTGTTTTCTGAGGAAGTGAGTGGCAGTTCTCAGCATGGTGTCTGTGATGTTTCAGCCATTCTGTGTTTGGACCTTAGCATGTTGTGCCTTGCTTACACCTTCACATGTTGGTATGGTCACCTCTTTGGCCTCGATCCTCAGATTTGGATGACTGGGTTGATGGGATGTGCACTTAGTAACTTTTGGGAGGGTTTGCTAGTTGTGACTCACAAAACTAGTTTTACAAGCAAAGTGTGAGGGTATCAGGTAAATTCACCTTTAACACTTCCCAATTTCGTGGGTGTGAACTGATATCTTACTGCCGTATTAATCTATATTTTTTTACTGTTTTTTCAATTTGGGCAACTTCTCTGTGTACTGGCTATTTAAATTTGCTATTAAGAAAATTTATTGATTTTATCCTTGTTTGTTTTTCTACTTGGTGTTCTATAACTTTAGATATAGCATAGATATTGAAATGGTTTTACTCATTGTTTAGCCTGTATAAGAGAACCTTTAATTTTACACTTATTTGTTGTGATTTGTGATATGTGTGCTTGTGTGCATTGTGTGCACATGATAGTGCATGTGTGTGCACATGAGTCTTTGTGTATGCGTGTGCATGAATGCAAGTGTACGTGTGTGTGCACGTGAGTGTGTGTTCATGCATGAGTGTGAGTATATATGTGTGTGGGCAAGTATGTATGTGCATGTGAGTGTATGTGTTTGAATGTGACCAGTGTGTGCGTGTCTGAATGCATGTGTGCATGTGTGTGCTTGTGTGTGCATACGTGTGTACGAATGCATGTGTGCATGTGTGTGCTTGTGTGTGCATACGTGTGTATGAATGCATGTGTGCACGTGTGTGCTTGTGTGTGCATACATGTGCATGAATGCGTGTGTGCGTGTATGAATGCATGTGTGTGCTTGTGTGTGCATACGTGTGTATGAATGCATGTGTGCGTGTATGAATGCATGTGTGCATGTGTGTGCATACGTGTGTGTCTGAATGCATGTGCGCACGCGTGTGTGTATGAATGCATGTGTGCATGTGTGTGCGTGTGTGAATGCATGTGTGCGTGTGTGTGCTTGCGTGTGCATGTGTGTATGTGTGACATGTCATGGGATGAGTATGGAGATCAGAGAACTTTTACCCTGTGGATTCCAGGGATCAAATTCAGGTTGTAAGGCTCAGTGGCAGGGACCTTTACCTGACAGCCCTCAAAATAATCTTCCTCTGAGAATGTGGATGTTTCTCTGAAGACGTTAAAGTTATATGAACGAAACAGAAGTGACATTTACTAACCTTGTAGCTACCATTGAAAGCCTCGGGAAACCAAGCAGGCCGTGTGGGTGTGGCTCTGGCTGGTGGTGACCCACAGAGGAGGGGCAGTGTTTGGATCCCGAGGACAGCTATGAGAACTTGGAGGAGGAAGTTCAGCACGCGTATTAGATGGGAATGAGCAGGGACTGAAGAAAGTGTCGGATCATTGGGGGTGAGGGGAGGGGCTCCTTCCGGCTGCCCAGACAGCGTCCTGCTGACGAAGATGGCCCAGCTTTAGTGTTTCTCCATCCTCTGCTGCCCCTTGTGGGCACCACTTCTGCCCACACAGAAGGCTTTAGCAATGGCTTCTCGTAAGGGTGTTCGATTCCCCGTTTGCCACAACATCCTTAGGTGAGGGAGGTGGCGCTGTGGCTCCGTCTTCTAACGGACAAACGGAGTGATGCCACCCCAGAGGGACACAGTGGATATTTTAACGTGCTCAGCCAGAATCTGATGCTCATCTTGTCATCATATGGCTCTGGCTGGAAAGATTCCCAAACCTGTTCCCCCAAACCAGAATTCATACGCGTAGAGACGGTGTGGATATGGAGGATACCGAAGGCGCTCTAAGATCTTTGGCATCGCTTCCCACGGCCTAGTGGCTGTGGACCCAGCAGAGGAAGAAACAGAGCTGGGTGTATATGTGTGTGTATTTTGTGTGTGTGCATGCATGTGTATACTGATGTGTGTTTGTATGTTCATGCTGGTGTGTGTGTTCATTGATGTATGTGTGTATGTGTGCTAGTGTGTGTGTGCATGCATGTGTACACCGATGCATGTTTGTATGTTCATGCTGGTGTAAGTGTTCATGTATGTAAGTGTGTATATATGCTAGTGTGTTATACTGATGCATGTTTGTATGTTCATGCTGGTGTGTGTGTTCATGTATGTATGTGTGTATATGTGCTAGTGTGTGTATTCATGTGTATACTGATGTGTGTTTGTATGTTCATGCTGGTGTGTGTGTTCATGTATGTATGTGTGTATATATGCTAGTGTGTGTGTTCATGTATGTATGTGTGTATATATGCTAGTGTGTGTGTGTATGTAGGCCAGAGGTCAAACTTGGGTATGATTCCTCAGATACCATCCACCTTCTATCTTGAGACAGGGTCTCTCACTGGCCTGGGGCTTCCTATTAGGATACACTGGGCAGGCAGCTGGTCTCAGAGAACCTCCTGTCTGTGTCTCCCCAGTCCTGGGATTACAAGCACAAGCACTGTGCCTGGCTTTCTCTGTGGGTCTGGGGGTCAACCTTAGGGTCTCTCATGCTGACAACACAGCATTTAACCAACCGAGCCATTGCCCATGCCCTGGAAAGCGAATTCTTAGCCCCTTCTGTGAAGCCATTGTAAAATCTGCTGCTCTGTAAAAGAAAGTTCTAGCAAAATACCAGGTGCTGGGACGCGGTTCTGGTGAACTAACTTCACAACCTAATCTAACATCTCTGGGCCTCAGTTCCCCCTTGAGTTCACTATGTGGCCAGTAATGATTTTAAGCTTCTGATCGTCCCAAGTGCTGGGAACATACTCACGTGCTGGGAACACACTCTTGTTCCGGGAACACACCTGTGTGCCAGCAACACACTCATGTTCCGGGAGCTCACCCATATGCTGGGAACCACACGCATGTGCTGGGAACACACTCACATGCTGGGAACACACTCACGTGCTGGGAACACATTCACGTGCTGGGAACACACTCACGTGCTGGGAACACACTCGTGTGCTGCAGGGCCTGACTTACGGGGAGCTGGAGACTGGTGCTTCCTGCCCAGTAGGCAAGGGCTGCACAAGCTGAGCTGTGTCCCCTGCCCCATTCCTTTGATGTTAAATCTCTATTGTCCTTTGAGTTTAAACAAACACTTTGCATCAATATATTCTTAATGTACTCTTATTTCGTCTTCCTTCATCTATTGAAGCAGTCCTTGGGCAATATTAAATTTTAGAACCACTCAAGGCACGAGTCAGCAGAGGTCCCTGGAGGTGTGCACGCTCACTGGGACAGTTATAGTGCTAAGGTGTAACTATAGAAGCACACAAAGCCCCACAGGAACACACAGCCAAGGAACTTTGCTTTTGTATGGGGATTCTGAGGTTTTGGTCAAAACTCAAAATCCTAGTTAGCTCTTGACAGCTAAGAGTCAAGCATTGCTGACGGGTAGGCAATGCCACCCATCACCCCTGTGGGGCACGTAAAGGAAAGACTATGACCAACGCCACCAGCTGGTGAACGGCTCAGCTGGGCCATTACAATGCTCTCTGTTAGGCTTGCTGCTTCCTTGACATCATGAACCTTTGTCTTCAGAGGTGAAGGCTTTTGTCTCTGGAGACCTGACCGAAGGAGTGTGATTACAACAGGATGCCATACACGTTCTGTTAGTACAGACGTTTGTGGAAGGCGTGGCCTCTGCCAACCTGCCTGTTATGCTAAGAAGAACAGAGAACAGGGTACTGGGAAGAGGCGATGACGCCTTAAATATTCTGTAGGAAAACCATGTATGTTGTGGGGGTGGGGAGGTGTTAACACTAATGTACGGGTATATACATGTATCATAGGGAAAGCGTGTGCATAAGTAATGACTTAGGTTGTCATTTTTAAAAATACTTATAAAATCATTTTTACTCTAGGTAATTAGAAATTCTATCCACTTCCCAAGAGACAGAATAACTGAAGATTTTGTTTGGGCTCAATGGGATATGTCAGAGCAGAGATTATACTACATTGAACTGGAGGTAAGAGTCAGCCCATTGGTACCTGTTTCTATAGAAACAGTATAATTTTGACATCATTACTTTAACAATGTGTGCCTTAAATATGTTTGAGATTTATTTTTTTTATTTAATGCATATGGGTATTTCATCTGCATGTACATCTATGTGACATGTATGTATAGTGCTTGCAGAGGCTAGAAGAGAATGTTGGATCCCCTGGGGCTGAGTTACTGGTGGTTGTGAGCTACGATGTGTGTGCCAGGAACCTAACCCAGGTCCTCTAGAAGAGCAACCAGTGCTCTTACTCCCTGAGGTGTTTCTCTAGCCTGTGCTATAGGTTTTTAATAACTACAGTGTCATTAATTGGAACTGCCAATGGAGATTTATTAAAGACAACACACAGGTTTTATTTTTATGGCTTCTTGACTGTTTTTTCTCTTCAGCTTTTTTAATTTTTGGAGATAAGATGTCAAGCATTTTCTTTTCTAGAAATCAAAGAGTGTCTTGAAGTGCATCCAGTTTTGGGAGGACGAAAGCTTTAATTTAATGGTAAGTAGATAGAATGATCTGCCCAGACAATTTTACTAGAGTTGAAACCATAAGCAAAACTTTTGACATTTTGATATTGTGTCAGTCATTTGCATGATCCAATAACTTGGTTTCTGCTGTCTTGAGGCTGCATCTCTCTGACAGATGCACAGTTGATGCAGGAGCAGAGGACAGCATACACGGGGTGGGGAGCTTTTAAAGCACCCGCACTAAGAGGTGCTTAGAGGAAGGTGATAGATGTGGTCCAGAGTAGATTGCACTAAGTGGTTGCACGTTGTTTGACTCAAAAGGAAACATGAATAGAATGGGTTTGAGGATGAGGAAAGGGGTCAGTCAGAGTGTACAGTTTAGTAAGTGTCTAGCGTCTGTCTGTCTATGGTAAGGCACTACACTGCTTTATCTGGGATAGAGAGTATTTCCTTTCTGAGGACCAATTTTGCTATCAAGCACATATTGGTTTCACACTATTACAAGACTTTCTTATCTTTCCTGCCCCATTTTTAGTTCACCCACTCTAAAAGATACCCCAGGCTTCCTTCCATCCATGACTGTCTGTCCTGTGAACGGTTGTTGCTGTTAATTGTCCTCCTGCACAACTGTCCATGATAGTCATTTAAGGCACAGTTGGCCGTGTAGGCAGGAAGCATGCACTAAATGTCTGTAAACTCCAGAGCATCCTCAGTAGACTCCTTGCCCTGTGGGTTTTGGGCTCACCCTTGGAGAAGATGCCCAAGTGTTCTCTTTATCACCAGACCAGCCGAGCACTGGCAGCTGGCTTTGCATTTCACAACTGTTATCATGTAATGCCATTTTTTTAACTCTTTTTTTTTGAGGTTATAATAGAGTTACAAAATTTCTCCCTTCCCTTTCCTCCCTCCAAACCCTGCCAATACCCCTCCCCATTCTCCTCCAAATTCATGGCTTCTTCTTTCATTAATTCTTATTTATGCAGATATGAATATGCATATACATGTCTGTGTAATGTTACTTATTGTATGCACATATAGCTATGTGTACACATTTTGTGTAATGTTACTTATACACGTATATGGCTATGTGTACATATTTGCATATGCATGTATGACTATGGATACACATTTGAATATGCACGTATCACTATGAGTACACATTTGTATACTCATGTATGGCTATGGGTACACATTTGTATACGTATGTATGGTTATGTGTACACATTTGTTTATGCAGTTTGACTATGTGTACACATTTGTATACTCATGTATGACTATGTGTGCACATTTGTTTACGTATGTATGGCTATGTGTACACATCTGTATATGCATGTATGACTATGGGTACATGTTTGTATATGTATGGCTATGTGTACACATTTGTTTATGTATGTATGACTATGTGTACACATTTGTTTATGTATGTATGACTATGTGTACACATTTGTATATGTATGTATGGCTATGTGTACACATTTGTATATGCATGTATGGCTATGTGTACACGTTTGTATATGCATGGATGACTATGTGTACACGTTTGTATATGTATGCATGACTATGGGTACACATTTGTATATGTATGTATGGCTATGTGTACACATTTGTATATGCATGTATGGCTATGTGTACACATTTGTATATGCATGGATGACTATGTGTACACGTTTGTATATGTATGCATGACTATGGGTACACATTTGTATATGCATGTATGGCTATGGGTACACATTTGTTCATGCATGTATGACTATAGGTATACATTTGTATATGCATGTATGACTATGTGTACACATTTGTATATGTATGTATGGCTATGTGTACACATTTGTTCATGTATGTATGGCTATGTGAATTCTATTTGCATGATTTAAGAGCTGGCCATTTGTCACTGGACAGTCAATGGATACACTCTTCTCTGGGGAAGACCTGTAATGTCATTTTTAATGCTGATATCCTCATTTTTTTTGGCAGTTTGAAATGCCCTTGGACATATCATTGAGTGGCTTAAGATTTAAGTAAGTTACCCACAGGATATTTAATTTCATAGACATTTGTAGATAACAAAATGATGACATCTTTTCCTAGTTGTGATAGTAGATACTGGAATGTCTGATATTTTGTGCATCTATTTTAGGATTTGTTTTATTTTTATTTTACATGTGTGGATGTTTAGCCTGTGTATATATCTGTGTACCATGTTTTTACAATGTTTGCAGAGGTCAGAAGAGGGCATCAGATCCCCTGTACCTGGAGTTACAGAAGGTTGTGAGCTGCCCATGTGGGTGCTGGGCATCAAACCTAGGTCCTGTTGAAGAGCAGCTAGTGCTCTTAATATCTGACCACTAATCTGCCTAGTCCCTTGTGGATCTATTATTAGTGTTCCCATTCTTTACAGAATATAGGTTGACTTATCAGTGGATTCAGGATTTCATGTATAAAGCCAATTGTTTTTTTTTTAATTTATTTATTTATTAAGGATTTCTGCCTCGTCCCCACAACCGCTTCCCGTTTCCCTCCCCCTCCCCCGATCAAGTCCCCCCCCCCTCATCTGCTCGAAGAGCAATCAGGGTTACCTGACCTGTGGGAAGCCCAAGGACTGCCCACCTCTATCCAGGTCTCGTAAGGTGAGCATTCAAACTGCCTAGGCTCCCACAAAGCCAGTACGTGCAGTAGGATCAAAAACCCACTGCAATTGTTCTTGAATTCTCAGTATTCCTCATTGTCCGCTATGTTCAGCTAGTCCGGATTTATCCCATGCTTTTTCAGACCTAGGCCAGCTGGCCTTGGTGAGATCCCAATAGAACATCCCCATTGTCTTAGTGTGTGGGTGCACCCCTCGTGGTCCTGAGTTCCTTGCTCGTGCTCCGTCTCCTTCTGCTCCTGATTTGGACCTTGAGATTTCTGTCCGGTGCTCCCGTGTGGGTCTCTGTCTCTGTCTCCTTTCATCGCCTGATGAAGGTTAATATTCCTGAGGATGCCTATGTGTTTGTCTTTGGATTCACCTTATTTAGCTTCTCTAGGAACATGAATTATAGGCTCAATGTCCTTTATTTATGGTATAAAGCCAATTGTGATGATTTCCTTAGCCATGGATTTCTGTAGGGCACCTGCTTTTACTTATATGTATGGAAGTGCTTATCTCCCTGTGAGTAAGCAGAAGGTTCTCTGAGTCAGCCCGAATGCATTTAGCTCACACATCAAATGCTTTTTTACTGCCGGCAAGATCCCAGGTAAACCCACTTGTAACTCAGCCCGGTTTCTTGCTTTGTTTCTTTCTGTTTTCCTCTTTACACAAAAGGCAAGATTTTTCTTTTTGGAGAGTATTTTATGTGTAGTAAAAAGCAAAAGCATTTGAAAAAATAAGACAAAATAGAGTACATCAAAGGTCAGAAGAAAAAAAAAGTCTTCCAAAGTTAGAGTAACGGCAGTCCCAAACTGTTCAGTTTCTCATCGACTTTGGTTAAACATACGTGGATGTTTAATTGTGCCTATTTATGGCAACAGAGTGCTGAAATATATCAAAAGCGTTTTTCTGCGTCTGTGAGAGTGCCGTAGTGGTTATAGCGTGTATGAGGAGAACACCTCTTTACATGCATTCAATAATTTCTGTTCCTTTATAACCTTAGGTTTGTCAACTTTGGATATGATTATCATCAAGACCAAGAGAAATCATGGAACCAGCCTTCTCTTTGCATTTTTACCAGCCACACAGGTAGAATCAGGATTATCCTTACCGTTTTTAATTAACTTGAATTCTATACAAACTGCAGATATTTATTGTTCTACTATGTGAAGCCCAAATATGAACTATATCAGCCACATTATTAAACAATGAAATGGATATTATATGTACATTTATAATTACCTTCTCCACTATGATTTTACCCCTTTGTCACTGAGCAGGGAACTTAGGGCTCACAGCTATTGGCAGAAGGGGAGTGACTCCTCTGTCCTTCCACTATGATTCCATACATATTTGTATTAAGGAGAAAAAGCCACCACTAACAGGGTGATTGATCCAGTAGGTTTTACTGATGTGATTTTAGTAGAGAAGGTGGATTCATATTTATCCAATGCAAGCTTTCCCACAGGAGGTGCTCTCTGTGTCAGCCTTACTGATATGTAGGGGTCAAATCATTTATTTATTTTTACATTGTTTTCCATGCTTTGTATGTCTGTGGGCACATGGGCACATGTGTGCCATTGCATGTATGCGTGTGGAAGCCAGAGGACAGATTGTGGAAGGGATTCCTTCAGCATGTGACCTCTAATATTAGGTTCATGTCTCAGGCTTGATGGTCAGTACTTTACCCACGGAGATATCCCATGGTCTGTGTACCTGGACATGAATGCGTGTGGGATCTAAGCCCGTGTACCTGGACATGAATGCGTGTGGGATCTAAGCCCGTGTACCTGGACATGAATGCGTGTGGGATCTAAGCCCGTGTACCTGGACATGAATGCGTGTGGGATCTAAGCCCGTGAACTCTACGTGATGGGCTGCTATCCCATGTATCTGCACATAAATATATGTGACAGTCTGCTGTTCTGAACGTCAGAGCTTGACCATGCATGTTTATGTAGAGAACATGGGGAGGGGGGAAAAGGAAATCTAAACACGAAAGAAGAGAAATATGATTATATGTAATCAGTCTCATGAGAAAGCATATCAAGTTCAATGAACATCTAAAGCAACCCCGAAAACAAGGCATCCTAACCACTTTTAATAAACTATGTGAGCAGATAGTTACTTCTTGAGCACAAGTGTTTTTGAATTGAAATCACCTACTCCTTGCAAATATATATATATATAATTATTTAAATAAAAATCAGATGCTATGCACACATTAATCTAACCATATGCTAAGGTTTTCAAAATATTTTATTTTATTTTTAATTGAGAATAAGTGTTTCCCTCTGTGTGTGTGTGTGTGTGTGTGTGTGTGTGTGTGTGTATCTGTGTGTGGTTATGTGCACGTGGGTGCAGGTGCCTGTGGAGACCAGAAGAGGGCAGTGGATCCCCCTGGAATTAGAGTTACTAGAGTTACAGGAGGCTGTGAAGCAGCCATTGAGGATGCTGGGAACTAAACTTTGCTCCTTTGCAAGAGTAGTTAAGTACTCTCAAGCACTCTTAACTACCAAATTATCTCTCCAGTCTCCTATGCTAAGTTTAGGCAACACAGTGCAGAGCAAACATGACCTGACCTTTAGTAGAGGTTTCTCTTGGTGAAGATTTTAGACATTTCATAAGTGCACACATAATATTCAAATAGAGCCATGATGAATGTCATGAATGAGTATTACGGGAAGCTGGGAGAACTTACGGTGAATTTTTAATGGGAGATAGAGTTTTCAATATGTTCTGGCTTAATAGGTCATCTCTGTTTCTCCCTCTCTCCTGGTCGTTCCGTTCCCCTTCTCCTTTAGTCCTGAAAAGTGCTCCTTTCCTTCCCCATTCCCACACAATAGTCCC
Organism: Microtus oregoni; assembly: GCF_018167655.1. Lineage (NCBI taxonomy): Eukaryota > Metazoa > Chordata > Mammalia > Rodentia > Cricetidae > Microtus > Microtus oregoni. The sequence continues at coordinate 6,001,927 of NW_024543077.1, read as the reverse complement.
ATTGTTTATCCTGTCGATCCTGGTCTTCCTGAGCCACGCGTGTCCCCCACCAACCAGTCCCGGTGAAGTCAAAGCCTGTGCTACTTCAGTTGGAAACTGTGAATGTTTCCCACTGTGAATGATGAGCAGCGAGCAGGGGTGGGGAGGAGAGGGGCCGCCCGAGACAGGTGACAATGTCGGCAGGGATAGACGAAGCGGGTAGGGCCTTGCAGACCATGAAACCTTTTAGATTTTATTCTAAGATTTATAAAACGTCATAGAAGACTTTGTCTTATCACAATTATGTTCATACTTCTCAAGCATATAAAATAATAAAAATATAATGAAGACCTATATGTCTTGTTTAATCATATAATTTTCAGTGTGTGGAGGCAGATAAAGTCATAGACACTCAAGAGAGAGGCAGCAGCAGGAAGTAGACACAGGACTTAGGGTTTTTATGTAGACTGATGTTTTGCCATGTGCCTAGAGTCCCCTGGAACTGGAGTTACAGACCGTTGTGAGCTGCCATGTGGGTGCTGAGAATTGAACCCTGGTCCTCTGGAAGAGCAGTCAGTGCTGTTAATGGCTGAGCCATCTCTCGAGCCCCAGGATTGTTTTTTTTAAAGTCCAGTTGTTTAAGTGGGATGGAGAGGGTAGGTCCTTCCCTGCCTGTCACCACCTCAGCTTTACTTCTCCATGGGATTTCCCTTTCTGTTTTATTCAGAGGAACTTGATATGAACGCAGCAACCATAACTTCCAAAAGGGCTACTACAACTTGTTTAATAACATACTGAGTTCATCTGGCACGAGACCTAGAATGTCTCCCTTTCTTGGCGATGCCCAAGGGGGTAGAAAATGGGCCTTGTTCTTCACAGTCTGCTTTGCAGTAGAAAAAGTAAGTCTGTTTTAAGAGTGATAAAACAAGCTGCAGAAGCATTTTTTGTTGTCTTTTTTTTTTTTTTTGCGTTCCAGGTTACCTGTTTCCATTGTTTTTTTTTTTTTTTCCAATTAGGTTTTAAAACGATGTCTTGCCTTTGTGGTTAAAATAAATAAGAGTGTGGGGTGGCTAGGCAAGTTGGCGAGAGAATCCAGCCTATAGGCCAGAGTAAATACCAGATGGTTCATTAAATACACTGCAGAAATTGCAGTGAGATGGACGTAGCAGAGGAACTGTGCGTGTGGTGAGCTGCAGGCTCTCCGTTTTGGAGCGAGCCACTTCGCATGCAATTTCTTGCCATGGAATTAGCAGCTTGCAAATGGGAGGAGTTCTGTGATCTGGACTTGCGGGTAATTTTGTACGGCCATACCATTCAGCTGTTTGCTGTTTAGGTGGAATGGAGCCGTGGTTTTCCGGTTTGGGGAGCTTTCTGGACCGAACTTCCCTTTCTAGGCTCCCCATCATGGCCTTTCCCCACTGAGGTCTTTTCCAGTAAAGTAATATTAGAGAAAGGTGCAAAATTGCCTAATCCGAGTGTAGCTCCTCCGGGATAGTGTGGGTCTGGCTGGGCCTTGAAACCTGGAAACATGGGTTGAGAAAGGGACACGGGATGGATTCAGGGCCCTGCGCATGCCCCGTTTACTTCTCCTTTCTGAGACGATGGTGACTTGATGATCTTGACGGCATCCATCACTCCTAGGGCCTCGAAGCTTCTGTGTCTCCTCAGCATTGGATTTATGCTCTTGAAAGCTTCTTTGACCTGCATTTCCCTGCCCCAGGAAGTGAGCTGAGTCCCTTCCAAGGCACGGAAGGCTAAAATCTGAGTGATGGGTGTTCTCCTGAGATTTAACGGAGGGCAGAGTCCTCTCGCTAGTGTGTAAGGCCACTTGTGAGCCAACTTACGAGTTCGTGCAAACACTTCTAGTGTATCTGTCACAGAAGGAGGCCAAACAAAAATCACCTCCACATCTGCTGGTCAGCGCTGACTAGGCGGTATGGTTAGACCGTCATGGGGGGGTAAGTTAGCTGCCCGCCTTCTGAGCACCACTTCCTGGGAGGTAGCCAGTGGCGGTTGCCGAACCTACTGCTCGCTCTTACGATGGCAAGTTCTCAGAATTAGGCCAGCGTAGGAGCATTCCATAGAGCCCCTACATAGCTGATCCAGTGAGATGATTTCCTTGGAAAACTTGTCTGGAATAGTTCTCATTGTCTAAATGATTCCCAGAGGTGAGCCAATGTGGAGATGTTATCTTCATCGCTGACGAGTATTTACTAAAAGTCTCTGGATATTACATTAAGAGTGTGTTTTGGTTTTTCGAACTGTGACTTCCTCCATCTTATAAATAGCAGCCAAACTGTTCTGGAATAATAATAATAACAGCTAACTTTCAGAGTCAGAGGTAAGTATTTTTGCCAGAGATTTATATAGATTATTTGATTCTCACATATGAGCCTTAAGAAATAATTTCTATATTTTTTTAAATGTACAGACAAAGAAACTGAGGCTTAGAGAATTAACTGCCAAATTAGTGTGCTCTATAAACCAAGAGCTTGGGAGACAGAGGGACAAGGACCCAGGCAAAGCTGGCCCCATGTCAGAATGAATTCTGGACCCACCGGGCTGTACTGAAAAACTCTGTTAAAACAAAGCAAAACTGGATTCGGGATGCTTGGCCAGGAGAGTTTATTTTAGACTCTAAAGAGCCTAAAACATGAAACACTTGTGGTTTGGGCATTTTTAATGAGGGATTCTCAACCAGATCATTTTGAGCAGCTTGTCTTTGTTTGTAGGTAACTGACATTAGCTACTAGAAATAATATAGCGTTTTACAGACTGAGAGAGATGGGGAGGTTAGTGACGGTGGAAATGCCACACTAGGTGTTCACCCTTGACGTGGGCTCAAGCCGCCAGGCACCCAGCCTTGATGAGTATGGCCTCACATATTGTATGTATTTACTCCCATTCCTCATAGGAAAGGTTCATAATTTGCATCTCAATCTTGCTTACAAATACCGATGTCTTCTATTAAAAAACACAGTTTGGATAGCTGGAGTCCGGAGCTCTGAGAGGTGGTGAGAGGGGCCGGCCAGGTAGAATGACAGACAGTGTGTGCACATTCATCAGAGTTTCAGGAAGGTGGGGCTCCTTCCAGGCTCCTGCAGCTCCCCGGGTAGAGGAATGGGTGTTTGTTCACTTCCCACCGTCCCCAGCCTGCCCAGTGCACAGCCTACAGCCGGATGACAAATGCTGATTTCAGATGTCATAGCAACTTTTACTATGACTTTGTGAGTCTGGGATGATGGATGAAGTAAGATGGGAAGGGACACCTAGAAACAGAAGCGGGTGAATAACAACTTGTGAAATTTATTGTATAGATGGGTTTAAATGTTATTAAATACTTTCTTTTTCCTAGGGGGCTTGTGTGTGTGTTATAGCCCAAAGTTCGACTCTGGGGAAGAAGTCACATACTCCGTGTTTTATCTTCATAAAGGTACTTTCTAGTTTGGTCTCTTCGACTTTTATCTTTCACTTTTTCCAAACAGTAACAAATTAGATAAATGGCGAACATCTTAACACTTACCAAACAATTTTATCAGTTTACTTTATGATTAACTGTGTGGTTATGTTTTATGAAAAATTTTATTAACGGTAACTAGTAAGATAGGTGACTTTTGCACTACATATTTTTATCCCAGCGTGTGGTTTATTCTAAACTATAGACCATTTCTAATGGATGCATTTTCCAAAGTGTATTGGTTTGACATTTTAGTTATTAATCTTTACCTTTAGTTCCCATAGTTACATAGGAATTTAGTTAAAATCTTCTTTGATCTCAATTGTAAACAGGCTGACATTCCAGAATATGCTACGCCACCAAACTCAGATATTAATTTATTTCACATGTGTGTGGCCGTGATGCCGGCATGCACCATTCTGGGGAGCAGGATGAGGTTGCTGCCTCTGAGCTCCCAGCGCGCTCGGCGATAGTTTCAGTTTGAACCATGCTAAGGAGGATTTTTGCTCCTTTGTTTAATTCCTTACAAATCTACAGTTGCGCCAGACAGTGGCGCGCACCTTTAACTTCAGCACTCAGGAGACAGAAGCAGAGGATCTCTGAGTTTGAGGTCAGCTTAGTCTATACAGCAAGTTCCAAGCCAGTCAGGACTACAGAGAGACCCTGCTTCGCCCTCCCCCCAATTATTTTTATATATTTGTAGAGTATTTGTTGTGAGTGTGGCTGAATTTTTTTTAAAGCTGGAATTTCCGTTCCAGACCTCAATGTCTTTTATGCCAAGCCACAAAGAAGTTTAGAATCCTGCAGTAGTGCCTGATGTTATAGGGTGTTAGAAATCAAGGCAGAGATGTTTATGGGTTTTTTTAATGGAACAGCTAAGGTAACTTCAGTACTTAGTGTAGACATATTCTTAAGCAGCGGAAGCTTATGCAAGACATTTTTTGTGTGTGTTTCTAATAATTGATATGATTCCAGCCAGCACAAACACTGAGTCAGAAGAGTAGAGTGAAGACCAACAGTTTTATAGGCGGCTTAATCCCCCTAGGCATGGGTCTGTGATCTGCAGAACCCTTAGAAGGTTGGTAAAAACCGTAGCGTGTAGGAGCAAGCTGAAATGACCTCCATCTTAGATCACCGAGTAGACCCCATGGACCCTCCTCTCCCTACACAAGCCTGGGTTTCTGCCTGGGCTGGGACATCTGCTTTACTGTGACTGCCCTCACAATGGTCCACATTAGTGCGTTTGGAGAGTGAGGTACCATGACTTCTAGAAGCCAGCAGGCACTTGCCCTGTCTGGTTACTAAAGGTTGAGACTGTTACACAGTGTGAGGTCAATACGAGCCTTGTTTAAATCTCTGGCTTCTCGCTCTTCATCTGCAGGATACAGAAAGACCTTCACTGCCGCTCCTGGGAGTGCTGGCTCACACGCGACAGAGGGCATTACTTTCCTCAACCTTGGTGGGTGTCCTGGTTTGCTTTTCTCTTTCTGCGGTAAACATGACCGAAAGCAACTTGGGGGGAAAGACTATTTTAGCTTAAACTCCCAGGTAATAGTCTATCATCACCGAGGACGGAAGCAGCATAAGCCTCCTGTTCCCAGGCTGGAGTTCAGAAATCAGAAAGGTGCGCTGAGAAACGAAAGTCAGGTAATGGGAAGGACTGGCTCCTTCCGCAGAGTCCAAGGAGAAAATCACATCCTCCTCGTCCGGCATCTAGTTTCTCTCCCTTTGTTTTGGAGCTGTGCGGTCACTTTCGGCAGGCAAACTCCTCTCTCCCTCCTCTGAACAACATTTTGACCACACCGAGTTGCTGGGGTAATCCAGGATTATTTCCTCATCTCAGGGTCCCAATCACGTGTGCACCAGCCGCCGGTCATCAGAAAGTTGATCTCGGGCAGGTAGGATAGCCTGAAGCGCAAGGGCTCTTGATCTTGACCCAAGTTCAATCCCAGGATGGAAGACTCCTGCAAGTTGTTCTCAATATGAAAACCCCCAAACAAATAAAAAAAAAACTGTGGTAAAAGTGTTATAATGGACACAGTTACTGGCTCCACAGATCAGTGCACAAGCAAGAGCCATCATTGGCCCCGTCAGGTAGCTACAGATATTTTGGGTGAAGCACTAACATTTTATGGCAGATTGTCCTGCACACTGAGGGCTGGAAAACACCTAGAACCCACTAAGAAATGTTAGTAGGAATCTCACACCTTATCCCAATGATCGTGTGCTCCTACTACACCTTATTGTATTTTCTTTTTCTTTTTTATATTTATTTATTTATTATGTATACAATATTCTGTCTGTGTGTATGCCTGCAGGCCAGAAGAAGGCACCAGACCTCATTACAGATGGCTGTGTGCCACCATGTGGTTGCTGGGAATTGAACTCAGGACCTTTGGAAGAGCAGGCCATGCTCTTAACCACTGAGCCATCTCTCTAGCCCCCCACCTTACTGTATTTTCAAATGTCCTCTTGCCTGGGACATAGCACCACCATGACACACCGGCTAAGCAGTCGTGTATAGAGCTAACACAGATCACTGGATCCCCTTTCTACCAGGTCCGTCTAAACAGTTTCTCTCATTTGCTACAATAGGATTGCCACAATGTTAAGTGCTTTGCAATTCTTTACTGTTACTTTGTTCCTGTCTTCTGAAAGGATACTTAATATCCCTCCACCCATCCCTTCCTATGGGTGCTTCCACAGAAGAGATTAGCTCGTACCCCATAGAGGAGGGAGACCAGCTAGCTGACAGAACACAGAAGTTTCTTCTATGAAATTCACTACTCTGTGTTTCTGAGACCCTAGGAGCCTGTTTTTATACTGTGTGTCAGTTTAGGTACACATGTTCACAATCATGTGCAAAGATCTGTGGTATAGGGACTGGGAAGGGGCCAACTCTAGGAGCTAGGTTTACAGGAAAGGCAAAGGCACAGAGTGCCAAGGGTCCCAGAGAGGCGCTCTCGATAAATACCAATCTTTAAATTTCTTAAACAAAATGATGACGTGAGACGATGAAGACAATCCCATCGCAAGCTGTTCCTAGCACACCACGTTAAAGAGTCAGGCCTGTTGCTTGATATTTTCCACTCTAATTCCTTTCCAGTTCACTTAGAGTCACAGAAAGCTACAGTTGACTCAGAAACAAAACTATAGGCATGAACAATACAACCAGGAGTCAGCGTACAAAGAGACACACAAAGTCAGTCAGATCTGCCTACTCAGGGGACGATACTTGTGTCAATCCGATCATTTGCTACTGGTAATAAACAAATAAATAATAATAAATAAATAATAAGTCCCGTTTTGCTGCTGCGTTCAGAGTAAAGCGGGGTCCCGGGTTTATCTGCACCTAGATAGACTGTCACAGGTGGATGACTCCGGTCTCTCTTTCCTGTAGGCTGCCTTGTAGCTGTTCATTTCCCTGGTCATTTCCTCCACTTACTTAACGTTCAGCACCCAGACTTCACCTGCCACAGTCTGTTTCTGACAGGTATGCTGCCTCCCGCGGTCTCCTCAGGGTTGTTCTGACTTCAACAGAAGTCTGGGTCAGAGAGGGTCTCTTATTCCATGACCTGCTTTGGTTGTTCATGTTGCTAGGAAACAGCGACATGGCTGCCGTGCTACCTCCCGGTCCCTTGCGGTTTCTGCCGGGGTCCCTGGTTCTGGACTGCTCCTCCGGGAAGGTCTACAGAGCAGCCCTGGACCAGTCGTTCTTGATGTGGTTCCTATGGAACTCCGCCCACCTAGACTGCGAGAAGATGGCCGCATTGCACTGCGCGCTCTCCTGTGCCCAAGACCCAGGTTTCCAGGACGATCAGGTGAGACGCTAGCACGGGCTCACACACTGGCGGCGGACAACACTAAATGTACTTACTTGCTGCTTCAAGACGGTCAGCAGTTGCGTTTGCTCAGCAGCAGTGTCTTTCCTTGGACGTGCTCCTCCTTGGTGCTGCATTTCTGGTGGTTTCTCTGCCAGACCAAGGGCCGGGAAGGTGCATCTATCGGGCCGGGAAGGTGCATCTACCCGGCCGGGAAGGTGCGCCTATCAGGTTGCTGAGTGCAATTGTTCCCTTCATCTGTCATTTCACGGTCCATGACTTCCATTAACTTACATCAACTTGGACTTAATCAATGAGAAATCCCCTAAAGAAGCAATTCGCATGTTTTCCGAGGTGTGCTCTTCAGGATAACGTGATGCGACCTTGTGCCGTCCTGCTCCACCTGCTCTGAAATTGTGAATTGTCTCTGTGTCCAGTGTATTCGTGTTGCATTTGCTACCTGCCCGTTCATGGTGTAGCGGTTGTCTTGGTTACTGGCACACTTTCCTAGAATTATGGTGCCTGTGTTCCCTTACTCATATTTTACCTAATAATGGCCATGGCGTTGAGATATGCCAAAGGATCACCATACAGTGTTTCCTTTCAATGAGAACTTGAAAGTTCTTGACTTAATGAGTAAATAAATAATGCCTGTCAGTGTTGCTAAGGCTTGGTGCCATCTCTGGTTTCCGAATTCACAGGTGTGAATTTATCTTGAAGATAAAGGACAAAACTTACTCTCTTTTCTTTCTTCCTTTACCTGCTTTTCTGAGGTGAGGTTTTGCTCTGTAGCCCGGGGCAGTCTGGTACCCACTCTGTGGCCCAAGCTGGCTCCACATTTGCAGAAGTTCTTATAGGCCTCCCAAGTGCTGGGATGTCAGGTGTGAGTCCCTAACCCAGCCCTCAGCTGGCTTTTCTCTACTGTAAACCCGGCTCCCTCCAAAGATACACAGGAAACAGTGAGTTTTTCAGGCTACCTGTTTTTCTGTTCGTGTCTGTGTTTGGTACAATACATTACCAAGAGGGCCAAGTAAGCTGGATGTAGTGCCTCACACCTGCAATCCCAAGTGCTGAGACAAGATTATTGCTGTGAGTCCAAGGCCAGCCTGGGCTACACAGTAAGTTTGATGTCATCTTAGACGGCAGAATAAATTCCTGTCACAAACAAAAGAACACCGAAGGTTTAAGCTCTGTGGCAAGTATTTATAATTTTTAATAAAACAGCTTAGTCTGTCTTGTACACTGCTGCATTGGAAGCATTCTCATCTACTCGGTTATTTACCTTTTGAAGCTATCCTGAAAGGTCAGCAAAACCCTGCTGTCAATCAGCGATGGATGCCGTCAGAGGCTGAGTGGTTAGCTGAAAAAAAGCATATTTAAAAAAACAAAGCATAAAGAGGCTGGAGAGATGGCTTAGAGGTTAAGAGCATTTCCTGCTCTTCCAAAGGTCCTGAGTTCAGCTACCAGCAACCACATGGTGGCTCACAACCATCTGTAATGAGGTCTAGTGCCCTTTTCTGGCCTGCAGGCATACACACAGACAGGATATTGTATACATTAAATAAATAAATGAATATTTTTAAAAAAGCATAAAAATACACATTCATCTGCTTCCCTTTGGTGCAGGCCAAGGCCTGTTCTTTGTGAATTAGCAAACTAAAACGTCAGTCATTTCCTCCAGCCCTAACATGCTATATCTGATTTTCTGGTCCTTCCTAAAAGGCTTGTGTATGTATGTGGATGCATCTTCACGTGCTTCACGTGTTTTGTGTGTATAGACACACGTGTGCACACGCACACCTATGTGCATGTGTGTGGAAGTCCAGAAGCCACACTGTATGTGTTTTCAGCCATTCTCTACATCCATTCCCGACACAGGGTCTCTCTAAACCTGGAGCTTCCCTTTTCTGCAGGCTGGATTCTCGTGGACCTACCCCAGCCCTGGGGTAGACATGCGCTGCATCCCCGTTTTTATGTGGGTTCTAGAAACCAGATCCCATGCTTGTGTGGCAGCCACTTTAGCCACCGAGCCATCGCCTCGAAAAAAAAAAAAAAACCCTACAAAGTTATTTCGAAGATGATCAATGACTTAGAGGCCTTTCCCAAGTGCAGGCGTGCGTCTGCCCAATTTTAACCCTTGTTTACATCTAGTCATTTAGTGTTTTAGAATCTACGGCTAGTCTTACGTTTGAGAAGCATGCTTTTGAGCCTTCCCACGATATACAACTTTTATTGATGCAACGATACTCTTTTTGTATCTGCATTTCACTCATTTATAGAAATTTGTATTAAATTGCCTATGTAAAAATAAGAACAACGGGCACAGTAGATTTAGGATATCTGTTGTGAAGGTACGGCTGGGCGCGCCGTACCTGTTGAGCAGGAGAGGAGAGTTCCCTTCCTCCAGCAGCTGGACGTAGGGGTAGAAACTGGGTGAGTTGCTGACATGGGGTTTAGAGGTGTCCGCTGCCGGGGATGAACAGGCGCTCCTCGTGGGGAAGTGTGGCAATGCTCACAGTGGTAGCTGCAGGGAACTTACACCCAGTGGTTTTGCTGTGCATTGCCACCTGTGCCCAGGAGCTTTCTTGATGGGCACTTTTTATAACACCATCAATTCTTAAAACAAAACACACAATGGATTGAAGAAAGTTTATCTGGAGCCTACCGAGAGGCCTCTGTTAAAAGGATATGTTAAAAGCAGTATTTACAATACTGATATGCTCAGCCAGGGCTATCTTGGCTTTTAAGCTGGAAGCGGGTATATTTTTCAAGTCATTTCAAAATAGATGTGAAATTTAAAAATTCATTCATATATGTATTTTTTTATTATGCATTTTTATATAACGCCTTGGTGGGACTGAGTGCAGATTTAAAAGCCAACAGGGCTCTGTGGTCTTTCTTTTTAAAGATTATTCAGTGGATTTGTGAGCACGTCTCTGCCTGTCATTCATTTGACCTCATCCAGGAATTTCTAATCGGTAAGTGTTGCTGATGTTGCGCTGTGAGCTGTGTTTGGCCCTTTTGTTTGAGGGAGATCAGGAAACTGATACCGAATGCCTCTGTTTAGGCTTCTTGGGAGCATCAGTTTTGTTTTTTAACTTGATTGCCATCAGTGGCTAATTAAATTTCATCCTCTTGTGGTTTTTGTAAGATACTGTGGTTCTCAGAGACTGATAAGAGAGATATAAGATCAGATTTTGATTCTTTAACCTCATTACCAAAATTTTCAGTCAAATGCATCTTTCCGAGCCTAGTTTTATGTTCGTCGGCTATATGTAAGTGGTATAGCGTTATCCGGGATGAAGCAGTATCAAAGGGATTTTTAAAAATATCCTCATTGTAAAAAGGAGAACCTGAACATTTTAAGTCGTAGATAAAATCATGGTGGTTACTCCCAGAGGCATGAGCGAGGCGATGAAAACTTATTGGCTTACTTGATTTGGTTAAATTACAACGTTGATTTCTCTGTTCTTACCACGTGATGTGTCTTTTAAAAACCGACTCAGCTTCTTCCTACTGGAGCGTGTATCCGGATCTGGCTGGCGTGGACAGGCTCCTACCTTACTCCTCTGTGCTGACGTGGAAGACAGTAAGTTAGCTGAGTCCCAGTGGCCTCAGCACTGTGGGCCAGTGGTAGACAATTCCCGTTATGGAAACCAGTGCCATGATTTCACTTCTGTCTTGACTGATAAGGAACTGAGTTGAAGTTTCCTGACAGAATGTATAAACATCCCTAATCAGAAAATCTAAAATCTAAACGTTGCAAAATCTAGAACATTTTGAGGGTCAATACGATGCCAAATGTGAAAAATTTTACCACATAGCCTATATGTATATGTATGTATGGTTTTGTCCATAGGTACACGATATATTCCATATAGTAAAATCCTACCCGCTATACATGCATACATGCGTGCATGCATATGTCCGCGCCTATTCTGAAATGCAGCGGACCTCTGCCATTGCTGGGAGTGTTTGATAGACTTGATGGAGCAGACACAAGGTGTCTGTGTCCCTCTTTCAACTGCCAGGCCGAGCTAAGCCTCAGTGGTCGTATTTTCTAAAATGACATGTTTACTCCTGTGTTGACTAAAGTGTGCGGTCGGTTTTTATGAACGAGGAGTGGTTAGGCCGCTGTGGTCATACTCGGCAGACCGTGACTTTTATGACTCCGTTCCCTGTTTTTGTAAGGATTTATAAAGAAACGGAGGTACTAAAAGCTTCCAGCTGAGTCAGTCAGCAATCTTCAGCTTGCTTCTTTCCCCTGATCTTCTTCCTGTCAGTCGGGGCTCCTTTACAGCAGGAGGTTGGCTGGTGCGGCCAGCCGCTTCTCCTTGGCCCCTCTCAGCTCCGTAGTGGAACACCGTGCTTGGTCCTGAAGCAGGAGTTGTATTGAAAAGGGAATTTAGAGCAATAAATTTAATTTAGGGGACTATGTGCTAGGATAAATTGTGACATTTTTCATTTTGTGTTTTGTCTATGTAGCGGTACAGTCAGTAGAGGCATAGCCTGCTGTGTAGCACACGCGTGTAATTCTACACTCGTGAGAGCTAGGCGGGAAGATCCTGAGTTAGAGGTTGTCCTTGGCTATGTAGAAGTGATACCCTGTCTAGAGGGAAAAAAAGAAGGGCTGGAGAGATGGCTCACTGGTTAAGAGTACTGTCTGCTCTTCCAAAGGTCCTGAGTTCAATTCCCAGCAACCACATGGTGGCTCAGTCATCTGTAAATGAGGTCTGGTGCCCTCTTCTGACATTCAGGCATACACGCAGACAGAACATTGTATATATAATAAATAAATAAATATTAAAAAAAAGAAAGAAAAAAGAAATATCTAAATGCATTTGATTTATTTATTTATTTTTCTCTTTTCTCTTCTTTTTGTCTTGAGACATGGACTCGTGTGGCCCAGCCTGGCCGGCCTCAAGGCCTGTGGGGCGGAGGACACCTTTAAATTTCTGATCCTCCTGCCTGTCCTCCCAAGTGCATGCGCTGCCATATCGTACAGTGATGCTCGATTCGTTTCTAATATTTGATGCTTACAACAGTAGGCTGTTTGTTTTGTTCTGTTTTGCTTTGTTCTTCCACCTGAAGGCCCTTCTCTGCTTGTCTTTTGGGCTGTAGTTAGTAGATTCCTTTGCTTCGGTGTAAAATCGTAAGAGGAAAGACCTGGGCTTCTCCTTTAATGGGCACCCACGCGGTTGTTTTTCCTTTAGATGACTTGCGAGTGAATAGGCCCACTCTGTGGTCGTGTGGCAGGAAGTCTGCAGGTTACACCATCGGGTCAGGAAATGCACAGCTCAGTCCTCTGTGCTTCTTAACCATGGCTTTTTGTCTGAAGAGTAGAGAGGCAGGGTCGGAACCAGTGGTCCCTGGGCTGTGTTCGAGCTGGGGGTTTTGCAAAGCCACCATCCCGATGGGTAGCAGAAATTTGTTCATTTCTCGGGGCTCTCTGTGGCACAGGCTACTTGGTGAACACACACACAGTAACATCTGAGTGCCCCATAAGAAAATGCAGAGAAACCCACAGTTATAACCTCTACACACCAGACTTATCTTGGGGTTTACCAAGTTGCTTTAAAACGTCTTGTGGTTAGAATAAGTTACCTTAAAAGGCCTCCTTTAATCCCAAAGCTCTATGCATTTATATTTATCTTTAGCAATGATGTAAGCTTTACCTTTCCCTTCCCTAGTCTATAATCATCCCTAATGCTACAACTTAAAAACTTGCCACAGTAGGAAATAGCAAGTTCACATATCTGGGCTGAAAGATTGACTTGGATTTTTTTTTTTTAACTTGAAAGAAAGAATTCATCATGTACCTCAGGTTAGTCTAGGAGCCTCTCACTGAGACTAAAAATGTACAATACCATACCTACTAACAACTGGATTTTAAAAAATATTATAAACACTATTATAAGAGCACAATTATAAAAAAGAATTTGGAAAAAAGAAACAAACAAAAAACCCCCACTCACTCAATTTAACCAGATCCAAAGTCTATACATTTTAATGGACTTCTATATAGTTAAGTAAGATACTAGAAATTAGAATGTTCTTGCCTATTGCTAATTCTAAAGCATGTTGTAATTATAGTTATTTTAAAATGTTATAATTATGCCTTTTAAAATGTTATTTAGACTTACATAGGTTGCTTTTAATGTCACTATAACAAAATAATGCCACAAGAAGCAACTGACTTAAGGGAGCAGGATTTTCCATCCAGTTTGGGGGGGTACGATCCTTCAATTTTAGGGGTTACAGTTCTCCAGTTTTAGGGGATACAGTCCTTCAGTTTTAGGGGATGCAATCTTTCAGTTTTAGGGGATACAACCCTTCAGTTTTAGGGAATACAATCCTTCAGTTTTAGGGACACAGTCCTTCAGTTTGGGGAGATAGAGTCCTTCAGTTTGGGGGGATATAGTCCTTCAGTTTGGGGGGATACAGTCCTTCAGTTTGGGGGGATAGAGTCCTTCATGGTGGAGAAAGCATGCTGGCAGCAGCTGGTCATACCGCCCCACAGCCGAGAGTTAGAGAAGAAGGAACACTCCTGCCCCACTGGCTTTACCCCCAGTACGCAGTTCAGGACTCACAAGGAAGGGTGACCCACCCCAACCCCCTAATTTAGATAATTCCTCACAGCTGTATCCAGAGGCCTGCCTCTGGTCATCTTAGATGCTGCTCAGCTGAGAGCCAGCATCAACCACCACAGACCCTACAGACACAGCACCGTTTTGGTGTCTGTGTGTGTGGCTGAGTGGTGATGAATGAAGTTCATGTGATTTTTAACGCAGACGTTCTGAGCTCCTGTGGGGAACTCAAGGGCTCAGATGTTCTGAAAGTTCACCCCTGCCTCACAGATGACCGTCCTTCCGTAGGAGTAGTGTGTCCGTAAGATCCAGTCACTCAGACTCCAATTGGACATTTTTACAAAGCAATCCTAGGCTGTTTTCTGGTGTCAGCTACATTTGGAAGGAAATCCGAACTGGCAGAAGGGCAGGCTACATAGTTAGCATACAGATACATTTTCCATAGTATCCATGAGGTCAGGACAATTTGGGAAGTTTTATCCTTTTAAATACGCCCCCCACTTTTTAATGTAAAGGATTTCATTTAGCCAAGGCTGGCCTCAGACTTACTACGGAGCTGAGGATGGTCTTGAACTTCTGATCCTCCAGCCTCTCTGTCCCTTGCCTGGGATTAGACATTCAACAACCACTAGCTCATTAAGGTTGATCTAGTGCTCACTGTTAGCAGAATGCCGTGCTGGGCTTTCCTAGCATGAACTGAGCATGTCTTAGCTCAGCTGTTGGCCTGTGCAAAAGTCTTTATGGGGCACTCCTGTCCTGTGATCATGGTGGACCTCAGTGTGTGAGAACCCCACCGATTTTGGTACCCTCTAGAGAGGAAAAGACCAGCTAGCGCTACAGATAAGTAAGTGAAAGGCGGAGGACAGGGAGAAAGGTGTACAGATGATTTGATGGTTTCATCAAATTATGACTTTAACAGTTCAAACGTATTTTGCCTCATTGTTAGGTAGAAATGTGTTAAAACGCAGTATTTGTTCTGCATTTCCTCCCAACAATCTTTCCTCCCTCAGCTATTATTTAAAGCACTTTTCCTTTTCCAAGGCAAGTGACGACACTGTGTCCTGTTATTTTTACACTGGGACGTTATTTAAAGTAGAGGTTATCACACAGGAAGCTGGCTATCCTTAGCGCCTGTCTGTGCAGAAGGCACTTCCTGAGGAGGCCGGAGGGTGGGGTGTTTGATATGTTGTGTGTGGCCTCTCCTAGGAAGAGCGTGGGATGGTGGATATGTTGTGTATGCTCCCCCCCATAGGAAAGCGTGTGGTGTTTGATATGCTGCTTTATCTCCTCCCCCCAGGAAATTCCTGGATTAATGCTTGTGACAGAAGAGCTCCCGTTGCCTCTTATGAAGGTAAGTGGCTTGCAAAGAGGGTGAAAGCTCATGCCTGAGGAGATCTCTGCTGCCGGTACCACTGTGGTTCCCAAAAGAACTGCAGCCTGCTGGAGACCAGTGCAGCCCAAAGCAGGGCGGGCTCTCTGGAGACTGGAGTCTTGCTCATAGAGTGTATCAGGTCTTAGGGCTGCTGTTTGAAGAGCGAGGGTGAGGCTTTCTGAAGCTTGGAGAGAGTTACGGAGCTCAGCTTGAAACTTGGATCGCCAATACTTGCCACAAGGGTTTATTTCTTATTGAAGGAGCTCTTGTAACTTCCCTTTGGAGGCTGGAAGCTGTGTTTGATTTGTAGTTCCTCCTTCCAATGTGCTCACGTGCACGCACTCACACACACACACACACACACACACACACACACACACACACACACACAGGGTTGGGACTATCTCATTTCCTGGTACCTCAAAGAACAGCCCTTCCATCCCTCAAAGGTGACTGGCAGTGGCTTGCTGTTTGGCCTTCCTCAAGCTCTTTCCTGTGCACCAAGCTCTGGGGCTTAGTGTCTTTCTGCAAACGGCTGGTTTCTGAGTCCAATAGGAAGGACGGGGTGGGGTAAGGTGAGGAGAAAATAATACATACATAGTTAAAACTGTTGCAGGGCAGGGGTGTCTTTAGCACCGTCTCCCTACAGCTCTGTTGTTGCTTTTGGCATTGCCTCTTGTGATTACAGCTGGCCTAGGCTGGGGAATCTCAGCTTCTGGCAGCAGCGTCTACTTCTTGTGCTGAGGTCTTTTATTTACATTTGATTCTTCGGGCCCTTGCGGCTCAACAGCTGGGGAGGCACAGCGTTAAGATGGAGTCTGGCTTGCTGGTTCTATAGCTTTTGGTTCTCAGAGGCCCTTGAAGACAGACTGGGCAGCCATCTCCAGAAGCAAGCATGGAGCCATTGTGAAACCCTCCTGATGTAGGAAGATGAGAGGAAAAGTCATGTTTCCGAGGCAGCCACAGGGCACGTTCTGTGTCTTAGCATTTCATGGTTTGTGTCTTTACTGGTGGTTCTACCAAACCCATAACGTACACAACAGACAAACCTGTGAAGGGGTTGTTTTCTTTGTTCTGTTTTCGTGCTGGGCTTGAACTTGGGTCCTTCAGGGGCTGGACAGCTACCCTACACTCCTGCTGTTCTCTTGATCTCTGGTGTAGCTGGGATTCCAGGTATATGATAATGCCATGACTAGCCAGAAGAAAATGTTCAGAAGAGATATAATCCATAGTTAAATAGCTTCTAGGGTAGCAATTGCTACCTTCCACTTCCTCTTTGTCTCTGCCATAGGTGTGTGTATGTGACTTAGTAGTCATGGTGATCTAGGGACAGTTGATCAAATATGAATTCATATCATAGAAAGCAATGATTGGTAATGATTCCCCTGAGTTGGCATGTCTGAATTTATTTAATCAGTCTTCTTCGGCCTGTTTAATTATCTTGACACGATACCCACATTTTCTAGGGAAACAACTCAGTGGGAAGGGAAGGCCTGGCATGTGTGAGGCCTTGGCTTTGATCTCTTGTACTACATTTGTTTCTTTTATCCAATTGAAGATAATATTTCCATTTTATATGTTATGTATTCTTATACATGCAGTTTTTCTTTGGGTTTACTCCCCTAAGGTCAGAAGTTAAGAATGTTTTATGGTAAGACACTGTGGCTTTTTTCCGTAGCTTTTATTTTTTCTTACTAAACTAATATTCCACAAAAGTTGAGTTAATTTACACAGTCAAAGACCTTTAGGGGACCGAAGAAATGAATCCTAGGTTCAGAGCACTTGCTGCTCTTCCAAGAACGCATTGGATTCTCCACAGCAAGTGGTTCACAATGACCTTGCCTCTGACTCCAGCCCCAGGGGATCTAGCGCCCTCTGGCCTCTTTTGGCGCCTACACACACATGGCATACACAGAGAGAACTGTGTATACACATCCATAAATCTAAGACCAAAAGGACTTAGGAGTTTATTGGCTTTATTATAACCTTATCAACGTTGTGTGCTTTTAAAAGCAAGTATAAGGGAGCGATGAGAAGGCCTTTTGTCTTTTTCCTCATTGGCTTATTGTAGGCAATTAATTCTGTCTCACAGTGTTCTTGCTGTATTATAGGAAGGGTACTCTGATCACACTTCCTCTTTCCTAGGATAGATAAGGGGCAGAAGGAGATGAGACCATCCCCTCCTGCTCGGTGTGAGCGTTTAATCTAGTGCTGTAATCCAGCTGCATCACCTCAGATTTGCATGTTGCTTTGCCATTGCTGCTCCTGCAGAGGACCTAGGTTCAGTCCCAGCTGGGTGGCAGCTCACAACCATCAGTCACTGCAGTTCTAAGGGTCTGGCATCTTCCGGTCTCTAGGGGCAGCAGGCATGCTCAGAGTGCATGTATACCTATGTGCATATAGGTAAGCATTCATATGTTGGGGGCTGTGGACCCCCAGACCCTGAATTTCTTGTAAACAACTCATTTTCCTCTGCTCTGAGCACGAGACCCTGATGGCAGGGGAGTGGGTTCTGGTGAGTCTGCAGCTGAAAGATTCCGAGAGCTGGGGCGTGGACAGAGCCCTGTAGAAGCTGTCCCTGAGCACAGTGAAGTGGGCATTATTGTCTCAAGGATGACCATATCCCGTATTTCTGTCTGTCTGTGTGTGCGTGTGTTTCTTAGTCTCCAGCCCAGTTCCCGGCTCATGTACTGCCCCATAGTGCGAGCGCTATATTCATATACATTTTTAAAATCTTAAAAGCTCTAGGTTTGTTTTTTTTTTTTAAAGTCAGCATATGGGAACAAGGCCCATGCATTAAAGCAACGTTGCCAAAGGAACCTTCCTAAGAATGGCCTTGATCCTTGGTAAACGGTGTGTTGGTCTGGGGAAGCAGCAACTTGTGTAAAAGGTGTAAAATTGCGCCTGATTTTATAGTGAGAAGAGAAACCATCAGGCTATTTAACCACAGGAAGCCAGAGAGGGAACTACAGCTGTACAGATGTGAGGGGGAAGAGGGTGAGCATGCTTCAAGTAGAGGAGACAGGTGTCTTCTCCAAAAGAAGGCTTAAAATCAGACCTTCCTTCCTTCCTCCCTCTGTCCCTCCCTTCCTTCCTTCTTCCTCCCTCCCTCTGTCCCTCTCTCCCTTCCTTTCTTCCTTCCTCCTCCCTCCCTCCCTCCCTCCCTCCCTCCCTTCCTCCCTCCCTCGCTTTCCTTCCTTCTTTCCTTCCTTTCTCCCTCCCTCGCTTCCTTCTTTTCCTTCCTATCTTTCTCCCTCCCTCGCTTCCTTCCTTTCTTCCTTCCTCCCTCCCTCCCTTGCTTTCCTTCCTTTCTCTCTCCCTTGCTTCCTTCCTTCCTTCCTTTCTCCTCCTTCACTTCCGTCCTTTCTTCCTTCCTAACTCCCTTCCTAACTCTCTCTTTCCCCCCTCCCTCCCTCCCCCCTCCCTCCCTCCCTCCCTCCGTCCTTTCCTCTCTCTCTCTCTCCCTTGCTTTCTTCCTTCCTCATTCCTCTCTCCCTTCCTCCCCTCCTTTGCTTCCTTTCTTCCTCCCTCACTTCCTCCTTCCCTCCCTCCCTCCCTCCCTCCCTCTCTCCCTCCTTTCCTTCCTACTAATGTTGTCTGTCTTCCTTTTTGAGACAGACTCTTGTTCTGTAACATATGCTTACCTTGTTCTTCCTCAGTCTCCCAGGCGCTGAGATTCCAAGTAGGCGCCATATCCGTGGCTCAGAACCAGACTCTTTAGTGTATGTAATCATCTGTTAGGCCATTACTGAGTGGCTGAACCAGGAAGGCCGGAAAGACCTGAAACCCACCTGCTCACAGCCTCTGACTTGTGTGCTGTGGGTTTCCCAGGACGCAGGTCTCCTGGGCGTCTGGGAGCCTGTGTTTGCTTCTTGGGCTCTTCTCCATCCAGACTTTGCTTACAGCTTCCCCAGTCAAAGTGGTTTAAAGCTACTTGAACTAGACAGAGCAAGGGAAGAATTTGCTACTTATTGAAGCATAAAATACACTAATTTTCCTTAGAGCCCCCAGTGCAGACAGGTGACATCGTTTGGGGAAAAGATTTGCTAGCGATCTGAAATATTAGCATAATCACAACGTACCAGCTCTCTAGACCCGCTGTTTTGGCAGAAATAAAGCACGGTCTGCTGGTTCTCGGGGAAATTCTGATTTTCCAAAGTTTGGAGCGCATGTGTTTCTGGGGAGAGTGAGCTACAGTGAGTTCAATTAATATTGTGAGCATGCCTGTATGATACCACAAGGCAGCATCAATGACCAGTCACAGAGCTTCAGCTAGTGAGCTGGTTCTTCTTGTGCTTTTGTGGAGATGGGATCACCTGCCTCCCAGCTATAAAAGAGAGCCAGACCCAAGCCTGAAGATTATTATTTCTGTTCCTTTTTTAAAAATTGTTTTTATAGAGCTATATATTTTTCTCCACTCTCCTTTGTTCCTCCCCTCTTCTGTTCCTTCCTTACCAGCCACTCTGGGTTGGGCTTCTCTTCTCTGTACTTCTGCTTAGAGATATAATATTCAATTTCTAAGACTGCGAGGAGGGAAATACCTTACTCGACACTGGCTTTCCACAGGCATATACTCCAAATGGGAGATATGCCGGTTACATTTAAAATAGTCCAGCCTACTAAAAACAACACAAAGCGGCTGATAAAACCCCGGAATGGGTCAGGGAAGTGGAATTTTTGCCTGATGCCGGAGCAGGAGGCTACTGCTTGTGGCTGTCTTAGTGGTCACCCTCAGGAGTTCAGGTCTGTTGTCACATGTCAACACTACTGCATCGTCTCCATGCTAGAGACAGTACCTTGCTGTATTTCTCTGCACAGCTGGTACCGAGATGAGATGCCCTGCAGATCCATGAAGACCCGGGCCAGCTCTTGGTACACAGAGTAAAGGGTTCTCCCGGGGGGCACCTCCTCCCCCAAGAAGATGCTGATGAACCACAGCCAGAGGGTCTTTCAGAAATGAGAGGTGGATGTTTGCTCCCCCAGCCACTTGCAGATGAACCAGTACCACCGGCCCCTGTGTTCTCTTTCTGGATCAGTTGGCAAACCAAGCCATAAGTGAGAAACGTTCCCCTCATGTAACCGGCCCTTTTGTTTAATTAACAGCAGTGAGGGACTTCCTGCAAGGGATTGGTTTATGGCATCTCAAGAAACAGAGCAAGATGATTTTTAAAGAAGAGATGGGAATAATTTTCTTTCTTCCAAAGTAAAAGGTTAAAACTCCCTTTTGTACAGAGAAACGTGCCTTCTAGCCATTCCTTGACAATCCAATTGCTTCTTAACCCAGTACACCAAGGACTACTAGCTAAGCTCATATACACATTTAGGGTTTTTTTTTTTTTTTGCAAAGTACCTTTGTATATTTTTAAAGATTTGTTTATTTTTGTTTATGTGTACGTGTGTGTGTGCCTGCATGTTTGTTTGTATACTTCAGGTGTGCGGGTGCCATGGAGACCCCTTGGGTCCCCTGAAACTGGAGTTACAGGCAGGCATTGAGTTATCCCATGTGGGTGCAGGAAACCAGACCCAGGTGTTCTGCAAGAGCGGCTGAGACATCTTAACTGCTGAGACACCTCTCTCGTTCTCATTTTGTATTTTTAAAAGGCCACTGTGAGCTAGACATGGTGGTGCATGCCTTAAATCCTAACTCTCAGGAGGCAGAACTCTGTGAGTTTGAGGCCAACCTGGTCAAGTCCACCAGGCGAGTTTCAGATCAGCCATAGTGAGACTCTGTCTTAAACACAAGACCCTACTGACTTCTTTTCAAATAGCTGGTGTGTGTATCACGAGACCTGTGGTTTTAACTTTGCATGGTTATTCTCCACGGGGACAGTATTTGGAGCCCTCCCAACTTTAGTCCACTTTAGTCAAGTGTCAATTGAGTGCCCGGGGCCGCACCCAAATGCCATGTGAGGTGCTGAGCTGGGCTGATGGGGCGGGCATGTGCAGATTCTATTTTCCTTTTCCTTCAAGGTGTGACATCTAACATTTTTTTAAAAAAATATAAAATAAAAGCCACGTTTATTTTCTGGATCAATGAGCATGTTGGCATTCGCCAGAAGCTGGGAGTCTTCAGAGACAGAGCAGCGCATGGGCTCTACTCAGCTCCTCGTTCTCAGTCACCGCGGCCCGCACCAGCCTTCAGGGTTGTGCGTCAAAAGCCTTGGAACGGGCAGGAGGCTGACTGCGCTCACCAGGATGTGCTCAAACCACGTCTTCAGCAGAAAGCTATGATCCTGTTATGAGCTGGGGGACTTCAGCTCCAGGTTCTTTTCGAGTAATAGCTATGAGGACTCTGTGCCCTTCTCCCCAGAGAGTGATGGGTAACCAGACCAAGCAAGAGAATTGTCTTTATAATGATTCTTTACTAGCAACTTTAATATCCAATGCATCATGGGGTTTACAATCTTAATAGGCATGGGGAATTGATAATGGGCAACACACAGGCACTTCAATATCACAATTATTAATTCTACTAAACCTAATACATAAAACCAATTCATAACCTTAATCTAACTTATCACTTATTCATAAAACACTTCTTAACCTTAATACAACTTATCCATTACTTATCTATAACCTTAATACAACTTATCCATTAATTATCTATAAAACACTCCTTAACCTTAGCTTATCCATTAATATTTCCTAATCTTATCAGTTATCCATAAAATATCTCTTAACATGTCACACCCTAAACATATGTATTAACTCATCTATGCTCTTCTCTTAACTTCTCATACACACATAAAATAGCATCATACGACCTGATATTCCCTGGCTTAAAAAGGGCTTTTTGAATTTCTTCAGACTGGGCTCTTGTCTGCACTGGGGGCTGGGTAGCGAAGATCGACTCTTGACCCCATAGTCTGCGCTCGGGAGATAAGGTTCTGATGTTCCAGGCTGATATCTGGTAGGGCCTTGGACTCGGCTTTCGGGTGACCGAGTCTCGGGAAACAAGGCTTTTAGTTCTCTACTCTCGAAGATGAGGCTTTGTTTTCGGGATGGCAAAGCCTTCTGAAAGGCAGAGTATCTGGTCTGTTCTCAGGAGACAGACCTTCAATGTCCACTCTCAGGGAATGAGGATTTGCATTCGGGGTGCAAGATGTTAAATGTCTGTTTTCGGGAGACAAAGCTCTGTGCTCGGGAGACAGAGCATTAAATGTTCAGGCAAGGCATTCAATATTGCTGCTTTTCGGGAGGCAGGCTAGGAGGATCTCTCTTTCCATGGAGGCCTGGTGCCAGAGCCATTGTGAGAAGTGAGATAACCGTCCTGCTTCAGCCACCTCTTTTAAGTCAGTTGAAAATTGCCCCTCGTTTGATCCTTCCGATAACCAGATGTCCTAGGTTATCAGTATCGACTGGCCACAGAAGGGTGGGGGGGTCCCTCTTGTGTGGCAAGATGATTTCGTTACCACGGTTGCTGGGTGCAGCCCCCACATCTGGCAGGGCCAGATGGGTGTGGCAGCCTTCAAGCGGGCAAATGTTCTCCTAATATTTCACCTTAGTAATTTTCCATACCACACACAAGAAGAAATGCTTTTACATTACACAAAGTTACATTCATTCTTATTCTATAAATTTCCTGCTCTATCTACACTACAGATTCCCCTTTATTTATTTATTCAGAGGAATCTGCTTCCATGCTCATTACAGATCCACAAGGCTCACCCCAGGAACCTGAAAACCTCATGTGGCTTCAGGCCACACCCCTTAACAATTACGTCGGGCAGAAGCCAGTGTTTCTAATGGGCGCCTGAGGCTGGAGTCACATGCCCAAGCCGCTGTCCACTACCGACTGTGGACAGCAATTGGCCTTTTCTCATCTCTCAAGGCCTTGCCTCTGATCCATCCTTGCCGCTAATCCAAACCCAAAGTCTGGATTTTGCCCTCACTGGCTTTGTTCACTCACTAATAGCCCCGGTGAACATACCGTCTTTATCTTTTGTTTTCTTAAATCTGTCTCCCTGGGCCCCTTGTTTTTCAGTCTCCCAAACAGGCCTTTCAATTTACAGCCATCTTTGCATGTTAGCAGGATAAACATTACTCCACTGACCAAATGCTGATGGCACTTCCCAACAGTCAGAAAACATGGCGATTATAATAGGCCAGCAGACTCTCTGAGAATATTTATGGGACCTTTGACTCGCAGTATTTCTTACTAAGTATAAGTTTGAATTTTTGTTTTGTCTAAAATACAGATCTTTTTGTTCTGTTTTGTGACTTTTCCTGGACAGACGTGAACCATTGTCCACTCTCCAGAAGCGCATCAAGAACAGACTAAAGAGATAACGCTAGCTAAGTACAGCTTGGTGAACCAGAGAGTTCATTACTGGGAATGTTTCCATACAGAATAAGAGGGATGCAAGATTATTTATTTAGTGGTTTTGAACTATTTGAAGGCACGAACTCTTTAAAAGGTGTAAGCAACTCTGGGGGAAGTTCCTGTGTGAATACATGCTGTCTAACCATGGACACTGTAGAGAGACCCTGTGTGAGCACACTGTCTAACCATGCACACTGTAGAGACACTGTGTGAACACACACTGTGTAACCATGCACACTGTAGAGACCCTGTGTGAGCACACACTGTGTAACCATGCACACTGTAGAGACCCTGTGTGAGCACACACTGTCTAACCATGGACACTGTAGAGACCCTGTGTGAGCACACACTAACCATGGACACTGTAGAGACCCTGTGTGAGCACACTGTGTAACCATGCACACTGTAGAGACCCTGTGTGAGCACACACTAACCATGGACACTGTAGAGTTCCTGTGTGAGCACACACTGTCTAACCATGCACACTGTAAAGTCCCTGTGTGAGCACACACTAACCATGCACACTGTAGAGACCCTGTGTGAGCACACACTAACCATGGACACTGTAGAGACCCTGTGTGAGCACACTGTCTAACCATGGACACTGTAGAGTCCCTGTGTGAGCACACACTAACCATGGACACTGTAGAGTCCCTGTGTGAGCACACACTATCTAACCATGGACACTGTAGAGACCCTGTGTGAGCACACACTGTCTAACCATGCACACTGTAGAGACCCTGTGAGCACACACTGTCTAACCATGCACACTGTAGAGACCCTGTGAGCACACTGTCTAACCACGGGGCAGTCTAGCACGCTTGAAGGCTGTTCTCTGCCCACTGTTGTTTTTCTGTTATCCTTGGTTGAATCAAGACTATGAGAAAAACGATATTTAAAAATACATTTATCTCTCTGTGTATGTGTGGGTGTTCAGGCAGAGGAGGGCTGTGGGAGGTGATCCTCTCCTTCCACCCGTGGGCTAGGAATAGAAACCACGGAGCCATCTTACTGGCCCCCAGATATTTTTTTTAAGTGCAGAGAAGGATTTGTTATTAAGCCACAGTGTGAGTGTAGTCTTCTGTCAGCAGGAGCATTTGACTTAAAGGGATCAGGCCACACAACAGGGGGACCCCAGTTCTCTCCCTGGACAAGATTGAGGTAAATCCCACTCTAAACTGCCGTGCTAAAACAGGCATGCCTATAGCCAAACTGACCACTAGATGGCGCCACAACACCAGCTAGTTTTCTAGTATTGGCGCTAGTGTTCCATGGCCAGATGTAGGGAACAAAAAGGCGGTAGCTAAGTATGCAGGACTTGTCTGACTTTTAAGAGTATATTATTATTGTTGTTGTTGTTGTTATTATTATTTTCTAGAGAGAAAATTATTATTATTATTTTTTTCTGGAGAGAAAATATTTTCTAGTGAGAAGGGATAGGTAAAATAAATTTGCCATAAATAAGGGCAGGGCTCATCTTTCATTCGTCCCTGAAGGAAAAGTCCGGGAAAGCGTCCTGACCGCAGCACTCCCATGTACCCTGGAAACGCGTCTTAGTTTTCAAGGTTCTGAGATTTTCTATCTCTGGGAGAAGGGGCTTTGGCTGTGCCGGCCGTTCAGGTTTCTAAATAAAAGTATAAAAGCACCACATAACTTACCTTAGTGAGACCCCCAAATCTGTGGGAAGCCTTTCTAGTAGCTTATGAGTCACACTGCAGTGTGGTATTAGAGCATTTGTGTGTGACCGAAGTGTATTTTATTTCATCTATCACTGTTTTATTTTTTTCTCTTTTAAACGTACTATTCAAAGATTTCGTACATGCACTGTCCTGGTTAAGTCTTCGCTGCGCTAATCAAACACTATGGCTGAACACAACCGGGGAGGGAGAGGGTTACCTCAGCATGCAGAGACAGTCCATCATGGAAGGAAGTCATGGCAAACACCCAAAGCAGGAACCGGGAGTCAGGAACGGAAACAGAGGCCACAGAGGAGTTCTACTTCCTGGCTTGCCCCCCTGGTTCTCTGATTTCTCACAGACCCCAAGATTACCTGCCCATAGACCACACCACTTGCAGTGGGTGGGTCCTTCCACGTCAATCATCAATTAGGAACCGCATGTCCTTGCTGATAGGCCAGTCTGATGATGGAGGCACTTTCTTCCTTGCTGACAGGCCAGTCTGATGATGGAGGCATTTTCTCCTTTGCTGATAGGCCAGTCTGCTGGTGGAGGCATTTTCTTAGTCGAGGCTCCCACCTCTCAGATGACTCTAGCTTGTATCAATTTGACAAACGAAACTAACCAGTCCAAGCATATAGTTAGATTCGACCTGCCCCATGTCCACCTCCTCCTCCTCCTCTCTGCTCTCCCCCATCTTCATGTGGTCCTTTGGAACACACTGAACCCCTTAGTACTCCCGTATGATCATCCTCTGGGCCATGAGCAGCGGTGCGGGCAGCCTTTGAGGCACCGTATTCCTGGAGCAGACTGGGAGGGAAAGGCTGGTTTCAGTGTGCGGTTACAGTCTTTATAAAGTAGCATTGATGAGTACTCTTCTTTCTCTAGTAATATGCAGAACGCCTTCTACAGCTATGAAAGCTAGCAAGTACATGCTTCTAGTTTGACCAGCCGGTGGGGATGGAGTTTCCAGGTCAATGCCATGATTTCTCCATGTCCTATAACATGAATATGCGGTGTTTTCAGCAGTGGGGTTCTTACCTTCAAGTTCTGGAGGGTAACAAGTAACAGCGGCAAACAGTTTATGTTTT
Source organism: Microtus oregoni (assembly GCF_018167655.1). Lineage (NCBI taxonomy): Eukaryota > Metazoa > Chordata > Mammalia > Rodentia > Cricetidae > Microtus > Microtus oregoni. The sequence goes on along the minus strand of NW_024543077.1, from coordinate 5,975,621 downwards.
GAGGGGTCTATAAGTTCTCTTATTTTCTTGAATTCTGTTAAGTCTGTTACCACATTGTAAGCAACGGCTATTAGACCACACATGTTGTATCTAGCCTTGGTCAAACATATGTGACTGCATCATAAAAACCAATTGATGCCAGCGAGACAGGAAAATACAGCAGAGTGAAGCCCAAAATGGCTTGCTGCCCTCCAACGTGGACGTATCCCGATGGAGCATATATAAGAGCGCCCATGCTGTATGAACGGCCTCGTAGACCGGGCTATAAAGTCCCAGTGCTTTGTATAGTCTTTGCCATTGAGCTTCTACCTGCTGGCTCTGGCTGGCCTCCTTCCTTGGATGTGCCTATAAACCATTTCTGCCTCTGCTCTTGCCCAGGGCCCTGTCCAATTTCTCGTTCTGCAACACAGAGACCTGGAAATCCCAGTGTATGATCATCAGGCTCCCATGTTTACAGATAATGTTTTTCAACATTAAATACACATTAGCGTTGTATTTTGTTATTAAAAGGCAAATAATAATGGTTACATTCTTCAAGAAAGAACAAATAACTAATAATTCAAAGACCTAAAAGCCAACGAATACTCTTTGGAAGAATTTAACAGCTATTGTGAAATTCGTTCATATTCTTCTGATTACTAGGTTTTGGAAGTGAGTAAGCCTAGGAAGGAAGCAAGTTCATTCCAGTTGCTCTGAGTTACAGACACAGGACACAGTGTGGTGGCATCTCCCCAGCCAGGAGAATTGCTCCCTGGGGAGGAAATGCCTTATATACGCTTCTTGCTGAGCCCCCCCTGGGAAGTCCTTAGTTTTGGGAAATGAGCTGGAGGCCTCTCTGTTGTAAATGGGGAGAGAAGAGAGGCAAGGGCTCCCCGAGTCTCTTGACTGTCAAATTCTCATGGGTGTGACTATACCATGAAAGATGTAGTCGCTCAGAAATGCCAACACCCAAAGGACATGCAGCGAAACGCATGTACTCCCTGCTATGGCGTGGACCTCAGTGCCTGCTTCTCACGCCCCTGCTGTTTGGTTGCAGGTCTACAGTTTGACAGGGTACTGGGCCAAGCTGAACGCCAACCTCGAGTATGTTAAGTACACGAAGCCCCACTTACACTACCACAACAGCGTTGTGAGGAGAGAATGGCACAACCTGATCTCTGAAGAGGTGAGCGTGCGCACACACACGCACACACACACACACACACACCTAGCAGTAGAGACGGAGCGAGACCCGCCACAAGGCTGCCTCAAACTGCCTGTGCTCTTCCCTGTCACCAGGCTGCCTTACCTCAGTGACAACCCAGTGGCAGGCAGGGTCACCTCTGCTGTCTGTCCTTTGAGGAAGGAATGGGAGCAGGACAAGTGAAGGGTGTGTAGCACATCCATGACAGAAGCACAGGGAACGTGTCTCGGATACAGTTAGATTACCTGAGTAGCTGAAAGTTCATTTAGAGAAATTTAGGTGTCCCCAGTCAGCGTTTGCTAGAGGTCAGGAAGAGGAAGAGTCCGTGAGACTGACTGTGAAGGGGTTGGACAGGGAGCTCTCCAGGGAAATGAAATAGTTTCACCGTGGCACATTGTAGTATGTACATCTACACACATGATAGAATGGCATAGGACTAGACACATGCTATCACACCCATTTCCTGATTTTGACACTGTGGTCTAGTTACATTAGATAGAAACATTAATGAGAACAGGGTGAAGGGTGCCTGGGAACCCTGAGCTACTGCCGTAGAGAGGCCCAGGGTCCTGCCATTATACTGCTTGAGAAAAAACTTTAATTAAAAAATAGGTGTTCTCAATACATGGGAAATAATAGTATTTTTGAAATCTTTAACTACACTGATTTTTTTTTTTTTTGATTTTCGAGACAGGGTTTCTCTGTAACTTTTTTTTTTTTTTTTTGGTTCCTGTCCTGGAACTAGCTCTTCTAGACCAGGCTGGCCTCGAACTCACAGAGATCCACCTGCCTCTGCCTCCCGAGTGCTGGGATTAAAGGCGTGCGCCACCACTGCCCGGCCTTGATTTTTGTTCTTGCTATTAAAAAAAAATCTGTCCATGAAATTTCCACTTTCCATGTTCCTGACATGCTCTCTCTCCTAGAAAACGGGGCAAAGAAGGTCCACAGTGTATGTGAAGAACATTCTCGACAACGCAGCCAGGTAAGTGTGGCTGGCCTGGTCGCCTGCCTAGGTGGCCTCTGGCCCACTCGGCTGCCTCGGTGGCGTGTGCTCGGTGAAGGGCTGTCCTTGGCTTCCTCTAGACCATGGGAAAGCCTCTAGAGAGTGGCAGCCTAGGATGGATGGCTTGAGATGGAGAGATGGTGAAGAAGGGAATGCCGTTGAGGGTGGAAATAGGTAGTGAGCTGTTTTAAGTTGCTGGTGTAGCTGGCTCTTATTTTGAAAGTGGTTTCTGTGCAGAGGCTTCATCACGGAGAGCTGAGCGTGGAGACCCATTCCAGCCGCCGTTCTATTTTCTGCCTCCATTATTTCCAGTAACTGAGAGCTGCAGTTTCTCTCAGTAACTGCTGTTGCTGGCACTAAAGGGCTTTGAGATTAATGCGCCCTTTGGTACTGAGCGAAGTTTTTGAGTTCCCTGGTAGGCAGAGAGCAGCTTCTCAGCGGTTTTGTGGGACTTTCGAGGAGGTATATCTGTGCAGTGTCGGGGCTCTTCGTTTTAAAAATGATGGCTCCTTTGTAAAGAACACACCATTTCTTTGCAGGGTGATTTCTAACATGGAGTCAAGGGCCCTGGGTAAGAAGAGACCTGTACTAAAGTCCATGTCTTGTTTGCAACACTGTTCTTCTGAGTCAGCGGACTGGCAAGAAAATCCCTTGCAGCAGGATAATGGGGTATCATTGATAGCAACAGCTTTTAACCGTGACCACATAGCCAGTCCCACGTCTGTCTTGGCACCGGGTCCTTCCAGGGGCAGCTGCTGAGTATGTTTTTGCTGAAACAGTCCCTGGGTGTTGGCCTTCTGGTTTTCCTCATGCCTCCTCTCAGGGCTGATCTAATCAGCGTGGCCTCTGGCTGCCCCTCAGGGTGCGCTTGGTTCTCTTGCCTGAGCTGCTCTCCCCAGCTGTCTGTGCCATCTGTGTGTCTTTCATTCTGGTTCCCACCGGGTCATGCCCTGGACTTGAGCAGTGTGGTTCTGTAGGGTGGACACCAGCTTTGTCTCCGAGGCTGTCACATGCCAGCCCCCAGTGCCTACACATTGTCTTCTAACCAGGCCCAAGCCTTTCTGATGTTGATCATCCTTCGGGAAGGACAGCCATCATTAAGGAAACTATTTTTAATCTACTCCTGTGTTTATGGGCTTGGATGTTTTCATATGTGTGGAGACCCTATGAGAATTAACTTAGAAAGTGTGTTACGCACACTCAACAGCTGTATACACAGCTCCGTGAACCATGAAGGTGACTTATCTCCTGGGTGACCAGACCATCCTCCTGTAGCCGGGGACTGTGCCCTACTAGACAAGGGATAAATGTGTTACATCCATTCCTGCTATGCTTAGAGGCTGTGCAGTGTGGGAAATGTGGGAGATTTCGGAGCTCTGCTTTGTGCCAGGCCTGTGACATCATCTTGAGGGCAGTGGCTCCCTTCCGGTGCCAGGCTTTGCTCCGCGTGAAGGATGCTGTCTGTGCTGAAACTGAACCCCGCAAACTGAGGGTTGTTAAGTTCATATTCCGAGTACTTTCATCATAACCCAGAGTGTTAAGCAGGGTGGAGAGAGCATTCATCCTAAGGCGTCAAGAACACCCATGCCTTTTAGAAGGGAGCATCAGCCAGTGGGTTCTTCCCTCCTTCCTGCTCTGGGCTTCTGGGAGAAGAACCCAGTGGGGGTGCCAGGAAAGCCTATGAAAAGATCTGCTTGCCTGTTTGCCTTCCCCTGCCCCTCCTGTCCTGTCAGTGCGGGGTCAGTCAGAGTGGGGAAAGCGACTTTTGGTCTAACTCTCTCGCTGTTACATCTCAATCTGAAAGTTTGTGCCCATCAGCACTGTTTGCCTTAGTTATTGCTGCCTCATCAGCTCAGTAACCTTCAAGGCCGCTGAACTGTGGGGTCAGGAAATAGAAGGGAGCCACACAGTCCTTCCACTGAGGCCTGCCGTTCCCTAGAATTAGGTCTCTTGAGGGTAAGAGGCTCAGGTCAAGGCCTGGCTTGTGTGGTTCTCCTAGCCCACTTCCTGAACACTACCTCTGATGATTGCTCCTTTGTTCACCTGCAGAGCCAAGGTTGATACCTCTCCTACAAGAGGAAGATCGGCACCAGAGGCTGCTCGTGGGTCTGGTAGGTAATCCGTGGGCTTCTGTAATGCGGGCGAGCAAGTGGTCTCAGGAAACCGTGGGCAAAGACAGATGCCATTGTCCACTAAGTATTCAGCAGGTGCCAGCACAGTAGCCCAGTGTCCAGTAGCGAGCAGTACACATGGAATTGTAAAGTGCAATAAGGAACACATGTGTGCCCACATTCTGTGATTCCAGACACATGCCCCTGCTTTAGCTGCTCCATGGGTTCTTGGGATCTGAGCTCAGGTCCTCAGGCTTACGTGACAATCCCTTTCATCCACTGAGCCATCTCCATGGCCTGTGTTTGGTTTTTGACTATCAAATTGACAAAAATTTACAAACTATAATAACAAGATTCAGGATACAGGGAATTGGCCATTGTTATGCCACACGCTGAAAATGAAGACAAACTGTTTTGGTGGCATCTTGCAGAAGCGTGAGAGACAACCAATTTTACTTCCAGGAGCTGAAACTGATTGAAAGTTATGGCTATGGCAAAAAACCCTTTTCTTCCCCTCCCTCACTTTCCAATGAGGCTCTAAGCAAGAGGACACTGTTTCTGCGCTGACGCTAATGTAAACTTGGTCAGGTGTGATCATGTGTGCACACTTGTGTGTCATGTTGTTAACAACAGTGAAGAAACACGCACAAAAGGAAATAAAAAAATTATAGTACATTTCACAAACTTAAATACTTCTGTTCATTGAAGCCTGTGTGCATAACTGCATAGGGTAGTCTAGAATAGGTGTGCATAACTGCATAGGGTAGTCTAGAATAGGTGTGCATAAGTGCATAGGGAGACTAGAATAGGTGTGCATAACTGCATAGGGTAGTCTAGAATAGGTGTGCATAACTACATAGGGTAGTCTAGAATAGGTGTGCATAACTGCATAGGGTAGTCTAGAATAGGTGTGCATAACTGCATAGGGTAGTCTAGAATAGGTGTGTATAACTGCATAGGGAGACTAGAATAGGTGTGCATAACTGCATAGGGTAGACTAGAATAGGTGTGCATAACTGCATAGGGAGACTGGAATAGGTGTGCATAACTGCATAGGGTAGTCTAGAATAGGTGTGCATAACTGAATAGGGAGACTAGAATAGGTGTGCATAACTGCATAGGGTAGACTAGAATAGGTGTGCATAACTGCATAGGGAGACTGGAATAGGTGTGCATAACTGCATAGGGTAGTCTAGAATAGGTGTGCATAACTGCATAAGGTAGTCTAGAATAGGTGTGCATAACAGAATAGGGAGACTAGAATAGGTGTGCATAACTGCATAGGGTAGTCTAGAATAGGTGTGCATAACTGCATAGGGAGACTGGAATAGGTGTGCATACCTGCATAGGGTAGTCTAGAATAGGTGTGCATAACTGCATAGGGAGACTAGAATAGGTGTGCATACCTGCATAGGGTAGTCTAGAATAGGTGTGCATACCTGCATAGGGAGACTAGAATAGGTGTGCATACCTGCATAGGGTAGTCTAGAATAGGTGTGCATACCTGCATAGGGTAGTCTAGAATAGGTGTGAATACCTGCATAGGGAGACTAGAATAGGTGTGCACACCTGCATAGGGTAGTCTAGAATAGGTGTGCATAACTGCATAGGGTAGACTAGAATAGGTGTGCATAACTGAATAGTGGAGGCTAAGATGTACATGCAGGTGCCAAACCATGAGATATTTTATTTTTATTTCAAATTTTATTTGTCAATTTGATTGAGATATTAGATGTGTTTTATCCAGGCCACTGACCTCGATCCCACTGTGTACCTAAGAGAAACTGACCTTTAATTTCTGATTCTCCTGCCTCAGCCTGCCGTATGTTAGGATTGTATAAGCATCAGGCCAGGCATTGCTTTTCATCTTTATAGTCATTACAGAAAAGTTAAATAGCACAAAAGTACATAGTAATTCTTAAATAAACATCTTTAAAAAGCCCAGTGCTGGCCGCGCGGTGGTGGCGCACGCCTTTAATCCCAGCACTCGGGAGGCAGAGGCAGGCGGATCTCTGTGAGTTTGAGACCAGCCTGGTCTACAAGAGCTAGTTCCAGGACAGGCTCCAAAGCCACAGAGAAACCCTGTCTCGGAAAAAAAAAAAAAAAAAAAGCCCAGTGCTGAATTGAAATGCGGAGACATTGTGTCTTGTTGCATCCTGAGGTCACACTGAGTTCATTAAGGTGGAAGGTTTAAGGTTTATGCAGTTTTATGCAGTTTATGATGTTGATACCCTGGACAGTTCTCACCAGATGCTCATTGCACAGGATCTCTTTAGCTAAGACAAGAACAGCAACAAGAAAATCCCTCTTGCTGAGTGGGGCTTTTAGGCCAAAAGGGAGAGCAGGAGAGGTAGCAAAAGGAAGGGAAAGAAATACATGAAGACGGAGGCCTGAGGATGCAAACCTTAGAAGGGAGACTAGGGCTTAGAGCAGATACAGAAGCCTGGGACAGAAGAATGAATTTTCATTACCTTCACCTGTGATGTGGGTGGCACAGTGCAGATGTGGTGCCTGCTGCGTTTCCTTCTAGGTCTAATGTCTGTCCTTCCAAGATTACCTACTGGCACCCCCTGCCCCCTACAGTCTCTGTCTCCATGGAGCATAATCACTCCATGAAACATGGTCCCTCTGTGGAGCATGGTCTTTGTGGAGCACCGTCTCTGTGGAGCACGGTCTCTCTGTTTTGGACCTGCTCTTTTTCCAGAGCTGTTAGTGTTGTAGGTTTCTTCCTTTGGGGTGTCAGGGGTGAAGGGTTTTCCTCAGATGAAGAAATTTTCATGTTGATGTGAAATATTAATAATAACGCTAACGACAACCGGCCGCAGGTGTGGCTGTGCCTGTCCTGACTCATCTAGTGCCTCTCCTGTTCTCAGATGGTGTCTGAGCTAAGAGATCATCTATTGAGACACCTGCAGGGTGTAGAAAGGAAGAAGATCGAACAGATAGTTCTGGACTACGTTTCAAAACAGGTCGGTTCTACCTTTTTTTCCTAATTTTAGCCCTACCCTTAGCCCCATGTCTAGTGCTCAAGATGCCAGCTGGTGAGGCCATTGGTTGTTTAATGTGTGCGTGTTTATGTGTTTGTGTATGTGTGTGCATCTGTGCAGTGGAGGATGGGAGTGCCCGTGGGCATGTGGAGGCTAGAGGTTGACTTAGCCACCCTCCATCACTCTCCACCATCACTGGATGGCTTTGTGCAGCTGGCTGGCCAGCCAGTGGATTCCAGGAATCTACTAGTCTCTGCCCTTTCCATTATGAAAGTCAGGTTCCCTGCTTGACTTTTTATGTGGTATTGAGGCTGCACCTCAGGCCCTTGTTTTGCGTAGTTGGCAGTTTAGTGACTGAGACTGTGTCTCCCCAGCACCCTTGTCCCCCACTTTGCTTTTCAGCTTAGGTTTTGGAGATTTCCATCTTCAGCCTGGTATATTTGGTGCTATAGATTGAAAGGAGGGCAAAAGGAACAGCAAACAAAGAAAACTTGTTGTGGAAGGCAGCTTTCTGTCCTGCTTCAACTAGCTGTCCTGTGTTCACGGAAGCATACGACAATAAGACCAGGGTAGCTACTAAGTGGCCACTTCTCATTTGGCCACTTCCACTTCTTTATTAAACAATAAGTCTTGATTTCCATAATGAAGTTTTATGCAGATATGAGAGAGCTCGCACTTTAAATCTTAATTGGCTCCCAAAGCCAAACTTGGCTAGCTTCCAGCTCAGCTCTCCATCCCCCGTCACATCTGCCACTGAGATGGTAGCTCATTGCCTGTTTGCCATGCATTGAGATGGCTTTATTCAAATTAACGACACCTGTTCATATGTAGATGCAAATGATGTTCTGAGACTGGATTTCAGCCATATTTGCTTTTTCACAAAGCACCGAGACTGATGTCTGGTCCTGTAGAACCTAGAAATAATACACTTGACAAATCGAAGTATTCAACGACAAAGAGAAAGAAGGTCCCATGATTTTTCCAAGTTTGGGTAAGACCGGCATGCAAATGGGAGTGAGCTTTATAATCTTAATATACTAGAAAAGGCTGGATGTTGTTACATAATGATATTTATGGTTGGAGTGTCCAGTCTCTGACTGCCTCTCAGTAGAATGGCGGTGAAATGCCCTTTAATAATAAGGTGTTGACCTGCCCGCTCCACATTGACAGAATGTTCTCAGTCATCCATCTGACTTCAAAGATGAAAGTCCTCTCTGTTCTTTTGGTCACCTTTAGTTTTTAGAACAAGGTCAGTTCTGAAGCAGTCTAGTAAGCAATCATGTTGATGAGAGCAGATACGCAAGGTAGAGGTGGCTTCCTGGGGTCTGTAGTCTTCAGGAATGAGCAGGAATTACTTGCATGAAACCACGTCAAGCCAGCAAGACTTTGTGGCACACATGGGTCATTTTCAGAATTGCTGGTTACCCAGACATAGCTCCTCCCCACAAACAGCCTTGCCTGCTGCTTATGCCACATGGCCAGCTATAGTCATGCCTTTGGTGATCATACGGAGTTGTACATAGTGGCGGTGAGGGATTTGTTTCTCCACACCAGGTGACAGGCACCAGGTGCCTTTCAGCTCCGGATGTGAGACTGGGGCCTTCTTGAAGCGTAAGGGTTAAAGAGCCTGTCACACTGAGGGTTTTCTTTTGAAGCCACCACCGACAAAGCTGGTGTTGGTGCCATCTCTCCACGCCTGTTTTCTCTTTTCTCTCAGGAGACTTCCTTTTGGTGTGTCTGGCGTCTGTGTCGTTTGTATTTCCTTAGCAAGGGACTGTGTACGGAGGAGCCTAACTTTAGCTCTCCAGCCCTCATCTGAGCCTCTCTGCTTTATTCTTTTTTCTCCTCGTGGGATCTCAATGATGTCTGTGGCATGCTCTGCAGACGTCTGATGTTTATTTTCTGGTGTGATGACCTCTGCAGAGCCATTGGGAACAGCTTTCGGAGCACGAAGATGCTCCCGGAGCTGTGTCTGAGAGGTCCGTCACACCTCTTTCTGTTCACTTGAAGTCCCCCCTTCTACAGTGCTAAGAATGTCCACTCTATCATCCTTTCTCACTCCGCTTCACGGACTTCATCACACGCAGGTTTTCTCGCGGGGTTGTGCCGACTCCTAGAGCCAAGAGGCCTAGAAATTATGCCTGTGTTGACCCAGAAACACCATGCCCCTGACTTACCCAACTTGCCCAGCTGCAACCAGCCATGCCTCCAGTGCCTGGTTAAAGAGGGTGGCCAGGCAGTCTTTCTGGAAATACGCTCAAGGAAGTTGGCACAGAGCTTGATGATGTTGTCCGCATGTAACTTGCATTCAGCCGAGAACTCTGTATCCCGGAGGCTGTGCACGGAACTCCTTTCTGTCCTGCCTCCTGCTCTTACCCTGAGTGTGGGTACCCTGGTTTATGATGGACAGCCGTGTGGAGACTGCCCTACCGCTGACAAACGTGTACAATTAGACTAGGTTTCTAGATAAAGCCCTAAGACCAACCAGGCATCTGGCTTGGGTGATGCAGTGTTGTTTGTTGAGCACTGGCTCCAGGAAGTGAAGTGACGTAACTAACACTTACCAACAACCCTGTGAAAGCACTTCCTTTCGTCTCACAGAAGAAGACCCTGAGATTTGAGAGATTTGAGAGGATGGGTAACTTGCCAGGGAGACACAGCTCCACAGAACCTGGCCCTGAGGTCATATCTCCCCACAGCTCATGTACACGACTCCATGCCCCTCTCCCATCTTTCTTCGCTCAGCTCTCAGCCCTGGCAGTGTAGCAGGCTGACAGCTATGCCATTGGCATTTGACCTTCACCAATGGGTGAGGGTCCGTATGGGTGGTGGAGCCGACTAGCTTCTCAGGGGAGCATTGCCAGCACAGACAGAGGGTACTCTGTTACAGTCGGGGCACATTTCCAGGCGTTCCCTTCTGGATCCCAGTGTCTCGGAACCGATTTCAGAAAGGCTTGTTGTATGGTGTGCCCAGCCGCAGCCCCGAGGGCCAGCTGCCTTGGATGTGCAGCCAGAGCTGCAGAAACACAGCCGGGAGGGCGTTGAAGGAAGGGATGCAGGCTGTGGGTCACGAGTCCTCTTCCCTTCTAGCTGAATCTCGTTTGGTGCATGCTGGAGACCAGCTGGAGGAAACACGGAGCACGTCCTTGGGTTCTCCACCTGTACGCAAGTATTTCTCAATCTCCTCGATCTTGGCAAGCAAGTCTGAAGCGGTGCTCACCAGCCCCACCACCACCACCTCTCAGTTTCATACTCAGAATTCAAGGTTACTTCAGCTATTCTTTATGGCATGAGGTTGATGAGGAGGGAGAGACTCATGAACCTACTACTTCTAAGAAGGGAAATTTCAATTAGTGTAATTTATAACTTATGAGCCCACTGAGGACGGTGTGCGATGCTGTGCTTTAGGCTGTTGGCCGGTCTCTCATTCCTGAGGCTTTCCATGGGGTACAGCATTTCATAGGAATCTCTGTAGGTGGCACTCAGAGCCACTACTCGAGACTGGAGGGCACATGGTTGACTTACTACTGTGTTGTTTTTACCCAGCAATAACCATGGCAGCACTGCACACTTTGAAGTCTTTCACCTCATGACCAGGATTTTGGATGCCACAAGCAGCCTGTGCGTCCCCCTACCTCCTGGTGAGTTTGGCTCTTTGGTTGTCCGGTCATAATAAAGTTGTTTCTCACGTGGTCTCCAGAGAGTAGCGCCCTGAGTTTCAAGATGGCTCCCGAGTGTCTGCAGCCGGCTCTGGTGGAGGATAGCCTTAAGGTTGGTCTCCATTGGCCAGACCTCCCGGAACTGCTAACTCTACCATCACTGCCTCTAGGGAGCAGTTGCATTCCGTTCTCGTGTGCACGTCTAGCTGATCTTGCACCAACGGTGCCCCTGCAGGGAACTTGCTCCTGTGGCTTCTCCTGCTTTCCTCTATGGAGAGACCTGAGGGTAAACACAAAGGAGGGAGAGGTCTGGCTTGGTGTCAAGGATCAGGCTGGCCCTTAAGCGCTTCAGATTCTCAGAGAAGCCCTAAGCAGGCTTCAAAGATACCCTCAGCATATATGTGTACAGTTATTCTTATAAGTGGTCCTTAGAGCAGTCCCTGAATGTGTGGAGTAACTATTTCCCGCCAGGTCACGGACAAGAAATGAAAGCAGTTACAAACACTAGTGGGAGTGGAACAGGGTGATGTTTACATAAGTCAGAGCACAATAAGAAACGCACAAGCTTCTGTTTGCCACAAACATCCACCTTGTGTTGACTTTGTCTCCTTTACTGTAGGAAGAGTTCTAGCACGCAATCAACTCTAACGCTTTAAATGGGCAGAACAGTGGCATCTGCAGGCACAGTGTTATGTAGTAGCTCTCCAGGGATTTCTCAGCTCACAAGCAACTTCTTTTCACATTCCATGGACAGCAACCTCCCTTCCCATGTCCCGGCCTGGGCCACCACCTTTCTTTGTTTCTCTGACTCTACTGTAGACCAGTCTTATAAATAGACTCATGTAGTATTTGTCTCGTCTGTGGCTGGCTTCTTTTAACCTCTGTAGTGCCCTCTAGATCCACTCATTTGTCATGGATGGCAGAATTTCTTCCTTTTTAAAGCTGAGTAAAACATACATGTTTATGTATGTTTATGTGAAACTGAGTATTACATGTTTATGCAATTTCCATGTTATTTTCCTGTTTATCAATGCACATTTGTGTATCTTGGCTAGTGTGACCAGTTCAATGAACATTAGTGTACAAATCTTTTTAAATACCTCGCCTTTAATTTTTTTGGGTGCTCAGAGGTTATGGGATCAATGCTGGTTCCATTTTCAGCTTCTTTGAGAGGGTTCATGCAGTCTCTCATAGTGACTGCACCGAGTTAGAGTCCACCAGCAGTACTCAACGGTTTGAGTTTCTCCACACTCTTCTGACACTTACCCCTGTTTTGGATGCTGAGAGGCGGGAGGTGATACCAGTGTGGTTTTCATTTGTATTTCACTGGTTAGAGATACTATCTCTCTATGTAATTCTTGACTAGTTGTACGGCTTCTTTAGGGAAAAAAAACAACTCTGTCTAGATCTCCTACATGTTTAATAAAATCAGTTGTCATCTGGCTACTGACTTGTTTTATTATTTGTATGTTCTGGATATCAGCCCCTTATTAGATTTCTGGTTACAAGTATTTTCTTTCTCATCTTGTGCCTGCCTTTACACTCTGTTACCTTCCTTGCTTTCCTTCACCCCTGAGCCCCTCAACCCCATCCCCCCCACCCCATTGCATCCTTCACCCCTGAGCCCTTCAACCCCATCCCCCCACCCCATTGCATCCTTCACCCCTGAGCCCCTCAACCCCATCCCCCCGCGCCCTATTGCAGGCTCAGGCAGCTCAGGGTGACTGCAAACTTTCACAGCCAAGGCCTTGAACCCCAGGTTCTCTTACGGCCACTCCGAGTGCTGGGATTGCCGGTGTGATTCAGCATGCCATTCCTGGCTTCTCCTTGTCTGTTAAATGCCATGTTTTCTAGATGATAAGGGAAGAGAGGGTAAAGTGACACTGTGTGCGTGTGCATGCGTGTGCAGGTGTGTGTGTGTACAAGGGGTCAATACGTGCATGTGTATAAGGGTGCTTGCTTTTCAGGTCTGCAGGACTAGGGAGATTGTTTGAGTTTCAAGAGTCGCACACTTAAGTAAAAGAAAAGAGTGACGAAGTAGCAAGTAGAGTTTTGTTTTAGGTTTTTTGTTTTTGATTTTCTTGTGTCCGCACCCCCCCCCCCAGACAAGGTGCTTGTCCTGGAACTAGCTCTGTAGACCATGCTGGCCTTGAACTCACAGAGATCCACCTGCCTCTGCCTCCCGAGTGCTGGGATTAAAGGCGTGCGCCCCCAAAGCGCGGCTCTTGTTTTTGGGATATTGTTTGTTTGTTCTGCTATTTCTCCCCCGGGGCTACAGCAAGATCAGCAGCCCTGGAGCGATGAGGATTCCTGGCATGAACTGGTGGCTAGTTCTAGCCTGTGTGCTCTGCTCAGATCTGGCCAACAGAGATGAGGCCATGAATAAACCCCTGCCCTTGGGTCTGCGCCAGCGAAGCAGATGAAGGGCCATTTGGATGCTCAGGATTTACGCCGGATTCGAGAAGGAATTTCGAATCCCGGAATAGCATTTCTTGATCTAGCATAAATGCTTTCTTAGGAATAATTTTTGACTTCATTATTCCGGGAAAGCATCCCCAAGCCTACATGGCAACATCAGCCTTGGTTAGTAATACTATAATGTGTTTTGGATCGGGGACTTAGTGAACTCAGTCTATTTTGGTTCATTCACATCTGCCCGAGGACAACATCTGCTCATCATCTGACCCCTGATGTTGCCAGGGATTAGGACGTTCCGCTGCTGGTGACTCACACGTTTAGAGAGGAGATGCCATTCTTTCTCAGAACCCAAACCCCGTCCCTACGCATCATTTGTTCTGCCGCACGCACCCCCGTACGCACCCTTGTACGCACCCCCCCGTACGCACCCCCTGCACGCACCCCCCGCACGCACCCCCCACACGCACCCCCCGCACGCACCCCCCCCCCCCGCACGTACCCCCGCACGCACCCCCTGCACGCACCCCGAGAGCAGCTATGGTCCTTTGTCAACCCCGCATCTCGTTGGTTGTTCAGCATGTACACGTGGCCGTGGGACTCTGCCTGTGCTGGGTACAACTTGAGTCAGCTTGACATAAGCTACAGTCGTCTGAGAGGAGGAAACCTCAACTTCTCAATTGAAGAATTACCTGCATAAGATTGGGGCGTAGGCGAGACTATAGGGCATTTTCTTCACTAGTGATCAATGGTAGGGGTTCACCCGTTGTGGGCGGTGCCATCCCTGCGCTGGTGGTCCTGGGTTCTATAAGAAAGCAGGCTGAGCAAGCAATGAGGAGGGAGCCAGTAGGTACTCCTCCTCTGTGGTCTCTGCATCAGCTCCTGCCTCCAGGTTCCTTCCCTGTGTGAGTTCCTGCCTCTATGGCAGGATGATGAGCTGTGATTTAGAAGGTGTTAGTGAAATAAACTCTTTCCTCCCCAAGTTGCTTAGGTTCTGGTGTTTCACCACAGCCAGAAACCCTAGCTAGGACACTTCCCCTCGTCTTCTTTCCCCCTCAGTGCCCCCAGTCCATCTCGTACATGTCCAGGCCATGGTGTTCCTACGGGTCCTAGGATAGTCTTGAGATGGTGCTCCTATCCATTCCTTATCTGCTGGCATATTAATATTCCCAAAGTAAAGTCCGGTTCATCTTTCATCATGCTCAGAGACCTTCAGTGACTCCTCAAAGGTTCCTGGATTGACAAATCTTTTTTGGTAGCATTGAGCATTGGGTCCTTGTTATGTGTACACATGCGTAGAACTGGTCACATGCAAACGTGTGATTAATTTATGATGAACTGATCGCCAGCTCTACCAGACTGCAAGCTGAACTAGAGTGGTGACGTCACTGTTTTGTCCGTTACCCTACTACTGCTCCTGCTTGGGGGATGAGAGGGTGCTGACTGAATTTGCTTCGTCCACACTTACCTGTCAATCATTGCTTTTGCCATCAGATTCAACTCAGATGATCACGTCATGTTTCCCAGTGCACCCACGCTCTCTCACCTTAGGTCTGTCCGTATTGTTCTGTTAACTCGGCTCTGAGTTACTGAGGCGGTGTGATCCTCTGGTTAAGAACAGAAGCAACAACCCCCACAGCCCATTTCAGGCTGTTTCAACCTCTCACTGGCTGTTTATAGGATACGGGGAAGTTTCTCGGCGCCTGTGAATCTCAGTTTTCTCATCTATGGAATGCGACTCTATTAATTGCGTCTGATAGTGTTGGGTGTGGAAGAGGTGAGCCCATGCTCACTCAGCGTGTGTCCAGTGCCAATCACGCTGTACCATGTGCTGGGCTCTGTATACTTACTCTCTTCCTCTTAGTAGCCCAGAAGGAAAGGTCGGTGGCTCCATTTTAGAGATGAAGGAAGGGAATTCAGAAAGACAAGTTACTTAGAGCTGGTTGCTCAAATACCGGCAGGATCCGGGGCACAGATGCTCTGCTGCCTCTGGCCTTTTCCACACACCAAGTGAAGAGCTTTCCAAAGATCCCCAAGATGCCAACATTCCAGAGTGGGGTGCTCTTATTCCCACCGGGTCTGGAATCTCCTTCCACGTGCCTTGTATTTGTTCATTGTGATTGGTAGGGTGACTAGAGCCCTGGGGTTGTGGCCTCACTCGGGACTTGGGCTTGAGAGAGAAGGAGAACAAACCTTCCCATCTACTGAATTATTACAGGGTGATGTCACCGACATGCCTTCTTTCTCTATGAGGTGACCAGAGAGTGGGCATACAACTGTTGCCATCTGGTTCTAGGGTTTTTGTTTCTTTAACCCTTCAGCAGAATGGTCCCCATGCCAGCAACATTTCAGCGTGGGTCTGTGGAGTCTGAAGCTCTGCTGTGAAGGACAGTGGAATAATACTGAGCGGGAACCCTACAGGGAGTCCCCTGCACTGCGGCAGTCCCACGGGAGGGGACCCAGGCCCTAAGCACAGAGTTCGGAGCTTCATTTACATGATTAACTCGTTCCCTCTGGAGCCTGAGGTGTTGGCTGCTCACACCTGCTTCTGTTCCGCTCATCCCAGGTTTCCACTCTCTGCACACACTCCTTGGGGTACACTGTCTCCCTTTGTACAACCTGCTGCACTACATCGATAACGGGGTGCTGCTACTCACGGAGACCGCGGTCACCAGGCTTATGAAGGGTAAGCAAGTCTGAGTTGACCACAGGGGGTTTCAGGGCTGACTTCTGGCCATCTCCCTTTGTACAACCTGCTGCACTACATCGATAACGGGGTGCTGCTACTCACGGAGACCGCGGTCACCAGGCTTATGAAGGGTAAGCAAGTCTGAGTTGACCACAGGGGGTTTCAGGGCTGACTTCTGGCCATGTGGCACTCAGTCTGGCTACACTCAGAGGGGCCCCACGCACAACTTAATGTTCCGCAGTAAGATAGTGAAGTTGTTTGTGAGACAGGGTTTCTCTGTGTAGCCTTAGCTGTCCTGGAACTCGGTAGACCAGGCTGGCCTCGAACTCACAGAGATCCCCTTGTCTCTGCCTCCCAAGTGCTGGGATTAAAGCCGTGTGCTACCACTGCCTTGAAGGTCTTATTATTTGAGCATCTGTCTATTTTCCCCGTTTACTACAAATTCTTAGCACATCCCACTTCCTAGAACCTCCCTTCAGGCTAGTCGACAGTTCTTTAGCCCTTCAGGAGGCCCTGAAGAACTCAATCCACATGTTGTCTTTAGTTTTTTTTTTCTGTGTATAGAGTTTTTACTATGAAGAGACTATGTATATGAAGTTTCTGTATATGACGTTTTTACTATGGGAGACTCTGAATTTGTTTTTCAAGAAAGTATTGTGAATTACTTTCAGCCAATTAATTTTGTCACCTTGAATTAGACTTGGAATGCATGAAAAACCAATGAGAGACACAGCGCTCGCTTGAACCTGGGCATTAAGGTCCACCTTGTAATCTTTCCCACGGAAGCCGTTCAGGCATGTGTGTGTGTGTGTTTTGCTAATGTTGTCAAAGCACCTGCCGTGTTCTTCAGCAGCCTCCCGCTCTCAGTTAGTGGGTGGAATTGCTTGGTGGCTGGCAGCCTGTTACAAAACAAAAGTCCCCATAACTGAGTCACAAGCAAAGCTTTCAGAACATCGTTAGCCGTGAACTCAGGGCTGGAACATCTCAGGAGGAAGCGTTCGTGGTTTAAAATTCGCTGCGGTATTGAAACGGATATCTGTATCATATTTGTTAATCTCCACCTCTCTTGTAGATCTGGACAATTCAGAGAAGAATGAACAGCTAAAGTTCAGCATCATCGTGCGGCTCCCTCTGGTAATCCTAAAATTAATTTCCTCTCAAGCCTCGTCCACCCTCCTGCCATGTGTCTTGTAAGAAGACAGTTCCCTTGTTGGCGGAGGTCAATTGAGTGGGCCCTCTTTTCAGCCTTTTCCGTGAGATTCCATCCACCCCCACCCTCTGCACAGCGGGTGCTTCTCGGGTTGGCTGCATTGGAAAGGTGGACGTGGTCTCCTCTTAGGCAACCACGCTGATGTTTACATGGAGTCTGAGTGGGAGGCAGAGGGGAAACATATGCCTTTGACATCGAAACTGATAAGGCTTTGAGCACAGGTGAGGCCTGGAGGTTCTGGAACGGTGTTTCCTCCTCCTCTTACATTTCTGAGCACGGGCAGGCATTACCCGGCCAGAGGAAGAACAAAAGCACAGGAGGAAAACGTCAGGAAGGCACTCCTTGCTCTTTGGTGGGGTATTAGCTCTCAGGGTCAGCAACATGAAAACATGAAATTCCACAGCAAGGTCTTTCGGCCCCCTCACTTTGCAAACTTCCTGACCCTAAGAGCCTGGCCAGTGTGCTGTTTACATACCAAGAGCACGGGGCCTCTGGCACTGGCCATCCTCTGCCCCGTGGCTTTCTGGACCTGTGGCTTTGCCTTGTGGCTGTCCTTCCTGTCACAGGCTTCCTGAGAACAAAGTACCCACCTTTCCCCTGGCTCTGACTCCCAGAGGAACAGTGTTGATATAGTTTGGTCTCCAAATTTGACTTTTTTGTCCCTATGATTTCGAGTATTTAAAGTTTCTGGGACAGATAATAGAAGAGAGACCAACGAAAGCACACAAGCCGCCGCTAGCTTCCTGTCATAATGTCACTCAGGGTTGACACGCTTGTCTCCAGCTCGGAAGGATCTCAGACCCAACATCATTCCAGGAAAAAAAAAAAAGGAAATTGGCGGCATAGCATTAATGCCAAAGTTGCTCTCCTCACGTTGAGGAAAGCTGAGGGAGGGTTTACGAAAACTTCAGAAGCGTAACTCTTGAGCTTGGCCTTTCTCCAGCGGTCATGAGTCAGGGAGGTTCTACATCCCTTTGGGAATATCATGTAGAAGTCAGAAGCTGGTATGTGGTCTGTTCCGTGCACTATGACCTATGCTGTCCTCTGTGATCTTCACCCGTACTCTAGTGTACCGGGCAGAAGGTCTTCCGGCTTTGGGACCATCCCATGAGTTCCAACATCATCTCCCGGAACCACGTGGCACAGATGCTCAGGAGCTACAAGAAAGAGGTGAGCCTCGGTGATGTCCAGACAGTGAGCGTTGCTTGGAGCCCACCTGCATGCCCCGATAGACGTGATTCTGTTTTCTATTGTTCTATTTAAAGCTGCTTGTGTCTTCAAGAAGCGGTCCGTATATAGGGAGTGTATTCTCTTTCAGCCTCGAAACTCTATGATTGGCAAGTCATCGTTCTCAACAGAATTTCTGCCTCTGAACTACTTCATTGACATTCTGGCAGGCCTGGAGTCCTCGCACCAAGGTAGTTCACTCCTCCGTCTAACTTAGGAGTTTCCTTGTCGTGTTGGTCATTCCCAAGTCACAGCTCGATCTGTTTCCTTCCCTAAATACCCTACAAGTCCTTACTAAAACTGATTTTCATTAGCGAGAATACCGTACTTCCTACATTACCCAAGGAATCCTTACCTTTGAAGATCAAAAGGGGCTTGAGGTGTTTAGGGTCTGTTCTGGTTGGTATGAATGTTCTTTAGTGCCAAGCTTTAATGAAATCAACACTCTTTTTTTTTTTTGACTGATAGTAGGGGAACTTGCATAGGACCAGACTAGGGCCTCTGAATGTGGGTGACGGTTCTGTGACTTGGGCAGTCTGTGGGGACACTGGTAGTGGGACGAGGATTTATCCCCAGTGCATGAACTGGCTTCTTGGAGCCCGTTCCCTGTGAAGGGAAATCTTACTCAGCCTCCATATGCGGGGAGGGCTTTGGTCCTGCCTCAACTTGATGTGCCAGACTTTGCAGCCTCTCCGTGGGAGGCCTGACCCTTTCTGAGGAAGGGATGAGGGAGGGAGGGGGAGTGAGAGGAAGGGGCACTGTGGTTGGTATGTAAAATGCTGTCCCCACACGAGCGAGCGAGCATGAGCTGTGTGAATTAGGCTGCGGGTGGCCACTGCTCCACAGCGACTCTCTCTCCCTTCCGCAGCTTCGAGGGATTTCGAAGGCCATGACAGCGTGGACGCAGACTTTGTCGAGGAAGCTGCTCTGAAACACACCTCGGTGCTCTTGGGTTTATGAAAGTTAGCGTGCAGATGGCCTGCGTTCAGCGTCTCGACGCTGTTTCTCCCCGCTTTTCCTGGGAATTCTTATTGCTCCTTAAGAGGGGTAACAGGTCAGAATATACCGTGGAGCTCCTCGGGCTTCGGTTTAGGTCTCAGAAAACGGAGCGCGTCCGCACCCTATCCAGAGAACCAGAGAGCAGTCAAGAGTCAAGATGGCGTCTCGTGTGTGGCAGGAGCAGTGCTCTTCCTGGCGGCTCAGGGCCAGGAGCTAGTTCTGCTGCGTTCCAGGATCAAGTGAAAAAACAGAGGGCACAATGCTTTGAACGGGAAGAGCTAGACAGACCGCTGGAAATAACATAAAACGAGCAGAAAAATTAAATGTTGCAAAGAGGATTTAAGAAGAACCTGGGTTTGGACTAAACAAGACTTGCCATTTCCAGCCCGGAGTAACTGTGACAAACCGCGTTTGTGCATACAGGATGTGAGCAGCCTCTGCCTGTGTGGTGGTTCAGAGGGATGTGTATTTAATGTTTGTATTAATGGGAGTCTGATTTAACGATGCCTTCCCGTTAAACATGACCTCCAGTGCGGAAAGCTGTGGTCTGACTTTTCGCTAAGTTCTGAGCATAGCCTTTTTATTGGCACAGGGCGTGGTGAGCCCATGGGTGTGTTCCTGCAGGACACATGACGACACATGACATCCTCTCTCATCTGTGTCCTACGTCAGGGTCACCCTCACTCACAAGGCTCGACTTCCCCGTTCACTTCTGCTTCTCTCCCTTCTGCTGTTTCCCTTCCCGGTGGTGAAAGTTTAATGACTCTAAATGTCGCTAGCTCATATGCCAATCCACCTCATTTTCTGCCGCCTCTGTTGTCTCTGGAAGCTGCCCCGGCCTATAGGATGTCTCTTCTTGCTTCAGATCAGCCAGGCGTGGGATATGTTGGCAATTATTCAGCAATGTGGAAATGCTGTCTATCTGTATTACTTCTCTTACAAATAACTCTGTACTGGAGAAGGCAGATTTTATTTAGTTCAAATTAAATAAAAAAATCCTCTTTGCAAGTAAAATTCTCACGAACACTTGTGTTTTTAGCCCTTCATCTAGTTTTGCTCAGTTCACTTCCCTCCTCCCATTCTTTGCCTTCGTTTGTTTCTGTTCACACCTGTGTTGCTCCTTTGATTCCCAAAGCTGAGCTTATATGACACATTGTTGAGGTAAACATGGGTTTGATGTGGACACTTGGCTCGTAATTATTCAATAACTTGTTATTCATCGAAAGCTAACATGCAAACTGCTTGGCATTTAACTCTGAAGTTTTGACCCTGTAAAATATGAACATCCTTTTGCAACCAAGCCGAGTCACTGGGTCTCAGAACATGAGTTTGGCCTTCTTATTTCTAAGGTTGGATCAAGTTTCTTCCTCCACTTGGACTTCCTCTCTCTACCCCACAAAAACATCACTTCGTGCTCTAGGGCTAGACAACACACACACACACACACACACGCACGCACACACACACACGCGCGTACACACACACGCACGCACACACACACGCACACACACACGCACGCGCACACACACACACACGCGCACACACACACACACGCACACACACACACGCACGCGCACACACACACACGCACACACACAAACACGCACGCACACACACACGCACACATGCACACACACACACACACACACACACACCTCTGACTGTAAGCCAGACATGTCAGCACCTGGTAGCGTCTGCCTTTTCTCAGTAGCACACGCTACAATGTTTGAGAATCCACCCCTTTCCACTCTTACGGCATTTAAACTCCCTCTCTGCATGTTTTGAATCCTTAAAGAGGTTACCAGCTCCCATGACACAGGAACCCTTTAGGGTGCAGTATTTCTTTTATTAGCTAAATGGCTCAAACAGCTGAAGGCTCTCACTAGCTGTTTGCTTCAAAACAAGGAGGCCAACCTCAGGACTCACAAGATGGGAGTAACTTATATTTACTCTCCAGTGTGGCAGGACCTAGGGGGCTTGGAACAGGATGTTGGATTTAACAAAATAAAAGTATGGTATTTCTCTGTCTCCCAGAACTGGACATGAGTGAAATTCACAATGGCGACCAGCACAAAAGAAATAGCTTAAACATATTAGTAAATGTTCAAATACAGGTTTCACATACTAGCGAATCGTCAAGTCTAACAAAAGCACTGGAATCAGAAAAATACATGAAGCAAAAATTGGAGCAAATTAGTAAAACTATTCCTACAGGAGTTATGTAAGTGCAGAATTTTGGCAGAGATCTTGAAAATCAGGTATCAGAATTTAAAATGTTCATGAACTTGTTTGTGAAAATGCACTTTTAAGAAATGAATCAGGACTTAAATATTTTTGCAGCAAAAAGAAAAAAATTCCCTGTACAATTGAACTGCAATAGCATTGCTTGAGCAGCAAGCTTCCCATTGCTCCGTACAGGGCTTCAGGTGCTGCTGCAGAGGGGACAGTCAGGTGTCTCCTGTTGGGTATCTCCTGTCGTGTGTCTCCTGTCGTGGGTCTCCTGTCGTGTGTCTCCTGTCGTGTGTCTTCTGTCGGGTGTCTCTTGTGTGTCTCTTGGGCTACTTCCCTCTTCAGACAGTCAGTACCTGTTTTTCTTTTAATAGAAAAGACCACTCTAATTTCTGTGTGTCTCTGAGAAGTTATTTATTTTGTATTTTTACAGTGTTTTCTCTACTATACATTCCTGAAATGTAGTCGACATAAACAGTAAAAAGGAAAGACGTGAGCAATGAAAATTCTCTAATTGTAGTCTGTGCTCCATTTGATGTCATACAGTGTGGACTGGTTGGCGAACGTGAGAACCGTGTCTCGCTCCCTTGTTGACTGTGCCCAACTGATGGTGGAATTAGAACCCTGGTGGTCGTTCCCCACTGCAGGTCTGGTGAAGCCTGGACCGGTCCACGCGCTTAGATTTCAATGGGCTTCACCACAGGCTTCCTTATGTGCCTTCTGTTGGCTCCAGTTTCTGAGGGCTTGAATGGAGCCAGCGCCCCGTAGGGTTTGGGCAGAGGAAGCGCGGTTTCTACTTCAGGTATGTAGGCATTTGGGCGCTGCTCTGCCGTCGTGTAAACACCGTTGGGCAGCTGCCGGTAATCTGTTTCCATGTATTCCTGCAAATGGAGGAATTTCAGTTTATTTCAATTTTCTTTAGGCACTGAACTTACTTCTCCTTGGGTCCTAAGGCGCAGCCTTTAGCTCTGCTAGCTGATACTCACCTGTACTTAGTTTTTATTTTACTCTTTGGGGGCCACGACCCAGCTCTCAAATAAATATACGGAGACTTATTTATGAATGCCTGGCCTTAGCTTGACATATTTCTAGCCAGCTTTTCTTAAATTATCCCATCTACCTTTGCTTCTGGGTTTTTTACTTCTCTTTATTCTATATATTTTACTTCCCCTACTTCGTGGCTGGCTGTGTGGCTGTGTGGTTGGCCCCTGGCATCCTCCTCTCCTTCTTTTCTTGCTCCTCCTCCTCCTTGTTTATTCTCTCTGCCCACCAACCCTGCCTATCAGTCTCTTGTTGTAATAGGAGCGGCGGGCTGCGTCCCCAGCACCCGGCCGCCCCCACGGTTAGCTTTACCCGAAATAATTACACGGAAACGGTATTCTTTTAAATACTACCTGACCCATTAGTTCCAGTTTCTTATTGGCTAGCTCTTACATATCGATCTAACCCATTTCTAATAATCTGTGTAGCTCCACGAGCTGGCTTACCAGGAAAGATCTTAACCTGCGTCTGTCTGGAGTGGGAGAATCATGGCGACTCTCTGACTCAGCTTCTTTCTCCCAGCATTCTGTTCTGTTTACTCCGCCTACCTAAGGGTTGGCCTATGAAATGGGTCTAGGCAGTTTCTTTATTAATAAGAAATCACTCCCACATCAGTCTCTCTCCTGCCTCCCTGTTGGCCATTTAGCTCTTTATTAGACCAATCAGGTGTTTTAGGCAGGCAATCACAGCTTCACAGAGTTAAACAAATGCAACACATCTTTGCATCATTAAACAAACACATTCCTCAGTGTAAAAGAATGTAACGTATCTTAAAATAATATTCCACAACATTCGGCAGAGGGGATGAGGACAGGAACGGGAAGCCCGCCCCACCTCTGTGGCCTGTCGTCTGCATGGGTGTGGGCATAGCTCAAGCACCATGCTGATGCTGGGGCTTGGTGTGGGAACCCTTGCGCGGTGGGTTCCACATGCACCGGGCGTCAGCTCACCGTCTGTGGTTGGGCTCTGTTGGTTCCACAGTTTTGACAAAGGCAGCCAAGCTTTTCCTTTGTCACTGGGGGCAAATGTTAAAGCAGAAAAGATTGGCATGGAATCAGAGGGAATGGCAAGCCATGTGGTTTAACTTCAGGGTCAACTCTCTGCCTGTGCTCACGGGAAACAACTCCCCTGCAGCGCTAATGTGAACTATATGGTAGAGAAAGACAGAGGGACGCCACGGGGGGATGCCACAGGGGAACCCCAAGTGTCCAAGGAAGGGTGATCCTAGGGAGCCCAGAATTATAAGCCAGACCCCATGCTCAGGTGTTCCTGTGTCTTTGAATGCACCTTTCAAGGTCTTGGGTGAGAAAGTGAAACAAGACCCTTGCAGAACCATTCATGTGACAGTCTGAGCAAACTGTCCCCATGGTGTGGTCATCTGGACAAGAGACGCCTCGTTCTAATCTTAAAACTATTGAGCGATCATGGAGTTATATGGATGAACGAGGAACCCAACTTGCTGGTGGCTTCCATGACCAAGCAAGACCTTGGTCGCTGAGGAGGAGAAAGGGGTGGCATAGGGATCTATGACACATACCAGGTGTGGTTCTGTCAAGGGCTGAGGTAGCCATAATATGGCTGTAAAGACCGTGACAGATGAACATGGAAGAGTCAGGTGTGGTGTGAGCAAGTGTTGGAGGACAGATAAAGCCATGTTAGAGGTAAAGCCAATGTTAGGGTAGTCATAGACCTGCAGGGAGAGGCCGTAGTGTTCAGACGTCACAGTCCAGGGTACGACTGTGGGCTGGGCCTTGGTGCTTGTCAGGTGATCTTCAGGGAGGAAGGCGGTGCTTTGGACTACTAGTACAAAGTCTTCTCTCCACAGCAAACCCCTTTCTACTCGCCATTCATTCATGTGCTGGAGTGGGAGACTTTCACACACAGGTTGAGTGTGCCTACTAGCAAACTCTGAGGTCCAAAAGGTTCCAAACCTTTTTAGGGTTGATATGACGTCAAAAGTAGATAATTCCACACCTGACATCATATTATATTGCAGTCAAAATACAAATATACTAAAATATCATATTAAAATTACCCATGTGTATGAAGTATATATGAAACAAATGAATCTGGGATTTAAAGTTGGGCCCCACTCCCTAAATATCTCATGAAAATCAGAAAATTCAAAGCATCTCTTCTACCAAGCCTTTCAGATAAGGGGCCACCCACCGCATCATGCGAAGACAGACTCCTAAGGCAACCTCTCCTGGCACACGGCGCCGCATGGGAGTCAACACTTACCTGGGACTTCTCAGCGGTGGCAAAGGCATACATTTCTTCATCTCGGAGAACCTTCAGCCAGTCCTTCTCGATTTCTCTGTTGAGTGGCAGGCCCTTTTCTATCCTGGAACTGCAGGAGAAGATGAATTCTTCTTTCTCCCTCACCTCCTTCTGGAGTTCAATGGTCAGGGCTTGCTTCATGGACAACTCGGCAACCAGGGCCATCATTTTCTCAGTAGCATCTTTGATCCGTTTTTGGTAGCCATTCATCTAGAAGTAGAGAGCCCGAGGTTAGTTCGTAGAGGTATTCCGTGAGGATGCAGAGAAACAAGAGACTTCTGGCCGCCTGGTGTGGGCAGTCTTCCCTGGAGGAGCAAACAATTGACCAGGATTCACAGACAATCCCTGAGAAAGGCTGCAGGACTGAGCCTGCTTGGCTCTCTCCTCTGTTGCCATGAAAAAGCATTGACAGAAGAGACTTGTGGAGAAAGGGACTTTGGCATACACTTCTGTTATTGAGGGAAGTCAGGGCAAGAATCCAAACAAAAACCACAGAGTACTAATCCTGCCTATTGGTTTATCCTCTGATTCATTTATTGGGTTGTGCTCAGCTAGCGTACACACAAAGCCTACATTTGACTGCCACAGAGGGCTATGCTCCCAACAAACGACAGCCACGACATCCTCTTATTGATCTTGGCAGTAGATGTTCCTTCTTCCCAAGTGCCTATACGTTGTGTCTCATTGGCAAAACTAACCAGGATAGAACCCAATGTTTGGTTATGTCAATAAGAAAAAACAAAGAAATAAAAAGGCTTATCTTCCAGGTTGGAGAGCACTGAGGGCTGGCTAGCTTAGTGTTTGTTTTTAAGAGGTAAGGAGGAGAGGGGAGTGTTCTCCATGCCTAAGTTCTCGCCTACTCATAAGCTTTGGCTGTAATGATAATATGGGTGTATCGGTTTGAGCCCTTCCAGCTGTCTGAGGGCCTTTCTGGCCCCTCTGTGTTTCTCTAGTATTACAAGTAATTTCCAGAGATTCTGCCATCAGCTTTGAGAAATCGCCTTTCAATAAAAAAGTGACTTTCTCTCAAGTGAGGGAAATTCATTTTGCAAAGGAAAGGAAGGAGATGTTTACAGAAACATGGGGGAGGGCGCTAATTCAGACAAAGCCCATTGGCTTAAATGAGTCTTATCATGTCTTTGTGTATGAGGCCCAATTGTATACACTACGGCCACTGGGCTCACCAGTACAGAAGTGCAAAGGCCACACAAAAAGGTGTTTTCACCATTTTAAGGCGAATTTTCACAGTCGTTTCCAGTATAACTTTGGCAAAGCTGTCTCCAGCACAGGGCTCAATGTTTACTCACTCCTCCTCATTTCTCTAGCATTTATTATATGCAAGGAACTGAGAAGCTAAAAGAGGAAGAGATCCTACCCTAGGGAGCCTAGTCTGGGGTATCAGAACCCTTCACCCTCATCAGACAGGGCAGCTGCACTCAGGGGTATGGATGTAGACCTTCGTTTATGTCCTCCTTTCTCTCGCTGCCTAGAGAGTGTGTGCCCCTTGGCTCTATGTGTCCGCCTCAGGTGTGGTGGGACAGGACGTAACAAGTGTTCAGTAGCTTCTGCTAAGTGTTAACACCCTCTTCTGGAGGATGTTCAAAGAGCCCACAGAAGCCAGGCAAGAGCACCATCCTCTACGGTGCATGTAGCCATTGCCTTCCTCCTGCCAGTTGTTGCTGTTAGTAGTGACGCCCCTTGCGGCTTCAAGTCTCCAACCAGCCTAGGGATTGTGTGCCTGCTGCTGTCTTTCTCCAATCGTCCCTTTTCATCTGTGGGCTCTGGCTGAATTCTGGATTGGAGCAATTTCTACTCGGACCACTGAAAAAGTGAGGCTTTCTGCTTGGAAAGAAATGGAAAGGGTTTTGCTTTGTACACAAACTACAAAGGTAACGATGGTTATATTTGAGAAGTTCTCTTGCCAACTAAAACGTAAGTGCTTCTTGCCCTTGAGAAGCTTGGGCTTCCTTCCTGTGAAGTGGATTCGCTCAGGGAGCTGAGTTCAGGACTAATATTTACATTTTTCTGTATTTCTAAACTCATAAAGCTTCATCTCACTAGTGTTTCTCAACAAGTTAAGAGTGGGAAGCGAGAGGTGATAGCGGAAGTTGGGGCCGGGAGAGGGTGAGGGGTGGGGAGATCGATTCGCTCAGGCAGACCTTCTTGGCTAAGAGCAGCGTGTCCTCCTTGCAAGTCTGGGTTTTGCCTCTGAGCCTGTTGGTGAGCTGGGACACGTGCTCATAGATGAAATCCTTCTCCAGTAGCTTCTCCTCCTTCTTGGCCAACTGAAGCTCCAGCTACGGTTGGAAACAATTTCAGCAGGAGTAAAAACAACTTATGTAAGGCACGGTCTCATTCACAGCTGATCCTCCACCACACGACAGAGACACACTGCTCTCTGAGCTGTGGAAATACCTCTGACAGTCCCCAGAGCTGGGCCCTGTCCGGAGACACCCTGGGAGCTCTTCTGCCCTGGGTGGACAATGGGCTTCTGGCTCTTTATGGTACCCACAATGCCAGTCTTTTCAGATATCCCCACCAGGATGACCAATTAACATATTCATTCAAGAAGACAAAATGAGTTATCGGACTAGGAAAGAAGGGCGCCTTTGAACCTTACGAGACCTGGATAGAGGTGGGCGGTCCTTGGGCTTCCCACAGGTCAGGGAACTCTGATTGCTCTTCGAGCAGATGAGGGAGGGGGACTTGATCGGGGGAGGGGGGGGAAATGGGAAGCGGTTGCGGGGAGGAGGCAGAAATCCTTAATAAATAAATAAATTAAAAAAAATAAAATACTACACAGATTACCACTAGAAAAAAAAAAGAAGGGCGCCTTTGAACATTCAGACTACTGATATTTACTTCCTTGGGTAAATATCTGAATCGAAGGTAGAATTTAGGACGCGTCACAACTAGGGAACAGCTAGTAGCTAGAAGGATGAAGAAGGATGGGCCTGCCAAAGGGGAAACAGTACCGCTTCCTGTGTGAGCAGAGAAAGGCATGTTTAAACAGGGCATTTACCATGTCTAACTTCTTGACCATTTCTTCTTCGGTCAGATCTTTCCCGGGAATGAAGCGGATTCTGCCCTTGCTGTTGGGGTTGACAAAGCGTTTCTCCAGGCTTTTGATTCTGTCTGCACACTGGGAGAACTGTTGGACAAGAAACACACTTCAGCTTTAATGTGACTCTTCAGATGGTGTGGGCAGGATCCTCGGCTCATCGGTGGAGCTACACAGATGCTGTGTGGAATGGACCCTGCACGTCTGTCTGTCTAGAGAGAAGGCTGAATCCCCAGCCCTTCCATTGCTCCCAATTGTGTGTGCCATTCAAGGGATGCTGTGTGGAATGGACCCTGCATGGGAAGGTGGCGTCTGTCTGTCTGTCTAGAGAGGAGGCTTAATCCCCAGCCCTTCTATTGCTCCCAATTGCATGTACCGTTCATGGGCTGCTGTGTGGCTAAGGGCTCAGAGTGGTCCTTGCTGCCCCACTGCCGGTGTTTCAGAGACAGGGGCAGCAGATGGAGGAAGGTCATTGGCTAATAAAGGAACTGCCTTGGCCCATTTTATTGGTTAGAAGATAGGTGGGAGGAGTAAACAGAACAGAACGCTGGGAGGAAGAGGAAGTGAGCTCAGACTCGACAGCTCTCCTCTCGGGAGCAGACGCCTCAGAGAGACGCCATGCTCCTGGCTCCTGGGCAGATGCACGCTATGAAGCTCCGACCCAGGATGGACATAGGCTAGAATCTTCCCGGTAAGCGCACCTAGGGGCGCAACACAGATGATTAGAAATGGGCTAAATTAATATGTGAGAATTAGCCTAGAAGAGGCTAGATAGAAATGGGCCAAGCAGTGATTAAATGAATACAGTTTGTGTGTTGTTATTTCGGGCATAAGCTAGCCGAGCAGGCAGCCGGGGTGCTGGGGACACAGCCCGGCCGCCCCTATTTACAACAGGCAGGGAGCTGGATTCCTGCGTTGGCGGTGGCCTTAAAGATGTCCCACAGAAGGAAGTTAGTTATCAGGCCAATCCAGCTTGTGCTCAGTCACGTGTGTCCTCTTTGCTGAAGAGACTCTGAATAGATGACAGCCCTGACATCACTGAGACACGGAGGGGGACGGCGCTCATAAGGACGTTAGTCACACTCACCCTTAGCTTCCAAAGGGGGAGGTAGCACCGTGATGACCCTAAGCTCTGTTTGCAGCTTCCTACCATTTGTGTAATTGCTTTTCAGGGACTTTTGGTTTCTCATGTGGCAGGCGGCAAAGATGAGGCTTGATCCCATGGGGTAAAACAATAGACTATTGTACAGTGGTTCTCAGCCTGTGGGCCATGGCCATTGGGGCATACCTACTTCCAGTGCTCTCAGGAACCGAGACACTGCTCAGGGGCAAGATTCCAAGACTAGCTTTATGGTTGGGGTCAGCACAACACGGGGGACTGTATTCAAAGGTCACAGCACTAGGGAGTCGAGAACCGCGCTTTGGTGCTAGAGACCACAATCAGGAGTGACACAGATAAAACTTTAGAGTTTTAATTGATGGCACTCTTCTCTGTAACAAGAATTTTAAGTGGTGACATTTAAAAACAGTGACAGAAATGATTAGTAGTAACACCTCTTGATGTTTCCTTTTTTTTTTCATAGAGGAAACTAAGAAATAAATATGGGGCTTTCTGATCACAACCTATGCCTACAGAGGGCTGGATGGATGCCTCGCGGGGAACTGGCTGCTCCTGCAGAGAACCTGGCTTCAGCTCCCAGCACCCACACGGCAGCTCACAGTCATCCATAGCTCTAGTTCCAGGGGGTCTGATGCCTCCTTCTGATCACTGTGGGTACTAGGTGTGCGTGTGGTGTGCACGTCCACACGTGCAGACGAAATCCTCACAGCCACTAAAGAAAACCAGACCAATGCCTCCACTTAATTCTCTCACTGGGAATTTAAGGGCACGGTTTCCACTTTCTGTATGAAAACAATGTTCTTGGGTCTTACACTAGCTCATGGGATTTCCAGGACTGCTGAAATGGATCAATTACTGCAAGGTCCAGGAGAACATGATTCATGATAGCTCTTGGGATTTGGGACAATTAAAATCTGTTTCAAAATAATCGAAAAGAAAAAAAGCAATCTGAAAATGATGCAAATCGGGAAAACGACAGAATGCAAGAACTCAAGATGGACACCAGGCTGTGATAAGAGCCAAGAGCTGGAGGACAGTGGGCGAGCGTGGCCTGCCCTATGCATGCGCGGCATTTCACACCTTGACTCTCCAGGCCCTCAGTTGGCATGGATACAATCACGTGTCAAGTGCAGTTTGAGAACGAATGGGTGCCTTTCAACACAGCTGCTCCCAATCACGAATGGCCCACAGGTCTCAATGTATAGGCCGCCAAGATGATAGTGGCGTGCTGACAGACATGGTGTATGGCAGCATGAAGTACATAACAGGTCTGTCTTGTTAAAACTGAATCCTTATTTCACTGTAGGTAGCTGCTACTTCTAAGAATGAGTAATTTTTTATTATCAAATCTTCTGGGGGAGAGGCAGATAGGGGAGCGGAGAAAAATGTAGAGCTCAAAAAAATTAATAAAAAAATTCTCTGAATTATGCAAATGTCAAAAACACATAAAAGAGAGAATAACGTGAACTCCCACACAGTTCTCTCAGCTCCAGCATTCCCAACACGGCTGCTCCAGTTCCCTCCTTCATCCACGCCTCCGTGACTTCCAGCACCTGTGGGACCACACATCATCCAGGTGCCTCTGCGTGAGTAGTTGGGTGTAGTGGCACACACCTTTAATCCCAACACCTGCGTGTCTCAGCAGAAACCAGTTTTCTTTTTTCTCCTCTCCTCTCCTGTCCTCCCCTTTCCTCCCCTCCCCTTTCCTCCCCTCTCCTCTCCGCCTCTCCCCTCCCCTCCCCTCCCCACTCCTCCTCCTCCTCCCCCCCCTCTCTTACAGGGTCTTATTGTACAGCCTTGACAAAGTCATAAGAATTCTCCTGCTTCAGCCTCTCAGGTGCTGGGATTACAAGTTTGCACCACCACATCCAGTTTAAAACACATGAAATTAAGATAAAAATTACCTACAGTACCATTTCCCATATAAAATATGACCAACTCTCATATATGCCTACTGAGTTTATAATTTCTCCACTATTATATAAACATAGTATATACTAATGTCTATAATTTATAGTTTGACCATGTTTCTTCAATAAATATATAAAAATTGAAATGGCGGAAGGCGGGGCTATTGTCAGGTGAAAAGTGGTTTAGGAGAACGCAATAAATGGGAAGAAGGAAGATTAGCGTGGTCCGGTGGACGCAGTGCTGATTTGCCGCTAACCTCAAAAACTGTGCCTCTGGAATAGAGAATCTGGTCCGTTTGACAACTTGGTAAAGCCCCTTTTGTTAGACATCCTGGTGTTGCTCAAGGGCAAAGACAGACTGGAAGCTGCGTACTGGGAAAGAGCTGGAGAAAGCCCTACTCTTCTGTAAAACGGAGCACGCTTAGTCGAGAGTCTCAGGTGCCCTGCAGGATGGTGAGCCTGGAGGCGAGTGGAATAGAAAGGCCGCAAAGACAGCCATGAGACACAGACCGTCTTGGGAGCCTGCGCAGTCGTGGCGCAACCCCGGAAAGCTTTGAGGGGTATGGGTTTCTGAGGTCTAGCATGGAGTTCTTTGCTTCTCTGGAATGTAGTCTCACACACTGCTCTCAGAGACATTCAGTGAAAGCTGTCAAGGACCTTGCACACACGGTGTTGTGTGGACTGAGGAGGACACCCGTCCGTAGTCTACCCTGGAGGAGCACAGAAATGGAGCAGGTGCTGTGTGCAGGCTGACCACTGGTGGAAGCTGGCGTCAGAGCCAGGGAATAAGCGGGGAGATTCTCCCGGAGCCTTGGTGGGGAGCATTTCAGTCAATTGTCCTGAATGGGAGCAGCTATGGCTAAAAATCAGGCGAGCATGGCTATAAATGACCCTGACGTAGCTGCACAGCTGGAAGATGCTATCTGTCATCTATATAGAGTTGATCTATCGCAGTGCATTGAGGTATGGAAGCCGACCCTGTGTCCACGCCCACACATCCTTCCCATGAGCTAAAATGTGCGCAGAGAGAAGGAGACTCGCTCTCAAATTTCTGACTGTTATTCTCGGGAACAGAATTTCTTTCTCTTTGTCATTTTGTTCTTTTTCTGTCTTGATTAACTGAATGCACCTTAATTAATAACCAGAAATAAAATCCCCAAACAAGGGTGACACTTTAGAATGCGGGGTGGGATTTGTTCTTGCGACCCTGCTTGAGGCAGTGGGGAAAAGCGTGGGTCACAAATATGTCGGTCCAGTTTTTCCTAGTTCATAAAAGTCTCCTGGTAGAGAACGTTGGCATCTATCCTCATTTCAGTCTTTGCTGTTGGGGACCACGGAGGTGAATGAAGTGTGCAGGCTGAGGAGCGGCAGTGCAGAGCAGGTCATTCCTCCCTCCCCTGAACGTCAGAAATGCTCGCTGTGGCGGAAAAGGCATTTCCCGTCCTCTCCGCACTCAGCAGGCTGAGGCAGGGGGGTCGCGATGGGCGTGAAACTAGCCTGGTCTATACAGGCGTCTCAGACCAACAAAGGCTACAAGACCCTGCCTCGATAAGCCAGGGGGACTAAACGTCACATCTAGGTGGTCTCCAGCCACATCAGTGCCAAAATTAGGCTGCAGGTATTGAGAGCCTAGATCCCTCTGGATGGAGCTACAGGAATGATGAACTAGGGCTAAATCTTGGGATGGTCCAGACCCCAAGAAACAGACAATGCTTCATGGGAAAAACATAAAGCAAAACAAAACAAAACAAAACAAACAAAACCTATGTAGCTCAGATTCCCAAAACCCCATCCTGGAGCAGCATTGAGAGTCGGCTTCAAACATCATACAATGTGAAGCTGTGGCGTGGCTTCCACACAAGAAACTGTGTCATCTAAAACTAACAAGGGGAAGGAGATGAGCCAGCGGCTGAGGGAGGCGCCCCGACCACTCACCCACCTGGATCTGCAGCACCGCCAGGTCGGCGTCAAGGGCCCTCTTGGTGGGCAGCAGCTTCTGTGTCACACAGATTTGTCTTTGCTTTTCGGCTATCTTCAGCTTCAGGAATCGGATTTTCTCATCCAGGACATGGATTTCGACATCGCTGTGGAGTTTCATCTTCTCTTGGATGTTTATTTTCTCATAAAAAATGCACACTTCTTCCTCACGCTCTATCAGCTGAACACCACTGCGGTCAAATTCAGAGCAAGGGTCTGAGTGGGTGCCGAGGCCTCTGTTTCATAGCTCTGTGATTCCCTCTGGCTTTGGGCTCACAACATACATCAACAAAACAGCATTTCAGAAGACAGTGCCATGCCCCAGTGGGTTGCTAGTTAAGCTCCACACACTGGATCTTCCTGGGGGTAGGACTGGCATCTCCATCCTAAGGCCACAGCTTGACGAGCCCTGAAGGTTTCCCTGGGGTAGGGGAGTTCGCTCCCAATATGAGAACAAAGCAAAACCCAAGGCTGATTTTTCTGCACATCTTTTTTGGGCCAAACTTGCCAAGCAGGGTTTAGCTAGAATCCCTAGGCAATGACCCTGGGAATGGAATTTGGGGGGGAGTGGCCAGGCCCATAAGATTCTGTGAAAAGTGAGTGTTCTGTTACCAGATCCTCAGTACCCTGCCCTTTGTAACCGTGCTGACAGGCACAGTGGGAATAACTCTCCTTGGGAGGAAGCCACGGCATAGACACACAGGGAGATCCCCCCCTCCCCCCCGCAGCTTTGGTTTAACCAGGGCCTGACTTTGACTTGTGCCAGGAGCCAAATAGGATTTTTTTTTTTTAAACCCAGAAGAACATTCATTCGCCTTTTGAAAACATTCTGTTTGTCAAGGACCCTAGAGATATTCCCACGGCGTCCGTATCCGTAACCACAACTGCCACCTTAATCTTTGCAAATCTGCCCTTCGCTCCGATCCTACTGTTGTGCAGCTGTGTTTGCGGCTGTGCCTGGCTGACCTTAGTTCTCCACCCACCCCGTCGGTTTATCTGTCAGAGCGGCTTCTTATCAAATACCCTCGACGACAAAAGCCAACCGTAAGGCTTTACCATCCAGTACCTTCGGGTGCTAGCACTCCAATGCTTTGTAAGAAATCCCACACGAATTTCATGAAATCTGAATTGTTTCTGAACGTCTCACCTGTCAGTTTCTCATAGCACCAACAGCCGTGGTGGGTGGCGCTGTTAAAGCCTCACCCTCCCAAGGGCTAGCTTGCAGCCTGGAGGAAATGCGCCCTCTCCTAAGCCTGTGTTACTTACGGGAGGATGGGCGGATGAGGACAAACACCGCCCAAATGGATAGATGTTACAGAGTGGACTCGCATCGGCTGATCCAGAAGGATTCACTGTTACCCTAGAGCAGTGGTTCTCAACTTGTGCGTCATGACCTCTTAGGGGGTCGTATAGCAGATATTCTGAATATCATATATTTGCATTGTGATTCATGACAGTAGCAAAATTACAGTTATGAAGTAATAACAAAGTCATTCTATGGTTGGGGTTCAGTGCGGCCTGAGGAACTGTGTTAAAGGGTCTCAGCATCAGGAAGGTTGAGAACACGCTGTCCAATTGTCTCAGAGACTTTGATCTTCCAAAGTCCAAGGCCTCCTTTTTGTTTCCCTTCTGAAGACAGTCTTTTTTGTTTTTATGCGCACAGCTCCCTCCCACGGGTAAAGAACATGGCTACATCTTGGTAGGTGCCCTGGGCACCCAGGCCCAAGCCCGTTCATGGCCCTTACAGAGGTGTCCAGGGCACCCAGCCCAAGCCCATTCATGGCCCTACAAAGGTGCCCTGGGCACCTGGCCCAAGCCCGCTGGTGGCCCCTACAGAGGTGCCCCGGACACCCGGCCCAAGCCCGTTCGTGGCCCCTACAGAGGTGCCCCGGACACCCGGCCCAAGCCTGTTCGTGGCCCCTACCATTCGTTTCGACGCTGGACGGCCTTCTCATACTTTTTGCGTAGCTGCACCATCTCCTCCTCAATGACGGTGATCATGCCGGCCAGGCGGTCCATACTGGTCAGCTGGGCCTCCTTCTTCTCCTTCATCTCCTGAAGCTTGGTGGTGATTTTGCACACGTCATTCTGCATGCTCTCCCTGATGGTCACGTTGTTGGAGTGCTTCAGCATGGAGTTCTGCAACTTCCTTTTAAAACAACGGCACAGTGGGGGGCGGGGGATCATTTTCCTCGGAAATACTGACGGTGTCTGCAAAACAAGCCTAAAAAGTGTGTCTTCCGAAATGACATCCCTGCACAGTGCTTTCGGGACTTCCTGCCGTGGGATGAGGATGCTGTCATTGTATCAACCTCTGTGCTACACTGTTGTGAAAGGGTCCTCTGCCATCTCTGTCAAATCTACATCCTTGTTCTGAGGATAGAGGGGCTTCTATGCCCACGCCTAATTGGACCTGAGGACTCAGCCTACGAGCATGGGTCAGGCTGCGTGACGTCACAGCCTGGATGTGGTACTTTAATTTCCTTCCAGGGAAGAATCTGACTAGGAAATTTCTCTTTCTCATGCCTTTCAGGTCAGGGTATTCGGTATTACCTTTATCAAAGTCAACTGGGCAATAGTGGCCAAGAGAAAAATCCACTTATGCCATCTCCATCTCCAGCGACTCAGGAGCTAACTAGGTGAAAGAGTCCAGAAGGTCTAGGCATAGGGCAAATATTCTTCCTGGGATTATTACATAGATGAACTCATTTAGTAACAAAAGATCCTACACAGTAACGACGAGGATCATGTATAAGGGAAGAGTCCAGACAAGTGGGGTGACATCCTGAGGCCCAACAGAGAGTGTCTGATGGAGCTGTGGGTTTAGCCTCCACGTCCTGCTCTCAGCAAATCTGCTGTGGGCTCCTGAATGCTCGTCACGTGCTTCAAACCCACAGCCAGGGGCGCTACCTAGGAGACCATTGTCTTCTGGCTTCACATGCAGACCATCAGATTTATACTTTTTTTTTCTTAATTGAGCAAATGTGAACACCAACAGATCATCACAGTAAGCATAGTTTTATGTTAGAGTTTTCCATTCATTAATATATGTGTGTGTGTGTGTGTGTGTGTGTGTGTGTGTGACTCTAGAAACCAGGAAGTGTGTCCACCTGAGAAGCACAGTGTGGGAATAGTCTTGCTCCCTGCCGTGACCACCAGGATCTTACAGACTGCCAAATCCACAGAGGACAAGGCTTTGGGAGGACTCTGGCTGTCTTGACTCTTACCTTTCTTGAGAGACAGCACTGTTCCTTAGAATTTCCAGCTCATTTAATGACATTTTGTGCCTTTCTCTGATCTCGTTTACTTTCTGATGAGCTTTGTGTAGGAGGTTGACAAACTTATTCCTTTCGTTTCTGATTGTGTCATAAAGTGCGGCAAACTCTTTAA
Organism: Microtus oregoni; assembly: GCF_018167655.1. Classification (NCBI taxonomy): domain Eukaryota; kingdom Metazoa; phylum Chordata; class Mammalia; order Rodentia; family Cricetidae; genus Microtus; species Microtus oregoni. Next base: position 5,939,130 of record NW_024543077.1, on the reverse strand, counting down.
GTCTGGAAAAAACATGAAGCAGTTTCTGAGAATTGAAAGATGAATATCGCCTTTCTCCAACCAAATAGCTAAATCATGACCAAACTCTTTTACCTCCGATGAATTTCATGTTTTCTCTTCTTGTGTAGTCTGATCTCAAGTTCCTTTGCTTTGATTTCCTTAATGACATTGAGATGTTTTTGCTGAAAGGTAAAGAATTATGTGTGAGATAAAACGATTAGAAAGCTCAGTGTGGCGGCTCATGTCTGCAATTCTGGCACTGGAGAAACCGAGGTAACAGGACTGCCAAGAATTCAGGATCAGCCGGTGATATATAGTAAGAAAACCAGCAATAAAAACCACAACGTAAGAGTACTCCAGCTGAACCCCACTCCAATCCCATCTGTTCATCCTTCCTAACCTGCTGGGCTGGACAGAGCTGCCCGGCCAATTGAGGGGATTCCCACTAATTAGGGCAGAAGGTACTCAAGCTTCAGGAAGAACTAGAGAGCCTGCCTGTACAGACAGGGTGGGGACGCTGGGGGATGATTGGGAGAAGATGACTGTAGACCACCCAGCCAGGACAGCGTTTCCAGAGGCCAACGACGAGGAGGAGGAGTTACAGGAAGTTTCACTAAGGTCGTGACCTGAGCCCTGTTCAAGTCCGTGAGACAGAAGCAATGGCTGTAAAGAGTAATTCCTTCTCCTGCTGTGTTTGCTGGGAGTCTGGGAGTCTCTTCTGTTATAACAGGCGCCATGCTGACACGAGCTGTAAGCTGTATATACATATATTAAAAAGAAAGCAGTTACACCTTTAACACCCTAAGAAAACTATACCAGGTGCTGAATGTGCTGATGATGGTCTTTGGAGAGGACATGCCTGGTGTCCTTTCTCGGGCGTAGGAAGCATCCGGAAACAGAGTGTCTGCTGGTAGCATGGTGGGGTGGTCAGTCACCCTCAGGGGCAGCATTTGGGGGTGGTGGTTTCAGTCACCATCAGGGGCAGCAGAGAAGACGGTATGGATACACTGCTATTTTATGTTGTATAATTTTCTGTGGAAACGGGCGTCGACAAGCTAGCCTTCAGATACACGAAACGCATAAAGCAGGTATAGTCTACGCTGTCTCTAATGGAGCAAAATCTACGCAGTCTTGTGGATGGCACCAATGTCAACATGAATCCCATCCCCATCCCCTTATGTATTTATAAAAGACATGTGGTTATTATATAAATTAATAAGATTGAATACCTTCAGTCTTATTAATTACAACTAATGTTTCAAAGAGTAATTCCCAATACGGAAACATCAAAGGGAAAAGCAATGTTTTCCCTTAGAATTTTCATATCTCAAAGAGAACCGTCTTGAGCTCTATTATGAATAAGTTCATTTAGTAATGAAGTTTACCTTATGTAGATTATTGTGTTTATAACATAAGGGTAGATAAAATAAGGATCAGATATTAGGACTGGTTAGAATTTGTCTATTTTGTCGAACAGATCAGTTCTTTTCTGGGAATAATGAAGTACACCTCTATAGTACATCTGAACTTGCTGAAAAGAGAGATTTTTAAGTAGGAAAGCTCACAGAAGTGGACTCTTCCACCCACAGCAGGTGCTTCTGAAAACACTGTTCTGGTTAACCCCACCCGGCCCCCTACTTTGGTGGCGATGACCTTCTCAAGCCTTGGCTGCCCCTCTTCGTAGTTCCTCACGGGACAGTGTCATCCCTGTCTGATTCCCAAGAGGCTATGCTCTCTCTCCTGTCCCCTACCAGCCCAGAGGTCCCATGGGCTCTTATTTCTGAGAGGCTCCTTTCCCGTTGCCAGTCAGGTGGAATTTCTCACTTCTCAGGTGTGACTGTGTCTAATTAAACAGGGAAAGAGGTGTCTGAGGAGCTGGATAATTGGCGGGGGGTGGGGTCTACGAGGCTACAACTTTCCCCTCCAGTCTCTGCTACAGAATCTATTCCATATTAGTGCCCATCAATGCTGTATAAGTGTGAGTTCTTTCTGGGGAATGAAAAATATCCCGCCCCTGCGTCCGCACAGAGAATGAGAACAAAGACGACACTCGGGAACAGCCAATGCCCAGGTCACATGACAAAGGCAGACACTCTACTGTAGTAATAGTTCAGAACATACTCTTTAAAATTATTATGATTAATTTTGAAACACAGTGTCACAGGCCACTGAGGCTAAACTTGAACTTACTGTGCACCCGTGTCTTCTATCTCTTGATTGCATGTAACACGTGCACGCTTCTATCTCTTGATTGCATGTAACACGTGCACGCTTCTATTGTTTGGCAAGAGGTCAAAGTGCACAGGCAGGCACTGTAGCCTTGAGCTGTCTCCCCAGTGTTTGCTTACTTTTAACCAAGAACCCCTAGACACAGCCCTTCTGTGGACTAACTGACTCCAGGTTAAAACGTTAGTTCCTGCTGCAGGAGGGCTTCATTCTCTGATATTGCTTGTGGCACTTTGTGGGAGTCGGGAAATCAAGGGGCAAGGCAACTAAGAGCATCCTTCTCTGTAGGATGCTCGCCTGATGATGTCCCATGCCCTGTTTCTAAGTCTGTGACTCCGCCCTGCAGATTTTCTCTGTGGCCTGTGCGCCTGGTAGCCCTGGCCCCTGGAGACGCCCACTTCATTCTTGTTGAAATCTCCATCTCTTCAGACCCTCAGTTCATGGTCATGTTTTTTTTTTTTAATGTCTAGACTGCTAACTATTGAGGTGTTTTATGTTTTGTTTTGCTTGTTTGCTTGTTTGTCAGTGTATGATTCAGTGTCCTTTAGAAAAAAATTATTGTTACTGACTTTGAAGGAAATTTAAAATCATCGCTTTCTAATTAGCGATGCGTTAAAACGAGGTTCCCTCAAACCTTTGTGGTAATTAATAGTGGCTATAAGAAAGCAGTTACCTGGGCCCTCAGGAAATCCTTGGACTTTTGTTCCCGCTCATCAGCTTTGAGCTGAGTCATTCGCCCCAGGTTGAACACCAGCTCTCGCAGGTTCTCTTGTTCCTTCAAGAGCTTGTTTTCCTCTGCGATCTGCTGCTCCACCAGCCTCGCTTCCACTTCAGATAGGCTTCTCTTTGGGAAAGGACAGGAGTATAAGTCATCTTCTGAAGGAGCACCGTAAGGCCGGCATAAAGCACCGTCTTCCTTCCGCGCTTGTCAACAGAGAGGGCAAAGCCATCCCAACTCTCTGCTCTGGGTTTCTCCTCTGCTGCACGGAGGATGCGAACTTGTGGGTCAGCGAAACCAACCTTGACCTTAGTGTGGTTTCAAGGGACTAGAAGGGCTTTAAATTTACGTCTTAAAATACTTAAATATTCAACAGCGGTTTGAATGACAAAGTTTGAGATTTGAAAATAGACATTGTTGAAACCAACTTTTAATACAATCAATAGTCCTTTTATTCGAGCAATCTTAATAGCCTGTAAAGGTTTGCCATGTCAAACACATCTTCAGGGGTAATGAACTTTAAGATAAGGACGGTGTGTGTCTGTGTGTGTGCTCAGTAGAGATTGACCACTTGGCTAGACGCAGATGATGATGATGATGATGGTGTGTGTGTGTGTGTGTGTGTGTGTGTGTGTGTGTATGTACGCTCAGCAGAGACAGACCACTTGGCTAGACGCAGATGATGATGATGATGATGATGATGATGATGATGATGATGATGATGGTGTGTGTGTGTGTGTATGTACGCTCAGCAGAGACAGACCACTTGGCTAGATGCAGATGATGATGATGATGATGGTGTGTGTGTGTGTGTGTGTGTGTACACTCAGCAGAGACAGACCACTTGGCTAGACGCAGATGATGATGATGATGATGATGATGATGGTGTGTGTGTGTGTGTGTGTGTGTGTGTACGCTCAGCAGAGACAGACCACTTGGCTAGACGCGGATGTTGTATGTGTATTCAGCAGTGATTGACTTGGCTAAGCATGTGTGAGGCACTACACTAAAGCCTCAGTAACCCTCCCCATTAGGAAGAAGTAGGCCCTTTGAAAGTAAGATGGCGCTCCAGCAGCACACACTACTTTACAAATGAATGCACATCACTTGTGCATGCTGTTATACACACGGATGGGTTTCACGGTGGCATCTACATACGCACACTACCACCCCCTCCCATGCCCTCCCATCGCTCTTTGATGTGCTCTTTGTGGAGCATTTAGAAACAGAGCTCTGCACTCGATCTGAGACAGCCCTGTGAATGAGTGGGGTGCTAACCTGCTGAGCCAGGTTCCTCTTAGCCAATTCAACTTCCTTTTGGAGGTCTCTCCTTCTCTCAGGCAACAGAAGGTCATCCTTAGGGATAGCTTCGATCTGGAAGTCAGAATTTAAAATAGGCTCTGTAAGGAAAATACTGTCCGATACCATACGCTCAACCCCAGTACACACTTTTGAAACTGGCAGGCAAAGCGTGATTCCTGATCACACAGGCACTTCCTACTCTGGTTACATTTTGTAAAACCAATGTGAAGTAAAATATGAAGATCTACCAAAATTACACAGTCTGTTAGCTACACACGTTTTGTCTTTTATAAGTAAATTTTAATAGCTGACATTTAGTGAGCAGCATCTAAACTTGTGGTGGTGTGGGGCCTAGACCCACGATTTTATTGACTCCTCACAAATGCCATGAGGCATCCAGCTGTTTGGGAGAAAGTGACAGACGGACTTGCCTCAGGGGTACAGGTGCAAACCCAGGTAGGCACTGCTCTGTATGACCGCTGCACACTTTGACACCCCCCCACACACGCTCTGACCCCCGCAAGCTATGACCCCCACAAGCTCTGACCCCCACAAGCTCTGACCCCCACACATTCTGACGTCTGCACACGACACACTCTGACCACTGCACCCCGCACACTCTGACCACTGCACCCCGCACGCTCTGACCACTGCACACCACACACTGCACCCCGCACACTCTGACCACTGCACCCCACACACTCTGACCACTGCACCCCGCACACTCTGACCACTGCACCCCGCACACTCTGACCACTGCACCCCACACACTGCACCCCGCACACTCTGACCCATCCCACACACTCTGACCACTGCACCCCACACACTCTGACCACTGCATCCTGCACACTCTGACCACTGCACCCCACACACTCTGACCACTGCACCCCACACACTCTGACCACTGCACCCCGCACACTCTGACCACTGCACCCCACACACTCTGACCACTGCACCCCGCACACTCTGACCCATCCCGCACACTCTGACCACTGCACCCCGCACACTCTGACCACTGCACCCCACACACTCTGACCACTGCACCCCGCACACTCTGACCCATCCCGCACACTCTGACCACTGCACCCCGCACGCTCTGAACACTGCACCCCGCACACTCTGACCACTGCACCCCACACACTCTGACCACTGCACCCCACACACTCTGACCACTGCACCCCGCACACTCTGACCACTGCACCCCGCACACTCTGACCACTGCACCCCACACACTCTGACCACTGCACCCCGCACACTCTGACCCATCCCGCACACTCTGACCACTGCACCCCGCACACTCTGACCACTGCACCCCACACACTCTGACCACTGCACCCCGCACACTCTGACCCATCCCGCACACTCTGACCACTGCACCCCGCACGCTCTGAACACTGCACCCCGCACACTCTGACCACTGCACCCCGCACACTCTGACCACTGCACCCCGCACACTCTGACCACTGCACCCCGCACACTCTGACCGCCTACACTTCTATCATTACACTTCTACTGTGTTAATTTGTACTTTGGCTAGTTTGGATAAAGGTTTGTCTATTTTGTTGATTTTTTCGAAGAACCAACTCTTAGTCTCATTGATTCTTTGTATTGTTTTCTTTGTTTGTGTTCTGTTAACTCACTATTGTGGGATTTTTCCAGCTTCTTTATGTAGGTGTTTAGTGCTATGAACTTTCCTCTTAATACTGCTTCCATTTTGTCTTATAAATTTGGGTGTATTGTGTGGTCAGCTTCATTGAATTTTAGGAAGTCTTAAATTTTTCCCTTTATTTCTTCCTGAGTTTTGACAAAGAAGCAAAAGATGTAAAATGGAAAAAAGAAAGCATATTTAACAAATGGTGCTGGCACAACTGGATATCAACATGTAGAAAAATGAAAATAGACCCAGATCTATTGCCACACACAAAACTCAAGTCCAAATGGATCAAACACCTCAACATAAAACCAACCACACTGAACCTTATAGCAGAGAAAGTGGGAAGTACACATGAACACATCGACACAGGAGACCACTTCCTAAATATAACTCCAGCGGCACAGACACTGAGAGAATCAATTTATAAGTGAGACCTCCTGAAACTGAAAAGCTCTGTAAAGCAAAGGACACGTTCACCAAGACAAAATGACAGCCTACAGAATGGGAAAGATCTTCACTGACCACACATCAGACAGAGATCTGATCTCTAAAATATACAAAGAACCCAAGAAACTGGACACCAAAAGATCACATAATTTAATTTAAAAAAATGGAGCACAGACCTAAACAGGTAACTCTCAACAGACAAATCCTAAAGACACTTAAGGAAATGCTCAACATCCTTAGCCATCAGAGAAATGCAAATCAAAACAACTCTGAGATTCCATCTTACACCTGTAAGAATGGCCAAGATCAAAAACACTGATGATAACTTATGCTGGAGAGGTTGTGGGGTAAAGGGAACACTTCTGCATTGCTGGTGGAAATGCAAGCTGGTACAACCCCATTGGATATCAGTGTGGCAATTCAGAAAATTAGGAAACAACCTTCCTCAAAACCCAGCAATACCACTTTGGGTATATATCCAAAGGATGCTCAATCGTGCCACAAGGACATGTGCTCAACTATGTTCATAGCAGCATTGTTTGTCATAGCCAGAACCTGGAAACAACCTAAATGCTCCTTGACCAAAGAATGTATAAGGAAAATGTGGTACATTTACACAATGGAGTACTACACAGTGGAAAAAAATAATGACACCTTGAAATTTGCAGGCAAATGGATGGACATGGAAAACATCATATTGAGTGAGTAAATCCAACCCAGAAAGACAAATATATGTGCTCACTCGTAAGTGGTTTTTAGACATAAAGCAAAGAAAACCAGCCTACAATTCACAATCCCAGAGAACCTAGACAACAAAGAGGATCCTGAGAGAGACACACATGGATCTAATCTACATGGAAAGTAGGAAAAGACAAGATCTTCTGAGTGAATTGAGAGCATGGGGACCATGGGAGAGGGTAGAAGGGGAGGGGAGAAGAAGGAGGGGACCAGGAAAAATGTAGAGCTCAGTAAAGGCAAATTTAAAAAAAAGAAAGAAAGAACCAGGAAAATGGGGAATTCAAAAGAGAAAAAAAGAGACAGAATGGATATGATCGTATTGCATGGTATTTGTGTGTAAAATTCTCAATAAAAAAAAAAGAAAGGAAGGAAAAAAACCTGCACATATTACTCCTTCAAACAACCTGAAAGAAAAACTAGCTTGGCCTTACTGTCTACTACACCCTCTGTATACTGTATGCTGTATACTGTATACGGCACCGTCTGTATACTGTATGCTATCTACTGTCTACTGCACCCTCTGTATACTGTATGCTGTATACTGCACCACCTGTATACTGTATACTGCACCGTCTGTATACTGTATGCTATCTACTGTCTACTGCACCTTCTGTATACTGTATACTGCACCGCCTGTATACTGTATACTGCACCGTCTGTATACTGTATACTGCACCCTCTGTATACTGTATACTGCACCCTCTGTATACTGTATACTGTATACTGCACCCTCTGTATACTGTATGCTGTATACTGCACCCTCTGTATACTGTATACTGTATGCTGTATACTGTATACTGCACCTTCTGTATACTGTATACTGTATACTGCACCCTCTGTATACTGTATGTTGTATACTGCACCCTCTGTATACTGTATACTGTATGCTGTATACTGTATACTGCACCCTCTGTATACTGTATACTGTATGCTGTATACTGTATACTGCACCCTCTGCATACTGTATGCTGTATACTGCACCCTCTGTATACTGTATGCTGTATACTGCACCCTCTGTATACTGTATACTGTATACTGCACCCTCTGTATACTGTATACTGCACCCTCTGTATACTGTATGCTGTATAGTATATACTGAAAGGCCTAGAGTCTAGGCCCTTCCCAAACTGGCTATTCCGTTACTTTTCTACCCAATCAAAACAAAACATTTGGCCAGTCTTGGGTTAGAAAAAGAGGTGGGAAACATTAGGGACCACCAACAGTCTAACAGGATAGTGCATCCTCAAATTGCCACCCACTGCTACCTTTTCCTTCTCTTTCTACTGAGAGCAAAATCCTAGTGCTCTTTGAAAGAGAGAGCTAGGCTTAAAATCCTAGATTTTGAGGTTTCTCACACCTACCTCGAGTAGAAGCCTTTGATTCAGGGCTTGAGTCTGAGTAAGCGCCTCCAAGGACACTTTCAGCAGTAGCTCCGTCTTCTTCAGGTTTCGGAAATCTCGCTCTTTCTCCCTTTGCTTGCGAGAAAGTTCATCATGGTAGCTCTGCTTGTCAATGAGGCAGTTTCGAAGATTAAGGTCCAAGATCCCTCTGTCCAGGTCAAGGGCAAAGGGGAAAGTGATGTCCCCCGCTGTCTTATCAAAGACAGCACACTCAAGGGGATACAGAGACCTTTTCATATATAACAACCACAAATCCTGAACAATGCCTACAGTAGCCAGTTTGGGGTATTGCTCTCATTTAGAAATATGATCCTATAAACTCCCCAAATGTAACGACAGGCTGGGGAGACACAGGTCTCAAGTTTCCTTAGATTTTCCCTAAATGTACGAAGTAAGGCTGAGAGAAAAGTTCAGTGGTAGAGCAATTACATCCCAGGACTGAAGCCCTGGGTTCAAACCCTGAACTTAGGAAAGTCGGGGGCTAGGGAGATTCTGCAGTTGGTAAAGCGCCTGCCTCACAAACATAGGGGTTGAGGCCCCGTATCCATGTAACCAGCTGTGAGTGGGAGAGCCCATTTGTGATCCCAGTGTGGAGAGGTGAAGACAGTTCCCCGGAGCTCACTAGCCAGCCAGTGTAGCCCAGTCAGGCAGTCTAAGGTCCCAACCCGATGAGAGACTGTCTCAAATACAAGAGGGACGACAGAGATTGTGCCCTCTGGTCCCTACACTCTAGTGAATACACATGTGTGCACACTTAAAAGTAAAGTGCTCCAGTAGGGAATCCCACCGGGAAATTTCCCTCAGCCAGGAGAGGCTGGGATTAAGTCAGGAACAGCACTCATTGGCAGGAAAATCTCTGGATTCCATAGCCCACACCAGCGATGTAGTTCCCCACACGTACAGCAAACAGTGGATTTTATTCTTAAATTTGGAACCATGGAATTGAGGAAAATTGTGATTTAAAATGTTTCGATCAAACTTTCCGTTGTGCTATGAATGGTGTTTAAGTTTTTCACAATGAACAATAAATTTTCCTGCAGCAACCTCTGATGTCTCCAGGAAGAAGACGGGGCCCCACAACAACAATTCCACCTGATTCTTATGATACCATTCAGCTGATAGCACCCAACCCAAGATCAGCTTGGGGTTACAAACTGCTCGAGATAGGTCTTTGATGGGGCTGAAGACGGATAGTCATAGCTACTTTCCTCTCATGACTTAGCTAAGATAAGACTTAGTCTCCTCAGGCTAGAACAGCTATTGAAATAATCTGCTATTTGCAGATTAGAGTGGACATTTAGTGTGTGTTTTTTGCTTGATGTTGTTCAGTTGGTTGTAGTCCTATTCTTGTGTATGTTTTTGCCTTTTCTTTTTCCTGGATAATACTTGATATTTGTTCTTATTGCATATAGTTTTGTTTTAGGTTTAGAGCTTTCTTGTTTAGACAAGGGGGAGGTGTTGTGGGAATTCATTCAGCCAATAGCTTCTCGGATACCAGTCCACAGGGCATGGTCTGAGGGACTATAAGCACAGACAGGAAGAATGCTCAGTCCTTTTTTCCCCTATTGCTTGGTTGGTGGTCAGAGTTCGGTTTGCAGCTCCCAGCACCCACAGAGCAGAAGACCGCAGGGCTCTCTTGTTGTGATGTTCACCAATAAGCACTTGTTATCTTTTATTACAGGATCTCGTGGACTTCCTTAATTATACTATACATAGAACGGAGGAAAATTGTGATTTAAGTGTAGAAAAATGTGCTTCAAAATGTTTTGATGGTGCCTTAATGGGAAAAATTGATTTAAAATTCTACAACTTGCTATTGAATTGCATACAATCAGTTGATAATGTTTTGAACCTTCAAGACCAAATTGATTAAAATGCAGATGACAGAACATGGTTAAAACAAAGATGACAGAAACAGAAGTAACCTTTCAGCTAGCGAGGAAGCTTCGTTCTCTTTGGTTAACTCCAGCATCTTAAGTAGTTGGTTATACTCTCGTTCCTTCACTTCCAGTAGGGCTCGCTTGCCCTCCACTTCCTTCATGACGTCATCCTTCTCTTCCACCAGAGCGTTGACTTTGCTCTCAAGCTTCTTTAAAGACCCATTTAGCTCTTTGACTTCGTATTCCAAGACAATATTTTTCTTTTCCATTTCTCTGTAGGAAATGGACACACACAGACAGAAGTAAGAGTTCGTGCTATCTCTGCCCATTATTATCAGGCAAAACTACGCTCGTCATCACTCACTGATCTCAGGAACATGTGACGGTCTATGGGAGAGGGACTTGGGAGGTGTGGTGCTAACTTTCTTCATCAGCTTGAATCACTTGGGAAGAGAGTCCCGATGAGGAACTGTCTACACTGAACCAACCTGTGGCAATGGTTCTCAACCTTCTTGATTCTGCAACCCTTTACTACAGTTCCTCATGGTGTGGTGAACCCCAACCATAAAATTATTTCATTCATGCTTCATAACTGTGATTTTGCTGTTATTAATCATCATGTAAATACCTAATATATAGGATTTCTGACCCGCAGGCATGTCTGTGGGAGGTTGTCTTTATTAAGTACATTGGCACAGGAAGACACAGTCCACTGTGGGTGGCACCATTCCTTAGGCAGGCGGCCCCAGACTGTGTAAGAGGGAAGAAATGGAGCTGAGTTCAGACAAGTTAGTGGGTATACATGCTTTCGTGTTTTCTCTACTCTTGACTCTGGATGTGCTGTGATTCGCTGCTGGAAATTCCTGCCACATGCTGAGGGACCATAACCTGGAGTTGTAGGCTGACATAAACTGCTTTCTTCCCTGAATTGTTCTCTGTCAGAGTCTTTTATCACATAAACAAAATGAAACCAGGACAGGGGATAACTTCCCAGAATGCCCCTGAGGGGCAGGCATTTGCTCATTCTATTTTCTCCTCATGCCCCAATCTCTGCCACCTGTACTGTCTCCTCTCATCCTGACCAGCATCCTGGACCAGGTCTGACTATCCTAACTCTGCTTCTGGTAACCTTGGGTTATAGAATCATACTGCTTCATTTTCCGGTACTCTTTTAGGATTGATTACTAGAGTAATCCTATTATTTCTCTAGAATACTTTTATATGCACTAGCCTGTCCCACCAGCCAGCTCCCAAATAATGGCACGAGACTTATCTTAATTATGAAAGCTTGATCTTTATCTTAGGCTTCTCTCAACTAGCTCGTATAACTGAAATCAACCCGTTTATATTAATCTATGTTGAATGTTGTGGCATGTTTGTACACTGTGTGAAGATATATTATTTTATTGGCTCCATAAAGAGCTGAACTGCCAATGGTTAGGCAGGAGACATAGGTGGGACTTCCGGCTGAGAGAAGAAGGAAGCCCAAAGCACTAGGCAGGCACAGTGTGACATGAAGGGAGGGGCACAGGCAGAGTGAAAGGAAGGTGAAGAGCCCCAAGGCAAACCTAAGTTAATATCAATGGGTTAATTTGAGTCATAAGAACTAGTGGGACAAGCCTAAGCTAAGGCCAAGCTTCCATAACTAATAATATGTCTGTGTCATTATATGGAGCAGGCAGCTGACAACAGAGCTTGCCACACCAACCTTTCGTTTTCTTTTTGATCACTGAAATCCCGAGAATTTCTCAATGGTCTTCACATCTGAATCTATTCTGAGTGCCTGAGGGTGAGCAGGTGCACAGTGGGTGAGGAGCCCCCGTCTTTCGGGTGCTGACTGCCTGAGCACCCTTCGGGACTATGACAGCCTGAGTTCAAAGTTAACCTCCAGCCCTGAAGAAGTCGCTGAAAGCCCCCATAGAAATACGATTTATAAGTTGGAGCAGAAATAGTGATTATCATTGGCTGTATTACTTCCTTTTAAAATTCCCAATACACAGAGCCTAGGTGGCACCAGGGTCAGACAGTTCCAAGATTGTAATTCCCAAAAATTATAACACGCACACACGTCATTTGGAAGAGGGTTGCTTAGAAGGGAGGGATTCAGAACAAAAGTATTAAGCCGTACATTTTTTTGCGGGTCATTTTTTCTATCTCCTTTGAAATTTGTACAGGAATGGTTTGATGTTGGACCACGTCATCCTAGGAAAGAAACAGAATCGTGTTAAGTTATGTAGTCAATTAGGCGAGCAAATTAAATGAGAGGGAAATTAAAACTCTTTAAAATGGCAGAACTCTTACCATTTACCCGGTGTATTTTATTTCTCCCAATATTCACACTGCCCTTATAAGGTCATTACACTTGTCGCTATCTCAAAAAGAGGTTGACGGAGTGAGGTAAGAGTCCCCTTTCCTGCTGTGCCCTGATAAGAGTCCCCTTCCCCTGTGGTGGGAGAGGAGGCGAGAAGGATGGTGGAGGCTGTCACCATTGCTCATGCAATGAGATAGTACCCAAGCTCCTCGAGAGAACAGCCTCTGTGGTTCAGTTCAAGACCCAGGGTTCTCTCTGAGGCCAGGCTGAGACCAGAGCTGTACAGGTCAGTGGGTAGGAACTTCCTTCTGTCCCTTCAAGGTTATTGTGTTTCCACCTCAAAGGTCCCACCTAGATTGAGATTAGAGAGTTCTGCTCTCTCAAGGACTTGTTTGGTCCTAGCAACAAAATGTTTAAGAATTGTAGTCTGCGACCTTCAACTGCTCAGTGCCTTGTGTTGTGTTAATGCCTGTGTGTTTTGTTTGTTTGTTTATTTTTTTAATCTTACTCCTACCGGTATTTTAAGCAAATGGAAATTCAACGTGAGGGATTTCAGTATTCACTGGAACTCCTTCCTGGTACTATCCTTTGCTTTCCCTTTCATTATTTTCACTCATGTCTTCGTACCCTTTGCTCACTTTTCTAATCCCATGCCCCTACCCCGGTAAGTGGTATTTTTGCTGACGCTGGTCTCTGACGTGTGCCCACATGGGCATGGTGTTTCTAATCCCATGCCCCTACCCTGGTAAGTGGTATTTTTGTTGAAGCTGGTCTCCGACATGTGCCCACATGGGCATGGTGTTTCTAATCCCATGCCCCTACCCTGGTAAGTGGTATTTTTGTTGAAGCTGGTCTCCAGCGTGCCCACACGATGTTTGAATACCCACGGACTGCCCACAGCGTACCTTCAGGCCAACCTGACACTCCAGCACCTCCTCCAGCTCCTTCTGCTCCTTCGTTAGCTGCTTCTGCTTGGACGCCAGGTCTTCCCGGAGGATTTTGATTTCCAGTCTCTTCTGAATTACTTCCTTGCGCAGTTCTTCGGTGCTTTCCTTTAGTATTCTCATCTTCTTCTCCATTTCCTTCAAAAGTCATGAGAATGGCCAGTGAGATAGTCCAGGGGATGCTTGTCTACTTCAAAGGTGAAAATTATTCCACTCACCATATTGTTTGTACAGGCTTGGAGACGCGTAAGTGAGTCCCCAACAGGGGGTTACTTACTATGTCTGGCGCCTGTAGTGACCAAGCATGGGGCTGTTTTGAAGTGATTTTTAACCGAGTGGTTCATGTTTTAAACGTGTTCTTTCCTATGTTGATTTTTATTTCATACTAAAAAGCACTATGAAAATGTACATTCTGTTTTCCTGTAGCATTGGGGTTTGACGAAATCCAATGCAAATTATCTTGTAGTTAACTTGAGTTATACACAGCGACCAGACATGAGGAGGCTCACATTTCCACACAGTTGCATGCACATTTATTACTATTACGTCTGTACAATTCCTTCCTCAGTGTCCCCCATCAGGCTTAGGGGAGGCTGTGCTTCCTGTGCCTTATTACTGTACGCAGAAAGATTATCTGCTGAGGATGGCCAAGCACATAGATTTATTAGCCTGTGCTGAGTTTTCTTTGAGAGTCCCTTCTACTGCTGGAAGAAAGCAAAGTAAGTCAGCAAAAATTCATGCTGTCTCTCTTCTCTTTCCCTCTTTCCCTCTTTTTCTCTCTCGTGTGTGTACGTGACTGTGTATGTGAATGTGTGTGTGTGAGTGTGTTTGACTGTGTGTGAATGAATGTGTGTGTGTAAATGTGTGTATATGACTGTGTGAATGAGTGTGTGTGTGTAAATGTGTGTATGACTTGTGTGACTGTGTGAATGAGTGTGTGTGTGTAAATGTGTGTATATGACTGTGTGACTGTGTGTGAATGAGTGTATGTGTGTGAGTGTGTATGACTATGTGTGTGAATGAGTGTGTGTGTAAATGTGTGTACGACTTGTGACATGGTTTGCTATGCAGTGATAGGTAAGCAATTGTGGGGTTTGAATGAGAATGGCCCCATAGGCTCATGTGTTTGAATGCCTGATCCCTAGTTGGTGGAATGGTTTGGGAAGGATTAGGAGGTGTGGTCTTATTGTAGGAGGTGTGTCGCTGGGGTGGGCTTTGAGCTTTCAAAAGCTCACACCATTCTGTTAACTCTCTCTCTCTCCCCCCCCCCCATCCTCACACACACTCAGCCTTGTGTTTCTCAATCCACGTGAGCCCTCAGCTACTGCTCCAGCACACGCCTGCCCGCCCGCCACCATGCTCCCCACCATGATGGCCAGACTGCTTCCCCCGGTGTAACTGTGAGCTCCGAATTAGATGCCTTCTTCCATCCACTGCCTGGTCACGGTGTGACAGTGCTACATTTTCCTTATGACCAAACTCGGAGATGCTCAGAGAGCTCAAGCCTCACACACACAGGGGAGCTGCTTTTAAGTGACAACCACAGAAGCTCCCTCCCTGCTGTAGACAAAGCAGATGCCCTCTGACGACACGGCCTGAAGCAGCCGTCAACACAGAAGGCTTGCCACCTGCCTCGTGAGTGTGTAGATCTTCCTTTCTGCATCTGGAGGGATTGTGGATTTTTGGTGCTTCAAATGTTTCAGGGAGTGTTGTTATTTTAAAGGGATGTTTGGATCCAGCTGCATTTAATAAATTCTAATACTTACGCCTGGCTTAGGTATCTTCTCAAATTCCTTTAGTATGAGACTCTTTTCTTCGGTTAGGCTGCCAAAAGAAAATATCATATTTGACAAAAAGCACAAAAGTGTAAGGGCCTTCTGCACCAGCACCTTCCTATTCTCTCTTAGCCCTGTTCCCAGTCTCTGCACACCTTCCTATTCTCTCTCTCAGCCCTGTCCCCAGGCTCAGCTACTCGTGTCCCAGTGTCCCCTCTTGACGGTGGCTCTGGTTCTCACTGGCCCACGTGGGTACTTCCTCCTGTTCAACATTGCAGCAGCCTTGTGTGCTCGCACCTAATATAGCAACTCTCTGGGCACGTTAAATTATAACTGTCCTAGGGCACAGACCTCCCTGAGGACTGAGACTCCTTCCAGGGAAGCTCAGGGTCTTTTTCTCTGTATACTAAATTACTGCCAGGTCTTCCTGAAGAATCTGCCTTGTCTGCCTCCAGCCTGGCCCCAATAGTCGACCCTCTACTTTCAGTGCGAAGATTTTTAGCAACATAAAGACTCTCCCATTGCTTTGCTGCTCACCAGCACCCCATCAACCTGGACCAACCTGAAACTCTGTGTCATAGCCTCTCCAGTCTCACTGAGGGCCACTTTCCACTCTGGCCCACTTGGCCTTCTCGCTGTTCCAGACTCAGGGTCTCTGGGTCATCCTACTTAAATGGTGCCAACATTTCCCGCCAGTCTGCTTTACTTTTTCCATATAGCGCTGCTCGCTGCCTGGCGTTTTGTTGTGCATTCGTCCACGCTAACAGAGACTGCTCTGTTCACACCGCACTACCATTGTGGGCACATAGTTGGCGCTCTACTAGTAGCGGGAATACAGTGGGTGAACCAAGTTGGTTTAATTCCTATTTTCATGACTTGAAATACATAGTTTATATACTAACCGAGGATAAAGAGATAAAGAAATAAAGCTACCCTTAGAGTGACCCGTGCCTCACTTTATGTACACCCGAATTAGAAATTTTCCACAGGAATCATGAATGGAAGAGTTTGCAGATGTTCACAGGTGGGAAAAGGGGGTCGTTCCAAGAACTCCCGAATTTTACATGACATTTTCATTCCTCAGGATGGTATTGATGAAGAGCACCACAGAAAGAGTCATACAACACTGGAATAGAAGGAACTTAGCAGAGATCCTAGGAACATGGACACTCAGGAAGGAAAGAAGGAGGGAAGGAGGGAGGGAAGGAAAGGAGGAAGGAAGGAAGAAAGGAAGGGAGAGAGGGAGGGAGGGAGGGAGGGAGGGAAGGAAAGGAGGAAGGAAGGAAGAAAGGAAGGGAGAGAGGAAGGGAGGGAGGGAAGGAAGGAGGGAAGGAGGGAGGGAAGGAGGGAGGGAGGGAGGGAAGGAGGGAGGGAAGGAGAGAGGGAGGGAGGGAAGGAGGGAAGGAGGGAGGGAAGGAGGGAGGGAAGGAGGGAGAGAGGGAGGGAGGGAAGGAGGGAGGGAAGGGAGAGAGGGAGGGAGGGAGGGAAGGAGGGAGGGAAGGAGGGAGGGAAGGAGAGAGGGAAGGAGGGAGAGAGGGAGGGAGGGAGGGAAGGAGGGAGGGAGGGAGGGAAGGAGGGAGGGAAGGAGGGAGGGAAGGAGGGAGGGAAGGAGAGAAGGAGGGAAGGAGGGAAGGAGAGAGGGAAGGAGGGAGGGAAGGAGGGAGGGAAGGAGGGAGAGAGGGAGGGAAGGAGGGAAGGAGAGAGGGAGGGAAGGAGGGAGGGAAGGAGGGAGGGAAGGAGGGAGGGAAGGAGGGAAGGAGGGAGGGAAGGAGGGAGGGAAGGAGGGAGGGAAGGAGGGAGGGAAGGAGGGAGGGAAGGAAAGGAGGAGAAAGGCTGTGATTAAAGGCATCCACCACCCCCCTGCTGAACTTAAAGTTTATTTAAAACTTATAAATTGCATCCTTTCAGGACTGTCACTCAGAAAGCTGAGGGACTGTACAGACAGCCATTGTAGACGTCTACATGGGACTTTCTTCCTTGAGAACTCAGCGTTCAGTAGGCCTGCCTGTCTACACTGTGGTCTCATAGTCACGGTCACGGTGATTCAGCCGAGTTCAGACCCCGCCTGTAGGCACTGGGACAAACACACTGGAATCTGTCATCACCTCTCCCCTTCCTGGATGCATGGGAAGACTGCATTTTATAGCTTCCCTTGCAATTGGACTGGGGACAATGGGAAGTGAGCAGAAGGAAGTGCCACTTGTCACCACAGCCACACTGAATGGAAGCCAGTTGGCGAACACACAGGATGGAGGCCGTGTGACTTCTGTGGAACTATGTCAACCAGAAACACACTTCTTACTCCCTCTCTCTCCTTCAATAAGTTTATTTATTTATTTTACACTCAACATTCTCTCTGTGCCTCCCCTGCCACCCACGTCCATGCTATCTTCATTTCTGTGTAGAAAGGTTAGGTCTCCCATGGATATCAAGAAAGCATGGCATATCAAGTTGCAGAAAGACTAAGCACCTCCTCGTGTATTAAGGCTGGATAAGGTGACCCAATATGAGGAGTAGGGTCCCAAAAGACAGCAAAAGAGCTGAAGACAGCCCTGTCCCCACTGTTAGGAGTCCCACAAGAGGATCAAGCCACACAACTGTCACGTATATGTAGAGTGCCTAGGTCAGTCCCATGCAGGCTCCCTGGTTGTCGGTTCAGCCTCTGTGAGCTCCTAGGAGCCCAGCTTAGTTGCTCCCGTGAATTTTCTTCTGGTGTTCTTGACCCCTCTGTCTCCTACAGTCCTTCTCCCCCTTCTGCAGGATTCCCTGAACTCATCCTAAAGTTTGGCTGTGGATCTGCCTCTGTTTCCAGACAAAGCCTCTCTGGTGACAATAGGGCTGAGCACCAATCTGGTCCCAGGAGATGGCCACTTCAGGCTACGTATCTGTTGTTGCTAGGAGTCTTAGCTGGGTTTTGATCTTAGAATTCTGACAGGTGTAAGATGGAATCTCAGAATCATTTTGATTTGTAGTTCCTTGATGGCTAAGGATGTTATTGGCCATCTCCTTAAGTATTTCTTGGTGGTTTCAGATTCTTCTGTTGAGAATTTTCTGTTTAGATCTGTACCCCATTTTTTAAATTGGATTATTTTGTTAGTTGATATCTAGTTTCTTGAGTTCTTTATATATTTTGGAAATCAGCCCTCTGTCGGATGTGGGTTGGTGAAGATCTTTTCCCATTCTATAGGCTGCTGTTTTGTCCTTTGACTTACAGGAACTTTTCGGTTTCATGAGGTCCCAGTTAATAATTATTGATCTTAGTGCCTGTGCTATTGGTGTTCTGTTCAGGAAGTTTTCTCCCGTGTCAATGCATTAAAGATTATTTCCCACTTTCTCTTCTATCAGATTCAGTGTTTGGATTTATGTTGAGGTCTTTGATCCAGTTAGACTTGAGTTTTTTGCAGGATAATGGATATGGATCTATTTGCATTCTTCTACATGCCAATACCCAGTTAAACTAGCGCTATTTCTTGAAGATACTTTCTTTTTTCCATTGTATAATTTTGGCTTCTTTGTCAGAAGTCAGGTGTTCATAGGTGTGTGGATTTACATCTGGGTCTTCAATTCGATTCCATTGATCCACCTGTCTGTTTTATGCCGGTGCCATGTGGTTTTTTATTACTGTAGCTCAGTAGTAGAGTTTAACATCAGGAATGGTGATTCCTCCAGAAGTTCTTTTATTGTACAGGATTGTTTTAGCTATCCTGGGCTTTTGTTTTTCTATAGGAAGCTGAATGTTGTTCTTTTAAGGTCTGTAAAGAATTGTATTGGATTTTAATAAGAATTACATTGTATTTGTAGATTGCTTTTGGTAAGACGGCCATTTTTACTATGGTAATCCTATTGATAAATAAACATTGGAGATCTTTCCATCTTCTGAGATCTCCATTTTTTTTAAAGAATTGTTCTCTTTTACTTGCTTGGTTAGAGTTATACCAAGACGTTTTATATTATTTGAGGTTATTGTAAAGGGTGTTGATTCTTAGCTGGTTTATTGTTTGAATATAAGAGTGCTACTGTTTTTTTTTAGTTCATTTTGTATCCAGCCACTTGTCCAAAGGTATTTATTGGCTGTAGGAGTTCCCTGGTAGAGTTTTTGGGGTTGCTTATGTATACCATCATATAATCTGCAAATAGTGATACTTTGACTTCTTCCTTTCCAATTTGTATCCCCTTGATTTCCTTTAGTTGTCTTATTGCTCTATCTAGGACTGCAAGCACTACATTGAGTAGGTACGGAGGGAGTGGACAACATTGTCTTGTTCCTGATTTTAGTGGAATTGCTTTGGGTTTCTCTCCATTTATTTTGATGTTGGCAATCAGCTTGCTGTATATTGCTTTTAGTGGTGTTTAAGTGTGTCCTTTGTATCCCTGATCTCTCCAAGATTTTTTATCATGAGGGAGTATTGGATTTTGTCAAAGGCATTTCTAGAATCTAATGAGATGATCTTATGTTTTTTTTTTCTTTCAGTTAGTTTATATGGTGGATTACATTGACATATTTTTATGTGTTGAACTATCCCTGAATCTCTGGGATGAAGCTTACTTGGTCATGGTGGATGATTTTTCTGATGTGTTCTTGGATCCG
Source organism: Microtus oregoni (assembly GCF_018167655.1). Lineage (NCBI taxonomy): Eukaryota > Metazoa > Chordata > Mammalia > Rodentia > Cricetidae > Microtus > Microtus oregoni. The sequence continues at coordinate 5,919,147 of NW_024543077.1, read as the reverse complement.
GTTTGCCAGTATTTTATTGAATATTGTTGCATCAATGTTCATGAGTGAAATTGGTCTGTAATTTTCTTTCTTTGTTGAGTCTTCATGTGGTTTGGATATCAGGGTGATTGTGGCCTCATAGAAAGAATTTGGAAATATGCCCTATGTGTCTATTTTGTGGAATAATTTGAGAAGTGTTGGCATTAACTCTTTTTTTAAAAGTCTGGTAGAATTCTGTGATAAAACCGTCTGGCCCTGGGCTTTTTTTGGTTGGGAGACTTTTGAGGACTGTTTCTATTTTCTTAGGGGTTATTAACATATTTAAATTGTTTATCTCATCTTGATTTAACTCTGGTAAGTGGTATCTATTAAGAAATGTGTCCATTTCTTTTAGATTTCCCAATTCTGTGGTTTTGAAGTATAACCTAATGATTCTCTGGATTTCCTTGGAGTCTGTTGTCAAGCTCCCCTTTTGGTTTCTGATTTTATTGATTTGGATATTCTTTCTTTTTCTTTTAGTTAGTTTGGATAAAGGTTAGTTCATTTAGTTTAAGGTGTAATTAGTTTAAATTTATCTATCTTGTCAATTTTCTCAAGGAATCAACTCTGTTTCGTTGACTCTTTGTATTACTCTTTGGTTCTATTTTATTGATTTCAGCCCTCAGTTTGAGCATTTTCTACCATCTACTCCTCTTAAGTGTGTCTGCTTCTTTTTGTTTTAGAGCTTTCAGATGTGCTGTGAAGTCACTCGTGTGAGGTTTCTCCGAATTCCTCATACAGATATTTAGTGTTATGAACTTTCCTCTTAGCACCGCTTTCCTTGTGTCCCATTAGGGTGAGCTGTGTGTTCATTTCCATTAATTCATGGAAGTCTTTGACTCAGTAGAAAGTTGTTCAGTTTCCATGAGTTTGTAGACTTTGTTGTTGTTGAAATCCAGTTTTAATCAATCTTTTTGTATTTGTTGAGATTTGCTTTGTGAGCAAGTATGTGGTCAATTTTGGAGAAGGTTCCATGCGGTGCTGAGAAGTAGGTATATTCCTTTGTGTTTGGATGAAATGTTCCATAAATATCTGTTAGGTACATTTGAGCCATAATGTCTGTCAGTTTCATTATTTTTCTGTTTAGTTTCTGTCTGGATGGTCTCTCCATTGATGAGAGTGGGGTATAAAGTCTCCCACTATTACTGTGTGCAGTTCTATGTGTGATTTAAGCTTTAGTGATATTTCTTTTACAAATGTGGGTACCCTTACATTTGGGGGCATAGATGTACAGAATCGAGACATCATCTTGGTAGATTTTTTTTCCTTTGATGAATATGAAATGCCCTTCCATATCCCTTTGATTAGTCTTGGTTGGAAGTCTATTTTCTTAGATATTAGGATAACTACACCAGCCTGCTTCTTAGGTCCATTTGATCGGAAGATCTTTTTCCAACTCTTTACTCTGAAGTAATGTCTTTAATGTTGAGGTGTATTTCTTGTATGATAGATCCTGATTTTGTATACATTCCATTACCCCATGTCTGTGAATTGAGTCCATTGATATTGAGGCCACTGATTGTTAATTCCTATTATTTTATTGGTAGTGGTAATAGTGTGTGTGTGTGTGTGTGTGTGTGTGTTTCCCTTGTGTGTCTCTCTGTGTGTTTTTCTGTTTCTCTTCTTTGGGTTTTGCTGATATGAGATTAACTACTATCTATGTTTTCGTGGGTGTAGTTAACTTCCTGGGGTTGGATTTTCATTTTAGTTTTCTTCTATAGGTTTGTGGACAGATATTAAGCTTGACTTTGTCATAAAATATCTTGTTTTCTCCATCTATGGTTATTGATAGTTTTATTGGGTATAGTAATCTGGGCTGGCACCCTTGGTCTCATGGAGTCTGCAAGATATTAGCTCAGGCCCTTCTGGATTTTAGGATCTCCATTGAGATGTCAGGTGTGATTCTAATAGTCTACTTTTACATGTTACTTGGCCTTTTTTTTTCTTGCCACTTTTAATATTCTTTGTTCTGTAGGTTTAGTGTTTTGATTATTATGTGGTGAGGGGATTTTCTTTTCTGATCCAATCTATTTGGGATTCTGTAAGCTTCTTGTACCCTTATTAGCTGTATCGGCATAAATGAATGCAGACAGATTGTAATAATATATACAGCTTTAATGGGGAAATAGACTTACAGAACCACAGGTTCCCGCGGAGAACAGGAAAGCAGAAGGGGCGGTTGGGAGCACGCCCGCAATCTTTATAAGTAAAAAATATCCTGGGGGACCCCGACCTCTGCTAGCAAGGTGATTGGCTGGGTCTCTCCTACAATTAGCCATATTGTTTTTAGGGAAATTTTTCTTCTATTTTTTTTAAAGTATTCTTTGTGGTTTTGAGCAGGGTTTCTTCTCCTTCTATTTCTATTATTCTTATGTTTGGTCTTTTCATAGTGTTCCAGATTCCCTGGAATTTTTAGATTCAACATTTTCTTTGACTGGTGAATCTATTCCCTCTACTGTGGCTTCAAAGCTTGAGATTCTTTCTTCCCTCTCTTGTATTCTGTAGGTGATGTTTGCATCTGTAGTTCCTGTTCACTTACCCAGATTTTCCATTTCAGAATTCCCTCCGTTTGTGTTTTCTTTATTGCTTCAATTTCCATTTTCAGGTCTTAAAGCATTTCCTTCATCTGTTTGCTTGTTTTGTCTTGACTTTTTAGGGATTTGTTGATTTCTTCTAATTTTTTGTGCTTTTCTTAATTTCTTTAAGGGATTTTCCCCATACCCTCTTTAAGGACCTCTATCATCTTCATAAATTCATTTTTTAAGGTTGTTTTCTTGTGCTCCAGCTGTGCTGGATTGTTCAGATCTTGCTATCGTAGGCTCTCTGGGCTCTGGTGATGTCATGTTGCCCTTTCTGTTACTGTCTTCTTACACTGGCTTTCGAGCACCTGGATGTGGGATGGCTATAGGTCTAGGTGTCGATCCTATCTTTGTCTTCACTGGATGGGTGTTTTGTTCTTTGGCTTCTCTTTCCTCTTTGCTCTTCTGGCCTCTGGTAAAGCTGAAGTCATTTTCTGAAGTTGTAGACCAGGATATGGAGTCCTGGGGTAGGGGTGCAGTTTGGGATTGTTGGACAAGCTTAAAGGGTATAGTTGAAAGTGTGTTGCCTAGAGTTTCTAGGGCCACTCTGGCCTCTGGCAAAGCTGCCAGGCCTGTGGGTCCTAGTGTGGAGCCCAGGGGTGCAGTTTCCTATTTTAAAGATAGGATCTCCCTATAAAGCCGGCTGTCCTGGAATGTGCTACACAGGCCAGGCTGGCCTTGAACACACAGAGATCTACCTGCCTCTATAGTTTTGTGCCAGCACGCCGAGGGAGAAACACGTTTCCATGTTACTCCACAGACAGTAAGACTTGTTTGCTGTCTCTGCATGGCCTCACGGGAGCCTAACTTTTTTATTCCCCTTTCTGGTTCCACATTCGCAGTGATAAACAATGACCTCCAGCTCAGTCTCTCCAGCCTGGAACTTACTTGAAATGCCAAATTTTCACTTTTCAATTCCTTGTTCGCCAGAGCCAGACTTTTCCAATTAAAGTTCATTTATTCCCCCTCTGAAGCTTCACAGCTCCTGCCCCTTCTCAGTTCCAAGTGGGAGTAACTCGATTCCTCTCTGCTCTGTGTCTCTTCCACAGCGTTTGGCTTCTAACTTTCAGAAGTTTCACTGTGGTGGATTTGAAATGAATTTTTCAGGCTTATTCTGTTGGGGTTCACTGAGTTTATTAAGTATGTCTTATGTCTTTTACCAAATTCTGGAAGATTTCAGATACCATTGCTTCAGAGACGTTTTCCTTGCCACGTTAGAGTTTTGCTGTTGTCCCATGGAATTCTAAGACCTTGTTCATTTTTATCTTTTTTGTTTTCCAGACAGAGTATTTTCTATTTATCCTTTAGTCGGTGACTCTTCTAACTTTCAATCTGTGGTTACTGTATCTTTGTTCTAGAATCCACACATGGAACACCTTAGAGAGATTCTACTTGGCTGTATCTAAGGATATATATTTCGGGGATTGCTTTTTTAGTGAAGAACTGACTTAGCTAGAAACACTGATCTAATGATGGTCTTCGTCTGTTGTGGCTTTTGAGGCTTCTGTTTTTCCATTGGTCTCAGTGTTTGGAGCTGTTTGCTGGTGTGTGCATGTAAAAGCTCCTGGAAGGCCTATCACATAATTCTAGAACCTCTACCATGCGGTGCTGATGTCTGTTGTCTCTTCTCAGGCAAGCTGGTGTTTGTCAGGTTCTTTCTATGTGAAACCCTTGAATTGTTATGTGTTGGGGTTCCTGGTATTACTCAGGCCCAGGAAAACTGTTGGTATTTTGACTTTAATAGACACACTTCAGTTCAGATCAGAAGAGCCAGCAAACCTGTTGGCAGGTAGAGTTTGAAGATTAGTTTAATCTCCAGCACCTTTGTTTTGCTGCTTGAAGCTTTCCTGTTGGGACCGTAGCTCATTCTCAAAGAGTTTGGCAAGCTGAGTGGGATCAGGCCACAAATGTGCAGCCTGAGTCAGGAGGTTCATAAGACACTTGATGGGTTTACACTTACAGGATTTCGCTGAATCCTTGTCAGTACCTTCTCCCTATTAATCTTCAGAGTGATCTTGTATAGTTGGCGTGGACGGGAAAAGCACCCGTGAAGCTCACTTAAAAATCGAGACAGGACTGCACAATGCATCCCTTCCCCCAGACTTGTTCATCACCTTGCTATAGTCCTATGATTGTAGCTCTGTCCCCACGGTATATCGCATCTGGTCAGCTAGAAAACACAGCCATATTTAAAGCACCTAGAATTGGCTATGGCCAAAGAATGCTTGGATGACCAAGCTTGCTGTTTAAAACAACTTTAATTAATAAATTAGGAATTCTAATTGATAAATAATATAGAATATAAGACAAGATGGATAACACAAGCAGAGAAGTGGGAAGTCTAGGAAAAAAGTAAAAGAAAATTCTAGGACCAAGAACACTGTGACAGAAACAAAAGAAATGCCTGTCATGAGAGACTGGCAGAGTGGATATAGCTGAATAGAAACCCCTGAGTTTGAAGGTATCTCAATAGAAACCCCCAAGAGTCAAAAGCGCAGAGAAAAAGGATGGAAAAAGCCTAAATGCAGAATATCAAAAGACCTTGGGGCAACTAAAGAAGAGATAGCAAAAAGAAAAGAAAGGAAAAAGCAAGTGGTCCAAGCAATGATGACTGAGAACTATTTTATATTAATGTCGGAAGCCAAATTATAGACCCAGGAAGCGTGGAGAATCCACCAGGTAACATGAATGCCCTCCAAAACTACCAGACATAAATTACAGAAAAATTAAAGGTAAGAGGGAAATAAGATTGTATAAAATTAGAGAAGAGCATGTGGGATCTGTAGTGAACAGCATCCAATCCCTTTACAAACCATGCACACGGGCATGGCCAGGGCCACGCTGTGCCTCCTGGGCAGTTCTGAACACCGTCAATCTGACAACAGTTTAATTGTCACAAAGGTCAGCTCAGCCATATCAACAGTCACCTTAATGACAAACACAGACCGTAAGAGAGGATAAAAAGTAGGTCCTGCTATAGGTTGTCTATAAGAAACTTACTTTATATATTCATTTTAATTATGTATATGTACATGTGTCTGGGTGTGCGCACACACATGTGTGCCTGTGTGCCCATGAAAGCAAGGAGAGGGTGTCAGAGCCCTAGAGCTGAAGTCACAGGCAGTTGTGAGCCACCCAACGTGGGTACTGGGAACTCAGCTTGGGTCCTCTGCAAGGACTTAACCAGAAAGTGCTCTTCGGCCACAGAAACCCATTCTACAGACCTATAAAATAAAATGAAATGGTGGATAGACCACACCAAAGCTAGTAAAAAGCAGTGGCCACTGTACAAGTGTGAGCATCTTTAACTGAAACTCCAGCCTCTGCAGTTATCCAAAGTCAGAAACTCCCTGAGAGCTGGGAAGACACCCAACAGTTTCCAACTTGAGATTTTGGATTCAAAGAGATAATGCCCAATTACAGCTGAAGACCAGACCTTCCTCTCCTCAAAACTGACAGACAAAAGCCGGGAGTCAGCAAGGACCTCGCTGAACTCCAACAGGACATAACTGACCCGTCTAGAGATTTACAAGTAAGGCAATAAAGACATTAGCGAGCACAGGTGGCAAACGGGAACAAGGAGGTGCTTGTCCTGTCGGTAAGAATGACGCAGAAAACGGGAGTGCCTGTATTTCAGTGTAAGCGTCGGGGTGAGATGACAAGGTACGAAAGCTTGGTTTTGGAAATTGCTCCAATTAGGGTTAGCCCAAGCACTCTAAATTAGACAACACTAATTGCCTAATTTAGACAATACAGGTTTGATACAGCCACCTGCTCGCTTCCTTCTCTCCACAACCATATTTTGAGATCTTTTATTTTTCTGCATTTAATGATCAAGTTTCTTTGCCTCAAGATTTTCCAACTTTGCACAGCACGAACTTTAAAACACAGAAGGCTTAACTATCTGCTGAGGTTTGGGGGTGATGGAGAGTGATGGCCACTGGTCCTGCTGCATCCAGCAGATCCTACCAGTAGATGAAGGAGGCACACATCTGTGCCTCAGGGTTTATTTCTAGGAGATTTCGTTTGCAATGATATAGATTAGTGATAGTTTCGCAAGGCATGTCACACTGAACCTAATATAAATCAGTTGTTCTGAGTACAGATTCAAGCTGAATTTTTCGGTTTTCTGTATGGATGGCTTGGCTCCTAGAGTTTCCTCTCCCTACGTTGCTACTACACCTTGGGCGTGCGGCCACCAGGGGGCGGTCACTTGCTGCGGGCTGTTGCTAATAAAGGGAACAATGGTGATGTAATATAAGGTAAAGGCTTGTGGTCTTTTTAGATAAATTTAAAATAGCATTTTCTTTGAACAAACACATAGTTATTTTTTTCTAGGACTGTTAAAACTAATTGTACTTACAATATGGAATTCCCCCATTAAGAACCATGGACTTTTATTTTGTTTAAAAGATATAGGCTTCTATTCTCAGAGATCACCTTAATGTTTCATACCATGGATGGTTGCTTCATTGTTCCAAACAACCTTAGTAAAATTATATAACTTTGTGGCATGACTTGGTTTATTTTTATCTAAATTACTGTGTTTTCCTAGTTGCTAAACAGATCCCACAACTAATAAGTAATTATTTTCCAGATTATCTATTGGAAGTAGATAACACAATAAAATAACTCTGACTATTATTTTTCACACACTGGGCCCACCATGTGCAGGAATCTTTACACACATTTCTACCCCCACGGTCTTGCTATGACGGTGTTCTACGTGTTGAACAAATGGAGGATTGGAGATAAAAACTCTTTCCCAGGTCCGGTCACGGCTATAACAGTCGCTGGGACGCCAGAGCCTTTTGGTGCCGGGCACCTCTGGAACACAATCTGCCGAAAGACTACCATTTTTCAAAAACTCAGGTGATTTCCTTTTTTCCACATTTATAAATAATGTCACGGTGTTGAAAAAATTATATTTCGTCTGTTTTTCTCCTTTTAAATGTTCGTTTTTGCATGGCGTTAGTAGGACAACACATTTTTGGTAGGGTAATGAATGCCATGTTTTATGGTATGTAGTAACTCAGTCTTTTACACTCACATCCAAATCTCAGTCTGCTCTTTCTCTAGGCTCCCACTGAAGGAGGCTTCAGCAGCAAAGCTCTGCAGGACCAATGTTCATTCTGCATCAACATACTCCTAGCAGAAACCCTGCCATAGGCAGTGAGTTAGGGGCTGATGTGGGTTCCCCTGTGTGCTGTGATGTGTTCTATTGCCACTGGTTCATAGAGAGGCCGCGTCAATCTATGGCAGGGCAGAATATAGCCAGGCTGGAAGAGAGATATAGAGAGAGTAGGTGGAGACAAGGAGATGCCATGCAGCTGCAACAGTCTAAGCTGGTGGCCAAACAGTGTTGTAATTAATATAGTTTCTGTGTGATTATCTGGGTCTGAGCAGTCGGGAAATGAGTGAGCAGCCTCCGTGTACAAGGGGCATCACCCGCTGAGGAAGGGTAGGCACGAGCTGACGGGAGCTATGAGAAGGCAGGTTTCTGACCTGGTTCCACAGCCTTCTCACTGTGTAGACTTTCCAAAGCCGCAGTGGGTGATGAGGAAGGCCAGGCCTTGGGGTGTTCACACATAGATGGTTTGATCTTGAGGGAGTCCTTGGGTCAGTCTAGTACGCAGCTAGGGCTAAGACTAACTGTAAGACCAAATGCTTTTGCGGTTTTGGATGGTATAAGGTGCTTTTATTTTTATTTTTTCCCACCATAATATTTTTATTATTTGGGAATTTCCTCCAACGTACTTTGCTCACACTCACTTCCCAGTCCTCTCGGGTTCACCTGCCGCCTTGTGCTCTCCCCCAAGGCATAAAAAGGGAAAAGAAAAGAAAAGAAACACCAAGTGTGAGCTGTGTCGCCCCACGAACTCACTGGAGCACACTCATGCTCCCAGCAGCCAGTCCCTTAAAGAAACCGAGGTCGCCTGCCCACCTCCAACAGAAGCCATCAACTGTGAAGTGCTGAACTTCAGCGTTTTCGTCACAACTTTTAGGGACTCTCTTCAATAGCTTAATGCCTAGACGCTTTTTTTTCCCTTTTGGATGGGAAGAGGGAGAGGTTGGCACAGACACCTTCAATTCTTCCCTTTTCAGTTATGAGTCTGCAATCATGGATACAAACAAAGCTTCCCTGCCCATAACCATAGGTGGCAGCAGGGATCACAGTCACATGGCTTCAGGCAGAAGGCGGCGGACTTAGCTCACCCCAGGTCTCTATAAAGCCTTTACAAAGCCTCCCATTGGCAGTTCAATGGACTCTTCTTTCCTGGGCCTCTGCTACACACGAGTTCTGCTCTGCCCCTCTAAATTCCCACCTGTGATCTATGAATTTAATCCTCGGATTGGGAGAGAAGACCCCACGGGCTGCCGACTCACTGAAGTCCATGTGGCTGTGAACCCTGGTCCCCTGACTTCTGAGCTGAGCCCAGCTGAGACCCCAGAGGCTCAAGCACTCTGGAAGACACTCCCCCATTCCTGTATCACATTCCTATTGATGGGTTTGTTCCTGAGCTTCTACTTTGATGTCTTTACTGGACCAAGAACAGAAAATGTGTAAAAAGCCTACGTGGGCAGCAACAGGGATTAGAAGAACCAGTCCTGGAGAGCAGACAAAGACATCGCTGCATGTGCCCAGCTCGTGTTACCGCTCCCGGTGTCCATACCATGACTAACCATGGCCTTGCTTCCTCGGCTGACCAAGGCCTGTCAGAACACATCAGTTGGCCCAAGAGACACAGTGTACTTGCTGCCCAAATTTTTATTAATTGGTGGAAAACAGGGAAACCACGAAAGGCAAGCAGTGAAGAAAATACTGAAAAGCCTTTATCAGAGAAAGCTTTCTGAAAAATAATAACAAACTTGGTTACAAAATAAGTTCCCTACGTATGTATGGAACTACTTCATTATTTAATCTATATTTACCTCAGTTACTCAAATACGTCCCACATTTTCTTCCTAAAGTGTATATTTATCAAGAGATCATCAGTGATTACAAGCCCTAAACTGAAACTATAACACAGATTTAGTTTTAATTAATCAAATAATTTTATCAACCATAGCATCTATTAAAATCAAACCTGCTGTGAAACAGCAGTTGCTGGGCACGGCGGCACGGCTTTAGTTTAATTCAGTCTCCTGGGAGGCAGAGGCAGGGCCAGGTCTGGGGGGGGGGGGAGGTCAGCTAGGGCAGTAGCAACGGCAAACAGGAGACCAGCCACGTTAAAAGTGACTTGGTGCTGCTCTTCCCAGGCAGCGGTGATTCAGAAGTTCCTGAAGGCGCTGGGGTGCAGGGTGTTGGCAGTTTGGGCTTCTATTTAGGCACTGGATACAATGAGAGATTACTGTGCAGTACTGACAAATATCGTCTGTATACTTGGATGAATAGCTTTCTCTCATTGACTTTGTTTATTTTTATCTGTGGATGGAAATGCCCACTTATCCCCCTGGGAGTATTGAGTGCATTTATCTCTGGACCATGTAGTATCAGATGCACAAAGGCAGTAAAATGTGGAACCCATCACTCCTCCCTGGAATCCCTTTGGTAGAAAAATTAATTTTAATAGAAACAAGTGCGTTATTTCCCAAACTGTTGATATTGGAGGATACAGAGGGCCTGCCAGGGTAAAGTGTCATGTGCTTTGACTGTTCTCGTTCGCTGGAAGTCACCACACACCGTCCCTTCCCTGTGCTGGGGAGCCCAGTGAACAATGTGCCTGTCTACACCTAAAAGGCAAGAGCCACCCCCCATCTTTTCTTGGCAGGAATACTTGGAAATTTTAAACAATCTAAAAATCAGCTGATTTATATGCTTCGTACCCTTTCAGAAAATGTCACGGATTCCTATTTGCAACACTAATGAACAGTCACCAATTGTCTTAATTCGTTATTGTTTTCAGCTGAAAGAGCGAGTGCTTACAGAAGTAACTGGGCTTTCTTTTTATAGCTCTCTCTGGAGAGTCTGAAACGAGTTTAGGCTGAAAGACACACGGAAAAAGCCGCCTAACTTTTCTTCTCTCTGAATAGAATTCTCTTCATCAAACTGCCTCATTATCCATCCCTCAGCCGAAAAATACAAGCAACAAGGGGAGACCTCAAGACCCAGGGACGGCACAATTTTCCGGAGACCGCTCCAGCATTTGTCGTCTCTGGGCAGGACTGAATCACGTTTGCGCTGTCTGAATTCTACACACTGCTAAAAAACGCCAAAGCTCTGCTGCCTTAAATGGTAGCAGAGACTAGGAGGGCAGGTTTGGCTTTTCCCAGTACCCAGGCGCAGCACACAACTCAAAACTGCAGTCACACGCAGTCCCAGACATGGCAGGGCATGCTGAACCCCAGCAGGGACAGGAGAGACAGGGAACCGGTGCTCCCTTCTGCCGGGACCTCCTGCTTTGGTTCACTAACTGACTCCTCAATAAGAGAAAGAATCTTTGCAGCGTTTTCCTTAATAAGAGGGGACAAAGGTTGAATACATGGTTCTGCTCCTGGTGTGCTCAAGGGAAGAAGGAAAGGAGATGTGACCCTGGTGGCAGGCAACACGATGGGGTGCTGTCAGCAACCACAGCCAGAGAGAAAGGGGTAAGGACAGGTGAGCAGGAGAGGCAGCCAAGTCCTTGCTCTGTGTAGTGTGTCTTTTGAAAGCAGCTTCCAAAGCTCTGGAGTTCTTGACACCCAGAAAACACGGCAGGAATTTCTGTTACCGGAGTTACTTTCCAAGCACTTGTGTGATCTTTCAGTGCAGGGAGTCAAGGGGAAAGATAGCCGGGCTTGTAGTTGCTAGTTCAAACTCCGTGTACCCGAACACCTTCCCAACTTAACTGCTTATGTGGAAACAGCCAGCCGCCAATATGCGGGAACTCACCTAGTTAACCTGAACCACTGTGGGGCTCACACAGTCAGCCCGCAGCACCGTGGGGCTCACACAGTCAGCCTGCACCACCGTGGGGCTCACACAGTCAGCCCGCAGCACCGTGAGACTCACACAGTCAGCCTGCACCACCGTGGGGCTCACACAGTCAGCCTGCAGCACTGTGGGGCTCACACAGTCAGCCCGCACCACCGTGGGGCTCACACAGTCAGCCTGCACCACCGCGGGGCTCACACAGTCAGCCTGCAGCACTGTGGGGCTCACACAGTCAGCCTGCACCACTGTGGGACTCACACAGTCAGCCTGCAGCACCGCGGGGCTCACACAGTCAGCCTGCACCACCGTGGGGCTCACACAGTCAGCCTGCAGCACTGTGGGGCTCACACAGTCAGCCTGCACCACCGTGAGACTCACACCGTCAGCCTGCACCACCGTGAGACTCACACCGTCAGCCCGCAGCACTGTGGGACTCACACCGTCAGCCTGCACCATTGTCGGACTCACACAGTCAGCCCGCAGCACTGTGGGGCTCACACCGTCAGCCCGCACCACCGTGGGACTCACACAGTCAGCCCGCACCACCGTGGGACTCACACAGTCAGCCTGCACCACTGTGGGACTCACACAGTCAGCCTGCAGCACTGTGGGGCTCACACCGTCAGCCTGCACCACTGTGGGGCTCACACAGTCAGCCTGCACCACCGTGGGGCTCACACAGTCTGCCTGCAGCACCGTGGGACTCACACAGTCAGCCTGCACCACTGTGGGACTCACACAGTCAGCCTGCACCTTCCTGGGACTCACACAATCAGCTTGCAGCATCATGGGACTCACACAGTCAGCCTGCACCTTCCTGGGACTCACACAATCAGCTTGCAGCATCATGGGACTCACACAGTCAGCCTGCACCACTGTGTGACTCATAAAGTCATTCTGCAGCGCCGTGGGACTCACACAGTCAGCCTGCACCACCGTGGGACTCACACAGCCACCATGGGGCTCATACAGGCAGCCTGCTCCACTGTGGGACTCATACAGTCATTCTGCAGCGCCGTGGGACTCACACAGTCAGCCCGCACCACTGTGGGACTCACACCGTCAGCCCGCAGCACTGTGGGACTCACACCGTCAGCCCGCACCACTGTGGGACTCACACAGTCGGCCCGCAGCACCGTGAGACTCACACAGTCGGCCCGCAGCATCCCCGGCCGGGCCTTTTCAGGCCTGGTCTCACCTGTTCAGTCTGTACTGGTTGTGGTACTCCCTCTCTTGCGCCGCACTGTATTCGTTCTGGTACTTGAGCAGCTGCTCCCGCAGCTTGCAGACCTCAGTGGAGAAGGCGTTGGGGAAGTCGTCGGCTTGCTGCAGGCGGACGAGCTGCTGTTGGATCTGCTCCGTGAAGAGTTTGGCGTTCTCCAGCAGCTGCACCTCCGACTGCTGGGTGCTGGGTTAAAGGGAAGGACACCGACAGTGAGGAAGTGCCCACACATCCTCAGGACCCTTCCTGATTCCTGCGCGCTGGCTAGGGTGGGATCCAGTCACAGCTGGTCCCCATTCCTGCATTTTGTTCACCGAGAGCGAGGCTCGCCTTCTAGCCTGAGCTGCCCACCCTCCAGCAGGAAGACGGGTGTACACAGTCAACCACAGTGCTTGGTCATAAGGACTTCTATGGGCATAGTCTAGATCCAGAGAGTGGGGACAAGGGAGACAGCGTGTAATTCCAAAGGAGCAGGGCATTCCCCTGACCTTGAAGAAAGACCAGGACTCCCAAGGAAGAGGAAATTAAGAAGCAAGCAGGCCCCTCCGCTGCCCGAGCAACCCATTTTTCTTGGTGCCTTTAGTTTTCTAACCGTGACTGCACCAAGATCTTTCCCGCTTTACTGAACTAAGACATTAACCTTCCCTCTAATGGCCGCCACTGGGAGACCATGAAAATCCTCCTATAAAATTGCGGACATATTAATTAGTTTTAACGGTACCTTGATGCCTGGCTAGAACTAGGTTTGACCACCACAGAGAAGAGGATTCTCGGGTTGTATCCTGTGGCCCTGCCCCTGTTCAGTGAAGGGGCTGAGCATCTGCTACAAGCAGAACTGGATAGACAGAGAAGTTGTACTTGATATAGTCCCAAGAATATTCTAGAACCCATGCATGCTGCGAGCTTGTATTGGCTCCACATGTCTCCTAGACGTGACTGATCTGTCCCAGATACGCTGGCACTAGTGACCCCCCGCCCTGAAATCAGAGGCAGGCCTTTGCTATTTTCTGTTTTAAAGGCAAAACTCCCTGTGTGCTCCATCGGATTTCCTGACCGAGAGAAACCTCTGGGTTTCAGCTCATTTGCAGAGATGTCCCAGAACTGATCTCAGCAGAGGTGGCTGGCTCCCCCTCCTTTCCCAGGCTTTTCTGTGTCGTGTGTTGAGTGGCACCCGGCCACACAATTACTGGAACATGATACGTTCCAGGAACTATGGTAGGCGCCAGGGAACAAGCCGAGCAGGGCCGATGAGCACACCTCCAATTGCCAGGAGCGGAAATGGGAGTTTCTCCCTTACGCTCAGTGTTCTTGTATGTTAACAGACACCCCGCTATCTGGCGCCAACTGCCAGAGCTGGATCAGGCCGCCGTGAATCAGGCCGCCGTGCTCACACAGAAAGGAGGCAGCTCGGCAGTTAGCCCAAGTCGGAACATGAGTGGCGATTCACACAAATGCCCTTGATGGACAGTGTCAGTAGGAAAGAGTTCGGCTTCTGATCTAGTCTTTGTGGAAAACCCACGTCTGCCTGCCTGCAGCCTCAGCAGCGGGAGGATGGACGCGCTCCACTGGGCTCTCCCCGTGGGTCTGCGACAGAGTGGTGGACTTTGTAGTGGGTAGAGAAGGAAGTGTGGGGTCAGGAGGTGGGAAAGTCAGCAGGACGGAAGCAGCTCCGTCACAACACCGCACAGTTTTAGCCCCGCACTGGTATGAATAGATAAGGGGTCCTCAGAGAGCTTCAACTCCCAGGGGCAGACGCGCTCTCGGCAAAGCTGCTGACTCCTGTGGACATCTATTCTGCTGCCCTGGACTTAGCTGCAGAGTGGGTTGGGGTAGGAGGAAGGGGTGAGGAGTCGGGGTGGGCATCTTAGCAGGTCTAAGTCTAAGCTGTTGGAGAATCTGCTAGTCTGAACGAGAGTTTTCAATAGTTAGTCACCATGCATACAGTCCCTCTGCCAGAGACCTCCTCCTGCGTGCATGCCTGTCATCCGGTGCTCAAGAGCTATTTTCCGAGCGGGCAAATAGCCTTGTTTTGTCACTTCTTAGTGGCAGAGCTAAGACTGTTCTAAACACTCAGTCAGAAAATCCACAGGACCAGGCCCCGGCTGCCCGCAGCGCAGACCACGGACGACCCCACCCATCTGCGTTCTTCCATTTCATCCTCACCTCCCTGCTCACTTACAGTGTCTTCTGGGCAATTTCTAAACCCACTTCAACTCTGCCCATGTCTCAGACTCCACATTTAGAGGGAACAAGAGTGAAGACAAGTCCCGTTCGTCGTGAGTAAGAACAGAGGTGACAGAAGGTGCCTCTGTGCTGGCAAACAGCTTACCTCACCACCATGTCATGGAGCACCGTGTACTTGGCTTTCAACTCTGCCATTCTGGTCCCAGGAAGTTTTCCCATAGAATACAGCTAGTAAAAAGAACATAGGTTAGTGTTAGCCATCATTGCCCTTACGCCTGGGGAGGAGATAAAAGGGTCTCACTTGGTCTCGAGCCTCTCAGCTGAGCATTGGAATGGTTACATGTGCGGCATGGTAGCACTCAGAACGCTGCTGCGTATTCAGACGGAGTAGCCCTAGCCTGCCTCTCGCTATGCTCTTTCCTCTTGGACGAGTCTCTAAACCTCCCTAGGCTATAATTTCTTCATCCAGAAACTCAAGGAATTAAACGTCTTCTGGTTCTAAAAAGATTTTTCTAGGTTAAACATTTTGAGTTGTGTGGACTTCCAGAACAGTCGCTTGTAAGTTGAGAGATGACGGTCGTCTTCGGAACAAGGGCCACGCATCAGTCACTCCTTCTCAGAGATGCCCTGACGGCCGTGGGCTGCTCCACCCGAAACCAAAGCTTGGCGAAAGAGCCTCTCCAAGGTTTTAGTTAAAACGGTCAGGACTTAAACTTCTGCACTCCAGTTTAAAAAACAACCCAAGGTCACACCCCTTGCCTAACGTCTCTGAAGGCAAAGTTTACTATTTATATAATGAGGTATTATTTGTTTCTTTTTTCCTGCAAGCTGTTCTTAAATGTCTAAATATGCATGTATACAAATACATACAGTGCAATAAACAAGTATAAAAAATGGAAATGTGTTCTTTTGTGTTTTCATGTAGTGATCCCATTGAACTCTCTTGTTAAAGCCAACAGCATAACTTCTCTTACAATTTCTGCAAACACACAATAAGTCTCTTGAGTTTTACCTTCTCTCCTATGTCTGCAGATAGGTCCTTCCCTCCTCCTTCCCCCTCTTCCTCCCTCCCTCCCTCCCTCCCTCCCTTCCTTCTCTCCTTTCTTCTTCCTTCTTTCCTTCATTTCCTTTCCTTCTTCCTTTCTCTTTCTTTTGATGATTCTCTCGTACAAGCCAGTCTAACCGCACCTCCTTTCTCCACTCCTCCCATCACCACCCCCACATCTCCCATCTCCCCCAGATCCACTGCTCCTCCATTTCCTTTCAGACAAGAGCAGGCCTCCCAGTTATCAATTGAACATGGCATAACAAGATGCAATAAATCTGGGCACACACTCTTCCGTCAAGACTGGACAGAGCAACCCAGAGGAGGAAGAGGGTCCCAGGAGCACAGGAAGGAGTCAAAGTGTGCCCTGGCAAACTGAAAACACGGCTTATGTGATAACGTGAACAATGTTTACAGCGGCATCCATGGCAGTTCTAGAAGAAACAGTTTAGTGCCTGGGGAGATGTTTTAGCGGTTAAAAACACTGCTCTTGCAAGAGGACTCAGATTCAGATCCCAACACCTCCAGCACCACACACAATAAGCTGTAACCACAGTTCCTGGAAACCAAACATTCTTTTCTGGCCTCTGTCGGCATTGCACACTTGTGGTACACACATAAACATGCAGGCAAATACTCATACATATGAAATTTAAAAAGATTTCAAAAAACACTTAATCCATCAATTGACAAATGAATGGAAAAACAAAATGAACGTTTATACCGGGTTGCCACAGTCTACAATTTAAAGAGGAAAGGGTCCTGATACCTGTTCCAGGGAGGATGAGTCTGTACCCAGGAAAACCGTGAAAAGACCAGACACAAAGGCCACATTTTGCGTTTTTCCTGCACAGGCAAACCTTTTCAAATAAAACAGGTTTAGTAGCTGTGTAGATACCGCAGCCAAGAGGAGCAGTGTAAGAAGAAAGAGGTACAACTTTCTTTTTTGTATCGTGGAAATATTCTAAAATTAGAACATGTTGATAACCCAACCGATGTATATACTAAAATTCACTGGAGTACTTTTTATGCTCTGTGTATTCTGACTCGATAAAACAGAAATACAAGTATAAATTCAAGATTTCCAATACGAAAGGAAGATTTGCAACTGGAAAAAGCCAAGAAATTAGTACAGTTTAATTAAAAATCAAGTATAAATTCATTACTATTATTTTTTAAATACCAATTTTGTCCATTAGCAGGGTCTACTTTCAATGCCACATTAGTAACAAGTACTTCCTAACATCCATAACGCACTCCCTAATGTTATTTCCTGCTAAAAGAAGCCAGTAAATGTCAAGAAAATGTTCAATGTTCAATTTCAGACCTGGTGTGTGTGTGTGTGTGTGTGTGTGTGTGTGTGTGTGTGTGTGTTGGGGAGTTGGGGGGAGGAACACACAAAGTGAAGTCAGGACATCTTAACCAGAAAGTAAGTTCTTCATGCTGTACAGGATCTGATTTTACATTTGAGGGTGTGATAGAGACCCAGAAGATCCAAACCGAGATGCTGAAATATTCTCTGGGCTGTAAGTATATACCACTTTCTATTTTTGTCTCTGTTTTCCCATATTTATTCTCTGTATGTCTGTCTGTCTGTACCTTCTCTCCCCTTCCTCCCTTCTTTCTTTTCTTTCTTGCAATGCACAAGTATATTTTTAATAATTAAAAGCTATTAAAATACGTTAGCTGTGATTGCTGTAAGCAGTGGTGATGGAGGAAGGTCATTGGCTAATAAAGGAACTGCCTTGGCCCATTTTATTGGTTAGAGGATAGGTGGGAGGAGTAAACATAACAGAACGCTGGGAGGAAGAGGAAGTGAGCTCAGAGTCTCGACAGCTCTCCTCTCTGGAGCAGACGCCTGAGAGAGACGCCATGCCCCGCTCCCGGGATGAAGCTCCGACCCAGGATGGACATAGGCTAGAATCTTCCTGGTAAGCGCACCTTGGGGTGCCATACACAGATGATTAGAAATGGGCTAAATTAATATGTGAGAATTAGCCTAGAAGAGAATGGGCCAAGCAGTGTTTAAATGAATACAGTTTGTGTGTTGTTATTTCGGGCATAAGCTAGCCGAGCAGGCAGCCAGGGTGCTGGGGACGCAGCCCCGCCGCCCTTATTACTACAATTGGCGCCCAGACGTGTGGACAACTAAATCCACTTAAAAAACCTGAGAAGGCTTAAAAATAAGGGAGAGAGAGTTTAACACAGATTTTTGCTGTTTGTTGGTGGCGTGCTGTAGAGAGATTTCCTGATTCGGCAACAGTAGCAGAAAAAACGCTGTGTCATTTTAAAGCGCGACTTCCTGGGGCTGTGCGGCCATTGCGATCTCTGTCTGGCTCCTGCAGGAGACAGAGCTTTTGAATAGAGCATTTGGAGTAAAGTGCTACGATTTGTTTGATGGCAACTAGACTCGCTGTGTTCTCGGGTCTGCTCTGCTTGTTAGAGGCAAGCATGCGCTTTCTTCTAAGAGAAGCTTCCTGACTCAGCTTTAGCTGCAAAGCCTGCAGCTCATTAAGAGGTCCTGCCACGAAACACTTAAACGGTGTTGACGAAAAGCTGAACGCATGCTTTTCGGTTTTCAGCTGTAGCAGGAAAAAAGCTGCGCCGTTTAAAAATGCCGGCTTTCTGGGCCATCCTGCCAGGGCAAACTCTGACTGTTTGAGGCAGGAGGGCCGGCTACCGAGAGAGGACTTGAGTGTTGTCTGTTGTAGCTCACTTGCTGGCAGGGACCTTGAAATGCCATACAGTTGTTGCAGTAAACATGGCTACAGCCTGTATATCCGCCATGAGGCTGGAAAGCTAAGGAATGGACTGGATCTAGCTGGCAAAGCCACGCCTTTAGTCCTACTGAGATTGCTTGGTAAATTAAAGATTCATGTGGTCAGAAAAAGAGAGATATACAGTAAAGAGAGATTCAAAGACAGAGAAAATTTCTGAATGGTTTAAAGTGTGTTAAAAATATATGCAGACTAAAAGTTGAAGTTTTTAAAGTAAAAAACAAAAAAAAAGGAAGAGAGTTGTTGTGTGTGGTAGCACACGCCTTTAATCCCAGTGCCTAGAAGGCAGAGGCAAACAGATCTCTGTGAGTTCAAGGTGTAGTAGCTTACACCTTTAATCCCGAATGCCTGGGAGGCAGAGACAGGCGGACCTCTGAGAGTTCAAAGACAGCCTGGTCTACAGAGTTACTTCAGGTCAAAGATACAGAGAACCTGTCTCAAAAAGCAAAGAGTTAAAAGTAAAAATAAACAAAATAGAGGTTAAAACAAAGCTGCACAAAGATGGAAAATACACAGAGAATTTTGATACTGTATGCTATTATGCTCTCTTTGAATTGTTTAAATGCTGAGGAAGGAGAAACAGATGCTAAAAGATATTTGTTTATAAATGCTGCTGAACTAATCCAACATAGATATTTCGAATTTGGATCTAAGGATATGATACTTTGGAAAAGAGATTCTTCTTTTGTTTTCACAGAGGATCAGACCTTGTGGATTGCATTTATCCCGATTTGGTATGATGGACCACGCTCTCCTGAAGGGTTGTTGTGAACACCTTCAGAAAATTGCTTTGCTCAACTGCCAACTGAGATGAAACTAGCACACAGGTTATACCATGAAAGGCCTAATTAATGACGCCCCCATTCAGCAGGAAGCAGTTTGGAGAGAAAAAACTGCGCCCATGTTCCCAAATATGGTTTATAAATGTTCTTTTACATTTTAAGGGGGATATGATATAGATATGAATAATTTACATTAGTATAGATTTTGCTTTATTGATAGAGATTTAAGGTCAATTTTGTTATATGTATAAGTGTTTCTGATTTTGATTAAGGTATTGTGATTGTGTAGTTCATTTAAATATGTACTGTATAATTAAGAAATATAGGTTGTTAATGGATAATCATCGATAATAGTAAAGCTTGTAGTCATGTTAGTTAGATTTTCTAGATATATAGAGATATATTTTAGATAGACATTCTTCATGTCTTTCAAAGATTACAGAATAGGACATTTAATGTTTTAATAACTGAGGACTTTTCATGACAATGAGACACTCTGCTCCTGGCAGCACCAATCTACTTCAAAAGGAAGATGGGCATCGAAGAGGCACCTTATGGAGTTTGATAGCCATTTGGGCAAGAAACTGCTCTTGCCTGGACTATTGCATAAACTGGACACAGAGAACCCACAGAGAGAGGACTACTGAACTTGCTTAAGGTGAGATGATCTTTCGGGGTTCCTGATTCATGAAAGAGTCTGCGAGACATTCTGCAGGACACAACAGATAGTGACTGAACTGACTTTGAATTTTCCTGCTTTATGGAAATGTCTGCTGGATAGCATGGGCCTGAAGGCTGAAGATGGATGCCCCAACGGTACAGAGGAACTTTGGGTGACTGTCCAGGCAGCGAGATGTCTCTGTCATTTCTAGAGTTTTAAAAGTTGCTTTTTTCTTGTTTGCTTAGGTAGTATTGTATCTTTCTGGAGTCTTTGATGGAGTTAAGAATAGTTAGTTATAGTTATAGTTTTCCTTAGTTATGATAAAGATTATTGTAACTTTTACTTGATAACTGTTTCGTTATATGTAATTTTGCTATGTTAAAGTTAAAGCCTTTTTTTTTTAAACCGAAAAAGGGGAAATGATGGAGGAAGGTCATTGGCTAATAAAGGAATTGCCTTGGCCCATTTTATTGGTTAGAGGATAGGTGGGAGGAGTAAACAGAACAGAACGCTGGGAGGAAGAGGAAGTGAGCTCAGAGTCTCGACAGCTCTCCTCTCTGGAGCAGACGCCTGAGAGAGACGCCATGCCCCGCTCCCGGGATGAAGCTCCGACCCAGGATGGACATAGGCTAGAATCTTCCTGGTAAGCGCACCTTGGGGTGCCATACACAGATGATTAGAAATGGGCTAAATTAATATGTGAGAATTAGCCTAGAAGAGAATGGGCCAAGCAGTGTTTAAATGAATACAGTTTGTGTGTTGTTATTTCGGGCATAAGCTAGCCGAGCAAGCAGCCAGGGTGCTGGGGACGCAGCCCCGCCGCCCTTATTACTACACAGTGGGACTCAGAATTTCAAACAGGAGCATGGTGGGTCAGATCTGAGAGGAGACAGCTGGGTTATAGCTCGGTGTCTGCTCTGAGCACAGTGCCACCCTCGGCAGCAAACTCTTGGAAGCCTAGCAGCGGGTGGGCCACGGCTGCGCATTGGCAGGCTTATGGCCACAGACAAAGCAAGAAGGCTAGCGAGGTCCATGTCTTAGCCACCTCTGTCTCTCCCATGGCCCTTGGTACCTTGAGAATTCAAGAAAGCTCAGTGGACAAAACATCTCACTTGTCTTTGTAGTTTCTACATAAATCAAAAGTCAAGTCACAGGAGTCCTGGGAGGCATAAACGTTCTTCATCTCCACTACTGAAAACAAATCTCTCATAAAAGAGAACAACTCAGCGTGAAAAATGTATTTGCTTCCTTCAAATTAAGATGCCAGGGCTGAGAAGATGGCTCAGTCACTAAGTTTCTAGGCACACAGGCTGAGAAGACGACTCACCTAGTAAGGTTCTAGGCACACAGGCTGAGAAGACGGCTCACCTAGTAAGGTTCTAGGCTCACAGGCTGAGAAGACAGCTCACCTAGTAAGGTTCTAGGCTCACAGGCTGAGAAGACGGCTCACTCACTAAGGTTCTAGGCTCACAGGCTGAGAAGACGGCTCACCTAGTAAGGTCCTAGGCACACAGGCTGAGAAGACGGCTCACCTAGTAAGGTTCTAGGCACACAGGCTGAGAAGACGGCTCACCTAGTAAGGTTCTAGGCTCACAGGCTGAGAAGACAGCTCACCTAGTAAGGTTCTAGGCACATATGTATGAAGACTTGAGTTTGGACCCCGTTTCCATGTGAAAATCACATGGCAGCACCTGCAGTCCCAGAGCTGAGGAGGCTGAGACACACAGAACCTTGGAGCTCTCTGGCTAACCGGGGTAGCCAGACCAGCAAGCTCCAGGATCAGGCAAGACCGCGTCTCAAAAGATAAAGAGGAGGGTGATTGATTAAGACAAATGATAACAATGTGTGATCTCCACATGCATATGTGCACATACACACACATACGCGCACACACATGCACACACACATACACGTGCACACACATACGCACACGCACACATACACATGCATACACACACGCATGCACACACATATGCATACACATGTGCACATACGTGTACACACAGTAAATAGTTCACAATCTGGAAGCTTACACTTGGCAAAGCCTCCTTCTCTATGGAGCTGCAGACTGTTTCTTTTGAGGGGCTCCCTCCATGGCTGGGAACTTTGGGCTCAGTTCTTGCGGATAAAAAATGGTTTATTCATCCACAGCATCAGATGCGGAAAAAAAATAGCTGTATTTTCACACTGCACAGCACAAGTGGGCCCAAGACCCAAGTGTGTCACGTCTTAGAAATGCAGAATCAAGCAGCACAGCAGGAAGGACAATGCGAAGCTGCTGGAGAGTGTGCACACGAAAGGTTAGAGAGAAGGTCACAGTTCACAACTGTGACTGCACAGTAGGGACCGTGTGAGCCGCCTCGCCGGGGACTGGGACTCGAAGGGAACATTTACTCTGCCGCTGAAAGTTTAACGAGAGTTCATGACTCATGGCTGACACGGACTAATATGGAAAAAATTCAAGACATTAGAGCATTCTGAGCAAAGAAACGGCTCGGTCAGATCTGGTACCAAGCGGCCCCATCTGGAAGGGGTCAGCACGAGGAAACAATGAGGGTTTGTGTGGGTGTGTCCAAGGTGTTCTGGCCTTGCCGACAGTCGCTGGCTTCCTGCAGAAGTGTCTAGCATGCTTCTGATGTCACCCGAGCTCGAAAGTGTCCCTGCATCTCCTCTGCATCTCTTGCTCGTCTCCGGCTCACTGCAGTGATTTCCAAACGCACCCACGTTCTCAGTCACACTGCTTCACCCACCTTTGGCCCACATTTCAGCTAGACATTTGTTAGCTCAGCCTTCCGTTCCCCACCTGCCTGAGCTTGTCTTCTGCATCGACAGGTTTATCACCAGTACCACGTCTCACTGGTTTCCCCTACATCTTCAAAGTGACACATTTTTTCCTTGGCCAAGTCCAATCTATCTCCCTGTGCTGTTGCGTGCTTCCCAGGTCTTCCTGGGCATGAAGCCATCAGCCAGGGCATCTGCCTCTCCTTAGCAACCTCCGCTTTCCCTTCATGTTGGCTCAGCTTTCACACACACACACACACACACACACACACACACACACGGGCCTTGGCTTGAACTCTAGGTCAGCTGCTTTTAAACTATGCAATGTGGAATGGTATTCAGTCGGTCCACAACTCACTTTGTCCAGTGTAAAAGACAGGGAAACGTAGTCCTTGTGTCCTTGTCAACTTGACACACACCTAGAGGTACCTGGGAAGCAAAAACCTCGACTGAAGAATCTTCCAGAATCAGACTGACTTGTAGTAACTGATATAGAAGGCATCGCCCACAGTGGGTGGTGCAAATCCCTATGCAGGTGGGCCTGCAGTATAAGAAAGATAGCTGAACGAACCCGTAAGCAATTCTCCATGGGTTGTGCTTCTTTTTCTGCCTCCAGGTTCCCACCTTAAATTCTTGCTCTGGCTTCCCTTCATGGTGAAGTGTAGCTTATAATGTGATCTGAACCCTTCCTGCCCCCAAGGTGCTCATGGTCACGATGGTTATCACAGCCTCAGAAAGCAAACTGGAATCGTTCCGACCTTATCAGATGGTAAGGCCAAGACTGAATGGATCGAGATACCACGTACTATTTAGTATTACCGTTCACAGGTCAATGCTTGATCAATGGTGATGGTCATTGTCCTCAACCCACAAATCTGTTCCTGTCCTCACACAGAAGCAAACAAGAGCAAACACCACAGATGTCCCGCTCCCACGTAATAAACCTTCTTCCGTTTTTATCTCTCTGCTCTCTCTCTAGTCTCTCACCTTCTACACACTGGACATACCACCTGTTCAGCATATCAGTCCCCTGACCGGGACTGCTCACTCTTCTGGCTGTTAAAGATCTTTCCTTCTTTACTTTTCGGTGGTTGGATTGGGGCAGCACTTACTATAATCTCCTGTTCACTCACCTCCTCCTCTCTGTCTTATTTGCTAATCCTATTCAGTGACTTCTTCATTCAGAGACTGGAGCTTTGTCTTTACAAATTTGACTGGGAATTTTAAAAACTGTTACTTCCCTTGTTACACCTAGACTTTCTTCTACCTTTGCCCCAATAAATAAAATATTTTATAATAGCAGTTCTAAAATCCTTAGCTATTACTCCTACTTCTGTGTCTCTTCCATTGGTTGCTTTATCTTGTGATCCTTAAAATTTCCTCGCGTTTTGAATGTCTAGAAATTTTTTTGGGGGGTAGACAGACTTTCATTTTTATTTTGAGAATTTCATATATAAACACAACGAATTTTGGCCATATCTGCCCCTCCCTGCCTCACCAACCCCCCTACATCTCCCCACATACCTTTCTCAAATTCATACACCCTTCATACATAATTATTGAGTCCAATTAGTGCTGCCAATATGTACATGGATATAGGGCTGGCCAATGGGGCATGGCCATGGCCAATGGTCGGGGGCTTGTCCTTGACAAAGACTGAGGAACCCTTCCTCAGCAGCCATCGACTACCTGGAGCACCTCAGCTGGGAATGGGACCTCGTGAGCCTCTCCCACCCTGCTGGAATGTCCTCTGGTGTGGTCTTGTGCTGGCAGTCATTTTGTCGAGAGCTCACGGTGCAACAGCCCTGTCATGTCTAGAAGATACTATCTCACTGTCTAGAAGATACTGTCTCACTGTCTAGAAGATACTGTCTAGAAGATACTATCTCATTGTCTAGAAGATACTATCTCACTGTCTAGAAGATACTGTCTAGAAGATACTATCTCACTGTCTAGAAGATACTATCTCACTGTCTAGAAGATACTATCTCACTGTCTAGAAGATACTATCTCACTGTCTAGAAGATACTATCTCACTGTCTAGAAGATACTGTCTAGAAGATACTATCTCACTGTCTAGAAGATACTGTCTAGAAGATACTATCTCACTGTCTAGAAGATACTGTCTAGAAGATACTATCTCACTGTCTAGAAGATACTGTCTAGAAGATACTATCTCATTGTCTAGAAGATACTATCTCACTGTCTAGAAGATACTATCTCACTGTCTAGAAGATACTGTCTCACTGTCTAGAAGATACTGTCTAGAAGATACTATCTCACTATCTAGAAGATACTGTCTAGAAGATACTATCTCACTGTCTAGAAGATACTGTCTAGAAGATACTATCTCACTGTCTAGAAGATACTGTCTAGAAGATACTATCTCACTGTCTAGAAGATACTGCCTAGAAGATACTATCTCACTGTCTAGAAGATACTGTCTAGAAGATACTATCTCACTGTCTAGAAGATACTGTCTCACTGTCTAGAAGATACTGTCTAGAAGATACTGTCTCACTGTCTAGAAGATACTGTCTAGAAGATACTATCTCACTGCAATCCTCCCAGTCTTCTGGCTCTTATAGTCTTTCCACCCCCGGTTCCTGGATGTTCCCTGAGCCTTATGTTAATCTTCTTTCCTTCAGGGGTCCTCACTTTAAAAGTCGGTGCTCCTGGTTAACAAGACAAAACAGCAGCTCACTTTGTTTTTGATTTTCACCCACCCCACATCAGAGGACTGATCTCCAAAATATATGAAGAACTCAAGAAATTGGTCATCAAAAGAACAAATAATCCAATAAAAAAGAGGAGTACAGTCCTAAACAGAGATCTCTCAACTGAGGAATCTAAAATGGCTGAGAGACACTTAAGGAAATGCTCAACATCCTTAGTCAACAGAGAAATGCAAATCAAAACAACTCTGAGATTCCATCTTACACCTGTAAGAATGGCCAAGATCAAAAACACTGATGACAACTTATGCTGGAGAGGATATGGAGTAAAGGGAACACTTCTGCATTGCTGGTGGGAATGTAAGCCAGTACAGCCCCTTTGGACATCAGTGTGGTGATTTCTCAGAAAATTAGGAAACAACCTTCCTCAAGACCCAGCAATACCACTTTTGGGTATATATTTAAAGGATGCTCAATCATGCCACAAGGACATGTGTTCAACTATGTTGACAGCAGCATTGTTTGTCATAGCCAGAACCTGGAAACAACCTAAATGCCCCTCAACTGAAGAATGGATAAAAAAAAATGTAGTACATTTACATAATGGGGTACTATACAGTGGAAAAAAATAACATCTTGAAATTTGCAGGAAAATGGATGGATCTAGAAAACATCATATTGAGTGAGGTAACCCAGACCCAAAAAGACAAAGATTATATGTACTCACTCATAAGTGGTTTTTAGACATAAAGCAAAGAAAAACCAGCATATTATAGGCCAGAACTCCATAGAACCTAGAAAACAATGAGGACCCTAAGTGAGATATACATGGATCTCATCTACATGGGAAGTAGAAAAAGACAAGATCTCCTGAGTAAATTGGGATCATGGGGTCCATGGGAGAGGGTAGAAGGGGGAGGAAGGAAGGGGAGCAGAGAATAATATGTAGCTCAATAAAAACAAAAAAAGATTGGTGTTCTTCAGGATTTGACCCTCACTCTATAGAAAACTATGACATCTGGTATTATGGACACTTATTCTGCAGATTAGGTTGAATTAGGTTCTTTTAAACAGCTTTACAGACAATCTACAGTGTGCCATGCACAAATCTCATCACTTCTCACTGAAATATTAGCAATAACCAACTTTCCTGGCTTTATCTACCTTGGGTCTGTTCTATAAACTGCCAGTCAACATAGTTCTAATCCTATTTTAATTGACTTCAGGACTCAGCCCAGTTCTACCACTTGGTGTCCTGTGTTGGGAGCTGTGAACACCCCCCCTTCCTGAATTTCTTGTAAACAACTTGTTTTCCTCTGATCTGAGACAGCTTGCAGCTGCTCTGAGCACGAGACCCTCAGGAGTTCCTGATGGCAGTGGAGTGGTTTCTGGTGCATTTGGCTGGGGCGTGGCTATCAGTTAAGGATCCCTATATAAGCTGCCCCTGGACACAATAAGGGGGCATTCCTGTTTCAAGGATGACCTGTATCTCTGTGTGTGGTTGTGTGTTTCCATCTCCAGCCCCTTGCCCAGTTCACGAACTGTATGGCAGCGCATAGAGCACAGACAGGCGTGATGCACTACAGTCCTGGGCTTTCATTTCCCAACAGCTGCCATGCTGTGGGACAATGCTCTTGTACACTGTAAAGATTCGTCAATCCCATTAGTTTAATAACACGCTGATTGGCCAGTAGCTAGACTAGGAGAATTCTGGGAAGCAAAAAGGCAGAGATGCAGTCATCATCTAGAAGCAGAAGAAGCAAGATGAGGATGCCTTAATGAGAAAAGGTACCAAGCCACAAGGCTAAACATAGATAAGACCTATGGGTTAATTTAAGTTGTAAGAGCTAGTTAGTAATAAGCCTGAGCAACAGGCCAACCAGTTTATAATTAGTATAAGCCTCTGTGTGTTTCTTTGGGACTGAATGGCTGTGGGACCAGGTGGTACAGAAACTTCTGTCTACACAGCCGTTCCTTTAAACCTCCCTCCTGCATCTCTAATGTAGATTAATGTTCCCACCAAGATGTCTATGCCTTAAATCCTGCAACAGGCATGTTTGTTACTTTCCAGAGCCAAGCCATTCTGCAGATGGAGTAAGACCATGGACCCTGAGGGAGAGGGGTACTGAGGATTATCCAAGGGCACCCAATTTCCTCGCCAGAGTCTTCAGAAGCAGATAATCTTTCCTGGCCAGGTTAGAAAGATGGAAAGAAGAGGGAAGGAACGTTTGGAATGTAGGCTGGCCTTTACCCCATTGCTGCTGATTTTGAACATGGAGGAAGGTGGTCAGGAGCCAAATAGTAGGAATGGCCAGACGCTCCCCTAAGTATCCCTTAAAGAGCACAGCCTGAGAAACTATCCAATTCTGAAAACAGTGGCACAATGTGGATTTATGACCTTCAGGGTTCCATGATGGTGAATGTATGGTGATCTGTTAGGACAGTAAGAAAATCAGTACAGTTCCCAAGCGGCTGGATTCTCTCATCTGTGACTTCTCTATTCTACTCTCAGAGCACTTAAAATATCCCAGGAGCCAAGGCAAGGCACACGCCCACTTGGAAGGTGGAGACAGAAAGACCAGGAGTTTAAGGCCAACCGAGTCTGCATGAGACCCTGTCTCAGGAAACCAGCCGCTAAAAACGTAAATAAATCAATCTCAGCAGTCACAGTCTGTGGTGACTTTGAGGTAAAACTTCCAGGCAAAATTACTTCTTTCTTTCCACTGTTCCCATACATTCAGGCACACCTGTGATTGTACACATCAGCCACAGTGATCGACACCATGGCAATCACGTCTCAGACTGCGCATGTCTCATTAATTTTGATTAAACTATTGCTGACTTAAGTTTTTCTTAAAACAGCAATGTACTTGGGAGACCTTGGTTCTTCCATTTGCTTCTACTCCATTTTCCCTGTTGCAGAAGGCAAATGTAGGGAGACACAGAGGTACGTAATTTGCCCTGAAACGGGATGAGGAAGCGCAGAGATGTCCTGGACGAAACTGGCTGGCTTGCCCAGGCTTCTCTTTTCCCCTTTCTGTGGCTGGCAAGGCTCTCAGAAGGAGAGCTGGACTGTATTCACCCAGATGTCTAGTCGCTCCTTTGGTGGCCTGCCACAGGAATGTGAGGGGGAGAGCATAAGACACAAACAGGACCTCCCAGGCGTTAAGGTATCAAACACAATGGACATCGGATAGTTTAGGTGTCTAGCTATATGCATGGTCTCACAGTTAAATGGAAAACATGTAAAGATAAACACACAGCAAAAAATTAAACGCATATCTAAGCTTACATGTGCCAATGAGTGCCGTGTCCTTTAAGTGCTGGTGACTGTCTGGTGAAACCGTAATTATTTGGGATTCTAATAATTCCACTGGATCGGACTGGACAAGTCATGTATTTTTATTAAATTTATTTCCAGGTATTCTAATCTATTGTGAATGGAAATTTCTTCTGAGTTTCACTTGTGGATAGTTATTGCTAGTGTATAGAAGCTCTTTAAAAGACCCACACGCCTCCCAGGATCCTGGGGAGGGGGGCAGTGTTGGCGGCAGCAGGAACAGCGGCCTTGAGAAGCAGAAAATGAGACAACCCAGATGCTTCTGGAAAACCTTCATGGCCTGAACCAATGACTACCAGCGAAGAACTCAAAAGGTCGCACATCTCCAAAAACAACCACGCCGGGTCAGAATACGAGAAGTCAAGTCGGGAGACAGAGTTAGATTAAAAACAAGACCACGGAAGAGCAGGGTGGGTGCAGGCGACAGCAAAGGCGTCCCCGGAGGAATTCTGTTTACAAGACTCTGACCCCTCTGCTCTGAGTCCTGTGCACACTGAGGCCTCCCCTCTGCACCTGCAAAGGCCTTGAGGGATGTGGGCAGCAAAACCTTGCAAGGGAGCTGCTGTCTTGGTTGACAGAACGCTGCTCACCAAAGGACGGACACACACGTGACGATGTGCACAGCTGGCTGTTCGCTCGCTTCCCTGTTCTCGGATGAAAGCCCCTGCCCAGACTCTGTACTTGGGGACTATCCTGTAAACCCGAAGGAGCCCAGAGGAAAACAGACTATCTCTGCAGGAGGTTAACCTGGGCGCCTCCTCTCTCAGCTGCCTGTCAATCAGCTCTAGATTGGGAGGGCTCAGGGGAGAGGGGAGTGTGGAGGGGCTTTACATCACAGAGGAGATCCAGGTCTTCTGCTGCCCACCTTCATGTCGGGGCGGGGGAGAGGGAGATGGTTTTGCCCAGATTCACCCACAGCAATGAGTTTGGCCTGGAAGGCAATTTGGAGCACCCGCACTTCCCCTCCCGGAAGGCGGATTGGGATGGACAATGGTGTCTTTAAGGGCTAACTACAGGCACGCTCTTTAAAAAGAACAAAACCCTCCGCTAGGCATAGGCATGCTCTTTATAAAGAACAAAACCCTCAAAGTTGCAGCTTCGTCTTCGGCACTGACACCGTAAAATGGAACCCGGGAAGGGACTGTGGGGACACGCGAGTCCAGTTCTTGCTGGAGCTGGTAAGGGGTTTTACATCCTGGCGCCATTTGGACAAACAGTTTGTTTTAATTAAATTTATTCTCAAATATCTTGTTCATTTTGGATCTCCTGTGAATGCAATTTTCCCCCTCAATTTCAGCTTTTGTTAGCTTGTGCTGCATAGAAGCTGTTCATTTTTGGTCACTATATTTGCTGCCTAAGCAGGGGCCTAAACTCATGAACCCAGGATGAGGTTTTTCATGGGTACTACAGATGTTCAGGTCAGAACAGATTTGGCGCTTTCGTGTATTTGGTATGTGCTGAGTTTTAGAACACTGCCTGACACTAAATGTTCCGGAAATGTTCACATACATTCTCAGCGAGAGCTCTTAGCCCATGCGCTGAATCCGTGCTAACCGGAGGGGAAGCTCTGTGAAGGCCGGGATCGTGTGCCGTCTCGGACCCACAGCGCATGCTCAGCACATGTCCTCAGAGTCTGTTGGAATGCTCAGGGGTTGTGGGATGGCTGGGGTGGGGGGGTGTCAAGCAGACCTGACGGAAGTCATGATGTGTGGCTTTCTCTTTCCACATGTACGAGCCAAGATGAGCATAGAGGATGTGTGCGCATGTGCATGTGTGCGTGCGTGTGTGCATGCGTGTGTGGGTGAGTGTATGTTTGTATGCAAAGGAAAAAGGCTATTAACTTGTTATCAATTATGAATTATCTGATTGTATGTAGAATACACATATCTCAGAATGGAAGAGCCTTTGAATACAAACTTAGCAAGCATTTTATCCTGACAGCTTGCCACCCAGGCAAGTCCTCAACTCAACATGACCCAGGACATATGGCTAAGAGTTATTAAAACAAACAACTTCTATAAACCAGTGAACCAAACAAATAAATCACACAATGCAATAACTGAATGTTTGTATTTAAAAAAAAAACAACTCTTGGGATGGGGGTACCAGGCAAAATAAAAATAAATCTTTACCAACTCAATGGATGTTATAAAGTATTACATTTAAGAAGTCAAAAACTTTTATACTATACTAACATGAACCAGTTAGCTGCCTTATAAATTTCTTTAAAAGCCACAGTTAACTTGTGACCGAAAGTGACTATAATTCCTGGCAATTTCATAACAGATTACCCTGGAATGTCCCTGGAAAAGGGTGGATATTAAAAAATTAACACAGTTTTCCAAGAAATTCAGTTTTTATGATCAAGACTTAGTTCTTTAGCTTGTCTTAGCTTTTGAAAAAGCAGAGAAAGTCATATCATATCACCAAAATAGCCATAATTGTCCTCATTTAATGCCAATTTTCAGAAACAACGCAATAAAAATAAATAGGTTCTAGTGAACACTTAGCCAAAGACATCTGTTTCTAGTTCACTAAGTTGACTATTACAAAAATTTTGATGTGTTTTCTGGCACAAATAAATAGCCTCACTTAAGGAAGTAACATATTCCTAGTTATTACAAACTGGTTTTAAGTTTAAGGATAAGTTACCTAATTATATAAATGTCCATATCAGAAACAGAAAGTAGAACAGCATCTATGGCTTTCAAAATATTTAAGGTAAACCTTAATCCACGTCACAGTGGTATGATTTGTACCAGAGACTGCAAAGTGGCAGCCAACAGTGTAAACACTCTGGAGGTGTCTGTGTGTGTGTGTGTTTGTGTGTATATGTGTGTGTTTGTGTGTGTATGTGTGTGTTTGTGTGTGTATGTGTATGTGTTTGTGTGTGTATGTATGTGTGTTTGTGTGTGTGTTTGTGTGTATGTATGTGTGTTTATGTGTATGTATGTGTGTTTGTGTGTATGTGTGTGTATGTATGTGCGTGTTTGTGTGTATGTGTGTGTATGTATGTGTTTGTGTATGTGTGTATGTGTATTATGTGTTTGTATGTATGTTTGTGTGTATGTGTGTGTATGTATGTGTGTGTTTGTGTATATGTTTGTGTGTGTATGTGTGTGTATATGTGTGTTTGTGTGTGTATGTATGTGTGTATGTGTGTTTGTGTGTGTGTATGTAAGTGTGTGTGTTTGTGTGTTTGTGTATATGTTTGTGTGTGTATATGTATGTGTGTGTGTTTGTGTGTGTATGTATGTGCACGTTTGTGTGTACGTGTGTGTTTGTGTGTGTGTATGTGTGTGTGTGTATGTATGTGTTTGTGTGTGTGTGTGTGTAGACCAAAGGTTGACAGCTGTGTCTTCCTCTATCGTTTCCACCTTATTTTTTGGGACAGGGTCTTTCACTGAAGCTGGAGCTCACCAGTTTGGCTAGACTGACTGGCCAGCGTGCCCCAGGGGTCTTCCTGTCCCCGTCCCCAGCGCTGTGGCTATAGCTATGCTCTACGCCCCACTTTTTAAGTAGGTACTGGGGATATGAACGCAGGTCCCATGCTGTGTAGCAAGTCCTTTATGGATGATTAAGCTATGTCAGCCATTGCGTGTATTTTTTATTTGCATGGTGCTTTTGAAAAATAAGAAAATTGTCAACATTAAAAAAAATCTAGTTTTTGTCATCAATCCCTGAGTTTTCAGCTGTAAGTGAAAATTGTATTAAGTTTGATGATGCTAGGTTCACATTTCAATATCATAACAATTGCTACTTAAAAGAAAATGACTTTGTGGGAGCTGGATGAGGCTGCCCATTTATAAGGAACACAGGCTGCCCCTTTTGTTCAGCTTATGTACCATGTACTAAGTCTCGGGTCATTCCTATCACTTGGTTATTCTTTTGGACCATGTAGATAGTTGATATTGGAACCATTCGTCTACCCACCCATCCACCCACCCACTTACCTTTAAAATGTCATTCAAAAGGGGTCCAGTTTCTAAAACTGGCATGGGAGTTTTGGGGGGGCGATTCCTTAGGATTGTCCTTGTCTCCCTTGCTCATTGCTGGACCTACCTGAGGATAAGGCCATATGACTGCATCTCCCCAGGCTTCAGATCTAACACTTTACACTTGCAGAGATTTTCTTGTTGCTTTCCTATAACTTTATGAAAAACAATCACAAACCTAAACCTGAAACTTTGTTGATGAACAAAATGTTATAAGTAACATTTTATAATTTAAATTAGTTATATAACATTTAAAGAGTTATATATACTTATATTTAACATAGTTTTTGATGTGGACCTTGTTGTTTAGTTCCAGTGGAATAAAACGTACAGCATAGAACAATGGAAAAACCTCAAAAGGGTTATAAAGACACGGGGTGGGGGTGGGGGGCAGATGTGTTAGCTAAGTTTTGTTGGGGCTGAAAAACAGGAAACATTCAGCTGACATAAAACTTTTCTCCATTGCAAATGTTATCCTTGGAGCGGACGAGCCTTTGGGTGCTATCGTTTATGGATTTTAGAAGCAAACGGTAGCTCGTCAGGGAAGTGCAGAGAAGTCTGGACAATTACCCTAGCAGTCTTCACTTTAGCAGAGGTTGAATAAAATAGGAAATAGTAAGGCAGTCACATGACATCATCCTTTTCAGGTGTCAAACACCCATGACCTGGGGACACCAAAGGGGACTTTTCAGAGCAGAACTGCTGGCTTCGAAATGACTTTTGGTAGGACAGAAGATGGAAAATCCTGTTGAGGTTGGGACCATGCCTGTTTCCCCTCCACTGCCCACTAAGGCCTAATCCATGTGGACTCAAATTCCTGTTCAGTAAAGATGAGCAACAATGTAAACAAGTGCTTCAGAAATACTATTCCTGAATATTCACCAACTAAATGAATAGTGAACGCGGATTTAATAAATATTTAGGAAATGAATACAAACATAAAAATTATGGAGCCTCACCTCTTACATATTGTTTAAAGTGATCAACATTTTATTTACCGATACATTGCTGTATATCTTATTATGCTGTGAGCTGTCCACATATTCAATACTTATAAAATCTTTATGAAATTGGCATTATAACCCAAAATTTATACGAAGAAAACTCAAAGGGTGGTTCAAAACCCTGAGTGGGATCACAGAGTTGGTGAGAAGTTTTTTGGAGACTTGACCGCAATTCTACTCTGTGGGACAGAAAAGCACAGGAATGAATAACCTTGCGGTGTCGTGGAGATGACACAAGGCAGAGAAAGTGGCTCCCGAGGGGAGCGGTGTGAGGACCACTAGGGATGCACAGGGTCTCCTGAAGGAGAGGTCATCTAATTAATTTTAGATATAATAAAAGGTGGGAGAGGAAACAGCAGACAAAGGCATTGAATGGTCTTATGAATAAAAATATCAATTACAAGGAAACTGTAAAATTCCGAAGCTATCTTGTGAATAACAGAAAGGCATCTACAAATGTGAAAGAAAGAAAGAAAGAAAGAAAGAAAGAAAGAAAGAAAGCCCTGAGCATAGTTACAAAAGGAGATGCGGGGACCAGGACGGATGAGCTTCATGCAGAAGCTTAATTCGTACAATACTTTCTGTTTTACGGGTATAATGTATAACACAATAGGTTAACTACAAAATTTAAAAGTGATCACTGTCACTGAGATTTTAAAAATGTGAGCATAAGTGTTTCGAGTCGGTGCAGAGACCTTTGCAATTCTAGTAGGAACCATGTCTGGGTCGTTCCCTAAGGAAGAGACACATGCCTGTTTTCTATAGCCACCTTGCTGGTAGTTATTCTGAAACAATGATGCCCCACTGTGGGCGGCTGAATGAGTAATTAAAGCAGGGTAATCATAAAATGGGGTGTAGGTGGATAAAAAGATCCATCTAGAAGAATGACTTAGAATTTATAGTAATATAATGTGTTTTATCCTAAAATATTTATCCTATCCAGTTCTTTCTGCTGAAAAGCAAAGAAGCAAGTCAATCTAGCAGCAACAAATATCTCTAGTCGACAGATTCCTGTCTACAAATAGAACCTCCCCCTGAAAGAAGCAGCGGGGTCATTGTAAAATAGGAGTTTGCTGTGTAAAAAGCCGTGGCTATGAGAAGGAAGAGGCTAAGTCACTTTGCTGTGTTATTGCGCTACTGTGGAGGTTTGGGGGCCAAGCACTGATAATTTACTATTTCACAGGCCAATTTCAGTCAGCCAGCACCTACGAAATTAAGGAAATCTAAAAAGATTCCTATTAATAACAGAGTATGAAAGGGTCCTCATGATCACTGTACAGAAGGAATTCAGGAAATATTTACAAGGTATTTAAACAAGAAAACGACCTAGGAAGAACAAAGAACTGAGCTGTACCTAGACAAATGCCTTCTACTAAATAATACAAATAAATGTTATTCCTGTAGTTTGATAACCATTTAAAATATATCAAAAAGAAGAAAACTCTCAAATTATTCACTGAGATTTTTCAGTACAAAATTTATGAATTACTGGAAATGTAAAAACCTGTGAACTCCCTCTTTAGATTTAAGGTGTGTTAAGACGCATGCGATGCTTATTTACACTGTATGATGACGAGAGGAACATCAGTGTGGAAACTAGCGGGCCTGTCACCACACCTCGCTTACGAATAATTCAATAAATAATAAAATGTGTTATTTGAAGCTAAAGCGGAAAACAATGCCATCATCAACACTGTACTGAAACACACATTTGACCAGAGAGAAGGCACCATTGCTCAAGTGCCTTCCGAAAAAGCATCAAGACCTGAGTTAAGATCCCCAGCACCTCCGTAAAATTCAGTCTAGCCAGCTGGTGAGAGAAGCTCAAAACCAATGCAGAGAACACGTGATATCAACATCCACTTCCGTGTGCACGTCCACCCATTCACACGCAGCCACAGACGAATACTAATGAGCCAATCAATTGTGGAAGCAGTGTGGTAGTATGGTAGGTTTTCTTAAATAAAACTTGGGATCACTATATTAACTAAAAATTTTACTTCTGACTATATACTATATACAAAAGCGTTAAAAGTAGAGACTTGAACATACGATTGTACACTAAGGGTCTGAGCAGTCTTAATCACAACAGTATGCTTTTAAAAGAGAAAAGAACGCCAAGGCCTGTCGCTCACTAAATGGGTAAATTCTCCATTCAGAAGGCTGAGACTGGTCTCTATCAAGCACTTCTGTACAGAATCTCGGTACCCCTATAAGAAGCCCATTCGGAACAGATAGAAACTTAACGCAAGCCCTGAAACTACTGGAAGAAACCAGGAGAGACATTTAAAGATGCTGCTCCAATGATTTTTCTGGGTAAGCAGCCCTTCCCCTATCCCCACAAAAGCAGGAAACAAAAGCAAGACTTGAAGTTGGGTTACTCCAAGTTAAAAATGCATTGTAAAGGAAACAGTCTACAGAGTGGTGATGAGCTATAGAGCGGTAGGAAATGTTTACAACACTCATCGGATAGATGGTCAACATCCAGAATATAGAAGATACTAAAGGAGCAACAAAAACACATGATCCAATAAAACTGAGCAGGCAGTTTGAATATATACTTCTCAAAAAATGAATATATGCAAAGGTCCTCGATATCATTAAACATCAGGGAACGCAAAACAAAATCTAACGGCAAATGTTAGGGGATTCAAAGGAGATGAACTATTATGTGTTCACCACGGTGAAAAGGAAAAGCACAGGAGGCCCTCAAAAACTAAAAATCTGTCCGGCTTCCACGTGATCAAACTAGAATATGTCTGAGAACTCAGTGTGACAAATGGGATCATCTGGGAAATGGGCCCCCAGCAAGTCCGCTGGGAGGGCTACTCCTCTTTGGCAGCCATCCTGGAGGGGGAGGAAGCTGAGCAACAGTGTCATTCCCCTCTGCTTCCTGCCTGTGAGTGCTGTGTGGCCAGCTGCTCCCAGCTTCCGCTGCGCTGATTCCCTATATGAGGGACTGTATGACCCTGAACACTGAGTCAGAATGAATAAGCTGTGTCTCCTTTAAGCTCCCGTTGTGGGAGTATTTTATTATGGCACCAGGAAGAGAAACTAAGTATCCAAAGGTTACCCCGGTTTCCAGCTACAGGAAATGACATCAGCATACCAAGGAGATACTTGTGTGGCAATGTTTATTGCAGCGCTATTCAGGGCAGTCAACAGAGACTTCTGCCTAGGTGCCCATCAGCAGATAATCAGATAATGTGATAAATATTCTTAAGACAGACAAGCTTGACCGAGACAACCCAGTACCTCACTGACCATTTCAAGTGCTGGAGCTAAAAACAATGTTGACAGCAAGTAGCATAGTAATTGCTAGAGAGTTGGGGCTTGAAGATGGGCAGAGAATGGGAAAACTGTGGTTAGATTAGTGTGCCCTGTACACACGGGCAGAAGAGCCATGATGAACCCCATTAAGATGTACAATTAGTAAGTCTCAACAAAGATTTTTAGAAGAACCTATAAGCTGGGTGAATACAATGAATGGCAATGCATTGCACAACCCAGACTGAAGGCTCCCTCCCTCCGTCCTTGTCTGTCTGTCCGTCTGTCCTCCCTCTCTTCCTCCCTCTCTCCAAGACAGAATTTTGCTCTTTTGCTCAGGGTGGTCTCAAGCTCATGACCCCCATACTTCTTCCTCCTGAGTGCTGTTGTCACAGCAACCACCAGACCTGGCTGCAAAGAAAGATTCACAAAACAATGAAAACTTTAAGGTGATGAATATGTTAATTACCCCATGGTGATTAATATCCAGTGCACACAGATAAGTGTGTGCAAATATTAACAGAAATTAATTTTAACAGAGTCTAAGCACAGCTGGGCAGTGGTGGTATACACTTTAATCCCAGCACTCAGGAGGTAGAGACAGGTGGATCTCTGTGAGTTTGAGGCCAGCCTGGTCTACAAGAGCTAGTTCCAGGACAGGCTCCAAAGTTTCACAGAGAAAGAAACCCTGTCTCGAAAATCCAAAGGGAAAAAAAAAATCTAAACACAAAAGATTGGAGATGCACAATATAGTATCATTCAGCTTTCATAAAAACAAAACTCAGATACCACCAACTACATATATGAAGACATATATGTATATATCATACATATGATAGAATATGATGACATTATGTTAAATGAAGTAAGCTAGACACAATTGTAAATATTATTATACAGTTGCAATTATGTAAGGGTCATGGCTATTTGATGCTTGGGAGAATGAAGAACAGGAAGTTAACCTGTTATATATCCTGAGATGTGGAATTTCAGTTGAGACGCAGAGGAGACCTGGAGATGAACTGTGTGATGGTGGGAAGCAGTGTGAGTGCACCCGACGGGCCTTAGGCATTCTATACCAATGGTAATTAAAACGGTGAGCTTCCCCAGAACAAAGAGAGTAGGAGAACTCTGACTGGCACACCCATCTCCCCCCCACCTCCCACATCCCTCTCCCATCTACCCTCCACCTCCCACCTCCCCCACCTCCCACACCCCTCTCCCATCTCCCCCCCACCTCCGACCTCCCCCACCTCCCACACCCCTCTCCCATCTCCCCCCACTCACTTCCCACATTTCCCTTCCCTCCTACCTCTCCTTTGCGGTACCGAGCACTTTTGTGTTTTCTGCGTGTTTGTGAAAGCGCACAGGAGGCCAGCCGTATGGCTCAGCTGGTAAAGGCACTTGTCACCACGCTTGACCAGGGAACCCATGTGCTGGAAGGAGCCAATTTCTGATTGTATCCAAGACTCACCCCATGAGGTAGAACCCGCACCTGGCTCTGCTAACGTGGCCGAGAACCTCGGATTACTTGGGTCAGGGGCCCTAGGGGAAATCCGCTATTATGCTCAATGTAGATAACAAAAAAAAAAAAAAAAGAAAAGAAAAGAAAAAAAGATGGCTCCTAATGATGAATCGCTCTGCCTGTGGACCGTGAATGCGAATGATTGGCCCTCCAGAGAAGCCTTTAACGGCAGCTATAGTTAGCGTGGAGACCCACAATGGCTACGTGAAGAGGGTGGGGTGAGAGGCGCTGGAGCACTGGGCTCTGGAGCACTCGGCTCCGGGTGGGATTTTCTATCAGTCCCGGCGCCCAGGCAGACTCCAGGATCTACACACAACAGCAGGTGCACAGACCATAACAGCAAACACTATCTTCCAGACACAACAGGGATAGAACCCATGCAAATTCAAAGACTGGGACAGCGCGCCCAGGCCTCCGCAGACTCCGGGATCTACACACAGTAGGAGGTGCGCAGACCAGAACAGGAAACACGGTCTTCCAAACACAACAGGCACTGAGCCCAAGCAAACTCAGAGACTGGGGCAGCGCGCACTGGCCTAGCAGACTCCCAGCGCTGAGGGGAGACCCCTAACCGAGACGCTATTTGCAATGGATACCTTTTGGGAGAGGGCAATCAGTTTTCTCCAGTGGAGTGTGCTGAATGTACATCAGCCCTGAGGTCAGACCCTTCCCCGGGCTGTACTGGCCAACACAAAATGAACTCCATGATTTTTATGTACTGTGTGTACCGTTTTGTTACTTTCTTTTTAAAACTTCGTTTTGTTGTTGTTTGTTGGTTTTGCTTTTTGTTTTTAAGAAAGTTGCGTAGGTAGAGAGATAGGGAGGATCTTGGGGGAGTTGAGGGAGGGTAAAGAAAAGGATCAAAATATTGTGCATGGAAATTTTTTAGTGTAAGAAAAGACCAATGGGAAAATACTTTAGACACAGTCAGTACAGACCGGTGAAACTGAGCTTCTGATCAGAGAAGTATGTGACTAGCACGTTTAAGAGCTCTCGATTATTTTTGAAAGATGTATAGAAATTGCATCACCTTCTCGGATCTCAGAAGCACTGCACTTAATTTAAATGTGAAGAAACCCTATTTCTGTAGAAGGTTAATTTTCCCTGTGACATCCAACAGTTTCACAACGGTATGCCTTTCAGCATCCGGGGATTGTGTCTGTTGTGAAGCCGAGCCCTTTGGAACCTGGACACCCTGGAAGTTTATTTAACTTGGTCAATGGCATCACATGAGCCAAAACAGTTATCACTGAGACTGGCCGCCGCCGTCACAATGGAGGGGACATTTGTACTTGATGCCCCAAGGTTCTGATTCTAGTCACATTTCCTAGTCCTCTTCACTCCTTACGTGTTCTGAAAAACTCACTTTCTGTATGGATTTAATATCTTCATCAAACAAAAGGGCATAATAAAGTTCCTCCCATCCTATTTCCCTCCCATTCCCTGTGCTTCCTGCTTCTGTTTCTCTGCCATCTTTATACCATTTCTTCATCCCTTTGGGGTCAGCTTCATTCCATTCCCTGGTGTCTCTGTCTGCTGTGTCTGGGTGGGAGCGGGAGGAGAAATTAGAAAAGACAGACCGCATAATGAACATCACTTGCTGGCTATTTGTGGCGCAGTGAGGAGCAACCTACGTGGCCTACCACGCCAGGCCAGAGGAGAGGTCCCCCCCCCCCCACACACACACATGCCTTTTATTTGCTAAAAGCAACTGTTCCTCTTTACTTTCACCTGATGCAGAAGTGAAGACTCCCAA
Source organism: Microtus oregoni (assembly GCF_018167655.1). Lineage (NCBI taxonomy): Eukaryota > Metazoa > Chordata > Mammalia > Rodentia > Cricetidae > Microtus > Microtus oregoni. The sequence goes on along the minus strand of NW_024543077.1, from coordinate 5,878,622 downwards.
AATGTAAGAACAAAAAGAAAAACAGTAGAGATAAAAAGATAAAACATAACTCCAAGCCAAGAAAATCAGTGTCCTTAAAACTCAACCCTTTTTTGTTTTTGAGATGGGGTCTTGCATGCAGCTGTGCCTGTGTGTTCTGCAGAATCTCCCGGTCACACACGTAGAGCTTTGACGTGCTCTTCACATGGGAAGCGGCCCTTCCAAGTACCCTCATTCTAAAGCCCTTCTCTAACCACGTTCCTTCTGCTTTGCCATGGAGAGGTTTGGGTGCCTGGGGAGGCTAGTGCAGGACTGAACGGGGTTCTGCTCAGGCAATCGGAATCTGACCCGGTGACAACTATAAACACCTGCTGCTATCAACCTTGTGGTCTGTCTTACTGGAAAACAATTCTAAAATTTTCCATTTCATGGGAAAACAGAAAAAATAAAATAGCCAAACCCTTTGATCCCCATGCTCAGGAGCCCAAGGCAGGTGGATCTCTGTGAGTTCAAGGATGGCCTGCTCTACATAGAAAAACCCTCTCGCTCCTCTCTCTCTCTCTCTCTCTCTCTCTCTCTCAAACAAACAATAGCAAAAATAACTGGGCTGGCACAGTGGGTAAGATTAGCATATACCGCTCCTGCAGAGGACCCGAGTTCAGTGCCCAGCACCCACAACAGGTGACTAACTAGTACCTGTAACTCCAGCTCCAGGGGGTTAGTCTGGATCGTGTCTTCTGGATTCCAAGAGTACCTGCATTCACCTGTGCATATTCCCCCTTCCTCTCTCTCTGTCTCTGTCTCTCTGTCTCTCTCTCTCTCTCTCTCTCTCTCTCTCTCTCTCTCTCTCTCACACACACACACACACACACACACAGGCCAAGCCAATGACAGAGTGGGTGGGACCAGAGGCATACAGGGAAGGTGGACTCAGTGAAAGGACATAGAGTCAAATAACTTTTGCTCAAGGTTGACTAAGCTTGAAAATAATTGCTCCCAACTTCAAGTCCCCACCCCGTGAAATCAGCACCGAGTCCATTTTCATTTGTTTTGTCCTATTTCTCAAAGTCCTTATTATCTCCAAGATTGGTGCAGAGCCTGGTGCAAGTGGAGGGGGTGACCAGGACAAATCCACAGGCCTTCCTCATTTTTGTTGAATAGGTGATTGGGCTAACATTCAGAATCACAAACACTGCGCCTCTAAAGGACATCACAGATCTCTCCTCTGCCCTCCACATGTCAGAAGACAGCGTCAAGCTCTAACTGCCTAAGGGCCCGAGAGTCAGCAGAAGGTGCCTCACTGAGGCTCTTCCCCTTCTTGTTATCTTTTGAGACGATCACAGTAACAAATTGAATATTTACTTTAAAATTCTATGTGGCCGATAAAACTTGTGTCTGCTCCATCACCTACCACTGTGAGTGCTTTGCCTCCGCTGTGGAGATGCACACCCTCACACACACAAACATCAGAACAATTCCGTGTTAAATAGGGAGCAGAGGGGGGCTGAGAGGAGCTGAGAGCTGGGCTGCTTACAGCTTTTGAGGACATCACCAGTGGCCCCTCTTCTCCACCACCCTAGGTAACAGGAAATCGCCCCATCACAGATAACATCAAGGCAGAAGCGGAGCCCTCAATGCTTCATGTCAGAACCGAACATTTAAAAACGACTCCCAGGGAAGGACTGCAGAGGGCTCCATCAATCTGTTTCAACACTAATTATTAGACGAACATTATCTATTCGAGTTTAGGTATTTCCTTAGCTATCAGCAACGGTGGGCGTGGCCTTTCCAACTTATTAAAGGTTTATGTTGCATAAATTATACACTGGTACAGAATTAGTTCGGGATTTTCATTTTTCCAAACTAAGCAATGAACTAAAAAACTGAAATAATATTTTAAACTAAAGTCTACAATTGATGTCACACAGATTATATAACAAACACATTGCATATTGTCTGTAACATACAATGTGCCTATATTATATACTATGTAAATTAGTATTAATATATTATTCAAAATGCCAAATGTAGACAAAATAAGCCCCTAAGGAATGCAAGTGATGAAACAGGTAAAACCAATATAATCACCTCAATTTAAAATGTAAAGAACTTCCCAAAAATTTAAAGTCATGTATCTCATAAATATGTATAGTCCTTACTTATTCATGGATTCCCGCCTTTGAAGGCTTGCCCACTCACCAAAATTTACTTGTGAGACTAGGGTGTGACTCAGTGGTTAAGAGCAGTGGCTGCTCTTCCAGGGGACCTGGGTTCCATTCCCAGCACCCACAGGGAGGCTCACACCATCCATAACTCCAGTTCCAGGGGATCTGATGCTCACTTCTGGCCTCCAAGGGCATCAGGTACGCTCGTGCACAGACACACATGCAGGCAGAACACTCATAACACATAAAAAATAAATAAAATTTATTTGCAACTTGTTAGTTGGTGTTCCATAACTATGATGAATCCCTGAGACAATCAACTTGACATTTTGGGGCTTCACTCCCTTTATTGATAGCTGGAAAAGAAAGAGGAAGTGAAAAGCTTGGGGTCCCACGATCCCCTTCAACAGCAAACCTTCCATCACTCGAAGACAGACCTTTGCCCAGGGCTGCCCACATCATCCCAAAAGCACCAGTCTGAGGATCAACCAGATAACACAGGGCGTTTCAGATCTCCACTAAAGCTGCTCTAGAGGCTATGGGGTCTCCTAGGGCACACAGAGAAGCACATTTCTTGTCGATGCTGCTGCGGCCTAATTCACTATTCCTAGCTCAAGCGAAGGACAACAACGCCGTGCTCTTAACCCTTGTGTGGGTTTTGCTGATGGCAGGGTGCTGAAGGGCTGTGTGTGGCCTGCTGATGGAGAGTATAAGGAATGCTGGAAGCTTCTGTCGGGAGTTTATCATATAGTTCTCTCCCTTAGCCATGAGTCCATCAACAATATAAGCTCAATAAGGTGTCTTTAAAGAGAAACACAACAAAAACAAAGTTATACTTTGGAACCCTAAACTTCAAGGCACTGGTTCAACACCACGTTTGCTAACTCAGCTCTTGTCACGGCTTTAGGATGCAACTACCAGAACTAACAGGAAATGGGGGGGGGGGGAGACCACACTTCACTGCTGGTAATTTCCTTAATATATTTTATTGTTTGTCTTCTTTTAAGGATATAAAAAGAAACTAATATTAATCTCCAACATAAGACATACGTCTTTCTTGTTTCTTCAGTATTGGTGACATCAACTTTTCTAAGTCTCTGGAAATTTACCTGGATGACAACAAAATGAGACGCCATGGCCCATGGATCTTCTAGAGTCTCCAAGTGTCGTGGTTTGGTGTAGAGTTTAGAAGGCATTGTGGTGATACATGCTGGCTAAGGAAAATCTCGAGGTCCTGTGGAGTATTCCAGTTTTGTTAACATCTAACCTGAGATTCAGGTTATATGAATGTGTGTGTAGGCTATTCAATAGTAGGCTATTCAATAGTAGGCTATTGAATGGCAAATCTTTGGCTGTTTCTAGCCTATACTTTTTGTTGTTGTTGTTCAGAAACCTGAAAATGCTTTGTTTGATGACTGCTTATGCTGACACTCATGTGGGGTAAGGGGAGCACTCAGGGGAGCACTCCTCCACTGCTGACAGCCTATGCTGGCACTCATGTGGGGTAAGGGGAGCACTCAGGGGAGCACTCCTCCGCTGCTGACAGCCTATGCTGGCACTCATGTGGGATAGAGGGAGCACTCAGGGGAGCACTCATCCGCTGCTGACAGCCTATGCTGGCGATCATGTGAAATAGAGGGAGCACTCAGGGGAGCACTCCGCCGCTGCTGACAGCCTATGCTGGCACTCATGTGGGGTAAGGGGAGCACTCAGGGGAGCACTCCTCCGCTGCTGACAACCTATGCTGGCGATCATGTGGGGTAAGGGGAGCACTCAGGGGAGCACTCCTCCGCTGCTGACAGCCTATGCTGGCACTCATGTGGGATAGAGGGAGCACTCAGGGGAGCACTCATCCGCTGCTGACAGCCTATGCTGGCGATCATGTGAGATAGAGGGAGCACTCAGGGGAGCACTCCTCCGCTGCTGACAGCCTATGCTGACACTCATGTGGGATAGAGGGAGCACTCAGGGGAGCACTCCTCCGCTGCTGACAGCCTATGCTGGCGATCATGTGAGATAGAGGGAGCACTCAGGGGAGCACTCCTCCGCTGCTGACAGCCTATGCTGGCACTCATGTGGGGTAAGGGGAGCACTCAGGGGAGCACTCCTCCGCTGCTGACAACCTATGCTGGCGATCATGTGGGGTAAGGGGAGCACTCAGGGAAGCACTCCTCCGCTGCTGACAGCCTATGCTGGCACTCATGTGGGATAGAGGGAGCACTCAGGGGAGCACTCCTCCGCTGCTGACAACCTATGCTGGCGATCATATGGGGTAAGGGGAGCACTCAGGGGAGCACTCCTCCGCTGCTGACAGCCTATGCTGGCACTCATGTGGGGTAAGGGGAGCACTCAGGGGAGCACTCCTCCACTGCTGACAGCCTGTGCTGGCGATCATGTGGGGCAAGGGGAGCACTCCTCCACTGCTGGTGGGAGCACAAACTTGTACAGCAGCTTTGGAAATCAGTGTGGCGGTTTCTCAGAACAAAAACATGCTAACTTTACACCTTTGACTTTCAAAACTGAGAGAAAACTCATGTTGCCACAAGCTGTTAAATTTGTGGAAAATTTTCTTTACAGCAATCAAGGAGGCTAGTTGTTGTTCCTTTTGGAGACTACAGCTCCCAGCATTCCCCTGGACTACAGATACATTTCTCCCAGCTGTCCTTGCATTCCCCGTTAAAAGCGAGGGTCGCCTCAAGCGGCTCTCTCTCCCCTTCTGTACATCCCCTCTGTACATCCGTCCCTCACCTGTTGTTACCCCCCACCCCCATTAAAGTGCACCCGCGTGGGACCGCCGTGTGTCTGTGTCTCCTTCCTAACCCTGCACCGCCGTGTGTCTCACAACATCTCCACTCTCTAACCCCGCAGACAAGAAAGAATAACACTAGTACATTAGCATTTGAGGTTGTCAATAAATAACAGTTCCCCTCCTCTCAAAAGAGAGGGAGGGAGGGAAGAAGGGAAGAAGGAAGGAAGGAAGGAAGGAAGGAAGGACAAAGAAACCTTAAAATGATCCCAGAAGAGGAGGAATCTATTTCTTTGCTCAGAAACCTCGCCTGGCTCCCAGCTGATCCCAGCTGCAGGCTGTTCTCATTAGGGTTCCCTTCTTCTCTCTGTGCCGCACAGGAGAAAGGACACAGACTTTGGGTCAGACCCGCTTGAGTCCTCTCTGTGCTTAGCTTCGTGGGCAGGTGGTCACAGGGAGACGGTGTCTGTGAGAGAGTCTGGCACAGCTGGGGCACAGCCTCTGCCCCAGCACAGCCACAGACTCCAGGGGGGACTGAGCCTCACTCTTGGGATAGTTACTTCGTGTCTGCCTTGTCATCAGGGACTGGTAATTTGCTCCGTTTTGAGACAGAGTCTTGCTGTAGCTCAGACTCGCCTTGAATTCACGATCTTCCTGCCTCAGCCCCCTAAGTGTGGAGATTAGAGGGGAATGTCACCACATCCATTTGGGAACAATGATTTTTTTTTTTTAAGTCGAGAATCCTAAAAATCACACATCAGTGCCAAGAAAACTGACAAAGTGACTTCCTACTTTGACTTTGAGAATTTTAAGGGGCCTCTGGGGCCAAAGGCACACAAGCTTCTTAGGTAGAGATATGACATGAGGCCTTGGATGATGGTATGTTGAGAACCAGTCATCTGAAAAGCCCAGAGAGGAATTCCTCATCCGAACAGATGGACGATGAGCCATGCCAAGGGTCAGAAAGCTGTGCTTTCGTCACGTTTAGGAAGGGAAATGTTTAGGATGTCATTAGAAAGTCTAAGTGCACGCTGGGAGAAGACAGGAAGAAAACAGGAGGCTTCAGGATCTTTGAAAAGGGGAAGGTGATTTTGGTTTTTTTTTGTTGTTGTTGTTTTGATTTATTAGTGTAGCCCAAGTACTCAGAAGGGTGCTGTGTATTTGGAGAGTATCATGAGAATACTCATGATGAACAAATGGATAGCTGAACGAGGTGTTGGCACGCATTTTGTGGCATGGTGTTGACTACACAATGGTTAGAATAAGTTCTTGGCTGGTAGACACAGATTCGTGTTCTAGCTTATTAATAAGTCAGAATCTCATCCTATATAGGCCCGCTTTACAAAGTAATCTTTAATACATTTTTCTTCCTCTTTAAAATCACCCATTTATTTGTTTCTCCCTTGCGATAAGGGAGTGTCATAACTTGAGGGGATGAGGAGGGTGAAATGACATGAGCTATTTTTTAGGGGGAGTTAAACTTTGTTGAAAATTGGCTTGAACATATCAAATAGAATGAAAAGGAAAGAAACTGAACACATAAATTCCTCTCGCTCTGTAACAGGAACGGGGGCTCAGCAAAGCTCATGGTCATATGTCCAGCTGGGGGTAGTGCCGGGCCTGGTGCCCAGGACCTCTGAATATCCAGAAGTAAACACAGTCTCAGACACAGAGTGTGAGGCTGCCGTGTCCTGAGAAGTGGAACAGGGTAGTGTAGCTAGAATTAAGAGTAAAGAAAAGTCTTAGGAAATCTGGCTAGAGGAATAAATGAGAGCTGGACGAGGTGGTGCACACCCGTGACTCCAGCATTTAGCAGGAAGAGGCCGGAAGATCAAGGAGTTTATGGCCACCCAGCTCCGTGCGCCTGGTCTAAACAAAAAGAGATCGATTACAGGGTACCATAACTAGTAGAGATAAAGAATTTGGGCTCATCTGTGTCAGTGATGTTGAAATAATTTTTAAGCAATAAAATTCTTTTTAGGAAGAAATCTTTTGAGAGGCCAATATGCACAGTTAACTTAAAGGAAGCGGGCTGTCTTCTGCCCCAGCTCTTGGGCAGAACGAGGAAGAAGACAGCAGCCGGCTGTGGTGAATTTTCGTCTGTTTTAAGCACTGACAAGTTTATGTCCTGTGCTGTCAGAGAAAAAAAAAAAAAAACACACAGCCTCATTTTCCTCTTACAGTCTTCTTTCCTTTCACAAACAGATGAAAAAGGGAAAGGAAAAAAGTTTGCATAAGAGATGTTCTTTGTTCTGATTAAAAACCAGAAATTTAACGGAAAGTCTAGGCTTCAAGGATAGGAGGTTTTTGATGCCTCAAACTGCCGAGGAAAGAGAATTTTCTCCATTTTAGACCATTCAGTGGGAAGACACTCACGGACTAAATTTAGACTTTTAAACTCTTTTCCCGCTAGTGCTGGTGGAGGTGAGTATAATTGAGTACTATACTTGGAGCATTAGTATCACAATTGCTTTTTAAACAAAAGTCTTTCCTTGTGCTTTATTAAAAACCAAGCTAGTGCATCTTGAATAGCATGCGAGCCACCCACGGCAGGCATGCATTCTATTGTGTGTGGTTTGGACTGCGTTTGGCCAGCAGCACTTGCCGAGGACCCTTTACTCCGGTGAGGCGGCTGTGAGTGGTGATGCAAACGTGCCCGCCCTTTTCTGGGAAGACAGAAAGCCTGAGTCAGGCGGCAGCGGCTATTAAAGCGCTGGGTAGGGCAGCTGCAGGCACTTCGAGGATGAGGCTTCCCTGCTGGTTCTGGCTGAGCTCTGCTGTCCTCGCTGCCTGCAGAGCAGCGGGGCAGGCGCACAACCTGACCGAGGGGCTGGGGGATGCAAGCGCCCAGGCCGCCTGCCCTGCCAGGCTGGAGGGCAGCGGGAAGTGCGAGGGGAGCCAGTGCCCCTTCCAGCTAACCCTGCCCACGCTGACCCTCCAGCTTCCGTGGCAGCTTGGTAGCATGGAGGAGGTGCTCAAAGAAGTGCGGACCCTCAAGGAAGCTGTCAACAACCTCAAGAAATCCTGCCAGGACTGCAAGCTGCAGGCTGACGACCACGGGGCCCCGGGCGGGATGGGAGCAGGGACGGCCCCGGACAACCGAGTCCAGGAACTGGAGAGTCAGGTGAACAAACTGACTTCAGAGCTGAAGAATGCCAAGGACGAGATCCAGGGGCTGCAAGGGCGCCTGGAGACGCTCCATCTTGTAAATATGAACAACATCGAAACCTACGTGGACGACAAAGTGGCCAATCTAACGTTTGTGGTCAACAGTTTGGACGGCAAATGCTCCAAGTGTCCCAGCCAAGAATACACCCAGTCACAGCCGGGTAGGTGTAACGAGGTTCTTAACATTTGTTCGTGAAAGCTGTGTAGCGAGATAGTGGCCATAAACATTAACCCGAGAGAGTAAGTTAATAAGCCTTTCAGCTGTTCCTTACGGCAGGAGAAACAAGTATTTGCTCAAACGAGACGCGGCGGTAAAGGATCTAATTACAAAAATCCTATTAGCCGTAATCGATTGAGACACTGCCACTGCCGTCAGTCTCTAGATCTATGCTAGCCGACCTACGGACCTACGGACAAGCAGAAGCAGGCTCCTCCCAGGCTGGTGCGTTTAGCCTGCTCAGTGTCTCGGGATAGAGTTCTTGGCTGTGCTTACTAAGGGCACCGAAATCAGGTCTGGGGTGGGCGGCCGCTTCTCAGCGCAGCAAGTGGTCTTTGAAATGCTTTTGCAAACAATCTGCTGTGCTTGATTCTCAACTATCTAGTGAGAACGGGGGATTTTATACATAGAACAAAAGCAGCTTCGTGTGGGTGCCAGACTTTTGGTTTAAGACTGAGTGGCATATCCATCCTCACCGTCCCAGTTCGTTAATGGTAATGCTGTTTATAAAGACCACAGACTAACTGCCTGCTGTGAGCATAGCACTGCTTCCTGCCGTTCCTGAGTTCCCAGGGCTGCTACTGATGGTGCTGCCATGCTCCAGAAGGCCACCTCTCCGTCAGGTGCCCATCCTGACTGTGAGGTTGGTGAGACAGTGGAGAGTCTCCTGGAGGTGATAGGTCATGGCGTCAAGGACCACTGTCACTAGTGACCCGTATCACCAGGTAGACACTGATGTTTTAGGTGACATCACAAGGTGTATATTAGATGTGGCACGGCATGGTAACTTGTAATGATACAAAAATATTCTATTATTTACCTTTCCTCCTAAAACTTTTAGGAAATGAAATATTATGAGTTCTACATAGACACAAATAGATTTTTGTGGCCCACAAGTACCTTATATTAAACTTACTTTACTTGACTCAGATCTTCATGAAAATTAACTGGGAACAAATAGTTGTTGTTTGTATCTGACCTAGACAAAACTCTGTTGACTGATTACACTGAACCTGATCACCCTGATGCTTTTCCTAGAGATCAAACTATAAAATGCTGGCTGACTATCCCATCCTGGGTAATAAATCCGGAGTAATATTGGTATATTATTGGGGAAGCCTTTACCTAACCTGAACCTCTCTACAGCTGTCGGGTAAAACATGAGTGAGTTATGGCGGTGGAGGTTGACGCTTTGCTCGGGACATAGCCTGTCAGCTTTGCTGATTGTGTCTAGGATGTGGTCCTAGGAGACTTGGGCGCATCTCGGCTCCAGGACAGAGGAAAGCATGGTTATGGGAACAAGCTCTCTGCCGGGGGATTTGACCCCATGTCCTAGCTCCTACCACTTGTTCCAAGAGGGAGAGATCATTGCTCTTCTTTGAGACTAAATGGCGATACAAGCAAGCTGGCAGTAACTCTGCCTCACCAGGATGAGGTGTGGATTCAACTTGGAAATGTTACAGAGCTTGGCTGAGTTTCTGGAGGGAGTTGGCCCTCCCTAAACCTTGCTTACACCTACTCTCGCTTTGCTTGCTGTTAGTGTTCTCACTACTGTTGCCAAGCAACGGCATTCACCGTAACCAGGTCCAGGTGAGTGTACCAGAGCCAGGTTCCATGATCACCAATAACTAACTTATCAAATTGGAGTCTAAGAATTCTTCAGATGCATAGCTGTAATTAACAAAATTCCATGTTTTTCTCTCTTCCTTCTTTCAGTTCAACATCTAATATACAAAGATTGTTCTGACTACTACGTGATAGGAAAAAGAAGCAGCGAGACCTACAGAGTTACACCGGATCCCAGTCACAGCAGCTTCGAGGTCTTCTGTGACATGGAGACCATGGGGGGAGGCTGGACGGTGCTACAGGCTCGCCTTGATGGAAGTACCAACTTCACCAGGGACTGGAAAGACTACAAAGCCGGCTTTGGAAACCTTGACCGAGAGTTTTGGCTGGGTAATGATAAGATTCATCTGCTGACCAAGAGTAAGGAAATGATTTTGAGAATAGACCTCGAAGACTTTAACGGTGTCACACTGTATGCCTTGTACGATCAGTTTTACGTGGCCAATGAGTTTCTGAAATACCGATTACACATTGGTAACTACAACGGCACAGCAGGAGACGCCTTACGTTTCAGTAAACATTACAACCACGACCTCAAGTTTTTCACCACCCCAGACAGAGACAATGACCGCTATCCCTCTGGGAACTGTGGGCTCTACTACAGCTCAGGCTGGTGGTTTGATGCCTGTCTCTCTGCCAACTTAAATGGCAAATATTATCACCAGAAATACAAGGGTGTCCGCAATGGGATTTTCTGGGGCACCTGGCCGGGGATAAGTCAGGCACAGCCTGGGGGCTACAAGTCTTCCTTTAAGCAGGTCAAGATGATGATGAGACCCAAGAATTTCAAACCGTAAATTGCTAGTGTTCATCTCTCCAGGCGCCTGTCTAAAGGCATTGAGTTCCTTCTGCCCTTTACCATAGGCCTGAGTTTATATTCCTTTGCTGTGGCTAACACATTTCCTTTTAAACTTCACAGCTTTTAAAACAAAGCTAGAAGTATCTAAGAAGACTACTTTGTTGCTGTTGTACATGAATGCTTGAAAGCCCTGGAGGTATTGACAATCATACATTATAGTTGCAAACCCTTGAATTTTTATTAGTTAAAAGTTCCCTACTAGATTTATTATTTTTTACAATTAAAAAAACTAAATTATTCAGCAAGCTAAATGTCTACATAAGCAACTTTCATTTTCACTAGGGCTAAACATGCACATTTGCAAATCCATCAGTCTTTTCGGGCCCAAGCTACTCATGTATTTGTAGCCAAGAACTGTAGTGCTTTCTTTGAGCCAAGAAGACCTTAAAGCATTTAGTTCTCAGAAACAAAGCAGGGTCATAATATTTGTAGCTAAATTTATTGATGTGATACTCATGAAATATATAACGTGGCAGCAAAATGCCTTAGAATGTGGTAGCATAGCGTATCCCTTCCCCATCCCCACTGGGAAACGACATCGCCCTGGAGACTTTGGTTTAGTGGTTCTTCATTCACTGTTTAGAGCCAGTTTGAACCTGATGCAAAAGCTACATTGTTGCTGACCCCTGCTTCATATGCACAATAGTTTTTAATGAAGGTGCTAGGCTACTGTAAGGCTTCCTTGGGGAAAGGCATGGTAGAGGGAAAAAAAAGTTTATCTAATACTTTGAAAGTCAATCCCATACCCAAAGCAATACTATTGTTGAGGGATCAACTTCCTAGGAAGCTGACTTTCTAGAATAAATTTATTTATTAAGATGAATTTTGAAATAGTTCAAATGTTATACATTTTACCCCTAAATAGTCAATTGCTTGTTTCATTCAATATATATATGTCAATCATAATTCCTGGAGCTTTTAGAATTCCTTAATTGTGGAATGCCGGGGATCACACCAAAAGGCTTTAGGAGCAGTTTCGTTTTATCATTGTGCAAAAGGACCTCTGCAGAGGGAGACAAGCGGCCGCACATGCACATTTGAAAGGTCCGAGTGAGCACTGTGTGTGTGTCAGGCATCTGAAGAAACCGCACAGTATGCAATGTGCAAGCGATGACTTTGGTCTTAACGTTTCAGTGTGGTTTTCAATATATTAACCAAGCTTTAAAACACATTCATAAAGATTCAGCGTCTTTGAATACAATTTTGGAGGACAGTTACTGACTTTACTACTTAAACTTTCAGATACGCAGCAGCCATTGTTGAAAAATAGTTAAGAGGTGTGAGATATTATTTTAAAAATATGAAACATGAAGCTTTCAGGTAAATACAATGAAAATTAATCTATTATTAATACAATTAAATTACCAGAGTAAGGTGAATACATGCTGAATTAAGTGACCAAAGTGTAAACTATGGATTCCAAAGGATGCTTACCTACTTTGTAGAATATTGGATGTAAATGACATAATTGATGAGGTGGTGCCTCACCCTTTAATCCCAGCACTGGGGAGGCAGAGGCAGGTGAATCTCTGTGAGTTCAATTCTAGCCTGGTCTACAATAGCTAGTTCTAGAACAGGCTTCAAAGCTATAGAAAAACCCTGTCTCAAAAAAATAGAACAAAAAAAAAGGCGAAGAAGATTTTGATATTATATAATATACATGTTTTATATCCTGTCTACCATATATAACTATATATAATATATAAGTCTAAAGAATTTCAGTCATAAAAAAAAGAATTTCAGTCATAAAAATGGGCTGATCATAGCAAAGCAAAGTATACACTTGTTTTTACTGTGTCTTTTTCAGGGAAGTTTGGTGAATAACAATGAACCCATGTAGATTATCTTTGCACAGTTGATGGATCAAAATGTTTTTTCTATTAAACTCTTATGACAGTTTTCTAATAAACTCTTTAACACAGACATTTATTTTTTAAATCGTTTTCTGTCAGTCATTTAAAAATATATTGTGGACTTTGATAATCTTTAACATGTTCATTGAAATAGTCCTTTGTCTTAACTATTTACTAATATATGCCAATGCTCATTTGCTAATATATATTTTTAGAGTCTTGGTTTCCTTTGGGTGACTAACATTGATTTTAATTATTACTTTATTACTGAACATTACTATCCTTTAAAATGCCGAGTGAAAGTAATTTCCTAGGAATCTGGCTGATTCTCCTGTCACTCAATGAGGAGGTCATTTTGCTGATGAGCAGTAACGCACCAAATATATTCCTGTATCTGATGAATAGGGCGTGCATATGAAAAACATAAACATTTGAACCCCAGGATGGGCTGGTCCTTGACTTTCAGTAGTTTCCTCAGACCCCTCAAAAAGTTTTGAAGATAAAATGGACGCATATAATTACAATAAACTCTTGTTTTGAAGTTCTTTTCATTGATGTATATTTAAGGTTATGTTTCATGTCTCTTTAAGGCCTGGTAAAATAAAATATTTAAACTTCACATCTATCCTTCAATGTGGAAACATTGTCTGTAAAATGACATTTATGTACCTATTATTATCTGAAAAGTTGAACCACATTTACATGATCTAGATAATATCCCTGAATCTTTAACAACACTGAGTATTATTTCTTTAAAAGGAAGCAGTAGGGATAGATAGAAGAACACCATTATCTATTTCCTTTCAGGATATGTGGACACACCCTTGGTATGGAATTTCCCGCTTTCCATTGTGGTGTTTAGCTCTCCCTCCCCTTTGTCATCATTAATGTTACAGGTGGGGTTAGCGCTCCTCTCCTGATGGGTGCAGACCCTTGCCAAGGTCTTCACTGCGGCTGTGAAGAGCCAGAAATGAGAGAAGAGGTACACTTGGAGAACCCAGACTACTCCACTCCCTCAATGTCTGTCAAGGCTCTGTGTGTCTGCCTGGGAGACACCATTGCTTTCTTTGCTGAAGGAATGGTTTGATTTCTCCAGGCTTCTCCATCCTGCTCATCAGAACCCACAAGGGCCTGCTCTGATTATGAAGCATAAAATCGCACAGCAGGGAAGTCTCTGCACATCCTTGCCAGTTTAGCAAGAGCGCCAAGGAAGACATATAGACAGATTTGGAGGCAGTGTGACAGAGAAGAGTAAATTTTAGAAGTGATGAGTTTGTTGGCATATGTACTTGCACCAAAACTTATCCACGAAGCGGTTTGCTCTAATAGTTCGCCTACCTAATTAACATACTGATATCAATAGCAGCTTATGTTAATGAAGCCGAGAAGCCAGAAATGTCTTCAAACTCAAAGGAGGTGAGAAGTCTGTGTGGAGTTTGCCTCAATTCATTTAACAGATACCTGCACGTGTCCCAGAAAGTCTCCTTGGAGGATAGAGATGTACCACTGGGCAACACAGGTAACCCTGCCTCCCAGTTTAAACCAGGAGAAATTTTCCTGACAACAAGCACCACATGTGTGAGGATTAGAGGAGGCAGTTCTAACCGAGCCCTGGGTATAGAGGGGAGACATCTCTGTGCTGACATTGTAGAGGCTGGATTATACAGGCCATATTCCTACACGGTATGGCAGTCAAAATGCTGAGCAACCTGGCAAGGCACAACCTGCCGCCATCCTAAGGATATGCTAATGTCGTTCTGCTCCCTCTATTGTAATTTAGGCGGTCGCCTGGGGAAGAGGTGCTTTTCAGTCTAAGTGACAGAGCAGGCATGGGTGTGGATGTGACCCAAGTCATTCTCTCTGCTACCTAGGAAACAGAATGCTCATGAACTTCCCCTTTGGTTTACGTTTTGACATAAAAGCTGTTTGGAGAATAAACTTGGATGATTTTCAGGATGTAAATTCAGGATTTCATAAAGGATCCCTAAAAACTCCCTCCCAATATAGTTATGAGAGTTGTGTTTTTTTTCTTTCTTTTTTCTTTTCTTTTCTTTTTTTCTTTTTCTTTTTTTTCTTTTTTCTTTTTCTTTCTTTTTTTTTTTTTGCTGAGTTCAGGACGTTTCATTTTGATTCCCACTTAATTCTAAGAAAACAACTTTCACTTTCTTATACTAGATCAGAAAATGGCCGTGTGTCTTTGTCTCTCATTGCCTGGGACCTTCAGGCAATGAAGTTATTTTTCTTTAAGAATTTTAAAGAACTACAGTCCTGAAAGTAAATCCCAGGATCCAAGGAAGGCTCCCCACATTACCCTCTGCAAATATGCTAAGATCTTCGTCATCCGTTGCTATATCTAGGTGAGTTGTATTTTCATTCCCACGCCTCCACTCTGGAGCTAAAAATAATTTAGGTCCTGGACCTGACAGACTCCATGTTAACAGAGATGTGAAGAAAGGAGTAAGAAAGAGGAGAAAGATCTGAGAAGAGCAAGTTCCAAGCCAAGGGAGCAAGAAGCATCCACGTTCAGAGTCTGGAGAGCAGCTGAGAGTCATCAGAGATATCAGTGATACTGACGTTCCTGGTGTATTTCTTAAAAAGTGACTGATTTTCTACAGAAAAGCTCACACGGTGACCCCCAGTCTCATTCTTCCTCTGAAATTTCCACAGTACATCTTGTTAGCGCCGAGATCATTTGTATCCAATCAAAACAATTATATAATATTTTTGGACAGGAGATAGTTTTAAATTAATGTATTTTCAAGGGTGTTAATGTCCCTACTTAACCTAGTGTTTAAAAACTGTCTTCCTGAAGCTAAGTCACGTTTATAATAGCGCTGACAGAAAGGGCAAACAAATCCCCATGCTGTCCAAACACCGCGTGCTCCATGGTTATGTGGCAGGATTCACTGGTAGAGGCATTCTGCTCAAACACAAAGCGCTTTGCAAGTTATCCGAAAGCTGGTGACTTCTCATGCAAATGCTAAAGTTCTTATTTTCATTTATTAAAGAAAACAATTTTATAAAGCGATTCACTTGAAAATCAATGGTATTAGTAAGGGTTATTTTATAAAAAAAATTCCCATTGGAGGAAATATTTAAAATTTTTTGAGATTTCAATTATTTATGTTTTGTGTGTAGGAGTGTTTGCCTGTGTGTGTGTGTGTGTGTGTGTGTGTATACACCACTTGCATGCAGTTCTCCAGACGGCCAGAAGAGTGCATTAGATCTCCTGGGACTGGAATTACAGAGGTTTGTGAGCCAATACATTGGAGCTAGGAACTGGACCAGGTCCTCTGGAGGAGCAGCCGTGTTCTTGGCTGCTGAGTCATTATTTCAGCCATTTGGACAAGTTTTAAAACCCAATTAAGTCGACTATTAGAAACTCCCCTCTCCCAGGGACCCAGACCGTGGGGAACTGTGGAAGTGGAACAGGACAGACACCTTCACTGTGAACACAGGGTTGGTGTTTAACATGCTGAACTGTGGGCAGAGATTCTCACCCTGCTGCACTGGCCACACACCCCTGCAGACATGTCAGCGCTGTCAAAGAAAGTTCCGACCATCTGTAGCCTGAAACATTGTCCCAACTGTAACAGCTCCGCTTTTCTAGATCTTGGGGTCTTTTATTTTACTGAAATAAAACATTCGATAATCACTCCCTCTCTGTCACATATTCCTGAGGGGTTCAGTTGTGAAATGAAATAGGATAATTGTATGGTGGTTCTAATACATACATATGGAATATGAAAATATGTAAATCACTGAGAACTCAGGTTGACTTTATATGAAAACTGCACTCAGAAAGGAAGATGCCTCCTTTGGACATTCGCTTTAGAAGTGGTGACTATGTGTATTCTCTCTCTCTCTCTCTCTCTCTCTCTCTCTCACCTAGGGCAGCTACACACAGAACAGTCTGCAAGGAGCTTCCTGCCCTCAGCACATCCTGAAGTCACTTCAGATTCGCTTTAAACAGGAAAGGAAAGAAGCAAGAGATCAGTACAGCAGCAGGGCGAGGTTATGGGAGGAGTGAGCAGCTCCGTGTGCAAGGGAGACACTTGGGGAAGAACTTGGGACCCCAGTTGGCCCAAAATGAGAGTGAGAAAGGCTTGAACTCTGAGCACGGCACACTTGCCCTCTGGGTACAGGGGCAGAGGCACCAGCAGACTGGAAAGGCCGGAGCTCTAGGAAGCAGGAACTAATTTGGTTGCAGCAGGCTGTGCTGGCAGGGAGTGGGAACAAAAGATGGTGGCTCAGACGGCTGCTGAGGGATTTGACTGCTGAAGACAAGGAAGCGGCAATGATAAGCAAGGAAAACTTCAAATATAACTATTTGTAATCTCCTCCTGCCTGGGCCTGGAGAGGACCATGGGATGTTGGGTGGGAAGGTTCTGGAAAGAAGATTGAACACTGCTTTGTAAAACAGCAACAGACAGCAAGGAGAAAGTGGGTGGAGCTACAAAGAAAAGCATAGCCCGAGGGTGAGACAGGAGCCTCTGGACCCCTTTAGGAATCTCCAGAGTTTTGCACTGGGTGAGCCATGGAACTCACGCTTCCTTTTCCTGAGCAGACACCTTAGCAGGGCCCTGTGGATTCTGCAAAGAATCTGCATGTCCTTCATTCTGTGCTGGGCGAGGGTCAAGGCCAGAAAGTTCTGTCCACGCGTGTGCAGCCGGTTCAAAGGCTCCCCCTATGGTCCCTCTGGAGCGAGAGCGGGGACTGATGTTTATGTGACTACAGAGGACCTGTGTGTGGATTCTGGGAGGAGAGAGAAGACTGACATAACCCTGAAATGATGCGTCGTCACTACAGACAGTACTGCAGCTGTGAAGAAGGGACATGAGCTGGAATAAAAAAAAAAAAATGCTTCAATAATCTAACAAGACTCAGGGAAACCGAAAACCTCGCTGGCAGCTAGCACACAGAGCAGAACCAGGAATTATCTTTATCCAATCATTCCCACACCACCTACTGATCTTTTCCCATCAAATTATTAAAATGTAGGCTGTTCAAAGACAGTCCATACACACGCATTACAGGGAGCAAAAAAAAAAAAATCTGAGAATTAATGTCAGCTACTTCTTGTAACCCACCCATTTATATTTATGACACTACCCAGGTGTGCCTGTTTGCTTCAGTTTGGTTCACATGGGCAAGACTGTGAAAAGTACTTTTGTGTCCCAAGACAATGGGTTTGACATTGGGCTCTAATGTGTTGCTGGTGTCTCCTTCCTTTTCCTTCACACTACCACAGACAGAGCAAAGGTTCAGATTTGACTCAAATCGTCAAGGTGCTATGAGGAAGCACAGGAAACAAATTTATAGCCCCAGAGTAACAAAAGTCTTTCAAAGTATGACAAAATCCTGGAGCTGCAAAGCAACAATCGATTCGAGTGTCTAAGATGCATTTCCGTATTGGGAATAAAACGCCACAAGCAAACAAAAACTAAAAGAACTATAAACTAAAAGAATGCACACTATACACAAAGGCCTTTAGAGAGAATAATGTGTAGAGAATTCCTATGAATTTATAAGAAAAACTTCAAGCGCCCCAGCGGAAAGTAGAACGTTAAGAAAGACACACACAAAGGAAGCACAGACGGGCCTCCGCTTAAACCGCATGTCCAGCTCCTACAATGGTGCATTCCATGTGCCCTGCATGCATGAGCTGGCCACACCTTGCTCTGTCAACCCGATAACGCGGTCTGTGTGAGTCACCCAGCCTTCGGCTTCCTGCTTCTCATCTTATCTTTCCTTTGACCTCCCCAGCCGTGCTTCTCAAAAACGAGCTAACCAATGCAGAGTGCACACCTCAGCTGCTCTAAGCACCTCAGAGCACAAAACACCCCAGAGAACCGTGGGGATTATTTAGATGCTCTTTAGCTCAGATACCACGGTCAAGCTTTTTCCCCAGTTCTGCCTTTCTGTCCACCTCCCGATCTACTCTAATACTTTGCCCTGGCCCCTTCCAGCACACGACATCCATCTGCTTAGGAACCACGAATATGAAAATAGTTATTACTGTGTGATCATCTCCTGACTTGTCGGCCTTCCCAAACTTCAAAATTTCTATTCATGTTGTGTGTGTGTGTGTGTGTGTGTGTGTGTGTGTGTGTGGTGCCACAGATTCTCATGTGGCTGAGGCTGGCTTTAGGTTTTCTATGTAGCAGATGACATCTTGAATTCCTGACCGCCTGCCTCCACCTCCCAAATGCTGGGATTGAACACTATATGCCACTGTGCCAGGCTGAGAATCCTGAACCCAGGGTCTTGTGTGTGTCAGGCAATCACTCACTCTGCCAACTGAGCTACCTCCCTAGCCCAGTATGCTGTCTTTCAGGATAGTCTGACGTAGAAACAGAAGCCCAGCCCCCCTTACTGCAAGGTAAATACAAGGGTATGATAAAATGTCACCACCCCCCAAGTAATAAAACATCCCAGGAATACAACAACCATAATGAGAGAAGCCATGAATTGGAGAGAGAGCAAGGAAGGATGTATAGGAGGGTTTGGAGGAAGGGAAGGGAGGAATGATTTAAATATATTACAATCTCAAAAATAAAAACAATTTAAAAACATTACATAGCAGCCAGTGCTGGTTGGAATAAAGGGAGCCGCGTATATGGTTGCAAATTGTTACAATCTTCTAGGGAAGGCATCATAACAATGAAGACACAGTTTAAATACACAGACTACGATCCGGTGATTGCATTTCTGGATTTATAACAATGTTTTACAAGCGGGATCTGGAAGAGATATTTGTATATCATGTTGGGAGAAGCTGAGAAACGAACAGAGCTGAGGTGTTCACTGACACGGGAGTGGATAATCACGCAGGGTAAAATTCTGACAGAGGCTCCAGCGTGGCTGAACCTTCATGACACTATGCTATGCAGAATCAGTCAGCTGCACACAGGAAACTGACGTGTGATTCCACTTACAGGAATGTTGTGGAGCGTCCACATTCAGAGATGGAGAGCAGGGGGGTGGTTCAAGGACTCCAGAAAGGGGAAGTGGGCAACTATTTAATGAACACAAAGTTTCAGTTTTGCTGGTGGAAATGTTCCGGAAGATGCTGGGCTGGAGCAAGAGAATGCTTAACATCACCATAAACCTAAAAATTAATATACTTTATCATAAAGATTCAGAACTAAATATACCCACTGACCCAGCAACCCCACTATTCGGAGTTTGTCTTTTTAATCTGATAATCCCAGTGTGAAATGATGCATACAAGGTTATCCAATCTATCATTGTTTCTAATGGAAGCATAAGATTGAGAATGACCGAACTCTGAGGACAGAGAATTGCTAAAAAAAAAAAAAGTGTTATACTGAAATACTATGTGAATCATACAATAATATGAACATAAATTTGTATGTGTAAAATGTGTATTCTAATACCACTTCCTTGTTTGTGCACAGACATAAAAGGTGGCTCATCACTGTGGCTCTGAGGGGTGGACTCCGGAGAGTGGAACCGGGTAGACGGCTAACTAACTTTCATTGTGTATGGTTCTGTGCCCTTTGAATTTTGTGCTATGTGCAGTTTTTACAAACTAAATATTAGTTTTAGTTTAAAAGCTAAACTCATGGCTGAAACAACCTTGTTATGAGGCTTCCGCTAGCCTGTGGTAGAACGTCCCAGTCTGGGTAAATCTCACTGCTCAGCCACTGACAACCTGGTCTTGCTGCTCAGAGAGGGACCGATGGCGCTGCCTTCACTTCCGTCCTGGTGCTGACTCATTAGCCAGTGTCATCTGTAGATCTGGGTACCAGATGGCCGAGTTCCCAGTCCTGTTCTGTTCTGTTTATTGCCCAGGGCTCCGTGTGTGGATGGTAGTGCTTTCTCAGTGACAGCAATCCACATATTTCCATTGGAAAGGGTATTCTTGATTTCAATACTTAAACTTTCAGTATCAATTCTCAGTTCTTAGAATGCCACGGGTACACAAGATGTCCAGTCTCAGAGACCCATGGCTTTCCAAAACCAACTTATTTTCCCTCCAAGGCATGTTCTTTCTTTTATTTAAGGAGAGAATAATAACATGAATTATTTCTCCTAGTTCTTACTTTCAAAAGCAACATCTATTCACAATAACTACTAAAACCAAACAACAACAACAAACCAGCATCTAATTTTAAAGTCCTTTCCTGAACCCTCAGGAAGGCTCAGGGCCTCACACCATCATATGGTCTAACACTAAGGTACACCACCAGCCATTTTGTAACACACTGAGACACAGTCTCCATAGCCTGGCTAGGGTGGCCTCGAACATGATCTTCTTGTCTCTACCTCCTAGTAGATGGATTATAGTATTATATGACCACTCTCGGAAAGGAGTTTATTCTTAATGTTCAATCAAGTTCTTATAACAGATAAAATGTCAATAGAAAATAGTAACTATGAATGTGAAAACACATACACACACACACCAGTGTCCACACTCATGTCCCATGGGAGGCCCATATTATGTCAGAACACATGGAGACCCATATAAACCAAAAGAGAGAAAAAGAATACTAGTAGACGAAGGCCACATGGTGGCCGCCACATTTTCTTGCACCTTACCCTTCGGCCTGGTGAACTGTGGATGCTCAGGGAAGATTGTGAGGATGAGAAAGTAAGATGCTCTTCAGGTAGGAAGGGGAGGATGAGAAGGCAGACAGCTCTTCAGGTAGGAAGGGGAGGATGAGAAGGCAGACAGCTCTTCAGGTAGGAAGGGGAGGATGAGAAGGCAGACAGCTCTTCAGGTAGGAAGGGGAGGATGAGAAGGCAGACAGCTCTTCAGGTAGGAAGAGGGAAAATGCTGTTTTGCCTGTCCTGGTTTTTATAAATTGACCTTTAAAATAAATACTATATATAAATGGGAAGGATAAATGTGTAATGCTCTTGTTATGTGATTTTCATTTCTTTCTCTTTTTGGTTTTCATATCTTGCTAACTGTAGTATCAGGATCCCTGAGCGCATGTTTCCTGATGCGCATGCCCGTAGTATCAGGATACAATGTAAGCATGTTTCCTGATGCGCATGCCCGTAGTATCAGGCTACAGTGTAAGCGTGCTCCCTGATGCACATGCCCGTAGTATCAGGCTACAGTGTAAGCGTGTTCCCTGACATGCCGTCGTGTCAGGATCCCTGAGTGCATGCTCCCTGTGCCTCCCAATGGCGTCGGTGCGTCTTGTTTTCTAGCACCTGACCCAGCTATGTCAAAAACTTAACTGTTGCCTTGAGCATTATTTGCTGGAAAGGAGAAGGAAGGCTCAGACTGGTTTCTGATTAAAGAGTCAAGAAGCCGGCAAAAGAAAATAAAGCATTAATTTGTGTTCATGGCATTAAGATGAAGTGATTACGTAGCTTCTGGATTCGGGCAGAGTAAATACCTGGCACATAGACACCTGACAACCACAGTCAAACCTGTACGTCAATGCCACTGCACACAGACACCTGACAACAGTCAAACCTGTAAGTCAATGCCACTGTACACAGACACCTGACAACAACAGTCAAACCTGTAAGTCAATGCCACTGCACACAGACACCTGACAACAGTCAAACCTGTAAGTCAATGCCACTGCACACAGACACCTGACAACAACAGTCAAACTTCTAAGTCAATGCCACTGCACACAGACACCCGACAACAACAGTCAAACCTGTAAGTCAATGCCACTGCACACAGACAGGAACAGAATTAACCATGCATGCATTTCAGCATCTAACGTGAGGCCCATTGAAGACGAGAACTCTGTCAAGCCTGCTTTTAAATCTGCATTACGACAGAGCAGCCTCACTCCAAGACACATACCCAAGAGAAATGAATTCATAAGTAGATGAGAGATCCTATGCAGCAGCAAAACAATCACACGGCTTTTAGACACAGCGTTATTAATGAATCTCAGCAACACAACGACAAACAGAGGAGTCATGAACAAAGACATGCCATAGATTTCATGTGCCATGATTAGGAAGAAGCAAACTAACATACAGTGGTTAAGTCAGAACGGGAGTTACCTTTGGTGGGAGCAACAGCTGGGAAGGCTCCCAGAGAAACTCCTAGGCTGCTAGAAATATATTTTGATTTGATTGAGGACACGGAGGGGAAAAATGACAAATTCCAGAACATTTAAAATTCATATTTAACTCTCAAGCTGACAAAGAGCACAGAAGGGGAAACAGAATTTGGAGAATTCAACCTCCATGTATTGGTTGTAGGCAGTGAAAGATTCAAGGAGCAGCTGCCCACTAACATTCATGAATTTTACTTCACATATGTTATACATGAAAAATTTTAAAACAGAAAACTTTCCAACAGGACAAGTTGTAAAAGTCTGTGGAGTGCCAGACCTCATGCTTAGGAATCAGTGGGCGATGGATACACAGACCTCTACACCAGCCCATCCACTGATGAACTCATGCCTCGGCTCCCAAGCACCTTTCCGACAATGTGCTTCCTGTCTTGATGATCTTATCACTTTATGTAGTCAGAATATCTACAAAGAACTATCAAGTCTTTGGTGCAGTGTCTTATGAGAAGATATTCCATAGATATTGGACATTGACTTTGTGCCAAGCAAAGTCCAATGATAAATGTCACGAGCTGGAGACCAGAAAAGTCCCACAGAGCTCTGAAGGCGGTGAAAGTTCAGTGAGGTTCCGGAAGGTTGGGGAGAGCTGCAGGACTTACAGAGTGTGGCCCGTGGAAGGGCATCTGGAATTTAAGTTGAAATGGCACAGATTTTATGTGATAATGCGAGCAGGCAGGATTTTGGAAAAACATCTTACATCACATTTTTTTTTAAATATGGAGGTTTCCACAGGCTTCTGTATTTGTCACCTCTAAATTTAGGAAAAGTCTCCAGTGGAGGACAGCATCAAGAGACCTTTAGGGCCTCCGTGAATAACTGGACTGAAAAGTTGTCTAGGTCTACATGGCAGAGGACAGTCTGCAGGCAGTGTTTATCCGAGGGCAGGATGACACCCCATTCCGCCATGCAGGAGAGCAGGACAAGAGCTGTGTGACAAGGGTCAGCGACAGTCCACCGAGGACGTCTGTTTCCAGTGTGATGTGAGTGTGGGCGTCCGCAGGGGTCTCCTGGCAGCTTCCTTTCTGCGCTCATCTGAACTCCGCCTAAACACCTGACGGAAAACTGGATACAGAAACTTTAAAGTCCTCGCAGATCTCACAAATGATAAAAGAATTATAGCAGTTCTGAGCCATATCTATTCTTTCTCTTACTGGGGAAGGGACCCAGAGTCTCACAAATGCAAGGTAAGTGACCACCGTGTTGCTGTATCCAGGCCCCCTGGTGGTCTGCAGCCACTAATTTGTTCGGCAAGACTTTGCAAGTTTGAGAAATAACTCCTACGCAGTGAAGTTGCTGAGGCTGACACTACACAGTGAGGCAGAAGGATGGTTGGCGCGGTGTCGAGATCTCCTAAATGCCCCATCAGACTTGTGACAGTCATTCTCAAGTTTTGACTTGATGAAGTCTAGAATTACCTGTGAGACATGCTTTAGGTTAGTTGAGGCGGGGACAGACAGGCGCTGTGTGCGGCACCATTCCCAGTGCTAAGATCCTAGACTGCATGAAAAGGGAGGAGTGAGCTGAGCAGAAACATTTATTGCTCTCTGCTGACTGATCGTGGGGTGATGTCACCAGTCACGTGACCCCGCTGCGGACTGGGGGCCACAGTAAACCCTTTTCCGTTCAATTGCTTAGTCAGTGTTTATCTCAGCACCTGGAAAAGAAACTCAGCCTGGTAGAAATAAGTAGCAAGTTATACAAGCGTATGTCTCTAGAGAGTTTCAAAGTTGTTAAACATTGTTTTGTTGAAGATAAGTATGTAAGAGCTATCCCAAATTTTCTTTTGATTTTACAAAACAACTCTTTTGTGTTTCATCTTTGGATTAACAACAAATACCTGAGTATTTTACTACTAGCACTGTATAGCTATTGTTTTAGCTAGGATTTCTATACTGTTGTGATGAACACTATGGCCAAAAACAAGTTGGGGAGTAAAGGGTTTATTTGGCTTACACTTCCATATCACTGTTCATCACTGAAGGAAGTCAGGACAGGAACTCAGACAGGGCAGGATCCTGGAGGCAGGAGCTGATGCAGAGGGCATGGAGCTGTGCTGCTAACTGGCTTGCTCCCCATATCCTGATCAATGCACCTTCTTAAAGGACCCAGTAGCCCAGGGATGGCACCACCCACCATGGGATGGGCCCTCCCCCATTAATCACCAATGAAGAAAATGGATCTTATACAGGCATTTTCTAAGTTGACGGTCCCTCCTTTCAGGTAACTCTAACGTGTGTGTGTGTGTGTGTGTGTATGTGTGTGTGTGTGTGTGTGTGAATTCAAGTTGTGATGCTATAGTTTCTAATTTGATCTTGAGCTCTCTCGGTACCAAGTGCAAGACACACCTGACCTGGAGTCAAGGGGTGTCAGACAGGTGTGTGGTTGCAAGAATGAAATCAAATATGTAACATCCATCTGATTTCTGGCATCACTCAACCCCAGTGCTTCTCTATCCAGTTTTTATCTGGATGACCTGCGTGTTGGTGAGAGCAGGGCACTGAAGCTGCCCATTATGGCTGTGTGAGGGTCAGTGTGTGACTTTAGCTAAACAGCGTTTCTTCTATGGACTTGGTGCCCTTGTGCTTGGTGCACAGATGTTTACTTAGGTCCTCTTGGTGGGTTTTTCCTTTAGTGAGAAGGTGTTGTTCTTCTGTCTCTCTGATGAATGGTTTGGGATTGAAGTCTACTTTTTCAAATACTAAAACAGATCCACAGGCCTGATTCTTGGTTACATTTGCTTGGGATACCTTTTTCCATGCTTTTACTCTAAGGTAATGTCTGTCCTTGCTGGTGAGGTGTGTTTCCTGGATGCAGCAGAGAAGTGAACCCTGTTTTCTAATCCAATATGTCTTTCTATTGGGGAATCGAGATCATTGTGTTAAAAATGAACAGTACTTATTAATTTGTGGTATTTTCTGGTTTCTGTGGGTTTTTCTTCTCATTTATTTCTGGTGTCCCAGAAACTTCTGGTATGCAGTAAACCTTTTCTGTAGAGCTGAACTGATGGACGGGATTGTTTGAATTTGTTTTTGCTTTTTCTTTCCATTCTGATAGAGAATCTTGCTGGGTTTAGTAGGCTTACCCGGCAACTGTGACCCCTAGAGCTTCCAGAAGAACAACTGTCCAGGCCTTTCTGGCTTAGCTTTATATGTGACTTGGTCTTTTTTCTTTGCAGATGTTAAAATCCTTTCTTTGCTCAGTACATTTAATGTCTTTATTATGTAATATGGGGAGTTTCTCTCTGGGCTGTCCCTTTGCTGTTCTGGATGACTCCTGACAGGCATCTTTTTTAGTTTGGAGACATTTTCTTCTACGATTTTCTTCAAACTATTTTCCATGACTTTGGCCTTCTTTTATAGTTATTATTCACAGGGTTGTTGTTTTTTCCATAGTGTTCCATTTTCTGGGGTTTTATTTACTTAATGTTTTCTTTGACTGGTCTAAGCATTTCTCCATCTTGTCTTTAAGACCTGAAATCCTTTCTTTCATGTCTTCTAATCTGTTGGCAGGACTTACATGCTAAGGATTTTGTTTGAGTTTTTCATTTCCAGTTTTATTTTAGTTTAGGTTTATTTAGTGGTTCTATTTCTTTATAAAATTCTACTTTCATGTCTTGAACTGTTCTCACTATTACATTTAACTGTGTTTTCACAGACTTTATTAAAGCAGGTATTCCTACCCTCTTTAAGATCTTTGAACATTTTCATAATTGCTATTTTGAAGTCCTTATTTTGTGTTTCAGCTAACTGAGGGACATACTCTCGTGGTTGTTCATATTCGGGATTTTTATGCTGGGATCTGGAGTCATGGCATTTGAAGTGTTTCTTGGTATAGGTATCTAACTTCACCTTTGATGGGTGAGTGTTCTGGTCCCAGTCAAGTGTGGCAGCTGTGGATCCCCACTAGAGTGAGGGTCTGGGGCTCAGTAGAGTCACAAAGGGCTGGGGACGAGCTAGAAGGGAGGGCTGACAGTGGACGCCAGGGAGAACCAGTTGGACCCTGCGCCCCTGGAAATGAGTGTTGGGGCTAGATTTCTTGTCTTCATTTTATGAAAGTTAATGAGTATATAATATGCAATGATTAAATAAAAATATAGATGTCATGCACCAACCTCTGAAATTCACTTTTTTTTTAGCGTATATGTAGACATTATCTCTAAAGGAGCCTACATACTGTATTAGCCTAGGAAGAAAGGCAGGATCCATTTTGTTTTTAAGACTTTCAGCCCGTGCATATGACTAAGGCCTCCAGGAGCTATGCGACACAGCATTTCGACGATGACGTGGACCTGGAATTTTAAGTGGTGGCGATTAGGTGTCACTCTAGTGACAACAGACAGAGAAGCATACCTCGTGCAGACAGCGGAAAGCTGGCGTTTCGGCTAAATCGACCAGCCTCTCCTCTCGAATGTTAACTGTGGGCACGATGGCAGAGGGGTGGTCCTTCTGGTCCTTCCTCCTCTCCCTCTCTTTGGCTTCTGCTGCTTTCCGTGCCGCTTCCTTCTCGTCATCTTCGTTCTCTCCTTCTGTGTCTGTGCTGCTCTCTTCCATGCTTCACAACTCTGAAATCAGATCAGTTCACAGTCAACTGTCTAAGCATGTCTTCTTCACTCTCAAAGTGATAGGAAATCGTAGAAAGTAAGCAAAACTCAAGTAAAATAAGTCCGTCTCTGTCTGCATCTCTCCCTCCTTCCCTCTCTCTCTTCTCTCTTTCTCGCTCTCTCTTTCCTCTCTCTCTCTCTCTTTCTCTCTTTCTCTCTCTTTCCTCTCTCTCTCTCTCTCTCCCTCTCTCTTTTCTCTCTCTCTCTCTCTCTCTCTCTTTCCTCTCTCTCTCTCTCTCTCTCTCTCTCTCTTTCTCTCTCTGTCTCTCTCTCTTTCTGGAACAAAGCCCAGGCCTGAGCATGCTACACAAGTTCTCGTCAGCTTCCATATGCCCTCAGCCCCAGACGCTATCTACGATACATTTAGGCTCTTCATGCACTGGGAGAGAAAATATATAACTAGATGACAAGCTCCTTAGGAAGGAAACGACTTTCTCAGTAGGCCCTGAAGCATTGTTTACTGAATGGATAAGTACAACCTTTCAATTAAAATGTCACATGAGAAATCAGGGGCTGAAGAGATGGCTAAAGCCTTTGCTTCAAGCAAGAGGATAAACCCTGTTTCCCAGGAAGCAAACCAGGGCAGGGTGGGCGTGGCTGCATGTTTATAATTCCAGCCCAGGAAGGCAGAGTCTGGACACCCCCAAACAAGCTGGCTACGAGAGACTAGCCAACCAGTGAACTCTGGGTTTGATTAAGAGACCCTGACCCAGCCAGGCAGTGGTGGTGCACACCTTTAATCCCAGCACTTGGGAGGCAGAGGCAGGCAGATCTCTGTGAGTTCGAGGCCAGCCTGGTCTACAAGAGCTAGTTCCAGGACAGGCTCTAAAACTACAGCTAAACCCTGTCTTGAAAAACCGTGTGTGTGTGTGTGTGTGTGTGTGTGTGTGTGTGTGAGAGAGAGAGAGAGAGAGAGAGAGAGAGAGAGAGAGAGAGAGAGACCCTGACCCAAAGGATAAGGTGAAAGACCAATCAAAGAAAGTAATTCTGGACATCAACCTGGGGCCTCCGCATGCACACTGCCCCCCAACATGTGAACCCACATACATGCAAACTATGTATACACTTATTCCTAAAATTAATAGCAAGGACTTTGGAAAATATCAACCAATGGCCAGCTTGAGATCCAGGCATGGGAAGGGTGAGGGGAGACAGAAACAGGCTCTTAGGAAGCCGAGCAGAGGAAGAGGCACCGTCATTCTGAGCAGGGTTGGGATATGTCTCATCTTAGGCAGAGGAACAGTCAGCCATTCTCAGCAGGGTCGGGACTTGTCTCATCTCAAGCAGCAGACCCTTTCCCCCATTTAATTCCAAGGAGCAAAGGGGCTGCAATAAGAACACAGGTCACATGCTCTCTGCTCCTCTCTGTTCTAGAGACAGCTGCTTCTTTTCGTGCAGTGCCAACCTCGTTCCAGAGACACGATGGTGAAGGTCGGAGTGAACGGATTTGGCCGTATTGGATGCCTGGTTACCAGGGCTGCCTTCACTTCTGGCAAAGTGAACGTTGTTGCCATCAGTGACCTTTTCCTCAACCTCAACTACTTGGTCTACATGTTCCAGTATGACTCCACCCATGGCAAGTTCAAAGGCACAGTTAAGGCTGAGAATGGGAAGCTTGTCATCAACGGGAAGGCCATCACCATTTTCCAGGAGCGAGATCCTGCATACATCAAATGGGGAGATGCCGGCGCTGAGTAAGAACACAGGTCACATATGACCACATATGACTGTGGGCAGGGCCTCACTAGCTACCTATTAGGTCAATTGCACTTTGCTTTCTGATACTTCTATAGCATGTAGCTTGTCCAGGCTTCCGTAGTCACTATTAAAATTTTATCATTTTTCATATTGTCTTCTGTGGTGGAATATTAGTTTAAGATGGGTTACATTTGTTTATGCTGTGGAATATTTGTTTAATGATGCAAAGATGTGCTGCGTTCTTTTATCTTGCATTTGTTTAACTCCGTGAAGCTGTGATACTGAGCCTGCCTAAAACACCTGTTTGGTCTAATAAAGAGCTGAATGGCCAATAGCAAGGCAGGAGAGGGATAGGCGGGACTTCCAGACAGAGAGACTAAATAGGAGGAGAAATCCAGGTTAGAGAGAGTGAGGGGTGAGAAAAAGAATGAGGGAGGGAGGGCACCAGGGGCCAGTCACCCAGCCTCAGAGCTGGTCACAGAGTAAGACGGAAAAGTTATACAGAATGAAGAAAGATAACGGTCCCAGGGGCAAAACATTAAAGAGAAATGGGATAATTTAAGTTAGAAAATCTGACGAGAAACAAGCCAAGCTAAGGCCAGAAATTCATAAGTAAGAATAAGTCTCCATGTATTTATTTGGGAGCTGGGAGGCAGACACCCAAAGATTAAAGAAAAAAAAAGAAAAGAAAAAACTACAGTCTCCCTAATTACACTCCTTAAGAAGGAAGCTGCATTTGCCTAGGAATCTTCAACACCCAGCAAGCGATACACAGCACAGAATGTGCACCAGGAGGATTTCCAGCGGAGCAACCGGTTTCAGCAAACGGTTTCAGCTGCTCTTCTCACTGCAAATCACGTGCTTGGATTTCCAGCCAGGACCGCTATGCCAGTGAACTGACGGTGACGTAGTCAGCCAGGACCGCTAAACCAGCGAACTGACGGTGACGTCAGCCAGGACCGCTAAGCCAGTGAGCTAACAATCACGAAGTCAGACAGGAACACTAAGCCAGTGAGCTAACAATCACAAAGTCAGCCAGGAACACTAAGCCAGTGAGCTAACAATCACGAAGTCAGCCAGGAACGCTAAGCCAGTGAGCTAACAATCACGAAGTCAGCCAGGAACACTAAGCCAGTGAGCTAACAATATCGAAGTCAGCCAGGAACACTAAGCCAGTGAGCTAACAGTGACATAGTCAGCCAGGACCGCTAAACCAGCGAACTGACGGTGACGTCAGCCAGGACCGCTAAGCCAGTGAGCTAACAATCACGAAGTCAGCCAGGACCGCTAAGCCAGTGAGCTAACAATCACGAAGTCAGCCAGGACCGCTAAGCCAGTGAGCTAACAATCACGAAGTCAGCCAGGAACACTAAGCCAGTGAGCTAACAATATCGAAGTTAGCCAGGAACACTAAGCCAGTGAGCTAACAATATCGAAGTCAGCCAGGAACACTAAGCCAGTGAGCTAACAATATCAAACACTAAACCAGCGAACTGACGGTGACGTCAGCCAGGACCGCTAAGCCAGTGAGCTAACAATCACGAAGTCAGCCAGGACCGCTAAGCCAGTGAGCTAACAATCACGAAGTCAGCCAGGACCGCTAAGCCAGTGAGCTAACAATATCGAAGTCAGCGTGTTAGTACACTGGTTTGGCCTAGTGGCAGTCCCAGTGAAGCCACGCTGCAGCTCAGCCCTGGTTTGTCACCAGCTTGGAAAAGCTTCTCCTCTAGCAGGCTTCCTGAGGAGCTGCCTGACCCAGATCAAAAAAGGAGACGTGAGGGCTTTTGTTGTTGTTGTTGTTCGAAAAGCAAAAAAAACTTACTATGAAAATTAGCCAAAATATAAAATTTAACCCTTAAAAGTTTTATTGCTTACAAAAGACAATCAATTTAGTGATGATTAAATGAAATGAAAAAAAGTAAATGGAAACAAATACAGACAACATAAATTGCAAGAAAAAGTTTTATAATAATTTTACTTAGTAAAATATATAATAGTGCAGTAACATCTTGCCTGGTCATAAGATTTTTTCTGACTCTTTTTTTTTCTGCAAAATAATTTATTAGGCTAACAAAATTTATACTTTTGCAATTTAGTTTTTAATTGACATAATTGAAAATGATGTGAGCTGCTCTTGGGAATACAAAATTGCACATAATTTTGGCAGTGTTTAACTGAGGTTGACAACATCAGGGTAAAATTCTAAAATGTCATTTCAAAAACTAACATCTGGACCCGATGAGCCTCACTTGTAGAGCGCTGGTTTTTAAGCACTATGGCTACTGCATTCTTTAAAACAATTTTCAAGATTTTATATGCATGGTGTTTTACATATACTTTGGTCTCTGTACATCACGTGTATGTCATACCCTCCGAGGCCAGAGGAGGGCATCGGATTCCCTAGAACCAGAGTTACAGTTGTCAGCCACCATAAGGGTGCTGGAAACTGGATCACGGTCCTCTGGAAGAGCAGGCTGAGGTGGTCTCCCCGGGTGCCGGAGGGGTGGGGCTGCCTTCGCCCACACTAGGAGGGTCCTCTGGAAGAGCAGGCTGAGGTGGTCTCCCTAGGTGCCGGAGGGGCGGGGCTGCCTTCACCCACACTAGGAGGGGGCTCTGGAAGAGCAGGCTGAGGTGGTCTCCCCGGGTGCCGGAGGGGCGGGGCTGCCTTCACCCACACTAGGAGGGGGCTCTGGAAGAGCAGGCTGAGGTGGTCTCCCTAGGTGCCGGAGGGGTGGGGCTGCCTTCACCCACACTAGGGCTCCAACACCATTATGTTTTGTCTGTGGTTGGTGCTCTATTTGGGGGAAGCGGTTCTTTGCTGAGGTCTCCCCTAGGAAAGTTAATACAACAGTCTCATAAGACAGTTTTTTCTAGAGAGACCGCCCTCTAAACAAGTCAGCTTCATGCATTGGCTGAATTTCAAGTACACAATCATTTAATAGTCTTCTTGGTGTTTCTTGGGGCATTTGTTCAGCCTGTGGAGATTGCCAGACTCTAAGCAAGGCTGTAGGCTTGCTTGTTGTCTTACAGAGGGTGTCTATTGTTGTGACCAAACACCAGGACCAAAGAACAAGATGGGGAGGAAAGGGTTTATTTGGCTCATACTTCAGCATTGCTGTTCACCATCGAAGGAAGTGAGGACAGGAACTCCCAGAGGCAGGAGCTGATGCAGAGGCCATGGAGGGGAGCTGTGTACGGGGGCTTGTTTCTCGTGGTTGGCTCAGCCTGTTTTCTTATAGAGCCCAGGATCAGCAGCCCAGAGATGGTAAACCCACCATGAGCTGGACCCTCCCCCATCAATCACTAAATGAGAAAAATGCCTTACAGTTGGATCTCAAGGAGGCATTTCCTCAGCTGAGGCTTCTTCAATGACTCTTGACACACAAACACAACCCTTCCCTTCTTATTCATCTCCAAGACCTTAGGTAACTTTAAAAGTTCCACAGGCTTTACAAATTCAAGCACATTAAAACTTCAGTTTCTTTAAAACAGTCAATCTTTTTAAAACTACAAAGCCTTTTAAAATTCAAGTCTCTCAACCCAGGCAAATACTTTCTTACTTCAAGAGGGAAAGATCAGGGAACAATCACAATCAAGTTAAAGCAAAACAAAATTCCAACTGTCTAGTGTCTGGGATCCACATAGTCTTCTGAACTCCTCCAAAGGGCTTGGGTCACTTCTGCTCCCCCCTCTCCAGCACACACAGCTTGTCTTCCAGGCTCTGGCTGGCTCTGCTGGCCTCTCACAGTGCCAAGCCTCAGCTGCTCTCCATGACCCTGTCATGCCTTCACACCCAATACCACCTGGGTGACTCTTACATCTAACCAAGTCTGGCTGCCAGAAAAGTTTCCCTCAGTGATGCTGGCATCTTCTTAATCATCGCTAATTTCTTAGCTCCAGCACCGAACGTCCCAGCAAAGCAGAGCGTTACTTCAGCAGTTCTGTGTCTTGTTAACCTCAGCCGATTCTTCAGCCCCAGCTACCAGAACCACAGAATCTTTATTCAAAATAGCAGATGGCCCTGACAGAGTCTTTAAACTTCCCTCTGAAACTTCACAAGCTGGACCTCTGACTTCTGCTCTGCTCTCAATAGTCTTACCCTCCAAGTTTCAAAAGAGCATCCCACAGAGGTTTGAACGCTAGATGGTTCTTCTAGACCCAAATTCCAAGGTCCTTCCTCAGTCCTCCCCAGAACATGGTCAGGTCTGTCATAGCAACACCTCACTACACTGGAACCAATTTATCTTCTATTGCTGTGACCAAACACCACAACCAAAGAGCAAGTTGGGAGGAAAGGGTTTATTAGATCTATACTTCAGCATTGGTGTTCATCACTGAAGGAATTCAGGACAGGAACTCAAACAGGGTGGAATTCCAGAAGCAGGAGCTGATGCAGAGGCCATGGAGGGGAGCTGCTTATGGGTTTGCTTCCCATGACTGGCTCAGCTCACCTTATAGAACCCAGGCTCAGCAGCCCAGGGATGGCCCCACCCACCATGGGCTGGACCTTCCCCCTCAATTGTGAATTAAGAAAATGCCCTACAGACTTGTCTACAGTCTGACCTCAAGGAGATATTTTCTTAGTTAAGGTTTCCTCCTCTCAGATGACTTTAGCTTTTACCAAGTTGACATAAAACTGTCCAGAACATTCAAGAAAAATGACCTTCCTTGTTAATTCTTAGTTTAATGAAACCTTCACAGGAAAAGGATTCATTTCTGTGAAATGCAACGATATTTACATTTAATTTGTATGTCCAATACTGTGTAATACTGTAATAGTTTTCAAAAACTGGTTCTATTGAAACCCTAAGGAATTGCTGTTTATTGCAACCTTTGTGTTTGCTTCAATTTTGTAATAATTTACTAAAATGTTTCCAAGCTAAAAAGTTTTCTTTGTGAGTTTCTGCAGTTCTGCCCTTAATGGTGTTAATTTGTACTCGAGTCCTGGCCTAACCACTTTAGGGTTCCACAGTGCCCCAAATGACACTCGAGCAGCTGAGACCAGGCCACGCCCACACTTCTGGCCACAGCCACAGGCTCAGTTCTGTTCTTGTGCCTACTGATGCATGATCTGCCTCTCCAGCTCAAGTGTGTGCCTGATTGTCTCAACAGAACACAGGTCAAGTGCGTGCCTGATTGTCTCAGCAGAACACAGGTCAAGTGTGTGCCTGATTGTCCCAACAGGACACAGGTCAAGTGTGTGCCTGACTCTCCCAAGAGAACACAGGTCAAGTGTGTGCCTGACTGTTCCAATGGGACACAGGTCAAATGTGTGCCTGACTGTTCCAATGGGACACAGGTCAAATGTGTGCCTTTCTGTCCCAACAGGACACAGGTCAAGTGTGTGCCTGACTGTCCCAACAGGACACAGGTCAAGTGTGTGCCTGACTGTCCCAAGAGAACACAGGTCAAATGTGTGCCTGACTGTTCCAATGGGACACAGGTCAAATGTGTGCCTTTCTGTCCCAACAGGACACAGGTCAAATGTGTGCCTGACTGTCCCAACAGGACACAGGTCAAGTGTGTGCCTGATTGCTCTGACAAACACAAGCTAAAAAAGATAACCATTACACATCTCAAGATGACGATACAGGGCATCAAGCCAGGCATCTTCTGCTCTACCCCACACACAATTGCCTGGATCACATCTACGAAACCAGATGGCTTATTCTAAGTAGAGCCCAGAGAAGTGTCGAGGAGAACCCCTACAAGGTGCCGTTGGCCCCATTTGGATGACCGTGCCCTTCTGCAGAGAGTATGGAGTAGGTGCCTCTCCTGAATGAGAGAATTACCATCTCGTTATCTTCTCTTTGATCTGCTCCCAGCTAAAGGAAAGTCCACACTTCACACTCCTTTGGAAAAGATAATGCCGCTGCCTTCCTTTTGGTGTAACCTGCAGCATCTCATGTCTGTCTTATGAGATTTGTTGCTCCTTTAAAGTGGAATGCATGTTATCATATGAACCAAAAAGGTTCTGCCTCTGCCTCCCACGTGCTGGGATTAAAGGCGTGCGCCAACACCGCCTGACTGGCAAGTATTCATAAGACTCAACAACAGGATAGTGAAAGAGGAAGAAAGGAACTTTGGAAGTAACATATTTCTATGACTTTGATGAAAATTAAACGCTTTTCCCCCCAAAGTTACCTCGGCCATGGTGTTTTGTCATGACAGCATAAAAGTAACGAAGACAAACACCCTTTTACGAAGGTAGATAAGATTATAAAAACCACTAACTGCCTGAATCCAGACTCTCATCTATGGATACCGGAGAGCTTCCGCATTTTCATAGCTACTGCCCGTCATCTGAGGAAGGACTTGGAAGGAATGGGAATTTGGTGACTGGGAGGTGCCACAGTGCCATGGGCAGAAACCAGACACCATGGGGAGCAAAACGAGGTAGACAGCAGTTTGATTTCAGGTGCTTCAGGGTGGCAAGCCTAACAGAAGAATCCTAAGCATTCATTTTAGAACACTGTACAGACGGAGGCTTCACGGGACCTTGGATTGCAGCCCCAGCGTGGGCTGCACTGTATACTTCCAGGAGCACAGTCGGTGCAGCGAGCTCTGCAGGAAAGCTGTCTCCCCTGCAAAGATGCGATGGTGAACCCTGTGCAACTCTTCGCTGTAGAGTCTGAAGGGGAACGATATGGCCTTGCCATACCTTACATGGGCACGGCACAAGCTTTTGACACACAGAGAAGCAAGAGGCTGCTAAGGAAGAAGCCAAGTGAAACGGAAAGGCTTCAGCCCTATCTCGGAGAAACAGCTCACTCTGTTTTTCTCACTTCATGTGGGATGCGGTTAAGATCAGACCCCAAACGGGAAGCTTCACAGAGAAAAAAGAAATGAGGCAGTGAACTCAGCAGGGTCTGCCCCGTTTTGTAAGACACACCACTTCCTCCTCTTTGAATCTAACATAGGTGGACAGCATTTTGTTGTGATTTTGAACTCTCAAGGAAAATTTTCTCAACTTTCAAGGAGCATGTGTAAAAATCAAATAGCCCATGTTCCAGAGAGTAGATCAAGGTTCTCTTGGGGTTGAGGGGGCAACGCTCTAGGAAAGATACCAGAAGGAGCCATGTTCTTGCCAACATTACCAGGCCCGGGACACACAAGCTTTGGTCACTTTAGAACAGGAAGTCACACGTTTTATTCCCCTCCTGGGCCCACAATCTCTGATCACTCTATTTTGTGGAACTGAATCCTGACTGGCAGGAAAACATGATCACGTGTTCCTTTCCCTGAAGCCCAGTGCTGGGGGTTACTGGTGTTTGTTTCCATGGTGACTTGGCACCAAACACCTTGGAGGAAGGAGGAACTCTGAGAAACTTCCATTCACCTACTTCGGTTTCAGTTTCTAATTTTTTAGAAGTGTCAATGGTTGGCAAGAAAACACGGGTAAACAGTTGTAAGAAAAGTGCCCCTCTATCTTGCCATAACAGCTCTTTGATCTGATGTGTATCTCTTTTGAAGAACACATCAAACTTCAGTAAGAATGTCTTACTGAAAGTCCATCCTAAGAAAGACCATCTGGTCTGCAAACTGACCAGCCCGGAACACTGAGCAGCCCATCTCAAATGAGGCACACTGTGGCATACACCACCAACTTGGCAGTCCTAAATGCAACAGGTAAAACAATTGCTTTTTTAACCCAGAGATCTTTTACTCTGTATACAATTATCCAAGATTCATTGTTATTCATTGTTATATGGAGGGTAAGTTAGACTTGGGGCATTTTTCTAAAGCTATAGAGAAGATTTTAAGACAGAATAAAAAGCTTTGTCATTCAAAGACCTCTAAAAGCAAACCACAACTTCCTTCTGTTCCTATGAACAACACAAAAGAAAAATAACCTCTCAAAAAAGGTTGTGGGTGGCAGAAGCCTATTTTGGTGCAGGGGGGAGGGGAGGGGAGAGGGAGGGGAAAGAAGAGGAGGGAAGGGAAGAGGGAGGGACGGAGGGAGGAAGGAAGGAAGGAAGAAAAGAAAGAAAGAAGGAAGAAAGAAAGAAAGGACGGGAGAGAGGAAGGAAGGTTGTTTCTGAGAGGAAGCTCCAAGCATTCGCGTTTGTTAAGGTTTCCCACACCTTACACACGTTACACAGTTAGATCTTACACTATGTGCATGTGTAATCAATGATGAATCTTCTGCTTGCCCAGGGTCATAGAGAACCAGAGACTGTGGTCCAAAATCAGTTCTGCCCCATGGGATGAAGATGACGGCTGTGCTAGATCCTCTCGGTTCTCTGCCTCCTCTCTCCACAGCCACTGTGTTCCAAGCACAGACAAGACAAGAGCTTTGCCATCC
Source organism: Microtus oregoni (assembly GCF_018167655.1). NCBI lineage: Eukaryota > Metazoa > Chordata > Mammalia > Rodentia > Cricetidae > Microtus > Microtus oregoni. Next base: position 5,841,321 of record NW_024543077.1, on the reverse strand, counting down.
TTTCAAAGCTTTTTGGTTATTTCCCCCTTTCTTAGAGTTCATGGCAGAATGGTCACAGAAACAGACATGATTTTTGTCTCCCCTGTCGGCATGAAGTCACTCTGTGTGCCTAAAACCATTTAAAGGTCCTTTGTAAACACACAAAGCTTCCCTTGCATTACCGCCTTTATTTCTAGCAGCAATCACATACCACATAAATTATCTCCATTCTGTAGAGAAGGAATTGGCGACTCAGGTAGGGTAGAGGATGTGTCCAGGACAGCACCAACAAACAACAGGAGTTATTAAAAATTATATGCAGGCTCACGACCCTTATCCATTCGTATTATATTGTATTTAGACTGTCTTCATGGATCTGGAGAGATGGCCCAGCAGTTAAGAGCACTCACTGCTATTGCAGAGGACCCAGCACTGCCTATAACTCCAGTTTCAATGCATCCATCACCTTGTAGGTGTCTGCATGCATGTGGTACCCATAAACGCACATAAGTACACACACAGAGACATAATTAAAATGTAATAGGCCTTTGAAGATTCCCCTGTGGTATTGGCAACGTGCTTTCCTTTTGGGCACCTGCAGTAGGTGACTCCTCCCTCCTTTGCCTCCTCTTCCTCCTCGCTTTACCAAGCCTGGGTTGGCCACTTAATTAGTCTCCCAGGGTGGAAACTGCTATTTGAAGTTCGGCAGTTTAGACTTCACTTTCAGTTCTTTCCTTCCTGTGTGAGCAAGGGCAAAGTATGCCACCTCTGGCAGTTCCATTGGCTGCAAATGATTGGACAGTTCTGTGACAATGAAATGGAGCAATCTCTGTGAAGTCACAGCAGATGCTCCTCTGTAAATGTCAGTGTCCATCCACCACTGCCTTGCTCTTTTGTCTTTTGTATATGATGCATCTTTAATTATTTTTGACAGCTGGACCAAATGTGTCAATAATATATAATCTATGTGACCTGGTCCTCTCCAGATGAGTTTAATCCAGAGCTCTGACCATGTGTTATAATATATAATCTACGTGACCTGGTCCTCTCCAGATGAGTTTAATCCAGATCTCTGACTGAGTGTCATAATATATAATCTATGGTTTAATCCAGAGCTCTGACCGAGTGTTAGTGGGAAAGCAGAGCCAATGACAATGGACAGTTTGCTCTCCAAATTAAAATTTAAAATCTGAACTATAGGATTGTGAAGGGTGTTGGGTATTGGAGAAAAAGAAAGTGAACAAGACAGCTTTTTAAGAAGTCTTCAGTCAACTCCCAGTCAGCAAAGAGCCGCCTTACAGAAGAGAAGCAGGTCGCGTGCATTTCCCAGCTTCCCCCTGTGGTTAAGCAAGCCCCCCCCCCCGTTTCTAAGCACCCTCAGTGAACCTCACCTCAGTCTTCCTCCTCTGAGAAGCATCTCTTACCCCATCGAGTTCCTTCCTCCAGAGGACAAAGGATTAGCAACTACAGGGTTAGAGAAGATGATTTACCAACTAATTTTTTCTACCTGTGCATTGGAAGAAGACATCAAACATAAAAATAAATGTCTGAGTTGGCGATGAGAAAACCGTTTCTCGTGGCCCCTGAAGGAGACCCGAGGAACCCAGAAGGAGGGGCTTTAGAGCTCAGGCATTCAGGGACGTCAAGTGGCAGACTTTGCTGTAGCCTCGTGTGCTTCCACTGTGGCGTGCTGGTGGAGGTCTAAAGGCCGTGGAGCATCATAGAATACAGAAAAGAAAAAGTAAAAAGCCCAGAGGCAAAGGTAGATAGAATTATTTAAGTTAAGAAAAGCTGGCTAGCAACAAGCCAAGCTAAGGCCTGGCACTCACAAGAAAGATGTTTCTGCTCTCTTTCTGCCTCTCTCCCTAAGAGGTAACTTGTGTTTTATCTCTCTCTCTTTCTCTCCTCCCACACACCCCCTCTCTTTCCCTCTCCCACTTCCACTTCCTTTCCATAACCCACTGAATAAACTCTATACTCATTCAAAAAAAAAATAAGTTTCTATGTGATTATTTGGGAGCTGGGTGGGAGGCACCCAAAGAACAAGAGAAAACAACAACAACAAATAAAACACCATTTTGGCGTTCCAACAAGGACCCATATTTCCATGTTAGAGCCTGAGAAAGCTGAAAGGGGGGGCATAGCTCCTTTAAGAAGTATTCTGCTGTACAGCAAGCATTTGAACAGCCTTCTTCATGCTAAGTAGAAGCAAAATCTAAGTTAAAAAAGCACCTGCCACAGTGCAGGAACTGGCATTCCAGAACTGGGCGGTGTGTGTGTGCATACGTGCGTGTGTGTGTGTATGTGTGTGCGCGTGCGTATGTGTGTGTGCGTGTGTGCGTGCATGCCTGTGTGTGTGCGTGTGTGTATGTGTGCGTGTGTGTGTGCATGCGTGCGTGTGTGTATGTGTGTGTGCGTGCGTATGTGTGTGCATGTGTGTGCGTGTGTGTGTGTGCGTGTGTGTATATGTGCGTGTGTGTATGTGTGTGCGTGCGTGCGTGCGTGTGTGTGTGTGTGTGTGAATGCAGTTCTGGTCAAGCTTTTCTCTGCGGACCTAGAGCTTTAAACTTGGCTTTCTCAGACTGAGAAGTGGGTGCAGGCAGCCACCAGAGCCTCTTGGAGAGCCTAGTTGAGCGGCTTAGCAGATCTTTGCTCACACAGACAAAAGACCAGAGATACATAGATAGGAAAAAAACCCTTTTCATGGTGTCTTTAACAATGTGTTTAGGCTTAAAAGGAGAGGAGGGGTTTGGACAATTACAGAGAGAAAATGAATAGTTAAAAAAAAAAAGTCTCGAAAGAGAGAAGTAAAGTAATAAAAATTACAAGCCACATGGAGATGGGAAATACGCAGGGAGTCTGGATCCTGTGTGTTCCTGTATTCACCTTGAATTTTCGATTGCCGATAAGTAAACAAACAGCTGCTAAGAGACGCAATATTGTGAGCAGGACTGGTGGAATGAACCTGCCTAGATATGTTAAGAATGCCTTACTTTCAAATGAAACTCAAAAAATGCATTGCTTTGGAAAAGAGCTTTTGCTTTGGTGCCCACAGGACACAAGAGGCTGTAGATCCCTTCGGGATTGATATGGATTAGGTTTGATAAAGGGGTCCTGGATCCTGGCAGGAGATATATATCAACAAAAGTGACAGCTGGTCTTCCCAGGACTTGGTTGTTATCCCAATTATCTCATTATCTCAGTGACCCTGAAGATGCTTTGCCCACAGGTGACAGGAAGCAGTATAGAGAAGATTCCCACGTGCCCAAGAATTGGGGTCTGGGTAGCTTTTGGTTATTTTGTGGGTTACAGATATTTGTTATAATTTAGGGGGATATAGAAATATAAGATAAAAAGATAATTATTAATATCAGGTAGTTTGTATTGGCATGGATTTTGTATATTGATACAAATTTAAAGTTATTTTTTTTAACAGAAATGGCTTAAATTAAGATATAAGAGCTAGCCAATAAGAAGCTAGAGCTTATAGACCAAGCAGTGACGTAATTGATACAGTTTCTGTGTGGTTATTTTGGGGGGCTGAGCAGCTGGGAACAGTCCACGCTGAAGTGGGGGATGACATGTAGATGCCCGTGGTCCATGCTGACGGGGGGAGGCACCCATGGTCAGGGTGGATGTCCATGATCTGTGCTACTGCCTGAGGCCATGTTGATATTCGTGGGCCATATTACTGCTATCATTGCCAGAGGACAGGCGGATGTTTGTGGCCTGGGTTGCCACGTGTGGTCATCTTGATATCTGTGGTCTGTGTTCCTGCTGGAAGCCATGTGGATGTCTGTGGCCTATGCTGTTGCCTGAGGACATGCTGATGTCCACAGTCAAGGCCGCTGCAGGAGGCTTTGTGGCTGTCTATCATCTGTGCGGCCACTGGCTATTATGGGCAGGGAAGCATCTCCCGCAGTGGTACTGATGACTGCAGACTCACAGTTGAGACAAACTGTCTCAACTTCTGTGACAAACTCTCCTCAAAAAGAAAGTCTAGAGAGAAAGTTATTGAAGGGAGTCCTTTAAAATCGTGGTAAAGATATAGAAGTGTAGCTCTTAACAGTGGTGGCTTCTGCTCGGGGGTTGGGGAGCGACTCAGTTATCTTTAAGATGCTGGCTCCTGGGAGTTTGACCATGATCCCAAGAGTATAGGCAACACAAATTGGACTTGGTGGGGTTTTTTTCTTTCTTGGGGAAAGCATAATGGGATGGTAGACCTTGGAGGACTGGGAAATGAGTGTGATTAGGGTATAATGTATGAAATTCCCAAATAATCAATAAAAATATTACGTTGGGGAAAAAAAGAATATCAAGGGGCTGATGGGGAACTTGGGGACAGCAACAAGGTTCCAGGCCTACCACCATGCTTATTCTTATAATATGATATGATAAAGAGGGACATGTAGGTGCAGAGTCCTGGGGAGGCCGTAGAGTTGCGGAAGGCATGTATTGAGTTTGGCAGAAAGAACGAAACCCTGAGAGTTCTTGAAGGTGTGATGTGAGATGGTGACTTCAAGGAGCTTTGGGCACTGCACATTTGAGACCAGATGGGAATGCAGGATTCTCAGAAGAAGATAGAGGCCATGCCCAAGACTCAGGGAGATGTACATGTCTAGAGAAACCAGTGTGGTCAGACAAAATACTGACCACACAACCAAAATGTTAATGACCAAAAAACTAAGGTCTCATGACCAAAACATGAGTGGTAAAGGAAGTCAGGACTCAAATTTCATATTCAGCTTTATTGAAATGTAACTTGTGCATAAGAAAAGTCATAATCATACGTGTATAATTTGATGAGTTCTTACAACCTTGTTTTAAAAATTCCATTGTTTTAAAAATTTCCTTGGTTTGCTTTACTACCTGTGGTAGTTTGAACGTAATTGGCTCCCATAACCTCATGGGGAATGGCTCTATTAGGAGGAGTGGCTTTGTTGGAGTGGGTGTGGCCTTGTTAGAGGAAGTTTGTCATTGTAAAGGTGGGCTTTAAGGTCTTAAATATGCTCAAGCCACACCCAGTGGGATAGACCATTTCCTGTTGCCTGTAAGATAGAGGACTCTCAGCTCCAGGACCGTGTCTGCTTGCATGGCACCATGCTCCCCATCATGATAATGATGGACTAAACCTCTGAACTGTAAGTGAGACCCCCCTCAATGCAATCCTTCCTTCTTTGAGAGTTGCTGTGGTCATGGTGTCTCTTCACAGCGGTAGAAACGCTGTGACATGGTTCCTCATCCCACTTGCCTATACACCCCACACCCACCATCCTTGGAGCATCTAAGAATGGGCCGTCACTTTGCCTATTTTAAAACTTCATATAATCTGCTATGAAGTGCATGCTTGTGTGTCACACAGCCCCACCCCGTGGTAAAAGCTAGTTCTTCTTGGTGGTATCGGAGGCAGGGCCAGTTGGAATAATGGGTCATCTAGGTGAAGCTCTCACGAATGAGTCTAATGCTCTAGAGCCAGCAGAGAAGAGGACAGAGGGACACAAGGACACGAGAACTTGGCAGCCTACAGCGCAGAAGTGGGTCCTCACCTGAACATGATTATGCTGGTGCTGATATTGGACTTTCAGCCCTCAGCACAAAGAGGAACTCATTCTGTTGGCTATAAGTCGCTATGTCCACAAGACTTTGTTATGGTATCACAAAGAGAGAATCATAGACATGGTGGGCTTCTATCACTTAGTACAAGGGTTATGAGACTCGTCTGCACTGTGTTTATCTGTATTGGTTCCCTTTCTTGAGGAATTCAATTCTACTGCAGACATAAACTACAATTTACTTGTCACTCACCAGCTCACAGACTTTCCCCTCGTTTCCAGGTTTGGGTTATTATGAATGAAGTTACTACTAACATGTGACTATCTACTTCTATGTCATGGGTAAATAGAAAGGAGTAGAATTGTTGGGTAATAAGGTAAATATTTATTTAATTTCTAGGAAACTGCAAATTGGTTTCTAAAATGGCTGCACCTTGTTACAATCGTACAAACATGCAAAGATTTCTATGATGCTGCATCCTTATCAACACTTGGTATTGTCGGTATTTTTCATTGTAGATATCCTAGGGACTGTAAAAGTAGCCCGTGGTTTTAATTTACATTTCTATAATAGTTTTTTATGCTGTGCATATTTTCATCTCAGTATTTTTATCTCTATATTTTCCTTAGTAAGATGTCTGTTAAGGATATTGGGTTGCTTTATAAATCTGTTACTGAATTTTAAGTTGTTCGGATGTTTTGGAAAATAGTTCTTTTTTTTAAAAAAAGAATTCCCATCTTTGTTATTTTTTTTTCTTTTTTTAAATATTTATTTATTTATTATGCATACAATATTCTGTATGTGTGTATGTCTGCAGGCCAGAAGAGGGCACCAGACCTCATTACAGATGGTTTGAGCCACCATGTGGTTGCTGGGAATTGAACTCAGGACCTTTGGAAGAGCAGGCAATGCTCTTAACCTCTGAGCCATCTCTCCAGCCCCTGGAAAATAGTTCTTTATCAAATGTGCCTTTTGGAATTTTTTTTCTGTTAGTAGTTTTACTTTTCATTCTGTTGGCATTGCCTTTCAAAGATCAGAAGCCTAGTTTAGCGAAGTATAGATTGTTTCTTTTATGTATTATGTGTTTAGAGTGGTATCTAAGACGTCTTCACCATCTTCACACATTTGGACGCTACCTGAAAGTATCGCCAGCTTCCTGGTGCACCACATCCTGTCACAATGCTGTGTGACTGCATACAGACTCAGAAACAACAAAGTCAAGTGACCGTGGGGTGAGACCTTTGAAAGCATAAAACAAGATAAATCTTTTCTTCTTTGGGCTATTTTGCCAGGTGTTTTTGTAACAGTACTGAAAATGTCTGATGAACACCCAGTCTCGCCTCTCGGATGGCCTGGGCTTCTCACACCTGCTGCTTTGGGTTTGTTTCCATGTGCATGATGGGTGCTGTTCTGCGGAGGTTTGTTTTGTTTTGTTTTGTTTTGTTTTGTTCCTAACCATCTTTGTCTGGTTCTGTTATCAAGACAATGCAGGGGAGTCAGTTGTGGGCAAATGCTTTTGATCCTGCAGAGGCAGGTAGATCTCTGTGCTCTGTGGGCGTCAGGGCAGCCTGGTCTCCATAGGGAGTTCATGGTCAGCAAAGACCACAGAGAGAGAGAGAGAGAGAGAGAGAGAGAGAGAGAGAGAGAGAGAGAGAGAGAGATTCCCCCTAAAAAATAACGCAGGCATCATAAAATGAGTTTGGAAGCATTCTCTTCTAACTTTTGGAAGCATTCATGTAGAACTGTTTTCTTAAATTGTTCAACAGAATTCACCTGCCAAGCTGTCTGACTGAAGACGGGAGTGCCTGTGGGAGATTCCTGGAGCTCACTCCTCACCTTTACACGGAGCAGACCATGTTTCATCCTGAGCTCTGTCTCAGGATGCGGATGGATCTCTGTTCCCAACGCCGAGCTCTCCCACGCCACTCAACCATCCCCACACTAACCCCACCGAGAGCCTACCTGTTCCTCGGCATCGGTGGTGCTACCCTTTCTAGAAGGTCGTGAGAATGACCTCAGAGGATGTGGCCATTTGAATACGGCTGCTTTCGCTTGTTAAAACGTTTCTGACATTTCTGTCTCGTACATTGTCACAGTTTTATGTGGACGCAAGACCATTTGTTTTGCGCTCTCGTCTTGAGAGATATTCAGGTTGTTTCAAAGGTTTCTGGACACTAAATAAAATCTTCTATTATAAAGTTGGATCTGTTGGTTGTTTTTGGTTTGTTTCTTCTGTTTTGTTCTGTTTCTATTGAAAACTATCCAGACTCTCTGCTTCTGATATGTTAGAATATTGGGTGATTTTTGATGTTTTAAATGTGATTGTGTAAAGTTCTGGGTCTCTGTAAGATTTGCGGATTTTATGTATATGTTTGTTTCTTTTTCAGAGGTGAGCGGTCTAGTTATAATCAGACCGCAGTTATCTGCCTTCTGTGGGTAATGGTGGCAATATCTTTCCTTCTAAAGCCTTTGTTATGCTGTGAGAAAATTCGGGTGTTCTAAGAGTTTGCTGTTTTATTGTCATCGATTTCTCCAAGTCATAATTAATTTCTTTGGCTGTCTTCCAAGTTTATGCTGGAGTGGAGCCCACTTTGATTTTATTGCAGCCGTCAGAACATAAAATCAGGAATTGTTTTCTCAAGCCTTCTCTGATGACTTTCTCCCATACTTTCTAGCTTCATGGGTCCCTTCACGATGGCCCGAGAGGCTGGGTCCTCGTATAATCTCACCCTGTGCTGTCAGTACCACATAATCCAGATACCCCAAGGCTGAGTAGCAAGAAAAAGGAGACGAGCGTGGATACCCCTCCACACTCACCCCTCCCAGTTTCTCTCTTAAAGGCTCGGTGTTCTCTTATTCTTGGGCACCTGCATGACTGACAATGCCAGTACAAATTGGTTTGGAGCTGGCCTTGGAGCAAGACCAACAGAACAAGAGCAAATGGGGATTTCCCCCACGCTCTTTGTGGTCGAGAAGCCTCTTTTCTTCCTCATAGCTCAGTTTAGCCCTCCACAAAGTGAAGACCGCAAGATAAATAAGGAAAGAAGAAAATACAATGGAAGCACCCTAGCTCTTAAACTGGATATTTGGCAAAAATATGTTCATTTCATTGTACAATGCTTTCTATCTGTACTTCCATTTATTTTTGTATGAGTGAGCTATTTTATTTTAAAAAGATAAAATTTAAAGATGATTAAAAATGATTAAAGTTTAAACTTTCCCATGACCACAAAAACTGAAAGGCTGTGAACGAAGGTGTTCCTCCACCATCCTGGAAAGGGATAATCATAACTTAGAATTGAAAGGATATTCACAGCAGAGAAATTCCACTGGAGATGAGAGAACAATAAAAATTTAAACTATTTAGAGGTCACGACAGAAAGTAAAATACCCCAAGTGTGAGACCAACAAAGCAAGCAAAAACAGCAACCTGTAAACACCAACCTGCACTGTAATAAATGAATTTCAAAATAGTAAAAAGGAGGAAAAATAGAGGGTAAAAAACCTACATAGTACCAGGAATTTTATAAGAGAAAGCAGGTGGTGGCGCACGCCTTTAAACCTAGCACTCGGGAGGCAGAGGCAGGCGGATCTCTGTGAGTTCGAAGCCAGCCTGGTCTACAAGAGCTAGTTCCAGGACAGGCTCCAAAGCTACAGAGAAACCCTGTCTCAAAAAACCAAAAATAAATAAATAGGTAGGTAGATAGATAGATGATAGATAGATAGATAGATAAAAATAAAAGAGAAAGCAGAGCTGTGGAGGAACCGAATCAAGCCACTAAGGATGCAGACCCAGCCATCAGACAGTCACTAGAAGAAAAGGCGGGGCTGCAGAGATGGCTCCACCACTATGAGACGCTGCCTTTGCAGAGCAGCTGGGCTGGGTTCCCAGCACCCACATAACAGCTCACAGCCTTCTGTAATTCCAATTTCAGGAGATTTGACACCCTCTTCTGACCTCTGCAGGAACCAGGCACTCAAACATTTATATGCGTAAACTAAATAAATATAATTTAAAAATAAGAAAACTCAATAGGTACAGTAAATACAAGATTAGCTAAGGTTAGAAGAAATTAGCAGATTTGAAGACAGGTTTGAGGACATCGTCAGAACGGTGGACAAAGCATGAAAGCGTGCACAGCTCGTAAACACAGTCAGGGCGCATGCGTGCGTGAGAGCGTGCATGAGAGCGTGCGTGAGAGCATGCCAGAGTCACATATACCAAGGAAGAACTCTGCAGACTAGACAGAAAGCGGGGAAAAACTACTGACGGATAAACTGAAGATTTCACATGAAGAAGACAAAACAAATAAAACTAAACCACAATACCAATTAATTCTCTATAATTTTCTCAGAAAAAGAAAAGATAGAACATTTGCTGAAACCAAAAGGAAGAAAATACATTAAAGAAAATATCAGACTAATAACTCAGAGAAACACGAAATACAAAAATTCTCAGAAACCATTAGTTGACTCTACCAACTTATACAGGAAAGACAGCAACAAGATCAAACCAAGTACATCCAGGGAATGAAAAATGGGGTCAACATTTTTTTTTTCTTCTTGGTTTTGGTTTTTCGAGACAGGGTTTCTCTGTTGCTTTGGAACATGTTCTGGAACTAGCTCTTGTAGACCAGTCTGGTCTCAAAGTCACAGAGATCCACCTGCCTCTGCCTCCCGAGTGCTGGGATTAAAGGCGTACACCACCATCCGGCTATGGCTCAACATTTAAAGGCTCAGTTACTGTGAGCTACCACAACAACACATGTCCACAAAACTAATCATTTCAGTGCATGAGGAAAAATCATTTAAGGTACAGTCTTGCTAAAACAAAAAGTAAATTATGAATTAAACGTCTTCAAAGGGCGCCTGAAGCCGCATCATCAGGCCTCATGCTTGCCTGAGAGATGCCCAGCGCTTCCCCTGAGGCTCCAAGTCTGAGCTCACTCTCACCACTCAGCACAGTACTGCAGGGCGCTTTAGCCTGTGAGGTGGCACAAAAGACATCACAAGGGGAAATTAAAGTCTCTTATTTACAGTTTCACATGGAGACTTCAAGTGCCTCTACCTACAGATCCATTAAATACATCTCAGAAGTTAGTTATTAGTTTTTTAAGAGTATTAATATGTCTTAAGAATAACAAATCACAAGCAGTATTTGTTCTAAGTGGTTTATGATTCAGAATGTGGGCACAGTCCCGTGGCCTTCCTCTCTTCAACTTAAGTCCTGAATCCTTGGTCTGAACACTGTTTCTCCTGAGAACTCTCCCGCCCTCTGCTGTCCAGAAGTTGAACATGCAGCAATAATAGTCACTACCATTCACAATTATTTGATAAGAAACACTCCTCTACCCGCCTGCATTTATAGTCAGACGCTAAGAAATGGCTTGGATTTCTGAGACAGCGTTAGGGGTCAGAACTAGTTTTTTCCTTATTAAAATACAAAGCATTATCATTACTGGTAACACGATGATTCAATCTCACTATAAAGTGCTGTGAATCCCTCTGGAATTATTTCTGTGAATATATTCCTATATTAAATTTATTACTGTTATTACAGAATTGAGATTAAACTATACATAAAGGTTAGTATGTGCTCTTTACCCAAAATTATATTATAGATTATTTCCTACATGACTGACAAATCTTCAAAATGTCAATTTAAAATTGCTTTAGAGTACTACAAATATATAGTCAATTTAATTATAACTCTCTTATTGGGGATTTGGATTATTCAATTATTTCTAACTATATGTAGCCCCATAAGATAAAAATTCTTGTACATTCATAATTTTATGCTTTCATCACCTAAAGCCATAATTTCTGGCTCACAAGAGCTGCACCTTGTGTTTCTGGATCTGTTTCCTTGAGGGTCGTTCAGGGAGAATAACGCCATCCTTCTGAGCAGCGTTTTGTGAGGATACAGGGGAAGGTGTCCGTAAGCATGCTTTGAAAACTGTATTTGTTAGTCGCTGTTTGCATGTAGACAAATGTGATAAATATTAGATTGCTAGGTGTTGGCAATATCTTACATCACTCTTAATATCAATCAGAGTCTCAATCTTCAACCTCATAAAATCAGAAAGATAATTTCTCAATAAATTTTAATTCCTTTATTTGAGAGTAATACAATAATGATTGTGTTATACCCACTATTATGGCTCAGTTGACAATTCTATTAATTTAAATTTTCCAGAAAAAGAAAATTTACTATAGAAACAGTATAATTATGAAGGATACATTTTTATCTATCTATATCTCGCAATTACACAGCTAATCTGAGCTCATTCTCAATTTGCTCATGCCTTTTTCAGATCTTTAAAGCTATGCCTGTGGGTTTTCATACAAAAGATAATTTGAAGACTAATCTGACTAATTTTGTTCATACAAATCACAAAGCCCAGGACATTATTTATAGAGTGGGCTCTTTTTTTTTTTTTTTTTTTTTTTTTTTTTTTTTTTTTTTTTTGGTTTTTCGAGACAGGGTTTCTCTGTGGCTTTGGAGCCTGTCCTGGAACTAGCTCTTGTAGACCAGGCTGGTCTCGAACTCACAGAGATCCGCCTACCTCTGCCTCCCGAGTGCTGGGATTAAAGGCGTGCGCCACCATCGCCCGGCTATAGAGTGGGCTCTTGCTTAGCATAAAAATCCATTTTATCAGCCGGGCGATGGTGGCGCACGCCTTTAATCCCAGCACTCGGGAGGCAGAGGCAGGTGGATCTCTGTGAGTTCGAGACCAGCCTGGTCTATAGAGCTAGTTCCAGGACAGGCTCCAAAGCCACAGAGAAACCCTGCCTCGAAAAACCAAAAAAAAAAAAAAATCCATTTTATCCTATTGAGGCAGGCTAGACACAGACATGATGGAGACATGGGAGGGAAAAGACCCTTCACCCCAGAGTCTGACCAGTACTTCTCACCAGCCGGAAATGAAGAATTCTAACACAGTTAGCAACAGTATCTACAAGGTTGTCAAGAGAAAGATAGTATTTCTCTTATGTAGAGGTATTTACAAGTTAGAATGTTGTAGCAATGAATCATGCTTGAGACCTAAACATACAAGTCCTTCCTTCTTCCTCAGGGATAAACCAGCAATTTTCTAGGAATCTCACCAGAAGCCCTATTTACAGAAAAGGACACATCTTAATCCCTCTACAACTGTCATGACGCATGGCTTTATTAGAACTGTCATCCAATCAAAGACACCTCGAGAGCCACCCTGTGACCTCACTTGTGGTGGCGCACGCCTTTAATCCCAGCACCCGGGAGGCAGAGGCGGGCGGGTTCTCTGTGAGTTCGAGGCCAGCCTGGTCTACAAGAGCTAGTTCCAGGACAGGCTCCAAAGCTACAGAGAAACCCTGTCTCCAAAATAAATTAAAAAAACAAAAAACTTTTGAGTTGTAAGTTGAGAGTCACCAAAAGAGTGAATCTGTAGAGCTACTGCTAAGACACTTGAGGGCATACCCTCTTTCAAAAGCCTACCCCTGTGATCCTGGGTGGGTCTCATTCTATCAACTCCTATGCTGCCTAAATCTATGCTTAAAATCTCTTTTTAGTCAACGTCAACTCTGTCTCATACTAGCTTACCGCAACATTCATTTTTGCAGCAAAGTCAAGGATGGGCTTCACCTCAGTGGAGTCCCTCAGGATAAGGCCTTTGCAGGCTGCTGACCGCCACTGCCACTACTATAGTCTTCACTGAAGGAATAACGTGGATACTGGTGCGTTGTGTGATGTTTTGATTGTGTTCTGACAAATAAAGCTTGCTCGGGGAACAGAGGGTGGAGCTAGCCACTAGCTGACCATAGAGGTTTGGAGGACTGTAGAGAGGGGGACAGGAAGTGGGAAGGCAGGGCAGAGACGGCATCTTGGCCCCTTTTGGACAGAGGAACAGAAAGGGTAGGAAGTAACTCGCAGCTGCTCCTCTGTTTCTCTGATCCTTCAGGTTTTTACCCTGACTTCGGACTCATTTTTATTGATACGATTAATTAGATTTATGCTTCCCGGGTGAGGACTTTAGCTTAGTCTACCCAGTCTCTATTACTTCAGGTCCCAAGATTTGGGGTCATGTTTGGCTGAGGGCTTCAGTCTTTAAAGGTACCATCTTTTTTATTTTATTTGAGACAGAGTTCTCACTTTGTAGCCCAGGTTGCCCTCTGATTTGAGATCCTCAACTTCAGCTTCCTAAATGCTGGAAGATTTACAAGTGAACGCCCCCACATAGGACTTGCGTTCTATTAAACTATCCATCTGTACGTAAGAAATTTAGGGAGATAGGCTTGGAGAAAAGGGAGAGATTAGACAAGCAAGGTTGAAATAATGCCCTCACCCCAGACTTTCCATTATTTTTACTGCACACTAATAATAAGGAAGGAGAGAAGCCTCAGACAGCTACTTAGTAATTCTATCTTTATATCAAAACTGGAGGAACAGTTCCTGGCAACATAGATAAACCAACATGGCTAGGAAAACTATCTGACACCCCCTCACAAGTCTTAGGGTCTAAGAAAAAAAGATTTCATTTTACCGCTAAGGCCGAGGATCATTTGTAGTGAAAGAGATCAATGTTGCTCTCTAAACAAGTTCAAATGTCTCAATCTTTCCCGGCAACCTAAAAACAATGCTAGTCCTAAAACACTACTTTAATTGTTTGGTAGATCGTGCATCGCTCTTTGTCAACCGCTGTTTCATTTGATCTCTGTAAAAAAAAAAAAAACCCTTCCACAGCAGGCAAGGAAAATATTGGTGTCGTCATTTTACAAGCAAAGAGGAAAGCCTAAAGACACTAAATGACTGACCTAAGGCTACCGATAGTTAGGAAAGAGTCAGGATTCCGACACTTTTCCTATGTAGTCCTGCCTAGCTGAGAGGAAGATCTCCGAAAGGGCAGAGGAGAGGGGGTCGAGCAACAGAAGGGTCTGTCTCTCTTGCTAAGTGAGGTCTATTGCTGAGGGTTCTCTGACTCCAGGGGACCCAGCATTAGTTTGTTAAAGTTTGGTTCTAACAACCTACAAAAGGTAACGTTGCTATAAGTCCCGCCTGTAAATGCGCTGTTTCTTACCCTTTGTCTTGGTCCCGCTTCTTATTTAAACTCTTAGCTTTCTCTGTGGTTTCTGGTCTCAGCGTCTCACCCCAAAACTCCACTCTCCAAACAAGTCGCGTCCTTGGTATCCATGGTAACCACACAGCGGCTTCCAACCTGCCCCTTCGACTCTTCCCATTGGTCAGTTGGATTAAGTCCCTTGACCAATGGGCTTGGAGCAACGGCAAGACTCGTCTACCAATCGGCTCTTGTCAATCTGTCGCACTGCCTCCTGGGATATGTAGTTCAAATGGCCCAGGGTACTTTGATGTCTAGCCCCGTTAGAACTACACGTCCCAGCGGCCTCCGCCAAAGGGGCGGAAGAAGGCTAAGAGTCCGGGTCAGGTGTCCACCAGGCACTTTGAAGTTCTAATTTTTAACCGGGTTTGCAGCTGCAAAGCCGTCGCCTTCCAGGCTGACCCGAGGCAGCCTCGGGGTTCTGGCGCTCGGGCGCCCAGGGCGGGCATGTTGGGCCGTCTCCCGCCATGTGCGCTACGAGCGCGGCTGGGCGCCTGGTTCGGGGCTCCCGGGGCCCGGTCGTGCGTTTCCGACGGGGATCGGCGGGGATCGGCTCCCCACGGGCCTCGGAGGGAGTGGACGCTGCCGGTGAGCCCGTTCGGGCGGCTGAAGGCGCGGCTCCCGTGCCACCTGCTCGTGCGGCCCCTGGATCCCCACGCGCACCCGGGCGGCGACCGCGTGCAGGTGGCGGTGTGCGGCGTGGGGCTCGAGGCGGGCGGCCTGGACTCCCTGCAGGTCGAGTACGACGCTGCCCGGCAGGAGATGGCCATCCTGTCCGACGACATCGACCCCCGGGCGTCGGTGGAGGTGAACGCGCCCGTCAAGTTTGGCAAGTGAAGTGGAGACGGGTGTGGGGCGTAGCACCGCTGTCTTAGGTTTCTTCCCATCCTGTTTTCTGACTTAATTGGCCCCATTCAGGAGCCCTCTTTTCTAAAGTGACACTCTTGGATTCCCGAATAGTATCCAAGAGTCAGGATCCCAGTTTAAGTTAAAACCGAATGGAAGCATGACTTGGAATAAGCAAAGTCTAATGACTTTGTGGAGACCCCGTGTTCTTCTTTGGCCACAGCCATTAGCAAAATGATTCGTCGTTTAGTGCTGAGGTTTTTGATAACCTATTCAGTGACTCGGTGTCCACCTTGTTCACATCGTGGGGCTGGCTTCCTCCTCAGCTCTGTATATAGCTGCCTCATTACTAACCCGGAAAAACGTACTTGCTTTCCAGCAGACACCCAAGCTAGTAGGTCTGCCCGTTCTTTTAGGCGTAAGTAAATTCTCTGGGAGTAGCGAGCTTTGAAGCGATTAGTAAGGCTGCCTGGGAAAATTCATAATAGTACCTACAAAACATATTTCTTAGATATTTGGGTCCCGTTGTTTCCCAGATGCAAGTAGACACGTCCTTTTCTAGGAAGGCTTCCCCAGGCCGCCATTCTTCCTGGAGCAGAAGGACGATGATGATAACAGCATTTACCTAGCATGAGGTTATTTTTATTAACCTTGACAGTCGCGCTATAGAGTAGATACTCATTGTTACCATTTTAGATGAGGAAATTCAGACATTAGGAAATGTCATAAAACAAGTAATATAAATGAACAAACAAGAAACCCAGGGGTGTTATGAAACTTACTTTCTAGAAGCCTTTTCCACCTGAAATACAAAGAGATGGAGCTAGGGTTTGAGCTGGCTGGAATGGCTCAGCTGTTATGCTCTTTTGCATCTCAACTAACCGAGATGAGTGAGAGGATGTGCCCTCCAAATCTAATAACTTGAAGGTGCTGGAGAGGCTCTACCACATACAGATTAAGGTGTTGTCTTAGGGTTTCTGTTGCTGTGAAGAAACACCATGACGGCAATCAGAGGTTCAGTCCGTAATCATCATGGTGGGACATGGCGTCCAGGCAGCCATGGAGAGGTAGTGGAAAATTCTACAACTTGTGCAGGCAGCAGGAAGTGGTCTGTCTCACTGGGCGTGACTTGAACATAGGAGACCTCAAAGTCCACCCCTACAGTGATACACTTCCTCGAACAAGGCCACACCTCCCATTAGTGCCACTCCCTTTGGGAGATGTTTTCTTTCAAGCCACCAGAGGTGGGTATCAACAGAGAGCTAAACAAAGCTTAAGACAGCACCTTTGAAAATGGATGCTACCTCCGCTGGCAATCCCAGATCTCGTTAGCTCTAACCAGAAGCCTGTTTCCAGTGTACTGTCTCCAGGCCTGTGTTCCATAGGTCTCTCTAATCTATATAGCTAGTTATTTGTTCTTCTGACTTGCGGAGGAGTGACTGAGTGGACTGGACATAGCATCACTGCTGTGGTGTCCAGCCTCAGCTCTTCATCTGAGCATCTCCCCAAAGAGCAGAGCGTGTGCAGAATCCCATTCCTCTTCTGTGTGTTTGTCAGGGCTGCCTATCTCTTGCTGTGTGACAGGATTCAGTTGTGTGGTTATGATCGTATCAGCATTTGACTTTTTATTCTCTTTTCTTCTCGCTCAGCGTGTTGTTGCTAATTTAAACCATTGCAATGCAACTGAGGAGATTCCTTCTGTAAATATTAGAGTTGTGGCATTGGGTCCCAATAACTTGCTTGGGTGGAACATAAGGCTCGGGTTTTTTTTCTTTTTTTTATCAGTTTCATACAAGCTAGAGTCACCTGGAAGAGAGAGCCTAGCCTCAATTGAAAAAGAAGGATGCCTTCATCAGACTGGCCTGTAGGCAAGACTGTGAAGCAGTTTTTGATGTATGGTTGATGTGGGAGTGCCCAGCCCACTGTGGTTGTCCTGGTTTGTATAAAGAAAGCCTGCTGAGAGAACCATGGAGAGCAAGGCAGTGTTGTCTGTGGTCTCTGTTTCAGTTCCTGCTTTGAGTTCATCCCGACTCCCCTTCGTGATGGACTGTGAGCTATGAGATAAACCCTCTCCTTCCACAATGGTTTTGGCCAGCGTTTTATCTCAGCAACAGTAACTAGGACAATAGTATTTATTGCTGTACTCTGGGAATCATTGATATTGATGTGAACTGTGTATTCATTATCACTGTTTAGAATCTTGTTGTTGTTTAGTCTGTTGAGACAGAATCTCTCTACAGAGCCTCCACTGTCCTGAACTCACTATGTGACTAGGCTGAGACTGATTCCTATTTTTCAAACTTTCCTCAAAAACACTCTTATTTATCCACAATATTGTAGCTTTAGTTCTTCTTATCACTAGGTTTTAGAAAGGGGTTCTGGTTATTAAAACTTGTTTCAAGTACCCTGTGATATAGCTGTATGGCAATAATCCCATTCTGTGCTTGTGAAAGGCAGGAGTAGAATCTGAACGCCTGAGTCACGATCACATACTCTGACCCATGCTGTTGTGATATGCTTCTGATTAGGGGATCAGTATTTCAAATCTTCTGGAACGTAGGTCAAGGCTAGCCGACCTTCCTGACATTTGGTGACTCGTTAGTTCACTGCCGTGTCCTTCGTCCTTTGTGTGGGTTCTTTAGATGAGCTGGGAGCTCCTAAACTATTGCACATGAGGCCTGAGTACCAGCCTGTAAGAACGGCCATCTCTGCCCCTTTATCCTCTCTTTAGATCAGACAAGCCAGGAGATATAGTCTCTAGAGGCCGTTGGAAAGGCCCTGCATTTGGTCCTGCTGCGTGGTAACGACTCTCACTTTCAGGGAGAAATGACACCACTCTTCCCAGTACTGCAGTGAATCCCTGAGGACCTGGTATCTGGGGATATTAAGATGCTCTCAGACCAGGCACTCACTTCTTCCTTCTTTCTGCTTTTGCTTCTAGATTTGAATATCGAGTTGTTGGAGTCTGGCTCTGTAAAGGTACAGAATGTTGAATGTGATCGCTGTGAAATCAGAACTGCACAGGGGACCAGCGTCTTGGAGGCTGTGAAGGTGAGTGTTTCTCACTCTGTTCCAGTGGTAAAAATACTTTCAACTGTAAAGCACAGAAACAAATACAAGACTTAATTAGTATTCAAATTATCATTCATCTTTTAGAAAGTCTTAAAATATGTGGCTATTTCATTAATTTTTTAAAAAAAAACATGAAATGCTTCACAAATTTGTGTCATCCTTGCACAGGGACCATGCTAATCTTCTCTGTATTGTTCCAATTTTAATGTATGTGCGCCAAAGTGAGCACTGTTTCTCTCATTTTTAATATACCAGAAGCTCTTTACTGGAGTACAAGACAGCTAATTTTACAGAACAACAGATAATTCATCTATTTTTTAGTTAACAATTTTACATCCATTTCTCTTAAAATGAGATTGGTCTTAGCCATAAATGTTTTAAATTATACCTCCACTAGAGAGTTTGCTGGTATTTCTGTAGCAGGCTCTCTTCTGGGGGCCACTAACCAGCTCCCAAATAATGACGTGGAGATCTGTTAGTTATGGATGCTTGGCCTTAGCTTAGGCTCTTTTCCTGCTAGCGCTTATAACTTAGCCCATTTCTCTTCATCTATGTCTCACCTCAGGGCTTTTTGCCTCTCTTTCCTTCCGTGTGTCTCGCTGCTTCTCATGTCTGCCTGGCGTGGACGTCTGCTTACAGCGTCACACATTAGAGAGACTCCGGAAATCCACTTCAGCTGAGAGCTTCAGATATGGAAGCAGAGCTACTTTTGAAGAGTTCTAGAAAGTTCGTTAATAACCTGGGTTTCAGGTTCACACCTGTGACCGTGCTGTGTTAACCACCCTGTTAAGACAAACCCTTGTGAGAACAGTTGGTTTCGCTCTTTCATACTTCCCTTACAACTGATTCCTGGCCTATTTTATGGACATGCACAGAAGAAAATGTTCCGTAGTATTGTGCAAGTTTACTCACTACCCTCTGTGGGTTTTGTTTTGTTTTGTTTTGTTTTTCAGAGCCAAAATTTGCATGTTCAAACGAAAGGAGGCAACGTGATCTGTCTGGGAACGGTTTACGGAAACATAGACATCCAAGCCTCACACCACAGTGTAAGATTGAAACTCAGGGGCCTCAGCGCTGCTGCCGAGCCTCCCAAAGGGAAGCTTCCATAGGATTTGCTATGAATGTTTTCTTCTTAGTGCAAGCTCATGTTTGGAAGTGAAGTGGTTAAAGCTTGTAATATAAGTTTTAGTGTGTGATTTAATACCTTTGATAGTTAATTTAGTTCATTATAATCGGTAAACAGTTCATATTTAATTCGGACTTGTCTCTTTAGAGACTTTTATTTTGATGGTCATGAATTGTAAGTAATTCCACTTATGGGAACTGGGATTTGTGTAGGTGCTGTATTTCCTTGAACACTGTGTTCTCCCTGGCTCGCTGCTGTCTGACCGATCGTGGGTCAGTTCTGAGATACGCGTGCAGTTATGACAGCACTGATTAGAGGACATGATGTCGGGAGAGGCAGCAAGACAGCAGGGCCTCTGGATGAGCTGGAGGTGGAATGAGCGGTTGATAGGCTCAAAATCCGTCATGTACTCAGAGAATTCATATAAAAATTGAAAAAGCATCTGAAATCAGCTCTAGTGTTTCCACAAGATGGCGCTGGGAGACAGAACCACCGTCCCCAAAGCCCCGCCTCAGAGATTTGCTGTCACAGAAAGATGGTGTGTTTTGTAAGCTGTTTTCTTGCTTCCAGTTGTTTCTCATGCTGCTAACAGGAAAGTTAAGGTCTGGGGACTGTGACTTCTCGGTTGCTGCTGTGATGGGTAGTGTTTTGGAGCTTACAAAATAATCAGAGGTTATGAGCTTATCCTGTAGCTCGTTGCTGGCAGTTTTTAAAAATGATCACATGGTGTTTATTCATTTATTTGTGTGAGTGTGAGTGTGTGTGCACAGTGCAGGTGTGCACGCGCGCCAGAGTGCACACGTGGGGGTCAGAGGGACACTAGTAGGAGTTGGTGCTCCCCTTCTCCCATCTGGGTTGTTAGACTTGGCAGCAGCTGCTCACGGGGATCTGCTGGCTCCTTGTGGTGCAGTGGCGTCAGGGGGGCTGTGGCGTTGTCTCTGCTGGTGCAGAGGAGTCAGGTGGGCTGTGGCATTGTCTCTGCTGGTGCAGAGGAGTCAGGTGGGCTGTGGCATTGTCTCTGCTGGTGCAGTGGACTCAGGTGGGCTGTGGCATTGTCTCTGCTGGTGCAGAGGAGTCAGGTGGGCTGTGGCATTGTCTCTGCTGGTGCAGAGGAGTCAGGTGGGCTGTGGCATTGTCTCTGCTGGTGCAGTGGACTGGGGGCTGTGGCATTGTCTGGTGCAGTGGACTCAGGGGGGCTGTGGCATTGTTCCTGCTGTTGTCAATTTCCCATTACTTTTTTTCTGAGAATCTGTGGGAAGTTGTTAAAACAAGTATTTAAATATATGATAAACTTTTTAAATTAAACTAGGCAAGTGTTTCCAGAGCCTGTAGCCTTATGTCATGCCCTTGGAGATGACCCTTAGCTTTTTTTCAGTCAGATTACCACCTCCGTAGAAGTACAACAGTCAACCCTTGCAGTAATGTGTAGTGTTACGTGTGATATTACATGTGATGCCACCATAAGATCCCATGTTTTCTGTGGGGGTCAACACTGGTGTCTTTCTCAAGTGCTCTTCACCTTGTTTCTGGAGACAGTTTCTCACTGAACCGGGAGCTCTGGACTTTGGCGACGCAGTGAGCTCTGGGATCTGCTATGCCCACCTTTCCCGCACAGGGGCTATAAACTGGTGGTACTAGGTTCACATGGGTGCTGGGGATCCAGACGCGGGGCCCGTGCTTGACTGGTGAGCACTGTACTAATGAGCTGTGTCTCCAGCCCCAGAATTACAAGCTTTCCATCAGAGATGGCCACGTTAGTTGTTAATTTGTCCTGATTGACATGGGTACCAAACATTTCTTCACTCCTACTTCCTGTGGAACTTTCGTTTCTTTCTTGAGTATGGTGATGTGCTCAAGACTTAGTATAGATATTTTTCTATTTTTCCTTTTAAAACATTTAAAAGTTTATTTAAAAACATAAAAAATATAATTACTGGTTAACAGCACATATTGAGGATTAAACTTCCTGACTCAACCACTTACTACGTCTTGAGACTTAAGACAAGTTACTTAACATTTCTGTGTCTCAATTTTCTGGAAAATGTGGTCACAGTAATGGAGCTGTCTGAGAAGACTGATAGAAAGATTCAGGCATTACTGCAGGGAAGGGGCTGCCTGTGACACAGCGCTTGCCTGCCGTGAGGATGAAGGAAGAGCCGTAGGAGAGATCACCGGCACTTCCCTGCCCTGCTTGGCGCTGTTTGAAAGGAAGTATCAGTGCACTTACGCAGACGAGATGATGAAATTAAATGGACATCATAAACAACAGGACTGTCAGTGGTGTGGCTGTTTTAAATGGTATTATTAATTTCAGAATTGGCCTTTTATAAATTGAGAAAGCATAGATAGTTTATATGGCTGCAGGTTAACCTGATAAGTAACACTTGTCACTTCTGACTACAGAGTCACAGTGCTTCCTAAATACTTGATTTTTGTTACTTGTAAGAAGTGTGTGTGTGTGTGTGTGTGCGTGTGTGTGTGTGCGCGCGTGTGTGCATGTGTGTGCATAATGACCAAGTGTAGGGAAAAATCCCTCCTTATGTTAAAATTAATTTTAGCAATACCTCTCAGGAAGGTATTTATTTTCTGATCTACCTTTTGTCCTCTCTTTAAATAATTTCTATTAAAAATCAGAGTGTACAGTTTAATGTAGGCAATCTGCATGTGATACTTTTATCCAGTAATATTTTTGACTGCAAATAAGATTTTTGTCAATATTTTGCTGTAAACTGAGCTAACCCAAATTTAATTTTTCTAATTTGTGACCCTGGGAGAATTTAGGGTTTCTGGGAAATTGTATGAATGATTGGCAGCTGTGCTGTGCTGGGGTTTTACTTGCTTTCGTTGGCGTTGGTTGTCAGTGTGTTTTCTGGCTTCCTGGGGGTGTTTTTCACTTTTAATGAACAGTATTGATCCTTGGTACTTTCCAGACCCTCATAAAGAGTATCTGGAAATCCAGCTTTATTCACGTGGTAGCAGGCAGTGTCTAGGTAGAAGTGCTCCTTAGCTGATTCAGGGTGCTTTAAATGTTCCAGTAAATGTTCTTCTTTTGGTGTAAAACAGCCCCGTTCCCTGTTGAAAGGCCAGAATATTCCATTTTGTTGCCTGTTTTATAGAAATTCTTGGAGAGTATGAACATTAAGCAAGTTTTCATGAGTAGAGTTTGTAGGTAAAGACTTTTTTGTTGGAAGGTTGTTTCTCTTTCTCTCCCCCCCCCCCCCCACCTCTTTTTTCCAGTTTTCGAGACAGGGTGTCTCTTGTAGCCCTGCTGGCTCTCAGTCCGTAATCAACTTAAGATAAACAAGTAGTTAAAAAGCAATGTGGTAGTTAAAAATACAAGAAGTTACGCACTGTGAATCCAGAGGGGAAGCAGTTTTACCGTATGCCCCTAAGACCCACTAAGTACTTTTCTTTCTTGTTTTATACTATCGTCTGTAGTATTTCATTCTTGAAACTCGATCTTGTTTGCTAACATTTGTTAGCATTCTTTACAGTTTTTGGAAAGCTCGTGAGGAGGGATGAAGCCGGTGTCATTGTGTTCAAACAGCAGTACTGCTGGTTTCAATGCCCCATGTACTACTTCAAACTGTTCCTGGGCAGAACAGTGGCAAGCCATCATAGTAACTGAGTGTGTGGTACCAACACTTTCATATTAACACGTTTGTTTATAACATGGTAGAGATGATGTGGAATTCCCAACTGTCTTTGTTTTACATGCAAACATTATTTGAAACAAACACATACTGAATTTTGTTAGGGACATTTAAGGACGAATAAGAATTCCTCTCACTTTGTTCACTGGAAAGCGACTGCCTTATTAAATGCAAAGTGGAAAAGTTTTAGAAGGTTATAGTTATTACATCAACACGTGAGAAAAGCCACGTAGCTCAGCAGCATCTAAGCAGGTGAGGCTCAAAATGCATTCATGAGATTAATATAGGGATGGCAGTACATTGGATTATTAATCAGATGAAAGATACACACAGGGCACCTTCTGTAACAAGCATCTCCCTGCTGTTACTGTTGAAATGGAAGATGGATTCAGACATAAGAAAAGCACAGGGAACGTAATCAGTATAAGAATGTGTAATAGAAGCGGGGGAGACAGAGTGATCATTTGGAGAATATAATTGTGCATGTGGACTTTCTCTAATGCAAATACATCTTTGGAATTAGTGAGTTTATTGTGGTTGCTAGATTAAGTTCAAATATAAACATCAAGAAGATAACATGAAATTTCAAGAGCTGCATTGTGTAATAGCACTTTAAGAATGTCTAGTTGGAATAAACAAGTAAGATAAATTCTACAAAGAAAGCATAAAACATTGTTAAGAGAAACTAAAGAAGGCATAAATAAATGAAAGACTCGGGCGTTGTGTTGGCTCTGTTTCCCATTCTGCAGGAGAGTGCATGTTGCTCACTGTCTAGGCAGCTAGAGCTGGGAGTCGGTTGTCAAGATGTGTATTTCTCATGGAGTTGGTATCATTGTAGATCAGCAGTTCTCAACCTTCCTAACGCTACAACCCTTCAGTACAGTTCCTCCTGTGGGGTGGCCCTCAATCATAAAGTTATCTCGTTGCCACTTCATAGCTGTGATTTTGCCACTGTTGTGAACCATAAACATCTGATATGAAGGGTATCTGATGTGTGACTGCTGTGGGGGTTGTAGCTCACAGGTACGAACTGCTGTTCTAGATGACCTTCTGGTTGTTACAGTTTGTTTTATAATGAACTGCTGTTCTAGATGACCTTCTGGTTGATACAGTTTGTTTTATAATGAACTGCTGTTCTAGATGACCTTCTGGTTGTTACAGTTTGTTTTATAATGAACTGCTGTTCTAGATGACATTCTGGTTGTTACAGTTTGTTTTATAATGAACTGATTGCAGTCTCTCTTTACCTAGAGTGTGACCGTAGATAAACTTCAGGGAAGTTGCGTTAATATATCTACAGAGGATGGTTTACTGAAAGTCAAGTATCTTTATACCGAATCTTCATTTTTGTCTTCGGCTGCTGGGGATATTGCATTAGGAAATGTTCATGGTAAGATGACAAGGGCCTGATACATTTCAGGCTTTTCACACAGCACAAAATTTAAGGGATGAGTGTGTAGTTCAAGAAGGGTCAGGAACTGGCTTTTCACACAGCACAAAATTTAAGGGATGAGTGTGTAGTTCAAGAAGGGTCAGGAACTGGCTTTTCACACAGCACAAAATTTAAGGGATGAGTGTGTAGTTCAAGAAGGGTCAGGAACTGGCTTTTCACACAGCACAAAATTTAAGGGATGAGTGTGTAGTTCAAGAAAGATCGGGAACTGGCTTTCTAGATAATTAGTTGCAGACTAGCCATCTTTTTAAAAAAATCTACAAAAATAAACTTACAAGCTAACTTTATTTTATTTTACCAAGAATTTGCAAATTATGCTGTTATATATGAAGCTAATGGTAATTCTGATTTTTTTAAAAAAGATTTGTATTATTTTACATTGTGTGTGCATGTGTATGCATGTGTGTACAGCATGTGCGTGCTCTATCTCCAGACCCAGTAGTTATGATATGTAAACACATGAAAGAAATGAAATAAAGGCAGTCTGAATAAAGATGGATTTTTATAAGAAAAACAATATCAAGGAAATAAAATAAAGGCAGTATTAATAAAGATAGATTTCTTAGTGGTTACTTTTTATGATAGGAGAGGTAACAGTGAAGTAGGTTAAACATTTGGGTAGATCAGATTATAGGAACTCTGTGGTACTAATGTTGGGTACGGTGCATTCATGTGTTTTGTGCTGGCAGAGGTCCTCTAGTACTGTGCTATCTCAGTGGTCTTTAAGTATCCTCTTGTGATGTCCTGAACGTGTCTCTACAGAGGGCAGCAACACTTAGTGAATGTTTGCATTGTGGAGAGAAAGAGACCACAATGGTGAGAGACATGGCCAAGGCTGCTGGCGGTCAGTGCCACTCTGCCCCTTTGTGTTTCCAGAGAGCATCTGATCCAAATCCAGCTGTATTTTCTGAAATACGTGCTGGTGGTATTAAGACCCGCTTAGTCCTCGGAAGAAGTGCATTCAGCGTGTGCACGTCTGCTAAATGTCCGTCGGCCGTCTTCCGGGAAGCGTGGGCTTGACCGCTTTCCCATAGATGGTCGGCTCATTTCACTCCTTAGTAAGGCGGAATGCTGGTGTCTGTACATTTGCAACACTCCTGAGTTTTAGCAGGGAGCATAAATCTAAGTTGTATTAGGATTGGCTAGTGCTGGTCAGGTTAGCAAGTAACAAATCGGGGATTGGCTAGGGCTGGTCAGGCTAGCAAGTAACAAATCGGGGATTGGCTAGGGCTGGTCGGGCTAGCAGTGGTCTTCTGTTAGAGAGGGAGAGTTTAGGAGATTAGAATAACCTTCCACCTCGGTTTGATAGCTGAGCTCAACAGTCCCTACACTGATAACATTACTGGAACCTAAAATAGAGCAGAGCTATATCCAAATAAAACAAATGCTTTTCTTACCTTTTTTGGTGTTATTCATTGTGCATTGAGTTCTAAGCAGTAGCAATGCAGAAGTGAAATATTAATAACTTGTAATTTCATATTTTAAGTGACTTCTAATAAGCATCACATTACTATGGTGACCATAGTTAAGGTATTCTATCTAATATAATAGATATTTTAGGTATGTTGGGCTCTGCAGGGGGAGTCATAGGCTCTGCTACAGTTCAACTTACTCGTTCAACACAGTTACTGGCTGACTACTGTGTGCCGGATTCCCAGGGGCCAGGAGTGTGGACTTGGGCAGGAAGTGATGCCCACCTTTAAAGGACACACAGTTGTTGTCCCTGGCTGTCCTGGAACTCGCTCTGTGGACCAGACTGGCCTTGAACTCACAGAGATCCACCTGCCTCTACCTCCTGAGAGCTGGGATTAAAGGTGTCCATAACCACTTCCCAGTGAAAATATTTTTGAAATATTCTTTATAACCATTCTCAGCTCCCCAGCCTTTTGTTCCACTGTGTTTGACTGTGTAGTACGGCTCTACTATTCCAGAGGGATGTCAGCAGACACATGTCACTATAATGAGAAGTGGTCTTCATTCTCTGTGAGCCTTAAGCTTTTGGTTTATAGCTGTAATAATCATTTTCTCAAGACTTCATATCATAGTCAAGTTTGAGAGTCATATTTTCATCTAAAAATGGTATTTTGCTACATTAATTTAAGGCTATTTTAAGTGTATAGGATCAGCTTTCTTGTGTATATGAGACTAGACTCACTGGCTAGGTGACTAAAACTATGTCTCAGAGCGGCCTAGCTGGGTTTCTGACGTAAGATCTCTCCTGGATTATAATCATGATGTCATTCTGGGCCGTGAGCTCTCTGTTCAGGCGGAGTAAATATGGCTCCGTGCCTCCTCATGGCTGTTGCTGGAATGCAGTTCATCCTGTTAGCCAAAGGCCCCTTGATTTCCTTGTCGAAGGGCAGTTGACAGTGTTACAGCTGACTTCCTGAGAGTAGCAGGGACTCGAAATACAGAATTATAATCTTTTTATAACCGAATCATGGAGGTGACCACCCAGCACCTTTCTCCCGCTCTCTTTGTGTGGCCTGCAGGTGATGGAGGATCCCGCAGAGAGCGTGGGTGCTCCGAGGGAGGACTAGTGGGAGCGTTTGAGAGCGACTGCTTTTGACTCTCGTCTGCACGCGGTGCTGAGACCGCATTTACGGGGTCTGACAGCTGGACGCGTTGTAGAGCACACCAGTGAAGTAATGTTTACCCGACACACTTCACAAGGTCTTCAAAGCCTTGTAGTGGCCTAGGACATAAAAATAATTCCATGGGCTTCCCCATGAAAACCATGTTCTTACCCTACATAAGCGCGCCCCTTGTCTTGTGCTCCCATGAAGGTGATGGGTGTTACACCTTTGCAGCCACTTTTGCCATCCTGCAAGTCTGACGACGGGGCACATGAATTGTGCCTTTCTTTTGACTTTTTCCAGAAATTGACATACTATTTTCAAAATATATGAGATAATTTTCAGTTGATTGATTTATTTTGAATTAATATTGAATTGACTAATTTTGAATCAAGTTATTCCTTGTTTCTGTAGTTGTAGGGTATATTAGAAAAGATGATGTTATTGTACACATTTTGGAGAGAGAAGCTCTGAATTTCTGGTTCTGGGGGTACTTGTACCTACAGACACACATGGGAAGAGAAACCCTGTTTTTAAACTAAAGAGGCTGAGAGGAATGGTTGCAACACCCTATCATAATTCTGGAAAACGTATTTTCACGGCATAGTGGAAAGCTTTGAAGCCTTTTTCTTTGTTAGTCATACATCTGTGTATTCATTATTGTTATCCCAAACCACTTTAACACTTGGCTCAGAAACTACTTTAATCCAACAGATGTGGCAACTGGGCTGGAAGAAAAAGACATTTCCACGAAACATTTGTGTTCTTGGCTGAAACTTGGCTTTGTACTGTCTAATTAGTGAACTGGTGTTGATGTTTAGGTTGAAAAGGTGGGGGAAGTACATTTTGTCAGGGTGTCATTGCTTTCTCTCCATGTATATGTGTGATTGTTTTGTAAGTATGCTGTAAACCCTTCAGTGTGGGAAGAGAGGAGGAGGTTATATCCCCAAGTCATTTTCTCTGACTGGATTTCTGGTGCTGACAGGAATGACCACAGCGGGAGTAGTAGTATAAGTGGCATTGTGGGTGTGCAGCTGTGCATTAGGGTTCTCGGTAGCACGGTTCCTTCTTCATTATCCCTAGTAATATGAAATTCTCACTTTCTCTCTTTTGCAGGAAATATCGTATTACAAAGCAAGATGGGTAACATTACAGTAGGTATGTGTCAAGGTGCTGGTTGGTAATGGCTTACAACACCTGTTATTGTGATGATTTATTAAAATCTATAGTTCATCTCACGAGCCTTACTCGATATGTAGGTCATGTATAGACAGGCCAAGATGAATGTGTCCACTCAGAGAAAATGCCCTGGACCTAGTATTAAGAAAGGAAATCATATAAATTTCTTGAGTTCTTTAAACAGCTGCGTTCACTCTTTGAAAAAAATTACACTTATTTGTGTGTGTGTGTGTGTGCAAATTGTTTCCAAAATTGATATCATTTGATGTCAACCATTAGGCATGCCAATACCTTTTTCATCTGTGTTTATGGGTGTCTATATGTCAGGAATTCTTTTACTAAGTGGGAATATATTAGTCTGAGTGCCCGGAGAAAAAGAACAGACATGTAAATAACAAAAGGTGATTTCAGATCACCGTGGGTGCAAGGAGGAAATAAGGGTGATGGGACAGAGATTGCTTATGGAAAGAAAGTTACTGCAGTTGGGCATTCAGGGAAGAAGAGAGACATTTTAATTGAGGTTACCAAAATAACAACTAAAAGGCTTGTAAAATGATGTGTAAAGAGCTCCCACACAGAGGGCTGGCAAGAACAAACATTAGGAATGAGGTGGGTTTATCAGTTTTAATGATGTGCTGGGTGTGGCGGGAGACGAAGTGAGACTAGGTCTTAGAACCTTGTGTGTGTCGCTTCCGTCCCGAGAAGGCTCAGATGGCGGATATCACATGTTCAGGATGCTCAGCCTGTGGGATCTCTTTCTGAGACAAGACCATGCTGAAATTAGGATGGGTGAGCAGGAGAAAGCAGGGCCGATGAGCTGGTGATGGGACAGGAGTGCTGGCGGAGTCTGTTCCCTGTGACCTCTTCAAGGCATCGCCAAACTGGGTTTCATCTTTTAAGAAGGTGAACGTGGCTTGGCTCACACACCCCCTGAGGACTGTTTACCCCTTCTTATTTGTGGAATACCTAGAGGGAACCCCATGGAAAACTTGAAGTCGCTTTAAAATTCTACCCTTTCAAACTCTTCTGTCCTGTGTATAAAATCTACCTGCCCTTGCATTTTGTGTAGCTTTAAGAACATATGAACCAGGCAACAAACAACTTGTCCCTCCTAATAGCTTGGAAGTTGAAATTTAAAAATATTTAAAACCTTGCTTTGAACATGCTTATTCAATTTTGAAGTTTTCCATTTATCTAAAAGAAAACAACACATTTAAAATGCTAACTTTTCAAGCTTAGTTGTTTTTCTCCTGTCAACGGAATATGCTGCAACTACGTGTTTCTTTGCTTGAGCCTGGTGTTAGCTGGTGGTTGACATCAATATTTCACTTTTGAGTTATTAAAAATAAAACAGCTCAGTGGTCTCTGGACGACAAGATTTTGTCCAGAATTCTATTGGTAGATAATTCTCTGTGGGAGTCTACGTACTCCTGTCTCATCTGTAGTTTCTGTTCTCCAGGAGCTGTGGGACTTCTTCACAGCAGCTTCTCCGTATAACCTTTAAAGTATGGAATTCTTGTGGATAAAGTCATCATTTTACTCTAGATGATTAATTTATCATTTCAACAATCATATTACAGAAAGTTTTTTGCTGCATAACTTTAAAATGCAAACTGCTGGGTTTTATTAATCTAAAATTTTTGAGAGTTTTTTCATTTTTCATCCATGAGTGCTTGTGTTTACGTCATCCCCACCCAATTCTCTCACCCTGCCAACTCCTCCAATGCCCCCTCAAATTCATGACCTTCTCTGTTTTACACACACGTGTATGTGTTCATAAAAACAGGCTACTGAGTTCACGTGTGTGTGTGTGTTTGCGCACACGCGTATGCATGGCTGACTGGAATCAGATAGCCTACTATGCCCTCATTCCTACAGAAGACTTACTGTCCTGCCCGCAGCCATATATTGCCTACAGCTTTGAGATTTCATGTTTTCTACATAGGTTTTAAATGTCACATTTGTGCTTACTCTTTATGAAACACATCTTGAGTTTTTTGACAGATTTGAAAAATGAGACATTAGCAAAGCTCGGCACTGATAACATTCAAATATGATTACTTTGTAACTTATTATCTTCCCTGTGGTGAAGGGAATAAAGGCATTGTTTGTGGCTCACCTCACATTCTTGTAGAGCCCCCTTTCCCAGAGAACTAGTTTTCAAGCACTTAGTTCAGGCTGGGATGACCTGTGTACACATTAGGAAGCCTGCATGTTTGTGATCGTAATATATTTTATATGGCTTCTTTAATCAGAGGTTTCTGTTGGTACTCATCTAGCAATGTTGTAGCCAGTCTCTGTCATTTACCTAATGTCCTCATTTACTTACATTGGTGTTTACATCTGATGTCCTCATTTACTTACATTGGTGTTTACATCTGATGTCCTCATTTACTTACATTGGTGTTTACATCTGATGTCCTCATTTACTTACATTGGTGTTTACATCTGATGTCCTCATTTACTTACATTGGTGTTTACATCTGATGTCCTCATTTACTTACATTGGTGTTTACATCTGATGTCCTCATTTACTTACATTGGTGTTTATATCTGATGTCCTCATTTACTTACATTGGTGTTTACATCTGATGTCCTCATTTACTTACATTGGTGTTTACATCTGACACCTGAAAACTAATAATTGGCGTCTGACAAAGGACCTTTTGGTATAAATTTGAGACAAATTATTCTAAATGATCTTTGTGCCAGATCTTGAATAATTCACTTCCAAGTTTGATTGAAGTTATTTAAAATTTGAAAGAAAAGCATTGCCTTTGTGGATAATATATTTTCTCTCCATATTTTATAAAAGATATTATTTCTCACGTGATTTTCACCACTGTTCTTAGTTTGCTTCTCGATTGAAGTAGGCAAAGCCCTTGATAAAATACGCTTTTAAGAGGGGCTCCTGGAAAGAATATGCTGTGGCCTTCTCAGTACGGTCAGGCTGGATATTGCACTAAAGTTTCAGTGGCCACGGGGGTAGGGAAGATGACCTTTAGCACTGGCACTTCAAGTCATGCTCCAGTTTCCTTGTCTCTGACTTTGTTTCCCCTTGACCTGAACCTATTGGTCTGCTGAAAACAAGAGACATTGACAACATGGGGAAGTTTGAGTCCATAGAAGGATTAAGTTATGATTTCCTTACTCTGACTTGAAGATACCTATTCAAAACCAGAAACCTGTCCAGAAGTATTAACTGAAAACAGAAAACAGCCTCCCCGCTTTCTGTGATTGCTCCACACCCTTGCTGCCCTCCAAGCAATGCAGTAAAGCCTGTGGATGACATTACTCTCCTAGAGCGGGTTTGCTGAAGAGAAGCTGACTGTCTCACTAACCTTGCCCCTGTTTATATAGACGGAACACAAGGTAAACACTTTTGGCTAATACTGGTGATCTACTAAATTTGTCAGTTTGAGAATAAGCGGAATGATCAAGTGATGCTTTCTGGTCTTGGCATTGGCTGCCAGTTGTTACCACCCTTCCCACAGCCAGACTTCAGGCCATGAACCGTGGGGCAGGAGAGATGGCTCAGGGGTTAAGAGCACTGGCGCTCTTCCAGAGGACCTGGGTTTGGTTCCCAGCACCCACATGGAGCCTTCACTGTGTGACTCCAGTTCAGAGGGCCCAGTGCCCTCTTCTGGATTCCTTGGTACCCAGCAGGCAAGTGGTACATAGACATTCTTCCTTACCAGCAACACCATACACGTAAAAAGTTAAATTAAAAGTTTAAGAAGAGATGCATTTTCAGAGTTCTGTGGGTAAGTTTTGTTAGCTGTCTGGGTGTATGTTTCTAAACTTTTAATACTTGTTTACATTTTGATAAAAATAATAACACTGCTATGCAGAAAATGAAAAGCCTCGCAAGGTCTGTGGGTTCTTACCCATACATTGAAGCAGGGCCTTTATTTCAAGTTTATAATCCCATCAAGAACAATCATAGTTATGCTTTCCTCTCTCCCAGATTCGTCCTCTGGGTGTCTGAAGGCCTCAAGTCAGCAGGGTGCCATAGATGTTTCTATCAGCCAGCTGGAGGAAGTGGTACTGACTTCACAGGAAGGTGAGCCAACTGGACTGTCAGTGCTTGTGTGTGATGAGAGGAGAGGATGATGTAATGTGTGATGTAATGTAATGATGTAATGTTGGGAGACAGGGATGATGTAATGAGAGGAGAGGATGATGTAATGTGATGATGTAATGTGATGATGTAATGTTGGGAGACAGGTGGTTGGTTATCTCCCATTAGATCCTGATCTAGCCAACCAGACATCTTTATGCTTAGTACAGATGGCCATGGAGACAAGCTTTCTTTCTGTACAACAAGCGAACATGGTGTTATACTTTGACGGTGAATGGCGCTGTGCAGTAGGATGTGTTGTGACCCTGCACTGTGATTGTTCACAGGATCTCACAGCTAACGGAGTACTTTTTCTGATTTAGTCCTTTAGAATCTAGAATCTTCCTTTGGGATAACCAGCAGACCGCACTGAAATACTGTAGCTGACCGCTAGTCAGCTGGAGTCCAGATGGTTTTGTTATTTCTCCTTGCGCTCTAGCACGACTGAACACCCAGGCTTCTGTGGGTCACGTGGCACAGTGCTGTGGGGAGCATCAGAGTGACTGAAGCAGGCTGGTCCTTGCTCTGAACCTGCGTTCTGACTGCAGCCGTGGTGGGCACTTGAGCCAGTCCTCCGCCGAACTTCATGAAATGAAATAGCACTTGTCCGGGCCTTTGCACGCATGTGGTGATTTCTGCCCCTTTTTGGTGTGGGCTTGCTGGGTGGGGAGTCAGCAAAGGAGATCTGGTAGTTCCTCGTGTTCTGATGCCCACACTCCTGACAGCCATGACAGGTGTTTTCAGAGGTTGCTTGACTGCCTGGGAGAAAGAGAATTCGCTGCTGTTTACATCGGTATACTGAGGAGAAAAACAGTAAATCAGGAGCAATATTTTAATAAAATTTATAATTATTTGTGTTGTCTTACTCTAAATTTACCGCAGGCTCTATTACTGTCAAGGCCCCATCTTCTCTACGAGCTTATTTAAAGTTATCAGGGAAAGAAGTGGTTGTGGATGCAGACGCTCAAGTTCATGACATGGCCAAGGATCATAAAGGTGGCGGCGTGACGGTCACAGGTAAGCAGACTGCGGTGAGTGGATGGCCACCGCGCATGCGTGCGCGGAAAGGAACCTGCGTATAACCACGGGTAGATGGCCACCGCGCATGCGTGAGTGGCAGTTCTCAGGGCAGTTCCCGTGTGCTTGACGTTGTTCTTCCAGTGACTGTCAGTGACGTGGTGCAGACACCGTAGAAAAGACCTCACGTAGGGTCACTCAGTGCGTCTGTCCTTACGTCTGGGCCTTTTACATTATTACACAAGCCTTAAGTTAACTGCGTGGTGAGACAGGAATCCTGTTTGCTGTGCACACTGTAAATTCTCTCTTTTGGTGTGGCAAAGTCTCAGTTCCACAACTTGAATAATTTTTGTGCATTTTTCATTACTTCTAGCTACACTAATGCCTATACTGTCTTTAAGTATTTGTTTTAATGGTTACTAAAATTATTGCTAGCATTTCTCTTTAAATTCTAATACAATGTCAGGAAGAATACTGAAGTAAACTGCCCGTGTCCATGTGCTACAGGCTCACCCGTGAGACCATGGCCATGGATATGAAAGGGTGTTCTTAAAGTCAAGTTTCTATTGAGTTTTAGAATTCAGTTTCATCAATTTACTTATGAACTTGATTGTGGTGTATCTAGCTCCACACCCTGAAGTACCTGTGGTACAATAAAGAATGTTAAAGGAAAGACTGACATTTGTCCTGCTTATCTTGTATGGACGCCAGCACTGCTGCTCAGCTACATCTCAGTCAGACTGCAGCGAAACACACACACACACACACACACACATACACACATAGAGTTCTCGGCGTATTACTGCTTAGAGTGGAAACCAGGGCTGGAGAAGAGACTCAGCCAATAAAATGCTTGCCTTATGAGCATGAGCACTTAGGTTTCACCCCAGAACCCACACCCACATATTTAGAACAAACAAACAAACAGATTATCATAAGTAATCGTAGCACTGGGGAGGTGGCCACAGGCTGGTTCCTGGGCTCTCTGGCCAGCCAGTCTCGCCGACTCATACAGGATGGATAAGACCCGAGGAACAATCCAGGGGCTATCCCCTGGCCTCCACGCACTGGAGAATCGGGCCAGAGGTTGGAAAGAAGCTGGAATGTGACCTAAGTCCTTGGGTTCTATTTTGTAACGTAAGAATAGATTTTATTGCTCCAAATAAGGAAAAAAAGTGCAGTCTTTTGACAGTTTTAGAAATAACTGCTGTTTTTGAATATACAGAAGTAATTTATTAGTGGCATATGTATATTTAGGATCATATTGGGGAGATTCAGTAACTGGAAACAATGCTGTCAGGTTTATGTATGGAAGGCTTTTTGTTCTTTACGTCTACTGGTGTTTTGCCTGCACGTATGTCTGTGTGAGGTGTCAGAAGCCTTGGAACTGTAACTTTGGACAGTTGTGAGCCGCCGTGTGGGTGCTGGGAATTGCACCTAAGGCCTTTCTGGAAGAGCAGCCAGTGCTCTAACCGCTGAGCCATCTCTCTGGCCTGTACGCTTTTCAAAGCATTTACTTAAATATGCTGATAGAGAATTAATGTTGGAACCGTTTTCGTAACACTTGTGTCCTTATATTTCCTTAACAGAGTGTGAGATTTTGGAAATACCATGGGTAATGAGACAGACAGAGCCTTTGTTCATGTCCACCAAAAGGGCCAGGATTTGCTTCTGTTCATTGTGATCTTTGTAGAGGATGATAGCACTTGTATAACATTTTTTTTTTTTCTGAGACAGGGTTTCTCTGTAGCTTTGGAGCCTGTCCTGGAACTAGCCCTTGTAGACCAGGCTGGTCTCGAACTCACAGAGATCCACCTGCCTCTGCCTCCCGAGTGCTGGGATTAAAGGCGTGTGCCATGACCATTTGACTTGTATAATATTTTTGAAAAGAAAAATCTCCCAGGCAGGATGCAGTTACAGGGATTAAGTTTTCCTCTCACCTGAAACAATGACAGAGGAATAGTAAAATACATTTTTCATCAGTTTTGAAGACACTGACATCAGGCACTTAAAGAAAGCGATCGCTGAGGGATAGAACCAATGGGAAGAGAGCCCATGGTGGCTTTGATGACGTCATCAGGGTCCAGCACAGCTGGAGAGGGAGCTGCTGAGCATGACTCTGGCTGACTCTGTGCTGAGGGGATGGAGACAAGCTTCCAAAGGCAATGGGGTCCCGGATCACACAGTGATGGAGGACAGACCACCAAAGTCTGTTCAACCAGAGCGAGCTTTATCCCTGAGAAAGAAAAAATCACCATGGGGCACACAAAGCCTATCAGCTATAGCTGTGACCACAGCCAGAGATCAGGCTTCTGAAACTGTGGTCATGGGGCTGGTTCTGGGCCTCCTCTTGTAGTAAAAATCAAGCACGGGGTGTGGGCCAGAGAGCTCATACAGCCTTGAGGTCAGGCTTAAAGTCACACTACATTAGAAGTTTTACAGCGTTTGGTTATAGGATGTTAGAATATTAACTTAGGATGTTTGCAAAAGCCTGTGGCTGATACAGCCGCTTTTCACTGTCCCTGAAGGAATGCAAGACATACAGGCAGAGGATCCCCTAGAGGCCGCAGTTAGAAGCTAACCTGTGTCTCCAGTACCTGTCTGGCTGGGAGGCTGGGAGGCAGGAGGCCTCTGTTCACAGTGACTGTCAGGATGTCTGCTCTTAAGGCAGAAAGTGTTTGTTAGAGTAAACAGTGACTGCCAACTTTATTACTTTTTTCTCCCAAAATGTGTTTGGTCTTACAACTTTATATTTCTATATTCTATTCCTAGACTCTTCAACACAGGTCTAGGATTTATAAAGGTGATCATGTGATTGTCTCCCAGTCCACTTATATGTCTTGTCTCCCAGTCCACTTATATGTCTTGTTGTATTTGTTAACAAAGTATGTTAAACCATCCTTGTAGCTCCTGGATACAATTTGCCTGTATTAGACTTACAAGTGTTAATACTGGGGATTTCTGTGTCTGTGTTCCTCAGGAATTTTTTTTTTTTTTTTTTGGTTTTTCGAGACAGGGTTTCTCTGCGGCTTTGGAGCCTGTCCTGGAACTAGTTCTTGTAGACCAGGCTGGTCTCGAACTCACAGAGATCCGCCTGCCTCTGCCTCCCGAGTACTGGGATTAAAGGCGTGCGCCACCATCGCCCGGCTTCCTCAGGAATTTTGACCTGAAGTTTTCTTTCTTCTTGGGGATTTATCTGGTTTGCCTAGTAGACTAATACTGGCTTCATTGGAGTTTGGAAGTATCGCTTCTGTTTCTGTTTGTTTGAATAATTTAAGAAGTACTGGTTGTAGCACTTCTTTGAAATTCTGGTTCTGCTATGAATCTCTCTGGGCTTGGGCTTTTTGGGTCTGTGTTGCTGAACTCTCCCTAGTTTAAATGTGGTGGTTTGGGTAAATACAGGCATTTGTTCATTTAAGTTTTCTAACTTAATGGAGTATGGGCTGCTAAACAATCTCCTTATGATATTCTTTCTTTGTATCTGTTGTAATTTTTCCCTTTGATTTTTGATTCTGCTAATGTATATCATCTCTTTCTTCTGGTTAGTTTGGCCAAAAGACTTTCAATCCTATGTTTTCAAAGAACCAGCTCTTAACTTGAATTTTCCTTGACCCTATCTCATTAATTCCTGCCCTGATTTTTATTATTTCCTGCCATATATTGGATTTTGTTTGGTTTTTGCTTTTCCAAATTCTTGAGTTGTATCATTAAGTCATTTATTTGAGTTCATTCAATGTAAGCAGTGGGACTTAGGACTTAATGAATTTCCCTTTTAAGGAATACTTTTAATCTCTTCCCCAGAGGTTTTATTGTTCTGTGTTTTCATTTTCATTTAGTCCCAGGAATGTTTTTTCTTGATTTCTTTACTCATTCATCATTTCGTAATGTGTTGTTTCAGCTCCCCAAGTTTGTGTAATTATGAGAAAACTGTTTGCTTTTGCTTTTAAGTTTTTTGCACCATGGCCAGATAAGATACATGGAATTTTATCATTTGTCCTGATTGTGTTAAGATTTGGTTTTTGTCCCAGGATGCAATCTACGTTAGAGACGTTTCCATGGGCTGCTGAGTAGAATGCTTGTACTTGGCATTTGAGTAGAATTTCCTGTAGACCTGTTATGTTAGGTCAGCTTGGTGGATAAGTCATTCAATTCTGACATTATACAGTTTGTTTGTCCAGATGACCTGTGTGTTGGTCAAAGTTGAGTGGTGAAGTCACCTACTGGGTGTAAGGTAGTCTGTGCTTTTACTTCTGGCAGTACTCTGCAGCTTGGTGCATATACATTTGCGGTTGTGACAGCTTGTCCACTTCCAGGCCCCGTGTGTTCACAACACTCTCCCATCCTTCCGCTCTGTCAGTCTTTAAAGCTGAGTTTCTTGTAGACAACAGAAAGATGTTTTGTTTTTTTTTTTCTTACAGTCAGCCCATGTCTTCTGGCTGGAGAGTTGAGGCCGTGAATGTGTAAAGTTATCGAAAAGGTGTATCTCGGTTGTAGACGGGTAGACGGGTCATTGTTTGTTTTCAGTTTGTGTTCCAGTAACTAAGGCTCCATCTGCCTTCTTTCTCTGGTCTCTTGGCTACACTTACTCCTTCCTCTCTCCAGTACAAAGCAACACTGGTTCCAGTGTTTTTGAAGTGGAGCTGGTTTGGTGGAGACGATTTCTTTCAGCCTGTTTATACCATGGCAAGTTTTTATTTCTCCTTGACTATGGCCGATAGTTTTCCTGGGTGTCGCGTCCACCCTCGACCAGCAAGGAAAAACGCAACACCCGGAGCTCTTCTTGTAGCAGTTTTCGGGACTTTATTCACAGCAATCTATCTCCTTCTCCTTCTCTTTCTCTCTCTCTCTCTGGGCAAACCTCTCCCAGCCCTTAAGTAGGCACGGGCTGCCAACCCCGAACTGCCAGGTGGGCACTGCCCATAGGTTCACGCATATGCAGGCAGCTGATAATCATTGCGTGATCATAGCATAGGTCAGGCCTTAGCCATCTCAGGAGTTGACTATACATCTCCATCAGGTGTGACACCACGCAGCTCGCTACACCTGGGCACAGTAATTAGACTGGTAACCGTGGTATTTTAGGATATGTTCTTAGAGGTTCTTCTGACTTTTAAAGTTTCCATTGAGAAGTCAGCTTCTGGTAGGTTTTCCTCTGTGTGGGACTTGTGTTCTTTCTTTGTGCAGCTCTCAGTGTCCTCTGCTTGTGACCGTTGTCTTCGCTGGGCTATGCTGGTCTTGCCTTTGGTGTGCTGTGTGCTACGTGTGTCTGTCTTTCCTTAACTTGGGAACGTTTTCTTTTATGATCTTATTAAATATGGCCAGAGACACTGACGACGGAGTCTTTTCTTTCATTTATTCCTAGACTTCAGATGTGGTCTTTCTGGTGTTCTGTAGTGTTAAGTTAAAGTGTGACGTTCACATGCCAGAAAGGTTAGAAGTTATTTGGGTGAAGCCGACCCTCGCGGAAGAGTGGGAGGGGCAGGAGGAGCAAAGGTGAGGTGTGCGGGCTTGGGTGTATCGAAAACACAACAAGGAGAGCGCACGGGAAAGCGACCCAGGAAGTGGCTCTAGAGCAGGGGCAGGGCGTCCAGGACACGCTCCCAACTGTGGTTCAGGGGGAAGGGAAGGGAGGCGAGAATGCAGAGAACCTGGAGTGTGACATAAAGACCACATAGTACAAAGGAACATGTCCTCAGCTGAGACTGTCTCATGGTATTAACAGGGAAACAACCGTAGGAAAAAGAAAGTGTTGATGGTGGATGCAGGAACATACCCACAGCTCCCTCAGGTTCCATCGTCGTCGCTGGTTTTGCTTCCGTGGCCCTCATGAGAGACTGCGCAGGGTGTGTTGATGGCAGAGGCGATCAGTAACTAGAGCAGCAGAGGGGAGAGAGAAAACGTCTCGCTGTGTGACTGCCACTGTTCCCAGGACAGGAGGGGGAAACAGAGGGGCCCAGCAGGATGCAGAGAGAAGGCTAAGCTGAGGCCCCGGGGACAACAGGGGCGAGGAGGAGCTGTTCCCGAAGTTCTACAGATACCACCGTGAACACTCAACAAGTGTTGATGCTTGGGGGAAGCTGCCTGCTACAATGTGGACATGGATACAGCCTCAGTTACCTTGGAAAAAGAAAAACAGAAAATTTTAAAAGTACAGTTCTTTTTATGTAAATACAAATAATCACAGTTACAACGCAGATCAGTGATGGCTAGGTTGTGGGGTGAGGGAACAGCTGGCTCCTGGGCAGGAAAGTATGTTAGCCAGCCTTTGGTTACTGTAACAATTATCTGAGCTCACAGTTTGGGGAGCTCCAGTCTCTGATCAGCAGGTGGCCCCTTTACCTGTGGGTGTGTGCTGAGGCAGCTGCTCACCTCGGGGCTGCAGAATGAGAAGAGCGTAAAGAGGGGCTGGCACACTCCCGTGACCAAAGACTTACGTATGACGGGACCCACTTCAGGAAGCTTCCACCTTCCCATAGTGCAGCTGGTGATAAAGCCTGTAACGCAGCCTGTGGGGGACAGGGTACGGATAGATCACAGTGTGTGAGGAGATGTAGGAGGGCTGATGTGCTCGCTGTCTTGTGGGGAGAGAGCTCCACACTTGTCAGACTGACTGTGTTGCGCACCTCAGATGCAAGCAGTTTAATGACCCAGCCTGCACTAGAACCAGTGTGACAACTCACCTCAGTTCTGACGGAGTGAGCGAGGAGCAGCCCACATCCGCTCTTCACGGCTTTCCTGACTGACTTGTTTCCACAAGGTGCTCACTCTTAGGCATTTCTGCCTTTTTTGAGATAAACAAGTAAGATTAGTCTGCTTAAATATTGTTCTTCGCTACTAAACTGAACGTGGTGCAATTCTGTATTTCAGGACTCATGAATCAAGCAAGGAGTCAGGAAAGGTGGATAACCGCCGTCGCCCCCAAAGGCACCGTGAGTTTTAAACATCAGAGCTGGTTTCAGTCTCTGAAACTGTTGAACTGAGAATGGCTTGGCCGTGTCTGTCAATTCTCACATGGTGTAGCAGACAACAGCATCAGCGGGAATGCTGGCGAGCTGTCTCGGGAGTTCCGCAAAGGTGCACTTGACTACAGTTTGTTTTCTATTGCTGTGTTCCAAGTTACAGAAGCCCCAAGACATGTTTGAGGCCTCCGGGATGCCTGAAACCACAGGCAGTGTCAACTCCTGTAAACCGTGTTTCTTTATAACACACATGCCAGCTGAATGCCTTTTCTGTTCAACTAAGCGGTTACATACTCCGAGCAAAACTCTGGCAGTTCTTCCAATAGCAAACAGATGCTTCCTTCCTTCTTCGCAGGGTCCCACCCGTGCATCCACCCTGACCATAGGGCCCAGCTGCCTCAGCATATGATTTGTTTTCTTACCAAGTCAAGAACTTTTACATTTTTCCTTAAAGCATTTTGTGGCTTCTCTTTGTCAGACCCAGTGCAAATGTCATTACAACTGTACCTTAGAGCCATTACCAACATAAGGACTTCTTGGACTCTGGCACCGTAACACCACTGTGATGGCTGGAAGGCCAGTGTGGCCGCTGCATGTCTGACGGACAGCTAGTATACACAGATAGCATGATGTGCACACAAAGGAACGGCTCACAACCTGAACGGAACAGTGTAAGGCTTCCTCCTGCTGCTTCAGGTGACACACAATTTAAAACTTATGCTTTACTTCAGAATTTATCAGCTACAAGTTACTGAATAAAAAGCGAATCCTTGGATGGGGGCAAAAGAACAGTTCTACCAGATTTAACGACTTCAGATGGCCTTTAGCAGCTTATAGTTGGTGATGTGGGCGTTGTGCTCCGTGCGTCTCTCAGCTGGATGTTATCTGGGGCTGCAGGGAGAAGGCTCCCAGGTTCACTCACATTATAGGGAAATCGCATTTATGCCTGTGTGACATTGTTGTCTCACTGCCTTCCACAAAGGGTCACTCTTTCCGTATGCTATCTCCTTCCTCGTGGGGACACACGGAGCCCTCCTGCTCTGAACGTCTGACTTCCGTATAAGCTGAAGAAAGCTCTGCTTGGTTGGCCAAGATATTTAACATGATTCTGGGCATGTCACATTCTCTCCACGACGCCCACTCAAGAGATGACTGTGTCAAGGCCCAGGTGTCAGTCACCTTAGGATTGTTACTGCAGCCCACATGAGAGAGTTTCTTAGTACCTCCTGTAGCACTGTCTTTAAGTTGTGAATCAAACACTTTTCATGTAGGAGAAGCAGTTGCTTCTGATTTACTGTGTCTTCACAGTGGGAAAGAACTGTTACTCTATCATGAGATGTATGAAGATACAATCACTTTTATAAGGCGGGCTATAATTTATAGAATTCCTCTATGAACTCCATTTCTTTAGAAATGGCTACTACAACATTAACTATACTACACTGAGCAGATCAATTTGTTGGAT
The DNA here is from genome assembly GCF_018167655.1 of Microtus oregoni. NCBI lineage: Eukaryota > Metazoa > Chordata > Mammalia > Rodentia > Cricetidae > Microtus > Microtus oregoni. Next base: position 5,799,228 of record NW_024543077.1, on the reverse strand, counting down.
TATTTTTGATTTTGATAAATTAGTGATTAGACACTGATTTCAAATAAACTTTTCTAGATATTATTTATAGTAAGTCTCCTTTTACTGCTGTCCCATTTCTTTACATTCTTAACAATATCTTGTTTGTGAAATAAAGTCCGCCCTGTCGGTCTGTGACTGTCCCCTTAGAATTTATTCTTAATAAAACAGAATTTATATAAAATGGACTGTCTCACATGCTGGGACATTCTGTGCGGTGCTTGTGCGGTGAGCTGTTAAGCAAAGGAAATGACGAGGCAGTACAGCAATTTTTATAATATTTTCCCACTCTTAGGCAATTAGAAAAACATTTCATGACTAAAAATAAAGTTGATTAAAGTAGCCAACAAAAACCCAAAGGCCATGGATTAGAATTCAGCTGAGGATGCTCAGTTACTAGTGGGCTGTACACAGTGGCTCTTTACATAGCCCGCTTTTCTAACGCCTGCCTTTCCAGTCCATTTCTGTAGCTCTGAAGTTTACCTCCTCAGGATGAGCAAACAGGCCCCTCATTCTTGTTATTAAAAAGACATTAAGAGTTTGGAACAGGCTTTGACCATAAGACACCTGCTGAGTTTCTTCAATGGTATAGCGGGGTCTGTTTTCCTTGACCTTGTCTTCCCCATGCAAATGTTTCTCTCCTAGAAACCAGCTGCCTCTTTTATGTCTCCCGAGTTGTGTGCACTGAACATCAGGGGTCAGACTCCTGAAGCCAGCCCTCACACAGCTGCCACAAACGCCAAAGTTAAAGGTCTCACTCGTACTGTGGTCATTTGGTGCAAATTTAAAACTTGCTGTTTTAACAGATCCCTTTGCTCTTGACTCCCATGGACTTTCTACCACTGATTCCAAAAACATCCAGAAAGAGGGAGGGAAATGATTTAAAAGCCTTTAACTGATACGGGATACTCAATAATAATATGGTGAGAGACCTTTTTAAAACTTTTAAATGTTTCAACTGTTTCAAATTGTAGGTAAACAGGTTAACCTCGTTTAAGAGATAGGGGACTGAGGAAGGAGGCGAAAGGCTGCTCCAGGCGAAAGGAGGCTCCTGCCTCAGCGTGGGTGTAGCGGTCAGAAAAGGTGTCCGCCTGTCTGGCAGCATCAGATCTATGATGGTAAAGATACTGGGTCAAATAATGGAAAAAAACATGATAGAAGCATATTAAATTAGTCTTCAGGTAGGAAATTAAAGGCCAGTTCTTCACGGAAAAAGACTAAAAGGTGTTTTGTTTTTGTCTTCCTGGCATCCTTGTGTAGCCCAGACATGCTGAGAAGACACAGCCAGTGTCCCAGCAGTTCCCTTTCTGGCCACATCGCTCCTGTTTCTGAGTGTTCAATCTAGGGATTTTTAGCTCTCCTTTATTGTCAAGTGTCTGGAAACTATGAGAAAGCTTCTTTTTGCCTTTGAAAATGTCCCTGTCATGTATATCAAAGCTTGACAGATCCTCAGAACTGACTGGTTTCAGTGGCCATCTCCACTTTCTTGTCCTGTCTGGAGAGCATTTCCTACTTGCTTAAAGAACAAAAGCCATGTCTTCCAAGCTGTTTCCTATGTTGTAACCTTGGGTCTGATCATCTCACTAAACTTAGTTTGCTTGGAACTAGAGAGATGACTTAGTGGTCAAAAGTCTTCACTGGCCTTGGAGACCCAAGTTCAGTTCCCAGCACCTACATAACTCTCACAGTCCTCTGTGACACCAGTTCTCAGACTTTGTGGACTCTGCACACACACAGTCTCACACGGGCACACATTCATTAAATAAATAAATGTTTGTAAATAAATTGACCGGGTTACCGTGGGGTCTCATGAGAGAGAGGTGATGTTTGCTTTGAAGTAAGACACAGAGGCATGTGGCTTTTCTGTGTTGTTACTGGGAGCCAGCAACTAACAATATGAACATCAAATGGAGAAACATCAAAATCAGTTCCAGATGTTGTGTTTTTCCTATTTGACGTTGGAGTCAGGACTTTCTTCATCACTGCTGAAAGCCTCTTTGACTATCAGTTCTGAGTAATTTCTAACTGGCATTTTACTGTGAGGCTCCGCGAGAGGATTGCCGTTGGAGTCATACCCAAACCATCTCGGAGGGTTGCTGGAGCTGTATTCCTGATGCTGGACCACAGCGGACATTCTGTGAGCTGCCGCCCTGCAAGAACCATGCTGAGCGTTAGCAAGCTGCAGAAAAGGAAACCCTACGGTTTTCAAACCTGACCAAATTTGGAATTGGAAACACATTATCGCCAGTCACATTCAAGGCAGAGCTTCGCTTTTGTGAGAGAAAGTTGGGAGTTGTGTAAAACGATAGGGCACCCTAGGGGAAAGGATCTGTAGCTCAGCCAATTCAGGGCTTACCAGGCAGTGAGGATGTCCTTGTCCGGGCCAAAGAGCAGGAACACGAAGTCAAAGCGCATTTGAGTTCAGGCTCAGCCTGATGCAGCTCTGGTTTCTTTGATGGAGGAACAACCTGATCTCCCTCCCCTCCCTGTGATGGCTGACAGTGTCAGAAAGGACCTTGTACTCAGAGCTCACAAGCCCCTGTGGATGCAGGGTGGACTCTACTAGGAAGGAAGGCCCATGAACTTGCTAAAAGTCCATGTAGTTTTATCTCCAGGATATATCTTTCTTGGAAAGTTGTCACTCAAATAGGTTCATAGCCAAATGATTAAAAAATATTGTTAGACTTTCTTAGGAAGAAATAAGAAAACAACACACGTGTGCATGTGTATACACACAGATACACATTTCATCTTTGATGAACAGAGATGTAAAAATTCATAGTCAAATGCAGCAGCACATTAAGATCACCTAGTATAATCAAGATGATTTCATGGCAGTGATGTAAAGATGGTGTAACATGCAAACCAATAAACATAACAGAGCATAAAGAGACTCAACTCACAGATTAGTTCAGTAGATGTAGAAATGGCCTTTGACAACGTTAGATATCTATTTATGACAAAGACTCAAAAGCGAAAACTACTAAGGGTAGAAAGAGCATACCTCAACATAACAAGACTACGACAACCTATAACAAGCATACTAATGGGGGGGGCATTTCCTCTAAAATCAAAAATGTGACAAGTGTCCACTCCCTTCACCCTTCTTCAACATCATGTTTATATTCTTAACCACAGCAGTAAGGCAAGAAAAGGAAATGAAAAGAATATAAGGAGAAAAGGAGAACTCAAATTATCTGTACACAATATGATCATGCACTATAAGAGACCCCAGTGACTTTTCTCAGTAACTCTTAAGTCTGATAAATACTTTCAATAAAATATCCAGTTACAAAAAGTCAACATCCAAAGCCCAGTAGCTTTTTAAATATACCAATAACATACAAAAATAAACTAGGGATGATCTCATTGATGATAACTGAAAAGCAAACACGTACGTGTGTGCAGGCACGCACACACACAAGAGCCTAGCAATAAACTTCACTAGGTAAGTAAACGATGTCTACAGTGAGAACTAAAATAGCGAACAAAGCTGTGGCAAGCCTGCCAGCCCTGTCTTTGATGCAAGGACATTACACTCAGAGACAGCAGTGCCCTTGACTTTCGGGGAGAATTTGTTTAGGGTTAAAGGACTTGAAAGTTGATCCAATTATCTGTCGCCTGTGGTTTCCGAAAGCACTGGTTTTAAAGAGTTGTGGCTCATCCATAATGGGGCTGAGAACACAGTGCTAAGTTTGGGGATGTATAAATAGTGGATTGTGTAATATAGTTCTTCAGTCAGATAGAAGCTGGCGTAAATTCAGTGCTCCTTAATAGATTTGTTAAGCCTTATAAAAGTTATGAGTGTATTATGCAATGTACTGGTTATCCATCTGGTCACGTGACAAGAGGTTCTGTGAAAATTATGGTATTAAAAATAAAACTTAACCAACAGTAGGGGACTGAGAAGAATCACAAGGAAGAAAAGTCGCCAGGGTTTGGCCACTGCTTGTGGCAGTGTCACGGGAAAGAGCGACAGCAGCCAGGCCCTTATCCACGGCCACAGGAAGTGCACGGGGGACATGCATTTCTGTGTGCTCTATTGCGTGTGTGTGTGGGGGGGGTTATAGTCCTCACCCCAGCTCTTCCGCCATTCCACCCACAGGCAACCTCAACTAAGTAGTGGGTCCGTGGCCCGAGTAGGAAGCAGCGAGGCTTCGGAAGGAGTCCACTTCCCCTAGCCCCAAGTTCTTCCAGTCTGGGGTCAAAGAGCTGCTTTACTCCGGGAGGGGAACCGAGTGGGCTGCATTTCAGCAGCAGAGCTACAACTAAGAGGTAAGGAGCAGAAGTAACTGGTCGTCTGCTTGACCATAGACAGGAAGGTGCTGAAAGTAAAAGCCTTCTGTGAAAGGAATATAAAACCATAAGGTGAATTTTAGAAGGGCATCCCTGGTTCAACTCAGAATGTTGGTTTCAGTCAAAATGTAAATGGTTGCATCTTACAAATGGTACCGCCACATGCCACGCTCTCCCGGCGTTTCCTATGGTACCGCCACACGCCACGCTCTCCCGGCGTTTCCTATGGTACCGCCACACGCCACGCTCTCCCGGCATTTCCAATGGCGCCTCCACACGCCATGCTCTCCCGGCGTTTCCTATGGCGCCTCCACACGCCATGCTCTCCCGGCGTTTCCTATGGTACCGCCACACGCCATGCTCTCCCGGCATTTCCTATGGTACCGCCACACGCCATGCTCTCCCGGCATTTCCAATGGCGCCTCCACACGCCATGCTATCCTGCCATTTCCTATGGTACCGCCACACGCCATGCTCTCCCGGCGTTTCCTATGGTACCGCCACATGCCACGCTCTCCCGGCATTTCCTATGGCGCCTCCACACGCCATGCTATCCTGCCGTTTCCTATGGTACCGCCACGCGCCATGCTCTCCAGGCGTTTCCAAGCCCTGCCGAACCCAGCTCTTACTTACGCGGAGATGGACATGCAGTATTGCATCTTGAGGATCCGGAGTTGTTTGCAGCCTATTTGAAGGTGCTGAAGGATCTGGTCTGTAAGGAGGATACAGCCAGAGATGTCCAGGATGTGCAGATAATGGCACTTTGCAGATAACGCCTCCAGACCTCCATCAGTAATCTGCACACAGCCAGAGGAAGAGCAGTTACTGAGCAGCCCTGGCCCGCAGGATAGCAGTATTTTAACTTAGGGTGCTGTAATAAAATAGGATAGATTAGGTGGCTCAGATATCAAGCACTTATTTCTTATCCTTCAGAGAAGCTGGGAGATCCAAGACCACGAACAATGGCTGCCCCTACAGTGTGTGGTGAGGTGCAGGGTTGCAGATAGCTGCCTCATACCATGCTCTAGTGGCACGGAGAACTCCAACCAGCATCCCCTCATGACCTCTTCTAAACCTGTCTACCCCCCCCCCAGTCCCCACTGTGTGGCATTGTTACGTGGGCTGTTAAAGTTGGACATTGGTGGCCAGTGTGGGGGAGGGGACAAGCACTTGGCCATAGCAAAAAAACCAAGGCCTTGGCAGGCTTTCAGGCTTTCTTTCCCTAGTTTATGTAGTGAGGAGCAGCAGGCCGCTTCCCACCGCCCAGCTAGCTTTACCCAAAATAATTACATGGAAACTGTATTCTTTTAAACACTGCTTGGCCCATTAGTTTTAACCTCTTATTGGCTAGCTCTTACATATTGATCTAACCCATTTCTAATATTCTGTGTAGCACCACGAGCTGGCTTACCAGGAAAGATCTTAACCTACGTCTGTCTGGAGTGGGAGAATCATGGCGACTGCCTGATTCGGCTTCTTTTTTCCAGCATCTGTTCTGTCTACTCCGCCTACCTAATTTTCTGTCCTATCAAAGGCCAAGCAGGTTCTTTATTAATTAATCAATGAAATCAACACAAAACAGAAGACTCCCACATCAAGTTTATTCCATGATAAGCCAAACCTGAGGTTTAACTACTTCCAAATAAGAGTAGAAGAGTAAATTGCCTCCAGGGACACGACGGGGAGTCGCGATCTTGTTCTTTTTCACTTAAGCATGCCCTGGTCTGGACGAGAAACGCTGTCAGTTTTCCTTTAGCAGTGAACACTTGTCCATACTTGTGCAGTGGGGCCTTCCATGCTTGACATCGGTGAAGCTCTACCAGTGTGGAGATGTATGCTTAATAGCATTGTATTGCAGACCTACAAACATACATTGCCTGAAGCTCTTCTCCATACGGGATCCAGCTTCCGTTAGAAAGGTCTGAACATCCCAGTGGCCGGTTCCAGAAAGGCAGAGTGGGCATGGGGCAAGAGGGAGATGGACAGATGCCACAGACAGTGCAAGGCCCACTCAGATGGATCTTGGCCGTGTTCCGTGATCTACAAGTCTGTCCAGCTGCCCTGCAGAGCTAATTCAACTCTATTGCTAGTTTACTTCACTGAGTTGGGGTTCAGCTCTTCATTTATAGATGAACTGAAACTTGCAGAGTAAACGAGATTACTCTCCCCGAAGGAATTTTCCCAACTGGATTTAATTTCCTACTTTATGCATTAAAAACACATACACGATGAGGTTTAGCTCATTGCTTTTTTAACGTAAAGTTAAGAAAATGATGCAGAAAAGCCCTTTGGTTTGAAACGTATACTTTTTAAATATGGGAAAACAGATGCTGTCATTGTCTAAGTATTCCCCGTTTCTGGAACATGCTTGGACCCAAGGCTCTGAATTGTAACTGGTTCTCACAAAATTCCTCAGACATCCCTGCCGTGCTGTCTGGGTCTCTGCAGACCTGGTGTCGCTGAAAAGCCTCCTTCAGCATTATAGGACAATGAGGTGATGGGACGTGGAGTGGGAGGGTTTGACAAGGCCCTGAAAAGGAGCCCTCGTCCATAGTTCGGAAGTTCTGTGTGTCCAATAGGGAGGTGATGTCTGGAGGGTTATGACTCAAGGGCTGGAAACTAGGGGCAGAGAGGAGTTGGCTAACATCCCCAACTTTCCTGGGAATACAAGATCCTGGCCTTGGCTCACAGGACAGATTGTTATTCCTAACACGGCTCCCTTGTGTCTCTGGAAAACTCTTTTGGTTTCTTTAAATTTATTTCCTATTTTGGAAGAAATAGAAGCGTATTACCTTAAAGATTAGCGAAGGAGAAACAAAGTTACGAATATGCCACCTTAAAACATAACTACGTTTGAACATTCTACAACATGTCTTAAGTTCTGGGAAATTTGAAAAAGGTATCAACATGCTAAAAACACTACCATCTTCTGCTTGACCTCTTGTTCCCTGTGATGCGTTGCTGGCTAGAAGCAGCTCAAGGAGACTGTAGGAGGGCAACACCATGTCCAGTCAAAGAACTCCTCAGTTGAGGACTCACGTACAGGCAGCTCTGAGGGGAGGCAGCAGGTGGCTGCAGCCACATGAACAACCCCAGCAGTCACGGGTAGGAGAACCAACCAGACACCGGCCCAGATTGCTGACGCATTGGCTTGGGAGCAAATAAAATGTGAGAGGTCTGGGCTGCAGAGACGTCTCTGGGGTTGAGAGTGGGTACACCCTTGCAGAGGACCTGTGCTTGGTTCCAGCTCCCATACCAGGGTGCTTACAACTGCCTGCAGTCTAGCTCCAGTGGGAACGGCGTCTGTGGGCACTGCAGCCAGGTGCACACGCCTCCACACTGACACACGTACACACACACACACACAATTAAAACTAAAATATTTTCTAAAGTTTAAAAAGATAGGCATTGCCCAAGCCATCAATCTCAGGGGGTGATTGGTTGCATAGCAATAGATTATATACATTATCCAACATCACATGTCGGGCATCTCATGCTAATATATGATTTTTAAAAATCCATTGATCATATTTCATAACCATTATAAAACCTCTGTCTTATGACTATGTTGAAATTTCTAAACTGAAAGGATTTCCAAGATTCCATTTCCTAATAGTTTTGTAATTTTCTGATGAGTGCCGCCAGCTAGGGACCGCGTGTGCAAACGCATAAGGGCTCCAGGGTGGTCCCCACTTAAACCACGGCTTCTCCAGTGTATTCGTGAGCCTGGCAGTCTCCCAGTGGGTGCTGGGTTCACCCAGGTGGCTCCTCCTTCTCAGTCGTTAGCTCCAGAGAACGCCTAGACTGCAGGAGTGCAGCATCCTGAGCTGGGGGACTGGCTGGACACCCCGGCTCTGCTCCAGTCGCCCTGCAAACAGGGTGCCCCTCGGTGCCTCGTCTTAGCTGTCATTTTCCCCTTCGGGATAAAACCCACGGGTGAGGCTAAGTGGCTCGGATACAGTATGAGGGAAATCAATGTCTGGTGAAGACTTCTTCCACTCTGGGCTTTGTGGGTGTCTGGTGGAGACTTTCCTCTATGGCGGCCATTCTGGGCTTTGGGGAGTACTGACCTCATTTGGCCTTCGATCTCTCTGCAAATCATGCTTCATGGCACTTGCTGTGTATGAGTGTGTTCTGTTTCAGACAAGTCATAACCAGCCTACAGAGATTCTGCGTCCTGACGCCTACACCCCCAACACAAATGTGGTTAACAGTTACCCCTTGCCTACTTGAGATTTTTTTCCCTCAGGGATGAATTGAATAAATATTTCATTATTGTCATTGATTTCGCTCTTTTCCCCTTATTCTTTGTTTCGGGCATTTTCTTTCCTTGGCATCTCGGTGCCATGGAGATGAGGGCCCAGCCCTGCCGATTGACCTGGAGGTGAGGAGGCTCCCGGGAAAAGCCAGCCTTCCCAGAGACAGGTAGAACAGACACTGAAATCGCCTGTGGGCAGCTGGAATGGTGAGCTAGACTCTCAACATACTTTATGGCCCCTCAAAAACAACATGAGTAGAATTAATTAGTCAAAGTGAAGCGAGTGAGCCACCAGATTGGCCCAAATCAATTTCCTTTTTGCTTCTGAATCAACTAGCACAGCCTGGATGGGAAGGCCACGCCCAGTTCTGACTGTTCTGAGGAATCCACTGCGCTTCCCTTTTCTTCCCCTCCTGTTAAGTACAGAGTGATGCTTTCGATGTCAGTTCATCTATGTCGGATATTCTTTACTGAAGGTGCAAGGGGAATCCCTTAGCTTCTAGAGGAATTCTGTCTCTGTAAAGAAGGAAGCCTCTCCTCTCTTCTCAGTGCTCTTTGGAGCCTTTGTTAGCAGAGCCTCGGGAAAGCCTGCCCTCATCTTCTGCCTACTTGGTGCTGGAGCTGGAGCAGTTCCCCCGAGTTGTGCCGTGAGCTCTCGTGGCCAACATGCAGAATCAGGTGGCCACTGCAGCTTCTCTTCCAGAACCAGGTGACACGGACCAGAAAAACATCGTTTCCCTTGTTCTGACTGAATACATTATTAAAAGAGATCATGTAGCTGGGCATGGTGGCACACACCTGTAATCTCATCACTTGGAAGGCCGAGGTAGGAGAACAGTGTCTAGTCCACAGACAGTCTAGTTCACTGACAAGTTCAAGGCTAGTCTGGCCTAAGTGTAAGACCCTGTCTCAAAAAAAAAAAAAAAGTTTTTCCTGTCAAGTTTCTGGCTTTAGTTTGCCCCTGCTTGCCACATCTTCTCCCCTCCTGCCTCCTCTTCTTTGTCTGAAACATTAGTGTGAAGACTTAGGAGGTTCCAGACCCTCAGTCCACTCAAGCCAACAGAAAAGCAGCTGGATTTGCAGCCTGTCAAGAGTGCACAGCCCCTGAGAACCCGGCGACGCTGTTCAAATAGAAGTTAGCGGGTGTGCGTAGCAGAACCAGCTTTCAGCGGCTTGCAGTTCCCAAGCATTTTCAAGGTCTCTTTCTTCTGCCTATTTTAACCACCTCCACAATCTCCCTGATAACATGTTTGGATTTTTAATCTTCTGTTTAGAGACTTCCTTGCTGGTCTGAGAATGCTCGACAGGCCATTTGTGATGAGCAGTGGAGGGCTAGCCCCTGAGCGGAGGCTGTGTGTTCAGTGTGGGCCTCTCCTACAGACCGTGCAGAGGCTGGGTTAAGAGTTCTCCATCTTTCTCTGGGGGCTGGCAGAGTCTCCTGCTTGAAGGGAAGTTCTGGATGCTGAGTGAGAAGAAAACTTGCCTACGTGTTTGCTCTATGTGTTCAGGGGCCTCGTTTCCCCTTTCACTTTGGTGCCCAAACTCACAGTTAAACGTGGTGTTTCCCACAGAAACTGTCTGCTGCTTTACTGTCTCTAGATGGTGACAATTTTGCTCTCCTGGAGACGTTTGGCAGTATCTGGAGACATTCTTGGTTTTCAAGATGGAAACCCAAGGTCCAGATGCTAGGGGCCCAGTACCTAGAGGGCAGGGGTGTTAGCTATCCAGTGGTGACAGGACCACCTCCTCCTTGCAGAGAACTGCCTTGTCTGGAGCTTCCACACTGTTGGGGTTGAGAAAGCTGGATTGAGAAGGTGGTGCCCAAGCTTCTGGTTTGGTTGGGGAGGTGCACCCCGAGGTATGGGGCAGAGGAGACCTGGGCCTCTGCTCTTCCAGAATGCTAACCAGGCTTGACTTTAGTCTCCTCCCAAGGAGTCTCCTCCCTGAAGTCTACGGGACTGCTAAGCTTAAAACCCATCAGGTGTTCCCAGCTTTCTCTGCTGTGGCGTGGGGTTCAGAGCTGTCTTGGGTCACCTCAATTTGTCCAACTATTTTCGAGTTCCCCCAGTCTCGCTGCTTGTTTCCTTTCCTAATTTTCTTTTCCAGATGGGCCCTACTGTTCAGCTGCAATTGTGATAGGGTTTCAAGAGAAATTGTATGTGTATGTTTGATCTGCCTTGTTAACCCAGACTTGGGTTTCTATAAGACAAAGAAAGTAGGTTATGTTGGACTTTGAAAGAAATAGTCTATCTTTCAAAACAAAACACAGGACTTCTGTGACCATTTCTGACCTCTTTATACACGGAAAACCGCCCCCCCAAAATAAGTAATTTTACGTGCCAGCCATTTGCGTATTCTGATGGCTGGCAGTGGGCAGTTCCCTCCCCGCAGGCATTTGTACAGTCAGTGGTTATAGTAAGCATTGTGTCTTTTATAAACGAGTGTCAGGAAAGTAGCCAAACACTTGAAATTAAGCCTGAAGATGACTCCATGCCCCTTTGTTGGAATATGGGGACACGTCTGACCACCCCACTGAAGGGTCTAAAGATTTAACCCGTTACTTCCCATGCTGTTTATTATTTACTCTGGCCCAAAGTCAGTGAAGTTATGTGTTAACACTTAGTATTTTTTTTTTTGCCCACGAGATAGGTCAATTACTTCTGTCTGGTAGAAACCCTAACCCGATGTTCTATCTGTATTGCCCTGTAGGATAGTAACCAATTTTAGATCTAACCTGAGACCCATAATTCAACCTTCTTTCTTCAGTTCCTACCCAGTGTTTTCTAATGCTCTATACCCTGACTTTATTTCTCTCATTCATGAATCAAATGAATCTCTAGTACATAATTAAGTTTGCATGAGAATAATGTTTTAGATGTTTTTAAGTTCTACTTTGGCACAAATAAAATGCTCAAGCTATTTCCAGTTCAGCGACTGGAAGAAGCATCCAGTGGTCCCAGCCGCCGTGACAGAAACAAGGGAGTTCTAGGTCAGGTCCGGTCCCTGACTGCGGCCCTGCCTGGCTCCGCTCTCAGCACTGCCCTCTGACTTTCGCACGTACCTTTGGACATCCCGCGATGTTGAGAGACGTGATTCGCGTGCAGAAGATGGCTACGGTTTTTATAATTTCGTCCGTGAGGTGGGTACAGAAGGAGACATCGAGGTGTTCCAGGTGCAGCGAGGTCCTACAGTACGACTGGAAGAGATTCCCAAGGCTGCAGGGTTTGCTTTGTGTCCCCCTTTAAACTTTCCCCCCTTACTTTCCCTTAGTCTCTGTGGATCCAATACTGTGTCTGTCTGCAGCTAACTCACCTGCAGTGGTTTACTGCGTATTCATCTGGGACCCTTCGATATAGATTTTTGCCATGAACAAAACAACTAACAAAATATTACATCCAAAATCAGGTTAGCAAAAGATACACGTCAAATTATAAGTTTATCAATACTCAAATTCCTGCTAGCAAAATCCAGTTTTTCTGAAGTCACTCATGATGAAATGTGATTGGCATATCAGTAATTAACAGGTTATATTTGTCCAGATGATTGGATAAAAGGGGCTGTGGATGTGAGAGCAGATGGCAGATACGTTGGGGGTGATGGTGGAAAGAGCATATTCTTTTTATTTTTTCCCATTGTGTACAACCTAGGAGAACTTAACAAACACTTTTGGAACCCCCATTTCTCTTCTAATTAGTGTGAATAATACCTAGAGTGTAGCATTATTCTGAATTGCCAGCACGGTCATCTGTCATAGAGCAGCTCACCGCTTCCCTACAGCAATACCTGGACGGCCATCGGTGTGTGGCTAACGATTAATTGGATAATGAAAGCATGCCACACAGAGACACTGGGATTTGTTAGGCCATAGAGAAAACTGACATCAGGAAATTTTCAGGGAAGTGGTTGAAGCTGGGAGGTATTGAATTGAGCAAGGTAACCAAGACTTAAAAAGCCAAAACCCACATAGCTCATCTATGGACCTTAGTGTATGACGTCCATCTGTGTTTAAACAAGTGGAGGTAACGCGGAGCAGAAGGAGGCCATGGGGTGGGGTAGGCAGGATGAATGATACCAGGAGGGGGAGGGGACAAGGAAGAGAATCAACAAAAACAGAATTTGCTTAAAAGTCCCACACTGAAACCCAGTACTGTCTGTGCTAATGTGCTAATTTAGAAAGACTCTATAACTCTGCAGATATTATATAAGGACAAAATGAGGATCTGGAGGAATGGCTCAGCAGTTACTGTAGAGGACCACAGTGTGGTTCCCAGTTCCCAAGACCAAGGTTCAGGGAATCCCATGCCCTCCTTTGGCCTCTATGGGCGCACACGCACACACACACACACACACACACACACACACACACACGATGGAGGGAATAAAAATAAAATAATAAAGTCTTTAAAATAAAAATGATATTCAAAAAACAAAATGATCCACAAAAATAAAGCTAAATGTGTGACTGTAAAAATAGAATAAACCAAGACAAGTGGAGATCAGATGCCATGACTAATTCCAAGTGATACAAGAGAAGTCTGCCTCACCACAGTAACCATGGCAACCATCAGCCACTCCCCCTTCACCACTGTAACCATGGCAACCATCAGCCACTCCCCCTCACCACTGTAACCATGGCAACCATCAGCCACTCCCCCTTCACCACTGTAACCATGGCAACCATCAGCCACTCCCCGTCACCACTGTAACCATGGCACCATCAGCCACTCCCCCTCCACACCACTGTAACCATGACACCATCAGCCATTCCCCCTCCACACCACTGTAACCATGGCAACCATCAGCCACTCCCCCTTCACCACTGTAACCATGGCAACCATCAGCCACTCCCCCTCACCACTGTAACCATGGCAACCATCAGCCACTCCCCCTCACCTCTGTAACCATGGCACCATCAGCCATTCCCCCTCCACACCACTGTAACCATGACACCATCAGCCATTCCCCCTCCACACCACTGTAACCATGGCAACCATCAGCCACTCCCCCTCACCACTGTAACCATGGCACCATCAGCCACTCCCCCTCACCACTGTAACCATGGCATCATCAGCCACTCCCCCTCACCAATGTAACCATGGCAACCATCAGTCTCTCCCCAGGTGCAGTGCACTCTGAAAAGTGCTCAGGTGCTTAGAGTTCTCTCTACTTAACCCTTCACCATTAATTTTACTTTGAGCATTAGATTTGGCAACTCTACTGGGTTCCTAGATAATAGCTCTTATTTTTATGAAACTGGATGCCCATTGGACTACATGCCAGCCTTGCTTTCGGGACTGAGGAAGGACTTGAGTGTCAGGTAAACTCATGGCTGTCGGACTGATGCTAACATGAGTGCCTCTCTCCCTCCGCTTCTGCCTCTGTTTTTGTTTTAGAGCTAAGGATGAGGAAGAGCTAGTGCACAGATACAGAGAAGGGGACATTTAGAGGAGATACAGTCTAGCAAGGCACCCAGCTCTGGGCGGGGAGGAGTAGTTAATAGGACCCATCCTAAAGGATGATTACACAGATTATATGTGTAATGTGTTTGTATATATGATATAGCTCCTACCCAAATCAATTACTGCTAAAGTTCCATGCTGTGTAGAGTATGATCAGAGGGACTGTACAGGAACTGCTGGTGTGTAGCACATGGTGAGTCCTCACAAAGTTTAGTGCTTGCCTTAGATACACATGAACTAGAGTGGGAGGCACCCAGACGAGATTAACTTGATCCACTGTCAAGGATGGCAGGCGTGTTGGAGGGAAAAGGTCAACGGGTGATTACTACAGTTGATGGTGATGTCATTGTGTTTGTTTTTACCACTGTGAGAAAACACTGACCAAAAACAGCCTGAAGGATGAAAGGGTTATTTCACCTTACAGCTTCAGGTCACAGTCCATCCCTACGGCAACCATGACCACTCACTCACTCTCCACCAGCCCAGGGGTGGCACTGCCCGGGGTGGGATGGGCCTTCCCACTCCACAGACTTAACCCATAGGCCAATCTAACGGAGCCATTTTCTCAGCTGAGGTTCCCTCTCCTGAAATGACCCGTGCTCATGAGAAGCTGACAGAGGCCTAAGCAACACAGTCCAGGTAGATGTGAAAACTTCTCAGCACAGAACAGTAAGCACACAGAGAACGGGTAATGACGAGCCTGAGAATACACACACGGTGAATACACAACATCCATATACTGTGATGTGCGACAGTCTGGACAGCAGAAACTGTAAATCCATTGGGAAGGGCTAAGTGTCAGCTGCTGGTAGCTTTTCTGTGACACCACTGTTAATAACTAGATACTGACAGAGAGAAAGCCGGCTTGGCCATTATCCCTCTCTGACCGCAGCAGCCAACAGTGACGACAGAGCCCATGCAGAACTGGCATTTTCCATGGGGCTCAGCACTTTCTGGACCTGACTCACCCTGGGTTGTGACTAACTTCACATGGAAATCTGTAATGTCTAGAACCAAGCGATCCAGGAATTGGAAGGGGTCACTGTTCAGGGACAGAAGGGTCGCTGGATATAAACAAGCTCGGGGAACACCAAGGGTGGTACTGAGGCAATCCACCTTTGACCGGAATCGATGGCTTTGTCTCTCAGCTCACTTGCCGATAGGACTGCAGTGAGTCTCTTGGGATCCTTTCTGGAACTGTGCTAGTTTCAAGGGCTTCCACAAGCACCCCATTAGAACATAGTACATTCTCAGTAAGTATGGGTTGTGGATTGGTCCTATGCAAGTGTCTTCCAGAAAAGTAAGTCTGTCTTAATAACACGAGAATTTTGATATTGCAAGGTGGGGGGTAATATTGTTTCCTCTTAGAGAATGGGCAAAGAGACAAGTCATAGCGCCAACGGTGTTTGGTCTGTGAGGGACCGATCGGACGATTCGGTGGTGAAGGTGCTGGTTATGCAAGCCTAATGACCAGTGTTCAACAGCCAGGAACACCGTGGACAGAACAGATTCCTGAAGTCGCCCTCTGAGTCCACACATGCTGTGGCACACCTGATGTACACAGAGAATGATAACAATTAATCAAAAAAGGAGAACCTTGAAAGCTGGCTTTAAAGGGAGATGCAAGGCACCTCTTCAGCCCCGAGGTCCCACGTCTGCAGGCGTGTCTCAGCGTGGTCTCCTCCAGAGACAACTGCCAGGTTCTCCGCTGGCTCCAAAGCTGCCCCAGTCGCTCATGTCAATCTTATTCTCCCCTTTGCACTTCTTCCGAGTCAGTGCCTTACCGTGAAGGCGGAAGGAGTATGGAATGCGACCAAGTTGGACTCCCTTCCAGTTTATCAGCCCGTCTTGCTGTGCGGAACACTTCTACGGAGAATGTCCATGTCACCCCATGTCTCCTGCACTGAGTCACAGCGTGGGGGCTAATAACTACATTCCTAAACTGGGGACCTCGCTCCTCTCTGTCGATTGTCACGCCCGTGCTCTTTTGCCCAAACCCTGGTTTAACCCATCTCAACAGGTGGCAGCTTTGCCCCAAACTCCTCCCTCCGTCGTCCGCTCTCGTGGTCATGAGCCTAATAGGGCCCCATTAGTTGTCCTACAAAGTTGGAGATTTTTGTTTTGTTTTTTTTTTCTCTCTGTTGCTAATTCTGGAAAAACCACTGTGCTCTCAAGAACTAACTTCTTTAATAAAGATGAACTGGACTGGCACAAACTAAAACACAATTTCCCCAATTATAAATGATGCACTTGGGCCTCATACAGTCCTGAGATGTGGAGGCGCATTTCCTCAATGACAGCCTCCTTCCTACCAGACATCGGACCACGTGGGGGCTGGTCCTGGCTTTGGGCATGTGCTCTGCAGAGCCTGGAGCCCCATCCTGGTGAGAATGGTCTCGCTTGCCCCTCTGCTGGGAAGCCAGGCCTCCAAAGACATCCCTGCTCTTCAACAGCAAAAGAGCAGTATGGGAGGAAAGGGGACAAAGCCAAGGCCATGGCAAGAATCTGCAAAGAAGCTTCCATATTTCACATTGTCTAAAGCTTACATGGCAATCTGGGAAAGAGATGTTGGCTTCAGCCTGCTCAGCTGTGGTCTACGAAGCCCAATCATTCTTCCAGGCAGCAGGAATGACTCCAAACTCCTACTCCTCTCCCTCGCTTTCTTATGTTCTCCTTGGATCTCCTTGGATGAAGCTGTTTGTGTAGCTACCTTATTGTCTGCATTGTCTGTAGCATTAGAAGCTGTGTCCAGTTATCCTTATGGCCCATAGATAAAGGCTAGCTCACCGAGGAAGACTCCACAGAGAATGGAGACTCTTCTTGATGCAAGGGAGGAGAACGCACTCCTGCAGATGGCAGGTGGCCAGGACTCTTTCCTTCCTACACAAGCTGGGGACCTTTTGACTGAGTCCAGCAAGGGAGGAGATCGCACTCCTGCAGATGGCAGGTGGCCAGGACTCTTTCCTTCCTGCACAAGCTGGGGACCTTTTGGCTGGGTTCAGCATCACTGGATAAATTACTCAGCTCCCGTAGGTCTCTATGCTCTCCTCTGCAGCACGGGAAAATGTGGCACTTTGTGATTTCTTTGTTGGGAGCTTCAGCGGGTTAATACGCCAAAAGTGACCTCATGGTGCCTGGTCCACAGCTGACAGATGGCCAACAGGGCCTGGTACCATTATTGTCTCCAGACTCTCTCTGGCACTGCCAAAATTTTTAAATTGTGAAAAACTATAGTAAAAATATTTTAACTAGATACTCTCAATTAATATGTATTTACATATTAATGTACTTTGTAAAGTATGTAGATATATAATTGATTAAACAGGTTTTAAGTATATATCAGGAAATACTATCAATAAAAATCTAATAGTCTTAGAAATTCTAGTATTTCCTTCTGACCCCAAAATAGATTGCCTTGTTCATCTTCTCACTAATCTGGATGGTCACTGACATCACATGTCCTGTTATAAGTTTGGACTAAAAGAGGGGAATTTTTTTTGAAGTATACAGTGTGGTAGATGCATGGAAGGAAGGCACGAGGTGGAGAACTGGGGGACAGGGAGATGAGCAATAAGCAGTGATTGACATGCACCCTGGAAAAGCAGAGAGAAGAGCAGGGAAAGAACAGAACAACGTATCTCCTAGTGGGAAACTATGTTTTGGTAAGCAGAATTTGTTGGAAAAAATCCAGAATAGTTTCTGGCTTCAGATCTTATCCACAAACTAGAAATGGGCCAGCAGGTCAAAGGACAACAAGGACACCCACACTTTCCATTTCTCCATGGGAAGTGGTCCAGTGGACAAGAAGGGCAGGAAAGAAGGGCTGCTGGTTTCTGTCCAGTCACCCTCACTACTTTTTGTCCTTTTTCTTACATTGCCTCAAGAAATTGACAACCGAGACCACGGTCATCCAAGGACAGCCTCGTGCATCCCAGTGTCTCTAGAGACTGAGTCTCAGGTCTGTCTGTACGACTTTGCCCCTTCATCTTAGGACACAATAGAACCAAAGATGTGTGTGGTCCAGGCTGGCCTCAAACTCCAGGTCCTCCTGCCTCTGCCTCCTTCAGCACACCCTACCAGCCTGCACCACCAGGCTCAGTAGTTAAGAGCACTGCCTGCTCTTCCAAAGGTCCTGAGTTCAATTCCCAGCAACCACATGGTGGCTCACAACTATCTGTAATAAGATCTGGTGCCCTCTTGAGAAAGAGAGGTAGTCAGTCGCCCTCATCAATTTAGATCATGAGACCCAATATGGACAAATTCAACAGAATCATCATATATGGGCTGCCCATGCCTGCTTCAGCATGGCCAGGGCATAAATTTCATTTTTCAGAACCAAAGATGATCTAGTCAAGGGAGGTTTCTAGCCTTGTAGAAAAGCTCAGACCTGGAACCTGTGGGCTTATGTGACTCTAACACATTTTTAACCTTAACTTTCCTCATCTGGAACAGCGAAATAAAAAGATTTCTACCTATCTCATGGGCTTTGGGAAGTTGGCAAGAGCATCTTTTCTGTTGGCACAAATAGCAGCCATCCCAAGAGCTGTCTTGTCTGTCGGCACTGACTCGAGAGTCATGGACCAGCACTGCCTGCCTGGGATGCCACCTGCTGTCAGGAGGGTTTCAGAAAGGAAATAAAGCAAGGAGAATCACGGAAATCATAACCCAGGGAACGACGGCTCTCCTGAGGCATCCTGATCACGTCAGGCACAACACAATGGACAAATCCTGCGTGTGTCACAGAGGGATCAAAAACCCGCACAAACTCTACTGTCATGGGAGTGTGGGGTCCCGTGCTTTCTTTCCTTGCCTTTTTACTTGGCCTGCAGGCAATCTGACAGGTTTTGTTTAACTTTAGGCAAGTTTCATCTCACGTGTGATAAACTAATATTCTGGGGGTAGCCTAGGGGCAGAAAAGGCCTCCTAAGGATTATCTTGCTTTTAACACGTTCTTCCCTGTGGACACTTGACCTGAGAATAACAGATGTTTGAGTCGGTTAGGAAGTGCAGGGAAACCAGTTCCCTACCAGTTCTCACGGTGGGAGTGGTCGGGAAGCCGGCACTGCAGTGGGGGTTACTCGGCTTCACCTGGTGCTTTGCCAGGAAAACATGGTACCCGGCACTCCAGAATCTCTTGGAACCTTCTGAGCTCCAGGACTCTGAGAAGCTGTTGAATCCCACATCCTTTGAAGTCTGGCAAGTTTCAAACCCTGTTGGACTGCTTAAAATTGGAAACAGATTGGAGTCAAGGAGCAGCAGAGCGCCAAGCTCTCTGCATTTGCTCCCAGCCGTTGAAGAAACAATGACACCCAGATATCTGTGCCCCCCACACCGGTTGATCCCACATCTCCTGACTCTCTTGGCATCTGCTGTTTGACTGTAAAGCTCAGCAGACTGTTCTCAGCGTGGATGATCCGTGCAGCAGGGATTTCTTCATCGTTCCAGGTTTTGTGGCTATTGCTTTTCAATGAGTACCAATGACCACCCCTTTAAATCGATCAAGAAATTACTTAGTTCCTCTTCTCAAACACTTTTTAAAAAATCTACAGGCTGAGCCCTCTGGGAGCTGCTTCATAGACCTTCTGGTCAACGCTTCTCGACATTAGCCTGGAGTGAAGGCAACAGCAGAGGCTTTTCTGGGCACTAAAGCCAGGTGCTGAAACGCCCAAGTCTGCTGTTCAACTTCCCCCAGGACAGCTTGGAGTCGGCTGTACCATAGGCTATCGACTAAGGTCAGCTGACTAGGACTCTTAACTGTTTCCCTTTCAACCCATGAGCACAGCTTTATCCCTGGAGACTAGGTGTAGTTATCAAAATCTCCTATTTTGGTAATTTTTGCATGACTTAATCCTGGAAACTAAATAGAATCAGTGTTGATTTTTTTAATAGTTGCTAAGGGGAGCTGACTCATCTAGCCCATCTTTGACAGTGGAAGCCAAGATGTATCAAAGGCGACCAAAATCAATTTTGGTTTAGCACCGGAGGGAGGAGCTATCAGTCAATAAGGGAGTGGTGAAAATCTGGCATAAACAATGTTTGGGGGCTAATTAAAAGTGGTGAGTTAAAGCAAACGATTTTAGATGAGGAAAGAGCAGAGGAGGGTGACGCAACCTTGTTGTTAGAGTCCTGATAAATCTTCTGAAACTCCAGACAGACATGTCTGCAGCAGGCTGGCCAGAGACTGTTGAACAAGGTGGACCCTTGGACTATTGAAAAGCCAACACACATGCGTGCGCGCGCGCACACACACACACACACACACACACACACACACACACACACCAAAAACAAAAGAGAGGAGGGGGAAAATGGAGAGACGACGAGAAAGAAATTTTTTCCTGAGTAGAACATCTGATCTTTGTAACTGGAAATGAAATAATTCTGCATCTCATGTTTCTTTAAAAAGGTATCTTTAGGTTGCAGAAAATAAAGAGCAATTTTGAAAGTTTAGACTTTTGAAAAAGAAATACCAGCATTTCACTGCACAAGCACACACTTTCGCCTAGAATTAAACTTGGGCACCACAGAGGAGTAGGGGAGACGCCTGGAGCCATAGGATTAAACACAGATGGCAGAAAGCGGGGCTCTCCTGATTTCTGGCTTCAGCTGTGCCCCAAGAAACACGTTTTCGGGGATGGATATTTAGGGCTGACATCACAGGGGTGTGCTAGAACCCTTCTAAAAGATTTAGTTACCGGCCAGATACAACTGCTTCCTCTCTAAAGAATGGAACTCAATATTAGAAATGTCAATATTTTTAACTTTTATTTGGGGCCTTCATTCATCCAGTAAAGACTTATTTAACGTCTATAATCACCTACACCTGAACAACCCCTACTACTAGCTACCAGTTCGGAGAAAGTCTTTTCTCCCAGGCAAACTGGAGTCATGTCGCAGAGTCTGGTTTCTCCCGGCATTTCGGTCAAATTCTGCTTTGTTTGGGCTCTCCCAGTCACCTCGCGATGCCAGTCTTACTCCCGGCCCGTGGACGAATGGATAAATGAGCCATCAGGTGGGTGCTTAAGTAGATGGTTCACACTGTGTATAAACATCATCAAAATATGGTGCTGTGTCTCAAATACACATAAAAATTGTTAACAGGTGTTGCGTGCACATGTGTGTGCATGTGCGTGTGGGTGCGTGCATGTGCGTGTATGTGTGTGTGCTGATTTAGGACCAAGACTTGTCAAGAACAATGTAAGATATTCATAATGCTAAAATGTCACGTTAATACTGAGGCATCTTAATGGCGCACTTATTTGCGATGATGCTTGACTGTTTTGTTTTTAACTCTCTCATATCTCTCATCTGTCACCTTTTTGATTTTTTTGAAAACCTGACTGTATCACGCTAATGGCTTTGTGTAAGTGTGTGATTAACCAACATTTAAACCACAATTTACACAAATCTTTTGGCTTCTTTTCATAGAATTTTATGTGCACCCCAGCATCTGTAATTTCTTATTATAGACTTATAATCTTGTCCCATATGAAGGTTTTCACTTTCTGGCCCTTCATCTTGAAGCAGCTTTGTTTTCTGAATAACTCTGCACTGGGCAGAGCTGGTGCAGGGACTAAACTTGGAAGGAACAGACCCTGCTTCCCACCACAGCTTTACAGATCCCTTATTTTTCATTTCTTTCTCGTTCAATGCATGCCCAAGATGCAATTTTGAGCCCCCCCCCCTCTCTCTCTCTCTCTCTCTCTCTCTCTCTCACACACACACACACACACACACACACACTGAAATGCTTAAGGTGCTAAAATAATTTCATTGTGGCTTACATGTACTGTGTACTTTACAGTTTCCTGCATGGTACTCGGGCCATGCCTATGGACCCTCTACCCTTCTCGAGAATTCCTCAAGTGTCAGCTGAGCATGATAATTCATCTCACTCACTCGCTCATGCTGTGCATCTGTCAAAGGACACTGCGAACTGTGTGGATAACTCCCAAGAGTTAGAAAGTGTAGTCTCTAAACTCCCCCAATTTTCACGGTTAGATTTTCTAATATTTTAGTTTCTATTTTGTAAACTATTTTCTCTATGTGTGAAAACTTTGGGCCACGTAGAAGTGTATCACTCTCCAGGTAGATGCCCCTATTGATCCTGCAAGCCTGGCACAAAGATGGAGACGAAATAAGGACACAAAGCTTCTTTGGCATCTCGGACCCTAGACCCGACCTATACAATGTCTTAGTGACCTTTGTGTTAGAGACCAAAAACACCTGGCAAAAGTGGTTTAAGGGAGGAAGGTGGGCTCTGGCTCATGGCTTTAGGGAAACCTCGGTCCACAGTGATGGGGAAGTATGGCAGCATTCACTGTGGCCACAGTGTGTGGCAGGGACTCCTTTCTTTATGTGGAGTAGACAGGCCAGACCCAGAGGCTGGTCTAACCTTAGAGAACGGAGGAAGTGGTCTACTCCAGCGGCCAGGCTGCACCTCCCAAAGGCTCCGTGCCTTCCGGATAGCACTGTAAGCTAAAGACTGGGTGTTCAGACAAAAGCCTGGGAGCAGCATTTAGCTTTAAATCATGACGCCTAGCGTGGACTCTGTGTATTGGGCGTTGGCTCCTGTCTGTCCTTTCTACTGTGACTTACAAAGTTTATTCAACTCCAGCTTAATTTTTAACCTTAGCCCCTTAGCAGGAACCCTCATCCTCTTACCCGAATTCCAACGTCGGTGATGTTGATACACTCAGACAGAGAAAGTTCCCTCAGTCTCCTGTGTCTGGAAAGTGTGGTCAAGCCCTGAAAACATAAAGGTGATTTTGTGATTCAATTCAGTACGGGATGTATCCAAGAGACATCCGTACAAGCTAATGACTTAAAAGAGCAATCGTCTATGAATCAAGCCAAACAAAAGTACCTACCTTCTGGGTCATACTTCTTTACGTCTAACAAAGCATGGGCTATGTTGACAAGAAAATTATTAGTATTAATCACTATTAAACCATTAAATAAGAATTTCAGTTATCTCTAATACTTAAAAAAAAAGCTACGGAGAGCTAGAGAACCCCTTAAGGGATCACCTGTTGCTACTGTGTAGAGACAGACACTGTTGGAATCAACGTGAGCTGCTCCGAGTGCCTGAAGACACTTGATGCGGTTAATGAGTTTATTAGGTTCGTATCCATTCCTAGCCTAAGAAACTCAAAATCGTTAGTTCATCTCATGAGTCTAGTTTCTAAAAGAGAAAGGGGAACAATCTTTATAAAGACCTAGCAACAATAGCAGCCACCAGTAGCCCACATCTTTCAGGTCTAAAGACAAGACAGCAGACTGCTCTCCTGGCCTCCCCTTGTGTAGACATGGCTATGCTAGGCCACTTCTCAGCCGTTTTCCCAAGAGCTGACTCAATGGCCCCCATGTGCACCGATGATGTCATGTCTCCACGTGACTGATGAAGTGATGTCTCCACGTGACTGATGACGTAATGTCTCCACGTGACTGATGACGTGATGTCTCCACGTGCACTGATGACGTGATGTCTCCACGTGACTGATGACGTGATGTCTCCACGTGCACTGATGGCGTGATGTCTCCACGTGACTGATGACGTGATGTCTCCACGTGACTGATGACGTGACGTCTCCACGTGCATTGATGGCGTGACGTCTCCACGTGCACTGATGGCGTGACGTCTCCACGTGACTGATGACGTGATGTCTCCTAGGTGACTGATGACGTGATGTCTCCACGTGACTGATGACGTGATGTCTCCTAGGTGACTGATGACGTGATGTCTCCTAGGTGACTGATGACGTGATGTCTCCACGTGACTGATGACGTGATGTCTCCACGTGACTGATGACGTGATGTCTCCACGTGACTGATGACGTGATGTCTCCACGTGACTGATGACGTGATGTCTCCATGTGCACTGATGACGTGATGTCTCCATGTGCACTGATGACGTGATATTTCCACGTGACTGATGACGTGATGTCTCCACGTGACTGATGACGTGATGTCTCCACGTGACTGATGACGTGATGTCTCCACGTGACTGATGACGTGATGTCTCCACGTGACTGATGACGTGATGTCTCCACGTGACTGATGACGTGTTGTCTCCACGTGACTGATGACGTGATGTCTCCATGTGACTGATGACGTGATGTCTCCATGTGCACTAATGACGTGATGTCTCCACGTGACTGATGACGTGATGTCTCCATGTGACTGATGACGTGATGTCTCCATGTGCACTGATGACATGATGTCTCCACGTGACTGATGATGTGATGTCTCCATGTGCACTGATGACGTGATGTCTCCACGTGACTGATGACGTGATGTCTCCACGTGACTGATGACGTGATGTCTCCACGTGACTGATGACGTGATGTCTCCATGTGCACTGATGACGTGATGTCTCCATGTGCACTGATGACGTGATATTTCCACGTGACTGATGACGTGATGTCTCCACGTGACTGATGACGTGATGTCTCCATGTGCACTGATGACGTGATGTCTCCATGTGCACTGATGACGTGATATTTCCACGTGACTGATGACGTGATGTCTCCACGTGACTGATGACGTGATGTCTCCACGTGACTGATGACGTGATGTCTCCACGTGACTGATGACGTGATGTCTCCACGTGACTGATGACGTGATGTCTCCACGTGACTGATGACGTGTTGTCTCCACGTGACTGATGACGTGATGTCTCCATGTGACTGATGACGTGATGTCTCCATGTGCACTAATGACGTGATGTCTCCACGTGACTGATGACGTGATGTCTCCATGTGACTGATGACGTGATGTCTCCATGTGCACTGATGACATGATGTCTCCACGTGACTGATGATGTGATGTCTCCATGTGCACTGATGACGTGATGTCTCCACGTGACTGATGACGTGATGTCTCCACGTGCACTGATGGCGTGACGTCTCCACGAGCACTGATGGCGTGATGTCTCCACGTGACTGATGACGTGATGTCTCCACGTGACTGATGACGTGATGTCTCCACGTGCACTGATGACGTGATGTCTCCTAGGTGACTGATGACGTGATGTCTCCATGTGACTGATGACGTGATGTCTCCATGTGCACTGATGACGTGATGTCTCCTAGGTGACTGATGACGTGACGTCTCCATGTGACTGATGGCGTGACGTCTCCACGTGCACTGATGACGTGATGTCTCCACGTGACTGATGACGTGATGTCTCCATGTGCACTGATGACGTGATGTCTCCATGTGCACTGATGACGTGATGTCTCCACGTGACTGGTGACGTGATGTCTCCACGTGACTGATGACGTGATGTCTCCACGTGCACTGATGACGTGATGTCTCCACGTGCACTGATGGCATGATGTCTCCACGTGCACTGATGGCGTGACGTCTCCACGTGCACTGATGGCGTGA
Organism: Microtus oregoni; assembly: GCF_018167655.1. Classification (NCBI taxonomy): domain Eukaryota; kingdom Metazoa; phylum Chordata; class Mammalia; order Rodentia; family Cricetidae; genus Microtus; species Microtus oregoni. The sequence continues at coordinate 5,773,806 of NW_024543077.1, read as the reverse complement.
TGTCTCCACGTGACTGATGACGTGATGTCTCCACGTGACTGATGACGTGATGTCTCCATGTGCACTAATGACGTGATATCGCCACGTGACTGATGACGTGATGTCTCCACGTGACTGATGACGTGATGTCTCCACGTGACTGATGACGTGATGTCTCCATGTGACTGATGACGTGATGTCTCCATGTGACTGATGACGTGATGTCTCCATGTGCACTGATGACGTGATATCTCCACGTGACTGATGATGTCATATCTATGTGCACAGTGACTTGGTGAACTGGCTGACAGTTGGGCATGTGTGCTTGTTTCTGGTGCTAAGGATGAGCCTGGGGCCTTGGCATGTAGGGCAAGTGCTCTCCTGAGACACAGCCTCAGCCTCTCTGTCTTGTTTTGCAGAGCTGCAGGCTGTGTGGGAATTCAAGGCTCCAGGTTTCCAGCAAGCACTTTGCTCCTCCATAGCCCAGAGAACTGAAGAATCCAAGATGCTCAGGAACCCACAGTGGGAAAGTGACTTACACATCAGTAGCAGGTTCACCGAGGATTCTAAAGAAAGTGGGTATCAAGTCATCCTAACAAATCTGTACGTCACACAGAGTGACAGAGGTAAACAGAGCTTTCCTGGTGTGGGGAACACATCGTCACAGCGAGACCAAAATGCAAGAAAAATGGGACTTGTGTTCTAAGAGACGTGTGAAGACCACACAGGAGACTGCCTCCAACTGGAAGGCAGAGGTGGTGGTCTAGCAGAATTTCCAAAGATGAAGAGAACTCTGGGTTAACCCTAGAGATTGTGATTTTTGGCCAGCAGTAAACAGCCTCTCAGGCGAGGAAATGGGATGAGCAGAGACTTCGTTTGGAAAGTGAGTTGCTTGGAAGTATTTCAGTTTGGGGTCACTGGGACCAGTGGGAAGGAAGACAGAACACTGCCGGGGACAGGTCCGTGCACGCAAGACATTTGAGAGCTGAAGATTCCTTGAACGTCTCTCCAGGTTTTACATCTGGATTTGTTTAGCTAATGTAGACCGGCATTGGCAATGAACTGGTTACTGAGTATTGGGATGGGGAGCCTGCTCTGGCCAAGTCATCCTGTCCCTGGCTTGGAACAGCACCAACGTAAATATCAAACATCTTCTTCCAAGTCTACATTGAAAACATACGCAGCTCCAGAAAGGTTCAAGAACATCAGAAGGAATACCTTTCTGCCCCTTGCCTACATTCTTCGGTTCCACATCAGCTTCAGGTGCCACCTACCTTAGGTGCCATGCACTTTGGTGGTGGCGGTGGTTGTCATTGTATGTTGTCGGGAGTGGGGACAGGTCTTTGATTGGCCTGTGAGCCTCAGGGATTTGCCTAGCTCGACTCCCCAGAGCATGCCACCGCACCTGGCTTTCCATATGGAGATCTGAGGCTTGCACCCAGATCCTCACGGATTGCAGACTGACCTCTCTCCCCAGCCCAGGGCACCTTCTGAAGCGCACACGCCAGTTCTTGTGTGTAATGTCTCATACACTGCATTTGCCCGCTGATGCCACGTCTCCTTGGGAGTCTCTGTGTCAGGCTGTTCCACCTTCAGGGAGGTCATGGGGTCACTTGGTGTAGGGCTAACTACTATACTACTACATTAGAAACGCGGTTTCCTTCATTTACCACGTCTGGAGTGTGGGTCTCTCAGGGTATTAGAACACAGTTCAACAGTGACCTTCTGATCTATGGTTTTAGTATTTCTTGGTGATCCTTGCCTACATAAGTTATTAAGTGCAGCTTTATAAATTCTGTCCTTCATTTTAGAATTCTTAGCTGAACTTTACTTAAAACTTTGTTTTCTTACTGAACTTTCCCTTTAATTCTGGTAAAATTTTGGGGAGGTGCTTTAAATAAGTTAAAGCTCTTAGGCCTGGTCTTGTCCCAAGTCATGTGTGGTATTACTTAGTAACTGTTTTATATACTGGGGATTGAACACCGGGTCTCAGGAATTCTGGGTAACTTTCACTGAGTTACGCACTCAGCCACCTATATATATGAGTTTAGCAAGTGGCCCAAATTTTCTCTGCAGCCCTGGTCTAGACTGTGCTGACTGTAGATAGTTTATCAATGGGGCCGTCTCCGCAGCCCTGGTCTGTTGTTCTAGACTGTGCTGACTGTAGATAGTTTATCAATGGGGCCGTCTCCGCAGCCCTGGTCTCTTGTTCTAGACTGTGCTGACTGTAGATAGTTTATCAATGGGGCCGTCTCCGCAGCCCTGGTCTCTTGTTCTAAACTGTGCTGACTGTAGATAGTTTATCAATGGGGCCGTCTCTGCAGCCCTGGTCTGTTGTTCTAGACTGTGCTGACTGTAGATAGTTTATCAATGGGGCTGTCTCCGCAGCCCTGGTCTGTTGTTCTAGACTGTGCTGACTGTAGATAGTTTATCAATGGGGCCGTCTCTGCAGCCCTGGTCTGTTGTTCTAGACTGTGCTGACTGTAGATAGTTTATCAATGGGGCCGTCTCTGCAGCCCTGGTCTCTTGTTCTAGACTGTGCTGACTTGCTCTTATCTTGCTGGCACACTGCAGATTCACAGCTGAAATACACTTTCTTCTGGAATTGTTTAAACTGAGAAGGATTTGTTTTTCCTGTTGCTACTCACATTCTGTTAGCAACAGCGAGTCAAATGTATCCTTGGGAATATACAGCATCTTGGTTAGCATCTTTGTAAAGTCGCCGGTAAGACTACAATCCTCTTGAAAATGTATCTTACCCAAACTACCTTCCCTTTGATAGTCTAATTAGCAATTTGATTTTATAAAGAGATTTCCTCCTCAATTATCTTTGTTGTTCTTTTCCTCACTTTATTGTAAGTGTGAATCCCGTGATCACATTTACTTTTAGTTTTCTTTGTTTTTTTTTATTTTTTTTTTCTCTCTGAGACTGCCTTACACTGTAACTCAAACTTTCCTGGAATTCACTATGTAGCACAGACTGGTCTCATATTCATGGCAATCCTCCTGCCTCAGCATCCTAAAGTACTGAAACTAAAGCTTGAGCCATTCCAGAAAGCTCTGTGGTAACTTCTTTTTTAAATGTTATCAGTCTTTCTGATGGACTGGCCACCACACAGGCCCGAAGGCACCCAGCCTCTGCCCAGCACTTAGACAGATAGACTGTATCCAGGAGCCCAGCCTCTGCCCAGCACTTAGACAGATAGACTGTATCCAGGAGCCCAGCCTCTGCCCAGCACTTAGACAGGTAGACTGTATCCAGGAGCCCAGCCTCTGCCCAGCACTTAGGTAGACTGTATCCAGGAGCCCAACCTCTATCCAGCACTTAGACAGGTAGACTGTATCCAGGAGCCCAGCCTCTATCCAGCACTTAGACAGGTAGACTGTATCCAGGAGCCCAGCCTCTGCCCAGCACTTAGACAGGTAGACTGTATCCAGGAGCCCAGCCTCTATCCAGCACTTAGACAGGTAGACTGTATCCAGGAGCCCAGCCTCTGCCCAGCACTTAGACAGGTAGACTGTATCCAGGAGCCCAGCCTCTGCCCAGCGCTTAGACAGGTAGACTGTATCCAGGAGCCCAGCCTCTGCCCAGCGCTTAGACAGGTAGACTGTATCCAGGAGACCAGCATCCCTGGGAGCTGGGCTTGAGGCAGCCCCAACAGGGCAGAAGGAGAGAGGGGAATGACAGACATCCACCCTACTTCTCTTTAGAGTTTCCGTGGGCACTTGGCTGGACAAAGGAGACAAGGCACAGTGACATCTGTGAAAGAAGCCAAGGAGGTCATGAGATCTGCAAATTCACATCCTGTCTTGGCTAGAGAGGAGGACGAGAGGCCCATGTCCCTGGGGAGAACCACAGCTGGCTTCTTGTTCTGTATTTCTGAAAATTCAAAGCAAATTCATTTGTCTTCCTTTTAATGCTCATCTTTTCCTATAGCCTGGATCCCAAGTGAATGCCTGGGTTTCCGGTTTTGGAGTCTGGGTCCCTGGACCTTGAGCTTTATCTGTGTGTGTTCCGCGCAGCTGGGTGGTCTCCAGCAGGCGGGTCAGAGGATTAAGACTTGCAGCTGTGAGTACTCCCGCTCCAGCTCAGAGCAGAGCTGAGAAAAGGCGGAATTTAAAGAAGCCTTAAGTGCGTGGTCGGGAGACAGGAGATGGTGCCGGGTCCATTCATTCACTGGCTCGAGTACATGCATTCTGAGTTTCCTGTGAACTGGGCATTAGGAGCAGACAACTGAGAGGGCATGGCCAGCCTCCACCCTCACAGAGCCTGGAAAGCTCAGGAGGGGAAACGAGCAAATATTAAGAATAATGGGCCAAGTGCTTTTTAACATAATTTCTTTTTTGAATTTTTGGGAATTTCTTATCATGCACCCTAATTCCACTCACCTCCCGGGCCTCCCGTATCCTCCTGTCACCCCTGCAGTGGCCCCGCAAAAGAAAATTAAAAAAAAAAATCAAATCAAAACAAAAATCCTGTCTGCTCCCCCATCTTTCCCACCTCTTCCTTCGTCCTGGTGGCATTGGGGGTTACGCTGTATGGCGCAGGAGACCCTTTCATCCAATCCAGTGTGACTTGTGTTTATTGCGGTGACTCGCTGGTCTGGTTCAAGGCTTCCAGTTTCTCATCCACCTCATCTCTGGATCCTCGCCAGAACTCCTGAGCTATCCTGCAGGTATTGTTCCACAGGACCAGCCCCTTCTCGAGCTCCAGCAGGTCACAGGTGGGTTAGATGTTAGGGTGGGCCAGCCCCAGGCCTGGCTGTGGGCCTGGGTGGTAGCCGAGCTGGGTCACTGGGGCCACCTGCGTCAGGTGAGAGGGCAGAGCTATCTCCCCTACACCCATGCCATTAGGGTCAGCTCTCCCTCTACCGTGGTAGCGCCATCTCTCCTGAATGTGGGGGCCAACTCTCTTACTGTAGTGTCCAGCAAGAGGCAGGGCCAGCAAAGGGTGGGATCGGCTCAGTATGGCCCTCTGATTTCATCTCACATGGTTTCTATAGCCCCCAGAGGGGACCACAGACTTCAGGAGTGCTGTCCCACTCTGAACAAAGAGACAGCGGGGCCAGTAGCAAATTGCTTCATCATAGTTTTAGTTGTTTCTTGTTGGTCTTTGTTTTGATTAAAAATATCGTAAACTAGCCTTGTGACTTACAATTCAAATTAACATGGGAACTGAATTTGATTAGATTTGCATTTCTTGCAATTCTATTTGAAAATGATTGGTGTGCTTTCAAAACTTTTAAGAAGGTCTCTAAGTAGGCAACAGGTACTGTAAAGGGGCAGCAATAACTACAGGACATTAGGCATGAACAACGCTCAGCTATCATCCATGCAGAGAATTATGTCGCCACATGGTTTGTTTTTTGAAAGAAAGGACATATTGTCAGACCTGGTGGCGTGGGCCTGTAAGGCAGCTCTCAGGAGTCTGAAGCATGACCTTTAAATGTCAAGGCCTGTGTGGGCTACAAGGTGAGCTCAAGGCCAGCCTGGGAGATTTCACAAGACCCTATCTCAAAACAAAAGAGTGAGGAAGGGTGGGGTGTAACCTGACGGAGTCAGAACCTGCTCAAGCCTGAACCAGCCCTCAATTTAATCCCTGGCACGGAAAAACAGCAAGCAAGGAAGAAAAGGAGAGAGGAAGGAAGGGAAGAGAGAGGAGTAGGAGGAGGGGAGAGGAGGGAGGGGAAGAAGGAAGAAAACATAAAAACCTTTTGATATTGTCTAGAAATGTCTAGATAGAGAAGTGATTTCCTGATCATTATGGACAGTATGACCAATGCTTAATATAGAAAAATTATTCCAAAATATGGGCAGGCAATCTCGCTCTGTCAAGATCCCCTAATTTCCTACGTAGGAACACTCAGAATGGAAGGAGGAGTATCCAGGCACACGTGTACGGACCCCACATCCCAGGCACACGTGTACCCCACATCCCAGGCACATGTGTACCCCACATCCCAGGCCCACGTGTACAGACCCCACATCCCAGGCACACGTGTACCCCACATCCCAGGCACACGTGTACCCCACATCCCAGGCACACGTGTACCCCACATCCCAGGCACACGTGTACCCCACATCCCAGGCACACGTGTACCCCACATCCCAGGCCCACGTGTACAGACCCCACATCCCAGGCACACGTGTACCCCACATCCCAGGCACACGTGTACCCCACATCCCAGGCACACGTGTACCCCACACCCCAGGCACACGTGTACCCCACACCCCAGGCACACGTGTACCCCACATCCCAGGCACACGTGTACGGACCCCACATCCCAGGCACATGTGTACGGACCCCACATCCCAGGCACACATGTACCCCACATCCCAGGCACACGTGTACCCCACATCCCAGGCACACGTGTACAGACCCCACATCCCAGGTACACGTGTACGGACCCCACATCCCAGGCACACGTGTACCCCACATCCCAGGCACACGTGTACCCCACATCCCAGGCACACGTGTACCCCACACCCCAGCCACACGTGTACCCCACATCCCAGGCACACGTGTACAGACCCCACATCCCAGGCACACGTGTACGGACCCCACATCCCAGGCACACGTGTACCCCACATCCTAGGCACACGTGTACCCCACATCCCAGGCACACGTGTACGGACCCCACATCCCAGGCACACGTGAACCCCACATCCCAGGCACACGTGTACCCCACATCCCAGGCACACGTGTACGGACCCCACATCCCAGGCACACGTGTACGGACCCCACATCCCAGGCACACGTGTACGGACCCCACATCCCAGGCACACGTGTACCCCACATCCCAGGCACACGTGTACCCCACATCCCAGGCACACGTGTACGGACCCCACATCCCAGGCACACGTGTACCCCACATTCCAGGCACACGTGTACGGACCCCACATCCCAGGCACACGTGTACCCCACATCCCAGGCACACGTGTAAATCTTCATGTTCTACAACTGGCCGTTCACCAACCTATGTCAATCTTACCTATTAAATCCTGTTTAGCATCCTTTCCATTGCTCTAGACTGGTACCAAGAGTCCTTTTCCTTTAACCCTAAAGCACGGATTGGCTCTGCTCCCATGGTCTAACCACCCACTAGGATGGTCTGAATCAGAATCGCCCCTATAGACTCCTGTATTTGAATGCTTGGTCTGAAAGGAATACTGGATTAGGAGGTGTGCCCTTTTTGGAGGAACTGTTACTTGTGGGGTAGGCTTTGAGGTTTCAAAGGCCCTTGCCAGCCCTTCCCCTCCCCCCACCCCAGATCAGGGTCTACCTCTCAGCTCATCCCAGTCCCATGTGTGATGCTCCCACCATGATGATAATGGACTAAGCCTCTGAACTGTAAATCGGCCCCAATTAAATGTTTTCCTTTGTAAGAGCTGCAGTGGTCACAGTGTCTCTTCACAGCAATAAGACAGTGACTAAGACACCCCTTCCAACTTCCCCAGGTTCCATTTATCACAGGGGACTGTGGCTGCTCCAAGAGCTACTCTGCCACTGTTCAACTCCATACTTCCCCGCACGGCGCTGTTTCCTTCAGTCTCTCTTTCAGAGTACACTCCAGCACAAGTATGAGTTTCTCTTGACCTGTGCCTGTCCGCCAGACCACACTAAAATAACCCACACCTTCTCTTTCAACCGGAGCCACAGAGAGCAGGTCTTATTCTTGTTAGAAACCACATGACCAACCACCTGTCCTTCACTCCGAGGGTCTGGGAAAGAGCAATACACTTCAGTCCTCAGAGATCTCAGTCTGTGTGGGGACTCAGCAGATTTCCTACCTACCTAGCACTCACTTCTGGGACTCATCACAGAAATTTTTACAAATCTGTGCAAATGAAAGATTCTTCATAAACCACTGTCTACGGATCTGTCGGGAACACTGCTCTGACTCATTTTTCCTTAAACATCAAACGTGTCTGTGGCCAAAGCAGCCCGAGCGATGGCTTGAGCCGCCCTAATTACAGAGCCTCTGGTCTTCAGCAAATTATAGCTCCTTTACTAGTAGAAAACCTCTTTATATACATGGAGATAAAGTCACATCCAAGTGATCCAAGTGAAATTAAGGACATAATTTGGTTAGATGTTTACGGAGTTGCATAAGATTGAAGATGTCTAGATACCTGGCCCTGCCTGCCCCTACACAGCCTCCCTCAATTCTCTTCTCAGAATCAAGAACACGAACAGTTGTCCTGATGCCGCAGCACAAATCTCAATAGCCTCGGACTGACTGTCTCACTGGCCCTCCTCCTCTGCTGAGAAGTTAGGGCCACGGGAGGCCTCTCTTCCCTTGTCTCCCTCGGACTGACTGTCTCACTGGCCCTCCTCCTCTGCTGAGAAGTTAGGGCCACGGGAGGCCTCTCTTCCCTTGTCTCCCTCGGACTGACTGTCTCACTGGCCCTCCTCCTCTGCTGAGAAGTTAGGGCCACGGGAGGCCTCTCTTCCCTTGTCTCCCTCGGACTGACTGTCTCACTGGCCCTCCTCTGCTGAGAAGTTAGGGCCACGGGAGGCCTCTCTTCCCTTGTCTCCCTCGGACTGACTGTCTCACTGGCCCTCCTCCTCTGCTGAGAAGTTAGGGCCACGGGAGGCCTCTCTTCCCTTGTCTCCCTCGGACTGACTGTCTCACTGGCCCTTCTCCTCTGCTGAGAAGTTAGGGCCACGGGAGGCCTCTCTTCCCTTGTCTCCCACACCCTTTGAGCCTGACATCATGACCCCACAGAAGCGTAAGCACAAGAGAAGAGTCAGGACTGCCTTGTTCATTCTGGTGTCCCCCGCAACAGACACAAAAGTCCTAACAAATTCACGTTAACCGAGTAGTAGTGAAATTCTGACTGAATTTAACATAGACACATTACTAGAAAACAGGCTTTGCCCTAGGCACAACTGGCCACATTTCCTCTCTGATAAATATCTGTAACTTCCCGGAGCGTTAAGTCTGCCGTCAGATTTACACTTCATCAGCCCTGCAGTCCGGGACAGCGTTCAGCTGCTCTGACTCACGGAGACCGACTGCGGTTAGCTCCCACAGCCACTGTACCCGCTGTCCTCGTCAATTGCTTGCCCCTTAGACGAGAGTCTGACACAGAGGAAAAGAAAAAAAAACTTCAGAAGATTTTCAACTGTTTAGTGTTATTTTTAGTTTGGTGCTTGGATGTCTCCACTGCTCTCAAATGCCAGGCTTTCTTCAAGGGAAAATAAAAATAAAGAGAACAGAGCTCAAGACCACATTCTTGGGGTTCTCACTTGCTCTCAGTGAGTAAATTGTAAAATTTTCACAAGTGGTCTCTGGAAATGAAAACTGAGTCCCCTAAATGCTCAAAGCCCACTTAGCAGAGACTCCTGGGCATGTGGGTGCGCGCTGAGCGCTGCGGCAGAAGCAGGTGGTCGTTGGCTGTTTCCTCACGTGCCCAGTCCTGCGACAGCAGCTGGGTATCCACTCATGTGCCAAGGAGAGACCTCACACAGAAGAACATGGGGTGGGGGTCCTGGGATGTTTAAGGTTTAAAAGCCTGGGTTCTAAAAGATTTAGGGGATAACAATTGTTAAATCCATGGACCCATTTTTTCCCCATCCCTAGGTTAGAGAACTATTCCATGCCAAGAAGAAAAATGAGAAGAACTAAGATGAGAAGAAAGGAGAGGAGGAGAGGAAGAGAAGGAAGAAAGGTGAATGGAGGGGAGGGGAGGGGAAGGGAGGGGAGGGAGGGGAGAGAAGGGGAGGGGAGGGGAGGCAGGAGCCAGAAGGGGGCAAAAGTCCACGCTGCTGGGGGCTTTCTACTACAGTGGGCCTCCAGACCATCTCAGATCAGGTCACTGCCCAGGAGGACAGGGCCTCCAGACATGCCAGGGAACCTAACCATTCCACTTTCCTTGTAGAACTAGTAAAAGGAAAAAGACACCGGAGTTTTTCTGTGTTTGTTATTTTATCTGTTAGGATCCAAAGGAAACAAACCACCATTAAGAGTGCTCTTTCAGAGGATCCATGCTCAGTTCCCACGTGGCCGTGCACAAACAGCCCTGGGGATCCGAGGTGTTCCTGGCTTCCGTGGGCACCAGGCATCCACGTGTTACAAGGACAGATACGCAGACAAAACATTCATATACAAAAAATAAAACTTTGAAAAAATTTAAACTCGAGTAATGTTGCTATTAGCAGAGAACTGAACGCATGGAAGGTACAGACACTGAGAAGATCCGTGGTGGACGCTGAAATCAGACACCAAGAGCAGCAGAAGCCGTCACTCACTGCCCTATGCTGGGCCAGTGGGAGGAGGTAGTATTGTTGGAGCTCAGAGGTCAAGCCGGTGCAGGGATGTCCCGAAGGGTACAGGTGATGGTCATGCCCAGGAGGAGGAGCAAACCCTGGCCTTCCCTTCATGGACCTACTAACCGCTCCCAAGTGCCTCACCGTGAGCACCAAGCTCGGCTGGTCTCTAGCTTACCTGAGGTCGCCACTCTGCAGAAAAGGAAGAGGAGGCCGAGGCAGGGTCCGTGGGGTAACCTGAGACCGTGGCCCTGAGACAGCCTCGCAGGCTCACCAGACTCTAGCAGGACCCCCGAGGAGCCCCGAGAAGTGGCCTCGGAGCTCTACCTAGACCTGGAATGCAGCATCAGGTGGGCCTTGAGACATCAGTTCCCAATGCACGGAAGACCAAACACAAACTGTCCCGCTAGGAACCGACTACAGATAGCTGCTCCACACCCCTGCTTGCCTATGACACTCCAAAGAAACCGGAGAGGAGACCATCTTACAGAATGCAGGCCGGGATCTAGGTGTAGTGGTCTGTCCTGTCACCTGGGTATCCTGTCCCTTTAAGAGACAAGCCCCGCCCCCACACACGTGCTCCTTCTGCTGAAGCAGGTCTTTCTCTGCTTGGATCTGCTTGGTTCTCTCTCCTCTCTCTCTCTCTCTCTCTCTCTCTGTCTCTCTCTCTCTCTCTGTCTCTCTCTCTCTCTCTCTCTCCACACACACACACACACACACACACACACACACACACACACACACACACACATCCCTCTTCTGAGGGGGTGGCTGCCTCTTCTCTCCGCCACCCCCGTTTCACTCCCTCTCCCCCTTCCCCTTCCTTCTATAACCCACTAAATAAACTCTACACTCAAACTCTTTCTGTGTGGCGTGTCTACCCGGCTCTCACCCGCCTGGGACCCGCGGCTCCTGGTGGGACCAGCTGCCCCTCAGGTCCCGACGCTGCCCCAGGGGGATCCGCCGCACCGCTAACACTAGGTGCACCCAATGTAAAGGAAGAAAAGAATCCACACAGGGGACGCGCACATCCTTCCTCTAACGCAGCGGACTGAATGAAGGCTGGGGAAGGATGCCCGGGGCAAGGAGATGTGTGTAGAGGTCTCAGACAGGCAGGCGACATTTGGCTTTGGTGTTTAAATAGGGATTTAGCACGTTGCTGGGGGTGGAGCCCTTCCCTCTGCTGTCTTTCTCCCCTATGGTAGGGAGTTCTTGCTCACATACACCGGTAAAACATTTCAGGAGCGCGCCCAACTCTCAGCACCTTTCTCCATGGGCGAGGACTTGATTCTGTGCTAGGTGGCAGGACGGACTTGGTCTTGGAAGAATAGCATCAACTGCTTTTGAGAAATCAAGGCTTGTTGGGGATCTTCCTAGACCTCAGCTTCAATCCCAAAGCATGCATACAGTTTATAGAATGTGAGGTTCACAGGAAAAATATATTCTGCCGCCTAAAGTATATCATTGCTACACAGACCAAACGTCTATGATAAAACAAATTTCAGATTGTTATGTATTACTTTGGTCTGTCATGCCTTTTCTCAAAATACTGGATTTTGCTAATTTTTTAAACAAAGAAACATGAAAATTTACAAACAACTTCATTTATCACTATTCTAGAGACAATATTCTTAAATTTTCCATTTGTAATCTAATAACTTAAGAAAGAAAAATATTGTTCTCTCCATTTTCTTGCAAACCAGAAAATCATATTACAAAATAAGACTGTTTAAAATATGTGTGTGTGTATATATATATACATATTATTTTTTATTTACCTCATCTGTGATGAGTGTTCCAGAAAGATCTATTGATATCAAGGATAGCATGCTTGTAATAAATTCAATTGCGATGTCAGTCAAATGATCACAATTTCGTAAGCTCAAATAGTGCAAATTAGGGCAGCTGAAAGAAAATGCCACGAAGGGTTAACCTGAGCTCCCAAACACATCAACACCAGCTTCTCCATGGAAAACTCTGGGAATGCCAAATGGTGTGGAAGAAAGGATCGGCCTTTTCCTAACCTACATGTAAGTCCCAACACAGAAAACTTTAGCTGTTTTGTTTTGCTGACACAGGGTCTTATTTTATGTCTTACATTGGCCTGGGACTCACTATGTAGTTCTGGGCTGGCCTTGAACTCATGGCACGCCTCTCTCACCTCAGCCTCTGAGGTGCTGTTTGGGACTGAGTTTCACACTGCGGTTTCCAACAGTGCAAGGAAAGCATTTAGGACAGTTCCATGAAGCACCATCGTGGAACTGCCCAGAGAAATAGCCGCCACGGGCAGGGCTGAGCTCCACACTTCTCTCTCAGTGGTTTGTAACAGGAACTGAGCTTGACCGACCTTTATAGAACAGAAGGCCACCACCAAGCTGGGACGGTGAAGATTGAATCAACCAATCAGAACAGCCCTCAGGAAGCTTGGAGTAAGGTTTACACTCAGGCGGTACCCTTGGACAGCACAGGGAAGTCACTCTCCCCACATGGTCATCTCTCTGCTCAGAGAGATGTCACTCAACCCAGGTAACAACGAAGGAAGCAGCTCAGGTGGGATTAGGTGAGTTCAGGCTAAGGACTTCAATGCCTAAGGGCTACTTCAGAGTGCCTAATGCGCTGGAGTGGGCTTGGGCTGATCACTCCCATCACAGCTCAGTCGCTAAGGCAGGGTGGGGCTTTGTCTTACCGCTCCGACAGTCTCACGATGGAGGTGTCGCCCAGGAGGGTGCAGTTAGTCAAGTTGAGCTCTCTGAGCCTTATGCTTGCGGGACCATCAAGAAACTGCCGCAGGCCGGTGTCGCTAATCCTGTAGGAAGGGAGAGAGGAGCGTCATGCACGATCTCGTACAACATGAAGGCTTGTGGTAACACCAGTTTCTCCATCAAATATGGTCCAAAGAAGGAAATATCTGCACTGGTCTTTTGTCAAGTTAAAAAATGATCACACAGCTCTTCATATAATAGAAAATGGATAAAGGATAGTAATAGGAGGGATAGCCACAATAATCTGAATTTCCAGTTTAAAATGCACTAAGGTTAAGAAACACCTGACAGGATCTGCAAGGAGCTAAGACTGGATTTTAGACAGGGGGAAGCAAGACTCAAGATCCTGGATGGATTTCCGCTGCATCCAGGTGACCTACGGACCGCTAGACCACAGAAAACCTGCTTCTGAAAGACGACCTTGCCCTCAGCCTGTCCTCATGAGAAGCATCTCCAGGGGCCAGCATCATCTCCGGCGATCACTCCTGCATCAACTTCCGGAAGCTCAGGACTCATCACTCTCTGTCTTCCAAGTGGGCTTTTATTTCTAATTCCAGCTGAAGACCACCCGGTCCATCTTTAGAAAGTCTTACAGCCAGAGGAACAGGACAGGGGATTGTATCAGGTCAAGCCAAAGAAGAGTGTTCACACACAGGCAGCCTACAGGACAGCAGACAGGAAGAGCCCTGAGGGCAATCCAGGCTGGCTGCGCTTTCTCTTAGTGTCCACTGTTTGCCTATGTGAGTTCATTCCTGTTGCTGTGATGTGATGCCCTGGGCCAAGCAGCTTCTGAGAAGGAAGGGTATTGAACTCAGAGCAGATAGTCACCTCACATCCGGTCAAGAGCAGAGAGAGTTGCAGGTACCCGCTGGGCATCTTGCTCTCAGCTGGCTTTTCCCTCTCACACTACTCAGGTAGTCTCTGTCTCTGTCTCTCTCTGCTGTTACGATAAAACACTGGCCAAATCAATGTGGGGAGGAAAGGGTTTACCACATCTTGGAGCTGAGAGTCCATCATTAAAGGAAGTGAGGACAAGAACCAAAAGGCAGCAACCTTGGAGACCCTGCTCCCCAGCTCATGCTCAGATACAGTTTTTAGACAGCCCAGGCCCACCTAATCAGAGACAGCATCTCCCTCCTTCTCCTGTACGCAACCAAGACATAGTCATGCCCACAGTCAACCTGATAGAAGCAATTGCTCAGTTGAGGTCCCCTCTTTCAGGTTAGCCATCACAGGACCCCCAAACCAGGGCATGATGCTTCCCACGTTCAGGGTGGGTCTTCCCATGCCAATTAACAAGGATCCCCCTCCCCATACACACGCATACACAGAATGCCCACAGGTCAACCTGACAGACAATTCCTCACTGAAACTCCTTTCAGGTGATTAGTTCTGGGTTGTGACAAAGTTGACATTAAAAATGACCACATCATAGTCCAGCAAATGGACTAGTTTAGTGAATCCCACGATGCCTCTCGCTAGGCACCTACCTGGGCTGCAATCTGGAGACTGTTGGGGTGGGAAACGAGACATGACAAAGCAGAGGTCCAAACACAATCAGCTTATGTATTAGCAAATACCAGATTGGAGTAATCAATGAGTAATGAGTTAACGAGAAAATAAAATATAGCTCCCAGCGTGGAAGACTGAGAAATATATATCTGGAAAAGATTTGCAAAAGAAAGCAGGAAAGCAGCACCATGGGCAAGGACCCGACGGTGAAAGTCCACAGAGAAAGAACTGCAGCAGGGGTGGTTTAGGAACCCCGAGACTCTCCTCAGGTGGGCTAGCCCCTTCTGTGAACATGCTGCAAGCACACAGCTCCCTGCACTCAATCTAAGTAGCAACCTCGGACACCACCTGAGCCCCACCACACTGCCTGACTTGTTCTCTTCCCTCTGTGAAACAGTATGACTTGCCCTTCCCCTAACAACCACCAAACCTGGACAGTTCCCATGCAAACAGATTTCCAGAATGAGAAATAGCTCTAGCCAGCTCAACTTATTCTGGGAGTGTGTGCAATAAGGCAAAACTGTTTTCCGATGAGCGTTTAGGGAAAATCGTCTGTTTACTATCTTGGGCCTGTGCACAACTGGGCAGGTATATGAGTAGGATCAGATGCATTATGGGAAAGGGCATGTGCGGTGGGGAAGTGACTACATAATTAAATTCATCAGCCAAGATAGAAAGCCTTGGACCCGGCCTCTTCTGCTCGCCCAACTAGCACTATCGAAAGAGCCTGGCTCGGCCTTGATAACCGACATTGCCGACACACTCCGAGTGGCTTTTACCTCACACAGTTGGTCAAGTTCAGCACAGCCAGTTGCTTCAACACAGAAAGCGACCTGAGGCTGCTATCCGTTAGCGCCTTGCAGTCCACCATGTAAATGTGATTGATACCTGGGTAGTTCTTGTCTATATATTTGAAGCACGCGTCAGTAATCCTTTTGTTTCCTGTTGAGAAAGAAGAAAATACAAGTACTATCTTTAAATGTCCAGGGAAAAAATTTAAATAAGGTTAAGTCACGTTTTTAGTATCACAGACCTTCAAATCGGATTTTTTTGAGGTTGCAGGAAGAAAGAGCTTTGAAGGTGCAGTCAGAGATGTGTGGTGAGCCAAGGAAAACCACCGAGGAGATGCGGGGACACTTCTCAACCAAGACCTTCGGGAGAGGGAGAAACGGAGACAGGCTCGCTACTGTAGAGTACCCACAAGGAGGGGATGATCATTCCCTCAAGACCTTCAGAGCAGATGGGCTGACTGCTACATTTTCCTAATTTTCAAGCAAATAGGGCTGATTTCGTATTTTATGAAATCAATATGCTCATTTTGAGTAATGTAGAAAAGTGAAAATTAAATGTTACAAGAGCATGGGAAAACACGAGGGAAGGAAATGTTGGAAAAGCCAGCTGGCAGTTGGCAAGGGGATCAGATTAAGTCAAGCAGAGCTGGGCCTGGGTCACGGTCAGGAGAATGACAATTGTGCTCTGGCTGTAATATCCAAAGTAGTTAAGCATTCAGACGTTTTGTCTGTCTGTTGCTGTTTGTCTATAGGCACTGCTGTTTCACCTGTATGTGTGTCTGCACGAGGGTGTCAGGTGCTCCCGAACTGGAGTTACAGACAGATGTGAGCTGCGGTGTGGGTGCTGGGAACTGAACTCAGGACCTTTGGAAGAGCAGTAAGTGCTCTTAACCACCGAGCCATCTCTCCAGCCCCTCAAATGTTTTTGTGAGGTACATGCATGCGTATGTGCGACTATTTCAATGATTTCCTAGCTATGAATCAATTCGAGTAAAAGGCCGGCTCACGTTTCTCAGTAGCTCAGGCCAGCAGTGTGTGTGCTCGTATAAACGAGGGGAAGGCTCGTCTTGCCACCTACTTTTACGCAGTTGTCGGTCAGGGTTGGCATGTCGTTGATGGTCAGGTGCATGATGCCCGTGCAGCTGCTTGCGATGTTCCTGAAGCCTTGCACTGAGATCTGAATCACAGAGGAGATGGTGGAGAAATTAATTAGCGGGGCCTCCTACGAAAGGCCAGGACGCCATCGCCAGAGGTGGCTGTGAAGTCTTTGCATGTTTTAAAAGGAAAACCATGTGCTGCTGAGATAGCTCAGGGAGAGAACTGGCTGCCAGCCTGACAGCCTGAGTTCCATACCCAGATCTCACGGGCTAGAAGGCAGAGCTGACCCAGCAGCTCAGAGGCTGACCTCTGCAAGCCCCATGTGGCCCACACACCAAAGCATATTCACACACACACACCAAATAAGTAAACAAAGAAATGCAATTTTCAGATAAAAAAATAAAATTGAAAGCATAAAATAGGACTGACAAGCCAGGTGATGGTGGCACACCCCTTTAGTCCCAGCACTCGGGAGGCAGAGGCAGGCAGATCTCTATGAGTTCCAGGCCAGCCTGGTCCACAGGAGCTAGTTTCCAGGACAGGCTCCAAAGCTACAGATAAACCCTGTCTCGAAAAATAAACATGAACCATTTAAATAACTATTCAGTGTTTTATAAGTCACCACCTGCATCTAATTCCAAAACAGCTTCATAAGGCAAACGAGCAACCAGGCGCCTGCTGGCCACACACCCTGCCCCTTGGTTCCTGGCATTGCTAACCTGGTTTCTGACTCTTTGGACCAACTTGTGTGGAATGTTTACTACAAATGCAACTACACAGTGTAAAACCTTCTGTATCTAGCCATTTTGCTTAGCATTTTGTTTATCCTCTGAATTTGTCAGGTTTTCTGGAGGAATGGAACTATAGAACATATGTATATTACATGTGGATCTATTACAGTGACTTACAAGCTGTGGCCAGCATGGTGCTTTATTAACCTTGAATTTTCTTAATACTAACGAGAAAGGAACAGCAGCAGCAGAGAGACATTGGATAATAGCAAAAACTTCTGAATTAAGTCAGCTGATATATTTCAAGGATGTGTTGACCTCACAATGGAAACCAGGAGATGTGCTACATTGAAGAAGGGGTTTCACTCTTGTTTCACAGGAGAAGAAAAGCTGTGGACATTATCAAAATTAATAAAGATTCAGCTTGAAAAAGAGAAACCTCCTGAGAAAAAGAAATGACAGTTGTCTGCAGAGGTGACAACCATACAGATGGTAAGAAAACCTCATGTTTGGGGCAGGGTTCTGTTCTTGTCTTTGCAGAAAAATATTCATCTTCAAAGAGTAGAGAGACCTTGGACATCTAGATGCCCAAAGATGAAAAGATAGCTATCCAGAAAGAATTATCGAGTTAAGAGAAATCTGACTTATGATGCTATATCATCTGCATGGTAAAATACGATTATCTGGACATGGATATATCTCTACTTAAAAATCAAAGCTGGCCTTGGAATTGGACAATGGCTATTCTTCTCTAAATCCAAGCATATTGTTAGAAGAAAAATTCAGAGTTTCTGTCTCATGTCAGAGCCATCTGGTATGGGACAGAAAGAAGATAGATTTTAAGGAAATATTTTATTTTTCTCCATGTCCACTTTGCCCATATTGTATCTCTCACTGAATATATGTCTATATGAATAATGCTCAAGTTTTCTACAATGAACAGTAGATTTTCCTGCAGTAATCTTTGAGGCTTCCAGGAAGAAGATGGGGCCCCACAACAATGCCATGACATCATGATTGATATGACGTCGTGATGCTGATCGCACTACTAGGAGACTGTTTTTTGAGTAATGGTGGAAATGGTGCACCTTCTTACAACATCCTGGACAGAACTCCAAATAAGAACCAAAAAAAAAAAAAACCCTATCAACTACTCAGAGACCATTTAATTATACAAACAGCAATCTTGAAACTTAACCATCATTTTACTTTTACAGGAACCCATAGAAAGAACATTCCCCCATGATAGCTGGAAGCAATTCTAGAAGACAATGTTCCCTCTCCCAATAAAGTTTGTCCTCATGGCTAGGGATACCATTTAGGGGTTGATTATTACTTGTATAGGGTTGGGGGTTGGTGTGAAAATTATGTAGGCCCAGAGATTTAAAAAAAAAGAGGGGAAATTGAATGGGATAATAGGTATATTAGTGTGAACTTATTCATACTAATAATAATAATAGTGAGTAATAGAGTGAATACTTGTGAGCTATTATTTATGGACAATTTACATTGGTATGGATTCTTGTACATTGACACAAGTTCAAATTATATTTGTTATTTCTATTCACAATATTTGTACACCTATGCAAAATTATTCTGTATAGTATTTGTATAATATAATATATTATATCATGCATTTTGTTCAAGACATTTTGTATATTGATACAATTTTAGAATACATTTATCATATTGCATTATATATTTCTAACTCTGATCAAGATATTTATACATTATTTACATTTTGAGGTCACGGTCCTCCTTTACTGCACAGTTGCTTAAAGATTGTTTATTATTCTGATATGAAGTCTTGATCGCTAAGTTATGTAAGTATTAAGTATTATAGGTCAATAGTCATTCATGTTTGTTATACTTTTAGTCAGGCTAATTAGGTTCTTTAGATACATAGAGGTTGTATTCTACATAGATAAGTAACCTTCAACCACTTCAAAGATCTGTAGAATATGGCATTTAAATAACTTAGGATTCTGTTGATGTGAGACACGATTGCTCCTAGCAGCACCGATCTATTCTCGAGAGAGTGTTGAACACCAAAGACACTCTACTTGGAGTTTGTTTTCTTCTCGGCATAAAATGGCCTTTGGGCAAGGAACTGCCCATACCTCAACCACTGACAAAGTGCACAGTGTCCAGACTGGATAAGCAGGATACAAGAAAAAAGACTGCCAAACCTTGCCAAGACAGGGTAAGATGATTCTGAAATTGTTCCTGCCTCTGAAAATGGTCTGTCAGTTACTCTAGGCCTTAGCCAAAGTTGGTTGCTTCAACATTGCAAATGAGACTTTGGGTGATTGCTCAGGCAGCCAGTTGTCTGTCATCTAATGCACAGTTGGGAAGCTGCTTGATTGCACTTCCTGCCTACTTAAGTAATATTATCTCCCTTCTCAGGCCTTCGATGGGGTTGAAGATTAGATAGTCATAGTTACCTTCCTCTTATGATCTAGCCAAGCCATTTCCAATATAAGACTTAGACTCCTTAGGATAAAAGGCTTGTTAAAACATTAGGATATATTCTTTGCTCAATATTGTTTATGTTGGTTGTAATTCTAAGTTTATACTTGATATCTATTCCTAGTGTGCATAGTTTCGTATTGGGTTTAGAACAAAAGGGGGTGCTGTGGGAGCTCCTTTGGCCAATAGTCTTTAAGATACCCACCCACTTGGGCGTGGTCTCTTATGCTATAAATGCAGCTATAAAGCTTGTGCTCACTCTCTTGCTTCTGGCTCTCGCTTCCGGCAGCTAGACTCTGTTCCTGTTACCTATTCATGCAGAAGATTTTGATCTAGGACAGTGATCTGTAAGTCTCCCCTAAATAAATAACCCCTTATTATACGTAATTCTGAAGTAGTATGGGATTATTTTGTAACTTCCATCATCAATACTGCTTTGACAGGGATAAAGTCTCTGTTCAGCTGCTCAGCCAATGAGAGTAAAATGGAAATGAGTTTGTGTTTTATGTGTTGCCCTTGTCTTCAATGGCTCTGGAGACTTGGTCCCTTTGCTGGGTCCTGGGAATCACCCAGACACTGGTGACTGGCCATCACCCCCATAACAGAAGCCCATAGAAAATAGGGAACTCAACACACAGACATACACATACACACGCGCACACACACACACAATTTTTAAATAAAAAAAATACATCTTTAAATATCAATTGGACATAAACGTATGGACTTTGGGGTCCTTGTTTTATTGTGTACGTCTGTCTATTTCTATGCCAACACCACACTCTTTGGGGTCCTTGTTTTATTGTGTATATCTGTCTACTTCTATGCCAACACCACACTCTTGGACTCCTGTAGCTTTACATCCTGAAGAACACTGTCTCTTATGAGGTCTCCTGATGACCAAAGCGTGAGCTGTATTCAACACAGATTATATAGCAGTGAAGAACTGATACCAAACTAAAATATCAGTAATTAAAATGGATTAACTAAAACAGTAACCCATCAACCTCCCCAAAATACAAATATCTTAGAGAAATAACTGATATGATGAAATAGCTCAAAAGGTTGGCTACATAAAGCTCTCCTATTGAGAATCTGGTCCACAGGGAGCAGGCTCAGTGCCTCCTGTTGAAAGTACAGATCCACCTAGAACCCGAAGCTGAACAAATTCCAACTCTCCAGGTCATTCCCAAGTGCATTATTGTCAGAGAAAGGAGTTAGCTCTTCCGAGAAACTCTGGTGATGTCTATCTACCCAAATCTATTTCTAAGAGAAAGATTGATTTTAACAAATCAGATCATGCCTGGTGCGGTGGTGTGTAGTTGGTTGTTTTTACTCTTTACTCTTTGGAGGGGCCCGCCATGCGACTCCCAAACAAACACACACAGAGGCTTCTTCTTACTTATGAATGCCCGGCCTTAGTTTGGCTTGTTTCTAGCCAGCTTTTCTTAATTTAAAATTATCCCAACTACCTTTTGCCTCTGGGCTTTGATCTTTCTCTTTTCTTCTTCTTTGTGGCTCGCTGTGCAGCTGCCCCTGGATTTCTCTGTGGCTCGCTGTGCAGCTGCCCCTGGATTTCTCTATGGCTCGCTGTGCAGCTGCCCCTGGATTTCTCTGTGGCTCGCTGTGCAGCTGCCCCTGGATTTCTCTGTGGCTCGCTGTGCAGCTGCCCCTGGATTTCTCTGCGGCTCCCTGTGCAGCTGGCCCTGGATTTCCCTATGGCTCGCTGTGCAGCTGGACCCTGGAGTCCTCCCCCTCCTTTCTCTCTTCCTTGATCTTTCCTCCCAGATTTCACAAACTATTTTTTCTCTCTGCCTGGTGGCCCCACCTATCCCATTCAGGTGTTTTAGACAAGTGAACTAACACAGCTTCATGGAGTTACACAAATGCAGCATCAAAGAATGCAGCACATCGTGGCCTCACTAAACAAACGTTCCACAGCATAAACAAATGTAACACATCTTAAAATAATATTACACAACAGTGGCGCACACCTTTAATCCCAGCACTCGGGAGGCAGAGGCAGCTGGCTCTCTGTGGGCTCAAGGCCAGCCTGGTCAGTGTAGTGACTTACAGGAAGGCCAGGGCTGTGCATATAGGGAATCCAGTCTTTCTAAAAAGGAAATCGGTTCATATCACTCCAAGGGCTGGGTAGTCTGAAACCTATAAACCAAAGCCGGGATGCTGAAATCCAGGAGAGGGTAGTGTGATACTGAATCAAAAATCAAGAGAGGCCTCCGTGTTGTCGTCTTCCATTTGCCGGGTGAAGCCTGGTTCTCCTCGAGGCACACTTTACAGTCTAAGGTTCACCCACACCATGACAGCGCATGTGTGAAGCAATGCAGGCTGGATGCTGCCAGGGAGGGGTTCTGTCTGTCTGTCTGTTTCCTTTAGACAGGGCAGGAAGAGGTGCGAACGCTGGCCCAGGCTCCGGCAGTAAGAAACTTAGTAGATAGACAGAGAGGAAATGTCATAAAGCCAAAAGGAGGCATTTTGTATTCTTGCCATGGATGTCTGAGTGAGGTTTTCATGACTTCTTCCAGGGGAGATAAACAAACTGTAAACACTCAGAGGACAGAGGCAGGAGGAAGGATTCTGGGCTTGGAGTCAGCAAAGCTGGGCTCTCTGGCCCTGCCCCTTTCTCACACAGCGGTGTCCATAAGAGCTTGGCTCAGCCAGTGCCCAGCCACATCCCATCATACAGAGTCTTATTGGTCTTCTGGATACAAGTGATCCCCACAGAAAACAGAGGAAGAGGGGCCCTGAAACTCCCCACAGCGCACTCCTCACAGGGCAAATACAAAACAAGGCGTGGTGTGTCGGAGACGGGGTTCCTTATCCACTCCTCGCAGGAGCTGTCTCCAGCGCCGATCGGTGCCCGGCAAGGACTGGGTGAGCCTGAGGAGTGAGTGACCGAAGGTTCTTCAGCAGTTCGGTTTGTGTGAGCCTGGTCCATGGCCACTCCTCCCTATAACCCCACAGGCGGCTCTGTTGTTTTTGACAGTTCTGAATTCACTCTCTTTATTTCAACTCGCAGCACTGTTATCTGGCTTCTAAGGAGCAGATAAACAACTTTTTCCCCTGGAAACACATTCGTGACAAGATTTTCCAACAGGGGAGGAAAGGGATGGAGCGAGAGCGCCCATAGCCGGAAGCTTGGTGCTGTCGCCCCCAGGGCTCGTCTCTGGAGAAGCAGTGGGGAGAAACCTCTGAGGAGGAGGAGGCTTCCGCTTTGTCCTGGCACCAGGCACTTAGAATCTCCATGAAGTTTATAGTACGATATCCAAAAAGATGTTTGGCTAATATTTTATGGCTCAAATACTTCTGCCAGAGTCTTTTAGGCAAAGCAATCACGGTTCCTTTCTCTTCACCAAAAGAATGGGAGTGTAAATCTGAAGCTGGGATTTTCTCTTTAAAATAAGGAGAAAGTAGAAATACCATGTTCAAATCCGCGGCTTCTAAAGGGTAGCGGCTCCCCTTTGCCTCCATGCCCTTTCCCTCACCCAGGGGTGTTCCAAGCTCCTGTCCCAGCAGACACCGTGGCTTCCCAGCTGCTAACGGAGCAGACCAGCTACATGCCCGTCTCATTTACACAGGCAGAGGGCCGTGTGTGGAGAAAAGGTGGCCATTAGCCGTGTGAATGAGGCAGAGCACCACGGCTGGGTAGAGGTCAGGGTGATCACACTATGATCATCTCCCACTACATTTCTGTTTTCCACGCCTTTTCTCTGTGCTCAGCAACACACACACGATGTATGTATGTGCAGGGCCAGACACGCCTCCACAAACATGCCCACCTTAAGCAGATGTGGTCCAAGCCATGTTCCTGTGGCATTTGCAGCTGTTTCTGCCATTCTTTCAGCACCGTGTCCAATAATTAATTAGGAAAGTGATGACTTCGGTCAGGCCCTTATATCCTTCCCAACCTCTTCGTGACCCCAAGGGAGCATGGCTTAGCTAGAAGAACTTATTGGAGAAGAAAAGACGTTCCCCAGATATCAGGGAACCCACTTCCCTGCGTCCAGCTGCAGCCCACAGCTCTCACTCTGTCTTCTATGGAACCTGCCCACACGTGTTTATTAATCCCTCTGAGAAACACGGACAGGATCTTAGCCATCAATGGCTCCTATACAATACGGCACAAGCCTGATGGAGTATGGGCCAACAAAAGATTTTTAATAGACCAAGTGATTGCTGAATAAATTGTTTATACAACGTAAATCATAACCGGGGAGTGTTAATATGGCCAGTTAAAGATTGTCATATTTATCAAAACATTCGAATAATCACACATTTTTTTAAAAAAAAATAGCTTTATTTTTCGAATGTGGCTGAAGAACTAGAACGAGCAGAGAGAGGCCTGCAGATGCCAGGAGAGCAAGCATGCTCGCCAATGCTGCACTGGCTGGGCGATGACTCAGAGCTCCACTCAGCCAGGAACAGGCTGGCCCATCTTGACCCTGTTCGTTGTTGCTGAGCACAGTTTCTTGTTCTTTCCCTTGTCCAGCGGCCGAGTTGATCATAGCTTCCCCTTAACGACTGAGGAAACCACGGTGCTTCCTCCTTACAGCAATGCTCAGAGCTCGCCCACACTGACTAAGCTGGATGGTGGCTCCAAGCTACAGCATAAACCCTGGGTTCCATTCTAACCCAGAGATCAAAACAGAGTTTCTGACGAGCTTGTGAACTCCGTGTGATGAAGAGAGGAGGAGAAACATCAGCTAAGTGTGGTTTCCAAAATGAGTGGGATTTGTTTCAATTTATTTTCAGGAACGGGAAGTGCGATGGACTCCCAGCTGATGGAGAATTGCCGCCAGTTGTCTCATTTGCCCCACACAGTTTAGTCTAAAGTCCTTTACACGTTTTCCCTGCGAGAACCTTCTACCAATCAGTAGGTGTTAGAGTGCACATGGCTTATGGTTTACTTCCTTCTCACTACGGCCGAGACAGTCCTATGAAACATGTAATTACACGAGCACCATTTAAATACTACAAGCCTGATTTAGAAGATAAATGAAAAGATTTTTTGTAACTCATATTTTTTTCAATACAATTGAGCTGTAGTTCTGGAAGAATTAGGTTGAATTATATCTCCCAAGAGCTGAGCTATGACTAGCAATAGCTTACCTTTTGACTGTTTTTTTTCTGACTTAGGGTTCTTCTAGAAGCCAGTACTCCCTATCAGATGACACTTAAGACCATATCGGTTTTTTAAATCCAAAAGGCAACTTTAAAATTATAACCCAAGTATCACTTCAAATTTTACAAATGACAGATCAGTGTATAAGAGTTTAGTCTTCAGTATCACAGGGGCCAAGGTTCTTGTCTGTCTAGACATCTTCCGTGTGATCTTAGCAATAGTTTCAGTGTGGGGTGAAGCTGGCTCATACCACTTAAAAAGGCAAGGTAAATTTGATTGTTTTTTTAAAAAATAATTGCTCAGACTTTCATTTTCAGGAATTCTACAAGCTGACTGTAAAACACAGACATTTAAAGAATTAAATCATAAAAATTTAAAGTATATTAAACACAAAGGTAGTGTATAGTCAAACTCGTCAGTCCATGTCACTTTGGTCACACATCACCATTATCTGAGCTTATGGGGACACATATGTCTGTTGTCTTTCACAATGACAGGATCATATAATGGGGGCTGTACACCTCTCTTCCCAGATCCCGTCCCAGCACTTATGGGGACACATATGTCTGTTGTCTTTCACGATGACAGGATCATATAATGTAATGGGGGCTGTACACCTCTCTTCCCAGACCCCGTCCCAGCACTTATGGGGACACATATGTCTGTTGTCTTTCACAATGACAGGATCATATAATGTAATGGGGGCTGTACACCTCTCTTCCCAGACCCCGTCCCAGCACTCTCCCATGGCCACTGTGAGAATATTCACACCACAGAATTCAGCAAACATGAACAAGCATAGTGTTCCCCATCCGTGATGACTGGGATGAGGATGGTCCCATGGGCTCATGTTTGAATACTTGGTCCTCAGCTGATGGAACTGTTTGGGAAGGATGAGCATTGTGACTTTGTTGGACAATATGTGTCACTAGGTATAGGAAGAAGTTTCTGTTCTGACTGATCCAAAATAACCTCCATCAAGGTCTTATAAATAATAAATGTTCATCCAATTGCTCATGCATCTATTAACCCATATATCTTATCTATTCTTTGACAAGCAGGCAGCTGAATGTGGCAGTGTTGTTCATGTGGCTCTGCTTTAGAATCAGGAAGGATATTCAAGTGGACTTGGTTAAGGAAATCCTCGAATGCTAGGCATGTGGCACGGGAATCCCCGCATAGAATCCTTGAGCATCGCATGGAGCTGAGAAAGTGAGGCCTGGGTTGCACTGGCAGCCTCAAGATGTCAGCGGTACCAACGCTGAGGGATACCTGCTGAGGAGAACTTTGGACAGGGTATGGAACATAGAGAGAAGTAGGCAGCAAAGATGGGATGGCAGAGCCATCTAAGCCCTGTGACATCAGACATGAAGTGTGCTGTGCTGGGCTTTGGTCTTGCTTTGGCCTAGTATTTCCTCACTATACCCCCTTCCTCCGTTTTGAGATGGTAAAGTGTCTGTGCCATTGTGTGTTGGAAGTGCACTTCACTTCCTTACTTTACAGGAGTTTCCAGTTAAGAAATGGCCCTGAGTCTCCAAAGAGACTTGGACTCTGGGCTTTTAAACACTGTTGAGACTGAAAGACTATGGAGACTCTCAAAGTTGGACTAAATTCATTTTGTATTATGATATGGCAACAAGCCACAGGGAGTAAAATGTGGAGATCTGAATGAGAATGGTCCCCATATGCTCATATATTTGAATACTTGGTCCCCCATTAGTGGAATTATTTGGGAAAGATTAGGAGATGTGGCCATGTTGTGTTAGAGAAGGTGTGTCACTAGGGGTGGTGGGCCTTGAGGTTTCAAGACTCATGGCACCCCCACCTCCTCCTTGCAGATCAAGATGTGAACTCTCAGCTTTTCCTGCCACCACGACTTTACTCTGCCATCATGGACTCTAATCCCCTGAAGCAGTAAGCCCAATTAAATGCTTTATTTTATAAGTTGCCTTGGTCATGGTATTTTGACACAGCAATAGAAAAGTAACTAATACACCATCATTTATTATTCCAAGGAATATAAAATGATAGACTCAATCAAATGTTTTATAAACCTGAACTCTTAACCAATATCTTGTGAGATACAATCTGCTCATTTACTACCTGTTGAGTTGGCCATGAAACTCATACCCTAATTAATTCTTACTGCTAAACTCAAACCTATACCCCTATTCCAAGCTCTATTCCAAGATCAGCATTGCTTTTCAAGTGATTCTTGTCATTTAT
Organism: Microtus oregoni; assembly: GCF_018167655.1. NCBI lineage: Eukaryota > Metazoa > Chordata > Mammalia > Rodentia > Cricetidae > Microtus > Microtus oregoni. The sequence goes on along the minus strand of NW_024543077.1, from coordinate 5,746,825 downwards.
AACCAGATATATCATAAGCATTCCTAACTCAGTCTTTCTATAAACAGAGTCCATTATTGCCACCCCCTCCCATCTTCCTCTTTTGCTGGTTACCTTCGTTAGTCACCATCTTCGAAACATTCAACTCCCAAGCTGGGAAGGGCCTCAGAGGTGATCTAACCCAGCTCAGCTAGGAATGAGGGAACAGAGGCAGAAACATACACAAGATGAGTAAATGGTCAAGGCCCCATGGTTGGTGGTGTGGTAAGGATGAGCAGATTTCCAGGTCTCCAGAACCCAGTGAGAGCTGTGCCACCATCTCATTGCTTCCTGGAACACAGAATGGAGAAGACAGAGAGAAAGAGTAGGGAGATGATGGAGAGAAAACGAGAGAGAGAGAGAGAGACAGAGAGAGAGAGAGAGAGAGAGAGAGAGAGAGAGAGAGAAGGGAAGGGAAGGGAAGGGAAGGGAAGGGAAGGGAAGGGAAGGGAAGGGAAGGGAAGGGAAGGGGACAGAGACGAAAGAAAATCCTTTCCCATTCCTGCTTTGCTTAGGTAACACCCATTGTCAGTGTACTGGCTAGCGTGTGTCAACTTGGCGTGAGCTACAGTTATCAGAGAGGAAGGAGCCTCCTTGAGATCCTTGTGTAAGTCTTTTTCCTCTATTAGTGATCAATGGGGGAGGGCCCAGCCCATGGTGAGTGGTCCCATCCCTGGGCTGGTGGTCCTGAATTCTATCTGAGAAAGCCATGGGAAGCAAGTCAGTGAGCAGTTCCCCTTCAGGGCCTCTGCATCAGTTTCTGCCTCCGGGATCCTGCCCTGTTTGAGTTCCTGTCCTGACTTCCTTGAGTGATGGACAGCAATGCTGAAGTGTAAGCTGAATAATAAACCCTTTCCTCGCCGGGCGGTGGTGGCGCACGCCTTTAATCCCAGCACTCGGGAGGCAGAGGCAGGCGGATCTCTGTGAGTTCGAGACCAGCCTGGTCTACAAGAGCTAGTTCCAGGACAGGCTCCAAAACCACAGAGAAACCCTGTCTCGAAAAACCAAAAAAAAAAAAAAAAAAAAAAACCCTTTCCTCTCCATCTTGGTTTCTGGTCATGGTGTGTTTCATTGCAACAGTGGAAACTATAACTAAGATATAAACATCTATCCCTGGGCATGCCTAGGCTTCTTCTCGCCTCTACCACAAACTGCAGGGGCAAGAAGACCCTTCCATGATTTCCATCTCTCTGAAAGACCGGAGTTGCGAAGAACTGAACTGGCCAGGAAGCCTTCCAGGTTGCTGTGTGTTTCTTTAGCTTTCACGGGCCTCATAGGAGTTAACCATGCAGAACTATGGATAAGCCATTAATGAGCCTCATTTGAACACTTCTGGGACGTTGTCATATAACTGACATATGATTTTAGGAATGTTTTCATTTTAGCATTTCATCATTTCCAACGCCCTTCCCTGACTCTGCACTGTAAACATGTCAGACTTAGCCCTCACCAAGAGAACCTCTTTAAGCAGGCTGAACCCTCAGTGAACCTCAGGCCTCCTGAGGTTCTGCCTGAAGCACCTGGCTAGCCACACCTGGAAGCTGTCTTTAGCTTAGGTCATCGATTCCTCGGATACTGATTTAAAACTTTACTTCATGTCATGAATTGTATCACATACTTAGAATATGGGCATGCATCCAAATATGGTAAAACCACTACCATCAGAGACCTCTGCGGAAATCAGAAGAACAAGCAGAACATTGAATACGGAGAACGCACAAGGCCTTGGATACAAAGGCATGCATAATGGAGACACAATAAAAGAAGCTCACGTGTGGTGAGACTTGACCTGTGGGGATGGGACGAAGGAGAGTTAGCCAGCCTCTCTAGAGTCTGATAACAATCCTGAAGGGTCAGTTAGGGCTCACTGTGGGTGGAGGGCGGTACAAGTTTGGACTGAGCCTGGAAGAGGAAGCCAGCGCAACAGCTAAGGCTGGAAACGAAGAATGGGGAAGCCCAGGACACACATCCCACCAAGCTCTCCTTTGGCCCGTTTACTGATCCAGCTGATGCAGATACTGATACAGATACTCCGTGTAAACTGGAATCCCAGTGCAAACTCCCCCATCCTTCTGTGACCCCTCGCCACACGTTTGGAGCAGCTGGGTTTCGGGGGAGCTTGGCAGCCCCAGTCCTCCTCCCAGCATGGCTGTGGTCGTTCTGTGCTTCCTACTCAGTACCACAACCTCTGCAATGTGCAGCTGGAGACGACGAACCTGTAGGGGAAGTGGTCACCACAGAACAATGTGGACAGGGAACACTTGCAGAAATGCTGTTCAGATAAAGGAAAAGAAAAGCCAGGAATCTTGGCCTCCCAGCCGCACTTTCCCAAGCACAGAAGGACTCCTGTCCTCTGAATTGATCTACACATATTTTCCGTTTTGAAATTTGGACAGAACAGAGACCATATCTGGGAGAGCGCTGAAATGGACTGGGAACATCTCTCTGAAGCATGTTACCCGGTGCTTTAAAAGTCTTTTTATTCACCTATTAGTCATTTATGGGGATATTGGAAAAAGACTTAGAGGAAGTTAACTATGGCTATCTGCAGAAACAGCACTCTAGGCAGGGAAAACAGCCAGCACGAAACCCCAAGGGCCGGAGCTCATCTGTAAAGCGGAGCGAGGAGGCCAGTGGTGTTGGGGCAGAACTGGCAAGATAGTCAGAGAAATGATATCAGAGAGGCAACCGGAGGACACAGCGCCCGCGCAGGCCTTCACAGCCTCCCGAGGCTGTGTTTTACGGAGTCGGTGGGAAGCAGAGGAAGGACACTGTGTTGAGAACAGCCATGAAGAAGGCGGGGTGAAAGCGGGGAGACCAGCTCGGAGGAAACAATACTGAAATCCATGGAAGAAATAGGGCAGGACTTTACAAACGGTGCAGGGGGCCGAAGGCCGGATAGATTCTGTGTGGTTAGTGGCCTGGACTTCATGCTTTCACAGAAAACAGGGTCAAGGGTACCATCTCCGTCTGGCAGGACCACAGTAACAGTCCAAACAGAACGCACCCTTCCCCAGTTCTAGAGGCTGAGGTTTGAGCCAACAATCCCCAGGGCTGAGTCAGTCCATCAAGGCAGGATCCACTCCAGATCTTTATCTCTGTCCTACTGGGAGCTCCCTCACCTTCCTAGACTCTTCCTGTTTCCAATCTTTTATTTCTTATAAGGCTATCAGTCATACTAGACCAGGGCCCCATGACTTCACCCTAATTATATTTGAACTGATTCTATTCCCAGATAAGGCCTTGTCTAGGGTGCTTGGGGTTGGGACTTCAAAATATGAATTTTCTGGTTACCTAATTCAATCTGTAACAGACGACACCAACGTCCTGAGCCTAAATAACTAGAGAGAGCTGTCATTGGCTGAGAGAAAGGTGGCTATGGTACAGTGAGGTATTACTTCTAGAGCTGGAATATTTTCCCTAAGATGTAAGAATTCAAGGCAGAAGTGTTAGCTCATGCCTATAGACCTAACACTTGAAAGGCTGAGGCAGGAGAATTACCATGGGTTTAAGGACAGCCCGAGCTACAGAGTAAAACTCTGTCTTAAAAACGAAACAAAATAAATAAATAAATAAAAAGAGCCGGGTGGTGGTGGCGCACACCTTTAATCCCAGAATCCAGGAGGCAGAGACAGGCGGATCTCTGTGAGTTTGAGGCCAGCCTGGTCTACAAGAGCTAGCTCCAGGACAGGCTCCAAAGCTACAGAGAAAACCTGTCTTGACCGCCCCCCCTTAAAAAAAATCTGTGAGTACAAAATGCAACAAGAAACTGGCTCTGAGACATATTTCATATAGAATATACATACAGCTTTACAGCTACAGAAACATAAGCACTCCTGTATACATTACATGCATGTGTGTACAGAGTATGTACGTGGAATATTTATATGTTTATACACTTGTATAATATAAAACTATGAGATTAGGTCACCAAGGCCACAGGTGATGCCTGAGAAGAAATGGGAAGTCAGAACTGGACCCTGAGACTCTCAGTGACTGACATCTGAGAGAACTGACTTCAGCTGCAAAGAGGTAGCATAAGTCTTTAATCCCACACTCAGGAGACAAGAGGCAGGAAGATCTCTGAGTCTGATGCCAGCCTGGTTTACAGAGTTGGTTCTAAGATAGTCAGGGCTACACAGAGAAATCCTGTCTCAAAAAAAAAAAAGTAAAGGAAGTGACTTAGGAAATATTGTCAGAAACAAATTCAATAACATATTATCATTTCTGAGTATTAAAATAAACATGCGTGGGGCTACGCTGTAAAATACACAAGCACACGGAGATTTAAGGACCCAGATGACGATGGGAGGTGGCTTGCGGGGAGGATGGCAGTGGATAAAGGCATGAGTCAGATGTGAGCGCCATCCACAGCCAGAGGAGGGGAGTCGCCAGGAGCTGAGGAATGGGGTTAAGTCAGCTCTTGCTATCTGAGTTCCAAAATAAACAAAACAAAGAAAAATAGATCTATTATGAAATAAAAATAGAAATCCTAGCTTATGTTTCTTCCCATGGGTGTTTTTTTCTTCACTGCACAAAGCTACAGGGGAAACATTTGAAACTTGTCTTCTTAGTTTCTTTTAAAGAGAGTAGCCACAAATAAAAACTCCTTAGCTATTTCTGACAGTTTGATGTTACTCTCCAAAAAGACAAGGATGCAGGAAACCTTCTTACCATGGGGACATGAAAGACTGAAATATTACCTGTCAAATCCCAAGAATGAAGGACTACCTAAGAAGTCCACTCCCTTCCACCCCCCATAAGACACTGAAGGTTAGTGTTATTATGGAAATAAATGACCCAGGTGAGCATAGAGAGGAACTAGAAGACCCACAGCCTTAGCGTCACTGTAGAAACCACATCTCTGGCTTTTCTAGGGGGGAAAAAGGTGCTGGGATTGGCTCGACCAATTCAGAACATTAACAATACCAACTAAAGCTATGTATACCCGATGAGCCAGCCTTTCACTCCTACTTATACTCAACAGACATTTATTGCAATATGCATACATTCGCACACATGTGCACACATACATGCACATGCACACACGTGAGCCCATGCACACACATGCACACATACACAGATGCACATGCACACACATGCAAACGCGCTCACACTCACACATGCACACGTACACACACACATGCACACCTACACATGCGCTCATGCACAAGCACACGCCAATACACATGTGAGCACACGCGTACACACTCACACATGCACACACACACTCACATACACGCACACACTCACACACACATGCACACGTACACACACATGATCACACATGCACACGTACACACTCACACATGCACACGCGCACACACATGATCAAGCACACATGCACACGTACACACACGTGAGCACGCACACACATGCACACATACACACATACACACATACACATGCACACGTACTCACACATGCACACATACACACTCACACATGCACACACTCACACGTGAGCACGCACACACATGCACATGTACACACACACGCACACACACACGCACAAGCCCGTACACACGTGAGCACACACAGCTGTCAGAGAAGGCCCTCTATCTAACCCAGTCAGGTCTCAGTGCCATGTGATGTTCTTGTTCACTTTTTACTCTTTGGGCTTTTGGGGGGGCGTGGGGGGCCCACCCCCGAGCTCCCAGATAAATCACCTAAAGGCTTATACTTTCTTATAAATGCCCAGCCTTAGCTTGGCTAATTTCTTGCCAGGTTTTCTTAACTGAAATAAATCATCCCAACTACCTTTAGCCTCTGGGCTTTTCCCTTGTCTCATTGCTGTGTCTTAGTTCACTCTTACTCTGTGGCTGGCTGGGGGCTGTGTTTCCGGGTGGCTGCCCCCCATGTCCTCCTCCCCCTGTTCCTCACTGCTCCTCCTCTTCCTCCGTTCTCCTATTTATTCTCTCTGCCTGCCAGCCCCACCTATCCTTGCTCCTGCCTCGCTATTGGCTGTCCATCGCTTCATTAGACCATCAGGTATTTTAGACAGGCAAAGACTCACAGCTTCTCAGAGTTAAACAAATGTCACACCACCTAAAATGATATTCCCCAATATGTCAGCACCAGCAAAGCAGGAAGCAGCCTTGGTTCAGCTTCTGCAGTGTTGGGGACCACTGGTGGGCTGTCACTCAGTACCTCCTCCTCTTGTTATCTGTGATCAAATGTCTAACGAGAAGGTTCGGCTGGGCTTACAGTCTGAGGACATCCAGTCCGTCCTGGTGGGCAGGCGGGGTGGCCTACCACTCAGAGGCCCCAGAGTCTGTGACGGCTGCATGCTCACATTTGAACAGAAACAGAGGACATAAGCAGCTGGGCTGTACCTCAAGGCCCACCCCACCTCACCCTCGGAGACCCACTTCTCCCGATTAAGTCCTCTCTCCCAAAGGTTCCACAACCTTCCACAACAGGGGCCACCAGCTGGGAACGAGTCCGTGGGGGCCGTTTCCTATCCAAACAGCAGCAGTCACAGTACGTGCGAAGCAGACTTAGGTAGTGGTAGAAGATGAGCTTGTGCAGACCCATGTGAAGTTACAGCTTTTCCCTTCAGCCTTGGCAATCTTGTCGTTGAATTGAGAGATGTTTTTTATTTTACCAAAAGAAGACCCTGAAATCGGGCTCAAAATAAAATAAATTTGGTCACTGCTTTGATAACCGCAGTTTAAAGAAGAGTCAGTGTCATTCAACAAAGACCAATACAGGCCAATGATGGCGCTGTATAATATCTGTGAACAGGGAGTCACGGCAGAAGCTGGGTCCGTGACATGAGCAGCGTAGGATGCTGCAGAACCCAATTACAATCTCTCCTAAGAGCCACCTCCTACACAGATCTGTCAGGCCTAATACCCTGATAAACAGATAAAAACTTCACAGAGGCATTGACCCAAGAAAACCCTCTTCTCCTCCACCAGCAGCCAAGACTGGCATCCGACAGCCCGAGAGTTCTCCACGGTGCTGCAGCTGCTAACTCACGTCCCCACCAGTGCGTTGGAGAAGGCTGGGCTGTGCCTGTTTGTTCTCCTGTTGCTGTATAAATGTCACAAAACTGCACTGGAACACTGAATCGGGATAACCTAAATCTGTGTTAATCTGCATACGCCATGTGACGAATGACTTTACCTGTCCTCTACCATCTTGTTTCCCCACTGTCTCTCTGACTGTGCCCTTCTTCTCCCAGCATTTTCATTCTGTCTTGCTTTCCTATTAACTAATGAGAGCAATACATATTCACAGTGTACAAATGGATTATCTCACATCAGATATGGCCACAAGGGATTTCACCACAGGCTGGTGATGAGTAGTAATTAAATAAATGAAAACTAGAACAGAATTGAAGGCGTAAGTCATAAACAATGCCACACCAGTTTGGAATTATGATTAATGGGGTAGTATTTATTTAAAGGGGAAAAAACTTACAGATCACCGTCAGCCCTCTGCGCAACCAGGAAGGGAGTGTAGTCGCCGGCGGAGCAGGAAGTGAAGAGAGAGAGGAGAGGGAAGTGGCCGCTTTTTTAAAGGGAGAGAGACCATGCCCCAATGGGCTGGTATCTCAGTGACGATAGGCTGGGAGGACCTCCCGTAACACAGAATACTATGCAGTTACTGAAGTTATCGCTAAATATTTAATGCAGAAGAAAACTGTATACTTTATAAGATATTAAATGAAAGGTGTGTACTCTATAACATACATTTTAATTTAAAGAAATGTAGACATGTGTACAGAGAATAGCAGAAAGCTATGCCATGAGATACTGGTAGAATTTGTTATTTGAGTGATGAAGTTTCAAGTAGTTTAAGCATACTTTTTTCTTTATATATTTTCAAATTTTTATATATTCAATAAGAAAAATCTTCCTCGAGTGAGCTGGCTCAGCAGGTAAAGGTGCATAGCGTGCCAGCCTGGCATCCTGAGCTCAAATGCTGGGACCCACATGGCAGAAAGAGAAAAGCAACCTCACCAAATACCCTCTGACCTACATACGCGCACGTGCACACACACACACACTGTGGCAAGTGTGCATCTATCTCCTACATCTCACAAAACACACACACAATTTTAATAATAATTAGAAGTCAAAAATCTTATAACTAGAATTGATAATTTCAATGGCAAGGCAAGGCTATACATTTTCCCTAGCCAACGAAAAGAGCAGAGGGCTCCCTTGATTTGGCGCTGGCTCTGCAGGGAGACTTTTGAGAGGAGACGCTGAGCAGGGACAGAAGGGGACAGCACGGACAATCCTGTATCCATCAGAAGAGCAATCCCATCCCTTCATGCACCTAGACTGCTTATCCAGTCCACAAAGAACAAGGAACATTCCTGAAGCATACAGAACTGACTTTGCTCTGCACCACAGCTCCCCATTGCATACTTGTTTTCTCTAACATGTATGACTAAAATTCTTTCCCAATACATTTCTGGGCAGTAGTTACCACATGTAAGCTTCATCCCTGGCTTACTTTGTGTCAATGCCAAGTTTTTTCTTTCCTGAAAGGAAAGCGTGCTGTTCTGCCCTTGCTGTGCCTGCCAGGCAGCAGACACTGGCAATCACCAGTGAAAACTATCCAGGTGTCCTTTTTGTCTGCTTAGGTATTTCCTCTTGGTGTATATTCACATATAATGTCTTATGGAAAAGTTCTAAACATAAGAAAGATATTCTAATTTCCAGGACTGCTCTGCTTAGTGCTTTTATTAACTTGGCACAAGCTTATCTGAGAAAAGAGAACCACAGTTGAGAAAATGTCTCCATAAGATTGGGCTGAAGGCCAGCCTATGGAGCATTTTCTTAATTTAGTGATTGATGGGGCAGGGCCCAGTCCATCCCTAGGCTGATGGTCCTGGTGTATAAGAAAGCAGGCTGATCCACTAGGAGCAAGCCAGTGAGCAGTGTCCCTCCACAGCCTCTGCATCAGCTCCTGACGCCAGGTTCCTGCCCTGCTCCCCTCAGTGATGGACTGTGCTGTGCACCTGTAGGCTCAGGTAAATCCTGCTCTCCCCACACTGCTTTTGGTCATGGTGATTTATTACAGCACTAGAAACCCTAGGCCAAAGACAGAACCTCTTTCTCTCTTCCTTCCTTCCTTCCTTCCTTCCTTCCTACTATAAATGCTCAGTCTATAACCGAGGCTTATTACTGGATAGCTCTTACAACTTAAATTAACCCATTTTTATTAATCTCTGCATTGCCACGTGGCTTGTGGCTGAAGCTGTCCTCCAGCATGTCTCCTGGTGACCCACTGACTTCGCTCTCCCCCCCTTCCCAGGATTCTTGGTTTAGTTCCTCCACCTACCCTTATTCTGTCAGCTATGGGCCAGTCAGCTTATTCATTAACCAATCATAGCAACAAATATTTTCAGTGTGAAAAGAGATCATTCCACAGCATTTCCCCCCTTTTTTCTGTCTAATTAAAAAGGTAGGTTTCAACTTTAACATAGTAAGATTACATACAACAAAAACAGTTACCAAGTAAGAATTGAAGTTACAATATCCAGTCCATTTGTTTTGGTGAAATTAGAGATAATATTCTATTATCTATCTTTATCTTGGTGAGTTTAAAGTTTTACATCTAATTTGCCATTTTAATCATAATTAATGAAAACTATGATTATAACTATCTAGTCTTCAACTCCATCAGAGACCCCAGAAGGGTGAAATTTTCCTAATGATAGGGACATCAGGCTACCTAGAGAGTCATCCATAGTTCCCCAGTAACACTGGGGCATCCAACTGTGGCCTACAGGCATAGCATCTCTGACAGACTTTCCTGTGAAACACGGAACTTTGAAGGACTGTCCTACCTTGTCTAGGCAAGGTTCAGTCATTACCTTTCTTGTATCCTACTGGTCCAGTTTCAACAGTAGTTGTCAGTAACTGAAACAAGGGCAGTTTCTTTGGTAAGTTTTTGTCATAAAGAAAGCAAGCTCCATATGGAGTTTCTTTGATGCCCATCATCTTCTCTGAAGTAAATTGGTACTGAAAGGAACAGATGTGTCTCACTGTCATGAAAAGCCTTACATTATTAAAAACATATTAAAAACCATATTCTATAGGTCTTTGAAGTGTTTGAAGAACATCTATCTAAATTTATCTGTGCATGACCTTGAAAACATGTCCAACATGACTATAGGTGTAACTGTTATAGATGACTATTAATTTGTATTTATACATTACATTTTAAATGAGCTGCATAAACACAATGCCCCAAACAAGAGTAGAAATGTAGATACAGTAGGTTCTAACAAAAATAACCTTAAATTTGTATCAATATACAAAAATATCTTAAATAAGAGTAGAAATATACATACATTAAAAAAATATTAAATTTGTATCAATAAACCAAAATCCATACCAATGTGAAATATGAAAGACTAGTAGTTGCTTTTCAAGTTTAAAAGTAGATTCAAATAATCTTCCCTTTTGTCATATTATTTCTTTATCTCTCATTTTTCTTTTCAGAAAAAGATTCTTGAATTTAATCTCCTTTGTTCAGTTTTTTTCTGACTATTACCAATAACAACTCGTAGCCAACCCCCTTCTTATATAATAATAAATATCCATAGCCCATCCTTTGGGAATATGAGCATAGTTCTCTAAACTACTGCCTGTAGTTTGTGGGCACTGTTATCTTTGGGGGAATGTTGAGAAAACTGGGACTCTGGCGAGCTTGTATACAACACACAGTCTATACTTGTATTAATACAGATATGTCTGTTACCTTTAAAAGTTTGTCTTTTCAGAGCAAGGGGACCAGACGCCAATAAAAATGGATGGCCCAGATGACCCAGCATCCAGAACAGTTTCAAGACTGCTGACTAGGATGAACCAGCCTCTCAGAATACTCCAGCCAAGACCTGGTAGGAACTCTTTCTAATGGGGAAAATAAGACAGTGGATTCCCAGATTCTTTATTTGAAACTCCGTGGAGGAGGCAGATAGGCAGACCTCCCAAGAGGTGGAATAACTTCTCAGAAGCACGAACATGAAGCTTGCAGGGTCCTTTGCAAAGCTACATTGCTACTCCACACATGAGATCGATACTTAGTGGGTGGTCCCCTTCTTACTGCAGGTGGTCCAATAAGATTCAGATTGAAATGATTCCTAGTGCCCCTGACATCAAGAATTAAATCTCTTTTGGATTCACAAACAAATAGAAATGGAGAAAGGATGAACAGAAGAAACAAACACTTGTGCTTTGAGATTTACAAAATAAAGATAATTAGGAAGAGAGTTTCAATCCTGTGTATATGTATGTAAGTATGTGCCTTTGTGTTCATGTGTGCAAATGTGTGCATGTTCACGTGTGTGCATGTGTATGAGTGTGTGCATGTATTAGTGTTCATGTATATGTATATGAGTGTGTACATTGTGTTCATGTGTGCATGTTCACATGTGTGCATGTGTATGAGTGTGTGCATGTATTAGTGTTCATGCCATGTATATGTATATGAGTGTGTACATTGTGTTCATGTGTGCATGTTCACATGTGTGTGGATGTGGAGGCGAGGGGTCAACCTTGAGTACAATTCCTCAACAACCATCTTTTTTTTTAACTTCCTGGCCTGGTGCTCCCTTGTATGTTGGTGAATTGGTGACTAGGTTGGCCAGGCAGGCTGCCCAGCAAGGCTGGAGATTCTCTCTCCCTGCCTCCCAGTGGTAGGGGTTACAAGTGAGGCACGCTAACACGTGTGGCTTTTTAAAAGATGTGTTTCTGGGGATTGAACTCAGGTTTACTGACTGAGCCCTAACACGTCCGGACCACATTTAAACAGCAGCTAAAGTCAAACGGGCAATGGGTTATGGGTATCGCCGTATGTGTAAGTGTGCATTCGGGGACATTATCAAACAGAAGAAGGGCTGCAGACTGAAGATGAGAACATGCATGCATGAGCGTGTGTGTATGGTTATGTGTGTGCACAAGTGTGTGTGTGTTATTGTATATTGTGGCTACAATAAACACCCACATGGAACCTAAGAGGAATGAGGGGTAAGGCCCACAGGTGGGGCTTAAGGTCTAGACTGAGTGGCAAGAAAACCGCCAGAAGGGAGTCTGGCCAATGGAATGTGTCGAGCACAAGAAGGGATCTCGTATTTGGAAGCACTTTTCTCTGAGAGAGGGATGTCTGTGCTTCCTAATTGGTCCTCGTCTAAGTTAGGGTTCTACCCTCCTCAGAAACCGAGAGATGAGACACTATCTTCTTTGATTCTTTGATGTGATTACATCAAAGGGACAGCTCCCAGATTCTGAAGGAAGACAGTCCTAGGCTGTAAAACCATCACAAAGATATTTTCAAAGCCTTCATCTCACAGGAGGAAGAGAAAGGATGTACAGTTCCTACAGTTCCAGGTCTTCTGAATAAGCGCTCTAAAAAAAGAGACACAAGAGGTCCAGGGTCAAGAAGCTATCTGAGGTGTAGCCAGACTGAGGAAGAAAAGGTTCCTCCATCTTAAGGCCTGATCAGGGCTGAAGCACATTGAAGGCCAGTTTCCAGAAAGTTCTACGCATTTCAACCTTAGCCGAGGCCTCGCTCCTTCCCTCTCCCACCAAGGACACTGGGAAACCACACTCAGGTGACAGCACATCTATGTGAGAATCCTATCCATCAGCTGCCCCATAGCTCCAGCCTCCAGGTGCTCCTAAGCTGACCTGCGCCATAGGCTTCTGTCAGATGCACTGGTCAATTTATCTGGCCACCTAGAACCGTGGGAAGTGGGAAGGCACAAAACCCGCACAAGAGAGCTGCTGCGTGGCGTGTAAGTCTCACCTCACACAAAACAAGCCAATAAACGGTAACTACAGCGAGCTGTGGCTAGACATTCATTTCAGCTAGTTCTCACCAGGTTGTGTTACAAAGAACACAGTAAGACATCAGGATCTAAACATGCACAGAGACATGGAAGGAAATCAGTTAAAGTATAGTTTGAATCCATGGAAACTATGGGTAGCAGGAGAAACTACGGATAAGGCGGTAAATGCTGCGGGCCATGTCCAGTGTCTGCACCTTTACCTGGCTTCCTGCCCAACTTCCCTAATCCCAATTCCTTCGTCTTAAAGCATTTCCCATGTAGACCTGAGCACAAGGCAGCTTTAAACATTTGCAGCCACTGTTGTGGGACTTGTAGTATTTCACCCCTAGCCAAGCCCACAGGGACAGGACTTATCAGGAATCCTACAGTTCCCACCCCACTGCTCTTAGCTCTGTGAAGGCTTTGGCTCTTCCTGAGCTCAGAAGTGGTCTGTGTCATCATCCCATGCGCTCTGCCTGTTTGTTGATGTGACGCGCCTGTGGACAGGAGCCAGGCGCCTATAGTAGCAACCCGGGAGAAAATGTAAGCAGCTGTGGTCGTGTAATTTAAAACCTCAGCAGAGCGTGCTGGGCTCTGTGCACAGCATTAGTGCAGCGTGCAGCATGAGGGCTGGATGCAGCTGGCTCTCGGGAGGATGTCCTCGCCCGCGGCCAGGCAGAGAAGCCTGAGACTGGGAGGCAAACCTGGGTGCAGCCGGAAAGGTCCAGATAGATGAGCTTGTGGCAGCCGTTCCCCAAGTTCAGGTACTGTAAGCCTTTGTCCGTGAACTTTCGGCAGTAAGCCAGGCTGAGATTCTGTAAGTTGTGGAAGTACCTGGAGTGTGGGGCAGAGAAGGGAGGAAGGAAAAGCGAAGACTTCAGCTTTTCTCCCATCTTTCCCGAGCCACTGTGACAAAGAACTAAAGCTGTGGCTCCTCCTGCCCCCTCCTCGCAAACGGTCAGCACGGTAACAATCGCTGCCTCTGCCTATGAAGTGAAGAATTTAGGACCAGAGCAGACCGTGCATTTCAAAGGAAAAGAAAGAATATCTGGGTAGGTTTTTAAGGAACTTTTAACGGAATAAGACTTTGTCTGGGGGTAGGAGGAGCCTTGCATGCACATTGTTTGAAAGTTAGTTTGTTGCTGAAACCCAAGTCAGAGTTTACCTTCTTGGTTTTCGCTCTTACTTTTGCCAAACTAATTTACAAAAAGTTGAGAAAGATAAACTTCTTATAAATATATAATGGAAATTAACTGTTCCAGCGTGCTGAGGATTTGGGATGGAAAGAAGGCTCCTAAAATGGGTCTGATAAGAAAATGATTTAAAAACCAGAGATTTCGACATGCACAATTTTGTAATGGTTTCCTTATGATAATTAAAGATAATCAAGGCCGATACACATCCAGGGCTTAAGCGTGGGTTGAGAGCATGAGCAACTAAGTGGGCAGCACTTGAGAAGAATAAAAATTACACAGGAGGCTGCCAGTCTCACTTGAGTTCACACAGAGGAAATATGTCACTGCCACCATGACCAAAATGAGAGCTTCCAGAAGAAAAGGAGAGAGTTAGGACGAGTCTGTGCTGCCATGTACGGACCAGGGTTTTGAGGGCATGCTGTGGTCGAGCCTCCAAGCCCTCCAAAGCATGGCATTCTTCAACAACACGAGGACTCTCGTTGCCTGCTCTTACAATTACCAACTCTCAGTTAGGAATCTGTAATTGCTTGGCGGCAACGAGGATGCTGGGAGTGGGGAGAAAACGCCCCTGCCTCCCATAAAGCCTGCAGATCACGTCTGTCTTCACATAAACAGGAGATGAGACGGGCAAGCACTACCTCTAAGTTAGATTTAGTCCAAAACTTGAAAACCAAGCCCATATGATTTAATGCTTCTATTCCGTGGTGGATTACTGATTGAGAACATACGTTCCCCTCTGGGAACGGCTGTGTGCATGAGATTCCACAGAAGAGCCAAGGAAGCCTTTGGACCACAGTGACAGTGGGCTGGACCTGGAAAGAGAGAACTCTCTAATATCCAAAGACACGCCCCCTCCCCGTCCATTTCTCTCCTTGAGCAGAACTGGAGATTTCAGTCCTAAGGGCTCTCTAAAGTGGAGACAGGAGCTGTGAGACAGGCCGTACAGCACCATGGAAAACAGACAAGAATGTGTAGCCTTGATGCTCACTGCAGCTTCCCTATCCTGTGGCTGGAAAGGAAAGGGAGAGCATCTTTTATTTAGGAGTGCTCTTTGGAACCCATTAGAAAACTATGGGGCTTATAGCTTTCCTGACCCTCAGTTTTCCTATCTGTCATGTGGACTTGATCCCATCTGCTGTTGCCGTTGAGAAGTGTGAAAAGCAAGTGAGTGTTCAGATCAGACAGTATCATCAAGGCTGTTATTTCTGACCACTGGAAAAAAAGGAGCACAACAGACTTTGAGAATTTGTGTCTTGTTACTGCTACTACTACTTCCAAAATAACAATATGCTGCTCTTTTAATTTACTGCATGTATGTGTTTACTCATGCATGTCTGCGTGTGTTTGTGCAAGCATGCATGCCTTTGTGTGTATGTCAGTATCTGTGTGTGTGCATGCCTGTGTGTGTATGTCAGTATCTGTGTGTGTGCATGCCTGTGTGTGTATGTCAGTATCTGTGTGTGTGCATGCCTGTGTGTGTGTGTCAGTATTTGCCTGTGTGTGTGTGTGCATGCCTGTGTGTGTATGTCAGTATCTGTGTGTGTGCATGCCTGTGTGTGTATGTCAGTATCTGTGTGTGTGCATGCCTGTGTGTGTATGTCAGTATCTGTGTGTGTGCATGCCTGTGTGTGTGTGCATGCCTGTGTGTGTATGTCAGTATCTGTGTGTGCATGCCTGTGTGTGTATGTCAGTATCTGTGTGTGTGCATGCCTGTGTGTGTGTGTCAGTATTTGCCTGTGTGTGTGTGTGCATGCCTGTGTGATGTGGGAAGGTCATCTGTCTATCTGTTGCTTTCATTGGTTAATTAATAAAGAAACTGCTTGGCCTGATTGGTCAGAACATAGGTGAGTGGAGTAGACAGAATAGAACGCTGGGAAGAAGAGAAGTGAGGTCAGATGCAATGGATCCAGCCACCAGGTCAGACGTGCTGAATCTTTCCTGGTAAGCCATCACCTCGTGGTGCTACACACATTAGTAGAAATGGGTTAATCAAGATGTGAGAATTAGCCAGTAAGAGGCTAGAGCTAATGGGCCAATAGTGTTTAAATGAATACAGTTTGTGTGTTGTTATTTCCGGGGCTAAGCTAGCCGTACGAGAGCCAGGCAGGACGAAGAGCAGGCCTGCCCGCAGCTCCTTCTACAAATGGCACCCAACGTGGGGCTCGAACCCATAATCCTGAGATTAAGAGTCTCATGCGCTACCGACTGTGTGTGCATGTCAGTATTTGTGTGTGTGTGCACTCACTTACACACATGCCAGCACCCACACATACTGAAGGACAACCTCCACTACTATTCCTAAGATGATGTCCACCTTGTATTTTGAGACAGGGTCTCTTATTGCCAAGCACACTAGCCAACTGGGCAGCACTCCCAGGGACTCTGTCTCTCTCTGATTCCCTAGTGCTGGGATCACAAACTCAAGGACCACCATTGGCTTTTTTCTCTTGACACAGTTTCTAGCGGGTCAAACTCAGGTCTCAGGCTTGCCAGCATCCCAGGCCAACACCTTCATGTTTCTATGGAGACTGTCCATCACTTTTTCATTTGAGGGAGTGGATGTTCTGTAGCGAGTCTCTCTCGGTTCCCAAACCACGACACAGAGGCTTATTAGTAACCACGAAAGATTGGCCGAAAGCTTAGGCTTGTTTTTAGCTTCTTATTAAACCAATCTGAGTGACACATCTTCACAGTGTACACCAAGATTATTCCACAACAGTGCTCATCTGACAAGAGTCTGGAGAATGTCATGAGGCCTGGATCTTACCTGAACAATATATATATTTATGACTTTAAGAAAGTATGCTTTAAATTTTTTCATATAATATATATGTATATCCATATATATTACCTATCATTCTACCTCTTTAAACCCATATGATCAGTTAGTAAATATCAAAAATGAGAATTAAGTAAGAGACTTACTTGACTATTTTTACAGTTTTGGTAATCTATAAGGTCTATAGATCCTTTTAGCATTAAAGAATTTACTGTGTGTGTGTGTATGTGTGTATGTTTCTCAGCACTCAAGTGGAGGTCAGAGGACATCTTTGGGGAGCTGGTTCTTTCTCCACGTTGATCCCCGGCATTGAACTCAGGTGGTAGGGAGGGCAGTGTCTTCATCCCTGAGCCATCTCTTGTGTTCCCCTGGATTTCAGTTAAAGCAGAGAGAATTCTCACACCATCAAAACTAGAAACAAGGGCTAGAGAGATGGTTCAGTGGTTAAGAACACTCGCTGTTCCTCCAGCAAACTGGAGGTCAGTTCCCAGCACGGTGTCAGGTGGTTCACAAGTGTCTGTAACTCCGGTTCAGTACATCAGTCACCACTAGGCTCTGCACACACATGCTGTGTGTGCGTGCACACACAGACTAGACATACACAACCTCATAGACACCTGATTGCTTTCCCTTGGGGCAGGAATCGCTGGCTGAAAGTTAAGAGCCTCTGCTGAGGACAAGGAAGTTGTTGGACTAAGTGGCTCCACGGCTCCCAGACTGAAGGTCTCTAGCCAGCTTCCCTTCAAAGTGGCAACTGAGGGACTTCTGAGTGCAAAGGGCATCCTAGTGGCCCTGTGCCCCCTCTAGGGATCTCAGAGCTGCAGACAGACAGCTGTGAGAATGTGGAGACATGCTGGCTACAGGGAAAGTGTGGCAGATGGCTTCATCACTGATACTTCATTTGGAGCTGCGTAAAGAAATGTTTCTCTTTCAGACAAAGACCAGGTTCACAGCCTCTCAGCACAGGGCCCTGAAATTCCATTTCTGATTTGAGAAAGACTATTTATGGTGTGTTTTCTCTTTTCCTAATTATTTGATAACTGTTATTTTATTGAGGGTATGGGTTTCCTTTTTATTTTTCTGCTACTGTTGTGTTACGAGCAGCAGGGCTGCGTCCCTGGCACGCGGCCGCCCGCATGGCTAGCTTTACCCGAAATAATTATACAGAAACTGTATTCTTTTAAACACTGCCTGACCCATTAGTTTCAGTTTCTTATTGGCTAGCTCTTACATATTGATCTAACCCATTTTTATTAATCTGTGTAGCCCACGAGCTGGCTTACCAGGAATGATCTTAACCTGCGTCTGTCTGGAGTGGGAGAATCATGGCGACTCCCTGACTCAGCTTCTTTCTCCCAGCATTCCGTTCTGTTTACTCCGCCTACCTAAGGGTTGGCCTATCAAATGGGTCTAGGCAGTTTCTTTATTAATAAGAAATCATTCCCACATCATTTCCCCTTTTTCTGTTTAAACAAAAAAGAAAGGCTTTAACTTTAACATAGTAAAATTACATATAGCAAAACAGTTATCAAGCAAGAATTACAGTTACAATATTTATATCTATTTTATCTTTTATCATAACTAAGGAAAACTATAACTATCTATTCATTCTTCAACTCCATCAAAGACTCCAGAAGGATATAATACTACCTAAGTAAACAAGAAATAAGAAAACTCTAGAAATGACAGAGACATCTCGCTGCCTGGACAGTCACCCAAAGTTCTTTTGTACCGTTGGGGCATCCATCTTCAGCCTTCAGGCCCAAAGTATCCAGCAGACATTTCCATGAAGCAGGAAATTCCAAAGACGGTTCAGTCACTATCTGCTGTGTCCTGCAGAATGTCTCGCAGACTCTTTCATGAGTCATGAACCCCGAAAGACCGTCTCACCTTTAGGCAAGTTCAGCAGTCCTCTCTCTGCGGGTTCTCTGTGTCCATTTTATGCAACAGTCCAGGCAAGAGCAGTTTCTTGCCCAAATGGCTATCCAACTCCATAAGGATCCTCTTTGATGCCCATCTTCCTCTCAAAGTAGATTGGTGCCACCAGGAGCAGATATGTCTCATTGTCATGAAAAGTCCTAAGTTATTAAAATATTTTAAATGCCATATTCTGCAGCCTTTGAGAGATATGAAGAATGCCTATCTGAAATATATCTCTATATATCTAGAAAATCTAAGTGACATGACTACAAACTTGACTATTATTTATGACTATCCATCAACAACCTATATTTCCTAATTATACATTACATTTTAAAAGAACTACACAATCACAATACCTTAATCAATATCAGAAATACATATACATATAACAAAATTGACCTTAAAATCCATACCAATGCAAATTATTCATACCTATATCATTTCCCCCTTTAAATGTAAAAGAACATTTGTAAACAATATTTTGGGAACATGGGCACAGTTTTTTTTCTCCAAACTGCTTCCTGCTGAATGGGGGCGTCGTTAATTAGGTCTTTCATGGTATAACCTGTGTGCTAGTTTCATCTCAGTTGGCAGTTGAGCGAAGCAATTTTTTGAAGATGTTCACAACAACCTTTCAGGAGGGCGTGGTCTATCATACCAAATTGTAATAGAAGAAATCCACAGGGTCTGGTCCTCTGTGAAAACAAAAGAAGACCCTTTCCAAAGTATCATATCCTTAGACCCAAATTTTGAAATCGTAATACCTTTATATCCATTATGGTTTAGCTTGGCAGCCCATGTAATGAAATGTCTGTCTGTACTTAGCTCCTTTACAGTCAAAAATTTTAAAGAAAACACAATGTACATAATCCAGACTCTCTGTGAATTTTTCATTTTTACGTGGCTTATTTTTCTTTATTTCTTTTAATCTCTTAACTATCTGTACTCTGTCTCTTTAAAGACTTTACCCCTTTTTTTTAAGACATTTGCTTTATTCTCTATATTCTTATTTTTCTCTCTCTCAAGCCTATGTACATTCATCCAACGCTGTGATCCACTGAGGTCTGTTATGTCTGAATCTGTTTTATTGTGAATCTGTAATATTTTTACTATCCAGGAGCATTTCTTAAAATGTTAAGCACTTCTTAAAAACTTAAGTTGCACCATGTACAGGTAATACGGTACCACCTGTGTCCTGCCCCGTCTAAACCTTAACATTGCTGTTATTATGGTAATTACGGTAGTTCCTGCCAACCAGCACAGTTTAGCAAGGAGCAGCCGCTCCTGCCTCAGATCCATTTGGTGTCCCTGAGCTGTGCACAGTTCCAGGCACACAGCAAGTCCTCATTGGAGCCGCACTCAGTAGTTTAATTTTGAGACTGAGCATGCAGCACAGAAACTCTTTTTATCCAAGTTACAACCAAATCTGACACGCAGAGCACTGCGCAGTCTGAAAACACGTCTCTTTCACCATGCTCTTCCGCCTGCCTAAGCCTGATTATATCATCTGTCCAGGTGCAGGCGGGGAGTGCTGAGAGCACTCTCCTTCCGATCCCAAGCGGGAACACAAACATCCAGTCCCATAAAATCCATTGAAATGCTTTAAAGCCAGAGTTTGCACTGGCGGCACAGTCCCAAGAAGCCGCACTTTAAAATGACGCAGCTTTTTTTTTTGTTGCTGTTGCCGAATCAGGAAATCTCTCTACAGCACGCCACCAACAAACAGCAAAAATTTGTGTTAAAGTCTCTCTCCCTTATTTTTAAGCCTTCTCAGGTTTTTAAGTGGATTTAGTCCATCACGTCGGGCGCCATTCTGTTGTGTTACGAGCAGCAGGGCTGCGTCCCTGGCACGCGGCCGCCCGCATGGCTAGCTTTACCCGAAATAATTATACAGAAACTGTATTCTTTTAAACACTGCCTGACCCATTAGTTTCAGTTTCTTATTGGCTAGCTCTTACATATTGATCTAACCCATTTCTTATAATCTGTGTAGCCCGCGAGCTGGCTTACCAGGAATGATCTTAACCTGCGTCTGTCTGGAGTGGGAGAATCATGGCGACTCCCTGACTCAGCTTCTTTCTCCCAGCATTCCGTTCTGTTTACTCCGCCTACCTAAGGGTTGGCCTATCAAATGGGTCTAGGCAGTTTCTTTATTAATAAGAAATCATTCCCACATCATGCTACTAGTGTAATCTTTATGAAAATACAGAAATTGTTTTTTGTTCTTTCTTTTTACTTCATTTCTGAAGGATTTTATGTTCCATTTTCAACACCAGAGGGAGTCTGTTAGAAAGAGTAAAATACCATATATTCAAATGGAAATTTCTATCTATATATTTCTATCAAAACCACCAAAACAAGGCCTAGTCTAGGAAGAAGCGAATTTGCAGGTAGATTCTTTGAGTTTGGGGCTCTTTTCACTTCAAGAAGCAGAATTCTCTAGAAAATCTAAATGGAAAATGTGGCCTCATAATGAGAGTGAGCGTGAGGTGTCCAGTGAGCACGGCAGCTTGCTGAGGCCACTCCTCGCTGAGGGACATTGGCAAGACGGCATAACAGATAACCCTGGGATAGAAGGAAAATGAAAGTCAAAGGGGGGCAATTAATCTAAATAAAATGAACACACACCATTCACGGCAGCACAGAAGGACCCACTAATGGACAAAGCCCACGCCATACACAGTAATGTGGCCCTGCGGTGCCTGCTGTCTGAGAGGCTGAGGTCAGTCTGAGTAATCATAACAACACACAAACGCCTTCTAAAAAGCAAAAACCTAATAGTTTTGTTCCAATTGTGCATTGTAGTTATCACCACAGGGTAAATAAGTGTGTGGCCACTGGGGAGCAGGGAAAGGAGAACCCACTGGTCTTCTGGGATGCCACTCCTTAAAGAGGCCAAGAACTAGGCAGGAAAGGAAGGGCTTCCCCACTGCAAGGAAGACAAGCAGCAAGAAGGAGAAGGCCAGTGCTTAGGGCTTCACTTGGACAACCCACACAGGTGTGGTCAACTAGATGACGTCAGGGACAGTAGATGATGATGTCATGGTCAGTAGATGATGGCATCAGGGACGGAAGATGATGACGTCAGGGACAGTAGATGATGATGTCAGGGATGGAAGATGATGACGTCAGGGACAGTAGACAATGATGTCAGGGATGGAAGATGATGACATCAGGGACAGTAGACGATGATGTCAGGGATGGAAGATGATGACGTCAGGGACAGTAGATGATGATGTCAGGGATGGAAGATGATGACATCAGGGACAGTAGACGATGATGTCAGGGACGGTAGATGATGATGTCAGGGACAGTAGATGACGACGCCAGGGACAGTAGATGATGACGTCAGGGACAGTTGATGATGTCATGGTCAGTAGATGATGACGTCAGGGACAGTAGATGATGACGTCAGGGACAGTTGATGATGATGTCAGGGACAGTAGATGATGATGTCAGGGACAGTAGATGATGTCATGGTCAGTAGATGATGACGTCAGGGACAGTAGATGACGACATCAGGGACAGCAGGGAAGAGTCTGGACCAGATGGGACTGTTGTAGGACGACTCTTCCTGCAGCCTGAGTCTGAGCAGACTGGAGAAAGGGAGACCAGAGGCACACCAGGCAAGATGTAGCACCAAGAAGAATGGCAGAGGACTGCCGAGACCATGGTAACATGAAAGAATGTGAGGCAAAGAAGTTCCTGGAGTAAGGGCTGGGTCTGCGGGTCAGATCAACAGGTAAAGGTATTTTCTGTGGGCAAAGACTGAGGACCCGAGTTCCAGCCTGACGAGTCACTCGGTAGAAACTGAGTCCCTCGAGCTGCCCCAACCCTCCCCACACATGTGGCACCCCCCACCATGAAACCCACAAATGATAATGAGAAGGAGCTGTGGGCAGCCCTGGGTTTAACTCTAGAAAACTAACTTCCAAAGAAGGGAGGAAAAATACTCAAATAAATCTGGCAAATCAATGCTACCATTAAGGGCAACCATCATTTTTTTTTTCTTTTTTCTGGCAACTGATTTCTTTGGAAGGAGATGAAGAGGAGTGACCGGCAGCACCAGCCAGCACTTCTCTGGTTATTTGCAGTTTAAAGAAGAGTTTTGCATACCCAAGCATGTTCGGAACAATGGAAAACACAACAAAAATAGGCAATCGTTATGAAATGTATTTTTATAATAGATAAGTTATTGCATGTTTCTTCATAAGACAAAAATCATAAGCATCAAGTAAACTTCAATCTGAATATTCACTGAATGGAAAGAACTCAACTTTTCTATCTTTCCCACTAAATTATACACTCATTTGTAAACTAAAAATTCCCAAACAGCTTTCAACTCATAGTTATGCTAATCTACTAACTCGCCCAGTGGGAAGGAGCAGCTAAACATTTTGCTAGCAAGAATGTTTAAAATTGAAAAGCAGAGGAGGGAGTCAGCTATGGGGCTCACATTTGTAATTCCTGCATATGGAAGGCTGAGACAGGAGGATGACCACAGGTTCAAGCCAGTCTGAGCTACATAATGAGTTCTGAGCCTCCATAGGCTTTACAGTAAGATGTGTGTAGAGGGGAGAAGGAGAGATAGAAAAGGGAAATAAAATAGCTAGCAGCCGGACAGTGGCTCACACCTTAATCCCAGCACTAGGGAGGCAGGTATAGGTGGATCTGAGCTCAAGGCTAGTCTAGCCTACAGTGCTGGCTGCAGGACAGCCAGGCTACACAAAGAAGCCTTGTCTTGAAAAACCAAAAATGAAATAGAAGCTAGCTACATAAAACACATAAAATACAACTAAAACCCAGCAGCACAAGGCTTAAGAGACAGGGGTTCCTAAAGTTATTCCACAGGAAGCAGAAACACAGGAAAGCAAAGGGAAGGACGCCAGCAGCGGATTTTAAAAGATTCAGCTCGGTAGGTATATAGGGCCTGTAATCACAACACTCAGAAGGCTGAGGCAGGAGGATTGCAAGTTTGAGGACAGCCTAGGCCAAGCAGGGATAACACAAATCACGAAGAAACATTAACCAGGAAGAAGAATATTATTTTATGTGGAAAAAATGCTATCATCCATGATAAAGTATGATACTTATCTTAATACATAAAATAAACTATAAGCTTGATTAATCAGTGACTAAAATATCACTATTATATTATGACATGTTGAGATCATCTATGCATACACATACATTTACACACAGAAGTCTGTTCTCTTCAACAAATGCTCTTCACTTTAGACACTTGTGGCTATGCTGAAACTAATTACAGACTAGTCCTTGAAGAAATCTCAATTCCAAAGAGCAGAAATAATTCAACCCATATTTCTTTTACAATTAAAGACACAAGTTTAAAATGGAGGCATCAACCACTTTAAACAAAGAATTCTTCTCCAAGTATTGGGTCAAAAATAAAATAAATATAAAATAAAAAGACTACTTGTTTGAAAGAGGAAATAATATTTAACAAGTCTGATATGCTTTCCACAAATTCTTATTTAGAAATAATCATCTAGCTCTGTTTGTGTCATTTCTAAAAGAAAAGTTTTAAAAAGATACTTATAGCTCATGTTCCAACCCGATAAGGACCATTTAGTACATAGAGTGTATGGAAATCAGAGTCCAAAAGGCCGCTACTAATGATGACAACTAAAAAGATATCTATTAAAACGTTTTTCTGACCAAACAAGATTTTACTAAGAGATTTATGAACTTTGAAAATGTAAAAACGCTCTGTTCCTAAGAGGGTGGTTACATATAAATCATTCTTTTATCTTTAATTATGAATATAGTGATAAATATCTATTTCTCCAAAACCACATGTAAATGTGTACTGTAAAACTTTTTATCTTAGTACTTTCTAGCTACAAAGGTTAGGTGCCATATGGTTTATAAACACTAATAAACCATACAATATTAGCTATAGTCAATTCCATGTAGCCAGCTGGTTCTTACACAATACTTGCATTGACTTTTGCTAAATTTTTAGAGGAGGCCCACCAACTGAGCACTGCTGCTGAGACATGAGTATAGCTCCACGAGTTACATTATATTCATTTTTCTCTAACATTACGTCACAGAAGGGTTAGGTGAGCTGAGAATACATGACCAGAATGCACACACCTGTCAATAGCATGAGTGGTTTTGTTGCTGAATCAGGTCATTTTAAGGGATTGAAAGAAAAAAAAATGCCTCAATTTCTGTGCTAGTTACATACAACGTGCTGACTGCAGGCAAGACAAACTTTTAAGTTTGATCTGCTTTATAAATTGCCTTTTCCATCAGTGTGAGTCTAAACAATTGCCAAAACAATAATTCCAGTCTTAGTTGGAAAATGGCAAACACGTCAGCCCCTTCTAAGCTCCTGGGGATGAGTCGCGGAGCAGCAGCTGGGCAGGGTACAGTGGCTATGAAAACCCCAGAGATGTGGGCAAAGTTATGCGCAGACATACTAAGAACAAGTGTGTTTTAAGTACTTATTGCCTGTTGGATGATAAGCTATTACCGACGGAGAATTTCAGTGTGACACGAATAATACACCCAGTGCCAGTCAGGGGACAAGGAGCATGTGTTCAAGGCCAGCCTGAGTCACACGTGAGACCACATTTCGGTCTACCAGCCACAGCATTACCTGGGCAGGAGTCGCATTGTCCTGTTGGTGATCGCTGTGTTGGACAGATTCAGATACAGGACGCCAGGGCAGCCCTCGGAAATGTGTCTCATTGATTCATCCTGCATGACAAACGAAAAAAGAAAACTGTATCAAACCCTCGGAGGCTTCTCATCTCTCTTCCTGTCCCAGAAAAACATTCACATATAACTTGATCCTTCATATTCTTTGATACTACTTCAAATAAAAAGCAGAAACTAGTCATTCTGTTTGAAGCTTCACTGCTCACTGCTCTCATTTTCTCTAGAAATAAAACTTCATTACATCACATGGCATTTTTTATTAAAAGGTGAACACTTGCAAATGCCGGTACGTGATACAAATATCACAGGGTGACTTTCGGCTGCCCAGATATAAAAGTGTGGTCGCAAACTGGCGTGTTTTAAAGTTATTCTGAAAGACAGGAATAGAGAACTCTCTCTAACAACTGGATTTCATTAAATGAAGGCCACGCTGAGCCAAGGCATGTCATCTGTCTGTGTGACTAAATCACTATGGTTCTGAGAATGATACATTTAAAAGCTAAATAACTCTGAGATGGACTCAGTATCTATATTTGAAAAGCAAAATGTGGTGTTTTGAAAGAAAATGACCCCCCCATAGGGAGGAGCACTATTAGGAGGTGTGGCTTTATTGGAGTAGGTGTGGCCTTGTTGGAGGAAGTGTGTCACTGTGAGGACAGGCTTTGAAATCTCCTATGCTCAAGCTACACCCATTAGCACAGTTCACTTCCTGTTGGCTGAGGATCAAGAGGTAGAACTCTCAGCTCCTTCTCCAGCACCAGGTCGGCCTGCTGTGGCCATGCCCCACCGAGATGACAATGGACTAAACCTCTGAAACTCTAAGCCAACCCAATAAATGTTTCCTTTTATAAGAGTTGCTGTGGTCATGGTGTCTCTTCACAGCAAAAGACACCCTGACTGAGCTATAAACTACAGACAATACACAAGGGGTTTTGAGGGCACAAGATCCGGTGTTGGGGTGGGAGTTGGAGAGAGAGTTGAAGTGAGCGAGGCTAACATGAGACCGAGAGGCAATGGTGTCAAACAATGGTCTTGAACTGAAGCTGAAAAAGACCAGGTGAGTGTCAAGCGTTGATGGTAATGAGCTACCCTGCATATAAAAAATATAGAAAATACAATAACTGTCGACATAATGGTGCATGCCTATAACCCCAGCACTGGGAAGACAGAGGCAGGAATCATTTAACCTCAAGTTCAATGATAACCTGGGCTACATAATGAGTTTCAGCCCAGCTTGAGCTACAGACTGAGACCCTGTAAAAACAAAAGACAAGAGAGAAGAAGGGAACAGAAACAGAGTTAACAATAGGTTTTTATCTATTCAGTGAATCTCCCTAGAATATCACCAGGTATCAGCTAGGTTTAAATACCCATGCATGGAGCACATACAGGACACCCCGTCCAGAAAGGGATAGCCAGCCCACTACTATCTGGAAGAGGTGGATTATCACGAGCTTCCAAATGTGGTTCGGAGAATCCAGATGGGCAGGACAGCTGAGGGGTAGCAATAATTGACCTTCAGTGACATCGGGATCAGTTTAACATTCTGTTCTTCACTGTTTCCAGGATGTATGCATATTTATCCTAACAAAACCCCGGGACACGGTAGCAGGTGGTTGGTCCCTGGGCAGCCAATCCTATCTTAAACAGGACCCAGGGGGTCTTCACAGGGAATCCTCCGGTCAGCGCTTCATGTGGGCAAGCGGGGCCTTTGGAAAGCACCGCGGTCTCAGCACTGCGCTCAAGCAATCAGTAATCTTTCCGGTCATTTGAGCACCAAGTGTAGGGTGCTGAGGGGTGCAGACAAATGCAGCAGGTACAGTACAAGCTTCCCTCGGAAAGCAAAGACGGCCATCCCCACATACAGCGCCATACTTTAGCAGGTGCACAGCTTGTCTCTGAAAATGTTCGGTGTGCCGGTCACTGTGCTGGGGATAGAAGGGAGGTGGCAGGCTGGTGACAGAGCTGGCTCAGCCACCCTTAGGGAGGCCACAGGAGAGTGGGGCCAAGAGGAGGATAGTGGGTGCTTTGTGTGCAGCGGGCCAGCAGCCCCTTCTCTGCCTTCACCCCAACAACCCAGACCACTCCCATCCTCAGTCCTTAAGAGAAGGCAAGGCTCAACACTGAAATGTTTGAACATAAAATGCAACACCATTTGAGCATGCTTAATGGCTCATGAATTGGCCTATGACACATAAGACTCGAATTCTTCAGTGCGATATATTTTACAAGACAAGACTGCATATAGCCAAGCTCTTTGAATGACTGTTACCCCATCTTTAAATGTAAGCCTGTCTCCCAGCCTGTTTCTCGGAGGGGGAAACAACAGTAAAATGGGGCTGGATAAAATTACTAGCCCTTTATAGATCCCAAACTTGGACAAGACTTTGATGTTCACAGACTCCACACAGATGGACAAATTCAAGGAATGCAAGTTTGTATTCATATGCAGAATTAATACTCCCCAAGGCAAGAACTGAAAATTAACTCACATTAAAATTCCTTCTAACACCTAATGGGATAGCCTTAAAAATCCATAGATTTTAAAAAATATCCATAGAAAGAATGAATCCATTTCACAACAACCGCTTTTTAATGCTTGTCATATGTCTGAAGAACATACTAGCAGAGACTTGCGTCTCTCCTGATGAAGGAGCCCTTTGCACTTGGCTGGGAGAAGAAGAACCCAATCAGAGAGACTTTTTTTCTCTCATGGGTTCTACGGCCCGTCTGTCTGTTCCTTGCTTTCTTGGGGATGCTCCTGAACATAAATCAGCAGTTTGTTGTGTTGAGGCATGAGCCTCCGAGAAGAGGGTTGACTGACCAAGCCGAGAGGGGTGGCCTGGTGGGTGGGAAGCAGACCTCTAAGCCACAGGCTCTCGCTCTGTGTGAGGAGAAAGGAGCTGAGTGTTGCAAGGCTCTCAGCGCTTTCATGTTCATATCTGCTCATAAAATGTCTTCCACCTCTGGGGAAAGTGAACGCTCTGCTCTGAGGATAAACTTCATGGAAAGTATGAGAAGGGAGTTTTCAAAGTGTTCCTTGTTCTAAAAAGGAGCTACAATGTAAACATGAATATAAGAGTAGAAAGTATAAGCGCTGAGGGACTCAGGCCACAGTGCTAATCTGAGAGAGACGTAAATTCATCCTGTCAGAAAGAAGTAGAATTGCAAGGTGCTAAGGAGTCGGGACAAAACAGGAGGTAATTTCATGGATGTGACTTCTCTGAAGGATAAGAAAATGTTCTAAAATATTGGGGCTACGGTTCCATAACTTTATGTGTCTACCATGGAATATTAAAATGTTCACTTTGAGTAAATGGTAACATCAATTTGTTTTTATTTCTACAACACCATTTTTTAAAAGTTACTTTTTCTAAAGTGTATGGAAAACCCAGTGTAGATGAAATGTGCTTCAGAGGAGGAACGAAAGTAGCCAGGCTGCAGCTGTGGGGAGTGGGAGGGGAAAAGCCCTCATTCAGTCAGACAGAAAAACCCGTCCAAGGGTCCATGAAATGGCATTTGAAGAGGAGTAACCATGACGACGAGGCATGTTGCTGTGTGCAGTGTTGGAGGACGCTGAGGGGCTAATTTAAGGCATCTTGCCGCCTTTGCCAAGGGCCTTGGCCTCTGGCTGGTACCGGTGTGAGCTGAGGGTCACTGCACAGTCAGACTGTCCTTCTGCCCTCTGTGTCCCCAGGACCTTGTTCCCTTGCTTGGGTAGACTGTCTCCATCAGCTCCCTACAATTGTATCTGCGCCCTGACATCCCACTGGGATGGCTTCAGCAGAAATCAGTGGCCCTAATTCTCAAGTCTGGACCGCCATGCTCAGTGCATTTATTTCCTGCCTAGCTGGGCCACTCCTTCCCAGATGTCTTCCAGCCCACGTACATTAACATTTGAGCCCATTCCCTCTCTTCCTTCTTTAAACTTTCATCCTGCTCCTTGGGGTCGGTGAGACACAACCCTATGCCCTCCCTGTTCATCCTCTCTCACTAGACTGACCTTCATTCTTATAGTGTCAATCATGGCACATAGACCTAGCAGCACAGGACGGATGTCAGGTTCCATGTGCGTGGCCCACAATGCATTACCCTATAATGGCATTAGATATTAAATGTTAGTGAACCTTGTGTTTTCAAGCTAAGTCTTGCCCCCAGGTACTTCTCATCACCAGCCTTTACCTCCAGTCCGCTGTTGGTTTTGAAACAGGCCCTCAACAAGCTACCCAGACTCACCCTGAAGCACTCACACAGTTCAGGCAGCCTTTGAACTTGCAAACATTCCATCTGGCCTCCTGAGTAGCCAAGATTACACTCTTGTCCCACTAGACCAGTAGGCCCATCAAGGCTTAGAGGAAATGACAGAGATACTGAGCCTTACTGAACCACAAACCCCACTCGAGGGTGAGGGCAAGGGCAAGGCAGGAAACAAAACCAGGTGGGGTGGCACACACCTTCAACCCCAGCACCTAAGAGGCAAAGGCTGGTGGACTCTCTTTGCTTGAGGACAGCCTGGCCTACATGGTGAGACCCTGTCTCAGAAAAGCAACAAGAGACAATAGTGCATGAGCAAAACCACTGGAACTCGCTGTGCACACAGCAGAGGAACAGGGTGAGCCTGCAAAGGGAGGCTGCAGCTGCAGTGTCTCCAAGGGGCACTAATGCTAACATGGTTTGATTTTTTCTCCAGGGGTGTATGGACGATGGAAGATGTAGTGGGTTGGTCAGACCTGCCTGTAGAAAGGGTATTGTGTGCTTACAGTACGGAAAACAGATTTGGGGTAGAGAGAAAGACAAGGGGTCAGGGCCAGGAAGGAGGAATCTGGGGTTATGTGCTCATTTCTGTCTTCTTTGGTATAGTTACTAATAGCCATAAAGCCACCAGAATCAGCCTATAAACCTTGTCTTATATACATGTGCATGAAATATAAACATAGCTCATGTTTATGTAACCATGAAAGAGTCTCCATTCGCCAGAGGCCCCAACGTTGAGCACATAGCCACAAGATTAATGGCAGCATTGTGCAGAGGGGGGAAATGTTTTTGCCAATGTTTAATATAGTTTTTTCCACACTCAGCCCCAAATGCACACAAAGTATGTGCTCTGCCCACTGGCTCTCCCATGTGAGAAGTGCAGACCTACATAAACCACAGTAGAAAACTGTCTTACTCACTGTGAGGGACTTGCAGTCTGAGAGGTTCAGTTCTTGCAGGTTTTTACAGTGGCCTAAATCAAACAAGCAGACGTCACTAAGCAACACACTGCAAGCATGTGGCCTTTCACCCTACATTCAACGCAGCACTTTCCTTAGAAGGTAAATAGAAACCTGGGCAAGAAATGTGGGCTCAGGTGTGGGTTTCTCTGCTTGGGCCAATGGCTTCTTTAAAAACTCATATATACGTGTGCTTATTATATCTGCTTATTTGTGGGGTACAGGAAGAAGATAGAAAGAAAAAACCCACTATTTTGATTTTAAAAAATACTATATACCTGGGGCTTTTAGCTTGAAAGTACTTGAGGAAAATAAATTTGATTGTTTTGTTAGTTTGGGTTTTGATTTTGTGACTTTTTGGTGCATGGTTTTTAATTTTTGTGAATGTGTGCTTTGTGTGGTACACGGATGTGTGTATCCATGCATGTATTTGTGTGCTTCTGTGTGGTACACAGATGTGTGTATCCATGAGTGTGAATGTGTGCTTCTGTGTGGTACACGGATGTGTGTATCCACTGACATACTGACTAAGCCGTCTCCCAGACCCATCTTTAAGCTTCAGTTTTAAGATATTATATCTATTTTTACATGTATACAGAAATTAACAGGACTACACCTTGAGCACCTACATCTCTGCCACCCAGAATATAATCTGCATTTTATACTGGTTTTATTGCATGCTCACTCACCCATCTCTCAACTGGTCCTGCATTCTGCCTTATTTTTTGATGCATTTCAAAGCATGTTGCAAATACTAGCATGCTTCCTCCCCATAATGCATAATGATTGAAATAAACTCTTCGTTGTGACTTTTAAAGTTATATTGACATAGAAATTACACTAAATTACAGAAACGTGGAGGTTGAGAAAAGTCATGTGCCTTAATAGCCCTTGTAATACTGACATCGCATGGCTCGGGGAAGATGGACAGCTAAACAGCACTTAGGGGAGACACATGAATGATGACCATGAGTACTGCCTGACCCAAAGCAGTGGGAAGGCATTCTAGGTGGTCGGGGCCCCATGAAACGGGGAAACTGCAGGTAAGGATGGCCCTGGAGCTCAGTCCAGAATGACTGACATACAGATGACACACAACTGGTCTCATGATCGTGCCTGCCACTAATAACAGACATGTTACTCATTATAAACAGACTCTTGATATTTCTGCCTTTGCTAATAGCAGCCTCTGTCCTGAGTGACAGATACAAACAAGAAACGTTCCCAGAATATCTTTACGAAAGGTTGAACAGTTCCTGAAGCAGGTCTGGGCTAGGACTAGCTCCCCTGGAGAAGAGCCAGCCTGGCACATTCACTACATCACCCTAAGTAAGCAGGGTAGTGCACACCCGCAAGCCCCAGTACCCTGGAGGGGAGAGGAGGACCAAAGGTTCAGGCTCATTCGGGGCTATATAGTGACCCTGTCTCAAAAGGAAAGAAAATGCAGATCTTAGGAATCACCAGTAGAGGCCCAGAAATAACATTAGTTTGTGTGTAGTAAATCTTTAGGATAGAATAGCTACCATATTTATAAAAAAAAAAATTGTCAGGGAAACACAGTTGCAGTACAGTGGGAATCTGATTTCTAGTTAAGGAAACTGGACAGAACAGTGTACAAAACAAAATGTTTGCTTAAACAGAGGCTGATGAACACGGAAAAGAAAAGTAAAACAGGAAAGACAGAACGAAATACTTGGGACGGGAGCAGCACAGAAGCCTTCACCGTCACCTTCTCAGATGGCGCGTCTGAGACCAGACCTGTATGGGTGGATGACGGTGCCATTGACTCTGAACATTTCCTGGTCTAAATTCAACATGGGTGGTTAAATGATCACGAGCACATGACTGCTCCTAGGTATGGCTGGGGAGAAAGGTTACCTTTGATATGAGAGAGAGCACAGACTGAACATGGCCGGCAGAAGAGATTCCTTTAATTTCTTCAACCCACCTGACAAGGAACACAGGTTCGCATGTTGCCAGGCTGAGTCCACACAGTCGAGAGCTTCCCACCGTCCAGGCACTGAGCCCCTTTCATCATAAGCCCCATTTTAAAGACTCTGAACTGAGGAGGGATACAATTGGGCAGAACAAGGGCCTTGATTCAGATCTAGGGCCAAGCATATGTTTACGAACCAAGGTAGGCAAGCGAAGGGGGAAGCAGGTTCTACAACATTGTTCGCCCACTAAACTAGAAGGTTCAGACAAAATGAAATAAGCTGCTGTTTCTGTCATACATTGCTCAGGATGACTCTTAACTGTTTTCCTTCCTTCCTTCCTTCCTTCCTTCCTTCCTTCCTTCCTTTTCCTCCTTTTTGTCCCACCTAGGAACGCTGCACAGCCCAGCAGAAACTTACTCTTCCTGACCTGAGTTTGTCGAAGCTACCCAAACTTGGATTTCAAAGGAAGACTCTCTCGTTCTACCTGCCTGGTGCCTGGGGCCAGCTAGCCGTCAGAATGCGCACGAACACAGTGGCCATCGTGATTCTTCTCTGCTTCTGCAGAGCTGCTGAGTCCCGCAGGACCGGCCCTGGCACTTTGAGAAGCCAGGTCAATCCCAGCCGCAGCGACAGCCGGGCAGGTGGCGGCAGGAGAGGCAGCCCAGTCAAACGCTATGCACCAGGTCTTCCCTGTGATATATACACGTATCTCCATGAGAAATACCTAGACTGCCAAGAAAGAAAGTTGGTTTACGTGTTACCCGACTGGCCTCAAGACTTGCTGCACATGCTGTTAGCGAGAAACAAAATCCGTGTGTTGAAAAACAACGCGTTCTCTAAGTTTAAGAGGCTGAAGAGCCTGGACTTGCAACAGAATGAGATCTCCAAAATTGAGAGCGAGGCATTCTTTGGCTTGAATAAGCTCACCACCCTCTTGCTGCAGCACAACCAGCTCAAGGTGCTGACAGAGGAGGTGTTCATTTACACCCCGCTCCTGAGCTACCTGCGTCTCTATGACAACCCTTGGCAGTGCACCTGCGAGCTAGACACGCTCGTTGCGATGCTGCAGGTCCCACGGAACCGGAATCTGGGCAACTATGCCAAGTGTGAAAGCCCACCAGCACTGAAGAATAAAAAGTTGCTGCAGCTGAAGCCTGATGAGTTGTGCATCGAACAGGAGAGTGAGCAGCCGGACCCCAAGCCCCAAGTATCAGGGAGACCCCCTGTCATCAGGCCCGAGGCCGACTCCACCCTGTGCCACCATTACGTGTTTCCCATACAAACCCTGGACTGCAGGCAGAAAGGTGCGTGCATGGGCCTCTCCCTCTCTGGTTTCTGCAGGCTATTATCTAGTCCCGCCCCCTCCCTACATCCCGTGGTGCCCGGAGAGGTCAGGCAGCACTGTCCAACAACAATCAACTCTGTGAAGTCCTAGTCAAGGCAGCTGGAAACCAGGGAGCGAAGGTGGTAAGGCGCCTGGCTAGCACGTGCTAAACCCTGGGTTCGACCCCCAGAGCCACTAACTGGGCTGAGTGGCACACGCCTGTAATCCCGGCCCTTGAGAAGTAAAGACAAGAGGGTGGTACAAAGTTCAAAATCCTCCTTGACTACCAAGTGAGTTCGAGGATAGCCTGGGCTCCGTGAGACGCGGCTCCAAAACACACACCCCTAAAAAATTCACAAAACAAAGCATAAGCAAAAAAAAAAAAAAAAAAAAAAAACAAAGCATAAGCAAAGGAAAACAAATTCAAGGTCATTCTCAGTTACCTGAGAGGCTGTAGACCAGCCTGGATTTCATGACATCCTGTCTCAAAATTGATCCAAGTCCCAGCACCTATACCAGGTGCTCACGAGTACCCATAACCCTGACTCCAGGGGAGTTCAATGCCTCTGGCACCCATGGGTACCCATCCACATGTGTCATACACACACAGTAAGAAATAAGTAAATAAATATTTACATAAAGCAAACAACAACACCAGCCATGAGAACTGATTGTTCTCAGCGCAGCACAGGCCATGGGGAAGCACCGAGGTGGAGGCCTGCAGAGCGGCTACAGAGGCTTCTGTACTCCAGCCGTTTTAGTCCTAAGATTATCATGAGCCCTGAGAGAACCAGGCATCTTACTTCTTCCCAGGCTATGCAGAGTGAACAGAAGTGAGTCATTTACAGTCCTTAATCTCGGCTGTATGATATCCTCCCAACAATGAGCAAAGTTCTTATTGGGTCTTTTTTCCCATGAAACATCTCTCTTTTTCTCTTGGCAAGCACTGGCTATAAAACATATTTTATTGCTTTCCTTTTCCAACTTATTGTTGCCTAAATATAATCTTCCAAAAATACCCCACAAATTAATCTTCTTTGCTCCAAAACTGCAGTGAACCAATATAAAGTTTCATTACACATAAATTTAGCTCATATAACACTGATCAGAACATTAAAGGACAACGCACGCCCCTCTATCAGTTAGTGACTATGGAACATTCAGAGCCCATATTTTCATTTTGAAGTGGTTAATTTTTATGCAGTAGTAATTCTGTGTGTCTGTGAGAGACAGTGTGATATTTTAATTGGTGACTGTGATGGCTAGCACCCAATCAGAATGTTACCATCCATTACTGTAGACAGGCATCGTTTGCGCTGCAAACATCAATATCCTCTCTGCTGGCTACGGTCTAGCGCAGCACAGCAGTCCCTCTGTCTGTTCACTACCTTCTCTCCACCCCCAACATAATTAAGTACAAAAGCCTTTCACTGTGACTTACACAAACCTAACAATCCCATTCCTCGTTTAGTTTTCATTTTTGGCTTATAAGTTCATTCCTATAGGATAAACCTATCAAACTCTTTCTTTAAAGCCCAGCACTGGGTAATGGGTGAGAATGTCTGAGCTGCCTTTCTTTGCTTTGTAAAGCAGTAACTTACGCAACTCTAACAACAGAGATGCACAGCAGTGGGAAATCGTGGCTAGAATTCAAATATGACAGCCCTAATCTCATCTGATTTCATTGCTTTGTTC
Source organism: Microtus oregoni (assembly GCF_018167655.1). Classification (NCBI taxonomy): domain Eukaryota; kingdom Metazoa; phylum Chordata; class Mammalia; order Rodentia; family Cricetidae; genus Microtus; species Microtus oregoni. The sequence goes on along the minus strand of NW_024543077.1, from coordinate 5,711,254 downwards.
GATAAATGGATAACAAATCTCTAATACAAAAGTAACAAAAGCTCAGTAATGTTCATTTCTAGGCCCCTGCTGGAGTGCATCAAGTGCCCTTGATGAGACTTAAAGCATGCCATCGAGCGGGGAGCTAGTGGTGACATTAGTGAACGAGAGTCACTCCCTCACTGCCTGTGGTGAAAGACATGGTCACTTGGTCCTCACTGCCCTAAAGCAGTGTGGCCATAATCGACATGATCAATGTCACGTCGTAAATGACAAAGCTGGGTATAGAGAAGCTATCCTCAGAAGGTCACGTGGGCAGTAGGAATCCACCATTCAAGCCATAACCACCATGCAATGCCATCTCTTTCCTTCGAGATGGGATGCATTCACTAGACCAAGAATTCACTCATGCCTCCCGATGCTAAAGCCTCCTCCTGAGCTACACAAGAAAACCACATGGTGAATGAAAGCAGGGAGCCTGGGTGTAGCTCCTCCCTGGGAGGAAATTCAGCCTTCCCAACAGCGCAGCAGTGATGCAGATAATCCACGCAGGGTACTAACTCGAGCCAGTTCAACCACATAGACCTCAAAGATCCCTATTTTCTGCCCTAAACATCTGACAGGAAAAAAAATAGCTTTATTCACTGAGTGAGAGAGAGGCACTCTGCCAACAAACTCGGCCCTCCAAAGGGAATGTGTGTGGGATCAGTTGGAAGGCACACTGTGCCACATTGGCGTGACTGGATTTGCCAAGAACACCAACCGCATGCTCTAAACTACTTCTAGCTCTACATTTACCAAAATAATTTGCCAACTTTACTTTGAGGGCTGGGAAGGTTATATAGGTAAATGGCCTCCAGGTGCTTCTGATGTTAGGGCCACAATACTGTCCCCTGATTTCAATAATAATTAAGAAACTTAATTCCTAAAAATAAGCTCATGTATGTCTCTTTAACGACTACCAACTCTTCAAATTAGTTCTGAGGTTGCTGACAACCAAAAGTCTACTACATGGGAAAAATGATGTGGAGGAAATTTCTCAGTTTCCTCTTTATGGTAAGGCTCGGTTGAAAGAGCTCGTAAGAGCGGACTGTAAATACAAGATCCAGTGAGGTGTCTTACCAAGGACGTGGCCCCAGCCACACTCAGAGGAGAGCAGGAGCTTCCCGGTTCAAGTCACATGGCAAGTTCAAAGCCAGACCCTATCTTAAACCTCCTCCCCCGACTCCAGAATATTCTGATCAGCGGTAAATGTGAAAACACGGGTGCCATGTGGTACCCAGTCTAGAAATGAGGACATTGGTGAAGTTTGCTTTGGCATGAGGAAGTGTGTATTCGTCTGTTCTCTATCAAAAGCACACATTTTGCATCAAATTTGTAAATCTCATTCATGTTCAAGGCAAAAGAAGGAGTTGCTTTTCCTCATCACCACTGCCAATGAGATTTCCCTGCTTGTTTCTAGGTCATGGTAGGAAAACTTGCATTTCCTGCTGCTTGGGGATGCTATTTTTATCCAGGAGTTTGCTGACAATTCCAAAGTTGATCCTATAATTCATATTCTTTTTCTAATACCCACAAACCCATTGCTTACACTGGGCTTCAAGGTGTTTTTATTGCCATTTTTTTCCCACTGATCTGTGGCTAACCTGCTTCAGCTTGTCTTACGGGTCCTTCCGTCATGTATCCTCACCTCTGATCCAGAGGCAAGCTCTGGCCAATAGAACTGAGGAAGTCCTGGCTCTGGTGACAAGGACCCAACACGCCCTAGAGGACACTGTTAGCTCTTCCTCCCCACATGTGTGTGTTACAGGTGGGGATTCTAGACAGGTGGACAATAGACATGAGATAGGAGGCTAGCACCGATACACAATGGGGCAATAGGGACAGAGGTTGAAATTGTGACCCTGTAACTATGAGCGAATGATCTAACTTCTCTGTTCACCCATTTCCACATCTTCTCATTTAAGTAATTTTATTAATAGTACCCAGATCAGGAACACAGATAGTGAGTGAGAGTCCAACAAAAGAGTTCCAGGAAGTCAGACTCGATGGGGTGCACTGTGGAATCTAGAATGGGCGTCCACCACCATCCCAGACGGAAACATAGATCAGTCAGAAAGCGCTTGCCACGGAAGCATGGGGTCCTGAGTTCAATCCTCAGCAGCCATGAAAACACTGGGTATGGCTGTACACGCCCAGAATCCTAGCTCCAGGGAATCACTGTCCGGCAGCCCAGGCTAAGCAGTGACCCCAGGTCCTAGTGAGAGACCCTGTCTCCAAACAGAAACTGTGGACACCTCCTAAGGAAGAACAGCTGAGCGTGACTTCTGGCCTTCACAGGCATGAGTGTGTACACCCAGAGATTATGAACACACACAAACACACATGCACACAAAAGCCATGCGATCTGGGCCACTGAGAGGAAAGCCAAAACTAGGTCCAAGTCACCGTGACTGTAAATAGACCTGGGGCTAGGAAATCATAGGTTTAATTAATAGCTCATTGGAACTCTTCACAATTCAACTATTCTGTACCCAAAAGGGCAGTGTGGATAAATGAACAACACTGCCTCTCATAAATGTGTTTTACAGTTTCTGGTTCTAAGAATTTCTGTTTTCTCAAAAAGCCCTTGGGCCACCCTACTCTGCAGACATCAGTCAGTCTGGCCGGTTACTTCTGATTTTCCTCCATGAGAACTAGTCGCTTTCCCTCCATAGGCTACAGCTGCCCTGATTAAAACTAACTCAGGCCTCTTCAGTCTTGCTAAAAGCTGAGAGGAAGGGCAAGGATCCCCGATAATATAATGTAGGTGTGATTAACCATTTTTGACAAGCATGATTTAAATATAGAAACACAAATGTAGAGTTAAGGTGAGCTCTGGTCTCCTATTGCTCCTCCTGGTGGCTGCTGGCTCTTCCTGAGCTTCTTTTCTGGTACTGCCAGAGCAGGAAGCTTTGGGGGTGCTGGAGGGAGCTCCATCATGAGGACTTGGGAGTTATGTGGGCGAGAAGGGAGTCGGGTTGGCAAAGCAAGCATGAATTTCAGCTTCTAAGGAAAGCAGACGTAAGGTACAGTGTCTCCTTTCTCTGTATTAGTTTTTCTTTTTTAGATTTCAGTTTACATATGCTCAGCCAGGAACTGAAAATATTAAGTAGAAAATTCTAGAAATAAACCACTTGTAAGGCTTTAGCAATTTATTAACGCGAACTTGTAATTGCTCCATTTTCCTGTGTGATATTGTGGCTGATCCCTCGTTGTTCCTACTTCACACAGTAAACGTAGCCACAAGCGTGTGTGCGTGGGGTTTGGTGACACAGTCTTTGGCATCCCCTGGGAGCCTTGGGATGTCTCCCCTGAGTGATAGGGGCTGTGGCCATGGTTGGAAAGATCAGGAAGGTCAAGAGTGTGGTGTTTACGAGAGTGGAGCTGAGATCACTTGCTGGCAGAGGACAGTTGAAATGATGGATAGCATGAAGCTCTAACAGGAAGGCAGCTACTGCCAGTGGAGACAGTGATGGCTCCTTAGGACAGAAAGAACAAGGAGGGAACCGCAGGCTCACTGACGGCTCCCCTAGCCCCAACCGAAGGCAAGGAGAGCACTCATGTAGCTTATACCTCCAGATGGCAGTCCACTATTAAGGGAAGCCAACCTGCAGGGAGCCTCTGAAGCAGAGACCATGGAGGAATGCTGCTCACTGGCTTGCTTTCCCTGGCTTGCTCAGTTGGCTTTTTCAGCCACCCAGGACTGCCTGTCCGGAGAGGCACCACCCACAGTTTGTTGGGCCCCTTCCACATCAACCATTAATCAAGAAAATGTTCCACAGACATGGAGGTAGACCAACCTTGTGGAAGCAATTGCCCATTTAAGGCCCGCCTCCCAGATGACTCTAGTTGGTGTAGTGGTGACAAAAACTGGCCAGGACACTCTCTTCTACTTTCTACTTGGTCTTACTCTGTAGCTCTCTGCTGGCCTGACACTCACTGTGGGTCCTATGCGGGCCTCAAATCTGCAGCAATCTTCCTGCCCCCACCTCCCACACGCACTACCAGGCCCAGCCTTTCGAGTGTTTCCTGAAGGGCACTCTGGGCTCCCCAAATGACTCAGCAGCCTTAGCTGTGACCTGTGGGGACTTCCTCTTCTTCATTTTCTACCTCCACAGACAGGGAGTTTCTGGGACCCCTCCCTCACCTCCTGGTGTCTCCTCCTCCCCCCACCCCACCAAGCTGGGGTTCAGCTTCACAAGTTTAATACAAAATAGAAGTCAGAAAACTGTAACCTACACACTCTTCGTCTTTCCAGAGTTGAAGAAGGTTCCGAGCAACATCCCTCCAGACATCGTCAAACTTGACATGTCATACAACAAAATCAGCCAGCTGCGACCCAAGGAGTTTGAAGACGTTCACGAACTAAAGAAGTTAAACCTGAGCAGCAATGGCATTGAATTCATAGATCCTGGTAAGTCCCAGTGCGTGGCTGCCTTCAAGTGGCCGGCAGCTGCACTCTGAGTTTTCTTCTGTGGCAACAGCTATAGTAAACACCATTTAGGGCAAACAAACAAACAAAAAAACTGAGTTCAGAAAATATGAGCTTTAATTAACCATGATACTTCAAATGGGACTTGTTCGGCACTCAGAAGTATGTGCCAAAATATTGCTTTACAAAGCGTGTACTACAGTCAGTCATCCCTGGGTGTCTGGGGTCATTGTTCCAAGACTCTTCTTAGACACCAAAACCCCCTTTGTAAAATGACGTGTACACTCCCATTTATACTTTAATTATTCACTTATTGACAACACTTAGAATAGCAGAAGTGCTAGATAAGCTATATTGTGTAAGGAATAATCTCAAAGTCTAGTGAGTACATGGCATATTCGGAACAGATAGAATTTTTCAGCTATTTTTAATCTGTGGTTGGTTGAATCTGCAAACACAGAATCTGACAGATGCATGTCACTGACTACATAGTACTAACAATATTTACTCCATCAATCCCAGTAACAAAAGCATTATAGAATAGATATGTACGCACAGGGAGTGGAAGGATTCTCACAGTGCAGCCCAGACTGACCTTAACTTCTTATTCTCCTGCCCTGGTTCCTCAGGTGCTCCTACTACAGGTGCTGCACACTTCCTACACAGGTGCACACTATCACACCTGGCTCTTCAGATGCTCCTACTACAGGTGCACACTATCACACCTGGCTCCTCAGGTGTTCCTATTACAGGTACACACTTCCTACACAGGTGCACACTATCACACCTGGCTCCTCAGGTGTTCCTATTACAGGTGCACACTTCCTGCACAGGTACACACTATCACACATGGCTCCTCAGGTGTTCCTATTACAGGTGCAAACTTCCTGCACAGGTGCACACTATCACACCTGGCTCCTCAGGTGTTCCTATTACAGGTGCAAACTTCCTGCACAGGTGCACACTATCACACCTGGCTCCTCAGGTGTTCCTATTACAGGTACACACTTCCTGCACAGGTACACACTATCACACCTGGCTCCTCAGGTGTTCTTATTACAGGTGCACACTTCCTGCACAGGTACACACTATCACACCTGACTCCTCAGGTGCTCCTATGAATACAGTTGTTTCTCTTATGTAAAAAATGAACTAGACCAATTACTTCTGGGTCTGTGTGCACTTGTTCATGCATGTGTGTATTTGTTCATGTGCGGGTATGCATGTGTGTACTTGTCCACGTGTGGGTATGCGTGTGTGTACTTGTCCATGTGTGGGTGTGCGTGTGTGTACTTGTCCACGTGTGGGTGTGCGTGTGCATACTTGTCCACGTGTGGGTGTGCGTGTGCATACTTGTCCACGTGTGGGTGTGCGTGTGCGTACTTGTCCACGTGTGGGTGTGCGTGTGCATACTTGTCCACGTGTGGGTGTGCGTGTGCGTGCTTGTCCACGTGTGGGTGTGCGTGTGCGTGCTTGTCCACGTGTGGGTGTGCGTGTGCGTGCTTGTCCACGTGTGGGTGTGCGTGTGTGTGCTTGTCCACGTGTGGGTGTGCGTGGGTGTGCTTGTCCACGTGTGGGTGTGTGTGGGTGTGCTTGTCCACGTGTGGGTGTGCGTGGGTGTGCTTGTCCACGTGTGGGTGTGCGTGTGTGTGCTTGTCCACGTGTGGGTGTGCGTGTGTGTACTTGTCCACGTGTAGGTGTGCAAGTACTTGTCCACGTGTGGGTATGCGTGTATGTATTTGTCCACGTGTGGGTATGCATGTGTGTACTTGTCCACGTGTGGGTGTGCGTGTGTGTACTTGTCCACGTGTGGGTATGCATGTGTGTACTTGTTCATGTGTGGGTGTGCATGTGTGTACTTGTCCACGTGTGGGTATGTATGTGTGTACTTACTTGTTCATGCGTAGGTATGCATGTGTGCACTTGTTCGTGCATGGGTATGCATGTGTGTGCTTGTTCATCTGTGGGTATGTATGTATGTATTTGCTCATGCGTGGGTATGCATGTGTGTACTTGTTCATGCGTAGGTATGCATGTGTGGACTTGTTTGTGCGTGGGTATGCATGTGTGTGCTTGTTCATCTGTGGGTATGTATGTGTGTACTTGCCCATGCGTAGGTATGCATGTGTGTACAGAGTTCGACAGCATGTTTTAGTTGCTGAACCGAGCTCACCAATCAGCTACATTGTCTGGCCTGGGAGCCCCAGGGATCCTTTTGTCCCCATCCCCCCAACACTGGATTCTAGGTCCACATTACCCTACCCAGTCTTTGACAGGGGTTCTGAGGACCCACTCAGGGCCTTCTGCTCGGCGAGGCATCGGCTCAGCCCCTCCGCTTCTCTCAGTAATAACACAGGCACTAGCAGGAACCCAATTCTAACACAATCAAAGTGAAAACCGAAGACACCCTGGCTCCATGAAAGGATATTTCAGAATTAATAACATTTAAATATCACAAAATTATAACAAATTTTTAAAGGAACAACAATTTGCTACACTTGCCTGCACACATACTGCACTCTGAATTGCAAGATTAAGAGCAATTTTCTCTTCACGGCAAATAAAAAGACATTCCTTTCTTACAGTCATTATAATCATGTTCATATCAGTCACTGGTGTCCAGTCTCTGTAAAGTCAGGCCACAGGTTGAAGGACCCAGGGGTGGAGACCATCTTGTGCCCTATGAGAACCGTAGGTCCATAGAACAAGTCCACTGTGCCAAGGGTTCCTGAGCAAGAGTCTAATTCCTTTCCAACACTGTGTTCAATGCACTAGTAGACAGTTGTCGGGGTGTAGCTTAGTGGTGGAGCACTTGCTGAACAAGTTCAAGACCCAGGCTTCCATTCCCAGCAACACAGAGACACAAATGCACACATGAACACAATGAATGCAGATGACTCTTAGAGCTTTTGTTAAACCTAAACGCCAGTTATTAGACAGCCTTGGTTGAGTGTGAAGGCAGTGAGCAGCTGTGCCCAAACAGTGGTGCAGTCACAACAGAACCATGAAGACCACTCCTTCCCTTCCTCCCCTCTCCCCTCCTTCCCATCCTCAGTTTGTTTACTCAACACAAGGGACGCATTTTCATTAACACTTCTGCATTGAACCGAGTGCCAAGGACTTTGGTTGTTAAGTCCTTTAGAACAAAAGAAAATGGACCTTAGAACTTGAAGACCAAATGAACTACAGCAGCTTTAAAGTAAAAGACCGGCTGCGTTTCGGGACCCTTGGGAGGAAGCGCTGCCCAACGGCTTCCTGTGAGCACATGTACAGAAGACATGGGGACACCAGACTGCAGAAGAGGGGACACCAGACTGTAGAAGACATGGGGACACCAGACTGTAGAAGACATGGGGACACCAGACTGTAGAAGACATGGGGACACCAGACTGTAGAAGACATGGGGACACCAGACTGTAGAAGAGGGGACACCAGACTGTAGAAGAGGGGACACCAGACTGCAGAAGACATGGGGACACCAGACTGCAGAAGACATGGGGACACCAGACTGCAGAAGACATGGGGACACCAGACTGCAGAAGACATGGGGACACCAGACTGCAGAAGAGGGGACACCAGACTGTAGAAGAGGGGACACCAGACTGCAGAAGAGGGGACAGTCCAGTCGAACGCAGGGCGGAGTGGGAAAAGGAAAGAAAACTCCTTACCAGGGGTATCACTTCCTTCAAGAAACAAAACTCGCTCTCCCAGGGGCCCTAGATACATACACTTTAATGCCAACTGTAGTTTTTTTGAAATAGAATGTAGGAATATTTGCCTGCAAATGCTTTGAATCTGGAGTCCTGACTTGTCCCAAGAGAAGGGAGTTTGTGACAGCCTGATGTTAGAATTTTACCAGATGATCCTCAAAATGCACAGGCCTGATCTGTCTCCTCGCCCCCACTCCTCAACCCCTGCTGTGTCCAAAACTAGAAAGTAGCCTGTTTGGGGCTGTGTCTGAGAAAAGATGATATGAAAACAGTTAACAGCACTGGCACAAAGCTTATTTCTAATTCAGAGTAAGGATTCTATATTCTAGGACAGGCATGTTGAGGGAGTACTGTGAAAATGTCCAGGACAGAAACAAGGTCTTTGACGTTAGCAATGACCTGTTTGTTCTGGAACATAGGCTCCATCTTTATGTGCTCATTTCTTTGTTCTTGAGAGTTGTGTTATTTTGTTCTGTGTTATTTTCTTCTAATTACTCAGCATCCAGCTAATCAAATACATATGAATTCCCACCACTTGCCAAACTCAACCAGATGTTTTAAAAACGTTGGCAGAAATTACTTGGCTTGGTGCTATTCAAGAATAGGCTCTCACCGCGAGTGCACTAAACGGGGGAAGATTATTTTCTAGGCGTTTTACAGCTCATCCATCACCTAGGAAGCTGTCATATGTTCCTGTGTTTTCCTGCACTACGGCCTTAAATTTGATACACTTTCCTTATTTATCCAGCACCCCTCTTTCTGCAGCACTCAGTAAGAACAAAAAATGTACACCAGAAAAATGCGTTTTTATTGGGACATTCAGAGCACTGGGCAGAAGTCACATGGTGCCAACACCTCCTGCAAGCCTTCCCCAATGCCCCAGAAAAACAATTTTTAAAGACTAGCTTAAAAGTGACGTTTTCAAGTACAATATCACACGTCGATCTACGCAATCCAGGAAAGGCTTTGTCTGAATAACGGTGTGTTTCATATTATTGCATTTCTTCACATGTTCAATAGAGAGACACACTAAGGAAAAACCTCCCAAGGCAGAAATCTTCTGCACAGAACTAGTGAGGAAGAAGGCACTTTCCTTGCTGAGTACATAATTACACCAGCATGTGATACAAATCCCAACCACACTGACTGCAAAGTCAGAAAGACATTGTTTTTAATCACATAGTTTACCTGGTAGCTCAGCGTCTATGCGAACAATACACACAGGCTTCTCCACAACAAGGTAGTGTGCAGCTAGAAGCAAGGCCCCAGCGAAGTTAGTTCCCCGTCATCATTCTAGCCTTGAGATAAAGAGCGCTTCCTCCCTTGATGGTTCTGTCCAGGTTTCAGGAGTTCCAGACAGTTCACAGACAGGAGAAAACACTTAGATGCACGGGTCCTGGAGAGAAAGCTGTGGCAGGAACACTGAGCCTCTTAGCAAACCCGTGTTTGCCCTTATGGCCCGTAAAGCACGTAAAGCACGTAAGGCACGTAAGGCAAGTCCAGCACAGCGTGTGCGCTTGTGCAGTTAGTTCCCTTGCTCACTGGTTAACGTTCTCTGCTTCTAGCTGCCTTTTTAGGGCTCACACATCTAGAAGAGCTTGACTTATCAAACAACAGCCTACAGAACTTCGACTATGGGGTGCTGGAAGATCTGTATTTTCTGAAACTCCTGTGGCTCAGAGACAACCCTTGGAGATGCGACTACAGTATCCACTACCTGTACTACTGGCTCAAGCACCACTATAACGTCCATTACAGCGGTCTGGAGTGCAAGACGCCCGAAGAGTACAAAGGTTGGTCTGTGGGGAAATACGTTCGGAGCTACTACGAGGAATGCCCCAAAGACAAGCTGCCGGCGTACCCTGAAGCCTTTGACCAGGACACAGAAGACGACGAATGGGAAAAACTCCACCGAGAGCACACAGCCAAGAAGCACCGAGTGAGAATCACCATCGTGGGATAGCTGGGACTAGCGGCACCGAGCTGGGCTGGCATCAGAAACCATGTTTACATTTTCATCGGCTGTGACTGCTTAGACAGGTTATCCAGCTACAGAGGCTCCCTTTGACTACTTCCTAACTGTTATTACGTTGTGTGATCTTAGTAATATGGGGAAATCTGCATCCTGCTTCTCCACCCTCCTGTGGGCAGACTCTAATCACAGGATCCCACCGTGGCCCAGGACGGCTGGTGCAGGCCTGCAACCCCAACCCTCAAGCTGAAGTAGGAGGATCATGATGCCAACCTGGGCTACATAGCCAGAAACAGTGTCAAAAGAACCAAACTATCCCGGCTAATGATACAAGGGACTTGGGTCTTAATATGTCATTAGAATTTCATAGTGTCTTGCATATGTTTTTGATGGCTTTTTGAAATAAAAGTTAAAAAAATTAAGTTTCATTTTTACATGTCTTTCTGTAACTCCTTATACAATCCGAAAAATGATCAAATATGAACAGTAACAATGAATTGTCTCTCCTTCCTCCTGTCAATCTCTGCTGGGTTTTGTTGTTGTTGTTTGTTTGTTTGTTGCTTTTTTTTTTTTTTGGTTTTCCAAGACAGCCTGCCCCAGAACTAGCCCTTGTAGACCAGGCTGTCCTTGAACTCCCAGAGATCCACCGCCTCTGACTACCCAGTGCTGGGATTAAAGGCGCGTGCCACCACCACCCCACTGACCTCTGCTGTTATTGATGCTTAAGGCAACTCAAGCTTTAAGTATTTTGGATTCCTGTATGCTCTAAAGTAAGGTGCTGGCAAACCCTGAATGAAGTACCGTGTCCTGGGGTTCCTCCCACACACAATGTATTTGCATTTCTCTATCAAGACACTGGGTACAAAGCTTAGGAACTGGTCACCTCATTTCTTGTACAAGTGCCCATGCATGAAAGGCAATCTATTATACATAGTACCGAGTACTGTCTAGAGAGTCTCCAGATTCTGAGCACTGTGCTGAACACATCTCAGAATCTCCATGTAACTCACAGGATTCCCCCTGGGGACCATAATGTTACTGACCCTACAAAGAGGAGAAACCCACAGCTCAGGGAGCCAGAGAACCTGGACAAAGCCATACGGCTGGGAGGGGCAGAGCCATGAAAACCTTTTCTACTGCGCAGGGAAACAGTCCTTGCCATTGGCCACCTGCATCAGAATTTCCAGAACCAGCCCCTGCCCCTGCCCCTGCTCCTGCCCTGCCCTGCCTCCTGCTCCCTCCACCCTCACTCCCACCCCTGCCCCAGGAACACCAAAGAGGAGCTGGCGAGAGAGACGTTTGAATCTACGTTAATATGCACAGGAAATCAGAACATAGAAAAGCAGAGGAAGAGCCGGCAGTGCTGCTCAGGGTATCTGTGTGGACTGTGAAAATCCGGACACCGCACTGAATTTACCTGTGGTTTGGATATGGGAAATTCAAACCTCCCCTTTACACACTGGGAGTCATTAAAGACAGGGTTTGCTTTACAGTGCCGTCCAAGAGACACGATGGGTTTATTCATCATTTTCCACAAGCCTCCAGAGAGAGCAGTAAGGATCTGGTGTCAGAGAAGCCAGGTGCTACCTCAGTGAGGGCAGGAGGGTTAGCTCTAGTCACAGAGGATTGAGTAGGAGTCGGAAAAGGGTCCAAACTGTTCCCTGCCTCAAGTTTTTGGAGGCTAGTTGGGGATTTTATTGGTTGACTTTTATACCCATCATCCCCTGGGATGTATTTGGAAATAGGCTCTGGAACACATTATGATTAAGGAATTAGTCTTGCTGTCCCGGAGCTATGAGAGCTGGAGGCTGGTACTGCGCAGAGCCTTAACTGAAGTCGTGTTTCTGAAAGCGTAGGTTTGCTCATCCCAGACAGAGCTTCAAGGAAGCACAGTCAGTCCTCTGCCAGCACGTGCTTCCTGGACGGTGCCTGTAGACTGGCGCCAGTGAAAATATGATAATTCTGAGGTATACATATTTGAGAACACATGCTTATCGCTTCAGCATTTGGATAAAGTTATGTTTTAAAAATCTTTCTTCTAGACTGAAGGTTCTCTAAGTATTTTCAGTTACTTGGGGAAGACAGTTAGCACTGTGTAGTTCCTTTACTTCATTCCCCAACACTTCCATCTGAGCTATTCTTCTGCTCCGACATATGAGTCTGCTTGCCTGAATTCCATACAAGTGCTCCACCGTCTGCCTTTAAAATGTCTTAAGATCCCACCTCACAGTTCATGTTCCTTGGGCTTTTCCTTTCTGCGGGACGCTGCCGGGCCAGGCAGCCAAGTGGCTCAAAAGTTCTGCCAATATTTATCTTCCATCTTAAAATCAGCAAACCAAACCTCTGGCCAGAAATATGTGTAATTCTATACACACCAGTACAAGACAAGAACGGGGAACAGAAACACTTTGTCTTTAATGCACTCAAGCTTACAAGAATAAAAACTGGTTTTACTAAATCATTGGTGACAAATTAAAAATATCCCAACAGTTGAGACAGGTTGCTTCCTTAAAAATAATATAAAGATTTGGTCAGATTATCTACTTAATTATTGCTATGATGAAGATATTCGGCCAAGGATCACTATATTTTAAAAATAAACAGAAAAACTAAAAATCTTAAATTAAGAAAACATGTTTGAACTATTTTGATCCCAAAACAAGCATCGGTTTCATATATTCTAGTCATCATATATGTCATTATTTGATATACTGAACACATAGTCAATACACCCATTGCATAGGAGAGAATTTGGCCCATGGATTTTCATTATTTGAAGATCTCTGGACTCTACGCAATCATAACAATGTAGCTCACTTACACTGCTCAGTGGGCCTGTCCTAAACACCAGGAAGCCTTCACATGGAAGTAAGGTTCAAAAATCAGGAGAGAATATAGCTATGTCCACGTTTAAAAAGAAGACATATGAATAAAGGAAAGGACAGTCACACCCTGGGATAGAGCATTACACGACACACTGGAAAATGAACCATCATCTGAAACACACAAAGTACTAAAAGTCAACAATAAGGAAATGGGCCCCAAACGTTGACAGAGCTAGTGGGGGGGGGAGGGGGTACCTGCCTGCTATTCCAGTACTCAAGAGGCAGAGGCAAGAGATCACCAGGTCAAGGCCAGCCAGGGCTGTGCAGCAAGATCCAGTCTCCAAAAGTCAAAACATGAACAAATCTTAATGGATGAGAGTGTGAGCACACGAAAGGAGCCTAAGACACCAAGGAAATGTGAGAACAGCAGTGGGGTGCCAATGCATGCCTGCGAGAAGGACCAAAGTGGGGTGCCATTGCACACCTACAAGAAGGACCAAAGTGGGGTGTCATTGCACACCTACAAGAAGGACCAAAGTGGGGTGTCATTGCACACCTACAAGAAGGACCAAAGTGGGGTGTCATTGCATACCTGCGAGAAGGACCAAAGTGGGGTGCCATTGCACACCTACAAGAAGGACCAAAGTGAGGTGTCATTGCACACCTAAAGAAGAACCAAAGTAGGGTGCCATTGCACACCTACAAGAAGGACCAAAGTGGGGTGCCATTGCACACCTGCGAGAAGAACCAAAGTGGGGTGTCATTGCACACCTACAAGAAGGACCAAAGTGGGGTGCTATTGTACACCTGCGAGAAGGACCAAAGTGGGGTGCCATTGCACACCTACAAGAAGGACCAAAGTGGGGTGCTATTGTACACCTGCGAGAAGGACCAAAGTGGGGTGTCATTGCACACCTACAAAAAGGACCAAAGTGGGGTGCCATTGCACACCTACAAGAAAGACCAAAGTGGGGTGTCATTGCACACCTACAAGAAGGACCAAAGTGGGGTGTCATTGCATACCTGCGAGAAGGACCAAAGTGGGGTACCATTGCACACCTGCGAGAAGAACCAAAGTGGGGTGTCATTGCACACCTACAAGAAGGACCAAAGTGGGGTGCCATTGCACACCTACAAGAAGGACCAAAGTGGGGTGCCATTGCATACCTGCAAGAAGACCAAAGTGGGGTGCCATTGCACACCTACGAGAAGGACCAAAGTGGGGTGCCATTGCACACCTACGAGAAGGACCAAAGTGGGGTGTCATTGCACACCTACAAGAAGAACCAAAGTGGGGTGCCATTGCATACCTGCGAGAAGAACCAAAGTGGGGTGCCATTGCATACCCACAAGGAGGACCAAAGTGGGGTGCCATTGCACACCTACGAGAAGGACCAAAGTGGGGTGTCATTGCATACCTGCGAGAAGGACCAAAGTGGGGTACCATTGCACACCTGCGAGAAGAACCAAAGTGGGGTGTCATTGCACACCTACAAGAAGGACCAAAGTGGGGTGCCATTGCACACCTACAAGAAGGACCAAAGTGGGGTGCCATTGCATACCTGCGAGAAGACCAAAGTGGGGTGCCATTGCACACCTACGAGAAGGACCAAAGTGGGGTGTCATTGCATACCTACAAGGAGGACCAAAGTGGGGTGCTATTGTACACCTGCGAGAAGGACCAAAGTGGGGTGTCATTGCACACCTACAAGAAGGACCAAAGTGAAGTATCATTGCACACCTACAAGAAGGACCAAAGTGGGGTGTCATTACACACCTACAAGAAGGACCAAAGTGGGGTGTCATTGCACACCTACAAGAAGGACCAAAGTGGGGTGTCATTGCACACCTACAAGAAGGACCAAAGTGGGGTGCCACTGCACACCTGCGAGGAGGGTCAAAGTGGGGTGCCACTGCACACCTGCGAGAAAGACCACAGGCCAGGACAGTGATGGCACCGAGTGTGAATAACAGAGACTCTTGTTCACTATCAGGAATGCAGAGAGCTGCCATCCTGGAAAACTGTTTAGTGGATTCTTTCTGCATTAAATATACTCCTGCTATATAAATACCAATTATCCTTCTTAACACCTAACCAAAAGAGCTGAAAACATTTAGTTTAGCTCAATATTTCTCAACGGCCGGTTTATGAAGGTCTGATTTCCAGCCTGTGGCACCACCAGGGGTCGACAGAACCTCCAGACTAAAACCCAGACACCATGAGGGAAAAATAAACATGTTCTTTTTATTCTCCTCATGAATTCTGTCTTGGCAGCAGAAAACTACCATGACTGATGTCTACAACAACAGTAAGCACTTCATGTATGTCTATACAGACGTAACATGGTATGAAGCTTGAAGACATTATGCTAAATGAGTCGTCACCAAACTGCAACTAACCTGTTATTCCTCTCACACTGAGTCCTGAGTCAGCACAACCACAGAGACAGAAAGCAGTAGTCAGAGGAGCTCGGGAAGGGAAGAAGTGGGGGTCGGGGATTTAATGGGTGATAAGATCCAGCTTTCTGTGACAGAATAGTTCTAGAGACAGATGGCCGTCTGCACAATGTGAGGACACTGAATTCCACAGACTGACACATATGGGGTTAAAATGGCGATTTATACGCTATGGGAAACTTTAAGAAGAGAAAAAAAAAGAGGCAGAAATTGGTTGTTTGACACAATTGACAAAATCAACAACATATAAACTAGTCTGACCAAAAAAAACACAAACAAGAAACTAAGATTACTAAAAATGAGAAACAGAACTTGTTACTGCCAACTTTACAGAAATAAAAAGTATTATGGATAATACTAACAGTTATACCCCAGCTACAGGAAGTGCTATCAACAGTTATACCCCAACAAGAGGAAGTACTATCAACAGCTATACCCAACTACAGGAAGTGCTATCAACAGTTATACCCAACTACAGGAAGTGCTATCAACAGTTATACCCCAACAAGAGGAAGTACTATCAACAGCTATACCCAACTACAGGAAGTGCTATCAACAGTTATACCCCAACAAGAGGAAGTACTATCAACAGCTATACCCAACTACAGGAAGTGCTATCAACAGTTATTTCCCAACTACAGGAAGTGCTATCAACAGTTATTTCCCAACTACAGGAAGTGCTATCAACAGTTATACCCCAACAAGAGGAAGTACTATCAACAGCTATACCCAACTACAGGAAGTGCTATCAACAGTTATACCCCAACAAGAGGAAGTACTATCAACAGCTATACCCAACTACAGGAAGTGCTATCAACAGTTATTTCCCAACAAGAGGAAGTGCTATCAACAGTTATACCCAACTACAGGAAGTGCTATCAACAGTTATTTCCCAACTACAGGAAGTGCTATCAACAGTTATACCCAACTACAGGAAGTGCTATCAACAGTTATTTCCCAACTACAGGAAGTGCTATCAACAGTTATTTCCCAACTACAGGAAGTGCTATCAACAGTTATTTCCCAACTACAGGAAGTGCTATCAACAGTTATTTCCCAACAAGAGGAAGTGCTATCAACAGCTATACCCAACTACAGGAAGTGCTATCAACAGTTATTTCCCAACTACAGGAAGTGCTATCAACAGTTATACCCAAGTACAGGAAGTGCTATCAACAGTTATTTCCCAGCTACAGGAAGTGCTATCAAGTTATTTCCCAACTACAGGAAGTGCTATCAACAGTTATTTCCCAGCTACAGGAAGTGCTATCAACAGTTATACCCAAGTACAGGAAGTGCTATCAACAGCTGTACCCCAGCTACAGGAACTGCTATCAACAGCTATACCCAACTACAGGAAGTGCTATCAACAGTTATTTCCCAGCTACAGGAAGTGCTATCAACAGCTATACCCAACTACAGGAAGTGCTATCAGCAGCTGTACCCCAGCTACAGGAAGTGTTATCCACAGTTATTTCCCAACTACAAGAAGTGCTATCAATAGCTGTACCCCGACTACAGAATTTTCAGGCATTCAACTATCAAAACTGACTCAGGAAATAAAATCTAACTAAACAAATAAAATCTGTAGTAAACAAAGACTAAACTGAAATAAACAATGGGTGCCTCTGACAGAGACGAGCCCAGAACAGATTCTATCAGACATTTAAAGGATCAGTCACGTGGGACAGAAGGGACAACCGGAGCAGCAAGCCAACCAATCCCTTGAGCACGCTGACTCTGAACCCAGAGTCAGTGAGAGAAACACACCTTGAATGAGACCCGGACCAGGAAAGAAACGTCTTTACCCTGAACCCAGGACTAAAGACACTGTGCCCTGACTCTGAAACTAGAGTCAAAGGAACAGACTTTGTCCCCAGAACCAGGGCCACTGAAAGAAATGTGCCCTGGTCCTAAGATTAGGGCCAAAAAGCTAAAAAGGACTAGTGAAAGAAACAGTTTGGCCATAAAGTTAGAGGGGAGGGGGAGGGGGAGGGGGAGGGGGAGGGGAGAGGGAGAGAGGAGAGAGGAGAGAGAGGAAGGAGAGAGGAGAGAGAGCGGGAGGGAGGGAGGGAGGGAGGGAGGGAGGGATTGCCCTGAAGTCCTTCTTTAATGCCAGTATATCCAACAAGGACACCAAATAGATATCACAAGAAAGATAACAAGAGACTAATATTCCTTTTTAAAAAAACATGCAAACACCCTTAAGAAAATGCTAGGCAACAAAATACAGAGGTATATTAAAAGGACAGGACGTGACGTATGAAAAAGATTGGTCATAGAGAAGCAGCTGTGGGGAGGGCATGAGCACAGACACAGACTAACCAGGAAGTAGGAAGGGATCATCGGGCATGAGATGACGGGGTAAATATGATCAAAATATATAACGCTTGCATGAAGTGCTATCATGTGTAATTGGCATGTGGTAATAAAAACAGTAAGAATTAAAATCTATAGCGGCGACATCCTATCTTTGTTGTAACCAGTCTACCTTATTTCTCCACTATTATCTTTAGTAAATGCCTTGATTTATGACTCTCTTTGGCTCGATGACTATAAAAAGTTCAGGTAACAATTGCAGGGAACATGTTATTCGGGGCAGCTCACACCTGTGCTCCTGGGCCACAGTCGTTCTGATTTGATCAAAAATAAGCCAGCTTTTATTCCTTCGGCATGTAAAAGAACAGAAATGCAGAGAAGGTTCAATACACAAACACCACTTGGTGCGATCTGTGCCATATTAACAGAGAGGGAGGTGGGAAGCCAGTGATGAATGTAAGACATCTGATAAAGACCCGGCACACTTACGAGGAAGGAAACTGTACTGCAGGATATCAGAGAACTCCCTCAATCTGATCCAGAACACTGGGGGCGGGCACACCAGCAGATAATGTCTTACTTGTTAGGAAAATCTGAAACTTTTCTCTGAGAACCAGGAACAAAACAGAACTGTGAGCCTCTAGAGTTCCATTCTCCTCAGAAAGTCAGTCCAGTGTCCACTACTGCTGCCGTCAAAACCATAAGTCAAACTGGAACTTTAAATATTACTGTCTGAGCTCGCTTTCTTTATTCAAGAATTACAGATTTAGTAAAGAGTATATTTTTGATGTGTATTTCTTTCTTTGTGGGGAGGATTTCTCTTTGAAGCTCTGGCTGTCCTAGAACTATCTCAGTAGACCAGGCTGGCCTTGAACTCACAGAGGTCCGCCCCTGCCTCTGCCTCCCAGTGTTAAAGGCTTGCGCCACCACCACCAAGGTCAATGTGTATTTCTTATGTATGCATGTGCCGGAGATGGCAAAGCATAGCCCCCTCCATGTGTGGTTTCTGAGATGCAGAAAGTAACTCCCTCCAGGCAACCCAGGGCAGTTAAAGGAGCGTGTTACTTGAGGGCGAGGGAGAAAACACCTATGTGCCCCGAGGATCACTTCCATGGCATCTGCATACGCACTTGACAATGTTACAGATGATTCTGGTCATAGCAATTCTACTAGTGCACTTGTTCTTTGTGTTCTTTTTCTCCTTCCACACCAGTGGCTTCTGAAAACATGGATGTGCTGTATGATAGTATGAGTCCTCCTGACCTGACAGAGCGGGCAGGTATCGAAGCTGTAAACAGGTTATGAGAAAAAAACCTGACTGATGAAAGAATTGGGGAAACACAGAAATTGTTCTTTGCCTGATTATAAAACTTGGCAAAAGAATTATACTGAAACAGAAAGGAACTTGGCTATGATGAATGAAGTTTCTGAGAACTAGGACTTTTAGGGTTGACTGCCTATGTCCTTATAAATCAAAAATGGAATTCTGAGGAACAACAATGGGAAGGAGACGGCAATGGAGTGAAACTGTAACTGCGGGCAGTTAGCCTCTGAGGTGAAAGCCTCAGAAGTTGTTTATGATTAACTCAGCCAAGAGTTAAGAATATAGTGGTTGGTATGGGGCTTGGGAGCTAGGAAAATATCACGATGAATGATGTTTTGATTTCAAAGACTCCTTGTACTTCCTGTGAACTGCTCTGCCCGTGTGATGATTAACTTGTAGCAACAATAAAGAATCGTTTTCCTGGTGTAAAATTCACAATAAAAGACTGAAGCTCGGGGCAGAAGAGAACCTGCCCTGCAGCTGATAGCCTGTCAGCGTGCATCAGAATTCTGTTCGTGCGCTCACTTCGCCTTCCAGACATCCCAGATTTGAGACCCGCTTCTCTGCTGAGGCTGGTCCCTGACATGTATGTATACATATGTATACATAGATGTATGCGGAGGGATATAAAGAAACAGAAACAGAGTCAAAGAGAGTAAGGCTTATAATTACTTTATCTACCTTTAAGTCTGCAAAAGTCAGCCACTATGGAAATCAATATGGAGGTTTCTCAGAAAACTGGGAATCAGTCTACCTCAAGACCCAGCTATACCAATCGGGCATATATCCAAAAACTGCCCAACACACCACAAGGACACTGGCTCAAATATGTTCCTAGCAGCTTTATTTGTAATATCCAGAATCTGGAAACAACCTAGATGCCCCTCACCTGAACAGTGGATAAAGAAACTGTGGTCCATCTACATAATGGAGTACTGATCAGCTGTAAAAATCAATGGCATTATGAAATTTGCAGGCAAATGGATGGAACTAGAAAAAAATCATCCTGAGTGAGGTAACCTGGGCCCAGAAAGACAAACACAGCATGTACTCACTTATTAGGGAATATTAGCTGTAAAGTAAAGGATAACTATGCTACCATCCACAGACCCAGCAAGGGTAAGTAGCAAGGAGGGTCCATGGGGAAAATACATGGATCTCCCTGGGAGGGAAAAACAGGAGAGATCTCCAGGGTGGACTGGCGAGGGTGGGCATGGGAACTCGGGGGATAGGGCTGGGATGTGACGAGGGAGATCACTGAAAGAGAAGGCCGGAAAGGGGGACTTTTATGTTACTCTATGCATATGTCCTTAAAATTGCGGCTGTCTCAAAATAAGAATTAAGGTATATGTATACTATTTTTCTCACTGAAATCTTCATATAAATCTCTGTTCTCTACAGGGTATAAATGTGTATGTGTGTCACTCTGTAACTTGATCTTCCTTCTTATACTGTTATACTTTTCAAAATAAGATGTTAAATGTGTATATGGAATTTTCCCATTGTCTGGAATCAGTTGGCTAAATACTTTTAATATCCATTGTTTCCTCTGGGAATACATATGGTGAGTAAAAAAGAGAATCTCAGAGAACACATGGGTCAAAGACAAACAGCACAGCGGAAGCACAAAGTGGACTTGGAAAACTGGAAATAACCTTAATACTCTCAACAAGAAAGCAAGTGAGTAAAGTATGGCTTGTCTACCACACAAAGATTATTTTACAGTCAGTGAAAAGAATTTAGTAAATCTATGTTCAGTGACACAGAAAAATTCCCAAGACAAAGGAAAATGCAAACAGCATGATCTTCTTTATGCTGCAAAATAAACCTGTCCTTAAAACCTTTGGGGCTAACAGTGAGAAAATGGGAGCCAGAGGAATGCAATGTCAACCTGCTGGTTTATAAATCTTCCATATGTCAATGTCATCTTAGAAAGATGAGAGAGTGGGGGCCTTTAAATAAGTGAGCGAGCAGCTGGAGGAGGTGAAGGGTGCAGCTAATGCCTGGTGTCAGACTTCATTAAATGAGAATATATTCTTATGGATTCCAGGCAAAAGAAAAGAGCAACAGGAAGATGCACAGAGGACCACTTCCCAGAGCACGCAATCCAGCACCACCCAAGTCTCCCCTTAGCATTTTTCTCACTTTACTGGACACGTCGGAGCAGGCGGCCCCGGGAGAGACACTTACTGACAGCCTTCAGGGTTTTTGTTCGGAAGTGACACCCTCGGAAGTTCAGGCACAGCACGGTTAGACGCCACTTTTGCAAAGTAGTCACCACACACTTATCGGCGATGTTTTTCGATGTGGAAAAATCAATCTAGAAAGGATAAATAAAAAGCATTAAGAGATAAAATCTATTTCAAACAAAACTTCTAAAGCACCAAATACTAGAAGCTCTCCATGGCATCGTTTCCAAACAGCCAAAGAGACTAAAGGCTGGAGTTCTCCAATACACTGATCTCACAAAATAAGGACTAAACTTGCAAACGTACTTCCAAAAGGGCTGGGTTTGACCAGAGGAAACTCTGAACACGTGTTTTCAAGCTGGGGGTCGAGCCCTCTGTCATTGGACCATATACCCATGTCCATGCAGCTCAGTGCCTCTGTGAGGTAAAACAGTGAGACTTCATACCTCAAGAAGCTGGGAGAGCTCAGAAAATTTATAGCAGCAAGTATTCTTTAATTCCATATACTTCTGTGATTGTCCATCAATCCAGTATTTGCCCTGACCCGTGAGAACTTGCAATCACATGCATATATAAAAGAATGAGGAGCAGAGATTTAAGAGCAAAAGGTGACGACCTTATGTCTTCAATGAGACTGGAGGAATAACCGGAGAAACTGCATGCGGCAGAACACTGGACAGGGCAGAAGAACATTCTACAGCAAACTAGCACCTAAACCATCACAGCCCAACTGTGCTACTCTCTAACTCAGTTCAGGGACAAAATTCCTTACCTAGGAATTTCAGGATAAACTGTTTTCATGAACATTACTTGATACCGTTCTTTTGATGAGAGATGTTTCTCAGAACTCGGGATTCCACTTTAAAACCTGGAGAGCGGGGTCCTGTGCCACAGTTAGGGGCAGGTGGCAGGTGAGCGGTTTGCTCACTAATGTTTAGTAGTAAGGTGCACACCTGTGGTCAACCACATTATGGTTTGAGTTCTAACCCAGGTGCTTACTAACTCATTTTTCTCCCCTGGACTCGGTGGCCAGGCCCTAGGTACGAAATCTGTTCAACTCTCTTACAGAAGCTGAAGAGCGAGCCAGGTGCAAGCAGCTGTACACAGGAGTCAGCTCCGTGCCCACGCACCCCACCAGGCCACCACCCAGTCCCGATGATTATGTGACAGCTGTTTGGGAAAACTCAAAGAGAAAAGCGAATACAAATGCTCTGGAGGATTAAAAAAGTAGCACAGACAATATTAAAGAGTGACCCTGCATTAGCCTGGCAGGAACTGGAAAAGGCCGGCACTTTCGCCCAGAGTCCAGCGTGTTCTTGGGTTCTCCCTCCTCTGCATTCTCCGTCAGTGTTCAAGCGTGGCACAGGAGTCTGTATAAACGCCTGTTCCCAACAGTTCTGCATGCCCAAGGAAAGGCCTTCTCTGTGTCAGAACTAGCCTTACAGTTAGGAGGTGGCCATTACAGCCCATATGCTCTAAAAGTGCCCCCTGCCCCAGCGATGGAGAGATGGTTTAGCAGTTAACAGCACTTGCTGCTACCCCTGCCTCAGCGATGAAGAGATGGTTTAACAGTTAAGAGTACTTGCTGCTCGTCCAGAGGAGCTGGGTTCATTCCCAGGACCCACACAGTGGCTCACAACCTTCTGTAACTCCAATCACAAAGGATATAATGCCTTCTTCCTGCAGGCAAAAATACCCATACACATAAAATAACTATAAAACTAATAATAAAGAAAAAATTTTCTTTTTTTTTTTCCAGACCGGGGATGGGGTGGGTGTTATGTAGCTCTGGCTGTCCTGGAACTCACAGAGATTTACCAACCTGCCTCCTGAGTGCTGGCGTCAAAGATATGCACCGTCATGTCGAGCTCAAATTTTTCCTTCTTAAAAGTTTTCTTCCTCACAGTCAAGAGCTCAACATAGAGTCTGTGCTCATCGGCAGAAACAAGAACACAAATAAAGAAACAAAAATGAGAGGCACCTTATCCAACAAAATGGGGCTTTGCTTCAATCTGAAAATAATGTCCGACGTACATGTCCTGCCACTTAAATTTTAAAGCACAGATGCATCTCTTAAGATACTGTTATTGTCTATTTTTACCTCTTCCTCCAGGTTTGTGCTGACAAACGCCACAACAAACCAAAAACACAAACAAGAAGCATTTATGGCTGGTGGTCACAGAGAAGGGAGAGGAGCATGAATAACGCAGTATTTCCACGGGGCTTTCCAGGAGCCCGTTCCCGTCTGCCTCTGAGGAAAACCACGCCTTCCGGCACGTCTACTTACAGCACTCCACAGGAAGCCCCTGTGTGTCAGTGCCATCCAGGAACGGTTCACCTGACCGCACGTGATCGTCTCTCTAAAGCTGAGGTACGAGAAAATCTAAACGTAGAGAAAAGAGACATCGTTTTGAGTGATCTATGAATTTTGGTGTAGATCTTCCACTGTGTGTGTTAGTAATGACATCATCGTCCATATACCGGAAAAGTGGACATTTAAGGGCTAGAGTTGTATCCCAAGGGAGGAATTTTATCTCAAGTCCAAGAATTCACCAGTGATGTAATGTCATCCCTTTCTGAAGATGTGCTGTGTGCCACATGTCTTTTGTTCTTTGTTCTTTCTTTCTTCTGGTTTGATCTGAGACAGTATCTCACTGTGCAGCTCTGCTTAGCCACGGGCTCTGCTCGTACAATGGACTGAACAGAGCCCTGTATGGAACTCTATAACACAGTCTTCATCTTAGTTCACAGTATTCTGACTGTGGAACTGCAAAGTATGTATAAGGAGTTGGAAATACGGTCAAGTGTTTCTTCAAATTGATACCTGTAAGGAAATAATGAGAAGATGGATCTATTCGCTAAGATGCACTGGGTTTTCCTAAAGCTGTGGTATCTTGGGAAAACTCAATAAACCCATCTGGTTTCTATCTCTGGAAAAACAGTAGACTGGAAAAAAATACTCTTTGTACAAAACATCAATGTATACTAAAGCAAATTTTAAACACAACTTGATTTTTTTTTTAAGTAGAGTCTTGAGGCCCCGAATCTGCATAACCCCAGACTGACAGCTATCTGGAGAGGCAGTAGGGAAGGAGACCCCCTTTCATAACAGACGAGTTCCGTGAGTCTACACAGGCACGGGAGAGGCTTACCAAGCTTACAACGGACGTGCACACACTAGGCACTATAGTGCCATTGCAATAAAAGAAGTAAAATTGAAGCCACTCAACGAATTGGTGAGCAAGAATCAACTACCATGTCTATTAGAACCAGGTATGGATACATCTGAAATTTATGACCTCTGCCGCTGGACTTGATACGTTAGCATGTGACGGTGGTCCCAACTGAAGATAGCCCTGAGGTATCTTTCAGAAAGAAATCATGTTTTCCCAGCCTTATACGACCGCCACACATTAAACCCAAAGGAGATGAAAAGCTAACCAAAAACTGTCGAATGTGAGGAGGAAAAAAACCAACAAAGGTGAACAGAAAGGTGGTAAATACAGGGAGGATGACATTCTTGAGAAGGATATTACAAAAAAAAAGACTTAACAGGAGCTGGAGGGGCGCATCAGTGGCCGAGAGCCCTGGCTGCTCTTCCAGTTCAGTTCAGTTCCCAGCACCCACATCAGGCAGCTCACAGTTGTAACTGCAGCTCATGGAGGGTCCACACTCTGGCCTCTGTGAGCATGACCATATGTTTACACACACACACACACACACACACACACACACTAAATAAACCTTAAAAAATAAAATTCATGTGAGTTAAAAACATAACTACTGAAAATAAAAATTCAATAGGTGAGTTAAAACAGTGGAAAATAAGAATATGTGTCTGACAAAATTAGAATAAAACACAAACAGATTAGAAAATAAAAAATAAAGGAGGCTAGAAGATACATTATATAGCATGAAAAAGTCTAACATACATCTTTATAGAATTCCAGGAGCAAATGGAAAAAAGTAAACTCCAAAAATAAGCACAGAGTAAAATGTTCTAGGAAGAAAGCCTGACAGTGTAATGGAACTACAAACAGCCGAAAGCAACAGCAACAACAACATGCAATGTCACCAGGGATACAGGGAAGTCATGACTGCAGGACCCTGAGACAGCTGGCTGGTCACATCACATCCCGTCGGAAGCAGTGGAGGTGGTCAACTAGCTTTCTCCTCTTCATACAGGACCAAGCAGAGGGACGAGCACCCACCCCCCACTTTGATGGGGCCTCCTTGCCCCTACTGACCTCAACATAATCCCTCACTTCAGCAGCTGAACAAACCCTCCCTGGCCTGCATGAAGACACATGTCTTTGAAGGGATCCCAGATCCTGGGCATTAGTACTGATTGTTGTAGAGTTCCACAAAACAGGGACCAAGTCAATGTCATCAATCATCAATGTCAGGGGCCACCAGCAGGTTGGTTTCATCCAACAGTGACTGTTACACATTCTAAAGCAAAGTTTCAGTTGGCCCCACTTAGAGCCTCCAACAGAGAATATCTGAAAAATACTGGAATCTAACAGGGGCTGGGGGTGAGACACAAACAGATAGCCATGAGCAAAGAATCTAGCAAGTATACCGCTAAACACACTAGCCTGCAAACAGACAGACGCTTAATATTAATTACAAACTATTTGGCCTATTGCTCAGGCTTATTGCTCACTAGCTCCTATTTTTAAATTAACCCATTTCTATTATTCTATGTATTGTCAAGGGGCTCGTGGCAACAGCAACAACACAGCCATATCTAAATGGATCTTACCCACCATGCAGATGGCCAAGTCTTGCATAACTGATTTGGACAGCCACCGAAAACCTATACTTTGCCTTGTTGTTTACACAGTAAAGAAGCTATTCCAATAGAATTGCTTAATGCCTTTCCCAATGTGTGTGCCTTTGACCCTTTTCCCGGTGTGAAAGGAGTCACTCGTTTATTCATTAGCTCATCTCACCTCTTAGTGCCTAGTTCACAGTGGCATATCTCGTTAATTCCATATGAAGTTGCCCAAAGATATTTGAAAGGGGGGGGAGCTCCATATTTCAGTGTGGAATAAGCATTTCAGACCTACACTTTACCACTTTCTCGTAAGGAATGGGGCTACCATTACATAACATATAAGGAATTTTCAGATGTTCATACGCAATAACCCTCAGAAACACTAGAAATTAATTCCACATGCGACACTGGCTGTTGCCAAGTTAGCTCCCGGGAAGTGTCATGGGGGTGAGGCTCTAGACTTTCCAACTCATTCCACAGATAAGCGCCAGCTGGGTTATTATTTTATGTGAACCAGAAAAGTGACCAGGAAGGCACAGAGAGAAAGAGGCGTTTCCAGAAAACTGTACACCCCTGAATTCAGTCTGTGAGGCAGGAGGCTATCGACCCTGTTGGCATCTCAAAGCCCACTCTGTTCCTGAGGAGTAGGTGGGGGTGCGGCTCTCAGGCGAGAGAAGCCAGCGCCCGGGGAGACAGAAGGGGACCAGGCGCTGCGTGGGCCAAGGGGAGGCTATAGAGGCAACGGCGAGAGGCAGCGGCGAGAGGCAGGGGAAGGTCTGAGACCGTCTGAGCCTGCGGTCCTCTCCTCCCCGCCGAGACTTACGTGGAGAGGAGTGGGGCTCCCAGAAGACAACTTCAGGATGGACAGTGTGTAGGATGCAGGCAGCACGCGGAAGCACCGGAAGTACAAGGAAGCACCGGAAGTACACCGGACAACTGACCTCAAGTGGCACAAGCAGGGTCAGAGGTCAGCTTTCTGTGGAGAGAGCCCTCTGAGTCGGGAGCTCTGAGTACTCCTGACATAGGAAAGAATGGGTGGTGCTCCTGAGGACTAATTCTCTTCTCCCACACTCTGGACTAGCTTGGTATGGGGTAACCGCGCGTGAGTTCCACACGGGACCAGCAAGAAGAGCTGGGGAGGGCTGAGCAGAGCCCCCATGCGCTGACACTGCAGAAGGACGGCAGGACAGATGCCCCCCCCCCCCCCCGCCGTGCCAGAGCCCCTCCCCAATGTGAGTAGCACAGCCTGGGAGAAGTATTGCTAGTGAGAGACAAACAAATCCCGACACAACTGGCGTTGTGGATGGTAAAACACACAGCGTAAATCTTCAAAATCAGGCGTAATTCATCTCGGAATGAAAGGACTTCTGTTGGGCACCGGCAAACAACGATAGCAATGTCTCCTTGGTGCAGCGCTGTCTGCCATAGTTTGCTTTCCCTTGCTGTCGCACCATGACCAAAGGTCCTTTAGGGGAGTTTAATCATGTCATAGACCATTGCTGAGGGAAGCCACGGCAGAGACCATGGGGGGCGGGGGGGTACCGCTAACTGACTTGCACCCCATAGTTTGCTCAGTCCGCTTTCTTGCAGCCCGCACACTTGCCTACAGACAGTCCCTCCATAAACACTCCTTCTTCTCAGATGAATTTAGCTTGTGCCCAGCGACAAACCAACCAGCGTGGTGTGCGCCAACAAGTGTGCACCCGGCAAGTCGTTCTACAAGAGCCAACATTCAGGTTACTCACAAACTGGATCCAGTCACTGACTGAGGAGGTGGCCTATGAATGGAATTAGTTGTCAGAAGGAACTTGTATAAAATAGAGGCTCTTTGCTGTCAGCAAAAAACTTAAAGGGAAACTGTTATGACCAGATCTGCAAAGTCCCCCCAAAACCAACAAGGACACCGAGTCCTGTACGTAAAAGCAAAGAGTCTTTATTTTATACAAGTTTTCAAACTTGGTCTCTCTGTTTGTCCAGTGTATTGGGGTGATCAGAGAGCCCCGAGCTCAGTTAGGGTTGGGTTTTTTATAGTAGCAAAGCTGGGGGTGAGGGATTTCTAAGATTCAGGACCTCTGATTGGCTGACATTTGTCTAGGGGTGTTCTTATGGATGTGTGCTGGCAGTGATCCTACCTACAACCGCTGGAACAGTAGGAATTTAGGATCTTGGGGAATTTAGGATCTTGGGTGGTGCTTGGGTAATTTCAGTCTATGGTCCTTCCTGCAACCAGGTATTGCTTCAGGGTAAACTACTGAGACTCCAGGCCTCCATTAAACTTACTGATGTTTGAGTTCTACACTGGCAGGTGATAATGGTTGAAAGTTAAGAACTTCCTTTGAATGGTCTGCTTCTATTAAGCTTATCATGGCTGACTCTTACAGAAAACACAGAAAAACTCCTTTTTTTGATGGAAAAAAAGCAAAATGTAACAAAACATTAAACTGTCAGTTTGGGCCCATGGCCTGCCAGACACCACAGCCTGGATTACAATGATGATAAGGGATCCTGTGTTCCTGCCCCTTTCTGGAGTCATTAGGTGGCCCTGGGCAAAGGCAGCATTGGGAGTGTGTGTGTGTGTGTGTGTGTGTGTGTGTGATGGACCAAGGTGTCAAGGTCCAAGCACAGAGAGGAGACTCCTATGAGTGTCCCTTTGGAGACTGTGTAATGTCAATAGCTACATTCCAACGGAAGGAGGTGGGGTCACCCTAGATTTTACCTTTTTTTTTTTTAATTTTTTTTCACCCAAGATTTTAAGGGCATTGTATGGTAGTTTGAAAGGAAATAGCCCCCAAAAGAAGTGGCACTATGAGGAGGTGTGGTCTTATTGGAGAAAAGGTGTCATTGTCGAGGCAGGCTTTTAGGTCTCATATACGCTCAAGTCATGCCCAGAGAGTCAGCTCACTTCCTGTTGCCTTTGGATCAAGACATAGGGCTCTCAGCTCCAGCACCGTGTCTGTGTACATGCTGCATTGCTTCCTGCCATGACAATTATGGAATAAACCTCTGAACTGAAAGTAAGTCACCCAATTAAATGTCTTCTTTATAAGAATTTCCATGGTCATGGTGTCTCTTCACAGCAAAATAAACCCTAAGACAGTCAGGGACAGGAGCAATGGTGACACACTCACCCTAAGACACCAGGGATAGGAACTATAGTGACACACTCACCCTAAGACACCAGGGACAGGAACGATAGTGACACACTGTAATGAGCATGGAAACAGATTCCTCTGAATGAATAAATAAAGGGGCATCTGTAGTGTAGATGGAACAGGAAATTTATAGAATAAGAATGAATGCAACTTGGTGTAATGTAAAAGCATTTCTTCTTGTGTGTGGTGTGGAAAATTACTAAGGTGAAATATTAAGAGAACATTTTGCCCACTTGAAGGCTGCCACCCCCATCTGGCCCTGCCAGATGGGGAGAATGCACCCAGCAACCTTGGTAACGAAGTAATCTTGCCACACAAAAGGGAGCCCCACCCTTCTGTGGCCAGTCAATACTGATAACCTAGGACATCTGGTTATCAGAAGAATCAAACAAGAGGCAGTTTCAAACTGGCATAAAAAGAGAGGGCAGAAATAGGGCAATTATCTCAGTTCTTATGATGGCCTGAATAAATTAAGCCTCGAAGAGAGAGATCCTCCAAACCTGCCTCCCAAAAAGCAGAAATATTTAATGGCTTGCCTAAACATTTAATGCTCTGTCTCCCAAGTACAGAGCTTCATCTCCCAAAAGCAGACATTTAACGCCTTGCATCCCGAATGCAAAGCCTCATTTCCTGAGAGTGAACATCGAAGGTCTGTCTCCTGAGAACAGACAAGACACTCTGCCTTCCCTAGCACAGGCAGAATGCTTTGCCTTCCAAGACCAGGCCACAGACTACGCTGTCAAGAATTGATGTAGCACCTGATACCAGCCTAAGAGCAGGACATCGAACACCTTATCTCTGATGGAGGAAAGTCATTGGTTAATTAATAAAGAAACTGCTTGGCCTGATAGGTTAGAACATAGGCAGGTGGAGTAAACATAACAGAATGCTGGGAGGAAGAAGGCAGTGAGGTAAGACGCCTCAGTCAGACACCATGCCTCTCATCTCCAGGGCAGACGCGATGAAGCAAGCTGCCAGGTCAGACATGCTGAATCTTTCCCGGTAAGACTGGTGCTACACAGATTATTAGAAATGGGTTAAAAGCAAGATATGAGAGTTAGCCAGAAAGAGACTAGAGCTAATGGTCCAAGCAGTGTTTATAAGAATACAGTTTGTGTGTTGTTATTTGAGGCATAAGCTAGCTAGGCGGCCAGGAGCTGGGTGGCAGGAACACAGCCCACAGCTCCTATCAACATATCTCCCAAGCGCAGACTACAGGGTCAAGAGTTGAGCCTCGCTGTCCAGCCCCCAGTACTGTCAAGCATCCAGCTTGAAGAAATTCAAAAAGTCCTTTTTTAAGCTGAAGAATACCAGGTCATATGATGCTATTTAATGCGTGTTAAGAGATATCTTATAGATGAGTGATAAATTGTATTAAGTTTAAGAAGTGTTTTATAGATAATGGATAAGTTGTGTTAAGTTTAAGAAGTGTTTTATAGGTAATGGATAAGTTGTATTAAGTTTAAAATGGAATGTTAAGAGATATCTTATAGATAAGTGATAAGTTGTGTTAAGGTTAAGTAGTGTTTTATAGGTAATGGATAAGTTAGATTAAGGTTATGAATTGGTTTTGTGTATTAGGATTAGTAGGATTAATAATTGTGATATTGAATTGCCTGTGTGTTGCCCATTATCAATCCCCCATGCCTATTAAGATTGTAACCCCCATTGATGCATTGGATATTGATGTTGCTAGTAAAGAATCATTATAAAGACAATTCTCTTGCTTGGTCTGGTTACTCATCGCTCTCTGGGGAGAAGGGCACAGGATCCTCATAGGTACTACTTGCAAAGAACCTGGAGCTGAAGATGAGACTGGTACTTAGATGCAACATGAATCACGTTGTATGAACGTCTGCTCTGGCTGAGACACGACATGAATCACGTTGTATGAACGTCTGCTCTGGCTGAGACACGACATAAATCACGTTGTATGAACGTCTGCTCTGGCTGAGACGTGACATGAATCACGTCACACCTGGAATGTTTGTTCTAGCTCTGGAGTGTGATGCACTGCTTGGGAGAGAAATGAAGGTTAGCGATGGAACGCAGGATAGATGAGAAAAATCAAAGAGGTCAGCAACATTGTAGGAAAGAAAACGAGGACGAGGGCTGACATGTACCATGGTGTGTGTTCATTTGGCCACACAGTAGCCCAAGAACACAGTGGGCTCTGGGACTTACAAGTCTCAGCACAGCGTACTCTCTGTTCAGAAGTTCATTTTGCAAACAGCATGATAATGCAGTTCTCCACAATAAAGCAAACAGAACTGATACTACTCAAGTGGTCTAGGTATCTCCCACTGAGAGAGTGTGCTTCTCATGCAAGAGGATTAACTTGAACCTTGGTACCCAAGAGACACCTAAGGATGCTGCTTCCCACTGATTCTGACTCTGTGTTGAGTAATAAATCATATGGCTACACGTTGTTATATGTAGTTTCCTCTAACAATAGGACCAGGACAAGGGGAGAGTCCAGTTGTAAGTGCATACATGATCCAGGTAAGCTATTACCTAAAGCTCATCTCCCTTGCCATTCAGGAGGTTTGGTCAGCTCAGAATGGGGATAAACATGGCCCAGTCAACATTATGAGGAACCAACACGTTTTCTAAATTCTTAAAAGATGGCAGCTGAAAGGGTGTCAGGGAGGGAAACAGAGAAATGAGATCAGACACTACTGCAGAACAATTGAATGAACCAAGAACTAGTAAGTAAAAGAAACTAGAAAAGAAGATTGTAACCACGCTTAAAGTCCATGAATGCAGCAGAAAGAACCAGGGGCGAAACATAGTGGCGAGGCATTTGCTTTGCTTTGATATAAGAACAACTTTCTAATTATCTAATCCTCCCCAGATTGGAAAGGGATGTTCAGTCAGCAGACTCTGTGGCACAGAGAACACCGAAGCACAGCTGCACAAGCGTTACTTCATCCCTTAGCCTCCTTCCTCCATCTGGAAACAGTCAGCAACCCGGTGCATCTCTCTCTCTGCCCCCAACTCCTCCCAAACGGAGCATACCTGATTAGTTCAGGGGACAGAACCAGGACACCGCCCAGGTCCTGCTAATGCCCCTGTAATCTGAGTGCAGGATGAACTCGTCTGGTCTGCTCTGGGGGACTCAACTGTGCCGTGACTGAGGGTGAAGTTTTCTGATGTGTGGACGTAGGACTAACATCCCAGTCTGGGCCACTGGGCCTCAGCCACCACCTCTTATCACCTGGGTCTGCTCGTCTTCCAACTTTCTACTCACACTTGGTTCCAAACTCAGATGCAGAGGGCTCTCTCCTGCTCTCTAAAACTTAAAGAGCGTCAGTAAAGACGCCGTCCTGGCAGAGAGACGGCACAGCTCAAATTGTTCTTAATGTAGAATTCCGCGGCCTTATAAATTCTCAGCAGTTTCTGGGGCTTTCTAACTAAACTCCTCATTGTTGTTTAAAATTCAACTATTCTAAAATTACATTCCTCTGCTCCCCAAACCAACTTACTTATCAAATATTGCTGTGCATCAGAGCTATCACAACCTTACATACATAAAGTCCCAAATGCTAGGAGCTGGAAATCAGTCTCATCGTTACAGCATTGAAAAAGTCTCACTGTGGCTACTACGACCCAGTGAGAATCTATGGAAAAGGGCCAAGGTCATCATCTAGGGGCACAGTCAGACACGGTCAGACACAGTCAGACACAGTCAGACACAGTCAGACACAGCTCATGGGAGGTGGGACTGGGAGCAAGAAACATCATGAAGACAGAGAAGCAATTTCCGGAGAACAGAACTAAAAACTTTCATGGCAAAGCAAATAGAAAACGACATTTCAAGAAGGGCCTAATCAAAGATGAGTGTAAAGCGGTGAGCATCTAAGCATTGTGCATCCACAGCAATTACAACTCTGCCCCAAAGCCCAGCAGCACAGACGTGGGTGGGGCGAACGTATACCAAGAATTACCTCTGGGACTCTGGGCACACCGACTGAGGGAGAGAAGATAAAGGAATAGCCTGTCTGGAAGAAATCACATCCGAGTTGTGTCTGAGCAGGACTAGGCCTGGCGAGGAAGAAGCAGAACGAGAGCCCTACATGGAGAAGTTACGTTGGGGAAAGCCAGAGTCCAAGAATGTATCTTGTGCTTGGATAACCAAGTACTTCCTGAAGCAGTGGGGCAGACAATGGCGCCACTGTCTACAAACAGGATGCACTAGAGCCAGCACTGAGCGGATACAGGAGAAAGGAAATGACGCGCTCTATTTCAGAAACCACCTGGTGGCTTGAGCCACTGGAACACCCAGGGAGATCTCTTCAAAACAGGCTTTGAGGGGGGTATGTCAAGAAGTTTGACAACACACAAGCCCCAGAAATGCCTTTTTAGGAAAGGAGTCAGCTGAACACATATATAAATCTTAAGGGAATTTTCAAAGAAAGATATTGAAGGCAGTGAATGAAGGAAGGCGTGGGAAGTGTTGTTGGCAACACAGCTTCAGTGCAAACCAGAGGATTACCTTCCGGACATAAAGAAAGCCTGGACTTGGGGGTTCATCGATAAATCGCCTCAGTACTGATTACAAGGCAGCTAAGACAGAGGGTGAACTGCTGAAATGAACCCGTTTTCATCACATTTAAATGTAACACTGTACGGTCTGGAAAGAAAGGCGTATAGCAAGGCTTTTGGGAGCTAATCGTGCCTGTAAGATCAGTAGAGAAGCTGGTCCCTTCTTGATGCCTCCTTCCGGGGCAGGCCACGCTCCGCAGGCCACGCTCCGCACGCCCTAAGGCTTCCCTGTCAAGGCCCCGACTGCCTCGCTCGCTCTTCTACTTTCCACGCCATCTGGCCCAGGATTCTCTTCATTTCCCGCTCACATCCTTCCCTTTTTGTTCCCACTCCATTGCTCTCGTGTTGGTTCTTAAAAAAACGCCCTGCCTGCAGGCTTCATCCCCTTCCTCTCTCCATGGCAGGTGACATGGTCTAGACAGACTGCCAGAATCGTGAGGTCCAGGCTTGGCAAGAGACCTAGCCTCAATAAATAGTGATCAAGGAAGACACCCAACGTCAACTTCAACAAGTTGCAGCATTCAAGAAAGCAGACCCTGTACCTCACACGGGCAGCCCAGTAAAGCTAACCCTGTTGGGGCTGAGTCGGCTCCAAAGACCGAGAATGGGAGAGGTAGCCCCACTACTATCTATCACGCGGAGGCATGGGCAGGGGAGCTATGTCCCCCTTACTCCTTACCCCTCAGTGCCCGCGAGTTGAGGGAGCTGACCCTTCCCCTCTCCAGCTCCAGCACTCAGGAGAGAGGCCCTTGCACCTTGCCAGGCAACACAGTAGAGCTGCCCCTGGTGGTGCCGGTGCGGGAAAGCTGACCCTGAGAGCGTGAAAGCAGGAGAACTGGACCCACCCCTTGGCCATTGCTGCAAGAATAAATAAAAAAGTTTAATTATTTTTTAAAAATATGACACTGGAATTTAAAGAGTTTATGATGATGGAAGAAACAGACAAGAAACAAGGAGATCTAAAGAATTAGAAACTGTTCATAATGGTAACTGTTAGGTCTCAAACCTTGAACAAAGGCTAAGGTGCTTATTAACACATCAAAGCTGGCTCTGGCCACCAGGTTCTCCCAGTATCCCTCAGCCCCTACTTGTTAAGGGGTCTTCCTGGTTGGCAAACACCACCATCTACCCCCAACTTCTCCAAACCAGGGGCTGGCTGCCGTTCCCTATATAACCTAGTCATTTGGGGCACACTGGTCCTTTTGACTATTTTGCCTGTCTCTTGGTTGGCGGCTCCTTCCTTGCTCTCCCAGGCCCATATCCTCCCATGGCCCAGCTCAGTCTGACCATGTCCACGCGGGACTCTGTCTGCCTCTGGCTGTGCTCTCTCTCACATGTAGGATAAACCTTCCTCTCAACCCCTGTCCTCCTCTTGTTCCTTGTTTGCAGTCAGTAACTATCCCCAGGAACACCACGCCTCCACAGCACGGGGAGTTTCAGTGGTTGTGGTTAGGAGGAGCCTCTCTGATGGAGCCCTGTAAGCCGGCACATGGAGAAAGCCCCAGGTAAGCTATCCACATGTCGGAGTAACACTCAGGGCAAGGATGAGCACACACACACACACACCCACACACACACACACACACACGAAGCCTCCGCGATTTTCCTTCTGAATTTCCACCAACATTTTCTCCTTGTGTGTTTCATGTTTCCATCTCGGATTTACAGGCACATACAGACACCATGCAGGCCACCCTCTTCGGATTGAGGAGTCAGCGAGCTAAGAGAACCAGCAGAGCTATGTTGGGAATCCAGGCTTGCAGACTTTCCACCTCACGCCTTCAATTCAGCACTTAGTCCAACACGTTACAGCAGATAGCAACTGAGAGCTTGCTATAAGCCGGGCATTGCTCCAGCATTTTGAAAACACTAGCTGGTCTTTATAGGAGCAAACATAGAGGGTTTCATCCTGCACATCCACCATGAGACACGCTGGGACTAGAAAGATAAGCAGCCCAGGATGGCACAGCCAGCTGCACCATCAGCCACAGCCGCCTTCCTCTGCGGGGCAGTTTTCAGCTCTCCTGTGATCATCACTGTTGCAAGCCTGGTTCCTGAGGAAACTCACGAAAGCTGTAGATTAAAATCAAGTGTAGAAACTCTTAACTTGCTAGCATCCCTGAGGCTGAGACAATGGGAACGCGCTCCGGGGTAGGGCAACTCCTACCAAGATAAACTGTCCCTGGAAGAAATTCTGAAATGCTTTGTGTCACCAATGTTTTCATCACACCACAGATCAAGCCAACGAACACATCGTTCCGTGATAGCACAGCAGTCTGGAATAGCTTCTCCAGTCTGAAGCTTGTTTGGGACAGAGCCACAGAACGTTCAATCAAGTTCTGCTTGGTTCGTTAAGGTCAGGCTGACCCATAGGGTTATCAAAACATGGGTCTGAGAAGTCATTGAACATACTCTGATTTTTACAGTTCCAAGTAACTGAGCCCTACAGGCCTGGACCATCTGTTTCTCGCGCGCGCACACACACACACACACACACACACACACACACACACACATGTACCCAGTCTGGCCATGCTTTAATAGCTATTCAGGTTTTAGGATTTTTTCCCAAGTGAGATGAGTCAATGGTGCTGTAAAATCTGAAGGTGATTTCATAGCTGTTTCTGCAAGTCTACATGCTTTGTATCTTTTGCAAACAAAGAGCCACAGCTACTTACATCGTAAGGCAAGGCTTCCACCGTTAGCTAATCAAACAACTGCATTACTTAGATATATTATTCAGACTTTAAGTTCGTCAGCTAGAGGCTTCCCACTGTGTTGTGTACCCAATGCTTACACTATCATTGAAAATGGTCTTTGCCAACCCTCCCGTCAGCTCTGAGTTTGGCTGGCAGGTTGTCTGACTGTACATGAACACAACCAGTTGTTAAGGAAGCAGCATTCCTTAGTGAGCAAAAAATGATACCAAAGAAATGATCACTAAATGGTAACCTGACTTGTTTCGAGTTGGTGGAACCAGACCTAGAAACCGCATAGTTTCAAAGTCCACACAGTGTGAAGAACAGGTGAGTGACCTGATTCCAGCTGAGCTGCACGTTTCTGCCCTGTTTCCCAGGACCTGTCCTTCCCCCTCCTACTCCTGCTGGGTCCTGCCCCCACCTGCAGGGAAGTCCATGGCTCTGGTGCAAGCCACACCAGTCTGAGAGGGTGAGTGACCCACCTGCCAGCAGGACTGTTCCACTTCCTGGAACCTCCAAGACCCACTGCCCCTCCCAAACCCTCCCACATCACCATCCTCCCTGAGGGCAGCCTTTCCTGCCACCTCTGGCAGACTACCGGGGCTCAGGTACAGTCCACACCAGTCTGAAACACAGCACCACCTCGGGACCACTGCTGGGCCACTGCTGGGCCCAGATTTCCAACTCCGGTGGAATCCGCACTGCTCAGTGCAGGCCATGCCAGTCAGTCTAAGGAGGGACTTCTGCAGCTCACATGCAGGCCACGCCAGTCTGAGGACCGACTTCTGCAGCTCACATACAGACCACGCCAGTCAGTCTGAGGAAGGAGTTCTGCAGACCACACCAGTCTGAGGAAGGAGTTCCGCAGCTCATATACAGACCACGCCAGTCAGTCTGAGGAAGGAGTTCTGCAGCTCACATACAGACCACACCAGCTGGAACCACAGGGGCAGACCACAACAGTCAGAGAGATACTCCACACCTGTCAGTAGAAAAGAGTCCCACCACCAAAAGGCCAGCTCCAAACTTGGACAGAGACTCCCTACTAGAGCAGGGGTCACTAGAAATGCAGACCACAACGAATACCAACAAGGAAACAGAAACCAAGGAACAAAACACCCATCAAACAAAGACAAACTCAGAAGTCAGCCCCTAGGTCTATAATCACCCCAGACTGGATGCCTAAACTCCAGGGAAAGAAGACAATCAACAGCCAGGGTAATACGTTACCACCAGAGCCCAGCTAGCCCATGACAGCAAGCCCTGGATATTCCAAGGCAGCTGAATCACAAGAGAATGACTTTAAAACAACTCTATGAAGGTGATTAAAAATAAAAGAAACAATAAAATTCCTTACAAACTGAGAAAAAGACAAAGAAAAATTAGATGAAATCAATAAATCCCTAAATGAATGCCAAGAAAGCTAAATCAAACAAACAAACTGCTCAAGAAAATGGAAATAAAAGCAATGAAGAAAACACACAAATTGAAGGAATCCTGAAAATGGAAAATCTGGGTAAGCACATGGGAACCACAGATGCAAGCATCACCAACAGAACACAAGAGATGGAAGAGAGAATCTCAGGCATTGAAAACACAATAGAGGAGATAGATTAATCAGTCAAAGAAAATGCTAAATCCAATAAATTCCTAACCCAAAACATCCAAGAAATCTGAGACATTATGTAAAGACCAAACCTAAGAATAATAGGAATAGAAGAAAGAGAAGAAGCCCAGCTCAAACACCCAGAGAATATATTTAACAAAATCATAGAAGAAAATTTCCCCAAGCCAGAAAGACATGCCTATATAGGTACCAGAAGCTTACAGTACACCTAATAAATTGGAGCAGAACAGAAATCCCCTCCCTACATAATAATCAAAACACTAAGCATACAGAACAAAGAAAGAATATTAGAAGCAGCAAGGGGGAAAGACCAGGTAACATATAAAGGCAGACCTATTAGAATCGCACCTGACTTCTCAACAGATACTCTAAATTCCAGAATGGCCCAGACGGACGTCTTGCAGACTCTAAGAGACCTTGGATGCTGGCCCAGAATACTATACCCAGCAAAACTTTCAACACCATAGATGGAGAAAATAAGATATTTCATGACAAAGTCCAATTTAAACAACATCTATCCACAAATCCAGCCCTACAGAAGGTACTAAAAGAAAAATCCCCAAAAGTTAACTATACCCACAAAAATGCAGGCAATAGATAATCTCAGAGCAGCAAAACCCTAAGAAAGGAAACACACACAGAGAGAGACCATCACTACCAACAAAACTAACAGGACTCAATGGTCATTAATATCCCTCAATATCAATGAACATTATTCACCATAAAATGACACAGGCTAACAGAATGGGTATGATCCATCACACAAGAAACACACCTCAACATCAAAGACATTACTTCAGAGAAAGGGTTGGAAAAAAATTTCCAACCAAATGGACCCAAGAAGCAAGCTGGTGCAGTTTACCTAATATCTAGCAAAACAGACTTCTAACCAAAATTAGTCAAAAGAGATGGAGAAGGATATTTCATACTCATCAAAGGAAATACCCACCAAGATAATGTCTCAATTCTTTACATCTATGCCCCAAACCTACAGGTACCCACATTCGTAAAAGAAACATTACTAAAGCTTAAATCACACATCGAACCTCATACATTAATAGGGGGAGACTTTAACACCCCATTCTACCAATAGACAGGTATGCCAGACAGAAAATCAACAAAGAAACAAGAGAACTGATGGATCTTATGACTCAAATGGTTTTAAGAGACATCTACAGAACATTTCAGAAAAAAAAAAAAAAAATATATATATATATATATATATATATATATATATATATATATATACACCTTCTTCTCAGCACCTCATGGGACCGTCTCTAAAACTGACCTTATATTCAGCCACAAAGCAAGTCTCATCAGATACAAAAAAAAAATTGAAATAACCCCTTGTTATCAGACCACCATGGATTAAAGCTGTATTTCAACAACAGAAAGCTTACAAACTCAGGAAAACTGAACAACTCTCCACCGAGTTACTGTTGGGTCAAGAAAGCAGTAAAGAACTTAAAGACTTCATAGAATTCAATAAAAATGAACACACGACGTACCCAAACTCATGGGACACAATGAAACAGTGCTAAGAGGAAAATTCAGAGCGCTAACTGCCTGCATGAAGAATTTGGAGAGACCTCACACTAGCGACCTAATAGCACCCCTGAAACAAACCTAAGAGGAGTAGATGGCAGGAAATAATCAAACGGAGGGCAGAAATCAATAAAATAGAAACAAAAAGAACAATACAAAGAATCAATGAAACAAAGAGTTGGTTATTCAAGAAATAAAATAAACAACCCCTTATCCAAACTAACTGAAAGGCAGAGAGAGAATATCCAAATTAACAAAATCAGGAACAAAAAGGGACATAACAACAAACTCCAAAAATATCCAGAGAATCATTAGGCCATACTTCAAAAACCTGTACTCCACAAAATTGGAAAATCTAAAAGAAATGGACAAATTTCTTAATAGATACCACTTATCAGAGTTAAATCAAGACCAGATAAGCAATTTAAATAGACCTACAACCCATAAGCAAACAGAAACAGTTATTAAAAGTCTTCCAACCAAAAAAAAAAGTTCAGGGCCAGACAGTTTTAATGCAGAATTCTACCAGACTTTCAAAGAAGTGCTAACATCAATACATCAATACTCCTCAAATTATTCCACACAATAAAAACAGAAGGAACATTGCCAAATTCTTTCTATGAGGCCACAATCACTCTGATAGCCAAACCACACAAAGACTCAAGAAAGAAAGAGAATTACAGACCAGCTTCTCTCAAGAGAATTGGTGCAAAAATACTCAATAAAATACTGGTAAACTGAATGCAAGAACACATCCAAAGATTATCCACCAAGAAGACCAAGTAGGCTTCATCCCAGAGATGCAGGCATGGCTCAACATACATAAATCTGTCAATGATTCACCATATAAACAAACTGAAAGAAAAAACACATCATCATCTCATTAGATGCTGAAAAAGCCTTTGATACCCCTTCAATACCCCTTCATGATAAAAATCTTGGAGAGATCAGGAATACAAGGGACATGCCTACACATACTGAAGGTAACATACAGCAAGCCAGTAGAGGGATCAGTTGTGGAGCCCAAGGCAGTCAAAGGCCCAGGAGAGCACAGCTGCCTAAATTAACCCTGTGCCACAGAGAGGATGAAAAGAAAAGGGCACACGACATGGCTGTGCACTCTAACGAAAACTCAGCACGCATTGACTCATGAGAAAACGTAAAACAAGCCAAATTTGAGAGATGCCCTATAATAAGACTTGCGTAATTTTCATTTCAAGGGCCCAAAGATTAAAGGCTATGGAATTGATCTGGGCTGAAGAAAATCAAGAAGACGTAACAACTGAGTACAACATACAATCTGGACTGGTCCGACTGCCTTGGTGGCTGACTGTAAGAGAATGGCCTGCTTCAGTTCTTCAGGCAGAACAACTCTCTGTCGGATCTGAGACTTTTCTATGCGTCCTGGCTCATTGTCATACATAGAAATGTGCTCAAGAGTGGTGATGTTTAAAGCAAACACAATTTTAGAATTGTGGAGCTATGACTATAAAGAAACAAACCTATTTCAACAGTGCTGACCCCACAAAAGGGGAAGAAAAGCCTGCTGTCGTGGGTTCTGAAAGTATATGCACAGGAGCCTGAAATTATCTGAAGGTCCTCTGTGTTGTCTTAAGATGGATAGCATAAGCCTCGATAAAGAAGGAAATATTCGCAAAGACAAAATAGGTCAGAGAGACAGACAGATGTACATGTTGGCAGTACGATATCACTCAGACCACTGACAGTAAAGAGAAATTACTAGAATGAGTGATAGATTTTAAGCTTTATTTCTTGACATCAAAACACTCGAGAGGCAAAAGAGACAACGTTAAGTGCGGTGGAGGGAAATACTCAAATATATTCTAGATAAAGGGTTAATGTTGCCAAACTATATAAGGAACTATAACAAACAAGTGTGAATTACAATAGAAAAGGCGGTCATGACAGGTAATTTATAAAGGAGGGAGCTACAGGCACCACACGCTCACCCTAACGCCAAGCTCTCCACAGATCGCAAGGCCTGCAAACATTCAACAGAGCCCTACCCACCAGCGTAATCGCTTGATCCGGCAGCGCTGCGATGTCAAATTCCACAGGCACAGCCGACAGGGCCGAGTCAGAGGCACTTTGCTCGGGGCTAATGGGCTTTTCCTCAACTGCTTTGGACTTCGAAAGCTTGTACTTCCATTTCCTCAGCTGAAGTTCATGCTTTAAAATCTGCAATGAAAATAACTTATAAACTCCACGGGCTTGTCCTAAGGGTCAAAGGCAATGATGCCTAGAAAGCCCACACCTGGCATAACATTAGCACCAGGGACACGCTGCTGATTGCCATGTGACCTGGTGTTATCTCCAAAGATGAGAGAACTGTGGGTCACAAAGTGGCGTGTCCAGCAGCAGAATCACCAGTGTAGGGACACGGAAGGAAAGTGTTAGCGAGGAGATAGCCAGGACAGGAGTTGAGGAAAGGTTTCAGAAACCTGTCTGATTTCTGGTTACAGCAAGCCCGCTTGAACGTGATACATTTCCTGAAAGCTGTAACGAGAATGCACTTCTACGGGTCAATGAGCAACACAATTTTAGTGTGAGGTCTTTACCTCATACTCTCAGGAAAGCCAGCACGCCAGGGATCACAGCTTTGGTGCCCAGCACATACCCTCGCTCACTGACTGCAGAGTGGCTGTTGGCCAAGAAGTTGTATAGGGGGAAGGAAATCCTAAACACTCATCTAACTACAATATATACAGCATAGAATATTGCTAATACCCACTCTACATACCAGCCAGGGCATGCTAAATAAACATCACGAGGCTCAAGACAGCCCCAACTTTTCTCAGGTTGGTTGTAGCTGACTATGTCACCGTTAGAACATCCGTGACCGGCACAGGTGATGGTCATAACACTACCTTGGTACACACAGTGGTTGCAAGCGTGGCGTGGGCAGAAGCAGAGTGAAGTGGTTTCCACAATAGGAAGAGGACAGGGGTAGCATGCAAAACAAGCCAACTCAGTGTCTGTCAGTTGTACACATCTAGAAAGCAGGACCTCTGCTTCACGCATGGCAGACCCCAGTGTTTCTCAGGCTTCACACATTCCTCCTGCA
This sequence comes from Microtus oregoni, assembly GCF_018167655.1. Classification (NCBI taxonomy): domain Eukaryota; kingdom Metazoa; phylum Chordata; class Mammalia; order Rodentia; family Cricetidae; genus Microtus; species Microtus oregoni. The sequence goes on along the minus strand of NW_024543077.1, from coordinate 5,668,569 downwards.
CACGCGGCACCGGCTCCCCCAACAGTCTGATAGGTTGTGGGTGAGCGGGACTGCCAAGCCTGCCCTCGGAGGGCAAAGACTTAATTCCAACTTCTTTTCCTCTTTCCTATTTAACTCAACTTTGTATTTGAAAGAGATTAAAAGCATTGCCTACTAAATAATACGACTGCACAAATCTCAAGCTTATCTCTGTATCTGACTCAAGTACTCTGAATGTTCTAGAACAACGAGGGCAATTAAATACTCAAGTAATGAAAACAGAAGGGAGTTTTAAGTTTTCAGGTGTTTCCTTGGGTCCTCTATTTTAATTGCTTAAATTATGAGTGGGTTTCCTAATTACAAATAATTCTCCAAGTTTAGCCATTAGTAATTAAAATAAATTTACTATTGAAACTGGCATATTAAATGCTGGAAAAAAAGCAACTTAATCTTACTTAGAAAAGGAAAAAATTTACTGAGTCCTTATCTTCTTCATTTTATTCATATCAGAGACTCTTGCAGTTTAGACATCTCAATATTAATTAAAGAATTCCTAGTGTCTTCACCAATATCTTTAAGTAAAATGTTAAAATGGCATTTCCTTCTTTTAAAAAAAAAAGTGTCTGATATCATACCAAATCGTCTTCTCTTGATTTACTCCTCTGTCTGGCTTTCTCCTTCCATATTGCTAGGATAAATTTTTGCCTTTGGGTATAAAACATCTCTCGCAACCGGAGCAGCGAAACTGCAAGAAATGCACTTGGTTATTTCAAGTAGCGAGAGCTGTCTCTGAAGATGGATGAACGAATGCTTCTGACAGCTTGGACTTCATTTTAATCACACAATTAACTACTGCTGTAGCATTAGATGGCGCTCTAGAGACTTTTAATCCTGTAAATATCCCTGTGCCCTTAGAAACTGAAGATATATATAGTTGTATAGGGGGAAGGAATTCCTAAACACTCATCTAACTACAATATATACAGCATAGAATATTGCTAATACCCACTCTATATACCAGCCAGGGCATGCTAAATAAACATCATGAGGCTCAAGACAGCCCCAACTTTTCTCAGATTGGTTGTAGCTGACTATGTCACCTACATATATATTGCCTTTTTAAAAAAACAAATTTATCTTTTACAAAACTTGGACTTCTAAGCATTTCATAAGAAACATAACCACTACATAGTATTCGGATATTCAGAATTATGTGTTCTAGAATTAAATGGATTGTGTGATACACGTTAGAGGCCCATAACTCGAACACAGGAGCCAGGAAGAGCAAATAGGCTGGGGAGCAGGCAGCTTTCCCAGCTGCACCCAAGCTACGCGCTCTCTAGGTTTAACGGTTGGTATGCTGGTTGGCAGTATAATTGAATGCCCAAACTAGGTGCTGTGGGGTGGACATTTACCTACAAGTCTTTCTCTTGTGGTCTTCACATAGGAGAACCAGTGAATGAAAAATGATTTCAGACATCTAGCATTGTAATGTTCTATTGCTCTGTTCATTTTTTCGGCCATGATTGCCTCCTGATTTGCACGAGGTATTGCGACCTCCTTCCAACCACTGCAGGCAAAAGATACAGAAATACATTACTCTCAAAATAATACTTTGAGACTAGGGTAATAGAGTCAAAAATAAAAGAAGTGGAATAAAAAATGAGATGTCTTTTACTCCCTCAAAATCACAGCACACACGCACACACACACACACACAACTTGAAGAAGTTCTGCTAATTAAGATGTTATAATAAACACATCTTGGGATAACATCATCCTCATAACTTCAATTTACACAGAGAATAACCTTCACGATGATTTTTTTTAAAAAGGGAATTTAAATTCCCAAACATATACAAACGCAAGGATTTTAGACAAGCTGTGTTTCAGAGGAGCAGTATTTTAACTAAGTACAAGCTCATCAAATATAAGAGACGCACAGAAGGCAGAGGTAGCCTTCCTCTGTGTGAATAATAGAAGGGATAAAAGACAAACAATACGGAGAAAACGCATCCTCACCCAAAATGGCTCTTCACTAAATGTCCAGTGTAAAATGTGCAGGCTTTCACCATCAGCTCTGGAGTCACCTAAGAGAGATAAGTAATTGAACTGTGCGTTAGAAATAAATAGAACAAAGCTGGGCGCGGTGGCGCGTACCCGTGATCCCGGCACTCCTGCTGCAGAGGCAGGAGGATCTCAAGGACGACGGTGCACAGAGCTCTAGGGCTCCCTAGCGAGACCCTGTAAAGCATAGAAGGTGGAAGAGAGACCCTGCAGGGCTGCCGAGGAACTGGGACAACAGCCTCTGAGGAGAAGAGGGAGGAATTAATATCACTTACATAGTTAGAAAGTGTATTTTTTCTTTTTTTATTTTTATTGAGCTATACGTTTTCCTCCACTCCTCTCCCCTCATCCCCTTTCCCCTTCTACCCTCTCCTGTGACCCCCATACTCCCATTCACTCAGGAGATCTTGTCTTTTTCACCTTCCTATGTAAACCCATGTATGTCTCTCTTAGGGTCGAACTGTATTATATGTGTCTATTATCATTTTTACTGAAGTCATATCATTTTGTATATTTTATAGATTCTTTGAAACTCCATACATACATACAATGCATTCTGAGCACGTTTACCTTCTACTCCTTACACTAACTTCTCCCAGACTCACCCCCGTAACATACAATTCCATGTGTCCCACCTTACACACTACTGAATCCAGCTTGCGCTGCTCACGTATGAATGGCCTTGGGGCCAACAACTGGAGCATGGCCAACCTACCAGTGTGGTTCTTTGTTTTGGTTGTTAACTCTTTGGGGGCCCACCACTTAGCTCCCACATAAATATATGCAGAGTCATTTTTATCTACAAATGCCCAGCCTCAGCATGGCTTGTTTCTAGCCAATGTAACTTCAATTATCCCATGTCTCTTTGACTACGCTTTACCTCTAGGCTTTTTACCTTTCTTTTTCTATATATTTTTCTTTCCTTCTTACTCTGCAGCTGGTTGGGTGGCTGTGTGACTGTGTGACTGTGACTGTGTGACTGTGTGACTGTGACTGTGTGACTGTGTGACTGTGACTGTGTGACTGTGACTGTGTGACTGTGTGACTGTGACTGTGTGACTGTGACTGTGTGACTGTGTGTCTGTGTGTCTGTGTGACTGTGACTGTGTGACTGTGTGACTGTGTGTCTGTGTGACTGTGTGTCTGTGTGACTTTGTGACTTTCTGAGTGTGTGACTGTGACTATGACTGTGTGACTGTGTGACTGTGTGGCTGTGTGGGTGTGTGACTGTGTGTCTGTGTGACTGTGTGGCTATGTGGCTGTGTGACTATGTGACTGTGTGACTGTGACTGTGACTGTGTGACTGTGTCACTGTGACTGTGACTGTGTGACTGTGACTGTGTGACTGTGTGACTGTGACTGTGACTGTGTGACTGTGTGACTGTGACTGTGTGACTCTGTGACTGTGACTATGTGACTGTGACTGTGTGACTGTGTGACTGTGTGATTGTGACTGTGTGACTGTGTGACTGTGTGACTGTGACTGTGTGACTGTGTGACTGTGTGACTGTGTGACTGTGACTATGTGGCTGTGACTGTGTGACTGTGACTGTGTGACTGTGTGACAGTGTGACTGGGTTACTGGGTGACTGTGACTGTGTGACTGTGACTGTGTGACTGTGACTGTGTGACTGTGACTGTGACTTGTGACTGTGGCTGTGTGACTGTGACTGTGTGACTGTGTGGCTGTGACATGTGACTGTGACTGTGTGACTGTGACTGTGTGACTGTGACTGAGTGACTGTGTGGCTGTGACTGTGACATTGTGTGACTGTGTGACTATGTGACTTTGACTGTGCGACTGTGACTGTGTGACTGTGACTGTGTGACTGTCACTGTGTGACTGTGACTGTGTGACTGTGTGACTGTGACTGTGGGACTGTGACTGTGTGTCTGAGTGATTGTGACTGTGTGACTGTGTGACTGGGTGACTGTGTGGCTGTGACTGTGACTGTGTGACTGTGACTGTGTGACGGTGTGACTGTGACTGTGTGTCTGTGTGACTGTGACTGTGTGACTGTGACTGTGACTGTGTGACTGTGACTGTGACTGTGTGACTGTGACTGTGTGACTGTGACTGTGAGACTGTGACTGTGACTGTGTGACTGTGACTGTGTGACTGTGACTGTGTGACTGTGACTGTGACTGTGTGACTGTGTGACTGTGTGACTGTGACTGTGTGACTGTGACTGTGTGACTGTGTGTCTGTGTGTCTCTGTGACTGTGACTGTGTGACTGTGTGACTGTGTGTCTGTGTGACTGTGTGACTTTCTGACTGTGTGACTGTGACTATGACTGTGTGACTGTGTGACTGTGTGGCTGTGTGGGTGTGTGACTGTGTGACTGTGTGTCTGTGTGACTGTGTGGCTATGTGGCTGTGTGACTCTGACTGTGACTCTGTGACTGTGTGACTGTGACTGTGTGACTGTGACTGTGTGACTGTGTGACTGTGACTGTGTGACTGTGACTGTGACTGTGTGACTGTGTGAATGTGACTGTGTGACTGTGACTCTGTGACTGTGACTGTGAGACTGTGTGACTGTGACTGTGTGGCTGTGACTGTGACTGTGTGACTGTGACTGTGTGACTGTGACTGTGACTGTGTGACTGTGACTGTGTGACTGTGTGACTGTGTGTCTGTGTGACTGTGTGTCTGTGTGACTGTGACTGTGTGACTGTGTGACTGTGACTGTGTGACTGTGTGTCTGTGTGACTGTGTGACTGCGACTGTGTGACTGTGACTGTGTGACTGTGTGACTGTGACTGTGTGACTGTAACTGTGACTGTGTGACTGTGACTGTGTGACTGTGTGACTGTGTGGCTGTGTGGCTGTGTGACTTTGTGACTTGTGTCTGTGTGAGTGTGTGTCTGTGTGACTGTGTGACTGTGACGGTGGGACTGTGTGACTGTGTGGCTGTGACTGTGACTGTGTGACTGTGTGACTGTGTGACTGTGTGGCTGTGTGGTTGTGTGACTGTGTGGCTGTGTGTCTGTGTGACTGTGTGTCTGTATGACTGTGTGACTCTGTGACTCTGACTGTGACTCTGTGACTGTGTGTCTGTGTGACTGTGACTGTGTGACTGTGTGACTGTGTGACTGTGACTGTGTGACTGTGTGGCTGTGACTGTGTGACTGTGACTGTGTGACTGTGTGACTGTGACTGTGTGACTGTGTGACTGTGTGACTGTGTGGCTGTGTGGCTGTGTGACTGTGTGACTGTGACTCTGTGACTGTGACTGTGACTGTGTGACTGTGACTGTGTGTCTGTGTGACTGTGACCGTGTGACTGTGTGACTGTGACCGTGTGACTGTGACTGTGTGACTGTGACTGTGTGACTGTGACTGTGTGACTGGGTGGCTGTGTGACTGGGTGGCTGTGTGGTTGGGTGGCTCAGTGGCTGGGTGACTGGGTGAATGGGTGGCTCAGTGCCTGGGTGGCTGTGTGGCTGGGTGGATCAGTGACTGTGTGGCTCAGTGGCTGTGTGGCTGGGTGACTGGGTGACTGGGTGGCTGGGTGACTGGGTGGCTGGGTGGCTGGGTGGCTGGGTGGCCGGGTGACTGGGTGGCTGGGTGGCTGGGTGGCCGGGTGACTGTGTGGCTGGGTGGCTGGGTGACTGTGTGACTGTGTGGCTGTGTGTCTGCGTGACTGTGTGACTGTGACTGTGGGACTGTGGGACTGTGACTGTGTGTCTGTATGACTGTGTGACTGTGTGACTCTGTGACTCTGACTGTGACTCTGTGACTCTGTGTCTGTGTGACTGTGACTGTGTGATTGTGTGACTGTGTGACTGTGACTGTGTGACTCTGTGACTGTGACTGTGTGACTGTGACTGTGTGACTGTGCGACTGTGACTGTGTGACTGTGTGACTGTGTGACTGTGACTTTGACTGTGTGACTGTGACTGTGTGACTGTGTGACTGTGACTGTGTGACTGTGACTGTGTGTCTGTGTGACTGTGACCGTGTGACTGTGTGACTGTGACCGTGTGACTGTGACTGTGCGACTGTGACTGTGTGACTGTGACTGTGTGACTGGGTGGCTGTGTGACTGGGTGGCTGTGTGGCTGTGTGGCTGTGTGACTTTGTGACTGTGTGACTGTGACTGTGTGTCTGTGTGACTGTGACGGTCTGACTATGTGAGTGTGGCTGTGTGACTGTGTGACTGAGTGACTGTGTGGCTGTGACTGTGACTGTGTGACTGTGACTGTGTGACTGTGACTGTGTGACTGTGTGACCCTGACTGTTACTGTGTGACTGTGTGTCTGTGTGACTATGACTGTGTGACTGTGTGACTGTGACTGTGTGACTGTGACTGTGTGACTGTGACTGTGACTGTGTGACTGTGACTGTGACTGTGACTGTGTGACTGTGACTGTGACTGTGACTGTGTGACTGTGACTGTGACTGTGTGACTCTGAGTGTGACTGTGGACTGTGACTGTGTGACTGTGTGACTGTGTGACTGTGACTGTGTGACTGTGACTGTGTGACTGTGACTGTGTGACTGTGACTGTGTGACTGTGTGACTGTGACTGTGTGACTGTGACTGTGTGACTGTGTGACTGTGACTGTGGGACTGTGACTGTGGGACTGTGTGACTGTGACTGTGACTGTGTGACTGTGACTGTGAGTGTGTGACTGTGACTGTGTGACTGTAACTGTGACTGTGTGACTTTGACTGTGTGACTGTGACTGTGTGACTGTGTGACTGTGACTGTGACTGTGTGACTGTGACTGTGACAGTGTGACTGTGACTGTGACTGTGACTGTGTGACTGTGACTGTGTGACTGTGACTGTGACTGTGTGACTATGACTGTGTGACTGTGTGACTGTGACTGTGTGACTGTGACTATGTTACTGTGACTGTGTGACTGTGACTGTGTGACTGTGACTGTGACTGTGTGACTGTGTCACTGTGACTGTGTGACTGTGACTGTGTGACTGTGTGACTGTGACTGTGACTGTGTGACTGTGTGACTGTGACTGTGTGACTCTGTGACTGTGACTATGTGACTGTGACTGTGTGACTGTGTGACTGTGTGATTGTGACTGTGTGACTGTGTGACTGTGTGACTGTGACTGTGTGACTGTGTGACTGTGACTGTGTGACTGTGACTGTGTGACTGTGTGACTGTGTGACTGTGACTATGTGGCTGTGACTGTGTGACTGTGACTGTGTGACTGTGTGACTGTGTGACTGGGTTACTGGGTGACTGTGACTGTGTGACTGTGACTGTGTGACTGTGACTGTGTGACTGTGACTGTGACTTGTGACTGTGGCTGTGTGACTGTGACTGTGTGACTGTGTGGCTGTGACATGTGACTGTGACTGTGTGACTGTGACTGTGTGACTGTGACTGTGTGTCTGTGTGACTGTGTGACTGTGACTGTGTGACTGTGACTGAGTGACTGTGTGGCTGTGACTGTGACATTGTGTGACTGTGTGACTATGTGACTTTGACTGTGCGACTGTGACTGTGTGACTGTGACTGTGTGACTGTGACTGTGTGACTGTGTGACTGTGACTGTGTGACTGTGACTGTGTGACTATGACTGTGTGACTGTGTGACTGTGTGACTGTGACTGTGTCACTGTGTGACTGTGTGACTATGACTGTGTGACTGTGTGATTGTGTGACTGTGACCGTGACTGTGTGACTCTGACTGTGACTGTGGACTGTGACTGTGTGACTGTGTGACTGTGTGACTGTGACTGTGTGACTGTGACTGTGACTGTGTGACTGTGACTGTGTGACACTGACTGTGTCACTGTGTGACTGTGACTGTGGGACTGTGACTGTGACTGTGTGACTGTGTGCCTGTGACTGTGGGAGTGTGTGACTGTGACTGTGACTGTGTGACCGTGACTGTGAGTATGTGACTGTGACTGTGTGACTGTAACTGTGACTGTGTGACTGTGACTTTGTGACTGTGACTGTGTGACTGTGTGACTGTGACTGTGACTGTGTGACTGTGACTGTGACTGTGTGACTGTGACTGTGACTGTGTGACTGTGACTGTGTGACTGTGTGACTGTGACTGTGTGACTGTGACTTTGTGACTATGACTGTGTGGCTGTGACTGTGTGGCTGTGACTGTGACTGTGTGACTGTGTGACTGTGACTGTGACTGTGTGACTGTGACTGTGTGACTGTGTGACTGTGACTGTGTGACTGTGTGACTGTGACTGTGTGACTCTGTGATTGTGACTGTGTGACTGTGTGACTGTGACTGTGTGACTGTGTGATTGTGTGATGGTGACTGTGACTGTGTGACTGTGTGACTGTGACTGTGTGACTGTGTGACTGTGACTGTGTGACTGTGACTGTGTGACTGTGTGACTGTGTGACTGTGACTATGTGGCTGTGACTGTGTGACTGTGACTGTGTGACTGTGTGACTGTGACTGTGTGACTGTGTGACTCTGACTGTGTGACTGTGACTGTGTGACTGTGACTGTGTGACTGTGACTGTGTGGCTGTGTGACTGTGACTGTGTGACTGTGTGGCTGTGTGACTTTGTGACTGTGACTGTGTGACTGTGACTGTTTGACTGTGTGACTGTGACTGTGTGTCTGAGTGATTGTGACTGTGTGACTGTGTGACTGGGTTACTGTGTGGCTGTGACAGTGACTGTGTGACTGTGACTGTGTGACGGTGTGACTGTGACTGTGTGTCTGAGTGACTGTGACTGTGTGACTGAATGAATGTGACTGTGACTGTGTGACTGTGACTGTGACTGTGTGACTGTGTGACTGTGACTGTGTGACTGTGTGACTGTGTGACTGTGTGTCTGTGTGTCTGTGTGACTGTGACTTGTGACTGTGTGACTGTGTGACTGTGTGTCTGTGTGTCTGTGTGACTGTGTGTCTGTGTGACTGTGTGACTTTCTGACTGTGTGACTCTGACTATGACTGTGTGACTGTGTGACTGTGTGACTGTGTGGCTGTGTGGGTGTGTGACTGTGTGACTGTGTGTCTGTGTGACTGTGTGGCTGTGTGGCTGTGTGACTGTGTGACTGTGACTCTGTGACTGTGACTGTGTGACTGTGTGACTGTGTGACTGTGTGACTGTGTGTCTGTGTGACTGTGTGACTCTGACTGTGTGACTGTGTGACTGTGACTGTGTGACTGTGTGACTGTGACTGTGTGACTGTGACTGTGTGACTGTGACTGTGTGAATGTGACTGTGTGGCTGTGTGACTGTGACTGTGTGACTGTGTGGCTGTGTGACTGTGTGACTGTGACTGTTTGACTGTGTGACTGTGACTGTTTGACTGTGTGACTGTGACTGTGTGTCTGTGTGATTGTGACTGTGTGACTGTGTGACTTGGTGCCTGTATGGCTGTGACTGTGACTGTGTGACTGTGACTGTGTGACTGTGTGACTGTGACTGTGTGTCTGTGTGACTGTGACTGTGTGACTGAGTGACTGTGTGGCTGTGACTGTGACTGTGTGACTGTGTGACTGTGACTGTGTGACTGTGACTGTGTGACTGTGACTGTGTGACTGTGACTGTGTGACTGTGACTGTGTGGCTGTGTGGCTGTGTGACTTTGTGACTGTGTGACTGTGACTGTGTGTCTGTGTGACTGTGACTCTCTGACTATGTGACTGTGTGGCTGTGTGACTGTGTGACTGAGTAACTGTGTGACCCTGACTGTGACTGTGTGACTGTGTGTCTGTGTGACTGTGACTATGTGACTGTGTGACTGTGACTGTGGTACTGTGTCAGTGGGACTGTGACTGTGTGACTTTGTGTCTGTGTGACTGTGTGACTTGTGTCTGTGTGACTGTGTGTCTGTGTGACTGTGTGACTGAGACTGTGGGACTGTGGGACTGTGACTGTGTGTCTGTGTGACTGTGTGGCTGTGTGGTTGTGTGACTGTGTGGCTGTGTGGCTGTGTGACTGTGTGACTGTGACTGTGGGACTGTGGGACTGTGACTGTGTGTCTGTATGACTGTGTGACTTTGTGACTCTGACTGTGACTGTGTGACTGTGTGTCTGTGTGACTGTGACTGTGTGACTGTGTGACTGTGACTGTGTGACTGTGTGACTGTGACTGTGTGACTGTGACTGTGTGACTGTGACTGTGTGACTGTGTGACTGTGTGACTGTGTGACTGTGACTGTGACTGTGTGACTGTGACTGTGTGACTGTGTGACTGTGTGTCTGTGTGACTGTGACTGTGTGACTGTGACAGTGTGACTGTGACTGTGTGACTGTGACTGTGTGACTGTGACTGTTTGACTGGGTGGCTCTGTGACTGGGTGGCTGTGTGGTTGGGTGGCTCAGTGGCTGGGTGACTGGGTGACTGGGTGGCTCAGTGGCTGGGTGGCTGTGTGGCTGGGTTGCTCAGTGACTGTGTGGCTCAGTGGCTGTGTGGCTGGGTGACTGGGTGACTGGGTGGCTGGGTGACTGGGTGGCTGGGTGGCTGGGTGGCTGGGTGGCTGGGTGACTGGGTGGCTGGGTGGCTGGGTTGCTGGGTGACTGTGTGGCTGCGTGGCTGGGTGACTGTGTGACTGTGTGGCTGTGTGTCTGTGTGACTATATGACTGTGACTGTGGGACTGTGGGACTGTGACTGTGTGTCTGTATGACTGTGTGACTGTGTGACTGTGTCTGTGACTGTGTGACTGTGTGACTGTGACTGTGTGACTGTGACTGTGTGACTGTGTGACTGTGACTGTGTGACTGTGTGACTGTGACTGTGTGACTGTGACTGTGTGACTATGACTGTGTGACTGTGTGACTGTGTGGCTGTGTTACTGTGTGACTGTGACTGTGTGACTGTCTGACTGTGACTGTGTGACTGTGACTGTGTGTCTGTGTGATTGTGACTGTGTGACTTTGTGACTGGGTGACTGTGTGGCTGTGACTGTGACTGTGTGACTGTGACTGTGTGCCTGTGTGACTGTGACTGTTTGTCTCTGTGACTGTGTCTGTGTGACTGAGTGATTGTGTGGCTGTGACTGTGACTGTGTGACTGTGTGACTGTGACTGTGTGACTGTGACTGTGTGACTGTGACTTTACTGTGTGACTGTGTGACTGTGACTGTGTGACTGTGTGACTGTGTGGCTGTGTGACTTTGTGACTGTGTGACTGTGACTGTGTGTGTGTGACTGTGACTGTCTGACTATGTGACTGTGTGGCTGTGTGACTGTGTGACTGAATGACTGTGTGGCTGTGACTGTGACTGTGTGACTGTGACTGTGTGACTGTGACTGTGTGACTGTGTGACTATGTGACTGTGTGACCCTGACTGTGACTGTGTGACTGTGTGTCTGTGTGACTGTGTGACTGTGTGACTGTGACTGTGGGACTGTGACTGTGGGACTGTGACTGTGTGACTGTGTCTGTGTGACTGTGACTTGTGTCTCTGTGACTGTGTGTCTGTGTGACTGTGTGACTGTGACTGTGGGACTGTGGGACTGTGACTGTGTGACTGTGTGACTGTGACTGTGTGACTGTGACTGTGTGTCTGTGTGATTGTGACTCTGTGACTTTGTGACTGGGTGACTGTGTGGCTGTGACTGTGACTGTGTGACTGTGACTGTGTGCCTGTGTGACTGTGACTGTTTGTCTGTGTGACTGTGACTGTGTGACTGAGTGACTGTGTGGCTGTGACTGTGACTGTGTGACTGTGTGACTGTGACTGTGACTGTGACTGTGTGACTGTGACTGTGTGACTGTGACTTTACTGTGTGACTGTGTGACTGTGACTGTGTGACTGTGTGACTGTGTGGCTGTGTGGCTGTGTGACTTTGTGACTGTGTGACTGTGACTTGTGTCTGTGTGACTGTGTGTCTGTGTGACTGTGTGACTGTGACTGTGGGACTGTGGGACTGTGACTGTGTGTCTGTGTGACTGTGTGGCTGTGTGGCTGTGTGACTGTGTGGCTGTGTGTCTGTCTGACTGTATGACTGTGGGACTGTGACTGTGTGTCTGTATGACTGTGACTGTGTGACTCTGACTGTGACTGTGTGACTGTTTGTCTGTGTGACTGTGTGACTGTGTGACTGTGACTGTGTGACTGTGTGACTGTGACTGTGTGACTGTGACTGTGTGACTGTGTGACTGTGACTGTGTGACTGTGACTGTGTGACTGTGACTGTGTGACTGTGACTGTGTGACTGTGACTGTGTGGCTGTGTGGCTGTGTGACTTTGTGACTGTGTGACTGTGACTGTGTGTCTGTGTGACTGTGACTGTTTGACTATGTGACTGTGTGGCTGTGTGACTGTGTGACTGAGTGACTGTGTGACCCTGACTGTGACTGTGTGACTGTGTGTCTGTGTGACTGTGACTATGTGACTGTGTGACTGTGACTGTGGTACTGTGTCAGTGGGACTGTGACTGTGTGACTTTGTGTCTGTGTGACTGTGTGACTTGTGTCTGTGTGACTGTGTGTCTGTGTGACTGTGTGACTGTGACTGTGGGACTGTGGGACTGTGACTGTGTGTCTGTGTGACTGTGTGGCTGTGTGGTTGTGTGACTGTGTGGCTGTGTGGCTGTGTGACTGTGTGACTGTGACTGTGGGACTGTGGGACTGTGACTGTGTGTCTGTATGACTGTGTGACTCTGTGACTCTGACTGTGACTGTGTGACTGTGTGTCTGTGTGACTGTGACTGTGTGACTGTGTGACTGTGACTGTGTGACTGTGTGACTGTGACTGTGTGACTGTGACTGTGTGACTGTGACTGTGTGACTGTGACTGTGTGACTGTGACTGTGTGGCTGTGTGGCTGTGTGACTGTGACTATGTGACTGTGACCGTGTGACTGTGACTGTGTGACTGTGACTGTGTGACTGTGACTGTGTGACTGTGTGACTGTGTGACTGTGTGTCTGTGTGACTGTGACTATGTGACTGTGACCGTGTGACTGTGACTGTGTGACTGTGACTGTGTGACTGTGACTGTGTGACTGGGTGGCTCTGTGACTGGGTGGCTGTGTGGTTGGGTGGCTCAGTGGCTGGGTGACTGGGTGACTGGGTGGCTCAGTGGCTGGGTGGCTGTGTGGCTGGGTGGCTCAGTGACTGTGTGGCTCAGTGGCTGTGTGGCTGGGTAACTGGGTGACTGGGTGGCTGGGTGACTGGGTGGCTGGGTGGCTGGGTGGCTGGGTGGCTGGGTGACTGGGTGGCTGGGTGGCTGGGTGACTGGGTGACTGTGTGGCTGCGTGGCTGGGTGACTGTGTGACTGTGTGGCTGTGTGTCTGTGTGACTATGTGACTGTGACTGTGGGACTGTGGGACTGTGACTGTGTGTCTGTATGACTGTGTGACTGTGTGACTGTGTCTGTGACTGTGTGACTGTGTGACTGTGACTGTATGACTGTGACTGTGTGACTGTGTGACTGTGACTGTGTGACTGTGTGACTGTGACTGTGTGACTGTGACTGTGTGACTATGACTGTGTGACTGTGTGACTGTGTGGCTGTGTTACTGTGTGACTGTGACTGTGTGACTGTCTGACTGTGACTGTGTGACTGTGACTGTGTGTCTGTGTGATTGTGTCTGTGTGACTGTGTGACTTTCTGACTGTGTGACTCTGACTATGACTGTGTGACTGTGTGACTGTGTGACTGTGTGGCTGTGTGGGTGTGTGACTGTGTGACTGTGTGTCTGTGTGACTGTGTGGCTGTGTGGCTGTGTGACTGTGTGACTGTGACTCTGTGACTGTGACTGTGTGACTGTGTGACTGTGTGACTGTGTGTCTGTGTGACTGTGTGACTCTGACTGTGTGACTGTGTGACTGTGACTGTGTGACTGTGTGACTGTGACTGTGTGACTGTGACTGTGTGACTGTGACTGTGTGAATGTGACTGTGTGGCTGTGTGACTGTGACTGTGTGACTGTGTGGCTGTGTGACTGTGTGACTGTGACTGTTTGACTGTGTGACTGTGACTGTTTGACTGTGTGACTGTGACTGTGTGTCTGTGTGATTGTGACTGTGTGACTGTGTGACTTGGTGCCTGTATGGCTGTGACTGTGACTGTGTGACTGTGACTGTGTGACTGTGTGACTGTGACTGTGTGTCTGTGTGACTGTGACTGTGTGACTGAGTGACTGTGTGGCTGTGACTGTGACTGTGTGACTGTGTGACTGTGACTGTGTGACTGTGACTGTGTGACTGTGACTGTGTGACTGTGACTGTGTGGCTGTGTGGCTGTGTGACTTTGTGACTGTGTGACTGTGACTGTGTGTCTGTGTGACTGTGACTCTCTGACTATGTGACTGTGTGGCTGTGTGACTGTGTGACTGAGTAACTGTGTGACCCTGACTGTGACTGTGTGACTGTGTGTCTGTGTGACTGTGACTATGTGACTGTGTGACTGTGACTGTGGTACTGTGTCAGTGGGACTGTGACTGTGTGACTTTGTGTCTGTGTGACTGTGTGACTTGTGTCTGTGTGACTGTGTGTCTGTGTGACTGTGTGACTGAGACTGTGGGACTGTGGGACTGTGACTGTGTGTCTGTGTGACTGTGTGGCTGTGTGGTTGTGTGACTGTGTGGCTGTGTGGCTGTGTGACTGTGTGACTGTGACTGTGGGACTGTGGGACTGTGACTGTGTGTCTGTATGACTGTGTGACTTTGTGACTCTGACTGTGACTGTGTGACTGTGTGTCTGTGTGACTGTGACTGTGTGACTGTGTGACTGTGACTGTGTGACTGTGTGACTGTGACTGTGTGACTGTGACTGTGTGACTGTGACTGTGTGACTGTGTGACTGTGTGACTGTGTGACTGTGACTGTGACTGTGTGACTGTGACTGTGTGACTGTGTGACTGTGTGTCTGTGTGACTGTGACTGTGTGACTGTGACAGTGTGACTGTGACTGTGTGACTGTGACTGTGTGACTGTGACTGTTTGACTGGGTGGCTCTGTGACTGGGTGGCTGTGTGGTTGGGTGGCTCAGTGGCTGGGTGACTGGGTGACTGGGTGGCTCAGTGGCTGGGTGGCTGTGTGGCTGGGTTGCTCAGTGACTGTGTGGCTCAGTGGCTGTGTGGCTGGGTGACTGGGTGACTGGGTGGCTGGGTGACTGGGTGGCTGGGTGGCTGGGTGGCTGGGTGGCTGGGTGACTGGGTGGCTGGGTGGCTGGGTGGCTGGGTGACTGTGTGGCTGCGTGGCTGGGTGACTGTGTGACTGTGTGGCTGTGTGTCTGTGTGACTATGTGACTGTGACTGTGGGACTGTGGGACTGTGACTGTGTGTCTGTATGACTGTGTGACTGTGTGACTGTGTCTGTGACTGTGTGACTGTGTGACTGTGACTGTGTGACTGTGACTGTGTGACTGTGTGACTGTGACTGTGTGACTGTGTGACTGTGACTGTGTGACTGTGACTGTGTGACTGTGACTGTGTGACTGTGTGACTGTGTGACTGTGTGACTGTGACTGTGACTGTGTGACTGTGACTGTGTGACTGTGTGACTGTGTGTCTGTGTGACTGTGACTATGTGACTGTGACCGTGTGACTGTGACTGTGTGACTGTGACTGTGTGACTGTGACTGTGTGACTGGGTGGCTCTGTGACTGGGTGGCTGTGTGGTTGGGTGGCTCAGTGGCTGGGTGACTGGGTGACTGGGTGGCTCAGTGGCTGGGTGGCTGTGTGGCTGGGTGGCTCAGTGACTGTGTGGCTCAGTGGCTGTGTGGCTGGGTGACTGGGTGACTGGGTGGCTGGGTGACTGGGTGGCTGGGTGGCTGGGTGGCTGGGTGGCTGGGTGACTGGGTGGCTGGGTGGCTGGGTGGCTGGGTGACTGTGTGGCTGCGTGGCTGGGTGACTGTGTGACTGTGTGGCTGTGTGTCTGTGTGACTATGTGACTGTGACTGTGGGACTGTGGGACTGTGACTGTGTGTCTGTATGACTGTGTGACTGTGTGACTGTGTCTGTGACTGTGTGACTGTGTGACTGTGACTGTGTGACTGTGACTGTGTGACTGTGTGACTGTGACTGTGTGACTGTGTGACTGTGACTGTGTGACTGTGACTGTGTGACTATGACTGTGTGACTGTGTGACTGTGTGGCTGTGTTACTGTGTGACTGTGACTGTGTGACTGTCTGACTGTGACTGTGTGACTGTGACTGTGTGTCTGTGTGATTGTGACTGTGTGACTTTGTGACTGGGTGACTGTGTGGCTGTGACTGTGACTGTGTGACTGTGACTGTGTGCCTGTGTGACTGTGACTGTTTGTCTCTGTGACTGTGTCTGTGTGACTGAGTGATTGTGTGGCTGTGACTGTGACTGTGTGACTGTGTGACTGTGACTGTGTGACTGTGACTGTGTGACTGTGACTTTACTGTGTGACTGTGTGACTGTGACTGTGTGACTGTGTGACTGTGTGGCTGTGTGACTTTGTGACTGTGTGACTGTGACTGTGTGTGTGTGACTGTGACTGTCTGACTATGTGACTGTGTGGCTGTGTGACTGTGTGACTGAATGACTGTGTGGCTGTGACTGTGACTGTGTGACTGTGACTGTGTGACTGTGACTGTGTGACTGTGTGACTATGTGACTGTGTGACCCTGACTGTGACTGTGTGACTGTGTGTCTGTGTGACTGTGTGACTGTGTGACTGTGACTGTGGGACTGTGACTGTGGGACTGTGACTGTGTGACTGTGTCTGTGTGACTGTGACTTGTGTCTCTGTGACTGTGTGTCTGTGTGACTGTGTGACTGTGACTGTGGGACTGTGGGACTGTGACTGTGTGACTGTGTGACTGTGACTGTGTGACTGTGACTGTGTGTCTGTGTGATTGTGACTCTGTGACTTTGTGACTGGGTGACTGTGTGGCTGTGACTGTGACTGTGTGACTGTGACTGTGTGCCTGTGTGACTGTGACTGTTTGTCTGTGTGACTGTGACTGTGTGACTGAGTGACTGTGTGGCTGTGACTGTGACTGTGTGACTGTGTGACTGTGACTGTGACTGTGACTGTGTGACTGTGACTGTGTGACTGTGACTTTACTGTGTGACTGTGTGACTGTGACTGTGTGACTGTGTGACTGTGTGGCTGTGTGGCTGTGTGACTTTGTGACTGTGTGACTGTGACTTGTGTCTGTGTGACTGTGTGTCTGTGTGACTGTGTTACTGTGACTGTGGGACTGTGGGACTGTGACTGTGTGTCTGTGTGACTGTGTGGCTGTGTGGCTGTGTGACTGTGTGGCTGTGTGTCTGTCTGACTGTATGACTGTGGGACTGTGACTGTGTGTCTGTATGACTGTGACTGTGTGACTCTGACTGTGACTGTGTGACTGTTTGTCTGTGTGACTGTGTGACTGTGTGACTGTGACTGTGTGACTGTGTGACTGTGACTGTGTGACTGTGACTGTGTGACTGTGTGACTGTGACTGTGTGACTGTGACTGTGTGACTGTGACTGTGTGACTGTGACTGTGTGACTGTGACTGTGTGGCTGTGTGGCTGTGTGACTTTGTGACTGTGTGACTGTGACTGTGTGTCTGTGTGACTGTGACTGTTTGACTATGTGACTGTGTGGCTGTGTGACTGTGTGACTGAGTGACTGTGTGACCCTGACTGTGACTGTGTGACTGTGTGTCTGTGTGACTGTGACTATGTGACTGTGTGACTGTGACTGTGGTACTGTGTCAGTGGGACTGTGACTGTGTGACTTTGTGTCTGTGTGACTGTGTGACTTGTGTCTGTGTGACTGTGTGTCTGTGTGACTGTGTGACTGTGACTGTGGGACTGTGGGACTGTGACTGTGTGTCTGTGTGACTGTGTGGCTGTGTGGTTGTGTGACTGTGTGGCTGTGTGGCTGTGTGACTGTGTGACTGTGACTGTGGGACTGTGGGACTGTGACTGTGTGTCTGTATGACTGTGTGACTCTGTGACTCTGACTGTGACTGTGTGACTGTGTGTCTGTGTGACTGTGACTGTGTGACTGTGTGACTGTGACTGTGTGACTGTGTGACTGTGACTGTGTGACTGTGACTGTGTGACTGTGACTGTGTGACTGTGTGACTGTGTGACTGTGTGACTGTGACTGTGACCGTGTGACTGTGACTGTGTGACTGTGACTGTGTGACTGTGTGTCTGTGTGACTGTGACTATGTGACTGTGACCGTGTGACTGTGACTGTGTGACTGTGACTGTGTGACTGTGACTGTGTGACTGGGTGGCTCTGTGACTGGGTGGCTGTGTGGTTGGGTGGCTCAGTGGCTGGGTGACTGGGTGACTGGGTGGCTCAGTGGCTGGGTGGCTGTGTGGCTGGGTGGCTCAGTGACTGTGTGGCTCAGTGGCTGTGTGGCTGGGTGACTGGGTGACTGGGTGGCTGGGTGACTGGGTGGCTGGGTGGCTGGGTGGCTGGGTGGCTGGGTGACTGGGTGGCTGGGTGGCTGGGTGGCTGGGTGACTGTGTGGCTGCGTGGCTGGGTGACTGTGTGACTGTGTGGCTGTGTGTCTGTGTGACTATGTGACTGTGACTGTGGGACTGTGGGACTGTGACTGTGTGTCTGTATGACTGTGTGACTGTGTGACTGTGTCTGTGACTGTGTGACTGTGTGACTGTGACTGTATGACTGTGACTGTGTGACTGTGTGACTGTGACTGTGTGACTGTGACTGTGTGACTGTGACTGTGTGACTATGACTGTGTGACTGTGTGACTGTGTGGCTGTGTTACTGTGTGACTGTGACTGTGTGACTGTCTGACTGTGACTGTGTGACTGTGACTGTGTGTCTGTGTGATTGTGACTGTGTGACTTTGTGACTGGGTGACTGTGTGGCTGTGACTGTGACTGTGTGACTGTGACTGTGTGCCTGTGTGACTGTGACTGTTTGTCTGTGTGACTGTGTCTGTGTGACTGAGTGATTGTGTGGCTGTGACTGTGACTGTGTGACTGTGTGACTGTGACTGTGTGACTGTGACTGTGTGACTGTGACTGTGTGACTGTGACTTTACTGTGTGACTGTGTGACTGTGACTGTGTGACTGTGTGACTGTGTGGCTGTGTGGCTGTGTGACTTTGTGACTGTGTGACTGTGACTGTGTGTCTGTGTGACTGTGACTGTCTGACTATGTGACTGTGTGGCTGTGTGACTGTGTGACTGAGTGACTGTGTGGCTGTGACTGTGACTGTGTGACTGTGACTGTGTGACTGTGACTGTGTGACTGTGTGACTATGTGACTGTGTGACCCTGACTGTGACTGTGTGACTGTGTGTCTGTGTGACTGTGTGACTGTGTGACTGTGACTGTGGGACTGTGACTGTGGGACTGTGGGACTGTGACTGTGTGACTGTGTCTGTGTGACTGTGACTTGTGTCTCTGTGACTGTGTGTCTGTGTGACTGTGTGACTGTGACTGTGGGACTGTGGGACTGTGACTGTGTGACTGTGTGACTGTGACTGTGTGACTGTGACTGTGTGTCTGTGTGATTGTGACTCTGTGACTTTGTGACTGGGTGACTGTGTGGCTGTGACTGTGACTGTGTGACTGTGACTGTGTGCCTGTGTGACTGTGACTGTTTGTCTGTGTGACTGTGACTGTGTGACTGAGTGACTGTGTGGCTGTGACTGTGACTGTGTGACTGTGTGACTGTGACTGTGACTGTGACTGTGTGACTGTGACTGTGTGACTGTGACTTTACTGTGTGACTGTGTGACTGTGACTGTGTGACTGTGTGACTGTGTGGCTGTGTGGCTGTGTGACTTTGTGACTGTGTGACTGTGACTTGTGTCTGTGTGACTGTGTGTCTGTGTGACTGTGTGACTGTGACTGTGGGACTGTGGGACTGTGACTGTGTGTCTGTGTGACTGTGTGGCTGTGTGGCTGTGTGACTGTGTGGCTGTGTGTCTGTCTGACTGTATGACTGTGTGACTGTGGGACTGTGACTGTGTGTCTGTATGACTGTGACTGTGTGACTCTGACTGTGACTGTGTGACTGTTTGTCTGTGTGACTGTGTGACTGTGTGACTGTGACTGTGTGACTGTGTGACTGTGACTGTGTGACTGTGACTGTGTGACTGTGTGACTGTGACTGTGTGACTGTGTGACTGTGACCATGTGACTGTGACTGTGTGACTGTGACTGTGTGACTGTGACTGTGTGACTGGGTGGCTGTGTGGTTGGGTGGCTCAGTGGCTGGGTGACTGGGTGACTGGGTGGCTGTGTGGCTGGGTGGCTGTGTGGTTGTGTGGCTCACTGGCTGGGTGGCTGTGTGGCTGGGTGGCTCAGTGACTGTGTGGCTCAGTGGATGTGTGGCTGGGTGACTGGGTGGCTGGGTGACTGGGTGGCTGGGTGGCTGGGTGGCTGGGTGGCTGGGTGGCTGGGTGACTGTGTGGCTGGGTGGCTGGGTGACTGTGTGACTGTGTGGCTGTGTGTCTGTTTGACTGTGTGACTGTGACTGTGGGAATGTGGGACTGTGACTGTGTGTCTGTATGACTGTGTGACTGTGTGTCTCTGACTGTGACTGTGTGACTGTGTGTCTGTGTGACTGTGACTGTGTGACTGTGTGACTGTGTGACTGTGACTGTGTGACTGTGTGACTGTGACTGTGTGACTGTGACTGTGTGACTGTGTGACTGTGACTGTGTGACTGTGTGACTGTGACTGTGACTGTGTGACTGTGACTGTGTGACTGTGTGACTGTGTGTCTGTGTGACTGTGTGACTGTGTTTCTGTGTGACTGTGTGACTGTGTGACTGTGTGACTGTGTGACTGTGTGACTGTGTTTCTGTGTGACTGTGTGACTGTGACTGTGTGACTGTGACTGTGTGACTGTGACTGTGTGACTGGTTGGCTGGGTGACTGGGTGGCTGGGTGGCTGGGTGGCTGGGTGACTGGGTCGCTTGGTGGCTGCGTGGCTGGGTGACTGTGTGGCTGGGTGGCTGGGTGACTGTGTGACTGTGTGGCTGTGTGTCTGTGTGACTCTGTGACTGTGACTGTGTGTCTGTATGACTGTGTGACTGTGTGACTGTGTGTCTCTGACTGTGACTGTGTGACTGTGTGTCTGTGTGACTGTGACTGTGTGACTGTGTGACTGTGTGACTGTGACTGTGTAACTGTGTGACTGTGACTGTGTGACTGTGACTGTGTGACTGTGTGACTGTGACTGTGTGACTGTGTGACTGTGTGACTGTGACTGTGACTGTGTGACTGTGACTGTGTGACTGTGTGACTGTGTGTCTGTGTGACTGTGTGACTGTGTGACTGTGTGACTGTGTGTCTGTGTGACTGTGTGACTGTGTGACTGTGTGACTGTGTGACTGTGACTGTGTGACTGTGTGACTGTGACTGTGTGACTGTGACTGTGTGACTGGTTGGCTGTGTGACTGGGTGGCTGTGTGGTTGGATGGCTCAGTGGCTGTGTGACTGGGTGACTGGGTGGCTGTGTGGCTGGGTGGCTGTGTGGTTGGGTGGCTCAGTGGCTGGGTGGCTGGGTGGCTGGGTGGCTCAGTTACTGTGTGGCTCAGTGGCTGTGTGGCTGGGTGACTGGGTGACTGGGTGGCTGGGTGACTGTGTGGCTGGGTGACTGGGTGGCTGGCTGGCTGGGTGACTGGGTGGCTGGGTGGCTGGGTGGCTGGGTGACTGTGTGGCTGGGTGCCTGGGTGGCTGGGTGACTGGGTGGCTGGGTGGCTGGTTGGCTGGGTGGCTGGGTGACTGGGTGGCTGATTCTCCTGGTAGTGCATGCCTGCAATCCCAACAGTCAGAAGGTGGAGACAGGAGGACCAGAAGCTCAAGATCACTGACATAGCAGGTTTAAAACCATCCTGAGCTACCTCAAAGCTTGGCTCAAAAGGAAAAGAAAAAGCATTGCAGTCTGTTGGTCACTATTGAGACTGACTGTCTCCTGTCAATGCTGTGAAATGATAGTCTCTCCTCTAAACAACATGCAAGAATGCTTCACCAAGAAGGACTAAGAAAACCACAAAAAATGAAAGTATAAACCGTGGAATCTGCTTAAGGAGAAACAAACTTATCCCACACAGCCATTCACAATAGACATGGGGACAGCTGAAGACGGTTTGACCCGACTGACCTTCTCTATGCCCTCGGAGGAGCAGACAAGATGGTGGATGTGAGCACTGTTAAGGACCAGGAATGTTTCTGTCTTTGTTTTCTGCATATGTATGTGAGGTGTGGTGTCTGCTCAACCCTGTGCACAGGACTGCTACAAATACAGTGCCAACAAAGTTCAAGTGACTTTAAACTTCATAATTTTGATCTTAAAAAAATCACAGTTGTCTCTGATGCAGCTTATATGAAGATAATTGTTGTTCTGTTAACTGAATATCACTCTGTAATTGCAAAAAAAAATTGCAGCTGTTTTGTTGACATTCTGAATGCTTCTAAGTAAATACAATTTTTTATTAGAAAAAAAATCACAAAGATTTTACATGAGGCCAAATTTTGAAATAATTCAATGCTGCCAATAAAAATGATATTGAATGGCTCTTCTTTCCGGAGCTGAGGAAACTGAACGGCAACTGTTATCTGGGTCCTTGCTACTCAGTGCTTTCACGCTGGCAGGAAAGGGACCTCAGCATTGAAAGCACAAGTTGACTTGCTAGAGTGGATGGAAAGTGTGATCACCTAGGATGCCTTCAGCAAGGCGAGCCGCCCAGGGCATGAAAGGCCACTTTGGATCTTAAGGAGTTGTAGACGCAGACACACGAAAGGCCACCTCAGCCAGACACCAGGCTCTCAGAAAGAGAACCAAGCCTCTGAAGCTCAGGACACAGCAGCAACAGTCTCTGAAACAGAGCCACAGCTGTCTGCACAACAGTACCATGGCAGAGTGTGAAGGACCAGACTTCCGCCATGAGCCATTCCTCTCCATCTCTGGCGAATTACTAACAGGTACCTTGATGACAGCTCAAAGGGTCTGTGCATGAAGGAACGCTTGCTGTCACCTGCTTTTCAATGCTCTATTTTATAAACACATTCAAATAAATACAATTTTAGAAAAATAATTTTTCATAAGCTTGTAGTTACTTACTAACAATTTTATTAAGCAAAGTCACTGAAACAATTTAGATTAATAACAAATATTACTTTTGAGGAAAAGTCTTGCTATATAAGTCAGGTTGACATGGAATACCTGCCTCTCAATCATGAATGTTGGCAAAGGCATTATTTACATCTCAGATGCCGTAAATAACAGGAAAGAGGACACACAAGTACTATAGAATTGCTACCATTCTTCCATGTTACGCTTAAATTTACAGAAAACAACATTAATCTAACTCAAATCATCATTCCCATACCTTGTTCCAGATTATAGGAATATTTAAATTGATGCTTTCTCAGGGGCTAGTAATTATCCAGTCTCTCTCTTCTTAAAATTTTATTTATGTGTCTATTTTTTTATTTATTTATTTGGGTCAGGGTTTCTCTGTGTAACCCTGGCTGTGCTGTCCTGTAACTCACTCTGTAGACCAGACTGGCCTCGACTCGCAGAGATCCACCTGCCTCGGCTTCCCGAGTGCTGGGACTAAAGGTGTGCGTCATTCTGGCTGCCTCCCTCCGGTCTCAGAAGAAAAGAAATAGGATGACAGACACCAAGGGCCAGGATTAGTTACCAAGGCTTCTTGTCTGCAGCACAGGGCCTCCCTCTCCCAGACCAGCAGCGCCAAGCCCAAGGGTCCTAGGCTCACTCTCCTTTCCCTAGATGAATTTCATCTGCATCTGTGAGACTACTTAAAGCCCATGGTTTTCATTGATTTTAAGTTTTAGATGGCGCTCCTGGTGGCAGCACCATTGAAAAAGCTGTGTATGGCATTTACAAAATTATCAAATATAAATGTTAAGGATTCAATTTTTAAAGCCGTATATATGAATATATATACATATATATCTTGAACATATTTAAGGAGGAAATATATAGAACATTATAGATATATTTGTGCTGTGCATATGCAGTGTGTGTACAATGTATCTTCAGTGTATTGCAGTATTTGCAGTGTGTGCGTGCAGTGTTTTGTGTAGTGTGTGTGTGTGCAGTATGTGTAGTGTGTATATGGTATGTGTGTGCTGTGTTGTGTAGTGTGAGTGTGTTACGTGTATAAGTGTATAAGTGTAATGTGTTGTGTGGTATGTGTGATGTGTGTGTGCAGTGTGATGTGTGTGTAGTGTGTGTGTGCTTGTATTGTGTAGTGTGAGTATGCAGTGTGTGTTGTGTGTATATGTAATGTGTTGTGTGGTATGTGTGATGTGTGTGTGCAGTGTATATGTTTTGTGTGTGTGTATGTGTGTGTGTGTGTGTGTAAGAAGCCACAGAGGAGACGAAAACAATATAATTTCTCATGTTTTAAAGAACAGACTAAAAAAACACTAAAATTGGTTACCTAAAAGGAGGAATAGATTAGATCTTAATATTAATTCTATATTTTGTACTATTACATATAACTGGAAAAGCATAATTATATCAAAGAGAAAAGTAGGTAACATCAACATTGAACAACAATTAGGTAATAGGGGCTGGAGAGATGGCTCAGAGGTTAAGAGCACTGATTGCTCTTCCAGAGGTCCTGAGTTCAATTCCCAGCAACCACATGGTGGCTCACAGCCATCTATGATGAGATCTGGTGCCCTCTTCTGGCATACAAACATACATTGCAGGAATGTTGTATACATAATAAATAAATAAATCTTTAAAAAAAAAAAAAGACTTAAAACCACTACCTGCCCTCACTGGCCTGATCCCAGGGTTGGCTTTAAAAAAAAAAAAAAACAATTAGGTAATAAAATTTAGGTAATAAAGAAGTATTACTTTTACTGAAACTACCTAAGAGAATACATTCACTTTAGGGAGTGAAAGAGTTGTGTGATGTGTCTGAGCTGAATTAAGTATTCTTTAAAAGAAAGCACTTGTTTTTCTGTGTTAGGCATTGGCCCGAATGCACAGCATGTGAGAGCTTGGTGCACACAGAAGTCAGGATAGGGTATCAGATCCCCTCAAAGTAGAATTACAGGTTGTTGTGACTTGCCACGATGGTACAGGAAACCCAACCTTTGTCCTATATAAAAGCAGCTGTCCTGGAACTCACTATGTAGACCAGGCTGGCCTCAAACTCAGAGAACCACCTACCTCTGCCTCCCAAGTGCTGGAATTAAAGGTGTGTGCCACCATGCTGGGCTGCACACTCAGCGTTCTTAATGACAGTGACTCTCTAGTGCTGTTACCCTGAAACTGGTGTATGTAGTGTAGAACACAGCTGGTCTATAATTATATTTTTGCCTACAGGACATTTAATCATTCAAATTCAAGTTGTCAGTTGTGAGCAGTAATTCTGATCACTAGCAATTAGTGACTTATGATGTATTAATTAAAGGTCAGTCAGCCAGACCAGCTGGGAGGACTAGAGAGATGGCGCCGCAGTTAGCAGCACCGTGTGATTCTGCAGAGGACCTGGGCTTGATTTCCAGCACCAACACAGCATTTCACAACCATCAGTAACTCCACTTCCAGGGGACTCTGCGCCCTCTTCTGGCCTCCTTGGGAACTGCACACACAAGGAACCCAGATATGCATGTAGGCAAAACACCTATACATACAGAATCAATTTTAAAGGTTTTATATTTAAAAAAAAAAGTGGGGAAAGAACCTTAATGACATCAAATTTCTACAGTAAATATAGAAAACCTAGCAACAAAAATGACTAGAACAAAGAATGAGAATGGAGTTTATAAGACACTTTATGATCCCCTTAATAGAAAAAAGACAAGAGAACTGTTGTCAATTATAAAAGAATTAGATACATGCAGCCAAGTACAATAGAGGACTCTGAATTCTGATTTGAATAGAACATTAAATAAGAAGACATTTTTGATACAATTAGGGAAGCTCAGAAATAGAATAAGTTTGTCTGACTATAATTAACACTAGGAGATACTCAACTGTTGCAATTATGTAAAACAATGGCACTATTTTTGTCTTGTGTTCCTTTTTTACAATTATTTTAAGTGATGCATACAAATAAAAAGCATACATATTAATGAGACACTATGTAATGTTTAGCTCGGTACATACTGGGTGATGTTCAGGTCCAATTAGATGTATCTCCTCGAACATCTGCCACTTCTTTATGGTTGTAACTTCCAAAAACCTTCTAGCTTTTTAAAATTATTTTATTACTTGTTTATTCACTTATGCTGTGTGCATGTGTGCCTCAGCTCATATGTGGAGGTCAAAGGACATAGGACTCAGAAAGTTCTCTCCCAGGGACTGAACTCAGACCAGCAGGTGTGGGGCCCAGCCACATCACCTGCTGAGCCGTCCTGTGACCTCTCTACAGCCGGGACGGGAGGTCTCTCACTCACATCTGCCTGCAGCTGGGTCATTCATCATTCTTCCTCCACGGCTTCCTTCATCTGCCAGCCCCACTCTCCCAGGCCCTGATAATCATTGTTCCAATCTCAACGTTTTTGAGATCAAGGTTTTTATTTATTTATTTTTTTTTATTTATTTTTTTTTTTTTTTGGTTTTTTCGAGACAGGGTTTCTCTGTGGCTTTGGAGCCTGTCCTGGAACTCGCTCTGTACAGGCTGGTGAGATCAAGGTTTTTTAGATTCTACTAATGAGATCACAAGACGCTGATCTCTGAGCCTGACTTGTTTCCCTTAATGTTATCTCTGTTCATGGTTCTGGAAATGGGAGAATTCCAGTTTTTCATGGTTGCATAGTCTTCTGCTGTGTGTAGGCTGTGTGTATGCCTATTTTCTTTATTCATTCACCAGCAGATAGAAATGGTACTGTTCCTTGGCTACTGTGACCAGTACTGGATTGATTATGGGATTACAGACATCTCTGGCTTTTATTGGAGACAGTCCCACAGTCTTGACTAGGCTGAGTTCAAGCTCATGATCCTCCTGCCTCAGTCACTCAAGTGTTATAATTACAGGCTTACACAACCACACCCAGCTCTCCAGATGGCTCTTCAATACACTGACTTCATTTCTTTTAATGTGTACAAAAAGGCAGGACAATATGGCAGTCCTTTTCCTTGTGAAAACGTATGTCGTTCTTCCTGGAGTAGGGTCCCCCTGGCTGTGCTCTGATGTGTTCCTAAGAGGAGCTGAACACATTTCACAGGAGCATGTCCGCGATAGCACAGCGCCTCCTGCTGAACACATTTCACAGGCGCAGGTCCGTGATAGCACAGAGCCTCCTGCTGAACACATTCACAGGCGCAGGTCCGTGATAGCACAGCGCCTCCTGCTGAACACATTCACAGGCACATGTCCGCAATAGCACAGCGCCTCCTGCTGAACACATTTCACAGGCACAGGTCCGAGATAGCACAGCGCCTCCTGCTGAACACATTCACAAGCGCATGTCCGAGATAGCACAGCGCCTCCTGCTGAACACATTCACAGGCGCATGTCTGCGATAGCACAGCGCCTCCTGCTGAACACATTCACAGGCGCATGTTTGCAATAGCACAGCGCCTCCTGCTGAACACATTCACAGGAGCACGTCCGCGATAGCACAGCGCCTCCTGCTGAACACATTCACAGGCGCAGGTCTGCGATAGCACAGTGCCTCCTGCTGAACACATTTCACAGGCACAGGTCCGAGATAGCACAGCGCCTCCTGCTGAACACATTTCACAGGCGCAGGTCCGAGATAGCACAGCGCCTCCTGCTGAACACATTTCACAGGAGCACGTCCGCGATAGCACAGCGCCTCCTGCTGAACACATTTCACAGGCGCAGGTCCGCGATAGCACAGCGCCTCCTGCTTTATTCTTTTTGCACAGAGCACCTTTGGCTACTCAGGATTCTTTTGTGTGTGCACATATGTATTGTAGGATTGTTTTCTCCGATTTTGTACAAATAAAGGGGGGGGTCACTGACATTCTCATAGGGATTGCAGTGACTCTCTCCCACCATCATGGACAATATATTTGAACAATACTGACTTTAAGACTTTGTTGCTTTTTAAAAAGTTCTTCATCTCTAAGTTTCTGTTACATTACTGAAACACGTGTACTTCTCTTTAAGCCCACTAAGATTGTTAAAGCAATTGTTTCAAAGTCTCTGAGAGTGCTTCCCTTCCATACTTGCGAGTTTCTGGCACCATTTAGGTGAGCCCACTGTTTCCTAACAGTTCTTGATGCTTGTTGGTGTGAGACACTGTGAAGGGGAAGCACTTAACCCTCCCCTCCCTGGTCTGGTTTCGTTTACTTGCCGTACCTGCTGGTTTTCTATTTATCAGGAGTCATCTCACGATTTCAGCACAGGGCAGTGCCCGGGTTCAAATGTTCCAAAGGTCTACAGCTAACACTACTTGGTGGTTTGAAAGAAAACAGCCCCCAAAGGGAGTAGGAGGTGTGGCCTTGTTGGAGGAAGTGTGTCGCTGGGGGATGGGCTTTGAGGCATTTTTCTCAAGCTTCCCTCAGTGTGACAGTCAGCCGACTTCTTATTGTCTCTGAGTCAAGACATAGAACTCTCAGCTCCAACAGCACATCTGCCTGCACAGCTCCATGCTCCCCACCATGACGATAATGGACTGAATCACTGAACTTATAGATGTTGCCATGATCATGGTCTCTCTTCACAGCAATAGAAACCCTAAGACAGCGACTGTCCAGTCTGAGAATGCTGTCTGGATACACGTATGTTGATGTGTTGTTCAAAAAGATCTAAGAGAATACCTTCAGGGTACCTAATCTGTCCCCACAAGCCTGTCCTGGGGCTGAGGTAGCTCGGACGCCACAGGTAACATATCCTGTTCAGCTCTGTAGACTGTAGATAGCCTCGCCTGAGACTCCTGTGTTGCACCTGTGGCCACTAAGCTGACACCACAAAGTCTCCGCCAGGATTCCTATCGCTGTGTTGAAACACGGTGAACAAAAGCAAGCTGGGGAGGAAAGGATTGTTTGGCTGACACTTCCACATCTTAGCCCATCATCGAAGGAAGTCAGGACAGGAGGTCAGAGGAGGCAGAGGCCATAGAGGGGTGCTGCTCACTGGCTTGCTCCTCATGGTGGTCTGAGTAAGAACGGCCGCATGGGCGCACATAGTTGAATGTCACCGGGGAGTAGAACTATTGGGAAAGGGTTAGAACACCTCCTTGCTAGTCATTATAAATAGACAGAAAATTAGAAGAATGGAAAGCACTTTAAAATAAAGCTAATATTACTATACGATGATTTGAAATGTCAAATAACACTGAGGATTGGTGTTTCATTCTTCAACGTTATTTTTAGTGTTTTTCTCCGAGTGTGAATTAATCTGCATCCGGCCTGGGCTGAGCTCGCTAACTCAGACACCTGAGACTCACGTTTTCATATCTAACTTAAGCACCTTCTTTGAATATGACTCTGACTGCCATTTCCAATGTCCACCTTTACTGAGAGTCCCCAAGCTTTGCTTGGGCTTACGCAGGCCACATCCCTAGCATGAGCCAGTGTCATACACAGTCTTGAGTGCACACACACACACACACACACACACACACACAGTGTTCTAAAAACCCCCTCTCCTGTATTACCCCTTGTGCACACACACACACACACAGAGTGTTCTAGAAATCCCCTCTCCTGTATTACCCCTTGTGCACACACACACACACAGAGTGTTCTAAAAATCCCCCTCTCCTGTA
This sequence comes from Microtus oregoni, assembly GCF_018167655.1. Lineage (NCBI taxonomy): Eukaryota > Metazoa > Chordata > Mammalia > Rodentia > Cricetidae > Microtus > Microtus oregoni. The sequence continues at coordinate 5,638,967 of NW_024543077.1, read as the reverse complement.
TTACCCCTTGTGCCAGCTGCTGGAGCAGGCTCCTCCTTTCAGAGACAACCAGGTCTGGCTATCAGGTTCAACCTCATTAGCATTCTGGTCTTAGCTTTACAAGCCTGATTCCCTGTATCCTCGTCCGCTAGGGCTGCCAAGCCAACACTGGAGGGTGGACCACAAAGGAAGGAAGGAGACCACCTTGCTGTAAAGAGTTCTCCAAGGCTTCCGCTTCGTTTTTGAGAGGATCTCGCCAAGTAACTCCAGTAGCCCTTCACTCTCTCCCATCCTCCTGCCTCAGCCTCCTGAGTGCTGGGGTTACATGGTATGCTAGTAAATCCTGCTTCCGCAATGCTAGTTCTGTCCGTGAGAGGAAGAGCAGGAGAACGGCAGTCAGGAAGAGAGAACGTCGACTCATTCCTTTGACCCGTGGACGTGTTTGGCTCTGCGTGTGTTATTCACGTCGACTCATTCCTTTGACCCGTGGTCGTGTTTGGCTCTGCGTGTGTTATTCACGTCTACTCATTCCTTTGACCCGTGGACGTGTTTGGCTCTGCGTGTGTTATTCACGTCGACTCATTCCTTTGACCCGTGGTCGTGTTTGGCTCTGCGTGTGTTATTCACGTCGACTCATTCCTTTGACCCGTGGTCGTGTTTGGCTCTGCGTGTGTTATTCACGTCGACTCATTCCTTTGACCCGTGGACGTGTTTGGCTCTGCGTGTGTTATTCACGTCGACTCATTCCTTTGACCCGTGGTCGTGTTTGGCTCTGCGTGTGTTATTCACGTCTACTCATTCCTTTGACCCGTGGACGTGTTTGGCTCTGCGTGTGTTTTTCTCCCACTTTCCTACGCGGTCTCAGTTCTAAACAGATTCTGATCTCACACTCCCCAGTAAAATCTACAGTCTGTTCGGGTACTTCGGTCAGAAGTTAAGATGTGTTTCAAAGTGTTTGACTGATTACCAGTTGGGGGGCTGGAGAGATGGCTCAGTGGTTAAGAGCGCTGTCTGCTCTTGCAGAGGTCCTGAGTTCAATTCCCAGCAACCACATGGTGGCTCACAACCATCTGTAATGAGATCTGGTGCCCTCTTCTGGCCTGCAGGCGTACATGCAGGCAGAATACTATATACATAATAAACAAATTTTAAAATAATAATTACCAGTTGGTCATCCAGTCCAAAAAGCTGTTCCAAGTATGTTTCAGACAGTCTCCGAAGTCTTGGTTTCAGTGCTGGATCGATGCACATGTCCCTTGAATAAAATTACAAAGCAAGGTCAACATGAATTCCATTTTGAAGTACTTCTATAATTGAATCACTGAGTGTCATGTATTTGTGTGGGGTGGGAAGGCTACCTCCCCTGAGGAGGCAGGTCAGAATCACCAGAATTCACTGAGCTCCCGAGAATGGCATCACCTGTCTCTCCATCCTCACCTTGAAACTCTCAGTCTTGGGAGCACAATGGGAGCTGACCGCGTCCTCACACTGAGAAAATCAGGAGTATATTGTTCACATTAACCCTTGGGGACCAAAGAGCCCACGGATGGATCCTTTAACAAGCCCCAGATCGGCAAGACTTTGTCATGATGCTATACAAAGTCCTTGGCCTTCAGAATATTTCCGTACATACTTCAAAACAACACTTACCAAAGAAGGTTTTCCAGACCATTTTTAATGATAATTTTGATCATTTGCTGTAAATATCTCAGTGGATCGGAAGGACATGTCACAAGTAATCCACATAGCAGCGCCTGTTGAGAAGAGAATACGGAAATGGAGTCAGGGCTTCTGCTTTCACCCGGGTGGCTCTTGTGTTTCCGCGACACGCAGTCCAACCACAGTTCCGTTCTCCTAGGTCTGCCTAAAACTTCTATGAGCGACAGAAGAGAAACTGCTGCCCAGTATTTCGTACGATGTAAGAAACTTCGAAATATCTTTGTTCAGATTCAAGATAGTTACAATGCTTAGATCCATGGTTTCTACCCCTCTTAAGTATAAGGGGCCGGTTGGTGCACACGCCTTTAATCTCAGCACTCAGGAAGCAGAGGCAGGTGGATCTCCTGAGTTCAAGACCAGCCTGGCCCTCCCGCAAAAGAATGAAGAACCATCTTTCTTTTAATTTTTTATTGATTCTTTGGGAGTTTCACATCACGCACCCCAATCCCACTTATTTCTCCATCCTTCCCTGTCCTCCCTCCTCCATTGTAACCTCCCTTCAAAAGACAAATTTTTAAAAGCTAGAAATGAAAATTAAAAAGAACCATCACTTTGCTCCTTCATCTTGCCCGCTTCTCTATCAAATATCTGCCTGTCGTAGTAGCACTGGGAGCAGCTGCCGTGTGTCACACGGGAGACCCTTTGTCCACTCAGCCTTCCTTGTAAATGTTCCTTGCCTTGAGTCATTGGGCTGGTGAGGAACCAAGGTGACTGATAAAATCCATGGTCAAAATCTACTGTGGAGATAAATGCAGTCTTCGCCCCTCATCAAGCAAACTTGATTTGCAACCGACAGAGAGCACTAGAGAAAACCACAGCTGACCACAGTGCAGAGTTGGAGAGCCTAGCCCTAGCCCCAATGGCACATCTGCAGCACACTCCCACACCCAAGGCTCCGGGGACATTGCTGAAGAGGGGTAGGGAGACCGTGGGAGCCAGAGGAGCAAGGAGCAGGGAGTTTGCCGTGAGACTGTGTCTCCTAGTAACACCAGAAGCTACACCTATAAAGCCTCACCGACATGACTGCCCAAATACGAGCTGAACAAAGATGACACACACCAACGGACATGCCAATCCGTGTGAGGGAAAGCCCACAAGGATGACACACACCAACGGACATGCCAAACCGTGTGAGGGAAGGAAAGCCCTCAAGGCTTCAAAGAACTACTCTCAACTAAGCAAGTCTGGGAGCAGGGGAGATGATCCTCCCAGGGAAGAGGACACCAAATGGTTGTCTAGTGCCAAACGATCAGCCCTGAAAACATACATAGGAGTAGCATTATACAGACTGAACAGGTTGTATTTAGGAATAAATATACATATACTACAGCTACATATAGGCATGCATGCAATAATAGTGAAAGAGGTGTCCATGAAGGAGAAGGAGAGTGGGCAGGGGTATATGGCAGGGTTTGGGAGGAGGAAAAAAAAGGGAGAAATGTTGTAATATATTATAATCTCAAAGATAGAAAAAATTTAAAATCTACTATGGTGATGTGGCGGGGTTCAATGGCAGAGCCGTTTGCTGGAGCATGGTGAGGCCATGGGTTCACAACAGGAGGAGGAATCTACTATAAATTGAAAAAGACTAAAATGCATTTATATTTTACCATGATACTTAAAGAGAATATATATACATATATATGGATATTATGGAAAATATATACATTTTATATATGCATATATAGGTGAATATATGGGTATTATGAAAAATGTGCAAACAGGTAGGAAACAAATAACCTAATAGGTAATTAAGTTATTAATTTTTGTTATTAATAGATAATGCACTTTAAAGGAAGCTGCTGCAGTATGATTTTCCCCTGGGCTATCCCTGTGAGAAAAACTTACCATTAAAAATAATATCAATGAGGCACACGGAATTCCTGAACACTTCTGCCCTTAGCCACACAGCCAACAGCTGCCAGCTGAAAACTCACTGTTAAGTTGGGAGCATAGCCCCCAGCCCCCAGGCCTGAGAGTGTATTGGTCTGGACTCCACATCCCAGAATGCCAGGTCCTGACCCTCCCAGAGAGGGTATTTAAGTGGATTCCTAAAAGAGGATCACATGGTCACTTTTCTTCCTCTTGGTGGTTGAGTTCGAGGCTTCACGGTTCCCCCTCAGGACCACCCGAGAGTGCAGGAATCCCACTAAACCTGGATATTTCTTAATTTGGCTTGCTTTGATTTGGCTTGATTGGGAATTTGCGTCGGCAGAGAGCTCGCATCAGGAAAAATTCCTAACACTCACCTTGTTCCTGAGTCCCTTCAGGGTTTACTGAGTATGTCTCAGCGGGAGGGAGATTTTTTTTTCCTTTCCCCGACCCAGAAGCCACTCTTGTTGGCTTTCTCCTGCTCCTTCATTTCAGAAACAAAATCTCCCAGACCCTGGAGTTACACAGAGCGTGTTCCCACCGCCGTGGGCCAAGTGCCATCAAACATAGATCTAGAGACTTAGCTGTTCTCCCAGTGTCCCTCCAACAAGCAGACAAAGAAAAAAAGAAATACAGGAAATCGGTCCTGACTGAACTCTGTATAATGGAACCCTCCCTTCACAACTCCGCCTCGACTCCCTCTCGTGGTGCAGTCGGCTAAAACCCCACCGGCAGGATAAAGGAAAAAGCCTCAGTTTAGACACAGGCCTCTCCCCTCTCCCCCTCCTGTTGGAAAGAAAATAATAAATTCAAGAGACTGAGAACAGAGCAGGGTTTAAATCCACAATTCAGCAGAAAAGGACACCAACATAGACAAAAGGCCAGACCGCCACCCAGTAGCAGCTTCTAAAATCCTCAACTGTCCGCTATTCCCATCGGCAGGAGCAAACACCCTTCACGAACTGCAGAGACAGAGGAGGGCAGGAGACTGAACTGAGTTCTTAAAAGAAACACTACGCGGGACTCACGTCTGTTTCCCAGCAACTTGTATGGCGGCTTAGAGCTGTGGGCATCTCCAGGTCCAGGGGAGCTACCCACTCATTCAGTCTTGGTGGGCACCAGACATGTACCTCTAGTTAGTTCTCGGGGAGCTAGCCCACTCTTACGACCGTGGTGGGCACCCCTCATGCAGAAAGTGCATACACATTCAGGTAAAACACACCCACACAGAAAAACAAATCTTTTTTTTTTTCTTAAGAAAATGGACCATAACAACCTCTTAAGCTGCCCCAACTCAGACCCTCCCTGACCTCTCTCATGAGAAGCTTGGCTACTTGCAGACTAAATACCCAAGGCATTCTTGGTTCCCACCACAGCTGCAAGCTAGATTTAAAAGGTGACTATTACCCAAAAAGCATCAAGGGACAGGGGCTGGATCCCTCCACTACATCTGCTTCCTGAACAGCTTTGCTGGAAGACCCATCTGTCCCTGGTGCTTTGATGTGTGGGGTCTACAGAGCCCAGGGGATCTGCTTCCCCCATTCTACAATCCATCCCATCCTCCATAGCCTGTGTCTAGAGGACATTTGCATCGGAAGTATTTGGATGGCAACGTGCTTCCTCTGCTACCTAGGGCTCTGCATTTTTAGCAAGCTCCTTGAGAAATTCCCAGGCACAGAAGTCTGGGAGTTAGTGGGGTTTAATTCTGTGGGGATTAAGAAAGTTGGGGATCAGGTTAAGAAATATCGGACATTGCATGTTGCTTTGTATTTCCGGGTTCTCCAGATCAAAAAGCTGCTTTCCTAAAAACAGAAACCTAGTCAGATAGAGAAGCTAAGTTACTGAGATGGCAGTACAGGCATATGGAGCTAACGGAGTGGGATGTTTACTTTTTGCAGAGAATTATGACTGTTCATTTGCTCCTAATGGACAAGACAACACAACAAGGAGTTTAGAAATTCATGGGTGGATGGCACACAGAAACACGCCAGTGAGGCAGCATGACCAGTGACTAAATAACTATTTCTCCCTGTTTGCTTGTTTTAAAGTGCTAGGGGTGGAAACCAGGGCCTTAGACAGCTAAGCAAGAGCCGCAGAGCTGACTTCACAGTAGACATCAGCAGGAAGGTCCGGGAGACAGCTCAGCCGACAGGTGCTACTCGCTGTACAAGAACAAGGGCTTCCTCTTGTTTCCTGAAGAGGATAATGAGGCATGTATGTCTTAGGACCCACGTGAGTCTTAAATGTGTGAGACTCAGGAAAGCACAGTGTGATGACGAGGAAAGATTGTGACAGATTGTACGCCAAGCTAAATGGAGGAAGCTCGAGCAGGAAAACGTGTTTGGCAAGGAAAGAGAGGGTCCTCAAGCAATAGTTCAGACGTACGGTAGTTAGCTGCCAGTATAGTTCTGGGTTGAGGGGGGCAGAGTAGGGACAGAGACAGACAAACTCGTGAGAACCAATCAGGGCTATCACGTCAGACACCCAGAACGCACGGTGACTATGTTAACAGCCTCATCGTAGTATAAAAGCAACTGTTTGAAGAGTGTTGCAATGAAAGCAACCCTCGAATGTTTGTGTGGCCCCGTTCGTCAGAAATGTCCACATGACCAGAAGAGAGTAGAGCGTGTCCGGGTGGGGAAGCCAGAAAAGCCATGCCCAGTAGGGCAGACCAAGTCACCAATAGCCAGGGGTGGATGCAGAAATCAGACAGGGTCACCCTGCGAAGACAAAGGAATTCTCCTCCAGACCCAGTCAATCACTGTCTCTTTTACTTCTGCTACAATAACAGAATATCAGGGACTGGACGAGTTACAAAGTTTCCTATGGCTTAGAGTCTGCAGCTGGAAAGTCCAGGAGCATGGAGCCAGCACTTAGTGAGGACCTCGGTGCTGAATCACACACAGCACGCCCCAGGCCAGAGGGGACTGGGGAAGCTGGCTTGGCTTGTGTACCAGTCTATCCTGTGGTAACCCACTCCTTCCAGTGAGATCACCATCAGTCCACCTCTGAGGCTGATGCTCCCTGACCACAGCTGCTCCGACAAGCGCCGCTGCCTCTCCACAGTGCTGCACTGGGAGCCGACATTCTAACAGGCGAGCCCTGTGGGGACACAAACCAGGGTCATTTGCTGTGAAAGCCTCGTCCTGGTGCTCCTTGTCCACGCCATGTGCTCGCCCTACAGAACTGGCTATTGGGAGAGCTCTTATCTATCTGGAAACGTTTTGTTCATCTATAAACACAGAAATACATCTTTTAAACAGACAATAGAACAAAGAGTCCAGATATCTGCACCCTTTGAAAAGAAAGAAAAGGAGGTTGCTTTAAAGAGAAAAGGCGCAGCTTGAGAATCAGAGTCCCAGAAAGCCCTGTACTTCACAATTTAAAAAAAAAAAAAAAATTGAACACTGTTCAAAGTTTTTCCTGCCCCTTCTCGCAGCCTCAGGAAACAAAGCAAAGTGCCCCCTCCCCTTGGAGACGTGGAGCACTGTGATGCTGCTTCAGGGTAGGTCTCATTCTGCAGTCCAATAGTGAGCCTTTGAATGAATCGGCCACCTCTTGTCAACATTAGAACAGACACCACCACTGTTTAACTTTAGAAGCTTTATCAATGCAAGTGTCCCAAGTGCTCTGTCTGTGCAGGAGGAACCCTGGGGAGAAGGGAACACCCCTCGGAACCAGCATGAGAGGTCTTACCTGCGCCAGAATCTGCCTGTTATACAGCCTGCTCTCTCTGAGCCCGAGTCTGCATTGAATGACTCTGCTGCCTCGGGTCTCCTGAGGAACCAGGACTACAGGAATATCGCCCGCCCAGTACAGACTGGGCAGCTTGAATTGCACAGACATAAGAGACCACGACAACCATTTGAACACCAGCACACCGTTCCCCCAGTGGAGGGATCATCATCTATGGCTACCCCTAGATAAAGAACCACTTCAGAAGGAAAGAATTGGCAGCGTTTTGTATCTTTGGTGTGGATTCATCTTAGAACCACCTCTGGAAACTGGGGCTGGTTGGACTAGGAACTCAGTAAAGATTTGCCCCCCACAGCCGAGAAGCTATAAACGCCTTACCCAAAGGCCCAGCAAACTAAGTCAGTGAAGCAGTCCCTGCTCTCCCAAATCAGCAAGCTGTCCCTCGCCACATACAAATTCCTGATTCCTGCATTCTTGGTAAATGTTTATTCTTTGTTCCAAGGCAGGGTTTTGGGAGGTTCCCCAGGCTGGTCTCCTGGGCTCAAGGAGCTTGAGAGAAAGTACAAACCACTGTGCCTCTCCTTTGCCCACCCCGTAAGACAAACACCCAATAACAGGATCCATGTGGCTTCTAGATAAATGTGTTTTATAAATACAAACTGACAACTGAATCTTGAAAGAAATGTAGGCCATAAAAACTTTATCAAAAAAAAAAAAATCAAGAAAAATTCAAGAGGCTTCAGTCGTGATTTGTAAGTAAAGCTCGCCCTCTGCTGGCCAGAGCCAGCTCTGCAGGCTCCTATCGTTTCCCTAGCTACTAAACTGAAACCCAACCTCACCATTTGAAATGTAATTTCTTACTCTGATACAATTGCTATGTCTATTTGTTTAATAATTTTGTAGACAGTGTATCCATAACACACAGCTCATCTTTTGTCTCTCTGGAGCTGGCCTGTTTGCCAGGAGCTAACACACCTACCTCTCTATCAAGTGGAAACAGAAATACAGACGTATGTCGAATTTTTTTAATGTACCCAAATCCTTCCAAGAGGGCATCATTGCATGGACTCCTATTTTAATAATTTCCTTAAAAATATGAATGCCTTCCAGGAGTACTTCCAAAGGACAGACAGTGAGGTGAGACACAGTGTGTGCAGTGTCTGTATTCTGAAAGGAAAGATGACTGTAGTGAACCAGAAGAATCACATGGATTCATGTTTCCAAAACTTTCTTGTAGGTACAGCCCTCAAGTGTTGCCATTACATATTTTTTCTAATTTGGAGTTTCTAAAATACATAGTTCCTGGACCATAAAATAATTTCTACACAGTAAACATCTTATTGCCCAGACTTCTAAGTATCTATTTACTCCATCTATCTAAAATACAAAGCAAACACGTAAAATAGCTAGCTCTGGATTGAAGAGACAGCCAAGAGGATAAAGCACTTGCCTCGCAAGCTTGAGGGACTGAGTTTGAATCTCCAAAACCCATGTAAAGTCAGGTGAAGAGCACACATAGGCGAATGGCCCTGGGATGCGGGGTGAAGGCAGGAGAATCCCTGAAACTCATGGGCCAACAAGCCTGGCATCAAAGAACAAAGAAACCCTCTTTCAAAGAAGGTAGAAGCCAAGGACTGACCGTAAGCTTTCCACTCATGTACCACGACATGCATGTGCCACCCCTCATACACACAAACAAACACAGCCAAAACGTTTAAAATACTCAGCTCCAAGGTCTTTTAAAAAGGCTATTACTATATCTTACTTTAATCTCTTTTGTGTAGACAACATACTTAGATGGCAAGGATAGATTCTACTGATGGGAAAGACTAGCTTGCTGCAGGCATGATTGCCTGCGCGTGCGCACACACACACACACACACACACACACACACACAGAGAGAGAGAGAGAGAGAGAGAGAGAGAGAGATTTCTTCCTGAAAGAATTATATTACTTTTTATTCACATGCTTTTAACATTTATGTACTCATTGGTTGACTGACCATTTACTTACTATGTGTGTGCATGCTTGAACTCTGGCCTCCACATGAATGCATGCATCCTAGTGCAAATACAGGTAAGACATCAGAGAGTAGCAAAATCCCACAGGAGAAAGAATCTGCTTTCATGAACTGACAAAACTAAGCACAAGACCCCCTACTGCACCTGCTTGATGCATGAGCAGAGGTGAAAGCCTTCTCAGGATAAACTCTGGGGCCTGCCCCTATTTAACATGTTAACAAATACTTCAAAATTACCACCCGAAAGGAAGGACTGTGCCAAACTGCTCTTTCTTCCCTTAGAGTTCCTCTGCTCTCCCCAAGAAGTTATTTGCTGGAAAATCCACTGCATCACCCACAACCAACAGCAACTATTTATTTACAGACAAAATAGAAGTTGCCAGACTTTCTCAGCTCCCTGCACGCAGGAGAATAAAACCTTGTATCCAGAACCACACTGTACTCCCGAGGCAGGGCAGAATGGGGGACCTGTGGTGACTGGGGGCGCTAGAGAGGGAAGCCTTGCTCCTGCAGCTCTGATCTGCTCTCCCGGCCAGAAGGAACCTACCGGACCACATAGGGAATATATGTTTTTCCCAACGGTATCCTGATAAAGACGGGAAGGAAACTGGACTCACTTAGGGCTAGATGATGTCCTTCCAAACAACCCAGTGGAGGATGCCAAGGCCAGAGATTAGGCTGTGCTTGCATAAGGCCACAAGGATGCACAGCATTGAACTTCTGGTCTCCCCTCTCCCAGAGCCAAATAAAACCACTCATAAATCCACCACACAACTGAGGAAAAAATTTACTTAGTTACTGAAAGAAAAAGAAACTTCAACTTTAGGTAATGTTAGAAAAAAAAAAGATGTATGTGGTGGGTTACCAATACTTAAAGATGGAACTTTGAAAGCCACAAGAAAAAAAAAGGTACACATATAACCCCACTGTGAAGACACTTAAACTGAGGGCCTCTCCCTTCCAAAGCCACCATTGTCCGATCGGGTGTGTTTTACTCTCTATTACAACACCGCTGTTTTCGCTTTTAATAAACCCAGTTTTGCTTCGTACAGATGTACCCTGAAACTCATTTCTTTGCTGAAACCGGGACCCCAGGTTCTGCTTCGTGGTGAGCTCTAAAAAGCTGTGTCAATGGCGGTGACTCTTCTTCCCTCCTGCTGGAGCGGGGCTAGGCAACCCTTGTTCTAGGCTCGCCGCCCCCGTCTTGCTCAAGATGCTCTTTATAATACCACTGTGCGTCTGACACGCCTTCCCTTGCTCCGAGGTTCCCAACCAGGGCCCTGTGCTCTCTCGCGCGGGCGAATGTCACTTTTTTTTTTCTCGCCTTTCTTCTCATTCCCACGCCTGCGTTAGCCATCCTCACCCTCTGGTCTTCTCTAACCTTTCCCTCCCTCTCGAGTTACCCAAATCCCGCTCCTTTCGAGGGCAGCCCTAGGAATCTCCTCGTCCCTGCCGGGCATCTCCCCGTGTCCTGTGTGTGTGAAAGACTCCGTGGCTCCAGTACCTCACAGATCTGAGGGATGTATTTGTCCTTGAAGTAGTTCCTCAGTTTAGGGGTGGCACAGCGCAGTGAAGACATGGCGGGAGGCCGGCCTGAGATGCAGCGGTCGGCTGAGCCGGCCGGCCGCGTCGGCGCGTTGCTCGGCAACCACGCGAGGGGGGGCGGGGAGCCGTGCAGTCCCCGCCAATCAGGAGACGGGAAAAAGAGAGCCTTAGGGGAGGGGGCGGGGCGAAAAGGAGAGGGGCGTGGTGTAGCTGGGCGGGGCAGAATACGAAGGGGCGGGGCGGGGAGGTCGTAGCTGGGCGGGGCAGAGGGCGAAGGGGCGGGGCGGGACGAGGAGGGGCGGGGCGGTCATAGCTGGGCGGGGCTAGAAGCCAGCCTTGGTGGGGCGGTCTGGGTACGTGAAGGAGCTGCAACTGCGACCGCGGAGGGGGAGGGGCAGACTGAGAAGGGGCGGGGCGAGGAGGGGAGGGGCGGGTTATAGCTGGGCGGAGCAGAGTGAAAATGGGCGGGGCTAATATGGGGCGGGGCTAGAGACGAGCCTCGCGCTTAGCGGTCCGGGTACTGGTAGGAGCTGCAGCTACGACCGCGGCTCTGTGCATCCCGCCCTCCCGGTGCAAGGCTCTGAGGCGCCGGGTGGGTGGGCTTCCGAGTTTAGCAGAGCGACTTCCGGGAGGCGGAGCCTCAGCCCGGTTTCCTCTCTCCGGACCCGAGTTGGTCCCGGCATCCCGGTTCCCCGCAGCTCGACGGCTGCAGCATGGGCGGCGCACGGGACGCGGGCTGGGTGGCGGCGGGGCTGGTCCTGGGCGCCGGCGCCTGCTACTGCATCTACTGGCTGACTCGGGGCCCGCGGCGAGGACGTCGCCGCCTGCGCCCCTCGCGGTCCGCAGGTGAGGCGATGGGCGGGCCACAGGCTCGGGGCTGCAGGGCCACTCCGAGCTGCGTGGGCCGGGGGTGCCCTGGGCGCTCACGGGTCCCTGTGTCGCATGGGAGGACGTGGAGGAAGGCTGGAAGTTGCCTTGCGTGGGTCTGGAGCCGCTTCCCTGCCCCCACTTCTTTGTTTAAAATAAGAGCTGAAAACGTTGCCCCGAGTTTTCTGTTGTTTCCTAGGGCTTCACAGGAGAGAACTAAGGTTTCTCCAAGCCATGTAGGTTGCCTATTACTTTAAAATTTGTACTGGGCCATTGTGTTACCAAAGAGATGTCCCTGGCTGCTAGTACGTCACTGCTGGGCCTCAGACCTAGGCTGAAACTTAGCGTGTAGCCCTGGGAAAAAGGGATCCCTGCTGTGCAATTCTGCTGGTACCTGCCCTGGGGAGGAACCTTGAAGCCATCCTCAGCATCCTGCAACTCGGACTTGTAGGTTCAGTCCTATGGTGATTGGGACATTGTCCAACAATTTGCTACGCATTCTAAAGGGGTCTTTTAGGTCCGGAAAACAATTTGAAATAAAATCTGCCGACCAAAAAACCTGCCTTCCTCAGAGGTAGAGAAATGTATTTTTTAAAATTTATTTATTTATTACGTATACAATATTCTGTCTGCGTGTATGCCTGCAGGCCAGAAAAATGCACCAGACCTCATTACAGATGGTTGCTGGGAATTGAACTCAGGACCTTTGGAAAAGCAGGCAATGCTCTTAATCGCTGAGCCATCTCTCCAGCCCCGGAATGTAATTTTTTTATTAAGTAACTATTAAAACATTTTACCGGCACCATTACATGTAATCTGCTAATGCCATTCTAAAGGCAGAATTCTCACCTCTGGGTATATGCAAATTAAGTTGCCCTTAAAAAGCAGAACACCTCATTGATGACTTTTAATGACCTTCATGTGGCTTTCTTCTTACGCAGAAGACTTAACCGATGGTCCCTATGATGCGGTCCTAAATGCTGAACAACTTGAGAAACTCCTATACCTGCTGGAGGCAACCGATGATCCTATAATTGTTGAGAAAGCCTTGGTCACCCTGGGCAATAATGCAGCTTTCTCAACCAATCAAGTAAGTCTCCTCTTTCCCACTACAGCTGTGCTTCTGGGCGTTCAGCTCTCGGTATGTCTGTACCTCACTTACACTCACAACATTATCGGCTTTTTTTTTTCTTCATAAAAATCACACCCAAATAATGAAATTACAGGAAGTAATATCTGAGAAGCTAGATGCCAGCATCGCTGTAAGAGCTGGGTAATAGCATCGTAATAGTTCCTAGCCAACAAAAGGCAGAGTTTGCATAAAATAGTAAAAGCACCTTACATTTAAGTATGTGTTTTCATTGGATAACCGACCTCGCTAGAGTGGTCTGTTGTAGGTGATCGATCCCTCAGCCAGCGATAACCACCAAGGCAGTGTAAATGGCTAAGACTATAGAGTTTAACGTGAATGCTTTATCCCTTCCCCCTCAGGGAATAAGTAAAAACAATTTGGGGTTTTTTTTTTTCAACAATGCTTTTGTTAACATTGTCATCTGTACAGATTTATTTTGAGCTAAAAGAAAAAAAGAGTTTTGAATGGTTTGCCATTAAAAAGTGATACACATTTGAGGAAATAAATAGGCATTTAAGGTGATTGTGCAACCTATACATGTATCAATATACAAAGTGCTCCATATATATATATATATATATATATATATATATATATATATATATATATTTTCTGTGTGTGTCAGTTAGAATAAAGGGAGATAGATAAATAAAGTGCACTGGCCACATGGAAAACCAGGCATGGTGCCACACACTTGTAATCCTGGCACTGGGGAAGCAGTGACAGGGAGTCAGTCCATGGATCTCGCACTTTTTCTCTGGGTCCCAGAAAGCCACACCGGTGATATTCACGGCATACAAAGGGGCTTCCCACATCACTGGTCCCAACCGATCCCAAAGACCCAGATAATAAACATTGTTTCTCAACCAATAAACATAGTTACTTTTGACTTCTGTGTTTACTGCTTTCAGCAAGGGACACACATGCTTTATCCTGGTTTAGGGGCAAGAATGTATATAACTTAAGACTGTAGCTGTGTGTTAGTTCAGGTTGTAAAACTAACAACCAACTATTCCATGGGAAATCCAAGGCAAGGTTGGTAGTTAAATTATTCTCTTAAAGGCAGGTAAAACAAACAGTTTAAGTACACTCTAGGCTAGCAGACTTAAGTGACTTCAAGGTTTATTATTAACTTTGGCTATGAGGTCCAGCAAAAATTCCAGTCTTGGAATATAAGAGATATTTCAGAATATTGCATCTCCACACTTGTTGAGTCCCAGCCAATGAAAGAAATGTCTCAAAAAAAAAAAAAAAGTAAATGACATTTTGAGGAATGGCCTCTGCACACGCACACTCACATAAAGACTGTTTCTGAACAGGAAGATTTGTGTATGAATATACAAATAACATTTCTCTACAAGTGATTTATTTTAGTTGCATTTCTGTGTGCGTGAAGTTCAGCAAAAGGTTGCATATTGAAGTTATGGTCAATTTTTTCCCTCTCTCTTAGGCCATTATTCGTGAGTTGGGTGGTATCCCAATCGTTGCAAACAAAATCAACTCTCCGAACCAGAGTATTAAGGAGAAAGCATTAAATGCACTAAATAACCTGAGTGTGAATGTTGAGAATCAAGTCAAGATAAAGGTAAGTTGTCTGAAATAAAAACGCATGGGGTTGTCTACAAAAAACAGGAAGTAATTAGTTGTCGGTGAGGACAGTCACAGCGTGAGTGACTCTCAGCTCAGCTCTCAGTGCGCCTGTGAGGACACTGTCACAGCGTGAGGGACTCTCAGCTCAGATCTCCAGTGCTCCTGTCCATCCCGCCTACCCTCACCATCAGCTGCAGAAGCCAATACTTATCTCAGAGGATGGAGAAAGCTGGCTTACACGTGTAATGTAGAACTTGAAAATGTGACCTCTGGGGACACATTTGGAGTGTCTCACAAACGTTAGTACAGGTGTGTTGGGCGGTCAGTTGATCGTTTCTTAGAGCTTAAATCAGACATTTTCTTACAGTTTTGACAGCATTCAGATTTAGTGATGATTTTTTCCCGTCTGGGAATACTGCCAGTGCTTCATGGCTTTTTGCAGTGGTGAATAGTATAGAAACTCACATACCTGCATCTCCAGAAATACGGAAGTTAATTTTGCTCTGCTTGCTTTTGATTCTCAGCACAGCGCCAGGTCATTAACAAAGGCAGTTTAGCTAGAATGGTCACCAGAGTCGAAGGGCCTGACATAAATGTCCCGTGTTCTGAAGATCCAGTTCCTGAGCTCTGCTCTGCCCTGCAGAAAAGCAGCATTCAGGTCCTGGAGCGCCCGAGGTGCTCAGTCGCTCTCTCCTGCCTGCAGGTGTATGTCCAGCGAGTCTGCGAGGATGTCTTTGCGGACCCCCTGAACTCTGCCGTGCAGCTAGCCGGGCTGAGGCTACTCACGAACATGACTGTCACCAACAACTACCAGCATCTGCTCAGCAGCTACATCACCGGGCTGCTCCACCTGCTGCTTACCGGGAACGGAAGCACCAAGGTAGGGAGCGCAACGGTCGGTCCTGTGGGCCAGAGAGCCGCCTCGCCAAGCTCAGGAGACTGCATTTCCTGTCCACGTGTGGTGGCACAAACTTCTTATCCCAACACTCAGGGTGCGGAGGCAGGCGGAGCTCTGGGAGTGCTACCTCGTCTACATTATGAGTTTCAGGGGGGAAAAGAAAGATTGGGATCCCAGACTGTGTATTTCATCCCTGTGAGGTTCCCCTAAAAAGATAGTGGTGCCTTTAATCTCAGCACTCGAGAATGAGACAGGTAGATCTGTGTGGATTCATGGCCAACCTGATCTGTAGAGCAGATTCTAACAGGCAGGGCCACATAAAGAAACCCCGTATCCAAAAGATAAGAGTGTAGTCCACTCAAAGGTGTATGAAAAATCCTCATAGACGCCCAAGAAAGCCTCTTGTCTCCTCGCCAAGAATCGCAGATCATGTGAAGCTCTTGTGCTGTGTCTTGGGCGATCATTTGATTTTCTGAGAATCAGGAAAATCATGTTCTGGGACCCCTGTCGTCCTTTAACTAGAAACAGGAACCGAGTAAAGGACTCTGAGAAATAGTGACGTAAGCTGCAGCTCTTACCTCAGTGCTGACAGCTTTTTAAATCAGCATACAAAGTAATGGGTTTTATTGTCTGTTTTTATGTATAGTTTTTTGTTACTCCTTGTCTTAGGGTTTCTGTTGCTGTGAAGAGACACCATGGCCACTACAACTCTTATCAAAAAGAAAACACTTTATTGGGGTGGCTCTCGTACAGTTCAGAGGTTCAGTCTATCATCATGTTGGGGAGCATGCAGACATGGTGCTGGCTACATCTTGATCAGAAGGCAGCAGGAAGTGGACTCACACTGAGTGGTATCCTGAGTATGGAAAACTCCCAAAGCCCGCCCCCGTAATGACACACTTCCTCCACAAGGCCACGCCTCCTAATAGTGCTACTCCCTGAGATCACGGGGCCAGTTATATTCAAACTACCACATTCCACTCCCTGGCCCCCATAAGCTTTTAATATCATAGTACAAAATGTATTTATTCCAACTTCAAAAGTCTTCGTTGTCTAGTACAGTCTCAACAGTGTTTAAAAGTACAGAGTTGAAAGTCTCTTCTGGGATTCGTGAAGTCTCTTAACTGTAATTCCCTATAAAATCAAAATCAAAAAACAGATCACACACTTCCAACACATAATGGCTCAGGATATATATTACCATCCCTAAACACAGGGAAGGGAGCACAGTGAGGAAAGGCAAACCGAAAACCAGCCGGGGAATTCCACACTCTGCGTTTCCATGTCTGATGGTCTCTAACTCTGCTCAGCTGTGTTGACTGCGGCGCACTTACCTCTCTGGCGCTGGCTCCACTCGCTGGTTCCAGCTCTCTCCAGCATCTTGGGGGCTCCAGGACTTGGACCTTATAGTTTCACACAGTGGACACCCCTGACACTCACCTGGCCTCCGTAGCTTTCCTTAGTTTCAAGGGGCAAATAACACAGCCCCTTCTCTTAACCCCAAGCTGCCGAGTTCTGCTCCTCACGGGGCTGAACATGGCCCCTTGTTCAACTACCATCCTCACCAGCTTTCTGTCCTTCACCACCTAAGCTTGACTGTCATGAAACTAGCTCTGTAGACCAGGCTGACCTCAAACTCAAAGATCCACCAGCCTCTGCCTCCTCAGTGCTGGGATTGAAAGTGAGCATCACCACACCTGGGAGTTCTAGGCTTCTTTAGTTCCTTTTCACAGCTGAAAACTGGGTAGGATCCTGCCCTGAGATCACCACTCCCTTTATCCCATTTTTTTTTCTGTTTATCTCCTTGAACACAGGATCCAGCTCCATCCCACTTCCTGGTGCCCCTTTTCTCAGTCCACACGTTTTGTATTTTTCCTTGCTCAGCTTGCTCCTTTTCTTTATAAATCTTCATAACCACACAACAGGGCCTATACTCGGCTGTTTTGAGAGTTCCTCTACCTATGGAATTAATTCAAAATTCTTCACCTTAGCCTCAGGCAAACTGTTCAGACAAGCCACCATCTTCACCAGAATATCACAGGACCGATCTCTAGGCAATATATTAACCTCCTGAGGTGGCCCCCACAGTTCATGGTATCCATCACCCCCAGCACCACCGTCTTCCATGCTGCTACTAGAATGGTCCACTAAGCAGTGCGTAAAGCATCCTGCTCCTTTCCAAACCCAGATGAGTATCTGACGTCATTTTGGAGTTACCAGGGTATAATTACAGAAGAGCTGCACTGTAGCCCAGGGTTTCTGAGGTGTTATGTGTGGGTGGTCCCAGACACGCACAGGTGTTCAGAATTAAACCCTTGGCTGTATTGCTGCAGCCCCAGCTGGCTCCAGCCCGGGAAAGCGCCTTCCCTCTGTGCTGTGACTGCTACATTCAAAAAAACTCTCCCTTGACTGTCTCTGCAGCTTATTTACCCGGAACCCAGGAGGAACTCTTAGTTCAGAGCCAAGCTCTGGACCTGTGTATATCTGTCTCAGATCTGGCCAGTAAAATTTACCACTTTGTGAGAGATGACTCACATCAGGTTGTTTTGTTTTGTTTTGTTGGTGGGGGGGGGGGATGTTTGTTTGGTTGTTTGGTTTTTTTGTGTTTTTTTTTTTCCATTGCATTGCCAAGAATTTTTCTAGGGTAGAAAATTAAAGTTTTGCTGGGAACCTGGTCATCATGGCGTTGTTTCTCCATAAAAGCTGAGCATGAGCGTGAAGTTCTAGCTGGAAAATGCGTCTTGGCATAGCCGTCCGTTTGTATGTGTCGGTCATGGATGCTTCCTCCGTAGGTGTCCAGCACAGGGACTTTTAGTTTGTAGTGGAATTCTCACTGCGCTGCGTGATCTGTGTTTGCACCCTGACTCACAGCAAAGACAGATACTGTAAAGTGCTGCCTGTACTGACCAGAGAGCCAACAACCTAAATGTCCTGGATAACCACAAGGTGGTGTAGGAGGCAAGAAAGGAAAAGAGCGGAACTGGAAACTGTAGTGCATGAATGTGCTTAACCTGGAGAGGGCAGCACGGTTCCTCTCAGGCTCACGGTGATCTGTTGTGCAGCTTCTGTTCCTGTTCCCCTGCCACAGCTGCACTGACTTACAGCCAGGCGCCGTCCTCAGGCCTGTTCCTGGTGTTGCCCACAGCGTCAGCTCACAGGGAGTGCACTACAGGGGCAGAGGTCACTCTTGCTTCTCGGCAGCGATCCCCACTTTGGGGCAGGAGGGCCAGAGGCATAGACTTCTGTTTTCACCTTGTTCTCTTCTGCAGTTTGTTGATTTTGCGTTAATTTTACAAATTTTTAATTTGGGGGAGGAGGGAGGTTTGTTTTCGGAGACAGGGTTTCTCTGTGTAGCCCTGACTGTCCTGGAACCTGCTCTGTGGACCCAGCTGGCCTTGAACTCACACGGATCCTCCTGCCTCTGCCTCCCGACACTGGGACTAAAGACACACACCTCCCTACCCACATGGTCAAACTGAGGTTAAGCAAAGTTTATCACCTTCTCCTTATAAACAACTCCACATGTGATCACAGGAATTGTAGGCATACAGCGCACTGGAAACTTCCTTTTTTCTTTGTTTCCCTGTATTTGGAATGTTCTCTGGCTAAGGGAGACTTTAGGGATCCCAAGTTGGATCCCACCACCCTGTCCCCAGAGTCCCAAAGTCAGTGTGTGCTGCCTGTCTAACAAGTTAGAAAAAGCACACCTAGGTTCCTTCCTGGATCTGGTGAAAGTAGATTTGTTCTTTCCTGGTTTTAGTGCCCTCCTCCTCTTCCTCACTTTAATTTCAATGGTCTTGTAGAAAGTGTGGATTCATGTTTTTCAAAGAGATATTCTGAGGCTGGAGAGATGGCTCAGCACTTAGGAGCATGTGTTGCTCTTGCAGAGGTCTCAGAACCAAGCACCGGCACAACCATTGCTAACTCCAGAGGCTCCATTGCCCCCTTCTGACCTCTGCAGGTACTGCACACACGGTGCATATACATACAGTCAACCATTTATGCACATAAAACGAGTCTAAGGATTTTTAAAACATTCTATTTAATTTCTGACTTTTCAAAACTATGTAATAAGAACGCTAGCACTTTAATTAGCCTTTCGACCACTTTCATATTGCTTCCTAATTAAGTGATCACAAAGTATTTTTCACATTTTAAAAAGATAACCTCCAACAGTTCTGGGTTCAGGTGAGGACCCGGTCTCAATGTCTGAGGTGAAGTGCGATCACAGACACCACTGACCTCTGCCTCTGGCCTCCTCATGCACACACATGTGTGTATGTGTGCACACAAGCACAGACTCGGAAAGAAAGGAGGTGACTGAACACATACCAGACTTACAGTATTGGGAGACATTTGCTGAGCTCTTCCTGCCTCCCCAGCAGCTGAGACAGAAGTGAGGTAGCTGCTCTCAAAGAGGTGCCAGGGGTCAGAGGAGCCGAGAGGAGACTTCACAGAGAGAATTGCATCCAGGCTTGGAGGTGCAGACGGGAGTTTGTGGGGTGTTGGGCAGTTAGAAAACAGCACTCTAGGAAGAGGGTTGTACTTGCTGATCCAGTAAACCCAGCCTTCTCGCTGGCAGGTCCAGGTGTTGAAGCTGCTTTTGAATTTGTCTGAGAACCCAGATATGACAGAGGGGCTGCTGAGTGCCCAGGTGAGTAGATCACCTGCCCAGTTTGTGCATGGACACACATACAGAGATTGGATGGATGGAGCTAGGAAGGTCTGCCCAGAAACACTCACACTGTGGGGTTGGTTTACTGTTCCTCCTATATATTAATTTGTGTTTACTGAAACAAGCATATTTTACTTTTTAAAACTATCTTTAAAAACCCTCTGCATCAACACTGACTTTTCCCATCGCTGCTCCATTTGCAGTCCACAGTATCCTTGCGTCTGTAAATCTGGTCTGGTTTGCGCACATCTGCCTCAGCATTTGCTGAGACAACAGTGTCGAGCCGCCCACCCGAGTGTGCTCGATGCTGGGCAGAGCGCACCGACCAGCAAGTACACAGTGCTCGTCCTCATGGAACTCAAACCTGTAACCAACGAGCAGCCACTGCAAAAGCAGGGCCGTCCACTCAGCCCTGGTCCCGCGCTGTGGGGGTGGTGATACTGGTTGCACTGACGAGTGCTTACAGACTGCATGGATCCTACAATGGTTGGATTTTCAAATGTCTGCTCTCTGGGGTCCCAAAGAAATCTTACCTTTTATCTAACAAGCACAACCTCATTTCATGTGTGCCATGGGTCTAGAACCTGCACGGGTGTTAGTGAGTTAGCAGCTGGGGCTGCCTGCCCCAGACCAGACTTCTAAATGGAAACTAGTCAATGCTATTTTACAATACAAAATGACACTCAGTGTTTCCTCTTTCAGGTGGACGCTTCCTTTCTTTCCCTGTATGATGGCCAAATAACAAGTGAGATTCTTCTCCGGGCTCTCACGCTGTTTCAGAACCTAAACAACTGCCTCAGGGTGGAAGGCTGCTCGGCTGCTCAGCCGCCCTTCGCCAAAGGCTCATTGTTTTGCCTGCTGTATGGAGAAGACTGTGCCCAGAAGATGAGGGCGTTAGCTCATCACCACAATGCGGATGTGAAAGAGAAGGCTTTGGCAATACTGCCAAAATTCTGACTGGTTGCTCCTACTGTTTCTCTCCCTCTCTGTCTCTCTCTGTGTTTTGTTTTTCAAGACAGGGTTTCTCTGTGTAACAGCCCTGACTGTCCTGGAACTCGCTCTGTAGACCAGGCTGGACTCTAACTCACAGAGATCCACCTGCCTCTGCCTCCCTGAGTCCTGGGATGTTAGAGGTGTGTGCCACCACCACCCGACTGCTCATACTTTTTCTATGAGTGATGCAGTCCTAAGTCAGCACGCAGGGACTTATTTTCCACCTTTCTTTAAAAGGATGGTTTCAGCTGATGGAATTAAACAATAGAAGTCGCCTTTTGTTTCTAACACAGTTCAGGGTGAACAGCTGTAATCCAACATGACTTTCAAAATTTGAAACTGTTTTTTTTTTTCTTTTTTTTGAGATAGGCTTTCTCTGTGTAGCCATGACTCTCTTGGATCTCATAGACCAGGATGGTCTTGAATCCCCAGAAATCTCCTGCCTCTGCTTCCCGAGTGCTGGGACTAAATGCTTGCGCCACTACAGCCTGGCAAAATTTTGAATTTTGGGATAGTTGAGATCTGGGGCAGTGTGGGGATTGGGTAGGATCTACAGGCGACATCTACAAATACTTAAGTCGGGAACAGTCAGGATGGGAGTCACTTCTGGGGCAGAGGTTTAGTTGGGTTCATGGACTAATTTGCTCTTCAGGTTTATTTTGGATAATTTTACTGTTATCAAGTGAATATGAGATTGAACTAGAGATATTTACGGGGATATCTGATGGCTCCCCCACATCGAATCACTGGCCTTTCTCTGTATAGTCCTGGCTCCTGGAAGTGATTGGCAGTTGCTCACGAGGCAGCCTGAGGTGCTGAGTGGAGACCAGAACTGCCACAGCGGGCTCTGGGCCGCGGTGATCCCCAAGCTCCGCTCCACCTGCCCCCTCCCCCGTACCGCTCGCAGGCCCCTCATCATCAGAGCTATTTCCTTCTCCAGGGAGCATGTTCTTAGCACCTACCCCAGTAAGGATGTGTCAGATGCTGGAGAACAATCCAGGTTTCCACCCCCAGGCAGCTGGCTCAACCAAGATGAGCCTGGGAGAGTCTGACTGGAGTCTATAGAAATACACCCTGAAATGATGTTTTTAAAAGCTGTTGTAAAACAATGTACTGTGGTCCTGTGTGTTTTGTAACAATGAGAAATGCATTTATACATAGAACATTTCTAGAATGATGCGTAAAACTTGTGATCACGGGACTGGGCGGTGGGCACACTGGATTTTTCTGTGTATGCCCATTTCTACTGTTTGAATTTTTTACTGAGCCTAAATTATATAATAATTTTTAATAAAAAGAAAAATGCAAAGATGTACAAAATTTCCTTACTTGACTAAAATTAATATATATATATATATCTTTTCTAAATTTTTTCAAACTTATTTGTGAGCGTTTTGCCTGCATGTATGTATGGGCACAAGGTCAGAAGGCATTGGAACTCTAGTAGATGGTTGTAGCTACCATATGGATGCTAGGAACTGAACCCAGGTCCTCCTAGCCACTGAGCCATTTCTCTGAGCCCTATAAACATTATCAGCTGTCTTTTCAGATAGTTAATATCTCAGGAGGTGTAAGTTTGATGTCTTTGAGTTCTGCCAGGTTCTTCCCTATGTGGATCCATTGTGCCCTTGTGCTTGGCACTGAGTGTGCAAGCCGAAGCTCCTGTGTCTGTGTGTGTGTGTGTGTGTGTGTGTGTGTGTGTGTAAGAGAGAGCGTGCAAATGCTTTAGGGGTGCTTCAGAATACACCTGTAAAGACTAGCGTGATTCAAGAGGCACAAATCCTCGAACTGAAAGCTGTATCCTCAGGATTGATAGACATCAGCTTGGAAGACTCTAGAACAGGGACGTGTTGGCTTTAAGGCGAGACTAGAAGCCTGCAGTGTGCTGGAGTGAGTAGCGCTTAGCCGTGGCTTGGCGCAGACACAACATTGGAGGTGTTCTCCACAAGGCACATTTCTTCATAACGGTTTGAAAATCCGCCTATTTACTGAAAATGGATGTCGGAAGGTTGTGAGAGGCTTTCACAATGAGGGGTCTGGAAGCTCCTCGCCACCCTTCTCTGCCAGTCTGACGCGCCATGCTTGCTGGCAGCTGGCTGGTCTGGTCCTGGAGTGTCGGGGTAGAGCGGGGTTCCACAGGTACCCGGGAAGAGCATCCGGTGAAGCATACCAGTAGGTTTCTCTTTTGTGGACCATAACGTGCCCGCGAAAGACACACCCTCAGAGGCCATCCTCAGTGATGATGCTCATCAAGAAGGGCTATGAAACTGATCTTGTGATAGGTTAGAGAGAGTATTCACAATGTAGATTAGACTGGCAAAAGAGAATGGGTTTTTCAAAATTTATTTTCACTTTACACAACTCATCCTTTGAAATGCATTAGAAAAATAAAATGAAGATGGGGTGTTTTGATGTACTTCACAATGCATGGGACTCAGGTAAGCAGAGGAAGCCTGGAAAAGGAGGCAGGCCCAGTTCAGGGGACTAGAACTCAGCCTCAGACAGACTGGGACATGGACAGCGATGTCAAGGCCCATTCGTGGGGAAAGACTTAAGTTTATCAGTTGCTTTGGGAGTAAGAATTTTCAGTATGACTAGGTGACTGCAAGGGTGCCTGTGGAACACTGTCCCCGAGCCTGGGGATCACAGCCTACTCTCCAGGTAGAGCACTGTCCCGAGGCTGGGGATCACAGCCTACTCTCCAGGTAAAGCACTGTCCCGAGGCTGGGGATCACAGCCTACTGTCCAGGTGGAGTACTGTCCTGAGGCTGGGGATCACAGCCTACTGTCCAGGTGGAGTACTGTCCCGGAGCCTGGGGACCACAGCCTATGTCCAGGTGGAGTATTGTCCCCGGAGCCTGGGACCACAGCCTATGTCCAGGTGGAGCACTGTCCCCGGAGCCTGGGACCACAGCCTATGTCCAGGTGGAGCACTGTCCCCGGAGCCTGGGACCACAGCCTATGTCCAGGTGGAGCACTGTCCCCGGAGCCTGGGACCACAGCCTACCGTCCAGGTGGAGCACTGTCCCCCAAGGCTGGGACCACAGCCTATGTCCAGGTGGAGCACTGTCCCCAGAGCCTGGGACCAGCCTACCGTCTAGGTGGAGCACTGTCCCCCGAGGCTGGGACCACAGCCTAATGTCCAGGTGGAGCACTGTCCCCCGAGGCTGGGACCACAGCCTAATGTCCAGGTGGAGCACTGTCCCCCGAGGCTGGGACCACAGCCTAATGTCCAGGTGGAGCACTGTCCCCTGAGGCTGGGACCACAGCCTAATGTCCAGGTGGAGCACTATCCCCGGAGCCTGGGACCACAGCCTACCGTCCAGGTGGAGCACTGTCCCCCAAGGCTGGGACCACAGCCTAATGTCCAGGTGGAGCACTGTCCCCGGAGCCTGGGACCACAGCCTATGTCCAGGTGGAGCACTGTCCCCAGAGCCTGGGACCACAGCCTATGTCCAGGTGGAGCACTGTCCCCAGAGCCTGGGACCACAGCCTATGTCCAGGTGGAGCACTGTCCCCCGAGGCTGGGACCACAGCCTACCGTCTAGGTGGAGCACTGTCCCCCGAGGCTGGGACCACAGCCTACTGTCCGATTCGATCCAGTTGCAGTGAGGAGATTGCTACTGAGCTGATTCTAAATAGAATCTTGTGCTTTAGTGCCTCCAAGGCACGTTCACTATACACACGGTATTACAGTGCACATTTCCCCTGGACCGATAAAAACATTTCATATAAAAATTCTAAACTCTGATGATCGTTCATATTGGCTACTACTCACTTAAGTTAGTCTCCAGCTGGTGGTTGCAATGAGATCAAAGCATTACCAAAAACATTGCTATGGCTCTTTCTACCGTGCCTGTCTGTATCAGACAGTTTTCTCCCTATGGCTCTTTCTACCGTGCCCGTCTGTATCAGACAGCTTTCTCCCTATGGCTCTTTCTACCATGCCTGTCTGTATCAGACAGTTTTCTCCCTAGATCTCTAAAGTGCTGTCTATTATGCTCCCCTCTGGAAGCAGGTTAACATTGTCCTCTTGCCGTACATGGTGAGGTCGGGACTGATTTCAAGTCACTTGTTCCGGGGTAATGAAATTCCGATGAGAGAGGCCAAGGTGTGGCATGCATATACCCATGCAAATACATCAAAGTATTGAGCACTCCCTATATAATATTTTATATAGAGAGGAAACCTACTGTGCTTTGTGCCAAGAAAGTTGGTTTCACGGGTCTGAGTCAGAAGCAGCACTCGTCCTCACTAACACGTGGGCAGCCCGCTTCCTGACGGTTCACAACACACCGTGGATGCAGAGGCACACTGGCCAAAGACTCCAAAATCTTAAAAATCTACTGTTATCTCACAGTGGCTTACTAAAAGATACAATTGTGCTTATAGGTCATTTAATATAAAAATATATAACACGCCCAAGTCATGTAAAGCATACTTATAAATCTTATTGTTATATTTGGGGTTAGAGTTCAGAGAACAGGAAAAAGTGTATGTGTGTGTGTGTGTGTGTGTTGTATGTGTGTGTATAAAATGGAAATGAAGAAAATAAAATTTAATTCCAAGTGCATGATGTATTCACATTTAGGATGTGTGAAATACTTCGCTGTGGTTCCAGTGTGCCTAGCAGAGTGTCTGACTTTGAAATTTAAACTCCCCTCCATCTCAGACCTACACTGTTCCCTTCGCCCATCAGCTTTGACCTGGGGCGCAGCTGTGTAGGTGCTGCCTTGAGATGCTCACGGGTGCACAGGAATGTGAGCACCCGATGCAAGGAGCTTCTTTCCACTGTAAAATGATCATTTAGCCCAAACACCTACATTCTTATGCTGAACAAAATAAATCCCTTAACACTTGGCACAGAAGCTAATGTTTCCTCCTGAGACAGGGTCTTCCTGGTAGCTCTGGCTGGCCTTGAACTTGTGACCTATCTGCCTCATCCCCTGGAGTGCTGGGATTGTAGATGTGTGTCACCAAGGCCAGAAGCTCATCCTGACAGTGCAATCTGAAGGCTCACTCTGCATGTGGAAGTCACAATTATCATTTTATCATATGAATATAGGAAAGGGCTGTGTGTCTGAACAGTCTAGGTAGGTAGGGGAGCTCCACTCTTCTTGAGAAAGCCCTGAATCACAGAAAAAAGAAAGGAAACTTTAATGTCATTTTTCACAACCTTAGAAATTCTACTACCACTAAAATGTAGTGTTTTGCTAGAAAATAATGTATTGCAATGTTTGTGTCATTGGTATTTCTTTAAGTCTACAACAGACAGTTCCTTGAATGACCCTCCCTGGACTCTCACAGTTTCTGTGAGTCTTGGCAGTCGGCAAGTTAGGATGCAAAACAAAACACACACTTGCGGACGTTGTGTCCACGTGGAAAACGATGTAATATTTGCGAGTTCTTAGTCTTCTCATTTGTTTTCCTGAGAGTCCCATTTCATGTCTCTTCGAAAGCTTTGTCATCAGTATTCAAGTATCTTGACTCTCCGTGCTTCAGGACAAAGAAGTCTTCACTCTTAAGTCCATATCTTTCTAGAGCTTCCTTCAGTTTCGCTGGAGGCTCCAAGTAGTGCTGGAGGGACAGGGAGGAGAAGGAAAACTTACAAAACAAATCCTTGAGAGCTGTTCCATATAAGCATTCAATGAATTTAAAACACCGGATGTTCCTTTAAATGAACCATTAGCAAATATGTCTTCTTCCACAATGGAAGTCACTAATTACAAAGCCACTGTCTACTATGAGAAAGATAATACATCCAAATGTCTGTGTATGCACTGTGGTGTCTCCTTACATCACACAAAATCAGATCCAGATCTTACATAATACAATTGCAGTTTGGCTGGAGTCAATACCAAGAAATGATACTAGAAGACGGTATGACAGTGCATGTAAGCATGAGGGACTCTATCTGTGTTTGTATGGACAAGATGGCTGAAGAAGGCTGTCACCCTAAAGGTTCCCTTGTCAGAGGATGAGAACAGAAAACACAGTACAGTCCAACTCCTGATTGCCTCAGTGCTCCCTTAGCACCGTGAGAACATCCTCAGTGCTTCCTTAGCACTGTGAGAACATCCTCAGTCCTCCCTTAGCACCGTAAGAACATCCTTAGTGCTCCCTTAGCACCATAAGAACAGCTCATCCTCAGAGCTCCTTTAGCACTGTAAGAATATCCTCAGTGCTCCCTTAGTACCATAATAACATCCTCAGTGCTCCCTTAGCACCATAAGAACAGCTCATCCTCAGTGCTCCCTTAGCACCGTAAGAACAGCTCATCCTCAGTGCTCCCTTAGCACCGTAAGAACATCCTCAGTGCTCCCTTAGCACCGTAAGAACATCCTCAGTGCTCCCTTAGCACCTTAAGAACAGCTCATCCTCAGTGCTCCCTTAGCACCATAAGAACAGCTCATCCTCAGTGCTCCCTTAGCACCGTAAGAGCAGTACACCCTCAATGCTCCCTTAGCACCGTAAGAACAGCACAAAGCACACTCCAGGATGTTCTTGCACACTTGCATATGCTCTTAAACATTCAAACTGGATGGGCAAGATGGCTTCATGAGCAAAGATCCTTTGACACCAAACGTAAGGTAAAGGAAGTGCCTTGCACCTCAGAGGGGTGTGGCTATGAAGCTCCCAGCAGATACCGGGAGGATGTGCTGTGGGATAAGGCTCTTGTACACTGTAAAGATCTGTCACTTGGATTTGTTTAATAAAACACTGATTGGCCAGTGGCCAGGCAGGAAGTATAGGTGGGACAACCAGACTAGGAGACTTCTGGGAAGGGGAAAGGCTCAGTCTGCAGTCACCCAGACACAGAGGAAGCAAGATGAGAACGCTGCACTGAGAAAAGATACCAAGCCACATGGATAAACACAGATAAGAATTACGGGTTAATTTAAGTCATAAGAGCTAGTTAATAATAAACCTGAGCTAAAAGGCCAAACAGTTTATAAGTTTGTAATATAAGCCTCTGTGTGTTTCTTTGGGACTGAATGGCTGTGGGACCAGGTGGGACAGAAACTTCCATCTACAGGATTAATTAAGAATCAATACAAAATTCTTAGAAGTTTTCATTCACTGACCACATTTCATAAGGGTAACAGTTATGCCAGAAGTTTGTGATTAATAATTTCAGAAAACACAATGGTGCTGTTGCACTTTCTGAACACCTCTGCTTCCTTCCTTGGTGGCTGGGAAAACAGCCTTGGTAACCATAGCAACCTATGGTCTTGGGAGGAAGGCAAAGTGTATGATTTGCATCAAGGTCTAGTTAGCTGAATTGAAAGGTATCTCCTTGGAGACTTTGCTTCCAACTCCAGCAGGGTCCCTACCAGCATCCAAGTGAGAAGGAATTTCTTTTTCTGAGTTGGGTTAGCTACTCAACCTTTCCTGTATCTCTAGGGGTAAAGGTATAAACGGTTTATTTCCTGGGCTATGATCTTATGTTAATTGAAACCAAGGTGAAGGGTAAATACAGAATATTAGTAGCCTGTTAGGGCAGAGCAAAGGCCAGCAGATGACACCTTCCTGAGTCTGCTGCTAGAGAACTCAGGGCCACCCAAACCAGTTTATCTGTGAAAGCAAACATACTCTCTGCTCAGTGCCTCCTGCCTAGGGCTCCTTTCTAGTCAATGAACCCTGTCAATAAGGATAATTGTGGGGGACTAGATTTATATAGATCTGACGATGAGAACAAAGGTTTGGCTGAGTGGATGCTTTCACACCAGGGTTTCATGGTGTGGGACAAGCTATCCGGTTGCTGGTGCAGGAAAAGTCAAGCTATCTCAACAAATGATTTATACACTGCTGGGATGTTACAGGAGGGAGACGCGTAATCCACAGGCGTTCCCGAAGCTCTGCAATCGGGTTCTCCATATGCAGTATATATACACATACACTTCCCGTGGAGCTGTACTTTTGTTGTATAGTCTGTAGGCTCCAGCACATACATACAGAATTTCAGGGTGCTGCTAAGTTACAGACATCTGTATCCTGCTTATATCACAATGAGCAGCTATTTCCAGTTCTTATACAAAACACCAAATATTTAGAAACTATGGGCTAGGTACATCTGAAGATCCCATAGACTTCCATGCTTTCGTGTCGGTTGAGAAAACTGGTAACTATAAAACAGTCAAAGGAAAGAGGAGTTTATGGAGAGCCTCGGAAAGAAATAAAGATGAAGGTACGGCATAACAAACCTCCCTGTGGAGCTTTATTCTGTTTGAGATGCTCAAGTGGCCACTTATGCGGACTTATGCTGTGGTCTTCCTGCAGCCACCTCCTGGAGCAAGCGAGCGTGATTCTCGGAGGGTTTAGGATGCAATGGTTTGAACAGGAACGGCCCCCACAGACTCACGTGTTTTAATGCATGGCCTATTAGGGTGTGGCCTGTTGAAGTAAGTGTGGTTTTGTTGGAGGAAGTATGTCACTAGAGGTGGGCTTTGGGGGTTTCAACCGCTCAGGATAGGCCCAGTGTCTCCCTCTTCCTGCTGTCTCAGCTCCTTCTCCAGTACCATGTTTCCCGCCATGACGACAATGGACTACACCTCTAAAACTAAGTCAGACCCAACTAAAGGTTTTCCTTTATAAGAGTTCCTGTGGCCATGGTGTCTCTTCACAGCAACAGAAAACCTAACTAAAGCAAGTGAAATGATTTTGGTTTTTTTTTTTTTTTGAGACAGGGTTTCTCTACATAGGTTTAACTGTTCTGAAAATCACTCTGAAGACCAGGCTGACCTTGAACTCACAAAGATCTACCTGCTTCTGTCTGTCTTCCAAATGCTGGGATTAAAGGTGTGTGCCACCACTGCCTGGCTGTGAAATGGTCTCAGGAAAGAGCACTACTGTCTGCCCACTCACTCAAGCTAAGCCATCATTCCCTCCCTTACAAAGGTTTAGTAACACAATCACTAAAAAAGGCATACATGGAACACACACACACACACACACACGAACAGATAGAGCCATCAACAGCTGTATGCAAATGTACCAGTTTGTCCCTTCCCAAGTTCCCACGTACATGTAAACCTCCTAGCTCTGTGGGTTTTCATGAATGACTCCACTCCACCTCCAGCAGCATGGCTAAAGACCTGCTGCATTACTCGGGGTGAGTGCATCATAAGATAGACATCTTAATTAGGGGGTAGGGAAATGAGCATTGCATGTATTAGGTAATTTTGGAACAAACTGTATCTTAAGAAGAGGCCACACCAGAGACAAAGCAGAATAAGCGGGTTAAAACCAGCAAGGAAACACCGGGTCTCTGTAGAGGCCCTGGGAGACAGAAGTAGTCACCGAGGGCCAAACAGGGGAAATTAACTTCTAACCCCTTTCTTGGCATTGCTTGGGCTCAAACCCAGGAATGAAGAGACGATTTCACTAGAATTCCTGACTCTAGAACCCATACTAGCAGAGCCTGGGGATCAGTTCCCCAGGAAGAGTCAGCTCTTCCTATACAGTCTAAATAAGCCACATTTACACAGTGGAGATAACAAACACTGGGGGGAAGTGAATTGAACGGGTCAGATATTTCTAGAAAGCCCCACATTCTTGCTCTTCTTCCACAGCCCTCCACGACACCTTCTCTCCTGTTGAACAAACTCCTCCTCTCCCCATGTTTGCTGCCCCCAGACTATGCTCTGCCCTTCCCTCCTCTGGAAATAAATACTTTCTTCTTGCCTGTGGCCAAGTTAGCAATTCCTCCTTCCATGAAACGATTCCTGATCCCTCCCTGTTTTGAGACCAGTTGATCTGCCCCACATCATAAAAGCACGTCCACCGTCCAGTACACAACGTGCGTGTCTTCTAGCTCCTAGTAGAACATCAGCCATCTGGAGCATGGGGGCGTGATGGCTCATTCTCTGTGCCACACACAGATCTCGGATGCACATGCTTCATTAACTATGAAAATGAGCCCCCAAAGCAGCGCCATGGGGTTTATTCCTACTGCTCTCAAGTGTTATTTTACTAGTAAGTAGGCTTTGTCCCTCCAGCTTATGTGGTGGTCGTGGTATCTGTATGGAACTTGAGTCCACGGCGTGGTCTGTGAAATCCCTCCAACAGTCAAACGCACAGTCATGGCTGAGTTGTCTGTTTAAACCACACTTACCTCATTAGCTAAGGCAAAAGTTCCCCAGTGAATTCCCACGGATCTCTTCGTCTGAATATCGATGTGAATCCTTACGGCGTCTTCTGGGTCAACATGCTGATATTTCATAAACCACCTGATGAAACACAGCAATTCGTTAATTCAGCTTTGAAAACAGCCTAGAGTTAGATGACTGTCTCATCTAATCAGCTTCTAACAGTCTGCACATCAGGAGAGGTGACTGTGCTGTTAAGCGCTCGCACGACCCCTGCAGAAAACCTGAGTTCGGTTCCCAGTGCCCGTTGCCCCACATCAGGCAGCTCACAACTGCCTGCAACCCCAGCTCCAGGAGATCCAGTGTCTTCGTCTGGCCTCCTTGGACACTTAACACTTACGCACACAAACACACACAGAGGCACGTATATATACACAGTTCAAAATAAAATTTAAAGCCAAAGATTCTTCACAGGACAACAGTTGAAAACAGCAGCTCGCTGTGTCGATTTTTACGCCCCCCCCCCCCAAGTCCTTCACTTGACTTGATGTCAGATGCAGCAGCAAACAGCAAGGTTGCTTTCAGCCACTTTCCAGACATCGAAGTCAACGGAGCTCATCCAGGAAACTCACAATTAAAAGTTACCCCATTATCCTGATGTAACTACTCCGGTTGCAACACTGGCACTAGGCTTAGGCAGCCAGAACTGAGAACCACAGGGAAGGAACACGAGCAGTGATAAATGAACCAGACACTCGGTCTGGAGGCCGGCCAAGACTGTGAGAAAACAAGCAAGGCCGGAGAGATGGCTCCGCCCACTTCCTGGAGACCTGAGTTCAGCTCCCAGCACCCTCATCAAGAGGCTCAAGACGGCTTATAACTCCAGCTCTCAGGGAGCTAACACCCTCTTCTGACCTCTGTAGGTACCCAGACACATGGCATTCACTCACACAGACACACAATACCAATAAAATACCAAAAGTAAAATCTTCGCTGGGCGGTGGTGGCGCACGCCTTTAATCCTAGCACTTGGGAGGGAGAGGTAGGCAGATCTCTGAGTTGGAGGCCAGCCTGGTCTATAAAGAGAGTTCCAGGACAGCTAGGGAAATGTTGCCTCAAAAAAAAAAAAAAGTAAATGACTCTTAAAATATATATGCAAATAAACGATTCTAGACAGAAGCAAAACCTATCCACAGTCAGTAAAATTATTTCCCTTCAGTCCACTTTTCTCTGGAGGCAAAAAAGCAAAAATCTTGTGTGTATAAATGGCTAAACAAGAGTCTCAAGCTTTGTTTCATGTTTGATTTTGACTGATGCTGTATTTTAAAAACATGACTTATTACTTTAATAAGCAGATACTCTGCAATTTTAGGAATGAATCAAAGAAATAAAATAATGGGCAAAGAATTGGAGCCCAGGTGCTCTGGCCCTCCCAGAACTCGTCCCCAAGACTCCATCGTCCTACAACAGCAAAGGATGATTTTACTGTCAGCAGCTGCTGAGTCCTCTGGGAACCCCAAACCAAAGCCACTCAGCAGACAACAGAAGTCACATTCTACCTTGACACTCAGGAGTCAAGACAGAATGGAAACAGTCTTGGTGTGTCTACTGCCTATTAAACAATCCTATCTCTCTTCTAACTTCCGTTTACCTGAAATCAATCCATCTATCTATCTATCTATCTATCTATCTAATCTACTCTAGCCATTAAAATGAAACGTCAGTGCTAAAGCCAACAGACCGCTTGACCTAGCTTGGTCAGGGCTCTGGATTCAGACCCCAGCACCGCACGTGGGAAAAGTAATTCCAGCTGCAGTGTCTGAGGATGAGACATCCTGGACGGAGGAAGGAAATACTCCCAGCACACAATGGAAAGACATTCCTTGCTGTAATCGGCTTACGTGTGTACAGAGCTCCTAAGTTTTATTTCATTTCTGAAACAGCTAGGATTGGCAAGATAAAGCCGGATTCCACCGTACACATGAACTACCATGCTTAAAGGTCTTAAAGCAGGCCATGCCTCCAGCCCCAGCCTCTTGTAGCCTAGAACGAAGATGGAGCACAGCACTGCAGAGAAAGGCAAGGTTGTGAGCATGCAGTCTGTGCCCTCACCACAGACACACATGTTAAACACATTCGATAGCACTCGTGGGGGCTTGGATTCATAACTATAAGAGATACTCTAATACATAGTGAGTAAAAGCAACACCATTTGAAAATGATTTGTAACAGGTTTCTTTGTTTTGTTTTTTCAAGACAAGGTTTCTCTGTGTATCCCTGACTGTCCTAGAACTCACTCTGTAGACCAGGCTGGCCTCAAACTCACAGAGACCTGCCTGCCTCTGCCTCCCAAGTGCTCAGATTAAAGGCATGTGCCACCACAGTTTTTTAAAGCCATGTTGATTGATATTTTCAGAAGTTTCATGAGAACTAGAATCATTTGAGTGGAAAAAGTAAACTTTGAATATTAATACTGACTTATTATAATTTTTGCTGTGGTATGTAGTGGTGGTGGTTTTTTTGAAACAGAAGTTTTGGGATTAGAGGAATGTGCCACCTCATCTGGCAAGTTATGATAGTTTTTCAGTTTTTTTTAATCTTTAGTATCTCTTCAATATAATACCTTTCAAATACCATAGCATCCTTTCTTTTGACTATTAAATTTTAATTTATTTTGTGTATGACTGTCTATATGCATGTATGGAGGTCAGAGGGTAATTTCGTAGGAATCAGTTTTCTCATCCACCACGTGGGTCTTGAACTCAGGTTATCAGGCTTGCTGGCAGGCACCATTACCCTGCAGAGTCATCTTCCCACCCCAAGTTATGATAGTTTTAATAATGACTAAGGACCCAGAGAAGATGTGTCTAAACCCGCCGTGCAATGGTGGTACATGCCTTTAATGTTAGCATTCAGGAGGCAGAGGCAGGCAGATCTCTGTGAGTTCAAAGCCAGCCTGGTCTACAGAGGGAGTTCCAGGACAGGCTTCAAAGCTACAGAGAAATCCTGTATCGAAAAATCAAAAATAAAGTATCTAACCCCACAATAAGAAAATAAGTAAAGATAGATAGATAGATTGATTGTTAGATGATAGATAGATAAATAGATAGAAAGATAGATAGATAGACAGACAGACAGACAGATAATGTTAATAAGGTTTGGTGAACTTAACGGGTAACAAATGAATTTGGCAGGGACGAGATATAGCTCAGTGATGCCTGAGGCCCTGGATTCAATCCCCAGTTACAATGAAATGGATGGATAAAATAATAGATATAAGACTACAAAATCCCTTACCATGTGTACAAACTGCTACCCAAGGGAGTCTCAAGCGCTGAGGTTATAGATATACTGCCTGTGGTAGAGACACAATGTATCTGTATTCGAGCTACAATGTATCTGCGTTAGAGCTACAATGTGGCTGTTAGAGATACAATGTATCTGTATTAGAGCTTCCGTGTTAGAGATACAATGTTTCTGTGTTAGAGATACAATGTATCTGTATTAGAGCCACAATGTATCTGTGTTAGAGCCACAATGTTTCTGTGTTAGAGAAACAATGTATCTGTATTAGCGATACAATGTATCTGTGTTAGCGATACAGTGCTTGCAGGGGAGCCTGAATGACACACATATATCCGCATGCTTTGAAAGGAAAGCAAAACCTGGTATGTGTGGTGTGTTCGTGTATGTGCACATGTGTATGAGGACGCGTGCAGCCCAGAGGTCAACATCAGGTATTTCCCTCTCTGCCTTTTTAGGAGAAAAAAATGATCACATTTATTCATTCTTTGTGTGTGACACACACATGCGGGCGAAGAGAACTTACAGGTGCGGATTCTCTCCTTCAAACCTGCAGGGGACCAAACTCGGGTCTTCAGGCTTTACCCTGAGTAGCTGGTGCCTTCAGCTGCTAATCCATTTTGCAAGGCCCCCACCTTGTTTTAAAGCCGGCTTCTCTTGCTGAACCTGGATCTCCCTGATTGGTTACACAGTCTGGCCAGTGAACACCCAGGATCCTCCTGCCCGCCTCCCCAGCTCTGGAATTCCAGGATTGTGCTGTCAGCCAGGGTTTTTTACTGTGGGTTCTGAGGATCCAGACCTGCACCCCCCCTCCCCCCCAATTGCTTGTATAAGCACTCATTTTATTACCCAGGAAGTCAACTTCCCAGCCCACGTTGTTACAGTCTGTTTGCTTCACATGTACATCACTAAAATCATACCTCTCCTAAGAGACAGTATTAAGTACAACACAGTAGTCAGGTCCTCTGGGTCTTCAGTAGTGACAGTGTGGTAACTCACTGCTCTCAAAGTCGCGCTGAGCACTCGGTGGCGGGAGGGGGAATGGCATGACAGGACCAGATTCTGGGCACTGACTGAAAGTAGGAACGTCACAAGGGCTATGAGCCAACTTGTTTCCTCGCTCTGCAGGACAGGGACTGGACTTCCCAGTCACAGGGTAAAAGACGCTCACCCACGAGTTGGCTCCAGGCACTGACTAGTGAGCCGGAAGGTGTGTGGGCTCTGGCAAGGTGTAGAAATTCTTTTTTTTTTCCCTCCAGGTTAGCTTCGATCTCCCAGAGATTAAAAGATGTGAGCCACCACCGCCCAGCCAAATTCTTTACACCTTAATATAAAATTGATTATGAATCTAACTTCAACTTCTATCGATGTATACCATGCCCACTACTAAAATCACAAATTCCACAGTATCGGGAATCATAGCCCGTAACATCCGTGTTTACAAACCTGGGCTCATATGCTCCAATGGGAATAGCTGCGAGGTCGAAGGGCCCAAACCTCTTCCCTATCTCTTCGAAAGCAGGGCAGTAGCCAGTATCCCCAGCAAAGAAGAACCGGTTCCAAGGCCCCAGCACAGACCAGCTGCCCCACAGGACCCTGTTGTCATCCAGGAGGGTCCTTTTACACCAGTGTTGGGAAGGCGTGAAGACAAAGGTGACCTTGTCGTGGCCAGGCACGCAATTCTCCTCCCACCAGTCCAGCTCGATGACGTTCTCACAGCCGCATTTCTGCATCCAGTCGAGGAGACCCAGAGGCACAAACCATCTCAGGTCACTGCCAAACCGCTCATTCAGAGCCAGGACAGAGCCGTAGTCCAGGTGGTCGTAGTGGTTGTGACTGATAAGGACCGCATCTATTGCGGGGAGCTCACTTATGGTACACGGGGGGCGGCGGAATCGCTTCGGGCCCATGTACTGTGAGGGAGAGGCGCGGGAGCTGAACATGGGGTCCGTGAGGAAAATGAGCTCGTCCATCTCCACCATCAGCGTGGCGTGGCCCAGCCACGTGACTCGTAAGCCAGCCTCGGTCACCCCAGCTTCTTCAGGGTCACTGATAAAATACGGCTTAAGCACTGGGAGCTCTTTGTCAAGTTCCTGTATATATAAAACAGGAAAAGGCAGCAGTTAGGGGGTGGAAAGATGCTATGTCATCCCAGAAAACACTGTGACCTACATTTCAGCGGGGAACTATTTGGAGATAACTGAAGCCATCCAGAACACCTGCTCTTCAACATGTGCCCTTGCTCCTTTCTAGAGGTGAGTTAAGAACCACCGTTTAGTAATCTGCTTCGTCCCAAATGCAAGAAGCAGAAGGAAAATGCAATTTAAACCCCTCGATACTGCTAAGTTTGCATTCTGAAGGCTGGCTTCGGAAGCACCAGCAGCAGAACGGCCTAGATGCGATCATTCTGCGGCTGTCACCTCCCTGAGCCGGTGAGGTATCTGCTGCCTGAAAACAGCCTCGGAAGCAGGCCAGTCCAGGGGAACTCACAACGGAATTTGACAGCAATTGACATTAACCCTTGGGTCTTGCAGAGCTCACTTCCTGAGCACAAAAAAGGCAATGCAAAACCCTGTGGTGATTCCTGGGTCACATTCATAAGTGGTTCCCCTCAGTCCTCACCTTTACAAGACTGACGCAGAGAGTGGAGGCAGGAGACAACGGTAAAAGAGAACTAAGAAGACTGAGAGAGTCTGAAAGAGAAGGCCTGGCCACGGGAGGAAAGGCAGAGATGGCAGCCATGTCTCTTAAGCCCTCCGAGCTCAAGTTCTCCGTCTGGAAGATGGGTATAATGGTATCACATTGGAAGATGGCTCACAGTACACACTCTCTGTGTATTCCTAAAGAAGACAGTGTCCCAACCCCAGTGACCGAGCATACACCAGGTTTGTCCATCTCTTGTATTTCTGCACAGCCGGTAACCTGACTTAAGATCCTGAGTAGCAGCTAGACACATCAGAGTACTCATGACTACTGCTCAGCTGTCTCCGTGCCCGCTCCTTTCACACACAAGAGACATAACAGTCCTCAACACTGTACCAAGATGAACATGGTAGGTGGCATTTACAATCCCAGCACTTGGGAAGCCGAGGAGGAAAGACCAAGAGTTCAAGGCTAGCCTGGGTTAATACAGTAAGACCTGTCTAAAATAATCCAACAAAATCCGTGTTCCTGTGGGTAAGATTTAACTCCTTCCCTGCTGGAAGTCTTCATTGCTCACGATCCCTGACAAGCCCCATCTCATCCCCTTGCCCAACAGTAAGCTGCCCAAGGCATGCCCAGTCCTCCCAGCCAGGCTTCATGCTATCTAATCCCACACACTGTCTATCCCACCCTCAGGGAAATACTTCCCATTCCTGGACCGAGCTTCAGAACTCTGCATAATTCTGATCCATTTCTCAGTCCTTGGACACCATCGTTAAATTGTGCATCCTCCAAGGGAGCATCCCTGATTCTCTCTGCAGGTGGGATCCCACCCCCACCCTGTGCAACCCGTGGACGTGCATGTGCCCATGAATGCAAGCTTCCTGTAGGTCTTCTCGTCTGAATGTAGACTCAATCTCTCGTCCTCTATAGCTTGGGATCATTCTAAGTGCCTGATTCACTGACTACAACACAGGACGTGATCAATAAAAAAAAAAAAAAAAAATTGGATAAATTAATGAACAAATAAATGTTAGATTTTTTTTCAATTAATTCTCAAATTTTACAATTAGGGTTAGAAAAAAAGTAAGGACTTGGGGAAGAAGTGTGAAGAAAAGGGGGTAGGATCACAAAAACCACGAAAACATCAGGGATGGTAGGTATGTTCATTATCTTTATAGAGGTGACCCACTCCGCCTGTGTCAATGTTGAAATCAAGCTCATCAAATCATACACTTTCCATATGTGGCACCTCCATTACGTTAACAAAGCTGTTTTGAAATGTTTGCAAAGAGAACCACATTGAACAGGATGTTGAAAGACTCGGAAAATCATAACCACTGAAAGTGAATGCACTTTGGTTTTGCTCTAAGTTTGAAGGTCACCCGAAGTTTGTTATTTAGCACTTCTGAATGGCTATTGGGGGATCAAGCCCACAAGTGAGCATTGTTAACAGCCACAATTTATTCACCAAGGTTATGAAGACAACAATGTAGATCAATTGTTTCCAGGGAACAGAGCAGGGCAAAAGAATCCTGGTTGGAAGGTATGACTGAAGGACATGGGTATTATATTTAGAAATAGCAGAAATAATTGTGTGTCGTTGATAATGTCTGTGAATATACTAAAAATCACTAAACTGTATGTTTAATGGGTCAGTTGTGTAGTATGCAAAGTATTACCAGTAAGGCTGTTGGGGTGGCACACACCTTTAATCCTAGCACTTAGGAGGCAGAGGCAGGTGGATCTCTGTGAGTTTGAAGTCAGCAGGGTCTACAAAATAAGTCCAGACACCTAGGGCTACACAGAGAAACCCTGATGTGGGATTTCCCTCTGTATGCTGTGAATATGTTTTACTACCATTGGTTAATAAAATCTGCTTCAACCTATAGCAGGGCAGAATAGAGCCAGGCTAGAAGAGATATAGAGAGAGAGTAGGTGGAGTCAGGGAGATGCCATGTACCCATTGGAGGAGACAGAAAGTGGAACCTTGCAGGTAAGCCACAATCTCATGCTGATGCACAGACTAATAGAGATGGGTTTATTTAAGATGTAAGAGCTAGCTAGAAATATGCATAAGAAAATAAACTGAGCAGTGTTGTAATTAATACGTTTCTAAGTGATCATTTCACACCCTTCTGTTGGTGGCTGTAACACAATAACAATCAGACAAAGTCACAGAGGCAACAATTGTGCAAAGCAACAGCACCTCTGAACCAAGTGTGTGCGGCCTGTGAGCTGACACACTGCCAGAAAAGACAGATACCAGGAATGGTCCAGGAAGGAAACTTTCTCACAAGGCAACTAAACCATGCTTCCTGCTTATGACACTTCATTTAGACCTAGTAATTGATGTATACATTAACCATATGTTTCTGCTACAGCACTTTCATATATATAGGTAAACAAATACAGTATACTATAATGAGATAAATTGCATGTAAATATTTTCTTTTCAAAGTAATGACTTAAGGCTGTGATCTTCTCATTAAACACTGGACTCCCAGTGTTTAACAAAACGACTCCCAGAAATCTTATTAAGTTTGATTGACCTCCAGTCTGGGTTTTGTTTCAGGATCTGGGGAACATTAACCCTGCCACACTGGGGTAAAGCTCACCCTTTCACCACATTAAACATGTAACCCTGAAATAAAAGAAACCAGTGTGGATCTAATCTAAATTCAGTCTTTCACAGAAGAAAAGGAGGAAATACAACAGGGCAGACGTCATAAATGAAAATGCAAACTAGAGTCGGGGGAGGGCTGTGGTGCACTCGGGAGGCAGAGGCAGGTGGATCTCTGTGAGTTGGAGGCCAGTGGTCTACAGAACGAGTTCCAGGACAGCCAGAGCTACACAGAGAAACCCTATCTCAAAGAGAGAGAGACAAGGAGAGAGAGACAGAGAGAGAGAAAGGTGGAAGGAAGGAAGGAAGGAAGGAAGGAAGGGAGGGAGGAAGGACAGATAGACAAACTGGAAAAGTGCAAAAGTGTCTTTCTTTCAGAATATACTGAATTCATTTTTACTGACATATTCAACAATAAGAATCCTGTAGGAGGAACGCCGGTTGTTGGTTCCTGCCCGCTTAGCCCTGAAATAATCACACAGAAACTATATTAATTAAATCACTGCTTGGCCCATTAGCTCTAGCTTTTTTATTGACTAACTCTTACATATTAATTTAACCCATCTCCATTAATCTGTGCATCGCCACGTGGCTGTGGCTTACCAGCTAAAGTTCTGGCGTCTGTCTCTGAAGGGGCTACATGGCTTCTGACTCCGCCTCCTTTCTCTCAGCATTCTGTTTAGTTTTCTCCTGCCTAGCTCTGTTCCCTTATAGCTCTGCTATAGGCCCAAAGCAATTCCTTTGTTTATCAATGGTAATCACAGTGGTACAGAAGGGGAATCCCATATCAGAGTCCCCTTTGGTATCTTGCCTATGCCAGCTTTTACAAAGAAAAACTCATCTGAAGAATGCAGCCATGCCTCTATCACCCTCACGTCCCCGCCCTGTTCACTGGTGCACTTATGGTCTGATTTGTTTTTCTCAAGACAGGGTTTTCCCTGTGTAGCCCTGGCTGTCCTGGAACTCGTTGTGCAGACCCGGCTGACCTTGAACTCAGAGAGTTCCACCTGCCTCTGCATTTGGAGAGATGGGGTTAATGGTGCACTTCACCATCATCAACCAGCACACTGACAGTTTAACACGCCACACGAGTGACTAATTATTGGCTTTGTTATTCATCCTCTGCGACATCATAGAGTGTGTCCAGCACGTAGCATGTGCTCAGTAAACACAAGCTAATAAGTGAGAGTAAGGACAGACTTGGGTCCCTAAGATCCAGGATGACAAAGCCAACGACAAGGTGCTTATTTACATGTATGTACTCCTCTACAGCTTTTAGTGGGATTTCAGAAGGGACAGCTGTTCCCTTAAAAACCACTGGCCTGGCTGGGCAGTGGTGGGGCACTCCTTTCATCCCAGCACTTGGCAGAGGCAGGTGGATCTCTGTCAGTTTGAAGCCAGCCTGGTCTACAGAATGAGTTCTAGGACAGGCTCCATAGCTACTGGGAAACCCTGTCTCGAAAAACAAAACAATTTATTGGGCTCTAGATTTAATGTTGAGCACAGCAAATATATGCATATATGTGTGTATAAACGCATACATATATAGTTATAGATATACTATATAGAGATTACTATGAATATTTCTAGCCTTAAAGTGATAAAAGTTTCTTCCCTACCCCTTTTTTGAGACTGGGTCTTACAGTGTAGCCCCGGATGTCCCAGGACTCACTATGTAGATCAAGCTGGTCTTGAACGCACAGAGATCCAGTAGCCACTGCCACCTCAGTACTGGAATTAAAGGTGTACGCTACCACACTTGACATGATGTAAGACGTTCAATCCTATATCCTTTAAAGAAAGGCAGGCAACATTTACCAAGTAAACCTATCACCAAATCCACCTCTACCAGCACAGCCCTTACCTCTTCCCACGTAGACCAAAGCCTGCAGGAGTGACCCAGTCTTTCCTTACCATCTCTCTGCTCACAAAGTCAGAACCCTGCCCCCAGCTCCCCAAAAGCCAGCCAGGAAGAGAAGATGCCAGTGTAAGGGAGCCATCACTACTCATCCAACCCTGCCCCAGCACGTCTTGCTCTTCCAGTACTCCTCTTGCTAAGGGATAACAAACTGCATCCTGAGTGAAGCTGCTGCAATTGACACTAATAAACCTATGCATCTCTGCAAAGGACAGCAAGAGTTCTTTACAGCATTGGTGGCTGAGTCCAACAGTAAAGATATGCTTTAGGTCACGCCTTACTTTGTAGATTCCATATCCCAACTCCTTATCAGATGTCACTTTCTGGAGCACGCATGCTCTGCTCCCCTTCATGGTGTGGTCACGTGATCACTTGATCTAGAAAACCACTGCAGAATGGCTTTCTGGGAAGGACCAGCACACACGCTCCCAACGACCCCTTCCAGTCAGAATGGACCACGTCTATCTACCCCTCTGTTTCTACAGCACTTTACCCCAGCCTCTGGCTATGGACAGGGAAGGATTATTTACACACGTCCTGTACTGCTAAACCAGGAACTTGAGGACAGGGGTCATAGGATTCATTTGTCTCTTCAAACTTACCATTATATCTCATCGTATAAAAAAGAATGCAAACAGGTAAGTAGAGGGTCATGCCTCACAGAAAAGCTAAGTTGTGTGTGTGTGTGCGTGTGCGTGTGTGCGTGCACACACACATGTGTATTTAACGCATACACAAAGCATTCAGAAATGGATCCATCTGCCTACCTCTTTGGAGCCTGGGACACTGCTGTGGTCTTTCTCCATTATCAGCCACCTGAGGAAATCTGGAATAGAGATGTTTTTCCACGTTGGCCACGGATTAACGAATCTCCCATCTTTTCCTTTCCTTGACTTAGTTACGTCTTCTTCTAGTCTATAATCCAGTTTGAAGCTTTTTCTGGAAAACCTAGAAGACACACTTCCTCCTGAATTCTGTACTGAATTTTGGCGCTTCCTTACTGTTTCTTTGGGATATTGGTAGCTTGTTGTTGGAGACTGGCTGTTTTCATTTTCTTCCATGTCCTTTGGTGAGAAGCTTTAAATAGGAAAATAAAAAAAAAAAAGGAAAAGGAAGATTACCAAGTTTGACAAAAAGTCATTGTGGTAGTTTAAATGGAACTGGACCCCACAAGCACATAAGGAGTAGCATTCCTAGGAGGTGTGGCTTTGTTGGAACAGGTGTGGCTTTACTGGAAAAAGTGTGTCACTGTGGGAGCAGGCTTTGCGGTCCCATATATGCTCAAGTCACACCCAGTGTCTCAGACCACTTCCTGTCGCAAGTCAAGATGCAGGACTCTCAGTTCCTTCTCCAGCACCATGTCTGCCTGCATGCCACCATGTAACACCATGACAGTAATGGACTGAACCTTTGAAAATGCAAGCCATCCCAAATATGTTTTTCCTTTATAAGAGTTGCTGTGGTCATGGTGTCGCCTCACAGCAACAGAAACCCTATTAAAGTCAGTCACTAGAGCATATTAGTATCATTCTCAGTCAATAATATTTGCCCAACCTTATAAGATACTATTTGTATTCTTTGTATTCATTCCAATGTTCTTCCTGCAAAAACAATTTTAAAATCCAGTATTACTACTTGATGAAAAGAAAGACGTTTGCCTTGGGGAACAACACACCAGCCAAGCCTTTCAAAAGTCCCTTCCCTGTCGTCACTTAAACAACATTGTTTCCCTAGCCAGCTAGACAGAATGCTGTCTGTTTCAGTGTCATTCTGCAGAGTAAACAGAAGCACTATTATGACGGATACAAAGCACACCCCCTAACAAGGCTCATGTGTTAAAGGTTTGGTTCCCAACAAAGTCGTTTTCAGAGAAAAGAGTGGATCACGGGGGCTCTGCCTTCATCACTGAAGTGATCAACAGAAGGATTCAAAATCTCATTGACCATTGGGAGGTGTAGGAATTACGAAAGCTGGTACCTGCTTGGATGGAAGGATGTTCTCTGGAAGAGAGACACGCTCCTACTTCTCCCCAGCCTCCCTGCTCCAACATGCCTGTCTGCCATGGCGTCAGCCTCCCCCAGGCCCAGAAACACGGAACCCTTTACCATGTACTGGAACCCCTGTGACCCACAACGACTTGTTCTTTTAAAGTGCTCCTCTCCGGCACATGTCACAGAAAACCCAAAAACTAAACTAACATGAGCACTTTTCCATAGCCTTATTTTCATAATTATAAATGGGTCTTACAATAAAGTAAGATCCGATTAGTTTCTTTTTTTTTTAAATATTTATTTATTTATTATGTATACAATATTGTGTCTGTATATGCCTGCAGGCCAGAAGAGGGCACCAGACCTCATTACAGATGGTTGTGAGCCACCATGTGGTTGCTGGGAATTGAACTCAGGACCTTTGGAAGAGCAGGCAATGCTCTTAACCACTGAGCCATCTCTCCAGCCCCCCCGATTAGTTTCTTAATGATGCCTCAGTAATTCAAATGACTTACATATAACCTTACTAAATGATGAGCTTAGTTATTCTCGTACTGACGATAATGTGTAACTCCACCCCCAGAGAGTAAGAGTCCCCTTACCGAGGAAGGAGACAGCACATTAATTAACCTAGTAACGACGTAAGTTCCAAGTAACTGAGACAAGATAGCCAAGACACCGCAGTATCCTAGCTTTGAATACATTTCCCACCTTTTCTTCATCATGGTTTTTCCCATCTATAAAATTGGCTCCTAGGGTTTTCGAGAAGATGAAAACATCCAAGTCAATGAAAGCACTTGGAAACCTGGGCACACACCCCTCAGACAACCTTAGCTGCTACCCCGAACTTGTTTCTACAGCCGCCACCACCCATCCTCAAGATACTGAAGTCCTTGATTGTGAATCAGGCAGGACCAAAATATTTAGAAATAGAAAATAACACATTAAAAGCATGACGTTACCTGCTAGGAAGAACTTCATTGCCCTCCTGTTGATTGTATTTGTAGACACTTCCTTTCTAATTGGTTTAGAATCAACACATGCACATCTACACACTTACAACCCTTAGAAAACAAACAACAATAACAACAAGTACAAATTACAGAAAACCAAATGTTATTTTCATGGCTACAGGAGTGATTAAATAGAAAGATGTCTGAGAAAGAAGGAAAAAGACCATGAACCCCAGGAGGAGCGGCCCCGATTTTGTTCCTCTAATGTGACGGTGAACAGTCAGCCTGCAGAACAGT
This sequence comes from Microtus oregoni, assembly GCF_018167655.1. Classification (NCBI taxonomy): domain Eukaryota; kingdom Metazoa; phylum Chordata; class Mammalia; order Rodentia; family Cricetidae; genus Microtus; species Microtus oregoni. The sequence goes on along the minus strand of NW_024543077.1, from coordinate 5,594,164 downwards.
CTCTGGTGAAAGAAAGCACAGCGCAGCTAGCAAAAGCCCGAGCATACACACACTGTTGCCCAGACGCCTCTCCGGGCGCGCCTGGCCGTGAGAGGGGCTCGCAGGCTTCCTAGTTCAGGCAAACAACCTTTCTAATGCTCCATTTTCTCACCTATAAGATCATCACCTACCCTGTGGAGGTTCAGAGGATGACATGATATAACGTACATTAAGTGCTTGGTACACATGAATGCTAATTCTTTTTTCTCTAGGCTGGTTAACTTACCAAACATCGAAATTCCTTATGTTCTAACACTCAGTTCTCACACTCTCACTTCTTATGTCTTCAAAGTTAAGCCTAGCCCGAAGCCTTTACAAAGGCAGTGGCTCTCACTAAAGTTCAGCTCATTTATCAGATGAGGCCATGAGTGTAGATAAGTGTATGTTACTATGCAGACGGACCTCACGCACCCTTCCGTGATAATGAATAGTTCCTGTGATGTATACACGCACACGTTACATATACTTACATGTCTCTGTATTTACACACCTTTTAATATAGACACGGATTGTAACTGTACTTACTAATTAAATTTTGGCATGCCTGTAAAATACAGTGAAAAGGGAAAAAGGAAAACAAGCATTTTGCTTCAAAGACCAGAAAACTACACCAAAATAAGGTTTGGGGGGAACGATATTTAGCAGTCCCGTGGAGGCAGGACATACAAACCAAGAAAGGTTTATTCAGAGGAGGATGCCACCCTTCACCTGAATGACCACATCAGGAAGGCTGTCTATACTGTGGACAACCACAGACATTGAAGATGCTTAAAAAGGGTCTTTTAGAATCTGGGCGGTGGTGGCGCACACCTTTAATCCCAACACTCAGGAGGCAGAGACAGATGGATATTTGTGAGTTCAAAACCAGCCTGTTCTACATAACAAGTTCCAAGACAACCAGAGCTATATGAGAGACCCTTCTTGGAAGGAAGGAAGGGAGGGAGGGAGGGGAGGCGAGGCAAGGCGAGGCGAGGCAAGGGGAGGGGAGGCGCTGCTAGGCAACCTAACCCTAGAGCCAGAGAACTGGATTACTAAGTATAAAAAAGAAGCCACTAACAGCCAAGTACCAACTTTCATTTAAATTAAGGCTGCCAGGAAGCTCTAAAATCCAGTGTGCTTTTTGTTTTTGTTTTTTGAGACAGGGTTTCTCTGTCACTTTAGAGCCTGTCCTGGAACTAGCTCTTGTAGACCAGGCTGGCCTCGAACTCACAGAGATCCGCCTGCCTCTGCCTCTCAAATGCTGGGATTAAAGGTGTGTGCCACCACGGCCTGGCCAATCTCCAGTTTTTAATTTATGTTTTTAATTTATCTGCTCAAAAGCAGATAACTCAATCAATAGAAAATGAGACAACAGCCAAGAAGAAAAATCATTAAAATAAATCCTAGAGTCAAGCCAATAAAGAAGCGGAAATCAGGAAGACGTGAGGGCATTTGGATGGCTGGATGTTTTGGAAGCTTGGGGATGGGGTCATGGAGTGGAAGGAGTCAGACCTGGCAGAAGCCCAGTCTGAACTGCTGGGTTTGAAACAGTGGCAGCACAGGGAAGCAAGACTCCAAGTAGACAAGTCCGTGCCCCCAAATGGCGGTGGACAATGGCGGGATCCAGGCTGCTCTAACGCTGCTCAGAATGGCGGTGAGAGCAGAGGGGTCTGGAGGGTAAAACGGGAGAGAGACACTGAGTGATACTTGTTCCCTAGACAACAGTTTCCCCCAGTGTCGGCTCCTTTTCCTGCCTCTGATCCCCAATCAATCTATAGAATGGGTCTGCACACCAAACAACTATCCCCACGTTATACCTCCCGTGACTCCTACACAAACACACACATGCAGTCTTCAGGGGTGGTCTTTATAGACAAATCTCATGCAAACAAAACCAAAGAGAAAGGCCTCCAAGGCTTCACCCGCAAAAGTCAGCAGGACGGTTCAGAAAGGCTTATTAGGGTTCTGGCTGCTTGTGTCCCTTCTGCCTCCGACACCAGCCCTTGCCCTGTGTGCCTTGAATGTGTTCGTTCCTGCCTCGAGACCACCAAGTGCCCCCACAGGGACGTCACGTGTGACTGTCTGCATCTGTGGGATGGGAAGGGGACTGCATGAACATGGGCAATCACAGGACTGCCTGTGACATCACCACACGCAGGCAGGTCGCCGCCAGAGAGTGAGAGGATGGACAGGACTAACCCACGGCCGTCTAGAATGATGCTTTTGGAGGCCACGTCCCGAGAGGCCATCGAGTCAGTGTGGGAATGACAATCTGTGCCCAGCGCCACGGAGACACACAAAGCCAGCTTGGGAGCTGAGTCATGTGGGGAGGGCCTCTCCCTCCCCAACACCAGCCTCTCGTCACTCTGCTCATGTCTATAGCAACAGTCGCGCAAAGGGCATCATTAAACACTGGGTGGAAGGACGAGAAAGCTAGACCTGAGCTGTATGTGTTGAAAAGCTCTGTATTTGAGCTTTTCAAACACAAACCTGTTACAAAAAGACGTCAGTTTCATACAGGAAACACCAAGTACAGTGAATATTAATCGCCTATCCAATACCGGGACTCAGCCCCCACATCTCTGACCAAAGGGAGGTCTGAACCCTGACATTTGGTGAAGAGAAGCCGGCCAAGGACAAATATTTTACTTCAATAACTGCACAGATGGGTAAAATGCCTTCTAAAAACAAAAATTCTCTACTTCAGAAATGCCTCGTACATTTGACATTTAAGACATGCCTACTCCCAAGAACTGAATGTACTGCTTTATCATCTGAGAAGTTTGAAAAAAAATTACAGCAGTACAACATACATTTGGGGCTCAATGCTCGCATATGAAATTATGAAGCAGCAGATTAGAATTCCTACAACAGACATTTAATAAACACCCAGTGACTATCATACAACAATAATGTTGGTCACATCTGGAACATACCGGAACCATATTTTCATATCTCACACTGAAAAAAGCCATACTTAGAATTTTATGTTTGTTCACCCTGACTTGATTTGAAGAGAAGGATCCTTTTACTACAATGCTAGACAGCATAGGTTAGAAAAATACCAACATCCCACTCTCTGAAATATCTATAAAGAACTTCAGGGGAGTCGAGCGAACTCTCCCCATCCTTGGATTCAGGAAGACACCGGGAGGGACCCCAACGGGCACGGAGAAAGTTGCTGTGCGGCAGGTAAGCCCACGCCGCAGAGAAATGTTCTGTGGGCGGGGCTCTCGCTGCGCCACGCGACCAACCAGAAAGCACGGCATTATCTGTCAGCCACATTTTAACTTGTCCTTTCAGCCCTAATCGGGTTTGCTCAGAAGCTACGGGAAAACCAAGCAAATAGGAAAGAGCTTAAGCACGGCATTATCTGTCAGCCACATTTTAACTTGTCCTTTCAGCCCTAATCGGGTTTGCTCAGAAGCTACGGGAAAACCAAGCAAATAGGAAAGAGCTTATACAGCATGCAGAAACACACCTATGTGAGTTATAACAATGCTCAGTATCCATGCACAGTATACATTTAAATATGGGCACATATAACACGCGTCTAAACATCTGTCTTAACAAAGGAGACAAGAACCCAGGCTCCTTGTTTTAATGTGTTCCTCTCTGCAGTACTAAAATGAACAAATGACACCATGGGTTAGCATGTTGAGGTACCAGATAAACATGGGTTATTACATGTATTAGGATTTATATTTGGTAAAAGAGTGAAAAAAGATGCCATTTTTGCCTAATTGATGCTTCCCAGATGAAAGACAGTCTCAAAATATAAGACAAATGTGTTGAGGTTCTTCTGTTTCTTCCTTAATAATTCTATGTGACAAACTACGAAAACATTTGCTTCCTTACACCTTATGGAAATCGTATTTCCGTATTTGCTCATATTTAAAAATAATTCAAATTTGTCTCATAAAATTCTAATCTAGTTATAGACAAAAAAATACTTGGACAAATAACTGACATAAAAAACAAGCAAAAGTATGTAAGATTCAATAGTAAATTCTGAGAGGAATAAGTGCAAAGTATAATTCAACTCTTTGGAATATAAATTTGAGAACACGTTTTCGCAAAAGGAGTCAAGGACCGTGGGTGCCCTGACAACAGAGGTCCCAACAATGGGTGTCCTGACTGCACACTACCAAGGGCTTTAGATATTCTTAGCTATAAGGCTAATTCAATACATTGACCCAAAAGTCACTTCACAGCCTATTAAAAGATTTTACGTCACTAAAATATATGAACACTCTAGCTGACTCCTCTACATAGTTTTCCTTTTGTGTAAGTAAGAAAGCACGGATCTGATAACAATTAGAAGCAACCAAACAAGATAAACAACAGCTTAAAAACAAAGCCCCTGGGGGGCTGGAGAGATGGCTCAGCTGTTAAGAGCATTGTCTGCCCTTCCAAAGGTCCTGAGTTCAATTCCCAGCAACCACATGGTGGCTCACAACCATCTGTAAATGAGGCCCGCAGGAAGAATACTGTATATATAATAAACAAAATAAATACATATTTAAAAAAAAAAAGCCCCTGTGAGTAAGAGCACCTGTTGCTCCTACAGAGGGCCCAGGTGTGTTTCTCAGCCACTATTCATGACCATCCTTAACTCCAGGTCCAGGGGCTCCCACACCCTCTTCCACGTACATGGTGCACATACATGCACGCAGGCAAAACAGTCAAGTGCATAAAATACATAAAACTTAAAAAAAAAAAAACAAATACAAAGAACTTAGCGGGTGGTGGTAGCGCACACCTTTAATCCCAGCACTTGGGAGGCAGAGGCAGGTGGATCTCTGTGAGTTCCAGGTCAACCTGCACTACAGCACAGAGAAATCCTGAACCAAGCTCAAAATATGCTAATGATCTTAAAGGTCCCTTCTTCGCTCTTCCTTAAAGCAATGCCTTAACCAAAGCATGGCTCCAAAACGTGTGTTCTTTCCTCCGCTGACTCTGTCACGGCTACAACAAAAAAACCCTTTCTGTGCAAACGCAGCCCACGAGAAGAAATGGAGCACGGGTGTCTGCGCAGCTCCCGCGGGATGAGAGGATAGCAGTGCGCAGCTCGGTTTGACTTGGCTTAGTGCTCCAACTCTGCGTCAAAAGTCAGCTAACTTGGCTCGCTTTCATTCGCCTATAAAACGAGAGGATTGGGCCATAGCGCAGACGTCCCTTCCACCTCTGTGACTGTGACGACCTTTAGCTACGCCAAGACTCAGCTCCGGCTACCAACACCTTTCTCCTCTCACTGGTACTCGCTCCAGCCAGCCCGCCCGCCCCACTTCACCACGCCTGGGAGGAAGCTCTCTGTGCAGCCGCTTTCCTGAGCCAACTGGAGAGAGCTTGGCAGAGGACTGTTACCTGAGAGCAGGCACTGGGCGTGGGACGTCACGGGGTAAAGTAGGCTGTGGTCTGTCAGGGCACAAGAAGACCTTGCGGAGGAGGCTGTACGGCAAACCTGACACTAGATATAACCAGAGAGCGACCGTGCTAAAGCCCTGTCGTGTTGTGTTTAACAAACACTGAATGACGACTAGTCATCTAGTTTTCCAAGTCCTACGGGAAGGGGGAAGGGGGTCGGGGGAAGCTTTCACTCTAAGCCCCAAACAGCCATACAGACGCTGCCTTGCTACCTGTCGTGTATAGACGGTCAGCTTTGGAGGAGGAACACGGTAGTCTTCAGAATAAAGCACTTCCAGCACCAGTGACCCAGGTTCACAGAGCAGTGAGGAACCCTACAAGGCAAGTAGGTCACACGGATGGTCATGTGACACACGGGGTCCGTGATGCTGAAAGGACTCAGAGCCTCCTGAACATCTGCCAACAAGGGACTCGGTGTGTGTGTGTGTGTGTGTGTGTATGTGTGTGTGTGTGTGTTGGACATGGGGTGGGGGGGGATATAAAACATGCAAATTACTAAAGGTTGCCGGCGCCCAGAGCTGACTTTCTGAAGTGGCCGAATGGCAGACTCACTCTGCTCAAGGTGCCATAGGGGTTGCATCCTTTAAAAGAAAGGGGTAGAGAAAAAGCGACTACAACAACCAGGAAAGATTTTTACAAGGAGCCCAGGCCCAAGGCACTGCTGAGGTCAGACCCTGCTCAACCATCTAGGCCTCTTCAGCACAGACCAAGCACCTGAATGCGGCCCCCCCCCCCCCCGGCAGTTTCAGGCAAACCAATAAACCACCGAGGTTCAAACAGGCAGAGACCTATAAGATCGACTCAGTACACGCTGCCAATGAACAGGGAGAGGAGCATGTAGTAAGCTACACAAGCATGTTTTAAAACAACATAATTACCAAGAATTGGCTATCCGCCAGGCAGTGGTAGCGCACACCTTTAATCAATCCCAGCACTCGGGAGGCAGAGGCAGGTGGATCTCTGTGAGTTCAAGACCAGCCTGGTCTACAGCATGAGTTCCAGGACAGCCAGAGCTGTTACACAGCGAAATCCTATCTCAAAAAACCAAAAGAATACATACATACATACATACATACATACATACATAGTTACATGCATACATAATACATACATACATCCAAACTTGGCCACTTTCATATTCCTTCCTGTTTTAGCTTCATAATTTTTAGTCCAGTCTCGGGCACACAGTAAATCTTCAGTAACTACAAACCACTGTTTTATTACCCTCCAACACTGATATATATTTGAACTAAAGACAATGGCATAAATAAAAAGAAACGGAATCAACTCTAGAATGTGCCTTCACTTTTATATTTGAATAACAGATATCCTAGTGTTCTGAGAATTCACACATATCTTAAAAATAAGAAGACTACTTTACCCAAGGCTACTGTACCAGCACCAGATCTCCTATCAGCTCCAGAGCGCCTTCTAGATTCACAAGCCTTGAATGTAACATGAGAGCCGGCTTGTTGGGGTTTCTGTCCTGCCTGGTTCCCACAGTTGTGAAATCCCAAAGAAAATCACACAGAGGTCTCCATAAGTTATAAAACCGATTGGCCCATCAACTCAGGCTTTGTATTAGCTCTTATAACTTATATTAACTCATTATTCTTATCTATGTTAGCCACATGACTCTACTGTTTTCCAAGGGAGCAGGTCACATCCTGATTCTTCAGTGGTCTGGGCAGGACTGCCAAGGGAGCTTCCTGCTTCCCAGAATTCTCCTGTGCTCATTGCCTTGCCTCTACTTCCTGTCTGGTTGACCCGCCTATACTTCCTGCCTGGCCAATCAGGGTTTATTTAAAACATGATTGACATAATACAGACAATTATCCCGCACCACTTGAAAGTCCCTTGATTTTGAAAATAATAATCTCTACCATTCCCTTCATCTCTCTTCACTGTCCCCTGAAAGCAAAGACTGCAAACTTCAGTGACCCAGCACTTCCCACAGCACAAAAGCCAGGCGAGGTCAGATCGCTCTAGATATATCATGCCCTACAGTGTTTCAGTGTCTAGCCTCCTCAATCAAAGATTGCTTATCCCAGAACATCCCATCTCCTCTCATTGGTCAAACCAAGTTGTCAAGAAAGGATCTTAGGCGGCTGGAGAGGTGGCTCAGAGGTTAAGAGCACTGTCTGCTCTTCCTGAGGTCCTGAGTTCAGTTCCCAGCAACCACATGGTAGCTCACAACTACCTGTAATGTGTTCTGGTGCCCTCTACTGGCCTGCAGGCGTACATGCAGGCAGAACACTGTATACATAGTAAATAAATCTTAAAAACCAAAAACAAAAGCCAAAGACCAGGATCAGCATGTGACTGATAGTCTTCTAAGACTAGTTCCTGTCCAGCGTGGAACAAAGTCTTACGCCTCTGGTTATCGACGCCGACTGCACATCAGAATTTACTGTGGAGATGCTTGTTTTTGGAGACAGGGTTTCTCTGTGTTGCCCAGGCTGGCCTCGAACTCACAGAGATCCACCCACTTCTGCCTCCCGAGTGCTGGGATTACAGGCGTGCACCACCATCACTGAAGATTTTTAAACTGTGCCTGAGGCTACCGAGTGAAGACTCAGAAGGGGACCCGTGGTTGGTTCTGATGAATGTGAATAGTGGAACCACGATTGTACTCAGGGGTTCGGGCACTTAGGAAGGTCCCGCGGGTCTCTCTGGAGTGCTAGAATTCAGGCTAGCTTTGCGGGTGCCTATCATGAGTGGCTTCTTCCACAGTCACACACCCTGCCCTACATAAATGCCATAATTCTGTTACTAGAGTAGAAAGGCCACCTTGCCACCTATAAAGTTCGATAAGTTACAGACTCAGATTCAGCTCACTTGAGTCTCTAATTTGGCTCTGCTCCCAAGGAACCAAGCCAAGGGGGGCGGGGAAAGATCAGTAATAATTCACATTGCTTGTTACAATGCCTAGCAGCAATTCACAAGTGCTGAGTGTTCAGCAAACATTTGTGGAATCAAAGAGGGAAGCGAAAGTAAAGGACAGAGAGACTTAAGTCAACAGAGGGCACTCCCACATACTCAATTAGCTGTGAAAAAGTCATGGGGAACAGCTAAGAGGTTAGAGTCCCCCATAAAATCCAATCTCCCCTCTTTTGCTTAGGGTATAATACCAGCTGAGCAGCTCCATCTTCAGCCTTCCAGCAAGGGATGGCCATGCTGGTCATGTTCTGACCGGTCCAGTAGTCTGCTGAAGAGAAAGGAAATCACTCCCTGATCCTCCCTGAGTCCTCCCTGATCTTACTATGGGAAGCCTCCTGGAGCCCACACCGAGGAATGGTGCTAAATACACTGTCCAAGCAGGCCAGTCTTCCACTTCTTCCATGTGGAGGAGAAACATATTCAAACAACTTTCCAAAATGCCCCAATACAACTGCCATATCTAGAAAGTTTAGGAGAGCTTACAAAACAACAACCAACAGCTTGCGTAAAGTCAAGATGTTAGTAAGAGCTGACTTTCGGGATAATCCACGCTGATCAAACCCCGAAGTCTGTGCTTTCCACCAATTAAGCTAAATCTAATAGAACCAACAGCTCACGAGTTACCAGTATTGACACAGACACAGGTTCACCTTATTGTCTTTCAGTAATGCGACTGTTTTTTCAAAGTAAGAAGCTCTTAATTGACATTCATTAAGCACTAGCTCCTTGAAAGAAAATTACTCGGGGGGCTGGAGAGATGGCTCAGTGGTTAAGAACACTGGCTGCCCTTCCAGAGGACCCAGGTTCTATTCCCAGCGTCCATATGGCAGCTCACACCTGTCTGTAACTCAGTTCCAGGGAATCTGACATCCTCACAACAAAGCACATACAATAAAATTAAAGAAATTTTTAAGAAAAGAAAAAATACTCTTTTAATCTTAGATGCTTTTCAAATTATACTACTTTAATTACTTAATTGTTCTGAATTGAAATTATACAAATACACATCAACTGATGATCAATGATTCATTAACAAATAAGTAATAACATTCTGTGTTTCGGTCATATGAAAAGAAAATGTACACAGTGCCCTGAAGATACTGTCCTTGCTTTGAAAAGATGTCGTAAGCTCAGCCCGCATTTTATCCTTCCACAGAAAGACATCTCCAGGCAGGGAGCCTGTATTTAGTTTGGGAAACTTCCTATTATTCACATTGAGAGCCCCGAATTCTGCAAAGCCCTGGTTCTTCCAATGTTGACGCCTCCTCCTCAACAACACAAATGCATCCTTTGTAGCCAACAAAGTTTACCAAGTGTGGCCGCTTACACTAAATCGAAGGTAAAAGGCTGTCTTAACCATTTCCGCATGAGCTGAAAATATCTGAACGGCCATGCAAAAAGAAATTACAAGGCTGTGCATAACCATGCTGCTGAGAACATCAAAATTTATTAGGTGAAATTCTTCACTGGAAGGATACTCAACGTATGTGCATCAGCATTAATCCCATTTAAAAATCAACAGGCTACAAACAGCACACATGTACATACAACAGATAAAATGTTTACGTAGAAAACCAAGCCAAGCTGAAGGAATCAACATTCCCTCAACAATACTAAAGCAGATCACCTCTGTGAAATGGTAACAGCCCAGGTTTGAGATGTCATAAAAGCTCAGCTTTTAGGAGAGAAGTAGACCTGCAAGCTGAAGAAGTTGAACCAAGTCCCTACTCTCCAGGGTTCCTTCCCATTCGACTCTCTATCCCATGATAAGAACCATCGCATGTGTGACCTTTTTACAGGCAGAGCCAGTCAGACCATAGAGTCGTATGGTGTTCCCAGAGTCTGGATCTGTCCAGGAGTCTAGACTGTCTATTAACCATGCTTCCCCTTCATTATCCTCAGATAAGCAAGACTAGGTGTCACCTAAAAATCCTTAGAGCAGCGCTCACAGAAGAGGGTCAGGACAGGGGAGAGAAAAAGCATGTTCTACATCATGTTCGGGACTCTGTTTAGTTAAAAAGAAAAAACGAATTTAAAGCCAGATACTTCAATCTTTTATTAGTTACTTTTACTACAGTGGAAGAAGGAAATTTAGCTTTCCATGAGCTCTCTAAGCAAGCTAAAACACACACTTAATAAAAGAACAAACGTCTTTGTAGGTTAAGCAAAGGGACTTCAAACACAGAAAGTTAACTTCCAAAACAAATTTCTGTGGTCATCAAATAGCTGCAGGGCAGGGGTCTGCTGAGTAAAACTGACAAGAATCAGTGTACGGACTGTTAATAACAACGAGAAAGCCAAGTGTCTCTTTACCCTCACAACTTTATTCATATAACTGAGGAGGACTACAAAAATCAAACAGAATTTGTCAGACATTTACTGTTTGTATGTCGGTGCTCCTTAATATGGGAAGGTCCCAACTCCATAAAACACAAAAACCTGCCCCGATAAAGAGGAAAGAGGTGTCCAACGTGCCGAGCCGAACTCACCCTTCCCTTCTCCCCTTTCTTTTTGTCATACAGTCTTACTAGTATCCCAAGCGGGCCTGGAACTTTCTGTGTAACCAAGCCTAGCTGCCTACTCACAAGCCCTGGGATTTCAGGCATGCGCTCCCACACCCAGCAGTAAGAAGTGCTTTCCAATCACACTTCTGAATTATGCTGATCCATCTAACTGTAGTCCTACGCCTTCATAGCCAATGATAGTGACTATTCCCAACTTTTAATTTTTTTTTTGTTTTGTTTTGTTTTTTCGAGACAGGGTTTCTCTGTGGTTTTGGAGCCTGTCCTGGAACTAGCTCCTGTAGACCAGGCTGGTCTCGAACTCCCAGAGATCCGCCTGCCTCTGCCTCCCGAGTGCTGGGAGTTGAGGGTGCAGTGTTGTAACCTGTACTGAGCTATCTTGGCTTGACTGCTTCAGATGTCTAACCTGGACCTGACTTGTTGGCCTAAAGCACCTTGAAAGAGCTTGAAAAATGATTAAGTTATAATAATTATTTTATATTGTTAGTTAGTTGACAATAGACAGTGTATGTCTACTGTATATATATACTTGGGGCCATCCAAAAATATATATAATCTGTTATAATCATCAATTAATAAAATAAATACATAATCAGTAATTACTACATTAAAAAAATGTCAAGTAAAGCACTAAGTTATAGACAAGCAGGAATTAGAAGGAAAGATTACTTGAACCTTACAGTGGCAATCGCTGGAATTGATTTTTATGCCAATTTGACATATGCCTTTATAGGTTTTCAATGATCTTTAACAAAAGAGCACAATTCATCTCCCTGGTAATACTTCAACTAAAACACATTTTACTTGCATGTGCTTCAGTCTAAACACCCCGCCATGCAGGGCGCTCCACGCAGCCACATTCTTAATCCCACAGAGTGAAAAAGAACGGGAAAACTGACTATAGTCAGGCACCATTGAGAGGAAAAAAGCACAAAGAGAAAACAAATTTAAAGTCAAATATGAATTCCAAACATAAACTAAATTTCCATTTAAAAAAATCCCCTGGCTTTCTAAATGACTATCTAAAGGAACATAAGACTTCTTTCAAACAAACAGGGATGAGGAGCCAACTGAAGTATAACCAAAGTCTTATCAAATAAAACAACCCAGACCTTATGATGGACTGCTTATGGTAAAATGTCTTTCAAACAGTCATACTGGACAAATTTTAAGACTCCGTTTTGGAATGTAGAATCTGTCCAGTCCATTTGGAACTGTAAACGGCACTGTAAAGGCATGAGACACTTTGTCACTTGGACACTTGCTATAAATTCATGAAGCTAGCAAGTCTGCAGAAACGTTAACAAAACCAAACCTTTGAAGAGTATGGCTATATTTCCAAGTTGACATAAACCCGTTTTAAACCCTCAATCCCTCTTAGATTCTGATTCTAAACACACAAACTTGCCCTAAAATTCTTTAACAAAGCTAATATTTTCTTACAACAAAAATCAAAAGTGTTTTAAAATACAGACTGCTCTAAGATCCAGATAATCATTCTTTTGATGTTATGTAACTTCTTTCTAAGCCATATTGTAACCAGTAACTCCTACCCAATGTGACAAAACAGAAACGGAACTGTTACACCTCCATCTGTTAATAAACTTTATTTATTAATTTACAGAGCAGTGTGTGTCACAAGAGTGACTTTCTGATTTCATGCTAAGCCAAAAGTACCCAAGTCATGGTATCACAATTTATAAAGCACCCTACAGTAAGGGCAAAGCAAGAAGTCCCCGGCTCTTTAGAGACTCTTGACTGTTGTCTTTCCCTTAACGTTTTCTGGGTCCGACTGAGTGTCACACATCATCCAGGTTCATCTGGAGACAGTGAAAGTATATTCATACCACCAGGGTCATACCGCGCTCCTTGGGAAGGGGAGACCATCTGAACCGCCTCCAGTAATCGAAGAAGCAAGCACAAAATGGAAAAAACATCGACTCTCGCCACCCTTCCCCATCCTGCCTCCTGCATTTGCTCATTCTGTGGTTAAATAAGTTACATTTACTTTAAGAAAAAAAAAAGCAAGAATGCTTTGGGGATGGATTTTGGAAGGTGACTACTACAGATGGAGCCGAAATAAGTTGCTCTGCTCAGTCGTGGACCCCATTCATTTACGTGTAACCAAACGAAGAGACCCCCCACTTGAATTCGTACCGTAGAGCTGCAACCTGGAATGCAGGAACGGCGGGATCTGAGGTCCCAAATACGGCGACTCTCCCCTAGACGACTAAAACCACGGTGGCTCTTCACCCCAGCGGCTCCGGAGATGCAGGCGCCGCAACTCCTGAGGTGCGGTAATTCAAAAGAAGCCTGCCACTCACAAGTGCAGCATCCCCAGGAGGAGGCAGGACTTCGGGAGTGGAAACCTATCGCAACCCGCTGTGCTCCGAGCTGTCCAAACAGCCCCGGAAAGGCTGCTCCACACCGATACCGCGACGAAGGCGCGAACCTGCCGAGGAGAACCGCAGCCCCGGAAACCACCTCCCCTGAAGATAACTGCAGGGAGGCTTCCCGGCGGCGCGCAGCGCAGGGGGCGGGGCCATGTCGGGGGCGTGGCTGAAGGGCGGGGTTAGAGGCGGGACGGAGTGAAGCGAAGGCTTGGGGGCGGAGCCAGGTCGCGAGGAGAGGAGTTAGAGGCGGGAACGGGTCAGAGGGCGGGGCGGAGTGGAGCCAAGGCTGGAGGGGCGGGGCCAGATCGCGAGGGGCGGGGTTAGAGGGGGAACAGTGAAGCCGAGGCTGGAGGGGCGGAGCCAGCTCCCTAGGGGCGGGGTTAGAGGGGGAACGGAGTGGAGGGGAGATGGGGCGGGCCAGCTCGTGAAGGGCGGGATTAGAGGCGGGACTTAATGAGGGCGCCGTAGTGGAGCAAAGGCTTGAGGGCGGGGCCAGCTCGCGAGGGGCGGGGTTAGAAACGGGGCGAGTGGAGCAAAGGCTGGAGGGGCGGAGCCAGATCGCGAGGGGCGGGGCGAAGGACGGGCTCACCTTGCGCTTAGGGCGGTCGGGCGCGCCCGGCGTGGCGTCTCCCCGGCTGAGGTCGCTAATCCCGGGGGCCAGCGCGCCCCGGAGCCGCGGGCGATGCCCAGACGCCCTCCGCCCGCGCTCCTCCGCCCTCGGCCCCGCCACTCCAGCTCCGCCGAGGACGCTAAGAGCTGCACGCAGCGCCTGAGCGCGCGCCGCCTCGCCATCTTCGGTGCTGGCCGCGGTCCCCGACCGCCGCAGCCAAGTCACACCCCGTGTCACCCTCTGCCCCGCGGGCGGAGTCGCCGGGGCCTCCAGGTCATCTTGATAAAGTGAGCACGGCGATTGAACTCACAGGCTGGGCCCTGGGACCACTGCCAGGTTGGCTCTGAGCCCTGCACCAGAGGTCACGTGGACGCATTCCTGGACCTCAGAGTCGGTTGCTAAAACCAGCGGGATCCGGCTGGCCAAAGGGTACAGCATGGACTTTGACTTGAAGGGCCTGGTTACAGAGGCACTAGTTTTAGTTTTCTGTAGTAACTAACTACTGAGTGTCGACGGTGCCCACCTTCTGTGCTCAGTTACGTCTAGAATTATGTCAGCCTTCTGGTAAATGCAACTCATTACTAAATATAAGGCTTTCTGAAATCCCAGAGTAAGGCCCAAACATTATAAAATTGTGACTGTATTTCTTAATTGATTGAAATTATTTCAAGAAGTAACCTACAAAGGTATATAGGATTCAGTAATGAGTGGATGAGTGAAAAACAAAACACAAAACAACAAACTCTGAAAGCTTTTCTGGGATATGTGCATCTACCAGAACCAGACGGGCTATCTGAGACCGTATTGGCAAAAAGGAAAAAGAAACACCAGGCACTGGTACACTTATGATAGGAAAATGCAAGCCAAACTATAATGCCTTTAGACAGTGAATATATAACCATCTAATACTACAGAACATCATGCTGCTCTATACTTTTTTGCCTCTGGGTAGCTTATAGTTGAAACTGATCGGCTTTTTTGTTTTGTTTGTTTTAAGTTTAATATATGCTCCTTTATTATTTAATAACAGCTCCTTTGTACCTGAGTGGGGCTCAGTAACACTTGGCGTGCATCAGCAAAATTAAAAAAAAAAAAAAAAAAAAAAAAAACACGACAGTACTAGAAACCCAAAGGAAGAATTGAAACTACTGCTCTGATGCCTTGTTAGTGTCCTTTGCTAAGGGACTTTAAATATGCCATTTCTTGCCCTTATGCTGTGAAAACATTTTATATAGACAAAATTGGATGTTCATTCTTATGCTGTTTGAGGAAGTTCCACATATCAAAATACATCGTTTAACCAACTCTGGTAAGAAGAAAGATTCTGGTTTCCTACACACAATAGAATTTCCAAACCTAAGAAAACAACCGTTCCCTCCCGTCATTACTGCTCAGACCATATTCCAAGTTTTGTGATCGGACCAGAAAGTCTCTTAGCTCTGCGGGGTGGTTGACTGTTCAGGCATTTGCTTGCTGGCTTGTTTTCTGAGCTTACTAATATACTACCCAGCCGTCCATCTTACATTCACTTGCTTCAGTAAAATCCAACTGGAATATTTACTTGATACTTTCAATATATATTTCCATCCAAATAGGGCAGATGAGGTTTTAAGTGTTTATTGGAAGGTCTTAGAATTGCAATTCAAGGAGCACAGATGGTGGTGAATATACAATGTTACAATGTGTCCCCTTTGGAAAGGGTTTGAAGGTCCTTTGAAGGGTTAAAAAGAGAAAATGTAAGTGAATTACAGGGGTTTGTCAAGCATTGTTTGGAGGAACAATTTACATCCATGCCTCATTAGTCCAGCACAGACCAGCACAGACCATTCCAGTACTCCTGACAAGGGTTTAGTCCATACAATCCTATGATGATTTTTCTTTAAAAAAAAAAAAAAAAAGTCTCTTTTGGCATGTCATCAAGTTCATAAAGTGGTCACCTCAGCACAAAGTGGGAGTGTCTGGGTCATAAAATGAGCAACCCTTACAGCTCTGATGGAGAGACAAGGTCTCAGGGGTGTTTTCCCAAGGAGCTGGTGTTTGAGATAAGCGGCATTCATAGTGCATACCAGGAAAGCCTAGTACAGATGACTTACTCTTGGCACACAATATTCAGCGAGGTTTGTTTCCCCGCCCCCTCAAGTACTACAGAAGTTTTAGAGCTGTGTAAGAATCAGGTGTTTTCCACAGACAAATGAAAAGAAGCAAATCAGTATAACAAATTTTGTCCTGCAAGGCAAAAGCTCTAGCTCAGAACAAAATGAACATTGCACCCTAAGCATTTTGCTCATGGTTTAATTTTAGACTCTAACCAGCTGACCCGAGGGAGCTTTATTTGTCTTTTCCATTTATGCCATGCTTACCCTTCGGAAGTGAAACACACAGAATACAATGGCAACTGTTTGTTGTCTAAGTTGCTGATTTTTAAATGGCAGTGTCACAAAGAAGAGTAATGAATACAAGTCCCTAAAAGTAGCTATTGACCATTGTATTTTTTTTTTCTGGAGGACCCACACTAGAGAACTATCCTAGAAGACTTTAATTTAGTCTGTATTTACGAAACAACCCACTCTAAGATTTTCTAACGATTAAAAAATATAAATAAGGGGGAAAAAGAAATCTCAAAGTTGAGTGGGAAGGGATAGAAAAGTGGAGAGGGTGGTGATGGAAAGAGTTGGGGAATGGAGGCAGTGAATGTATTCAAAATATATTGGATGAAATTCTTTTTTATTGGTTTTTTTTTTTTTTTTTTTTTTGGTTTTTCGAGACAGGGTTTCTCTGTGGCTTTGGAACCTGTCCTGGAACTAGCTCTTGTAGACCAGGCTGGCCTCGAACTCCCAGAGATCCGCCTGCCTCTGCCTCCCGAGTGCTGGGATTAAAGGCGTGCGCCACCACCACCCGGCTTGGATGAAATTCTTAAAGAATTAATAAAAATATTGTTTAAAATGCATGAAACGCATACTGCCGAGCAACAACAGGAAGTCACGTGGACAGCTAAATTCTGCTCACTGCTTGTCCATTAACTATCTTTGACACGAGGAGAGATCCCCTCTGCCTCCCCAGTATGCTTAGTACCATCCTCCACTGCAGTGGTAACATTTGATGTGTGGAGGCAGGGTACTGAAAACAGCAGAGTTGTCAGCAACTTTTGGCAAGCCCATAGGATGAGTATTAGTTGCTTTTTTATGATTATTTATTATGTATACAGTGTTCTGCCTCCATGTGTCCTGTACTGCAGACCAGATGCGGGCACTGAAACACCTTGTAAATGGTTGTGAGCCAGTTGCTGGGAATTGAACTCAGGACTCTGGAAGAGCAGTCAGTGCTCTTAACCTCTGGGCCGTCTCTCCAGTCCTTTGTTTCAAGTTTTTTTTTTTTTAGAACAGTTTCACCACTCATAGCAATGTTTTTCTTTGTATTGTGAAAAAGGCATCTGAAAATTCACTATTCTAATCTCCCGACAAGTTCAGCAGTGTTGAGGACAGCAACAAAGGTGCTTACATACAAGCCTCCCCACCTTGAGTTTAGGAACTCAAGCAAAGGTGGAAGGAGAAACCCAATGCCATAGGTTCTTTGTAAAGACACATCGCATGCATGCCTATACACCCATCATGCACACACCAATAATAAACACTTAAGTATTGTTGAAGCGTTTAGTATGAGCATGTGGAGACTGGACTATAGTTTTCTTCCCTGCCAAGATTAGGTGGCTAGACGGAACCTTTCAGGTGTATCTCATTCTCCGTAGACAGAGCCACTAAGGAGCGTTTCTTGACTCTTCTCTCTGCCTTGTGTCTCTGTGCCCTCAGACACACAGTAGTACGTATCTTCCCAGGCTTCCAATTCAGAGTCAAGGATAGTCTTTGTAGTAAACGGAATAATCCCCATTACCACCAATAACCCAAATACTTATTTCCTGACTCCTAGAATCTGTGAATATTACATTACATAGAAATTTTGTTTTGGTTTGGTTTCATTGGGTTTGGTTTTTTGAGACAGGTTTTGTGTGTGTGTGTGTGTGTGTGTGTGTGTGTGTGTGTGTGTGTGTGTGTGTAACAGTCCTGAGTGTCCTGGAACTTGTAGACCAGGCTGGCCTCAAACTCACAGATATCTCCCTACCTCTGCCTCCCAAGTGTAACATGAGGGGGCCTGCTCGTTGGGGTTTCCGTCCTGCCCGGTACCCCACAGCTGGCAAGCCCCAAAGAAAATCACACAGAGATTTTCATAAGTTATAAAACCGATTGGCCCATTAGCTCAGGCTACTTATTAGCTCTTGTAAATGATATTAACCCATTGTTCTTATCTATACTAGCCATGTGGCTCAGTACCTTTTTCAGCTGGCAGGTTACATCTTGCTTCCTGGTGGTCTGGGCAGGAGTGGGAGGAAAAGAGCAGAAGAGTAAAATTAGAGATTACCTTTATTCCTGTCCTGAACAAGTTAGGTGCCCTAAGTCTCAGTTTCTTTCTCTTATAAAAGAAGGACATTAATTCACATGCCCTTGTAGACAGATGTTTCTGTCCCACCCAGTCCCGCAGTCATTCAGTCCCACATAACCATGCAGAGGCTTATATTAATTATAAACTATTTGACCTATTGCTCAGGTTTATTGCTAACTACCTCTTACACTAAAATTAACTTATAATTCTTATCTATGTTTATCCATGTGGCTTGGTACCTTTTCTCAGTAAGGCACTCTTACCTTGTTTCCTCTACTTCTGGATGATGACTGTGTCTCTGCCTTTCCTCTTCCCAGAATTTTCCTAGTCTCCTTGCTTCACATATACCTCTTGCCTGGCTACTGGTCAATCGGCATTTTATTAAACCAATAAGAGTGACAAATCTTTACAGTGTACAAGAGCATTATCCCACAGCATTTCCCCTTTTTTTCTTTTCAAAGCAAGACCCAGAATCTAATTTCCTTTGTTTAGCTTTTTTTTCCTGACCATTATCCATAACAACTTGTAACCAACACACTAAACAAAGACAAACACACATAATCCATTCTTTGGGGAATGTGGGCATGGTTTTCTAGGTGATTTCCTGATGATTGGGGAGCGTTGATAATCTTATGGGGACCCAAAGAAAATTTAGGATTAGGATCAAGTCTTGACTGGAATATTCTGTGAGTCTGGATCATCTCAGCCAGCAGTCTCGAATCTGTTCTAGATGTAGAACTCAGA
This sequence comes from Microtus oregoni, assembly GCF_018167655.1. Taxonomy (NCBI): domain Eukaryota; kingdom Metazoa; phylum Chordata; class Mammalia; order Rodentia; family Cricetidae; genus Microtus; species Microtus oregoni. Next base: position 5,575,076 of record NW_024543077.1, on the reverse strand, counting down.
GGAAACTGCAACAGAGATACTCTAAAATATTGGATCATCTGGGCCATCCACTCCTATCAAAGATTTTTCAGGGGGGGTCTTCCTTGATCAGACCTTATTTTTCTTAATCCAGAGTGAATCCACAGCCTTCATTTCCTGTGGAAACAAAAGCAAAACCTCTTCTGCAAAGTAACACCCCCTCTAAAATTTCAGAGAGTTCTAAAATACAAATCTGTTGTAAAAATGTGTTGCTTGGGATTTTATTCCCACATTCCATTGCAATTCCAGTCCCTCTTTAGCTTCCCTACCCACCATGAATCCTGTCTGTCAACCACATACACATGTCAACTTGGACAGGTGTTGTCAACCACATACACAACTCAGCTTGGACAGGTGTTGTCAACCACACATACACAACTCAGCTTGGACAGATGTTGTCAACCACATACACATCTCAGCTTGGACAGATGCTGTCAACCACATACACATCTCAGCTTGGACAGATGTTGTCAACCACACATACACATCTCAGCTTGGACAGATGTTGCTTCTATTTGGAACTTTCTTCCCAGGCTTTATACACTCAACACTCAAGATTCCCTGCTTCCCAGAGACTTACACTTTCCCAGAGTAGAAGAATATCATCTCTACTGTGGCCTGTTCACAGACCTTTGAAGGCAGCGATCAAATGACAGAGTGACTATTTGTGTTTCTCTGACCACAATGTGAGATGCTCGTATGCAAATACTCTAATCCATATTTATCCCTCTAGCACCTACTTCTGTCCTTGGAACAGACAATTATGTATGTGGACTGAATGTATAGATGAATGATTATTCTCTGAATTCGGAAAAGCCTGCTTGGGAGTGAGAAGAGTGAAAAGCACGGGGGAATGAAGGTAGAGGACGAGGGGTCAGGAGTGAATGGCTCAACAAGACACCCAGAGCCCAGAGAAAAAGAGGAAGCTGATTTATGGGGTGACTTAATTCAAAGCTGTTCTCAGATATTCATTGTATATGCAATTTAGCCTCTCTCTTGACCTTGCTTCAAAGTCAGTGTTTAAGTGGAGTTAACAGGATGAGCGACCTCTCGAAGCAATCTGCTGATTAGAAGCTCTTCACCGAAATGGATGGCAAGGATTCACAGACGGCTTGTCAACCCTTCCCCCATGCACAGCTGTAGGCAGAGCCTCACACCTCTATAGAGTGTTAGAGAAGCTAGTTAGCAATACTGTCCTTGACGATCTCTCCGGAAACAACTCGTAAAACTGTACACACTCAGTTTTCCCTCATAGGCATTAAAAATACTCTCCAAACCCTTTGAGAAGCTCAGACATATCTTCCCTTTTCTTGAGACAAGTGACATGAAGAACCCTATGCTGAAAATCTCCATGTAGTATAAAACCATTTGCTGTATTGTTTGAGACAGGATCTTGTCTGGCCTAGAATATGCCATGTAGACCAGGCTGGCCTCTGACTCAGAGATCCACCTGCCTCTGCCCCCAAGTGGTAGGGTTAAAGTCACAAATCCCCATGACCGCTTTTCACAACATATGAGCTGATATTAATTACAACATCCTCGGTTATGCATCACTTCTTGTGCTATGTAATTAGCTTTGCCTATTCTTTCAATGCTTTATTCTATCTCCCTGTACTGGTTTAGAATTTTACATTTGAATCCAGCTTATTTATACAAAAAAAGATTTTATATTTATAAATAAGATTATTTTGTATCAGCACTCACTAGCTATTTTCCAGATACACTAGCTAAATTCAGGACTCCAAATTCTAAAAATAAACATATTTTTTCATTGTATACAACTGCCTCTTCCTTGGAATTTCACTGAAAGCAGACCCCTTCACTAGCAATCATAAATAACAGAGTAGGTGACATTACAGGGATCTGAATAAAATAAAACACATCAGTGATTAACGAATGACTGGATTGACCTAGGCTTCCTGGTCTCTTTATCTTGAGTGAGAGATTTTTTTTGTCATATCCAAAATTGAATTGGAATGATGGACATTATTTTTCAATAAATTTTACCGAATCCTTGAGTGTTTGTTGCTGCTCACTTGCACATTCTAAAGGTATTTCATTAATGTAGCTTTTTTAAGGTTCTGCTTAGTGAGTGTTCTTCTGGCACTGTGTTGAGCAGCATACACTTCTCATCCAACCCTCAACATCTCCGGGCTTTTCCTGGTAAAGGAAGCTGGGTTTAAAGGTAAACTGACGTTCCCGAGGGCAGCAGGCTATCAGATGTGGCATGGAGAAGCCCTATGATTAGACTACCTATGTTTTCCACAACTCTTACGTGACATTATACCATTTAAGAAATCTATTAGAGAAATTAACTATAGCTGCTGAGGGGAAAAATGAAATGAACAACATCTCCGAAGTGAAACTATCTACAGTTTCCACTGAAAAGGTGATACAGTGCTGTGGAGTAATCCTTTTGTACAATGTGAAGACTTGTCACTCAGACTGGTTTGATAAAAAAGCTGACGGGGCCAGTTGTTGCTGGGGCCTACCGTCTCCCTTGGGGGAGGCGGTGAAAAGGTGTGATGTCAACAAACAGAGCCACCAGGAGTCAGGTAGAAGGCCTACAGCAGGCATTATATAAATAATGGGGGGAAACGTACATAATGCCCTCCCAGAACCCAGGCGTTCTGATCCCTTGACATAGACATCTCATGCTCATCTCTCATTGGCTAGGCACGATCAGAACTTCTGACAGCGCCTGTTGCTAGGCACTCAGGAAAAGCCGCTTGGTAGCTCCTTATGGGCTAGGCACAGACAGGACCTTTGACAGCTCCAGGCAAACTCCAGGTTGGCTCCTTTTGGTCTGGTAGGTCTTAACTTCCTTCAGCCTAGGCAAGAAGTACAGGTGGGTAGCTAGGCAAGAAGTACAGGTGGGTAGCTAGGCAAGAAGTACAGGTGGGATAGCCAGACCCAAAGGAGTCTGGGAAGAAGAAGGGTGGAGTCAGAGGAGATGTCAGGCAGAGGCCGAGGAAGAAGAATGTGTAGAAAATGAGGCAACAAGCCACGAGCCGTGTAGCAAAGATAAGAAATATGGATTAATTTAAATGTAAGAGATAGTAACAAGACTCTAAATGCATTTGTAAGCACCCTCAACCCTAAGACATTTTTCTAAAACCTTACACCCACGCTCTCTTGGAAACGGGACAGTAGCCCCCCCCCCCCCATGCTGGACTGCTCATCCTCCTGTGTCCTTGTGAATGATCTTCAAACATAACTCCATTCTGGGAATTGAGGCAAATACAACCCACAGATGTTGACTCCGTTCCTGATGTATTGATTTAGTCACTAGAACAAGGTCAGGATGGACCACAGAGATGCTCTCCCTTATCACCCGACCACGCAGCTATTCTCCTGCCCTGGAATAGACCAATCATTGCTAGTAACCCTTTGAATAAGCCAGTCCAGTAAGTTGGAAAACAACCAACAGGTTCCCTCCCCGCCCCCCTTGTGTTAGTGGCTTTTTGCTTTAAAAGATGGACTATAACAGCTATCGGATGTCCTTCATGTTCCGAACCTGAAGGGCCCTGTCATGACAGAATAAAAATCCTCCTGCTTTTGCATCAATTGTGGTTATGTAAGTGGTGTCTGGAGCAACTCCTCCCTGATGTTTGGACATCTAGTCCAACAGTAACAAGACTGAGCAATTGACTAGGAATTTATAATTAATAATAAGCCTCTGAATGGTTATTTGGGAATGGTGTCAGGACAGAAAACTCTACCCACAATATAGACCAAATTATGTCCCCCCCCCATACTCAAACATAGGTATAAAAGCCTTATGGTGGTCTGAATGAGGATGGCCCTCATGGGATTATACATTTGGATAGTTTGTATCAAGTTGGCAGAGATGTCTGGGAAGGATTAGAAGGTGTGGCCTTGTAAGAGGAGGTGTGTCACTGGGAGAAGGCACTCTCTGCCTGCTGCCTGTGGACCAGGATGATAACTCTCAGCTACTACTCCGTTGCTATGCCTGTTGCCAAGTCTTTTACTGTGATGATCAGGAACAAGCCCTCTGGAACTGCAAGTCCCAAAACTAAAACTCCTTCATATAGGTTGCCTTGGTTGTGGTATTTTGAAACTAAAAAGTAACTAGACAAACCCTAACTCTCAATATGCAATTATTTGGATATAAGACCTTCGGGAAGCTGGGTGGTGGTGGTGCACACCTTTAATCCCAGCACTCAAGAGGCAGAGGCAGGGGCAGGTGGATCTCTGTGAGTTCAAGGCCAGCCTGGTCTACAAAGTGAGTTCCAGGACAGCCAGGGCTACACAGAGAAACCTGTCTCAGAAAAAAAAAAAAGTCTTCAGGAGGTATCTAAAGTAAATGAGGGAAAATGACTGTGAAAACAAAATCCTCTCTGACTTCAGCCTAATAAAACGAAGAGCATTGTCCCATATCCCATATCACCAGAAACCAACTGTGAAAATACCCTGATCTCCAGAACTTTAAGAGAATTGACTTCTGTAGTGAAGTCATGAAAATGTGGTGTTTTGCTATGGTCAGCCGGAGCAGACCAGTACGAAAGGCATGGATTGCTCTCAGGTAACAGACATTGAGTAACTGATAACACCATCTTGATAGGGACAGCCACAAGCTACCTGTGCCTAAGAGCTGCTTCAGCCTTTGGGTCTGGTGATTGACCCTCAGGCACCAGACACACCATTTCCGTTCTTGGAGTTATAACAAGGCTAGACCCACGTCTTAGTTACTTTTATATTATTGTGATAAGATATCATGGCTTATAATGTACATATATCAAGGAGATTATAAAACTTTATGATGAAGTGCTTGTAGTAAGTAATTCAGATTAGCTCATGACTCCTAATCATTTTTGTGCCATGATTCATAGACATGAAATGTTGTAAATTTTTATTTGTTCTTTATTTTCTTTTATAAGAAGTGCATGGTATCCTGCGACTGGGATTTCCATGGAAGAATAAAGACTTATGAGAGATCTTCTGAGGCAACCATAGTAAGCATAGGGTTTGCAGAATGGCCTAAATTCTTGACAAGGCAGGTGGATCTCTATGAGTGTGAGGTCATACTGGTCTACAAAGCAAATTCCAGGACAGCCCAGGTTACACAGAGAAACTCTGTCTTGAAATACACCCTCTTCGCCACCCCCCAAAAAGAAATCACTTGAGAAGTTTGTTCAGAATCCAGACATCTCAACAGTAACAACAAGTAATGCTTACAGGGTACTTACATTGTGTTAATACTATTGTAAGTCCTTTACAGATGTGTAGTCTGCCAGAAAGCCCTCAAGGTCAGTATTATCGTTATCTCCACTTCTAAGGAGGAACCTGGCAACACCAGGGTGTGGAGCTCTCCCAAAGCTGTAATGCCAGGGAAAATTGGATTTGAGCATAAGCTATCTTTCTCCGGAGACTACTATTACACCTCTCTGTTGTTCCCTTGATCTGTATTATAACAAGTCTTCTAGGTGATTCCCATGTATAAAAGACCTGGAAACCCTGACCACGGATGAAACACGTGAATGAATCTCCCTTTACCTCCCTTACCTGATTGGTTGAGCTAGACTTGGATGCCTCAGGCACCCTGCTTATTTCTTTGTTCATCTCAGATATTCATTCTAGATATTTTGCTCTATACCAATCGATTTTTATCATGGGAGGAAAAAAATTAAGATGTGAGGAGTGTAACTTGGAAGGAAATAAGGGGGTACATTGGAGCTGGTTCACCCTGGCCGGGAAGGGTGCTTTGGGTGCCTTTCTCCCCAACCTTGTGTTCAAGGGCATCGCCTGGGAGTTTGGATTCAGCCTCAGTGGGGGTATTTACACCACACACACACACACACACACACACACACACACACACACAACCAAAACAAACAAGAACAGCCAACACTTAGAAACTCGGGCTTCTTTTTCTCTCAAGCCTGCTGGTAGCTGAGCATTTCCCAGCATGCCCCTGGCTCTGGGTCAGGATCCTCACTTCAGCTACCTGCTGGCTACACTGTATCAGGCATGTTTGTAAAACTTCCTAAATCCCCATGATCTCATTTGTAAAAATGGGAGAACACGGACCTTTGATAATACGACTCAACCTGTGAAGGTACTTGCTGTACACCTCTGGCTGGCAGAGTTCAATCAGCCCAGGCACACATGGCTCCCACACAGTAATATTAAAACAAACAAAGAGAACAGCAGTGGAGATCGAATTAAGTAACAGATGGAGTCGCAATCTGAAATAATGATGAGGAAAGAGGAGTGTAGTGGTTGCACTACGGAACGGTATGCGAGCTGGGAACTAAGCTGGAGAATTAAAAACACATACATACACAGACACACAGACACACGCACACACAGACAGACAGACACACAGGGACACGGGTCATCCTTGATACCCGTGCTCCAGGGAAGCTTATATAGGGATTCTTAACTGACAGCCATGCCCCAGCTCTTGGGATCTTTCAGCTGCAGACTCACCAGAACCCACTCCCCTGCCATCAAGGTCTCCTGCTCAGAGCAGCTGCAGGCACAGGAGTTTGGCTGAGTTCACTCCAGCAGGCAAAGGGTCTGAGGCAGGAGAAGAAAGAAGGGGCCGGGAGTCTGCAGCCCCCTACACAGAAGCAGGCACTTGGCCTGTAGTTTTCTTTTTACTCCCCTGTTGCTCCCGAAGAACTACAGACAGCTCTCTTTTTTTTTCCTTTGTTTTATTTTTTTTTTCCAAGCTTAAACTTAGTTGTGTTGCGATGAACTTGTTGGTTTTTCTGGTCCCTTTTTCATAGTTGATAGAGTGTCATAGATCATGATTCCAGACACTCTGGTTAGGGAACACTTTGGTGACTTCTCTGAGTCCACAAGGGAATCTCTCCTGTACTCTGGCTTACCTGCAGTTCTAATCCAGCTCTGTTCCCTGGTCCCATCTTTGTTGGAAGCTCTCCACTTCTGGGCACCATTCCTGGGGTACCAGACTCCCTACTCGGTCAAAGCTCTGTGGCAAAGCCTGAAAGTGACTCCTGTTCCCACATTATCAACTGTTTCTTGAAAGTACTAAGGTCTGATGTTACTCAGATCTCCAGGGATACAAAATCTTGATGGTTTTTTAGGGAAACTGCTGTTTTCATTTGTTTTAATCCCATCCTTTATAGAAACGAGGTGTAGATTTCTAGGAAAATAGGGGAAGGAAATGTTGCAGAATGAGTAATGTATAAAGAAAAGAATCCCTGAAGATTTGCACATAGGCGAGGGTTGATGGAGGAGGAAGAGACATTTCCATCAGGGGTACAGCTAATAAAACAGTACATATGATCTGTAAATAAACTCACACCCATGCTTCTGTAAACAACCCGAATAAAACAAGAGTCTCTCTCACACACACACAGACATACACGCACACACAGACACACGCACAGACACACACACACAACACACAGACATGCATACACACACACACAGACAGACAGACACATACACGCACACACAGACACACACACAAAACAAACACAAACACAGAAATGCATACACGTACACACAGACAGACAGACACACAGATGCACAGACACATACATGCACACACAGGCACACACACAGACATACATGCATGTACACACAGACACACACACAATACAAACATAGACATACATACACGCACACACAGACAGACAACACACACGCATAGACACACATACAGATACACAGAGATACATACATACATGTACACACAGACACACACAACACAAACACAGACATGCATACACGCACACACAGATAGACAGACACACACGCACAGACACATACACGCACACACAGACACATACATGCACTCACAGACACACACAGAGACACATACATACATACACAGGTACACACACACAGACACACACAGATACACACAGGCACACACACATAACATACATACACAAACAAATACATGCACACACAAATAGACACAACAGAGGTACACATACACACACAACACACACATAACACACACAGACACATACGTGTAGTAATAGGAGCGGCAGGGCTGCGTCCCCAGCACCCCGGCCGCCTGCTAGCTTATGCCCAAAATAATAACACACAAACTGTATTCTTTTAAACACTGCTTGGCCCATTTCTATCTAGCCTCTTCTAGGCTAATTCTCACATATTAATTTAGCCCATTTCTAATCATCTGTGTAGCATCAGTTTTACTGGGAAAGATTCGGCATGTCTGACCTGGCAGCTTGCTTCATTGCATGCATCTGCCCAGGAGAGAGGAGCATGGCATCTCTGAGCTCACTTCCTCTTCCTCCCAGCATTCTGTTCTGTTTACTCCTCCCACCTATGTTTTAACCTATCAGGGCCAAGCAGTTTCTTTATTGCTTAACCAATGAAATCAACAGATTGATATATGACACTCCCACATCACTTCCCCTTTTTCTGTTTAAACAAAAAAAGGAAGGCTTTAACTTTAACATAGCAAAATTACATATAACAAAACAGTTATCAAGCAAGAATTACAGTTACAATATTTATATCTATTTTATCTTTTATCATAACAATGGAAAACTATAACTATCTATCTATTCTGCAACTCCATCAAAGACTCCAGAGAATACAATATTACCTAAGCAAACAAAATGTAAGCAATTTTCAAAACTCTAGAAATGACAGAGACATCTCGCTGCCTGTACAGTCACCCAAAGTTCCTCTGTACCGTTGGGGCATTAATCTTCAGCCTTCAGGCCCATAGTATCCAGCAGACATTTCCATGAAGCAGGAAAATTCAAAGTCAGTTCAGTCACTATCTGTTGTGTCCTGCAGAATGTCTTGCAGACTCCTTCATGAATCAGGAACCCCGAAAGATCATCTCACCTTTAGGCAAGTTCAACAGTCCTCTCTCTGCGGGTTCTCTGTTTCCAGTTTATGCAATAGTCCAGGCAAGAACAGTTTCTTGCCCAAATGGCTATCAAACTCCATAAGGATCCTCTTTGATGCCCATCTTCTTCTTGAAGTAGATTGGTGCTGCCAGGAGCAGAGTGTCTCATTGTCATGAAAAGTCCTAAGTTATTAAAACATTAAATGCCATATTCTGCAGTCTTTGAAAGATATGAAGAATGTCTATCTAACTGAAATGTATCTCTATATATCTAGAAAATCTAACTAACGTGACTACAAGCTTGACTATTACTGATGATTATCCATTAACCTATATTTCTTAATTATACATTACATTTTTTAATGAACTACACAATCACAATATCTTAATCAATAGCAGAAATATGCATATACATATAACAAAATTGACCTTAAATCTCTATCAATAAAGCAAAATCTGTACTAATACAAATTATTCATATCTATATCATATCCCCCTTTAAATGTTAAAGAACGTTTATAAACCATATTTGGGAACATGGGCGCAGTTTTTTCTCTACAAACTGCTTCCTGCTGAATGGGGGCATCGTTAATTAGGTCTTTCATGGTATAACCTGTGTGCTAGTTTCATCTCAGTTGGCAGTTGAGCGAAGCAATTTTCTGAAGATGTTCACAGCAACCCTTTAGGAGGGAATGGTCCATCATACCATATCGGAATAGAAGAAATGAACAGGGTCTCATCCTCTGTGAAAACAAAATAAGAAACTCCTTTCCAAAGCAACATGTCCTTAGATCCAGATTTCAAAGTCAAGGCATTTTCAAAATATCTATGTTGTATTAGTTCAGCAGCATTTATAAACAAATATCTTTTAGTAGCTTTTGCTCTTTCCTCAGCATTCAAACAATTCAAAAAGATCATAATAGCATACAGTATCAAAAGTCTCTGTGTATTTTCCATCATCGTGCGGCTTTATTTTTAATCTCTATTTCATTTCTTTTTACTTCTATTTTATATTCTCTGTATATCTTTGACCTGGAATAACTCTGTGGACCAGGCTGTCCTTGAACTCTCAGAGATCCACCTGACTCTGCCTCCCAGGCATTCGGGATTAAAGGCATATGCTACTACACCTTGAACTCCCAGAGATCTGTTTGTCTCTGCCTTCTAGGCACTGGGATTAAAGGCGTGTGCTACCACACCTTGAAGTCACAGAGGTCAATCTCCCTCTGCCTCCCAAGTGTTGGGATTAAAGGTGTGTACTACCACACACAACAACTCTCTTCCTTTTTTTTTTACTTTAAGTACTTCAACTTTTAGCTTGCATATATTTTTAACACACTGTAAACCATTTAGAAATTTTCTTTGTCTTTGAATCTCTCTTTACTGTATATCTCTCTTTTTCTGACCACATGAGTCTTTAATTTACCAAGCAATATCAGTAGGACTAAAGCCGTGGCTTTGCCAGCTAGATCCAGTCCATTCCTTAGCTTTCCAGCCTCATGGCTGAGGTACTGGCTGTAGCCATGTTTACTGCCACAACTCTATGGCATTTCAAGGTTCCTGCCAGCAAGTAAGTTGCAGCATTATGTCCACAGACAACACACAAGTCCTCTCTCTGTAGTCGGCCCTCCTGCCTCAAGCAGTCAGAGTTTACCCTGGCAGGATGGCCCAGAAAGCTGGCATTTTAAAACAACACAGGTTTTTTCCTGCTACTGCTGAAAACAAGCAAGCATTCAGTTGGCTTTTATCAACACCATTTAAATGTTTCATGGCAGGACCTTTTAAGAGCTGCAGTGTTTTGCAGCTGAAGCTGAGTCAGGAAGCCTCTCTTAGATGAGAGTGCTTGCTTGCTTCTAGCAAGCAGAGCAGACCCGAGAAATCGCTGCTACCAAGAAAACATGCTTTACTCTTTCCCAAGCTTTCTCAGGCTTTCAGTGGATTCAGTTGTCCACACGTCTGGGCGCCATTTTGTAGTAATAGGAGCGGCAGGGCTGCGTCCCCAGCACCCCGGGCCGCCTGCTAGCTTATGCCCAAAATAACAACACACAAACTGTATTCTTTTAAACACTGCTTGGCCCATTTCTATCTAGCCTCTTCTAGGCTAATTCTCACATATTAATTTAGCCCATTTCTTTTTTTTTAATATTTATTTATTTATTATGCATACAATATTTTGTCTGTGTGCATGTCTGCAGGCCAGAAGAGGGCACCAGACCTCTTTACAGATGGTTGTGAGCCACCATGTGGTTGCTGGGAATTGAACTCAGGACCTTTGGAAGAACAGGCAATGCTCTTAACCACTGAGCCATCTCTCCAGCCCCAATTTAGCCCATTTCTAATCATCTGTGTAGCATCAGTCTTACCGGGAAAGATTCGGCATGTCTGACCTGGCAGCTTGCTTCATCGCATGCGTCTGCCCAGGAGAGAGGAGCATGGCATCTCTGAGCTCACTTCCTCTTCCTCCCAGCATTCTGTTCTGTTTACTCCTCCCACCTATGTTTTAACCTATCAGGGCCAAGCAGTTTCTTTATTGCTTAACCAATGAAATCAACAGATTGATATATGACACTCCCACATCACATATGTGCACACACACAGACACACACAGATGCATAGACACACACAGAGACATACATACATGTACACACAGACACATACATGCACACACACAGACAGACACATACAGATCCACAAGACACACATGGAAAGAGGGCTAAGTGAGATAAAGAAGAGGAGTAATGGAAAATGGAGAGGGACAAAGAGCTATGGAGGAGGGGTGAATATGATTTAAATGTACTATTTACATGTGTGTTATAATAAACCCATTATTGTGTTTAACATACGCTAATAAAGCATTAAAATAAACATGGTTTAATGAAAAATTTAAAAACTGTTTATTAAGTTCCTGTTTCTCGAGGATGGGAAGTTTACGAGCATGGAGCTGACAGTAAGGAGGACCCAAGAGGGGGCATTCTCATAACGGGTCCCTTTTCAAGATGACCCATGTCCAAGTCAGCAGAATAAACACACTCATGACGACGACACCCTCCTGGCCTAAACATCTGCCGTTAGATCACTTTTGACCACAAACACTGCCACGTTGAGTAATAATCTCCAATGCATGAACTTCGAAGAACATGAGCCACAGCATTTTGCCCTTTGCTCCCTAAATTCATATTCTTCACACAGTGTGGGACATCTATTCCATCTCAGTCACCCCAGAAGTCCTAACTCCTGCAGGTGTCAACACTCAACCTTATCAGACTCAGCCTGAGAACATGCTGCCTCCCCCGCCCCCCACCAGGTAAATCCTCCAGCTGTTAGCCTGAGAAACAAGAGCGAGTTACATCTATTTACAAAATACAGTGCTGGGCAGATGGGAAAGGCATTTCCTTTCCAAAGGTACACACAGGCAAAAAGAAAAGAGTAGCTGGACCAGCTGGACTAGCAAGAAAACAGCTGTTCATTATTCTCCAGTGGCAGAACACTTGCTTATCATGTACAAGGTCACAATCCAGTCCCCAGCGCCACAGAAACAAAAGCTCCAACACAGAGCCACAGATAGGAGGCAACGAGTCAAGCAAAGAGTATGCCAGCTCCTTCCTGCTCTCAGCAGCTTTATAACCGGGTCAAATGTAGCTGCCTGGCTCCTTTCTTGTGGGCTGTGTCCTGAGAGGTTCTTCTGACACAGCCCAGTCAAACACAGATCTCACGGGTGAAACAAATGACATCTGAAATCTGCAGTCGGGGCTGAGCACTGTTCTGGTGTGCCTGGATGGGCAGGATAGAGGGACCCTCTACTCCAGCAGGAAGTAGAATAAGGCAGGTAGCATATCCAGTAAGGCTCCTTGCTTTTACATACAGGACTCGGTCTCCTAGTTGGTTCTGGAGGGACTCCGTGATCTGGGCATAAGAAAGCCTTGCTGTAAACCCCCTAATGGATATGCCAGACATGTTTTTTTTTAAAAGATTTATTTATTTATTATGTATACAATATTCCATCTGTGTGTATGCCTGCAGGCCAGAAGAGGGCACCAGACCCCATTATAGATGGTTGTGAGCCACCATGTGGTTGCTGGGAATTGAACTCAGTACCTTTGGAAGAGGAGGCAATACTCTTAACCTCTGAGCCATCTCTCCAGCCCCCCAGACATGTTTTCTAGGTGTCTGAAACCCAATCAAGCTGAATATGAAGTTGAACCATCACAACATGGAAGGTGTATTAGGCATGAGGGGCCTGGCCTGGTTTTAACGAAGATCAAAAGTCTGTGAAGGGAGCTCATTTATTCAGAGCAGATGAACCTGGGACAGACTTAGGTTTCATACATTATTCAGTCATTCAGGAAGTCCTGTCCCCTGGCTTTTTTTTTTAAATCATCTGTGACTTTATTAAACATAGTTTCAATGTTCTTATTTGATTTATGATACAAACATTGTCTTAGGGGTGGGGCTAAAGATCACAGCTACCAACAAGGACTCAAAGAATGAACACCAAGCTTCAGAAATGGCAGCTGAAAGGTCGGTCAGCTGAATGACAAGGGATTCTCCCAACATTCCTTTTTAGGTGACCCCAGCCCTGTTTCTAGAGCCAAGAGACGAAAACTCAGCTGAATACAAAGAAAAAAAGTAAACAAAATGAAATTGGAAGCAGCCCCACTGTTCCACAAGCTGGGAGGGATTGGGCAGGCCTTGCAGCAGCTGGGGAAAGCCAGGACATTTTTCTCTTTGAGTGACAGCTGAGCTCTTTACAGTATGTTCCTGATGTGTTTTAAGAGTCTTACCTCTTACAAGAGACTTCTAATTCTTTATTTATTTTACATACCAACCACAGTTTCCCCTCCCCCCTCCTCTCATTCCCTCCCCATCTCCCTTCTACCTGCCCCTCCCCACTCCTCCCCTTCATCTCTATTCAGAAAAGGTAAGGTGTCCCATGGGAGTCAACAAAGCAAGGCACATCGAGCTGAGGCAGGACCAAGCTCCTCCCTCCTGCTTCCTGCATTAAGGCTGGGCAAGGCTTCCCACCTTAGGGAAAAGGTTCCAAAGAGCCAGCTCAGCATCAGAGACAGACCCTGGTCCCACTGTCAGGGGCCCCACAAAAGACCAAGCTATGCAACTGTCACCCACACGCAGAGGGCTAGTTCAGTCCCATGCCGACTCCCTAGCTGTTGGTCCAGGGTCTGTGAGCTCCCGCAAGCTCAGGTCAGCTGTCTCTGTGGGTTTCCCTATCATGATCTTGACCCCTCTCTTCTTGGTCATATAATCCCTCCTCCTCCTCTCTAACTGCACTCCTGGAACTCAGCCTGGTGATGCTATGGATCTCCGCATCTGCTCCCATCAGTTACTAGACAGTTTCTATGATGACAATTATGGTATTCTCCAACCTGATTATAGGGAAAGTTCAGACACCCTCTCCACTACTGCCGGGAGTCTTAGCTGGGGTCATCCCTGTGGGTTCCTGGGAGTGTCCCTGGCACCAGGTTTCTCCCTAACACCACAATGGCCCCCACTATCAAAGATATCTCTATCATCACTCTCCCCTGGTGTCCTGTCACCAACTCGACCATCCTGACCCCTCATGTTCCCATCTCCCCATTCCCACCCCTCTACCCCTCTCTCACCTATTTCCTCTTCCCTAGGAAATCTATGCGTCCCTCTTAGGGTTTTCCTTGTTACTTAGCTTCTCTGGGGCTGAGAATTTTTGCCTGGATATCCTTTACTTTACATCTAATATCCACTTATGAGTGAATACATATCGTGTTTGAAGTTACCTAACTCAAGATGGTTTTTTTCCAGTTCCATCCATTTGCCTGCAAATTTCATAATGTCATTGTTTTTTACAGCTGAGTAGTACTCCATTGTGTAGATGTACCACACTTTCTTTATCCATTCTTTGGTTGAGAGGCATCTAGGTTGTTTCCACGTTTTGACTATTACAAATAATGTTGCCGTGAACATAGTTGAGCAAGTGTCCTTGTGGTTTGATCGAGCATCCTTTGGGTATATGCCCAAGAGTGGTATCACTGGATCTTGAAGATTGATTCCTAACTCTCTGAGAAACCATACTAAAATTCTGATCTACTTAAATCTAAATTAAATTTAATACATTCCCTTCTTGTCTTCACCTTTTATGCTACTGGGTTAGGGGAGCAGGCAGCGATATTATTTTGTGAGAGAGAATGGGGCTAGGTTTCTTGCTTCTTAGAAGAAGCTCAGGACCTCAAACTTTCCTACCAGAATTCCAGTTTCTATTGATAATTTGCCTTTTTACTGGATTTTATTTTTTGAAGATCTGAGGATCAAACCCAAGGCATCACACATGCTAAGCAAACTTTCTACCACAAAGCTACACCCCCAACCCTAGTCTTTAAGTCTTCTAATTTTATATGATAAGCTCCAATAACTATGGGTCGACATCTATAATTATAATTTATAGAACATCCACAGAATTAGAAAAATGGTCAGCAAAAATAAGAAATTTCTTTCCTTCCAGGAATATTCATACTTTATTAAGGTAATGACAGATTTCACAGCTACCTAAAATATGGAATTGCAAATATATATTATACTAACAGTCTGAAAGTTAAGCTTCTTCCTTGAATAAAAAATGTTAATGTTTGTCCTGATTAGTTTTGTTACTGTTGTTTTCGAGACAGGGTTTCTCTGTAGCCCTGTGTGCTCCCTAGCTGTTCTGGAACTTGCTCTGTAGACCAGGCTGGCTTCAAAGTCATAGAGATCCCCTGCCTCCAGGGATTAGAGGCCTGTGCCTCCACCGCCCGCTGTACTGATTAGTTTTTACTACCTACGGTCACTTGGGATGACGTTATTAAGAATGAACTTAACTAAGAATTGCCTAAATGAGACTGGCCTGCCTCAATGTCTGTGAGAGACTGTCTTGCACTCAGCTCACCATAGGTAGGTACGTCCAGACTATAAAATATGTATAGCCGAACCAGAGTCAGAGACGGAGCCAGGATGCAGAATTTCTCCGTGGTTTCTGTTCCAGTTCTTGCTTGAGTTCCTGCCCTGAGTTCCCTCAAAGGCGGATTGTGACCTGAAAGTGTAAGCTGCTAAAAATAAACCCTTTCCTCCCTAAGCTGTTTGGTCAACAAAAAGCAAACTAGAACATTGTCTTTGGAAAGCTGAAGAGGGTTTGCTATGCCCACGTTCAGAACCCAACACAGGTGCTTGTAGAGCAACAAAACAACCTTGAGGCCACACTTAGGTGAGGCTGCTCCTTAGTTCTGTGACTGCAGGCCTCTCTTCTCCCTCCCCATCTCCTCATTTAGGAAATAGAATAATAATACCTACTTTGCCCGGCTTAGTCAGCTTTTCAGGATGAAAAAAATCAACCTAAAGGAAGAGTTTATTTGGGCTGTCTCAGGGCCCTTGTTCATGGTTGTTCATGGTTGCTAGTCCCCGTTGCTGTGTGTCTGTAGCACAGAGCACCACACAGCTATTTACCTTTCGGCAGCAAGGAATCAAAAGGGAAAGACAGGAAGAGATTAGATACAAAATATAACCCTCTGGGATATGTTCCCAAAGCCCTTCAAATAGTTCCTCTTCCTAAGTGTCTATTACTAATAGTGCATCAAATTATGAAGCCTTCTACAAATTAACATACTGACAAGGTTCGAATCTTTAGCACCCATCTCTTTCCTCAAGTGTCAGCTCTGAACGTTGCTGTCCTGGAGACCAAGTGTCAACACATGAGTCTTTAGGAGACACTCCAGAAATAACCTTAAGAGTATGCAAAGTCAGGGCTGGAGAGATGTCGTCCAAGCTAATATCATTTGTTACTCTTGCAGAGGGCTTGGATTTGATTCCCAACACCATACAACAGCTAATAATTATCTATAACTCCAGTTCCTGGGCATTGGACCCTCTCTTCTGGTCTCTCTTGGTAGTGCATGCACATGGTATACAGGCATGCATGTAGGCAAAACACGCATGCACATAAAGATAATAAAGCACTTTTTAATTAAAAGGGAGATTATAAAATGTCTTATTACAGTACCAACACTTATTGGTACACAGCTCAACAAATACTATTTTTATTACTATGTTGTATCTGGTCTATAACTACTTTGCCTTTTTCATACCCGAGTCTGATGCTACCTTTCTGTTGTTCCAGCCCTTACCAGATGGCTCTGCTTTGGGCAAGTGCTTAAACCAGTCCTGATCTTGAAGTCAGCTATGCCTGCAGAGTAGGGACTGGAGACTGTGCCGTTATGATTAACATATGAAAAACTGGAAGCCCTTAGTCAATAGGGACCATGTAAGAAAAGCCCCAATGGGGAGGTGAGTATAGGAATTGGGCTGGGACTGAACTGGCTCCCTCCCTGTTGGCTGGCTTTGTGAACTCTGGAAGACGCTGTACAGGCTGCTGGAGAATCATTGCTGAAAGGCCTACTCAGCTGTAGACCCTGCACACTGTACCTATCAAAATGCAAGCAGGATGAGACCATGGGTACAGAGGTTGTACCGGTGTTTGGGGGCATAACTAAGAGCGTTTTGATTGAATTTAAGTCCTGCTGCACAAGAGGGAATTTATGTCTGGTACTATAAGTCAGGACAAAAGCCTGTGGCTGGCGGGGGCCCAGAGAGAAAACAGCTCCCGTTCTTAAGAAGATGGGATGTTTGTCAGATTATCTTGAACATCTGCATTTATGCCCATAGAGCACTGTTGCCGCCAGCTATGTTCTGCCATGCGTGGAAGCTTCGTTTTGTAAAGGACAATGGGCCGCAGACTTGGAGCCAGTAGTAAAGCTCCTGAGAGCAGATGATTTTGTGTGGCATGTCTTTAACCCCAGCACACGGAGACTGGTGAATCACGGCAGGTTCAATGCCTGGTTAACAGAGTGAGTTCCATGCTAGCCAAGGCTATATAGTAAGAATCTGTCTCAAAAAACAAACAAACAAAAAAAAACAAGCAAAACTTAAGAGGTAAATAACACACAATTTTCAGGAAATCCCTGCTCACTCTCTCTCTCTTTCCCTCTCTCTCTCTCCCTCCCTCCCTCTTCATTCCTCTCTCCTTCCCTCCCCCCCCCCCATCTCGGGTTACATAAGCAGTAGTAAATGTCTGTGGAGGGGAACTAACTCTCCTCTCCCACCATCTGATCTGTCTGCAAGTTGTTCAGAGAGCCACAGGGCTCGAGCTTTCATTACTAATGCCGGGGTGGCCGGGTGGCTCTCAGTGACAGAGCTGTTTTGAGCTTCTCAAAGCTCTTCTAGATTACTTTTGAGGCCACCTTAACACTCTTTATTAACAAGACTAGGAACTACGA
Source organism: Microtus oregoni (assembly GCF_018167655.1). Taxonomy (NCBI): domain Eukaryota; kingdom Metazoa; phylum Chordata; class Mammalia; order Rodentia; family Cricetidae; genus Microtus; species Microtus oregoni. The sequence goes on along the minus strand of NW_024543077.1, from coordinate 5,556,941 downwards.
AGGGTAGCCCCACATTCCAAGCCACAAAGCCACCCGAACGGCTGGATTTCTTGTCTGCTCAATTCTCCCTTGAGAATCAGACCCCTGCCCTCTTCCCATGGGCCCAAGTCTTAGTGCCTAGTACAGCATCAAGTCTTTCTCTCTGTGGTCCTCTTGACAGATCTCTCAGCCTCCGCAGGAAACAAGGGAGGTCTGGGGCAACAAGTCTTGCTTGTGACATCAGTTCAGTGATGTGATCCTATCACCAGCTCACAGCCACCATCCCCTCCCCCTTCCCCACCCCACTGCCTTGGTTTCCAAGCCTTGCCTACTGGACTTCCAAGCCCTATCCCTTAGCAAATGGGATATCCTAATTACTTCTAATTAGATCTTCCTGCAGAAGATCTACCTCCCTTACGGAGCCTCCCCCTGGCATCTGAACAGTTCCCAACCCAGCTATGGAATCTAATTCCTGAATGCTGGCTTATTCTTGTCAGTGGGAGTGTCAGGAGGGCACAACTATCCTACGAAAGCCTTTAATTATAGGTCATGTTAAGGTGTATAAAATCTGATTTACCTTTGATCTGTCGATCCTGTGAATGGCAATGAAGGCTGTATGTACAAATTAAAGCACTCTGGGCTGCAGGCCATTCGTTGCTTCTGTGGTACTTTTAAATTAATCTGGAATGTTCACGTATCACAGAGCTCGGAGTCCAGCTGCTCCTTGCATTAAACAGTTTATTTAAGGCAGAGTTTCCGTTTAGGCTGTAGAATAATGTTGTGATACCGCCCCTTTTCAGAAAACACAGCTGTCGGCTTCTTGTTGACTACTTGCTAAGGAGGAGGAGCAGGAAGGGCTGGTACTGTTTTGTCAACACCAACCTGGAAGTAAAAACCCAACCCAAACCCAGCAGCAACTCACTGGGCTCAATCACCCTTCTTCCCCCTTCTTCCCTGGTTCCATGCTGTGGCTTGCATAAGAAACCTCCCTCACAGAGGCAAACGCCATAGCTACCTTTTGGAATATCACATTTACAGTCACTTATGAAATGGGGCTGATAAAGAATAAAACTCCTAAGGATTCTCCTGGAGGGTATTAAGGCAATTCAGAGAAGAAAGTGTACCCCGTGAAGGCCACTTAGGGCAGCCAGTGCTTCATTAGGCACTACTTGGGGAGCTGTGGAAACTTACGGAGTTTAGCAGGAACAAAAAGGAGCCTGGAGCATATTCTTGGCAGCCATGTCAGTGTGAGCTCCTTCTTCCTCTGCTTCAGGACCACCGTGAAGGATTTGTGTGCTCTGCTCTGCCTGCTCTGCGGAGTGAAACTCCTCGACTCTGAGCTGAACAGTTCCTCCCTAGGAGGTGTTTTTGTTTCAGGCACTTGGGCCTCCCTGAGACAAGTGTTCGCGGTAGGTAGGCGCTGTGACTCGTTCTTGCTGGGTGACAATAATTCAAACAGAGAAGACGACATCTAAAAACTGTTGCTGTGGGTATTTGTACACGGTGTGAAAATGCATTGCTGTGATTGGTGTAATAAAAAGCGGAACGGGCAATAGCTAGGCCGGAGGTATAAGCAGGACTTTGAGTAGAGAGAACTCTGGGATGAAGAAGGTGGAGTTGCCAGTCAGATGCAGAGGAGGTTATGTGACCAGTACGGAGAGATTAGGCAGTGAGTCACTCAACAGAATTAATTTTTATTTATTTATTTATTATTTATTTTATTTTATTTATTTATTAATTATGTATACAATGGTCTGCCTGCATGTATATCTGCATACAGAAGTTGGCACCAGATCTTATTACTGGTGGTTGTGAGTCACATATGGTTGCTGGGAATTGAACTCAGGACCTCTGGAAGAGCAGTCAAATGCTCTTAACCACTGAGCCATCTCTCCAGCCCACTCAACAGAATTTAGATTAAAATAAATGGGTTATTTTGAGTTCTAAGAGCTAGTGGGACAAGCCAAAGCTGTAGACTGAGCTTTCATAGTTAATAAAAAGTGTTGTTATTTTGCAGGCTGGTGGTCCCAACGAGGAAGTACTGCTGCAGAAAAGACCATTGTATATGATGAGACAATAGCTTTAGAAAGTTAAAAAGCTACACTGACATTTAAAATCACCATGTACCCCAATATCCGGAGACAAGTACTGCCAGCACCTCGATGTTGATTGGACTTGTAATTTGAAAATAACTGTGAGCCAGGCAGTGGTGACCCACATCTTTAATCCAACACTTGGGAGGCACATAGAGAAGGATCTCTGTGAGTTCAAGGCCAGCCTGGTCTACAAGGCGAGTTTCAGGACAGTCAAGGCTACACTGAGAAACCCTGTCTTGAACCCCCCCTACATAAAATTAATTTGCATGTAATATATTTATCAAACACCAACATTTTGGAAAAAACTATTGTAGAAACTATGAGCAACATTTATTGAATACGTATATGCCAGCCAGTGGGCGAAAAACTGCCTGTGCCGAGGCTATCACAGCAGGTCTATAAAACACAGCAGGTCTATAAAACAGAGCTGGAGAGATGGCTCAGCTGTTACAGGTTAGGCTCACTACCATAAAGAGCAGGCAGGTGGGACTCCAGCAGATCAACGGAACCGCCACCAACTGCTGTCTTTAGATTTGGTCCAAGGCTTATCAAGACCAAGGAGGAAGGAACAAAGAAAACAAGCTTCCGGGTGCCAGGCACAGAGTGACAGCAAAGGCAGTAAGCCAAGGATTAATTTCATTCTCTCCTAGACGGTTCATTAGCTTCTGCTTTTAAAGTCCATCCTGATTTGCTTTACTGTGGTGGTAATAACGATATTAAGAAAAATCACTTGTGATTTTACATTCCAACGGAGAACAGAAAGCTGAGCCAACACTGAGCGGAGGGTTCGCTGTGGGTTGACCCCTTGGGGAAGGGAAGCAACAGGATTTTTAAGGCCGAATCCACAAATGGTCCATAGACTCCCAACAAAACCCAGAGAGAGTTGCATCATGGTGTGATCATTTCACCAGATGCTTCTCTGACGTCGGACAGACGAGGGGCCCAGTTTCTCTACTGCAGTCTTGGCTGCTTCTGTCTTGTCAGGGTTTTGCAAATCCTCCTCTCATAATACAAAGCTTCCTTAGTTTTACCTTTTTGGGATAAAAAGTATTTACAAGTAGCCGTCTTTTTGATTCTGGAGTTTTGTGGAAGGCAAGGATGCAATGGGACATCTAGAGAGGCCCCAGGGCGTCTAACCAGGAAAGCCACGTGTACTTCACTTACCCCTTATGCACATGGCCTGAGGAAATTATGCACAAATGTGTTAGCTACTTTTATCGTCATTGAGAGATGAGTGAAAAATAACAGTTTAAAGGAGGAATTCCTTCTTTTGGATCGCCAGTTCACAGGTGTGAGGGTGTTGCGGGAGCTCCTTCTGCTCCTTCAGCCAATAGCCGCTGAGATACCAGCCCATTCTGTTGTATTAGGAGCAGCGAGGCTGCGTCCCCGCCACCGGCTGCCCGCGCGGCTGGCTTTACCCGAAATAATTACACGGAAACTGTATTCTTTTAAACACTGCTTGGCCCATTTCTATCTAGCCTTTTCTCGGCTAACTCTCGCACCTGGACTAGCCCATTTCTTATAATCTGCTGTAGCCCACGAGCTGGCTTACCAGGAATGATCTTAACCTGCGTCTGCTTGGAATGGGAGAATCATGGTGACTCCTAACTCAGCTTCTTTCTCCCAGCCTTCTGTTCTGTTTACTCCTCCCACCTATGTTTTGACCTATGAGGGCCAAGCAGTTTCTTTATTGTTAACCAATGAAATCAACAGATTGATATATGACACTCCCCCATCACCATTCGGGCGTGGTCTCTCTCCCTTTAAAAAAAGCGGCCACACCCCCACCCCCACCCGGCTCCACAGGAGAAGGGCATGATGGGATAAAGGCAGTGGTGTCTGGGCAAATGTGATCCAGAGAGAAGACAGGGAGGGAGGACATGTCTCTGGTGACCTCCTTCCTCCAGCCGGGCCCCACACCCTCCCTCTATCACCTCCCAATAGTGCCATCAAACGGGAATTCATCAAGGGTTATAATTCATTGATCAGACTACAGCCATTAGGATCTAATGAGCTGTAGAACACACCCACAGACATGAGCAGAGGAGTCTGCCTAGTCACGTTGTTCCTACAAGCCAACCATCGCAATGACTTTTTAGTGAGTGTTTTGACTGTGACTGGTCACCAGATGTCAGATGTGGGATTTTCAATTTGCGGTAGCAAGCTGATACTCAAAAGCTTGCAGATTTTAGGGCCTTTGAGATCTAGAACTTGGGAGTTAATCCTGTTCAGCCTTTATTAGCCTCATTCCTAGACCATCTTGTGAGAGCTGAAAGAGCATCATGGGACACCGCACATGACTGTTTTAGCAACTAACACATGTTAGTTGTGTTATAACACGGTGGACTAGATGTTCGTGTCCCCCTAAAGATTCATGAGCTGAACCACTTCCCACTGAGACAGTCTTCAGAGGTGGAACCTTCAGGAGGTATAGATTTAGATGAGGTCATGAGGACCAGACCTTTGCACAGGGACTAGTGTCCTTGAAAGTCCAGGAGCAGGCAAGCCGGCAGCCTGAGTTGATCCCCCGGAAACACACATGGAGGAAAAAGACAACTGACTCCCTCAAGTTGTCGTCATGACTCCATTTATGAGCTGTGCCATGTGCACATACATAATATGTAAGTAAGTAAACAAATGTGGAAGAGAAGAAAGAGAAGAGAGCCTCTGTGTTTCTGTGTGGATACGAGGAGACAGCTGTCTACTGCACAGTGTGAGCCCTCCGCACACCTGCTGGCCCCTCATCTTGGACTTCTCAACCTCCAGCCCTAGAAGAAACCAACGCTGATGCAGCCATTTCTAGGAGGGCTTGTTTCACTCACTGGTATTCCGGCTCCTACAATCTAATGGCAACATCAGTGGACATGTTAACATGCAAAGAGGGACGCTTTGTTGGGTCCCACACCTAGACAAAGAGCTCCAGACAACTGGTGACTGACAGGAGAAGGAAAATCAACCTCTCCCAGGGATGAGCCCCCTTATTGGTCCTAAAACCTGTGTCCTGTGAGGAGTGGTCAGCTTTGAAACCATATACGTACAGACAATGAAAACAGACTCTGCAGGCTGTGTTTATATGTTTATTTGTGCATACACATACATACATACATATGTATGTATGTAACAATAATAAAGATAAACAGGCTATCAACTTGAAATGAGGGCTCATGGGAGAGGCTCGAGGGAGGAAAGGGAGATGGTGATGTAATTCTATTTCGACTAAGAACATATTTCTCCTCCAGGCCTCTTGTCCTGGGGAGAGCAAATCAAGCCCAGCCTCTGGCACTGGGCAGCTGAGCACCACTATGGTGAGTGAGCACAGGGCGGGGAAATGGGAGAGAGAAAGAGACACAACAATTTATGTGCTTGGGAGACAGGCAGATCCGAAGGGTCAAAGGTGGCGAGAAACAGGCTGATGTCTCCAGGGCCATGGTTGTGTCCAGGCCTGGGCTGCTGCCCAGGGCCATGCCTTGGTCTGTGGCCTTGATGAAGCCATAGGGGGTCCATGTTGATATCTGTGGCTCCTGTTACCATCAAAGGCCATGCCACTATTGGGGGGCTTGCCAATGTGGGTGATCTGCAATGCCAGGTATGGCCACAATGACATCTGGGCCCAGCTGTTGGGAAGAACCATGTCTGGGTCCACGGACCTACGGCAACCTGAGTCTGCCCAGGACCTGCGCCGCCACTTATGACTATGTTGGTGTCCAAGAATGTGCCACTGCCAGGTTCTTAGAGACCTGAGTGACATGCACTGCCATTCAGGGCCCGTGGCATCCGTCACACAGGCCTGGGCTGTGGCCGGGGTCTTGTCTGAGTCCAGGACCCTGCCACAGCCAGGATATGTATTGATACCTGAGGTTCCTGTTGCTTCCAAAGGCTGTGCAGATGCCCTGGGTCTGGGCCACCACCTAGGGCCTTGTTGGTGTCCAAGGGCTGAACCTTTGCGGGGGGGGGGGGGGGGGGGGGGGGGGGGGGGGGCATTCAGGTCAGGGTGACCTGCGTTGCCACCTAGGGGCCATAGTGTCGTCTGGGCCTGGGCTGCAGTCAGGGGGCCAAGTCTGGGTCTGGGTCACAGTCTGTGTTGAGGTCCGGTGGTCCTGTTACCATGGAAAGCAATGAGGATTGGACTGCACAGAGTTGGTCCCGCCCCTCAGTAGCTGCAGCACCAGGAAGAACCGGCCCTACCCGTCATGAGCTGCAGCACTCAGGAGAGCAGTCCAAGAGGAGTCCCAGTGAGGGCCCAGCACCACACACACATGCACGTGCGTGTGCGAAAAGAGAGATTTTTTTTATAAACGGGGTCAGGTGTGGTAGCACATGCCTTTAATCCTAGCACTTGAGAGGCAGAGACAGATAGATCTCTGTGAGTAAGTTTGAGGCCAGCCTGGTCTACACAGTGAGTTCCAGGACAGCCAAGGCTAGGGTACACTGAGAAATCCTGTCTCGAAAAGCCAAACCCCCAAAAAATAAAACCAAAAAGGAAAGAAATGCTCATTTAAATTACCCAGTCTATGGTAATTTTGCACAGTCGCAGATACTAAGACACTTTTTCAATAATATGGGTGTTATGTCAATGCAATCCCAAAGGAAATATTTTGGTTTTTACTTTATGGGTGTTGATGTTTTGCCTGCATGCAGGTCTGTGCATCACAAGTGTACCTGATGTCACTGGTGGTGCAGGACAAGTCTATATTCTGTCAATTGTATTTTAAATAAACGCTGTTTGGCTGGTAGCCAGGCAGGAAGTATAGGCGGGAAAACCAGACAGGAAGTAGAGGTGGGAAAATGAGAACAGGAGTATTCTGGGAAGAAGGAAGCTCTTTCCACAGTTCTAGCCAGATCATGGAAGAAGCAGAATGTGACCTGCCTCGCTGAAAAAGGTACTGAGCCATGTGACTAACATAGATAAGAATAATGGGCTAATGTAAGTTATAAGAGCTAATACGAAGCCTGAGCTAATGGGCCAATCAGTTTATATTTAATGTAGACTCTCTGTGTGATTTTCTCTGGGATAAATGGCTGGGGGACCGGGCAAGACAGAAACCCCAACAAGCAGGCCCTACATGTTACAGTGGCCAAAAGAGGGTATTGAACCCTGAAACTGGACTTGCAGAACTTTATAAATCAATACAAGTGTGCTGGGAATCAAACCTGTGTCCTCTGCAAGAGTAACCAGTACTCTCAACCACTGGGCCATCTCTCATCTCTCCAGCCCCCAAACGAAATATTTTAAATAAACATAGATATATATATGATTCAAATTGTCTAAAACAAATGATATGTTACTAAACCTAATTCAACATATCTATTTTTGTTTTATTGACTGATTGGTTTGCAGGTTTTGAGACAGAGTCTTGCTATATTCCTCCGGCTGGCCTTGAACTCACTGTACTGATGAGGCTGGTCTTGATCCAAAGACTGGTGATCCTCCTGCCTTTGCCTCACATGCTGGGATTATAGACATGCACCACCATACCTGCCATGAATATTGATTTAAAGAAAGCACTTGCATTCTCTGTGTGTGCACACACATTACATATGTATGTATGTATATACTTATACAGCATATATTTCCTCAGAGGAATTTCTATTTATGTTCTGCAAATAAATGAGTCATTTTGTTCGACATCTGCGCCATCGCTTCATTTTTAATGTGTGAAAAGAATGTCACGAGTCATGCAAGCTTTCTTTTTATGCTGGGGAATGGCCTGCTTATATCAGAAGCTGAATGATTTGAGACAAAGTGACAGGCTGATTTTTTGTGTCTTCTACCATTCTTAGCAGCTAATGTCTAAAAGCAGGAACTGTGCCGACCTTGCAGTGTGAGCCTCCCTGAAAAGAAATCCGAAGCACCAGTTTTAAAAGCAGGAGCCTTGCTAATGAGCGGCACAGTAATCCGCAGCCATTAGGTTCCATTTAAACCAGATTTTCTTACAATTCAAAATTTAAAAAGAAAAAAACAAACAAAAAAAACAACCTCAATGCCCTGAAGACACCTCGGACTAGTGCCCAGTGATCAATCATGGGGTAAGAGGGGGAAAAAAACAAAAAACAAAACACAACTATATTCAAATTAAATGGTTGGAAGGCAGCCTATGGATATAAAAAGCATGCAATTCCCCGTGCACTAATTTACGGCTCTGCGAGAGAAGCACACACTGCGTCATAAAGGATGGGAGAGCAGGGCGCTGCTCGGTTCACACAGACCCTCGCCTGTCCCGTCTGTTTGCAGTCCTTTCAGTTCCTATCTGCTGCTCCCTGGGAGAAAAGAACCTCTAGGCAGGGCCACGGAAGCCCCCTTAAGCCCTTTAATGCGTTTTTATTAAACAGTCCAGGCCAAATTCCAGACGCTGAGGCTGGCACAATGGTTGGGGTGGAGCGAGAGCAATGTTTAGGCAGCTCGTCTTTCCAAAGTCATTGTTACTATTGTTACAAGCTCCGGGGACCAGCGGGGCTTGACTGCCTGCGTAGCTAGCTTTTGTTGTATTCTAAAATGCACTTGGGAAACACTGTACCTAGATTTAGAATGTTTCAGAAAGGATGCTACAAATGAGGGTGCTGGCGGGAGACAAGTGCCGTCTTTATAAACACACCCAAAGGGCAATTCCCTAAGAACATTTCTTAATACTTCTAATTTTTTAAGTCACTAGGGTTTACTTACAATTGATTCATTCATTTTGACATTCTTTTTAAAGAAAGTTTCTCCAGAAACACTTTCTGGAGGGGTATGGTGCCATACAGCTGGGACCCCAGAGCTCTGAATCAGAATCAGGGGGGCTGTCACAAGTTTTAGGCCAGCCTGATCCACAGGGCAGGACCGTCTTAAAATCAAAAACATAAAAAGAAAGGTTTTTAAATTAGTTTAATTATGGGTTGGGAAAAATGCTTCTGCTAATTTCTGGACTAAGTGGTTAACCCAGCTGCTTTTCTTGAGCAGTGTAGGTAAGGGCCTCATGTTCTGACCACCCCGTACTTTCTGTACTGCCATCTGTGGCTTTGATAAACCTCCCGCCCACTACGTCACTGTTCCTGGCCAAAAGAAGACGGCAAAACATCGCTGAACTTAGAGTCATTGCTTCACTTTCTTGTCTTGTAGCGACTATATGACATGAACAAGCATTTCTTGTCTCACTTATGCACAGATGCACAAGAAAGAAGCAGAGATGATGTGTATAAATCTGTTATAAGAACAAGAAGGCATGAGACATGGTTGTGTGATGTTTTACTCTTTACTCTTTTTGGGGGGCTCACCACCAAATCCCAAATAAACCACACCCGAGGCTTATTCTTAGTTATGAATGCCCTTTTTTAGCTTGGCTTGTTTCTTACTTGCTTTTCTTAAATCATCCTGACTACCTTTTGCCTCTCTGGGTGTTTATCTTTCTCTATTTCTGTATACCTTTCTTTACCTCTTTCTCCAGGGCCCCTGATGTCCTGCTCTCCTTGCTCTCTTGTTACTCTTCCTCTTCTTTTTCTTCTCTCTGCCTGCCAGCTTTGCCTATTCTTGCTCCTGCCTCGCTATTGGCCATCCATCTCTTTATTAGACCATCAGATGTTTTAGACAGGCAAAGAATCACAGCTTCACAGAGTTAAACAAATGCAACATAAACAAAAGCAACACACCTTAAAGCATAGTTTTTATTGCTAGCAAAAAATAAATAAATAGCAATATGATTTTGTCACACACACACACACACACACTAGATTTTCAAGTTCATAAGCCCTGACCTATCAGGTCATCTATCAACTAAAACCAAAGTGAGTGTGCCAACATGGCTCAGTGGATAGAGGTGCTTACCTTTAAACCTGACAACCTGAGTTTGACAGCATCCCACCCCCACATAGTTGAAGAAGAGACTTCTGCTTCTGTTGACCACCACTTACAACCCATGGCATGCATGCCCCAAATAATAAATGAATAAATATTTTAAAAAGTAAAATGAAATGAAACATCTCAACTTCCCTTTGTTTGTGGAAGATCAATGTGTTGTATCAATGTGCTACAGAGGCCAATGTGCGCATTATAAATCATTCAACACAATGCCAGTGATTGACTAACAGTCGTTCATAAGACTGGCAGAATTTTAAAATTTATTTTTACTTATGACATTTATTCAATCTTGTAAATCTAAGTATTTAGAAGTCTAGTTAAATTCTGGGCATAGTGGCATACACCTTTGATACCAGTATTTAGGAGACAAAGGCAGGCGGATCTCTGTGAGTTTGAGGCCAGCCTGGTCTACAGAGTGAGTTTTAGGACAGCCAGATTTTTTTTTTCAAGAGAGGATGACAGCCAGAATATTTACACAGAGAAACCCTATCTTGAAAAGTTAAAAAAAAAAATCCATTTATACTTTTAGTGAAGATAGCTGGGCAGTGGTGGTGCACACCTTTAATCCCAGCACTCAGGAGACAGAGGCAGGCAGATCTCTGTGAGTTTGAGGCCAGCCTGGTCTATAAGAGCTAGTTCCAGGATAGGATCCAAAGATACAGAGAAACCTTGTCTCAAAAAACAAAAAACAACAAAAAAGTGAAGATAATCAAATCAAACTAGTAGATTAAGAGAAAAAAAATAAATGTAATTCAAGAAAAGATATGTGTTTTAGAGTCAAAAGCCTTTGGAAATATTTACAGTTCAGATTCTTGATTTTGTACTTTGGGCAAGAGCCTAACGCTCCTGAACCTCCCTCCATTTTTTTCATCTTATTCATTTATTTTTTTCCTTCTCTTCCCCGCCTCAGGAAGCAATGACGCCCGGTTTCCTAAGTGCTTCCGGTAGAAACACAAAAAGAACTATTATTGTAATATTGTTATTATATTGCTACATATTGGCCTTGTAATTTTGTGCCATTGAATTCAAACGAGGCTTAGGTAAGAGTCTCCATGCTGTCTCAACAGGGAACGTCTTCCCGCTGTCTTTCTGGGCTTGGGCAGCAGGGGTGTTTAGTGTGTATTGCGGGGAGAACATGAGCATGCCATGGTGTGTGTGTTGTGGGCAGAAGAAACAGCCAGCTCTTGCCTTCCAGCATGTGGAAGGGAAGTTTCTTGTTTTGGCGCTGCTGCTTCATGCTCCAGGCTGACTGGCCCACAGACTTCTGGATGATTCTCCTGTCTCTCTGCACCCCATCTCACTTTGGGAACACTGGAGTTACAGATATGCCCCACCACATCTGGCTTGGCGGACAAACACTGTTACTCACAGAGCCATGGGTTTTGTTTGGCTTTTTTGAGTTGGGGTTATATTAGGCAGCCCAGACTTGTCTTGAATTCATAGGAATCCCTATGCTTTGGCCTCCCAAGTGATGGAATCACAGGCCTAAGTCACCGTCCCCAGATCCCCCTTCTTCTTCCCATTGCACCCATCACTTCCTGTCATAGTCTGTTCCTTAGCTCAGCTTTGCTCTCCAGTGGGCTCTAAGTGTCGCAGGAGTGGGAATCTTCTATATCTGTGAAAGGAAGAGCCATAGCTCTTACTCCAAGACAGTGACTGTGTATATGGATGCAGATGATGCAGAACGCATCAAACGGGGGGAGGGGGGACGGACGCGAGTCAAATAATCCCAAGATAACTCTGAGCAGAGTATTCTGTTTTTTCTTTACTAAAAGGGAACTCACAGATTACACCGAGGAAAAACGTGTGGCCCAAGGGAAGAAGAGACCCAAAGTCACGCCCCAACCTGGTCCAGCCTCTTAAAGGCCATTGGCTGAAGGAGGTTTCCCATCACCCCCACCCCTTTTGTCTAAATAAGAGAGTTCCAAACCCAATACAAAGCTATCTACACTAAGAAAGGCTGCGGGAAGATTTACAGCTAGTAACTAGCCGCCTACAGGATCGTGGCCTCATAGACTATTTACCCATTTACCCGGAAGCGGAAGGTGTCTGGCCCTTCTCCACCGCCCCCCCCCCCCCCCCCCCCCGCACCGTTTTGCTGGTTCAGTTAGTGATGGAACTCATCTTCATCTGTCGTTCAAGCAGAGAATCCTGGTTTTGTAAGTTTTACCCCTTAATAAATGCCTGTCTATTTCTTAGTTCTGAGCTAGTTTGGGATTCCTCCCAGAGCTTGGAGAGATTTGCTTTTGCCTGAACGGTATTTTTTTTTTTTAAATAAAATACCCGTCACAACGGAGTTTGCAGCGTAAAAGCCAAGTGATGGATAGAACCCAGCGAGTTCTTCTGTAAGAATCTTTTTTATTTCTTTGTTTTGAGGCAAGGCCTCATGTATCTCAGGCTGGGAAGACCTACGTAGCCGACCTTCGACCCCAGATTTTCCTACCTCCATCTCCAGAGTGTTCTAGCACGCCCAGATTATCTAGTTCAGCGCTTCCATCACGCTAGGCAAGTACAACAAGCCCCCTGTCAACGGAGCAACAGCTCTTTCTAGAAGACTCTCCTTCTCTGCCTTTACTATGTAGCTCAGGCTGGCTTCAAAGTTGTAGAAATCTGCCTGCTTCTTTTCTCAAGGACTGGGCTTAAAAGTGTGTGCTGCTGTGCCTCACTTTTATACAAGAATCTTTAAAAGCATGTGTCTGCATGTGTGTCTGTGTGTGAGTGTGTGCATCTGAGTGAGCCCAGAAGTGGTGGCTCCCCTGGGGCTGGAGTTCGAGCAATTGTGAGCTGCCCAATAAGCTATTGTGAACTGCCCAGCACGGGCGCTGGGAACCAAATGCTGGTCCTCTGTAGGATCAGTATACGCTTTTAGCTGTCCAGGCATGTTTCCAGCCCCTCTGCAAGAATCTTATAAACACATTGTAAGAACAGCTTCTTACGAACAGAGTGACTAGATAGTTTTGAAAACTTTACACTGTGATATTTCCACATTTTCACAAGTTAAATCTTAACTCTGTGAGCAAAGTCAGCTTTGCATCGGTATCACAAAAAAACCCAAACACGCTGGCTATTTAGGAAACAAAGAGGTTTATTTTGGCTACTGCTCTAGAGATTGAAGGCCAACATTGGGAGTCCCTGTGGTTTGAGTGTGTGCGTGAGATGGTGGTGTATTATGGCAGAAGCATGTGGTAGAGCCAGAGAGAAAAGAGAAGATGGGTCCCACGGGCTTCACTAGGGTCCCCTTCTTAATGACCCAAAGCTCGGTGTCTAGATCCTACTCCCCAAATATCACACGAAAAACCAACAGCACCACTCTGGGGACCAAGTATTTAACTTATTGCTGTGGAGCAATCCTTTCATACACTGAAAATGTGTTGCTCTCATTGTCAATAAAAAACACTAATCGGAGAATGGCTAGGCAGGATTTTAGGGGCAGAGAGAATGCTGGGAAGGAGGACAGAGTCTGGGGAGTCTGTAGTCAGATGCAGAAGGAGCAACATGAGACAATCACAGATGGGATAAAGGAGCCTCAGTACAGCACAGAGAGAAACAGAAGTGGATCAGTTTAAGTTGTAAGAGTTGGCTGGAGACAAGCCTAAGCTATTGGCTGAGCATTTACAGTTAGTATTAGGTCTCTTGTGGTTATTTGGGAGCGAGTGCTGGAACCCAGGAAAACTCCACCTACAGCATACAGACCTTCATGGGACACCACCCACATTTAAACTTCAGCACCGCCCTCTGCCCTGTGTTTTATCGAGTTTCTTGCTCATGATTTGCCAGGAGATATCTAGAACAGCACATGTTCCTCACGAATCTCCTGGGGAGTGTCTGGAGTGACTGGAAGCCAGCGGCAGAAGCGATCTAGGGAGAATCATGAAATACCAACTGGACAACAAAATGAGAGAAATCTCAATTCATGTACCCCAGAAAGAGAAGACCACCAGACACAGAAAGAGCCTTACAATTTGGGGTCATTTACATCAGAGGAAAATGAAGCAGAAGTCAGGAATCAGAATTTACTAACGTGGATACTGGGCCAAGGTTCCTACGGAGGACACTTGCTGGCTTGATTGAGATGGGCTGGGGTTTTTCAGATACTGTTTCTATTTTCTTCTGTTGCAGTTTTCTAGGAATCAACTGTGATAAATTGTAACAGTTTACAAAGGCAGAAGCGTGGAGCGTGAGATGCCCGTGTAAACGGTTACACTCAAGGACAAATCTGCACTCACAGACTGGGCACTCACTCAAATGGAACCACTCAGAACAGAGAGATTATGCAAGACGTGCTGTGCTTTGACAACACATTCCCAGGGATTGATTGTAGCCTCGGTTCCCATGGTGATTATACATCCAACTCATGGCCGGCTGCCCACTCGGTACAACCACTATCAGGAGGCAAGAGACACAGGGGATAAAGCTGGGTTATGTCCCTGCGTCCAGACTGCACAAAGGATGCAGGGAGCTGCTCCGCCTGTCACATTACACACGTCACAGCACACGGATCACTTCCTTGTCACCAGGGGCCATTGAGAACAGGCTGGATTGGGAAGGCTTTGGGAGATAGGCGAGGATTGTTTGCCCCGATTCGTGTGCTGCTCCCTTTATTACCCTATTAGTTATAGACAGACGAACAACTCACAAATCCCCTTCCTATTCCAATTTATCTAAAAAGCTCTGTGACCAATGTGTGTGCGCATGCGTGCAGGGATGCATTTGCGCCTGCGACTGTAATACATCAAGACCAATAGGGAGGAAGCGGTAGCCTTTCCCTTCCCACGAAAAAGTGATTTGCTGGCCCCCTTTTTCCTTTTAATTAGTTAAACGTTCTGTGCTACAATAATTACGGATTCACCGGCAGTTTTAACACATTTTATGTTTTTTCGTTTTTTGAGACGGGGTTTTTCTGTGTAACAGCCCTAGCTGTCCTGGAACTCATTTTGTAGACCAAGCTGGTCCCAAACTCACAGAGATCTGCCTGCCTCTGCCTCCTGGGTGTGGGGGTTAAAGACGTGCATCCCCACGTCCAGTCAAATTTTATATATTTTAAAAATCTAGGCTGCCCCATAGTAACAGTATAATACAGTATCACAATAAAAAAGTTGACCATAACACGATCCATTTTTATCTATGTTTCACTAGCTTTCTATGAACTTGTTTCATGTATTTAATAATACATAGGTTCTTCCCCTTCAGGTTTTGTGTGTATGTGTGTGCACACACGTGGGCTCATGAGCCTGTGGAGGTCAGAGGTTAACACCAGGTATCTTCTATTGCCCTCCTCCTTGTGCTTTGAGATGTGGTCTCTTAAACAACCTGGAACTTATTGCTGGGCTAGACTGGCTAGCTAGTGAGTCCCCCACAGGGTATCCACCTATCTCTGTAGCCCAATGCCACCACACACAGCTTTTTCAGGGCATCAGGGATGGAAACACAGCCTGGGATTGTGCAGCCAGCAATTTGCAAGGATGTTGCAAATCTACAAATGTAATACCCTACAAAGATGGGAATCACACAGCCATGACAGTAGATGAAGTCATGATGAAATCTTTGGAGAAACTAGGAATAGAAGGAACATACCTCAAAATAATAGAGGTTAAATACAATAAACCTGTAGCTAGCTATATACAATAAACCTATAGCCAACTATATACAATAAGCCTGTAGCTAGCTATAGAAATAAACCTATAGCCAATTATATACACTAAACCTATAGCTAACTATATACAATAAACCTATAGCCAACCATATATAATAAACCTGTAGCTAACTATATGCGATAAACCTACAGAAAACTATACATGATAAACCTATAAAAACTATATACTAAATGGAGAGAAACTGAAAGCTTTTCCTTAAAGATCGGAAATGCGGAGCAGGGAGAAGGCTCAATAGTTACCGTATTTGCTACACAAGTGTTAGGACCAGAGTTCAGATGCCTAGAACCCAGGTAACTTGTTGAGCTTGGTGGTCTGCCTGTTGTTCCGGCCTTGGAAGGCAGAGACAGGGAGTCCCCCAGGCAAGCTGACCAGAGAGACCAGTCCTATCAGTGAGCTCATGGTTTAGAGAAACTATCTGAACAAGGTGGAAGGGGTCACTGACGACTCCCAGGTCACTCCTGCAGGGTCTAAGAAGCCCCCATCTCTCTCTCAACCCCACCCTCTCAGAGAATCTCCAGAAAGCTCAGTTCTGCATTCTTTACCGTTGTGGCAGCAGCTCCCCTGAAGTTGCCCCACCTAAAGCATTCAGTTTCTGAGTATACTTGGGCGCAAACCCAGCTTGGGATACACAATCACCCCTCGCCTGCAGGCTATATAACCTCCCAGCTTTAGTTCGGGTGCTTGACTTCTGCTTCAACCTCTGGAACTGGAGAACTCACCCTGGAGTTTCTTTGCTCAAACCCGTTCTTTTACTCTTTCAGTTTGGCTTGGTCTGGCTTAGTGCATTGGCAAAGAAACCTATTATCATGATACAGAAAACCTATTATTAATGTCACCTTTGAGCTTCCACACATAAGCATGTGCCACACACACACACACACACACACACACACACACGGACACATACATCGTCCCACCAAAAATATGTGCACCGCATACATACAAAAATTGGAAAAGAATTTAAAATGAAAGTACAAATGAGCCGGGCGGTGGTGGCGCACGCCTTTAATCCCAGCACTTGGGAGGCAGAGGCAGGCGGATCTCTGTGAGTTCGAGACCAGCCTGGTCTACAAGAGCTAGTTCCAGGACAGGCTCCAAAGCTACAGAGAAACCCTGTCTCAAAAAAACCAAAGGAAAAAAAATAAGAAAGTACAAATGAGCACTAAATATTTGAAATAAAAATTCTCACCACACTTAGAGATGCAAACGCAAAGTGTGCTGAGATTCCATCTGTTCTGGCTTCCCTGCCGTCACTGTGGTAAAACACCCGGCATTTTGAGAGGGCATGCATCCATCGTGATGGGAAGGCATGGCAGCAGGAGTGGGGCATCACACGGCATCACAACTCAAGACGGGGAGATGAGGAAGTGGACCAGGCTACAGACCTCCAGGGGCTGCCCCAGTGAAGAACTTCTACCTGAAGCTCTCCTGCCTAAGGTTCCATCACCTTCTCATACAGCAAGGCCAGCTGGTGTGCGGGTGTTTAAACATCAGTGAGAATGGTTACTATCCATAAGATAGCAACAGAGCGCTGTGGGGGTCAGAGGACCGCGGGGCTGAAGATGACTTGGATCTTCCGGTTTCCATATCAGGATGGAGGGACCTGTGGTTGGTTAGAGCTACGGGGCGAGATTTAGGGGAAAGTCAGGATTTCTGTTTTGTACAAATTAACACAGATGTGCCAACGGGACTTTCAAGTCTGTTGTTCAGTAGTTAGGAGTGTGGGTGGGGAAGACGGGTCCTCAGGTGGGGAGGGGCACCTGGAAGATAATGTACAGTCGGCATTAGGTAAGGAGGGGACAAGCTGGATAGGACACCATCTCCTAGAGTACAGGACACATTCTTTAGTGTGTGTACTAAACAACTTGCTAGGCAGTCAATACCCCAGATCCTACATCTGTAAAATTAACACGATCATGTCTCTGCCTCACAAAAAAAGAGCTTGCCAGGGGGCTGCAAGGTGGCTCTGCCGGTAAAGTCACTTGCAGGGCAAGCCTGACCATCGGAGTCCCACCCCCCGAATTCATGTAACGGTTTCTACATGGAGAGAACTGATTGCATAAAGTCGCCTTCCGACCTCAGCACGTATGTGGTGGCATGCACTCACCCCCTCCCCATAATAATAAATTAAATTAATTTTTTTTAATTTAAAAAGTGCTTGTTGGGGCTGGAGAGAGAGCTCCGTGGTTAAGAGCAGCGGCTGCTCTTCCAGAGGTCCTGAGTTCAATTCCCATTAACCATATGGTGGCTCACAACCATCCATGATGAGATCTGCTGCCCTCTTCTGGCCTGCAGGCAGAACACTGAATACATAATAAATAAATAAATAAATAAATAAATAAATAAATAAATAAATATTTTTTTAAAATTCATGAAAAAAAATGCTTGCTGATTTTACTTTCATTAACATGTTCATGGATAAAGAGGTGCCCGGGATGTGAGAAAGCCCAGATTGCCTAGGTAGAGTGCTAAGACACACTAAGCCCTTGGAGGCAAACAACACTACGTCTCGCTAACAGAATGGAAGAGTAGGTTTTGCAAATGTCCGCTTTCAGTAGCGACTTCGGCAGAGGTATTATTTCTGCGGAACGGAATAAGCAAGGCTGTAAACAATAGAACAGTCAGGAGGACCAACATGATCGCACCCTTCCCTCCCGTGTGCTTCTTTCCGATGACTTCCACCCGCCTCGGGGACACAGGTTACATTCATGTTGTCACGTGTGTGCCTTGCACAACTGACGGCCCCAGTCGTTGAGAACCGGAACGGGAGGCTGTAGTTCCCACGGAGGCCACACGGGGGCGCCAGCCAGTCAGCCTCCTGCTCTGGGGCCTGGAGTCACGACCCGGAAGTACTTCTCCAGCTCCCCCCCCCCTCCCCCGCAGCTGATATGGCGGCCGCCGCGGTCTCCCGGACGCTGCTCTCCGCCGCCCGACGGCGGCTGTGGGGGTTCAGCCGAAGGCTCCCACATGGCGGCGCCTCTGCTCAGGTGAGCCTCGCTCCGCCGCGCCGGGGACGAAGCCGCTGCGCTCCGGGGACTCCGGGGCCTCCGGGTCCCTCCACCCCTACCCAGGGCCGCGGGACGGGGCGGGGCTGCAAGAGGGGGCGGGGCCACAGGGCGGGGGCGGGGGCAGGGCCGCGGGCGGGGGCGGCTGCCCGGGTCTAGGAAGGAGTAGGGGCTGACCACTAAAGTGTTAGTGTTTACAGACTGGGGAGATCAGTGAGGAATGCTGCCTCTTTTTTTCTGCTTAAGACAAGTTAATCCTCAGTTTATTTGAAAGTTTCATTGCTCCAAAGATATCTGGGAATGTGTGTGCGTGCGTGTGTTATTACCAATGTTGTATTCACCAATGTTGTATTCGAGCCCTTCTCACCCGAGAGGAGACCAGGGCGAGCCCTTTATGAATTTGAAGTTTTTATTTGAGCCACACAGACCGGGCCTGGGGCATGCACTCTTTTTTTATTACAAGTCTAAAGAGGTGGCCTGAGCAGGGTGAGCAGGGGTTTTATACAGGTAAAACACAAGTTTGGGACATCTCGTTGGTAGCCGTGATGTCTGTTAGCAAGCGTGACCAAAGATGAACTTTTTTTCTCTTGTTTATTTTTCTCTGTGTAGTCCTAGCTGACCTGGAACTCACTCTGTAGACCAGGCTGGCGCTGAACTCACAGACGTCAGCCTGCCCCCAAGTGCTGGGATTAAAGGCGTGTGCCACCAACTGGCCCAGGGTATGAACTTTTAATAATAATAGGGCACACGAGTGACTATGGTACTTCTGTTTGATCTGGCAGCAGAAAGCCTCGTGGTTACAGAAACAGTAGTTCAGGTTAACAAAAATTCCTTAAGTACCTGTCTTATCTGGGGTCTCCACAGCAACTCTTGTAAAGGAGAACATATTAGTTGGGGCTGGTTTACAGTTCAGAAACTTGGTCCATTATCGTCACTGAGGGAAGTATGGGGCTGTGCAGACAGATGTGGTACTGGAGGAGGAGCTACAGCTGGATTGGCAGGGAGCAGGAAGAGAGAGACTCCGGGCTTGCCTGAAGCATTGGAAACTTCCTCTGCAAGACCACACCTCCTAATAGTTCCTCACCCCAGTGACCAAACTTTCAGATCTGTGAGTCTTTGGGGGCCATTCCTCTGCAAACCACTGCAGTACCCTGCATGCCTGACGGTTAAGCTGACCTCAGGTTTTTGGGTCAGGATGTAGCAAATACGTTTTTCTTTCTTTTTTTTTTTTTTTTTTTTTTTGATTTTTCGAGACAGGGTTTCTCCGTAGCTTTTGGTTCCTGTCCTGGAACTAGCTCTTGTAGACCAGGCTGGCCTCGAACTCCCAGAGATCCGCCTGCCTCTGCCTCCCGAGTGCTGGGATTAAAGGCGTGCGCCACCACCGCCCGGCGCAAATACGTTTTTCTTATTTCACTATGAAAAGAAAGAACTGCTAGGTGGTGAGTCTACAGTGTTATAGGTGACAGTCTACAGTGTGATGGGTGACAGTCTACGGTGTGATAGGTGACAGTCTACAGTGTGATGGGTGACAGTCTACAGTGTGATAGTGACAGTCTACAGTGTGATGGGTGACAGTCTACGGTGTGATGGGTGACAGTCTACGGTGTGATGGGTGACAGTCTACGGTGTGATGGGTGACAGCCTACAGTGTGATAGTGACAGTCTACAGTGTGATGGGTGACAGTCTACGGTGTGATGGGTGACAGTCTACGGTGTGATGGGTGACAGTCTACAGTGTGATGGGTGACAGTCTACAGTGTGATGGGTGACAGTCTACGGTGTGATGGGTGACAGTCTACGGTGTGATGGGTGACAGTCTACGGTGTGATAGGTGACAGTCTACGGTGTGATAGGTGACAGTCTACGGTGTGATGGGTGACAGTCTACGGTGTGATGGGTGACAGTCTACGCTGTGATGGGTGACAGTCTACAGTGTGATGGGTGACAGTCTACGGTTTGATAGGTGACAGTCTACAGTGTGATGGGTGACAGTCTACAGTGTGATGGGTGACAGTCTACGCTGTGATAGGTGACAGTCTATCAGTATGATGGGTGACAGTCTACGGTGTGATAGGTGACAGTCTATGGTGTGATAGGTGACAGTCTACAATGTGATGGGTGACAGTCTACAATGTGATGGGTGACAGTCTACAGTGTGATGGGTGACAGTCTACAGTGTGATAGGTGACAGTCTACAGTGTGATGGGTGACAGTCTACGGTGTGATGGGTGACAGTCTACAGTCTGATAGGTGACAGTCTAAGGTGTGATAGGTGACGGTCTACGGTGTGATGGGTGACAGTCTACGGTGTGATGGGTGACAGTCTACCGTGTGATGGGTGACAGTCTACGGTGTGATGGGTAACAGTCTACCGTGTGATGGGTGACAGTCTACCGTGTGATGGGTGACAGTCTACAGTCTGATAGGGTTCTACCCACATTTCCTTTGCAACCTTAGCTTCCTGTTACATTTTTGTGAAGTCATTTTTATATTTTTGTTTCCAGTCTAGGAGAGTGTTTTATGGAATGAGCCTGAGGTCTTTCTTTCTGATTGACATTGCATAACAGAGTAGTAAGTAGTGTTTGCTCCCTTTTCCTCCTGTGTCTGTTAGCCGTGGTGTTGTGGAGGGAGCCGACTAAGAAGCACACAGGCTGCTGCTCAGGTTGTTCTGAATGTTCCCGAGACACGTGTTACATGTTTGGAAAATGGACTCCGAGTCGCCTCTGAAAACTCTGGGCTCTCAACGTGCACAGTAAGCGACTGCAATAGCCTTTCACCTAAGGGCGCCTCATTTGGGAGGGAGCAGACTCGCGGCAAGTTGATTGGCCTTGATTCTCTGGGCGTGTGAACCTCTCTCGCTTTGCTTTCCGTCTGTCTTTGTTGACAGAAGCGTGGTTGTGGGGCTCTCCTGCCCTCCTGTACACAGCACGGGGCCCCAGCCAGCTCCCACATCAAGACACAGACAATTAGTTTGGAATGATCCGCCTCTTTTAGGCGCATTTCTGGCCAGCTCCTAATTTAGCCTGTTTCTCTTTACCTACCTTTTCCCTTGGGGCTTATTTCCTTTCTTCTGTATCTCCGACCTTCACTGCTTTTCTGAGTCTGCCTGGCTTCTTGCCCCAGGCGTGTCCTGCTCTTCCCTCTTCTCATTCTTTTGTTCTTCTTCCTCAGCCCAGATTTCTCCTCTTTATTCTCTCTGCCTGCCCCTCCTCTACTTTCTCGACTAGCTAATGGCCATGGAGCCTTAGGGAAACAGATGCAATACATCCTTACAGAATTAAACAATCTGTTTAACCAAAAAATTAGGCTTTTCTCTGTGCAGCATAGATAAAAGCAGCACACCTTTTCACAGTTGAAGTACTAGTCTGCAGCATGAATAGATGTGGTACATCTTTGTCTAGTTCAAATAAGATTCCACAGCGCAGTATTAAAACTCCTCTCATCCGTTTTACTGATGTTTCAGAGACCTTAAATGGTTGTGTCTGAGGTTATAAAACTTACATGTGAATTTTTTTAAAATATTTTTATGGTTTATTTAACTTTATTTTATGTGCATTGGTGTAAAGTGTCAGATCCCCTGGAACTGATCTTCAGACAGTTGTGAGCTGCCATGTGGGTGCTGGGAATTGAACCCGGGTCCTCTGGAAGAGCAGTCAGTGCTCTTAACCACTGAGCCATCTCTCCAGCCCCCCTTACATGTGAATTTGAACCTGACTTTCTGACAGTTCTGATGGTGTTTATACCACAGTTATTAATTGGATGTACTAATGAGCTATGTTAAGAATTTGAGTCTGATATTTGTTTGGTTTTTCCAGACAGGTTTCTTTGTGTATCCCAGGGCCAGGCTGGCCTTGAACTCAGTGATTCACCGTCTCTGCCTTCTGGGTGCTGGGATTAAAGCCGTGCTCTCCCACTGTGTGGCTGAGTCCCATATTTATAATAGCTACCAGTAGCCTGGTGCTGAAAATTTCAAGTCCCAAGTCCTATAAATGAACTGTCAGTTCAGTGTGGTCCAAGAGAACTTAAGTGGAAACTTAAGGTTGGAAAACACTTGCCAGAAAAAGGACTGAAATTACCTTCTGTCTCCACAAACTGAATTTTACTGTATGATTTTTAATAACGTGTTTGTGTGGGGGACATGTGGATTCAGGTGCCTACGGAGGCCGGAAGAGGAACTGCCTAAATTGGTGCTGGGAAGCGCAGTCAGGTCCTCAGAGCTATGAGTGTTACTAGCGGCTGCATCTTCTCGCCAGCTGCCAGGGATTTGCCTAATCGTTCTGTGGTTCCATTCAGGTTGGGCTGTGGATTGACGCTGGGAGCCGATATGAAAACGAGAAGAATAACGGAACAGCTCACTTCCTGGAGCACATGGCCTTCAAGGCAAGTTGTGAGGCTTTGCTGAAATAGTGTAAAAATACTGCACTGTAAGGACAAGATGATCTCAGTGGATGCCATGTTTCTATTTTTCCAGTATTTGTGAAATAATTACTGATAGTTGCTTTCTGACTTTGAAAGAAGGGTGCTCTTTTGGGATACAGGAATACACAAATGCCATCCTCAGTGGGTATTTTTTGAAACCTAGTACACTCTACAAACTTGACCTTGCCTGACTGGCGTTGGCTTTTGTTGTACACTTACTGTCTAAAGTGTTTAGATGAAGGATAGAAGGAAAATGTCATAATGGTGTTTTTTTCCTTTATTTCAAGGGCACTAAAAAGAGGTCCCAGTTAGACCTTGAACTTGAGATTGAAAATATGGGTGCTCATCTTAACGCCTACACCTCCAGAGAACAGACCGTGTACTATGCCAAAGCTTTCTCTAAAGATTTGCCAAGAGGTATTGTTACCTATACTGCGGAAAATGCAGTTTCCATGAGGGTTCAGACATAATTTAACACTGTGGTTTTTGTATGTCTATTATTTCAAAATAAATAAATAAATAAATAAAAAACAGACCTAGAGGGTGTATGCTCTTAGGGAAGAATTAAAACCAAATTAAAATGAAATTATTAACTTTTGTGATTAAACAGTTGTAATCTGTTTTATTGCTCTAAAGTTTTAGTTACGGTAGGATTTCGTCAGTATCACTTGAGTGGTACTCTCTGCAGTGCTCTGTGTGTTGTTTGTGATTGACATCAAGCTCTCCACACTATTTTCTGAGCCAGGCCTTACTTAGAGCCTGGCTGGCCCAGGTTTGTCTAGACTGCCGGAGAGCAAGCGTTATGCTTCGTCCTGTCTCTGTGCTGGAAGAGAGGTGCTCCCGTCTGGTGGTGGAACTCAGGTCCAGATGCCTGGGTGGCAGCCAGGTCGCTGTGAGCATCTGCATCACCACCCAACTCATCTGGGTGTTAGTGATAATTATAAAAAAATTAACTAGTTTCATGGTAATTTCCACTATTTCATGACCATCTCAGTATGAACTTTCTCCAACCACCTGCTTTATCCTGTTCACATTTGAAGTTAATTGGCTCAGACAAGGCCTCAAAAAATGAACTGAAACAAGAGAGAAATTTATACTGGAACAAAGCAATGAAACTTAGGGTTGTAAGTTTATTTTACCCTTAATAAAATTTATATTGCTATAGCAACGAGGGTATCTTTTTTGGGGGATGTAATTTTTTTCCATAAAATTTGCTCCACCTCTGACTTCCTACCAAGCTAGGACATCAGCAGACAGAGTTCTGTAAGCGGCTCCTGAGGACATATTTTGGGTTATAGTGTTTTTTTTTTCCTTTCTTACATTGCAGCCTCATTGCTATGCAAATGTGGGTAGCAGTGTTTCTACCCGTGTATCTGCGCATGTACCTGTTCTCTCTCTTAACACATCATCTTCTGTTTCATACTCTTGTGTGTGTGTGGGGGGGGGAGTGTTTTAATCAGGATTTCTCTGTGTAGTCCTGGCTGTCCTGGAACTCACTCTGTAGACCAGGCTGGCCTCCAACTCACGGAGATCCGCCCGCCTCTGCCTGCCTTATTGCTGGGATTAAAGGTGTGCACCACCACTGCCAGGCTAGTTCATACTTTTTATTTAGAACCATCTGTATTAGCAGCAAGATTTCTTAGGATGTCTGACCCAGAATTAATAAGAAGTGGTAACATTTAGGATTTTCTCAAGGTCTTCTATACCATAGAGTTTCTATTTTGCATTCATTTTAATGTGATAATTGGATTAAATGTTCTAATTAATAATATTGAATGATGGTTAGTGTCAAGGTTTCTGATGTTGGCTTAAGGGATTGTAATGTTTGTGTTTCTGGTGCTTTAATTTCATTTAGCTGTGGAAATTCTTGCTGACATAATTCAGAACAGCACGCTGGGGGAAGCAGAGATTGAGCGTGAACGTGGAGTGATCCTCAGAGAGATGCAGGAAGTTGAGACCAACTTGCAGGAAGTTGTGTTTGATTACCTTCACGCCACAGCTTATCAGAACACTGCGCTTGGGCGGACCATCCTGGGACCAACTGAAAATATCAAGTTCGTGTATTTCTCACTTGAAAATTTTGCACAAAAATTATGACATATACAAACTTTCTGTGTTTCAGAAAGTCGTGTTCACTCGGATAATCTAAACTTGTGACTGATTGTGCTGTAATGATACTCATAGAAAACTGGGAGCTAAACAAGAAATGTTGATTATGTCTCGATAGAAAAGGCAGCACTTTTTGCTACTTTCAGCACTTAGAAAGCCTTCGAGTTCTATTCATTTCAGATGTACTGTGTGAGGGGCTGTGCTTTGTACTTCCTGTAGGTGTGGTGGCCTATGACCAGGGAGATTGCTGAGTTCTGGGTCAGCCTGGCTATAGAATGAGTGTCATGGATCACTTTACTCTGGCTTTTGAGGGGCCCACCACCCAGCTCCAGATAAACCACATACGGAGGCTTCTCCTTAGTCATGGATGCCCAGCCTTAGCTTGGCTTGTTTCTAGCCAGCTTTTCTTCACTTAAATCATCCCGTCTACCTTTTATCTCTGGGCTTTTATCTTTCTCTGTCTCTATATACCTTTCTTTCTTCTTTCTCTGTGTATATGGGTGGCTGGGTGGCTGCCCCTGGTGTCCTCCTCTCCTTGTTCTCTTGCTCCTCCTCCCGTTTCTCCTCTCTACCTGACAGTCCACCCACCCTTGCTCCTGCTTTGCTGTTGGCTGTTCTCTTTATTAGACCAAGAGGTGTTTTAAAGACAGAGAATCACAGTTTCAGAGTTAAAAAAACACAGTGTAAACACACCTTAAGATAATATTTTCCAAGAACTGAGACCCTGTCTATAAAATGAAATGAAATAAAGTAATCTTACTCCTTTATTTACAGGTCTATAAACCGGAAGGACTTAGTGGATTACATAACCACGCACTACAAAGGACCAAGGATTGTGCTCGCTGCTGCTGGAGGTTGGTTGTTCCTCTGTCTGCGCTAGACAAGGTTGTTGGGTCCTCTTGGGGCGCATCCTGAAAGTGTTTAAGTGTGAGCACTGGACCAGACTCCCTGTTGTGTTTTTAGTAGGTTTCATTTACAGAAACCTTAACAACCCATTCAACACACAAGCGTGCCTAACAGTGTAAGTTTCTTAGAAGACAAAGGCAGATGAATGAACGCGCGGAAGCAGGTAACTTGGGAGACTGTTGTGTAATTATAGTCTTGAGATTTTAGTTGAGAAATAGCTTTCTCCTTGGCTGAACCTGGGATGGGTATAGCTATTCATGTGCTCAGTTACTCAGTAAAGCAACTGGTCCTATAAGGAAAGTACACTGGGAGCCGTGAGAATGTGTAATGTCAGTCAGAACATGTAGGTGCAGCAGATTTCCTGTGAGTTCTCACTTGATTTCTTGGCAGCCTGAATTTTAATTGACTTGCCCATTTTCTCTTTCAATATTAGAGTATATTAGTTTTGTGTGTTTTTTAGGAGTTACTACAAACTAAAACAAGTTGATGTAATGAACTTTGGAGTTGTTCTGTATAGGTCCTGAAGTCCATTAAAGTTAATGGTATGGCCTAGATTGTTAGCATTTTGTCTTACTGAGCTACACATTTTTTGTTGTTTTGAAACAGACTTGCTATATATAGCCCAGGCTGGCCTTGCACTTAAAGCCATCCTCCTGCCTCAGTCACAGCTGAAGCCACAATTCCTGATGACTTACAAATGCCATAGTTTATAAGTGTTGGTGTTTTAGATGTCTCAGCTCCCATGTAGTCCTTAGTTACTAGGAAGTATAGCTGTATTGTACCAATACACAATTTCATCCCCACATCCTTCTAGATTGGGCTGTCAGAGGAGAGCGTGCTTCTGGCTTATTTAACCACGACAGTTACTGGTTCTGAAGGCAAAACAGTGACGAACAGGGGCGAGGGCTGTGTGATGGATTCTCTGCTCTCTGGCATCTTTGTCCCGCCATGATTCTGGGCTGATGGTCAAGGCGACTCCTCCATGGCAGTTCAAGAACTGTGCTGCCTCGCTGTCGTGCTTTTTACATCACAGCTTTTTGTTTTGGTTTGGCTTGGTTTTGTTTTTGAGACAGGGTTTCTCTGTGTAGCCCTGATTGTTTTGGAACTTGCTCAGTAGACCAGCTTGACCTCGAACTCAGAGATCCACCTGCCACTGCCTCCAGAGTGCTAGGATTAAAAGGCGTGAGCCACCACTGCTTGGTTACATCACAGATTTATTTGGGAACTATGGGTATAAACTCTGCTTTTAGTTGGTTTTCATTTAGAAAAACCCTTTTTTAAAATTTGTTTTCATGTGTGTGTGTTGCTTGCCTGTGTGCATGTCCACCAGATGTAGTGCCTAGTGATGGCAGAGGTCAGGAGGAGGCGTAGGGTCGCCTGGGCCTGGAGATATAGATGCTTGGTAAGCCATCATGTAGGTACTGGGAGCCGAACCTGGGTCCTCTGTAAGAGCAGCAGTGACCATCTCTCCAGCCCTCATTTAAATAAATCTTTTTTGTTTGTTTGAGACAGGGTTTCTCTGTGAAACAGCTCTAGCTGTCTTGGAACTCACTCTGTAGACCAGGTTGGCCTCAAACTTAAAGAGATCTGCCTGCCTCTTCCTCTCAAGTGCTGGGATTAAAGCCCTGTGCCACCACTGCCCACCTTTAAATAAATCTTAATGGTAATACTTTTAAAGCCTTTGCACAAGCCTAGCATGTACTTAGAATTGAAGCATTCTGGAAACTGAGGCAAGAGGATTCAGAGACCAAGCCCAGGCTGGACTGCATGACCAGGCCTGTCTCAAATGCATAAACACATGTCTAGACTTTTGAGCTGGTACCTGTGTTCTGTGACTTTCCTGACTGACCTTGTGTGGGTCCCATGCCTGGATAATAAGGATCTAAGTGATTCCTCTGAGGTTTGGGTGTCAAGTCCTGAGCAGCACATGGGAAAATAGGCATGTTTTTGAAAGTTAGAATTGATTTTGGTTCTGGAGCCGAGAGCGAAGCACTTCTTTGTGTACAACTCTGAAGACTCAACCATGTTTC
Source organism: Microtus oregoni (assembly GCF_018167655.1). Taxonomy (NCBI): domain Eukaryota; kingdom Metazoa; phylum Chordata; class Mammalia; order Rodentia; family Cricetidae; genus Microtus; species Microtus oregoni. Next base: position 5,528,912 of record NW_024543077.1, on the reverse strand, counting down.
TCTTCCTCCCTACTTAAAAGGTAACTTATGAAATTGACTTTTGACTAGGGTGTACACTGGACGTTTATAATTTAACACGATTGTCTATAGAAACTGGGTTTTTTGAGGGTCAAATATTTTTTTTTTAAAGTGATGAATGACAATTTCTCACTCTCTTGAACTGGCTTGGTGTTCACTGTGCAGAGATTTGTACTCCTAGAAGTTATATGAAGCATATGAAGTTATAATGCCCAGAAAAGTTTTAGAGACCTATCAAAAAGTCTAGTAGAATTAAAACGAAGAAAGTCGAATGCATTTGTCTGTTGGTGAACACCAGCTGCTCAGGGAAAGCTTTGAGCCCAAGGCTCAGCGAATGCAAGTCCTCCATGTGTAAGATACATCACATGATCCACGCCATACTTCCTGTAAAGCATACTGCTGGCAGGTGGCTATCTTGAGTTGATTTTGTGGCTTTTGATACGTAAGAATATATTTTCCTTCAATTTAGGTGTTTGTCACGACGAGCTGCTTGAGTTGGCCAAGATTCACTTTGGTAACTCTTTGTGCACACACAGAGGTGAAGTGCCAGTTCTGCCTCCTTGTGAGTTCACCGGAAGCGAGGTAGGCAAGCTCTTCCTTAGGTCCAGCCTCTGCAAGTCTCCTACTTAAAAAGGAGCCTGAGGGGGCTGGAGAGATGGCTCAGAAGTTAAGAGCATTGTCTGCTCTTCCAAGGGTCCTGAGTTCAATTCCCAGCAACCACATGGTGGCTCACAACCATCTGTAATGAGATCTGGTACCCTCTTCTGGCCTGCAGGCATACACACAGGCAGAATATTGTATACATAATAAATATATATATATATAAAAAAAGAGCCCGAGGACATGTCTCAGTGGTTTGCCGTGCTTGCTGCACTAGCAGAGGACACAGCCACCTGTGACTCCAGTTCCCGGGAAGCTGACACCCTCTTGACCTCTCTGGGCTCCCCCCCCCCCCCCCCACACACACACGGGATAGGGGATTAAAAATGTTAAAGTAGAGAGGAGTGTATAAAATCTGTGTTTCAGGCTGGAGAGTTGGCTCCAAGGGTAAATACAGGTGCTGGTCGCCAAGCTGGTCATCTTGGGACTCAGCATCCTGCCCATGCCCACACACACACACATCAAACAAGATGTAAACTTTTTCAGTGTGTGTATTTCTAGCAGGGAAATGTGTAAACTGAAACACAGGAAGGGAAAAGGATGGGCGCATTTGCGTACATTTCTTCCTGTTTCACGTGAGTGCCTTGCTTTTCTTTCCCGAGGAAGCAGGGTGTGAGAGCAGTGTTCACAGTTGCTCATTGTGGTTTTTCTCTTGCACAGTGCATGCTTACATGTGCTAGGGTATAAACACAATCTTATAGTAAAAAGACTGAATTTTGACCTTTGTACCGGGTGTGTTGGTTTCATTTCTGCCCCACAGGCACGGTTGGGATTGCGGAGGATCTGCTTATCAGCTGCAGCGCTGGGCATCAGGTCTAGTTGGCCACATTGTGATGTTCACAGCAGTGTGATGCTGGCAGCTACACAGAGCTGTACCATTTTACTGCTTACATGTGGGTTAAAAACATCACAGTAAACATAAAATATTAGCGGAATAAGGCAACTCCTGTTGATCAGGTGGTATTTCCAATGTGGTGTTCTGGTGAAATAAACTATTCTGTAACTCTAGGACTAGTGTTACTTAACTAGTTATCTGTAGAACCCAATAAATGGAGACTTATTAGTTATGAATGCTCACCCTTATGTTTGCTCCACTAGGTCTTACAACTTAACCTGTTTCTCTTCATCCCCATTTGCCTGGGGCTTTTCACCTTTCCTTCTGTGTCCTGCTGTCACTGCTTCCTCTCTGTGGTTGGCGGATGCCTGGCTGGACGGCCCTGGGCATCTCCCTCTTTCCCCCTTTTCTCTCCTCTCTTGAGTGTAGAGTCCTCCTCCTGCATATTCTCGCTGCTCACCAGCCCTGCCTGACCAAAAAAGGGCCTTGTGCAGACAGAGCAACACATCTTTACCTCGTTAAGGAAATGTAACGTCAACGTAACACAGCTTTACGTAGTTAAAGTACCGGTCCACGACAGTTACCTTGTTTGTTGTAACCCAGATCCGAGTGAGGGACGACAAGATGCCTTTGGCACACCTTGCAATAGCTGTTGAAGCGGTTGGCTGGGCACATCCAGACACAATCTGTCTCATGGTTGCAAACACACTGATTGGCAACTGGGATCGCTCTTTTGGAGGAGGAATGGTAAGTGGTTTTTGAAGTAACTTCATGATAAATGGAAGACTGTCATGTTTTTTTAAAACATGAATTCCTTGTAAGGCTCTTCCCATTTTTGAAATGGCAAAAATAGGTTACTTGTACCATGATTCTTGACTCTTGGATTGTACCTAAGCGAGGAAAAAAAACACCTTGTCATACTGTTTGTTGGTGGGACGATTGACAAAATAAGGGCAGAAGAATCCGTTTTTACTGTTCTAATAGTAGCAGTAGGTACTGTGGTCAGTGTTAATGTTCTGACCTTCTGGGCACTCTGTCTTCATTGGTACACATTGACGACCCCAGAGGCAAGGAAATCCACAGCTAACTCTGAACTTCTGGGAATGTATAAGGCTTGACTTGTGGTGCAGTGGTGCCTTGCCTCACCCGCCCGAGCCCTCGGCTCATCCACCGACAAAGGAAGGAGTATGTCTGAAGAAAGCAGACAGAAGGCATGGGCCTCTTTGTACTACTTTTACAACTTTTCTAAAATGTTTACATTTCAAAATCCAGTAAATTTGTCCGAAAGATCCAAAGTACATTTCCTGTGACTATCTTAGCTTTCGGTACAGCATCACCTCAGGGTGCATAATCAGAGCCTTCCGTGTCCTGGGAACAGCACTATAGGCTATAAATGGGTGCACCTACTAAACCAGTTGCAAGAACTCATTGCTTTGCCGGGCAGTGGTGGCGCATGCCTTTAATCCAAGCACTCGGGAGGCAGAGGCAGGTGGATCTCTGGGAGTTCGAGGCCAGCCTGGTCTACAAGAGCTAATTCCGGGATGGGCACCAAAGCTACAGAGAAACCCTGTCTCAAAAACCAAAAAAAACAAAAAAAAACAAAAACTCATTGCTTTTATATTCTCTGTTGAGGCAGGTAAGTGTAATTCTTCCTTGGATTGTAAAGTTACTATTGAGGTGTTGCTGGGTAGAACTGGGAGCCTAAGCAGAACTTGGTACGTCTTTAATCCCAGTACTCAGGAGGAAAACACAGGTCAATCTCTAACCTGGTCTACATAGTGTGTTCTAAGCCAGCCAGGGCTATGTGATGACCGTGTCCACAACGGCTAACCATGTAGGGTTGGCACTCACTGACAGCCAGAGCTCACTGTGTGTGTGGACTTGGATCCATGTGTCCAGTGTACAAACCAAGCTTGATTTTTTTTTCCCAGAATTTATCCAGCAAGCTGGCCCAGCTGGCTTGTCACGGCAGTCTGTGCCACAGCTTCCAGTCCTTCAACACGTCCTACACAGACACCGGACTGTGGGGACTCTACATGGTCTGTGAACAAGCGACGGTGGCTGACATGCTGAACGCTGTGCAGAAGGAATGGTGAGGGGACGACGTGAAACCTGGAGTTTATTATCGTAGGCTGTGTCCTAACGGCGGTAACTCCAGCTTCAAAGGACAGATATTTCTTTTAAACCTCATGTGAAGCTAATTATACTCTAAAATATTTATAAGTCAACCGGACGTTCAGAAAATACCTCTAAAAGCACGAGGAGTGGAGACATAGGGCAGTGGTAGAGCACGTGACTTCCTTAGCACACCTAGAACCCTGGTCTGAACCCCTGGAATTTCCCAATGGAAAAAGGAAAGGCAGGTTAGACAGGCGAATGTGATCTTAGCATAAGAAAGCAGTGGTTCTCACACTTCCTCATGGTGTGACCCTTTAGGACAGTTCCTCCTGGTCTGCTGGCCCCAACCATAAAATGACTTCATAACTGTAATGTAAATATCTTATAGACAGTCTATAGGTTGAACACTACTGACCAAAAGGATTAGTCAGTAGGCCAAGGCAGAAAAACCCAGTGCTTCCTAGAAATTTCTTTCATTATTACGAGTCTTAAGTCTCTAAATTTAGCTAACTGGGATATTCTTGCTTCTTGATTTAAATACTGGGCTATTAGACTCAGCTGACTGTCTTGAGAAGCTAAGACGTGACCACTGATCCTCCCCTCTCTGAGCTCACATGGCGACTCCATAAAAATAATTCGTACTTTACCTTTAGTTTTAGGATTAGTAATTTCAGGTTTTTACTGAATTGAAATATAATCATCTGTATGTTGTGTTATAGTATAGTTACATTTAGTAACATTCCGACTGTGTTCTAGGACGCGACTCTGTACCAGTGTGACCGAGGGTGAAGTAGCACGAGCAAAGAACCTCCTGAAAACAAACATGCTGCTGCAGCTTGACGGTGAGCCTTGAGGGCGGGTGGGAGGTGCATGGGCTGTCCTCATGGCCCACGTCTCTCTGGATACTTAGATTCCCTTCTCTAACAGGCTCGACTCCAATTTGTGAAGACATCGGCAGGCAGATGCTATGCTATAACAGGAGAATTCCCATCCCCGAGCTTGAAGCAAGAATTGATGTAAGTAATCCTTAGGTTCCCTAACTCATGGTTTGGTTTAGAAAGGTCACGCATGGGGCTGGAGAGATGGCTCAGAGGTTAAGAGAACTGACTGCTGTTTCGGAGGTCCTGAGTTCAATTCCCAACAACCACATGATGGCTCACATCCATCTGTAATGAGATCTGGTGCCCAGAGCACTATATACATAATAAAAAAAGAAAGAAAGGAAGAAAGGTCATGCATGTAGAATCCATCTTCACTACAGAAAGTCCTGATGATATCGTCCGTTTTAGGCTGTGAATGCAGAGATGGTTCGAGAAGTCTGTACCAAGTACATTTATGACAAAAGTCCAGCCATTGCTGCCCTCGGTAAGTCTGGCTCTCCCCTGTGTACACAGTTGCTAAGGACTTGGGTTCTGTTCTCACTGTCTTCTTTTGAATCCGTAGGTCCTATTGAGCGGTTACCAGATTTTAAGCAGATTTGTAGTAACATGCGCTGGATTCGTGATTAATTTTTGTGATCAAATATTCTGCGCACATATATATTTATAAAACTAGAGATCTTGAGATTTATCGAGCTGCCAGTCTCCAAATGGAAAAATAAAAACGTATGTGGACTTTTGCTTTGCTCTGTTATGCATGCACTTTCAGGGGCTGAGGCTACAGCCCTGACAATTGTTTAGTGTAACGGTTGAACTTGCTGTTGGGAGCAGCACATTTAAATGACTCGAATTCCACGTGAACATTTGTACAGTATTTTCAGTTTTATTAGAAAAGTGCACACATAACCAACATTGCTGGGGTCATTTCTTGGCTCTGCTTGCATTCAGCACTTGCTCCTGAGCAGCTTTCTTTGCTTTTACCATCTCAACGAGTTCCTAGGAGGAAATAAGGTTGTTGCAGTCAGGACTCTGTCATCGAACACAGCGCTGCACTGAGTGGTGTGGAGGCACAGGCCTAGCACCACAGCGCTCAGACAGCAAGGCTGGGGCCGCCCTAGGCTACACAGTGAGACCTTGTCCCCAGACCAACAGAAGGATAGCCCTGTAGCTGCTGAGGTCACCAACTGCCAGGGATAAATTTCTTTTTTTTTTTTTTTTTGGTTTTTCGAGACAGGGTTTCTCTGTGGCTTTGGAGCCTGTCCTGGAACTAGCTCTGTAGACCAGGCTGGTCTCAAACTCAGAGATCCGCCTACCTCTGCCTCCCGAGTGCTGGGATTAAAGGCAGGGATAAATTTCTAAGGTTGGTCTTCTTTCTCTAATAATTTTGGTCCCCCCGACTATTATAATACTAAAGTCAGCACTGTGTCACTCAGTTACCAGACAAGTAAGAACGCTAAGCGAATGGTAATTTAAACGACACACCTTGTATCGCCTCATGCAGTCCTTCTTCGTCCTGCCAGGAACTGCTTCAGCTATCTTTTCCCACCTTTCCGGAGTATTTACTGGGTACGTTTTCAAAGCTTGTTCTAGTAGCTTCTGCTCTTCTGTGGTCCAAGGGGTGAAATCTGTGCAGGGACCTGTTTGAAAAAAAAATTGTTTAGAAATTCATAGTCTTAACAGTAGAAAATGATCTTGGAGCATCTTCTCAGTGCCCCGATAGAGGATGTGTGATTTGAACAAATCTCTAAATACACATAAAAATTTCTTGCTTTAGCCGGGTGGTGGTGGCGCATGCCTTTTAATCCCAGCACTTGGGAGGCAGAGGCAGGCGGATCTCTGTGAGTTTGAGACCAGCCTGGTCTACAAGAGCTAGTTCCAGGACAGGCTCCAAAACCACAGAGAAACCCTGTCTCAAAAAAAAAAATTCTTGCTTTGAGAGAGAAAGAATACAAGCATAAGTGTGCGCACCTCTCCCGTCTCCGCAAAACAAACCATATGGCCTTCAGGCATGAACACAGGTTCAGGTTTGCTATCCAAGTGAGCCATCCACTTGCCCTACCACACAGCTTTCAAAGCCAGGAAACAGGCCTTGATTTGTTTTGGAGTTTTACTCTTTGGCTCTTTGCTCTTTGGAGGCCCACCCCCCAGCTCCCAAGGAAACACACATGGAGGTTTATCACTTATGAATGCCTGGCCTTAGCTTGGCTTGTTTCTAGCCAGCTTTTCTTATCCCATCCCAGCTACCGTTTGTCTCTGGGCCTTTTCCTTTTCTTTTGTGTATCTTACTTTTACTCTGACTCCAAGGCTTGCTGTTACTGGGTGGCTGACCCCTAGAGTCCTCTCTTGTTCTCTCTTTCCAGAGTTCTCCTCCTATTTATATTCTTTGCCTGGCAGCCCCACCTGTCCTTGCTCCTGCCTCACTATTGGCCATTCAGCTCTTTATTAGACCATCAGGTGCTCTAGACAGGCAAAGAATCACAGCTTCACAGAGCTAAACAAATGAAACAAAAGCAACACATCTTAAAATATTCTACACACACACACACACACACACACGTTTTGCTCATATGTCCTGATAATTTCCTGTGAGTGGTTAACAATATCCCTGAAATGATCAGTTCTTCCTCTAGTGGAATCCCAAAAACTGCTAGTTCCAATTAACTAGCAGTTAAATAAACCTGCTACCAGATTAGAAGCCTTTGTTTTTATCCCTTTCAGACCACCAAAGGTCACTTTCCAGTCATTGTGGACACAGATCCCAGGCCTCATACTTTGCGGTGGCCTGGAATCACGATCAGCCTTCTCTACTCAGAGGAACATACTTCACCTTCAAATCGTTCTGAAGGGGCTGCACTGTCAGCCTGAGGGGCCACTCCATGTTCTTTCTTAAATTTATCAAAAGCCTTTTTGTTAATGTCGTCTTTCTGATGAGGGTCTAAGAAATGGGAGAAAAAAAAAACAAACAAAAACCAAAACTACATTAACAGATCAATCTTGTCTTTGATTATTACTTTAAAAAATGTATCCAAGGTAACAAACTGATTTCTCAAATTAACTTACCAAGTTTTTGGAGACTTTTAGCCTTGCCAATAACATCTTTGGCAGTTCTTTTGATACCAGAAGAAGAATGTATATTCATGTAATTAGCAATAACTTCCCATCTAGAGAAATCAGTATAAAAGTTTAATAAGGAGAAACAAAGCAAGAACTATTACATTCTTACTGTAGACGTTAGTTAAAATCTACAGAAAGAGCTCTAAGTTAGTTTAATGATGCTATTATTTACCACTGTTTAGATTCCCTTAAGAGGTTCAAATCAACCATCTGTAATCTTGTTTTTAATAAAGCCCAATGGAAACAACAGATTCGCACTTCTGGTTTAGCAAACTCTGAAACAAGTGCCGCAGTGTGCTCATTGGGAGTCCAGATCTCTAGGGCTAGAATTAGAATCCCAGAGGTAGAGGCGGAGTCAGACGCCACGTGGAGACTAGAGACATAGCCATGAGGAGGCCGTGGCAGCAGCTGAGGCCTGTGCTGCACAGCCTCCACTCTTCTAAGGAACGGTGACGCGCCTGCTGCATGCGTGGAGAGGTGGTGCAGTGGACCAGCACAGGGAGTTCACACTGGCCACGGAGACAGAACTGACTGGAAGGCAGGCTTATTTATTTATTCTTTTACTTTTACACGCATTGATTGGTGTTTGACCTGCATGTCTTTGGGAGGATGTCGGACCCACTGAACTTGAGTTACAGACAGGTGTGAGCTGCCATGTGGGTGCTGGGAATTGAACCCAGGACCTTTGGACTAGCAGCCATCTCTCCAGTCCCTGAAAGGCAGGGTTTGTACACTCAACTCATCTCTACCCATTCTGCTGAAGCTGCTACGTGGATGGCTCTCTGTATCTCCAGGCCCCACCATATACCAAAAATGTTCACAAGAGCAAGTACCTCGAGTTTGTCCCCGCGGGGAAGAGGTTGACGGCTTTGATTAACAACTGCAGGTCGTCTTCTGACCAGTTCTTACTGCCACTCCCACCTCCACCCGTCGACTTCTCTGCATTCTTGGATGCTTGCCGCATCCGGGCGTCAGCTTCCTCCTTCTCTTTCCTCATTTGCTCATTTACTTCTTCTATCTACAGAAATACAGGTCAGTCAGTCTTCAGAGCATTTGGGGACCTCCAACCCTTTGTGACCGAGGTGCGTGGTCCTCAACCTCATGCCAATCTCATCTCACCCCAACCCTACACTCCACAGGTGAAACCCCAAGGCAAGCATGCGCTTTCCCCCTGGCTTCCCTCACAGCTGCACAGGTCACAGGTCAAGGACCGAGAAGCCGCCACAGCTTGAACCACTCAGATTCACTGGCAAGGTGACTGGCCTGTGTTACTCACATACAAGGCCACCTCAAATCTCGAAAGCTCATTTAGCACACGGGCAAGTGGTCTGTCTTAGCTTGGAGCTCTATCCTGTGTGCTGTTCTTCCTAGTGCACCTTTAAATACGCACACACGTGATGTACGTGACTTGAGCGCCTGGAGGCGGCTGTCACTCACTCCTCCTCTTCAATCTCTTAGAAGCAGTCATCAAGTCCCTATAATTCTAACTCTGAGACATTTTTCTGATTCCTGAGTTTCTTACAGAAGAATTCAGTGTTTATCTGTCTTATGCACCCTGTTCAGTCCACTATACCAGATAATCAGTGCAGCACTGAACCTTGCACTGGCTGACTGGTAGCGCCAGTATGTAAAATTCAGCTTTGCTCTATTCTTCCCCATCAACTCCACTTCCCTGCCTTCCTTTCCGTACTTTCCTCCTACCTCTACCCATCATTCATGGTTTTCAACCATGTCCTTCACTGAGCCTTCCCTCACCATCCAGATGCAGACGTCAGTGTTTCAGTGTTTGCTGGATGTCCTCCATCCTCTGCGCTCAGGCCTTCTCTTCTGATGTAACTACGCTATGAACTCCTTTGTGACAATGATAGCATTAGCTGTTCTTAAAAAGCACCTAACCGACTGTAGGATACTACAGGGCTATCTGATTTTATATTTAGTATAGTAGGTACCAATACTTGTTGAACTGAATTCAGTTCCTGAGACTGCCTAATTGTTTATCTATAAAATAAAAGGTATACATTAGATAGAACAAAGCCTTTTTTTGCTTATAAATGTTATCCTATGAAATATTCTGGGATTAATCAAAATAATTTTTAATCAATACTTTAAAAAAAATTGATTGGCTGGTCCTTTAATCCCAACACTTGGGAAGTAGAGGCAGGTAGATATATCTGTGAGTTCGAGGCCAGCCTGGACTACAGAGTGAGTTCCAAAGCTACACAAAGAAACCCTGTCTCGAAAACCAAGCAAACAAAAAAACAAACAAACAAAAAAAATATGACTAATGTGCTAAAGACTCCAAATTAAACACTACATGATTGAAAAATTCCTATCACCCGGGTGGTGGTGACACACACACACCTTTAATCCCAGCAGAGGCAGAGGTAGGTGGATTTGTGAGGACAGTCTGGTCTACAGAGCAAGTTCCAGGACAGCAAGGGCTACAAGAGAAACCCTGTCTCGAGCCTCCCCCCAAAAGCTATTAAATTTGATTTAAATCATCAAAGTACTTAACATAAACAATATTAATAAAATATAGTGGAAAACCCACACTCTTTGCCTTTTGTATATAGCAGGTCAAGAAACAGGTGAAACAATTAAGTGGAAACTATAAACAGAGTGATTTATCCTATTACCTGTTTTTCAAGTGCAGCTTTCCCTACTTCTCTTGTAGATGACGTCAGTATCTCATTCAAGCCCTGTAAGCTACAGAAGAGAGAGGGTGCTGGGAGTGTAGCTCCATGGCCCAGCCTCTACCCAGCAGCATGCACAAAGCCTTGGGCTCCAAGTTCAAGTCAGACACACACACACACACACACAGTAAAAACGGGACGGGGTAAGGGGTGGATGACAGGCATCCGTCAGTAGCAGTCCCTCAGACATACCTCGCTAGCTCGAGCCGATCACAAAGCTTCTCCACTTCCTCCATCATCTTCACACGCTCCGCCTCACTGTCTGAGAAGTGATTCCAGCTCTGGAAGCACAAATGAATCGTCAGTCAAGCGCACAGCGTGCGCTCAGAGGCTGTGGGTGTGGATGGACGCAGGGTCTGTGCTGTCATCAGGCCAGCAGAACACCATGGATGCTGTGAGCTTTCAGGACAAGGAGACTGACAGCCCTCCCCACTACCAGTGTGCTGCTGCCTGGCTATCTAATGCGCTGAATGGGAAAATCTTCTGGAAAACTAAACATGAAATTTTAAAAAGAGGTTCCAATACAGTATGCTAATACAGAAGGCACTAGCAAAAATCTGACTGACTGAAGATCATACTCATAATGGAACAAATTAACATAAGTGAAAGTGCAGCAAATTAGCTGGAAAACCCTTCCCAGGTTGTTGCTGCTAACAGTCATGTCTTCCATTTCTCACTGCTTGTTTCTTTTAGCCCATGGGCTGTTTTTCTCATTGAAGTCCCAATGCTGCTCCTCTTACTGTGGGCGCCCAGGCCTGGACAAGCACCAATGGTTCTCAGGCTTCTTGAGCAGTCCAGCACCTAAGTCCTGATGCTTTCTAGGGTGCCCCACCCCCATCCCAGGCTCTCCCTGGTCGCAGGAGTTTGAATGTGATCAGTGACACTATTAGGAGGTGTGGCCTTGTTGGAGGAAGTGTGTCTCTGTGGGGTGGGTTCTAAGGTCTCCTTTGCTCAAGCCATGCTATGTCTCAGTACACTTCCTGTTGCCTGTGGGCCATGATGCACGGCTCTCAGCCCCATCTCCAGCACCACGTCTGCCTGAATGCCATCATGCCTCAGCATGATGATAATGGACTGAACGCCTGAACTGTCAGCAAGCCACCCCAGTTAAATGTTTGTTTGTTTGTTTATTTATTTATTTAATAGAAGTTGCCATGTAGCCACAGTGTCTCTTCACAGCATAGAAACTCTAACACAGAGTGATCTCATCTACCTGCATGGTTTCTAGTGCTATCAAGATGTTGATGAGTCGCTGGGCAGTGGTGGCGCACACCTTAAATCTCAGCACTCTGGAGGCAGAATCGGCTTCAGAAATCTCTCCCCTTCTCACCTACCCTCTCCATACGCTAGAGTCCAGGCCAGCACACATTCTAAGCTGGACTGTGACAAAGGAGTCCCGATTCCTCTGCCCACCTCTCACAAAACTGAGTCCGGGTCCAACTGCAGCCTCCGGTGCGACCTCCTCTTCAGGGGCCCCGCTCTCCCAGCCTCACCTGTCAGCGTTCTCTTACCTCTAGGACGCTTTCCTGGTGTCTCACAGTCCTGACACTCATCTTAGAGCAGGACTGCCTGCTCACTTACCAGTGGGTTCCTCAGGGCAGGAACCGTTCATTCTAACTGTGTGGTCTACAATGAATGCAATCTGGTCATTTGATGACTGAGTAAACCAACTCGTGTTGGAATGACTTGTTGGTACCAGAAGTTCTGCTATAACTCAGACACTCAGATCCTGAGTGGCCTTCTAAAGTCTCTATCAAATTCTCATCACACTCTTGCGCACCATCTCCCATACCATCTAACCGCCATCTTGGGGAGTTCAGCTATCCTTATTGTAAGAGGATTCTCTCAGCTGGGCTTGCTGACTGTTCACATCTCTTCATGGAAGGCTGTCACAGGATCTCACCTGGGTATCCATCCACGCCCTACCACATGCTATATGTAATTCTTCCTTAACTGCGTGTAGCCTCAGGGAGGAGCTGGGACAATCTGTCCGTCTATGCGGCTGTGGCAAAGCCCTCCTCCCGGATGGGTAAGGGCTTTCCAGGAGCAGTCTATGGGGAGAGGAGCACTTAACACACCAGTAACTTCTCACCTGTGCTCTGTAAAAGGAAGCCAGACAAACTCATCCCCAGAATGAACCTTGGCAGAATCCTATCTCAGTTTATTGCTGGACCTTAGGAGATGGGGCAGACGGAATTACATCTCCCCCAGCAAGGAATCTGAGCAAAAACTTGCTGAGTTTGTCAGTCAAGTGAATTTTCTCATTAACTACCTTAGCTCCAGAACTAGGTTCTTATCAGCTACAGGTACATGAGGACCATGAGGACCACGGTATACAGGAAACCTCCCTAGGGCCCCAGAGCTGCACAGCTCAAGGCCAGGCAAGGCTACACGAGCCTCTCAGTCAGGCTGGTGAAACAGTTCTCCAGTTAAAGCACTTGCGCCCATGTGTGACAACCAAGTTCAATCCCTAGGACCAGAAGGGTCCAGGAGAGGACTGACTTATCTCCTTTGCTATGTGCACCCCCCACACACATAGAAAATAAATGTAATAAAAAACAAGACCCTGCCTCAAAAAACAGTAACCAAATTAAAACAGCACTTCAAGATAAAATGTGTACACGTGTCTGCACGTGGTGGACAAGGGAATACTTCACGGCTCGTTAGGGCCCGGGCACTCACGTGGCAGTGCCCCCAGCAGCCTGGCCTACCTTGCAGGAGTTCCGAAGTTTCTGCCTTTCCTTTTTAATGGCCTTTTTCTGGATATCCTTTTCCTTCTTTGCCAGTAAAGCTTGCTGTCTAACTTCCTCCTCTTCCTTCTCTTTAGCCAACCGAGCAGCTTCTAATTCTGCTTGTCTTTGCTTTAAAAAGGTGAACAAAATCATTTAATAAAGAAACTGGGGCTGATGAAAGAAATAAGATGACATCAAGTTAGTGATGAATTAAAGTTAAGGACACCTGGCAAAGTCTACAAATTACAAAATTCTACTCATTAGAAAATATAAAACATTTAAAAAATAAACCAGGAGCCGGAGAGGCGGCTCAGCAGTGGCCTACCCGAGAACCCAGGTTTGGTCCGCAGTACCCAACTGTCTTAATTCTATCTTTACGGCACCCAGTGCCCGTTCTCCATCATCAGGCAGAAGGACACGGTGGTATATACTATACTAACACAGACACTCACACATACACAAGGAAAAATAAAAATAAATCTCAAGGCTAGGTGTAGTGGGGTACAACTTTAATCCCAGCACTCTTTGGCAGAGGCAGAGTTCAAGACCAGCCAAGGCTACACCAAACACAACAACTTGAATTGCTGAAAGAGACCTGCACAGTGAGACCCTGTCTCAGAAAGTCTGAAAGAGGTGGTGTACACCCTTCCCTATCTCAAAACAAACAAATAAAAACCGAACCAAACGAAATCAAGCCTTAAAGTGAGTCACTCAGAGTGGCACCCGATTCTGTTTCTAGATTATTCCGCCTCAGGTGGCCTGGAAGCCCTACCACCTTACCTTCTCTTTGGCTTCCTGCTCCTTCCGTCTGGCTTCTGCCTTTGCTTTCTTTTCTGCTTCTTTCTTGGCCCTTTCTTCTTCCTTAAACTTTTTTATCCTTGGGTCACAACTGTAAGCATTATCCACTAGTGTTCTTATTCTGTTCATCTCCTCCTTTTTCCGTTGGGCCCTTGTTGCTCTGTTCTGCTTCTCGATCCACCTCCTCTCATCACGACTGCAAGACACGAAGCACTAGGATCAAACGAATACTTCAGATGACTAGAAACACAGCGTTTTATAGTTCATATGGAGATGATGTCTTAGGAGATGAAGACAAGACACCTCATTCCTATTCATTTTGATTTTTTTCTCCTTGATACTTATGTCAAAAGAATTTCCAACACATAAATAGCTTCAGTAGCCAAGTTTTTGGAGCTGAGCTACTTGGATATTATTTTTCATTGACAATTTCCTACATGTATCCTAACCTATTACTGATTTGGCGCCACCTAGCTCGTGAGAAGGGAACTTTTAAAATTATGGATCGGGCTGGAGAGAAGGCTCAGGTTGACAACCCTTGCTGTTCTTCCGGAAGACCCGACTTTGGTGCCCAGCAAAATTTTTGAGCCTGTCCTGGAACTGGCTCTTGTAGACCAGGCTGGCCTTGAACTCACAGAGATCCTCCTGCCTCTGCCTCCCGAGTGCTGGAATTAAAGTTGAGTGCCACTACCACCCGGCTTGCAAGAATAAACATTTTTTTAAAAGTTGGAGACTGGCAAGATGACTATAGTGCTTGCCTTCAATATTTACATACGTAACTATTTAATATGTAAACTATGTCATTTTTAGCTATTATTTTAATGAATATTTATGTAAAGATGTTATGTTGCATATTACTTTAACCCTGTAAGGTGTGTTATATTTGTTTAACGATGTAAAGATGTGTTGCCCTTGTTTCACCCTGCTTCTAAGATACCTGATGGTCTAATAAGCAGCTGACTGGCCATTACAGGCAGGAGAGAGGACAGGTGGGGCTGGCAGGCAGAGAAAATAAACAGGAGAAACCTAGGCTTGGGAAAAGAACGCGAGAGAGAGAGGAGAGGGGCACACATGGGGCAAGAAGTCAGGCAGCAAGAGACACGAAGCGGTGAGAGTAATACATAAAGAACAAGAGAAGAGTGAAAAGCCCCAGTCAACGGGCAGATAAAGAGAACCAGGTAAAAAGAGCTAGCCAGAGATGGGCCTAAGCGAGGCCGAGCAGCCATTACTAAGAAGTCTCCATGTCATGACTTGGGAGCTGGTGGTGAACCGAAAGAAAAAGACTGGTATAAATTTGACCTCTGGGACCAGGGTCACAAAGAGCCAGGTCCAGAGAGTTGTCCTCTGACCTCCACCCCAGGCTATGACAAATCTGTGTCCCCACAACAAACACATAAAATAGAAAGCAGCCGGGATGCAGCGCATGTGAAACACCTGCCTACTAATATGGCATCCCAAAACTAATCTCTAGCAAAACATGTGTTTCCCTTTGAAAAAAAAGCTGAATGTATGACCCATGGCCCTAATTCATGAGACCGTGAGCTTGACCCTTCACCATACACAGACATACACTGACATACATACCACTCTGCTTTTTCTTTTTCTTCTTCATCTAAATAAGAAAATTCTCTCCAAGAATCAAAATTATACCTAATATAGACAGAAATCAAGATAGAATTGGAAAAAACAAATCCTTTTAAAATCATACTAGACACACACTACTTTTAAAACCAGTGGTAAACAGATCAGTTGTCCCTCCTTTTTGCTATTAAACTAAAAACTATGCCCACGCACTCAATGTCAACAGCTCCCTGCTCTCCTGTCTTTTTTCTCACTTCCCTAGAAGGTTGTCTGTGATTTCTCCTGCCTTCGTGTTAACCACTGTCAAGTCTTACGATGACTCCAGCTAAGGGTATTTTATTTCTGGTTTGTTATCTTAATGGAAAAGCTACTCTAACTGACCAAAGTGAATCTTGTTTTCTCAAGAGTCTTTATTTCTGTAAATAATAAACACGCCGGTTAGTGAAAGGACACAGTATGAGGCTGGAGTCACGGCTCAGTGGCTAAGAGCGCTCCCAAAGGACCCAGCTCAGTTCCTGGCATCCTGCAGTCACGGCTCAGTGGTTAAGAGCACTCCCAAAGGACCCAGCTCAGTTCCTAGCACCCTGGAGTGGTGGCTCAGTGGTTAAGAGCACTCCCAAAGGACCCAGCTCAGTTCCTAGCACCCTGGAGTGGTGGCTCAGTGGCTAAGAGCACTCCCAAAGGACCCAGCTCAGTTCCTAGCACCCTGGAGTCACGGCTCAGTGGTTAAGAGCACTCCCAAAGGACCCAGCTCAGTTCCTAGCACCCTGGAGTGGTGGCTCAGTGGCTAAGAGCACTCCCAAAGGACCCAACTCAGTTCCTAGCACCCTGGAGTCACGGCTCAGTGGTTAGGAACGCTCCCAAAGAACCCAGCTCAGTTCCTGGCACCCACCCAGCGGCTCACAAGGATGGCCCTCTTCTGGCCTCCATAGGCACCAGGTGCAGACACATGTAGCCAAAACACCCACACACATATTTTTGAAAAACATAAAACAAATAAAATGCACTAAATATTATGTTTACTGAAAATTAGTGAATTATAGGTAAAAAGCACTACCTACTTAAAGAACTCAACTTTTCCCTCACTGAGACAGGTCTCACTACATAGCCCTGGCTGGCCTCAAATTCATGGAGATTCACCTGCCTCTGCCTCCCAAGAGGTGGGATTAAAGGCGTGCGCCACCACTGCCCAGCTCAATTTACATTTTTTTACGGCAGCCAAGTACTTGACATCTAGATTTCAATACATTAATGGAAAACAGACAAAAAAAAAATCACAAAATATTTTCATGTAATGCTATGTATCTTTATTAACTTCATTAGTTCAGTAAAGGTTCAGCTACTCAAAGTGAATGGATGAACAATCAAGTACTTAAAGAATGGCCTTAAAAATGATACCATCCCACAAACAGTACGTTTATTAACTTACCAGAAAGAATAAAATGTATCTACGTCTTCAAATGAGGAGTTCATGTCACCAAGTTTGGGAACATTTTTTTTATTTGACCATCTGAAATATTAAAACAAAAATCTCACTCTTTCAAGATTTTGAGTAAGAGATCAACCTACATCCAGTTCTTTAAAAGCAACAGCTTTTACTAATTAATCCCACCCAACACTCTGCCCTTTAACCTCTACAACTAAGAGGTGCGACCCTCAGAAGTGGTAAGCAGTGCAGGAGACGCAGCCCAGCTATCTCAAGTTCCATGTACTACAGTGATGTAGGAGCTGCCAGGCTCGCTGACCCAAGCGGGGCAACTGGTCTCTCCCCACACTCACTGCTGCCCCTTAAAAACGCAGCACAGAGGGAAATGGTAAGCCAGTATGAGACAGCAGTGTAGACGGATTTCCAGCCCAGGAGATGAGGAGGCGACACTAGTCCATTGTACTAAACAACACATGGCGGAAGCCGAGGCTCCAGAACTGGCACCTCAGGCTCTGCCCATGCCCTCCGGGTGGCTCCGTGTGCAGTGAAGATGGCCAGAAAATGTGCCAGTTCAGACAGAACCAAGAACGCAGGACACTACTGACACCACATACTATTTTAAGACTCATATTAATGCAATAAAGTATGTATTAACCTTAAGGATCTAATAATTTACCCTTTGCCAGAGAAGCCCTGTGAAAATAAGATGCTCAATGAAAGGACCTGGGGCTGCAGACGCAGCTCGGTGTGGAGCGCGTATGCAGCAACCACGCCCAGGGTAAGGATTAACAGTTTTCCTCCAAGACTAACACCAACATCGGTGCAGTGTGGGAGCAGAGGAGGGTGTGCTGTTACCTAAACACCAGCGTCACATGCTACTTAGGAGGGCTCAGGGTAGCAGAGAAGAAAGGCAGAGAGTCTGCGGACACACTTGAGAAGACAGCGGGAACCTGGGGGAGTGTGAATGCTGGGTATGTGAGCACTGTGACCAGGGGTGGACACACTTCAGAAGACAGTTGAACCTGGGGAGCACTGTGACCAAGGGGCGGACACACTTGAGAAGACAGTTGAACCTGGGGAGCACTGTGACCAGGGGTGGACACACTCGAGAAGACAGCGGGAACCTGGAGGAGTGTGAATGCCGGGTATGTGAGCACTGTGACCAGGGGCGGACACACTCGAGAAGACAGTTGAACCTGGGGAGCACTGTGACCAAGGAGATCGGTGCTTTAACTCACCTGGAATTCCTTTCAAACACCGGAGAAAACACTTGGAAGAAATTGTCCTTTGCTTCACTCTTAGAAGGAACCGAGTTGTCGAAAGTAGGATCTACGCTGTTAAACGCACGTCTCTTCGCTGGATCAGACAGCATTTCGTAAGCTGAGAACAGAGTAACACGACAGCACCGTGAGGCCGACAGAAAATATCGCCTTAGGGATGTGGCTCTGTGGAGGGAGGGGCCTGGGTCTGACCACTAAAGACAACAAAACAAGGTGGAAGAAAGAAAATAAAATATTTTTCTGCTAAAAGTTATTGCCATATTTCAAATTTTTGAATTTTAGATGGGAGAAGGTTTTATTTAGGCCTGGTCCTAGCATTATGACATAAATGATGTAATTCCTCTAAGTAGACAACTGACAAGACACTATCCCCCCCTTGGGGACTCTAACCTAGAGCCTGGTACAAGCCGGGCGAACACCCGGGTCAGGGCATCACAGAACAACTGAGAACAAGGCTTTTGGCTGGGCAGGCTGGCTGGTCTAGAATCCTACCACTTGAGGGGCCTGAGGTAGGATACTGCCTTGCATTTAAGGCCAGCCAGGACACAATGAGCTCCAACCAAGCCTGAGTTAAAGTGAGTGAGCCCCTGCCTCCAAACAGTCTGTTGTAGGAGGCAAGTGGACGGAGGGACGGGAAGAGCACCTGAAAACAAAAGCACTACAAGCTATAAAATTACACATGAGGAAACATGGAGTTGGAAATGCTAACCATCCGTCCTGGTTTGCACAATGGGTCATGGCTATGTAAACAGCCATAAATAACTGTGATCTATTGCATAATCTAAAATTAGTAAAACCTCCAAATAACAGGTTAGTCTCACAACAACCTAAAATGGTGAAAGGGCTTAGGTCTGTACCACCACCGAGCACCCATGCCAGACCCCACGGTTCCGGCCTGCAGATCCCAGCGACCAGGAAGGGAGAGGTAGGACTAGAAACACCAGAAACTCAAGCCCTGCCCGACTACAGCGACTTCAAGGCCAGCTGGGCAATTTAGTAAAATCCAGTCTTCTAAAAAAAAAAAAAAAAGTGTGTGTGTGGGGGGGGGTCAGCACGGGGCTGTAGTTCAGTGGTAGCCTGGTTTGATGCCGAGCACTACACGAACATACCAAGATGTGATCATCCATGTATAACTCTGTATATGTACAAACATACTTAGAGGAGCACGAGTGTGATAATCACCTCAGAGCTGGGCTCAGCAATACATGCTTGCAATCCCAGCAATGAGAGGCCGAGGGAGGAAGATGGAAAATTTAAGGCCAGCCAGGGCTAGAGGAAGGCCTACCTTAAAACAAAGCAAAACCTGTCCCCGGGACCCTGCTAAGATGCTGACTGGACCAGGAGGCCCGGGGCAGGGCCTGAGCATCTGCATTCCTGGGCTGCTAGTGCTGGGATTGGAGTCAAGGCCCTCGGCTCTCCCTGTGTGGAAGCTCTGGGGAAAGAGCAGCAGTCACAGGCTGGACTGCAAGGCTGCGATGTCAGAAGGTGGTGGGCACAGACACACTCTGTCCCCGCAGCGGGGGACACTGACGATTCTAAGAGAGCCCTGTGGTGAACCATCCTTACCTTTAGTTATACAAGTGAAGTAGTCATTGTCTCCCTCTTTGATTGGCTCCCCAGCTGCTTTCCGTTTGTCTGGGTGATGTTTTAGGACCATCGCTTTATCTGCAGAACCAATCAGATATCACTGATTTTAGGGGTAATTCTTTAGTAATTTGACATTTTTTTCCTCTCTAATTTTAACCTTCAATTTTTTTGACATTTTCAAATTCACTGTACATCATAATCTCAACTAAAATAACCGTCTATGACCTTTTTGTCTTTTCGAGACAGTTTCTCTGTGTAGTCCTGGCTGTCCTGGAACTAGCTCTTGTAGACTAGGCTGGCCTCGAACTCACAGAGATCCACTGGCCTTTGCCTCCTCAGTACTGGAATTAAAGGCGTGCGCCACCACCTCCCAGCTCAGCTTATAATCTTTATCCTTTACTATTTTACTCCTCTAAATCTCATTGTAAGGATATCATCTTGTTTATTTCTTTCCTCCACTTTATTTAGTGATACCCTCTCAAAGAAAGAAATGAAATATCTCTCTTCTAGTATTTTTTAAAACAATATCCTATGTTCAGGCAATGAACCTGCTTAGTTCTAGTTCTCTACCTTTTAAGCTTTATAGCAATGATTCGACTTTAAAAAAGGAATCTAGTCATTTTCTGGGAACCCAGAGACGGACTTGCCTGAAGAATCAATCTGGCCAGTATTAAAGTTTGCTTCAAATTTGGCAAGGGGGGAAAAAAGGAATCCATTAATACATCTTTCACATTTCCAGTGTGACTGTTTCTTTAGGGTGTTGGAATCTCATCTATGTCATTCCACCGAGATAAAGTCTAAGGGTTAGGTGTGCAGCCAGAGCAAACAGCCGAAGAGACCGAGGCCGCCTTTCCTGGGCAGCAGCTGTAGACCTACGCCCCACAGGCCGCTCTTCTGTGCTTTGGAACCTTATACAGACACAGGTATGCAGGTCTCCAAGTCCGGCTTCTTTCCTCATTGTTGTGGTTTGAGATTCATCCATATCTCAGGAAATATGGATGTCCTGGTAGTTTGTTCTTATTTTGTGTTGCTGAATAGCATTTGGCTGTATTAAAATACACTGGTTTGTGTATTATTTTCCTGTTAGTGAACGTTTAAGTTGTTTCCCATTTGTGAACAATCTGATAACATTACAAACATTTCTCTAGAAACCAACTCATGGGCACACCCAACCTGGCTGTTCCTATGTATTCTGAGTGTACAGGGTTCAGCATTGGGAATTATTTGCTTTCTGATGACCATTCAGCTTGGATATAGTAGCCATTTCCCAAACTATGTTGGCAAAGAGGTGTTTTACTGTACCTAGTTCAAGTAGAAAGTAGTAAAGACTATTATGTGGGTCACAGAAACTCTAAAAACCTATGAACTAAGCTATCTTGGAGGCCAAGAGTCAGAAACACGGGATAATTCTGCAGGTCATGAAGCTGAACACTGTTCCTGACAAGGCCTGGTCTCACTGCAGAGCAGAGCTGTGACCGCTGCCGTTCACACAGCAAACGCCTCTCTTCTCCTCTCCTCTGTCCTGGCCAGCATGAGAGTCTATGTAGCTTACGTCAGGCTGTTCTCCGACACACGTGTGTATTAGTAATCTATGTCACAGGCTGCACCAGCCAGTCTGCAGACATAAACACTGTCAGGTGTGTGATGACGCACACCTGTAATCCCAGCACTGGGCAGGAGGAGCACAGAGTTGAGGCTAGTGTGAGCATGAAATATTGTATTACAGGGTTGAAGAGATGGCTTAGCAGTTAAAAGTACGACTACTCTTGCAAATGACTTGAGTTTGACTTTTAACAACCACAATGGGTAGCTTACAGCTTCCTGTAACTCCATCTCCAGGAGACCTGGTCATCTCTTCTATCCTCTGAGGATGCCTGCCTCACGTGTACATACCCGCATACAGATACGCATCTAAGTTTTAAAATTAAAATCTTTTTAGAAAGAGATGGCCCGAGTGGGCAGGCCTGCTTTTCATCCCGCCCGACTCACGCACAGCTAGCTTAGCTCCGGAAAAAAACACACGAATTAATCTGCAGCAGGGAGCGGCAGGCTGCATTCCTGCCCAGCTCCCTAATACAGAAAGAAAACTAAGATAGGCATTTTTTTTTTTTAACTAGACCCAAGAATGGTGACTTTAGCCGCAACTTCTGAAATCCCAGCACTCGGAAGGCAGATGCAGGATATAAGGTATTGAGGTAGCAACACCCTGTCCCTCTCTCACCTAAAAAAACCTCAAAGCAGAACAGGACTAGACATGAAACTCAGTGGCAGAGAGCTGGCCTGTGACTTAAGACCTCAGGTTTGATCCCCAACCACCACCAAAACTCCAAACAAATAAGAAAACAAAATGGTCCCCGATGCATAATTTTTGTGTTACAGTGATTCTGAGCCCTTCCTTCAGGAACCTCACCTGAGAACACTCAGGGTCCCCACCACCTTCCTTTTCTAAGGCAGTGTCTCATGTACATGGCTGCTCTGCTTCTGAGTTTGGGGTCACATTTCCTGTATTAAACATTCGACTGTTTCAAAACCGGTACTTACGAGCTGCTTTGATCTGCCTCTGTGTGGCTTTGTGTCTGAGGTGGCCCAGTCCAAGAACTGCATAATGATCTTGATTCTGATGAACACACAAAACGGGGTTAAAGCTGAGCGGAGGACATTTAACCCTTTGTGTTCTGTTACCATAGAAACTATTTTCCAAAGTGAGATGTCTGGGCTGGAACCACACGGCACCTGCTTAGCAGAACTTCCCGAGCAGAGGCCGGTGAGGCTCTGTATAAAACAGGCTCTGCACCCGTGTACACAGGGAGAGGTGGACGACTGTACAGCCTTCCTGATGTTTTATACAGAAGACTAGCGAACTGGACGCTAGAGATTACTGGAGATTGAAAAAACAAAACAAAACAAAACAAAAACCCAGGTAATGGTAAAACAAGCCTTAATCCCAGCACTTGGGAGGCAGAGGCAGGCAGATCTCTGTTGAGCTTGAGGCCAGCCTGGCCTACAGAGTGAGTTCCAGGAAACCCCATCTTGAAACAGTAACAACAACAAACCAAACAAGAACAAGCAAGCAGACCGGTAACACCTAGCATCCTCTAAATATACTTCTAAAGAATCCCCTTTCTCTACTAAAACCTGTATTTTCTACCCTTCCCTCCTTAAATCTAGTTCAGCTAGAATATACAGGACAGAATGACAACAGACCTGGCAGCTGAGCCAGTGAACAGTGACTGCACAGAACCGGGAAACAGGAGGAGTATGCTGGGTGGAAATTCTGAGACTTGAGGGATGTGTTCTTCAGTTAATATCCTGGTGAATTTACAAGTCAAGAAGCAACAGTAGTAAGGCCACACTAATCCAAACTGTCCACTTTGTCTTGGAGAATGAGCTGGCTCTCACAAGAAGAGAAGGTGAGGGCACAGAACCTGGACTCAAAGAGTCAAACAGCCCACTGGGGATGGCGCTACCCCAGCCTATGGTCCTAGAGGATAGAAAAAGGCTGAGCTGGGCAGTTGGGCGCACACCTTTAACCCCAGCACTTGGGAGGCAGATCTCAGTGAGTTCGAGGTCAGCCTGGTCTACAAAGCAAGTTCCAGGACTGTTCCACAGAAAAAAAACTTGTCTCGAAAAAACAAACAAAAAGCAGGCTGAGCAAGACAACTTTCCTAAAATTTGGGCACAAAAGTGCCTACAAAGTACTTCAGCCTGCACCCCAACACAGGTTCCTGTTTAGTGTACTCTACCAAACTCCCTCCTGCGTCAGTGTGTCCCCTCTTCCTCAAAACCTAACTATACGTGTTTCAATCGTTACCAACAGGCCTAGCTTGTGAGCGAGCCTTGTAGCAGAAAGTTATTTACTCCCTCTAGGCTTGCCCGCACTTCAGACGTTTTCCATGCTGCCAACAGCACTGTCCTCTACACTTCTATCAGAAATGTGTGCTTGTGTGTGTGCTGCACGCGCGCGGAGGCCAAAGGACAACCTCAGGCTATTTCTCCCGTAAGGTCCACCTTTCTTTCCCTCCCAGACAGTTTCTATCGGCCTGGAGCTCACAAGTCTCTAGGCTGGCCGGCCGTAAACACCACCCCAGTCCTGGGATTACACAATGCACGCTGATCAAACCCTCACGCCCCATTCCTTCTCATCCCCTTTCCTCTCCTACCCAATCCCTAAGCTTCTTTTAAGAGTGGGTTCTGGGGACTGAACCAAGGTTGGCTTGCAAGCGCTTCACTGACTATGGTCAGTGCTATTCCAACTCTGGGAATACAGTGCTTACGTAAGCCTATCGTGTTGAACTGCCTTAGAAACCACAGCGCAGTAACGGGAAAACGGGGAACGTGGTCCATGTCTAGATGCTTCACTCTCGAAAGCTCTGCACAGCCAATACCTTCCAATCTTTGGGGTCCAGTGTCTTCAGCATGGGGAACTCCTCCAAGTGCAACTCCTCATCTTCTGACTCCTCTGACAGCTCCTTCTTATCCTCCAGTTCCTGAAAGGAGGTAGAGGCATTTCTGTTTCTCCTCTTGACAAAAGCTTCAAACCACCTTCCCACGGGCTCAACTTGACAGAGTGCAGAGGCTGTGAGGGAAAAGCAGACGTCAACCATTGCAAGGAACGCCTCTATTTCAAGGTAGCGACTTCCTAGGACGAGCAAAAAAAATGACGCCAGGATGTAATTTTCAAGCCATCAACTATAAAAATAATCGCAGAATCCAGTTGCATTATGGGTAGCAAGTTATACTTGGTAACATTAATTATTCCAGCAACCTCTTCCAGTTAACATTCCATTAAGGGTAATGACCTGAGTTCGATGCCCAGGTCTCATCAAGGTGGACGAGGACAGGCTCTGTAAGTGTTCCTTTGACTTCTGCATGCATGCTACGGCACTCACAAAAACCCCCATTTTTTTTTAAAGCAAAAGAAAAATTCAGCCACTAATCAATATTTTCCTGAGGATGTGGGAAAGGAAGGTGAGGAACTAATAATAGTAATAAAACAACAAATGATAAAATGCCACCAGGAACTAGCCTCAAAAGAAAACAAAAACAAAAACAGATACTCAAGTGATCTTACTTACTAATGGTTTAATTATTAAAATGGCTAATGATTCTAAGAGTTCTCTAGGACCATCTGCTCAAATAGACAATTTTCCAAGCCAATGCTGGGGACTTACTGCATCTATGGCTGAGTGATGCTGGCTAGATGTGAACCTGAAATCCCTGGGTTTTAGACTAGGACCACGAGTTTCTTGAAATGTAAGATTGAAATAATACTTCTCTCATTCAGTTCCTAAAATATTTTAATGCAGTTTGGAAACTTCAAACTGTTGTAGAGAAGGCATTACGGAACAAATCACTGCGTATCTGTACGGCAGAAACAAAAGTATATGGTAATCTGGGTCAGGAAAAAGGTGAGATCATAATTTTAATTTCATAAGAAATCAAAGTGCTTTTTTGGGGCAACATTTTCTAAGAATGCTTCTCGCATTTTAATTGGCTTATGATATTACGATTTCCTCCACCTAATAAAGAGGTTCCAAACACTAAAATGAACCAGCTGCGTGACAGGGGCGTGGCTTTGAGCCTTTGGAGCCCCCTCCCCCCCTAGTATAGGATTACACCAGGACACAGACGCAACACGTGCCGTGGGAAACATTTAAAACTCTCCCGTTCAACAAGTGCCCAGGGTAAAGTGGCTACGGAAATGAGCGTAGAAATCACTAAAATCGGAGCGGCAACGCTTGCAATACCTCCCAGCGTGCCGGGTATAAACCAAAACACCCACTGCAGGAGGTCAACCGCTCTTTCAATCTCTCCTCCGAACACTCCAAGCTTTCCAGGAGCTCCCGCAAGGGGCTTCCATTGGGATAAAGAAGCTGTCTTGAGTCCGAACACATAAAACGCAGAGCCGGGGGCAAGGGCAGAGGTGAAAGCGTCCACTCGGCTTTGTACACCCCGGCACGTGGATGCGTGCAGCGGGGTCTCTCCGCCGCGGGCCGCGGGGTGCTTTAGGGGACCTTTCAGCGAGTCGGGGGGCTCGGTCCTCAATCGCTCAAGCCCGCTCATGAGTCAGCGGCCCCGAGAGGAAGGAGGAACCACAGGTGCAGAGAGAGGACGCCCCCACCCTCCCGTTAATAAACCGGGGACTCCTCAAATCACAGCACGGACACAAGGGCTCGTCCCGGAGCAGGTGGCCGGACTCCGGCGCACCCACACCGGGGCTGCCCTGCCGGGCACGGGGCTGCCGAGGACGGGGCGCCCGGGGCCGGGTGGGCACCTACCGGAGGACAGAGAGCGGGTGATGGCGGTGCCCTGGCTGTCCGCGGCGCTCGGCAGCAGCAGCATGGTGGCCCTCGCCGTCCGCTCGGCCTCCCGGTCCGAGCCTCGCCTCGCCTCGCGCCCAGGCTGCATGCCCGGGCACCGGCGCGTGGGGACGACCCGCAAGCACTTCCGGGATGGCGCTTTCGCGGGGCGGACGCCCGGCCCACCCACGCCTGCGCGCGTCGGCGCGCGGGCCGCCCACTTCCTCCACGGACGCGATCCCGGCTGGAGACGCGGAGCGGGAAGGAACGGTTCCTAGGCTGTTCAGTTCCCGCCTCGGGGAGGGTTGTTTTCCTCGCGCCAGGGCAAGACTTGGGGGATAATTTTGAAAAAGAACTTCAGGCACGATGTCAGCCAGGCCGCTCTGACTCGTGACGCTCCTGTCTCACTCTCTCAAGTGCTCAGGTTTGTCAGAAACCACCCCGGCTTTTTAGGTACCTCTTACAAGTGGAATTACATAACGTTTATATCTTATTATTAAGCATTGTCTCTATGTGAGTCGTTTATTTATTAGTAAATGGCCACAGAATTTATTTTTAAGGCTGAATAATGTTATATTCACACACCACATTTTTGTTTATCCATTTATCTGTACATGGATACCTGGACTGTTGTTCTTTTGGCCTATTGTTAATGTAGCTATGAACATGGCTGTACAAGTATCTCTTTGAAATTCCACTTCCAACTATTTGGCGTTATATATCCAGATGTGGAATTGCTAGCTTATATAAATTATATTGTAGTTGTTTTCAATTTTCAACAACCATTGCACCGTGTTACCCACCAATAGCACACGGTAGTTCTGTTCTTTTTCCCTACATCCTCTCAAACTGTATTTCCTTAAAAAAAAAAAAAAGTCATCAAAGAAGAAAAAAAGAAAGAAAGGAAGGAAGGAAGAAAGCCATCCACGGTGGCGCACACTTTTCGTCCCAGCACTCGGGAAAGCAGATCTCTTTAAATTTGAGGCCTAAAGAGAATAAAGTGCAGGGTTGAGCATTCTCTCTCATGTGTTAATTAGTATTTGTGTCTCTCCTTTAGAGAAGCGATTGTCCAAATTCTGTACCCATCTTTCTTTCCCCCGTCTTTTACACATTCTTTTCCTCCCCCATCATAAAAAAGCAGATCGTTTTCTTGTTGAGTTGTAGCTCTTTGTATATCCAGGATACACATCTCACAGAAATGTGTTGCCTTCACTCTGTAGATCAATCACCAATTAGCAGCATCTAAAATGCCAAGCATTTTGCAAACACTGTTATTTAGTGCCTTCCCAATCTTGTGAGGTAAAGGGGAAATTAAAACTTAGAGGTTTAACAAGCCACCCCTGACTGCGTGTATTACTTATTAATGACTGAATCAAATTTAAACTCATGAGCTGAACCGGGGTTGGTCCTGAAAGTTCGCGTTCCGGTACCAATAAGACCAATCTCGGGGAGGGACGGGGGACGTCTTAGCCTGCGCACACATAGGCGCTCCAGACCCGAGCGCAGTGTAAATAAGCGCTGGAGCGCCGTTCTACTTCCGGTGGGGAAGAGAGAGGAAAAGCACCGCCGGAAGCGCGAAGGTGCTGCGTAATCCCCCAGACGCTGAGGCTCTTGCGGCCCCCAAGATGCCTGACTACCTAGGTGCGGACCAGCGGAAAACCAAGGAGGATGAGAAGGACGACAAGCCCATCCGAGGTGAGCGCCCATGGGCTGGAGCTCCCAGCCGAGAGGGATCGACGCTCGCCCCGCAGAGGCGCGGGATTCCCGCCCCCATCGGACCCGAGTGGTGACAGGCCCGGGCCGCCGCTACCGCCCGCCTCCCGTTCTTCCTTGCTCACTCCAGGCTCTGAATTCTTCTTTTGATCACCGATTTTTTCTTTAAACGGTGTTTTAATTTTTTTAATCCAATAGTTTGCCAGGCGTTGACGCTCCATACCCAGCGTGGCCTTGCAGGCCTGCAAAAGGTGCTCAGCCTGGTGGGGTTCGAGTTCTTCCTCCCAGCCCCTCCTCCCCTCCCCTAGTGTGGCGGTTTGGGTGCTGCCACTGCGTGGTGGTAGTCCTGAAAGGCGACGGTTCAGAACTCGAGTCCGAAGAGGTCAAGTCTCACATCCTTGTCCCCAGATTCCAGCTAGTGCCGGTTCCAGTCATATTATGTTTTTTTTTCCTAGACATTTTAATACATATAGAAGCAAGACTCTGTGTGTGTGTGTGTGTATGCATACAGGTGTGTGTGGGTATCTATCATAATGTATCCTGCTATGTATCAGCATCTTGCATTTAGCGATTTCATGATAATAGCAAGTGTTTGTGTCTGAGCAAAATGTTCCATATAATGGCTGCACAGATCGATGGAGAATTCGGATGTTCCCATCTACCAATGATCGTGTCCTAAAACTTGGCACATGGAAGTTACAAACTAAGTTCTAGAAGCAGGGTTGCCAAAATTACTCCCCACAGAGACTAGACTTGTTGACATTTTTTTAATTCAGTGCATGAGATGTGGTCACCGTTTTTAGATATAGTTTCTTCTATTTTTTTCTAGTCTAATCTTTTTTTTTTTTTTTTTTTTTTTTGGTTTTTCGAGACAGGGTTTCTCTGTGGCTTTGGAGCCTGTCCTGGAACTAGCTCTCTAGACCAGGCTGGTCTCGAACTCACAGAGATCCGCCCACCTCTGCCTCCTGAGTGCTGGGATTAAAGGCGTGCGCCACCATCGCCCAGCTCTAGTCTAATCTTGATACTTTGTTTTTACTTCTTTACCCTAAAGACAACTATTTTTCAATGTTGTGTCTCAGTCTTCCCTTTCGTAACAACCTCGGCCTCCCCTTTACCATTTAAGCCTCTTCCCCAGAGAAAGAGCCTTTAGTCCCAACACTCAGGAGGCAGAGGCAAGTAGATCTCTGAGTTCAAGGCCAGCCTGGTCTACAGAGCAAGTTCCAGGACAACCGGGACTATATAGGGAAACTCTGTCTCAAAAAACCAAAACCAAACAAAAAAGTTGAGACAGTATTTTTCGTTTTCAATCTTTAACCAGTTTTCTGTTTCATTGTCTCTTTTTTCATCCCTCCCTCTTTCTTCCCCCTTCCTTTCTTTTTTCATTCCCTTCTCCTTTCTTCCCTCCCCCACTTTCTTTTTCTTTTTTTTCTCCTTTTGTTGCCTAGCTGGCTGAAAGGATAAGCTTGGTAATAGAAGGAGCTAGATTAACTCTTGGCATTAGTTTTTACTGATTGGCTCCAGTGTAGTTTGGAAATAATGGTATTTGTGGGATGGAATAGCATATCCGTAGTACACAGTACATTTATATTTAATCTCTGTCTCTCATACAGTGACTCATTGGTCTGCTGTCTTGACTGTCCACTGCCTTACTAGGTGACCCTGGGCCTTACTGACCTTTTCTAGCTGATTGTCATTGTCCCTTTTGCTGTTTCTTTTTCCTTCACTGTGTCCTGCAATAGTTTCTCTGAAATTTCCTTTCTGGTGATTTCATCTGTTTGCATCTTGAGCTGTCTCTTCTCAGATGTAATTCTCAGCTAACCTTTCTTTTTCTTCTCCAGTTTATGAAGGTTTGCTGTGGGTGGTGGCCAGCAGGGTAGTATCAGTCCTTCTTGGCAGCCGCTTTTCTTTTTGGTTGCTCAGCGCCTTGCTGCTTCCTCTTGGTCCATCTCCTCCTTCTTGATGAACTTGAGCTCCATTTGTTCTTGGAGACCTTGAGAAGCAGCATTGTAAAGGCACACACGTCCTGGACCATATTTTCAGAGAACTTGGTATGTTTAGTGAGGCAGTAGACACCTGTGGCCTTTGTTGAGATGGCAGCCAAGACTGGAAAGACAATTGATTGTTTTGACTTCATGTTGGTGCTGAAACTCTGTCTGATTTCTCTGCCTTCTGGGTTGCCACATTGGGATGTGCTGGTGTGTTAAGGATTCTTAGGGCTACCATTAGATTCTAAAGTTTATGGGACGTATTGTGGGACTTAGATGTTACAGTCATGACTGTGACTCTATTGTGGTAAAAGATACAAAGCAAAATCTGCAAAGACAAAAGGGACAGAGGACGTGATGTGACATCCAGGGGAACAGGAAGAAGAATTGCAGATTCTTTTGGTTGTCTCGACAACAAGATATGACAGCATGATTAAAACAATTGCCAGTCAGGGAAGACTGTTGGGATTTGGTGCCAGTGCCTAGTTTGTTCTTCCTGGGGGTTGGATAGATGGCAGGCTTTGCCTAGCACTTAACACGATTCCAGGCTCTCAGAAGGAAGTTGGTGTTCTGCATGGACTGTTATCTGTGCAAATACTCTGCACAGCGAACCACTGTATGTCAGAAGTGACGTTACCGGCTTGAGGCTGGAATTCAGGTCTGTCAGGCTGGTAGCTGAGCTCCTTAGGCTGTTCTATGCTGTCTCCTACAGCCGTGTCACCTGTGTGAGAGGCTCGGGGCAGGAGGGCTGCCTGTTCGTGCTCTTGAATGCCCACAGAGGCACGCGACTGTTGACTTGAGAATCATAATTAGATGTTAGTTACAATGCACACTGATCCACTAAAGAAGTGTAGACTATGTATCATTTATAGAGAGACTAATAATCAATTATGCCTGATAACCACTGATAACATTTGCTAATGACTAGTTAAGAGTCCTCTGGGTAACAGTCCTGTTTGTCCTGGAACTCGCTTTGTAGACCAGGTTAGTCTTAGACTTACTGAGATCCGCCTGCTTCTGCCTCCCAAGTGCTGGGATTAAAAGTGTCCACTACCACTGGCTGCCTTGTTGTATTTCTTTGTATGAATATAGCATGGTTATTTAACTAAGCGCCATAATGGGTGTGTTTTATATGTGCAGTACATAAAGTGTATAAAATAGTGATCGAGTGTGTAATACAGTGTAATTGATTCCTCATCCCCATTCTTACTGTTTTTGGAACTCAGACAGAACACTTGGATTTGAACAGGGAAGTTGACCAGCTGCCCTCTCCTGTTGAACCTCACGTCATGTATTATTTCTGTTTTGTTCTAGCTCTGGACGAGGGGGATATTGCCTTACTGAAAACTTACGTAAGTCTTCTTACATGACTACAAAAAGTAGATGTTTTGTGTTTAAACAAGAATTGTTTTTATTTTGTTTTTCTAAACTGATTAGAAGGGCATGTCAGAGAGTTCACACTAAGAGGAGGTTACTGCCCCAGTTCTGTCTAGGTGACCACAATGGGTTGGGTCTGCAGCATCTTAACTGCTCCTGATCTGTACACAGCCTCTGAGAGCGGGTGGTGGTGTGTTGAAGATGTTTGGAGTGGATTGTGCAAATGTAGTGTATTTAAAATATATGTGGCAAAATTAGATTTGAGTGGAAAATTTAAGTGCATAGACATATGCTACTTCAGCTGGGTATGGTGGCTCACACCTTTTGCCCAGCACTCAGCATTATCACAAGTGTGAGGCTAGCTTGGTTTTAGGTCACGTACGGGTCAGAAAGTGCAGAACTGCCGTAGGAAAATGTCTAGAAAGGTCCCCTCCTTTCACTGCCCAGCCCTAACACAGCAAGGCTAGTAGACTGTTGGCATAGAGAGTTGTGTCTGGGTTTCCTAAGTGTTGATGTTCAGATGCTCTAACTAAACTGGTCTTTGCCACCCAGGGCCAGAGCACGTACTCCAGGCAGATCAAGCAGGTGGAGGATGACATTCAACAGCTTCTCAAAAAAATCAATGAGCTCACTGGTACGTATCCATCCTACCTCCTTTCTTTAAATGAATCATTGCTTGTGCTGTAAGATTTTAAATACAAATTTGAAGTAAAATCATAAGTTACAGAAATGTTAAATGACCTCCTTTAACACTCTCTTCTACTGTGTACTTTTACAGCTGTGTTTAATCCCATGCAGTTAGGTAGCATCCTTTACACAAGTAATATTTCTGCTGGTCAAAGCCTAGTTCAGTAAACTCTAATATATCAAAATCTTAAATTGAGTAAAAACATGATGTTATTCAGTATGGCTATTGCCTGGTTGTTGGCACTTGAAAATTTAAATAGTGAAGTAATACCAAAACAATAAAAAAAAAAGTCAAGTATACATTTTTGGGTTTGATTGCTTTAGGACAGTGGTTTGGGTAGAGTCTATAGGGTAATGATTCTGTCTGGGTAGAGGCTATAGGGTAATGATTCAGTCTGAAGGCATTCCGCAGTGCTTGGAGGCAACTTGATCCCCGTGATGTGCAGAAAGCAGGTATTGGTGGTATATGTCTAGAAGCCAGGATGCTGCTAAGCATCTTCTAGAATATAAGGACAGAACCTGGAAAAGGAGGTAGTCAACCTGGAATGCCAGTAGTGCCAGGGTAGAGAAAGTTAGTTTGGGGTGACGTACTATATCTTTCTCTTTGCAGGTATTAAAGAGTCCGACACTGGCCTGGCTCCACCAGCCCTCTGGGATCTGGCGGCAGATAAACAGACACTTCAGAGTGAGCAGCCGCTGCAGGTAGCCAGGTATGTCAGCGCTCAGTGATGCTTATGGCCAAGCTCATTTAGAGTTTGGGGCTAATGTAGTGGTTTAAATCCATTTGTTTGTTATTTCATAAATAAAACTTTCTGCAGATATGTGGGTTAACATTGTGTGCCTTCAGTAATTACTAAGAATCCCCAGAAAGTACCGCGCACAGTGTGAAAACCCCAGTTCTCGTGCTGCAGTGATTCCTCTTACCCATTTACGTACAACCTCCTGTATGTCTGCATGCATAGAAATAAATGTGGAGTCCTTAAAATCTTTATTACATTTATGTATTGTGTGTGAGCACTCCCATGTGCACAGCATGGGTGAGGGGTCAGAAGACAACTTTTGTGAGTCCTTTCCTTTGCCATGTGGAGTCCAGGGAGCAAACTCAGATTTGATGGCAAGCCCATTTATGTGCTTAGCCATCTTACCACCTCCTTGAGGTTTCTATTAAGACATAACTGTAGTAGGAAGGAGGTTGCTTGTTCGTTCCCGGCTGCCCAGACCCGAAGTAATCACACAGAAACTATGTTATTTGCAATACTGTTTGGCCAGTATTAAGCATATTAGGTAGCTCTTATGTCAAGAATCAATCCATTTTCCATTATTTTATATTTTACCACAAGGTTCATGGCCTACCTGCAAGGTTCCAGCTAGCACCTTGCATCTTTCCCTTCTGGCAACTATGTGGTGTCTCTCTGACTCCGCCTTCTTTCTCCCAGCATTCAGTTTAGTTTTCCCCACCTAGCTCTATTCTGCCCTGCTGTAGTCCCAAAGCAGTTTCTTTGTTCATTAACCAATAAAAGCAACACATATACAGAAGGACCTCCCACATTGCATAACTACCTTCTTTGGAAATTTTGTTTGCTTTTACATAGGTATACCTCTTTACTTCCCTTTAATTTTTAAAGAAAATTTGTTCATTTTAAGTTGTAAGTTGTTGAAGGGCCTTATTCAGCCCTTCCGGAAGTTAACGTTTCTGTAGATATACTTCTTTCTTTTTTTAAAGATAGGATCTCACTCTGTAGTCTAGGTTGGTCTCAGACTTGCAGTGATCCTCCTGCCTCTGCCTCCCAAGTGTGGGATTACAGTGTGGGAAAACTTCAGCCTACTTTTTTTTTTTTAAATTTTTATTTATTTATTATGTATACAATATTCTGTCTATGTGTGCCTGCAGGCCAGAAGAGGGCACCAGACCTCATTACAGATGGTTGTGAGCCACCATGTGGTTGCTGGGAATTGAACTCAGGACCTTTGGAAGACCAGGCAATGCTCTTAACCTCTGAGCCATCTCTCCAGCCCTTCAGCCTACTGTTTTTTTGTTTGTTTGTTTGTTTGTTTGTTTGTTTTTTTTTTTTTTTTTTTTTGGTTTTTCGAGACAGGGTTTCTCTGTGGTTTTGGAGCCTGTCCTGGAACTAGCTCTTGTAGACCAGGCTGGTCTCGAACTCACAGAGATCCACCTGCCTCTGCCTCCCGAGTGCTGGGATTAAAGGCGTGTGCCACCACCGCCCGGCTTCAGTCTACTTTTTTTTTTTTAATATTTTATTTATTTATTATGTTTACAATATTCTGTCTGTGTGTATGTCTGCAGGCCAGAAGAGGGCACCAGATCTCATTACAGATGGTTGTGAGCCACCATGTGGTTGCTGGGAATTGAACTCAGGACCTTTGGAAGAGCAGGCAATGCTCTTAACCTCTGAGCCATCTCTCCAGCCCCCTTCAGCCTACTTTTTAAATCGTGACGTAGCCAGACGTGGTGGTAGCACATGGTGACCCACACCTATAGTCCTGGCACCAGGAGGCCACGTCAGGGTGGACTGCACGTTTGCTGTCCCCCTCCGCTGCATGTTAGACCAAATACCAACATCTACCCCTGTCTGGAGCAGCATGTTGTCAGCTTCTCCCTTAGAAGACCTGTGCTGGCAACAGAAAACGGCCCTGTTACATACGCTGCACACACAAATGCTCCCACCCACAGCCCTATGCACACTCGGGGGCTCTTCTGTATTCTCTGTGTTTGTTGCTGCGGCTTATGCGATAGCTACTTAGTATGAATTATATATTCTGTTTCTGTCTTATTAGATACTTTGACACACATGGTATTATATATTAACTTTTACCAGAGCTCTCAGAGCGTGAATCCTTTCAAATTAAAAATAACAAAAATGGATTTAAAATGTGAGCCCAAGAAAAAATGAAAACATAAATTACTGAATTTGATATAAGACACATGGCCATATTCTTAATAAAGAAGATAGTCACCCAAGATGAAAAGTGTTCCTGATAATAAAGGGACGTGAAAAGCAAAGTCAAGCTTGGAACCCACTAAGGAAACTTTTGGGTTTAGTCTTCCTGGGGAAGGGTATCATCTGAAGTTCTATGGCTCAGCTAAGGTTGAGTGTCCCGTTAGGGCTGAGCCCAGAAGGATCTTGAGCAGTGGTGCAGTTTCTGCAGCTGTGGTCTACACTTGCTGTGCGCTACACCGCGTGCCCTGGGCTCACTGTTAGTGGTTTGGATTTCTTCCTCTCATGAAGCCTTTTGCTGTGTTAGGTGTACGAAGATAATCAATGCTGATTCAGAGGACCCCAAATACATTATCAATGTGAAGCAGTTTGCCAAGTTTGTGGTGGATCTCAGTGATCAGGTGGCGCCTACTGACATTGAAGAAGGAATGAGAGTTGGGTAAGTTCTCACTGTGGCTTTGTTGTGAGTGAGTGCAGAATGCTGTGGAGTGTGAAGGGGGATTGATTAGCACACCTCATGATCCTCTCTTCTCTGCGAGCTCCCTGACTTCACACCAGCGTAGCCTTCCTGTTTCCACGTTGCTTCTTATGCATGACTTTATGTGTTCTAATTGAAAACCTGTAGCTAAGGTAGAGGCAGTAGTGCATGCTTCAGAACAGTAAATGAGGATCAACTAGAACACATAATAACTTAGTCTTCATAACTGTTTTCTCTTCTTAACTTCTGGGATTATATCTCTTTTGCTTACCTGTCATGTGGTTTTCAAGATAAGTACTAGCCAGAACAAGTCCTCTGAAAACTTAAAGAGCATCTGTTTTGTTTTTGTTTTTATTTTTATTTCCTTAGTGTGGACAGAAATAAATACCAAATTCACATTCCACTACCTCCTAAGATTGACCCAACAGTTACCATGATGCAGGTAAGAAACTTGGGGAAAGTGACTCACATTCTTTAATATAATTGCGAGCCAGGCATAGTGACTCATATTCGTAACCCGTCATTTGGGACGCTTAGACAGAAGGATTGCCGTGAATTAAAGCCTTTGAAGCTAGCCGGGGCTATAAGGCAGAAGCTTATCTCATAAAATAAACAAAACCCCAAACAAAACAACAGCAACTGCATCTGTTCCAAAATAGTTTGCAGCTTTTAAGCAACTAATGCGCCAAAAAGTTACCAGAGATTAAAAAATATTTGGAAATCTTTACAGTATTTGTCATTTGCTATGTCTCAACAGACAGTTCTGGGGGGGCTGGAGAGATGGCTCAGTGGTTAAGAGCATTGCGTGCTCTTCCAAAGGACCCGAGTTCAATTCCCAGCAACTACATAGTGGCTCACAACCATCTGTAATGAGATCTGGTGCCCTCTTCTAACCTGCAGGCATATATGCAAACAGAATATTGTATCCATAATAAATAAATAAATATTAAAAAAAAAAAACAGACAGTTCTGGGACACTGGGATCAGTCACTGTCCTAGCCTAGAACAGTTCTAACTGCCTTTCTGTGCGCATGCTTGTTACACCTGGTTCCTGTGGTATGAGGTCTCCTGTGGAGGACCGGGTCTGCTCTGATGGGCTGTGTCCTCTTCTTCAGGTGGAGGAGAAGCCTGACGTCACATACAGTGATGTTGGTGGCTGTAAGGAGCAGATTGAGAAGCTGCGAGAAGTGGTTGAAACCCCTCTGCTCCACGTAAGTTCACGTAAACTCCTGCGTGCGAAGACATAGTGAGCTGCTGGGCAGTGAGCACCAACGTTGCTTGTGTAGTAATAGCTTTTCGAGTGTTTCATTAATGAAACTTTTGATAGGGTCGAGGTGTGGAAAATAGTTAAATTTCAGGAGAGAGCAAACAGGAATTGAGTGGCCAGCGTATTTAAAAGACAGATCTGCTATTTAGATTGATAAAGGAAATTAGGGGGTAGCCTGTTATGTTATAGATAATTACTGTTATTGTAGAAGAAACATGTAGATCTTGGAGGATAATGGAACACACAGTATCAGATAATGGAATTTTGAAGCACTGTAATTTTTTAAAGTGAAAATACTATTTTTGTGTCATTTTATATTTTTATTATGAGAAGAGGTAAGTGTAAAATTTGTGTCTCTGTCACAGCCAGAGAGATTTGTTAACCTTGGGATTGAGCCTCCAAAAGGTGTGCTGCTGTTTGGTCCCCCGGGCACGGGCAAGACGCTCTGTGCTAGGGCCGTCGCCAACAGGACCGACGCCTGCTTCATTCGAGTTATCGGGTCTGAGCTCGTGCAGAAATATGTCGGGGAGGTAAGTGAACTTGTCAAAATTAAAGCATTCATTGTTCTGTGGAAGATTTGTGACATATGCATAAGATTAAAAAATAATTCCAAATAAGCTGTCATTTGAAATTCTGATCAACATGTTTCCTCCCAGAAGAACAGCATTTAGTGCGGTTTGGGTGTGTGAGGTAAAATCCCCAGGGGTGCTGGGGAAATGAAATGTTCTCTCAGGGACAGTAGCAAAAGGTTTAGTGAGAAATAGAAAACATGGATTTTCTGTGTGTGGGCATGGGTGTCTGCACACACACAATAGAGAACATGGATTGTCTGTGTGTGGGCATGGGTGTCTACACACACACAATAGAGAACATGGATTGTCTGTGTGGGCATGGGTGTCTACACACACACAATAGAGAACATGGATTGTCTGTGTGTGGGCATGGGTATCTACACACACACAATAGAGAACATGGATTGTCTGTGTGTGTGGGCATGGGTGTCTGCACACAATAGAGAACATGGATTGTCTGTGTGTGTGGGCATGGGTGTCTGCACACAATAGAGAACATGGATTGTCTGTGTGTGGGGGCATGGGTGTCTACACACACACAATAGAGAACATGGATTGTCTGTGGGCATGGGTGTCTGCACATAATAGAGAACATGGATTGTCTGTGTGTGGGGGCATGGGTGTCTACACACACACAATAGAGAACATGGATTGTCTGTGGGCATGGGTGTCTGCACACAATAGAGAACATGGATTGTCTGTGTGTGTGGGCATGGGTGTCTACACACACACAAGCACAAAAGTGTTAGCTAAGAACATACATTTAGGTTAAAGGCTAGGGTTGCATATATGATATCTAAAACATTCTGTTTAGTATACTTAAGAATTGCCAAAAGGACTACATGACTTAGTATTTTAATTTTAATGTTTAGATCAAAGCTTAATCAGATTCAGTGATCAATAATACCAGTACTTTGATTTCCTCAAGTTTTGCTTATCGTACTTCACTTAAGAATGCTAACATGCAAAATAAAAAAAAGCATTAATGATGAGATGTGCTCACGTGTCATCGTAACCTTAGTGCTGTTGAATAGCTGGAGGGTCAGGAAGACTGTGAGACACTGTGTTGAGGCCAGCAAGGTTTGTTTGATAGTGTAGCTAGCAGGCTTTAGTCTTCTTGTTTTATTTTATTTATTTATTTATTTTTGAGATAGAGTTTCTTTGTGTACCCCTGGCATCCTGGAATTCTGTAGACTAGGCTGGCCTCAAACTCAGAAATCTGCCTGCCTCTGACTCCCAGGTGCTGGGATTAAAGGCGTGCGCCACCACCGCGTGGCTCAAGCATCAATCTTTAAAAAAAAAAGCTTAGGTGATAATGGTTGAGAATGCTGTTAGAAAAAGTGTTTAAAACTGTGCAGTATAGTTTATTTATTGTACTTGAAAAGATTTTAAAGTCAACTCTAGTAATGAATCAAATTTTCTCACTAGGGGGCCCGGATGGTTCGTGAGCTTTTTGAAATGGCCAGAACGAAAAAAGCCTGCCTTATTTTCTTTGATGAAATTGATGCCATTGGAGGTATGGATGACTTTTATAGATTTAGTTGTCTTTACTGTGTGTGTGTGTGTGTGCGCGCGTGCGTGTGTGTGTGCGCGTGCGTGCGTGTGCACGCACACACACACATGTGCAGGGCTGTCATGTCTTAGTCGGTTTCTGTTGCTGTGCAGACTCCATGACCACAGCAAGTCTTATAAAGAGAACTCTTCATTGGGGCTGGCTTACAGTTCAGAGCTTTCGTCCATTATTGTCATGGTGGGAAGCATGGCATCACACAGGTAGACACCGTGCTGGAGGAGGAGCTGAGAGTTCTACATCTGGATTGACAGGCAGCAGAAAGAGAGAGACACTGGCCAGGCTTGAGCATCCAAGATTTCAAAGCCTGTTCCTAGTGGCATGCTTCCTCCAACAACGCCACACTCACTCCAGCAGGGCCATAATTCCCCATAGTGGCATTCCTATGAGCCTATGGGGTCATTCTCTTTCAGCCACCACATACAGTACGCGTGTGGTTAAAGGACGTCCTATGGGGGCCGGTTCCCTCCTCCTACCGTGTGGGTCCCAGCCCCCCCCCCCCCCAGCCGTCTGACCGTCCCCGGTTGATATTTTAAAGAATTGGTGTAGGATTGAGTTCCGTAAAAGCTTCAAGTGATACATAGTAGAGTTCTGATGTTATTCTACAAGACTTTAACTCCAGGTCACAGGTTTAAGCAACAGAATGACTATGAAAACCGTGAGCTGTCCTGAGGTGTTGGCTGTGACAGAATACTAACCCTTAGTAGCTGCAGGTTCGTCTGCCACTGTCTGCAGTAACGTCTCTGGTGTTGGATAGCTAAGTTGGGCCCTCAGTATAGCCGTTGTGACTAATGCTGCAATGAGCACTGATGTGCAGCTGTGTCTGTGATGTCTGCCGTCCTCTGCGTAATACCCAGGAGTGTGTGCCTGTGGCTGTGTGTATGCCATAGCACACGTGGAGGTCCGAGTGCAGCTCTCCAGGATCTGTTTGCTCTTTTTCTGTGTGGGTTCTGGGTATCACACAGGTCACCTTTACCCACTGAGCCTCTTGCTGGCCCGTTGTTTGTTTTCCTAATGAATTCATTGTGCCTGGGATAAGGTAGATCTCACT
Source organism: Microtus oregoni (assembly GCF_018167655.1). Lineage (NCBI taxonomy): Eukaryota > Metazoa > Chordata > Mammalia > Rodentia > Cricetidae > Microtus > Microtus oregoni. The sequence continues at coordinate 5,489,236 of NW_024543077.1, read as the reverse complement.
CAGTGTAGGGGTTTTTCCTGTAGCTTCTTAGATGTACTTGTTCTTTTTACTTCAGAAGCTTTCAGTATCTTCCGTGGAACTAAGTGGTCATAATCTTTAAGACTGCTTTCATCATGGAAGGTTTCCTTGTAGTTTCTGATCATCATCAGGAGTGCCTTTCAGTTGTTATTGAGGTCAAGCTGTTTTAACAGATAAGCAGAAATGGCTGCTCTCTGCCCCAGAGACTCTTCAGACCAGGGCAAGCTATGTATTGGCGATAGAAGATGAAAAAAATGCAAAAGAAGAGAGTGACTGGGTAAGAAATATATAGGCGAGAAAAGAGTCAAGCCGACTTAGTTGACATTGGGGACCGACAAGGGAGGAACGCATGGAGAGGACATAGAGAGCTGGAGACTGCAGACACAGTCGTGCTCACCGTTCAGGTCTGTGTCTCTGTGCCTGCCGTAACCGTGGGAGCTCCTCTGTGATGGCCGTTCTAGGCTTCTCTTTTTAGATATTAGGTTACAGATGCTGTTCCAGTCTTTAGGTAGTGCTTCAGCAGATGGAGTCTCAGATGCCCAGAACATCTGTGCATTCCTTCAGGGATCCTCAGTACAAATGCCAGCGCCATCCTGTGCCATCCCCAGTGCTCCGGGTGCTGCCTAGACTGTGTACATTCCCCCGTATGTAGGTGTTCAGACACAGATCTGACTCAAAGGTTACTGTCGACAGGCTAGCAGTATTTCTTTGGCCAGGTGCCAGCATATGGTCAACACTTGCTGAGTTTCTCACAAGGGAAACTCATAGGGTTGCTGAGCTGCCAAGCCACCAGCATAGCAGAAGTCTTTTCCAAGTGGTGTCTTGTTTTGTCAGTTGTCTGTGCCGAACACCCAGTGCAGAAGAAGCTGCCCTGGGTTTGGCCTTTTCTGCTCACTTAGAATGTCTGACAGTGTGTGGGTGTGTGCATGAGTGCAGTACCAGAGGAGGGCATCACACTGCCCGGGAGCAGGCTACAGGCCGTCGTGACTGAGACATGGGTGCCAGGAAGCTGACTCAGAGGGCTTCTGCAAGAGAAGGGTGTGCTCTTAACCCCGAGTCATCTTTCTAGCCACTTTCATTTATTCAGAAAATGTGTTCCATGCGTGTGTGTGTCAGAGAGAGAGAGAGAGAGAGAGAGAGAGAGAGAGAGAGAGAGAGAGAGAGAATGCCTGCAGAGGTCAGAAAAGTTTGTCACATGCTTTGGAGCTGGAGTTGAGGCAGTTGTGAGCAGTCTGTAAGATTTGGGGACTGGATCTGGGGTCCTCTGTAAGAACAGCAAGTGTTCTTTCTTAACTGCTGAGCCATCTCTACATTCTCCTAGTACTCTTTGAATAACTGATCTCCAACCATCCCCAAATTATTATTACCTGGAGAGTCCAGCCGAGGTAATTAACAGCTGACATCTTGAAAGTCTTCCTGAAGGGGACCCCCGCCCAGTGGGAGCTTCTTTCTGGACCCTGGATTAGGCACAAACCATACCCAAGCACCATTTTTCACAGCAGGGAAAACAAAAGTAGCTGCTTTCTGACTCACACAGAAAAGCAGCAGCAAATGACCTTGCAGGTGCAATTTTGAGAGCAGAAGGGGAGGTCTGTGTTAGCATGGACTGGGATGCAGTGGTGGAGGAGATCGAGAAGAAAGAGACAGGGAAAGCAGGGACAAAGGACCACCTCTGGATAGAGGAGAAGAATGAGGCCCATAGGCAAACAGCGGTGTATCAAGGTAACAGAGGAAACCCTGCGTTAGGATGAGGTGTGCGGGGCTTCTGACTGCCGGACTTCAGTATTTGGAAACTTGGTGGTCAGCCTTGGGAGAAGGAGGTGGCCAAATGGGGCAGTAGACCTTGATGGCTAACTCTAGGGATGTAATCTAGGGGTTCTTAGCAAGGCTGAAGGGATGGAAGGGCCAGGCCTGCCAGGGCAGTCCCTTTGCTCCCTACACAAGAGTCCTTGATTAATTTGAAAACAAAATGTCCTTAAGGAGTAACTTCAAAGATCTCTAAAGAAAGCTGTTAAGTAAAGCTGTGGTAAATTCTTTCTAAAACAGAGATTTGCCTAGGTTCAGTCCAGGCAAAATCCAGCACTGAGAAGGGGAAATGGGTGCAAGATCTCACCCCTAACCAAGAAGCTGTTTGCAGCTGTCTGCTGGGAAGGAAAGATGAGTATTCTCCAGTAGATTATTTCTGGATACCGACCACACTGCAGGGCAGGCCCGGCCTTAAGTAGTTGGCCAGCACAAAACTGACTCGGTGTTTTTTGTGTGGTTTTTGTTTCATTTTGTGTTGTTTTGGTATATTTTGCTCTTTAGTTTTATGACTTGAGAGTAGGTGTGCATTAGCTGCAGGGGAGGCTGTGCGACAAGGCCTGTGTCTTTAGTCCTAAGTGGAGCTGCTGTCTTCCCAGGGGCTCGGTTTGATGATGGCGCTGGGGGAGACAATGAGGTGCAGAGAACAATGTTGGAGCTGATCAACCAGCTGGATGGTTTTGATCCTCGAGGCAACATCAAAGTCCTGATGGCTACCAACAGGCCTGATACTTTGGATCCAGCGCTGATGAGGCCGGGGAGATTGGACAGAAAAATTGAGTTTAGCTTACCTGATTTAGAGGTAAAAAAAAAATCATTTTAGAAAAAATGTTCTTGAAATTTTGTCTTTTTGATACCTATTTTCACTTTAATATATGTGAATTCCTTCATTTTTAGGGTCGGACTCACATCTTTAAGATTCACGCTCGCTCAATGAGTGTTGAACGAGACATTAGGTTTGAGCTGCTGGCCCGACTGTGCCCGAACAGCACTGGTAAGTGCTGGTCTAGTCCGTTAGCCAGCCAGTCTTTTGGACCACTGTCATTAAACCTCTTTGTTTTCTCTGTGTTGTACAGGAGCAGAGATTAGGAGCGTGTGTACAGAAGCTGGTATGTTTGCAATCCGAGCACGGAGAAAAATTGCCACAGAGAAGGACTTCTTGGAAGCTGTAAATAAGGTCATCAAGTCCTACGCCAAGTTCAGCGCCACTCCCCGCTACATGACATACAACTGAGCCTCACAGGCTTGAGAGCTTCCTGGGCTTGGGTAACGTGTTGCCACCTCACAAAAATAAAATATTTCAAAATTCCTAAGTTCCCTGTCGTGCTGTATTAGAGCAGTGTTTCAGGGCCCTGTGACAGTTGGTCCCTGTCATCTGAAGGGCTGACGCGCCAGGGCCCCCTAGCCCGCCAGGCTCGTGCTGGCCAGTGCTGTGCGTGGATCGCTCCATTGTCTCTGTCATCGTAGGCTTCATCAGCACAGGAAGTCCGGTGTGGCGAGCTCTTCAACTCTTCAGCCGTCATTGAAATGAGCATTTCACCCTTAGGGGGGTTTTGTGTAGTAAGGTTTTGGCCAAACTGATTTTGTTTTGTTCTGTTGGTGGGTACTGAGTGCTGGGTTTTGAATGCCAGGCAAACACTCTACCAATGACCTACATACCCCCAGCTAGCACCAAACGCTTTTTAAAATGAAAGAAGCATTTAATGGGTTTTCACTACATCTGACCAGTTTGCAGTCAGTGAGGAGACGGTGGTTTAGTGAGCAGTGAGATGGTCGCAATGAAGAAGGTAAAGGCTGAGGATTAGGAGTACAACTGGGGTCAGTTTATAGAGAAAATACCTTTTCAGTGGTTGAGAGTTGGTAAAACTCTGATTAAAATTAACTCTGTGGTGAGTTATTTCTATTCATTTATGTGGTTTATTTATTTATTTTGAGACAGGGTAACTATGAACTCTGGCTGTCTTGGAACTCACTGTGTAGATGAGGCTGGTCCTGAACTGAGCTCTGCCTCCCTCACTGTCTGCCTCCTGACAGCTGAGATTAAAGGTCAGGCCCAACTCTCAGTTATTTTTTTTAAACAAAGGTATGTTTGAATCCTCAACAGGCCTCTTCAAAGTGATTTCTTGTATAGTACCAGCAAGTCATTTTTAGGTGTGCGGAGGCCAGAAGTCGGCCCCCGGAGTATGCCCTGTTTCTTTGACTTTGTCAGCAGGACATAGTTCTAAATGAAGTCTATGGATCATATTGGGGTCCTCATGCTTACACAACAAATTCTTTATAGAATGAGCTATTTCCCCAACCCCCAAATCTTACTCCAAACTACTGAAGCAGAAGCACAATACACAGTATTTTTATTGAAGAGTAATAATATTCACAAGTAAGCTGCAAGCCAGCAGAGCTGTGTGCGTTTTAAGTCAGAAGAAGTTGAGCACAGAAGCTGTGTCACACTCAAGTGTGAAGCGTATGGAAGTTTTCAAGTAGAAAGCCTCTCGGTCATAAGGTACTGCTGTGTGCTCTGTCCTCCTTGATTCTGACGAGAGCAAACCACAGGAAAGGTAACTGAGGTTGGTGGTTAGAGAGGTGTGTGTCAGGCCGAGGCAGTGCGCAGCCATGGTGCAGTGCTAGTTTGACAGTTTTCCTGGCGGGGTTTGAGGTGTTTCTTGTAGTTATATATTTGGAGAATTAGATAATACATTAGCATTTCTCAAATTTTTAGCAGCATTCAAAACATTGTCAAGAATCTCAATATACTGAATCCTAGAAAAGTATTCCCGAAACACTAAAAAAGACGGCAGCATTTTGTACTCTTGGAAGCTTACAGGCTCAGGAAGTAGTTTCGTTTGAGAGTTTAAATTGATTTACTGTCTTTAAAGAGGTAGGCAATAGTAAAGGACTTCTCCCCCTACCAGAGACCCTCCCTCTGGGCTCCCCACCACCGTCACACAGAAAGCACACCTCTGTCATTCCAGGGAAGACTCTCTGGGTTTGCTGCTGCTCTTCACGTACACAAGAGGTCAGACTCACTTCTTTCTCAAAGTACTCACTTGGAGGCGAGTGCCTCCTTTCTCTACTCAACAGGTAAGCATACACAATGGGATCACATGGAATATACATTTTACACACTGGAAACTACAAAATGGGCGTCTCCCAGACCTTGAGAGGATCCATACCCACCAATCCCACCAACTCTTCCTGGTCTGCAACAGATGACATGGGCAGTTGTGATCTTATCCTGAGCTGCTACAGCCTACTCCGAGTCAGTGTGTATGGCCATCTATTGGAGTCCTGGCCCTCATCTTTGGTTCTAAAAATACATTCCATCCATTCGTGAAGTGTACTATACAGGATTTGAGTGCAACAGCTTCTCTGACAGACACCCTCCTGAAAACAGCCTTCTGTACCGCCACAAAACAAGGCTGCTTTAAGTCTTAAGTTCTATATCTGTCATTGCCTATAATGCCCATTTATTTTTACAGTTAAAAAAATTTTATGTGTGTTGGTGTATTGCCTGCAAGTATGTCTGTGTGAGGACGGCAGGTGTCCTGGAACTGGGGCTGCAGACACCTGGGAGCTGTCATGTGGGTCCTAGGAATTGAGTCAGTTCCCCTAGAAGAGCAGCCAATGCTCTTAGCCACTGAACCATTGCTCCAGCGCCAATGTTTACTATTTAGAAAATTGTGTGTGTGCGCATGCGTGCCACAACACATGGAGGCCAGAGGACCTCATGGGGGAAGTTGGTCCTGGGGATTGAACTTTGGTTATCAGGTTTGGCTTATACCTTTACCTGCTGAGTCACTGCCAGGTTTATAATGTGGATGATTTGAGTCGGCGGAAAAGCATAGAAAGATATTCAGTACTGGTTACTAAGTTCCACAGAGAACATGCAAGCTGATGCATGGACTTCCTGCAATAGACAGAAGAATTAAGGCTAAAAAAGAACAAAGTCAAAATTTCCGTGTCAAACAATTCTGAGTAAAATACTTAGATGTATTTACATATAGACGGGATGTTAAACATTTCACGGTTTCAAATGCATAATAAACTATTTTCCAACCCTGAGAAAAAGTTCTATGTGTACATGATAGGATTCTTTTAAAAGGTTACAAATGGGAAAACTGGAAGAAAACAGAAGGTGAAATGTAGATAAAATGTTCTTTGAACATTACTTTTATCGGCCACTAGGACTTCAGCCTGGTGCTAAGGAATTCACAGCTGTTTGGTAATGTTTAAAGCTTCAGAGTCTACTTATATGGTCAAAATGTAGGCCCTTTTACAGAAATCCCTACTGTAAGCTTAAGTCCTGTAACTGTGGGCTCTTTCAGAAGGCAGACTGGCGGGACGCAGAGGGATCAGACCTTGTGTGTGATGCCTACACAGAAGTACCTGGCTGTAAATCTGCCGTGCAGGCCAGCGTAAAGGACTAGAAGGAAGTGGTCTATAGGGAATTGTTAGTGAAAAACCGAACTTACTATGTTAATACACTTCTACTGGGACCTGACCACTTTCTGGCAGTAGCTTAATGAAAACCAACATAAAGCGACAATAAGAAGGCATGGCAAACAACAAAGTCAAAATGACAATTTCTTAACAGCAACTGTTAGCTGGGTGTGGTGGCCCAGGCGCCTAAATCTAGCAGAGTACAAGGTCATCCTCAGCTACTCAGTGAATTCTAGAGACCCATCTACAAACAACACGCACACACATGTACACAACAAACAAAATCCCAACAACTCTTAAGCAGAAAGAACTTCAGATAAGGTTGGCCTGTGCTTTGATTTACTGAGAATAAAATAATGTTAGAAGTATAAGAAAAGCCAGGGGCCGGGCGGTGGTGGCGCATGCCTGTAATAATCCCAGCACTCGGGAGGCAGAGGCAGGCGGATCTCTGTGAGTTCGAGACCAGCCTGGTCTACAGAGCTAGTTCCAGGACAGGCTCCAAAACCACGGAGAAACCTTGTCTCGAAAAAACCAAAAAAAAAAAAAAAAGAAAAAAAAAAAAAGAAAAGCCAGGTATGATGGCAAACACCTAGAGCCCCAGCGCTCATGGACCTGAAGAAGGAGGTTAGGAGTTTAAAACCAACCTTGGCTATACAGTGAGCTTGAGGTTCTAACAACAACCAAGATGGAATCAGCTTAAAAGTCCTCTCAACCTGCAAACATCAACTATAAATGTGAGAGAAGTTTTGTATTCAGGCTGTTTGATGAATCGTTAACATACAGGCTCCTGAGGAAGACAGCCAACTGCACCTAGGAGATTGGCTTTCAAAGACCTTAAAGGTTTTTTAGGCTACCTCACTATCAATAAAAGCAAAATTCATAGTGCAGCTCTCTGGCCACAGCTGTGACACTTTGAGCATCAAAAAGTTATGAAGCACATTAAAATTATAAAAATTATCAAGTCTGCTTTGAAGTTGACAAGTGGACATGGAACACTACTGCCTTGTCAGTAAGATCTGTTTAAGGAGGGAAAACCATAATGTCCATAGATCGACCAGCTAATAAATGCAGGAGAATTGAGTGAGCTAGACGGAGTGGACAAGCTTTAGTGAAACCACTCATTTCGGCAAGGACTGTCACCCAGTGTTAACAATTTTCTGGTTCAGTGTCTAATGAGAAATGACATTTAATGCCAAAGAATCATCATATGGATAATATACAAAGCAGAAAACCAGTTTAAAGGATCAGACTGCCGTTCTGATAGACTTTATCTGCACACTGTAAATGGTAGGCAGGCTGGACAGACATTCCGGGTTTTCTGAGTGGTACAAATAAAGCATTATTTGATGTAGGGTCTGTACTGGTGTAAAATCCTTAACTCCTTCCTATCCACGTGTCTTGACAGATGACTTCCTGGTGGCAGGTCATGTGGGGAATAGCAGAGCAAGCCCAACAGCGCTGGGAGAAGCAACTAGACAGTCACAAAATGGGATTCTTAATGAACTGTCATTTTTTTGCCAAAAGACAAAAAAAAAAACTGTATACATTGAAATAAGATACACGACCAATTACAATGTAAAGTGGTAGAATTAAAACTGTAGATAAACCAACTGCAAATTGGAGGGCAATAGGAAGCCTGAATACTGTGTGAGGAGATGCTCTGGAATAAGACTGGAGAATGCCAGCTAAAAGGATGGACCATAAAACACTGCAGACGAGCCTTATTTTTGCTGGAAAATATATATACACTGGAAAAGATCAGTAGGGATTCTCACTAAATACTAATAGTGGTCATCTCTGAGCAGGGAGGATATGTTTTGTTTTCTTATTCTCCCTTGTCTATTTCTCAACTTACCTACAATGCACTTAGATCAATTCTGTAATAATAAATCATATAAAACCAGTACTTCTAGAACATTTTAGCTTTCTTCTTCTCTTAGGAAACTGATTGTAGACAGTCTGTTCCCAAACAAGCACAAAACTAAGGAACCACTAACCATCTGGTGATAGCACGTTCTAAGAAATATGTAAAAGTGTTCAAGTGCTCAGCTTACAAAGATAACACTAAGGGAGGGAATGGGGAAGATGCTGGACAGGAAGGCGGGAGAGAAGCCTGACAGGCCCCAGCCAGCCAGAACCACTGGATGACCTGAAGAGTTGGAAAAACCTTTGAAAACAGTTTCTTCCAGTAATGGAGAGGAGAGTTCCAGTTTCAGCAGCTCTGAAAAGTAAGAGCTGAAGAAGCTGCTGGTGCCGATTCCCCCCAACAAAGCCCACAAAGATCTCCAAGTTCGCATTGGCCACAAGTGGTCATCTCCATCCAACTTGGATCAAATAAGCCTAAGAAAATGGTCCCAAGTCTTGCTCCAAAAACCCTTTGAGTGGCATCAGCTTTCAGTGAAGGTGAAGATCATGAACCAGAAGAAGTGCCTCCAGAAGCAGAGATGCAGACGAAGAGTACTGGAGGGAGCCACCAACATCAGCTGGACCCAACGCCTTTCATAGAGGAAAGTATGGCTTTTCCCATACCCAGAAGCTGTGTGGGGTGGGGGCAGGATATAAAATCTCATTTTCGAACTCTACATGACCAAGACAAGTGTTTTGAGATGGGTGTGTAAAGAATGGTGTGAGCCATTCCTTTTTCTCTCTCTTTTTCTTTCTCTCTTCCCCCTCTCTCTTTCTCTCCCTCTCTCCCTTCCTTCTTTTCCTCCCTCCCTCCTTCCCTTCCTCCCTTCCTTTATTTCCTTCTTTTAGATTGAGTAGTACAAAAATATGAGTTTGAAATTAGAAGTAATTTATATTTTATATACAGATTTTAAGGCATGCTAATTTTGTCGTTTCACGTGATCTGTAACCTTTCTAACGGTTAATAGATAATAAATCAAAAGTGAGAATAAAAATAAAAAACAGAACAAAGATAACACTAAGGTATAATAGAAGTGTCACTGCGTACGTGTAAAAGGCCAGTTAATCTGTGAAACATTCGATTAAAACAACACAAGTATTAGATACATCTTATCATTCACCCTCCAAATCAAGCCTTAACTACTACAGTTTCCTGAGGTGGAGAGGAGAAAGTGTGTAGGTCCAGAGTTCAGGAGAGGCGCAAACCCCATGCAGGTCCTTTATGCCTCGGGTGTGGTGGGTGTGGCATTGGGCTCCATGTCGTCCTGGGGAGTGGGAGCTGAGGTTTCTCGCTCGGCCATTGCCTCTCGGACTTGGCTGCCTAAGACTGCATCATGGATACTGTGGAACAGAAGCTCTTTTAAGGCGGGATTTTCAAAAAACCGGTTGCGAGTGAGGTCATTCACCACTTGTGCTATACAAAGAAAAGAAACATATTTCACATTCCACGGTTTGTTTTTGTCTTTGGTGTGTGTGTGTGTGTGTGTGTGTGTGTGTGTGTGTGTGTGTGTAGTAGCTCTTGTAGACCAGGCTGGCCTCAAACTCAGAGTTCTCTGCCTCTGCCTCCTGAAGGCTGGTGTTAAAGACCCTTCACACTTGCCCCCACTGGGTTCCTTTTGACACTGAAGATTTTTCTAGACTTTTGTTTATATAGATGATGAGGTAATGGACAAATGGCATGTGCCATTTGGGTGTCTACAGGAAGATGCGCATCGGCTGAATTTGTAACTCATAAGCTGTTGTCTGTTTGCCCTCGATGGGGGCTGCTCCATTTTAAACGTCACTGCTTCCTCTGTGAGAATCTGTTCTCTGCCAGGCGCCTTTGACATGTGCTACTTGGGTTCGTGTTCTTGCCGACTTCACAGATTAATAATAATGACGATGTCTTTGTGTGGATTTTAAGCACCTTCTCAACCAAGATACAATATAAAACAAAAGCAGCAGGAAAGCTATTCCACTGGATGGAAGTCCTAACCAGCAGAAAGACCGACAGAATCATGACTTGTGTGTAGTAGCTCTAGGCCAGAAGGCCGTCTCAACACCTGCAGCTAACTGATTTCAAAACTGACTTTATGGTGATTTTTCAGAGGAGTGTTTTTTGTTTCAGTCTATAGAAAAGTTTAAATTATAGGGAAAAATGACAAGTGTAGTTAATTCTAAAAACAAAACAAAATAAAACAAAAACCAACCAGCCACCCAACCACCAAAAATGAGAATATTAAAACTTTCTCCATCTGGTGGCTGGAGAAATGGCTCATGAGCCACAGGCACTGCCTTTGCAGAGGACCCAGGTTCGGATCCCAGCATCAGTACAATGATTCACAACAATTCATAACTACAGTTCTGGAGGTTCTGATCCCTCCTCTGACCCCTGCGGCCATGGTACATGTCCATACATGCAGGCAAAGCACCAATACACATAAAATAAATCTAAAATAAAAAGGCTTTCCCATCCTAAGGTGTACTCACGGCTGCATCCGGCTAAGTACACATAAATCCCGACATCTCCGTATTCCTTCACGATCTGTAACGATATCGAAACCAAGTTTAACTTTTCTTGGCCCTGCTTCACGTGCAAGTCATTTTCCACTGATATGGGTTAAAGATACGAGATGCTCAGGTTCATTTACTCAGGCTTCTTAGCTTCAGCAATTACGCACCTTTAGGCTAATAAGCTAAAGTAATTTTGTACCTATTTGGTTTCCATGCCAACAGCAACTAAGAGTATCAAAGCATTATTAAAGTTTATTTTGGTGTAATAAAGGTAGTATGATAATGGTTTTTAAATAAATATTATGGAGATAGATACTAAGTTATGAACAGATAATGGGACATTTAGGATGTAGTGTTGGGAATTCATGAAGGCAGACTGGCCATAAACTGTTAATTGCTGCAGCTGAGTGAGGGCCGTACATGAAGATCATTAGATTTTACTCTACATTAAAAAATGTCCATAACCAGAAGTTTCAAAAGCATCCACAAAGTAAGAACTGACAGACAAGGGGCTCTGGTCCCTGCCCCTGAGGTGACGGGCGGAAAGCTGGGTGGACAGACACTGGATGGCTTGTTCCAGGTGGTACTTACCCCGGCCAGAGTTTTCACTCCGACGGAATCGATAAAATTGACTTGGGTAAAGTCAAGGATGATAGTGTGAACAGTTTCCCCCTGGGGCATAAATCGCTGCATCTCTTCAGGAAATGTTGTTTTGATGACTATTGGGGGGTATTTTACTGCATCATCCTCTTCTTCGGGCTTCGTGGCATCTTCTCCATCCACCTCTGCATCCTGTGTCAAAATTGAGGCCATACATCTTCTCCTTTATGTTTTAAAGTTAACTATTTATGCATATGAGTGACATGTCTGCGTGTATGTCTGTGCACCATGTGCGTGCAGTACCCACAAGGGCCAGAAGGGGCCATCATACCCCTGGGACTGGAGTTGCAAGCCATCATGTGGGTGCTGAGTCGAACCCAAAATCTCTGGAGGAGCAGCTAACGCTCTTAACTGCTGAGCCACCTCCCCAGCACCGTAAGTCATGGATTTTCTAATCTATGACTTTTTTTTTCTATAAGAAAATTTTATAATGGAAAATAAATTCACGTGTTCTCAAAACTCAGTATGTGTATTTATTCAGATTTAGCTAAGTTTCCTCAGATTCTAGTCTGTACACACTATTCTTCTCAGTCATTGTTCCCACTTTCCCTCCAACTTAGAAAATAGTCCCTATTGATGTCAGCCTGATGGGCCACATTACCAGAAGTCTAACTGCAAAAAACTAGTCTTTGGGGCTGGAGAGATGGCTCAGCAGTTAAGAGCATTGCCTGCTCTTCCAAAGGTCCTGAGTTCAATTCCCCGCAACCACATGGTGGTTCACAACCATCTGGAATGAGGTCTGGTGCCCCCTTCTGGCCCGCAGGCATACATGCAGACAGAACATTGTATACATAATAAACAAACAAACAAACAAACAAACAAAAAACCCTAGTCTTTGGGTTTTGAATCATCAGCTGAACAAAGTATAGTGTCAAATTTATTAAGGTCCTGTGTTATTTTAACTTTTCAAACAATGCTCTCATGGCTTATTTCATCAGCATCCTCATAACTGACTGTATCACGGTCTTGTTTATTTTGCTTTTGAGACAGGACCTCATACATCCCAGGCTGGCCTCTGCCCCCTGATGGGCACCAGCTCACCCAGCCTTGCGATGTATTTATATAGAGGAAGCCTAGAGCCTTCCCCATGTTTGCAAGTTCATGCCATGTTTAGATTTTAACATGGTTAAAGAGGGAAGACATGCAGATCAAGAGAAAAAGAGAAATTACAAGATCTTTTACCACTTTGACAACGGTCGCATTGGCCAGGTTGGCATTCCCAACTTCCTTTGCGTACTTCCTCATGGCCTTTCTTCTCGCTCCCATTATGAGTGCCGGGTTCACGCCAGTCTTTGCGAAGACAAGGTAGGCAGAGTTACACTTCATTAGTCCCAAGAACCCACGCGAACACCACTAAATCCCCAGTTCTTTCACCCTGGCCAACTGCATGCTGGGCCACGTTATCTTCCCAACCTTTCCCTCAGATGCCCTCAACTGAGTGACAGCCCTTAGTTATTTTCTTGGTCTGACTCTTTTTTTTTAAAATATTTATTTATTTATTATGTATACAATATTCTGTCTGTATGCCTGAAGGCCAGAAGAGGGCGCCAGACCTCTTTACAGATGGTTGTGAGCCACGATGTGGTTGCTGGGAATTGAACTCAGGACCTTTGGAAGAGGAGGCAATGCTCTTAACCACTGAGCCATCTCTCCAGCCCCTTGGTCTGACTCTTTAGTCAAGACTAGCAGACACTAAAGAACTTGGAAAAACAAGTGGTATTTACTAAATGTGGACTTGTGAGATTCGTGCGCTAGTCCTTGTGGGTAATGAACGCTGAGCTGGGACCACAGCCCACAGGGACCTCAGAGTGAGACTGCCTTCCCATTTGTTTAAAGAATACACATGACAAAGGAATGAGCTGATGGCTGCGTAACCATGGCAACGTGCTTGACGACAGACACCGCAGGGTGCACTTAGAACTGTTTAAAATAGCTGGGCGGGATCCCAATAGAACATCCCCATTGTCTTAGTGTGTGGGTGCACCCCTCGTGGTCCTGAGTTCCTTGCTCGTGCTCCGTCTCCTTCTGCTCCTGATTTGGACCTTGAGATTTCTGTCCGGTGCTCCCATGTGGGTCTCTGTCTCTGTCTCCTTTCATCGCCTGATGAAGGTTAATATTCAGGAGGATGCCTATGTGTTTGTCTTTGGATTATTGGGATCTCACCAAGGCCAGCTGGCCTAGGTCTGAAAAAGCATGGGATAAATCTGGACTAGCTGAGCATAGCGGACAATGAGGAATACTGAGAATTCAAGAACAATTGCAGTGGGTTTTTGATCCTACTGCACGTACTGGCTTTGTGGGAGCCTAGGCAGTTTGAATGCTCACCTTACGAGACCTGGATAGAGGTGGGCAGTCCTTGGGCTTCCCACAGGTCAGGGAACCCTGATTGCTCTTCGAGCAGATGGGGGGGGGGGGACTTGATCGGGGGAGGGGGAGGGAAATGGGAAGCGGTTGTGGGGACGAGGCAGAAATCCTTAATAAATAAATAAATTAAAAAAAATAAAATAAAATAGCTGGGCGGTAGTCGTGCACACTTTTAACCCCAGCGCTTGGAAGGTAGAGACAGGTGGATCTCTGAGTTCAAGACCAGCCGGTCTACAGAGTGAGGTCCAGGACAGCCAGGGCTACACAGAGAAACCCTGTCTTGAAAAACAAAATAACAAAACAAAACAAATAACAAACCCCAAAAGCTTACTATAGTGAATTTTTTGTATATTTCACTCTAGGTCGAGAAGCAATTCTTTCCTCTTCCAACCCACAACGCCCTCCTCAGAAACGATCAACTTTTAGTTTTTAATTTAAAAAATTAAAATTTTGTGTTTACCCTTATTTATCACTCTTAATGAATAATCAAAAAGGCGCTCACCTTTCTTTTTAGTGCGTTGCTATACAAGTCACTGTTTGCATAGTAAATTGGGGCATTTATTTGGAATATTTTTATTCCAGGAATTTCTTTCACCTGAGAGGTAAAAACATTAACTATTTTAACAGCTGGGTATATTTCAGAATCAAGATTGTGGTCAGCTCCCTCCTCCAACATGGAGATGAAACAGAAAGAAGGCCCTTGACAACAGAAAGTGTGAAGGGCCCGCTTCACAGTTACATCACTCAACAAAAACTCAAAAGGAGACTTACAAAGTAAAGGCTTCGTGTGAGGCTCTGTTACCCAGGCCTGGCCTCCTCTCCTGGGCTGACGCCACCCTCCCACCTCCACCTCACGAGGAACCGGGACCACAGGACTGACTGCCACGCCTCATTTGAAAGCTTAGAAAACACACATTCTTCTATTTATTTTATGAGTTAATCTTGGCTTCTTTTTTTAAAAACTACTAAACACAAGGAAGAGCTGGAAAAATCGCTCAGAGGAGGAAAGAAAACGGAGAAGAATGCTAGGCTATTGCCAGATGGGGAGTGCAGGCCAACGAGGTGAACACAGATTCACTTGGTTGGATCCACAATCAACTCAAGCAGGGTGAATTTTTTCTCCAGAAGCCTCATGGAACCCGAAGATGCTAGTTAGAGTTTAGTAATGAATAGAGAAATGTCTATTCTGACACCAGGCTCATTTCCCAACAGCTTACAGTGAATATCAGTCTTTCCCCAAGCAGAAAACAAATAAAATAGCTTTCAAAGATTTTATAAAGTCCTTGAGATTTTGCAGATGACAAGAACATCAAAATCAAAGAACGCTGAGGTTCTATCTAACTATTGAAGATGAAGTGGGCGAGGGCCGCCATCCCTCCGTCTAGGTCTTAGCATGACTAACACTGGCATTTCTCCGTTGGTTTGAACTCATCAAAAGAAAGCCATGTGCACACAAGATATCCTCAGCCATAGGGTTCGTACTCTATAGATCCACTCTTATTAAAAACGAATATCAGGGAGTGGGGTAATTCATACACCTCAGGTATATTAGGTATTAATAGAGTACAAAACGGAGTTCAGACGTCCAGACAGTGAAACAGATGTCTCCCCTTCTCTCCTTCCCCATAGGTAGACACACTTCCCGCCACATGCTCACACTCAGGTAGGTATCAGAGAATGGTCCTACCTCCTCAAACGCATCTATGTCAATGTATACATCGGTGTCAGGGAGCTGCCCCAGGACTTTGTAGCTCGGGCTGTAGAGAGAACAAAGGAGCAGTTCAATTGGTAAATAAGGAAAGAGTTGCCCTGACCCCTGGAGTGCTCGGGCACCCTTTCTGTACAGGTCTAGATCCTCCTGATCCCAGCAGAGGTCAGTGCGTACCCAGAGTGAAGAAGTCTCTTTTCATAAACATCCATCGGTTTTCTTTGCTGATTGTGGAGCCTGCCGCACCTCCTGCAGCACGCATAACTATGTGTTCTAGTTTGATGAAGATGATAAAGTTCCTACGAATCAGCCTCTGAAGCTGGGCAGTGGTGGTGTGCAGCACTTGGGAGGCAGTGGCAGGCGGATCTCTGAGTTGGATGCCAGCCTGGTCTACAGAGTGAGTTCCAGGACAGCCAGTGATACACAGAGAAATCATGTCCCCAAAAACAAACAAGAAGAACCAGCCTCTAGATCCACGAAGAACCACATGTGAATCATTGTCTCATCACAGGCTGTGGACTAAGGTTCCCAGCCACCCTGTGGAATGGGGATGCTGAGTCCTTGGGTTGTGTGGATGGAAAGACATAGACCATTGACTTTCACAAAGAGCTAGGCATGTAAGCAGCTATAGTCACTTACTGCCCTCTTACTAATTATCATCGTCCACATCACTGTTCCATGTCTTCACCCTCAGAGGAAGACCAATGTGTAGAAGGGAAGGATAATGTCTTCTTGACCACAACAGCTCTAGCCTCGCCTGTCTCGGGGCAGCATAGCAGAACCTCAACAACTATCAACTCAAGGAAGATTGTAGTTATTTTATCAAGCTTTCCAAAGCTGGCGAAAGCATGAACTTTCAGGTGAAAGAAAGACTCCATTGTAGCCATAGCGCCCAAAGTTCAAAGTTAGGAATGGTTTGTAGAACGCAGGCTTCTCCTCTGGGCTGTGTCCTCGGAGGGAACCCCAGCGTTTGGAAAATGCCTGTGCTGGACAGCTTTGTGTCAGTTTGATAGTTTAATGTCCTTTCAGAGGCATCTGAGAGGAGGGAACATTGGTTGAGAAAATGCTTCCTTAAGACCAGGCTGTAGTTAGGCCGTTTTCTTAATTGGTGATAGGTCGGTGAGGGCCCAGCCAAATCTGGGTGGGGCCATCCCTGGGCTGGTGGTCCTGGGTTCTATAAGGAAGCAGGCCGAGCAGGTCACGGGGATCAGATCGGTAAGCAGAACCCCTCCATGGCCTCTGCATCAGCCCCTGCCCCCGGGTTCCTGCCCTGTTTGAGTTTCTGTCCTGACTTCCTTCAACAATAGACTATCATGCAGAAGTGTAAGACCAATGAACCCTTCCTTCCCAATTTCCTCTTAGTCATGTTATTTCATTATAGCAATAGAAACCGTAACCAAGACAACACCAAGACCATGTGCTAGCAGCTGGCTCCTGGACGGGTGCCCTAATTCTAGAATAAGAAGCCACTGAGAGGGCTGGAGAGATGGCTCAGTGGTTAAGAGCATTGCCTGCTCTTCCAAAGGTCCTGAGTTCAATTCCCAGCAACCACATGGTGGCTTACAACCATCTTTAAAGAGGTCTGGTGCCCTCTTCTGGCCTGCAGACATGCACACAGACAGAATATTATATACACAATAAATAAATAAATTAAAAAAAAAAAAGAAGCCACTGAGAACAGACAGGTATTCTGAGCAATGGTCTCCCAAATGCCAACCTGCAAAATTCCAGGACAACCAGGAAGGACAGGACATAAAACTCAATTCTAATTATTTTGAGGGAGACGAAGAAGTGTACCATTAAAGAAATAAGACAAAGAACAACCGTTGATCAGAAATCATGAAACCCAACTCAGTAAAGAGAACAAGTCATTTACTTCCCAGATTCTATCCTGTGGTTTGTCAGAGGATACAGACCTTGTTTGTCCTGGAGCTGAGGGCTGGTCTGGGGCCTTGTTTCTGGAAAGTACACACTCTACTCCTGAGCTTCACCCTCGGCCCCTAGGTATCTTTAAGCACACTACTTACCAGAGCTCCGAGAGAGAGAGAGCTCCTCTATATTCCAGTAAGAGCTTGTATAACATTGGGGGAAACTTCTTTAAGAAAAAATGGACAGCAGGGGCAGGAGAGAGTTGGCTCAGTCGTTAAGAGCACTTGCTTCTCCTCTAGAGGCCCCTGGTTCAATTCCCAGCACCGGTAAGTCAGCTTTCAACTGTCCACAGTTCCCATTCCAGGGGATACAACACCCTTCTTTGCTCTCCGTAGGCACTGGGTGTGTGCACAGTGCACAGATGTACACACAGGCAAAGACACTTGCACACATACAATAAAATGTGTTAATTAAAGTAGTCAACTCCGTTCTCAAATGAGACCACACGTTTTCTTTATGTCATTTCAATGGTGAAAATGTTCTCTTCCTACCTAGACAGCAGGAGCATCTGTTGTTTTGCAGGCAAAGGGTTAACATCCCCCAATAATCCCACACCAAGGGGCTTTCAAAACTTAAAGGACCATCCTGTGACTTGTCACTACAGGCAGACTGACCTCTGACCTGTGTATGACAGGTGGGACGGACACTGCCCTAAGCTGAGTGGGTGGTACCACTGTAAGGTGCCTACATCTCTGCTCCCCTTATTCACATGTGAAGCTCTTGTTTTGAAAGGTTGTTCTATGCCTTCCCCAGATGACCCAGTTTCTCAGCAGGAAGAAGGGATGACAGAGCCCGGAAGCTCAGAGCGGAGGGGCAGCTAGAACCTGTGAGAGCAGGCGCAGAGTTAGCGCCACGGTGTTGACGAACCGTGATGGACTCAGAAGAGGGGGAGCAAGCAGGCGCCATGTTGGTTAGCGCCATGGTGTTGACGAACCGTGATGGACTCAGAAGAGTGGGAGCAAGCAGGAACGAAGGTAGCATTCAGGCTCTCAGAATAAGACCCTTGCCAGGTCTCCTTCAACCGTGGCATAGGAGAGCATCTCACACAACTGTATGGAATTATTTTTAATCCCCCTTGCCCCTTCAATGTTGGGGCTTGAATCCAGGGCCCTGAACATGCCAGATTTGTGTCCTATCGTGAGTCTCTTCTTCTAGCCACATGGGAACTTCAGCTGTGGTGAAGAACACGGTGGTGGAGAAGTATTTTACGATGTATTTTATTTGCTTATTCTGTGGAACACTTGCTTAGTGATGTAAAGATGTGTTCCTTTCTTTTTTTTTAATATTTATTTATTATGTATACAATATTCTGTCTGTGTATGTGCCTGAAGGCCAGAAGAGGGCGCCAGACCTCTTTACAGATGGTTGTGAGCCACCATATGGTTGCTGGGAATTGAACTCAGGACTTTTGGAAGAGCAGGCAATGCCCTTAACCACTGAGCCATCTCTCCAGCCCCGTGTTCCTTTCTTTTATGTTGCATTTGTTTAACTCTGAAGCTGTGATCCTTTGCCTGTCTAAAACACCTGATGGTCTATTAAAGAGCTGAATGGCCAAATAGCGAGGCAGGAGAAAGGCTAGGCGGGGCTGGCAGGCAGAAAGAATAAATAGGAGAAAAAGGGAGAAAAGATCAAGGAATAAGAAAAGGAGAGGAGGACTTCAGGGGCCAGTCACCCAGCCAAACAGCCAGCTAGCCATGGAGGAAGAAGTATAGAAAGATGTACAGAAATAGAGAAAGGTAAAAGCCAAGAAGCAAAAGGTAGATGAGACAATTTAAGAAAAACTGGCTAGAAATAAGCCAAGCTAAGGCTGGGCATTTATAAGTAGTAATAAGTCCCTGTGTGTATTTATTTGAGGGCTGCATGGAAGGCCCCCAAAGAGTGAAAGACAACATCAGGACACTTGCACCGCGTCAGCTGGGCACTCACCTCTGTGTTCTGTAGATCACAGTCAGCAAAGCAATGATCACAGCCGTAATCAGTCCATAATCCAACCCCAGGAACAGGGAAGACACAAAGGTGGTAAGCCAGATGGTCTAAAGGAAAGCCGAAAGGCTTCTAGAGAATCATGTTAATAATTCCATAAGAAACACACGCAGGCATGCACGCGCGCGTGCACATGCACGCCTCATCCGAATAACAAATCCACGGCATTGATGTCTTTCTCACGCGTTTATTCACGCTGCTGGTAGCTGCTGACCTCTAACGCACAACCCCCTTTACTTACCAGCTCTATTTTGCTGGTTCTCCAGAAGAAGGGCAGATCTGAGAACTGCATAAACATCCCCTTCAGGTTGACGATCACGATGGCCGAAAGCACAGCCTGCAACACAGCACAGTCGTCCCTGTCTCTCCGGTGGGGACCACAGGGCCTCTGTTGCTGACTTCTCACTGCCTTCTCTCTGCCCGTTCCGCCCCTTTGTCCCGCCTAGCTTTATGGGGCACTCGGGGCACCTTCCAAGCTGTGGGCACCAGGATTTCCAGCATGTGGTCATTTAAAGTTGGTCCTAGAAAACCAGGTGTGTGCCCTACCAGAAAATCTGCACGACAGCTAAGAGGTCCAGGATAAAATTGGCAGCCACAGGAATTATTTCGTCTATAGTCTTCCTCCTCATGACTTCATTCTTTTTTCCTGATTTCTCTTAGATAAAATACAACCAGCAAATAAACGAACTGTTGTAGGTCATCTCGGAATTTTAATGAAAATGTAAGGCCATTGAGGGTCAGAGGCAGAAGGTGTCTTGGGGGTCAGCCAGCCCAAATGTTCCTTTGCAGATGAGGACACTGGCCAGGAGGTCAAGGATGTGCAGCTGTCGGTAGGTGAAGGGCAGGACCGGGTCCTTGCTATGGCGCCACTACTGCCCTGCTGAGGTTCCAGTGAATAGAAGAAAAGCCCAACCCCCCAAGACAGCCACAGAACATGAACGGAACAGCGTGAACTCCCTCCCACCAAGCCCACGCTACACACCTGGGGCAGTGACTCGAAGAGGAATCCCGTGGCTAGTATGACCAGCAGAATCATCAACGAGGCCAGACAACCTGCAAGCTGGATGGGAGAAGACACACGGAAGGGGCTTTGAGACCAGAGTCAAAAGTAGGCACTGGGCTGGGCTTATCTTGGCCATTTTCACCATGGGAAAACCAAGAGCACAGCAGTTTAAAGAATTCTTCCAAAGCATCACATAGACGTCCTACACTAGCTCTTTACCTCAGACTCATACCCTTCCCCCCTCCTAGACAGTGAGTTCCTCTTAGGGCTTTTAAACAGAACTGAATTACAGAAACATCCGGCCAAAAGCTCGTCAGAGGTGGAGAACGGCGTTGGATGCCAACCTGAGACCAGGGACAGAGTCTAGCATTTGCTGTCCAATATGGCAGCTGCCCATCCCATGTCATGAGTTCAGTTTTTAAACATTAAAATGAAAGGTCTTGGGTGCATAGCCACATTTCAGGTACTCGAGAGCCACGTGTTGCTCCTGGTACAAAGAATAAACATTTCCATCATTGGATGGAGCTAGTGTCATGGTCAGACTCAGTATCTGGCTGGCAGAAAAATCTCATGTCTGAACATTTAAGGTTTACTGTAGCAGGTGGAGTGTCGTGTAACTTCCAATTTAATGGGAGGATGTACCTCTTTCCTATAGATTCGAGTGTGTGTGTGTGTGTGTGCATACATGTGTGCATGTATGTGCATGTTTCTCTGTGTGTGCGTGTATGTGCATATGTGTGTGCATATGTGCGCACGCATATGTGCTTGTGTTTGTGCATATGCATGTGCACGTGTGTATGTGTGTGCACGCGTGTTTGCGTATGTGCATGTGTATGTGCACGTGTGTGCATATGTGTGCGTGTGTGTGCGTGTGCGTGCGTGTATGATTTGCTTCGACCAATCATGCCTTCCTCTGGCTTGTGACACAGCTCACTGGAGCATGGCTCTGCAGGTAGCTTTTTTATTTGATTTCAGAACAGAACCAAGAGACTCACCGTCTAGACCGCCAGTTCTCGGAGGCCTGTCGTGTACGCACCTGCGTCACCGTCTAGACCGCCATGTATGCACCTGCGTCACGTCACCGTCTAGACCGCCATGTATGCACCTGCGTCACGTCACCGTCTAGACAGCCAGTTCTCAGAGGCCTGTCCTGTACGCACCTGCGTCACGGTCTAGACTGCCATGTACGCACCTGCGTCACCGTCTAGACCGCCATGTACGCACCTGCGTCACGTCACTGTCTAGACCGCCAGTTCTCGGAGGCCTGTCCTGTACGCACCTGTGTCACGTTACCGTCTAGACCGCCAGTTCTCGGAGGCCTGCCGTGTACGCACCTGCGTCTTCCCTCCCGTTCCCTCCTGAACAAGGCTTCGCGACAAGGAGCACGAGATTGAAAAGGTCTGGAAGAGCGATCCGATGGAGTTGCAGATCCCCAGGGCGATGAGCTCCTTTTCCGTGTGGAAACAAAGCACAGGCACCGGTCACTCTCAGGGAGGAGCCCAGAGTGCATCAGATACACCCCGTCAGCAGCACAGGCTGCCCCTTCGCTCCGCAAACGCTGTTTCTTTAGCATGAGTCCAAAATCGGAATTAAGGCATATCGTATAGTGGGAGGAAAACTGGATTTGTATTGTGCTGGAGATAAATGCTGTGATTCTTACCTACTCCCTCTTTCCCAAACCCACTCTCTATACAAACAGGGCTTTAAAAAAGACTGCAAAAAAGCTGAGAAAATACTTTTCAAAAGAGAAAGTTCTGGACACGAGTACTGGCATCTTTTAGATGTGTGGCCTGTTGCTTATGACAAAATGCATGCCAGTGTCTTCTTTGGACCTGGGAGTCCTGCTCTAAGCGCTACTTTGGAATTTCTAGGCTGGCTTTATATAAATGTGGAGTATCTGGTTCCTTTAGACACGTTCATGCCCTGTCATCCCAGCACTTTGGAGGCTGAGGCAGGGTACCACAAGTTTGAGGCTGGCTAGCTACAGAGTGAGACTGTGCCTCTAAAATAATCGGTATGCCATTGTGTAAAGAAAAAGTATCTGCCAGCTGGGCATAGTGGTCCACGCCTTTAACTCTAGTACTTGGGGGATAGAGACAGGTGGATCTCTGAGTTCAAGGCCAGCCGTGTCTACATAGTGAGTTCCAGGCAAGCAGGAGATGTATAATGAGACTCTGTCTTGAAAACAAAATAAAATAAGATAAAATAAAAAAGTATTTGTTTGACCTTTCTCAGAAAGGATTCTCATTCTATGCGAAGATTTGCTATTTTGTAACATTTATAAAGAATCTGCCATAAGAGGTGGGGGAAAAAAAGGCAATGAACTAAAATAGACATTAGAGCAAGATTGCAAGTCCTGGTGTTTGGATTAAACACCCACAGGCAGGTATATCATAAAAGAAGGCAGCAATGCTCTTAACCACGATGGAAATAGAAAACACTATCCTGAGTGAGGTAAGCCAGACCCAAAAAGAGGAACATGGGATGTACTCACTCATATTTGGTTTCTAGCCATAAATAAAGGACATTGAGCTTATAATTCATGTTCCTAGAGAAGCTAAATAAGAAGGTGAATCCAAAGACAAACACATAGGCATCCTCAGGAATATTAACCTTCATCAGGCGATGAAAGGAGACAGAGACAGAGACCCACATGGGAGCACCGGACAGAAATCTCAAGGTCCAAATCAGGAGCAGAAGGAGACGGAGCACGAGCAAGGAACTCAGGACCACGAGGGGTGCACCCACACACTGAGACAATGGGGATGTTCTATTGGGATCTCACCAAGGCCAGCTGGCCTAGGTCTGAAAAAGCATGGGATAAATCCGGACTAGCTGAACATAGCGGACAATGAGGAATACTGAGAATTCAAGAACAATGGCAGTGGGTTTTTGATCCTACTGCACGTACTGGCTTTGTGGGAGCCTAGGCAGTTTGGATGATCACCTTACGAGACCTGGATAGAGGTGGGCAGTCCTTGGGCTTTCCACAGGTCAGGGAACCCTGATTGCTCTTCGAGCAGATGAGGGAGGGGGACTTGGTCGGGGGAGGGGGAGGGAAATGGGAAGCGGTTGTGGGGACGAGGCAGAAATCCTTAATAAATAAATAAATTTTTTAAAAAAAAAGAAGGCAGCAAAGAGAAGACAAAAATCCCAGCAGTCAGGACTGTTGTGAGTTTGAGGCCAGCCTGGGACACATAACGGATTCCAGGTCAGTAGCCTGTGTGAGACCTTGTGTGCGGCAGCGATGGAAGGGAGGGAGAAAGAAGAAGCGAGGGAGAACGGAAGGATGGAGGGAGAGCGAGAAGGAGGAGCGCATTGCAGGGTCAACTAAACACGGGCTTCAAATGTGTCCAGCACCAGAATGAAGGCTTCCCTACTAAACTTGTCGCCTCCAGCAGCTCGCGCCCCAGTGAAATTCCCCGTGTGAAACTGACAATTTTTTTACCTGATTGCCATCAACCTGGTAGCCGTGTTTATTAGCCAAGGTCTTGGCCATGGAGATGGTCACGGAAAATCCCACAATGGCTATGGCGATCGCATCCACGTACACGAGGTGGAAGAGACTGGTGTCCGGGTTGGCGGGTGGGAGTAGCCTGAAAAGCCAAGGCGACCGTGCAGGTAAACACACAGAACGGGGTGGGGGTGGGGGCGGAACGCGGGGGGGGCGGGGCAGAACGCGGGGGGCGCGGAACGCGGTGGGGGGGGGGGCGCGGAACGCAGGGAGCGGCATTATCTCCCAATGCAATGCAAGCAGTGCCTCCCAATGCAATGCTCAGTGCTCGGGTACTTGTTGGTTCTTAGTGGCAGCAAGAAGGGCCCTCCTGTTGCCCACGTCCTTTTCTGGTCCATGCTGCGGAGCGACTTTCTGCGGGCTAGGCTATCTGTGTAGATCAGGGGCTGAGGTATTTTATAGCAGGGTAACCTCATGCCTGATGTCAGGTCTAAGTAAGCCTAGGGTGAAGGCAGGGGCGGTGGAGTATTCAGATGCCACAGACATCCAAGCCAGGCTTCAGGGTGGAGAGAGTTTGGGACAAGTGCGGCTTCGGCGGAGAACTGTTGCCCTGGCAACAGACTCACGTCTCCCCTCCGCTCTTCCTGTGTCCCTGCCCCTTCGGTTGAGTTTCCCTGCCCCTTCGGTTGAGTTCTAACCCGGAAGAAACGGTACTCTTAGGTCCTTAGAACTGACATTGAGGAGGAATACAGAAAAGCTTTAAGCTGTGGGCTTGATAAACCCTAGAATTCTAAAGAGAGCTTCCTGGTTGGTTCTGTTGGGAGTTTGAAAGTTCAAAATGTGGATAGGAATGTGAATAAAAAGGCTGAGCTCGTGATGTTTCGGGTGGGAACACGGTATTTAAAGAGGATTAGTGATTTGTGCTGCAATTGGCCACGAATCTGGACTCTTGGAGCCAGGTCCTGAAAATATGAATGAGGAAGAACGAGAAAGGAATTGGTTGGATGATTTGGTGGAGGAAACGTCAAGACAGTACGATAGTTTGGCTGTGGCATGGTTACTGCGCGCTGCTTTTAGTCAGGTAGTAAGAATTTAGGTAAGTAAACGAGCAGGCTGTCCAGGAAAGGACGGAGAGCTCATTAGAGCTGTTTCGGATAAAGCAGGTTGCTAAAGAGATTCTTACCGTTAAAGAGAAGCCAGGGAAGTGGTGGGACAATAGGAAAGACGCCTCGAGAGGGTGACCCTCTCCCTGAAGGCCCCACAGTAGAAGAAAGCACATTTATTTGAAACTTCTGTTGCAAAAGAGAGAGATGAAGGGTTGCCCTGCAGAAAAAGGGCCGCCTAGGAAAATGTTCCACCAAGTCCAGCCATGCAGGCCTTTACCAGCTACTGCTGCTGTGGGCCGTCCAGCCCTGGCTATGTATGTCCACTGCTGTGGGCCGTCATCCCTGGCTATGTATGTCCACTGCTGTGGGCCATCCATCCCTGGCTATGTATGCCCACTACTGTGGGCCGTCAGCCCTGGCTGTTTCTTAAGCCTGGCAGCACAATTTGTTATGTCTATGGGGCTGGTTTTGCAGACACGCAGAATGCAATAGTGACAATCACTGGAGCTTTCACCAAAGTTCTAGAGGAATCCTTGTGTAGGTGTGCGTAGCCAGTGCGTAGCCAGTGTGTGTAGCCAGGTCGGTTTCCCTGGAGGAAGCCTCCAAGCCAAATGTGCATGAGAAGCTGTGCCGGTTTGACTTCACAGAGTCCCCAGCTCCTGGCACTTTGAAGGTCGTGAGTCTTTAGGAGGTAGGCCTGGACAGAGAATAGGATAGCAGGGGAAGGACCTGCAAGGTCAACCACACCCCCAGTTCTCCGCTTCCGAGCTTGCTGCCCCTTGTGGAATTAGTGAGTGCACCTGCTGTCAATGCTGTGCTGCTCCTCCCCCACCCTCACCTGCTGTGACCAAGTCTCTCCAAAACTCTGAGCAACATGAACCTGCGAACCTGCGCTGCGTTATTTCCCTTTTTTGTTTTGTTGTTTTGTTTTTTAACCTGTTAGGTATTTTGGTCATAGCGACCCCAAACAGAAGCTACAACACACTTGACGGACAGAACGTAGAGAAGGTGACAGCCTGGGAAACCCTCTGCTTTTCCCTCTGATGTAAAAAGAGTTGGCTGTTCTGTTGGAGACGCCATGAGGAAAGAAGACACCAGCCTGCCCCCAACTGTTAGCCCGGGATGACTTTGGCTCACTGTGTAGCCCAGGCTGGCCTCACGCTTGCCTTCCCTTTAGCACAGCCTCCCACAAGCTGGGAGTGCAGGTGTGTGTGCCACACCGAACACCTGCTTGGTTTTGAGTAAATTTTTCTTTCTTTCTTTCTTTCTTTCTTTCTTTCTTTCTTTCTTTCTTTCATTTTTTGAGACAGGGTTTCTCTGTAGCTTTGGAGCCTGTTCTGGAACTAGCTCTTGTAGACCAGGCTGGCCTTGAACTCACAGAGATCCACCTGCTTCTGCCTCCCAAGTGCTGGGATTAAAGGTGTGAGCCACCACTGCCCGGCTCTTGAGGTTAAGTTTTCCAGGTAGCCAAGCTTCCAGAGGTAAAACCATTGCTTTCCCTTTAAAGTTGAACTCCCTTAGACGAAGCAAGGCAATGCATCCTGGTGCAGGGTCGCAGGGTCGCAGGGTCGCAGGGTGAGGGAAGGCACGGAGGATGAGCCGCATGGACACCGATGTTAACCTACCAGTGGCTTTTCGTTTCGTTTTGTTTATTTAAAGGAGAAATCTAAATGTCAGGGTTTCTCATTTAATTAAATTATTTGTAACTAAGTCACCAAGCAGGATTATCTGCCGGAGGATCGAATCAAAGACTAGCGCTTACCGCGGGGCTCACTGTTAGAGAGTCAGGGCGAGGTAATGGAAAGAAGATGACAGGGGTGTCAGAGGACCAGCTCCGGGGCTGCTCCTCCAGCAGCTCACTTAGGTCTCTGAAATATCATCTTCCCTGGAAGTCTTCCCAACACTCGGCTCGCCCTTCTCTTACCTGGTATCCTTTCTCCTCAGCTCTCTCTACCTCTTTTTGCTGATTGGCTATTTGTGTCCGGCAGGTCACAAAGCTCTCAGAGGGCAAGGACATTTTTTGTTTGTGTGCTTGTTTTGTTTGTAACTGCTGTCTCCCTGGCCCATGGTAGGCATTCAGTAAACAAGGGCTGAATAAATGAGGCATTTTTTTTCTTCCCCCCCCCCCCCCCGGCAATTTTTTTTTTTTTATGAAAAGCAGGGATAACAATATATATATTGTCAGCAGGGTTCTACACGCCTCAACTGGGATAGTGGATATGTAAGTATTTTTACAAATTCTCAGTCTAAACTGAAAATGAAGTTACTAACTTGTCATGGTTTTGCCCTGAGTCACTTATTAAAAAAACATGTTCATGAAACTGATTTTTGGTTTTGGTGTTTGCAGTTGGAAATCTTGCCTGGCTCGGAGGAGGGAGGTCTCTGCGTGAGAGCACTCTGACTCTCTGCCTCTCTGGAGACTCCTGGCTCGGCACAGCCTGATGGAACAGGACAGCTCCCCTCGGTGCCCCACATCTGGGCAGAAGTCTGGCTCTGCTGCTTTAGAAGAGAGAGAGAGAGACAGAGAGAGAGAGAGAGAGAGAGACTGGGAGGGAAAGGGAGAGAGGGGGGGGAGACAGAGTGGGAAAGGAGAGAGAGGGAGACACACACACACAGAGATACAGAGAGAGGCAGAGAGAGAGAGAGAGAGAAGGAGAGAGAAGAGCATCAGGACAAATACAGAAAGACAGAGACACAGTTAGAGGTGCCTGGGGAGAGATGGCCAGAGGGGATTGGCCAGGGACAGGAAGAGTTGGGCAGAGCTGGTGGGTTACTCTTTTCTTTCAAATACACATGGAATAATTCATGTTAGAAATGTGGAATTGGTCAAGATAGAGGAAGCAAAGCCATAACCAGCATATAAACTAGAACAGGAAAGCCCCCTGGGATGAACCCTGGAACGTATAGCTAGCCTACCCTGGATGCCTGCCATACAGGCTCTCACCCCGGCCTCCCTGGGTTATCTCCTGCAACCGCACAGCCATGGCAGGAACAAGTGTGGGCTGCCACACTCACACAGCAGAGCATGGGGCTTTACGAGGAGAAGCTGTCTTCCCAAGGATGTACAACAAAAGGCTCAGGCTAGAATTCACGACTTTTTGCTTTTTAAAATCCTGTGTCACTCGAGAAGAGATTTTACGAAAGGTTTAAAGAGAAGAAAGAGAAGAAAATTCCCACTCCTCAGTGTCAGAAATCAAGAGCTCCTCCAGCCTGCTGCCAGCCTCAGCCCCAGCTGGATCCCCTTTAGAAAGGCCCCCTGCCGTCAAAGTCTGGCTCCTGTTCCCTCGCTCTTTCTCTCTTTCCCTTTCTTTCTCTCTCTCTCTCTCTCTCTCTCTCTCTCTCTCTCTCTCCCTCATCCCTATGCAGAGATAGTCTTTTGTTCTCCCCCAATAAATCTCTTGCATGAGATCAGCTGTGTGGTGTGGTCTTTATAGCATACCTTGGCCCTGCTTCACCAAGGTGCTCCTGTCACATAAATCCTGGTGTTGATGACTGATGCCTACACATTTCCCACTTTAGGGGTCTAAGTCACACTGGGACCTGCAACGGGCTCCCTTTCTGGCTCACCGATTGCTGGGTACAGCATCCCAAACCGGTAAGTGGTAAGTTTTCTCTTTCAGTTGGTGTAAATGCTTCTCTGAATACTTATGCATGGCCACTTTCTTAGGCTCTTAGCCCAGGGAATGGCGCCACCAACAGTGGGCAGGTCCTCCTACCTCAGTTAATCTAATCAAGACAATCCCTATACCTAAAGGCCCATTGTTTGGATAAATCCCATTCTGTTGGCAACTGAGATTAACTGCCGCATTCAGGAAATCCAATAGAACTGAAAGCAGTGTCTAGACTTATCTGCATCTCTACGCCCAGAGCAGAGCTATTCACAACAGCTAAATGGTGAACACAAATGAACTCCATTGACGGGTGAATGGAGAGACACAGTCCACGTCTTTGATGAAGAAGATTTGCTGTCCTGTGTTCCCACATCAATAAACCTTGAGGACACTGCGTCAAGTGAAATAAACTAATCACAAAAAGGCAAATACTGTATGACCCATCGGCAAAAAGGCATTGAGAATAGTCAAATTTACAGAACAGAAAACCAAATCGCAGTTACTAGGGCCTGAAAGCTGGAGAAAGAAGGTGTGGTTGTTCGGTGGGATTGAACAAGGTGGTTTGCCAGGTGAAAGTGTCCCAGAGACCCGTTTACAGTGTGAATATACTCAGCACTTCTGGACTGCGTATTTAAAAGAGGTTAACAGGGCAGAGATGGCTCGGTGGTTGAGAGTGTTCGATGCTCCTGCAGAGCTAAGAGTCTGGTTTCTAGAAGCCATGTCAAGTGGCTCCCAATCTCCTGTAACATCAGCTCCAGGACCTCTTCTGGCCTCCTGAATGTGTACACATGCACGTACATGTACATAAAGATAAAATCTTTAAAAATGGTTAAAAGTAAAATCTTTAATTATTTTTTTTTTCCTGCTATGCCTCCCTCCCCACCAGACAGGGTCTCACTATATAGTTCTGACTTCCTGGAACCTGCTATGTAGACCAGGAAGGTCTTGAACTCAGAGAGATCTGCCTCCTAAATTCTGGGATTAAAGGTGTGTGCTATCACATTCAGCTGCTACGTACACACACACCCCTTCAAGCCTTTAAGACATTCAGCTATTTGATATGCAGAAAAGATGAATATTTTCATGCTGAGTTAGAGATAGTAGATCCCTTGAATATTCAATCACTGTTCTTAAATTATTTTCTTACCCTAGAGGAAGTGTCCCAACGACATCCACACTGTAGGACTCTTGCAAGTTAAACCCCGCAGAAATGCCAGTTCCCATCACCACCTACAATAGACACAAAACCAGGCACACCTCAGAGTCAAGTACTGACATACCACTAAATCAAATAATCTGCTGATCAGGGTATCTTCTCACTTCTCAGGGTTAGGAGGGGGGTCTTCAGCTGTCAGCTACCTCCTCTCAGTGGCTTCAGCTCACAAAGAACCCTACGGCTCTTGAGACCTGAATCAGTTTCTTTTCTTTGCTCTGCTCCCAGCTGAGGTGTCTGGTTAGCTGCAGCAGGAGGAGGCCATCAATGGGGTTGGCTTTGACTTTGGGGCAGGTAGAAGGAGCGTAGGCTACACACATGTGTGTGGTGAGGCTGGTAATATCAGCCTGTCACCATGGAACCCACATTTGGCTTTAGAATCCTGCTGCGGCTGCTGCTGCTGCTGCTGCTGCTGTCCCTGTCTCTAGGTCAGCAGCATCAACATAGCCAGGAGCTTCCCATCGTGGCACACAGTTTTCTCCAGGTCCAGAGTACACAGTCTGTCACCCAGAGCAGAGCTCCCAACCCTAGATTTATGTGAAGTATAAAGCACAACGCTCCGAGCAGAGGAGCAAAATAGAAAGTGGAATAGCTGCTCAATTCCCAGGAACTGCTGCTTCCAGAACTTCTGGAATGGGCTGTCCAGGAGAGAAGAAAGACCAGCTCTAGGGACAGGCAGTTCCCACAGCAGCGGCCTCTGCATAACTGCTGGTAACGCCAGCCTGTTATGCTTCTCACATTGGAGGAATGCCTAGACTACTTCAGCTCACAAAACAAAGATGGTTTAAGTACCTGGAGGCTCAATTTTATGTGACCGTAACCAATTACTAAACCATTGGTTTCCTGTTAACACGAAGAGGTGTATCACAGAATGCAAAACTCAAAATAAATTTATAATACAAGATAAAGGTCACACTTAAAAGGAATTGTGAAGCCCCTGTCCTCAAACTTTTCAGGAGAATGCTTTTTTTTTCTTCCTCTTCCTTTTCTCTGTGGAATGCATAGGTAAGAAGTTGATTTGCTTCAGTTTTCTTGGGGGTGGTGGTGTCCACATCCGTGAATAAATAATTGTGGTCACTTAAGAACATAGTATTGTTTACTCAATATATGTACATGTTTTGACAAAACACTACTAACTTTTCAGTCATGAATATGTTGTGAGATAGTTGGACTTGACTTACGTGAGACTGTGACGTATTTATCTCAGCACAGAAGTACCAGAAACAGAGAAAGCTGGGGAAATTTTATCTTTTCAAAGTGGAAGATGGAAGCCACTTTATTAAGGTAAATAAAGCTATTGAAGTTATTATGGGTTATTAAAGTAATATGTGATTATTATTTTTATTTTTGTTTGTCTAGATAAGGATTCTTTGTGTAGCCATGGCTGTCCTGGAACTCCCTCTGAAAACCAGGCTGGCCTTGATCTCAGAGATCCACCTGCCTCTGTCTCTTGAGTGCTGGCATTAAAGGTATGCTCCACCACCACTCAGCATAATATGTGCTCTTTAAAAAGTAAACAGATAATGGAAAAAACTTAAGCACAGCAAATCCCTCCAAATCCCATCTCTCAGAGATAACTAATGTTAAAACTTGTATTATGTCTTCACGTAGTCACCTGTGTGTATGTTTTAATGCATTTTTATTTTTACTATTTCGTTAGTTGTTCTGCAGAATCGGGGGAGGACCCTCCAGATCCCTGTTCTTCTATCACCTACACTTCAGATTCCCTTGTAGGAACAGAAGCATGCGATTGCAGGGGCTGAACAGGCCTTGCCTCATAGGAACAGAAGCATGTGATTGCAGGGGCTGAACAGCCCCCAGCCTTGTAGGAACAGAAACATGCAATTGCAGGGGCTGAACAGCCTGCCGCCTTGCATGTACTTACAGCAAAAAACTCTAGCGGAATGGGTGCTGGCAATTTCTCTTTAAATCTCTCATTAAACTCCTTGCCACCCAATAGCAAACCAAAAACCATCAGGCCGACGCCTAGGGAACACACGTTGAGGTTTTTAACGTTCTGCAACACAGCAACGGTACTCTGTAACACAGTGAATGCCGGATGTTTACATAAAGCTCTGGTCCTGGGTGACTGAACACACATGAGACACCAGACGCGCAGTTCACAGAGACAAGAGTGATAGCGGTTAGCAGAGCTGAAGGGAGACGCTGGGCCCAGAGGGCTTCATGAGAGGGAAGCTTCCTTCCGTCTGGGCTGCTGGAGAGGTTCTAGAAATGGAGGCGACCCCAGTTGCATGGCAAAATGAGTACACTTAACTGCACTGCACCGTAGAGTTAGAAAGAGTGTGGACCGTGAGACACGCGCTGCTACGTATTTTAAAAACGTCTGTCTATTTTTGGCAAGTCTGCACGTGTGCCTGAGTGTATGTGTTTGACATCAAGCATATAGGAGCCCATGAAGGTCAAGAGTTGGTGCCAGGTGCCCTGGAACTGGAGTTCCAGGTGATTGCGGCCATCACAGGTGTCTTTTGTTAGGGCAGCAAGTACTTTCACTGCTGAGCCTCCTCTTCAGCCAGGCCTCCTGTCTAGTGTATTTTACCACAGTAAAAAAAAAAAGTCTGCAAAAAAATTGGGCTTAGGCTAACCTTCAAACAGAGATGGGTGGGGACAGCTAGTGTACAGTTCAGTGGTGGAGAGTGTAATTGATATGTTCCCGGCCCTGGATCCAACTCTTCATATCTTCTACAGATTAAGAGCTTTTTCTCTTTAATCTAACCATACAACTTTATACTCAATAATTCTTATCCAACAATATTATGGGGTTTGTTGTTGTTTTGTTTTGCTTGAGACAGGATCTCACTGTGGAGTCCAGGCTGACCTTGAACTCGAGTTCCTCTGGAGTGTTAGGACAGGCACTACACACAAGGCTTATGGTGCTTTTGATGTGCTGATATCGGAAGATAGCTCACAGAAAATTCAGAGAAATCCCCCTGGGGCTGAGTTGTGAATGTTAGAAGAATCAGGGTTAACCCCACAGAATACTGCCAAGGTCAACACACAGCTAAGTTATAGAAATCTTTAGCAATTGTCATGAGAAGACAACAGAGAAGTCAGGTAAGATTTGGGGTCGGGAGAGTGAAGGTTAGAAAGATGCCCAGGAGAGAAGAAAGCCAATCATCTTACGGCTATGGTCAGGATACCCAAATATAACCATTTCATCTGAAACCCAAGAAAGCAGAGAGCCCACCACACCTGGGCTGCACAGCCTAGGACTCCTGCAGGTGCAGACTGCATTTTCTCTGTGACAAGTCATTCTGAGAAGTCTAGGAGTAGGAGGTCTATTTCCAGCTATCACAGAAATTAGTAATTTGTGGGGTCGCCTTATAGTCTGAGTCCGGTATTATCAATTGAGGATTCAAAATTAAATGCCACCTCTTCAAAATGGCCTTCCCAGAACCCTAATCTAAAGGCTACTCAGCTTTAGAGACACGGTTCCCCTTCTTAGGGCGCTTAACGTATTTTGTAAGGCACGTTTGCCCAGTCGCGGTTCACCTGGTTCACCCCGACTGCCTTCCCACGGGAGTGTCAGCCCTAAGGTCACGCTGTACCTGGCCAGCTTGTCTCTCATTTCAGTCTAGTAAAGGCTTGGCATATAAACACCTGCAAAAGCTATAGCCAAGGAGCCGAAAGTGTTTTTTGTAGTATTTCACTGTTAGTTGGCTATAATTACTCTGTTTTGATTTTGATTTTGTTGATGGATTCTAAACATGTAAGTTTTGTAGTAGTTATTTTGTTTTTAAGTATTTTATGTGTGTGTGTGTGTGTGTGTGTGTGTGTGTGTGTGCCCGCGTGTGTGACCAGTGAAGCCAGAAGGGGGTGCTGGATCTCCTGCAGCTGGAGACACAGGTGAGTACAAAGCTGCCTGATACGGGTGCTAGGAGTTAACTCTGGCAACCCCACAGCAGTAGCTGGCGCTCTTAACAGCTGAGGCATCTCTCCAGTGCCCATTAAGGATTTGGGAAGCTATACTGTTAATGGTTTCTAGATATATTGTATGGTGTGAAAAGATGCTGAATCTTTAGGATTTGTTATCAACTTCATATAATCAGCTTTGATCTGTGATATTTATACTGTGCACTTGAAATCAATTTTTACTTTATTGTGCATAGCATATACATGTGTTATTATATTAAACTGATTACTTATGTTAGTTAAGCCATTTATAGCTCTTTTTTTTTTTTTGCCAGCTTGAATAAGCAGCCTTTGTGAGAGATGTTTTCCTATTGTATCTTTTCTTTCTTTGTTTTTTGAGATACTAGGTAGCCTTGGATGACCTAGAACTCAGTTTGTAGACCAGGCTGGCCTCAAACTCACAGAGACCTGCCTGTTTCTGCCTCGGAAGGATTAAAGGCGTGCGCCACCCCACCCAGCTTCCTATTCTGAATTTAAAACAACCCTCGTGTGGTTTTACGGGCTGACTGCTCAGCTAATGAGTGATGGGTGCAGCCACCAGCAGCGCACTAACAAACTCCTGAGGAGGGGAGAACTAGGTACCCGCAACGTGGGTTTCAGGGTTTAAGCAGCAACCGCCTCCTCCCTGAGCATTGAAGGTTGAAAGATAGACGGAGGCAGACAGGGGTGGAGTCCGGGGTAGGGGTGGAGAGCCAGCAGCGGGAGTCGGGCGTCGTCTACTTACATACACCACCGAAAAGATCCCGCTGTACCGCTTCGTTTTCACCCCGAACAGGTATTTCAGCATGGAGGTGAACACGTGCACCGCGGCCGCGGTGGTGAACCCCCGCACCAGAGGCTCCGTGAGGTAAATGGCCACAAACCCAAACCTGCAGACACCTAGGCAAAACTACGGTTTTTAAAATGACAAAGAAACAAACGGCAAAAATGGGTTAGGAAAAGACAATCAACGGACGACGTGTGAGCCTCCCTTTGTGAGGACCTGACTTTGCAAACTCTATTTTAAAGAAGGGGCTTTGGCCATCTAGTGAGCTGGGGTCGGGGGCGGATCTAAGCTTCGGAAATGTGCAGCGATAGCAGGAACTTGAAAGGATGCCCTGAAAATAGCCAATTAACGCTCTAGGGAGCAGGGCCATAAAATTTAACGAGGTCCAGACGTTCCTGAGAGGCATCCTGTCCTTGAGATACCTTGTTATTTATTTATTTATGACTCTGTTAGGTTTTCACACCCAAAAACTGACCAACAGTTTCAGAAACTACCTTACCCTATGCCGTCCTTACCCAATCCCAAGACGACAGGACATGAACTTTCCAGATTATCGCGTTTCCCTTTTGAAAGCTCTACCCTCCCAGGTCTCCCTGCCATACTTTCTGCACCCACCATGTTGGGGTGCTGGAAAGATGCTGGTCCAAACTTGAGTTTGAATATTAAAATATTCTCATGTAATTTGCATCGGAATTTATTTGGGGACCAGAAATTTAGGCATAACACTTTCTTTTTTTTCCCTTTTTTTTAAAAAAGATTTATTTATTTATTTACTTGTTTATTTATTTTGTTTACAGTGTTCTGTCTGCATGTGTGCCTGCAGGTCAGAAGAGGGCACCAGATTTCTTTACAGATGGTTGTGAGCTACCATGTGGTTGCTGGGTATTGAACTCAGGACCTCTGGAAGAATAATCAGTATTCTTACCCTCTGAGCCATCTCTCCAGCCCAGGCATAACACTTTCTAGGCCACTCGTACCTGTGGTAGCTAACGGAACAGCGGTTATAAAGAAAATAACATTAACCTGCGATAGCTTGAGTCCTTCGGTGGAGCTTACATGCTGCTTATGAGGGGCTCACTCATGCAGGTCACACGCCTGCCAACCCCTCCAAGTTCACGAGGGGTGGCTCTTCCCTGACCACCACCCACTCCATCAAACTTGTTTTGCTTTTGGGATATCTGGAACACTCAAGGTAAACCCGTTAGTCATTCTCAGTGGGCAGCTGTTGCCAGCACCTTGAGCCCCCAGCTCTGGAGTTTTGCTGTCTGCCTCTGCCCACACATAGTGAGACCAGCTCCACAGATGAACCAACCCTAGTCCATCTCCCCAAACTGGAGTCTCACCTGAATGATTCCTGAAAGTAAGGTCACGGACATGGCGACTTTCACTCTTAATGCATCTCTGGCTTCCGTACCATTGGTGGCATTTACTCCTCCTGGGATGACTATATCATCTGGTACTAACCGAACGGCCACACCGCCAATCATCAGACTAATAACAGCAAAGGGGCCTGAAACAGGAGCATGAATGAGCTGTTCAGAAGCTCAGGAAGCTAATCCAGTAGCCCTGA
Organism: Microtus oregoni; assembly: GCF_018167655.1. Lineage (NCBI taxonomy): Eukaryota > Metazoa > Chordata > Mammalia > Rodentia > Cricetidae > Microtus > Microtus oregoni. The sequence goes on along the minus strand of NW_024543077.1, from coordinate 5,453,283 downwards.
TGTCATGATCAGGAATGACCCCCTCCCTGTTCAGAGGCTTATAACATAATTTTAGCCAAAAGAACAACCCTGATCATTTTAGCAGAAAGCAGGGACTCTGAGTGACTTCTGAGGTCCTTGTGCTCACAGAGATGCACCAGGGAAGCCAGGGTTGTGACACACACAGACTCGCCTCTTCAACAAAAGGGCTGTGCACCTGTTTTCCACCCAGAACCTTCTGGTGCCTTGTGCTATCTGTAGGGACAGGCCTTGAGAATCGTTTCTCAGTCAATAGATAGGGGAGATGTTACATGTACTATGAGGCCTGGTGCTATCTATATGACCAAGAACACACCAGATCCTGGGCCCTTAGCTATAGAACCCCACTTCATGGTAGAGGCCACATATACTTTGCAGAGGAGTTTGGATAGAGTCATGCCTTAAGCTTTATTTATGCATTTGGGATTGAGATAATTGTTACCATTTAATTAACCCAAGATTATAAGAAAGTTATTAATTTTAGAAATCTTGGAGAAGTGGAAGGAGGAATAAGAAGAGGAAAAAGAGAAAGAAGAAGAAAGAGGAGGAGAAGGAAAAAAGAAGAAGAAGAAGAAGAAGAAGAAGAAGAAGAAGAAGAAGAAAGAAGGAAGAAGAAGAAACACAGGAACATGGTTGCATGGCTGGGGAACGAGTCCGGGGCTGCCCACAGGCAAGGCGAGGGCTTAACCTGCTGGCATACTGCCTCAGAAGAGTGTAGTCACATTGTTAAAGCAATTAATGGGTATGTGGTCACAAAAATCGAATTAAGCAATAATAACAAGCATATTGCAAAGCATAAGTCTTTACCTATAGATATGTGTCTAGAGGTCCCGAAGAAACAGTACATGATAACAGGATAAAATGAAGAGTACAGGCCAAACACCGGAGGTACCGCTGCCAGCATTGCGAAGGCCAAGCCTGCAGGAACAGAAGGCACAGACGGAGTCGTGGTTAGCCAATAGCAGGGTGTATTCCTTTTAACTAACCTCTTGGTCTCTGATGAACACGTGATACCTGTCTTAATTGAAGCAGATGTCTTTCTTCTGCCCTAACACCATGAACACAGTCCAGGCTGCAGTATGTTGGCTCATCCTGACTATTAACTTGACAGGGTCTGGAGTTGCTACAGGGAAACCTCCTGACTGGTCTGGGAGGGATTGTATGGACGAGGTTAACTGAGGTAGGAAACCATTCTGAATGTGGCTTGCACTATTCCCTGGGGTTGAGTCCTGGACTGATTTAGAAGGAGCAAGCAAGCTGAGCATCCTTCTCCATGGTGCCATTTCCTTAGCCTCTCAATGCCCCTCCACCCGACCCCTATGCACCATTACTTGTCCCTCCTCAGAAGCTAAGCTCTCCCGGGCTCCTCTGTTGCCAAATAATCACTCTGCAGTCTTCATGGACAGGTATCTTCCAAGTGAGCCAAGCCTGGTTCACTTCCAGGTTTGCAGTTTTCCAACCAGAACACTTGGGATTTTATTCTGAGAGTCTTTAACAGTGCAGGGTGTGCTGCCAAAATTCCTTCCCTTGTGGGGAGACATGAATAATATCTACTTCCTCCTCAGGTCCCAGCAGCAAAGACAGGTACGATTCTACCAAAGCCACTCAGAGAAAGCAATAAGCTCACAGAGAAATGAGCGACAGGCTCCTGGCTGGAACATGGGTGACCTTAAGGCAGCCACACTGGACGTTCTGCTCCCAGCAGGGATGACGTCAGGCTTCCCCAGGGCTCTGTAGATGGAATCCTTTCCCCTCATCCTTTCCCGTCTCTTCTTCTAGCCCAGTGGTCCTCAACCTTCCTAATATTGTGACCCTTTAATACAGTTCCTCATGTTGTAGTGACCCCCAGCCATAGAATTATTTCATCGCTACTTTGTAAGGGTAATTTTGTTACTGTTATGAATTGTAATGAAAATATCTGATGTGCAGGATTTCTGGTACACGACCCCTGAAGGGGTCACCATCCACAGATTGAGAATGCTTCTCTAGCCTCTTTCAGGGACTCTGGCGTCAAGCGCAGTTAGGGCAGGACTGCACACAGCTGGGTGGGAAGGGCAGCCGGATGCACAGGTGAGGGTCTTATGGCCCTGCCTGCCCCTCCTTCCTAGAGGAACATCAACAGTGAGCAAGCCTAGCCATGACGGTCCTTGGCGCGTGGGATTAGCTGGACTCCTGAAGGTGGCTGCAGTTGGGCCAGAGGATGGCACCACGCAACTGGGTCCCTCTTTCCATTCCACCCCAGACCGCTTACGGCAGTCTCAGAGAGTTTACATCACCCTCGTTTTTAAAAACAGACATTTTTCAGTTTAAGGCTCCCGGTAGATTGACTAAGTGGTGCAGAGAGGTCGCACATTCTATCTGTTCCCCCACATGCTTTCCCCACTATCAGGGCTCCCACCTCACAGCAGAATGTTTCTGTGAAGGATGAGCCTGCACTGAGACATCATTATCCCCCAGAGTTTATGTGTGGTCTCACTCTGATGTTGTGTGTCCTCTGCAAACGTGTGTGATGTCACCCACCCACCGTTATAGATACTGAATAGTTCTCCTTGGCTCCCAATCCTCTCTACTTTCTCGTCCCTCACTTCTCAGAAATCTTCAGTCACAACGGATCTTTCTTCTGTCTCCCAAGATTGCCTTTTTCAGAATGTCACATGATTGGCAATCACAGCCTTTTCAGATTCACATCTGTTACTTGCAAATATGTATTCGTTCGTGTTCTTCCCAGGTCTTTGCATGGGTTGGCGAGGTCTTCTCTTCTCTTCTCTTCTCTTCTCTTCTCTTCTCTTCTCTTCTCTTCTCTCCTCTCCTCTCCTCTCCTCTCCTCTCCTCCCCTTCCCTTCCCTCCTCTCCTCTCCTCTTCCTCCTCTTCCTCTCTCTCTCTTAGAGTGGAAGACCAAAGCCATGGCTTTGCATTTGCTAGGCAAGGGCTCTACAGCTGAGCTCAATTCCCAACCCAGAGTTCATTTCTTTTTAATAGTGAGTAGTGGTCCATCTTCTGGATGTTCCACAGCTTTTTTATTTTTGTTTTTTAACATATTACCTACGCAAAGACCTCTTGCTCCCCAAGTCTGGCAACTATGGATAAGGTTGCTAGATGCACCCCTTGGGGATTTGCTTGAGGCCTCTTTCTTTCTCTTTTTTAAGAGTCTGTTTTGTAGAGCTGTTAGGCTATTTTTCACTAAAGAGTTAGGTGGCAGTCTCTACAAACTTTAGGGGACATGATCTATTCTCCAAATTGTTATCTTGAACCCTGCCTACTTGTTTTAAGTGGAAAGGAAATGCATAAAGGTGTCACTTCTTTCTAGAAAATTCTTATTCCAAATAGTGTCTCAGTCTCTGCTGCCCTTGCATTCTGTTGGAGTGGGGCATGGAAGGGAGAGTTTGGGGGTGGGGTGTCATTCACGCTCTGCGTTGATTTTGGCATCCCTGCAATGTGTAGCTGATAAGCCGTGTGTCCTCAGCTTTGAGATCTCAGCAAAATTTCTGGGACACCTGGAAAATGTATCTACTTCATTTTAAGGCTCCGAAGTAAGACAGCAAATGAGTTGGAAAGCATGCCTGCTACATATGCAATGGTGCAGTCACTCTGGTGTCACCCTTAGAGAAGTGATTCTAGACAAGAAAAGCACATGTACCCTTCAGAGATCCAAGTGGCATTCCAAGTCTCTGCTGGGGAACGGCAGCCCTCTGCCCCCAAACTCCTAAACCAGGGCTTCTCAGCAGACAATTTTATCCCCCCTATGACATCTGGCACACTCTAGAGACATTTTTATCATGATGGCAGTGCTGTTGGCAGCTGGGATCAGAGGTCAGGAAACTGCTGGTACCCTACAACACATGGCAGTCCCTACAGCAAATGTTGGAAATGCCATGGGGTGAGAGACTTCGGAGATAGTGTTCCAGTGTCCAGGGTCCTGCAGGGTAGGTAAGTCAATTCCAGTTGTTTGCTGTGGTATTCAATTCCTCATTTAACAATTTTGAATAGAAACCACCGACTTTGAAGTATTTCAGCTTCTCATTATACAGTGGCGTGCCTTTGTCATTGCCACTAAGTTTCATCCCCCTGATATTCACATGGTTTGCACGTGTGTCTTGTCTAATTGTTCTCCATTTAGTCTGATTCCTTACAGAATTCCTCCTGGACAGCTCTTAGTCATTCGTGCCCTTCCTCCTGGAAGCCTGACCAGATGAACAACAGGGCATGGAGACAGATCGTTGCTGCTGTTTTCTTTTTATCATCACCTGTTTATTTGTTTCCCGAAGACTTCCTCTACTTTAGTATCTAACCTTTCCCTGAATGTTACTCTGGGAACCAGTTCGGGTTTGGTTTCGGCGAGCTCTGTCTGATTCTTTGCTGCTTATCAATAACAGCAACCCATGATTATTTCATAGATGCAGTGTAATTCTTTTCTGTTTCCTTAAAGAGTTACCCTGCCTGTTATTTCTGCTTCTCGTGAGTTGCCTTTTTGTTTTCATAAGATATTTGTATTTTATTAAATAAGTGCACATGTATTTGTGGCATGTGTGTGTATGTGTGTGGGCATATGTGTGTGTATGTGTGTGTATGTGTGTATGTGTATGTATGTGTATATGTGTGTATGTGTGTGTATGTATGTGTGTATGTTTATGTATGTGTGTGGGTGTATGTGTATGTGTGTGTATATGTGTGTATATGTGTATGTGTATGTATGTGTGTGGGTGTATGTGTGTATGTGTATGTGTGTATATGTGTATGTGTATGTATGTGTGTGGGTGTATGTGTGTATGTGTATGTGTGTATATGTGTATATGTGTGTATGATGACTTGTGCCATGCTGTACACATGCAGTCCAGAGAACAATTGTGTCACATCAGGTCTCCCTTCACCCTTACATGTGTTCTGGGACTGAATTTGGTCACCAGGCTACTGCACTTAGTGTCTTTCTCCACCAACCATCTTGCCAGCTCTGCTTCCTTCTGAGATGCTCTTTCTCTCTGCCCTTTCTCCTCTCTCTCCTGGGACTGAACCTAGAACCTTGCTGGGCTCCATCTACCCCAGCTCATTTTTACTTTTTGTTTTGAGACAGGAACTAGCCCAGTTTCTCAGGTTGACTTGAAACTTCTCTGTAGCCTAGGGAGGTTATAAATGTGTAATCCTCTGACCCCAGCCTGTGCCTTCCTACTGCTGTCTACACCCCTGGTGCACTGTCTTCCTGTCTACACCCCTGGTGCACCGTCTTCCTACTGTCTACACCCCTGGTGCACCGTCTTCCTACTGTCTACACCCCTGGTGCACTGTCTTCCTGTCTACACCCCTGGTGCACTGTCTTCCTACTGTCTACACCCCTGGTGCACTGTCTTCCTGTCTACACCCCTGGTGCACCGTCTTCCTACTGTCTACACCCCTGGTGCACCGTCTTCCTACTGTCTACACCCCTGGTGCACTGTCTTCCTGTCTACACCCCTGGTGCACTGTCTTCCTGTCTACACCCCTGGTGCACCGTCTTCCTACTGTCTACACCCCTGGTGCACCGTCTTCCTGTCTACACCCCTGGTGCACTGTCTTCCTACTGTCTACACCCCTGGTGCACCGTCTTCCTGTCTACACCCCTGGTGCACCGTCTTCCTACTGTCTACACCCCTGGTGCACCGTCTTCCTACTGTCTACACCCCTGGTGCACCGTCTTCCTACTGTCTACACCCCTGGTGCACCGTCTTCCTACTGTCTACACCCCTGGTGCACCGTCTTCCTACTGTCTACACCCCTGGTGCACTGTCTTCCTGTCTACACCCCTGGTGCACTGTCTTCCTACTGTCTACACCCCTGGTGCACTGTCTTTCTCTTTGTACTTTTACTTTGCCCATCTCTTTTCCTGAGCACACCTCAGTCACGCTGCCCCTCCTGTTGGGAATGCCTTTCCTCTTGCTTTCACCTGCCAGAGGTCTCAGCTCACGTGGACTTTAAAATTTTTTTTTGATTTTTATTACAATTTTATAACATATCTATACTAAATTTTGATCACTTTTGCCCTTCTTACCTTCTCAGTTCTTCCCTCTTTTTTTTAGCCCTTTTTTTACAACAACCCCTCCCACATTGATGTCTTCCCTTACTTTGTGTGAGCCACTAAGTTTAAATGCAGTTTCTTGCACCAATGCATACTGAATCCACTTTTCCAAAGAACTTTTCATAATTTCTTTACTTAAACTAACTCCCTAATAATGTCTTAGGATCCTCTGTTTTCCTTTATGATGTTTATGATTTAATCATGTGTATATACCTTTATTTGTTTCTTGTCTTAGCCCCTGTTTGGAGAGTTAGTTAGCGCTCTAGGAGTACAGGAATCAGATTGTTTAGGGTTAATATAATTTTTTTTTGAGACAGCGTTTCGCTGTGTAGCCCTGGCTGTCCCAGAACTTACTATTTGGATCAACTTGACCTTGAAATGACAATATTCCATATGAGTTAGGATTAAGGGCATGTTCCACCATACCTGGCTCACAGATTGATATTTTCTAATGTTATTTTAATAACACAGAGCTGTCAAGAAAATCCAGTGTATCATAATCCCTTTTAGTTATGTCATGGGCCTAGAAACAAGAAATTTATCACAACTTCAGCAAATTGTTGCCTGAGCAACTGATTGATCCGCAGATCGGGACCACCCCTTTCCACTGTGAATGATCCCAAGGCTTCTTCAGTTTCTGAAAAGATTGCTTAGAAAGGTAAAAGTTACCAGAGAGAGAGAGACAGACAGACAGAGACAGAGAGACAGCGACACAGAGAGAAAGAGCAGAGAGAGATAGCACACCACGCACACAAACACGTACATACACACAAAGAGAGAGAGAGAGAGAGAGAGAGAGAGAGAGAGAGAGAGAGAGCAATGCATTGTACTAACCTTGGGGAAGCTGAAGCACTCCCGTGCTTATGCCTGAGACCAAGTCTCCCAACACATACTCCTTGAATTTATACGCTGGCAACCACTTAGTGATGGGCAAAAACATGTAAATGATGTTTCTTATTTTCTTAGGAGTGCATCTAAGGAGACAAAGACACAGACAAAGTTGTAAGCGAGGGACATCCCTGCAGAACCCACACGGGGATGTTCTCTCTTCTTCAGCTTATGAGTGATAAGGAGCAAACCACAGTCAGTGGTTAAGATGCTGTTGAACAGGGTGGGGGACCCACGTGGGAGGCAAGACAGAGAGCCCTAACCAGCCCCGAGAACAACAGGGGAGGCAGATGGTTTAGAGCTTTGTGGAGAATTTGAGAACAGGTATGTAAACCTTTACATGGATGTAAGGAGGAGTAGAAAACCATTAAACATAGTGTGTCGGTTAATTATACCAACGCAACTTAGAACCATTGGGAAGAGAGTTGTGATGAGGAATTGTCTCGATCAAATTGGTCTAGACAATACGGGTTGTCTGTGGGAAATTGTCTTGGTTGTTAATTGTGGTATGACCTCGTCTACTGTGTCATTTACCAAGGAGAGGGGTCCTGAATAGTATAAGGGAGCACAGAGCTATCAAGCGTCCACCTGTATACTTTCCCCCTGCTCTGCTCTTGACTGTGGCTTTAGGTTCCTAGCTTGCCTGCCTGCAATGATAGAGCTGTGAAATAAATCCTTCCTCCCTATGTTGCTTTTCATCAGACTGTTTTATCATAGCAACAGAATGAAACCAAGTCTCGCGGTACCACGCACGGTGTTCACGGGACCAAGCCAAAGGCTGATACCAGCAGAATCACCAGGCGTAGCTTGTTAGACTGCAAGTGTTCACCTCTCATTTCCCCTCCAACTGGCCAAAGGAACTTTACGCATGGGACCTTGAATTCTCCGAGCCGAAGGCTACGGAAGAGGAAACGGGTTAGACGTACGTGAAGGCCTGTTTCAGCTTGTCCCCGATGGAATCGGAGACCTTGTCCTTCACATGAAGCCTCTCCTGGAGCACGGGGTGACTAAAGATTGGCCTCTCCACGTAGTACCTCTGAGCTGCCACGGGGATTTCATTTTCCTCAGCATGATCCATGGTCTGCGGTTCTTCACCGGCAGCGGGAGACAAGCATTTCTGGAGGGTCAGTCACTAAGGGAGAAAACAAAACCCGTTTTACGTGGTGAAAGCCATCTCTTCTTAGGGTGGTCTAGGTCCTGAGGACTCCTCAGAACCCCCAGCATTCTTCCCATGAGGTTGTGTAGAGTAGGCATTCACAGATATCGTGAACAAAAACAAATTTAAAAACCCTGTTTGTGTATTCCCCTCAGAACAATAAATAGGGAGTGTGCAGAAGTTCAACAAGCGTTCTTGTTAAGCTTAGTGCCTGTCCTGCAGCCCGCTGCCTCTAGCCCTGAGTTAGCAGAAGAGGAAGCTAGATGAACTCTGATCAACGGCAGGTCAAACCAACAGCGAAGATGGTAAGATTGGCCCTTACTCTGACCACATGCCTTGGGAAGGTATTATACTGTCTTCTTAAGTCTGTTTTTCACTAATACTTGCTGTTCAGGACTGAAGCTTGTACCCCCATGGAGGAAGTCCTTGGTGACGTTCACAGTAGTCCCTAGTTAGAAGCATGAGTGCCCTATGATACTGTTTTAAAGTTGGCTATATTGGGAATGGTGTAATGGCTTGATTCCTTTTTCCTTGATACATACTGAAAAAAATAAGTAAAATAAATATTTCCAGAATGAAAACCCAACATGGATGTACATATGGTGGTATATACAAAAATACTCATAGGAGAACTACAATAGTAATTGGAGAAATGCAAATACATGCTTGCATGTAATAAAAATACACATACGCATAAATGGAACAAGACATAATAGCTAAAAGAAATGAAGTAACTATAGACACATCATTATCGATTAATCTCGAGGACTTAATTTTTAATAAGAAATGAGACACAAATGGGCATGTATACATAATAAAAGAGAAAAGACTGCAGGACCTGAGCAGCTGTGGCAGAAAAATTGAAAATTCAAGTCTAGCCTGAGCTGCGATGAACAATCTCACCTTTTAAAAAGCATAAAACCATTTATAACAGTGACAAAACAGTAACCACAAAGACCAGGGTGGAGAAAAGGAGACTAAAACTGGAAAAGGCTAGCCCAAGTTTTTAAAACTGGAAAAGGCTGATCCCGAATTTCCTGAGAAACCGCCACACTGCTTTCCAAAGTGGTTGCACAAGTTTGCATTCCCACCAGCAATGGGTGAGTGTACCCCTTTCTCCACAGCCTCTCCAGCAAAGGCTATCATTGGTGTTTTTGATTTTAGCCATTCTGACAGGTGTAAGATGGTATCTTAAAGTTGTCTTGATTTGCATTTCCCTGATCGCTAAGAAAGTTGAGCATGACCTTAAGTGTCTTTTGGCCATTTGAACTTCTTCTGTTGAGAATTCTCTGTTCAGCTCAGTGCATAAAGGACATTGAGCCTATAATTAGTGATCCTAGAGAAGCTAAATAAGAAGGAGAACCCAAAGAAAAATATATAGGCATCCTCCTGAATATTAACCTTCATCAGGCGATGAAAGGAGACAAAGACAGAGACCCACATTGGAACACTGGACAGAAATCTCAAGGTCCAAATCAGGAGCAGAAGGAGAGAGAGCACGAGCAAGGAACTCAGGACCGTGAGGGGTGCACCCACACACTGAGACAATGAGGATGTTCTATCGGGAACTCACCAAGGCCAGCTGGCCTGGGTCTGAAAAAGCCTGGGATAAAACCAGACTCGCTGAACATAGCGGACAATGAGGACTACTGAGAACTCAAGAACAATGGCAATGGGTTTTTGATCCTACTGCACATACTGGCTTTGTGGGAGCCTAGGCAGTTTGGATGCTCACTTTACTAGACCTGGATGGAGGTGGGGGTTCCTTGGACTTCCCACAGGGCAGGGAACCCTGATTGTTCTTTGGGCTGACAAGGAAGGGGGACTTGATTGGGGGAAGGGGAGGGAAATGGGAGGCGGTGGCGGGGAAGAGACAGAAATTTTTAATAAATAAATAAATAACTGGAAAAGGCTAGCCCAAGTTTTTAAACAAACAACATCTGCAGTGTTTTAGGCTCCCAGAAAGAGTGACTTGGTAGTAAGGCTGTGTCAGCCAGACTTCAAACAGCTTAAGGAGGAATTGTTTGTAAAGTTTATGGTTTCAGCCCATTTTAGCAGAAGAGTATGGGAAAACAGAGTTGCTCACTTTACAGTAGCCAGGAAGAAAAGAGTGGTGTGGTGTGGGGAGAGAGAATCTGAGCCCCTTAAATCTTCAAAGGCATGCCCCAGGGACCTACTTCTTCCAGCCAGGTCCCATTTCCTAGTTTCCAGTGGGGATCGTGAATTCCACAGATGAGCCCGTGGGAGATTTCCCTACTCAGACTCTCTCCCTGGTGCGTGTTATCTGAGTTTTAGGACTTGTTTTTACTCTTAGATCATACACACTGTTACAGAAAGTTAGGTACACAACAACCAAACCCCGTGTTCCCCAGGTAAGTTAGGTTGGGGTTAAATAAGTACACGGTCACCTGTGGACAGCCTTGGGATTGTGGCTTGGTAATTTTGGTCAACATAGCCCCGTCATGGTGAGAAGTCAGGCTTTAGGTTTTATGAAACAGCAATCACATCCAGTGAAGGGGTGTGTTTAAAACATCAAACAAAGACAAATGCATTTGAGGAGATGGAAATTCCAACAGCCTAGAAGAAGATGGAAGGTTGATATATGATTTCGGCAAGAGAGACAGGAAAATGCTGTAGTTTGAACATTTCTGTTGTTTTCGAGGCTCGTGTTGAAATGCAATTGCCCACTCAAGAGCACAAGATGTGTGCCTGTTATAGGTGGTGAGTTACAGGACTCTGAAGACTCTGCCCTCTTAGACGGGCATCTCCCCAAACCCTGGACTTTGCTACTTTTTAAAGTTCACAGAGTGAGAACTATGTTGGCAAAATAGACTTCATAGTAGGACAATATGAGGTGGCTAATCTTGCTTGTCAACTTGACATACCCAGGAACCCTCAACCAAAGAATTGTCTCCATCAAAGTGACTCACGGACCCGTCTGTCGGGCATTTTCTTGATTACTAAGTGATGTAAATGGGCTGGGCTATATGAAAAAGGTTGCTGAATATAGTCTTGGGAGCAAGCCAATAAGCAGCATTCCTCCCTGCTCTCTGCTTTAATTCCTGCCTCAGTTTCCACCTCCAGGTTCCTGCTTTCAGCTCCTGTGTTGATTTTTCTTGACAATGGACTGTCAACTTTAAACTGAAGTTAGCCCTGTCCCCTCAAATTGCTTTGGGGTGCAAAGTTTATCACAACAGACAGCAGGAACTAGAGCAGAAGCCACTCTGTTGGTTTGTTGGTATCTGGTTCTCAAGCTCAACAATGCTTGTTGAATCCACAGGCAAATAACTTGCTTCTGCATGTCTTGTTCTCCATCTTTACAACATACTGTTAAATCACATCCTACTTTTAAATCATTAAGGCATGGTTGATGTATAAAGACTGTGTATAGCTAAAAATCTTGAATTTAGGGATAGCTATATGCCTATGAAAACCTCTCCACAATCAACATCAGACATGCATCAAAGGGCTTTCTCTCACCTTCTTTGCTATAGCGTGACAAGAACATTTAATTAGATCTACTTTCTTTGTAACATTGTGACTGTGCAACGCGATACTATGTGCAGCAGACACTGTGTTCCCTTTGACTAATACAAGAAAACAGCTGCAGAGCGTGCACTGTGCAATATATTCCATGATGTGCTTAAGTTATCCCTACAATGCTGCAGTGACGCTAGATATAAAACTCAAAGGGCTTAGAATAGCACTTGTTATCTCAGTAGAAAATGAATCTGTATTTTAGGTGGAGACTTACTATGTTGCCTTGGGTGGTCTTGAACTCTTGGGCTCAAGAAATCCTCCTTCCTTGGTCTGCCACACAGCTCGTACTCTAGGCTTGTGCCACTGACTAGCTCTATACATCAACCTTTTAATTTCCTAGTTATTTTTTTTTATCTTTTTTTTTTATTGCGAAAAGAAGAAAAAAAAAACATAAACAAAAAACAAGTTTCCACCTCCTCCCAGCCTCCCATTTCCCTTCCCCTCCTCCCACCCTTCTCCCCCTCCTCCCACCCTTCTCCCCCTCCCCCCACTCCTCTCCCCCTCCCTCTCCAGTCCACAGAGCAGTCCGGGTTCCCTGCCCTGTGTTAAGTCCTAGGTCCTCTCCGTCCATATCTAGGAAGGTGAACATCCAAACTGGCTAGGCTCCCACAAAGCCAGCACATTAAGTAGGATCAAAACCCCCTGCCATTGTCCTTGGTGTCTCATCAGCCCTCATTGTTCGCCATGCTCAGAGAGTCCGGTTTTATCCCATGCTTTTTCGGTCACAGTCCAGCTGGCCTTGGTGAGCTCCCCGTAGATCAGCTCCTCTGTCTCAGTGGGTGGATGCACGCCTCGTGGTCCCGAATTCTTTGCTCATGTTCTCCCTCCTTCTGCTCCTCCTTGGGACCTTGGGAGCTCAGTCCAGTGCTCCTGTGTGGGTCACTGTCTCGATCTCTATCCATCACCAGATGAAGATTCTATGCTGATATGCAAGATATTCGTCAGTATTGCTCTAGGATAGGGTCATTTCAGGTTCCCAATCCTCAGCTGCCCAAGGAACTAACTGGGAACCTCATCTTGGGCACTAGAGAGCCCCTCTAGGGTCAGGTCGCTTGCCCACCCTAAAGTGGCTCCCTTAACTAAGAATTGTGGTTCCGTGCTCCCCTATCCACGTTTCCTTTATCCCAATTCTCCCGTTTCCCAGGTCCCCCCTCCTTCCCTTCTACCTTTTCTCTCCCCATCTCCCCTTACCCCCATCCCACCCCACCCCCCAAGATCCCATTTTCTCCCCGGAAATTTGGTCTACTTCCCTTAGCGAAGAGGACAACTATATGTTTTTCCTTCGGTTCACCTTCTTCCTTAGCTTCTTTAGGTTCACCTATTGTAGACTCCGTGGTCCTTATTTATGGCTAGAAACCAATTATGAGTGAGTACATCCCATATTCATCTTTTTGGGTCTGGGACACCTCACTCAGGATAGTGTTTTCTATTTCCATCCATTTGCATGCAAAATTCGAGAAGTCATTGTTTTTTACCGCAGCGTAGTACTCTAGCGTGTATATATTCCATACTTTCTTCATCCATTCCCTTCACAAGGGTTGAGATACTGATTTGTGTATGCATTTAAATGAAATCTATTGCATTTCTGTTTACATATTAGGCTGTAACAGAGAAGCTGGCTGTACTTGGAGACCAATAAGTTCTCATTCATTGCCTCGGGACACAGGTTGTCCGGTGCCTGCTGCAATCTGCTCCCTTTGAGCACTTCTTCCAGGTAGGTCGGCTCATGGAGAGTGATGGAGAACACAGGAAAGACAGGAAGGTTGGGGGATGGGACCAGGAGACTATTGGTGAGGAAATGAGGAAATGCCAAGGTTCAGGAAGGGAAACCGAGTTTTTGATGTATAAAATGTGTCTCCTTTGTTATTATGCCCATTGTAAAAAGTTGGAAACTAATGCTTCATCCATAAATTACACTTATTAGGTGTATATTATAAATGTACATACATGCACAATATACCTACATGTGGTATAGATACATGACTGAGAGGCCATTTCAACAGTTTTGATTTTTATTTTTAACATTGTACTAAACCCATTTTGCTACATCAGTAAACAGTTTAGTAAGTATAGATTTTAATGGATATTGGATATCTTTTTGTAAATTTACAATAATTAATCACTCCCTTACCAATATTTGTTTAGGCTGCTTTCACTATTTTGCTATTACAAATGGGGATATATATTTAAACAGTATTGATACTAATTATGTCATATTTTATAAGCACATTAAACAGACAGATTTAAAGCAATATGGACAGTCTGTGTTCACTTATGAATCGCAATAGCAAAAACCAGTCACTCCGTGGTGGTTTGAATAGGTATGACCCCCATAAACTAATGTGTTTGAATGCTTGGCCTATTGGGAATGGCACTATTAAGAGGTGTGGCCTTTTTGGAGGAAGCGTGTCACTATGGAGGCCGGCTTTGAGATTTTGTAAGCCCAAGTCTGACCAGTGTGACACAGACTCCTTCTGCTGCCTGCTGATCAAGATGTAGAACTCTCTGCCCCTTCTCCAGCACCCTGTCTGCCTGCATGCCCCCTGCCATGATGATAATGGATTGAACTGTAAGCCTCAATTAAATCTTTTCCCTTATAACAGTTGCCTTGATTGTGGTGTGTCTTCACAGCAATCAAAACTCTAACTAAGACACAGTTACTCGCTGTGATGAAACTTCAGGCGAAGAACCACAGCATCCGTGTAGGTAAGACTTGTCCACACAATCAGACGAAGGGCTGGAGGCGCTGATGGAATCATGACAGCCGGGATTGAATTAGCTTTGTCTCGCTTCAGAGACCATGTTCTTACCCTGCCTGCCTCATTGAGTTTGTATTAGATTGATTATGACGATGCTTGATTTCAGTTATATTAATTATGGGCATGTATTCCCACTTGTCATGATTTATTGTTTATAAAGAAAAGCGGTTTAAGCCAAATTAGAAGCCAGGCTCAAGAAAAAACCTCCGAAAAGATTGGACTCCAAGGGATTCTTTATTAGCATAAAATGCAGAGGAGTAGGCGTGGTCACCATCCAAGGCAGTGAAGGTGAGCATTGAGAGGTGCTGTCTATGGAAGACGCTGGCAGAAACCCTGCTTGAGAGGTTACAGAAAAGAGGGCGTAGGAGGCAGAGTGCAGGTTCCATTCTGAAACTACAGACTCTTGCCTTTTACCTACACCGCAGCCTTCTTTGTCTTCTCCAGTCACAGTGGCAACTCCTGGTCAGAATCATTCTGTTGCGGAGAAGTGTGGGAGCCCACATGTGACTCAGTTTCCATCTGGAGTCAACTCTGACTTAAAAGTCCTTCACCTGCTCTGCCTGCAACCTTGAGGGCTGTGAGAAAGTTCTGGTTAAGCCCGTGGGAAAGAGCATTTTGCCCACGAGAAAGAGCACATTATCTACTAAGACGCAGGCTGGCGGTGGCCAGACAAGGGCACCTCCAGATAGGAGAAGAACATGCTTGCTCCAGGACAGGAACAGTGTTGTGGTTAGATGCTGACTGACTGTCTGGACTGTGCTTTGTTCTGCTTTTGTGTATAATCAGGCTCCGAAATAAACTCGGGGCTGTGTAGAGTAACCTGGAAGTCCCCCAAATCTACCTGTGTTTTCTGTCTCAATTTTCCTCAGTCTAACATTGCTTTAGGCTCAGTACCCCTTCCAGCTACCCCCAGCTGACTCAGCTTTGCTGAAGAAGTCAAATCCCTCCAAACACAAATTAGCTATGAGCACATAAGTTGATAGATTGCAATATTTATTTTCCAACCAAGAACAATTGAAATACTGCTAATCGTAATGACACGGCTTCCAGAATCTTATAGGAAGGGCCCAGTGATTCAAACTGGGGCTGAAATTTGAATGTCAGACACTTTAATAAGAAAAAAATTCCCCATGTGAAAACAGAAGGAGAATCTACTGGCTAACCCCAATCATTTCCCCCACTAAAATAATAATATTTAGTCAAAATAAGATAGACTTGATATAGTCAAAAGCCTAGTGGAAGAACTGAGGAGGAAAATGGAAAACTTTCCCACTTTCCCACAGCTGTTGTTCCGGTCCCTAAAGTCGACATTTTCCTTACTGTTTTCTGGTCCATTTATTTTTATTCTTATTTATGGTATTGGGGATTGAACCTTGCACTTTGTGCCTGCTTCCAATCTTGCCATTGTTGTTGTTGTTGTTGTTTTATCCAGACAGGGTTTCTCTGTATAACTCTGGCTGTCCTGGAACTCACACTGTAGACCAGGCTGGGCTCAAACTCAGAGATCCGCCTGCCTCTGCCTCCAGAGTGCTGCGATTAAAGGCGTGTGCCACCACTGCCTGACTTTGCCTTTTATTTTGCGGCCAGATCTAGCTATATTACCCAGGCTGGTCTTGAATTTGTGATCTCCCTACCTCATCACTGGCCCTCATTCCCAAATTAAGTGGCTATATTTTCATTATTATATTTTTAAAAATGGGTTTATTTCATTTTCATAATATACGATTTTCTTACTTGCTATTTTATTTGAATTATATTGATTAATTAATTAACTAATTAATTTTTGGGTTTTAGAGGCAGGGTTTCTCTGTAGCTTTGGAGCCTGTCCTGGAACTTACTCTGTAGACCAGGCTGGCCTCGAACTCATAGAGATCCACCTGCCTCAGTCTCCTGAGTACTGGGATTAAAGGCTTGCACCACCACCACCTGGCTGGCTATTTTGTTTTTTAAGACAAGGTCTCTCTATGTAGCTCTGGTTGTTCTAGAACCCATTATATAGATTAGGCTGGCCTTGAACTTACAAAGATCTTCTTGCCTCTGCCTCTCAGAATAAAGGCACCTCCACCATGCCTGGTCCTCCATCATGCCTGGTCCTCTCTTGATTTTATATTCATTCAATATTTTTAATGCGGTTATCATTTGGTTCTTGTATTTCCCTTTTTTTCTTCTTCTTGAGACAAGGTAGCCTAGGCAGGCCTTGAACTCACTGAGGAGGACCTGAAAGTAATGATCTACCTGCCAAATGCTGGCAAATACAGCTGTGTGCTGCTATACCGGTTTTCTGTCCTGCTGGGTGTTAAACCCAGGGCTACACACATCTTAGGTAAGCGCTATGCCAAAAGAGCTACATCCCAGCCCATTGAATCTCAGGCTCCCCTTGAATTCTTAATCCCCTTCCCTAGTCTCCAGAGGGGTGGGAATTAAAGCCATTTACTACCAAGCCCAACTTTTCCAGTGCTATCTTTTCTTTT
The DNA here is from genome assembly GCF_018167655.1 of Microtus oregoni. Classification (NCBI taxonomy): domain Eukaryota; kingdom Metazoa; phylum Chordata; class Mammalia; order Rodentia; family Cricetidae; genus Microtus; species Microtus oregoni. Next base: position 5,436,404 of record NW_024543077.1, on the reverse strand, counting down.
CTGCTGGTGGCCAGGTCAGAAGAGCAACAGGTGGCAACTGATTTGAGATATTGGCCCCCTAGAATGCAAGGCACTGATGGGTGAATCTTGGACAGGCAAGGTGAGGACTTGGGCTTCAGAATATTCTTGTACAACTGTGTTGTTATATGCTTGCTGTGGTCATTTTTCTCTGGTATCTGGCATGATGGAATGGGTGTGGGGGGATCCCCACTGCCTTTAATGTGGTATGATTATTTCATGGAAATATCCCATTCTATTGGGCATTTTCTACCTGTGGATTCTTACAAAGATGATTTCCTCTAAAGCTGTACTGTTCAAAGGAAGCAATGAGTTTATACAATAATAGTGTTGGCTTAAATAGAATTTTGATGATTGGGAGTTTTTAATAAATATAGTAAGGGACCACGATAGAGGCTACATTAGTGGGAAAATTAATATAGGTAAAGGCATGATATACTGTTGCCCCTGCCCCTAATAAAGCAAGGGCTGCAGAGGGTAGAAAATAGGATCAAGGAAGTGTTATGCACTTAGGACTTAGGAGTTTCTCTTGAGGAGACGGATAGACTGTGGTTTGCTTAGATTAATGATTAAGAAAAACAAGTATGTCTCAGAGCTAGGTTAGCTCAAGTTCTGTTTTTTTTTTTTTTTTTTTTTGAGACAGGGTTTCTCTGTAGCTTTTGGAGCCCTGGAACTAGCTCTTGTAGACCAGGCTGGCCTTGGACTCACAGAGATCTGCCTGCCTCTGCCTCCTGAGTGCTGGGATTAAAGGGATTAAAGGTGTGTGTCACCATCACCAGGCTTCAAGTTCTTTTATTCTTAATTTTGGGAGAGATATGTTCATAAGTTTTGGTTGCATCATAGCTAAAAAAAAAAGCTTTAAATAATGACTTAAGGTTAGGTTAAGCTGCTCCTGTTAATAGCTTTAACATAGAAAACCTTGAGGAACAATTTAAATTTTAGAAAGGCACATAGCGAGGGACTTGTTGAGGTCAAGAAACAAGAACAAAGCAGCTCGGTTATTATTAGCTGATGTGTCTTTCTTGCTGGGATGGTCTGGCAATCAGGGTGATGATTGATTCTTTGCACCCATTTCTGCTCTCAGCTTCCTGATTATATATATATTATATATATAAATATAAATATATAAAATAAATATATAAAACCTGTAGCTGAATAAGTGTGTCCCCTGAGAATTTAAAGTAGAGCTGACTGATTGTTTTTCATATACAAAAGTTTAGATTTGTGATTCTTTCAATTTTTTTTGTAAGATTACCTTTTGAGATATATAATAAAGTGATTGATCCTTTCTTTGTAACCACAAAATGCAGCCTGCCGGTAAAAGAACCGGCTGAGAAAAACGCCTTGCTTGCTTACATCTGTTAATCTACAACAAGTTGCTTGAGCAAGAATGTGTGTGGTTTCTTGGAGACCGTTTTTACCTGTAGTATGTAAAATGTTTAACCATGCAAGGGATATGTGACATGTTAATTTTCACCTGTATTCATCATAATCCTTCACTTAAAAAATGGAATGTAACCACATTGTAATTTTTATATTGCTTGAAAGATGTTGTTGGGATATATAAGCTGTAAGAGAAAGAACAAAGTTAGCTAGAAGGAAGACATTAAGAGAGGTACAGAAGAGACATCTGGATAGAGGTAAGAAAAGAAATAAAGAAGAGAGAGGATGATACAGAGATCCTAAAAGTGTGAGTGTGTTTTTTCCCCTTTTCAGCAGTCCCTGAGAATTAAGTTTTATTTCCTCAGATAGAAAAGTCAAGTTGAGTGATTAGTTCACCAACTCAATTCCTGAGGGGCTGAAGGCTGGTCCTCACGGCAGCAACTCTTTTCTTTTTTCTTTTCTTTCTTTTCTTTTCTTTTCTTTTCTTTTCTTTTCCTTCTCTCCCTCTTTCTTCCTTTCTCTCTTTTTGAGACAGGATCTCTTTACCCTGACTATCCTGAAACTCTCCCTGTAGACCAGACTGGTCTCAAACTCACAGAGATCCTCCTGCCGCTGCCTCTCCAGTGCCAGGATTAAAGCCATGCATTACTGTACTTTAACTTTTCTTCTGAATGCTTTGCATGCCGATATTCCCTTATGGGAGTTGATTGGTTTTTCAAATTGTGAACACATATGAGATAAAGAAGAGACACCGGGTTCTCCGGGCGTTTTTGTGTGCTTATGGATTGAAAGCATCCTTGGACTTTATGTTTACCCCACCAGGGCTCTGGAGGCTTCATTGGCTGCTGTGACTTGTATATCAACCATTTCCTCTAGACAAAGCTCATATGTCGAGGGGCTGGTTCTCAGATGGGTGGAGCCAAACACTGAGACTTGTGCATACTGACTTAATCAATGAATTACTACCCTGCTGGATTAATAACTTGACGATGTTAGTGGGGGTGTGGGATCTCTGGGAGATGACAGAAGGAAATGAGTGGCTGGCAGCATGTCTTGGGGGCTGTGCCTTATCCTGGAACTCTGTTAAGTCTCCCTATTCTTTCTGTCCCCTAGGGTGAGCCACGCTACTTTGTACACGTTCCTGCTGTGTTTTTCTCTCAGCATGCTAACGTCCAGGAGCAACAGAACCAAGTGAGCATGAACCACAACCTCAGAAACAGCAAGCTGACATCAATCCAGCTTCCTTTAACTGGTTTCCTCTTAAGTGTTAGTCATGATGATTCCAAACGAAGGCAGTCTGTAATGGGCCTCTACGCTTCTGTTGCCTTTTACCTTTATGGTTTGGGGTTTCTGAACCCCAGCAAGAGTGCCATTTCGAAGTCAACTTTATGCGCAGCACAGTCCTGGTTTGCTTGTTCAAGAGCGACCGTTTTCCACACAAGGCCTGGAAGACTTGCTTCCCTGTGTAGCTGCTCAGTCTCCTAGTTCTCTGGGAATGGAGTAGGTCGGTCCCTGGGCTGCAGGTTGTCCCAGTGTTTAAGTCCAGCTCTGTGTCTGCTGTGTGCATGTTCACCTCACAGCACCCCGAGTCCCAGAGAGACCCCTCTGGGCAGTGCTGAGTGTGGGTTTGCATTTACTGTTTTTTTCATACAGCTTTCTGCATTCTTCTGGCATGATGCATCCCAGGATATTTAAATGCTTTGCTGTATGTCATCGTTCTATGTATTTGTATGTGCTGGGGGAGCGAAGGGAATCAGCCTCGCTCTTGATGCTCCCAGCAGTCCCATTACTATGACGGTGATCACTGTCCATTGCTAGTTCTACCTATTCAATGTGATTTACATAATTCCCAGTCATTTATCTTTTACTTTATATGCTACCAGTCATAATTTTCCTAACAGCCAGGAATTTATTATTTTGCTTTTGAGGTAGGATCTGGCTATTCTGCCTTAAATGGACTGCAATTGCTCCTGCCTCTTCAGTAGTTGGGATTCCTGGTGGGCAGCACGGGGTCCAGCACCTGAGCCTGGGAACCAACAACGTCATTGGATATACTTTCTTTGTATTGGGGGGTCAGTTCCACCGTTTTTAATTCCACATCCTCCTCCTCACTTTCGCCCTGATTTGCGTATCTTCAGGCGACTGTTTCAGGATCTCGGCTGCTAGAAGTGGATGAACTTTCCCTTTGGATGTCTGAAAATATCTTCATTTCATTGTTACACAGACACGATGATTTTACTGGCTTAGATTTCTATGTACGAAATCATGTTCCCCAACAAAACCGGAAGATTTATTCACACAGTATCTACTCCATTCCCGAGAAGCTTTCTGCCTGTCTTCCGTGGATACGTTGGCCTTTCCTTTCAGAAGGTTCCTAAGGTCTGTGCCCTTGACTTTGGAACTTTTATCTCTGGATGTTTGTTCATTTGATAGAACCCTGTTTACACTAACATTCTAAATTAAAATATTATTACATCGCTTCCTCTTCCATTTCCTCCCTCCATCCCCTCAATCTCCAGGCCCTCTGAAATTGATGGCCGCCTCTCTCTCTCTCTCTCTCTCTCTCTCTCTCTCTCTCTCTCTCTCTCTCTGTATATGTGTGTGTGTTGTGTATCCCTGTCTGTCTGTCTATCTATCTATCTATCTATCTCTACATTACAATTTGCTGAGTCCATTTTACTATAGATTTTTTTTTTTTTTGCTTTTTGGCTATAATTTCTTAGCCAACTTCTCTTTTATTTATTTTCTCTTTCTGAAGTTCTAGCAGGTTGACTGAATTGTTCTCATTTAGCCCCATTCTTGGCACACTCCCCATCTCTTTGTTAGGCAACTTGGAGATTTAGGTGTTTGTTTTTGGCTGAAGAGATGATGATGGGAACGTCACTGGCTGAGAAGTCCAAGGACCAGGGTTTGACTCCTTGAACCCATGTGGTAGAAGAGGGAATCAACCCCTGCGATTGATTCAGTCCTGGCACATATGCATGTGCATACACATATACATGCAAAATTGATAACAATCAATAATTTTTTTAAAACTTTACTTTTTAGCCTAAGAAGTATTTATTATTACTACTATGAGATGGGGTCTTACTATGTTGAGTAAGTACAATAAAATGCTATTTTTTACTAACATGTATACATTTCTTGTAATACTTTTAGTTTATTTTTAATTTTTTCTTAATAGTACTTTGTTTTGTTGTTGTAAGTAATGTTTTTAATTATTCTAATGGTACACAGATTTTTTTAAAAAAAAAAATGTTTTTCTTTCTCTTGAATTCTCTCTTCTCTGGCAATAGCATTATTTGTTTTGATGAGTCCTTTTCATGTTTTGTTACTCCCAGGCAGGTTCTTCTTGGCTCTATATTTTCTTTCCCAGTTCAGAATATCATAAACTTTTTTTTTTGCCTAATTTGTGCTTCCTTTCTCCACAGCCTTGTCTAGACATATTCCAGAACTAGGTTTTCTACTCCCCAAAAAACGGAGAAGTCTTTGTGCACCAGAGTGGACCTCGTGGGTAGACAGCTTCACTTTAGGGTAAGGGGCAAGAACCAGCAAGAAGGCTCGCCCTCTTCTTAAATGTCAGAAAGAGAAATATCAATTGACTCTTTGTATCTGGGGGTTCTAAGCTCTACAGATCCAACCAGCCACAGAAAGAACTTAAGTGAATGACAGCTGTCTCCGTCCTGAACAGGCCTTTTTGTTACCGTTCTCCTTAAACAACTTTCTAGATAAAATCAACATTATATTGTTATGCTATAAATAATTTGTAGAAGAATACGTAAGGTCCATCGGAGGATCGTGTAGAGTATATACAAATTCTATACCATCTTCCCTAGTAATGGGTGTCTGTGGATTTTGATAAGGAGGGCACCAGATAACATCTCCATGAACACTGAGGGCTGAGTGTGCCCTGTAGTGTCCACACCCACATGGTAACTGCTGTCCGTACAGCTAGTCCACAAAGACTTTGATTCATCTCTTTGCTTTCAGACAGCCCACTCATGCCTATTTTCCATCTCCGATGGGTCCATGCTTGGTGTGTGTGTGCATGAGTGTGTGCGTGTGTTTCCATGAGCATCACTGGCTTCTTTGTGGTTGTCTTTACATCAGTTCTTCTTAAAAATGTCCTTAGCTGGGGCTGGAGACGACGGCTCAGCAGTTAAGAGCACTGACTGCTCTTGCAGAGGACCTGGGTTCGATTCCCAGTACCCACATGGTGGTTCACAAACACTTGTGAGATCTCCACTTTCAGGAGATCTAAGACACCCCCACCCTCAGTTACTGCATACACACACACACACACACATACACACACAGTGCATAGACATACATGCAGACACAACACCCATATAAAATATATGATAAAATATTAGATCTTTAAAAATCTTTAGTCTTTGGGATTTTCATCCATGCATACAATATATTTTGATCATACTCACCCTCTATTCCTACCCCTTACTCCTCTTGGATCTGCCCTATATCCAACCCCAACCCTCCTCATATGCTTTTCCCTTGTGTGCTCTGTCTATCTATCTGTCTATCATCTATCTATCTGTCTGTCTATTATCTATCTATCTACCTATCTATCATCTATCTACCTATCTATCATCTATCTATCTATCTATCTATCTATCATCTATCTATCTATCTGTCTGTCTATTATCTATCTATCTACCTATCTATCTATCATCTATCTATCTGTCTATCTGTCTGTCTATTATCTATCTATCTACCTATCTATCTCTCATCTATCTATCTGTCTGTCTATCTATCTGTCTGTCTATCTATCTGTCTGTCTATTATCTATCTATCATCTATCTATCTATCTATCTATCTATCTATCTATCATCTATCTACCTACCTACCTACCTTATAATTCACAGGGTCCAGTTTATGCGGATTGCACATGTTACGTGTGAAATCACTCACTGGAGGCTAACTTTTCACCTCTCCTATTGCTTTCTCTCCAGTTATTTCCCCTCTGTGCAACCATTGCTGTCTATCCTACATTGTACTTTCTTTTCTTTACTCTTTTATTTTTTCCTTCATGAAAAATATAGCTACATAAAAATGAGTGTATAGCAGGCATTAATTAGATGTCTGTTGAACAACTAAGTGATTGAGGAAAAAATAAAAACCACTGTTACTTTCAGAAATTTGACATTAAAGGACAAGGAAGGAGTTGGGGGAGGAAAGGGAAGGGGGCAAGTGATGTAATCATATTTTAATTCAATATGATTTAATTTAATTCAACAAAATAGGGACTAGTTGAGAAATTTTATCATTTTTAATTGTTTCACAGCATTTCATTATTTTGAATCAAAAACTGAAAAGTAAAGATAATCCTAAGGACACCCGAATTATTTCCACAATCTTAAACACACAGCTGTACGGCAGGACAAAGGCTTGTCGGTAGCCCTATGAATATGCTTTTGAGTTTAGCAATCATAAGGTTTGCACCAAAGTCACGGTGACAAATCCATCTTCTCCTAGTGCCTTAAGTACCTGGTAAAGAGTCAATTACGAAATAGTGAAACAGCCTGTTCTCAGTAGTACGACATTTTACAGTTAGCAACAAGCTTATCAGATGAATCCAATCCTGAGTTTGTCTTTATGGAGGCTGAAGGGGTTGGGGAGAGCAGGTCCTGCAGGCCTTAGGTTTCTGGTATCAGTTAAGAAACTTGGTGCAAGCAAATCCCCACTCCAGAAAAAAAGAAATCCTCAAACCCCAGACATTCTCAAGAGCTAAATAAGACCCCGGGGTTGGCCAACTGAATCAGATCAACCATGCCTGCGATGCCAGTTTACCGATGGAGCTCCACTCCACACACCATGTACGGAAGCCCACAGGGCGAGCACGAGAATCGTGAGTCTTTTGAGTTCACCTGTCCCGACACAGGTGGGGTAGAAAGCTGTAGAACACACAGGAGGAGGTGGGGTTGGGGGAGGGAAATTAAATGTAGTTCCTCGCCGCTTGCCTGCCTCTTACCTGGGTTCTCTTTCTTCCTTGATAACCTGACAGTCTTACATATGTGTTTTCCCTTGTAGTCTATGTAACTTAGGATATAAAGAAAGGAGTAAAGGAGAACAAAGGGTAAGATTAATAATAGTGGGTCACAGAGTTCAATAAGTCATCTCTAAATCAAAGAGTAGCTTTTCAAGTGTGAAAACTGCAGGATTACAGGGCAGGGGCAGGAAGATCAGGTCCGGTCCCAGTAAGTGAGGTGAGGTAAGCGCTGTGCTCTTGTTTCCTCTCCTGGTCTGGAAATTCAATAGTCTCTGGCCACACGAGAAAGGCGCGAGGATCGCTTTTTATCTCCCCTTGGCCCCAGAAACTCACATTTCAGCGACAATCAAGGTGATTACCTTTATTCCTCGCTGACGCCTGCCTTCCCCACCCCACAATCGCGGGTCACTTCTAGGCGGTTTCAAGGGGCTCTTAAACACTGGCATGGATACCCAGAGAGATGCTATCATTCCTGGGAGCCCTTCAAAACAGCTGATCAACACAGATAGGCAGAGTTTCACCATGCAAAGAGACGGGGGGGAGCTGAGGACTCAGCAAAGCATTGTGGGGGTAGAGAGGAGAGAAGGCGCCGCCCTGTGCCTCCAGACACTGGCTTGGACACTGGCTTGGACAGCAGCTGTGAAGAGCTTGTGTATGCATGGTGAGCACTTGGTGTGCGTGGTGCTGGCGCAGGCTGTGTGTGGTGGGGATTTTGAAGGCTTGCTTCTGTGCACAAGGTCAGGGTCTCAGGTCAGTTTTCGGTGATCTTCTGTCTTAACTGGACGTTAGTATTTCTTCAAGGAACTTTAAAAAACTAGAGATGCTTGGACTACCAGGCCAATGAAATCAGAACACTTGCCTCAAAAATAATATTTCAGATGGGCAGTGGTGGCGCACGCCTTTAATCCCAGCACTTGGGAGGCAAAGACAGGCGGATCTCTGTGAGTCTGAGGGCAGCCTGGTCTACAGAGCTAGTTCCAGGACAGATAGGGCTATACAGAGAAACCTTGTTTCAAAAAAGCAAAGAAAAGCAAAACATAAAAAATTAAAGTAAATTCCTAGGCAATCCAAGCACAACAGAATTCCATGTGTTTGAGAACCCATGGTCACTGGTCTCATATGGTATCCTATTGTTCCATACAGCACTGTGACTCACCCACATGCATATGCCTAGGTAGTAGACTAAAGCCATGACCTTCATGGATTTACTCATCCTGTGACTTCTCTCCATTATATGTTAGACTTGACCATTAGCCATTAAGGACAGGGTTAAGCCAAAGCTGATGGATCTATAAAAATAGTTAGCTTAATCCTGATCAAAGTTAAAAAGAGAGAGTAAGCTCTGGCATGTTCTCACACTTTCCTTCCAAACAGTGGTGTGTGATCTTGGCCTACAGAAAACACACGGATTCCTTTGGGTCAAGCACAATCTGCTGTTACTTGTGACCTGCATGTAGGTGTTTCCGGGAGCCTTTTACTCACCCAGATCCAATGTATAGCACAAGGGGCAGGGGATGACAATCAAACTGGAGCTCCAGGCTCAGGACAGTAAACTGCGGTCCAGGCTGAGGACAGGCAAAGGGACAGTACACTGTCCCCTACGCCAAGAAGAAAGGAAAATTAGCCCGGGATTCTCCTGTTTGTTCTGTGAAAGGAACTATGTCCAGAATATTTTGTACTCTTTTTATCCAAGCTTTTCCTTAAAACTTTTATTTCTTTTTAAATGTACTTATTTTGTGTGTAGCGGGGGCATTCATGCCACAGTATACACCTGGAAGTCAGAGGGCAACCCGAGGGAGCTGGTTCTCTTTCTACCATATGAGTTCCAGGGATCAAATTTGGTAGCAGTCCTGATGGCAAGTATCTTTACTCTCTGAACCATTTCTTCGGCCCTATCCCTTTACCATCCCCTTCCGAGACGTAGTTACTCTTGTCACAATGGTTTATATTATACGCCACAATATGGCATATAATGCTTAATGATATATAAACCAAAATGAATATTTGTCTTAATAAACAGTGAAGGTGTTTGAGAGACAAAGCTCAGGGTGTGTGTTGTTGTGTATCAAAGCCACAACTTTATACTGTCTAGATAAGTACTCTACCACACACTGACATCCCTAGTCCCCTTTCTTTGGAGGGGTCTCCTAGATTGTTCAGGCTAGCTTCAAACTTGTGATACTTTTTGTCCCAGCTTCAAGAGTATCTGGGCTTATGGATTTGAGCCCTGACAGTATTGGAAGCAAAGCTTTTGGGAAGCAGTTTTTTTTCTCTTGAGGACAGCAAGAAAAACAGAAGGATGGGAGAGTTTTGGGTATGGCGGTGCACACTTGTGATACATGAGATCTGGTGGTGCCTGGATATTTTTTAACATAAAAAGTGATCTTGCTCAATTACAAAATTAGTCAGCCTTTCTAGTCTCCCAAATGATGCAATTGGTACACCTCATTCCCAGAAGACAACTCCAGGGCTCAGATTGTTCTGTTTGACAGTAATTAACTTGTATCCATTCAGTTGTGGAATTGTATCTACATCCCAACTTCAAGTCTGTTTCCTCCCACATACACCTATCTGTCCTGTTAGGTGTTCCATGACTTGGATTTTCTGGGAAGTCTGCAATACTTAGAGTGCATGCAGCTTCCTAGAGATGAAATTCTGAGCATCACCAGACTATGGGTTTATAGCCACTGGTTTTCAAGGGTTACTCTGGTGATCCTTGTGTCTACAATGAACGATTTTATGTTCAAAGGTCTTAACTCAGGAGGGGCTAAGGTCACAGCTCAATAGAGTGCTTGCCTTGCATACAGGAAACTCTGGGTTCGACCCCCAAAGCTGCATGAGTTAGGCATGGTGGTGTAACTTGGTAACCCCAGCATTTCGAAGGCATAATGGCCAACTCTTGGCTATCTAGTTGAACATTAGTCTGGGCTACACGAGTCTGAGTTTAAATAAAATAAAATAAAACATTTCATGAAATTGAGACTTAGACAAAAATACAGTGTGGAGACCCTGGAAGACTAACTGTACCCATTTTGATTTTGTTTGAAGAGTTTGCTCGTTGGAAAGCAGAGCAAAGGAAAAACATAATTTCTCACTTTTCCCATTGATTGTAACTGTATTAATGACAACACAAACATCAGGGTATATCCTAGAAAACCATTTTCTTTGGAGCCATTGACATGTGCAAGGGCAAAAAAAAAAATATTACAAGACACATTAGAATATCCAGAAGGCTTTACAAATGAGCTGGAAATTGGACTGTCAATCAAAGAGACCGGGCAACCTTACATCTACACCTTCTTAGTTCCCCAAGTTCATCCTTTAGCTCTTAGAAAAGCACCCCCACACAGAAGACACTGAAATCCTCGGATTGAGTCAATTCTTCGGTATCACTCGTAAATTAATGAAGACCATGTAACTCTGTCCAGTTTCACATTAGTTAAGGAGAGAAGGGGGCAGTGCTGCGGCCGCGGCAGAGCGGGGCTCCTGGTGTTACTTAACGACCCAGAAAGCTGTCCAGCAGGGCACTTACACTATCAGTCGGCAACCCTACCCAGGAATCCTTCACTGCAATTCATTTTCTCCACTCGCCAAGGTCTTCTGAAACAAGGCAATTCTCTGCGCTTATAATTAGAAGGCTGGGTTGACAGAAGAGTGTATTTTAGCCAGGACGGCAGCTCAGTGTAGGGACAGGCTTGTGCCAGGGCCCGAGCTTGGTCCCCAGCCCTCTCTCTTACCCACAAATTCAAAGTTTTTTTTTTTGTTTTTTTTTGTTTTTTTTTTTTAAATGTAGAGACTTTCTATTGCGTATTTCAGGGTTTCCTAATTTCCATGTCCTGTTAGTACCCAAGCCTTCAGCTACAATTAACCTACAGGCCTCGTGCATCCCAGGATAGCAATGAAGGAGGCCCAATCTATTTGTAGATGTCAAAGTCCTATCATAGTAACAACGTTTTTGGACACTCCCAGTATACATTGATATGCAATGCACGCCATCCCCAGTTTCCCAATAAGAAACAGCTGAATCTTCCCCCAAATCATTATTATTACGGTTTAATTCTAGTTCCAGTGGTACCACAAGACCCCACTTCTTGACTGACCAGGGCCGGCAGACCCTGGCAGTTTTTCTGTCTTACATGCTAAGCTCACCATGAAAGTTCACTTTGTGTGCTGGGCAGAGATGGACCAGTTAAAGGAGGCAGTTAGGACAAATAAAGTTTGTTTTTACACTAGGGGTCCCTACCAGCTACAAACACCACCACGTCACCACAGTAGACAACCTGCATCTAAGTGATTTGGTGAGCATAGGATGCTTGGGCAGGAGACCAACACCACATTTCAGGGCAAGACAGTTCATAGAAGCTCGCTACACTAACTGAGAAGTGGAGGACAGAGGTTCATGCTTTATTTAGAGGGCCTCCCAGAATAGGCAGACGCCGACTAAACGGGAGGTAGCTGGTCTTCAGAGAAGACACAGGCTTTGCTTTGTTAAGTTTTACGTGGCTACAAACAAGCTAAAGAGGGTCGCTGGATGCTGGCCACAGCGAGGCAAGCAAAGACGAGGCCAGCTCAGGGTGTACTGGAAACCATGAATGAGGAATACAAGGTGAGCATCAAAGAGCCCCAAGAGGTTCCTCCCGACAAAGCATCCCGAAGCAGCTGAGAGGCAAACGGGGCTCTCGGGGAACTTTGTAGATGAAAGCGCTTCTTGATAATCTTACCCTGCAGGGGTTGGGAACATATGAGGCACACCGGCAAGTCAGTTGTGCTGGCCGTTAGTGGGAAAAGAGAACAAGAGTCAGGCAGAGGGACAGACCTGTAGAAGTGGCGGTGACAGTCAGAGCCCCGGGTCCAGAGAGCCCGGGACCCCGGCCACCCGCGTACTCACCGGCGCTGCCCGGGGCTGCGCTGGGCGGAGCCGCCACCGCGGTGTGCACCGCTCTGTGCCTTGCTGCGAGCTCTCTCGGAGGAGGCGCGAGTGGCCCGGCCAGGAGTGCAGCAGTAACTCGAGCCCGCCCCGCCTCGGAGCCCGAAATCCGGGTTTCCCTGCTCCCCACGGGTCCCCTCGCAAACACCTCGAACTTTCTAAGATGCGCAAGGAAACTTAGACCTGGGTAAAATTACTCGCAAGCCCCCGATTACAGGGCCGGCGCTCGCTTTCCTGCTCACAGGGCGTGTTTGTCAGCGAAGGTTTTGAGTAGCTTCGAGGAGGCTGCTGTGGCGTTCTACACAAAGTGTGGCTTGGTGTTATGTGAGTGAAAAATAGTACAATCATTTGCCGACTCGGCCATCGAACCACTTTAAATTATAGGGAACACTGAATGACAGGTGAAGGTATTTTTCTTTAAGCTTTGACGAGCTGCCTTGATGAACACTTGACTTGCAAATAGCGACTCCGCCAGCAGGTGGTTTTTTTTTTTTTTTTTTTTTTTTTTTTTTTTTTTTTTTTTTTTTTTTTTTTGCAGGCCTTGGAGTTTGAATTTACAAACCAGCCGTCGTGTTTGAAGAAGATTACATGTTATTTGGCACTAAGAAAGAGGGTGAAGAGAAAGGAGGAGAAGTAAACGGTCTGTTTAACTTCAACAGCTAGGTTTCGCGAGTCCGGGCGAATGCCAGTATCCAACACGGTGGGGGGGGGGGGGGGGACATGATTGCTATACACAGAAGCTCGCTTTGCTTCTGTGGTTTAGCAAAGCTTATGACTGATTTATCAGCAACATTTCTTTTTTGATTATTCATTTCTGCGGTCGCACGCTGTAGCGCCATTGTCCACTGTCTGGCAGCCCCTTTTAAGCTGTAAAGAGCGCTCAGAGAGACCAATTGCTGCTCACAAGGAAACCAGCAGGCCCTGCCGAGGTGGCAGAAGGTCGGGATCCTGGATGAGAAAGAGCAAGGGCTGCAAAGCCCTGGTTCACAGGAGGGCGCTGCATTCAGACTCCCCAGGGGCGACTGCCTCCAGCTAGCGGGAGCTCCTGGAATCTGGGAATGTTGTAAAACAGGCTTTTCCCTTAGGCTTTTGGCCACCTCGGAACAAGTCCTTGTGGAGAAGTTTTCCAAGGAGACACTGGCTTTTTGGGAACATCCATTCTTGCTGTCAATTATCTGGAATTTATGCCCTGTAGCCTAACGCTTCTGAAGCTGTAAGAGCCTATGCAGCACCTATGGACCTAGCTGAGTTTTGGGTTCAGTAGGTTTGGAGTTGAGCCTGAGGCAGCATGTCTACACTCCACCCCACCCCACCCAATGCATCTAGGCTATTAGCCAAATTTGAGTAGCACTGTTGCAGATGAATGGGTTAAAAACTACTTCTGGGGACAGCACCCAGGAACCTGAAATAATCATGAATAGCGATACCATTCACCATAATGTGGGTGTTTATTTGGTTCAGAGATGTTTGGAGTCAGTTTTAGGCACTGCTCCCTCCCATCTTTGAGGGATTTATTTTTTATGTTTATTAAGGGTATGCACGTGTGTCTGTGTGTCTGGGTGCCAGGTGTTCATGTGCTTCTGAGGGCCAGAAGAGGGCATTGTTCTCCTGGAGCTGGTATTACAGGCAGCTGGGAACCTCCTGACTTGGGTCGTGGGACTTGAACCCAGGACCTTCCCTGAGCCTTCTCGCCAGGCCCTTATTTTTATTCTTTGAATATTTAGAACACTAACAGGATTCAAACAGTGAAAATGGTACACAGATTTAGGTGTCCCCCCCACTTTCCCTCCACCTGGTTTACCTGTGCTCTGAGTGAACGGCCTCAGGACGTTCTGGTTCACTCTCTGTCTCTTTCTGCAAAGCTAAAAGGCATGGAAATGAGATACACTCTATGCTGTTACGTGAGTAACATCTTCCACAAGCCTGCGTCTTAGGGAAGTCACTCCTAGCACCTCGCAGAGATCTTCCTCGTTCTCTCTTGCAGCCCCACGACTCATTCCATAGTGCCCAAATGTTCACCTATGTTTACATATTCAGGTAGGTTGCTAGCATTTTGCAGTTACAAATGATGCTGCGACCAGTCATCTGTGCATGTAGAATAATGTGTGTGAAAGTGTTTCTGTTTATGGAGTGACCAGATCAAATCCACGCCACGCTCCTCTCTTTGTAGGTGTGTCCGCTGTGGCCTGGCCTGTGGGCGGCTGAGGGAGGCCAGCTATGAATTTGGCTCAACACGCTTTGTGTGTGTGTCTCTGTGGATACGTGTCTTCCCATGCCCCCGCTGTGTGTGTGTGTGTCTCTGTGGATACGTGTCTTCCCATGCCCCCGCTGTGTGTGTGTGTGTGTGTGTGTGTGTGTGTGTGATTACTTTTGTCACCTGGTTGATCAGTTCTGGAGACCAGTTACTCTGTAGATTGTTATGCCCAAATCCACGAAGTCCCCCAAATGCCAACAAGGAAACCAAGTCCCGTATGTAAAAGCAAAGAGTATTTTATGCAAGTTCACAAACTCCGTCTCTCCGCATGCCCGCCCAACATATTAGAATAAATGGAGAGCCCCAAGCTCAGTTAGAGTTGGGTTTTATAGTAGTAAAGGTAGGGGTGAGGGGTTTCCGAGGTTCAGGACCCCTGATTGGCTGACATTTGTCTAGGGTGTCCTGGTGAGTGTGTGCTGGCAGGCGATCCTATCTACAATGGTTGGAATATTAGGCATTTTCTTTGGATGGTCTCATCTTGGGTGGTGCTCGGTAATCTCAGTTTGTGGTCCTTCCTGCAACCAGGTATTGCTTCAGGGTAAACCACTGAGACTCAGGCCTCCATTAAACTTATTGATGGCTGAGTCCTACACTGGCAGGCTATAATGGTTGGAAGTAAAGAACTTCCTTTGGGCCAGGCGGTGATGGCGCACGCCTTTAATCCCAGCACTCGGGAGGCAGAGGCAGGAGGATCTCTGTGAGTTCGAGGCCAGCCTGGTCTACAAGAGCTAGTTCCAGGAGAGGAACCAAAAAGCTACGGAGAAACCCTGTCTCGAAAATTAAAAAAAAAAAAAAAAAAAAAAGAACTTCCTTTGGGTGATCTGTTCATATTTAGCTTATCATGGCTGTCTTCTACAGATGCCCCATGGCAATGTCAAAGGTGGAACATGCCTGCAAGTTAGGACTTCAATCATTTTGCTTTTTCACCAGCCGTGAATGAAGGGGTCTATTATAACAGCCCCTTCAAGTTTGTATTGTTCTGTGTAGCACGAACAATAAAAATCCAGAGACTGATATTGGGGTTCAACCCGAAAACCAGAAAAGCAAAGCAGCCAAACCACGAAAGAAGTCTTACCTCTACCAAGACTGGGCAACAGACTAAGCAGACTAAGCCCCTCTCTCCTCCCATTTTATAGTCCCTCTAGTGCTGGGATATTAAAAGTGTCTGACTCCCTAGTACTGGGATTACAGGTGTGAGTCATCACCACCTGGATTTGTTTCTACCTTGGTCTTGCATAACCCAGGATGGCCTTGAATGCACAGAGATTCATCTGCCTGTCTCCAAAATCCTGGGATTAAAGTGTCTGTGCCACCACTGCCGACCTCTAGTGGCTTAGCTTTGCCCTTCTGATACTCAGGCAAGCTTTATTTATTAAAACATAAATAAAATATCACTATAGTTCTGCTTTTGAATTTTGCACCTGATGGGCATGATTAGCTCTCAGTGAGGTTTAATTTGCATATTCAGAGTGAGGCGGAATATATTTTCATATGTCTAAGAGTCATTTCAAATGTTGCCATTAATTATCCATTCATGTCTTTTGCTTATTCCTCAATTTTTTTTATCATTTTTGCTTTAATTTGTTGTTTTTATTTATTTTTGAACAATTCTTAAATGACTATTTATTTACTTATTTATTATGTATACAGTGTTCTGTCTGCATGTATGCCTGCATGCCAGAAGAGGGCACCAGATCTCATTATAGATGATTGTAAAGCCACCATGTGGTTGCAGGAAATTGAACTCAGGCCCTCTGGAAGAGCAGTCAGGGCTTTTAACCTCTAAGCAATCTCCCCAGCCCCTACTGTTTTTGAAAATTTAATGCAATGTATTTTGATCATATTCTTTCCCTTTCCCTAAATCTTCCTATATCTCTTTCCCCCATTTTGGTGTTCTCTCTCTCTCTCTCTCTCTCTCTCTTGTCACTAGTTCAAATTTCAAGAGTCTAACACCGGTTCTTTTATTTTATTCATATTTAAGCACAACACAATTTTGGAAAATAAGTTTTGATAACAGTTAAGTCAGTCCCAAGTGCACATAATATTTAAGACATGTTTACATTGAAATTCTTTACAGCATATACCTGGATTTTTTATAAATATATAAAAATGGGTACTGTTGACCCAGAGACAGCATCCAGGATTTAGCATCTAGGAGAATGACCGAGACAACAGAGAAGTCACTTAGACTGTTGTAAATCACAAGTGATGTCACACATAAGGATGGGTTTTATGGCCTAGAAGCAACGCTAAAAATTTAGGTGGAAATGCCTGGGATACGTAAAACAATTCTGGGGGATGCAGGCAGAGTCAACAGATAGCAAAGCATAGCCAGGTTATAAACAAATGTTCTTCCCCAGAATTCTGGGAGAACAGCTAAGCATCTTCTTCCTTTGAAGAGGTAAGTTATGTGTTTAACATTTCCTGGCTTTTCCGATGCTTTTCAGTGTGCACAGCGACCCTTTGCCCTCCTCACAGTCCGCTGCTTGCACACACCTGATATTCAGCACTACTTTCCACGAAGGTGCATGATACTTAAGTTTACTTCCCATGGTGGCACATAAATTTCACGACTTCTTCCCTTGCTATGAATGTGATATCCCTTCCTTCTTCCCACGAAGGTACCAATGTCTCAGAATGCTCTCACATAGCCCTGATATCCATAATCACTTCCCATGTGGGCACATGGTATTTCTTCCCTTTGGGATACATAATATCCTGTATGTCTTCCCACGTGGGTACTAATATCCAGGGCTGCCTGAAACCAAAGCCAAGCGTAAAATCAAAAACCAACTCCTCCTGAGCATGGGGCTTGCACTGGAATGTGGTTGATACACCCAATGTCACTTCCTTGAAGAAAAATTGATGTTCTGTCTCCCGGCAATTACCAATTGCAAACAGCTTCTTGGTTGGGGTGGGATTTTGTGCCTACTTCCCTTCTCTGCCTCCGGGCTTTGCCTGGCTCAGGTCTGTGAAGGTCACACTATGTTGTCACAATCCTTTAGTTCACATTGGAGTGTGCCCTGACGTGTTAGGAAAACACTGCTTGTGGTCCTTATGGATCTTTCCACCTTCCTTCCTCGTAGATCCACGAACCTTGAGGGAACGAGTGTGGTAAAGACGCCATTCAGGACTGAGCCCTCCAGAGTCTCCGTCTCTGCACGCTGTTCAGTTGTACGTGTCTGTTAATTCCTGCAGAAAGGGACTTTTCTGAGGGGGAATTAGCGAGTCACTGGTCAATGGGAATAGCAATCCGTCATTAGGACTCCTTTATTCCTATGTTTATTTATTCATTGCTCTATTCATTTAACAGAATAAAGTAATATGTTTTCCCCTGAGGCCCATGACCTATCTGCTCAAGGTTCTTGCCCTCATTAACAATGTCTAGTGTGGATTCCATCCCATGGAGAGGCCTTAGGTCAAGAGTGTTACTCCCCTAACATCCATGTTAATATTTTTCCCTTCAGTTTGTAAAAGACTTTAACATGTTAGGGTCATTATTATTTCCTCTGTGGTAAGTGTACCAAAGATATTTTCCCAATCATTTGTGCTTTGAATTTAGAGCATTTCTTTTTTAAAAAAGGAGTTGTGGGTATTTAAAACTATATAGTCTTTTTATAATATAATATAATATAATATAATATAATATAATATAATATTATATTATATTATCTTGGAGCTGGAGTGGTGGTTCAGTGAGAAAGAACACTTGCTGCACAAACGTGAAGACCAAGTTCAGATCCCAGGACCAATGTGAGAAGCCGGGCAAGACTCTTTAGTACCTGTGACCTAGAGGTGGGGGGTTTGATTCTCATAATTACTTTTATGACTAGAAGCTATTTCTTCTAGATGATAAACAGACTAACAGCAAATGATTTGTCTAAGGATATAAGGCTTACAAATAGTTCAGTTTTTTGGAAGTACTTATAGATTCATTTGTTGTTCTAACAATTGTCAATGTTTCAAATACCATTTGTGTTGCTGGGCCCTAAAATCTTCCCCAAGAGAGGAGACAAGAAGGCCCAGCATCCACTATCACAGATGCCGGGAGACCCGTGAAAGGGATAGAGCGGACTTGTTTATTAAACAATGAAAACAAAACAAAACAAAACAAAACAAAACTGATGACCCCCCCCCCCGCCAGCACCCAGGTATTCTGATCCCTTGACAGTTAGCATTATGTGGTTGCCCCTCATTGACTAGGTACAATATCGCTTGGTTGTCCTCATTGGCTAGGTAAGATCAGGACCTCTGACATCACCAGGCAGACTCCAGGGTGGCTCCTCTTGGCCTGGCAGGCCTTAACTTCCTACTTGTGGAGGTCCCGGAGGTCCTGGAGGCTACAAGGGTGAACCGTTCTCATTGGCTTTGTAGCCTAGCCAAGGCAAGGAGAGAGTTTGGTTAGGTCATCCCATCTGTAAAAGTGCAGCTGTAAACTTGGGTAAGTGCTCTAAGATATATACATACATACATACATACATAATATATATATATATATATATATATATATATATATATATGATTATTTGTAAATATAAGTCTCTTCCAGACCAGGAGGAGGTGTTGCTGGAAGCCAGGGCTCACACATACACTGTAAAAGAAATTGCATTAGCATGCATAAAAAGGCCCCTGTGGAGGAGAGGTCAGGTCAGCCTGACAGCCACGCTGAGAATGTGGTCCTCTATCCTAAGGGCAGGGTGAACTCAGGAAAAGTCTAAGTAGAGGCAATGGAGTCATGTTTGTGTTTTAATCAATTTAATTGCTGCTTGGAAAATGGGTTCAAAGTGAACAGAGGATCAGTGAGTGCCAGCCCCTGTAGCAGAAAGCAGCTCCCAGACTGTGTGAGAACTAGTAACAGCACCTCACCCCAGGAGCCGGGTTTTACCAAGTCCTTCATGGCTGAGTTTGTTCCCTGGATGTGGAACTTGGCCGGAAGACAATGGCTTTACAGGAAGAGGTAGGTGCTGGGAGCCTTGCAGCCTGGTCTCGGATCAGCATATGACGGCCTGTCCAGCGGGTTTCCTAAGGGCAAGGCACCTGTGGAAACATACTTGCAGTGCACGGCGTCTGTCTGCACTCTATGTGCTACCATACAGTTATTGAGCTTCGGGCAAGGGGCTGGAGGTTAAAACACACAAACACACACAGACAGAGAGACAGAGACACGGACCTCTAGTCACTGGTAAGAAGCCCTTTATTCAGTAGCACCATGGAGGCTGATATACCCAACAGTTAAGTGGGCCAACAGGTGAAAACCTTATCCTCTGATCCTCAAGGCAAGGCAACACGTGCTCGTGAAGCAGAGCTGGTAAACAACTTTGACACAGCCTTTAGTAACTCAAATCAGAAAGAAAGTAAAGATCTCTAGCAGGGAAGAGCAGCTGGAGGCCAGGACTCCAAATGGTCCCAACACATACTCCCACTTAGCAAGAATCAGTAGTCCATGGGACAGTGCAGGCTCTGTTGTCTCCCATTATATTGGTGATTATTTGGGTGGTTTTTAGTCTGACTTAGTCAGTCACATGTGCACCAGCTGTAATTTTCCCTGGAAATTCTGTTCTTTCTCAAGTATTTCCCCCCAAGTTTCAATAAGGGGGCTAATACTTCTCAAATCTCATATCTGGAGTTATTAACTACAACTTGTAATCCTGGAGACTTTTCTGATTCATGACAGACAGGTATGTATTAGAAAACAACACTTGGAACATTAGCCATGTCTCACAGTTCTGGAGAGTAAGGCATGCAAACACAGAATGGGGAAAAGCCTCAGGAACACACATAATGGCAACTGTTGGGGGTAAGTTCCCTGGACATCAAGCATGGAATTATTGGTAAGATCTGGTATGATCCAAGAGAAAAAGCACAATACAAAATGTGGGATGGATAGGTTCGTACGCAGGAGCCTATGTTGGTGGGAGAAGAATGGTGTAGGGAGACAGGAAAAGAGTGTTTTGTCAAAGTCTGCCTTTTACAGAGAGATTGAGAGGTGGGACCCTCTTGTAAAAAAACCACCTGTACAAAAGCATGAAAAAATTGTCTAGCTTTGAATATTATTGTCCTTAAAAGCATTGTGTCCATGTTTCTTATTTTTAAACTTTGTAACCACAATAGAGATGTGTCTGGCTCGATACTGAGTTAAGTCTGCAAAAATGCTGAACTCTATGTCTAGTGTAAGGTTATGCAGGGGCTGGGATGGTGTATTTGGGGAAGCATAAAGGAGAATAATGGGGGTTTACATAATGATCATAATGTATTCCCTAAATTATGATGTAGTTCTTAAAGTCAAAAATGAAAGCCAATAATAAAGCTGTTCATGTAACCCTGGTTAAAAACAAAACAAAACATCTTTATAAATAAAGATGGTCAGCTATTTGGAGCCACTTGAATGCAATTTTCTTGGTGGTCAGAAATGTTCCTCTACCAATGCCCCTTCCCCGCCTCAGAATCTGAAGCTGCCCCACAAGGCTGAACCCTGGCAGGGGGGCATTATATTTCTAGCAACAGTCAGCTCCATTCCAAGATACTGGTCAGTCAAGCTGTGGGCTACCTAAGCTCCCATCAAGACAGCATCTTGGTGCTGTATACACTGCTCAACTGGAAGGGAAAGTTTTAAAGGGGAGATCCGGTCTACCACCAAAGTCAAATCACAAGATGACTGATCAATGTTTATTTGTTCTAAGAGCAGAGTTTTGCTCAAAGGACCCACGGCGACTGAACCGACAACCATAGCCTACATGGAACCAACCTAGGAACTCCGCGTGTGTGTTACAGTTGTGTAGCTTGGTCTTCTTGTGGAAGCAGGACTGTATCTGACTCTTTCAGTGGCTTTTGGGACCTGACTTCTCATACTGGGTTGCCTTGCCCAGCCTTAATACATGGGGAGGCGCCTAGTCTACTTCAGTTCTGTATGTCATGTTTTGTTGATATCCAGGGAAGGCTGCCTTTTTCTGAATAGAAACAAAGGAGGGGGAGGGGTGGCTCGGGAGAGGGATTTGGAGGAGAGAAGAGAGGGGAAACTGTGGTAGAGATACATAGTAATAATAATGATATGATGATGATGATATTAATAATAATGATAATAATAATAGAACAGTGTTTGATAGACTGACCGCGAGACAGAATTAATCAGGATGCGCTGAGAACGGTTGATGGGAGAGACCTAATGAGTAATTACATCTTGTAACAACCCTGGTGTTGATGGAAATGTGTGGTGTGGGGATAGTTATTTAGATAGTTATTGCTAGAACAGGCTGCAGATGGACTAGGGAGCAGAGCATGGGAAGATGGTTACCCAGGAGTTTTGGGAGGCAGTACTCCATGGGCCCTATATATCTCTGTACCTACTGTGATAGCTTTGTTCTAGACTATCTTTTCAGGGATTCGTGCTGAATAAGTGATCGTAGCAGAACGAGACAGTGCCTGGCTTCAGAACAAAGAGTCCTTCACTCCAAATGGGGCAGAGAATGTAATATTCTAGGGTAGAGGTCGGGCGGGTGTGCTGGTAGCCCTGGTAAAAGATGTGTTTTTAAGCTCAGGGATTCTCAGCTGTGTGCACACAAATCTGCTGGGTAGAGTACCACTCTTTCCCCTCCCTTCGTAGCAGCCTGTGGTGTCCACTAGAGGAGCCAGGTAGCCAACTTAGGCGTGAAGGGTATGCCGTCTTCTGTGCTCGAGTTCAGTCATTTGTCTCTGACCCGGGATATGTGGATGGCAGCAGCTTCTTGCCAGTTTCCAGGAGAGTGTCAAATCTTGGCTCTCAGCGACAGGTCTTCTGAGATTTTAATTATGTGTCTGAGAGTGGTTTTCTGTGATCAGCTTGATGTTATCTGCGTTTCGACTTGTTATCTTACAGACACCACTAAATTAAAAACTTGCTAGTGACTGCTTTTTTCATCTGTATGTAAAGCTTCCTACTTTGTATCCTAATATACCACATGACATCTCTGTGTTCCTGGTTCAACTATTCTTGAGGAAGTCTGGCAGTTTCAGATAATTTGACATTTATCAGTTTTTATAAGTTGATAAATTTATAGGTTATGATTTCATTTCTCATTTAAAACAGGTGCCTTTGTCCTTAATTTTATTTTTTTTCTGAAAGGGAGTATATAAAATTGTATAAGCTAAAGAATCATAAAGCCTGACCTACCCTAATCCTAAGCAGCCCAGGAGGTCATAAAAGGTTGAAATAAAAGTCCTGTGCAATGGAAAACCATAATATATCTAATTATCTCTCACATAGATGGTTTTTGAGGACCTCTTTTCATGGAGAATCAGGTCCACTCTCTTGGTGACGAATGCTCCCCTATCAGGGTAGGATTGGGCAGGTTTGGCACTGAATGTGCCATTCCAGGAGCTTCAAGTCATCAAATACTAAATAAAAGATCTTCTGCCCCCGATAATAAGTTTCTCCATCAACACAGTAAACCAAATCAAGCTAAAAAATTATAACATCAGTTTTATAGAGAGCAACTCCTGGGTGAGTTCTTCAGTCCTAGAGATCTAGGCTGAAGACACTGTCCCCACAAACTAAGGCAGGAGATTTTGTAGATTGTAGGCAAGAGGTAATGATGTGCCCTGCACAAGCTGGGTTTGTGCCTGAGTAAGGTCAAAAGCTGGGTAAGCGGGAACTTGAGCTTGGGTGGGGGCTGCAATGGCCACCAAGAACGTGGTAATGGTTTTTGGTGCCTTTCCTTTGTTTGGAGACTAAGCAGGTGGGGGTGTGGTGTGGGGGGGGGATGGTGTGGCGTTCCATATCATGAAGGGATGGTCTAGTTTCTGATAGATTGCAGAGAAGTCTTAGGGCTAGGCTAACAATTTGTAAAGTGCTAATCTTCCAAGCAGAAGTACCTAAATTTGATATCAAGGATGCATGGATGACCACATACGCTTCTAATCCTAGTGCCAGGGAGTTGGAGACACTGGGATAACTGGGGCTCATCGCTCAGCCAGCCTAGAGAAAAAGTCTAGGCCAATGAGAGATTCCATGGCAGGGTGCAGAAGGAGGAAGAGAGATGGGGAGGGGTAGAGAGAAGGCGGTTGACTGCTGGCCTCCTTGTTGAATGCACATAGATAGGTCTGTACAATAGAAATGTGCGCGCGTGCGCGCACACACACACACACACACACACACACACACACAGATGTCTAACCCATCACCACACATATGCTTTCCCTGAGCACCAACAGTAAGCGGCTACTATAACTACCTTGGTGTTAGTTGGGTTCCTATCTCTTGGTTTCCTAATGCAGTATCTCATACACAGTTTTCTGTGGCTTTTATGACTCATTTACTCAGTACTGTACAATATTCTGTAAGCACTCTCTCTAAAGAGCTCTATTTTCCAAACTGAACTTCTCTTCTGCTGCTTTCACAGCAATATGGGGGAGCAGGTCCAGAAACAGAGTAGGTAATAAGGCCACGGGGGAATGCCAGGGTCTCCCATTGTCACTGAAAAACC
Source organism: Microtus oregoni (assembly GCF_018167655.1). Classification (NCBI taxonomy): domain Eukaryota; kingdom Metazoa; phylum Chordata; class Mammalia; order Rodentia; family Cricetidae; genus Microtus; species Microtus oregoni. Next base: position 5,412,357 of record NW_024543077.1, on the reverse strand, counting down.
TGTCACGTCCGTAAAACTGCATCAATTTCTATCCACGGTAGAATAAAAACAACCATAGAAAATTCATTTATAATAAGCACCCAAAGGATTACATGGAATGCGCTGTAAGAAGTCTTTCTTACCACTTAATTGGAATTCTCTCAGTAACAGGTGATTTTTCTTCCTTCTGAACAATAAATGTATGCCTTTTTATTTTTTGCTGTTATATTTAATATGAGAAGAGTTTGAAGTTAATCTGAAAAAATATAAAACTGTTGTAAAATTATTAACAATTTAGGATAATTATATGGCTGTTACCCTAGATGTACTATTAATTAATTCTGATTTTCAGCTTCTTTTCTAATGCCAATACTTCTTTGGTTGGGTTTAGCAGACTAGAAGGGCATATACTGAACCCCTTCAGGTAGCTTCCCAATGACTGCCTCTTGATTGAATGGTTCCCCATCTCTCATTCTGCATCCTCTCACCAACACTGGAGCCAAGGGGTTCACAGTTCTTGACAGTAAGTTCAGGCATATAAGCACCTCGATCCCGACACTCTCTAGCTCCCCTACACAGTCAAGCTAGCTGTTGACTTGATGTGTTTGAATACCAATGATAACTTATGCTGGAGAAAATGTGCATGGAAAGGAAACACTTGTCCATTGCTGGTGGAAAAACAACTACTTTGGAAATTAGTATGGTGGTATATCAGAAAATTGGAACTCAACCTACCTCGGGACCTAGCAATATCACTTTTGGAATATATCCAAAGGATGCTCAATCATACTATAAGGGCATTTGTTCAACTATGTTTATAACAGCATTATTTGTAATAGAACCTGGAAATAAATAAAATAAAGAAAATGTGGTACATTTACACTATGAAGTATTACCCAGCTGTAAAAAAACAATGACATCATGAAATTTGAAGGCAAATGGATGGAAGTAGAAAAGATCATCCTGAGTCAGGCAACCCAGACCCAGAAAGATGAGCATGGTGTGTACACACTCATAAGTGGATACTAACTATAAAGCAAAGGATATTGAGCCTACAGTTCATGACCCTAGAGAAGGTAGGTAACAAGGTGAACCCTAACAAAAACATACATAGATCCACCTGGAAAGAGGAAATAGACAAGACTGTCTGACAAAATTTGGAGCATGGGGGTGGAGGGGTAGGGAGGGCAGAAGGGGAAGAGGAGGAGAGAAGGGGAGGGAAGAGGAGAACTTGAGGGAATGGGATAGTTGAGAAGGAGGAAGGACAGAGATGAGAGCAAGGAAAGAGATATCTTGATGAGGGAGCCATTATGTGGCTAGCAAAAAGCCCAACACTAGAGAGATTCCCAGGAATCCACAAGGATGACCCCAGCTAAGATCCTAAGCAATAGAGGAGAGAGGCCCGAACTGGCCTTGCTCTGTAGTCAGATTGATGAATGTCTTAAATGTCACCATAGAACCTTCATCTAGCCACTGATGGAAACAGAGGCAGAGACCCACTTCGGAGCTCAGGACTGAGCACCTAAAGTCCAGTTGAAGAGTGGGAGGAGTGAGAATATGAGCAAAGAGGTCAAGACCATGATGGGGACACCCACTGAAACAGTTCACCTGAGCTAATGGGAGCTCAACAACTTCAGCCAGACAGGGAAGGAAACAGCATAGGACCAAACTAGACCCTCTGAATGCGGGTGACAGTTGTATGGCTGGGGCAGACTGCAGGGTCACTGGCAGTGAAACCAGGATTTATCTCCACTGCTTGTACTGGCTTTTTTGGAACCCATTCTCTTTGGATGGATACCTTGCTTAGCCTAGATATAGTGGGGAGGGCCTTGGACTTCCCCAAAGCAGTGTGCCTTACCCTCTCTGAGGAGTGAATGGGGGAGGGGTGGGGAGTAAGTGGAGTGAATGGGAGGAGGGGAGGGAGTGGGAACTGGGATTTATATGTAAAATGAAAAAAGATAGCTTGCTTTCTTTTAAAAAAATTAAAATAAAAAATTTGATTTGAATAAATCATCTCAGCCTCATTTTTTACTCATTACAAATAAACGACTTGGAGCTTCTTGTTTTTCTTTCTTTTTTTAATTAGATTTAAAAAAAAATCCAAATTCCCACTTCCTCCCCTCCTCCCATCCCCTCCACACACCCTCCCACCCCACCCTGCTCTAATCCGAAGAGAGGGTAAGTCACTTTGCTTTGTGGAAAGTCCACGACTTGGAGCTTTTATTCCTCTTGAGTAAATACTATGTGTGGACCCGGTGAGTCACACAAGGTGAATATTTAGCTTTCTAAGTCAGTGAAAAACTGTTTTCCCAGATGAATACATAATTTTACATTCTCCTCACATCAACATAAGAGAAAAAAGCTCCTGGTTTTTTTTATATCTTTGGTAATACTCGATATGGAGGTATTCTCTGATTTTATCAACTCTCATTAATGTGTAGGGCTATCACATTGTGGTTTTAATTTTATTGAAAATATTGAATGTATTCTCATGCTAATTTTCCTCTGATACACACTGTTAATGTGGCGAAATCTATTCCTTATTGGACTGTGTTCTTAAAATTAATGAGTGTTGAGAATACTTGGTAATTTCCGATGAAAAAAACCTTTTACTAAATGTGTTTTGTAGATATCCCTCTCATCCTGCAGCTTATATTTTACTTGCATTAGCAACTCTTTAAAAGCGGGAAAGTACAATTTTGGTGACTTATCCTTTTATGTAACACTTTTGATATGTTTTCGCTACCCTGGCTAAGACGTCACCAAGTAACTCAGACTCTTCATGCTTGGCTTTCTTCTTGACGCCTTACAGTTTTAGGTTTTACATTTAGGGCTAAGATCCATTTGGAGTTCTTTCTTTTATATATGGCGTAAGTTATTGATGTAATTTCATGTTTCACCTGGCCTTCCGGTTACGCCAACTCCGTTTGCTGAAGCTGCCATTCAGTTGCTTTTGTATCTCTGAGCAAATGCTTACTAAGCCTGCAGACCTGTCCATGAGATCTGCCAGCCTATGTGTTGTATGTTGTATGTGAAAGCAGGAGCAGGGTGGTGGGTGTCTTACTTTATTCCTCTCTATCCTATTGCTTTGAGACAAGGTCTCTCACCAAACTGTGGAGTTTACTGGCTTTAACCTCGAGTGGCTGACCAACACATTATTGGGGTTCTTGGCTTGTCTCCATTTCCTAATTCTGTTGGAGTTGTGGGCACACACAGCCATTCCCAGCTCTTTTTTTTTTTTTAAAAAAAGCACAGCTGTTGGGGATTAGAACTTATGTCTCCATGCTTGCAGAAAAAGTACTCTCAGTCACTAACCCATCTTCCTAGTCCTTCATTCTGACTCATTGTTCATTTGTTTCGGTGCCAGTACCACGTTGTTGTAGTATGAGTGGCGGGGCTGCGTCCCGGCACCCGGCCGCCCACATGGCTAGCTCTAGCTTATGCCCCGAAATAATTACACGGAAACTGTATTCTTTTAAACATCGCTTGGCCCATTATATCTAGCCTTTTCTCGGCTAACTCTCGCACCTGGACTAGCCCATTTCTAATAATCTGTGTAGCCCACGAGCTGGCTTACCAGGAATGATCTTAACCTGTGTCTGCCTGGAGTGGGAGAATCATGGCGACTCCCGACTCAGCTTCTTTCTCCCAGCATTCTGTTCTGTTTAATCCTCCCACCTACGTTTTAACCTATGAGGGCCAAGCAGTTTCTTTATTGCTTAACCAATGAAATCAACAGATTGATATATGACACTCCCACATCACCACGTTGTCTTGATTACAAGCTTTCCAGGAAGTCATCTAAAGTAGTATTTCAATTTTCTCTTTTATCAGAGTAATTTGGGACTTCCTGTTCTTTTGCAGTTCTTGATAGATTTAAGTATCAGTTTGTTAATGTCTATGGAAACGCCTGTAGGAATTTTGGCTAAGATGCATTGAATACTGAGATAAATTTAGGGGGCGTTGAAAAAATATTAATGAGATTTCCTACATGTAAGAAGGGTATGTGTCTCCATTTATGTAGTTCTTAACACATAAAATTCAGACTTCCTATTTCGTATGTGTGACGTAAGAATATCACCTAACGTGGAGTCAGAGGATCACACTCAGGCTAGGACAATGGTTTCCAGTGGAGGACAGAAGGGAGAGGCCTGTGTGGTCACATAGAACACAGCTCAGTCTATAGGTGTGTGGGTTCTGAAGGGAGCCATGCAAACCCACCAGCCTGTTATAGAGCTGAATTTTCTTTTCTTTCTTATTAGATTTATTAAGAAGTCTATTTTACCAATGGTAAGAGCGAGAGGGACCTTTGCAGTGTCCCGTAGCTGGTTGGGATCCAAACCATGGCTGGTGACAGAATATGCCATGCAGAGAGAGAAAGCCTGAGTGTGGAGTTTATCTGAGATAAAGGGAATGGGGGAGGGAGGGAATGGAGACACACACACACACACACACACACACACACACACACACACACAGAGAGAGAGAGAGAGAGAGAGAGAAGGAGAAAGAGAGAGACAGACACACACACACTCAGAGAGAGGAGAGAGAGAGAGAGAGAGAGAGAGAGAGAGAGAGAGAGAAAGAAAGAGGAGAGGGAGAGGCCAACTGGTTTGCCTAGGCAGAAGAGAGATGAGGAGTGGGTGGAGCTTGTCTCTTAAAGGGACCTTTGCACTGTGCACAGTGGACCTGTTTGCCACAAGCCCAGGAGTGACTGTGCCCAAGGGGCAGGGCCAAGGTGTGCCTGGATACTAACACCATTTTTTCTTTTTATTTATTCTTTTTTTTTAGTTTTTATTTTTTTATTTTTATTTTTTTCTAAATTTATTTATTTATTAAGGATTTCTGCCTCCTCCCCGCCACCGCCTCCCATTTCCCTCCCCCGACCAAGTCCCCCTCCCTCGTCAGCCCAAAGAGCAATCAGGGTTCCCTGCCCTGTGGGAAGTCCAAGGACCACCCACCTCCATCCAGGTCTAGTAAGGTGAGCATCCAAACTGCCTAGGCTCCCACAAAGCCAGTACGTGCAGTAGGATCAAAAACCCATTGCCATTGTTCTTGAGTTCTCAGTAGTCCTCATTGTCCGCTATGTTCAGCGAGTCCGGTTTTATCCCATGGTTTTTCAGACCCAGGCCAGCTGGCCTTGGTGAGTTCCCGATAGAACATCCCCATTGTCTCAGTGTGTGGGTGCACCCCTCACGGTCCTGAGTTCCTTGCTCGTGCTCTCTCTCCTTCTACTCCTGATTTGGACCTTGAGATTTCTATCCGGTGCTCCCATGTGGGTCTCTGTCTTTGTCTCCTTTCATCGCCTGATGAAGGTTAATATTCAGGAGGATGCCTATGTGTTTGTCTTTGGATTCACCTTATTTAGCTTCTCTTGGAACATGAATCATAAGCTCAATGTCCTTTATTTATGGCTAGAAACCAAATATGAGTGAGTACATCCCATGTTCCTCTTTTTGGGTCTGGCTTACCTCACTCAGGATAGTGTTTTCTATTTCCATCCATTTGTATGCAAAATTTATTTATTTAAGATTTCTGTCTCTCCCATATCCCTCCCCCTCCCCCAGTCAACTCCCCCTCTCTCATCAGCCCAAAGAGCAGACCGGGTTCCCTGCCCTGTGGGGAGTCCAAGGACCGCCCACCTCCTTCCAGGTCTAGTAAGGTGAACATCCAAACTGCCTAGGCTCCCACAAAGCCAGTACGTGCAGTAGGATCAAAAACCCATTGCCACTGTCCTTGACTTCTCAGCAGTCCTCATTGTCCGTTTTGTTCAGTGGTCCGGTTTTATCCCAGGCTTTTTCAGACCCAGTCCAGCTGGCCTTGGTGAGTTATTTATTCTATGCATCCTTTACCTCATGTATCTTGATCCCATTCCCATTCATTTCTCTGTCCTTTCTCATCCACCTTCCACCTCTGCTCCTCTCCCCCCATAAAACAAAACTTAAGAGAAAAATAAAGGGGGGGAGAAAGGGAAACAATTTAAAATCTCGTCATGAAGCTTCATTGTGACACAGTCAGTCATGCAGTCACCCTTTTTGTCAACAGATCTCTGCTTGCAAGTGTTCATTGCAAAGAGTCATTGGTCTGGTTCGAGGCCTCTGGTTTCTATTGCACTATCCATGCTGGGCCCCCAGTAGGACTCTTCTTGGGTATCCTGCTGTTGTCCTGGGTTGTGCAGATCCTGCAACTTTAGATCTACAGGTCAGGTCCCTTCACGTGCTCCAGCAGATCATAGATGGTGAGGTGGGCCACGTCACAACCCTGGTTCTGGCCCCTGGCAGCTGTGAGGGAAGATGCTTTTCTCCGGAGACTGGTGGAAGAGCTGGGCCTGGGGTCTTAAGAGCAGCAGCTGCTGAGCTGGGAAACACAGTGGGGCTGGTCCTAATGGTGCCCACGTGGGCACCATTCCACCTGAGGGGGTGGAAGCAGGAGAACCAGTTCCACCCTTTGCTGTTCCACAAGAGGTGATTAGCCTAGCCGGGGCAATGCTGGAGAGCTCACACTGGTGGCGTTAGCCAAGGCGTGTATTCTTCCTTTAATACCTTAGGAATCCATTCATTGTGTGTGTAATTGAGTTCAGCATCTGAGATAGCCAAAATAATGGAAACATTTACCATTGCTGAGTTCTCAAAACTTAAAATGTTTCCCAAGATCGAAAAACATCCTTTTGAAAATACCCCCAATAGGATAGGTATGGTTTTCGTTTTAATTAGTTAATGAGTTAATTTTTGGTTTTATGGAGACATGGTCTTTATGGAGACAGTAGCTTTGGAGCCTGTTCTGGAACTCACTCTGTAGACCAGGTTGGCCTGGAAGCGAAGTCTGCCTCCCACCGCCCAGCTGTTGTTGGTGTTTTTAATTGGCATACGTTACAAGCAAGCAGGGGTCTGAATCACCCTTGTAGCCTCTCCAGTTAGAAGAGAGTTTACAATCTAAACAGTTGCTGGGTGAGTGCAGGATGCCTCTTGTGAGCCATGGATTGTATTAGCATTTAGCAAGTGTTTGGAACATGCGTTATTTTCAGAATACTCTATGACAGAATGATAAGTATAAAAAAGATGAATAAAGGAAAAACAAATGGTTGGGGCCAACACGATGACTCTGTGGGTAAAGTGATCACTCGTGTTTGTGGGGGACTGAGTTCTTATCCCAGCACCCATACAAACGCTGAGTCCGGTGACCTGTGTGGAGCCTTGGTGATGGAGGAGGGGCAGAGACAGGCGGCTCCCTGGAGCTCACCAGCCCCCAGAGCTCACCGGCCCCCAGTGACCTGTGTGGGGCCTTGGTGATGGAGGAGTGGCAGAGACAGGCGGCTCCCTGGAGCTCACCGGCTCCACAAAGACTGTCTCCCACATGACAGCTGCCCCCCACATATGCACACGTGGGTATGCAGATACTCATGCATCAGACACACACCCAAGAAACACGGTAAAATTGAAAGCATGGCTTCATACTGCTAAGGAGGACTCTGAAAACTAGGAGGACTATCTGATACCTTTTCCAAACATGTGACTCACAATTTCTATATAAATGTTAATTAGAAATGCGTGAAGCCCTACTGAGAGGCTCCATGGATTAAGGTCTTGCTGTGTAAACATCAGAACCTGGGTTTGGACCTGAGAACCACATAAAAGCCCAGTGAGGTGTCGGGGATCTGTAACACCCTGGTTTGTTTTTATTTTTATTTTTTTAATATTTATTTATTTATTATGTATACAATATTCTGTCTGTGTGTATGCCTGAAGGCCAGAAGAGGGCACCAGACCTCTTTACAGATGGTTGTGAACTACCATGTGGTTGCTGGGAATTGAACTCAGGACCTTTGGAAGAGCAGGCAATGCTCTTAACTACTGAGCCATCTCTCCAGCCCCGGTTTGTTTTTAAATTGTTTTTATTGAGCTATATATTTCCCTCCTCCCCCCTTCTACCCTCTTCCATGATCCCCATGCTACCAATTTACTCAAGGTATCTTGTCTTTTTCTACTTCCCATGTAAATTAGATCCATGTATGTCTCTCTTTGTTGTCTAGGTTCTCTGGGATTGTGAATTGTAGGCTGGTTTTTCTTTGTTTTATGTCTAAAAGCCACTTATGAGTGAGTACATATGATATTTGTCTTTCTGGGTCTGGGTTACCTCACTCAATATGATGCTTTTTAGATCCATCCATTTGCCTGCAAATTTCAAGATATTATTTTTTCCACTGTGTAGTACTCCATTTTGTAAATGTACCACATTTTCCTTATTCTTTAGTCAAGGGGCATTTAGGTTATTTCCAGGTTCTGGCTATGACAAACAAAGCTGCTATGAACATAGTTGAGCACATGTCCTTGTGGCATGATTGAACATCTTTTAGGTATATACCCAAAAGTGGTATAAAATTGCTGGTCTTGAGGTAGGTTGTTCCCAAATTTTCTGAGAAATTGCCATACTGATTTCCAAAGCGGCTGTACCAGTTTGCACTCCCACCAGCAATGGAGAGGTGTTCCCTTTACTCCGCATCCTCTCCAGCATAAGTTGTCATTAGTGTTTTTGACCATTCTTACAGGTGTAAGATGGGACCTCAGAGTTGCTTTGATTTGCATTTCTCTGATGGCTGAGGATGTTGAGTATTTCCTTAAGTGTCTTTCAGCCATTTTAGAGTCATCTGGTGAGAGTTCTCTGTCTAGCCAGAGACTTCTGTAATCCCTTTGTGTCTATGGTAATGTAGAAGATGGAGACAGGACAATCCTCAGAAGCTCACGGGCCAGCTAGACTGTCTTGTGTAGCCATGAGCAGTGAGAGACCCTGGCTTAAACAAGGTGAAAGTGTGTGTGTGGGGGGGGGGGGCTGGAGAGATGGCTCAGAGGTTAAGAGCATTGCCTGCTCTTCCAAAGGTCCTGAGTTCAATTCCCAGCAACCACATGGTGGCTCACAACCATCTGTAATGAGGTCTGGTGCCCTCTTCTGGCCTGCAGACATAGACACAGACAGAATATTATATACATAATAAATAAATAAATATTTAAAAAAAAAGAAAGTAGGGGAGCAACACCTTAAACTGTCCCCTGACCTCCGCGCGCGCGCGCACACACACACACACACACACACACACACACACACACACACACACAATAAAAACCAATTGAATACAAGTGAGCTTCAGATGGTTCGGACATGATTTTTATTTAAGCACGGGCTTTTAGCATGGTCCACCCTGGAGCACAGCCTTCTGCCTCACAGCTCGTCTGGGGCTACAGGGTCCTGGCGTGGCTCAACTCCACCAGAAGGTATGACTATGAGCCACAGGGAAAACAACCCATGAAGAGAACACAATGAGAAGAACATCCACCGTGTTACAAATCACTTTGTCATCATAGACACAAAATGGCACTCATTGTTAGTAGATAGCCACAAAACACTTGAGGAAACGGTTTTAGACAAGGTGACCGGAGCTTCGTGGTGGGAGGGACACAGGGTGCTCATCCACAATCTTTAAGTAGAAAATATTTGAAGGTCCAACATTCTCACTATCCACAAAATGATGCTAAATCAGCAAACATATTAAAGAGCACATTAAAGGAGATAACAGTGTCTTTACAGCTATCATCTTGAATAGGTATTTGAATTAACTTCCTGCAGAATACAAGGAGATCATAGTCCAGCAGCAAATCATTGCAACATAGCAAGTAGATATGGTTTCAACGCGTTACACTGCGGAGGAGAATACGGAGGACGGACAATGATAACTTAATCATACGAAATGAGATACAAAGCTGAAGTACAGTCTACTTAAATAGCTTGGTGACTAGGGAATGCTCAGTACTGTGCTAAAACGCCATTTTAAAAGTAAAATCTTTAAAACTTTGTGCTTAAACTTCTTTTCCTGTTAAACTATTTCTTATTCTTAATACTGACACCACAAATTACAAGAGGTCACAATTCCCGCCGACGCACCGACATGAAACATTGTACACAGAGAGGCGACTCGCCGTTAGTTCACAGTGTAGGACAGCGGTGTGCACTGGGTCCGGAAGGGCTCTCCGTTAGACAGGTCCTTCGTAGACCTTTCCCAAAACGCGAAGCAGTGAGAGGGGTTTCAAAAAGAACAGGAAGTGACACATCGCACACGTCGGAAGGGGAATCAACTTGGATTCTTCATGGGTGCGGCCTAAGCGACCTTCTTCTTCTGCTGTAGAAGTGCCTGAGACCATGCTGCCGTGAAAAATTCATCATGTAATTTTGTTTTCGAGTGCTGTTAAAAATCACGGGAAGGGAGCAGGCGGGGAGGGAAAGGAGAAAGAGCATGTAAGTTCCGTCATTGAATGTGGGATCTATTCTAAGGTCCCAAGGTAGCCTGATATTTATTTTTTTTGAAAATTTTCAGAGTTCAGAAATCATGCTGACTTCAGCACCTAGGGGCAGAATAATTAAAGGCTGGCCCCTGGCTCCCTGCTTTTGGCCCTGAAGGCCCTTTCTTTACAGATCCTGAAAACATCATCTCCCCGATGAACTCCATCCCGAGGATGTGTGCACTATATCCATTACCCTAGTTACATGCATCTTTAGCAGTTAGCAAAAGTGGTTTGGTTATTTTAGTCAACATTTCCATTTCAAGCTTAAAAGGCTAAAATAAAAAAACAAAAGATTTGTTAGCAGAATGAGCTAGCCTTTCCTTGTTTGGTCCCTCACACAGAAGTGATGCTGGGCTCCACTGTCTCTCAATAAGCAACTGGGGTTATATTCAATAATCATCAATAATCATGTCTTGGTGAAAGAGACACGTCGCTGAAAAGGTTCATACAGGTGCTAGGGAAGTGTAACTGAATGTATAACCCTGCATGTGTGCATTTATAGTCTTCCATATACGCACACACATTCCTACACGTTCCATACGTGAAGCTGATACGTATTCTGAAAACGGATATCAGGACTCCTCGGAAATTAAACAGTAGTTTCTGCGACAGTCGCTGATGTTTTGGTCTGGTATTTTCCATTTTTCAGGCAGGGTTTTGCTATGCTGCCCAGGTTGGCCTCAAACTTAGGTTTCTTGGGCCTCAGCCCCCAGAGGGTTGGGGTTAGAGGCCTGCACCCTAACTCTCACCTATCCTCACTGCTGTAAGGATCGTGTTTTCATACACTGACCCGAAGGGCAATATGTTTATACGTGGCATTAGTACGTGGTTTGAGGGCAAACCTATCAATATGTTCTCACTGTACTGAGATTCTCGAATGCAGACAGAGATGATGTCAGTGTTGTGGCTACCATCAAGGGCAATATAAAAGGAACTTGGATTAGGGTAGAGGGAAAGGAGAATTTTACCAATAATCAATTACTACCAAGGAGTAAAATAAGTTTTTTGAACAATATATTCTAGGCACTGTATTTAGCTATAAAAATTTAGGAAGCTTTAAGCCCACATCTTGGGTCTGGCCCTTGCTGTCTTCCTGCCAGCATCTGAGGTCACCTTGAGTCCTCTGCACTATCACAATGGCCCCTAAACCAACCTCCGTGTCTCTATTCTCCAATCTATGGAGCGTACAACTTACACCTAAGAGAACTGTCAGACTGTACGCATGTGTACTAGGCCTGATGCACACACACAGTAAATTCACACACCACCCCTGGGACCCTTTCCTTCAGAGGTCAGCTTTGTTAGCATAGTAACAATCTATCCAGAACTCCTACACCTCATAACAACATCCTATGCTATGAAGCCACGAATCTCACGACCTCTCCATGATCAATCCTGCTTTCAGATTGTTTCTGTGGATCCGCCCCTAGGCAGACTGCTCTGGGCAAACTGCTCTGGGCTCCACCAGCCACTCGGCATGCCCTCTCCACGTATCCGCTTTCCTGCTGACAGCGCCCCCTCAGCAGTGACTCTGGTTTTTCTGTTTTGAACTCCCACAACACTCATTCCTGCTGGGTGGAATTTGGACTACTGTCTTGGCTCCCCACACGTAAGCTCCTGATAATCTGGGGCCTGCTGTCCAGCTCTCTCCACCCCCAACCGCAGCACTGCGCCTCCTGCTTGACCCGTAGGTGGTCAAGGCATGCTATTGAACCTTTGTTGACTTACTGATTGGATTCCTGCTGTAAACCATTACTCTTTAACTATAAGGAATAATTGCAGAGTTAAAGCAATGAAATTATTCTGTCAAAACACGTTCAAAGGCAAAGTATTCAAAGAAAATTTAAGATGGTTAAATATTTTACACAAAAACCCAAACAAGCAAGATACCTAGTTATTGCGTTATAACTTAGATTGAGGTGGCAGTGACCCTGTATATATGAGAATAAAGACATACTTAACTTTAAACGAAGTTGTTACTAGCATCAAAGAAAATCCTACGTGAAGCTATTTTATTATAGAACTGCTTTAAAACTCCCATCTTTATGCGTAAGAAAAATATTAGCAGGCTGTAGGTTTTGAAAGAGGCTTACAACTAATTTGGGAATATCCTAATTCACTGGGCATACTGAGTCGGTTTACGTCGCGTTATCTGTGGATTCCCATGAAGCTTCACACGTGCACGGAAGAGTGACGGCTTCAGGTGTCTGGCATGTATATGATTGCATTCAAGCAGCCGCAGTTTCAAAGCCTGGAGCTAACTAGCGATTTGCTTATGAGTCATTTGTATTGCGGTCTAAGGAGGTGGATTTTTCCAGCTCATAAGCCTGTTCATGAACCACAGGGAACGGTAATAACCAAGTGTCGTCTGTCTCTAGGTCCATTTAGTAACCCTCAGTGAATGTTAAGCTGCTACTCTCTCTGTCTTCTAAAATCTCCAACTACAAGAACTGTGTTAGAGCAGTTTCAATCACGGGGATTTTAAACACATTTAAAAATCCGTTATTGGTCATTCTGAGGGGAACTTATTTTGCTTTCGGTACACGTAGACGCATGATTTCGATAATGTCATACATAGTAGGTGCAACTGAGCTCATGAGATTCATTTTTTCATTGCAACTACAGGGGAAAGTAGTTTTTAATTATACGTTCAATTCGAGCAGCGACACTCATCCCAAGGTACAACCCAGCACTGGACAAAACAATCTGTTCTGACTGTCAATATAACGACGTCTTTAAATCATTCTTCACGTGCGCCATTGGAAGAAGGGAGCGTTTTTTTCCTCTGAGTTTTTCTATAAGTGCCGACTGTGATTTCCACTATTTCTGGGATTTCGAAGACTTAGATAGCGCCTCTCTGGTTCTGCATAGAAAATACTGTCACTGCGCGATCTTGGAGGCATTTGTGATCCGCACTCTTTTGAGTCAGTTCTTCTTACTAGTTATAATACTAGTTATAACAGTTTTCATTTATTATCATGAAAACAATTAAATTTGATTTGGAAAGATGAATTCTAAAAGACATGGCAAGACGGGAAGATTAGAAGAGTCTGAGCTTGTAGAAATTTGGGTATCTTATCAATCAGTAATTTCTTATTTTCATTGTATGATACACAAGGGGCAACTTATCTGATGGCAGAAATAAGGATTCAGTGACTATACTTGTATCTTCCAGAGAAACTCGGGTGAATTTAGGATGGGTGCTGCTCTTCAAACTAACCCTGGGCACAGAGGAAGTTGTGCACCCGATGGCATTTACTTTCAGAAAGGTCCACGCCAAATACGTGGACGCACAAATGAAGGGTTCAGATTTCTCTCCTGCTTAATGGAATGAGGGTGATATTTGACCACTCGGGAAACGGTCAGGATGAAATGGAAAACCTGGACACTGTGTGCACATGTCTAGTACTTAGAACCATTTTACTCCCAGTCTGGACAAGTAGAAGGTGGTCCATCCTACCGATGGGCATGACCCAGAACTCACAGGTGTTAAGAGTAAAGCTACCCCACACTGCCAATTATTAACCTTAAATTGGTAAGTCAAGGCACCTTCATGCAAATCCCCTGGCTGATAGATCTTCTGAAAGTCGTTCACTATAGACTAGAGATCTTTTGTGTATATTCCTAATCCCATTTCTCCTAAGGAGTTTACTAACTGTGAGCTCTTCCAGGCTGTCTAAGACAGAGCCAGGCACACTTGCCCAATGAGAGAATGGTGATTCCCATACCCCAGCCTATGCCTCTATATCCGATATTACATATATCCTAGACTCCTCTTAATCTGGCTGAATTTATGTGCATGTTGAACATTCCAGTCAATGTATCCCAATATCAATATAACTGCCTTTCTCGAAGATTTCCACCTGTCAAAGGTCTTCTACAGAAATTCTCAGCTAGCTTTGGTAAAACCGAGAGTGAACAGTAAAAAGTTCTCAGGATGCAGTGAGGATGACTTACCTTACTCTAGTAGGAAACCAGTGACAGCAAATAATGAAATATAATACAAGTTAAAAAATGCCTCTCAACGCATGCAGCACTGTGATTAGTCATAAAAGCCTGATCAGGTTTAGGTGCAATATGGGATTTTTCATCTCTTTTGAAAATAAAAATTGAACATGTTATTTCTTATCCTTCAATACCCGCTATAGAGTTATGCTTAACTTTTTGATGTAATGAAACATGCAATATTTGCTCATAACCATATGTCAAGGTACACGTAGCTATAATACTACATTTGGCATAAATGTTACATATAAAGGAGAAATATTAATCATTTAATATCTACTGCACATTTTATCTGAGTTTTCAATTATTTACATTGTAGGTCCTGTTAACAGCCGAGGAGAGAAGGAATGGGCTTTAATGGAGATGTCTTCTACATCAGATAACACAGTCCAATTTAATAAAGGAAAATATGCTTTGCGACAAATGTAATACGCTCATCTTCATAAATCATTTGTGCCAAAAATGCGACAGTATCCTGATGATGAATAGCAAGAGGGGATGGTCATGATGGAACTTATATTAAAATCTGACAAATGTGTTTAGAGCCAAAGTTAGCAGCATATTTGTTTTCAATTTTCAACAAATGTGGCAACAATTTGCTTGTTATTAAATCAATTCATAAAGGCTAACTTTTTTTCCTGAGTGATTTGCTTTCAAGGGACACATGCAAGAAATGGGCCCAGTTCGTTATACACATGACAGGTTGTGACTGAGACACGCACACAGGAAATGTGATGTGTGGATGGAATGTATATTGGGCGAGGGAGATTCTTAGGATAGACGCGCGAGTGCCCAACAAGAGGGGTTGAGGCAACTCCCCTTTACCCTAAGAAGCGCCCTCCTAGCATGGATCTTGTGAGGGATCTGCCCAAGTGTCTTCATAAACATTCACTGAGAAGCAGATATCCTGCACTAGCAAGTGAGTTTCACCTGATCGGGGGTGATTAGGTTATTCTGTATCATTTGGGCTTTACTGTCAACTAGTGAGGCTGGAAAGAACCTGCTGGTTCAGGGCAGACAGATCAGCAGGAGCTAACCGTCAGTGTGCAGGGCTCACTGGCAAGCGAGAGGGAGGGCTACCCTCTTGTGTACGCACAAGGCCTTGCCTGATGAACGCTGAGAGGGCGGGTTCTGTCTCTGCCACTCTTTATGTTCACGACCCTCAGATCTTTCCACATATGGTCTTCTACAGTTAATCCGTTATGCTAAGAATGTTTTATGTGTCACATTCATTTAGGAAATGCTCCTGTATACCTCGAAACGTTTTTCAAAGGCGTTGAATTTGTTTTCATCAGACTCACATGTCCTCGGTTAATATGGGCAGTATGGACATTACTCAGTGTAAGATACCATGCATGGCCAGAGCTTTTCTTTCTAGAGGTTTTTAGCATGTGTCCTTGGTACGTATATACGCAAGCTGAACTATGACATTAAAGGTAGATTAAAGCGATCATCACTTGCAGAAGAGAATACATTCTAAAAGTTATTTAACTGACATGTATGTTGCAAGAACATATTAACAGCTCTGTCTGCATGTTAACTAGGTGGTCCCCACATGTGTGTGCCCTCATTACTCTTCCTTCTCCATGTGGGAGAGGTTAGAAGCATTATTAGCTCATACAGCTAAAGGTTCTTCTAGGGAAGTGTAGCCAAGTAAGAAAAAGCATTTCGTCAGTAGGTTTTCTGGACACATCTACCCTACTTTTTAAGTACACATGCTGTCATAGTAAATTTTGTAGCATTTATGAATAACGTGACCCTCTGCTAGATTCTGTGTCTTGCAGAACTGAAGGACAACAGGGTTGTTATGGTTTATTTTCCTGAGTTATCTGGAACTTTCTATCATACACTCATCAAATGATAAATTGTATTGTAAAGCTACCAAGTACATATTAATGACTGTCTTAAAACTTTTGTGATTCTTACATAAAGGAAATACTTTGAAACATTATAATGGCATAAAATCATATCTTGAGAACAGAGCAAAAATATCAAATATATATAGTTCTACAGCAGAATTCTTTAGGAATATATCTGTTAAGAATCATTTATTAAATTGAGCTCTGCGAAGTACATACTTTTTCTAAAACAAGGGAAATGCAGTACTTTTATAATTTTAACACATTTTGAGATGTCACTAAAGATAAATCATTTGTTTCTAAAATTATATGTACTGTTATCTTATGGTCTAAGTGTAAACCTATCATTTCTGAGTCACTGATGACCTGGAGTTAAACAGGCTAAGCAACACCACGTGCTGGTGCCTTCCTTGTTCTGAGGGCTTTGGGTCCTGAAGCTCCGAGACCATGATGCATTGTAGCTGGCATGTGTTAAATCTTTAAAAATATCTTCAAATTCTGGGACTGAAAACAACGAAGTCTTATAATACAGATTACAGTTCCAGAATGTAATAAGAATTTCAGTCTTATGCCAGTATCATGATGCTGGTGGTTGCTTACAAAAATTAATACCAACACCAGGTATTCTAGATGGTTCTCTTGGGGACAGGGGGGAAAGGCTTCCCGATGGAACTCTGAGAGTCTCTGAGGGGGCTGAGTTTTGTTTTCTGGTAATGAGGGTATTACACCACACCAAGACCCCATGCATTCTGGGTGCTGGCAGTGGCTTCTCTGGGCGGGAGTGGAAAGTATCTATTCAAATGCAGGTATTCTGAGGATCCCTGCACCCATCAAGGACAGAATTGGCATCTACTTTCTGCTGAGAATGGGAAAGTTCTAACGTTTCCGGGGGAGCTGGTAATGCGTAGTTAGTGCTCTAAGCCCTGTTTACGCAGGTCGTCTGGGCAGAAGGCTTGAAAGAGATGTGGCTGTTGACTCTAAGTCAGTTCACAAGAAGCCCCGAGGTGCTTTAAAAAGGTGATGCTCAGTTTTTAGTGCAGTTGAGGCAAATCCTCCAGAGGAAGGCCAGACTCCCCAGAGATTCTGAGCATCCCTCAAATGGATCTCTTTGCTCTCAGGAGAGAGTTCAGGGTGTGCTGGCTCTAGGATTGGATTCTGGTCGAATTGGTCATATTTCTCCTTCTCCTCACTGTGTACGTATATGTGATTGTTTACAGTCTTTAGGAGCCCAAGTGATTCTACTCTCCTGGAAATAATGCAGTTGGAGGAGATCAATAGCTACAGGAAATATCAGCCTCATGTTTAGATCCAAGGGTCTGACTGTTCCTATCAACTTAGGTTTTCGTCTCGTGGAGGCAGAGCCCAGCAAGTGGTCCAGAAGCAGCAGCGCACACGGTGGGAGCTTGTGTGGGGGACCGGGGTTGCTCTTGGAATCGGGATTGATATGGATGCCATGCAAGCAGGTGCCTCGGTGACAGCTAAGACAAGGGCTAGCTCAAGACTGGAGAATTCAGCTCATGGCTATGACAGAAAGAAAACAAATCTGGTAGGTTTCCTACCAATTCATGACTGAAATTTGCTTTCGAAATGACTGAAATCAGCCACACGGCTGATTTCATTTTGGATCTGGCAAACAGAATGAACGTTTGAACCTATCTACCGAGAAGATTCGCCTCTCCTTGCCAACAACTTGGAGCCACCAGTTCGAACTCGTCGAGACATAGGCATCCCCGTTTTACAGGAACTAGATTGTTAGAGAAAAAGCAAGTCATCTCGTTGCAAGGGAACAGTCAACCCAGCCAGAGGAGAGTAGTGACAGAGACTCTACAGGGGACAGACAAGGGGGAGGACACCATAACTCTTGGGGGGTGGGGCTGTCTGTTCTAGTTCAACCAAATCCTCAAATGCAGAACGCCTCTGGGGCGGATACAGGTCTTCATCATGGGCTCATTCACTATGAACACTCTTGTCTACGGACCAGCAGAGATCATTCTTTCAGAAGGTCATTCTATTTTGTAAGGCAACCCAGATCAAGCATAAGACATCACTTCCCATTTACCCAGAGACTTCTGTTTTGTTGAGTTTGATCAATCCTGCCAGTCCTTAAACAAACATTTTACTTATCGAAGCTTTCTAAAGCCTGTGAAGCTACGTTTGGGGTTTTGTTATACTTCACTGTTGACTTGAACTAGCCTGAAGCTGCTGAAGAATGTTAGCCACAGTAGACTGTGGGGGCCTTCTCATTAGGTCTACTTCTTCCTGAACCAAGGAGCATGCCAGGTCAAAGGAACGTCAGACCTTTCTGAATGGACACAGGGTGCTAAGCAGCAGGTACTCACAGGACAACCTCCACATGGTCCAAAGCCCACTGATCATGACCTGTTCCATTGTGACGCGGCTGCCACCAGCGCAGCAACACTCCTTTCATCCGTGCCTCCCTGCGTCATAGACAGAACGACAAAGCAGCTGAATATTTAAGACCTTTCTTCCAGTAGGTGAGCTGAAGATCTCAGACAATCTGGTGGGCTAATCTAAGGCAAGACCGTGGTGTACACAGAATCCAGATTTGCTTAGTGCCTAGTACTCTTCCAAGCAGTATGGAATTTTATTGGCAGCTTAAGGTTCGTGGTCTCTTTCTCCCTCCTTCCCTTTGTCCTAACAGTATCTAGGAAAGCAACCTGTTTATCCACGAACATGAAATGCTCTCTGGGATAGGTTCTGTGCTAGCGGTTTGGTGAACAAGGCTAAGCAAAGTTGATATGGTTGCATATTCCCCAGATTTCCAAATGGTCACTCTAAATAGAGGCTCAAGGTTGCTGCTTTCCAAAGGACTAGAGAAATATGCACAGTGTCTTTGCACTTAGCTCTCCATCCATTCCCTCTTGTCCTCCTATCTTGATTGACTATTTGCCTCCGGACCTCTGGTAAACAGCAACACAATGCTGGTGGTCTGGGCTATCCCGGCTCTGCCACTGCCTAGGCTCATGGCATTGACCCAATAACCACCCAAATCCCACGTCAAACTCAAGGATTCCCAGGAATGGGCAGGAGATCATGCACTCCCCTTAGGGCCACTTACAGAGGGACGTTGTAAGACACCCGCTGAGCCTGCATAAAGTCCTTTGGCTGGTGTTGAGCGATGACATGCCAGGTGATGCCGTTGTTGACGCTGTACTGCAGCAGCACGGCCTTGTCCACCGCGTGGGGGCCGCTGAGGTCACTGTTGCAACTGTCTGTCTGGGACGTGCTCCCAATTTGTAAGACAAACATAATTTTGCTGAAGAAAAAAGTTAAGAGGGGAATCAGTTTCAGATGAAAGTTGGAAACATTAAAGGAGGAAGAAGATCTCAACCTTTGTTCTTCCTAAAGTTCGTAATTCCTGAGTTCATAACACAGTTGGGTTTTGTGGGCTTCATGTCTGGAGATTCAACCAGTCGTACACAGAAGATATTCAGAAAAAAAAAACCTGTCCTGAAAGTGTACAGCCTTTATCTCCTTTATTATCCCTCAAGCAAGACAGTGTATCATCCATCTGCAAGGTTTATACATTGTATTTATATATTTATACATTGTGTTTATATGTTTATACATTGTGTTTATATGTTTATACATTGTGTTTATATGTTTATACATTGTATTTGTATATTTATACCTTGTGTTTGTATGTTTATACCTTGTGTTTATATGTTTATACATTGTATTTATATATTTATACATTGTGTTTATGTTTATACATTGTATTTATATGTTTATACATTGTATTTATATGTTTATACATTGTATTTGTATGTTTATACATTGTATTTATTTGGACACCGTAAATCACGCAGAGATGGGACTCACACAGGAGCTTTAGTGTGGACTAAGTGTGAGTACTGCATTGAAGAGGGATTTGAGCATCCCTGGGGATTCTGGAATCAATCTGCCATGTTTACTAAGGGCTGACTGTGTAACCTAAATATGAATAAACAGTTCTGACTTTCAAAGATGTGTCCCTCTTTGCAGGATGCTGGAAACCAGTTTAGTATACACCCCCCAACCTTCTGTTCCCTAAACAGTCACATAGGCTGGGCAGCTGAGGACAGGGAACACAGCCCCAGTCTGTGTGCTGTTTGTTTTTTATGAATCGCTCCAATCTGGACAGCATCTGGACAAGGATAAGTGATCATGTCTATTTTAGGAGAGGCCAGATGAGGAAAAGCTGAAGTAGAGCCTACAGGCTCAGGCTCACTTCTCTTCTCTGCTAGGTGTCGTTCCCCAGACATCCTTTCCCTTGGAGGACACAGTTTTCTGTGTGTGCATGTATGAACATGACTCTGTGGTGTGTGGGTTTGCATGTATCTGTATGGGGTGTGCATGTGCACGCATGTGTGTGGATTCCGGGGGTCGATGTCAGCTGTCTTCTAGAGTTTTGAGACAGGGTCTCTCCCTGAACCTGGGGTTTACTGATTCAGTTATCCTGGCTATCTAGCAAGCACCAGGCATCCTTTCCCTGCCTCTCCAGGGCTAGGATGATAGCTGTACGCCTACACTTGGCTTTGTGTCAGTCTGGGGGTCTAAACTTAGATTCTCATGTTTGCATGGTACTCATTGAGCCAACTCCTCAGCCCTAAAGACATGGATTTTTAAACACAGAAGCATATCCCCATGAGGTTCCCTGCGTGGCTCATGGACACTTGCCACTGCTTAGCAGGAACTCCAGTCCAGTTCTTCGGAATCTTTACCCATTCTTTGGCTTCGGCAAAATGGCTGCTGAGGAGTAGTGAAGAACTCAGGGTCTCCCTACCTCACTTCTGTAATTCATGCAGTTTCTGCTCATTCTGCTCTGAATTATGAATAGCCATCTCCTATACATGTGAATAATTAAAGATCTCATCATCCTTCATTTCTATTTACTGAACTTACAGATGTTAAACATAGGTATACAATTGCATATATATATATATATATATACATTTTCATGCTATATTTATGAATTGGATATGGCTAACATTAACTTATCTATGTAGATTCTCATTGTCCATTCTTTCTGTTACATTTAGCTATTTCCACTACGGTATCACCACTTAACTCGTTCATGTGGGAAGAAATAACAAAGACTTCCTAAGATAAATTTACACAGCCATCATCCTGAGCTGTTAGCACACACAATGGTCCTTTGATATTAAGGCTCCTTGGATTAGTGGACATTGTTGCATGAAATTCATGATCAGGTCCGGCTTGTGATCACTTCTGTGTCTTGAACACGGCACAAGGGTTTGCTCACCTTGCTCGGGTGAGATCCAGGGGCTTGGTAGCAGCTTGTCTTATCTGACAGCCATTGAAGTAGAGTGAGTCTCCGTGGGCATAGGGTGCCAGCTGTCCACAGCCACTTCCGATGGTGCCACCCTGGATGGTTTCCCAGTTGGCTTCAGTGACTCTTGCTGATTCAAAATTATCTTTAATGTAACTTGGAAGCTCGTGACTGAAGACAGAGCAATCATCCCCTGGGGAAAAGGATCACAGGGATTGGTACCAGCTGGAATAAACATAGTCCTCCAAGAGCGCAACAATATTCAATTTCAGATATAGCCGCACATACTGCAAGAACAGTGAAGTACCAGAATGCATCAGACCCAGGAGCAACCATTTCTCATGTATTTAGGTGACTGTTGACTTATGCTGAAAAAAGTCCCAGTAGTTTTGAGTCAGCGCTCATTAAAATGTGCACGTGAATGCACTTAATCTATTCTCTACACGCTACAGTGTCTGGCCAGGCCGGTGTGTTTACCAGTGCTGGGTCTCAGCAGGGAGCTTACACCCTGGCGTAGGAGGCCAACCTAATTTCTTTTTTCCCCAGCACGATTTTCTAGAAACTAGATACACTGTGTTCTGGTTCTCATCCCCCTTTCTCCTCGATGGATCCTCAGAGCAGAGTCTATGTCTTAGTTCCTTACTGGATTCTAAACCTAGCACAGCGTTTAGCAATGAAGTTGGGATAAATAAATGAACACTAAGCAGACTGGAAACGTCCCTCAGAAGCCACGAGGGTGAGATACTGGTGTATGAGACATTAAATGAGGGAATGTGTGCATGCTTATATGTCTCCTTGATTTCAACTGCACACGTGTTCTACACACCCGCAGTAGTTCAAAACCAAAAGGCTCTGCTTCTGTTGGATCAGGGAAGCGGGAAAATTCCAGACAGCTGGGCCTTCTCATGAGATGTGGGATTCATTGATTTGCCCAAAGTTAAAATTCTTCGGCTAATACCCAGGCAGACTCAGCTGGCCTCAGCAGCAGTGATAATGGGGGAGGAAGGAGGTGGGGAAGGAATTTTCAACACGAGACCTGTGCTGGCGCCTACATTAATCACATCCATTTCATCTGCAGGCAAAGGAACAGCATCGACCAAGAAATTTAAATGTAAGCCTCTGTGGAATTCATATATATATATATATCCTAACATCATATTCTTGGGGAAGTTGTATAATCTGGTCTTCTTTAGATAAATCAGCTGTGAGAACTGGGTGATTGGGCAGAAAGATCCAGGATCTGCTTGCCTTTACTGGTTCTGTGACTTCTGACACATCCCTTAGCCTCTAGAGTCTTAGTTTCCTTATTTATTGGGTAGTAACGGTCATCTTGAGCACAGGGAACTTGCAGGGCCGTCATAAACTCTAAGGGGCTCTCGAGAGTGGCGACTGTCTGTGCAAACAGTAACACAAGACAGTGCGAAGTTCAAAGAGTTCTTAGCTCTGCTAAACGGCAATTGTTAAGCTACGAAGACACAGTAAGCATTCAGCGACATAGGTTGGAACTGGAAAACTTTAGATGAAGGGAAAGCGGGACCGGCAGGCATTTTCCTACCATGTGAGAAGCTGAGAGACACGCTAACTCAAATACACTCAGCTTCTAGAAGGCCAAGAGGTAGAAATTACTCTGGTTGTTTGATGAGGTTTTTTCCTCCTCTAGGTGGCGATGTGACCCGAGAAGCAGAGAACTCAGGTCACCAGCTACAAAACGTGGAGTCTAACAGACACTGACGTCAAGACAAGGCTGGGAACTGAGTGTTGGGGTATAGCTGGGAAAGGAAACTAGTGTGAGGGATAGGGACGTCTTGAGTGGATGCATCCTGACTCACTGACTTACAAACATAATCATCATGCACAGAATTTATCAAGTTGATTTCAGTCGTTTATTTAATGCATGCATGTGAGGCAACTCTCAGTATATTTGTATATGCAGGTGCAAGAGTGTGCATGCACGTGTATGCATGTATGCAGTGGCCAGGAGACAACCTTAGATGTCATCATCAGGAATGTCATCCACCTCCTTTGAACGGGGCTCATCGATTAGTCTAGACTAGCAGCCAACTCGGCCCCAAGGAACCTTCTGTCTCTGTCCCCAGAGCTTACAATACAAGTGTGTAACGCCATGGCTGGTCTCTGTCCCCAGAGCTTACAAGTATGTAACACCATGGCTGGTCTCTGTCCCCAGAGCTCACAATACAAGTGTGTAATACCATGGCTGGTCTCTGTCCCCAGTGCTTACAATACAAGTGTGTAACACCATGGCTGGTCTCTGTCCCCAGTGCTTACAAGTGTGTAACACCATGGCTGCCATTTTTATATGAGTTCTGGGGACTGAACTCAGGCCCTTGAGCATGCAAACCAAGCGTTTTTCTGCCTAAGCTCTCCTCCCAACTCCTCAGTCTACTTTTCAAACTGGGTTTCAGGAGGCAGAAGGGGAACTTTGTGGGGGAAGAGGACCATATGTGTAAATATTGTAACGAGAGCCAGTGTTTTGTAGACCAGCTAAGAAGAATTTCAAAATGCTTTCAGGAACAGATCTCAAGTCTGTACGAGAATTCATTCTAAAGATGGTAACTCAGTGGTCAAAGGTTGTCAGCCTCACACCGCTAAGCCTGACTTTTCCATCCATTTCCTAGTGTACTCCCTGTGTATGTGAGACAGGGAGCCCAGCGCCTGCTTCAGGAGCAGCGCAGGGTGCAGACCTTGGAAGCTCTCGTCGCAGATGCAGACAGCACCGGTGGTGCAGTAGCCATGCCCGCTGCACAGCTTGGGACAGGCTTCTCCAATGTAGACGTGGTCGATGGCCCAGCTTTGCTTCTCAGTTTCTTCCCCTTTCTGGATCCAGCGGAACTGTGTGGCACTGAGAGATCCAAGGAAAACAAAGGGAGTCAGCAGCCATTCCTCTGCCTGTCTTGTCCAGCCTCTGCCTGTGGGAACGGCGATCTGAGGAAAGAGCTCAAATTTCTACCCAAAGCACCCCAAAAGTAACAGTTGACTCATCCTCCAGATGGGGTATGTGTCCTCATGCGTCTTTCTGAAAGCTGTATCTTCTCTAAGGCTTTCTCTTCTTTTGCCTATGTGCATGCATGTGCATGTCTAAGTAGGTACAAATGCATGCATGTGCTTATATGCAATGTATACTTGCATACGATGGAAGTCAGCGGTCAGTCTCAAGGGTTGTTCCTTCTATTGAATTTATATGAGAATTCACACACACACACACACACACACACACATACACACACATACACACACACATACACAACGTATCATTTTCCAAATCTTTCAGTGAGATAAACGCTGCTTCTGGCAATCTCACATGTTGTCCTTGTTATCTTCAGCTTTCTGTAACCTGGCAACCAGGAGGCATGCATGTCTGTATGATCAGCACAGCCTTTAGGGGAGCAGAACACTAGAGCAGAACTGGCCCCAATTCTAGCGTCTGTGTAGGATCTACCATTCAGGATATGTGAGCAACTGTTGCATGTATATGATACGTTGTTAAAAGGAAATCTGAGCTCTGTGAATAATTTCCAAATATATTCCTTTTCTTTTTCCCTCTTGGGACACAGAATGGCAAGAAGATGAAAGGGTCTTCAAGTTGTCCCATCTTTCTGTATGACTGTTGAGCAGTGGTTCTCAACCTTTGGGTCACAACCCCTTTGGAGGTTTCCAGGACTATGGGAAAAGGTAGATATTTACATTACAGTTCATAAAAGTAGCAATTTACAGTTACGAAGTGGCAACAGAAGTAATTTTATGGTTGGGGTCCCCACAACAAGAGGAACTGATTTAAAGGGCTGCAGTGTCAGGGAGGCTGAAAACACCGCTGTAGAGGCTGCCGGAGTCCCACTAGGCTGACACTTGGCAGACAACTCACCTTGAGGAGACGTGGTCTGGAAGCTGGATGGTGATCCTTTTCCAGCTTGAGCTGTTGACAGCGTTGTAAATGGTGGCTTCGTGGAACTGGAACGGGGAGCAGCCAATGCTGTTGGAGGAGGAGGGCAGGCACTGTGTCTGCACTAGCTGCCAGGATTCAGAGCTGTAGCAATCAAAATCAGAAACACACATGAGCAACACGCCAGGGAATGCCAGGCTGGGATTAAAACACATGTGATCAACACGCCAGGGAATGCCAGGCTGGGATTAAAACACATGTGATCAACATGCCAGGCAATGTCAGGCTGGGATTAAAATACATGTGATCAACATGCCAGGTAATGCCAGGCTGGGATTAAAATACATGTGATCAACATGCCAGGCAATGCCAGGCTGGGATTAAAATACATGTGATCAACATGCCAGGCAATGTCAGGCTGATATTAAATACTCTTCATGTGAATTTCTTTGTTTTAAAAAGATTTCTTTAAGTTCTATGTGTATGAATGTTTGCCTGCATGAATGCGTCTGCACTACAGGTTTGCAGTTCCTGCAGAGGCTGGAAGAGGCAATCAGAGCCCCTGGGTCTGAAACTACAGATAGTTGTGAGCCTCTGACATCTGGGAACTGATGTCATCTTGGGAAGAACACTCAGTTGGGAGGGGGAGAGTGGGTAGATATGATAAAAATACCTTATATATATATATATGTGTGTGTGTGTGTATGAAATTCTCATAGCATAAATAAAACAAAAATAATGAAATACCTTCTCATTAGATGTGTGTTACTCTTTAAAACTACATTAGTGTATTCACAGAAACAATGTTTTCACAGAAAAAATGATAACATGTACAAGAATGAATTCTTATACACTAGAATATATTTAGAACCAGCTGACAAGATAATATAATTAAGTTTTCAAAGTCCCATGTCAGGCTCCATGTTCCACTGCGGGTGTGTCAGGAGTCAGGCTCCATGCACCGCTGCAGGTGTGTCAGGAGTCAGGCTCCATGCACCATGTGGGTGTGTCAGGACTCAGGCTCCATGCACTACTGCGGGTGTGTCAGGAGTCAGGCTCCATGCACTACTGCGGGTGTGTCAGGAGTCAGGCTCCATGCACCGCTGCAGGTGTGTCAGGACTCAGGCTCCATGCACCATGTGGGTGTGTCAGGAGTCAGGCTCCATGCACCATGCGGGTGTGTCAGGAGTCAGGCTCCATGCACCGCTGCAGGTGTGTCAGGAGTCAGGCTCCATGCACCATGTGGGTGTGTCAGGACTCAGGCTCCATGCACCATGTGGGTGTGTCAGGACTCAGGCTCCATGCACCATGTGGGTGTGTCAGGACTCAGGCTCCATGCACCAAGTGGGTGTGTCAGGAGTCAGGCTCCATGCACCATGCGCCTGTGTAAGGAGTCAAGACTTCAGGAGCAGCTCATGCAGATCATCGACTTATTAAAAGTTTTCTGAAGGTTGGGTGAAAATGAGCAACTGACCAGCATAGTTCTACCAGAACAAACTTAATGTCTTACTTATTTTTAAATATAATGTTTCTTAGCAGTGGCCCAGTGTGAAAACTGATTTTTTTCTTTAGTTTGAAAAAAATGAAGACATATAGGCATATGAAAGTTATATGAACATACACAGGAGCTGACAGGGCTTCCCTAGGTTGCCAGGGTGCCTCAGTTTACCTAGTCCTGGGATTACAGGAACCCTAATCTCCTGAAGGCTTTTAATACTTAAAACTGCTTCCAATCCACTTTCAATATGCAAATTGCTTCTTCGCAAGTCGCTACCTTAACATTAGGCATGTGTTTAAATTATGTTTTCAAGTCTGGAAGAAAGGTAAAATGGTTTCACGGACCTTGCATCCTTAGTGTATTCCAGCATTACAGAGTGAAGGTCACCGCACGAGGAGGCTTCACAACCCACCACAATCTAAAACAAACAGAAGCAATCAATATACAAGCTAGACTAAGTGATATCCAATGTGACTAATCAGAAATCCTATTTCTCAGCCTCGGGGCTCTAATGGGCAATCAAATATTCAGAGAAGGTTTCACAAGCAGCCTGACGGTGCATGAAGAATTCACTCTTAGAGCTGAAAAGACATGCAGCTTTCACAGAAACCGAGAATTAAGGATTTTAAGGTATTAGCTCTACTAATTTAACTAATATGTCATATCACATAAATTTAGATAAGCTGAATTGGCTAAAGATATTATGAGGAGAATTTATGGAAAGAAATTGAAAGAGTCTAATGCAAAACATGCCCACTGACATCTTAACTTCTTAGATGCTGCTGTTAAGTTGTCATTTGGGAGTGAAAAATAACAAATTTAATTACTTTAATAGCTTTAATAGCCATTCTTATTGCTGTTTCTCCTTTTCAGTATTATCAGCAATTAAAGGGTGGAGTCACTAATAATGCATGAATGCTAAAAAATTTGGTGACTCAATTATAAGTTCTGACAGATGATTTAATCAACAAGTCCTTTTTTTAACTACTGGTATCAGGGAAGTTAGTGCTAACATTTCAGGCCTAATACTCATAAATCAGACAATTACAATTCACGGTTAGAATAAGACACGTAGTCCAGTAATAGCAGCAGGAATCGAAAACACACACACATAAAACACAGTTGGTTGGATGGATTGGAAGATAATCCATCCGTTAGGTGCTTGCGAGCTGACCCCGAAGGACGGAGCGCATCTGAGGGTAGAGGTGGCAGAAATCCTGTTTAGTTGGAATCCAGAGCTCTAGGAACAAGACCGGATGCAAGTACGAAGGGGATGAAATCCTGGGGACAATGCTGGAGTGCCGAGCCGAGATCAACTCAGATAAACAAGTGTTTGGTCTTCACTTTCTAAGAACAGGGAGCCACTGAAGGTTTGAGGAGCAGAACGATGGACCAAGAGCTCTGCTACACAAAGCTAATCTGACTCCGACATCAAAGTTGGGATGGAGAGAGATGGGGGTCAGATGGGAACTTGGCGGATACGAACGGATGTAACAGTGCAGAGAAGAACCGTCGGAGTGGGAGAGGAACTCGGGGATTAGACGGCACAGGAAGTGATGGACGCTACGTGCAGAGTGAACATTAAGACAATTTAGGACATTAAAGCTATTTAGTGGCGCACGGTGGTGTCGTCAACAGAGAAGGGGAAATCGGAAAGAGGGGGCAGTGTCAGAGTAGAGATGGTGACTTCGCCGTGACACAGATGCAATTGGAGTGCTCATGTGTGAGTCGGAAATGGTAGAGACTACCGGTGATACAGCTCAGGAGATAAAGGGATCTGGAGCTAAGCCTAGTGACCTGAGTTTGATCCCTGGGTCCACATGGTGGGGGAGAGAACTGATTCTTTCACGTTGTCTTTTGGCCTCCACATGGGCACCATAGTGGTGTAGGAGAATTGTCTGTATTCTGCCAATCATGTTTTAAATAAATGCTGATTGGCCAGGCAGGAAGTATAGGCGGGAAAACCAAAAAGGAAGTAGAAACGATGTAATGAGAACAGGAGAATTCTGGGAAGGAGGAAGTTTATTCCTCCCACTCCTGCCCAGACCACCAAAGCAGCAGGATGTGATCTGCCCCACTGAAAAAAGGTACTGAGCCACATGGCTAACATTGATCGAAAAATGGGTTAATCAAGATGTGAGAGTTAGTCAGTGAGAGGCTAGAGCTAATGGGCCAATCAGCTTATAATTTATGGAGACATATGTGTGATTTTCTTTGGGGCTAAACAGCTGTGGAAAACTGGGTGGGACAAAAACCACAACAAACAAGCCAGCCCTCATGTTCCACCATAGCACACACATGCCATACACAGACACAGGAGATAAGTAGATGAATAACATCACTTAAAATGCAAACATAAAACCGAGTTGTTAGTGAGCCAGCCAAGGTTAGAGATCCAGATTTGAGACTTGGGTTTCTAGTCACAAGTTCTAAGCCAGAAGATGGTGTGAAATCCTTAGTGATCAAAGGCAGGGGAGAGCAGGACTCCCCTGCACTGAGAAATGCTGATCTTGGAGGCAGAGGGAAGGAGATGGAGAGAGCTTCTCCTCAGATGCAGAGGGTGAGGACAGTCTTGGAGGGCGGCGGAGGTGACAGACTCGGGTAGGCAGAGTCCATGGTAACCTAAATTTCAGGGGACAGATTCACTTTCATTAAAAAATTATTGTATTTGTATGTGTGTGTATGGGATGGGGAGCATATGCACGTGTTTGCAGGTGCCTGTGGAAGCCAGAGATCGGATCCCCTGGAGCTGGAGTTGCAGGGGATGCGAGCTGCCTGACGTGGGTGTTGGGAACGACATTTAGGGCTCTGAGAAGAGCAGCAAGCGTTCCTAACTGCTGAACCACCTATCCATTCCCCTTTTATTTTAAATAAATGGATTTGTTTAAAGAAAGAAAATCACAGAGCCCTTCATCTCTGAGTTCCCAGAACCATCCAAGGAGGACACAGCGTTGACCAGAGAGGGACCAGGAGAGGAGAACTTTGGCTTGGAAGCTGGTGGGGAATGACACAAGAGATGACCTTGAGATGTGATCCTTTGCGTCACAAGAACATTTTCTTAGGGTGTGGAAGCATTGGGAGAGCTGGCTCATCTCTAAGGGGAGTCCAACGCAGAGCCAAAAGTAAGCAGATTTAATTTCTGCTAAGAAGGTCGCAAATCCATCTTTTAAAACAAGGTCATTTAGAATAACTGATGTTTGTAAAATAATACAATAACTAAATGCATTTCTGTAATACCTTTAAAAAGTGTGTTTGATATCAGAGAGAGAGAGAGAGAGAGAGAGAGAGAGAGAGAGAGAGGAACAATTGCCTTGGCTTTATTGTCCTCATGTTTACTAATTGCTCTCCAATATCTTCCTTTCTAGCCTATGCAGTATAAAATACTAAAAAAAATTCTCTAGTTCTTTGAGGCTTTGGGAGTGGCAACTGGGCTAATGTACAGGTTTGTGAAATTGGAGACAAAGAAATATCAAAAAATAAACTGAAAAAGAATAGCTGGAGAGGCAAATGGTTTAACAAGGTAGCAGGGAAGAGGAGCAGGGGGTGACGGGAGAGCCACAGAGGGCTCCAGGGGTCTATTTAAGCTCTTCACTTTGGCAGATGAATGTACGAGCTACAACACAGCTATATTTCTTGCTATATCTTAACACCACAGATTTTTATCTACACCCAAATAACCGTACTTGAAGAAAGGCCTTTGTAAAATGTTATCGCAGTTAGAGTGTCTTTTAATGGCTGAAATCAATCATCTGCAGTTGTCAGAACAAATCCCTCTCCCACAGCCCACATAGGAGCTGCTGTTTTCTGTATCATTTCCCCTTACTTTAAATTGCATCATGTATCCCGGCTGTATGATGAGCTCGCGGGAGGAGAGAGCATTGTGGGTCTTGTCCTTCTTTTTGTTGGGCCAGTAGAGGTGGAAGGACGGGTTGCCACAGAATCCTGCTGTCCTGACTGCGTTAGGGTAAAAACTCCAGTTTTCTTCGTGGGAAGATCCTTCTGTTAAAGAAGTGGGAAACAATGCTGTATGTTATTTTTCTCCAGCTAAGATGCTTAATGTTAAATTACTTTTGTGTTTAATACTGAGGGTGATTATTTTATCTAACTGCCTTAATATATAAATTCTAGGTGGGAGTCGAGGTCAGAGCAAAGCTACTGAAGGCTGTTAGCACAACCCCTTTGCTATAAAATGGTAATTGTTTTTCTGGGTAGATGTTCTACTTCCTCCTGGGCATCTGCTGTTATAATTTTAAAAAAAAGTGACGAGAGAGAGAGAAAGAGAGAGAGAGAGACAGACAGACAGACATCGTGCAACAGAGTTCACATGGAGGAGTTTTTATTAGGGGAAAGGAAACATAAAGGAGGGAAGGGGAGAGGGGAGACTGGCCTCTGGGAACAGGAGCAGCAGAGGAAAAGAGGAGAGGAGAGGGGAGGAGAGGAGGAGACGAGAGGAGAGGAGAGGAGAGGGGAGAGAGAGAGAGAGAGAGAGAGAGAGAGAGAGAGAGAGAGAAGATAGAGACAGGCAGAGAAGCAGAGAGAGAGAAAGGAACAGACAGACAGACAGAGAGATTAAAAGAGAGATGGGAGGTGGGCAGGGCCCCTTTAAAAGAGAACTGTAGTGAGCGTTCACAGGAGGTGCCCTTAGTGACTGCAGCTGAGGACATAACCTGTCAGGACCCCAAGGGCAGGCCAGCACAGATGCCTGAAAACTACCATCTGCAGTATGTGTTCTACGGTACAGAAATGACTAAAAGAGCAAAAATATCCAGGGTATTGCAATTCCAAACTATATAAAAACATTTTGTGCTTAGCAATAGTCATTACATTCTGAACTGACAGTTCTGCGCATGGCTGACATTTTATAAACTGCAGGGCCTGACAAGAGCAAATGCAGGTGGAGCGGCAGGTACCAGATCCTGCCTGCGCTCCGGTGCTCACTCTGGACCTATCCGACATCTGCACAGACAGCTGGCGCAGAGGATGCTGGGCGGGGCGTTCTTCTTACCGTCATCGAAGGTGTCCACCAGTTGACTTGGATTGATCTCGGCCCCGCCGATCAGAATGTTGTCCAGCGCCCACTGCGCGCGCTCCACCCCGGAAACCACAATCCCGTTGCTGATCACAAAAGGCTGCCACCAGCGAAGCCGAGTTGTGTTGGTGAGGGCGTCCTCGGGGAGGAGGATGTAGTCGTGCCTCACAGAGATGTATTTCTGGAAATCCATCTCATGGAGCAAAGTCCATGTAATTCCTATAAAGACAAAAATTGTCAGTGCAGTAACGTCTGGAAACAACCCACAAACCAGCGTCATATCGCAAGTTCTAAACGTTTCCCACAGAAATCTTTATCCAGGCAGAGAAAACTGGACCTGGTAATAGCTTCAATACAAACTGATTATATTGGGAGGGTATTTAGACATACTTTATCAAAGTAAACATATTGAACTAAAATAATATCATCTATCTTCACAATTCAGCTCTAGATTCTTAAGAGGCATTGTTTCTTAAAAAAGGATATATTCATGTTTCTAGATAGTAACTTCTAGTTTTAAAAATACAGCTATTAAAATTCGATAAAATTGCAATTATTTGGACTGATAAGAAATTGGCCTTCTTGATAGGACGGCGGGAAAAATGTTTAAAGCAGGTGATGGGGCTGAGACAGCTGATATCCGGCTGCTGAAACATAGTTTCTTCTGAAAAAAAAAATGATTTTAAACTGCTTTTAGTTGGAATTGTTTTTATATCAATAATGTTGGTAAGTTGCTTTACTTTTAAAGACTTATTTATTTTGATTTTTTGTGTGTGGATGTTTCGCTTGCTTGTACGTAGGAATGTGGGCCACGTGAGTGCCTGACGCCCACGGAAGCCAGAAGAGACTGTTGGATCCCCTGAAACTGGCTACAGATGATTGTGGGCCACTGTGTCGGGGCTGGGACTCAGACCTTGGCCCTCACAGAGCCCCAAGTCCATCTATCCAGCCCTTAAAGCAACTGTTTCCTACTATTCCATGGCCTGATAGTTCCTTCAACATGATACAACAGAATTTTCCTAACATGGTTTGTCAATTCAGGATCTTATCTTTGGGGAAGTTTTCTTTTATCCCTATGGTATTTATGTTATCATCGACACAAAAGGATTTTAGAATTTTGTTTCTCAGACAGGGTCTCACTGTGTAATGCTGGCTGTCCTACAAGACCAGGCTGGCCTCGAACTCACAGAGATCTGCCTGCCTCTACCTCCCGAGTGCTGGGATTAAAGGCATATACCACTTTGCTAGGCCTAGGATTCCTTTGAAATCCTATTTCATTCAGAGCATCATTCAAAATTTGTTTTTTTAATTCTCTTACAAAACATCTGTTTTAAAAGAAGACATGGGTTTACCTGGGAAGAGATATGTTAGAGTATCTAGGCGGGGTGGGAGAGGGGTAGGGGGGAGCTGGAGGGGGAGTGGTGGTTTGTGGATACTGTAAAGATACACCATATACAAGTATTTCCAAGAATAAACAAAAACAAATACTATTTATTAAGACCCTTTTGTTTTTTAATGGGCTCTCTCTTTCTCAACCCCTTGTGGAAGGGCAGCTTTTGCCTAAAAGCAGTCCCTGAATAGGACAGGCAACACGAGCAGGACATACTGCATTACTTTTGAGGTCTTCATGACCACGACCGCCAGCAAAGCTCGGCAGACACGTTTCTGAGGGGCGCGGGGTGGAGAGTGGGCATGCGCTCTGAAACAGACCTCCATCCTTGGAGTAATCCAGCAGTACTCCTTCCTTCCGGCAGACGGGCCGATGGCAAGAGGTCATGTTGTTCTCGCTGCCGATGCGTCCCCAGTACTGCAGGAACCTAAGCGAAAGCGTACACTTTCCGTCAGAACGGTGGACCAGAGCGCAGAGGCCGCTCGGGGACCGAGTAATCGCATCCACACGTGTTCAGCACTCTGTCTGGCGTGAGTTTGCAAAGCAGGGATAGACGTGTGAGAGTGTGACTTACTTTGCACCTCTGAGATCTAAGTCCTGAGTGATAGCCTGTCTCACGGTGGAGCCCCCAAAATAGAGCGCGGTGTTCTCGGCGAGAATCCCACACTCCGTGCAGGTGCTTCCGCCTTCTAAGGACATCCAGAGGTCTGGCTTGATTTCCTCACTGTCAAAGCGCTCCTTCAGGAAAGTCTGCGGAGTTCCATAGAGCGTGGTTAGAACAATTTCAGAAACGATGGTACTTTATCTAATCCACTTGCTTGGACTAAGAATAATAGAACCGATTTCAGGGTTTTTTTCAAAGGCTGGAGAGATGGCTCAGAGGTTAGGAGCACTGACTGCTCTTCCAAAGGTCCTGAGTTCAATTCCCAGCAACCACATGGTGGCTCACAAAGATATGTTTGAAAGTCAATAGGTTATGTTCATAGTTTTTCTTTCTATCATTTATTGAAGATAATTTAAACCGATTAAATAAAATTTAATAATCAGAGTTATTTTTTTAACTATGAAATGCAAACTTTTATTCGAACAGACATTAAAATGTAGATTCAAAGCCAATGTGTCTTTATCTTTTTAATATAATGTAAGTGCAGAATCAGAGTAACTAAAATAATAGCTAAAATCGTGAGACAATCTTTTCCTGTTCAGAGACATCCAGCTATCCTGGAAACATAATACCTAAAACCAAACACATAAATACTGTTTCTTATTCACTGACCTTTAAGCCCTCAGATTTTATTTTATCCAAAGAGTAAATATAATAAATATCAACATAATTTTATCTTATGATTAGGGGACCTAGAGTGACAATTGCAGTAAAAGCAATCTCTATATGCGTCTCTGTCTACATTTCTCTCGTTCTTTAGGAGGATTCTGTCTTCTGCAGTTAAATGTTTAAATAAAGTCTCATTTGCTCAAACTCGCAACAATCAGCCCTATAATTAAAGGCGTGCAAACATAAGCCGGCCTCACTTTGCTTCCCTAGTGGTGGGGAAATGAGCAGTGTTTTTTATAAATGATTGTTCGCGTGCAAGAACACGAGCCAGAAATGCAGTTAACCTCACATGCTCTCGTTAGAGGACCGAACTGGACTTCAGTGTGATCTCTTATCCGAGAGACACTAATGAAATTTGAATGTTCACATGAAGTCTTAGGGTTTTTTTTTCCCCTTTAGACATAAATGAGCAATGTCCTCAAATTTTCTTTTCACTATTTACTAGGTTTTAATTACATGAACATTTCTGAGGGAGGGTCTCCTACGATAATTCAGGCTGGGAGTCAGGATCAAGGTGGGGGTGACTATGCCTGGCCGTTGCACTGTTTTAGCCGAGGCATCTGTTATTGCAATGATGCATATGCCCTATGTTCTATGGCAACTGTGTTCAGAAACCGCATTAACTTTACATATTAAATATACTGAATATAATAGCTAACGTGTCAAAAATGATGACGCGGCTAACACGCAGCCACCTTTGAGTAGTTAATGGATTAATTAGACCGTAAGTTTCCTGGGTAAACGTTTTAGCACTGTTTAAGCATGCTTGAAAATTTGGTCTGTGGGGCTACCTGTAAATATTTGCTTCATTTGATAAGAATAACAACAACACCTTGTATCCGTTAAAACGGAGGATCTTTAAAAAGGCGAAATACTGACTTTAAACAGTGTTTTGCTTTTAAAGAAGAAAGCTGGGCATAGCGGCGCATGCCTTTAATTCGAGCACTCGAGAAACAAAGTGAGGTGGATCTCTATGAGTTTGAGGCCAGCCTGGTGTACACAGCTAGTTTAGGCCAGTCAGGGCTACACAGTGAGACAGACAGGCGAGGGGGGGGGGGCGGAGGGGAAGGGCAGAGACAGACAAACGGGGACGGACATGCTGGCTACAGATTACTGGCCTCACGTATGAAAACCGGCCGCAGGAGAGCCTGCGAGCGAAGGGTTCGACAGTACCTTCAGCGTGTGAGTTAAGTAGCAGTTTGGCCCCGAGTACCCTGGGTCACAGATACACTGTTCCTTCAGGCAGTCTCCGTGGCCTCGGCAGTTGTCCAAGCAGCCAGGGCCAAGGTAGAAATTGTCGATGGCCCACTGCACGTCTGAGTACTTTTGGTAGAACCGAAACCTCACGGGACTGTTGGCCAAAGCAAAGGAAAGAAAAACAAAAGTTAACATTACTCAGAGCTATTTTCCTGCACACATGAGCTGTCCTCCGTGCTTATGAGATGGAAACACTTAAGGTATTCTCCATGGATGGAATGAAGTAATAAAGATGTTTCCCGACCACTTCCAATTTCCAGTAATGGAACCGTGTGCCGCTTTCAACTCAATTCTGCAGAAACTTGTGAAACAAATGAAAACCAGTGGGGGCTTTTAAGCAAAAGATTATTTTACAGTTTCACCTATAAATATAAGCCAGATTCCTTTTTCTTGTTTCTAAAGTTGAATTTTAGGGTTTGTATACAAAGTAATGCATCTCATCACGGCACCGTCATACCAATACACCGCTGTGCTTTGTGCTCGTTCACCTTCCTCCCTAGCTGTCCTCCCTCAAGCTCTTTCCCTCCTCTGGCTACTTCCGTTTCTTCTTCTAGTGATTTCCAACTTCTAATTTGTTATATGTATTCCACTACCTTCAACTGTCCATACTTTCCTTGGAAGCCTCCTCCATGATCTCCTTTCTAGCTTGTGACCCTTCCCCACAGTGCAGACGCCAAAGTTTTAAATCGAGGTTCTGCAGGTGATAGAAAACCTGCAATGTTTGGTTTATTCTGCTTATCATAATGATTTCCAGTTGCATCATTTCCTGAAAATGTCATGATTTAATTTCTCTTAGTAGCTGCATAAAATTTCATCATCCGTCTGTACCACCCTGAAACATCTATTCATCATTTTATATGTATAGGTGTTCTGCATGCACATATGTCTGTGCACTAACACACGTATGTAATACTTGTAGAGGCCAGAAGAGGGCCCTGGAGATCCAGTGAGTTCTGGGAACTGAACCCGGGTTCTCTGGAAGAGCACCCAGTATTCTCAACTGTTGAGCTATATATCTCCAGTCCTGTACCCTATCTTTCTTGGTTATTATTATGAACAAGGCATCTATAAACAAGGATTTACAAGGATCTCTGTGGTATGTTGTTGGAGCATCCTTTTATTATATTCCCTAGAGTGATATAGTTGGGTGATACGGTAGTTTTCAATGTTTTGAGGAGTTTGCATATTGATTTCTATTATGGCTATGAAAGTTTAAACTCAAAACAACAATGAATATGAGTTCTTCATAACTTCATAGTCCTCCAGTATAATTTGCTTATCTATCTATCTATCTATCTATCTATCTACCTACCTATCTACCATTATCTATCTACCTACCTATTATCTATCCGTCTGTCTATTTATCAACTATCTATTATCTATCTGTCTATCAACTATCTATATATCTGTCTGTCTATCTATCTATCACCTATCTATCACCTATCAATCTATCATCTATCTATCTATCTATCTATCTATCTATCTATCTATCTATCTATCTATCAATCTATCTATCATCTATCTATCTATCAATCTATCTATCATCTATCTATCATCTATCTATCTATCATCTATCTATCATCTATCTATCTATCTACCATCATCATCTGTCTATCATCTATCTATCATCTATCTATCTATCTATCAATCAATCATCTATCTATCTATCTATCTATCAATCATCTATCAATCATCTATCTATCTATCTATCTATCTATCTATCTATCATCTATCTATCTATCATCTGTCTATCATCTATCTACCATCATCATCTGTCTATCATCTATCTGATCTCTGTGTATGTCACACTGTGCATGTGGGCTCCAAGGATGAACTTCTGACCTTCAGACATGGTGACAAGAGCATTTACCCACGGAGCCAACTTGCATATTTTCATTTGCTATCTCAATGCCATTTTGACTGGGGTGACATGAAATCTCAAAGCAGTCTTAATGTACATTTTCCTGAGGACAAAGATTATTGAAAACTTTATTTATTGGCATTGTGTTTGTGTTTCTTCTCTTGAGAATTATCTATTCAATTAATTGGCCCATTTATTGATTGGATGAGCAAAAGAACTGAACGCCAGTGGTTGTGGGAGAATTGCAATCGATGAATTACATTTCTGAAGTTGTACAGAAGGTGAGTGAAGGTGTTAGCAAGCATGCAGCCTGCAGGCATTTAGGAAACATTAACTTCTCAATTCCTTGAAGATTATCAATAGTCTCAAAGTAACTGTAGTAATTAGAAAACAATTTTGAAAGGATGATATAAAAGACAATTTCCCAGAGATTTTTAATTTCATCATTGTTCTTCTATGTCTTCTGGGTAAAAAAAAAAAAGCTCTAATTAAGCTCATATTATAATAAAGTGTATTAAAGAACTTTCTAGGGTGATTTAAATGTTCTGCATCTCCTTTTATGTGGTGGGTACATGGGTCACATGACAGTAAAAGTCCTTCATCTGAACAAGTGCTACGTTTGTACACTGTGTAAATTATATATAGAATGTGTGTATATGATAATACACACACATAGAGACACACAGACAGAGACAGGGAGACAGAAAGAGAGAGAGAGGAGAGAGAGCCCATAGGAGGCACAAACGAATCCGTTGTGGAGTCCCCAGCATGCATTTTGTCCCGGATGACTCACTGAGGGATGATTATTTTAATATAATTTCCCAGTCACTAAGTGAACGGGCTAATTTGTACCAATGGGATTCAAGGAGATGGTTTTTCTGGTTCTCTGAGAAAGATAAAACAACCCCCCCCCCCCTCCCACTGGACACAGGTAAGGGAGCATTCTGGTCCAGTTTTCTGGCAGCCATCTTATATTCAAGAGGGGACCCTCTTCAAGCTGAGAACAGCACCTGTGCAACTGGCAGAGGGAGGAAGAGCAAGACAGTGGTGTCCTCGAAATCATTTAGGAACACATAGAATATTGTTATTATATTTATCTGTGTATGTGTATGCCAGGATGTGGGTGTGTAGTCCCAGGGATCTCACTCTGGCTATCAGATTTGGCAGAAAGAGTCCTTACCTCCTGGCCATTTCAATGAACCTTAAAACCATTCTTAAATATGCAAACCAACTAGTCCTAGGGTCTATTCATCTTTACATTTTTTGATATAGATAAAATGTGTTTCTAAAAAGAGCTTTAATTTCCATTATGTGTATCTGCACACATTTGTGTGTGGACTTTGTGCACGTGTGTGCAGTATCAGCAGGGGCCAGAAGAGGGCAGCAGATCCTCTGATCTTGGAGCTACAGGGTTGTGAGCCATTCAATGTGGGTGCTGGGAGCCAAACTCGGGTCGGCTGCTGAGCTGCCTCTAGAGCACTAGGATACTTCATTTTTAAGTGAGTTACCGTAGGTTGGGGTCTGATCCGGTCCAGGAAACAGATGATGTTATCAACAGGACTGGTCAGGCTATGCACACTGCTCTGTTCAGAGGCTCAGTCCTGCTCATAAATCATGATGTTTCAGCAGAAGCCGTTCTACATAGCCAGGCTCTGTGATTAATCTAGTAGAAGCACGCCTGTCATTTTGCTAAATGCACCTCTTTTCTTAATTTTACAGTGGATGGGAATCTTTGAAATCTCCCTAAATTATCTACAGACTTCCCAGAACTCTGCTTAATGGCCACGATCGCCACTGATCCAGCTAATAGTGTCTCACTGCGGGTGCAGAACACAGTGCTCCGTGGTAAGAGAAAGATAAGACCCAGAAGCCACCTGACACACATGGCTGAAGTTAGAAGGTGTGCAGCTAACGTGAGTTGGGATTTGCTCCTTGCTCTCTCAAGGATTCGGGCAGCATCTTTATGTTGGATTGCAGTTTACAAGGCCAGTAAGGTAGTTAAGATGAGTCTCTGCATCTGGCTCCAAGGAAAGCATTTGTTCTGTCCCTACGTGACAGCCCTGGGGTTTAGGAAAGAGGAGGACATGACAGGACCAAACCCTCAAGTCTGAGGATTACAGAAGTATGTTTACCATGGTAGTCACCAACCAGGGACTCTAGAGTTAGGGCAGAAGAATGTTTGTCATGGTAGCCACCAACTGGGGATTCTAGAGTTAGGGCAGAATTATGTTCATCATGATAATCACCAATCAGGGATTCTAGAGTTAGGGCAGAAGTATGTTTGTCATGATAATCACCAACCAGGGACTCTAGAGTTAGGGCAGAAGAAAGTTCGTCATGGTAGCCACCAACCGGGGACTCTAGAGTTAGGGTAGAAGACAGCACTTTACCCATAATGATATATAATTTGAGACTAGACAGCAGTCCCCATGTTTGCCTTCTGGATGTTTGTAGCCATGATTTATTTTAATTTTCAACTTACTTTCCCATTAAGCTTTCGGGAAGTGGGTAGGTGATCCTTTTCCAGCCCTTCGTCGGGAAGAACACAGATGGCTGTGAGACGATCCCAGAGCATTTTGGATCGGCAGGTAAGCACTGAGGGACCAGATAGTTCCAGCTCACACCAAAGTCAGTGGAGTACTGCACATGAATTTGATTCTGGGCAATCTTTTCAGACACTTTGCATCCAACAGAGATCTAATAGACAGAAAATGAAGACTGTCAAGGCCTTAAAACCGTATTAACATATTTCATCTTCAAAGAATTGGCAGCAGAGAGGAACAGATCCCTTGATATCTACCGCCCTGTACTTTCAAGTGCGTTATTTGTTTTGTTGATGGACAGGGGACGTTGGCATGGTTACTCAAGGTGACAAAGCAGAGAGAGTGCCAAGAACATTGTGTAAGGATTTGGGAGAAAAGCCGATGCCTGTGCCTGCCTCTGCCACACTGGCTGGGTTCCTGGGAAGGCCTGTGCCCACACTTACAAATGGTTCTGTTAATGGCCTGGCACTTAGGTATGGTAGAATACCCGACCAAGAAGGATTGCTAGCAGCCCTACCGATGTTCCTACTTTGTCATATGATTTATAATTCTCAATAAATCACTTTCGCCTGCAAGCAAGGTGCAGTGAAGCGACAAGAGAAACACAATGCCTCTCACACGGCAACAGCCACAATGTGTCAGCTCTGCAGACACAGGGGGACTCTGGGGACAGAACACAGAGGAAGAAATGCTGGTACAAATGCTACCCCAAAGCTGCTCTTGGCATGAATTCTAACCATGCTGTTATAGTCCGTAATTTTTGTTCTACAGAAACATCTTAATAGCTTCTAGAAAAAGTAGAAATAATCATTATAGATTTAATCTTGTAAGAAACAATTTAACTTTTGCTTTTGAGACAGGATTTCACTATGTAGCCCTAGCTGGCCTAGAATTCGCTATATAGATCAGGCTAGCCTTGAACTCACAGAGATCCATTTGCCTCTGCCTCCTGCATGCAGGATTAAAGGAGGGCACCAACACACCAAGCCAACATCCTTTTTTTTTTAAAAAAAAGATATTTATTTATTTATTCATGTATTTTATGCATATGAATGCTCTATTTGCATGTATACCTACGTGGTAGAAGAGGGCATCAGAACACATTATAAATGGCTGTGAGCCACTATGTGGATGCTGGGAATTGAACTCAGGACCTCTGGAAGAGCAGCCAGTGCCCTTAACCACTGAGCCATCTCTCTAGCTAACTTACTTTTTATATAGTTATTTAACTTCATAAGTTGCAATCAGTACCTTGAATTTTCTAAACCAATATTTTTGTTCTGTAATTATATAATCCCGATTGTCACTATTTGCTTTTATGCAAAATCTGAAATTTTACCCTTAAATAGTATAGAAGCACAACATTTTTAATCATTAAGCACTATTTGGATGAGCTTTATGTTACCTTAAAATCAAATTTTATTTTTCAAAGTACATATTAAGTCAATGAAATATTGGATGAGCTTTATGATGTTTCTCATTAGTCATGTTGTTGGCGTCTGGTTATTTACGGGATTGAGACCATGATAATTTCACCTTGAATTGCATGATCCAGCCTTCAGTGGGAGTCAGGTCGTGGGTCACTGCATACACCTCTCGTCCATCATGGCTGCCACAGATCATGACACCGTCAGGGGAGTCACAGAATCTTTCTACTGTACAGTCATCATGAAATAGCCAGTTCTCATTCACTTAAAAAAGGACAAAGAAAGGGATGACAGACTTATCAAGGAGTTAAAGGAAATATTCACTTTAAGCAAGTCCTAGAATTAAGTAGAATTTTCTATTACATTTACTATGTTACACAAAATAAACACTAATAGAAACATCATGTTACAGCCATGGATATTATAAATAACTAACATATTCCTAGTTCATTTTTGAGGGGTTGGATGGAAAAGACAATGTCTCACTATTATAGCTCAGACTGGCTTCAAACTCAGGATTGATTCTCCTAAGTCAGTCTCTTGAGTGTTACATATTATAAGAATGTACTACCATGGCCAGCTCCACAATGTATTTTGAAATAAAATGTGTGTCTATCCATCCACCTACCCATCTAGCCATCCAGCCATCACCTGTCCATCGACCCATTGGTCTATTGATCCATCCATTGATTCATTGATCTGTTGATCCATCCAGCCATCATCTGTCCACCAATCTATTGATCCATCCATTGATCCATTGATCTGTCGATCCATCCACCCACCCATCTAGCTACCTACCTATTGTTTTTTGGAGACAGGGTTTATGTAGCCCAGGGTGGCCTCAAACTCATGGTGATCCTCCTGTCTCTGCCTCCTGAGTGTTGAGATTATAGGCAGAAACCACCATGTCCACCTGTCTATCGTTAACTATAGGCACTATATTATCAAGGGATCATCAGAATTTCTCCCACACACATTATAGAACTATTGCAAGTGATTCCCTGTTTTCTTCTTTGCCTCATCCTGGAAACCACTCTCATTGGATGAAAAATAACTTTGGAGGCCCAGACAGCATTTGAGAAAAATTGAGCTTTGCATTGCATGGTTTGCCATAAAGACTAAGTTTGAATCTTAAATTGTTAAGTTGTGTTCAGCCTGAAAAAAATTAAGGTATAATATAAATAGATTACTTAAGAAACTCAGATTAAGATGGGCATGGTTCTGAACACTTGTAATCCCAGCACCTTGGAGGTGGACACAGGCGGATCAGGAGGTTAAGGCTAACCTCAGCTACATGGAAAGTCTGAGCAGCTTGGGCTACATAAGACTGCTCCAACAACACAAAACAGCATCAGCAAGAAAAAAACTCTTATTATCTCTAAAACGCTAAGTTTGCTTCACTAACGGTCTTTATTCTTGAATATTTAGATTTGAATATTTAAGTATTGTGGAAAAGTATTTTAAAAAGAATCGTCAACTTTCCTAAACCAGATCAGCAGTAATTCTTTGAGGAAATATACTGATCAAAAAATAAAACGAAACACAACAACAAAACAAAAAAGCCCCCAAAACAAATAAATAAAAACCTAAAGATGGGATTTGGAAGATTCTTTAAGCAGCAGAATTATAAATTATTAGTGCAGAATCCATCTTCTGTGTTGATCCTCCATCTTTTGTCCAAACATAGATATATACATACAGATATACATAGACACTCAGCTCCCTCACAGTTCCCTTTCCTTCTCTTCTTCTCTTCTCTTCTCTTCTCT
The DNA here is from genome assembly GCF_018167655.1 of Microtus oregoni. NCBI lineage: Eukaryota > Metazoa > Chordata > Mammalia > Rodentia > Cricetidae > Microtus > Microtus oregoni. The sequence goes on along the minus strand of NW_024543077.1, from coordinate 5,368,885 downwards.
TCTCTTCTCTTCTCTTCTCTTCTCTCCTCTCCTCTCCTCTCCTCTCCTCTCCTCTCCTCTCCTCTCCTCTCCTCCCCTCCCCTCCCCTCCTCCCCTCCCCTCCCCTCCCCTCTCCTCCTCTCCTCTCCTCTCCCCTCTCTGCCTCCCCCCTCTCTTATTTCTTACTTTCTCTTTTAGTCTATTTAGTGTTTTGTGTTACTGACTGGGAATTCTCTATGTAGCCCAGACTGACTGGAGCTTGAGATCTTCCTGCCTCAGCCTCCTGGATGTTTGGATTACAGGCTTATGTCATTATGCCCAGTGGAAAGAAGTGATTTTATATTATAGTTGCTAGCCAGTAAAGTTAGAAATGAAAAAATACAAAACATAAATAATGTAAATTGCATCTAGTTGATAATAGACCTTGATCTCATAGGTCCAGATTTCTAAGCTTCCTAATCAGTCACATATCTACAGTGGAGACAAAGAGGCACAACCAGGGGCTTGGGGCAGGCATGTAAGCAGCAGAGGAAGACGACTCCCGAGATCCAAAGACACCAAGCAATTTTCTTGTAATTCAGATTCTACCTATAGTGACTCTGAGTTTGGTCTGAGCACACGTGTCTACAGGAAAACATATTACTCAATTCATAGGGCTCAATAACACCATCCTACTGTCTGCGTCTTCATTCTGAGAGAACTGGAGTGGCAGACACAGGACATAGTCACAGACAAAGCTGCAGAATCAGTGTGAACCAACATTCGGACTCCAGAGAGTCAGAGCCAGCTTCTCTGTGGGGCGCCTTTCATTTGATGCTGTAGTGTTGCTGTCCTGATGGAAGGTTCACCAGCAAACCCACACCCTCCTCTGTGATATCAGAAGCTGCTTCTGTGACCAGATGCTCCAGCTGCTAGAAGTGTTTCTCTGCAACATGGGTGGGCACCAGGAATGTGTTTCTTCAATCATTATCATGAGTCAGGGACAAACTAAACAAGCATATATATTAGGTACTTCAAATTGGCTTATATTGGCTTTTTAAATACAGAACTAATGCCTAAATTATTCTGACTGCAAACTTACTTATGCAAATTATTACACAGGAAAAAACATGGCAAGACTTTGAATCTGTCAACATGCAGAAGATTGCAAATTGATTCATATCTATTGTACTGCACAAAACTCAAGTCCAAGTGGATCAAAGACCTCAACATAAATCCAGTTATAATGAACCCGATAGAAGAGAAAGCAGAAAGCAGTCTCTAATGTATTGGCACAGGAGACTACTCCCTAAAAGAATACCAGTAGCACAGACACTAAAAGCAACAATGAAGAAATGGAGCTTCCTGAAAATGAAAAGCTTCTGTAAGGCAAAGGACACGGTAAATAAGACAAAACGTCAGCCTACGAAATAAAAGTTCTTCACCATCAGAACATCTGACAGAGGGGTGATTTCCAAAATATATAAAGAACTCAAGAAACTAGTCTTCAAAATACCAAATAATCCAATTAAAAAATCAGGTACGGATCTAAACAGAGACTTCTCAACAGAAGAATCTCAAATGGCCAAAAGACATTTAAGCAATTGCTCAACATCCTTAGTCATCAGGGAAATGTGAATCAAAATGACTCTGAGATACCATCTTACACCTGTCAGAATGGCTAAGATCAAAAACACTGATGACAGCCTATGTTGGAGAGGATGTGGAGTAAGGGGAACACCCCTCCATTGCTGGTAGAAGTGCAAACTGTACAGCCACTTTAGAAATCAGTATGGCGGTTTCTCAGAAAATTGGGGAACAACCTTCCTCAAGATCCAGCATTGCCATTCTTGGACAAATATCCAAAAGATGTCCAATCATACTACAAGGACACTTGCTCAACTATGTTCATAACAACATTACTTGTATTCCAGAACATGGAAACAACCTAGATGCCCCTCAACTGAAGAATGGATAAAGAAAATGTGGTACATCCTAGCTGTAAAGAACAATGATATCGTGAAAATTGCAGGCAAATGGATGGAACTAGAAAAAAAAATTATCCTGAGTGAGGTAACCCAGACCCAGAAAGACAAACATGGTATGTACTCACTCATAAGAGGTTATTAGACGTAAAATAAAGGATTTCCAGGCTACAGTTCACAACTCCAGAAAAGCTACGTACATAACAAGGAGGACCCTAAGAGAAATGCATGGATTGGCCTGGGAAGGGGAAATAGAAGAGATCTCCTGGGTAAATTGGGGGGTGGGTAGAGGGGACAGGATGGGGTGATTGAAAACATGAAGGAATGGGATGGTCGAATTGGGGGAGGGAAGGAGTGGGACAGCAATGATAGAGGAAGCCATTATGGGTTAGGGAGAAACTTAGTGCTAAAGAAATTCCAAGGAATCCTCAAGGGTGACCCCAGTTAAGACTCCTAGTAATTGTGGAGAGGGTGCCTGAGCTAGCCTTTCCCTGTAATCAGATTGGTGACTATCCCAACTGTCATCAGAGAGTAACTAATGGAACCATATGTAGAGATCCGCAGTCAAAAACCAGGCTGAAAAGCCGGGCGGTGGTGGCGCACGCCTTTAATCCCAGCACTTGGGAGGCAGAGGCAGGCGGATCTCTGTGAGTTCGGTGAGTTCGAGACCAGCCTGGTCTACAAGAGGTAGTTCCAGGACAGGCTCCAAAGCCACAGAGAAACCCTGTCTCGAAAAACCAAAAAAAAAAAAAAAAAAAAAAACAAAACAAAACAAAAACAAAAAAAACCAGGCTGAGCTCCAGGAATCCAGTTGAAGAGTGGGAAAGAAGGGTTATGTGAGCAAAGGGGTTCAAGATCATGACTTGGAAACCCACAGAGAAGCTGACCAGAACTCGTGGAAGCCTGTGGACTCTAGACTGGCAGCTGGGGAACCTGCACGGGACTGAACCAGGCCCTCTGCATGTGGGTGGCAGTTGTGTAGCTTGGTCTGTTTGTGGGACCCCTGGTAGGGGGACCAGGATCTATCCCTAGTGCATGAGCTGGATTTTTGGAGGCCATTTCCTATGGGGTGGGGGTGGGGGCTTGACCCTGCCTCAAGTTAATGAGCTAGGCCCTGTTGACTCCCCATGGGAGGCCTTACCCTTTGTGTTGAGTGGATGGGGGGTAGGCTAGAAGGGAGGGGTGGTCACAGGAGGAGGAGTGATGTGGGATGCCCTCTGTGTGCTGTGAATACGTTTTATCACCCTTGGCTAATAAAGAAGCTGCTTGGGCCTATAGCAGGGCAGAATATAGGTAGAAGGGAAAACTAAACTGAATGCAGGGAGAAAGAAGGCGGAGTCAGGCAGATGCTGTGTAGCTGCCAAAGGAGTAAGATGCCAGAACCATACTGGTACGCCACAGCCTTGTGGCAATACACAGATGAATAGAAAAGGGTTAGTTTAAGACGTAAGAGCTAGTTAGGAATATGCTTGAGCCATTGGCCAAACAGTATTGTAATTAGGTCTGGGCAGCCGGGAAACCAAAGAAGAGTCTCGTTTACAGAGGGGAGGGAGGGAACTGTGGTTGGTATGGAAAATGATTTTTTTTTAAAAAAAAATCTATGTAAACAAGTCTCAGTAACAACTTCCTTCCCCTCCCCTTCTGTCTCCCCATTTTCTTCTCATTTATCACCCCTTCTTCCTCCCTCTCCCTCTCCTTTTCTGTGGTCTGTTTTGGAGACACAGGATCTCTTGGTATCTCAGGCCTGTCTCCAACCACAGCCCTCCTGCCTCAGCTTCCTGAGAGCAGGGATTACAAATGTGTACCACGGTGTCCAGCTAAAATCTTAGGAACCTCAGGGAATAAGAACACTTGGTAAAGGTAGGGATACTTCAAGACTTTTCTGAAAAAAAAATATGCTCACACGATATCATGTGATATACTAGTGTTACATGATCGTATGATATTGTGTGATATACTAGCATCACATGATATCCTCACAAGTGAAGTAAGATTAGCTGGCCTATATAGTCATCAATAGCACATTATAAAGTACAATGACATTTAAAACTAGTAAACATTTATCTTCTCAGACACATAAGGATTCAAAACAGAAAAATCCCACAAAAAACCCAAAATCAACAGCAACAAAACCACAGGATTCAATTTCAAAGAAAAAAAAAAAAAAAAGCAAGTTACAAAACACACGTAACTTGAGATCCTAGCAGTGTTAAAAGCATACAGAACACTAAGATGATATTAAAAATACTGATATTGGTTGTCTTCTGGGTGATTTTAATGACTAATTCAGTATTTCAAGTTATTAAAATTTCTTAATTAAATTTCCCCCAAGGTATGCCATTTCTCTGGAAAGTTCTCATTATGGTAAAAGTGGCCATGCAACAATCTTTTTTTTGCGTAAGGCGGTAGAGCTAAGGAGGGAGATACAGTGCCTTACTGTCCAAAAGGCTGTTGGCAATAGTTGGGTAGACAGTGTGAGGTGGAGGTAGACCCCCACATCACCCACTTATCTGAGCACAGTGCGTTTTATGTAGTACAGCTGGTACATGTGGGGTTGCGGAGTCACAGACTTCATATCAGATACCAGCTTACGCTTATGGCTTAATATGAGATATCACCTTACGCTTACGGCTTAATATGAGATACCAGCTTACGCTTATGGCTTAATATGAGATATCACCTTACGCTTACGGCTTAATATGAGAACCACTTTAAGCTTACTGTAGTATTTTAAAATGACAAACACTCAGATGAGAATTGTGTGTGGTCCTCATCATTTGGTAGTCACGGTGAATAATCCCCGCGGAGGATGAAGGATGAGAAGCAAAGACCTAGAGCACACGGAACCCGAGGCATGATCTGAATCACTAAACGCCACCGCAAATGGGCCTTCTTAGAAAATACAACATTCTGCCCTCAGATGTGAATAAAGGAACCAGAAGGATGAGGCAGGAGGATGACTGTAAGTCTGAAGTCAGCATGAGGTTCATGGTAAGTTCTAGGACAGCCTGAACTCTAGTTCAGGAAGGCCTGGACCCAAACACTACCACCACTGACTACAATAGGCCAGGAAATGTTTTTGTTCATCCAAAGCAAAAAATAAGAAACATAGAAATGAAAGTATGCCCCCCCCCAATTTTCTATCCACAAACTACTATTTATGAAAGTAAAGATGAGACACAATGTTTAATGGGAAAATTGACAGGGACAAAAGGATAATGTTCTTGACTCTGAACCTCATCTGAACACACAAAAAGGACCCAAATTCACCGTGATCATCCCCTCCTGCCCTGGTGCAAACATTGTGATCACCCCACTTCCTGCCATGACACACACACCGTGATCACCCCGTTCCCCGCTGTGACACACACCGTGATCACCCTGCTCCCCGCCGTGACGCATACACCATGATCACCCCCTCCTGCCCTGATGCTCACACTGTGATCACCCCCTCCTGCCCTGATGCTCACACGGTGATCGCCCCGCTCCCCGCCGTGACATACACACCGTGATCACCCTGCTCCCCGCCGTGATGCAAACATCGTGATCACCCCCGCTCCCCGCCGTGACGCATACACAGTGATCATCCCCTTCTGCCCTGACACAAACACGGTGATCACCCCGCTCCCCGCCGTGACGCACACACCATGATCACCCCCTCCCGCCCTGACACACTTCTGTCCAGCATCAGAGAACAAGTCACCTGCAGTCTTGTCCTCCATGAACAAGTCAAAAGCAATTCTTCCCACAGGGCCGGCGTCTGCCGGGGAGCGCTCATGTTGGGGCACGGGGGCACTGCTAAACGTGTCCAGCATGACTGTCCTCTGGTCGGCAGAGCCCGAGATGAGGACGTTGTCAATGGCCCAGTCATTCTGGTCCAGGCCGTCGTGTCGCGGCTGCCACCAGCGGAAGCGAGTAGCAATCTCTTTAGCATCGGGAGGGAGGAGGATATTCACGAACCTGGCGGAAAATGATGAGGGTGAGAAAAATATACAGGTTAAATATTTCATACGAGGAGACCTGAAACAGCAATGAAATATCGTACGTCCCAGGGCAGTGAAGTGAAGACATTACCTAAAACTGTGTGTGTATGTTTGTATGAGTGTGTGTGTGTATGTGTGTGTATGTTTGTATGGGTGTGTACGGGTGTGTGTATGTGTGTGTATGTGTGTATGTATGTGTGCCTGTATGGGTGTGTGTGTGTATGTATGTGTGTCTGTATGGGTGTGTGTGTCTGTATGGATGTGTGTGTATATGTATGTGTGCCTGTATGGGTGTGTGTGTGTATGTATGTGTGTCTGTATGGGTGTGTGTGTATGTGTGTCTGTATGGGTGTGTGTATGTGTGTGTGTCTGTATGGGTGTGTGTGTGTGTATGTGTGTGTGTATGGGTGTGTGTGTGTATGGTTGTGTGTGTATGTGTGTACAGCTGCATGTACAGAGGTATATGTTGGCAGATAGAGGGCAGAGGTCAATGTCGAGGGTCTTCTTCAATTCCAGGCGGGTTCTGCCTGACCTGGCTATTAAACCATGGATACCAGGGATACAGTTCAGTTTCTAATGCGCCTGGCTGTCTGATCCTTCTCCTCAGCCAACAGAGTAGCCGAGACTCCAGAAAGGCATCATCGTATGTGGCCCTCTTTGACTTTTCTACTTGGCTACACTGACTGCTGTTTGTCTTTGAGAATATTTGGTTCATATTTGATGGCTGTTTGGCTGTTTAGGGTCTTTTATGAAGGATGTAAGAGGGTCTAGGCATCCTAAGGATACTGCCATCTTTCTGTTTTTTTGTTTACCCTAGGCAGACACTTGGTAAACAAATGTTTGTTTCTCCAATGTTTTGAAATTAGCATATACCCAGCCCCCATGATTTTGAAATTAGCATACACCCATGGTTTTTTTTTTCCCACTGTTTATTTTCTGTTGGCATTCTGATCTAGTAATTAACCTTATGCTGGGATATGAAAGCTAATTGCTCTTAAAATAAAAACTCTGATTAGGAGCCAGGCGGTGGTGGTGCACACCTTTAATCCCAGCACTCGGGAGGCAGAGGCAGGTGGATCTCTGTGAGTTCGAGGCCAGCCTGGACTACAGAGCTAGTTCCAGGACAGGAACCAAAAAAGCTACGGAGAAACCCTGTCTCGAAAAAATCCAAAAAAAAAAAAAAAACCCCCAAAAATCCCACTCTGATTAGCTATTATATACCCCCAGGAAGCTCTTTCTGCCTGTCTCTGAGGTGTTCTTTACTGATAAGTAAGTTGGAGGTCCCCTCAGTCCCTGACAACTGGTTACTGGGAACCTTCCCAAGCTTGACAGCCTAGTTACTGCAGTTCAGATACAAACCCAGGTTTGCTGTACTGATCATAGAAAATCTCCATCAGCAAGTTCCAGGTGATGCCCCCGTTGACAGAGTACTCCAGGAGGACCCCTTGGTTACGGTTGCTCGGTGTGATGAGGCATCCGTACATGAAGTAGAACTGGATAAACTCAGCGTTGGTGAGATTCAGATCCACAGTGACCAGCAATCTGCTGCAGCCCTAAGAAAGAGGAACAGAACGGGGAAAAGCAGCAATCAGGAACCTTGGCTGCAGATCGCAGACTACAGCTTTTCTCTGGTTCGGTCACTCTGTGTGTTTATCTCTCTTACACTAGCTTCTAGCATGGACCCCAGCTCGTGTCTGCTGAACTTTCAGATTTCCGTAGTGAGACTTACTTAATCAAGTGTTATATATTCTAAGGAGGTTTTCTTGCAATATATTTTTATATTATAATATATCTATATCTCCAAAGCAAACATTGGAATTAAAGTAACTATCCAAAGTTTTTATTAATTTATTTCCAATTATTAGTTAGCACTTGCTAAGAAGCGCCAGTTACGAATGAAGTAACATTTTTTTTTTTTTTTTTTTTTTGGTTTTTCGAGACAGGGTTTCTTTGTGGTTTTGGAGCCTGTCCTGGAACTAGCTCTTGTAGACCAGGCTGGTCTCGAACTCACAGAGATCCACCTGCCTCTGCCTCCCGAGTGCTGGGATTAAAGGCGTGCGCCACCACCGCCCGGCTGAAGTAACATTTTGATGTGACTATTTTTTAAAATTTAATTTACTTGTGTGTGAGAATGTCTTTGTGAATATAAGTGTTAAATTCCGCCTAAGTGTTGGATTCCCTGGAACCGTTACTGACCGTTGGGACCACCATGCGGGTGCTGGGAATCGAACCCAGGTCCCTCTGAAGAGCAGTCAGTGCTCTTAACTGCTAAGCTATCTCTCCAGCCACCTTAGGTAAATATTTTTAATAGGGAAATTTTAAAATGACCACAACTGAAAAAAATTATATCATTTAATTATAATGAGAAAGTTACAATGCCCTTTCAAATGGTTTAAACATTATATATTTATTTAAATGTGTGCGCATTTCTGTGGTTGTTTTGTGTGAGTGAATGTGAACATGGTGCGCGGGGTTACATGCCCATGCGTGTGCATGTTCACACGTGTTCATGTGCATGTAGAGGTCAGAGGTCAGAGGTCAGAGGATGATGTCGGTTATCTCCCTCCGCCACTCTCCACCTTATTTTTAGAACAGGGTTTCTCACTGAACCTAGGGTTGGATTAGCTAACTGACTAGTCTTGCTGGCCAGTGAGCTCTGTGGAGCTGGCTGTTCTCACCTCCCACCCTCACCCCTCCCACACTAGGGTTACCTAGGCTACCAAGCCTGATTTTTATATGGATGTTGGGGATCCAAGTCTTTAAACAAAGCAAGCATTTACTGACTGAACCATCTCTCCCCAGCCCCAAATGTCATTTAAATATTCATAGCTGATTTAAAGTCATCAATATTAATTATCAATTATCAATATATTAATCCTGATAGGTAGGTGTTTGTTAATTGAGCATATGTGGAAATCCTGGTCATTCTCAATTCTATTGAGGTAGAAGAGTGTCTCAAATATACATACTTAATGTTGCCAATTATGAAAAATCAATATGATATATATATATATATATATATATATATATATATATATATATATATATACTTTTGTTTCTCCTGGGTAAAATATTGGATATAAATTAATACTTCATAGGCACCAATATGAACTCAGTGATAAAGTACAGTTTAAAAAAAGAATGTGAATTGGTTATTTTTTAAAAGTTAATTTGCCTATCTAATCATGATACTAAAGAATTAAACATTTAAAAAGTTAAAATTTGGCAGCAAAATAGAATGACTGTAAATTTTTTCAAAGGAAAACTTTCCAACATTGCTTCTGACGCTCACAAAGTAATACGCTATAAATACAAATGTTCGGTAATTACCAGTGAGCTACTCTCTCTGGGGTGATTTACAAACAATTAGGTGTTGCTCATCCATTCAAGGAGCACAGAAGCTCATTCCCTGGGCTGCTGACTCTTCAGTATCAAACGGAGTTATCAATTATGGCTCCATCCAGACGGAGCCCCATCCCCAACACACACTGCACAGGTGCCCCTTTCTCAGCATGGAAATCTATGACAGTCCTTTAAAGATGTGCTCTTAAACATCCCCTGTGCTCATGCCAGCTGAATATTTAATAACCTCAACGCGGGCTTTTGGTAGGGAAATTCTGGAAACACTCAGTGCTGTTGAGAGTTCAGATCACAAGCAGGCATTGAGGGCAAAGACGTCTCAGGGACTCCGCTTAGAGGGCAGAAAACGGAGCAAGCGCCAGCTCAACTCTTACCCCACTGAAGTGCAGAGCCAGTCCTGAAGCCACGGCTCCACACACGGTACTCAGTTTCCCGCCATTCACAGTCAGCCAGTTCTGGTTGGAGGGAGCGCGATTGAAGTTGTCTTTGAGCTGTGTTGGAAGGGAGGTCTCAGGCTCCTCACAGTACAGGCCTCCCCACTGCTCATCACAGCTGGGTGTGCAAAGAGAAAGGCGCAGTCAACAGCAAACAAAGCAACTTTTTTCTAGAGCAGGTTGATTCAATGTGGCTGTTCTTCACAGAGACTCAGAGCCAAAGATCACCTGCTTTCCTGAACAATGCGGTTAGAGCCCCTCCAGGCTTTCCTAAAATAGTGACTAGGGTTTGCAGGTGGAAGGAAGAATCAGCTTTAGACAACGTACTAACATCTTATCTCATGGGAAACAGTCTCAATAGCCTATAAACTACAGCTGCCAAACCAAATTGCTGGGGGATAATAATATATGAAATTGGTCTTTTAAGCAGAAGCTTCCAGCCACTGAAGTACCAAGTGGCCGTGTGCTAAGTAGCTGAAGATGCTTTGGATAATCAAAGCCAGCCCTGAACAGAGTTTTCAGCTCTCTGTTTAGGACATGACCGGGAGGCTGTCCAGGGCCCTTCGGAGTCATCCTGGATATGGGTTCCGGTCATTAAACAAGGGCCGATTTCCCATGTTTATGGAGATTAGTGGAGAAGAGCGTATGGATTCTCTATTAGCTTCACTAACCAATCAAACAGCACAATCTTAGAAAACGAAACAAAAAGGTTGTAGCGCACGTGCGTGCGTGCACGCGTGTGGGTGGCAGGTGCTTGCACACACATCCATCCAGATGCTTTAAAAGTAGATACTTCCAACGATGCTAACATCTACAAGCATGATATAGCAGGCTGCCTCTCAAATATGCTTAATGACTGACCAGACATGTCTATACTTTATTATGCAAACAATGTAAGAATTACCAATGCATGTCCTTGCTTCTATCTGGACTTAATAATGAACTCCTAAAGTTTTCTGTCATCTTTCTCAGGGCTAAAATGTACCACAGAAACAGAAGAAAAACGAATACAGTCCATTATAATTCAGCTTTCTTTTGACCGTACAGAGCTGTTTGTTGCTCGGGCGCCAATCCCTACGTAAGAATGCAGTTGTAAAAGCCATTATTCCACCATTAGTTCAACATTATATTTCAGGAAAGCTCAAAGGCTAAGGTCACTTGGGAGTGGTGGAGACCTGCTGGACGGAATACGAATAAGGCTATTTAGACAAGAAAGATTCCAACTTACACACAGCTCCCCTGGCTGCATCTCCCGTGGCCACTGCACATGTCTAGACAACCGTCCCCAATGTAGACGTTATCTATGGCCCACGTCTGCTGCTTGTCGAAAGGAGCCGGTTGGTGCCAGCGGAAACGAGTGGACTGAGACCTTGGAGGAGGAAGAGATTTGCAATGAGGAAGAGCTCAGTGGGGAAATATATTCTGGGAAGCCCGAAGCGGGTAGCACAAAAGGACACGCTCCCATTCCTATTTTAAAAAGAACACTCATTACTGCAGTAGCCTAAGCAAACCTCTAGTTAACAAAACTGAGCCAAACAAAAAGATTCAGCATGCATTTCTGCCCCAGGGATCTCTCTGGGTAGTGTAAAAGAAGACCACATCAGAAGCGAAATCTAATCCTAAAGCCGGAACCTCGAGGGACTGGTAAGGGTCTGAGCTTGCGTGGCAGCCATTGTACCTACACCAGGGCTGCTGATGAGTTATGGAACTGGGAGGAAGATGCCTGCCCTTGAGCAACTAACCCTTCTGCCTTTAACTTCAGAACAGCATGTGGGCTGGGTTCCATGCTCTCCCCTGTGCTCTAGGGCAGTGGACACCTGCATCCACCTCACTCAGCATCCCTGAGGAATTATCCTGATAGAAGGAAGCCTTAGGGGATGGGATAAACATAAACCAGAGAGATCAATGAAACTCAGGTAAATAGAGAACAGACGGGGTAATAAATAAGGCCAGGCTTATTTTACGTCGGTTAAAAAGTGAAGTAAATAAAAGTAACCTAAACGTTCTCCATTCCAGAAGCAGAAATGTACCTCCTCCTTCACGGTTTGGAGAGCACCTTGTTCAGCTACACAAATATGAGTTCCACGGCACTAGATGGCAGTAAAATCCAAACAATACCCGGGGCTCACTCAGGCTAACATTAAAGACTTGTGGAGGAAATATTTTGTGTTTATTGAGCCATGTGTATTTAACACTAAAGGACTTAATATTTTGATTGGAGAATGTTTCAGAAAGGGAAAAAAAGATAAAATAACAGGCAGAGTCTTGTATTTTCTAAGGGAAAATACTTATATGAAGTTTAGTAAATAATTAAAAGAACAGCAGACTAGAACTAAGATTTTCATTCTAGGAAACAGCTCAGTTCAATTTATATCCTGAGATGCTCATTTCTGCAGATCTGGCTCTGCAGCTCCCATTCTGCCCAGCAGAAGTATCTCGACTCAGATCTTTCTGATCACTTTTTGTTGCACTGAATGAAATTAAGCCCAAAACTGATGTGTGATTCCTCTCTGTATGCTATGAACATGTTTTATGACCATTAGTTAATAAAGAAGCTGTTTGGGGGCTATGGCATGATAGAACATAGCCAGGCAGGAAATGTAAACAGAAATATATAGTTATAATTATAGTTTTTCTTAGCTATGACAAAAGATAAAGTAGATATAAATATTGTAACTTGTAATTCTTGCTTGATACCAGTTTTGCTATATGTAATTTTACTATGTTAAAGTTAAAACCTTCCTTTTCATTTAGACAAAAAAGGGGAGGTGATGTGGGATTCCCTTCTGGATGTTGTGAATGTGTTTTGTTACCATTGGTTAATAAAGAATCTGCTTTGGGCCTATGGCAGGGAAAAACAGAGCAAGGTAGGAATTTCAAGCAGAGATAGATGGACCTAGGGGGTTGGGTCTGAGTGCAGGTCTCTCCTCTCCTCCCTTCTGGCTTTCATCATACAGCATCACTTGCTTGAGTTTCCTGAGCACACCACACTCACTCCCACCTCCTTGCATCTGTGTTTCCACGAGTTAGTTCTCTCTCTGCGTGGTGTACCCCTCCGTGTCTCCAGAGTGTCGCAGGAAGTGTTAGTCTTCACAGAGACATTTTTTTCATGACCCCTGTAAAGCTGGCACGTCTCATTCAGACCCACCACAGCCTGTTCTTTCCCTGGCACTCAGCACAATTTAGCACCATCGGGAATGCATGTGAGTATGTTTCAGGGAGATGCAGTTCCTTCCTGGACCATTATTTCATCAGGCTGTTCTCGTGGGCAGTTCCAGGGACAGGGAGCTGATGTTCAGGGGCTCCTGTTTTTGCAGGGAGCAATGTTGTACTGTTGTCCACCATCGCCACTGTTGGGCAGCTCAGTGGCTCTGCTCTTTTGGATGTCTGAGTTCATTGCTCTTTCTATACAGCAACATTGTGAGACAAAGGGGAAACACTATGTTTCCATAGCTCATAGCTATGCATCCAGATCTGTAGCCAACATATACATATTTATTCTCTCTTTTGTTTCTGGCTACAAGTTTTCTTAAAGATAGGGTTGCTGTCTGTCGTCAGTCATTACAGATAAGTAATAAACTTTCCCTGTGCTCTTAATATCAGATACATGTTTCACTAAAGCCTCTGCCACGTTATATTTTAAAGCAGTTTCTTTTGTTAGATTACCCTCTCCATTTATCAATGTGTTGTCTTTGACACTTACAAATGGGATTTCATAAACATCTCCTGAAAGAATATTAAATCGGCAGCAATAAAGATTCCTGGTAAAAGCAAATAAGAGACACCTTTCGGGGTGGTTAAGGAGGAACTGCAGTAGCTGTGTGGAACAGTAGCGTTGACGGCTGTTGGGGGAGAAGAGCTGAGAGGCCACATGGGCTGCCTAGCAGGGAGCAGCTTTCTGACAATCGGGTTTGTTCAGTCACAGTCTGGACAGAATGACTGAGTAGGGGACTTAAGAGCCAGATGAATTGCTGGAGGTGACAGTCCTTGTGCAGACTTCTAACCTCACCTCTTTTGGTCTATGCCACTCTCTGGAGTTCCACAGAAAAGGAATCAGTAGGGACCGTGTGAAGATTGTACTAAGCCTGGAGTTGGCCAACGGGTCTCAAGAGAACGGGGTGCTCTATTGTATTCTGGCACCAGTGAGTTCTACGTTCATGGCGAACAAGGAAATGTGTAGACACAACAAGGAGGTCAAATTTGAAGTGCGATGGTTTTATATTCTTAGGACTAGTGATATCTAGTGATCACATACTCCCAGGCAGTGATGTGTGCTCATTCATTATTATTTTACAGGAAGAAGCAGCACTTTCATTAAAGGAAAGGAGTACAGTAAATTCAGAACGAGAACAATTGGCGTCGGATTCAACCTCTAAGCCTTTCCGATAGAGCAAGAATTCCCAGGCCTGCCTGGCCTCCCCGTGAGAGGGACCAAATCACTTAGGTCTACGTGCTGACACCTTCCCATCTGTAAAGCTCAGAAAACGCTGCTTTCCGACTCACAGGGGTGTTGTGAAAATTAATTAGTTCATGTTTACCAAGACCTACGAGTGCTTTGGCACAACCCTCGACAGGTGTCGTTGCTTATCCTGAAGGTCCCTTATAATGATGGCCGCTACCAGCTGCTGCTTCTTGGAGTTGGAGGAAAAAACGGCCCCAGAGCCAATTTCTTATTTCACATAACCTCGAAATCTCTCCTGTTGATTATTTTCTGAATTTATGCCATTCCCTCCCCATCAACACATGGAAAGTGCTTCAAAAATGTACATTGGTAACTACCCACTGCTGAACAGCTAATATGTTACTGCAGACAACACTGTTTCTTGATGCGGTCATTCCGTGGGCCTCCTCCATGATGTGACCACACCTTTTAACAAATTTCAGTGAACATTTCATACTCCATTCACCCAGAGAGACTTCCATCATCACCCTGATGAGCAGAACACCTTTGAGAAAAGCCATGGCTGTCATTTCCGGTCTCTGCTCCCTCAGTGATGTTATCCCTAGACGCACCAGGAACCCCACTAGTTCTCTCTCTCTCTCTCTCTCTCTCTCTCTCTCTCTCTCTCTCTGCTAATGGAGAAGGTAAAGAGACTCACCAGGAACCCCGCTAGCTCTCTCTCTCTCTGCTAATGGAGAAGGTAAAGAAACACACCAGGAACCCCGCTAGCTCTCTCTCTCTCTGCTAATGGAGAAGGTAAAGAGACTCACCAGGAACCCCGCTAGCTCTCTCTCTCTCTCTGCTAATGGAGAAGGTAAAGAAACACACCAGGAACCCCGCTAGCTCTCTCTCTCTCTCTCTCTGCTAATGGAGAAGGTAAAGAAACACACCAGGAACCCCGCTAGCTCTCTCTCTCTCTCTCTGCTAATGGAGAAGGTAAAGAGACTCACCAGGAACCCTGCTAGCTCTCTCTCTCTCTCTGTTAATGGAGAAGGTAAAGAAACACACCAGGAACCCTGCTAGCTCTCTCTCTCTCTCTCTGCTAATGGAGAAGGTAAAGAGACACACCAGGAACCCTGCTAGCTCTCTCTCTCTCTCTCTGCTAATGGAGAAGGTAAAGAGACACACCAGGAACCCTGCTAGCTCTCTCTCTCTCTGCTAATGGAGAAGGTAAAGAGACACACCAGGAACCCCGCTAGCTCTCTCTCTCTCTCTGCTAATGGAGAAGGTAAAGAAACACACCAGGAACCCCGCTAGCTCTCTCTCTCTCTCTGCTAATGGAGAAGGTAAAGAGACTCACCAGGAACCCCGCTAGCTCTCTCTCCTCTGATGGAGACGGTGAGGTGCAGGGACTTCACTCTCACACCAATTTACTAACAAAGCACTGCGAGGAGGCCCAGATCGCTTGACTTATAATAAGTATGATTATATAGCATTTATCCAGCCTCCAGGAATATTTTGAATTTCTATGAAGTAAATCTTTTGAAACTTTATCGCAATGCATACAAAAACCAGTCAGCGATAGGAGAATTTGCACGAGTCAACTCCACCAGGCTTTTCTTTTCCCTTGAGAGGAAACAAGTAGTGACGTTTGTTGTGTCCAGGTAGGTTCAGCCACTGGCTGTGCGACATGTGGAAAGCAAAGGACCTCGCTCTGGTCAGCCATGTCTACAAAAGGAGGGAGAGAGCTGGAGGCTAAAGGAGGCTCAGGAGGTAGTTCAACCAATTACTTTATGATTGGCAAACTTTGTGAGATAAGGAAGTCCGAGTAACAAACATTGAAGAAGTTCTAAAGACATTGCCCTCTCTAGCTGTGATAACTGCATCATAGCGTCTAAAATGCTCTTCTCCTCCAATAATGTGCGCTGAAATCTGCAGTGGAAATGCTACAATGTCTAGAATTTGCTTCACAATAGCGTGGGGGTAGGAGTAAGTAGGGGTACTCAATGTTGATAATGCATTCAAACTAGCTAGTGAGTACCTGGGAATGCTGGTACATGATTCTCTTAACTTTATATGCTTGCCTTTTAAATAAACAAAAATGTAAGCCAATAAAATCCCTTTAAAAGCCTAGGATACTTTAAATTTCAGAATTAGAAATAAAAAGGAATGATATCATATTTCAAAAAAATAACTTTTAAAAATCAATTGTGTTAAAAAAAATCACAGACAGCAATAAGAAAAACTATAATATTCTGAATAAACCTGCTGAGAGCTTCAGTACATGGCACTAGTCACCAAATACAGGAGATTTTCTATAGTTTACAACATTTCTTGTCTATGGAGGATGGTTTATATTTAGCTGTAAAAACAATCTTAACAGTTTGCTTATATGTATAAGACCAGTCAAATATCAAATTCTCTGATGAAATCTTGGAATAAGTAGGCATCCTGATGTGGGAGTGACTTCTTTCTAATCTGTTAATTTCATTGGTTAATTAATAAAGAAACTGCCTTGGCCCCTTTAATAGGACAAAAAATTAGGTAGGCGGAGTAGACAGAACAGAAGGCTGGGAGAAAGAAGCCAAGTCAGTCAGTCGCCATGATTCTCCCACTCCAGACAGACGCAGGTTAAGATCTTTCCTGGTAAGCCAGCTCGTGGTGCTACACAGAATATTAGAAATTTCGGGGCATAAGCTAGCCATGCGGGCGGCCGGGTGCCGGGGACGCAGCCCCACCGCTCCACTTACTACAGAGTGGCACCCCTACAGCACCCCACATGGCTCAGAGGCAGCCGTGTCTCTATTGTAGAAAAGACAGACATAGCTTTTACCAATCTCACACGAATGCCAATATAGCAACTTTTTCAGTACGGAGGGCTCAGTGGTGAGATGGCTTATACCAAATCCTGATGTTTTGTGGCCCCCCAAATACCAACAAACTGTTAGTAGAAGCATAGCAGCAATATTGTGGGAGAAGATGGCATGCACGACGGGTACAGTATTGCTCTTTCTCTGGTTAGTGTTAACATTTGAATATGCGGTTCCATTGTATGAATGCTTGCAAAAGAAACCTCTCAAAGCATACTGTTGTCCCGGAATAACAACAGAAGAAACAGGGAGTATCCAGGCAGCCGTAGGGAATCTATTTATCTATTTATTTATTTATTTGCTTATTTATTTATTTATTAAAGATTTCTGTCTCTTCCCCGCCACCGCCTCCCATTTCCTTCCCCCTCCCCCAACTAAGTCCCCCTCCCTCGTCAGCCCAAAGAGCAATCAGGGTTCCCTGCCCTGTGGGAAGTCCAAGGACCACCCACCTCCATCCAGGTCCTGTAAGGTGAGCATCCAAACTGCCTAGGCTCCCCCAAAGCCAGTACGTGCAGTAGGATCAAAAACCCATTGCCATCAGTAGGGAATCTCTTTAACAAAACAAGCTCAAGACTCTCTTGGATATCTGAAGAACACAATACGTGTTTAACTTAGCGGCTGGATGTGTGTTCTTTACTCAAAGTTGTATGTGGGGGTGTCACCGAAAACCAGCCTTTCCTTCCGAATTTATTTGGCCTTTGCCCCCTTCGGGATCATCCCCGTCCTTGCACACACTTGTCCTTTCTTGTCATTCTCCTTTTCCTCTTTAACGTCCTACAGATATTAATCGGGTCACGGGGGCTGGTAGGAGTGGATCATTTTCAACCTGACACCTGAGCCTACCGTGGCCACTCCTTCAGCCCCTTTTCTCAGTGGATTTGAGTCACCTGCCCTTCCAGTGGCTCAGCCTTTCTCAGCTGACATCTGAAGAACCACTTGAAGCCCCTGCTGTTTTTAAGTCTGGGTAGCGATGGAGAAGAAGGCAGATCCAGATCGGGAGATGAAGTCGTTTTTGTGACATCATCCCATCTTTCCTTCAGTCTTTCTCCATAACCCAGAGCTTTATTCTATTCCATTTTCCCAGGACCATAATGTGTAGGCAGCTGATGGAGGTACAATATACAGTGGTTAAATCCACGGGCTCTTGGGCCAGACAAGCTATTTCCAGCAGCTCGAAAACTGTTCTTTTGAAGACACTAAAAATTGAGAAGAAAAAAAAAAACCCTGAAGAATTTGGAAACTTTCTCCTTCCTTTCGGTGACTGAAGTCACTGATCTTCTCCTGTGTGGCAATCCCGTCTCATTCGGCTTGTGTAACTCGGACTCTTGCGTCTTCTTCCTTGCTTTGTGAGCCATCCCCACTGATCCGTTCTCTCTGGAGAGTGGATGCAGTTACAGCAACATCATGACTGCAGATTCAAAGGTGGGCGTCTTCTCCTCGTACGCAAGGGGAAGTAAGGCGTGTGTCTTAGCAGTCATCTCACTGAAACTTTCTGTGCTAGCTCTTCACTCCGGCCTCTTAACTGCGGCCCAGATCTGTCCACCCAGCACGCTTGCCGCCGTATCTGAGGACGGTCTTGCAATTTTTTCTTAGACTATTCCAAGCTCAGAACATCCCATGATTCATTCTTCAAGTTTTTAACATATATTCAAACATACACATAATATATGATACCAGTATATGTATACATTCAAGTAGGTACATGTGTGCATGCGTGTGTGCGTGTGCGTGTGTGTGAAGGCCAGAGAGCAACTTTGGGAGCCATTCCTTAGGGGTCCTCAAACTTGGTCTTTAAAATTAATTAATTATTCTTTCTTTATTTATTTATTTTGGTTTTTTGAGGCAGGGTTTCTCTGTGGTTTTGGGGCCTGTCCTGGAACTAGCTCTTGTAGACCAGGCTGGCCTCGAACTCACAGAGATCCGCCTGTCTCTGCCTCCCCAGTGCTGGGATTAAAGGCGTGTGCCACCACAGTCTGACTCAAGCTTGTTTTTTGAGACAGGGTCTCTCCTGAGCCTGGAGCTTGCTAAGCAGGCTAGGGTGACCGTCCAGTGAATCCAGAAATCCAAATCTTTGTGTCTCTTGCCCCAGTGCTGAGAAGCCAGTCTGGGGCACCCTGTCTGTCTTCTCTTCCTCGGTTCAGAGGCTCACTCAGACTCGGGTCCTCACGACTGCCCTGCTGGAGACTTCGCCCGCTGTGTTACCGCCACGGCCCCATTTTCAGGAGTGTTGCTCTCTTGCTTTGGTTCAACGCTTTGTTAAGTAAACCCGGCTCCACCAATCTCTGCCTCCCCTGCTTTTCCTGCTTTAAACAGTCTCTCTGAGGCTCAGGTCCGTGAGGCCGTCTTTCTCACATGGATCTCCTGATTGAGAATGCTCTTTTCCTACTCACTGAATTCCTCAAAGCCTGGGCCCAGCTTTCCACAAAACCCTCTCTAACTCTGACTTTCAATACACTCTCCCAATGTTCAACACCTGTGGCATTTCTAGCCTGTTCCTCAGCACAGCCTTAAGTTACAGTCAGCAGGAAGCATTTTCAGCTCTTCCAACAGGTTACAGCCTCTGCCGGGAGAGCGGTTCAGGCAGCGTCGTCCCACCCCTCTGGACTCGCTTCTGTCAGGGCTACACAAACGGTTCTCATTCACTTTGATTTTACGGACGGTTTTCCAGGAGGCTCTAACTTTACCACTGCATATGGCAAAGAATAAAGGTTAAAAAATGACGCCAAATTCTTGGGTTTTAACCCTGCAACGCCTGGAGCAGAATATGATATAGCTTGTGTCTCCTCTCGGTATCCCTTGTCGGGAAGAGGCACTGTCTCTCAGGGAGCAGGAGGACCTTGGACGCTGCCCCTTCCCTCACTCTACAATGTCCTCTTCATCTTCAGCTCACCCAGTATGCACTCTGAATTTCTCTTTATGTCCACTGAGAACATATTAACCATCCTCCTAGTCTCAATCTGCCCCACCCTCTCTCTCTGAGACCCTCACCTTCCCTAATCGAGTCTCCAGGTATAAAATAAGCTTCTCTAGCTCCAGATCTCCCCAAGCCCCTTACTCCTGCACACTCTAAAGGATGTGTATGCATTGCTGTAAGAAAGCCCCATATTTAGTACACTGGTTCTTTATGGTTTGATACCATTTCACCTGTCCCTTTCTTCCCTTCTCTTCGTCTGAACTCAGATGCACCAACTTCCTGCTACTATGGGGCATTCTCCTTGCCTGGAACATTCTTTGACCTTCCTCCTTCCCCAGTTCACCTTCAGATCTTACTTAGGTTCATCCTTTTTCAAGAAACTATTCTCTGCCTTCCTGACCAAGCACCACCTTCCGGTACTCCGCCATATCGCAATGGATCCTATAGTTAGTTCCGAGTTTGAATGATCTCTGGTGAATGCCTCTGTCTTTTACTGAAAGCTCTTCGAGGTAGGGAGCAACCCAGTATGGAGTCAAGACTAGTAAACAATTCAGTACTTAAAAGCATTTCTTAAAAAGATTATGTCTGAATGGATAAACAGTTGCTTCCGGAGACCTGGCTATTTCAGCAGAGTGAAACGTTTGATGGCAATTTGTGGGCGACCATCTTCCATTTACACCCATTACCAGCAATACCCGGGTCCCCCTTAAAGCCATATCATAAGACAGTAGCTAAGTTTCAGCTGTCTGGTGGTCATAGTCAGGGCTAAGCCCTAGTTAGCATGCACCTGTAAGCTGTCGATACCCCCTTGTTTACAGTAAAGAGCCAGAAACTCAGGTCTGGCAGACCGCATGGACGCCTCAGCCCATTCCCAGACTTTTAGGGAGTCAGTTAGTTTAACTTCTTGTCTGCCTGCCTGCCTGCTTACCTACAGAGCTACCCACCTGTCTGTGCTGGGGGTCAAACCAAGGGCGCCCATTCATGATAAACACAGGTGAAGTCAGTTCCACGTAAAACAAGGAAAAGCACATTTAGAAAGCCGCAGGGCAGAGTGTGGAAGCAGGAGAGATGGGCAGCATACGTCTGAGACAGTCCTCTGAGACTTTTCATGAGCTTCCTTGGCATACGGAAAACCATGAAAAGAAATGGGTCCAGCCTGGGCTTCTCCTATGCCTGTTTGTCTCTGAATTTCTCAGAGCGGTGGGCTGTAAGGCGGAGTTACCTTTAAGACCGTCGTATGACAATGAGCCCTGAGGGTGATATCGGAAACAAACTGTGTATTTTCACTATGGTAACAGGGGAAATTGATGCTCATCAGATTTTCCACGTATCACTTGAAAGGGTCAAAATTCTTGCAAGTGCGTGCAAGAGACAATTAAAAGACAGATTAAAATATGAGGAATAATTACTTTTCTCCGGCAGACATCTCAAGGGTATAATGAGTAGCCGAAGTAAATCTTAGAATGTCACTTCTTTGCAGAATGCCGCCAAGTAGCTGGGCAATAACTCATAGAATTCATAAAGACTTAAAAGACAGCTGCCTTAATGGAGGTCCCCCCCCCGTAACTTATTAAGAACACCTTAATAATTCATGCACAGCAATACCTTTAACGAGCAACAAAACCTCACGTATCTCATTTAAACTCATTTAAACCTGGCAGCTCTGCCTCACAGTTAATATTGTCCCCCGCCTCTGAGCCAGCAATTGTAAAGCAGCCGTAGGCGCTGAGAGGCGGAAGCCACTCTGTTTATGATAATCCCAGGAAGAGCTACGTCCTAGATGAATGCTTGCACGGTAGGGTCGTTTGCCAGGAGGATTTACTCATTCTTCATGTGCAGGGAGGTGACGGGACAATAATGAGCCCAAACTATAACCCTTGTTCCACACTGTGCTGCTTGTCCTCCTTCTCTGCTAACGGCAGCAGCCGGCCAGGTTTCCACGGAGCAAACCGGAGCGCTAACCGCGATCTTAATGCTTTCCTATGCTCCGGGCTCGCTGTGGGTGGCGAAGGAATCATAGAGCGTGGTTCTCCTGGGGAGAATTGACCCTCCACGTTCCTAACACTGGAGTATAAACGCACACATGATCCAGCAGTTACCAGGCACTTTTCTCAAACCAAGTTATTTGCCGTCGGTGTAGTGGATGAAGCCCTTAACGGTTGCTTTCCACAGGAGCTCCAGGTGATAAATTCCAAAGTCATATTCAAAATAAGATTTGGAAAGCAGAGGCGAATGTTAGGACACATTTATTTGCTATATTCATTTATATATAAAACCACTGACCACTGTATTGGCAGTGGTTTAAGTGGCAGAAAAATAGATTCCATTTAAATCTATTTTGCATCCAATGGTCTTATTTTAAATGGCTGCTTCTCGGCATCTCTCAGTCAAGCTGGAGAAGTTGTGATGTTGCAACTAGTGTTTTCTTGTATAAACCAGTCTTAAAAAAAATTATTAGCACTAAAAGTCAGGGAAAGCCTGGATTTAAGGAAAAAAAAAGAACAGCTTCCCCATAAAAACTGGCTTTCACTTTTCTTATTGAGTTAGCCTTAATTTATATTCAGATACGTAGCAAATTCTCATGCATCTCATTTAAACTTGGTCTGGCTAGTACCAAAGCTGATCACATCGGGTGATCCATGCAGACGTAGCAATACCTGGTGTAAGGAGGGAGGGGCAGGGTGATTCTGGTCCATTTGTTGAAAGTGTCCGACACCAGGATCCGCTGCAGGTGGTAGCGGCTGCACTCGACGTTGGTGGGCAGGCAGTCCCTCAGTAACGGGTGCCACGATAGCCCCAGATCCACCGAGTATTCCAGTTCAATAGCTGAAACAGGAAGTAGTGTTCTTAAAGCCAACACACGCCTGCAGAACCGGGGACTACAGTGGCTTACTGTGTGTGTGTGTGTGTGTGTGTGTGCATACATGCATATATGGTTTAAAATGTAATGAAATAGTTTTACTTACTCCTTATGTTTATATTTCCAACTTTGAAATGTTTGCCAGTTTGGTTTTTCTCTCTATTTATTTTCGCTTTTTTGTTTGTTTATTTTTTTTTTGTTTTTTAGAGACAGGGTCTCTCACACAGTCCTGGGACTCACTACATAGAACAGGCTGGCCTCACAGAGATCTGAGCTCTACGATTAAAGATGTGGACCACAAGGCCTGGCCATTACTGCTAATTTTAATAATGTTGAACTAACTCCTTTTAAGGAGATATAAACAAGTGAAATAAAACGACTTTCCCCAAATTACTCATTATAATGAGAACCTTTTAGAAAAAAATACAAGTTATTGGTTCATATACTGCTATGCGTATATGAGCAGCCAATGTATTACATATTCTACACAGTGACTCTGGTCCTGTCCACTCAACGCCCTGTCTTATCCTTCTCACTGAAACCCAGTCCCCCTCAATCTCATGTCTTTTATATCAATGCTATATTTAACTGGTCTACAAGAGCTAGTTCCAGGACAGGCTCCAAAACCACAGAGAAACCCTGTCTTGAAAAACCAAAAAAAAAAAAAAAAAAAAAAAAAAAAGAAAAAGAAAAAAAATGATATCTTTTTAAATATGCAAAAAATCTGAGCAGGCTTCAAAATTTTTAGACAGAATTATTTTTATTTGTGTTTGTTTCTTTATGTGTGTTTATGTGTCTGGGTGGCTGCCCATAGAGGCCTGGAGAGGATCCTCTTTTAAGGTACAGACAGTTGTGAGCCATCCAATGCGGGTGTTGGGAACCAAATCTCACTCCTCTGTAAGAGCAGCAAATTCTCTTAGCACCAAGTCATCTCTCTAACCCCAATCTTTTACATTTTGACCCACCCCACAAAACATTCTGGCCAGTTACATCCATTTTGCTCTCGTTATAAATGACACTTCTTAGAAACCATACCATCTCTTTCCTTATATATTTATATTTCACTCTTCTACACAAAGGAGCACACTGGGGAGCCAAGGACGCACAAAGAGACATCTGAAAGTCATGGAATTTGTGTAAACGCAGTGGTCAGACTGGGGTCTGCGGAAGGATAGTTCTCTCCTTCCCTTTTCTTCCTCTGAAACAGTCAGCTTTTCCCATCTTCGCTACTCTACTGGCTACAAATGCTTTATAAGCTGCTGAATTGCTTGCTCTAAGGTAACGACTTTCAATCTTAGCTGCGCACTGAAACTCCTTAGGTACCTTTCAATCTCAGCGGCACACTCCAACTCCTTGGGTACCCTGAGAAACTCTCGGTGCTTGCATTTCATGGCCAGTCTCTTCCCCAAACCTTCTGGCCCCTGGCCCCGGGGTCAGCAGCTCTGAAGAGCCCCCAGGAGATTCTGTGTGGCCGACATGAGGCCGTTTGCTCCTTGAAGCTTTCTCGGTACGGACAATGGCTCAGCCTTCATTGTATGTGTCCTTACCGATTGCTCTGATTCTTTTAGTTGAGATCCTTATTCCAGGAATCCTGTCTTCACGCTGACTCTTTTGCTTACCAGGGGAGCTTTGTACATTTCCCCAGACATCTCTCTGGCCTCCTATTCCATACATACACACTCAGGCTGCAACAACACCTACCAGTTTTATGTCTCCAAACTGATGTGACTCACGCAGTCAGTGCTTACTGATTCTGGCACTACACTGGGTGCTGAATACTTTGGGAAGAGCAGTCTAGACGGGTTCTTCTTACGGGTCCAAGAAGTACTATCACCAGAACCAAGAAAACCACACCACTTTCTTCCATAAAACAAACACATTTTGTTAACCACTAAACTTCAGCAACGATGATATTTTGACACTCTTTCTCTGGGTTTGAAATTTAGACATCCTACTTCCAAAAGCTGACTCCTCTGTTGAGCTCCCTGTGTGGAGCCCACGACTTAGTCCTGGTAGATCTTGTTGTTTTCACTGTCTCATTGTTGTCTTTGTCTTTTCTGCTTCTCTTAATGCCAGCATGGTACCCTATCACCGTCCTCCCTGAGGCCCCGTTGGAGATCACTGCTCCACCTTATTTCCTAGGATTCCTTTCTGTTTACCTTCACAGAGCCGGTCTCTCATGAAACATTACAATTCCCGTGACGAGCAACTTTCTGTCACAGCCTAGAATCACCTGGTAAAAACAACCCAACGGGCAATTGTCTGCAATAGGTTGGCTTGTGGGGATTGCCTGAAAGTGGTTGATAGAAGAAGAACAAGACAGCTGTGGGCAGTGTCACCCCCTAGGCAGAGTCTTGAACTATATACAAGAGTGGAGAAACAGCACTGATCGAGCAATCAAAAGAGCACGTACGCATTCGTTTCTCTGTGCTCTGACTATAGTGTGACCTGGCTATTTGATGTCCCTGTCTCTCTGTGTTTTGACTATAGTGTGACCTGGGTATTTGATGTCCCTCTCTCTCTGTGCTCTGACTATAATGTGACCTGGCTATTTGATGTCCCTGTCTCTCTGTGCTCTGACTATAGTGTGACCTGGGTATTTGATGTCCCTGTCTCTCTGTGTTTTGACTATAGTGTGACCTGGGTATTTGATGTCCCTGTCTCTCTGTCCTCTGACTATAGTGTGACCTGGGTATTTGATGTCCCTGTCTCTCTGTGTTTTGACTATAGTGTGACCTGGCTATCTGATGTCCCTGTCTCTCTGTGCTCTGACTATAGTGTGACCTGGGTATTTGATGTCCCTGTCTCTCTGTGCTCTGACTATAGTGTGACCTGGGTATTTGATGTCCCTGTCTCTTTGTGCTCTGACTATAGTGTGACCTGGGTATTTGATGTCCCTGTCCCTCTGTGCTCTGACTATAGTGTGACCTGGGTATCTGATGTCCCTGTCTCTCTGTGCTCTGACTATAGTGTGACCTGGGTATTTGATGTCCCTGTCTCTCTGTGCTCTGACTAGAGTGTGACCTGGCTATCTGATGTCCCTGTCTCTCTGTGCTCTGACTATAGTGTGACCTGGGTATTTGATGTCCCTGTCTCTCTGTGCTCTGACTATAGTGTGACCTGGCTATTTGATGTCCCTGTCTCTCTGTGCTCTGACTATAGTGTGACCTGGCTATTTGATGTCCCTGCCCCTCTGTGCTCTGACTAGAGTGTGACCTGGCTATCTGATGTCCCTGTCTCTCTGTGTTTTGACTATAGTGTGACCTGGCTATCTGATGTCCCTCTCTCTCTGTGCTCTGACTATAGTGTGACCTGGCTATCTGATGTCCTTGTCTTGTCTTCCTTGCCATGATGGGCTGTAACCTGGGACTGTGAGAGGAAATAAACTCCTTTCCTCCCTAAGATAATTTTGTCAGGGTTATTACCACAGCAACAGAGCAGAAATTAGAACTACACCCCTCCGTACTTATAGTCTATCATCTATGACTGTCGAGCACAAATTTCTGTACCTGATCTTTAAAGTCCTTCCAACTTTGTGGCTCGCTCTACTTAATCACTGTGTCCTCCATTTTCTTATTTACTGCCCCTCCCGGGAGCCTGTGCCCGCCTGTGGTAGAAGCACACACAGCTGATTATGAGGACCAAAGCTAGTCCTGGTGCCTCTGCTACTCACTCCTTTGTTATTTCCACCGGATCCATACGTAACTGGAGGATGAGGACTCTGGAGTAGCAAGGGTACTTCTGCTTCTAGGGCCAGGCTGCTTTGCTCTCCCACAGCTTCCCTTGGGGCTGCGGGAGCTTTGTTCTTCACTGATTCTCTTCTTTAGCTAAAGTTTAGCCGGCCCTGTTAGAGATGGCTCCTCCAATCTATCTACCCTTAAAATCCACTCCAGCCTAAAGATCCAAGGGAGACTTAGCTCTTCGTCCATCGCTATTGTCTTTGGAAGGGGCAGCCATTCATCCTCTCTCCCTGCCCTGACTTTGTGTGACATCCTATATCAGGTTCACTCCGTAGAACACTCTTCCCCAGTCTTCCACTGGTATCAACTAACCGTGTTTGAAGTACAAAGAGTATTTCTGGGATTCTTCCTAGGTTCAAAATCCTAGGAATATCAAAATCTGGTCCCATGGAAACTTGAAAGTAGCCAAGCTCCTCAAATCTCCATGCCCTTGAATCTAAGACAGACAAGGGTCCCTATCAGCCCCGAGGTGCCCTGGAAGATGGCGTAGGACTGCAATTCCTCGGTAATCCCCCGGGGTTTGCGAATTCAGGTGAAGGGTCAAAACCGCAGCGATGGCAGCTTGTATTTTCCTCCTGAGGGCTTGGATGACAGGTGCGTGTTATCACGCACATTTTACACAGGGCTGGGGAGTGAACTCAGGGCTTCATGTATGCTAGGCAAGCAGTCTTTCCAACTGAGCCTCATCCCTAGGTAGTCACCGTGCTTTCAAAAATATACTCTATTTGCGATAGAAAGTTGTCGAGAAAAATTAAAGCTTCAAGATTGTCCCAAGGACTTAAAATGACCTGTGATCGGGCTGGAGAGATGGCTCAGCAGTTAAGAGCATTGCTTGCTCTTCCAAAGGTCCTGAGTTCAATTCCCAGCAACCACATGGTGGCTCACAACCATCTGTAATGAGATCTGGTGCCCTCTTCTGGCCTGCAGGCATACACACAGATAGAATATTTGTATACATAACAAATAAATAAATAAATAAATAAATAAATAAATATTTTTAAAAAATGGCCTTTGATCATTTGTGTACTTAACGCTAGCACTTAGGTATTGAACTCTCTCTCTCTCTCTCTGTGTGTGTGTGTGTGTGTGTGTGTGTGTGTGGTATTCATATATGTGCTTGTAGATGTCTGTGCGAGCCAGAGGCCGACACTGAGTGTTTTCTTTAATTACTTCTCCAACTTACTTTTTGAGATATGGACTGTCACTGAGCTCAGAGCGCACTGATTAATCAAACCGGCTGGCCAGTGAGCTCTGGAGATCTGCCTGCCTTTGCCTTGCCAATGTAGCATCTCAGGAACACACAACCATGCTCAGCCTTTTTTATGTGGGTGCTGGGACACTGAACTCAGTCCCCCCATGCTTGCTCAGTAAACACTTTACTAAGTCCTCCTGTTTAACTCCACGACAGAGGTTCTGAACAGTACCCATGGCCACGGGCACTCAGGCTTCTGCCCCTCGGCGTGCGGGGTACTTACCGTAGCAAGAGTCCGTGACTGAGCAGGAGGCCGCAAAATCGATCTGCAGGAATGAGTCCTCGTTCACGGCAATGTCTGTGGTGACCACATAGCGGGTGCTGGCCTTTTCAATGAAGACAAGGGCGTCGCCTGTGGAACCACACACGGGCATCTTGGTGCCTCCCGGGTGCAGCAGCCACTTCCTGCTGTCCAGGGTGGAGAAATCATCTTCCAGGACTGTATTGCCAGAGATATTTCCTCCAATGAGAATCTGAAATGCATTTTAAAACACCCCACGGTTTGGTTTTAGCGTAAGGGAGAGTTCAGTCGTTTCTGTTTGTTTGTTTTGATCCCTCGGCTGCCTCAGAATGGGTGTTGTACAATAGCATAGTGCTGGGGACCTTTGAAAACGCCCTTGTTTCTGGGGTCTGCCTGCCCATCTGGCAAGGAGCTGCAGAAAACAAATCAAAGACTGACCAAGCCACCCACAGCCGTTCATGGGCCAACTTGTGCCTTTGGAAAGCACACGTCGCCAAGCTGGGAGGACAAAATTTTGGCTCGCCTGTGATTATTTCTATTTAGGGACAGTCACGCCCTGAGGCATTTCAGCTGCAATTCTCTGCTTGAGCTCCACTGTTGGCGAACAGGGTCTCTGAATTCTGTTTGATACGCTGTATTATGTATGAAGATCCTTTACAGCAGCCCAGAAAGATGTTGGGGCGGGAAGAGGTTTATTTATTTATTTTTTCATCAAAAGGCTGGAAAAGAGGATTTGCGACCAACTGCATGTGGCCCCAATGCTAATTTGCATGCTCTCCTTTTCAGAGAATTATAACCTTGTCTCACGCTTAATAAAGTCCCTCTGTCCATATGGCAGCTTCCTTTCTGAGCTCGACCTAGGCCTTCTGTTGTGCCATTGACTTTTATAGGCATAGGCACTTGGGGGTCTAGAGAAGGAAAGCAAAGCTAAACACCGTATCTAATCTAGCCGTGTGCCCTTGGGCAAGTCATTCAACTGTTCATCCTGGCTTCCACCAGCACACCGCGTTGGCGTTGGACAACCGGGCTTTCTAAGGTCATAAAAGTTAAAGCAGATAATTCTGAAGGGACTGACCTGGTCGATCACCCAGGGGCTATAGAAGTGCCCATTTTCAGACGGCTGCCACCAGCGGAGGCGCGTGGAACCAGAACGGGCCTTCAGGGGCATTTCCAAGGCGATGTACCTGCCCACGTTGCTTGAGTTGCTGAAAAGGAACTCTTGAAGGAGACTCCAGGAGAGGCCGCCATTGAGAGAATACTGTAGAAGCACGGGCTGGCTCCTGGGGTCTGGAACACCTTTACCACAGCCCAGCCTCACGAAGAACTGCACAAATCTGACACCAGAAGACTTTACTGTAGACTTTGACTTCAAAGAGAAATTCGCATCTGTTAACAAAAGGCAAGCACCCTGGGCGGTGTAGGGCGGCTTTAATAAACATGACCATTCAATGAGCGTCCAAAACAATCACTTCGAAGCTTAACTTTCCTTTCTAATGTGAACGAGAGTTAATTAAAGGCGCAGTGTGAAAAATGGCAGTTCTGGCTCTATTTGCATCTTGCCTCTCTTTTCCAAGGGGCCTGGGGAAAGTAGAGTCGAAAGCCATTGCATTCTTTGGCTACTTTATAAGATGCTGGGAGAGACCCAAAGGCTGCCTGAGTCTGAGAGTGTATTGTTGTCTGGTGAAGACAACTGGATTTCGGTCTTCAGTATTTGAAACTAGAAGAACGGAGAAGTCATCGATCCATACGAGCCTTGCATCACTGGCTTTAGGAGACACATCTAAATTCAGCCGTGGGAGCTCCTCTTTTCAGGAGAGCAGGCCACGTTTGGACGAGCTGTGTTTAGCCTAGGCCTCTTTTATGTCTCTTGCGCCAGAGGAGGGAAAGTGTGGGGTGTTGGTGGGCTGAGCCAGACTCTGACTGTTGCTGGGTCTGGGTACCAGTGATACTGGCCACTGAGAACTGTGGCAGCCGGCCAGTGGCAGCTTTCCTAGCTGGCAGGGAGGTGGACAGAGTGGCAGCTAGCAGCTGGGGTGCCAAGGAAAACTGGTTCACATGTTATCTTTGGCAGGAAAGCTGCTGGTGCCCAGTCTGGCCACTATCCTGACTGGAAAAGCAGAATGAATTTCATGTCAAATTCAACATACGTACTCAGTAATATAACAGGACTGATAATAAATGTTATCAGTATCATACACAACGCCATTCATCTCTCCCAGTTTCCCAACTTCTACCTATTTATGTCATGGCTCTGCAAACACTGCGATCTTACGCTGAACATTTTAAGGTCAATATATGCAAATCCCATCCAGCATGCAACTGGCTGAGCTATAGAATGCAGCTTTTAACATCTGATTAATGAAAACACGCATTGTTAGTGCCTACCGACGTCTACATGAATAAAGATGGTATTTACCGAGGAAAAACTTGGGTATGTCATCTGCTTGTATTGGAAAGATGTTTACATTAATTTAGTGATAGAAACACCAAATTACTACTTAGAAAATTACTTATTTAGAAAAACTTAATTAACTTCTAAATTAGAGAACTTGGCTGCTATTAAATCTGACATGGAGAATATCAAATTAAACCGTGTGCATTAGGACGGAGTAGAATAAAGGTTTGCTTCCAGTAACTACACAATTGTTTCAGATAGAACTGTACTTTTGTGAATTGTATTATTTATGATCAATATTTGAGAGAGCCAGGAGAAAGAGGGAATGTTAGGATGCATTTTAAAGTACTGGGGAACGTTTTACAAATAAACCTGTTTGCCTTGCTCATTTAAAAGTAGGTCAGGGGTTGCATTTTATACACACTAAGCTGTATCTTATGTTTTGCGGTTAAGGTTTTGGCTCGTCAAGCGATCGAGGGATATGTATTGTGACAGGACATAATCCTCCGAGCCAGTTTAAAACGTTTTCTCTGAGTGAGCATGCTCAATTTAGAAAATGACTTCTCACAATGTTAGCGGAGCATCGGACTTACAGAGACTAAGAATGCACTTAAAATACGCTCAACGAAATTTGCTAATGGAGATAAAATTAATCATGAATAACTTGAGGGTGCATTGCACTTCAACTGAGCTTCTTATGAAGACGATAGAATAAATGTGCATATTTTCCCCAGATTTCAAGAGCTGATTGATGAAAGTCGTCAGTAGAAGGTGGATAAAGAAGATGCAATATGATTCTCTTGAAGTTAGAGTAAGTTAAATATTGTCATCTTCTGGATTATCGAATATCAGATATTAGGTTTGTTGTTGCTGTTGTTGTTTAGCTGTGTTTCACATCTGGGAATCTGAGCAGAGAAGTCTAACATCAACATGGAAGGTACCGCCCCAGAGAGCTCCCTGCTTCTGCAGGCTACAGTTACCTGGCATGTGACAAGTCCAGGTCCCGAGTCACCAGCATGCGCAAGCCATCTTCATTGAAAAAGAGGTTGTTCCCACTGGACAGGATCCCGCACTTCCTAGACGGCTTCGCCCCACTTATCAGTAAGAATCTGTCGGATTCCAGTTGACCTGAGGAAGTGGAAAAACGTGGTTTTACCTGTGACCATAGGTGCAGAGCTGTGTTATATTTGCAAAGAAACATGACCAACGTGTCATGTAGTTTAAAAATGCAAAGCCATAAACACTGAAGGACTCTTTATATGTAGCGAGCAGCATGGAATCACACCTGATGGAGATGTATAATCAACTCCTGAGATGGCTAAGGCCTGACCTATGCTATGATCATGCAATGATTATCAGCTGCCTGCATATGCGTGGGCCTATGGGCAGTGCCCACCTGGCAGTTCGGGGTTGGCAGCCCATGCCTACTTAAGGGCTGGGAGAGAGAGAGAGGGAGAGAGGAGAGAGGAGAAGGAGAGAGGAAAAAAGAAGAAGGGAGAGAGAGAGGAAAAAAAATGAAGAGAGGGGATGAGAGAGAGGTCAAAGAGAGAGGGGAAGAGAGAGAGAAGTGTAAAAAGTCCTGGAATAAAACTGCAGTGAGAAGAGCTCCGGTGGTCGCGTCATTCCTTGCGGGACGAGGGTGGCCATGACATTTATAATAGAAACTTCTTGAAAGTTTTTGACCTTGACTAATATAAAGGGTCACCCCCTCGGAGGAGGGTCTTTTTCCAGGTATTTGTGGCTCACCCAGGTAAGCCCCTCCACATCCAACAGAAGGAGGAGAACTGGTTATCAGGAAGTGGATGAAGCCAGAAGAGAGACAGGGAGGGCACACACCCCACCCCCGATGTCTCCACTCTAATGCCAGGGCAGTGTCCGAGGAATAACACAATATCTTTGAAAGGTGAATTTTTTTTAAACTTAAAGAAATTTAAAAACAATTTAACAGTTGGATGTCTTTCAAAGCCAGTTCTCAAATCTACTCAGATATGTACCTTAGAGGTGGTTTGTTCTTTCACTGTGGTAAAATACACAGAACATGTCTACTGTATTAACAATTTAACTGTGAATAATCCAGGGGTATGCAGTGTATTCCTGATGTAAAACCTTCGCTAGCAACTGCTTTAAGGTTTTCATCTCCCAAGGGGAAGCCTAGACCAAAAAGCATCCTTCTCTCCTGCATCTCTGGCAACCAGCTACTCTGTTTTCTACCTCCAAGAAGTGACTTATTTGGTATGTTTCACACAAACAGAACATATAATGCATGTATTTGCCTGGTTTCCTTTGTTTATTATATTATTTCCATACATATACATTGTAGCATCTGTCAACAGTTCAAATGTTTTATGGAAGTGTAATGTTTCATCTTACATTTGTACCTAAATCTGGTTTTAATTTGTATTATAAAACCACGAATATATTAAAAATCTTATAGAAAATAGAGAAAAATGAAGTCTTTTTGGTCTGATTACATTAACATAGATATGGTGGTATATTCGACCATCGTATGAATATGTTTAATCTAACGTTTGGGAATAGTGCATCTACAATTTAGATGTCCCCCAATTATTACTTTATAATATCTGTTTTTCTCTGTTGTTGTAACACTATTATCCCATGTAGTGATGTCAAATTCTGGGTATTAAATCAAGGTGTGGAAAGGAGGAGGGGCCGCCTGAAGAGTTGACAGAACTTGGATTTCTGAAAAATTCATTCCTATATCCAAGCTTATCCTCTGGAAATATTCTCTCAATTGGCATTTGTCAGAAATTAGATGTAGTACAAAAAGTGGTGCAGATATAGTAGTTGTGACAGGATGGACAAGACCCGAACATGCCCAGCCAACCAAGTCCCAGCAGGAAGAAGAAGGGGGTTGGGTGTGAAGGGTCATCCTAGCCAAGACGCCACCAGCAGATGCCATTGTTGGGAGTTAGAGGCATGTTTCTCTAAGAGTACAGCCCCTGATAAAACCTCTCCCCAGTGGAAGGCCCCACATTCAAGACTATTGGGGCAGTAGAAACTTGGTAACTAAAGGATTCAAAGCTGGGTGGGAAGGGAAGAGGGTGGATGGGTAGATCCTAGAGTGTTAGAGCAGGGAGGTGAATATCAAAGCACGTTGTACAAAACTCTCAAAGAACTAATAAGTGTATTTTAAAAGTTAAAAATAATTATTTAAATATAATTAATATAATTAATTAAAAATTGTTTTATTTTTCTTATAGATTCTCATGTGTATCTCATCATTAGTATCAGGATATTAACGATCCAACATAAATGTTGAAAAATAAAAGAAAGTTTACAAAAATCATGGTGAAAATAACCTTTAGTTTATCAATTAAAGTCTTACTCTCCCTCACTAACCATGGTTTCAAATATAGCCCTATCAATTCAGAAAGAAATGGACTTTCGTGTATTTGCGGTTGTAACAACAATTATTAAAATACGAACAAGCGGTTAAATCACCATCACAGCTTGGGCTTACAAGCAAACTCTTCCAAAAGCTACACGGGATTTAGGAGAGAAGCTTACCTTCAAAGTCGTCTTTGAGGAAGTCAGGATTTTTGGTGCTAATTTTGCAGGTTGGACCAGAATAGCCTGGGTCACAGATGCACTTGGTCCCATTGATGCAGCTCCCGTGCCCGCTACACATCTCTTCGCACTGGGGACCAATGTAGACATTGTCGATGGCCCACGTGACGGGCTGCGAGCCGGCAGGGTAAAATCCCTGGTACCATCGGAAACGCACAGACCTGGAAAACAAGGCCCGAGGGGCTCAAAGTTACTCAAGGGAACAATACATCTTTAGCGCATCTGGTCCACAAACAATGGAAATTCCTACTTATGTATCAACTCAAGAGGAAGGAAACATTGTTAAAGAAAAGAGAAGAAAATGAGACTTGCCATTTCAGTACAATGCAACTTTTCTTTTTTTAACAGTAGGGTCACTGTTTCTCTAGAACCTTCTGAGTTTTACCAGTTAGTGAAAACGGCACCCCACCCATCTTCCTACCCTTCCAACACCGGCTCTCTTGGTGAAGACGTCTCTCTACTGTCAACACTCTGCATAACTATCCTAAAAAAAAACCCGATGTAAAACCCACAGAGCATAAACTCAACCCTGATCCATTTAACATGCACAATCCTGTGACATTTATACACCACCAATGCTGTCTGCCCTTATCGAGTTCCAAGGCATTCCTGCACCCTGAAGGAAACCCCAGCAGCCTTTCCACATTTTCTGTTTCCAGGCAACCGCCAGCGCCCTTCCTGTCTCTGTGGATGGACCCACTCTGAGTCTGCTACAGCAATGAAACCATGCAACATATGGTTTGCGTTCAGCGACATCCATTCAGCATTAATGTCTTCAAGGGCCATCCACTTCCAGCAAATACCAGACGTTCCTCCTCTTGACGCTCCATCTCAGGGATTTACGGGGATTTTTCAGCTCACTCATTCATTGGTTTGATTGTTCCCACCTTTGGGCTGTGGAGAACAGGGCTGCTGTGAACATATGGGGAGTGTTTGTTTAAGTCCTTTTCAGTTCTGCGAAGGATGGTCGTGGAATTGCTAGGTCTTAGGTACATGGGTACCTTTCCCGTAATGGTGATGGCATTTCCACCATTACAGTACTACAACTGGAACAACTGGAGTTAACTTAAAACACGCCAATGTCTTCTATCAAGAGGGGGCTTGTAGCAGCTAACGTCTATGTCTCCTTTGTTATACCCTTTCATGGCGCCCAGCATAGTGTTTCTGACACAGTAGTTGCTCTTGAGTTCAGCCTGGATATGGAGAGAGTTCTAGGCCAGCATTGACCCTGTTTAAAAAAAAAAATACGAAAACCCAAAAACTAACCTAACCTAACCAACTGACCACCACACTGCCCGCAGTTCCCCAAGTCACCACCATCACCAAAATTGGCAAAAGAATTATCTTATAATGTTACTGGTGACAATCATGTCCCTGAAAATTATCTATGTATTTAACTAGATTAACTAAAAGTCCAGAATAACATATTTTTAAAACATGTCTAAAACTCAGTTCAAAGAAGTTGGAATTATTTTAGAGGAGACGGGCATTGAATGGATCCTGGGTACTTCTTTTAGTACCCCATGAATCTATCCATCTTCTGGTTATCACACAGGCTCAATTCTGGATAGTTTCCGTTTGAGAAACAAATCAGAAGTGAAACACTAGGGTTGGGCATGGGTGAAGAGAAGGAAGTCTGTGAAGCTTCTGCGGCGTGGCAGAGAATATTGCAGACATATTCAGGTTCTCACATGTAGGCTCACTGTTTCTATCAGGAGCTCAAAACAGACCCCAATGCCAATACATAATTAAACCAGGTTCTCCTAGACTTGTCCAAGTTTAGTCTTGGCAAAAGCACTCCTTACCTTTTGAACTCTCAGACTGCTGAGCTGAGGGAAACGCTTGGAGTTTTCCTTTTAATGAAAGCCTACATGGATTTTTTTTTTGAACTTATTTATTCAAATGTTCTGAATACAGATGAGCCACCCCGGCTGGGCATTTGTTAGTGTTCACCCACCTTGGCACAGAAACCTCAAGGGCTGTGACAAATGGGCTCTAGCCTGCTTTGGCTGCGGTTCCCTTCGGCTGAAACATTACTGTGAAAAATTCTCATTGTCATCCTCCTGGCAAATGACGGCACCTGCTCCCCGAGCCAGCCCTGTTCAGAGGGTCTTCTCTTTAAGATACACACTTGAAATTTCAGGTACGTCACCCTGTCTCCATCAGGGTTGACTCATCACAAAAATGCACAAAGCAGAAACAACGGGGACGTTCTCGGGGAAAAAGACTCTAGACTGAAAGACACAACGGTGATGTGAATAAAATTATTTGAAAATTCAACTCGTGTTTTGAATGTAAGCATTATGGAGGGGCTGTTGATTTGAGAGTGGGG
The DNA here is from genome assembly GCF_018167655.1 of Microtus oregoni. NCBI lineage: Eukaryota > Metazoa > Chordata > Mammalia > Rodentia > Cricetidae > Microtus > Microtus oregoni. The sequence goes on along the minus strand of NW_024543077.1, from coordinate 5,332,592 downwards.
GCATGGAAGGAACTGGAGGGAGGGGACATTGAAGGGCTGGGGGGGGGAGAAGAAAGGGGCAAGTGATACGATTATATTTTAATTAAAATGTAAAAATATCTCTAAAAACTTAGCACTGAAAACAAAGCCATATTATTTGTGTATGTGTGTGATCATATGTGTATCCAGTGTCCATTAAGTCACAGAAAATGGTAAGTTAGCATCACACACTCACACACACACACACTCACACACACACACACACACACACACCCTTCAGCAGCTAGTATTTATGCTACTGTTAAGTCCCATGCTGAATTCAAACCACAGAATGGTTCACTGAGCTGGAGAAAATTTCACTTTTGCCTTCCAGCAATTCATGCCTGTGTGGGTTTTAAGAACAGGACTAATTTTCTTTTCTTCAGACAAGGATGAGGCATTATTATGAAGACAAATTTTTCCCTCCGCAGATATGGCTGAAAATAGTTTGGGATGATACAATTCTGAGAGTGGGCATGACACCTCACCAACTTCATCCCTTTTCATAGAAATAAAATGACATGGAATACGAGCAACACACAGTCTCAGTTCTTTACATTCTGAAGGCCTTTTTTCTTTCCAAAAATGGATTTCCTCCAGTGGGTGAAATTGAGATATCTGTATTTTCCTTGTGCACGTGTCCAAGATAAGCTGCTAGGCTCATATGGCCCAGAGGAAGCCGTCAGCGAGGCGTGGCCCTGCCGTTTGGTCCTCCTGGTGTGGGCAACCTGCTCTGCTTTTCATTCACAGATCTCTTGGCTGACTCCACATATGTCAGGTAAGATTATTTGCACGGGGGACCTTGCTGAAGCACGTCTTGGGCAGTACACCACAGTCATGGCTATAGCCTATCTTGGGCCCTTTCTTAACTAGGAAGTCAGAGTAAAGCAGAAGCCCACGGAAGAGGAGACTGGGCACTTCACAGCATGCACATGATGGAGTCGATCAAAAGTGTGTGTTTCATTCTGCTTCCATGGTCGCAAAAATATAACATGAGTTGGGTAGCTCATAAATGACAACATTTAGTATTTTCTCATCACCTAGAAGTTGAAGATCAAGGAGCTAGCGCAGGGGCTGCTAAGGGCTTGCTTTAAAGTTCAAACTTGATGCTATCTAGTTTAGTTGTGTCTTCCTGTGACGCAAGAGGCAAAGGGGTTTTCTGGGACTTCCCTAATGAGAGCTGTAATCCCATTTATGGCTTAATGACCTCTCCTAAGGCCACTCTGTCTAATGATATGACCTTAAGGGCTATGATTCCATCCTGTGAATTTTGAGGTAACACAGTCAGCCCATAAGAGAGTCTAAGTGGTTGAGCCCCAGGCTTTTCCCATGCCCAGTCTGTCAAGGAGTGCTCTCCCAACTCTTGACCTGATTGACTTTCAGATTTTATTTCTAGGAGACTTGGAATCAAGGGTTCTAGGAAACAAGAATCATGATCTATTTGATGTTGATGGCAGGATGATAAAAACAAGGACCACAAAGTCCCTGGCATCTTTTCATTAAGTTCTTCTGTGTTCTAAGTGGAAAATGACTGACTTCAGATAGACTCGTTTTTCTTTTTGCTGAGACACTTTCCCCTGTCTACTTCTTCTGTGATCATCTCTCTCTGATCAATGGGAGTTCAGCATCAAGCTGGGTGGTGTTCTATCATTTCTGTGAGCTCCAGAATGTCTCCTCACCCCCTCTGACTTTCACTTAGAGTCTAGAGGTCATTCTGTCTAGTGATACCTGCGTGCGAAGAAAACACTGGATGTTCTACACTGCCTTCATGCTGTATCAAGAGCCTTAGACAACAGGAAGTATTTAAGGTCTTAATAATCAAATAATGAAAACTGCTCTAGGGAGGTAGTGAAGGGTGGGTGGGTTATGCCCCAAGACAACGCTAACTTTTGAAAATGCACTTTCAATCTTTGCGAAGACTACCAAGTATTAGTTTTGTCTGTAGACAAAAGAGGTCTAATTATGCCTAGTTTCACACGAGAATGAAACATCTAGTTCCATCTCGAAAGTACGATAGCAGTACTTTATTCTTTTTGATATACACTGAGAAAAGTGAACATTATTCTAAAACAGTCGTTCCCAACCTGTGGGCCATGACCCCTTTAGGGGCGGAATGACCTTTTCACAGAGGTAGCCTAAGACCATGAGAGAAGCACAGATATTTACATTACAATTCACAGCAGTAGCAAAACTACAGTTATGAGGTAGCAATGATATAATTTTATGGTTCGGGTCACCACAACATGAGGAACTATGTCAAGGATCACAGCATTAGGAAGGTTGAGAAGCACTGTCTCAGAGAAACCGATTCCTAGGCTGGCTGCTGCCTTGACCCCTCCTCTCTGTCTCTTCCTCATGGTATAAGCTTTATTTTTGGAAACTACCATCTTCATTTCCTCTAGCTGAGAGGAGAAGTCCTTTATCTCCAAGCAGCTTTTCATCAGAAGAGACAAGTATAATGTTACGAGAATGCTGAGGGAGGTTGAAAAAGTAAAAAAACCCAAGGGGAAAGTGCTAATGCTTTTTATTAGATGCCTAGAACTGACTGTGGGCTTCCAGCTTCCACACATGAACACGGGGGTGTGTATGAATGCATTGCATTTTTTACTGTATTTATAGCGTGAGGTGAGAGCCCATGGGAAGAGGGTCAAAATGATGAGAAAAATATGTTTTATCTTGTTTCCTTTTGATTTGCGAAGGATGCATGGGAAAGGGATCTCAAGCAACGCAATCCACAGCACGCTCTTCAGTTCATCCTTAAACCAGGCACGAGTAGCTACATTGTCTCTTTTTCCTGCCTCAAACGTCTACTGATCCGTTTCAAGCCGAGAGCCGAAAAGAAATACAAAGTGATATTTTCTTCCTGGAAATGGCAAGTGAGTGACAGATCGTCAAATGAAAACCCCACGTGGTGCCAGGCGTCAGACCCTCACCCGCAAAGGTGCAGCTTCCCGAAGTGCACGACTTCCCTCCGCCAGCCCTGGGTGGTCCCGGCGTAGTAGGTGCTGCCCGGGTGGTGCTCGGTGGAGCACAAGGAGCTGACGTGGACGCTGCTGTGGTAGCAGAGGGGGAGCAGGAGGTGCCAGGTGGCTCCGAAGTCCCTGGAAAATTCCAGTCTGACTGGATCAGCAGACGAACTATCAGTGGAGCATCCGACATTGATCTTGGGAGGAAAGAAAAAGTGGCACGGATTATCACGCCATGTTTCCTGCCGCCAATCTAATCCTTGGCAAGTGTCTCACTGAGATACGTAACTCTGAAAGATCTATTTTGCACCGATGACATTATATATTATGTTTAAATTACATTTTTTTTCATAAGGAACCTAAAAAGGTCTCAAAAAATTTTTCTCTCATGTTACAAGAAACATAAAATGGACAAGAGAAAGGTTGAGATAACGCCAGATTTTACCTTTGGCCCATTTTTTAAAAAAATCATCGTCAAGAAAATAACAAAGAGTGCTCCCTCCCTAACAGCTCCCTTAGCAGTTTACTATTATTATTGACCAGGAAAGATTTTCAAAAAGTTGGAAATATTCAGGATGGACAGCATTCTGAGGTAGCATTCGCAGTGAGAGGACAGTGATGATTAAGAAAATAAATCCACTCACTTCTGCAGCTACTCTGTGCGTGTCTTCTTCAACACGCATGTGCCTGGTGCGTGTCAGAGAATCGAAGATCTGCTTTGTCGTTTCCAGCATGTAATACAATATCTTAAACGCTAACCCGCATGCTAACGTAACACAGCACCTAAAAGTCTAACCCACATATTGGACACTGGATATTTAGATTCTTTTTTCAATCTAATGGCAATTTGCAACTTCTGACCTTTCCCCTTCCTCTCTCTCTCCCCCTTCCTTCCTGATAAGCCTCTTTCTGCTAAATGCATGATAATTTTTCTGTGCCGTATCTCCTCTTTCCAAAGAATATTTTCTTGCTATCACGCCATTATGGTAACTGATTATTAACGTGTAGTGAGTGGAGTGGAGGGGGAAGGACACAGAGCAGGGAGGGTGTGGCTATCGCTTTATCTTCTGATGAACAAGCAATTGGGACTTGATGAACTTTTGGTAAAAATGCTACCTTTTCTTAGCATTTAAACCACAGATATCAGCACAATGTCTCTTACCACCTAGAACACTGGCATAACAAACCTTTTATTCTGGTGACTTTACTCAAGTGTTTCAAATATGCAAATGCTTTGATTATGGGTTTAGTTCCTTGACAAATATAAGGAATACATGAAATGACAACTACACATGGTAAGTATATTTAATACTGTAAAAATAGTGTGATACTGTTTTATATGTAAAATTTACAGTATGATAAACATTCCTGTATGTCTGTTGGTACCGTACAGACTATAGCTAGAGTGACCTAGGTCCTAAGAAATTTAAATTTTAAATAAGAACTGTGAAAAGTAACAAGACCACAAGAGCATTCTTTCACATTTTTATAATTTTAAAGTAATTAATTTCAACACTTGCTATAGTAGATAGGAGGGAATCTGTGTTACAAGTAACTATTTCTGAAACAAACATTAGTATAATAAATTGGTCCGATAATAAAGTAAGCTATGACCCACAGACCTTTTATGACTTTATACACAACTAGGAAATCACAGTGTGTGAAATTATCTAAGACTTTCCTCTTCCTGCTGATGTTTTTTGTTCAAGGTAAGATGTAAAGCGTTCCCAATAGGACAGCGTCAGTACCTCAAACTGGATGATGGTGTTCTCGTTTACAATTAGGTCCCGGGTGGTAATGGAGTGCTCACCAATTTCACTGGACACAAACACCATGGCTGAGTCTTCCTCGCTGGACATCGGGAAAGCAAAGGGAAACTGGTTAGGGCAAGAATTCCTCCTGATGTGTATGGAGCAATGATTTCCCTTTCAGCATTTCAGCCTAGTACTTACGGAGCTCCCTTCGAAGAGTACGGACAATAAAGACCGATGTTTCCCCCTGGGTAGAAAAACCAGTTGTCTTCTCGGGGCCCAAAGTCGAATGTATCCAGAAGCATCACGGGGTTGTTCAAATTGTTTCCGTCGACAATGAAGTCATCAACAATCCAGATTTCTTCTTTCTTTCCTGAGAGAGTTTTGGATAAATAAAGTTTTTTTGTTGTTGTTTTTTGTCCCCCCCCAATAAGAAAATTGGATTTTCTCATTGAAAGAAAAAAAAAAAAGCCACTAGCAGGAGAAACCGAGTGGCAACAGTTTCAGCATATGGTTCCCAGACGAAACCCACAAGCCACATGGCAGCCCGTTCACAGCGATCAAAGTGTGAGGAAAATAAAGCTTGCAGCCATATGAGACGAACACAGAACAGCCGTGCTAGCTCAGGGAGGGCCAGTGAGCGGCTTGTGCATATGCCCTGGACTTTTAGTCCGAGCAGGGCCACGGGCCTGTGGGAGTGAAACCATCCACCTCTGTCTCTCCTCACTCCTACCGTGGCCCTAACTCTAGGGGTTTTCTTTAGTTTCTTGTTTTGAAAGCGTTTGATGAATGTAATAATAAAAAAAAAAAATAAAGTAAGCATTTCAAATGTAACATAAGGCCCAACATCGTCTAGATTTTGAAACTGGGTGTATTTCTTTTTCAGAGTTGTGTTTTATCCTTAAGTAAAATTCATGAGTACAAAGTATCAGGTAAAAATATATTTATAACATGTACACTTTATATAATTTCAAGTGCACTTTATATCTTATACATATGAATCCATTTAAACAAAAATCTACCATGATTGTATCTATCTTACAACATGTTGAAGTTTTATTTTATTTACTTACTTGTCATAAAAAATACATAGGCTTTATTTTAGAGACATAAGTATATTTTTCCTACTCATTTCTGTTACTTCTGCTTAATACATTGTCATTGTACTTATTTAGGCAGTTAGATGCATGTCTTTGCAAAATCTGGCCCTTTAGAGTCAATATTAATAGAACTATAAGAAATAGCCAAAGTTAGAAATCTGAAAACCTTCTGTAAATGTGAAATGCTTGATGTGAGACACTGCCTGCTTGGTCTACATGTGAGACACTGTCTGCTTGGCCTGGATGTAGACACTGCCTGCTTGGTCTAAGGTCCTTCCACTTTTTCTAGGCATTCTATGATAATCTGCTTCACTTATGAAATGCCATTGAGAAGAATGGTAATTCCTAAATAAATTCAACAAAAACATAGTTGCAGTTGGTGAGGAACTAATGGCAATGATGGATTATTAGTAAACAAAGCAAAACAAAACACCCAGATTCTGTGGCTCACAATGTAATCCTGGCAACTCAGAGGCTGAGGCAGGAGGATCTTGAATTTAAAACTGCTCTGAGCTGTCTAGTGGGTTTTGGGCCAGCCTGGGAGTGAAGGTAAAGACGTCTCAGCCAGAACCAAATGAGGACTAAAGCAAGAATTCATCAGTCAATTATACAAGGTGAGAAGGAGACATAAAGTTCAACATTCCATGAAGAGTGGTCAAAAGGGAAGCGTGTAAATTTGTGGCGTGCACAGTCCATGTGCCTCTCAGGCCATCCTTTCTCCATGTCTTAGGAACAAGACCATTAACACGCGGCCATCGGTTTTGATCAAAACAGAACGCATGCATTTTTACCATTGCTGTATGGCTGCCAGAGTCTGAATCTTGTAGCGTTGGTCTGGGCGCTATTCGGCAAGGGAACGTTAATGAAAAGTATGCTGGTTGTTTGAGGGAAGTAGAACTCATCCATCAGGTGCCAGGTGATTCCTCCATTGACAGAGAACTGTAAGAGGATGGAGTGGGACCTCTCTGGAGTACCTAGGGAGGAGACAGCACAGGCATACAGCACACCGTGACGAGGACATGGTCCGCTCCGAGCTGATGTTGGGGGCATCAGCCCTTGAGCCTGCTTAGATTCACACAGAGACTTTCAGCTCCAAACACTTCAGTGGCAACTGAGAGTGGTTGTAGGTAGAGCCTGTGTATGAGTATACTTTAAAAAGTACACCAAATGTAGACAGTCTTTCTCTTATATGTGCGTGACACACATGCGCACTTGTATCTGCACACATTCTCCCTCCTTCCCTCCTTTTCTCCCTCTTTCCTTCTCCCTCCCTCCCTCCCTCCCTTCTTTCCTCTCTCCTATATCTAGGCGACACCAAGTAAAAACTTATTCATTCTGCTGACATCACAGTTTTGCAAATGTTGAAACGTTTAAATCAAGGCAATATAAATAAAAATCACGTGAAAATGCCATATATCTATAGTGACTATTTTTAAAGAAAATGATTAATTACATATGAAAAGTCAGAAAGACCAAGGAGTGCTTTGGGAGCATTCACATCTGTAAAATAAACCCAAAATGCTCAAATATTAATAATTTTTAATTTAAAATTCTGGTAGCTAGAAAGCAGCGGCGGGGCCATTCAAGGACGTGACAGTAAGTTTACCAACCAGCACGGTGACCACATCTGTATTAAATGGCTTAGAACAGCCGTGATTGCGCCACCGTGGCAAGAAGAACTTGAGCCAAGATCACTTGAGAACAGTGAAGCTCAAGGGCTTTCTCTTTATGGGGGAGAGACTGTGCACAGGGCAACTTTCATGAAGGAAAAGGATGCATACCACGGGAGCAGCTTACCTTTGGCTATAAACCTCAGTGAAAACTGGACATACATAGTGTTGGTGCAGTCTAGGTCCCTGGAGATAAGCATTCTTAGTCCCTCCTGAAAACAAGAGAGAAAGGAACCTTCTGTCACTTGCGTAATTACTTCTGCTTTATATACTTACCCTGCATTAATTAGTTAGGCAATAGTGACATGGTTAGAAGTCACGGTAGCTACAGATGATGAGCGGCAATGTTTTGTCTAGCTTAAAAGGACAAAAGGAAGATATCGCCTTCTCTTAATGCCCTCATTTTATGTGATTAAGCAACACATTTTTATTATCCCACCTCTGATGCATACTTTTTGTGACTACTATTAAAGGTGGTGCAGAAACAATAGCACTGTCCACTGCTGGCATTTCCAAAACCTTGTCATTTGGTGGCAGCGTGTTGTGAGAGAAATGAAGAGGAAAAGATGAATCCGCGCTCCCGCTGGAGGCCAAGAACTAATGGCTAACTTTTCCAGGGCTCCAAGGAGTCCGGGGAACTCACTACTGCTTTGCCTGCTCTGCCAGCCCCAGGAGGTTCTCACACAGGCTGACACAATGCCCCAGTTGCTCGAGTTAAATAAGGCAGAAGGAAGCCAGGTCCCCATGCCTAGACAGCAACCACTCAGGCAGAGAAGCCACGCATCGAGGAAAACGACCGCATTAGCCGTAGTCATTTTTTCTGCTAATTAACTATTTCTGGTTGCCTGAGATCGACATCTCAGAAGGCTGCTGTGTATGTAGAGGGCTGTGGTGATAGCCGGTACATTTCACTGTGCAGAAGTCCCAAGGTCCAAACAGGCTTTAGTTTCTCAGCTGAGCCTGCTGAGTTAAGTGACTTTTCAGCAGTCTGTGGCTGAGACAGCACCAAATGACTTCCTCATTATCAACTAAAGGCCAAATGCTGTATTAGTTAGGAAAGTAAGTTTTCCCCTCTCCTTCATGTTTATCAAGGATGACTGTCACGACTGTCTAACAGATGAAATAACAAACATAGATGGAGTGCCTATAACATGCTGGGTTTTAACAGACACTTTACTAAGTATTCCTAAGAGGAAGATTATTCTCATGTTGCAAATGTGTGTGTGTGTGTGTGTGTGTGTGAGAGAGAGAGAGAGAGAGAGAGAGAGAGAGAGAGAGAGAGAGAACACTATTAGAAATTTCTAGGTCAGGGTTATAAGGAAACGGGTTGTAGACAAAGGTGGCATTCACGGGTGGCAGACAAATGTTGCATCCATGGGTTGTGGACAAAGGTTGCATCACGGGTTGCGGACAAAGGTGGCATCCTCAGACAGCTCAGAGATTCAGCTAGTAATGTCATTTGCTTACATTGAGACACAGGACTGTTACTCTTCCGTCTTGGCTATGGAATACAAATGTGAAATTGTTCCCAAGGACAGGCCTCGGCACTGTGCAAGGACCCATGTGGCACTGCTTTGTCTAGGAGACTGTGGGGATGACTTGTAGCTGGAAAGGCTCCTCACATGCTGGCAATAAGCTAGCTCTGCACTTGATATTGCTTCTCTCTCTCTCTCTCCTCTTTTTTTTCTGAGATAGTGTTTCTTTGTATAGCCATTGCTGTCTTAGAACTAGCTCTGTAGACCAGGCTGGCCTCGAACTCACAGAGATCCGCCTGCCTCTGCCTCCTGAGTGCTGGGACTAAAGGCGTGCGCCACCACCGCCCGGCTTGTAGATTCTGTTTGTATAGACATGTTTCCTTTTGGTTCTTTCAAATAGGAAAAATCTTTTGTATCCAACAAGCTGTTTCAGTAGTGGAGAGCACTTGCGAATCTCTAACATCTAAGAAAGACGATCATTTCCTCTTTCGTGGAAGAATGCCTTTGGAGGCCAGACTGCAACCTGCTGGATGGCACACACTGAGCTGCCTGCATCTTTCCGAGCTGATGGATGACACATGACGCTTGGCCGCTTTTGCACTTGGGTAGCTAAAGAGAAAGGAGCCCACGCCTTCCCTGCTTGTAAGTCTTAAAGACTAGGTTAACGCTGCTGCTTGGAACTTCATCAGACAAAGGCCTCTGAACGTTTCTGCTCTTCGGTTTAGTTAGCTGCTTGGGATGGGGCAGCTGGAGGTCATGGGCTCTCCTTAGGAGAGACTGACCTCTCACACCAGGGTTTCCACCATGAAAGTGCTGTCCCGATGTCTCTGGTCCATCAGCACTCTGGGGACGCACACATCTCTCGGTGCAGTGAGTTGTTCTCTCTGTTCATGCAAAACTTGAGAGGAATCTGGACTCGAGCAATTATGCTAACTGGCATCTACGAGCTATAATTGAAAAGTTCCAGGGTGTCTAATTTTCACAGTGCTCGGCACGACTCGTGAAGGCTGTGTAGAAAGCCATGCAGACGTCTGTCAAGGACTTCATTCGCACACCTAGATTAGTCGATTTCTCCTTGCTGAGAGGGACGGAGGTGGCATTCACACACGGAACGGTGCCACCTGAGCAGAGTCTCTCTCTGCTAGACATTTCTCTAACTAGACATCTAGGGTGGAATACAAAGGAACATTAACGAGGTCCGTGCGTGCTAGTTAACACGACTTAACGGCCTGGTCTCCTCTAGTCTCCTGTAAGGAAGGGATCAGACTACTGGCAGGAAGGAGTTTTTTAAAAAAAGAACAAAGGGAAAGATTTCATAAAATCATCAACAAATACTATAAGATAAAAATTGAGTAAAAGGAAATGCTACCTTTCAGTAACCAAATTCTAACAATTATGCACATATATACCCTTGTGGATTCCAGCAGAAAATAAGAAGACTCCGACCTCCAAAGCAGAGGGAAGATAAGATGCTGTGTCCAAAGGACCATGAAAATGAATGTAGCAGACACAGCAAGACCTTACCTCAGAGACAAAACAGAAGCGGGGAGGAAAGGGAGGGGGAAGAATTAGAGGGAAGGCGAAAGCGCTAACAGAACGGAATGGGGTGTGCTTTAGAAGACAGCAGCCGTGTATGAAATAACATGCTGACGAGACCAGGGATGCACGCGTGTGGAGCAGCGAGGCTCAGGGACGACAGAGGAGCACGCAGAACCTCACTCACCCCTTTAAAGATCAGAGATGTTCCGGATTTGATGGTCTCACCATTCAGATTCCCCCTCTCTGCACCATACACTTCAGGCCAAAGGTCAGGATGCAAGTTCCCATTGAAGTCATCTTTTAGGATGGAGGGGAGGGGAACCACAGGAACACAGTAGGGTCCACCAAAGCCCCGGTCACAGCTACCGAGAAGATGAGAGGAGAAAAAGCAGCTTTTATTATGACTTCCACAAACCAGTTTCACTGTGGTGTGGCCACGAAGGGAACCGGGCTTTATTACTTACATGCAGCGTCCAGCATCACAAATCCCCTTTCCTGAACACATCCAAGGACACCCCGAGGCCAGAACAACATTATCGATAGCCCAGGAATCTGCTCCTGTGGTGTAGTTGGCCTGGATCCATCTGAACCGTGTTCTGGGAGAACTACAAAACAAACAAACAGAACAAAACAAAAACAAAAATCAAATCAAACAAAACACAAAACACTGTTGGCTTGATAGGCAATTTTGAAAGCATGGAGCATGAATAGCTATTTTATTTCCCTTTTCCTTCTTTCACAGTCCAGTTTCCTGTCCTTTGAGACACTTCTACTTTCGTACCAAGTACTAAGTGGTCTCTCCTCTTGATTGTAAAGAGGAGAGCAGAATGCATGCTGTCCAAATATTGTAGGACTTCTCTTCCAGGAAAGTCAACATATGTAACACCACAACGTTATCCAGAGATCTTGATGTATGTTTTTGAAATTCAAAGTAATTTTAGTGTTTGTCTCTAGGGTTAGGGAAAGAATGAAGGCTCAACAAAGACATTGGGAACTAACATCATTTTGGCAATGAGGATTCCATTCCACTGACCCTAATGGTTTCTCAGAGTATATGAGGTCCTATACTATGTTTGTTCTCAACATGATGCTTCTAAAGTCAAGAACTGGAGAGAGCTCCCTCTTTTCTATCGTGTTGATAGTCTGCTATTGGGAATATATTAAGCATGATGAATAATCTTCATTATCAATTTCATTGGATTTAAAATCTCCCTGGGACCACAGCTCTGTGTGAGTTCATGAGGATGAACACCCAGGATGACTTAACTGAAGAAGGTGGGATTACCAAGTTAGGTGACAGAAACCTAACACGCAGTCAAAGGGCAAGTCTCACTTGGTGGCGAGCGGAAGGTAGACCGTGACCCGTCTCCAGCTCTGGAATCTTTCCGAGGTGTAAACTGAGCTTTCCGTGTAGTGCAGACACCCGATGGTTGGAGGGACACACTCTTCGGTGACGAGATGCCAGTCCTTGCCGTTGTTCAGGGAATACTGGAGCTGCACGCTGTGGGCGCTGCTGAAGGGCTTGCTGCAGCCCATGCTCATCTCAAACTGTAGGAAGCTGGATGCCGACACGTGAAAGTCCCAGGTCTCAGCATAGCGAGGTTTTCCTACCGAAGATGACAGCAAGGGGTTAACCGTCACGGAATGATGGGCTCTCCTGCGATGCTTACGCTTGCTACCAACACTTCGCACAGCAAACCCAAATAACGGCTTGTGTTCGGTGCCTCGGGTTTGCGTTGGCTTTTCTTCTCACATTTACTGCTTTTATACAGATGCCATAGAATCAGAAACACGGCAGGCTGTAAATTCAAAGGCCTTTACTACCTTAAGAGGACTAATAGAGTCATCACTCTCAATTTTGCAGATTGCAAACTATAAGAATGCCCTCTGATAGATACGTTTCTGCCTTAAGTTATTTTCCTCTTAGCATGTTCCATGAAAGAAAGTTCCGACAGGCCCAGGTCACCGGGTGATTCTAGAGGACAGTGTGTACCCTGCCTTCCACAGCAAAGGAAGTTAAGGCGCATAATCTTATAACAGAAAATCCCTTTTGAGTTTTAGCTAATTTAGCCCTGTAGTTAATCAAATGCCCTTCTAGTAGGTGGCGCAATATATACCTATGTCTTCAGTGACTATCAGGGCAGTGTCCATAGAGACACACTCAATATCCACGTGGCCTCCTTGGATTCGATACCAATTGGCTTGCAAGTCTATGGAGCCGTCAAATTTATCTTGAAATCCAGTTTGAGAGCTGTCATTCACCCCGATAAGGACATCATCCAAAGCCCACTGGGCTGAATGCTTCCCTGCAATCAGATCAACAGCAGCAGGTGGAGAAGGTTCATTACACAACAATATGAATATCTTCGTGACCACGCTTTTAAATCAAATTGTCTGGAAACCGACGGTAAATTAACACACACACACACACACACACACACACACACACACACACACACATTACAAGTTGGATATGGATGCCGCGTGATTAAGAAAGAAGTCACCGGGAAGTCGGAGAGGGCAGCGACTCACCGTGCTGTGGCTGCCACCACCGGAAAGCGGTGGCAGGTGTCTTTGCCTCCCGCGGCAGGTCGATGGAGATGATCTGTGGGTCCAGAAACGACATGAAGTCCAACTCCCGGAGCAGATGCCACAGTATCCCGTTGTCATTTGAATACTGAACAACCAGCCCTGAGGTAGAAGACAGAAACTCGGGGGCTATGACAGCTTTCTGGGAGGCCAGAAACAACAAACCCGCAGCAAGTCCAGATTATGTCTCAGAGACGGCACACTCATCCATCTACCTTCCACGGCATGAATTAGTAGACTCAAAGGCCCATCAATTTCCTGACAGTTTCTAATGCGCTGGCTCCCAGTAAATGAAGACAAGACATACATAAGTCCCTTTCAAGACACTCAGCTTTGTATGAGTGATGAGCGGGCTGGTGAGGGAGACATAAAATCCTGCTCCAGATCATGCACTTGAAATTCAGATTCTATCCTGAGCACTACAAAGTCTCAGGTCATTATATACTCAGAAGAAATATCTTAGCTTCTCTGGTACAAGACAGCTGCGCTCGTTGCTGCCAAAGCCCAGGGCCAAAGCCCAGGGCAATCTGCGGCTCGGCCGGGGAGTCTGTTAGGCGGAGCCGCACTTCTCATTGTGACAGGCCTTGATTGGTGGAACCCAAATGAGGCCGGATTATCCAAGAGTAAAGCAACGAGACAACACGCTGGGTTCTCCTTCCTGTCTGTGCCGCTCCTCCTGTGTTTATCTGTCTACCTCCACCGTCACAAGGTGACGAGATCTGGGGATCTACACGCTAGAGGGTTGGGCACCTCGTGAGCCATCCCCGCTAGAGGGTCAGACACCTCGTGAGCCATCCTTGATAGAGGGTCGGGGACCTCGTGAGCCATCCCCGCTAGAGGGTTGGGTATCTCGTGAGCCATCCCCGCTAGAGGGTCGGGTACCTCGTGAGCCATCCTTGCTAGAGGGTCAGACATTCCCGCTACTTCTGCCAGAAACATTGTCCTTTAGAAGTGGACACAGGGGAAGGATAATGATCAGCAAAGGAGAAAACTGCTATGGATAATAAGATTGAGGGCCACATGTACATACACACACACACACACACACACACACATAATACACATGGATACAAATCGGTACTAGTCATAGGAATGCATATCTGTGGGAGGAAGCAGAGGGTATGCAGCTAATGGCTTACTCCACAGTTATTCATGAAATTGGTATCAAGGCTACAGCACTCAGGAGAGCAAGCTCTGCACCCCACCTGGGCGCCACAATCGTGCCAACTCTGCTGGTGGGGCGCCGGTGAGTGTGCCCTGAGGTCGTGGGAATGGGGGAGCTGGCTACATACCTCTCATCTGCCATGCGGTGGTGAGGGAAAGATGTCTTCCCCCTTCACCGTGGACGAGAGAGCTGGCCTTGCCCCTTGCACTTGGGAGAGTGGTCCCTGCACCTCCCCCTCGCAACACAATAGAGCTGACCCTGGTGGTGGAGGTGTGGGCCAGCTGGTCTGGTGGTAGAGGACGTGAGAGAAGGAGAAATGGCCCCACTCCTTACTGCTCACTGCAGAGGGTGAACTACCAGTGCTGGAGAGCTTACTCTGATGGCGAGGATGAGGGAGAGCTGGCCAGGAGGCAAAGTATTAGAAATGAAACACCATGGGAATAGAAATCTTCTGGATCCGTTCTAGTTTCTTCAAGCTATAGTCCAAGACCAGTGACCTGAACTTGGGCTTTCTATCCATGATAGCTTTAAAAGTATATTCATAAATCTCTTGATGCTTCTCTCTTTAAAAATAAGAACTTAACTCTCTTCTCTCTGAGTGCAGAAAGATTTAATAACTTGCTTCTAACAGAATAAGTAAGGAGTCAAGGTGAATTTTGAAATCAGGCCATTAAAGGCATTGCAATGAAGCCTGGAGGGATGCTCAGAAGTACAGCGCTTGCTAAACAACAGTGAGCCCTTCTTAGCACTACAGAAGAGGAAGGCTTTGGGGGTTCCTCCCTGCTCTCTTAGATCTGTTCCTCTCAGAAGCTAATGCACACGTAGTAAGATATTATAACAGCCTGTGGACATGTGTGGGTAGAGAAAGCTGCTCTGGACAAAACCTTTGACTTGTTCATGAGTCAGGTCATACAGCCCCTGGCTGAGTCTTCTAACATCTGTGCCCTGTCTGTCTACTGCTTTGACTGCAGCCTAAAGAGATCCTGACCCAGAGCCCCTGAGCTCAACAGTGTCTGTGCCTACCTTCCTGTCTTACAGGAACCATAGGATAGCACGTTGGCTGCTTTCAGCCACTTGGTCTTTATGTGGCATATCACTCCATTGCCCCTAAGTCAGAATTTGCATGTCAGCAAATGTAAATTATGAAAGATCTGAGGTGTTTATCAAAATACTATTGGCTTGGCTCAGGAAGTGTGCCCTTCATTTGGGGCCTGCTTGCAGCCTTTCTCCTTATTAGCTTTTTCAGGAGAGTCGTGTCTACTTAGACACAGCATTGAGGTCTGCAGAGATGAAACCCTGGTTCCAATGCATGATGAGATAGGGTGATGGGGGATTCCCCTCGGTGTTCTGGAATATGTTTTATTACCATTGGTTAAAAAAGAATCTGCTTTAGGCCCATCGCAGGGCAGAATAGGGCAAGGCAGGAATTCCAAGCAGAGAGAGGAGGAGAGATTAGGCAGAGTCAGAGAGAAGTCATGTAGCTGCTGCAGGAGACAGAGGGCAGACACTGGATGGAATCTTACTGGTAGGTCATGACCACATGGTGATACGCAGATTAATAGAAATGAGTTAATTTAAGATATAAGAGCTAGCCAATAAGAAGCATGAGCTAACAGGCCAAACAGTGTTGTATAATACAGTTTCTATGTGATTATTTCGGGTATGGGCAGCCGGGAGATGAATGAGCAGCCTCTGTCTATAGTAGACCGTCCCAGACAAGTAGAGATTGAAGGAATGTCAGGCGGAAAAGGGCAATATCTGGTTTATACCTGTTGCTGAGCCTCATTAGGGTGCCATCTAACACACTGTAAGTTGGAATAAGCCAAGTCATTTCAGCTCATCCATTGAATGCTTAAATCGTGTAAGACATTTCTCTGTTTAAACCACAACTCCATCTGCATCCTGCCTAGTCATATTGCAGACAGCCTAATTTTGAGTTTAATTCCAAATATGTAAATTGGTCTCTCAGCTTGACTAGGTAAGGGATCTTCACTTTCATCACCGGCAGAGATTTGTTCGAGGATTTAGTCAGATTTACATATTAACAACTAACCTTCAAGAAGAGGATGAGAAAAGCCTATGGGATGTGAATTAGACAGATAACACCATGGTTCAAGACTAGCTGAGAACAAATAGCCTGTTCCTAAAGGGATCCTAAGGGAAACCAGCCCGGCAGTGCAAATTATATTTGTAACAAGAATAGAGCGGGCCTCATGTCATTGATAAGTGCTTGCTTCCCACAAGGTCTTTTTAAATCTTATATACAAATGTGGATTCTTCACAAGACTCGGGCATGGAAGCTTCTGTTGCACTGAATTTATCAACAGCCATTAGCTTGGTGGGCTGGTATCCAGCCTGCTCTATTAAAATTAGCAGCCCCCTGCATGCTTATCTTCCACCTCCATAGTTTAATTGCTTCTGTCTTCCTCTTGCAATCTACACTTCTTTATTTTTTTCTTTATTGTCTACTGCCTGACTTCTTTCACTAGCACTGCCTGTTACGTGGCTGTTGACACTCCCCTAGCTGTTTCCGTTCATTATCTCCAAGGCACTTTCTCCTTCTTTGTGCCACATGGCTGGCAACACCCAGCTCCCACCCTGGGGAGTATTTTCAGTGTTGGGATAAGGACATCGGATAATCCACGAAGAAGATGTAGCACAACAGAAAAAACATCTTGTTTCTGTTTTAAAGAGATTATTTGTTACTGTGGCATAACCTAGCTCATGACTGATACATCTCTGACACCATCATCGTAATACTGTATCTGCAGTTCCCACAAGAGTATCTGACTTAAAACAGACTACATACACATCTGTAGAAGAGATGAAGGAGCCAACAGAGCCCATGGAAGTGTCTAGATATTTTCCTCAACAAAAGAATGATTTGAATAATTACTAGAGCAAAAGTATTAAGACAATCACAGGAAACCATTCAAACCTCCAGCCAGGGATGATATGGAGATGGTCAGTGTGGACCAGAGCTCTCCACAGTCCGTTGACTAGCAGGTACTGTTTGGTCCAGTGCATCTTACACAGCCACAGTCTTACACAGTAACAGACTTAAGCTGTAATGCTGTAAAACCCAATGCTGTTTTAAGATTAAAGTCAGAGGCAGAGCCATCAGAGAAGCCTGTGGATTTTACGCTGACTAGCCACACGCAGGGTCCTGAAAGACTCCTAGCATACCTACAGCGTTGCTGGAGCTGTTCACAGCTCAAGGCTGTTGCTTGTGATTTGAGGCAGAAACAGTGGGAGCCTCATGAGAAAAGAGTCAAGAGAAGGGAGCATACATCCTGGAGTGGGAGGTTCAAATCCTTGCCTGTCTTATTATCTATATGACTGCGTGCAAGTTCCTGGTCCACACTGTGCCTCACCCTTCACACCTGCTAAACAGTTCTAAGACAGCATCTGTGGTAGCAGGTACTCAGAAAAACCATTTAAGGCTACCAAGAACTACTGTACAAGGGTTCTGTCCCCTCCAGAATGTCCAAGTAGAATTTGATATACAGTCCAACAATTCTCTATGAAAACAAGTTTAGTTCTCACAATGAATGCAAAAACCTCTCCTATTGTTTTCTTCTCTGCGCAGCATTATAAAGAAGTAGAATTCACCAAAACAAATGTTATTTGATTCTGCCTACACCTAGGGCAGACATGATTTCAGGCTTAAAGAACTCTAGGAGAAGCTGTGGGGTCCCTGGTCTACACACCAACTCTTTCTATGAAGCAGAACAGAGCGCAGGAATTATCTTCCAGTTTGTAAAATCCACATCCAACTTTGGGAGGAAAAAAAAGGCTAATTAATCAAAGTTATATAATTTCTACAGAAGCATAGTTGCTTGGGCTTGGCGATATGGTTCAACAGTTAAGAACTGACTGGCTGCTCTTCCAGAGGACCTGGGGTCAATTACCAGCACCCCCATGGTAGGTCCCAACTGTAACTTCAGTTCCAGGGAATCTGGCTTCCACAAGCATCAGACATACACATGGTACACAGATATACATGCACTGACACCTCTACACATAAGATGCCAAAACTAAGCTACAAAAATTTCAGAACCGTTTCAGCTTACCCTCATTCCTAGCCCGCGGCTTGATGCACGTGATCCCTGATGTTTTGCTTCCGATTTGTACATAAAACTGAACAAGTCTGGAAGAAAACCAAACGAACACATAGACTTTAGCTTGCTTACAAACAAAAGGGGGACAAAAAAACACCTAACATTCTCAAGTACTGCTTCTAAAGTCAGAGGGACAGAGATGACGGGCAGAAAGATATACATGACAGTACATTAACTTGGCAAACATTTAAAAAGTTAATTGATAGGGACAATGACTTCATTCTGTACAGTGATCTAAAGAAAACAATGGAACTCCATTTCATTGCAACAATTTCATGACAAATTAAAAAAATCTTTAGATACTGCAATCTTGGAAACTCAAGATGAGGGAACGAATATTTCCCACCAACACGTTAAAGATTCTAGAAGGGCAGACCATCACTTGTCCAATACTGATTTAGAGCAAGCGGGCGAAAGCTCCCACACCTGACACTCAGCGTGATGTAATTCGTGCCCGTGCCCATGGCAACCAGTGAATCCTGCTGGGCAGGCAGACCCTTGAGGATGGGATGTGGAAGGAACATGAAACAGACGAACAGCAGAAAAACCATGAAGGGCGGCATTGGATGTTTAGTAAAGACCATGTCTGTTTTTCTCACTTTCTTCCTCCTAACTCCCAGGTCGTCTGACTGACGTAAAAGGCACAGTTTCATGTTAGGGGTGCTATTTTTGCTTGACCTTAGAGCCAAACAGTTCTTGGTTTGACCAGTAGGTGGCAGGGCAGGCATTTAAATTGGGGGGGGGGCAGTTTTCACTAAGTGACCACAAATGAACCACCTCGTACACAGAGGAATCAGTTTCAGACATCAAATTCGAAGTTGAAAGTATATCTACTTCGTCAATTTACATTAAGAACATGCAAGAGCTTACAGGATAACACAGAACTTCCTTCTGCAAACTAAGGTGAATATGTAGTAGACACAGAGGTCTTGATAAGTACGGGCTGATTAAGGAACTATGGTGTGATTTTTTTGCATTCCCCACCTATTTTATTATACAGTTTGAGCTAAGCTTCATGTTTTGCACATGCAACCCATAGGTAGAAGTATTATAGGAGATACACAGCAACAGTAGTCTACTCTGTTCAGGAGAAATGTTCCCATCAACAACTTGCCTGATATTCCGGGTGTCCAGCGGCACAGTCCTGGCTTCCCGTTTCCCAAGGCCATTGAAGTAGAGGGACCTGCCGTCGTTGAGCGTCCCACAACCGGTCCCAACCTGACCTCCTGTTATCTTGTACCACAGCGGGCTTAGCTTCCCTTCAAACCTATCGAACATCTCACTGTGGTTGGGGATGTTCGACACACAGGTCCCTTGTGCAGCTTCAGAGAAAACAAATGCAGACGTTTTGTTAGAATCACTAAGTGTGACAAGATACGCTTGATACACGGACAAGGAGAGTTGACATCATGCAACCATCGGTCTAAAGGCAGCCATTATTACTAACATAAAGGCTGTTACTAGGTGTGTGCTGTGTGCCTGGAATCCCAGCAGTTGGGAGATGGAGGCAGAAGAATCAGAAGTTCAAGGCTCTCCTTGGCCACCTAGTGAGTTCAAAGTCAGTTTGGGCTACACAAGACTCCCCTCACAAAGATAACAAAAAGAAATCAATGAAATTTGCTTTTTTTTGTCTTTTAATTTTAACTTTTTAAAAAGATTTTTTTCAATTAAAAAAATCATATGTATGCATGTTTCCTTGCATGTATACATGTCTGTACGAGCAAGTGCAGGAGCTTGTGGAAGATGGAGACATTAGATTGCCCAGGAGTTACGGGTACAGTGGTTGTGGGAAGTAAACTTGCGTCCCTGCAAGAGCACTGGGAGCTCTTACCCACTGAGTCATCTTTCTAGCCCTTGTTACTTATTTATTTCTAAAGGAAGACTGATACAGGAGCATCCACGGGTGCTCCTATCTTGTGTGAGCAGAGATCCTGCCTATGATAAAGCCATTCCTTTACTGTCTTGCTATTAAGAGGCTCATGAGGACAGTCAGCACAGAATTAGAAAATGTCGTCCTTGAAACTGTGCTTGACACAGAAGGCTGGCAAGAGCGAGCCAGTCTGTCTTTGGTTTCTTGTCAGAGGAAGGCCTGACTATCAAGATGGGAAGGGGCATTTTGATTTTGCTGCCAGGAAAACTTTTAGAAGCAGATTTTAGAGCTTAAGAGATTTCCTCTAATTTTATGTTTTAATCTCAGATCTCTCAAAACTTTTGCTATGGCAACACCCAAAGGTGGATGTTGTTAAAAAAAAAAGTTCTCTTTTGACAGTCTTGGGCTTAATATTTTATATTCTATTTTAAATTTAAATGTAGTGAAGTATATTTCATTAGAGAGAGAGAGAGGGAGGGAGGGATGGAGAGGGAGAGAAGGACACACACACACACACACACACACACACACACACACGAGAGAGAGAGAGAGAGAGAGAGAGAGAGAGAGAGAGAGAGGAGCTCTCAGGGAGACTCTGAAGGCATGTAGTGAAGAACTTGATTTGGGTTTTAAAGATTAAATGTATGAGTTCAGAGCCTATCTCTAGCAATGCCTGGCTATGGAACCCAAGAACAATAGTAAAAATAAATAAATAAATAAATAAATCCACTCTCTGCATCAGTTTCCTCAAAAGTAAACAGGGCCAGCAGTACTGTGGAACAGTTATTCTTAGATTCAAACGCGATAAAATGAAGGTATTTACTATAATGTTCGGCTTGATGTCAGGCTCCAAGCAATGCTCACTATGACTGCTACTAGTGACAAACACATTCTTTCTAGGGAGTGGAACTTAGCAGGTTTTCTTTCTAGGTGGCTCGAAACTACAGGATACTCAGCAGCTCAAGTACCTTGGGTGGCCAAGTTCTAGAATTCTTAGACACAGAAAGTAATAAACCCAGCATCTGTTATCTGTGTCTGAGTGAGCTTTCACACGCAAACTGCCAGAGGCACATGTTGGCCTTACCCGTGTATCCCAGGTCACAGAAACACACGCCCGAGATGCAGTCTCCGTGGCCACTGCAGTAACTGGGACAAGGTTCTGATATGTACACTCCATCCAAGCCAAAGGGGGGCACGTTCTTCTGCGCGCTGCTCTCTTGGATCCATCGGAATCTGGTCTTACTGTTGGGAGAAACATGTCTCTTCTTACCGTCACATCTCACCGGACAGAGGAATACAGAAAGGCCCAGACGGCTTCACCAGAGCCGCGTACCCTGAGAGGCATGCCTGTGCGTGGCACAGAGACCCTTCATAGGCTTTCTCTCAAATCTTCCTCAAACCTGCCTGATTTCCTCTTCAGCATGAATGGTTTAATGCCCAGGAGAGATGAGGCACAACGGTCTGACATTTTTCCTACAAAGGAGCCTTATACCAGATACATCATAGGATTTTATACCAGATATATCTTAGGTTTTTCTTCACATATTTTCTCGTTCTATGCTCTTTCACATTAATTTTACGGATAGTTTTAGAGAAACTATTTGAAAAAAATGTAAAGTTTGACAATTTCATGCGTGTACGTAATGGATTTTGATTATGCTTATCGGTCATAATGCTTTCTTATTCCCCTGCTCCCTGACCCCAATGCTCTCTCTGGACCCTTCTTTCCAGCAAAATATTGGCATGTTTTTGAGGCCATCCGATAGAATGTTTTTTGTTGGGACATGTAACGAGACTCTGGTATTGCCAAGGGAAAGCAAGAGCTTCTGCAGATAGCTCTACTGACACCCGTGATTCCCTCTTTCCTCCTCATCTCCCCTTTCCATTTCTAAGATGCTTATTCTGCCATTCCCTAGTAACCAGATGGGGTGCCTCTCAGCACTGCTAAGAAAAAACCGACAACGAAAAAAAAGCCTTTTATTGCCTTGGGTTGGAAGAAGCAAACCGAGCATGGCTTCACACCTGTTTGCCTTTCTCTACCTTGTACCTGACACCCAATGCCTGCTTCTGGGCTCAGTGATGTAACCCTGGGTTTGAACACAAGCAAGTTGGTGCCTTAGAAGGTGCTGGAATAAGGAGAGTTATGAAGAATGAAGAGGCACGGGGTGTGGCCATGAGGTACCTGATGAACGGTGGACAAATATGTGGGGGTAAGTTAGAGACGCTGGACCACACGGCATTTGGGAAGGAAAGGCACGAAAGAAGAAAGCACAGTTGAAACCCGTTGCCGCACCTGTCCCCACAGTGCTTTCCTGAAGTTGGTAGCCCTAAAATAGAACCATTATTTGAGATGCAGACATTTTAGTTTAAGTAAATGTCTATTCGTGTTGTGGGTTCCTAACTACCTTCTGAATGTTAATTCTCATACCCACAGATAGTGTAGTCTTCACCCTTCATTAAGGAAGCTTCTCTTTGCAACAGACGGAAACAATTACAGAAAGTCACAACTGGTCAAAATGCCAAATTGTGGAGCCCAGTCCTAACTGATACCTTTAAAACCCAACTCCTGCACCCAAGGCTCAGGGGTCATGGCTGATAGGAGTCAGGGGAACAGGGAGTTCACTATGAGATTGTGTCTCCTAGTAACATGAGAATCTATATCCACAAAGTTCACCAACGTATCTTCCTAAACAGGAGCTGAAGAAGGACAACCTTAGACATGCTGGCTTGTAAGCGGAAAGGTTCAGAGCCCAGGAAGCCTCAGTTCTGCACAAAACACTGCAGACAACTACACTGCCAAGTGTAGGAAAAACAGTCTTCTCCAAAGAAGAGCATACCAACTGATTATCCTATAAACACTGACTGAGCGAGCCGCATCCATGTATTTAGGAATACACACGCACCTAGACACCCACACCCCTAACAGTGATGGATGAGAAAAGAGACCATTCATTTGAGAAAGAGTAAGGAGGAGTCTGTGGGAAGATTCGGAGAAAGGAAAGGAAAGACAAAAATGATGTAATCATAATACATTTTCAAAAATAAAAAATTAAAAATGTTTATTATTAACAATGATGATGATGATGATGATGATGAACTAGCCAGACCATCCCAAAGAAGAAGGAAATAAGGCAAAATTTAGACAAAAATGTCTATATTTCACATTAATATGAAGTAGGTACAGCCTTTGCAATAAGTTATTTGCAGATTTATTGTGTCTCAATAGGGATGGCTCTGAGGGCTGGGAGGGGCATCTATACCAACATAGATTTACCACCTCCCATGTCTGTCTTCTGTAGGCAAGAACTGGGTAGGCTCGTGGGAGCACGGACTTTGAAAAATCCCCTTAGAATTATTTCTGAAAGAGTGAAACCCTTCACTCTTGTAAGCATGCTGCTTCCTGGCAAAACCAGCTCCACGTTCTGTCACTTAGACTCTCAGCTTCTGAACACTGCATTCGGGGCTTCCTGAATTTAACATATTGCAGATTACAAACCAACAGCTCATTTGCTTGGGAGAAATAGAAACATATTTACTACTCTTTAGCAGAGGGCTCTTCACCACAAATGCCATCAGTCAGAAAGCTGGGTAGACTCCAAACTAACCAGAAGCTGGATTTTAATGAAGAAGATTTCTTTTTTTTCCTCCAAAAATTGAAATCCAAAAAAAAAATTTCAAATATTGAGAGACTCAAAATATTGGCCATCTTAATGCTGTGAAGGCTGAGCTTTTCTGACTTCTCATAATGTGGTCTTGCCAACTGGGCTATTCTTTTCACTAGAGAAGAAACTGTAATTTACAGATTTAGCCACAGTTCTCAGAAATCCATGTTGGACTTGTGTTCTCTGACTCTGGACAATACTCTCTGCTTTTCTAGTGATGTTTTCATCACCGTGACGCTCCAGTCACCGCAGCAAGGGGTCCCGCTGATGCTTATGTATTTGGAAGAGCTGTTTCGTGTCCATGGCTTCAGAAATCACGAAGGGTTGTGGTTGAGGTGAGAAACAAAGCAAAACAAAATGAAACAAACCAATCAAACAGGGCTGCGCTGATACTGACAGCCTCAGAAGAATGGGAAGCGAGAAGACACGGCTATTACAGAGTTTCCAATGGAGGCGAATGATTCCTCAGAGTTGAAACCAGGAGCCCAGAGCAATGGACAGGAGGACTGCTCTCAGGGACAACTGTCTTAGAGAAGGACATTCCTGTCCCAGACATTGCTTTTGGACAAAGGAAGCTGAATTAACAAGCTTCTTGGCGAAGCTCAGTCTTCCTATGGGCTCGGTAACTGACGGCCGTGAGCTTCCCATTTCTTCTTGTCCCCTCTCTTTTGTTTTTCTCTGTTAAACCACAAAGCAACACTGGCATTGAAAGACAAGGAAATTACATGTAACTGGACTTGGATCTGATGGTTGAGTGTTTGGTGGTCAATTTTTGAAACAGTTGATACCTTAAGATGATGCTTCAGGGTTTATCAGACTCATACGGAACTTTACGTCTTTGATCAAACAAGCAACCCAAATATTTCCCCAGCAACAACTACAGCGCATGTTCTTGGGGTTACAACCTTAACTGGTGATGAAGGCCGACAGTGCAGTTGGTTTGAGTAGCTAGGTCATGCTCAGGAAACCTGTGATCAACTTGGTGAAAAATATGACAGAAAGACAGTGCTTAGCAGCCTCGGGAACATGCTCCTTTCATTACCACCACACCGGAGTGCAGGACAGGTTACCCTCGGCCACAAACAACTCCAAACCCTGTCGATTATTCCAACACAAGCTTGTTTCTCACTTAGTCTAGGTATCCAGCACAGGTTGGCCAAGAATCTGCTTACTGCACCTGAGGCCTGAGGCTGGTGCTTGCTGTAGCTCACTGCATGGAACCCTGGGAAAGCACCTGAGTTCTAGAAAGCTAAGTGCTTCAGACATTCACATTTTATTATATCATTTTTTTTCAAATTAAGCCATCTGTCAAATTTTGAAGAATGTGGGCATAAGCCTACCTTATTCCAGGAAATAAAGGCTCTTGGAGTATTGCCAAGTGACACTAGTGAGTACCTCAGCTCTATATGTCACAATATCAAGAAGCAATATAAACAGCTCTGTGTATCATTTCGGTTCTGAAGTCAAAGGCCTTGACTGAGACACGCTTAATGTCGCACTCCAGAATTTAATTACGAAGTGTCTACATGAAGAATGTTTCTTTATCCTTCCTAAAATGATAGAGTGGAAAACGACGATCTCGCTCTTCTACTTTCTGTATCTGAAACAAAGTGCTATAAAATTTATTCTATATTATTGTACCTGGAGGAACACATCTTCACAAAAATTTACACATATCTGCTTTATTTATTTATTACCAATGGAGAGGAAACGATTCTGCGTCACTTAGCTGCCAAACGGCTGAGAGCTAAATTGGTCCCTCCTTTATGGAAACCGATTCATTTCAAATTTTCAGTCCATTTATGTTACCCTCCTTCGTTGAAATTTTAATTTTCTCTGTTATTATTTGTTTTAGCAGTCAACTTAAAGCGACCATTTACACTGCAAGATGCTTCAACTTTTCTACGTAAGGAGGTGTTAGATAAATAAGATCTATGGAGGGAAAAAGCCTGATGCAAGGCCATGTGGTTCTTTCAACCCGTAACAGCTTTGTGTGCTGCTGTGTGCCAGTGCCCAGAACTGTGGATGGCTCAGACCGGCGATGGGCAAATGATTACTGAATGAGTTAATAGGCTTCACCATCTACTTGTGCTATTTCGGCAACTCTACTTTAGTTTTTATTTTTTGCCTCAAGTTACTACCTGGGTAGGAGTGGCCAGACTGTATGAAGCAATGGCACACCACGAGAGAGAGAGAGAGATTGAGAGAGAGAGAGAGAGAGAGAGAGAGAGAGAGAGCGCTGTACCTGGATGCCAGGGACCTTGGAATGGCAATGGTGATTCTTGTCCATTCTTCAAAGTCCCCGGTATAATAGACGGTGGGCTCACTCAGTTCCCGGGAGTTCCCTTCACATCCTTTGCCTGCTGAAGCCGGAAAGCACCCTTCCTTCACCAGAAACCAGGACATGCCCGCGTCATGTGAGTACTGCAGGAGAACCGGGGCAGCGCTGCTGAACTGGCTGGCACACCCTATGTTCAGCTGTTAGGAGGAAGGGCAGGATTAGATTAGACAGGGCGTTCACTCAAAGACACCGGTCATCAGATGAGGAGCAGTGACAGCCCATCACTGTGTCCAAGTCAGCATGGCAGTTAAGAGACGAGGAGGATACAGTTAAGACTCAACCCAAACCCTCTGTAAATTCTGGAAGGTTTCACTTCAGTACAGAGCTAGACAAGTTCTCTTCCTGTTGTATGTATGTATGTATGTATGTATGTATGTATCTATCTATCTATCTATCTACCTATCATCTATCTATTATCTATCCCTATCTATCTATCTATCTATCTATCTATCTATCTATCTATCTATCTATCTATCTATCTATCTAATCTATCTACCTATAATCTATCTATTATCTATCCATATCTATCTATCTATCTATCTATCTATCTATCTATCTATCTATCTACCTATCTAATCTATCTACCTATCATCTATCTATTATCTATCTATCCCTATCTATCTATCTATCTATCTATCTATCTATCTATCTATCTATCTATCCCTATCTATCTATCTATCTATCTATCTATCTATCTATCTATCTATCTAATCTATCTACCTATCATCTATCTATTATCTATCCCTATCTATCTATCTATCTATCTATCTATCTATCTATCTATCATCTATCTATCATCTATCCATATCTATCTATCTATCTATCTATCTATCTATCTATCTATCTATCTATCCTACCTATCATCTATCTATCATCTATCTATTATCTATCCATATCTATCTATCTATCTATCTATCTATCTATCTATCTATCTATCCTACCTATCATCTATCCATATCTATCTATCTATCTATCTATCTATCCATCCATCATCTATCCATCCCCCCTCTCTCATATCTATCTATCTATCTATCTATCTATCTATCTATCTATCCATCCATCCATCCATCCTACCTACCTACCTACCTACCTACCTACCTACTAACCACCCAGGCCCAGAACCAAAGCTGAGTCGACCCACCCCAACATCCTCAGAATCTATGAACTGTTGAAGCATATGAAGGGGATGAACCTAAAGAACCAAAATGGCAGGATCTCCATGACACAGGGCAACAGGATAGCCAAGAGGAGTCCCAGAGAGAGCCCATTATAGATGGTGCAGCATCGGCCAGAGCCTCAAACTAGACTAAAGACTCCTGGCAATGAATACTGATAAGCAAAGATGTATGGACTAAAGGGTGACCTGTGTGACTCCAGGGGCCACACGACAACTCCGAAGACAAGATTCCTTTCCTTTCCTTTCTTTCTTTCTTTTTTTTTTTTTTGGTTTTGGTTTTTCTTTTAATTTTTGTCTTGGGATGGGAAGTTGCAAGGGACAGAGGGCGAATGTGTGGGGTGGAAGGATGGGAAGAAAGATGGGTGTGGTCAGGATGCATAATATGAAATCCATAAAGAATCAATAAAAATTAAAAGAAAAAAGAAAGAGGTTCCCCAGTTGTCCTCCTGGGTGATTCCCACCAGAGAGGTCTCAGGTGTGGTATTGTTGAGTCAAAAATCTGAAAACACTTCAAATTTTAAAGTTTGGTGTATTTTTTTTTTTTTTTATTAAAGGACTTCTTCTAGCACACCACTAGGTTTGCAATTACAATTTAAGGCAGTTCTTTCCTAAATCGGTGTCTGAATGCACTCTAATGCTGCTCTATTCAGTCTTGGTATCTATCACTGCCGTACCCCTCTCCTTATCTAGTCAATGTAGACAGCACTATGCAGGGCTCTCTCTCGGCACCTGGGACCTTTCTGACCAGAATGCTTCTGACAACACTGTGACTGCTTACCTTTCTGACTTATTCTCTAGTTTTTGAGCTCCTTGAGGACTAGGGCCATGGTTTTGGTTTCTATATTCCTAGCAACTCATATTTGGTAATTGTATCTTGGTAATTGTAGCAATTACCAAGAATGCACCAGACCTGTATTTTTTATATAAAATATACATTTTATATAAAAGATACCAAGTGATATTTTAAGGGTTTCTAGTATATATTAACTATCAATCCATGTATAATCCATAATTAATACCCATCATTAATTATTGGGCACAAATTACTAGGTGTTTAGCTGTGATGTGAGAATTGGGATTTTCTTAATATGTACTGTTGCCTCTTTAAATATCTGAAAAATTCACTATGTGTTTCTTAGTTAGCTTTTTCAGTTTCGGGAGCTCACCATGCAGAATCTAATGTCTATATTACTATGCTATTTGGGGTTGATTAAATTGAAGTGGTATTAGATGAGGAAAGGTATAGCGCTCTATGGACATTTTATATTAATACCAAGTGTCACCAACACACGCCTATGAAGACATGAACTGTTACTGATGCTTTTCCATTGCATTAATATCCAAATATGAACAAAGGCAGATTACCATTTCCTCATTGTTGTTAGGACATAATTTGTTCCTGTTGATGGCTGACTACCTTGTGTAAAAGGCCTTTGGAAATGATACTGAAGAGCCACCCTCAAACATCTGATCTCTTCAGTAATTCCGCTTGTAAACTATTGTGTCTGTATCCTGTTGTTACACAAGGAGCATGTATTTGTGCTACCTCATTAAAACTACATTGCTTCTGACTCCAGGACTCACCAATGGGATTTTATTATAAATAAGCACAATGAAATTTTGATTACGTTCTGAGACAAGAGTCTGTCAAGGTACATTCTCACTGTTTTTGCTGATACGCTATAAAGCATGAAAAACAATATGTTTTAAGGAAAGTGATGCGTGGCAGAGTAAAAACCCATCAAATTTTGGAAAGGGAAATTGGAAATGCTGTAGTCAACACATGTGATACAGGCTGGGGTTGGAGCCCAGTTACTGTGTGCAAGGTCCTAGGCTTGATCGCCAAAACACAGAAAAACACAAGTCCCAAGCCACTAGTGAGACAGACAGACATATCAATAATGATTTGAAAGTAAAGAGTTCATTGCATCAACTCAGATCGAAAAACTCAATTATAGTTTCAATTATGGAAGAGTTGCATGAACAGTGTAATGCTTTAGGTACAACTTCTGGGACTCCCCCAGATCTAGCCAACTGTTTTCCTTAAGAGTTTTACCATCCTGAAACTGGGGAGCCTTTCCTCAAGTGTGCCCCTTCTTTACTAGAGTATGGGAAATTCTGTTCTCTGGGAGCCATCTGTGCAGAAGTCGGAGCTGGTACCGCTCCTCCGCGCTCGGGGAAGAGCCCTGCTGCAGATACCTTGAACTGGAGCACATATCCGGGTTTCAGGGCCAAATCTCGGGTTACAGCAAACCGGTCTCCATCCGACTTTCCGAACACCATGGCCGAAGGTGTGGCAGCACAGAAACTGTCGTTCTTAGCCATCCCTTCGTTGGCCAACATCAACCACACACTCATCTGATTCATGGGGTAATCAAAAGCCGGCTTCTCATAAAAGTTCTAACGGGAACAATACAAACAAAACAGGAAGAGATGTTTGGTTTGTGACACGCGGACCATGTTTTCCTGAAAATACAGAACCACTAAACAAACTTTAAAAACGCACTAACATTGCTTCTTGATGATTTAACAACCAGAATTATTTTGCCACCATGTATCTAATTATTTTTAAACATACTAACAATTTTCTGCTTTCTAGAATTCACAATCTTTCTCATGTTTGAACAGAACAATCTGCGAACTAACAGCCCAGGACTGAACTTTTTTACTACAGAAGGGAACATCAACAACCAAAAAAAAAGCATGAATAATCACCCTATTCCTTGTCAGACCTTAAGGGAGTCTATTGTTCTTTCTCTGATCTGATGTGCCAACCCTCTGCATCTTGGTGTTCTGATGTGAGTCATACCTGGGGCAAAGTTGGGTTGACGATGGGGATGACCTGCTTCTGCTTCTCTGACAGGATGATGATGTCATCGACGGCCCACTGGTCGTAGTCCTCCCCGGAGAACATGGGCTGCCACCAGCGGAACCTGGTGCAAGGGGTCTTGGCGGCGGCTGGGAGCTCCAGGTAGACGAATCTGCATAAAAACAAACCCTCCATGGCTGGGAAAGCAAGGCTGTGCTGCTCTTAAGAGCCGGCAATGTAACAAAGGCGGAAACAAGAGAAGGTCTAGTTTTATTTGATCCCTTGGCACTCCAGATGGCTCTGAGGGTGGACAGATCACACGGGAGGCTTATGAACTAAGAAAGCTTTGTCGTATTTTGTTCACTTCATTTGTAATTACGTTTCAACAGACTGACTCACTGGCTTCTTAGTATTAAAGGTCATAACTTGCAAAAGATCTGTTTTGTTTTTATTTTATGTGTATGAGTCTTTTGCCTGCATGTATGTAAGGGCACCATGTGTGTATGTATATAAGGTCCAAACAAGCAACATCATATGGTCACAACTTTTAGAGAAAATATGTTGGGGTAAAGGTGCCTGTTGCCAAGTCTGATGACCTCTCTGATCCTCTGGACCCACGTGGGAGGAGGGAACTAACTTCTGAAACCCAGCTGTGTCCTCCACTTGCCCACACATATGCACACTAATTAACAATGTAACAAAAGAGAAGAAATATCTAGGTTTACTTCTTCTCCTATTGTGTTATTACACAAAAATAGTATGTTTTAAAGTTTCAAAGCAACCCTTGCTCCTGGTGAAAAATATAAATTGTGAATTTAAGATGAAACATAATCATCAATAAATTACATAAGGTTGGTATCTATTAAAATTTATATGTGTATCATCAGTTTATAAATTATTAAATACACAATTTTTTATATGCACAACTATATATAATATAGTTATTTACAATTTAAAACAAGTCTGTGGAAAGTCATGTCGCCTTAACGCGGCCCATTTTTTTTAAAACACCAAACCTATAAACCCTCAATCTACAAAATATGTAAATTTTAGGCAGCAAAATACATTTGATTTGTAAGAATTTGATACGCATTTCCTTCAATATTTTCCAGCACAAGACCTCATTACAATATGTAGAACAGGACATTAAAATAAGTTAATACTGACTGGTGGTAATATATAAAGAAGAACTTATGTCTATATTAAAGTAGAGATAAGAGATTATAAAACAGATACCCTAAAAATGGTATTTTTTGAGTAGTTTTGTTATGTTCATATGAATTAAAATGAATTTCAAACACGACATAATCACAAAAGAACCAAGTTTAAATACTTATAAATAGGCTGACTGCCTGGTGGGCATCACTAATCAGCCACTCATGAGCGGCTGGCTGTCAACGGTGCCATTTCTCTGTGTTCTTGAGCTGGCAGAGTCAACCCCTGGATAGGTCTGTGGAAACGTTTGAGAATCTGAACGCTAGAGACTGGGTCACACACTGTCTAGGACCATCCCAGGGCATAGTCATGTGAAAACCCAGAACGAAACTCTCCATCTCACTTACCTGTAACAGATGAACATGTTTTGTGTGTGCCCAGAACGGAAGCAAAATCCCCAAATGTGAGGCGGATATGGGACTTTGCTATAGCCCAGAATGCCTTTGGGTAGCAATGGCTAGTAATTTTCTTGTAGTCAAAAATCCCCCCAAATCTCTAGACAGGTTTTTAAAAGAGGATTTTTGTTTTTGAGATAAGATCTCACTGTAGTCTTAGTTGTTTTTGGAAGTCAGGAAGTTCCTCCTGCTTGATCTTCTAATTGCTTTGGTTTCCAACTTATGCTACCATATTCAACTAACAGCTCTAAAAAAAAAATTAAATGAGAGCACACATGGTTTTTGTTTAATGACTTGGATGAAAATTATCTATTCTTGGCTTTCCTGTCAAATCTTTATGAGTTTTTCTGTTTGGGGAACTGTCAGCATTTCAGAGACACTTGAGTAACAACTGAATATCTACCACCCCTGGATGGCGCGGCCGGCCCAGCAGCGGGGGTTACCTGGGTTTGCTGAAGTCGGAGAAGTACATCTCTGCCAGCAGGTGCCACTGGATGCCCCCGTTGTTGCTGTACTGGAGGAGGACCCCCTCCTCTCTGCTGTCAGGCTTGTTGCATGCAGTGCTCTCTCCGCCTATCTGGATGTAAAACTGGACAAAGTCCACCCAGGACGTGTCCAGATCCCAGCTCACCAGTTGTCTTTGCCCGGCCTTTCCAAAAGACAGAAAAACCTTGGTCAGTGATCTGGGAGCTCTCTGGCATTTTACAGCTTGAAACTCGAGCACCCTGCACTATAGAAGACAGTTCTGGTCCCGGTTAATATTGAGAAGAGCGAACTCTGCTCTTCTCTTGTCTCTGCTGTGGTATGGTTCCTGCTCTTGGATCACTCACTTCATCTCTCCATCACTGATACCCAGACCCAGCTGGGAGACTCTTGAGAATTTCCTACTGTACCAAAGAGTACTAAAAAATAGGGCAAAACTACTCAAAACACTTTCAGTCCTTGCCTTGTAAGCCTCCCATCTAATCCAAGAGTAACGGAGAAGAAAGACAATGGACTAGGTGCATGTTGGTTGGTTCATGGGCATATCTATGCTTATGAATACAAAGGCCTGAAGACAATGATTAGACAATACCACATTTGTTGTGTTATTTATTTGTTTGTTTGTTTAGTTTTAGGCAGGGTCTCTCATTTGGCTTGTGATGGAGGAGGGTCATCTTTCTATCTGTTGTTTCATTGGTTAAGTAATAAAGAAACTGTATAGTTATAGTTTTCCATTATTATGATAAAGATAAAATAGATGTAAATATTGTAACTGTAATTCTTGCTTTATAACTGTTTTGCTATATGTAATTTTACTATGTTAAAGTTAAAGCCTTTCTTTTTTGTTTAAATAGAAAAAGGGGAAATGATGGAGGAGGGTCATCTTTTTATCTGTTTCATTGGTTAAGTAATAAAGAAACTGCTTGGCCTCTGGTAGGACAGAAAATTAGGTATGCGGAGTAGACAGAACAAAATGCCGGGAAAAAGAAGCTGAGTCAGGGAGTCGCCATGATTCTCCCACTCCAGACAGACGCAGGTTATCTTCCCTGGTAAGCCACCTCGTGGGCTACACAGATTATTAAAAATGGGTTAGATCAATATGTAAGAGCTAGCCAATAAGAGGCTAGAACTAATGGGCCAGGCAGTGTTTAAATGAATACAGTTTCCGTGTAATTATTTCGGGGCATAAGCTAGCCAGACAGCCGTGAGCCGCGGTGGCAGGAACGCAGCCCGCTGCTGCCGCCCCTATTACAACAGGCTTGGAACTTGCCAACTAGGCTAGTCTGGCTGGCCACTGAGCTCTAAGGATATGCCTGTCTCCACCTCCCCAGTGCTGAGGGTACAAGTGTGTATCACCCTGTCTGCTCTTATTCTAATTAATCAATTTTATCATTATTAGTTTTTGAAGCAGAGTCTCACTATGCAGACTTATTTGTCCTGGAACTCGTTATCTAAACCACAGTGACCTCAAACTCACAGAATCCACCTGCCTCTACCTCCAGACTGCTCAAAGGCCTGTGTTGTTATGCCTGGATAGAATTTTGTTTATCATGTGGGTTCTGGGGATTGAACCCAGGTCCCTGTGCTTAAAAGGCAAGCATTTCTGACTGAGTCTGATACTATGACTCACGTGTGCACTGGCTGGAGCTGGGTTTGGCTCTCGGTCTTTTATTCATTCTGTACATGGGTCGTGCGGCCTTTCTGAGCTTCACAGGTGCAATGTTGGCAATCCTTCCTTCCTTACGGAATTGTGATAATTGGATTAAACCATATGTGTTGTGTGTAAATTGTCTGGTGCACTACATGCATTTCTGAAGGTGTATTCTCCCCAGAGATCTGCTCACAGCTCTTTTCTCCAGAGCAAGTCACGGCGAAGTGGGCAAGACAGAAACTTCTTGACAAAAAGGGAGTCTTCAGGTCTCTCCATCTGCTTTGCTTACTCTCAGGCAGAGGCATTGGGAGGAGCCATCTAAGTAAGTGTCTAACCATTCAACAGTCTCTTATATCTTAACATGTTAAAAATGTCCAGAAATCCAGTAGCCCACTTCCTTCTCTTGCTGTGCCCCTGTAGGTCAGCCAGCTGGGTGGCGCCGACACAGGCTGACAAGAGGTTGTCACCCT
Organism: Microtus oregoni; assembly: GCF_018167655.1. NCBI lineage: Eukaryota > Metazoa > Chordata > Mammalia > Rodentia > Cricetidae > Microtus > Microtus oregoni. The sequence goes on along the minus strand of NW_024543077.1, from coordinate 5,298,125 downwards.
GTTCTGTGTAATGACTTCAAGATAAGGTGGTATACAAGAAGGTCGATCATGAGAGTCTCCCACATAGTTAGGTTTTACCAGAGTTAACCAGAAGACTTTTCTGGTCTTGGAAGGCACATGGGAATTTGACTAGAGATCAGGAAGGAAAACCAAGACAATACATGTAGACTAGAGGGAAAACCCCAATGCTTACACTGAGCCCCAGTTTCATCTCCTGAGTTCACCGAGGGAGAGTTCTAACACAGAAACCGAGAGGGTAATTATCTGTGGACTAATTAAAGAAGTATACTCCTATCAAGAATTCTAAAGCCAGTTAAGAGTCCAAAAGAAGCCAGGATGCCTGCCTGCAAGGGAGATGACCCTGATTCCAACGCGGGATCATTCTTTAAACCTTCCCATTTCTAGTATGATTTGAGGAACTCTTGTATGTGCTTTGTACCATCTTAAACTGTTTTTCTGAAATATGGTAGATGAGAAACACCCAGTTCTTTCCTACCCCAGGACCACAGCAAGCAGAGCGATGTTTGGGAGAAAAACTCCAAGAGTTAGCAGGTTGATTTCAACCTAGCAAAAAAAACAAAACAAAACAAAAAAACAAAACAAAACTATGAAAAACGCAGCATGTGGAAGTGAGCCAGAAGGATAAGGCTCTAAGGTGAGAATTATACAAATCCAATCATGACAATTAGCTGTTTGGAACGGGGGTCTGTTGTGAACCCACCGCGCAGGCTTGCTCTTCTGTGTGATGGGTTAGTCCCCAGGGGTTTGGAAACCACTTTGGTTGGACTTTTAGAAATGGTGGGAAATATCACACACATGTTTAGCTTGACACTGAAAGTGTGTTTTCATAGATAAATAGCAAACATCATTTCTTTTGTTCAGGGACCTGAAATGCTGAACATTATTTCAAAGAAATTAAGAGAAAAAGAAAAAAAGTCTCATGATATTTTTTTTTGTCAGAATTTAGAATATGATGTAATTATTGCTTTGGAGTTTTCCTACTTTGCTGTGATCTATAGATTCATGCACACATGTGTACACACACACACACACACACACACACACACACACACGATGTGTGTCTGTATCCATGTGTTAGAGTAACAGGCTGAATGAGCATGTTTCCATTCCCAGAGTGGAAAAGTGATTCTCCAGTTGACTTGAAACGCTCTGAGAAACCCTTCAGACATTCTAGTATTTTTGTACCTTAGAGTCTATATGGGAGGAATGGTTTTTAGAAGCAAAATAAGCTAGAGGTGAAATGGCCCCCTCCTTTAAGCGTTCAGCTGAAATACATCAAATCTTACCAGACGGGAGGTAACAGAACTGATAACCGATCCTCTAAGCAGCTGTGAATTTTCACCTCTCATCTCACTGGTTTCCTTTATTGAAAACGCCACAAGGGTCAAACTTCTCTTATATTTACTTGAACGCAACCACTCCTTTAGAATCTCTCCTTCTAGTCAAATCAGCTAATTCTATAATAACGGTGTTACACAAAACACCACGACAAGAAGCCATATAGTGTGGCAGACCCAATATGACGATGGTGGCTGCAGCCCAACTGAAGTCCCTTTGGTCACACGGACATTTAATTATTCCAGACCTACTGAGTCCTCTGGGTGTTTATCGATACATAAACCTAGACTAGGACATGCATTCGGGAGCTGGCCACTTTATCTAGAGCTCAGCCCAGCTCGTGCTTTCTGCCTGGCCCCGTGAGAAAGGCAGGAAGAAAGAGTATACCAGCTACAATCACCTCAGAAAGGCTAAGAAGACAATGCGTGGGAGAGTCTGGCCCTAGCTCCTGCAATATGCACGGAGACAGATCTTTCCGCAGGATATGGCGTGGCTGATGTGAATGCAGATAGGTGGGAGGCAGGGCGGCAGACTCAGGGTAAAGGCAGGAACCAAAAACAACCTTCAGCGGTGGGAGCTTCCCAGCTGGAAAGCAAATACCAGAGACGCGGGTAAGGGAGGCAGAGAGCAGCCTACATCCTGTGGCTGGAGAGGCAGAGGATGGAGGATTTTAGAGACATCAACTTAGGGAGGTGGGCCCGTGACTTAGAGCTCTTTCTTTGCTGCCTGCTCAATGCTCAGCTACTTGTTTCCTGTCTCTCCCAAGCTAGCCAGCACACAGCCTGGTGACTGCAGGTGGGGATCTCTACACCACTCCTCCCGGGACACCGAGGAGCCAACCGGAAACCCTCCCTGCTTTCCCTTTGGAAATAAGTGATGATTCTTCTCTCCTGGTGATAGTCAACCTGACACTGGATAGGGAAACAGTCTGTGAGTAGCTGAGGAATTGCTATTCCCGAGGTCAGGCCCTCCTAAGTTTCCCTTATTCTGATTGCATGGAAACCACTTTCTCCTCTTTTAGTTTAAGATGAGATTTTCCACTTAGAATTCTAAACAGATAGATGCTACTAGAGAAAAATAGGGAAAAGAAAGGCCCTGAGATATTTATACAGAAGCCCAGAGGGGAAGGCTGTACCGAGAGATGAAGGGAAATTTGTACCTTTGAAATGATGATTTCCGAGTAGAAGGGCAGATGTGCGGGGAATGGTACCGTTTTATAATTTCCTCTCGTAAAAAAATCACAGTGATGATTAATGCATCTTGTTCCCCACACAGCTCTGTTCTTCACCTGCACTAACTTCCTCACTGCGCCCAGCACTCTGTTTCACAGACAGGAATGCTGAAATACAGAGAAATAACTCCACAAGGCGACCTCCACACGAGCTCTGGAACGAAGCGTATCCAGACAGTCTGACTGTAGAAAAGACAATTTTGGGTCAAGTGTCCACCCAGGACACTTTATGTATGAAATTTCCGTGTATGCATAGACACACATTTACCAGTGAAATATTTATAATCTTAATTTTAAAGCAGAGGCTGACAGCAAGCACAGTGTCCCTTCTGCAGAGCCAGGTTTCTAGTGTGCACTGGTCCCTTACTGACTATGCTCTCTAGAGATCGTGACGGTAGGATTGTCCATGTCAACAGCCAGGACACACGGACTAGACCCATCCTGATTTCCATCCTTTCCTGTCTTGTTTCCTTGTAGATTCTTCGCTTTACACCTACATCAGAACAAAACTCGAACCTATTTTTTCACTTGCACAAATTAATTTTTCTTGGATTTCTGCCAAAACAAAATCTACGCTGTAGGAGCCCCGTGGTATATCATCCACACCTGTCTACTTGCTATAGGATGTAAATGAAGTGAGACCTTTCTAATTGTACCAGAATTGGTGACTGTAATCCTTCTATAAAGAGACGGTATTAACTACTTCCCATCCTGAAGACAATTGCGCATGCTTAGGGCGAGACGTGTCACTCAGGTTGGCACCTGCTCCCTGTCTTTTCTGTTTTCACTGGAGATGAACCAGAGCAGAGTGCAGAAGATGGTCTGCCTGGACGATAGCGAGGAGGAGAGGAAGGGGGCTCCCCTCTCATCCTCAACAAATCAACGTGGATTGGGGTGCTCAAAGAGAATTAGCCGTTGCAATTCTGCCAGTGCCTGGCATCTGAGTCCCTTGTTGATATTTACCAATGTGTATGTCGAATTGGCTGCTACAACCAGGAAAGCTGAACGTTTCAAGAACAAGATTGATGAAGCATTCTACACCAGTAGGGTCTACTGGTAGTCACCAAACTAAGATAGAATAGCCCTGGAGCTATGATTGCTCAACAGCCAGCTGCTCAGCCCTCTCTCTCCAGGAACAGCTCTGTATATGCTCCCTTCCTCTCTTCACTCTTACTTCCTCCAACCAGAGTCCTGAGATTCACACGATGACAAATCCAATAAACACAACCCCTAGACTCTGCTACAGGGTCGGCACTCACCAACTCCATCCACGTAAGAACTCTACTGAAGTGGACTCTCTCATCCCTTTGTGGATGAGGAGGTGAATGGAAAGAGGATGAAGTGATATGCCTACAGACACACAGCTAGGAAGTGGTAGCATCAGACGGAATCAAACACGGAGACTAGCTTCTCTAGCCTCCAGGTTCGTCCATCCATCCCTGTCCGTCTCTCAGCCTAGGCGTATCCTCTCACAGAATCTAAAAGGGTGGAGTGAGGACAGATAAAAAGCCTGCTCTAGTCAACAGCCTTCAAGACAGAAGCCTGCACAGCACTGGGCTACAGGAAAGCAATGGGGTTTAAATGAAGTGCAGGAGCGGTGGGTGAGGGGATCTGGGATGTCGCTCAGTGGCAGGATGCTTGCCCACCATGTCAGAGTTTGTCCGTTCTGCCCCAGCACTGCACAGAAAAGAAGAAGAGTACGAGGAACTCTAAACTGGCTTAAGCTGTATTTGTAGTAATCCACATCAATAATAAGATGGGTTTCCCAATGTCGCAATAGGACCGGCACATGGCTAAGCCCAATGAAGGGCATGAAGAACAGTAAAACCATTCCTTGTTGGTACCTGTGGAGTTCAGCACGCCTGTGAACAAGTCTCATTTCAAACCAGCCACTGCCTAATGGCTCGTTCTGACTTCTGGGAGTACCTTACTGAAGTAGAGAGACGATCCAGAAGAAATGACCCCACAGCCTTGCTCGGGCTTCACGATTTCTCCGCCGATAACTTCCTGCCAGTCAGACTCCCAACCGTTTGGGTTCTCAAAATCTGACATAATTGTGGAAGGAAGAGCAGCTTCTGGGAGGCACTCAGTCCCTTGGTATCCCTGGTCACACCTATGAGAGCAGCGAAAATAACCAAGTCATTAGCGACACAATGCCCTCCTACTTAAGGTATTCCCACATGCCACGTGCCCCTAGGTCTCATCCTTACGCATCTTGACGCATCTTTCTGCAGCAGTAAGGTACATAGGATACGGTACAATCTTCAGTTTCTCATGTTCTTCAAAATGGGTAGAATCTTTAGTTACAGGTATTATGTTAAAATTGTGGGATTCAAGGTTAGAAGCAGACACATGCGCTTATGTTGGTGCCAGAGAGACTGGGATTTCCCCACGACTTTAAAGATATTATATATGTAGGTTCATGTATTCAACTAACATGTCACTCTTGTGATATTTTATAGTTCTGATTAAATCACATAGTTTGGGGTTTCTTTGTATTCAAGTGTGCTCACTTTCTTCCTATTTGCACAACCTTGAGCTTCAAGCGAAGCGGCGTAGCCGAGCGTGTAGCAGAATGTTTGACTAACTGAGGATGATGAGGGGTGGGTGGGAACTAACAGCCAGGCTTTCAGGTTAACCCAGCAGGCCTGCTCTTGAGTTTAGATTGAGAGGTTTAGAATATATGTGTAGAATATATATATATATATATATAATATATGGCTTTGCATTCATGTAACAGTTCTTTTACATGAAAAACAAGGACAGAAGGGAGACACACTTTCTTTTGGCTCTTTTGTTATGTCTGAGTCTTTGTAGTGTCTGGGAAAACAACCTCCGGGAAGAACCCACAGACCCAAACGCAGGAGTGGGTTATGCTCTCTGGAGCACGTACCTGCACACGCCATGGTTGCACGAGCCATGTCCATTGCACATGTTGGGGCACTGCTGCCCAATGTAGATGCTGTCTAAAGCCCACTCATCCTGCGCTGTGTAATAGCTCTGACTCCAGCGGAAGCGGGTGGCGCTGGACCTAGCAACGAAGCAGAAAATATCAGTTCCACTGTGGCATTTCTCCCTAAGAAGACCAGAGTTCAGCACCTTTCTGAAAACAAACCCTTCAGAACTTCTACTTAGGACCCCAATATTTACTTAGCTTAACTTCCAATCAATTATTTTTACAAGTCAACAATTCTGTCATGAAAGAAAGTTGAAAAAAGAGCCTGCCTATATAATGTTTTAATCTTAATTTAGTTGAAGCATTTTTAAAGGAAAATAGTGGGCCAGACTTTCTGTGGTTACTCAAAATTTGATCCTGGAAATAAAGAAATAACATTCAAAAGTAAAAGCTACCCACTAAATAAAACACGTCTCTCACAGGGAGAATATGAAATATTTTACCCCAAGTGATAATGTTTCTCAGAACAGGCACACCAGTGTTATCGGAAGACTTTGGTTTGGTTCAGAATAGAAAACAAAACCTTTAGAGTACAGTTTTGGGGTTGAGAAGACATGCTGAAAAGTTATATCTAGCAAGAAGATCTGCACATGAAGGCGTGCTTATTTCTGAAACACGAACTTGCTGGAGTCTCATGGGCCAGTTGACCTTAAATAGAGATGAAAAGTTAAACACAAACACTTGGGGTCTTAGTTTATTGACGTCAGAGTCTAAAGAAGATATTTTGAAAGTCATATAAAAAAGACTCTGGATCAATGATTACTTGAAAACATTTTTTAAAAAATTACAGAGAAAGTCACCTGTAGGAATTTTCAGAGATCTGTGTTCTTTTTATTCAAGGTGCTAAAGCAACCACACCGACAGCAGCGGTAGCAACACAGAATTACACAGAATTCTTGTGAGTCTTAGCTCTGCTGATTAGAGCATCCCCTTGCCCACTATAAACACACTTGCTTTGCCTCTGAATGAACCATAACAATCTGCTCCAATTACACATATTAATCACACCACAAGTACACAACAGACTGCTAAAATTCAGACTAAGCTTTTGTTTGTGTATTTTGTCAATAATCTGTTGCTAATAGCTTGTGTTTTCATACGTAGTAGGGTTATTCCAGGGTTCACAGAGGGCCTCCAGTAGACTGGGGTTTATTTCCACATCAGTACCTATCATGGGACCTAAGACAGAGACACCTCTATGGTAGTAGGTTTATGTTTATAATTTAACAGCCATCCTGATTTTCATAGTTCCATTACAAACTGTCCTTTAGAAAAGCCTACAACGAGTGTAGATTCCTTTACAGTACTGGTGTAGGAGGGTCTTCTGTCTATGTGTTACTTTCATTGGTTAAATAAAGAAGCTGCCTTGGCCTTTTGATAGGCCAGCCCTTAGGTGGGTGGAGTAGACAGAACAGACTTCTGGGAAGAAGAAGGCAGTGTGGTAGACGCCATGGCTCTCCTCTCTGAGACGGATGCTGGTTAGACTCATGCTGGTAAGCCACAGTCAAGTGGCAATACACATTAATGGAGATGGGATAAATTAATATGTGAGAGTTAGCCAATAAGGGGCTGGAGATAATGGGCCAGGCAGTAATTTAATTAGTACAGATCTCTGTGTGATTATTTCGGGGTATAAGCTAGCTGGATGCTGGGAACACCGCCAGCCCGCTTCTCACTACAACAGAGTGGCGTAAGAGTTAGCCAATAAGAGGTTAGAACTAATGGGCCAGACAGTGTTTAAATGAATACAATTTGTGTGTTGTTATTTTGGGTATAAACTAGTTGGGCAGCCGGAACAAGGGGCTCTGCTTCACTACAACAGAGTGGTGCCCAACATGGGGCTCGAACCCATGACCCTGAGATTAAGAGTCTCATGTTCTACCAACTGAGCTAGCCGGGAGGCCAGAACAAGGGGCCCTGCTTCACTACAACACAGTCCTGTGGTGACCTGAATAAGAATGACTTCCACATATTTGAAACCATGGCCTTCAGGGAGTGGTACTACTTGAGAGGAAGTAGGAAGTGTAGCCTTGTGTCACTGGGCTTGGGCTTTGAGGTCTCAGAAGCCCACGCGTGGCCACAGCCTCTCTTTCTTCCTGCTGCTATGGATGCAGATGTAGAACTCTCAGCTACTCCCAGCACTGCGTGTGCCTTAACAGAATGCCGCCACGCTCCCACCATGACGATAATGGGCTAAACCCCTGAAACTGTAAGCAAGCCCTAGTTAAATGCTTTCTTTTATAAGAGCTGCTGTGGTCACGGTGTCTTATCAAAGCAATAGAATGCTAAGACAAGCATAGTTCCCTATAGAATCGAACCAAACAAAACTCATGGACGCTACCATCACGAAAAGGAGAGATGCTCTGTTCTTTTTAAACTGATTATAATCTGAGTCGTGCCCAGAGTCCCAGCTGAGTCGTCATGGTCTTTCAGAGATAAGCACAGCACAGAATAAATTCAGCACTCAAAAAAAAAAAAAAAACAAACAAACAAACAAAAAAAACAAAATCAAAAAACCAGTGTGCTAAAAATGAGTCAAATGGGCTCGAAGAGGAGTCTGTGTCTACCTTCCAGAGGCAGTGGACTGAAAAATTCACCAGAGTCAGGGAATAGACTCCTTTGATTCCAGCTCTGCAGCCCAGCAGAAGTGTGATCTTCAGTGAGAAATCCAAACTGTCAGAGGCTTTTAGTTCCTCACTTCTCAGAAAAAGGTTTGGACAAACTGATTTTCAGAATCCCTTGAAGTGTCTGACTCTGAAGAGGTAGGTTGTTATCCTCACGGTGAGATGCCTTTACAGTACTGAGGAAAATAGTATTTCGAGGTTTTCTACTTTCAGTACCAAAGCAGGGTGCAGGTGTTGAGAAACTCCTCTTAGTTTCCAGTTTATATTCTTACAGTCACATGTGCGCCCAAAGGTCGTTCCTTAAGGAACTGATCCTTACGCTCATGTACCCTTGAAGAGGAATGTCCTTGCCATAGGAAGTTTAATGTTATTTCACTTAAATATACTCTACATATTGATGCCGATTAAGAGAAAAGCCAGGAAAAAGAGATTGAATGTTTGATTTTTAATGAGAAAAAAATTAACCGTGTGAGCCATTTCTAGCTGATCACAAGAGGGAAGATGAGAAGTGATCACACTGACTCACAGGTGCACCTTTGCTCAATGCTGTCCTCAACACAAATACTTCATTTGTCAATTCATTCTACCATTGGTCTGTCTGTCTGTCTGTCTGTCCACCTATCCATCCATCTATCCAACCGTCCATCCACCCACCCATCCGTTTGTCTGTCCGTCCACCCACCCACCCACCCGCCCGCCCGCCCGTCCATCCGTCCGTCCGTCTGCCCGCCCACCCACCCATTCATTTATCCATCCATCCATCCATCCATCCATCCATCCATCCATCCAACAATCAAATCAATCCATCCACCCACCCATCCATCTATCCATCCATCCGTCTGTCTGTCCATCCATCCATCCATCTATCCATCCATTCATCAATCTATCCATCCATCCATACATCCATCCATTTATCCATCCATCCACCTACCCATCCACCCACCCACCCACCCATCCACTCATCCATCCATCCATCCATCCATCCATCCATCCATCCATCCATCTCCATTCACCCACCCATCCATCCACCCATCCATCCGTCCATCCATCCATCCATCCACCTGTCCGTCCGCCTGCCCGCCCGCCCATCCGTCCATCCATCCATCTATCCATCTAACGATCAAATCAATCCATCCACCCATCCACCCACCCATCCGTCCATCCATCCCTGAAGAGGTCACACAATAACACTGACTTGCATTTAAAATCCAAACTTCAAACTCCATGGATTTCTAAAAGCAACAGCACTTGAAGCAATACCCCTTCCTCCCGTAAACTTCCCGACCAAACCATACTGGCACCCACTCATTTCTTCATGCTTAAGTAACTGAAGAATCAAGGTAAATGAAGGCTAGCTAAATTGTATTTTCCACATTTAGAGTTCCCGTAATTACATTTGCCCAATTATTCTGAAACTCACGCAGTCATTAGGTGTTGATTTGTTTATGAAGTCCGCAACTGACAGCTGTTTGGGTCTCATTAGGCCCTGTTCTTATGTAAATGTCCCTCATAAAAATGAAATTAATTTTCATTGGGTAACAAATGTTCAGTTCGTATACAGTCTAGTTTCTCTGAGCAGGTGTATCCAGGAGCCATTTCCACTTGACAGTTATCCAATCGAACACCTTTTCCAAAGTTAACATACCTAGGATATTGCAGGGACCATGCTTGCTTTAATGCATTTAATTTATATTTGCATACACGTTTGAATCAAAACAGCAGAACAATGGTTTGGTCAGAAAAACAACACTGCTTCAAACCAAACTCCCTCTTTCCCCAGGAGAATGCTATTTGCAAAAACTTTGAAATAGGCATTATAGAAAAATTACCAAGGATGCTGTGTAGACTAAATAAATTTAATCCTTATGGTAGAGACTTTAATCATTATATCCTCAGAAACAATGGCAATTACCAGCATAAAACGTCCTTATGTAGAAATAATATTTAGATCAACCATGAGTCAAGGGGAATAAATACTATACTGGGATGTTTGTTTTTTAAAATAACATTTCACTTTTCCCTCCCAAGGAGTGTAAAGGAAATTGGGAAAGCAGAATTTGGTTACAGGTACATGTGCTCAAAGGCACATGGCAAGAAGAATAATATTTTCTTTTGTTTGAGAGTAACATTTACAAAAGTTTTAGTTGGCATAAAAAGTAAGTTTCATATACATAACATCATGGCATTTTGCTCATATTTTCCATCTATTGCTTTCCCTTTCCCTCTTTCTGCTTCCTGCTAGATCCCTTCCTGACCCCAAATAGGTTCCCTTCTGTTTTCATATTGTTATATTCACATATGTGTCTTACAGTACGCCATCTTTTTAATACATTGATGTGCTTTGAATCAAAATTCTATTTAACTTTCTAACATTCCATGAAGATATACTAATAAGCCTACTATAAGACAGACACTCTAATGAATGTACAGAGTCTAAGCGTCATGACATTTCTCTTCAACACTGATGAAGAGTAACTTGTTCTGAATCAGACCTGCTGGTATGGTAGTTAAGAGCACTGGTTGCTCTTCCAGAGAACCTGGGTTTGATTCCGATCTAAGGTCATCTTCTGGCCTCGGAAGGCACCAGACACACGTGGCACAAAGACATTAAACAGCCAAAACACTCATGCATGGAAAGACTAAAAAGGAATGGTGGCTTGGAAAGTTTCTAGGGATAAAAAAAAATTTCTACAACACACAACAAAATATTATCTTAAGATAGTCATTTTAAAATCGAGTCACATATGCCAATGAGTCAAACCACTTGGTGATTTTCTTAATAATGAAAGAAATAAATTTAATTATGCAGCAACGAAGACCGAAAGCCCTGAGGAGCTTGTACTCAGAGTGATCAGTGTTTCAATTGTTTGAGGTGTTGTTTTACACATGCTTTCATTGAAATACATGCTTGGAATATCATTGAAATTAAATAAAAATCTTGATTACACTCCCAGCAGTAGACACAAAAGAGTAGAATATTAAAGAAACCAAGGACTTATTACACAAAGCATCAAGAGAGAGTCCTGGAAATGGCTCACAGTGGGACATATAAAAAAAAACATCTGTGGAAATCAAATTTCAAGCTTCTTATTCCAGCTGACATAATGATGTACTCTACCAACAATCAAGGAGCCATTCTCACTCAGTCTTCACCAGAAGTTACAAAGCAAATTCTGGGTTGTCACCTGTCCGTTGCCTTTGGGAAGTGCCCAACTTTTATATAGAAAACCATCAGAGAAAGATTTGCTTAGTTATTTTCTCTTCATAAAAAGTGCATTGAAGGCGTATGCCTTCAATAGAAAAATACAATGCTGGTCTTGATTATGCTTTTTCTTCTACACACAAATCAGAATCTTAGATGCCCAGGGTGAGGAGCCTTTAAGATAAACTAATTACAGTCTATACATCCACAGGATTCTACCTTGAAGAGGCGGGTGATGACAGCAAGGATCTCGTGACTGGTTGAGCACTGATGGAGTTACACTGAGAATTCAGACCTAATCTGCAGTCTGGGACTTTTTCTTTGAGCAAACTTATGCTGACAAAAGGCTTTAAATATTATCCGTAACACTGAGTGAAAAAAAAAAAAAGACACTGATATTGCAATGTTTCGACTGACCAGACTAAGATGAAAACAATGAAGTCTGCAAAAAACTATTGTAATTTTTTTCTTCCTCTTCTCGATTGTTCTTTCTTCCGTGTCTACTGAGGCTTCTTCTTCCCAAGGGATGATTTCTATTGTTACTAAAAAAATGTGACTAGAAAAAGAATGTGTGCTAAACTTTTGATATAAAGCTAGGCCTTGCAATGAGAAAATAAACTCGCCATCCGAACTACTTGGATTTCTAGATCCCTTGTGTCATTTCATTTTGAAGGTAAAATGTAAAGAGGTGGGCTCATTGAGCTTTTCCACAAAAACAGAATTCTGGGGGTAAGAAGTGAGATCAGAAACGCTGGAAAAACAAATTTTCATATTTCTCATTAGCTCCATTTTCCAAAAACCTGAGTATATAAGCAAGATTAGGCTTCCGAATAGAGAGAAAGTAATCTTACTATCTGCTGAGCTTATCTTCATACTCAAGTTATGATAACATGATAAAAGTGCAAGGAACGGCTATGTTTAGGACATTGTTGCTCACCAGGTTTTCTGGGGAAGAAGAACAATAACTCTCCTCCACTGTGTGAACTCACTGGCATGGTAAATACTGGCAGATGTAAATTCTTGGCAACTTGGCATACTGGGAAGGCACTCCTGAAAGAGACGCAGAAGTTAAACTCAGCCTCCATTCGTCTGCTGCAGATGTCTCCTGTCCTACAGCAAGAGAAAGAGACCGTAGAGCAAGCTAAGGCCACAGTCTCAGCTACTGGCACTAGGGACCAAATTCATCATGTTTTTCTTCTGTGACATTAAAAACATTTGGGAAGAAATTACAACTGAGACGGCATCATAGAATTAAACATCTTTCAGTTCTCACCACAAATAGGAATGGAGATTAATTTCGATCTATGAACCTCATTAGCATTTATAAAACTTATCCTTTGTGTTAAATTTTTGCATTTATGGAAAGGTCAGATTATAAGAGTGTGCACGTGTCATAGGCAAAGTAGATTTATTACAAAGTTTAGATTATAGTTCTTATGTGTTTGTTTCTAAGGTCAGAAGCCAACTCATTCCTTATCTAGACAACCCCTGGTTGGGAAAAGGAGAGTGCAAAACATGCCATAGGGGAGGAAAAGCCATGCTTTCAGAGAAAGGGGGCTGGAGAAACAAGACTTGATACATTATCCAAGAGTATCCAGTCTCGGCTACACTTATTTCTTTTGTTTCCGATTGCTCTTTGGGATCTGATACTTCTGGGGGAAGTATACTTTGTGTTGGTTCTATATCAGATACTTTGTGTTGGTTCTAACCCGATGTCAATTTTAGGTCGTATAATACGGATTAAGGAAGAAGGCAGCCATTGCAAGTGCCAGAGAAAGCATACGTACCTCTTGTACAAGGTGCCATGTAAGGCCATGGTTGGCTGAGAACTCCAGCTTCACCTGGTTGTCAATGTCAGCGGTGTATTTCTGGCCACACCCCATCACCAGGCTAAACTGAATCATATAGGAGGCTCCGATCTGCATTGACTGTGTCTCCACATAGCGCATGCTTGAGGCCAGTTTAGAATCTCCTGTAAAACTGAAGGAAACAAGGTGGGAATCAGATACTTCCACAGACGGACGTATCAGAGTAGGACTGAGGTGTCACTCTGTATGCCAGGCAGTTTCCTTTGATTTATTTAAACTTTGTCAAGCTGTACAATAGATTTCAGTCAGTCTAACAAATCCATTTGAAACAACGAAGACCTTTAAAAATGTTAAGATGTGTGGGTTGTCAGGTGTATCTGAAATTGAGAACTTATATATATTTTCATTAATTTTGGCAGCTGGAATCTACCTGAATGAAACAATTCTAAATGCAAAGATAATTTTAGAAAAACATGGTGAATATTAAATGATTATTGCTATCAGTAGTTGGTAGTAATCTCAGAACCTAATTAGAGGGACATGGGAAAGCTTAAGTAACCTGGAATAGGCACCTGACAGAATACCCTATATTTTAAATATGATAAAGATAATACAAATATATTAAACTTTGTATTATGATTAAGTTTCAATACCATCCACAAAACACTACAGAAAGACATGGACCAGAATGTTTGTTGTGGTGAAAAATTTGACAACTTACTAATTTTTTGTTTATTTTCAAAATATTTTTCATGCTCATGAATTCAATATTGAAAATGTTGTACACATTTTTAATGTTTGTGTCCAAAGTCAGTCAGATTCTCATCTTGGTTCTCAAGCAAACAAAAGCATTGTCATTTTTAGAAAAAAAAACTCAAGGGTTTTGTAATCTGTCAGGATTAAAGTCGGACACCTTTGCACTTTAGTTACAGGGGTCAATGTACGTCACCGTGTGTCAACCGCACTTAGATTTATTTACCCAGCGGCACACTTGTGTCTTCCATTCTGAAGCAGGCCCAGTACCATTCAACAGTCCTCTCAAGCAGTGACAGACATAGCTGATGTGTCCAACGGAATTAATGAAGTTCTGTGACATATTTAATTCATTTAATATACTTCATTAATGGTCTTTTGTGGAATCCAAGAAACATGGAGTAATTGCCTTGACTTGATCCTACTAGAGATTAAAATGTTATTTAAAATGGGGGGCTGGGGTGATCACTAGGGCAAAGTGCTTGCTACACAAGCTTGAGGACTTAAGTGTGATCTTCAGCGCCTACATACGAAGCAGCTGTGGTGGTATTGCTGTGGAGGTGGGGACGGGCAGGTCTCAGGTTCATTAGCTGTCCATCCCAGCCTAATCAGTGGACCCAGATCTCAGAGAGACCTTGTCTCTGAAATCAAGGTGGATTCTTTTTCTGTCTCATTTCTACACCTGCACACATGAGTGTGTATCCACCTCCTCCAAAGGCATTATTCAATAGATAAACTATTTTTCATCCGCAAGTTCGTAATGGACTTAGAATCAAGGTTATAAAATAAAAACCTTATCCAGAAATGAAAAATTACTGTTTATCAGTTTTGAACTAAAACTTTTCACTTGGCCAATGAGTATGAAAAAAAGAAAGAAGAAAAGGCTCAATCTCTAGTTTAGCAGAATGTTCAGTAGAAGTCAGAGTCACTATTTCTGGCCTTGTAAATGAAGCTCAGAAGTAGAAAATGCAACAACTTGCTCATCTTTTACAATGGGGCTTATCATTTGTCGAGTCTCAGCCAAGTCCTAGGACAACAAGGCTGTGCACAATGCCCACATTCTCTTCCTTAGATTCACGCTTACGGTAATGCTGTAAGTGGGAACAGTTGGGAAATAGGGTAAATGGAAAATGGTACTAATTGGTAAAGCCTTAATGAGAAGTCAGCATTGCTGGGCTCCAAAGTCCCTGCTTTTCAATTATTCTGAGATTGAGGGAAGCATTGCAATTCGAAATAAAGTTTCTTACAGCCATTTTATAAACCACGGACTTTCAGCTATTATAGAGTGATATTGTGATGTTAAAAAAAAATGACTTCTTTACATGATTACAACACGTAACCCTGAAAGTGTAAAATGCTAGATTAAATTTTTTAGCAATACTGGTGAAATAAAGGACATAGAACAAAACCAGCAATGAGCCACAAAGGCCGGGCGGTGGTGGCATACGCCTTTAATCCCAGCACTCGGGAGGCAGAGACAGGTGGATCTCTGTGAGTTTGAGACCAGCCTGGTCTACAGAGCTAGTTCCAGGACAGGCTCCAAAGCCACAGAGAAACCCTGTCTCAAAAAAACAAAAACAAAATAACAACAAACAACAACAACAACAACAACAAAAAACTTATCCATATCACACCCATGGTCTTATTGGTGTCAAGGTTTTCCAACCTTAAATATTTTTTTCTTCTGTGAAAATCAAGTGCTATTTTAGCTTTAAGGGTTGTTTTTGTACTATCATTTAGGATGGTGGCTATTAGTTAGCCGGTGAGGCTTCACTTCAATTAGTTTTGTGTGAAAAAGATACCCCGTCTCCTGGACATTTTCAGAGAAAAGCAAATGCAATGCCACACAGGAGGGTCTAGAAGAGACAGCCGCGGAAACCTCAATTCTGCCGTGTATTTCCACCCATTTCCTGACCCCAGCATTTCTAAGAACAGTTCACTATACTTCTTTCTGTGAAGGCCCAGTGTCTTCGTCTCATGCAGACACAGACGGAGGTGCTGAGATTTACAGATGTTGTCTGTACCGCCCCTTTGCACGGTTACAAAGGGAACCATGAACTTGGCAGAGAGTAACAGCACACCTGAGAGAGATTTCAAAGTTGCTAAGATACCAAGAAAGAAACACGTTTAAAAAGTATATAAATAAGCATTGACAACAAGATTCTTGCTTAACACCTACGTCTATCAGCTGTTAAGTAGGTGTCCTGAGCTGTTTGTGGCAGATCGTCGTGGGCAGGCGGATGCTGCTGCCAGCCGGTCTCCTTTCTCCCCCGCCCCCACCTTCCAGCCATGGTCACACTGTGTGCACCAGGGTGTCCTCACCTATTAGAGGCAAGTGGAATTGATCACAGTTTCCCCTCACCCAACTCCTTCCAGAGACGGAACTGACTGCCATACCCCTTCCCTGTTGCTCCAGCAGACTTCCTTTCTAGCCTGGAATTTTCATCTGGTGGAGACCTGTGGATGGAGTCCTTCCTGCTGAGATGAAGCACACAGAGGGTAGACAGTACATGACTCCAGCAGCCTTGGTCGCTGTACGGGCTCCCCAGCCCGGGTTGTCTATCCCACGACTGCTCGTCGTCAAGGTCAAATCAGTGCCTTGACTTTTGTTTCTGCGACAGTCAGTCTTGTTTTTGTTGTAACCTAGAACCGAACGCATTTCTAGCCTATGCACCCGCCGGCTTCACTGAATGGGATCTGTCCTGATGCCTCAACTGGAAACAAAACAGGAGAAGAGTACAGATAGCCACACTTTAAACGCTAGCCGGTTCCTAGTCATGTGACTGTTTCTGCCTCCTGCAAGATCAGCAGAAGCCAAGGTACTTGGTCTGCTGCCCCTCCCCTCTGGTGTGTCCTTATTCCTCCTGGGTTTGAGAAGAGGAGAATTTGATGGGCTGAGTCCTCTCATTTACATAACTTTTCCTCTTTGCTGCATGTTGAAGTCAAGATTTGTTCATAAAGGCAAAAATGAACTTAACTGCTTCTGTTGCAAGCACTAAAATGTAAAGAAGAACCCATGTTGGCATTTTGGGGAGAAATTCTGGGGACAGAGTACACTGGAAATCAGGGTGCTGGCTTCATTCATGATGCTGCAAACACATCTCTAAATAAACAGCCTTTCAAAAGTGACTCTATCTACTTACAAGACTTAATGAGAGACTGGGGATGTCTCTCTCCACTGGACAGGGCTACCTCTTTGCACCTGCACACCCAGGAGGACTTTCAAATGCTCTGTAACAACTGTCAAAGGATAACACCCTAACGTAACTGAATCGCCACAGGTCAGCCCTTCCTTTGTGGTGGAGCTCCTCGGCGTCTGCCCACCTTGCCTCTTGGGGATAGCAGGTGACCTGTCTTCAGGATCAGATTGGAAGCCTTTTCCACAGGGGAGGAAGGAGCTCCTACCTCACTCACCCAAGCAACCCCTAAGATGCAGAACTGTACTGGAATCTCACAAAAGCAACCTACGTGCGATGCTTTGGGTTCCTAAGAGCTAGATGATCTCATTTGACCTTTGAGTCAAGACCATCTGGATCCTTAGCTGGGAAGAACAGAGAGACAGAGAGGTTGAGTTGACCCAGTGCTACACAGCCGATAAGAAGCTGGCAGCAGTGTGACAGGAAGCCCGTCCAGTCGAAGACTTCCCATCATGCCATGTCAGTGTGGGAATGAGGGCACAGGAAGGTTTTTACAAAACTATAGTTATCTAAATTAGTACTCAACTCCAGACAAGGTTTTGGTGACTTTGGTGCTTTTCAGAGTGTGTTTTCCATCTCTGGGGGTGGGAGATACTTCTGCATCTGAAATGTAGAAGTTTTCAGTCAAAGGAAGGGAGAAGTAAATCTATGCTGGGTTCCGAGTCACTCAAGGAATGAGTCACTTTGGACACATTTGTGCTTAAGGAGTCAATATGGCTGAACTCCCATTGCTATATCATGGCGGGAGATGGTAGCATTATTTCTATTTCTTAGAAACATAGACAATATTCTGCTTTTTTCCCCTGCAGAGAAATGACAGAACACTGAACCTCTCTCTCTCTCTCTCTCTCTCTCTCTTTCCCTCCCTCCCTCCCTCCCTCTCTCTCTATCCCTCCCTCCCTCTCTCTCTCTCCCTTTTTTTAAAATTCTTGTTGGATATTCCAGTCCATCGCAGGAGATGTAAGTGAATGAATCTTGGTACCATCCATCCTTTTGTCTCTAATCTTACAACCACCAAAGAGATACTTACTTGATTTGACAGATAACATTGTGGATATTGTAGGATTAAAGGTCGCCTTTGAACTCAGCTGTTGAAATAATGTTCACTATACATTATTATAATGCAAAGCAGATGCACCCATGTTGTTTTAGTGGCTGCAATTCTGCGGTGGGGAGGTGGCCACTGTTTATATCTTGACATACATATTTCCAGAAATTTTTGCCTTAGATTTACACACACACACACACACACACACACACACACACACACACACACGGCAAGGCATTGTAATTGTCAGTGAAGGCAGCTGGTATCTATGTATGGAATATTGATGAAGTAGTTCCATCTCTCCCCATTATAACTGATGCTTATATAATATGCATTTGTGTGGGCCTTTGTGCATGTGTCCATAGTCCCTGGGATAAATTCCTAGGATTAGAACTGCTTACTAAACCAATTCCCACCACCAGGCTGTCCTCCATCAGTAATGGCTGCTGCTAACTGTGCCATCATGGAGGTGGACAGTAGCTTCCTTCCCAGCCACTTTATGTATGCTGTTGAACTAAAGTTTTGATTAGGAAGGACATTAAATAGATATCTGTATCTGTGTGGGGCCACGGTAGTTTTTGTTTATTTTCTCATGGCTCAGAAGTAGAGTAAACCTTTCCTTTGTTGATTTGAAAGCGTTCGCTACACATTGAGGATGTACGGTATGCCAACTATGCCAGCAGTACCACCCTGCTCCTAGCTTAATATTACAAGTTTTAACTTGCAAACAAAGTAAAAAACTTTCTATTTTTCCTCTTCTAAGCACATGGGTAAATACTTTAAACTGCAGAACATTTGGCCCTATGGTCCTCACTTCTGGTGTCATATATTACTGGTGTCTGTTGAAATTGACTCTGATCCCAGTTCATAACCAGCAAATGCCCAATGGCCCCTTGAAAGAGGCACAGCACTTTTTACTTGTAGAATATAATTTTCAAAAGCTTTGCCTATTCATTACCTCTTTATATTATTTATCTAGGGCCTCACTTCTTTTGTGTGACTTTGAAAGCAAAGCACTGGTATTAAAACCACATTGAAATGTGGAAATTGTACATTTCCTTTGTAATTCTGGCAAGTTTTGCATGACAGCCACCTCTCTGCGGTCGACGGTGTGTGTGGGCCATCTCTCTGTGGTCCACGGTGTGTGAGGGTCACTTCCCTGTGGTCTGTGGTGTGCACTGGCCACCTCTGTGGTCTGTGGTAGTCACCTCTCTGTGGTCCATGGTATGCAGTGGCCACCTCTGTGGTCTGTGGTGTGCGGGGGCCACCTCTGTGGTTCGTGGTATGTGGTAGTCACCTCTCTGTGGTCCATGGTATACAGTGGCCACCTCTGTGGTCTGTGGTGTGCGGGGGCCACCTCTCTGTGGTCTACAGTGAGTGGTGGCCCTTTCTGTCTTCATCCTTCCCTTCCCACCACAGTGCCGCTGTCATTGCCTCTAGGAAGGCCATGGGTTGCCAAGATCCTGCTCTCCCAGCACTAACACCACATCCTTTCCTTGAGAAGTTCACAGTTCATCCGTGTTTAAGGCTCCAGCAGAGGTGTGTGTATGTGTGACTTACATCACCGAGTGTTAAACACGTTGGCTTAAGATGCCACATTCATACAACGAACTGGTTTGCTAATACTTCTGGCTTCTTCACTACAGTCTCCCAACCAGCTTCTCAAAACTGGGCTTGTTATCTAAGCAGGATATTTCTGAACATTATATTTATTTTTGACATTTTAAAAAGCTGATTTCATTAGAGCAAACCTGGAAGATCTTTTCAGAATGCATTTTGTCACATTCAATGGGCCATTTGCGAAGTCTGCGGGTTTCTCAGTGGCTAACTCCCCCCTCCTTGTTTGTCTCGTTGAGATTTCAGGGTTATTTTGGCAATTAAAGCTATTTTGGGGTACAAGTGTTCCTAGCACCTGCTTCAGGCAATTTTTTTTTTAAGGCATTTTGTCCTAAGCACCTGCTTTTCTTTTCTCATCTTCATATTTCAGGAGGAAGTAAATGAAGTTTTCATTCCACGGTTTCTTCATTCCTATGCTCTCTCTCTCTCTCTCTCTCTCTCTCTCTCTCTCTCTCAGTGTGGAAATTTCTCTACAGTTCTTAAAGCCAGGAACAGACTCTTACGCTAAGCTGGAGACACACTCCGGACAATAAGAAGCATAGCTCGAGCTACTTGGCTGCTGTTTACTGAGCTTTTAGGGAGAAGGACTTCTCTTTGAAAACTACCGAGCACAAACTTTAGCATTACCTCCTTCACCAGAAGGACAGGATAACTTCAGATTACAGAAGACAGAAGAAGGGGGGTCGGGACTCCAGAGAGAGAAAGGCTGACAGTCAGTGTAAACAGCGGCTATGGTCACATGACACTCTCTTCTGACCAAGTCACAGGAACTTACAGCTGATGCTGTGGGATACACAGGTAGGGAAGACTGGAGTCACAGGAAGGGACTTTTCTCGCCTCCTTTAGTTGTTCTGCGTCCCATCTGCAGCCACTCACCCTCCTGTGTCTCCTGGGGTCTAAGGACAGCTCACCCAGCTTCTAGATAATCTCACTCATTTTCAAAGCGACAGCCTAGTTGGCATAAAATGGTTTCGAAGTCGTTGGTCATTTTTCAGTCTGTGAGACTTCCTTCCTTCCTTCCTTCCTTCCCTCCCTCCCTCCCTCCCTCCTTCCTTCCTTCCTTCCTTCCCATCTCACAGCATCTTCTGAAGGAAATGTTCAGCCGTTGGAGTAAACTGTAGCAGAGGAAGGCAGGTGATGGGTTGTGTTCCCAGAGAGGAGATGTCTGATGGACGAGGGCAGGTAGTTTCTTCTAACCCTCAATGTAAATCCTTTATGTGTGTGTGTGTGTGTGTGTGTGTGTGTGTGTGTGTGAGAGAGAGAGAGAGAGAGAGAGAGAGAGAGAAAGTGTGTGTGTATGAGAGTGAGTGTGAATGTATGTGTGTGTGTGAGAGAGTGTATGCACGTGTGAGACAGACAGTGTGAGAGTGAGTGTGTATGAGAGAGAAAGTGCATGTGAGTGTGTATGTATGTGTAGAGTGAATGTGTTTATGTGTGTATGAATGAGTGTATGTGCATGTGTATGTGTGATAGTGTGTGCATGCAAGAAAGTGTGAGATGTGTGTGTAAATGTGAGAGTGGATGTATGTGCGTGCGTGTGTGTGTATGTACGTGTGTGTTTGTATGTGCGTGTGTGTTTGTATGTGCATGTGTGTGTATGTGCGTGTGTGTGTACATGTGTGTTTGTATGTACGTGTGTGTGTTTGTATGTGCATGTGTGTGTTTGTATGTGCGTGTGTGTTTGTATGTGTGTGTGTATGTGCGTGTGTGTACGTGTGTGTGTACGTGTGTGTTTGTATGTGCGTGTGTGTTTGTATGTGCGTGTGTGTATGTATATGTGTGTGTTTGTATGTGCGTGTGTGTATGTACGTGTGTGTTTGTATGTGCGTGTGTGTGCATGTGCGTGCATGTGTGTATGTATGTGTGTGTTTGTATGTGCGTGCGTTTATATGTACGTGTATGTGTTTGTATGTGCGTGTGTGTATGTGTGTGTATGTGCGTGTGTGTATGTACATGTGTGTGTTTGTATGTGCGTGTGTTTGCATGTACGTGTGTGTTTGTATGTGCGTGTGTGTTTGTATGTGCGTGTGTGTTTGTACGTGCGTATGTTTGTACGTGTGTGTTTGTATGTGCGTGTGTTTGTATGTACGTGTGTGTTTGTATGTGCGTGTGTGCATGTGCGCGTGTGTGCTTGTATGTGTGTGTGTGCTTGTATGTGCGTGTGTTTGTATGTACGTGTGTGTGTTTGTATGTACATGTGTGCATGTGAAGAGCAGTTGTCAGAGCTTCTGCATTTCCCTGCCATTTTGACCACTGAAGGTCATCAAGAAGCTTTGGTTGTTTCCAGCCCCTTCAGCTTCTGCCCTGGCGTCTGACTATCGCCAGCCTCTGGCTGCCAGGAGCCTCCGACTGTTACAGCCACAGCATCCGAGAGCCAATTCACATGGACATCAACTTCCCAGGCCCACATTTAACCCTTTAACACACTTTCCTGTCAGCACACTCCCAGTTCCTCACTGTCTCCATGCGCTTCATTTCAGAAAGGACTGCGCTGGTCTGCCTGCCCCGCTGAGGGCGCAGCCTGGAGGAGAGGAGGAAATACAGGAGAGAGCCCTGACATTCTCTTTTCCCTAGCTGTGTTGGGCCACACACACTGTTCAGAGAATACTGGAGTGGGGACATCCAAAGTCTTCCTCTACTTGTGGCAACTCCACAAAGGATTCTCAGTACTAGTTCCCTTATAACCCGAGGAATCAGGGGTGCTTAAAGTCTCAGCTAAGTCCCGATGAGACCTCTGACCTCTCCTTTGTCCATGTCTACCAACAACACAATCCTACATTAGTGACAAGCCCTCTCTTTGATTAGTCTTATACAGACCAACACAATGGAATAAAGGAAGGGAAATTTTTCTGTGGGAAAGACTCAACTTCCGGTAAACACATTTAAAAATAATGAAGATAGTAAAATGAGATGTAGATGTCATTTATAAGAATGTATGATCTGATGCTTCTGAGCTATGTGTCCAATTCTCTCTCTGTCTGTGTGTGTGTGTCTTTCTCTGGTCTGACTTTCCTACACATCCATGAGGACTAGTTTGCACAAACAGCTCTGTTGGTGGCTCTCTAGGTCAGCGGGGAAAATCTTGCTGTTTATCCAGGCTACAAGTCATTGTTATTTCTAGAAGCTTCTTAAAGACTAGGAATGATTCAACAGTAAGTTAGTCTCTCACCTACATAGCTAAGAATTTCAATTATTATTCCATTCTGCAGGTAGTACATGATTATTATATAATAATAAATTACTGGTTTTCTCTCTGTGAATGGTCATGGCAAAGGCATTGTTATTTATTTATCCATTGCAGATGCTGTAAAAACACTTACTGTAAGACTAGAGGTTAAACTCAGGGTCTTACGCATGGTGGGCAAATGCTCTTCCACTGAGCTGTACATCCCCAGCCCTACTTATTTGTATTAAAACATTTATTTTTACTTCTACTGATGTGCATGTATCTCTGTGTGTATGCACATGTCTCTCTGTGTGTGCACATGTCTCTGTGTATATGCGCATGTCTCTCTGTGTGTATGCGCATGTCTCTCTGTGTGTATGCGCATGTCTCTCTGTGTGTTTGCGCATGTCTCTCTGTGTGTATGCACATGTCTCTCTGTGTGTATGCGCACGTCTCTGTGTATGCGCATGTCTCTCTGTGTGTATGCACATGTCTCTCTGTGTGTATGCACATGTCTCTCTGTGTGTATGCGCACGTCTCTCTCTCTGTGTATGCGCATGTCTCTGTGTATGCGCATGTCTCTCTGTATGTATGCACATGTCTCTCTGTGTGTGCGCATGTCTCGGTGTGTGCACATGTCTCTGTGTGTATGCACATGTCTCTCTGTGTGTGTGTGCGCATGTCTCTGTGTGTGTGTGTGCGCATGTCTCTCTGTGTGTATGCGCATGTCTGTGTGTATGCACATGTCTCTCTGTGTGTGCGCATGTCTCTGTGTGTATGCACATGTCTCTGCGTGTATGCGCATGTCTCTGTGTGTATGCGCATGTCTCTTTGTGTATATGCACGTGTCTCTCTGTGTGTATGCGCATGTCTCTCTGTGTGTATGCGCATGTCTCTCTCTGTGTGTATGCGCATGTCTCTCTCTGTGTGTATGCGCATGTCTCTGTGTGTGTATGCAGGTCTGTGTGTATGCGCACGTCTCTCTCTCTGTGTATGTGCATGTCTCTCTGTGTGTATGCACATGTCTCTCTGTGTGTATGCGCATGTCTGCACGTCTCTGTGTGTATGCGCATGTTTCTCTGCGTGTATGCACATGTCTCTCTGTGTGTGCGCATGTCTCTGTGTGTATGCACATGTCTCTCTGCGTGTATGCGCATGTCTCTGTGTGTGCGCATGTCTCTGTGTATATGCACGTGTCTCTCTGTGTGTATGCGCATGTCTCTCTGTGTGTATGCGCATGTCTCTCTCTGTGTGTATGCGCATGTCTCTCTCTGTGTGTATGCACATGTCTCTGTGTGTGTATGCATGTCTGTGTGTATGCGCACGTCTCTCTCTCTCTGTGTATGTGCATGTCTCTCGGTGTGAATGCACATGTCTCTCTGTGTGTATGTGCATGTCTGCACGTCTGTGTGTATGCGCATGTCTCTCTTTGTGTATGCACATGTCTCTCTCTCTGTGTATGCGCATGTCTCTCTGCGTGTATGCGCATGTCTCTCTGTGTGTATGCGCATGTCTCTCTGTGTGTATGTGCACGTGTGTGCAGGCTCCCATTGAGACCAGAGCCGATGGCAGAAACTCGAGGGGATGAGTCACCACCATGGGTGCTGAGAATCTAATCCAGGTTTTTGGAAGATCCGCAAGTGCTCTTAACCTCTGAATCATCTCTCTAATCTTTTTTTGTTTTTTCTTCTTCTGAGATCAGGGTTCACGATATTTCCTAACCCTGCCAGAATTCGTGGCCCCAAGCAAATTTCCTACCTCAACATGCTAAGTGTCTTGGCATACAAATGCACACTCCTAGGCCTGCTAAATGGACCTCATTCAATTTATGAGACAGATAGGTAGCTAGCATCCTCTTCAGCCCTGGAGTTTTGCCCGTGTGGTTCTTGCTTTCAATAAATACACAAGTCTTGTCCATACTAATAGAGCTCTCCCACGAGATGGTAATAAAATTTTGGGTGTCCTGAACATACGTGTTACTTGTCGGTTCCTTTGAATGGGGCCACCTACCCATCCTGCAGCTGTTATCTTAGATCTCCAGTTTTCAGGGGTGACGGTGCTACCAGGTGCTCATGAGAAAGCTGAGTTTCCAAGGGTGTCCTCTCATATCAACCAACACACAGTGCCACCCCTTCCCCCCGTATCTTCTGCCATTCCTACCTTAATTTTAATTCCTTCCTGTTGGTCTTTCATTCTTTTCAAATCAAATGTTAAAAATTTCTCTTTCTAAAACCTAAACCTAACATAACAAGAGCTCACGATGTACTTATTTAAAGAACGCGTCAATTAGAAATAAATAAAACAATAGTCACGATGTAGGGTTAAGCCAGCCCCTTAAGGGGCGGGCTTGCCTCGGGCGAATGTTTACTTATAAATTGGGCGAGTGGGAGCCCGCGCACGTGTGCGCGCGCCCCTTCCTGCTTCCTGTTCTCCGCAGGAACCGTGGTAATGTAAGTCTAATTTCCCCATTAAAGCTGTGTATATATTCTTTACAATCTGCTTGCATTCATTTATGCCGTTACACACAATGAAGACTGAGTACACTTGGATCTTTCGTGTCTATGAAGTACGTAGGTGTCTCTTTCAACATTTCCACAAGTCACACACAGTCTTAATTCTTCTTTTAATTAAATCTTCTTTTCTTTAAATGCCATCAATGATCTGCAAAGGACAGATTTTCTTATCTCAGGCTAATGTTTGCTTTAATCGTCACCAGTCACAGTAGTTTCTCCATCTTTGTCCTGCAGGTGTGCTGTTGTCAGGGCCTCTTAGGATGGGAGTGCTAGGGAGCAGGTGATACGAAGTGGGGAATGGGATGGCAGGGAGGGAGTTCCGACCAGTGGTCTAACTCCCACGGTTCTGGAAAGCACTACTCAAGTTGCCAAAGGGTGGAAACTGTTCTGCCCAGCTGCAACACCTAAGGGCCACAGAAAGGACCAGATGGCAAAGAGAGACATAAAAGTGCAGTAAGTGCTAGTCAAATGTCAAGAGGCAACCAACAGCTGTCTAGCTGGACGTAACACCCACTCAACAGGAGGGAAATCGTGCCAGGGACTAGGAACCTAGCCAGCTTTGGGGCGATGGCCATCAGGGACTCTGGAAAAGATTCCACAACCATCACTTTGCTAGACCGGAATAATTCCTTACTACATGCTAAGTCAATATCTTAACCACACCACAGGTAAGCGGTGTACACACCTCTCACCAAAGAAGCTGCCACAAAAACAGAGACTACCCCAGAGAGCCATGAGGACACACAGTGCAGGGATCAACAACTCATGGGGGGTCCAGCTCCAACAGGTACGTCTATGGCTCCTTCATCTGTGACCCCGGGGAACACCTCGGAGGAGAGGATGGAAAGACTGCAAGAACCAGAACACACCGACTCCCCTGGGAATGTCTACATAAGCAGGGCCAGAACAATGGCATTATTAATGGAAATGCTAATGTAGGGAGGATTTTCATGGGGTCCCTGAAACAAAATTCTCCAGGTAACCTGTGACTCCTGGGAGAAGAAGAGTTAGCCTTTCCAGGCACGAACTCCTTTATTGGCTGTCCAATGCAGAGTAGTCAGCCCTGAAGCTGTACACACACACGCACGCACGCACGCACACACACACACGCACCCAGCAGCTTATATTTATATATTTGTACACACACACACACACACACATATATACATTCAATATATGTAAGTTACAACAATAATAATAAAAGAAAAAGAAGTTATCAACTCCAGCAGGGCCCCGAGAAGGGTTTGAGAGAGGGTAACAGGAGGGCCTGGGAGGAAGAGAGGAAGGGTAAATGTGATGTGATTCTATTTCAACTGAAAACCTTTTTTAAAAAAAATATTTATATGTAGCATGAACAATAAAAACCCAGAGACAGAAATTGAGGTTCAACCCAGAAAAGCAAAATAGCCAAGCCACTAGAGACATCTCACCTCTACCAAAGCAGGCTGACTGCATTCTAAGCAGACTAAGCCTCTCTCTCCTCCTATTTTATATTCCCTCTCGTGCTGGGATCCAGGGTGACTCCCTAGTGCTGGGATTAAAGGTGAGGCACCACCACCTGGATTTGTTTCTGCTTTGATCTTGTGTAGCCCAGGGTGGCCTTGAACTCACAGAGATCCATCTGTCACTGTCTCCAAAATCCTGGGGTTAAGCGTGTGCGCCACCCGGCCTGACCTCTACTGTCTTTAGCTTTGCCTCTGGTCTTCAGGCAAGATTTATTTATCAAAATATAAATAATATATACCATTACATTTATAAGATATTTCAAAATTATTTTAAAAATCTAAAACGGATACAGATTCAATGAATAGAAGGAAAGCATTGCCAAGAGTCAGAAGCAATGTCTGTTTCCCTACTGGAAAAAAAAGTGCTTTAGCATGGTGTACTCTAAGTGATTCACAGCATATTAACTATGGTTCTAATGAAAAAGCGATTGTCCAAGCATTCCCTGGAGAACCGCCTTGGTAACAACAATCCACGCTCATGGACAGTCACGGGTCTGAAACGAGAACTAAATGAACACACAGCTGGGAAGAGCCAACAATCATTAATCTAACACCAGTCTTTCAGTGCAGGCCATGTCTACATTTCCCCAGAGAGGAACAAGGTCATCACAGGGTAGAGGCCATGTTTTCAAATACATTTAAAGAATTTTTACTTAATAAGATAACATGCTGCCAATATGCCACATGAAAAAATGACTGTTCCTGTTAAGGACTAGTGAGGGGGGGAATAATACACAGTTTGCAATATCATGTCTCTAATTTCTATATTGTAACAAGTGTTTCTGAAAAACACGGCCAAACAAGTTTGCATCCCATTTTAGACAACGTCTTCCTCCATAGAAGAACAGAGAGACAGCGTCATTAAGAAGAGTTTTATTTTAACTCACTGACTAGGAAAATGGGGGCGGTTTGAGAGCATCCATGTTGCTTCAATTTAATGAGCAGTAAGCATTTCTTTTCATGTCTTTTTAAAAATTGTTAATGTGTTTTTCCGGTCTCATTACCACCGACAGTGTCTCCTCTGATGTCTCACGGCCAAGACAACTCCGGCTTTTTTTTAGAGAACAGCAGAAAGTCAAGCTGATTGCTCACAAGCTGTGGTTAATAAAACTCCTACAGGGCCGCTCAGGGTGCCCACTGGGCGAGCACGATTATTTGTATTTTCTTCTGGTTTTCTAGAATTACTGTGATTGTATTTTCATAAAGTAAGTGAATCTCCACAAATGAAGGCTGCGGTGGGTTGAGACTATTCATCAGACTTGTGTGAAAGGATATTGTTCACAGGATCTGTTCAAAGCCCAGACATTAAAATGCAGTTTGCTTACATTCAACTCAAACGTTAAGTTAAAACGCTCAGCAACTCTGGAGTTTATCTGAGCAGATGTTAACTTTTCATGAAAGTAAACAAGATACAGGACTTGCATTCTTGATACGACTCTTTGTTACAGCTAAGTGCTGAAAAAAATCTTACTACACAATCTTGGGAGATGCCGTTTGTGGTACGTGACAAATCCAAATCACTCTTAGTTCAGGCCACTCAAACTTCAGAAGCGGAAACTTCTAACAAATCTCATTTTGGTCTGTATCTCCTATCTTCCTCTTTTCCTCTTTTATTTTATTTGAGCTTTTGGAGCTATCGGCTTGGGAATCACACACACACACACACACACACACACACACACACACACACACCACAAGCATCCGAAGCTATCAACGAGAACGTGGTTGAACTGTCTCTAGTTGTTTGAGCAGACATTTCCTTGTGTCTAGTCCGACACGCTTCGAGCAAAAGTGACCAGCTGTCCTTCCTTTCCACTAGCTGTCATTTTCACGCTAGAATTTCAGCCTGCTGGGTGAGACGTGACTGCACACACGCAGCCCCAATCAAAGGTAATTCTCTGTGCAATGGCGTGTAAAACTTACCTCTAATTATGATAAGGTTCCTGATGGGTCATTTATGGTACACTCTCTAGAGGCAACAGCAATGATTAGGAGGAAATTAAACGGGCCTGATCATGACTCAATAGAAATTAAAAGTCTCTTAGGAAGTCGTTCCTTGCTCGTGCTTAGAGTTTAAAAGGAACCTAGAAATGGACAGTGGGCATAATAGTGGAGGCTGTGGGATCATTTAGACTCAAGTCTTAATCTGGAAATCTCTTAGATCTAGAAGACACTCTAATGTCTCTGAACATATCTTGGCTTCCGTTCTTGACACATGTTCGTCTTCTCAACATGTGTGTTGCACCACCACCGCTCTCCCTTCTGATCCTTGAACATGCCTCTGTCATTCTTATCTTGGCATCCTTTTCTATAGAATTATCAGTAGCTGGATTTCTCTTCCTGTGGATTTCCATATGGCTGGGATTTCCTTGTTTTTCCACTTGCCACTCAGTGAGACACATCATGTCTGCCTTCTCAGATTCTCAAAGGGAATCTGTCTCTGAAGCCCTTGCCCCATCTTATCTAAGCAGCCTAGGTTGGCCCGGAACCCCTGGTACACAGCTGAGGATGGTCTTGAACTTGATCCCCGTGCTCCCCGCTCTCAAGGGCTAGGACTTAGCTCTGTGTGCTTTAGCAGGCTTTAAGGCAGTCTCTTCTGAGGGCCAGTGGGGCCTCCCTGCTAAGTCACTAGCTCCTTATACTTGTTAGTTACCACTGGATCATCCTTAGTGGTGTTAATGAAGTACGAATTATACTTAAAACTATTTACTTACTGTTTGTTATATAATTAAATCTGTTAAGTGACCATTGGAAGGAGAATCTAAAAGTAACGACCATCTTAATTATGATTGCCCCAATATTGAACCGCTACCAATGTCACTAACTAGATAAACCAATACTGTTTGAAAAAAGGTATTAAAGGAACATGTAAGTTAATCAATCTGCATGATAAGCTTCTTGAACTTTACATATGACGTCATGAAAACAAACTCCTTGTATAAAATTTTAACAAACCAGTCACTGGTGTATTTTATGTATAAGTGTGCTCTGTCTACATGTATATCTGCATTCCAGAAGAGGGCATCAGATATCACTATAGATGGTTCTGTATTGCCATGTGGGTGCTGGGAATTGAACTCATGATCTCTGAAAGAGCAGCCAGCGCTCTTAACCTCTGAGCCATCTCTCCACTACCAGTACCATTTTTTTTTTAAATGTACCACGTTTAGTCAATAATTTTGAACAGACTAAGCGCAGAATGGACTCAAAGTTTATCCATGCACTCTGCTTACTAACGTAAATCGTAACAACGATTCTTACCAAAGTGTCCAGTCATGACCACAGTACGGCTGAACGTTCCCAAGGTAGAATCCCAGAGACTGAGTGACCTCCACCAGATTGGTAAAGTCAAGACTGATGCTGTCGAACAGGACAGAGGCCATGACAATCTCGTCGATAGCCCAGACGTCTTCTCCTTGGGAAGAGTGGTAGGGCTGCCACCATCTGAACTGGATCCCAAACTGTCTCGCGTCATCTGGTAATTCTACAGAGATTATCCTGAAGGGAAAAAAGTTAGAATTCAGGTCTTTTGCTGTCTTAAATATTTATACTACAAACCCGACTTCCAAGCCAAATAAGTAGTCAAATAAATTGAATTATTTAAAACCCTAATCTCCAAGATTGGATATACTAAAATAATTAGTCAGGATAGTTGGACCCCCACCAAACTATGGCATAACAATGATTCAACCATGTACATTCTTCTGAGATACCTGGTTTGATGCACTTTTCTAACAATGTCTTCAAATTCTATCAAAAAAATGTGATTGTGTTTTCATTCACGGGTTCTCAAGGAAGCTGACTCCATTAAACACAGGTGTCAAAGGGACAAAGTGGTCGTTTGAGTAGCCTGTTCCACGCCACAGGTGTGAGGCAGAGGGGAGCAAACTGCTCTCTTGGTCCCCTGAGTTAGCCAATGTGGACACAGGTCACTGGCTGTGCCCCAACACGGCGACAGTGGTGGAGATTAAGAACAATATCTAACTTTGAGGAGCAATTATTGCACACAGTAGCAGGAACCGCGCTATAATTGCCTTGCGATGACGTTGGTGTCAAAGCTCCACAAATCACAGCCCCAGGCTGCTCACATCCACACACAGGTGAGACACAAAAGCAAGAGGAGTTCCTCTCCCACAATGCAGCCGGACTCCAAGCGCGGTGCTGCAGGGAGCAGGCTGCAGGGTCTCAGGGGGGTTGCTTCCAGCGAGTAAAGGCACACTGCAACTCCCTCTTCCGCCAAGTGACTATGTGGATAACTTGAAGTATTTAAGATTTCATTATCCCAGCTTAGCTTACTGAGGAATTAGACTGCGCTTCATATTTTTTTTTCATGCATAATATATTAAAACGATAGTTTGGAAATGTGGTTCATCTGCTGAAAATTACTATCATTTTCCCTTTACAGCTTTTATAGGCATATGCGGGAGAGGACTGAGTTGCCACTACTGGTTATATAGACAGTGACAACCAGGTGGAATTGTCTAAAACAGGAGAAAACACATTTTTAAAAAATAATGCTTAGGGTCTTAGCTGGGGTCATCCTTGTGCATTCCTGGGAATTTTTCTAGAACCAGGGTTCTTGCTAACCCTCAAATGGCTCCCTCAATCAAGGTATTTCTTTCCTTGCTCTCATCTCTGTCCTTCCTCCATCAGACCCACACTGGCGCACAGGACTGAGCTCCCAAGGTCCAGCTGAAGAGTGGCAGGAGAGGTATGAACAAGAAAGTCAAGACCATGAGGGGTTCACCCACTGAGACAGTGTGCCTGAGCTAATGGGAGCCCACCAAATCCAGCTGAACTGGGAGTGAACGAGCATGGGATCAAACTGGTCCCTCTGAATGTGGTTGACAGTTGGGGCTGACTGAGGGGCCAATGACAATGGCACTGGGATTTATCTCTACTGCGTGTACTGGCTTTTTGGGATCCTATTCTCTTTGGATGTATACCTTGCTCAACCTTGATGTAGTAGCCAGGGCCTTGGTCTTTCCACAGAGCGGGGTGCATTGCCCTCTCTCAGAACTGGAGGGAGGTTGGGAGAGGGTGTGTGGAGGGAGTGGGAGTAGGGGAGGAAATGGGAATTTGCATTGGTATTTTTTTAAAGTAATAAAATAAAAAATAATAAAAAAATCAATATAGAAACAGAGTAGCATAAATTTAAAAAACATAAATTTATAAAATGTAAACTACAAAGACATATTTAAATACATTTATGATTTTAAAATAGTTTTCATAATCTGATAAACTTCTTATTAATATAATTAATTAGATATATTATTAATATAATTGATTAGATGACAATATAAGTAAACAGTTAAGTTAAAGATTATTGATAGCTTTCACTTTTATTTTTCTATTAATATTTATTTTACAGGTATAATGAAACTAAACAATTGAACTATATTCCAACTGGTTCAATAATGCAAACATCAGACACTGATTAAATAATTTGGTTTAATTAGCATCATATTATGAAAAAATAGTTTCTTTTTATTTTAATAATTAAAAATGCAACTAATCTCCCTGATGAACAGATATATAAAGTAGCTAAAAATAGAATATTTTATGTGTATATATGTAACAATAGTTAAAGATATCAATATTTTCATAACAGAGGAGTGGAGACTCTTGGTCTTCAGTTAGATTCCTGGTCTGCAGTTAGACTCTTGGTCTACAGTTAGACCCTTGGTCTACAGTTAGACTCTTGGTCTACAGTTAGACCCTTGGTCTACAGTTAGACTCTTGGTGTACAGTTAGACTCTTGGTCTACAGTTAGACTCTTGGACTACAGTTAGACCCTTGGTGTACAGTTAGACCCTTGGTGTACAGTTAGACCCTTGGTCTACAGTTAGACCCTTGGTGTACAGTTAGACTCTTGGTGTACAACTAGACTCTTGGTCTGTAGTTAGACTCTTGGTGTACAGTTAGACCCTTGGTCTACAGCTAGACTCTTGGACTACAGTTAGACTCTTGGACTGTAGTTAGACCCTTGGTCTACAGTTAGACTCTTGGTGTACAGTTAGACCCTTGGTGTACAGTTAGACTCTTGGTCTACAGGTAGACTCTTGGTCTGTAGTTAGACTCTTGGTCTGCAGTTAGACTCTTGGTCTGTGTTAGTCTCTTGGGTCAGGGTCTCTGTGCTGTCAACCTAATGGCCAATGACTCTGCATCCAAAGTAAAGGCTGTTTGATGTGTCTTACAGGTCTCAGCATCTGCACATGTCAATTTAGGATCAAAACATCCCATGGCAAGGACTAGGAACTTTTTTGTCTCTCTTTCTTCTGTATGTCAGTATGTAAATCACTTGTTCACACATGGAGACGACACAAACCTCCAACACACAAAGCATCCCCAGGGAATGTAGACAGGGATATGAACACAAAGGAAGAGGGACACCAAGCATCCCTTTTGGGTTAAACAGACACTAAATGACTGGCAGATCTAGAAACCTTGGTCCTAACTCCTTGGTCTTCTACTCCACATAACTTCTGCCAAGAGGGTGGGAGATTTTAATGACATCCTGGCTCTTTGCACATTAGACTAGCTGGTAGGAATAGCTATGAAAACTTTGATTAGAATACTACTTGGGGGGAATAGAGACTTAAGTTAACCTTTTGCGTCAATCATTCCTTTGTAGATGGGTGTTAAATGATTTTTCTTTGTTTTCTTTTTTCTTATTGGCTGGTGTGTATGTGAGAGTGTGTGTGTGTTTGTATATGTGTACAGATGAACTCACATGTGTGTGGAAGCCTGAAGTTCATGTTGGGTGTTTTCCTTGATTGATAAATTGTCATTTTATTTGTCGAGGCAGTCTCTAGCTGAACCTGGAGTTGAGTTCTACTAGTCTAGGAAGACAGATTGATTCAGGTCATTCAAGTTTTGCTTTGCAAGCATTGGAATTACGGTTTTCTGCCATAGTTGACCAGCTTTTATGTGGGTGTTGGGATTCAAACTTGTATCCACTGAGCCACCTCCCCAGGCTGCATGAATTTTCTTTTTCTTTGAAACAAGGTTTCTCTGTGTAGCCCTGGCTATCCTGGAACTCACTCCATATACCAACCTGGCCTTGAACTCACAGAGATCCACCTGCCTCTGCCTCCCAAAATCTGGGATTAAAGGCATGTACCATCACTACCTGGCCAAGAAATTATTTTTTTTAAAAGTTTGATAACTATATAAATTACAGAATTGGGTAACTTGAAATAAGGGATCAAATACAATAAATAATCAAGGCATAAAAATTGGCCAAGATTTGATTTTTAAAGCAATTTTAGAGTATGAAAATACTTACAAGTAAGAACAAAAGGGGAAACAAGTTTAAGGTTTAACAGAATTATGAAATTTATACTTATAAAAGCACAAGTTAGTTCACAAGATGGTCATTCAGACTAGATATATTATGAGATTTCAGATTTCATACATAAGCAGTTCTTTTAATATTTGAATGAAACACAGACAAATTTTCTGAAACCGTCCTTTAGTGATGGTGGTGAGCCAGCTAGAAGATCAACACACGACTCATACTTCATTTCTGAACAACCGTGACATTAAGAGATAATATAGAATTCACAGCATTTTACAGGAGGTAATTTACAATGAATAAAGCAGACTAAATGGCTAAGGGCATCAAGATATATTTAATCCTATGAAAAATCTTCAAGGTTTGTATTATTTATTATGAAGAATATAATTTAGCACTTGGAATATATCAGCTTCCATTTCTGCCATGTCAGCTTTTATTAACATTTGTGAGGGGGAGGAAGAGGGAGAGTCTTACGGTCAGATGCTCATATGCGGAAAATGCATGTTTTGCCGACATCACCACATTCTTCCAAAAAAGGAAGCCTTTACTGTGATCTCCATCTTTCAAGCCACACACATCCCTAACCCTGAAGGGCTGCCTTGATTCTGCTTAGAAGAATGTCACTGTCATATGGTGGATGAGATTAAAACCACCTTTGCAGCAGCACATTGAAGATGTCGCTATTTTTCATATCAACAAAGATTAATGAAATTCATTAGATAGATGGATTACCAAACTTTGAAGCTGTCCATCCTTGCCAGAAAAAAAGTTGGGCGTTCGCCAAGTTCACTTAGGATGAAGATATTTTCTTCATGATTTTCTCATGTTGTTTTTTATTTAACTTATTGGTTCATATTAACCATGGGGAGTCCCTGGGACTTTTCTATAGGACATGTGTATCTCTAAGGGATAAAGCTGTACATTTTTACTTGTACAAAGAAAGCATCCAACATAGCTGGGACACTTACATTTTGTTATAATGTGTAAAATTTATATCAAAATAGTGAGTAATTGTCTGTCACATGCTACTTCACTATGCACAAAGATCTCATATTATTTGCCAATGATTAAAATTGGGAGTGGCCCCCCGGCAAAATTATAAAACATGTAGCATGCATTATCGGTGTAGAGTGCCAGGGCACACCCTGAGGACTGAAGCCTGCCTCCTCATGAGCCAGGGGAAAGGTACCTCCTGGAGGGGCAACAGTGCTAGTTATCCATACAGGACTGCGGGGGAGACACAGCGTCCACCCCTGATGGTTTGTACACTGATACCTTATTTTGAGATTTCCCTTCCTTCTCTCCCTTTGTTCCTTCTGAAGGACTTTCATGGAGAAGCCCCGTGTGTTCTAACAGGACAGAGCGTCTCTGAAATGTTTGTGGGCACCATTCTGTCAACACTGAAGGTTGAACCCCTGTTAGGTGTGCATAGCCGTGAATAGACAAAAGCAGAGAGAAGTAGAAATGGCCAGAGGAAGGGGTTTTATTTCCTCCTTCATACATGCCATCGTCATGGACTCAGTGCATGCCAGAAAGATTAACTTGTGCTCACTGCTTCATTTCACTGTGTGAAAAACTTAAAACACATTGAATATCAGATTTAATAAGTTATTATAATGTTTATATGTAATTTAGCAAAATCTTATCAAATATTTTTAACCGTGTTTGCAAATGAGCGTCATATAAAAATTATCTCTAATAGCTTACATGACAACAGTATTGGCTGCATTCTTTTCCTAAATATCAAAGTGGTTTCCTTAGACGCACATCTCAAAATATAACAATACAATTCTTTGAAGTATCGAAATGAGTGGGACACATAGATTAAACAATATGGTTTACCAACTGTTCATTTCAACAGAAGAATATATAGAATCCTTTTTTTTTTTTTCAAGACAGGGTTTCTCTGTAGCTTTGGAGCCTGTCCTGGAACTAGCTCTTGTAGACCAGGCTGGCCTCAAACTCACAGAGATCCACCTGCCTCTGCCTCCCGAGTGCTGGAATTAAAGGCGTGCACCACCACCTGGCTTTTTTTTTTTATTATTTTTATTTTTTATTTTTTTAGAATCTTATACGATCTGGCCCTCTGCAAAATTGTAAGACTGAACTGTGAGTCCCCCTAGGAGGGAAATACTACATGGACGCATTCTGACATACCTGGGCTCGTGGTAGCTGAGGTAGGAATAGTGTTCCAGCAGTTTCCAGGTTATCCCATTGTCGTAAGAATAGTGCAGTAGGACTCCTTCCCCAGGCTGGTCAGGGGCCTTGCACGTGCTCAGAACAGACCTGCTCCCTAGGCGCAGTGTGAACTGCAGAAACCTAGAACGAGCCGCTCATAGTTAGTCAACACAGGCACACTCTTACTGATAAACTTTTGTTTTCAAAGAAATTCAAGCACTTTTAAATGAACTTCCCCAAAGCTGTAGGCTTACAGTCATTGTTTTATAAAGTATAAGTAATTATACCGTAAGATGTATAAATAAGTGAAGATGTGCATGTATTATATATGTGTGTGTGTCTGTGTGCACGCGTGCACATGTACGTATCCATAACATAGAGCTATTTTCATGCCTGTTTATGTATTATGTGCCTGTGTACATAGACTTGAAATGCCAATCATTCCTTTCCTGCATTATTTATCAGGCACTGGGGGAAGGGGCGGTGTAGAGTAAATCTAATCAGCCCCTGCAAGCTGTCAAATAAACAAACCACATGAATAATTAACCAGACTTTGGCTTAAGAACACAGTTTTGATGCGAACATCTCATAGTTTTTAAAAAGCTGTCGGTCATTAGTAACCCAGAGTCATTGGCGAGTCTTCTGGTTTATCAAAAACTAGAGCAAATTAATTCTCAATCAGCTAAGGATCCTCGCAGCCTATTTAAAGATTAGAAGACATATCTGTCTAGTGAAAGAGAAAAAGAGCACAGCTGAAAATCATCCACCCTCGCCCACACGCTCTCTGCGTGTTCTACCCCACCACACTCACCGGGACTGTGAGCTGTCCAGGAAAGACGTGATCAGCTGCCTCCTCCCATCTTTGTTGAAAACCAGAGCCTTCCCGCTGGCTAAGACACCACAACCGAAGCTGACTTCAGCACCGCGGATAGAGTAAAAGTTATGGTAAGAGGAGAGCCTGGAGCTGCCAAAGCTTTCGGAAATAAACATGGGGAATGTCTGGGATGCCATCTCACAGGCTGGGCCGGAAAATCCTGGGTCACACCTGAAAGGAAGGATAGGGACATGAGTCTTAAGGTGCAGTTCCTTCAGAGTCCACTGAGCTTGCCAGTCCATCCTTCGGAAGCTCCTGAGCTTACTCTGTATGTTTGGGTCCAGAGACCAGGGCAGGAGTGAATGGCACACAGCCTTGATGGTCTTTGGAGGACCTGAATCTGAAGTGTGACATACTATAGGAGAATTTAATCTCTGAAGGCCCTACTGTAAAAAGCTACGATTAAAACAGCTCAGCGTTTACCTCTGACCAATGTCAGCGCTCATCCAAAATGAGCCAAAATCTGCACACACCGACGACTTAAAATCTCCGTAAGCACCGATGGTTTTATTCATATTGCTCATAAACTTGATGAAACAACATGCAACACGTCTAACAAAATATCTAGAATGGGCTTCCTCCAAGAATAAAGATAAATGTAACATTCCGAGAGGGATTCTTTTATGTATTTTCAGGCTTTGGAAACAGGTCTTTCTTTAAGCACCTCACACCTAGGCTGGAGACTAGGGAAACCGTGCACCTTTGACCTAGATGCAAGCACTCCGTAGGGCGGTTGCTGCTCCATGGCTCCCAATTTAGCAGTGGCTCAGGAAGAAGAGCAGCTTCCTCCCGGTGCCCGACTGCTCAATGTGGTGATGGTGGTGGCGGTAGTGGTGTGTGCGGATTTGTTGATGACCTGGTGACATTTTTGCTCTCTGTGGAGACAGACCTCATCCCTCTTCTCTCCCTAGACCGTTACCCGTCTTTTGGCAATGAGTAACTTCATCATAGCGGAATTACTACTTGAATGTAAGAAACCTTTAATGGTTTAGTTAGTTTTGTTTTTTTTTTTTACAGTATAGTTTTGAATTATAAAATGAAATTAGTGGTGCAGGAACATTTTCAATGAAGCCTTTAAACTCCCTGAAGTCTGAAACAGCCTCTCCACATGGTAGTGTACCAATAAATAGATGTTATAGTTCAATTCAGAGAATGTTCTCCAGCAATATTTCTGAAACCAAAGCCTACAGTGGCCTCCTACAGGGCTTACGGAATATGAGAACAAGTAGAAATAAAAAGTCAAATTTGATATACACTATAAATTTTCTGGTGTTGCAAGTAAACCCTTTTCATCAGGTTAACAAAGAAGCTGGGCCCTAAAATGCCGAGAACTAACACAGCATGATGTTCAAGGGGTTTCTCGGCAACACAGGCAACTTTAGGGAGAAGTGAAGGATAGACAAATTATGATCTACTGAGCATGTTAATGAGCCTCAGCTTCTACACACACTATTTCATGGATACAGTCATCCTCTGAGTCACCAAGAAGTTTCCAAACAGACTAGGGAACTTCAGCTAAGTTAGACACACTGGGATGCAGGTGTGGTTTACCGTGGCATGCGACTGGAATTTGTTTCCCAGCAAGTCTAGCGGAGTGCATCTCAGGGTAAACATACTTTTGCACATCTTAAATATGTTCTCTTAGAATTAGATGTAAAAACAAGTTTCTAAAAGCATAGACCTACCATTCAAATCTAGATGATTATTTGAGGAAGACATAGCTAATGTTTCAAAGAGTCCATGAGCTACTTCGGGGCAGGAGTTTATCTTACAAGTTAAGAGAGATGGCTTGCTGGGTAAAGACATGGAAACCTGAGTTTAGACCCCAGAGCCCACATCAGAACTGGGCGTCATGGCACTCATTCTAAGTCCTAGGCTTGGGAAGGCAGGGGTAGGAGGATCCGTGGGGCTTGTTGGTCAGCATGTGTAGCCTAGCTGGGAAGTCCCAAATCCATGAGAGAGAGAGAGAGAGAGAGAGAGAGAGAGAGAGAGAGAGAGAGAGAGACAGACAGACACAGACAGACAGAGAGAGACACACAGATAGATACACACACACAGAGAGAGACAGGCAGACAGAGACAGACACACACAGATACAGAGATAGACACAGATATAGATACCCCCCCACACAGAGACAGACAGACAGACAGACACAGACAGAGAGAGACAGACACACACAGATACAGAGACAGACACAGATATAGACACACACACACAGACAGACAGATAGACAGACACACCAGATACAGAGACAGACACAGATATAGATACACACACACAGAGACAGACACACACAGATACAGATATACACACACACACACAGAAAGAGAGAGAGAGAGAGAGAGATACACACACACAGACAGAGACAGACATAGATAGAGATACAGAGATAGACACACACAGATACAGATAGACACACACAGAGAGACAGACAGACAGAGACAGACACAGATATAGATACAGTAGATAGAGATACAGAGATAGACACACACAGATACAGATAGACACACACAGAGAGACAGACAGACAGAGACAGACACAGATATAGATACACACACACACACACACACACACACACACACACACACAGACAGACAGACATAGGCAGACCGACACACACAGAAAGTGGGGAAAGGAGAGAGATACCTGGTTTCAAAAACCAAGGTGAATGGTTCCTAAGGAATGACACCCCAATACATCCTCTGACTTCCACATACATGTCCGCACAACACACAGTTGAAAACTCACACACATCTCAGGGTGCTCACGTGACCCCTCCAATAGCATAATCAGAAACTTTCCCATTCCTTACACACTTCATAAAATATTTAATTGTACAGAGTGATCTCTTTGTTAATTAAATTCAATAAAATACAGTTTTAAAAATTAACCTCACACTACTCCCAGTGTTTACAATTGTCTCATAATTTCTAGACAAGTAGGTTGAAAGCTCTTTTGTAAATTGTCTATTTATTAATTAGTTACCCAATTAACTACTTTTTTGTTTGAGGTGTTGAAACTTATCTTTATGACAAAGATGGCCTGTAGTGTCAGGAATTCACAAGAAATCTGGAATTAAATATTAATCCAGGAATGACATAATAAATGCAACTATCTGTTCTTGGTATTAATATAACACAATTGACTGGCGGCAAATGGATATTACCCTATTAGGATATTATTTCAGACCTGACAGCCAGCACCATTATTCTATAAAATGCACAGAAAGCGAACCATCCAGCTATGAGGGATTTGGATTTGTTACAAATTCACATGAGGGATACGATAGCTTTTACAATTTAGCCCAATATAAACTTATTAATTTACTTCCAAGTTGTACTTAACTTACACTTCTATCCCATTCTGAGGATTGGGGAGATGGACCAGAGGGTAAGCGTGATGGCTGTGCACGCCTGAGGACCTGAGTTCAACTGCAGGAGCACAGATAGGGTTCAGGTGTGGCCGCATGCATGGCTACAACCCTGGTGATGTAGACGGCAGGGACAGACGAGACCCTGGGGCTCACTGGCTGCTAGCTTAGTCCTGGGTTCAGTGAGACGCCCAGTCTCAAAGGAAGGAGACAGTAATAGGATGAGGACGCTCTATGTACTCCTCCGGCTTTTGCATATACACCCTTGTTCAACACAGGAACCATCCACACACATCATACTCACACATATACACACACCACACACAATAATTCCACATCAAGTATCCTGATTTCAGTTTTTAAAAAAATACCTCAAATTCTAAGAGAGAATATTACATACATTTAAATGACTCATGGCCTCAATATGGAATGTGTGTGTGTGTGTGTGTGTGTGTGTGTGTATAATATATATATTTTTACACAAACACACATGGACATACACAGATAACCAAATATATTATTTTCAAATGCTTACTTGCAACCATGTCGAGTGCACTGTCCTCTGCCAGAACAGAATTTGAGACACGACGGACCTATATAAACTATAGGGAGAAAGAAGTCACGTAAAAGGTAACAACATAATTGGAAAAACCAAGAATATCACCAGCATGATTTCAGAAAGCAATGCCCATGAAACACGGCCTGCTGTGTGTACATGAGGTGACATGCAGGGAACCTGGAGCCGGCGTGAGCACTCGGTCACAAATATGTTGGATCTGTTTTAATTTCCATAAATAATTCTATCAAGACTTTACTGCCTGCACACACAGGGTTGTGTAATTTATATTCCTTACTGTGATGTCGTCTGCCCCAACCATTACAGCAGATTGCTAATGTTCCTGCTTCAAATGTCCTGCAACGCATGCATTCTTTGGAGAGAAATAAAGGACCTAGTTGGTGCATCGCAAAGGGACGAGGTCACAACTATGATTTCTATCCTTACCTGAGAGGAAAACTACAATACTACAGACGAGCCCTGCGTATATTTTAAATATTAATTCTTCCTCCCTGGAAATATGAAACAGCATTAAGAATCTAATGTTGGGGGCTGGAGAGATGGCTCAGAGGTTGAGAGCACTGGTTGCTCTTCCAGAGGTCCTGAGTTCAATTCCCAGCAACCACATGATGGCTCATAACCATCAGTAATGAGATCTGGTGCCCTCTTCTGGCCTGCAAGCAAACATCCAGACAGAATGCTATATACATAATAAATAAATAAATATTTTTTTTTTAAAAAAAAAAGA
This sequence comes from Microtus oregoni, assembly GCF_018167655.1. NCBI lineage: Eukaryota > Metazoa > Chordata > Mammalia > Rodentia > Cricetidae > Microtus > Microtus oregoni. Next base: position 5,256,120 of record NW_024543077.1, on the reverse strand, counting down.
ATCTAATGTTGAGCATTAAGCCTTCTCCATTATGTATAGTTTCCCCAGCAAACGCTGGATTAACTGACAATATGATGGTACAGACTTAAATTCTAATCTTAAGCATGATGAAAAGACCTAAAAGGTTTTATTATCTGAGGTAATAAGTAAAGATATAAGAATTTTATAATGAATATAATCAATAATCAATAGTAAAACAGAGAGAAAATCAATTAGGAACAGGATCGCGGTGGTTGCTAAGAGTCCACAATACTCAGTTTCGGGCATGAAAAAAAAATTGCCACTTTCTTCTCTGTCCTGAAATCACATCAAAATACCCCAATGATTTATTTTAAAATAAACTTTGCTGTGACCTGAACTCCCAAGAACACATAATCTATGTACCTGACTCGTAGGGGCAGAAAAACCTAAGGAGTTGCAGTGCAAAATCTTTCGGTGAAGGAAACTGCCTGGACAGCACACTGCTTGGTTAAAATTATTGGCTTTAGGCCTCAGTTAACTGTGGATTTACAATCTGGCTTTGCCTGGAAAGCTTTGGGTAAACGGTTTATCCTGAAGAAGGCTCGCTGTGTCCATCCTGAGAAGTGGGGTGACGACCCTTCCTAGAGAACGGGTAACTATGCCATGCTCACGAAGCATCGTGTTGTGTGGCTGCAATTACCACAGCCACCACTACCCTCCTGCCCCGCTGTCCAGCAGACTCCTCTGCCCACCACGCGCTGAGAAACAGAACAGGCACACTTGGTTGGACACCAGCGGGATCCTGTGAGGGTAAGCTCTGCAGGGTTACTCTAGAGGCTGCATGGGGCCGCAACACCACATCGTGGTTTGAAAGGCCTTCATAGAAGCAAAATCATCAATAATATAAGGCTTTCCAAGTCAATAAAACCACACTCAAGAATTTGCCCTCCGCTCCTGGCTTTATTATTTCATCAATGTACTATAGTTGGAGAAGTAAAAATAAGACAGAAATAGCCTGTCTTAGGATTTTCCATTTTGTTAATAGTTTTAGAATGACTTCGGAAGTGTTTAACAAAATCATGACATTGGAGCTAATGTTTTTTTTTTTTTTTTCGAGACAGGGTTTTTCTGTAGCTTTGGTGCCCATCCTGGAACTAGCTCTTGTAGCCCAGGCTGGCCTCGAACTCGCAGAGATCCGCCTGCCTCTGCCTCCCGAGTGTGGAGCTAATGTTTGTCTCCATGTATCTCCCTTGGCAATTTTCCACATTTTCTCCAGATTTTCTTGATGCAGTTCTAGGGTTTGGTAATGGAAGGGATGGCAGAGGTGTCCTTTCTGGGAGACAGGCAAGCCCCTTTCTACCTTGTGAACATGCCAGGGGCTGGAGTCTGTTCTAGGAAAGCTTCACCCAGGACAGACAGAACTGAAGGGATTCTTTCCCTAGTGTGTAACTGCCATGAACCATGCATTCTTTCTGTGACTTTAGCTTTTCCCATGAGACTCAGATATGATGCTGGGAGGTTAGCAGTGTGCAGTAAACACTCCCTGCCCCTAAACCATGCTGTGATTGCTGTCTTAGGGAAACTGGACAACCTACGCAGAGGCACATATATGTTTCATTATATTCTCAATTTTCTCATACTTGTTCTTCACTTTATTACTAGTGAATATTTTTAAGCTTCTTTTGTGATTACTAAAACTAATAAAGATTCATTATAGATTCTTAAATAGAATTGCACCAGGAAAAATCTATTCATATCCTACTGCCCAGGGGGCACATATCCTGGAGCCCATTAGCAGCTGTGGTAATTAAAATGTTATGCAAAATTTTGTCAATGAAGAAACTTTATTTTAGCAAATCGAACCTTAGATACTTTAGTTTATACACTAGGTTTAGACAACTTTTGTTGTCTCTTATTGCACACAAAGTATACATTGTAGTATAGAGACACGGGCTTTTAAACTATACAGAAATGATCAACAATCTAGTCAACAGTTTTTATGGATCTCCAAATATTTCTTTCATGCCATTGTCTGGGAACGGGGTGAGTTTCATGAGTATTTTAGACACGATGTTTCCGTCTCCGCATAGTGTCTGCAGTTAGAAGATAAGAGCCCAGATGTTATGAGAGCCACTAAGAAGAATGGGTCTTATTTTAATACATGCAGTATGGTGCTTATGTTAATTCTGCATAAGATTCAAGGAAATGTTAGGCTTATCCTTTGTCATCAACTGTGAATTTGAATTTTATGGATTTAAGCATTTTAAAATTATGTATGTTGAAACATCTCAGCATCTAATATTGCTGACTGCACAGCCTTTTTTTTTCCCCCCTGATTGTACATCTCTGGCTTCTAAGGGAATGCAAAGGAGAAAAGGAAGGAGAGAGGATGCTTCAGGAATCGCAAGACCATGGCTTAGCAATGAGCTGTGCCGTGTGCCGACTGACAAAAGCCCAGGATGCGCTGACACCAATGGCCTGTGATGGTGGTAAACACTCACCGTTATCAATGGCCCACATGTTCCCCAGGATCGCTCCTGTCTGTCTCCAGCGGAGCCTGGTCTCGCGGGTGAGCGCTGCGTTAGGGAGGGGGATAGTGATCCGGTTCCACCTGCGAGAAAGTTAGCACAGCATCAGCCTCACAACAATGTCCCCATTTTCTGAATTAACTTTACATGCTTGTGAGGCTCCTGTTTCTGTGTGCCCGCTACAGCACTAAAATTAATAAAGTATTATCTTCAACTGTGGAGTCTACGTCTTCATTTTGCTGGCCTTGTAAATATTTTACTGGGTATCTAGTGCTCATTCCATAAGCTGGCGAAAGTCTTACAGAGGCATCTCGAGTCTTACGCTAGCCCACAAAAGGGTGTGCAGTGGACCTTAGTTTATTCGGAGAGTTAGACTGACCACCATTGCATATGGTAGATGTCGGAGTAAGATCTGACCAACCAGGTCTAATTTTTAAAAAGTTATCTTTTTTCTACTCTTAATTTATGCCTGTATTTTGGCAATACAATCCCTTTTAAATAGCAATAACTATAGGGTATATAATCCAAAACACAAGTATCATAAATAAAGGATGACTGAACCCATAAAGCGTGGTCAGGATAGGATTTAGCAAAGATATTTGTGCATGTATTTTCATGATACCACTCTTAAGGAGATGTCAGTTTACTTAGCTATTAATTAAAATGTCTTGTCTCCAAATTACTATTCTTTTTTAAATTTTACACCATGGACTCAATCTTTTAATTGAGCCTTGGAGCATGCTCACTTACCCACTGTAGTTTTCAGAGGAGTAGGTGGTGCTGTGTGGGAGGTGGGGGCCTGCACAGACCTCAGGCAAGCACTCAGTGTGGAGCAGGGACCAGGAACGTCCATGGTTAGTAGAAAACTCCAGGCTGACACTAATAATAGCAGAGCAACCACAACAAAGAGGGGGTAAGGAGATATCAAACGATTCCTTGCATTTCTGGCTAAGTCAACGAGTATGGGACATTTCCTAAATGTCTGTGCCATCTCTCACTGGAGTGTGACCCGTCTTCAAAGGGCAAGCGGTTGGATCGCTGCCACCAAAGCTATGTTTGAAGGGCAACACACAGTAACCTGGGTTTGTGTTTTGAATTTGATAGATAGCAAGACAATTACCACGTCTCACACTGCCACTTAACCCGTGAATGTGAGACCAGGAACGTGCTTACAGGGGAGCCAAGCAGCACTTATGTAAAGTCACAGCTCTTGAGATGCTAATTGACCTCTATACTTATTATTAGGGGGTCACTAGCCTACAGGGGTCAATCTCGTCTTTAGTTACTTCTCTCTCTCATCAGGTTATTACAAGGGATGTTGCCATGGCATGTGTGAACAAACACCTTTGATACTTTGTATCAAGCACTCAGAAGGAAACTATACTCACCCAGTAGAGAAAACTCCACCCAGGAACATTTCTCCTATTATTATTATTATTATTATTCAAAGAACTTTTGCAGTTCTTTGAATCTGTATTTTGTTACAGAGGGGGAGGGGGAAGAATCTGTATTTTTGTTAATAGACATTTAATTAAGAACCCACACAGGTATCTACTGACAAATTCTAATTCAACGGCCAAGTGCATGCATGCTCATTTCTCACCAGATGAGGCCACTCCTAAGTGTGCTTCTTACCTGTTCCCAGGCTGGTGCGTCCCGCATCCCAGATTAATAGAAAACTGTATCATGTGTGACATTGTAGACGGCAGAACCGGTAGCACGTGGAAGAAGTCCACAGCCCAGACATTCCGATTGTGCCCTTGGTGGTTCTTTTGCCTGAGACAAAATTTGGTAGCAGGCGTCTGAAGTTCAGGGTTGATGACTACAGAAAGCAAAGATGGAACCTTCCAGGAAAAGGAAACTCGAATTATTTACAATCCTTCTCGTCTAGCCGATGCGATCCTCTTAGAGTCTATCCAGCAATCACTGAATCCACACCTGCCATTTACTGAGCACCAGGCAAGGACCTTTGTGCTGGATTTGTAATTTCATGTGGAAGATTCTGCCTTCAAGGACTTAGAATGATTGTGCAAACAGGGGCTCCCTGTGTGGGACTGATCAAGTGTGTGTAACCACTTCATCCCCCTTAGCGCAGGACAGAGGCAGCTGAATGATTATTTGACTGTCTCATTTGTGCCTTCAAGAGCAGTTCTGTATAACATTACTGTTCCTCTCTACCACAAATTCTGTAAAGAAGACTCAAAACAGAAACAGTCACAGACTACAGATCAACATGCAATCATTTATGTCTATGATTCGGGGTGAAGGATTCACAAGGCCAGAGCAGGTAAAATCCTATCAACTAATTGCTAGAAAAGTCTTTGATGATATTCCGAGGGCAATCAATTGGGTTATAATTGAATGTTGAACATGTTGGATATTTTTCTCTGATTGCTTCCTAACTTGCCTATTTTTTAAATTCTTTATTTTCTGTGGATGTGTTTATGTGGGTGAGTGTGCAAATTTGTACATGAGGCCCGGGTTCAAGTCAGGTGTCTTCCTCAACAATCGTTCTCCACTTCTTCCGTCTTGGAACCAGCGTTTCTTACTGAACCTGGAGCTGGTCAGCTGGGCTGGCTGGTCAAACCCAGAGATCCCATTTCCACCTCCCCAGCATCTACACTGCAGGTGTGCACTCATCCCCAACTTCTCACTTAGGTTCTGGGCTCCAAACTTAGGCAGGACCTCTTTACGAAGCAAGCATCTTGCTGAGCGAGGCTTCTCCCTAGCCCTAGCTGTGTAGAGTATGCCCAGAGCGAGCAGTGTGGAGAGAAACTACTGAGTGTGGGCTGTGTCGGCACACACTGATGATAGGAAACACCCGCACACCCTGGACAAGCATCTCACGTGACTTTCAAGATTGTTTGCAAATAATCAGAAACAGCTCCTGTCCTATACCCAGAGAGCAAAGGGAAAAGCGCAATCCCGTAGCTCTAATTAGCAAAGAAAAAATGTAAGGGTAACAGTAATCTGAATGCCTGCGACGCCTTCTGTCTAGAAGATTTCCAGTGTGGGACTCAACTCATTCTGTCGAAAAGCAAGGTTGTGAAGGTGCATAATTAGAGTTCACTTTTACAGCTTTCTCAGGGACAGGAGTAACTGTCAGTTAGAGGTTTGGGTTTTGTGTTATTGTTTCTGTAATGTGTTCTTCCTGACTAAATCTGAGTTTTCATTTGTGTCAGGAATAAAAATGAGTGTTTAAATTCCCAAGTCACTTAAAAAAAAATCTAGCAATTTCCTGGGGCGTCCTACACAGAGATGAACCCTCTGTGCCTGGCACGCTCTTTGTGGGTGTGGTCTCAGCTTGGGGGTTCTGAGGTCATCTGGCACAAGGGTGATCATCTGTACCTTATAGGAGGAATAAGAAAGTGTATCCAGCACAAAGTGCTCTTTCCTTCCCTCAGTCTTTGCGTATAAGATCACGTCATTTTCGTGGGAGTCTCCGGGGTCACAGACGCCTCCTGTATCAAGAAAAAAAAAATTCATGGTGTGAGAAACAACTTGCCTCCAAAACATCAAACATCGTGTTGAAAATCAGAGCAAGACACAATTACAGCATTACGTGTCACGGAAGGATACTTTTACACAAAGATAAGAGGCTCCAAGGGATTAATTGATGGTGATAGCTCAGAAGTGCCATGTTCCAGGTCAAAGACTAGACAGGGAAAGGCCAATATTACTCTGTTTGGCAGACTCACTCAAATAACAGTGCGTGCTGAGCACTGATTCAACCCAACCCAGTGAAAAAGATATCTTTGTGTGTGTGCTCACAAGACACACATGTACATATGGGCCTTTTTGGTGTGGGGGTCCATGTGGGTTCATGCGTGTGCACGTGATATCGTACTTTTGTGTACAGGCCAGAGGATAACCTTACGTGCCACCTTTTGCTGAGACAGGGTCTTTTACTGGCTTGGACCTCACCACGTAGACTAAGCTGGCTGACTTGCAAGGCTCAAGGATCTATCTGTCTTTCTACCTCCACAAGGCTGGGGATTACAAACGTGAGCCATCACCAGCCATCATGCCTGGGTTTGCTCATCTCCCAAGTCCCTGTGAGCACGTGCGTATCATGGCCTTGGAAATGGCTGTAGTTATGTATGTTTGGGTCTTCTGTTTCATTCTACCTGTCTACAAGTCTTGTGTGTCATTACCATAGCGTTTTATCATTACAGCTCCATAATATATTGAAATTTTAAATGGTAATCCTTTTTTTTTTTTTTGCTCAGAATTGTATTGGCTAAGAGGACTTTTTTTTTTGTTATTTGTTTTTGGTTTTTTTGTTGTTGTCCCCAAAAAATTTTAGGATACTTTTCTTTTCCAATGAAGAATGCTTGAGACATTTAGATTGGGATTGCATTGAATCTGTAAATGGCTTTTGGCTGGATGATAGTTTTGTAATATTGATTCTACTAATCCATGAACATGAGAATGTTTCCATTTTATAATGTCTTCCTCAACCTCTTCTTCACTGATTTGAAGTTTCAGATGTCTTTCACATCCTTGGAAAAGTTTATTCTAAGAATTGTATTGTCTTTGAGGCTACTGTAAGGGTAAGTGTGTCCACAATCTCTTTCTCAGTGTGTTTGTGGGGTGTACAGAAAGGTGGCTGCTTTTGTAAGTTGCTCTTGTATCCTGCCACTTTGCTGGAATTGTTGATTGTTTATAGGCTTCCGGTAGACATTTTGGGGTATTTATGTATTATATTATGCCATCTGTAAATAGAAATAATTTGACCTCTTCTTTTCCTATTCATATCTCTTTAAATCTCTTTAATTCCGTCTCTTGGCCTTTAGCTCCAGCTGTGCTTTGAGGACTAGACTGACACACAGTAGGGATGCTGGACAGTCCTGTCCTTTCCCGATTTTAATGATATCACTTCATGGTTTCTCCATTTAGGATGATGTTGGATGGGGTCTATCATACATAGCCTTTATTATGCTGTGGTAAGTCCTGCTTTCTAAGACTTTTATCATGAAGTTATGTTAGATTTTGTCAAGGCCCTTTCCATTATTTTTGAGATGATCAAGAAATTTTTCTTTAATCCCATTTATATGAAAATATATTTGGTGATTGCCTGCATCACATATTTCTGGAATGGACTTCTAAAGATGTTTTAAGTAACATTGATGGTATTTTCGCAGATATGCTCGTATTCTAAGTATGTATGTTTGTTTTTTTTTACTTTTTACGTTATACTTGGTGCTTCATTTGATTAGTGGGAGGTGTATAGTACAGTCTGCTGTCTATCACTCTACTTTATAGTCACACAAAGCGATAGACCCTTAGAACAGAAAGGGAGGCGGGAGGCTCCTGATGACAGAATAGCCTGAGGATGTGTTCTGTTTTTTTCTTCTCTATTACACAGTATCAATAATCCTAGATCTTTCTGGCTTCTATCGACTGTCTGCTTCATCTGGTTTTAAGGACAACACACTGCCATTCACAACAGCACCAGCCACACAAGAGTAAAGGCTCGCAGAAGCGTTTCTGACGCTCATCATGCAAACCGTTTCTCTTATCGTTATACTTCAAAGAATTCCCTCGGTTTCAAAATCAACCATCATGGATGCTAACTCTATTTATAGCTAACTGCTATTGCTGATACTCCATGGTGCCAGTAAGCTCATTCTCAAACTCTAGAATAAGATCACCCTTTTGGAAATTTATCAAAATCAACAAACAGTATTTGAGACCCCACCTAAATCTGAGTAAGCCAACAAGGTGCCAGTTGTTCACAAATGACTGCTTTCATTCAATTTGGAGAATGGGGTCTACCCTTTGGAAAAAACCATCTGACAAGAGAATCAAAGAAAGATAAAGGGAACCTAATTAGCTTAAGAAACTTCATAGCTGGAGGAATATTAGACAAAAAGAGTACTATAGAGACAGACTTTGACAGTACATAGGGATAGAAGGGTTCTTGGCCAACGCATGTCTTGGGAATCACTTGGCAAGAAGTGTGAAGGAGGAAATACCACTGACCATAGTTCTAGGGCAGTCACCATGCGGTAACGACATGAAACTCTCTGATCTGATGCTGTAAACCGTGGCTACTCCTTCAAGCTCAGCCATCACATTTTCATAACTTGTTAATGAGACTTGTGACTGGCCCATGAGCCTTTTCTGAGTCTCCAAGGTCCCACTTTTGGGGCCCCTTAAGGAAATTGGTTGTCTGAGTCTACAAATATCAACAGTTGACTCCAGTCATCCTGTTAAGGCCACATGCAAAGCCCATCCTGGTGAGCAAGCTGCATTATTTATGAGAAATCATTCTTTCATCTTTCCAAGTGCAACTGTTTTCAGAATTCTGAACTAACACCTTAACAAATACATGTTTGGCTTTAGAAGTGATCTATTAAAATTATACTGTGCAAATCCTAAGTCTCCTAAGTTCATTCTAAAAGCTATTTGATGTGTTTGAGCGACATTGGTAGAAGCAACCGAAGAAGTTGGTTCACTAAGACATTAAGATGATGACAGAGTTTATTGGAAAGATCCCTGTGAGGGCAATTTGTCAGGCCCGTGAAGCTCAGTGGCAGCAGCTCCTACAGGAAGAAATGGAATCTTGCTTAGCTTACAAAGCTTTGATGCGTGGTAGAAAGAAAGGCTCAGGAGGCATCTCGTAGAGCAATTGAAGTATAACAAGATTTTAATAAAAGCTGGCTGGATGGTCAAGTTTAGAAAGCTCAAATAGTGCTTTAAATAACTTTATAGATTCCTATTTGTGTGAAGAAAATGATTGGCTTCACCCTCCAGGGCATTTTGTACACAGGAGATCACTGTGTTATCCCATGGGAGCCTCTTCCCTCTTCCACCTGCCTCCTTTCTCCTTCTCCTCATGCTCCTTTATAGTCTCCATTTCTTCTTCCTTCTCCCTCCACTGGCAAAACATTCTTCCCTAAGAGTTTTATGACTGGAGAACTCAGTTCCACTCCCAAAAGCCTGTTTTCTTTAATCAGCACCCATTCATTGAGGAGCAGTACAGGAATGGTTTTCAAATGTACTCAAAACTGTGAAAAGAATTTCTTACTGGTATTCTAGAAATCCCAGCCTTACCATGTCCAACACTAAATTCTTATGCATATCTGCCTCTTTGAAAACCAGGTGCCATTCCCCCAGTCACCCAGGAGAAAAAGCCATATTGTTTCTGTCTCTGCAGGTGTCCTGCCTTGGTCCCCTCTTCCCAATATCACTTAGCACCGACTCATTCTTCCGTTGCATTGATTAGCACACGAGACACTTAACAGAATTGCCAGACAAAATATACCACATGGAAAGGGAAGCATTTACCAAAATTCTGTTAAAATTATTATTTATTACTTAGAAATATTGTCCATCATAAACTCTGAACACTACTACAAGTTCAACTAAGCTGTAAAGCATTCTTTTCTACTTTCTTTCTTTTGGGGGGTAAAATTAGACTCCACTGACCTAACTAGCATCTTGATTCCTGATTTCTGATTATTTCAGTCTTTCCTTCACACTCTTGATGGAATTATCTCACTAATAATGTTGTCCTAGCAAGACTCCTTCAGCATGACAACAAGAGAAAGAGCAAGGTTCGACATGTTTCTGCTAATACCTTGGGAAAACTAGCCAGCTGGGATGGATCACACACTTTGATTTTTTTTTTAATGGCCTTTATTCAGAATGGTTAGTCTGAGATTCTTTCTTGGAAAGGAAGTCCTGCCTGGCCTTCAAGAACTGGTCCAATGCCGTATTCTTTATGAAGCCTTCCCCTTCCCCTTGCATGGCAGGCGTCCTCAGCTCTCTCTGCCCTTTCTCATTGCTCTGTCAAAGCCTGCTGCCTTCTCCCCCCACACAGTTAAACGTCACTTGTGGTCACAGGCTCTGTCTGAGGCACTTGCAAAGCAGTAACAGGCGGAGGCAGAATTTGTGAGGCAGCATTTTGAATGCTCTTATGTGTTAACTCATTCAACCAGCAACCGTGACGGGGTAGCATTGCCCTCCATGGTCTCTACGTCTACGTGTCCTACCTGGATGTGTATTCAATACGTATGTCTTAATTTTTACTGAATGGAGTTCCTTTTATTTACGATGATGTACTTCTTTGGGTTTACTAAAATTAAAATTTTCGGCATAGTCAATATTATTTTAATTCATTAGTTAATAATCAATTTTGCTATGGAAAGAATTAACATTGACTTAATATCCCACACATAAGCTCTCTCTAAAGGAATTAACTTAATGACAAGTTAATCTTTTATAGATGGGTTCCCTTACTATTGTAAGTCTAATTTCAAATATATTTTATCAGGAGGGTAAAGGAAGGAAAGCAAACTTGAGTGGCAGAGTAAATACGACAATGTTGTTTTACAAATATTTTCTAGAAATTAATTTTAATAAAGTGAGAGGCAGTTTGAATATGATTTAAAGGGAATGAAGCCTAGATATTTAAATGCACAAACTATTTTAGGGTAAGTAAACTTTCAGATTACATACTGTAGACCTATGACTTCTCCTTTGTGGACAAAGTGCTGTTGAGAGCATCAGATGGGCCATATGCGTATAATCATGACGACAATGAGGTCTATCTCATGACGAGATTGAGGTCTATCTCATGATGGTCTTGAGGTCTAGCTCATGACGACACTGAGGTCTAGCTCCTGACAACACTGAGGCCTATCTCATGAAGGTCTTGAGGTCTAGCTCATGCAACTTTGAGCTGTACGACTGTATAGAAGCTGAGTGAGGAATGTAAGGGATAAACAGTAGCTCTGAGTCCTAGGCTCAGGACATTCTGTCCTGATGAACTGACATCTCTGCTAAGTTCAAAGGTAGACAATGTTTATTTCCTGTTTCATTTCCAGATGTTGCTTGTGATTTTCCATTCTACAAAGAAGGCATGTGATAGGGATGACATCAGTGAAAAAATATGTCACTGTTTCAATGTTGTCTAGTGGGACAAATTTGGCAGGCCACAAATTTCAAGCCCATAATTTACCTATGATATTTTCCCACCTTTATTTCTATTTATAATACACTTGGGCATGTTTTACGAACACTTTCATGTGTTTTTAAGCTGATTGGAAATAGAAAGTACTGTAAAACACGATGGAGTGCTATAAACTATTTTCCCTCCTGCTTCCCAGAACAGTAGCATTGGGTAATATCAAGATACCCATGAGAAAATAAATGGCTCACCTTGACGAGGGATGAGGTTACTGGCTGCGGACAAAGGGTTACCTTGGCTTCTGCTTCCTGATTCCTTCCCATTGTCTTTTTTTTTTTAAATAAATCTTTATTTTTGAGAATGTATTCAAAACATTTCTTCCTCCAAAGCTTCCCACTGACTCTTCCCTACTCTCCTTCAAATTCATGGCCTCTTTCCTTTTTAATAACTGTTACTTCATGCACCATTGCTGCTGAGAGCACGGAATGGTTGTGAGAGAAAGGCATTATGGCAGTTTGTCAGTGGCCTAGTCATGGTATGCCAAGAGTGTTTGTTTTTCTCTACAAGATGGCACAAACAATACAGGCTGATTTACTATTAAAATTCCAGTTTCAAATACAATTATCAGGAGGGTAAAGATAGATAAACTAGAATGACCTATAAAATATTTGTTATAACTTTTATTACTAAACTTTTCTATATGTTACTTTTAATGAAGTGAGAGACAGTTTAAATATTACTTAAAGGAAATCATGCCTAGATGTTTGAATGCACAAACTATCCTAGAGTAAGTGCTGAGGTAGAGGTGGGTACCCCAGGTCTTTATCTTGTCAGGAGAGTTCAGATCCCATTAATTTTCATGTTCCATGGTGAATAATAAGCCCTATTATTTCTGTAGGGAAGGGCAGCAGTCTGTACCTACCCATGACGAAATAGAACCTCAGGTTTCCATAGCCAGTTGTATCCAAGTAGGGAGTGCATAGTTTCCTCTCTCCATCTTTGAGGAACACCAGAGATAGACCTGATTCTATGGTTCCACATTCTGCACCAACGACAGCTCCCAAGATGTCCCATCTGAATAAAAAAGGAAGAAGCATCAAGAGTGAGAAACCCAACTCTACATAGAATTGGCTTTGGTTAGTGATGGATAATTCTGAGGAGAGATATACACTGCAGACTGTGCACTGGTTAAATCCTGAACACATGCTGTGCAGTCCCAGTCCACTTCTCAGCCCTAGTCAACAGAGTCCGCACTTCTGTCTCTTCTGCGACGAGAACTGTTTTCTGGGAGCCAGAAAGTATTCTTTCTTCATGCTTTGAAAGTGCCATGCACAGATGTGCTGCATAGTGACCAAATCCACCCTCTTCTTTCTCTTCCAGTTGATAATGCTATCACCCACACAAAGCCTTTACTCCTGAAATTCTTACAGTTGAGTTATAGAGTCCAGTTAACATGAAAGCAGAAGTGAACCAGGGAAGGCCATTCACTCTTGTATCACAAACGCATGGATAGTGTTTGTATACTGAGAAAAGAGTACATATGTACTATATGTAATTATTACATACGCATGTTAGAACGAAAAGCTGCATGTGCCTGGAGAAGTTCAGCAAGTGTTCAGTAAGGAGCTGTGGTTAAAACTGCCAAGCAGGAGCTTTGAGTGTCGAAGAGCATTAAAGTGACAGACTTCTATTGATGCCAGCGAATGTGCTAGACCCTTTCCTCGGGACTTCATACACTAACCTAACCTCTGTCACACTGCAAGGACATCCTGAATTTACCTGGAAACTGAGACATACAGATGCTAAGGTCAGCCTGCAAAGGATAGGCACTATATTCAATATCATGTAGTTAAACACCAGAGCTCCTACTTTAGGAATAGATTAGATTTGGGGTTGATAAATCATATGGGTATAGGTTGAGAACCAGGTATAGCCCTGGCACTATCAACAGCACAGATATCACCAGATCTTCATAAGGCTGTGTGCTTGGAAGAGTAGAAGACAAATCTGAATAATTCCCTGGAGCGTAGGGTGCAGAAAGAGGAGTTCAGATTCTAGTCCATAGACACTCGGGGTGATTTTCTTTTCAAGTATGCAAATGTGATCATGTTGCAGTTTTGCTTATGCTCACTCAAGGGCTTCCCATGGCTGTCTGGACAAACTTCAAATTCCTTATTGGGGAATATGGGGTCCTGATTGGCTTGACCCAAGAACACATTTCTGGCTTTATCTCTGTGGGTGTTCCATGCCTCTTTCTGACTTTTACCAAATACCCTGGCTGTGTAACAGGAATTCACAGTTGCTATAGTCACCTCCGTCAGACCTCCATGCCTTTACTTACTGAACAAACCTAGTCATTCCTCAATGTGTGTTCTATGTAGTATTTCCTAGGCTCACTCATCCTGCCTAGATGGCTTCTTGTAGAGAGCCTCACCACATCTCATGTTTAATCTTCTGCGATACTTTCTTTTTTCTTTTTTTTTTTTTTTGGTATTTTGAGACAGGGTTTCTCTGTGGATTTTTGGAGCCTGTCCTGGAACTAGCTCTTGTAGACCAGGCTGGTCTTGAACTCACAGAGATCCGCCTGCCTCTGCCTCCCGAGTGCTGGGATTAAAGGCGTGCGCCACCATCGCCCGGCTGTGATACTCTTTCTTATATGTAAATTTTAATTATTTCTTTATTTGATTTCCTTCACCCCTGCCATGCTAACTCCTAGGCAGCTGTCTTACTTCCATGTTCTTATATCTAGCTCAGGGCCTATGGAAAACAAAAGCTCAATAATGATGGAGACATTAAAGAATTCAGTATCAAAAGAGTAAGAAGCATAATTCAATGCCTTCCTTGGACCATCTTCCCTTTTCTCTGCCTTTGATAGCCTTGTCTTTGTCCCATCATGTAGACAATTTATACTCCCTTTGGTCTCTCCTAACCTTGTCTCTCTCATTCCTCCCTTCAGATTAGTAATCTGTTCTTTCATTCCCAAACTCCCTGTGTCTAATCTTAAAGCCTGGTACTACCATAACTGATTTGAAGTCCACTTCCTCTTTTAAGTTTGAAGACACAGAGTTTAGTTTTATGCCAAAAGGGCATCGCTAAACCACCTGTCCATTTAGCTCCACCCCTACGTGATCTCTTAGGGACCAGCTTTTCCATTAACCTTGGCTCTGGGTGACAGCTTCATGGCTTCAAGATTTAGAGGCTTCATTGAGCGGGTCAACATACCATTTGTACCTCTTGGTTCCCAAATGCCTCTCCCCTGACCTTCTCCTCCTTGTAAGTCTGTCTAGCAAGTACCTTAAGCAGAAACCTGACAATATATTTTTGACTATAATAGAAGTCAAGAGATATTTCAGGAGAATGACCAAAAACTTATCATAGACATCCAGTCCATTTCCACTCTTCTTGGTTATGACCAGAGATGCCGCATGGGTGGTCCTGTATTAAATGCACACACACATGGATAGAGCTCCCCTAGCAGTCTTCCTTGACTGGTGTCCTACCCTATATGGACTGCATATATGGCTGCATCAGTGCATTGGAGTTTGTACCTCCAATGGCATCCATCACCTCTGTACCGCCTTAGGGTAACCAAGAAGACAGCAACTGTGATAACTGTGTTCTGGGCTTTCACAAAAGTTTCAACTGGGAGAAAGTGTGAGAGCAGGTGTGTGTGTGTGTGTGTGTGTGTGTGTGTGTGTGTGTGTGTATGTGCATGTGTGTATGTGTATGTGTGTGTATGTGTGTATGTGTGTGTGCATGTGTGTATGTGTATGTGTGTGTATGTGTGTGTATGTGTGTATGTGTGTGTATGTGTGTATGTGTGTGTATGTATGTGTGTGTATGTGTGTATGTGTGTGTGTATGTGTGTGTATGTGTGTGTATGTGTGTGTATGTGTGTGTGTATGTGTGTGTATGTGTGTGTATGTGTGTGTGTGTATGTATGTATGTGTGTATGTGTGTGTGTATGTGTGTGTATGTGTGTGTGTGTGTAAGCAGAATGGGTAATACTTCGCCAAGCTTCAAACTAGTCGGATAAAGTTTTGCTGCCATCAGGAAGATGCAAGATTCCTGTTCCTAAACATGCTTGTGCTATTATTTGGTTTTGCTAAAGCTGTTAAATGTTAGCCTGATAGATAGGAGGGAGTTTTTTTTTTTTTATTTTACTTTTGCATTTCCATGACTACAGATGAGGCTGGACATCTTTCCAGGTTTGTGATTGGCCAGCTGAAGGTAAGGTCTCAGAGCCCACTCCCTTATTATCTCACTCTTCTCTCACTTCCTTGTGATCTAAAATCTTTATTTTTTCCCTAGACTGAAATTTTGTTGGGGCATGTGTATTTTATTTCCCATTTTCCTTATGTCATCTTGCTTATTAAAAGTTTTTAATAGACAGGGCTGGGGAGATGGCTCCGCAGTTAAGAGCACTGCCTGTTCTTCTAAAGGTTTTGAGTTCAATTCCCAGCAACCACATGGTGGCTCACAGCCATCTGTAATGAGATCTGGTGCCCTCTTGAGGGAGAGACCTGGTCAGTCATCCTCATCAACTTAGACCATGAAACCCAATATGGACAAGTTCAATGGAGCCGCCATACATGGGCTGCCCATGCAGTCTTGAGCATTGCCAGGGCATAAATTTCATTTCATTCCATTTTATGTAAGTATGAAGACGGAGTGTTCAGATGCGTGAGCCCACAGAAGAGCGTGGTGGGTTGAGATGGCCGAGAGGCTCCCGAGGGCACCCTGGCTAGATGGTTTTGCTAACTGGGGATCTCTGGGTTCAGTGAGAAACTCTGATGTACACATGAAGTAGACAACAGCCTGAAGTCAGCCTCTGGTTTCCACACGTATGTCACGCACGTGTCCCCATGCACACCACACACATACGCTCATGTGAAAAAGTTTTAGCGGCAGAATTCATCTTTTATCTCGCTATGTCCTCTGTTCTAGTTAATAAATCCTTGCCCTGAGGTTATAGCGGTATTCCCTTATCCTTCCTTTTTAAAGTTTAAAATTGTGCTTTTCACATTTACATAAATTTAATTTATTTGAAATTGACTTGAAGGTGAAGAACAAAGTTGGGATCCAACTTTACTTTTCCTGTATAGATAACAAGCTGTTCTAGCGCCATTAAGAGTTCCGTTCCAAAATGACTATCTCCTCTGCGTGTGAGTTTCTTTAGGCTTCCGGCTTCATTAGTCTAAATGTCCACCTCTGCCAAAACCAAACTGATTCTGTTATCAAAAGGAGGCAATTTTGTAAAGCAAAAAGCGAAACTTACTAGTTGATGAATGTTAACTGCTCTCCTAATGACATGCTCCCTTCCAGGAAATGATAATGATTATTTGCCATAATTTCTCCCACCAACACTTACAGCATGTTGAAAACCATCTCTAAGCAATGCACTTAAGTGGCAACCTCATCTCTCCACAGAGGGACAGGATATCCGCTCAGACAAACTGCTGGGAAGTCCAGAGATGGAAACAGACCGACAGTTATTTCAGATAAAGCGTTGAAGCATCCTAGTCAAAAAGAACATGCTACCGTCCTTCCTTCCACAAAGCTCCTCAGGCATAGGCGACTGCTTCACTGCTTCCAAAGCAAAGACTACACAGAGAAACAGTTTTCACAAACACCAAACAGACATAGTATACAGCTATAGTACACACACTGGCAATAGGCTTTGAAGGTAGCACTGAGATTATTTACAAGTGTGTTCCATCACTAGGCAGAGGAGCTCATGCTTGCAGTCCCAGAACTTGGGAGTCTAAAGCAGGGTGATTATGAGTGTGAGGTCAGCCTGGGCTACATAGTGAATTCTAAGCTAGCTTTGGCTATATAGTGAGACTTGTATAAAAAAATCAAGCAACAACAGACATTTATGTATAGTTATACATGTAACTTTATGGACTTCATGGCTGATTTTGTGAGAAGCTTAATCCTTTGAATTTTGGATGATTTTCAATATTCATTGAGTTATTTAGAGATTCATATCCCTAGTATTTACTTTTGACCTTTTATTACTCCCATAATAAACTTGTCTAAAATCTGAGAAGTAGGGTACACATGTCAAGCAGTTTGCTTGAGGCTGTCCGGTTCTGAAAGCAAGTTTGCTTCTCAGTTTGTGGTTATCCCTATAGCTGATCTCCATAGCTGTACATCCAACAGTGCCAGGATGATTCCTGCAACTCGGCAGGCTTATTTATCAATCCATTGCGTGTACACACACACACACACACACGCGTGCGCACACACACACACACACACGTCATGGCACACGTGTGGAGGTTAAAAGACAGCGATCCTGTGGGCTTTCTGGGGATGAAACTCAGGTGGTCAGCCTTGTTAGCAAGCGAGGCTGAACCATCTTTCTGGCAGACTTAAATCTTAGAAAATCTCTCTCTCCCTCTCTTTCTCTCTCTCTCCTTCCTCCCCACCTCTCTGCATGTGTGAAATGATTATGTCAACCATTCAAGGAGCACGAATGACTTTTGAAGCAGCTCTTTGTGATAACGACCCACTTGTAAAGTACCCAGGAGCTTCTCTTGTGATGTGTACATGAAGACTGCACAGTGGTTCATTGGTCTTTCACTTGCTCCATTTATCCCAATTAGACCAGTCAGCCTGCCGATCCACACGGCAAATTTAAGCTATAAATGATGCAGATGACAACTGTTTAGATAGAGTGTCCTCTTCAGAGTAGTTTTAAATGAAAAGCTGGATTCAAAAAGATGGAGTTGTCATAGACCGAAAGACCCTTCTATGAATATAAGCGATGCGTTCAGTAGCTACTTTTCCTTAGCTGTTTGTTGTAAATTAATAACTTTTCTAGGATGATCTACATGAGTTATTTTCACAACTCTGACCATAGACAATACTATAATTCAGACTGTGTACGTATCCTCAATTCTTATTTTAAACCCAATTTCCCCCAATTTACTATAAATTAGTTTTTATTCCTCTTACTAAAACAGTTATAAAATAACCAAAGGGCAATCAATCTCTTTTAAAGTTTTTTTTTTAAATTGTTAAATTTATTTATTTATTTATTTTTTGGTTCCCACACCGGGAGTCGAACCCGGTTTAAATTTATTTTTTAAAACTATCTTTTCTCATTTTACATTCCTATTCCAGTTCCCACTCCCTTCTCTCCTCCTGCTGTCCCACCTTCCCTGCTCCCCATCCACTCCTCAGAGAGGGTGAGACTTCCCATGGGAAGTCAACAAAGTCTGACACATCACTTTGAGGCAGGACGAGGCCCTCCTTCCTATATCTAGGCCGAGCAAGGTATCCCTCCAAAAAGAATAGACTCCAAAATGCCAATTCAAGCACTCGGGATAAATCCTGGTCCCACTGCCAGTGGCCTCACAGACTGCCCAGGCCACACACTGTCACCCACATTCAGGGGCCCTAGTTTGGTCCTATGCAGGTTCCCCTGCTGTCAGTCTAGTCAGTGAGCTCTCACTAGCTCAGGTCAGCTGTTTCCCATTATGGTCTTGTCCCCTTTGCTCATATTACTGCTCCTCCCTCTCTTCGACTGGACTCCAGGAGCTTGGCCCAGTGCTTGACTGTGGATCGTGCATCTGCTTCCATTAGTTGCTGGATGAAAGTTCTATGATGACAATTAAGGTAGTCATCAACCTGATTCCAGGGGAAGGTCAGTTCAGGTGCCCTCTCCACTGTTGATTCGGGTCTTAGCTGGGGTCATCCTTGTAGATTCCTGAGACTTTCCCTCTAGTGCCAGGTTTCTCGCTAACCCCATGATGGCTTCTTCAATCTCTGTCATTACCCTATCTCGGTCATCTTGTTCTGATCCTCATGTTCTCCTCCTCCCTCCCACTTACCCCCTCTTCTCCTTCCCTTCCCCTCTGCCCTCTCCCCACACTCCATTTTCTAAGGAGATCTTGTCTATTTCCCCTTTCCAGGGGGATCCATGTATGTCTCTCTTAGGGTTCTCCTTGTTACCTAGCTTCTCTAGGGTCATGGACTACAGGCTGGTTATCTTTTGTTTTACATCTAATATCCACTTATGAGTGAGTACACATCGTGCTTGTCTTTCTGGGTCTCGGCTACCTCACTCAGATTTTTTTTTTCTATTTCCATTCATTTGTTTGCAAACTTCAAGACCTAGCAATACCACTCTGGGTATATATCCAAAAGATACATACTCATATCATAAGGACATTTACTCAACTGTGTTCATAGCAGCATTATTTGTAATAGCCAGAACCTGGAAACAACCTAGATGCCCTCAACTGAAGAATGGGTCAAGAAAATGTGGTATATTTACACAGTGGAGTACTACTTAGTGGTAAGAAATCAATCTCTTTTGATGCCCAAATATTTATAATCAGACTGCACAAATAATCCAGCCTATTGAGAAAGATGAATGCAATGTGGTTTCTCAAGTTTTACAAATTAGACCCTTTATAAAAGTCTTATTGCTTTGAGTGAATTATCCTACATCTATTAAAAATTTCCTAGGAGCCTGTTAGAGCGCACATTAATTCTTTCATGAATTTATATAAACCGGCTCAAGGGTGCTCGGAGTCAAACTCATGGCTGAACACAGAGGTACCAAAGCCTTCGGGGAAAAGGTGTCAGCTTGCCAGGTGTGGTCTCCAGTGATGGGGTCCCCAAACTGTGGTCATTTCCAGTTAAAAAGTGACACACCCTGGTTTTATCTTGCTGTAATCATTACACGAAATGAAATTGTAACGAAATCTGGGAGCCCAGAAGTGGCTACCTGAGGCGTTGAACAGTTTTAGCAGCTTCTTGGATGGCCTGGCAAGTTCCCTCAACAAAAGTATCGTTTCTCTGCTCTTTAAACGGCTTTCCCCGAGGAAAAGCAGTTCTGTGCTGCTTGACTACAGCTAAAGGGACGTCTGCCTGGGGGCAGCACTCTACAACATACCAATTTATATTTACCCCTTTATGACTAATTATAAAATAAAAAAACCCCAATCTTATTTATTATAAATACATTTGAATCTATTATTTATCACAAATAGTCCGAGGTGATGTTGGCGGAAAGAAAAAAAAAGTTTTCAAATCAATAAAATGCCCTAAAGCAACTTTGTTCTTCAGAAATTCTAAGGTCACGATAATATTTAATTCATAGCTTTAAAAGAAGGCTCTCTTTTGTGTGTCATGAAGACACATCGCCTAGTAAGCAAAGGCAGTCAGGAGAGGTTCTTCGTGGGAAGGCTAATGGCCTCCTCATCTGATTTAGTGTGCCTTGTTAAGATTAGCTGTCTTTTAATCAGCTCACAGCTTGGCAGTTTCCAGAAGGATTTAGTCTCTGAGGGAAGCTTGTCACCCGAAGTCACACACTACACATATATGTATAGGTACTTGTACATATCTGGATCTCTAATTTCCTTTTCTATTTTAGGAACTTATCATCCATAAACCCTTAAGCACATACACATGAGTGTTCATGATAGTATTCCTTGTCTATCCTCAGGGGGTTTGCTTGATTAAGCTTGTAGATAATCTTTTTTGAAATGATTGATATAGTTACAACTAAAAGCGACTTTCATGAGGTCGCTATATGTTTTTAAAATTTGAGTCATAACAGGGAGAAGGTGTTTCACATGGTGCCTTTTAGTATGTGAGGGGAACAATTGCTGAGGAGCATCACCAAAGTTTTAGCAGCAGCTTGTAACCGGTCGTCTGGAACTCTCTGAGCATCTTGTATGCCTTCAAAACAAATCAAACTATCATTTAAATTAATTATATTTTTGACATTGGTGTGTGTGTGTGTGTGTGTGTGTATGAGAGAGAGAGAGAGAGAGAGAGAGAGAGAGAGAGAGAGAGAGAGGAGAGAGAGAGAGGGAGATGACATATGCTGGGTCAGAGGACAGCCTGTGGGAGGCCTTCCACTGTGTGTTCTGCGGGTGGAACTCTGGTGACCAAGCTTATCATGAATGTCCTTTATTTGGTGAGTCATCTTATCAGCCTATTAAGTAATTTTTCTCAGTGACATATTTTACTTGTATATTTTGAGGAAGACTTAATTTATTGGTTTATTTAACTTTGTTTCCTTTATACCTTATTAAATAATACAAATATAACTTTCTTTGAGCACCATTTTGGCAATATCATATTACTGTCACTAAGTTTGGGTGAAAAACAGCTAATTTTTAACATGTTGGATTGTTTGTGAATCATGTATTGTAATTCTCTTGGTTGATCACAATAGCAGGATGGTGTATGGCTGTTGATGATGCCGCACGCCTTGGTTGCAAGGCATAGAGTCTCAAACTGACCAAGGCACTTTCTCCTTGCTGGCTCACTTGTATAGGGTTGGGATAGCAATGATCTAGCCCCGTGCAAGACCCTGCGTGCAATACCATCCTACTACACGGATACAAGAGTGGAACGCTGTGTATGAGTGTAACCAATCTTGATTAGACTGGAGGCCTGACGCCTATGAAGGAATCTATGCCTGGTACTATAAACATGGTTAAGATCCACAGTTAGGGAATTCATAGGCCTGGGGTGTGTGTGGGGGGAGAATACTGTGGTTGTTTTGCCCAGTAGTCATGTTGTTAAACTGTATTCTAAATATTAATGTTTAAGGTTAAAGTATATATGACATATTACTTCCCATGTGTGCATGCTCCTGTGTTTGCACACATATACACGCACCTGTGCATGCACATGCCTATGTACAGCCTGGGTCAAACTGGAGGGTTGTTGTTCCTCAGGGGCCATCATCTTTGTTTTCACGAGACTGGGCCTTTCATTGAGATCTGGAGCTTGCTGCCTGGGTGACGGTGACTGGTCACCAAGCTCCAAGGATCCTGCTAACCCCAACCTTTCCCCAGCAGCACTGGGGTCACCAGTGCCTGGCACCATGCCTGGATCCTTAACAAGGGCATTGGGGATCAACCTCATATATGTTTGATCGACTGAGCCATCATCTCCCTAGCCCTGAAATTTCTCTGTCTTATATGTGATAAGGACTCAAGATAATAAAATATTCAGTTTGCTAATTTGTCCTTGAATTTGGCATGTATTTATATCTGGGAGAAATCTAGCAAAGTTCTTTCAATTATCATAATTTTTGTTATTCCCATCTCTGTTTTTTTCTTATGAATTTGTTCTGGTTTCACAAATGTCATATATTCCTTCGTCCCTCTGAGGTGGCAGGTTGCTTCCGAGACGGTCTATGTTTGCTCATTCTGTTATTTTGTTGACTCAACTCTTAGTTCTTTAGATCATGCTTTCACTTAAAGCTGACTTTTTAAAAATCACTTGGAGAGCCTAGATCAGCGTCTGTAACCTCCAACAGTTCTTCATGCCATAGCGACCCCCCAACCATAAAATTATTTTTGTTTCTACTTCATAACTGTAACTTTGCTACTGTTGTGAATCATAATGTAAATATCGGTGTTTTCCGGTGGTCTTAGGCGACCCTTGTGAAAGGCTCATTCCATCTCCAAAGGGGCCGTGATACCCAGCTGGGAACCACTGAACTAGATGATTTGTAAAAGCTGCTAATTGTACTTTAATCATCAGTGTAAAAATTCTACGTAAGGCACCATGAGCGAGGATGACCATGGTGCTGCCCTGTAGACATCGTGGGTGAGAATGACCATGGAGCTGCCCTGTAGACATCATGGGTGAGGATGACCATGGTGCTGCCCTGTAGACATCATGGGTGAGGATGACCATGGAGCTGCCCTGTAGACATCATGGGTGAGGGTGACCACGGAGCTGTCCTGTAGACATCGTGGGTGAGAATGACCATGGAGCTGCCCTGTAGACATCATGGGTGAGGATGACCATGGAGCTGCCCTGTAGACATCATGGGTGAGAATGACCATGAAGCTGCCCTGTAGACATCATGAGCGAGGATGACCATGGTGCTGCCCTGTAGACATCATGGGTGAGGGTGACCATGGAGCTGCCCTGTAGACATCATGGGTGAGGATGACCATGGAGCTGCCCTGTAGACATCATGGGTGAGGATGACCATGGAGCTGCCCTGTAGACATTGTGGGTGAGGGTGACCATGGAGCTGCCCTGTAGACATCATGGGTGAGGGTGACCATGGAGCTGCCCTGTAGACATCATGAGCGAGGATGACCATGGAGCTGCCCTGTAGACACCATGGGTGAGGGTGACCACGGAGCTGTCCTGTAGACATCATAAGTGAGGATGACCATGGAGCTGCCCTGTAGACATCATGGGTGAGGATGACCATGGAGTTGCCCTGTAGACAGGCACCATGGGTGAGGATGACCACAGACATTCACTCCACTGAAACTCCTTTCCAGTCATCCACACTCTTAGTTCCTTCATAGAAGTAGGAGCCTGCATTTGAAGTCCTTCAACAGTCCCTATGGAAGGGACTCAAGGCACCACCCTAAACCAGTCCCCATACCTGAAGCTAAGCTGAGATGCTATATATGTCATTCCCTGAGCATTTTGGACTATGGTTCCCTCATTCCCTTTTTTCTCAGATCCTAGGTTCATGCTCATCCTCACAGCCTTTTTTTCTCCAAGTCTCTCAAGTTTTCTGGCTTACCTAGCAAGATACCTCCTTGTTTTATCATTCACCAGAGCTTTTACCAAGCCCTCTTCTACTACAGAGAGCTGTAGCTAGGTGAGAGACTGTAGCTGTTAATTAAATGACGTGTCTGTAAGGTTAAGCCAAAGTTCAGAAAGTCACACATAAATTATCAGTGTATCTACTGAAGCAACAGATGTATCTTCTTTAGAAACAACAACAACAAACGCTAAAGCTTTAACATTCTACTAAGAAAACGTTCATCTGTGTTGGGTCAGCCCAGTGATGCGCAAGCACATGCCCACAGATATGAGATCAGACGCTTTGATTCTAACAGTAGGAAATTCTGGGTAACTGGGGAAATGGTTTCCTAAAACACTGTCACAATGACTTGCACTTTCTACCCTGGCCATTCATACAAAATAGTCTAGCCCACTACATATTATGGTAGCATATTCCTTTACTCTCTCTTAGTTCTCATGGAAGGAGAACAGGAGAAAGGCATGGGCGTGCATCTCTACTAAATATTTAATAGGGTTGTTTCCAAAGTCTCGGAAGACAACTCATTCAACTGGTCACCCTGGAGCACGGAGGACTTGCCATCCGCCTGTTAGTCCTACCGGGTGACCTTCTAACGGCAAACTGTGTCTCCGGTGGCGGTGGTGGATGGGAAGAAACTGGGCAGATGAGCGGCCGAACACAGTGTTTCTCTTTGTCACTCTCATCCTGTGTACAAGTGCTCTCCACGTCAATTTGACTTTGTGAAGTCTTTCCTGAAGCTCTGATAAAAACAGTTTTATCAACATTCTTCAATGGACCAATAAAACAACACCTGGCAGTTCATTCAACCAGACTTTTCACCCTCGCCATAGAAAAGCCTGGGTTCTCTTCTTGTACTCCTTGCCTACTTTATTACAGAATCCAACCTCATAAGTGGCCTTTTAGTTCTGTTTGTGATGATGATGATGATTTGGTTTTAGCCAAAAACTCTCTTACAATGTTGGTATTGGTATTTTATTAAAGTGAAATTCTTGACCTATAATAAGGACACACACACGGACACACACGGACACACACACACACAACCAACTTTGTCTCTGGTTTATTCCATGTTCTAGTGTAGGTTTGGTATCTTCTAATATCAAGTCAATTTCTGTTCTATTTATTCTGTTTATTTTTGTTGCTGTGATTAAGATATTCAGACCAAAAGCAACTTAGGGGAAAAAAGGGTTATATGGTTTACAAGTCTAGGTTACAGACCACCATTAAGGGGGAGTTAAAGCAGAAACTCATATCACACCTAAAAGCAGGAAAATAAATGCATTCAAGCCTACTTGTCTGCTCACTTAGCTTGCTTAGCTTTTCCACTGTTCTGGATGTTGGCCTAGGGAACGGCGCTAACCACGCTAGGCTAAGATTTTCTCTATCAATCAGCATTCAAGACAATACCCCCCAGACATGCCCACAGGCCAATCTGCTGTAGATAACCAGCTCCTTCTACAGTTAACACGGAAGGAAAGTCCAGGTGAGAACCGGAAAAACCTCCTGAGCATCTTTCCTATAAATACCCTTTGCTTCTCTGACTCTGGACTTTCTTCAATGGGAGCCTTTCATGTTAAGATGGGACCTTGCTCCATAGCTTAGGCTGGCTTTGAACTCAGGATCCTTCTTCCCCAGCCTCATGATCACTTTGAACTCAACGTCTCTCTCCCTCCCTCTGACCCCTCCACGTGTGCATGTGTGTGTGTGTGTGTGTGCGCACATGTGTGTCTGTGTGTGAGTGAACGGAGGTACAGATGTGCCATCCACACACACAGGTCCTGTCTTGTTTGAGACAGGGCCTCTGTTGATTCCCCTCCTTACATGCCAGGTAGGCTTCCAGGGCTTCCCCCATTCTCCCCACAGAAGCCCTGGGTTGCACAAGCTCTCTCTATGTTGGTGGCATTTGTGGGGTTCTGGGGATCTGAACTTGGGTCCTCACACTTCCACGATGAACATTTTATCTACTGAGCTATATCCCCTTACATACTGGAGCTGCGGAAAGTGTCACTCCTAGTAATGGGTCTAAGGCACGACAGACCCAGAAAAAGGCAGATCAGACAAAATATCGAGAAAACACAAACCACCAGACATCCTTAGACCTTCTGGTCTCTCATCCTTGAACTTCAGTTCCAAGTACCATTTCATGTATCCCTCAAAGACAAATTATATCTTATAAATACCCGTTTATGGATCAAAACTATATTTCAATGACAATCAAGTAGTAGTATCTATAAATCTCAGTCCCCAGGAGGAGAACTGAAAGTCTCAATATAAGTATGATGGAAAGACTTCAAATTCTAATATTGAAAAATATTTTTTTCAAATGAAAGCTAATTAATATGAGATATATGTGAGGAATTTTTGTTTTGTTTTGTTTCAGACAGAGTTTCCTTGTAGTTTTGGAACCTCTCCTGGAACTAGCTCTTGTAGACCAAGGGGGCATCAAACTCACAGAGATCCACCCACCTCTGCCTCCAGAGTGCTGGGATTAAAGGCGTGCACCACCGCCCGACATAAGGTATTTTTTAATCACAATTTTTTAGGCATGCATAAAAAAATACCTTTTTATTTAATAAAGGCTCTTTGGACAGTCCCCCTTTGGCTTGTCTGTGATAAAAATCATCAGTGTTATTTAAGCAAGCTTTTGCTGTCCAGCGAGATGTATTTAAAATGTGTCTGCTGGAGCAGAGGTAGGTGGTATACACAGCATGGCAGATAACAATTACTCACCCTGTGGGCTGGCTCTCAAATTCTTCTGACCACTGCTCCTGAACATCCTCTGTCGAGAGATCTACATCCCGGGTGGTGGCAAAATTGAACTCACTGCCTTCATTACCATGGAAATAAATGGAGTTCCCATCTGATTGACAGCTATGCTGTAGACAAAGAAAGAGAGCATGGGGCGGCTGCTGAATTGGTTCTGTATCGTTTTACCCCTGTATAACCAGAGTTTTGGGAAAGTCATTACATCAGCCCCTCCGTGATGCACTCGCAAATAGAAAGGGCTTGTTACCTCCCTTTGGTCTTGCTTAATTCAATTTACAATTTCATGCTAACTTATTAAGTCATCACACAAAAGGAGTCAAGAGGGCATCTGAGCTTTGCCATTTCAGACTTTAGTTATGAGACAAGAATATTTTAATTGGAATCACATCCCATCTTTACCGCAGCCCTTGTTGTGAGAATTAAGTCTGATAATGACTTGTCATGCATTTTCAATTCTGTGGTTATAGGCTAAATCACAGTGACCTTTTCAATATTCCACAGAGTTCTGGCTTGCCATTCAAGTCCTTCACGATTTGTCTGTAAATGGAGTACGGGTAGAATATCCAGCTAATCAAAACGCGGGGGGGCTGAAAAGGTCAGTCATCCCTGAGATGTCACATGCTCTTAGCCATATTTTCAGGAAGTTTCTGACCAGAACTGAGAGGGGATGGCGTTTCTGGCGAGCGGCTTGGAAATCATGAATTCTGTTACTCTCTGACAGGACACTCGTAAGAGAAAAAAGAATTTCTTGTGACTTATTCTTAGAGTATGCTTCTCAGTTTGATGCGAACGGTCAAAGACAAGATGAAACTCAAAAGCTAAGCGAACTGAATGCTTCCTCCTCAAAGTTATAAGCTTTCGTTATGGAATTTTGGTAATAAATTATAAAGGGAAATGCTAACATATTTAACTTTCATTTAAGCTTTAATACTCTTCTGAAAATGAGGTAGAGATGAAGAAAAACAACTGGACAAAAATGCCCAATATGCCACTGACTCTATCGGGCAGGGACATTTCACCAGGTCTCAACACGGTGCTGGGACTGTGGGCACTCAAAACATGTCATACAGCTCGATACGGGAAAGAAGGGATGCCCTGGCTATGATCTTTTTACTTTAAAATTATTTTATTTGTGTATGCGTGTGATATGTGTGCATGTGTGTGTGATTTATGAGGATGTGTGTGCATGTGTTGTGTGTGATATATGTGTACATGTGTGCATACGTGTGATGCATGTGTATGTATATATGTGGGTATGTGGTGTATGTGTATGTATGCATATGTGTGTGATGTATGTGCATATGTATGTGCATGTTATGTATGTGTATGTGGGTGTATGTTATGTGTGCATGCGATGTATGTGTCTGTGTGCATGTGTTGTGTGTGATATATGTGCATGAGTATATGTGTGTGCATGTAATCTATGTGTATGAGTATATGTGTGTGCGTGTGATGTATGCGTATGTATGTATATTCACATAAATCACTAGAGATGAGATTTTTGATAGAATAATTGCTGTCACATTTGAGGAATTTGGTTCATTTCTCAACACAAACAACAACAACAAAAATAACCTTACTTTAGTTGAGAAATATTAAGTATCAGATATAGGGCCCAACGGCAGGCAGCATGTTAGTGTATGGCACTGTGTAAGAGCCGGTCAGGATCATCTCCGGGAGCACCCAGACAAGGAGACTTTACAGACAAGCAGGTCTTAGGTAGAGATCTATGTTGGTGACAAATGTACACAAGACCAAGCTGTATCACCATTTCACGCTACCAGCATCCTTCTGGATGGTATTCTAAACATGTACCCTTGGACCCACAGACAGTAGCTCTCACCCCATCAGAGAAGCTGCTCTTGGCAGCAGAGAGCATCCCAGGAAACCACAGCTGATCAAGATGCAGAGAACCAGCAATCCTGCGATGCCCAGCCCCAGCTGGTCCATCGACAATGCTGCTCCTGCACCTGAGGCGTAGGGAGAATCTTAGATGAACGGTTGGAAAGACTGTCAGAGCCTGAACAGGATGGCATTGTGAGAATGTGTCTCCTACAAGACACAGGGGAGCTACACCCGTGAGGTCTCAACAACACGGCTGTGCAACCAAGAACTGAACAAGGACGGAACCCAAAGTCAAGTTGTTAGAAAGGGAAAAATCACACAGGAGCCCAAGCCTAGACAACGAACTCCCAGCAACTGAGTAATGCTGAAAGAGGGGGAAATTCGTCTTTCCTAGGGAAGAGGCCTCCATGTGTTTATCCAACATCAAGTAGTCGGCCCTAAAATCATTTACATATAAACAATATAACAATATTATAAGGACTGAGTCTATTGTATTTATGTATTTAGGTGTGTGTGTGTGTGTATAAAACAATTAGAGAAAAAAGACCATGAATTTTGGGGTAAGTTAGAGGGTATTATATGGGAAAGGTTGGAAGGAGAAAAAGGGAAAATATTGCAATTATATTTTAATTTTAAAAAAATTAAAAAAAATCAAAAACCAAAACCAACCAATCAAAAGAACACAAGATATTATTTATGTTGTCTTAGTATGAGAATCCTAATTAGACTGGAGTTTGGCTGCCAAGGTCACAGACAGCTGCCCCAGGAGCCCCAACACTATGGTTTTGTCGGTGGTCTTCTAGAATTTAACAGGGTATAGCTGGTGAAACCATCAGGGCTGTAATAGATTTGCTACTGAGTTGGAATAGTAAACAGTCTCCAGAAGTTCAAGAGAGCAGCGGCACGTGATCCGTAGGGACTCATTTCACAGCCTAAGACATGCACGTCTTCCGGGCCCGCCACCACGTTAGCCAATACTTTGATGTGGCGAGCACCGGCTGCTTGGGACTTCTCACACGCAATGAATACAGATTACTCGTGGATGGCAAGCTGAACTCATTGATGCAATCCTTAGAACAGACATATCAACCAAAAGGTAGGATTTAGTTTATTTCACAGTAAACAGAAACTGTCAAGGGGAGATAAATTTTAAAGATTTCTCCACCCTGCCCACCTGAAAGAGAACCGAGGGTTAACAAGAACAGCCAAGGTTATTTCCCTAAAACCACCCACTGAGTCCTGGGTGTGGTCACGGTCAGAACCCTGATCAGTTGCAGCCTGTGGGTATCTGCAGCTACTACTACACAGACCCAGACACCAGCAGGAATGGCACTTCCCAAGGAAACGGCACACGAAAGAGCCGCTCAAGGGAAAAGAAAATAATTTACATTACAGTTTGAATGAGGCATTTGTACAATGAAAGAATAGCTCACCTAATAGCCTTTGTCATTTCTGGCTAGATATACACTTAATTACTTAAATGTTGATTTCATAAACCTTTATTAATATTTTAAAACTATGTAATTTGTTTCTGCCCTTTTAAACATTATTAATATACTTGATGCAATTTGAAGCTTACATGAGAAACAGATTTTATATAAAACATAAAATCCTTATAAAATTTGGTAGCTTATTGCTAACTACTTTCACGGAATAAACCGGAGTTACAGAAACAGGAAAGCTTACTCCAAAGGCTTTCTCAGGAGCAGAACGTATCATTTACGACTGTGTAACTATTGAAAGGTAGTGTGTAGTCACACTTTATTGCCGGGAACACACTCTTGCCACTCTGTGAAATACAAGTAATATTCACCACGGCAAGTGTGAAAAATAACAAGAACAAATTAATATTCATGTACATGTTTATTAACAAATATTCATATTAGTGGGCCATAAAAACCAATCTGTCTTCAAGAAGTTTCTGTGAGAGGCAGAAGGTTGTCATTGTTTGTACAGTTTTAAAATCTCTTTAGAGCTCTTCTAACCAATTCACAGTGGGCAGCCAGCACTTAACACCAGAGCTCCGTTCACGCAGACATGGGAGAGATCCGTGTGCCGGCATCTAGGCTTAGCCTTGGAAACGTTCCGTCAGGTTTAAATAGCAAACTCGATTCCTGGAGTCTCCTCTCAAGCGAGCCCAGTGTCCTCGTGGTTTAGGAGATGAATTACTGAGCACCTGAGACAACAGATCTATTGCGTCCCTTTCTCTCTAAGATGGTGGTCATTTACAGGCCTTGGATACTAGGCTAGTGTTGCCTTCTCATCCAAGGATCTTGAAATTGATCACGGGGAGAGTTTGAGTGCCTGGGGCTCAACGTTTTGAAATCATCTGGGTTCCCTAGAAACTCTCCAGATTAACAACGGAAGTCTTGATGCCATCACTGGCAGGCGACAGTCCCTGGACTTCCAGTGGGCTTCTCAACTCTGTGCAGGAGAATTCAGGGGCCGCTTGTTTAGGGCCTGTGTGAACTTCTCCCTCCAATGAATGAAGCACTTACATGAATCAAGGAAAGCATACATATCATACCATACCGGGAAAACACACCACTGGGAACAAACAGTCCAAATGATGACAAACAGTGAACACTCAGTACCGCATCTACGCTCAGGGCTTCTGGAGGTCGGGAGGAGAAGGCCCAACAAAGTACGGTTCTTATACTTGATGGTCAAGGGCTGACACAAGTCGTTTTGCCCCCTAGGCCTCAGCGTCTCAGGGTGAAGAAGTGAGTGACTAAGATCTCCTCTCTTGGTTGTGAGAAACTCAAGAGATCAGAGCAGCTCTTTTTAAATTTCTAAGTGCCAATGATATCTATTTCCGAATAGACACTTTTAAAAGATACGTGCTATTATATTTTACAGTCTTAGTAACAGAAAGAGTATTTAAATATCTTGGTAGTAGTTGATAGAGAAACAGAAGAATATTTAAATATATTTTTGTTTCTCATTATAATAACTATTATAATTCCCCAGATCTACTTAAAACCTTTAGAAAATTATACAAAAATAGGCCCCATGATACAATGTAGTTTTTAAAAAAGTACTGCACATGTCGACACATTATTACAGCAGATAAAAACCATCAACTAGAACTTAAAAAGCTGGGGGCTGGGGAGATGGCTCATAGGTTAAGAGCACTGGCTGCTAGTCCAGAGGTCCTGAGTTCAATTCCCAGCAACCACATGGTGGCTCACAACCATCTGTAATGAGATCTGGTGCCCTCCTCTGGCGTGCAGGCACACATGGAGGAGGCAGAATGTTGTATAAATAATAAATAAATAAATCTTTTAAAAAAGGAATTTAAAAAGCCTCCATATTTTGGAAGATTATGAGATATTCTTCTAACAGATGAAAACTCAAGGAAGTGGGATGACAGACACCATTTCTCTTAACAGATGAACTTGCACTGAATGACATCAAAATCCAGTGTGCTAACAATCCAAGAGAAACGTGTACCGGAACTGTGAAGTCTCAGGAAACCACACTCCCTTCTAACATCCAGCTCAGCTCAAACTCATTTCACTTGCATGCATTAACAATTACAAACTAAACAACTTCAGCAAAAAAAAAAAAAGGTCAGGTAGTTGAGCTGATGTTTAATAACTAATAATAAATTAGCCCATTTATTTGGGATAATAAGGCAAAAGTTCAATGGCTAGTTCTATTTTTCTGTTTTTGGACCTTCCTATGTACCATCAATTATTACATTAATGCCTATTTCATTATTTTAGCATTGGCAACTCATATATACCTAAGTAACAATGAATCTATAACTTTGATATCCCTATATCTTCATGCATTTTCCTCTGCCAAAAAAAAAAGTATTTTTCTGCTTTGCCACTAAAATGAATTTCCTTTATTCGACAAGCAGAACACAGTGTCACTAAGTGACAAGAAGTTGCCATGCAAAAGGCATCAACAGGAAACATCGGTGAAAATTCCTCAATGGAACAGAACGCGTCCTTGGCCACAATTCAGGTTAGCATTTTCAAAGCCTTCTCCCTCTACTCTGCTGCAAATGTTAATGACCTCACCTCCATACTGGTAAAAAGCGCTTAAGTCACCTCTGCCATTGTTTGATTAGGCTTTCAGAGGAAAGGAACACCGGAGCTACTCTTAATACCGCCTCTCTAGGGCCTAAGGACCCTGATGATCCCTTTAGGATCTACAGCCTCACAATTTACTTCTTGATGATTCTGTTTTTGCTGAAAGAGGTCCACTGGGCACTTGGGCAATGCCAGCTTGTGGAGGGCTAGCGGCAGATGGAAAGCTATCTGCCTGGTGTGCTGTTCCCGCCACATGAGCCGAGAGCCATCCATTCCCTCCATTAAGGAGCTGTCACTCAGCCCACCCAGCTGGAAGACCACTTTTGATAGCCAAGCTGGCTGGTGGCAGACAATTCAGATACAAAGTGCACTTTTAAAGGGACGCTAAAACATCATTTGTAGCAAAATTGAAAATGCATGGCTTCCACCACAGCCAATTTTTTAATGACTGTAATATTTTAAGTGATTATTTTTGCTACTTCAGATTGCTCCTTAGAGAGGAGAAGATTTTTTAATTAAAATTTAGGCAATGCAAACAGATGAGATATGAGGAGCGAAGGAAAGAGAAATAAGATGAATAAAATTAATTAAAATGGCAGTGTTGGCAGAGCCATAAATTAGCCAGTGTCTGGCTGGAAATAAAATATATTGGCATGTGAACTTCCCCGTGAAAAGAGGATGTGGTGTGCGGTGGCTGAAAGTGGACTGGCCATTAGCCTACGTACTGTGTCCTGAAACCTTTTGTATACGTGATATCTCTTATCACAGATTTTCTCCATTCTGGTTCAGTGGTCTTTAAAGTTACAGATTTCACCCCATAAAAATAAAAAAGAAAACCCCCTAATAGGAAGAGAGCCGTTTTTCTCTTGAGACAGAATAGATTTCTGTTATTTTTCGCACGCTCAGTTTCTAGGTAATTTAATGCCAGTTCCAAACCTGGAAACTTGGCCGCGAATGCAGTCCAGGTGCAGGAGGGCTGCCATGCATGCGTTTTCTTCAGTCGGCACAACAGGTCCAGCCAGGGGGAGTGGATTTTGGGGAGCCCAAAGAGTGGGCTTTTTTCTTACTGTTTTCTGGGATCCATTAAACACTCACATTTGAACCGCGCTGTAGTAGGATTTACAGAGATCCCAGTTGATGGTATGTTTTGAGACAAGTGTATAGTTACTTTGTGACAGTATCAGTTCTGAAATGGAAACAGTGACAGACTGGAGCTGGGGCAGCAAGAGGAGGAGTAACAATGCGACACCGTAGGGCAGTTGTTAGCCTTGTCTTTGGTGATCAGCTTCATCTGCAGGGTTAGGTTTTCTTACTTGCCTCCTCTTATTAAGTCCAGATACGCGAGGCATTGAATGGAGGGTTATAGCATAGCCTCACATTAAGTCCAGATACGCTAGGCATTGAATGGAGGGCTATAGCATAGCTTGGCAGGGAAAAGGCAAGTTTCACAATAAAACAGACTTGGCTCCAAAACTCAAAGCCTTTGGACATGTTGGAGCCTTTGCTCTCTCGTCTTTGAAATGGGGATGAAGGACAGATGAGAGGCCACGAGGAATGTGTCTAAAGACAGCAACATTAGGAATCCACAAATACTTATCTCCCTTTTCTTCTGTTCCGCAACTTTAATCATTTGCTTAAGAAAATTTACTTCAAAGAATGCTACCATGCAAGCTATTTTGTTAAGAACTGTAACACACACAAAGATGATGGAAATGCTACTGTACAGAAAAAAATAAACAAACTTTACTTATTGAAGACTGTGTTGACTTAATCAGAGATTTTAAGTATCAGTTTCAATCTCAAACGAAACAAGACGAAACCAAAGGGCACACTAGGTGCTGGGGATTTATCTGTATGGCTACCTTCTGTAGAATTTACCAACATTAGCTGTTCCTAGGTTATTGCTACTCTTGTTACGCTGACCTGGCTCTTGTCCACATTTCACTGATGCTATTCCATGTTAATTGCTAAACAAATAGACCTCACTGGGGGGAGATTGTGAAAAGCACACTTCCACATTTAACCCTTCATCCCCAAAGTGCTCTTATTAGCTTAACAAATTATATTCTGGCGCATTTTATAATGCGTCCCCACCTCTTGGGGGAAGCACAATAATAAGGGCAGCACAATCCAGAAGAAGGGTACCCCAAGTGCAATTAACCAAGCTGGAACGCAGCCAGGAAATCAGGGTTTTCATTCAGACGCCTAATAGAAGAAGACATGGGAACAGGGCTGGCCACGAGTCTGACTGGGCTCAGGTTTATCCTCATTAGAGACTCAGGACACAAGTCCCACAATCACATGCTACACAGTTTGAAGTTCAGCGATGTGCAAAGCGTATTTGGGCCAAGCCAACCTGACCACTTCCTCTTTGTCCTTCTACCTTGTAAGAAAGCGGAGCTGTGAAGTGAGCTCTTGAGCCATTTCCCGGGGTACTGAGACAAACTGGGCGTCTGCATCAGGGGGCCTTGCCCTCCAGGGGATCTGCTCCTCAAAGGCAGGTTTAAAATGATTTCCCTCCTCCTTGGTTTTCCCTTTCACTGCTGTCAAAGACTTTATTTTTCCTCATGGACCTCATCTTTATTAAGGTTTAAAATTTTTCAGCCAAATTCATTTACATTTTTTTTCTTAATTTGAAGATGATTTTTTTTCTCCACTGATGAGCCAGCTATTGTGACAATTAACAGCATTCAAGGGGTGACACCAGACACTGAGAAAGAAGCTACAATTCCAGTTTGGGGCTGGAGATTTGCCTTCTGTTCAATGGAGCAACAAGTTTGTTAAATTCACATAAGAGCAATAAGAAAATTAACAAAATCTCTTCTTCTGATCGAATGGTTCCCTTTAATGGTCTGTTGACTTACCTAAAGGCTGTTGTCTTTATTAGGGCCCTTTGGTGGTTGTTCTACTAGTAAAACTGTCGCCACTACCTTATTATCAAAAGTTGATATGGCAAAGAAGCAAATGGAGGCCGGATGAGAGAAGAGACAGTGGCAGGTCTCTTTTTAAACTTGTAATTTAATGATTCCAAATCCTTGGTGTGAACTTGCAAATTCCAATAAATTGCTTCTTAAAAGACTTTCGTTTTTAAATGCATGTGCTCAAATCCTAGCTATTCCCAAGGGCAGTCATTCTAACAGTCAGTGGCAGTTAGCATCGATTCACTTCTCAACATCTCCTGGCATAAACACATACAAGGGACGATCAAGAACTCTAGGCAATCGGGTAATAAATAGAAAAAGATCAGCAGGAGGGCAATCAGGTTTCTTTAAAATGAGAGGCTCAGGGAACAGCACCTATGTCACGGTGACCTGTTTTTAATCTGCCGGTCAGTTCCAGCATTGACAGAAACCAGTGATTTATGCCCTTGCAAACTCAGGGGAACCCAGATCGCCGAGCAGAGAAAATCACATATAATGGACAGTGATTGAAGCATATGACTTCCTTCTGCTCACCTTTCTCTCTCTCTCTCTCTCTCTCTCTCACACACACACACACACACACATACACACACACACATGCCTGTGTACATGAGTGCACACACACACAGACACACACGCACGACTTATACTTTCAAGATTAAAGTTGTGTCTGTCATCCAAGTTGTGAGTAAACAAACAAAAAGAAACAACTGCCTGACCAATACATATCCATGGCATATAGATTCATTCAGAAATTCTACTTCTAGGGGTTTTATGAAAGAATGGGCAGGTGGTGGCACATGCCTCTAATTCCAGCATTCGGGAGGCAGAGGCTGGCGGATCTCTATGAGTTTGAGGCCAGCCTGGTCTACAAAGCTGGTTCCAGGACAGCCAGGGCTGTTATACAGAGAGACCCTGTCTTGAAAGAAAAAACAAAAAACCAAAACAAAAGAAGGGGAAGAAGAGAAAAAAATTCTGATCCAAGCATAGCTCTTCCTAGCTTACTTATCCCCGATTCTTCTGGGAGTGACTCCTTGACACTGCCAACCCTCTTTGGGCAAAGTAACTATGGCAGCCTCGCGCTGACCTGCAGACTTACAGCAACTACTTTCCTTCGAGCCTAAAATCGAGAATCTTTTCACACTGCTAGAGGCATATTTGAAAAGGTGGGGATAGATGGCCCTGACAAATCTGTGGAGATGTTTCAGGAGCGGGTGGTAGAAACCCTGAGCTGGCAGTGTTTCCGTCTCCCGGTGCTGCTCAGCACTGCCGCAAAGCTGAAGACAGGTCTTCCTGTAGCGACGAGCCTTCATGCCAGGTACCAACACAACTGCGGTTACAATGATCATTTATCAAAGCTACCGTTGTGCACCTATGATTATTTGCATCCATTATTGTCAAGGATCTGCACGGTTTTCGTGACACCGCAAGAACCATTCCTGAGTGTGAGACCCTTACCCAACAGGAGATGCTGGAATCTGATAGTCTTAAAGGGAAGAACCCAAATACTTGGTTCATATCCTTTACTCCTCAGTTAAACCAAAGTCACTCACAGCTGGTGTGTAGGGGTCACCCTGAGATTACGCATTCTCCCTCACCAGGGTGAAGGTGGTGCCTCTGACTCATTCACGTCGTGAATGCCCACAGCGGCCAGACAGAGGCCCATCCTAACCTCCGCACTGATGAACTGATAACCACAACCCACCTTAGAACAGTAGAAACTGACACTAATTCTTTATGCTTCTAGAAAGACATACAGAAGTTAAAATCTTGTTCTGTGAAAGAAGGCAGCATCAGCACCGCCAGCAGAGGAAACAGGTGACTTAATAGCAAGTGGCTTTCAGGCTCTTCCC
Source organism: Microtus oregoni (assembly GCF_018167655.1). Taxonomy (NCBI): domain Eukaryota; kingdom Metazoa; phylum Chordata; class Mammalia; order Rodentia; family Cricetidae; genus Microtus; species Microtus oregoni. Next base: position 5,218,727 of record NW_024543077.1, on the reverse strand, counting down.
ATGCTCAGTACACGATCTGCTCCCGCGTCGCGGTTGCTAGGGAGGCGGTGCTCTGAGGAGCAGAGGCACCAGTGGATTTACAGGCATTTAAAGCCTCATGCACTTGGTAGTGAACAAAGGCTGCTTCGGGATTTGTGGGAAATGAAAAATAACCATGGTAATTAGAAGCACAATAGAACGTGGTTACACCTTTCCTTTTGTGTGGGGACATCTCCTGGGAGAAGCCTGGAAGATGAGGCGGGCAGGGCTGTGGGCACAAGAGGATGGAGGAGGAACGCGTGTGGCTACCATGGAACCTGTTACCATCTACTTCAGTTTACCAGATCAAAAAACTACAGCAAGGAGCTGAGGGTACGACTCAATAGTGGAGTGCTGTCTCATATACAGGGGGTCCTAGGGTCAAACCTCGCACCACACGACACACAGAAAAACACAAATAACATGAGATGGGGTTCTCCAGGAAAAGCTGTGCTCTTACAGATATGATTCACATTAATTACCAAAGACCCGGAATGTCAGTGTTCTACCTGCCCGAGGAGATTTAAGCTGGTGTTTATAGCTACACTTCCCTGGGTCATGTGGCTCCTTAAGCTGGTTACTGTCTTCTGTTACTTTGCTCTACTTGGGATAAACAATATTTCAGATGAAATAATATGTATTTCCAGAGAAACTGAAACATTTGGAGAAGATGAGAGAAATACTTCTATGAGTGGCAATGACTCATTTTTTTTTCTCTTTCCTTTTGACCCACTACTCTTAACGTCTTAGAGATCAGCAGCTGGACAATTTAGTCATTAATCTGTCTGTAACTACAACTGTTTTACATTTAACATTAGCATTTAAGAGACTTTTGTAGTCATACACACACAAGCACACACATGTATGCACACACATGAGCACACACACATAAACATGCATGTACACACACACACACACACACACACACACACACACACTTTTCTCCCCCTCTCTTAATCATGGGCAACTTTTCTCTTTGACTCAGCTAAAATGTAACTACCTTGGAAACATTTAATAAACATAAAAAACACAAAGTAGTTGGAGCAAACACATGTAATCCTTACAATTAAAGTTCAAAATAAAGTAATATTTACACTCCTCTCATAATCCACAAGGACTGAAATGTTTTCTAAGTAGTTATTGTATTCTGCATTCATCTCTGAGGTCACTAAGGAAAGGGTTCATATTTGACAAATAAATTTCATGTAGTTAAAAAAAACCCTTTATTTTAGAATTCTGGAGTATCTGGTCAAAGAAAAAGTTTCATTGTGAGATATTTCAAATAAAAATTTAAAAAGTAGCCATTCAAATAAGTTAAAATGACAAATTCTTAGATTTGGCTGTGGCATTTACTTCAAATTTTTAAAAGAGTCATCAGAGAAGAACTTCTATCTGGCAGAGGACATAAAGACAGTGAAATAAATCATTACCATGGTGACATTTTTTTCTTAGTAGACCAAGGTCCCTTGGCAATTCCCAGTCATGTGATCAGTAAGCTTATGAGTGGGACAAAAGACCAAAAAGAAAAAAAATTTCTACCGAAAGTTTTAATTTAATTAAATTTTGTACTGAAGCATAAGCCGACTCCATGCATTTCTATCATGAGCGGAACCAAAGTACATGCATTAAGAAACCAAGCTACTAATTAGATTATTATAGTAGCTTGTAACACGAGGAAGACCTGTTTAGTAGAGGGTGTGGGAGTCAGATGAAAACAGTGCTGGAAAAGGGTTCAGTACCTGCTTGCTAGTATAGATAAAGACAGCAGGAAGCCCTCTTCAACACAGTGGCAAGAAGACACAGAATATCGTGACAATGGTTCTCTATGCAGCAGGACTGTGAGGACACTCAGTAAAGCAGTCTAGTGGGATGCTTTTCTGGAATGAGCAGAGGGAATGCCTGCTTCCATGACCAGACACAGGTGCCACCTCAGCACCTGGAGCAGCGGGAATCTTTATATTCTCCTAGTTTCCCTTCTTGGGATCTCACCTATCTAGCACAGGATTGCTTTGCATCAGTAAGTCATAGACAAAAAACAGAAACAGCTGTAACCTGAAATTTCAATTTATTTCCACAAATTAGAGACATGCAGAGGTTTAGTTGATGACCGACTAACATTTTCCGCACTGTTTATCACAGTCTCTCATCAGGCAAGCTTCACGACTGCCATGACCATTTGCCAGTGACGACTGCCAAAACAGCATCTTCCCAGCTTCTGGCCCATCCATGCCTCTGACCTCCTGCCAGCTACCTGCTGCACATCAAGAGTTGTATGTCCAAACTAAAGCCTCCTTTCACGTTCCCGTGAGCCTGTTCCTCCCTGTACTTCTGGTTTCAGCAAATGACACTTTGTCCGTCTCAGCACCTGAACCCTGCCTTCACGTCCACCATCTCTCTGTCTTCTTTATCAGTTCCCAATTCCTCCATTCCCTTGTTACCAAATCATATGTCCACACTTCTCCATCCTGTCTCCCCTAGTCCTGCCCCACAAGATCTCCCACTGAACAACTTATAAGCAGTCTCTTTGGTCTTTCCATGCAACCCTTCATTCGGTGTTCTCTCTTAGAAGAGTGATTTCAAGTGCAAAATGGGATTGGCCCGGATTTAAAGGAGACCAGTGCATATGATATTCAGATAGAGTTCCACAGCCAGCAGATCTTCAAGGTCTTCTCGTTTGTCATACACTGGGATTACTTACCACAAGACTCAAAAACTACTGGAGAACTATTCTGAACTCCATTTAAGGGCTTTTGCTTCTAGACCTTCCTAGTGCTGCGAACCTTCAATACAGTTCCTCACAGGGTGGTGCCCCCAACCATAAAATTATTTTGTTGCTACTTTATAACTGTGATTTAGCTACTGTTATGAATCGTAATGTAAATATCCAATAGGTGACCCCTCCAAAGGGGTTGTGACCTACAGATTGAGAACCACTGATCTGGACTATCTGCTTCAGTGTGGGGCTCCAGCAAGAGAACATCACGGCCTAGAAAACTGAACTAGGAACAACTCTTTCTAAGACTTTTGGAAGCCGTCAGAGTCTATGATCAGAATTCTAGAAGACTTAGTAAGTGTCTACGCATCCTTAGCCTCTTTGACTTCACATACGAAGAGCCAGAGAGGTCTCTTTTATGTAGATATTAATCTTCCATTCACAACAGCTTCATCCTGATGACTGAATGACCTCACAAGGGCTCTGCTTTCTAGCCCAATCTGATAGTATTGCAACACACGAATGTATGGAAGACACAAACACTCCGTTCAAACCTCTGTGTATGTGACCCTCAGTTTCTAGAATCCTGGTCCTCCCCCTACCTGGCTACCTTCCAGCCATCCTGCAGTATCTGCTTGCTTTCTCTACTTTCTGGATAACCTTCCCAAAGTCCCACGCCTGGATTTGATGCCATCTCAGAACTCTAAGCTTCCCCAGAAAATGACAACGAGGCTGTCCTGTATTTACAGTGACATATCTGCTTCCATGAAATGGATAGCCACGAAAAGGGAAGAAATGTATCATCTGCTTTTCATGATGATGTTCTCAGGGTTCAGCCCAATCTGAGTCCTCAAACAATTATAAAATGAACGAAAAAAGAAATTTCTTTTACAAAGTGACATCATACCCTTAAGTGGTAATATATGAGACAGAAGAATGTTAATCAATACCCAGAGTTGTGTTGGGGAAAGTTATCTTGAAATGACTGAGTCAGTGAGCCTTGGGTCTCTAAAGGAAGAAGGGATGAAAGCGTTCAAACCTTGACTGTTGCTCCGGGAAAGAAGAGCCAGTTGCCTGTGTCCACTGGGTCTAGGTTGTCTTCCAGAATGACTTGTCGGTGGGCGGCATTGATGACCAGGATGTTGTCCAAGGCCCAGCAGGCTTCGTACACCTCATCTACACGCAGGCTTTCCTGCTTCCACTGGAACTGCACGTTCTCCCCCTTGGCTTCTTCCGGAAGGTAGAGGATGTGGATGATTGTGCTGACGTTGGAAGGGGCTCTGGGAAGCGTGGCAAGGAGAGGAAGTCAAGCACACAGCTAAGATCATAGTCTCACTATGAACATGCAGTGTTCATCATGCATTCAAAACAGGCTGCTTTCCTACTAAGTGAAAACAGCGTACATATTTAAGGCCTTTGAGTGTTTTATGTTTGACACGAAGAGGGTAGGAAGTGTGTTCAAATAAGCCAGGAAAGGAACAGTGGAAGGAAAAGTGGCACAGGCTGTTAGGATTATGCAAAAAGAATCAAATTGTATCTAGAGGATTTCTGGCACATGCTAGATCATTTATTTAAAAACCACTCACTTGATAAGAAAAAAGTAAAAAACAGAAATTAATATTGATTGTTTGAAATTATGCATTGATTAGAGGTCACTGAAAATGACATGATTAAATATATACATATATATTCTTATATATACATATATATGACAAAGTAGTCTTTATATAATATTTATTTTCTGTCATCAGATGCATTTTTTTTACATCTGATGATTGTATTCACTTATAATTATTCTCAATTGTATCCAGGTCAATCTTTGGAAAAGATAAAATTTAATAGGCTTTTTATATCACATCTATTACGATTTATCTCTTTCTGCTATATAATACAAATTTTATTAATCTTTTCATTCTACAAAAAGAAATATCTGCTGCTCTAAAAACGGTCATTTTAGCTGAGATTAAAAACGGTTTTAAAAGGCAAACTAGTGGTAGGCTGGGCTCCCTATAAATCAGCCGGAAGGGCTGGAGAGAAAGCCGTATTTTTCACCCACCAGTGAAGCATATATATATCTTCAGGCTTGTCAGTGGGGTTATAGATGGTGCACCTCACCTTTGGGGGTAATCAATTCCCTTTTCTTTTACAGTATTTCATGTTTTTTTTTTTTTTTTTTAGCTTCAAAAGGAATTTCAAATGCTGAAGAGAATATACTTTAGTTTCAGGTGGTGGTCAGAAAAACAGTTCACGCTGATCACCAAGGGTAAGGGAGATTTGCATGCATGAGTACGGTGGTTTGCTACCCAGACTAAAGCTGAAAGTGCCATTTCGTGAGAAATATTTAATGTAGTCAGCTGAGTGTGATCTTTATATGTGCGATCAAATGTGTAGTTCCATCATTTATCACGATATAGCTCTTTTCCATCTACAAACACACACGAAAATTTACTTAGGCTATGATATAACATAGTAGAAAAAAAATCTGCAGGGATATAGGTAAAATTTCTATATATGTGCTGGTTTGCTTACACACATTTAGATGCCTAAGTATCCAATATCAATGTATTTTCAAAATTCTACAACTGAGAAGAGATAATATTATCATAAAGTTGGCCCAGCATGATGGAGCTCAGCATGCAGTAACCACCCATAAATTATATCTTATCCAGTCAAAGGGGAGATAATTTATGAAAATATTAGAGTTATCTTTCTTAGTTTCGTTAGACTAGAGCTTAGATATGTGAGTTTTATTTTTTGATATACTTCTAGAAGCCTTGTACAAATTGGTTAGTATTAAAAATTATCCCCCTAATATTTCTTCTGCTTCCCTAAATAGATCATTGTTCTTTTAATATAAATGAAACAGCTGATGGAAAACAAATATCAAAACTGATGGAAAATACTCTACTTAATTTTTTTTTCCAGTTTAAGAACTAACCTAGTCACTATAATCTTTAATACAAGTGTGGAGCTGTGGCCATCAACGCAGCAGCAATGCGCCATTGCTTTCCTTTGTATATTTATTCCTTTAATTAATCATCTGCTTTGAAGTTTATTTCAGGGTTTAAACTCTGCATCATTGGTAAACATGATTCGGGGCTTTGTAACTTCATTAGATTTCTCCAGCATTATGGCGTCCCTTCTATCTGGATATCCTACTTCATTTCCTTATGGGAGAACTCTTGAAATAAGGAAAACACAGGCTATAAAGAGAGGCTTGAGGGACTTTCAAGCTAAGTGCCGGAACTACAGATGAGACACAAGAGGCCTCGCAGCTATGGACCCTGTCACCGTGGACAGGAATGGACGTGGGCAGTCAGTCGCTGGTCATACTCTCAGGTCTGTATCTCAGGCCAAGGTCAGAGCACCTCCTACCTGCCACAGCTGGTGAGGTTATGTGGCAAAGGATGCTCCCTCAGAAGTTATGATCTTAAATGTGCTGCAAGAAGGCATATTAACAGTAGGAAGTTATAAATGAGAAAGATATATCTTGCAACATCTCCCTCAACTAAGACAGACTGTAATAGATACACTCACAACTGGAGAAATGAATACCCAAAGTGTTCTAACCGTGAAAAGAAAGGTCAGGGATGGAGTGAAGCAAACAGAGGAACAGAGTCTCGGATGCAAATACTTTAGCGATAACACACCTAATTTTCTCGAGCTGTATCCAGTCGGCAGTGTTATTCTTGGCATATGACACGGTGATGCTGGGGTCAGAATAGCTAAATCGGCAGGATCCTGACCCTGTAAGCAAGAATAAGAATGAATCTGAAGATCAAAACACAATACAATTGCAGATGATTCTTCTCTATAAATATTTTCAATGCTTTAAAAATATTCGTGTTTATTCCACTATTCCCACTATGTTGAAATTTCTTGTGTTCTGTTATCATAAATGTGATTTAATAAACCATCTTTGGAACAAGAAGGAAGGTGCAAAAGACAAATTTCAGATTTACCTGGAGAATACGAACTATTTAAGTTACAATAAAACACACAGTTCTGTGACAAGAAATATGTCAATTTTCTGAATGATTAATAATGCCATCATTGCTGTTGAAAGTAGATATCAATTGATAGTGATTGCTTTAAATGCTGTATGAGTCGCTGAAGTGGGGAACAAAGTCACCATTCTCTTAATTTATGGGTTATCTCAATAGTGCAGCAGCATAGAAGAAAGCAAAATACTGTAAGAACACTGGTTCCAAAGGGTTACTATTGGAGATGGGGCAGGTGTTCCTTGATTACGGCCTAGCCCTTAATATCTGAGGCAGAGGCAGAACAGTCCATGGTGAATATTTGGTGCTTACTTCTCATTATTATTTTCAGTATTGGAGTATGAGTACCTAAGGAAGTTCTAGAACCGATGATGAATTTGATTCTCCATTTCTAATAAGTTCACATAATAAAGAATGGTCTGAGTGTAATTTCAAAGATCTCAGAAAACCCCAAAACAGCAATGAAGCATTTGCTTCAAGTTGACTGTAACTAATAACAGCAAAATTTCTATATTTCAATAAAAACAAATGAACCAAAAGGAAAAGAAACACTACAATTTGTGTTTAACTTCCATCCATCTGCTAGAAGGCACCGCGTCTCAGCAAACAGCATCTGGCGGTGGTTTTATATTGGCAGCAGTCAGATTTGCCAAGCTTTCGTAGGACTATATTTCATTTCAGCGGTGTCTAGTACAAAACCAGTTAGTCTGGGATTGCCAACGCTGGCAATGAGCTAACAGGCCAAACGGGTGTTTTCTTAGATTTATTCTTACAGCCGAAATGTATGGGAAAAAGGACGAAAGAAGGGAGCATCTAACGAAGGCCACTGGCTACACCGATCTACTAGGAAACCCACCTAATGCCACTGTAGCTGTTGCTAAATTCTACCTGTCATGAGCAGCTGATTAAAATAAACACGAAATTGCGTGGCGGGAAATGGAAGCTGCCAGGATTCATGGGACAAACTTCAGCACGAAGAAGAATGAGGTCTGGCAGAGAACGGTATTTCGGGGAAAGTCCAGACTAGCCTGAAGGTTTAAATGCTATTTGCTTGCTCCTTTTATGTTTTGCGTGTGCCCTGGTGCTTAAAAGTCAATGAGCAGGGTGAATTCTTGAGAAGGGTAGAATAATAACCCAAAAGTTATACACGGAATGCGAAGTCTTGCAAGCTGTTTATAAAGCAAGCATAGAAAGAATGTTGACACAGGCCAGACAGATACCCAAGGCAGCCCGATACAATCACTCTATCAGGTCCCTCACGCTGCTATTTCAGTATTTTGAGGTTAAACTTACGGCATGCCTATGAAACAGAGACACTTGACTCTTGACCATGGCAGGCGACTCACTTTTTTTTTTTTTCAGTCACTGGATCATAAAATTCTCTACTGCCTAAAAGTGAGCCGTTTAATCCCTCTCCGCGTTACCACCGTAAAGGGGTCCTCACCAGCTCTCACGAGACTTCTGTACCGTGTTAGCTCACCCTCCAGCTCCAGCCTCACCTGTGCCCACCTGAGCTCACTTTCTGTCTGTAAGTAATTGACCTCTCCTGTACCCTTGTGTGTAAGGCTCACTGAGTCCCCAGCCTTTCCAGCACGTCTTCAGCAGTACCAAGAAATCAAACGGTACTCTGATGATAACTGCATCAGGCCATCATAAAGGGCTCCAGGGAACCCTTTATGGACAACTGGGAGGCCATGACTTGGTTTCAGGGAAAGCGCTAAGGGGACAGAGATGGGGACTTCCACTAGCGGGAGAATCTTCTGGAGAGGTGTTCATATTTGGAGATCTGCCTCACTCAGAGGCTTTCCTGAGTGGCCCTTATAAGTGGCAGCGGTCCGGCGGAGGACTCACGTCTCATACCCACGCAGAGTGAAGCTGCTAACTGGATACAAACAGTTCTTCACATAAACCCTGCCACAGAGATTTCCGTCACTGTGGTGAAGTTTGTTCTTTCCCACACTCTCTTGGTGGGAGAGAGGAGGAGTGGGTGACTCTTCACGCATTCTTGCATATTCTGGGGCCTAAAGCTACTTTCGACTTCCTGTACCCAGATGTGACATGCAGAGTTATTGCTTTTGTGAGGCTTGGGTACCTGAAATGGGTGCCTCTTTATTTCCCTCTCACATCAAAGATATCAAATTGACAAGTCTGAAATATAAGACCAGATGATAAGTGTCAAATGCAAAATATCCTCATTTGCAGACCCATTGATCCTACACCAGACCACTTTAATGCAATCACCCCCTCTAAAACAACAGTGTAAGAACTTAGCGATTGGGCAATGTAAGGAAGGTCACTGGAAACCATGGTAACAACTATGGTCTCAGAGACAACGTTGTGCTGAAGATGTGTCTGAAGTTCGAAGGTCAGGCACACACCTTTATTCCCAGTACCCAGAAACCAGAGGCAGGTGGGTCTCTTTGAGTTGGAGGCCAGCCTGGTCTATATTGAGATTTCCAGGAGAGACAGCACCAGGCCACACAGTGAGACCTTGTCTCAGAAACACCCACAAAACCTTCAAGCATTTCCTTTGGTTCTTGCCAGACTATGAAAAAGTCTGCCACTTTCATTTTTACTCAAAAGGTTAAAAAATGATAAAGCTTAGAGTCAATAAGCAAAATTAATGAACTTCTCCAATTTGCTGAGGAAGTCTGGGCACCACATAGCGCTGCATATGGTCACCAAGCCCAGCATTTGAGAGAGGACTGTATATTTTATGTAAAGGGATTTTATAAATCCTGTCTAGCTGTCTCAGTTGTCAGCTCTTAATTCTAAATGATGATTATAAGTGATAAAGACAGACAGACAGCAACAGCTGTACACAGTGTTATTGAGCATTGTCACTGTGGTGTCTAGTGACAGATGTTTTACCAACAGGTCACCTCTGATTTAGGACACACCTGTACCGTACTATGATACAAGTCGTCCCTTCCTTTGTGCTAGAAGTGCTGGGTACCACCTTGAACCTGCCCATCAAGAAGCAGCTCTTTACTCTTCACTGAGATGTCCTGAGCTGTGTCTTTGAATCTATGCTATTTAAAAAAACCTGCTTAGCATGGTCAAGTCATGCACAAGAACACTGGGTTGTCTTCACAGCTCCTCAGCACTTAAAGTCCTGTTCCAGACCACAGCCGATAATAGTGTAGGGTTTATATCGAGACAAACAGAACATGTGGATAATAATGCCTTTTCTTAAACACTCGTCTACATTTGCCACATTGCTTCATAAATTCATATTTTCTGCATTTCTCTGGCTATCGGGTGCTACTCTTTTCTAACTGAAACTGTACCTTTTGCCTCGTCTCTCTCCTTACCTTGCCCACCATCTCCACCCTCCGGTTTTGGTAACTGCCATTCTATTTCCTAGAAGACCCAAACTGCATTAATTATTTCTTTTCTCAACACTTATCTCCTTTGGTTCTATTACCTCCTTTTCAGGCCTTTAATGGAATCCATACCATAATGACCCAGTGCGATGGTCAATACTCTGCCAAGTGGACAAGCAGGATCTAGAATTGCCTGGGAAACACACCTCCGGGCGTATCTGAGAGGGAATTTCTGCACCGGGCTTAGGGAAGAGAGAGGACCCACAGCAAATGGGGGTGGCACCATTTCACGAACTGATATTGCTGACATAAAAAGGATAATGTGAATGATGACGCACCGGCGTTCATCTTTGCTCCCGATGGCGGATGTGTCGTAACCAGCCGCCTCACGCCTCTGCTATCACCCTCTCTCTGATGTAACGACCCGTACTTCAGACCATGAGGCAGAACAAACTCTTCATTAAATTGCTCCTGCCAGGTGTTATTTTCATAGCGATGAGAGAAGTAACTGATATAGGTAGGTTTATATCTCCCAAGAGATTGCTACTTAAGAGATCTAAGGGCTACTAGCCATCCCCAGCAGACATTTAATATTTAGTAAATCAAAATTAGAAGCCTTGGTCTCCTCCCGCTTTCTACAGTCCAGTTGCCTCTGCTGAATCTTCTCTAAGTGCGATGTGTAGGGTTAGGAGAGCAGGTAGCTGAATTAGGCTGTCGATCTTACGATCTTTACATTCACATCTCTTTACTGTGTGCCCCCAGGCAAGACACGGCTACTTCTGTGCCCCGATTTCCATTCTTAAAAACCGGGGAAAAGAACGGCAACCCACATCACAGAACGGCCGTGGAGGCTGAGGAGGTGACTCCTGGCATCCAGAGTCATTCTCGGTCCAGACTACGTCACTTCCTAGCCTACTAGTCAACATTTCAAACATTCATTTATTCTAGGAAAAGAAATACCTGATCATATCTGTTCCCGAGAGAAAATTAAATTTAATTACCATTTATCAAAAATCATAGTACATCCCCCCTACAGATTCTGTCTCTGGCTTGTATCACTTCCTGTGGCTGAGTAAATTACTCTGCGAGGTGCTTTGATTTCTTGCTAATATTATGTTAGGCTAATAGAAATCTTTGCTTTGTGGTAGCTGTGATGTTTACAAAGAACAAATTTTGAACAGAAACTATAAAGTAAGAGAAAATCCTAGCTATAGTGTAGGTGGAGGCCATACGTCTTCTTCCAACTCAAGTTGTTCCAGAGGCTCTGTCCACAGGCAGGCCTAGGAGTGAGGGATTTGGGGCTCTGCTCGTTGTTGAATCTTATCAGCCAAGAGCTGTGTTCCTTAACTTTTGTAGAGACAGTTCGGTGCATGAAGAGATTCTGCTTAGCTATGTGTTGGGCAACAATTACGGGAGGTTGGCGAGGCTCCACTTGCAAGTTCTTGACTAATGTGTTTTTTCCCTGCCCTTCAGTGGAAATGCTTTAAGTTCATACACAAAAAATGCTGCTCGGTCCCAGGACATGAACGTGCCTGCTTGTTAATAAGGCAGGCAAACAGATTAGCAACTGAATCTACTTAAAAGAAGAAGAGCAAAGGAGACATGCTAAGATTAGGGCACCAGGACGAATCAGAACAGAGACAAGAGTTCATAAAGTCTATACAGCTCTGGAATTGAGTTAAAATTCAGACTGTACAGCCCTCAGCTGCCAAGATCACATAAAATCTGTTCTGTCCAAATTTTCACAGTACCCACCAAGAAATAAAAATCTGCACCCTAGGAAATGAGCTTTTGTGAACTTCTAGGGGTACGCCATGCATCCCTACTTTTAACTATATGTAATGACCCCCGCTTCTAGGGATACTCTATACATTCCTACTTCTAGGCATATGCTATGACCCCCGCTTCTAGGGGTACGCTATACATCCCTACTTCTAAGTATATGTTATGACCCCCGCTTCTAGGGATACTCTATGCATCCTACTTCTAGGCATATGCTATGCACCCTCACTTCTAGGGATACACTATGACCTCTACTTATAGGCACTATGCTATGACCCGCACTTCATGGCACCATGCTGTGACTCCCCACTTCTAGGTACTCCATTATGCACCTCCATTTCTAGTACTACACTATGTGCCCCCATTTCTAGGCACTATGCTACGCACCCCCACTTTAATCGGCTGCATGACAGCCAATACATGGGAATCAGAACCCACTTCACAATATTCTTGGTACACAAAGCGCCCACTCCTGTTCCCTTTGCTTTTCTTTTACAGCATCTTCCATCACCTGAAGCTGACTCACATGGTCAGAGCACGCTGGGACTGGTTTCTGCGCCTTTATTCCCACTTAGGGTCATGCCTTAATACCGTTACTGCTTCGTTACTGATAAAGAGAGAAAACTGCAAATGCTCCAGCTCCTTAAACACCATCATGGTCATGATCTCAGTCATCTCTAGACATCTAGACAGAGCATGGTAATCTGTTTTAGAAGAGAGACGCTGTGTGGAGGACGTTATCTCCCACGACCTGACCATCTCTCTCCCTTTCTGCTCTCATAGCCACCCAATTCTGGGGACTCTTTCTGTACCCCTCTTTTGCTCCAGTGTCATCTCCTTAGAGGACAGGATCTCTCTTCCGGATCACTGTGATAGCCTCCTAATTGGACTCACAGAACAAATACAAAGGTCAACTTTCCAGAAGTTTTCTTGATGAGTCATTTGCTTTAAAAACTGAGAAGCTACTTAAAAAAGGCTTTATAAATTGCTATATTCTATAAAAAAGAAGCAACATACCAAAAAATTTGCCAACTCATATAATGTGTGTGTGTGTGTGTGTGTGTGTGTGTGTGTGCGCCCAGCGGATAATCTCAGCTGTCAGCCTCAGGAACTGTCTATCTGGTTGCTCTGACAAGGTCTCTCGCTGACCTGGAACTCACCACGTAGGCTAGGGTGGCTATCCAGTGAGGATAGATCCCAAGGATCTGTCTGCTTCCACCTCTCCAGTGTTAGGACGACAAGCACACGGGAACCACCGTGTCTGCTTCTTGGTTTGTTCTGGGGAATCAAACTTCCAAGGTTTTCGTGCTTGGAAGGCAAACACTATATCGACAGAGCCATCTCCCCGGCTTCCAACTCAGATCATTTTAATTATGAGAAAAGTGAGCCAGACAAGGACAACAGCAATAGACATGCTAACGTGGATGAGGAAAAGCCCATGATGCTTCACTTTCCGCAAAAACTGCAGGCAACGAATGAACCCTGAAAGCCAGAGAAATAGTCTTTCTCAGGGAGAGCTCACCAAGTATTTATCGAATACCAAATGGTCAGCCCTCAAAACATACACACATGTGTCATCTTACAGACTGTCCTCATGCATTTAGGAATACTGCCAAAACCCCCCATATAACAATTGATAGGAAAATAGGCCATGGATTTGAAAAAGAACAGGTGTGCGGGGTTAATGGAAGGGTTTGGGAAAAGGGAAGGGTGAAATGATATATTATCAAAACTGAAAGAAAGAACTTTAAAAAGATATTAACCTGGTATGATATTGACATCAAAATTAAGCATCAGGTTTCAGGATAATTGCACTTATAGCCCTAATAAATGACCTCTAATTGTACTTGAAAATCTACCACCGAGCTACATTCCAGCTCCACATCACTGTAACTCTGTCTCTCTCATTCTCTCTGTCTCTCTTTTTCTTTCTTTTTTTCTTCTATTTTTGTTTTTTGAGACAGGGTTTCTCTGTAGCTATGAAGTCTGTCCTGGAACTCCCTCTGTAGACCAGCCTGGCCTCAAACTCACAGAGATACAGCTGTCTCTGCTTCCCGAGTGTTGAGATTAAAGGCATGCATCACCACCGCTGGGCCACTGTAATTCTAAAAAAGTATTTATAGTAAACTTGGTCTGAATCACTTCACTCAGTTAAAAGTTGTATCTAAAATTAACTTATCCCTGGTCCTATGCAAACAGTATTGTCCCTTTATAATTGAGAAGAAATGGACAAGTAATTCTCTGCCTTTCTGCCTCTGTTAATGGAAGCCAGGTCACAAGCCAGGTCACAATCATTTAATCAGTGAGTCAGCAAACTATAAAAAAATAAGTACTACTGTCAGGGCTCTACTGTGTGGATTCAGAATTCTACACTCTTTTCCAGTCTTGTTTTTCTTGACTTCAGTTGTCATTCAGGCAAAGCAGACCCCAGACCAGCCTTTCTCCTCGAAGGGGTCAAGCAGTCTTTGCTAATCACATTTACACAGGTTCTGTCACAGCCAGAGATCTGTAGGGATGGCTCCTACCCAGGCCATACCTCCTGCCTTTATGTGGTCTTTATATGATTCTCCCCCATCACTCGCTGACCCCGGATGAGATTCTCCCCCATCACTCGCTGACCCCGGATGAGATTCTCCCCCATCACTCGCTGACCCCGGATGAGATTCTCCCCCATCACTCGCTGACCCCGGATGAGATTCTCCCCCATCACTTGCTGACCCTGGATGAGATTCTCCCCCATCACTCGCTGACCCCGGATGAGATTTTCCCCATCACTCGCTGACCCCGGATGAGATTCTCCCCCATCACTCGCTGACCCCGGATGAGATTCTCCCCCATCACTTGCTGACCCCGGATGAGATTTTCCCCATCACTCGCTGACCCCGGATGAGATTCTCCCCCATCACTCGCTGACCCCGGATGAGATTCTCCCCCATCACTCGCTGAGCCTGGATGAGATTCTCCCCCATCACTCGCTGACCCCGGATGAGATTCTCCCCCATCACTTGCTGACCCTGGATGAGATTTTCCCCATCACTCGCTGACCCCGGATGAGATTCTCCCCCATCACTCGCTGACCCCGGATGAGATTCTCCCCCATCACTCGCTGAGCCTGGATGAAATTCTCCCCCATCACTTGCTGACCCGGATGAGATTCTCCCCCATCACTCGCTGACCCCGGATGAGATTCTCCCCATCACTTGCTGACCCCAGATTTAATTTCCTCATCACACTGCAGCACCATCGACTCTAGGGAGCTCCTCTTTCTGCAGCACAGGGAACAGAGCTGCACAGCCTGTCTACCAGAATGGAGCCGGGAACTCTTGGGGGCACCAGGGCGCACATTGACGTCTTTTGAGCGTATACCGAGACGATCTGTTTCCGACGGCGCATGAATCGCCAATGTTGCATCTCTGTTCTTGTATTAACATTGTCCTTTGGTGACACACATCAAGAACTGGTAAAATAAAGATACAGCAGCTAGTTGCAACATTTCTAGCGCAGGTCACGGTAACTAAGAGAGTCAACATAGTAACAGTGTTTCCTGACAAGATGTGTTCCTGGCTAACTTGTGGCTCATTCTTCACACCCTGCTCTACGATGTTAAAACACAGCAGCAGAAGATTTAAGCAATCAAGAAGACGAACACTTTTCTTCTCCGAAGTGTTGCCAGGGGCAGACTTACACAAGGGTGGGTAGAGGGTCCATTTGGCACGGATGTCCCCTCCCCATGCTTTGACACCACCGTCAACATTTGTGTGTCTCTGCATATGCGCTAGAAAGTCTCATGCTGTGAAATATTCTGAGTGTCAAAAAAGATGCTCGGCTTCGAAACCTATGTGAGTGTGCGGCACTTCCTAGGAACCAGAGCACAAAACGCAGCAGCGTACAGGGGTCTTCATGGTTCCTGCGGATAACTGTGATGCAGGCGATAGCAGGGAACAAAACCAAGTGTCTTAAAGATGCAAAGGAGACTTCAAAGGAAAAACAGAGGCAACGAGCAGGAGAATCAAGGGAGGCAAAACAGCTGATCAGAATGTGAATACAGACAGATGAGTTAATGCAGCATCTGTACTTACAGTGTTTAATTCTAACGCGGTTAGCATGGACAGAAATGCATTCACCATTAAGCTGACTTGTATGTACTGGCCCCTCCCAAGGCCCTTCAGGGGGCTCTAGCAATGTGCTGCATGGTAGTGTTTTAAAATATCTGCTATCTCCAGTCTTGCTGCCCCCCTGGGCAGTCAGTGGTGACGGCAACCGTGACTGCATCGGGAATGTAGGTTAGAAGGAACTGATTTGAGGACACATTTATTGTGGGTTGTTCTGACTTTCTTCTGTAGTTTGCATCTATCTTAGACCATAGTTCTTTCCAGTCTGAAAAGAACCACCAGAAACTCCTACAGCTCACTATGCTGACGCACACAGCACCATGACTCAAAGACACCGATGATGCATTGGTTAATGAATGATGTCAATTCAAATATTCGTTTAAGATGAGTCACTGCACAGAGGAAGTTAAAAATGTCCTGAAATCCAAATGAGACCTTTTTTTCTGCGTAATAACTGTGCTCCACCTTTAAATGACATCATTTGAAAACAGTCGGTATGGTTAATTCATTAAGCATCAAACCCCAGAGACAGAATCACCTCTCTGTGCTCTTGATAGAAAACATTACAAAATTGTTTGTTATATAATAAGATGTAAAAGCATGCAGCCAATGGACGTGAATCAACATTATAAGGTCACCAAAAGTTATCAAAGAGGTTTTACTTCTTGATTTTGTATTATCTTTAGAACTGTCAGTTTTCAAAAATCCGAAACCAGTTGCAATTTTAATTCTAAACAAGCAATCATGCTTGCACCTGATTTTAATTCTAAGGGTTTACATTTTTTTTCCTTAGAGACACTCTTGCCATGCCCCTCCAAACTTCAATTTAACTATACAAACGGCAAATCCCTTCTGCTGAGAACAAACTCAGCATTTTTCCCTGGGTTTCATGACTGTCCAAGAGCCCGAGTAGCAGAGGACACTAAACCACATCCCCGACTTTATCTTCTACTTTTCCGGGCACACACACGTCGGTGATGAATGTGTTTTAACACTAGGAAGGGAATGGGGGTGCGTGGCTGGATCTAGTTACCCGGGAATGTGGAGAATCAGCACTGTAGTTTTTTGATTGATTGTTTGATTGATTAATTTTGAGACAGGATCTCCATGTGTAGTTCTGGTTCTCCTAGAACTCACTGAGATCTACCTGCCTCTGCTTCCCAAGTGTTAGGATTAAAGGTGTGCACCACTATGCCTGGCTGTGCAGATACTTCAAAACAACATGTTGTGTATGGCAAATGCATCTAATTCTATTTGCCAATTTAAAATAAATAGGTATACAAAACTGTTCTGAAGGACGAAAAAGAAAATTCTTTTCTCTATTACTGAATTAAAATATTCTGATAAGGAAATGGATCACATTACCATTGGGTTGGGATTAAATAAACTACCATTAAGCAGTTGTTTGCTGACATAGGAAATACTCAGTTTTGGAGTTGAACTTGAATATGATCTTAAGAGGTCTAGAAGTTCAATACAAGCTAAAGAGACCCAGCAGTTCCCAGAACCTGCTCACTGGAGTGCTTCTGTGCTGATCTGGTCCATTGGGGATTGCACAGTGCTGTTATAGAGCTGACATTCTCAAGAATACACCAGCACATGAGCAAATAGCAATTACAAGCGTGAATCAAGTATAGCCCATTTGAAGGATGCCACAGGACTGCTCGCTGGGCAATAGTTTATACACCTCTTCCTGTACACACATGGGGAAGACTGTAGCTGTCTGCTAGAGCCAGGAGCTTTAAAGATTCATGAAAACCCCTCCCATTTCTTTCTATCTGTCTTGGCAGCTGACATAAACAACCTTTTCAAGCCTTTGGCCTACCCTCAAGGCCATCGAAAGACAGGAATATTAGTAACCTCTCGTGAACACTGATGAGTTACTCCTTTTCTGGAAGGACAGCTACATGGGTTCTTAATCCCAAGAGGTTTAGTGGATAATAGATTTCAAGTAGTTTATTTATTAAATCTGAGGATCTCAGAAAGGAAATACGGTGCATATACCATATGATATGCCACACCTTAAGCAGAGCTGGCACAATACCTTCTTATCAATCACATTAACATCTCTACAGCGAAATGTGTGCATATTCACTTAAGTAGCAGAAACAAACGCTATAAATAAGTTTAAGTCACTCAAGTCAAGTCTTGCTGGCAAACAAATTCAGGTCACGCCAGGCTTGCCAACACATATACTGAAAAACAAACCTGGCTCGTATTTTTTCCTGTAGTTTTCTTTTTTTCATAATATGAAATTGCAGATTAGGGATTGTGAGCTTGTATCTTTGGCAGCTCTCTCTATTTCTCTTCCCTTTTATAGCAAGAGGATAAATCAATTGGCATTTTGTCTCTCAAGGCCTGGGTAGTTTTTTCTTTTTCTTTTTTTTCTTTCTTTCTTTCTTTTTTTTTTTTTTTTAACAGGGTTATGTCCTTTTCCAGTAATCCCAGGACTTTCCAAAGAAGAAAATCAGATCAGAGCAGGACACAATAGAAGGAGCTATTGTCCTCTTGGGGACTGGTAGCGAGAGCCGACAGCAGCCTCCTCCCCGCCAAAGTTCTGCTTTAAAAAACAATCTGCCTTTTAAAATGCAGCCCAGGGCCCCAGAAGGAGGAGAGGACCCGTCTCACAGGAGTGATAGATGGCCAAGAACACCGGCAGAAATCACGCCTCTAGATAACGTAGCAGGGTCATAAACACTGCGGGCTCAAGGAGCCTCTGAACAGGGCCCTCAGAGGGCTCTCGTGGCTTAAGAGCCATGCTGCCATCACTCACGCCTCAGCCTCTGAGATGAGCAGGCTCTTGGTGCAGCGTGTAAATCACTGCATTAGATAGAAAAACATCATCAAGTCATGGAACGCCACGCAGTCTGGCTGCTCAGGGCTCCTTGCTAAGATCGGAGCAAATCTAGGCAGGATCAACATGCCCCTTTGTCTTTCAAGATGGGGTGATGGAGGAGCTTCTTTAAGGAAAGCTTTAGAGGGCTGGGCAACATCGTCCCAGGAGTGACCCTACCACCCTAAGCCATAGTCATCAGTGAACAGACTTGTCTCACTCTAAATTGAAATCGGAAGAGGTGAAGGGCAACCTGAACCTATCGGTGAAATAATTATGTTTTTTTTAAAAGCTATGAGTGATTTTTAAAAAATGATTCACTGAGGTAGGGAATACCATCATGGTACCCGCAAGACATTAAAGAAAATAGTAAGAGCTTCCTGTTACTCTGTGATCTTTTTTTTCAGAAAACAATTCTGCCCAGTGAAGAGGACCACTAGGTCATGACCCACTTTCACCAAGACAAACCACTAGGTCACGACCCACTTTCGATAGTGGCTTGAGGGTGTGCGGCTCTTTTGCTGGAGGCGGCTGGGCATCTTCACTGATCCTTTGATAATAACAGTGTAGAAAACGGGGGAGGTCTCAGCGTTGTGTGCCACAAACACAAGCTGAGGCAAGAGAGTCAGTGTGTCTCTACGATAGGTGTGGCAGTACAATGAAGAAAACAGGGAGAGGACCAACAGGGAGGCAGGCACCAAGGCGGGGGACAGCTGCTCATCTTATTTCCTGTGGTCACTGTCCGTCTGCCGCAAACTGGAAGAGGTCCCCCTAATGAGGGTTCAGACGGGAAGATGACTAAGGGACGAGACATGAAGAAGTCACACGCTGTCACTTTTCTTTGCACAGATCCCTGTTCGCTGACAGATCTGACCCCAAGCAGGAATCGTTGCTCCGTGGTATCATCATTTAAAAAATAAACAAACAGCAGATGGAAAATACTTGCTCTGAAAACATCGTTTTTTTCCACGTTTGGGAGATTTAAAAGAAGCATGTTTTTTTATACCTGCAGAATAGTTTTGAGGTGTCATTAATTTAAATAGTCTACTTTGTTTTCTCTTAGTCCTTAATATCTGTTTGGGTGAATGCTTGAAAAGGATCTTCTTGTGTGCACTAATCCTGTCTATAATATTATAATGCTTCCTCCGTTATAAATATAAGTCATAAGCATATCTGTGCTTACAAATTATAAACATGCCATTTTCCCCAGGGGTGTTTTTAGTGTGCAAATCTCAATGTGGACAATAAACCCAAGATTTCCATGCTTGATAGTTATTAATTGATAACTCAGTGCTGACCAAATATTATGGACATGTTCATTTCTCTACATTGGCAACTTCTATCAATAAAATGTTTTATCAAATTCATTAACTTTGGTTGCTCTGCTTTACCCAAACTGAGTTCATTTGTTCTCGACAGGTCCAAGAGTTATCCAGGATGTGCCTTTGTATAGAATGGAACAATTTTTAAATAAAGTTATTATCTGTGGTGTCCTTTCAGTAGCAATTCCCTTCTATGTTATTTGGCACCTAGAAGCCCCAGGACACTTCCTTCTGGGCTGCCACAAAACATGATCGGATAGGGTACGCATTCCTCCCTGCTCAGTTTTTCACCCATGAACCAAAGCATAGCCTCTTTGACCCCAGCCCCTGAGCTTCACAAGGCATAAGCTTTGCATGCATGGAAACATCAAGTGCCCTGCATCAAGGAACAGCCATGCAGTGGAGGGTGTACAACACCAGCAGACGTGTGTCTGCCGCTAAGAGTATGCCTGCTGGAAACTAGGTAGACCGTTGGCTCAGCCAAGGACCATCTTCCTTCGGCAGCCGTTCTTTTATAGATATACATAAGTCACGGTCTGAGAATCCCGTAAAACGGTCCTTAAGACAAAACTCCCATCTTTCCTGGTCTATTTACCCACTTGCATTGAAATGTTACATCCATTCCATGATATCCTGTGATAGTTCATATGCAGTAAGATAATAGGAATAATAAAAACAATTCACTGGAGTGGTATTGGACAAGAGGCTATATCACCACTACAGAAAACTTAATTATATTTTACATCATTTATAAATGATGTAAATTGTATCAATATGTAACATCATAATAGCGTAGGTTTTGTAGAGTAGGAGAAGAACAAAACAACGTGAAAACTAAGAAATATTAAGCTGTTCTGCAAATGACAATAATTTAGGTTTAAAACTGGGGTCATAGTATAGTTACAGCTTGTAGGTTAATACTTGTAGACTTGACATATTAATATACTACTCCTGTAGTAACAGTGGGTTAGTTTGGTATAAAAACAAATGAACCAGTGCTCCTAGTACTCTGTAAAGACAGAAATAAAACTCTGGGTGTAAGACCAGTGATTCCAGGCGCAGTATATCATAGACAGCAAACTCCCGAAGAGCTCCCTCTGTGATAGAAGGCCCTTTATCAAGTGCCCTTCATTAGTCAACAAGAAACTGGACGTTACTGGTTCACACTGAGATCTGTATTGTTCATAGAGTTCCCTCAGCCTATTCCATTGCTACAGAAGTCAGAAACGGGTGTGATCCTGAGCACAGACGTGGAGCACCACGAAGCCACTTTCCACAGCTGTGTATTAAACTCAACTTAGTTCACCTGTGTCTAAAGCCACACAGAGATGCACATTCCTCAGTCCTGGAGGATTATCTAGCAATGAAGGGTAAAAGCAGATGTGCAGAACTGTCACTCAAAGCAGAGTGAAGCAGATACCACCAAAGGAATTCAGAGGACCTGACGGTCTAGCGCCTGATATCAGGCTAGGGCAGCAGAATGAGTGTTCGGAGAGGGGTACTGGGGAGGATACTGTCTATCCTAATGACCGACTTCTCATTCTACATCTACTTATGAACTCCCTCTGTGAAGAAAGACCCCGATTAATGTTAGCAGAATTCAGTTATGAGTTAATTACTGATATTTAAGTGCCACTGGGTGGGTGGCAAAGTGAATATTGCAAGTGAAAGGGCAGAAGGACATATCTTTACTTTCCAACAGGTATTCTAATGTATATGAAGGTCATCTTTCATTTAGTTACTGGTTTTAGAAATTAGAAATAAATCTAAAAATTTCCCAGAAGCTTATACTTAAGAGTATTTTTTACTGTAGCACTTAAGCTGATAAAATAGTCTCTTCTAAAAATACCATTTGATTCTTTGGTGTGAAAAGGATTCGAAAAATATATCTTAAAATGAATCATGTATGTTTGTAACTTAAACTTGATTTTTAAGACATATGTGTCATACAGAAGCACGGGCCACTCCTGTGATGATAGGCAGGATATCCTCAGTCAAAATCTGCTCCACACAGTTATTAATTTCAGATATATAGATGTATTCTATATATAGATATTTAGGTTTTGTGTATTGACATGGAAATTAAGCCCCAAACACATAATTTTAATATAATTTGTAGCTAAGAATTCTATAATCAAACAAAACATGTATTGAACTTCATGAAGTATAGCACTAAATAAATTTTGCCATCAAAATTTTCTAAAATTCCATATTTTATTTATATTTGTTTTGAGTACCATTGGTACGACACAGATTTGCATGTTTCAGATGAGGTTTCACTATTTAATAATAACTTTTTGAAGATCTTAGCAAGGATAGCAATTCTTGCAAAGCACAAGACTCTAGTCTGAAATATAGTCTATAATTTTAGTAAATTCATTGAGGGTATGAGCAGTGATTCACACAGAGCTACGGAGGGCTCAATTTCTCCTCCCTCTGAATTACCTGCTCTAAGAGAGCTGAGAAAATTTATCTACTGAATCAAGTTCTGAGTAATTAAGAAGTTTATGAATTGGGCTCGAGGGAAAAATGAACAGTTTCTCTATGCCGCACGAGCTATAATCTCTCACACAAGTGGCATTTTATTTCTTTATTTAATAAAAGAATTAAGCCCCATTTTTTTTTGTTAATTTCCAATTCAGCTAAGAGTACCTTAAACTTTGGATTATTCCAGAGTTTACTTTTCAGAGCATGTTCATATTACGCAGGCAGCTCTTGTTTATTGCAAAGACCCTTTGGTGTGTGCAGCACAGAAAGAAAGAAATTCAGGCTCAAGAATTCTGTCATATGGGCTGGAGAGATGGCTCAGAGGTTAAGAGCACTGGCTGCTCTTCCAGAGGTCCTGAGTTCAATTCCCAGCAACCACATAGTGGCTCACAACCATCTGTACTGACATCTGGCGCCCTCCTCTGGCATGCCAGCACACATCGAGGCAGAATGTTGTATACATAATAAATAAATAAATCTTTAATAAAAAAAAAGAATTCTGTCATATTTTAATATCTAAATAGTAAGCGTATATGATCTAATGATCTGTCACTGTTTTGACATTATTAAATCTAACAAAAAGTACAAAAACACAGAGACTCACATCTCTCCAATAAAACACACACACACAACTCCCAAATATAAAAACAGTAACCTACAGACACACAAGCATCCCATAGACACACAAGACAAAAACCCAGACATCTGTAAATAAAGCCAAATTTAAAAAGGTAATTAGTTTTATGAATCACCAATAAACAACAACAACTCCACTCTGCTGAGCACACGAGTATGTATTTCTGCCAGTCGGTAGAAACAAAATTTACCGGTGATTCTTAATTCCTTTCAGGATCACCTCTACTGACTAACATCCCCAGATCATTTCTCTGAATCTGCTTTTGTCACGAAAGCCTGCATGCCACTGAGTTAACACTTCCCTCGATGCCACTGGAGTGACCGCTCGTCACGCTGGTAGTCAAACTCTATCTGTGAGTCCCCAGCTCTGGATCTAAGAATGTTACAATGTTGTGACAGATTTACCCACGTCCTACCATCAGATCTGTTTGTTTTTGTGTGTGCACGCAAGTGTGTCTATGTGCGTGTGCTCACACATATGTAGTGAATGTGCATGTGGAGGCTTGAGTTGATGCCAAGAGTCTTCCATGTTTGCCTCCCACTGTATTTATGGAGAAATAAATACGGTGTACCAATTCCTGCTACTCTAGGTAGCCAGCTAGCCGTGAGGTTCCCCTATGTCTGCCCTCTGAATATTGGGATTATGAGAGGCTGCCGTGCCTGCTCAGCTCTTTTTTTGTTTTGTTTTTTTTTTGTTTGTTTTTTGGTTGTTGTATTTGTTTTTGTATCTTTAAGCAAGGTTTCTCTGTAGATTTGGAGCCTGTCCTGGAACCTGCTCTGTAGACCAGGCTGGCCTAGAACTCACAGAGATCCTCCTGCCTCTGCCTCCCGAGTGCTGGGATTAAAGATGTGCCCCACCACCGCCCAGATTCCTGCTCAGCTTTTTAAATATGTGTTCGGTCCTTACTCTTCGATGGGAAGTGCTTTAACCACTGAGCCAACCAACTCTCCGCAACCACATTGATTGTTCTTATGGTGTCTGTTTATCTTTAATCCTTATTCGGCAAATGATTCCCATTCTTCTAAAGAAAGAACTGGGTAGAAGTGAATAAGCATATTTTTATAGAGTGGCTCAATCTAAGTGTCTACCCAGCAAATGAAAAGCTCCGTTTTAACTATAAAGACAAGATTTTTAAAGAACTCACTTTATTATAGTCCTAGTTCGATTTGTTGTGATAAACATCATGGCGGGAAGTGAGGGTTTATTTGGCTTCCACTTCTGGGTCACAGTGCATCACTGAGGAAGTCAGGCAGGAGAAACAGAAGCCGTGGAGTAGCTGGTCTGCTACTGACCCACTTGTCCTCTGGGTTCTGCTCAGATAGCATTCTCACACAGCCCAGCTCCACCCGCCAGGGGATGGTAGTGCCCACGGTACCACAAGCTTTCTCACAGGAGCCAGCCATCAAGGAAACGACCCACAGAAATGCTGGAGGAAAATTTTATTGGAGCAGTTCCCACACTGAGAGTCTCTCAGATAACTCCGGCTGTGTCAAGCTGACAGTTGGACTAACCAGGACAATTATATTTTATTGTCTAAGAGGCCTTTTTGTAGACCTCGGTTAAAACTGTGCCATTAAAAAATTAATTATTTTTATTGAGATAGGATCTATGTGGCACAAGCTGGCCTTGAAGTTGCTCTGTGTACCAGGCTGTCCTGAACTCTCAATCTTCCTGCCTTAGCCTCTCAAGTGCTAGAAGTTTGCCATTCCAAGTAAATTCAATTAACTGACTAAAAACTCTCACTCAGCCCTCTAATAAATATTAAAATTTGCAGCCTGTATGAACTGGATCTTTGGATATGCCTGCCATTGTCCACATCTTTCCAAGGCATTCCTGGTTAGGAGGGTACCCTCGTTTCTCCCCTTGATTGTGTTCAATCCCTTGCTCTATGCTGAAGCCTTCTTCTGCCCTGGGAGGAGACTCTGGTTGTTGGCTCACAGGAGTTTTCCAGTTAGGAAGCTCCCTGCAACCCCTGCCTTTGGACTGTACCATGCTCAGGACCGAATGGGCCCTGGCATCCTGAAACCTGTACACACAGACTACTGCAACAACCTGGCATTGTGACCAATAATGCAACAACCTGGCATCATCACCCTCTACTGCAACAACCTGACATTGTCAACCTCTACTGCAACAACCTGACATCGTCACCCTCTACTGCAACAACCTGACATCGTCACCCTCTACTGCAACAGCCTGACAGTGTTACCCTCTACTGCAACAACCTGACAGTGTCACCCTCTACTGCAACAACCTGACAGTGTCACCCTCTACTGCAACAACCTGGCATTGTGACCAATAATGCAACAACCTGGCATTGTCACCCTCTACTGCAACAACCTGACAGTGTCACCCTCTACTGCAACAACCTGACAGTGTCACCCTCTACTTCAGCAACCTGGCATTGTCACCCTCTACTCCAACAACCTGACAGTGTCACCCTCTACTGTAACAACCTGAAATTGTCACCCTCTACTGCAACAACCTGACATTGTCACCCTCTACTGCAACAGGCTGACATTGTCACCCTCTACTTCAACAACCTGGCATTGTCACTCTCTACTGCAACAACCTGGCATTGTCACCCTCTACTGCAACAACCTGACATTGTCACCCTCTACTGCAACAACCTGACATCGTCACCCTCTACTGCAACAACCTGACATCGTCACCCTCTACTGCAACAACCTGACATCGTCACCCTCTACTGCAACAACCTGACATCGTCACCCTCTACTGCAACAACCTGACATCGTCACCCTCTACTGCAACAACCTGACAGTGTCACCCTCTACTGCAACAACCTGACAGTGTCACCCTCTACTGCAACAACCTGACAGTGTCACCTTCTACTCTAACAGCCTAACAGTGTCACCCCCTACTGCAACAACCTGACATTTTCACCATAACTGCAACAACCTGGCGCTGGAGTGTTCTTGTTGCAGACCGGGTGCCTCCTACTGCCCGGCTGATGCCTGTAACAGTGCTGTCTCCTCACTTTCTCTTTTATTACAGCTAAAGTTATCTCAAGACAATGAGAAGCAAATAGCCAGTAAAACTCTGTTAAGTGAATGACAGATACGAGGAGCCTCGGGTATTTCCCTTGGAAGCAGAATTCTGTCTGAGAAAACAGTTTGGAGAAATCTGTAAGATAATGGTTCGCAAGGGGCATCAGCTCAAATTTTTCCTCCCATCCCGGAAGAAATCTAAAGGAGATGGGCCAATGCCCCTAAGGCTCTAACTGTAAATTCCATAAGTTGAATCCAATGAATCAAAGGAGGACTGCAGGAAATCGATGCCTCAGCGCAGAAATGGAAACCAGATCTTTCATCGGAATGGAAAAATGAAAAGTTCCTAGAATATTTCAGGACACTTTTTAAAAATGGCTTAGCTATTGATAACCTGATAAATTTTAGCTTGCAAAACTTGGCTTTCAGAATGTTCTTAATGTTTGCATGTAGACACATGAACAATATACATATAGCATTTTATGTATACAGGTAATATTTATCCACATTACACATGTTTGAAGGAACTTAAAGACACAACTTAGTAATGTAAGCAATTTTTGTATACAGGTCTGTGAGGTACTTGGAAATCCTGAGGATTATATTTGTAACTTAACTGGAAATGTTTACAAGGACAATATGAAAATATAGCTAATGATATAATTCATAACTGAGCTCATAAACAATAACTATTACCTATGTACTATCTGAATGAGTCTATTTGAGAAACACTGCACATTCCACTGTCTTCTCCAGGAGTGTCACCAAAGCTGCCTGGCTATAGTCCCATTAACTGTATGGATTTGGAGAATCCCAAGACGCATAAAGAAATGCAAATGCCCGGCTCACAACACAGACCTGATTCTGCATAACTTCTGAGGTGGGTATAGATGAAATAGTTGTTAAACCGCAGTTGCTATTTTAATATTTCATTGCTACGGGCAGTAAAGTCAGAAGTGAATCCACACATTTATGACACCCTTGGGACTTAGGTGCATGCTTAAATGTAGCACTCAAAGCATCTCTGTCAACAGGAGGGTGTCACTGCCTTCTACCTCATAATCACCCATCGAAATGAATGATCATAAGATACATACAACCATCCTGGAAACAATCCCACCTGTGATGTCATATTACCCCACAGCATCATACACAGTGTAGGTAACGGTTTGCTGTTGTTTCAACCCTTTTTATTCTTTAAAACTTCTAGTCAGAAAATGTAGTGAATAAATTAAAAATAAATAAAATGTGAATAAATTTCCCAATGAAGTTTCTAATCAATAAACTAAAATTTCTCTAATTAGTTGGGTTAGTTCCTTGGGCAGCTGAGGAGAGAGAGCCTGAAATGGCCCGATCCTATAGCCATACTAATGAATATCTTGCATATCACCATAGAACCTTCATCTGACGATGGATGGAGATAGAGACACAGACCCACACTGGAGCACTGGACTGAGCTCCCAAGGTCCATATGAGGAACAGAAGGAGGGAGAACATGAGCAAGGAAGTCAGGACCTCAAGGGGTGCACCCACCCCATGAGACAGTGGGACTGATCTATTGGGAGCTCACCAAGGCCAGCTGGACTGGGACTGAAAAAGCATGGGATAAAACCGGACTCTCTGAACGTGGCAGACAATGAGGGCTGCTGAGAAGCCAAGGACAATGGCACTGAGTTTTGACCCTACTGCATGTACTGGCTTTGCGGGAGCCTAGCCGGTTTGGATGCTCACCTTCCTAGTCCTGGATGGAGCGGGGAGGACCTTGGACTTCCCACAGGGCAGGGAACCCTGACTGCTCTTTGGACTGGAGAGGGAGTGGGAGGGGAGTGGGGCATGGGTAGTGGGGGGAGGGGGAGGGAAAGGGAGGTGGGGAGGAGGCGGAAATTTTTAATAAAAAAAATTTTAAAAAAATTTCTTTAAATATATTGGTTCATTAACAATTCTACATTACAATTTCATTTTAATGAAATTGTATTTTAAAACCATCACCCAGAAAGATTTTAAAAATGTACTTTGAAGGTTATAAACTTGAATCTCTCTCTCTTCCTTTCTCCCTGGGCCCATTTCTCCTCGGTTCTGTTACTCTTTATATAATTTAATATAGGAGCCAGACATCAAATCTGTTCTCTCAATTATATGAGCTGGTTTATAAACAGGTAGGAAAATTAAAGTTTGGGCTAAGTCAGATGCTACAGCCACCTAACCCTTGGCCTGGAGTTATTCTGTGTCCTGAATGTCACGTGATAAACCTTACATTCTCGACCATCTCCCTAGCTCTCCCTGCTTGCTCCTTTTCTGTGAGTTCTACTGAACTGACGCTGAAATTGTCTGACTGAAAAGGCTGGGAAATAGAGAATCGATGCCATCTTTGTTACTCACAAAATGAGACTTTCTTCCTCTCTATAATAAAGAACATGTTAACTGATGTTAGATCTCCTTTGATCAAAATGAAAAATCTAGTGGAATTATGGATTCCTTCGTGGTCCTTCATTGCCTGAATATAATATTTAAAATTAATGTTTATTTTAACATGTGATGGCTATTCTTGGTTGTCAACTTGCTTCCATCTGGAAGGAACTACAAGCCAGAAATGGAGGGAACACCTGTGAGAGATTTTCTGACTGGTTTGAAGAGGGTGAATCCACTTCTAATCAGGACCTTTGAGGTGGGAAGACACATGCCTCTAATCTAATCTAATCTAATCTAATCTAATCTAATCTGAAAGACGGTGCCCATTCGACCCAGATCTTGAGGTGGAAAGGTTCACCCTGAACCAGTCACACTTCTGCTAAAGCCTACATACAGACAGTGGAAGAAGGAAGGGTTTGTTCTTCGCCAGCTGCCCTGCCTGGTCAGCACACCCTTTCCTTCACTGGCATCGGAGCCCACTTCTTCAGGATTCCAGCACATACAGAAGACTGTCTGAGACATCAGCCTCGTGGGACTGAGCAACTGCTGGATTCTCGGACTTTCTGTTCACAGCTAGTCTTTGTCTGGACTGCAGTCTGTGAGTCATTCCAAAAAATCCGTGTGTGTGTGTGTGTGTGCACGTGTGTGTGTATTAGAGAGAGAGATTTTCATTCTATACGTTCTGTGACTCTACAGAACCCCGACGAATGCACCCCCAGCACAGATAAATTACTCTGACTTTTCAGTGGTGTAGTAAACAGAACACATTAATTCTAGTTAAGATCCATGAAGAGGCCTATCAGGCTATAGTTTTAAAAATTTGTTATTGTCAAACTACTACCATAAAAAGAACTGTTATTTCGTCTTGATAATGAGAGTTAGGATAGTCAAGCTAACAGATTGAAAAAAAAAATTAAAAACCTCACCATTTCTTATCTTTGCCAGCATTTTCTTTTTACGAATATGCACTTTTGATTCGTCTATTGAATGTGAGAAGTACCCCAAACGGTAACCAGGCAGTTTCACACACCTGCACAAGCTGACACGAGGCCTGCTGACGGAGGAGGAACAAGCACATGCCTAGAAAACCGCACTTTGGTACAGCCAACCCAGTGGGCTCCCCAGCTGCCCAAACTGCCATGCACTACGTAATGGGAGCTGCTGAGGAAAAGGGTCTCGGTGGTTGGTCTCCAAAGACGGGCAGTCCAGATGGGGGGGACTACAGAACACTGGCCAGGGTGTGGTTATCAGATGCCAGCAAACTCTGCAGCAGGTCAGAGATAAACCTACGTCTCGTGGAGAGGACACTCTCTCTTTCTCTAGAATAGTCTCTTTGGAAATGTGTACAAGTTTCTTATTGATTCACACACATACACACACACACACACACACACACATATATATATATACACACACACATATTTATAAAATTTTAAAAAGACTGGAATAGGTAGCAAAACCTTTAGCATTTCATTAAAAGGCAGGCTGTTACTGAATATTTTGGATAGGAGCTTTTACTTTTCATGCAGAAACCCTTAGAAGAAATATTTTCCAGACATAGTGGTTTTTTCATTAACTAATTATTAATTAATTAATTAATCGAAATTAAACATAGGTTACTTATGTCAAACATAAAATCTTAGTTTCTTTCAACCACTCATAATTATCTCTTCTGCTACCCATCAGAGTTCCGAAAACTGAACATATGTCTGTCTTAATCTGAGCAAACATAAGTGGGAAGTCATTTCTGCCACAATGGAATAAGCCAATGCATTCGACATCCATATGTAATAATCTTTGATAACGAATATTTCAGGGCTGTGAAGCCAGGAGCAAAGGTGATGCTGCCAACTCTGGACACTGAGTTTGATCACCAAGACCCACAGGGTGAACAGAGAAAAGCAGCTCCACCAAGTTGTCCTCTGACCTCCAAACGCAAGCCATAAATCACATACACAAACAAACACACACCATACATAAACGGAACATAATAAAAAGTCTTTAAAAGGTTACGGATTACCTGTAGCGCTTTTAACACCATGCACTGCTTGGCAATATTTTAAAATATTTAATTTTACTTTTTAAATGATTTCCTCGTTCCCAATCCTGAAAGCATCGGGGACAGTTGTATTCTCTGATTCAAACAAGCGTTTCCAAGAAAGATTGCTACAATCGCTAAGAGACACTTACCGATGGAAAACTGGAGGACAGACGCTGTTGTCGTGTTCAGGCATGTGGTGGTCTAGAGGAAAATACAAACAAGGGGTATGAGAGGAAGACAAACTTGAGGGGAGAAGGGCTTTGGGAACAAGGGAGTGAGAAAGTTCCACCCACAGAGGCTACACTTCCCCAACTGCTCACCATTCTCACCAGTGAGCCAGGAGCAGACAGATTCCTTTATTCCCCCTTGGGGAGCAAACTGTGAGAGACCCCAACTTGAGCCTGGATGGTAAGATTCTCAGAGAGTCATTGAGACTTCTTAGGACACCCTGCAAGGGCTTTTGATAGGACTACATGCAGCCCATCACCTTCCTCTACGTTATTACCAGCCTGGGAGCCAAAGAGAGTCTCATAAAAAGGCTACCAAACAAAAACTGGGACATAAAGTCAGAGTAAAAGACTAGAAAAAAGCCAGGCAGTGGTGGCACACGTCTTTAATCCCAGCACTTGGGAGGCAGAGGCAGGTGAATCTCTGTGAGT
Organism: Microtus oregoni; assembly: GCF_018167655.1. NCBI lineage: Eukaryota > Metazoa > Chordata > Mammalia > Rodentia > Cricetidae > Microtus > Microtus oregoni. The sequence goes on along the minus strand of NW_024543077.1, from coordinate 5,187,379 downwards.
GTGAGACCAGCCTAGTTAATAGAGAGTTCCAGGATAGCCAGGGCTGTTATACAGAGAAACCCTGTATTAAAAAAGCAAAAGCAAAGCCGGGCGATGGTGGCGCACGCCTTTAATCCCAGCACTCGGGAGGCAGAGGCAGGCGGATCTCTGTGAGTTCGAGACCAGCCTGGTCTACAAGAGCTAGTTCCAGGACAGGCTCCACAGCCACAGAGAAACCCTGTCTCGAAAAACAAAACAAAAAAAAAAAAGCAAAAGCAAAACAAAACAAAACAACCAAACACAAACAAACAAACAAACAAACAAACAAACAAAAAGACTAGAAAGTTAAGACATAAGCAATAGTGGAGAGGGTGCACCTTCATCCAGCATCTGATAGAAGCAGATGCAGAGAACCTCAGTGGAGCACTGGGCTGAGCTCCCAAAGTTGAAGAGAGGGAGGAGTGAGAATATGAGCAAAGAGGTCAAGACCATGACGAGGACACCCACTGACACAGCTAACCTGAGCTAATGGAAGCCTTCCAACTCTGGCCTGATAGCGAGGGAACCAGCATGGGACTAAGTTAGGCCCTCTGAATGTGGATATAGTTGTATGGCTGAGGCAGACTGTGGGGTCACAGGCAGTGAGATCGGGATTTATCCCTGCCGCTTGTTCTGGCTTTTTGGAACCCATTCTCCCTGGAGGGATACCTTGCTCAGCCTAGATATAGGAGGGATGCCCTGGTCCTGCCTCAAAGCAATGTGCTGGACTTTGTTGACTTCCCATGGGAAGCTTTACCCTCTCTGCAGAGTGGATGGGGGTGGGATGAGGGGTAGGAGGCGGGAAAGTGGAGGGACTAGGAGAAGGGGAAGGAGTGGTTAGCGGAGTTGGCATGTAAGATGAGAAAAAGAGTTTTTTTTAAATAAATTTAAAAAATAAAAACTACTATATAAAAGCAAGTAAAAAAGAATAAAACAAAAGAGGAAAACAAGATAAAAAGTAAATAGAGGGGCAGTGATATGCCTCACTGGTTAAAGACACTTGGTAACCCGAGATTGAGTTCAGGCCCAGGGACCTGGTGGAAGGCAGGAAGAGAATTGATTCTAGCAAGTTGTCCCCTGACTTCACAAGTGTGCTGTCTATCCCTGTGCCCCACCCCTATGCACACAAAGCAAATGCATGCAGTCAAAAAGCTTTCTTTAAGTCAACAGAACTAAAACAGCGAATTTAAATGCCGTAATCTTTGCAGGGGAGATAATAAGATAATCTAAAACTGACTGTGGTAATGATGATACAACTTTGCAAAAGAACTGAAGAACCTGTGACTATTTCTTGAAATGAGAAAGGGAGGAAAGAGGAGAAGGGAGAGAGAGGGAGAGATATTAAGAAAAAGGGCCTAGGAAGAACCTCCCCAGACTTCTGTGAAGTTGTAGTGTCCCAAAGAACTCATTGACAAACTTCTCCTCTTTGGAAAGGGGAGAGAAACATAAATGATTATGTATAAAGTTATTTATTCATTGGAGCAGGCAAACAGTGCTAATGAGATAAAAGCTAAATTCTCATTTCCTGGGCTCCTGAGCACCATCCACGGAGGTATGGCTGCCTCATGAGGCTCCTCTCTCTGTCACGGCCAGTGTGTGAATGCATACTCAGTACGGTAGGCACAGTATGCTATCCTAATCTTGCTCCTTTATGACCTGACACATTTAACCATGTGACTGTAGAACTCCAGCAGGCAGGCAGCCAAGGTAAGAGAGGATGGCAGGGACATTTTATAGTCCCTTCAGCCAGAGTCAGTACGAGCTCCTACTGTATACCAAACTTGAATCAGCGGTGTGGCCTGACAAAGGGAATTCTAGCTGTCCTGTCCAGTCTTCCTCCCAGCAGAGATATTAGAGAAATACCAACAATCAAATACTTTGCAAAGAAATCTGCGTCCCCCCCCCCCATAGCTTTTAAAGTAAGTTTAACTTTAAAACCCATCTTTGCTCATGGGTTTTCATCCAGATAATTTCATATTAAGATCTAAAGAGGCACATGACCAACAGAGAAACTGAATGATTTTATGGAACGGAATAGATTCCCAGATGAATCATGAAACTGTTTCCTTGAAATATAAATTAGAAGCACGATCGTTATTGCTATTGCTAGTCCACAGAGTATCTTAGAGAATCCTCAGTACTTTTCCTGGTCACGTAATAAATGGTGCTGAGTCACTTGTCTTGCCACGTGACACAGCTGTGACCTCTGCACAACACACTGCTAAGTTTCAGGGGCGAATGAGGTGACCATGGCTTTTAATGAGTCATTGATTCTATATTTGTTTTTCCTTCACAAGGGAGTCTGAGGACTCCTGTGATGTCTGATGCTCCATTCATTACTATGGCCCTAAGATTAGTGAAATTCTCAGCTACGAAAAATAACAGGAGGGCCTTGGAGATAAGCGAGGCTAATAAAGTCTTTGCGGTGCAGGCACAAGGACCCAAGTTCAAGCCCAGGAGCTGTCTGAAAGCATTGGCATGAAGGGCCTTATCTGTAGCCCGTAGGCTGGAATGAGCAGGAAGACATTAACAGCTCCTTCGGAGCCAGTGGGGCCCACACCACCAGACCTGAGATCAACATGACCCAGACTACAGTCTCCTAGGGCGGCCGGCTTCATCGTGCTGTGATCTCCTGTAGGGTCCTGGCACCGTTGCCAGCCCCAGAAGGTAGTTCTTAGGACACTGGCCATCTTGCCTGGGCTAGTCACATTGAATCAAACGCCATCGCTGATTTTCCACCTCCTGTGTCTCCGCTGGAGCGGTCCTGTTTGATTAGGGCAGCCTGACCCAGCCCTGGGACCTCAGATCCAGACCCCAGGCTAGGGCTTCGGGAACACACGTGTCTTTTTTAGTAGATCCAAAGCAAATGACTTAACTGACAAAGACTCTTGGCTTGTGGTTCTTAGCTTCACAAATTTATAGAAACCGGATTATGAAAACTAAGCAGGCCTATTGTTTATTAAGTGGTGTTTCAGGGCTATTATCTTTCATCAGTCTGCATGTACAACAGCTTCAACTGGATTCAGTTTTGGGGTTCCATACAAATGCTCGAGATTTTGGAAATACAATATTAACTGGCATATGAATCTCTCACTTTCCATTCGGTTGGACTGTTTTCTCTGAAGGCAGCATGGGTACCACACATACTTTGGCCGCTAGGGGACTGGCACAGTATAAAACGGGCTGAAAGCTAAATGAACATTAGTCCTTTGAATTCTGCCTCTCTGGACCTACAGAACATGCTCATTTTCTGGGAAATACTTATGATGGGAATACAAACTGCCGGCCACTCTTATATCTTACAAGGTTATTATTATGTAGACATTTTGAGACAGGCTCTTGCTATGTGTCCCAGGCTGGCTTCGAGCTCACCATCCCTCTGCCTCTCTGTCTTATCCTGAGATGACAGGGTGATAAGTGAGTGAATGGTCTCACATCTACACCTCAACACGAGCCAGCTGGGGTCCGAGCCTAATCATAAACAGACTGGATTACAGAGAAACGATCGTGTGGCTTTTACCGACTATGGGAATTTGTGGAAATACGAATTTTTCTGGCATTATATCACGACATACCTTTACCTCCCACTGACAACGTTCTCAGAAATATTACTGAATGGAGCGTCTCCTCAAACAGGCCGTTATTCTCAGCTCAATTAACTATGATAAAATTAATTTTATTTTAGGGTTTCTAGATAATTAATTCACTCATGGTATATTATTTAAAGAGTACCAGCAAATTGATCTTATTTTTTTCAGAGAACATTTCACTACTGGTGTCTGCAGTGGTATAACACCCTGTGAGACTTCAATTATAAGCACCTATTATTTTAATTCGCATCTAATTAATTTTGTTTGTGGTCTAGTTTCAGGTGAAAACTCAATTCATCAGTGTTTTGAAACTCACGTCCTCAATAGGTTAAATATATCCATTGCCACAGAAAGGGTATTCAAGCAGAACGAAGTAAGAACATGCTGCAAAGTTAGCTGGCTTCCACATCTCGATAACTAAATCTTTTATTTGCTCATATACATAGGGCTTTCTCCCCTCTTTGCTATGGAAGCTAATCTTTCTGGCCACTTTTGAAGTTAGTGACTTTGAAACGCAGCCTGTGACCCAGGGTGAAGAGGAAGATTGTGAGGAAGAGGAGAAGGGGCTGTGGGGAGCCAGGCACTGACCAGGAAGCACAAGGAACATGCCAGAGGCAGTGGGCTGAGCCAGTGGGACCTAGCATCACAAGGCTTCGATGTCCTTTTCAGGGATGTAAAATGAATGCAGTCATCACGTCAGAAAGGAAGACGAAAACAAAAGGCCCACGAGGCGCATGCTCACGGGAGTGGTTGCGCTGTTTTTAATTTAGCATGCTCATTGCACACATAATCCCACGATTGACCTTCTCAAGAAATGGCTAACACGGAAATTAAATAAGAGTGACTCTAGGGTCGCTTGGCATGAATTACTTAAAAACAAACTCACTTATTCAGTACATTCTTTAAAAGAGAAATCTGTTGGGGTTTATCTGTTGTTAGGAACCAAAGTTTAACATCATAAGAAACTCTTGACTTGGAAAGAGAAAATAGTAAGGATAAGAAAAAGGCTTTATATAAGAATCTAGAAAAAAAAAGGGTCATTTCAGTACCTTGCTTTCTTAAAATGTACATTTTATTTATCAATTCATAAGATTTTTGCTAGTTAACTGAGAATAGTATTATTTTAATTAATGTTGTTTTTATTTAGATAAATTTTTTAGTGTACTATATTTTCCAGAAAAATAAGTAGGATTTGGGCTATATTGCCTTCTCTTGTAGCTCCTTCTATTTTTATTGTCTATTATCTTATTCTCTTTGTGATATACAACACTAGAAAGACTTTCATGGTCCATTTTGAAAGCAGTCTGTCATTTAGGCTCACAGAAATTCTGTGTGTAGATATACTATTCTTATTTTAGGCAAATTGAAAATAGATACAACAATAACTTTTTTGCCTATGTAAATGATGAGAAAATTCATGCTTTTTGATTGTTTATTGCTTGTTTTTGTTTTGTGAAACTAATGCTTTTGATAACACTACTTAATAAAATTCTTTAGATAAAAAGAATTTAGTCACATGCGTTTAAATATGACATGTATTGTGTACATGTGATATACATGATCACATCTGTGTTTAACACATGTATTTACAGTGACGAATCATGTTTAGTGAGACAAACTGATGAGAACCGTCATGTTTATATTTAGAAATGATCATAAAACCACCCCTCTCAATTTTGAGACATCAATAATAGTACAAATAATACTTCCAATTTTCGTCTGAACTCCTAGAGCGTGAGAGAAACTTGTGCTGACAAAGCAAAGCAAGCACCATAATGAAAGGATGGACCTCAGCGGCACATACTCACCAGCTCCCGAGGACCATACGGCTCACAGAAGGTCACGGCATTGCCATGCATGATGGTACCACACTGCTCTCCAATCTCACAGTTGCTACATTCAACCCTGCAGGGACACAGAATGCAACCTCAGTCCGAGAACTAAGCAGCACAGGTCGGTTCCATGCTCCAATAAGGAAACACATGATACGTATTGCTACTTGGCTCAAATGGTCCCTGCAGAGTAGACAGTCACAGTACAGTAGATTCTGACGAGGTTCAGAAGACACCAAGCCAGAAAGGCTTAGGAATAAATCTTAGGTCTTTTAGTAACTTGTCGTGGCAGGAAATTCCTTAACGTTTCAATTTCCTCATGAATAAAATGAAGGTAACAGTCTGACCCAAGCCTCAACTAGCCATCGTGACAATTAACTGTGTGACATCTAGAGACTTCTCGACAGTGTCTAGAAGCTGACAGAAATAGTTGCAGAAAAATAGCAGGCCTTATGACTGGAATATGGCGGAACCAACAGTTGTATATAAGATATGGAAGCCCAATAGGCCCAATACAAGTATAAAAATAAAGTTACATCCACTTACCTAATAACATAAAAATCTACATCTCTAAAACGGAAATGTGCTTCACAAATACACAGGTCGTGGTATGGCCAGTAGAACTGTCTTAAATCACTATTCTCAGGAAAACATACACCTTACATTCCACTGTGCTTCACACGATGGAATCAAATGTAATCTACATACGACTCCAGAGTACACACAGGTTCTAATACCGGTAAGTTGTGGACTTACGTTAATGCTGACTTATGTTAACCTCAGAAAGAATCTAATCCTCTATTTTATTACTGTACACTGAGGTGATAAAAACGTAAGCCAGGATCAAAGTATATTTTTCCATATCTAGTAGAACGGACGACATTTGCTATATGTTCAGTAACATTCTAATGCTCCTTTGCTAGGCCATTGCCACCGACAGTCATCACACATCTAACATGCAGGAAGAAAGCTATTTCCCCCATCTGGTCCTCAAACGGCACGCATGCTTTATTGGATGCCAAAAGGACAGTTTCAAAGACCTCCACATTCCAGGTGCCAAACTCAGTGGAAAGGGCACTCTGCCCTTTGCTTGGCCGACCACTGTGTTAGCACTCTCTATTGTTTATGCTTTCAGGGAGGGGGCAGCAACTCCCATCCAGACAGGGGACAGAGTGTGAAGGGAGCTGGTGCAGCCCCTGAGGGCAGGAGGCAGAAGCCCAGGAAGTATAGACTTGGCAAACGAGTCTAAGTACGTCTGACCCACGTTGCCATCAGCAAATCACTGCTATACCAGCCTTTCCAGCTGTGCTCCCACTAGAACATCAGCAACGCCAATTATCTTTATTTTTTTTCAAAGAAGAAGAATTTCTAATAAGGATTTACGTGCGGTGGAGTTCATTGTATCATACATCTTAGCGGGAAGTTGGGATCATTTCTAACTCCTGTGCTACAAGAGTCTGATAAAAATGTCTGTGACATTAGAAGGAAGACAATGGCTTTGGCAAAGAACCCAAACTTGTATTCATTTTTGGCATGTTCATTTACTCTGTGTAGCACTAATAAATACTGGGTAAATGAATAACTGAACGTAATACAATTTCATAAGTAGAATTATTCTTAAGGTCAGAAGTCATAAAAGAAAATCTCATAATACACATACTATGCATGAGGTAGTACCTTATTAGTAGTAATAAAATGATTACCACTATTAATTTATTGTGAATTTCTACCCTTTTTGGTCGCTAAAAAACTGGTATATCTGACTCTGTTCTCCCTGGTACAGAGTAAGCTATGTGAATTTCTTCCCATCGTTTTTCTAATTAAAAAATAGCATAAAAATTAGAAGGGGGAGGGGCTGGAGGGATAATACAGCCGTTAGGAGCACCCCGTGGCAGCTTGAGGTCTCTAATCCCAGGGGTTCTGATGCTGCCTTTTGACTTATATGATCACCTGGCACACACGTTGTGCACAGACAACATCCAGACAAAACATCCATATGTATAAAGTAAATTTTTAAATATTGAAATATTTTAATTGATACAGAATTAATGGTCTTCTTTAATATTAGTGACAGATGAGGACTATTTAATCTTTGTCATTATGAAATAGCTTGAGAGAAACACCAAACTTGACTGGAAAAAAAAAATAAGAGAATATTCAAAACTCATAATAACTATCTGCCATCAGTTCTAGTTCAGCGGTTCTCAACTTTCTCAATGCTGAGACCCTTTAGTAACAGTTCCTCTGAGAGGACCAGGGCCATGGCAGGCCGGGCTAGTAGCTCTCTCAGAGACCAGGCCTTAGTTTCAGTTTACTGGAACAGGCTGGAGCTGAGTAAGCAGTTCTCAGGAAAATCACAACTCAGGAGCAACCAATCGGCAGGCACCCCATAGCCTTCTGCTAGCTCAGCAGAGGACCACAGCCTCCTGCTAGCTAAGATAACTTGCCCTACCCTGCCGCTGGGAAGTCCCTAACTTCTAGAATCACCTACCAATCATCACCCAGATTGATCTCCCCCGCACTCCCCACCAATCATCCCGCAGACTGATCTCCCCACCAATCATCCCCCAGACTGATCTCCTCTGTACCAATCATCCCCCAGACAGATCTCTCCCCGCACCAATCATCCCCCAGACTGATCTTCCCCACCACCAATCAGCCCCCAGACTGATCTTCCCCACCACCAATCAGCCCCCAGACTGATCTCCCCGCACCAATCAGTCCCCAGACTGATCTCCTCTGCACCAATCATCCCCCTGATTGATCTCCCCCATGCCAATCAGCCCCCAGACTGATCTTCCCCACCACCAATCAGCCCCCAGACTGATCTTCCCCACCACCAATCAGCCCCCAGACTGATCTCCCCGCACCAATCAGTCCCCAGACTGATCTCCTCTGCACCAATCATCCCCCAGACAGATCTCTCCCGCACCAATCATCCCCCAGACTGATCTTCCCCACCACCAATCAGCCCAGACTGATCTTCCCCACCACCAATCAGCCCCCAGACTGATCTTCCCCACCACCAATCAGCCCCCAGACTGATCTTCCCAGCAGCAATCATCCCCAGACTGATCCCCCACCCCCGCACCAATTAACCCCCAGACCAATCTCTCCTCCCTAGAATTCCCCTAACCCCACTTAAGAGGGGGCCTTCCAGTTTCTCCGGCTATTGCCATTTGCCACCCCAATGTATTGGCAGTTTTTTTTTTATTAATAAACACTCTTGCTGATTGCATATGTGATTGGTAGTCTTTTATGGGACTTTTCAAGGACCCTAATCTCTTCATGTTACTTTGTTGCCACTTCATAACTGTAATTTTGCTACTGTTATCAATTGTAATATAAACATCAGATATTTCTGATGGTCTTAGGTGACTCCCCTGAAAGGGGCATTTGACCCCCACAGGGCTGAGAACCACTGCTCTAGGACCATCTCTGAAATTATCATTATTAATATGAATCTGAAGGTGGGCACTTGGATTTCTGTAGTAATCATTTTAGCTCTACGTGTTCACCAGGACTTCCTATTCAGCCACATATAAGGAAAATACTATCGATACAGCAAGCATTGGAGGCCTCCTCGTCTACGGTCTTGATTAAGTAGGTAACGGGCAGAATCTGCGTATTACTATATTGTTCAACGGCAATGCCAATGTGGATAGTCTAACAGCTTGGAGTTAGAGAATCCATGCGAAGCTTTGGGAGGACCAGTCCTACTTGGTAGACTAACGGGGAGGAGGGGCTAAAAAGTGCCAGTTGTCACTCACAGGTTGCACCTGGAGGAACAGAGGCTTCCCCCAAGGATTGAGGAGATAAATCAGTGGGCGTCCTGCCAAAGTCTTTTAAATGTCCTCTGCTTGATTTCCTCACAATCTGACTGCGTTTGTCAACACAATTTATTTTAATTTCCCCTGAATGCCTATCGCTCTAGGTGGTCAGGTCTAACCTTTCTCTGAGCTGCAAGTGGTGTTTATGTGTTTATCATTTATCACGGAGGTCTTCTGTTTAATACCACGTACAGGACTCAGAGGTCTTGACTTTAGCGCACTGGGCTTAGCTTTAGCAATACAAAGGCAGACTGATACAAGGTTACTTCTTCCAGCAGTTAACAAGCTATAAGGAAAGGCAGAAGGGTAAACAAACAGTTCCAACAGAGGTGTTCACGCAATGGTAGCTCCTTGTTGCCTTGTTTTAAGTGGTAGAGTGCTTTAAAGTGCATTTAAAGTGCGTGACACTTTCTCGGAGGTTGCAGGTTATTGTCTTCGTTTTTACTAATAAGAATAATGACCTTCAGAGAGGAAAGGGCATTCTTCCAGCGTTACACAGCTATCAAATTGAAGAGTTGCAACCTGAACCAACCAATCGCAATATTTTCCACTGTGACTCCATCTTTACAATAGGAATGCACACTGACTGTAGCGGGATCCCTTCAAAACTGGGCAAGTCAGAGTTTCTGAAGAAGGTAGCCTCTGAACTGGTTTTACTAGAAACTAAGCAAGGAGGAAACGCCAATGTGTGCAGGGAATAGAATCCACAGAACTCATGATTCATAAACTGAACTGTTGGTTCAGTGGGTTAGTGTGACGGGAATCATACTGGTACACACAGAAAGATGCCACATTGCAGGCTTAGACAGTGGAGGACTTCATAAACCACTGACCGGGTGGCTGAGAAGCACCGTGTTAGGGAGTCCACAAACCAACCCTCATTCACATGTAAAACAATTGTCCTCTAATTTTTAAAAATTTTTATTTAGAGATATTAAAACTAGAATTTAGAGACGCTATCACCCAAGGGAACATAACTAGTAATTTCCAAAGCTATGTTTAGACTCCCACTATTCTGTTTACAAAGTCAAAGCCATGAGACAAATCCAATTTTCAGAGAAATCACTGTGCGGATGATGGACTGGAGGATCAAAACATGAGAGCTACTAATGTAACTCAAGTAAGACACAGGAGCCATACAACTGAGTTCCAGTTTTCAGGCCAGAGGGCTCAGAAAGGAAAGGCTCCTGCCACCAAGCCTGTGGATCCCTGGGGCGCCACAAGATGGAAGGAGAGGACCTGTTCACGCAACTTGTCCTTTTTCTCCACATGTATGCTACAGTGTGCTTTTCTACCCTCATATGCAAATAAATGAACATACTTTTCAACTTTCTAATAGCTACATTACAGACTAAAGAAATTGGGCAGAGACGGTAGCTTGGAAGTTGGGCATTTGCCTGGCAAGTTCAAGGTCCCCAACTTAAAAAAACAAATGAATTAATTTTCAAGATGTTTTATTTGTCTTAGTATATTTAAATTATATTTTCACATGTAATTAACATAAAAATTATTAATGGCATATTTGATAGTCTCTTTTTATTTATTTTTATTTTTTTAAAGATTTATTTATTTATTATGTATACAGTATTCTCAGTATTTGTCTGCATGTATGCCTGCAGGCCAGAAGAGGGTGCCAGATATCATTACAGATGGCTATGAGCCACCATGTGGTTGCTGGGAATTGAACTCAGGACCTCTGGAAGAGCAGTCAGTGCTCTTAACCTCTGAGCCATCTCTCCAGCCCTTGATAGTCTCTTTTTTTATAGTAGTCCCCAAGTTGTAATTTATTTCTTAATTCAGACTAGTCATATTTCAAATGCTCAGCAGACTTATGTGATGCGTGCCTGTCATTGGGCAGCACAAACGGAGGCAATGACTACGCTGGAAACCATGTTCCTTGGCTGCAGGGACGTTTGGAGATGACAAGCCAGACCACCAGAAACTACAGCTTAGGATCTGGTTAAAATCATAGTAGTATATACTTTTAAAGAGAGGGGAACTAAGAAGGGCATACACACAAAGAAAAGTCCAAAACTGTATCCCTGGGTGATGGGGAATCCCCCTCAGCCAATGGCCTTTGAGAGGCTGGACCAGGTTGAGGCGTGGCTTTGGGTACCAAAACACCAAGGTCCCGCCTGCTCGGCCCTCTCTTCCCACGCTCCACACCTGGATGTTGGACCCCATTCCTGTTCCACGAGTCTCCCTTTTAATAAAGAAAAACCTAGTATACCTTATTTGGAGCTGGTGTGGGATTGTTTAATTCGCCTTCCCCCCACTTGACGCGGTCTGCTTCACCTGAGTGGGATTTCAGGTGTCTCCAGACTGGTTTCTGAGCTCAGACTATTGCCATGGTCCTTCTGCATAACTTCCTCAACCCTAAGGCCTTAAAATCCCCTTGTTTCACCGGCAGTGGGGTCTCTTTCCCTAATTGTTTTAACCACCCCGTGCAGCTGGTCAGTGTGGAATTCCTGATCGTGAATGTATCACATGACCGTTCTAACATTTCTTCTCCATCAAGAAGATAAACAATGTACCACTCCACATGAGAAGTTTGTTACCACAAAGGGCAAGAAAAGCCATTATTCAAGATGAGGGAACCATTCTGAGGGAAACCAGACAGAAACTAACAAAGGAAACCTCAGAAGTTTCTCAGAAGATAATTGTGAAGTGTCTGAATGACGAAATGGATCTTAAAATTCTGCAGATGTAAATAACCACATAAAATTGAGAATCATTCCCAGCTAACTAAAGATTTCAGAACAATTCCCAAGTGTTCTTGCCTTCTAACCTCCTTTCTCAAAAACTAAAAACCTCTAGATGCCTAGAATTTTATTCTTCTTTTGTGGAACATTGCATGTTTCCAGGAACTGGGGTTAGATTTGGTGATGAGTATCCTAACTTCACTGGGGCTCTCAGAGGGGAATGGAAGGTGCCGCTTGCTGTGACATTTGAATCTATGGTCTCATAATTGGGCTTCTTCCTTTGAGCTCCTTCTGAGGAAAATCAGGCTTTGTAGGGTTGGGCAGCACAGTCTTCCAGATGTGTGGGAAGGAGGAAGTTTTACATAATCCCAGTTAAATAGGCTTTTGTTTCTCAATTTAAAAAGGAATGTGACCTCCCGGGCTAAGGATTAGAAATGAATTCTCTCTCTACCTAATGGCAAAAATATGGAATGTTGCTCTGATTCAAGAAACTTTCTCCTTCTTCCTATTTCCCCAGCTTGAAAAAGCTGTACAGAAGAATTCAACAGACACCATAGCACATGGTATGAACTGTTCACGTCAAAATATACCCATCAAGAACAATATGATTAAAACAAGTCTTAATGGAAATGCATGTAATTTTCAAAGACAATGTGTGAGTGGCATTTATTAAGCCCTCTGTGGGCCTATTTATTGCATGGTTAGGTTCCACGTGAGCGTCCTCTATTACCGGAGTTCACAGATCATCAGGTTAGCGGGGACCTGCGACCTCACTGCATCTCATTACCCCTGTATTTGATAAACAGCGCCAGAATAAACAGGACCCGAATCCAGGTCGACCCTGAACGCAGCAGGAAGAGACAAGAACTCCATTTCCGTGAATGGACCCTGTGCTGCAAAGAAGGATTGCCATTTCTACTGCCATAGCTTACTCTGAAATTCTGTAATGACTATTCTTAAAAGTTAATTTTTTTAAGATTTGGTTTCACTAATAAAAATAAGACAACGAAATGGATTTCATGGAAAAAAATTCATGAGTGAATTGCCAGGGCTGGTGTACGTAAGAATTAAGTTCAATGTCCCTTTGGCTGCTTTAGTTATCCTTGGATAACTAATCAAAACCTATTTTATATTCTATTTTTAATTCCTTCTTCCCCCCTCCCTTCTTTCATTTGCTGTCAAACATATAAAACAATCCTATGAAGGTTGTTCAACAAAACTATGTAGGCTCAAACCATGATCATGAAAGATGAGGAAGTTCTTGGATTGGGGCTTTGTTGTCACTGAAATCAACCCTGTAGCACCTAAGCTTGCTATTTTCTATCATTTTTAAACAAATGTACTACTTAGCTCTTTATGTTTTTATCTTGAGACAAAGAATTTTATATGCTGTGCATGTGAGTAGGGAGTACACTTTGAAGTATATCATTATATCATTTATTCTGATTTTTAAATTTTTAGGCATGCCAAAACACTCAGCCACCCGGTCAACAAAGCCAGGAGGATCAGGGGCACCATGTGGCTCTGGAGACAGAGACCCACACACTGCAGTGACCAGCAGGCCCATGGGACACAGGAAAGAGGGGGAGGATTGATGAGGAAATGGAGTTCTTTTTCACAATCGAAGATTTAGGAATGGTCGGTGGTGACATCATCCCAACGACAATAACTAAATAATTGAAATATTATTTCCTTGAGCTGTCAGGTGACATGGTTCATTCGTCCATCAGATCAGAGCGAAACCAAGAAGCCTTTAGCCAGGCAACGCTTCTGAAAGGAGGTAGTCACCTGGAAAGTCACCGACAATCACTAATCATCAGATTCTCATCTGAGATGCACGACCTTTGTCCCCAAGACCTAGGACATCACATTATCCATCCATAATTTATTACTTCTCAAGAGGTCAATCCTCACTCTGCCCCCAAAGAAGCAGTGAGCTATTCAATGAGCCAGAATTGTCTATTCACCAGCATTTTTGTACAGAGATATTCAAATAATTTTAATATTGGTCTTGTTCATAAAAAGTTTTTTAAAACTCGAAAAAGAAAATTATTCTTATAACCCTTTGATCCAAAGATAATGTGTCTTTGCTCCAGTGTAGATTACACTGTGCTGAGAGAAGCTGATGTGTGGTTTACAAATCAAGGCCCTTCCAAGATCAAAAACACTGATGACAACTTATGCTGGAGAGGATATGGGGTAAAGGGAACACTCCTCCATTGCTGGTGGGAGTGCAAACTGGTACAGCCCCTTTGGATATCAACATGGTGATTTCTCAGAAAATTAGGAAACAAAATTCCTCAAGACCCAGTAATACCACTTTTGGGTATATATCCAAAGGATGCTCAATTGTGCCACAAGGACATGTGCTCAACTATGTTCATAGCAGATTTGTTTGTCATAGCCAGAACCTGGAAACAACCTAAATGCCTCTTGACTGAAGAATGGATAAAGAAAATGTAGTACATTTACACAATGGAGTACTATACGGCAGAAAAAAATGATGAAGTCATTTGCCAGCAAATGGGTGGATCTAGAAAACACTGAGTGAGAAAACCCAGACCCAGAAAGACAAATATCATAGGTACTCACTCATATGTGGCTTTTATACATAAAGCAAAGAAAAACCAGCCTATGATTCACAATCCCAGAGAACCTGGACAACAAAGAGGACCCTAAGAGAGAAATACATAAATCTAATCTACATGGGAATTGGAAAAAGACAAGATCTCCTGAGAAAATTGGAAGCATTGGGATCATGGGAGAAGGTAGAAAGGGAGGTGAGAGGAAAAAAATATATAGTTCAATAAAAACCAATTAAAACAAAACAAAAGAAGAAAAAACAAATCAAGGGCCTTAGACAAACCAGAGTGAATGAGAGTCCTCAGGCCATGGGCTGCTGAGTAATCAGTTGAATCCTCAGATCCGGTCATCCTAGGCCATCTCAGGCCTCCACAGCCTTCAGCCATATTTTATTTTGTTGTACTTGATATATTTTTTTAAACAAGGTCTTGCTATGTCTCTCTAGTGAGTCTAGTACTCACTAGGCAGGACTGGCCTTGAACCCATGGCAATCCTCTTGCCTCAGCCTCCCAGGTACTGGAAAAACTGTCATGTGCCACCATGCAACTTTATTTTGTAACAAAGAGATGTTTTGTACTGAAGAAAGTATGGCCATACATTTGGGAGCTATTTATGCAACCATTCTGAAGTAATTAATAATCAAGTTTTTTAAATTTCAAAAAAAAGTCAGTTCTCTTCTTAAATATATAATGGTTTTAGAAAAACAGCAAGGTATCTTCACTCTCTAAGAATAATCTCACCTTCAAGCACGTCATGCCTTCTTCCGAAGGAGCTAACACCCCTCAGTGTGAAAATGACAAACTCCATTTATAGCTCATTCTTTCTCGTTACTTCTCTCCGTGGAAGGCAGGAGAAGTCTTCCGATTTCACTAGGGAGTTGAAAACCTGATCTCTTCTTCATTAACAGGCACAGTGACAAATAGGTTAAAAATAACCCCCCTGAAACGCTACCACCGCACATGGTGTTCCCATTTCCTCCTATGGCGAATTCTACGGCACACTGCTCGAAGGAACACTTCCTCACTTGTTTCGAATGTACCTGACATTTAATTCCACCGAGTGAGCTCGTGTTGACTGTCATCTCAAACACCGATTAAAGGAGGAAGTAATAGCCTCCGATTGAAATCTTCTTGCATTAGTGGGTACCTCCTGGTTCACCTTTCTACTGAAGATAAAGACTGTCTGTCCCTAAGCAATTACATCACAGTAAAAATTATAAGGGGGAGGGATTAGATGTCAAAGAAGAGACAGAGAAGTTTTGTAGTACAATGAAAACAAGGGAGAATAAACCAGAGAGGAAATAGCAGGAAAAGCTGCAAAAGATTCATATAAGAGCAGAATACTGCAAGTGTCCAAAAATAAAATTTAATTCTTCAACACTAAAGTACAACAGAGGTTCTGACAAGGGTTTGTCAACATAGAACACTCTCTCTCGACTCCTTTTCTTACCTGTTCTCAATCTCTCTGAGTGACCTACTCTGTAAAAGCTATGTATAAGGTTTATTCTACCCTACAAGCTCCACTGTCTCCCGACCTCACTGCCACAAACTCTGTCAAGCAAACACAAGATCATTGCACCCAGTTTCTCCCCTCCTTTTCTGATTATCCTGAAATCCCACTTTTATTGTAGTTCTCACACCTGCTCACCGAGTGGCAAAGACCTCTTGTCCTGTTATTTATGGAGTGACGGGGTCTCCTACACACTCGTCAACTATGAAGTGGCACAACCACGGGCCTGGCCTTTCCCGAGTGCCAGCTAAGGGCGTAGAGATGCAGATTCCACTAGGCTAAGACCAGGGCTTCATATTATTTATTCAATGATTTTCTCGGTAAAAAGTTCAATACTATTCCAAATCATCATTGTTTTGTTCTGATATTAATCACTTTGACAAATTAGCAATTTCAAGAGAAGGCAGACATCACAGACTCTGTGGTCTTCTCGCCGTAGATTTTGGAGTTTTCTGAACTGTAACACCTGACAGAGGCCTTTTCACCCGGAAGGGTTTGAGACAACCCATGTCTGTGGTTATCACAACACACTTAGTGAAGAGGTTTCCTTGGGGAAGCAGCTCCTGACCCTATCAGGCTGCAGGACACGTTCTGCTGTTATTGCTGTCCTGTCCTGTGCGGGAGGGGAAGCATCTGCTGTCCTCTGGCCGCCATCTATCATCGTGATATTTAGTCGCTCTGGACTTCCTGCCAGAGCATCCGGGATGCTACAGCCCCAGCTGCCTTCTGCAATCTTCGGAAAATCAGCATTAAAGAGATACCTTCGGCAAAACAAAGATTCCTCCTCGACTTAAAATTGCCTGGGGGACAAAGACACTTCAAACTCTACTTAATCATTTTTAAAAATCCATTTATTCTTGTTTCCCCTTCTCTCTTCCTCCGTCCTTTCTCTCCCACTGTAAATTAGAAATATACTTTATTGCTTTTCTTTTGCTTTCTTCTGTTCTCATTCTATTATTATCGTGTGTAGGTGTGCATGCCACAGTGCAAGTGTAGAAATGAGTCTGAAGTCATTTTCTTCCGCCCTACGTGGGTTCCAGGGTGGAAATGCAGGTCCCAAGGCTTGCACAGCCATCACTGTTACCTGCTGAGCCATTTTGCCAAAGCTTGATGACTTTTTTAATTGGGATACATTTATAGAGCTGAAATGCATATATCTCTATTTTGACAAATAAGCACATCCGTGCCTCATATCCTTTCTCAAGATTATTATTGCTCCATAACGATGATGTCACATTAGTTCACTTCATAACAAAGAACTTACACTACCAATGTGAAGTCGCAATCACCCACGTGACGTGTTAACGAGATGAAGCGTACTTGTGGTTTCTGGAGATACAGGGATTCAGATCTAAACCCTTGTGCATGCTAAGCAAATGCCTTACCTCCGAGCTAATCCACAGCCCGTCAGATTTGTGGCTTCTAATCTGCCTCTAAATTTAAATGTAGTCATATGAGATTGCCACCCTTTTGTGGGGACAGGGTTCAAAGGGTTTTTCTGCATGGGGAGAGCATTGCGGATCCTCTATCACCAGTGACACAGCTGTATTGTGCACACTTGCTGACTGAGCTGTCAGCAGCATTAAGGGGCTCCTCTTGCTCCATCCACACTCCCTCACGCCCAGGCAGGCTCAGTGACACTGAGAATTGTTGAGGACATTGCTGTCCTTCAGAAGTAGGCCTGCATGCGGTCCACCATCCAGGCCAAGGGAGACGAGTCTCTCTCAAGTCAGGGAACTACTCGATCTGCCTGCTTGATTTCTTTGTTCCTAACTTAACTCTCAAACGAAGTAAACAGAAGCAGGTGGAGGGGGGGGGAGAGATAAAAGGCCGACAGAAAGTCAGGGACAAAGAGGCAATGCATCCCAGGGGGAGGAAGGACAAGAGCTACAAGTCTGGCCAGCATAACTGAGTGCAGGAAGGTTCTACTGCCTCCTCTTCCCTAGTCAAGATGCAGGGAGCAGAAACAGAAGCAGCAACTGCCCTGGCAGGGCGATGAGGAGAGGAACAAAGGGTCTCTGTGGGCTTGGAGTCATCAAGGACTAGAGTTGGTCATGGAGGACTTGGAGGGCATCTGCAGAAACACGTCTGGGCACCGGGAGGGGGTTGCGGAGGTGGGGGATGACTTACCACATGCCATTGCACTAATACCACTTCTGAAACTTAGCTAAAATCTAGACAAATGGAAGAGGGCAAACCAGAATTGAATAAATTAAGGCTTCATGGGTGGAAAGAAAAATGATTAGGGGGGCTACGGAAAAAATAAAAGAATCTGTGACTTCCTACTATCCAAGCTTGTGAATGAAATTTGTCACTACAGTTATGTTTACATAAATAATGTCTAAAATGACAGTGAAACCACCACCACAGCTAGCAGCTCCACGGAAAGAGAATATAAGTCTAAGAGAAAGGGAAAGGCCTTATTGTTTATGTTCTTTCATTCATTGATCTTCTCACTAAACAAAATGATCACTTTTGAAGTCAAATCTTTAAACCGCTCAGCACAGAGTTCATTCACTACTATGTCCGCATACAAAATGTTCCTTAATTCCACACCTTTGCCCTCCAAATCTTGGCGGGAACACGCCACTACTGCTTTATCCATGATCATAGGAATACCATTTTTTAATTTTTTGTATTTCATGTGTAGTTATCTGTAATATGACAACAAACAAGAGAGTAAAAACCTACATGAAGTAGAATGAAAAAATGGACATTAGAAGAAATTAATGGGAACGAATAAGTGAATGACTGAGCTTTTAAAATGCATCTAAAACTAAACAGCTAAAACTGATTTCTTCATTTCTACTTTTTTCTTTTTCGTTTCTTTTTTCTCTTTTTTTACTTTTGCTTTTGCGAGACAGGGTATCTTTGTTCCTTTAGAGCCTGCCCTGGAACTCACTCTGTACACCAGACTGCCCTCGAACTCACAGAAATCCTCCTGCCTCTGTCTCCTGAATGCTGGGATTAAAGGCACTCGTCATCACTGCCTGGCCATTTTTGCTTTTGTTGATTGTCCATATGAATTACACAGCTATAATGTAGTTTATTTCTGATTTCCCCCTGAATTCCTATGGTTGTCCACAGGAATTATAAACTGAACAATGTTCATGAAGGTTCTAGACCCATGTGGGAACCACACTGGTATAAGTGCCACATCTTTCATTTCAGGAAGATTGGTGAGGTGTTTAGTTGTGGGAATGTGGCCATAAATGCCACAGCCAGCACTCTGCCCCTCTCTGGTGGTATGTGGCATGGACAGAGACACGGAGGTGGCGTGGATGATGACCCTTTCCATATGGTCACCCAGTTTCGATCAGGCCTTTGATTATGAGATGGCTCAGTGCATACAGCACTTGTCCAGCAAACATGAGGACCTGAGATCGAATCCCCAGAACCCATCTAAAGCAGGGCACAGTGGTGCATGCCTGTAATTACAGCATTTCTCCAGTAAGATAAGAGGAAACAGGATGAAGTTCACAGGTAAGACAGTGATACACTCCTCAGAGAACAACAGAGACCCTGTCTCAAACAAGACTGATAGCGAGGACCAACGTTCAAGGCTGTCCTCATCTTCACACACGTATAGACTCTCATGACATGCATACATAGACACAGACACACACTAGAATATCTGAATTTATTGGGAGTTTGTTCTGAGCTGATAAAGTTTATGTTTATGTTTAAGGGGTCCCGGCTACCCGATGATGCTCTTTGCCCTTTCCTGTGAGTCTGCGTATCAGCATTCCTGAATGCAATGCAGGCATACTTAATTGGATTTTTTTTTATACAAATGTGATTCAGAGACTGAAGCATCAGGTAAACGGATCAAGATCATTTTTAAGACTCGTGTCTGGGTTTAGAAGAAATCTAGCCCATTGTATAAATACCATCCCAGGAAGAAGGGAAGCAAGGTGGGAGAGTGGGGAGAATATGGCAGATGGAAAGAGGAAGGAAAGCAAGGCAAAAAGGAGTGGAGGGGAGGAAAGAAAGGAAGGAGGGAGAAAGAGGGGGAAAAGGGAGGAATATGTATCAGGAGAAGAATGAACTTTCATGAACACTTGTCATGGTTAGGTGTGGTAGAAGCACTCACTTCTCAAGACCTCATTTTTTTTTTTTGCTGAAAAAAATGGGGGTCACAGAAAGAAGGGAGCTCTTTACTTTTCTCAGGGTGCCCAGTTAGCAAGCTACATGTTCGAAAGTTAACTATGCTGGCCTGATCTCAGAGGCTGTGTCAATTCTAATTTAACAAAACGCCTTCTCAATTAGGAGAGTCACAGCCTATATTTTCTTTAAAAAAAGAAAAAAAGAAAGAAAGGAAGAAAGGAAAGGAAGGAAGGGAGGGAGGGAAGGAGGGAGGGAAGAAGGAGAGAGAAAGTCTTAAAGGAACGACGTGAAAGGGTTGTCATAAGCAAGCAGGCAGCAAATGCACTCAGAAGCACGTCTATCAGCAGTGCTGGTGCTGTAAGGTTAAAAGGGGGAAGCATCCAAAAGAATGGAAAAAACATAGCATAAGCAAATGGGACATAAAATCCATAATTTTGACCAGGAAAGATCATACCCAATCAATCATGGAAATAGTTGAAGTAAAAAATCAATCACACTTCATTGATTTTTAAAAACAACAACAGATTTTGAATCCCATAAAAGTCACATTTTGTATTTGTGAGGAAAACTGGAGACGATGAGTCAGCCTGACAGAGATGAACTTTCCTGAAATAACCCAATCATCTGTTAACGTCTATATTCATGGAACGCAAAGCGATGGATGTCAAGAGAAAAGGAAGAACTTTTTCTGGTCAGACATGGCACCTAAATATTTTGTTGTTGTTTTTTTTGCCTTTTCTTAAAACAAATTTCTATTTATTTCAAGACATTTATATTTGGATTTTTCCCAGAGAAGAATCGTCCTGTAATACATTGTTTTCTTAAATATGTAAATTATGAGACACTATGGGCCTGTCTGGGTTAGTAAATTTTATTCTATTTAATACCATCCAGACTCATATACCTTTCTGGAGAAAACGTAAAGGACCCCTTGCTACTGCCAGAGTCCCAGCACTCTGTCTGTCTGTCATCTTCAGCTTTCAGTCTGAGGGCCACTTTCTCCAAGAGAATCCTGCTGGGGTTTCATTCCTCCGCTGGGTCCCATGCTAGTAACTACTCAAGAGAAATGTGATTTCTAACAATAAAAACCCACTTAAACAATTCCTGCTACATATTTGTGTGAGTGCAATATGCTAACCGATTATGCCACTAAAATATCTGTTTAAACAGTAAACATTAGGAAAAGAGTGACCTCATATGCTGTCAAGGGTAACAGGATCATTTGTTTTCTAATCTTGAGTATTGCTATTGGTTGGGTTTTCAGTCCAGGTTCGAAGTTTAGCATTTTTTTAAACTCTTCTTTACCTGCACAATCATATACATATTACAAAAAGCCCAAAATTCAGATCATTTTCCCAACAGGTCTGATTCACAGGCCCATTCTAAGGTCAGCAAAACTGTTACACATAAGCAAAACTGTAATCTATGGCCAACGTATTTAGATAAGTTATATACAAAGGTTTCTAAAGACTGAATCTGAGTTCATTATTGGTGCGGGAGAATTGTTTGTAACCTGTCAATCATGTTTTAAATAAACGCTGATTGGCCAGGCAGGAAGTATAGGTGGGAAAACCAAACAGGAAGTAGAAATGATGCAGTGAGAACAGGAGAATTCTGGGAAGGAGGAAGTTCATTCCTCCCACTCCTGCCCAAACCACCGAAGCAGCAGGATGTGATCTGCCCCACTGAAAAAGGTACTGAGCCACATGGCTAACATAGGTCAGAATAATGGGTTAATATAAGCTACAAGAGCTAATAAGTAGCCTGACCTAATGGGCCAATCAGCTTATAATTTATGGAGACCTATGTGTGATTTTCTTTGGGGTTTGCCGGCTGTGGGGTATCGGGCGGGACAGAAAACCCCAACAAGTAGGCCCCTTCATGTTCCACATTACTTTGTTGTCCTCAAAACTGCATGGAATTTATATTTAAAAGCCTTCTAAAGAAAGTCGGATAATGAATAGAGCTAATAGGAGAGATGATTTCAACGTATGATGAAGCCATTTGTCATTACACGTGAGACATTTTCCTTTTTCCACTCAGCAATAATTATTAAATACATTCTAGCATGACATTCTATAAGGCTAAGATGGCTAATCTTGTCAACTTGACACACGTGGAAAGAGGGAACCTTAGTTGAAGAATTGCCTCCAGCAGATTGGCCCGTCCTCTGGGCATGTTTGATGAGGAACTGATGTACGTAGCCCAGCCCACTGTGGGAAGCACCATCCCTAGTCAGCTGGCCTCACTGTATAAAGCACCTGAACGTGAACATGGCGGCAAGCCTGTGAGCAGTGTTCCTCCAAGGTCTCTGCTTCAGGTCCCACTTCAGTGATGAACCTGGAAGGTAACCTTAAATAAACCTCAGAAATCAAGCCAGGGCAACAGGGCCGACCGGAAGGACAAGAGAAAATGGGTCAGAAGAGTACATGGTAGCTGCTTGGGCTGCTTCTGATCATGCTGTTTACTGAAGCAACAGAAAAGTAAACTAGAATAAACTATGAAAATCTCACAAAACTGAGTATCCATCCAAGCACCGAGAGATTTGAAGAACACCTCCGTCCAATTTTAAAGAGGATCCTAACGGCAGTGTGGCTGGTATACAGTTAATTCCACCATTAACCCTGCTCACCAATACATTAGTACTCAAAAGCAGGTGAATTTTCAGTAACTGATCCTTCAGGGAGAAAACGTTTCCATGAAACAAACTCAGCATCCTTTCTCCTGTCAAACGCAACACGTTCCCGCAACTTACCATATGTTGGGATTTAATTCCAGTTGGTGGTAGGAGTCAAAGTCGTCCCGTAGGATCACACTGTCACTGTGCATTTCAGCTAGGAGAGGGAAGAGAGCATTGAGAGAGGCGTTACACAATGCAGGGGATTACCTGTGGGTGTCAACAAGCTGCATCTAGGAAGAACAGTCGTCTTTTACATTCAAACTGACAGCTAAACAAGCAGGTGGTTGTGACTGCTCTGCCCCTAAATGCTGAGGGCGAAGACTTTGCTGTTTACTGTTTAGACTTCGTGAAGCTACTGAGTGGTCACATTCAGGAGGGCCCGTGTGGAAAACGACTACACAGAGCTTGTCACTCCATCCTGATCCACATCACGTCTACCAAGCCACAGCCTGGGCAGAACTGCTCTGCTCACTGAGGCCTGGAGGAATGGGATGGAGTATTCCGTTTACTGCAGCCCAAGCAGCTACCGTGGAGTCTTCTGACCCATTTTCTCTTGTCCTTCTGGTTGGTTCTGTTGCCCTGGCTTGATTTTAGAATTCCTCTCATTCATTATTCATTTAGTATGCTCTGAATGGCTAACTTAGCTGAACCACCAGAATTGCACAGAAAAATACTATCTATACATATAACTAATGCATATGTGCAACTATAGAGTCAGTTTAAATCAGGGAGAATGCGGGGATGCCAGCCATGGAGGAAAATCCAGCAGCACCACCTTGCAATTGTATTCCACGCCTATTTTTAAGCATTAGGATTTTGAGCATGCCAAAGAACATCTTTATACACTGTAGAGTGCCTGCTTGCTTTGAAAAGAAGGCGGGGCAAAATGATTTTATGGCCAGCTACGATGTCAGTGTGCTCACAGTGAGAAGGGAGAAGGTAATTACTGCTCTAACAACATTCGGATTGGGGGTGGGGGGGCTTGTGTGGGAAGTTTTGGGTAATCTAAATCCCCTGTGACTTTTCCTTATCATTTTGTTTGATTGAGCTACTTTTCAGAAAAATTAAAATCATATCATGTGACAACAGAGACTTTTTAACAATTTTTATAGTTTTCAAAGTTGATATTTTCTGCTTCTAGGGGCTCAGTCACATAATTCTCTGAACTCACTGGGTAATTAAAATCTCTTCCAGATATCAGGGAAGATAATTTCAAATTCTATTTGGTGACATCCTACCTATGGCAGTCTGCACCCCCTGAATACCAGGTATGCCAGCAGGCAAGCCTATAATGAAGCCATGGAAACCAGCAAACCAGCACGTTCTTAGGATAGCTCCTCCTCAGAGCCTGAGGCATGAGGACAGGGAGAAGAGGGCCCAGTGATAGGCTTTGAGCAGGGGTGAGTTAATGATCCCTCCGAGCGTGTGGATGCGGTGTGGGACGTGCCTACAGGATACAGCTCTCTCAGGTCACAGCTTGGCCCAGACTTCACTGCACCACTGTGGGCCACCAGCCTGTCGCGGCTGCCGGAAGGAACGCTTCTAAGCAGCTATGTTCAGCTGCCAGAGAGGAGCCCCAAGCTGTAGCATTACATAAAAGCAGAGCTTCTCAAGGCAGATTTTCCAAAGAGAAAAACAAATTAATTGGGTTCGTAGGTTGAAAGGAAAAGCCCAAGAGGCAAGTAATGGACCTATCTGAGACCCCACGGTAAGAGACACCAGGAAAGGCCGGGACCAGCGAAGGCGATTCCTTTCACTCATATCAAACTACAGAGAGTACGAAACTGCTTTTTAAAATAAGTCTTCACTGGCACAACATGACAAATTTAACTCTTAATGGTTAATTGTTTTCTAGAGACAATCCCCACCCCAGGTTAGCTTCAATGAATACAAAAACACATTTGGTATTCCATTCATCACCAGATAATATGATACCTTTTACTATATAATTTGAAATTTCACTTATACATACCAACCCAGTGAGGTAGATATTGTTATTGATTCTATTTTACATGTGGGCTTAGACAAATTACTTGATCAATGTCATAACTTATAGCAAGTGGTGGCAATAAGATAAAAATAGCTAGTTTGGCTCCAGAATCCGTGCTTTTAACCATCGCATTGCCTTGCCTTGAAGAGTTGGGGTCATCGAGTACATGGTACTGTTAGGAAATCATGGCTTCCTTTTTTTAAAGTTGGTAATCTCTTAACAGCTTCCTCTAATGTTAGAAGAAATAACTGAATGACTGCTGCTTTCAACCTAGGAATTCGAGCAGAAATCTTAAATTTAAAATGACCCCAGTGTGTCCATATCCATGACTCCTGCCTCTGCACTCTGGGCGGGAGCTCTGGAGAAACTTAGCTTTTGGACCCTCAGCCATAGGGTGGCACTGAACTCTAAGAGTGAAGGCGCTGACATAAGGAAGTCCTTGAGGGGCAGGGCAGTTGCTGGGAGGCCATTAGCTCCCTTCCCTGGGAGGCCATTAGCTCCAGCATCTTCTGAACCTGAGTCTAGGTGAACCCTAGTGAAGGTCAAAGAGCCAGGGAGCTGGGGGTTTTCACTCCACAGCAAGTGCCAGAAGGGGGTGGGTGACCAAGTACAAAGCTGATGGCGTCAGATCCTTACACACTTACCGAGGTGAAACTGAGCACTGGCTTCCGTGGGAGCTGGAACGAAAGAAGAACAGAGAATGATTGATTCATCATAAAGGCAAAACCCAGTGACAAGCAGTCACAAAAGCAGCTACAGAACTTAGTTCACATGAAACACATCACACCACACAGCTTGAGGCTTTTTACCCTGCAAGGTTAAAAAAAAGACATGCTAAGTCAGTTATGGTGGTGTACACCTTTAATCCTGGCACTCGGGAGGCAGAGGCAGGCGGATCCCTGTGAGTTTGGGGGCAGCCTGGTCTACAGAGTGAGTTTCAGGATAGCCAGGGCTGCATAGAAACCCTGTCTCATAGGACTCTGCCCAGTTCACACTACTGACAGCCGTTTCTACCCTGCCCCATAATGATTTCCAAATTTGAGGAGATGTCAATTCACTACCTAAATGTAAGAGTTCATGACACACACACACTCAAAAGTCTTCTCTAATTTTCAAAGAAAACTGTCAACTAGATACGAAAAATCAACTTCTCCTACAAGGGGCAGTGGATCAGCTGTGCCAGACTAAGAATCCAGAATTAACAGTATTTTCAAATGAGACCGGTTCTGTCATGTGGCTTCAGCTTCACATATGTAATGCACACTGAAGACATTTGTGTGGGATTTTAGAAAGCAAATTTTAAGATAGGGCATGCTCGCCTTTAATCCCAGCACTCGGGAGGCAGAGGCAGGCGGATCTCTGAGCTTGAGGCCAGCCTCGTCTACAGAGTGAGTTCCAGGACAGCCAGGGATACACAGAGAGAAACCCGTCTTGAAAAACTGCATGCACGTGAGTGTGCTCGCGCGCGTGCGCGTGCGCGCGCACACACACACACACACACACACACACACACACACGGAAGAGTCTATGGAGAGCGCCATGATTAAATTTATTAGAGGCATTTGTGAAACTCTTACAAACTGAAAGATAAATACATTTAAAGATTTTATGTTTTGTATTGATTCTTATCGATCAGATTGTAGGGGATCCACAAAGGCTGCCTGAATTACTAACTCTGATTGAAGGTTTTTCTCCACACTAAAGAAATGTTTGCCCAATATCCGAAAATCACAGAGAGACTACAGCACCTGACGCATGTTCTCCCATATCACAGTGCATATGAACAGGCTGAACGGGGAGCTTCAGGGAAGAGGAGTGAAAGGATCTGTGTTGAACTGAATTTGTTCCTGCTGGTCTTGAGGCAAGGTTTCATTCTTTAGTCCAACGTGGCCTAGAGCTCACTATGTAGCCCACTACGGCCTCAAATTTAGAGTAATCAAACATTAGGATTACTGGTGCCTGCTATAGCAATAGGCTTGATTTAGAAACTTCCAAACTAGGAATATATAGATGTAGGGAAAAAAGTCTCAGTGTGTCAAGTGCTTGCTGAACGAGTATGGGATCTGAGTTAGGCTCCCTGGCAGCCCTATGAGAAGCCAAAGGTGGTGGTGGACTACTGTAATACCAGCACCAGAAGGCAGAGACAGACAGAGCCCAGGTACCCACAGCACCGTCAGTGCAGCTGAAACAGCCTGCACCAGAGGGCAGAGACAGGCAGAGCCCGGTACCCACTGCACCGCCAGTGCAGCTTAAATGGTGCACTCCAGGCTCAGTGAGAGACTTGATCTTAAAAGGAAAGGTGAAGAACGAGGAAGTAAGACAACCTCCATGGGTCTCTGGCCTCCACACTGATGCACAAGCCACACGCACTTGCAAACATAAAATAAACTAGAAACATATTGATGTTATACGGTTCCTCATGAGAATCAATGTTAGATGCTAACTTGTAAGTCCCAGTGTTATCTAAACGGTCTATGAAACCTTAGATATCAGTCATAGCTTCTTCCATTACATTAAATTATACTACAGCTGCCTTTCGTCTTATGTTGTATCCCTACAAATTTCATATTAACAATACTGGGTTGATAAAAATAATTTATTTGCACATAGTATTGACATACACACACACTTAGTATCAAAGATAGATAAACTCTCTTAAGAACGAACAAATTTTGTTAATATGTGAATATAAAGGAAAAGGAGCTTTTTGGATACTCACTCTAATTTTGAAGACTTTTAAGACTGGACAGATAGGCAGTCTTACATGTGATACTCCTTCTAACAGCAAATTTAGAAAACCTTAAAGAAGTCAGATATTCTCATACTTAAGTGCACTTTGCGTATAAAATATATGCCAGTTTTTTGAGTGTTAGCACAGAAAAAAACGTAAAACATCTTACTAATAATTTTATATTGTTTATAATATATTGAAATGTTTAATATTTTACATATGCTGTGTTAACTAAATTAACTATTTTATTTTTGTTTCTTGCATGTGGCCACTGTAGATTTAAAACCACACATAGGGCTTACATTCTACTTCCATTGGACAAGGCTGAATAAAAGGAAGAAACTCTATACTGGGTATCCATTAGAGACTACTGCCACTCAAAGAAACTGAGCCACTCACTGCGGAATGAAAATCAAGAATTGAGATTTGTTCCTAGTCCTTTAAAACGTGGGCCTCCCAGGACCTCACACAATCAGAGTATCTAGGCTTACTAGGGAAAACGAGATTGTACGTGCTCTCCTCCTGAAAACCGTATTTCCTGCCAATGGCTTGTTTCAGAAGGAAGCTTTAAGGTCAACACGTGACTCAGAAACAATGTAGCTCTAACAAATTTCAGCTGACTTCCTGGGTGTAGTATTCAGTTCAATGAAGACTTCAGTTCTTCGAGAAAAAAAAAATATCTAAAATTGAGCTGTCTGTTCATGTAACTGGGTGCTTAAGACCGTCTTTGAATCAGGTAGGTAATATACACTTGCACACACACACACACACACACACACACACGCACGCACGCACGCACGCACATGGCAATTCACACAAATACAGGCACTAGGCTACCAGAGCTTAACCTCCTAAGTCATTTTGGAATTCAAAGGCCCTAGGTAGTTTGGTCTCATGTATCTTTTCCCCTAATTTGAAATTCTAATGTATTAAATTTCCAAAGCTAAATATGACAAATTAGACATGGTCTGTGAAGTTAGTATTTAATGAGCTATGATCCGAGACTTTCATCTCCCCAGGAATAATTTCTTTATTACTTTCTGTATTTTATTGCAATAAAGCACCATTTGACCTTCAAGTATGATAATTAAACTTCCAAAAATGTTATAAATTTAGAGTGAAAATAGTTCTCCCTGTATTCAGAAAATAGTTATGATCAATATAAAAGATTACTTAATATTTAAAGCAGCTAAATTATACACAGAATCCTACAGTATTAGCAATTATTTTTCTCTTCCTTGCCCCTCTCATCCCTCACTTCAATTTGATTTGTGTTTTACAGAAGCTTATCCTCTTTAATTTATAAACTAAATTTAAAAGGATCAGACCAAAAATATATCCTTATGACTTAGAGAACTCTTTCAGGTAAGACCGGTTCTTTTATGAGCTGTCAATAACAGGACCCCAATGACTAAACCTTGAGACTTATTGTCCTGCCAAGCTTGTGCACACATATTTTTGGAGAAAAAGTCATACAGTTTTAAAAAAAATTGCTCATGATATGAACAACATTTTTTTTGAGTAAAAAAATAAGACTATAAAGTAATATACCATAGGAGTTGCTGATGCATTATTTTAAAATGTTGCTGTGTAATTTAAAAATTTTGAGACCTTTGAGAACTAAAAAGTACAGTTCTTGTTCACGGAATAGAGGAAAGTCAGTAGTAAGTTAGCCTGAAGGTCAAGAACATGTGATCAGATTTAAATAACATTCTGAGATTGGAACAACCAGGAGAAAGGCAAGGGAGAATGGAAGGAAGTGGAGAGGAAATGGGGGGCAGTAAGGGGAAGAAGGGGAGCAGAGGGAAAGAGAGGCAGGGGCAGTCTGGAGAAGACCTTGAAAGGCAGATGGAGCTGGGAGACTGGGGTCACTAACATGACAAATCCAATTTGTGTCAGGAAATAAATGGACTGGTGGAAATGACTGAACCCAAACCGTGGCTGTAGTTATGAACAAAACAAAGGCTTCTTTAAGAGATACTAAGGAGATTAAATAAGGAGATCTCAAACACACTGGAATAAGCATGGAAGACAGACATGAATGAGCAAAAGATGTTCTGTGGGCTCCTGCTTAGTGTTTGAGGTGATTACTAAAACAGACCTGCAATAAAAAGATGTAACATTCAAAGAAAGTAAAGTCCCGTGTAGAACCAAGTTGAAGGTACTAAAATAGCATCTAAATGTACATCGCCTATGGTGGCTCATCATGATTGTCAATTAGAGAAGACGTGGAACCCGAGGGCATCTTGTTTCTGGGCACGGCATGTCTGTGAAGGGTCTTCCAGATGGAGTAAACTTAAGTGGGAAGACCTAACGTTAAGGCAGGTGGCACCGCTCCGTGGCTGGGCTCCCTAGACTATACAGAAATGAAAAAGTGAGCTGGGCACTGGGC
Organism: Microtus oregoni; assembly: GCF_018167655.1. Classification (NCBI taxonomy): domain Eukaryota; kingdom Metazoa; phylum Chordata; class Mammalia; order Rodentia; family Cricetidae; genus Microtus; species Microtus oregoni. The sequence continues at coordinate 5,157,415 of NW_024543077.1, read as the reverse complement.
TTTGTGGCCATACCGTGAGCGGCTGCTTGACAGTCCTGCCACCATCCTTTTCCCACCATGACGGTTTGCATCCCCAAACTGTGAGCAGAACTGAGAAGATTCTTAAGATGCTGCCGTCAGCTACTTTGTCACAGTCACAAGAAAAGTGACTAAAACATGCTTACGAGTAAGAGCGACAACTAGCACTCACCAAGACGCCAGCCCCCATGCCAGACCTTGATGGCATTTAATCCCTTCACTCTATTCCTTTTGGATACAACCTAGAAGACCAAGCCCTTAGAAGTGACATGACTCAGAAAACAAACACTGTAATTCTTCCCATGTAACTGGCAAGGGCATGGAGACCCAGAAAAGCTTCGTAGCTACACAGTAGCGGAACAGGAACTCAAATGCAGAGAGAGTCACGTTCCGTGTTCTCAACCACTTTGTCTTATTGGCTCTGAGTCAGCACTAAAAAAAAAAAATGGACAGAGATCAGAGAAGAAAACCAGAGGGGGGAGGACACCAAGAACCATAAGAAGCTTAGGAATGGAATCTCCTGCAGCGCCTGCGCGAACGCTGTGGTGGGGAGGAGCCATGAAGAAACTAGAGAGAGGAGGCAAGAGAAGTAGGGCCCTGGACTGGCCGGGTTCCTAGTTCGTTAGTGGAATCCTGGCAGGTCAGGCAGCAGGGTTAGGAGTGGATCTGGAGGACACATGGTGTTCTATACAGAAGCTGGAGTGTGAAGGAGAAACCCTCTCAGAGGGATGCATGCAACAGTGAAATCCCTGTCCCAAAGAACGACGGCCTCGGCATTTTAAACATCACCAAGGAGGGGACTTTTGAAAAGTAAAGGCTGAGCAAGGGCCTCCGAGGAGATTGGAAGGCAGCCTTCCAGTGACTGTTTTTCTATATACATATTTTGATTTTTCCAGTTGTGGGTTTGGAGTAGTATCTATCTACTACAAACCATCTTAGGACAGGGTGTGACTCTCTCATATTGTCACACAATTCCCTCTGGTCTGTTTACAGCACCACATACGCCTACCGAAGAAAGAGCACAATTTATGCTAATTGATATGAATACGTTACAGTGCCTAAAAACTTATGAAAAACTATATTCATTTGTTATAGGCTCAAGTGTATTTTTATAGATACATCAAAATAAGAATGAATTAACAAGTCGTACGAAATAATACTTCACAAGGAAAAACGAAAATGTGATTGATGTATGTTGACATCAATTTCTCTCCTAAGTAATTATATATACTCAAATCTAGGCTCTGTCCTTTAAAATATGAGGGAGTCAAGCAGATTATATAGCAGTTTGAGTGGAAAGCCGGCTCTATGGGCATTCAGAGGCAGCCAATGTCAAGTTCCTTTCTGGCATAAATCTTGGTGTTTTGACTTTTAGACCAGATAAAGCTGTCAAGTGGGAATGTATACAGCCCCCAGAACTGCAGAGAAGGCAGTTTACACCCTTGTTCAATCACCTTGAAAGAAATAGCATCTATCTAAAACACCCCTTTCCAGGGAACATAAAAAGTAGCCGGACCCACCCAGGGACACTAGCAAGAAGTTTTACTGTGACCATATGAGCAAGTTCTGTTATTCCCCTTAATCTTGCCAGTCTTGGATCACTCAGGGACACTGTATCTGTCAGAGCCCCAGGAAGCCCTCAGTTCTTCTCTCTACTGGGTATTTTCTCAGACCTTGAAGCAGGATGCCACTACTGGATGGCTTCCCCAGCCTCCAATTCAGCCCTCTTTGTGTGTAAATCACAAGCCTGGGGATGCCAGCAACAGAAGTTGTAGCTGCTAAAGTGAAAATCAAGCTACAAAACAGCCACGGGGAAACAGATGTCTTTGACAAGCAAATCTTTAACTCGGGGAACATTCCAGTGAATTACTTTCCCTCTCAGCAACGAAAGTAGGTAAGGTGACCCACAGTTCTGACTCATACTGCGAAAGAAGACTGGTTTAATAAAGATTTTTGCATTTAAGGTTTTTGGAAAAATACTTATTGATTTAAGCTACTGAATAACAAGGGTATAGTCAAGGGAAGACTCTGGTAGATATGACCTACAAATGATGCTTAAAATATCACTGATTGACTGACTGATTGTATTGCCTGAACTGACCCCTGGGCATTGGGCTGACCACCATTATTAGCTTGGCCACTGAAATACACCTGACCCTGACCTTGTACACGGACACAAGTTCTAAGGTTTTGCTCCTTCATCTCTCTGATCTCTCAGCATTTCCCCTGATATCTGACTCCAGACTTTAATTATGAGGACCTATTAGAACCTGTGCTACAGGTACATTTGAAGTTTTTGAGGAACATATCTAAGTTTGATACCCTGCTTACTTTACGGGTTTGATTATTCAACGCTTGCATCCTTTCTCTCTCACAGTTGACATCTTCACAATCCTTAACACAAATGATTTAAAAATGAAAGGATTTGATGTCTGGATCAAACAATAGAGCCCATGACCACGGCCCAACGCCCATAGCGAGCATTTCCTCACAGCCTACCAGGGTAGCAGAAGGCAAAGCTGCTCGAGCTTCTCCGAATCAGAAGTAAGTCTGAACTCTCCTTCCGATAGGAAGCCTTCTCTTTTTTAACCGCTGCCATCAAGCCAACCACAGAGGTTCCCTGCACGGTTTATAAATGGCATGTACCCTCTGGGGGCACCACAGGGTATGCCTGTAGTCAGATCACTGAACCTGACAACTGGCCTTGCTAAATAATCACTGTGCATGATTGAAGAAGGTATGCCAAAAAGCCCAGAGGCCAGCGGACGCACACATAGCACCGTGATTCTCCCTGCTCCATTCCAGGCCGTGATTTGTGTGCAAAACTGGCCCAGCAGCGGCCATGCTGACCTACTCACGTCTGCTTCACACTGGACGCTTGATTTATATATAATCCTATAAAGAATAAATTTTTTTCCTTGAGTTTTCAGAGGGTTTTGGCAATGGTGACTGTTTTTATTCAGGCTCATGTAATTCATGTGAATTTTCAAAATTTAATTTTTTTTAAAATAAAAATCTTCTTGGAAGTAGATGTGGTGGCATAAGCATGCAATCACACACTTGAGCGGTAGAGACAGGGGGATCAGGCAAGCTTAAGGATATTCTGGGCTATGTAGCAAGTATGAATTTTATGTAATTCATATTATTTTATGATCCCATCTCTTTCTTGATTGTCCAATAATAATTCTTAGGGAGAACTGGTCTACTCCACTTCCTTTGGAGTTTTTAGCCCATTCTAAATTTTCATCTTTATGGAAGTACTCCAAACAGCACTTCACTACCATTTTTTGTCTTTAAAATCTTAGTGACAGTTTGGGAAGTCTCTTGGACAGGCATATACTAATTCCTTGGCTCCTCCTTGGGTTTGTGCTCCAGTATTATCTTTTCCTGAGACCCTCCTGATCTGGGACCATCCTTTCCCCTGCCTGATCCTCTGTTCCTTGACATACCTCATGACCTACCCTAGCAAAGTCAGCACCCACGGTAGGCACTCAATAATCTTGGAGAGGACTGGTAGACATTTATGTTCTGTTTATTGCCAGTGAATGAACATGGGCATCTTCTACTCTAAACAATGGTGAGTATATAGCCCATACACACACACACACATACATCCCCCCAACAGCAGGGGTAGCTCAGCACCCTCTCCAGGGCAGAGATGAGGATACACTCCAGCCTGTTGTCTGGACCACAACTACTGGAAGAACTCATCTGCAGAGTGTTTCCTGTTACTTCCAGAACCTCTGAATATAAGACAAAATAAAAATACCAAGGTGTGATCTAAGGCAATTCATTGGAGATAAAATGGAGATCTGTGAACAATTGTCACATTTATTTGCATGTATGATGAATGTGATGTGTGTGTGTGTGTGTTCACGTATGTTCACATGGGCATAGTGGCCAGAAGTCAGTGGCACATGTCTTTTTTGATCACTCTCTCCTGGTTTTTGAGGCAGGGTCTCTCTCTGAGCTTGGCGCTGACCGATACAGCTAGGTTGGCCAGCTATCTCTGAAGATTGCCTGTCTCTGTCCTTCGCCACCACAAGACTGGAATTGCGGATTTATGACATGCCTGGTTTAGTATGTGAGCGCTGAGATCTGAACTGAGGTCCTCACGCTTACAGGGCAGGCACATTAGTGACTGAGCCATCTCCCCAGTGCTAACTAACAGATTGTTAGTAGACAGAACGTACAGTTTGCAAGAGTATACAGAGTGCTGCCTTGTGATAGCAAGCCAGTGGTCCATGGGAAAGGCTCCTCAGGAGAGGTAGCGAGTTTCCCATAGGAAATCCTTTACACTGGTTCTTCATCATCTATTAAGTGCATGCGTTAAGACAAGCATATTATGTATTAAAGGAAAAGAAACCGAGACATGATTCCTCTTTCCAAAGGCTTCCAGGTGGGAGACATGGACACTAGGAAGGTAATTAGGACCCACAGAGACAGACCTTGTTAAGAGTCAGGACAGTCAAGCACAGGAGCGACATAGGCACCTGCATTTCTCTTCAGTTCTTGAGAAATAATTCAGTCCACCTGCTCAGCAGAAGTGCCCCTCTCCATCTTCAAAAGGTAAACCTCACAGTTATAATTTAGGGGCAGAGAGAATTTGTGTTCTTTTCTTATCACTCAATTAATATAATTTCATTGTAAACTTTTAGAAAACACAGGCAAGCTTAAGAAGAAAAGAACGCTTCACACTCTCCCCTTGAAGAGCTCCTACTTGTTATCTGGGCCGCTGACCTTGCTGGAGCCTTTGCTCAGCAGGAGCCTTCCCAGGTGATTGCTGAGCCTCCTCCAACCAGGAAGGTCACACCATCCTTCCAACCACAGTATCCTGACTGCAAAGGACTTGTAAAGTCTGAAACCCGAGAGTAAATGATGGCTTGCTGGCTTCCTCTCTCTCCTCAGCCTTGAGAGAGAGGAATACTGACGTCTAGCAGCTGGTTTAGTCCTCGCAGCTGGGCCTTGGTGTCCTCTTGTGGGACATAAACAATCTCACAGACATCAGCTTCAGACGAGGCCACTGTGCGATCACAACGGATGGAGACAGAACCACCACAACTTTATTCTTGCTTTCTCTCTCTCTCTTTCTCTCTCCCCCTCCCTCCCTCCCTCCCTCCCTCCCCTCTCCCCTATTGCATGAGTATCTGGAAGACTGAATCAGCCAGAACAGAAGACATAGAAGGGCATCTGGTCAAGGAAAAAGGGATGGTTTTGGGCTACACAGAGCACTGGACTTTTGGATTAAGGCTCCCTCACGCAGTTTTAAGGCAGGACTGAGAGGAGGGTGAGTGGGGTGGGGATGAGAACTGAAGGATTGTGAGTCCAGGCAGCCCCCAGGCAACTGCTGGGACAGCATCTGCAGGACAGTCTTCCGAGGAAAGGAAGCAAGGCTGATGACCTGCTGGCATTCTGTTCTCAGACACCAGATACTTCTACGTTCTCGGTATTTCTGGCTCACAATGCAATCTTAAATTCTCCTGGTTCCAAGTGCCACAAAACAAAATCTGCTTTGTTTTAATTGCTTAATTTAATTAGAGTCAATAAATTAAAATATATTATAGATGGAAGGCCTTGTACTGTGGTATATAGGGAAGGGTATATCGTCCTTTCATAAACATATTAGATATTCTTTGTGTTATGCATAGAACACTATTACATGCAAAAATATGTTATTTTATTTGAAGAAATCATGTTTTAATTAAAAGTAGAAAGAACCAAAATAAACACAGGGTTTCTAGCACCAGCTACCTCCCTGGCAGCAGGAAGCCGTCGCTCTCCCACCAAATAAGGTGGGAGAAATAAGCCAAAATAATGGCTGCACCAATGCGATGTCTGTGGATTATGTGCTGCTGCAGAGCTCAGTGATGTCCTTCAGGTCCTGGCTCGGTTTTTAACAACACCGTAGGGACCAGACGTAAATTATGTGCACACGCAATACTATGATATAAGATAGGTTTTGTTCTTATTCATTCAGAATTTTTCCCACTAATATTCTTAGCTTTTTATTTAATTTTAAATAGTCTAACCCGATTATAATAGACTTACACTTTTGTACAGCATAAGAGAACTTAAATTATAGGGATGTAGCTTTTTTTGACATTATATATTTTGCATGATGTTGATGCTCCCTGCTTTTATGGTATTCTGTTTTCAGTAAATATTTTCAAAATATGGAAAATATTTACATGATGATAGAGTTCCTGAGTTTGCCTATTAAGGCATATTTTTAAAATATCTACATTGTTGAAAGTCATAGAAGAAAAGTCAATTTAACCAAACAATACTGACAATAGGTTTTGGAAATTATGGAGGGGATTTTTTTTGAGTGAAGAATCTATAAGCAAATAATTAGAAGTTTGACAGCAACAACTTATCAAATGCCACTTAAGTAAAATCATACTGATTATGTCTATCTAAATATTTAGATACATGAGCAACTCATGATAAGACCAATTGAATCAAGGCCATAGATAGTACAGTGTAAAGTAATAATGAGAAACTTAAGTGGCAAATCAAAGGGGATTAATTCTGTACAATTTTATAACTACTATCAAATTTATCACTTCTGCAACAACTGAAAGCGATTCAGGAGAACATTTTATGAAAATAGGATACATTTTCTTTTGGTTTGTTTGCTGACAGCAAATATGTTCAGAAGTCAATATTTATCAATAACGAATGAATGAATAATGAGTAGGGATATGAGGTGGTCAATAATTCAATTTTAAAGCATCGTGATAAAGGAACATCAATGAGATGGCAGCCCAGTCACAACACGTAGGACCTGCCGTGAGTAACTCAGACGGAATGAACCAACAGGAACAGGGCCGCTACGTCCTTACCTCCTTGCTCACACAACTGCTGGGCTAGCGCATCTTTGAAAATCACCTGGCCCCTGTGTGTCGCGGTCGCCCTGAAAGTGAGGAGGAGAAGGTCAATTTTAATATACTGTAATAAACTTGATATTAAAACGTTCTTAAAAATAAATGAAATCTGCAGAGACATTTTTAAACCAAGAGTGCAAGTGAAAAACAAAATGAAGGCTTAGGTCCCCTGGGCCAACTGTTATCTGCAGGTCTGACTTGATGAAGACATTGTAATATCTGAGGCTTATTTTGGAGACAGCAGGTGTGGGCAGAGCCTGCATAGAAAGAATTATGGAAATGGCACTTAATAAGGTCTCTATACATCGACACAAAATGTCTTGTAGAGTATCTTCAGTGTGGGAGGCGGGTCCTCTCCAAGTACTTTTAAATTCTGAAATAATGGTCACCATAGCATGGAGAATTAAGGCAAAAAAAATATTTTGAAGGAATATTTTCCATAAGTGAGGACTCTTCACAGCTTTTATAATTAAAAAAATTGGAATAAAATCCAACTTCCCCTCCACCCACAGGATGTAATTCCCCATTTACAAGGAGCCACGCATCTTCCTTCTAATCAGAAATAAGCATATGGAACACTGAGAGAACCCAGCACCCTGCAGCAGATTTGCTACCCCATGGCTATAATTGGAAATGTCTTATTAAAGGAAGAATTATTTGTTCTCTACATGTGAACTGTTTTCCTTCAGAAGAATGGTTTTGAGGTAAAATAGATTGTTTAAAATGAAATTAGAACAAAAACTCATGATTCCTCGAGAAACTTGATTTTAGAAAAGAAGCCATACAATTGCATTTACTGTCTAAAAACATATTCACATTAAATCACCCCAGGACAAAAACAATGTGATTCTGCCGACATCTGCTTAAGGTGGATTATAGACAACACACTGGGTAACTCCTGAGAGGGCAAACTTGGTCTTCTCATTACTCCTCCGTAGGACACCCTTTGGTCAATATCTCAATTTGTGCTCCTGACACCCCCCCCAATAGCACTGACTCTGGCTCCACGTGGATGAACCCCCTCACTTCATGCTGTGGGGCTTCCTGATCTCTACTCTCCATGGAATCGTCCCTGTGCCCTAATGTCACTAATCAAGCTTCAACTATCTGAAAATCAAGATGGAACAGTCCATGCTGAAGTGTTAATAGGTGATACAGCTCCACCCTAGCACACCACAGCGGTGCAACTATGGAAAGTGCATCTTAATTAACACACATGCGCACACTGGCAGAATAGAGGCAGTCATGGGTGTAGACAGGAGACAGAACTAGTGAGAAGGCTCAGGAGTAGTCTCCAACTCGGGGCATGTGTGGCGCTTACAAGAGGAGTCCAGTTCTTGTTATGTGTTAATCACTTATAAGGAGAAGCCATCTTTCTCTGTGTGTATATATTTATAGACACACATGTTTTCTTTACTTTCAGAAAGTTGAAGTGAGGCCTAACCAAACATTTGGGCATTCCAAGTTATAAACATATCCTATAGACCTATTCTTCAGTAGAGGTTTTCTGTCCAGAGAGAAAGGAGTGACTTTATTCCCTCACCCATTCTTCAAATCAATCGAACCCAGTGCTCCTGAGATCTGTTTCCCATCTACTTCTAACGGCAACGCCACATCGTAATTGTAAAGACTTCATGTGAAAAGGATATTTCAGAAATCACCAAGCAACAAGAGGACTGTTATAGCATATAGCGCTTAAGAGAACGGCTTTGTTCCACAATCCCAGAGAACTCAGACAACAATGAGGACACTAAGAGAGACTTACATAGATCTAATCTACATGGAAAGTAGAAAGTAGAAAAAGACAAGATCTCCTGAGTAAATTGGGAGCATGAGGACCTTAGGGGAGGGTTGAAAGGAGGAAGGGAGCAGAGAAAAAATGTAGAGCTCAATAAAAATCAATTAAAAAAAAGTTGGAGAAACCAGAGGGGAACAGGTGAAGCTCAGGGTGCAGGAAGGAAAAGACCACTTTGGAGAGACTGGAGAGGAGGAGAGGAGAGGGGCAAACTGGAAATTCTCTTAGCAGCGGAGACCTGATTCACTCTACCAGAGATCATCATGTGTCTGTGTATGAAGGAGATTGCCCACACTGGAGTAACTGACAGGGAACCGTCTATAATTGGAAACAAGTGTGTATAGCATTTGATCCACAATCAAAAAGTTCTAAAATCTGAAGACTTTATCCATATTGTAAAATTAGAATAACCTGAATAAGGTATACTCATGATAACATTATTACACACGGCCATATCATTACTTTTCTCTTTATAAAAAAAATTTCACAATTCTATCACATACATACACACACACACACACACACACACACACACACACGAGAACGGTTAGTTAGCATCTGGCCGTATGTGCTCTCCATAAACAGGATGTGTCCAAGCACTAAGGTACAAGGCCTATCACAGAATTTGCTCTTATCTCTATTTCAAGTATGAAAAAGCACCGTGCCGTGTTCTTCCAGCTACTCAGCAACTCCAGAGTTGGAAGTCAATGCCTTTATCCATAGGTTTATTTCTCAATGTTTGAACAATTTTATAAGCATCTCAGCACATATAGCAGAACAGTAGCTGAAGGGACCTCTGAGTTCATCTAGGTAAAACTTCTATTTTTTCTTAAAGCTTTTTTTTTAAAAAAATAATTTGTCTTTAAATTATGTTAAACTGTTGCCGGGATGTAAAATAAAAAATAAAATGAAACAAAATAAATTGGTTACAAATGCAATTTCCACACAAGAATATAAGGCACTTTAGGTATACTCCTCCTAGCCCCTTCTCTCCCTCCTCTTCCTCATCCCCACCCCCACTGGTCTCCTTTGTTCTACTGGGTGGTTTTGCTTCTGTTTTCATGCATCCTATACATATATGGTTTTATTTTTCTACAGTCTGGGACCCAAAATTAAGAATAAAGATGAAGTATTTGTTATTTTCTGAGACTGACTTAATTCACTTAGACTGAGGATCTTCTATCATTCCTGTTTTTCTGAAAACCTTGTAACTTCACTCTGTTCTATGTGTGGCAAGAATTCCATTATGTTTATGAATGGTATTTTCCTTAGCTATTCTTCTGTTGATGAACACCTGGGCTGATTTCATAGATTAGCCACTGTGAATAATGCCTCATGGATCAAAATGTGAATAAAATATTGATGTGCGATGATCTCTGTGATATAAAGAATACACACACACACACACACACACACACGCAACCCCCTAAATTAAATAACTCAGGTAACAAATGGGCTAATGAAGTGGATGGACAGTTCTTAAACATCTAATTAGCCAAGAAAGATGAAAAACCATTTAGTACCACTCGGGCAGAGAAATGCAAGTGAAAACTACATGGTGACTCCGTGTGGCACCAGTCCATGAGGGTAAATACAGTGAGGGTCTGAAGGCTATGGTGTGGACACTACTTGGGGAAATGTTAACCAGTCCAGTTTCTACGGCAGTCAGTGTAGACATTTCTCAGAGAACTTAAAGCAGACCTAACATATGAGCCGGCTGTATCTCTCCTGGGTATTTACCTCAACAAAGCCAAAACTCATTTATTTAGCAGTGATTCTCGTTCAGCAAATGCATATGGAATTCCAAGACGGAAAGTTTGAACTTCAAACTGTGTTCGAAGAATTAGCCTTCATTTGACGTACCCTGTGTACTGCGTTCCCTATATCTTCCTGAGGCATTCTGAAAGCCACCGGTCTAGTCTAGCTCTCAACAGCACATTAAGAGGGAACCGGAGGCTTATTGAAGGTCACACAGTCTGTCCTGGGCAGATGGGACCTGACTTCAGGTCTGTGGTTTTCAGTTCCTTTGGAGTTCCTGCAGGAGTCTCCCTGGGAGCAGCGGGAGGGAGCAGGGAGTGCTCAGGGCACTGATCCGTCCAACTGGAGTCCCGGGACTAGTTAGTTCTAGAACTAAAGTTCTCATTAGCTACTGTGGTCTAGGAAATGGCTCAGTAATGAAAAACCGCCTTGAGGAACACTGCATGCTGTGTAATTATCCCAAGTTCTTTACTTCCGAAAAGCGAAAGCCACAGCCACTGTTAAGTGGGCTGGTATACCATGGCTATTATTTTAACATCCACTAAGAATTAAGATTTGCGACCCACTAAGCCCTGTTGTTGGGCTCTCCATAAATCAACCCAATCCTGACAAGAGCCCTGTGAAGATTGTAAAATTCTTCTCTTTTTTTCTGAGACATGGAACTAGTGATTACAAATGTCACAAAACTGGAGATGGTGTCAGAGTTTGAGCCCGGGCAGTCTGAGTGGTGAATCTTCTTTTGACTCAGATGACAATGTGGAGGTTTTCTGTCTCTTGCTGAGGGTGCGCCTGCTTTCGGGTCTGACTTTAATATCACATCCGCTCTGGCTTGGGCTCTACTCCAATCCTTTAGGACCTTTAATTTAATCTTCTGGATAATCCGGCTTATTTTCTAGTTCGAGTTAGAATCTTGGTGACACACCCAGCACCGACAGGAAATTCGCCTTTTAAAATACCAGTTCCATGCATGGCATTCTAAACCTCTACCCCCAGCACTCAGAAAGCCAGAGCATATAAGGGCTGCAAGGTTCAGGCTAACCTGAGCTACACAGGGAGTTGAAGGCTAACCTTGGCTACACAGTGAGAGCTTGCCTCAAAGACAACAAAAAAACCAATGCTATCATTAACACTTGCCTATTCTCCATTCTCAGCCACAGGCAGACTCATGATAATCATGGGTGCCTTTCCTTCTCATAAACCTTCAGGACATTGGGGAGACACTTTCCCACAGAAATTTCCACCTTACAGTAGGAGTTCCAAGGTCCGTAATAAGTGAGAAAACCAGGTGGCAAACACGCGTTTTGTCGCTTCATCCCAGGAGATGACCCCTCTACCCACCACAGGCCACTGGAGTCAGTGATATCAGGTCTACTCAGAACATGCTTAGATCAATAAAATTATTCATGATATGATAATCTGATTTCAAATAATTCATGGAAATGTATGTATCATAATATGGATGTGCACATACATGCACACACACACTCAAGAAATGTTAAAAGAATTAAAAAGCGCTGAGAGGAAGATCTTCCATTTTTAACCCACAATATATTTTTAGGAATACACCTCCCATATTTTTAAGAGTAGATACCCACGGGATACAGTGACAAGCCTTATTCAGTATCATAATTGCTATTTTATATAATTTATAGTTCGTTTTGGAGGAAAGCTCATCAAATCTGTGGTGCTAATAACTATGTTGGTACTATTTGCACTTAATTTTCTATAATTAGCGGTAATTTTTTTTCAGAAGAGATCAGAAAATATCCTTATTGTTCAGCATTCTGGAGTATAGACCAATTTTCTCAAAATGTTTATAATGAGTACTTACATTCCGGGAAGACACATAGATCTCTAAAGCAAGCCCGCCAACAAGAGTCCCATTAAGTAAGTAATTTTAAAATCATGTTTGGCTGCTCAGTTTTATCATTTTGACAAATTCTATAGATCCCCCCCGCCCAAATGAAGAGGTTCATTGTAATCACCACGTTCAGTATTTTAAAAATAGCTCATGCAGTTAGTTGAGAAGTGCAGGCAACTGTACTCCTAGAATAGCTGCTAGCCAAGGCACTCGAGGACGGGATGTGTGCACTTTGCTGTGGTCAAGAGTTGAGGCTCTGGCTGCGCTGAGAAGGTCCAGCTTTCAACACCACACGCTGCCAAGGATGTGCTATAAGACGCTGGAGAAGCTGCTTTAAGCATCCAGCTTTCACACTCCCCACGTGAGGAGAGAGACAACTTGAAATCACTACTGTCACTTGAAGATAATAGTCACTCTTCAGATACTGAAGTCTCTCAAAAGAGGTCAAACTTCTGGAGAGAGGGAATCACTAATTTACAAAAAGTACCCACCCACAAGAAGCCAGTCACAAAGACTTGAACATAGAAGAAAACTATATTTTTCATTTCAAAGTTTGCTCTCTATGTGTATTATTAACAGACAATGATTACCAAAGAAGGAATGAAAAGAGGTTTAATATGATAATTTTTATTTATGAAATGGTCATATTTGTGTAGGGTTTATCTATATGGAATGAACCAACTTGCTCACATGAACATGAAGAACAATGCCTGCTGTTTCGTCTCAACCCTGAGGGTGGCTCCTTCCTCCCCTTTCTCTGCTGTCACACCTAGGAGGTCTAAGGACCTACGGTGACTGCCCCTTCACAGCTGGAAAGGAGAGTCATTGATCAGCTATATAAAGTTACCCTCTTTTTTAAAAAAAAATGTTTTTATTGAGCTATATATTTTCTTCAACTCCCCTTTCTTCCTCTTCCCTCCCCTTATACTCTCTCCCAAGTTCCCCAAGGCCCCAATTTACTCAGGAGATCTTGTCTTTCTCTATTTCCCATATAGATTAGATCTATATAAGTCTCTCCTAGAGTCTTCATTGTTGTCTAGGTTCTCTGGGATTGTGGTTTGTAGGCTGGTTTTCTTTGCTTTATGTTTAAAAACTACTTATGAGTGAGTACATGTGATGGTTGTATTTCTGTGTCTGGGTTCCCTCACTCAAAATGATGTTTTCTAGCTCCATCTATTTTCCTGCATAATTCAAGATGTCGTTATTTTTTATGCTGTGTACTACTCCATTATGTAAATGTACAACATTTTCCTTATCCATTCTTTGGTCGAAGGGCATTTAGGTTGTTTCCAAGTTCTGGCTATGACAAACAATGCTGCTATGGGCATAGTTGAGCACATGTCCTTGTGGCATGATTGAGTATCCTTTGGATATATACCCAAAAGTGGTATATATCCACTCATCCTGAGGAAGGTTGCTTCCTAATTTTCTGAGAAATTGCTACACTGATATCCAAAGGGGCTGTACCAGCTTGCATTCCCACCAGCAATGCAGGAATGTTCCCTTTTCCCCACAACCTCTCCAGCATAAGTTGTAATCAGTGTTTTTTATCTCGGCCATTCTTACAGGTGTAAGATGAAATCCACATCAGACAGGGGTCTGATCTTTAAAACATATAAAAAAAACTTAAGGCCGGGCGGTGGTGGCGCATGCCTTTAATCCCAGCACTTGGGAGGCAGAGGCAGGAGGATCTCTGTGAGTTCGAGGCCAACCTGGTCTACAAGAGCTAGTGCCAGGACAGGAACTAAAAAGCTACAGAGAAACCCTGTCTCGAAAATCAAAAAAAAAAAAAAAAAAAAAAAAAAACCAACTCAAGAAATTGGTCATCAAAAGAACAAAAAATCCAATCAAAAATGGAGTACAGACCTAAACAGAGAACTCTCAACAGAGGAATCTAAAATGGCTGAAAGACACTTAAGGAAATGTTCAACATCCTTCGTCATCAGAGAAATGCAAATCAAAACAACTCTGATAGTCTCCTTTTCTTAATCTACAAGATAAACAGACAGTATCCCATGTATTCCAGTCCAGATGCAAACTCGCTAAGCAGCTGAGGATGGCCTTGAACTCCTGGTCCTCTTGCCTGCACCTGGAAACTGCCAGGATAACAAACACCTGTCACCATAGTTTCACGCAGCGCTGGAGATGGAGCGCAGAGCTGTGTTAATACTAAGCGAGTCTACACCATACCCAAGCTGCACGTGCAGCCCTAGCTGGGTAGTTTCTAAAGTTTAAACTGCAGATTTGTAGAGAGACGATGGATTTGTACCACAGGTCAAGAGTTACGTTAACCTTTGGGGCTGGAGAGATGGCTCAGTGGTTAAGAGCATTGCCTGCTCTTCCAAAGGTCATGAGTTCAATTCCCGGCAACCACATGGTGGCTCACAACCATCTGTAATGAGGTCTGCTGCCCTCTTCTGGTCTGCAGACATACACACAGACAGAATATTGTATACTGTATACATAATAAATAAATAAATATTAAAAAGAGTTACGTTAACCTTATCCAAGTGTTTGCTTTGTGATGCAGCATTGAAAACCACATATCTCTTATTTTTCAGGGCGAATCAATCATGTGAAAATTTCACTAAAACTATAAGGAGTTATGGTAATGATATTCTAACTGGTTATTTTTAGAAAATACAGGTACTAAATTGAAGGAGAATTTAAAACAAAATTAAACACAACAAATCCATTTTGGATATTAAAAGAGTCAAATGTGTTAAATGTTTTATGACAAAGCCAAAGCCAATGGAATTTCTAATAAAGAAGCAATTTCTACCCTTGTTAGTCATTGTGAATTAGAACACTGAATTCTGGACAGAGATCCTGCCATAGCGTATGGGCTTTCCTCTTCAGTTAAACATTTTGGAAATGTTCTTACAGACAAGCCAAGGGGCGTGTTCCCATGGTGATTTCCAATCCAGGCAAGTTAACAACGAAGATTAAACACTACAACTCAACTTGACACTCCAGCCCATCATTTTAAATCACTACATCACTCATGCTCCCTTCCCCTCAGGCCTCATTTTCAACCCAGAATGCAAAATTCATTAGTCCATCTTGAATGTCCCCTCTGGTCTTTACCAGCCTGGACAATGTCAAAAGGTCTAAAGTCAGTTCTGAGACTCTTTAACTGTGAGTCTCTAGAAGATCCTATAATAAACAATCCCTAACAAAAGGAAGGAATAAAGGCATAAAGAAGAAAGCAAAGCAAAACGGAGGCCCTGCAAGGAAAACAAGCCTACAATAACATATGTCTGACATGAGGACTTGTGATGGACTCACAGCAGACAGTTTTGGACTCTTTGGGTGCTGCCCCTGGTAGCAAACAGAGCCATTTCCGGAGTGGGTCCACCCTGTGCCTGTATCCTTCTTCACGGATTGTGTCATGGTCTGCCATCTCCAACATACTGAGGCCTCCATTACAATTTAGGCTTCAACCTCAAAGCCTCAGGCAGGGTCCTCTTAGGGACTAGAGACAGGGACTTCAATCCCATAACACATTGTCTGGGGTCATTGGCTCACCACATTTTGATGCGAGCCCCTATGGCCCTTTAGCCTTGTTTCTTTCATGAACATTAAAGTAATAGAACAGAAGATGCTGGCAAGTTCTGCTACCCACTTGAGATGTGGCCTTCCTATGCTGGAGTATAGCTGTGTTAGCCTCTTCATGCCCTGGAAGCTGAATTTGTATGGATATTTTCCTAGGCAGTTGTTTTCCCTAGGATCCCATCAACAATCACTGGGAAAATGCAAATGAAAACCACTTCATGCCTGTTAGATAAAACCACAATACCTGGGCAGTGGTGGCACATGCCTTTTGTCCCAACATTTGGGAGGCAGAGGCAGGCAGATCTCTGTGAGTTCAAGGCCAGAGTGGTCTACAGAGCAAGTTCCAGGTCAGGCTCCAAAAGCTACACAGAGAAATCCTGTCTCGAAAAATCAAAACAAAACAGAGACAAAATAACCCACAATAAAATGGCACTTCACACCTGTTAGCACACAAGGGATATAACATCACAGCAGTCACACACAACAGAAGGGAGCTGGTTGAAAGGTAAGTAAGTATAAACTACCCTGTGATCCAGCTATCCCACTGCTGACATTTAACTCAGAAAACCTGAAATCAGTTTGTTGAAGAGATGCCCGTTTCCCCATGTTCACAGGCACTAACCACAAAGGAGAATTTAAATGTTCTGAGACTAAAGATAGAATATAGAACATGTGATACACACGTACACAGGATAGGATGCGCTTCAGCCTTATAGAAGGACATCCTGCCACTTGTAATAAGAGGAATGGAAGTGGAGAAGTTTCTGGAAAGTGAAATAAAGAAAGCACAGAGAGTTTCTGTTACCACATTTCTAAAACCGATATAGACGCACAAAGAGCAAAATCAGGATGGTGGATGCAGACTCCAGGCTGGAGGTAACGGGCGTAACCAGACTCAGGGAAAGGGGATGATGCTAAAAACAAAACCACCGCCTAGCACGGTGAGTGAGTCAATCAGCTTTACAAAACTGCTAAGAGAAGAGGTTCCAAATGTGCTTACCATAGAGAAGGGCTAAGCACTTAGGTGATAAATCTCTTAACTTGCTTGCTTTAATTATTCCACATGTTTATGCATGGCTATATAATCAGTGTACAGCCCATATATGTACAATTGTGACATGCAAATATTATTAAAACAGGACAGTTCAAAAGGAGAGTGAGAGACGGCAAAGCCCTGGGTGGCACAAGGCATTGGAGGCGCATACGTGGGGAGAGGCAGCCTCTACAAGAAGTCCTTCTAGGAACCAAATCCGTACGCGCTACCCAACCTAAGGATTTCACCGCAGTCGTCCAAGCCAACGCAGCTGAGTCACAGTTCATGTAATAGCCTGTTTTATCAAGGAAAAGTAGACCATTCTCTCTCATTTTAAAAACCAGATTATTTTTATTTGAGGGTATGTGCGTGTATCTGTGCGAGTGTCTGCAGGCGCCCATGAAGACCGCGAGGGGTACTGGATTCTCGGGAGCTGGAATAAGTGGTTGTGAGCTGCCCAGCGTGGGTGTCAGGATCCTAACTCCAGTCCTCTGGAGGAGCAGCAAGTGCTCTTCATTAGCGAGCCTTCTCTCCAGCCAGAACTGAATATTAGCAATCCATAAATCCATTGCTTTTCAGTCAAGGGGCACCGTTACTTCTCATTTCTAACCTCCTGGCTATTAGTGGAGATATTTTGTGGGCTTCTGGCGATATTGCTCACCTTTGCAAACTGTCCATGTCCTTACTCAAACCATAGATTCTCTTGCTTTCCTATCACACTTACAAGAATTCCTTAAGGGCTTAGGTTATTAGCCCACTGTTATATTTGTAGTTGATATTTCTAATCAAGTTTATCCTTAGTCTTTTGATATCATTATACTTTGATTTTTTTTTTTAAAGAAAAGTCTGAGGGATAGGGGAGATGATTCAGCAAGTAAAGACACTTTCCTCAAAGCCCGGTGACCCGAGTTTAACTCTGGACACCACATGGGAGAGGGAGAGGATAAATTGATATGTCGTCCTCTGACCCCCACAGATATAGTATGGCATAAGTGTATCTATACCACAAACGCCACACAGAAACACACATGACCAATGGGATATAAACAAATTTCAGATATAAAATCTGAAAAAGAAAAATGTTTTGTTTTCATGTAATAAAATGTTTCAAGAAAAATGTTTTGTTTTCATGTAATAAAATGTTTCAATTCCCTCTTAATATACCAAGAGATTTTCGGGCTTAGACGTACTTTCTCATTCTCACCTCAGTTAAATACATATTTGCAAACATTTTATTTTAGAAAGTTGTTTCGGTCCACTTGGAATTTATTTTGGTGTATGAGTGCTTTGTGGAAATTTGAATTTATTTTAAATATTTATTTATGGGATTCTATATTATTACTTAGTGTCTGTAATGTTGCTTTTCTAAAGTATCCATAAAGGATTGACAGGTTTTCCTCATAAGATCAGTTTTGTGAATAGAATAACCATGGATTGGAGACTGTTCTCTCATGGTTTCTGACTTGATCCTATAAAAACAATATGCAAATACTCAGTGAAACTTTCAAATATGAGTATCATACTTATTTTTAGTTGTTAAATACAGGCTGACTAGGTATGTCAGGGTGTAATTATGACAATCTAAGAAGAGACATAAATGAAGAGTTTGCATGAGCAGAATGAAATGAATGCTAGGAAACTATGACAACCTTGAGCTACAGTTTCAAGAAACACTAAGCAGAGAGGGTGGGAACTGAGACCTGGGACCGAGAAGAGGGAGAAGGTAAGGAAGAATCTGGCATGGAAAGTAAGGCAGACACATCCTGTTCATTACAAAATCATCAAAAGCTGAAAGCCAACAGGGACAAACAGAAGATCCCAAAACTTCCAGGAAAAGAAAAGAGCATCTTCCCAAATCAACTGAAACGTTCTCACGTGTGCCATCAACCACACACGAGGCCAGCGCACGTCACAGAAAATAGCACTTTCATTTAAAAATGTAGCCCTAGCACAGCTGTCCCCTGGAGGGAAGGAACAAAACATCTCACATGTACATTATCACAGGAGGTGACAGAGAAGTACACCAAGAATGGAGACAGTGAAGCCATCACTGGTTCAACAACGCCAACAAAATGAAGCCTTATTCAAAAAGGAAGAAGATACAAACAATACACCTCTTGACTTTGCAGTGAATTCGAATTTATTATGTATCTCAGAATGGTGTGGTAGTTCCAAGGAAGAAAGGAACTAGGGCATTATTACTAACTCTAAAGAAATAAGGCATACAAGAGAGCATAAAGTCACATTACAGAAAATCAAACAGCTATGATGGAGTATAGATCTTCCCTAGAAAGATGTAGAGCACTTAAATTTACCCAAGAAGTTAAAAATGTAAGTAGTTCTGTAAGTAAAAGAGATTGATTTTGTAATTTAATCTTTTAAAATGATAAATAAGGGCTTGGAAGATGTTTCAGTCTGCACAGTGCTTGCAAACATGAGGAATTAGGTTTGTGTCTCCAGCTCCCACATAAAATCTGGGCATGGTGGTGTATGTCTGAGCCCCAGCTATGGGGGACAGAGACAGGTAGATCCCCATGGGCAGCTAATCAGTAAGATTCAGGCTCATCAAGAGATCCCCTCACAAAAACAAGAGTAGAAAATGATTGAGGAAGACACCAAGGTCAAGTTCCAGCCTCTGTACAACACACGCTGAATGTCTGTGTCTACATACACACACTCAATGTCTGTGTCTACACACACACTCAATGTCTGTGTCTACATACACACACTCAATGTCAGTGTCTACATACACACACTCAATGTCTGTGTCTACACACACATACACATACTCAATGTCTGTGTCTATATACACACACTCAATGTCAGTGTCTACATACACACACTCAATGTCTATGTCTATACACACACACAAACACTCAATGTCAGTGTCTACATACACACAATGTCTGTGTCTATATACACATACTCAATGTCTGTGTCTACATACACACACCCAATGTCTGTGTCTACACACACACTCAATGTCAGTGTGTACACACACACACACTCAATGTCAGTGTGTACACACACACACACACTCAATGTCTGTGTCTACACACACACACTCAATATCAGTGTCTACATAAACACTCAATGTCTGTGTCTACATACACACGTTCAATGTCTGTGTCTATATACACATGCTCAATGTCTGTGTCCACATACACACTCAATGTCTGTGTCTCCACACACACACTCAACGTCTGTGTCGACATACACTCAATATCAGTGTCTACATACACACACTCAATGTCAGTGTCTACATACACACACTCAATGTCTGTGTCTACATACATACACTCAATGTCTGTCTACACACACATACACTCAATATCTGTGTCTACATACACACGCTCAATGTCTGTGTCTACATAACATGCTCAATGTCATTGTCTACATACACATACTCAATATCAGTGTCTACATACACACACTCAATGTCATTGTCTACACACATGCACTCAACGTCTGTGTGTACATACACATGCTCAATGTCTGTCTACATACACACACTCAATGTCTGTGTGTACATACACACGCTCAATGTCTGTCTACATACACACACTCAATGTCTGTGTGTACATACACATGCTCAATGTCATTGTCTACATACACACACTCAATGTCTGTGTGTACATACACACACGTTCAATATTAGTGTCTTCTGGGCTTCCATCCACACATCCAAACTCAGTGTCAGTGTCTTCTGGATTTGAAAGCACAGATGACTCATGATCTCACAACTGTCCACTCAAAACTGCAGGTCAATTCAATGTACATTCCATCATGGACGGAAGGGTGGGGCTAATGAGCCATAGTTGATAGGTTGAGGGAAGGAAAGTCAGTTTTCGCTATGGGTATGGCTCCAATAGGAGGAAAAGTGGTCATGAAGTTTTGAGGGAGTCAAGATAGAGGAAGTTTCTGGAGGAGTTGTGGGGAGGACTCAGGGGTGAATATGATCAAATACATTATATGCATGTATGGCATTCTCAAGTAATTAATAAAAATGTTTGTATGGCAGAGAAACGTGCTTCTTACGTAAGCAGTCTTTCCATGTACTACAGTGCACATGCATACCCAAACAGGTTCATATGCTCAGCAAAACCTCACAACTTTCACAAGGAAATCTTAAGTCCAGATCACTTCACTGGTGAATTCTAAAATACTATGGATGAATAACGAATTTTACACATTCAGTGACATCTGCTAGATAATAGAAGGATAAATTCTTTCCAGTGCATTTTGCGAAACCAGTCTTAGACACTGGAGTCCTGGAGTGAACACAAAGGGAAGAAGACAGAAGGCAAAATGGGGTTGTAATCCATCCTCCCTGCTTCCTGTCCAGGTGCAATGTGACCAACTGGTCCATGGCCTGCCACCATGCCTCTCTACCACATAGGATATACTCTCAAACTCTAAGTCAAGATAAACCTAGCTGGCTGACGTTTCTGCCACCATGCCTTCTCTACCACAAAAGACAGTATATTCAAGCTCTAAACCAAAATAAATCCTGCTTTTTAACCTGAGTGCGGGTCCACAGTACCCACATAAAGGCCAAACACGGCTGTGTACATATACAGTCTGAAGGTTGGGTCATAGAGACCCATGAATCTCAGGGACTTTCTGTTGGCCAGCTGGTCTTTCCTAAGGGGTGAACTTCAAGGTGAGAGGTGGAGTCTGTCTTAAAATGTAAGGCAGGCAGTGATAAAGGGTGGTACCCATCATTAACCCCTGGCCTCCACATGCTCATATACATGCATTTAGGGACACATACATGCACATAACAACTGAAAATTGTTATGTTCAGGCAAAAAATGTGTGCACAAATGTTTTGAGGAGCATCACAAATAGTTGACAAAAGTAAAATCAAATGTGCACCAACAGATGAATGGTTAAATAAAATACGGCATGTCCATGAAATGGAATATTATTCAACCATAACTAGAAATGAAGTACTTCATTTTCATCTTATAATGTTGAACGAAAACGTTAGTTATAAAAGGCTATATGTTGTGTGATTCCATTTACATGAAATGTCCAGCATGGGCACATACACAGACAGAGGTCAGCTAGCAGCTCCAGCAAACGCGGAGCGAGAAGGAGAAGCTGACCGTTAATGTGTACAAGACATCATTTGCGGCGAGAAAAGGTATTTTGACATTTTTAATAAAGACTACATAGTTCTGTGGTTATGGTCAAAACAACTTAATCATTTAAAAAGTTGACATTGTGATATGTTAATTGTATCTAAATGAAGTTGTTATTAAAAGCGAAACCCAGAGCTCAGCAGACAAGCCTATCTGCTTTTCATGTGTGAGAACCTGGGTATACATATCCAGGTAGGGCTGCACACATGCCTAAAACCAGCCCTCGGGAGGGGATGGTGGCAACAGGAGGATCACTAGGGATTGATGGCCACCAACTTCAGGCTCAGTCCTCCTCCAGCTGTTTGTGCTCAGGAGCCACCAAGTGCACCATGCTCCTCCGGTGTGTACGTGATAGACACACTAATGAATAAAAAAAATCAAAATACAAACATTCTGCAAGATGGACAGGTATTTCGGAGGATTGATGTGGGAGTCCCCTCTGTATGCTGTGAATACTATTGGTTAATAAAGAAACTGTCTTGGGCCTGTGCACGGAATAGAGGTAGGCAGGGTAGGCTAGGCTGAATGCTGGGAGAAAGAAGGGAGGAATTAGAAAGAAGCCATGTAGCCCCGCTGGAGACAGATGCCAGAACTTTAGCCAGTAAACCACAGCCATGTGGCGATACACAGATTAATAGAAATGGGTTAAATTAATATGTAAGAGTTAGCCAATAAGAAGCTAGAGCTAATGGGCCAAGCAGTGATTTAAGTAATATTGTTTCTGTGTGACTATTTCGGGGCTGAGCAGCCGGGAACCTACAAGCGGCCTCCTCTGCAACTTTGTGAGCTCAACATTAAACAAAAAGAAGTGTTTTCATGTCTGTAACACCGGAGAACAGAGCTAAATTGGTATTTGCAAATGCTGCAATCCTTCAAGGGTTCATTAAAATTTGCAGCAGGTGGCCCAAGGAAGCTATAAAACCTCAAATTACAACCAAATTTCAATTTAACTAAAGTTTAATTTCTGCAGATCATAAGGAACTTTGAGTACTGGAATAAAGAACTCTCTCTTTTTTACAATATATGAGTTGTCTAGTACCTGCCTCAGGACACATTTAGATGAAAGAAAACATCTTAAATTATTGATGTAATGATGAATTGAAAGTCCCCTTAATGTAGTTGGCATAAGAAGAGAAGAACTTTATCCCTGCTCAGGCAAGACCACAACTCTTCCAAGTACAACCCACAGCAGTGGAATGTATTGTGTTGATACATTGTAACACGGAATTAACCAAGAGATGCTTAAGATGTTTTTCTGGATGAGGGCTGATTTTTTTTTTTGTCTGTTTCTCTCCCACAAATACACTTTCTTAGAACCACATAGAAGGAGAATAAAGTCAGGCTCCTCACTGTTTCAAGCAAGCTGCAGGGCTGCCATGTTGGTAGGGTGGAGAGGACATCGCAGGCTCTGTCCCTGGCCAGCCTGATTTTGGAACAGACGGAGTCTTAGTACAAGTCTGGTAAGATCGGTTAGTGACTGTACTGGTTGGTTTGTGTCAACTTGAGACCATGGAGAGCCATCAGAGAGGAGGGTCCTCAGTTGAGGAAATGCTTCCATGAGATCCAGCTGTAAGGCCTCAGTGATCAATGGGAGAAGACGCTGCCTATGGTGGGTGGTACCACCTCTGGGCTGGTGGACCTGGGCTCTATAAGAAATCAGGCTGCACAAGCCATGTGAGGTAAGCCAGTAAGCAGCACCCCTCCATGGCCTCTGCATCAGCTCCTGTCTCCAGGATCCTGCCCTGTTTGAGTTCCTGTCCTGACGTCCTCCAATAAAGAAAGTATAAGACAAATAAATCTTTTTCTCCCCAATTTGATTTTTGGCCATGGTGTTTCATCGCGGCAATAGAAACACTAACAAAGGTAATAACCAAATGCAAAACAGACAGTTGCTCCTGGTAGAAAATGTGAAATTCCTTAAGGGCAATGCAAGGCCACATGCATTTGCAGGGAAAGCTTTGAACAGAGTGAAGATGGTCATTGTGGGTGAGGGAAGTCAAGAGCTGCTAGACAGAAGTACTTTTTCATGTTTTAATAATATATCTTCATACTAAACTAGACTAGTGATTCTAGAGATATATTTGAACAGGCCCAATTTCAATGAGATCCGGCGTACTTGATACTCCGTAGAGCATAGTCAGAAAATTACTGTTTCGAAGGACTCAACCCATACCAAAATTACAGTATCTACACTAAGCATACTGTTTCAAAATTGTTATACGTTTTGACATCTATATCCTAAGAAGTGAAGTACTATATATTTATTCTGAGTCAGGAGTATACTGTCCTGGCCCTGGAGTAACATCTTACATTCTTGTAGCAATCATTACTCCCAACTAGCTGGTGGTCTTTACTGCTTTCCCTAACCAAAGATTACAACAGGTTTTCGTGGTCCCATTTATTTCAAATTTTCACTTTCTTTGGTAGACGCAAATTCCATGCACATCTAATTTATTACTTTTTACATGTATTTATTTGCCTGTGTAGCAGGGGGAGGGCCAGAGAGGTAAACGTATGTCATAACATGTGTGCGGAGGTCAGAACACTTGCTGCAATCCACCATGTGGGTTGTGGGGATGGAACTCAGGTTGTTAGGTCTGGCACAAGTGCCAGGCTGAGCCACCTTACTAGCTCAAGAACAGCTTTTTAAAGAAGCGTGATTCTCTGGCAAGCCTAAGAATTCCTGAAACGATGTATTTTATAGTGTTTTGGGGAGAGGTATTATTTACAGGCTGTTATAAAAGCAACTTGTCAAAATTAGCCACACCAATAGAGACCCAGCAAACCCCTTGCTGTAGGGAGCTGTCCCTGCTCACGCTAGGGCATTAAGTGATTTCTAAAGTCTTTTACTACATGGTATCAGGTATGCTAACAGAAACTGTTCACAGACAACATCAAATTCCTGATGCTAAGGACCACAAGACTCTTGTTTTCTCACCCCACTCAGAATCCCCTCACATGGTTCCATTTCTGGACCCTGTTCTGACAAAAAATACCTGTTTATCTCCTGTTAGGGGTTTTTCTCCTTAGTCAAAACCAATCCTTTACCATAAGCAAAAGCAGGTGCCAGTATGGTCCTAAGTAAAGTCCCGGGAGCTGGAAGACGGCTCAAAAGGCTGTGCAAGTAATACGGCCTGAGTTCAGATGCCCGGCACACATGTAAAAAGTCAGGAATGTCGATGCATGCCTGCAATCTCAGCAGAGGCAAAGAGGTCCCTGGAACTCACTGGCCAGCTAGTAGCTGAATCCCAGACGCACTGAGAGACCCTGTCTCAAATGAAAGCCACAGAAATTGTGACGGTGATGATGGAGATAATGAGGAGTATGATGGAGGAAGATGCTGAAATTGGCCTCTACACACACACACACACACTGGTGCACCTTCATCCCTGCACATGCCAACACATCCATGCACACCTGAATAAGCACATCACACTGCATCCCAATGAAGACGCTATTTCCTCTACTTTCTACAAAGAAGATATATCTTGAGCTCTTGTCAGGTCACCCTCTGCCTTCCTGTAAATATTCTATTTTTTGGTATAATCTTAAGAGGATCACATTCATTTTCTGTAGTTCATTATGGCTTATTGCTGTAGCAACTGCCAAGTCAACCAATTTATATCAATAATAGAACAAGCTTCTGTTAACGTCTCATCTGACAAGATGCCAACCAGCCAATCTATTCAAAGAGGAAAATCGTGACTTCTCTCAATGCTCACCTAATTTTAACACCCTTAGAATTATACACAGTCAATTCTTATGGATACGGGTCTAAATAGATGTATTCAAACACTTATTGCTTTAAATTATGCCACAGAAAGAATATTGATGGCCCACCACATTGCTATTACATAAAGAACAAAGCCTAGAAGAGTATTTAAAACTAAGGTAAGTTTTATTCTTTTGATGTTTCAAATAGTGGCAAGTTAGTGACCCTGGTTTTTTTCTCCCTCATTTCCGAGCTTATCAGTGAGTGTTTGCTTAATTTAGAATTTCAGACTCAAGCATCTTGACAATGGTGTGTTTCTTACTTTACAACTTTAATTCAAAGATTTCTTCCCCCACTACTACAATGGAAAGAATAGATGTCTTTAATTTAGACATACTGCCTAATATGCAAAGAATGTTATAGCTCAAGAATGAGGTAGCTAATGATATACTAACCAAGAGTGTTTAGCAAGTAAATGGCTGAAAAGCTGGAGAAATGGCCTTACCTTCTGTAGTATGTTTTCTATGTTTCAAATTTCATAATTGTTTCTGAACATCATTTGGCGTCTTTATAAGATGCAATCTATGCATTAAATGTTTTATTTTTAGATGCTTTCAGATGTGTAGAAGTTACCAAGACCATACAAGGAGTCTCATATATGATTCATTCAGATAATAATATTAACACAAGCATAACAATGGTTCATTTAACACACACACACAAAAAAAATCATCATTCCAACATTGCCAGCTTTTCTGATAATGGCTCTCCACATCGGTTTCCAGGCCAAAATATCATACCCTATTTAGTGAAATCCCTTTTGTAAATACAAAAATTTCCAGGCCATGAATTTTATTAAATTATCACCCAACCCTGCTGTGAACTCATTCATTACCCTGACCCTTTTCTTCTGCAAGGGAATGATAAGGGCAGCATGAAAATCTGGGCATCTGGGGGTCTAGACTGTGGTTATAAAGAGACAGCGGTGCTGCCAAGCAAGGAGGCTACAAATCAAAGTGGAAAGACACCCAGTTCTGCCTGGGGCAGGCCTGCAAAGCTTTGTGTAATTAGTGCCTTCAATTACTCGATCTCGCAAACTCATTTTCATTTGAGAGAGAAAACAACCAATCATTAATTATGCTAATAAGTCGCAGATTGAAGTCTTTGTCTGGGGGTTCTACTCGCACTGTGATTCTTGCCCTTTGGTCAGCCAGGGTTTGGCTCTTCAGCCTTCTCAGCTCAGGGCGAGGGTACCGCCCTGTGACAGCATCTCTGACCGCGCAGCTTCGTATAGCAATGTTCAGCCCCTGCTCCATAAATCCCACAAATCTCTTAACAGTTCTGCCTTCTGCTCTTCCTTAGATGCTCTTGCTCTGAGAGCAACTAGAGGGCAGTACTCTTTGTTTGTTTACACTTATTTATATGATGAATGTTGTGCCTATATGTATGTATATGTGCATGGGTGCTTTGCCTATATGTATGCATATATATGGCATATGTACCTGGTGCCCTCCGAGGTCAGAAGAGGGCATTAGATCCCCTAGAACTGGAGTAAGTGATGCCTTTAAACTTAACAGTTTGTTCCCATGTAGAAGGGGTTGACTTATTAATGTGAGGGCTAGTTGAGTGGATTCTTGTGACAGCATGCTTGATGCAGTCATGAATGGCACCAGAAAGGTCAATACAAACCACCCCAAATACAAAGAGGAACAGCAGTGTTTTGGCCTTTACCAGCCTGGTGTGGGAAGTCCTTCTGTATATGTGCTGCTTTTTGGTTAATGAATAAAGAAGCTGCTTGGGGCTATGACAGGGCAGAATAGAACAAGGCAGGAATTTCAAGCAGAGATAGAGGAGAAAAGAAAGCAGAGTCAGAGAGACACCATGTAGCTGCTGAAGGAGAAAGACGCCTGCCAGACCCCTACCAGTAAGCCACAGTCTCATGCCGATACCCAGAAGAATAGAAATGGGTTAACTTAAGATGTAAGAGTTGGCTAGAAATATGCCAAGTTATTGGCCAAACAGTGCTGTAATTAGTATAGTTTCAGTGTTATTATTCAGGTCTGGGTGGCCGGGAAACAAACGAGCAGCCTCCTCCTACACAGCCTTCTCCAGTGTGGGATCTAGAGGGCTGTCTTTAGGCTTCCCATGATTATCAGTATCTAACAGAAGTACTAAAATTTGCACCCACAATAAAAATATTCATGAAGACCCAGTCTTCATGTTAATAAGAAGCTGAAATGTGGCCATAATCTACTCATTAACTAACCAGTTTAGCACAGGAGCGCACACCTAAAACCCTGCACACACCTGGAGCTGAAGAAGGAGGAAACGCCAGACCAACCTGGATTACACTGAGACTTTCCATTTCAAAAGAAGCATCCGAAGAAAGAGAGGGCTTGTGGGATCAAGTATTTTATGTCCGTGAATCTTTGGCTTTCTGATAAAGTTATTTTTAAAAGACACATTCATCAATTCTTTGAGAATTTCATGTCTGTATACAATGTATTTCCAACCTAGCCTTCCCCTCCCCCACAACTCTTCCACGCTCATCTCTCACCGCTCCTAATTTCATATCCTCATTTTTCACACGTAGTTAACACACTGAATCCAATTTGTGCTGTTCATGGGTATGGAACCATCCACTGGAGTGAGGTCCACCAACTAGGGCTATACCCTTAAAGAAAACTGACTCTCATCCCATCAACTGTCAATAGCTCCTCAGCTAGGGATGGGGGCTTATGATCACCCTACCTCTAGTGGGGATCGTGACAAAAATCAAGGGTTGAGCTTGTAGAAGTCTTGTGCAAGCAACCACAGCCGTTGTGGGTTCACAAGACTAGTGGTCCCGTCATGGTTAGAAGGAACTGCTATGCTCTGTCTCTCCCTCAAGCTCTGGCTCTTAAGGCCTTTACACCTCCTCTTCTATGATGGTCTCTGAACCTTGTGGAGAAGGGAGGATCGATACGGATGTCCCATGTGTGGCTGAGCACTCCACAGACATGTATTCTTTCCTTTAGTCGGTTTTGAGAGTCGGTGTCAGCACCTTCCACTGCATTAAAAAAAAAATGGTCTGGCTAATTTCAAGCATCTGTTGTCCAGAAGGAGTAAGTAATCTGCTCTCCTAGATGGAGAGTAGTTAAACAGAATTCCATTTAATCTTACAATCGTGCTAGTGTTACATTGTGCAATGAACTGTGCCTCTGTGGGCAGAGGTAAGTCATTCTGCATTCCCTGCCTCCTCTCCCTACTCCTCCATCTCCTCACAGTCACAGTGTTACGGAGTCCCTAAACTCCTAAATACTTCCTGCCTCAGGACACTGGCATGCACTATGCCATTATCTTGGGGTGACTCCAACCCTTCTCCTGTGTTAACTCCCCGTAACCTTTGGAGTTCATCTTCTGTCTTTTCCAAAGAGGCCCATTCTCTCACCTACAGTAAATCCAATTCCCAATTATTGATTATATTTTTTGGCTTTTCCTTCAGGAACTCTGTGGTGGCTTGAATAAAAATAGATCCCCATAGGCCCATAGGGAATGGCACTATTAGGAGATGCGGCCTAGTTGGAGCAGGTGTGGCATTGTTGGAGGAAGTGTGTTGTTGGGATTAATGAGTCCTGGCCTTCAGCTGCTCTTCCCTCCTAGAACCTTCTAACTAAAGTTACTAGAAGCTGTGCCTAGCTTAGAGGATCAGAGGATGGGATTTTCACCTGTTGGCCATTGACTGCAGTGTATTAAGCCTCCATGGTGTTAATAAAGAGGGCCTGTGGTGTCAGTGTTAGGTCTGTGTGTCAGTTTGTCTCAGGCTCCAGAGTGCTGGCTTTATTTCTGGACAAATCCTTCATATGCTGTTTGCAAGTCATCCCTGGTCTTTTCTAGCTTCTCACAGGTGCTTGAAGCTGTGACTAGCTCTCCCCGGAGGTTGACGAGTTCTTGAGAGAGGGTTTTGTGTTCCTTCAGAGCTTCCTCTGGCTCGGACAGGAGGTGCTGGATCACAACTGTTAATGCTTCAAAGTTGGTATTGCTGCAGGAAAGAAGCTGCTTGAGGTGTAGGATGAATCCACTTTGATTTTCACATTTTGTTTTGTATTGCGCCAACTCAAGTACTCTTTCTGAGGACAGCACATCCGGGGTCGTCTGGGTCTGGATGCACAGACTTCTGGGATTCTTCCGCCCGCCCTTCTCAACTGAATTAAAAGCTGTAAATATCAGAGTGACTGTAGTTTTATAAAAGGAATTTGGCAATGACTCTTCTGTTTCTATATTGTGAAATACATTAAGGAGGATAGGTATAAGCTCTTCTTGGAAGTTCTGGTAGAATTCCGCATTGAAACCATCCGGTCCTGGGATTTTTTTGGTAGGGAGGTTTTTGATGACAGCTTCTAATTCTTCGCGACTAACAGGTCTATTTAGATTGTTCACCTGGTCCTGGTTTAACTTTGGTATATGGTATTTATCTAAAAACGTGTCCATTTCTTTTACATTTTCCAGTTTTGTGGCATACAGGCTTTTGTAGTAAGATCTAATGATTCTTTGAATTTCCTCTGTGTCTGTGGTTATGTCCCCCTTTTCATTTCTGATCTTATTAATTTGCATATTCTCTCTCTGCCGTTTGATTAGTTTGGATAGGGGTTTATCAATTTTGTTGATTTTTCTCTAGGAACCAGCTTTTCGTTTCATTGATTCTTTGGATTGTTTTCTGTGTTTCTATTTTGTTGATTTCCGCCCTCAGTTTGATTATTTCCAGTCTTCTACTCCTCCTAGGTGAGTCTGTTTCTTTTTTTTCTAGAGCTTTCAGGTGGGCTGTTAAGTCTCCAATGTGTGCTTTCTCGGTTTTCTTTAAGTGGGCACTTAGTGCTATGAACTTTCCTCTCAGGACTGCTTTCACAGTGTCCCATAAGTTTGAATAGGTTGTTTCTTTATTTTCACTGAATTCAAGGAAGACTTTGATTTCTTTCTTTATTTCTTCCTTGATCCAGGTGTGGTTCAGAAGTTGACTGTTCAGTTTCCATGAGTTTGTAGGCTTTCTGGGGGTAGCATTGTTGTTGAATTTTAACTTTAATCCATGGTGGTCTGATAAGATGCAGGAGGTTACGAATATTTTTTTGTAACTGTGGAAGTTTGCTTTGTTACCAAGTATGTGGTCAATTTTCGAGAAGGTTCCATGAGCTGCAGAGAAGAAGGTATATTCTTTCCTCTTTGGGTGGAATGTTCTATAGAAGTCTGTTAAGCCCATTTGATTCATTACCTCCATTAATTCTCTTATTTCTCTGTTAGGTTTCCGTCTGATTGACCTGCCATTGGTGAGAGAGGAGTGTTGAAGTCTCCTACTATTAGTGTGTGCCGTTTGATGGCAGCCTTGAGTTTTAGTAATGTTTCTTTTACGTACGTGGGTGCTTTTATATTAGGGGCATAGATATTCAGGATTGAGACTTCATCACACATTAGAGTACTACTCAGCGGTAAAAAACAATGACTTCTCAATTTTTGCATGCAAATGGATGGAAATAGAAAATACTATCTTGAGTGAGGTAACCCAGACCCAAAAAGATGAACATGGGATGTACTCACTCATAATTGGTTTCTAGCCATAAATAAAGGTCAGTGAGTCTATAATTTGATATCCTAAAGAAGCTAAATAAGAAGGTGAACACAAAGAAAAACATATAGCTATCCTCCTGGGTAGGGGAAGTAGACAAGATTGCCAGGCAAAAAATCGGGATCTTAAGGGTGGGGTGGGAGGGGGGTAAGGGGAGATGGGGAGAGAAAAGTGAGAAGGGTAGGATGGGGAGAACTTGGGGCAACGGGATGATTGGGATAAAGGAAGGTTGGATAGGAGAGCAGGGAAGCACATATCTTAATTAAGGGAGCCATCTTAGGGTTGGGAAGAGACTTGGACCTAGAGGGGCTTCCAGGTGCCCAAGGCGAGGTCCCCAGTTAGTTGCTGGGGCAGCTGAAGATAGGGAACCTGAAATGATCCTATACTATAGCCATACTGATGAATATTTTGCATATCACCATAGAACCTTCATCTGGCGATGGATGGAGATAGAGACAGAGACCCACACTGGAGCACTGGACTGAGCTCCCAAAGTCCCAATGAGGAACAGAAGGAGGGAGAAGATGAGCAAGGAAGTCAGGACCACGAGGGGTGCACCCACCCACGGAGACAGTGGGGCTGATCTATTGGGAGCTCACCAAGGCCAGCTGGACTGTGACTGAAAAAGCAGGGGATAAAACCGGACTCTCTGAATATGGCGGACAATGAGGGCTACAGAGAAGCCAAGGACAATGGCACTGGGTTTTGATCCTACTACATGTTCTGGCTTTGTGGGAGCCTATCCAGTTTGGATGTTCACCTTCCTAGACCAGGATGGAGGGGGGAGGACTTTGGACTTTCCACAGGGCAGGGAACCCTGACTGCTCTTCAGACTTGAGAGGGAGGGGGAGAGGAGTGGGGGGATGGGGAGAGGAGTGGGGGGAGTGGGGAGGAGTGGGAGGCTGGGAGGAGGCGGAAATTTTTTTTCTCAATAAAAAACCAAAAAAAAAAAAAAGCTGTAAATAGACTCTTTCTTGAAGGACCTTTCGGGGGAGTTTTGAGCAAGTGTGCATGAACTCTGGGCATTAATGACCATGCTTCAAGCCTTGAGTAAGTGGGAAGCACATAGGTGGTGCAGTGGTGGTGGATGGGAAGTCGTGTGAAGCCTGGTAAGGAACCCCCTTGTATTGATCAGTGAGCCAAACTAGTTCTTTGTATTCATCTTTCTATTCCTCAAACAATACAGCTGGAACTTCTTTAAGCAATATGGCGATAGAACAGGCTTCTATTAATCAAACCTTTTCCTTTGTGAATGCTTTATGCTTTGTTACATATTTTGGGCTATGAATATTACTTTTAAAGAAATCCTATACAGGTGAGTGTAGTTCCTATCTTACTTTTTTGGAATATTTCTCTGAGAGCCCAGGCACTATTTTACTTTTCTTTCTTTTTTGTAGTATGGAATAGCACCTTTGGGGAAAAGATATTCTTGGTTGTTCTTTCAGAAACTGTGGCCTGAGCCACTGCCGGGATGACCACTCCAGCGCTGCCTTGTTGGATCGGGTACCAGCCATCATACCACTGCCAATTACCAAAAAGGCTAAGCAGACTGAGATGACCCTGTATCGAGAGAAACGAGATTCTGGAGAGACAGCTGCAGTGGTTGCTGTCATTGCGGTGTCTGCTGCTGCAGCCATGGTCACAAGACTGACAATGGCACAAACATCGTTGGTGTCGGGACACCATGGATAAACTGGCAAGACAAGTCAGTGATGCTCTCCAGACTCAGAATGCCCTGAGTGTCCACATTAAATCTGGACTTTCGAATTTAAATCAAGAGACTGCCCTATTGTAGGAGCAGGTGGACTTATGGCTAGTACAATAAATGTCTTGTTCACACTTTTATCATTCCATTTGTGACATCTGTTAATATTGCTAATGCCTCTTATGTGGTGAAACAACTCAATGGTTACTTGACTAGCCCTTGAAATGTTACAATTAGCACACCAGATTGTAACTGTTTTAGTCAAAGGGTTGGTAGAATACCATAGCCCAAATGGGAGGCTGGGTCCAGTGGTGATTGGGGACCCTATTGCTGTCAATCTTAACTCCTGTTGCCATGGGCATTCATTTCTGAATTCTATGTAAGATCAGACAACCCATGAGAATGCAGCATATAGTCACTTAGCAAGTCCTTCTGACCCTGTTGGCCAGTAAGGTTTGGTTGCAAATACTGCACCAAAAATGAAGACTCGGGGCTGGAGAGATGGCTCAGCGGTTAAGAGCACTGACTGCTCTTCCAGAGGACCTGGGTTCGATTCCCAGCACCCACATGGCAGCTCACAACTGTCTGAAAATGTAGTTCCACGAGATCTGACACCTTCACACCAACGAACATAATAAAGTTAAATAAAAAGAAGTTTGTTTTAAAAAAAAAAGGACAAAAATGAAGACTCTTCTGTAGACGAGCAACTTCTACAGAAGAGGGCCCGCCTAAGACAGGGAAGGGGCCTCCCAAAAACGGGTAAAGGTTTACTCTTCTGAGATGACCTAAGACAGGAGGGTCTTCTGTTTCATAAAAAATTTAAAGGAGAGATGTTGGGACTAATGAGTCCTGGCCTTCAGCTGCTCTTCCCTGTCTAGAGCCTTCTAATTGAAGTTACTAGAAGCTGTGCCTAGTTAGAGAATCAGAGGATGGGATTTTCACTTGTTGGCCATTGACTGCAGTGTATTTAAGCCTATATGGTGTTAATAAAGAGGGGCTTTGGTATCAGTGTTAGAAGGTCTGCATGTCAGTCTGTCTCTGCATGTGTATTCTCAACCTCCAGCCCCTTGCCCGAAGCTTGCGAATTGGGGTCTAAAGCATAGAGTGCATACTGGGGCTTCCGTGCGCGGCAGTGTGTCATTTCGGGTAGGCTTTGAGGTCTCAGATGCACAATATGTCGCTGCTTCTTCCCGCTGCCTGCAGATCCAGATGTAGAATTCTTGGCTCTTTCTCTAGCACCATGTCTGCCTGCATGCTGCCATGCTCCCTGTCACAACGATAATGAACTAAACTCCAGAAGTGTAAGCCAGCCCTAATTAAATGGTTTTCCTTGTAAGAGTTTCTGTGGTCATGGTGTTTCTTCCCAGCAATCGACACCCTAGCTAAGAGAAAGTCTGTCACTATTGCGATGATTGAACTGAGCTGCCATTAGCACAGACTCCCGAGACTGGTGTGTGTGCTAACAGTGACAAAGCAAGCAAATAAATTGATGTGTGAATAAGTGATGCACTTCTCCATCCTCCCCAGCTCTCATACCCATCTCAGAGGGTTGTAGTCAAGGCTCAAAATAACTTCACAGAGAGCATTTATTTACCCTGGTGTACAGAGACTGCTCAGTAACTGTCCGCCACAATAAGGGTAATGACCTCATACAGGAATGTCCAATTCTCCTTGGACGTCTCAGTTGGCATTACCAATGCCACATGATCAAAAAGTATTTCCTGAATTAGTGAAGAAAACAAATAAAAATCAGGGTTCCTTTCAGGTAAGGTTTCCTATTAAGATAGGAGAGACGCTTTCACCCCAGGAGAGACGAAAACAAAGGCAAGAACAACATGAAACAGGGAAAATTTTCATGACTTCACGGGGGAAGTGAGAGAATTTGATAAATACCCCAAATTTAGCTTCAGGTTCTTGAAAAACTTTAAAAGATCAAATATTATCAAGCCCTAAAAATTATTTTTAGTAACAAAATATAACTGAAATTTGACACCTAACACCCTTTAATTAAAATAGACACTTGCCTAATTCAATGTAATACACATATTCATAAAAAGTCTATTAGGGAATTAAAATACACTGGGAGTACTGGTAGAAAAACAAAGGTGGCTGGTGATTAAAAGGAAGACTATTAAAAAGTTACAATTCTCTAATTGATCTTTTCCTATAAACTTGTGTTTTTATACACAGGATTCACTCAAAGAACATTAAATTGCTCTAAATAGGATAATGCTGCGGGAGTCATATGCATTCAAGACACTTACGTGTGGAAATTTACGAAGCATTTTATTCAGTAGCAAAGGATAATATCAGCATTGTGTATTTAACCCCCAAGAAAATAAACTGGACATCTAAAGCGGAAGATGTCTCTTTACACAGTCAGAAGCCCAGCTTTATTCAAAGTGCCTTCAGGAATAGGCGCATGCTGGCAGCTGAAAAACTCAAGCAGAATGTGAAGGGTATCCCACACAAACACCCATACCCACACCCACATCTTCCTTGGGTCACATGGAATCACACACACACGGAAGCTATCATGGGATCTGTTTGTGGCCAAGAATAATCTCGCTTCTTTTAAAAAAGCCATCACCAGCTTTGCAGTTACAGTCCCACTACCCTACTCAAGCTCAACGTATGAACGTATTCTTGTTTACAATTACTCTTCACCTGCAAACGCACTTTCGAGACTCCCTTTTCCACGTTAATATAATCACAATGCAAATGATTAAAATGCCTTAATATATCTAGGGCTTTTAATGCATCTTACTCAGCTCACCACTATCATTCTATATATGTTTGATGTCTTCAATATACTCAGTGTTCTTTGCATATATAATAAACTCATATCAGCCAGTAATCGGGTGATTGACATAATATTGGTTCAAAGGCGTCTGACGGGAGCGATAATAATTGAAAATTCTGACATTAACTCCCTGACTGTACCTACTGCTCCAATGATTGATTCAACATGTGCTCTTTGACACCTTCTAAGTGTGAGGCTTTATGTTAAGCTCAGTGGGGGACAGGGTACCTGAATCCTGTTATCGAATTACTTAGTGACTGCAGAAGGTGTCCAGCATCCTAAAGGTTACAGGAAAGTTAAAGGCTGATAGAATTCTCCAGGCACTCCTGCAAATTGTAATGGGTGAAGATCATTATGAGCTTCAGTGGCAACCCTGGCGACGACATTTCCTGAGCAACAGGAATCAGCAGGGTTACCCATCTTGGGATTGTGCCATTCGTTCCTCTCCTAGCAACAGGAGCAATTACGGGGAAAGCTTCAGAAAGTGGGGTTCGCCAGCTATCTTAAAAGGTGGGAAATTTTATAAAGGGTGAAAATTACACCCAAAAATATCTCAAGGTTATGAAAACCACCCAGAAACCTTTGAGTTCCATGTTTAAGGTCCTCAAATGCTGTGTAATTGGAAGATCTCCTCTGTATAATCAGCTTAATTTTCATGATCGCACAGAGACGTAGCCCCGATCAGACCCTTTCTCTGCCTCATCTTGCAGAGGGAACACTCTACCCACTGGTATTTTTCTTAATGTATTCATACCTTTATCTTTGGGAGTTGTATTTGTTGACTGAAATTTAAAAGTTGACTCAGTTTGAGGTTAAGAGATACACGCAAGAATTCTCTGAATTATGTCTAACTTGTCTGGGTGATTGATAACAAAGCCAAAATATTAATGAGGAGAACTCTCAGGTTTTGTCGGAAGTTGCTAGAAAGCTTTTTCTATTTTAAATAGGATGACACTACTAAGTAGTGGTCTGAAAAGAAACCTATCATTTATGCTCTGAATGCCTGACAAATTAGGAATAATGCCTGTAACACTACGCGGGTCACAGGCTGTTGGGTAAGCAATTCATCCCACATGCCGGCAACGATGCATATATTAGCTATGTAACTGTGAAAACTACACACGGCCTCCAGGTTGGAATGTGTTCTTTCAACTGTGGGCATAAATAATGTGGGCAACACAGAACCTGTTTCTGCAGCATGCAGGCTTCCAC
Source organism: Microtus oregoni (assembly GCF_018167655.1). Taxonomy (NCBI): domain Eukaryota; kingdom Metazoa; phylum Chordata; class Mammalia; order Rodentia; family Cricetidae; genus Microtus; species Microtus oregoni. The sequence goes on along the minus strand of NW_024543077.1, from coordinate 5,120,333 downwards.
AAATTATTTCTATGAACTGGGAAGCAAGGTCCTTTAGACAGATCTAATGCACTAATGCATGTCTTCACTAAGAAATAGAGCAGAAGGCAGTAATAGGTTATTTCCTAGTAACAAATTAAACTCCTAAATCTTAAGAATGAGCTGCGAAAAGGGAGTTAGGAAAGAATTTGTCTATGTTATCAAGTATGAGTTAGCCTTTTGTGATGTATTTTTCTCTATATTCTTTTGCTGAACATCACAATAACACAAGTATTTCTAATAGGGAAGGCGGACAAATAATCATGAATGAATGATGTTTAACTTTGATCAGGAGGCCCACTAGGAACTGCTTTCCGGGAAGTATTTAAATATCTGACTTAAATTTGATACATTATATGAGCAGACAACTACCCCCCTTAATTTGCATGAAAATGGCAGAATCAAGTGGAAGGAAAATTAGACCCATCTTTTTTTTTTTTCCCCATCAACAACTGGAATAAATGAAGTCAGACAATAGCGGTCTTTCCTACTTCACAGGTTTCTGTGAAGAGTAGCAAATATAACAACAGATATGAAGATGCTTTATCAATAGAAAAAAGTGTGTAAAGATGTAATACGTAATTTCTCTGGGATCCTCTTCACCATCTTGAGGCACCTGGTTGTACGTGAGTGTGCGTACCCAAAAGCACCCAATCGACAACTCTGTGTGTTGCCAATCCAGAGCTGAAAAATCAATAGTACTGAGTGCTTGAACTCCACCCCAGTGTTCCATGTTATAATCCTCTGGTCTGAATATTTTAAACAGTTTGCTAGAGTGTGTATTTAAAAAGGAATGAGTTTGTTCCAAAATACTTCTGAGTCAAATTCCAGCTGTCTGGAATTTAATCAAAGAGTTTTTCTACTGTATTAGCCACTGGCCCAGTCCTCACCTGGGGTATGGAAGATGTCTACTGTTTCCCCTGTGTCAGGCATGGTATTGCACACATACGTTCCCATAGGATAAGCAGTAAATGGAAGCAAATAGAAGCCCACATCTGAACAATGTTCAGGGAGTCAGATACCCTGTAACATTCAATCTCAAATGGGAACTTTCCATCTTCACCAAATGCATCCCCTCAGAGACTAGGGAGCGATGGAGAAGAGGAGATGGAAAGATGGTAAGAGCCAGGGGGATGGAGGACACCGAGGAGAAAGGGTTCCTAGACACAACAGGGTTGACAAACATACGAACTCACAGAGACTATGGTAACATGCATAGGACACACACAGGTCTAACCCAGATGGGGTCCCAGAAGGGACGGGGAGTGGATGCAGGCCCCCATCCCTAACCCAGAAGTTATCTCCAATTGAGACCCACTGGAAAAGGAAAATTTAATTTTCTCCACTGGAGTCTCACTGGGAACACAAAACACTCTTAAGGCCAGGCCCCACGCCCAATGGTATATGGCCAACACAAAATGAGAATAGAATTGCGGGAGTTCTTCGCTTCATAATGCTTTGTCAGGGTCATTTATTTATTTACTTTTCTCTTACAGAACCTTTGTTCACACGTGTATGTATACACCCACATATATACACACACACATATATACAAATGTATACATATACACACAACACACATATACATATATATGCACACATATACACACATATATGCAGACACACATATACATATATGTGCATACAATCAGTTTATCTTCTTGCCATTAAAATCAGGTACTGTTACAACTGAACCCGTAAGTATAAAGTATTCAAGGCCGATCGAGCCAGGAAAGGTCCCTCTTCTCAAGTGTCTGAGGGCCCACACCCATTGAGTCAACAAGGTCCCCCTGGTACTGTGTTACACACTCTATGTCAAATTAATGGACTCACATCCTAATGTAGAGAAACAGCAAGCGACAATCGTGACCATCGGTGGCAAATGCTGAGAAGAAGCTCCCGGATGAGCCTCAGATGATAACGGGGACTTTGCTAGGTTAATAGATGGTGGCTTGAACAACACCAAGGGACAAGAAGACAGCAGACATGACAACCACAAAGCTACTAACGTACACACGATAACAGTCTTCAGACAGCAGTGAGGCCAAGTGAAGAAGCCCTGGAGTCAGTGGCCCTGGATGGTTTCTGAACTAAGGATGAAACTAAGAACATTGGCTCTGCTTGAAAACCTGTTTAAGCATTGTTTCAAACTTTCCCTTTCTTTCCTCAACCCTACACTACCCATCCGCTGGCCCACATCCCACCACCAGAAACCCTGGGCAGGAGAGTGCTGGGGTTACTCTCTAGACACCAGGAACAATCAAGAACATAGCTGTGTCCTGAAAACGCAGGTCAGTGAGCATTCCCAACCTGAAAGGAAACCCCAGCTCCCCTTCTCTTCCTGGCTCTTACTGTGGAGGGAGATAACAGATGCCACAAAAGCTTCACACATAAGCACACACACACACACACACACACACACCACAAGTAATAAAACTTTTAAAAAAAGTTTAAAGAGGAAACATTAAATTATGTGAATAGGGTAAAAAAATTCAGGAGAAAAAAATCTATCCTAAATATAGAATATCATATTTTAGTACTCTATCCCCAAAAAGAAGATTGGGAAAGAGTGGTCAAAGCAATTGCTTAGAAAGTAGAGTAAACAGAGGATGGAAAAAGAGGATATTAAAAAAAAAAGAAAACTAGAAGAACTATCTAAAATTTAGATAGAGATATTCCAGACAAAAGGAAGAAGGGGAGAGAGAGAGAAAATAAATGAATGAGCAAAGACAGGAAAGGAAATAATCCTGAATGACAGAATTCAATAAACATTCTTACGTCTGAAGAAAACAAGTTTGCAGGTAGAAGGGCCATTGGACTTTCAATATGGATTATAAATGGAAATATAACAAGAAAGAGCATCAGAAATATTGAGATTTCTCAACTCAAAACAAACAAGCAGGGGGCTGGAGAGGTGGCTCAGAGGTTAAGAGCACTGGCTGCTCTTCCAGAGGTCCTGAGTTCAATTCCCAGCAACCACATGGTGGCTCACAACCATCTGTAATGAGATCTGGTGCCCTCTTCTGGCCTGCAGGCATACATGCAGGCAGAACACTGTATACATAATAAATAAAAAATAAAATCTTTTTTAAAAAAGCAGAAAAAAAGACTCTATATGGTTGCAAAAAAACTTCTACTGCCTTCTAGCTCCCAATTTGACTACTGATGACAAAGAACATTAATGTTCAATGTTTTCACATTCTGAGAAAGACATTTTCAATTCTGAATTCTATTATTTTATATTTTGGAATTAAAATATAATTACATCATTTTCCCATTCCTTTTCCTTCCTTCACCCCTCTACTGAACTTCTCTCTCACAAATTCATGGATATGGCCTTTGTTTTTTCAGTTGTTGCTTCACGTGAACTAAATGAACAGATAATGACAATTTGCTTATCCTGCATAACGCTACTATATGGATATAAATTCAGGTCTGACCACAATTCTGAATTCTACACACGTCAATTTATCATTCAAGGCCAAGCACTGTATCTGCATACAAATGAAGCACCGAACTTTTCTGTCTACTCAAGAGGTCCTGTAGGATGTTCTCTTCCAAACAGTGCTGGCAAAACGTGGAGGCGTAGGAAGTGCATCCAGAAAGAGAAAAATGTCAAACCACAGAAACGGGATGGCCAAAGCAGGATACCTCCCGCCATCATGGAGGGCAGCAGAAACAGTAGAACCCAACCAAATCCTCTAGTGGGGTTCACCTCAAGGCTTGAACTGTTGAGAACCCAATGGGCATGAATGTGTTGAGAGAAATGAGAAATACTTTGTAAAAAAAAAAATGAAATGGAAACAAATGAAAGGAAAAGCAATCAACAACCCTAGAGAAAACAACAAAATCTTGAGGTGGAAATAAAAAGAAACTAAAGATATTTACATAATGAACACCACATACCATTGACCTGGATCCAACCAAAATTACAGAAGGACATTTTAATTGTCTTTGGTTTCCATGTTCAACATTCAATGATGTCTAAACTAGAAATCCAAAGAATTTCAAGGTCATCGTTTACTCTAGAGTATTGAAGGAAATTCTGCCACGATGAGCTCACAGAGGAGCCCTATTGTGTCTGGGTGAATCAGAAACACACACAATGGAGAACACGAGCATTGATGACCCCTGGTGAACAAAGACCGGCGTTTATTTTTCTAAGACATTAAGAGTCAGATTTTCCTCTTTCATGTTGTAGAATCTTCTAGATACAAATTCCAGGAAGCGTATTTTTCAACAATCAGTTTGTGGAACATCTCTATCTTTTATAAATTATCTACCTCCAGTTAAGCTCACAATTTTATGAAAAGGAACAACTCCGTCACGCTGTGCCCACCACCCTTCTTCATAATTTTCCCCTTCCAGGCAATCCCATTCCAGCAACAATCGTTTCCCACTCTCCTTCCTTCTGCTGATATGCCTGGGGGTCCTCCGCTCTCACGCAGGCGTATTCTCTGTGCCCTCTGCCCCAAGCGTTATGAAATCAATTACTTATTACGCCACTAAGTAATGTCATTTCCTCTCATCTCCTTGTCACTCCAGCCTTGAAAGCAATAGCTCATCCATCTTCCTTTCCGTGCAAGGTCTAAATTACTAGGTCTTAAAATCATCACCACCCAAAGCTTGGTCTAATCAACCGGAACCAGAGGAAGGAGGAAAAGACATTTGTGTCAGTTTCTTGCATATGCTGGAATTATTTTCTACGGCAGGAGCATGTCACAGTCCTTTCTGTGACAGTCAGCGGAGCGGATCACAGGACTGTACAGTGGGCTGGTGATGAGCCCCGACAACCTGGCGCTCTCACCATTATCTCAATGCCCCTTGTTGCAGCTCTGCTGGAGGCAGATTATCCATCCCTCCAGGAAAAATCACCTCTTCTGCATGGATTACCGAGTACTGAGACAGTGTTTGGTTCAAAGAGCAAATGTCGGTTACTGCAGCACGGCTAACAATGCCAGTGAAGTTCCATGCCAAGAGGTTTTATTTTTCTACCTTTTCCTTGAGAAGTTAGTGCAGAAGTGTATCTTAACTCCCGTCCTTGTGTAGTTGTTTATTTCCAAACGAGCAAGAAACTCACTTTGTTGGCATGTTTAGCTGTAGTATTATTCTTTCCACAGATTGGACTGGCAAGGAGAAACAACCAGGTCCATGCTCCAACAGTTAATTAGGGCATTAAAAAAAACCTACTGCTGAAGTTTGAAGGCTCGAAAAATGACAACTCTTTTGAATCTGTGCTGGTAACCAATTGTTCTATTTAAAAACTCATATGCAAATAATAGGAATTTTTTAAAAGTCATTATTGGCCATATTTATTTAAAGATGTTGTGAACTTGCAGTTGGCTTCCATTATACACTTCTGTGCTTTCCAAAGTGCGTCCTTTTTGTGGGACAACAATAGGGTCCAATCATCCATAAATAAAAATAAAATGCATTTTACCTGGGAAGTGGCCTAGCACAAAGCGACCTATTATTTTTACCTGGTGTACGAAATCGCACGTAGAGGCACCGTAAAACATGCCTGTGACATCCCCAACCTAACTCACGCCTCCGTGAGAGATTGATACATCTCATGAATTAAACATAAGTCCTGATTTATGTTCAGTTATCCCTCATATCAAAAACTACAGTAGCAGAGCTGTGTCACTGAGAATTCATTTAACGATATTGATGAGACAGCCTGCATCGGGATGCAGAGCAGCCACCAGTGCGTGGCGCGGCCCTATAAATCACTTCTGCTGAGTGGCTGAGCAATAAATAACAAGTCATTAATTCCCCGTAACTTATGCTAAGAAGCTCAAACTACGTATGTACCCGATTGTAAATAAAATCCTTGCTACCGTACTTGAAACGGGCAACATTTGGTTTTGAAACACTCTATAAGGACAAAATTTCATTGAGCTGAATTAATTCATTATGGATTTCCCTCGGCAAGTATAAACTAATGTAGACTTTGATTAATGGGCCCACACAACTTCTTTTGGAGTAAAACACATACCAGGCATAAAAATGTTGTGGAACTTTTTATAGCGTCCAACTTATGGATCCAGCCAAAAAGTGAGATAATAGGCCTGCCATAAAGCCCTTGAGAAGGCTAATGACACTTTGGTGAATAATGAGCTGTTAAAAATGAGACCAGGTATTCAAAAGGTTTTGCCTGGTTGCAGTCACAGGATCTATAAAAAGTCAGCAATGGGTATCACATTTAAGTTGCTTTCTTCCATGACTAAGAGAACTGCTTCCTTCACGTGACTTTCAATAACTCCCCTTCAGAGTCAGGCATCTTCCACCAAGCAGTCCCAAACCATTTTCATGTAGGGTCATTTGGAAACAGAGGCCCTTAATATTGCCTGGGATGTCATCATCTGTCCCGGTGGGCTCTTTTGACATGCCTAGGTCCCATGCCACTTATCCCTGTCTTTTGACTCAGACCCCTGCTATTGTCTTCCCGGAAGACCAATGGGCAAGCAGAGTGGAACCAACCTAACTGACCACAGTGACTGCTCAGAAGCAGAAGTCAAACGCTCTGCCTCAGGAAGGTCAGGGAGAAGAGTTAGGGGAACTGGCCTTGACAGCAGGCTGGAGATAACTGGTACCTGATTCCCTGGGGCATGCTGTGTTTGCATACATATGACAAAGGCCAATCTTTTTCTTTCTACTTGCTTTATTAGGATTTGCCCTGTTTCAATCAATACATAGTCAAGAAACTACCATGAGCTCTCTCTCTTTATCTGATCCCTTTTATGGAACCTGAATTCAAAGGTCCTACATACAGTAGTGTTTGAACTATGTTAATTTCAAGCTTATATCTAATTTCTTACTTACTGCCACCTTGGACCTCGTTTATTGTTATTGCTCTCTAATTCCCACTAATCTAGTCTCAATGTTTCAAATCACTTCCTCTCACATTTGCTTAGAATTTTATTTCTTATCCCCTCTAAGAATCCCCAAAGACCCTTTGAATTTCGTGTAATTCCTCATTAATACCGTGTAACGAACATCTCTCCATTTAACATCACCTGAGAAATTAATTAACACTTTTTTTCCTCTGCTTTGAGTCAGTGATGAATACATGAATGTATGTGACAGTGGTTTTCCTGGAAGGCCTCTGGAAATGCTTTCTACATGCAGGGTATATTTTCTCTTGTGATCCTCAGGCAATCTTTTGTTAGCTAATAATACCAACAATCTTGTCAATTTGAAGTCTTGCAATAAATTGAATGAGAATTGAGGAAAATACATCCAGAAATATAGTTTATGCAATTCACGATGATTTTTCTCTTAACTAAATTTTGAAGAAGAAAAGGCTAAATAAAAGCAACCTTGCCTTCCTTCATATGGGAAGATAAGCAGAGTGAGTCAACCAGCCGGGAGGACATTTTGGTGTCACCTTACTTGGAGGGGACGACACTTAACTACTTTTTAAAGTAAGTATGGTTATGTATGATTGTGCTTCATTAATGGGATATTTTATACAAGCCAATTTTCTAGATGAGTCCAGAAAAAACAAAGGTTTATGGTGTCTATATATTGCTTTTATTGGTTAATGAATAAAGAACTGCTCTGAGCCAATGGTAGGGAAGAACAGAACTAGGCTGGAAAGCTAAGCTGAATGCTGGGAGAAAGAAGGGCAGAGTCAGAGAGAAGCCATGGAGCCTCTGCCAGAGTCAGGCAGGCTGAAACTTTGCCGGTAAGCCACTGCCCATGGTGATACGTAGATTAACAGAAATGGGTTAGATTCATAGGTAAGAGTTAGCCAATAAGAAGCTAGAGCTAATGGGCCAAGTAGTGATTTAATTAATACAGTTGCTGTGTGATTATTTCAGAGCTGAGTGGCTGGGAACCAACAAGCAGCTCACCTCTCTCCAACAGGTTTACCCCATGGGCACAGAAAAAAAATCCCAAACATAGTGTACAAGTGATACCATTAACAGGAAGATGCAGTGACTTCAATCTGAACTTGTTGCAGAACACCCAGAATTATAAGGTCACCGTAGAGCCAAAGTATCCAAGGGAAACACCACTATCTTAATCAGTTATCTGCTATCAGTCTGTGATGATATGGCTTTTAGTTATTTCTAACAGTCTGTGACAATGTGGTTCTTTAGTTATTTCTGTTCTGCGTGCTGCCCTGAAACAGTGGGGACCTAGGGAACAGGGGTCAGTGATCCATGGTAGGTGGTGAGCAGGAAAGAGGCCTGGGCTATACTGCAGATGATTGCCATGGAGTTCATAGTGTGCTCCCCTGTCTAGAACCCAGTTTCCCCATTATTGTAAAGTGAGCTCATTCTGGACACCACATAAGCTCAACAATACAACAGACGAACTTTGCTCTCATCAGTATACTGACTTGACCATGGCCCTAAACCCGTCTTCCAAGTTATACGTCTTTGTTTTGTACCCATAACCAACCTTCAAGGTGACTCAGAGGCAATGGGATGCTCTATTGAATGAGGTCCACTATGAATTCCCAGTTCTTAAGCTGTCATTGGAACAACTTTATAAACCGAGAGTGTTTGCTGACAAAAGTGACCAAACTTACAGAAATGGAGATGACTATTGTATTACAAAACAATCTCTTGAGTCAGTTGGGCTATGAGTTTTCCCCATGTTCAGATAGTTGATAAATTCTCAGTTCTCAAGTATATAAGTGTATGCTAGCTAATACTTGGCCTTGTAAAATTTTACACACAATGACATACATTAGTTTTATCCTTTCTAGAGAAATAAAATCAAACTTTACCTATGTGTTGTGGCTTCTAAGGCGGGCAGTTTGGGTGAAAGACATTAGGATGCATTTTCCTCATATTTAAGGTGGAGTCCTAAATTTGACTTGATGCATCAAACAAAGAGGAAGATACCAATGAGATATTAAATGTTAATCAGTATTGTGTATCCTACAGCATTGTCAACTCCTCAGCTTTGATTTTTATGATTCACAACACTACTTTATCTTTAAATGCTATTATTGTCTATTGTGACGCTCTTATTTTGAAAATTAAAATATAAATTGAGCAAAATGGGCCGTGGAAAGTCAATCCTGAGACCTGGAAGAGGTGTGCCAGAGTGCTAAAATGATACTCTGCAAGTTAGGTGTTTATACTCAGACACTGCAAATGGAGCAAAGTGGGCTGTGGAACATCAACAACCCTGAGAACTGGCAGAGGTGCACCAAAGAGCTAAAAAATACTCTGTAAGTCAGATATTCCCGCTCAGATATTGACAATGGCACGTCCTGCAAATGTCTTACTTTGGCCATTACCATGGAAAGCATTTTTAAGTTCCTTCCGGTCTTTTGCTTTTGTTCTCTGAGACAAGTCTTGCTAGTCTTTTGGCTGACCTTGAACTCGCAACTGTCCTCTGCTTCTGGAGTTTAGGGGTGAGCTATCAGCTCAGCAACGCCTCACAGGTACTGCACTAATCATCCAAGGTCAATTCTGTTCTCCCCCACCCCACCACTGTACTAGAAAGTTCTGTGTAAATGGGCGCAAAACAACAAAAACAAATTTCAAAGGTAGTTGATATCTAAACCCTCCGGTCAACTCGTTCATCAACAACTACACTTTCAGTTCCAGAAGTCTGGTTAAGCTGTTAAGTGGGTATTGAAATGAGTAAAAATTTACTTGAGAGGATTCCAGAAATTTCATTCTCTCAATGTAGACTCAGCAGAAGGGAGTAGCTTTAAGGCTCCTTACGTTTATAAAGAAGCAAATAAATATAAATCATCAATTTGCATAAAAATCCAAAAAGTTCAATATACAGAAATCTAGCTCCCCAAAGAAAATGTCATGCTTTACAGTGGGTATCAGTAGCTATTTTTACCTGGACACAGACACACACACACACACATACACACAAACACACACACATACACACAAACACACACACATACAAACATACAAACATACACACATACACACACAAACACACACACATACATACACATACACACACATAGACACATACACACACATACACACACAAACACACGCACACATACACACACATATGCATACACACACATACACATACATACACACACACATACACACACACACAATTTCAAAGGTTTTCTTTAGCAATGATGGACTAAAGACCTTACACTGAACTTATTTTAGCTAATATTACCCCTGACTACACGACAGCTGTCAATGAAGCCAACATTCTCGGTTCAGTCTCTTTTAAGGAGCTGAGAATGGAGCTTGGGTAACGCACTGTCTTCCTGGAGACTCAAACCCTCATCACTTGGAGATCTCTGTTGGTGCAGTAACTGAGACCATCACTGTGTGAGCTCACACCATTCTCCTGGCTTGTATTTCTTTATTCTAAACCCTCTCGTTTCTTTCATATTGACACTGATGTTGATCCTACTTGTATTTCATGGCAAGTTCCCATTTGACTCCCAGGGAAGCCTAAAGGCACTGATGCACTGTGGATTTGTGCTTCTGGGAGACTGATGGACCAGTGAGCTGAGAGTAAGGGCAGCCAGATAACCAAGGATGTGTTTTTTCATCTTGTAGAATATTATGCCTTGAATTTGGCAAAACCAGAGATGAAAATAAAAACAGTTACTGCACAGATGAAGAAGTTTAGTGTACATATTCTTGTAAATAGAAAAAAATGGTTGGCATTAACTATGGTCCTATTTGTTTGTATGATAACTAGAGAGCTCTAGAATACAGCTGCAGGATTTCTTTTGGAAAAAGCTTAAAAATACTGATATTAATATTTACTTTGAAACCAGGTGTAGTGGCACATGCCTTTAATCCCACCACTGAGGAGGTAGAGGCAGGAGGGTCTCTGTGAGTTCAAGGCCAGCCTGGTCTACAGAGTGAGTTCCAGGATGGTCAGGGTTGTTACACCCAGAAACCCTGTCTCAGGAAAAAAGAAAAAGAAAAGAAAGAATTTACTTTGACAGAGAAGGCAAAATAGGATGTGGAAGGAAAGAAAGATGAAAATAATGCTGTCATAAAAGTATTAATAAATGAGTGATAATTTTGAAGGCTTTAATGGGCGCTTACAATCACTTGGGAATGAACTATTCAGAAAGTCAATTTCTGGTAATTTGTATGGTATAATAAAGCCAAACCCCATTTATTAATGGGCTTATATTTTATTATATAAAATGATATTTTATTAAACAATAAAGCAACAAACGTGTGTGTGTGTGTGTGTATGTGTGTGTGTGTGTGTGTGTGTGTGAGAGAGAGAGAGAGAGAGAGAGAGAGAGAGAGAGAGAAGGAGATATTAAGCTTCTCATTCTACTGACCTGTCAGGTAAAATGCTGTTAATTCCATGGGGCTTTGGAAGCAGAATGTTTACTTTCAGTTGAAAGCAAACGTTTTAACATGTTTATTGAGATTCAATGAAGGAAGCAGACATTATGGAATGATAAACAGACATTACAAAATGATAAACAAACATTACAGAATGATAAACAAACATTACAGAATGATAAACAAAGTTGAAGCAATGACTGGAGCATGAGAACAATAGTTAGGACACTGACATTTATCTCCCTGCACCTCAGCGAACAGTGCAATGCAGTTTTATACATGTCTTAGCGTTCATTTTATTAAAATTAATTCAGAGTTAACTTTAATATGAGAATAATGTAGTTTCAACGAAAAATATGCAAAACATATCAGCTATGAGGTCGTCCATCATAAGATCACATAACAATAACCCATCAGAGGGAAGCCCAATGTCCGCAGAAGACAGGCTGAGTAAATACAGCACAGGACAGATATCTAAAAGGATGCTATCTGGATGGTAATGTGGATGGCTGTCTATCGGGAAAACATTCATAATGTAAATGTTTCTTTCTCTTAAAAAAGCTAGGTTAGGAAATAAAGTGGATGGTAGAACTCCAAATCTGTTAAAACTACAATTGAGCACATATCTATGTCTGGAGAAATACACCCTGAGGCACTGTTCTAGTTTCTGATACAGAAGAAATGTGTGAGTCTATATACATGAAGGGTCTTACTAAGTAATATTTTAATATAAACAAGAATTGTCTTCAGAATCAGAAAAATACTTAGAATATTTTTGTTTTATTTTATTTAAATGACATTTTTTTCATTTATTTTACATACCAACCATGAAGTTTCCCCCATCCTCTCCTCCAAGCTATCCCCCCATCCTTTCTGTCCCCTCCTGCTTTCCATCTATACCTCCCTCCCCTTCCACTCTTCCTTTGACTCAATTCAGAAAGGGGTATTTAACTGCACAGCAATCTGGGTCTATGGCATAAAGTAGAGAAATACGCACTTTCAAAACTGTAATAATATGAAAGAATTCTGAATTATTTTCCTGTGGCTGATGACATTGTGTGGTTGTTTCCAAGAGATGTGAACTGTTTTCATTCCTAACACACAGGAGCTAAACAGAAACTAATGCTGACTTTTTTCTTTTTAGAAATATTGACATGTAGATAATGCAGATTCAACTGTCTATCTATAAAATTTATGCAGTATGAAAATTTCTGTCTATCTGTATCAACATATTTTAACCTTTTTTACAGTGGATATGGCATATATCACAGATAAGAAAGTATAAATATTTATTTCAATGCTTTAGACTACACTTAAGATCCCTTATATTGTACTGAAAACAGCCTGGTATTGGCATAAAAACAGACAGAAGGACCAATGGAACCAAATTGAGGACACACACTGCCGAACACCTGATTTTTGACAAAGAAGCAAAAAATATAAAATAAAAAAAGCATATTTAATAAATGGTGCTGGTATAATTGGATATCAACATGTAAAAGAATGAAAATAGACCCATATCTATCACCGTGCACAAAACTCAAGTCCAAATGGATCAAAGACCTCAGCATAAAACCAACCATACTGAACTGCATAGAAGAGAAAGTGGGAAATACACTTGAATGCATTGGCATAGGAGATTACTTCCTAAATATAACCCCAGCAGCATAGACATTGAGAGAAACAGTTAATAAATGGGACCTTCTGAAACTGAAAAGCTTCTGTAAAGGACATGATAGATGAGACAAAATGACAGCCTACAGAATGGGAAAAGATCTTCACTAACCCCACATCAGAGAGAGGTCTGATCTCCAAAATATACAAAGAACTCAAGAAATTGGTCATCATAAGAACAAACAATCCAATAAAAAATGGAGTATAGACCTAAACAGAGAACTCTCAACAGAGGAATCTAAAATGGCTAAAAGATACTTAAGGAAATGTTCAACATCCTTAGTCATCTGAGAAATGCAAATCAAAACAACTCTGAGATTCCATCTTACACCTGTAAGAATTGCCAAGATCAAAAACACTGATAACAACTTATGCTGGAGAGGATGTGGGGAAAAGGGAACACTCCTGCTTTGCTGGTGGAAATGCAAGTTGGTACAGCCCCTTTGGATGTCAGTGTGGCGATTTCTCAGAAAATTAGGAAACAACCTTCCTCAAGACCCAGTGGTGTTGCGGGAGCTCCTTCCGCTCCTTCAGCCAATAGCTGTTGAGATACCAGCCCATTGGGGTGTGGTCTCTCTCCCTTTAAAAAAGCGGCCACTTCCCTCTCACTCCGCCTACCTAATTTTCTGTCCTATCAAAGGGCAGTTTTCTTTATTAATTAACCAATGAAACAACAGATAGAAAGATGACCCTCATCCATCACAGTAATACCACTTTTGGGTATGTATCCAAAGGATGCTCAATTGTGCCACAAGGACATGTGCTGTTCATAGCAGCATTGTTTGTCATAGACAGAACCTGGAAACAACCTAAATGCTCTTTGACCAAAGAATGGATAAGGAAAATGTATTACATTTACACAATGGAGTACTACACAGCAGAAAAAAACACCGACATCTTGAATTTTTCAGGCAAATGAATGGAGCTAGAAAACATCATTTTGAGTGAAGTAACCCAGACCCAGAAAGACAATTATTACATATACTCACTCAAAGGTGGCTTTTAAACATAAAGCAAAGAAAACCAGCCCACAAATCACAATTCCCGAGAACTTAGACAACAATGAGGACCCTAAGAGAGACATACGTGGATCTAATCTACATGGGAAGTAGAAAAAGACAAGATCTCCTGAGTGAATTGGGAACATGGGGACCTTGGAGAAGGGTTGAAAGGGAGGGGAGCAGAGAAAAATGTAGAGCTCAATAAAAATAATAATAAAAAAGAATATATGTATATATACACATATATATGTGTATATATGTATATGTAACAACAATTAATAAGAAAAGAGGCCATGAATTTGAAAGAGGGTAAGGAAGGGTATATATGGGAAGGTTTGAAGGGAGGAAAGGGAAAGGGGTAAATGTTGCAATTACATTAGAATTTCAAAATATAAATTTTGAAAAGAATTTTCAAATAAAAATCCCTTATATTGATTTTAATTTCTTTATCAAAGCATGAAATATTAGTAGCATTTCATTTCTAAACCAGAAGCAAATAATGTCATCATAAAAATTTTTAAAGATTAGATGTTTTTACCTAAGGTGATTGTAGGTGCAGTTTTTTGGGTGTGTGTGTGTGTGTGTGTGTGTGTGTGTGTGTGTGTGTGTTTTCCTTCACACACACAAAATCCTTTCATGCCAAATCCTGGCTTAAATGTTGGTTTGGTGGGTTTTTTGCTTGTTTGTTTGTTTTTTTTTTTTTTTTTTTTGGTTTAAACTTAATTCCCATAGTTAGTCTTCTACAATCTTTAACCTTCCAAAAAATGTCAACTATAAATATTTTTTTCAGTGATCCTTTTTGAGAAGCCAGACAGATTCCGTGTGACCCGGATGTGGGTGCGGCTATGCTCCGGAGACTCCCATGAGCCTCGTTCACGATGAATAAGGAAAGGTAACAGTTTCCTCTATTTTTTTATTTTATTAATGTTGAGTTGGTGGAATGGTATTAAGATTTTTCGTGGACACACGCAACCTATCCATGTTGATTCTAAGTGAAATTTATTATTCTGGTTGGCAAAGGAGTCTTAATAATAAGGCAGTCAATATGCTAACCAGAATCCGACTGACAGGCAAGCCACCTAACTAACAAAACACAAATATTTTTCAGACTTGAAAGCAAACATGAAAGTATGTTCTATCCAACATTTTAATGTAAGAATTATTAGAAATTAAAGTATCTTGTTTCTTCGTTGAGAAAATTCACACATAAATATAAAAAACAGAGCAAATTTTGGACGATGCCAACACTGCTTCATAGAGTATGTTTCCCGTGCAGGCTCCTCTGAGATTTTGTTACCTGGTAAGTCCACCTTGCCCTTCCCAAGCCGAGTCACAACAGTAGATGCGAGAATAAATAAAAACCTATCACTCTGGACTCCGCCCTCACAGCGCAGACTAGGAAATGAAGGAGTTTATGGGCGCCCTTGCCACACGTTAACCGTGTCTTCGGGGTTGACGTCGGGTTTTAATGTGTATCCTTGTACTTCTCCTTCCGCGGGAAGCCCGTCTCCAGGGATCACTTGCAGAAAATAGGACATTGAGTCCATAATTAAAGTAATCTCGTTCTAGGCAGATGCTCCGTTATCACATATTACAAAAGGCATCTTGAGGGTTATAAAACGCGCGGCAAATAGGTTTGGAGATGAGGAACAGCAATTTTTCATCTAATTTTGATCCATAGACATGTAAGTACTGACTTGCTACTATTTTGGGTTTGAGCCAAATCAGAATTATGGCGGTTAGAGGAGCCAGGCAGTCGCCAAAATGAAAGTATATTCCGGCTTTTAGCCTCAGAGTGAGGAAAGCGCTTTTGTAACCGTCTCTGCACTTAGCAAATAAGGGTGCCATCTCCAATCTGAGCATTAATGCCTGCAGGCGGATTTAGAAGGGCTTATGTGGCTGAGCTTTACAGACACTTTCAACATGCTATTTTAACTAAATAAGGGTCTAGCCACTTTAGCTACCTTGCAGCTATAGTCTATGTTTTAATTAGAAGCATCTTTACTGTCTGTCTTTCCTACAGAATTCGGAATGTTGCTCTTTAAAACATACAGCTCAGATAAAGAAAGCATTCTTCATAATCCCATCCATAAACACGAAGGGGAAGGGTCTCCCTCACACTGGACTCCAGCTAGGACTTTGCAGCGTCAGTGACTGAAACCTATGTTAGTGATGTACGGTGTTTTTGTTTGATGTTTATTTCTTAAACAAAAGAACTTTAAGCATTCACTGACTTAATTGCTTGAATTAAAAATTGTGTTTTGCATGTGTAGTTTCTCAAAAATTTAAAGGATAAATCCCAAATAAAGCAAAAAAAAAAAAAAACCAATAAAATTCTGTAACAATCCTTTCCCTGGACTTGAATCATCCAAGTTAAAAACACAGTCAATAAAATTAACCTTCAAATTTAGCATTCAAAAGTGGGAGTTCAATTCAATACAATCATATACTAGAATGTTCAAATATCAGAATTAATATTTAGAATAATTTATGTAATGTCCCTGGAATTGTTGGAGAAAAACTATAGATTGGGAAATTTGAACTGCTGAGACATTATTATCAAATGGCCAAGTTGATATTTCCCCACACAATTGACATATTAGAAAGCCTGCTGCTACCAGCACATGCCTGTAGGGAAAACGATGAGATTCTAATTCTTTGGCATATACCATGCATTCACACACCCACTCAATGAATATTTGTTAATCACCAATTAACACTACATTGGATTAATAAACTAGATTATATTTGCTTATGTGGCATAGTGTGATGTCTTGATGTATACAGATGATGTTGCATGATTCAAACAAGTGGATCAATCATTGCTTATGTTCTCTGGTGAAACACTGGAAATTCAGTTATTCTAAAATGTGTAATATTTTTATTGGTGGTGTTTACTGTACAATAATAGATCATGAACGCCCTTTCATCTGAACTTTTGGGTCTTTTGACCAAACCCTCTCTCCTCTACACGTCCAAGCCCATCTCCACCTTCTGATAGTGATCCTGACACACTCAGCAATTCAGAGCCCAACATTGTAAAGAATCTACATGTAAGTGGGATTGTGTGCCATTGGTGTCTGAGCCTGCCTTACTGCCATGAGTATGTTTTCCTCCATAGCCACCATGTTACAAATGACAGACTGCCCCCCGTAATAATGAATAGCATTCCAATGTGCATGTAAATCACGTGGCCTTTACCTGTTGGTGGATATCAGTTATTTCCACATCTTACATATTATGAAGACTGTATAATAAATGCGAGGATGCAAACACTTCTTCAGCGTATCGATTTTTATTACCTGTGAATGTACAACCATAAGCAGACTGCTGGGGCATATGGTAGCTCTACTCAGATTGTTTTTAGGACTCTCCAAAATATGGATTCCCCTTGTCTGTGTCTTCTCCAACACTTTTTATCCTTCATCTTTTCAACAAGCATGTTTTAAAGAATTTAATAATGCTATTTGTGATTTAAATGTTGGGAATATGTACTCAGCATTCGGCCATATAAAAGGTATTTTCCAGTTTTAAATGTTTGCTTCAGCTCTGTTTACATGGAAACTATCTTGTTCTTAAGAAGTTATCTTTAGCCTTAATAATACATTTTTACACTTTTCTGGTTAATGTAGCAAAGCTTGATTGATTTTGTATAGCACTTGCCTGGTAGCCTTCTTTTATCTCTTTTTGAAGCTTTGTGCTTAGGTTTGACATTCAGAAGCAACATGTTGCTGCAATTTTGGATGGACATTCTGAAAGTTATTTTCAAATGGAAATTTTCACCTGTTTGTGGTCATTGTAGCTATTGGCGGACTTAGACTTGTTTAAGGGTCTGCTACATTTTATACTTCCATAATTTTTAAATGATGTGTAATCCTTTCCTAATCTCCTTCTTCCTTTGAAAGTTCTAATTTCATATCCACTTTTAACTTTATACGTTTAAGGCTATAATCTTTCAAGTTAATTTGAAGGTATTTAGTAATTTATTTTCCTCTGTCTTTAAACTCCAACATGATATTGCATTGTAGTTTGATTATCCGTTGGTTTAAAATTAAAGCAAACCGATATGGAATAACCCTTTTGTACACTGTGAAGATGTTTCACTCTGATTGGTTTAATAAAAAGCTGAATGGCCAATTGCTAGGCAGGATTTCCAGGCACAGAGGATGCTGGGAAGAAGAAAGGCAGAGTTGCCAGCTTGACTCAGGGGGACAGACATGTGGGAGGAGAGGTAAAAGCCATGAGCCATATGATAACATAGATGAAAATGTATGAGCTGATATGTTATAAGAGCTAGCTAGCTAGCCTAAGCTATTGGCTGAGCTTTTATAACTAACAATAACTCTCCACCTCTTTATCAGGGAGCAGATGATCCTGATGAAAATGTCCGACTACATCAATTAAAGTAATTGTCAGTGTGTATTTCCTCAATTATTCCAACATTTGATTCTTAAAATTCTAGATGCTCCCCAAATGGCCTTGCTCCTCACCAGTGCCTCATGTTTTGAGGTCTTACATTTCCACCTTTTTTTTCCCTGGATTCATCTTTTTTTACTAAAGCGGGTTCTTTAAAGATCTTGCTTCAAAATGGTTTGTGTAGTAAAAAATCTTTAAACTTATAGCTTCGAAAATCACTTTGCCTTCATATTTGCCACACTTGAGGCACAGAACCCCAGGATAATGGTTGTTTTCCGTTATGACTTTGAAGGTAGTTTTTCTTTGTCTTCAGATGAGAAGATCATTGTCCTGTTAAGTTTTAGGTGACACACCTTTTATCTAGGTGACTTGGGTATTTTGGGTTGTAATATTCTGAAGGCTAATTATCAGTTGTATCATTGCTAATTTACTTTATCTTAGGTAGAAAAGATGTTTACCTTTTCCTTAGCTAAAAATTCTTCTCCACTATCTCCTTATGGTTGCCCAATCTCATTCCTTGTTTTATCTCCTTCTAACATTTATATTAGATGTTAATTCTTAACATGGAGTTTTATATCAAGGAATTGATGTAAAAACCACTGTCTGCTTTACTCAGGAGTTAAGAACTGGCTGCTCTTCCAGAAGACCCGGGTTTGATTCTGTAACTCCAGCTCCAGGGGATCCACCACCCTCTTTCTGGCCGCTCAGTCATACATGACAGATAAAATACCCATACGCATAAAAGAAAGAAAGAGAACAACCCTGAAGGAAGCAACTCAAAGGAGAAGGGCCTTCGTTTTGGTTCATAGCTGAAGGTATAACCTATTGCGGCAGGAAAGTCAGTGCAGGACTGTGGAGCATTTGATCGCTGCACAACTGCAGTCAGGAGGAAGAGCGCAGTGGATGTTGGTGTTTAGTTGACTTTCTCCTTTTTATGCTAACCACTCTGAGGGAGGGCTTCTCCACCTCACTTGAGATAATCCCCTCCGTGCATGGCCAGAAGCTTGCCTCCTAGGTGTTAGTAGATCCTGTCAGGCAGGTAGAATTAACCACCAGAGCAACTCTTCACACGTTGAGGGGTTAGTATCTCATAAGTAACTTATCTTTATGGATAAGTTACTCCAGGAAGATAGCAAACTTTTTTCTCTGTGTTTCCAGAAAATGGATGCTTCATATAGCGCACCTCTTTTCAGCTGCCCCTCCTTTCTTGCCTTCTACTGTTTTTAAAGGGGCTCTCACGTACTCTGTGTACACAGGTTTGGAATCCTAAGTCTGGGTTTAAATATCCGTAGGACATGACAGCTTCGACTCTGCCTCTTCAGCCAACCTAGCCATTTTGCCTTTCTCCTGGAGTCTGGTGGGGCCCCCTTCTCACAGATCTCAATGTTTACGGCCTTAGCCCCCATTTCTATATGCTTTTAGCAGGGAAACACCTGCTGGATAAGCTTAGTCTTCCCTGATGCCAGAAGCCCTCTACAAACACAGCTGTAATCTGTAGAGAGTTGAGCACAGCAACACATTCCTCTAGGCTTTCTTCACCCCATCCCAAGCATCTCCCAGGCCCTATGTTGTCTTCATGAATCCCATTCCCAATGTACTATAGGATAGTAGTTTAAGATAAGAGGTAAAAGGTAAAAATTCGAGTCAAATTTATTGTTCGCTCCTTTTAGGAGCTCCTGGCTTAGAAGGCATGACAGGTACATGCCAGCACACGCCAGCACACGCCAGCACACGGAAGGTGGTGTTTGCTGTTAATACAACACTACTGTTCTCACTACCACCGCCACCATCAAGTGACATGTTAAGCTCTATTATTGTTCTTATATTAATAATGATTAGCCCTCCAGATGACATCACTTAAATAATAGGCACACGAGAATAAGCGTCCACGGGTAAGAACACCGAGTAAGAACAGATTGTGCCACAAACCTACTGTACTTTGAAATGTATGGTTACTTTCTACAAACGTCAAAGTAATGCCAGAGGAGAAGATGGTCCAGCAGATTCTCTAAACCTGTCACGTACAAGGGAACTTTCTGGAAGGGCTAAAATGGTGTGTATCTGTGCTAGTCAGCAGCAGTGACAAAGTTACTGGTCACATCACATGACTGAGAACTTGAAATGTAGCTGGCAGTGCTGAGAAACCGCATTTCAAATTTTATTAATTTTAGTTAATCTAGTTCAAACAGTTGTACATGGCTTGCATTTACTCTGCTATGAAATGCAATTCCAAACAAGTCTTAGAATATATATATACACACACCCAGGTAAGTTATATACAGCAAAATTAGCTGTTTCAATTTTTGTGTGAAAGGATTAAAAATTTTATTTGCCATCTGCACCCATGATTTAATATTCTGATTTTGGACTAGAAGTTCAAAAATAAGTCCAGTGATTGCTTCTGTTACCCAAGTGTTCAGACATTGGCAAACCATCGTGCATCCGCTGCCATGGGAAAAATGTATTTACCTGTTTCTCCAAAGTCACTACCACTGCTAATTTTAAATGTGTTCAACTTTGGGATGAAAATTCACTAGGGGCTTCTAAAACTGGCTAAATAAATTCTAAAAATAGAGAAATAGCTTAAACCTCCCCACAAATATCACGTAAGGTTGGATTCAGAGGCATTTCTCACTGAATCACGGGAAGCTAGTAGCCTTTGATCGTCTGCTTCCCAAACATTTCATGAGGTTCCGAGTCAGATGTCCCAGGTTCCAGTGTCCCACCTCAGCTACAAGGTCCGGCCGAGAAGGGCAACTCTGGCTCCAAACCCCAGGCCCTTCTAAATGCTCTCCACATCCTCACCCCATAAGTTGAAGCCATGCAAGGGGAGATGGTACTTTGCCACAGACTTTTTCCAACTGTCTGGAAAGCGAGTATCTTCAGAAAGGAGAAATTCTCTACCATAGCTATTTATCTTGGGTGGAATTCTGCTTCAAAATATCCATCTCCAGCACTGAGAGGCATCCCTACTCCTCTGCCACCGGTCTTATGACTGATACAAAGAAGGGTACTGAGGAGACCCTAGGAGATTATCCTAATAGAACCAAGAAGCCTTACCTTGTGGACTTTTGGAGGAAGAAAGAAGAAAGAAAGGAATGGAGAAAAGAAACATGAAGACGTTATTTTTACTTTCCAGTATTTGCTAAACTTTTAAAATATGTCCCATTATTAATATGACAATTGGTTTCTCCGACCCTTCTTGGAGTTTGATGTATATATTTTATCTCAACCACATTTCACTCAATTAAAAATTAAATCCACAAGAAGCGCCCTGACCTCATTTGCCAAGGTGCTGATCTCAGAGAGTACACGCTAGACTGTCACCTTGTGCAGCCTAATTGGCTGTGTAACTCTGATAAAAAGCAAGGGCCGGCGGGAGGTGAGAACCACAGCCAGGCTCCCCACATTTCCCTCTACGGATGAATAATATACTTTTTTATACTGTCATTCACTGGTACATTTCTGAGCAGCATGAAAATAATTGTCTCAAATTGGAGGATGTGTATAAAAAAAAAAAAAGAAAATCAGACCGTCAGGGGGAAAAAAAGAGAATTGAGATTTACAGACGAAATTCCTTATTCAGAAAACAGTGTAGCTAGTTGACCTCATGGTAGGGATGCATCATTTCAGACTTATGGGAGAGATAATTTATTCTCTGCAGCAAACTGCATGTAGTCAAGCAGAATCTGTACGTATCAACTGCCGACACCCTCCTTTGCGGCACAAATGAACTCCCAGCAGACAGGGATGTAGGGTCACTGTCTTATTTCAGGTGTTTAAGTAACAAAGCAGATATAATTGTGGGATTTCCTTTGGATGGATGGAAATAAATGAACAACAAACTACCATTTTTTTTTCTCAAGGGATTCTCCTGGCAGGCTGGAATGGCTTCCATCAAAAGTTAAAAGCATCCGGGCTACACTCAAGACAGTGCTCCAGGACTCTGTATCAATTCTATCTCAAGCCTGACAGGCATTCAGAAACTGCTAGTGTCTTCAAATTCTTCAAATGATCTTTCTGCTTCTTGTTTAGAGTTTTTTAAAAACGACCACCCTATAAGTTATTTCCTTGGCAGTATCAAGTATGGTCCCTCCCAGGTCCCTCTTTGCTGATCCAAGTTTATCTTAGATAGAAAATAGCTCAGTTCATTTTGTTTTCAGTTTTTGTGCCTCTTGGTATCTGGATGAGCTGGGAAACTGAGCTACTGGTCTGGGTACCTGGATGAGCTGGGAAACTGAGCTGCTGGTCTGGGTAGCTGGATGAGCTGGGAAACTGTGTTGCTCATCTGTGATACTCGTCTGGGTGTCTGGCTGAGCTGGGAAACTGAGCTGCTGGTCTGGCCTGGGGACCTGGATGAGCTGGGTAACTCTGTGCAGATTTCTAACAGTGGGACACACCCGCAGACACGTGGGCAAGGTTCCGATGCTGCACTGAAGATACTACGTGACGCCGGGCGGTGGTGGCGCACGCCTTTAATCCCAGCACTCGGGAGGCAGAGGCAGGCGGATCTCTGGGAGTTCGAGGCCAGCCTGGGCTACAGAGCTAGTTCCGGGACAGGCACCAAAGCTACAGAGAAACCCTCTCTCGAAAAACCAAAAAAAAAAAAAAAAAAGATACTATGTGAGTTAAATGGCATGGGTATAATTATTTTCTTTAATAAAATAGAAAAGTGATTACCTTCAATGTAAGAGCAGTTGGAAAAATCACTTTTATCTCAGGCTGTTTTGCTCACAGTTACTTAAGACTTGTTATTCAGCATTTCTGTACTTCAATGTCCTCATCTATAAAGTGAGAATAATTCTCTAAAGTGGGCTCCATTGTTATGCGAATTATTAGATTAAATTAGACGAACGGTGTGCATAAGGTAAATTAAACATTGTTATTTCCATGATGTCTTTTTCAATCGTTTCTAAGGTTAAAAGGCGTGAAGGTTTCTTGTCCCTCCTTCGCGTTCCTGCTTTATCCTTGAATCCTTCCTTCCTGTCCCTACCTGTGTTCACCCTCTCTCCTCTCTTACACCCCCTTTTCCACTCGAGGTTTATTAGTCTGAGATAAGCAGGACAGCAATAAGCCACGAATGTGAGGAAATGAGACAACACCAGCTAGACGGAGTCACCAACAGGTGAGAAACAGCGATGCTAAGCCCGTGGTCGCCCTTGTCTGTATGGGTCGGTACAGCTGATTTTTCAACCTCTCCCTCATCCGCACGTGCCTCACCTCTGTCTCCCGCTTGACTATTTTTAAACAAGAAGGACTGTATGCACAGCCCATTGCTGCAGTTGGCCCTTCACACAGCCTATATTATTTAGTAGAAAGGTACATGACACATTATAGAATTGTCTTGGATTTCAGCTCAAATGTATTTAATTCTCGGTGCAAAAATTTTTTAAAATGTTTCAAAGCGAGTGACTTGGTTTAAAACTATGAAAATTCCACCCGAGATTGGCTGTGCTGAGGCTAAAAGTTGGAGTGTCCTATCAGCTCCACCAGCCTTACAAAGACCATGCACACGCTAAGTGAGATACCAGTCACTGAATGTCTTCACAGCTAGCGTTCCATGTGTCTTAAGACATGAAGTAACACATTAAAATCACAAAAGGAAGAAAGCAGAATGGGAGCCTATGGCTTTAAATTCTAAAGATATATTTAGGGCTGGCAGGGTGACTGAGTGAGCGAAGGTGCTTGCCACCAAGGGTGATGATCTAAGTGTCAACCTCATAACCCACACGGTGGAAGGAGAACGCAGTTCCTGCAAATTATTCTCTGATCTCACATGTGGGATCATGAGCATGCCCCTACTACTCCTACAAAAAGGAAGTAAATGCAATTTTAAAATTAAAATATATTTTAAAAAGCCTCAAACCTTTATAGCAAGGATATGTATTTGACTAATAAAAATGCATTTAAAGGAATTCAGAACTGGGACCTGGGACGCTGCTCAGCTGGTGAAGTGCTTAGCACACAATCCCAAGGACCTATGCTTGGTGCCCTAACACCCCTGTAAAGTTGCAAAGCTAAGGCATGGTTACGCTGTTTGTAATCCCAGCACTGGGAATTACAAGGCTTATCCCTTAGCGAGCCTGGACTAACATACGTGGTTTCCTCAGGCTTATCCTTTAGCTAGCCTGGACTAACACAGGTGGTTCCCTCAGGCTTATCCATTAGCTACCCTGGGCTAACATACATGATTTCCTCAGGCTTATCCATTGGCTAGCCTGGACTAACATTTGTGGTTCCCTCAGGCTTATCCATTAGCTACCCTGGGCTAACATACATGATTTCCTCAGGCTTATCCATTGGCTAGCCTGGACTAACATAGGTGGTTCCCTCAGGCTTATCCCTTAGCTAGCCTGGACTAACATAACATGTGGTTCCCTCAGGCTTATCCATTAGCTAGTCTGGACTAACATAGGTGGTTCCCTCAGGCTTATCCATTAGCTAGCCCGGGCTAACACAGGTGGTTCCCTCAGGCTTATCCATTAGCTAGCCTGGGCTAACACAGGTGGTTCCCTCAGGCTTATCCATTAGCTAGCCCGGGCTAACACAGGTGGTTCCCTCAGGCTTATCCATTAGCTAGCCCGGGCTAACTGATGAGCTCAGGTTCCACTGAGAATCAGAGTCTCAAAAAACAAATGTGTACAGATAATGAAGAATGAAGCTGGACGTTGGCTTCCTCATATAAACACACAGGCACACACACATACACACGCACACACATGCATGCACACACATGCACACACACGAGCACACACATGCACACATACACACGCGCACACACCACACACACGCGCACACACATGCACACACCACACACATGCACACATACACACGCACACACACCACACACACGTGCACACACATACACATGCACACATTCTCGCACACACCACACACACACGTGCACACACACATGCACACACACACCACATACATGTGCACACACATGCACACAGACATACACACACACACACCCCTTTATACATAGGTTTACACGCACACAAGAAGTCAGGAATAAGCAAAAAAAAGTGAAAACAGGAGAAAAGATAATCTTCGAGAAAAAACAATTGTTAATTACATTGGTTGGACTTTTACATGTTATATACATGTAACTGAATTATAACTGTATTCTACAAAGAAGTATTAACATTGTATGCCAATAAAGAAGTAAAAAGCAGGAAAAGAACTCTCCCACCTTCACAAATCAAAGATCTAATTTCAAGGCTAATTGGAAAAGAGAATACATAGTGTGCATTTACATCCAAATACTATAGATTATTGTACTGTTTCAGTTTTGTTTGATGTTTAAAATCAATATTGAATATTGTTGATATTTAATGTTAACAATCTTTAAGTATTGTTGGACAGTGACTAATTATTGATGCACATATGCATAAAATATGCATATATATATAGTAAATACAGTAGTACGGAATATAGGTAGGAAAATACAAACAGATGGCTTTAGTTCAGTCTCCGTTTCCTGTGTCTCTCACAAGTGAGAGGGAAAGAGATCAGTGAAAGAATCCCACCCACAAAGGACACATCGTCTATGACGTAACTGCTTATTAAGAGCCCTAGAAAGTGTGAACAATATCATCAAATCTTATTGAAACTGTAATTGAGAGCGACTTCATTCCTTTTCAGTCAAAACTTTATTTTGAACAAATGGAATTTTCTGACTGACTGCTAAGAAAACACACACCAGAGATAAGACTTTAAAAACTCAGGAGAAACAAGATTTCACATTGTAGGAACAGTGAGATCAAAAAACCATTTGTGATGTGTAATTTTTGTTGGCAAACTGACTCACCTTGTCATGATGGGGACATCTTCACCATGATGGGGACATCCTTGCCATGATGGGGATATCCTCGCCATGACGGGGACACCCTCGCCATGATGGGGACATCTTCACCATGATGGGGACATCCTTGCCATGATGGGGACATCTTCACCATGATGGGGACATCCTTGCCATGATGGGCACATCCTGGACTTGATGGGGGCATCCTCACCATGATGGGGACATCCTCGTCATGACGGGCATTTCCTTGCCATGATGGGGACATCCTAACCATGATGGGGACATCCTCACCATGATGGGCATTTCCTTGCCATGATGGGGACATCCTTGCCATGATGAATACTTTTTCACCATGATGGATACTTTTTTTTTTTACCATGATGGGCACTACTCTCTCAAGCTTTGAGCCAAAACAGATCCTTCTCCCATAAGTTACTTTTTGACAATTATTTGGTCACAGTAATAAAAAATATTCAAAAATTATATTTTTAGTATATCTTAAAATAAGTTCAATTGAAAACTTAAATTTTGGAATTTATCATAACTCATGGTTTCGAATTTGAACAACATGGTCAAGGCTATAGTTTCAAGCCTCACTATGAGAAAAATAAAACAAAGAGAAGAAGAAAACTTGAGTTTGTTTGAGGTAGGCAGTTTCATACTGTTTCCATTACTGTATGTTTTGTCTTTTTAAGAAATCAATTCTTATTTTAAAGTAAGTTATATATGCATGCTGCAAGCAGCAGGGACCATTACTAAGCTAAAACAAACTGTGCCACTGGAGATCATATAGCCTGGAACACTGTACCAGGTACCACATACACACGTACAAACAGCCGAACAACTAAAACTACCCCCTCTTGATGACCCCCACACACATACAAACAGCAGAACAACCAAAACTACCCCCCCTTGATGACAAAAGTTTTTAACAAGTCTTAAAGAAGGCATAGGCAATTAGACCTGGGGGAAAGCATTCCAGAGAGGGAAAAGCAGAAAGTCAGAAGGCTTAGTACACTGTTACTTTCTGCTCATCTGGAGCCCCAAGGAAGACAACAAAAGATAGATAGCCTGAAGGACTGGATTCTGGCTTCTCCAAATCCTGAGTGAATTATCATTTGTATCTAAGAAGATTAGCTAGATACCACAGTGTAGGACGGAGTGGGAAGAAGCGGGGTGACCAGGCAAGACACGTTTGCAGTGATCCTGCAGGAGGTACTGTAGAAAAATGGCTCAAACGCAAAACCTTCCCAAGGAAGGAGGCAATGGGATCAACTGCCAATCAACTGTATGGAATAAGTGTGATAGCATCAGCTATCTGGAGACCATGCCTTCAACACATAAACCTATGGGAGATATTTTAAATGAAAGCCACGACTTTAAGACAGTATTGTAACATGAGGGCCTGCTCGTTGGGGTATCTGTCCTGCCTGGTACCCCACAGGCTGCAAACCCCAAAGAAAATCACACACAGAGACCTCCATAAGATAATAAACTGATTGGCCCATTAGCTCAGGCTACTTATTAGCTCTTGTAGCTTTATTAACCCATTATTCTGATCTATGTCAGCCATGTGCTCAGTACCTTTCACAGCAGGGCAGATCACATGTGGGAAGGTTGTAGAAACTTTAGGAGGTAGAAGCCAGTGAAAGGAAAGTAGGATATTGGGGACATGACTTTGAAGGACATTGGTCATTCTCATGTTCCCATTATTATCTCCTTCTCTCTCCATTACCCCAACTCCATGAACGAACTGTATAATCTTCCATGCTACCTGTTCCTGCTGCCACGATGCTCTACCAACCACAGAGCAAACAGACTAGGACTACGCCCCCTGCAGCCAGGGCAAGCACATTAGGTGAGGTTTACATACTGCTACAACCCCACACCGTGTAACCCCCATCTTCAGGGACATCTTAACTTTTCACCATTCCCCTCCTCCTCCTACCTGCTCACTGACTTCTAGTCTATTAAGCACTGTTGTTATCTGGAACTAAATAAATATGGAGTTTATAAATAAATATGCAAAATAAAAACTTAGTTGGAATGCCAAGCAATGATAACACACGCCTTTAATCCCAGCACTTGGGAGGCAGAGATGGCAGGATCTCAGTGAGCTCAAAGTCAGCCTAATCTACAAAGAGAGTCCTAGGACAGCCAGAGCTGTTACACAGAGAAATCCTGTCTTGAAAAACAAAAGTAAAAGAAAACAAAAAATGGAAATTAACTACTTTACAACTGACATTGACTTATTTTAATGCTGCAATTAATGATTTTAATTGAAGTCAACCTGTTGGCATAACTAGCTACTCTGTGTGAGCCCTCTAAGGCAGTATTTGCCCCCCACACACATTTGCCACATCCACCTTAGGTACTCACATGAAATTCACGCAGCCCGTGCCAGCTGGGGGAGCGATCCAGACAAAGCTGAGGTTGGTTGTCGGCAGGTGACTCACATGAGAGGCCACCACGCTGCACATGAACTGGTTACCAAACTGGTGTTCGGACATGATCCCTGCAAGACAGAAAGGAAGGGATGTTACAAAGAGAACAAAATGAAATAGCCCTTACTGCCCACCCAAACATAATGACATTTGACCGATGCCTTCGATCCTCTGTATGTTAACACAAGCAAAAGGACTGATGAAAAACTCAACAATATGGAAACAACTTATTTAGAAAATAGACAAAATACTTGAAGAGCTTTTGTACCAAAAAAATAAAAATACATGTGACAAGTAGCACACAAAATGCTCAACACTGCTGCAAACTGCAAACCAAAACAACAACATGGCATCTACTGGCATCAGAAGAGCCCAACGACATGGACAATACTGCCTCCTGGTGAGGATAAAAAATTCCTCTGTCCCTTGAGAAGACAATTTTCTCATAGAACTGAAAATACTATTACCATAACACATAGTGATTGCTGTATTACCGCTCCATGTGAAATGAAACTTGCATTCACAGACATAAAAAAAAAAAACAAATGTTTGAAGCAATTTTGTGAATTTTTCACTCAGAAGTGACTAGAAGGAATTTCAGGAGATGGACAAAGAAATTAACTATGATACACTCAGGAAATAGTCTAATTTAGCAAAAATGGGAAAAAAATGAATAAGCCATGCAAGTATATAAAGAAAACTGAAACATGTATAGCACAAATATATATATAGCACAAGTTCACATAGAGGTTGTCCACTCACTCCATATCTATTCAGTATAGTACTTGAGATTCTAGCTAGAGCAATAAGACAATAAAAGGAGATCAAGGGGATACAAATTAGTAAAGAAGAAGTCAAACTCTCACGATTTGCTGATGATATGATCGTTTACAAAAGCAACCCCCAAAAAATCTACCAAGGAACTTCTACAACACATAAACTCTTCGTTAATGTAGTAGGATACAATACTGATTAAAAAAAAAATCAGTAGCCCTCCTTTATAGAGATGATAAACGAGCTGAGAAAGAAATCAGAGAAGAATCACCCTTCACAATAGCCACAAATTACATAAAATATCTTGGAATAACTTTTAACCAAACAAGTGGAAGACTTGTATGCCAAGAACTTTAAATCTTTGAAGAAAGAAATTGAAGAAGACACCAGAAAATGGAAAGATCTCCCATGCTCTTGGGTAGGTAGAATCAACATAGTAAAAATGGCAATCTTACCAAAAGCAATCTACAGATTCAATGCAATGCCCAACAAAATCCCAGCAAAATTCTTCACAGATCTTAAAAGAACAATACTCAACTTCATATGGAAAAACAAAAACCCAGGATAGCTAAAACAATCCTGTACAATAAAAGAACTTCTGGAGGCAACACAATTCCTGACCTCAAACTCTACCACAGAGTTACAGTACTGAAGGGCCTGGTATTGGCATAAGAACAGACAGAAGGACCAATGGAACCCTAACAAAGACCCAGTTATCAATCCTCATACCTACAAAGGCTTGATTTTTGACAAAGAAGCAACAAATATTTTTTTTTTTTTTTTTTTTTTTTTTTTTTGGATTTTTCGAGACAGGGTTTCTCCGTAGCTTTTGGTTCCTGTCCTGGATCTAGCTCTTGTAGACCAGGTTGGCCTCGAACTCACAGAGATCCGCCTGCCTCCGCCTCCCGAGTGCTGGGATTAAAGGCGTGCGCCACCACCGCCCGGCAGAAGCAACAAATATTAAATGGAAAAAAAAGAAAGCATCTTCAACAAATGGTGCTGGCACAACTGGGTATCAACATGTAGAAGAATGAGAAGAGACCCAGATCTATGGCCATGCACAAAACTCAGGTCCAAATGGATCAAAAACCTCAATATAAAACCAACCATACTGAACCTCACAGAAGAGAAAGTGAGAACAGTTATCCACCCTGATCCTCTCAATGCCTGTGTCACAGCTGATATACAGGACACTGTGTTCACCCTGATCTCAATGACTGTGTCACAGCTGATGCCCAGGCCACTGTGCCCACCCTGATATTCTCAATGACTGTGTGTGTCACAACAGACATGTAACTCACATATAGTTGGAATCCTATTCTTGAGATAACTGAAATCTAAATATGATAATACATTTAAATTTACAGTTTTTCCTCTGTTGCATGCAGGGAAACATTTGCATGTTGAGTTTTTAATCATACTTGTAAAGGAAAAGATCTAAAATAGAAGGATCTAATTATGTTGTTTCTTAAAGAAATGAAAGAAAATTAAGCCTCCATGTGTGTAATATATTTAATCAGTGTTTTTATAGTCATTGTTGTGGTTCTAGAGAAACTGTCATATGAAACGTTTCATATAGAATTTCATCCCTTGAGAAAATACTTAGAAGAGAACTTGGCTGTTAGCCAAAGTAAACGTGTATGGGTCTCCTGATCTGATATGGGATAAGAACACTAGTCTATCTACCACACAAATTGTGAAGCTTTACAAAATAAGGTTCCTGTCTTGATTTCTCCACGATGTTAAACTCTTTCCTTTTAGATGTTTTATAGACATATCAGAAAAACGGAATATTCACAGACTACTAATGTCTACATTAGCAATCAGTAGAACTTTAGTATACACAGTTCTTTATGGAAAGAGTATGACCATCTGAGTTCATTGTCGGATAAACCATTAGATTACTAGTTTATTATTACCCAGTCTTTGTTTTCTTATGAAAACTGTGGTAGGAAAGAAACCCATAGCAGCTTCCTTTATCCATATCACACCATTGCAAGGCTCATCTCATAACGTCTTTAATTATTCTAAACTTCCCTCTATGATCCCTTTTAAAGGCAGCGACACACATTTCCGTACCTTCCGGGATGTCATTTTCCCTGACATGTCTTCAGTTATTTTAAGTTTGCCACTAAACCTTGCATGAACCCATTTTCCCCTGAGGAATACTTCCCCATCTTTTAATGTGCATACTGTGGGGTCCTCAAAACTAGAACTGAGAGTTCTATGAGCCCCAATGTATAAAATAAAATTTGCATGGTCTCATAAGACATAATTTATTTGCTTCCAAAAACCACACTGAAAATTTTAATAACCAAAACAGTAATCTTGTGAGAAAATGAAATTCATGTTAGGCTTTGTGGATTTGAAACACAGGTTACTCTAACCTGGGGTTACTCAAGCCTGCTTAGTTTCCATGGTTAGTTAACATCAGGAGTCAGAGACGTGTTCTGGTTTGTTTGTTCTGAATTTCAGATGAAAACTTCTGTGCATAGGAGTCAAAGGGCAAGTGTGTTGGAAGTTCAGTACGGTGCATGAAAAAATGCACCTGCCAATCAGGCAGATAAAATACCGCAAGTATTACTTTGGGTTTTCTAAGACTTCAAGAACACTTGGTAGAATGGTGTGTCAGAAAGTCCAATAAAGTTATTGTCTTACAACTACTTAAGAAGTATAAAACTAGAATATTTGGATATGTTAGATCATTGTCTCTATTTCCCCTTTGACTTCATCCTGCGCACATTCTGTAAAAGGTTTCGTCGGCTAATGAGACAATGCTCTGAAAACCTAGTTTGGGAAGTTAGCATGTTCTTTAGAGAAAAGGAGAAAATGATCTATGGAGTTCCTTTCAGACATTCTAAAGCCTGTTAACTCAAAACAGTGCTGATTCTTACAGACTAGGCTTGTTTGCCACCTTCGCTGGTTCAATATACAAAACACTTCAACAGAGCTATACGGGATTTTATACACTGGAAAAGTAAGTAATCCAAGAACTTCCCTCAAACACCCTTGTTGCCATTATCTGTGAAGCAGCAGGTCAGAAGAGGAGGTGAACAGCACACACTGAGACTGAGTTAATTTCCTAAAACATTGAAGACTTTTGCTTTTTAGTTTCAGCCCAAGAAACTAAAATGCTATAAATTATAAAATCATTCTGGAATTGTATGGTGATGGCCATGTTAAAGATGCCTCAAGAAGGGCACTTCGTCCACACCCTTCATCAATTATGTAAATAGAGCTCGTTCTTAACCAACTTGGCCCTTTCCTCATTCATCAGGGTCACAGAGATGAGTCTCCACTCCAACCAGCACTGCAGTTACTGTCTTCCTTGTGACTTTGGCATATATTATTACTTTATCTTATGGAAGGGGCTGTTGGGAAACGGTCAAGCTGAGTACACAGACCCTGGAGGCAACTGACCCTATACAGACCTGTGCTCAATACCAAGGAACCAGGGATTCTTGGTAGGGTCACTCAGTCTCTTTGCTCTTCCTCAAGAAAATGGGCAGGAGTAAAACAGGATGGCTGTGCAGATGAAAAGACTGGATGGCTCACAATGCTATGTATGCTAGCTATTATTATAATCTCCATCTTAGAGACTCAGGAACGACGGCACGGTGAGTATAAGGGACTTGTCAAGAAGAGCCAGTAAAGAGCATCCAATCCGAGTTCAGCTTCTCTCTCACATTGTCTGTTGGCTCCCTTCCGACATGTCTCAGCTCTGTGACAGCTGTAGGTCACAGTTGCTCCCCTGTGGAGCAAAGCCAACAGTTAGATGTTTAGAGCTACTGAGCTTGCGGATCGGCGCCCTTTCCCAAGAGGTAGTGAAACGTGCACTGTCTTTACTGTCTCTGATCTGCTGGACCAATGCAAGGCTCTGCTGCCTTCTTTCCTAACTCCAAACAGGCTCCTCCCTGAATAGCTGTGTGCTTGTAGAAGCTAGGGTGTGCTGCTTGCCCAGCAGGTATGACTCTCACCACACCACACGAGCTACCTGTCTAGAATAATCTTACTACCCAGTTTCAACTCAATTCTTGGACCTCATCTTATTTATGTTTGATTCACAACATAACCACTAGTTAATAATACATTGCATTTTACCTAGGAAAGGAGTTATATGTTATAGTTTAGGCCAAATAAAAATGAAGAGGTGTTCTGAGTCACAAACCCAAGCCAGATTGAGGACTCAGAAGAGCCTCCATAGGCTTTCTTTAAAACAGAACTACCAACTTGAGACTGCTGCCATGGTGGAGTAATGCCAACTCCAAAAACGCATGCCGCCAGCCCAGGTCTGTTGTCTTTGCTACCAAAGGAATGACCATTTGCTCCATATGGATGCTTCCAGCAATACAAAACTTAGTATCTCACATCTTCATATCTCTGCATTTTCTAATCTCAAAAACATCAGGGATGAGATCATCGGGAAAACAGTAACAGCTAATATTTACTTAATCCTTAAAGATGCAAAGTTCTTGCTTTATATTCTTTTTATAAAGACTAGCTCATTCGTTCATTAGAAACCCCGAGAACTATTACCTCTGTTTCCATTTTCTAGAAGCGCAGAGAGGTGAGCTTTCCACACTGGTTCACCGTTTGATTGACTTCTGCCTTGTCACTTACTGGGGAATGACCTTAATGAAGCAAGTTACATAAACTCTTCAAGTCTAGTGACATAGATAATTATTTCTAAAAAATGAAATATAGGAATGGTTAGATGAAACAATTCTCATCTTAATGTGCCAACTTGTATATAAAGTCACTAGGCTAGTGTTCAAGAAAGGTTGAACATTTGTTTAGAGAACTGAAAACCGAATTCCAGTCTTTCTCTGTCTCTACTACACTCACAAAGAACTCCCCTTTAAGATAAGCTGCAGATCACTCCAGCTAAGCATGAATCCTAAGCCAAGATAGTAAATGAGAGGCAGTGTAACCACTGTTGGACCCAGAAAGGCTCTATATGTAAAGGCAGGATTTGGTTATATTAACTGTGCCTTCAGACTGGCTGGTCCAAGTGTCCCTAGCAAGGCGAGTTCTAAATAACCTGTAACTGCTTCCACATAGGAACAGCTCTATAAGGAACTGTCTTGTCAAGAATTTTATCTTTGTTGAAACTAATGACCCCCATGGCATTCTGTCATCACATGCCCAGCATCCCCAGGCACGGTGGCTCCTTTGACTCTTTTTCTCTTCTCCCGCTGTGAGCAGCATGTTGCCACGGCCAGGCCTGTGAAGGGCTGTGTCAATCACGCTTTCTCCTCCTTTGTATAAGTGATGGAGGAAGGTCATTGGTTAAATAAAAAGAAACTGCTTAGCCCTCATTGGTTAGAAGATAGGTGGGAGGAGTGAACAGAACAGAACGCTGGGAGGAAGAGGAAGTGAGCTCAGACTCCACAGCTCTCCTCTGGGGAGCAGACGCCTCAGAGAGACACCATGCTCCCAGCTCCCAGGCAGATGCACGCGATGAAGCCCTGACCCAAGATGGACATAGGCTAGAATCTTCCCGGTAAGCGCACCTAGGGGCGCTACACAGATGATTAGAAATGGGCTAAATTAATATGTGAGAATTAGCCTAGAAGAGGCTAGATAGAAATGGGCCAAGCAGTGATTAAATGAATACAGTTTGTGTGTTGTTATTTCGGGCATAAGCTAGCCAGGCAGCCGGGGTGCTGGGGAAGCAGCCCACCGCCCTTATTACTACATATAAGTTCATCCTGTCAAGAAGCTTTTACACTTGATCTTAGCCAAAAGACCAAGAGCCATTTAAAAATATTCTTTTCTGCGTGTTCCTATGAAATTTTGTAAAAATATGTTATGTAAACAAAGCCCTGTTTACATTCTACGGACGTGCTCACTTATGAACCACAGAACTCAATCTAATTGAAGGAGCCCTGTAAACAGTAGACAGTTACTCCAGAAGGGTAAGATACACTTGAAGAAAATACGGAAGAGCACAAAGCAATGCAATTAAGTCACGGGGAGGGTTCAGTGTAGAACAAACACCATGACAGCCCAGACATGGGAAGCAGCAGAGCCTTCACCAGCTCTTACCCAGAGTGAGGGTCTCCTATTGACTATGTTTAAAGCATATCGACAGCCTCCCCCCCAGGTCCACCTTATTCTGCACCTTCACTGTCAAATTCTCATGAGGAAAGTCAGATAGGGAGAAACCAAACTACATGTCTCCACCCTGGCAAAGGAGGATGAACGGGGTTAATAGTGATCAAGGTGATAAATATAGATAGATATAGAGATAGATAGATGATAGATAGATAGATAGATGATAGATCGATAGATAGATCAACAGATAGATGATAGATAGATGATAGATAGATAGATAGATAGACAGATAGATGAGAGATAGATAGATAGATAGATAGATAGATAGATAGATAGATATAGATATTTAGTATGGGGCCCTGTACTAAAGGTCATCATCTTTCACAACGATTACCTCTACCCCTCCTGTCCAGTTGACCAGCCATCAAATCCTTCAAGGATTTCTACATCTGTCCTTCTTTCTCTTCTAACTTCCAAATGATTGTCTTATTTTTTGTTTGCTCTGCTTGGACAAGAGGCTGGCAAGATACAACTCCAGGGTTAAATCTGGACTGTATTTGATTTTTTGTAAGCTGTAAGCTGAGGGAAGATTCAGGATAATTTCTTGGAAGAAGACCATAGAAAGAAGATGTACACTTTGAGAAGCCTAAAATATTTACTATTTGACAAAGTTGTCCCACCTCTGGCACCAATTTTTTTTCTTCCCTAGGTGTGGCTAAGTCCTCCTTATCACTCACTACATGTATGAGACAACAGATCATGTAAAGAGGCTTTCCTTCAGAACTGCTTTTGGATCTTCACATGCACAGGTAATTGTTTTCCCTCATTGATTATGTGTTCTGAATTCTCCTGTACACAAAGTCTACTTATAAGTATCTAACATATTAATGAGATAAGTCACTTCTGAAAAAGTATTAGAACTTATATCAATGCTGGCAAAGCAATGCAATGATAGTAACTCTCCATGGTACTGAAGCTCACCCCTGCTGGTTACCCAGAACCTCCTGAGAAAGGTCTATATTACAGAAGAACCGCCAAATTTCTTTCATCTTTAGTCAGTTTCATGTAGGGCTGAAATAATGCTCTCCCAACTCTCATTCTGCTCCAATCGACTGTGCATGCTGAAGTAATAAGGGCGGCGGCGGGGCTGCGTCCCCAACACCCCAGCCGCCTGCCCGGCTAGCTTATGCCCCGAAATAATTACACGGACACTGTATTCTTTTAAACACTGCTTGGCCCATTCTCTTCTAGGCTAATTCTCACATATTAATTTAGCCCATTTCTAATCATCTGTGTATGGCACCCCAAGATGCGCTTACCAGGAAGATTCTAGCCTATGTCCATCCTGGGTCGGAGCTTCATCCCGGGACCAGGGCATGGCGTCTCTCTCAGGCGTCTGCTCCCGAGAGGAGAGCTTTCGAGTCTCTGACCTCACTTCCTCTTCCTCCCAGCGTTCTGATCTGTTTACTCCACCTACCTATGTCCTAACCAATAAAATGGGCCAAGGCAGTTCCTTTATTAGCCAATGACCTTCCTCCATCAGCATGCCTTTGATACAGTCATTATAGCTCATTAAATATCCTCGCTACCCTTTCTCTCCCTTTGCATTTGCAATCATTCAACAGAATCTGCATAGAATTGCAAAGCACTGCTTCCTAGTTGAAGCAAAGAGCAGAAGATAGGAGACTTTTAGATTCCTTTCTTCCTTTGCTTCATGACCATGCTGAGACAAAGATGAGCACAACGTGAAAACAGCCTCAGCTGTGGAGGAACAGCATGGAGAATAACTCACTGAGTATCGTCTAGATGAGTTCCGGACTCATTTGCTACAACAGCAAAATAAGATGCATCCTGCTAACTCATCTTTTAAATACAAATTCTACCATAGTTCCATTCCCTTGTATGCTGGTTCTTAAGAGAAGTTATTTGATCTAACTGATTTTGAACACCACCACTCCATCACTGTTTGTAAGAGAATAACCAAACTCTATAGCCTGTTTTTGTTATCTTCATTGTGCTATGTGTTTACAGAAAGATCCGTCTACTTTAGCACAGTCAAAGGGAAACAGAAATAAGGTCCAGATGCACAGATCTAATCAGTAACAAGATGACAAAGCCAAACATCCTAGGTTTGCATTTCTTTCTCTAGACACCATGTCTTTGCTAAATTGTATGGTAAATATGGGTTTCAGGAAACTTAGATGTAAAATATGTAAAGCAAGACTACCTGCTTGGTTGGGTGTGACGCTAACATATATAAAGTGTCCAGAACAATGCCTACCATGCAGTACAAGCTGCATAAATGTTGGCTGATTACTACGCCATTAAAATTATTCTCAGTAATGAATATTCCTATCAAGTGCCTAATGACTTAGAAATAATTTTTTCCTGGTGAGAGGACTTCATTTAGTACCTCATCTTTGTTTATATATAGAATTATGGACATTAAAGAATGTTAGATTAGAACATTAGATCATGTATAATACTAAAAAGTATAGTTTAAAATATGCATTATATATTCTTAGCCATCAGAGAAATGCAAATCAAAGCAACTCTGATATTCCATCTTACACCTGTAAGAACGGTCAAGATCAAAAACACTGATGACAACTTATGCTGGAGAGGATGTGAGGTAAAGGGAACACTCCTGCACTGCTGGTGGGAATGCAAACTGGTACAGACACTTTGGAAATCAGTATGGTGAGTTCTCAGAAAATTAGTAAACAACCTAACTCAAGACCTAGCAATATCACTTTTGACTATATACCCGAAGGATGCTCAATTATGCCACAAGAACATGTTCATAGCAGCATTGTTTGTCATAGCCAGAACCTGGAAACAACCTAAATGCCCCTCAATCAATGAATGGATAAAGAAGATTTACACAATGGAGAACTACACAGTGGAAAAAATAATAACATTATTGAAATTTGCAGGCAATGGATGGATCTAGAAAACATTACATCAAGTGAGTTAACCCAGATCAAGAAAGACAAATATCATATGTATTCACTCATAAGTGACATTTAGACATAACAAAAACAGCCTACAATTCATAATCCCAGAGAACATAGACATCAAAGAGGACCCTAAGAGTGACATACATGGGTCTAATCTACATAGGAAGTAGAAAAAGACTAGATATCCTGAGTAAATTGTAAGCATGGGGATCATGGGAGAATGTAGAAGGGGATGGTGGGATAGAGACAGGGGAATGGAGAAAAATATATGACTCAACAACAACAATAATAATAATAAATAAAATATGTGGTATAATAAAATTTACTGTGAGTACTTAGTACTATTATACACCATGGTAACAGATCATGTACCAGAAGAATGTGTTAGCAGAGCTGAAGATGCAGGACATGGTAGAGCACTTGACTAACACATACAGGTAGCTTTGGGTTCAGTCTTAGAACCGAGCAAGAAAAGAGTAACAATAAATGATGCTTGATTAAAAAATGTACTTCATTTATTTTTCAATGTTCTCTTATTTTCCAGACCCACGGTACTCAAGTATTTCCAGAATAAGACAATGCTATTTTCAAGAAAAATTGTTTTTCCACATGATATATACATCTATTTAAGTTTTATTAAAATTCATGTCCTACTATTGCGGTGACTAGAATACTAAATCTCAGAAATATGCATTTCGTTTCCTTTGAATCTAAATGATTATAAATGTATTCTTAGTTCCCAGATTTAAGATAGGAATGGAACATACATCATCTTTTTAAAAACTGTGCTAATCTGTGAGCTGAAGTTACACAGAGAATAGTGATTTGACTTCTTCAAGTGCTCTGGGAATTATATGAATATGTAGTCACTTGGAACCTGACAGCCACTTTTCTTTTTGTTTTGTATTTAAAATATCCTGACCATAGTTTCCCCTCCATTGACTGCTCCCAGTACCCTCACATTCTCTCTCTTCCAGATCCACTCCTCCTCCATTTTTAGAGGCAAATTATTTGTTGAAGATAAATTGATTTTTTTCTCCCCTCTTTCATTTTCTTTAATTTTTTGAAAATTCCATATGCTGTACAATTAAATATGATCATATTGACCCCCATCCCCTCATTCTAACTTTTTCCATGTTATATCTAACATTCCCCTCCCCACTTCATGCTTTTAATAATCCAATAAGTACAGTTAGTACTGTCCACCCATATATGGATGGGGGTGGAGTCACCCACTGGAGCATGGGAAACCTACCATCACTAAACCCTCTAAAAACAATGGTTCTCCTTCCTATCTGCAACTACCCACTGACAGCAGCTTCTCTGTAATGGGGCAGGGCCTGGAGATCATCCACCCTGTCTATGTCAGACTTCCGACTAGCATGATCTTACATAGATATGGACAGATAACCACAGATTCTATTAGTTTGTGATTACAATAGTCACGCAATATCAAGAAATTCTCATTTTCTCTTAAAAATGAATCGCTTCAAGCCGGGCGGTGGTGGCGCACGCCTTTAATCCCAGCACTCGGGAGGCAGAGGCAGGTGGAACTCTGTGAGTTCGAGACCAGCCTGGTCTACAAGAGCTAGTTCCAGGACAGGCTCCAAAACCACAGAGAAACCCTGTCTCGAAAAACCAAAAAAAAACAAACAAACAAAAAAAAAACAAAAAACAAAAAAAAAGCAAAAATGAATTGCTTCTTTAAATCTATTTTTCACTAAATTCCATGCATTTATCCAAATGATCATTTTCTAGAATAAGGCATCTTTTAGGCTTTATTAACAACATTTTATCTTTAATGTAATTCTATGATCATGTATTACACCATTTTATTATTGTTAAAGCATAGTGATTTGAATGAGAAGGGCCCCAATATGCATTCATATGTTTGAGTACTTGATTTCTATTTGATGGAACTGCTTGAGAAGGATCAGGAGGCGTGGCCTTATTAGAGGAGGTGTGTCATTGGGGGTGGGCTTTGGGGGTTCAGAAGTACTTGTCACTCCCAGTAAGCTCTCTCTACCTCCTACCTGTACATAATAATGTAAGCACACAGTTAGTGCCCCAGAACCATGCCTCACTGTTTACTGTCATGGTCCCCATGGTGATCGGTATGGACTCATCCTACTTAAGTCTGAATAAACACTTTCTTCTTTTACAAGTTGCCTTGGTCATGGTATTTGTCACAGAAATTGAAAAGTAACTAGGACATAAAGTAAGCATAACTTCTAGATAGTCTTTGAGAGAAGGAAATTTAAGTTTAGATTATGGATTATTTTATAATATACAAATAATTCATTGAGAAGACAATTGAGAAGACAATCACCCACTTTTATAAACTACATATATATGTATACATATATATAAAATAATCCTTTATGGTTGGAAATAAAATATAAGGAATTTAAAATTTTAAGATCAAAATTATAACTTGTATATGTTAGAATATTACTATACATATAGATAATTTACAAAGTAAAAACAAACATGTACAGGCTTAGAAATTCTGACACATTTAGCTTTATCTGTCAGTTTAGCAAAAACAAAAAAACACAATTTTACAAGCATCGCAAGAAAAAAATCAAAGGAAGCAGAACCTGCTAAGCCCCTCACAAAGAAATGTTACTAAGAGAAAAGCACAGTCAGAGAAAAAGTGCGGCTAGAGCTACCGGAAAAAATTCAGCAGGCCAGAGGTGAATTAAGGGACTAAGATATTTCATGACAGAGATGTCAGATCCTCAGTTTATCCTCCAGCATCAAGAAGGAGATAGCAAGAATAGCAATGATGAAGTAAGAGAACAAAAAGTTGGACCAGAGTTATCCACTCTACCTTCCCAGGGAGTGTCAGAGAAAGTGACAGCAGGTGTCTGAAGCTGGCCAAGAAAGTTACACGTTGGTCTGGCTGGACAGGATGCTGGATTTCTGCCAATAAGAATTAATCATGTCTTTTAAGACAACGGGAGGCTAGTTAATGCACAGATATTTAAAAGTCCAAAGCAAGTGACTGAAAGCATCATGACAGAAGGATAAACTGTTTTGTGAGTTTAATAAACTATTAGATAAATTTTGAGACGTGTTTTGAAAGAAGAGCAGATCATCTCAAAAGATAAGGTAGATGCTGCCTGAGAAATGACACCCAAGGTTGACTCCTGGGTAGCATATACGAAGACAGGCATACTTCTCCGTTTGCATCTGTATCCATGTGCACTGGTAGGAGGTTTGACCACACTGCCAGAACCCTCAGTGGATGATTTATAGCTTATGTCAAGAGCTCCTTAGTGAACTCACAAGCAGAGAACAACTCAGCACACCCACCAGGCAGATCCAGGGGTGGAAAACAAGCTTTGAAGTACCAAGAAGAGGAAAATACAACACCCATTTGTTCTTCCCTAGCGAGTCATCAGGAGACAAAGAGAGAAAAGCTACTTCTTTAGGGCTTGGGTGAGCTTTTCATTTCATGTTTTACATTCATCTCTGACAACATCAGTGGCATTTCTAACATACCAACAGCTGTAGATGGAGCAGTGAGCTGCATCCCACCACCCAGCTAGCTTTACCCAAAATAATTACATGGAAACTGTATTCTTTTAAACACTATTTGGCCCATTAGCCTCTTACGGGCTAACTCTCACATCTTGATTAACCCATTTCTATTAATGAGTATAGCACCACAAGGTGGTGACTTACTGGGAAGGATCTTAACCTGTGTCCACCTTGGAGAGGAGAGCTATAGTGTCTGCCTCACTTCCCTTCTTCCCAGCATTCTGCTCTGTCTACTCCGTCTATCTAAGCTGCTGTCCTATCAAAGGCCAAGGAAGTTTTTTTTAAATTAACCAATGAAAGCAACAGATAGACAGATGACCCTCCTCCATCAGACAGCTCTTGTCAGTGGTGTCTGTTCAACTTCTCCAACCTACTTCCATATCACTTGTCATTAACTTGGCATGATATGCATTATGGATGTGCCTGGTTGATTTTCAGTATTGTCTATAGAGTATACAACTGGACTGGTCCCTTGGTAGCCTCTATCTCTGTCTCTTTACATGGCTGAGCAACCTTGGCATGGTTATTTAGATTC
Source organism: Microtus oregoni (assembly GCF_018167655.1). NCBI lineage: Eukaryota > Metazoa > Chordata > Mammalia > Rodentia > Cricetidae > Microtus > Microtus oregoni. The sequence continues at coordinate 5,077,825 of NW_024543077.1, read as the reverse complement.
TCTAGACATACTACATTTTCACAGGGGTATTGGAAAGCTTGCTTTGGTGGGGTGTTCAACAAACTGTTTCACAAATCCTAAGAATCAGTAATGGAGCATATGATAAGTGACTGCTTCTTTCTATCTATCATCTATCTGTCTGTCTGTCTGTCTATCATCTATCTATCTATCTATCATCTATCTATTGATCAATCATCTATCTATCCATTCATACATCTATCTATCATCTATATATCTATCTATCATCTATCTATCTATCTATCTATCTATCTATCATCTGTCTATCTATCTAATATTGAAATATGATGACTGGCTATATATATATATATATATATATATATATATATATATATCTGATATTTCATTTGTATTTTAATAAATAAGGCTTGTCTGAAGATCAAAGAGTAAAACAGCCCCCACTGGTCAGCCTTACAGACCAGGCAATGGTGACACACACTTTTAATCCTAGTAGCCATACTAGTTTGCTATAAAAACTGTGGGGTAGTGGTGCACACTTTTAATTCCAGCCCTGGAGAGTAATATAAAACAGGAGGAGTCAGCTGTCAGACAGTCAGAGATTCCTGGAGGCAGGATAGCCATTTCAGATTGAGGTAGAGGTAAGAGCCACTGGCTGACTGTTTTGCTTTTCTGACCTTCAGATTGAACTCCAATATCTGTCTCTGGGTTTTTACTAATTGTGATATAATGGCACCCAAACATTTGGCAAGAATTTCCATATAAACCCTGAGAAAAGTTTTTTAAAAAGGATTCTAGACAGATACAAAAGAGTCAAGCATAGCTTCTTGGTAACGATCTTTTCTCGGTAAGTTGTTTGCTGTTGGCAAGCAGAGACATTGCTCCTTTAAGAAAGTCTTTCTGACTCAGCGTTATCACCAAAAACCTTGTAGCTCTTTTAAGAGGCTCTGCCACATACTTAAATGGTGTTTATGAACATCCAGTGATATGCTTCTTGGTGTTGGCAAGGACCTTGACACTCCACAGAGTTATGGCAATAAACATGACTCCCACCAGTAACTCTGTCATGAAACTAGATTCTCAGAAAGCTAATGAATAGGTGGAGCCCACTGCCAAAGTCACAGCTTTAATCATAGCCATGCTGCTTAGCAGATTTAACACTCATATGCTCAGAAAAAGATAGAGATATGCTGTAAAGACAGATTCAGATGAAAAACAACAATAACAAACCTCTTCATTGTTTATAGTGTTTTTAAAAATATATGGAGGCTTGTGAGAAAAAAGAAAAAGGATGGAGAAAATCCTTTAAAAAAAAAAAAGAAATAGAGTAACCAGGCGTGATGGTTCATGCCTTTAATCCCAGCACTTGGGAAGCAGAGGCAGGCGGATCTCTATGAGTTCGAGGCCAGTCTCTAGTCTACAGAGTGAGTTCCAGGACAGTCAAAGATACACAGAGAAACCTTGTCTCATAAAAACAAAAATTAAAAATAAAAATGAAAGAACTAGAGTAAGGAAAAAAAAACACATAAAGATGGAAAATATACAGAGAGTCTGGATACTGCATGTTATTGTGTTGTCTTTAAATCATTTGGCTGCTGAGGAAGGAGCAACAGCTGTTAAAAAGACATTTGATTAGAAATGCTGCCGGACAAATCCAGCATATATATTTTGAAAGTACCTTGACTTCAAAACTTAAGTCAAAAGATATGTTACTTTGGAGAAGAGGTTTTGCTTTTGTTTCCACAGGAAACAGGAGGCTGTGGGTTCATTCTGGGTTAAGAAAAATAAGACTTGATCAAGGAAGACCCCCTAAAAACTCTGACAGTTGTGGATGGCCCAGATAATCTAACATTTCAGAGCACCTCTGTTGCAGTTTCCTCTGAATTCTACATCCAGAACAGTTTCAAGACTGCTGACTGAAATAATCCAGTCTCACAGAATATTCCAGTCAGGACTTGACCATAATCCAGTCAGTAGGAAGTAGCCTAGAAAGCTATACCCACATTTCCCAAAAATGGATTATGATATTTGTCTTTGTTTAGAGTGTTGGTAACAAATTTTTATGGATAGTGGTCAAGAAAATAGCTAAACAAAGTACATTAGATTCAGGGTTCTTATTCTGAAAAGAAAAAAGGGGAAATATTGTTGGAGAATGCTTTTGTACACTGTAAAGAAGTTTCACTTGTATACATAGCCAGGCAGGAAGCATAGGCAGAGTGGTCAGACTAGAAGAATTCTGGGAAGAGGAAAGGCAGAGATGCAGTCACAAGCCAAATACAGAGGAAGCAAGATGAGAATGCCTTACTGAGAAAAGGTACCAAGCCACATTGCTAAACATTGACAAGAATTATGGGTTCATGTAAGTTGTAAAAGCTAGTTAATAATAAGCCTGAGCTAATAGGCCAAACATTTTATAATTAATATAAACCTCTGTGGGGCTGAACAGCAATGGACTAGGCAGGAGAGAGACTTTCATTTACAATGATTTAGCTTGTCACAAGGGTCTTTCCTTTCTCTACATCACAGCTATTGGTTTAATCACTTTGTTTAAACACCTTGTTTAATCACTATGGTTACAAGTCACTATAATGTATAAGACACTAAGGCAGCAGTACCCTGGAGGCTATTATGCTTTATTACAGCAGATCTTGGCAATAGTCTGAATATCTTGTTTACTAGTGATAACGATGTGGTAGCTAACTGGCCTCAGCAATGAACACTAACCCTAGACGGGGAGGAGCTTTAGACTTTTTATTACAAACAAAGAAGGGCTAAACACAGGCTTCCTCAGAGGATACAGAAAAGTGATCATTTTAACTTTTCATAACTGCTGGGCAGGCATTGAAAAATGTAGGAAATTCTCGTTCCCTTTAAAACTGTTATTTTTTTAAGTAGAGAAGATAACTGAAATTAAATACGTTGTTTTCATGAGTAAATGATGCATTATTTGCACACTGTCTTCAGGGTTGGGTTGATGCAGTGGGTCACAGTGTCAGTCTCTTCATGAGGATGTCCTGCTCACATGGAATCTCCATACATGTCACATTTGATACCACGATTAAATATAATTCAAGTTGATTGTATATTTTTTAAACAACTGGTACATTCAATTTCTTTCCATTTCCAATAATGAAGAAGCTTGAACTGCTCATAAAACCTAAAATAATATTCCTAACTTTGCTATTATATCAAATATTTAGGAAACTTATCCAAATTTGAACAGACAGAACCTAGAACACAGTGGCAGAGATTTCGGGGACTGTCAGCTCATGCAATAAAGAAGGGTGATACAGGCATCACACTGAGGGCCAGGTACCAACATAGGAGACTAATAAGAGTGCTTGAAGTTTTGAAATGTGTACAATGATAGCAATAAACATTCCTCAAACTCCCATGAACAAAATATCAAATCTACGTAAATAAACAATTAAACTCCATCCTCCAAAGGCATTCATGCAATCACTTGTTTTATTGGCTTTAAATATGCATGCCTCACTGTAATAAACTGAATTGGGCATATGTCATTCATTATATCCTAACTATAAATGGAAAAATTTAATATTCTCCAGATGTTTTTAGCAATAGCAGTATGCAATTGATGATGACAAGACTAGGAAAAAAAACCCTCCAAATAACTTTACACAAACTTGCAAGACACTTAATATTCATCCTATCAAGCATTCTGTGAAAAGCAAATACATTAATACTTCTACACTGCGCTCCCTGAGGACTCAAGGTATTTAAGATTTTATTTAATTACAATGTGTAGCCAGCCAATTATTATGTGGAGTGCAGCAGTGAACAGAGTCACACTGTTTTATGGGTCCTCTGGTAGCACTGAGCTCTAAATGTTTAGATGCTGCCAAGTGCCTAACAAGGGACTTAAGGAACTCTTAGGTGAGGAGGGAGCGCTGGAGAAACAAAACCAGGAAGGACTACAAGTTTTGAGGCTTATTATATGACCTGCGCTTTGCCTACCAATCAATCTTCACAACAACTTTATGAAACACCTCCACAGGACAGCAGGACTTGCCCAATCTGGCCTTTGAAGACCAAGTACACACATCTCTTCTTATGGCTGAATTAGTGGCATCAGACGGGCAGCTTGAAGTTAGTCACGATGGGAAGCCTTCCACCACAGAAACTCGCAGACATGGCAGAGGGGGCTTTTTTTCCCACTGGAAAGCTGGATCCTAAAATTCTTCTCTCAAATCACTAGATACAGGCATAACACACATAACATTCACTGGACCAGAAGGGGAGGATAGAGTTCAACAGTCTGTTTTGATAAATTTAGTAACTTCTTTGTAAACACTGTTTCCTTACAGGAAGAGGACAAGAAACTAGACACAACCTCAGAGACCCAACAATAGAGACTGATGAGCAAATATGAGACATAAAGTGTGTTACTATGAGCAAATATTAGTATCTTCGTGCAATGCCACGAAGCCATGGCCTTCCACTCTAATCTACATTACAGGACAATTTTCTACAAACATCACAGAACATGCAATGAATTTAATTCAACCACACGTGACAATTGAAACTAAAGCTAAGATGCTAACATAATATGGGCATCCCTAAATTCAAAATATCTTTTCTCCATGTTTCTATTTTCTGTCCTTAAAATATCTTAAGATTTATCTATTCATTTGCGTGTGTGTCCATGTATCATACTACAGCATGCAGGAATTGACCTCCAAACATGGGGTTCCTGGGATTGAGCTCTGGTCGGTCATCAGCCTTGGTATTGATTACCTTTATTCACAGTCATCTCACTGAACCATCTCATTGGCCCTCCTTTTGTTTTCGAACAACTTTATTGAAATACAATTTATTTGTCACAGAGTTTACTCCTTCACGCAAAGAACCATGCATATCACATCATTTCATTCTTCCTCCTCTCTCCAGCATAGCTGAGTTCTTTTAACTTAAACACATACATGGTGCAACTCAAAGCAACCAACTGATGTGGGATTCCCCTCTGTATGCTGTGAATATCATTGGTTAATAAAGGAACTCCTCTGGGCCTATAGCCAAGCTATAGGGGAATATAACTAGGTGGGGAAAGCTAAGTTGAATGCTGGGAGAAAGGAGACAGAGGCAGAGAGATGTCATGTAGCCCCTCTGGAGATGGAACTGAAACTTTAGCCAGTAAGCCACAGCCATGTGGCAAAACACAGATTACTAGAAATGGGCTAAATTAATATGTAAGAGTTAGTCAATAAGAAGATAGAGCTAATGGACCAAGCAGTGATTTAATTAATACAGTTTCTGTATGATTATTTCGGGGCTGAGCAGCTGATAAACAAACAAGCAGCCTCCTCCAACTGAAGGTCTTCATCATCTCAGGCCCACACTCATGTGACATTGGGGGAATGCACTTAGAGTACAATAAGGACACTCACCATTATTTTGAAAAACCTTTAAGTCTGGTGTTGTACTTCTAACTATGTAATATGGTACCATTACCTATAGGTTGCACAGTGATGGAGGTCAGATCTCTAGAACTTATTCACCCTGCCTCCCCAAAACTTCATGCCCATGCACAACACTTCTATTTGCCCCCATCATCACGGAACAACCACCACCTGATTCTCTGCATCCATGAACTTGGCTAGTTTAGCCTCCGCCTACACTAGGAATTATGCAGGCCCTGTCCTTCCAAGATTGGCTTGTTTTGCTTGGCTTAATGTCCTCTGGGTAGACCTGTATTGTTGCAGGAGGTAGGGTTCCTGAGGTAAATTACTTACTTTATTTTAAGTAAACAACAACAAAAGTACACACTAAGCAAAAGCCATCAGAAGAAAAGAAATAAAAGCAAAAAGAAAAAAATACGGGTGGTGGTGGCACACACCTTTAATCTCAGCACTCGGGAGGCAGAGGCAGGCGATCTCTGTGAGTTCGAGGCCAGACTGGTCTACAAGAGCTAGTTCCAGGACAGGCACCAAAAACTACAGAGAAACCCTGTCTTGAAAATCCAAAAGGAGAAAAATAAAAGAAGTCAACAAAAATTGAACTGAAATTTTAAATTAAGCACATTTCTAAAAAAAAAAAAGATGATATTGTTCATAAAGAATTAGATACCAACAAACTGAATAACCAAAAAGAAATAAATTCCTAGAAACATACAAATAGCCAGTCCAAATCATGAAGAAATATGTAAATTGAACAGGCCAGTAGGAAGGGAGGAGAAAGAAACAAAGGAAGGAAGGAAGGAAGGAAGGAAGGAAGGAAGGAGGGAGGGAGGGAGGGAGGGAGCAGTCATTAACAGTCTCAAACAGAGCTCAGAACAAGATGCTGCTGCACAGGTCAATTCCACCAACACACAGAAAACACGCTGTGATGGCTAGATTTATGTCAACTTGATACAAGCTAAAGTCATCTGAGAGGAGGGAACCCTGGTTAAGGAAACGTCTTCATAAATTGGGTTGTGGGCAAGCCTGTAGAACATTTTCTTAATTAGCGATTGAAGGTGGAGATCCCAGTTCATTGTGGGTGGGGCCATCCCTGGGCTGGGGGTCCGGGCTTCTATTAGGAAGTAGGCTGAGCAAGTCATGGGAAGCAAGCCAGTAAGCAGCACTCCTCCATGGTCATTGGCTCCTGCCTCCAGGCTCCTGTTCTGACTGCTTTCAATGATGGACTGAGATAAATAAATGCCAGCTCTCCAAGCTGCTTTGTGCTCATGGTGTTTCTTCACAGCAAGAGAAACCCTAGCTAAGTCATGCACACTCACTTTTCCCAAACTCATTCAGAGAAACTGAAGAGGGAACATATCCAGGCTTATTTTATGAGTCCAGCTTACCCTGACAACAAACCCAGACAAAGGAAGAAATCTACAGGCCAATGTCCCTCAGCAATGTTACACACAACAGTCTTCAGGCAACATACAGGACAGGAATTCAAGAACACATTAACTTCTAATCCCAGCACAAGGGAGGCAGAGGCAGGCAGATTTCTGTGAGGCCAGCCTGGTCTTCAGAGTGAGTTCCAGGCACCAAAGCTACACAGAGAAACCCTGTCTCGAAAAACAAACAAAAAAGAACACATTCACCTTGACCAAGAAAGATCTATTTCCAGACGCATAGGTTGTTCAACATACCAACAAAAACATCCTCACCACATCAGACATATAGAAAGGTAAACAGTAAAATTCAACATCTATACATGATAAAACAAAACAAAACAAACTAGGTATAGACTGAATTTAAGTGTCACATAAATGCTCTACTTGAACATGGTGGCTTATGCCAGTAAAAACAGTATTCAGGAGCTGAATCAGCAGAATCACCATGAGTTTGGGGCCAGAGTGAGACCCTGCCTCAAAGCAGAGTCAAAGGAGCTAATCACTTCTAACAGCTCACTCAACTTAAACTCAGGACAGGGAGGGCAGGGACAGCCGCCTCACTGCCGCTACTCTCTTTGGTTGTATAAATTGTATTTTTTTTTAAACTTTGAACTTTTATTCCAAAAATTAGTTAGACCCTAGTAAATCCTTTACATAACCAAAATGAATATTTTACTAATTAGTTGATTGCTTTTATTTTTCATATTTTAAATAAAGGCATTTGTAGGCTTGGCAAACATTGGGAAATACAGTAACCAGGTATAACTACAGTAAAACATGAACCTCAGTACATATATACTATAAAAGAGCGCATTCATTACGCACTAACGTAAAATACACCTCAAAATGGAAGTCATAAGATATGACAATGATAAAAGAAACATAGAAGCAGAAACTCTAAGGTTCCCTTCCCCTTTTCCTATGGATCGTTTTGTCTGCTTCCTGTGACAGCTGCTTCCTGTGATGTCTGCACAACCTCATTCCACCCCCAATCACATCCTTCTGGGCAAAGAACCAAAGGATGCTTCTAATTATCTAGAGAAGGAATTCTTAGGTATGGCCAGTTTGCCCTGGTATGTCAATATCATGAGTCAAATAAAACAAGGAGACACATAAAATATATTATCTTAAAATAAAGTATATAGAACAATGGGACCTGCTAAGGACAAAATGAAACGAATTCAGACTCAGGACCCAAAGTGAATAGGTGCTACTTAACAGTGGCAGAAACTGAAGACATGGCAGCTATGTTTACCTGAAAAGACTTAACGTAACATCGCTGTGTGGATCTTGTTAGGAAATAAATGTTATTTATGGGTTCTCATGGCAGCACACAGTGGTTTTAAACTATGAGGCATTACCTTCATTTAAAAAAAGAAACTTGATAAGCCAGATCATTTCTATCTCCCAGTTTGGTGATAGTCCCCCCAAATGTCAGCCCTTAAGAGAAGGATGACTTCATTACAGTGCCTCGCTGAAAGAGAACAAACTCACGCGCAGGCTTGTTATGTGTCCTTTGGGCAAGAAATATGAAGACTCTGTGCTGCTTTTTGTTTGTGAATATATTTTATAAGGCATTTAAAATGTGCTAGTCCCACATACTGAGCTGACGATGCAACTACTATAATTAAGTAAGGAAAGAATAAAAATTTAGGAATACCCCAAAACCCTATAAGGAATATCAGTATTTCTTCAACTGAAACACTCAAGAACATCTGTGGTCTACAGTTTTTACCTGTTAATGTCAGATGTAAAGCCACCCTCGGTGGTGTTCCTGAGTTGCAATATTTTCCTCTGTGTCATCCTGAAATTTAGTCTCCCCTTGGCACAAGGCAGCTATGATGTGTATTTAATAACCGAGAGAAGTAGATATACACTTGGTTTTATTTCATGGAGAAGGAAGACGGGGGAAAGCGATCTACCAAAATGTGCACCCATCAGCAGCCGCCTAATTCATATTCTAAACCAGAGTCAACCCTGGGCAACACGGTGAAGCCAGCCAAACCCATCTGCTATGTCCTCCCTCCTCCCCTTTCAAAGCCTTTCTTCCTCCTGGCGCCAAGTGCCCTCCCGCTCAGTCCAAGTGCCTGACAGAATTCAAAGCTCTGCTTCGAGAAAAAAAATGCCCCTCCCCAAAGGCACCCTGAGGCCACCTCCATGCATAAGTGGGCTGGTGCCTGACAGGGACACAAACAGGGAGTAGAGCCCACATCTTCAGCCCACAGGGAGCAGGGAGACATTGCCTGCTTCTATAGCCTGGGGCACATGGAGCTCTTTCTAACCAGTGAAGTAGAATCGGTAAACAATTCAAAAGTCACCCTCAAACTGGTCAAACTAAATGTTTGGTAGAACCATTGGCAAGCCAAAGAAAGATTTAAAGTCAATACTGGTATTTTTTTTTTCAACTCACAAACCACTTGAGTATATACAGAAAGATTTAAAAGGTAACATACTATTGTCTAAACCTACCTGCACATCAAAATAAACTGAACAGATTGTACTAAATTTGTTACTAAAATTACACAGAAACCAGACTAAAACCTGTTTCCAAGTTGTCATCCTTATAGTTCCAGAAAAAGCCTGACAGCCCTACACTGACCATTATAATGTCATTACAATGACACAGAACGCTAACACCTTCCCATGCTTGCCTGGCACAGGATGGAACTCAGTCAAACCAAAGTCTCTGGCTCAGGCGTCTGAGTTTTTCTTTTGTTCTAGATTTTCTTTATGAATTTTGGGGTTCTGCTGAGGAACCTATTCATGTTCCTTATGATCAATATTATTTCCCACGGATCTGCTAGTGTACCACTCACTCAGATTTCCTTATTATCTTTTGTCATATGAATATGATCCCACTAACTTCTCATGCATGTTATTTACATGGTGTGTCTTTTCCCATCCTGGTACTTAAAGCTTGTATTTTCTCTGTGTAGGCTGTACCTCTTGTGACAGAAAATGTTTAGGTCTTGATCTAATAATCTCTGCCTTTTTACTCGGAGTAGTTAATGTCTTTATATTTAATGTCATTTTTATATAGTTGGGTGTGAGCTAACTATTTTTTACTTGCCCTTTCTAAGTATGGAGATTTGGAAGTACTACTAACACTATATACTTTGTGATGTGCAGAGTGTAGGCCTTAAAGTTAATGAAGCAAGAACTGTGAAAAGCTAGGTATAATGTAGCACAATAAATAATTTAAGCTTATATTTTATATTTGCTGATTCCTTATACCTATCAAAAGCCATATATATTTGTGTTATGTAGTGAACTTTGATCAGGATACTAATATGTATTTATTTTAATTTGCATCTGTATATCCTATAATACACGATGAATTAATTGAATAAGCATAAGGTTTTCTTGCAACCCAGGACTAAATTTTATATTCATTTACTTGTATAGCATATTAAGTGGATTTTTTTTTTTTTGGCCTCTCCTTTTCCCCCTTCCTTTTCTTCTCCTCTGCCCACCTCCACCAGGGACTATTGAACTTACAACTTTCTTCTTGCTTGGCAAGCATTGTACTGCACTACAGCCCACCCACCTCCATGCATTTCTGGACATGAACACTGCTTGCACAGGTTTCTTCGTGTTTAGAGACATCATTGAGCCTCCCACTGTTTCTGACAAGAAGGACACAGCTGTGTCTCACATGCATGCTTTTCCGTCTACCACTTGAGGATTGCCTTTGCCTTTGGTCTCTGGATGACAGCATCTCTACACGTAAACTCCTTTTATTGGCCATCTGCTAAGCTTCTTGGCTTTGCAAGCTATTGATTTTCATTAAATCGAGGGAATTTAGGGTCATTATTATTATTACTTTGGCATTTCAAGACAAGGTTTCTCTGAGTTCTGGTTGTCCTGGAACTTACTTTGAAGACTAGGCTGGACTCAAACTCACAAAGATCCATTGTTTCTGCCTCCTGAGTGCTGGGATCAAAGGACTATGTCACCCCCACCCAGTCTAGGGTCATTATTTTTCAAAACATATTTTATGTCTAACTCTCAATTTCTTCTTTTCATCCACCATTTTCCCTCAGACCTCTAAAGATTTTTCTCAAGCTATGTGCTATGTAGTCCGCAAATTAGATAATTCTTATTATTCTGTCCTAAAGTTTACTGTCAATTTCTTATGTTGTTTCTAGCAGACTGAGAGCTCCCAGTGAAATACTCACTTCAGCTCCTACAGGCGTCAGCTGTAGAATTTCCATCTGCCTCCTTTATTTATTTTTAACTTTCTTTTTATTCTTTGTGTCTTTCACATCATGCATCTCCATCCCATTCATTTCCCTGTCCCTTCATATCTCCCCTATGCCCTTACAAATGCCCCACTAAATAAAATAATAAAATGTAAGAGAAAATAAACAAAAGGAAAAATCAGTTTCATCATAAAAGCTGCAGTGTAACACAGCAAGTCACTCAGCAAATTATTTTATCCATGTGTCTTTACTTGCAAGTGTTCATTGCAAAGAGTCATTGGTCTGGTGCGAGGCCTCTGGTTTCTCCTACACTATTGATGCTGGACCCTCACTGGGACTCCTCTTGGATACTTTGTTGTTGTCCTGTGTTGTGGAGATCCTGCCACTTTGGGTCTGCGGGACCTGCCCCTTCATGTGCTCCCATAGATCATAGATGGAGTGCATACTGAAGTTGGCCAACTCATAACCCTTGTTCTGGGCCTGCGTAGTTGCAGGATTGGTCAGCCTGCTGGATTTCCCCGTCCTCACTACCAGGGTGAGCTCTCCAGCATTGCCCAGGCTAGCTTATTCTGTTCGGCAAAGAACAAGGGGTGGGGCCAGCTCTCCTGCTTTCACGCTCTCAGGGTCGGCTCTCCCACACCATCACCAGGGGCAGCTCTACTGTGTTGCCCAGGTGAGGTGTAGAAGCCTCTCTCTCGAGTGCTGCAGCTGGTGAGGGCCAGGACAAATTCTCCCCCGTGTTGCAGCCAATGAGGGACAGGGCCAATCTATACAACCCCATCTTCTTGGTATCAGGAGTCACAGACATCAACACAGGCTGCAGCTCTATCGAGAGCCATGAACCCAGACTTGGGACCCAGTGGCAGACCAGGACCTGGTACCTGAGTAGCAGTCCAGTCACCAACCTCAGTCAGCTCGTCATCACTTTCACCTCTTCAGATACGCCTGTATCCACAGGACACGAACCATTCTGTTTCTCTCTCTCTCCCCAGCATCCATTTGCTTACCACAATAGTGCCTGGGGCAGACTGGCCCAAGCCTGCCTGTGGGTCTTTAAGCTCCACTCAGTTTCTCACCGTGCTGGGCAGGACCATACTTCCTCCCTGGTCCTCCCTCCTTTATTATACTTACCATTTCTCAAGATATATCTTAAGCTCAGTAGATGGTGTTTTAGTTTAATGCTTTGGACAGACCTTTCTTTAGATCCATGTACACATTAGTAAATTCAGTATCTGGCCATCTCCGATGGGTTTCTACTGACTACAAAGGCGTTTTGACCATAGGTTCTACCACACTGTATTTTGTCATCATTCTTGATTATAAAACACAGAGATCTGATTGTATTACTTTCCTCGGAAGAGTTTTGATTATTTTCTGCCTTCTTGGCAATTCAACTACTGGCTGATCACCTTAAAGTTCTATGACATTTGCCTTAAATAGGCTTTTTCAGGACATGTCTGTACAAAGTCAATGAAGGGATAGAGCTTTTCAACACCCTAACAATCCTCCTATTCTCCCTATCAAAGATTGTCAAGGCCAGGATTCATCCTCAAGGTCAAGTCCTTCTGGAGCTGGGCATACAAGTAGTTCTAAGACTCTGGCATTATCTCATCATCATAAGAAAATCAATCTCAGAATGAACACGACTGAGTTGACAATGGGGAAAATAAACACATTAGCACTTACTATCACAGAGACGGCAGCATCATTTCCTTTCAAGACGGGAATGGACTTCTGATAAGTAGCCTGGCCTTACTGGGATATTCCGCCATTTCTACCAGAGGCTTTAAATGCTAGCACTGTATCAGAAACATTACATCCATTCTCCATTACTATAAAATAGACTAACAACCTGGAATAGTGGTTATTATTCACACCGTCACTTGCACCTCTGACCATAAACATATTTTAACAATCAATTCTGAGTGTCTCAGCAGACTGCATCCTGAAATACTGCTGCAAGAATTGAATATGGGTTAGCACAAAGATTTAACGCTACCACACCTAAAAGATGCTAGATATTAATCACAACCTAAGCAAACTTAAAACGCCTTGTTAAACCTACACAACAGCTATAAACCTATAAAACTTTATAAAACTATAAAGCTATAAGTTTACTTCTTAACTTAACCTCCAAAAAGAACATACAGAAGGCTTGGGATTTCTTTCTGTCACTCTGGAAAATGTCAAAAATTGCAACCAGTTAAAACACAAAACCCTGACTCTCTCATCCATAACTGATGAACAGAAATCACTCCAGGACTTGATAAATGAAATTTCCTAGGAAAAGGATAATTCCAGAAAGATTCAAGAGATTTGGGGCATAATTCATATCTTAAGTACACGTGAGAGACAAGCCTCAAGAGTCAACACAATATCATATATATATAAGCCACTTTCCAACACATATTCTTGAGGCAGCATTCAAAAGAAAACAGCAAATGAATTCCCACCGTGGTCATGCCTCTGCTGCTTGGGTATGCACTCCTAAGGACTGGGGGTTCTGGTTTCAGTTTTTGGTTTTTCCCAGCAGCTAATCATTACTGGTATCTCTCTAAGATAACAGACAGAAAGAAGGGAAGAAATGCATTTCATCAAGCAAACCGATTATAAGTTGTTATGCTATTTAAAAGCTCCAAATATATTTGCTTCACCCTAAAAAACAAACATCAAAAAAGAAACACGGTATATGTGATTTTCATAGCAAGTTGTGAAAATCTCTACAAAAAGAACTCACAGAGGACAAAGGCACAGTGGGGATTAGCGATGTTATTTATAGTTCTGAGCACCAAGTATACACAGTACTGTTTTCCCTGGTCACTGCTACTACCTCCTCCTCCAAAAGTATTTATCAAATTGTATGGTTTGATCATCCTTGAATGTACATAGAAGTAGAAAATGCTACCAACAATAAGTTATTACTATCATTAAGGTCTTACTACTTTTGTACCTTCTACTGACACTAGTAATCTTTTATATTATAATTACATAGAGTGTTAATAGGATAAAACCCAATGCATGGCTGGTTTTATTTTCACTCTGTGAATATGTGACCTACTAATCTTCATCTAAAATGTTCAACTATAAATGACTTTCAAGTATGTAGCATACAATGCTAATGCTCCTTGAAAATTGACTCAAAATATGAAAAATAATCAAATCACTTATTAGAACTCATGCTATATTTTTACTTAAAATCTATTATTTCAGGCTTTAAATTTTAATTTAAAATTAGTTCCACTTACTATTTTCTAGGTAGATTATCTAACTAGGATATCAACAACCTCCAGATTGCTAAATCCTGCAAGCCCTTTGCAGACTTTGTTTCAATATCTCCACATCGTCAACTTGCTAACTTCTTCTAGCAATGTTCTCTTCCCTTGCTCTGGGATGGGCATTCATCCGGTACCCACTCTCTTTCTCTGGCCTCTTCCCAAAGTTATTTGCAAATTTATCTTCTCCCCTCCAGGGTATCAGTAAGGCTCAGTTTACTGTAGGTGAAGTCAGGAGAGCCTATTTAAATGGATATCAACGATTTATTAGGATACACTCATGGAAACACGATGAGACAAATAACTGTCATGGTCTTCTGTCCTGCCTGGGTGTGAACGGAATGAGCCGTCTGATCTCCAACCACCACACAAGATAGTAAGCAACCAACCCCCTTTTCCTTTTCAGAGGTCACATCAGCAGACCAGAAGCAAGGTCTCTATTGGGTCAGAGAGCCCAAGGTCATGGGTGGAACAAATACCTACTATAATACAGCTTTTATCTAAATAAGAAGATTTTAAACCAAATGCAAAACTATACACAATAAGAACAATTATCAATTAGTATCCAGGTAAAAAGTAATAACATACACAAAAACAGAAGTACAACCCACAAGAACAATGTCACGTAAGAAGCCCATACTCAATATCTAGATCATAGGTGAATGGCAAATTGCAGAGATTATTCCAGTATCTGTCCTATCCTGAAGAGTCTAAGTCTTGTACCTGATATGCCTTAGCTAAGATAAGAGAGGACAGGACATGTGACTATCTAGTTTTCAACTCCATCAAAGATCTGAGAAGGAAAATAATATTATCTGAGTAAGCAGGATGTGCAAGCAAGGGACTTCCAAAACATGCAAGAAATGACAGAAACAGCTGGCTACCTGGAGAGTCACGCAAAGTCTCTCTGCAACGTTGGGGCAACCAACTTTGGCCATACGCCTAGATAATCTGACGGACCATTTTCAGAAGCAAGGAAAGTCAAAAGACTATCCTACCCTGTCTTGGCAAGGTTCAACAATCACTTTTCCTGATGTCCTACTTGTCCAGATCGGACAGTGTGCTTACTGTCAGAAGTTGAGACAGGGCAGTTCTTTGCCCAATAGGCCAGTTTTGTCAAGAAGAAAGCAAGCTCCATATGGAGTGTCTTCAGTGCCCACATTCTCTCAGAAGTAGACCAGTACGGCCATGAGCAGTTGTGTCTCACATCAACAGAACTCTAAATTATTGAAACATTTAAATGCCATATTCTGTAGGTTTTGAAGTGTCTGAAGATCACCTCTATATGCAGAATACATCTCTATGGATCTAGAAAACAAAACTAACACAACTATAAGTATGACAAACATGGGTGACTATTAAACTGTAATTCTTAATGACTTATATAGCTTAAAGACTAAAGCTTCGCATTATTAAAAAAAAACCTTCAAACATGTGTGTAGCATAAAGACAATGATCTTAAAATTGTAACAAAATATAAAAATATCCTAATCAGAGGTAGAAATGTATAATGTAATATGACAAAAATATCTTTAATTTGTATGAATATATAAATATCTTAAGCAGAAGTAGAAGCATACATGCAGTATAATAAAAATAATTTTACATTTGTGTATAAAAATATTGTAAACAGAAATAGGAACATACACAATATGACAAATATAATTTTGAATTTGTATCAATATACGAATTATCTTGGACAGGAATACAAATGTATCAATATACAAGAATCTATACCAATGTAGATTGTCTAAAACTAATAGTTGCTAAAATAGTTTACAAGTACATACACTAATCTACCTTCTTATTCTATCCTATCTATTCTTCCTTTGCTTTCAACCCTAACAGATGGCAATTATCCATAACCCTGAGAAAACAAAATCTGTTGGGAGAGGGGACATCGTTTTTTTTCTTTGAATCACCCAAAGTCAAGGGTGGAGAAAACACCCACAACAGTTTAGGGCATTTCTCTTCTCCTTTTCCCTGAAGGGGATCTCATTTACTCTGAGGCTTCAACAGCTCATTCCTACATGTCTCTCAAGTTGCACATCTGAGCGACTTTCTGCTGCAGCCATGTGAGAATCCTCACTTCTCTGACTCATTGCTACTTCCAATGTCTTCCCTGTCAGAGTGTAGATTTGACACTCAGGTCTGAAACCTACATCTTTCAGCAATCATCTTCCCTGGACCACAATGGACAACTTGCAAATCTGATGTTCCAAATATGCAGGTCTCACTAGCCTCTCTACCATTAGCTTGGTACTTTTGGCATTTCTCCCTAGATTTTTGTCTAGTCTCCTCCCATTCCTGATCTCCTCTGTTCAACCTCCTTCCTTCCCTATATTCTGACCCCAGAAGGGTCATTATAATTGTAGTTTGCATGACTTTCCAGTTAAAATATTCTCAAACATCAACTCCCAGTCTGTGAGACATCTCACAGCTGATCCCAGCCCTCTTCTTTGGATCCTGCATTTGGTCTCTTCTCAAGTCACGCTAAACTTTAGTTACTCTGAACAATCCCACTCTCCTCTGCCTACAGTCCTGCCATAGGCTGGTTCCTTTCTGAAGGAATCATCTTTCCTGTACCCCAAATTCCACTACTATAAATCAGCTGTCCTTCCTGCCTCAGTTTACAAAGTTCACCCCTCTCACATGTATCCTATGAAGGTAGAGTTACCATGGCCTTTAGAAATACCATTTCTTCAATAGTGGGTCTTTGATGTCTACTTTGATAAATTTTAAAACTTGGAACACATCAGTTGTGGGTGTTGACTCCTTCTCTCGACTTCCACGTGCACATATAAGATTCCTGAGAAGTGGTACCCACTAATATAACAGAGTCACTACTAAGTGGCTTCTACCCAAGATCCCCAGTTAAGATGCTGAATAGAAGTGGGTGTCAGGGTTGCCTCCCACCACAGGCTTTGGCATACCCGTAGACTAAACGCTATGCCGTACTTTGATGTTGGCTATTCAGTTCTTGTGAAGCATGCCTATCTATAACCCCAGCAGCTGGGAGGCTAAATTAGAAGTTTACCTGTTTGAGGTCAGCCTAGGCTACATAGCAAATCTCTCTCAATCCCACCCCAACCCCAAAAGAAGAAAAAAGTCAGTTTTAACACATATATCAAAAGAAAACAGTCATTTTCGCTCAGGGTGGTGATGAGGTATTTAAAAACTAAGCATGTGGCAAATAAATAGTATCAAATTTGTTTTGCTGTCTTCAAGTAAATTCCCAATCTCCTTTTAAAAATATGTCAATTTTTGTCTACCAACATAATGTTTGCTTCTGACTGCAGATTAATTCAAGATTGATTTTTCTATTATTTTTCTCTTTCCCAACAAACAGGCAGATGATCCAGGGGTTGTTTCTATTTCAGTTTAAAATTTTAGGTACTATATTTGAAATCCAGACAAAATGCACGCTTTTACTAACAAAATACACTTGAGGCTGAGATATTAATGCTCACTAGGAATGAAGTCAATGATGTTTAAATAACCTTGAACGTAAGAAATCTACAAAACACTGTCAAACAATGAATGGACTCTTCAGAATGAAGATGGCTCTCTTGGGATGACAAGATGAAGAGCTAACATTAGTTAGGTCTAATGTTAGTTTACTGTCTTTGAGATAAGTGGTAAGTCACCCAAATAATTAGCGTTAATTTTCATAGAAATTAAAGTGTTTCTCTTTGGAAGCATGTTTTATAGAATAGTAACAACACACACAAGTACTTTAAAAAGGTGCAATATCAGAATCCAGTGATATCCTAATCCTTTCACTTATATTTTACACACCAGACAGGGGTAACAGAAGTTAGTAAAGGTGGGGAGGGCATCTCTTAGTTCTTTATGCTCTGACGGTTTTGTGAAGTGTCACTGAGACTGTCCACCACAATGATAGAATGCAGCCACGCTGTTACCATGCCCTAGAAGGATAATACATCAATGCAGCCATTCAGTATCAAGGCACTTGTCTCACTTTGATACTGGAAAGGGTATGACCTGCCATACACCAACTACTATGCGTCCTGCAACACATGAGTTCATATGACAGGTGCCCCCTTCCCAACACTGGCCAGGCTGGCAGCAGCTTGAACAGAGAGCCCAGTAGGCAACATGGGCTTATTAATCATTTTGCAGCTTCTCATAGGTGCTGGGACTGGGTGAGATCACTCACTGCTCTTTTATGTTTTGATATCCTTGACTGCTGTCTTTCCCACGGGCCAATTATATTTTAGATGCACTTCTAATGTTCAGTACTTGACAGCTGAGGACATGGGTAGGAAAAAATGAAGTGTCTTTCTAAAAACCGATCTTCCCCACATAAAATCACACAGGTGGCTCCATCCCAGCCAATAATTCCCTTTGCCTTGAGCTACTTTTCTCACCTACATTTCATCGCAATGCTTAGAAGGGGAAAAAAAAAAGAAAGAAAAAGGACATAAAATCACTTTGTAAGCACTTTTCACAAGCTGAATCTAACACTACGGTGTGTTTACATGAGACACTCCAAAGCTACAGAAACAGAAGAATACTTTTTCCTAATGGAAACCAAGGCTGAGACCGTTTGTCTTCATCTGCGCTTCTGCTGGACGACAGACAACTGACTACCCAAGAGATGCCCGATCATATGACAAGAGCATTTGTTCAACTATGTTCATAGCAGTATATTATTTGTAATAGCCAGAACCTGGAAACAACCTAGATGCCCTTCAAAGGAAGGATGGATGAAGAAAGTATGGAATATATACACCCTAGAGTACTACGCTGCGGTAAAAAACAATGACTTCTCAAATTTTGCATGCAAATGGGTGGAAATAGAAAACACTATCCTGAGTGAGGTAACCCAGACCCAAAAAGATGAATATGGGATGTACTCACTCATAATTGGTTTCTAGCCATAAACAAGGGTCACAGAGTCTACAATTGGTGATCCCAAAGAAGCTAAGTAAGAAGGTGAACCAAAGGAAAAACATATAGTTGTCCTCTTGGCTATGGGAAGTAGACAAAATGGCCGGGGAGAAAATTGAGATCTTGGGGGTGGGGTGGGATGGGGGTAAGGGGAGATGGGGAGAGTAAAGGGAGAAGGGGAGAATGGGGGGAACTTGGGGAAAAAGGAGGATTGGGATAAAGGAAGGTTGGATAGGGGAGCACGGAAGCACAATTCTTAGTTAAGGGAGCCACCTTAGAGTTGGCAAGAGACTTGAACCTAGAGAGGCTCCCAGATGCCCAAGCCAAGGTCCCCAGTTAGTTCCTTGGGCAGCTGAGGATAGGGAACCTGAAATGACCCTATCCTATAGCAATACTGACGAATATCTTGCATATCATCATAGAACCTTCATCTGGTGATGGATGGAGATAGAGACAGAGACCCACACTGGAGCACTGGGCTGAGCTCCCAAGGTCCCAGTGAGGAGCAGAAGGAGGGAGAACATGAGCAAAGAAGTCGGGACCACGAGGGGTGCAACCACCCACTGAGACAGTGGAGCTGATCTATTGGGAGCTCACCAAGGCCAGCTGGACTGTGACTGAAAAAGCATGGGATAAAACTGGACTCTCTGAGCATGGCGAACAATGAGGGCTGATGAGAAGCCAAGGACAATGGCACGGGGTTTTGAACCTACGTAATGTGCTAGCTTTGTGGGAGCCTAGCCAGTTTGGATGTTCACCTTCCTAGAAATGGATGGAGAGGGGAGGACCTAGGACTTATCACAGGGAAGGGAACCCTGACTGCTCTTTGGACTGGAGAGGGATGGGGAGAAGAGTGGGGGGAGGGGGAGAAGGGTGGGAGGAGGGGGAGAAGGGTGGGAGGAGGGGGAGGGAAGTAGGAGGCTGGGAGGAGGTGGAAACTTGTTTTTTTTTTCTCCTTTTTCTCAATAAAAAAATGGGAAAAAAAGAAAAAAAAAGAAATAGGTGCCATTAACATCTGCCCTCATTGCGGTTCTGGAAGGAAAACTTGCACCTTTAAGTGTAATTTGTAGATGTAAGACATGTAAAAGGTCTAAAATACAGACAAGACATTTAAACAGGAGAAGTAACTCACATATTTGTAAAACTATTCTCAGCTATGTTTTTACTTTTAGCTCATCCATGATAGAGATTATGATTTACTCCCACCTTGAAATTGATGTAAAATGTAATAAAGAAGGGCAATGGTAATTATATAGGCTATCTATACCTAGTGTCCATTTTATTAGGGAACAGTCTCTTGATCATTAAAGGCATCATTAGCACCCATACACAGTGTCCAGAGAGAGCATAAGTTCTGACTGAAGTGGACCTAAGTTTAAGACTTTGTTCCTTCCTCTCCTAGCTGGATGACTTCAGATAAGATACTTCCTGGTCTTCCATTTATTCACCCAGGAATGGAATACATGCTTGTCTTAGGTAGGGTTTCTATTACTGTGAAGAGACACCATGACCATGACAACTCTGATAAAGGAAAATATTTAATTGTGGTGGCTCACTTACAGTTCAAATGTTCAGTCCATTATCATCATGGCCAGAAGCAAGGCAGTGTACAGGCAGACATGGTGCTAGAGAAGGAGCTGAGTGCTCTTATATCTTGAGTCACAGGCAACAGGAAGTAATCTGAGATACTGGGCATAGCTTGAGCATATATGAGGTCTCAAAGCTCACCCTAACAGTGATATGCTGTGCACTCCAACATGTCACACCTACTCCAAAAAAGCCACATCTCCTAATTGTGCTCCTCCATTTGGGAGTCATTTTCTTTCAAACTACCACAACAGTTAATATATTTTGCTCAGGATTTATCAATTATTCTTAAAATGTATTATTCTTTTATACAAGGTTATATGTATCCCTGGCTGACCTTATCCTCACTGCTTAGCAAAGAATTGATGTGGGGTCCCCCTCTGTATGCTGTGAATATGTTTTATTGCCATTGGTTAATAAAGAAGCTACTTTGGGCTTATAGACAGGGCAGAATAGAACAAGGTAGGAATTCCAAAAAGAGATGCAGAGAGAAAGTAGGTGGAGTCAAAGACACCATGTAGCCGTTGAAGGAGACAGACGCCCGGGAAACTTACCAGTAAACCATGAGCCTCATGGTAAAATATAAAATAATGGAAGTGGGTTAATTTAAGATATAAGAGATAACTAACAATACACATAAGTGGTTGGCCAAGCAGTGTTGTAATTAATATAGTTTCTGTGTGATTATTTCAGGTCTGGGCAGCCAGGAAATGAATGAGCAGCCTCTGTCTACAAAGAATGGCCCTTAACTTTTAATCCTCTAGCTTCTACCTCCCAAATGCTGAGATTACAGGTTATCAGACTTGCATGTGTCAGACTTGGCTTCTGTTCTTATTTGTAGCACACAGTGGCTTTATATATTCATGGGGCACAGTGTGACATTCCAATCCACGTATGACATGTAATGATCATATCAGAATAACTGGCATATCTGTCATCTCACATGTTATAACGTCTTAGTATTGAGAAAGTATGGACTTCTGTCTCCTGGCTATTTTAACTATGCTAAGGCCTCTCCAACACGAACTGATCAACCAAGTTGTCTCAATATCTTACCAACTGTTACCTTTTCTTTTTCTTCCAATGCATCACTTCCTATTGTGTTAAATTCACCATCAATTGTTCCCTGCTTTTATTTACACTGGTCTTACTAAGATTGTTATCTATCATGTTGAACCTAATGGACTCCTTTCTTTCCTTATCTTCCCTCATTTCAAACTCCTGAACCCTGTTGGTCTTGCACGGCTCACAACTACCTCCTCATCTTGGATTGTTGTGGTAGCCCTCTCTCCTGACTTTTGTTTTGCTATTATCCAATCCTTCTCATTTCCTGTAAACTTCTCAACATCTTTAGCTGTTGATACCTTATTCAAAAGAGAAAGGTCTATGGGTACTGTCTGAATCAGTAAACATGACCCTTTGTGATGTGGCTCTTGATTACACTATAAACATTGTTCCTGTAATTAACCACATGCTTCTAACCACATACTTCTATTTCTGGCCCTCTTCTCCTTGACTCTGAATGTCAGTGACCTACCCCAAGTCCCTGGAATATGCCAGGCCATACTTGTGTCTTAGCCTTCCCTGGGATACTCCTCTATGTCCTTTCTCTTCTATCACCTACTTGTCATCTGTATTTGTCCTTTAGAATCCAACCCAAGCATCGGCCATGCTCCAGTTACCTCATCAGAGGCATCCGATTTACAAGTGACTAAGTCCTCTTAGATATTTCTCATTAGCAAATGCCTCATAGACTAGAGATAAGCTTTTTCATGAAACCGTGAGAAATTACAGACCCATGGTCACTTAAATAACCATACTATTTTAAGCAACTTTGCAGAGGTTGGTTAGACACCAAAGGACATGCTAAGCACACCATCATACACTAGATATTGACTTTGTAAAGGCAGAGCCATGTATCAGATAATATTGTCATCAAAGGAAGACATCACCTTGTTTGTGATGGTCTCACAAATAATAAATCAATGAAGCAGCCAATCATCCAGCCCACCAATAATGGCTCTCTAAATAACCTTTTTGCTTTATTTTAATTAAATATTTTTCTGTAAACCAAAACCTAGAGAACTATATAACAAGTCTTTCTCTGCCCTGCCAGCCAGCCCCCCAAATAACAATGCAGAGACTTATTATTAATTATGAAAACTCAGCCTATAGCTAAGGCTTGTTTCCAACCATCCCTTATAACTTAAATGAACTCATTTTTTAAAATTTATTTATTTATTATGTATACAACATTCTGCTTTCATGTGTGCCCACACACCAGAAGAGGGCACCAGATCTCATTATAGATGGCTGTTAGCCACCACGTGGTTGCTGGGAATTGAACTCAGGACCTCTGGAATATCAGTCAATGCTCTTAACCTCTGAGCCATCTCTCCAGCCCAAATGAACTCATTTCTATTAATCTCTGTTCTGTTGTATGGCTCACCACCTCATCTTTCCATATCACCGTCTTCTTCCCAGAGTTCTCTCTCTGCCCAGAAGTCCAACCTATACCTCCTGTCCAGCTATTGGCCTGTCAGTTTTTTATTACACTAATCACAGCAATACATTTACACAATACACAAATATCCCACAACAGAGAACTTCAAAAATAGAATCAAGGGAAACATAACATAAAAGAGCGTACCAGAGGGTCATGACCCTGGAAAACCTCCCAACCTAAAACTTGACCTCTGATTTGTGTCTGTACACAACCTTGCCTTTCCACCCTACCCTCTTTTAAATGTAACCACTTCTACCACCCCTCATTGCACATTTACTCTGAGACATGCCCTGATATGGTTACCATGGTGACTCTGTTAGCATCACCGGTCATTCTCCAAGTCTCTGCTCTCCTAAGTCCTCCCTTCATCTTCCCCCTCCCCCCTCTTCTCTAGTTCTCACTGACTGGTTTGATGATTGTTTCTGCATTCATCTCTTACAACGTTCCTGTCCTCATCTTAATTTCATGTTTAGTTATTCCTGTTTCTGTATTATTACAACAGCTTTATCAATGTCTTATATTAAAGTGCTGCTTTGAGAACCATATAGTTATATATCCACATTACAATGTGCCCAACTCAAACTCTATGAGCTTTTTTTTCAATAAAAGATGCAATGTCATACTGAGCAGGCCTTTAAATAAAAAAAGAGTTTTTGATTCAATGGCCATTGTTCTTTTCAATAAAGGAATTGTATTGCTAAGGGTGAAAGTAGATAGATGTTAAATGAATTTTGTGACGTGTCTACATATTAGAGCCTGTTCCTTGAGATTTATAGCAGTAGTACCAAAACGAAAGGGGGATGATAATTGCAATTAGGAATCTCTGGTTTGTGTCACTCTTAAAATCTCCAGGCAGTAAGTGGGGAGGGGGAAAGAAGGGAAGAAACAATGTGTCCAAATTGCTTCTGTGGTATGCATGCATTCAACCATCTTTAATAGACGAGGGAACTCATTATCCGCATCCCAAGGAAACGGACAAACATTTATGTTTGATAAGATTTCTCTGCTATTCATCAAATTCTTGAAAGGATATCGACTACAGACAGTCTCCATCATGGAAAGTTTGAAAAAGGGATTTCTCCATATGCTAAAAAAAAAAAAAAATCTATCAAAGCCATTCATAATTCTGTGCTAACAGATGCTAACCTCAATTAGCCTCTTTCAATTGGGGGATTATCTTTCATGTACAAATTAATGCACATCTTGATTTTAGGCTGTGGTGACTTATTTGTCTTGTGAAACATGAAAGTCATTTTGATATTCAGACCAGAAAAAGTAATTCTAATTAAGTAAATCTCACAGTATTACAATCTTATCTAGGAAACAGAGACGAGATAAGCATGGCTGTTTGTGAACCAACAATTGGGATAACAATTAAGATCACCGGAGACTTATCAGTCTTTAATGAAACATCATAATTTTCCAGCCTCTGTAACGATGTATGTATACCACTGATAAACCCTACACCCACAATGTATCTGCCTTCACACTAGGTGCTCTGGACCATATAATGTTAGGCAGCTGCCATCTTTGAACTTGCTTGTTAATAATCTACCAAAAATATAAAGTGGATGGGGGAATTACATATAGGAACCAATAAATTCAGGAAACTGAATACAAATAAAGTACACAAATAAAGACAAAACATCCAGAAGGAAATGCAGGGGCCAGCCCAAGGCGCCTTTCCACTTCGTTCTAATGTCTGTATGCAGAATGCTGCCTTGAAGGGTTTAATAATGAACAGAAGAGATCCTCCAGACCTCTGGAGCTAGCACATTCCTGGGTCAAACTTAGCAGTTTGGTCACCAAAGAGAAAGCAGGCCACCAACACAAGTCTGAAGAACTGGGATGGAAATCCAGGGAATTCAGCATCCACTTCCTTTCCACCTTCAGCACTTGTCTGGCCATTTACACAAATCCCAAGACGTGGACACCCTGTGCTGAGTCATCCAGGACAGCAAAAGACATCACATTACAGCCTCCCTAGATGTCACAACTGTGCTTGTATTTGATTATCCCTTGTTACCACCAAAGATCACATTAAGACTTTGTTTTCAATGTCAGAGTCAAGATGTGATGGAAGTCAGTCAGAGAGGAAGTAAGCTCTCTTTCCTGCTGGGTTCCTTCATGGGTTATTGTGAGAGTTCTCTGTTATAAAGGGATCCTGGAGGGAGAGCACGTCTTCTCAAAATCAACAAGTGGGCAGAAAGAAAGAAACAACGGAGTGAAAACTGTTTCCTTTCCAATCGGCAACCTCTGATAACTTCCCCATCCTTAGCCCTCCCTTATAACCTGCCCCCAGCTTCCTAGCTTTCTGTCTCTAAACTAAAGTATCATGAGACCCCTGCCAAGAGTAAAAAAAAGATGTAATTGTCTGCCCTTGGGTTTTCTAGCTTCCAGAACTATGAGCTAAATAAACCTCTTTCCTTTTCAACCACACAACCAGGTAGCTTTTGGGCAACCCAAACAGGTAAAGACAGCCTACAGGGTAGAGAACAGAGACTGTTCCTGCTACAATGCATAGTATCAAATCAAAAGGAGACATGCGGGAAAAATTACGTAAAATGAACATTAAAATGCTACGAAATGACTGGGGTTCCAGTGTAGCAAAAAGTGAAAAGGGAGAAGAACGATGGGTGTGGCACAATCAGGCTTTGTGGTCTACTCTTGCTGGACAGATGGGATGGGCAGAAGGATGGAACACACGAGCTGGATGTTGGCTGATATGGGAGTCCCCTCTGTCTGCTGCAATTACCATTAATGAATAAAGAAACTGCTTTTGACCTATAGCATGGCAGAACTTAGGTAGGCAGGGAAAGCTAGGCTGAATGCTAGGAGAAGGGCAGAGTCAGAGAGAAGCCATCGAGCCACTGCCAGAGTCAGATATGCTGAAACTTTGCCAGTAAACCACAGCCACGTGGCGATACACAGATTAATAGAGATGGGTTAAATTAATATGTAAGAGATTAGCCAATAAAAAGCTAGAGCTAATGGGCCAAGCAGTGATTTAAATAATACAGTTTCTGTGTGATTATTCTGTGCCTAAGCAGCTGGGAACCAACAAGCAGCCCCCTTCTCTAACGCTGGCTGAATAAGAGACTTCTGTGTTCACACATAAGATCAGCACAGTCTAGACAAAGACATTCAAGGAGTGTCACTCGGGAGGAAATAGTCTATACTTGCTTCAATTGAAATATGGTGTCATGTTTTTAGTGAGGAGGGAGTTGGGAAGCTAGACTCACTGACAATTCTGAAGAGGAGAATGATGAAGAGGTGGGGAGACTCTTCTAGCTCCTGACCTTGGACATGGTTGATGGAGGAAGGTCATTGGCTAATAAAGGAACTGCCTTGGCCCATTTTATTGGTTAGAAGATAGGTGGGAGGAGTAAACAGAACAGAACGCTGGGAGGAAGAGGAAGTGATGTCAGACTCGACAACTCTCCTCTGGGGAGCAGCTGCCTGAGAGAGACGCCATGCCCCGCTCCCGGGATGAAGCTCCGACCCAGGATGGACTAGGCTAGAATCTTCCCGGTAAGACCGGTGCTCACTGATTATTAGAGATGGGTTGATCGGGATAACAGAATTAGCCAGTAAGGGCTAGGGCTAAAGGGCCAAGCAGTGTTTAAATGAATACAGTTTGTGTGTTGTTATTTCGGGCATAAGCTAGCCGTGCAGGCGGCCGGGGTGCTGGGAACGCAGCCCTGCCGCCCCTATTACTACACATGGTCAGCAGCATTCCAGGAAAACTACGTCCACCTTTCGCCACACATGGGCATACAAATGGAGGACTAAGGAGAAATTAACCAGAGGCTCTGGGGAAAACTCGGTAAGGAATGCATCAACTATGATTTTATATGGCAAAAGTTACCAGAAGACAGTCACTAGCTGTGACCTGCCAGGATTTTCAGTATTCTTCTCTGTTCCGTGGGGGTTCTCTTTGCATCCAGGTCTCTGGGGCATGGTGGCAGTTCCATTACATGTTTATTCCCCAAACTACACAGATCTCTGAAGCATACACATACAGACCATACACATACAGACACATACCTACACATACAGACACAGGCGGCTGCTCAGTTGGCAAGCACTCTCTTGGTGTACACCCACAAGGACCTGAGTCTGGATGCCCAGGGACCATGTAAGAATCATGAGTGGTTTGTAGTGTAATCCCGGAGATAGGGAAGTGGAAACAGGTGAATATCTGGGGCTCATTGGTCACCTAACCTTGCCAAATCTTCATGCTCCAGGTTTAGTGAGAGATTCTGGCATAAATAAATAAATGGATGAATAAATAAATAACAAAATAACATACAACAGGGCCAGTGAGACGGTTGAGCCAGTAGGATGCTTGCTGCCAAGCTTGACAACAACAGTTCAATCCATTTGGAAGAGCAAAGAACTGACTCCCGCAAGCTCTCCATGTGGGCACCATGAAACACATATACACGCAAATAAATAAATGCAAAATATTTTTAAAATACAATGGCAAGAAATTGAGGAAGACTCTCAAAGTCACCAACCAGACACACTTGCATATGGGCACACACACATGCACACATACATGTACATGCGCACACACATGTGCACACATGCACGTACACACACATACACGCATGAATTAAAGCTAGACAGATGTCAAGGACTCTTGCCTCTCCAGACATTACCATCAGCCTCTTCCCATTGATAGGGCTGAGACCAAGAACCTGAGCCTGGCTTCTGAAAACCACAGAAAATCCCCAAAGCTGAAACAAAACGGTCTTAACCTTTACATTTCCTCGATGGCCATATACTTACAACAAAACTGAACATTGCCTAACTCCATCCAGGTATTTAACATATATTCAAAAGACCATTTATTTAAGATCTTGCTAAATAGAAGGGTCCGAAATGTAGCTATGCTTTTGAAAAGCAATATCCTTCCAGCCACCAGCCTAGCAGCCTATCGTTGGCTTTATTGAGTCATTACAAGCTCAGGAAGGGTGAAGTCCTATGACCCCACAGCTGGGAAATCTCTGAACTCTCCTAGCAAACAGTTCTGCACAAAAGCACAAGGCAGGTGGGTGGGTAGACGGGACTTGATTCCAGCAGCCCTCACCAGAGGCTTTGTGTGAAGTCCGGTCTATGCTGCAGAGTGTGGCTCTACAGCCTCTGTAACTTGTCCTGTTGACTGACCACCCCTACCTTGGCCTTCTCAGATCCTGGGATTATCCCGACATCCTCACTTAGCCTGCTGGCCATGGACCTTTAATCCATGACCCTAGCATACCAAGTATGAGGGAGTTACAGCCCCTGCTTCTTATCCTCCAGCTCTGTTTCTAACAAGAGAAAAGACAGAAGCTGAGCTGGCCAATTATACAAGTCGTGCTTTATCCTGGATGATAAAGTCAGGGCCTGGGGAGTTCCCACCATTTTCAAACTGTTCTCAAACCATGATCCCACAGTGCTTTAGAAGGGGAAGACCATTTTTACTTAGCTCAGACAAGTAAAACTCTCCCTGATCTAACAGGTTTAGGAGGAGATCAGCTTGTCCGACCACTCTTGAGCTATATGGGATGCTCATAACAAGAAAGCGACCAATTCTACCCACAAGACCTCCAGTGGAAGACTGGACCGCTGCTGTCCTTGCCTGAGCACGCTACCATAAACATAAAGCAGAACAGGAGAGATAAAGTACAAGACTCCTAGAAAGTGCAAAGAGCTCCAGAAAATGTTGTGTTTCTAAGGTCCAGAGGGCTTAGTGAGGAAAGGCTGCGGCAGGACTAGAGAGAGGACTTCTCATGACTCTCACTGCTCAGAGAGCCAGGCTCGGGTGCAAGCAGAAAATCCTCTCAAGACTTACGTACTATCTTTCCACTAAGAAGGGAAGGGGAGGAGGAAAATGAAACTACAAACGAGAATAGCAAAGATTCTGCCAAATGTCAGGAGCAGGTAGCACAATATAGTCTGAGCTGTCTGAAAACAAGGCAGTTAAGCGCAAAGTTAGCTGGACCCTGTAGTATAGACTCTCTGAGTTCCGGCCAAACAGTTGCGTGAATGCAAATCTTCCTTCAGTGCTGCGACCCTTTGTTAATGCATGCCTCTGCTCTGTAATGTTTCTCTGGCTTCAATCCTTGTGGCCCCTCCAGCAATGGGTTCTACACTCAGATGCTCACGTACCTCAGGTCTGTGTCAGTATTCCAGCATACCTGTGTCTTGGCTCTGCTCTAGTACTGAGAACTATGAGAACTATTTTGTTTTTACTTTATGGGCATTAGTGTGTTGCCTGCAGTATATAAGCCTGGTGTCTGTAGAAGTCAGAAGAGGGCTTAGGATCCCCTGAAAATGTTTTTTTTTTAAAAAAAAAAAATGGTATTTAAAAATGGTATTTGAAAATATATATATTTAAAAAGAAACAAACTATACTTTTTCACTATACATACCATTCCATTCCCGCTCCCTCTCCTCCCCCGACTCCCTCCACATACCCTCCCACCTCACCCCATCGGTCCAATCCTCAGAGAGGGCAAGGCACACTGCCCTGTGGAAGGCCCAAGGCCCTCCCCAGTATATCCAGGCTGAGCAAGGTGTCCATCCAAAGAGAATAGGTTCCCCAAAAGCTAGCACATGCAGTAGGGGAAAATCCTGGTGCCACTGCCAGTGGCCCCTCAGTCTGCCCGCAGCCATGCAACTGTCAACCACACTCAGAGGGACAACTTTGGTCCTATGCTTGGTCTTTCCCAGTCTGGCTGGAGTTGGTGAGCTCCCATTGGCTCAGGTGAACTGTTTCAGTGGGTGAACCCATCATGGTCTTGACCTCTTTGCTCACATTCTCATTCCTCCCACTCCTCAACTGGACCTTGGGAGCTCAGTCTAGTGTTCTGATGCAGGTCTCTGCCTCTGTTTCCATCAGTTTCTGGATAAAGGTTCTATGATGATATTTAAGATAATCATCAGTCTGACTACAGGGCAAGTTAAAATTGGGCCCCCTCTACTGTATTGCTGAGGGGCCTAGCTGGGTTCCTGGGTTCCTTGTGGATTCCTGGGAATTTCTCTAGAGCCAGGTTTCTGCTAACACTTTTTGAGGCACCATGTGGGTGCTGGGAATTGAACCAGCAGCCTCTGCAAGGGCAAACAGTGCTCTTAACCACTGAGCCGTCTCTCCAGCTCTGGAAACTAAGTTAAGTCCTCTAGTTAAGTAAGATGGCCATTTCCCACTGTGCTTCCAAGTACAGCGTGTCTACCAAACAGAACATGGCTGTCCTTGGTATGTCCTGCATCATGCTATGGTATCACAGGGAGATACCAAGGCCCTGGTAGCATTTGAGCAACCAAGGTCTGTAGTTAGAGAACTGAGCAGCATAAAACACGGTATGACTCTTGTGCTCCATTGTTTCTGAGCCCAGGAGTAGATAGCAGTAATTGCACATAGAATTCCTCAAAGTCAGTTCGCTAAAGAAGAACTTACAGCTGATATGTAATTGAAGCATCTGGTATTTATCTCCTGCAGTCTTCCTCAGCCATTATACTTCGTTTGAAAGCAAGACTGGGTACCACTTAGATACCTGACAGCTTGCATTAAGGGGAATCCTAGCATGACACTGGTTTATAAATCACAGCATATCACACATCTATGCTGGCTAAGATGTGGCCCTTGCCTTCCTGAACTGACTGCGGTGTTTCACGTTCCTCATGAGACACAAGATTCATCTCCAGGGGGTGCATAAGGACCGCATGCCATCTCAGACAACTCACGTCACACTAAGATGACAGCGCTTCCTCCACATTTTCCTCAGCTTCTTAGCGTACTTCAGAGGAGAGGGTGGCTAGTTCTTCACCTAGAGTTTACAGCGGGGAGCACCAGCCCCTCCTCCCCAGCTCTGACCACATGTTTCTATTCTTTAGATGCCCACCATCTGCCCCACGTTCCTGTCTGTCGTACAGTCAACAAAGGACTGATTTCTTGTGTGGTCACACTGCACCGTGGATCCCTCTACTGCAAACAGGAGGCCTATGAGAATTGGGCAGATCACAGAAGAGAAAGGACCTTGCGTGCGGTGCATGCAGACAATAGACACTTGCCCTCTGCCTGTGTGCCGTGAGGAGGTGCTAGCTCCCCAAACCGGATCAATAGATTCCATTTCCAGAAGTGTATGAGGACAGCAGAATTAACATTGAGAGGGTCACAATCAATTTCTGCTTCAGCTATTTTTTGAGGTTTTTTTTTTTAATTTTTAAGTATTAAGTTTAGTTTATAAGTCTAAATAGTTATAATTTAACATATATTTAATTTATATATTTAAATAAATAAACATATATTTCCGAATTGTAAAATATGGAATTCACAATATTTAAAAAGGAAAATTGCAACTAGAGAGCCTGGAGCCTTATTGAATGGTCTAAAACATTCTTCTAAGCATTTTAATATACGTTTACATTTTTATTTCTGTTTTAGCTGAAGTATAATGACATCACTCCCTCTCCCTTCCCTCCCTCGAACCCCTCCAAGTTAGCCTTCTCCAGACCCTGCCTATGTCCCCACTGTCTAGCTAATACCCCCTCTTCTTTGATTACAACTTTTACAAATGT
The DNA here is from genome assembly GCF_018167655.1 of Microtus oregoni. NCBI lineage: Eukaryota > Metazoa > Chordata > Mammalia > Rodentia > Cricetidae > Microtus > Microtus oregoni. Next base: position 5,045,956 of record NW_024543077.1, on the reverse strand, counting down.
TCCACGTGAGTCAGGAAATTAATCTCCAGTGGATACGTAAGACTCTGCAAACACCACTCTACTTCCCTTGTGAGCAGAGCGCCATTCACTCCAGTTCCTTCTTGTTGGCCAGTGTCTCCTATCCCAGGGAGTGACCCAATGCTCAGACTCTGGGGAGAAAGGCCTATATACTCACCTCAGAGATAATCTTTTTCCCTATCTCAAAATTGCATTAACATATTTCTGTTATTCATTATGTAATTTATCATTATAATTTTTTAGATTTCTGCAATCAAACTTTTTACAAGTTCAGGTTACATTACATATCAATATATTATTATTACATGGCAGGGTTATCCTTCGTCGATCCTCTGAAGAAACTCCATGCAGGGCCTTATGAGATGACTCAGTGGGAAAAGGCACTTGCTGCGAAGCCTGACTGCTGGAGTTCAATCTCCCTGAACCCGCCTGGTAGAAGGAGAGAACCAACCTCCCGTTGTTATCCCCTGACCTCCACATTTTTGCAGTTATAATTTAAAAGGAAAAACACATTATGGTTTGCCAAAGACACTAATTCAATAATTCTTCCATAACTCTCCATGTGTTAAATGTGTTTATCATTATTAAAGCGTTCCATTTCAAACTTTTCCTTATGCATTTTCCTTTATTTCAAAAGAAACTGATAAGTATGTTCATCCCAACCTAGTCAACGAAAGCACAGTTTGCCGTGTATTCTTCCTCTTCTCTTCTGAGCAGCTAGCGACATTCTGTTCCGAAGCTTCTAAATCCACAACAGTTTAGACCCATCAAGTATTCTTCACTGTAGTAAACATTTTGAAAACAATAGTATAGAAATGATTGGAGTTCTAGTATTTGCCCAGCAACTAAGACTTCCTACACAAAGGCAACTTTTAAAACTCTCACATGTTAGAAGAGTATATGCTAATGCAAATTCACCCATTAGCATAAACAGAAAGCTAAAGAGACTTTATTAAAAACATAAAGGTCTGCCTCTCTACTTACAATAGGAATTTTTAAAAACGTCTTGTACTGCTCGTGGTGGTACAGACATGTAATCTCATAAGTTGGGAGGTGGAGGCAGGAGCAAGAGAGACTTGGGGTATCTTCAGTTTTACAGCAAGTTTGAGGCCAGCCTGGGCTACGTGAGACTCTCTCTCTTATAAACAAAGGCTTGAAGTCTGTTTTCAAACCCTTTTGAAGAACATTTTAGTAACCCTTGCCCTCCTGAATCAACAAAAATAAAGAAAACTGGAGTTGAGTTTTCATGTTCTCCTTTGTGAACCTTGAGCTATCCGTGTTACGCACTTGATCCTGATTATAATAAACAGAAAAATGCAGAGGTCATGGCCCAATTTCATGGGTACAGTTTCAGGCTGAGAAAGCCCAGGCAATTATTGTGATCAAGAGAAAAGCAAATTAACGAAGCTTTAAAGCTTGTATGTAAACAACAGTGCAGCAAACAGCGGTTGTTGTCTGAAGAGCACAGAACCAAGCCCACTGTTTCCTTAATACAATGACCATGACCTTGACCATAGGAAGGCTAAGCCAAAACCACGAAGGCCTACCCCGCCCACGCTCTGTTCTGGTTCAACAGCGCCCTGCTTACAAAGTGTGCACATTATATATTTATGTAACAGAACAGAACTTCATCTGTGAACTTTCTGACCAGCGTCGACTTGGCACCAACTCGTCCGTTAATTTACTGTTAACAGAGTCTTCTAGAGATGACTACTGCACGGATATTTTATCTTGCTGTTAATTAGTGGTTATGCACTGGCAAGCAAAACAGTGCTTCTTTCCAATTATAGCAGAACTCTGTGATTATTGAAACTTGGCTAATTAGCACGAGAGGGTTGTACATCTTCCGGGCAAATTGTGTCTGATAATCCTTACTCAAATATCCACGCGGGTTGTTGACTTGTAACAGGGAGGGGAGGAGGAGTGGCCGTTCAATGGACATTAAACACAGCACCAGGCCAACGGGGCCCATTAAAATCCCCCCAACTGCTCTAATGAGAGTGCTGAGGGTCATCTCTGCCTAGTTTACCATCTGTTTGGCTTCTGGCACGAGGCTCTGGTGTGAAGCAAGCGTCCTGAAACCCATTTGGCTCACCACAGAGTCGCCCTGGGGTCCGAGGCAATTTCAGTTTGTAAAGGGGCACTAAAGTTAGAAGCTTACACACATTGGATTAAAAAAAAAAACTTTTAAATGCAAACACCTAATGCTATAGAATGAAAAGGGTCCTGACTGTGTATTTTCCCAAAGGCAAGAATTCTTAATAGGAAGTCTATAGTAAGGCTGTGCACAGGCCCCAGCCCCTGTCTTCTTCTCACCTAAAGGCTGTGATAATTGAAGTTAATTACATTTCAATAGTCAGGCCACGCCATCCAGGGCACGAGTTCACAACAAAAATCATCTACTCCAAGACAGGCAATGGGGCTTCTGGACAGACATGCAGCAATAACCATCAAAGAAACCAGGAGTTAGAACTTATAAAATATTAAAACTTCTGCAAATCTCACGACACTGTCGAGACAAAGGATAAGTGAGCATAAACAGGAAAATGCCTGTCCAAACCAAGCACACGCTAGACCAGTACCCAGTTGGCCTAGCTTGCTTTCTGTTGCTGTGATAAACACCAAAACTAATTTATAGAGGAGGGGATTTCTTTCACTTTACACTCCATGGTCCAGTTCCAAGTAGGAACTCGAGGTAGACAACAGGCGCAGAAACCACAGGGAATGCTGCTTGCTGGCTTACTTTCAAGGTTAGGTTCAGCCACCTTTCTTACATAGCCCAATCACAGTAGCTAGGGAGAGCCCCAACCACAGTGGCCTGGGCCCTCCTACATCAATCAACAATTAAAAAAATGCCTTACAAATGTGACCAGAGGCCAATCTGGTTGTGAGAATTCTTCTATTGAAGTTCCCTCTTCCCAGATGACTCTAGGTTTGTGTTGTTTGACAGCTGAAGCCAACTTGGACACCAGGGTATATTAAAAATATTGGAACTCAATAGTCCAAAACACTACTTATTCTTAAAAGTAGAACTAAGTGGCGATTTTGGATGAATTAATATAAAATAGCGAATTCTGTAGCCATCAAGCATAAATTTGCAGAAAGATGGGTGAGTTTGGACACCACCATTTTAAGTACAATAGTCCTAGAAAGAAAAACATCATGTCTTCATTCTTTGTTGTTGTTGTTGTTTTTGTTTTTTCAAGACAGGGTTTCTCTGTGTAGCCCTAGCTGTCCTGGAACTAGCTCTTGTAGACCAGGCTGGCCTTGAACTCACAAAGATACGCCTGCCTCTGCTTTCCAAGTGCTAAGATTAAAGACAGGCACCACCACTGGCTGACTTCTTTCTTATGGCTGTTTTCTTTCTTATGTGGGATCTAAGGCTTTAAAGGGGGGTCATGGAAATAGAAGGAAGACTATTTGGGAAGAGAAGGGGGAGCAGCACAAGAGGGTTGGGGAACAAATATAAACAGAATATGCTATAATTAAATGAGGAAAAAGTCCCAATGCAATCCATTATGTGGTACTGTAATGGCATTTCATTTGTATTTTAATAAATAAAGCTTGCCTGAAGATCAGAGAGTGAAACAGCCCCACTGGTCAACCTTACAGACCAGGTAGGGGTAACACGCATCTTTAATCCCATTAGCCACACTGGTTGCCATAGAAACCAGGCATTGCACGTCTTTAATCCCAGTGGTGCACACCTTTAATCCCAGCCCTAAAGAGAAAAATAAAACGGGAGGAAACAGCTCACAGTCTCAGTCTTATTCTGAGATTCCTGGAGGCAGGCTCGTCGTTTTTGAACTGAAGTCGAGGTAAGAGCCAGCGGCTGGCTGCTTTGCTTTTCTGACCTTCAGGTTGAACCCGAATATCTGTCTCTGGGATTTTGTTAATTGTGCTTCATTTTAGGAGTCATTTTTTTTTAAAAAAAAAAAGGAGAGAAAAAACAGACAGCTGTGCAAAGAGAATAGTCTGGGAAGGGTGACCATCCCGGAGCACCGATTAGGAAGGGAACTGGGAAAATGCTACTCTTTTCCTGTTGAGTAGGACCATGCCCACGCCTATGAAGGACACCCATAACTTGTAGAAAATCAATGCATGTCCCATTATTTCTCCACCTACCCAAAAGATACAAGAAATGAACATTTGACATAAAATAGCCAAGAAGCACTTGAAAAAGTGCTCAACATCTTTAGTCAGTTGGAAAATGAGAGTTAAAACCTCAATGAGTGTTGCAGAGCAACTGAGGCTGCCTGCAGTTAGGGAAGGATTGCAAACAAATGGCTTGAGGAGCAGCTGAAATCTCAGTGGAGAATCTGATGGCCCCCTCCACTCCCTCTCCGAGGGAAGAACAGCAGTCCACAGGTGGGATCGCGTAGGGCGCTTGCAAGCAGGCACCGCTGACCTGATGACGGTGACCCACGTTTTGCTCTGGTTAGAGTCTACATCTCTGTGGCAGTGGAAAATCCATCATCTATGCTGGGTGAGGACTTTCTGGCGAGGTCCTCTTAGGGTCTCCCATGTCCCTATAAGTCGCCTTTCACCCCGGTTCTGTGAGTAAATTCTAAAAACTCTCTGGTTCCCCAAGTTAGACTTTGTGGGATTGTGGGTTTGTTGTTGTGGCCTTGTGTGGAGGAAACAGACGTTTGTCCGACACGAAAGGAATTCTCTCTACAATGAGATCCCAACATCTACCCATTAAAGTGACCAAAATTAAAACACTGACAATACCAAACTCTGAACAAGCACAATTCCCACATGATGTCCGTGAATGTAGGTAAATACAGCTACTTTGGTGTAAAAGTCTAACGGTTTCTTATAAAATAAAATCTAGCAATGCCTACAAATATTCAATAAAATCAAATCAATATACACCAAAAAGTTGTGTGAGAAGTTTATAATAGCTGTATACCCGAGCTAGAGCAAACCCAATACAAAATATGAAAACAAAGACTACCCAACAACAAAATGGTACAAACTACTGTTACATGCAACATGGCTAGATCTCAAGAGCAAATGGCTCAGTCATGATAAAGTACCTACTGAATAAATGTACTTATATAAATTCCAAAAGAAACACTAATCTACAGTAGAATAACATCAAAACAGCAACTGGAACCAGCAGGAGGGGGCATGAGAGAACTTTCTGGATTATGATAATACATATTTTGATATGAATTTGCATTATCCTTTGTCTATAGTTACATCTCCTATCCATCAGACATGTGCGAACCACTACATGTAAACGCCATCAGACATGTTCATACTACTGCATGTAAACTCCATCAGACGTGTGCATACCACTGCATGTAAACTCCATGAGACGTGTGCATACTGCTGCATGTAAACTCCACCAGATGTGTGCAAACCACTGCATGTAAACTCCATCAGACATGTGCATGCCACTATATGTAAACCCCATCAGACGTGTGGATACCACTGCATGTAAACTCCATCAGATATGTGCAAACCGCTGCATGTAAACTCCATCAGACGTGTGCATACTGCTGCATGTAAACTCCACCAGACGTGTGCGAACCACTGCATGTAAACTCCATCAGACGTGTGCATACCACTATATGTAAACTCCATCAGACGTGTGCATGTACCACTGCATGTAAACTCCATCAGACGTGTGCATGTACCACTACATGTAAACTCCATCAGACGTGTGCATATACCACTACATGTAAACTCCATCAGACGTGTGCACACCACTGCATGTAAATGTAAATTCCATCAGACGTGTGCACACCACTGCATGTAAACTCCCGCAGACGTGTGCATGTACCACTGCATGTAAACTCCATCAGACATGTGCAAACCACTGCATGTAAACTCCATCAGATGTGTGCAAACCACTGCATGTAAACTCCATCAGACGTGTGCATGTACCACTGCATGTAAACTCCATCAGACGTGTGCATGTACCACTGCATGTAAACTCCATCAGACGTGTGGATACCACTGCATGTAAACTCCATCAGACGTGTGCAAACCACTGCATGTAAATTCCATCAGATGTGTGCACACCACTGCTTGTAAACTCCATCAGACGTGTGCATGTACCACTGCATGTAAACTCCATCAGACATGTGCAAACCACTGCATGTAAACTCCATCAGATGTGTGCAAACCACTGCATGTAAACTCCATCAGACGTGTGCATGTACCACTGCATGTAAATTCCATCAGACGTGTGGATACCACTGCATGTAAACTCCATCAGACTTGTGGATACCACTGCATGTAAACTCCATCAGATGTGTGCAAACCACTGCATGTAAACTCCATCAGACGTGTGCATGTACCACTGCATGTAAACTCCATCAGACGTGTGGATACCACTGCATGTAAACTCCATCAGACGTGTGCATGTACCACTGCATGTAAACTCCATCAGATATGTGCACACCACTGCATGTAAACTCCATCAGATGTGTGCATGTACCACTGCATGTAAACGCCTTCAGACGTGTGCATGTACCACTGCATGTAAACTCCATCAGACGTGTGCATGTACCACTGCATGTAAACTCCATCAGACGTGTGCATGTACCACTGCATGTAAACTCCATCAGACGTGTGCATGTACCACTGCATGTAAACTCCATCAGACGTGTGCATGTACCACTACATGTAAACTCCATCAGACGTGTGCACACCACTGCATGTAAATTCCATCAGACGTGTGCACACCACTGCATGTAAACTCCCGCAGACGTGTGCATGTACCACTGCATGTAAACTCCATCAGACATGTGCAAACCACTGCATGTAAACTCCATCAGATGTGTGCAAACCAGTGCATGTAAACTCCATCAGACGTGTGCATGTACCACTGCATGTAAACTCCCGCAGACGTGTGCATGTACCACTACATGTAAACTCCATCAGACGTGTGCATGTACCACTACATGTAAACTCCATCAGATGTGTGCACACCACTGCATGTAAATTCCATCAGACGTGTGGATACCACTGCATGTAAACTCCCGCAGACGTGTGCATGTACCACTGCATGTAAACTCCATCAGACATGTGCAAACCACTGCATGTAAACTCCATCAGATGTGTGCAAACCACTGCATGTAAACTCCATCAGACGTGTGCATGTACCACTGCATGTAAACTCCATCAGACGTGTGCATGTACCACTACATGTAAACTCCATCAGACGTGTGCAAACCACTGCATGTAAACTCCATCAGATGTGTGCAAACCACTGCATGTAAACTCCATCAGACGTGTGCATGTACCACTCATGTAAACGCCTTCAGACGTGTGCACACCACTGCATGTAAACTCCATCAGACGTGTGCATATCACTGCATGTAAACTCCATCAGACGTGTGCATACTGCTGCATGTAAACTCCATCAGACGTGTGCATGTACCACTGCATATTCAGACGTGTGCATGTACCACTACATGTAAACTGACATGGCTTCAATCAAACCTTGGACCTTAAATTACATTTAAAAACAAAGAAAACTGACTCTTTAGTTAACAGCACTAGCGAGCTGTCTTCTAGAGGACCCAGGCTTAATTAGCAACATCAAGATGCTGCTCACAACAGTCTGTAGCTCCGGTCCCAGGCAGTCCAGTGCTTTGTCCTGGCCTCCATGGTCACCAGGCACACACATGGTGCGCAGACTTGAATGCAGTCAAAACACCATATACATAAAAATAAATAAAAATTTAAAAAGTATCAGCTTCTTAAATGAGTTCTCATGTATAAGCATGGGACTATAATTTATAAAGATCATTTATTTCATCCATTCACTTGGCCATAGGAGCCTTGAACACGGATGTACTGAGGTCTTTGTGTTTAGTCTGGTTCACTGGCCTGTACCAATGTACAGTAGTCCAAGCTGGTGCATCTGTTATGTGGTGCAAACTTCAAATCTGTTGATTTAATTTAACCATTTTCCTCTCTTCTGACATAACTTCAGAGAATAATTGGTAGACAATGCATATCCCTAAGAGTTGTTTGCATACGGACTGTATTGAATGTTCCAGACATATGTGATAAAAGGTAGCTTAAGATATACACATAGCACAACTGTACACACATCCATCTACCGCATATGAATGAGGATATGCATGCAAAACATGCACAAAAGAAATGCTGGTTTTTTTTGTTTTTTTTTTGTTTTTTTTTTTTTGGTTTTTCGAGACAGGGTTTCTCTGTAGCTTTGGAGCCTGTCCTGGAACTAGCTCTTGTAGACCAGGCTAGCCTCGAACTCACAGAGATCCGCCTGCCTCTGCCTCCCGAGTGCTGGGATTAAAGGCGTGTGCCACCACCGCCTGGCTAAGAAATGCTGTTTTTAAAGTACAGTGGAAAAGGAACCTGTTAAAACACAAACTAAAACCCATGAAGTCTGAGATGCTGCACTCCAGCGTTCTTAACCTGTGGGTCATGACCCCCACAGGGGTCCCATATTGATATCCTGCGTATCAGATATTTACATTACAATTCACAGTAGTAGCAAGACTACAGCTATGAAAATAATTTCATGGTTGGGGCCGCAGCATTGGGAAGGTTGAGGACCCCCACTTCAGGCTGCACAAGACTGACTACACTCTGCTTGCTCTAATCGAAAGTCAGAACTTGAAATGTAGCTTAAGGAAAACAAGACAAAACCACCATGGAGCCCAGGGAGGACTCTTGTGTTTAAAGAACATGCAGTTGACATTTGAAAACTGACATTTTTAATTTATTACCTAGCTCTTCAATTCACTACAAAAATCTGCGAGAGTACTCCCATCAGCCCACTCGTCCTCAGTGAATTAAACACTCCAACATAAGTAAACAAAAGGACCAATTAAAAATTGGCTTACGAATTTGAACAGACTTCCTCCAAAGATACGCGAATGACCTCAAACAGGTGAGGAGTTGAGCCTCACACGTTACCAAAGTGAAACCAACCACAGCAAGATTCTGGCCTCTACCTACAAACACCAGTGACTAAAAGCAAGTCAAACCCCAAACCAGAAGATAGCAAGTGCTGGCAAGGATGTGGGCAGACTGCAGCTTACACACGCACGCACGCACGCACGCACGCACACACGCACACAGACACACACACACACACACTGCAGGTGGAAATGTAAGGAGATGAATCTCCACAGGCAACAACTGGACAGTTCCATTTTTAAAAAGATAAGCAAGGTGTAGCTGACATAGAAAACAGTTCTTTAACATAAAGCACAAGTACCGAATGACCAGCAGTTCCATCCCAGCCACACACCCAAGAGGATTTGAACCATATGTTCCCACAACAAACACCTGTGCACGAAGGTTCACAGGGCATAGAAGCTAAACTACCCGTTAGCAGACTGGATAGATAAATAAATACGGAATATCCAGAAATGGAATATCATTCCATCATAAATAAAACTGAAGTACTTAAGTGTCAATGTAGACAGACCTTGAATACAGCAAGCAAATCAATCAATCGCTCATGAAAAACCATATCTGCATGAATTACCGTGACTTCTAGAGTAAGCAAATTCAGAAATCCACAGAAAACAGACTAGGGGTTTCTGAGGACTCGTGCGGAGGGGGGCAGGATGCTGAAGAACTCCTGGTTAGCGGACATGGGGCTTCTTCCTAGAGCAACGGCCATATTTCCAAACTAGTGGTGATGGTTGTACAATGATGTCAAGAATCACTCAGCTGGATAGAGTGGATTTCATCTTCTGGATTTATTTGTAAGGACAAAACCATATTGAAGGAATGCTGCTTAAGTTATTAAACTATGATATTCCAAACTTTTAAGAGCAGTAATCACCTTTTTTCACACAGGTCCTATCAATACATCACAAGACATGGATGGTGGCAAGAAGCACCCTGTGGGAAAAGTTGCTGTGCACACAGAATTCAAGGTTCATTCTAAGATATGACAGACATCAGTGTTTTATTGAAAAGGAGACAAGAAGGAAGAAAAGGAACAGGGCCAGATTGGGGAGTGGTCAACGTCATCAACCTCACAAGTTTTCGAGACCTGCTTGGTCACTAGCCCTCTTGTCCAGAGAGAAAGCCAAAAGTCCAGCTGAATTCTTCTTTTATTAGTAACATTTTTTTTCCTGCTTTTGTTGTTACTGTAAGAAATGTCAGTAGGTCATTCAGGATTAAAAAACATTCTTCTCATCATGCAAATAATTATTATTATTTTTTCCTGAGACAGGGTTTCTCTGTGAAACAGTCCTGGCTGTCCTGGAACTCAGTCTCACTCTGTAGTCCAGGCTGGCCTCGAACTCACAGAGATCCGCCTGCCTCTGCCTCTGCCTCCCAATCAATGAAATACCTTTCCAGATGCCATCTCCAACAGGTTGCTAGTTATCAGAGTTTATTTGGAGAGAAACATTGCAGCAAGAGGGCCAGAAATAGCAGGATTAACTGGATAATAGCAACAACACGGTTCAGATGTATGAAAACATGTAGGAAGAGAAGTGGGCAGGGCGGCACCATCTGAACTTTAACTGAAATAGTAACAATCTCTGCTATTCTGCTTTCCAAAATGGCAACTCCCACATCAGCAAGTATCTTTCCACTTAGACACTCCAAGTCTTGAAAACAGTAATTTAGCTCCGTGTCTGCCTCAGAGAACAGCCTACATGTCTATTCTGTTTGGGTAAATGCAAAATTGAGCATAAGAGGGGTGAATTCAAAACTGCAAAACAAGAGACGGGGCAGGATGCACCTCATTTGGTGGGATGACTTTATTACACTCCTCTATCAATTTTCAAATTCTAGAATTGCATCCAGAAATATTCCCTGGTCGATGCCAAGGTGTTCCTTTCACACCCACCCACATTTATTTCAAAGATAATTCTAGAATTACTTCTAGGAATTAATAGCATTATGAAATCCACTTTCCTTTGATATAACTGCCAGGAAAGAAGTGGCTGAATTTATCCAAGAGTATATTTAAGTCATTTCCTGTCAGCACATAGTCGGCGAATGAAGCTTTGAGAGGAGAATTCTGAGCATGTGTGAGAAAACGCCAAGAAAACAAGACAAGAGTCTGTGATCTCAGTTTCTTCGAAACACAGAACTGTTCTCGGAATGTGGCTTTGTGCTCTTCCCAGGTGTAACGGATTCAATTAAATGTTTGTCTGTCTCGGTGGGAACACATGGTTTTGCCACACGCGGCTTGTCCTTGTGATAGTACACTTTACTCATGTGACTTTTAATTGTGCACGAGTATAAACTGTCTGCTCTTCTGAATAAAGTTGGCTACCGCATGAGACTTTCGTCTGCCTCATTTTCAGACTCCATTCTCCCGTGTTCCACTACCAACTAGAACAGTAAACAATTTACTGTTAACATAGAACACAAATGCATGTACCAGGGAGAGGGTAATCTCAAGCGCAAATACTACATTACAGGTTAGACATGGTCTGGGTCAGCCCTTTAAGTCTGTCCCCTGAAGCACGCACCTGCTCCTGGTAAATGACAGTTTGGCACACCCCCTGGAAATAAGACTCTCTTAGCAAAATACCAAGACTCCTCAGTGTTTTTAACTAATTATTATATTTAAAAGGAAAAAAGATATATCAATTTTGCTTTTATATGAGGAATAATGTTTAATTTTACTGAAATTTATTTTTCAGGATTCTTCTTTAAAATGTTGGCACAGGAGAAAGCACCCCAGGAAAATCCACTGTTTTTCCCTGGCCTGTCCCTCATGCCATCAAGAGGCCTTGAAAGTGGTGTCTTTAACAGAAACCAGGATTTAGCATGCTAAGAGAGACATACTTTATTTAACAAAATTTAAACACTAGTAGACACACTAAAATGTAAAAGTCCTAACTTACAGGGTGGCAGTTTCTACCATAATCTGCTGTAAAAGGTATACTTCTTGACTCTGTTCATACGAAATCCATCCACTTCAATGCTGAACATATTCATTTGAGCAGAAATGAAGACCTAGAAGAATTATTCATCTCAGGGGATCTTAAGTTAGGGTTTCTATTGTTGCGATGAAACACTACGACCAAAATACAAGTTGGGGAGGAAAGGGTTTATTTAGCTTACACTTCAGCATTGCTGTTTATCACTGAAGGAAGTCAGGACAGGAACTCAAACAGGGCAGGATCCCGGAGGCAGGAGCTGATGCAGAGGCCATGGAGGGGAGCTGTGTACAGACTTGTTTCTTGTGGTTTGCTCAGCCTGTTTTCTTATAGAGCCCAGGACCAGCAGCCCAGGGATGGTACAACACACCATGGGCTGTGACTCCTCCATTAATAACTAATTGAGAAAATGCCTTAGATCTGTAGCTCATGGAGGCAATACCACAGCTGAGGTTCCTTCTTCTCTGATCACTTTTGCTTGTGTGGAGTTGACACACAAAACCAACCAATACATGGGGTTACAAATTCAAACTTTCTCCAGTGATTTCTAGGTACACATATTGGCAGGGTGAAATTCTTCTACAGTCTATAGGATATACAAAGTATTAAGGATTAATAAATATGAATACTAATAGAGTATCTAAGGGAATCAGGAAATGGATATATCCTACCTAGAATATAACTTTTTACCCAAAAGAAGAAAACAAGTGTCTTACTTCTTAACATTTGCAGGGAAAACTTTATGAGCCATTGCGTGGGAAGGTACTGAAGTTAAAGCCAGGAGCTGTACCTTTATATGAAATATATTCCTTCATTGCTCACCTAATTATAATCTTATAATTATAAATATAAGCATTTGTGAAGATCGCATGGTGAGTAGCATGCTTACTGTGTAGGAGAAACTGCATATGGCATGATTGTAGAGGACTGTAATCCCAGTGTATCTACATGGAGACGGTGTGATGATGGAGGACTGTAGTCCCAGTGTGTCTACAGGGAGATGGTGTGATTGTGCAGACTGTAATCCCAGTGTGTCTACAGGAAGACAGTGTGATTTTGCAGACTGTAATCGCAGTGTGTCTACAGGGAGACAGTGTGATTTTGCAGACTGTAATCGCAGTGTGTCTACAGGAAGACGGTGTGATTATGCAGACTATAATCCCAGTGTGTCTACAGGGAGACAGTGTGCTGATGGAGGACTGTAGTCCCAGTGTGTCTACATGGAGACGGTGTGATGATACAGGACTGTAATCCCAGTGTGTCTACAGGAAGACAGGGTGATGATACAGGACTGTAATCCCAGTGTGTCTACACGAAGACAGTGTGCTGATGGAGCATTGTAATTCCAGTGTGTGTACAGGGAGACAGTGTGCTGATGGAGGACTGTAGTCCCAGTGTGTCTACACGGAGACGGTGTGATGATACAGGACTGTATTTCCCAGTGTGTCTACAGGGAGATGGTTTGATGATGGAGGATTGTAATCCCAGTGTGTCTACAGGGAGTTGGGAGGCAGAGTCAAGAGCTCCTAATTGCACTCATAGGTATGGCCTGCACAACAGCAAAGAACAAAGAGACCCTGCCTCCAAATTAAGGGCCAACACACTAGGATGTCCCCTGCCCTCCACACATGCACACGTACATGAGGTCTACATGTATATACATAGTACACATCACACTTACACTTACATACACACAATTTAAAAACTATTTCAGAACATATTCCCAAAGAATGACAGAGCTGTCATTTTGGAAAGAGATGAGGGTTGAAGTAAGAATTTAAGTATGGTGCAAAATTGATTCTGCTCTCTCACAAGAGATGAAGCTGGATGGACTGTCTCAGGAAGCTCATTGTATCTTTTCTACAAACAACATCGAGTCATTGGACCCAAAAGCACTGGTGCCTGCCTGATGGAGGTGGGTCTTGTGTCTTATCTGTTGCTTTCATTGGTTAACTAATAAAGAAAACTGTTTGGCCTGATAGGACAGAAAATTAGGTAGGCGGAGTAGACAGAACAGAATGCTGGGAGAAAGAAGCCAAGTGGGGCAGTCGCCATGATCCTCCCACCCGACACAGCTGCAGGTTAAGATCTTCCCTGGTAAGCCATACCTCGTGGGCTACACAGATTATTAGAAATGGGTTAGATCAATATGTAAGAGCTAGCCAATAAGAGGCTGGAACTAATGGGCCAGGCAGTGTTTAAAAGAATACAGTTTCCGTGTAATTATTTTGGGTAAAGTTAGCCGGATGGCAGGAAGCGGCCCGCCGTTCATATTACAACACCTGCCAACTCCAGGAGAGAAAGGGGAAGAGTGCAGTGGCAGCGGGGCAGTGGTGAGTTACATATCTGTGCAGTTGTGAATGTGTGTGCACCTGTGCACACATATATTTCTGTGCAATCTTAGAAATCTCCTTAAACTTAAAAACAGCAATGTCCCTCCTTCTCCACACCTAAATGCCTCTGCTTACACATGTGACTGGATCATCTCCTTAAATCCTAAAAGGTTGTGCCTCCCCCTTTGTCTGTTTGCAAATGTTCTAATCTGTGCGTGCAAGGAGACAATCTTGGGTATTGTTCCCAATACCCAAAGGAATTATCTACTTTATTTCTGAGACAGGTTTTCTGCTGGCCTTCAGCTTGGCAAGTGGGCTAGTCTGGCTGACCAGCAAGACTGAAGGATCCTCCCATCTCCAGCTTCCAGCACGGAGATTACAAATTTGTATCATTACACCTAGATTTTTAATTTGGGTTCTGAAGATAGAACTTAGGGCCTTGTGTTTGCGAGGTTAGCACTGTACTGATGCTACCGTCCCCCTAGTCCCAGTCAGTTGTACATACATTAACCCAAGGTACTGTTGGGGCCAACAGCAGAAGTCGAAAAGAAAGTGTTAGCAGAGGAAATGAAGTCAGGGAGGAGAGAAAGGATATTACACTTGTTCAGCAGTTAGTGGGTCAGGATGGAGGTCTAGAAGGGTGATAGGGTATTCACCCGAACAGGTCACCTGCCCGTTGTATCCAGCTCATGAAGAGTTGCTAAAAATATCAGGTTCAAATCCCTGGACTGATAAGCTTTGTTGGCCTGGCTTGTTTATCCCCTGGTGTACATTGAGGCCACGGGGCTGAGGTTGAAACATGCAATGGTCTGACGAATGGCAACAGGGGAGGGCACATGATAAATGAGTCTTGTACGTTTAATTGTTTTCAGGTCAGAGTCACCAGACATACTAATTAATTTTAATCTATGGGGGCTGCAGGGCCGCTGATAAGTATTGAAGGGCTCTGATGACCCCACGTATTGTGATTCCTTTAAATATTTTCATTCTTTTGTCCCCTAAATTCACACCACTCTGGTATCTGGTAACCTCCACACATCCACACCCTAAATAGAAAACATTGTATGCACATAATAGAATATTATTATTCCATAAAGAAGAATGATATATTTATTCTGTGGCAACATGATGATCTTTGAAAACATGCTAAGGAAAAGGCACCAAGCAGAAAAGACCATGTATTATATAATTCCATTTATGACAGTTATCCAAAGCCAGAAAATTCACATGCACAAAAAGCAGAGTAGTTAGCTGTCAGGGACAAAAGGTGGAGAAACTGGAGAGTGACTGCCAGTGGGTACATTTCTTTTGGATTATTCTGGATGACTCCAGAGAGTGGTATCAAGTGTAAATCTCAGGAGACACTAAAAAGGAATAAAATGTATACTTCAAAAGGATACCCGTGTGCTATGTGGATTCTGGTTTTTATGCTTTCCATACATGCAAACATTACTTATTTATTTGGGAGCAGGTACTGCTACAGTGTGTATGGTACTCAGGACATGTTGTGAAACTCTGTTATCTCTTTCCACCGCGTGAGTCCTGATGCTAGAACCTCGGCTGTCAGGTCTGGTGACAGGAAACCTTTACTTACTCAGCCATCTTGTGCTGTGGGACAACGGTCTGTACCCTGTCAATTATAAATAAAGGCTGATTGGTCGGTAGCCAGGCAGGAAGTATAGGCGGGACAACCAGACAGGAAGTAGAGGTGGGTCAAGGAGAACAGGAGAACTCTGGGAAGAGGAAAGCTTGGTCCACAGTCCTGGCCCAACCACAGAAGAAGCAAGATGTGACTGCCCTGCCCCAAGCCATGTGGCTAACAAACAAAGTAATTGATTGGGGCTAGAGAGATGGCTCAGTGGTTAAGAGCACTACTTGCTCTTCCAAAGGTCCTGAGTTCAGTTCCCAACAACCACATGGTGGCTCACAACCACCTGTAATAAGATTTGGTGCCCTCTTCTGGCCTGCAGGCATACATGCAGAATACTAAGAATACTGTATACATAATAAATAAATAAATCTTTAAAAAAAATAATTGGTTAATATAAGTTGTAACAGTTAATAAGAAGCCTGAACTAATGGGCCAATCAGTTTATAGTTAATGTAGACCTCTGTGTGGTTTCTCTGGGACTTAACAACTGTGGGAACAGGGCAGGAAAGAAACCTCTGTCAACAATCTTGTGCACTCCTGAATGCTCGTCTTTAGAAGCCCCTGAGAACTGGCTGTGATGCCAGAATACCTGGCCTTAGTTCTCACGCTTGCTCTGCTTTGTGTCATAGACACCCGCTGACCTTCTAGGCTTCCTTCCCCACCCGTGCATTGACAGCGGGGGTGAGCAATGAACACACCCAGTGAGAGTCAGCATCTCCTGCCTACTTTGAGCATATATTACATATCAGGCATTTGAATGGATATCTCCTTTCATCTATGCAATAACTGTGTGAAGTGGGCCAGTCTGTTATTCTGATGTTTCAGATGCAAACACCTAGATTTGTGGAAGGTAAGTCGTCACGTAACTTAGCAAAAACCAGCATGGAAGCTGAGTTGCCACACACCAGAGACCATGTGATAAGACACTACAGGAAACTGCTTTCGCTGACTCTTACAGCTCAGCTCAGGCCTTACGTCCCTGTCTGATTCGCACTGGCAATGCATTGGTGAATTACTCCACCTTAAATGTATCCCACCGCCCTATAGGATGCAATTTTCAAGTTATGTAGGCGTCAGGAAATACCTCTGAATTCTTCATAACATGTCAAATACTAACCAGATAAGGTTTGTATTGATGTTGCCAATAGCGCCAGCCTACCCAAGTGAAATGGATAAAGTCATGCTTGGATTAATCCCCGGCAAGCAGGAGAAATTAATCGTGGTACCACCTCTTGTCAGTTCTGCTCCTTGTCCCATTGACTAGAGTAATTTGTTTAATTAACCTAGAATTGTCTTGTTAATTACAGATCATTTGCCATACCCAATAAAAGGTCAGGCTTCGAATTACACAATGATATTTGAATTGCATTTATTTCCACATCTCTTTCTAAAAACACAGACGAAATAACTTTAACCAGACCTTTTGGTATAAAGTATTACCTTAATTTAAGCTAGCAAATGGGTACACCCACACCTAATGAGATTGCCAGTGGCTCTTTTGTTTTTATAGATAAATAATAAGCCCTAAACGTGTGTCTCTGTCCACAATGCATGTGGTTCACAGACCCAGACAGAACAGCTAGGACCGACTGACTTCACCAAATGGGTGGAGGGACAAGGGCTTCCAAGTGAAAATTTGCTAAGGTGTAACACTTCTACTTAGACCTATTATGAAGTATAACCTAAAGACAGCTCAACCGGCCCTTCTGTCTTTATTCTTAGTGTCAGTAAAGCAAAGCGGTAACAGAAATTTGCATCGTGGTATGAAATCTGAACCCACTGGTGAATTACATATCTTTATGATCCAGAGACCCATGTATTAATAGATTCAAGGCCTGCCTTGGAACAGGTGTTTTGTTTTGTAAATATGCCTTGGTGCCAAATAATACTTTTTAAAAAATAAGACAATGAAGTTAAAAACTTTTCATGGTAATAATTAAAGGTAGTATTGGAGATAATATGCCCATCTATTAATAACCATTAAAATACGATTCAAAGAGTGCTTGAGAGGAAAAAAACTAAAAAGAACATACTTCAGGATCTGCTCGCTAACGCAGCCCTCCACATACGCCGGTTTCATTGAATCTTAACTTTCAAAGAGTTTTATAACTTAAATGACTAGATGTCTAATAAGTGCCCCCCGAAAAGAGGAGAATGAAAGATACCAAGGACTCTAAACAAATTTCATCAAATAGTTGTTGACATGGCAGATGTGCTGGCTGATCAGGCAAGATTACTGGGGGTTCAACTGCACGCTTGGTTTCTCTGCATTGGCTGTGCCCACTAGATTCTCAGATCGAAGAGGCAGGATACCAAAACGTGCGTAAAAGTTCCAGCATTCAGAGACAGAATATTAAAAATCGAGTAAAATGAATCTCAGCTCTGGCAAAGGAACAATTTTATATGAAAGGATATTCAAATCCCCCTTCATTGAGCAACCACAATAAGCCTTGAAAATTTACATGATTGAGCTAGATAGAATTCAAAGCCAAAGACAAGGGGAAGGCGCTTTTCTTATCCCCCCCCCCATACACAAAGAGAAATCCATAATTAAGCGTCACACTTCCCTGGGGCAGAGTGTTTTCTTACACTGACAAGCAAAATGAGGCACTTCAAACCAAACATCGCTGTGCACAATGCATCTTTGTGTAGCTATTGTTTTAATGTATTTCTGGCTATTAGGCATTTATCTATTTTTGGTCAGCAAGGCATGCATTTTATTTGAAGAATTCTGGTTTTGCATAAAAGGCTGTAGTTACGTTCGTAGAATTATGTTTCTACAACGGTATCTGAAGAATAATTATGGCCTTACTTGGGCTGTTCTTATATGCATTTGATATTCCAGAAAGTAGCTGCAACTTTAGTGTAATTAATACAATCAAAATTAACTCTAAAGAGGAGAAAAAAGTGTCCAAAATCGATTTAAACTCAACTACATGCTTTCTTTTGCCTCCTTTGTCACAGCCAGTTAAACATATCACACGCTAATCCTACGTGTTGGAAAATGCCAAGCAAACCATGTTTAACATTCCATCAAAACACCCAGAGACCAACAACACATTATGTATTCGGCAACTCTTTTGTTCTGCATCAAAGAATAAATCGTATTACTTCAGCCTCATCCCACCATAACCACTAAACTACTCCAAAACAGAAATCCACTTATATTTCATATTCCATCAATTTCCTCTACTTGCTATTACATTTATATATGGTCTTTAACTGCTATTTGTATTTCTACTGCATCAGTGGAAATAAGTTGTCAAAATCACCCAGGTCCTTTGTTGTTTTTTTAAAATGATGACTGGCTTCCCCTGTCGGCCCCACCCCAGTTTCTGATTCACCCCATCTGGAGTAATTTTAGAACTAACCGTGCAGATGTATTGCAGGCAATGTTGAGCTGAGTAACAGAAGATCCAGCAGTGTCTCAGCCCTGGATAAAGTCACAGGAGCCAGCTTGGTGACTTGCACTGTACTTCTAGTGCTTGAAAGGCTGAGACAGGAGCATCCCCAGGACTCAAGACCAACCTGGGTGACTGTCATGTTATCAACTTGATGGAGCCTAGCGTCTTCTGAGACCAGTTCCTGGACATACCTGTGAGGTGGAAGAGCCACCCTAAAGTGGGCAGCATCACTAGACCAGCTTAGAAGGAGAATGCTAGCTAAGCACATGCGTTCCTCATTCTCTGCCTCCTGAATATTGATACTGTGTCCAGATACCTCAGGCTCCAGCCACTAGAACTTCCTCCATGATAGACTGAACCCTCCGATTATAAGCCAAGTAAACTTGTTCTCCCTTTAGTTGCTTTTGTAAGGGCATTTTATCACAGCAGAAAGTTAACTGGGACAAAAAGACACTTTAGTTAATTAATTAATTTAAAAAATAGTAAGAACCATCTAAGGAGCTTTAAGTTACCAAACCATAACTCCAGAGCTTTTGAAAACTGTGTTAGGGGTAAAGCCTGGTAGATAAACATTGCATACTTGGGCTGGAGAGATGGCTCAGTGGTTAAGAGCACTGACTGCTCTTCCAAAGGACCTGGGTTCAATTCCCAGCACCCACATGGCAGCTCACAACTGTCTGAAGATCCAGTTGCAGGAATCTGACACCTTCACACCAATGCACATTAAATAAACCATTAAAAATGTTAAAAAAAAACATTGTATACTTAAGATAAAAATTAATCTAAAATTCACATTGAGCTGAATATCTTCAAGTTCTATCAGCTAAATTTGGTGCCACATGTATGAGTTCTGCTACAGTAAAATGGCAACATTTATGCACAAATACTATAGATATGGCTGTAGCTAGACCCTTCATCTCTCTGGAGCCCAAAAAAGTAAGGCTAAGTCAGTGGACTCTTTATACCTAAGAGGAATGTTTCCCCCGAGTTTTAGCCTTAGAAGCAGATAGCAACAGATTAAAATTTTCCATGGGATGATTCCCCATGCTTGATAGTGAGGTACCTTCCAGGTTCTTTTAAACTACAAGGTCAAAGGCCTTATCTCGGATAGGCCAAGTATCAAGCTTTCGTAAGGGAAAATACTTATGTAATAAATAGCATGAGCACATGCTGGCTTTTGATAATGCAATTCTACCTTTGCCACGCCTTTATAGTTTCACGATTTTAGCATAAGATCAATGGTTTTGATATTAAATGTGCAGTTTTGATGTTCCATGGAGCCTATTTCATCCAGGTCGACAAGACTGCAGCGCACGGGCAAATGAGAGACTTCCAAACTGACAGTCCTCTGGGACTGATCACGGGCAAATGAGAGACTTCCAAACTGACAGTCCTCTGGGACTGATCACGGGCAAATGAGAGACTTCCAAACTGACAGTCCTCTGGGACTGATCACGGGCAAATGAGAGACTTCCAAACTGACAGTCCTCTGGGACTGATCACGGGCAAATGAGAGACTTCCAAACTGACAGTCCTCTGGGACTGATCACGGGCAAATGAGAGACTTCCAAACTGACAGTCCTCTGGGACTGATCACGGGCAAATGAGAGACTTCCAAACTGACAGTCCTCTGGGACTGATCACGGGCAAATGAGAGATTTCCAAACTGAGAGTCCTCTGGGACTGATGGCCTCCATGAAGCCTTCTGCCTTGCCACAGGTGTAGTCTGCCAGATCTCTGATTTAAGAACAAACACTTAAGTCATTTAAGTATTAAGTGATGTTCTTTTATAAATACCCATCGGATGAAATTAACAAACACTGCTGAGTTCCCTTTATACAATTCTTCCTTATTAAACAGCGTGGACCTTTTCTTCTACCGTCTGATGGGCATAGCTATGAAAACTGAATGAACCATGGATGTCAAAATAAATCCCATCACATTGAATGAAAAACTCAAAAATTTGCACTAAACCCACAGAACCAAGAATAATCATGGTAGAAGATAGAGAGGGGGACAGAGAGGCTGCCATTCCCCGGTGAGGATGTTAGAAAACGGTAATTATCATTTGATGCTGGTGGGAATAGAAACACACGACGCCATTTGAGAAGTCAGCATGGATGTCCCTCAAGAGCCCGGAACAGAGCTGTCCTGTGGTGACTCGGGTCTATCCCAGAATGGTTCTGGGTCAGCACAGCACAGAGAGGTTGGTGCATCCAGGGTGATGACCGCACAGCACAGGAAACAGACCACTCTAGATTCCCATCAACAGCTGAATGCAAAAAAGAGTGTACATACACACAATGCAATTTCATGCATCTGTAAAATGAGATCTGGACCTATCTAGAAAAGTAGATGCAACTAAAAAGCATTATGTTTAGTGAAACAAACCAATTTTTTTTAAGAAAAAAAAACCTAACAGTATGTTTTCTTAAATATGCAGAACCTATATTTAAAATTATATGTTTATTTATATGCCTTAAACTAGAAAGTAGATCATGAGGTGTGAATAAAACACCTTAGGGGAGGTTGGAAATAGACAACGATAAAATATACATGGTAAGAAATCAGACAGGAAAACCGCATGGGGAGAAGAGACCTACACAAGGGACAACAGGAAGGGAGGGGATGAGTGAGAATAAAGGACAATAAATGCACATGAAGAAGCCATGAATGCTCAAAAAAGGAGGAAGGAAGCAAGGCATGAGGGAGAGGAGTGGGGAAAGAAAATTCAGAAAAGGGAAATTGTCTACCAAGACCATGGCAGGCTGAGTACAATGGTTCAACACAGCACCTGATATCAAGCACACACATACACATACAATTTTACGTTATTTTCCCTTTAGTAACAAAAGCTGAACACTTTCAAAACTGATATTCCCCAAACAACAAAGACGACGTAGCTGTCTAAAATCTTGACAGTTGCTGGCTCCTTCTAACAGGATGGCTTACCGAATCCGAAAGCACTGGCGCCTCCAACGCTCTGAGAAGACTGGGCACTTGTCGAGGTATACAGTCCCGTCACCAACAAGCCATCGAAGAAGGTGCTTGTAGAAATGGTAACTGAAACACAGGAGGGGGAAAAGACTTCAGTTAGTATAGGGAGAGAGAACAGGTAACTCTGGAGTGTCAGGGGTAGTCATCGGCAAATTAGCAGGTTACTTTGGCTCTATCTGTTGTGTACTTGTATGTATGAATGTATGTGTGTATGTATGTATGTATGTATGCAGGCATACGTGCGCACATACACACACACACACACACGAAACTGCAGAGGAAACAAAAACCTCAGAACTTCAGTGTTTATAATTTGTAATTGCTGGTCCTAGCTTTTGCATGTTTCCTAGCTACATTTAAAAAAATCTGAAAATAATGTACCATCAGATAGATCCCCCCCTCCACACACACACACACACCATCTCCAGTCCCACCCCTGAAGGCTATCAAATCATGGCTGGAGTTCTGGCATTATGACAAAACACGGTAAAAACATTATTCCACACTGTGGGAAACAATCCATTGTTGGCTGAATGGAGAGCAGGGAAATGCACCGTGGTGCTTGCCATGGGGTCCCTGAAGTTTCTCAGCAGAGCACACTGATCTGCACGAGCTCGTCTGCTCCTCTTGTGAACAAGAAAGGGACCACTGTGTGCTTTGTGTTTCAGAGCAAAGTCTACACGACAAGTCCACACGGTTGCACGGCCGCAGAGCTGAACGTTCCTCTGAAGAAGGCTACAGTAAATCAGTCTGTATGGCACAATCTTTGGGTTAAGGCTTCTCAAAACTGTAACCTTGTCCCCATCCTAAAAACAAATCATGACCTCCTTCTTGCCTAGCCTTGATAAGATAAAGACGATGCCATTTGGGGGAAGCAGGAGAGGAAGGTAATGGCGCTATTTTGGTAGTGCACAGATCAAGGCTGTCTTCCCACTGGATGGTAATAAGGAGAATGGTCAGTCACATTAACTCTGATGAGATGGTCTAAATGAAACTCCAGGACATCCAGTGAGTAGAAATAAATGGTCTGAAACATTCCTATCATACCGCATCAAACAAGACACGCGTATAATAAAACAGCCTCGCATCGGGCCATCTCCCAAATGGCACTGGGTATTCGAATACATTGCCTCTCCAACTGCTGATAAATAATAATAATAATAATAGTACGTTTCAGTGCTGGAATATAAATCAGTTATCTGGGCTCTGAGCTCGCCAATCTACATGCATCTCGTTTAACTGTCAAAGCAAGCATGTGTGTGAGGGAAGTACCATTATTACCACGGCATAAAAAATGAGCAATCTATGGAGCCGCACCCAGGGCTATCGCCTAAATGTCTGATTCCTAATCTACTCTTACTTCTATCACTAGGACAGGATATAACATGGGGAAAGCGAGAGTACATCTGGCTTTCAACTCCAAGTTACAGCCCACCACTTTGGGGTAGGCGAGGCAGGAACTCCAGTAATCACATCACACCCCCAGTTGGGAGACAAGAGGGAAAAGTGCATCCCTGTCCCCTGCCTGTCTGCGCCTCTATCCAGCTAGCTTTCTTCATTCTTGCACAATTCAGGGCACCATACACGGTGGACCTGGTCTATTGACTGTCAAGACAACCCTAGAGACATGTCCACAGGCCAGCCTGACCTAAATTGTTCTTCGGTTGAGATTTTCTCCCCACGTGATTCTAGATTGAGTTATTATTTGTTTATTTGGCTTCTCTCCTGTTGTTTTGTTTCTGTACTCTTCAGATCCCAAAGTGGCACGCTGGCCAGTATTTTACAGCTTTTTTACTGGGCTGTTCACATGCACGAAGGAAAAATAAAGCAAAAACCCCAGCAATCAGTGGCATTGTTATCAAAAGAGCAAAAGGCTACGGAGGGGATGGCTCCTGGGCAGAGGCAGGTAAGGGATGAGGCCCGGGTATCAGGTCCTCTCCTGCTACCAGATGCCTGTGTTGGGCTTAGGAGACCCAGTTATCTCTCTGTGTCTGAATTTCCCCGTCTGCAGAATAATATCCTAACCCCAGGGTCCCGGAGTCTGTTTTGCTCAGTCCAAAGCCTGTGGTTGATTCTGCTGAAGCTGATTTCCTGTACATCAATAAGTTCAGTACGAGGAGAGAAAGACAGAGACAAAGAGAGACATGGATTGGAGACTGAACCGGGCCCTCCAGTGTGTTAACCATGAACCCTTAAAAACCATGTCGTCCCCAGCCTTCTGTTTGTGTTCCGTCGCAGAATCTCATAAGGTTCCCAGACTGTCCTTGAATTTCTGCTGCTCCCTCAGATCCACAGAGCTGAGATTACAGACTCGGCTGTCTTGACTAAGATTAATTATTTTTCAATTGCTTCTGTGTCCCCTGGCTTTATGAAGTTTGGGGGGAAAACAGCTTCCTCATTCCACATCACTGCAATCAGTAGAGAGGCAGTAATTAAGTTTCAATGTATCACGTCCTGGCTGCTGTGAAGTCTTCTGTACTCTATACTGCAGCTCCAGTTCCTTTCTCTAACATACTGATACCATGAGCTTGTCTGGTATTGGAGGCAAATCTGAATCTGAGCTTCAACTCTCTCCACACTGGGACTGGAGTGGATGTCTTCTATTCCTTGTTTAGAAAGGGAAGACACTATGTAGCACACTGGAAACAATAGAAGTCACCATGTCTACCATGGATCTATACGTTCTAAACACCACACTGTGCATGCAGTAAAACCGTTCACAAGCCGGGGCCCTTTCCTTTCCCTCTTCCAAGCCCTGAAAACAACTTTGTTCTTTCTCACTAAGAACAAAACCCTGCACAGAGCTCCTGGGCATCTACAATTCTAGAAGCCTCTGACCATCCAGTTCCTGGATAGCCCACATCAATTCCTGTGACCTGCAAGGAACCTCCAGCTCCCCTCCTCCCATGACTCCATCTCAGAACATTCCCACCGAGTCAGAGCTGTGAGCATCTGAACGCAAGGTGAGCAGCATCTCCAGTTTATGTCTGCCCTCCCTCCATAAGTCTTCCATTATCCACTCAGTGAAACAAACGTGCAGACATTCCCGGAGGAAGGCTGAGTACAAGAACATAGGTGAGGGTTCTTTCCTGTCCTCAAACACTCAGCACTAGCCCCAAATGGAGGTGCCAGCCCCCAAACAAAAGCCCCTCCCATTGATGACAAGCAATGGATCCGATGCATTGGCGGCGTTACAAATTACACAGTCCTTTGCAGCCCGAGAGGTCTGCCTGCATCTCCAAACTGCCTGAAAAGTTTGGGATTCACTTGGTCCTATTTTCTTGGCGGAGATGTGGATACCTGAGTGAATGTGTGCTGTTTACATGGCTAAGGCCTTGTCAAGGACAGGGGAGGCTTAGAGAGATGGCAAAGCCTTCTTCCAGGAACCAAGTGCCAGTGTCCACAGTGTTTGCAGAAAATCTCCATCACAGCTTTCTCCCTCAGTATATTTACAACCTGAAGTCTGTCCACTTACAGGCTGCTCCTACTTAGGTTAGCTAAGCCTGTCTCTTTGATTCACCATGAACCCTTGTCTATCTGTATGTGATTACCCCATCTCCATGTTCAGCTGGAGGCAGTAACATAGCCTCCCTCTTCAACTGCATACAATACACAACCTGGACTTCCAGGGTGCTGTGACCTCTCCATCCAAGAGCCCAGTTCACCCAGTTACTTTTTTCTTCATCCCCACACCAACCCAATCAGGTCCAAGGCCCTGTCCATGCTGGGATCTGGCAAACACCCATTATGTGGCCCTTCTAGGTATGTCTAAATTTGAGAAATCATATCTGAACACCAAGCGAATGAAATGGAGTTATTGAGAAACACGAGGCCCTGTCCCTTGATTTAAACACCACCATAAGCTGACTACTGCCAAAGTTCTAGCCCCATGTCAGGCCTCTTCTTCAGCTCTAGACACACGGCAAGTCCTGCTTGGCATCCCCACTTGGATATCCAAGAGGTATCGTGAGACCTTGCCCTCCGTGTAACGAACACTCAATGAATAACCACACCGGCCTCTGGTTATCCAGACCTAAAACATCTCAGCCCCCTTTGGAATCAAACTCCTCCCAAACCTCTCACACAGCCCTCCAACCAATCCTGCCTGTTCTGCTTGAAACTATATTCCAAGTCTGGCCACATGTCTTGCTGCATTGGGTGAGCGCTGTCTTTCCCACGAGCGGTCTCATCATTTCCGTGACCTGGCCTTCTCAGCTCTACTCTCTCCTCTGCAGACAACACACATCTGACAGGCCACTGTTCTTAGAGTCTCCCCTGACTTCGGAGGAAGGCAGTCTTTGCATTAGTGACCTACACAGCACTACTGTCTGATCGTCCTGAATTTCCCCTGCATTTTCATCTTTGTTGTCCTACTCTATCCTGGCAACTCTAGCTTCCTGGCTCAGAAGTCCTGGCACTAGCCACCCAATCACCTTAGGATCTTTCCTTCCAGAACCTGAAGGGCCAATTCCCTCATCTGCTTCAAACGTCAACTCAAATGTCCGCGCCCCCCCCCCAATGAAGCCTGCCTTGAATGTAGTTTCTGCAATGGCAGACAACCCTGCCCATCTCCCCCCCCACCCCATTCCCAGATTCCCTTAGTTGAGTCAACATTTCTTCCTCTTTTTTTCTGTCATTATTACCGTGTAACAAAGTATATTGATGTATCTACTCAGTAGTACTTTAATTACATTGATTGTAAGTCTTGTTCTGTAGAACAATGTAACCATCAAATCACTTCCGATGTTTTGTTTGGTAAAACATCTTGAGCATCTAGATAAAATCATGACATTTTTATATGCTGGATAAATACTTAGTGAATGAATAGTGACTAACTCATTCACAGAAAATAAAGTGGGGTTGTCTTCCCTTCAGGTTGTTACCCGGGAACTGTGCTATAAATTCTACACTCCAGGATTTAGGTCAGCTGAATCCCATTTGGAAAATACACATGGGGAAAAAAGAAAGGGGGGGTGGGCTGCTGGCTCTTTAAATATGTAAAATGTTTTTCCCGAATCCAAGATAGAGCAAAGCAGAGAGAAGTTAACCAAAAGGCCAGCCAAAAACATTTGCAAAATTAAAAAAAAATAAGCAGGTAGACTTACATGTATGTAAGTTCTCTTGTGCAAAATGTTTGCGTGACCATCTAAAAGAAAATATTCCCTTGTTTGAAACGAATTGATTATAATCTTCACTGTTTGCTAGACCGGGGAATTTAAAGCATTTGTAGAGGGAAAAAAATGCAGTTTTGCAAAAAACAAAATCAAAACAAACAAAAATGCTACCCTGTTGACAGTGTGTAACAAGCCTTTATTTCCTTCTCTTTAAGCAGATGAGATGCGGAGGCCACATGTGAATTTCGAATCTCTCTATCTCTTTCTCTTATTTGTTTATTTCTAAGAAAGGGAAATGTTGCCCCAACTCTCGTGAAATTTCAGACCTCTCTTTCTGACGAGTGTGTCACCCCACGCCACGGCAGTGGTTACGCTAAGAACCATTACTAAAAAAATTAATGGGTCTGATTTCTGTGATGAAGATCCGAAACTCTGGGGCCACGTGATCCACAGCCCTGGACCCAGCAGTGAGCATCACGTGATTCGCAGTCATGGACTCAGCCATAAGCACCACAGGCATCCAGGAGTTGAAGAAAATGCTGGAGGCATGCATACATCTCCACAGAATCAGCTTCAAAAAATGCCTGCCGGGGACTTAAAGCTTGGATGAAGCATTGCCACTTAAAGAGGAACCAGACTGTGGACACTGGTTAGCGGGCAGACACGGGTTAATACTGAAAAAAACAAGACTGGAGCTGCTCCCATAGCTGATGTGGCGCAGTTAGACTTCGGCTGTGTTCTTGGGAAAGGAGAGCTCCTGCAGCAGCCTGTGATCACGAGGGCCGAAATCGCCCGCACAGGAGCTGAAGGAACTAGCTAGCGGTGTGGGATATGCCTATGCTATGGTTTGAAGCCACACAGGAAGGTTCATTAAATGCTAGCATTCTTTAAAAAACAACAAAACAAAAACAGCAGCAACAAAACCCCACTACGTCCAGCTTAGCTTTCCTATTCTCATGCAGGAAATTTCAAGAGACCGGCAACCCACATGGCGTCATGGACGGGAGACTGACTACAGAGGCCACACAGGCTGTAAGCGAGACTCTGGGACGCTGCACTAAGACCCTGAGCACTGAACTGTCGAGAGCACCCTTCGCCTGCCCCGCTTTCTTTTCTCACGAGAATGTTTCCACTTGTCTCTGCATGAAACTGTTAGTTAATTTGCCAAGATGTCCTAAAAAGAAGACACAGAAATCAAGGACTGGACACAGTCGTCTTCGCCGCC
The DNA here is from genome assembly GCF_018167655.1 of Microtus oregoni. NCBI lineage: Eukaryota > Metazoa > Chordata > Mammalia > Rodentia > Cricetidae > Microtus > Microtus oregoni. The sequence goes on along the minus strand of NW_024543077.1, from coordinate 5,017,350 downwards.
GCTTAGCATTCCACACCTCCATCCTTTCAAGGGGCAGCTTTTACCAAGGCTCCTCCTCGCTCTCTGGTCCCTGCATCCCTTGCCATCGGCTGCACCGTCAGCCTGTAAGCACTGATTCTTGCTTTCATGAGTGTTCTCACTTAACTGCTGTTCTCTTTTAATTTTCTGGGACCAACCCCTCAAGACCTATTTTCATTTCTTTAGTCTTAGTTCGCTATTTACAGCCGCACCTGCCAGTAACCAAACAAGTGAAGTAACCTTGAGAGCCTAAAAGGAACTCCCGGTAAGTGACCAGAAATATGGAATATTGATATGGCTCATGATAGAAGAAACTGAAGCTAGCATTGTGAATGAAAATTATTTCAATCTCCATGAGTTACCACAAAAACGTGCAGCAGTCATAGGTCCCATAATACTCGACCCACTGAAGAAGACGATTAATAAAAGGCAGAGATAACTATTTATTGTTTTAAAATAAACAAGCCATACATGAATCAGTGTGAGTGTATGTGGGCACGTGTGTGCTGTGTAGATACAGATAATCCATTTTCAGAAAGCAAAAGATACCAATACCAATAGAGAAATTTTGCTAGTTTTCTGATACTGGTTCAGAATGTTATCATCCCAAATTACATAATTTAAAATGTTCCATAAGTATTATTTCTTTAAAACCATGGATGAAACATCTTTGTATACGAAGAAGTTATAATTAAGAGATACAGCTGGGTGGCGGTGGCGCACGCCTTTAATCCCAGCACTCGGGAGGCAGAGGCAGGTGGATCTCTGTGAGTTCGAAGCCAACCTGGTCTACAAGAGCTAGTTCCAGGACAGGCTCCAAAGCTACAGAGAAACCCTGTCTCGAAAAACCAAAAAAAAAAAAAAAGAGAGAGAGAGAGAGAGAGAGAGAGAGAGAGATACAACTTAGGGCACATTAAGATAAGAAAAATTCTACTGCAACTTAATATCTGGATTACAGTTACAATGAACAGTTGTCATGCTATACAAATCTAATGTACACCTAACTAAGCACACTAAAGGACAGGATGCTACCCACTGTCCATTTCAGACATCAAGGTTGATAGAAAGCATGGATAGCAATCCATGCTCTAAGCATCTATCTGCTTAATCTATTTTCCACAGGTGCTGCTTGCAGCCTTACAGATTTTCGTGTTAAAAAAAATAGAAAATTATTTCCTAGGAAATATTTATCTATTTGTAGCCAATTTTTTGTATTTTTCATAAAATTGAGGTGTTGTGAAAAGAACTAGGTGCCTTCAGTATAAATAAACTAACAATATTATGTGTTTTAGATAGAACCAGGCACCTTCAGTATAAAGAAACTAGCAATATTATGGATTTAGATTGAACTAGGCACCTTCAGCATAAAGAAACTAACAATACTGTGGATTTTAGATAGAACTGGGTATCTTCAGTACAAAGAAACTAGCAATATTATAAATTTTTAGATAGAACTAAGTACCTTCAGTATAAAGAAACTAGCAATATTATAGATTTTTAGATAGAATTCTGAACCTCCCAGTATTTTTAGGGTTGAAATAACGAGTGTGATGTCATCCATAATCAGAAAGCAAAGGTGATTAGATGACATCGCCCTTTGTTCCACGCCTTGAGCCTCCTCTTATCCAGAATTAGAACCCTACGTTTGAACTGCGGTTTCAAAGACCTGCAGGTGACCGCCATAACCAGAACCACCAGGGAAATCCCTCTATCTCAGGGGAATTATCCCAGATCCAATCTCACTAGAATGTCTGCACTTCCTGTCTGTAATATGATTGACAGGTGCTCTCATGCAGCCTGGCTTTCCTGTGACCTTTGTTCAAATCTCACTCATCCTTCAGGTGTGAGCTCAGAAGCCATCTACCTCGGGAAGTCTGTCCGACTTCCTGGGGAAACTCTCTCTGCCTTTTGGGAGCCCCAAGATCCCAGAAACTGAAATTCAGATGAACCGTGCTACCCAGAGATCAGGCCAAAGCAGAGCTTTGACATGGTTTTGTTGGATTTATAAAGAGACATGTCACAACATAATGGACATTGGCAGAACAAAGCAAAATAATGTAGCCAGAGTAATTGAAATTGAAATAGGACTTCTTTAGGAAAAGGAGTATTTTCATATGGATATGAAATATGAAGTTTTCATGCCATTTCCTCGGATTAAAAAATAAGACAGGATCAAAGGCCTGAGGGGGTCATATACACCTCACCCACATCTGTGCTACACGGCCGATGAGCTTAGCGCCAGGGGACTGTGAATACGGACGCTGGGCTGTGGTGGCAACATGAAAACATGAGGTCGCAACACAATGTGATCCTTATCAGTGGTTCAGAGAGCAGCTCTGCCTCACAGGGACGAATATAGACCCAGGTATTCTCAATTATAGCTTCTACCAAATATTCCCAATAAGAACCCAGTACTACTCCTGCAGAAAAGCAGTGGAAGTCCTTAAGAACACACATTTAGACATGACGAGCTGTCTGCATGTCATCATCCCAAAGCTTCTGGGCCACAAACGCTCTGCAGTCCATTAAACACGGATCACTGCAGGCACATTCCCTTCCACACCATACAAGAGGCCTTGAATGTGGGCGGCAAAGAAGCATGCAATATTTGGGCTGATATTTTTGTTTTTTTCAAAACGACAAACATCAAATGGTGGCGAATTGCGAAAACATTGAAATTAATATTTAAATATTAGTGGTGAGGCACCCTTCACTAAGAGCTCTCATCTCTTAATTTTATTTATTTCAAAGCCAGAAAACACCAGCAGAATGCAATATTGTCAATATTAAGAATATCACTGCAGTATTTTGCCTTATAAACAGATCCTTGTTTGCCTTCTGAATACAGAGCAGATTAGATAGCCTGGGGAACAAGCATATTTCTCTGAAAATGAAACACACTGAGTTTGTTGCTACCAAATATTGTCAACGCCATGTGTTTGATTACTGATTCTTCTTTAAAGTGACCCCAGTCCTGGGTATCAGGGCGTCCATTTGAAAGCGCTCTAAGAACCCAACCCTCGAACCGCTTCCCATAATTCCATGGTTCACGAGGCTTCCCTCATGGTTTCAAACACTGTCAGCCATTTCAATAACATTTCCAACCGCATGGCAGATCATAGTAATATGTCATTAAATTATATAAATTAAAATACCACTAAATATGTAAAATGACTGGAGTTAAGTTCACTGAGGGAAGCTGTGAATTCACAGAAGTGATCTGAACACAGGGTCTTAAGTAAAGAACAGGGGGCCTGGAGAGGTGGCTCAGAGGTTAAGAGCACTGGCTGCTTCTCCAGAGGTCCTGAGTTCAATTCCAAGCACCGACATGGTGGCTTACAACCATCTGTAGTGAGACTCGATGTCCTTTTCTGGTGTGTGGTAGTACGTGCATCAGAGCACAAGTATACATAAAATAAAAATTAAATAATGAACCAAGAGGAAATGATCTCTGGTTAGCGTGTGTGAAGAATGGCATAAGATGCCTCCTGTCTTACTAATTCCAATACCAAAACAAAAGGGGAATGGTGGAGAGCAGCTATCTGACTAGAACAACCTCCTCTCTATCCCTCTTTGACAAAGCACTGATAAGCGTAACATATCCATGGTTTTCCTCCTTCTAACACACTAACATAGACCATCTCTGAAGGCAGGTTTGTATTCACATTTAACAGTTACTTCCTTCATAATAACAACCGTTAAATGATATCTGTAGATCTGTATGCCTAAACTTTTAATCAATGTGCCTTAGAGATAAAAACTATTTTACCATTTCACCGATGAGAAAGCTAACACGGAGTGGGAGGGTGGGTGAGTTGAGTAGAAAGCTTTACCTGGCACGTAAGACGTGTCTTTCAGAAGTGGAAGCTATGCCTCCCATCTTTGACGAATTAAACACAGCAGCCCCCATTTCCCACGTGACTAAGAGGGACGCTGGATTTAGCTTCCCTCTTAGTCAGTGTAGTTCCCAAGCCCTCGGGCTCGGCACAGGAGAGTGTGCCCAAGAGGATGCCCAGAAGGCTGCTCTTTGGAATGCACTTCACCTCATACCTGCTAACGCCAATTATTAATATGCCCATTTGCCATTACTGTTATTACTCCTGTTTTTCATTTCAGATAGATCCGTACAGTTCCTCGGGAAACAGAGGAAGGAGCAGGAATGGCCCCCGGGGAGCAGTAAGAGAAGCCTGATGAAGGGACCACACTGAGGGCCAAACCAATACAGTCAAAGAGCCCCGGGTCAGTGCGCTTCCAAAGAAAGGAACAATGCTTTGGCAAGAGCCCTACACCTTTGTCTCCACCAGAAAGGAGGCGAGCTGGCCACGAGCCAGGATTTGTGGCAGGTGACAAGACCTGTCATCTGCAACACTCAAGGATATATTAAATGCGTTCTAGGGCATGGGACTTGCCCTGTACAGGCTGGAGAGGGGAGCCAGGATCTCTGGGAGGCCAATTGCGATGCATCTACTACAGATCCGGATTCAGATGAACCATGTGTGCTCTGTGTATCTCATCTTCCAACACCACCAGTAAGAAAATATTTCCCCTCCTTTAAATCATTCTTCAGAGCTAAAAAAGAGTGCAGTCAAATGTGTCTAGAAATCCTCCTACCAACCCCCCCCACACACACACACACATACAATTTCTCAAAACATTAACTTAAGTTTGGGATAAAATGCATTACCCCAATGAGATTCCATCTGCAGACAGGGAGACGCACATCAAAATAAAGGAGCTGCCCTGAGGACCCAAACAATATTTTTGAAATCTACAGATAATGCAGTCTATCCAAAATTCTAATTCCTTAATCACGAGATTTGAGATCACTAAATCTCAAATATAAAGAAGGAATATGTTCTTTTACTTGCACCTAAAGCAGAGCAGAGATAATTTTATGGTCGACATTTATATTTGGCTTTTACAATTCTGTCTTTTTTTATTTTAAAAATTTTTGAAGTTTTAAATAAAAATTATCGCATTATTTAGTTTCTAGAAACAAAAATACGCTTGTTGTATAAATGACAGTTCTAACTATAATTTTGAAAAAATTGTAGCCAAGAATCATTGACATTTGTGAAATATCTCTGACCTTATTTTTCATAGTGCTTTTATATGAGGTTGGTTGATGCTCATACATGAAAATTTCATATTGTTGGCCCTGCACTCAATAAATTATTAAAGCCGTGTGAATAGGAGTGTGGTGTTCAGATTTTCAGCATTTTTTATCCTTTTGTTCTTGCTTTTTTAAAGTAAAGAACTCCCTGTCTATAATTCATCATGATTTAGTAAAATTTAAGCAAAAATTCACCTTAAAAGAACACATTTTGGGAGATTACTACCCCCGATCTCCCAACAGAAGTTCCAGGAATGAATGTATTTTGACTCATTGATGTCAATCAAGTTTTTCTAGGCTGAGAAAAATAAGCAAAAATAAATCTAGCAATCTCCTAAGCTATGTGCTGGTAAGTGTATATCGGTTGTCTAAACAGAGAGCAGGTACATGGGTAATATTATTTCCAAGTCAGATATATTTCCACGATCAGATGTATAAGGTCTGACAATAGTCAAGTAGAGATAATTATTCTTTTTTTTTTTTTTTTTTTTTTGCTTTTTCGAGACAGGGTTTCTCTGTGGTTTTGGAGCCTGTCCTGGAACTAGTTCTTGTAGACCAGGCTGGTCTCGAACTCACAGAGATCCACCTGCCTCTGCCTCCCAAGTGCTGGGATTAAAGGCGTGTGCCACCACCGCCCGGCTTTACTCTGTTTTCTTAAGCAGTGTTCTGTTAACACGCAGCATCTCTTCTATCCCTCCAAATGTGGTTTTGAACAAAGACAACTGAAGAAAATTTGAACTCATGCTGCAACTCACGTAGTCATTCCTGTTAGTGCAGAACACTCGAAACACACACCGGCTTTGGATTCTAGCTCTACATGTGTGGTTGTTCACACCGTGGATCATGTCTGCACAACTGTGTATGTGAAGTAACATGGTCGGTACGACAGTCATGGCAGAAAAGGGCCGAACGCTATTAGGACCCAGTGAATGACATAATTCAGAGTGGATGCACTTCAAACGGATGTAGTGATAAAAATATTACACAGTTTTATCAAAGGTTTTTCTATAATATTCTTTCATAGTGTATTTTAAATGTACGTTCAGCTAATTATAAACTAAAGGCCAAAGAAGATATTAAATATTTACTGGGTAAATAACGCATATGACATACAGAGAATTCAGAACAGTAACTGATCTGTTGTATAAGCCGGTTTGAAAAGCATCCAACTTTATGATCAGACTGTGTGTGTTGCTCAACTTGTTCTTTCATTGAACAAATACCTATAAAGCACCAATCCTGGCAGCAGGGTACAACGGTGAGCCGCCTGCACAGTTACAAAAGGTACATCTGAGTCTTGCTCTCATCCCTTTAAGTAGAATCCCTACTCCATGTTTCAAAACTCACCAACACTGAAAATAACAGAATAATGTCACGAAAATGATATAAAAGAGAATGCTTTAATATTAGTACATGGCTAGTTGCACTCTTAATATACTACAAATAAACACTTTTCATAAAAACTAAATTGAAAATCATTTACATGACACATTGATAGACAGCCTGAAGGTTATTTAGTAATTTTCGGAAAATGTAATAGATGCGCAGATAATTCACAAAACATTAAGCTGCAATTACATATAATATGGGTACAATAGAAAATGCTGCACTTTGTATTTTATATGGCGCTTCATCTGATGAGTCTTAAAAGTCTCTTTAAAAAAAAAAAATCCTTTGCCACTAAGTACAAATTTGCATCTTCAATACAGCCATGATCTTTTTTTTTTTCAAGGATAAGAGTTAAGAAAAATTCAAAGTGTGAATAATCAGGAAATGTCTTTGGTTCAGGAGTCCAAGAAGGTGGAAGCGATCAGTTATCAAAGACTAGTTAAACCAAACATCTCTGCCAACGACTGAAAGGTCGCTTCTCAGAAGGCGGCTAGGTCGGGTTCTGATGCAGGCTTTCTAAGTAAATCTTAACCAAGCCTTCACATATATTTGGTTTTAACTTTTAACTTTTCTTCAAAAACTTCACCCAAATTTTAAGTTAAAGACAGCATAGAAAAGCAGGGTTGAATGAAAGGCAAGCTAATGTAGAAATAACATTTTTACAAACATATATCGATTATAGCTATTTGTATACATAAAGTCTCTAGACATATTTTTAAATATCAGTCAAACTATAAGATGTACTTATTCTATATTTGCCTACCTCACAAATGAAAACATATTTGTAGCCAAACAATGAGAATTTGGTAGAAACACTCGCCAACTAAAATCTCCCAAACAAAAATTTACTTTCATAACTCAAACTTCCCAATACTTGAGGGGTATTTTAAATCACAATCTTTAGATCCCACCCCTCCAGGAGTCTGTATAATTGGAAGAAGACCAAGGAATCTGCATGGTTCAGCAATGTCCACTTAGATAAGCATCAGGCAGGGGGTCTCAGGGTAGAGCAGCTACAGTAAGTTGAAGGGCTGCAGTGACAGCTCCCGGGAAACAGAGTCTCTAATGCCAACTATCCACACAACTGGAAGTCATAACAGGACTCAACTGAAGCTATATTCAGAAATTTGCTCCAGTAAAATGCTACTTTGCTTTATATTATACTGCAATTACCTTCTAGTATAAGCAACACAAAAAACACTTAATAAGATGACCTGTTCTTAGGAGACCCCACATAATGCCAGGGAATATTCTCTGACTGGTGAGGATTGAACAAATTCAGAATGAGGGAGAGAAGCCAGGATTGCAAAGGATTTGGGGTGAACACCCCAGACAATTTCAGAGCCCTGTGGTGGCATCCTCGGTAAAGGGGATAACTGTATGTGGTTTCTGATTTACACATTTTATATAATAAAATTGAGTAAATTTCTTGATAGAAGTAAACGCAGGAGTTGAATGGCTGGGGCTTATATTAACCCCAACCCACAATAGATTCCCACTGTTTGCAGTAGCTTTCCTCTAGAGTTGTTGTGAATGATGGTTATTAGTCTTCATTATCTTCTTGATTGAAGAAGTGTATCTCTATGAGGACATTTCCAAAGTAAATGAGTTCATAAGAACTCTGACCTAACCAAGGAATTAGACCCTTCACGGATTTACCATTGGAGGGTGGTAAAAAGCAGCAGAGCACAGATCACTGGCAGGGGTAGGGTTCCTCGTCCTGACCCCTTCTATATTCCTTCCTTCTTCATGTGACGGATATCACGAAATGAACCGGTCTTCTCAACCACGTGTCCCCATCATGATAGACTCAACCTTCTGACACCGTGAAGTAGAGCCAATGTTTGTTCCCTCACTTTCTGAAGAGTTCTGCTGTGACAATCTAAGACTCTGACACCTAGGGTTAGTTTCTGGTGAGCTTCAGGTGTTACTTTCATTTGTCAGTACGTAACTTTAGTTTATACCGATGTCAGTTTAAAGACACACAGTTTAACACATAGTGATTCACTGTCACTGAACTACAGCACCACAGTCTAGGCCTGAACATAGCTGTGTAGCAACCATGTGTTCTTTACAACGTACATCGCAGCCTTTGACACAGTATCTGAGGGCCAGTTGTATATGATAAATCACACACACACACACACAAAAATCTCATAAAAATGTGAAAATTTGTCAATCAAAGCTTTGAAAAGGACAACCATTCCCCTGAGGGCTGAAACAAAACAAGTGTTCGATCTCACGGCTCTCCTGCCATTTACACAGCTCTCTAGGGATAGACTTGGAAGCAAGGTAAAAGGAGACCACCTCAGAAGCAGAAGTGATAGACAGAAGGAAGGACAGTCAACAACGAACATCACAGCAGGCAGAAGAAATGGCATCATGTGAACAAGCGTTGGGGAAAGGTGTATAACACAATCATCCCACTCAAGACGTCTGGGGCATACATACCCATCCTCCCTGCTCAAGGCAGCTCCAAGAATAAGCTAATTCAAGCTTGCAGCACACAAGAGCAGGAGAGTGGCCTTCCAGGAAAGCCCTCTGGCAGGGAGGCAGATGCTGGCAGTGAAAAGCCGGTAGGCAAGACTGGTGGGGCCTGGGCAGCGCTACACTGGTAATGTGGACCAGCTGCCTTTCTGGGCACAGGGCTCTGGTCTGCGGTATTTATAAACACCACCACTCCTACTGCGGCCCATTTCAAGCTTCCAACAGTCACCCCTCTGGACTTACCCTCGGAAGAAACACAACAGCTCCCTTATCTCCCCCTGGAGTACTTCTCCTCACTACACAGAAAGCAGAATATGAATTGTAGAAAATAAAAAAAAAAAACAAGTAGCAACCGATGAGTTATTTGCATGCATTACCTTTGTCTTTAATAACATTTAATATGAATTTTTCATACTTTAAATTTTAATACTCACTTTTAAACAATTGGCTTGCAAAAGTCCTGAAACTTTAATGAGGCCTTCATGAGCAGGCTAAGCATGGGAAGGCTTTGATGTACCTAAAACACACTCCTTCCATGTTATGTCCCAACCTCACAGTCTAGCCTGAACAGAATTCCCCACAAGCTGAGTTTGCCTGGAGCTGACTAAAAGCAGGCCCTCCTCCTTGCAACAGGAGGTGTGCCTAAATTCAGCTTCCCAGAGCCTAAGGGCATTTATTCCTCTTCTGATGGGGCTGCCCAGGATCCCTGATTTCTGACAAGCAGGCCCCAGGAGACGCATTGTTTCCCTCCTGACTGATCCGTTCTGTGGGTTTTCTTCCCTACTTGCTCTGTAGAGAGACAGAACTGCAGGAGAGACGATGGCCCCTGGAAAGAAACTAAAATTCTAAAGCGAAGGGTCCCTGCCCACTTTCTCTATGGGGATGATGATGGACCCTAAAAGCCTATGTAGTTTCTTGTTCTCTAAGTGTTTCTAAAGCTGCCTGTTAGTTCGGCCATGCCTGACATTGAGGAATTTGTCTGAAATCCCTTAGGATAGCTGACTACCACACCTGACCTACCTTGCACAACACCTCCAAATATCAGCAGTAGCTAAAATATAAATCGTTGTCTTATATTAAAATCCCTTTATCCTTTGTGTCTTTTCCTCTGTGGTTCCTTATGTACTTTATACATAGTGTGTTCTCTGCCTCATCTTTCCAACAGCAGGTTACCTGGATTTGTCCCCTACTTACTCATATTCGGTAAGAATCTTATTTCTCCCAGTCACATTATTTCTTGTTTTTATTGGCTCTACTTTATCTTTTATCCTTTGCCAGAAATCCATTATTCTTAAATCTTAAGGTGTAGCCAAAAACCTAAATCCCAGTTTTCAATATTTATCTCTGTCTCCAGATGATCACGTCCTATATCCCATCACTCCTCTTCCAAATCCATCTTCCAAAGACCACCCAGATCCACAACCTCACAAGTGAAGCATCCGCTGATGATGGGAAAAGTGCCTGGAGCCACGGTGCTCAAGCCTCCTGAAGCTAGACTATGTTGTGGCCAAAACTTGACAGATAAACAGCATCCCCTCCTGTTGCTAGGCAACAGCACCGATGGGTAGCCGGTGCTCCTATTATTCCACTCAGTGGTGGAAGCAGCACAAATATTGTGGCTCAGGATTCAGGATAACCAACAGAAGCAACAGAGTTTAGGAATCTCAATCAAAATGTATATTCTTCCAGGTGGCAATGAAAAAAATATGTTCACCTTACTTGCTCCTGGAAAGGACAACAACCTCTGAAGAAGCAGCTACATTGGGAAGGACCCTACATGGAACCGAATTTTTATGTATATATTCATTTGAGTTTTTAACATATGCAGTTTGTAGCTGAAGCGTAGAGCTGTAGATCTCTTTGATCACAGTGGCTGCATACATTAAAAGTCATCTATATGCTACTCTTCTGGCATTAAAATGTAGTCGGTAAACTTCTGGAATAAGCCCAAGAATTTTCTCTGCATCTTACTTATTTGTGGTAAAGCATGCCCTGGTTTCCTGATTTTTTTTTTTGCACTTTTGGTTGGTCTAACTGTACACACACAATTTACCTCCAGATCACCCCTTTCTCTCTTCACTTCTATCCACTCTCCAAGTCACTTTGATATAGTTTCTAGCTCAAACAAGTCCACAGTTACAACTCTTACTGAATTCATGAAGTGTAGCTTTCAAATCCAGTGTCGCATCCTTGTGTGTCTTACTGGCTCTTGGGTGCCGCTCTAACCCCACTTCCTTTATCCTATCTAAGAGCTGCAGCTTTGCCTTCTCCTACAAAATGAGAAATGCCTTCTCATCCTTTTTGGACAACCCCTCTACAATCTGCTGTTTATTTAAGACTTTGTCCTAGGCTTTCGGTACTTGCTGTTTTAAAAATTAGTGTACAGTAATTGTATAAAACAATAGGCTTATTATGATATTTTCTTACATGTATACAATAAATACATGTACTTCTTTACCATTGCTATCTGGCAATTCCAACACCTTGAATTAACTACACGTAAATTGATCCGTAATGTTCCTCTTCTAAAGTTCTATTTGACTGCACTAATATCCCAAAGACATCCATACACGCTTTGGAGGTTCCTTATTGTTAGGATTCAGGCATCTGTACTGTCCTGTCCTTGAGGTCCTGACAGGATACGTCCTCAGCGGTAGCCTCTATCTTCTGTACAAGTTCACTATATTACCTTTGCCCACCTCCCAACTCTTCCTTTCTCTCTCCCTTTCTGCTTTACTGACTCTTTCTCTTTCTGCCTTTCTCTCCTCTTCTGCTGCTCCTGTCCCCAGAGGCCAGCTTCTCCTCACTTTCCCCTTTTTTCCATTCACTTTTCCCCAATATAAAAACCTCTCCACCTGAGCTCCATCTCACGGCGTCTTCCTCTTGTGCGGCGCTTTTTTAAATTGCATGTATAACGTGGTGCTGGGTTTTTTTTTCTTTTTAATTTTATTTTGTATTGTTTTCCTCCTTGTTTATCCCACAAGTATTTTGTGTGTTTTATAACTTCCAGTTTTGTGTTTTTATGGGATCCCCTAATATGTCCCCTATAGGATCCCCTAATAAGCAATGGGCCTCTACCTCTATACCTGTTTCTCGTGCCTTTTCTTGGGCTCTTATCCTTCTCTAATGTGCTTGCTTTTGTTTTATCTTCTTATATTTTATTTTATTAGTACTCCTTAGAAGCCCGTTTGTTTTGAGAGACAGAATGGGAGTGGATCTGGACAGGAGGGGAAGTGGAGAAGAACTGGGAGGAGTAGAAGTAGGAGAACCATAATCAGTATATAGTATATGAAAAAAAACTATTTCAAAAAAGAAAAAGAATGTGTGGCAAAAGTAAGCACTCAATAAATAATCAATTAGAAGTCAGCAAACATGATCTTTCATCTCTTCTCTGAGTAACTTTACCCAGAAGGTCAATTTATTTTTAATATAAGTGAGATCATAAATACACCTATCCGTCATATATAGCCTATGAACATGCTCCATTAGTCCAGCAAGTGTTTGAGTGAATTTTTAATCACATGCTTTTAGGTGAGGTTTATACCCTCCAGTCTGTGTTCCCCGCCACTTCCACTATCTACCCTAGGCATTCACATTGGTATTGCTGGTCTTTGGTTCTGAGGACCCGAAGGTCATATATCTCCAAGGTCATTTTCAACTATAAGACCATTCATAGCTTTACTTCATGGGAAACAGTTAGTCATAATAAATAACTAGTAAAAAATGGATTTAGTAGACATTAAAATGTAGAGCAAAGAATAAGAACAGCCAGTACTCTATGCTACAGGGAATAAATATACTGTCAAACTTGTTTCCCAAAGAGGAAAGAATCACTTCATGCTTATAACAGCTGGAGATCAGAGTCCTAACATAGGAATTAAAACAGATATGTGAAAATGCTCTGTTCCTAATGGGCTCAGAACTGTAGGTTACATGAAACACAGGACAGTCCACCAGTGCTCCAGCAACCAGGCGCAGGATGGAGGCACACGGAGACATTTGGCAAGGAGCTATAACTCTCCCACTCATTCAATGGATCCTTGGTCCTGTGAATGAATTCTTTGTTTCCATATTAAAATTCGCCACTTTCAAACAAAAGCACTTAAGGGAGAAAAAGTAATTCCTAAAGTTCTTAAAACTCCATATAGCTTATTTCTCTCATATTTTCAAAATTTTAACACATCTTCAAAGCCTAAAAGTTAACCCTAATATAAATTTTTCCCCATGAACTGAAAGCTAATTGTAAATGTTTGGCATATAACATTTCAATTCTATGTGTAATCCTCCTTAAATTTCACATTTTGTTTCTCAGAAAGTGAAAACTCTTCAAAAACTAGTCTAGTTTTATTCTATATAAAGAAAATAAACGTATGGATTCCTACTCAGAATTGAATAATATGGATGTGTTGTTTCACCTACTTAAATACCATCTTCCCACATAATCATTTTTAGATGCAATAAAAGTAGTTTGAGACTCTTCAAGAAGTGTTTGCATCAGATCTCAGAAAGCTGTGAAGATAGTCACTTGGAACCTGTTTGTGAAGAAGCATGTCAAGACTCTAATATCATCTTATTCTTCTGGAGCAGAGCTGAGGAAATGGAACCCATCCTTGTCAACCACGAATACTTAGAAAAGGTAAATGTGAAGGGAAAGCTTACAGCTACCCACATTTTCTCTGAGCTAAAATGACATCTTCACGAAGTTTTATCTTCCAAAGAAAATATTGAATAATTTTATGGCTCTATATTAATTTCTATATACTAACATGAGCAACATCTATCAATAATACTACATGAGAAGAGCAAGAAGCAAACTCTTTATAGCAACAGAACCCAAAACTTTAAAATGTGTATTTATTGTTACACAGATGTGTTCAGTTTGTAATCATTCAATAGACAGTACATTTATATCATTTTCATGTATATTGGCTACATAAATTAAACATTTGAAGGTCAATTTTGTAGAAACCCACTCAAAAGAAAAGAAACATGAAAAAGCATGAACTTAATTTTCCCAGTGTTGCCTTATAAATTATTAAAGCAGAGGAGAGACTTTCTAGAAGGCAAGAATGTTTCAAGAGCCAGCTGCACTCTCTATTGTCTGTCTTCTAGAATGTCATGCGTCGAGATCCAGCTGTTCTCTCTATTGGCTTTGTCATCTAGAATGTCATGCATCAAGACCTAGCTGTACTCTCTATTGGCTTTGACATCTAGAATGCCATGCGCTGAGACCCAGCTGCACTCTCTATTGGCTTTGTCATCTAGAATGCCATGCGCTGAGACCCAGCTGCACTCTCTATTGGCTTTGTCATCTAGAATGCCATGCTCCAAGATCCAGCTGTTCTCTCTATTGGCTTTGTCATCTAGACTATCATGCATCAAGACCTAGCTGCACTCTCTATTGGCTTTGTCATCTAGAATGCCATGCGCTGAGACCCAGCTGCACTCTCTATTGGCTTTGTCATCTAGAATGCCATGCGCTGAGACCCAGCTGCACTCTCTATTGGCTTTGTCATCTAGAATGCCATGCTCCAAGATCCAGCTGTTCTCTCTATTGGCTTTGTCATCTAGACTATCATGCATCAAGACCTAGCTGCACTCTCTATTGGCTTTGTCATCTAGAATGCCATGCAGCGAGACCTAGTTGTACTCTCTATTGGCTTTGTCATCTAGACTATCATGCATCAAGACCCAGCTGCACTCTCTATTGGCTTTGTCATCTAGAATGCCATGCATCCAGGCCCCGCTGCTCTCTATTGGCTCTGTCATCAAGAATTCTCTGCTTCAAGACCCAGCCGCTCTCTATTGGCTGTCATCTAAAATGCCAAGAACTTTTTGAATTTTACTCCCAACTTACGTGAAGTTGGGGACACAATGATTTAGTAATTAGAAAAATAAAATAAAAATATGTTGACTGTTTCAGATTATCTTCTGGTGTATATTTTATGTTCAATCTGATATCAAGCTTTAAAGTTACCATGGGACAGGACTTCAATTCTTACTTACAGTGAGGCTGTTAGAAACCATCAATGAAAGCACAAATTTGAGATTAGAGTGCATCTGTGTCAACTCTCTGAGCCCCGATTCTTAGTATTTATTCACCAGCTCTAATTTCCACACTTCTGTCCTGATGTGAACCCCTAATCTCTCACCCCTTATAGACAGCATTCTACCAAGCTTGAGGGTTAGTCTAGATACCTACTAAGAAATGAACTCTGATGTCTGAGGAGATAACCAAGTCTTGCCCTTTGGTAACCAAATTATTAATGAAAAAAATCACTTCCAGACTCAGTAAAGTTTATCTTCCAATCACTAGACGGAGTCACTGATGAATGGATCAGAAATCGGATCTGAAACCACAAGTTTCTAGTTGGTTTTGTTACTGAAGTCCATGTCTAAAATCTTAGTTGGGGGCACCTTTTGTTCATGATGAACTCCACCTGTTATCTAACACAGGCAAAATACTCCGGATTCAATCTAAGTACAGAGACTGCATTGTTAAGAGAACAATAATGTTCTTTTTTCAAAATGCCAAGGAGGAACTGAGTTGGCTTCTACTCAATAAGCATTATTGGGCTAATTTTTCCTTTGTGGATGACACCGCTCTCTTGGCCACTTTTCTTGATATCCCAGCCTGATACCATCAGGCCCAAAGTACACTGATGGAATTTCTTTAAAGACATATCATTCCCTCAGAAGAGACAACTGTTACCTTAGAAGAGCTTTCATGCCACTAAAGAAAAGAGAAGGGAAGGGAAGAAAAGAAAGGAAAATATACTGATTTCTTTTGGCTAAAAATTCTAGCCCGCCCTCCTTTCCTCTAAATGGTAGTGAAAACATTGGCTGGTAATGATGGCACCTTTAATCCCAGTACTCCAGAGGCAGAGGCAGGCAGAGCTCTGTGAGTTCGAGGCCAGCCTGGTCTACAGAGTTTCAGGACAGTCAAAGCTGCACAGAGAAACCCTGTCTTGAAAAACCAAAACAGGAAAAAGAGGAAGGTAGTATGGTGGTTTAAATAAGAATCCCCACCCTGCATGGCTAGTCATCAGGAAGTGGAACTATTTGAAAGGATGAGAGAGATTAGGAAGTGTGCCCTTGCTGGAGGAAGTGTGTCACTGAGGGTAGAGTCTCCCTTCCTGCTGCCTTCGGATCAAGATGCAGCTCTCAGCTGTTACTCCAGTGTCTGCCTGCATGCTGTCTTGTTCCCTACCCTACTCACCCATGATGATAATGGAGTAAGCCTCTGAAACTTTAAGAAAGTCGCAATGAAATGCTTTCTTTTTTTTTTTAATTGAACTGAAGATCTGAACTGTTGACTAAGTTTTCTTTTTTTTTAAATTTATTTATTTATTAAGGATTTCTGCCTCGTCCCCGCAACCGCTTCCCATTTCCCTCCCCCTCCCCCATCAAGTCCCCCTCCCTCATCTGCTCGAAGAACAATCAGGGTTCCCTGACCTGTGGGAAGCCCAAGGACTGCCCACCTCTATCCAGGTCTCGTAAGGTGAGCATCCAAACTGCCTAGGCTCCCACAAAGCCAGTACGTGCAGTAGGATCAAAAACCCACTGCAATTGTTCTTGAATTCTCAGTATTCCTCATTGTCCGCTATGTTCAGCTAGTCCGGATTTATCCCATGCTTTTTCAGGAGACAGAGACAGAGACCCACATGGGAGCACCAGACAGAAATCTCAAGGTCCAAATCAGGAGCAGAAGGAGATGGAGCACGAGCAAGGAACTCAGGACCACGAGGGGTGCACCCACACACTAAGACAATGGGGATGTTCTATTGGGAACTCACCAAGGCCACCTCCCGAGTGCTAGGATTAAAGGCGTGCGCCACCACCGCCCGGCTTAAATGCTTTTTTGTACAAGAGTTGCCTCTGTCAGGGTTCTCCTCACAGCAACAGAACAGTGACCAGGACACACAGGCCGGCCATCGAGTCGTCCAAAGGACACTGATGAACAGAGGTTTATTCCGTTTAAAATTTTCCATTCTTCAAATTCAAAAGTCCAAGTTCAACCTAGAGCTATTTCTTTCTCTATACTCTACCTACATATTTAGATTTCACGTTACTGCTTCCTTCCGTCTCAGTCTCTAACCTTACCTAGCCATGTGAAAATTAGTTCTCACTTTCTGAAACTAAATTAAAATTTTCAATTATAATGTGATACCTGTTCATTTAATTTAAAAAAAATTAACAAAAAGATGAAAACGCCTGAAATACCGTCATCCAGAAATCTTCACAGTCAACATTTGCTTAAGGTGTATATGTAAGATGTTTACCTTCTACTTTGCTAATAAGTAAAGACCCTATTAGCAATTAATACCTGCTAGGAAAGGCAAAATCAGTTTTCTCCAATAAAGCATCAACCACCCTCCATGGCATGCCCCATGTTGAGGCTAAGACAAAAATGGACTCCATGTTTTTTATGCACTTTTTATAAGGCTTTTTAATTTTCATATCCCTTCTCTTGTTGAGAGAGACAGAGGAAAATATGGGTGTTGGGGGAGCAGGATGGTTTTGGGTGGAGTTGGGGGAGGGAAAAGAATATAACCAAAACATACTGTTTGAAAAAATGCTAAAAATAAATTAACTTTTTAAAGGAGTATATAATCTCTTAAATCTAAATAAAATGTTAAAGCAGAGTGTTAATAATGTCCCAGACTGTTTCAGAGTTCACAGCTTGCCAAGAATGGGCACCTCTAAGTAAGTCTACACTCTGTGCCCAGTATCTCCTCACCGGGCCTGGAATATGTCACGCATAAGTAAGATGATGCGACATTCACCTTCCCATGCCTGGAGTGTTTCTCTTAGTATAAAGAAAGAACGTAAGCCCATGACCTTACAAGTCTAGTTCTCATGAGCCACCTAAGACATTTAGAGACTACTGATTTGCAATCTTTTTTTTTTTTTTTGGTTTTCCCGCCATCTAAGAGAACAGAATTTGTAGGCAAGAAGCGGTAGGAAAGCAGACACATGGAATCTGAACCTTAAATAGGTATCCCAAATAGCCCGTGTTGGAGAACCACTACTTTGTGTCTTAATTTACAGACTGCAAATGGAATTATCTGAAGACTCAGACACCAAACACTCTTCTACTTTTGGTCACTTCGTGCAGATGGAGCGGCAGTAACTGCACCCTGACGAGACCCATTGATCACAGTACAGTGAGAAGACCAAAGCCGGGCATGGCTGCGGTGGCACATGCCCGCAAGCCCAGTTTTTGGAAGACAGAAGCAAGGGGTTCCTAAATTCCAGCCAGCCTGAACTGCACAGTGAGCTCCAGGTCTGTCTCAGCTACACAGTAAAATCTTGTCTCAAAAATAAATAAAATAAGTAACAAATTTTTAAAACATCTCACCAATGTGAGCCTAATTTTCCCCTCTTGAACTGAACGAAGTTGCTCTCCTAGTGGGAAGGTTTAATTTTGTCATAATGAGTGTGAAAGGGGCGGAGAGGCAGTTAGAGATTAAATGGGGCTGAGACACGACCTGGGTTAAAGCCCTGAGTCAGAGGCAAGCTTACATACATATCACCAGCCTCTTGGACTAACTTCACAAATGCCGAGATTTAATGAGGGGAAGTGGCGTGACAATGGGAATTAGAGGAGACCTCCTTGAGACTAACTGGAGTTAAGTATGCAAATTTGAAGAGGAAATACTATTGAGAAGTAACTATATTAGCCAAAATTAAATACTAAGGAATTCTAAAAGGCTTTAGGTAACAAATTAGAAATTACTAGCTCCCCCATAACCCTTACAGACAGTTATCTGAAATTCAGAGTCTTTTAGATTATAAAATAATATTAGATCTATTTAGACCTCCTTAAGGTTTGAGCTCCACGTACCAGCCAAGAACATTCCCCTGTAGATTTGGTAGCAGCAAACTCATGGTTACCCATGCCCTGGAACCCCCAGGATGGATCAACTGCCTCCAGAAACTTACTAGAGGAAAGTGGATATAGAATTTTGTGGGATTGTGTACTGGTGGCCATGTAAGGGGGTAGCAGTGGCATTTTTCACTAATAAATAAATAAGCAATCCATAATATCTGTTTCTGCCCTAGAGTTATAGGAGTGTGTTAGCCTGGGTGACAGAAGAGGAAGGATGCTCTGGGAATATTCTACAGAGAACACTGCAGCTGATCATCTACTGGGGGCGTGAAGAATAGGACCAGAAGTTCAGTCTCAAGCAACTCTAGCTCAAATCAAGAGTAAGTTACGTTGTATAAATACCACATCAAATATTAGAGAGTGGCCTAATTTCTCACTGTTGGTGACACAATTTAGGCTAAGTAGAAACGGGTGTGGGAGACATTACTGGGGAACATGAGGACTTAGGAAGACAGGTGTGCAGCAGTTACACCACGGTCTCTTGAAGATGGATTCATGACTGATGAAATTCCATCAAAGACAGAATAGTCGGCTCTTAGATTGTGGGGTGTGCTGGCTTCCATGTGGTAAGACATAGGGGCTGAACCCTAGAAATTTTCAGACTCTGGTGTGAGCCAATAAACCACCAAAGACCCCCCAGCAGCAAGAATCTGGGAGTTGGAAATGATCCTACGCTTGTTTTTCAGAGATGGTAAATTTGACCTTTGTGGCCCCTAATTTGCCTTTGCAGAACTTCTGATCTGTGTTTCCTGAGAAGACAACAATCCCAGCTCCCAAGAATTCAGATTTGGTCGCTTCTGCTTTAAAGCCATGCACAACCTTGTAATTTAATTATCTTGATTGCTATTTGTTAATTATGTACCTTGGCACAACCTCCAGTTTACCCTCCAACTAAAGTTAGAGGAAGGATAGTATCAAAAGTTTTGCTCACGAAGAAGACAAGCCACAAATAGAAAGAGCCCTTGAATTATTCTGTTAAATATTGGGACCCAGGATGCTGGAGGAGCTCTCAAAAAGCAGAGACAAGCACTAGGGGACAAAAACAGATTGACATGAGAAAGCCCTCTGAGGACTCTCAACCTTGACGAAGCAATCATGCAACAGTATTCATGCAAGGATATATCCTGATGATGTACTCCTTGGTCCATCTTTTTACCTCATAAACCTTTTAATAAAAAATTAAACATTTACATTATAAATATTTCTTTACCCACAAGTTTTTAAGACAAAGTAACCTCCAGGTGTCAGTCTCTGAGTGCTAAAATTACATGCATGTATTAGTATATCCTCTAAAGTTTGCCTTTTTATTATTACATCTAATTTATTAATTTATTTACTGTATGACAATAATTAAAGAAGAAACCATGAGTAGGGAGCATACAAGTAGGTTGGAGTGATGTAGAGACAGCACTCATGCATGAAGTTCTCAATAAAGTAAAAAGCCAGCTGCAATTAAATAACAATCAAGATAATTGATGTTTAGGAAATTTGATGTTGGTGTATTTACAGCCTGCTTTGATGTAACCAGACATATTTTTCAGAGATTACAGAGATGGTGCAGACACTCAGAGAGTACCTATTGACTAGGGAAGCACTTAGAGAAGAGGCCCTTTGAGATTCACTGGAGAACTGTAGTCAAGCCTCCAGGCAGAGACATAATAACATTGTCTGCTCCCTTAAGAGTCAGTTCAGTGGGGTCTGTCAACTACCAGGCCAAGGGAATCCCTTTCAGAAAAGTCAATCCACCATGGTGAAAAAGTAGAAGGGGTAATTATCTCTTTAAGAGTGCATGTTTCCTTCCCAGGGCACCTCCCCCATAGTTTAGTCCCTATGAGTTGCCATGAGGTTCCTTTGGGTGTGAGCATTGGATTGTATCCTGATGCAGAAAAATGTAACTCTTGCCTTCTCGTCTGTGATTTTGTTTCAAATGTGGACCAGAACCTAAGTGTGTTTCTCTGCTGCTTTGGGATTTTCAGTGTTTGATCCCTTGGGGAAAAAAAAAACATAATGAAAGAAAACTAACTCTAACAAGTTGTCCTCTGACCTCCACATGGGCCTCGTGGAATGACTATCCTTCCACCCCCTGCACACAAAACAAACATGGAAAACTAAAAACTGAAAAATAAATCTTTTAAAAAAAAAAAAACAGAACTCTAAAATACTTTATTAGAAGTATTTCTGATAGATTTTTATTTGTTTTGTTTGTGGTTGCTTTTTGTTTTGTTTTGTTTTCAAAATAACTTTATTATTGATTCACAGGTGGGAGCATAGGAGGGCCATGACCTTTGAGTAAAGCCAGTATGGGAGTCAGCCACATGGTGGCAAAGTACCAAATAGCAGGGAGATCCCTAAAGTGTGAAATTCCTCGGTCCATTTTTTATAGTGAGGTTACACCACTGATTCGCTGGGCTTCTCCGATACTTGCCGAGGGCTAATCCTACTATAGAGAACAAAGCCTCTCATCTGAAATGCCATTTTTACTTAATGTGTGATTCCGTTTAACACACCCCTTCAGGATAACCGGCCTCAAAGCCTAGCATGGTCCTCTCTGCCCAGAATGTTCTTCCTGCTTCTGGCCTGTAGTCACTCTGCCTGTAAGACACACCATAATATTTCTTTCTCGGATGTTTTCCTTTCCTACCCCTCAATGTAAAAAAAAAGTCACTGAATATCTGAAATTTGTACTATTGTGTAACACTGACAATAAATGAGAAAATAACTGTGAGATTATTTATTCAGCTTCTAAATCCAATAGTTCTTCAGGACACCGTGGAATGGTAATTCTGACCACCACCCCCTGTTTGCTATTACTGTTTCTTCAGGGCCATGTACATAAATGATGTTATATAGTACTTACTGAATAACAAACCACCAACACTAAAAACAGGGCAAACTCAGCATGAAGGCGCTTTTACTTCATTGACGTTACACAAACTTAACCCTCAACTATTGAGACGACTAGGGTTTAAAATGTTTCACCAGTATTGTTGGCAATTTTTCATTTTGTTCTAGCACATGAAATAATTAACCAAAAGTAGTGTGTGGTACAGAATAATATCTTCTATAAAAATCATTTTATAAAGTAGGCCTGTAATTATAAATAATAACAGAATAGTTCTACAGTGACCATGGTTTCAGCTAAATAATACCCAATCAAGAAAAAAATGAGTATTAAACATTTATAAGCTGCTCAGAATACTATGAATTAATCAGTGTTTCCTCATTTAAATGTTTAATATTTAATGCTACTGCTTCGCAGGAATATTGATAATACCACATTTCATAAGTTTCATTAATTTTCTTCTGGTAGTCGGAAGTGTTGAGAAATACCTTTAGATAACTCAGCAGAGGGGATGGTAAAATCACACATTGGCCTGGTGCCTGAAAGTGCTTAGCATTTATTTTAAAAGCTTAAGTATTTGTATAAATATGGACTAATTCTCTGAGGCTACTTTATAAAACATTCATAGATTTATTATTCTTATATGCCTTTTCTCTCATGAATAGGATTATTGCCCATAGGAAAGAAACCTTGGTCAGCCAGCTTCCACCATGTGCAGAGGCAATGAGCAGACCCCATCTGTGTCTCTCTCAGACTGCGAGTCTGCCCTTCCATGTCACAGTCTGCACTCCTGTGGGTGGTTTTCTGCTCTTTGGATCTGCTTATGGTGTTTCGCAGCTGCCTGGATAGACGTGGTTTTCTCAAAAGCACATGAGATCAGAGGGGCCTAGGAAGTTGCTGTGTTTGATATCTTGGCAGCGAAGTGCAGATGCAAACTTCTGGGTAACAGTCATACACTGTAGAGCTAAACACTGAAACAAAGGATGGGAGTCCAGAGCAGGAAAGCGAAATGCCTTGAATTTATGTTAGTAAGATGTCAAACCACTCATTCTGTACACAATAATAATAGCAGGGTTATGTTCCAAGCTGCTCTTATTCTTCTTACTCATATGTGAATGGGTGTCCCATCATTTTAGTGAGTTAGTGTTGTAAGGAGGGGAGCAACTTGTTTGTTCCAGGCCGCCCAGCTAGCTTAGACCCAAAATAACCATACAGAAACTGTATTAATTAAATCACTGCTTGGCCAATTAGCTCTAGCTTCTTATTGGCTAACTCTTACATATTAATTAACCCATTTCTATTAATCTGTGCATCACCACGAGGTCGTGGCCCACCAGCAAAGTTTCAGCACATCTATCTCCAATGGCGGCTCCGTGGTGTCTCCCTCTCTGTCTTCCTTCTCTCAGCATTCAGTCCAGTTCCCCCTCCCACCTACCTAAGTTCTGTCCTATCCAACAGGCCAAGGCAGTTTTTTTATTCATTAACCAATAAAAGCAACACATAGACAGAAGGACTTCCCACACCAAGTTAGCACAAATTGTCAGGCTACATGACTTAAATACTTTATTTCTTTTAACTCTGGAGACTTAGAAAGTCTCCAGAAGGTGCCATGATGTCTCCTGAGGACAGAGAAGGAAGAAAATGTCACTGCCTAGTCTCTTCTTAAAGGACGGTGGACAATAACCCCCTTAGGCAGGTTCTGCTCTCCTGACCTAAACCCTAGAGGTTCACCTCCATAGAATTTTAGGGTGGTGGGGATGGTGGTAGAGATGATGGTTATGGTTGTGGTGGTCGTGGTGATGGTGATGATGGTGGTGGTGGTGATGATGGTGATGTGATGATGGTGGAGGTGGTGGTGATGATGGTGGTGGTGATGGTGGATGGTGATGGTGATGGTGGATGGTGATGATGATGATGGTGGTGGTGGTGGTGGTTGTGGTAGTGATGATGGTGGAGGTGGTGGTGATGATGGTGGTGATGGTTGTGATGGTGGTAATGGTGGTAGTGGTGGTGGTGGAGATGGTGATGATGGTGGTGGTGGTGGTAGTGGTGGTGGTGGTGGTGGTGGTGGTGATGATGATGGTGGTGATGGTGGTGCTGATGATGGTGCTGATGGTGATGGTGGTAATGGTGGTTATGATGGTATGATGGTGGTGATGGTGATGATGGTGGTGATGATAGTGATAATGGTGGTGATGGTGATGATGTTAGTGATGATGGTGATGATGGTGGTGATGATGGTGATGGTGGTGATGGTGGTGGTGATAATGGTGGTGATGTTGTATGCACTCAAAACTTATTGTCCCATATAGAGAAAAGTGTATTTTCCTCAGTGGCTCTTCACCTTACTCTTTGAGTTGGATACTCCTTTTGAACCTGGAACTCTACAATTGGCTAAACTGGCTGGTCAGCAAGCTCCCAACATCTTCCTGCCTCTGTCTTCCTGTTATGGGATTACTAGCAGTGCGACCACACCCAACTTTTTACATGATGTTTCCCAATATTTCCCGCTACAAAAAAAAAAAATTCTCCAACTTTTAGGACTTTTCCACTTAAAGGTCTTTAAAAAATATACTTAGAGGAGTTTCTTTTGTTGACACAGGGTTTAACCATGCAGCCAAGTCCAGGACTTTTGATCCTGCCACGAGTCCCCAAGTAAATGACATCTATGTGAATACTACCACAACCAGCCCATGACTCTGGTTCTCAAAGACAGCTGTGATGAACATACTTTGTAGTCATGTATAACATATAGTCTAGTCTCTTTATCAAAGAAAATACAGAAATGCCACTGAAAATAAATTTTGTGTACATGTATCAAAATATTATCACAAGATTATCATTTTAATTACAGCTGGGTTTATTATTTTTAATTAATAGATTCCTCCATTTTCTTTGAAGTTCAGTAGCAATCTACTTACTACAATGGATTCTACTGACATAGTAAACCACCATCTTTAACTGTAAGCAAATGACATAAATATCAATATACTGACATTATAGTCTCAGTAATAGACATTAGGAATAATATTTAGAGAGATAAAACATGTTTTTGAAGGAAAACAAGTGCTGTGTTCATTTTAAATCTTGTAATCCCCTGTCTTTATGAAAAGATGACAACAGATATTACAAGTATCTATAAATCACAGTCTTAGCAAGTACTTGGCTAAATGGTCAAGTCTCCTACGAAGCCAGTTGATTAGGCAGTCTCCTCACACTGGTATTCATACTTAGTGCCCCAAACTTTCATCAAAGTTTCTCTGTTTAAATCAAACCCATTGTTATGCAACCATAGCCCTTCTTACACAAGGCTTCTCTTTTTAAATCCAACCCTTTGTTATGTAACCATAGCCCTTCTTACATTTTTGTTTACGTAATTCAGCTCTCAGAAGTTTTAGGCCTTCTTGACTTTAAAGCCCCCTAAGTTTAAAGATCTATTTTCTATGAAGCCTCCAAAGCAGAAGAACTCAGCAGCAATGTTGTACTCATGAACTATAGCAGTTGAGTCATCTGCAGAAGACTTGTACAGTAAACCAGTCAACACTCTGAGAAGGTTCATGAGTCACCATCCCTAACTGGAGAGCTATTAACAACCGATGACCTCTGGGAAAAGAGAGCTGGTTTTATTTAGGTGTATGTTTCCTAGTAGGTCAAGCATGCTCTGGTGGATAGCCCCACATCCATGTTTATAGATAGGACTCAGTGAATTATTTTTTTTTAGAAGACAATATGAAGTTGGGAGTGGGTAGGGAGGTGAGGGTGAGTGGATTAAGGGGTGAGGGTGGATATGGTCAAAATAAAATTATATGCATGTATGAAATTCTCAAAGAAGTCTAATGAACTTATATTCACATACCCGAATAATTTTGATTTGAGCCATCAATATTTTCATTGTGACTATTGTCAAGTTAATGCTCATGGCAGTAATTTTGTTGAATGCTGTTGATATTTATTGATTTTTAGGGTTTGTCCAATACCAGTGGTTTTGTTTTGATCCATTTTGTTTTTATGTTATCTGATGAAATTTAAGGGAAAAATGCAAAAACCAGGGATGGGAAGGTGTGGCGGCACATGCCCGTGATCCAGTACTTGGGTGTGACAGTTTTCATTGCCAACTAGACAGTCTAGAGACTTGGGGAAAGGCTCTTAAGGGAGGATTGCCTAGACGGGGCTGGCACATGGGCATGTCTGTGAGAGATTATGCTGATGGAATGAGTTATGGTGGGAAGACTTTCCCAGCGTGGAAGGCATCATCCCGAGGCTCATCATCCGAGTGGGAGAGCAATCTGAGCATAAGCTTGGATTCATTCATTACCTTAGTTCTTAGGATTGGTTGCTCCAAGTTCCCAATGACTTCCATGCAACGATTGGCTGTAACCTGGAATTTTGAGCTCAAATAAACCCTTTCTCCCCTAACTTGCTTTTGCCAGGGTACTGTGTCACAGCAACTGAAATGAAAGTAAGACACTGATGTAGGCAGAGACCGCTCTTTCATTTCCTGGCCACCCACATCTGGGAATAATCACACTGTATGAATTACAACACTCTTTGGCCTATTAGCTCAAGCTTTTCAGTAAGTAACTCTTGCATCTTAAATTAACCCATTTTTAATATTTTGTATTTTAACACGAGGCTCATGGTTTGTTACCTCTTGCTTCTTGGGCAGCTACATAGTGCCTGCCTCCTTCAGCAGCTACATGGTGTCTCCCTAATGCTGCCTGCTCTCTCTCTCTCTCTCTCTCTCTCTCTCTCTCTCTCTCTCTCTTCCTTCCAGCCTGGCTATATTCTGCCCTGCCATAGGCCAAATCAGCTTTATTCATTAATCAATAAAAGCAACACATATGCAGAAAGACATCTCATATTACGCCGAGGCAGGAGGACCATGATGCCTTCTGAGCCATCCTGGGCTACAGAGTAAGGTCCCGCTTCAGAAAAATAAACAGAAAAGGGTGGGTGAGCTTCTTAAGTCTTGTCCTTGGTGTTGCATTTTAGGATATTACACAGGAGACATGTATATTAGCAACTCTGACTCTTTTTGTTTGGGTTTGATGAGTATTAGAACTAACAGGGAGACAGGCACTGGAGCACCTTGTCAGCTGTGCATCGTCAGAAGGTCAGGAACCTCTTCTGTTGACCATTACATCATGTGAGTGTTTAATATGAAGAACCAAAAGTCCCGTTCTGTATCTCTGATGTAGATGGATAAGAGGGATATTCCAATAACATGGCTCTTGCTTTTTGCTCCTAATTCCATCGACTGGAAGGATAGTATTTGACATTTTTTTGTCCTTCTGCCAAAACCTACTTAATGGTTATAACCTTTTACGATGAAATTGATGTCACAGGCACCATTGCCTTCACCTCCCATTGTGACTTTGTGAGGACTAACTACCCAAGCCAGTCTCCTCCCTTCCTTTCCCATCTTGAGGGTTGCTCAGAGTTCCAAGACTCCTGCTGACTAGAAAGGGGTTTGTTTCAATACTGAAACCAACAGCGATGAACGTGATGCCAAAATTATGCTTCTGAAGACAAACTCTTGACTGGATCATAAACAGTTTATTGAAAATGATATTGCCCTATCTACAGCTCCCCATAATAAGTAAGACCCATGCCCTCAATATACTTCACTTTGTGCACAAGTCCAAGAGGACTCAGAATAACTCTAGAAAATGTAATTCAGTTACTTGCAAACTTAAGATTTCTCCACAGATTCACTAAAACAGTCAGGTGTGCTCTTAAAAATCCACTTTGGCAGTGCTGACATTTTTGAGGCAATTAAAAGGGAAACACACACACATACTTTTATACAAAGAATATTCAATATGCCAATCTAAATATCAAGAGGGAATGGAACCTCAGCTAGTGGTTTGTTGTAAAATGCTTGGCTCAAACAAATGATCAAAACCCACCAGCTCTAGTTCATATCCTGCCCGTCTTCTCTGCGGTTAAATCAGCTGGCAACTATGCTATGGTGATAGGCACCATACCAAACACTCTGGGAAAGAATGAAGTGAGTGTCTTTGAGAGGGAAAGGGCGAGGAGGACACCTTACTCCCATCTTTCATTTTTGGAAATAGTTTCAACTGTTTTTCATCATATATCCTTTCTGCCATTTATCCACTGTTGAGCCTCCATCCAATTGAGACCTAAGCAACATTGATGCTGGAAAAATACACATGGAAAATTAAAAATTCCAAATACTCATGAGATCAGGCTCCACCACGGAATTTATAAGATGAATTGTATACATAAGATTAAAACATTGAAAGCAGATTTTATAATTGCATTATCAAAGCGCTTAAGTCTTGATAAGAACTTTTGTGTTAAAGACACTAAAACAGAAATGATGAGAAATTATTAATCTAAGTATAGGTTAACTTTAATATTTTACACACATGGAAAGAAGTAAATGGTTCCCTATGTCTTTATGTGTGTGTGTCTGTGTGTGTGTGTGGTAGTAGGGGTTCAATTGGGGCTTTGTACTTGCTAAGCAAAGACTCTACCACAGAGCTGTATATCCTCAGAACCCTTTTTTTTTTTGGTTTTTTTCAAGACAGGGTTTCTCTGTGGCTTTGGAGCCTGTCCTGGAACTAGCTCTGTAGACCAGGCTGATCTTGAACTCACAGAGATCTGCCTGCCTCTGCCTCCCGAGTGCTGGGATTAAAGGCGTGCACCACCATAGCCTGGCTTCCTCAGAACTCTTTTTACATGAATTTGGAGACCGTTTCTGTAAGTTTCAGGGTAGGGGGAGGCTGGAACTTGCAACACTCCTTAGTGTGTGGGATTAGAGGCTTGTACAACTACACTACTATATATAACTTATACCCATTTTTTTTTTTTTTTTGTTTTTCGAGACAGGGTTTCTCTGTGGTTTTGGAGCCTGTCCTGGAACTAGCTCTTGTAGACCAGGCTGGTCTCGAACTCACAGAGATCCGCCTGCCTCTGCCTCCCAAGTGCTGGGATTAAAGGCGTGCGCCACAACTGCCCGGCTACTTATACCCATTTTTAAAGAAAACATTTTAGACAACATAAGAAACACATCCTCCCAGCACTCGGGAGGCAGAGGCAGGCGGATCTCTGTGAGTTTGAGACCAGCCTGGTCTACAAGAGCTAGTTCCAGGACAGGCTCCAAAACCACAGAGAAACCCTGTCTCAAAAAAAAACAACAAAAAAAAAAAAAACAAAAAAAAAGAAAGAAAAAAAAAGAAACACATCCAATAAAAATAAAGTTGCTTCAACTAAAGATAATGTCAAGAGCTTGGCCAAATCCTATCATCTTCTCATGGAGACGAAAAAAGGAAGCTCAGGCCTGGCATTTCATATACTACAGAAGTCAATCCCAATGATGCAAGCTGCTTATATTTTAGAATAGCTTATTATTTAATTCATGTTTAATAACTATTTGGCAAGAAGCCTGGATACCATTCTTATATATTCTAGATGAGACCCTGAGTAACACAACCAATTTTTCTAAGCTTCATGTTAATTAATTGTACCACAATTAATTAAACGGCATACAAAATGTTTACTAGCTCGAAGTCTCTCATGACCATATGGCACCTCCATGAGACATTTAATATGGTACTACAAGCATCTATTAGATTTCATCCTCTAGAAGGCTAAAATGAGCAAACCAATCAAATCACTTACTAACTGAAAACTATTTTCTCTTGTGGCAGAAGAATGAATCTGACTTGATGGTTCATGGTGAGTCCGTATGGTGTTAATTCTTGTCCTCATTGCATTGACAAGATGCCTGGCTAAGTAAACATAAGGAAAGAAGGTTTATTTTGGTCTAGCGTTTATGGTACATCATCGTGTTGGAGAAGACAAGGCCACAAAGTGGTTGGTTTTCTGTGTCTGCAGTCAGGAAGCAGAGTCACTGGTGACTGCTGATGCTCAATCAGCTTCCTCCTTCTTCATACACATCTTGGACTCCATCCCATGGTCCAGCACTGCACACATTTTAGCATGAGTGCTCCCAGCTCAGTGGACTCAGTCTGGAAGCTCCTTCATAGACACCCCCAGTGGTTCGTCTTCTGAGTGACTCTAGAAGCTGTCAAGCTGACATCAGTATTAACTGTCACACAAACAATCTGAATTAATTCAGTGACATTCAGTTTATACTTTACATCTTGGGGACTCCAAAACATCTCCAGCTCTAAAAATCTCTCTGTCCTTTGACTGTGACATCTATGTTTTTTGCTACTCAGGGGAAAGACCCAATCAACAACAGCAAGGGCAATAAGTCACCACCAAAACCCAGCAATCCTGCACCAGCAAGACCTGGATATTCCAACGCAGCTGAAGCACAAGAAAATGACCTTTAAAACAACTTTATAAAGATGATAGAGGTGCTTAAATGAACAAATACTTTAAATAAATGAAGGAAAAGACAAAAAAAATGGAGGTGATAAATACATCTCTAAAAGAAAGCCAAAAAAGGTTAAAGGAAATGCTCAAAACCTGAAAATGAGAATAGAAAAAAAGCCACAAGCTGAGGGATTATGAACTAGACTCAAGCATCGCTGGAAGAGAGAATCTCAGGTGCTGAAGATATAATAGACGAAATATTCATCACTTAAAGAAAACCTTAAACCTAAAAAGTTCCTGACACAAAACATCCAGGAAATCAGGAACAATAAGAAAAGACCAAACCTAAGAATAATAGGAATAGAGGAAGAAGAAGAAAACCCAATTCAAGGCCCAGAGAATTTTAACAAAAGCAAACAAGAAAAGTTTCCCAATCTAATGGAGGACATGCGTATTAAGGTATAAGAAGTAGGCAATGCACCAAGTAGAATGGACCCAAAAAGAAAGTCCCCTTGCCACATGATAATCAAAACACTAAACATACAGAATAAAGAAAGGATATTAAAAGCTGCAAGAGAAAAAACCAAGTAACATATAAGGGCAGATGTATCATAATTGCATCTAGTCCATTTTTTCCTATTTGTGTGTTGTTTGTTTTTCGAGACAAGGCTTCTCTCTTTCCTGAACTCCCTCTGTAGATCAGGCTGTCCTCCCGTTTCTTCCTCCCAAGGGCTGGGATTAAAGGTGAATGCCAACAACACCCAGCTCTTGAAGGGACTGGTCCTGTGGAACTATACCCAAAGGAGCTCATTGGGTGGCATCAGGATATGTGAGAGGCATGTTGGTGAGGACCTGGTGATGAGGGTGCACCAGAAACCAGAGACCTTGAACCAGACCAGTGACACATTGCAATGAACATTTGCTAGTAAAGCTGATTGGAAAAAATGGTGTACCTTTTGCTAATACTGCCAGGACGAATGAGGAGGTGTTGGAGGCAGAAAAGAAGGAGGAGTAAAGAGGTGTTTTGTTTTTTCATTGTTTGTTTGCTTGTTTATTTTGTTATGGTTTGGTTTGAGTTTTAAAAAAATTTATCTTGAGGGGACCCTGCAGGGGTAGGGGCAGGGTATGGAGGGACTGGGAGGTGTTTTGTTTTTAAAACAAGACTCTACACCCCAGAATTGTAAAATCTAAAAGAAATAATTAATTTTCTCAATAGATACTGTTCATCAAAATTAAATGAAAATCAGGTAAACAACTGAAATAGACCTATAACCCCTAAAGAAATAGAAGTAGTCATTAAAAGTCTCCCCCCCCCAAAATAAAAAAGCCCAGAGGCATATGGTTTTATGGCAGCATTATACCAGATTTTTAAAGAAGAGAGCTAAAACCAACACTACTCAAATTATTCCACAAAATAGAAACAGAATATTACCAAATTCACTTTAGGAGGCCACAGTCACATCAATACACAAACCACACAAAAAAAGAGAATTACAAACATATTTCCCTCATGAACATAGATGCAAAAATATTCACAAATTCAATTCAAGAACACATAAAAAAGATCATCCACCATGATCAAGTAGGCTTCATCTCAGGGATGCATGATAATTCAACATATGAAAATCTGTTAATGTAATCCACCATATAAACAAACTAAAATAAAAACCACATGATCATCTCATTAGATGATGACAAAGCCTTTGACAAAATCCAACCCCACTTTAAGATAAAAGTCCTGAAGAGAACAGGGATACAAGGAACATACCTAAACACAATGGAGGCAATATAAAGCAAGCCGGTAACCAACATAAATTAAATGGAGATAAACTCAAAGCAATTTCACTAAAATCAAGAAAAAGACAAAGCTGTCCACTCTCTCCATATCAATTCAATATAGTAATTGAAATTCTAGCTGGAGCAATAAGACAACTGAGGGAGATCAAGGGGATACAAACTGGAAAGGAAGAAGTCAAAGTATCTTTATTTGCAGGTAATAGGCTAGTATACATAAGCAACCCAAAAAAAGTTCTACCAGGGAACATTTACAACAAATTAACACTTTTAGTGAAATGGCTAGATGAAAGATTAGCTTTAAAAAAAAAACAGTAGCTCTCCTATACGACAAACTCACTGAGAAAGAAATAGGAAATAACATCCTTTACAATAGCCAGGAATAATATAATCTGTCTTGGGACAACTCTAACCAAGCAAATGAAGATCTGTATGTCAAGAACTTCAAGTCTATGAAAGAAAGAGATTAAAGAAGGTATCAGAAATACCCAAATCATATAAAGACTCAACTAAGAAAAAGAATTATAGACCAATCTCCCTCATGAACATTGATGCGAAAATACCCAATAAAATACCGGCAAACTGAATCCAAGGAACACATCAATAAAAATCATCCACCATTTTCAAGTTGCCTTTATTCCTGAGATTCAGGAATGATGTAACATATGAAAATCTGTCAATGTAGTCCACCATATAAACAAACTGACAGAAAAAAACCATATGATCATCTCATTAGATGCTGAAAAAGCCTTTGACAAAATACAACACCCCTTCATGGTAAAGGTCTTAGAGAGATTAGGGATACAAGGAACATACCTAACATAATAAAGGCAAATTACAGCAAGCCAACAGCCAACATCACATTAAATGGAGAAAACCTCAAAGTGATTCCACTAAAATAAGGAACAAAACAAGGCTATCCACTCTCTGAATGGCTATTCAATATAATACTCAAAGTTCTAGTTAGACCAATAAGACAACTAAAGGAGATCAAGGGGATACAAATTGGAAAGGAGAAAGTCAAACTTTCACTTTTTGTACATGATATGATAGTATACACAAGTGACCCCAAAAACTCTACCAGGGAACTCCTACAGCTGATGAACACCTTCAGTAATGTAGCAGGACACAAAATTAACTAAAAAAAAAAAAAAATCTGTAGCCCTCCTATATACAAATGATAAATGGGCTGAGAAGGAAATCAGAGAAACATCACCTTTTACAATAGCCACAAACAACATAACTTGGGGTAACTCTAACCAAAGAAGAGGAAAACCTGTATGACAGGAACTTTGAGTCTTTGAAGAAAGAAATTGAAGAAAACATCAGAAAATGAAAAAATCTCCCATGCTCTTGGGTAGGTAGGATAAACATAGTAAAAATGACAATCTTACCCAAAGTAATCTACAGATTCAAAGCAATCCCCATCAAAATCCCACCACAATTCTTCACAGACCTTATAAGAATAATACTCAGCTTCATATGGAAAAACAGAAAACCCAGGATAACCAAAACATTCCTGTTCAAGAAAAGAACTTCCAGAGGCATCACCATCCCTGACATTAAGCTCTGTTACAGAGGTACAGTAATGAAAACAGCTTTGTAATGGTATAAAAACAGACAGGTTGACCAATTAAATTGAATCAAAGACCCCAATATTAACCCACACACCTGTGGACACCTGATTTTTGACAAAGAAGCTAAAATTCTACAATGGAAGAAAGAAAGGATTTTCAACAAATAGTGCTGGTATAAATAATGTCAACAGGTAGAAGAATACAAATGGACCCATATTTATCCCCCATGAACAAAACTCAAGTTCAAAGGGATCAAAGACCTCAATATAAATCTAGCCACACTGAACCTCATAGATGAGAAAGTGGAAAGTAGCCTTGAATGCATGAGTACAAGAGACTATTTCCAAATATAACATCAGTAGCACAGACACTGAGAGCAACAATAAATAAATAGGACCTCCTTAAACTAAGAAGCTTCTGTAAAGCAAAAGATCGCAGTCAATAAGACAAAAGGACAGCCAACTGAAGGGGAAAAGATCTTTACCAATCCCTCATTGTGACAGAGGACTGACCTCCAAAATACATAAAGAACTCAAGAAACTAGACATCAAAATACCAAATAATCCAATTAAAAATGGGTTACAGATCTAAACAGAGAATTTTCAACAGAAGAATCTCAAATGACCAAAAGGCATTTAAGGAATTGCTCCACATCCTAAGTCGTCAGTGAAATGCCAATCAAAACAACTCTGAAATGCCATCTTAGGCCAGGCAGAATGGCTAAGATGAAAAACACCAACGATAGCTTATGCTGGAGAGGATGCAGAGAAAGAGGAACTTCCATTGCTAGTGGGAGTGCAAACTTGTCCAGTCACTTTGGAAATCATCATGGCAGCTTCTCAGAAAACTGGAAATCAGTCTACCTCAAGACCCAGCAATATCACTCTTGGGCATGTACTCAAAGGATGCGCACTCAGACCTCAAGGACACTTGTTCAACTGTGTTCATAGCAGCATTATCTGTGGTAGACAGGACCTGGAAACAACCTAGATGCCCCTCAGCTGAAGAATGGTTAAAAAAAAGATAGTACATTTACACAATGGAGTACTGCTCAGTGGTAAAAAAACAACGATGTCTTAAAACTCGCAGGCAAATGAATGGAACTAGAAAAAAGAAAAACCATCCTAAAGAAGGCAATCCAGACCCAGAAAGACAAATACAGTATGTACTCACTCATAAGTGGATATTAGGTGTAAAGCAAAAGATAACCAGTCTATGTCTATAGTTCACAACACCAGATAACCTAGGTAAGTAGGAAAACCCTAAGAGAGACATACATGGATCCCCATGGGAAGGGGAAATAGACAAGATCTCCAGAGAAAATCACAAGTGTTGGGGGGGGGGTGGAAGAGAGAGGGAGAGAAGAAAGGAAGGAGAAAGGAGAACGTGAGGGACTAGGATGTCAGAGATAAGGGAAAGACATAGAGGGAGAGCAAGGAAAGAGATAGCTTATTGAGGCAGCCATTATGGTGCTAGCAAGAAACCTGGTACTAGGGAAATTCCCAGGAATCCACGAGGATGAACCCAGTTAAGACCAACAGTGGTACCTGAACTGATCTGCTGCTGTAATCAGGTTGATGACTACCTTAATTGTCCTAGAAACTTCATCCAGCAACTGATGGAAGCAGATGCAGCGAAGTATCTGAGCTCCCGGGGGTCAGTCGAAGAGAGGGAGGAGCACTAATATGAGCAAAGGGGTCAAGACCATGATAGGAATACCCACAGCAACACCTGATCTGAGTTAGTGAGCACTCACTGACTCTGGACTGACAGCAGGTGAACGTGCTTAGGCCCAAACTGGGCCCTCTGAATGTGGGTGATAGTTGTGAGTCTGTGGAGCCTCAGGCAGTGGATTATCCTTGGTGCTTGAACTGGGTTTTTGGAGTCCATTCTCTTTGGATGGGTACCTTGCTCAGCCTAGATATAGTGGGGAGGGCCTTGGTCCTGCCTCAAAGTGATGTGACAGGCTTTGTTTTATGGGAAGCCTGACCCTCTCCGAGGAGAAGATGGAAGGTGGAGGAGGGTGGAAAGTGGGGTGAGCGGGAGGAGGAAAAGGCAAGGGAACTGGGATTGGTATGTAAGATGAGAAAAGTTTGTTTTAAAAATAAATTTAAAATATATTTAAAAAGAAGATATCAGAAGATGGAAAGATCTCCCATGCTCATGGATCTGTGGAATTAACATAGTAGAAATGGCAATTTTATCAAAAGCAATCTACAGGCCTCGAAGGGACAATACTCGACTTCATATGGGGGAAAAAAACCCAGACAGCTAAAACAATCCTGTGCAATAAAAGAATATCCAGAGATATTACCATCTCTGTTTTCAAACTATACAACAAAGCTATGATAATAAAAAAAACTCATGGTATTTCCATAAAAACACATAGTTTAATCAGTGGAATTGAATCTAAGACCCAGATGTAAATCCAGACTCCTATGGACACCTGATATTTTTTTTTTTATAAAGAAGCCAGAAGTACACAATGTAAAAAAGAAGACATCTTCAACAAATGATGCTGTTCTAACTGGAAGTCAGCATATAAAGGAATTCAAATAGATCCATACCTTTTACCCTATACAAAATTCAAGTACAAGTGGATCAAAGACCTCAACATAAAACCAGATACACTGAATGCTACAGAAAAGAAAGTGGGAAGTAGCCTTGAACACATTGGCATAGGAGGCAACTTCCTGAATGTAGCACCAACAGGACAGCCACTGAGATCAACAATTAATAAATGGGACCCCATGAAACTGAGAAGCTTCTGTAAGGCAAAGGACACCAACAATAGGACAAAATGGCAGCCTGCAGAATGGGAAAAGATCTTCACCAACCCCACATCTGACAGAGAACTGATCTCCAAAATATATAAAGAACTCAAGAAACTAGACATCGACGAACCAAATACTCTGATTAAAAATGTGGTACGAATCTAAACAGAGTATTCTCGACAGAAGCATTTCAACTGGCCAAGAAACACTTAATGAAATGTTCACTGTCCTTAACTATCAGGGAAATGCAAATCAAAACGATACTGGGATTCCATCTTATGCCTGTCAGAATGACTAAGATCAGAAGGACAAATGACAGCTCATGCTGGCAAGGATGTAGAGCAAGAGGAACAGTCTTCCACTGCTGGTGGGAGTGCAAACTGGTACAGTCACTTTGGAAATCAATATAGTGGTTTCTCAGAAAATTGGGACTCTATCTACCTCAAGACCCAGCTACCCCACTCCTGGGTATATACCCAAAGGATGCTCCTTCCTACCACAAGGTCACTTGCTCAACTATGTTCATTGACACTTTATTCATAATAGTCAGGAATTGGAAAAAGTCTAGATGTCCCTCAACTGAAGAATGGATAAAGAAAATGTGGAACATTCACACAATGGAGTATTACTCAGCTGTTTAAAAAAAATGGTATCATGAAATCTGCAGGCAAATGGATGGAACTAGACAAAAAAAATCATCCTGAAAGAAGTAACCCAGACCCAGAAAGACAAACACGGCATGTAGTCACTCATACGTGGATATTAGCTGTTAAGTAAAGAATA
This sequence comes from Microtus oregoni, assembly GCF_018167655.1. NCBI lineage: Eukaryota > Metazoa > Chordata > Mammalia > Rodentia > Cricetidae > Microtus > Microtus oregoni. Next base: position 4,980,368 of record NW_024543077.1, on the reverse strand, counting down.
ATCGTGCTTGGGCTGGAGAGATAGCTCAGTGGTTAAAAGCATTGCCTGCTCTTCCGAAGGTCCTGAGTTCAATTCCCGGCAACCACATGGTGGCTCACAACCATCTGTAATGAGGTCTGGTGCCCTTTTCTGGCCTGTAGACATACACACAGACAGAATATTGTATACATAATAAATAAATAAATATTTAAAAAAAAGAATAATCGTGCTACAATCCACAGATCCAGTAACAAGGCTAAGTAACAAGGAGAGCTACACGGGCATTGGGGACTCAAACATCTCCCTGGGAAGGGGAAATGGAGTTGATTTTGCTGGTGGACTGTGGGTGGGTGGGGATGGAAACAGGAGGACTGGATGGAGGGAGGGAGAGTGGACTGGGAGAGACAACTGAAGTGGGGGGCGTTTGGGGGTGATGTAGAAACAGTACAGTGGAAACTCATGGAATCTACAAGAGTGACCCTGTGAAGTCTCCTAGTAATTGATGGATATGGGGACCCAACTGTTCATCTTCTAAAACAAGGGAAATCTCTCAGCAATGGGACTGGGTCATTAACCCAGCCACAAAACCTCAACCTACAATCCATCCTGACAGCATGATGAGCTGGAGCAATGGTGCAACAGAACTTGTGGGAGTGGCCAGCCCATGACTGGTCCAACCGAGTCCATGTCATGAGAGGGATCACACCCCTGACTCTGTACCAGAGGCTGGACAGCCCAAGACAGAACCAAATACAACTTGCAAAATAAAAAGTCAATAAAATTACCCCTAATGATATTCTCCTATACTCATAGATTGGTGCCTAGCCCAGCTGTCATCAGAGAGGCTTTGTTGAATTAAGAGCGGCGGGGCTGCGTCCCCGGCACCCGGCCGCCCGCATGGCTAGCTTTACCCAAAATAATTACGCGGAAACTGTATTCTTTTAAACACTGCTTGGCCCATTATATCTAGCCTCTTCTATGCTAGCTCTCTCACCTGGACTAGCCCATTTCTAATAATCTATGTAGCCCACGAGCTGGCTTACCAGGAATGATCTTAACCTGCGCCTGCCTGGAGTGGGAGAATCATGGCGACTCCTGACTCAGCTTCTTTCTCCCAGCCTTCTGTTCTGTTTACTCCTCCCACCTATGTTTTAACCTATGAGGGCCAAGCAGTTTCTTTATTGCTTACCCAATGAAATCAACAGATTGATATATGACACTCCCACATCAAGGCTTCACCCAGCAATTGATAGGAACAGATGCAGAGACGCAGAGCCAAACACCAGACAGAGCCAGGGGACCCCGCAGGAGAAGGAGAGGAAGGTACATAGAAGTCAGTGGAGGACAGCAGATGAACACAGCCCACAGAATCAATTCGTCAGTGCTCACAGGGAGACTGCAGCAGCAATCATGGAGACTGCCTGAGTCTGAGTTAGGTCCTCTGCACATATATTATGGTTGCATAGCTTAGTGTTCTTGTGGGACTCCTCACAGTAGGAGGTGGGGTATCTCTGATTCTTTTACCCGAGCTTGGTACCCTTTACCTTCTACTGAGTAGCCATGCCCAGACTAGATACTAGAGCTTGTGCCTAGTCTTATTGTAGTATGTTATGCCGTGTTCAGGGATATCTGGGAGGCCTGCTCTTTTTCAGGGAAATGGAAGAGGAGTGGATCTAGGTGAAGGGGAAGGGGAAGACTTGGGGGAGTGGGGGGAGGGGAAACTGCTGTAGGGATGTAATGCATGAGAGAAGTATAAAAAGAGGAAATAAATTAAAAAAAAAATAATATGACCAGAAAAATGTGTGTACCGGTCAATGTGACACAGAAGGACTCACTTACAGAAGATTTCTGGGTGTAATGTGTGTGTGTGTGTGTGTGTGTGTGTGTGTGTGTGTGTATTATATTTATGGAGAGGGAGGGAATCCCTCTCTTTTCGGCTTGGCTTCAAATTTTTAAATTAAAACACTGATAAACTACAATCTTTGGATAGAAGTATAGTTATGATATAAAAACACATACAACTAAAGAAAATCCCACATTTATGTCTCTTCCCCAAAGGGGCTGTTATCACTGCTTTTAAAAGGCTTTAGAGGTGTTAAGAGTTCAATGTAGTCTTGAAAAGGAGGCGGCCAGGTTAAAGATGGCTCTGCTGTTCCAGTCAGATAATAAAGAATCCTTGCACACAACGTGGTTGTAGAAATGGCAATCCAAGGAAAGCAAAGAGGAAGGCGGGCCGGGGTCTGAACGGATGTTTTGGTGTCTTGGGATTCTTTAAGTCAAGCAAAAATTATCTTTCCATATTTATCTGAATATTTATCAGAAGTGTGAGCCTGGATAAGAGGAGACCGAGACTCTCACCACTAAGCAGAAGGAACGCTGAGGAGACAGACACAGGGAGGACAAGGAGAGGGGCTGCAGAGATGCCACCACGGGGACGTGAGTGGTTGCTCATGCTCAAGGCCCCAGCCTCGTCAGAAAACAGACAGCAGTCTCCAGTGAGAGGAGACTTTTCAGCTTGTTTCAGAACTCCAGGAAAGAATGAACCCGTAAAGGAAAACAAGTTACTCTTTTTATACAGTGTGCTGAACAAAAGTGGCTGGTGTCACGACATCTGTGGGGCTGAAGCTAAAAAGGTGTGTTCTCTGATTTTTAACTCCGATAAAGTATTAACTAATTCTATGGGGGCACCTCAATCACGGTACAGATGGTTTTCGCTTTATTAACTTATATATAACATTCATAAAACCCCACTGTGTGTCTAATTGTAATATAAAGGGAGTAGAGATGCTCCCAGGGAGTTCAAATTATTTGATGTAGTCAGTATGTCTGAACTAAATCTCAATCTCTGTCTCTGTCTCTGTCTCTGTCTCTCTCTCTCTCTCTCTCTCTCTCTCACACACACACACACACACACACACACTGAACAGCAGGACCTTGCTGTAATTTCTGTTTATCTCTATTTGGGGGTCCAGCCCTCCAAATGTCCTTAATCCCCTCCCCTCAGATGCACACACACCTGTATTAGGTTTTCATGGATGGATGGATGGATGGATGGACGGATGGGGTGGATGCATGGATGGATGGATGGATGGATGTTGTCAGATGGGGATTTTTTTAGATTTTGAATCTTCATGGATTGTTGGCTTAATAATGGTCACATGTCTGTATGACACAGGAAACATAATAAATCTGCAGAAAATCCTCATGAAAGCACAATAAATACCTTAGTAAAGGATTTCAAAGAGCATTAGAGTGGCCTGGAGGATGGTGACTCAGGGCACAGCCATCCCTGAGTACTGGAAGCAGAAGGGCAGCATCCTCCATCCTCCCACTTCTGACTCCTGCATGTAAACCTGCCTCCCCGAATCTGCCTCCCCTCACCTGGACACAAAAAGCACCAAGTGTTCATAGGACAGACATGGATATGAGGCTCTGGAGAGCTGCTGATGACCAGTCCCTCACTCTGCCACCCTGCCAATAGAGCAGGAAGCTCTTTCCAACTCTCCTCTTCGGTGGGCAGGAAAACACCCATCTCGCGGTGTTCGCACAAGCATTTACTAAGACGGAAGGGTGAATATTGAGTGCCCAATAGCGCACTTACCACTCACCCAATATTCTCTTATCCCAGGATGCAGTCACAGTAGACTTCCAGTATATAGTATGCATGGGTTTCCTGATCGCCAACTTCTATGCTAAGACTCCATGGATCTTTTGTAGGCTTGGCAGAGGGCTTGAATTATGCCAAAGAGAGGCAGTAAGAGCGGTAGACAAGATTTTTAGCATTACGTGTTCAACAGCTCCCCTAAAGTGAGCTCCTGATTACCCTTTTGCACCTCTTTTTCCCGGAAGTGTTTCACTGTGATAAATGACAACTCTGCTCCCCTCCACAAATCAGAATCCTGTGAAATCGTCAGGACAGACAATGCTCTTCGTATGATGTTGGCTGTTCAAAAAGTGCTAATGAACAGGGGTTTAAAACATGTCAGAAAACAAGCCCCTCTTGGACTTCAGCGTTCTTGGCTATGGCAAGCTCTGGGAACTGTGAGAGAAAACAGAATAATTGCTCTTTAAGGCCCTAATGAAAACAAGCTTTTCCCCTCAAAAAAAATCCATCTTTCTTGCAGGCTTTAAAGTTTAAGAAATTCAAAACCAAATTTTAAAGCTTTGGTTGGACACCGACAATCCCAGAGAGAAGCTGACCCATCTCAGCTTTTTCTGCGGAGCGGCTTGCAGGGAGCTTAGAAATGAACTCAGGTCCTCGGCCCCATTTTCAATTATTTATATTTTGTGACGGCTAATAAACAAAAAAGAAATTGGCAAGAAATGCCAAAAAGAAAAGGGAACGCATGGTTCACCAGAGGACTCATGCAATCTTAGACGCTCAAAGGCAGGCCAGCTCCCTGCTGGTGCTAGGAACGCTAGGCACCCGGGGAGGGGGCGCCCCTGGCCTTTCTCCCATATGGAGGTGTTAGGGAGTAAGGGTCTGGGGTTCCAGGGCTGCTGTTGTCTCACCTCCTATGTCCACTTTATAGACCAGCCAGCAGTGACGCACATCTTTAATCCCAGTAGCCACAATGGCACACACGTTTAATCCCAGTAGCCACACTAACTTGCCATAGAAACCAGGAGGTAGTGGTGCATAACACTAGAGGATTATAAAAAACGGGAGGAGACAGTCATCCATCTCGGTTTCATTCTGAGATTCCTGGAGGCAGGATCACCATTTTCGGACTGAGGTCGAGCTAAGAGCCAGTGGCTGGCTGCTTTGCTTTTCTGGTCTTCAGGTTAAACCCCAATATCTGTCTCAGTTTTTATTACTCTTGCTTCGTGTCCCCACACTGACTCTCTTCCTCCCCTTCCCCTGATAATGGCTATGCCCTGTAAACCATAGGGCAGCATGCCTGCCCCTTCTGCTTCATAACCGGTCACTGGCTGTATGTACTTAATTCTCACTCTTAGCCTATAAATGTGCAAACACACACACACACACACACACACACACACACACACCTCACATATACGTAGATGCACAGATATTATTGCTACCTTATACATTCATGAGTAACAAGCAAAATAAAATAATTCTTACTAGAACAATACTGAAAACTACAAGACACGGTCTTATATAAAGAAGTGTTGCTCCAAACACATTTCATAAGAATTAATTGGGAAAAACTTGGGGCCAGAGAACCTTTGTTTCTTGCATATACCTTGGGACCAAGATTTTTCAAGCAGAATGACATGAATTTTTAAATCAAAACAATACAGATTTTAAAAAGTGGTGCCCATAATACACGCCTGGCATAAATGCATCGAAGGAGGAGAATGCATTTAATACATCTTTACACATGCTGGAAAGAACTCAGAATGCCAGTGACGTGCCTTTGTCCTCTAGAAAGAAATCATTGCCCTGAGCAATTTCATCAACATACAGGGTAGAAAATACATTATTGTGTGGCCTTTTAAAATGACAATTTGAATAAATAAGTCAGGACGTTAAAGCATCACACTCATAAAACCACGATTTTCCAGTGGGAACAATAAAATAAAACCATCATTTTTTTTGTATTTTTTTTTAAACATGTGTGATGTATTTTGGCCCTGAGAATATTTTTATCTTAGAAGCTAAGAGTCTATTCTAAATAGGTCATTGGGCATAGAAAATTAATGTCACTATCAGTAGAAGTAACCCATTCACTTGTGTATTTCCACGATTAGCTGTTTGGATCGGTGTGATCCTCAAGTCTTTCCCTCTTCCTGCAGCTGACACAGCAAAGTCCTTTGTTTCAATTAAATCTGGAAATCTGGAGCATTTGTGTCAACAGTGTTCAACATTTGGAGAAGATTTTATTTTATACCCCTAAATTAAAATCTAAACTGTTTAAATAGCGGTGTAGTAAGAACTTAGCCAAGACACGTTCTTTTTTCTTTTCCTATTTTTAGAATTGGAATTATTTCTATTACCTTAAAATTTTACATTGAGAACTTATGGAGGAAACTAATTTAATTTTTGCACACACTAAGGATATGAAATATCTACTTTAAGAAGGCATCATGGTGTTTTGCGGAGAATGGTTAGGGTGTAGTTGTGTTGTGTACCACCCAGCTGAATGGCTAAGATGTCGTGGTTGTGTTTTATACTACCAAGCGGATTAGCCAGGATTAGAGGCAAGTGTACCGGAAAAGTACTGGCAACTGTAAATGTCCAGAGACTAGGCTCCTCGGCATCCTTTATTTCCCAAATAAATGAAGGCATCAAGTGAAGAAAAGAAGCCACCCATTTCTAACTGGTTGGCCTATAGCAACTTACACATCTTTCCCCCAGGAAAATCATACAGCAATGAATCCAGAACCTTCCCAACTGGAACCTTCATGTGTTTTCAAAACTATTGCTCCTCCAAGCTGCCTCTACTTTTACCTGGAGCCTGTTCTGTCCCCACACCCAAGAAACCAAGCCCAATTCGATCTTGCGGCCTGCAGTGTCGAAACCACCTTGTTGGCAGTGCTCTGATAACAACTCCCATTCATTGAGTATACGCCAAGTGGAAGGAACGACCTCCGAGTGTCCTCATGCTGTTACACAGATGGACAGGCATAGTGTGGCGGAGCAGAATCCAACATCTCTGGACAAACGCGAAGACTTCTCTTCACCAGACTGCCTCCCTGCTGATCTAGAGTTCGGGCTCTGCTCTTCCGTCTTTGAGGCTCATCACCCCGGGCACCTGTACACATTAGTCCCTTGCCACGGAACCTGAGTGAGGGTTCTGTAGAGATCTGCAACCTTCCACTTAACTGTGCACCAGCAGCCTCTCTAGCTGCGCTTTCTGAGGCAACTCCGGAGCTCTTCACTCGTCACCCTCCTTAGATGAATTAGGACTTTCCTTCAGTGAGGGTCTGGGTGATTGCTGAGCTTGAACTAAGAACGGGTTTGCAGGACACAGTACTCCAGCGTCAGACCAGCAGTGGCTGCCACTGCTCACAGCATAAAGGAGGCTGCTCAGTGAGGAGCTACCAGTCTCGTTGACTAAACAGGCTTGGGCTGCAAACTGCCTTCTACATATTTATTCTCCCTGTAGATTGGAGCTGCTGCCAGCTCTGGCCAGAGAAGCTGCCCCTGAAGTGGGCAAGGCTTGGTGTAGAGACTCATAATCGGTTAAGTGCTGGGAACCAGTGACTGCCGAGAACCCGTCCCTAAGTGGACATCTATACCAACCCTCATAGCTCAGGGAACATCACAGACAGGGGGCAGAAAGAATGTAAGAGCCAGGGTCTGAATAGAAGGCTCGGTGGTTGAGAGCATCCGCTGCTCTTCCAAGGACCCACGTTCATTTCCCTGGCTCACATGACCACTTCCAACCATCTGCAATTCCAGGCCCAGGAGAGCTGACGCCCTCTTGTGGCCTCCAGGAGCACTGCAAGCAAGCGGTGCTCAGACATTCACAAAGCAACACATATTTAAAAAAAAAAAAAAAAGAACAAATGAATTTTACAAAGGGAAACGGGTGGGATGTTGTGGAATGCAGCACCCGTACGCACAAACTCGCCCAGCTGGGATTATCTGCACAAGACTTGCATAACACAGCGTCACATCAACAATCTACTATGAAGCAGGGAGGGACTCGTGAGACTTCACCAACCTCCTTGAGAATCCATCAGCAGGTGGTGGTGGCTGGGGAAGAGTAAAACTTCTTCTGTGGTATAGGGCAAATGTCCACAGCTGAGGAAAGAAAGCCCCCGCCACCCACACATTCATGTAATCAACTGTAACCAAATTCATTAGGTCACATAGACACAAATATAAACACAGGAAAATCAAAGGAGATCGATGGCAGAGAGGCAGACAGGAAAAGGTAAATAAGGTCAAAACAAATTAAACATTGCATACATGTATGAAGACTACAATGAACCCCTTTACTATTTATGTTAATATTAATAAACTATCTCAGCTATTTTTATTTTATGAGTTTTAAATATTTTTATATTTATATGCTAGTAAGTTAGGTCCTTTGAAAATTAGAAGGACTCTTTGGTAGTCTTCATAAAACTGAAGTCGGAAAACACAAGACCAAAATAAGTGCAGGACAATACCCATGGCCTCATTGGCCACCACCTCACTGGGACACTTCACATATAAAGAGGGAGGCTAGGAAAGGTTGTCGCTTGAAAGGAAGAAGACTATGCAATTTTCACAGTGTTAGGTACAGTCCATTCTTACGAACAAGCTCCTAGCTTGTAAATTCACTTGGAATCCCAAGATCAAATCCCACGGTCCTTTCTTAGACATCTGTGGGCAAAATGAAGTTGATGTCCCAACACATACAATTCCAACTGAGGTCAATCAAAGCTGTCTCTTCCTTTTACATTCCTACAGAACTGTGAGAAACTTTTTTTCTATCAAAGGTGGCCAGCTTGCCAAGGGCCAGTGTCCCATCATCTCCCCCACCTTGAAAACCTTTTATGTAAAGACGCTTAAATCTTTTAAACTCCCTCACTTGGTAAAGCTTTCCTTACACAAAGGTCCTGCTGCATTCCCCAGAAGTGATGACCGGTAGCTGCTGATGCTGACCCCTCCCCCTTGCTTCATTGCCTTTACACCAATTATAAAGTAGCCAAATGACAGACTGAGGTCCAGCTCCCATCAGTGGGAGGCATAGTCACCACCCATGTTAGAAGACAGCCTATGTGAACTTCCTGTCCCAGTGTGCTTGCTCACTCAGGGTGGGCCACAGCACACCCTTTTCAGGAGGGAAATGTGTTGCCTTCTGTCTTGTTTGGGGGCTTCTTTGTGCAATACACAGAACATTCTCTTCCAAAGCAATAAACAGAAGGATTCTGCCTTCAATGCTATAAAGATTATAAAACAATAAACAAGCATCCTTTTCACAATCTTTCTGCTACTGCTTTCCTCCTGGGGGTTCCTTTGATGATTTCAATGTGTAAATGGCCTCCCAAGACAGCTCCGTAGCTGTTTCGTGCTGTAAGAACAGCAAGGCTGTGATACATTACAGAGATAGCACATTCAGGCTGAGTCACTATGCTGTTGACTGTGAGTCCAACATTAACGGATCAACCATTTATATCTATTACCCAACTGAGCAGAAACATGTAGAACAAATCCATGCTTCTTTGATTATAAAAAGAAAATAAACCCATATAGGAAGACTGGGGAAATGCTTATAAATATAGCATAAAGAATTGCTAACATTACCCACATGTTATTAAAAATCAATACTTAATAGTATGGTGGAGGAACTCATAAGGTCCCATCTCCCTCCCTGAGGAACTATCGGCAGATAATGACTGTTAGGATGGGGATGACATTTTCTTCAGTGGCATAGCCCTTGACCCAGAAAATAGCCTTCCAACCACACTGGAGCAAAAAACTAACTAAGCTCTGTGACTCTCTCTGTCTCCGACTCTCTATCTCTGTCTCTCTGTCTCTATGTCTCTCTGTCTCTGTCTGTCTGTCTCTCTCTCTCACACACACACACATGCACGCACGCACACACGCATGCATGCAAGCGCACGCTGTGGAGGGATTGAAGCTGGAGAGAAACATGTTGGAAAGAAGGGTGTCAGCAGGGGCGTAGGGTGGGAGCGAGAGGGGAACAGGTGGTAGAATCAGCTAAAATTCATCATAGAAATGTATGAAATTGTCAAACAATTTCTTAAAATGAAAAATAAGCAAAGGATTTAGCAGATAAAGCGGAGGTCCCAAAGCCACGTAGCTTGGGGACCGCGAGGTTAATTCACTGACCCAGAAGCAGAGAGCACCAGTCACAGCAGCTCCTCCCTCTATTCAATTCTCTCTAGCCAGGAAGGTTTTTTTCTTAGAAGATGAATTTTGGGTAAACTTCTAGGTTGTTATTTGTATGTGCTTTATATAAGGTTGTTGCATATCTGTTGAAACTATTTCAGTCTGACTCTCATTATCTATTCCCATTGAGATGAAAATTTTAATAAAAACTATCTACCCATTCATCAAGATTGCTTAGGATTTATTTATGGTACGGCACAGAGAAGAAGCTTCTGGGAAGAAAGACTTAAAACCCATTATAGTTTCTATTAATAATTGTAGTTACTAATTGCTCTGAGAATTTTGGGGATGTGTTAACATGTAGTTAGAGTGAAGCCAGTCCAAAAGCTGCTACACAACCTCACAAAGTCTCACGGAAGTCATGAGAACTTGGGAGTATGGAGGGTGGGAAAGTGGAAACGAGCTTTTCGAACTTGTTAAACATTGTTATCGTCCATTCCAAACCGCCAGAGCAGAAACTGGACATTCTAATCCACCTTCATAAAAGATTTTTTTAATTACATTTTTGGAATTATAACTCTTAAAGGAATCCCACACATGACTTTTGTTCACTAACGTGTCTGGCACTGTACAAAGAGGAAAAAAGCAATCAATGGAAACACACACGGGCCATCAGAAGAAGGGGATTGCAGCTTTAAGTAGCATGGTCAGGGGAGGTCCCACCAGGTGACAGCTGACTATGATCAGAATTACAAAGAACAAACTTGAGGTTATCCTGGGATGCGAATGCTAAACAGGACCAAGTCCTGTAGGTCACTTCATGGGCCGAGTTTTTTTATCTTTTTCTCTAGGAGGTAGGAGAAACAAAAGATACAGATAAAATTACCTTGCAATTTATTATTCCAATTCTGGTAATTTTTCTGGCAAAAATGGCAAACTGAATAGAATGCTGGGTAAGAAGACAAAGGTATAGGGCTGTCTGAGGCAAACTGGTAGACAGTACGCAGCAAAGAACAACAGTGGCCTGGTCCTAGTTAGATGCCCAATGGAGTCCAAGTCAGAGCCAAACAGAGGCAAGGAGGATGAGAAGAAGCTGGCTGTGGTAGCCAGATGAGAGGTGGCAGAGCAAGGGCAGACTAGAGGGTTGTGATATACAGCTGGAAAGCTTTGGGGGGGGGGGGGGGAATCAGACAATGACTGGGGGTACTATGTACCTCCAGAGAGCAAGCTGACATTTGGAGATTTGGGGAGACTCCAGAAGGAACCCGTGAAGGGACATCATGACAGAGAGGCACAAGAAGCTCCTGGGCAGACAGCCAAGTGTTTCAGGCAGTAAGTCGCAGTAACAAACAGTAGGCAGAGGACTTGTTTGGAGTTAACAGTGTGTGGATCACACTTAAAGCACCAGGAGAGATGACATCCCGGGGGGAAATGAGCAGATAAAAAGAGAAAGCAGAAAAGAGACTCCTGGTCCCTTGACACTACAGCCAGGTAGGTGACATCTAAGAAGTCCATTGAGAAAGTGTCAGGAAAAAGGGGTGATCCACAGTGACAAGTTCTGCTTTGGTCCTGAGACAAGCCTTCTGTTATTTCCAAGTTAATAAAGAGCTGGGTTTCTGACAGGGATACTGAATGCTCATTGCCTTTAGGCTCCCCTGAAGAAACTTGAGAGCAAGACCCCTGGTGGTCTGGCGAAGGACAGTCAGAGGGAGAAAGAAGACCTGCTCCTGCAGGAAGACAGGCAATCTGAACTGAACAGTCAACATTCAAGCGACCCCAACATTGCCATAAAACTGTAAAAGCAGAGGCATTTTCTTTAGGCTAGATCCATAAGTATGACAAAAGGACACCTCTGCCCTGCCCCTAGGAGGCTTCGGTCCTTTGTTGTCTGAGGCATTTGAATGTGAAAAGGCTGGAGAAGACCCACACCACCCGTGAGGAGTCTGTCTGCTGCCCTGGAGCCGTCAGCAGCACTCCCTATCTGATCTTTGAGATAATATCATGATTTCCCAGAGCAGCCTTTACATTTTTCCTTTGAAACACCATCTACCTTCTATTTGTTAGTTTTAATTCACAGTAGCCATAGTTGGTTTCGGCTTCTGACAGAGCAATCCTTTCCTCCCTGGTAACTGATAAAAGTCAAAGTTTTAAGTTAGGCTAATTTCACAGGGAAAAAAATAGAGATATTACTATATTGACAAATAGATGCTTAATACTACAGCCTGGACATTCCGGTGGAAATTCTTTCATTCACGGTCTTCTTTAATCTTAAATTAGCCAAAAATAACGCAGACTCTTTCTGAGGATTTTGGTTTTTGTTTTTTGGTGAAGGTGAAGGGTGTTTGTTTTGTGAAGGGTTGTTTTGCAGGCCAACAACCAAGCTTGGGGCCTACACATCTGCAAAAGTGTACTGCCACCAAGCTACAGTCTCCGTTGTTGACATGTTTTCAACTCCATGGCATATACACAATATATTACCCGTTATGGTATGCCTTGGAAGGACTGGTTATCTGGGGTAGGATGAGCAGGGAAGGGCAGAACTAAGCTGGGCAGATCAACTCTAGGGCCACTGAGTATTTTAATCCATGGGAAGAGTTTGCTGTCAACCATGTTTGTATTTTGTTTTAACAGATACAGAGGACAACCCTCTGGGTACTCATTAGTGAAGCCAATTTGGAATGTTTCGTTTACTGTAGTTTCCTATATGTTTAAAATACAACAAAGTATCTGTCTGAGAGCGTGCCAACAGTCTGGAAAAAGCCAGTCTTGTTTGAAGGGAAAATTCTAAAGATGTTAACCCTGTAATAGGTCAGAGCTCCTGATAAGCTGCATTGTGACTTCCTTCTCCACCTCCCAGGAAGTGCATGGATTGACCTACTGAGATTCAGCTCAACACAAGTCATCAGAAAGTGCCAGAAGGAAGAACAGCCTAGTTTGTCAGGCTTGAGAAAAGACACCTCTACACAGAACACTTCCAGGTTTGATGGCTTTTTAATAAAGGCTATTACAGAGCTGTTGGAGTTGAATGAGGGAAATTTTTCTCTCCTAGGGAACACAGGAATGAACCCCAGGCCCCCTGATGACCTATGTGTTTTACAAGAGAAACCCCAAAACAGAACCAGCTCTTTACCCTTTGACTTGACTTATAAAAATACTGGATCTCAATCCAAGCCTGATGTCAAACCTTGGGATAAACTGCTAGCCGTGATGACCAGGACATTTGCTTACTGATGGACGTCTGATTTTAGTCACCAGACACAGTGCTTTGTGCTCCTCCCACACTCCCCCAACCACAATCCAAGAGTTTGGAGCTGAGCTTTGCCTTCATGTCAGGAAGTGAAACTTTCGGAGGCAAGGGTAAAGAGAATCGTGAATGAAAAATAACTACAAAGCTACAGACACGACAAATGTTGTGGCACTATTTTTCCATCATTCTGTGATCTGGACTCTTAATGAAAGGTTGTCATTGCAGAACAACCAGTATCGATTGTGTTGCCAACAAGAACCCCGCCATGTAGCATGCCATTCAGTCTGTTCCAGACGGGGACACAACACAACTTCCTAAAGAAATGAATATATCACAAATTTCAGCCCAAATCCCCTTCAATGGCTGTCTCTATCTAAACTTTTAATCTTCTTTAGATATTCAGATCCTATTCATGAGGCAAAATAAGAAATAATCCTACTTAGTAAAAAGCCTTACTAAAATTTACATTTTCAAAGTGTTAAAAATGAGTTCAAATAAAGATCAAACTGTTCTGTGCTTTCTGTCAGCATGTTTTGAAGGCACCAGCTAAAGGTTACCTCTTTGGGGTCACATAGACCAGCGGATATCTTCCCTTGTGCTTTATCAGAAGGCAATTTCTGCCCAGCCTGTTTAACAAGGAGAACAGTTCTCTGCTTGGATTTTGCAATCTTTATTTACTAACTTTACTCAAGTAACAACCCTTGGTTTCCAATTCTTTGTTTTCTCTTTCTTGAAATGATAATTACTTCTGCTGTTTTTCTTTTGATAAAATAAACATTTTTAAAATTGAACGCATAAAGGTATAGGTTCTGGGGCAGAATGGGACTAAAAACTAAAACTACCAATAACTGCATTTTAGTCATGCACACTTACTCCTCAGGGACTCAATTTCTGCCCTCAGAAAAGGGATGCATACGTATCTACTTCAAGATGCTATGGTAAAATTACACGAATTAATATTCATAAGGCATTCATATGGGTGCCTGGCACATATTAACCATTACTGTTATTATTAGTGTTTATAATATATTATTAGTTATATTATATATTTTATATTATAAGTTCTGATATTATTAGTATTATTATCAATTTTTCAAAAGTTTCTCGAGTTTGTCATTTGTTCTTCCAGAAAATATCCGTGCCTGGAGTGGGAATGGAAACTCATTTTTCTTTTTTAAATATTTATTTTTTAATTGTGTATATGTGTATCTGTCTTGGGTGGGTATATGCGCACACGTCATGCAGAGACCAGAAGTGTGCTATCCCCTGGAGCTGGGGTTACATTCAGTTTTGAGCAGTTAAGATTTAAGTGATAAAATGTGAGCTCCAGTACCCTAAAAGCACAATGCTCTCCAGTCCTGCAATCCCTTTTTCTTTTTGTCCAGGAACTGAGAAGCAACTAATTTCCTTATAGTTCCTATCATAACCAGTGGACACAACATAGATCATGTTTTGCAGGATGAAAATGCAGGAAGTGTTTATGCAGGAAAAGGAAGTGTAAAAAGAACTGGACCTTATCATAGGATAGTTCAGCATTCACAACAAAGGTGCCTGGCTGAATGGGATACGGCATGTTCCTGAAGGTAGGGCAGGGACGTCTGTTTCCTCTGTCAATATGGAACAAGCTAGAGAAATGACAGGCTTGGATTGGGTCCTAGAGACGGAGCCATCCATAACAAACAAGGTTAAAGTTGGGGCAGAGCTCACATTTATAACCTCGTCACACATCTACTGTGTTTTCAATGTCAACAGGATTTACATATGGTGACACTGCACTTTAGAGAGATAGGGATGCCAGGAAATAGAGCTCAGCGAAAGAAACCAACAATATAAACTGGTGGTATATAAGAAATCCCAGAAGTTTGGGGTCAAGGAGAGGTTACGTTCCCAAATCATAAGTGACGTTCACATGAAATGTCCTGTCTTTGAAACGCACAGATATAGCATATTTAAGGGATATTCCGAAAGCGTTTTATTCCATGCTATCAAAATTGGTAGCTTTCAATTCTAATTCAGCAGAATTACATATTTAAATTATCTTACCTCAGATCATAAAATAGAATTTGATAAAATACATTAAACTGATGTCTTTATCCTTTCCTTCCTAGATTACCACCAAGCCACATACACATTTATAGAGTGTTATTAAAGCTATAAAAAGGATAATTCAGCAATAGTAGGGTTTGAGTGAGAAATGGCTAAACCATCTACAGGTTTTGGTTGGACCTCAGCTATACTACTAGTTCCCTTATAATCGTAGGGAAGTCGTATATTAATTTGGGATAGGAAGCACTTTCTCATTATACATATTTGACTTTTGTGACTACTTTCAATTTGCTCAATCTAGAATTTCCCTCAAGGGATGTCACACACATTGGCAAAACAAAAGTGGTCAGGCGTGGGTGGACTCTGATCAGCACATGCTGTCTTTATCTCATGGAAGGTAGTCATGGCAAAACTGCTATCAGTCGTCCCTACTGTGTGTCAGGATCCAACTACACTTTTAAAAAGACTGCAACTCTGAAATATAACTGGACTTTTTCCTAAATCAGACACGGGGTAGGGCTGGGGTACGAGCGGGCACTAGGGTGCCTGTTCTCTCCGATTCTGCAGGTTGACTGGAGTGAGGTGAGCAGTAACCCAGAATTAAATAACGATAGGCTTGCAAACTCTGAAAGATTTTTTTTTTTTTTTTTTGGTTTTGTTTGCTTGTTTTGTGTTTGATTTTCGAGTCAGGGTTTTTCTGTGTAACAGTTCTGGCTGTCCTGGAACTCACTCTAGAGACCAGGCTGGCCTTGAACTCACAGAGATTCACCTGCCTCTGCCTCTCTGAATGCTGAAATTAAAGGCGTGTGTGCCAGCACTGCCCAGTGTCTGAAAGATTTTACAGTGTAAGAGGGAAGCCACTTTTCTACTGGGAATAAATAACCTATCGTTAAAAATATAATTTTTATAAACCTATAATTTAAAAATCATGCCATAATGAAGAAGCGAACATCATAAAATAGAGAATTTGATATTCTAACGTAGCGTTATATAAACCTAGTACCCACTTCCGTTATTGCAAACAGGCAATGACTACAAGATGCAAAGTTGCAGCCGGGCGGTGGTGGCGCACGCCTTTAATCCCAGCACTCGGGAGGCAGAGGCAGGCGGATCTCTGGGAGTTCGAGGCCAGCCTGGTCTACAAGAGCTAGTTCCAGGACAGGAACCAAAAGCTACGGAGAAACCCTGTCTCGAAAAATCAAAAAAAAAAAAAAAAAAGATGCAAAGTCGCGACATCTTCCACACCGTACTTAGAGCATGCTAAAGGAGCAGTCACAATGGGAAATCTGAAGGGACAAAAGCCAAAGGAAATTTCTCTAAAAAGTTATGAAGGAGAAAAAAGAAAGAAGAAACAACAAAAAAGGCTACATATTTTTTTCTCCAAAATCATGCAGAATCTTTATTTTTTTTTAACATTTTATTATTAATTGGGTATCTGTGTGTGGGTGTGTGCAGGTGCTTCCAGACGCCAGGTTGTCAGAGCCCCCTGGAGCTGGAGCTCCTGGAGGTGGTGAGTCCTCGGATGTGGATGCTGGGAACTGAACTCAGGCTTTGGCCAGAACAATCTGGATCATACCTGCTGAGCAGGACCACGCACAGATACAGAATTAATTATAAAATGTTAAAAAAAAATCAATCCCGATTTCTGAAAATGTGTTATACAACTTTTTTTTTGCTTAAAATGGATGAGACTGAAATTATATTTTGACTTGGTTACTTCATTAATCAGGTGATGATAGATTAATTTTCCATTAAAATTAAAATTAAATTAAAATTTAGATAAATTTATTTCCCGTGTCAGTGCTGCGTAAGCCTTTTCTCTCTGCTCAAAGTGATCTTACCATATTCAGTTTTGATACACCCCTCTTTCTTCTCCTGAGTATACAGAAGCCCATTTTTTCTGCTTCTACAAGACATAGGAAAATTTATAAATGTTTCGAATTAAGTGTTCACAAGATACTGGCCACTCAGTTTATGATTTTCAGATGTAAGTCTTCTCTGAAGGAAAGCGCTGTACCTCAGCATACTTGGGAAGACATAATGAGTACAATTAATTATAATTAATAATTACTCAAAGTAGTAGCATTATAAATTATCAGAATAAAATTGTAGTCTAATGTGGAATCGTTCCTAAGTAATTAATAAGGCTCACAGACCATCCTATGAAGTCAACTCAAGAATGCGAAAACAAATTTAAAAATCACTTTTAAATGTTTTCTTTTAACTAAACCAGTCAATGAAAACTTGGAAGTCCACTAAAAGAAACTTTTACGGGAGTAAGGCAGTTCATGACTATAGAGGCACAACTATATCTTATTTAACATCCGAATGAAATAGTAATTCAACATAAGCATTCACAAAACGAAGGGTATTATTCTACGTAAATAATTTCTAGTACTGTGGTGCCATGAAAGAACTCAAGTTCTGCCCAAATGAGATGATTTAGAGTATAATTCCAAACACCTGGGTTTTTTTTTAAGTTTAAGATTAGAATTAAAACACACAAAATATAAATTACACAAAGTAAGATTTATACGATTTCAAGAAATTCTGAACTACATCAACAAACTACGTGTGGAATAAATTGTAGAGACTAAGATAAAATACATCACAAGTGAGGCGGAAGGCTTTAAGATGCCCAGTCTTCACAGACACATGCGCACAGCACACAGATGCATTTCTCTTAGAAACTGCACCTGGTCAGGGAGTCTAACCTTTCAAACATGCTGACTCCAGACCCTTAAAACTAACAAGGAAAAATAGCCATACACCAACCAATAGCAGTTACATTAGCAACCACAACTGCTTTTATTCAAATAATAAAACCATTCCCTTAAAAGGAATTAAGCCTGGGTTTTGTTTCCAAAATATCCATCTAACAAAGATTGCCGTTCTGTATCTGAAGGGCCAGGACATTACACTTTCTTTGAAGATAAATTTTTACATAGCAACCAGTTGATTGCAGGGCACATATACCCACAAAAGTAGTAACTTTAATCATTACAACTGAGTACCTTTAATACCACATCCTGATTATACCTTTTAAAGTGAATGCTCAGGTTGACCACTATGAAATTGATTCTCTTGCCTTCCCTACAATATCACTTGTGGAAAATGATGGAGGAGAAATGCGGAATCGGAAAGCCACTGATAGTGTTGCTGGGTGGAGAAAATGCAGTAAAATCTGCCCTTTCCATCCCACGGCTCCTCACGTCACCAATTCGATCCTATATCGGTAAGTTCTTGTTGTTTTCCCTTCAGCCAGTGTTTCTGAGCCTGTTCCTCACAGAAAATGAAATACTTCCTCTGCTTTATGCGCCCACAATAGCAGGGGTTCTAGTTCATTTGCATAGTCCCCATAAACTGCCTTCTGAATGCTGAGGCATGGGGAAAGGATTGGCTCTGCTGGGCGCTGCTCTAACAGAATGCCTGGCCTCTTCTTCCCAGTGGTGGCTGAGTAACCTCAGTTAGATGGTGGGCAGGTTCTTATTTGACATGAATTCACAGGTGTCTAAAAGGCTTTCTGTCTCAAAGCATATTGTCTGCTTCCCCAGGGGTTTTAGATGTTTCAAGCAAAAATAAAAAAAAATTATCTTTCTGAAGTCTTGAGTAAAACTGGGAGAAGGTAACAGTCACAATTCTCTATACACTGACTAGGCGGCAGGAAGAACAGTTACAGACACATGGTAATTATGTACCCAAGGGTGGGTCTGAGGGAGAGGTATGGTGTGGAGGGGGGGGGGGAACAGGGCACAGACTTCAGCTTGGCCTTCACACATCTCACAGAACTGAGCTGGTCCCTAGAAGAGACAGAGAACCGCTGGGCGTGGCATGGGTGAGACCTGGCCACAAGGCTGGGCCACCTAGGCTCCCCTTTCCTTTTCTGGTTGTTTGCAAATTTCTACAGAAAAAAAAAATCACAGATTTGAAGTCTGGAAATCCACTGGGAAACTGGTCCTATTTTTAGACTCTGACTCCCCAAAAAATAAATTCTTTGAAAACAAAAGCGTTCTAACTAATGCTGAGACCTCTCTAATCCAACGTGAAGTATGTGCTACCTTTTTGCTCAACCATTGTGGTGTATTCGCGAGAAAACAGCACAGTTTGTCAGGACTAACAATGCCATCAAGAGTCTCACATAAGAGAATTTACAAATAGATAGAAGAGACTGGTTGCCACCTATGTGTATGAGAGGGAACCATTAAATGAGCTGCCATTACTTCAAAGAGACAGCCTTACTACTTAACGTTAGAAATCCTGACAGTTTTGCTACGGGCTTCAACTTCTTCAGCACTGTATGACTGCCTTTGTTTCATCCAAGATTTCCAACAGAAATCTTTAAATAAATGTGTTTCATACAAGAATACATAATTTGGGGCCGTTTGTGTTACTCTGTGACACAGTGCATGCCTCAGAGCGCAGCTGGCCTCTCCATTACTGGTGTGTGATGGGTGCTCTTCCAGACATCAGCTCTGTTTTAATGCAGTCTTTAGGGGCTAAACACTCAACTACCACCAATCCACCCAAACACCATTCATCCAAACGCTCATCTCGGTGGAAATCCAAGACAAATGCGGTTCCTTAACGGTGTGAGAGCTGCATTTAGAAGATTCTGAAGGCTAGAAAGGAATTCTCAAACCAGCATTTTATAGAGTTCTTCACATAAGAAGGCTCTTTGGCCAAATAACCTTCTGCCTCCAACATGTATCCAAATGAGCCAACCACAGATGTAGTATGCTTTCCCGTGGTGAGTCACGCATTACAGATGCTAGATTTTATCATTTAAAATACATACATAAGTATTACTTCTGTTTTAAGTATTTCTCCTACCTGTAGAGCATTTTATAGGAAAAACCACTTAGAAGGCCTGGAGTTAAACAGCTAGTACCCAATTCTAAAACTCTGATATCATATTCAAGAGGGATTTATAATGACATTATTTTCTATAATATTTTGGCCTTTCAAGTTACAGAATGAACTCTCTCCCCCTTTTTTGGTGGCATAAAAGAGCTACTGGGGGCCTGTTCCGGACAATGCTCAATTTTAAGTGACCCACTCACGCCTTCCAGGTTTAGTGACAGGATCACAGCCAATCTCGGGTTCATCTGCTAACTTTATAGCAAAAACAAAAGCTTCAGACGGCGTATTCTTATTTATTCTTGACTGGTGCTGTCTGAAGGGTCTGTGTAGTCATCGGAGACTCCCATCAAAGTTTGAGAGAGGCCCCTTTTGGACCAGCCTTCATTCCCTGACCTACCGCACGCTCAGCTAGCATGCTAGCTAGCATCTCTGCTAAGGGTTACACCACGTGACAACAGTCGGTCTGTGGGTCACGTCTAGGTTGTCATTCTACTGGCTGTTCCTCCCACTTCAAAGCTTTCCGTGACCCTAGGAAAATCACCAGATCATTCTCCGAAGGGGAGCGCATACAAGTAAACCATTTTATGACAGAGACTAGTTACAGAGATTAATTTTCTAAAACTAATTATGAAATCCCACAGACAAGGTGGTCACCGCACCACAAGGAAGTTGCTAAAGCGGTGTTTGAGATATCCAGCAAGAACGTGTGCAGACCGTGTGTGTTCTAGGAGCAGGTAGGCAGGTGTTGCTGAAACAAAATAACTCGTGTGTTTTTGTAATTTTTCACATACAGATCTAGGTGAAATGCCAGCCGCTCATGAATCTCCTTCCGCTATGCCGACACCTGTAACCTTTTAGAGACAGCACCCATGGACAGCATCACTCAGGAATAGTTTCTATTTCATTAGATATAAATATTGTGTGGAAATTTTCATATTTAATAGTTTCTATCATTATTTAAGAGGCCACAGTATGCATACAGAAAGTAAACGTATTTTTATTTCTCCACACATTTCCACTTGACTTAAAAATATATGCACTACATTAAATTGCTCTTCTTGTTGCGAAATTTTATTTATTTATTTTGAGTAATGGTTAACCTCGATGAAGGACTGCATAATGATCCCTTTGGGGCAGGGATCCGCTTTTGGTGAGTGGCAGGCAGCCTCTACCAGAGAATTAAAGCTGCGCAGATACATTACTAAGCATGGCCAGGACAATACTGAGAACATAGCAACCACAAAGCTAGTACGAAGGGAATGAGAGAAATCACCAATTACTGATATTTTAAACGACACTTTAAAAAAATAAAAGGCTGGAACAGCCGCTCTGTTTCTTGAGAACTGCCCGACACTCGGTAGATCGCGAGGGACTCCTGGCTGCAGGGCAGCGGGAACTTTTGGGCTGGTGGGCAGCATGGGCAGCCACCGACCGCTGCAAACTGTGGGCAGCTGGCCTGAAAAGCCCAATGACAACCCCAGCGCCACCTGGGGACCCACCAGCGGGGACCCAGGACTGGACAAAAGTCTGTTATCCAAGTACTGGAGTTAAGAAAACAAGATGCGCAGGTTCGGCAGCTGCAGGAACCAGGACTGAGGGGGAAAGGCAGCAGCGCCCAGGGCCTGACTGGCTTGTCACACAAGCGCCAGTTCATTAGAGATGTGTTAGGGACTGTGGAAATCCCAACTCAAGACTCCTTTCTCCACTAAGTTCTCTCTCCACCCCGGGCAGCACACCCCGCTGTGGTAGGAGGTTGTCCCGGTCCCGTCTCGCTAGCCCCTGGGAAGAAGGAAGAGGATGGAAAAGAGACGTTCGCGGGCCACCGTGGCGCATAGGGATGCCGTGGTACCTACCATGGTATTCCTGTCCCGGTACGTAGTAGGTGGGGTTGCCCGCAATGTGCAGGGAAATGAGCACCTCGCCCTGCTCCCCATCCCCTTCCAGCTCCCCGTGGTGGGTGCACAGGAAAAAGAAGGGCGAGAAGCGCGGGTAGTAGCCGGTGGCCGCGCGCGCCCTCAATGTCGCCAGCAGCAGCGTGGCCAGGACCAGAGTCCGCGGCGCCCAGCAGCTGCGCTCCATGCCGCCGCGCTCCGTGCCGCCGCGCGCCCCGCGCGCTCTCTCATTCAGTTTTGGAGCCACGCGCGAGGAAGGCGAGCCGGCCGCGGGCTCGAGCCGAGCGGCTCCGGGCAACCGAGCCCGCGGGGGGAAGTTGGCGGGAGACCGCAGCTCCCGAAGTTACTTTGGGCCGCAGGAGCGAGAGAGGAGCGCGGGGCCAGAGCCACGGGCGCGGAGAGCGGTGTCCTCCGCCTCAGAGCGCCGCCGTCAGTGTGTGCGCGACGCCCCTCGGCCGGGCCTGGGAAAGCGCCCGCCCCCTCCACACCTTCTTAAAGCCCCGGGCGCCACCCCTTTCCCCCCGCCGTCGACACACGTGTCCCAGCCGCGCCCCCGCCCCCGCGCCCGTCCCCGCCCCTCGGGCTCCGCTCGCACCTCTGGCTGGCGCCCGGCGCTTACGCGTCCCCTGCCCACGTCCCGCTCGGTCCAGAAGGGCAGGGCTGCCCTGTCGCTGCAAAGCGACAAGCCACCACGGACCGACAGGCAGACGGGTTTGCCTCGGGAGGCGAAGCCCTGGGCCCGAAGCCGCTCCTTCTGCGAGGATGCGCGGGGAAGCCGAGGGCGGCGGGGACTGCGCGGTTCTTTGTCTGCACTGACTGCTCCCCGCGCCTCCCGAGGCTCGCAGCCCCGCAGGCCCCCGTGGCCAGCACTTGCCCCGGTGGTCCGCCCGCGAGTGGCCCAGAACCCCGACGGTGCCCCGCGCGCCCTTTCCAGCCGGACCTCCCAGCCCCGCCGCTGCCCCTACCCAGGTCCTTCCTCATCCGCAACCAGGCTGAAAGGGAGGTTGGATGTCAGTGGGATTACCACCTGGAGTGGTGCGAGGCCAGATTGTCAGGCTGCTGGGCCTTGGGGACCCGACAGGCGCGCTTAGCCAGACCCTGCCTTAATGCTTTGCTACAGGATTCCTAGGGCCGAGATGGGGGCAATAAATTTTAAGTCCGAGTTTATTTCTTTACATGTCATGTATGACCACTGCCTCTCGGGTGGGGGAGGGGAAGGCATGCAGAGGAGTGGCTGGCAGCCGCGATGAAGCGGGTGGTAATGAGCTGTCGCACGCAGGACTGCGGCGCGGCGACGTGAAATCATCCAGAAGCACGTTTTTTAACGGAGCAGGCCCTGCGGCATCCGGAAACGGGAGAGCTGGGCTGCCAGGTTTTTAATGCATTTCTCCACCGTCCTAGGCTCACCATCAAGCCTGGATAAGCAAGTCTGCCTGTAAAATAAACTCCGGAAACTGTAATACCGGAAAGGGTAGTCAAACCTGAGTTTGGGATAGGGGTGTAAGAAGACAGTTTTTTTTCTTCCTCTTATGCAAGCATACTTTCGGCAGATAGAAAGGGCCTAACTATTGGTCTCCAATAGTTCAAATCCCCTGGAAGTTTATAACCTCACACACACACACACACACACACACACACACACACACGCAACTAATAATAATCATTATAATGGAGCTCTGTTCCATGCATACTACGGCTGTAGATCCTTAGCCTAACATAATCCCGCCTCCACCACCCCACCACCGGAAGAAGCCAAGTTCGCCCCATTTCACAAGGGAGAAATCAGAATTGTTGATAGTTTGTCCCAAGTCAGGCGAAAAGCTGACGCCAAAGGCTCCTTCTGGCCTGCTACTGTCTATCTAAAACCTCAGCCGGAGAAGAAACTGCAGCCATCAAGGTTTGAGGCCCGTCTCTGAGAAAACTTCTTCCTCCCACCTACATCAGGTGGTTATAGCTGCAGCCGCCATTAAGGTCGCGCTTACACACAGTAGCTGTCTAAATGGAAATTTGAATTCTTCAGTCATATTATCAACATTTTAAGTAACCCACAGGATAGTAGGCATTGAGTGAGTGCTTACGTGTGAACTACCAGATAGCACTATCACATGCAGAAGAGAAAAGCGAATGTTCAGCCCAGTCATTCAACTACATTTGCCGAACGCCTCCTATACACCAAAGTGCTAGACCTGTTCCCCAGGTGCCAGACCACATGAAACTCTGAATCCAGTCTTGGAAGAGAGGGTAGATTAGAACAGAAGACAGGATTACTTCTGATGGGCAAATGCTATACAGAAGCAAAACAGGAACGTAGAGTTTAGTTTATAGGGCAAAGAAGCTTGCTTTCCACTGAGTTGTCAAGAGAAGCTTTTCTGAAAGTGGGAGGGGAAACTGGAACCTTTTCATGTGGAAGAGCGTGTGAACGTGGGGGAAGAACATGAGACCCGGAAACCACAGTCCAAAGGCCTTGAAGCAGCACTGTGCTTGGACAGGCCAGGCTCAGGAAAAGCAGCAAGAAACAGGAAGGATGATGTGGGCTGAAGCAGCAGATCAGAGAATCCAGTGATGGGGAGCACCTAGTGACTGGGGCCACGGGTAGTGTGACCAAGGGTAGTGTGACCAAAGTGTAGCAAAAGACAGATGCTGAACGCCAAAGAGTTAGCGAGGGTCTTGACTTCTCGCCAGTGTTTAAATATATTTCAAAAGTAACTGATTTTTAATCTAATTTACAGCACGGTTTCTAACATACTGTAAAAGTACATGACGCGTTCATTAGTTCAGCACATGATAATCGAAAAACTGTGGTATTAGGCTGGGGAAATGCAGTTCCTGCCTCGCCGAAGTTACCTTTCAAGCGGGAGAGACAGATACCAATTACTGCGATCCTTTATGGAATCACAACACTGATATATGCTCTTGGGAAGCAAAAGGGGACAGAAAGAAAGAGGACAGCTTTGACTTTCCTGAGGAAGGGACTGACATTAAGATCTACAAGGAGCTGTATTCACAAGGAAGAAAATATCTCACAGGCCAAAGCATCTCAGTGCAAGAAAGACTCCCAGGGGACAAACACGCAGGTGGAGCGACCAGTGTAGCCAGTAGCCGTCACTCCGTGAAGGGGAAACACGGCAAGCCAGTTCCTATTGTAGTCATATACGTGCCTAAAAGATTATTCTCATCATACAGCAATGAGAGGAGATGCCGAGGAAAGACTAGACTCTAACCCGAGTGAGGGATGCGTGATTCACCGAGGGGTTGAGGGGCACAAAGCTGAGCCGCAGAGGGACCCACACCTATGGGTCTGCAGAACAAAATGGGTGCTGGATCGGCGACGGAAGTAGTGGGGGCAGATAGGTCAGCAGTCACTGGCAATGGTCAGGGTTTCACCATTTGGCAAATTGTGGCAGTTAGGGAAACTACATTTTAAGTCTTTCTTTTTTTATTATTTAAGTGAATAAAGTGGAAAAGAAACATACCACTGAAGTGTGAAAGAAGCGTAAGTATAAAGTGTGACCTGTGACCTACTCACTCAAGTCGGAGAGATGGCTCAGTGTCCAAGAGCACTGGCTGCTCTTCCCGAAGACCAAAACTCAGTTCCTAGCACCTTGGTGATCCTCACCTCTGGCTGTAACTCAAGTCCCAGGAGGTTCAACACTCTCGTCATGCCTCTGCGGGTACCGGGCATGCGCGTGGCACACAGACATGCGCACAGGTAAACACACTCATACACAAGAAGGAAATAATTGTTTTTCAGTGCAGAGCAAAGTGTCGTGGGGCTTCCTGGGTAAACTGCATCCACACAGCTTTAGGCAAAAGTCTCCATTGCCCTTTGAACAGCTGCTCTTCCCCAAGCTGTGGAGAGGACTTCCAGCGGGGTGTTCGGAATGAGTTTTTTCTTTTGCCTGTTTGTAAATTTTATATAAATGGCATTATAGACTATATTTGGTTTTATGTCCAGCCCCTTTGGCTCAAAAGTCATGACTGTGAGAATGCCTATGTTGGTACACGTGGCAAAGAATCATTCACTTTTATGGATATACCTTACAGACAAAAATCACCATTTATTATTAATGTAGTTTTGAGTTATTCTCATCTTAGAAATATGTTTAAGTTTTGGCTATTGTTCAAACGTAAACACTGCCATTTAAAATGCTCTTTCGTGTGTCTTTTGATGAAACAAATACATATCTATTCCAGATAAGAGAGAGGTGGACTGTGGGGAAAGGAACCTATTTCAATACGCTAATTCAGCAGAACAGCTGAAAAATAAAGAGAAGTCCTTACATATCAAACGTGAAGCAAAACCAGGAACCCACCGATAACAAAGGATCCAGCCCACACGGCGCTTTGATGCATCTGCCCATTTCGGTAGTCCTTGGACTTTCTCTTCGGCGACCCCGTGGGGCAGGGGACAGGAGATAAAGCTCATTCCCCAGGTGGAGAGGATGATAGGGTTATGCTCCTCAAAGTGGCTTTGCAGATCAGCCCACACTCCAGGGCTGGCCTGCAGATAGGAACTGCAATGGGGTGTTTAGAAACTCGCCGTAACTCCCAAGTGGGGTTCTGTGTGTGTGCTTTCTGAAAACGCCGGTCTATGATGGTACAAAAGGTCTCAAGGCGTGATCGGGGATAAGCGCATAAAGCTGGTGCCCATGCCCAAATCTCTAGATCCTCGGGGGAAGAATAAATGGGGGGGGGGGGGGTGAAGGCGGGGATGTCTTCCACGTTTACCTCAAGGAAACCCTCTCACCCAAATTTTAAACTGTGGTTTAAGAAATTCTGGCTCCAATTCTCAAGCCAAGATTTTGTTTCCTGTCTTTGAAGTGTCCCTACACACATTGCAGAAATGAATCCAAAACATCTCCAGGAAAGCAATGGAGCAAAAACTTTAAGTAAGGCTTCAAAAAACTCCTTCAGTCAGGGAGTTATGAAACACCTGTTCACAATCAAAAATTACCAATACCGGGAGAGATGATGTTCCAGTGAACGATGAGATGGGATGACCAGAGTCAGGTCCACAAAGGCCTCAGGTATTGGAATGTTCAACTGTCAGTATATAACAATAAAGTTAGAA
Source organism: Microtus oregoni (assembly GCF_018167655.1). NCBI lineage: Eukaryota > Metazoa > Chordata > Mammalia > Rodentia > Cricetidae > Microtus > Microtus oregoni. The sequence goes on along the minus strand of NW_024543077.1, from coordinate 4,953,516 downwards.
AAAAATAAATAACATTTCAAATGCATAACTATGAATAAGGGACCATCAGGAATGGCCAGGTATTCTCGTAGTAAAAATTCATGTCAGTAAAAATTTAACTCTTAAGGACAGAGGCATCTGTCCCTGAGAGGCTCTTCATGTACAGCAACTAGGCCCAGCAAAAAAAAAAAAAAAAAAAGTAAATGTATAAGATTATTTAAAGAAAGTAAAGGAAAGCACTGAGATTTTAGGAGACTTTTTGACAGGAAGAAAACTCCTGGCTGCATGTTTTTGCAGGACCTTGTGCAAAATGTGCAGGTCTGTGTTCTGAGCGCAGGAAACCAGTTCCTTTGAAATCACTGAAGTGTTTATTGGAACCACATGAGGGAACACCTGAACAGCATTCACAGGGACGTCCCAAATACGTGGAAAGTCAGTGCATGGCAACCAGCCCTGCAGATAAAAAGAGGGAGCAGTGGGCTTTTCAATACATGTTCTGAGGCTATTGGTTAATTTCATAAAACAATAAAATCAGACCAGGTCTCCCCCGCCACACAAACACACACACACACACACACACACACACACACACACACACCTACATTATAAGCTTCTTCCAATGGGTCTCACAACCTAGAAACTAGTTTACATGATAATAAGCTTTAGGAAATTGGAACAATAAGTCAGACATTTTTATAACCCTACCCTTTCTATTCTTCCTGACTCCTCTATCACATCTGTCTTTCTACGAACTTTCAAATGCCACTCAGCATTGCGACAAATTCCCATAATTCTGGCATCACTGGGATCTAAGAAAGCCTCGGTCACCTAGAGAGTTCAAGGCCATACGAGTCATGGCAGTTATTGAAAAACAGCCACAACAACACAAACGTTTCAGGATGTTAGTTTTATTCTGTTAGGAATGCATGAAATTATATGCTTTTAAAGATACAGGTATGTTGTATCTTTATATATAACCTGAAATACATGCATTTTAACTCAAGCAGAGTTGTGTGTGTAATAAAATAAAGTCACAGACCTGTGGTCCCCCTGTTATCAGCTGACACATTGAAATCTCCGGTTCCTCGTCCCTACATCTCCTGAGTCACACACGCAGTGCTAAGGTACACATTGTTCTGTGAGTTCCAGACAAAATGGCTCATGATGGCTAACGATGTAAGAAATATTAAAGGGAAAAAAATCAAGTGACAAATTTTCCAACATATTCATCAGTAGGACAATGTACACATCATTGTTATGCAACTTTCATGATGTTTTATATGACTGGGGAACAATGAATTTTCTGATCATTTCATATAAACAGAATCATAACATCTTTAGGTTTAGATTTAGCTTCTTTTGCTTAGCACAATATTTTGAAGTTCCTTCATGTTGTCGAGTATGTCGGTAGTTCATTTGGGGGCTTTAGTTTGCAAGGTTTGCGGGGCTAGATGTGAAACACAGGGCCTCACGCATGTATGCAAGCTTGTAAGCACTGAGCCACACCCACAGATGGGGTTTATTTCATTGCTAGAGCGGTATCCTAACGTATGGTATATCATCCACACGTTCGTGACTGTGAGTGACGCTGCCCGGAACATTTCCGTGGAGCTCTTTATAAGATGCGCACACTCATTTCTCTCAGGAAGATACTTAGGAGTACGCAGTGTGGGACAGAGAGTCTCTGTAAAAGATGCGCACACTCATTTCTCCCAGCCAGATCTTAGGAGTATGCATTGTGAAACAGAGAGTCTCAACTTTGCCTCTGTGATGAGCTTCTTTGGTGGACTGATGAGATCCGTGAAGCTCTTCTTAGATTAATGTCTACGTATATTTAATAACTTTTAATAATAAAAGATACTTGGGATTCAAAAGAAAGGAATCATATTGAAATGTGAATATTGTCAACACATTAAAAGGTTTAAATATGCTAATATTTTCATGAGCCTTTAAAATAAGATATGGGAACAAAACTAGCAATTAATACTTTCAAAGCTAGGAGGAACTTGGACTGTGTTTAACTTCAAAATATTGTGCTACCACTGATAGAATACAAGCTGGATGCATATATGCTGTGGCTTCAATGACGAACATGGTCCGCGGGCAGCCTCGTAACGTGAGGGAATTCTTTAGCCCACACCAGGTTCTCAGCCTGTGAAGAACTTTGAATAGAGTTGTTCTGTAGTGAATGTTGATGAAGAACTGCTCAGACGAGTTACTCTCCCGAATTCAACGTTTAGCTTAAAAATCAAGCTCAATATAAGAAAATATACCCTTATTGGACTGGAGAGATGGCTCAGCCGTTAAGGACTGGGCCTACAACCAAAATATAAGAAAATGAACACTGATGTTAAACTTAGGTAGACGCCAAACAGTACTATCTGTTATTTAAGCATTCACAGGTATACGGTGGAGTAGGAAAAGTGAAGGAAGATAACAAATTCAGAATGGTGATTACCTGTAAGCAGAAGAAAGAGAGATTTTAAGGAAAGATACAGGATTTTTCAGTATATACTGTATGTTTTAAATAGACAGGTTAAATGGGTAGGTCCCCTGGTCTTTGTTGTTATATGTTGTTTTATGTATTGCATTAACCATGTAATGTTTCTAATACAATTTTGTATAATATGCTATTTCATTACATGCAATTATCATAATGAATTAACTCTTAAATTGTGTAATGAAAAATTATATTCCCACTTAAGTGTTAATTATACATTCAAGACGTTAGTGAACATGTCTAAAATACTATACAAAAGTCAAATTATGGAATTAAAACTGGAAAGGAAAATATGATATTATCTCTCACATTTTTTGGTTAAATTTTAAAGCTGCCTTCAAATCCTTTTGGAGATATCCAATCTCTCCAAGTTAATTCTCTTTATGTTTTCTTTTACTTTTCCTGAGCTCCTGTGGAATCTTCACAGACATCATTTCCAGGTAATTTTTTAAAATTCTGTCTAGAATTACTTGTAGATTAGAACTGACAAAACCTTTTGGTTATAACTCAGCAGACCTTAATTCAGTTTAGTTTAATCAAAAGGCAGTTTGCTGATTACGGATACTGAAAAGCTCTGGGAAGTTTTAGCCGCGAACACAGCTGAAATAATGCTGCTGGGCTTTCCATCACCCACTTCTTACTGTTCTTTCCCAGAATACCATAGGTCTCAGGCAAACCCTGGCAGCATGGTAGCCCCTGGACAGTCGAGGTTTGTTTTATCCTTAGAGGATTGAATCTGATTGGGCTGCCTGAGAGTCACGTGTCACCCCTCAAATCAGTGGCTGCAATAGAAGTGCAATTGTCCCAGTCTGGGGCATCTCCCCTAGAGCCTAGTGCAGAGATAGATGCATCTGAAGCCCACACAGAGGGAAGGTGGGCCTCCTGAGGGAAGTGTACCCAAAGAAAGGTGGGGATGCAGAGCAGAGCTAGCAGCAAACATCCCACTGTTAGCTGAGGGTGCACATGTTCTTCCCCTGACTCCCACTGGAAACTCATCCTATGTCAAGTCCTCTAGTCAATGTAGAGTATCTGGTGAGTGCTGAGACAGGCTCATTTTTATGAGTAACATTCAAAGCAAGGTAAATTTTAACTTGTTTTGGTTATTATTATTATTATTATTATTAATTATTTGATGTGGGATTCCCTTCTGTATGCTGTGAATATGTTTTATTGCCATTGCTTAACAAAGAAGCTGCTTCAGCCTATGGCAGGGCAGAATAGAGCTAGGTGAAAAAACTAAACTGAATGCTGGGAGAAAGAAGGCGGAGTCAGGGAGAAGCCATGTAGCTGCCAAAGGAGACAGACACTGTGACATTACCAGTGCAGCCTCATGACAATACACAGATGAATAGAAATGGGTCAATTTAAGATATAAGGTTTAGTTAAAAATACACGTGAGCCATCAGTTTTGTAATTGACATAGTTTTGTGTGATTATTTGGGTCTGGGAAGTCAGAAAACAAATGCACAGTCTCCACTTACAATTATTATTATTATCATAATTATTATTATTATTAATTTGGTGGTGACCAAACACAGGGCAAATTATAAACAGACACTCTTCCCCTGAGCAATATACAAAATTCAGCCTAATGAATTTCAATTTCATTTAATAAAAGGTCTGGACCATCATCAAACAGAGACCAGGGTTCCTATGCTCTCTAAAACAACAGCATTAAGTGTCTCTGTTGGACTCTTCAGCATGCCACCCCACAATGAAATTACATACAAATAATATTTTTTTCCTGAAACCTTTCTAGTATAGTTAGACAAAAAAGAAGGATTTGCTTAATATTGTTGGATTCAATGCTATGTATGCTGATATAATGGGAAAAGTGTTCAGTAATGGGAAAATTATTCAGTGAAATACTCTGAGAAAATACTACCCACATTATTAATGTCTTCCTGTACCTGAGATGACAGAAAACGCAATAGGTGCTTTCAGAACACCTGACTTTTCACTGCAAAAAAAAATTATTTTGGAATTCAGTCTTTGATTATCAGTGCTTACAACGTAAGCTTTCTGCAACACACACACACAGAAAGAGAGAGAGAGAGAGAGAGAGAGAGAGAGAGTTGGAGAGATCTATCCACTTTGTTCAATGAAACCTTCTGAGACATTTCCTTATAAAAATGTCCTCCCATTGAATACATGTTCAGAGTTCTGCTTATGAGCAGTTACACTGAATATGATTAATTCATTAATTATAGTTCAGCTGTAGAATGCCAGATCCTGTACCAAGCCTTGATGATACAAAATGAATGAGTTAAAGCCGAGTGGAAGAAACACACGCGATTCTTGTGTAAGCAACATCTCGACAACATGAATGTTACGGATTCTGGTCCTTGCAGGAGCTGTAGAACACAGTCAAAGGCAGTGACTGTGCTGCTAGGAAATGTCTCAGTGAGTAAGAAATGCCTTAGGGGAGACTTGGGCTAAGTCTCAAGGACTAGAACTCCCCCAGGGACAAGAGAGTAGAGTAGGGGAGGAAGGAGTAGCCAAAGCATAGTAAACAGAGGCTGTGCAAACAGGTGTCTAGCCAACCAATACAGGCTTACACAAATGCAATGTTCCAGCTAAAGTTGCAGGAAGCTCTCATACACCTGAGGAAAGTGCCTACAGGTGTATGGTGATTGCTGGGAATTGAACTCAGGACCTTTGGAAGAACAAGCAGTGCTCTTAACCACTGAGCCATCTCTCCAGCCCTAGGTTACTTTTCTTGAGATGGCTATAGGCTAAGGATTAGGTTAAGGCCTAGAAAACTTTCCTTATTAAGGACCAGGTAATAAGTATTTGGGGCTTTACCGATTTAATATTATTTATATGATTATAAAAGATTGTATAGAACCATTGAACTTATAACAGGTGTTTACGTGGACCAACTTCACGATCAAGGCACTGGTAGGTGGTGCGCGGGAGGTCCTGGTCTTTGATTGTGCCTTGGATGTTGCACCCTGTAGAGTACTGTTCCTCACAGCAGAAGCATGGATATGGCAAACATCTTCCCATAAGCCGTTTTGTTTATAAGGTCCCTGATTCATTCCTGGGCTCTCTGCCCTTATGACCTAAACCTTTCCCATTAGGTCCCACCTGAACCCTGCTGCACTGGAGATTAAACTGTTGACGACATGAACGTGGAAGGACAAGACCTTTCAAAGCACAGCTTTCGTTGCGGCTGCCCCCGAGGCTGGAATAGGTACATTTGTATGACTGGTTCCAACACAATTCAAGTCCCCCAGACAGGTAACTTTTCCATGATTTCTACTACATGAACCACAGGTGCATTTCTTCCTCACCATGCTGGTCTCAACTGTAAGCTCTTCCTATGACCCAAGAGGCCACGTGAAGGTCTTCCTCCTGCTGAAGAAAGATGTCTGTCTGGTTCATCCCTGCCCTAGAAAGGCAGAGGTAAGGAAACCTGTGTAGGTAAGTGACTTTTTTTGCTCCAAAGTGAGCTTCCATTTTCTGTTGTATTAGGCAGCTTGTTCATTCCTGGCAGCTCAGACTCAAAATAATCACACAGAAGCTATATTAATTAAATCACTGCTTGGCTTATTAGCTCTAGCTTTTTAATGGCTAGCTCTTACATCTTAATTTAACCCATTTCTATTAACCTGTGTATCGATATGTGTCTGTGGCTTACCGGCAAGGTTCTATCCGGCGTCTGTCTCTGGCAGGGCTACATGCTTTCTCCACAACTACACCTTCTTTCTCCCAGCATTCAGTTTAGTTTTCCCTGCCTTGCTCTGTTCTGTCCTGCCATAGGCTCAAAGCAGTTTTTTTTATTTATTAACCAATAAAAGCAACACATATACAGAAGGACCTCCCACACCAAGTTCCTATTGTAGAACGTCCAACTTGCTGCCCTTATCACAGGGTCTGCACACGTGTGGCACACAGGTGTGAATGGACTATGTGCAGCTTACAGGGAACATTTCTGATTTCCTCCAAGTACAGAAAATCATAGTTAAGGTTTCAGTCTGGCCACAGAGGCCTAGTTAGCACACTGAAAAAAATCTATCATGTTTAGTGAATGTGTGGGTCTTAGACTACGAAACTTGCCAAGAGGCACAAAAATGCTCAAGACCTAGGAATGTGTGCCCCTCTTTTAGTGGTGGGGAGATAAAATTGGCCACCTCTGCTAATTTATTTCTCTCATTCTTTGTCTTTATTTGAATTTGAGAACGTTGTTAAGAATTAGTGGGAACTTGTTCATTCCAAACAATTTATCTCTATGAATTCCTTTTCTGTGTACGTCACATGTCAGAGACACACAATAAAGCCACCATTACTTGCCAGTTGCATGAACTTTGATCTTAAATGGGTCATGGGTCGGTTTCCAACAAAGTGCTAAATGTCCAATAGTGAGCAACTGCCATGCCGATAATATTACGAGACTTTATTTTTCTCCCAGAAGACACAATGACACATTTTTGTCTTTATTTTTTAGTTAATGGCTAGAATATGAACATAGCTTAAAACTATAGACAATATATAACAGTTCTATCAATGACAAGCTTCCAGAATTACTTGATTTGGCACCATATCTTTTTTCCAAATAGATTAATGAGAAATTCATTAATATTTAATAAGAAAAAGGCCATTTACAAATTTTACCTTAAAATTTAAAGAAATAGAACTTTGAAATTTTTTTTTTTAAAAACTGATCACTGTTACATATTTCCTGTCAATGTAATGGGAGATACTGCAAGGAGAAATTTTTAAAGTTTAAAACTAGCCAATTAACTATCATTTATATAACTCCTAGGAATATGCTAAGTATATCAAGTTTGACATTAAAACACTGGAGAAGGCTTTGATATCATCCCTAGTACTAGAGGTTTAGTATGAATATAGTAAATGAACTTATGAATATATGCAAATGAACTTGGTCTGTGGTTGACCCCAGTCCTCTGATTGTACTATTGACTCTCACTGGTGACCCCAGTCCTCTGTGTGTACAGTTGACTCTCACTGGTGACCCCAGTCCTCTGGTTGTACAGTTGGCTCTCACTGGTGACCCCAGTCCCCTGTGTGTACAGTTGGTTCTCACTGGTGACCCCAGTCCTCTGTGTGTACAGTTGGTTCTCACTGGTGACCCCAGTCCCCTGCGTGTACAGTTGGTTCTCACTGGTGACCCCAGTCCTCTGATTTTACAGTTGACTCTCACTGGTGACCCCAGTCCTCTGATTGTACAGTTGGCCCTCACTGGTGACCCCAGTCCCCTGCACAATTAGCTCTCATTAGTTCATACTATTTTAACACACATTTGAGTTTTGTTTCATGAGAACTCATAAATGCAAAAATTCAATAAAATAGTCCTGATAAAATTCATGAATCTAACAAATGTAAGTTAATTATTGGACATTACAGTTATAATTTATTTGCAAACACGATGAACTAGTAGTTTATGAATCACACAAATGGTGGTTTGGATAAACTGAAGCCTTTAAAATTGTCACTATTATTATTTTTCACAAGAACATGGAGCATAAACAGCCAATGCATAAAACTTTGTCCTAACAGTGACCAATTTTGTAACCATTAAAGCATCAGATTTCTCAAACACAATCTAGAGTTTTGTCAATGGATTTTTACATTAAATTATTTTTACTAAGACTCACAGAATTTCTTATGGCATTGTTCCTCCTTTCTCAGAAATTCCCTAGTTTAATTCAAAGACTGTCTACAAGTTCTTCACAACTCACTAACTCAACTTGTGAATATTTAGTCTACACAACCTTACTCCGGTGTTCTTGACACAATGACAATCACAAAAGTCTTTCCTTTAAAAATAATTTGTAATTGAGCACACACACAGTGGTGTAAATTGCTAGCTGCTTGTCTTTCTAGTAAAGGTGGAATTCAAGTCAGCGATGTTCACAGTCATTTTCTGGTCCGTGTGAGTTGGTTTAGGCCTTTGGGTGTCATAAGCTATGAAAACTGGCAAAGGACATTTCATGGTCCTCCCACGCCTAGTTCTCAAATAGTGCTCAAAAATTCTCTTACAATATGTATATATTCCATACTTTCTTCATCCATTCTTCCGTTGAAGGGCATCTAGGTTGTTTCCAGGTTCTGGCTATTACAAACAATGCTGCCACAAGGACTTCTTGAATTTTGCATACAAATGGATGGAAATAGAAAACACTATCCTGAGTGAGGTAAGCCAGACCCAAAAAGAGGAACATGGGATGTACTCACTCATATTTGGTTTCTAGCCATAAATAAAGGACATTGAGCTTATAATTCATGTTCCTAGAGAAGCTAAATAAGGTGAATCCAAAGACAAACACATAGGCATCCTCAGGAATATTAACCTTCATCAGGCGATGAAAGGAGACAGAGACAGAGACCCACACGGGAGCACCGGACAGAAATCTCAAGGTCCAAATCAGGAGCAGAAGGAGACGGAGCACGAGCAAGGAACTCAGGACCACGAGGGGTGCACCCACACACTAAGACAATGGGGATGTTCTATTGGGATCTCACCAAGGCCAGCTGGCCTAGGTCTGAAAAAGCATGGGATAAATCCGGACTAGCTGAACATAGCGGACAATGAGGAATACTGAGAATTCAAGAACAATTGCAGTGGGTTTTTGATCCTACTGCACGTACTGGCTTTGTGGGAGCCTAGGCAGTTTGAATGCTCACCTTACTAGACCTGGATAGAGGTGGGCAGTCCTTGGGCTTCCCACAGGTCAGGGAACCCTGATTGCTCTTCGAGCAGATGAGGGAGGGGGACTTGATCGGGGGAGGGGGAGGGAAATGGGAAGCGGTTGTGGGGACGAGGCAGAAATCCTTAATAAATAAATAAATTAAAAAAAAAAAAAGAAAGAGGAGACTCTTTCAATGAAGGTGTAGTAGACAGTAGTGGTCACCTTCCCAAAGAAAACTGACCTTCCCTCCCCCAGAAGCCGTCTACTGCCAATAGCTCCTCTGCTCAGGATGGAGCCTTAGGAACCTCCCTCTGGAAGTTCCTTTTGTGTTTTAAATAAGGTTATTAGCTTGTATTGAGTTGCATTTGTATTTTTTTCTTATTAAAAAGCTTATACAATAAAAAAAAAATTCTCTTCCAGTTGCATCTCCATGTCATAAAAGGGTGATTCCTCATTTTCTCTTTGCGAGAACACATTCTAGCCACCCTGCATCCTTCACAGAATCCCTTGGTAAGTGAACTGCAATTCCTTTAAAAGCCATGCAGGTACCATGGAGAGGATTACAGTATGAAAACTCCATGTGATTGGTAGTGATAAGTACTTCCTAATTAGAAGGCTCAGGGACCAAGATTTCCCAGGAAAGGGACCACACCCCTCCATCCAGGGATCCAGCCCTTCGACCTGGGTGGACAAGTTGAGCAAGGACTGACAGGTTGGTGGATTATTTGGGGTCAGGACTTTTACTTTGGGAAACAAACCCTAAATATTGTATATCACTAAACAGTGCCTTCTGGGAAAATTAGTACTGGGCTTGTGTGACAAGGGTTCTCACTGGATTTCGGAGTGAGTCACCAGTGGGTGACTGATAAAAGCATGGCACCATGTCCTGCCAGGCCTGTGACCCGGGTCAAAAGAAAAGGAAAGAAATAGGAGAACAATGTTGACAATGGCCAACAACAGAAGAGAGGACTGTGAAGGGTAACAGCATTGCAAACTATGATTGACCTCAAAATGACCTTCAATAGACTAGTGCTCCAGCTAAAGTCTCTCTCTCTCTCTCTCTCTCTCTCTCTCTCTCTCTCTCTCTCTCTGCCTCTGTCTGTCTGTCTGTCTCTCTCTGCCTCTGTCTGTCTGTCTGTCTGTCTCTCTCTCTCATACACACACACACACACACACACACACACACACACACACACACTAGGATCTAATGTATTCCATTCCAAGCTGGCCTCCAGTTCCCTATATAAGCTGAGTTGACCTTGAATTCTCTGGGGTGTTTAAATTACAGATATGCACCACTATATCTGCCCTATGGGGAGCTGGTAATCAAACCCAGGGCTTCATGTATGACAGGCAAGCTCACTACCATTGAGCCAAATTCCCAACCCCTAAAATCAAACATGTGGAAACTAATATGGATCTTTGTCTTTAACCAAGTAAGCTCTATTGATATTAAAAATAAGTTTTACTGCTATTTAGGCCACCCTGGGCTACACAAGATTGAATCTCTCTAAAAGAGAAACAGAGCTCACCACACAGCACTTGGGATCATGTGCCTTTAATGCCAGCACTAGGGAGGTGGAGGAGGAAGGAGTGATATGGCTGGGTGGAGGGAGGGATATAGGGCAGGAGGAGACAGTAGCTCAAGGCAGTCCAAGGTTTAATGGAGACAGATGCACTCTGAGGAGACAATCTGAGGACAAGATTGCCTCTTTGATCTGAGCACTGGTAGAGATAAAAGAACTCTCTAGTGTCTGACCTCTCTGCTTCTCTGCTCTTCCAGCATTAACCCCTATATCTGACTCCGTGTTTTCATTATGTAAACCAGATAGCATTTGTGCTATCACCCCATGAATAGTCCATGCTGCTGAGGTATCTCCCACTCAGCTGGTGTTTAATGCTACACTGTTTAAAGTGGAAACAAAACAGAGAAACAAAAGAGAAACAGAAGCACTGTAAGTATTCAGTGCACTACTTCACAGTGCAATGGTCAAAGTTTCAGTTTCATGTTACACTATACATCGTTGCAGCATTCTGTTACTGAGAAAGCATTTGTATGTGAAGGGACTCATTTCATTTCATCTCCGCAGTAAACACACAGAGCTGTTATTACTGTGTCGTTCTGTAGATACAGACGACCAGGCTCAGTGAACTTAAAAGGGCTCCATAGAGCTTCATTAGAGTAATAATTAGTAGTTGAATGCTAGGATGTGCCAGAGACAGATAGTAAATGACAGCCAAAGCTGAACTCAAATCTAATAGTTAAACCTACTGTCAAAAATGTTGTTTTCAGGGCTAGGAGACAGCTCTGTGGAGAAGAGCATGCCATGTACACATGAACACCTGAGTTCAATACTCAGAACCCATGAAAAAACAGCCAACTATCCTGGTCTGAACTTGTAGTTAATACCAGCACTACAGAATGACATAAGGAACCTTGGGGCTCTCTGATCAGCCAATTTATGTCTGTGTCTCAAAGGAGGTAGATGACATTCCTGAAAATGTCACCCAATATCAATATTAATATTTTGATGCTATTATTAAGTTATTAATAGGTATTTGTGTCCTATAACTTCCACATGCATACAAACAAATATGCATATGCAGGCATGTGCACACACTTAAACACATCGGCACACACATGTACATATAGACACACATTCATGTGCATAAAATATTCATATACAAATTAGTAATAAACATAACAATGATATATATATATGTCTCCTGAATAACATTTGAAAGGTAAATTTGAAATATTTGAGAATAACTAAGAAGACTCTACTGATAAAGGAATCTTGAAATGGGACTAGCCTATCAAAATCTACTATAATGCTTTCATAAAACAACAATAAGAAAAAACAAGGAAGTAATGGAATCAGTGGAAAGAAAAGAAAAACCAGGTATACAGACAGTCTGATAGCAGAGGAGGGAAGAGTTTATTTAATATAGACAATATAAGTACAGCAGGCTAGTCATGTAGAGAAAAATCACAAACTTCATTTCTTACTTCTCTAAGCACACTGAAATAAATATAGATTTAAATTCAAAAAGCCATTTGTTTGCATAAGTGGATAGAGGCAATATTTAGAAGCCATTAAGTAAACTAATAAACAGAGTCTATATAATGATTTAAAATACTTTTGGAGCAAAATATATTACAAACATTATGACAGCAAATATAAAAATATAGGCTTATTGTGTGATAAATGCCATTCCGCATGATTAATATGTCTACATCCTATCACATGAAATAGGTGTTATTTTCAGCCAATTTCACATGATGAGTGTATGACCTCATATTACACAAAAATAGATAAACTTAGAATTTGAATATAGACAGTCTGATCCACAACTGGTCATTAAGTCACCCCTCAGATAATCCGTTGAGTAGGAAAATGTATACATAACAGTTATGGGCACTGATATACAGTGATTCTATAGACTACTGATAATACCTAGACTAACAAAAGACAAGCAGCCAGTTAGACATTGAGAGATTATACAGATAGCTGATTCCCAGTGGGAATCCACCGGACAAATGCAAATAAAAGCTTAATGTCACATTTTTAGGAAAAAAAATAAATTCTAGTAAATGATTCTGCACTTTTTTCCTTTTGAAACATGTCATCAGGGATAGTAAGAGTGTCTTCTCAAAACAAGCCACATGGGTCTGTTGACTGGGTCTATCTAACGTTTTTCAAACGCTATTTATCTCTGTTAGAGAATTTCAGTCCTGGATTGAAACGCTTTGCTTCTAAGGGCGTGTGTAGTACTGGGTTGATAATCTAGCAAACATGGAGGGACAGCGTTAGAAAGTACATCAGGTACCTTTATTATTATTATTCAGATCAACTCAGTACACACCATTTTTTTACTAGCCTGAATCACAGATCAGGGAAAATGTGTGTGGCTCCCATGGTATTGAGAGGGCAACAAGAATGTCACTCCTTCTAACATCTGAGTGTGGAGAATCTGAAACAAGTCATAAGGCTTGGTGGCAAAAGCCTTAACCATCTCATCTGATCAGCAAAACTTATTTTTAAAGATTTTTTTTTTAGTTTCATGTGCATGCATGTTTTGCCTGCATGTATATGCACTGTGTGTGTGCCTGTATGCACGTACGCACTCTACATGTGTGTCTGTGGTAGTTTGAATGTAATTGACCCCCATAAGCTCATAAGGAATGGCACTGTGAGGAGGTGGTCTGGCCTTGTTGAAGTAGGTGTGACCTTGTAGGAGGAAGTGAGTCACTGTGGGGGCAGGCTTTGAGATTTCTCTTGCCCAAGCCTCGCTCAGTGTGACAGACATTCCACTTCCTGTTGCCTCTGATCAAGAAGAAGCCAGCACCGTATCTGCCTGCATGCCACCATACTCCTCTCTATGGTGATAATGGACTAAACCTCTGAACGGTGAGTGAGCCACCCCAAATAAATGTTTTCTTTTATAAGAATCGATGTGGATGTGGTGTCTATTCAGCAATAGAAATTCTAACTAAGACAGTGCTTGTGTGTATGTATGTGTATTGTGTGTGTGCCTGGTGCCTGTAGCAGCCGTAAGAGGGCTCCGGATCCCCTAGGACTGTAGTTAAGGACCGCTGTAAGCTACCATGTGAATGTTGGGAACCAAGCCTAGGCCCTCTGCCAGAACTGCGTGTGGTTGTTAATCAGAGTCATCGTGCCAGCCCCCAGTTCAAAATTTTATATGTCAAAATTATTGTATGCCAGTCCACATTAAATTTAGTGTTAGTGATTGTGTTGGGAAAGTACTGTACTGTGAAAAGCCATTTGTAATCATCTAAATTATGCTTCTGAAGAAGGTAGACCTTGATCACACAAAGCCAGAGATGCTGATGGTAGACTATAGCCAAACCAGTAGGTAGATGATGGAGGTGGATCTTGTATCTATTTGTTGCTTTCATTGGTTAATTAATAAAGAAACTGCTTGGCCCTCTGATAGGGTAGAATTTAGATAGGTGGAGTAAACGGAACAGAATGCTGGGAGAAAAAAGCTGAGTCAGGCAGTCGCCATGATTCTCCCACTCCAGACAGACGCAGGTTAAGATCGTCCCTGGTAAGCCAGCTCGTGGGCTACACAGATTATTAAAAATGGGTTAGATCAATATGTTAGAGCTAGCCAATAAGAGGATGGAACTAATGGGCCAGGCAGTGTTTAAAAGAATACAGTTTCCGTGTAATTATTCTGGGTAAAGCTAGCCGGGTGGCAGGATGCAGCCCCGCTGCTCCTATTACAACAGGTAGGCATTGCAAAAATCAATAAAAGGAGAAGCCCTTCATTTATAGAAGCCAGTGCTTTAATATCTGAACTGACTGGATGTGTATGAGCACAAGAAAGACATGGAAGTTGTAATTAGAGCTAAGCACATCATTCTAGCAGGGGAGGTAGAGTGAGAAACATAACCAGCTAGAGACCCTGTCAAACAATAACAACATAAGTTACCATGCAGATACAATCTGCTTGGTCTGTGTAGTGCTATTTGTATGTGTATGATATGAAGATTGACCACATGGTATTGGAGAGCCAATAAGGGCAGGGTCTCTTCCCTGAGGAAGACTTCTGCTCCCACTCTCAATATTCTTCAGGACACACACACACACACACCACCACCACCACCACCACCACTACCAATGATGACAACAACAATAACAACAACTGCTTTTTGAAAGAGAGCAAGGGGCTACATGGGAGGAGTTGGAGGGTGGAAATAGAAAGGGAATGGTGCATATAATTTTAAGTAAATTTTAAAAGTAAAAATTAGAATTATGAACCCAGAAAAAATAAAAGTAATTATATGGAGGTCCTATTTTTCCTCTTAATTAGTATACATTATAGAAATATAGATGGTGGAAAAAAAGTAGATAAAAGTCGAAGGTCAGGCTGATAGGAAATTAAAATTGGCGAGTAATCATTCTTATGGATATGGATGAGGCTGTAGGTGGAGTTATCACTTCCTCTCTCTCTCTCATCTCAACTTCTACTGTGAAGTGCTAATTGCTTTAAAAGTAACAATTCTGAATACGCGAATAGGTATTTTTCCCAGGGACTATAAGTAGCAAGTTTCGACACCTGGTGAATCATGTTATTTCTCGTCTCACTTAACAAATCCTTATAAGCAGCAAAAACTCCCCTGCGGAGGACTCATTTCTCTCAAAATGCTGGAGGCAGAAACCTGGCCCAGAAAAATGGAGGAGAAAGATCAGGAAACAGGAATTGTATAGCTGCCATCTCAAACAATGCTCTGTTCTCTGAACAAGGATGGCAGACTCTTCACCACAGGGCACGACCTTCCTTCTGTCGAAACGTGAACTACCAGAAACTTAAAAATCTAAACTTAAAAGAGACAGATTTCTAGTCTCCTAAATTAACTAATTGTCCAATAGATTTCTAGAAACATAAAGAAAATGTTACTTTGGGTGATAAATTTCTGTTAATGGAGGCTGGGCTTTTCTTTTCTGACCACCTAGAACCAAATAATGATGCAGAAACTATGTTCATTACAACACTGTTTGGCCTATTAGCTCAGGCTTCTTATTAACTATCACATCTTAAGTTAACTCGTTTGTGTTATTTTATATTTTACCACGAGGCTTGTGGTTTGTTACACCTGCTTCTCGGGCAGATATATGGCATCTCTCTGACTCCACCTCCTTTCCCCTCCATATCTACTTGGATTTCTTGCTTTTCTATATTCTGCCCTGCCATAGGCCAAAGCAGCTTCTTTATTAACCAATGGGGGAAAAAGCCATATTCACAGCATATAGAGGAATAGCCCACATCAAATTTGTTTAAAAGAACTTAAGCAAACACTATATTTTTTGTAGAATGTGCAGAACCAGCTGCCATCAATGAGATTATACTTCTATCCCTGAAAGAAAAACCTCATGGTCCAAGAAATTACTTCTGAGATTCCCCTGTGTGTGGTCACGTATCCAGCCAACCTTGTTTTTTAAAGGCCTTGTTATCACGTAGACCAACAGGAACATACACTTTAGTTGATTTTTATGTGTTTTCTGTTCCCAAATGGACTTGGGATAGACCTAAAAAACATATAAAATTGAACAAGGGCTGGTAAGTTAAGGGTATGAACAAAAGAAGAAAGGAAAATATAGATTAGGGGCATAATAAGTACTACAAATAAGCCCCAAAAGACTGATTATAATACCTGGACCCTTGTTTTTGAAAAGCCAAAGACCATTCACCGAGCTTCTAACAGTGACTTAGAAAGGGAAGAGCTACATCTTCAAAGAAAAAACATCCCCATGAACCTTTAAAATTGACCTAAACTTTATTTGTAATACTGGTAAAAGTAAAGAAGAAGATATAACCCTGGGTACTTACTATATTTCTGAGGACTTTTCTGAGCGTACTTCATGCATTACATTAAGCAATCCTCACAAAACCTACATAGGTTCATAACATGATTATTTTCTTTTATTAAGAAACCAAGGAATAAAGAGACATGTAACTTGTTTCTGGTGAGGAACAAAGTTGAGATGTTTTTAAATGTATACTTAATAAGTATGAGGGTATGTGCAGTTATTATATATTCATCTACTTCAGATTAATATATTTTATTAAGGATACAAAGTGTCAGAAACAAGCCAAGCTCATACTCTAATTTTATATGGTGAGTTGTGCTGTCTGAAATTAAGTCCCACTTGCAACATCAGTATGGAACTTTTTTTTCTTTTTTTTATTGAGAAAAGGAGAAAAAACAAACAAACAAACAACAACAACAAAAAAAACAAGTTTCCACCTCCTCCCAGCCTCCCATTTCCCTCCCCCTCCTCCCACCCTACGCCCCCTCCTCCTACTCTTCTCCCCCTCCCCCCACTCCTTTCCCCCTCCCTCTCCAGTCCAAAGAGCAGTCAGACCTAGGACCTCCCACCTCCGTCCATATCTAGGAAGGTGAACATCCAAACTGGCTAGGCTCCCACAAAGCCATCACATTACGTAGGATCAAACCCCCGTGCCATTGTCCTTTGCGTCTCATCAGCCCTCATTGTTCGCCATGTTCAGAGAGTCCAGTTTTATCCCATGCTTTTTCAGTCACAATCCTGCTGGTCTTGGTGAGCTCTCAATAGATCAGCTCCACTGTCTCAGTGGGTGGGTGCATCCCTCGTGGTCCCGACTTCTTTGCTCATGTTCTCCCTCCTTCTGCTCCTCATTGAAACCTTGGGAGCTCAGTCCAGTGCTCCAGTGTGGGTCTCTGTCTCTATCTCCATCCATCACCAGATGAAGGTTCTATGATGATATGCAAGATATTCGTCAGTATTGCTCTAGGATAGGGTCATTTCAGGTTCCCTATCCTCAACTGCCCAAGTAACTAACTGGGGACCTCAGCTTGGGCACCTGGGAGCCCCTCTAGGGTCAGGTCTCTTGCCAACCCTAAAGTGGCTCCCTTAACTAAGAATTGTGGTTCCGTGCTCCCCTGTCCAACCTTCCTTTATCCCAATCCTCCTGTTTTCCCAAGGCCCGACCTCCTTCCCTTCTAACTTTTCTCTCCCCATCTCCCCTTACCCCCATCCCATGGAACTTTTTGCTAAGATGAAAGGTCATACAAGTTTGGAATGATACAACTTGAGATGGCTCAATTCTCTGTCCACTTTTCTCTGATTAGACTACTGGGACATCCAGTTCACACACCCCAGTGATAGGCCATTCTGCCTTCCTTGAGAGAGGTCCTTAGTGTGTCAGGGCCACCAGTGTTCTTTTCTTATTGCCTGGCAGCAACTCAAGAAGTCCCTCTTGGCATTGACTCTATTGGAAGCAGGCACATAGCTCAGGCTGTGAGCTTTGGACCAGCAGTTTTAATTGCAAGATGCCAATGATCCAAAATATGCTTCTATTAATTTGTTTATAGAATGTCATTTAAAAACAAACACAGTCTGGGTGGTGGTGGCGCACGCCTTTAATCCCAGTACTCAGGAGGCAGACACAGGCAGACCTCTGAGTTTGAGGCCAGCCTGGTCTACAGAACAAGTTCTAGGATAGCCAGAGTTATATAGAGAAACCCTGTGTCAGAAAAAAGTTTGCTTTTGTGAATAACTCTCAAATACGCTTTTTGTGAACACCCCTTATCTACTTTCTGAACACTTTATAATATTATTAATTTAAAATGTAAACTACTCAACTATCACTAATATTCATATTATGATACATTTGGTATATATAATGTATATAATATAAGATATATTTAATATACAATATAATAATTTCCCATAGGTGGAGGGCAACATAAAAATCACAGCAAGGAATTAAATCAAGAGGCTTGCAACTCTTCTGTGGAAATAAACAGGGATCTTTGAGAATATAATAGCAATGCCACACCAATGGACAGTTAAGTAAAAATGATCTTGATGATCTGGTTTTATTCACAGATTTCTGTCACTGTTTTACTTATTAACCCTTGATTGCTTGTTTTTATAGTTGGGATCAAATGCTAGAAAAGAAAATACTCTACCACTGAGCTCTACTGCGCCCCTAATGGAAAAAGTACTTCTAAAGAAAAGGAAGAGAAGACTTAAGGAAAGTAGTTTGTGGAAATGAATTGAAAGATATCAACCACCCAGTTCAGAACTTATATGTTGGCTACAAGGCCTAAGAATTTTGACCTAGTTAGGTTTCTGTTGCTGTGAAAACCCTGACCAAGGTCAACTTGGAGAAGAAAGGGTTTGTTTGACTTACAGAATCACCATGAAGGGAACTTAGGGCATTATCTCAAGTCAAGAATCTGGAGGGAAGAACTGAAGCAGAGAACATGGAGAAACACTGCTTCCTGGTTTGTTACCCGTGGATTTCTTGGTTTGTTTTTCTTTTGTACAACTCAGGACTTCCTTCACAATGGTGGTACCTCCTTCAGTGGGGTAAGCACTCTTATAGAAACCTTTAATCAAGAAAATGCCCCAAAAGTGCCTATCGGCAACCTAATAGAAACATTTTATGAATTGGGATTCACTCTTGTCATATGACTCTAGCTTGTGCCAAATTAGCAAAAAACTAACCAGCACAAGCTTGAACCCCAATAAGGCATATTGCACACCCCTTTATAGAAGGACTGAGACAATTTTCTTAGTATTCTAATAATGTACTTTTATTTAATGTCTTTGAACTTTGAAAGATCTTATGAATTCATTGTTTCCATTTGTTTCTTTACTAATATCAATTATGTTATCAAGCTGACTTAGGCAATAATAAAAATATATTATCTCATAGAGCAAAAGTTAGTACATATGTAGCATGGCTGCAGCTTTGGTTGATTTAGCAGCTTACAAAAGACCATAGATTTCTATTTTACAGACATGCTTCATCCATCAGGATACCCGGCAGCCAGGAACATGGCTGCTAGTTGCAATAAGACACATGACTCCATGCTTAGGTCTAACAGACAGCAAATTATTTACCCCTGCATTCATTTTAGAAAGACTGTAGTTCCATTGGAGTGGCAAAACATAGGTCACATTGCTGAAGACGTGGCAAGAACTATTGTTTTTCACAGGCTTGAAACCAAGGAACAAAACACACACCAAACTAAGACAAGAACAGATAGTATTATCTAGCATAACAGTTATCCCAAACCCAGATGACTAGACACTATTATAAAAGGACCATCACTAAATATGGACCAATATGTCTCTACTAGTGCCCAGCAACCCTATTATATAATGTAGGAGGTGTGGCTTTCTTGGAGTGTGTATGTCCTTGTTGGAGGACCTGTGTTATATCTTCCAAGTGTGATAAGGCCCAGGCCACACTTTACAAAATCTTCAGACTGAAAAAATGGGTAATCCTGTCCCATTGAATCTTTAGACTGAATCAGGAAAACATTTAATTCAGAGGAATTTCTTACAGTTTCAGAGGTCCATTATCATCATGGTGAGGACCACGGTGGCATGCAGGCAGACATGGTTCTGGAGTAGTAACTAAGAGCCCTACATCTTATAGGCAACAGAAAGCCCACTGGGACACTGGGTGGTATCCTACACGTAGAAAACCTCAAAGCCCACCTCCACAGTAACACACTTCCTCCAACAAGGACATATCCACTCTAACAAGGCCACACCTCCTAATAGTGCCATTCCTTATGAGATTATGGGGGCCAATTACATTCAAACTACCACATTCCACTCCTTGACCCCCATAAGCTTGTAAAATATCATAATGCAAAATGTAGTTAGTCCAACTTTAAAAGTCCCCATAATCTATCACAGTCTCAGCCATATTTAAAAGTCCAAGTTCAAAGTTTCTTCTGAGATTCATGTAATCTCTTAACTGTAATCAACTATAAAATAAAAATAAAAAACATATCACATGATTCCAATATATAGTCACACAATATATACATTACCATTCCAAAACATAGAGAAGGGAACATAATGAGAAAACGCTGGACCAAAGCAAGACAAAAATCCAGCTGTGCAAACTCCAAACTCTGCATCTCCATGTCTGATATCAAAATGCTCTTCAGAGCTTCAACTCTGTTCAGCTTTGTTGACTACAAGACACTTCTTTCTCTTGGGCTGATTCCACTCTGTGTTAGCAGCTCTCCTCAGCAGGTATCCCATGACTCTGGCATCTCTAACATCTTGGGTTCTCCAAGGCAATCCAGGCTTCAACTTCACAGCTTCATGCAGTGTCCTTTCTATTAGACCTCCATTCAGAAACACCCCCGACACATGCCTGCCTTCACTGGCTTTCTTTAGGCACAGAGCAAATTCCATAACCCATTTCTTCTATCCTTAGCTCTAAAACTGGAACTATGTGGCCAAACTGCCACGTTCTGCTTCTTGTTTGGGTTCGAACATGGTCCCCTTGATCAATTACATGCTCACCGGCTTTCTGTCCTTCTCTATGAGATTATGGGGGCCAATTACATTCAAACGACCACAGGGATGTATCTGGATGGGAGGGGAGGTTGGGGAAACTTTGGGTAGGAGAGGAAATTGTCATCAGGATATATTATATGAAAAAATATCTATTTTCAATAAAAGAAAAAAGAAACTCTCGTTGGTGGAAGCACTTTGCTTAACATTTTATATTAAGTTCACAGGATAAGACAGAGATCTGGATCATCTGCTTTTGGAGGGCAGGTGTTGTGTTCTCCTTCTGAGCTACAACCCTCCACACTCCTGTGCGTCTCTGGATACGTGTCTGTCCTTTAACAGTTCGGTCATGCCAATCAGACAGTGTAGTGAGAAAAGCAGGTGGGAATGATTGCAAAAACGCCAGAACGTGCGACTTATTTTACAAATAGATTAAGTTACAGCCATACAGATATTTCTGCTGAATTCCTTTGAGCTTCGTAGCCATGTCACTAAGTACACACTGATTGTTTACCGTGTGTTCAATTTTAAGCAAAAGCTGCTCTGTCCTCAGATATTCTATAATCCAACTGTTTTATAAATTTTGACTGGCAAGCCCCAGTAGAGCCCTTCTACTCCCTGAGATGAAGTTTAATAATAATGAAAGATGTCCCCCAGAAGGAACGAAGGAACTAATGCATACTTGCCAGGACATCAATCTCTCACCTCCCTCCCCTCAGCTGCTGACGTTCCCCTGAGCTACTTTACTTAGATTCTTTTGTCAGGTTTTTGTAGCACATTTATTCTGCTCCACTCGAGTCCACGATCACACAATTCCCACATGATTTCATGAAGTTTTAGTCTGAAAAGAAACGTCAGAGTTAGGCGTACAAGTGCTAGAAGGACCTCACTGGGGAAGAGCTGGAGGACACAGACAAAAAGAGACATGAGAGTAGTGGTTTCTGTCTCTGCTTTGAAGTGTGAGGGTGAGCGGGTTAGACAACACACACAAACAAAGCTGTCATCTTAAGAGCACCCGGCCCCTGTTCACTTAAAATGAATCCTCAAGCATAATTCTCTTAGCTTCTCCAGCCCTCTATTCCTCTCAGATGTAAGATAAGAAAATATTGTTCAGATATTGTCTACAAGAGCTACAGTGGTACTTAAGTATATAGAATGAACTCAGAGGTCATTGTAGTATGTATGTATGATGTATGTTTGTATGTATGTGTGGTAGGTATGTGCACATGTCCATGTGTGTGCAAGGGGAACAGGTGATGTATGCACATGTATATGAAAGCCACATCTGTCTAGGGTCTCTTGCTTCCTTGAAACTTACCAGTAGGCTAAGCTGGCTGGCCTGGAATTCCCAGGAGTCCCCTGTCCCTGCTTTCTCGGACCTCAGACTGTAAGTACACACCTCCACAGCTGGCCGTGTTGTAAACAACAGGCTCTGATGGTCTATAACAGTGTTATAAACTCAGGTCTTGGACTTGCGTGGCTGACTAAGCCATCTCCCAGCCAACACGATTGTTTTCATACAGCTCTAACATACTGAAAAATCCCAAGAGCTTGCCCCAATACAGCTACAAA
Organism: Microtus oregoni; assembly: GCF_018167655.1. Taxonomy (NCBI): domain Eukaryota; kingdom Metazoa; phylum Chordata; class Mammalia; order Rodentia; family Cricetidae; genus Microtus; species Microtus oregoni. Next base: position 4,930,963 of record NW_024543077.1, on the reverse strand, counting down.
GGGAACAGGTAAAGGCAGCTTTTTGCCCTTTGTAAATGAAGGCTCAACAAATTAAACTAGATGTTAAGCCAATCAAGTGTAAATCAAGTGAGTTTTTAATAAAAGCTAGAAGTGTTATCAAATATTAAACTAATTTTCTGAAGACTGTCACTTGTCCTTAAATATTTTACTCAAGGGCTTCCCTTCCTTTCTTCCCCAGGATCATTATTCTTCCTTTTGGTGCTGTGGGTAAGAAAACAGAATAGAGTAGCTGTGAGAACCCAAGTCCTGGAATGGCTCGGTCACAGGACTGGATCCAAGCACAAATGCCCACTTCCCTGTGGTGCTGCCTTTTATGGTAAATGCATATGCTAGTGCCTGACCCTCTTCTGCTAGGACCACTGCTGAGATATGCACTTGATTATACAGATCCAATAAATATGACCTGTTAAGACTAGCTATATTTCTAAGTGTATGTTTGTCTGCAGGTGCACTTGTGGGACTATGCATACAGGCGTATGGGGGTGCATGCAGGTGTGTGGGGAGGTGCATGCAGGTGTGCAGGGGTACATACAGGTGTGTGTGAGGTACATACAGGTGTGTGGGGTGTGTGTGCAGGTGTATGGGGGTGCATGCAGGTGTGCAGGGGTACATACAGGTGTGTGTGGGGTGCATGCAGGTGTGTGGGGAGGTGCATGCAGGTGTGTGTGGGTGCAAGCAAGTGTGCAGAGGTTCATACAGGTGTGGGGAGTGCATGCAGGTGTTCATGGGTACATATAGATGTGTGTGGGAGTGCATTCAGGTGGGTGGGGTGCATGCAGGGGTGCAGGGTGCATGCAGGTGTGCAGCGGTACATACAGATGTGAGGGGTGCATGCAGGTGTGTGGGGTGCATGCAGGTGTAAGGGGTGCATGCAGGTGTGCAGCGGTACATATAGATTGTGAGGGGGTGCGTTCAGGTGTGCGAGGTACATACAGCTGTGTGAGGAGTGCATGCAGGTGTGTGTTGATGCATGCAGGTGTGTAGGGGTACATACAGATTGTGAGGGGGTGCATGCAGGTGTGGGGGTACATATAGGTGTATGTGGGGTGCATGCAGGTGTGGGGGGAGTGCATGCAGGTGTGAGGGTACATACAGGTGTATGTGGGGTGCATGCAGGTGTGTGTATGGCGCATGCAGGTGTGTGGGGAGTGCATGCATGTGTGTGGGGAGTGCATGCATGTGTATGGGGTCCAGATACATGTGTACTCATGCATATGAAGGCCAGAGAACACCCTTGGGTGTTATTTTTCAGGTGTGACCCTTTTTTGAGACAGAGCCTCTCCTTGGCCTGAGACTGAGCAAGCAGGCTAGGCTGGCTGGCCATTGACACCAGGGATGCACCTATCTTTGACACCCCAGCCCTGGGATTACAATTCTATCACCATTTTTTTGTTGGCTTCAATATGAGCTCTGGGAAGATCAAACCCAGAACCTAAGCAAGAACTTTACCAGCTGATCTCTCTCCCAGCTGGTCCACATTTCCTTTTAACTGGGTAATTGTCTTTTCTTAGGCGATACGCAGCATTTGTAGTGGAAGAAGAAACACACCGTGGCTCCTATCAGGAGTTACTGGATGGCTTCAGTCTATCAGCGAGTCAATGTCAGAAGCCACAGCCCTGCTGTTTCCCAAGAAGGGCAGAGGCTCAGCAACAGTTGAAAAGTATCTGTGTGAGAAACAGATTAAAGTTTCTGCTTTCAAGTTTTGAAATTCGGAAAGAACTGCTTCTGTGTGAGGATTACAGATGTTGAGCTGGCCCTTGCCTTCAGGGGTTTGAGGGAATGGAGCATAAGACTTCGGGGCTGACTGAAACACTAAAGGGCTGTATGTCTCTTTCCTGCCCCAACACCCGAGCAGGAAGATCATCTCTCATTTTAGAAAGCTTTCATGTCTCAGGGGCCCCGGACTCTCAGCTACATTTTTATATGGGTTGTAAACTGTTATTTATTTTGGGGGTCAGTCTAAATTTATCTTTCTAATGTTTTCCTTTGGACTTATTTTTCAGATATTGCTCTTTTGAGAAAATGCTCTTTGGGTTCAGACCTCAGTTAAAACACATTAAGGACAAAAGTATCACCAGTGAGTTTTTATGAACTGATAGATAATAGATCAACCTAAATGTATTTTTAAAAGTCTGATCTTGGAACTGTTCTTACAGGTTAAGAATACTGTGGCCCAACATGTACTTCAGTCATTTTGTTCTGTTTTGGAGGCAGGGTCTCGCTCTGTAGCATTCACTGACCTCAAACTCATACAGGGAATCCTCCTGCCTCTACCCCCCAAGCACTGGAGTCAAAGCCCATGTGTCACCACTCCTGGCAGTCATTCATTTTTGTGGACACATTTAAGAAATGACATCACGTGGGATGTTCTGATGTCTGAAGTTCTCTCAGCCATCATTTCGTGGAAACTCATGGGCTCAATAAATGATGTAATAAACTGAAGTTCCAAGAAGGATTTCAAGTTTTGAATGATTATGTAGCCAACCTGGACATTGATCTCTGGTGTCTGGACCAGCTCAGGATTTTGTGTGTCCTTCTCAGTATGAAGCAGGGGTTTTCTAGCCCCTCCATGCTGCCCAGTTCCATTCAGGAATGTGGAGAGGATCCATGGATATTTATTTTCTCTGTATTTGTAAAACAATCTCCCTTTATCTGAAGTTATGTGTTCTGAGATACGCAGTGGGTGCCCAAAACCACTGATAGCACCAAAACTGGTATTCATGCACTGACTCAACGGTTGATCTCATAGCAGCCCACCTCAGGTCAGGTGGGTGGGTCAGCATGGGATTTTATATTGCTCTTTAGAATGCTGTTCGATTCGGAACGTACATTGTTTGTTTCTGGAATTTTCTGTGGGATGTTTTTGGAGCATGCTTTACCATAGGGGAACTGAAGCCACAGAGAGGCGCTGATTGCCATGAATACGATTTTCAATAATCCTGACACAGCAGCTTGTGAATTCTGCCTTGAAATTCACCCCTTAATCTCCGTGGAAAGCTCAAACTGAGTCAACACGTCACTGTTAGAGACCAGGCAATCTCCATGATAACTTTTGCTTTTTAGACCAGTGTATTCATATGTATTGTACACATACAAGTATTTAGCTAAAGATGTTTTTAAAAATATTTCCCGCTCTCCGCCTGATCGCCGCCATCATGGACACGAGTCACGTGCAGCCCATCAAGCTCTCTAGGGTAACCAAAGTGCTGGGCAGGACCGGTTTGCAGGGACAGTGCACGCAGGTATGTGTGGAATTTATGGATGACACCAGCCGCTCCAGCGTCCGAAATGTCAAAGGTCCCGTTCGAGAGGGAGCTGTGCTCACCCTACTGGAGTCAGAAAGAGAGGCTCGGAGGTTGCGCTGACCTTCCTGCTGGGTCCTGAGTATCCACCACTTGGCCAAAGATGACCTGAGACTAATAAATAAAACATTTGTATTGTTTAAAAAAAATTTCCTATGAGATCACTGGAAAACAATAAATCTGGAGCTGGAGATGTGGTTCAGTATCTAAAAGCACCGTGGCTTTTCTTACAGAGGAGCCAGGTTCAAGTCCCAGTACCCACATGAACAGCGTTCTCCATTCCCAGGAGATCTGATGCCCTCTTCTGGCTTCCAGGGGCACCAAGCATGTACGTGGTACACAGGCCTATATGTGAAGCATATATACATATAAAATAAAATAAGTAAACAAATCTTTGAAAAATAAGAGTGAATCGACTACATGTTAAATAAAACATTGCTAGTAATAGTAACTATTTTTCTAAAACAAGTTTAGCGATGTAATTTTTCCTTTCGCAGGTCTATTAGCATCTGGGTTAATGAAAATAACTAGATTCTCATATCTGCTTCTGCATTCCATCTATTTCAACCTTCTACTTTGGGCTAAATTATAAAAAGATAATTGGGCCTCATACATATTATTTGGAAAAGTAAGACTGTTTTAATCTCTTTTTATGTAAATGCAGTATTACTTTTGATACTACAAAATTGCAGATCTCAATGAATGCAAGTGGCTTGAAGGATGGTTACAACATAAACCCCATCTATAAATTCTTTCTGTTTTATCACATTGAAAATCATATGTCCAATTTCTATTTTAAATCATCTTTTATCCATTTTATAAACCCACCCTATTACAGTCGTTTGGAAAAATAATGTCTTGTTGGATTGCACGGATCTTGCAACTTATTGTATATTTCGTTTTTCCACTTTTTTTAGTGATTATTGATAATCTTCCAGATTCGTGGTGGCAGACATGAACTTTCCAAAATTTTAATTTTCACTTGAAAGTTTGAACTCTGGCAACAAATACCTCCAGCTTTCCCTTGTGACTGGCTTATCTAGCTTATTTTGATGGGTCTCAAAGGACGTAATTTATGTGTTACGATTAAAATGATGAAAAGAATATTCCATCAAAACAGCTTGGCCTGGATGAAGAGAAGTATACTGGCTTCCAGTGCCCTGTGAGCGTATTCTATTGCTCACAGATTAAAACCTCATAATCTCCACAAAGTGTGTCATCTTACTGCTTCACTGAGGATGTTCTGAAAGGCACCTAGGTTTTTGCTTTACTCCAAGTGCGTGATGGTGAACTCTGTGATGACTAACACACCTTGGCCTGTACGAAGGCATCTGTTGCTCAAACAAGGCAAATGTAAATATTGGTAAAAAGACTGACACCACCCAATGTTTTATTATTATTATTAAAAATTTCTACCTCCTCCCCTCCTCCCACTTCCCTCCCCCATCCCTCACTTTCCCTCCCCTTCTCTTTCCAGTCCAAAGAGAAGTCAGGGTTCCCTGCCCTGTGGGAAGTTCAAGGTCCTCCCCGCTCCATCCAGGTCTAGGAAGGTGAGCATCCAAACTGGCTAGGCTCCCACAAAGCCAATACATGCAGTAGGATCAAAACCCACTGCCATTGTCCTTGGCTTCTCAGTCAGCCCTCATTGTCTGACAGGTTCAGAGAGTCCGGTTTGATCACATGCTTATTCAGTCCCAGTCCAGCTGGCCTTGGTGAGCTCCCATTAAATCAGCTCCACCATCACAGTAGGTGGGCACACCCCTCGTGGTCCTGACTTCCTTGCTCATGTTTTCCCTCCTTCTGCTCCTCATTTGGACCTTAGGAGCTCAGTCCGGTGCTCCAATGTGGGTCTCCTCTATCTCCATCCATCGCCAGATTAAGGTTCTATGGTGATATGCAAGATAATGTTTTTAAAATGAGTTTTGATCTTGCAGACTCTCTGAAAAGGTCTTCAGGCTCTTGGGATGGTGGATCAGACTTTGGAAAGTGTTGCTCTGGAAAGTCATGCTGCTGTTTCATATAATCCACTAAACAGATTGATGAATTTATCAGATTGTCTCTTTTTCTATTGATCCATCCTTCCCAAAAGAAGTGTCACAGTGAGCAAATAACCTAACTGACCATTCATTTTTAAATGAGCTTTTAAAATTCACTTTGTTTTGCAGAGTTTGTAAGCTGGTAATATGTACTATGAGATTAAAAACAACATTGTTTACATAATGAATTTTTAGGCATATGTGCTACAGTATCTGGGAAGCCTCCATTTGTACTTATTTTACTCTTGGTCAGTTATAAAATCAGGACTTTTAAAGGGGTGAGTTGTGAGGTCATAGCTCGGCAGTAAGTTGTTTGAAAGAGGCCCTGGATTAGATCCCTAACACCACCAAGGAGGAGAGAGGAAATGAGGAAAAGAGGAAGGGAAGAAACACACAGACACACAGAGGGGTGGTGGTGGTGGTTAGAATTTCATTGCCTACTACTTAAATAAAACTGCTAAACACACAATTAAATTTTAAGTAGTCCTTAATAGTATTAATTAAAAGTCAACACAAGTAATAAGTTTTCACCTATTAGAATGCATTCAAATTCATTCATTAGCTCCCTAGAATGTGAAATTATATATATGCAAAATTTATTTACAAAGACCTCAATTCATACAGACCACAAACTACAGTATCTAAAGAGTCTTATAAAAGAAATGTGAGATTATGTATGCGTGCATATATGCTGATCAGTAAAAGACTATTAGCCTTCAACATTAAAGACAAGGAGGAACATTGCAGATGACTCTGGGGATGGACGAGTCTTCTCAAGAGTCTACTTCATGCTTCATGTTCCCAAGTGTGCATTTTAAGACATATTAACCTCTGCCAGTCCCTAACTAAAAAGTTGTGTTGCATTCCTTAAAATTGAGAATACAGGAAAGACAAGCATTTTTCTCTATCAGTGCGTTCTAGGTTTTCTGGGGCCTGAGGCAGGGGGATTACTTGAATGCCCTTGGCTGTGCTGAACAGCAGCTCTCTGGAGACTGTGGAAGGTGAAGCCCCAATCTGTGGTGTTTGCCAGTTTCGTGGTAATAAATCTTCTCAATCTGGGCCCATTTCAAGCAAACAAGCTTTACGATCAGTTTGTAGAAGTTCTGGATGCTTGATGTTCCAAGCTCTTCTTCTGGTAAGAGCTGACAGGAACACGAGCCTGGGAGCTCCCTGGTTTCTAGCATTGGTGGAGGCTTAGAGCAGAGCCTGACTCTGCAGCAATCAGTCAACAGCTTCAGTTACAGGTAAACAATCGGAAAGGGTTCCTCCTGGCACTGATTTATAGGTAAGTACACGGAGTCCTGGAGAGGTGGCTTGATTTCCCAGGAGCATCCAGTGTCAGCGGATCACTCATGATTGTACTCCTGTCAAATGCTGTTCTATGTTCGAATCGCCTGAAGAATACCAAGAAGCCCCAGGTCAGTGATCCCTCCCCAAGCCTCTCTCTCAGAAAATCTGAACGAACCCTAGATGTTGAGTTTCTAACAAGGTGGGGTAGGTAGTTCTGAGAAGGGGCCTGAAACAGTTCGCCTTGGATATGCATTTGCTACTTTTTCAATGCCATGCCTGGATAGCTAGGAAAACAGCTTAAAGGAAGGGAGATTCCTTTTGGTTTCAGATGCCTCCACTTGTTCTGACTGGCCTCCTTACTCTTGGGACTGCAGCAAGGTACTCCATCTACTACTGAAAATGCAATAGAAGAAAAACCAAAGCTACCTTCCCTCCAACACATTTGGTAATTCTTGATTATTTGTTTGTTATTATTCCTTGCATTTGATATCTTTGTCATTAAATAAACATTGAACAGGTGTTTACTTGCATTGTTCCAGTCTCATGTTTCATGTCAAGGACATCAAAAAGATCCAAACATCTTTGCAATTAGGAGTAGGCATGCACGAGGGATTTCAGCACAATATGAATTGGGTCATAGCTTGCCCTGATACCACAGAGTCACAGAGGTGCTCAAGTCAGTCTGAGATATCTCTCTCTAAGAGAGCTGGTGTCTGAGGCAAGGCTTATAGGGAGTTAATGGACAGACATGGTTCCAGAAGTGGGAACAACAGGCATGACTCATGAAGAAATGTCTATGCCAGAGTCCCCTTTCCAAAACGCAAATGTAAACAAAACTACCATTCCCACCGCAGCCAGAGTGGCCTTTATCAAGACAATAAATGATAACAAATTCTAGTAAAGATGCAGGGTGTAGAGGCAGGGGGAGAAAGCCTTCTACACTATCGCTATAAATGTGAATTAATCTAGTAAGCATGGAAATCAATATGGATGTTTCCCCAGAACTAAAAATATAACTACTGTATGATCTAGTATACTATTCCTTGGTATTTACCTGAAGGAATCTAAGTTAGCTAACAATAGGATATCTGCATTGCCATGTTATTGTGGCCCATCAGTGGGGTGGAAGGATGAAGAAGATATGGTATATGTACACAGTTATTCATCACTGAAGGAGAGAGAAATTATAATATTTGCAGGAAAATAGAAAAAAACGAGATTATCATGTTAAGCAAAAAAAAGACAGATTTAGAAAGACAAATATGACATCTCATATGTAAAATCTAGATTGAAAATAAAGCCATGAAAATAGAAGGGGCACCTTGGCTTGGGAAGACAAATGGGTGGGAGGGAAGATGAATAAGAAATTGTATTTTCCTATGTGGATCTATGTATGTCTGTTTGTCTTAAGGTCCTCTTTATTCTCTAGGTTCTCTGCAGTTGTGGACTCTATAGACTGATTTTTCTTTTCTAGGAAGGAGAAAAAGACAAGATCTCCTGAGTAAATTGGGACCATTGGAGAGGTAAAAGAGGAGAGGGGCAGAAAGAAGGGGGAGCAGACAAAAACGTATAGCTCAATAAAAACAATAAGAAAAAGAAATTGTATTTTATTTCCTTTGACATTTACATCTCTGCTTCTTAAAATTATTATTTTTTATATTAAGAATAGAAACCCTATTTCTCCTTCCTCCATTATCTGCTCATCACATTGCTATGGTCTGAATCTCTCGACAATGCGTGTGCTAAAAACCCTTTTCTGAATCGAAACACTACCAGTTGAGTTGATGCCCTCATGAAAGAGATGCCTGGAGCAGGCCTTCACCGGAAACCAATCCTGGCGTCCTTATATTGAACTCATGTGATCTAGAACTGAAAAACAACAACAAGAAAACCTGTGTTGCTGAAAGCTGCCTGGTAAAGCAGATGTGGTATTTGCAAACACAAGATTCGTGAGAGCATCTATTCCAGTAAAAATGTCTAAAAGCTACACTCTGAATTCTGGGACCACCTTTCAAGTGCCATTTGCAGATTAGGATTAATTTGTATTAATCTCATTTGTTGCCTAGATCGGTGCTTTTGTTAATCATGAACTAGCAACAAGACGTGAACAAGTCCTATAGACAAAGAAAAGGCAGAGCGCAATGTAATTGTCAAACCATGGGACATTTATGGATGACTTGGCCCTACCGTACTGCAATCTCTCATTGTGACCTTACATTACATCTTTACAAATACAATCTGCATTTGAGATTATCAAGTTGAAAAGAAGATGCTTAGCTTAAAATTTTCTCAAACATGCATTTTGTCAAACATATAAACTTCCATGATATGACAATAACAGAGAGTGCAAAGAAACACTCCTCCCCTTCTAAGAGCCGTAGTTCTTTTTACAGCTCTTCGCTGAGAAGAAAGTCTTTCCCACAGCTCCCCAGCCAACTTTCCCTTCTGTTTCACAGAGCTTGGGGAGGCTGTTAATTGGTAATTCTGAACAGGTCACTGTCAGGGGAAGTGTGGAATCATGATGAGTTCAGACTAATTTCAGGAGGTGGGCTAGACGCTAGGAAGGCAAACACTGTCATTATTAAAACCAGCAATCTCTACTAGATTTTTCTCGGCATTCTTTCAGCTGTGTTGGGAGCAGGGCCACACCCTTTCCATGCATTGTATTATTTAAAAATAAATCCATTTAATGGGTGTTATGCCCATTTAGCAGAATTGCGCACCGGGTGGTAGTTAAAGCAGAACATTACACCTGGCCGAGGCACTGAGAGTAAGCATGACCCAGCATGGGTCAAGCCAGCCAGCACCCAGTATGGAGAGGGGAGGGGCTCCTGATTCCTCACCCCTAACTGGGGAGCTATAAACACTCCCTATCTTCTGGGGAATGAAGAGTCGGTTTTCTTTAGGATGGAGTGCCTGTACATCAACCACACATCACTTCATTGGATGGTCCCACATCCAGGACAGCACAAATTGAAGTTGATGGGTTATTATAAGAAAAGACGAGAAGTTGGGGCCGTAGGGAGGAGAGAATGAATATGGAAAAAATTAGGGTAGCAGTTGGGTAAATATGACGAAAACGCAGTGTATGCAATTTTTAGAGAATTACTAAAACTATAATTAAAAAGGAAATGTAACAGCTATAAAATTAAATAAACCCAAAAGATATAAACCTTCATTATTTCCACGTCACAAACAGGGAAACTGAAGCTATGGTTAGTGAATGACTACAAATTCATCATCAGTAACTGCTGAGCTAGGACTCAAGCCTGAAGGCTACTCCAAAGTGTGCAGCACCAGAACACTGCCCTATAAAGACCGCTCTGCTGCCCACAGAAACATGAGCTTATAAACCCAAGTGCGTCGTTCAGATACCGAGACAGTTAGTAAGGAAAGTATGGCAGAAACATCAGCAGAAAGGAGTGGTAAGATAGAGGAGAAGTGTCCAAAAGAGGCTATATGAAGGAGGCTTAAATGTACCCAAATCCTCTAGTTCAAAGTGGGGTGCACTAAAATGTGGCCTGTGACTTTTATGATGCCATGAGAAAGGTTGGAAGAGCCAGAAAAGGGGTTAAAAACAAGTCCACAGGTTGCTAAGGTGTGGAGAAAATAGACTACTGGATAATGAAACTCATAACTACTGAGTGCTTCCCTGTGCTCAGACTTGTTCCAACAATTCTGAGATGCAAACTTATTATTTCCTGAATTAAAGATGCGATATGGAACTCCAGGGGTTTATAAAAGGATTAAAGATATAATTAAGTAAGTAAACTCCAGGAAATGCTTCTTTGCACAGAGTAGAGTCCTCCACAGATGTAGGCTGTGACCGCGAAGGAGAAGTCACGGGTCTTTCCACATTTCAGTGTGCCATTTTCATTGTAGACTATTATTATTGATAGCTATTTTCTAATTATTTTCATTAGCAATATTTGATAGCAATATTATCTATAAAAGAAGGGTATGACGTGGAAGATTGGTTCTACAGGTAAAGAAACCATCGTAGATGAGATGCTGGCTGTGAGACTCTGAGGTGCACTTGCTGCCTGATGCAGACTCAGCACCAGCAAGAGCAGGAACCAAGGATCTCGAAGCTCATATTTATGACTCACCTGTTCCAATGACACCCGGATCCACGCTCTGCCATTCTCGGGCCTGAGAGATGAATTTCTCAACCGATTTTAAACTGCTGGGTCTGCTCTTTATGAAACTTTTCTTTGTTCCTCTCTACACTGTTGGCCTTTGTCTGCAAACGGTCATAAAAGTTTCATAAAATGACAGGTAAGGGACCTGGAAAAGATGCAGGCACATGGTATTTGACACTCAAAAGATGTATGTGTCCTTCAGTGAACTCTGAACAAAGCAGTTCTCTGGGCATTAAAGTAATAACAAAGGACCCCCGTCCTTTCAAATAGTAAATTATATTGTCGTGGGAGTTATTTTGTCCAATAAATAGCTAGTTTTACACACACACACACACACACACACCACATACACAAACTAGATACCTTTTACTTTAGATGCACATTTGAGTCTTTGTAATGTCTGAATAGTTGGACAATAAAAAATGTGCAAAATTGCAAGTGTGGGGAGTTGGAAAGCTGGTTCAGTAGGTAGGAATGTCGCTTGTGCCAGCATGAGGATCTGAGTTAGGATCCCAAGTACCCAAGAAGCCTGGCATAGGTTAGGGTGATGGCACACTTTTTTAATCTCAATATGTAGAAGGTAGAAGCAAACAGGTCTCTGTGAGTTCAAGGGCAGCCTAGTTTAAAAAATAAATTCCAAGCTGGCCAGGGCTACACAATGAGATCCTGGAAAACAAAAACCAAACAAAGATGAGGTATGACTACCCATCTGTGCCTGTAATCACATTATTGGCAGGGCAGAGACAGACAGGTTCCAGGACATTGCTGACAGGCTAGCCTGGCCTAAACTGTGAGTTTCTTGTTCGGTGAGAAACACTGCTTCGATGTAGTAAGGTGAAGAGTGATAAGGGATCCTTCTAACCTCTACACGTATACATATACCTATATACACTCGCATGCACCACACCCACACAACACGCATACAATGTAACTAGAATAAAATGTTTGAGCAGAGGATTCCTCCTTTCCTACCCACTTTTCTGTTTCCATCTTTCATGTCGTTACTTAGAGAGAATGTTAAGACCTACACAATGTGGGTCTTAGTTCCACTTAATTCCCACTTAGCGGCTACATCAAATCTCTGGAAATGGACTCTGTGTAGAAGACTGAACCACGTGAGGAATCCTTGGCTTTGGATATTTCCGTGGGATGTTTATCAGATAGCCATGACATTAAGACATTATTATAGAATATTAGGCCTGAACTAAATTATCTTCCTTTCTTCTAAGTGGCACTATGTCTATCCTCACCCCAAGTGTTCTGTTTACTAGTGCAAGCAAAAATCACCCCATCCGGCAGTCGGTACGGATGATATCCAATGGGTGAAAACCTGTGCTTGTCATGGAAAGGTCTGGAACTGACCAGATGCTGTCCCTGCATTCGCTGTGTGGTATGCATCCGATCTTGCGGGGCTTTTTGTAGGCTGTAATTTACTATATGACATTGTATTAGTCAGGGCTCCCTAGAGAAACAGAACCGGTGGGATGAAGCTATGCATCCACAGATTAATATTAAGTAAGTTTTAAAATAGTAGCAATATCAGAGTCACCCCTGAGAGCTGAGAACCTAGTAGTTACTTTTTCCTTGAGGCTGGGCGCTTCAGCATTTGGTGAAATCCATGATGGCTTTCTCTTACTGGAGAGAACCCAACAACTGGTAATAGCTTAGTCCACTAGGTGGGGTGCACTAGCAGTTCCAATCTGACACCAGAAGCCCAGATGATTCCTCTGAATCTGTAAGCAAATCCCTGACGAAATGCCTTCTTTCGGTGAAGAGCTTTGGTCGTAGTGAACACTTAATCCCACCATAACACTACTGTGAAATAAGCTGTGAGTGGTGCCACTTCAGCATAGTCTCAATGATAAGTCTTCAAATAGCGCCTGACCTAAGAGAAGACCTCCTCCTTTGCTGGCTCCTGCAGACCCCTTACATTGTGTGTCAAGTCCCAAGTCTCAGAACCATGGACAGCACCCGTCCCACCATTCTCATTTGATGAAAAGCAAATATTGCAAAATGACATTAAATTCTTTCTGAAGGCAACCTAATTATTCAATACAGCAGCATGGGTGAGGAACACAATCTCATTTTCCTTCTTTCATAGTTGAAAAAATGAAAGCTCCCCAATATTACTTAGGGTCTTAGCTGGGAACATCCTTATGGATTTCTGGGAATTTTTCTAGTGCCAGGTTTCTTACTAGCCCCTCAATCAAAATATCTCTGTCCTTGCTCTCCGTCTCTGTCCTTCCCCCATCTCTACCATCCTGTTCCCTCAAGTTCTCCTCCCCACCTCATCCCCTTCTGCCCCCACCCTCATGTTCTCATGAGATCTTGTCTACTTTCCCTTTCCAGTTGGATCTATATATGTTTCTCTTAGGATTCTCCTTGTTACTTAGCTTCTCTGGGGTCATGGACTATAGGCTTGTTATCCTTTGTTAATATCCACTTAGGAGTGAGTACACACCATGCTCATGTTTCTGGGCCTGGGTTACCTCGCTTGGGATAGTTTTTTGTAGTAACAGGCATTTGCATGCAAATTTCAAGATGTCATTGTTTTTTATTACCTATAGTAGTACTCCATTGTGTAGATGTACCACATTTTCTTTATCAATTCTTTGATTGAAGGGCCATCTAGGTTGTTTCCAAGTTCTGGCTATTACAAATGATGCTGCAATGAACATAGTTGAATAAAAGTCCTTGTAGTATGATTGAGCATCCTTTGGGTATATGCCCAAGAGCGGTGTTGCTGGATCTTGAGGTAGCCCTGTAGTCAGTTTGATGACAATCTTAAATATCATCATAGAAACTTCATCCAGCAACTTATCGAAGCAAATGCAGAGATCTGCAGTGGAAAACTGGGCAAAGTCCAGTTGAAGAGTGGGAGAAGTAAGAATATGAGCAAAGAAGCCAAGACCATGATGGAGACACCCACTGAAACAGTCTACCTGAGCTAATGGGAGCTCACTAACTCCAGCCTGACTGTGAGAGAACCAGCAAAGGACCAAATTAGTTTCTCTGTATGTGGATGCAGTTGTATGGCTAGGGAGGACTATGGGACCACTGGTGGTGAGACCAGGATTTATCCCGACTGCTTGTACTGTTTTTTTTGGAACCCATTCTTTTTAAAGGGATATCATGCTCAGCTTAGATATAGTGGGGAGGGACTTGGTCCTGCCTCAGAGTGAGGCACCAGACTTTGTTGACTTCCCAAGTCTCTGAGGAGTGGATGGGGTGTAGGATAGGGGAAGTGAGGTGTGGAGGGAAGAGGAAGAAGGGAGGGAGAGGCATGTATAATGAGAAAATATAGCTTTTTAAAAAAATACATAAATAAACAAATTTTTTAAAAAATGAAAGCTCGGAAACAGAGCCTCACATGCAGGGAGGAGGGTGAAGCGAACTTTTGAAAGTTCTTTAAAATGCAGATGATCTATAGAAACTTAGTGGTATTCTAAATCCTTCAGCTGGCAACACAAAACTGCTGTCTTTTCTTTGTTAAAATTAATTTTAAAATTGGGCCTGGGGAGATTGTTCAATGGATAAAGAACTTGCTGTGCACGCAAGCATGAGGAACTGAGTTAAATCCCAGAACCCACAAGAATGCCTGGCAGGTGTGTTTGCCCACCTTAAACCCCAGTGCTTAGGAGACAGAGAGAGGAGATGCCCCCTAAACTGGCTAGCTAGACCAGCTGAGCTGGCATGCCTTTGTTTTACTAGGAGACCTGCCTCAGTAAATATGTGCAGAGCAGTTGAGGAAGACATCTGATGGCTGTGCTTGGTTTACACACACACACACACACACACACACACACACACACACACACACACACAGGCGTACACATGCATGCATACATGTGCCCATTGCGCCCATACATACACAGACACACACTCATACCTGCAAACATATACATCCATACATATGCAAGTATGCATAAACACTCTTAAGAACATCACATACATATATACACACAAAACATAATGATTTAAAATTCTTCAGTTATATATAATGTGTAAAGCTGAGTAAAAGCTGGACTAGTTACACATTTACATAAATGGAACCATGTGCACACACACGCATGTGCACACGCTCCTGTGCACTAAGTGGTCTTGGCGCCATTGACTTTCCTGAAAACGAATGTGAAAGCGGTAACACTATTCCTAAAACAGCGGTCTACGCGTGTTGCTGTTTTGGGGAAGTGATGGGGGAGTGTCATATATCAATCTGTTGATTTCATTGGTTAAGCAATAAAGAAACTGCTAGCCCCCCCCCCCCAAAAAAAAAACCAAATTCTTTAATGGTAGCATGGAGGCGAGTCTTTTCTGGAAAGGAAATGCAACCTAACAAGATGAGTCCATCTTCAGGTGTTCTGGGTAGAGCAATGGTAACCTCGAGCACAAAATTTGAGCGCTAACAAACTTCTTGGCAGTCTTGTTCTGGGAACCCCACTTCTGTTTCAAAGGACAATGAGGAGTGTGCACTGTGATTCCATCGCTCATCAAATACAGAGTTCTCACCACAGGGTAACTTGCTTCTCTGGCTACTTCACGGCACATCTGGTGGGCTTGGGAAGGTTTGCCCAGGCTTCATCAATGTCCGGGGATTTGTGATTCATGGAGGAGATCAACAAACTGGTGCGGGCTGGTTGTGCTGTTGCTGAACGGCACCATCTGCCTCAACTTGGAGATCGTCAAAGATTTCTTAAACAGTGGTGTGGAATGATCTCATAAGAGGTGTTATCAGTGGTTTTCCAATGCCTGTTGATAGAAGTGGAATCCAAACCATAACCCTAGGTGGTGAGTTTCTGAAATGAAATGACTTATTGTGCCTAAGTCTCCTATATTCAAAATGAGCTTTCCCTAACAGCTTTAGCAAAGAGGAGAAAAAGTGCTCCAGAATCTCTGAATATTAGTTTAGACCCAGTGGTTGTCTCCTTGGCTTATAGATAATAAGAGTTTAAAGGGCAGAATCTGGATGCAATAGGACTGTGTTGCTAAAATGAAGTGTTAATCATTTGGAGCATGGCCTAAGATTCATCCTTAGGTGCGGTGACAGCAGCATACAAAATACTCACATGATCTCTCCACGGTGGCCCCTTTAACAATGACAATGAAAGCTGTGCTTATTTGGGTATTTCCCTTCCCCCCCTAAAATGATCTTATATCTTCATTGTCCACTTCCCGTTTACTCTCTCGGTTAGGTTAGGGCCAGATTGCTAAGTTTACCTAAGGTCTTTGTCTCTCTTCCAGGCTGAGGCAAGTCGGAGCTGGTAGGCTCTTTCTTTCATTCTGAAACCCCCCAGTAGAGACAACCTTGGAGAGTGTGTGTTCCAGATGTCACAGCAGATAGAGTTCTGCCTGGCCAATATTGGGCTGTGATGAGAATGAGAAATAAACTCTTATTGTGTTAAACCCCAGAGATTTAGGGGTTGTCTATCACAATTAATTACTTCAAACAATGCAGACCACAATTATCAGATGGCATTGAGATTTCTCACCACTAAAGACAAATCTCATTTTCACTACTAACTAGGGTATGCCAGGAAAGTTTTTTGTCTTATTAAAGGGGGGAGGCGGAGAGATCTGTATTAACTCTATAGCATTGCTCTTAAGAATGATGCTCTTCGGTGCTTTGTGTAGAGAGGAGCCTATACTCCGATTAGGTGGAATTGCAGTATGATTAAAAAAAAAACCCAGAGACAGAAATTGGGGTTCAACCTCAAGGTCAGAAAAGCAAAATAGCCAGCCCTACCTCTTACCTTTACCTCAGCCTGAAATGGTGATCCTGCTTCCTGATATCTCAGAATGAGACTGAGTGAGAGCTGTCACCTCCTGTCTTTTATTTTTCTCTAGTGCTGGGGTTAAAGGCGTGCACCACCACCGCCTGGTTTCTATGGATAACTAGTAGCATGGTTAATGGGATTAAAGGTGTATGTCACCACTGCCTGGTCTGTAAGGCTGATCGACGGCTGTTTTAGTCTCTGATCTTCAGGCAAGCTTTACTTATTAAAATACAAATGAAATACAAATGAAATATTACTACATGGAATGATCTGCAAAATAAACATTTATGTCATATTATCACTATCTTGGTCTTATAACTAGGCTGGAAGAACAATGTCTAATTCTAGTATGTAATTCTCTCTCTCTCTCTCTCTCTCTATATATATATATATATATATATATCATTATAGTATCTCTTATGTGTCTCTCAATAGCCCCTAGTCTGGCAAAGCCACCTCTCCTGTAGAAGCTTCAATGTCAAAAGCAGTAATGTTTTCACAAACAACGGGAATACATTCCAAAAAAATATATTCCATCATTGCACAAGCACCATGGATTACTTCTACACAAATAAAGACCAGTGTTACGTCACTAGACACCACAGCCTTATGAGACCACATCTTATGTTTTTGTCCATTGTTGACTGCACTATCCTTGTATGGTATGTGGTTCATGTTGTTTGAGCCATCTCCTGTTAGGGGGAGTGTATCACCCTAACCTCCTGGATTGAATCGCAGTGTGTGCTGACTGCCAGAAGAGGACAGAGGAACTCAGGCTTTAACAAGCTTCCATCATGAGCTCTCTGCTCATGACTTCTAGAGGAAACTCATTGTTACTATAGAAGGCATCTGTCGCATTATCTTAGCCACAACAGGCGAAACCCAAGGAAGCCTTCCTTTGCCAAAAGTTCCTAGCCAAGAACTGCATTCAGTGACCTGGAACTGAGTGTATGATTGTCCAGGCTGTAAAGCCCATGGTGGAGATAAGATTACTGCCTGTAACTCACAAAAGAGACGCAAAGAAGGTTTGCCCAAAAATATGTGTCGACTTCCTAGACCCACTCTAGACGGAAAGCTCTCTATTTTAAATGAGGTTCCTGATATTTTTTCCACAGCGGCAGACTTAATGTTGCATTAAAGTTCTTGAAAAAGAAAACACTAGTAGCAAGTCCACCTGGCTTTAAAGTCCCGACAGTAACATTCCCCCCACACCGGTCTTAGTACTCGCAGAGGGCTATCTGTCTCCACAGCACCCTTGCAATCCCTGCATCCCCTTCTCATCCATAACAAAAGAAGGGCTATTACCTAAGGAGCAATTTTAAGGACAGGCTTGGTGACTCTGTACCTTATCTTCTTCTTTTCCACGCTGGGATTTGTTTGACTGCAGACGACATGCCGTTGGTTTCCTTTCTATCAAGGGTAAGCTTAGGCACAGCTCTGCCTTTTCAGGTGGAGGCCCCAACGTACCTGTGATGAGATGGTAAAATTCTGGGATTCAGACTAGAAACCTTATTAGACACCTAAACCACGCCCCGCGATTCACCATCAACGGGAAAGAAAACTGATTCTTTGTTTACCTGGCTTCCTTGTCTCTCAGTTTAGAACCTGACTTGAGAACATGTGTAAAAGGATAGAAAATGGCGAAGCAGATACCTTGGGCAGACCCTGCCAAGGTAAGCACCTAAGAGAACAGGACTCTGCAACAGAGTTAGTGCAATGGTCTTATTGGGGGAGGGGGAGAGGATAATGGGGGAAAGGCTATCTGGGTGGGGAGAGGAGAGAGGCAGGGAGGCAGTCAGACAGGAAAGCAAGAAGAGCCAGAGGAGGGACCAACTGAGAGGCACTTTGAAGAGGTGCACATCACCTGGCAACCGGTGATGTCAGTGCCTAGGCAGGCTGGTCACCGCGCAGGAGCTAGCAGCGTGTGAGCCAGCCCAGTCCAGAAGTCCATCATCCCAACTATGGAAATCTGTCCGACGGTTCAGGCTGTGAAGTTTTCTTCTCTGCGATAGCTTACTGTAAGCAGATGGAGGAAGAATGAGGAGTAGAGGAAGGGGGAAGAGAATGAGGAGAGGAAGAAGGCAGAAGTATAAGAGGAGGAGAAAGAAAGAAAGTGCAGGGGAGATTGGTTTGTAAGAGGACAATGGTTCACAGGATCAAGGCAAAGACAAAAATTGCTGTAGCCCTCAGGAGGGAGAAGGATTCAGGGAGCATGAAGCAGCAGGGCTCCCTCCAGGCTGCCTTTTTCCTGCCCTCTTCACTGCTGTCCTTGTAGGCAAGTTTCCTGCACGCCTCCAGACCGTACCGTATTTCATGCTTCCTGCATGCCCCCAGTAAACACGGTATTTCGTATTTCCTTACATACTTCCTGCATCCCTCCAGTACACATGGTATTTCATATTTTCTTACATATCTAAAGGCATTTTTTTTGTTTTTGTTGCCAATCTAAGTCTCATTTTTTCAAAAGTTGTTAGTGTCTTTTTCTTAAGTGAAAGTATTTGTGATCTTTTCTCCACCTATGGAGTTTGAAAGTTTCTGATTTTTATCTATTTATCGGCCTTTTCTCCATTCAAATTAGAATTTCTTAAGAGCAACCTTCACTGAAGACATTCTAATTCGTGTTTTTATTGGTTCAGCGTCTCCCTTTCTACTCTTTCTCTCTGTACTTTTAGTGCCATAAAATTTACACCCTTACATAACATGTAAGGATATAATATGTAGTAATAGCTTTATAATTATAGTCACATGACTCCATAATTTAGAACAGCAGAAAAGGGGGATTTTTAAAAATTTAGTTTTCTTTTCGGTGGTGCTGACATAAATCCCAGGGCCTCACAAATCTACGCAAGATCTCTACCTTGGGCTATATTTCCATCCCCAAAGGCAATTTCCGTGTAAAGATCTGTCTCTCTTTAGCTCTGGAAAATTTCCTTCTATTATCTTTAGTGATGTCCCTTGTTTTTCTCTGCTTTCTCAATTTATTAGTCAATCCATAAAACACTAATTTCTTCATGTTTCTAAGACATTTTGTTACATTTCAACCCATGCATGTGCTGCATAATGTTTAAGTCAGGTTAAACATATTTACTCCTCGAAGATAAATAATTCATATTATTATATTATAGTGGAAACTTTCAAAATTCCTTCTTCACATTTTTTAATACCATATATTATTATCTGCATTATCTGTTTATTATTGCAGCTGCTTTGCAGGGCAATAGCGCATCAGAATTTTCTGCTCCATCTAAGTGTTACTTAGTACCCGTTGGCCTTCCTGTCCCATGCATCCCCACCACCCTCCCCAGCCTCTGGCTATCACCACACTATCTTCAACTTCTATGGTAGAAGCTGCCTAAAATTTTACAGAAGGTCGGGCATGTAGCTTTAATCCCAGTAAACGGGAGGCAGAGTTAGATTGTGTGTGTGAGGTCAATCTAGTCTACACGCTGGCAGAGGAAGTGCATGATAAATCTTGCTTAAAAAAGAGTAAATCCCACATAGGAATAAGATCATGTAGCATTTGTCTGTGTCGGGACTTTGTTTAACATCATGGTTCTCTGGTGAAGGCATAAGTCACAAACAATCCCACACCAGTTTGGAATTATGATTAATAGGGTGGTATTTATTTAAAGGGGAAAAAACTTACAGATCACCGTCCCAGACAACAACAGCCCTCTGCGCAATTAGGAAGGAGTCTAGTCGCCTGAAACGGAGCAGGAAGGAAAGAGAGAGCGAGGAGGGAAGTGGCCACTTTTTTAAAGAGAGAGACCATGCCCCAGTGGGCTGGTATCTCAGCGGCTATTGGCTGGAGGAGCGGAAGGACCTCCCGCAACACTCTGGTTTAGATCTTGTTACAAATAGGATTTCATTGGCTTTATGAATAAATAATCTCCCATCATCTCTATGTGCTACATTTTCTTTATCTGTTCATCAGTTGATGGTGGGTGGATTAGATTTCCTAGCCATTTCTCTATCATTTTCAATGTTCACAGGAGGAGAAATGTCCCTTGGATATAACTGATCTTGTTTCTTTGTGAAATGTTAGTCAGTAGCATTCCTTGGTCATACGGCAGCTCTAAATTTAATCTTTTGAGGAACTTAAGTAGATTTTTAACCACTAAGTAAATATTAATTAACTTATATTGCAATCATTAATATACAAAGGCTCCATTTTCTCTTCATCTTCAATGACCATTTGTTAACTTGTTTGCTTGTTTATGGGCTTTGTTTCTTTTTAATTTCTTCCTTCTCCCTCCCTTCTCCTCCCCTTCCCTCCCCTCCTCCCCCCACTTCTTTATTTTTAGAGGCAGGGTCTTTACTCTTCAGCCTGGACTAACCTAAAACTTGTAGAAATCCTCCTTCCTCTGCCTCCCAAGTGTACCGTGCCTGGCTTGATCGCCTTGACAGTAGCCATTTCACTGGGGTAAGGTGACATCTTCTTATGGCTTTGATTCGCAGTTCCCTGGTGATAAAAGATTCTGAGAATTTTCCCCATGTACCTGCTGTCAATTTGCAGATCATCTTTTGAAAAATTCCTACTTACAGATATTGCCATCAGTTAATCTTTTTCGTTTTGCTTCTTGTGTGCTTGAGGTATTTCTCACATATTCTGGATTCTAACTCTTGCTCAAATATGACGGAGTGTGTTTTCCTCCAGTAGATTGTGCTTTTCTCTCTATTGTCTGTTTCCTTTTCTGTGTAATTTTTTTCTTTACTTTAGAGTATAATCTCATTTGTCAGTGTAATTGTATCCATTTTAAAACTTCCTTGATATTTGATATGTTTTTGAATTTTGTAGAAGAAACAGATCTGGTGGAGATACGCTCTTGTCTTTTGTTTGGGAATGTCTTCATTTCTAAAATTATAACCTTGTTGGCTAAGATATTCTCAGATGTCAGATTTTTTTTTCTTCCTAGCTGTGAAAAATCTCACTCCCTTTCTCCTGGCTTGCAAAGTTTCTGCTAACAGACGTACTTTCAGGTTAATGGAACATCCTTGTATTATTGTTTTGTGGAAGCCCTACAGATCCTTTATCTTTGCCTTAAAAGTTTGATTATAAACTGTCTTAGGATAGACGACCTTGAATTAAGTGTGACTACTGTCTTCGATTTTCCTGTACCCGGATATCTGTAACCTTTCTAGGAAGGGGAGAGATTTTTTTGTTTTTTTGTTTTGGTTTATCTTGCATCTTTCTTTCTTTCTTTCTTTCTTTCTTTTCTCTTTAATTCTTTTCTCACACATCACATTCTGACCATAGTTTCCTCTCCCTCTACCACTCCGATGCCTCCTTTTACCATTCTTCTCCCCAGATCCATTCTTCCTCCATTTCTCATCAGAAATAAAAAGAAAAAAAGAAAGAAAAAGTAGTGGGCTTCTCAGGGATATTAACTGAACATGGCCCAACAAGTAACAATAAGAATAGGCACAAACCCTGTTATCAAGACCGGACGAGGCAACTCAATAGGAGGAAGAGGGTCCCAAGCACAGGCAAAAGAGCGAGAGACACAGAGGAATGAGAAAGCAGTCAGTCAGTGGGTAGATGAAATCAGTAGCTCAGTCTTCGGGTATCCGCTAGCATGGGGCACACTGGCGTTCACTGTAGTAAGCACAGTGCTGAGGCTCAGGTTCAAAGCCTAGACTTCCTATTTCTGCCTGTCTGAAGCAGGAGGCTGCTGCTTGAGATTAGAGGAGGATTGGCACAGGCAACTTCTTTTTTCCCATCTTCTACAGCATGAGTTTCTATTTGGCTTCATTTGAAGCAGGCACTGTGGTCTCTTGTTAATTTCTTTAGCAGGTTTTTGGTGCATGAATAGTTGTTCTACTTGGATCGGATCTTACCCAGCTGCCGTCTGGTTCCACTTCCTTTCCTGCTTTGTAAAAAGTTTGTTTATTTTTATTTTATGTGTATTATTATTTGCCTGCATGTATTTATGTGCAGAGAGAGAGAGAGAGAGAGAGAGAGAGAGAGAGAGAGAGAGAGAATGTTTGGTGACTACTGTAGGCTAGAAGGCATTAGATCCCCTGGAACTGGAGTTTTAGGCAGGTGTGAGCCAACATTTGGATGCTGGGAAACAAATTCCAGTCCTTTGCAAGAACAGCAAGTGCTCTTAAACACTGAGCCATCTCTCCAGGCCCATAGGTCTTTAAAAAAAATCAATTTCAAACTCCTAGTAATTGAATAACATTTTTACTTCATAATATCTCTCTGTTCTCTTATTGTTCCTTATTGAACACAAGAGTAGTTCTTAATTTACAGGCAGCTCAATACTAACCTAGGTGTGGTGCATACTCCAGAACAAATATGGTATACAGAATGTGGAGTAGAAACCAAGTTCTCGCTGATCCACTTCCCAGAGACCCAGCCGTTGTGAAAGCTCTAATGCAGTCTCCCAGAGACAAATCATGACTTTAAAGACAGGCATAGCCTTTAAATAATTCCTGATTACATTGAAAATGTAATCTGAGTTTGGCTTTTATTATTTTTGACATTTTCATATGCTTGTATAATCTATTTTGGTATTCATGTTTTCTTTTTATGCCCTTGTCTTTTCTAGATCAATTCATTTTTATTTAGGATCACATATTCTCCTCCTTTTGGACTTCCTACTTCAAGTCTCTGGTTTTCTTTATATACTGCATTATTTATTCTTTTGTAAAAATGGACTGTGCTATTTTTTCCTAGTTTTATGATACAAATTTCCTTGTGTGATTTGTGTATGTTCTTGCCTATTCTCACCCCATGTGGAAAAGCAGTATCTCCACACAGAGTAACGGTGGTAGAAAGACAGAGTGGTGTGTACTTCAGAAAAGGGGTAGAGAGTTGGTCAGTATGTGGGGAAATGAACCAGTCCCGTCCAGGTCCTCACTCCTCTTCAGGCCGTTTGCTCTATCTCCCCGTTAATGTCATGGCTCATTTCTCCCCTCTCACTGCCACATTCTACCCAAGCCAGTGCCATTTACAGAGACCTCGCTAGTGTTTCCCAGCTGCTTGGATTCCTTCATGCGTGGCCTTGTTTGCATTTGCACAGGAACATCCAGGACACAGCCTCGACAAGGTCACTGTAATCATCTCTCATCTGCTAGCGGTTCACACAATACACAGTCCTTAGGAAAAGTTCTGGCCATTGATAGCTCAACTGAGGCTATCAGTCTATCTGCCATGATACTTGCTTTTAGTTAAAGTAAAATGATTTCTCATGGTATGTTGAACAGAGGTTTCTGTACCACCCAGTCCTGCACCCGTTCAGTCCCAAAGAAACACACAGAGGTCTACATTAATTAGAAATTGGTTGGCCTGTTAGCTCAGGCTTCTTATTAATAACTCTTACATCCTACATTAACCCATAATTCTTGTCTGTGTTAGCCATGTGTCTTGGTACCTTTTATCAGTGAGGCTTTCTCATCTTTCTTCCTCTGTATCTGGGTCACAACTGCAGACTGAGTCTTTCCTCTTCCCAGAATTCTCCTGTTCTCATTGCCCCGCCCATGCTTCCTGCCTGGTTAATGCTAGGGGTAAGTGTCTGCAGGAAGATACTTCCTAATGAAAGGGGATTATCAATCTCCTCAGTGCTTAGTCCTGAGATGCCTGTTTTAGGGGAGCCCTGGGAGAGGAAGTAGAGAATAAATGTATTTTTATCTGTTTGTTTCTGTGTATTTCCCCTCTCTCCATCTGCAGAACTGATATTTTCACACAAGACACCTGCCAGCCCTGTCTGTTCCAGGACTTCTCACTAATAACAACAAGTTAAATGAACCGCAAGTATCATTTCCTCTTTACAAACCTGATATCTTCCAACGGTTGTGGCACTCAGAATTATGGTAGCTTTATCTCTTGGGATAGTGTCTCATTTCCTGTTTTGAGGTAGTTGTTCCCTTCTTCTGATAGAAGGAAGTTATTCATCTGGCTTCTAGCAACACTATAAAACTAGAAGAAAAAAAAAACTTTGGAAGTTGCAAAACTGATGATTAGCAGGAATGCTGTGGCCTTGTTCAGTTACGGGGTGCCACGCTGTTCACCCATTCACACTTGCTGATTGATTTAATGTTTGTAAATTTAGCTCTCCTCAGTCTCAGCTGATGTGTGGGTACATACACCAAGCAGACTGATATTTATGCCATAAGTGAGAAATAACTCGATAATTTATGAGTGGTGAAAACCCAAAGATGAGAAGGCTTTCCCCCAGAGAAAGAAGACACACACACACACACACACACACACACACACACACACACTTTAGACAACTCTCCTTGGCACTTTCATTTTAAGAACGTGCGTATTTTATGGTGGAGTGGGAGAGAGAAATTGTGCAGCCCCCATGAACTTTTCCTTTTATGAGCTGTCTCTGAGAGAAATGCTTCTGTATAATGGAATACTTTTCTTTCCTTTCTGTCTCCATCGGCACAGAGGCTGAGCCCATGCTGGTAAGAACGTGCAAAAGTCTATTGCCTGTGCACTGGCTATCTGGGGGCTGCTAAGTGGCTGAAGCGCTGAAGAGATGCCACGCTGAGGGCACAGCTTGTGAGCGGTTTATGTGCTATGTCCGGAGTGTACTTCCCTTTCTTCATAACTCTGTACTTGCTAACAGAGTTCTCTATATGTTTCTTTCAAACCAGGAAGTGGTCTGCTTACAAAAGAACAATGTTCTTCCAAGGAAAAGAATTCTGTACAAGCTCAGAGAAGAACAGCTAAGGAAGAAAATTACTTGAATGTCTGCTTGAAATAGCGTTTTAAAAAAGACATTGAGGCAGATGATTGCTTAAGTGGTTAAAGGTTTGGGTGACATCTAATTCCACCATAAAATGTGTGTGAGGCATATGCCGGTGCTCAAACGAGTCAAAATGACAGCCACACGTACAGGCTCACACGCTGCTCATCTTACATATATGTACTTCAGCCTGAGGATGGAGGCAAGTGTATAACGAGGAGGCGATTGGTCAGCTCCCCTCCCCCAACCTTGCCTTTCCCTCCTTATTCCCTCATGTTTGGAGAACTCTGTAAAGATGTCGGGAGGAACTAAGTCAGAAAATTGATCAGGACTGCAAATGTTTACCCTGCACAGCGGCGTGGACTCACCAGAGCTTTGAAGCAGGACACAAACTATTTGACTTTTTTTTTTCTTTTTCTTTTTTCTTTTTGGCACCAGGCCTGAGAGAGGAGAGGAAGAATTAGATGTCAGGAAGATATCAGAAAGGTTGAAAATGGACAACATCCACTGGTCCAGAGCAGTTTTGGGGAAAAATCTGGTACATGTCACCAAATGGCTCAACAGAAATCCAATACTACCTCCTTGAGAACCATCAATTGTTCTTGGTTGTTCTTAAAGTTTTTGTAAGTTTTAAATGAGTTGTATTAAAGTTTAGTCCTTTGACAAGAGATTTTTAATACCCTCATGTTATAAGGATAGATTCCTTACCAGCTTCGAGTCCTTATGTAGATGTGCGTGACAGCATCCTAATGCCAAGAGGCCGCAGTGCCTACAGGGCACCTGGGAGGATTCACAGGACCTGCAGCTGTTTGAGAAGGTTGGTGAGCGCCCACATTAAATCACCCTGCATCCTGGGTTAAATACTTGCTGAGCAGCTTTTTCTTTTCTTTAGAAACAAATGTTTTTCATTTTCAAAATGATTCATTTATTTTATGCGTATGTGTGCGTGTTTCATGAATGTGTGTACATCCTGTGTGTGGCTGGTGCCCATGGACAGCAGAAGAGGGCATCAGGCTCCTTGGAGATGGAGTTACGGGGGCTTGTGAGATGCCACATGGGTGCTGGGGCTCTGAAGACAGACCCTCTGCAGGAGCAGCAAGTGCTCCTAAGTGTTTGGCTATTCCTCTAAGCCTTCTTTTTTCTTTAAGTTTTCTTTACTCTTGAGAGATTCATATCTGTATCAATGAAATATAATCATGTGAAACCCATTTACATTTTATTTATTTATTTTGTGTACATGTGTACACACAGGCCACAGTGTGCACATAGAGATCGGAGGATAGCTACCGAGTTCTCCCGTTCCACCAGAGGCCTCAAGCAGAGATCAGGCCTGGTAGTAGATACCGTGACTATTGAGAATCTCACTATCCCCAGATACTGTATCTCTTCTAGAGAATATTTAACTAAGCTTAAGAGGTAGAAAATAGATATGCTTTCAAGATGTCATTATTTGTCTTCTTTCTTTTCTTTTCTTTTTTTGAAATTTGCAGGCAAATGGATGTATCTAGAAAACATTATATTGAGTGAGGTAACCCAGACCCATTAAGACAAATATCACATGTACTCACTCATAAGTGGCTTTTAGATATAAACCAAAGAAAACCAGTCTACAATTCACAATCCCAGAGAACCTAGACAACAATGAGGACTCCAAGAGAGACATACATGAATCTAATCTACATGGGAAGTAGAAAAGACAAGATTTCCTGGGTAAATTGTGAGCAAAGGGACCATGGGAGTGGGTAGAAGGGGAGGGAAGAGGAAGGGAGGAGAGCAGAGAAAAATGTAGAACTCAACAAAAATCAATACACACACACACACACACACACAAACAATTTAAAAAGCATACATTTATTTTCTGACAGTTTCTGTAAATAAGGAATCAGCTGTGGCTTGAGTGGTTTTCCCAGAAGCACGTTAGCAAGTTGCCGCCCCATCTGCAGCCTCAGCTGAAGAAAGATTTGCTCCCCAGTCCTGTATGTTGATTGCGGAAAGTATGTATTACTTTCACATTCTTGCTATGCAGCGACTTTCTGCCTCTTCATAAAATGGGACTACTCCCTCCTCCCACCCCAGGTGTGTGCCTGTGTGCAGGAATGTGTGTCTCTGTGTGTGTTGTGTGTGTGTGCGTGTGTGCATAGAAGTCAGAGGTCAATGTGGGGTGTAACATCTCTTTTTAGAGGCAGGGTCTCTCACTAGGACTGGAGTTAGCTGACCCACTAGGCTGACTGGCAGAGAGCCACAGATTTGTCTGACGCCGCCTCCCCACTACCCCAGTACTGGAATACAACATATACTATACTGTCTGGACTTTTACTTGTGTGTTGTGTCCTCAAGCTTGTAAAACAAGCTCTTTCTCAGTTAAGCTGTCTTTCCTGTTCACTTCCCCATAAAATGTAAAAGGACTCACCTGTGAAGGCCATGCCCATCTAGGATAATCTTTGAGGATTTTTTTTTGTTTGTTTGTTTTTGTTTTTGATTAATTCAAAGTTACCAATTAGGGGCTTTAGTTACACCTGTAAAATTCCTTCTTCGCTGTCGTGCATTATTCTGCTGTTTGGTGCAGTGCTGGGGTTGGTTGAGATCATGGCATCTGCTCAGAATTCTACCTGCCTTGTTTTCTGCCCACCACATTACACTCGGTTCATCTCATCTCCATTTTTACTCTTGGCAACTAAAATATCCTATGTAGCAACATCAGCCCCTTACACAGACACTTCCCTAACCAAATCATCCCTTTGTTACATTTCCTATTCTGCTGTCATATAAGAAGCACGCCCATTTCCTCAACTTTCTAACAATGCCTTTTAGGGCCCTCTGTGACAACTTCAGTGGGACATTTTAGACACTATTCCCAAAGCCCTGCAGGTTTTCACAAGCATTCCCTGTGTGTCTCCTCCCCAGCTTCTACCAACCATAGGTCCGAACGCTGAGGACATAACCTAGACATTGATGGCAGCAATATCAACTGAAGACTAAGTGCTGCAATTCACAGCGGTCTGGCAAGCACTCTGCAAGTTAGTGAATTGCAGCACCAGCCATATTGACTCATACATCTGTCACCATTCCATATATAGGTTTGTGTTTGCTGAACAGTTACTCTGATAAGCTGAGATAATCCTCTTAGCTTAAAATTCACCATCTAGAAGTTCTCTGAAAAAGCCACAGGAAATTGGATGTCTAATTGGACCAATTTACTTCTTGAGACCTAGAAAACCTGGAATACAAACTGACACATTAAGAGATAAAACCAGCCGGGCGGTGGTGGTGCACGCCTTTAATCCCAGCACTCGGGAGGCAGAGGCAGGCGGATCTCTGTGAGTTCGAGGCCAGCCTGGTCTACAAGAGCTAGTTCCAGGACAGGCTCCAAAACCACAGAGAAACCCTGTCTCGAAAAACCAAAAAAAAAAAAAAAAAAAAGAGATAAAACCACATTCAGCTTCTCTATCCAGTCAGCAGACAAGCTTCCTGCAGGTAGGCTGCTCCAACACCCCCATCCCATCAAACAGACCCTGGAAGCTACAACTCCTATCCCACCCCTAAACCCTCTTATCCCACATGACTTGAGAGGAACTCTGAAAGTTCACATGCAAATAAACAGAAACACAGACAACAGATAACCTCATACCAGCAAACCCAAAAGAAGGGAAACACACAAACACTATCACCAAAAAACAACAAGCATTAAAAATCACTGGTCATTAATATCTCTTAGTATCAATGAACTCAATTAACCTATAAAAAGATACAGGCTAAAAGAATGGATACAAAAGTAGGATCCAACCTTCTGCTGTATACCGGAAACACACCTCAGCCTCAAAGACGGACACTACCTCAGAGTTAAGGGTTGGGAAGAGATTTTCCAATCAAATAGACCTAAGAAACAAGTGAGTGCAGCTATCCTAATATCTAACAAAATTGATTTCAAACTAAAATCAATCAGAAGAGGTGGAGAAGGACACTTTATACTCATAACAGGAACAATTCATCGAGATGAAGTCTCAACCCTGAATATCTATGCTTCAAATACAAGATCACCCACATATGTAAAAGAAACATTACTGAAGTTTAAATCGCACATCAAACTCCACACACTATTAGTAGGAGACTTCAATACCCCTCTCTACTCAATGGACAGGTCAACCAGACAGAAGCCTAACAGAAAAATAAGGGAACTAACAGATCTCATGACTCAAATGAACTTAATGTTCATTTGTTCAAATAATAATGTTCAAATGTTCTCATCTAGAGAACATTTCACCCAAACACAAAAGAATATACCTTCTTCTCAGCACCTCATGGAGCCTTCTCTAAAACTGACCAAAACTTGTTAACAAAGCAATAAATTAAAAAAAAAAGTAGGAATAACCCCATGTATCTTATCGGATCAAAATAGTTTAAAGTTCAAATTTAACAACACTAATTGTAGAAAGCCTACAAACTCATGGAAATTGAACAGTGCTCACTTGACTCATGCCTGGGTCAAGGAAGAAATAAAGAAAGAAATGAAAGACTTCCTAGAATTCAAAGAAAATAAAGGCAAAATGTACCCAAATCTATGGGACACGATGAAAGCAGTGCTGAGAGGAAAGTTCATAGCACTAAGTGCCCACATAAAGAAAATAGAGAAATCTTACACTATTGATTTAACAGCACACCTGAAAGATCTAGAACAAAAAGAAGCAGATTCACCCAGAAGGAATAGATGACAAGAAATAATCAAATTGAGGGCTGGAATCAATAAAATAGAAACAAAGAAAACAATATATATTCTGTTAAGCCATTGGTCGAAAGCAGCTTCTTTATTAACCAATGGCAATAAAACATATTCACAGCACACACTAACTTCCACTTCAAAAGATAGTTTTTCTCTTTTTTTAAAAAAAAATAAATAATAATAAAGAGTTATATGGAACAAATACCTTAAAGAGAGGAACAAAACCTCGGAGTCAACTCTGGATTTGATTCTTTGAAGAGAAATATTGTTCTTCTAAACAGTCTTTTATTTACTGATTTATTTCTGTGTGTGTGGTATGTATAAGTATGTTGTTGGGTGTTACACATATGTGTGCAGATGCATACACACATGCCTCTCATGGTGATGTAGGAATACAAACTTCAGTGTTATTTCTTGAGTACCGTCTACATTTTGCTTGAGACCAGGTCTCTCATTGCCTTGGAACTTGGCTTCCAGGAATCTGTCCATCTCACCGTTACTGGGATTCCACACGTGACTGGGATTCCACATGTGCACCGCCACATCCTGCTTTTTGTGGTGGGTTCTGGGGACCCAAACTCAGGTCCTCACTTGAAAAGTGTCCTACTAACTGAATCATTTCTCCTGCCACTAAACATAACCTTTTGCCAACAAACATAGCATGAAAAAACTAAGTGTACAGATTGTCAAGGAGGAAGAATAAATCCTGGAAGGGAGCTGGGTTGGGGCTAGGGCTAGGGCTAGGGCTATGGTTAGTTCCATTCCATTCCATTCGGAACTAAACTTTTTATAATATATAGAACTTATTATCTTCTTTAATGGAGTTTCATAATTTACCCAGTATTAGGCAACCAGACAGTGTTGCAGCCACGAACCAGCTCAGAATTTTGATTTCAAACTCTATATTCACAACAATTGCACTGCAAAACCAAATTAGAAACAAGAAAATTATTTAAATATCGTTAAATAAGAAAATGAAAAAATCCAAATCTTTTTTTTCTTAGTAAGGTTTTAAAAACTCTCTCTCTCTCTCTCTCTCTCTCTCTCTCTCTCTCTCTTTCTCTCTCTCTCTCTCTCTCTCTCTCTCGAAGGAGTAAAAATTTTGCAAGTAGGATTTTTTTTTCTCATGGTAACTGTCTTCTGTCAGGAAAGCAATGACCTTACAAGTCAATATTTACTGTAATTGACTGAAATCTGGACACACAGCAAGTCCAACTGGGAAAGGAAGTTCTCCTATATCAAAGAACTGTGATGCAGATAAAGGAGAGAATGATTAATCCTGGAAGAAGCCGAACTTTGGTCCCATGTTTACCCTCTGGCAAGTTAGCAGCAGAGAATCGAGGAGAGGCCACTAAAAAGAACCAGAGACGCTGGGAGTTCTGTGTGTCCATCCACAGTTCTTCCTGGACTACAAAAGCTCATTTTTCTCTGCGGCCAGGATGGCTTCTGCTCAGAGGTCTCCCGTTCTCCACATTTTCTGCTCACCAAATCCTCAAAAGCTGAACTCCATGTAGTTCAATCATAACATACTATCTCATCTCAAAAATATGTATTTTGATTAACTTTCCATAAAAACAACAAGAGAGTTTATGGATAAATATTCCACATACTACTGCAAAAGAGCAGGGGTCTTTTTCACTACTTGGAAAATGGATACCTCTTTCCTCTTTGCTCTCCTGAAAAAAATTTTCTCAGTTCCTAAAAGCACTGTTAAAGAAATCTGAGCTAATGAACTCTACATGAATAAAAATGATGTCAGGTTTCTATAATAAACATTTAGGGTTGATGGGCACCAATTTAATTGATTGATAATATAGTGTGAGCCACTGCAAGAGCTGTGGTCATTTAGCCATGCCCATAAACCTGTAAAAAGATTCAATCTAACCCCATCTTGTAGCGTCTCAGAGGGAAGTGGCGTCTGTCTTGGAAACAGGAACGCGTATGGTTGGACCCACACATCCTGGCTGTGGGTCCTGACGCAAGCACCTATTAGCTGTGTGATCTTTTTTTTAAAAAAAAATTTATTTATTTATTATGTATACAATATTGTGTCTGTATATGCCTGCAGGCCAGAAGAGGGCACCAGACCTCATTACAGTTGGTTGTGAGCCACCATGTGGTTGCTGGGAATTGAACTCAGGACCTGTGGAAGAGCAGGCAATGCTCTTAACCACTGAGCCATCTCTCCAGCCCCCTAGCTGTGTGATCTTGAGCCACCTTAAGTTTCACTTTCCTCTCTGAAATGTATGAATAACAGCAATGTCTGTTCCAGAGGTCTGTTGAGAGTATGAGCTGTGCTTCTTAAATAAAATCCAGCTAGTACTTGATTATTCTCACAGTAATTGGATAGATCTCCCAGATATATGTCAATGTTGTTTGAAACGGGATAAATAATATCGTGTAGATAAGAAATCCCAAGAGTAACATTTGCAACATGTCTTAGCTAATTCCATTCGACCTCAAGACCCCTTACAAGTACCTCCAACATATAGGATCTACAATCGTCAGACATTATCAAAAGGTCGTCTAGTATTTATTTTCTAACATCCTGTAGTTGCCGTGTGTCTCTTCCTTGTGTTTACTTTCTCATTTTTTCTTTCAAGTTATCATTTAAAGTTCAAGCAAGAATGTAAGTAAGCTACTTAAGCACAGAAAATTCATACAATAGTTTGTTGAGTCCTTCCTTGTAATGACTTTTTCTATTATCTTCTCAGCTAAGACGCCCTCACCCCTCCACACACATACTCACAGATTAGTAGGCAAAAGGCATTGATGGGCAGCAATCTCTTGATTGCTGCATCGGTGTGTTCACTGAAATGCTGAAGCAAGAAGTAGGTCTAAGCTGAGAAGGCAGCCCAAACCTTCCTGGATGCAGATAGAGATTTCCTATCTGTCCCTTTGTGATAGTGGTGAGTGTTTTTCTTCTTAGGGAAGACAGACTGATTGACTTCTGAAAGTTGACCCTTGTTCATTATCAACCCATTAAACACTGGCAGTTAAGAGGATGTCCTGGCAAAAAATCATTGTCAATGCTAACCAAAGATAAATATTTGTTGAGTAACCATGTTTATTTACAGACCGAAGAAATCCTACTGATGCTTTTCTTTGCCTAAACAAACCCCAGTAGAGTTGAAGAAGAGTTCAGAATTTGCTGTATACCTTAATAATTTTTGTAACGAACTTTCTAAGAGGAGGTAACTACATCTGAAACAGGTCAGGAGAAGAACTGAGTTTTCAGGTTATAAATGAGGAGAGGCTGGTAGGGCAAATTCTAGTTCTGTTATCTTCCCAGCTTTGCCCTCAGCACAGCCTTGCCTCTTCTCTTCCTGCTATGGGACTGGTAGACTATATCCTATATCCTGGAACATCAGGAAGTCACAGAAGATAAAGAGCCACTGGAAGTGTGGGTGGACGGGCATGCACCTGGGCATCTTGCTCCTCTTCAGACTCCTTGACAGCTGAACACTGACAGCATCCTTGCATCTATCTCAGCCCAGCTGCTCCTGGAGAGGGACGGAATTCCAGGATATAGGAGGGATGTAGGAGTATCTGAGTCCTGAATTTTGTTACAAGAGACTCTGTCACGAGGCACCTCCCCAAATCATGTAGTATAGATTTCCTCATGTCCTACCTCACATGGGGAAGCACCAGCCTAAGCCTGACAATCTTTTGCTCTTCGCTCCAAGATGATGTTATTAACTGAGTGTACTAGTCAGGGTCCCAGTGAGAAACAGTGCAATATTGAAGCTGACAATTTGAGGAAATGAATTATAAGACTATTTTCAGTTTTGTGGCTAGCATGTTACAATATCTCAAGTAGGCTAGAAGTGGTATCAACACCACAAGGAGAAAGCCCTTGCAGAAGCTGTCTGGATGGGGCTGCTGGTCTCAGCCAAGGTCACATCCGACAGCACAGGGAAGGAGCAAGGGTGGGTGCTCCTGACCTCATCCACTTCCTGGCTGACTGTCTCTGCCTAGGGCTTCCTTGTGACTGAGCCCAGTGGGAAGGCCAAGGGCAAGGAAGCCTGTGTTGGTGCACCTAGAGGTCAGCCTGCAAGCACTGAGCAGGTGCAAGAGCTTACAGGGAGCTTCTGTAGGGGCATTCAGAAGGCTTCCCGATGACCAAGTCAGAGATGACCCCAACAATCACTAATGATGACCTTATGAGCCGAAACACTACGAAATATAGATAAATTGAGAATATGCATAAAATAGGGTTAGAGAAATAGACTCAAATGCTAAATAAACAGATAATTAAATGAATTTCAAAGTTACAAGAAGGAATATTTGAGATGTGTGGCAGGAAAGACTATTCTGAGAACCAAGCCGATGGGACATTTGCAAGAGAGAATAAAAGAACCCAGTGGGTCACACGGGAGAATTGAGCATGCCCAAGAGCACATTAGTGAGCTGGAAAATCACATCAAGGGATCTTTCTGAAGATTCCACGAAAAGACAAAGAGCCCGAGAGTAAACAGCAGCTAGCTATGACGGAAAGGTGAGAACCATCTCGCAGGCCCGATAGATTCAGATAAAGATGAAATGGAACAGGAGACAAGATAAAGACTTCCCAGAATTGAAGACATTACTGGATAAGATTCATCGTGCTGAATATGACACAAAAGAAAAATGAAAAGAAGAAGAATGCACTCTAAATGCGATCTGATGACAATTTCAAACATCAAAAGAAAGGAAAATCAGATATTGGGAATAGTAAAATTGTGAAAGAAGACAGATATACTTTCTTCAAAGAACCAAAAGGGAACAATGTTTGACTTTGAATTTAATAATCAAATGATCGATCATTTATATGTAACAATGCGTGAAATGGTCTCTGGCCTGTGGGTCTCAGAGTTTGCTACTGACACACACTGGCAGTCTGTCCTGCAGCAGAAAGACAAACAAATAGGGAAGGAGATGTGAAAAGATACAGGATGGAAAGATAAAGAGCACAGGGAAGTTGGCTTAGTTTAGTTATACTGGGCCATGACAAGGGACAAAATTATGTCATGATTATCTAGAGGTAGCGCAGTAGGGAGAAAGGGACAAATGAGGAGCCATGAAGAGGAAGTGTTCAAAATGCATCTTCTTTTTGGGGAAATGTAATCTATGTCATCTTCAGATATTTATAGGGAAAACTAAGCAGGCGTAAGGATTTACTAAGTTAGCACTAAGTAGTGTAAGATCAGAAATAGACATTCGAGATTCATACACAAAGAGAATTCTCAGCTATTCCACAGAAGATAGGAAGAAAATTCTTCCTATTTTTGTCTTGATTTTAGTCTAGAAGTGTCATGAAACATCGAAACTGAACCAGCTCAGGACCCGTCATTATTATCTCCTTTTCTCTGTCCCCATCCCAACACTCCACCCCACCTGCCCCCTTGGTCCTCCGCAGTGACACCTGGGGAAACGGTGTGTCCCACCTGCCCCCTTGGTCCTCCGCAGTGACACCTGGGGAAACGGTGTGTCCCACCTGCCCCCTTGGTCCTCCGCAGTGACACCTGGGGAAACGGTGTGTCCCACCTGCCCCCTTGGTCCTCCGCAGTGACACCTAGGGAAATGGTGTGTCCCACCTGCCCCCTTGGTCCTCCGCAGTGACACCTAGGGAAATGGTGTGTCCCACCTGCCCCCTTGGTCCTCCGCAGTGACACCTGGGGAAATGGTGTGTCCCACCTGCCCCCTTGGTCCTCCGCAGTGACACCTGGGGAAACGGTGTGTCCCACCTGCCCCCTTGGTCCTCCGCAGTGACACCTGGGGAAACGGTGTGTCCCACCTGCCCCCTTGGTCCTCCGCAGTGACACCTGGGGAAACGGTGTGTCCCACCTGCCCCCTTGGTCCTCCGCAGTGACACCTGGGGAAATGGTGTGTCCCACCTGCCCCCTTAGTCCTCCGCAGTGACACCTGGGGAAACGGTGTGTCCCACCTGCCCCCTTGGTCCTCCGCAGTGACACCTGGGGAAATGGTGTGTCCCACCTGCCCCCTTGGTCCTCCGCAGTGACACCTGGGGAAATGGTGTGTCCCACCTGCCCCCTTGGTCCTCCGCAGTGACACCTGGGGAAACGGTGTGTCCCACCTGCCCCCTTGGTCCTCCGCAGTGACACCTGGGGAAACGGTGTGTCCCACCTGCCCCCTTGGTCCTCCGCAGTGACACCTAGGGAAATGGTGTGTCCCACCTGCCCCCTTGGTCCTCCGCAGTGACACCTGGGGAAACGGTGTGTCCCACCTGCCCCCTTAGTCCTCCGCAGTGACACCTGGGGAAACGGTGTGTCCCACCTGCCCCCTTGGTCCTCCGCAGTGACACCTGGGGAAACGGTGTGTCCCACCTGCCCCCTTGGTCCTCCGCAGTGACACCTGGGGAAACGGTGTGTCCCACCTGCCCCCTTGGTCCTCCGCAGTGACACCTGGGGAAACGGTGTGTCCCACCTGCCCCCTTGGTCCTCCGCAGTGACACCTAGGGAAATGGTGTGTCCCACCTGCCCCCTTGGTCCTCCGCAGTGACACCTAGGGAAATGGTGTGTCCCACCTGCCCCCTTGGTCCTCCGCAGTGACACCTGGGGAAACGGTGTGTCCCACCTGCCCCCTTGGTCCTCCGCAGTGACACCTGGGGAAACGGTGTGTCCCACCTGCCCCCTTGGTCCTCCACAGTGCTGTCTCAGTCATACCAAGGGAAGTGGTTTCTGATCACCTCACAAAGAAAATCCCTGACCCCGAAGCCTGGCAACAAGAGAACTCCGAGGTTACTCACAGGCTCCACTCAGCTCCTTGACCCCATTCTGAGAAACAGAATGAACTACAATGCACTTTACTGGGCACACGAATTTGAAGTCAGAAACCAGAGCAGCTGAAAAATATTACTTGTTGGAGCCTCATGTGTTACCTGACCATAAACTCACTTAATCACCCATTCATTCAATAGCTACTTTTAATGCACAGGCCTGGTTCTGTACTCCGGGAATTCATAGGTGAATCAGAGAGAGGCCGGGCTCAGCCCTGATATTCAGCCTGGTGGCAGAAATGAACAAGCTTTCCCAATACCCAGAAAGACCTTAAATGGGAGCTTCTTTCTCAATGTTTAAGTTATATTTTTACTGTAACCTCTTCAGAGAGGCCTTTCCTAGGGATTATATCTAATCGCAGAGTGCTGCTGGTTTCTTCTGAAATACACATTGCTGTCCCTGTGTGTTCATTGATTTGCTCTGATCAATGCCTAAAGTTTTCAGTTGAGAAACTGAAGTCCAGGGCATAGCTGAGCACCCCAGAAATCATCATCGAAATTAAAACTCAAACTACCGAACTAATGAAAGACTTTAGATATTGTCCTTGGAACTCAGTTGACATGTATAAACTGTGGTCAATAATCTTTCCTGATATAGAGAATATGCAAGAAAAAGAAAGAAAGAGCATCCAGACAATGAAACTCTCTGTATGCTATAATGTACAGATAGCATATATATGCAAAGAATCTATATTCAGAAATAAAAACCAATAATTATAAATAATAAGCTCAATAAGATTTCAGGATCCAAGGTCAACTTTCAGAAATCAGCTGTATTCCTATCCACCAGTGAATACTCTGAAAAATAAGTCAGTGAATCATCCCATTTACAAAGTGAAGACATCCTGACCCTTACAATGGAAATGGTTCAGTAAACTGTTAGGCTAAGTTAAGGAAGCCATATACAAAAGGCAGCACAGTATTCACTTCCATGTGTATGCATGGAGATGGGAAACGTGTGATGGGGCCCACAGAGGAAGACCAGCAAGTAACTGCTGAAAGATTTGTCTAGGGAGTGATAAGGGGATCAAGAATGAGCACTTTGATGTTTTCCCGATTCTACAGATACACTAGAATCCATTGAATTACGTGACAGGGTGAGTTTCTGACGTGAAAAGATGGACAGACAGACAGACAGACAGACCCTCCCCGCTGTGATGAATACCCACTTTTCACTCCAGCAGCCTTGATCTTCCTCTCTTCTCCCTCTGATTCTCCACCATCATGGTGGAGCCGGACGGCCACGTCTCTATAAAGCTCTCTTTCCTGGCAGTACTGGTCAATGTTCTCATCCCTGTTACCAAATACAGAGCAAGAAGTGAGGAAAAATCAGGGACAGATTTGCTGGTGCTCTGTTTGAAGGGAACCAGTCCATCATGGCAGGGTTGGCATGGTAGCATATGGCTCCATGGTGAGAGAAACTTGTTACAGCTTCTCTCAGCAGACAAGACACAGAGGACACGGTAGGACCACACAGTAGGACCAGAAATAAACATGAAGGCTTGCTCTCCACAGTGGCTCAAATCATCCAGCCAGGACCCATCTGCCAAAGGGGCCACAACTGCCCCACACAGCCCCCTCAGCCTGGGACCAAGAGTTCAAACAATGGCAGACTTTTTACATCTCACCTTAATAACACCCTCTCTCTCTCTGGCCCCCTACACATTTCTGCAAGTCAGTTCTCTCTTACCAGGAGCTCCAGCCTGGTAACAGATGAAGCAGACAGTCTTGCTTCCTGAGGTCTGAAAGAGCAGATGTATCTGGGTCTCTTTCACGAGTTGTACTTTTTGGCCTTTTCTGGGGTTTCAGAAGTCAATGCATCGATTCTCTTTTTATCACGGGCAGATACACTAACAAACTTTAATCATGCAAAGTTTACTTTCAGTAACAAATTAAAAAGCAGCCAGGAACTGGAGCCAAGAGCTGTCTGCTGTCCTCAGTCCTTGTCAGGCTTTTCTCTACCTGTTTTATGTGACAATTCACTTAGCCCTATGGCAGTCCTATGGGGTGTGGATCGTTCTCATTGCTGCCTTCCAAATGAGGCAACTATAGCTCAGAGTGCATAGCAGCTTCTCCGAGACCACAGAGTTAGTGTGTAACCTTGAGTAAGTGGCCATGAAAGCAGCAGGATTTGAGAGGAATTGACCTGGGAAGTTTCTGGTACTGTGATTAAATTCCTATTCTAAGGAGTGAGTTTTCTTTTTTTTTTTTTAATATTTATTTATTATGTATACAATATTCTGTCTGTATGCCTGAAGGCCAGAAGAGGGCGCCAGACCTCTTTACAGATGGTTGTGAGCCACCATGTGGTTGCTGGGAATTGAACTCAGGACCTTTGGAAGAGCAGGCAATGCTCTTAACCACTGAGCCATCTCTCCAGCCCCTGTGAGTTTTCTTTAAAAGGCAATATACTACAGAAACATTGAAGAACCATCCAGTGCATTCAGTGCTTTTAATCTCTGATGTCGGTTTTCTGCCTTTAAATACTTCTGTTTATTGCCTGAATCCAAGCTGATGTGCACACTGCCCCCGTTATTCTGGGTGATTGACTACAGCACTTCAGCTCCCACAGTCACGGAGTTAGTTACATACACTGTCTGTCTGTTATGCTCTCACAGGAGAAATGTGCATATTTTGACGTGTTTATCATCAGAATAGTCGGTGAATGGGCCACACAATGTTCACACAAGAGCATTTAGTTTGCAGAATATGATCACATCGTCTGGAGTGCATGTAGGTCAGGTGACTGCAGCTGTAAATCAGAGAAATATCTGTACTACCTGGTTCTCTTTGTGAGGAACCTCTAAATTCATGCTAAACCCACACGCTGCTCTCTTGACGTGATTAGAAAGCCAGGGTTGGCTGAATCTCAATGCTTACTCGGTTTATCCCCCGGCTGGAAAGCTGAGTGTTCTCTTCCTGGTCCACCCTCTCTGTGGAAAGATGCACCAACATTTTCTCAGAAGAAAGCGTCAGAGACTGGTGGGTGAAGTTCGGTGGCAGTGTGTTTGCTTGGGGTGCGGAGACCTTGGCTTCAGTCCCCAAACAACAGCAAGCAACAACTCCTAGGGAGAAGTATTTTCCACTAGATTTTTCAGTCCCTCCTGTTTGATTTCCTACGGGGTGCTAATTATTGGTAGAAACCCGAGGGATGAAGCCTATTCACTGGGGAATCTTTGCAGAGCATCAAGAAGTGAAGTTACTATTCCATCACACAGAAAACTCAAGCAGTCACCAGTAGGGAAGATTGCACTTGCAGCTTCAAATACAGACGGGCTGCCTGTAAGGAACCGTGCTGACTTTAGATAAAAGCTAAGTGTGTGTTGGGATGGGTGAGGAGTCAGCCTAGCCAGAAAAGACCCAGCCCTCTGGAGCCTCTTAGTTCTACTTCCCCAGATGCTGAACTAT
Source organism: Microtus oregoni (assembly GCF_018167655.1). Lineage (NCBI taxonomy): Eukaryota > Metazoa > Chordata > Mammalia > Rodentia > Cricetidae > Microtus > Microtus oregoni. The sequence goes on along the minus strand of NW_024543077.1, from coordinate 4,890,790 downwards.
AATAAACTTAAAGATAGGAGACTTTTTAAAGCAAGCTACTTGGACCTTGTTGTGAATGAATTTTAGACCTTATCCTGTGAGTTGGGTTTTTAAAATGTCTTCTAGATAATTTTCATTGTCCACCTGCCTGGATTTACAATCACCCAGGACACACACCCCAGGTGTCCCGGTGAGGATGTTTCTGGAAAGGCTTACCTAAGGCGGGAGGAATCAGTCTGGATGTGGGTGGTGCCATCCCACAGGCTGTGGTCCCAGACAGAAAAAAAAAAAAAGGAGACAGCTAATGCCTGCACTCATCCGCGAGTCCCTGGACACGACATGATCAGCCTCACGTGCCTGCCAACACTTTTCTGCCATGATGGGTTCTACTTCCTTAAACCCTTAGCCATATAAACTCTCCCTCAGTTAGGGTGCTTCCTGTCAAACAGCTCTGAGGAACGTGACTGGCACAGACGGGAAGAAAGAGAGTACAGTCTCGGAAAGAAAGTTGTCCGGGACCCGGCTCTGGTACCTCTTCTGACCCACCAGCCTCTCCCTGGGCTGTTTGTCACCAGAGGCAAGGAGGGCTCATCAGGGCCACTTTAAAGGAGGCACTGGGGAGACTTGCATCATAGAAAGAAATGGTTGGTAATCATTGTCTAGAGGTAACTAATTGTTAAGAGCAAACTTTTGATCAGCCACAGGAACTCATAGCTTGGGGCACAGGTCTATTTGAAGCCCAGAAGAAGCTTGAAAAGAAGCAGAAACAGAAGGGCTGGCTGTCCTCATCCTTTGAAAGTTCAGATTTGATGATACGTTTAATCCTGGCATTCTGGAGGCAAAGTCGGGTGAGTCTCTGAGTTCATAGCTGTGTAAACCAGGCTGGTTTTGAACTCACAGAGTTCAACCTGACTTTGCCACTGGAGTGCTAGGATTAAAGATTTATGCTTCCATATCTGGTTCCGAGAGTTTTGTACCTTACATTTAAGCCTGTCATTATTTTGGGGTGGTTTTTGTATGATGTGTGATGTTCAACTTTTCATTCTTTTGCATATGAATATCCAGAAATCTCAACACTAAGTGTTTGAAAAGATTATTCTTTCCTCGTTGAATTTTCCTGGCACCCTTGCCAAGATCGGTTTTGCAGAGATGTGTGGGTTTATTCCTGGATGCCCAGCTCCGTTGCATTGATTTATATACATCTATATTCGTGCCATTTTATGCTGGTCTTGATTACTGTGGCTTTGCAGCAAGTTTGAAATTCATAAGCGTGTGACCTTCAGGGTTGCTCTGTTTTTTTCGAGACCATTTTGTTATTTATCCCCACATGAATTTTAAGATCAACTTGCCAACTTCCTTTTTAAAGGATTCTGATAAGAACTTTTTGGCGTTTTTTAGCTAAGAGCCAGTAGGCTCCTCTACGCAGGGGCCTTCAAGAAACCCACCTGTAACTGCCTGAATTGTTCCGAAGAACTGAATTCAGACTCTCCATTATCATTTTAAAATAACTTCATTCATTTTTGCAGAAAAAAAATGACATTAAACAGATGCGAAACCGAATTTCAAAGTGTTCATGAATAAAGATGTGGGCTGTCAAGTAATCCATCGCGCTCTTCTCAAGAAACGGGGTTGTTTAATCAGCAAATTGAGAAAAAAAAAATCTTTGCAAGGGAATTTTTTTTCTTTTGAAGAAATCTGATTGCTAATTATTAAACAGAGAACTACACAGAGTAACAACTGAGCTCACGAGGAACAGAAACGATGAATCTTTAGTGAATGAAATTCAAAACGCAGCAACCACACTTCAGGTCGCAGCCCTGACGGCCCTCTGGCCTTTCTCCAGAGAGGCCTGACTGCAGAGGGCTTCAGAAGGATGCTCCCCTTTGTGAGTTTTCATGTCCGATGTTTGCAAATGTTCCCCCTGCCACTGATTTTTCTTCTTATCACTTGCCCTACTTCCTTTTGACACGTTTCTCAGTTACCTTGAGAAAGTGCAGAGACCTGGCTGATGGGTATATGGATGAGATATGATGGGGTACAATGTTTCTACCAACTGTATTCTTACGTAGACTTAGATATATTGTTTTCTAGTAAAAATGAGTCTAAGACACTCATTTCCATCAGAATCAAGATTGAAATAGGCCAAAGGAAATTCTGCTTTGATGATTACCTGACACTAAAGGCACATGGATGAGATAAGATGGGTTGCAATATGTCTACCAACTGTATACTTACATAGACTTAGATGTACAATTTCCTGTTGATGGGTATATGGATGAGATAAGATGGGGTACAATATGTCTACCAACTGTATACTTACATAGACTTAGATGTACAATTTCCTGTTGATGGGTATATGGATGAGATAAGATGGGTTGCAATATGTCTACCAACTGTATACTTACATAGACTTAGATGTACAATTTCCTGTTGATGGGTATATGGATGAGATATGATGGGGTACAATATGTCTACCAACAACTGTATACTTACATAGACTTAGATGTACAATTTCCTGTTGATGAGTATATGGATGAGATAAGATGGGGTACAATATGTCTACCAACTGTATACTTACATAGACTTAGATGTACAATTTCCTGTTGATGGGTATATGGATGAGATAAGATGGGGTGCAATGTGTCTACCAACAACTGTATACTTACATAGACTTAGATGTACAATTTCCTGTTGATGGGTATATGGATGAGATAAGATGGGGTGCAATATATCTACTAACAACTGGATACTTACATAGACTTAGATGTACAATTTCCTATTGATGGGTATATGGATGAGATAAGATGGGGTACAATATGTCTACCAACTGCATACTTACATAGACTTAGATGTACAATTTTCAGTAAAAATGAGTCTAAGACACTCATTTCCATCAGACTCAAGATTGAAATAGGCCAATGGAAATTCTGCTTTGACGATTACCAGACACTAAAGGAGATCACACTGCAATATGTGCACTGTGAATGTGAGTTTTGGCAGCTGCCACATCCCTTAGGAATAATGCCTACTTTGTGTATTATCTTAAGGAGAGTCCAGTACGGCAGTGGCAACCTTCAGTTATCTGGGTCCTTTCTGTGTCAGGCATCTTCCACCACAGAGAATGTGTTCAGAGAAGAACAGCACCCTGATAAAGCTGCATACACATTATAGAGCAAGAAGCATTTTCTAAAGCTAAGATGTGGTGTACAAAAGCTACAAGTTCAACACATGCAGATCTACTGTATTTGAGCTTTCGGAAAGGGTTACATGTGAAGTCAAATACAGTCGCACACAGATGCTTTCTGTCTGAGGTGTAGATCCTAGGAGACCCCAGGGATGAGCCTTCTTGCTTTCCCCATGCAGAATGGTTGGTTTTAAAGTCATATATGTTTGTGCTGTTTGCACAAACAGCAAAAATACACTCAGCATGTTCTATTCATATATATTTGTGCACACACACATAGCAAGTATAATCGAAGAAAAAGATACTATCAACTTGAGGGGACACAGAAGGGGCTTGAGGGAAGGAAATTGGGGGAGGTTGGATAGAGGAAAAAGAGGGTAAAGAGATGTAACTCTAGTTCAACTATATGTATGTATGTATGAATGTATGTATGTGTATATACATATAGCCTTGTGCTTAATGCACACACTTGGATATAAACATACACATAAAATAACAGAAGTTTTATGAAATAATTTGTATTTTACTACCTTCATTTCACTGCAGATGATATTTTCTATTCTGTCTTTTATTTGTATGAGTCGTCTGCCCAACTGCCTTCCTAACTGTGACGGTACGCAAGCTGTAGCTGGACCAACACTGTTCGTATCAGAGGAACTAACGCAAGCAAGGCAATTCAGCTGCCACCTGCTGACCCCGCTTGCACTCAGCTCCACCTTGAGTGAACCCTACGCTTTGTATTCCTCTGATTCTTCTTTCCCCCGTGACAGCCACCAATGCCAGCTGTTGCAGACAAGCAGAAGCACACGAAGATAAGACAGCAGCGCTGGAGTATGGTGTGGGCTTTTCAAAACAAAACAAAACAAAAAGCATCTTTTTGAGCACAGCAATCCTTAAATTGGTGGTGGTCAAATCAGCAATCAAAACAAGGGCGAATCTTGGAGAAGCAGTTCTACAAAAAGGAAACGCATGCCAAGTTTCCGTTTTACTGCCCCCCCTTTCTCTCGACTCTTTCCCCCGTGTCCTCCCTAATGTCAGATTTTATGCTCAGTGGGTGGAATATGGTTGCCTTCTTTACCCAAATGTCTGCTTTCTTTCCCAGAGAGTGGCTTTTCTTTCAGGCCGATGGCAGCCTTCCATGCTGTCTCTCCCATCTTTCTCTAGTCCTCTGAAGAATGGGAGCTCTTTTATTCAACCCTGGGCAGCAGCTCTCTTGACTCCTCACCCACCAATCAATCACCAAGTGCCCAAGGATTCCCAGTAAACTCTGGCTCCCCTTCCTTTCCAGCCAGAACATCTTTTCAGCTTTCATCAAACAAGGACCCAGATACCACAGCCAAGCTAGACAGCAAGGCTTGTACAAAAAAAAAAAAAAAAAAAAAAAAAAAAAAAAAAAAAAAAAAAAAAAAAAAATGTCGGCTTCATTTCACACGGCATAGGAGCTGTCGGGTATTGATGTCATTGTATCTACTTAGCATTAGGATAAAGGTTGAGTTTAACTGGAGGTTAGGTGGAATTATTTAGCAACAGGAATCCCCTGCTCTTGCTCTAACTGGAGGAAAGTCCCCTTTAGCAGCCATGGCCCTTTATCTTTCTGGTTAGCTGCATCTGTGTAGATTTAGTAGTGAGGCGGTGCCACCTCGAGCCATCAGTCTTAAAACTTATTGTAAACCACCCCTACCTTTCCTGTGATGCATCTTTCTCCATGTCTCTGTTTAGATGACTGAACTAAATCTGCGGTATCAGGAATAGAACTCCAACACTAGTTTTTTTTTTTTAATTTATTTATTTACTAAAGATTTCTGTCTCTTCCCCGCCACTGCCTCCCATTTCCCTCCCCCTCCCCCAATTAAGTCCCCCCCCCAGCCCGAAAAGCAATCAGGGTTCCCTGTCCTGTGGGAAGTCCAAGGAACCCCCACCTCCATCCAGGTCTAGTAGGTTGAGCATCCAAACTGCCTAGGCTCCCACAAAGCCAGTGCGTGCAGTAGGATCAGAAACCCATTGCCATAGTTCTTGAGTTCTCAGTAGTCCTCATTGTCCGCTATGTTCAGAGAGTCCGGTTTTATCCCAGGCTTTTCCAGACCCATGGTTCATCACAGACGCAAAATGACAGTTATGACGTAGCAATGAAAATAATTTCATGGCTGGGGGTCCCCACAACATGAGGAGCTGTATTAAAGGGTCGCAGCAGCAGGGAGGTTGGGAGTCACTGCTCTAGTAGGCTTGTTTACCTGTTGTTACACGTTTCAGGATTTTTACTAAAGTTAGTATTCAAAACACATTGCCAATGCTTTGGTACACAACCATGAAGACTCTCTCTCTCTCTCTCTCTCTCTCTCTCTCTCTCTCTCTCTCTCCGTGTGTGTGTGTGTGCATGTGAGTATTCATTTGTGTTACAAACACACTTATTAATGCAATGTTTTTAAAAGCCTTATGAACAGCTGCCTGTAGGTGATTTTAGTAAGCTCTGTCTTTCCATTTTCTTACTTCACTGCTGTGTGTGTGCTGCTGCAGGCCTGTGGAAGTCAGAGGACAACCTTTCCAGAACCAGTTCTCTTTTCTGCCTTCTCTTTTTCATGGCTGTTGCACTGAGTACTCCAGGCAAGCAAGCATACTAGCTGCCTCCTGGTGGTGCTCATCTCCCTCTCCCACCTCTCTGTGGTGCTCCTCTCTCTGTATCTCCCACCTCTCCGTGGTGCTCCTCTCCCCCCTCTCCCACCTCTCCGTGGTGCTCCTCTCTCCCTCTCCCACCTCTCTGTGGTGCTCCTCTCTCTCTCTCCCACCTCTCTGTGGTGCTCCTCTCTCCCTCTTCCACCTCCCTGTGGTGCTCCTCTCTCTGTGGTGCTCCTCTCTCCACCTCTCACTTCTCTGTGGTGCTCCTCTCCCTCTCCCACCTCTCTGTGGTGCTCCTCTCTCCATATCTCCCACCTCTCTGTGGTGCTCCTCTCTCCACCTCTCATTTCTCTGTGGTGCTCCTCTCTCCCTCTCCCACCTCTTTGTGGTGCTCCTCTCCCTCTCCCACCTCTCTGTGGTGCTCTTCTCTCCCTCTCCCACCTCCCTGTGGTGCTCCTCTCTCCACCTCTCACTTCTCTGTGGTGCTCCTCTCTCCGTATCTCCCACCTCTCACTTCTCTGTGGTGCTCCTCTCTCCACCTCCCACATCCCTGTTGTGCTCCTCTCTCCCTCTCCCACCTCTCTGTAGAAGACTGGGATCACAGATGTGAGCACCACATCTTGCCTTTTTGCATGGGTCCTAGGAATCAGACTCAGGTCTGTGGCTTGCATGACAATCACTGCTCCTCTCGGGGCTTTCCCTGTTCACCTCCTCCCCATTTGTACCCTCTGTGGTCTATGTCATAGATAATCATCACATTACATGGATGAGGTGCTGGAACATGGACACAGAAAGGGAAGGGTGGGTGGGGAAGGTTTCCGGAGGAAAATGCCTAGCTCACAGTGGCGTTGCAGTTCTTTTAGGGCTGCCACGTTTGTGTGCACCCTCATAAGCATTTTCAAAGATATGTTTACATGTTCCTGCGCTTCACCAAGCACTGGTAAAAAGTCACCTAGGCCACATCAAGAAGTGAGGGATAATTTATAGTGATTTCCTTAACTTCTGCTGCTTGGATCATTATGAAAAATCCCACTCATATCTAGGATGTAGCTCGCAGGAAAGATGTTATTACTATCTGAGCTCCTGCCACCAGGCACTGCAAGAAGGAAGTGTGTGTATCTCTGCATGATGAGAACTGACTCCCCACGGACCAGTATTTCAGCCCAACTCTATTAAATTACAGGCCTTGGCCAATCCCAGAAAACTCCCCTCTTCCCAACAAAGCATCTATCATCATCTAGACAAGAAATCTATGGCCCACCCTCTCCTGTACCTTCATATTCCAGCCTATCCATCTCCTCCCTTTGTTTTACTTTGGGAGGGAGGCTTGTTATATATTGTTGGTATCACATTTTAATCATGGGCTATGGCTCACTTTATAGCTCCCCGAATGCCTTGGCGAGGTCTCTATATAAATAAAATGATTATTATTAAAGTCAATTAATCAGAGGCACAATTCACTTTTCAGTACCTGACATCTTGAGTGTTTATTGACTCACAGAAATCTTTTTGTTCTCTCCCAGCATATATTTTAAGGAATCAATAGCATCCAACATGATACTGTAGATTTCTTTAATTAGACTGTAATTTGTACATGCGTACGAATGTGTTGATCTGTTGAGGATGAATGATTGATGAAGCGTGCAATAAAATGTGCTACGGAGTAATGATGTTTGGGGAATGCTGGTGAGGCTTGTTGCACAATTTGCAAGTGATTTTAATTCATACTCAGCAAAAGAAAAAAGACAGAAGCAACTCCTTATGTAATTAGAATCTCCCATCCACTTCAGTTTCTTTTGGTAGGTCTTGAGTAGCTAATTCTTTTTTTCCTTTCCTTTTTTTCTCTTAGTAACTTTTAATTGAATATATATATATGTGTATATATATACATATATGTGTGCATGCGTGCGTGTATGTGGATACATATACATCATAAGTATATAGCTCCATAATTTTTCTATAGAAAACAGGCAAAATGGACTTAGGAATCCAGGTGTGTTTTCAGTGATGGGATGGAACCCGGAGGTTCACATATAAGAGGCAAAGACTTTTCTGTGAAGCTCTTTCCCTGGTTCCAAAGGACCACTTAGTTCAAGATATAGAACATTTCTACTCTGAGCACCTACCTCCTGTCAGGTCTCTGTTATCACTTCTGTTCCCCAGACTTATCTAGCCTTTTGTATGTATGCAGTCACAGAAGCTCGGTGTCTCTCTCTACCCAGTGACTTACCTTTTCTTTCTTTTTTTTTTTAATTTTTTTATTTTTCGAGACAGGGTTTCTCCGTAGTTTTTGGTTCCTGTCCTGGAACTAGCTCTTGTAGACCAGGCTGGCCTGGAACTCACAGAGATCTGCCTGCCTCTGCCTCCCGAGTGCTGGGATTAAAGGCGTGCGCCACCACCGCCCGGCCCCCAGTGACTTACTCTATGATACTTTGGTTTTTTATTTACTATCTATGAAGTATTGGCCATGAGGCAGGAATAGAAAGAACTGTTAGAGATGATAGTCTTTCAGTCTAGGGGTAAGAGGAGACAGACAAATGGGAATTGGTAGATGTTAGGGGTTCTATAAAGAAAGACAACAGACCTCCAAGGACATGGGGTTCAGTGTCACTGGGGATTAATAAAAAGACTTCCCAGATGACTATCTTGAAGCCTATTATATATCTTAAAATTCCCTAAGTGCTAAGGACATGGAAATAGGAGAGGATTAGCTGGACCAAATTATTCTGGAGGGTCTTCTTAAACTGTGGTTGAGAGCTTGCATTCTTTCCCCATTTTCACTGCTCCCCACCCTTTTTTTTGTGACAGTGTTTCTCTGTGTGTCCTGGAACTCACTCTGAAGACCAGGCTGGTCTTGAACTCACAGAGATCTGCCTGCCTCTGCCTCCTTAGTGCTGGATTAAAGGCATGCACCACCACTGCCCAACAATTTTCTACTTTTTAATGTTTTCTACCTCTGACCCATCTCTTGTTTCTCCCATTTCCTCCTACCTTTTCCCTTTTGATCTCCTTTCCCTCTGAAGTTGGAAACCTGCCTGAAATGTGTTCTGGATCCTTCTCTCAGGACAGATTCTTGTTCTAGGGCAGAAGAGATCTGACATGTGGCCCCAACTCCCTTGGGTTTTCTCAGGATTGAAGGGTCCATGACATTCCCAGTAGCTAAGAGTTGATAAAAGAACCCATGGCTGAGGATGGTGATGGACACAGGAGACAGACAAAACCCTTCCAGACAATTAGCTTTGGTGTTCCTCTTTGAGTCCCACAGTTGAACAAATTGATTTCGGTTGAGTTAATATTTACTGTGCTCCCGGTACCAGTGCCAAGCACTATTATGATGTCGAGATGGAACGGATACAACTTTGCTCAATTTTGGCTGCAGAAACTCTATCCTTCTATCTGAAAACCCAAAAGGTGGCTTGTGATGATAGACTGTCCACCTAGCACATTGTTCTAGTGAGTTCTGCCAGGAAGGTGCTTTTGTTGTCTCAATAAGAGACCTCTAACAACACCAGCAAGGGACTTGGAACCCCTGTTCCATCATTATGCCAAGAATCCCCAGTTGTATTTCATCTGATTCTGGCAGGGTGATGTTTGTATCTTCCACTTTGGCTGTCCAGATGGGAGATTTGGCTGGAAATTAGCTGTTTGAAGTTCACTGCAGACTGGACAAATTTGCCCAAGGTTGGTCAACTATAGAAACTGGGTAAGATACTCTGTCCTCATCTTTCTTTCCACGGGGTTTTGTACAAGGGGAAGCTGGAAACATGGGAGACAAAATGTGATTATCATTGGGCAAGTTTAGACTAAGAGGCAGAGTAGCAAGATGACGAACACCCAAGAGGTTTAGATCCAGCAATTGGAGCTGAAACCCCGCTGAATTGGCCTGGATGACTTGGGCCAGGTGCATAAACTCAACAGTGTTCACCTGACCATCATTTGCAGGTCTCAGGATATTGTGCCAGGGAGCAAGGAGGTACTGCATAAGAAGAGCCCTGAGTTCTGATTTCATGGCTTCTTGATAGAATTATGTTAAGATCAGAGAACCCTCCAGTGCAAAACGCAAGAGCTTGCTCACATCAGGGATCAAGAGATAAATGGCGTTCTTAAGTTCAGACTTTGGGGAGGCATAGTTAAAATAAAAGGTGCATTTCTGGTGGAGTGTGGCTCTGTAGGTGTGCTTACTCCCTTGGCTCTTCAGGCAGTTGTTGCTTCAGAACAATTTGGCATCAATCACCAGGGTTTGCCCCTTGAATTACGGGTATTTACTGTTAAATAAGGAGGGCTATGTTTCTGTTATTGGGACACACCTAAAGAAAAACCTTGAACTTCTCAGAAGTGGGTTTTCTAACAAAGTCACAATTAACCAAAAATAATAATTAAACCAGAAGGGCAGGTCAAATTCAAGTCCCACTCTGAGGTAAAAATCAACGGCCAATAATATTATTTATATTGACATAGATATTGAACGGATAGTAAATAGGGTGCTAGAGTTGATTGATGTCCAAGACAACATATGGGAAGATTATGCACACATCCTGTGTGTAAATGAAGGCATACAATCCCTTTTTATAGCGTGTTTAAAGATTGTCATATATACAGATATATGTCCTGGGATCAGACATAGGCAAATTCACAACCTCTGCTCCAAAGAAGGCCACAGTTCATTACTAGAATTCTGGCTTCTTCCATGTACTATTCATACATGACAGAGTATTTTCTCTGAGAAAACACATCTCAGAAGCTGTCAGGATAGAAAATATGACTTGAGCGTCAGTACAGCAGAGGAAATAGCAAACAGTGAAGGGGTGGAGTACAGAAAGAACAGGAGACAAGCTTGGCCAGCTACTCATCTGACGGGGAGCTATTGTCCAGAATATGCAAGAACTCATAAACTTAACCACCAAAAGAATTAATGGAGTAGAAAATTTGTGAAAGAAGAAACACAAATTTTCAATAAATACATGAAAAAAATTATTCAACCTCCTTAGACAGCATAGAAATACAAATCAAGGTCTCTGAGACCCCACGTCAGCCCTGTTGGATCTATAATAACACAAACTCTCCACAATGCTAGTGAGAGTTCAGGGGTAAGGAACCCTTTATACTGCAGTGGGGACATAGAGCACCACAGCCACATGAAATCAACTGAAAATATAACCATCACGTGGTTATAAACCCACCCCTATGATAACCCTGGAGGAATCACAGTCAGCATTGCACACTTGCACATCCATGTTTACGGTGACCGTTCGCGACAGCAGAGTCACGAGCAAACGAGATCAGCCCTGATGTTCACCAGCCAATGAGACATGGATGCAGAAAGCATGGCATGTATGGGTTATTTTTCAGCTGGAAAGGAAAACATAGCAAATCCATTCTCAAGAACAGCGAATGGAGCCCGAGAACATCATATCAAGCAAAATGAGCCAGACTCAAAGTCAGAATCCCATGATTTATCTCATGCATACGATCAAACCAAACCAAAATCATAAAATTCAAAGAGAAATAACTAGGGAGTAAATTTGCTCCAAGAACTTTGTATGAAAACGCTATCATGAAACCCACTGTATAGAACAATGAATATAACTAAGTATGCATATAAAAGAACATGAGACTCTAGAACAGATTCCTTTCTTTTCCATGTTATATGCAGTGGGTCCTGAAGTCCACTATGAAAACACCCACTCCACCCGCTCCTCACCTCCTGACCGTGGTAAATCATACCGTACCACTTCTCTCCCAGAACTAGGCCCCCACCATCTTATAAAAAGGGCACTTGGAGAGACCATTTACAAAGACCACCCTGTGCTTAGGCCTCTACTCTCTGGTGCCCTAATTCATTTGGAATAGAGGTCAATTCCTTGCCATGGGAAGTTCTAAGACATCAGGGCTCCTTTTTTGTGTTCTGATTTCATCTCCTCTTGTCTCTTCTTGCTACACTACCTTACCACACTGGCCTCATCTTCCTAGACATGGTGTCCCAGGGCCTTTGCACTGGGCTTTACTCTTAGCCTGGACTAGTCTTCCTTCATTAAGCCATGTAACTAAACCTTCATGACCGTCAAACTTTTATTCAAAGATCACTTTTGCTATGAGACCTACCGCAGGATCTGATACCACTGTTTTGTTCTGACTCTGGCACCCTGGTGCTTCTACTGGGTTCTTTAATGTGCTCACCATGGTTTTTACTTATTCTAGGTCTCCTCCTAGAAGAACGTTAATGTTGACTCTGCTGCTTTCGTTACTGGACTCTGCCTATCCCCCACCCCCTGAACCATTTAATACTACAAATTCATTAAGTAAAGGAGTGGCATAGCGGGCTGGGAAGATAATTTAGAAATGATCTGACCCCCAGTGTAATGTTTCAGAACATGGGGATGTGTAACATGACATTGGGGTTTATGTCCTGCCCAGTTCCCACAGCCAGTAAGCCCCCAAAGAAAATCACACAGAGTCTACATTAGATATAAACTGATTGGCCCATTAGCTCAGGCTTCTTATCAACTCTTGTAACTTATAGTAACACATTTTTCTTATCTATGTCAGCCACATGGCTCAGTACATTTTTCAGTGGGGTAGGTCACATCTTCCTTCTTCGGTGTCTGGGGAGGACTGGGAGGAATGGGCTTCCTCCTTCTTAGAATTCTCCTGTTCTCATCGCCCCACCTCTACTTTCTGTCTGGTTGACCTGCCTATACTTCCTGCCTGGACAATCAGTGTTTATTTAAGACAATTCTCCCACACCAGAGATGCTTCCGCATGAACTGTGCACTTGCAAGTTGCACTCTTTGTCAGGGCCGCTAAGAGCACATGCTTTGGGTAGACTTATTTGCATAGCTGCTTAATGTGCCAAAAAGTGAATACAGAGGTTATAGTATTTATTCAATGCTTCTCAAGTTATTTATGATGAAGGACCTTCCCCCATCTACACTCTGCAACAAGTCGGGGCTTTTCCACACTTTCGTAGCAAGCAGTGACTAGAGAAACATATAAATAGACATGCTAAAGAATGAGCAGAAGGGTGTGCTGTGTTCAGCAGAAATGCACTGTTGAACTTCTGTGACAATTGACACTAGTTCTGTTTTCTATTCTGTGTCTGTATGCCCTGGACTCTCCACGTCCCTCCTAGGTCTGCCTGTTCTTCCTGTCACCCGCATTCTTTGTTACCTTGCTGGTCCCAGCATCCTTCACGGGAAGGCATGCAGAAAGCTCAGCTGTCCACAGGCTCACTGACCTTTGGCACAAGAAATAGAACTCTTCAAAGATCTCTTCAAAGTCTTTTTTCTGCTCTTCCACTGGGGAAGACCCCTGCTTTTTAGCTTGTATCTTATATTTATTAAAATGCAACATGGCTAATGAAGTTCATGTGTGTGATAGCTGGGCACATCGGAAACAAATCTAAAATTGTATCAATATGTATGAACACAGTAGAAATATCTCCTTTGCTTCATAGCAATCGAGTCTAGTGCCTGGATATAGGAGCAACAAGTACCATATTCATAGAGTAGATACAGACACCTGATATTTTGTGGGAGGAAAATAAAATATAACTTGGAGAATAAGAAAAGCAGTAAACTCCTATATTTTGTTAAAAATACAGTGCATGGGACAGAGCTCACATTTCGATGTGCTGCAGTTCCCCTATTTACAGCATCCTGCCTGAGCGTCTGTAGAGTTCCCAGGCAGTTGTCAGTTTATGTATGAATTCTCCATGGAGATGCACCCATAACACGCAGGCATCCGATATAGAAAATGACATGCAATGTCTTTCTTCTTCCAGTTTAATTAGTGATGTGACAACTGCCTGACAGGCTCTACAGTGGAGCCGAGGCCTCTGTAGGCACCGCAGGCTACAAGCCATAAGGTAACTGTGAAGCTGCTCCTGGATACAACTTAGCAAAACCCAAAACTGCACAATGGAGTGTGTGCATGGCGGGGAGGTGCTGCAGGCTACAAGCCATAAGGTAACTGTGAAGCTGCTCCTGGATACAACTTAGCAAAACCCAAAACTGCACAATGGAGTGTGTGCATGGCGGGGAGGTGCTGCAGGCTACAAGCCATAAGGTAACTGTGAAGCTGCTCCTGGATACAACTTAGCAAAACCCAAAACTGCACAATGGAGTGTATGTGTGTGTGTGGGGGGGGGGGAGCTCTGTAGGTGCTGCAGGCTACAAGCCATAAGGTTACTGTGAAGCTGCTCCTGGATATAACTTAGCAAAGCCCAAAACTGCCTTGCCGCTTCAGTGGGGAGAAGACCCAGGAAGAACAGCAACTCAAATGTGGGTTGTTTCGCACCAGGAAAATATGCTGGTCATGGCAAAATCTGGGACAGCCAGTATAAAGAAAGTAATCTGGCCATAGCAAACCTGAAATACTGACAAAAAGAAAGGAAGCTGGACATGGATAGCTCTGGAGTATTTTTGTAAATCAACAATATTTTAAGTTTTATTTTTTTATTCATTGTACTAGAATATTTAATGTATCTGAGTATCATAAAAGGTGTTCTCTTCTCTTTAGAGGAAAGTCAGTCTTAGTATCTATCCATGTTATACGTGTTCCTAACATCTTAAATATGTTGTTTGAAGATTTCAAGATTCCTTCCCATCTGAATGGTGATTTATGTGTTGGGGTAGGATAGGTGCTTGTGTGTTTGTGACTCAGAGGTTGACACTGGGTGTCTTAATTGCTCTCCACCATATTTTCTCGTAACACGGTTTATCACTGGACCCAGAACTCACTAATCAGCTAGACTAGCTTGGCAGCAAGTCCTGGGGACCCTCCTGTCTCTGCCTTCCGCCCGCCAGCACTGGGGTGACAGGCACACATTGTTACAGGTGGCTTTTACATGTGGTTGCTCGGAGTCAAACTCAGGTCCTCACGTCTGCATGGCAAGTGCTTATTTGACCAGGTCATCTCTTCAGAGCACCACACCTGTGCGTCTACTCTGGGCCTCACGGTGAACAAGGCAAAGTCTTTGCTGTGTGGAGAAAGCCAAGGAGAAAAACAGCAAGTGGCTCTTCAGACTCAGTGCAGACTGTGTGAGAGAAGCTGGGGCGAGGGATGAAGGATTTGAGGCTGGAGAGTGAAGGAGGCGTGGGAGAGAGTGGGAGAGGGGTCTGTCAAGTGGAAGGAAAGACTGAGCCCACGAGGAAATCGGTGTTCCAGGCAGGGAACAGTGAGCAAGCAGGACTGAAAAGGGAGCTTGTTTATTTTCTGGGCCTCAGAGGGAGCAAAAGGCCAGTGGGGAGAGGTCGAGGCAGCAGGTGAGAGGGGAAGACTCCTCTGCGCAGGGCCTCAGGGGAACTCCCTGTTCAATGGGACGAGGTCCTTCTAAACAAATATTTTCTAATGGCCCCTTCTTGTCTTGTAATTAAAATGGATAGGTGATATAATCTTCAGCAACAATTTAAATAAAATAATATAATGCCTTAATATATAATATAAAAATAATATAATGCCTTAATTCCAGGAAAAAATAGAAAGGGTTACTATACTATGCGTCTTTCAGCTGTACCAAAAACTTAGGATGGATTAGTTGGATACTTGTATACCGCCACGGAAGATCATTGTATATCAGTAAACCAGTACCTTATTGGCAATTTAAATGGGGACCATCACTGTGGATGTCATAATTTCTGCAATGGTGAGTGGCACTTGAGGAGTTCTGAGCAGAAAAGTACAAGCATCACACAAGGCTGGAAACAGCCGGATGATTCTGTATCTAGTAAAACCTTCAAATATCACTTAACATGTGAAACAGTTATGATTTCATCTGAGGCTACAATGACTAGGTTTCTAGTAATAGAATTACTAAATTTTAGGACTTTGAAAAACCTTGCTGGACATGGGGTAATCCTACGTCATGAGAGACTCCCCCATCCCCATGTGCAGCTCCTGTAAGTCTCAGAAGACAGCCATCCTGTGGTGGTCTCAATGTAACTGACCCTCATAAGCTCATAATCTCAGAGGGAGTGGCACTATTTTGAGGTGTGGCTTTGCTGGAGTGGGTGTGGCCTTGTTGGAGGAAGTGCGTCACTGTGGGGGTGGAGTTTGAGGTTTCCTATGCTCAGGATGCTGCCCAGTGTCTCAGCTGACTTCCTGTTGCCTGCAAGATGTAGGACTCTCAGCCATTTCTCCAGTACCACGTCTACCTGCACACCACCATGTTCTCCATCATGATAATAATGGACTCACCCTCTGAAACTGTAAGCAAGTCCCCTCAATTAAATGTTTTCCTTATGAGTTTCCACGGTCACAGTGCCTTTGCACAGCACTAGGAACACTAAGACACACCTCTTCACACTGCCAGGGAGACTGTGACCATGGCAGCTCTGTGTATCAACCCATTTTGTTCTGTGTGTTATGTGCTAATGAAAATGTTTTCCATATACTCTGTCTAATGGAGTTGTGGGGTCCACTGGTCACCAGGCTAGGAGAACACAGTCAGTGTGCAGGGCTTCATGTGGTCTGTGCTTAGGATGGAAATAGCCCTCCAGCAGTCTGCTGTAGTGAGACAGCTCGGCTCTGTTTGGGATCTATAATGGGAATATATAGGATGGGGCAGAAGCTGATTCCTCTAATGTTATCACGTTTGAGCAACGGACTTCTTAGAAACGTTGGACTGGAAGTGATGTGTCAAGGCCAAACAAGGTAGCATATAATAGAGGCAGGACCCGTCTGGTCACCATTGAGAAGGAGACTGGTTATACGAGTCAGTTACCCTGAGACCAGATGTCGGAATGGAAAGGCACGTGTCACCCAAAAGGGGCACTGCAAATGAGAGAAGACACAGCAATTGAGAAAGTTAGAGAGACGAAGAGAGGGATGACACAGAGCAGGGCAGGGGGTGCCTGGAGCATCGCCACAGTAACGTGAGGGGGCATGAGATACAAACCCAGGCAAGGGATGCCCTGAGCGTCTCTACAGTAATGTGAGGGCATGAGATACCAACCGGGGCAAGGGATGTCTTGAGTGTCTCTACAGTAATGTGGGGGCATGAGAGATATGAAACTGGAAACAGAATTCCAGTTGGCAGAAGTTCCCCCTCCCCAAAACCTTCCCTTTACAATTTCTGGACAAGGATACCGTCCTCCACACACTGCTCAACTGCTAGTTCTGGGGAGAAGGCACAATGGTTGAGAGTGTGCACTGTGTGCACTGGTGTTGTCCTCGTCCAGGTCACTGTTCAGGCAGCCACGCTGGTGAGACTTCTAGGAGACACAGTCTCACAGCAAACTCCCTCTTCCTCTGGCTCTTACAGTCTTCCCATCCCTTCTTCTGAAATGACCCCTGAACCTTGGGTGCAGGAGTTATGTTGTAGATGTATTAATCAGAGCGAAGAAAGGAAACACGATGTACCTAGACTATAATCTCAAAAAATTATTTTAAAAAATCAACTAAATAAATATCCTTAGGACATGAAAACAACAATCAAGGGGCACACACTGCTCTACTAAAAGACCCAAGTTCAGATCCCATCACCCGTGTTAGGTGGCTTACAGATGCCTGTGACTCTAGGTCCAGGGGGACCAAACATATTTGAGTTTCTTGAGTGCCTACACTCAGGTACACATACCCACAAACAGAGACAGACACACACACACACACAGACAGACAGACAGACACACACACAGATACACACACACACACACACAGAGACAGAGAAGACAGACACACACAGACACACACACACACACAAAGACAGAGAGAGGAGAGAGAGAGAGACGGACAGAAACAGACAGACAGACAGACACAAACACACAGAAAGAGAGAGGGGGGAGAGAGAGACAGACAGAGAAGACAGACACACAGACACACACAAAGAGAGAGAGAGAGAGAGAGAGAGAGAGAGAGAGAGAGAGAGAGGACAGACACACACAGAGACAGAGAGACAGAGACATAAACTCTTACTAGTTCTTCGGTCCTAGGCTGCATGGTACCAAATCCCCATTTCCACACCCCTCAGCCCTGTGTCCCTCTATCATAGTATTACCCAACCAGAATCCAACCAGAAGCAACAACGCCCGTCTCCTGGACCACTGGGACTTTGTTTGATGGTGATACAGCACAAGTGTGCACTTCCTGCATCCGCCTCCATCACTAGAAGACTTATCAGGAAAGGACAAAGCTCACTCACCTTGGTATCAAATACAGAATGCCTTAGGGACCAGGTGAGGTCCTTGACGAACGTTGGTGTTTTAGAAACTAGTTACTTTGCTCTACAAAGAGGGTAGACATCACATTCCCTCACCCCAGGATGAACACGGGGGTTCCCTCACCTGGACAGATGAACTTTGCAGGTGTGACTAAATCAAAGATAGAAAAATAGGGAAAGTACCTTGGGTTATTCAGGTGAGTTCAATATAATTCCGAGTCTTCTAAACAGGTAAAGGAGGCCCAGCGAGGCAGTAAGAAGGAATTTACCTTTTGTAGCAACTGGAGCTTTGAAGATGCTGTGCAGGGGACTTTGAAAATACAAAAAAGGTGCCAAGGCAAGGGATGCAGGGACCCTCTAGGACACAGAAAAGGAAAGGAAAACAGCTTTCTCCCTAAAGCTCAAAGAACTCAGGTCTACAGACATGTTGATTTTAGCATAGTGTAGTATGGTGCAGATTCCTTCCTGCCATAGTAGCCGATCCTTGTGGCTTTATGCCACTGACTAGTGCATGCTATCTGCTTCTCAGCAGACGGGGCTTGCTCAGGGCACCCTCAAGGAGCACAGTTCTGAATATCCTCACTAGTGTGTGCTGGGCCCTGAAACATGTTTGCATTGGGGTGGGAAGGCTCCTTTTGAGAGTGACAGCCTTTTTCTTACTTGTATCGATGAGACCAGAGACATCTCTTATACCATGTATTGACATAATTGATTTTAACCAGAATTTCACCTTTCTTTTATTTTGTGGAGTATATATTATGTTAAATAGTCATTTGCATTTTCCATTAACTTCCATCTTACTTTTAATTGTATTACAAACAGGAAGAGTAGGTGAAACTTAGTATAAATTATGCACATACAGAGTGCATGCAGCCATGCTGTAACATGCTATCTTACTGAAAGTGCATGAAGCATGCTATCTTACTGGGAGTTGCTGACTATGAGCTTAAGAACCCCTGGCTATAGAGGCTAGACAGATGGACTAGAGGTTAAAAACACCTCGTGCTCCTGCAGAGAACAGGTCCCCAGCATCCACACCATAGCGCACAAACATCTGTAACCCACAAAATACTCATAGTTACCACTCCTGGCTAAAGCTTATTCCCTGCAGCTCCGTGTCCCCTCCACCACCGCAGACTCAGGGTGGTGTGACTATGCTCTGGTCTTCTTTATCCTCCCCTTCTCTTCTTTCATTCTTAAAATGAAAATACATTCAATGTCTTCTCCCTTTGAAGAGACTGGCACTTCTCAACCCTCTGTTTTTCTCAGTATCTTCTTCACCGCTGTATTTATTCCCTGGGACTGCAGGTAAGGTTAAGCAATGGCTCTGCAGCAGGAGTTGCAGTGGGAGTCTGCTGTGGAGCCAGGGCAGGCAGCTCTTTATGGTGCTCTGGGAACATGCCCGGGCCTCCCTCCTTGGGGTGCTGGCTGCCAACTTTACGTTCATACAACATTCCCCTTAATTCTTGCTTATGCCTTAATTTCTCCTTGTATAAAAGCACTAGTCATGTCGGGCTGCACTTCCCTCTAAAGACCTTAACTACTTGTATCTGAATAGCTCAATTTCCAAATAAAGTTATAATTCTGAGGTACTCGGGAATTTGATGTATGATTCGTTTGGATGAGACATGGGAGCTGATAGCAGCTGTGTTCCTCTTGGAGTTAAAATTCTGGAATGTGAAATCAATCTTTACTATTTATTCCCTTATCTGGAATTAATCCTTCAAATCACTGCAGTCTGTCTTTTAACCAACTTAAACTCAGAATGTTCTCAAGTTCCTCTAACCTACTTGCTAGATTTAATATATGCATTTTGTCTTTATTAACACAGAGAGGGGAGGAGGGAAGGAGGAAGGGAGAGACAGACAGGGAGAGGGAGAGGGAAGGGAGGAGGAGTCAGAGACAACAAAGGCAGAAACAGAGACAGACAGGGTATCTGTTTGTAGGCTAGCCTCAAGTTTGGGATATTTCTGCCTAAGCCTTCTGTGGCAGTTTGAGTGAAATTGGCCACCATAAGTTAATAGGGAGTGGTACTATTAGGAGTGGCTCTTTTGAAGTGGGTATGGCCTTGTTTGAGGAAGCAAAGTCACTGTGGGGGTGAGTTTTGAGGTTTTATATATGCCCAAGCTATACCCAGTGCCTCAGACCACTTCCTGATGCCTGTGAATCAAGATGTCTCAACTACCTCTCCAGCACCACGACTGCCTGCATACTCCCTTGTTTTCCGCCATAATGATAATAGACCAAACTTCTAAACTGTAAGTGAGCCACCACAATTAAACGTGGTAGCTCACAAGGACTGCCCTATTAGGAGGTGTGGCTTTTGCTGGCGTAAGTATGGCCTTGTTGGAAGTCTGTTACTGAGGGAGTGGGCTTTGAGATGTCATATGTGCCCAAGCCATACCTAGTGCCGTGGTCTACTTCCTGTTGTCTGGATACCACCAAGTAGCAGCTCCCTCTCCAGCACCATGTTGGCCTGCATGCTGCCATTCAAGTTCCACTGTGATGATAAGGGACTGGACCACCAAAACGGTAAGCTACAACCTCAATTTAATGTTTTCCTTTATAAGAGTTTCTGTGGTCATGGTGTCTCTCCACAACAACAGAAACCCTAAGACAGAAGTTGGTATCAGGAGTGGGGTATTGTTGTGAAAGGCCTGACCATGCTTTTAAATTTGGAGGAATTTGAACTTTGGGACTGTGCATTAGGAAAGCAGTGAAATTCTTTAAGCTCTACTTATGGGCCATACTAGTAGAACATGGAAGACAGTAGTGCCAAGTGAGTCTTGAACTGTGGGGGTCTCACTCAAGAGGTTTTAGAGAAGAATTTTAGTACGTTGCCTAGAAATTGTTCTTGTGATATTTTGGTGAAGAATGTGGCTACTTTTTGCCTTTGTACAAAATATTTGTCTGAGGTTAAAGTATAGAGTTTTGGATTAACTCCCTTGGCAGAGGAAATCTCAAAACAGCCTAGCGTAGACTCTGTGCTGTGGTTACCAATGTTACCTCTATTGAGGATACTTAATGAAAAGGAGCAAGATGAGCAGGGAAAGTATTTCAGGAAAAAAGGAGCACCAGAAAGTAAAATGGTGCTAAGTCCTGTATTCAAGAAGATAAGCAGACTAAGAACTGAAAAATATTATAAAGAAAGTGGTAACCTCAGGGCAAGATCCCACCCAGCTAAATTTCCAACTTGTAAAAAGGGATTAAAGAGAAGCTTAGAATCAGGTGTGGCGGCACACATGTCTTTAATCCTAGCACTCAGAAGGCAGAGGCTGGTGAATCTCTGAATTGGAGGCCAGCCTGGTCTATAGATCCAGCTGAGGACAGACAAGCTTAGGCAGTGAAGGGGGAAAACAGAAAACTGGTGATGTAATTGAATGAGGGGGCCATGTCCCATTCCCAGCAGCAGAACTTGGCAGCTTTGGCCATGTGGTTCTGGCTATAGAGTTAAGAACAGAAGAAAGGGGCTGTGGAGTTTGCCCCCATGACTAAGGAAAGCCACTGAGGCCAAGAAAGGCCATTGCATGAAGCTGGAAGTTGAAGCCTGGGTTGCACTGGAGAACCAGAGCCACGGAATACCTGCCAAGGAAAGCTGCCAAGAGGGACTGGAACCAGCCCAAGAAAGAAGTGTGCTGCAGTCAACAAAGCTGAACAGAGTAGATCTGAAGAACACTTTGACATCAGACATGAAGATGCAGAGTTTAGAGTTTGCCCAGCTGGTTTTCTGTCTTGGTTTGGTCCAGTGTTTCCTCACTATGCTCCCTTCCCTACATTATGGAATGGTAATGTATGTCCTTGCCATTATATGTTGGAAGTACGTGATAAGTTTTTTGATTTTGATTTTATAGGGGATTACAGTTAAGGGATTGCTTGAATATCAGAAGAGACCTTGAACTTTGCAACATTGTTGAGACTGTGATAGACTATGGGGACTTTTCAAGTTGGACCAAATGCATTTTGCATTATGATATTGTTACAAGCTTATGAGGACCAGGGAATGGAGTGTGGTAGTTTGGATGTAATTGGCCCCTATAAGCTCATAGGGAATGGCACTATTAAGGAGTATGGCCCTGTTGGAGGAAGTGTGTCACTGTGGAGAGGACTTTAGGGTCTCATATATGCCCAAGCCACACCCAGTGCCTCAGTCTACTTCTGTTGCCTGGATAGCAACATGTAGCAGTTCCCTCTCCAGCACCACGTCTGCCTGCAAGTTGCCCCCTTCCCCTGCCAAGGTGGTAATGGATTAAACCTCTGAAACTGTAAACTGCCACCTCAATTCATTGTTTTCCTTTATAAGTGTTGTTGTGATCATGGTATCTATCACCCTATGCAAGAAGCCTTCCAAGTGCTGGGATTACCACCTGTGCACATGCCTGCCTTGAGAGACAGATCTCTTCATTGTTTTCCATGGTCTACCTCTGGAAATACCTTGGTATTTCACGACTTCCTTCTGCAGAATGAAACTGGTGGCCATTACTGTCCTACACCCCACAAAGTGACAATTCCCCAGTCTATTGCTGGCTCCCAATTTTGCCAGCAGCAATACCACTGTAAAGAAGACACAGTGTGGTAAGGCCAAGTCAAACACAGAGGGACCCAGACCTGACCAATCCCAAATCATAACGGAGCCCTATGCTGTTTGACAATATCAGATTGCTTTCAGGCCCTGTCACCTAATGTGACTGATTTTTCTAAGCAATCCCTAGTTTCCATCAAAATTGCTTGCCATAATTCTGTATTTTGTTTAGGCTTCTATGGGTATAATCAAAAACTGCAAGTAAGCATCCTCATTTAAATCTTTCATCATTGGGCTTGATATACGGTCACCTGACGTGAGATGAAAGCCTGAAGGGAAGAATTGAGTGGAAAGATTATGCACATCCCACTCAAAACTCCATGGCCCTGCTCCATCTACTGAGACAGCCAGTTTGCCCTGGAGGCTGATGTGCGCGAATTTCCCATCCCCCATCATCCAACACACGCGTGTTAGCATTTCGGTTCCTGGGGTCTCTTTCAGCCAATGAAAATACTTAGTAAAACCTGGTTTTTTATAAAGACAGTGTCTGTAATTGACATGCCTGAATTCATCAAGGACACGGCTGGATGATACTTAAATTATTCTGTCAGACCTAGAAAGACTGTGAAGAGTACCATTTTTTTCTACTGTTCTTTGGTTTTTCATTGGAGTTTCTGCATTATGGAATCTTCTCTCCTTGTTTGCAATTTCACTGCTGCTGGCCCTGCTTACAATCAGAATGGTCAAGTTACAATACACTGTTTATCTCGGGAAGCATTTACAAACCTACTTCATTCAAGTTCTGCCCTAAACCTTGACCTCCAGAGCACACCTCACCATTCCGTATGCTGACATTGGGGATTCTTTGGTGGACTTTCTATTTTAATCAGTACACTTGTAGATGCATGGATGTACATACTTTATTCCACATGGTTTTATCCTGACACACAAATCTACCAATTCCCACTCATTACATTTGTGAATCTACTGAGAGAAAGCTATGACATCCTGGGCATAATTTTAAGTCTTGCTACGTTGTCAGTAAGTCCATTATGTTCTCTTGGCGTTATGAACCAGAGGTCTTTAAAAGAGTATGTTTAATGAACGTAGTTTCTTCCCATCTCTGTCAGCCTCTGAAAATCGGATTCCCATGACAACTGACTCCCATAGGGTCCCAGATGCTGCTCAGGTCTTACTGAGATGGACACTCAGCTGAGATACACTGCAGGGCTACAAGCTTCATCTGTAGCTGCTCAGCTGATCCATGTGCATGTACAGCAGAAGGAAAAACATGGGCCTGGTGTAAAACAGACCAGCACCTTCCACACTCTTTTCTGTCTTTACTTTTTAAAAACTGACAAGATTTTCTGTTGTTGTTTTTACCCACTATCTCAAGAGGATGATTCAATATTTTGTTGACCACAAAACCATTGCAAAATTTAACGGTTTTTTTTGAAGTCCAATGGAGAATACATAAATTTAAAATGTATAGTTCAACTGAATTTTCAATGGCACCATTCCACTGTACCACCACTTACATAAAGATAAATGATATTTGTATCACTCCAGAAAGCTGTCATCAGATTCCCTTCCATGCAAAATCACCAGCACCAGTACAAAGAAGAACTCTACCTAGACAAAGACCACAGGTTAAACTTTCCAGTTTCTGGCTTCTTTTACTTCTATAGAATGCCTGGGAGACTTAACTTACCTTATCGAACAGCTTGTGAGAAGAGCTTTTAAAATTCATTCTATGCACATTTGATTGTTTTCAGTTCTGAATATGATGAATCAAGGTGCTACGGACAGCTTTTCTTTCTGTGTGTGCTAGGGCAAGAGGACATGTGTGCATGTGTGTATGTGGGCACACTTGTGTGGGCCTGTGTGGAGGCAAGATGCCAGGTGTCTTTAAAGCTCTCCAGCTTACCAGTTTAAAACTCGCAACATGACTTGAAGCACGTGCTCTACTGAGCACATGATTTGGAGAAACAACAGCAACACACGGTGCAACCAGGGGAAGAAGGGTTTGGTAACAAAAATACTCCATGTGAAATCTACTTATAGGGAAACTTTATATTTAATGGCAAAATTTAATGCTTTTATACTTTAAGAATGGGGAGAATGTAAATAGTAGCAAATATTTGGACTTTATTAGCACATTTAACCTATGAACTCAGTATTTAGAAGCTGTCTCACTTAGGTTGAGTATGGTGCACACTGATATATCTAAGAATGTGATCTACTCTTATCTCCACTAACATTTTCCCCTTATTCCACAAGGACTGTTTCAAATGATAGTATTATAATTATAGTATATATTAACTTTATCCTTGAAACTTTTATATTTAAATTTCCAATTGTAGTTGAGTCCTACTTTTCCATGGAAAAGAATAACCACAGGTTTCTTTCAGAGAGAGCAAGGTTTTACTGCTTAGTAAAAGGGTTTCAGAGAGTGCAGGGTTTTACCATTTAGTAAAAGGGTTTCAGAGAGTGCAGGGTTTTACCTGCACCACACTCGACCCTTTCCAGCAAACAGGTGCAACTTTCTAACCAGTGTGGGAGGTCCTTCTGTCTATGTGTTGCTTTTATTAGTTAATGAATAAAAAAGCTGCCTTGGCCTGTGATAGGGCAGAATAGAGCTAGGCAGGGAAAACTAAACTAAATGCTGGGAGAAAGAAGGCGGAGTCGGCGAGAAGCCATTAGCCCCGCCAAAGATAAGATTTCAGATGGAACCTGGCTGGTAAGCCACAATCACTTGGCAATATACAGATTAACAGAAATGGGCTAACCAAAGATATAAGAGCTAGCTAGCAAAACACTTAAGTGATTGGCCAAGCAATGATTTAAATAATATAGTTTCTGTGTGGTTATTTTGAGTCTGGGCAGCCCAGAACAAACAAGCCGTTTCCCCCAAGAGGACCAGTCATTTATGCACGCATTTTCCTTATATATTTCCATTTTAAGTGATGGTAACCCCATGAGTTTCTCTTTCCCATGTGCTTCTCTTCTTCTTCTTCTTCTTCTTCTTCTTCTTCTTCTTCTTCTTCTTCTTTTTTTATTTTTGAGACAGGGTTTCTCCATCGCTTTTTGGTTCCTGTCCCATGTGCTTCTCTTCTAAACCTCAAAGTTGTTTTGAGACTCCATTTAGGTGCTCTGTTAAAATTGTTTGTGTTGCTCTAACAAAATACCTGATACTGGGCAGTTATAAATAAGTCTGTTTCTCACCATTTGTGGGGCTGGGAAGTCCAATACCAATGTCCTAGCAGATTTGGTCTTTGGTGGGAGATGCTATCTACTTCCAGGATTTCGTTAGATACTACATCCTTCAAAACAAAGTACTTGTGATCTCTATATTAGAAGTGGCAGAGGGCAGAAGAGATAAGGCCATATCTTCACAAGGCTCAAGGGATGGAAAGTCAACACCGAGTAAGGAGCTTCTTACCCCTTTTCTATAGAGTCACTAATTCACTCATAAGAATGGAGGCCCGGCAACTAACCATTTCCTAAAGGAATACTTTACGTTAACAAAACTCTGCATCAACGCTTGTTCATATTCTGACAAACCCCTTCTTCTCCCACTGTGCCTCATGAATGTATGCCCCTGCTGGAAAATGAGTACCGTGTGTTCAGAGCAGATAACCATAAACCCGAGAGCATTGCTGCTATGGTAACAGGAAAGCTTTCTTGGAGCCCAGCTCACCACACTGGTGATCAGTTTCACGTGTGACTTTGGGAGAGATAAAGCCTCTCCAAGCCCGTATTTAATCCTCTTCTATTTAAACTGATCCTCTAGTCTTCCTCATCTCAGCTAGAGTCAACCAAGCCAAACACTTGGAGCTACCAGTTACTTTTCTTCACAATTAATGGCCAATTATTTAACAAGTTCTATCAAAATTTCATTCAAATTATGTCCGGAATCCAACATCTCACCACAGCCACTGCTTTTATCTCTCCAATTCTCCTGATGCCTTTGTCTCTCTACAGCCCAATCTCTTCACAGCATGTGGTGATCCTTTTCAAAATCTAAGCATGGTGTGACGCCTCTGCTTGTGTTCAGTTCACACAGCTGGACCCCAGACACAAACACTTCACAATCTCACTCACAACCTGCTCTTGGCACTTCTAATTCCTCCTCTGACACCCACTGCCCTCGTTTCTGTGTCCTACCTACACTCAGCCTGTATTCCCTGTGTTTGGGAAGCAGGGAATTTTCCCAACTCTTGGTGATCGTGGTGGGAATTTGCCTCCTCCACATACTAACTGCAATCTTGAGATTACATACTATTTTACGCATTTCTATTTTCAGCATATTATGCAGTAATAACCCCAGTATGTCTACAGATTCACTTATACCCTTTTCATTAAGAAGTTGATCTAATTCTTTTCCTTCCATGCAAGGGTTAAGTCTTAGCTATGGCCTAGGCAAATAGTGCTGAAAGTGTTGCACGCTTCTGAAGTCCCGTTTCTGTGCCAGTTAGCACACAGGCTCACCTAACCCATCTCCCAGTCCTAAGAAAGGTGGGTAAGTATAGGGAGCAAACATATGATCTAAGATTCTCCATGGAACTAAGATCAACTGGGTTTGTTTACTTTGGGGGTCATAACTAGACCTTACTAGTTTATCATTACTTCATGAGTTGAAGGGAACGAGGAATGATACAATCACTACAGAATTATTAGCTCAAAGAGTATCGGTAACAGGCAGTTCTTGAAGGACAGTCATGGCTACCTTCTATATGGTTTCCCCTAAACATAGCATGAGTATTACTTGGAGGAATAACATGTAAATCATGAAATAACTGCATCTAGCTAGTGGTGCCTCCCTGACATAGATCCAAGTACCCACTTCACACAAGACTCTCAATGGTAGCATGCTCTTCTCTACTCCACAGACTTGGGGGTCCCCAAAAAGTCCTGCTCCAAAGAACAGCTCTACCAATACTGGCATCAACTGCTGTTCACAGATATGCACCCATTGCTTACTACTGTTAACACCCTGTGTGGCATGTAGCTGGTAGTTTTATGCATACATGCCACATATGGAAGTTGTCATTATATCGGACCCCCAACTACTTGAAAATGCAATGGAACAGATTAGTTTATCCCAAACCCTAGCAAATCTTTAATGCCTCTAAGCCCAGGCTCTTCCCACTATCCCAAAGCTACTGCTATTTGCTCAAACAGTTGGAATGCCTTTGAAAAGTCCTGCCATTACTGTGCATCAACATGCAGTTAAATGAATGAATTGATTACAATTTTCTCTGCTCTACCAAATCCTGCGTCTCATACTGTGTCTCATGAATGCACGCCACTGTTGGAAAATGAGCACTAACTGTGTATTCAGGGCAGTTAATGGCAAATTTGAGCAAAATGTTGCTATCTTGATAGGAAAGATTTCTCTGAGCTCTACTAAGCATTTTTGAAAGCAAATTGTGTCAGCAGACTGAAATTACATGCAAAATTATCGACACTATTCACATATGATAGGCAGCCACATGTAAAGATGAAAATTTTAAAAACGCAGGAGAGGAAGCTAAATATCAGCTTCTGCCTAACTGGTTCCGCTCCAATGCTCTGCTCACGGGTGGGCTGTGAAGTGCAAACTATTATGGACAGGTAAGGAGAGGCTTTAGGTAGCACCGGAGGAAGGGTCACAGCTGACTGTACACAGCTATTTCTGTGTTCTGTTTACTACTTTGTTGTTGTGGTTGTTTGAGCTAGGGTTTCACTGTATAGCACTGGAGCCTGCCCTGAAACTCACTCTAGATCAGCCTGGCCTCAAACTCAGAGATCCACCTGCCTCTGCCTCCCAAGTGCTGGGATTAAAGGCGTGCGCCACCACCTGGCTTGCATACTTTTAAAACTTACTGGGTGCTTAATAGGATTCGCGCACTCGGTATGTTGTTTTTTTTTTTTTCCCCACACGGCATGAGCAGAGTGGTGCATAGAATAGATTATTCTATGTTAGTTTTTCACATTCTAGAAAATGTTAATTATAGACATCAGTAGTTGGTTAATTCAGTCTGTTGGACATAACACTCCCTAGTTGTTCAGTCATAACACTTAAGGGCAAGCAATGTAAGGTTGTTTGTTCTCTGACTTGATCTCTTAGCTAAACTTCTGACGTTCTCATTGGATCCTGAAAAACAAGTAGAGTCTACACAGGAAGTGAATATCTTCAATTCTAAAAGATACATGATACCATGACCATCTGAGTAACATCCAATTGTTTAGGAAATAATTTCTTGAGGTACAATATTTCCTTGTATGAGGATAGCTAAGCCTTAACTGAATACCTGTCACGTGTCTGGTACTTGCTCAGATCAAGACTTTCCAACCTTAGTACAACCTTTTTATTTTATTGAAAATAGATTTTTTTTCATACAATATATTCTGGTTATGGTTTCTCCTCCCTCAACTCTTTTAGTTCCTATCTAATCTACCCTCTTGCTTTCATTATTAAACACAGGTCTAAGAAAGAAAAGGAAGGGAAGAAGAGAAAATATAAATAAAATAACAACAAATCAATAGAAAAACAAAAATCAAATATAGTCAAAGGAAAAGTGCAAGTCACATTAGTACACGCAGAAATCCCACAAGACACAAAATCGGGAACTCTACTATATAAACAAGACGTGTAAAGCCGTGGGGGCTGGAATGACCAAAGCATTATGAGACAAACAACAACAACCACCCCAAGATCAAAAAACCAACCCTTCCAAAATACCAGTGAGTTTGTTTCTGTTTCGTGTTGGCCATTTAACTATTGAGCTTGGGGCCTGCCCTTAAGTGTGGTTTGTACCCAGTGAGACTCCTTTGAAGAAAAATAAGTTTTCCTTTGTGAGTGGTTATCATTTGGAGATAGTTTCTGGATTGGGGATTGGGGCGTGTGTCAGCTTCCCCTCACAGCACTGAGACCCCATCTGTCTTAGGCCTGTGTAGGCTTTTGCACGCTGCCACAGTCTCTGTGAGTTCATATGTATCGGTTTTGTTGTGTAGAGAAGACCTTGTTTCCTTGGTGTCTTCCATCTCCATTGGCACTTATAATCTTCCCACGTCTAATTTTAGAGAGTCCCCTGAGCCCTGATGGGAGGGATCTGATGGAGACACCAACGTAGGACTGAGTGTTCCAAGGTCTCTCACTCCCTGCTTTGTCCAGTTGTGGATCTCTGTATTTATTCTTATCTACTGCAGGCAGAAGCTTCTCTAATGGGTGAAGAGCCCACTGATCTGACTATAGCAGAATGTCTTTAGAAGTCACTTTATTGCTGTGTTCCTTTAGCAGAACAACAGCATTTCCCCCCTAGATCCACGACCTTTGTAGTCTCTCGTTCTTAACCATACCAGCAGTGTCAGGCACGGGCTCCATCTCATGGGATTGATCTTAAATCCACTCAGACAGTGGTTGGTTACTCCCATAAGCTCTGTGTCACTACAACACCAGTGTATCTCACAGATAACTCAACATTGCAGATTGAAGGGTTTGTAGCTGCGACTGTGTTCGTTTCTCCTCTGGTAGCAAGCAGAATACCTTCCAATACCATGAACACTAGTCGGTAGGAGTGAAGGCTCGAGATAGACAACAGCTCAACTTCTCTGTTTAATGACTGATGTAAATGTTAATTTCAGGAGTAGGGCATTACCATCTGTTTGTGAAGAGCCTTGGCAATAGCCTAGGTTGTTTAGGGTTTCCATGGGGTCTCTTTGGTCAATAACTCAATTAGATGTAACCTTCCCTAGTTTCACGTGGTGGTGAGGTGTCTGGCTAAGGCTCTGTCTCTCCCATTATTTGGTGACAATTCTGCTACAGTAATTGCATCTTACTGCATTTAGCAATATCTCTAGCCTCTCTGCTTCCTACACATGATCCACCTAGACAAACTGAAAAGTCTCCGGAAATGCTAAGTGTTTCCTAGCAGGTAAATTTGCCTCCACTGGAAATAGCTGCTTTAGCGACATCTAGTTATTTAATCATGTGAACCAACTCTGTGAGGTAAACAATATTCTCCAGTCATTATCAGTCAGCTTCGTATAACTGTAACAAAACACCTGAAATGGCCCATCAAAAAGAAAACAAAAACTGTCACAGCACACAGTTTGAGAGTTTGGGCTCAGAGTTCAAGTCATGTGGCCCAACTGCTTTGGGATTTGTGGCTGAGCAGTATACAAAGGAAGGGAATGTGTTGTGAAGGAGGCTACTCACTCATGACAACCAGGACCCCAAAACAGAGAAGGGGTTAGAATCTCAGTATCACCTTCAAGATCACACATTCAGTGACCTAAATTCCTCCTGCTATGCTGAAGGTTAACAGTGCTTCCGGCTGGAGACTAAGCTTCTAAGGCATGCTGTGAGCGAAGGGGTTGGGTAACCTAAGGCCACAAAGCCAGTGATAGAATTGGTTTGGCTCAAGGAAGACAGACTTCAGGAGTTCAGGGCACGTCTTAACTGCTTCATCACTATAGAGACTTGATCCTTTTGTGACTTCCTCATCTCTGAGGGTTGGTCAGGGATTGAAATGACAAGGTGGCCTTTAGCTGTAGGGCCTGGCTCTCCCTAAATTAAGGAATGTGTAAAGTCAAAGATTTCCATGAGAAAATCTGAAAACCCCCAGTTTAGTAACTTCCCTCATGTAGCGTCCACAATACTTTTGGACTGAGGCAGAGCAGACAGTATAGGTGACCTCCTCTCTTAACAGAAATATCCCGCTTACCGGCTAGCATGATTCTGTTAGATTTCTTCCAATAATTGGAGAAATATACATATCTTCCAAAGGGAAGACCTCATTTACAGACGAACCCTGTTAAAATGCTAATATGTGTATTAAGCTCTATTAGTCTTCATTTAAATAAAGTGATCACATTTATTGTGTCATTTAGCAAAGCTATTAGAAAGTAAATGACAAACTAGCAGACTTCTGAGGGGCCAGGCAGGGCAGGGAAATGAAATTAGAGGACTGTGAAGTAAAGCTACCTCTAGGATTGGCAATGTGGTGTCAGATGAATTGGGACAGGAGATGTGCTCTGTAGGAGACAGGTAACCAGCTGCCTTGAAGAGCAATGGTGTCTCCCACCAGAAACTCCGCCCCTTCCTCTTCTTATCCTCAGTTTCTTTCTGCCACTTGCTTCCTTTCTGGTATCTCAGTTTTCACCTCACACTTCAGTTTGATCAGGACAGGTCAGCAAAACCATCTGTCCCCTGGAGGCATTGCTTGGAATGGTTACCTACACGACTGTCAATTCTCCATAGAGCTCTACATCTGGAAACCCAAGTGTGAGTCTGTCCTGGACTCAGCTCTTCCCTGGTCCTGGAAGACGGGTGATGTAGACACACTCACGAGCCGTGGGTGGTAGAGCCCTTCTGACTCCAAAGTTCCCATCTTGCACAGAAAGGCTAAGAGCGATTTCACTCCTCCTCTCTCTCCTCTTTCCCTCAAGAGTGAGAAACGACCAGTTGTCTTTCTCTTCCTCTCTCTCCTCTTTCCCTCAAGAGTGAGTGGGAAACGACTCGTTGTCTCTGAACAAGAGAGTGTAAGAAAATCATTACAGGAAAAGCTTCCTACTTAGGAATGCCGACTGAGAATTTTTTCTTCAAATAAATGGAATGGAGAAAAATGCCACCAAAATTTAAACTAGATATAATTAAGCACTTTAAAGCCATTTAGTTTTCAAGTATTCAACAGTAACAGAAAACTACTTTAAAAATATGAACAGGTAAGGTACTCAGAACTAAAGCACCGGACTCATGTAAGAGGAAGGATTTTATTGTGGAGGTCGCAAAAGCCAACAATTTAAAGAAAAGGAAAAGGAAAGAAAGGAGGGAGAGAGAGAGAGGAAGGGAGGGAGGGAGGGAGGGAGGGAAGAAGGGAAGAAAAGCAATATGCTGATAAAAAGCCAGTTTGGGTGGTTAACTGAGAGTGAGCAGATATAAGCCTTTCTTACACAAGCACTGTCAAGGTAGCAACAAGCAGACATAAGGCTGGTGTGTGTGCATCTGAACAAGCTGCCTTGGGTTTGAGAAGATCAGGGTAAAAAAGATAAACATAGAGAGCTTACATTTTTAAAACATAACATATATTTTGCAAGTATGATCTTTGAAAATTGTGGCCTTAGGAAATCTGCTTTGGCAGGAGACTGCAGAGGCTCCCGTGGAGAGGAAGTGAAAAGGGTGGCCGTACAAACAAGGGCTGCTGGCACATTCAGAGCGCAGGGGATACTTCATAGAGCAAAACACAGTTCTAAGTAAATGGGCTTCAGGCAATTTCAGTGTTAAGATAACATCATTAAGAGCAGAACAGATTGTGCTCAGACCCTGCTGTTTATAATTAACACGTTGCTTCCAAATACTCCTGGGCCCCTGGTAAAGAGTCTTCTGCTCACATCTACCCAGACCAATCAGAGTGTTTCCATCAGAGTCCATGCTGGGCCAGCACCTGTTTGGACAAATCCAATAGAGCCAAAGAACTCCTCTCCCTGGCCAGCTAAGTAGGTGGATGAACACAGCTTGGCTTAGTCATTGTCACAGTGTCCATATGGCTTTGAGGTTTGTTTTCACAAGAAATCATACAAGTATTTTATTATGTCAAAGTTCACGGTCCTAGAAACAAAAACAGACAGTACGTTAGCACCCTCGCTCTCTGCTGCTCAGCTCTGTGACTGCAAAGCACGTGGGACGTAATTTACAACTGGACGACGCTGTGGGATGCACCAGGATAGGGGTGGCACGGGTTTTAAAATACAACTAGAAACATAACTTTTAAACCATTTTTGACCACACAGAAAGTTACTTTCCTTTAAAATAACAAAAACAAAGTTAGGCTACTCAACATTTTGTATTTCAACTATATTGCAGAAAGTTTGGATTTTATTTAAAAGCCATTTGCTTTCTTCCTAATAACCGGAATAAAGTAATTAGAGATGCAAAAGTATTTAAATCTTGTTTGCCTCAGAACATTGTCTGTCTCCAACACCTGTGTTATCATCACAGGGCGCACAGCTCCTCTGTCCTCATTTCTGGCTTTCATTATCTTCAGTCTCTAACAGCAGCTGACCTGTATGCACAGCAACTCAATCTGGATGATCCAAGAATATGATACAACAAACAACGTAGATGTATATTTTTATACTCTGATGGCAGGCAGAATAAAATAACAGAGGAAGAGACCTATAATTATTTTCCTTTCTCCAAACTCGTTCTTCACTATAAATACTCAGACTTGGAGGTTTATTATTTGACGAAATGGTCAAAATAATTAGATATAATGATCTAGCAATAAGTATAAAATTAAAGCCTTAAATATTCAGCTCTGCAAAAATAATTACCCATGCGAGAACAGCCTTTTAGAGTTACTAATTGCACATTCTTATATATTAAACTAAAACCAATTATTCTTTGTCTATCATTTTATAATACACTTTCTAAAAAAAGTTTCTGCAGAAATGACTGACATACCAAATATTTTTAAAAAATATGGACAGGAAACTATAGATACTGCTTTTGGAAACACACTTAAAAATAGCTCAAATTGGGGAACGCTCTGGCTCCTGTGGACCCAACATTAGACTGAAGACTGTCTTTCATCAGAACAGCGGCTCCCTGAGAAACACAAAAACCTCCTGAGTAGCATACATAGACCCTGTCAGCGCAGCAGTGACGAGACCACCACGGATGATCACGTCAGTTAAGCTCTCCCAAGCAGAGACACGGCCCTGACATCGTAACACTGCTAGATTCTCACGGCCTTCCCTCACTTACCTCTCAAATCTACTGGTCATAAAGTCCCTATAAAAATGACCCTAGGAAAAAAAAAACCCTTTTCAGCCAGTAATCTGACTTACCAAGGGTCTTAAGAGAAACCAGATACAGTAGGCTACGTTTTCTCATCACAAACTAGAGTTCTATTAGAATACCTTTCTGAAGACATTCCCTCTGATGGCTTTCATTATAAGATTATGAAGCAACAAAGTCAAATGAACTTAATGCCCTTTCCTTTTTCTTTCTTTCTTTTTTTTTTTTTTTCTATGTGAAAGCAAAAGTATGGAAGACATTAAGTTAAAAACAACTTGAATCCACTGGGAGGCCCTCTATATTCCAAAGCCTTACTCAATAGTAGTAAAAAGTGGTCAATATGAAGACACATCTACACCCTAAGAATGCATAAAGAGAACACAGAATCCACTGGAAAATGTTTGTCTAATGGGCTAGGACTAGAAAAATTCATAAACAAATGAAAACAGATTAACTGGTTAATAGGATTCTTTTTAATGTTTCAGTAATTATTTATATGGCTATAGCACAATTTATGCAATAAAATGTTAATAAATGGAATGGCTTTAAACACCCTAAGCAACTTACAAACATGCAATTATAGAATATTAACTGTATTCCATGTCAGTAAGCCAGCACCAGAAAATCAAATCAGACTGCGACATTTCTTTTCCTCAAAGACTGACTGAGGGATGGGTGACAGCTCAGTGTTAGGAATATGTCCTGTTTGTGCAGAGGACCTGAGTCAGAGCTCCAGCACCCACGCCTGGATTCCCGGTTTCGGGGAGATCCAACATAAAAACAGATTTATATGTAGGATTCACAAAGCCCAGAAGAGGGCACTGAATCCTGTGAGCTGCTAGCCATGTGGGTGCTGGGAACTGAAGCTAGGTCCTCTCTCTGCAAGAGCAGCAAATCTCTTAACCACTGAGCCATTGCCCTTGTAGGAACCAAGTGAGTGACCAGGGAACTGAATCTCTGTGCAGCATTTACTAACCAAGCTGTGCAAATGCTTCCATGGCTCACCCAGCCCTCAATAAACAGGGGACTGTCAACTGACCCCATTTCACCAGCACAGCCACAGAGGCAGAATCAATCACCATGCTGCAGGTGACCACAGGAACTGCTCACAGGGCAAACAGCCCACTTTAAAGGAAGCCACCATGCTGCGGGTGACCACAGGAACTGCTCACAGGGCAAACAGCCCACTTTAAAGGAAGCCGCCATGCTGCAGGAGACCACAGGAACTGCTCACAGGGCAAACAGCCCACTTTGCTCTGTGGAACCTGTACTCCTGTACTCGCTTCTGGCCTTTCGTGCGCTTAGACACATACCAGATGCATATAAATACAACTTTGACTCCAGATAATGTTCGGTGAGTGCAGGAGGGTCTGATTCCCATGAAACACACACTATTAATACAATGTGGATGACGATTTCTCGTACTCCTTTTTGTATGTATGTGGAATACATGTGTATGTAGGCTCGCATGTATACGAGTGCACAAATGCTTGCATGTGTACATGGAAGCTTGAGGTGGACACTGTGTCTCCCTTGATCAGTTTCCACATTACTTACTGAGGTAAAATCACTTGCTAAATCTGGACCTTAGCAATTCCAGCTAGCCTAGCTAGCCAGCTCCACCCAGACGATGTGCCTGCCTCCCAAATGCTGGGATTATAGGCAGCTGTGGCATCTGCCTGAAGGCGTAAGTCACAAACAATGCCACACCAATTTGGGATTATGATTATTAGGGTGGTATTTATTTAAAGGGGAAAAAA
Organism: Microtus oregoni; assembly: GCF_018167655.1. Classification (NCBI taxonomy): domain Eukaryota; kingdom Metazoa; phylum Chordata; class Mammalia; order Rodentia; family Cricetidae; genus Microtus; species Microtus oregoni. Next base: position 4,854,796 of record NW_024543077.1, on the reverse strand, counting down.
CTTACAGATCACTGTCCCAGGCAACAGCCCTCTACGCAACCAGGAAAGGAGTCTAGTTGCCGGCGGAGCAGGAAGTGAAGAGAGAGAGGAGAGGGAAGTGGCCGCTTTTTTTTTTTTTAAATTTATTTATTTATTAAGGATTTCTGCCTCGTCCCGTGGCCGCTTTTTTAAAGGGAGAGAAACCACGCCCCAATGGGCTGGTACCTCAGCGGTGATAGGCTGGAGGAGTGGGAGGACCTCCCGCAACATCTGCCCAACCTTAACTGGGTTCTGGTGGTAACTCTTGTCCTTAACCTTACATAGGAATGCTTTATTTACTGATCCATCTCCATAGCCTTCCTAGGGGTAATTCTTAAGTCAGAACTGAGAACAGAATCAAACCATATAACATATATTTAAGAATTTAGTTTTATCTGTATTTTATTTCACTTTATCAATTCTTTTTTCACAGAAAAGACTTTTCTCATGATTTCAGACTTTGTGTGTATTTTTGAGTTCGCTTCTTTAGAAATAAGTTTCTTAAAAAAAAAAGAAGAAAAGAAAAACAACAACAACAACAAAAACCAAAACCAAAACCAAAAAGCAACTTTATTTTACACCCCTGAGGCATCTCACAATGTCTTCCCACTATGGGAACTGGAAAGCCTGATTTTCACCTCACGGTAAGGCCGCTCCATAGATGGCTCCCACAGGCTCCTTGGAGGTTAGTTCTCTTCATTCTCTACTCCACATTCTAATTCCTTTTTGGAAGCAGTTGGCTTTCCTAACCAAACCTTTCCACTGTTCTGGTCCTTTGTCTTCGATGAATTCCCTTTCTCTCTCATTGTGGGCATTAACTAACACATGGCGCTCCCTGATCGGCAGCTTTCTTTCCAGTCCACCTCTCTCCTACATGCCAGGCGGTTCAGTCAAGCGAAGCTGGTGTCCTTATGTGAGACCCAGACAATCCCAGTCAGCAGCCTTCTCTCTACTTCCTTACCATTCTCCAGCCACTGAATAAATTTAGTACCTAGTTTCCTTTGCTTTGCACCCTGTTACCTAATAAATTGTCTGCATATTGGTCTTTTCATCTCTAATAAATGTACTCGGAGATATTCTACTTCTCAGAACATACCTCTGAGATATTATTTGTTCCATTTCAGGAATCTGGGACACTAGGGATAATTAGGTTACAAACCCCTTCATTTTATTTAGACCTACAGATAATGAGTATTGCCAGACATAAAAGTCTTGGTTCCTGGCTGGTTTGCCTTCCCTTCTGTCCAGCTCAGACTCCATGGTTCATCACGAGCTCATGTGTTAACACTCAACTCCTCTGGCAAGACCCCAATGTTATGTGATTTCTACTACTATTCTTCCCAGCCCTGGTAGTCCAGCACATGGAGTACTGCTGGACAAGATCGCAGGTCTCACAAACTGACACCACTGGAAACTCAAGGTCAAGAATTTCAAGCCCCCTCAGCATGCTGCTTTTCCCAGCGAGCACTGGCTGCCATGTGCAGGGCCATGGATTCCAACATCACACACTTTTCTCAAGCTGTTTCCAGCTCTGCCTTCAGTCACAATTCCTGCCTCCCCCTCATGGAGAAAGCAGAAGAATCAGGTGAGAATTCCTCAACTTTCCGCTGCCAAAGAGCAGCTGAGTCCACGGTGCTCTGCTCGGAGGCTACAGCATACTGCTGCCCCATCGTGGGCTCTTTCAACTCCCTTCTGCATCCCATCCTTACACAGTACTGCAAAGATTTTTGTGTTTTAAATTATTCTGTTTTGTGTCACTAACTTTCCTATCTTTTTCCTCAGCATTTAAATATATTCGTATCTTCAAAACCACACTGATTACATAAACACACATGCAGCGGCTCCACCATACTTGTCTCTGCATCTCAGAAGAGCCTAGACAATGTTTGCTGACAGTGAGATCACAGATCTTAAGTGCATAAAGAACAGAAGCTAAACCTGTGCTTACAGCATCCACATTTCTCTCTCTCTCTTTCTTTCTGCATGTTTTATTTCCCATGTAGCAACATCACAACATTATGATTTAACTTTATGTATACATAAGCAGACATCTAAATGCACACACACACACACACACACATGCACACACACGCATACACACGGTGAGGGGGACTAAGATAAAGGAGACAGACATCTGATGGGGGAGAAAGAAGGAAGAACAAGAGATGCAATTGAATGAATGTAAATGTATGGAACACAAAAGCAGAAGGCTCATGGTAGCAGTGGGGGGAGGGACTAGCAAATCAGGTTAATGGGGAGGGGGTGGAGGGAGTGGTGAGAGAGTTGGGGAGCAAGAATAAGTATAACAACATATATTAAGGTATATATATGAAAATATCAAAATGAAACCCATTACTTTGTTAATAAAATGCTAGTGATTTTTCAAATAAAAATAATTATAGCAGAAAATAGTTGATTCACTATATTCTATATTAAAGGAAGTAAACAGAGGCAAATTCTATGCAAAAAGAACAGAAGGGATGAAATAATATGAGAAATTAAATTAATAACACTATAGAATTATATATATATGTATGTGTGTGTATGTATACTAGTCTTTGGATATGTATTCAAACAAAATGAAAATGGAGCTGGGAATGCTCTTGTAGCTTCATTTTTATGATTAATACACTTGTTTATTTGTCTATATATGTATCCCTGCTGGAGATGGTTTCCTTTCTTTCTTTCTTTCTTTTTTTTTTTTTTTTACTGATTTTATTGAGCTATAAATTTTTCTATGCTCCCCTTCCTACCCTTCCCATGGTCCCCATGCTCCCAATTTACTCAGGAGATCTTATCTGGGATTGTGAATTGTGAGCTGGTTTTCTTTGCTTTGTGTCTAAAAGCCACTTATGAGTGAGTACATGTGATATTTGTCTTTCTGGGTCTGAGTTACCTCACTCAATATGATGTTTTCTAGATCCATCCATTTGCCTGCAAATCTCAAGATGTCATCATTTTTTTCTGCTGTGTAGTACTCCACTGTGCAAATGTACCACATTTCCCATATCCATTCTTGGGTCGAGGGGTGAGATGGACTGGGGTGACTCCCCCCCCCCCCCCCCGTACCGCGATCGTGTGCTCTGACTGCTCCCTGCCTTCCTCAGTCTCGCAGGCATGTGGAGGGTCCTCACACGTGTAACTCTACACAACGACCTCATTCACTTAGGCTCTACCACGATCTCTTCCTCACATTTTTTCCTTCGAAAGTAAAATGCTTAATAACTGCACAGTAATTTTCCTAAGAAAATAAATTACTGACCAATCTAATAATTTGTTATTTTGCTGGTTGGCTGTCATTATTTTGCTCAACTGACACAAACTAGAGCGATCTGGGAAAAGGGAACCTCAACTGGTAAGTTTCCATCAGATTGGTCCGTAGGTAAGTATGTAGGATAATTACTTTGACTAATCATCGATTGATCCTGGGTGATATAAAAGCAATAAATGACTCATGGAAAACAGAAACCCCCTCCCCCATCTCTGTATGAGTTCCTGCCTCCAAGTTCCTGCCCTGTTTGAGTTCCTGACTTGGTGTCCTTCAGTGATGAACTGTGCTCAGGAGTGTGAGCCAAATAAACCCTTTCCTCCGCAACCTGCTTTATGGTTATGGTGTTCTGTCACAGCAACAGAAACTCTAAGAAGGTAGAAAAGAAAAAATGGTAAGATCACCTTCAAATTCTAGACCTCTGCAACATGGCCAACTACAGGACCATTGCTGAAACGGGAAACACTGGAAGAAAAGCTGAATCCTTTTGTTATTTGTGTGTGGAAACAAGTTAGAGTTTCTGAGTTCAGTCTCGAGTCGGACTGTAAATATCCAATAAAGGTCAGAATGTGACAAAAAAAAAAAATGGCCGTAAACAACAGGGGAGTTACTGATGGCTGAGCAGTATGGCTAAAACTGCCTGGGAAGGAAGTATGTTATGAGGAAGCTGCCAGGATCAGGCCTCAAGGAACGGCTCCATTTAAAGGTCAGGTGGGGAGAACAGGCTGGCAAAGGAGCCTCAGCAAGGGCAGCAGAGAAGAGACAGACACAGCAGCACCACAGAGTCCAGGAACCCAGGAGAAGAGAGCTTTGAGAACTGTCAGTGGTGTCAAGTGAGCCTCTGCACAGGCAGCAGAGGACAGAAAGACAGAGCAGCACCTCAGGATCCAGGAACCCAGGAGAAGAGAGCTTTGAGAACTGTCAGTGGTGGGAGGAATGGAGCACAGAAGAGGGAACGCAGACATTCGCAGGTGTGGTGTACAGAGAATCAAGACTCTAGTAGGCAGGAGACAGTGGTATAAACTGCATGAAACTGCATGCTTTACTCCTCGACAGGAGAACAAGGAGGCAGATGTAGATCCAGGCTCAAAGCCGGGGGCGGTGCAGTATGGATGTGGCATCATGGAGGTCACTGAAATGATCTTGTCAAACAAAACAGTCTTGAAGGACTTGATTTGGAGAGAAGGAACTGCTGCCACTATACAGCTGCAGGGGCAGTGGTATATACCCAAAGTCAGGTTTTAGTAAAGGTGCCCTGGGATGTCCTTCTGTATATATGTTGCTTTTATTGGCGAATGAATAAAGCTGTTTTGGCCAAAGGCTTAGCAGAGTCAAGCCAGATGGAAAATCCAAAGAGAGATACATAAAGAGAGTAGGCAGAGTCAGAGAGACGCCATGTAGCTGCTGAAGGAGAAAGTCACCACCAGAACCTTTCCGGTAAGCCACAGCCCCAAGGCAATACACTGACTGATAGAAATGGGTTAATTTAAGATGTAAGAGCTAGTTAATAAGAAGCCCAAACCATTGCCCAAACTGTTGCAATTAATACAGTTTCTGTGCGATTATTTGGGTCTGAGGAGCCAGGATACAAATGCGCAGTCTCCATTTACATTAAGGAAGTAAGGAAGAGAACTGAAGACAGGTGTCTTAAATGAATGGAAAGAGAAACAGGTCAAGTCAGCATAAAAGAAGCAAAAATGTGACCCAAGAGTAGAAGACGGCAGATGTGGGAAGAGGATGTGCTTAGGGTCTAAAGCGTCATCTTTCATATGAGCTTTTGTACCCAATGATCTCTTAAATCCCACCTTCCAAAGTATTTCAATAATTTCCTTTCTGGCCACCTATCCTACTGTCTACGACTTCTAATTCTACATCACTGCAAACCTCATTAGAGGATGTTATGCTGGAGCTTGTTCATTCCTGGCACTTAAATGATCTTTTCTCTTAAGTGACTTTTTATTACACTAGAAAGGGCATTCTTATTTAGCATATCATATCATCTGCATAATGGTGACATTTTGCATTAATAAATACTCTAAACTTACCGCGCAATGGCTCTGATGAAATCTAGAGAAACTGTGCATTTGTATTTTGGTCCATCAAGCTGATCGTCATGACCAACCAGGGTTAACAGCTGTAGAGTCACCAGGGAAGTAATCTAAAATTGAAAGGATATTTTTATGAGAAATTTAATGACATTAAATGATACCTTTATTTACAATGCTACTAATACAGACATAAATGAATCCACAAAGAATACAAGTAATTTAAAATTTGTATACCTAAATTTGTACATATGTTTAAAAGCCTAGTTCCAATGAAAAGTATTCAACAAGAGCCCAGTTTGTTAAGAGATGATTGAAAATATTTATAGTATTTTCTCATATAAACATCATTTGTGTGTGGGCAGGTTCACGGGTGTATATATATAAGCCAAGGATAAATTCAAGAGTTTTTTGTTCTGTTTTGTTTTTGAGACAGGGTCACTCCTCTTAGCACCCAAGGCTCATCAGTTTGGCTAGGTTGGTAAGTTAGTGAGCTCCAAGAATCTACCTGTTTCTGTCTCCTAGGCTCTGAGTTCACAAATGTATGTCATCAGCTCCGCTTTCTATGTGTGTGATGATGATCAAATCCAGGTCTTCATACTAGCAAGAATTTTACTAGAGATAGCTGCAAATCGCAGATGTTTCTACATAGGGAAGTGTCTCTGACTGCTCCAGCATGCATGTACAGGCATGTGTAAGACAAAGGTGATGCATGTATAAGCATGCATAGGACAGAGGTGAGACTTTTCCCATCCAGCTCTTCAGAAGTCAGTGACAAATCTGACACCCAAGAAGGAGATACACAAGAGAGCCATTCCTATCCTTACACCCCTAGACGCAGAAAATGATTTACAGAGCCTCTACTCCAGCAAGGAAAGGTAAAAGAGGAAAGTGCATAGACTATAAATTAGCATCTTAGAAGGATTCGGTCCAGTGGAAGAAAAGCTCCCACAACAACAAACACATACTCGACTTGGACACTGCCAGCTATTTTTACCACAGTCTGGTTCACAGAGGGTTTGTCAATCAATTGAGTTTCGAATTGCCCTGAACATATTTCAGAATCAAATACTAAGAAAGTCTTACAGGGTTTGGAAAATAACCACAGGAGAAGAAACTTCCAGTTTCAACTAGATGACAGATTCAGACACACTGCTTCTCTGTATTGAGCACAACTAACATCCTGAATATAATGTAAGGGTCAATCAAGGAGGCCGGGAAAACAGAAAGGACAGTGGACAATGCAAGGACACCAGGCTGAAGGAGCAACACAAGGGGACAAAGTTGGAAATTCTTTGTCTCAACAGTAGAAATGACGTTGGGTCTAGAACAGCTGGTGGGCAAGCCAGGAACAAGATTCATGGCCAGACTTAATCTCCCCATGGATGGAAGGCAACTGTGAGAAATAAACTGGTAAGTCTGTGTCTGGCAAAGCTATCATTTGCAAATGAAGTGGAAATAGACATTCTTAAACAAGAGGGAATTAAGAGAATCTTCCACTGGGAGACCTACTTTTAAAGAAAGCCAAGGGACGTTCTTTAAACAAAAGTCTAAAAGGAGCATTGAACATCAAAAAGAAAAAACAATAACAGAGAGCTGATGGTAGGAAAATGCAGCATCTCCTCATGAGACTAATATTGGTTAAAATTGTATAGTTGGAACTTTCTTTGGGCTGCCAACCAACTCCCAAATAATGACACGGAGACTTATTAATTATAAATGCTTGACCTTAGCTTAGGCTTGTCCCACTAACTCTTTTAACTAAATTTAACCTGTTTCTACTTATCCACATTTTGCCTTAATGCCTTTTAAAATCTTTCATTCCACATGTCCTGTTTTCCTGCTTCCTCCAAGTCTGGTTTGCTGGACCCTGGCCTTTTCTTCTCTCCCACCGTCTCCCTCTGTCTCTCTCCAACCTGGATTCCTCCTCCTACTTATTCTCTCAGCCCAGAGGTCTCACCTATACCTCCTGCCTAGCTATTGGCTGCTTAGCTTTTTTTTTAAGACAGGCAAAGTAAACAAATGCAACACATCTTTACATAGTTAAACAAATATTCCATTCCACAACAAAATGTAACAGTATCATATATTCAAAGCAATGCTATTTAATAGGTGTAAACATAAAGACCTACATGGAAGAGTAAGTGAACTGCTTCATATATGCTGTGAATATGTTTTATTACCATTGGTTAACAAAAAAGCTGCTTTGACCTATGACAGGGCAGAATATAGAAAGGCTGGAATTCCAAGCAGGAATAGAAGAGGAAAGAAGGTGGAGTCAGAGAGACGCCATGTAACTGCCACAGGAGAAAGACACCAAACCCTTACTTGTAAGCCATAGCCTCATGGTGATACACAGATGAATAGAAATAGGTTAATTTAAGAAGCATGCTTGAGCCATTGCCCAAACAGTGCTGTAATTAATATAGTTTTGTGTGATTATTTGGGTCTGAGTGGGTAGGAAACAAAAGGGCAGTCTAGAAAATAAAAGGACAGTCTCCATTTACAAACATAAAACCCTGCACACCAAATTTTGGAGTAGCTTCAGTTACAAGAGCCAAAACAACAACCTCCACCAACCACTTCCAAACTAAAACACTTGAATAACTTGTATGCCCAATAAGCTAATATTTAAACCATGGTCCTGGCACGTCATTGAGTACTAAGCAATAAAAACAAAGAGCTGGGGAGACTGCTCAGTGGGTACAGAAGCTTAACAAGCATAAAGGACCTGAGACCTAGTTAGTATTCTCCAGCACCCACAGAAAAAGCTGGCACAGCAATATGTACCTACAATCCCATCTCTGGGGAATGTAAAGACAGGTGGATCCCAAGAGATCGATGGCCAGCCAGTCCAGTCAACTGGAGAGAGATTTTTGCCTCAGAAAGTAAGAAAGACTGACAGAGGAAGATGCCTAACATTAACTTCTGGCACGCACACCTGCATACATATGCAAAAGCACATACACCTGCACACACTACTGCAGCATGAAAGGGGAATCTCAGCTCCCAAAGACTGGGGAAGAAAAGGAAGACTTAACAGCTATCTGTGGAAAATAGGGTAGGCAGATCCTTATGATGATGAAAATGGTTTGTACCTTGATTGTGGTAATAAATATGCAGAGCTACAGAGGGAAAATTTTCCTTAAGCAATGATACAGAGATGTACATAAAGATGAATGAATAGAGATAAGGGTTGGAGGGGTAGACTGGTGGTAGTGTGCCCAGGGTTTGATCCTTAGTACCCAAACAAAACATATATTTTAAAAAAAACAACGCCCCTGCCCCTCAAACAACAGCAACAAGCAAAAACAGCACCAAATACATAGAAAATGATTATATATACATTGGGGAAACTGGAAAAAGATCAGTAGACCGCATCAATGCCAACTTCTTGATTGTAATACTTTCCATTTGTTGTTGTTGTTGTTTTTTGAGACAAGGTTTCTCTCTGTAGCCCTAGCTTTCCTGGAACTCACTCTATAGACCAGGCTGGGCTCAAACTCAGAGATCTGCCTGCCTCTGTCTTCCGAGTTCTAGGATTAAAGGCACCACCACCTGGCCCTTTTTTTTTTTGTTTGTTTGTTTAGTTTTTTTTGATGAATTGTGATACTTCTGGCTGGATATTTTGCAAAATGTTCCTGTCAGGGGAAATTAATGAAGGGCACATGGGAATACAGGGTCTGGATCACCTTGCACAAATGTAGGTGAATGTATAATTATCCAGAAAAAAAGCGGAACAAACTAAAGATAAATACTGATAAGGTTCTAAGAAACCCTAAAGACCTTTATCTTCATTTCAAAATTTTTAAGTTATCTACAAAGCTACAAAAATCTTTTAAAATTACAACATCTTGTGCCCATATTTATCAGGGTTCTTTAATATTTGGATACAATACAACCTTAAGTGGGAAGTCAGAAATTCCAAGCTGTGAGCCCACACTGGTTTGCACAGATTTGTCAGAGATCTGGAGCAGGTCAAACATTATTTCTTAATACTGTTGGAGGATTACAGTGCAACCCACCCTGACTGGTTTCCTCCAGTTCTTACCTTAATTCTTAATACTGTCGGAGGATTACAGTGCAACCCACCCTGACTGGTTTCCCCCCAATTCTTACCTTTTATTTCTAGCCTTCAAAATGACAAAAATTTTATTTTTGTTTAGGGACTATAATCACCACTTACATTTAAGTATATAATAAAAGAAAATTTTCTTGTGAAAAAAATAATTGGAAAAGAAAAATCTGAGCGCTAGAGAGATGGCTTGGAGGTTCAGAGCACATGCTACTCTGACAGAGGATCTGGAGTTCAATTCCCAATACCACCCTGGGTGATGTACAACCTGTAACTCTGGCTATAAAGACCATATTCTCTCTTCTAGTTTCTGTATGCAAAGCAGTGTGTATTCATACAAAATAAACAAGTCTTTCAAAAGAAAAATTTGAACTAGCTCACAGGACATGGAACTCTTAGAAAGAACACCATAAAGGATGATGGGTATTCCCAGTCTCCAATCAGCAATCAGCCCCTCGAGGCTTAACAGAAATTATGTTTCACAATTACATAATGTGCCATCATGGAGGTTTACCAGAAACTTTTTAGAGTTCTTACAACAAAATTTCAAATTAAGCATTTCATGTCAAGACCACTTTAAATATTAACAGTGTTTAGCCAAAGCAATGTCTGGCTCTAGGTGCTGGTGACTACTGAAAAATGGTTCGCTAAGTCATCTAATGTTTGTTTTTAAGGGCCCTGTGTTATTATTAAGCTATATATTTTTCTCTGCTCCTCTCCCTTCTTCTCCCCTCTTCTTCCACCCTCTCCCATGATCCCCATGTTCCCAATTTACTCAGGAGACCTAGTCTTTTTCTACTTTTGGGGAAGTTTTTTCTGAGTATGTGTTGCTTTTATTGGTTAATAAAGAAGCTGTTTCTGCCCAAATGGCTTAACAGAATATAGCCAGGCTGGAAGAGAAAGATATAGAGAGTAGGCAGAGTCAGGGGGAAGCCATGTAGCCACCAGAGACAGACGTGATGGAACCTTGCTGGTAAGCCACAGCCATGTGGTGATACACAGATTAATGGAGATGGGTTAGTTTAGGATGTAAGAGCTACCCAGTCCAATAAGAAACTAGAGCTGACAGGCTACGGAGTGATTTAATTAATACAGTTTCTGTGTGGTTATTTTGGTTCTGGGCAACCAGGAACAAACAAATGGCCTCTCTTTACATACTTCCCATGTAGATTAGATCCATGTATGCCTCTCTTAGGTTCTCTGGGATTGTAAATTGTAGGCTAGTTTTTCTTTATGTCCAAAAGCCACATATGAGTGAGTACAATTATATTTGTCTTTCTGGGTCTGGGTTACCTCACTCAATATGATTTTTCTAGATCCATTCATTTGCCTGCAAATTTCAAGATGTCATTTTTCTGCTGTGCAGTACTCCATTGTGTAAATGTACCACATTTTCCTTATCCATTAAAAAAGAGAAATATACACATAATTTATGAGTGATTAGAATTTATATTCTTTATTTAGAACTGTTAAGTGCTGAAGAGACTTAAAATTACTTTCTTGAATTATTTATATCTGAAAATAGATACTTTTATGGAATATAAAAATTTATATTCTTTCTGAGGGATAATACTTTAAAAAATCTTCATCTTTATATTTAGGATATATAGATATTGATACATTTTAATACTGCTGAAAGTTATTTTTAATGGGTGTGGAACAAGTATCTTGCAATTTTTAGTTCATATAAAACAAAATAAAAATATAACCTTTGATAGAAATTAAGAAAAAAATGCCTGTGTTAGCCCATTTCATCTTTTCTTCTCTTTCACTCCTCCTAAAGTAAACGACTCATTCCTCAGGGCCGCATCAAGGGCATGTATAGAGACGCAGAAAGAGCGATGACATCTACCCACTAATACTAGCAACCATGGGACATCGGTGGTGTGGAAAATGGAATGTATCACCTGTCTGGGCTCTCTGTGACCCCTGTGCCAGACACCTAAATTTCTCTAGGCCTCACCATTCCCTTAGTACTTAGGACACAATTTAGTACTAATTAAGTACGAAAAACAGCTCCTTTGTCCAGATTCAGAAACAGACAGCTAGGCTAATTCTGTCTTTTCCCCTCAGTTCAGGGATATACAAAAATTTCTATAAATTAGAAGCATCTTGCTAATAAGATGAATAGTATTCACCTGCCTATTTTGGAATGTGGGCACTGTTCTACTTTATTCTACATTAGCCTAAAATAATCTGATTAAAAACTAAAGTAGTCTATTATTTGCTGTGTCACGGGTAGAACTAAAGAATATTAGGTGAACAGCCAAGCTCCAAAAGACAAATACTGCAAGTTCCTCATCATATATAAAAGCTAGAAATTTGATTTTTGAAAAGTGGAATGTAAAATAAAAGTCACATGATCGTAGGAAGAAAGGCCAGAGAAAGTCATAAGCAAGTACCAGGATCTAATCATCTCACCAGGTCATTCATGGTGAACAAGAGGGGAAGATGTATACAAAGGTTCCCAACACAGATAAATGCCAGCATGTAGGAAATAGCTGCTTACTGCCTGGATTATACACTGTACACATGAATTACTACACTATAGCTCATAAACATGCAGAATTATGTGTCAACTAAACCTAAAATATTTACTATTAAAAAACTAAAATATATAATCTTTCCCTTTAACTAGCTCCTATGAAAATTTAAAAATGAAAATCTCTCTCTGCATATACACAGATATATATAGACACACGATCATCTTCACTGTGTTATTCCTGTGTTCTTTGTTCTCATCCACGGTGGGCTGATTATTGATATCTTAACAATAGGAGTTCATGGACCACAGTGAGGATTTTTTTTTTTCATAATCTGAGAGACAGTCACTAACAAGCCTCAGCTGGAAATGCTTAATGTAAAAACAGTGTGAACCTGTTCCTGGGCTAACAAACTCTTCTTTCTGCCAACAAAGGGAAATCAATTTACAACTGTAATTAATTTTTAACAGGCTCATTATTTTTGTACTTTTATAGGATGGTATATAGGTCAACTGATTTACGAAATACTCCATATTCTAGCTGTTCTGGAGAAGCTGTATGATCCACAACATATTAAATTATTTAAATAAACTTAACATGAAGTGTCAGTATGTGAGTTCCACACAACTCAGCAAATACCATAATTGTTGTGGTGGTTTGTGTCCTAAATTAGTTGTTTGGCTTAGACTTTTACACACACATAGGGGGGTAGGGAGAGGGGGTGGATGGAAGCAATAGGAAGAGATGGGCAAATAGCAAATACTATCAGGGCAGTTCAGTTTGAAACTGTCACTGCTGGTTTTGTTTCTTTATTTGTTTTACCTCCAAAAGGAGAAGCATGCTCAGATAACCAAAAAAAATGGTGTGTATTTTTATACAAAAGAACTAAAAGAACTTGCTTGCATTTTTGGAAATGGTTGAGAATCTTTAGTGGCTAGAAGGATCCTAAGTCCAGAAAAGGAGAATAGGAAGACATTCATTTAGGGACACTGGGTATGAAAAATTGTACACATTCAGGGAAGCTGGAGAAAAACACACACGAAATGGCAGCAGTTAAGTGGGAGGTGACTGTTCTTTTAATGATCTGAATGAACACGGGTATCTGATTCTAGAGAAGGGGCTAAGTGTGGACTTACTGAGATGTCCCAAAGTAAGGAGACAGACCATGAGGCATCAGCAGTGACGACACTACATGCAGCAAGACAAAGACGAGGGAAGTTAGTGTGACTTCAGAAACAGTTTACAGTGACAAGGATGGAGGAGAAACAAAGTGGCAAATCCTGGGTTAGACTGAGCAGGGCCTTACACGAAAGGCCATCCAATGGAGAGTTGGTTTGTCAGATAATGTAACTCATTAAAAAGAAAAGAAAAAGAAGAAAAAAAGACCAAACTGGTGCCTTTATGAGAAAGAGCCTCGAGACAAAGAGCCCAGAGAGGAGCTGGTGTAGGGCTAAGATCTGATGAAGCCAATGACCCAAAACAATGGTAACTGTGGTAAAAAGAATAACGTATATTTAATATTTAGGAGAAAAAGCATATTGCATATGATCAATTAAATAGGATAAAAGACCTCAAAAGTTATTTCTCCATTTGCTAAAGTAATATCTAGAAACATCATATATTAATTTTTTTCCTAGCTGTGTGTCACGTTAACACACACACACAACACACTTAGTAGGCAGATGGTAAAGAGATTACTAGTTTTACTTTATTTTTTTTAACGTGCAAATGTGGTTATTTTTATGACTAGTTTTAAGATTGAAGGCTGAAACTCCACAGAAAAGCTTTAGGGAATGATCCGATTTGTTATACCAGTATAAGGTATATTTGTGATATTCAGATCAATTCAAATTCAGCCATCATACTGGATGGAGAACTTGAGATGCAGGCATATAAGAAGATAAGGATATAAATACATAGTCCGTACACCATCAATGTGCAAGCCGCATTTATCACCAGGGAATATTTAAGACAATTCTGGAGAAGTCCTCTTTCTTATTCTGAACAATAAGAACCTACCATTCTAAGAACTCAACTTGCTATCAACATGCCAACTGTCTGAAGGTGAGACACCTGCCTCGGGCAGAACCTGATCTGCTGCAGTCCCGTGTCTATGAGCACGTGCGGTCGACTACAGATGCCGGGTGCGGCCTCCAAAGAGAGAACGCCAATGAACAGTACACTGAGCTGTCACGAGAGACTCCCTTAAGCAGCACCAATTCTTCAATCACACATTTACAAGCACTTTACAATGTAGCGCACATTTCCACAGCAGAGATTATCACCAGTAATTTTCCCCTAACTAGTTTCTAATGTAGATTTGCCTATACAGTCACTATAGCAAGAGTGTGGAATCTCTTAAATATGCATTTACAAGAAAATACCCATTCAAACTTTATGTTTTCGGCCAAAAATCTACCATGATCAAAAAATCTATCTTTGTTGCATACATCCCCCACCAGATAAAAATAATGGATACATATTTGGCATATTTATCAGAGGTAATACTATGTTTGGAACAAAGTGGTTATAAAATATCACTTACAAGAAACAAGGCACCAAAGGTTAGAGAGTATAATTTATGCGATGCTTCTCTTCCCTTAGGCAGCATTTTACATGATACCCCTGAGCAATGGCTCTATTTTTCTAGGGATCAGTCAGACAGCCGCATCCACAAAGGTTAAGGTGGTTATGCTGAAGGAATGTGAAAGAAGAGTGGAAAAGAGCGGTTCTTTTACAAATGAAGACAAGAAAAGCGGCCTTGTTCCTGCCCAGCAGCATGATGGTAAGAACACCGTTAGCATCTCGCTAGCGGAAATCGTACAGCAGCTCCACCCTTCCAATCACTGCTACCCCAGTGGAGGCAGAAGAGCCGCCTTCTTTCAAACAGCATCCCTGCTGACCTATTCGTCAGCAAAGTGGACAGTTGCTAAGCCTCTCCATTACCTTGTATGAAGTGGAATGCCACACAAATCTACTGGGGCTCGGGGTCGGGGGGGGGTATAGTAAGATTAGGAAATGTTAGCGTTTAGATTTTTTGTGATTTACGTAAATTCACGTGAATAGCATCGAGCACTTGAGTGAGGTATTCCTGAGACGTGGAATACTGCACGAGTCGGGTGAAGTGGGGCACTGACAAAGAGAGGTGTACAGTCTAGTACCACACAGAATCACTTCCTCAACACAAGTTCCACTTAGAGTCTAAATAGATAGTGCCCTCACCCAAAACAACTTATATGACTATCTGACAGCAAGACTTTAGGATGTTACAGTTTATAAGTATAAGGTCATATTTCATATAACCAATATATGTATTAGACAGCCTTTTAATCAATTATTCCTAGTGTCACCTGACCAGCATTTAATAAATGTATTTATTTGTAGAAATATTCTAAGACCCACCATATAATCTATAAATTAATTTTTCAGGGAAAGTAAATTACTTATAAAAAGTCAATTATTTGGTCAAAGAGCTTCTGGTAAGTTTAAAGACATCTGAAACATTGCCAATGAGGTCGAGGGTCTAAATGTTATTCTGAGCTATGTTAAACAGCAATGCAGCTTTGTAAGGAAAGCTATCAAGTACATAATAGACCATGAAAAACATACTGTTTGTATTTCTATATTGTCTATAATTTATTACATATAATTTAAAAGCTCCGAGTATCAACAGAATTTGTTAGATAATTAAATTTAAAAGAGAATTACCAAAATGTAGCTCTACCAGAGTCCTCAGTCATGCCCCCAGCACTGAATTCAGGGCATGTCAGAGGACAAACCCAGCAGATCTTCACCTCCTGGAGACTCGTAAGTCTAAGTTACAAGTATCGAGGATTACTGAAGTCAGAGGAGAAATTCAGTCCCAAATTCCCCTCAGTGCGTGAGCCCCACAGAGCACGCAGGTGCAGGGCCACACCCTTCAGCTCCACTGTGCCCTCAGATAAACACGACTGTCGCCACTAGACACATACAAGGCTGTGGAAGCCACAGACACACTTATTTCCTCTTTATTGTTTATACAACACAGTGAAGTGTAGCTGACACAAATATCTGTGAGATAGAATTTTAAACAAACAAAATTCAATTACAAGCAGAGGAAAGAACTGACTTTGAAATCTAATTCAATTAAAATAAACTTTACATGCTTCAGGACTGGAAAACGTATTAAACAACTCCCATCTCTAAAAAACGGAAAGCGAAGTAAATACAATGGGTGCCTATCTGTCTTTGAAGGAAAATGTCAAAACTCTGGATTTAGTAAAACAACACGCTAGCTCCTCTAAGCAGCGGAGTCCTCCCTCGCAGTTACGGTGAGCAGAGGAGGGAGCATCTGCTTCACATACGCTGCTGATAAAAAGGAAAACACCACTCTGCTTTCTGAGCTCCTACCTAGCTAATAAAACAAGTCAGATGAGAAGAAATCTTAAGGTTATTTACATACAATTAATCCAACATGTGAGAGAAAAGATTAAGCTTTTAATAAAAAAGCAAATAAATTCAAGTATATTTTATTATATAGGATAATGTCAATTAAAAACAGAGAAAGTAGAAACATCTATTTTAAGAAATAAAATTTGTATAGTAACTTATGCTCCAAAATGTTTTCATTAATATTTCACATAAGTAAAATAAATGTACAGGGGATTTTAAATATTTTTATTAAATTCTGTATAACTAAATATGAAATCACCCAGAAATTGCACATAACTGAAAATACAACCGTTTCATAAGGATTATGTTTGCTTCCTTACCTTTCAACAGTTTCTCGCTATTTATTCCTAGCAAATCTTTACAATGATGAAATAATTGTCATGTTAAACAATTACATGAAAGCATCATAATAAGTTCCTTTAATTTTTTTTCTAAAATTATGTAAGCATGTACAATTCAATGTCTCTACTTCTTAAAAAATTTCCTCTCCAAAATCACCTTACAGCTTGGTACCAATGATTTCAGAAATAAACTAGCAATGCCGTCCTTTGTGGAAAAAACAATGCAACATGGCTTAATATTTTAAAGTAACTGGGACACGTGACAAACGCAAAGAACTGTACTTGAATCCTGCTTTAAAAAACAAAGTATTCAAAATTTTTCAAACAAGTTCATCATTTTTCCTCAAACAGGGGCAGAAAATAAACACATTAAAGAATCATAATGTGGATTTAATATGCTTCTGGAAAAAAGATAAGCATATTTTATCTTTAAAGGTGGTTCCAAAGGTCCCATCTCATCAATTCACAATGTGAAGGTGATGCCTGTAGACTTTACGTGTTTGCTGTGGGAGGCTGCACGCACGCGTACACACTTGTGTAGCAGAGAGAAGGAGAATATAAGAAAACACAGCATTCACCCGGGGAAAGCCCACAGACCTTAGAGAAAACTTTAAAACAGACTCATGACAAGGATTAAAGTTATATAAGGATAAAAATTAGGTGTGACTAATGTCTAAAATGTTCTTAAAGTTCAGTCTAGCTAAACTATTCTAAGACGTTCAGGGGCTGCTACTACTGTCTGCTCATCTAGACACGAAAGCATCAGTGAGTGGACCCAGAACACCCAAGACAGTAACTTATTCTCAGATCATCAATTATGAATTTTCCTCAGATCTAAAAAATATCTCCCTTAAGACGTTATATTTATAGTTTCAATATAGAAATAATTTAAATGAAATAAAATAAAAGTAATTTTTGTGATAACTTTAAATGTATATACCATAAATGATCAATTGTTATATGAACTTTTTATTAAACCAAGCTACAAAATAGCATCTTACTATAAGACAAATCTTGAAGATAAAAAAAACGAAAAGTAGTATCGTTTCATATAGACAAGCAACCTCATTCCTTACCAATCATACTTACTTTACATGAAAGGGTATTCACACTCATGAGTACACACAGCACATACTAAATTGCTAAGTTAAAGCCGGTTTCCTACTGCAACGTGAAGCTGCAATGAGGCAACACTGCCCTCTAGTGTTGTTCACAGCTGTCCTAAGACAGACCTTGGCCAGGCTGTTTCAAATTGTATTAGTCCCAGTAACGCACACACAAAGACTGGTGTGCACTGGCTAGCACTGTCAAAACCAAGGAAAGTTGATAAATCTTGTATCAGAGACCTCTAACTGTAACTGTTTGATTTTTCCTTAGATAGTAAAAATCTTGAGGAGTCTATTTCTAAACAAGTAAGGTGCCCTAGCATCTTGGGCACAGTCTATGAGGTGTGTGCGGTGTGGGAGGTGGGTGGGGTGGCATTGTGAACAGCAGCACACACCAGGGTTACAGTGATGTAGGAGGTGGCATTGTGAACAGCAGCACACACCAGGGTTACAGTGATGTAGGAGGTGGCATTGTGAACAGCAGCACACACCAGGGTTACAGTGATGTAGGAGGTGGCATTGTGAACAGCACACACCAGGGTTACAGTGATGTGGGAGGTGGCACTGTGAAGAGCAGCACACCCAGGGTTACAGTGATGGGGGAGGTGGCACTGTGAACAGCACACACCAGGGTTACAGTGATGTAGGAGGTGGCACTGTGAACAGCAGCACACACCAGGGTTACAGTGATGTAGGAGGTGGCACTGTGAACAGCACACACACCAGGGTTACAGTGATGTAGGAGGTGGCATTGTGAACAGCAGCACACACCAGGGTTACAGTGATGGGGGAGGTGGCACTGTGAACAGCAGCACACACCAGGGTTACAGTGATGGGGGAGGTGGGTGGCATTGTGAACAGCAGCACACACCAGGGTTACAGTGATGTAGGAGGTGGCATTGTGAACAGCAGCACACACCAGGGTTACAGTGATGGGGGAGGTGGCACTGTGAACAGCACACACCAGGGTTACAGTGATGGGGGAGGTGGGTGGCATTGTGAACAGCAGCACACACCAGGGTTACAGTGATGTAGGAGGTGGTACTGTGAACAGCACACACACCAGGGTTACAGTGATGTAGGAGGTGGCATTGTGAACAGCACACACACCAGGGTTACAGTGATGTAGGAGGTGGGTGGCATTGTGAACAGCACACACCAGGGTTACAGTGATGTGGGAGGTGGCATTGTGAACAGCACACACCAGGGTTACAGTGATGTAGGAGGTGGCATTGTGAACAGCAGCACACACCAGGGTTACAGTGATGTGCAGAAGTAATTGCTGCCTTAAGCCTCTCAAAAGCAGTGCCAAGTACTCACTTACAGCCTTTTAATTTTACTTTATGCACCCCCAAGAAAATTTGCAAACTCCCAAAATTTTTAAAAATTCAACCTTAATTATCCTTGTTCACTTTTCAAAAGGTAATTTGGGGACATCTAAGAACGATAATCACACACACACACACACACACACACACACACACACACACACACACCATCGTGATTCTTTTCTGTTTGGAGTCATCGTTCTCCAACCTCTCTTCAATCTAAGGTGAATTTGTTTAAATGTAACAGCTCACAGTGTTCATTTCAGTCACTGTAGCACCTTGTGTGTGTGTTGTGTGCAGTCACTAGCAGTAAGAAAAACTGGGCATGTGCGACACCAGGACGTGTGTAACACCAGGATGTGTGTGGCAGACACTAGGATGTGTGTGGCACCAGGACGTGTGTGTGGCACCAGGACGTGTGTGTGGCACTCAGGACATGTGTGTGGCACCAGGACATGTGTGGCAGACACCAGGACGTGTGTGTGGCACCAGGACGTGATGTGTGGCACCAGGACGTGTGTGTGGCACCAGGACATGTGTGGCAGACACCAGGACGTGTGTGTGGCACCAGGACGTGATGTGTGGCACCAGGACGTGTGTGTGGCACCAGGACATGTGTGGCAGACACCAGGACGTGTGTGTGGCAGACACCAGGACGTGTGTGTGGCACCAGGACATGTGTGTGGCACCAGGACGTGTGTGTGGCACCAGGACATGTGTGGCAGACACCAGGACGTGTGTGTGGCACTCAGGAAAAGACAACAGGATTGGGGTGCAGACAGCACAGCAAGGCCTCGTCTCCACAGAATATCAAGCAGGAAGGCACTGACCCAAGCCTTTTAAAATTATCCGCACCTGATAATATCCACACAGCACATAACTGGCTAGAACACCTTTCTCCTACTGCACACGCACTATACATGCAAACTGTCTATAAATGCCGACTTTATCGCGATGGAACTTTAAGATTCTTTAATGAATTAAAAGCCATCATCACAGGTTGAGATCAAATTCATAGTGAAGTAACTTTGATGTAAATAATTATTTACACATTACCAGCCATAAAACAAACTGACCACCGCATCTCGGATATGACTACTCTGAGACCTAGTTACATCATTTTGCCTTTTCTATTCCTGATACATGCCAAGTCTTTCTGAATCATTTAAGACATCTAGTATGACTATACTTAAGGAATTTTCTTTTCTTTTTTTTTATTTATTTATTCAAGATTTCTGTCTCTTCCCCGCCCCCGCCTCCCATTTCCTTTCCCCTCCCCCAATCAAGTCCCCCTCCCTCATCAGCTCGAAGAGCAATCAGGGTTCCCTGCCCTGTGGGAAGTCCAAGGACCACCCACTTCCATCCAGGTCTAGTAAGGTGAGCATCCAAACTGCTTAGGCTCCCCCAAAGCCAGTACGTGCAGTAGGATCAAAAACCCATTGCCATTGTTCTTGAGTTCTCAGTAGTCCTCATTGTCCGCTATGTTCAGCGAGTCCGGTTTTATCCTAGGCTTTTTCAGACCCAGGTCAGCTGGCCTTGGTGAGTTCCCGATAGAACATCCCCATTGTCTCAAAGAAACTAGACCGTAAAAGGCTAACCAACCCAATTATAAAATGGGGCACTGAGCTGAACAGAGAATTCTCAACAGAAGAAGTTCAAATGGCCAAAAGACACTTAAGGTCATGCTCAACTTCCTTAGCGATGAGGGAAATGCAAATCAAGACAACTTTAAGATACCATCTAACACCTGTCAGAATGGCTAAAATCAAAAACACCAATGATAGCCTTTGCTGGAGAGGTTGTGGAGAAAGGGGTACACTCATCCATTGCTGGTGGGAATGCAAACTTGTGCAACCACTTTGGAAAGCAGTGTGGCGGTTTCTCAGGAAATTCGGGATCAACCTACCCCTGGACCCAGCAATACTTATGGAATTTTCTTTAAACTTCAATGGAAAAAAGAAAAAAGGACACTATAACTAGTTCCCCAAACCAAAATCCTCAACTTCTACTTCTGGGTTTATTCTGCCACCTGGCGAAATACTAAAAGTTTAGTTAATTCTGGAGAACAGACCAAATAACAAAAAGGGCATATCAGCCTCAAAATATACTTATGAGAAATAAAGATATTATAGAACACTTTCATACACACTTATAATGTTTTCATTAAACCAATGCTTACATATTATAACTCATCAATTTAATCAGATGCTTGTTTAATCAGCAGTGATTTTTTAAAATTACTTTACTAAAAAGAGAAAAAGAACGAGAAACATTAAATTGCTTTTGACATTAGTTATACTTGTAAATTCTGTGTTACCCCCAAGGGGTCTGGGTTTGGAATTCTCAATACAGCTGCCCCTCAGCATCCTCAGGAGGCTTGGCTGAAAAACCCCATAGTTGTTGAAGCTGAAAACACGCAAGTCCCATGTATGAAGTAGTATGTACGTACATACAAAGAACCCATCTTCAGGATACTCTAAGTCTCTTCTCTATTCCTTATCAAACATAACTTAGTGTCAATGCAAGGATCAGATATTACACTACATTTTGTACTGAGTCAGAACTGCACATGCTCAGTACACAAACAAGTCACTGTCTTCTTTTTCTGACTGTAGCTGGTTGAATCTGTGAACCCCAAACCAGGCCACACGAAGGGGCCAACCGTACTTACTAACAACAATATTCACTGTCCAGCTAAGGACTGGAAACGGCGGGAAGACCCCAGGATGAGGCCTACCTGGGAGAAGATATTTGCGGTTGGAGCCACTCTGCTGTCCACGATGCTATACAGTATTGCTAACAACCTGTCCAGTGGAAATGGCTTGGGTCCAAGGAGGTGATTGCTTGTCTGTAAAGGAAAGAGAGGATGAAACTCTTTCTACCATACCATATGTCTTCTACACTATCAATTCCCAGTAGTAATATACTTTTTCTCTCAAATATACTAACAAATTTAACACTGCCCAATATCATGATTTATGGTTTTTTTTTTTTTTTTTAAATTTTCGAGACAGGGTTTCTCCGTAGCTTTTTGGCTCCTGTCCTGGAACTAGCTTTTCTAGACCAGGCTGGCCTCGAACTCACAGAGATTCGTCTGCCTCTGCTTCCCGAGTGCTGGGATTAAAGGCGTGCGCCACCACCGCCCAGCATGATTTATGTTTTTGCTGTGTTTATTAGCACCCATTAACTATACAAAATAATGGGTTTTGTTATGACATTTTAATACACAGTTAATGCGTGTTAATCATTTTCACACCCTCCCACACCTGCGGGTCCTCTCTTCCTATCTAGCTTCCTTTACACCTGTAATTGTGTTAACTCAGTGACTTCCACTGTTACTACTTACAGGAGCACGGGCAAAGGGTGGCAGCAGGACATGTGCAGGCGTGTAAATGTCTCACTGTTATGTCTGCACCGCATCAGTGAAGACAGGAATTATGTCACTCTTGTTAGGTTCAAGTATCTTTTTGCACCATTTACCCTTTTGCCATTTTGTAACTGATTTGTAAAAATATTCATACATTCTATCGCCTGCCTATGAGTTCAAGAGAGTAGGGAGTAGAATTGAAGGCTTTGGTGTAGGCCTAGAATTGGATCATGGTATAAACTATGAAGGGGTGGGGGAATAATTGCATTTCTTCAAAACCGAAGAAAAGATGGACTGAAAAGATTACCCTTGGGATAAAGTATTCAAAGACCAAAGGAAACGAAGAATGCAAACGGCTTTGAAAAGGACAATAATGTCTAATGTATCTACGCGGTGGCTTAAGAAGATAGATAAAGGGAGAAGTGGCAACAAGTGAAAAGTTAATGGTCAGAAGCAAAACTAACTCAAGATAAAAAGAAATTTAACCCCAGATACACACCAGCACAGCTATAACAATAACAAAGGGAGCAAACTGATGAACAGTAGAGAATACAGACATCAAAAAAGAAAAGGGAACAGACCTTTTTATAGCAATAACAATGAAAGGCAAAAGATCGTAAAGTTAGTTTTTGCTTCTTAAAGTCCTGAAAACACCAGTAATTGAGAAGTGTATACTGACTTGTTTTTAAGATTGAAAACAATTCATAGCATTAAGAGTGTGGACTCTAGTCCAAAGTTCTCCACGTCTAGCTGAAAGTCAGGAGCAGTTTGGGCACACCACGTAGCTGGGGCTGTCTACCTTCTAAATCCACTGATTTTTAACCTGGACCACTAACCTACTTTAAAAGTACTCAGTGATTCTCCAGAACTTCTGTCCTTCCATCTGCTTAATGACCTGAATATTCATCTATTCTGCGAAATCTCATAAGGGTTCCCACCTGTGATCCCTTTCTTCACAGAAGACAGACAGGGTCTCACTCTGCAGGCCTCGCTGGCCTGGAACTCAATCTGTAGACCAGGCTGGCCTTGGACTCAAAGAATCTACCTGCCTCTGCCTTGTGAGTACTGGGATTAAATATATAAAAAAGTACACAAACAATAAATAAACTTATTTTAAAACCATTCTTTGCTGAAATCTTGCCGTTTATTAGAGACAAGTTAATTTGTATACTAATGAGATATTTGTTTACTTAAGTAACTAAATCTTTCGAAGCAAGAGTAGAGCAGCTTCAATGTTCTACAAAGTTGAGCAATATTTTGATTTTATACAAATCAGTGCTGAGATTATCACTTTGCCAACACACATCAGATGGAATGGTGGAAGTAGGCTTAAGGTATTTGCAAAGATTGCTTGAAATTCTGTCCTATCCTAATCTAAACTTCATTTAACTCAAACAAGCATGTCAAACAGTAATTCTGAAAATCAAGTATTTTAAAATGAGACAACCCAAAAATAAACTAACTTGATACTTATATGCTGAGAAATAATGATAAAAAAGAGTAAAGATTTTTATTTCCTTTAATTAAGCTATTATAATTTTAGAGTAGGAAACTTCATATGCGTAGTAAAAACAGGGTGACTCACAACAAACAACAGGTGTGCTTCACGTGATGGCATGACCCCTCAGGTCAAGCATGCTTGACTTTAAGTTGGCTCTTGAATGCTTAGAAATCTTTTACTATTGACATACGGGGTCAAGACCCATAGTTCTATAGAAGCACCTCCAAGTTTCATTGCAGAAATCTCTTTCCTGCTTAAGTGTTTATGGGTTTCTCATTTTTATTTCATCAACAGAATTTCTGTAGGTATTTGAGAGTGGAAAAGAAGAAGGTAAAAGAGTTTAATCCACTGTGTTTAACTGAACAGTATGGGGAGAGCTTTTTCATTAAGTAAGTTATTAAAAACTCGGTCAACTCAGTTTTATCTCTGGCTCCCACGTCTTCCAGTTTGCTTTCGAACAGTGCACTTAACAAAACATCATTACATTAAAAGGTAACATTACTGAGAGAAAAAGTTCTCATATGCAAATATAATTATTACACATTCATCCATTTCCTTAATTATCCAAAATAATAAGTTTCCCTAAATTCAAAATTTAAGGGAATTTAAAATATAAATACCTTCTCATGTTTCTTTAGAAAGTTGGTTTTCTTGATTTTCCCATGATGCTGCAATTAAGGAAAATAAATTTTTAGATTAAGAAGCTTCGATTAGAAAGGGCAATTTGTTGAAAAGATGCCATACAAAAATGTTAATTATATATCTTTTATATACCTAAATATCACTTTTAGAAATGTTATTTTACTTATTATGATATGTTTTAGGGTAGACCTAGACTGGAAGCAGACTTTTGCACATAAAGATTATAAAATACAATAGACAATAGTGATAATTCTTAAAAGAATTTGTTACACTGACCTTAAAACTACATATTCACGATACAAAAACAGAACTTCCAAAGATAAACAAATGTATATTTATCACTTAAAGGAGGACAGTAATTCATGGATTATACACTGGCTGAGAACATTTGCGCACTCAAGACTCAGTAGCCAGAATGGGGTTGTCCTTGCCCCTCAAAGACTAGTAACAGAAGAAAACAACAAAACAACAGCAACAAAACCTGATTACTAAATATTCTCCCTGAGGGCTGGAGTTCAAACGCCCAGAGCTTATATAAATGCAGACGAGTGTGGCAGCCTGCCTGTAATTCCAGCCTTGGAAAGAGACAGCGATGCCAGACTGGAGAGCTCAGGACTCGATGGAGAGACCCGAGATGATTTCCAACACCAAACTCCACACACATGTGCACACAAAGGCATGCTCACCCTGCCCACACACATGTGCACACACAGGCACGCTCACTCTGCCCACACACATGTGCACACAGGCATGCTCCCCCTGCCCACACACATGTGCACACACAGGCATGCTCACCCTGCCCACACACATGTGCACACACAGGCATGCTCACCCTGCCCACACACATGTGCACACACAGGCATGCTCACCCTGCCCACACACATGTGCACACACAGGCATGCTCACCCTGCCCACACACATGTGCACACACAGGCACGCTCACGTTGCCCACACACATGTGCACACACAGGCACGCTCACGTTGCCCACACACATGTGCACACACAAGCATGCTCACCCTGCCCACACACATGTGCACACACAGGCACGCTCACCTTGCCCACACACATGTGCACACACAGGCATGCTCACCCTGCCCACACACACATGCACACACAGGCATGCTCACCTTGCCCACACACATGTGCACAAACAGGCACGCTCACCTTGCCCACACACATGTGCACAAACAGGCATGCTCACCTTGCCCACACACATGTGCACGCAGGCACGCTCACCCTGCCCACACACATATGCACACACAGGCATGCTCACCTTGCCCACACACATGTGCACACAGGCATGCTCACCCTGCCCACACACATGTGCACACACAGGCACACTCACCCTGCCCACACACATGTGCACACAGGCACGCTCACCCTGCCCACACACAAGTGCACACAGGCATGCTCACCCTGCCCACACACATGTGCACACACAGGCATGCTCACCCTGCCCACACACATGTGCACACACAGGCATGCTCACCCTGCCCACACACATGTGCACACACAGGCACGCTCACCTTGCCCACACACATGTGCACACAGGCACGCTCACCCTGCCCACACACATGTGCACACACAGGCACGCTCACCTTGCCCACACTCATGTGCACACACAGGCACGCTCACCCTTCCTACACACACATGCACACACAGGCATGCTCACCTTGCCCACACACATGTGCACACACAGGCACGCTCACCCTGCCCACACACATGTGCACACACAGGCATGCTCACCCTGCCCACACACATGTGCACACACAGGCACGCTCACCCTGCCCACACACATGTGCATACACAGGCACGCTCACCTTGCCCACACACATGTGCACACACAGGCATGCTCACCCTGCCCACACACACATGCACACACAGGCATGCTCTCCTTGCCCACACACATGTGCACACACAGGCATGCTCATCCTGCCCACACACATGTGCACACACAGGCACGCTCACCTTGCCCACACACATGTGCACACACAGGCATGCTCACCTTGCCCACACACATGTGCACACAGGCATGCTCACCCTGCCCACACACATGTGCACACACAGGCATGCTCACCTTGCCCACACACATGTGCACACAAACATTAAGATGCTCATACACCACACATGAAAATGGAAAAGAAAAAGTGGAAAGGTTCTGGACTAACAATTTATTCCCAATTTCCTGTCTGACTGTGTGTGTAGGGCCCTTAGCAAACAGGTCCTAACTGTGTACTTGGTGATCGTAATCTGTGTCCTGCAGAAGTTTACGGAGAAACTTCAAAGCAGTCATTCCTTGTATCCACAGAGGACTGAGGACCACACAGACAATACCAAACTCCATGGATATTCAAGTTCCTCACTCAAAAATAAGTATAATAGTTGTATAATATACTCTGATCTTTGGATCATCTTAGATTACCTAACATAATTTAAATGCTCTAAAAATCATTAATATATTATTTATGGAATAATGACTATAAAAATGTCTTTACATGTTTAGTACACATACAATATTTTTGAAGCTCATATGTTTGAACCTGCAAGACCAACTGTATTCCTGGGATTTTCTTAAGAGTAAGAAGCTACTGTTACCTTAAGGAAGAACCTCCTGTCAGTTCTGGCCGGGTTATAGGAGGCAAGGTACGCAGCAATAAGAATAAACTTAGAGTAATACGGAAGCTCCATGTGGGTGTACGCCGAGAGACCTAAGTACAGAACACCGCGATTATCTACCAGGCTGCCGTTAGGTGATAAGTGTACTCTACAGCCTACCTTTTGACACCACAGCTGTGCCCAGCTACTGCTGCGGACATTGGCACCACAGTGCTGAATATTGTTAATGACATACTTTGCTCTACTTGATCAGCTCCTCCCAATTTGAAGTGTAAACCCGATTATTTTTTACTTTTAAGATTATTGTCTACATTAAACTTTCCCTGAAGGTCTTCTATGACCACAAAATAGGAAATTTTACTTCTACTCTAATTCTTTATTTTTACATATATAGCCCACACATGTAATATTATGTTATGTGTTAAAAGCTACTTAGATAAAGATAAAAACCCCTATTGGAGGACACTCTCCACGGAAGAAACCATATCTAGTGTACAATATACCTACAATTCTATGCACACAAGAAAGTGTGTCACACATTGTCGGAGACCTTACATGAGTATTATTTAAAATCTTTGTAGTAATTTAAAGCTAACTACTCTTTCTCATTTTTTAAATGAACAAAGAGCTCAGTTTGAAGGCACAAAGCAAGTAGTACAGATAAACTACAGTCTGAAGGCTCACAGGAACAGTACAGATAAACTACAGTCTGAAGGCTCACAGGAGCAGTACAGGTAAACTACAGTCTGAAGGCTCACAGGAACAGTACAGATAAACTACAGTCTGAAGGCTCACAGGAGTAGTACAGGTAAACTACAGTCTGAAGGCTCACAGGAGCAGTACAGGTAAACTACAGTCTGAAGGCTCACAGGAACAGTACAGATAAACTACAGTCTGAAGGCTCACAGGAACAGTACAGATAAACTACAGTCTAAAGGAACACAGAAGGAGTACAGGTAAACAACAATCTGAAAGGCTCAAAGGAGCAGTACAGATAAACTACCGTCGGAAGGCTCACAGGAGTAGTACAGGTAAACTACAGTCTAACGGAACACAGGAGTACAGGTAAACTACAGTCTGAAGGCTCACAGGAGCAGTACAGATAAACTACCGTCGGAAGGCTCACAGGAGTAGTACAGGTAAACTACAGTCTAACGGAACACAGGAGTACAGGTAAACTACAGTCTGAAGGCTCACAGGAGCAGTACAGGTAAACTACAGTCTGAAGGCTCACAGAAGGAGTACAGATAACTACAGTCTGAAGGCTCACAGGAGCAGTACAGGTAAACTACAGTCTGAAGGCTCACAGGAGCAGTACAGGTAAACTACAGTCTGAAGGCTCACAGGAGTAGTACAGATAAACTACAGTCTGAAGGCTCACAGGAGCAGTACAGGTAAACTACAGTCTGAGGGCTCACAGGAGCAGTACAGGTAAACTACAGTCTGAAGGCTCACAGGAGCAGTACAGGTAAACTACAGTCTGAAGGCTCACAGGAGCAGTACAGATAAACTACAGTCTAAAGGAACACAGGAGTACAGGTAAACTGCAGTCTGAAGGCTCACAGGAGCAGTACAGGTAAACTGCAATCTGAAGGCTCACAGGAGCAGTACAGGTAAACTACAGTCTGAAGGCTCACAGGAACAGTACAGATAAACTACAGTCTGAAGGCTCACAGGAACAGTACAGATAAACTACAGTCTGAAGGCTCACAGGAGCAGTACAGGTAAACTACAGTCTGAAGGCTCACAGGAGCAGTACAGGTAAACTACAGCCTGAAGGCTCACAGGAGCAGTACAGATAAACTACAGTCTAAAGGAACACAGGAGTACAGGTAAACTGCAGTCTGAAGGCTCACAGGAGCAGTACAGGTAAACTGCAATCTGAAGGCTCACAGGAGCAGTACAGGTAAACTACAGTCTGAAGGCTCACAGGAGCAGTACAGGTAAACTACAGTCTGAAGGCTCACAGGAGCAGTACAGGTAAACTACAGTCTGAAGGCTCACAGGAGCAGTACAGGTAAACTACAGTCTGAAGGCTCACAGGAGCAGTACAGGTAAACTACAGTCTGAAGGCTCACAGGAGCAGTACAGGTAAACTACAGTCTGAAGGCTCACAGGAACAGTACAGATAAACTACAGTCTGAAGGCTCACAGGAGCAGTACAGGTAAACTACAGTCTGAAGGCTCACAGGAGCAGTACAGGTAAACTACAGCCTGAAGGCTCACAGGAGCAGTACAGGTAAACTACAGTCTAAAGGAACACAGGAGTACAGGTAAACTGCAGACTGAAGGCTCCCAGGAGCAGTACAGGTAAACCACAGCATTTCTCTAACTCTGGTCATCGTCTTTCTCTCCTGCAGTATAAGACCTGTAAATCAGCTGAAGTGCCCGGAAACCATCCCATCATTCCCTTTCTTAAACAGAAATCTTTACATTTTTGAAAAGAAAAAAAATTACATTTTAGATATGCTGAGTAATAAAATCTGGTCAGTTTGATAAAAATGCAAAATAATACCTTCTTTAAAGAAAACAAACATACTTTGAAAATATAAGTACTGAAGAGGACCCTTTAAGTTAATATAAAGTTGGATTTTATTTTAGGTAAAGTTGTACCATGTACCTGGATTATTTAGGTAAAAACACTAAAGAAATATTCATTGATTTTTCACATGGTAGAAGCCAATCAAGATAGAATCTAAGGAAACACCAAACTGACATTCAGTTGAAGGAAAAGCATTAATGAAAATATCTAGCTTATATTTGCTGACTGAAGATCCTCTAACCACCATGTCTGTAATAGTTTAAACAGTGTCCTGGTAATTCTCAGGGTTTTCTTTGATACCTTTTAGCTGTCCTGTGTCTGTGTCCTCTTCCTGTAACTTTTCCCACTGGGAACTAAAATAAAATAGGACAGCAAAATTAGACTGAAAATAGAAGAAATCAATATCCTGCAATAAGAAGAGCCCTATAGAACACATCATTTTCATTCATTAGGAAATAGAAAAATAATACATACACACAGTATACATGCTGTACCTGTACAAAAACATCTGATATATATCAACAGTGTAACAAATTCCCCGTTGTTAATTTTTTAATTACCTTTTTTTACTCTAATTACAATAAATAAATACCACCATTCACTCAGTAAAGCTCCCAACAGTTCTAATCACTGCATTGGATAAAACTGTACATTAATTCTACTCTGGAATAACTGATTGGTGATCAGATTAGAACACTGAGGCCCAAAGATTAAGTCTTTCAAGGACACACAGTCAAAAGCAGAACTAATAAATGAATCCATATTTTTCAAAAGAGAGAGGGAAGAAAAATCAGAAACTGTACAGATGGTTAGGAACAGGTTAGAAGGATAAGGAAAGGCTTCTCAAGCAAGAGATACAAACTCGCATACTGTTCACTTACGCTCACCTTTACTGTCATTCAGACGTAAAATTAAACTCAGTGTTTACCAACAATCCTTTGCTAGTTTCCTGGGTCATCACTCAGAGACGCCTTATGCATAGTGTTTTCTGTTCAACTCTGCCTAACCTGTTTTCTACAGTTTTGATTACTTGGCTGACAGGTTGAAAAGATAACTATTTGGCTTTACTTCTCTTTGAAAATGCTGATCAATTTTAAGGTTTTATTAACTTTCTTTTGTAAGTAACTTTTTGCTTGGAAGCCTAGAAATGATTTTCTTTTTTTATTTTTAGTCTAAATAGTTTACACGTCTCAATGGTAGACTTAATAATGCTCTGTCAAAGCTGCTAACAAGTTATCAAGTTGTCTTATGTGGGAAAAAACATGCAGCCTAGCCAGACACTGAAATAGAAAGTTTCCGGGTAAAACCAACTGGCTCTTCCAGATGAGGTCAGAGGGGGGAGGCCATGCTTGGCTGCTGACTTTAGATGTAGTAAGGAGCCGCAGTCTGATGAAGACAGCAACGGCCAGAGCTGCAGGACCGCATTCCGTGGGCTGTTTCAGGCTGGAGAGGTTTTACATCGCTGGTCTGTGGTGATTTACTAGAGCATAGCACACTAGCAGAGTCTCAAATGAACCACGTGCAGAACCCAGGGTTCTATAACCCGGGGCTGTGGGCACTGGCGGTGCAGGAAAGCAGGTCTTCCTTCATTTCCGACATGCTTTCTTTACTCCAGTGTTGCCCTTTGTACAACCCAGGGTTTCCTATCTCATGAGGTCAGTTAGACATGCTGACTCTTCTCTGTCATACTTACATGAAGAACAGGAGGAAAACACATATACTTTAGCTTAATTGAAGAAAAGCTTAGATAGGAAGTTTAAATAGTTTAGAAATTTGACGTATTTTAGAATTTAGATTTTGGATTAGGGTGCTTAATCATCAAATCCTATACAAATATACAAAACAAAAAAAATAAAACAACCAAAAAAACTGGTGTTTGTAACACACTTTGGATAAGTGATATCTAACATGTTAAATGCACAATTACCTTGATATCTCCCTGAGATAAACAGTCTGCATTGCTTTCTTCAGGTGAGGCTCAATATTTCTCCACAGTTTTCGAGTATCACGTTCACCTGCTACTCCCAGAAGAAAATTTTAATAATTCAAATCTTGTATAATTTTCTCCAATGAAATATTAATAATTATATTTAGTTACCTTCTCCTTTAACTACAGGTTCACAGTATTTGGGAAAATTAAGCACTGCCTATGAATTTAAAAACACAAACAAAAAGCAGAAATATTAGTTAAGAATTTTTCACATAAATTTTTTATTACAAATTAAGCAATTTTATTTAAAATTGATTTTTGAGTACAGGGTAATTCTAACTTATTACTGCAAAAAAACAACAAAAACATCAATAAAAAGACACACTATTGGCTAAACCTTACCTAATGCATTAGGTACATATAAAATAATAAGGCATAATTTGTACTTAGCCATAATGCTGAATAAAAAGATCGAGGTCAGACAATTAACTGCTATTTTCTAGCATGTGAACACCACAATAAATGAAGCATCACTTAATTAAGGATGATTTAAAGTATTTGCACTGGTTGCTACACGTGAGTTCTTGGCATTATCCGGGCATACTAAAATCCATCAGAGAATAAGTCCTGAAATCTATTACATGTTTTAACAATCTCTCCAGGAATCCTAGCATGAGGAAGTGTGAGAAGAACTAACTAATCCCAACTACTTAGTATTTTCCATGCTAGAACCCTACTGAAGTGTGAGAAGAACTAACTAATCCCCGCTACTTAGTATTTTCCATGCTAGAACCTACTGAAGTGTGAGAACTAACTAATCCCCACTACTTAGTATTTTCCATGCTAGAACCCTACTGAAGTGTGAGAAGAACTAACTAATCCCCACTACTTAGTATTTTCCATGCTAGAACCCTACTGAAATGCAGTTTCAGTTAGTAAACGCACAGAGCTGGCATTTACTAACATGATTCTGATCTCAAGCATTTTATGATATAATACTGGAGCCCAGAGCAAAGACAGACATAATAATAGTGTAAATTCAAATCCAGAGGACAATAATAAGTATTGCAAGTCACTGCAGAGAGAAAGGACAACAAGAGCTATCTGCCACAGCTGATTCTTACACTGACTTAGAGTCTCACGTTAACAAACTCCACAGCGTTCTCCAGCATCGCGCCCAATTCTCCTACCCCAGTTCTCAAATAGCTGCACATTTCTACCATTTGTTTCTGTGAATGTGACAACGCACCATAATCCAGGCAACAGGAAGCATTTAACTTAGGGATCGTAACCGCAGAGGGTGAGTCCATGACCATCATGGGGAGGTGGCGGCAGGCTCGGCACTGGAGTGGGAGGGAGCTGAGAGCCTACATAGAACTTCAAAGCCTGTCCCCAGCAACAAACCTCTTCCAACAGGACCCCACCTCCTAATCCTTCCAAAACAGTTCTATCAACTGGGGACTAAATATTCAAATATGAACCCACGGGCCGTTCTCAGTCAATCCACCACAGATTCACTATGGCATAACAGGAATTCATATTCACTAGAACCTTAAACAATACCGCTAATTTCCAAGAAAAACAAAACTATAAGGCTGCTAATAAAAACCACAAAACTGCTCCAAAACCAGGCAAAATCATTTTAGATTGGTTTTGATACTACAAATTTTCACCATAACTGCATATCTCCTCACATGTCCCCATGACAGTTATCAAGTTTAAATATTTTTACAAGTTCCATCAATAAATAGGAAAAGCGAAGGACACGGTGTAACTTTATTAGGAACTGACGACAAGCTCAGTGAACATTCGTGTCCACCACAGCAAGAGAAGCAGAGCTCAGAAAGCACAACTATTGGGGCTCCCTGCTGAGAAGAGAACTTGCTATGTACGCCCTCTGGTGGCTGAAGAAACAGTCGCCAAGGACTTCCTGCCTACGAGCATAAGATTCTGTTTACCTAAAACTGAATTGTCAATTTGTGAGGTGAGCTGAGAAATTATTTCTAAACCAATAAAGAGCACTTTTATTAAAGCCCGATTCAGGTAAAGAGAATATTTCCCATTGTTCTAAAGGAGAGACTTGTATTACTTTAGGTGGTAAACAATCGATTATAAATACTGACATGGCTGCCAAGTTAAGACACTTTTCCAACTCTTCCTCAGTGAGATTTCCAGCATGGTTTCACTCTAACAGGCAAGATCATTTGCTGAAAGATAGTCTAAGCCATGCAAAGTGTAGTAAGAATTTCAAGGAGACCCCTTAGCGTGCCCACACCTCCCGGTTCAATCAAACACTAATCTGGGCATTGCCGAGCAAAGATGTTGCAGATGAATTAAGATCCCAAAGAGTTCCAATAGGGAAGACTGTCAGGTAGCCAGAGCTACTCACGGGAGAGCCTTCTGTCTGGTTGGTCACAGAAGTCAGTGGGTACAAGGGAACTCAAGCACTGTCCCTTGCTGGTAGATGGAGCTGACCACTGTACCTTCTCTAGGAGGCCTGAGGGAGACATATACCATCTAGTCACCAGGGCCCTGAAACTTCATTCTTATAACCCAAAGGAACAGATGTATCCCCATAACCTCAAGAAGAAAATCCATTCTACACAAAATTTTGATTTCAGCTTTAATAAACAATGAAGAGAGAACTTAGCAACACAGTGCCTGGTTTGTGACCTACAGACTAGTGAGCTAATAAATGTATGTTATTTAAGATATGACGATTTCACATGTAGCAATAGAAAACCAACATGCACCAGCAGCACAGACACTGAGATCGATAATTAATAAATGGGACCTCCTGAAACAGAAGCTCCTGTAAAGTAAAGG
Organism: Microtus oregoni; assembly: GCF_018167655.1. Lineage (NCBI taxonomy): Eukaryota > Metazoa > Chordata > Mammalia > Rodentia > Cricetidae > Microtus > Microtus oregoni. The sequence goes on along the minus strand of NW_024543077.1, from coordinate 4,820,276 downwards.
ACACATCAGTAAGACAAAATGGCAGTCTTACAAGATGGAAAAAGATCTTCACCAACCCCACATTTGACAGAGGACTGTTCTTCAAAACTTATAAAGAACTCAAGAGACTAGACATCAAAATACCAAATAATCCAATTAAAAATGGGGTACAGACGTAAAGAGAGAATTATCAATAGGAAAATCTCAAATGGCCAAAAGAACTTAAAAGAATTGCTCAGCATCCTTAGTCACCAGGGAAATTCAAATCAAAATGACTCTGAGATACCATCTTACACCTGTCAGAATGGCCAAGATTAAAAACACCAAGGGCAGCTCATGCTGGAAAGGATGCGAAGTTAAGGGGAACACTCCTCCACTGCTGGTGGGCGTGCAAACTTATACAACCACTTTGGAAGTCAGTATGGCAGTTTCTCAGAAAATTAAGTCCCAGATATATCACTCTTGGGCATAGACCCAAAGGATGCTCAGTCATACCATAAGGACACTGCTCGAGAATGTTCACAGCAGTGTTATTCATAATAGTCAGAACATGAAAACAACCCAGATGCCCCTCAACCAAAGAATGAATAAAGAAAATGTGGTACATTTACACAATGGAGTATTAACTGAAAAACAAAACAAAACAAAAACAATGACATCATGAAATTTGAAAGCAAATGGATGGAAGTAGGAAAAGTTATCCTGAGTGAGGAAACCCAGACCCAGAAAAACAAACACTGTGTGTACTTACTTGTAAGTGGATACTAAGTGTAAAACAAAGGACAACCAGGCTACAATCCACAGCCCTAGAGAAACTAGGTAACAATGAGGGTCCTAAGAGGGGCATAAGGATTGCCCTGTGAACAGGAAATACATGAGATCTCCTGGGTAAACTGGGGGTGGAGGAGTAGAGTGGAGGGAATAGGGGATGGGAACATGATGGATCAGGATAGTTAAGTTGGAGAAGGATGGAGAATGGAGAATTTGGTCCACATGGGACCAACCTAGGCCTTCTGCATGTGGTGACAGTTGTGTAGCTTGGTTTGTTTGTGGGGCCCTTAGCATATGTCCCTGGCATATGAGCTGGCTTTTTGGAACCGATTCTCGCCCAGCTTTGATGCAGTGGCGAGAAGCTTGGTCCTGTCTCAACTTGATATGCCAAACTTTGCTGACTCCCATGGGAGGCTTTACCCTTTCTGAAGGAGTGGATAATGGGGGACGGGGATTAAAAAGGAGGTGAGGGAGAGAACGGGAGGAGAGGAGGTAGGGGAAACTAAAGTTGGTATACAAAATAAATTTTAAAAAATTAATGAAAAAAGAAAACCAACATACATACTGAAGTATAAAAACAAAAATACTCCAGAGCCAAGTTGATATAATTCTGAATTGTTTTGGTTGTTTAGAATCTCATCTCTTTCTTAAATACTGAAGGAACAAAAATCAGAACTAAGAACGCTTGAATTAACACTCACTAACTCATAGTGATTCCAACAAGCAATAAGTTGTGTGAAGAACTTCTAAATACTTATGTGTATTAACTCCTCAGTCCTTCAAAATATCCAGTTCCAGGACAGGAACCAAAAGCTACGGAGAAACCCTGTCTCGAAAAAAAAAAAAAAAATATCCAGTGTGACAGACATAACTACTGTGCCCACTTTACAGATGACTTAATCTCCAATAACCACAGAAAACTGCTTTCAAATGCATCAAATATCAGGACAGAAGCAACCCTTTCATGATAATCGACCAATCTTAAAATAGATATCCAGAGACAGCTTGAAATGAGAAAACAAGCTTCAAGTAACCAAGTGCAAAGATACTTCCACAACCAAATACAAATACAAAGGAAAAAAGATGGCACCCTAATCAATGGCAAAAGTAAGCATGACATGACTGACCATCAGTACCTGACAAACCAGAAGAGAACAGTGTCAGAGAAACTGAATTCCTCTGCTACCTGACAGGATGAACAGAAAACAACAGGTCATCCCATATGCCTCAAATGTATGACGTTTTAAAAAATATGCAAAACTCAGGTTAAGCAAATAGGCTACTGTGTTTGGCATTAGTATAAAATACCACCTTTAGCCGGGCAGTGGTGGCGCATGCCTTTAATCCCAGCACTCGGGAGGCAGAGGCAGGCGGATCTCTGTGAGTTCGAGACCAGCCTGGTCTACAAGAGCTAGTTCCAGGACAGGCTCCAAAGCTACAGAGAAACCCTGTCTCGAAAAACCAAAAAAAAAAAAAAAAAATACCACCTTTAGTTAGCTTTTCTAACAGACTACCAAATGCATTTTCAGAGAAAGCAAAGCTAAATGAATATTCAGAATGGTATTTTATTTCCTCCTGTCTTTGTTGCCCATATAGGCAGTCTCTAAAACATACTTATACAATAGAACCTCCTAATGCAGATTTAAATGCACACACAGAAAAAAAAATGCTTGAAAAGAATTTTATGTAGGCTACTTATGACATTTTCATAAATATACCATTTACAAACTTTGAAATAAGTAACACTATGCATCTGATGGAAAGTAAGTGTCTCAACTCCTTCATGGCCTAGGCATGGAGAAAATAAGAACCCTTTGTCCTGTGTAACGCTGTCTTCAGGGTGTGAGGACTTTTACATCTGCTAGCATTGCCAGTGGTAAAGACATTCCCGCCTTCTTCCTTTCACAACTCCAAACCCAAGCAACGGGAAAAAAGTTAGGCATGATCATTTCCCAAACTTCTAGCAAAATATAAACAACTATTCTAGTCTTTGTCAAAGTTAAAGCCTTTTATACAAAAGCACTAACTGGCCAGTGAAGATCTATAATTAAAGCTTCTTGCCATATTCTAATGGCAAGCTCCTAGGCCAGTCACGACATAAATAAAAACTGGAGGAAGGTGATATAAAAATTAGCAGTAGGATACTAAATTGCTTGTTATTACATCTCCTGCTATTTTTCATTTTTACTTTAATGGTTTCCATAGTTTCTGTAACTAGAGAGAGAATCGGTAACTAAAAGTACTTGCTTTTCTGAGGACTAGAGCTTGAATGCTAGCTCCTATGTAAGGAACCAGGGTGGGTGCCACACACACCTGTACACCAGTGATGAGGAGGGAAGAGATAAGAGCATCACTGGAGTCTCCTCACTGCCAGTCCAGAAGAGACATGTAAGCTCCAGGTTCCGGAGAGACCCTGCCTCAAAATAGTAAGAGACAGAGCAGGGCACTATCAGCCTCCTCAAGCCTCTGCGCGCACAGCTCGGCACTCATGTGCACCAACAGATACAACACACACACACTCCTAACAATTAAAACATGGACCTGACACTGAATGCAAGGTTTCTCATCAGGTTTAGTATGAACTAACCCACAGACATCAATCCTTTTAAGGTATATTAGCCTTAAAAAGCTTTATCCAAATTTCTGAAGTATTTTCTCAGTTTCTGGCTTGTGCTAAAATTTTCTAAATGGGACAATATTAAAGGACATAAACATGTGTTTGTGTGCGCACACAAAATGCTCACTTACCAGATGTCTGAGCTCTTTCAGATCTCGGCACACAGTGTAGAAAACGCCAAGAAGAATATTAATATAGGCAGCATAAAAATCAGCTGAGTACTCTGGAGGGTGGTCGTGGGACAGGATCTTTTGGAGGTTCCCTGTTCAGAGAATACAGACTCACTCAAATGAACAGCATGGAAACATCATCATTACGTTCCCGGATGTTATAAATATTTTTAAGAAAACAAACATTTAGGTCCAACAATAATTAGAGAAAATAAGTGATTACTAGTTAAAAAAGTATAATTCTATGATAGAATAATTTGTATTTCTTTTCTTAATGGCACAAAAATGATGGCTTAATTCCCTCCCAAACATACGTGAGCTTACACTAATGAGGTAACCTGACTGGGACCTCTCCAAGGCTGACAGGTGAGAGACAGCTGCTAGAGCTCCTACTTCCTGGCCTTCAGGAAGAAGAGAAAGGTTGAGGGCCAAGTTCATACCCAGCGGACGATGGTTTAGTCAGCTGTACTGATGTAAAAGACGCTCCATCAACTCCCCAAAACTGGTCTGATTTGTCCTATAATTGCTTTTAGGGCAAGACCTACCACAGAAGGAAAAGCCAATCTAACATAGACTGAACTTTTCTGTAAAAAATAATTAACAGTGGATGGATATAATCAAATGTCAAACAACATGCAATAAAGGACTGTGGTACCTGAACAGGGAAAACAGGTGAGTCCGATCATCAACCCAGTTTTCTCTCCCCTGCCCCCTTCATGGAGCCCTGGCTGTCCTGAAACTCTGGATGGACCAGGCTGGTCTTGAATACACAGAAATCTGTCTGCCTCTGCTTCCCAAGTGCTGGGATTAAAGGTGCATGCTATCCCTGCCGGGTCCAACCGGGTTCTCTAACCTGAGTGCAGTACAAAGAGTCCCAAAGGAGCTCAATAATGTTACTGAGTTGAGGAGAAGGAGGATGGGGTAGAGTTAAGATAGCTTCAGTTTACAGATGCGTTTCCAAGAAAGGCCTGCCAAGAGGTCTTGAGTTCATATTAATTTGTATATGCACAGATTAAGGCCAAATAAGAACAAATGGAAATTAGAGAGATGGACAAAAAGCTATTAATGAGAACTAAAAGTCACATGGGTTTATTAATTTATATTAATTTTTAGTCAGAATGCAGAGACCATGATGAGGCATGAGTAGAGTGCAAAAGGAGCTAGGTCTTTGGGGAAAAAAGCTAAAACTAGCCCTGGAGTAAAGACAGTTCTAGATCCCTTCTCCCAGATACATCAAACATAGCCTCAAAATGCGCAAATCATAATGTCTAACATTCCATTAACTAAATAAATAAGTAAAGAATAAAAAGGTAGATAAATGAAGCCAGCAGGAAAAACAATGAGAGAAGCAAAGAGTTAGAGTATTATAAACATCAACAAGATAAAGAAAAAGCAAAAAGAGCTCTATGATGAAAAATTCCAGAGGATAGCAAGATTAACTTCAGGAAAAAGGATGGTGAATTTAAAGACAGAGAAATAAAAACTGTATCAAAAAAAGTAAAGGAAAAAATAAATTTAAATAAACCCCAATGGTACACTACCAAGTGACATAAAATAAATAACACAGACCTGGAGGAAATAAAAGTTGTAAGTGGAGACAAAGCCTATGAAGAAATACTGGCTAAAAGTTTTGCTTACATCAGTGGTTTTCAACAGGTGGGTCATGACCTCTTTGGGGTTGAGCAACCCTTTCATGGGGGTTGCCGTATGACCATCAGAAAACACACATATTTACATTATGGTTCATAACAGTAGCAAAATTATAGTTATGAAGTAGCAACAAAAATAATTTTATGGTTGGGGTCAACACAACATGAAGAACTATATTGAGGGCTCACAGAATCAGGAGGTTGAGAACTGTCTTAGATGAAACTATAAATTTATAGATCTAGAATAACAAAAACACATTAGACTATATAATAAAAGCTATTTTCTTTCTTACATTTCTATTTTATTAAAACCAAAAGAGTATTACAGGTGTCTAATAAACAGTACCTAGGGGCTTACAGGAGGAAGGAAAACACAGGACAGAGGTGGAACACACAGCTTGTGCAGTAGAAAATTGTAAGTCCCTGACTTTTTCATATTGTTATCAGAGCAGGACTTAACTATGCTGACAACTAAGTCACACCTAAGCAGAGGGAGAACAAAGCAAACACGCCCCTAAGAGACGCAGTCTTCTGCATGTAATAAAGGCTTTCAAATCGGAGCCCTGGCTTCAACTGGGAAGGTGTCCTTGAAACCAAAGCCACATCCCTAAAAATACAGGGCAGTCAGGCTAACATGACGGGGCCCCAGTAGCTGCCAATCCCTTTGCCTTGATTCCATGCTGCACATGATTTGGTTTACCAATTAATGTTTCAATTTTGAATAGAAAATTATGAATATAGTGCTTATGCTATGCATAGAAAGGCCCTAGAACTTAATAAACAGATGTAACATGACTCCATTTATCATACACTTAACAGGTCTGTTTTCCTACAGGACAAAATCGAAAAGATTGCTATATTTAATTTTTTCCTGAAATTCCATCTATGCTGCTTTGTATCTTACAAAAAATCAGATTCTACAATTATATCATACTTTTACCTTCATGATGCAGTAAAACCAGTACAATTTCATAATTTCCTTAACTTTGAAATAGTTTTTCAATATTTGAAACTAAGATGGGAAACAGGAAAGGTCAAAAGCAACTGTTTACTAAAACCCTTTGAATAAGCCTTTCCTTCATTATTTTGTCATTTGTATGGACGAGAAGCTATTAAAAATAAGGTTTTCATCTATTTTGAGTTCCCTTAAATAAAAAACAGTTAATTAGCTAAAGCAGGAGGTGTTATTTGGTTTCCGTTCTTGTGAAAACAGGCAAAGCTGTGTTGCTCTTGGCAATGAATGTTTATAGCCCAGGAGCTGAGAGGAACAGTGTTAACAAGGCCAAGATCACAGCCCGCTACAGCACCCCACGCTTCACAGCTCTAACCTGAGTCAGCGGTATCCTCTCTGTATAATCATAGCTCAGATTCATTAACTACAAGGCCAGTAAACAATACAAAAGTATTGTGTTCGTTCAAAGAGATAAATTATTAGACCCTATAAAATTTAAGATTAAACATAAACCCCAAGAAAATACACAAATGAACTAGCAGTAGGCACAGAGTTACAGCAATGACAAAATTTTATAGACTCAAGATACATGGAACTTAATCCAGGTATATGATAAAGATTTCTCTACAGTTCTAACGTGTTACGAATCGCGTATACTTCTTCCTTGTGTAGATATTATAATCACAGGTTACACACAAGAATGAATTAGAGATGATGAAAGTTTACCCTAGCAAACACATGAGACCTGTTCTGCTCATTTAGTGATCATGAGTGAGAACAGACCCTTCACGGTTTCAAAATAAAATTTCTGCAATGCAGGAATACAAGCATTTTGAGACTGGCAACAAAACTAAACAACTGAAGATCCCGAAGTATCTCAGGCTAACCACGGTAGAGTTCTGAAGAAAAGACAAGGGTGATTTGCTCAAACAATTAAAACTTACCTATGCTATAATCAGGGAAATACAAGACAAATGGTTCAAAGCATCCGGTGTTTGGACGAAACTTTTCCCAAATGATCTCACTGAGAAGGATAACAGTCACATTTCTGTCAGTCTGCAAAGAAAAGGGAAGAAAAGTAACATAGTATTTAAGAATCTGAGGGCAGTAATTCCCTTTGGATTTATCTTCAACTGAATTCTGCAAAGCTTAACATACACAATAAATTATTTGCATATTAATAAACCATATTTAAAAAACCTAATCAGGAAGCTCAACCATTTGCAAATTTTCATACATAATTGCTTGGAATTTCCATAAAACTGTAGGTTAATCAACATCTCAGTTACTCACGAATGCCAGAGCAGTCACGCAAGAACGTGTTCTGTAGATACTAAGAAACACATCTGCTTGGAAAAATTAAGACAAAATCCTGTGAGAATTTTCTAAAATCTTGATAGGTATTTTCCATCATTAAATATTTACAGCAACTCAGAAAAAAAGAAACATAAAATTGGATAAAAGATTTGTCATATTGTATAACTTCATATTATTAAGAAATACTAAAGCTTTCTGTTCGTTTTCAAATTACTGAGAAACATTAATGGCCACTACATATTAAAAATACATATAACTGTAACTAATAATATCCCTCTAAATCATCAATGCTAAGTAAAAGAGGTTATCTTTTGAAATATATTTAAAAATTTCCCTTAGTTTACCAAAAGCAGTAATAAAAGCTGAATGTGCCCATTATCCTTTAAGAGACTCGTCACAAATGCCTGTGCACCAGCTAAAACTCATCCTGACACCCCTTCCTTTTCCACACAGGCTTTTGAAGTAATAAGAGTGGCGGGGCTGCGTTCCCAGCACCCCGGCCGCCTGCTCGGCTAGCTTATGCCCCAAAATAACAACACACAAACTGTATTCATTTAATCACTGCTTGGCCCTTTAGCCCTAGCCCTTACTGGCTAATTCTCACATCCCGATCAACCCATCTCTAATAATCTGTGAGAACCGGTCTTACCGGGAAGATTCTAGCCTAGTCCATCCTGGGTCAGAGCTTCATGCCGGGAGCGGGGCATGGCGTCTCTCTCAGGCGTCTGCTCCTGAGAGGAAAGCTGTCGAGACTCTGCTCACTTCCTCTTCCTCCCAGCGTCCTGTTCTGCCTACTCCTCCCACCTATCCTCTAACCAATAAAATGGGCCAGGGCAGTGCCTTTATTAGCCAATGACCTTCCTCCATCAGGCTTTCATTTTCCAAAATTCTTTTTGGCTAACAATGCAGATGTGGTATCTGCTCTGGTCTGTAAGCATCCTTAGAATCCAGTTTCATATGTAAGTTGCACTACATTTTGGGGAAAATCTACTATTTGATTCCTAGCAAATGTGGTTCTTGTATGCTGTTTTGTATTACTTAGAAAAATAATTCCTTTGATTAACAAAAACAGCTGAACTTAATGAATAAATAATTCGATAGAGAAACTGATCATCCTTATGAAGGAGCACAGACGTCCTTTTTCTCACAGGGAAGCACTGAAAGAACCAGGAATGTTATCACACAGGGGTCCTGCACTCACACTGAAAGTACCAGGAATGTTATCACACAGGGGTGTCTCCTCAGTGGAGGACATAAAATACCTGCAGTCCATCCAGAAAGCTGAGAGTGGATTCCGTTAAGGACATGGTGATCCCTTGCTGTCTGTGGAGGCAGACCTCCCTCAAGTTCCCCAGAATGCTTTTCCCAGACTCTTCCCCCCCAGACCATTACCCACCCTGAGAGGAGACATCACAGGTACTTCATGGCCTGCTGACCTCCATGCTACAGGTCAGAGACCACACTATAGAACCCACTCTCATGGGCCCACGTACTGTGCAAGAGTTTCTCTGTAGTTTACACTATGTGGATAGAGGTGTCACTGAGACTGGTTTAATAAAGAGCTGAATGGCCAACAGCTAGGCAGGACTTCTGGGGAGACAGAGGAAGAGGAGGCGCCAGGGAGAAGTTGCACATAAGGTACCGAGAAGAGGTAACCAGACCACGTGGCAGAACATACATTAACAGAAACAGGTTAACTTGACTTATAAGAGCTGGCTGAGGACAAGCCAAAGCTAAGGCCGGGTTTTCATAATTAATAATGATAAGTCTTTGTGTCACTGTCTGGGGGCTGGTGATCCACAGATAGCCTGGCAAGAAAGCTACATCACACTTTAAAGAAGGACTGGACCTTGTTACCTGGAAACCTTTCCCCAGACTGCACTGTTTTAAACATGCTGACAATGACCTGCCTCATTAGACTCCCTGAAGTCTGATCCGGGCAGAGGAAGTCGCTCCGCCTGGGTTTCATTTTTATCTCTTCCCAAAGCGTCACTGCCTGGAGACCTGCAGGGAGCCCTCAGGAAAAGACTTGACTTCTCGTAAGTGCAGGACCAACTTTCTACCACCGAGCTATACACCAGCCCCAAAGAAGACTTTCTGAAACCCACCGGTTTAAAAAATATAATTCTGAGTTTATTTAGGCTTAAAAGTATGCTCTAGGGGCCGGAGAGATGGCTCAGAGGTTAAGAGCATTGCCTGCTCTTTCAAAGGTCCTGAGTTCAATTCCCAGCAACCACATGGTGGCTCACAACCATCTGTAATGGGGTCTGGTGCCCTCTTCTGGCCTTTGGGCATACACACAGACAGAATATTGTATACATAATATATATGGTATGCTCTATCCACATTTCCTGATCATAAAGCTCACGGAAAAATCATCAGATTTACTTCTACTTGTTTAGTGTGTTCACATGCGTATGTCCACTTGAGCACCACAGCACGAGCATGGAGACCAAAGGACAGCATGTGGGGTTGGGTCTCTGTGGTCATCAGGGTTCCAGGCAGCGAATGTGGACCACGAGGCTTGGTGGCAGGTGCGCTTAACACTGAGCCATCCTGCCAGTTCAAAAAGGCATCTTATAATTTTATAAAAAATTAAACATATATGGAGAAGTTGAAAAAAACCAAGATAAATGATTTGAAATCTGTAGTATTTTCAACTGTTCATCTTAAAATACTTCCAGTATACAAGGTTTTATCATAATTTAAATTTCCTTTGACTCAGACACTTAATGTAAAAAATAGAAAATGCTTTTATTAAGTTCCTCTGAAATGGAATACAATTCAAAATCAAGTATCCACTCAGAAATGTTAAACTGATGGTTCCCTTTCCCAGTAGAGATTATAATAAAACCTCAAATTTTCTCCTAGTAGTTTCTGTAACAAAAACAAACGTGAAAGTCCTTATTATTGTCACGGTATTGTTACTAGGTATGTAGAGAAAACATGAAGGGTGAGAATAAAGTCTAGGTAGTCAGTGTGGGAAGCAATGAGTCAAGGCCTACAGAAACCACAAATGTAAGCGGAGACTGTGCGTTCGTCCCAGCCGCCCAGACCCAAATAATCACACAGAAACTATATTACAATACTGTTTGGCTGATGTCTCAGGCATATTTCTAGCTAGCTCTTATATCTTAAATTAACCCATTTCTATCCATCTATGTATCACCACAAGGCTGTGGCCTACCAGGAGGCATCTTTCTCCTTTGGTAGCTACATGGCATCTCCCTGACTCCGCCTACTCTCCCTATGTATCTCTATTCGGATTTCCCACCTGGCTTTACTCTGCTAAGCCATTGGCCGAAACAACTTTATTCATCAACCAATAAAAGTAACACATATACAGAAGGGCATTCCACATCACACAAACACCTACAAAAACAAAACAGATGAACAAAAACCAAAATGAGGACTGAAAACAGGCAGGCACCTTGTAACAGCAATAATCACTAAGAGTGAGTCTCAGACCCCAAAGCCGACTCACTGATTGCTCTCTCTAGCTCTCCACCCAACTCTTCCTAAAAGGGGACCACAGAGCCTCGGACCCCAAGGCCGACTCACTGCTTGCTCTCTCTAGCTCTCTACCCAACTCTTCCTAAAAGGGGACCACAGAGCCTCGGACCCCAAAGCCGACTCACTGATTGCTCTCTCTAGCTCTCCACCCAACTCTTCCTAAAAGGGGACCACAGAGCCTCGGACCCCAAGGCCGACTCACTGCTTGCTCTCTCTAGCTCTCCACCCAACTCTGCCCACCTGCGGGACATAGCATTTCAGCGGCACTGGGAAGTCTCTTAAACCTGCAGCACTCTAACTGCTTAGATCAGAACTACCCCAGTCAGCTCATGTATGTGAACAGCTGGTCCCCGGCTGTTTTACAGTTGGGAGGGTTATGGAAGATTCTGCCTTGGTTCTCAGAACAATGCTACTAAACACTTTAGTACAAATGAACATATAGCTAGAAAGTATAATCTATTTACGTTCAACCCACTGATAAAATAATAAAACCAAAATAAGCGTACAATCAGCCACAAAATCAATGAGGTCTAAATTACTCTTGATTGAAGAGGACAATGGTACTGTTCTGCTCAGACACCTCTTTGTCTTGGTGAGTAAAACCTAGCTGGATATGCATAACTATCCCGAACCCAGCATTCCTGGGTGGATACTAGTGAGAACTAAATTCTCTCATCAATTTTCTTTCTTCAAATTATTTAAATCTCTGTGCTTTTCCCCTGTAACCACTGATAATGTGCATATTCAATCTTTCCTACTATCATGACAACTGCAGTTGACTGAAGACAGTTCAGTGAGACCATACTAGCTGAGTGAAGAGCTGCATGCTGACAAGGAGTGGCTAGCAGATAGCAAACCAAACAATCAGAATAACTACACCATGACTTCTGTAGATCAAAATGAGGAACGTGTAGATTTCGATGTCTAGCCCCCTCTCATTAATGACTAAAGACTTGAAATTCTTTAATAGATGGCAACTTACTTTATAATTGAAAGCTAAAATAATTTATTAAGTCTACTAAATCATAAATTAATACCACTATGTGAAAAGACTGAACTTTAATCATAACAACATATTGGGGAGGGAACATATGATCTACCGAGGGAAACCCACTCTGTATATTACTTACCAATTCTTGCAACCTAAGAAAGCCAGGCAAAAGATTTGCTTCCATGTCTCTTAGATATTCAGCTTTATCCAGAACCTTAAAGAGAAGTCTACATGAAAATCAAATTCATTATGTATTTTATAAAGAATAACATACTATAAGATTTTTAAACTTTCCATGTTACAAAGAAAAAAAAATGTAGCGTTTTAAAGTAAGCTTAAATTTACTTTCAAAAGGCTATTTACACATTAAAAACATATTTCAAAGAGATTAAGCTAAAAACAGATTGCTAATAAAATTTTTTAATCCAAATATCCAAAGAGAAAACACGTCATTGCTATATTTCTAATTGTACTACCCACAAAACAGCGTGTGAGGTACTCTGACTCTATCTCCCCACTTATAAAAATTACAAGTCTTTATTACCCAAGAAAGACAGAAGTATATTCTAGAATTTATCACACAGAACTTTTCTTGATTGAACTTTACAGCTACACATGCAATGTTTAAACTGCTAGATAACTCTAAGATTAAATTTTGTTCAAAGTTATAATGCTTTTGCCATAATGTTTCCTAAAACATACAGACACTAGATATATACAGTGGACATTTATGAATAACATCATATAAAATAGAACAGCAAAGCCGGGCGGTGGTGGCACATGCCTTTAATCCCAGCACTCGGGAGGCAGAGGCAGGCAAATCTCTGTGAGTTCGAGGCCAGCCTGGTCTACAAGAGCTAGTTCCAGGACAGGAACCAAAAGCTACGGAGAAACCGTCTCAAAAATCCAAAAATAAATAAATAAATAAATAAAATAAAATAGAACAGCAGAATGGTGATGAGTTTGGTCATGTTAGTAACTATTAAAACTGACCAATGAAGTCATATGAGTACTCCTTAAAAAAATATAACCAGTCACATTATCATACATTTTAAAATTTGGCATTATTTCCTAATATCATCAAATAGCCAATACTCAAATTTTTCCACACTTGTCCCCCCAAAAAATGCCTCATTAGTAGCATGGATGGGTCAAGATTCATGAATGCATGCGTTCATACAGGACAAAAGGAAAAATACTCGATTTCCCCCAATTACCAATTTCTTATTCTGAGTTTTTGCCCATTTTCTTTTTTGTAATATTACTACAGACCTAATGGCTTAAAACAGATCTAAAATTTATTTCTCACAGTTCTTGGAAGCCAAAAACTTAAAGACAGTTTCACCAAGCCAAATTAAGGTATTAGCAGCACTATGGTAACTCCAGTGGCTCCTGGAGAAAACCCAGCTCCTGCCTTTTCCATCTTCTGGTAGCCTCGATCGCTGTGGTACTGGAATAATGCGGTTTGTTACCCACATCATTGCAGTCCTAAAGGCAAATATCCTCAACCTTCTGATTTCCTGCAGCTTTTACAGTCTGGTCTTGTCCACCTGTGTAGCACACTAAGATATCTCTATCTACTGACATTTAGGATTAGAGTCTGTTTCCTCCCAGATAATCTGGGTGGATCTCTCCACTTTAAGAGCCTTTTTCCAAATGAAGTAGGATTTCCAGGACTCAGGGTCAGGACTTGGTGTCTTCTTGGGGCTATTACTTGAGTACTGCAGTGCAGTGCATAGTAAATTACATCTCCAGGTAATCAATAAATTGGAGCTTTGTGATATTTTTGTTTGTTTGTTTGTTTTTCGAGACAGGGTTTTTCTGTAGCTTTGGTGCCTGTCCTGGAACTAGCTCTTGTAGACCAGGCCGGCCTCGAACTCCCAGAGATCCGCCTGCCTCTGCCTCCCGAGTGCTGGGATTAAAGGCGTGCGCCACCACTGCCCGGCTGTGATATTTTTAAACTATTTATCTAATATGTTCCTAACTTCATGTCTTTTTTCTTCTTGTCTTGTTAACTGACCCACTGAGTGCAGTTAGGGCTGCCTGTGTGTATGAGAGTGAAGGCATCCATCGGAGCACGGGCAATCTCACAAGGGCCACACCCTGCAGAAAACCAACTCTTCCTTCCTTAGCGGTCACCAACTGCCAGCAGCTCGCAAGGAGGGATAGCGACCTCATGAGCTCCTCCTCAAACAAGAAATGCTGGCTGGCTTGATCTTTGCAGACAGCCACAGCTGATCCTAGTTCATGCCTTCATAACCTGGTTTGCCCAATCTCTGTCCTCTCTTCCCTTGTTCTCTGAGGCTTGCCTGGAGGTATACTGATACAGATGTTGTATTTAGGGCTGAGATTCCCTAGTCACTTATTCTCTGTACTTCTGACCAACTCTAAGTGCCTGTATTCATAGTTATCTACTGGGGAAAAAAGAAGCTTCTCTAGTGAGCTCTTAGCTGTGCTAATCTATGGGTAGGAAGACAAGCATTTATTTAGAAGGCAGTTTGATACTATGTCCATTCAGCAAAGGAACAATACCAGGTTCTCCCTTTGGGCCTTTGACTTCTCAGGCTACAGGTTCTGACCAAGCTTACAGCAGTTTCCTCCTAAGGAATAGGCCTTAAGTCTAACCAGAAAGTGACTGGATCCCCCAAGACATTACTATTGCACCAATGGCCATATCCTGCCAGGCTACTTGTTACTGGAGCTCACAGGGTTCACAGCGAGGTAAGATGGTTGATGACTTTTCTCCCCCAGCACCCTGCGAGCACATGACACTGTGAGAGCCAGGCAGAGGGGAAGCTTCCAGGTCAGTACCAGCTTGACTTAACTCATCCTTAAAGAGGGGAAGCTCCCAGGTCAATACCAGCTTGACTTAACTCATCCTTAAAGAGGGGAAGCTCCCAGGTCAGTACCAGCTTGACTTAACTCATCCTTAAGTAGTCAAATTGTCTTATATCTGGGCAGTATGAGCCTCTTCAAATTGGCTCCCATGCTCTCCATAACAAACCCAGTAGTCAGTGAGAGTCTCCTAACTTTAAAATGTGACAAGATGTTCTGTGTTATCTAGTGCATTACCTGTGGGAACTAAAGTTCTCTTCCCCCGCAAAAAAGAACCCATTTTAAACCATAAACATTCATACTTTAATAATAAATCTTCTTGCAAATTATATAATCATTTAAATAAGGAATAAAATTAAGAAGCAGAATAGTTTCCCTGAATAATCTAGATATTTTATCTTGCAACAATGTATGAGAATAATTATATTTAAATATTCAATTCTTAGTTCTGGCAAACTAAAGGTAAAATTTACTACAATAAGGATATAACGTAGTCTTTCGACGATACATTCTCATTAGGAAATTTCTCAACAATCTCCGTTTAAATAACTCTCTAAGCTAGAACACTAACTCAAAAGAATTGGTCCACTTTAGTGAAAAAATACAAAGCAGAAATAGCAAATTAAGAGTCTATTCTTTTAATCTGATAATGATTAACTGTTATAACTCATGACTTCATTATTCTAATTTATGATCCTTCTTCAAAAGCTATTATCAGATAACTATAATTCAAATGAAAACTGAGAAGTAAATATTATTCTTAATGATTTATAGTAAGGTATTCTAGTAGATTCTCATTTTGTAAGCCACAATAAGCAGAAAAATTTTAATAAACAGAAAAATTCTTAACCAACTTTCTACATTATTTTCTAAGTAGTAAAGGTTACAGATTTTTAGTTACAGACCAGTCTAAACTTGTTCTACACCAAATATCTGTATACTTTTCTACCCTAATGTTTAGCCAATAACAAATGCTTCTTGGGTACTTACCTCAGAGTATGGCCTAGCGCTCTCTCTCTCTCTCTCTCTCTCTCTCTCTCTCTCTTCCTCTCTCTCTCCTAATCTCACTAAGCCTACAAATTCTGTGTTTGCCAAAGGCAGCCACGTATTCTCGAACCAATCCTTCTCGTCTTCCATAAGTTACATCGTGGAACCACCCTTCCCTGAGACAACTTCTATACACTATATTTAGATATTTCAACTTCTACAGAGATGGCCCTCTGTGGATATAAATTTCTGTTAAGCAAAGGCCCCTTTTGGCAGTCATTATAACACGTTTGTATTACTAAAGCACCTTCCACGGAGCACTATACAAAATAAGACTCAAAATAAATATATGGAAGTGGATCTACGGCACAATCAGTTTTCAAATGAAAGATGATATAATCACGTTAAATTACTTACAATATATACAGTCTGATCCTTGAGATTTTCAGTACTGGTCACTTGCTTAAACAATCGAACAAAGTCATTAAATGTTTCACAGGTGATTTCTGTAGAACAATCTGCCTCAGAAGAATTGAGACGACTCAACTTGTTTAGAATTTGTTCCAAAAGTAGCTTCAAAGTAAAGCACTCAACACAGTTCACAAAGGCATGCGGGAGCTGCAAACCAAAACCGAAACAGAGTAAACAAAAGCATATAGTTTCTGCTGATCGTCCCTGGTCACCCCCGTCCATCTGCACCCTGGGCTCTCCACCACCCTGGGCCCCAGGATCCTCCTGGCCAGTATAAATGACATCATCACGCTGGGGCTGGAAAAGCCAACAGGAAGAGGCAGCTAGGGACTGAAGCAGAGCTGCTGAGGAAAGAAGTTCAGCATGTCTTCTCTCCACACTGCACGCTGGCAGTGTCTGCATTCTGCTACCAAAGGCCCGAGCTACGGCTACTGCGCTTCCTAGGTTCTGGCAAAAGTGCTCTCTAAGGTTCCTCGAGGTCTCGGGGTGATAAAGGCCATGATGAATAACTGTCCCTTAAAACATCCTTACACTCACTTCTCTGATTTGAGTTTCTCATCTGTCTTCCTCTAAGACGCAAAGTAAACTTGTATTTCCCTCTTTAAGTATGAGTATAAAGAAACCAATTACTTTTGAAAGTTAAAATTCCTAGTGGGAACTTTCCTTCCTGAAGAACTTGCTTCCTAGCAGGTTACATTTATTGACTAGAGAGGTACCATCAATATTTCCTTAGGTAGAGCACTCATAATATCTTGCTTACTTTCGTGCTATTCTTGACTCAAATAACAGCATTTTTTTCTAAGCACATGTTTTGGTATCTATAACAGAAGCAGTAATAGTCATGTCTAACATTGATTAAGTTATTGCAAAAGTAACAAATGGTAAAATCATAATTCATTCCTTTAACATAAAACTTCCTTACATGCTTTTATTCAACATGTATTCTCTGGATACGTGATACACAAGCTTTCAAAAACAAATTGGTGACCAAACACCTTGTATGTTCAGATTCTAAAGTCAGATATGAAACGCAACATCTTTGTGTTTAAAATGTCAGTTGATCTTTGGGATCAAAGAGTAGTATCTACAACTTAAAATGTGCCAAGCACTGTGCTTGTGGGAATGATACATGTGTGTGTGTATCTATATGTATGTACGTTTTTTTAAAAAAATCACATCCAGGAAACACAATACAAAAAAGAAATTACAGCTGAGAAGACTGAATATCGTGATGAGTCACAAAACAGGGGCATATTTTAACAGCACTGGAAGTCAGGAAGCACTTCCCAGAGAAGTAGAAAAAAACACAGCTAAATAAATAATCATTTGTCAATCAACAAGATATTAAAAGGAGAGCAAGAGAGTAGAGGACGGTCATTCCAAGACATGGGAGCAACGCAGGACAAAGCTGAAACAGAGCAAAAACTCAGCATTTCAGGAGGCCATCTCAAACACGCATCCTCGGAGCTGAGGTGAGACCAAAGCCTGTGGCCTGCACATCTGTTTCTCTGCTCTCAGTTGCTCAAGATCACAGCCATGCCCATTCCAATAGATACCGCTTACTGTCAGCTTAGGATATGAACAGTTGTGTGATAATATTCATAAACAGCATCTAAGCGTTACTAGCTGCTTATGATACTATACAGGAATGCATTCTTCATGGGTTAACATTTACTTATCCCAAAGGTTGTCTACTTGCCCCAGTTTGCAGCCAGGGAAGCCACTGTGCAGAAACCCTAGGAACAACAAAGGGAAATGGAACTGGGAGGGGCCATGAGTAAACACAGAAGAAGGCCTGTCTCCACAAGGGAATGTGCTTATCCAACTGTTTAAGGATAAGAAGGAGTTTTTGTTTTTAAATCCAGTATCAATGGTGAAGGTCATTCAGACAGGAAATAGGAAAAGGGCAGGTTGAGGGTATGTGCGGCTTTACACATGCAAAAATCAGAAAGATGAGAATCAATACTACGAGTAAAGAGTGAAAAGGAGACATCTTATGTTAAAAAGTAAATTTTACTTTTGTTGTATGATAGGGCATGTCTTGGGTATATTCCCAAGAGTGGTATTGCTGGGTCCAGGGGTAGGTTGATCCCGAATTTCCTGAGAAACCACCACACTGCTTTCCAAAGTGGTTGCACAAGTTTGCATTCCCACCAGCAATGGATGAGTGTACCCCTTTCTCCACAACCTCTCCAGCAAAGACTATCATTGGTGTTTTTGATTTTAGCCATTCTGACAGGTGTTAGATGGTATCTTGATTTGCATTTCCCTGATCGCTAAGGAAGTTGAGCATGACCTTAAGTGTCTTTTGGCCATTTGAACTTCTTCTGTTGAGAATTGTTTTTGATCCTACTGCACATACTGGCTTTGTGGGAGCCTAGGCAGTTTGGATGCTCACCTTACTAGACCTGGAAGGAGGTGGGGGGTCCTTGGACTTCCCACAGGGCAGGGAACCCTGATTGCTCTTTGGGCTGATGAGGGAGGAGGACTTGATTGGGGGAGGGGGAGTGAAATGGTAGGTGGTGGCAGGGAAGAGACAGAAATCTTTAATAAATAAATAAAGTAAATTTTAATGTTTTTAAAAGCTATTACTTGTTTATCCAACTACTAACTACTAGGCACCAAAGAGAGAAAAATTCATCTCAACTTAGAAGTTTTTACTGTCAGGATGTATGTTAGTAACTAATAGCTTTTGAGGCTTATACTCATCCAAAGTATCCCAACAAGATTTGGGTAGAGATGCTTTCTATAGCTGATGATACTCTAGAGAAGGAAAATCAGAGTAAGTCATCTGATCCATCCCCTCTCCAGCAGCGCAGGAATGAAGGTCCATCAACATCAGGCTCCGGGGGCAGCCTTACCTCTAACGCCTTCAGTAAAGTTTGTGTCACATAGGTCTTCCCGCTGGCAGTATGTCCGTAAATAAAGATGGATGGAAAGCTGAAATGATGTCTCTAGGAAAGAAAGGCCCAGTTTATGTCTGCATGAACCCAGAAATGAGCATTTACCCACGGGTAAGAAAGGTCTATTATTGGTACAGTATAATACTAAACCCAAGTTATTTCAATGATGCATACAGGTAAAGTCTTAGTATTCTCAACTTTCTAAGAGATTTAAGAGATTTTTTTTTTCACGGGCAATTTCACCTATACTATATTTTAAATATTTTTCAAAGAATCTAAAGTCCTTATAGGCTACAATTTCACTATACATTTTATTGTTTAAAACTAAAACAATGAAACACGAGACATTTTTGAAGTCTTATTCCTAGGAAATCTTAAATACTTCTGATTACGCATAATCATTTATCTTGGCATAAGTGTATGTATTTCCTCAAATCAAACATTGATGAAATCTAGATAGCAATATCAGATACAGGGGTATAGTTCAGTGGTATATCACTTGCTTAGAGTGTGCAAGGTCCTAGATTTGATCCCTAGCACCACGAAAAAGTTAAAATGCATATGCAGAGATGGCTTTGTCAGAAGCAAACTGTCAAAGGTTCTACTGGTCTATCCAATAATATCAATATTTATGAGATAGCCATTAATTGCCGATACCTATAAGATACTGAACAGTGCAGACATCAGTTAAAGACAGGTGAGACTCTGGAGGGTTAAGATTTAATGGGGAGACCTAAATTATAGAAATTATTTCAGCTACCATCTCATAAGCAGAAAGGAAGCTGATGGTCACCTTCGACAGTTTTTTTTTTTAAGCTAGAAATCTGCTTTATGTTTCTACACTTATTTATATCTGCTACTTGGTGCCTAATACAATATTCCCTGCCCTACTGGGTTTCTATCGCTGTCATAGCACGACTATAAGCACTTGGGGAGGAAAGGGTTTGTTTCAGCTTCAGTCATAGTTCATCATGAAGAGAAGTCAGGGCAGAAACTCAAGGCAGGGACCCGGGATGAGGCCGTGGAGGAAGGCTGCTTATTGGATTGCTCCCCGTAGCTTGCTCAGTTTCATTTCTTTACGGCTCAGACCACCTTCCCCAGTGGGCTGGGCCCTCCCACATCAATCACTAATCAAGAAAATGTCGCCTACTGCCGGGCGGTGGTGGCGCACGCCTTTAATCCCAGCACTCGGGAGGCAGAGGCAGGCGGATCTCTGTGAGTTCGAGGCCAGCCTGGTCTACAAGAGCTAGTGCCAGGACAGGCTCCAAAGCTACAGAGAAACCCTGTCTCGAAAAACTGAAAAAAAAAAAAAAAGAAAGAAAATGTCGCCTACAGATAATCTGTTGCAGGCATTTTCTCAATTGTTGAGGTTCTCTCTTCCCAGATGACAACAGTAACCAGCACATTCCCCCTTAATAACAATGTTTATATTGTTACCTAGAGTTAAAAAGAACCCTTACACTGTTACTGTTACTTTTCACCTTCACAAACCTCCCCAACATTTGTAACAAGCCAGAATCTGGCACAGTGCCTTCCACTTCATCCACAATGAAGGTGCTCAGAAAATATACACTTGCTAAACAAACGATCATCACCTAAGAATCATGGGCTAGTTTTTGTTGTTGTTATTTTGGGATTGTTATTGTTGTTTAGTATTTATTTGCTACAGTGACTCTTTGTATTTTCCACATGCAAACTTCCTTGAAGAAAAACACTGCTTTTGTTCAACATAATTTGCTAAAAGTACTCCTCTTTCTGAGTACTTTTGGTTAGAGTAATCTGGGTGTATCAAGTCTAGTGAAGGAATGTATAGGGCACAGCCAAGTATGTATTTCAATAATATGGGTAACTCTAACTGAATGCACAACTAGAAAGGTCGATGCAGCTGATCTCTAGCTTAATTGATGTGACCCTTTTAGATGGTGGTACTTTTATAGGTCACTTTAGCCTCCATCCAACACTCAGCTGGATGAAAGTACATTTTAAAAAACAAACTAAATAGATATTTGCATTAACTCACATTCCAGATAAGATCTGTAGTGGCATTCCAACTGTATTTTAATAAAGCCTGCCTGGGGATTGCGAAAATAAAACAGCCACACTGGTCAGCCTTACAGCTAGGCAGTAGTAACACACACCTTTAATCCCAGTAGCCACACTAGTTACCACAGAAAACGGGCGGTGCGTGCCTTCAATCCCAGAGGTGCACACCTTTAATACCAGCCCTAGAGAGGATTATAAGACAGAAGGAGACAGCTCTCACACACAGTCTCATTCTGAGATTCCTGGAGGCAGGATCGCCATTTCGGACTGAGGTAGAGTTAAGAGCCAGTGGCTGACTGCTTTGCTTTTTGGATCTTCAGGTTGAACCCCATTTTCTCTCTCTGATTTTTTTTTTTTATTAATCGTGCTTCAAAGATCCAAGTGAAATTAATTCCGACTAATGAGAACAATGCAAAAGGCACGTGAGAAATGAACGGTACCCCTGTCTATGAAAAGCAATCTCTAACTGTGTTCCTTGCAGAGGAGTTCTCCCATCTAAAGCATCTCATCTGCTAGTCAGGGAGAGAGAAATTCAGATGAGACCGCTCCTGGATTTTATAATTCTGAAAAAACTGCAGGACTTTAAAGGCTAAAATACAGCATTATCCTAAGTGGTCTTGAAGCCAACCACCTCTCTGTATTTGACTTAATCTATACCTCACTGCAAGGGGTGAATTTGCACTTTATAAACACTCTGCAAACAGACTTCTTCCATAAAGCTTGTGCAGTAGCAACCTGCAAAAGCTATCTGGGGCTCACATAATCGGCAAAGCACGGCCCCATTGAAAGGACCTCTTAGGCAAGGTCCCGGGGAGCAGCCAGCCCTTCCTCTGCGGTCTCTGAAACGGACTGAGAAGTTTCTCTGGGTAAGAGATGATGGTCTGCCGCCTCGCCATCCACACACTACCCCGCAACAGACCCAGGACGCGCTGGACTCTGGAATTGGGGAAACGGTCTGACCACAATACCTCTCCAAACAGGGACTGCAAGGTGGACACCTGAGCCTCTCGACAGAGCACCAGGCTCTCCAAGTGGGACATTCTGGCGGGCACCACCCGAAACCGCAGGGTGGGTAGCCGCCAGTCAGCATGCACCGGAGTCTATTCCGGCCGATTTCACGATGCTCAACCAGCAGCTTTCCTCCCGGAAGCGCGGAGGCTGGGATGCAGGCGGCGCCGGCGCGATGCAGTGACGTCACGAGCCCGCGCAGCGAGGCCACCGCTCTAGCCTCCCGCGCGACCGTTATCGGTGGTCGGCGCCCTGCGGGTGCTCAGCTGTGCAGCTTTTTGCTCATCACCCTAATCCTCAGAGGACGGGGTTAACGGCGGGGGCCTCTCACGACACTCTTCTGGTGGCTTCGGCAAAAAGTACCCTGAGGCTTACCACTGGTGGAAACTGAATGACGTTCGGCTCGAAAGGGGGAGCTCTGTGGGATTTAATAAATTTAATTTTTCGTTTGTTTTTGCAAGCTTGGAACGAGATGTAGAAGTATAAGAGTGTTAGTTACGGCAATAGGAGTCAACATAACGCTGTCTTCAGCATATGCCTTCTTTACATTTGTATTTATCTGTAGGAAACCTAGAAGCAAGATATTAGAAGAACCTTGAAATTAAAGGAAAGGATGTATAGAAATAGGAGAATTCGCCTTAGACAGGGCTTTGGGATCCTGAAAAAAAAAATTGGCCTGGGAACATTGACTCAACTATTTATGAACGTTGAGACGTTAGGAGGTCTTTGAACTTTCATTTAAACGTCCTTATAGATTATTTCTAAAACTAAAAGATAACGTTCACAGTGACGTCTGTTACATATAGATTTTAATTGCCAGTGCAAAAAGACAAAAAAAAAATGCACCCAGATTAGAAAGAGGCCCTCTGTATTACTGAACAGTACAGCTGCCTACGGAGGAAATAATCTAGTTGCTTCTTCAAAAGAGACGCTACCTTAGCTCTAACAAGTCAACTTGCAAGGCCTCCGGTGTAAGACAGCTGTCCTCACACAGTGGTAACGAAGAACTATGAAGTACTTAGAAATGAAGTAGACCAAATAAAATGGACATATAGTAAGGCCTGCACACACACACACAAAAACACTAAAAGACAATAAAAAAAGACATATCTAAAAACAACTGTATTGCATTGTAAGAATAATGTTTGTTAAAATTAACCTGATTTTCTCAAAATGATAATGTAGACTCAATAAATAAAAAAATTGAGGTTTTGTTTTTTGGAGTTTGGGGGTGGGCTATTTTTCTAGGTTTTTTTTTTTTTGTTGTTGTTGTTGTTGCTTGACTGAAAATGTCCTCCACAGACTCAGGGAGTGGCACTATTAGGAGGTGTGCCCTGTGGGAGGAAGTGTGTCACTACAAGTAGGCTTTTAGGTTTTATTGTTCCTAGGAATAGCTGGCTTCCTGCATTCCTGGATCCCCTCTTTTTCTCTCCTCGTCCACCCCTTATACAAGGCAGTTCTCAGCTCTCTGCATGAGCCCCTTCATCCCATTACTAAACCCTTCCAGAGACTCCAGCAAGCCCTCAGACCCCAGTTCTTCTTCTCCCAGATTTAATTCACCCTTCTCCTTCTATGGAACAGAGAAGGAGGGATATGCCCTTGGGGTCCTAGGACATCAGCTGGGACCTTTCTTTGCACCTGTAGCATGCCTGCCAAAGAAGCTGAACCTCACCACTCAGGGCTAAGCACCCTGCATACGTGCTTTAGTAGGCACTGAGCTTCTTATTCATGAGTCAAAGAAACTAACCTTTGGATCACCCACTACTGTCTTCTCCCACCACAATTTGTCCCATCTCTTAACTTGCAAACCTTACCTCCTTCCTGAGTTCTTTCCCTCCAGGTGGCACTAGTTGAAGATGCCACACTCACTTTCCAATCCTGCCCAACCCTTAATATCTCAAATCTCCTACCTCAACCCAACGTTAATGATTCCCCATTTCACTCCTGCATTGAGGTCCTAGAGGACCTACTACCCGACCCCTCACATATACAGGAGAGCAAACTGTCCCAGGCCACTTATACCTGGTACACAGATGGCAGCTCCTTTTCATGTGAAGGGACCTGTAGAGCATATGCATAGCCATATTGTCAGATACTGGGGTGGTGGAGGCACAGGCACTCCCTGCCCATACCACTAATCAGCAGGTTGAGTTAATAGCCCTTACCCATGCCTTCCAGTTAGCAAAGGAACAATCTTTAAATGTTTACACAGACTCCAAATATGCCTTTCATATCCTCCTGTACCACACAGCTATCTAGAAGGAATGTGGGCTTCTTACAATGAAAGGAGGATCCATAACTAACTCAGGTTACATTATGGACCTGTTAAAAGCCTCCCATCTCCCCAAAGCTATAGGAATTATTCACTGTCGGTCTCATCAGACTGACAATTCCATTATGCCCAAGGGAAATAACCAGGCTGACCAAGCAGTTAGAACAGCATCATTCCAGAGCCCAAACCTACCTCAGTCACCTCAGGGGTTCATACAATACAGCCCACATTCTCGCAGACATCTCCTGACACCCAGTGAATTCTGTCCTACCTACATAAGCTCTTTCATCCTAATAGCAAAGCTCTGTTTCATTTTGTCAAGGCTCACCTCCAACTCACCCCTGAGGACTTAGAGTTCTTAAAAGCTATCACTACCTCTTGTAAAATCTGTCAAAAGTCAGATCCCAAGACCAAATATTGTAGCTTCCCTTTTCCCACCCACCAGGCCAGGGGCTCCCTACCAGAAACTGACTGGCAGCTTGATTTTACTCATATGCCCACAGTCAGATGAGTTAATTATCTCCTGGTTTTGGTGAACACCATGTTTGGGTGGATTAAAACGTTTCCCACCACTAACAAGAGGGCCCAGGCAGTTTCCAATGTTCTTCTCTGAGAAATTAGCTCTCGGTTTGGAATCCCAACCTCTCTTCAGCTGGATAATGGCCCAGAGTTTAACTCCCAGATCTCTCAAACTTTATCTAAGGCTCTTAATATTCCCTGGCATTTTCATATCCCATACCGTCCTTAGTCTTCAGGGAAGGTAGAATGAACTAACCATTCCTTAAAAATTGTTCTTGTTAAGATGTCACAGGAGCTTCACCTTGACTGGGTAAAACTTTTGCCTCTGGCCCTTCTTAGGCTTAGAGCTCTCCCCCAAATCCCCCTTTTTATCTCACCCTTTGAGCTCATGTATGGGCAACCAGTTGTAACCCCCGGCCTCTCACCTAAAACCTTTCCCTCTTCTGATCACCTCTTTACTCCACTGTTATCCCATCTTCGCTCCTTATTACAGGATTTTACCAACTACTCATTACCTCAACCATGTGCTAATTCATGCCCACCACCGATTAAAATAGGAGATCAGGTACTATTCTCCCCCAGACCAATGCCCCTCACCCCTTCCCTCTAAATGGCAGGGCCCCTTTAAATCAATTCTTGTAACTCCCACAGCTGCCAAGCTTGAAGGACTCTCATTGGATCCACCTGTCTCACCTTAAACCTTTTACTCTTCCAGCTCAAGATACTCCCTCATATACAGTAACTCAAACAGAGCCCTGTTCCCTTAAGTTTCAAGATCAGCCATTTTTTCTCCAGTTACAGAAAAATAAAAGTTTCATCACCATACTCAACCCTCCTGTGCCAAAAACTCCATATACTCTTCCTTCTAACTGCTTTACCAACTTCTCTATATCTCCAATGTCATACTTAAATTTCCAGTTAACCACTCAACTATTATTACAGGGACCATCATCAAACACAGAGCTGGAGGTACAAAGATTGCCAAAAGCCCAGGTGGTAAGAAACAATAACGAGTTCGGGGACATTCACAGCCCCAAAAACTCACAAAACAGACTTTAAAATAACAGGTTTATTCCTGGCTGCAGCAGTGTCTCTTGGATCCTAAAGTAATACCATGATGCTAAGGAGAACAAGTGCCTTAAGATTTGCTTCAGGTAAAACGTTGAGGGGTCTAATATTTCTCTCTTCTTTTCCTCTCTCCTCCCCACTGTCTTCTATTCCAACACTATACCATCATTATTATAAGCTTTTAATATGTCTAAAATTTATTTCTTTTCAAATATTTTTTCATAAGCTCCAGGGAGCCGATTGGACCTATCTACATGAACTAGACTCGCCCAGAATAATTATCATTTAATGTTTCCCTTATCATTTCTAGTCTCGGCAACCCCTGGAAGTTCCCTCCTCCACCCCTCAAGAAAAAAAAACCCTCTATCTTCCATCTTGGGACTCTCCTCCCTTAATCACCAGGATCTAAAATGTTTTCCAGACATAATTTTCTGCCTTTCCAGCATCTTGCGAGGTCCAAGCTGCCAGCCAGCCAGTTCCATAGACCCCAGAAAAAAAAATATAAAAGTAATCAACGACCCCAGGATGTGATCAAGCATCTCAACTCTGCGATGCCCACAGAATCAGCAAAAAGCAGTTTTGAGGGAGGGGCTGGAGAGATGGCTCAGCGGTTAAGAGCATTGCTTGCTCTTCCAAAGGTTCTGAGTTCAATTCCCAGCAACCACATGGTGGCTCACAACCATCTGTGGTGAGGTCTGGTGCCCTCTTCTGGCCTGCAGTCATACAAGCAGACAGAATACTGTATACATAATAAATAAATAAGTAAATATTAAAAAAGAGCAGTCTTGAGAGACCTGATGACGCCCATAAAATCAGCAGGAAGCAGTCATGAGAGACCTTACAGCACCCTATTCCCACCCATTAAAGACCCCCAAACGCCCCAAATTTTTAAAATCAACAAAAGCGTGGCATGTTACGATTCAGCCACAACATGGCTGACACTTCTGAGTTCCAGGGCTACACATGTGCACACAAGCCCTCGGACATGACCCACATGCAGCATGGTTGCATCACTTACCTTTGCCGCAGCTGTGTGAGCCCTTGCGTGCATGCGTGAGCTCCGTCATCTGTGTATAACGTAACCACGTCATCCCCCTGTGCACATGCACTGGGCAGGCCTTAAAAGCTGGACGCGCTATCTTCAGGCCCGCCCTCCCCCGTCACCAGGCCTGTACACACACACCCATGAACTCCTAAACGGGTTTGTTGCATGTTCCGTATTTTCTTCTCACTCACACCAGGTAATTTCAATTCTCTCTTTGAATATGTTTTTCCATCAGTTTTGTCAAATCTACTGGTAAAACTAACAAATACCTTCACTGTTTGCTATTGTGTATGCACACGTTAATCTTCTTACTGTAACCACACACCTAGCAGGAAGCACCTTTAAAACATGTTTGTTTTGGCTTGTGGTTGTGGGTGCATTCCAAAATGGGGGTAACACATGGCAGCAGAGGCAGCTCTTAGCTGTGGAAGCAGGAGCCCGAGGTTGTTTGTTTATATCCTCTCCCAAAGGAACCCTATATTAGCCTGTCTCCTGCTTAGTTCCTTGATGTTTCTCACCCAAAGAGAGGCAACCACCGTCTTGAGTCTCTCCCAATAAATCTCTTGTGTGGAGTTTGTTGTGCAGTGTGACTGTGGTACTCCTTGGCTCCCTACTGCAAGGTTACTTTTGCCTTCAGACCCATAACGCACCAATAATGAATGCTTCTCCAGCGAGTGGCTGAGGAAAGCAGCTCTATGTGCAATCAAACTCTGTGGGTATAATCCGGCTCTTGCTTCTTTGGGGAGGGGAGTGGTGAGCCCATAACTCATGTCTCTGTTTTCACAGCTTTTACATGTGAGACTGACAGGATGACTGAGTATAAAATTTTCTTATTATTTGGGACTGGTAAGTTTTGAACCCCCAGTTCATGGGAATCTATTGCCACCGATGTAATAAACCAATCAAGCCAAATTAATAAATCCAAATTTAATGAACAGAGCAAAGTACTCCTGGGTTACCCTCAGGAGGGCAGGAGAGGTATCACATGGCAAATATGGCTGCCATGTCTTAAGCAGCCTATAGTCGTGGTCTTGAGCAGCTCCAATGACTGATTTTTAGTGGGCTTTCTCAGGGGCAGAGTTTGGAGAGGATAGCTACTAGGGAGGGGCTTCAGCGCGACACACTGAGAAGTTTGGAATGGGAGGAGTAAGACCTGAATGTGGAATGGGACCCCAACACGGAGATTCCAAACAGAAACACTAAGTGGTGCTTCCTCCAACCCTTTTAAAAGTAAAAAACAAAATAAACAAGAGTGCAAAAAGTTCCATGACTAAGCGAGTTAAAAAGATTCTGAAGAACATCCATTTAGGACTGTCTTTTGTTTACATTTATTTATCAATTATTTCTTGGGAAGAGGATAATGCAGGCTCTTCAATATTTTGTTCTTAGGTTTTGGTTTATCAAGTCATCTTGTCAGATAAAAGTAAAATTCTTTAAAAAAAACTTATACATTACATTTGATTATTTACTATATGCGTGTACACAAGTATATAACACATTCGTGCTTTTGGAGGTCAGAGGAGAGCTTGCAGGAATTGGTCTCCTCCACCAACTGAGATCTGGCATGGTTGTCAGGCTTGACAGCAAGCGACTTCACCTGCTGCACCCTCTTGCTGGCCTCACATGAAGGTAATATTCTTACATGACAATCAGTCAAAGAAGTGGGAATTCCTTAGGGCTCCACACTCTGCCAGCCATGCAGTGTAGCTGTTATTCAATAATCCAGCACCAGGAAGAGATTGGAAATGAAGAGAAATGCATTTCAGAAAGCTATTTAAAAAGGCAGAAGTGACAGATTTATTTAGAGAGGAACCCAGAATGATGTCTGAGACTCTGAGAGGAATAGTGGCTGTAGAACCCAGCCATGACAAGCTCACCAGAGGCCGGAGGCAATACCTGGTTCCCATAAAGACCACAAACTGAGACTGTCCAGGCACCAGCCAGTAACAGATCATCCAGAGGAAATTCCTAATGTTCCAACCATTGTAGATAGGATCACCTGCCAGCACACACCCTGATAATGTAACTTTTCTGGTTTTTACCTTTACATAATGCCCTCTAGAAGGGCAGGGTACCTTCTCTGCACTGACAAGCTCCCTGACAGCTAGTATCGTGCACACAATAAACCTTGCTTTTGCATTTCGGTGAGTCGGTCTCTCTGGTGGCCTTTCGGGGTCCCCACGGACTGGGCATAACAGTGGCTATCACTGGATGAGCCAATGCCAGCGAACACTTTGGGGAGGACAAGGTTGAAAGAGTTCGGTTTCTGGTGGGCAGAATTTTAGGGACCTGGACGCCATCCAAATGGTAATGCTTCCTTGGCTAAACAGTTCTGGAGCTCGGGGAGAGCCATTTAAACTGAACACTCAGATCTGAGTCATTTACATTTAGGTGGTTATTAAATTCATGCAGGTTAATTCGCTCAAGGAGAGTGGATGCAAAGAGAAGTTAGAAGGACAGCATGGAATCAATATGACAGTTAAACCTGGAACTTCTGCTTTGCATTGGGCAGCCTCAAATGTGGTGAGGGGTCCCAAGTCCATAATGCTGTCTGATTCCAGTTAGAAGTGAGTAGATAGCCTCTCGGAATAAAAGCCTGCAAGATGGCTCGACAGGTAGAAGCATTTGCTGCGTAAGCCTAATAACCCAAACTCCATCCCCAGAATCCACATACCATAAGCACTCATACAATAAAGTTTTTTTTAAAAATTAAAACCATCTGACAATGTCCTTTATTTATGGCTAGAAACCAAAGATGAGTGAGTACATCCCATGTTCCTCTTTTTGGGTCTGGCTTACCTCACTCAGGATAGTGTTTTCTATTTCCGTCCATTTGCATGCAAAATTCAAGAAGTCCTTGTTTTTTACTGCTGAGTAGTACTCTAATATGTACGTATTCCATACTTTCTTCATCCATTCTTCCATTGAAGGGCATCTAGAAAAAAGCCTGGGATAAAACCGGACTCGCTGAACATAGCGGACAATGAGGACTACTGAGAACTCAAAAACAATGGCAATGGGTTTTTGATCCTACTGCACGTACTGGCTTTGTGGGAGCCTAGGCAGTTTGGATGCTCACCTTACTAGACCTGGATGGAAGTGGGTGGTCCTTGGACTTTCCACAGGGCAGGGAACCCTGATTGCTCTTTGGGCTGACGAGGGAGGGGGACTTGATTGGGGGAGGGGGAGGGATATGGGAGGCGGTGGCGGGGAAGAGACAGAAATCTTTAATAAGTAAATGAATTAATTAATAAATTAATAAAAAACCCATCTGACAAGTACTTAATAGATTAGCACCAACTGATTTCAGAGTGTGCCATCACAACACAAATTGTTAGACTGACCAAAGCAGACTTGCAGGCACACCCTCCCAGTTTCAAAGCAGAGGAACCTTTCAGCCTGAGGTTGGAAGACCACAGCAGCCTGTGGAGGAGGAAAATCCCTCTGCCAAGCTGATTGTTGAAAACAGTGGTGAGTTTCTGGCCCTGACCCGAATTATTTGGATATTTCCAGGCTGCTACAGCTGTAGCAAAGAGAAGGAAAGCTTGAAAGGGTTGAGAGATGTCTGTGGGCAGATCCACAGGTGCTGCTGGACTGGAGAAATGAGAGAGACAAAAGCTAGTTTTTACAAAGCAAATCAACCCTTTAGAAGGAGGAAAGAAAGCCAAGCCTGAGAAAGAGCTTCACAAGGAGGTCAAGGAGACCGAAAAATTCTGTTTCTATTGGCTTAGGGCACATTGTTCTGGCTTCCCAAAGAACTGCCTCCTACTCCAGGAAGATGGCAGTCACCCCGATCTGTAGTGCTGTTTTGCAAACTACTCCTAGCAGGCAGCCAGAGAATTTCTATCTTGTTCAGGTCTGTTCAGACTGGAGAAAGACAAGGGTGGGACCTGGTAGCCTGCCCTCCCCACTTCCATCCCTAAGATTCTGATGTTCTCTTCCTGGAAGTAATACTAACTTCACTAGCGGATTTAGTTTGGAGTCCTTTAGTTGAACTGTGACAGCGCACCGTGTGGTTCCTTGACAATGTCTGTTAGAACGGAGGGCCAAGTCTGGATGAAATGCAGTCTGAAATGTGAAGAAGTCAGAACCTGGCCTCTGGTCACTGTATTCGGGTTCCCGTCACCTGGGAAAGAGGAGTTTTAAGCTTGAGTAGCCTCGCAGCTGCACTTTTCCGTCTCTAGATGGCGCTCTTGGAATCAAAATATCAATTCCTGGATCCAGGACGCTTTCCTTACTCCAAGACAAGGTCCTGGAAGCTCACCCCCTGGAAAGAGAAAATCCTAAACGCAAATGATTGTTTTCTTTTCTTCCTAAGTCGGATATTTGACAAGAAAAGTTAGCGAGGGGAAATCCTGCACAGTACTTAGCTGTGACTCTGGGAATCTGTCTCATCTGCCCCAGTTTGACCGGGCGCTACCTCCAACGTGAGAGGAAAGATCTTTGGGCCCAAGAGCATTCAAAGTGTTAGGCTTCTCAGAGAACACCTGTAAACAGCCCGTGTGTGAATGTTATGCCCAGATCCGTGAAGTCCCCCCAAAACCAACAAGGAGACTGAGTCTCATATGTAAAAGCAAAGAGCCTTTATTTTATATAAGTTTGCAAACTTGGTCTCTCCGCATGTCCAATGTATTGGAATAATCAGAGAGCCCCCGAGCTCAGTTAGAATTGTGTTTTTAGCCATAAACAAGGGTCACGGAGTCTACAATTGGTGATCCCAAAGAAGCTAAGTAAGAAGGTGAACCAAAGGAAAAACATATAGTTGTCCTCTTGGCTATGGGAAGTAGACAAAATTGCCGGGGAGAAAATTGAGATCTTGGGGGTGGGGTGGGATGGGGGTAAGGGGAGATGGGGAGAGAAAAGGGAGAAGGGGAGAATGGGGGGAACTTGGGGAAAAAGGAGGATTGGGATAAAGGAAGGTTAGATAGGAGAGCACGGAAGCACAATTCTTAGTTAAGGGAGCCACCTTAGGGTTGGCAAGAGACTTGAACCTAGAGTGGCTCCCAGATGCCCAAGCCGAGGTCCCCAGTTAGTTCCTTGGGCAGCTGAGGATGGGGAACCTGAAATGACCCTATCCTATAGCAATACTGACGAATGAATATCTTGCATATCATCATAGAACCTTCATCTGGTGATGGGTGGAGATAGAGACAGAGACCCACACTGGAGCACTGGACTGAGCTCCCAAGGTCCCAGTGAGGAGCAGAAGGAGGGAGAACATGAGCAAAGAAGTCGGGACCACGAGGGGTGCACCCACCCACTGAGACAGTGGAGCTGATCTACTGGGAGCTCACCAAGGCCAGCTGGACTGTGACTGAAAAAGCATGGGATAAAACTGGACTCTCTGAGCATGGCGAACAATGAGGGCTGATGAGAAGCCAAGGACAACGGCACGGGGTTTTGAACCTACGTAATGTGCTGGCTTTGTGGGAGCCTAGCCAGTTTGGATGTTCACCTTCCTAGGAATGGACGGAAAGGGGAGGACCTAGGACTTACCACAGGGCAGGAAACCCTGACTGCTCTTTGGACTGGAAAGGGAGGGGGAGAGGAGTGGGGGGAGGGGGAGAAGGGTGGGAGGAGGGAGAGAGAAATGGGATGCTGGGAGGAGGTGGAAACTTGTTTTTTTTTTTCTCCTTTTCTCAATTAAAAAAATGGAAAAAAACACAAAAAAAGCATTATTTAACAGAAAAAAAAGAATTGGGTTTTTATAGTAGTAAAAGGGGTGTGTGTGTGAGGGATTTCTAAGGTTGAGGTCCTCTGCTTGGCTGACTTTTGTCTAGGGGTGTCCTGGTGAGTGTGTGCTAGAAAGTGATCCTATCTACAATGGTTGGAACGTTAGGCATTTCCTTTGGATGGTCTGTTCTTGGGTGGTGCTCGGGTAATCTCAGTTTGTGGTCCTTCCTGCAACCAGGTATTGCTTCAGGGTCAACTACTGAGACTCAGGCCTCCATTAAACTTACTGTGGCTGAGTCCTACACTGGCAGATGATAACGGTTGGGAGTAAAGAACTTCCTTTGGGTGCTCTGTTTCTATTAAGCTCATCATGGTTGGCTGAGTCCTACACTTCCCCCTTCACAAGCACCGATGACAGGACCTAGTTATGCTTGCCCATGGTTTTAAGGAGATGATATTATTGGGACATAAGAACTATTTTAGTTAATAAATTCATTAATTGACAACTCTGGGCCTATTTTTCTGGTATATCAATGGGCTCTGTATGTAGTTATTTGTCCCCCATGCCAGGGAGTTCCCCCTTGTTCCAGCCTTTCAACTTATTCTGGGCAGGGAGCATGGGACGACGTGTTCCATTCTGCAACGACTTCAAACTGACATTGCACCATCACACAAAACCTCGTCCTGTGCTAAGGACTGCCCCATGGATGCAGGGAGTGAGCCCCAAAGTGCAAGCCCACCATCCAGCAGATGCCGAATAGAGGGTGTCATTTTGTATACTGATGGTCTGGTTACATAAACCTGTGGGGGCTCGCCTTCCAGGGGGCACTACACAGGTCCCCGTACCTGTCAATGGATGTAGTGAAATTTTTCCTTGTTTTCCCCAAGGGCAGGATTTTGGGGAGACTGAGGTGCAGTACCAGCTATTGCAACTCTGACTTAGAAATGGGGTTGTGTATTCAGGCAAAGTCAGCATTCTTTCGTCAAATCCAGTTTCGAGGCATTTATCACCTAGAAGGTTTTTAGAAATCAAGTCCCATAAAGGGTGTTGACTATATAAGGAATATTGGCCCTGAGGGGTGGTTCCTAAGTGGACTACTGGTGTCTGGTTCCCTCCTGGGGTGTGGTGACTAGAGCCTCCTGAGGTCCCAAGACTGGATTATGTCCTATTGCCACTGGGTGGTTTGTCTGAACCTCTAATTTAACAGTGAAGAGGGCCCCTGGGATTGGCCCAAGATAAGGCCCAGGGCCATCATAGATTTGAATACCCCAGGTTTGTCAGAGTCTGTTCTCCTTGATCCGTAAATTCTATCTCCCACAGGACCCACAACCCATATCATATTTACCCCACTGGACAATGATCAGATCATCTCTTACCAATGGTGACCACCAGATAGGTCCAGAACTCACACATTTCCAAGATGCACAGAAGTAAGACTCGGCTCCCCCACATTGCCGGCTCCAGGGCTTCTCAAGTCTTGTGTCCTGGGAAGACATCAAAACTGCACTCTCTCTCTCTCAGCTGGCACCTGTCTCGGTTGGCCAGAAATAAATCCTGCACCTCAAATTCTAGAGGAGGGTACCAGGCCCCAGGAGGAGCCGCGGCTGATTCTTGCTTGAGGATAGGCCAAGTGTGATCTGCAGGTTGGTGTGGATTAGCAGGAAATGTAGGATGGCAAAGGAGGAACAGTGCCAGCGAGTATAGGACCTTCATGGAGGGTGATGGCTAAGTTTAAACTTAAGCAGGTTATCTTGATATTCAACTCCCCCTGAGGGGCCTTTTTTTCTGGAATGAGTCTGTGGGGTCCTCTATCCCTGGATCTGCCAGCCTGGTGTGGGTGTAATGAATCGAGGTGGCAATGCCATCTATTTTTAAGGCCGTTGGAGTTGTCAGGATCATGGTATATGGTCCTTTCCAGTGCAGCTCTTTACAAAGACTCAATCTCCTGGCTGAAACTTGTGTGGTGTGGGGGGGTGGAGCTGTCTCATAAGTGGCCCTCACCTAGACTATATGCCCTTGTGCACAAGAGTCACAGCCTCAAGGAAAACAAGCCAGGTTTGCATCATCAAACTCAGCAATAAGCTCAGATTTTAAGTTGAGCAAAATAGGAGGGGGTCTCCCAAACATGATTTCAGAGGGGGCTAATCCCAAGGTATAGGGTGAATTTCGAACCCTATAAAGGGCGAAGGGGAGGAGAGTCACCCAGTCACCGCCAATTTCCAATGTTAATTTGGTAAGGGTCTCTTTTAGGGTCCTGTTCTTGCTCTCAACCTGACCTAAACTCTGGGGCCTCTAAGCCCAATGTAATTTCCAACTTGCCCCCAGTGCCCTTACCAGGAGCTGCATTACCTGAGAGATAAAGGCTGGTCCATTGTCTGAGCTTAAGAGGATAAGAACATCATACCTTGAAATGATGTCTTCAAGTAGCTTTTTGATGACTGTCTAGGCAGTTTCATGTCTGGTTGGAAAAGCCTCTGACCATCCAGAGAAAGAATCTATAAATACCAGAAGATATTTGTAACCATATTTGCCCGGTTTCTACCTCAGTGAAGTCTATCTCCCAGTGGGAACTGGATTTGGTGCCCCTACGTCTGATTCCAGGATTTTTAGGTTGATTGTCTTCATTGGTGAGTTGGCAGGCCTGACATTTTTTTCATCTATCTTTTGTAACTTGTGCCTGATTAATAAAAGCCATAACCATGACTAACCTATTCTTCTTGGCCTCAGGATCTAAAGGGGAGTATGCCCCCAAATGCCTCTATAATCCATTCTAAGAAGGCCGATGGAACTGACTTTTGCCAACTTGGTGAGCCAATGAGCAGCTTCACGGAGACCTCTCGTCAGAACCTGGCGATAGACCAGAAGCCTCTCCTTACCTTCTGCCAAGTTGAAATTCCAGTTAGGATGGGTCAGGGGGAAGGCTTGGTCTATTAGGGCAGGATTGACAGTTGGGTTCCCTTCAGGTCCTGGCCCTAAATTTTGGGCCTCTTTTAGAATTCTCTCTCTCTTTCTTCCATGGTAAACATCACCTGTAACAACTGATTGCAATCTTCCCAGGTGGGCTGATGGGTAAATATAACAGAATCTAAAAGGTTAATAAGGGCCCTTGGGTTGTCTGAGAAACTAGGGTTCTGGTTTTTCCACTTATAGAGATCACTGGAGAAAAACTTGGGGTAAAGTTATAAGTTAACAACTCAGGGATACCACTAACATCAAATTCAAAGAAATCTTGTATAACTTACCCACATTCAACATAATAAATAAGTCACAGACAGATGACAAAGAAACAGGTACTCGTGTGTCTCAGACTTCAAAACACTGCAGGGTTAAGTGAAGACCCTTTCTGAAGATTCCCAGTTACCAGTGCTAGTGATGCCAAGATCTCAGCAGACAATTGGTCAAAGCTAGTGACATCACCCATCACCACACCTGGCGCTGGTCAGCAGCGCCTTAGTAGCTACTATGTTTTCATACAGGCCAACAGTAACAACAATAAACAACAACAAGCTCTGAAAACTGAAACTTTCTGTAATTTGCAAGAAATGTTAACGTGAATTAAAACAATTAATGTTCTTTGTTTGATTTATGGCGTGTGACTGATTTTCTACGTTGCTGAAGAAAAGAAAGAGTAGTCTGCTTTGTTATCACCCAGACTTGCTAGGACTATGAAATCAAGTATGGTTTATGTCCTATATTTTCTTTATAAAATCTTCAAAATTCCAAATTCCAAAAGAGTTAACTGTAAGGGTTTTAGAAAGGTGATTGTGGAGTCATACTTTTTATCCTATTAGTTACACAGAATAATTATTCCAGATAAACGTAAACAATTTTTTCCAACTAGAGAAAACAAAACATACAAGCAGAGATGAAGGATCATCACTCTGGTGGTTAGTTAATTCGTCAGCCTGGGACAAATGCTTGTGACGGGAAGTAATATGTTGTTGCGCAACCTGGACTTTCTAGGGAGCAATATATTCAGGAGAGTGGTAGCTGTATGTTTGTTAGGCACTGGGGACAGAAACGGAAACTGAGGTAATATTCCGTGACTTTTAAGAGGAAGGCAAGGAGAGGAAAAGCAAGCATTCAGTCACTGTGACCCAGCCTGCAGCTTATTAGTAGAAAGTAATATTTCAAGACTTGGAACAAAAATCTAGGTCTTGCAGCTTCCCACACAGCCTCTTAGTGAGCAGACCACAGGTTACTATGTATGAAAAAGAAGTAGTAGTTAGAAGAAAAAAATCTGTAAGAAAATTGAGTAGGATTGCAATTCTGTCAGAAATGGTTTACTCTTTATAGAGAATACTAGAGCTAACACTCAAGAGAGATGTTTCAAGATGTAGACAAGAATCCAAGAAAATCAAGAAGGAAGATGCTGATAGAGTGGTCCTTCTCACGGCTGTATCACAACATGGAAAGACATCTGGGGATTAGTTTCACAGTTTGAGCATACATGTACCATGTGAAGACTGTTTTATGAGAAAGTTTTTAGCTCTACTGGTTCCAAGGTCCTGGGGAACAGGGCATAATAAATAGATAACAAATATTATTTAAAAATATCTGGAAAATTTTAGTATGTTTCTTATGTAACAACATTGCAATGATCTGTAAAAATTCACCACAGAGTTTACTAGCTTAGAGTCTTTCATCACCATTTAGTGCTGGAAATCCGTCTGCCCTTTAGAGATTCTTGTTAATTCTGTATTCTAGATGAGTATTTGTTCCATGAAGCCCATTGAAACAGGCAGAGAAAGAAGTGGAACCATTGCAGGCTTGCTTGCTAAACAGACCAGAGTAAGACTTGGGTAAGGTTTCCATTTTCCTACCTAGGATGTGTTTGCCCTACCACCTCCCCAGAGGCCACTGACAGGTTTCCAGGACAAGCTGTAGAATGGGCCCTTGACCTATTTTCTCATGCTGCTGGTCTCTATTGGAGAAGGCCGCTTGTTCTTCCTGGCCAGCTAGCTTAGACCTGAAATAATCACAGAGAAAATGTATTAATTAAATCACTGCTTGGTCCATTGGCTTGAGCTTCTTATTGGCTAACTCTTACATCTTAATTTATCCCATTTCTAGCAATCTGTGCATCACCACATGGTTGTGGCTTACCAGCTAAAGTTCCAGCACATCTATCACCAGGGTGGCTCCATGGTGTCTCCCCAACTCCACCTTCCTCCTCCCATGCTATAAGCCAAGCCAGTTCTTTATTCATTAACCAATAAAAGCAACACACAGACAGAAGGACCTTCCACACCGAGGCTCTTAGCTGACACTACTTCCAGCATCTTGCTAATGTCATTACTTTCTGCTTCCAGCTGTTCTGTCGCTCTTTCTTGACTGTCTAGACCCTGAGGTCTGTCCACCTTTGTTTTGTGTTTTGCTCTCTGGCAATGGGACATCTTACATTCCTCTTACAACCTTGGTTCTTATCCAGGGTCATCTCTGCATAGATTGAGTATACCCCAGCCCCCTAGTCATCATTCTGAGAGATACTGCATTTTAGGTTTTTCTCTGATTAGCATTCTGTGCTGTTCTCACCTGCCCAGTATCTCCTGACTTACTTATATACCCAGAGACCAGAGAGTGACATAGAATTCATTTTAAAATCTGTATAATACATATTAGACAACTCGGTGAGTTTTTGACAAATTGAAAATCTTATCAGCCAAATCAGATCTCACACTGTTCCCAGTTACAGGTATTGAAAATGCTTTAATGATTGAGGGCTGTGAATTTTTATTTTTTTAACAAAATGAAGTAGGATGTGATAGAGTGAAAAAATATTACCATGTAGCATAAAACAGACTATTTTATGAAACTCGTGACAAACGTCAAGAGTCATAGGATGGAACTATTTTTAATAACGCAGATCATAAAAGAAACTTTTGAGGGCTGCGACAGTTAATTTTGATTGTCAACTTGATGGGATCAGTCTTCAGCTAAGAGGCACATCTCTAGGTGGTTGTCCAAAGGTTTGCAGAAAGGATGAACAGAATGAAGAAAAATTCCTTGAGAAATAAACACTTCCAAATGTGTGGTATATATAGAGATAGGGAGAGTTCCAAGGAAACATTTATTGTTTTTTTGATGGTGAACGATCTATCTCTGTTGTTGCTGCTGCTCCGCTTTGCAGACATCAGACTCCAGTTTCTTCAGCTTTCTCGTGTGAACCAAACACTAGCAGCCTCTCTGACCTCTCCCAAGTCTTCCGTCTTAGGCTGGCGTGGCTGAGACATCTGGTTTTTTGGACTAAGCAGCTCCTAAGGTTTCAGATCTTCTAGAGTGTAGGTAGATATTGTTAAGCTACCTAGTCTCTGTCACATCAGTCAATCTAATACCACCCTTTTATAAAAGTGTGTTTACACACTCTCTATCAATTTCATTTCTCTGGAACCCTTACTAATATAAAGGCCATGAATTAGATTGCAGCATTGATTACACATTAAGTATATATCATGTTGTATATCTAATTTCTTACCTACTTTATTCCTGGTAATAGAACCACTTATGAGCATAGTTCATTGGACCATAATCATCATCTGAGGAAGCTACCAGTCTGTCCAGTCACAGTCCTTCTTCAGATTTTATGTGCATTGAGTACGAGAGGAATAGGACCAACCCCTTCCTTTCACCAGAGTGACTTAGATGATAACACATGAGTTTTAGGGTAAATTTAAGGCTCTCATGGATATATTGGAGAGATCTTTGCAAGAAGGGTGATAACCCATGTCCTAAGTATTATCCTTCTCCTCTTCCTCCTCCTCCTCCTCCTCCTCCTCTTCCTCTCTCTCTCTCTGTCTCTCTCTCTGTCTCTGTCTCTCTCTCTCTGTCTGTCTGTCTGTCTCTCTCTCTCATATATAGTTATATATATTTCTAACTTTCCATGGTTTACTTTGGATCCTTTCCCCTTTGCAACCAAAGAACATGGATGAAGGAGTTGAAAAATCTAGATTTAGGCCTAACTGCCACACAATGGACAAATGATCCATGAAAAGCCTTTGTGACCCTCAGTTTATTTCTTGTCTGAAACAAGGGAAGGGGCTCAGGTTGGTAGTCCACTGTCCTCATTCTCAGAGTTACCTGTTAAACCAAAATGAAGGTGGGAAGAACAGAGATGCTAAACCCCATAGTGGCCTTTTCTGAATCAATGGTTATGTGGGTGTAGAAAGCAGGTTCCTGCAGTAATTTTTTATTTTAAACATGTGGGCATTTTTCTCACATGTATGTCTCTGTACCATGTGTGTGCCTTTTGCTCTTAGAGACCAGAAGAAGGTTACAGCTCTCCTAAAACTGGAGTTGCATATGGTTGTCAACCGCCATGTAGGTGCTTGGAATGGAACCCAGAATTGAACCCACTGGAAGAGAATCCAGTGCTGTTAACCACTGAGCCATCTTACGGTCCCCAGGCACTTGTAATTTTAAAAATGATTTTAGGTGATTCTGACTAATAGCCAAGCTGGGCAAGTCTGAGCTGTATCATTTCTGTAGAGTTTTTCTATCTAATAATGTTCAGTACTGTGTTCCTAGAGACCACAGAGTTGGTTGAGTTCTTAGCAACTGATAAAATGAACTCATGTAGAACATGAACTCTTTTTATTGACTGGCTTCAGTGGTGAAATAGAGATGGGGATGATGACTGATAAGGATATGTGCTATTACTACCAAATTAGGCTTCTAGGAAAGGAACATTAATGAATGAATTAAAATTTCTCAGTGTAGGTAGCCACCGGTAGGATGGTCTGTACAAAAACAAACTTTTATTCAAGTAGTACGGGTGTTTAAAGAGAATAGTGCAGATGCAAAGGGGGAAAGGGCAGGGAACTTGCATGGCTACATTTGCAAAGATTTATAGCAGCCAGATGTGTCACATTTCCTGTGTCAGAGCATAAATGCAAATTAGAAATACAAGACAAGAGATAATACAAAGCATGCTGATCTTTCTTAAGTAATTTTCTCCTGCCCAAAACTTTCATTGTGTGTGAAAGATCACGTATTTCTGTCGTTAACTTAAGAAAACTTACAGAGATGTTTCATTACCCCTGCGGATCTGTGTCTGTCTCCCTCTTTATATGCTTCAGTATACTTTACTAGTGTGTTCATTGTTTTCACAAAAACAGTAACATGGCAGGCAGACTTGAAAGCCTTTGTCTGGAAGATGGTCTCTGAATATGTTGTCATTCTGCTTCTACTGCTCCCCTGGTGGAAACTGCAGCGGTTCCGGGGTAGCCACAGAGACAAACACTGCCCTCAAGTGTTTGTCTGCACTCATCTCTTCTGGGTACTGGGGCTCTGAGGCAGTGGCCACAGAGGCAAGAAAGATGTGTAGTCTCTGTTTGTGAACAGTTAGGAAAGACCTTTGTGGAGAAGAGGCAGGAGCATGGGGACAATCAAGCAGGCAGTCTAGACGGGGGCGGGGACTGAGGGACGCTTTTACACCCAAGGAAATAACTATTTTTGAAATATTACTGTAACTTGTCAGCCTTGACTATTCTTTTTTTTTTTTTTTTTTTTTTTTAGATTCCCAGGAAACTAGGATGAGTAATTACAGGCAATGACTGTCATTGTCAAGATAGCTCCATAATTAGAGAAATATAAAATATGTCTCACTTGGAGGCACCTCGCTGTCAATTACGAAAGGTTAATAAAGTCAGAACAGTCAGACGGTGGGGACATTGACAACGGTAGGTGTTCTGTCCTTAAAACAGGGGCTCTTTGCTTCAGCAACTGTTGATTGCCTTTGGGTGGGCTACTCAGTCTAGGGGTTGTAACCCACCCGGCAGTCAGTTATTCCAGGGTCACGGAGAGGCACTACCTGGAAGATATGGGCTAGGAAAGCGGAAGGAGGCTAAGCGAGAATTCTTGTCAAAGCCTCAGTTTATTAGAGACGGGGTACAACTTTTATAGGGTAAAGAGTTGGGGGGTGGGCACAGGGGCCTGGGCTCTTGCCGCATGGTTCACGTTGGTCACATGGTCCGAGTTGGTCACATAGGCAGGAGGTTGTCTTCGGTCAGGTCACTGTAGGCCAAGAAGTCACGAGTTGACACACCTAGATCCCTAGATAGTTTGGAATGTGGGGTGGGTTCCGCTAACAGATAGCTCTCCATAAACAGCCAATTTGGGTGTGGGGTAGGCTCTGTCAATAGAACGATTCCTAACACAATTAAGGGTGTGGGGTTCTCTGCAGACTCCCCAGAGTGATGGTTCCTGTAATGATTTTAGGAGGAAATTGGCTCCTGACAAGCAGCCCCAGCAGGAGAAATGGGTCCTGAATTCTGCAGTGAAGCTGATGGGATAGTTTTCTCTTTAGACCCTCTCTATAGTTGGGATCCATCTTCACTTGTGTAAATGTTACAGAATGGCTTAAACAAGGCACCTTACTGTCTTAGCTGCTCCTGACGCTGCAATGAAACACTCTAACAAAGCAACTCCAGGTAGAATGGGTTTGTCATGACTCCCAGTTCTAGGTAAATTCCACCATGGAGGGGAAATCTGTCTGTCAAACTCTGCAAGGAGGTTAGGGAGCTGGGGCATTGCATCTACAGCTACAAAGCGGAGAGCAGTGAATGCTGGGACTGTTTTCTCTTTTTTGTGCAACCTAGAAACCACATCCAAAAGGTGTTACCCACTATTTGGGTGGGTCTCTCACCTCAACTAACTTACTGAAGATTATTTCTTACCGTCATGGCTGCAGGCTGACATAATCTAGGGTGTACCCAGCACTTCGTTGCCTAGGTAATCCTCGACACTGTCTAGTGGATAATTGATACTAGCAATCACATTGTCTAAATAGCTTTAATAAGCTGGATGTTAAAAAAAATCCGTTCCGTGGTTTGAAAAATAAACCAGGGACCTTTGTCCAATAAAGTAAATCTGTGTGAACCAAAGTGCTGTGTGGAGTTACATAGTTGTTTATTTCACAAACAGGAGAAGCGGCTGAATACAGCCGCCTTCAGGTACTGGGTTCAAATTTACTGATGCACAAACAGACCTTCTGAATGCTAGTAAATGACACAGTCAGAGTTATGGGTTACATAGTCCATGTGTAGTTTGTTTTATTTCAAAACCTAGCAAAATATCTCTCCCCCAAATATCTCTCTCTCTCTCTCTCTCTCTCTCTCTCTCTCTGATGAGAGAGGGTTTTGTTATGTAGCCTTGACTGTCCTGAAGCTCACTCTGTAGTCTAGGCTGACCTCGAACTCACAGAGAACTGCCTGCGTCTCTCAAGTGCTGGGATTAAAGGTGTGCACCACCATTGCCTGGCCACTTCTTTTCTTTTTTAATTATACAAACTAGCATATCTTTAGCTTTGGGCTCCAGAGATGGCTCAGAGTTTAAGAGCCCTGGCTGCTCTTCCAGAGGTCCTGAGTTCAACTCCCAGCAACCCCTTGGTGGCTCACAACCAACTCTAAAGAGGATCTTGTGCTGTCTTCTTACATGTAGGTGTACATAAATCTTTTTTTTAAAAGATAGCTTGTCTTTAGCTTTTAATATACTCAAATGCTTAAACATTTCAGAATATTTGAAGATTCCACAGCAGCTGAAGCTTGCTGCACAGCCTGTGTGGTAGTTGACACTCATCCTCCCTCCTCTACTATTCTCTTCCACCCTCCCTCCTCCACCCTCCCTTCCCTCTGCCTTCCTCTACCCTCCCTCCCACAGCCCTTCTCCACCTTCCCTCCCACTGCCCTTCTCCACCCTCCCTCCCCACTGCCCTCCTCCACCCTCCCTCCCCACTGCCCTCCTCCACCCTCCCTCCCCACTGCCCTCCTCCACCCTCCCTCCCCACTGCCCTCCACCACCCTCCCTCCCCACTGCCCTCCTCCACCCTCCCTCCCCCCTGCTCTCCTCCATCCTCCCTCCCCACTGCCCTCCTCCACCCTCCCTCCCCCCTGCTCTCCTCCATCCTCCCTCCCCACTGCCCTCCTCCATCCTCCCTCCCCCCTGCTCTCCTCCATCCTCCTTCCTCACTGCTCTCCTCCCTCCCCACTGGTCTCCTCCCCATCCTCCTTTCCCACTGCTCTCTTCCCCCCCCACTGCTCTCCCCCACCCTCCCTCCCTCCCCACTGCCTTCCTCCACCCTCCCTCCCTACTGCCCTCCTCCACCCTCCTTCTCCACTGCCCTCCCCGCTCTCCCTCTCCACTGCTCTACTCCATCCTCCCTCTCCACTGCCCTCCTCCATCCCCCCTTCCACTGCCCTCCTCCATCCCCCCTTCCACTGCCCTCCTCCATCCTCCCTCCCCACTGCTCTCCTCCACCCTCCCTCCCCACTGCTCTCCTCCACCCTCCCTCTCCACTGCCCTCCTCCCCCTCCTCCCCACTGCTCTCCTCCCTCCTCCCTCCTCACTGCCCTCCTCCATCCTCCCTTCTCCCCTGCCCTCCTCCCCCTCCCTCCCCACTGCCCTCCTCCACCCTCCCTCCCCACTGCCCTCCTCCACCCTCCTTCCCCACTGCTCTCCTTTACTGTGTATTGTATATTTAGGATATGAAGTCTCTATTAGTAAAGTGTGAGAACTCTGTGAAAATTATACTAAAATAAATTCTAGCTCAAGGTAGCTTTATTCATCAGCTACAAATA
Organism: Microtus oregoni; assembly: GCF_018167655.1. Taxonomy (NCBI): domain Eukaryota; kingdom Metazoa; phylum Chordata; class Mammalia; order Rodentia; family Cricetidae; genus Microtus; species Microtus oregoni. The sequence continues at coordinate 4,775,919 of NW_024543077.1, read as the reverse complement.
GATGTGATATTTAAGCACTAACAATCATTTGTAGTTTGCACATAAGAATAATTTTAGAAGTTATGTTTTAAACGGAAACCAAATTGTCAAGATTTCAGTAGATGAAAAGCGTCTGCCCATGGGCGCGACTTTTCCCTTCCTCTTTAATACGCAGTGTGACAGCGTCCATGTCCATTCTGTACTTTGTCAATGGCGACAACACTCGGCTTCAGCAGGGGATCACGCTACCTGCCAGGAGGTCCCTGCAGGGCTAGATGGATTTTTACTAAAGGTCAGTTTGTAATTGTTGTTGTGATTTTTAAAAAAGTAGCTAGTATTTACATTGCTGTGGCCTAGTAAGCTGATAAAGTTTAGCATCTCTGGTTCAAACAGAAATGTTAATTATTTGTAAAAAAAAGAAAGTGAAAATGGCCTGCTTCGTAATTACAAACTTCCATTTGAAAGCCTTTGGCGTGAAGTACCTTTGGATATGTTCTATTTCTGCTGATTGACCTTCTCCACTCAGAGGCTGGAAAATTACCTCTCCAGATAGCTAAATATAATTTCAAGCCATTTCTATCTGCAAACATGTGGGACCTGCTCTTTATTCCTCGGGTGTACATTGAGTACTGGGGTAGAGGGAAGAAAATACATTGGTCTCTCTTGTCAAGAAGTCCCAAATTTAATGAAAAAAGACATTTACAAACACATGCGTGCAGAGTTCATATATGGAAATAGATCTGAATGCCAAAGAATTCTGATTCTACAAAGACAGCCCAAATAAACCCCAGAGGGCATCCCAGGTTCACACTGGGGGGCAGGGAGTGGTCAGAGGTCTCATAAGCAGATAGAAGTGTTCTAGAAATGTGTAGGGTAAAGACATGAGCATTCGAGAGTGGCAAGAAATTAAGTTTGGTTAGAATGGGGTTGGAGGATTAGAGAGGAGCCAGAGACAAGAGAAAGATGGCTGGAAAATGAAGTAACAGCCAGCACCTATACCCCACCACACACACAAGAGCAATACTACTCATGGGCCCCCTTCAACTTCTCCCTGTCTGCCAAAGTCTTCAGGATACCAATGCTAAACTGTGAAAGGCAAGAGAGACTGCTGAAGCATTTTAAGGCATGGTGAAGAACAAACCTGCCCCTTTCACAATGCAGGGAGTGTTCGATAATAACCTCTCACATATCAGGTTTGAAGAGGGAGAGACTAGAGACTACAGATGCACCAATACCTCATCCAGCTCAGTATTTTAAAATCTCATTTTTCACAGGCAATTAGAACGCATGAGCGGAACATCTAGCTTTACAGGTGACCTTGTGTGTCTTTGTTTTTGCACGCAACATCCTCAGTGTGTCACACCAAGTGACTGTCCTCCCAACCCTTGACCTTTTGATCCACTACCACTCTGATGAAGACTTCTCCTGTGGCAGGAAGCTGCAGAGTAATAACCAGTTACAAGCTGCATTTTGGCCCAGTCTCAAGACATTTCGCACCAATGTGTATATTTCTCACATCAGATTTCTCTACTCCTTTGATCTGGTTTCAGATAGTAAAGAGGAGAATCTCACCCGTGGGTAAAAGCTTCCACAAGAAGAAACAGGCAGCAGTGCTGTAGTTTCTGCCTGTACAACAGGTAAAGCAAGACTCGGTCACTAATCCGATAGAGTTTGAAGGTGATAATGGAGAGGCTTGATGACTTCCAGGTTTCCAACATGGCAGCCTGAGGGGCTTGGCAAATGATCAAAAGAAGGAGTTCATCTAAGCAGAATTTAGTATTTCTTTTCATGCTGAATTTGAGCCTTCTTCAGTGATCAGGTTAAGGAGGTGTGCACTACTTGTTTGTTAAATATTTCTGATTCCTAGGGTCAGATTTGCTTGTCTTTCCTCATCCTTACATCTAGAGTTTGTACAATTATCATCCACTCTTGTAGCTCCAATCCGTGCTTGTATGCCTGTCTCTTTGCTGCTAGAATTTCCCCTCTTCATCTAGCAAGTTAGTAAGAATTCAATGAATATTTACTAAATAAATGTACTGTGCTTTTATGACTCCATCTTCTGCATTTTTCCAATAGTTTCTTTTCTAACACGCATAAACATTAGCCTATTTTTCTAACACACAGAAATTCGAGATTATAGTCACTTTTGAGGTGAGATTCATTGGTGGTAAGTTGATGAATGAAAGGTCAGCAATGGGTAAGTTCACTCATGAAGAATACAAGAAGAAGAAAGAAAGGAGAATATCAACAGGAAGGACGAAGAAGTGAAAAAAGTAGGAGGGTAAGTTCTCAAGAAAAGAGTAATGGAAGCAAGATAAAACCAAAAAATAATCAATAATTAATAATCAATAATAATAATAATAATAATGGAAACAATTTAGATGAGAGTTTATATGTGACAAGCATATCCACTGGATCACTCCAAACCCCAGGGTGTTATAGTGCTAATGTGAAACATAGGATCATGTACGTGTTTGAACACTTAGTCTACAGCTGGTATCACTGATTTGAAAAAGTAGATGATCTTTTAAGAGTTGGAAACTTATTGGAAAAGACCCTCATTAGGGATCAGTCTTGAGGTCATATAACATTCTCTCTCTTCCTGTTTACACTCTGCTTTGCTCTAGTGCAATGTGACAACCCACCACAGCTTATTCCTACTGCCATGTCTTCCTGGTCACAACACACTGTATATCTTCTCAAATCACAAGCTCCTTTGGTTGCCTTTGTCAGGTATTTTGAACAGCAATGAGAAAAGTAACCAATGAAAAGGCTAGCGACACAGAAACTCGGAGACAGTATTTTACAATGAATCTGTGAATGGTAGAATTTCAGAAGGTGCTGTGTTCCCAGAAGGAAGAATAGGTGGTTTAACCAATCAAAGGTGAGAATAGGAGTGTGTTGCAGGGAGCTGTTTGTTCTTTCCGGCCTCCCGGCTAGCTTACACCCCAAAAAATCACACAGAAACTGTATTAACTAAATCACTGCTTGTCCCATTAGCTCTAGCTTCTTATTGGCTAATTCTTACATATTAATTTAGCCCATCCATTAATCTGTACATCACCACGAGGTTGTGGCCTACCAGCAAAGTTTCAGCACATCTATCTCTGGTGGCAGTGGGTCCATGGTGTCTCTCTCTGACTCTGCCTTCTTCCTCCCAGAATTCCATTTAGTTTTCCACACCTAGCTCTGTTCCCCTACAGCTCTGCTATAGGCCCAAAGCAGTTCCTTGGTTAACCAATGAAAGCAACACATAGACAGAAGGACCTCCTACACCAGGAGTGAATGTGTTTGGCCCAAAGCAGTTCCTTGGTTAACCAATGAAAGCAACACATAGACAGAAGGACCTCCTACACCAGGAGTGAATGTGTTTGGCCCAAAGCAGTTCCTTGGTTAACCAATGAAAGCAACACATAGACAGAAGGACCTCCTACACCAGGAGTGAATGTGTTTGGCCCAAAGCAGTTCCTTGGTTAACCAATGAAAGCAACACATAGACAGAAGGACCTCCTACACCAGGAGTGAATGTGTTTGGCCCAAAGCAGTTCCTTGGTTAACCAATGAAAGCAACACATAGACAGAAGACCTCCTACACCAGGAGTGAATGTGTTTGGCACAAGTCCATAGAGAGGGTCACTTTTCATGTGAGTTATTTGGTATGTTGCATCTTTACAACCATACTCTTTGTAGAATCAGAGATACTGATTCTAAGAGGGAAAATACGTCCACTACAAATGAATTGTAATGTTTCACTGTAAGCTAATGCATGCTGTTTGGGCACTTCTGGGAATGCCTATGATGGGGAATCACCATCTTGGCAGTGGCAGTTGACTCTAATTTTCTAGAAAAAAAAAAGCTGAGAGGAATATATAAATGTATAAATGTAGATGACCCACTCTGATATCATTTGGTGCTTCCATGCCCAATTCTAATGGTGAATGAAAATCTGTAGTGCACCCTCAAGCAGAGCGATATGACATCAAGAACTTCAAATGGAGCATGAGAAGCTAGAATGGGTAGTGAGGAGAGGCTATGATAGTATCATTTGTTATAATTGAAGCAACAGTGTCATAATTCATTGGGCTGGTGGTCTTGATAAATTTTCCCGGGGGTCACCGTCCATCAGAACCTGGAAGAGCTTCATTCTAAAACATATGAAGGAGATCAAAGTGGCAAAAACTGTCTAATGGATTAAATGCTTGGAGGCACTTCCCAGATTTCTCTTTAGTGAAAGTTTGTTGACCTACCTGCTGGGAATCTTCACCTTTAGACTCTATCAAGGATTGGCTCAGCTACCCACAGGAGCTTCACTCAAGGTTATGACTCTTTCCAGGCCAGTTAATAATTAATTGACTTTGGGTATATAAAGGCCTGTGCATCTTAACCCATTCCAGGTCACATTGAAGATCTGTTCCAGCCTCAATAATGCTTGTGCAATCAGTCAAAGTTGATCCTAGGCCTTCATTGCACCCCCAGTCTCATTCATTCCTGACCTGCTTCCTGCCTTTCCCTTCCACAGCTACTATTATCAAGGATTCTTCCTAATAAACCTATGAGATAACCTCAGATTCTGTCCCGAGGATCTCAACTGATGACATTTCTGTAATAAATGTATGTGGTTATTTCTGCACCACTGCTCCTCCTATCCTCAGGGCTGGGATCTGTGTTCTGCTTAGCGATCTCAAGCTGTTGGCTTCAACTCACTTTGCTCATGGGATCATCTTCTAGGTAGAGGTCACATGGAATTATAGGTAGCTCCTTGGGGGAGGAGAGGAAAGGGGAAAGGGTTAAGTTAGGAACATGGCTAACTAGGAGGAAGAGGAGGGGGCAGATGACAGGGCCATAAAGTATACCCTAGCTCCTGGAGAGAGAGAGAGAGAGGGAGAGAGAGGAAGAGAGAGGGAGGGAGGGAGAGAGAGCGAGAGAGAGAGAGAGAGAAGAAGAAGAAGAAGGAGGAGGAGGAGGAGGAGAGGAGAGGAGAGGAGAGGGGAGAGAGAAAGAGAGAAGGGAGACAGAGAAAAGAGATGAGAGAGAAATGGGAGAGAAGAGAGAGAGAGGAGAAGGAAAAGAGGGGGAGAGAGAGAAGAGAGAGGAGAGGGGAGGAGGAAGAGGAAAGAGGGAAGAGAGAAAGAGAGATGAGAAGGGAAAGGGGGGAGAGAGAGAAGAGAGAGGGGAGAAGGGAGGAGGGGAGAGGGAAGAGAGAGAAGAGGAGAGAGAGAGAGAGAGAGAGAGAGATAGGAGAAGTCAAGGAAAGGGTAGCTGGTAAATACCAGTTTGGTTCAGAGAGGCCTCTGAGAGTGTGCATTGACTCCCTGTTGGGTTGAGTCTTGCAGAGTGGGTGGACTCAGGTGGAAGCAAAGGTGGGTAATTTGGCTTTAGAATGATCAGATGGAGCAGAAGCAGCTGCCAGTAGAGGCTGCCCACCGATGCAGAGGAACCAGGGTGGCCAGCAGCTGCGGATGGCCACGGGATGTGGTTTCAGGACCAGCGGGGGCCAGCTTTGGCAAGCTCTAGTGGTGGGCTGAAAGGAGGGGACCTTAGCAGTTTTGCACACCAAAGGGGACCTAGGAGAGGCCGCAGATGGGTTCTGGTGGAGGTTTTGGTGGCCAATGGGAGACTAGAAAGTGTAAGGCAAAGCTTCAAGCAGAGTCAGAAGCAGGTAGGGACAAGCGGAGACGGGATATCCTAGAGATGGCTTTCTTTAAGGGATTTATTGATTTCTTTCAATTTTTTGTCTTTTCCTCCATTATTTAAGGATATTTTTAATTTCCTCTTTAAGGGTTTCTATCATTTCCATCAAGTTATATTTAAGGTCATATTCTTCTGCTTCTTCCGGGTTAAGATGTTCAGGTCTTCCTGCAGTAGAACCGCTAGTTTCTGGTGGGTGCCATATTACTCTTTATGTTGTTGAGTGTGTTTTTACACTGCCATCTGCTCATCTCTTCTTCCAGTGGGTGCAGGTGGGGACCTATGCTTCGGGGGTATCTTTTCCTCCAATTGGTGCAGGTGGGGCCTGTGGCTTAGGTGGTTGCTCTTCTTCCAGGTGCAGGCAGTTCCGTGCCTCTAGTAAATGCTGATATGGTTCTGGAGCTCCTCTAGGTGTAGGCTGGGCCAAGGCTCCGGTGGGCGCAGATGGAGTGGGGGCACACATGCACCTTTCCAGGAGCAGTCTGGACCAAGGCTCCAGTGGGCGCAGACGCAATGGGGGGATGATTGTGTGTTTCAGGAGGCTACTCTGGGCTCTCTAGGGTTTGGTGGGTAGGGGAGAGGTACGGGATGTGCCTCCTAGGGCCAGGGCACAAGAGCAGAGCCCTCCAACCAGGAACCCAAACACAGATCACTTCTGTACATTTTATTTTCACTCTGACTCTGGCTGGCTGAGTGTCTGGGTGCCTGGCCTCTAGAGCCCTCTCTCCTAGCTTTCTTGCTCCTTTTTCTCCCAGGTTTCTCCTTCTATTTATCTGCTCTGCCTGCCAGCCCCACCTATGCTTTCCCCCACCTCCCCTTTGGCCATTCAGCTCTTTATTAGACAATCAGGTGTTTTAGACAAAGAATCACAGCTTCACAGAGTTAAACAAATGCAACATAAACAAAAGCAACGCATGTTCACATCATTGAAACAAATGTTCCACAGCATAAACAAAAGTAACACAGCTTAAAATAATATTCTACAACAGTTTTTATTTTGTTTGGTTTTCTAGGGAGTATTACGGCTATTTTTAGTGTTAAGATGCACCAGCAATGCTGGGTGAGAGTTTAAGTTTTCATTTGGGTTGGAGAGAGCAGATTCCCTTTGCTAGTGTTGGTGGGCAGCCAGGGTCAAAAGCAGAGGGCTTTCCTAGGGGTCTCGAATGACAAATAGATAGCACCAAAGTTCAATCATCAAGACTGGGACAGTGGATCCAAGAAGAAACCCAAGACCTCTCCACAGGATGTTTGAACAAATTTGTTAAAAAAGCCCCATTTGCTGGAGAAAGTCCAGTGGGAGTAACTCTGGAGAGACAGGTAGCTCCTTGAAGCTAACTGGCCACCCAGCCTGGCCAGTGATACCCCTCACCTATGGAGGCCCCCTACCAAGGCTAGCTAACGCCCCTCTATTCCTTGCTCCCACTCATCTCCATGCCGTGGATAATAAATATCCTGAGGTTTCAGAATGTTGGTGCTCTCCATCATAGCAAACACCGCCCATCTGATCCCACGTTTTCGGTACTTGTGCCTGTGTCTCTGTTCTTTCTGCATTACCTAGCTGTCCCTGTCTGGTTCCCAGGACTAAATCCATGCAGGTCAGGGTAGTGGAGAGCAATAGAGGCAGACATGTGATAGTCATCTCTAGCCTCTTCATGTACCCGTGCGCATGTCTATACACAGACAAACACACAGGCAGAAAGATGGACAGACACACTTGCAGGTCCACACACACAGAGACACAGATACACACACACAAGTCCGCACAGGTTCACACACATACATTGACACAGACACACACAGGTCCACACACATACATAGACACACATATACATGGACACACACACACACACAAGTCCACACACATACACACACACAAGTACACACACATGAGTCCACACAAGTCCACACATATACACAGACACACATACAGTTCCACACACATGTATACAGACACACACACAGTTACACACAAACACATGTACACAGACACACACACATATAGACACACACAGGTACACACACAGACACATAAACACACAGATACACACAGATGAGTCCACACAGGCCCACACATATACACAGACACACATACAGTTACACACACATGTACACAGACACACACACAGTTACACACACAGACACATACACATGTACACAGATACACACATATAGACACACATAGGTACACACACAGATACACACAGACACATACATACACAGACACACACACACATAGACACACTGGTCCACACACATACACACACACACACACACACACATATATATAGATTCACACAGACAGGTCCACACACATGTACACAGACACTCACACACACACATACAGAGTACCACACACACACACAAACACACAAACACAGTACCTCTGATCCTCACTTCTGTGTGGGGTTGCCTGGTCTGGAAGTCTGCTGCTCAGTTCTACACTCGAGTTTCTATGGACAAAGGACCCTGGAAACACCTGAACTGTGTGTGAAGAATCAGAAGCGCACTTTCTCCCTGCACACTCCTCGATCTTAGCAACGGTCCCTTGTGTCATCACCACACACCAGAGCATGCTGGGTACCGAGAGATAGGGGCACAGGCAGCCCAGGGAAAACACTTTCTGCTTTTCTGAAGGAATCACTTAAAATGCAATGTTTCCATATACACGGTATAAATATCACGGGAGAAAACTTAGAAACTGAGGAGGAATAGGAAGAAGAAACAGGAAAATATGTGCGTGCCATTTTAGTTGCCGGGTGGCTGTGGTTAAAAGCACAGCTTCCTCACTTTCAAAATGGGCAAGCTAACAGCATCTATCTCTCTATCCCATATGGCACTGCTTCTGCACTTGGCAGAGTCTGCTGCATGGCTGGCATGCAATGCATTAACTATATCTTACACGCCTGGGTTCCTCTGCCTATACAGTTGGGACGCTTTCCCATTATTTGAATATCATTCATTACTCGGTACTTTCCCCCATGTAAACGTTAATTTACAAAATGAGTCCTTAAGAATTAAGAGCCACTGGTAGGGCTTTAAATATGAAAGGGTCTCAATCTAAAGTTTTACATACAGCGACCCCAAGCCCAGATACCTGAAGGACTAGGTAAATATTAGTACTAAAAATGCCTGGTGAGGTAGTCTCTGAGCCAGAGTACAGAAACCAGCTTTGCTGATGGTGCCAGATTTAAAGGCTGGACTTCTCAATCTCTTTCTGAGGTGAGTAACGAGTAAATTGCTCCTCTCCCTGTCATTCTAAGTACAGTTTTAGGGTGAAAAGTAGAGAAATGTTCGTGCTTAGGGATGAAGGGTTTTCTTAACCGAGATGCTCAGAGTCCTACTCCTTACACATATTACAAAAATACCCCGAGAAACTGAGCTGCCTGGTGAGCTCCACCCATGGAACGGAACACCTCCTACCTCCTTCCCCTGCCTCCACTTGCCAATCCAATCAACCTTCTAGAAGCTAACAAGGCTGAGGGCACAGGTTGCTCGTTGTCTACAGCCCCATCCCTACTTCTCATAGGCCAGCATCTCAGAATTCAGACCCAATTGTGAAGGGTCATGAGGAAATGCTATTCCAATCCAGCTGCCCGATGCATCAGACCCGACATAAAAGAGAAAACTGCCAAGACTGCACATGCCAGCACCCCGCGGTCTTGCTGAGTTTGGAGGGTTTTCTATTTGCTTGGCTTTTATAGCTCTTTCAGTACTTGAAATATTTTCTTGACCTCTCTTGTCCCTTCTTCTCTATCTCCCTTTCTCTCTGCCAGCATGGCTCTCTCTTCTCTAGTTAAGGTGCTTTTCTTTCCTCTTTAGCTTCTTTGGTGTTCTCCTTGCCTATAATACCCATTTGCTTATGCATCTTGTCATAGTTTTTCTATGTAGAGTTTTCTCTAGCAGAGTCCTTAACTTGCTAGTTTTAAGATATACTATCTCACAATTCTAGAAGAAGTATCACAGAATCCTAGCTCTGTCTCTTGCTTCAGCTTTTAGACTGTTTATTTTTTTCTTACTTTTTAGTATTCCTTTATTTTTTTTCTTGGAATCAAGGCATTTTGCATCAGTTATATAGGCCTTCAGTGTGAGATTCCGTGTCAGTCTGGCTAGAAACTGAACTGTGTTTAATGGTCTCTGTAACTGTCCATGCCAAAGGCTTCAATTTAGTTTCATCCTTGTGGGGTTTTTTTTCTTTTTGTTGTTGTCTGTTATCTTCCCTGGTTATCTTTTGTCCTTATTAAGAACTAATGTGTGAGTGTGTGTGTGTGTGTGTGTGTGTGTGTGTGTGTGTGGTGTACATGGTGGATGTGCACATGGTTTTTGGGTGCATGTGACTAGGTGCACACAGAGGCCACAGGAGGCCATCAGGTGTCATGCTTTATCATCCTTTTTCTTATTCTCTGGAGACAGAGTCTCTTCCTGGACCCAGAGCTAGGCTGGGGGCCAATAAGTCTAGGGATTTTCTTGTCTCCTCCTCTGAAGATTCTGTAATGACAGGTGGGATACACACTCCCGACTTTCCTTTTTAATAATTGTGTTTTCATGCAGGATATTCTGACCACAGTTCCCCCACTTTCTCTTCCCAGATCCTACCCATCTCCTTACCTACCCAACTCCACATCTTCTTTCTCTCTCTTTTTAGAAAACAATCAGGCCAATTAAAAAGCCAAACAAACCAGAAAAAAAAATCCCAAGGTAAACAGAGGAAAAGCAACAGCAACAAAGAAAAAAGGACAGCACACACACACACACACACACACACCCTTATAAATAAAAAAATCAGTAACCATAACCAATAAGAGAAGCCTATTCTTTACTTGCTTGTTTGAAATTAATTAATTAATTGCCCAGGCCAGCCTGGAACTTATGGCTCCATCTATTAAATAAGTGATACTTTCTATCCTACTTTAGGCTCCAAATATCTTAAACATTGGTTATTGGATTAGTGTTTGAAAACATGCTTAATCCAGCCTCTTCTTTTTGTTCTACATTTACAAATACATGCAGTGATGGCTAGATTTGGTTGTAAACTTGACAAACCTGCAAAGAGGAAAAGAATCTCAGTTGAGAGTGACCTCTGTCAGATTGGCTTGTGGGCATGTCTGAGATGTTTTGATTAATGATTGATATGGGAAGGCCCAGCCCACGAGGGGAGGTGCCACCTCTGGGCAGCTGGGCCTGGGCTGCAAAAGAAAGGTAGCTGAGTACGTCAATGCAGCATCCTTGAGGTCTCTGCTTCAGCTCCTGCCTCCAGGTCCCCACCTTGAGCCCCTACCCTGGCTTCCCCAGATGACATAGGCTGTAAGCCAAATAAGCACTCTCCTTCCCCAAGTTGCTTTTGGTTAGTGTTTCATAACATTAACAGGAATATAACTAGAACACATTCATTTACTTCTTTCTCTATTTCTATCCTAAGAATATACTTTTTTTTTTAATTGAGCAAGTGTTCTTGTAGTATGATTGGTCATCTTTTGGCTACTAAAAAGAGTACAGCTAGGTCTTGAGATGGATCATTTTCTAATTTTCTGAAGACCCATCACATTGATTTCCATAGTGTCTTTTTCATAGCGGACAATGAGGACTACTGAGAACTCAAGAACAATGGCAATGGGTTTTTGATCCTACTGCATGTACTGGCTTTGGGGGAGCCTAGGCAGTTTGGACGCCCACCTTACTAGACCTGGATGGAGGTGGGCGGTCCTTGGACTTCCCACAGGTCAGGGAACCCTGATTGCTCTTTGAGCTGATGAGGGAGGGAGGGGGACTTGATCAGGGGAGGGGGAGGGAAATGGGAGGCAGTGGCGGGGAGGAGGCAGAAATCCTTAATAAATAAATAAATTTTTTTTAAAAAAGAAAGAATATACTTTTTAACAAGAAAATTATAGTCTTGTTGAGTTTAATTTTTTATTTTAATTTTTCCTTTTATTGAAAAAATGTATATGCAAAGGACCTGATGCAGCCCTCAGTGTCCATGAGTTCACATGAGCTTTGGTCATGTTGATTTAGAAGACCTTGTTTTCTTGGTGTCTTTCATCCCCCCAGCTCTTACACTCTTTCTGTTTGCTCTTCCCCAGGGCTTCCTGAACTTTGAGAAGATGGATTTGATGGAGACTTCCTTTGAGGGTTGAGTGTTCCAAGACTCTCTTTCTCAGAACAATGTCTGGCTTTGGCTCTCTGTATTCATTCCATCTACTGCAGGAGGAAGCTTCTCTGATCATGGCTGAGCAAGGCATTGATTTATGGGTAGAGTAGAATATCATTAGGAGTCATTTTATTGCTATGATTTTTGCTTGTTTTTTCTTTTTCTTTTTGTTTTGTTGTTATTGCTGTAGAATAGTAGCATTTGGTTTCTTAACTATCTGTCCTTAGGATCTTGGTTACCTAAGCAGTGTTGGGTATGGGTTTCATTTCCTGGAGTGACCCTTAAGTTACTTCAGACATTGATTTGTTACTTCTACAAGCTTTGTGCCACCATTGCCCAAGCATGTCTTGTAAGTAGGACACCTTTGTCAATCCAAGGGTTTGTGCCTGTGTTAGTGCTTTCTGTTCTCTTTTGGTAACATCCAGAGTAGCTCCCTTCCTGTACTAAAGATCTTAGAACATAAGGGTAAGGAAGAAAATGGAAAGACAAATACAGGTATAATTTATAGGTTAACCAGACTACAAGGTTAGTATTAAGAGTGTCTAGTTAAGGAACTAACTGGTATGTGATTTTCTAGATCCTGGACATATAAAGAGCAAGGTCTCAAAAGGTAAAGCAAAACATAGGATTAAGGATCTAGTTAATCATTATTTTTGTACGTCAACTAAGAGGTTTTTTTTCCAATTTGTTAGTTTCTATATACACTTATAATGACTGTAAGTTTCTATGTATCAAATAAAATAAAAACTTACTGAATACAACTTTTTGTATTTTTTATCTTTCCAAGGAAGTGTTTTGATGGAATGAATCTTCCTAAAAACATGGAGTTAAATTAGAGCTAAAGTCAAGTCCAACTACCACACATTATCTGTGTAATATTAGATAATTATGGTTAAAAGTATAGGTGCTTGAGCCGGGTGGTGGTGGCGCACGCCTTTAATCCCAGCACTTGGGAGGCAGAGGCAGGCGGATCTCTGTGAGTTCGAGGCCAGCCTGGTCTACAAGAGCTAGCTCCAGGACAGGAACCAAAAGCTAAGGAGAAACCCTGTCTCGAAAATCAAAAAAAAAAAAAAAAAAAAAAAAAAAGTATAGGTGCTTGTTTTGAAGTCTCTTCCTCCCCACCCCCCGTTGTTTTCCTTACCCTCATGATCAGCCACTAATCTCCCTCTTCCCTGACAATCCATCTTTTCTCTTCTTCCTTCTCCCTCCACCTCTTCCCTTCAGCTCTTTTCCCTTTTCCCCCCACAATCGTCTTCCTTTGTCTTAGGCCTTTCTGTTGCTGTGAGACATTCACAAACCATGCTGTTTCCAACCACTCATGAAATGTTAATACAGTAGCTAACTATACGCAATTTCATTACTATTATTTCCATGATTGTGATGGACATTTTTCATGCTTTCCATCTGGCCAACATATATACTTTTTTTTTTTTTTAGCAATCTGCACATTTGATTAATTTCAGTTACTAATTCATTGATTCCTTCCCTGCTTACTTACCAGCCAAATCCTAGGCATTTGATTTAGATTTCAAAAGACTCAAATGTAATTCAGATTTTCATGAGAGCAGCTTGAACTATGAGCAACAGCAGGTTGCTAATGCAAGATGGCAGATGTGTGTGCAGCACTGAGCAGTGTGACTGATGGCAGGGTCCCAGCTGCTGTCCTTGAAAACCAATGTAACACTTTCAGATGTAACATTCTCCTTATGAAGGCTACAGGAAACCAATGTAACACTTTCAGATGTAACATTCTCCTTATAAATGCTACAGGAAACCAGTGTAACACTTTCAGATGTAACATTCTTCATATGAATGCTACAGGAAACCAGTGTAACACTTTCAGATGTAACATTCTCCTTATGAATGCTACAGGAAACCAGTGTAACACTTTCAGATGTAACATTCTTCATATGAATGCTACAGGATACTTAGGCAGGTCTATTCTTGTGCTCTGATGAATGGTTTAGGCAAATGGACCACCTAGAACTCTCCTAGAGGGTGTGGTAAGTTAGTGCTCACTCACCCATGTTTCTCTCCCTTGTTGCAGTTTACCAGAGAACTGAAGAGTATCCCTACCGCCCCACCAAACTCCAAGTTACAGAATTTTGCACTACACATTTAAAAATTGCTTGTTCTAATTATTAACACAATAGACTAGGAACAGGATAAAATGCCTGCTATTCATGGTACATATCTGTGAATGGTAAACACTGAGACTCCGAAGTCCTGACCCATGGAGTCATCAGGCTGCTGACCTGGTTTGCTTGTATTTGTCTCACATGGACAAATACAATTTCCTTAATTTAATCAATATTTTTTCTTGATATTGACTGATTAAATCCCTATAGATAATACTCATAAAAATTTCTGCCTAATGTATACACACAAACAAGATATAAAAAGTTGGTGCATTGAATTATATTACTGAAAGTAGATTCATTATAACAAAAATCTGTAGAAAAACATGACTTATCTGTATATATTATGATGTAATTATTTGACCTTCCTTGAACTGAGAATTTCAAGGACTCTAAAAGCCAGAGGAAAATCTGCTTAGTTTTACTGAAGGGTTTCTAAGGCTGTTTTAAAAATCAGGCATGGACTCAGTGCTCAAGGTGATTATTTTTTAGTGAGTCAGAGCAGGTTTGTGGCCACTGACATCAATACTATGCCAAGCACACTGCTTTCACTAGGCTTGACATAGCAAAGACCACAAGCAGTCTTCAGTCTTGCCTTTCAATAAGGCTGATGATTCTCAGAGCTGCCATAGCAGTACATATATAAACTTACCTTTAATGGGCAATGCTTCCCAACAATTACCCCTTAATTATAATTTGAAACCATCTTCAGCACTTTACTAATAGAGGTGGGAATGGCAGGTACGACATTGTCTCATACCTTCTTTCCTAGTTCATAAAATGCCCATGCAGTTTGTCACTTCTGCAGTAGATGGCAGTGTTTCAAGACTTCCGCCTTTTGCAAGTAGGATGACTGGATGATTATCTGAAGCCCGGCTATTTATATCACATATAGATTAGTCTGTATACACCAGGCAGGCTTTGCTTTCTTCACCTGTTACTTACGTTTGCTGGCTTTATGTGTGTTTGAGAGTTGCCAGATATTAGAAAGGCGTTCATGAGAGACTTGAGAGCTGGGAAGGTCAAGCTTCATGAGACTAACAGGGTCCAGAAAGCTCTATTTAACATACTTTAATCATAGAATAATAGAACTCAGGCATCATTGTGTTTTTAAAAGAACCCAATACTGAAAAACAGTACAATACAAATTCAATTTCATTTAAGTACTGGATATTTATTAGACCCCCAAAAGGTAAACTTATCCTACTTATTGAAAGGTAATTCTAACACTCAGCTTTGCACTGAAAATCTCTAAGATAAGTTTTTATCTGAGTATTGTGTGTAACCGGTCATATTTTATTTATTTATTCATTGACTCCAATAGATAAATGTGCCCCTCCTTTCTTCATTTGCACTTAAAAGCAATAAAATACTTTTTTAAAAAACAAATATTTATTTATTTATTTATTTATTTATTTATTTATTTATTATGTATGCAATATTCTGTCTGTGTGTATGCCTGCAGACCAGAAGAGGGCACCAGACCCCACCATAGATGGCTGTGAGCCACCATGTGGTTGTTGGGAACTGAACTCAGGACCCTTGGAAGAGCGGGCAATGCTCTCAACCTCTCAGCCATCTCTCCAGCCCCCTGAAATACTTTTCTTTTACCACCATGTCTGTTTTCTAAAGCACATAGCTATAATAAAAAAAAATAAATTTTACATTGTTTCCATAAATATTTGAAAGGCTCTATAAAGGAGGGAAACTTTCTGCATGTTTGTAGTAAACGAGCATGCCTCTCAATTAGACATTAGTTGTTTATTTTGGCAGAGGAAGTTTCTTTTATCATTTAAGGATTCAAACATGTATGTAGCATGTTGTGATCAACTCCACCCCCATTTCCTCCCTCCCACCAATTAAGTATTTTGTGGAATCCATCTTTCTCAAATCTGGCATTTTATTCTTCTAGTACTGCCTGCATGCACAATAATAAACATTTGATAAGGATCCCAAGTGGGGAATTCTGCAAAATGCCTTATTCAGACTCGAATTTTTTTTCCTGGTTTAAAATCAGTTCCTGTGTAGGCTCTTGATACTACTTCCTACTGATTTGGGAGATCTCTGCTTCCTAAATTGTCCTTTCTACTTTTATTTCAAGCTCTTGCTCATTGGTATCTCATCCTTGAAATACTCACCTTGCCAATGTTAAATAACAATTAAAAATAAAAGCCCATTTCTTGATATATAATCTCAGTTTGGTTGTTGTCTATATTGAGCTTTGACTGTTATAACAAAAGGTCACACACTGGAGGTCCACATTTTGTAACATCAGTTTTGTCTGCTTGTGTGTGTGTGTGTGTGTGTGTGTGTGTGTGTGTGTGTGTGGTGGGGGAGCGGCATAAATATGCATGTGTACAACTTAGGGGAATTGGCTCTCTCCTTCCACCATTTGGATTCCAATGACTGAACTGGGGTTTTCAGGCTGGGCAGCAGGCTCTCTACCTGCTCATGTGTCTCTCAATCTCTGACTGAATGGTTTAAATAAAAGAATCTCCAGAGCTCTGGAGTTCAGAGGCCTAAGACCGACCTCACAGCTTGATTTGTTTCTGATGAATACACACTTCCTTGCTTGTTGATCCCCTTTCCTTTTTAAAATTAGATTATTCAAGACATGGCCTCATTATAATAGATCTCCTACTGCCTTCAAACTCTTGATCCCTTGTGTCAGACTCCCAAATGTATGAGCCACCACTTCTGACTCAATCTTTTGTTTTATTTAAGTTAATTTTATTTTTAACTGATGTATAAAAACAGAGAAACTATATATACTACATGACAGGAATGCTTCAGTGTGAATAATCATTGTGTCATTTGGCTGAGCATGCCTATGCCTTCAAAAATTGATTATTTCTTTATAGCAAATACATTTTTTAAAAAAAAATGTCTCCTCTTTTAGCTCTTTGAGATGTATCATGTGCAAGCATTATTTGGTCACCCCATCTTGCAATAGCACACCAGAACTTTTTACTCAGGTCTAAATACAACTTAACCCCTGCTGGGCAGCCAGCAACCTCGTTCTCATTCTGTAAGGTCAGCACTCCTACCACAATCATTCTGTGATCATGGACTGATTTAACCTTAATTTTCTCACTAACATTCTGCCTCTGAATACCATTGCACAGTAGCTTAAGCCTTCAGCATGGTGTTGGAGTTGGGAGAGGCATAAATGTTAAGGTCACAACATTACCTCTGTTTTTCTTCCCCTGGAGGTTTTCAGATAATAATTTGGAATAAAAATAACTTTCACAGATACTATTTTTCAACTCTCATTTCCTCACAACCCTCCACATGGTCGATGTGTTTATGAATTTCTAATCACCAATGTCCTTGTATTTGTCAAGGTTGCAGTCTGGGGTTCTTATCTTTCTTGGCCACTCAAGCGTCCAGCGCTGCTCAACATTTTATTCTGTCTTGGTATCTTTTACTGACTTCTAGAAATGATGCTGTCTGTCTTCCTTCCTTCCTCCCTCCCTCTCTGTTTCTTGCTCTCTCTTTCTATCTCCTCATTCTAAATATTGTTTTTCTCAGTCTCTTCTTAGTCTTCCTCCTTCTTAATCTTCCTCTGAGGTCAAGAGTCTGTCCTCAGAGATCCTTTTTTAATCTATGCCCTTGGCTTCAAGTCAGGTCTTGGGACTGCACACAGGATGTTGCAGTAGCCATTTCTCATCTCTGAGATGCAAAGAAATGCCTTCCCTTCCCCCTGGACATCCCTATCAACTGCCTGCTAGTCCAATATTTCCTCAGATGGAACTGAAGTTAGCCCATTCTTGATTCACTTCTTTTCTTATTAATGGCAATACAAAAAAAAAAAAAAAATCTGTAGTCTCCCACTCTCTAGGAAAACTACTCAATTGTATGCTTTTTGCTGTTGCTGTTTTGTTTTGATTGGAAACAAAGTCTGTCTCAAGAGCTCAGACTGGCCTGGAACTCACTTCAAATTCCATGCAAGTCTCTAAATCATGATATTCCTCCTGCATCTACCTCCCAAATGTTGGGTTTACAGGCATAAACCACTATGTATGTTTTAAGATACCTGTAATGGGTGTTCGTAGTTTCCCTACACTAAGCAATGTTTGCCTTCTGACAGTTTTAGTTAAATATAATTTACAGTATATTCCAATAATAACTGAATACTTCACTACTTATCGGTCTTTTTTAGAATGTGGTGTTAATGAAAAAAAAAACAAAAAGACAGAAAAATGTGATGTTAAAACAGCAATGTACCATATTTTAGATCTATACTCCTTAGCCTAAAAGTCAAGACACTATTGGTCTCATGACCATGATACTCAGCTGTGCATGTCATGGCCCCACTGTGTTAGGTATGTAGGTAGTGTGTTTTCATGATTGCTTACAATGGTCAAGTAATGTCCAAAATACAGCATCTCAAAGCACTTTTCTCCGTATTGTGATCCTTGCAATCTTTCTGCTTTCTTTCATTTTCCAAAAACAGATTGATGACCTGTGAGATGTTTCAGGTCATAGTCATTTAGTCCTAATGCTTAAAGCTCACTCACGTGAAGGGTTCTCCTGAATGCTAAATGGCCTGCTTCCAGGTCATACTTCTAAGGAGTGTTTTTAAATGATAAATACAGGAACCACCTCTTATTTGTATTACATTTCACCATATGGGTGGGAAGCTAATATTATAGTTTATGTTGAGATATTGAATTGTAGCAATGTAAATATTTCACAATTATCTTTTGTTGCATGAGTCAACATTCTTAATTATAACATTTGAAATAGAAAAGCTTTTAATTTCTGGAACTTTGCTAAAGATTTTGTTTGTTTATTTCTACTGGGTAATAAACCAAGTGTCCCAGACATAAAACCAATGGTCCCAGACATAAAACCAATGGTAGACAAATATGCTACCACTGACCATCTCCAGCTCCAAATTCTTGAACTGGATGAAATAAAGGTTTTTTTTCCCCCACATTACTGAAGGGGCCATCCCATCACAATGTGGTGTGGGAGGTCCTTCTGTATATGTGTTGCTTTTTTGGTTAATAAAGAAGCTGCTTTCAGCCAATGGCTTAACAGAATATAGCCAGTCTGGAAGAGATAAATATAGAGAAAGAAGGCTGAGTCAGTGAGAAATCATATAGCCACCGTTGGGGACAGATGCCTTTGTTGGTGCCTGCTAAAAGTTTGCCAGTAAGCCACAACCTCATGGTGATGCACAGATTAGTGGAGATGGGTTAGTTTAAGATATAAGAGCTACCTAGCAATATGCTTAAGCTATTGGCCAAACAATATTGCAAATAATATAGTTTTTGAGTGATTATTTCAGGTGGTAGTGGCTGGGAAATGAATGAGCAGCCTTCCCCAACAGATTGGTGCCCAAATGACAGGGGCACCACGTGGCCAGAGTGATTGTATGCCTGTTCAGGATTAAAAGGAAAGTAGCTAAAAGCATGCCTGCCACTCAACACCTCCACCTGAACAAGCTGGCCTGATCTTGTCTTCTAGGAGTGCACAGGCAGAAGAGCATGGTATATTCCTGCCACATAGACAGACCTATTTCCAGGCTACATAGTACACTGCATGACAGATTTAGCCTTTACTTAGATAAAAAGGGTTTATATGCTACATGGTGTTACCCAGAGTTGAGGTGGTGAGGATGCTCCCACCTGGCAGTCTCAGAGGGAGTGAACAGACCTCTGCCATGTTGGATTGGGCAGAGCCAAAAAGGCAAAGCAGCCTTAGTTATAGCCATGCCACTTAGCATTTTAAGAAGTAGTCATGGTCAGAAAAGGTTTAGAGATACACAACAAAAACAGATTCAGATAAAATAGAACCTCTAAACAGGTCACAGTGTTAGATAAATGTACATAGGCTTGGGAGAAAGAAGAAAAAGATTATAGAGTTATAAAAAGAAGTAAATCAATTTTTAAAAAATAAAACAAAGTATTTAAAGAGATAGAGTACAGAGGGTCATAGATTAAAAAGAGTAAGAAAAAATAGGCATATAAAGATAGAATATACACAAAGAGTCTGAATTATGTATATTATTGTGTTTTCTTTCAATTTTTTGACGGTGAAGGAGCTAAGTACAGAGAAACATTTCATTGTATGGGCTGCTAAGCCAAACCAACATATATATTTTAAAGGTATCCTGACTTCAAAAATTTGGGTTTAAGGATATGTTGCTTTGGAAAAGAGGTTCTACTTTTGTTTCCATAGAAGATGAGAACCTGTGGATTCATTTCAGATTACTGTGGTTTGATAAACCAAGAACCCCTGAAAGGTCTCTGTGAACCACCCCCAAAAATAAAATACTTCACCCAACAAAAAGTAGAAGCAGTTTGAAGAGAACTATACCAAAATTCCCTAAATGACTTTTTATTTAAAGGGGAAAATTTTATAGAGATTTATATTGGTATGCATCGTGGTCTATTGATACAAATTTAAGGTCAATTTTGTTATATATGTATATTTCTGCTCTTGACTAAGGTATTGTATTTGTGCAGCTCACTTAAAAATGTAATGTATAATTAAGAAATATAGGTTAATAGATAATCATCTATAACAGTCAAGCTTCTAGTCACATTAGTTAGGTCTTCTAGATACATAGATATATATTTCAGTTAGATAAGAATATTTCAAATCTTTCAGAGACCTTCAGAATATGGCATTTAAAATGTTTTAATAATTTAGGACTTTTCATGACAATGAGACACATCTGCTCCTGGCAACACCAATCTCCTTTAAGACAATAATGGGCATCAAAGGAGTTTGTTAGCCATTTGGGCAAGAAACTGCTCTTGCCTGGACTGCTTGATGTTATGCTGTATGAACTGGACATGTAGGACCCTTAGAAAAATGACTATTGAACTTGCCTAAAGGTGAGAAGATCCTTCACGGTTCCTGCTTCATGAAAGAGTCTGCCAGACATTCTTCAGAACACAGAAGAAAGTGACTGACAAACTGTCAATATAGGTGGGACTGTCTTTGAAATTTCCTGCTTCATGAGAAAGTCTGCCAGATACTATGGGCCAGTAGGTTGAAGATGAACACTGTAATGATACAGAAGAACTTTGGGTGACTGTCCAGGCAGCAAGATGTCTCTGTCAATTCTAGAGTTTTGGGAGTTGCTTGCAATGCACTTTCTGTTTATTTAGGTAATATTATATCCTTCTGGAGTTTTTGATGGAGTTGAAGAATAGTTAGCTATAATTTTGTTTTCCTTAGTTATGATAAAAGATAAAGTAGATATAAATGTTGTAACTTTAGTTCTTGCTTGATACCTGTTTTGTTATATGTAATTTTACTATGTGAAAGTAAGACCTTCCTTTTTATTTAAACAGAAAAGGGGAAATGGTATGGGAAATCTTTCTGTATAGGTGTTGCTTTTATTGGTTAATAAAGAAGCTTCTTTTAGCCAATGGCTTAACAGAATATTGCCAGGCTATATATATATATATATATATATATATATATATATATATATAGAGAGAGAGAGAGAGAGAGAGAGAGAGAGAGAGAGTAGACAGGGTGAGTGGGAAAATATATAGCCCCCTTTGGGGACAGATGCCTCTACTAGAGTCTGCCAAAACTTTGCCCATCGCCTATGACCTTTTGGTGGTACACAGGTAAATGCAAATGGGTTAGTGTAAGATACAAGAGATAGCTAGCAATATGCTTAATCTATTGGCCAAAACGTATTGCAAGTGATATAGTTTCTGAGTCATTACTTCATGTCTAAGCAGCAGGGAAATGAATGAGCAGCTTCCCCCAACAACAACACCGTGTCTTAAGAATCTCTCAGGGAGTGGACTGGCCCACATGATGTCACTCTTGGCACCAACTGTGGTTGCATGATCTCCTATGACTCACCACCATCAACAATCTACCCATGAGGCTGTTACGGAAAAAAAATTTCATCAAATACTTATTTAAAATCCAGTGCCACCAATATAAATACATAGTATTTCCATGTTCCACCAGACTCTGTTTAATTCAAGAAGTGTATTTTAATACAACCACTCTTTATTGAACTCAATTTTGTATCCAATCACCATTACAGTTCCCAATGAATATTCTACTTTATTGTATGTTCCACATTTTCTCCTTTATCTTGATTTTCAGATAAATTATAGTTTATTTTTCTCTTCTCTTTCCATTTTCCTTTGTAGGTGTATTGTAATAGGCCAGGCCACTGGCCAAGATGATTTCTTTAATAGGAATAATTTTCTTCTGGAGTACTGCTCTGATTTTTGTACAGTTTTTTTTTCTTTTGGTATAGTTCTTCAGCATGGTTCATGATATGATGAGAAACTTTCTATAGTCTAACTGACAAAGATTCCTCTTGTGTTAGACTTACTACCATGTTACTTGAGTGTCCCCGTGATCAACACCCAGAAACAGCTGCAGCTGAACTATCTTAAACAACAAAGTATATGTTAGCCCCTGGTTTACAACTGTGAAAACTTTGACCCCCGTGAAATAAATTTCAAACGGTAGTCAACAAGCAGGGATGAATTTTACATTTTGAGGGAGTTTTATCCTGTTTCTTAGTCAGATTTTATATAACGATGTACCAGAATCTAAACTAGAGTATCTGAGTATAAAGGGGTGCTTGCTCAGAACAGACAGTGGAAACTCTGGGCCAGGCCCTTGGACAGATGAAAAGAGAAATAAAGATACCACCTGCCCTACAACATTGGTATATGTAGCAATTTATCTGACCAGTTATTTTATTGTGGGATTGACAGTCATATAAATTAGAAGGGCCAGACAGAAAGAATAATAAAATATGTCCAGGAGGGAGAAAATTGAAGTTACTTTTCGATGTCTAAGAGAAAGAATCAGACAGCAGATACTCCTTTCATGAATTAGAGATCCCTGCTCTTTTGTTCTACACAGCAGTGGGTGTAATGACCTGGTGGGTAGTGCTGTGAGCCACAGCAGCTGAATTTGTTGTTATGAACCTGAGGGGGAAAAGAATTAAGCCTCACACAAGATCACTTCTGGTAAGACAATCAAGTTGTAGTTCTCAGTGAGGCTGGTTGAGACAGAAAGATATTGGTTTTCCTGATAAGTAGCCTTGCTGAAGATCAAGAGATGACCTACAGCCCCTAACAATGGTTCGATTACAGTACTGTATATGATAAGCCACCGGTGATTCCCTGTGCAAGCTTGTTCCTCAATCTTACTGAGGAATGAACACCTGAGAGATATGGAAATCATCTTTCTTTTTTTAAAAATGAAACCCAAGTCATAAAATAGTGCAGCATTTCATCTGGGAAAATCAAATTAAACCTTTAACATCGATATGTTAGAGGAGTGTCCCATGAATAAGACTGCCCGAAGAGGAAGCAGATACACCTCTCTCCGTGTCCCATGAATAAGACTGCCCGAAGAGGAAGCAGATACACCTCTCTCCGTGTCCCATGAATAAGACTGCCCGAAGAGGAAGCAGATACACCTCTCTCAGTTTCTCAGTTGTAAAACCAAAAGCAAGAGGGCCACATAAATATTAGAATAGATTTTTTATGATACAGCAAGTACCCATGGTTATTACAATGTCTAAGCAAGGTGAGCAACTTGAACTACAGCACATTCTTATGGGAATAACTGGGACGTTTATGTTTGGTTCATTCATTATTGGTAATAAGACAAACTCAAGATGCTGGTATTTCTGTGGCTCTCACAAAATAGTCTATTCAGATACGTGTAGGCTTTTCTAGGGTTGTAGGGAGACAGTGTGTACACAAACATACTCATCTCCATTCATTTATACTGGCAGATTTTCAAGGGGAATTGAAACCGGAAAGACGCATCAAACCCATTATGTAAATAAACAAGTCCAGTTTTCAGTCAAGTTGGCTTTCTGTCAGGGAGTTGTCAAGTTGCCAAAAGCAAGTGAATGAATGATTTACTAAAACACTTGGTTCCACTTGCAGAAAGTGCATGGTCTTAGATCCCTCAATACACGACTGCAAGCTAGTCTTGGAATGTGCTATGCTGGGGAATATTATTTTAAGATGTGTGACTTTTGTTTATGCTGCATTTGCTTAACTCTGTGAAGCTGTGATTTTTTTTTTTTTTTTGGCCTGTCTAAAACATCTGATCATTTAATAAAGACCTTAATGGCCAATAGTGAGGCAGGAGCAAGGGTAGGCAGGACTGGCAGGCAGAGAGGATAAATAGGAGAAATGCAGAAGCGGAGGAACAGGAGAACAAGGGGAGAGGAATGCCAGGGCCAGTCACCCAGTCACCCACCCAGCCACAGAGTAAGAAGGAAAGATTAGAGAAGTAAGAAAGGGAAAAAACCCAGAGGCAAAAGGTGTTCGGGACAATTAGTTAAGAAAAGCAGAAGGAGAGAGAGCACGAGCAAGGAACTCAGGACCGTGAGGGGTGCACCCACACACTTAGACAATGGGGATGTTCTACTGGGAACTCACCAAGACCAGCTGGCCTGGGTCTGGAAAAGCCTGGGATAAAACCGGACTAGCTGAACATAGCGGACAATGAGGACTACTGAGAACTCAAGAACAATGGCAATGGGTTTCTGATCCTACTGCGCGCACTGGCTTTGTGGGAGCCTAGGCAGTTTGGATGCTCAACTTACTAGACCTGGATGGAGGTGGGGGTTCCTTGGACTTCCCACAGGACAGGGAACCCTGATTGCTTTTCGGGCTGGGGGGGGGGACTTAATTGGGGGAGGGGGAGGGAAATGGGAGGCGGTGGCGGGGAAGAGACAGAAATCTTTAATAAATAAATGAATTAAAAAATTAAAAAAATAAATAAAAATAAAAATAAACAAATAAAAAGACAATAAATAAATAAATCTTTATGGAAAAATAAACAAGTACAACTATCTCAAAAAAAACTAAATAAATAAATAAATACCCATCAAACAAACCAAAAAAAAAAAAAAGCAGGCAAGAATCAAGTCAGACTAAGGTCAAGCATTTATAACTAAGTATAAGCCACCGTGTAAGATTTATTTGGGAGCTCGGTGGTGGGCCTCTCAAAAAGCCAAAAGAATAAAACATCACACAACATTTTGGCATACCTACGTGTGCCCGAATTTTTATGTAGAGCCTTAGAAAGTTTTAAAAAAAAATGTGCACGGCCCCTTTAAGAGTTTTGGCCTGCAGATAATCCCTTGAGCAGCCAGTACATTAAGTAGAAACAAAAAACGGAAGCTAAAATGCCTGCCACAGTGCAAGTATCGACTTTTTGGTTTTTTGAGACAGGGTTTCTCTGTAACTCTAGAGCCTGTCATGGAACTAACTCTTGCAGACCAGGCTGGCTTCGAACTCACAGAGATCTGCCTCTCGAGTGCTGGGATTAAAGGCGTGAGCCACCACCGCCCAGCTAAGCATCGACATTTTAGAGCTCTAGGAAAGCTGAATGCGGTTATTGGTCATGTATCTTCAACCAGGATTTAGGCTTGGCTTTCATGACCCAACCCGAGAGTGGGTAGAGCCAGCTGCTAGAGCCAGTTTTATTCACGTGGTCAAAAAAGACTGGAGACACGCAGTTTAAAAAAAAATTAAAGTCTTTAAAGAGACAGTAATATAAATAATGTAATATAAAAGAAAAAAAAAACATGTAAAGTTGTGAAACACACAGGGAGTCTGAATCCTGTGTAGGATTGGGTTGAGTTTGAGTGTTTTGATTGCTGAAAAGCAAAGGACAGCTGCTGAGAGACATGGAATTGAAAGAGGGGCTGTGGAAATAAACCAGTCTAGATATTTTAGGAATTCCTTAGCTCTACAAAATAAGAATGCCTTTACTTTAAAAAGTAAAAAAAAAAAAAAAAAAAAAAAAAAAATGTATTTGTCAGATACAAATTAAAAATGCTTTGAAGCGCTTTTGCTTTTTTTTTCCCACAGGAAACAAGAGGCTGTGGATTCATTCCAGGTGGGTATGGGTTTGCTTTGATCAAGGGAGAAACTCCTGAAACTTGACAGGTGATATCTACCAACAAAGGTTACCACTGGGCCTCCCAGGACTTGGTCATTATCTCAAATTTTTCTCAGGGACACCTGGGGATGCCTTTGCCTAAAGTCAGCAGGAAGTGGTAGGGAGAGAACTGGGCTTACATTCCCAAGAGAAAAGGGAGTGTGAGTGATTTTTGGTTATTGTGTGGGTCATGGATATTTGTTATAATTTAGGGGAATAAAGAAAAAGAGGATAAAAAGGTAACTATTAATCTCAGACATTTTGCATTGGCATGGATTTTGGCATACAGATACATATTCAAAGTCAATTTTGTTATAGTGTATCTATGTTTTTACTGTTATCTGAAGGACTTTTATATATTAATACCGGTTTAAGGTTATTTTGTTGCAACATATTGTATATATGTTTCTGCTGTTGTTTGATGTATTGTACCTAGGTAGTTCGTTTTAAAATGTGAGTAAAATTCTAGTTTTGAAAACTATTGTTATTAACTATTTAAAACAATCAAGAAACACAGGTCAGTAGTTAGTCATCTATAACAACCAAATTTGTAGATAGACTAGGTATGTTTACTAGATCATATAGAGATATATTTCAGATAGAAAATGGTCTTCAACCCTCTCAAAAACCTACAGAATATGACATTTAAAATGTTTTGTTAAGATTTTTCATGACGATGAGATACATCTGCTCCTGGCAGTACCAATTTACTTTGGAGATGATGGGCATCGAAGAAACGTCTTTGGGAGTTTGCTTTCAATGTGGCAAGGCTAAACATTTGGGCAAGAAGCTGCTCTTGCCTGGACTGCTTGGCAGTATGTTGTATAAACTGGACAAGCATAACCCACAGGAAAGTGGCCCCTAAACTTTGCCAAAACAAGGCAGGATGGTCTTTCAGGGTTCTTGTTTCCCAGAAGAAACTGCCAGACATTCTGCAGGACACAAGAGAAAGTGACTGACAAACTGCCAATAAAGGTAGGACAGTCTTTCAAATTTTCTACTTCACTGAAAAGTCTGCCAGAAACTCTGGGCCTATAGGTTGAAGATGGATGCCCCAACGTTGCAAAGGAAATTTGGGTGACTGTCCAGGCAGTTAGATGTCTCTGTCATTCTGGAGATTTTTGGAAGTTGTTTGCAATGCACTGTTTACTTAAATAATATTATATCCTCTGGTGCCTTTGATGGAGTTGAAAACTAGATATAGTTGCAGTTTTTCTTAGATATGATAGAAAGTAAGTTAGGTATAAAATTTTGGATTTACTAAGATAGGATAAATTATGCAGTATTTTTTTTAAATTTACCAGACACAAATTAATTGCAATTCAGTACATTGTGAATGTACCTTTACTTGATAATTGTTCTTCTTGTATGCTGTCTTATTATGTCAAAGTTAAACCTTTTCAATTTTGTTTAGAAAGAATAAAAGGGAAAATGTTGGAGAATATTATTTTTAAGGTGTGTGGCTTTTGTTTATGCTGCATTTGTTCAATTCTGTGAAACTGTGATTCTTTGCCTGACTAAACCACCTGATGGTCTAATAAAGAGATGAATGGCCAATGGTGAGGTAGGAGCATGAATAGGTGTGCCTGGCAGGCAGAGAGTATAAATAGAAGGAGAAATGAGAAAGAAGTAGAGGCAAGAGAACAAGGAGAGGAGGACGTCAGGGGCCAGTCACCCAGTCACCCAACCAACCATGGAGTCAGAGTGAAAGCAAGACATAAAGAAGTAAGAAAAGGAAAATATCCAGAGGCAATAGGTAGTTGGCATAATTTAAGAAAAGCTGGCTAGAAACAAGCCAAGCTAAGGCCAGGTATTTATAATTAAGAATAAGCCTCTGTGTTTGATTTATGTTGGGGCCTAGATGGTGGGCCCCTTAAAAGAAGCCAAAAGAATAAAACGTCACACAACAGTGTTATCCATTACTACACAGGCAAGCACGTTTAATTGGGTAGAGAGTTGCAGGTGCCATACACATTAGAGAACTCTGTATTGGCAAAATCAGTATTTGGAATATGGAGATCCTTTGATCTTAAACTTGGTGATGAAATGCTTATAGTTTGGCCTGTCTCACAGAGTGACAAGAGCAGAAGTGCTGGCTCAGCTTAAGAATTTTTACTGTCAAGCCAGGAGGTGGCGGCAAGTGTTTTTAATTTCAGCACTTGGGAGGCAGAGGCAGGAGGATCTCTATGAGTTTGAAGCCAGCCTGGTCTACGAAGCAAGTTCCAGGACAGCCAGAGCCATCTCAAAAAACAAAACAAGAACAACAAAGTTTTTCATTCTCTTCACACAAAAGCAGTAGCTTATTGGAAAAGAGCACCAGGAACCATAAAGTGAGTGGCAATTGGAAGATTTTAGTGTTTAGTAAAGATAGATCATGTGGCAAGGAACATGTTTCAACCTCTCCAAAGAGCAGCTTCTGTCGCGTACACTGGATCAAAAGAACATTCTCAGCCAGAGCTAGATGCAGGCATGGAGGATACAGCAATTGCAGAAGCCAGCAGCACTAATGTAAACATTTGTGTTTAGATGCTGGTGCCTATAATGTGTTTCTTAAACTTATAAAGAGATGGATTTCAAGCGGTATATTTGTTTACGATGACGTTACAGGAATATTTTATCTTTAAGCAATCTGTAGTCTATTGCTTTTTAAAATAAGCTAGTATTCTCAGCAAAGATTCATGTTTGTTCTCGGGAAAGCTAAATTTACATTGGGAGTTTGTTCAAAATACAAGACCACATGGTAGATGATGAGGGAAAAATAGATTGAGATGTTCTATAACTCCCAAAGTTATGGAAATGGAAATCAACCTCTTTGCTTCTCAAAATTATAAAAGAAAGAATATATATATATATATATTATATATATGTATATAAATGTGTATTCAGCAATGTCCCAGCATTTGCTATTAATTTTACCTTAACCCACTTGCATATTGAATAGCCATTACAGTCCTTCAAGATTTATGTAACACAGCAGTATGATTTATTTACAAAGAGCTTCTTTGATGTTCTTTTTTTAAGACAACCCAATGAAATTGTGTGTCTTCCATCCAAATACTGTTTAATTTAAATTACAAATTCAGGCCTGCAAATGAATGTGAACACTCAGTTGCATTTCCCTTGGGTTTGAGACATGTATAGATCCCATGTCAACTGACCGCTTAAGAATCCCCATAGCTATCTTCCTCATTACCATGGTTCACTGAAGGCTGAGATGCTATGGTACTTCTCTACCTAGGGTCCAGGTCCAGACATTATTCCATCAGCTATGCCCCAGTTTTGCTCTAGAGCAGTGGTTCTCAACCTGTGGGTTGTCACTCCTTTGGGGAGGGGTTATATATCCGATATCCTGTATATCAGCTATTATATTACAATTTAGAACAGTAGCAAAATTACAATTATGAAGTAGCAGTGAGATAATTTCATGGTTGGGGTCACCACAGCATGAGGAAGTGTGTTAAAGGGTTGCAGCATTACGAAGGTTGAGAGCCGCTTCTCTAGAGTATTCTACCCTTCTCACTGGGCACAGGCTTGTTGGGTAGAATAATTAAGACATCCTGCAATTCCTTAGCAAAAAGGATATCCTGATGTCCGTGGGGTAACTCAGCCTAGGCCATCAGAGACTAACATGAACCAAGACATGATGGAACTGGACTAGTACGGTGATAGCCCTTTGAAGAACCTTCCGTTTCTTTTACACAGATATCCTCACTGTACACTCTTCTTATGCGTACTTACTTCAGTCTGTAAATCAACCAATCATTACTGCTCTCTCTCTTCCTTCCTTGACACCTTCTTTTTCTTTTTGTATGTATGGGTGTTTTGTATGGATGGATGCCTATGTACTATGTGCATACCAGGTCATCACTGAAGTCAGAAGACCGTAGTTGCCTACATTTGGGAGCTGCCATGGGTGGGGGCAGTGAACTGAACTTGGGTCCTCTGGACGAGCAGCTTAGTTGCTGAGCTGCCATTCAAGCCACTCCAGCCCTTCTTTATTCTTTTCCTGATTAAGTTACTATTTTACTCTCACTTTGTAAACCAAGAGCCCCAACAGCTGTGTTGTGCCTCAGGGCCTGTAGAACCTTTCTTTCTGGAAAATCTGCCTCAAGGCCTGCTGGGATGGCTGGCAGATAGCACAGTGGCAGAGCCAATCCTGCTCATCTCTCCTTGGGGCTGAGTGGGATGGTGAGTGTCAATGTCCCAGACCTCCCCGCTGGCCACCAGAGAGAAACACACTGAGTTGGGAGTCTCTCGATGCAGGATCTCATTTTATTGTATCAGGCGGGAACTTATATAGGGTTGTGATGGGGTGGGAGTCTTGGGACAGGGTGAGGAGGAGAAGGGAATAATGGCCAATAATATTTTACCATGTTAGCAGTGGCTGGGCAGAGGCAGTCTTAGGTTGGATCATGCTGAGTCATTCATATGCTGAAGTTATGGCCAAAGACAGGTCCCCAAACTTGAGCTAGGCTCAGGAAGTTACACTGGGCTTTACTTCCTGTCCCATGAGGCCCAACAAAGGCCAACACTCTCTACTCTCTCTAAGGTCTTCATCTCTTGATGGACGGCCTGAGGACAGAATGAGATCCTTCAAAAGAATACAGTAAGGACAGGAATCAAGATGAATGAAGAGCTTCATAGCCGATGTTTAATACTTTAAGGAACACGTATTCTTTTCTCCCAAGACGGACTTCTTTAAACCTCTGAACTCCTGACATACCAAAATTAGATCCGACCTCATCAGTAATTCAAATAAGATGTTCATCAGGGACCATCAGCAATTCAAATAAGCACCTGGCACAATACCAAAGGACCACATGCCCCTGCTGCTTTCAGAAGTAATCCCTACTTAATTTATTCCAGCAACGTGACCGTGAGCTGGTCAGGCTTGGGTGAGAGCTACCCTATCAGAGACGGTCTGAAACCACCTTTGTGTCCCCTTTAAAGCTTTCTCCTTCCCTACTTTCCTTCCTATACTCCCTTGCTTATCAAATTCTTTCTTTTCTTCCCCTCTAGACTGTAGGCTTGGGGAGTGAAGCTGATGTGAAGCTGTTTGTTCAGAGAGATTGTTTTTCCTTAATCTTTCAGTTGGTTTACTCTTTTCCATCAAATACTTTGCTGACTAGCATGTTCTCTGGGGATAGCAGAGCACAATAAAACCTCGCCATACTTCAAGAGTATGTGAATCACTGCAAATCCTAAAGAACATTCTTTAAACTTAAGAGATCAAAACCCATTAGTGGGTTGTGAAACCAATGTAGTAATTGTATTCAGAATTTTGAGAGTGGGCCATACTGCTGAGAAGGACGACATTTGGGTGCCCAGGTCCAGCAGAATGATGGAAAATCCCTTTAGTATCTATTGGTTGATTCCTCAGATAATTGTTACCAAGATGATACTGTTAACATACTTTCTGAAGGAGAGTTTTGGCATGACGGCCTCTAAATTCACCTCAAGGTTATGTAATTTTTAAGAATATCTATATCATTTTTTATTCAAACTCCCCCACTATAGCCTTCTCCACCTCTCCAAGGGCTCAGCGGCCCTTTGATGTTATTTTAGGGTTTACTTCTTTGACTAGTGACTAATCTGCACTTTTCACAGTATTTTCTTCCTGGTAGAAAAATTGTCCTAAGTCATTTTCTGTCCTTAAAATGATTCAATGCTCTATGTACCAACCCTCAATTTTTCTTTCAAAGGCCCCACAGCTAATGGGACAAATTAATCCTTGGTTTTCTTTCTTCTTGATTTCCTTTAGCTAGTCTTCACTTTCCTTACATTACCTTTATTGAGTGCCAACCTCCCAGAATTCATCAGCCTTGCATCCCACAGGACACACTGCCTCTCGTCTACCCACAAACACTGTAGTAACCAAAGTGCCATCCTTTCTGTATTTAAAGCGCAGCTGCTGTCTTTTCTCCGCTCCCAGTTTCCTGACATAGACTGTTTGTATTATTCCCACTGTCTCCAGTTTCTTGACATAGACTGTATTATTCCCACGGTCTCCAGTTACCTGATCTAGACTGTTTGTATTATTCCCACTGTCTCCAGTTTCTTGACATAGACTGTATTATTCCCACTGTCTCCAGTTTCCTGACATAGACTGTTTGTATTATTCCCACTGTCTCCAGTTTCCTGACATAGACTGTTTGTATTATTCCCACTGTCTACAGTTTCCTGACATAGACTGTTTGTATTATTCCCACTGTCTACAGTTTCCTGACATAGACCATTTGCATTATTCCCCACTGTCTCCTTGATTTAGAATATAACCCATGGGTGCCTGTAAGATCACATGATAGTTTAGAAATTCTTTCAAGACATAAATGTACAGTTCAAGGGATCTTGAATTTTACCAGGGAGACTTTCGATAGAAGAATGTCTGGTATTCCCAACCTGTCTCCATTTTCTGTTTTTGTTTGTTTGTTTGTTTTGTTTTTTATCTTACCACTTACCTTCCTGGGGAAGGTCTGACCTCTTGTGGGAAAACCTTGTGTAGTGTCTCTTTACAAGAAGCCTGAATCCCAATCTGCACAGCAGGTGTTAAGAACATACTCACTGACTGACTGTTTTGTTAATTGAAGTCTCTTGGTTTTGTAAAGAAAAGCACTAATATGAACCCTTTATTGTTTTATTAGTCTCAATTTTTCCAAAATATCTTGTAAGAAAAGTATATCCCCCAAACATCTTTCCAAAATGTAATTATTGTGTTTTGATATTTATATGAATCTCTTTATCCAAATAGACTTGAAAGCATTTTGCAAGCAGGTTTAGACCTATGTAGTACATTCAAGTCAATTAAAGTAAAATTCAATTAAAAAGCAGCCACCTCCAAAGCAGGGCTCCGCGGCTGTTTAGCGGCTCACAGCATCACCTCACAGCAGTACAACTTAAGCAGCAGTTGACGAGCATAAATGAAGAATTCAATTTTCTTTTTAAGCCACAAGAGCAACAGAGAGAAGCAGAATGTAATTATCCAAATTAGAACTTTGCTGTGACACTGAGGTCACCATCTCTGCTATTCATGGAAGGACCAAGGGATGTTTATTGATCGTATACAGCCAAGACTGCTGCTTTATGTCTCTGCTGATGGACAATCCCCTCAGGCACACAGCCTCTAAATACTACAGCAATGAAAATTTACAACATAGCAAAAATGTTCTTCAGAACTTCTCAGATGCAGCCCTCATCCCTCATGCTCCTGCCTTAGGCTTGAGAGGACTTGACTATCTACCCAGTAACAAAAGTAGAAGAGAGTGTGAAGGATGTCTCTCATAGTGTATCTTTTAGTCCAGGGCAGCAGGAATCTTACAGTTATTTAATCTGATCCTGAATCTAAATGCTCAGCAAACCTTCTGACCACGTCATTCTTTGATGTTTGTGTTCATGGCTCCCGAAGACTAAGGGATACCCAAGACAAGGGCAGTTTCTTTAGAGGTGGAGATGCTGTAGCTACCCAATAGAAAGCAGCTGTACCAAGTCATAAATGAAAAGAAATAACTCCATCACTATACCAAAAGATACTTATGTGGATAACTGAATATGCCTTTCTGCCCTCCTGCTGTAAGCTTCCTCTGTATTCTCAAACTGGCTCTATCGTCCTATACATGCAGACTGTATGCCTATTATATCATTTTAAAATTTAAACAGTAGATTAGGTCTCCAGACAGAGATGAAAAAAGGAAAGCTAGGGTTCAGTTTATGCTGAACTGAAATATCGTTTTACTCACAGCTGCTCTCATCTGATAGAATTCTAAAATTAGAAACACATTAACGGATTTATCTCCGGGTCAAATTTCTTGATCAGTTTGCCATCACAATGTTATTATTTAATTCATTCCTTTCGGTAATGAATGCTTACAAATAACTTTCTGATACAAACAGAATTGAAAATGACCCTGTTCCTCCACGCTGATAAAAGCACATCTCCGAAGCCTGAAGAAGAGAAGATTCAGGAATTTCTTCTAGAGATACTGTTTATGCCTAAATCACAGCCTGTTCAGATGTCACTATAACCATTTTACAAGATAGAAATCCAATAAAGGATTTCTGATATAATGGTGCAGTCTCACTCATAGGATGGAGATCACAGGGATTAAATACAAAGTTAGAGTGTTTCCTCTTCTGTCAGAAAAATAAGTCTTCATCTAGAGGATTATAGAGACCTGTATATTAGCACATTTATTACATACTCACTAGGTGAACAGACATGCCGAGTGCTAGGCAGACATGAACAGGAACATGATCATCTCTACATTCCTAATATCTCTGGGTGGAAGAAAACAGGAAAGAGCTAAAACTCAGCAGAGGGGAGGGCTGTAGAGATGTTAGCATACATGATATTATTAGGGCTTCTTTTGAAATGTTACCAGCCTGTTGGATGATGTTTTACTCTTTTGTCTTTTGGGGAAACCCACCACCCAGCAACCAAATAAATCACACCAGGAGGCTTATTCGTAGTTATGAATGCCTGGCCTTAGCTTGTCTTGTTTCTTCTCTTTTTAATTAATGTTTAATTAACCTTTAGCCTCTAGACTTTCATCTTTATTTCTGTATACCTTCTTTACTTCTTTCTCTGTGTCTTGCTATGTAGCTGGCCCATGATGTCCTCTTCTTCTTGTTCTCTTGCTCATCTGTTCTGCTTTCTCGTTTCTCCTAGTATTTATTCTCTTTGCCTGCCAGCCCCACCTATCCTTGCTCCTGCCTTGCTATTGGCTGTTCAGCTCTTTGTTAGACCATCAGGTGTTTTAGACAGGCAAAGGATCACAGTTTCACAGAGTTAAACAAATGCAGCATAAATAAAAGCAACACACCTTAAAATAATATTCCCCAACACCAGCCCTTCAGGAGCAAAGTTTTAAACAGAGTTTAGAGATATCAAATCTGCAAGAACATAAGGAATAATAGAACCAAAAATGTAAATGCCTTTCAGACAGTAAAAGCAGAATCATCACTAGTCACATAGAGAAGATACTAAATTTGGAGAATGTGGTAGGGGCATTCATAGCTCATAAAACTGAGTGTTCTCCTGTAAGCTAACCCACTTTCTCCCTTCAACAATGGCTCCTGTTCAGAATCTACCCCCTGCTTCTGAGCACTGGGTATCCTCATGCATCTCTCCATCTTTCTTTTTCTTTTCATAGCAACATTTTTTGGGAAGGAGTTGACTAAATCAATTGCTTCTGTATAGTTACTCAACTATTGCCCCAAGAATTACCAACTTAGTACCACATTATCGCCTTCTCTTCAGATGTTGCCAACCTCCACTCTTCTCTCTCAATCCCATTGCTGTGGGGTCTATCCTGATAGCTTCCTCCATCTCGAAGCTCTATCTCCTGCTTCTGGGGCACCAACCCCTTCGGATATCCATCTTACATGACTCATGGTCCACTTCTTTCTCTACCGACACAGCCCTTTGAGTTTCCTTTTTTTTGCCTAGGATTCCATCATCATCCTCTTTGGTTATTTACTCAGGACACTATGGGAAGTAGAAATAGGGTAGGGTTGGGACAAGCACTTTGGTTTACTTGTTGGTTTTGCTTCCTCTTATCAGTGTGACCCCAGACGCCTTCTCTGACCCTCTGCTTCCTTGTCCTCAATAAGATAAGGCTGATTTAGTATAACTCCTCATAAGAAATGAATGTGAGGCCGTAAGTTTAGAGACGCTCTCAGGCTTGCTACAAGGCATGTGCTTATCAAATGCTCACTCTTCCTTACTTCTCACCTTTGTGTTGAAAGTGCCTTAATTCACATCTCTAGCTCAATCCTTATCCTGTTTCTATGAAAACATAGCATCCCTCAAGGCCTGTAACTCACCCAGTAGATAAACCTTGTCCTTACTATCACCAGGGGTCTCATTGTCCTAGAATCATTTAAATCAACTGCCTCCTGAATTTTCTACCTTCTTCATGGTAGTTTGGGCTGTCTCAATCTATTCTCTATAACTTTCATTAGTCTTCTAATTAGTGGGTCTGCCTCCAGTCATTTCCTTTCCCACCTCCATTCTGTCTTCCTCTGTAGCTATCTCTGGTGCATCCTCAGTACTGGAAAGCCTTCTCTGCTCCCCGCTGTGTAGAGAGCAAAGCTCTCAGCATGCTCCCCTCACTCTGGTGACTCACCTTTTCTCCATCTT
The DNA here is from genome assembly GCF_018167655.1 of Microtus oregoni. Classification (NCBI taxonomy): domain Eukaryota; kingdom Metazoa; phylum Chordata; class Mammalia; order Rodentia; family Cricetidae; genus Microtus; species Microtus oregoni. Next base: position 4,739,915 of record NW_024543077.1, on the reverse strand, counting down.
CCTTTCCTAAATGACTTGCATAGCAATCTGCTGGTAAATTTCTAGCTCACCTGTCTTAGCATTCACCCCACCTTGTACACAGATTTATTTGTTGAGTGTACTTTGTTTATCTTGTTCATTCCTTAGCTCACAGCTCGTACACTTCCGTTTCCATGGAGAATTTCCCAGCATTTCTCCTCATCATTATCCCACGTCTGCCTTTTACGTATTCTTAAAATTTCAACACATCTTTACTGGATAACAAAATAGTTATCTACGACTCCATAACAAATCACCCACAAACTTAATGTCTTGAACAAACATTTATCAAAGTGTGACAACTCCCAAAGGTCATGAGTTTATGGAGCTTATCTAGTTCTCACTGGCTAAATTAAGGTGTTTTCAGCCCTGTAGCCAACTTTAGATTTCACTGGGGAAATCTGTCTTCACACTCACTCAGGGTGTCAAAATTGACTTGCTGTCGGGGACTTGGGCTGAGAGACTCGTGGCCTTCTTGACACATTAAATTCCTTCATCTTCACCAGATTAGATCAGACTGTGAAAGTCTGTTTCATCAGAGAACGCAGGTGGAAGAGGGATGGGGTGAGGAGGAACAAAAAACGTAGTCTATTTGGATTGCATCAACAAACATACCATAAACTGGGTGATTTAAGTAAGTAGTGATTGCTCATAGTTTTAGAGGCTGGAAACTCTAGTTCTTGCTCATAGTTTTAAAAGCTGGAAACAGGTCAGAATGCTGGCATGGTTAGCATCTTGGACAGGCCTTTTTTGGATAGTCTTCTTATATCTACACCGAACATACAGCAAAGAAAAAAAAGTTAAATTTATGTTTCCTATAAGGACATTAATCCCATTTTCGTGGGCTACATCCTCATAGCCCGATAGCTTCTTAAGGACTCACCTCCTAATACCACATAATATTCGGGACTGAGATTCTAAAACATGAAAATTAGTGGGGAAACATAAAAATTGAGCAGCAAGATGGACAATACAATCATTAATAACCTGATCCCAAAAATTATAACCTCTCATTTTTTTTAAAAACTGGAATTTGTTTTTCTTGACATTAATGAACACTCAGCTTATTGAAAGAAAAGAGATGAACATAAATGAGTACTCTTAATAGAGGCACAGTAGAACATAATCCAAGCATACTGACTAGAAAGGTACTATTTTCCTGATATAATAAGGAATCTGGAGCCAGGTTGTTGCTTCCCTTGGCTCTGTGACACTAAATCAAAAGGCCGGTTGTATTTCTTCCTCTTTGTTTGTCTTTTTTCCTACACCATGGTGACAACTCCACTTCCTGATACTCTCTTTGTTTTAAGGCAAGAAGAAAGAAATAGCACATTTCTTTTTGTGTCAGTTTTTCATCTCCTGGGGTTGGATGGGTGCCTGACCCTGCTAAGATCAAGAGATGCCACCTTCCCCCTGAATAAGTTGTGTTCTCTTATCAAGGACCAAGGTGGCTCTTGGGGAGGCTAAGATGACTAAGAAACTGGTAGGCAGAGAACTCTCAAGTATGTCAGTGTCTAAATCCCCAGAACCTATACATACACTTCCTTATCATGGCAAGAAGTCTTTGTAGATGCTATTAAATTACCAATGTTGAGATGGGAAATTACCTTGTATTTTTCAAAGGCGTTCGGTATAAAAAAAATTTTGTATTGAGAATTCTCTGTTCAGTTCAGTGCCCCATTTTTTAATTGGGTTAATTAACATTTTAAAGTCTAGTTTCTTGAGTTCTCTATATATTTTGGAGATCAGACCTTTGTCTGTTGCAGGGTTGGTGAAGATCTTCTCCCAGTCAGTAGGTTGCCTTTTTGTCTTAGTGACAGTGTCCTTTGCTTTACAGAAGCTTCTCAGTTTTAGTAAGTCCCATTTATTCAATGTTGCCCTTAATGTCTGTGCTGCTGGGGTTATACATAGGAAGCGATCTCCTGTGCCCATCCTGTTGTAGGGTACTTCCCACTTTCTCTTCTATCAGGTTCAGTGTGTTCGGGCTGATATTGAGGTCTTTAATCCATTTGGACTTGAGTTTTGTGCATGGTGATAGATATGCGTCTATTTTCATTCTTCTACAGGTTGACATCCAGTTGTGCCAGCACCATTTGTTGAAGATGCTTTCTTTCTTCCATTGTATACTTTTAGCTCCTTTATCGAAACTGAGGTGTTCATAGGTTTGTGGGTTAAAATACGGGTCTTCTATACGATTCCATTGGTCGACTTCTCTGTTTTTATGCCAGTACCATACTGTTTTCATTACTGTAGCTCTGTAATAGAGTTTGAAGTCAGGGATGGTAATGCCTCCAGAAGATCCTTTATTGTATAGGATTGTTTTGGCTATCCTGGGTTTTTTGTTTTTCCATATAAAGTTGATTATTGTCCTCTCCAGATCTGTGAAGAATTTTGATGGGATCTTGATGGGGATTGCATTGAATCTATAAATTGCCTTTGGTAGAATGGCCATTTTTACTATGTTGATCCTCCCAATCCAAGAGCAAGGGAGGTCCATCCATTTTCTGGTATCCTCTTCAATTTCTTTCTTCAATGCCTTAAAGTTCTTGTCAAATAGATCTTTCACTTCCTTGGTTATATTTACCCCAAGATATTTTATGCTGTTTGTGGCTATCGTGAATGGTATCCTATAGCAATACTGATGAATATCTTGCATAACACCATAGAACCTTCATCTGGTGATGGATGGAGATAGAGACAGAGACCCACACTGGAGCACTGGTCTGAGCTCCCAAGGTCCCAATGAGGAGCGGAAGGAGGGAGAAGATGAGCAAGGAAGTCGGGACCACGAGGGGCGCACCCACCCACTGAGACAAGGGGGCTGATCTAGTGGGAGCTCACCAAGGCCAGCTGGACTGTGACTGAAAAAGCATGGGATAAAACCAGACTCTCTGAACATGGCAAACAATGAGGGCTGATGAGAAGCCAAGGACAATGGCACGGGGTTTTGACCCTACTTCATGTTCTGGCTTTGTGGGAGCCTAGCCAATTTGGTTGTTCACCTTCCTAGACATGGACGGAGGGGAGTGGACCTTGGACTTTCCACAGGGCAGGGAACCCTGACTGCTCTATGGACTGGAGAGGGAGGGGGAGAGGAGTTTGGGGGAGTGGGAGAAGGGTGGGAGGAGGGGGAGGGAAATGGGAGGCTGGGAGGAGGCGGATACTTTTTTTTCCTTATCTCAATAAAAAAAAAAAAACCAAATTGGGGGTGGGGGTGGGGAAATTGCCTGTTATACATTTTAGCTAATGCAGTGACTAATAGAACCAGTCAGCTTGGACCTTTTCTGTTTCCAAGGTAAAATAAATCATTATCTGTCAAAAAAAAAAACTTTATAAATGAAAGGGGAGGCAAGATAGATAAAATCAAAGAGAGAAGCAGGGACAGATATTGGAACATTGTGATGGCTGACTTTGAAGATGAAAGGGGGTCAAGAGCCAAGGAATGCTGAAAGTTCTGGAAACTGAAACAGACAAGAAAATCGGTCCTTCCCTGGACTTCTAGATGGCATGCAAGCAAGCTTGTTAACACTTTGATTTTTGTTTAAGTTTTCAGTCTTTCTGTGACCAGATACCCCAGAAAATAACTCAAAGAAAGAGAAATTATTTCTTTCAGCTCTTGTTTTCAGAGGGTTTGACCCATGGTCAGTTAGTTCTGATTTGGGGCCCACAGTGAGTTATAACATAACAGTGGTGTGATATGAGACGGGAAGTAGGGAAGAGGAAGGAATTTTCAAGCACTGAGGATTTTCCTCAGTGACCTATGTTCTGGAGCTGGGCTCCCCCACTTAAAGTTTCAGAACCTCCTGGCATAGACCTAACAGCTGGAGACCAAGCCTTCAATGCATGAACCTGTGGGGGGGTAGTTCATATTCAACCTCCAGACAACTCTAGTCCAGTAAGAGTCATGTTACAAGTTTCTCCTTCATAATTACAAGGTAAATTGTGCTGCTCGGAGCCACCAAGTTTGTGCTAGCTTGTGGTTGAAGCACCAGGGAAGCAAAGCAAGTTGGGAAGATGGAGCTCCAAATCTTCTAATTTCTCTTTTCACCTGGTCCCTGGGGATTGCTTCCGCCGTTGTACCAACCCTCAACAAACCAGCACCTTTGAAGGCAAGACTGTTTTCCTTTCTTTTGTGAAATTTAAGCTGGATTTATTTTTAGCTGGCTTATAAAAGCATAAGAATTGTGCGTATCAACACGGTAGCATGTGATGCTTCAAAACATGTTTCTACTGTGCGGATATTAAAACCAGGTTAAACTTACCTATGTCCTCAAAAGTTGTCAGTTTGTATGCTGAGTTTTAAGTTCTTTCTAATCTCCCTTTTGTGGCTTAGAGCAGCAGACACACAAACATTTTCAAGCAGACAGAGAACCAGATTTAAGTGTGGTAAGTTAGATATATCATGGTATAGCGTATACATTATTGTGTGCATATATTCTTTTTCATGGATAACACACATAATGAGAGCTGGGGAGTGGGGGGCAGCACAGACGATGAAGAAAGGAAAAGCACATAGGCTCTTAGGTTCCTGGATCATGTTTTAACAGAGCAATCGACAAGATCAGAGACATTTATGTTCAGATCGTTAGGTGTTTCACCAGGCTGAACTAACACAGAGGGATTTAAAATGCTGACTGCATGACAAATATTGCTGTGTTAAACAAATTACAGGTAGTTTCTATGGACTGGAGGCACATTAATGGCCTCCGATTTTCAGGGGCCAGTTCTTTGAAAAAAAAAAATTACTGAAGTGGTGAGTTCATTCCTTCAAGTATCAGGCTGCCTAGAAACTACTGGCTTTCGGAACTGTTATTAATAGCAATTTTAAAAAAGAACTGTAACCCTTAGCACCACCGAGCCTGGAATCTCAAAGTCTGACTTCCATCTGCTGTGCATTTAATTCATTTACTGAAACCACTTTCATTTTGCTGAAAATCTAGAATAATTACAATTAAAGGAAATAACCCTCTAATTATTTCTAAAGAGCGTGATCATAGACTCACATTGCTTCTGATTTTATTACTCTGAAAGAACATTTGGCTAACCCAATTTTAATTGGATGTTAGTGGGTCAGGAGGAGAAGTTTTTAAAAAGCTTTATGTAACACAAACAGAAACTTTTACTACTTTTGAAGAATGGTTTTGATTTTTTATTTTTGAGCTCAGACACTGAAAGAATTTGGCTTGGGTTTTTTTTTTTTTCTTCTCTGTCTTCATCTTTTTAAACTTTTTTACAGGTGTGTATCCCACATTTGGATATAGATTATACAATTGTCACTTCTAGTCATGAAAGATCCAATTTCATATCACCTCGGGAATGCTTTCTTTAGAACGCGAGACTTCTAAACCATGGAAATGAAAATTTCCCACTGTTTACAGCTCAGAGTGTAAGATCCTAGGCACTGTACTCTGGCCTGCTGCAAAGTTATTTGCTGAGTGGCTACAGTTTTTTGTGTCTCATGTTTCTTGTCTATAACGTAGAAAGCATGATAATTCAAACAGAGTATTTGTCATACGGTTGTCGTTGCTTTTAAATGCATTGATAAAGTCCTTAACACAGCCATATATCTATAGTGGCTTTATAGCAAGAAGCTAACGTATCATAATCTCTGGCTGTTTTGAATGGTGTTCTGGTTATTTGTGAAAAATAAATGTGGTTTTTCTCATTAAATCATGGAATATTTGTGCTGGGATGAGAATCTTAAAAATCAAATGATCTTATCTAATCAAGCTCACTCTACAATCTGTTTTTCAAACTTGATACAGTAATTATTCAAAAATGCCAATGTGGTGAATGATTCATCATCCTCAGAATGAACACCAGTCTGCTATTATCTGATTTTGACTCTAGCTATTCCCTCCCCAACATGAGCCATTGTCTTAGAGTTTCTGTTGTTGTGAAGAGACACCATGACCATGGCAAATCTTACAAAGAAAAACATTTAATAGTGGTTGACATAGACAAGAATTATGGGTTAATGAAGGATGAAAGAGTTAGTCAGAAGTCTGAGCTAATAGGCCAACCATTTTATGATTAATGTAGACCTCTGTGTGTTTCTTTGGGACTGAATGGCTGTGGGACTGGGCAAAACAGAAATCTGTCAACACAGTCAGCCCAAAATCCCTTCATGGTTTCCATTTCAAATTTCTGGGTGAGCACATGCTGACTTTGTTCAGTAATAGCCTGTGATGTAAGCAGAAACAACCCCTTCCTCCCTAGTGATGACCTATGTATGATGTGTAATCAGAAACAGTCCCTTCCTCCCCAGTGGTGGCCTGTGATGTAAGTGGAAGCAACCCTCGTTTCTTCCTTAAACACTCAGTGATGGCCTGGGATGTGTAAGTGGAGACAAATTCTCTCCTCCCTAAGCTCTTTTGATCAGAGTTCTTTACCGTAGCAAGACAGGGAAACTTTGATGAAGAGAAGTATATACCCCCAGTTCTTGGCTGTTGTGAGAAAGAGAGTAGAGTTGTTCACCTGCCTCTATCAATTCTCTAAGAGACTTAAGTGAAGACAGCTTTTCTCTCTGTGAGACTGAAGAGGTGGTCTCAGAGCTTTCAGTTTCTGGTGCATGCAATGAAGTGTGCCAAACACTTCATTGGCACAGTTCTCAACATCTACTTTTGCAAAAAGGAAATAGTGCCTACCCAGCATTCTGAATGTTCCAGACAATGTTCTTATTCATCCTCTTATCTTCAGCCCTCTTCATCTTCAGGTATATCTTCTCCAGCCTGCTCAGCCTTTGTAATCCCAGGGCTAACTTCTTTATCCCTCTTTTCTTTAGCATCCAGTAGTTCAGGATGCTACTTTCCAACATGGCCTTTCGACTCCTCTAACACCCAAGCCACCTGAAGCTCTATCTCATTACTTTGTTGGGAGGCCTTGATGATCAGTGGTCTCAGATATAACTCCATGACAGACCATCTACCATGGCAGGTGTTAGTGATACTGAAGTCACAGCCAGGCTGAGTTAGCAGATTTGAGGGTCTGGAGGGAAAGGTAGACACAAACAAACAACTCAACTTGTAAAGAAGTTGAAGAAAACAGGAATCGGCCCAACACACAGTAGGTAAACTTTCGAAAACTTTTGAGTAGAACAGTGACTTGATCAAAGCAGGAACTCATGACAACAATATCCCAAACATGGAATGAATAGAACATGACAAAGTTCTGGCCCTAGATGACAGAAAAAAAAAAAAAGCCAGGCATGAAGTAAAAGGATCATAAACCAAAATGGCAGCTATGGCAATTGGAGTGATGAAATAGTAAGACACATTAAAAATAAAAAGAGATTGGAAACATCTTGGTCACATTAGAATCTGGACTCATGGAAAGAGAAAGGTATCTGTCAGAGCTGAATCTACCCTTGAATGATGGAAAAAGAGTTGTCCTCTTTCAGGCAACTCAGAAATGGACAGAGGGAGTGGGGAAGAAACTGGAGACATTTAGGATGCAGAACAGTGAATATGGTTTGGCTGTATCAAATGTGAGCTGATGGTAGGTGAGCATATTGGAATTGTCCCTTACCACTTGCAAATGTGAAATTAGAGACCCGGATGAGCATTCAACAAAACTCTAAAACTTTAAACCTGGAAAGAATTTCTTTTAAGAGACCAATTAGAACCCATTTAGGTGCTTCAGTGAAGGGTGACAGCGTCGATTTTCAGGAAGTCATGGAGTGTTTGTGAAGTTTATGCTTGAGTTATATTTGGAGATGTTAACGCATACCTCTCCCATAGCATTTTCCTCTCCATTTCCTTCTATTAACTCAGCAGCAGATTCTGTGCTTCATTGTCTGTGAGAGAGAACAAAAGGCAGGAAAAATGCCCTTCTGGGCAATCATTAGGATCTAGTATCACTACAGCACATGCGCACTGGAAGAGGTATAAGGAAAAGACAATGAATTACAAGAGACAAAAAGGAAAGAGGCCCCTTCCAATAAAACAGAGCTCCAAAATTCTGGAGTAGAAAAAAAAAAGGCCTTTAGTGCCTCAGAGAAGAGACAGCCAAATCTCACACACACACAAAAAATTGCTACAAGCAGGGTGTTCCACCATGACTGTACTTCAGATGGAGCTGTTTGTTTTTTTTTTTGTTTGTTTGTTTGTTTGTTTTTTTGGTTTTTCGAGACAGGGTTTCTCTGTGGCTTTGGAGCCTGTCCTGGAACTAGCTCTTGTAGACGAGGCTGGTCTCAAACTCCCAGAGATCCGCCTGCCTCTGCCTCCCGAGTGCTGGGATTAAAGGCGTGTGCCACCACTGCCCGGCTGGAGCTGTTTTGTTTTACATGGGAATCTGCACATAAGCCAATATCCAGGTCATTCTGTGTGGGTGCTTTGAATGAGAATGGCCCACATAGACTAGGTTCATGTTTGAGACTTGGAATGGTATGGGATGGATTAGAAGGTATGACCATGTTGGAGAACATGTGTCACTGGCGATGGGCTTTGAGATGTCAAACGATTCATGCAGTTCTCTGTCTGTGTTCTGCCTTCCGCTTGTGGGTTGAGATGTGAGCTCTCAGTTGTTTCTGTTGCCATGTGTTAGCCATCATGGGATCTCTGAAACCATAAGCTCAATTCAATGTTTTATTTCTAAGTTTCCTGGTCATAATGTTTTATCACAACATCAAAGTAAATAATGCAACCTCCAAATATTTTGGGGTGGAATTATTTGGGTTGTCCACAGTAATACACATTCCTCCAACAGCTTCTCTAGATGATTTGTAGGGTAGCCAGGTTCACTTGCTTAGAGCAGTGTTTCTCAACATTGTCAGTGTTAATATTTGGGTGAGTAATTGTTTGTTTGGCATTAGGAGCTGAAAATGGGAAAAAAATGCCTGTTTGCATTCGTATTTCAGCAAAATTCTTGGCCTCTAACCACCGGATTCTAGAAACTTCTCACTTTTAATTGCAGCACTAAAAAAATGCCAAGCATGCTTTGAGGAGGGCTTGGACACAAAATTCCTCCAATTGTGATCTAGATAAAACATAGGGTTAAAATTTGCTGGCTTTTGTTATATATGACAAAGAAGCAATTGAGAGTGTTTGAGCTTTGAAAATCAGAGAAAATGTCTGAACATGATGATTACATAAACCATGACTGACAATCCTCCTCTGTACTTCTCAAACTTGAGGTCACGCACTCTGACAGCTTTTGAGGTCTCAGTACCCTTTAAGGGTAAAGGTATGATGTATGAGGGAGGGTCTGTGGGGAAGTTCCTCGGTAGCTGTTGGAATTTCCTGCGAGCATAGTGGTGTGGGCCTTAGAATTAAAAATGAAAACTTAAGAGAGGCAGAAGACTGGCATTTCTTACATAACTGCGTATGAAGCCTGGTGTTCATGCGTTATACATGCTCATGTTGTATCACCCCATGTTATTAGAAATGCATTCTAAAATGCACTCCATGCATGTCCTTATGAATCATGTAGTAGAAGACCAAAGTGTATCGACTGAAAGAGAAACAGAGTAAAAAGTTCAGAGGTGACATATGAATTTTGATGTTAGATACTTGAAATGACATTGTAAAATAAGTTTGAGGGATGTTTGTAGGCTTCTGCACTAGGTACAGCAACCTACTTTGTCTTTCTGGGAACATTTATATTCTCCCAATGCCTAGAAGGTCAATAACTTCAGGTGGAGGGTTTGAAGTTCAAGTAGACAACTGGTTGAGGTATTCACTTTCCTTTGAACAGAACAGTTGTTTTATACAAAATTCATAACTTGGACATAAATATCTAACTCAAATGAAAAATATCTATTCACTCATCTTTGGCTTTTATAAGTGGATGTGTTATTCCAGTTGCATTGATAACTTACTATAATTCAATAAAATCCTAAGAGTTTCCTTGATAAGGGGTGAGAACTATACTTCTCTGTGGATATAAAGACAAAAATTTAGAATGTAGTTAGAGATTTTACTGGTCTAGTAAAATGGTGGTTCTAGGCTCTTCTCAAAGATTCATGATGGCCCTAGGCCTGGGTATTTGGCTACTGGGAGTTTCCAGTACAGGATGAAGGACATTACACAAATATACTAGCAATCAAAATGCAGAACTGTGGAGCCCAGTTCCAAGGGACACATCTGCAAAAGAAATCCCACACCTGAGGCTAGGGGAACCTTATGAAAGAGAGGGCAAAAGATTGCACGAGCCACATAATCAGGGAATTCATGCAAGATTGCATCTTCTAGTAGTGTCAGAAGCTACTCTGAAAGTCTCACCGGCATGACTGCTTAAGTGCAGTCTGAACAAGGACAACAACAATAGATGAGCCAAAGTGGGTAGATGCAAGCCCAGAGGCCCCAATCCTACACACACACACACACACACACACGCACGCACGCACGCACGCACGCACGCACGCACGCACGTACGCACAGGAAACCTAGGAATGCTGAGAGTGGAAAGAATAGTGCTCTTCATGGAAGAGCACACCAACTGGTCATCCAATGCAAAATGGTCAGCCCTGAAAACGTACATACAAGTAACATCATACAGATTGAGCAAAGAAATATACATGTATCTACGTATATGATTGCAACAACAATGAATAAAAAAGAGGCCATGAATTTGAAAGAGAGCAAGGAGGAATATAAGAGAGTGTTTGAAGGGAGCAGAAAAAGGGGGAAATGATGTAATATAATCTCACAAAAGTTATGATTTAATGAATGGAAGCAACGGACAAGTTAAAGTGCACTACCCAACACTGAACACTTAGCATCGGGGCTGGAGTCCACATCAACTGATAATCAAACCAGTTGCTTTTATATTCAGCAAGAAACCGAAAATCTAAATATAGAGTTTTACATTATTTTCTGTGTACTCTTAGCGATTTAAAAAGAGCAAGGGAAAAGATGTAACGTGTGTACCAATATTATTAAATATGAGCTTGCTTTAGGTAGATGTCTACATATCCTGAAAAACAGGAACAAGAATGGAAAAGACTGCTGACCTGAGTTCAATCTTTGTTTCTTAGTTAGGGTTTCTACCCCTGAGATGAAACACCATGACCAAAAGCAAGCCCAGAGGCCCCAATCCTACACACACACACACACACACACACACACACACACACACGCACGCACGCACGCACAGGAAACCTAGGAATGCTGAGAGTGGAAAGAATAGTGCTCTTCATGGAAGAGCACACAAACTGGTCATCCAATGCAAAATGGTCAGCCCTGAAAACGTACATACAAGTAACATCATACAGATTGAGCAAAGAAATATACATGTATCTACGTATATGATTGCAACAACAATGAATAAAAAAGAGGCCATGAATTTGAAAGAGAGCAAGGAGGAATATAAGAGAAGAATATAAGTAAGAATATAAAACCCTTTGGGAAGGAAAGGGTTTGTTTGATTACAGTATAATCCAAGGTATGAACTCAAATATACAAGAGATGATGCAGAGGCCATGGAGGAGTGCTGCTTCCTGACTTACTCCCCATTGCTTGCTCAGATGATTTTCCTGTAAAAGTCAGAGCCATTAGCCCAGGAATGGTACTACCCTCCCACATCAACCAATAATTAAGAAAATGCCCTACAACATCGCCTACAGCCCAAGCTTCTGGAAGCATTTTCTCAATTGAGGCGCCCCTCTCTCAGATGACTATAACGTGTTAATTTCACATGAAACTAGCCAGCAAACCCTTAAATTGACTCCAAAACATTGTCTCCTGACCTCCACTGGAGAGTCATGGCTTGTATGCCTCTCTCCCCACATCATGGGTGTACAAATATATCCACAATAATGAATAAACCAACAAATAAGCCGAGAAACAATTGAAAACTCATGGGTTTCCATGTCTAGGACATGATGCCCCATGCCCTCCTTCAAAGCATAGAATGGTTTCTGTGGTGGTATTCTACAGACATAGCATCATGTGATAATTCTTCAAGCTGGGATGCTTGAATCCTTCCAAGGACTTACAGCTTTTGAAGTGAAATCTCTCTATCCCTTTCTGTTTGAGGATCAGATGTAAGCACTCAGCTACTACTCCAGTGCCATGCTAGCCGGCCTGCCACCATACTCCCTGCCATGATGATCATGGACTTCAAATCTCTAGAATCACAAGCTCAATTCATCACTTTCTTCTATGTTGCCTTGATCATGGTGTCTAGTTGCAAGATATTTGGTTATATAGTGTAGAGATATGCCTCTGTGATTGGTTCAACAAGTTAAATGGCCAATATCTAGGCAGGAGGAGGCATAGGCATGACTTCTAAAACAGAGAGAGTTCTGGGAAGAAGAAAAGGGGAGTCACCAACTGGATGCAGACAAAACAGGACATGCAGGAGCAGAGGTAAAAGCCACGAGTCACATGAGAGCCCATAGATCAATAGAAATGGGTTAATTTAAGTTATAAGAACTAGTTTGAAACATACCTAAGCTGAGGCTGAACTTTTATAATTAATAATAAGTTTCTGTATCATTATTTGATTGCTAGCAGTCCTGTGAAAAAGTACTACTACAGCATATCTTCACAGCAGTAGAAAAGTATTTAGGATAAGGTGATAGCTGAAAAATTCTAAAGACAAGCAAGGACGTCATATCTATAGAAATCTAAAGTACTGTTAGCTATAGGAAGAGTGAGGCCTGCTGCGAATTGTGAATTGTATTGCTCACGTGAAGAAGTTTTGTTTGATTTCTTTCACTGTATACATCTAAATAGGTATCATGTTTTTCACCAGTTTTTCACAAGCAGAAATCTCTCAGTAGTCATAGGAACTGAACTCGAGGAGTGGCATTTGTGGCAAGTATCAGAGGAGGTGACTTTTAGTGAGGTGGGAAGGCCTGTAGTCCCTCCTTCCAGTCTTCACCTCCAGGTCTTTACTCTGCCACTCAGATAGGTAACCTTGCCCTGCATACTGGATCTTAAAAAACGAGAATGTTTTGATCTGGGCCATGCTACAGTTTGTTGATTTTGCTGTAATATTTCAGAACCAACCAATATTATGATCAGTTCAACCAAAACCCAGCATAAATTTAAATTGGAAGCACCATAATTATTTTTCTGTGTTAAAAAAAACCTGAATTACACAAACTAAAGAATCTGATTCCAACACAGCTAAGATGATTATTCATGCCATGTAGTTTTCTGGGCCATGAGTCTTAAATATAAGAAGTAAAAAAAAAAAAACCCTGCAAAAGTCAGTGACAGAGTTTAAATGAAAAATATACTATTTTTTGAATGATAGTTTATGGCTCATGAGAGCCTAGAGTTGCCATGGCAACAGTAATACAAGAAAATAAGCCTCTAGTATCTCTCTCTCTCTCTCTCTCTCTCTCTCTCTCTCTCTCTCTCTCCTCTTTCCTAGTCTTGGCACTCAGTAATAGAAAATGGTTTCAGATGATGTTTAAAAGCTATAATGTTCACAAATTAGTCTCAGTTAACACATACAGAAACCTTGAGTTTCTAAACAAATGATAGGTTGATGGATGTTAAGAGGATAAAGACATCTTTGGTGATTGTACAACAGATCCAGATTCCATAAAAATAAAATAATACAGTATATGCCTGATTTTACTAGTGGCCTTTCCTCATCAAGCCTGAATGTCATCATGTGCAATACCATCTTTGAATTCTGAACCATCATCATGATACTTCTCTAAAGTATTATGTCACTACAGTCACAGTGTGTACTGGACAATAATTGGGAAGTATAATATACTAATAAGAATGGTGGATCAAAATAGGATCTGATCAAATTCAAATTCCAGCTCTGTTCGATTTATTTAATAGTCCAAGTTTCAATTGTATAAGATATAAAATAGAGAGAAGTAGAATATCTGATATAAAGTTGCTACAAATTATAAATAAGATATGAATTTAAAAGTACTTCACATAGCACCTAGTATATATTAGACACTCCAAATAGTAGTTTATTAGTATTATAATCTATATACTACCCATGGCCTGTGATCATAGATATCTCAAGTAATTTTTGAAAACAGAAAAATTAGAGTTCTCACTATAATAATTTCCAGGCACTTTATTCCACTTGTGTTTCTAGTTTAATTAGTATGTTTTAGTTCTCAGTTAGTGTTTGGAGACTGTAACCATTTCTAGAACTTTAAAAGTTGTTTACAATGTGTTTCTTGTTTACTTAGGTATTATTATATCCTTCTGGGGTCTTTGATGGAATTGAAGACTAGATAGTTATAATTTTCCTTAGTTATGATAAAAGATAAATTAAATACAAAACTTTAGACTCACAAAGATAGGATATATGATAGAGTATTTTCCTTAATTTATCAAATGTAAATGGACTGAATATTATAACTATAATTCTTGCTTAAAAACTGTTTTGTTTATGTAATTTTGCTATGTTGAAGTTAAAGCCTTCCTCTTTAATTATACAAAAAAGGGGAGATGATGTAGGACATCCTTCTGTATGTGTGTTTATTTTATTGGTTAATAAATAAAACTGTTTTGGACAATGCCTTATCAGAGTAAAGTCAGGTGGTAAATCTGAGCAGAAATATATATTTAGAGAGTAGGTGGAGTCAATCAGATGACAGCTAGTTGCCAAGGAAACAAGACATATAGAAAATGAGGTAAAACCATGGCCATGTGGCAATACACAGACTAGTAGAAATGGGCTAATTTAAGATGTAAGAGCTAGCTAGAAATACGCCTGAGCCATCAGCCAAACAGTGTTGTAGTTAATATAGTTTCTGTGTGATTATTCATGTCTGGGTGACCAGGAAATGAAATGCAGACTCTGACTATCGTAACCAAAGACTACTATGCCTTCCTCCACTTATTCCTCTATAGGTTTTATCCTGCTTCTGCCTAGAGCCCAATTTCATCCACAGTCAAAATTGGCAGGCTCTGAATGCTGAAGTGCAGCTCAATCTCTATTTTGGCTTCCGTTTAATAAGTCAGATAAATAGAGTATATTATTATGGAAGTCTAGGAATATAAAAACAGGAGATTGAGAAAGAGGTGCTCAGAAGCTCAGTCAATAACAAGAGTATATGATAATCCCCAAAGAACTTGTTGAAAGTGAAAACAAAACTTGGAAAGGTCTGAGTAGAGATAGGGTTGTGTCTACTTATTCAGAAAAGCAAACAAATGTCTTTCTTAGTTGCCCTGGTACTCTACTTGGTCCCTGGTCTCTCAGAGTACAACTGAGATGGATATGAAGAACTGAAGATGTTATCTTGACCCTAAAGTATACACCTGTTGCCTTAGCTTGTAGACTGGAGCCAAGTTGCTTGCTCTTTTTCTCCCCTGAGTTGAAAGACTGATAAACACAGAGGAAATCTGTTTGTATATAAAGGATAGATTTCCTCCAAGTGAACATATTTGTGTATCTTCTCCTTGGATTAATAAATAAAATACAGCCGGGCGGTGGTGGCGCACACCTTTAATCCCAGCACTTGGGAGGCAGAGGCAGGCGAATCTCTGGGAGTTCGAGGCCAGCCTGGTCTACAAGAGCTAGTTCCGGGACAGGCACCAAAGGTACAGAGAAACCCTGTCTCAAAAAAAAAAAAAAAAAAAAAAAAAAAAAAACCAAAAAAAAAAGAAAGAAAATACAGTCAATACCATGGAAACCACTTTAGTCCTTTCCTAGACATAACTACTTTCAATGTCAATCACTTTCTTATCTATTATTGATCAATTTAGCCTCTTAACTTTATTAGGATAATTATTATAACATGTAATCCTATTAACTTTCTACTGACCAACAATATGCTTGTGAGGGGCTAGAGAGGTGGCCCAGTGGTTAGGAGTGTGTACTACTTTTGTGGATGACCCATGTTTGGGCCTGAACAATCATATTAGAAGCCTCACAACATTGCCAAGACATGTAAGATGGTTTAAAATTTTTCCTGACTCTGAAAATGATCTGCCAACCAGAGTTGGTTGCTCCAAATTTGCAAATGAGACTTTGGGTGATTTCCCAGGTAGCCAGTTGTCTCTGTCATTCATTGCACATTTTGGAAGTTGCTTGATTGCATGTCCTGTTCACTCACGTAATATTATTTCCTTTCTCAGGTCTTTGATGGGGTTGAAGACTAGGTAGTCATAGTTACTTTCCTCTCATGACTTAGCCAAGCCATTTCTAGTATAAGACTCAGACATTTTAGGATAGGATAACTATTAAAACATTTAGCATGTGTTTCTTGCTTGATATTGTTTATGCTAGTTGTAATTCTAATTTTTTACTTGATATTTGTTCTTATTGTATGTATATAGCTTTGTATTAGGTTTAGAAAAGTCTTATTTAGACAAAAGTGGGAGTTGTTGTGGTAATTCCTTCAGCCAATAGTCCATTGTTGACAACACCAGTCAACATGGGTGTGGTCTCTTGCACTACAAATGCAGGTGTAAGGCTTGGGTGGCTCCTCTCTCTCTCAGCTGTTGGGTTTGGTTCCTGTTCCTTGCTAATGAAGAGGACTGTGATTTGTTATTCTACCTTTAAATATTTTAACCTTTTATTATACTCAATTCTGACCTAGTGTAGTATTACTCTATTGTGTCCATCTATAGTAAAGGAAATATACTACATTGTTTTCCTTTTTACCTCACTAGGAAGTAATTCTTGTGATCACATTTAAGTACTTCACCATATAGAAAGACCTGAAGTTTTATTAACCAATTCTCTTTTTAGAGAATTGCTTTTGCGAAGTGTGAGTTCTCTGAAATTGGTTGAAAATTCTATGTTGCTATTCAATGCTCTGAATATTTAATTAGTGATATCACAGTTCCTCAAGCTATACTCCAATTTATCAATGTCCTTTTGGGTCCAGCCCAAGGTCATTTTTGGAGTTCAGACTGGATGCTACAGCAAGTGAAAGGAACTTTTTTCTTAGGATATCTAGAGTGAATGAATTCTCTCATACACATGCTGTTCTGAACAAGTCTTTTTATTCTTCTGCCTTTATTTTAATTCTACTGTCCTAAATCTAGCCTTAAAGCAATAAAAAAATTACAAGAGTTACCTCTCACTGGTCAAAAGCACATTCCT
This sequence comes from Microtus oregoni, assembly GCF_018167655.1. Lineage (NCBI taxonomy): Eukaryota > Metazoa > Chordata > Mammalia > Rodentia > Cricetidae > Microtus > Microtus oregoni. Next base: position 4,722,914 of record NW_024543077.1, on the reverse strand, counting down.
AGAGTAAACAAAAAAGACTTGAGCCACTGTCATGGCGACACAAGTTTCCAAGTTTAAAAGAGTAAGACATTGACCAGACCAGGGTGGGGGTCAAACTTTGAGTCATAGGTCTACTGTCAGCAGACTGACAAGCAAAGGATTGTTGTGCTTTTCTTAGGGCTCTTTATGTAGCAATCTAGGTTGGATATTTGCGACTCTGACCTTGGGTATAGGTGCAATGTTTTAAACTTATGATCAATGTATAAAAAGCTTCTAGTCTAGTTTGAACTTGCTCTAAGGTGATTGTGAGATCATTATGTATAGTCAATCTGAACAAAAAAAACAAAACAGGCTTTTATGTGTCTGTAATCCTTGTGGGACAAATAGATCTAGTTATGAAGCATGTCCTAGCATATACCCTATATATCAAAATCATGCAGTGTAATGAACAGTCATCTTCCTGATCATCCACAGATATATGTGCCCATAAGATTGAGACGTAATCATGAGATTGCATATATGTGCCACATGAGATTATACAATACAATGCAGGTATTGGGGAGACAAAAAGCTGCTTACCAAAAGTGAGCCACAGTTTCTAGATGATCCTGCATGCCTTGCCTAGACTGGATTAACCTCCATCAAAGAGACACTCATCTGATGGGTTGATATCTTTATTATCAATTGCCATATGGTGCATATTTCCACAGCTTCCAACACAAATTAACTGAGAGAGTTGTCTTCTGGCAAGTGAATTTGTCACAAAATTACAACAAACATGAAGACACCAATAGAGGGAGAAAAGAGAGTAGAGGGTTTAACAAGATGAAAGATTTAAAACTTTTAAACTTACTTTCTTATTTTGAAGTAGTCTCACCATTTCTTGAACTAAAGGTCATGCAAATATTGACCATTGACAATCTGCAGTGAAACTGTCAGTAATGAGCCATAAGTTGGTAGGGTTTTTTTTTTATTTTATTTTTTTATTTTATTTATTTATTTTTTTTGGTTTTTCCGAGACAGGGTTTCTTTGTGGCTTTGGAGTTTGTCCTGGAACTAGCTCTGTAGACCAGGCTGGTCTCGAACTACAGAGATCCGCCTGCCTCTGCCTCCCGAGTGCTGGGATTAAAGGCGTGCGCCACCACTGCCCGGCAAGTTGGTAGGGTTTTTTTCTCTTAGCTCTTTGGTCTTTTGGGGGCCAGCCACCCAGCTCCCATATAAATACATGTGTCAAACACAAGGGCACCCTCATATGTAAGAGAAACATTACTAAAGTTTAGATCACACATTAAGCCTCACACACTAATAGTGGGAGACTTCAGCACTTCACTCTCACCACTGAACAGGTCTGACAGACAGAATCTTTATAGAGAAATAAGAGAACTAACAGATTTTGTGACTCAAAGGGACTTAACAGACATTTATAGAACACTTCACCCAAATATAAAAGACATGTACCTAAAACAGTGACATCTTAGAATTTGCACGCAAATGGATGGAACTTAAAAAAAAAATCCTGAGTGTAGCAATCCAGATAGACAAATATGGTATGTACTTATTCATTAGTGGATATTAGATGTAAAGCAAAGGACAACCAGCTTCTAGTCCATGATCCCAAAGAAGCTAGGTAACAAGGAGAACCCTAAGAGAAACATACAAGGATTCCCTTGGGAAAAGGAAGCAGACAAGATCTCCTGAGAAAATTAGGAGGGGGAGAGAAGAGAGGGTGGAAAGGAATGGGAAAGGGAGAAGGGGAAGAAGGGGTGAACATGAGGGAACAGGATGCTCAAGAAGTGGGTAGGACAGTGAGGGCGAGAAAGGGAAGGGTTATCTGGATTGAGCGAGTCATTAAAGGGCACTAGGGAAATTGCCAGGAATCTACAAGGATAACCCCAGCTAAGACTCAAGGTAACAGTGGAGAGGATGCCTAAACTGGTCTTCCCCTGTAATCAAATTGATGACTACCTTAATTGTCATCATAGAACCTTCAACGGGCAATTAATGGAAGCAGATACAGAGATGTACAGCCAAGCACTGGACCAAGCTAGCAGCGACCAGCCCAAGAGAGAGAGGAGTGATAATATGACCAAAGCGGTCAAGACCATGATAGAAACAGATGACCTGAGCTACTGAGAGCTCACTGACTCTGGACTGATAGCGGGGGAACCTGCATAGGACCAAACTAGGCCCACTGAGTGTGTGGAACAGTTGTGAGGCGTGGGTAGTCTGTGGGACCACTGTCAGTGTGACCAGGATTTATCCTTAGTACTTGAACTGGCATCCAGGAGCACATTCTCTTTGGAGGGATACATTGCTCAGCATAGATATGGGGAGGGTCTTGCCTTGAAGTAAAGTGTCAGACTTTGTTGATTCCCCCATGGGAAGCCTTACCCATTCTGAGGAGTTGTTAATGGGTGGGGTGGGGGGAAATGTGGAGCAGAAAAAAAAAACATACTGAGTGATATAAAACAGACCCCTGAAAGAAAAATATAATATCTAGTAACTCATAAGTGACTTTTAGACATAAAGCAAAGAAAAACCAGCCTACAGTCCACAACCCCAGAGAATCTAGACAACAAAGAGGACCCTAAGAGAGACATTCATGGATCTACATAGAAAGGAGAAAAAGACAAGATCTTCTGAATAAATTGGGAGCATGGGAGACATGAAAGAAGGTAGAAGGGGAGCAGGGAAGGGAGGGGAGTAGAAAAAAATATATAGCTCAATAAAAACAAAAAAAAAAAAATCAAACAGATGCAACCATACAACATAGGGTTATTTGTACCTGTCTCAGTGTGCACACTGTTTTTAAGGCTTATCAGTTCTGCAACATGCAACAGTATCCCATTCCTTTTTTATGAATAACTAGTCTTCCATATTTTATAAAAGCTAGATTCACATTCAAAAATGTAAATACCATGTCTTTAAAATGGGGTTTGGGGTATAAAATCTTTGAAGAATTCTCTGATAATTTTTGTAGTGGCAATGCACTGCTTCACAAGGTTTATTCATTTGTGTTCTGTGTGTCTGAGTCCCAAATTCAGAACCAGCATTCTGAGAAGGATATTTTGTAATACAGCTAGTCTTCCTGAAAGGGCTGTCATGCCTCTGTTTGGGTGGAGTCGAGATTGCTAGTGAGCAACCTTAATTTCCCTGTGTCCTTCCCTGGCGTGCAACTACCACACACATGTGCCTCTGCATTAGCATTTAGGGGTGTTTTGTTGAATTTTCTGTTTTCCTCTGTATGATGTAGTAGTAAAAAATTCAGAATGAGAAAAATATTGAGAAGAGGGGTTCTCAACATAGAGCTAATTAGTAGAATGCCCTTCCCAATAGAATACCCTTCCCAATACCGCTAGTTTGTGCTTTTAATGAGGATATCAATGAAAAACGATTACTCACAGAGCTGAGAAACTCTACGGATGAAACGCAAATGGATTTAGGTCAGTGCTTCTTAAGCTGAGACACACCTGGCACATGACGCTGCCAGGAGCCTACTGCAGTCTAGACATTAGAGTATTCTTGAAGCCAAAAACCTGTGCCAACTCACCAATGACCAAATTCACAGTGACAAATGAGTCATGAGATAATCTTTATGACTATGATAGTTTCGAATGTTAATGTGGACCATTAGTGTAAGTGAATAAATAATTATGCAATAAAAAGGTGGTACTTTGAATGCTAACAGTCATACTTTGTAAATATTTATCCAAATTTCATTAGTTTGGTAGCTAGACTTAATTTACCTTACACGTTTTGGCGATGGATGATAATTTCACAAATAGATAAGAGATATAAATACTAGTTTAATTTTAATTTGTAAGCAGTTTCATTGATGTACAATTTGTCGTAAAATTAAACTGTTCTAAATGTGTAGCTTAGTGATACATTAGCAAATGTGCACAGTTATAGAAACATTCTTGCACACTGGTTTTACAATAGAAGTGCCCTGTTGTGCCCCTCGAAGTCAATCTGTGCTCAGGCTCCAGGCATTCATTGATCCACTTTCTCTACAGGTTTTCCTAATTTTAGAAATGACATAGAACCCAATCATAAAATTTGATTCTGGCATTGTTAACGTAGCACAATGCTTTGTTTGAACCACACTTTTATCATTTTCCTTTTGTTCTGGACCAATTGCATTGCACTCACTGATCAAGCACATTTTGTTTAACTATTTGCAAATGATGAATATTTTATATTGTTTTCTCTTGGCAGTTGGAAAATCTCTCTTTCCAGTTTAATGTATTTGGTTTATTCACTTCCTTGGAAAATCTGTAAACATTTTTTTGCTATATATATATATATATATATATATATATATATATTTTAGAACTCAACTTTTTATTTTGGGATAATCATACATTCACATTAAATCATACAGAATAATATGCAGAGATTCATGGGTATCATTTACTCAGTTTCTTCTTTTCCAAAACTATAGTATTGCAGTAGAGCTGGGTGCAGACATTGATGCAGTCACCACACAGAATAGACCCACCAGCACTAGGACATCCCTCATTTCACTCTTTTGTGGTCATTGCCACTGTCCTCCAAGCCTCACCACTTATTGGCCCTTGATAGCTTTTAGTTGATTATACATTTCTGTAATTTTGTTATTTCAACATTGTTGTTCTTAACAATACATCATTTACTAGGAGTGACTTTTTCATTCAGCATAAATAGAGATCCATCCAGGTTCTTCCTTGTAAGAATAGATGCGTGTGTGTGTGTGTATGTGTGCGTGTGTACATATGCATGCATGTACATGTATATGTGTGTGCACATATGTGGGTGTGTGCCTGTGTGCGTGTGTGTTACATGCATGCATACACATGTATACCTTTATGTCCCTTTTCTACATAGGAAAATTTCTGTTGATTCATCTTCCAGTTCATGATGTCTTCTTATACTACATCAAACCTTCAATTAAATACATCTGGTGAATTGTCATTTTATTTATTGGACCTTTTATTAATTACAGAATTTCTGTGGGTTATGGGAGGGGTTTCATTTTCTCTACAGAGATTCTCTATTTGCTGAATGGGAGTTGTCACATTTTCTTTTTAAGCATGGTTTCTTTTATTTTTGAAAATATATCCTAAAAAGCTGTTTCAGTTTTGCCTCAGAAAGTGATCTCAGCCTACTCAGAATCACTTCAGATAGAATGAATTTTTTCTCCCAATGAAAGGTAACACATTCCTGATATTAGTGTTTGTCTCATAATGTTTTGTTGAAAAACTGAACGTTTTAAGTAAGAAATGATAGTAACTCTAGAGTCCAATTTTCTCTCTTAAAGATTTTTTTCCCCCAGAAAATTGATTGAACTTTAACCGATGGTGTGTGGTTGCTAATGTCTGTGCTCATTTTTATGAAGTTATTATTCTTATATTTTAGCCTGGTTTTTAAAGACTACGAGTCTTCATACCCTAGTGCTCAGGCAATTGTTTATGCTCAAATATATCAAATGCATGAGTGCACTATCCTCTGACACCCTTGGGCATTTCCTTAAATCCTCTTCAGTTTTTGTTTTGTTAAACCACCAAGCCCTCTTTTGTTTTCCGTTCTCAGTTGGTCAGAGATATGCGGATGCTTGACTAGCACTAAGCTCACAACTGAAGGCAATGACTCCTGTGTCCTTAAATCTTTCAGTAACCAATAGCTCAGCAGAGAGAAGTAGGGCCCCCTGAGCCTGTTAGGAAAGATGCTAGTTTAGGAAAGTACTGGCTGTAGGTGTTCCTCCAATATCCACAGCTTCACGAACACTCCTGGAAATTCTTAGGAAAACACATTCTTTTGTCACTTTGAAACTAAATTTATTTAAAAGAATAAATTATCATTCCAGCGGAGAATTTGGATTTTGGACATTCACCTCTGTCTTTCCTCCTTAAAATCCAGCGCCCCTGGCTCATCCCCAGCTCAGGAGCACCTGCTGCACCCTTTCCTCCCTGCTTCCCCCATTTTCAGTGGATCAGACAGACCTCCCCCCCCCAAACTTTCTTCTCTCTACTCCTTGATTTATCCCAGCCTCCAACTTCAGTACACACTCCCTGGGAACCTACAAGCCAAGGCTGCCAGAGAAGCAAGCAGGCCAGCCTCAAATCCTCACCCTCTCCCTTCTCCTCCATATCCAGTTTCTCAAGTTTCATCCCAAGATCTGTAGCCAACGACCTATTGTGGCCTTCCCTCATTCTCTGATGCTATTCTCAGGGAACTGAGCAGATTTTGGGGTAATACCCTGCTGCTTACCACCTGTGGACTATCTAGGGACCCCTCTTCTAGCCCAAACCCATTCCTAAGTGTCAGTTCCCAATACTCAGTATACTTAGAAACACACATGCCCTCCACAGACTGACCACAAGGACCTACTGCAGAAGGCAACATCTATAGGAATCATTGAGGAAATCGAGCTGGAACTTTTATAGACCGTCACCCTTGCATTCTAGTTTCTTTGGTAGAGGAAGGTGCTCTGCAAGCCACCAGAGGAGAAGCATATCAGCTCAGCCACAACCCCTTTGATCTACAGTGGGGTCCTGCTTGCGAGACAAGCATGCGCCGTGGTGACACAAATCTTGTGGAGCCACCAAACAATATTCGATATGACTTCAGGCCTACTCCACAAGTTGCAACCCACAACCATCTCTTTTTTGGTGACCAAGAACCTGAGACTAGACAGTCCAGGAACCTAGAGTAAAACCAAATACTACTGCTTTCAAAAAAGGAGCAATAAAATAACTCCTATTGGCATTCTGCTATACTCATAGATCAGTGCCTTCCTTAGCCATCATCAGAGAGACTTCCTCCTGCAACAGAGGGGAACAAATACAGAGACCTGATGGGCAGAGATATCGGGCGCTTAAAAGAAATCTCACACTGGCTCAGAACTGAGAGATAGACAGTTATTTATTTAGGGGGAAAACTTACAAAACCAGGATTCTCTGCTTGAACAATGGATGAAGATCCGATCCAAAGCAAGCAGAACAAGCAAACGGAAACCAAGGGGATGAGAGAAGGGAGCTGGACGCGCTTTCGCATCCGCGTAAATAGTCTATGAGGCCATGGCCCAGTAGGCAGGTTGTTACTAGCTATAAACCTTCCCGCAGCAGAGAGCCACAGCCAGACTTTCCACAGAGAAACGAGAGACCTTGGAATACTCAGCCCTAAGCAGGAGGTCTCCATCAAATCCCTCTCCTGAGGGCTCAGGGAACACTGAGATGGAGGAGTTAGAGAGAATGTAAGAGCCAGAGTGGATGGGGACACCAAGAAACCAAGACCAAATCACCAGGACCGGTGCACATAGGAACTCACAGAGCCCGAGGCAGCATGCACGGGGTCTACACAGGTCTGTACCACATGGGGCGGGCCCTGGAGCTGAAAGACGAAGCAGACGCATGTCCCCATCCTTAACGCAGAAGTTATCTCAATTGATAACCACTTGTAAATGAAATTTGAATTTTTGTTCAATAGAGTCTTACTGGAGACACAAACTACTCTTAACGTTATAAAACTAAGTCCACGGCATCATGGGAGCTCCCAGTCTCTTAATGTCATGTCAAGGTTTTTTAATTTTTTAGTTTTATCTTAATCTTTATTCATATGGCTTTTTCTCTTTTTACACTACATGTCCTTCGCACAGATATTATGGCTTCCAGTTGAGAGTTTTTATGTAGGAACACCCGAATGAGTGGGTTTCTGCATCTATGTCTGGTTCCCATGATGTTTCCTGGACTCTTTCCCATTTGTTCATTTGTTTTACCCTATTTTGATGATTAGCTTTTGTTTCATGTTATATTATGCTATTTTTATTTTATGATGATCCCTTAGAAGCCTGTTTTCTGATGAGAGGCAGAAAGGGGGGCTCAATCTTGGGTAGGGAAAATGGGGAAGGACTCTGAGGAGTAGACAGAGGAGAAACCATAATCAAATGTATTATGTGAGAAAAAACAAGCTAATTTCCTTTTTTAACTTTCTTTTCATTTATTCTTTCGTCTTTCACACCATAGCTCCCCATCATGTCTCACAATATTATTCTTCCCCCTCCCCTCCCCAAAATAAAACAAAATAAGATTTAGAAGAAGAAAGCACAGGGAGGAAGAGAATCTCATTCTGGAGGCGGCAGTGTGATGTAGTGAGTAACACAGTAGCCCGTACATTTTTACATGTAGACTTTTGATGTGAGATTCCCCTTTGTATGCTGTGAATATCATTGGTTAATAAAGAAACTGCGTTGGCCTGCTGATAGGGCAGAACTTAGGTAGATGGGGAAAACTAAACTGAATGCTGGGAGAAAGGAGACAGAGTCAGAGAGAAGCCATGGGGCTGCCGCAGGAGACAGAGGCGCTGAAACTTTGCTGGTTGGCCACAACCTCGTGGTCATGCACAGATTAATGGAGATGGGTTAAATTAAGATGTAACAGCAAGCCAATAAGAAGCTAGAGCTAATGGGCCAAACAGTGATTTAAATAATATAGTTTCTGTGTGGTTATTTCGGGTCTGAGCTGCTGGGAACCAACAAGTGGCCTTCCTGCAACAGACATTCATCCCAAAGAATCATTGTTCTGGTTCAAGGCCCCTGGTCTCTGCTATACCATTGATGCTGGGCCCTTACTAGGACTCTTCCTGGATCTCCCGATGCTGCCCTGTGTTGTGGAGATCTTTCAGCTCTGGGTTCAAAGGACCAACTCTCAACCCCCCATGCTCTAGAGGATCACAGATGGGGTGGATTTGGGGGTGGACCAACACATAACCCTGGTTCTGGGCCTGGATCCTGGATCGATGCATGGTTGACCAGTCTGCCAGCTCTCTTATCTTCATCACTAGGGTAAGCTCTCCAGCATTTCCCTGGCTTGTTCACCCCTCGCCATGATAAGGAATAGGCAGAGCCATTTCTCCCTCCTTGGTCTCCTCAGGGTTGGTCTCCCATACCTACACCTTCAGGGCCATCTCTACTGTGTTGCCCACGCAAGGTATAGGGGCCTCTTTCTCTAGTGCTGCAGCTGATGGGGGACAGGGACAGCTCTCCCGATCTTATGACCTCAGGCCCTGCTCTCCCACCTGTCTAAGATGAGGGAGGACGATCTCTCCTCTGCCCCTACTACCACAAGACAGCTGACTGACTTATGGGGACAGCTCTCCCATGCTCACCACTTCAGGGCTGACTCTCCCACACTCCCACCAACAGGGTCAGCTCTACTGTGCTGCCCAGGTGAGATGTGGGTCCACTTTCTGTAGGGCAAAAGCTGGGAAGGGGGAGGGTCAGCTCTCTTGCCCACCACAGGTGGCAGAGGCAAGAGGATAGGAATTCCTTCCCTCCCCATCACCATCACATGACAGATTTGGGGGTGTGGCCAGCTCTCCCACTGGCAGGGCTCTCTCATCTGCGCCTCTGCCAACAGGGTCAGCTCTACTGAGCTGTCCAGGTGAGGAACAGGGCCTGCTTTCAGCTTCTCGGAGAGTTGTAGATAGTAAGGGGGAGGAGGAACAGCTCCTTCCTCTATGGCAGGTGGTGAGCGAGGGTAAAAGGGGGGGTAATCCCCCACACATACATGTTGCCCACACTGCTGTATGACAGATGAATGAATAACGGGGGCATCTTTCCCTTGCTCACAACTTCGGGGCTGTCTCACTGCATCTGCACCAACAGGGTTGACTTTATGGTGCTGCTTAAGTATTTAGGTCTTGATCTCAAGTATTGCAACTGGTAGGGGGCAGGAGCAGCTCCCAACCTGCTGCAGGTGGGAGCTAATTTCAATAAAAAGAAAAATAAATTTATTCTTAACAGGCCTAATCATACAGCATGATTAGTATTGGCCTTTTTTTCATTGAAAACCCCACTAAGGGGCACTCTCTCCTCATTCAGATAGGTTATAATGACTAGTTGAAATGAAATAATTACAAGAGGGAAATCCCACATCACCAGCACACAGAGGGGAATCCACAACAATCAGGCCCCTTCATCTGCAGATTCATCTCACCTGGTATCTTAGTTAGGGTTTCTATTGCTACAACGAAACACTATGAAAGAAAAAAGAAGTTGGGGAGGAAAGGGTTAGCTCACACTTCCACATTGCTGCTCATCAAGAAGGAAATCAGGACAGGAACTCAAACAGGGCAGGAACCTGGAGGCAGGAGCTGATGCAGAGGCCATGAAGGAGAGTGGCTTACTGGTTTGCTTCACATGGCTTGCTCAGCCCACCTTCTTATAGGAACTCAGGAGGACCAGCTGCCCAGGGATGGCACCACCCACCATGGGCTGGATTGATCCCTAATTGAGAAAATGCCTTACAGTTGGATTTCACAAAGGCATTTCCTCAGCTGAGGCTCTCTCCTCTCCGATGACTCTTGCTTGTGTCAAGTTGACATGAAACCAGTCAGTACACCTGGTTCTCAATTTTATCTTGATTTTTGAAAGTGCTGAAACATTCAGGCCATCTGATTACCTCTGGCAGACCAGGGATTGATTAACTAACTAAGTGGTAGTTCTTGATTTATAAAATCCTACAAAAACCTGAATGTCTGAGGAGAGAGGGGAGGTCCTTCGGGTGTGTGAAGAGCTTAGCTGTTAGAATCTTCGTATTCCGAAGTGAGATCTAATAATGACCTCAGATATAACTCTAAAAATCAACTAAACAACAGAATTTAGAAATCCTCTCTTTTTCTATTATCTTACTCACAAGCAATGGCTCACCTGGAAATTCTAAACATCCATGGCTTGCAAAATTACATCTATGCAATTTCAGAAAAGACTTTAAATTTTGAATACAATGTCTACTTTGTCATAGTCTGATAAACCTTTAGATTTTTTTCCTATTTTTTCAAATGCTAGATTGTTTCTCTCCTTTAAAATTTATTAAAGAAGTCATCTTAGTCGTTGTAAAATAGAATTTTACTGTAGTGAGGAATCATATACTCATCTTCTCTCCTTTCTTCTTCACCAAATTCCAGAGAAGAGAAATGGAGCCCTTAAGAGCCTGGACTTCTAGTGGCAAGGAAAAGATAGTTAAGTCTAGGTCCCAAGGTTGTACCACCCAGTGCTCTATCAGATGTGTTCAATGCAAGCATTAGTTCTTCATCTCACTTAGGGCCTTAGGAGTGTTACACAACCCAACGATTGTTCAGTTTCTTTATATTTTATAGTCCCAAGTAGTACACACTGAACAGAGTGTGAAGATGGAGTTTCACTACTGATCCTATATGGCAGTAAGAGAAAAGGATTTTCAGTAGTGAGATTTGAGATTTGAGCATTCAAGTGTTTCTAATTCTATGCTGTCGACGACAGACATCTACTAGTTACTTAGCACTTATGAATCATGTTATAATTTCAAAATACCTTTCTATCAATAGCAACTTCGTAGCATGAATCAGACTAGTTTTTTTTATTTCCTCCTCCCCAAACAGCTGTCTTGGTCCCACAGAATGATTGCAGAGTTTCACATATGTTTAGCTGTTCGAACTTTTGAAGTCTATCTATATCACTTGTTCTCAACCTATGGGTGGCAACCCTTTGGGAGTCAAATGATATCAGATAGCCTGCATAATGATATTTATATTATGATCCATAACAGTAACAAAATCAAGGTTATGGAGTAGCAACAAAATAATCTTATGGTTGGGGTCACCATAACAGGAGGAACTGTACTGAAGGGTCGCAGGTTGAGAGCCACTGACCTATAGGATGCAAGTCAAAAATTTTGCATGAAGGATGGGATCGGTCTTACCTTTGGAATTCCTGGTGGCAAAGGACAAGATTGGAGGGCTAGTAGCAAGGGAGTCTGAGGCATGGTGGAGAACTTCCTCTCTAAAGGCATAGCCTCCAATAGAATTTAGTGTGCTAGCTCATCCCTAGTTCCTAGAGCCTTGGAGAACCCTACTTCAGTCTGAAGATGTGCTGTAGTACAAGACACTGTGGAAACGGAGGGTCTGTTGACATGGTCCATTTCACGCCTTCCTGATCTTAACCTGAAGGAGGAAATGATGAATTCTTGGGGGAGCACAAGCACACTTTAACAGCCTGCTAACTCAGGGTTCTTCTTCTCATTGGTTATTGACAAGAGGAGACACCGCTGAATGCGCCTTCTGGTATAAGGATTCTGAGCACGAACCCAGAAGCAATTCCAAACCTGGACTAAGAATAAGGCTTTCCTTTGGCATGACTCAAATAGAAAAGCTCTTTGACTGACAACCTTTGAGTTAGAGTCACATGCCAGTCTTTTCTTTGTCCCACAAAGGCAATGTAAGCACCAAGATAAAACCAGACTCTTTGATTCTCTGCTTTCTCTCCTCAGCGACCTCCAAACTCAACCCCCACCCCAGGAACAGTAAGTTTTCCTTAAGGCATTGATTTCAAAGAAAGAGCACTTTATATAAGCAAATTTAGGGATTCGAGGGCTTGGAAGAGGCACTAAAAATTACTGTCAGTTCTTGCCTTGAAACTCTGTCGCCATGGTACACAGTGCTTGCCAACTGGCCCTATAAATCTCATTACCTTCTTCTTTCCTTATCTTCCTCCCAAATTAAAATGCTAATTTAGCAACAGGCATAGGCAATTTCAGAATGAAACCTAACGGTCATTCTGACCCTTCACTGCCAACAATACACTGAAGATGTGTCCCCTTGACTTAGATCTTTGAAGACATAGAGTGTTACATTGTGCTGGTGCGCGTTTAGATTACCATCTCTCCTGCTTTGGTGTTTTAAAGGCTTTCTGAGTATTTGCAGCAACACCTGATAGGGATTCTGGCTCACCTCAGTCAACAATCCCCCGATCTGTTCAATGAAACCCTCGTTTCAAAATCCTGATGGATCTTGAACTGTAATGCCTCAACTCCATACCTATAGGAGACCTCAGTCACACTTCCAGATGGTTCACAGGTGCAGGAGAAGCCTGTTCCTGATCTTGTGTAGCCTTTACCCTCAGCCCTCTCCTTTTCCTGCCTCCACACAAGTGCAAACCTTCAGGGTGTCAGACGAAGAGCATAACCAGTCTCTATTACTTAGGCTTTGGGCCCGTTTTCATTGAAGGCCATTTACATAGTCCGGACTTCGGGATGAAAGTCTAAGGGGGCATTCTTCCTTTTGCTCAAAGAGTTAAGCAAGCCTAGGGCTTACGATGATTTCTAACAAAACACATTTCTGTTATTGAGCATTCTGGGTTCACAAAAGGAACCAAAAATTAAGCAACGGCAACAGAGAAGCTCGTTTTGGTAGATAGAACTGTTGAAAATTGCAACGGCAATGCTGCAGAAAGCAAATAGAACGAGGAAACGGCAAAAAGTTCACACCAGCTACCGCAAGGCATTTGCAGACGATTAAATAAAGTTAATCCAAAACAATCATCTCGTTAACTGGAACCTTGGGTTGTGGGGGAGGTGGGAATATTTCCACCCGCTAAGATACCCATTGCCATTCTCTGTATCTTTAGCACTGGCTGCCAATGAATATTCGTGCAATGAATGGAACACCTGCCAAACTCTCCGATGTTTCCAAACAAACTCTAAAATGCTGTAACAATCACTTCTGTGCACGCAGGCCCCATCTATTGCAAGCTCTGCGGATGAGAAATAGCTTGACTTAAGGTGAAGCGTGGGACTTCAGTTGGCCATAGTTCATTTGGTTGCACAGTGGGAAAGTGGGAAGGGAAACAAGCTCCTTAGAAACAGAAGGTCAGCCTGCAGGCTTGACTTCTACATTATTGCTTGACAGGTTTCTACCCAACTTCTCCGTCCCCATCTGTGGATCTGAGGTACCCTAACAGTTAGCCAGGGGCAATTCTGTGGTTTTGACAGGGAAGCCCCTCCCTAGGGCGCCACGTCCACCTCCCTTTCTCGCCCGCACCTGCCATGCTGCCTCTTTCTTCTCTGACAAGATGCAGAGGTCAAAGCTCCTTCCTGTGTGGTGATGAAAAGCTCCCAGGACTAGCCTCCTCCTGGATCCAGGGAATGCCTCTAGGATTCCTGTGGGCGCGCTCGCCCCCTTGATTCTCACAACTCCATAGCCGCTACTCTGGCTCTTGCCTGACACTTAAGAAGCATCTCAGGGTAGCCACCTTTGCGCCCCGGGTCACCAGCAGCGCCCGCTGGATAGGGAATCAGAGGCGGGAAAGGGAATGGGGGGCTTGAGGACTTCCAGGCTTCAGCTGCAGCAGCTGCAGCAGCGGGCAGAGGGGTGGAGGGTACTGAGCAGGGCTGGAGTCGGGGCCAGGAGGGAGGGAGAGAAGGCGGCGGGGAGTGTGTGTGTGTGTGTGTCGGGGGAGGGGGAGGAAGGGGGGGTGTTGAGGCTGTGCCAGGCGAGCCGGAGGGGTGCTCCGCGCTCCCCCGCCCTCCTTCCGGGAGCGAGGATGCAGACTCTAGAACTGGTGCTGCTGGGCTGAGGAGGAGGCAGGGGAGTTGCAACGCGAGTGTGTCTCCTGCGCGCCCAGAGGCGGGGGGAGGCGGAGGACCAGGAGGCGGAGGAGGAGGGGGAGAATGCCTGGAGCTGCCGCCGCCGCCGCCGCGATGCTCCCGGCTCAGGAGGCTGCCAAGCTGTACCACACCAACTATGTGCGGAACTCGCGGGCCATCGGCGTGCTGTGGGCCATCTTCACCATCTGCTTTGCCATCGTCAACGTGGTGTGCTTCATCCAGCCCTACTGGATCGGCGACGGCGTGGACACCCCGCAAGCCGGCTATTTCGGGCTCTTTCACTACTGCATCGGCAACGGCTTCTCCCGGGAGCTGACCTGCAGGGGCAGCTTCACGGACTTCTCCACGCTGCCCTCGGGCGCCTTCAAAGCCGCCTCGTTCTTCATCGGCCTCTCCATGATGCTCATCATCGCCTGTATCGTTTGCTTTACCCTCTTCTTCTTCTGCAACACAGCCACCGTGTATAAGATCTGTGCTTGGATGCAGCTCACCTCCGGTGAGTGCGCGCTCACCTCCGCGGAGGCGGGGGACCCCTGGGTGTCCTAGCTCGGGAGGGGCTGGAGTGGGAGGGACCGCTCCCTGAGCTCTGCAGTCCGGACAACTTAATCCTCTCTCAGGCTGAGGGGTGTGGAAGGAGGAACCCCCGGGTTCCTCAGCCTTGGCACGGGTGCCAGGTCCCCAGGCTTTTCCGAACCTCCGGAGTGCTAGGGACGCCACCCAGAGGGACGCCCTGGAGGCTGAGCCCTTGTTGGGCAGAGTCCGCTCAGAACTAAAGATGGGATTGGGGGGCGGAGAAGTCGCCGCTTAGAGACAAGCTGTGTGTGTGTGTGTGTGTGTGTGTGTGTGTGTGTGTGTGTGTGTGACTAGGAAAGACTGGTACAAGCGGGTGAAAAGCGGATTTAGAGATGCTGTAGTCGAAGGATCAAGCCAGTCTGTTTAGTCCTTCCTGGGATTATTTCTGTCTTTGCTTCAGGATGTGTGTGTGAGGGGGGCGTGTAAATTTGTCTTGGGCAACCATAAATATTTTATCATCCATCTGGTGATGAGTAAAATCTAATTTTGCTAAGTCCGCTCCCCCCCCCCCCCGGGGTTTTCTTTAAAATAAAAAATGTAGCTTAGAGTGTTCCTTAGCAGTTCTTCAAAGCCACACCCCCAGAGTCTCCTTGTCAGCCAAGGTCCTTCCATCTTATCTCTAAACAGATTGGGAGGTCTTGAGGGAGTCGGGATTTCTCAAGATCTCATTTGGGGGAAGCCCTGTAGGGAAAGTGGATATGGGGAAAGGCGGTTCTTCAGCATGGCCGCACTCCTATCCATACAGGGTAGATTGTTGCCAGCTGAGCAATAGGAAGCCCCCGTCCCCCCAGCATCAAAGTTACTTTCAATCAAGAAATAATTATGAGTCCATTTTCTGGTGGCTTTGAAGAGTGCTGAACACACTGGTCTTCTGACACCTCCCTTGCTGGCACTGTACCTGCCTCCTCTTCTGAAATCAGGGTCCTTGAGTTCCTGACACATTGCTGAAGTCCTTTGGATTGGAGGGACCTTGATGGTCTCTGGCGGTTAGACGTCTTCATTTATGTGTTATTATTGTTTAAGTCACTGAGCTTTAAGATATTGTTTCTTCTATAGTTGAAGTCCTCCAGGAGAGGGGGGATTTAACCACTGAGTTTATCTCTAAGTGTGCGAGGAAAGAGTTAAAGGTGCTGGGCCATGCTAAGGTTGCTGTTATTTTTGCCAGACTATTGCAGAGCCTGGCCTCGGTGTTCCTAAGAACTGGGATCACAGGCACTGTATGTGTTTCTGGGAAGGTTCATAATCTTGTTAATTTCGTGGAAGAAGTGAAGCCTATGTGAGCCT
Organism: Microtus oregoni; assembly: GCF_018167655.1. Lineage (NCBI taxonomy): Eukaryota > Metazoa > Chordata > Mammalia > Rodentia > Cricetidae > Microtus > Microtus oregoni. The sequence continues at coordinate 4,706,679 of NW_024543077.1, read as the reverse complement.
AACGCATATTGGAGTGTTAGTTTTAGCTTTGTCTTGTTAATTTTGTTTTTAGTGTGAAAGTATGTGTGTGAAAAGCAAGGGATGAGGTGCTGTCTTCTTCCTGTATGTAAATGAGGGTATTTGCCTTTTACCCCTCTACCTCCCCAACCTGAACGAATTGCTTGCTCTGTGTCTTTTTACTTTGTTAATTTGAGGGGTGTTTCAGCAGCAGAATGACTGAGATTTTCAGTAGACTCAGATATTCTACCTGTTCGCGATACTTTCCTCTGCTTTGACTTCAAAAAGAACAGTGCAAACAGGATGCATATGTTGACTTGACCCTACACTGCTAATTTTAATTCTTCTAAGTTAAATGACCTATTTAGACTAGTGATTCAAATTAGATTACTTCTCAGACCTCTGTAAGGTCTGAGAGTGCTTTGTGGTACTTCTGCAAAAACACATAGTTAAAAGCTTTATTTTGGTGGAGTTTTATATTCTAAAACTACATTTTTAAGTAAAAATAAAGAAAGAAAGCTATCTTTTGAGGGAAATCATCACTTTCAAAGTTAGCATACACTTCATTGTAGCCTTTTCCTTTTTCCTGAAACAGATTACGTAGAACATAATAAACGCTGGAGCAATGAAACATGATGTTAGGTATGCAGACACTTGTCATAAATTTACTATTTTGATTTCCATTCCATTAAAATGTGATGATAATGTTTGTACTGCAGTACATATGAGGGAATTTTCTCCATCCGGAGAATTTAGGATCCTTACAAGGTATGTTTTAAAAACCCTCTGAAATCTGTTATTTTACTTCTAGTTTCATTTGTTAACTAACTATATTAATAAAATGATGGCTTATGACAAGTGATCAATTAAGAATCAAATCAGGTATATCTACAAATTTTAAAGGAATGAGATCTAAAAGATATTTATGAGGAATGCTATATTCAACATGGGTTTTAGTTTTTATTAATTTGGGGGATGCAAGAAATGTATCATAGTATATGATGTACCAAACATTCTCTGGAAGTGATGATGAACTTTGGATGTCTTCTTTTTTAGTACTCTTTAATGTTCATAAAATTTTCATATTTATAATTTAATTACCCAGAATAATCTAAAGGAACATTTTCTAAATATGAAAGGTGAGATTTAATGAAGTATTTTATTATTGGATACTTTTTAACCTTAATTTGAAGCTAAATAACTAACATGTGTGTGTGTGTGTGTGTGTGTGCGTGTGCGCATGCACAGGCGTGAGGTTATCTAATTATTTTTAACATGGTAGCATCGTAAGTCAAGTAAAGTATCAAGTCCTAAATGAGGTGATACATTAAGATGATGAATGTAGGTTGTTTTGTAACAATATGATATCAAGAATTTTTAATGAGCCTGGTGCAGTCATGTATGCCTTTAACCCAGTGCACAAGAGGCAGAGGCAAGTGAATCTCTGTAAGTATGAGGCCAGCCTGGACTACATAGTAATTTCCAGGACAGTCAGATCTATGAAGAGAAACCCTGTACCTCTGTCTTGGAGGCCAGCCTCCAGCAGCACAGGGCTTTGATAGAAATCCACTATCTGGGGGGTAGTTAGGGGGAAAGGCACTCACACAGGCTCTTGATGTGTTCCTTCTTTATTCTTTTTATTCTCTCTCTATCTCATGTTGTTATACAGCTTTAATACCCCAACAGAATCTTCCAGGCAGTACCAGAGTCAAAACAGCTGCATTCCATTTTTCAAGTGAATGATTATAGGGAAATCATGTTTTTCATCTCCCTCACATTATTAAACATTTTATGTATTACAGGTGAAAAACAAAGTATCCCAAGAACCCACATATATTCATACCCAAGAAACTTGTTATAGATTAACCATGTGGCAAGCAAGGTGTTCTTGTCAGATCTTTTACTGGGAAGCTGCATTTTGCAGTTACAAAGAAAGGGCCAATGACTTTATTACTTACCTTGAAAAGTAATCTTATAAGGAATCACAAACCTAAATGTTTATATAGGAAAAAGAATCAGTCAGCTCTGCTTTAAATCTTTAGGGTACATTTCCATTCATTAATAGTTTTAAATCAGGAGTTTGAGGGTAGAAGTGAGTATAAGGAATTAATCACATCACCCTTGGTCATCAACCAAAGCTAGCAAGGGCAGTATGTCAGCCAGTAGTAATTAGGCTGCTGTGCTCTTATACCCCAACCTTAAAGAGGTCTTCATTCAACTGTGTGCCTTTTTAAAACTTTAGATTGCCTTCTTGGGAATTTTGCCTCATAATTATTTAACAAAAACATCTTAGTCTAACTTTGTTATTTTCAAAGTTTTGTTTCAGCTGCAATGCACTCTGAGACCCATGAACACATCTTGCAGAATTAAGGTTAAAAGAATTTAAACTAGCTGGGCTACTGGGACTCAAATGTTCGTCATTAACTTGAACTCCAATCCATGCAGTGCCTTAGGCAAGACTCACAAACCCTGGCTGTGAAACATATCCTTGTGTTTATTTTTATTCATCAAAACTCTGTAAAGTCTCTCATTATTATTATCAAATTAGACAGCACAACTTAGGGAGGGGTCATCTTGATAATCCACAGGTAAAAATGTCTAGTAGAACAGGATGTTTCCAAGAGATAAACGCACTATATTACAAGCAATGGAGATCTCCTCATGTCCACTCACACCATGCTAGATACTAGAGAAAGAGAGCCGCAGCAAACATGTAAAGGCACACAGAAGCAAAAGACATTCCCAGGTCTGCAGTCTCGTGGCCTTGCCTAGACCAGATTGTCTCATCAGAAGATTCCCTTCTGGTGTGCTGACACCTGAAACTTCAATTGAAACTCACTTCTCCTTTGGCATGGCCAACAGCAACCCTGTCCCAAAACTAATCCCGGCAATGGGAAGGCAGAGGCAGGTGGATCTCTGTAAGTATGAGGCCAGCTTGGACTATATATTAAGTTCCAGGACAGTCATATCTGTGAAGAGAGACTCTGTCTCAAAACAAAACAAAACACCAAAAACAAACAAACCAAAAAACCCCCCAAACAAACAAAACAAAACAAAATGAAGAGGAGGAGGAGGAGGAAGAGGAGGAGGAGAAGGAGGAGGAGGAGGGGGAGAAAGAAGGAGGAGGAAGAGAAGGGAAACTTTTTAGAAACTAATATGTCACTCTGCCTTTGGGAGTAAACACACACACACACGGACTATGCCTAGTATAGAGACTTGGGGAATAAAATAATGGATGGGATAAATAATGATGCAAACCTTTCTCATATCTACAGACAGAAAACTCTTTGAAAAGAAAAGATAAACTTTTTTCTTTTGTGATTTCTGTAACACAAAGGGAAACTGTATCTGTAATTGTCAGGTGAGATAATGAAGTCCCATTTCTTCCTTAAGTCAACAGCAAAGGGAACTTGACTACTCAAACACTTCATTCTCTATCACTGTCTCTCTGAAGAAATGTTCCAATCTCCAGGATTATATAATATCCCAATATTCCCAAGGTCCAGGAATAGCCAAACTCTACAGAGATGTTTTATTTGCTTGACTTACTCATTGTAGATCTTAAGTTGTTTCTAGAAATTACATGGCCAAGGGGATATTTTCTTTTTCATCGGCTAAGATATGGTAGAATTTAAGGCTTTGTCTCTGCTCCAGACTTCTTGGTGGAAGACAGCTAACAAGGAAGTGTTCACTTTTATCTGTGAGTTGGAGGGGATCTTACAGATTAGGTTTCTTATTCAGGAGGTAATAGAACAGAAGTGGATTTCATCTCAGGAGCCCATCCTCGGCTCCTGAGTGTGCCAGGAGGGAGGGGCGCCACAGAGGCAAGTCTATACAGTGAGGGCAAAGTGCTGGTTTGCTTGCTCAGTGTTTCCCAGGATCTTTGTCTTAGTTTCCTCATAAGTACTTTTAGCCAACTAACTTTCTTCATTTACTTAGAGTCACCAAATGTCATTGCTATGGCTCTAAGTCTTTTATGCAGAACTTTTGCAGTGTTAAGCCATCCCCTCTCATGATACCCTGCTCTTTTCCATGAGCATTTGATATTACAGATTGCTCATGTGTTTATTAAAGGTCTGTTGTCCCCAGAACACTGATAGTTGGAACTCGCGTTTTTCGTTATATGATAAAGAGGTCAAGAACATACCTGTATGTTGGGGTTAAAAGATGCATGGTGCAAGTTCAGTGCTGGTGCTATTTTGTGAGCCCAGAAACTGCTTTCTATGCCTGAGTTGTTAGCCTGCAAATGGTTCTAATTACTTCAGGACATTTGTGCAGTGAAATGAACTAATGTATATATTGGGATCTGGGTCATGGTAAAACAAAATGAAAACAAAACAACACTATCTGACGGTTAGGAGTGGTTGTTGTCATCTTACCAAGGTGCATAGTAGTATTATATAAATGGCACATTATATATATATATTCAATAAATTTCTGTTGAGTTAATTAGTGAAGAGAAAAATGATTATCATATTGAAGAAATATGGAAGGAGTGTTAGATTTCTCATGTCCTGCCATGAGAAGGAAATAGCTGTGAGAGTCATAACATTATCTTTGTGGTTCAACAGCAGCTTTACTGAAGAAACACTTTCCTGTTCTTTGATGGCTATGGTTGTGACATGGTGGCCTGTTTCGTGATGAGATTTTTCCAAATGGGGGGTTCTCTGATGTTCAAGTAATGATCTTTATTACAACACTAAGAAACAATCAATCATATCTCAGTCTCCAATGTATTTTTTTCTATTACCATCTAGTCTCTCACAAAGAAAAGACATCAGTAAAAACAACACCAACAAATAATGCTATTCAGAATGGTGCTTTGATGTGAGAATCACGAGTTTTGGCTGTCTTTGAAGAGTGGGACCTGTTCCAGGTTTTATTTTATTTTTTAAAATTTATTTTTTAATGAACTCCAGGGACATTCAGTACCAGAACAGAGAGTGTTTTCCAGGATTTTGGGTTTCTTCATTCAGGGCACTGGTGCAGATTTATTCACACTGACCTCCCAGAGAGCTTGTAGTGTCTGCTCAGAAGTGGTGTGTGCAGAGCTGGGAAGGGGAAGCTCCCAAGAGGGAACAAGCTTGGTGTCTACTCAAGTGCAAACTCAGTGTTCAGGACAATAAAAAAGACCTGTTTTTAGGGAGAAAGTTCTTACGTCAAGGGGAGAAGCCAACCTATCCTACACTATGTCAGGAAATACTTCGAGGGGAAGCTAATCCACCCTTCATCCAGTGTCTGAACTACCCCTAAACAAGCATCTTTCCCCACCAGACCATTGAAAATATCCCTGCAGGTGCAGAGGGAAGGGTGTGTGGGGGTAGTGAAGGGTGTTTTCATTTCCTAACAGCATTGTACATATGAGTCGTCAATTTAAAAAATTAATACACTTCTAAAGATCTTTCTATTCACCACTCCAAACAGGCAAAGAAATTATTTGAAATAATTTTAGAAACTGTTTCTTTTTCTTATATGTAGTATGACAAGGAAAGTGACAATTGAAGTGATGTTGTAAAATATATTAGTGTAAATGTCAAAACAAACAATTTTTCTAACGACAGGGTTTTAAGTGAAGATCTGAGAAACCTAACAGGACCCATATAAGCCATATGACAGACATCTGTTATGCGTTCCATGCTCTTGGCACAAAACTGCATATTAGTTTTTATATAATAAAAATGTCAGCAATATGTTATTTATTCAAAAATAATTAATAAATATACTGAAAGCCTAACTAGAGTGTAGAGTAATAGAAGCTTCCTGTTAAAATACCTATCTAGCAGTTGCTCTTTGTAAATGATGCTATGACCGAGGAAAGAGTCCAGATAGCCAGGTCAGCATTTATACTGCACCTACCTCAGGAATCTTTCAAAGTAAACAAACTTTTAAATGAAAAAAAAAACAGACACAGAATCTATGGCTGGTATGGTGGTACATGACTCAGACCACTTCTTAGTGTGTGTAAAGAGATAAGTGTGTGGAGAGAGAACTTGGAACACTTTGGCATGAAGCAAAGAACACTCCAGGAGAATTCCAATTTGAGGGATTAATGGTATGATAATTAGAGCACTTTTAAAGTATAATTTCCATAATACAGTTGAACTTTGGGGGTCAGCACCATCTTTAATTAATGTGAGTTTTCCTTATCATAATGAGTCAACGAGAATTTTTATTTGACATGGGGACAGACAGAAAGGCTGACCTTTACTTTTAATAATAACAGGCAAGATATTAATGCTGACAGAAAGAGACTATTTCAGATACAAATCGTAGATAAACTATTTAATGACTTAAATACAGTGCTGTTATGAAAGTCACTGGAGTGTTTAGAAACTCAATAAGAACAACCCTCAACATCCTCGACGTTCACAGACGTAACATCATAATTAAACACAATTTGACATCATCACTGTGGCTCTGTTCTGTGATGTGCCGAAGGCCCAGCATCTGACCATTAAAAGTTTTGATCACCCTAGGTGTCATCTTGATCATCTTTCTCATCTTTCTTGCTGAGATAAGTAGGAAAATGAGTGACTTACAAGAGTAAGGGCTTTATTTTTATTCCAACAGAGACACAAACTCTGACCTCTTCCTAAAAGACTAAAGAAGGCAGACATTTCTTTTTTAAGATTTATTTTTGTATGTATTCCTGCACACACATGTATGTTTATGTGTGTGTGTGCACGTGCCTGTGTGCGGCTCACATGCACGATCAAACCTATGGAGGCAGGAGAAGGTATCAGATACCTTGGAGCTGGACTTACAGGTGATGATGAACTGTCTGACATGGGTACCAAAAGCTGAACTTAAGTTATCTGGAAGAGCAGCAAGTGTTCTTAACCACCGAGTCATCTCTCTGGCATGAGAGGACACACTTTTCTGAAATAGATTTGCTGGTATGGAATTGGCCATAATCAATTTTGGCATCTTTCTTAGCCTAATGAAATCAAGACCTGTAACAGCAAAGAGGCTGCCTATGTGTAGTAATAAGGGCGGCGGGGCTGCATCCCCAGCACCCCGGCAGCCTGGCTAGCTTATGCTCCGAAATAACAACACACAAACTTTATTCATTTAAACACTGCTTGGCCCTTTAGCTCTAGCCCTTACAGGCTAATTCTCACATCCCGATCAACCCATCTCTAATAATCTGTGAGCACCGGTCTTACCGGGAAAGGTTCAGCAAGTCTAACCTGGCGGCTTGCTTCATCGTGTGCGTCTGCCCGGGAGAGCGGAGCATGGCATCTCTCGGAGGCGTCTGCTCCCGAGAGGAGAGCCGTGAAGTCTGAGCTCACTTCCTCTTCCTCCCAGCGTTCTGTTCTGTTTACTTCTCCCACCTATCTTCTTTTTTTTTTTTAATAATTTTTTTATTAAGAAAAGAAGAAAAAAAAACATAAACAAAAAACAAGTTTCCACCTCCTCCCAGCCTCCCATTTCCCTCCCCCTCCTCCCACCCTTCTCCCCCTCCTCCCACCCTTCTACCCCTCCCCCCACTCCTCTCCCCCTCCCTCTCCAGTCCACAGAGCAGTCCAGGTTCCCTGCCCTGTGGTAAGTCCTAGGTCCTCCCCCCTCCGTCCATATCTAGGAAGGTGAACATCCAAACTGGCTAGGCTTCCACAAAGCCAGCACATTAAGTAGGATCAAAACCCCGTGCCATTGTCCTTGGCGTCTCATTAGCCCTCATTGTTCGCCATGTTCAGAGAGTCCGGTTTTATCCCATGCTTTTTCGGTCACAGTCCAGCTGGCCTTGGTGAGCTCCCAGTAGATCAGCTCCACTGTCTCAGTGGGTGGGTGCACGCCTCGTGGTCCCGACTTCTTTGCTCATGTTCTCCCTCCTTCTGCTCCTCATTGGGACCTTGGGAGCTCAGTCCAGTGCTCCAGTGTGGGTCTCTGTCTCTGTCTCCATCCATCACCAGATGAAGGTTCTATGATGATATGCAAGATATTCGTCAGTATTGCTCTCGGATAGGGTCATTTCAGGTTCCCAATCCTCAGCTACCCAAGGAACTAACTGGGAACCTCATGTTGGGCACTTGGGAGCCCCTCTAGGGTCAAATCTCTTGCTCACCCTAAAGTGGTTCCCTTAACTAAGAATTGTGGTTCCGTGCTCCCCTATCCACCTTTCCTTTATCCCAATTCTCCTGATTCCCCAAATCCCCCCTCCTTCCCTTCTACCTTTTCTCTCCCCATCTCCCCTTACCCCCATCCCACCCCACCCCCAAGATCCTAATTTTCTCCCCGGCAATTGGGTCTACTTCCCTTAGCCAAGAGGATAACTATATGTTTTTCCTTGGGTTCACCTTCTTACTTAGCTTCTTTAGGTTCACCTATTGTAGACTCCGTGGCCCTAATTTATGGCTAGAACCCAATTATGAGCGAGTACATCCCAAGTTCATCTTTTTGGGTCTGGGACACCTCACTCAGGATAGTGTTTTCTATTTCCATCCATTTGCCTGCAAAATTCGAGAAGTCATTGTTTTTTACCGCAGCGTAGTACTCTAGCGTGTATATATTCCATACTTTCTTCATCCATTCTTCCATTGAAGGGCATCTAGGTTGTTTCCAGGTTCTGGCTATTACAAATAATACTGCTATGAACATAGTTGAACAAATGCTTTTGTCATATGATAGAGCATCTCTTGGGTATATTCCCAGGAGTGGTATTGCTGGGTCCAGGGGTAAGTTGATCCCGAATTTCCTGAGAAACCGAAACACTGACTTCCACAGTGGTTGCACAAGATGGCATTCCCACCAGCAATGGATGAGGGTACCCGTTCCTCCACAGCCTCTCCAGCAAAGGTTATCCTCGGTGTTTTTGACTTTAGCCATTCTGACAGGTGTAAGATGATATCTCAAAGTTGTTTTGATTTGCATTTCCCTGATTGCTAAGGAAGTTGAGCATGACTTTAAGTGTCTTTTGGCCATTTGAACTTCCTCTGCTGAGAATTCTCTGTTCAGTTCAGTGCCCCATTTTTTAATTGGGTTAATTAGCATTTTAAAGTCTAGTTTCTTGAGTTCTTTATATATTTTGGAGATCAGACCTTTGTCTGTTGCTCCCACCTATCTTCTAACCAATGAGGGCCAAGCAGTTTCTTTTTATTTAACCAATGACCTTCCTCCATCACCTATGTATGTGTACAAAAGGAAGAAAGATACTGAAGATTAGTTTGAGTGAAGTTATTTATAGTAAGGGACTGCGGGCTACGTTCCCGGTGCCCAGCTGCCCGGCCACCGGCTAGCTTTACCCAAAATAATTACACAGAAACTGTATTCACTTAAACACTGCTTGGCCCATTAGTTCTAGCCTCTTATTGGCTAATTCTCACATCTTGATTAACCCATTTCTATTAATGTGTTTAGCACCACGAGGTGGTGGCCAGAAAAGGAGGAAATGATGTAGGAGGGTCATCTGCCTTTTAATAGGGCAGAAAATTAGGTGGGTGGAGTAGACAGAACAGAATGTGGGAATAAGGGAAGTTAATCAGATGCCATAGCTCGCCTCTTCAAAATGGATGTAGGCTAGAATCTTTCCTGGTAAGCCACCACCTTGTGATGGTACACAGATTAAGAGGCTACAGTGTTTAAAAGAATACAGTTTCTGTGTAATTATTATGGGGCTAAGCTAGACGTGCGGGAGCTGGGTAGAATGCAGCCTGCTTTTCCTCACTACAGAAGTTAGTTTCCCAACTATCTATGATTTTGAGATTATGATTTATCAATGAATGGGCTAGTGGAGGAGTAAGAAAGGGTAATAGAAATTAGCAGCAAATAGTTATATATTTGAAAAGTGCCCTTAACTCAGAAGTGGGCGTGCAGAATTTAACTAGTCAAGAGAATTCTTCCCATTATGTGCCCTATTAGAAAACAATATCTGAGAGTAATTGAAAGAGAGCCAAGGACTCTCGATTTAAAGGTATTTTGCAAACAGTCTGGGTGTAGGAAGACTGTTCTACATGGTTCTTAGTTGCTTTCAAAGAAAACCAAGATGGGGAGCTAAAAAACTGAGATAGGAAATGTGTGTTACATTGACAGAAGATCCAATATTCAACAAATAGGAGAATTGATCAAGCTGTGGTGAACAACAGGGACATAGACAAAGGAAACCAAAGATTAGTGAGCTGTCAGCAAAACAGGAAGGACAAGGCTCGAGATCGAATGGCCTATGGGATCTAAGAACATCAGAGGCCTATTAAGTTTGGCTTCTCAATGACTCAAAAAGACCTTGCACAGAAGAGAAGTGGGAATGTACAATACAGAGCTGTGTGCAAGCGAGTGCTATTTATCAAGACATGTGGCTTTGCCCCTTGCACAGGGAGCTATGATAAACTGGAAGATCAAGCTGTCCAAGAGCAGAGATGGTCAGACTTCTTGTGCGGTGATGGAAATGCTGAATATCAAAGCAAGCCAATATAAGAAATGAAAACGTCACTCTGGGATATAACAAAATGTTCTTATATAGTCCTGGCTTATAAAGTCTAGGTAGACAATTGAAAGGTTAAATTGATTTCTGTAATGTCTCCAAAGGGGAACTCAGTGAGTATTCAGATGAGTGTATTTATAATACATTACAGAATATGTACAGCTATACTAGATTGATTTAATCAATACAAGATTATCAATCACTGGTGATATTGTGAGCCTATGCATTTATTAACTTAGTTTTAACAAGATGATTAAACTTTTTAACCACTTATATTACAAAAACCTTCATAAAGAAAGGAATTCTGTACTTATTGTTTTAAAAGCCATAGATAGTGACCATTGGATGATTATAACATCTGTTTAATAGATTAATGATCAATGCTGACACTGGATTAAAACAGAATAAAAATGGCAGATAATAAGGGTCTTATAAAATGTATTTAAAATATTTACATGAGTACACAAATATGTTTGCACTAGGCTCTACTGTGAAATGTAATGCTAACTGTTAGCTATCATCATCTTTCAAGACACTTCCAGGCACTTAGCCCATCTAAATATGTCTTCATTTTCTTGGGTTTATTTTTCTTAGGCTTATACAACTGTATAAGATCTCATAAGATTATAGAATATTTCAAAGTGTTATAGACATGAAAAATATATTACCCGCTGTTCATGTTTTGTCGTGCTTTTACCAAGAAATCAAATACTAGGAAAACTTCAAATGTAGGGTGAAATTAAAGCAGAACAAAACCAGGGAGCAACCTTAGCCGGGTGGATAAGTAGCAGAGCCAGGGCTTCACAATCTAAGAGACCCAACAGAAACATTTATCTTTTGTGTTCTCAGGGCTATTGAACTAATGCCCATGAGACACCAGACACTGAAAGAACTTTGGGAAGCTTAGCCGTCCATGCTACTCTGATGTTAGTGCTATGGCTGAAGAGCTCAGACCTGGAGGCGTCTTTAGTAACCACAGAATTTAGTGTGCAGAAACAATTGCAATCACAGTGTCTCCCCTAGCAGTGACAATTATGTCACATGTGTGACTAATCTACCCTGTTCTGAGGATTAAGGGAGAAAAGAGTGGATACATTGTACAGCATTGTAAAAATCATTGTGGTTCCTGGACTGAGTTCCGCACATTGCTAAAAAAGCACATTGAGTTAGAAGTTTAACTTGGTGTTAACAGGTGTAGTCACTGCCCCTTTTATTTGTCTGGAGTAACAACTCAAAGAAGGAGGAATGTATTTTGGAGATAATCGTAAACTATTTTTGTAACTTTGACTGCAGACTCTTGGAAAGGGGAGCTGTGTTTAAACCTTGTGGGGAGCATTTTTTTTTAACTGTTCAAGACCCAAGCACTTAGGTTCTCATATGAAGCTTTTCCAACTGATAAATACTTGTCACCATTATCAAGTCAAAATCGAATGCTTCCATCTCTAATGACATCATTTAATGAAAATATTTTAGAAGTAGAAAGCTTTTTGTTCTGTGCTATTTTTTTTTCTTTGGTTTTTCAAGACAGGGTTTCTCTGTGGCTTTGGAGCCTGTCCTGGAACTAGCTCTGTAGACCAGGCTGGTCTCGAACTCACAGAGATCCGCCTGCCTCTGCCTCCCAAGTGCTGGGATTAAAGGCGTGCGCCACCACCACCCGGCTTGTTCTGTGCTATTTTTAATATAGTCATGATATATGGAAAACTGGGTTTTTCATTATTGTATCTTATTTTTTCTAAGCAAAGAAGAAAATATGGCCGAAAAGATCCAGTTATTTATAAACATGTTAATTCCTTGTATTTGTTTTGCTTTTTAAAAGTAGGCTAGTTTTTCTTATTGATGTCTCTATTTTAATTTGAACCATCAGATTATTGTGAAGTGAGTATGTAAGTTTGCTATGACTTCGTGTCTGACTGTGATCCAAAGGATGGATGAACCACGGGAAAGTGAACGCTCTGTGCTTTACATAATGTCGAGATCCCTTGTGTAGGGACTGTCCAGTGCTGTTGTTGACAAGGGAGTTGACCAAATAAGCCTGCCCTATCAGCTCCATCAGATTTGACTTCTGGGGATGCCAGCAAGCACGGTTGAGGTGTCTTCCCTGTCCTTTCTAACTTCCAGTGAGAGGAGCTTACACAGGAGTTGGGCCAGCGTCCACGCAGCCCTAGTACACAGGACTGAGGTCCCCTCTACTGACCACAGGATGGTCTCTAGGGGGAGCTCCGTACCTGTCATCTCCTGTGTTTCAGAACTTTGCCATTCACAGGGTCATGTCCCGGGGGCACAATTTCTATTTGAAGTTATTCTCAAGATAACACTTGGGAGGATGGAGAGTGCAGAGTAACACGTGAAAGTTGAGAAAGAAAAGGAAAAAAATTAATCAGATTATGTGCAGTAATAGAGGAAGTTTCTTTCCCTGAATACATCCCTTTAGATATTATTTTAGTTCCTTACTTTGGTGTTAAAATTCAGAGAAACTAGTTTCTATGAAGTATTGGAACTTTGAATTAACTGTTGTGACTTCCTGTTGACTATCTCTGTAAAGGTGTCCTTGGCAAAACCTTCGGCCTTCAGAACATTTGGCAAGATACTGCGTTAATGAATTCAGAACTACAATGCTCTAACCAGCCATTTAGTGTAAGTGGCCATAAGCTGGGCACTATGTTTGGATCTCTGCAGTAACCTTGACAGTGTTTTGCAAACTTAGAAAATAGAGGTAGAAATTCCATTTCCTAAGAAAAATTCAAGGCTTTCAAATTAAAAATAAATATTTTCAGTAACACAGACCATGGGTCTTAGTCACAGGCAAAAAGAAAAAAAGATGCTTGCTTCACACATCCAAAATGAAACACTAATCATCTGATTTAACTACTGGCATTTATCTACTTATTACACTTTAATTTCTTAAGCAAGAGAAAATGAATGAATTCTGCTCTCTCCTCTGGATGCTACTCAGAGAAGGCATAAATTCTATCCTGTTTTCCCTACCCCAAAGCAGTTCCTGAATATTATCTGGTTTCTGTTTTATCTCTTTGAGAACCTGGAGAGACAATTCTTTAGATGGAACCACCAAAAAGCACTCTTTCTGCACAATGCTGGGTGATGGAGGAAGGTCATTGGTTAAATAAAAAGAAACTGCTTGGCCTTCATTGGTTAGAAGATAGGTGGGAGGAGTAAACAGAACAGAACGCTGGGAGGAAGAGGAAGTGAGCTCAGACTCCATGGCTCTCCTCTCGGGAGCAGACGCCTCAGGGAGACACCATGCTCCCAGCTCCCAGGCAGACACACTTGATGAAGCTCCGACCCAGGATGGACATAGGCTAGAATCTTCCCGGTAAGCGCACCTAGGGGCGCTACACAGATGATTAGAAATGGGCTAAATTAATATGTGAGAATTAGCCTAGAAGAGGCTAGATAGAAATGGGCCAAGCAGTGATTAAATGAATACAGTTTGTGTGTTGTTATTTCGGGCATGAGCTAGCCAGGCAGCCGGGGTGCTGGGGACGCAGCCCCGCCGCCCTTATTACTACAGCTGGGTCTTTCTTTTCCATCTCCTACTGGGAGAGTTCTTCTTGATCCTCTTCAGTATCCCCCTCGCTAGTCCTGGATGCCCTACCGTAACTCCAGAGCCCCCCAGAACATCTACACCTGAACAAACCAAACTGAAAATCTGAAACTGCATGGGTGTTCCAGCTGTGCACAGCACACCGGCACAGCAGTGGGAAACTTCCTTTGTTGGGGAGGGGACAGGATTGAATGTGTAGGACACAGGGAGGAACTCTGTGGTCAATGTAAGTCCTTGACAAGGACAGCTTTCCTTTGACTATTAAATAATTGAGTTTTTAAAATGAAGCAGCTCTAAAAAAAAAAAACCTACCTATAGATTGCAAAATAGACCTCTCAGTGCTGAAACTTTAATTGCAATAGATTTATTGAGAACCCTGAATGAGGTTAAAATGCAGTTCTTCATCTCTAAGTTTGTGCTAACATGAACTATTATTGCATTGGGTATTTATTCCCCAAATGTTGCCCATGTTTGCTGTAGAAATATGACTTTTAGGAAATCAAACTTGGGCTTAACATCATGAGAGGGTCTTAAGTTTTCTTTTGTAGATATGTTATTTAGCTTGCCCACCATTTTTGCTTTGGTTAGCATTTAATAAAATAATTGTTTCAGTTCATCAGCAAACACATTATGAAAAATGTGCTATACATTTGTGTATAAGCACACATGTGGATGCATTTGCACACACATGCACACTCATGTTTGCTCTTGGTTATCTGTGTGTTTTTGTGTTAGCGTGTGGTTTTTGTTGGGCATCTTATGTAGGGCTTCACATATGCTGGGGGCTCTGCCTCTAAGCTGTATTATACTAGGGCTTTTATGTGTATGTTTTTTTGTTGTTGTTGACTTTGTGTGTAGAATGGTGGTGCTGGGAATTGTAGTTCTTAACTCACACGTACTAGGCCAGTGCTCTACCATGGAGCTATGTTGCCAGCTTGTATGTGTAAGGAAGAACAAAATGATCATTTTTCTACCTGCTGATCACTGTCTACTTTCTCCAGTTTTATGCTATTAAAACTCTAAGATGTCCTTTTATCACTAATACGCTTGCTCATAAAAATTTTTGAATTTTATCTATTTTTAAGGGAAATTATTTTAATATTTTAGTACTCACTATGACATATGCCACATATTTTTATTGTTACCGATCACTATTTATTAGATTAAATGACTTCTTATATATTTCTTTGTTGAACAGAAATTGTGTATGTTGAATTTCATTGAATATATTTTCTGCTTTTATTGAGATGATTATGTTGCTTTATTTATATGTTCTGATGAGATGAGTCAAAAGGTTTTCTTTTGGAGGGGGCAGTTTCGAGACAAGGTTTCTTTGTAGCGTTGGAGCCTGTCCTGGAACTAGCTCTTGTAGACCAGTCTGGGCTGGAACTCATAGAGATCTGCCTGCCTCTGCTTCCCAAGTGCTGGGATTAAAGGTGTGTGCCACCACCGCCCGGCTGACACTAGGTTTTTCAGTGCTGAAGTGATCATAGATTTAAAAGTCAAATTCACTTTATTGTAAGAAATTCAGTGGCTAATGACTGACTTTTTTTAAAGTGTCTCCCCAGGTAAAGTTGCTCTTTTTCTGTGTTTGTCAGACCATCTTTATTTAGTATGAATGTCAAGGTTATACAAGACTCGCGGCTAAGGAATCTTTCTCTTCCTTCTTTGAAGGGACATTCATGTGACCAGAGCGATCTGCCCTTGAATGTTTGAATACAGGTTTCAGGAAGCTGTTTGGGCCACTGTTTCTTTGTTGTGAGGTTTCCAACCACTGCTCACATTTCTCCCATGGTTACAGAATCATTCAGACTTTTAAAATTTCATCTTATACAGATATATGTTTGTAAAATGTACAGATTTGTTTACATTTTCAAATGTATTGGTATAAAGCTTTCATAATCTAATCATCAGAAAGCCTGGGACGATTGTGTCTGGATTGTGTTTACCTCACTTTGTGCCGAGACTTGTTTGATTTCTCTCCTTGACACAATCAACTTCAACTTTCTTCTTCATTGCGTTCTCTTTTATGACAATAGTTTTTGCTTCGGATTTTTTCTTTTCTTTTTCTGAACTTCCTTTGGATTTTGCCTCTGGTACCTTTTATGACTTCTTAATTTTGTTATTAAAGCGATTAACTGTCTAGTTCCTTCAATTTTTTTATTAGAGGAATAAAAAAACTCAGCTGCTTACCAGCTGTAATATTTTTGAGGAGGCCATCATAGAAATGTCAAGGGGTGGGGACTACACTCACGATGTCTCAAGAGCTTGGCTACCTGAACGAAACCTGAGCAAGGATGACACCAACAGGCTTGTTAATATGAATGGGAAATCTCACAGGGCTCCAGCCCTAAATGAAGCATTACAGGTCAACTAAATAATGCAGAGAGCGGGAGAAAATAGTCTTTTGAAAAGAAGAACCCTCCAGTTGATTGTCCAATATCAAATGGTCGACCCTGAAATCACATACAGATGAGTAAGTTTATACAGACCAAAAAAAAAAAAAATTGAGGAAAAGAGATCAAGAATTTGAGTACTTGTGAGGGGTTGAGGGGTCAAGGGGAAAATGATGTGATTATATTTTAAGCTCAAAATATAATTTAAAATTAAGCTTTTATATGTATGGGTGTTTTGTCTGGATGTATGCCTATGCACCATGTACACACCCACTTAAGCTAGAGGAGGATGTCAGATCCACTAGAACTGGAGTTACAGATGGGTGTGACCTGCCGTGTGGATGCTGGGAATTTGATCCAGATCCTCTGGATGAGCAGAGGGCTTTAAACTGCTGAGTCATCTCTCCCGTCCCTAAACATTTTGACTAGGAATTATATAAAGTCATTTCAAGCAGAACATAAAGTAAAAGTGATATTTATAAAACCATTTATAAATGCATTAGTGGCATTACTTAGATAAATTAGACACGTTTACTATTAAATATGTGCCCACCATATTTAACACTGAGTGTATTCTGTACTTACGTCATGCAGAGTAAATGCAGAGTTGTACAAGAGTGCTCCCAAATATCATTCCATTTACGTGCTTCTTGTTGTAACATGATTTTCTATAAGAAAAAGTTGTGACAAACTCTTGACCATTAATAATCACTTATTAAGTTAATGTTAGCTTTAATGCTCAATTACCTCTCTAGAGTTAAAAACATTTCCCATTTCCCCTCTTATTCCTCATAATTTATCACATTAAAAAATAAAATTTGAATTTTTTTTCCCTAGAAGCCTTCGATATTCTGTTTGACAGAAATTTGGGGCGATCATCTAGCCAAAGTGCTTCCCAAAATACAAGCCCTGTGACTTCTTGCACTTAGGGGAGTACTATGGCTGCAAAAACTCCAAACAATGGGACACAGCTCCCTGTTTGTGCCATTGCTGTAAGCAGAAAGAATGGGAGATAAGGGATGAAGGCACAAACCAATTATAATATATGACGTCACTAGTCAGAGCCACGAGGCTCCCATGGCCAATCAGCACCCTCCTTTTCTAAGATAAACTTTATTTCTAGTGTCATATGGGTGAGATACAGCAAATTTTTTGATTTACCACAAAAAAATATCAAGTGAAATCAGAGAAAAACCACATCTGGGTTATCAGTCCTTCCTTCCTTCCTTCCTTCCTTCCTTCCTTCCTTCCTCCATTTACCCCTGTTTGATGCATATGTGTTATTAGATAGGTGGGAGGATTAAAACACTGCCTGATCTTTATGGTCTCTTTTCTTCCTCCTATTGTAAAGAATTTTGTTTTACTGAGAGAAATGTGGAGGCAGCCATCCGTGTTCATAAGTGAATAAGCTCTGATGCCACAGCACCTGGGCTGTGTGGTGGCTGTAGCTTCCTTTCCAAGCTCATTGTCTAAGTTTGGACCATCTTCTTTGTCTCTGCCTCAGTTTCTTCCTTTCCAAACTGAAGATAAAAGTAGTGTCCATCCTGTGTTTGTCACACATAAACTAGGGAAATGTCAACCGTCGTTATCACTGTCTCTATTATTGGCATGTTCACCATCACCCCAGGAAGGCAGTCCCAGAAGAGTGTGATGCCAAAGCATCCTCTAGTTTGGTGTTCCACAAACTCCAGGTGACCCCAGGATTGTTTTTCATTTTTATCTTGGAAAGAAAATCTTTTTTCTTAATCTTGTGTTCACTCTGGATTTATTCATTTAATGACTATATTATAGTACTTTTAAAAATTGAATGAGGCCATTGCATTCCATTCTAGCCATTTAGGGGGGTTTGATGGTGATAATAGAAGACAGGAGGTGTGACTATCCGCGGGGTAGCTCCCCTCTTTGTCTTCTTTTGGAGTTGGGGTCCGTAACCACTGGTGCTCAGACAGGAAGTGCAGTCGTCAGCAATGGCAGTTCCTTGTGACTTTTATATTGTGGCCTCTCAAGGAGGGGATTTTGTGCCTGTTGAACAGGCCATTGTAACATTTAACAGTCAAGAATGCTTGTTTTTCAAAGTTTGCCTTACCTTCCCAAGTATGGAACATGCTACAGTCCAAAGCTCATCCCAAAACCTTTGCTTAGAGAAAAGGGCAACATAGTGGACTATCCCACAGACTCTGCAGCAGATCTTAACACGTTTGGAGGAGGTAAACCATGAGAAAGTAAGTCCTGTCTTCTTATTGCACTGTGTGTGTATATGTGTGTGTGTGTGTGTGTGTGTGTGTGTGTGTGTGTAGGGGGCACAGGTGTGCCATAGCACACATATAGGAATGAGGACCACTTGCAGGAGTTGGCTCATTGCTTCTACCATGTGGGGCCCAGGGATCAAACTTGACCTGGCAACAAATACCTTGACCCTGAGGCATCCTGCAGGCTCCATAGCCCTATTTTCTTACTTAATGTTTCTAAATGATGAACCATGAAGCAGACTCAATTATGTTTTAACATTTTGTGTGCATGAATATGGAATGCTGTGTATGCTAAATGAACCACCTTAATCAGAAAAAAAATGAGCTGGGAATAGGTATTTGTGTTAAAAATCAGATACGGTGTGTACGTTTGACCTTAATACAGAAAACCATTATAGAACCAAGTAAGCATTAATACATTTGAGCATAAACCTTGTCTTTGGATAGATGATTTTCCAAAAGAGATTCTTTTCTTAGCGTTCAGCCCTAGAGCCATCAAATCTGAGAGCTAAGGAGTGCAGGACGATCTAAAGGACAAAAGTAAAGGACAAAAAGGGCACAGAGCGTACAGTCTAAGGCACGGAGCAGATGCGACTATCATGTGACCCAAGCGGCAGTGCCATTGAGCAGTCCCTCTGCCCCTAATGCATCTGCAGACATTTATGTAATGGCTGTGGGAGAAGGGCTGATCAAGTACAGTGAAGCCAGGAGCCAAAGCACCTTACACTCACCGACCCCCTCTTCTTCCTCTGGTCTTCCTCTTCCTCCTCCTGCTGCCATTTTTCCTTCTCTTCTCCATCCCCCTTCTCTCCATCTCCCTCTTTTTCCTCTTGCTTTATCATCTTAATGTGATTTGAAGTTCAAGTTTTTAGAAGACAAAGTAAAACAAAACCCAAAGGCAATCAAAGTTTATAAACGAAAGAGAAGAAATTCTCTACAGTAAGGAAAGAGCATTCTGCTTAGACGTTAACCAAAAGATGACACAAAATCATAAAAATGTTAAGGAATCCTCAAAATAACATCAGTTTGTTGCTGCTTGGGGCAGTAATAAAATATAGCCGTGGGGGGGCTTTGTAATCATTTTATTATACATTATTTGACTTTCTCACTGTTGTGAATTTTTAAAACAAAATATAATTTATAAATAAGAAGCATCTTGGGTATCCTTTTTAAAATTCTATTTTATTCTATGTGTATGGGTGTTCTGCCTGCATGTGTGTCTGTGTATCATGTTCATGCCTGATACCCACAAAGGGCAGAAAAGGGTGACAGAGCCTTTGGAACCAGACTTGCAGGTGGCTATGGGCCACCATGTTGATGATGAGAGCTGATCCCTGGTCCTTTAGGACAAGCAGCCAGTATTCTCAACCATTGAGTCATCTCTCCTGCCCCTCTAGTGCAGTTTTAAGGTGAATATTGAAAGCTACAGAAAAATGTGGGGAAATAAATTCTTTTCTGTATAAAGCCTGGCATACAAGGTTGCCCTTTTATGATATTACACGAAGTGTTTTCATAATTTCTTTAAAAAGATAACCATTGTGTTTGATTTTGAAATGCTTTTTGTAGTGTCTGGCTACCGTACTAACTTCTTTATAATCAAAAAGCAGAATTATAATCAATGCAAATTCCAACTTGTTGACCCATCTCCCTAAATTTCTCTTATATTTACCCTGATTTCCAACTTATCACATGTTTGACATAATCTTAGTCTTTGGCAGTGCTTATGTTTCTGTATGGTCTATTATATGTTAGATTAACATTATTATCACATCTAAGGACTCAGTGTTACTGCAAACTAACTCTTTTTACCCTCCCTAGTACAATTAGTGAGGCTCATGTTATACAAAGTACCCAGGGCTTTACACATTGTCTGATTGGTTCCTAACAACATTGTGAGGTACTATTATTATTCCCTTTCCACTGAAAAGGAAATACAGACATAGAGCGATTAAGACATGTTTCTCGGCATCGCTCAGCTAGATTGTGTTCTTGAGTACGGTATCATTAGGGACACGTGGCTGCTTTAAATTAATCCAAATGAAATTGAATTAAAAAATTCAAATTTATAGTTGCCCAGCCAACACTTGAAGTCCTCCCTTGGTTCTTGTGGCAAATGTTGAATAGTGTTGAACAGAATATCTCCATCTCTGCAGGAATTTCCATTGCACACAATTGTAGAAGTAGCAGAGCTGGGCTTCGCCCAGTACCCTCTTATACTCATAACTGAGGTATTACCTGTATGGAAAGTCTATACACTGATGTTAACTCACAGGATAAAAGGTAATTGGTTGGACAGAGAGTGGGTGAGAACTTTCTTTCTTCTTCCAGTTTACAAGCATTCATGGAGTGATACTGTCCTCGATGCTGCTGATAACAGAAATGGACCCAAAGCATCGGTTTTCTGACCTCAGAGAGCTTGGATTTTACCCAGGATAGACTGACATCAACAAATCACCAATCATGCAATCTCTAAAGGAGTGACTCACACCACAGAGAAAGGCGGTTAGAGTGTTATGTTAGGAAGCACCAAAGCAAAGTTCTCCTTGATGAGACACAATGGGCCCAATTCACAGTCTCGGGTAGCAGAGATCAGTGAATTCAGTACCACAAAAATGGTAGGCGTGCAAAGGATTGCCTCTCCTTTCTGACTGGCAGACATATTCTGCTTGGGCTTCCTCTCTCTTCCTTGGTCTACCGTCATTTTTTATTTCAAAGCCTAGCACACCTCCATTTGCAACAACTGGTTCATTAATAAATATCAGTTTTGTAGTTTTCCAACTTGGTAACACAGTGTAAACATTGCCTCTTCCTGTGACTAAGCCTGACTTGAGATTGCAGAAAAGTCTCGCTTAAGGCTCCATCCAACAGACAGTGACAAGCCTGTCAGGTCAGAGGTGACTGTATGCAAGGAAATGCAGATAAGTTTATTTTTAGAAGAAAAACAAGATGAAAATAAACCACCACTGTTGCAAGCAGGTCACTTGTTTGTTCCTAGCTGCTCAGCCCCCCCGAAATAATCACACAGAAACGGTATTATTTAAATCACTGCTTGGCCTATTAGCTCTCGCTGCTCATTTGCTAACTCTTACATCTTTTTTTTAATATTTATTTATTTATTATGTATACAATATTCTGTCTGTGTGTATGGCCAGAAGAGGGCACCAGACCCCATTACAGATGGTTGTGAGCCACCATGTGGTTGCTGGGAATTGAACTCAGGACCTTTGGAAGAGCAGGCAATGCTCTTAACCTCTGAGCCATCTCTCCAGCCCCCTAACTCTTACATCTTAATTTAACCCATTTCCATTAATCTGTGCATCACCACAAGGTCATGGCCTACCAGCAAAGTTTTAACACGTCTGTCTTTGGCATCAGCTCCATGGTATCTCTCTGCCTCTGCCTCCTTTCTCCCAGCATTCAGTTTAGTTTTCCTGCCTAGTTCTGTTCCCCTATAGCTCTGCTATAGACCCAAATCAGTTCCTTTATTAGCCAATGATATTCACAGCATACAGAGGAGAATCCCACATCACACCACATTGTCTAAAAACACTCTGTGGAATTTAGTTTGTGGTTGTGAAGACTTTGAAGAAACAGAATCCTAAGATTTGGAGCTAAGTTAAAAGTTTTCAATATGATAACACATTGACACCCACAGAGATAAATTCACCCTTTCATTTGCCAAGCATTATGAAAGGTTGATGCTTAGGGTAGTCCTTAGAATACTGTATTGTGGACTCCCTTCCTGGCCATCACTGCTCAGTTTACACATTAGTCCAAGTCTGTGCTTCTGGCTCTATTTGTTGCTGAAAGGAGAAAAATACATTGCTATATGTACAATATTATACTGATGGTCCAATATTTTACAAATAAAATGTTTTTGCACATAGGTTTATAGAATAGAATGTATTCTATTCTATAAATCATATACATGAATTATATCATGTATATGATAAGTATAGTGATATTTTAATTGTTTAATAAATAAAGCTTACCTGAAGATGAGAAGGTAAAACTAAGCCATTAGATGCCAGGCAGTGGTCTCATACACCTTTAATCCCAGGATTTGAGAGACAGAGGCAAATAGATTTCTGTGAGTTCAAGGCCATCCTGGGATATACAAGATCAATGCGGAAATAGATCCAGGTGGTGGTGGCTCACACCTTTAATCCCAGCACTAGAGAGGAATATGAGCCAAGATGAGACAGGAACTCGTGCTATTTCAGTCTGAGGATTTCTTAGAGGTAAGAGCTCTCTAGTGGCTTGGCTGCTTTGCTTTTCTGATCTTCAGGTTGAACCACAATATCTATCTCTGGGTTTTTATTATTCGTGCTACAAATGGCACCTAAATGTTTGGCAAGAATTTCCACCTAAAGCCTAAGAAAGATTAAAAAAAGATTCAAGACAGACAAGAACAGAGTCAAGCTCAGCTTCTTGGTAACCATCTTTACTATGGTAGACACTGTTTGCTGGAAGCAAGCAGAGGCATGGATCCTTTGAGAAAGGCTTCCTGACTCGGCATTGGCAGCAGAAACCCCATGGGGGCACTTTTAAAAGACTCTGCCTCCAAACACTTAAATGGTGTTTATGAGCAGCCTACATCAGGCTTCTTGGTGGTGGCATGGACCTAGAAACTCCAGTGGCCTAAATATGACTCCTTCCAGTACCTCTGCCATGAAACTAGGCTCTTAGAAAGCTAAGGAGTGGGCAGAACCAGCCACCAAAGCCACACTTTAATTCTAGCCATGCAGTTTAGCAGATTAAAGATTCATGTGGTCAGAAAAAAATTGAGATATATTGTAAAGACAGATTCAGATGGAAAAAATCTTTCAAACAGTTTACAGTGTGTTTAAAAATATGCCCAAACTTGGGAGAGAAAAGAAAAAGGATAGAGAAAGTCTTTTAAAATATGAAATAGAGTAAGAAAAAAAAAAGGAGCAACAGATGCTAAAAGATGATGTGGGATTCCCCTCCATATGCTATAAAAATGTTTTGCTACCATTGGTTAAAAAGGAAGTTGCATTGGCCTATAGCAGGGAAAAATATAGGTAGTCAAGGAAACTAAACTGAAACCAAGGAGAAAGAAGGTAGAGTCAAGTAGAAGGAGAAAAATGCTAGAATCTTACTGGTAAGACACAACCTTATGGTGATACACAGATTAATAGAAATTAACCCTAATTTAATATGTAAGAGCTAGGTAGGAATACACCTAAGCCATTGTCCAAACACTGTTGTAATTAATATAGTTTCTGTGTGATTATTCAGGCCTGGGAAACCAGGGACGAAAACACAGTCTCCACTTACAAAAAGACATTTGATTATAAATGCTGCTGGATTAATCCAACCACCTTGACTTCAAAATTTAAGTCTTTAAACTTTGGAGAAGAGGTTTTGTTTCCACAGGAAATGAGAGGCTGTGGATTCATTCTGGGTTAAGAAAAATAAGGTTTGATCAAGGAAGACCCCCTGAAAAATCTCCAGTGGGAATAGATGGCCCAGATGAACCAACATTTCAGAGCACCTCTCTTGCAGTTTCCTCTGAGTTCTACATCCAGAACTCAGGACAGCTGATTGAAATGATCCAACCTCAAAGAATACTCCAGTCAGGACTTGCCCATAATCCTAAATTTTCTTCAGGTCCCCATAGGATTAGCAGTGGCCCCAATCATCAGGGGGTAGCCTAAAAAACTATACCCACATTCCCCCCAAAAATGGATTATGGATGTTTGTCTTTGTTTAGAATGCTGGTTGCAAGTCATTAGGGATAATGGTCAAAAAAAAAAAAAGGCTAAACAATGGAAATTTTATTCAGGGTTCTTCTTCTTTTGAAAAGAAAGAAAAGGAGAAATGATATTGCAATGCTCTTGATTATTATAAAGAATTGTCACCCGTATTGGTTTAATAAGATGCTGATTGGCCAGTAGCCAGTCAGGAGGGATAGGCAGGGCAATCAGAAAAGGAGAATTCTAGGAAGAGGAAAGGCAGAGACATAGTAGTCATACAGAAGCAGGGGAAGTAAGATAAGAATGCCTCACTGAGAAAAGGTACCAAGCCACATGACTAAACATAGATAAGAATTATGAGTTAATTTAAGTTGTAAGGGATAGTTAATAATCAACTTGAGTTAATAGGTAAACAGTTTATAATTAATATAAGCCTCTGTGAGTTTCTTTGGGACTGAACAGGACCAGATGGGACAGAAACTTCTGTCAACAGATAAGAACTTCAGAATTATTAGCTTTTATCATTTTTACTTTCAATGGTCTAATCTTTTATCTGCTTTGTTGAAGTGGGTCTCTCCTGAACACACCATGCTCTCCCTCACTTTCTGTCTTCAAGCCCCATCTCTATCCTGCACAGCTCAAATACTGTGAGCATCTCATTTAGTGAGCACAGTTTCTTGTCCTGACACTCCCACTTCACTCTGCCAACTGGAGTTCCTGACACCACCTCCAAAGAAAATCAGTTTTACGACATTGCAGTAGGTATACTGAAATTTCCTCTTCTCCACAAGCATTTTATACTTCATGGAAAGAACTCAAGTCAAAGGATAATTGGTCTTTTTCTCCAGGGCCCTGGGGTTTCTCTACTCTTTCCCCTTAGTTTAGGAAAGATTTTGTGGGCCCTATTTCCAAGACTCAAGCCAAGCTTTCTGGCACCAGCAAGCATGGGATCCACATAGGTGTAGCCATGCATTTTTGGCTTCTCTTCCAGTAACAGTCAGGTTTCCCAATCCTACTTAAAAACGGTCCAGAAAAACAAAAAAAAAAAACCTGGCAACTGAGAATAAGTACATATCCAACTGCACTGGGCAAGTGCCTGATTTTAGTGGGGAGCCTGCGGCAATTACCCAGAAAGGCGATTTTTCCTCTGCAGGCCTGGATGGCTCACAGGAGCCCTAAAGGAGTGAAATTCGGAAACTGAATTTTGTTTGGGATACTTCTGTGAGGAAGCATTAAATCCAAGAAATTGTCGTGAAACCAAGTATTTTGTCCATTTTATACTGTTTTAAAAAATAACACACCATGGACTAACCTGTGAAGTAAGAAATTTAGCCACTAATGGAGGATGGGCTTCATATCTCAAAACCCCTCGTATTCATAGGCAGTTGCACAGAACAGACGTCATACAGGTGTACCATGCTGCTGTGCTGTGACATCAGGTAAAAAGAAGACTGGGGGTGCCGTGTGCAAGAGCTTGCCACTTCCTAAAAGTCCTTGATACTCTGTCCTTAAATCATATTAGTTCTTTTATTTATGCTTCTTTAGACTTTGGCTCAGGTCTGTGTTCCTGAAAGATGATAAGCCATTCATTTATATGTTACTAATGACCTCAGATTCTGGATGCAAGAAATATTTGCTTATTTAGAGTAAGACAAATAAAAGTCATTTCTGTATCTGAATCTGAATGGTGGCACTTTCTTTTCTCCATCAATGCTCTCAGTAGAGGCAAGCAAGTGATAAGCTTCAGTGCTTAACAGGGCAGGTGGGATATCCTGCACGACACCAGTGAGCCATCTTATTTATGGGACCCTGGAATATGCCAGCATGATGCTGGGTGCTTTAAACACAACACCTTAATTTTTCTTTGGATGTCTTCAACATTATTTTGTTATTTGTTGTTAATATAACTGAAGCCCAGAGAAAGTCTGTAACTTGTAGAGAGACATCTATCTGCTAAGTGGAAAAGCTAGGCTTGATCCCTTCTTTTATGAGTTTTTTTCTAATTAGTCCCTTTTATCCTGATTTCTTCATTTCCTAGTTTCATTGGTTCCTCATCTACTATCAAAGCATTGTGACAAATCAGTTGTTCTTGCATTTGTATAAAATTTTGTTCTGAAATTCTAAAATAAATTATATTTTAATATTAATTTCTATATAGTCTACATTTTAATTGAATTATTTTTTATATCTAGTTTCTTGAGTTTTTTTTAGAGAAAATGATTTATTTTGATTTATTTGGCCCTTTTTCTTGATTTAGTTAACTTTTTTAAATTTATTTATTTATTAAAGATTTCTGTATATTAGTCCTCTATCAGATGTGGAGTTGGTAAATTTTTCCCCATTCTGTAGACTGCTGCTTTGTCCTATAGATGATGTCCTTTGCCGTACAGAAGCTTTTCAGTTTCATAAGGGCCTATTCATTAATTGTTGATCTTAATGCCAGCACTGTCAGTGTTCTGTTCAGGAAATTGTCTTCTGTGTCAATGAATTCATGGCTATATACCAGTTTCTCTTCTATAAGGTTCAGTGTATCTGGGTTTTATGTTGATATCTTTGACATACTTAACCTGAGTTTTATGCAGGGTGATAAAAACTTATCTATTGGGATTTTTCTACATGCAGACATCCAATTTGACCAACATCATTTCTCGAAGACTGTTTTCTTTTTCAATATGTAGTTCTGACTTCTTTATAAAAAAATGAATCAGTTGTTTATAGTTGTGTGGATTTATATTGGGGTCTTCAATTTGATTTCATTGATAGCTTGTCTGTTTTTATGTCAATACCATGTGATTTTTATTTTTATAAATCTGCAATACAATCTAAAATCAGGCACAGTGATACCTTAGTAGTTCTTTTATTATTCAGGATTGTTTTAGTGATTTATGAGTTTTTTGTTTTTCCACATGAAGTTCAGAATTGTCCTTTCAAGATCTGTAAAGAAGAGTGATAGAATTTTGGTGGGGATTGCATTGAATCTGGAGATTGCTTTTGGTAGGATGGCCATGTATACTATGTCAATCCTACCAATCCATGAGTGTGGGAGAGCTTTTCATATTCTGATATATTCTTTAATTTCTTTCTTCAAAGACTTGCAGTTTTTATCAAATAGGTCTTTCTGTTGCTGGGTCACAGTTATTCCAAGATATTTTATATTATCTGAGGCTATTGTGCAAACTTCCCTGATTTCTTTCTCAGTTCATTTGCCATTTATAAATAGGGAAAGTACTGATTTTTGAGAATTTATTATTTATTCAGCCTTTGATGAAAATATTTATCAACTGTAGGAGTTCCCTGGTGGAATTTTTTGGGGTTACTTATGTATATGATACTATCATCTGCAAATAATGATACTTTGACTTCTTTTTTTTTCCAATTTGTGTCCCCTTGATCACCTTCAGCCTTATTGCTCTAGTTAAACTTCAAGTACAACCTTGTCTTATTTCTGAGTTTAGTGGACCTGCTTTGAGTTTCTCTCAATTTAATTTGTTGTTGACTATAGGCCTGCTATAGTTTATATTATGTTGAGGTATGTCCATTGTATCTCTAATCTCTCTATGAATTTTATTATAAAAGGGTGTTGAATTTTATTAGAGGCCTTTTCCGCATCTAATGAAATAATCGTGTGCTTTTGTTTATTCAGTTTGTTTATACGGTGAATCACATTGACAGATTTTCCTATATTCAACCATCTCTGCATCTCTGAAATGAAGCCTACTTGATCATGAGGGATAATCTTTTTAATGTGTTCTTGGATTTAGTTTGCATGTATTTTATTGAGTTACTTTTGCATCTCTGCTCATAAAGGAAATTGGTCTTTAACTTTTTTCTTTGTTGAGTTTTTAACATGGTTTGGGTATAAGGATAATGGTGGCCTCGTAAAATGAATTGAACAATGTTCCTTCTGTTTCTAGTTTGTGGAATAATTTAAGGAGTGTTGGTGTTTACTCTTCTTTAGAAGTCTGATAAAACTCTCTGCTTAAACCATCTGGCCCTGGGCTTTTTTGTTGTTGTTGTTGTTGAGAGACTTTTAGTAACTGCTTCTATTTCACTAATGATAATAGGTCTATTTAAATTATTCATCCAATCTTGATTTAACTTTCATAAGTGGTATCTTTTGAAAAAGGGTTATGTCATTATTATTCTCTGGGTTTTCCTCAGCATCTGTTGTTCAGTACCCTTTTCATTTTGATTTTGTTAATTTAGATATTCTTTCTCTGACTTTTAGTTTGTTTGGATAAGGGTTTGTCTATCTTTTTAATTTTCTCAAAGAACAAACTCTTTGTTTTATTGATTTTTTTGTATTTTTCTTTTGTTTCTATTTTATTCATTTCAGCCTTCAGTTTGATTATTTCCTGCCATCCACTCCTCTTGGGTGTCCTTACTTCTTTTTGTTCTAGAGCTTCCAGGTGCACTGTTAATCTGCTAGCATATGTAGGCTCTTAGTGCTACGAACTTTCTAACACCACTCTCATTGGATCCCACAAATTTGGGTATGTTGTATATTTATTTTCAAGAAATTCCATAAAGTCTTTCATTTCTTTCCTCATTTCTGTCTTGACCCATTTTTTTCATTCAGCAGAGAGTTGTTCGGTTTCCTTGAGTTTGTAAGTTTTCTGTTCTTTCTCCTTTTGTTGATATTCACCTTTAATCTGTGGTGCTCTGATAAGATGCATGTAGTTACTTCTTTTTTTTTCTGTTCAACAAATTTATTTTTAAATTTCATTTTTGTTTCTTAAAAGAGTAAATCATCAAACCCACCCCCATTCCTTTCCCCTCTGATTCACTCCTCAAAGTCTCCCACCAATATTCCTTCCTAGCTGAGTTTGCTTAGTGCTGTCAGTGTGTGCATGGACCATCTACTGGAGCATGAGTAGCCTCTCAGGGGCTACATCTCTTAAGGAAATGGACTCGCCAACTCCCAGCAGCTATCAGTGGCTATTGGCTCCTCAGCTAAGGAAGCTAATGATGGCTTCCTGACTGCCTCTGTACTCCATGCTGGGGTTTTGTCTGGCTTTATCTTATGCAGATTTTGTATGTGTTGTCACAATGACTGTGACTTCATGTATGCAATAGGACTGTCTTGTTCAGAAAATATTATTTCACTGTAGATATCCATGACATCTAGCTTTTACAATCTTTCCACTTCTTTTCCACTATGATCCCTGAACTGTGGGAGAAGAGGGTATAATACAGATATACCCATTAGAGCTGACCACACTTTTTTCTTCTCTGCATGTTAACCACTTGTAGGTCTCTGCATTAATACCCATCTACTGCGATGGGTAGGTGGCGGTTTGTTACTGTTGACTTAACAAACAGTAGTTAAGTTCTCTCCCAGCTACAGGTTCTTGACCCAGTTCACAGTACCAAGCATGGATTTCATCTTACTGAGCTGACTTAAATGCAGCTGTGAAGTGGTGGGTTAATCGTATAATATTCAGAATCACAAGCTTCTTTAAACAGAAAATTGGAACGCAAAATTGTAATTTAGAGTCAGTTTTAAGTATTGTAAAGGTTTAAGTATTATAAATAGCTTAATAACTTGATTAAAGACATCAATGAAAGTACATTAGGATATAGTTTTTACAAGAGAAAGGAACATATACTATAGCAAAGGCATGAAAATAATACATAATTGCCACTTGCAGCCATACTCCGAACTTGCTCAGTCCAGCCAAGACAAGATGAAAACAAATTCTTCCTTGTTTCTTTTTACTTTCTCGTGCTGTATTGAACCTGCCTCTGATGGAACACCGGAGAAAATTTAACCCATGATTTCGGTAAGGGTCCACATGAGAAATAAATGGTGGAAAGGAATAACCAGGGATGGGAAGTCAATATATATATATAGGCCTAGAATCATTCTTTCTTGATCTTGCGTCCTTCTCTTTCTGACATTTCCAAGTATATAGATATACTTTGTGATTGTGGTGGTCAGAAATCTTTTAGCTTTAACACATCTAGGACTAGGGAGAGCAGACAGAAGATCAAAGAATTACATTAAAAGAACCAAATTCTCACCTTGGAAGATTAAAATTCACTCCAACAAATGATCTTCCAAATGACGCTGTGCTGATCCTATAGGACCCATGGATGAGGTATCCCCTCTGCAGTGTTACAGGGATGAGATTCTCCCACTCCGTGGATGAGGTAACCCTTCTGTAGTGCGACAGAATGAGACTCTCCCTCCCCACCAGTGAGGTATCCTCTCTGTAGTGTGATGGGGATGACGTTGTCGCATCCAACAGATGAGGTGTCCCCTCTGCAGTGTAATAGGACAAAACTCTCCCTCTCTGTGGATAGTGGAAATCAAGCCTAGTATGCCAAGCAGTAATTCAAGGGAAAGACTCCACATTTATTTTGGGGATTTGCGGTGAACTATTGAGTGCCTTGGTTTTAAAGTGGATTTTAAAGGATGAGCTGTTGCAGCGCACAACGCTGTCTGCGCTCTATGCGGTACCATACAGTTCGCGAGCTTCGGGCAAGGGGCTAGAGATTGAAACATACAGAGACACACAGACAGAGACAGAGAGACAGGGACACGGACCTCTAGTCACTGGTAAGAAGCCCTTTATTCAATAGCACCATGGAGGCTTGTATACCCAACAGTCAAGTGGGCCAACAGGTGAAAACTTTATCCCCTGATCCTCTAGGCAAGGCAACACGCGTTCGTGAAGCAGAGCTGGTAAACGACTTTGACACAGCCTTTAGTAACTCAAATCAGAAGGAAAGTAAAGATCTCTAGCAGAGAAGAGCAGCTGGAGGCCAGGACTCCAAATGGTCCCAACAAGTTGTGTCTTCGCAGGGGAAAATGAGCAGGGGAAGGGTTTGTGGAGCTGTTACTTCAGAGGGAAGATCCAGGTGACATTACATAGAGAATTCTTGTGTGCTCCACGCCAAAGAAAGGCTAACTAGGTGAGGAATCTCTTAGTCCTTAGGTTTCAGCTTTCTAAAAACAGAGGAGGAGGCTCGGGGCTGTAAGGTGGCCTTGGCTTCCTCACCAGGTCATATGTGATCCTGGCAACCTGTTACATTGTGAGAGAACATGAGTTGAGCTGAGGATAGCATCTGACTTTGTTAATGACAGATAATATTATTAATTTGGGAGCATCTGATGGCTGGCTACTGTGCTGGCTAATATTTATCAGCTTGATACAAACTAGAGTGTCATGAGAAGAGAGAAGGAATCTCAGTTGAGGAATTGTCCCTGATGGATTGAGTTGTAGGCATGACTGAGGGGGTATTTTCTTGACTGATATGGGAGAGCCCAGACTGCTGTGTGCAGTGAGCAGTAAGTGATCTTGGGTTGTATAGGAAAGCAAACTAAACAGTCAGAGAACAAGCCAGGGAGCAGCATCTCCTCCACAGTCTTTTCTTCAGCTCCTGCGTCCCTCTCTGGTTGACTACTACTGCAAGTATAAGTCAAATAAATCCTTTCCTCTACAGATTGTTTTTGGTTTTTTTTTTCATAGCAGTATTGACACAAATTAAACCAACTGTTTAAAGCACCAATCTTATAGAGGACCTCTTTAACTCCCCGATGAGAACCATATTTGCGGACTGATAACTACAGTGTAGAAGGAAAATTGTAATAACACATATTTAAGCCTTTTTCCCTTTCTTGTGTTGTGGATGAATCAGGGAAATGAAACCCGCGGGAGATAGAGACTAAGGGATACGGTCCAAAGAACTAGATTACACTGTTGTGAAGACTGAGTAGGCAAACTTAACATCTTTTCCTTCACACTGTTGGGAAGATCAGACTAGATCTTGATCACCTGCTTCTTCTAGAACAACCTCCATCTAACGTAAAGAGTAAGTTCTTTGATGAGGGCTGAGAGCCACACTTACCTGCAGACATCAAATATCTAATGCAGAGTACAACTGACCATGGGGTGGCTGCCCCAAGTGATTCATCTACAAACAACCCCTACACCTAAGGCTCAAGGATCAGCTCAGAAGAGGGGGCAGACAGATGGTAAGAGCCAGAACACTAGGATGTCTGCCGCCAAACAGCATCTTAAAAGAAGGAGGAAGAGGGGACAAGGGCGAGGAGGAAGGAAAGACTGGGAGGAGTGGGATCATTATCATCAAAACACATTGTATAAAATTCCTAAGGAAATCATGAAATTATTATATTAAAAAGAAATAAAAATTAATCAAATCATATTTGATGCGCCTGGATCAGGGGCTGCACTAGAATACACTTCTTTTTATGATAACACCATAAATGGTGTGTTTATTCTTCCTCCGTCAGTGACACAGTACTTCAGGTAATAGCCTATGTGTCTTCATACCACTGAGCTCATTTAGTTTGCTCTGAATGTGCAGTTTGTGGTGTGAGGGCACAGGCAGGCTAGACTGTGGTAACGTGACAGCAGTTGAGTAGTCAAGGAACCGCAAGGTAGGGTGGCTTTTGCTTAGCTGCTGCTGAATTCAGCTCCTGGACTTGAGAAGCTTTGTTTGCAGTGTTCCAGGGCGTGGGAAGTGGGTGGTAAGTGTAGGGGGTTAGCACAAACCTCCCGTCTGTCAAAAAGAAACTGAGATTTCAGCTGGGCGGCAGTTCTGGCGTTCTTGGAAATATTTTTACTGATGTGGCTCTTTTCTTCCTGATAGATTATGTTCATCTTGTTCTTGATTGGGAGCTGTGATTTGTGTGCAGCACAGGCTCCCACTCTGTATGGTAGATGTCAGCATAAAGATCCTTTTGCAATGGTGACAGTGTATGGAAATGTTTTTAAATTTGTTGCTACTGACAGACAGATGAATTCCCAATTAGTGTTATGGGTCACCAAGAAAGTAGACTGTGATAATGTCACACAGCCAGGGAGTGAAAGGGGCTTTTCCTGGAACGGACATGTGGGGCAGAACTCCTGAGGACCAGGCTCTGAGGGGTCTTGCATGGCCTCTTTCTTCACTGGAAATGACACACTGAATAGTTAATGCCCTTAAAATGGTGATTTTTACCTTAAGAGTATTTTCAGCTTCTTGGGAGCAATATCAAATATTTAAATGTATTAATGAGAAATTTACTTACTGGCATAAATGACATATTAGTTATCTGTGGATGAAAACACTTTTAAAAAGTTGGCCTTTATGTCATTTTACAAATTAAAACAAAACTTAAACATTATTATTTACTCTCCTGTATGTCACAGTTAGCTGTTTTCAGCAATTGAAAGACCAATAATAAGGGAATTAATTTTTTAAGATACAGACTTTCTCACCCAAAATGATTCAACGGAAATGTTAAAAGGGATAGTACAAGCTGGTGTGGTCCTCTTTAAAACTGACCCAGACAAATCATCCGTGGTGGAAATTCTCTGATGGATTCAGGTTTTTGAGTTTTGTACATAGCGACCCAAGAGGACCCTCAATCTGTATGAGAAAGAGAATGCTACCTCCAGCATACCATGTGGTTAAGCCTGAATCTTCCACTTAAACTTGCCCATCTCTCAGAGATTCCTGTTAAAACTCAGTTTTTATTGCTGTGGTTAGTGTGCTGTCTATGTAAGATGCTGAGTGTTTCACACATGGGGTTTTATTTTCCCAACACTTTTGCCAATAATTATTACATTATAAAATCAATGCTAAGAACAGAGAGTAACATGTCCAACTATCAAGAGACAGACCTTGCTTCAAACCCTCATGCTTTTCTCTCTTCATTTTTCCATGTGACAAGACTTGACAAGGGTGGTCAGCCACAAGGGTACTGGGCAGGTCACCTTGGGAAGTTAGCAGCAACAAGCCATGTCTAGTGTTCCTTGCTGTCTTACTCAGCTTAAGTATCACCTCCTCTTCGGATCCTAGCATTTTTGCTTATGTACAGCAGTTAACTATGCATCCCTGTGCTGTGTTCTACGTGCCTGTGGTCACACTTCCTATGCCTTATTGTGGCTAACGCTGAATCTTAATGAGTCCAACAGGCAAAGACAACCAGGGGCATTTCAGAGGAATCTGCGTAGGTAATGGGGAGGCCAGGCAGGTGATGGGGAAGCCAGGAGGGGGATGGGGAGGCCAGGTGGGCTATGTGGAGGTCAGGTGGGTGGTCTGGAGGACAGGTAGGTAATGTGAAGGCCAGGTGGGTGATGGGGAGACCAGGCAGGCGATGGGGAAGCCAGGAGGAGGATGGGGAGGCCAGGCAGGCTATATGGAGGTCAGGTGGGTGGTCTGGAGGACAGGTAGGTAATGTGAAGGCCAGGTGGGTGATGGGGAGGCCAACCAGGTAATGTGGAGGCCAGGTGGGTGATGTGGAGGCCAGGTGGGTGATGTGGAGGCCAGGTGGGTGATGTGGAGGCCAGGCGGGTGATGTGGAGGCCAGGTGGGTGATGTGGAGGCCAGGTGGGTGATGTGGAGGCCAGGCGGGTGATGTGGAGGCCAGGTGGGTGATGTGGAGGCCAGGCAGGTGATGTGGAGGCCAGGCGGGTGATGTGGAGGCCAGGTGGGTGATGTGGAGGCCAGGTGGGTGGTCTGGAGGCAAGGTGGGCCATGTGAAGGCCACGTAGATGACTGGAGGCCAGGCAGGTGATCTGGAAGCCAGGTGGTTCCTAACTGGACTTAAGTATGAACTTCCTGTTTCTTTGTTTGCTTTAGGATGGGCTTGATATACACATGGATCAACAGGCATCTTGGTGAAAAAGCCCAAATTTCCCAGCCATTGTGTTTTCAATGTTAGCCAAACTGAAACTGGGTGGTTATTTTTTCTGAGAAAATGCTTTGTGTGAGTGTGTGTGTGTGTGCATGTGTATATTTACAATATTTACATATTTATTTCCCAAAATGCAAGCAAAGAATTGAGAGGAAGACACTGGGGGAGAGTGAGATATAAGGGGATCTTGGCTGTAAAGGTTCAACCCTACTTCAGCATTTAAGGGATCAACAGATGACAGGCTAAATTCCCCTCACAACCTGTTTTTGCAAGTTCTTATATAAACTAAGCTGTGAACGATTTGTACATTTTTTAATTATCAAAAAACGTCAAAAGAAAGATATTTCATGGAATTCAGAAATGAGGTATTTGCACAGCTGCTGAGGTGTGCCCTTCACTTAGTGCATTGCCTATCGTTGCTTCTCAGTCTCAAGAATAAAACTGTGCAGTTGCTGCAAAGGCAAGATGCCTACACAGCCTCTACCAGTTACACTCTGGTTCCTCACAGAAAAGGCTGGCAAGCGCTGCTCTAAACAATGGTAGCCTCCCCCTTTGAGGCTGGTGAGAAAGCAAAGGGATTTGTTTCCATTGTTTCAGTATCCTCCAGGCAGCATGTATTGATTACATTTATAGATTCCTGTTGAATTTTGCAGTTTCTTTTCATGTGTGTTGGTTGAATAATTGTACCTTGTAAAGGTGTATTCTAAGTACTTTCTGGAAAAATCTCTCATGATTGATTTTTGTGAAGAAGTTTTAAATTTTAAATTGCCCCTGGCTTTTCCATCTCTGAGAGAACTTGAGGGGAAGAATACAGTGGTCAATAGTGGCCCCAGTTCTATGGTCCCTCATGGTTGCCCTGACAACTGATGAGGTAATAATGTACAGGCCAGTTTGTTGGGAAAGGGCTCTCCATAGTAGAAGACAACATTATTAATAACACATCTTTGATCTCTGACTCACAAAATAATAGGTTTCCACAAAAATAATTTAGTCTTGATGATTAAATGCGTGCTTGTTATGGGACCAAAGTAGTAAGAGGTTTGGAGAAAGGTAATCAAGAGATAATGAAAGACATCATTGTGGTTCCAAGATGTAACAGTCTATTGCTTTAAAAGACAAATAAGATTTGACTCCACAAGGTTAGATGGAATTATTCGTTAGAAATCACTTGGGAGCCCCTTTTCTAAAGGGTTGGTCCCACACTGCACATCAGCTAAGTTCTCTGGCAGTTAGAACATAAGAGATCTAGAAGTGATCCTGGGCTTTGGCTTCTGCCAGACAGATGTGATCATTCCTGGGCGTGTCCATGGACTCCAGTGTAGGTTCCCCTTAGAACACATGCTGGGGCAGGGACTTTGCTTTGATGTTTTCATTTTCTTTGGGAGAGGCTCCTCAGAAGAAGACTTGAGTAAGCAAGGTGAGAAGGAGATTGAAGAAGAAAGCCAGGAAACGGTGTGTGCAAACCAAGCTCCATCTGCTGGGAATCCTGTGAGACACTGTGAGAAGATAATCCTCAGACTACCCTTGCTGTGGAAGCTGGCATTCATTAACTCACCCTATGATCTAAATAATCACTGTCAGGTTTTGCATCATGCATTGTGCTAGGAACTCTACCTAATAAGTTTGTTTCATCAAAATGATGAAGACAGATATCTTTACTCACATTTTATACACAGGAAATTGAAGATGTTGGTACAACTTTGCAGTATGTTATTAGTTCCATAAATGTTAGCCCTATGATATAGATATAGGTTGTCTTAGCAGAAAAGACATTGCTATTTCCTCTGTGCTGTATATGGATGTGGTTTCCTCTTCATCAGACGATGGTTCAGACTTTTAAACGTTTACTAATTTGTAATGTTGGCATGTGGGTTAAAGCCGCAATATTCAACTGCAGTAGTGAGTAACCTCAGAGCTAAGTGGTTCAATCACCATTTCCTTCTCTCATTAGATAACCATGTAGGTGTCAAGATTGCGTTTTGTGGGTGTAAATCTCTACTGAGAATCTGGGCTTGATGGACAGCTGTGGTCTGATGGTTTCCAGCTGCAGGAAGAGATAAGTTTGCAAGAACCAACCTTGAATTCATGTGGCCTTGGTAATGAGTACTTGAGTAACCTCAGTTCAAACACTGTCACCTGGAGCAGTATCACCCCATCTGAGAGACAAGGACTCAATAATGCTTTAATCCATGGGTAACCCTAATATTTCTGTTTACTTTTCATTAGAAAGGCACAAAGGACCGAATATTGGTGAACAGTAACAGAGTCTCTCAGAGTAGGCTAGACTTTTTTTTATATTTAATAAAATAGCTCTTTATTGGATGTGTACAGACTTTTATCTTTGTCATCATCCTAAAAAGAATACAGTGGCGCACACCTTTACCGTGGTGGCACACACCTTTAATCCCAGCATTTGGGAAACAGAGGGAGGTGGGTCTGTGCAAATTCAAGGCCAACCTAGTCTACACAGTAAGCTCAGGCAATCCCAAACCTACATAGTTTTACCATGTCATAAAAATGAAACAGCAAAAAAACCCAAACAAGCAAAAAACCAATACAACAAAACTATAATAATCATAGCACTTATACTGAATTAGGTACTGTATGCCTTCTAGAGATGACTGGACATATTTGAGAGTATTGCACAAGTTATACTTGCATCTGAAACCCTTTTACACAACAGGTCAAGTAATTTTGACACCAACAAAAAGGCCTGCAACCAGTTGCTTACAGATGTGTAGGATGACTATTTTGGGGATTAAATGAAAGAATTCATATTAATTTTTAGCTCAGGGACTTGCCTAAAGGTGGCGCACGCCTTTAATCCCAGTACTTGGGAGGCAGAGGCAGGCGGATCTCTGTGAGTTCGAGACCAGCCTGGTCTATAAGAGCTAGTTCCAGGACAGGCTCCAAAACCACAGAGAAACCCTGTCTCGAAAAAAAAATGTGAAAACAAAATAGGCTAGACTTAATGCGTTTTTACCAACTTCCTCCTCTTCCTGTAAATAGATTAACAAGTTTCAACTAGAAAGCAAATCATCATAGCATGGAATATATTTCATTCAAATGTTGACTTTGCTGTGTAGCCTCATGGAATAGCCAGTGCTGTGGGTACAGTTTCTTCATTTGGGTATTAGAAATTGAATAAAAGGAGAATGATACCTAAAAAGGCCCACCTTATAATCAGCCTCCCAAAGCTCATCTTTTTTTTTTTAAATTTAACATAATTTCCTTATTGAATTTTTAGGAATTTCGCATCATGCACCCTAATTCTGCTGATCTCCCGGTCCCTCCATACCCAATGGTTGGGAGGTCCTTCTGTATATGAGGTCCTTCTGTATTTGTGTTGTTTTTATTGGTTAATGAATAAATAAGCTATTTTGGCCAGTGGCTTAGCAGAATAAAGCTAGGCAGGGAAAACTAAACTGAATGCTAGGAGAAAAAAGGTGAAGTCAGGGAGATGCCGTGTAGCCACCAGAGGGGAAAGACATGAGCTGCCAGAGGGAGCCTTGCCTGTAAGCCACAGCCACATGGCAATACATAGATTAATAGAAATGGGTTAAATTAAGATGTAAGAGATAGCCAATAAGAAGCTAGAGCTGATAGACCAAGCAATGATTCAAATAATATAGTTTCTGAGTGGTTATTTTGGGGTTGAGTAGCCAGGAACAAGCAAGTAGCCACCAACAACACTCCCTTACCCCTGCAGCACCCTTATCAAAGAAAATTTTAAGAAATCAAAACAAAACAAAAATGAACAAATAAACAAAAAACCCTCTTTGTTTCTCCATCTTTCTGGCCTCTCCAACACCCCTTCCTTTGTTCTGGTGGCATTGGGAGCTTCAGTGTGTGTCTTGCAATATACCCCTCCCCCCTTTTTTATTTGGACAATCAGCTTTACTTGAAAATGTTTATTACACTGAGTCATTGGTCTGGAACAAGGTCTCTAGTTTTTGATAAACCATCATCCCTGAATCTTCACCAAAATTCCTCTTGGCTATCCCACAGCCACCTTTATTCATAGAGATCCTGCACGTATCTGTCCACAGGATCAGTCCCTTCATGAGCTCTAGCAGGTCCTAGAAGGGGTAGATGTTAGGGTGGGCCAACCCTAGGTGCAGCTGAGGGCCTTGGTGATAGCTGAGTTGGTCCATGTCACTGGGTCACCCCCTCAGGCAAGGGACAGAGCCAGATCCCTTATGTTCATGTCATCAGGGTCAGTTCTCCCTCACCCACGGTGAGGAGTGGGGCCAGCTATGTTGGGTCCAGTGAAAGGTGGAGCCAGCTAAGCAAGGCCCACTGATTTCATCACGCATGGTTCCTAAAGTCCCGTAAAGTGATAGAGGCCACAGACATCAACACAGACCCCAGATGTAGCAGGACCTCAGAACCACACAGGGCCCTCAGCAGCAGCTTGGGCCTGGGCGACATTCTCACTCTGGGTAGAAGTGCCTTATAATCTTTGGTGGCAACACAGACCTCAGACTTCAACACAGACCCTGGCTGCAGTAGGACCATGGATCCAGACATGGTCCTCGGCAGTAGCTGTCCAGATGTCACCATTACCACAGGTGGTAATGCAGGCCACTCAGATCAGCACAGCCCCTGTGGTAGTGTGGTCCTCAGACACCAACATGGCCCCAGAACTCATTTATCCACATGGCCTTTGATGGCAACAGGAACCTCAGACCTCATCATAGACCTGGCTGCAGTAGGGCCACGAAAGTTCATCTTAAGATTTAGCCATTTCTTGTATGGTGTGAGAGACCGAGCAAAAAACACACAATTATTACCCTAAGAGTTCATCTTGAATGCATAGTAAGAGCTTCTGGCCCTAGGTCCGGACTGAAGATACTAACAACCTGGCGGTAGGAGTAATCATGGGTGGTTGTCCTTTGCAGCTGAAGGTCCAACTGAAAAAACAACCAAGAAGTGTATGTGAAGGGAGAATTAACTATTAACATACACACTTCAAGTTGGAACTGCAGGAGGAAATGTGGCTTTGATTAATTAACAACAAATCTGGTAACGAATATCTGATATCAGATTTTAAATTTCATTCAGTCTTTTTCACCAGAACACTACTTCCTCTCAGGGGTGAGTTTGTGGGACAGAGATTGGTGTACTGTGGTCAGGAGGGGGCAGGTTGTTAGGAGGTGAAGTCTAGTGTTTCCTTGTGTCTTCTTCGATCTAATGTGAACCTACCATATAACCCCGGGCACGTCATTTAAGCACACTCCCTTCATCTTCAAGAGGAAGTAGAAGACTCTAGATCTAAAAATAGCAATGAACAACTTTTAAAGATTATTTTTCAATTCAGAGAAATAGAAAGATGGAGCAATTTTGGTTTTAGGTTATAAGAGACTCAAGAGTATTTGGACTTTAAGAAAAGAAGCCCTTACCAGGAAGTACTAAAGATCCAGATGAAGTGTGGGATGCTTGGAGTCCTCTTGTTCCATGCTGCAGTTGCTAAGTTTTATCTAATTTTACCTTTACTGCATGATTAGGAATGACACATTTGATCACCAGAGAGAAGCATTTCGGGGCTGAGTTCCGAAGGCTTTATGTATCCTAAACATCAATGTCACCCCTGTGCTTACAGACTGGGGCTCAGACATTGCTTCATTTGTAAGCTGGGGGAGTATCTTTTTTACTCTCCTTTTTTCAAATTATAAAATTGCTATGTTCAGCTACGAACTTAGTGTAATGTGCACACAAAAGATTAGGATTCAACTTTTTCCATTGCCGGGTATTGACGTTGGTCAGATAAAATGGGCTGCTATGGCTTTGGGGTGTGGCTTATAAGGTGAGAAGGAGACTGGTTCTTTACTGGTCATGACCACTGGGAAGAGAGGACCTGGAAATTGTTAGCACAGTACATATGTTTTCTGACTTGAAGTCTGGAGCTACTTACGCAGTAATAGGTATAAAAGATACGGGTATTTTGGTTTACTTGGCTGTGTTTTGGGAGTGTCCAAACAAATTAAAATTTTGAGTTGTATAACTTAAAGGTGAAAATGGCTATTACAAAAGACTTGCTAAGACTTTAGGAAGGGAGAAGTGTTTCACAGTGAATTTTGAGTTATTATTTTATCTGAAGGCACAAGGTGAAAATGACGTCACGGCCCTGGGTCATTGCCTGGAAGGAACTGGGTCCCCAGACTTACCCTCCTCCACTTTTCAGGGTTAAGCCTTAGCCCAGAGCACTTAGAAATTTGCCAGAGTCAATGTTTGGCTGTCACATCTTGCCCATAAGCCCAGTCCTCCTTGCACTGAGCACTGGGTCCTCTTGATGTATTTTCTATCCACAGAGAGAAGTACTGAACTAATTGGGCCCATTAGCCTTGAGATATGTGATATAATTTGAAGGTATCCTCAGCAGGCAGCCTTTGCTAGGAATCCGATACTTGGTTTTCTCAGTATGAAGTTTGGATTTGAATAACATTTCCTTGTGAATTAATCTTTGCCTGGTCTTTTCTTTGTGGTTATTGCAGTAGTGATAGGAACATTAATTTGAGATGCACTGTACTAACAAAATGTTTAAAGGAGGAGTTCAGGGGAAAGGAAAGAGAGGACCTACATATTTCAGTTTGTGGTTTTTAATACTGATTTTTGTCCCAGCAAGAAACTTCAGAACCTTGGACAAGGCAGTAAATTTGTAAATGCCCATCATCTGAACTTGGGGGGCCTTTTATATATTTTTCATGTTAGTTTTTTTTTTATCAGATATATAATTCACAGTTGTTTTCTCATAAGTGGTACTTATACCTTTCACTAATTCTTTAAGCAGAGAGGATTTTTAACTCAATGATTATCATGTTGCTGTTCATGTCAACCATCTATTGGAAAACTGAAACATGAAGGATTCAGAAGTGTCGGGATCTAGCCACTGCAGGAAGGGCTAAAGATCTAAGCATGGAGGGTCAGAAAGTAGGGGCTGAATGACAAAACTCAGTCTTGTACCCGGCTCTGACACTAGTCCACTGGTGAGGGGAAGCGTCCAACTGCCAAAGGCATCTCAGGGGTGGGTGAGGCTGCTCTTGGAAAGGACAGTGGAGCGGTCAGCTGCTGCTCCTGGTGCTGACGGTCACTGATGGAGAAGAGCCTGAGGTCTGATGCAAAAGTCACTTCCGTTTCCTCCTGAACGTCTAAAAGAGCTTCCCCTGCTCTCCATTGACAAAGTATAACCAGAACTGGTATATACCAGAACTGGTGGCGAAGCAGAAATGGGACATTTGGTCCCAGGTCTACCACCAAAATTCTGAGTAAAAGGAAAGAGAATTTGAAGTGAGAGACATTAGCCTAATTCCAGGACAGGCAGATACGATGGTACCCCGCTTTAAAGATGAGAGACATTAGCCTAATTCCAGGACAGGCAGATACGATGGTACCCCGCTTTAAAGATGAGAGACATTAGCCTAATTCCAGGACAGGCAGATACGATGGTACCCCGCTTTAAAGATGAGGAAGTTAAGGCACCAAAAATTGTGTAATGTTTCCAATATGTTAGCACATATTGTAGATGGAAGCTGAAGTCTGAACACACAGGTCTGGACACAGGGTTTGTTTTCTTACCTGCCATACTATTCTGCCTCTCTGGCCAAGCATATGCTGAAACAAACATACAATTTGTAATTAATGGCGTTTCCTGCTCTGTACTCTTTGATTGCCTACGGTGGTCATGTGATGTTACTTAAAAAGTGGGAGGGGCTACCACTGAGTTCTTGAGAACCTAGACAAATTCTAGATTTGGAGCTATCCTACTCCTTAAAGTTCGCAGACAGGGAACTCTTGCTTCAGGCTTCAAGGGAATCAACCCAGTTGGTTGACTCCAGCTTTATTTTATATTAAATGGGGCAGTTATCTACCTCCCTAATGCTGTGACCCTAATACAGGTCCCCATGTTGTGGGGACCCCAGCCATAGAATGATTTTGTTGCCACTTCATAACTGTAATTTTGCTGCTGTTATAAATTGTGATGTAAACATCCAATATGTGACCCACAGGTTAAAACTTTAATTCCCATTTTTACCTCCTTACAACATTAGAAACTTGCCTGTAAAGGGCCACGGTTCTTCTCTGGTGGTCGGCTTTGTATGGGAATCATTTGAGCATGGCTCTGTCTTAGGGTGATCTGCATGCCACTGCATGGATCTGGGGTTTTGTTGTTTGTTCCTTTTCCTGGCTACAGTGCTTTTAGTTCTAAATCTCTGAGTTTCACAGTATGGTTGGCTGTTTTCGTTTTGGATGTGAACTCAATGTTCTTATTGCTTAACTTGTAAATTCTGGAAGAGTGATAGTGCCATGATTTTCCACAACTGAGAAGCAAGGCAAATTTGGAATTTTTTTCTAGATGAGTCACCGTGTGAAAACTGCACATTGGTAATCAGGTCAGTCGGTTGTGTGGTACTCCGGTGCTTAGAATTCTGTAGTGACATTTTATAATATTTATAACAGCATGGGTAAATAATTTGGCATAGACAAACAGTGACAGGATACAGTGAGCTGTCTCAGCTGTGTGCACAGCACACCAGTGTCCCCTCTTTTACAAATATAAGTGTACGGGATTTTTTTCTTGATATATTTATCCAAACCAACTGTTCAAAATCAGAATTATCTCACCGCAGATAGAAAACACCAGGCAGGATAAAACTTTTGGGGAGAGGATTGTTAATGACTAATGAAGTAGCATTTCTTTCCAGTGGAAGTTATAGTTTATTTAAGAGCAACCTAGAATTTATGGAGCCATCATCCCTTTGGTGACAGTTTGTTAATATTCTTAACAGAAATTACAAACGGCATAGGAACCTTGTAAACGTGTATAGCTTTATCTGTGGATTTTAAAAAATTGCAGAAATGCAGCCAGAATGGCTGCTACCCAAACATGTCTGCTTTCTTGTAGTTGGAGGTGTCCTATGTCTACCCATAACTAAAAGTTCTATCACCTAGCAGCAGGGATGATCAGGAGGAAGCTATTTTCTCATGTATATTCTGACTTTTAGACTTGTCCCTTCCTGATCAGAGAACCTGTGAAATCGAAATTCAGGGTCACAGTTCTAAATATATGGTGTGATTTGAGACCATGAGAAGCAAGTAATCTAATTTTCACTTTTAAGGATAAGCATATTTCTTGATACATCATCAGTGGTTTCTGTTTGCAGCATGTTATGCACATCCTGTTGTATCTAAGATCACCTGGTTATGATTGGTATTTGGTCTATGATGTGG
The DNA here is from genome assembly GCF_018167655.1 of Microtus oregoni. Classification (NCBI taxonomy): domain Eukaryota; kingdom Metazoa; phylum Chordata; class Mammalia; order Rodentia; family Cricetidae; genus Microtus; species Microtus oregoni. The sequence continues at coordinate 4,662,459 of NW_024543077.1, read as the reverse complement.
GATTTGGTCTACAAGCTTGGCATGGTTTCTGATACATTGAGGAGGCAATGTTTTCCAACCATTTTAGGGCCAGGACCAGACAGTTTTAACACAGAATTCTACCAGATATTCAAAGAAGAACTAATACCAATACTCCTAAAATTATTCCACAAAATAGAAACAGAAGAAACATTGCCAAATTCTTTCTTTGAGACCACAGTCACCCCAATACCCAAACCACACAAAGACTCAACAAAAAAAAGAGAATTGCAGACCAATTTCATGCATGAACATTGATGCAAAACTACTCAATGAAATACTGGCAAACTGAATCCAAGAACACATCAAAAAGATCATCCACCATGGCCAAGTAGGCTTCATCCCAGAGATGTAGGGATAGTTCAACAAGCAAAAATCTGTCAGTATAATACATCATATAAACAAAATGAAAGAAAAGAAAAACACATATGATCATCTCATTAGATGCAGGAAAAGCCTTTGAAAAAAATCTAATCTTCATGGTGAAAGTCTTGGAGAGATCAGGGATACAAGAAACACACATAAATATAATAAAAGCAAGCCCACAGCCAACATCAAATTAAGTAGAGAGAAACTCAAAGCAAGCCCACTAAAATCAGGAACAAAACAAGGCTGTCCAATATTTCCATATCTATTCATTATAACAATTGAAGTTCTAGCTAGAGCAACAAGACAACTAAAGGAAATGAAAGGGACACAAATTGGAAAGGAAGACACATATGGAACATGTAACATTGTTTTTGAATATTCAGTGAGCTAGAAGAATGACAGGAGAATGTTTTGGTCCCATCAACCTTCCAGAGTGTATTTATATTGACATGATATTCTCCTAATAATAACTGTAAACCTCATTTTGAATTAAGTTCACAATGAATCTCATCTATAGAAATAATAATTTGGAGAATCACATCGTACTAAACATTGTGCATGGTAGAATTTGGGGTGTTTCACAAGCTATCTGTAAAGTTAAATCTGTTTAGTAGAACTGACATCTGTATGGAATGACCCAGAAAAAGTTGGGCTTGTTGAAAAGTAATGAAAATAAAGTCAAACTAAAAGGCTCAAAATCACATGTGCGTATATTTCCTACTTGCTAGCAGCTGACAGAAGAATGACGTCTTAACATTTAGATTTGCAAAACTTGACCCTAAAAATAAAGATTTATAAAAACATCATGAGAACCTCACAGATCCTGCCCTCCATCTTTCAGTAAACAGTGGGTTTCTGAAGGCTGGAGTGACACCTAGATTTCTTTCTAGGAAAGCCATTACTATAGTTCCCTGGCATTATTTGTTGCCTTACCTTACCTTAATCACAGGCATCTGCCTTTGTTTTCTGTACCAAACTATTTCACATTCATACATTCCCCACATCATTGTTTTAAGTACTCTGGCATCACCTGTGCTACCACTAAATATCTGAATTCTGAGTGCCCACATACCTCTTAATATTTGGGCTAAGGATCTCCATCTTTAAGCATATCAAGATATTCTCATGAAAACTAACATTTGGGAGGTACAGTTTGATGATGTAACAGAGTCACAACTTTTAAAAAAACATGAACTGTTGGCATTTGATGTGGGGAGGGACACGAACAGTGCTATTGGTGGTGGGATGTCAGGGCAGCACAAAGTCCTGCATTCATCAGTTTGTTCAAGCATTCCACACACTTTGAGAGGACTGGTATGTGCCAAGCTCTGTTCAAGTTTCTGGTGAGTGATCAAGAAGATGGAAGCCCTGTCCTCACCAAGTTTATATTTGACTATGAAAGACTCATTAAGCACAACAAAAATTAATTACTTTCAGGCAGTTATCATTTTAATGAACAAAACCTAAGAAGGATTTCACACAGAGTTTTGTAATGTGTCATAAGAGCCATGAGCTCAAAAGAAGGTGGATGTCAATCGTTCATCTTCCCACTAGGGGAAAATTCCCCTTCCTATTCTTCTGATAATATACTCTATACTTTTCATAAAATGTTGGTTTTCTTGGTGAAAGTTGGACTGAAATTGCAAATGGAATCCCGACCAAGAACACTCTAGGAAAGCATTTGTCAAAATACATTCCTTGGGTGGAGACCAAGAAGCAAATAAAGTTGTTGAATTATCTGCTGGCTCTGGGAAAGGAAGGAGGCCTTGGCCAACACTCTTCCTTATCCTTGCCAAAATATACTGGCAAATCACATCAACAATAATATTTATACATCTAAGATTTATCGCATGACTCTTTCCTTGAAAATCCCAAGAGTCTTTCTGAGAAGGTCAGCGCTGTTGGGCTGCAGAGTCCCTTGATTAGGACTTTAAAATTCTGATATGCAATGTACCCTGAAGCTTAGCTTTCTTGTTGGAATTTTTGCTTGGTAAGGACAAAAAGGTAACGTCTCAAATTGGCTGCATTTTCCCGAATATCTGGACGGTCTCCAGTTCCCAGTTCAGTTAGGGCTACAGGAAGGTTGGAAATAGTCCTGCTGTTGTGGACGGCAGAGGAGTGGACGCATCCTGACAACTTGTAAAGTTCCATACTTTGTTTAATCACAGGACAGGAGGAGAGAATTTGCCGACTCACTTGCAATCGCCATAGGTGTCTGGTTTAAAGATGACCAAGGAGGGGAGGGTGCTGGAGAAAGCCGTATTCCTCACAAAACACGCCAGCCTGGGAAAATGGTTTTTCCTCTTATTCATCATCGGAGGGAGTTGACTTCTATTCTTTACAATAAGGGGAAACCAGACTTGGATGTGCCGCAAAGGCCTACGTGGGGAGGGAGAAAAGAGCAGCGTTTTCAACCGAGCCTCGTTATTATAATCTCTGTATTCTTTGGGATAGACTTTGAAAGAAACGACAAAAGCCTCGCTGTTTGGAGTACTTAAAACCATCTGCACCTGTGAAGAACTACGTCACCATTTTCTACGGCTGTTGCCAGCACAGTGACTCCTTTGCAGCCCACTTTCCCTAGGCTAGATTACCACAGAAACCTCTCAGCTCTGCGGAGCTCCTAAGAAGGTTGAGTCTGCACATTTCCAAAACGAATAACGTTTTCTAAGTTTCCCTGTGCCTTCTCAACACGCATGGCCTTTGTTTGCCATTCAACTAGAAATTTAGAGCTCACTTGCTTGTGGTTTCTTATAAAAGCCCATCTGGGAAAAATAAAATATGTGTAGTTCTGCAATAGAATTTAGACCTATCCCAGCTGACAAATTCTTTCACCTTAATTTTTTAAAATTAACTCCAAAGAGGTGTGATTTATACTCAAGGAAATGCCCCCATTTCATGCATGCAGATCACAGGCTTTGAGAAAGCAACGCTTCTCTAGACAACATCATGATCAAGATGCAGAACATTTTTGGCATATTTAAAACATCTTGTCCTTTTACATCCCACCTCCAACTCTAGGAAATCACCTATTCTCTGTCATAAATGAGTTTACTCTCCTCAGAGCCTCATAAGTGAAATGCATAGTATAAAGCATCAAGCCTCTTTTTTAGAACATACTTTTCCCATGTGTTTTTGTGCTCTTTTCTTCTTTATTACCGAACAACATTCCATTGGAGGGGTTCACCATATATGTCATTTTCAGGTTTTATCTATTTTGAATAAAACTGCTGGTAGCATTCCCTGTACAAACCTTTGTGTTGACACATGTTTTCACAGTTCTTGGGCAAATACAGAGGAGGAGAATTCATTGGACATATGGTAAAAATGTTTTTTAGCTTTTAAGAAACTGCCAGATTGTTTTCTAAAGTGACTGCACAGCTTTGCATTCCAACAAGTAGCAGAGACGAGCTGCACTTCCTCTGCATCTTTGAACACTAACTTGCTATTGCCTGTGCTTTGATGGAGCCATTTGGTGATTATACAGTGCTATTTCATTGCTTTAATTTGCGTTTCCCTGATAACTAATGATGTTAAGTATCTTTTCATGTGTTTAACAGTTTGGTGTGAAGCTTCCCGTGTCTTTAATACAATCTTTGATAGATATGTAGATCTGGAACGTTTTTTCTCCCAGTCTAGATCCATTGAAAAAAATGGATATTTAAAAACAATTTCAGTTTGTTACTTTTTTCCCCTTTGAAAATAACTCCCCTGTCACATAATATACCAATTACAGTTTCTCCACCTTCTACTCCTCCCAGTTCCTCCCTACTTCCCCTCCCATGTGGATCCCTTTTTCTCTCCCATTAGAAAACAAATAGGTTTATAATGGATAATAATAAAACAAAATAGAATAAGATAGAAATAATACATTGGAATTGGAGAAAACAACAGAAAGAAAAGAGCCTAAGAAAAGGCACATGAAATAGGTGGAGATGTAGAGACCCACACTCAGGAATCCCATTAAAACACTGAAGAGAAAGTCATACCATGTACACAAAGGACTTGCAAGGTGTTCATAGAAGAGCCTCTCAGAATGGCATTAGAAGTCATCTTAATGGCTGGATTTGTTTTTGTTTTGTTTTGTTTGTTTGGTTTGGTTTTACCTTTGTCCCTGGGCTACCTCTACTTCGGTTATTGCTGTTTTGGTTGGTTGGTTTGGTTTTACCCTTATCTCTGGGCTACCTCTACTTTGGTTATTGCTCACCCAAGCAGTGTTTGATATGGGCTCCATCTTGTGGAATGGACCTTAAGTTACATCAGACATTGGTTGGTTATTCCACAGGCTTTGTGCTACCTTTGCCTTTGCATATCTTCCAGGCAGAACATTATTGTGGATCACAGGATTTGTGGCTGGGTTGGTGCTTCTGTTTCTCCTTTGGTAGCATACAGAGTACCATCCTGTAACAAAGACTCTAGACTGTGGGGGTGAAGGTACCTGTGCAACTTCTCCATAGTACAGGTGTTGTCTTCAGCAAGGGGCTCTTGTTGTGAGTTTGTGGAGAGCGACCTTTAGCCATGCCAATGGTCTGGGTTGCTTGGAGGTTCTCTGGGACCCTTTGACCAACCACTCAGTTAGATGTAACCCAATCCTGAAAGCATTATTTAGTGACAGGAAATGGCCAGTTGGGGCTCTTTCTTCACTGTTAACTGGAGATTTCATTTAGGCCCCCCTTATATAAGTATATATTTTGGTAAGCTTCTACTATATCAGGTTTGCATACTATCCCTCAAATGAACCTTAATTTTAGCCGTCTCTTCCTGTATTCCCTCCCTCATACCCCTCTTCTCTCCTCCTCTATACTTGATCCTCCCAGTTCAGGTGCCCCCATTCATTCACAATTATTCTATTCTATTTCTTTTCCCTGGGGAACTTTGTCCCCTACCCACAGTCCTTACTCTGTACTCAGATTGGTTTGCAGATTGTTTATCATTTACTTAACAGTTAACTTTCACATAAAAGCAAATATAAGCCATGTTTGTTTTTCTGGGTCTCTGATATCTCAATTGGGATTTTTTTCTAGTTTCATTCATTTAACTGTGAATTTAATAATGCCAGTTTTAATGACTGAGTAATATTTCATAGTATAAAAGTATCCTTTCATTCATTGAGGGACATCTATTTGTTTTCAGTTCTGACAACTATAAATAGAGCAGAAGGAACATGATGGAGTAAGTGTCTCTGTGTTAGGAAGGAGCATCCTTTGTGTATATGCCCAAGAGTGGTATAGCTGGATATTAGGGTAGATCCAGTCCCATCTTCCTGAGGAATCTCCACACTCTCTTCCATAGTGGTTGTACCAGTTTGAACTCCCACCAGCAATGGAAGAGTGTTTTCCTTACTCCACAAACTCACCCATGAGCTGTTACTTGTATTGTTGATCTTACCCATTCTAACTGGTATACGATAACATCTCAGAGTAGTTTTGATTTGCATTTCTATGATGCCTAAGGCTGTTGGACATGTCTTTCAGTGTTTCTTAGCCTTTGAGTTTCCACTTCTGAGAATTCCCTGTTTAGGTCTGTAATTCATTTTTTAGTTGGATTATTTTTTCATGATTTCTAGCCTGTTGAGTACTCTATATACTTTATATATTAGTCATCTATTGGATATGCAGTCAGTAAAAATTCTTTTCCCATTCTGTAGGCTGCTGCTTTGTCCTAATGACAGTGATTTTTGCTGTACAGAAGCTTTTCAGTTTCATGAGGTCCCATTTATTGATTGCAGATCTTAGTGCCTGATTATTCAATTAAGAAAGTCTTTTCCTATGCCAATGAGTACAGGGCTATTCCTCACTTTCTCTTCTATCAGGTTTAGTGAATCTGGTTTTATGTTGGTGTGATTAATTCATTTGGAGTTGACTTTTGTGCAGGGTGATAAGTATGGATTTATTTGCACTCTGCTACATGCAGACATTCAATTTAACCAGCGCCATTTTTTAAGGATGCTGTCTTTTTTCCATTATGTATTTCCTGCTTCTTAAAAAAAAAAAGCCAGTTGATTTACGTGTGGTTCTTCAATTCTACTCCATTGATCAATGTGTATATTTTTGTGCCAATACCATGTGGTTTTTATTACCATACCTCTGTAGTACAACTTGAAAACAGAGCTGCAGCTCTTTTTTTATTTAGGGAATTGTTTTAGTTATCCTGGGTTTTGTATGTTTTCATGTTGTTGTAATGAGGCCACTTGTTTGTTTCCTGGCTGCCCAGACTCCTGAAATAATCACACAGAAACTATATTATTTAAAACACTTCCTGACCTATTAGCTCTAACTTCTTATTGGCTAACTCTTAAATCTTAATTTAACCCATCTCCATTAATATGTACAACACCATGAGGTCGTGGCCTACCTGCAAGGTTTCAATTTGTCTGTCTCCAGCAGCAGCTCCATGGCTTCTCTCTGACTCTGCCTCCTTTCTCCAAGCATTCAGTTCAGTTTTCCCCACCTGCCTAAGTTCTGCCCTATCAACAGAGCAAGGAAGCTTCTTTATTAACCAATGGTACTCACCACATACAGAGGGGAATCCCACATCACCATGTAAAGCTATAAATTGTCCTTTCAAGATCTGTAAAGAATATTGATGGAATTTTGATGGGTATTACATTGAACCTGCAGATTGCTTTTGATAGAACGGACACTTTTACTTTGTGATCCTACCAATCCATGATTGTGGGAGATCTTTCCATCTTCTGGTATCTTCTTCAATTTCTTTCTTCAAAGACTTGCAGTTTTTATCATATAGGTCTTTCACCCGCTTGGTTAGGGTTATCCCAAGATATTTTATATTATCTGATGTTATTGTGAAGGTTTTGCTTCCCTGATTTTTTTCTCATTCATTTGCTATTTGTATATTGTTTTAAGTACAGAGAAAAGAAATATAATCCATGTTACAGAAGAAGTCCGTGCTCTTGACTACTGTGCCATTGCTGCCGTGTCTTAGGGACACGAATGTTGATCCTTTGCAGGAGTTGTATGTCCTAGGTGTGAGAATTCCTAGGAGTCCTTTAATAACTGCGCCTCTTTCTTCCTTCCCTCATGTGAATTATGCACGTTTTAGTGTCTGCTTGTGGAGACCGCTGTGCAACACCCTCCCTCTGAGATGGTGACTTCCAGCAATACAGAGAAAGACCATAGGCAATGTCTTGGGCCAAAGGAATATCAGCGACTCCTTCCTGTTCTCCTTAAATGTTACGCTCATCATGTTAATCACCATTAAGCTGATTTTTAACAAGATGCGTTCATGCTACTTGGCTCCTCTAAGCATATTTCTCTTAGTCATAGATTTCAATGAACCTGCATTTCAACATGGGCAGAATGACAGTTTTTGCTCAGCAATATTGGCATTGCGTCAGCAATCACTGAGTCCACAGCACCTGGCTGCTCCTTCAAAGTATTGCAGTGAAAGAAACCGTCTTCTCTGCTAAGAAGCAATATATTCTCTGTGTAACAGTCCTGGCTGTCCTGGAACTCGCTTTGTACCCCAGACTAGCACTGAACTCTGAGATCTACCTGCCTCTGCCTATAGTGCTGAGATTAAAGGCCTGGGCCGCCATGGGGAGCAGCATTTTTAATTTGCTTTATTTCTAGATAGTGAGGACTTTGCTGTTTCTTGATGCCTTTTTAAATGGTGTTTGTGAGTTGGTTGAAAGCATCAAAGACAGCCTGAGGACCCAAGCTGTTGTCACATTAGTAAAGAAAGCTCAGCATATCCACTTGAATTAGTTTGACCAAGAGTGAGCCCGAGGTTGAGACCTCTACTTGGCTTCCTAAATCTCCCATCTGTCTGTAGTTTATGACTCTTGGTCAATCTGAAGGCTCTGTGACCTATTCTGATTGCCAGAGTGTTGTTTCTAACAGGGGGTTTGCTCTATATTTTTTGGACAACCCAGAAATTGTGGCATAGGAAATGAATGGGAGATACATTACAGAAATCTTTAACAGAGTTTTACAAGGGAATAAAGTTGCTGACCTCAAAGCACTGAGAACTACAAACATACCACTATCAAGCAATATCCATATAGTTTCCAGCATTTAAGGAGGATATTTGTTGTATACACTGCTTTTGACCTGCTTGCTGCTTTCACCAAATGGTTGCCTTATCATGCATACATACACACATACGTTGCTGTCTGGGTCAGAGGATAGAATAATACATAATTTAAGATTACAGCAATGCCTTAGCTTAGGTTGTAAAGAAGGCTGGTTACATAGGAAATCCAGGGCAAATCGGTTGGTTACAGTGTTCTCTTAAAGGGAGGCTGAAAGAACAGGCTGAGCACACAGAAAGACATCAGGCTAACTCATAAGGGATCTCCACATGTATTGTTCACATGGTAGTGAGGTCCAGAAGTTTCTGTCTCTTTGAATGTAAGAGTTTTTTTTTTTTTTGCACAAATGCCTCACCACACACTTGAAGTCCAAAAGTAAGATACCAGAAATCCTTGTCCTTCTTTAAACAGAAGGTAGGAAAGGCTACAGATTATGGAAAAGCTGTGGTGCCTTCCTCTCCCTTCTTTGTCTTTCTAGGAGGGAGAGGAGAGGGTCTTACAAACACGCATTAAAGGTGACTTCTGATTCTTGGTGGTCAGCAGAAATTCCATCTTGTACGCCTCCTGAGTTGACCTAGAGCAACAGCTGCATTTCAGAGAAAAGCGTGGCTTGTGAAGCCCCGCCTGCCTGAGTGCTATCGATCGACTTTTGTCTGTTTCACCTGCAACCTGCACTGGCGGAAGAAGTGAAAATGAGGAAAATGTTGACTAATTGGAGCAGCGTGGTCGGGAGAATAAGATAGTAGAGGACTATGGTGATGGCTGGGGAAAGGAAAAGCATTTGCTAAGGGGCGTTGGCGGTGGGAGCAGGACTGTGAAAAGGCATGCCAGAAATTGCTGTGAATTCCAGAGAGTGGGGAGGGGAAATAAAAGATTTCAGAATTAAAGGGAACTACAAGAATATTGACTGGGAAACAGAAAAATGGGAGGATCTGGAGTGTTTTTGTGTCATCTGGGTATAAGATGTCACATAGCTAGTTTAACAAAAATGTACAAATATAAAAGTTGGTGGTGGTGGCAAACCATGGCCTGAGTACTGAGATGACCCCAAAAAAGACATCTGGCTGATCTGAGGGGTTTGCAGTCAAAGTCAAAATACATTCACCAAAAGGTTCTGCCCGGGACCAGTCTGTACACATACAGACACCAGCAAAGGTTGTGTCCAGGATCAGCCTGTACACATAAAGACTTCAACAAGAACAACCCTGGTCAGATTCACCCAAGCCCTACAGGATGGAGACACTGCCTTATAAACAAGGAGCAATTGAAGAAATGAAAGTTCAGCCATGGTTTATAACGAGGAAACCTAATGTTCACTGTTCTGCCTGGGTCACGGGAGCCCCCCACACAAGACCACCGTAGACCCGGTATCCGAGGCAAACACAGTCAGTGTGCAGAGTGGGAAGAACATGGGCGTCCAGCTTTTAAAAAACTGCCTAGTGTGGTGGCGCACACTTGGGAGGCAGGGGCAGGCAGATCTCTGTGAGTTTGAGGCCAGCCTGGTCCACAGAGCAAATTCCAGGACAGGTTCTAAAAGATTCCAAACCTACAGAGAAACCCTGTGTCAAAACATACACACACAAACACACACACACACACACACACACACACACACACACACGAAGATGGCTAAAAATTCAGGAATTGAAAAGTCTGAAAACAGAAATTAAAATTTTACTAGAGAGACTTAAAAGCAGATTTGAGCAAGCAGAAGAAAAAGCCAGTAACATTAAAGATAGCAAAGTCATGATTAGCACAACAAAAGGAAAAAAAGAATAAAAATAAGGAGTACCCTGCACAGTGGTACCCTGGAGGCCTCTGAGTATCACAGAGTACATCACAGTATCCACAGTGGTGCCCTGAAGGCCTCTGAGTATCACTGAATATATTAGACTATGCATGGTGGTAACTTGGAGGCCTCTGAATATTGTCAAGTACATCAGAATTTTCATGGTAGTATACTAGGAGAAGAGGGGTGAGTGAAGAGAGAAAGAGACAGAAGGGGATTTGAAAAATACCAGCTAGAACTTTTTAATATTAGGATGAAAGCCATAGATCTAAACACACAAGAAGAATAAACTAAGTTCATATTCTCTGCCTAGACACACAATAGAGCTATTGGAGAAAAGGGGACCTTAACATGTCAAGAGAAGTCAGCCTAGTGTATATGAGGGAGCTCTAGTAAATCAGCTGTCTTTTCTGCAGAAACTCTTAAGGCAGAAAGGATGGAACATTCAAGGTGCCAAAGAAAAAAGAAGGCCATGCCAGCTTTCATAAATTCCCTTAACAACAGAAAAGAAGTGGGAAACTCCAACCCACTCTATAAGACCAGTCTCAAGTTGATAGAAAAACCAAAAGAAAAGTCAAGAATGGCACGAATGGCACAGCATTCTTTATAAACATAGACACAAAACAATCAAAAAAAGACTAGCAAACTGAGTAGTCACATACCAAATGATCATATAAACCATTCATCTCAGAAATGTGTTTGATTGACATCAGAATATCTACATACTATGTACCATATTCAAAGAAAATCAACAACAAATGTCATAACTGCATCAATAAACACAGGAAAAGCATTTGATAAAGTATGATCCCCATTTTTCACAAACACACACGCACACACACGTGTGTGTGTCAAATTAATGCAATAGAATTTCCTCAAACTTGATAAATGATACCTATAAAAGTTTATTAATGGGACTAGAGAGATGGCTCAGTGATTAGGAGCATTGGCTGCTCTTCCAGAGGTCCTGAGTTCAATTCCCAGAAACCACATGATGGCTCGCAACCCTCTGTATTGAGATCTGGTGCATTCTTCTTGTCTGCCCTCAGACATACATGCAGGCAGAATACTGTATACATAATAAATAAATATTCTCATAATAAATAAATATGTTCATACGCTCTACCTAGACACACAGTAGAGCTATTTACTGGTGACGTCACCCTCAATCTGGGAAGACTCTAAAGCAAGGTGAGAGTGTCCAGCCCTGCCCTGGAGGCTCTGAGGAGCAGTTAATCAAGACATACAATAGAAGGCATCAAAGTTGGTCAGACAACTGCTTATTTACAGATGATATGTTTTTATACATAAAAATCACAAAGAATCCACACTGAAAAGGAAAAACAGTCATCAAAAATAATGAAGTTTTTCAGTGTGTAGGCTACAAAATCAGTAATAAATAATGAACTGGATTTCTGTATGAAAATAAAATCAAGAAAATAATTCTATTGGAAATAGAGAAAAGGAACTGTAAGGTTGACACATTGAAAAACTGCAAAATATTGTTGAAAGAACTAAAAGACAACATTAAAGCTCGGTACAATCCTCATGATAAGTTTAGCTAGCTTCCTTGCAGAAATTGGCAAGATAGTCCTGACATTTCCATGACCCCCCCTCCAAAAAAAATGGAGTTGAAGAACATACACTTCCCCATTTCAAAACTTACCGCAGAACTGTGTTTTCCTGATGGTATGGTATTGTATAAGGATTTACTTACAGGTCAGCAGACAGAACTGAGAATCCAAATGTATGTCTTTGCCCAACAGAGTTTTCCACCGCTGCCCAGATTATTCAATAGGGAAAAGTTGTCTTTTATAAAGTGCATTCACGTGTAAGAGGAAGAAATTGTGACACACACCTCACACTGCCTACCCACACTGAGTTGCTATCAGCCATAGATATAATTGTCAGAATTTAAAGTTTTAAATTATAGAAGGAAATGCTACTAAATATTCCTGATTGAAAATCAGTAATTAAGTTATAAATTTAAGTAAGAGAATGTTTTAGTATAATGCCAAAAATACAAACAACAAAAGAGAGAAATTAGATCTCACCAAAGTTAAAATGTGCGTGCCTCAAAGGATATCAATAAGAAAATGAAAAGATAACTTAAAAAATGAGATGGATATCGTGCATTTCTAACAATGTCCTGTGGAATACTATCTGTAATCTTATTATGTTCTTCAAATTATCAGACCAGCAAATCCAGAAAAATAATCTCAGAAAATGATCAACTATAAACATTGTGATAGAATTTCAATAATTTTAAATTTCTTTTTATACTCTGAAAGTTTTTCTTGAATTATTTTATAATATTCAAAAGTAATTAAATAATTTCTAAAAAGAGAAAAGAAACCTCTGTGGACAAATTTTAAACTACTGTTAGCTTTCCAGTTCACATTCATCTTTATCTGAATTAATTTTTGTAAAGATATGCTTTAATGTAATTGATTCTATATTTCCTTTTTAATTATGCTGGATAGCCTTATGAGGCTATTGAGATAGTTAGTTATAATCACTAGCTGTAATTTCCCAAGGATCAACATTGCCATATGTTATAACTTGTTCATGCCCAATGAGCTAATTTTAGTCCCGCAATTACCCACAGTTACATGCCTCATTGCCATGAATGGCACAAAATAAGGGGGATCCTAAATATCTGATTCACAGAAAAGCTTGTAATTATCAGGCATTGGATAGCTTGCTAAAATAACAAGACTTGATGTAACATAATTAATGTGAAGGATTTTTAATTCATTGAACTTTTCTCTGAATGCCTGTACCTGCAGGCAGTTGAAAAGCTCAGTCTGTGGTCCGTCATCCCAGAGAAGTCTGGCCGTCATTGTGGTGCTACTCATCAGTTTTCCAAATCCCAAGGGCACAGTCTGTGCACTCTTTCCCAGTTTGACACTTAGTGTCACTTGTAGCATTATAAGGAAGAAGGTATATATATTTTTTTCTGAATCTGACAACCAGTTTCTTTGCCACCTACACTCAGACTGCATTCTCTCTTACCACAAGGCACTCTTCCCTAGTTCTTATGTCCTTGGTTTATGGAAGGATGCGTTGACTGACAGGAAAAGCAGTGGGAGGCATCGTGGGAGTAATTGCGCAACAAGTGGAAGAAATACATTTCTTCCCACAGAGACACTGCCTTTCTTCTGTGCCGTTCTGTGCCTGTGAGTTCCCCAAAATCCAATACTTTATGCAAATAAACTTTCTTAGCTTGGATTTTTCCAGGATATCAGAGTTCATATAATGGATGAAGTCATAATGACATTTATTTTTACTTTCTAACATTTTTTGCTGTTAACTGGCTTTAGATTTCACCGCACTCTCAGAAATAAAGCCTTCCCCTTGTCTTAATGTGCAGCAGTAGAGTTCTGAGGAAAGAACTGGCAGGTATAGACAAGCCTCAGCCCAGGGGGAGATGTGTAGAGGTACATCATGTCCCAGGTACAAGAAGGCAGGTGGAGCCAGAGGAAACTCACTGGAGCCTCACCCTGCCTCCTCCTTTTTATCCTTTTCTGTCTGTAGAGAGCTTATCCTGTTCTTATGCTCACATCTAGAGAACCATGGTCTTTCTCGGCATTCACAGACCAGGATGACCGAAGGAGGCATGCTCCTGACCTCCAGGGTCCGTGTCTCCAGCTCATGCTTACAGAGTAAGGGGGAAATGGTGTAACAGCCAGAAAGGAAGCTGGATGCGATGCCAGCCAAAGAGTGTGTCTTTTCAAAAGGAGGTCACAACGGACTGTGATGGAAGGGTGGAAATCTGCACACGAGCGTTCCCTCAGACCAGTAGCATAAGCGGAGGCTCTTGGAACTCTGTGGAGATGGAAAACAACAGATAGGGAGCCTTAATCTCATTTGTGTTTTAGAACAAGAAACTAATAAAACAAGTAAATACATATTATTTTAATTTTAGTTTAATTTAATCTCTATCATCATCTACCTGTCTGTCTATCATCTACCCGTCTATCCCTAATTTTGGCCTTTCCAATTTGTCTACAACTTTCTTTTAACATAAAGATCACAGCTACACAGAGTTCACCTAGGTGTATGAACAGTTGGGTGTAGCATGAACTGATGGCATCAGTGTGTCTACATTGTCTTGGATAAGGGTCACAGCACACTTTCCACGTGAGATGGGGCCACCTCTGGGGTTCTCTGGCCAGCTTCTGATTCGGCAAGGAACTCTACCTCAAAAAATACCGTAACAAGGGGTCATCGCACTGTTCTCTACAGAGTATGACTGTTCTCTACAGAGTGACCGGGATAGCACAGGGTTTGATTGATGTAGGGAGAAAACTGAGCTCCTCATTCACAAACTTTAAGCACAGGAGAACATTGTTATTCAAGGCCCCTTCCCGATATTTATGCAAAATTACTTTATAAAAACACATGTGATTACTTGCAGAAAATAAAAACTGAGATAAAATACTATTTTGTGAATTTTACAAAAACTAGTCTTGTAAATAACAACTGAAATTTTTGTTTTTATAAAGCTTATTTATTTTTTAAAAAACAATCTTTTCTCATCTTACATACCAATCCCTATTCCCACACTGCCTCCACGTTTCCCCCACCCCACCCCTCTCCACTCCTTAGTGCAGGGAAGTTTTTCCATAGGCAGTCATCAAAGTTTAGCACATCCCTTTAAGGCAGGACCAAGGCTCTCCCCACTATATCTAGGCTGAGCAAGGTATCCCTCCTTAGAAAACAGGCTCCAAAAAGCCAGTTCAAGCCATAGAGATAAATCCTGGTCTCACTGCCAGTGGCTCCATTGACTGCCCCAGTCATACAACTGTCACCCACATTCAGAAGGCCTACTTCGTGGTCTTATGCTGGCTCCCCGCACGTCAGTCCAGAGTCAGTGAGGATCCATTAGCTCAGGTAAGCTGTTTCAGTGGCTATCCCCATCATTATTCAATGTTAGTCTTGTAAACGACAACTGAATTTTTTTTTTAAAAAAAGTGTTTAAGTCCTTGTTTACACAAAATGAAAGCAGTCAAATCAACTTTAGTAGTGGTCATAAGACCAGGAAGTAATTTAAAATTACCAAAATAAAGAAGGACAAAGACTAACAGAGAGAGGAGGAAAATGTGAGCATAACCTTTTGCATGACTTGGGATTTGAGAAATAAAAGCAGAAATTCTAAACTAAAATTTAATTTAAGGAAAGAAATGGTTCCCAGTGCTAGATAACATTTCAAAAATTCAATTTACGAAAGAATATCGAGACTATACCAGCCAAGACAAAATAGATTTATTCTGAAAACAGCAAGAAAACATATTCATTATTGCTGCTATTTGGTAGCTCAACTGTGAACTTATTAAGGGAAATGGCTCAGAATATTAAAAAATGAATCCAAGGAAGAAAGACAATAATAAAAGCTATTAAGAGAGCAATAGGAATTCTGAGTAAAGATTGAAGTAGCAAAGAAAGCTCAACTTTGCTATACAGTCATCCTGGTAGTCAAAATGATGCTCAAAAAGGACCAAGTAGGTGTGAAACCCTGAGAAGGAAAAGGAGCTATCCAGCATTAGGCCACATGGGGGTAACTAACATTTACATAAGAAACTAAAAACGTGATCAGGAAAGATTCTAATCAATAAGTATTTTAGATGACGACTTATGCTCATTCATTGATCCGTGCATTGTCTATGCTACAACAGCTTAATTTAAGAATTATGGTCGAGATTATATCGGTCGTAAGTAAAATACATATGGTGCCAAACCCTGCTCTACATAAGTAATAGCATTCCACCCCACTGTGGATAGAAGGGTATTTAGTATCTTAGTCACCATGTTCAATCTTTAAATGGTTATCTTTCTAGAATCACTTATAGGCATATCTGAGCTTTCCACACCTTTGTGGAAATATATATGTAATATAAAAGCAAATATTTGCATTTAATTAAGTGTCTCTGGGGCTAGAACTTTAGTCAAGTGAAGCAATGTTTTTCAATGCTTACATGCACTAAAGATCAATAATGACTTCAAGAAAAATCCATTTTTATTGGAGTAGAGTTTTTGAAAAATGGCAGGCATATTTTAGAGGCAGTACTCTGAGAGGCAACATCTGGCTTCAAAACCAGTCAGTGAGTTTCAACTCAGACTCATAGCATTCAATCTTACTAGTCACTTCTCCACCATTCAGAGGGACCAGAGCTGAGGCAAATCTGTGCAAGTTCAATAGGGTCATTCTGCCTCCCTACCTGCTGTCTCTGTCATCATTTCTCCTCTGTGTATTCTTATTCATTAACGATGTACTACTGACTGGAAATAAAAATGTTTTCAGTGCTGACTTAGTAATACATTTAATATTTACTTTGTCCAGTGACTGTCAAAGTACACAAAAATACAGATATTCCTGGGAGAATAGCATTTAATATGCAGATATATGCTTGGCATCTCTCATATATTTTACATAAATTTTCTCTTTTCACCCTTCCAATAATCCGGTAAGGCAGATACTATGATGACATGTGTTTTTTAAACCAAGGCAAAAGGGAAAAGATAAACTATCCCAAATCGCATAGTAATAATGGTGGGCTCAGAATTCATATTCATATATGAGTCTATGTTTAATCATGACATCACACTGCTTCTCAGTCATTATCTTCCTGATAATCTTAAAATTATAAATTTTGATTTTAGAACTTTAGAACAAAGCATAACAAAGTATGAGTGTGTTGGAGAATATTGGCATTTAATACATATGTATAAATTGTTTATTTTGTGTTAAATAACACTTAGGGGCATTCTATTCCTATAACCCTGTTTAATTCTTATAATGGTGTTAAATACAGATTTGGTGGTCTTATTTTGTAAACCAGGAAATGGAAGCTATAAGAGGTTATAGAATTTTCCTGTGTTAAACAGGCAAGATGTAGCTGCTAGAGTTCCAATTCAGAATAAATTGTTTCTGAATATATCTGCTCAAGAGACTCCTCTTTCCTGAATCATCCCCTAGACAGCATCTCACAGTCTTTCACAAGAGTGCTGTCAAGTTGTCGTCACTCATGCTAGTGGAGAGCTTTCCATTAATAACCCAGCTGCTCTGAGCCAGATCTCTGCTGGTTCAGGACATCCTGGTGAGCTGGGACATGGATGAGTGGAGCTGTAATTGTGCTGCAAGTGTGTTTCTATTTGTCTGCAATAGACGAGGAATCTAGAAAGCATGGGTCTGGACCAGTGAGTATCTTTTCAGGGAACAGAACAAGCAACTGTGAGCTACAGGCTGGATTGAAAATGCTTGGGGAATAGTCTCGGAGCCTACATTAGCAGCTGTCATCCAAGAAAAGGTCAAAGAGTTAACTAATATACATTGCCTATCTAGCATGTGTGTTGAGAAATTATATAATTTATATAATTACTCAAAAATCACCCTATTTTTTTAAGATATGAATTAATGTTCCCAAAAGATGAATTGAGGGCCAATAGTTCCATGGTCAGACACAGATCCAGGTCTTCTGGCTCCAGAGCCCATGACTGTACTGAACAACTTTTCTTCTACAGAAAACCTTGGGTATAAGGAGAAAATGCAGATGTCAATGTTACTACACAAGAGTGGCTCTTTTCAAATTTCCTTGAATACTGACTACAAAATAAAATGAAGACAGTAGCTATTCATTGATCTTGTGGCCAAAGGCAGTGTCCTAAGAAAGGTAGAATTAAAAAAAAAAAGAGCTTCATTCTGCTTTGCAAAATTTGTAATCAAAGAACATCCCAGGGCATGTTTGTTTTTTGGAGCCTTGCGGTTGGTGTTTGGTTTGGTCACAAGGCAGAAAGGAGCATAAAGCACAAGGTAGGAGTTGAGTTTCTACTTGGTTCATTACTGGTTGCTTGACCTTGGGTATTCTTGGGACAGCTCAAAGCACAGCTGTTCTGTTGTTCCATGATGGTTACCTGACTTTCCTTGAAGATTGTGAGGTTGAATGAGTGAGAAGAATGGTTGCCAAAGTTCGTGGTATTGTTTCAGTGAAGAAGTGTATGGCAGGCTCCGGTCGCGTATGGCAGATCTCAGCTGTGTTCTACTGGGCATGCAGCTTCTGACAATCTGATAAAAAGACTGTGTCAGGAATTGCCAACCACATACTATGTCAAAGATAACCTGATATCCATTTTCTTTAGGGAATTCATCAAGTTTGACTTTCAAATATTTCAACTCACCTAATGCATTAGAAAGACCACATGAACCCAAACTAGAAGTTCCTGTTTCTATTTTTAATTAACCAGTTATGTGACTTGAACAAATGAAATTTGCTGTGTTTCTATTTTACTCATTGAAGAGTGTGTCTTTGTTATCCATTGGAATTGTTATGATGATCTTTTGACAATGTAAAATAATAAATTTGAAAATAGATTATATGACAATACAAATATAAATCTGTTAATAATTAAAAGGAACTGTAGCCCACACATCAAAATGTTTTACTATTCAATGACTCCACTAAGCCATCTTTGAGTTACAGTGTATTTCATTAGTGGTTCAAATAAGTTAATTGACAAGAACATAAATTTGCGTAAATAGTAAATTATTTGCCATATTGAAGAGAAAATGTGCGTTAATGTTCTAACATCATATTGACCTATGTGGGTCATATAAAGATAATCAGCTAGATAATCAGCTGGTTTTAATAACTCCACAAGGTAGTAACTAAAAAGAATATTAGTAAATATGTAAATTAAAACATGTGAGAATGGGTTGGCAAAGCAATGTCTAATGCTGACGTATTCTGAGTGAGTCAATGTGATTAGGAGTGGTTTCAGAAAGGCAATTCATTTCCTGAATTGCTCATAAAAACCAGAGTGCTATAGAATTCAATCAAAAATTACTTTAACTGAAAAAATACTTACATGATTTAAATACCATGGGATTAAAGAAGACATATTCCTTGTGCCTCCATGAAAACAGGCTTTTCTCTAAACAGATTAGGTTTCACAGTGAGTGTTTTAACTAAGTTAATATGGGCTTAATTTGATCTAATACATTAAAACTCTGTTTTCATTTTTGTTCAAAATCTGTTGGTTCTGATATGTTAGCCTCTTGATTTATTACTTGAAAGTTCATTTCTAGGTTCTAGTAGCATTTTTAAAGATTTATTTTATTGTTATCTATGTGTGTGTCCATGGCAGTGTCTAATTCTCCAGAACTAGAGTTAAAGGTGGTTATGAGTTGCCCAGAAAGAATGTTGGGAACAGAACATGAATCCTCTAGAAGAGCAACAGGTCCTCTCTTAATCACTGAGCTATCTCTACATCCTCCTCGTGTAATTTTTTTTTTTTTGGTTTTTTTCAAGACAGGGTTTCTCTGTGGCTTTGGAGCCTGTCCTGGAACTAGCTCTGTAGACCAGGCTGGTCTCGAACTCACAGAGATCCGCCTGTCTCTTCCTCCCGAGTGCTGGGATTAAAGGCGTGCGCCACCATCGCCCGGCCGTCGAGTAATTTTTGTTTTGTGTTGCCTTATGCTTGTAATTGTCATATTGTTTACTCTTGATATATGAAAGTATCTTGAAGTCTTTTTTTAAAACAGCAGGCTAGTTGAGCTGGGTATATTGCAGTAGCTACTTGACTAAAAAATGCCAAAAAACATTCTACACTTGTAGAGTTTTAAATCCTAATATTTGTTAAAAATTATCTTTGACATACGGGCACCCTTTCTGAAAGTACCTTTCTTACTTTGCATGTAAAATCACCCATTTTTCATACCAATGGGAAAAGCTACCCAAATTCACCCTCAGAAAATAGAATCGCTCTTTATACTCCTTTAGTGTTTGTGAATTAGTTCTAGTGTCATTCTGAAGATCCTCAGCCCATCAGCAGCACAGCATACATGAAGCTCAAACAAGGATGGCGTGGGTAGTAGCCAAAGAAATAGGCTCGTTCAGAAGTTATATTGCAATTCAACTGCTAAAAACTTGATTTGGAACCACTCATTTAAATTGTTAGTCACGTGTAGAACTGGGTTTGCTAACTCCAGAGATCAGACAAGGCAAAGAAAAACAAAACTCAATCTGCTTCTGAATGTGTAACTATAGTTCTTTGTGCAAATCTGTATGATTTTGTGTTCTCTAAGCAAGAATAGAATAAGGACATCAGCATAACTTTAGGTGTAAAGGGCAAAAGCTTTCTCGTTTTACTGCCTCTCTTTTTACACGTCACCAAATGTCATTTAGGTAAGACTCAGTCTGTTCTCCCTTCCATATTAATGAGTGTGGTTTAGAAAGGACTTAGCTCAGATTTAAGTTGTCCATTATGTCGTTTATGTTTACTATAGTGTTAACTAATCTTTATAACCTCCCTCTGAGGAGGCACGGTGGTCTGCACTTACAGGTGAGGAGTCTGTGGTAAAGGCAGCCAGAGAATGTGCTCTTCATCAGCCCCCTAACTTACCTTCATGTAGAATCACCTTGCTATTTTGTGAAGATTGTCACCAAGAGGGGAAAATGGAAACAGAAAGTGTTCACTCATTAAAACTAAACCTTGATAATGCCCAAATACCAAGCAGTAAAGTCATAGTACACATTATAGAAATCATGCTCAGAATCAGACATTGCCATTCATTTCCAGTCAAGCGGTGGTGGTGCACATCTTTAATCCCAGCACTTGGGAGGCAGAGGCAGGATCTCTGTGAGTTCGAGGCCAGCCTGGTCTAGTTCCAGGATAGGCACCAAAGCTACAGAGAGAAACCCTGTCTCTAAAAAACAAACAAACAACAAAACAAAACAAACAAACAAAACATTCATTTCAATGGCATACTGTACAGAAACAAGACAAAGAGTGGTTTAGGACAGCTAGTGTAGCACGCCAATGCTTCTCTTATTGCAGAAGGATCTACTCCAGTTCACGAGAAATTCAGGAGCTCACAGGACTTGAAACAGAAAGAGAGTGCCCACATTTTTTAGAAAAAGATTTATTTGGGAAGAAAACAAAGACAAAGAAGGATGATTTTAAAAAGTGGAATCACAAAATTGGGAAGAAAGATGGTGGAACAGAGCCTCACAATGGAGAGTGATGGATCTATATCCTTTGCCACAGCATCTCAGCCAGAAGACTCCAAACATGAAGGTCGTGCCTGACAATCCAAGGGGACATCAGTACCAAATGGTAGGGAGATATGTGGCAGCCGGGAACTCTGGCAGAAGCAGATCCCTTCTGATTAGGGCCAGCTTCTAGCATGGAGCCCCCACAGCTCAGACTGATTGCTCTGTTGAGCATCAGTGCTGCCTGCAGCTTACAAGCACAGCAGTCCTCTTGGGGCAGCTGTGTGCTGCTTGCCCTAAGGGATGGGGAGATGCAGTGGAGCTGCCTCTGCCTGGAGGCAACACACACAAACACAGAGCTTAACTAGCCTCAAGCAGCAGACATGGGGGGGGGAGGTGCATTGTAGCCAGGAGTTTGCATGAAACCTAACCCCCAGATGTCTTGTTTAGATGCAACATCACCCTGATGCTGGGCAACAGCAGGATTTCCAAGACGAGTCTTGGGAACAGTTCAGTTTTTATGGTGCTTTTGAGAAACCAGAAAGTTAGAACCAGACCAATGACTCTGCAATGAACATTTGCATGTAAAGCTGTTTGGGGAAATGATATACACGCTGTGTAACCCACTGCAGTCTCCAGTGTCACTATGACAAGTGAATGTGGGATGGAGAGGTAGGACAGATGGAGGAACAGAGTGGTATAGTAATAGGAGCGGGCCGTGTTTCTGTCACCCGGCTCCTGGCCGCCAGCTAGCTTATGTCCCTAAATAATTACATAGAAACTGTATTTTTTAAACACTGTTTGGCCCATTAGTTTTAATCTCTTATTGGCTAGCTCTTATATACAGATCTAACCCATTTTTAATATTCTGTGTAGCACCACGAGGTGGCTTATCAGGGAAGATCTTAACCTGTGTCTGTGTCTGGTCGGAGAATCATGGCGACTATCTGACTTGGCCTTTTTTTTTTTCTTTCAGCATTTTGTTCTGTCTACTCCGCCTATCTAAGCTGTTGTTCTATCAAAAGGGCCAAGGCAGTTTCTTTATTTAACCAATGAAATTAACACAAAACAGAAGACTCTCCCCCAGGGGAAATGATGGAGGTGGGTCTTGTATCTATCTGTTGCTTTCATTGGTTAATTAATAAAAAAAACTGCTTGGCCTGATAGGACAGAAAATTGGGTAGGCAGAGTAAACAAAACAAAATGCTAAAAAAAAAAAAAAAGCCAAGGCAGGCAGTCGCCATGATTCTCCCACCTGACACAGCCACAGGTAAAGATCTTCCCTGGTAAGCCACCTCGTGGGCTACACAAAATATTAAAAATGGGTTAGATCGATATGTAAAAACTAGCCAATAAAAGGCTAAAACTAATGGGCCAGACAGTGTTTAAAAAAATACAGTTTCCATGTAATTATTTCTGGTATAAAGCTAGC
This sequence comes from Microtus oregoni, assembly GCF_018167655.1. Classification (NCBI taxonomy): domain Eukaryota; kingdom Metazoa; phylum Chordata; class Mammalia; order Rodentia; family Cricetidae; genus Microtus; species Microtus oregoni. Next base: position 4,639,807 of record NW_024543077.1, on the reverse strand, counting down.
CTTACGGAGCTTGGCAGGAACGCAGCCCACTGTGGCTCCTATTACTACAGAGTGGTAAGTGAGTGGTAGAGAGAGGTGGAAATACAGACTCAACAGTGGTGGACAAGGGAACACGCCATTGCTGAGTTTAGCTGGCAGGGCAGTGTGCAGCAGCTGCACTGACTCAGCCCCGGAACATGCTCCCCAGCTGCATGGTCACCCTGGTTCTAAGCAATGATAGAACGTTCAAGATAAAGAGCAGTTCATTTTCTGAATTAGATCTCAAAAGACCTCTGTGGTCTTCTGCCCCAGGCCATGTTGAAACCTGAGGTGCATATGGATGTCTGTGGTCTGGGGTGCCCATGGAGACCCTGTGGATGTCTGAGGCCTGAACTACTGCCGAGTACCATGTTGGGGTCTAATGTCCTGCTGCGGGCAAGGCGTTGTTGATGTCTGTGTCCTATGTTTCCACCTAAGACTACGGGATGTTCATGGTCTGTGCTGCTACCAGGGGCCATGTTGGTGTGAGTAGGGCAGGCTAACACCAGAGACCACCACCATATCAGTGCCCATAGCCTGTGTTGTCCTGGAGGTCATGTTGATGTCCTTGGTATGCTACCACCAAGGGCAATAATGGTGTCTGTGGCCTGTGTTTGGTAGAAGGCCATGTTGATTTCTGCGGTCTTTACTGAGACCATGTTGAAATCTGTAGTGTGTACTGAAGCTGGAGACCATGTGTCTATAATGAATAGAGCAGCAATAAACATCTGTGAGTGAATGTATATGTATGTTTATAAATGTATATATATATATATATTCATATATGTGTGTGTACATATATATATGTACACATATATATTCATATGTGTACATATATGTGTGTACACACATATATATTCATATGTGTGTGTACATATATATATATATATATATATATATGTACACACACACACACGAATATAGACCTCTTTGGGAATGTGCCCAGGAGTTGTATATCCAGATCATATGGTGTATTTATTTCTGGGTTTTTGAGGAAAGCCTACACTGATTTTCATACTGGCTGCATAAATTTACACTCCCTCCAACAGAGAATAAGTGTGCAATGTTCCCCACACCCAGGCCTACATTTGTTGTCACTCTGGTTTGTTGTTTGTTTGTAGACGGAGACTAGTTGTTAATTTCATGGCTGCCCAGACCTGAATGATGACATAGAAACTATATTAATTACAACACTGTTTGGCCAAAAGCTCATGAATGTTTCTAGATAAGTCTTATATCTTGAATGAACACATTTCTATTATTCTTGGTGTCACCATGAGGCTGTGGCCTACCAGTAAGATTCCATCAGGTGTCTTTCTCCTTCAGCAGCTACGTGGTATCACCCTGATGCTGCCTGCTCTCTCTCTCTCTCTATCCCTTCTAGCCTGGTTATATTCTGCCCTGCCATAGGCCAAATCAGCTTTGTTCATTAACCAATAAAAGCAAATCATATACAGAAGGACTTCCCACATCATCTTCCCTTTTCTGTCTAAATAAAAAGGAAGGTTTTAACTTTAACATAGTAAAATTACATATACAAAACAGTTATCAAGCAAGAATTATAGTTACAATATTTAGTCCATTTATTTGGCAAATTATGGAAATACTCTATCATCTATCCTATCTCTGTGAGTCTAAAATTTTATATCTAATTTATCTTTTATAATTATAACTGTCCTTCTTCAATGTCATCAAACACTCCAGAAGGATATATTACCTAAGTAAACAGGAAGTACATTGTAAGCAACTTCCAAAACTCTAGAATTGACAGAGACATATCACTACCTGGACAGTCATCCAAAGTTTTTTGTTATGTTGGGGCATCCATCTTCAGTCAAAAGGCCCATAGTATCTGACAGGCTTTTTCATGAAGCAGGAAATTTGAAGATCTGTTTTCTCTCATACTAACAAAGTTTGTCAGTCACTTTCTTCTGTGTCCTTCATAATGTCTGGCAGACTCACAAAGTAGGAATCCTGAAGGACTGTCTCACCTTTATGCAAGTACAGCAGTCATTTTTCTGTGGGTCCTGCATGTCCAGTTCATACAGCATCACATTATGCAATCCAGGCAAGAGCAGTTTCTTGTCCAAATGGCTAGCAAACTCCATAAGGAGCCTCTTCAGTGTCCATCATCCTCTTTAAATAGATTGGTGCTGCCAGGAGCAGATGTGTCTCACTGTCATTAAAAGTCCTAAGTTCTTAAAACATTTTAAATGCCATATTCTGTTAGTCTTGAAGAACACCTATTCATCTGAAATATATCTCTGTGCATCTAAAATACCTAACTAACATGACTACAACCTTGATTATTACAGATGACTACCTATTAACCTATATTTCTTAATTGTACATTACATTTTTGAATGAGATACACAAACACAATGCTTTAATCAAGAACAGAGATATACATAAAACAAAATTGACCTTAAATTTCTATCAATAAACCAAGATCCATATCAATGCAAAGTATTCATCTCTATAGCATATCACCATTTAAATTTAAATAAATATTTATAAACAACTGTTTAGGGAGTTTGGGCATTGTTCTCTAGACTACTTCCTGCTGATTGGGGGTGCTGTTAATCTGGTCTTTTATGGGATATCCTGTGTGGTAGGTCCATCTCAGCCAGCAGTCCTGAAGCTGTGATGGATGTTGCACCATCTGGACCATTGCTTCAGGTGGTCTCATTTGATCAAACCATATTAGCCAGTAAGGAATTCACAGATTTCTATCCTCTGTGAAAACAAAAGCAGAACCTCTTTTTCAAAGCAACATAGCCTTAGACTCATATTTTGAAGTCAAGATACCTTAAAAATGTTGGTTTAGCTTAGCAGCCCATACAATGAAATGTCTCTCTGTACTTAGCTCATTCACAGTCAAACATTCCATAAACCACAATAATATACATAAGCCAGACTCTCTGTGTACTTCCCATCTTTGTGTGGCTTATTTTTTCTCTATTACTTTTTAATATTTGTTTTACTATCTTTACTCCTTTAATCTATGACCATTTGTACTCTGCCTCTTTAAAGACTTTGCTTTCTTTTTTAAAACTATTTCTTTTTATAACTGTCTATACTTTTTTCTTCTCTCTCCCAAGCCTATGTAAAATTTTAAACACATTATGACCCCTTCAGGGGTTTATTTCTGTCTGAATCTGTCTTTATTGCATATCTGACTAGAAGCACTTTAAAATGGTAAGCAATGTGGTTGCAGTGACCCTGGATGCTGGCTCCACCTCTCTCAGCTTTTCAACATGGTAGAGATACCTTTACAGCCAGCTCTGGGACACTCATGACCTCAGTTCTGGGAAGCACCAATGAGCACACAAACCCTTTTTGTCTGAGTAAAAGCTGAATCTGTTACGCAGCATACTGTGTGGCCTGGAAATATTTCTGTGTATGGTGGTGGAAAACCACCATGCTTCCCTGCCTGTGCACACCCAGCAAACCTGATCCAACTGCTTGCCCACGTAGAGGTGCTGAGCAGCAGGCATACTCTCACTTCCCTCATAACCTCAGGTAGACATACAAGTACCCAGACCCAAAGTAAATGGCAGGTCAAGGCCTAAAAGGAGTTCCTCAAGTCACTGGGAATGTACCTCTGATGGAGATTTTGAGATTCTCCTTTTTTGTTTTTATTCTCTGCCATGAGGTGAGGAAACTTAACTGTGAATTATAAACTCTGTCATTTATATACAGGAATACAGCTAACCATTGTTTTTTTAGCAAACAGAGTCATTATTTATGATTCTTACATATTCTTGTAAGAGTCAAACAACTGATTAAACTTCCTAGATATAGAATGACCTGAGAGTTTTGTTAACCTTTTGCAGAAACTGTACCTCCTCTTTCCACTTGACCACCTGGCCAGACTACTTTGTTTTCAGCAGAAAATATGACTTAACATGTGAGTCTCTCATACAGCAGAAAAGACAGGCTTCTCAATAAATATTATGTTATAATTGAGACCAAACATTTAATATTAATCCCGTCACCTCTTCAAAATGTCACACTGTATTTCCTGCCATTTCAGTGAAAGAGAACCGCACCACACAGAAGAGTTCTTTTCCCTTTGAAACCTAAACATTGGCATTTGCTGTGAATAGCAGCGAGTCAAAGTCCTGTGGAAAATGAGTCGGTCAGTCACACATAAGAAACAGTGTTATAATTAGAATTCCCCTTTGCTTTTTAACAAACATGCAGTGTTTCAGGGATAAGAAGAAGTTGCGGTTGAGTTGTTAGGATCTCCACCAGTGCAGTTTCAGTGTGCACTCCTAACTGTGCTCTAGAAAAGGAGAATATTGCTAGGCTTTTCCTAGAGTTTCTTCAGAGCTGCTGTATTCTGAGCACCACATGATCATGTCCAGATCCGAGGCCAGGGAATTCTGAAGTGAAACACAGCTGTCCTGATATTTTTAAGAAAATTGTTAGGGAGACACTATGTGCAATCAGTAAGATTGTTCTCTTTCTTACTCTGTTTCAGAAGACAGAAACAATTTGTAAATGCGGAGTTGGTGTTCAGAATGTAAATTGGCTAGAGAATCTGTTTACACTGTTAGATTTATGCATAAACTGTAGGTGCACAAACAAGGTCTTATTGACCTCAGCAGCTAAGCAGCGATCCGAAACAGGCTCATTGCATTCAATTTCATGCTGCTACCCAGCAGTCTTACCATTTCAGTTTTGAGGGTTGAATCTCTTACTGATTTAAAAAAAAAAAGTTGAGAAATATGGATTATATCTCCCTCTAGAAACTTTAGCCAGCACTTAAATGGGTGTGGATCTAATGTTTAATGCTGGCATTGCTTAGAATGTAATGGAAGTTAGCATTTGTTTGTTTTTTTTTTTCATGGTCATCCTGAGAAGAAAATAAATTGCCCTGTATTACACTGCTAGTAAATGTTATCACCAATTAGCATATAATTGAGATCATGCTGGAAACGGTAAGTACACAAATGGATTTAAGAGCATGAAAAAAAAATCATCAATTGATGTCCATCTGAGCAGAGCCAAGGATGTGGAAATAAAAACAGTAGGATGAGAAAATGAATTTTTTAAGCCTATCTGAAGGACACCTGCTTTTTCAAAGAATGGTTGATCATTTAACTGCTCAACGAGTACCTGCCCGTTGAGCATGTTCAGTTTGTGATGCCTGTGCCCGGTACTAACAACAGAAAGTATTCAGATGTAATTTTTTCCTTGAGAGCTTGGATAAGTGGCTGGAACTCTTAACCACACTATCAATGATGCTTGATTCTTTTTCTTTCTTACACCAAAATATTACATGAATCCTCTGTCTTGAAATACCAGTTTTCACATTCCTTTTAAGAAATTACCACCAGTCATAAAATATCCTCCAGCTTCTAGTTTGTGTTTTCATTTGCTGTAACAGCTGTTTTTATGCTTCTCAAGGCTGTGTAACATTTCTGGTTGAAAGAAATGGAGATATATTCAATGTAAGTAGGAAAACTGATAACAAATTAGATTCACTTCTAGCATTTCTGTGAGGGCAAACAAACATACCAGAGCATGAAGACTGTGAACATCCCACCACTGTCCCCAAGACCAAACAGTGACATTGCATCCTGCAGTGGACTTAGGGGCCCAGGTCAGTAGATGCCATCTGCTATGCATTGCATTTGGGTACAACATAAAGAACGTTGAAGCCCCAACACCAACATCTAAGAAGGTGACCTCGTTTGAAATTAGATGCAGGTGAAACCATTCTTTATTTGAGTAGGTAGTTCTTCTTTCCTTTGATTTGTTTTATTTTGTGTGTATGAATGTTTTGTCTGTTGATATGCTTGTGCACTAAGTGCCTGGTACCCAGGGAAGTGGTGAGACTCCATGTACGTGTTGGGGATTGAGCCTGTGTCTCTTGTAAGAACAAGTGCTCTGAACCATGGAGTCAACTCTCTACTCCCAGACTCATTCTGTCGGAGCTCCTTCCACTCCTTCAGCCAACAGCCTTGAAGATAGCAGTCCACTTGGGCACGGTCTCTTATACTATAAATGCAGCTGTAAAGCATGCACTCACTTTCTTGCTTCCTGCTCTCATGTCTGGCTGCTAGACTCTGTTCCTGTTCCCCATTCGTGTAGAGGATTATGATTTAGGAGAGTGATCTGTAAGTCTTCCCTAAATAAATACCCCTTTATTATATGTAATTCTGAACTAATGTGGGATTATCTTGTATCTTCAGACTTAGGTAGTTCTTGGCCCAATATTGACTAGTATTCTCTTACGAAGTAGAGAGAGCTGTGCATGGTGGCACATATCTTTTATCACTCAGTAGGCAGGGGCAGGTAGATCTCTATGAGTTTGAGGTCAGCCTGGTCTACATAATGAGTTTGAGGACAACAGAGACAAATCGTAGAGAGATAGTCTTTAGTCAAGAAAGTCCAAAGAATGCTGGCAAATACCAGAACCTAGAAGAGTCAGGAGATGAAGTCTTTCCTACAGGTCTCAAAAGGCAATAGTTCTCTTAAAGCTTGACTGTGCTCATCTATGCAACACAACTGGATGGCAACAAACCTGTGTTGTTTAAGCCACTGAGTTTGTAGGACCTCATTAAGGTGACCAAAGGAAATGAATATCTGACCTACTAACATATTACCACTATACTCCAACCACTATAAAGAGAAACCTTCTCTGGCCCCTCCTTCTGAGTCACCAGTACTCCCGTGAAAGTGTGGAGAATCATTTGAATGGTGAATCTGATGTACATGTCCCTGTCCCAGCTAAAAGGAAGACTGGGGAGGAAGGATATGGCATTTCATAAAGTTTATAAGATAGGGAATTTTCATAGATGAGGAGGAGGCTCACATGCTGGACAAACAAAAGGAGTCGTACATGTCCAATAAATTCAGTGTTGAACTTATCAATGTAGGAGCCTGCCATGATAAGCTAAATATGAACAGATCACCCAAAGGAAGTTCTTTACTTCCAACCATTATCACCTGCCAGAGTAGGACTCAGCCATTGATAAATTTAATGGAGGCCTGAGTCTCAGTAGTTTATCCTGAAGCAATACCTGGTTGCAGAAAGAACCAAAAACTGAGATTACCTGAGCACCACCCAAGATCAGATCATCCAAAGGAAATGCCTAATGTTCCAACCGTTGTAGGTAGGATCACCTGCCAGCACACTCACCAAGACACCCCTAGACAAATGTCAGCCAATCAGGGGTCCTGAACCTCAGAAACCCCTCACCCCCACTTTTACTACTATAAAAACCCAACTCTAACTGAGCTCAGGGCTCTCCGTTTATTCCAATATGCTGGACACGTGGAGAGACCGAGTTTGCAAACTTGCATAAAATAAAGGCTCTTTGCTTTTACATACAGGACTCAATGTTCTTGTTGGCTTTTGGGGAACTTCACAGATTTGGGCATAATAATCAACATTAAGAGAGGCATAAAAATCCATTACATTAATATCACAGTTAATGCTGTTTTCTATTTTTAAGGCATTTAATGAACAAATTGGTTTTGTATTGTATGGTGACATATATAGACCTGCAAATTTAACCCTTCACGGACTTATTAAGCCATGACTCATGTTTCAACCCAACTATTACAGCCTTTATACTTCCAGCTTCCTGTTCACAGAATTCCAAATATTTTGCTCAGGTTACAATTTCCCAGAAAGCCCATGTGAGTCATGCTCAAACCACCATAAGCCCTGTGTCAAGTGACTTTTTAAAGTCTATTTGTAATTTGATGAATTAAATAAGTATAAAATTGTACCATTTGGGTTTATTTGATTGACATTTGTTTGATTTTTAGAAGAAAATACTATTTTTTCCAACAGTGGTTCATAACATTCATTTCCTTGTTCTGTTTTGTTTGAGAGTTTCACTGTGTCCTAAAGTAGACATAATTAACCAAGTATTTCTGGCTATCTTTAAAGGCACTAAGTCACCATTACCATTGATGCCAAAGATCAATAAAGAAAATGAAACATCCAAGAAAATAATCCTGGTGAAAGATTTTGTCCCTTCAAAATAGTTTCCTAAGTTACATTAACTGAGAAGCTATCTGAGGCAGTTCCATCCTCAGGCATGACTAATATGTAGTAGCCCATGGTGAGAACATTGATGAATTCAACAAAATCAATGCTAACCTTCCATTGCTATCTTTTATTTTATTAGTATTTTCTATCGTTCTGCTTAAGAACGTGCAATCAAAGCTCCATTATGTCAATATTTCTTGGAGACAAGAGGCTGTACCAAGAGCACCAGATAATCTATGATTCAAGGTCTTTACATCAAGTGAAGAAACAAAGTTTGCAGAGAACTGAGATACAATGAGATCAGCTTCCTAAAAGTAAGGGAGGTTTTTGAGAATTTAGGAGAAGAATTAAGCCACTTTAGAGGCTGTTGGATGCAGAAGACTCACATAGCCTTCAAGGAAAAGTATGATTTCAAGGAACAGAAATAGAGCAGAGTTATTCCAGAAAGCAGAAAAAGCATGAGAAAAGGACAGATCGAGAAGCACGAATTGTGTTCACAGAACCCTGAGTGTTCATAGCTATATTCTAAAGAAGTGAGCCCTTCTGGTGTGTCAGGGCTGTGCTAACCCTGTGTGTTCATTGTCGACAGCTGGAAGCAGGCCTGGAAAACAGGAACCATGTGATTTCACTTCATTGGTAAGAAAATAGGCTGCAAGAGGTCACACACTTTACCCAAACTCATAGAGCTCAAAGTGGTAGAGTTTACAGTTTGAATATTATTCAGATGTGAGAAAATTGTCTGATACATTAAAATTGGCAGATCTAATATTGTTGCAGTTTAAGTAACAACTTGAATGTTAAATAGGAAAAGGATAATATTTATTGAAATCTATCAATAGTGCTTAGCTGTTGGGGCAAGAAAATTGAAGTTCATTTAGTTGAGGCAGTGGTGCATTTGTGTTCTTAGCAGAAGAAGGGCAAATTCAAAGGACTTCTTTGGAAGAATAATCTAATTTTGCATTGGAAAGAGACACTGGTGCCATGCTAAGGTAGAAAGAATCTGGAATCAACAAATCAAAGAAAGTTAGCTGACTTTGGCTATTTCAAATAAATATATCCAGAATTTATTGTCCATGAGAAATTGAGAGAAGGAAATAAAAGATATATTTCCATCTTAGATTGGATGGGCAAGAATTGTGCCATGATATGAATAGTATTAGAGTAAATTAAAGGAGATTATAACGTTGATTTTAGACATGAATTTTGAAATTTGAATCAAATATCTTAAGGAACCAAGAGAAAAATGAAGCTAACATTGATTTGATATTCTCCTAAGTGGAGATAATAGTTTAAGTCTTAGATACATGCATATCCAAAGACAAAAGGATGAGATGGAACCTGCAAATGGGAAGGGAACTGGGCAGGGAGTTATACAAAGGAGTAGTATTGTGTTCCAGTGGTTTACTGGTGTAAGACTGAAAGAAGGGACCCAGAAATGATTAATTCTGTCCCAGACAAATGTATTCCCATCTGTAGATGACAAGTGTGAAATAATATACCAAAGGATCAAAGCAAGGGAGAGGAACAGTTCACTCCTTAAAGCTTTGGCTCTAACACCGCAAATTCCACGATGCCAGGACCAGGTCTGTGGATGACTCTTGCCTTCCTCAGCTGGATTAGCTAAGCAGCCTAGAGCCAATACAAAGTAGAGGTGTTTGTGTGGTCTTTTAAGACTGACAGTCAGGTGATCCTAGTGATTCTGTTATACAGAAGGTAGAGGGCCAGAAAGCTGCAGGGGGATCCTATCCATAGGACCCTATCTATAGGCATAGTGGTAGACATAGCAACCTTCTCTCCTCTCATTGGAGGAATTGGGATATAGAAAGGCTATAACTGTTGACTAGTTGCTTTTGCTTTATTATGAGAAGAATTTATGGAATAATGATGATTTATTGTGATGTACAGTTTCAGAGGGTCTCAATCAATTATGACAGGGAAGGCCTGGCAGAATTTGTGGCAGCAAGATTGTGTGGTGGAGTTTCTTGGCATCATCACAGACCAGGAAGCAGACAGTAGTTAGAAGGAGAGATTGGGCAGTAACCTCCAAAGTTGAACATCTGCTGACTTACTTCTGTTGGTCATGCTCTAAAGGCTCCACATGCTCCCAAAACAGTGCCAGTGGACCAAGTGCTGAAATGCAACCATGTTTGGAGACATTCAGATTTAACCAAAGTAACTGTCGACTGCCCTGCATTGAAATAAGAGTCAGGATGGATAGGAAGGTGGGCAACAAGGAATATTATTTAAAGGAGGAGTTGGAAAGAAAGGTGGCTATAGGTTCTAAATTCATTGTAAAGGTGAAAATGGAGAATGCCAATTTTAATTAGGTTATAGTCTTTAGGCTGTGATGACTTTACAGAGGGTGAGTCTAGTAGAATAGTAAACTTAAAGCCAGTCAATAAGATCAAAGATGAAACAGAAGGCAACGTGATTGGTATAGATTACACTCTTTGATGACTTGGGTTAAAAGTAATTAGAAATATGTGCCAAACTTCATGGGCATATTGAGCCTGAGAAGTTTATAGTTTCTGGTGTGGGAGTCCCTTCTGTGTGCTGTGATTACCATTAATGAATAAAGTAACTGCATTGGCCTGTTGATAGGGCAGAACTTAGGTAGGTGGGGAGGACTGGAATGAATGCTGGGAGAAAAAGGGTGGAGTCAGAGGGACCCCATGGGGGCCAATACCAGAGTCAGACATGCTGAAACTTTGCTGATAAGCCACTGCCACGTGGTGATACACAGATTAATGGAGATGGGTCAAATTGTTATGTAAGAGTTAGCCAATAAGAAGTTAGAGCTAATGGACCAAGCAGTGATTTAATTAATATAGCTTCTATGTGGTTCTTTTGGTTTGGGACATCTGGGATGAACTAGCATATTTCTCCTACAAGTTTCTGTGATTCATTTATTGGAAGATAAAGAAACTGAGAGGAGAGGATGCAGTCAAGCTAGTATAGTTATCCACGCAGAAGAGGAAAATCACAGATTCAATGAAGAAAGAACCTGAAGGTCAGGAGACAGGATGGTATTAAGAAATACTCCATCACCAAATTTTTCAAAAAAGAAGAAATGCAGAAACAAGATAAACATAACTATAACCTGGAAGGACAGCTCTATTCCTATTAAGGGGGGAGGGAAGGTAAGACAGACAGATTGAGAGTAACACAGACAAAAGGTTCTTGCCAGATGAGGAAATTTATGGCAAAATTTTTTTTGTCATATTGCCACTGATTTTTAGAAGATGGTGCATAACAATTCAAGGTCCGAATGAACTCATTGGAATAGAGGAAATGGGTTTGAAGTGTGCTCTATGATTGATCATCCCATGTCTTTGAGAATGTCTTTGAGAAGGCCCCGAAGATGATTTTACTCATAGAATATTGAGCAGAGGAATTGAAGCCCTCTGTGAGTGCTGGAAAGCCTTAGCAAGGAGAGAAAGAGATGACTACAGCTGTCACCACTGAAAACTACTTACAGATCAGTAAATGGAAAGACCCTCCCACAAAAAAAATAAATAGAAGAAGAAAGAATAAGAATAGTTTCCCAAAGTAGAAAGAAATGAATAGGGAATGACTGTAAAAGTCTGACGGTTTGTGTCTTTCTTTGCTTCCAAATTAATACATTGAACTGTTTGACTCCAATGTGATAGTTTCAGGAGGCGGAACCGTAAGAAGTGATTAAGTCATAAGGACAGGGCCCTTCAAATAAGATTTAAACTCACCAAAACCTAACCATGCTTCCTCCTACAACGGACATCCAAGCTTCAGAACCGAGAGAAATGCTTCTGTTGTTTATACTCCGCCCACTCTATGGTTTCCACTGTAGCTTTAACTGACTAAAATGACTGTTTTGGCAGTCTTCTTAGCCATCTACCCCCAAGGAAATTACATCAGAGTATGCACGGTTTATAGCAATCAGCTTGCTTTGATTAACTTCTTTTACACAATGGCTACGTGTGAGTTCTGGTACTTTACTGTTTGAACTCAAGTCCCAGGCCTACTGTGCACAATCTTTGTTATAGAGGCAAGCATTCTTATTGTCCCTCAGCTGCAGATGTTTTATCTGTACAACAGGTATTAGTAATATAATCCCGACTTTGTCACTAATGGAGACTAAGTACATTTCATCAAGAAGGGTCATGTGATGACAGCTAGTACCCTTTTGCTAAATATTCTTAATTATGGCAATGATGATGCTAGTCATGTAATATATTGGAAATTCACAGGTGAATAAGATAAAGTGTGTATTCTCAAGGAACTCACAGGGTGTTATGATGGATGTTAATACATTCGAGAAAACTAACACAAAATAAAATTTACTATTTGAAAATTAGTTACTGTTTCTCATACAATATCTTAGACAGAGGGAACAAATTAAATAAGAAAGTAAAGAGATGCCCTGCCTTCATGGAACTCGGAGTCTAGTGAAAGAAGAGAAAAAATAAGGGATAAAGAAAGTAGGTGTAGTCTCTCCTGTTAGGACAAGAATAGAGACCAGCTATGAAATGAAGGAATGCTTGCCCAGATGGTGAGGTGGAGGGATGTGTGTTGAATAGAGCCATTCACATAAGCCCCTGAATAAGATGCTTGGTTATGAAGTCATCAGAACTGCTGTAGCAACACAGAGGTGACGCAGCCAATGTTTCCTTGACATGGACTGGCCAACTTCTTCAGGCTTCCCAGACTTGCTAACAGAATTAAAAAGAGACAGCAGCCAATAAAAAAAAAATTCCACAAAAAAAGAAGAAAAAAAAAACTAGAATGAGGAGAGAATGGCCAATGTAGGGCTTTAGCTTTTTTTTTTTCTAAAGAAAGGAGCTATTGTGTTCCCTAACATACTCTCCTAAAACAAAACCTCATTTTTAAAAAAATAGGCAAAATCACAAACAACAACAAAAAGGAACTGGTGTTTTGGATAAGAAATCAATATTTTTTTATATTCAGTGTCTTAAAACCATGGTTGCTTTACCAAGTGTGTGATATATCAGTGTCGTGCAGAAATTGGCTTTCTGATTGAGTCATCCTTTTATAGACACTTGCTGTGCAAGAGAGAGCAGAGCCCCAGTTGGCTCAAGGATCTTTTGCTGGGGAATCAGAGGGCTGTCTGTAGTAATTCACAAGAGTGTTACTGTGTGAGGCGCAGAAAGAAGAAAGGCTTTCCACTGAGGTACAGAGGGGCTCTTATGGGATCTGTTCTACAACTAGGCAACTTTGAAATTTGTTTCAAAATGTTCCCGGATTTCTATCACAGAGACGGTTGAATAGGAAGACCACAGAAGGCCTGCAAAAGATGATTAACTGAATATGCATACTGTGTCCCCACCCCCACATACAATATATCCAAATATTGCTTTATCCAGAAATGTTAACCAACCAGACCATTTTTAGTTGTTCAGCTGGCTGGAGGAGGGGACAGAGAAGCTGCTGACCTATCTAAAATACAAGAATTATCAGGTCCCCAAAAGTCCATTTTTCTGAGGTTTAGAAATGCTATGTATTGCACAGAATTGTATCTACGAAAAGAGAGGTACAAACATAGAGTAGGTAAGAGACAGAGAAAACTGGTACAAACAGTAGATGACAGTTCCCTTAAGGCACTGAAGGTCTTAAGGAAAAGCAATGCTTTTAACCTGGTAGAAACAATAGAAAACAAGTTTGGGAGCAGAAGGCAAGCATGCCTGGAGTTGGGATTGTACTAATGCGGTATGTTTACACAGGATCCACACAGACATGACTTGAGGGTTTTCATGTGTAACCTTGTGACCTTTGCTAACCTGAATATATTAGTGATTTTTTTTTTCATATGAGAGGCAGCTTGCAGAGGGAGGATTTATCTGGGTTCATAGTTTGAGGGGTACAGCCCATCATGGCAGACAGGTACGACACGTGCAGCTTCATGCTGGTGGGATTGTAACGTGGGAAACACAGGTGCAGAGCAAGAAGTGTTGGCCAGATCCAGGGTGGACTGAAACCCATAAGCCACAAACCCAACTTCCTCTAGCTGGATGCAATGTCGAAAAGGCTACCCAGCCTCCCCAAACAGATCCACCCACTGGGGACCCCAACTGGTGAAGCCTGAGCCAGCAGAAGACCATTTACATCCGGATTTTAGTGCTAATCTTGTTTTCTCGTGTTAAGAATTAGGAATTTCTTCCCTTGTCTACTAGAAAGGTTGAAGGGGTTAGTATCTTCAAATACTGCTGCTCAATGCACCCACCCTTTGCTCAACAAATGCTGGATGTATTTATCACCAGCTAGGTAATGACAAGACAAACAACTTTAGTGGTTTGCCGCTTTGATTCTCAAGTGTAAGACAGGGTCAACAAATGAAAGAAAAATAGCAAAATTTATTTTAAATGCTTTTCTTAGAGATACAGCTTCTTGATCGGCATTAACTGTATTGCTAGTTTTCTGGCATTGATGATCCAGTTGTACTTATATTTCCAAATTCAAGAATATTTAAGGAACTCTTTTAACTCTAATAGACGATGAATTGGTGGGGTGATTTCCTAGAAGACGCTCACGTGTGTGTGTGTGTGTGTGTGTGTGTGTGTGTGTGTGTGTCTGTGTGTCTGTGTGTAAATATATGTAGAGAGAAAGAGAGGGAGGGATAGAGAGAGGAGAGACAGAGTGAGGGAGGAAAGGAGAGAAATAGAGAGACAGACACACAGAGAGAACTAAGGGAGGGGTTTCATCTTTTACTTTTATTTACAAAATAATCAGGCTCCCATTCCCTTCCAGCTGTCAATCATATTGCCCTGAGCATCTGAAGCTACACATAGAAGATAAAATTTCAGAGTCTATAACTGCTGTTCAATCAATACTACCTATTGCTTCTGTTCACGATGGCAAAATTATAGCTTCACCCCTGCAATGGAGCATGAACCACTAGCCTCCCTCCAAGGATGTGGTAGTTTCAGGGTATTTGCAATTTTATTGTGTGCGATTTTCTACACTGTCATTTGAGACTGTTGTTAAAGTATCTGGTTCTGGTATATCGTAGAATTAGCATTTCTGGAGATTATTCTAAATAAAATTTTGATCTATACAGTGTTCCCATATCAGTTTCAAAACACAGTGAAGCTCCTGAAGAAAAGAAAATTGGTATTGTAGAAAGGCCCAGATTGAGAGCAGATCAGAGGGTGTGAAAACAGGTGTGTGCCACAGGTAGCTTTTGCCTACAGCCCACCTTGTATTTATTTTCCGAAGATTTATTTCCTCAAAGCATATCTAGTCTTTGAACAAGTCTAGTTTAATTTCCAATGAAAGTTAAAAAAAAAACTCTTATGAATGTCCAGTTTGGGACTGAATCTCTATTTGGCCCCACAGCTGTGAGCTATGTATGATTCATCTCTCTTTTAGATGCAGTTCCTTGAAAGACGAGGAGCTGCGTTTTATTAGTAGTCTTCTGTCACCCTTACATGGCACAATTTGTGGTACATAGTAAATACTCAAAACGTTTAATAACTGCAGTGGGACTAATGAATAATTATTACACTGGGTTCTGAAGATTAAGAGTCTTTCAAAGATATTCAGTCTGCTGAATACAGAATATCATCAACACCCGGGGATGTGAGCTCAGTCTGCACTCAGTGAAGGCTATGAAGGCATAGAAGAAGGTTTGGAAAAAGGGAGGGAGCAATTGTACCATATTCTTTACTGGCTTCAAGGAGGCTAATCTAGTTCTCAAATGAAACCTTTGCAAATTTCCAAGTTAGCCTTGTGGATTAGTGTATTATTCTTCCTAAATCTAACATAAACATCATCATCCACTCTACAGTAAACTGTAGAAATATATGTAAAGAATATAAAAGGGGCTGGAGAGATGGCTCAGAGGTTAAGAGCACTGACTGCTCTTCCAAAGGTCCTGAGTTCAATTCCCAGCAACCACATGATGGTGGCTCACAAGAATCTGTAATGAGATCTGGCCTGCAGGTGTACATGCAGACCGAACACTGTGTACATAATACATAGGTAAACCGTTTTTGAAAAGAATATATAAAATACATAAATACTAAATACATATAAGCCGAAGCATTAGCAGAGGCTGTATGTAGTGCAGTAGATCTCTTCAATGTCTCTTGTAATGACTATACGTTTACCTGTCCTTATGGTCCTTGGCAACCCCACACCATCCTCTTCTATGACTTTGACAATTTCACTTACCTCACGAAGTAGGAACTATGCAGTATTTGTCCTTCTGTCACTGGCTCGACTCATTTAGCAAAATAACATCTGGGTTCTCTCAAGTTGCTTCAAACGGTGGGATTTCCTTCTGCTTTAAAACCAAACCACGTTCTTCTGTATACACATCCACTGTGGACATAGCTTGTTCTTTCGCTACTGGAAATAATGCTATGGTGAATGCAGACAGCAGCCATCTCTTCAAGACCCTCATTTCAATTGTTTTAACATATGCCCAGTATATTAGTTAGGGTTTCTATTGCTGTGATGAAACATTGAGACCAAAAAGCAAGTTGGGGAGGAAAGGGATTATTTGGCTTATACTCAACATTGCTGTTCATCACCAAAGGAAGTCAGGACAGAAACTGGGGACAGGGTTCTGGAGGCAGGAGCCGATACAGCGACCATGGAGGGAGGCTAGTTACTGGCTTTTTTTCCCTTGGCTTGCTCAATCTGCATTCTTCTAGAATGCAGGACCACCAGCCCAGGGATGGAACCACCCACCATGGTCTGGGCCCTCTCCCATGGATCACTAATTGAGAAAATGCCTTACAGCTGGATCTCATGGAGGCATTTCCTCAGCTGAGGTTCCTTGTTTTCTGATGGCTCCAGCTTGCGTCAAGTTGACAAACAAAACCAGCCAGTACACCTAATAGCAGAACTGTCAGATCCTATGAAAATTCTCCTTTTAAAATAATTTACACCGTTTTCCACAGCAGTAATAACTTTTCACATTCCATCCCCAATGAACAAGTATCCTGGCTTTTTCGTGTCTTCACTAATCCTTGTTTTATTCCTTGAATATTATTAATGGTAGCCAGCCTAGCAAGGATGAAGGCATATACAGATACACGTGTGCAAGCTCTGAACTTTTGATTTGGATTTCCTTGATGACTGATAATCTTGTGGGCATTTTTTTGCTATTGAATTTCAATTGTATGCGTTATTTATATATTTTAGACAGTAGCTCAATATCTATTTCAATCCTTCTTACAAAATTCTAGCTCCACTGTGATTCTCCATTTCATCCTCCCTTTGGCTTCCTGAGTGAAGTGGGAACTCTAGCTGTGTGCCACCAATCACATTTGGGACAAGATGTTGTCGTAGGTGGTGATTTTTGCTTTGTTTAGCTTGGTTTTGGTTTCTTTTTTTTTAATGATAAATGAACTGGTATGCTACATGTGTAATCGAATGGAGTGGAAATCTTACAGAATCAAAGGAAATCTGGAAGAGAAAATATACAAAGGGTTAGAACTCTGACGTTTTATCAACTGTTATCATGAAAACGGGGCGATTTATATCTGAGAATCCATATTGGTGGCCTACTGGGTAGAATCTGGGTTTTGAGGTTGATAATTCCCTGAACATGTCTCCAGCCAGATGGTTCTGCAGATGAGGTGCCATCTGACCAGGCAATGTTTAGTTATACTATTTAATTCTGTGTTTATTAAAGCTTGTTCTCTCTGGCAACTTACCATACCTTTTTAAAGCATCCCTTGGCAAACTGCTGAGATTTGGATAGCGACTGACTTTTAAAGTACTTCACTAGGGATTCCAGAGAGCACTCCACCTTCTCCCAGCCTGGAGAGGGAGGCAAGCATTGGGCTCCTGTTGCTTTGCCACACACTCCACGCCTTGCATCAGCATAGCTGCTTGTGATCTTTAAGCCTATGCCTGAATTGACGCCGTACTGAGAGGTAATTTTGTAGTAATGATCATCAGTAATCTTGCAGTGAGTGACTGAGTCAGGGGTCCACTCTTTGGCTTGACTTATCTCAGGCAAGTAGCGATAATCAAGCTATGCCGGACCCTTGGTAATCATGTCAGGATTCCATTTCCAGAAAACACATTTGTCTTAACTCAGAAGAGATAGGTCAATGTGCTTGGTAGACATGGGAGTTTTGTGGTCCTATAACCCACTGAAGAAAACAGAAAATAGACAAGATAGTCTTTTTCAAAGTCTTATCATCCACTAGCACCCCAGGATCAACACTGGGAGCACAGGTCAGAGAGAATGAGATGTCAGAAGACGTAGGAGTCAATGAACGTTACTTCCAGTACATGGATGTTTGGATGTTTGGCCCTCAAGGTTTGTGTTCTCCTGGGAACCTGGACACATTTTTGCTACTAGATGTCAAATACCTTTTTTTTTTTTTTCAAGACAGTGTTTCTCTGTAGCTTTGGAGCCTGTCCTAAAACTTGCTTTGTAGACCAGGCTGGTCTCAAACTCACAGAGATCTGCCTGCCTCCCCTGAGTACTGGGATTAAAGGCATGCACCACTTAATTTTTTGACATGAAAACTCTGTTTATTAACACCACCCTGCCACGTCTACCACCAAAGATCACACACTTATATCAGAAATATCCAGAGTTATAAAGACCCCCTGAGGGACTGGAGAGATGGCTCAGAGGTTAAGAGCACTGGTTGCATTTCCACAGGTTCTGAGTTCAATTCCCAGCAACCACATGGTGGCTCACAACCATCTGTAGTGGGATCTGGTGCCCTCTTCTGGCCTCAGTGGACACCTTGCAGGCATACATGCAGGCGGAACACTGTATACATAATAAATAAAATCTTTAAAAAATAAAATAAAGACCTCCTGACCATCTAACAGGAAAACCAAAAGACTTTAGACAAAATCAGAGAAAGTGGTTCTAACATGGGCTATGACATTTCCTCTCCAAGGGCATCTGAGTCTTGGTGGCTGGGAAGTGGTTGAAGCAAGGGGTCTGTGGTGCCCCTTCCCATTTCAGAGTGAAGCTGCATCCCAACTGTTTACTAAGTGCTGGTGGCTTACACTTCCTGCATGTTGGTCATGAAAGTAAACCTGGAGATGTTTTTCAGGGGCCATAAAAAGCAGAACACCAGCATTTATTTCAGATGCTGACAGTAATGGAGGAACATACAGAGAACAAGACAGAAACTCTAGTAATAAAAGGAGTATTTATTGTAGCATCATCAAGACTTATTGAACTGAGAAGAGTAATACAGGAGCCATCTCCCAAAAGTCAATTGATCATCGCCATGCACTCTAGATTGTTTGGCCATTTTATGTAGGGAAGAAAACTGTCATCTAATCCACAGTTAAATACTCTATAATTGGTTCTTCCTGCTGTTCGTCTAAAGAGGCAACAAATGGGAGGTGGGCAGGGCCCTTTTAAAAGTGAATGTGCACAGAAAGTGCTCTTAGTGATTGCAGCTGAGGATGCATCCTGTCAGAAACCCAAGGGCAGGCCAGCACAGATGCCTGGATACTAGCAGTAGCCATGGTTATTGGGCTACAATATGTACTGGCAGATTCTAACTTTCCATACTCTGTCTGGGCTTGGTTTGCGGGTAACTTGGTAACTTTTCAAAGGACTGTTTGTCATGAGTGTGGTGAACTCTCTGTTTATTTGAATATACTTTAATGCTAGCCCTGAGTTTTATTGTCAGGATCTTGTAGGGTTGCTTGTGATGGTGGGTCTTGCTGTCTTTAATGCCTTGTTATTCATGCATGCCAAGCTGTATGTACGCAGTTGTCTTACATGTGTATTTATCCTCAATCACATGCACGTGTCTTACATTAGTCAAACACAGGTTGTTTTTTGTGGAATTTAAGATAATCAAGCTTCCAAACTTCCATCTTTAATGTAACAGTTAAGACCATGCGTTTTGAAATTTGAGTTCCTGTGTTCAACCACAACTTCCTTTTTAAACATGTGCTTTGGAGACCCACTTCATTTTTTTGCTTTCTTCATTATTTTTATTTGCTTGTTTGCTTGTTTTGAGATAGGATCTCTCTGTTATGTAATCCTACCTGTCCTGGAACTTGCTATGCAGACCAGGCTGACCTTGAGTTCACAGAGATTCACCTACCTCTGCCTCCAACGTGCTGGGATTAAAGGCGAGCACCACCATACCCAGCATTCTTTACTGTTTTAATAGGTACACTGAGAATCTCTGCTGCTAGGGTTTTTGTGAAGATCAAGGGAAGTAATCCACTTAACACGGAACCTGGCATACAAGTCAGTGTTGAATCTTCCTTCATCATCTCATCTGTGTACATACTGGCAGTCCTGAGAGGACGTGTGTAACTCCCTGGCTATTTCCGCCTTGTCTGACTACTAAATTTATGTGAAAGAAGAATAAGAAAATGTCCAGATTTCTAAGTGGGTGCCTCTTTTTCTTCGTTGATATCCAGCAAACTCATGTCTAGGCAAAGCTGAAGGCAAGGCATGAGAAGTTGATTGTCTTCTCTCACACAAGTTTTAAGAGGGCTTTACGCTGAGTAAAGCTGCAACTCCTTAAGTATTTTTCTGGGTATCCCTCCCGTATCTTGCTTAGCAGAGCAGAGTGATTCAGTGCAAGGCTCTTGTCCCTAATGTGTTTCATCTTCTGCAGAAGTGTCAGAAGACACTGTTCTCATAGTTAGGAAGGCTTACAGAACTATTGTTCAAAACTAGATATGGGTTTGACAGAATGTCTTGTGGGTCAGTTTCTGTGAATTTTACCTAGCAGGGAAATATCCTAAAAATAAATGAGAAAGAAATCTTTGCATTGAGAAGTCATTTTCAGAAAAAAAAAATGGTAACTTGAGTTGAATTGACTTAAGGGGTAAGTTCCCCATGTGGGAAGGAGGAAAACATTCTGTGGAGTAAGGAGGTAAGTTACCTGTGTTATTTTTTTTGCCCTTTGCTCATCTGGAATGGTCTCTTATACGAGGAACTGTTATCTCAGGAGGGAAGGGGCAGATAGAAAATCAAAGATCCAAATGGTCCCAGCGGTGGTGCTTCCAGTTCCTGCAGACTGCGCATGTTCTCTGCATGCGTATACACCCCTGAGAGAAAGTCTTCATCATAACCCAGCTTGGTCATGAGCACTGTTAGAATATTAAAACATACAGACACACACCACACACAAGCACCACACACAAGTACCACACACACACATATAGACACATACCTCACACATATACACACATTCCACATACACACATACCACACACATATACATACACACTCCACACACACATACATACACACCACACACATATACCACACATATGCACTATACACACCACACACATACATACACACAAACACTGCACACATATACACATACACACCATACACACATGTATACCACACAAACGCTACACACACTCATACACACATACCACGCACATATACATACACATTCCACATACACCCACACATATACACACCACATACATACATCTACCATACACATATACACACATACCACACACATATACCATACATATGCACTATACACACCACACACAAACACACCACACACTATACACACACTATACACATACCACACCACCCACTACACCACACACACACCCCACCACCACCAACAACAAAAACAACAACAACAGCTACAGGAACACAGCAGATTTTATCAACTAAGGATCTTTAAACTGTCCCTCCCAAAGCAATGTGCTCACTCTGATGAATCCAGCGAACTCCTCAGGAGAATTTTCAGAAGCTCAGAAAACACCACCACGGCAGGCATAGTTCTAGAGCCTGTGGCTACTTCCACATTTGGGTCTTGGCTGCAGCCTTCTAACACCCTTTGCTCATTCCTGTACTTTACTTTTAGCCTCTTGTATGACCAGAGAGCAGATGATACGCAACTTGGGTCTCGGGCTGCAGGTAATGCTCAGGGGCCCGGCTGTGTTCTTAAGGCAGATATTAGGAAAAGGCCAGTGCTGTCTCTGAAACTTCTGATAAGTTCCTTTATTCCTAGTTTATTTTTTTTTTAAAGAAAGTCATAAATATTCCTTCTCAGTGTTTTGGGAAGGGTTTTAAATTCACTTGTTGGTCAATTAAAATATGTGTGGCTGCCAAATCTTGAGCTGAACGAGCCAGCTGGGTTCCTTATAAGTTGGTGCTGCCATCGGTCTTCAAGGGCGCTGGCATCTTCGTAGAGATTGTGTCTGTGTCTCTGTTTTGTGTTGTACTCAGTAGTGTTCGGTAAAGTGGCTACTTCTTATTCCCAGATGTTATGCCATAGGCAGGATTCCTTGCATTTTAACTTCTATGTTCCCTAAAGGGAACCTTTCCCCAGGATCCCATCCTGACATTTAACTGTTTCCTATTCCGTTTGAACATTTTGATTATTTACAGAAATGTTATTTTATATGTTATGTATCTTTGTATTCATCAATTTAAATATATAGGGAAACCTACTTATATAAAAAACAAATAACCAGGACAAATATATATATATATATATATATATATACACATATACATACACATTATCATACATACACACATACATGCATACTATATATGCTGTACATGCATGTATACATATGACATACACTGTACGTATATATACATGCTATACATACATGCTGTAAACACATATATGCGTAATATAAATTATATCAAGTAAATATATATTGTACTGTTTAGTTTTTGTCAATGTAATACAAACCAGACTCTTCTAGAAAAAAAGAGAACCTCAGTTGAGGAACTGCCTCCATCAAACTGGCCTGTAGGCATTGTCTGTGTGGCATTTTCTTTATTAATGACTGATACAGAAAGGCCCAGCCCACTGTGGTCTGTGCTATTCCTAGGCAGGTGATCCTCAATTGTATAAGGAAGCAGCATGATTAAGACTGAATAGTATTCCTCTCTCTGGTGTCTGGTCTCTGTGTCAGTTCCTGTCTGCGGGTTCCTGCCTCGGCTTTCTCTTGATGGTAGACTGTGTCCAAATAAATGCTTTTCTATCCAAGCAGCTTTTGGTCATTGTGTTTCTTATCATAGCAACAGAAGGATAACTAAAATACACTGTGTGAATTTGGACCTTAGCACACCTGACTCCATGTTAGAGAAACCAATGCGCCATTCGGACCTAAGAACCCAGCACATATCTACACCTGCCAAAATGAGAACAAAGTTTAATCCATCATAGTCCATAGCTCTGAGAAAGTCTCTAAATGTACCAACTTGCTGTCTGGTGTCTGTGACTCTGCTTACTGCTAACTCTTCTTGGTAATTGACATATGTAAACCAGGGATGGTTTTGTGCATAAAAAGTCAAGAATAATAAGAATTGTGGCTACAATTTTGGCAAGTTCCTGTGTAACTCACTTTCTTTTGCGTTTAAGAGGCCATACGTTCTCTGAAGGAAATGCCTTTCAACAATCAAGTTGAAATTGTCAGCTTATTTATCCTTTATATCATTATTAACTTTCTCTCCTCTCACACAGGGAATCTTTTATGCAGTTTAAGTTGAAATAAGGTTTATCGTTAGACTTCCAAATACTTTATAATGGAAAAGAATGTCATTTTCAATGAAATTTTTACTTGGCAAAGCTGTATGTTCCTCCTCGAGCCAATGGGGACACCGTCCGCCATCACTAACACCTGTGGCAGGGAATTACAGTTTAACTGGTGGATTCTTCGTCTGTGCTTAGGGGCTGTTCATTACGGATAAGCACAGGGATATCCCTCTCTTTCTTTTCTCTTTCTTCCGCGTATCATTTGCTCATTCTTGTCTGCAGGACTGGATTTAGAAATAACCGGAGCCAAATTTCAAGGTCTCACCCAGTAGCAGGTTCATCTCGTTCCTTGGCAGGCACAGGCAGCCCTTTATATGATGACTCTATAATTACCCAGTTTTGGTAAACACACATTATTTAGCCAGTGCAGAAAAATGGCTCCTTCAGAGCCATCACATAGCAGTTCATCAAGTAAATAGTGATTTAGCCATTTTCATGAAAACTGTGTGTTATTTTGTTGATCGTTTGTCAATCCTCTGTGCTCAGCTAATTCCCTCTACTCCTTTCTGAGTGTTCGGAAGCCTCTTTCAGAAAACCATTACTGTGCTGTACAGAAACAGTTCGATGCTCTATTTCCATGTAAAACGCGGTTGGTGTGATTATTTTTATAGATATTTCTATTATGCACAGTCTCTCAGTGTTGGAGATAACAGGACACAGCACACGGACTATTAAATTGAATAGCTTTGATAGAAACAAAACTTCTTGATTGTATTTTTTAAAAAAGAATAGAAGAAAATGCTTAGGCTCTGGCAATATTTTTGTTTGATCACTTAAACTTGGAATAAATTAATGGCAAAATGATAAAAACCCATTTTAAACGATGCTCTTAGTCTTTCCCCACTGTCCGCAAACAGGCTGACGGAAGGAGACTGCATTCAGTGCTGACAGAGCTGTCTCACTGAGGTACTTTGGGGATTGAAGCTAAGATGGTGTTTTATTTACCTTTCAGATAGATTCATTTCCTTCAGGACGGTAGTGCAATAGGGGCTTGGAGTATATCTCCCTAGAAGCAAGCGCCAAGAAGTCGTCTTTAGCCCAAAGATTGTCCATGGAGACTCTGGTGAGGAACGTGGGCTTATTTGTTTCTATAGTGATGGTGGGCGATGCAGGGATGTCTAACAGAGCATGGGAGGTCGATGGCGTCCCCATCCTCTGCCTCATTGTGCTGCTGGTCCTGGATGGAAAATGTCATGTTGCTTCTTGTTTCTTCTCCTGGTGTCGTGGTGTGTATTAAGGATGGGTGTGATAATCTAGATTTATTTAGCAAATCTCGGTAGAACACAGAGAAGCCCAAAATTAGAATGAAATCACTCAAGGATTTCACACACAGGACTGGACAGAGAACAAAATTCCTACTGCTTCTTATATATGAGCTGGCAGTGAATCATAAATCTTTCTGACTTCTATTAAGAAAGTTGTCTTAGCCCACTAAAATATCTAAAATAATGACTGCATTCTATTTCACTAATCCATATACAATTTACTCAGATCAGAAGCCCGGCCTGGAGAACAACGTCTCCATGGGACTTTCCCATCATCCTTTGGGAGGTGGTTGTTATGCATGGATCGGCAAAGTGCCCCCAAAGCCAACAAAGACACCGAGTCCCGCACATAAAAGCAAAAAAACTTTATTTTATGCAAGTTTGCACACTCGGTCTCTCTGTGCGTCCAACGTATTGGAATAATAAGAGAGCCCCGAGCTCAGTTAGAGTTGGGTTTTTATAGTAGTAAAGTTGGGGTTTACTATGATAGAAGGTTCAGGACCCCTGATTGGCTGACATTTGTCTAGGGGTGTCCTAGTGAGTGTGCTGGCAGGTGATCCCATCTATAAAGGTTGAAGAGTTAGGAGTTTCCTTTGGAAGGTCTGTTCTTAGGTGGTGCTCATGTAATCTCAGTTTGTGGTCCTTCCTGCAACCAGGTATTGCCTCAGGGTAAACCACTGAGACTCAGGCCTCCATTAAACTTATCATCGCTAGGTTCTATGCTGGCAAGTGATAATGGTTGGAAGTTAAGAACTTCCTTTGGGTGGTATGTTTCTATTAAGCTTATCATGTCTTCTGCTATGCTTGTAAGTGTTCTAATGGTAGTGAGGTTTCCTTCTTGCATTTCTGTAGCTCGAATTCTAATTGGTCTTACTAATAAACACCCAGAGTGAGATATTAGGGGGTAAAAGCTGAATGACCAGAGAAACAGAGCAGCCAGCCACTACTAGTTCTTACCTCTACCAAATCCTCAGGCCCCAGGGACAATCCTGTCTCCACGAATCCTCAGACTGAATCCCGAGCGCATCTTCTCTTGTCTTATATTCCTCTCTCCATTCAGCCACATCACTTTCCATCTCCACCTTCCTAGTACTGGGATTAAGGTGTGAGCCTTAATTTGGCTCTGTTTCTCTTCTAGACTGATTCAATCTTGTGTAGCCCAGGGTGGGCTTGAACTCATAGAGATTCCTCCGCCTCTGTCTCCTGAGTGCGGGATTTAAAGTGTGTGCTATCACTACCTGGCCTTTATGGTTGACTAGTGTGGCTAGCTCCAAACTCTGATCTTATTTGTTAAAGCACGAACAAAATATCATCACATATTATTGCTTTATATGAAGCTTTATGCTATTTTCTCTAAGAACTACAACTCCCAGAATCCCAGGAAATAAACCTGGTCCTTGGGCAGGTGGGGCTTACAGGTTAATTTAGGGTCTAGCGTTGAACTACAATGCCCAGCATTCCTGGAAGTTACCTGGTCTTTGGGCAGATGTGATTTACAGGTTAACTGAGGTTCTAACAACAGGGAACCAGAAAGCTGAGCATCACTCTGTGACTTCAGCTCCTTCATCTAAGCACAGCAGGATTCCCCTACAGTTTCTGCCCACTTTGTTCCTTTGTCTTGTTCTCTGGCATCTGAAGCTCTGCCAATACCCATATAACCAATCCTCGGCTAGATCTTATAAGTGCCGAGCGTGGATTGTGCTTTCCAAAGAGTTATTAGTACAATATAATCAACCCTACATTTAAGTATCACTCAGTAATTGATAATGTGACTGAGTCCAGGATGTTAGTACTGTCTATGAATTTCCCTAAGACAACAGATTTCAACAGAAAACAAAATTAAAGGGTTAGGCACTTCACTACGAGCTTTCTTTAGAGAAGCAACTATAACGAAAGGGAAGAGGTGGGGACACTGGTCTCAGACCAAAATTCTTGGCACAATCCTTTGCCGTCGACAATCCAGCTGCTGCTCTGGAAGAACCGGAAGGCAGAACTAGGGTGGGAGGGCTGTTTTTAGGCCTGGCTCCACTCCCGCCTTTCCCTGGGTGTCTTAGATCCCACATAGACTGGCTCAGAGTGAAGGGCACTTACTCACAGGTGCCAGAGAGGAAACAAGAGAAATAAATGGGTAATGTATTTCTCTTCATTTTCCATCTATTTTGTGTTTGTTTCTGGATTAATAATGAAATCTATTTTTTGAACAAGGGGTATTTCCTTTGCGTAGTATTTCCCATGGCAGCATAAACCATAAAAAATGTTATTTGATCAGATTTGCAAAAAAAATTGTGCCAGTCACATTTTAACCAATAGTTTATAAATCTCAAAATTTACATTTCTTGAACTACAAAAAAGCAATATTGTTGGACTATGTAAAGATATTTCCAATTTTGGTTTTTTAAACATGTAACTTTGGGAGTCCTGGCAGCGGCCAGTGGACACCTCTAAATTGAAGCGGGGAACCAGGAAAATTCATCATGGAATATGGTCTCATTGCAATCTTTGCCCTTTTCCAGGACAGAAAATGTCAGCATGGGAAACAAAGGAAATGTATAATGATTGTTCTGTCTCTTTAAAAGACAAGAGATGCCCACTCCCTCCCCCATCCACTGAGGCAGGTAGGTCTTCCTTCCTGCTTGCAGCCTGTTCTCTCTCTTTTCCAGCTCTCTCTCACAAGAGGCAACTTCTGTCTCTTCTCTTCTCTTCTCTTCTCTTTCTCTTCTCTTCTTTCTCTTCTCTTCTCCCCTCCCCGCCCCCTTCTCCCTTCCCCCTCCATAACCCTCCTGAATAAATATCCAACCTCACTCTGCATGGCGTGCCTATCCATCTGTCTCACCACTGACCAGGATGCCACAGGGGACCAGCCACCTTTGGAGACCTGAGGCATGGTCTAGTGTTGCTGCCTTGTGTCTCCCTGCCCAGGACCAGCCACACTCAGGGACCTGCAGCTATCCCTACCTAGGACTGGCTGCTCTCAGGGCCCACTGCCTGCTGCCACATGGCCTGCTACTACTGCTTGAGGACCTGCAGCGTTTCTGCTGCGTGCCACTGCCAGGGATCCCAAGGCATTTTTAATTAATCCATTACAAAGTGACTCTACACTGTGGTGCTTCAGAAAATTGCACATTTATGCTCCCACTAAAAATGTTTAGACAGTTTGAGAAAGACCAGTTCTCCCACCTCCAGCATGTGACCTTGTGCATCTGGGTCTGTCCCCACTTGGTCACCAGCTGGACTCATAGCCAAGGTTGCGTGTGCATGTTTATTAGGTTGGCCCAGTGGAAACTAACTGGCTTTTATTTGGCTGTTGGTTTATTTCATTGGGCCAAGGCTTTTCAGATAAATAGAATGGGTGTTTGAACTAATTGTAATCCTTGCCTACGGTTTAAAGGGATTGTAGCTAGAGTTGACGTTTGTTAATAGGGATGAAGTGGTTGCATGTACATGTTCACACATGGCATCTGCACACACTCAGCGTAGTAGGAAAAGCTTTGGTTTTGATTTCTTTTCTTCCTCGCGAACTGCATTTCTGATGCATTTCTTTAATTCGTTCTCACTTTCGACCTTCTTCCAAACCTCTCTGCACCAGGAGTAACTCAGTTTTCCAAGTTTCCATTTCTTCCTTAGTCTCATGTTGCTGGTCTTTTTCCCAACATGCCCCCTCCAAGTATCCTTATGCTTGTACCTTATTGTACCTTCAAAAGTGAAGAAGGGTGTTTAAAAGAAATCCCACACTAGCTCTGAATTGAGAATAATAGAGGGTTATTTATTTAGGGGTAGATTCACAAATCACCGCAGCTGGAAAAAGAGGCCGGATATGTACTTTATATCAGCATAAATAGTACAAGAGGCCATGCCCAAGCAGGCTGGTAACTTAAAGGCTACTGGCTGTAGGAATTCCTAAAGCACAAATAGTAGTGTCTAAAGGGCAGGACAAGGACACTAAACTTGACTTTATGTGTTCCTTGTGATGTTAATAAAGTTCAACTCCCAAAAAAGAGAGGGGAACAGTCCTTACCCATCTGTACAGCCAACAAGAGGCAGCCTTGGATACTGAGGAGAACCACGAGACAGCAGAGGTTAGGAAGCTTTTGTTTAGCCATACAGTACCATACAGTGGGTCTCCCACAGTGTTCTTCCAACTAGGAAGCAGCAGGGGCAATAATTCTTACTCATCTCTTAAGGTATCTGGTGAGAAATTTAAATATGGTACCTAAATGCAGTTAGCAGACTGTAAAGCTGTATAAAATTTGAGTTATAGGATCTTATTTCTGTTTAGGAAAACAATGGAAAATTGATTCCAGGGGATTATCCATTTTGTTAAGCATGCACTGGACTATGTTGCATGACAAATAGACTATGTTCTGCGATTTGGCAAACTGCATATAACTGCATAATATCCAATTTAGTTATCACGCTTGGGTTGATTTCTCCACGTTCAGTCAAGAAATTAGATACATATGGACAAAGCTATGTTTGGGAATAAACTGAGAGCCTAGATTGGCAGGGTTTGAGGAATTGCATCCGAGTATTAATTTAAGTACCAAGTAATTTGGTTACTTTCTTTCCTCCTCCTCTGCCTGTGTCTTTCTTCCCCTCACTCCCTTCAAGATGTTTCCCAACTACTTCACTGCTTGTGCCAATTCAGACATTTTCTTCGTGGCTAAGTTCCCATGACATTAGTTATAGGGGTTAGGTTTTCTTTTTCCTTCCATTTCTCTCTCTCTCTCTCTCTCTCTCTCTCTCTCTCTCTCTCCATGGTATAATTATTAGAAATACTGTGAGTCCCCTTCAGCTTGCTGCAGGATCCCAGAAGTGGCAGACAGTGGGTCCAGAGAGCAGCCAGTCCTAGGCAGGGACTGCACAGGAGACCATGCAGCAGGTCTCCAAAGATGGCTGGTCCCAGGCGGCAGCGAGCTGTGTGGCTCCTGCGGGCAAGAGACAGACTGATAGGCACACCATGCAAAGTGAGGTTGGATATTTATTAGGTGGGTTATGGAGGGGAAGGGAAAAGGGGAGAAGAACAGAGAGAGAGAGAAAGAGAGAGAAGAGAGAGAAAGGGGGGACAGAAGTGGGGGAAGGGGAGAAGTGAAGAGAGGCAGAAGCTGCCTCTTTGAGAGGGAGACAGAAAGAGATGAGAGGGAGGGACTAAGGCTGCAAGCAGGAAGGGAGTGGGCGTGGCTTGTCTCTTAAAGAGACAGAACATTACACATGGTAGTATGCACAAATGTGTATGCACGTAGACTCCATAACTGGAAATCAGGAGTCACCCTGCATCACGTCCCATCTTATTCACTGAGGCAGGGGCTCTCAATTAAACCTAGGGCTCACCCATAGGGTTAGTCTCACTAGCCATCTGGCTATAGGGATCTTCTGTCCCTCCCTTTCAAGGCTGAACTCACAGGGCACCTGCCACACCCACCCAGCATCAACATGGATCTGAGGTCCTCACGTTTGCATGGCAAGGGCTTTAGCCAGGAACCCTCCTCCCAGTCAGGGTTCTTAACCAGCTCTCACTCAGAAAATACATACATGTCAGTCTTTGTGTGTGCCAGGCATTTTAAACAGAAGATTTAGCTCCCTGTATTAGATGCTTGTGAAATCACTGGAAATGTTAAAGGAGAAGAAATCTCCAGAACTGTTGATTTCAAGGTCATAACCACCACCTGCAATGGGGGGGGGGGGTGTTGGCTGTGACCCCCTCCCTTCCTCCCACCACAGCTGGTTATTAACCTTTGCCCAGTGAGGGGACACAGTAACATGGACTCCAGCTTCTGAGACCGTAGCTACTTATCTTTCCAGTTAATCAGACATGTATATTTCATTGACAGCCAGAATGCCCGCTGCTAGGGAGCCTAGGAACACTGCTTTGATTTCCCACCCACAACTACGGAGTAAGAACGGAAGCCAGTGCTGTCTGCCGGTAGAGTCAACTGTGCCCCCTGTCTGGTTTCTGTGGTGAAGTCATGCTACAGTTCTCGGAAACGGAGGTGGAGAATAACTGGATGCTTCCTTTGCTCCCTCGTGAGGAGTTGCAAGGTCTGTCGTCGGGCTGAGAGTCGTGCAGCACGGAGCAGTTTCCACCGAGTGCTGAGGACTTATGAAAATAACTCCTACCTTTGACCATAGAGATGCTTCCTGGGGAGAGCACTGTTCGTCTCAGCGTGAGCCATTCATTCCTTGGGAAGCTCTGTCATAACATGTTCACATCAGACTTGTGCCCTGGGGATAAGTGGACGTTTTGATCCAGCCCCTGCCAGTGAAGTAAATAACGTAGGTAACAGCAGCTTCGGAGTCCACCGACTCTCGACTGCAAAGGCTGTCTCGACGCAGCACAGATCTTCATGAATGAGCAGAAACACAGATGCTTGTTCTCTTCCCAGCTCACCAGACGCTGTTTAATGTGTGTGGGAAGAGGACTGGGCCACTTGAGTTCTCTGCCGGTTTGTGTAAAAAACCCATAAAATCCAACACATTTTAGGATGTGATTTAGGAGTGCCGGCCAGGGACTCATTTCAGAACGGTTTCCTAGGATATATTATTTGAGAGTTGTGTCAAATTGAACTTTATTTATGATTTTTCCCTTAATAAAAGCTTCCTTCTAAAATGAAAGCCTATTACAACATTCTTAGGTTTATTTAGCAGGTTTAGCTAACATGCTGTAAATCTGATCCTAGGACAAAAGCAGCTAACTAAAATTTGCATTTAAAAAAAACACATGTTTCCTGTTTACCCTACAGAAATTTAACTGCTGGGGATGTACAGGATTAAGGAAAACTTTCCATTATAAGTTCCATTCAGCAGTGGTCAGACCCAGTTTCCCCAAACAAGCAATAAAATTTGTTGTTGGTTTTCTTAAGTCCAAGAAAAAAAAAAACATTTATTTGAAAGAAAATTGAATCAAAATATTACTTTGCTTTTGTAGCAGAATTCCTGCTGGCCTGGCCAGAGGGTTAGAAACTGACCCTAACACCACTCCACACCTCTGCCCACTACCCCCCTCCTGCCTCCATCATTGCCTCTGCAACCACCAGGTCACACCTGACTTAGCCCCTGAGTTAACACCTAGCCTCAATCCATCCTTTGTGTTACAGATACCTTTTGTCGCTCTGTGTGAATCTTGTCTGATAGATTCCCAAGGATAAAAAGCCTATGCAAAACTTGGTTGCTGGAGGTGGGACAGAAAACCTAATTAATCGAGAATTTGCACTTGGGATTGTATTTTTGGAAACTTCATTCAGGTTGTTTTGAATAAATCAACTGGCCTAATTGTAAATATGAAAGAAATATAAAAATGCCCTGGGCAAAGGGAAAGTGCTTCAATCCATTGATGCTGGAGACCCCTGCAGCCGCCTAAGGCTAAGTTCTTTCTCAAGGTGTCTCTGAGTTTTCTTTCAACAGATCTGCATGAACCCCACCCTTGTGCATTTTCACAAAGACTATTTTTCTTAAGTTCCAGAGTACAACAGAAGTAATATTGCTGTCCTAATTGTGAAATGGATTGTTGTAATGGGTTTGCTGTGAGCTGCCGGAGTCCGAAAGCAGCCAGTCCCAAGCAGGGACAGCACACGAGACCACGTGACAGGTCTCCAGGTCTCCAGGTGACCGCAGTGGGCGAGAGAGATGGATAGGCACACCATGCAGAGTAAAGTTGTCATTTATTAGGTGGGTTATGTAGGGGAAGGGAAAAAAGGAGAAGGTGAGAGAGAGAGAGAGAGAGAGAGAGAGAGAGAGAGAGAGAGAGAGAGGACAGAGTGCTGCCTCTCCAAGAGGGGGACAGAGAGAGAGAGGAAGGAGGCTGAGGCTACAAGCAGGAAGGGAGTGGGTGTGGCTTATCCCTCAAAGAGACAAAGCATTACAACTGTGGGCTGACATCTAGACCTAGTTTAACTTCACTTCTGAGCACAATTAAACACAATTTCAGAAAAGCGAGAGGAAGTAGATGATTTGAAACACTGCTCTCTGAGAATGCCAAAATGTGTGTGTGGGGGGGGGAGCCTGCTTTGTGAGGCTCACTGTGCTTGCAACAGGCACTGCCTGGTGCTTCATTCTGAAGGAACAGCTAGCCACACGAGGATGAGGAAAGGGAGAACATGTTATTGGTAGAGGTCTTTTTTTTTTTCTCTGTGTTCATTAGTAACTGGTCCCATATTTTCAAAAGGGAAAAGGAAAAAAGATTCAGCTAAATAGCCTTACCCAGAATTGGTTTTTCTTGATAATTCCATTCCTCTTTCTTTGGGGATAATTCTGAATGTGAGGGAGTGAGCTATTTAACCAGAAGATGTTAACTCCACTCACCCTCCTATTTTCAGTAACTGCTCATGTCCCCTGTAGTCCTGTTCACACACTGTATGTAACAGAGTTTCAAGGTATTTGTAAGATCTCAATTCAAACCTAATTTGGCTAAGAGAAAGAAAGATATGTCTACTGCCCGTGCCTGGGCCAGGAAGCATAGCAGCATATTGTTGGGTTGGGGGCTTCACTCCAACCCCTTGTTATCCATTTTGGAATGTTGGGTTGAAAGTTCCATTTCAAAGCTTCCTCCCGTGGGAGTTGCCTCAGTCCGAACTCTACCTCCAAGAAAGCCCGCCAAAAGGTGACCCCTTCCCAGGGAGGGTCAAGACCACCCACACAGGCTATTTAAACTGCCCCCCAAAGAACTAACACATGGTCTCCCTTTTTCCCTCTCCTTGTTTTCTGGGGGAGGGGGGGATGCCCAGGAGCACTGGCATCCATTAGACCTGGGCTTTTTCTAATTTGGTCTGATTTGCTCTAATTTGGATTATTGCACCAGCAGAGAGACTTACCAGGCCAGAAAAAACTTAACACATATTTAACCAATTTTTGAACACTCAGTCTGCAAACACTAATGGCTTTAAAAATACAAACACAAATTCATGGACTCTGACAGCCACCCCACTTCTCCCTGCTATACAGTTTGTAACTAGGAATAAAGAACATAGAAAACTCAATGAGGTTACTTTTATGCCCAGTCCATGAGAACCCCAAAAGACCACTAGGGAGACAGTCTCACCAAAATGCAAAAGCAAGGTTTATTTTGTGCATGATACAAGCCAGCAGGGTCCTTCCTCCTCAGCACAGAGGAGAGAGGAGGTACCCTGCCTTTCTAGAGGACATTATTTAAAGGCAACAACCAGAAAAGTTACACTAACAGGGTGTGGGGTGACGGGTTCAATTCTGATTGGCTCATGTCTAGGGACTTTTCAGAAATTTTATTTTCGAACCTCACCTGTTGCTTGACAAGTTTTCTTATCAGTTAACCTTTGAGTGGGGACATTCTGCTATTATCTGTACTTTCCAAATGGCTACCCTGTTATTTTTGCCCCTAGCCATTTCTGAGGACTGGAAAGCTTTAGGGGAAATAACTAACACAAGACACAAGATGGAGGCGGAGGACAAAATGGATGAGTGTTTGGCTCTTCAGTTACAAGGCTCAGGAGAGCCAGGTAGAAACCAAAATCCAGACACACTGATTGCCAGGCTATGTCCCCAAACATGTTGAAGTCCCATCAGAACGACATGAGGTCACACTGTCTTTTTTCACTGCTGCTCCTTTGGTTTCTATATCTCATCCCTCTTAGTCCAATTCTAATTTATATAATCCAGATAGCACCTTTGCTACATACATGTCACAGCGAGGGCACTGGCTTCCAGTACAGCTAACTGAGCAGTTATTTCAGTCCATTCCTTACCGAATTTACCATAGTTTCCCACAAGTCCCAGAAAACTAAGCTTTTCTCAAAAGATATTTTGGGCTTTAGGAAGACAATCATTCCTTATAAATATGAAACCCCCATGGTTTCTCTCATTTCTCATACGGCTAATGTATTAACAAGACAACTAGGTCTTTCTGCAAGACATGCCATTTGGCTTTAATGTGTCTCCCATGTGTTTCTGTTGATTGTCATTTAACCTTCAGAAGTCAGAAGCTGTATTTGCGATTCAGTTCAAAGCAATGCTCTGGCAATCATAACGGTTACTTGATGGCAATACCAAGTTATGAAATGGGAGTGTGAGGATATTTTTTTGTCCCCATTGAATCAAAGCAAAATGTCTTCCTTTATGTTGTTCTTTCTTTGTCACCCCATCTGCAGTTGTGACTGAGTGTTAGCAGTGAGCTAGCCACAGTCCTGGTAAATCTCCCATTTAATCTCATCACCATTGTAAGATGGATTTCACCCTTATGGTGTTACATGTGAAGACACATTCTAGGAAGCTTATCCTAGCTTTTGCATGCCTGGTCATGTTACACATGAAGGAAGACACATTCTAGGGAGCTTGCCCTAGCTCTTGTATGCCAAACTCAGAGTTTAAAGCTGCAGCAACAACTCAAAGTCTCAAATGTTGCCAACAAAGAAAACAGCTCATAGAAGCCTTGGGGAACCTCGGGCTAAAGGCTGTCTGCTGCACAGCCTTGAGCAAGTTATGCAACCTCTCTGTGTCCCATCTTCTTTGCTGCATCTTATTTTCACTAATAGACCCAGAAAGATGTGGAATGCAGTTTCATATTTAATACTTTGTTTGTATTTTCACCTTGAAATTGAATTCTATTGATACATGTCTATAAATGCTATGGTTGAGAAGATAAATCATGAATACTTTGACCAAATATTTAAGTTTAGTGTAAAATTTTTATTACTCAAAGTTGGTAAAAATAATCCTAGTTATTGCAATTAAAACAATAGGTATAAGTTTATATTATATACATACACCAGCTACCTGCCACCACAATGAATTTTATAGACCTTTAATAAACAAAGGTAAGATATGGAGAAAGCTGTATTTTGCTGCATTTTAAAGAACCTAGTCTCCTTTTTCATCAAATAGATATTACGAAGTATTATCCTCAAGACTACTTTATTCTATTTTTAAAATAACCTTTCACAACTATATGTGCTCTATGAATTATTAAAAATGTAGGAGGTAGATTAAAGAGGATAATGGAAGGTGAACATAACCAGTCTTACATGCAAGTATGAAAACATCACAGTGAAACCCATCATTTTGAACAATTAGTATGTGCTAATGCACATGCAAGCCAAAAGATAAAATCAAAACATCACTTTCATGTTACTCAGAGATCATTGCTGTTGCATTTCCTCCTGAGCTGTATGATGTATTTTTATATACTATATATGTATAAGTATTTATAAATATTCATATTTAATTAGGCCATGTGTTACCCTTTGTATTCATTATTATGCAACCTATAATTTCAACAAGTAATTTTTTTATATTTAGAAAAAAATTCATCTTCCCTAAAACCAAGTCCATATTCTCATTTCTCCAATTAACAGGTATTTTTCTGTGTACTATTGTATTGAAATTAGTATCGTTACATACTCTTATCACTCTGTAAATCCCTTTTAACTTGGCACAATCCTTTTTTAAAACAATTCAGTTTCTTGGGCCTGGAGTGATGGTGCATACGTTAAAAGCAGTTACTGTTTTTGCAGAGGACCTGAGTTTGACTCCAAGTGATGGTAGCTCACAACTGATTGCAGCTCCAGTTCCAGGGAACATGATATCTTCTTCTTACCTTTGTGGGCACCAAACATAGGTGGTACATGTAAACATATCAGGCAAAATACTCATACACATAAAATAAAAATAAATGAAATGTTTTCAAAAATGCAATTTTAGACTCTGCAAAATCAGGGAGCCTGTATGGGTCAGAGCTAGGTCCTCTGCATATATGTTATACAGGTTGTGAAGTTTCGTGCTCTTATGAAGGGAGTCCTAACAGTGGTAGTGGGATGTCTCTGATTCTTTTGCCTGCTCTTGGAACCCTTTTCCTCTGCCCTGGTTGTCTTATCCTGTCTTAATGTGAGGCTATATGCCTAGACTTATTTAACTTGTTATGCTGTGTTTGGTTGTTTGATATCTCTGTGAAGCCTACTCCTTCCTTAAGGACAATGGAGAAGGAGTGGACCTTGAGGAGAGTGGGGGGGGGGAGGTTACTGGGGGAATTGGAGGGAGCAGAAACTGCAGTTGGGCTGTAATATAGAATAAATAATTGCGTAAATAATAAATTAGTAAATACAATTTCAGATGACGTCTCAGCTTTGTGGGAGAACGCTTTCCTAGCATAGTATAAGACCTTGAGTCAAAGAGCATCACCAAACAAGGAGTAGAAAAATATTTTATTGTAAAATGTTACAGCCTCATCCATGACTAAGAAGTTCAAACTTATCAAGTAAAATCTGGTATGAAAGTAGAGAAACCTCCCTCATTAGACCTTCCAGGAGACTGATACCAAACACAGCCCTAAATAATCATGCCCAATGTCCTTAAACCAGAAGCAATGAAACAGGGAATAGAGTCCCTGGGTCCAGTCTCTGACTTACATGTTCTACTTACATACTGTCTGTGAGAACAACTCCCTGAACCCTGCAGGGAAGAAATACTTCTTTCGTGTGCTTTTTAACTCATTAAAATATTTTCCTATGCAATTTCTGGTTGTCCTCTCTAACTTCTGCTCTCACAGATTCTCTCTGTTGAACTTCAGATAGGACACCTGAGCACACTACAATGTTTGTAGAACACGTGAGCACACTACAGTGTTTGTAAAACACCTGAGCACACTACAGTGTTTCCCTTGCATTTACCAATGAATGAGCAGCAAATGGCAGGGAAGCAACCTAACAATGTCACCTTCTGCACAGTTATGCCTGGTTCTTGTAATCCCCTTTCCATCACAAGAGTATTATTCTATTACTTGTCAAGAAAATAGATATGTGTTCAAGATAACCATTCACTTCTCTGTCCATCAACTGTGCTGATCTTGGGCTCGGAAATCAGAGGAACATGGCTTTCAGTCCCTTCTCTACTGTGATCTTGATCAAGCCCCACTCCCACCAAGTCTCTAATTTTTTCCCCCGGCTGTAAAAATTAGAGTAAAATAACTTCAGTCTCATGATGTGAGTTAGATGTAATATCATATAAAGTATTTAGAACAGTACCTGGGACATAGCAATCAGTAAATTGGTTTTAGAATAAATTTGTTTTTAAAAATGGAGTTTAACAAACTGCTTCTGAAAGCATTGGTCTACAAATGTTCTTTGATATTTTCTCTTCATTCTGAAATACAATTCAAGTAACAAGTAAAACACCTGCTTGGGGTTGAGTTTTATGTTGCTGTCTGACATGCCCTTTTCTCCTAAGTAGGTGCTGGTACATTTGGTATTAGAAAAAAGCTTGTTCTCATGCTCTAGTTGTGTGCCATTGACCCTGACATTCACCTCCTTGCCCTTGAAGTTGTCATTCCCGTGATGCAGGAAACTCCTCAAGTTGGGGCCAGGGCCAGGGCCACACCTGTGTTCTGCAGAGCCAGGAGAGCAAATCCAAAATTCTCCTGCCTTTACAGAATAAGATAA
The DNA here is from genome assembly GCF_018167655.1 of Microtus oregoni. Taxonomy (NCBI): domain Eukaryota; kingdom Metazoa; phylum Chordata; class Mammalia; order Rodentia; family Cricetidae; genus Microtus; species Microtus oregoni. The sequence goes on along the minus strand of NW_024543077.1, from coordinate 4,601,628 downwards.
TGACTTAGACCCCAGTTTAATCCTCCCTCTGCCTTCTGGAAGAAAGAGTTAAGTGAACCCTGAGCACTAGCCTTTGGTCTAACGCACTTCAAAGGTCTGTTTGGAAGTCTAGTTCTTGTCAACCAGAAAACTGTGTGTGTGTGTGTGTGTGTGTGTGTGTGTGTGTTGTTTTTGTTTGTTTGTTTATTCGTTCTTATGAAAATACTGTGTTGGGCCCAGGGTAAACAAAAAGATTAAGGACGTGTAATCTTTGACCTCAACCCTATCAGAGCTACAGAGTGGGGACATAGATACCAGGCTGGTTTCAGGACTGCAGAGGGGTGTTTTCTTCTTCCTGAAGAATGAGGAGGAAGAACATCTCAGAGATAAAACCAGGGGAGAGGTCAGGGAAGTAAACATAGTGTATATTATACTGGAACTCATTAAAAAAAAAAAAAGAAGTACACAGCCACAAAGGACAGATGATTACTGCACTATCTCCATCCACTGTGCAACAAGTCCTGGGATCTTTTGTAGGTTGCTGCAATGAAGAGAGATGAAAGAGGATCCACTTACCAATAGTTTTCTCTAAGAATTCTTAACAACACACACACACACACACACACACACACACACACCTCTCTGTCAGGCTCTATCAGCTGTAAATTTTGTATCTTTAAGTTCTTAATACACACGGCAAATCCATTGTTTTCAATAACATTTAAATATTATTTCCAAGTTTTTATTCTCTGCTTAAAAATAGATGCTCATGAGGGTAATGGTGTAGATAGAATTTTAAAAGATGGGGCCCATTAACAAAAAAGAGAAATGTTAAATATTTCTCATGCACCATCTCTTAAATATTGTCACATTTAAGAGTGCTTAAAGACTCTGGTTCTTTGGTATGATAAAAGTTGTGTCTGAGAAGGTAACAAGGTTATTGCTCAGGACTGGGAGTTGTGGGTAGAGTGAGCGACTGGACAGTGGCCATTCAGGAGGCACAGAATTTCAGAATTACAAATTTTTAAATATCTGGATATCTGTTGCATTAATGTGGGTATACTTAAAACCACTGACCTGGGTTTTGGAAATGGTTGAGATGCTAAGTCTTTATTTATTTATCTATTTATTTTTACTTTTATTATAAATAAAGGTATCTTTGGATTGGAGAGATGGCTTGGAGGTTAAGAGACTTGGCTACAGCTGGGCAGTGGTGGCGTACGCCTTCAATCCCAGCACTCGGGAGGCAGAGGCATGCAGATCTCTGTAAGTTCGAGACCAGCCTGGTCTATAAGAGCTAGTTCCAGGACAGGCTCCGAAGCTACAGAGAAACCCTGATTTGAAAAAAGAAAACAAAAATAGACAAACAAAAACAAAACAAAAACCCCAGAGCATTGCATGCTCTTCCAGAAGCCCTGAGTTCAATTCCCAATGCCTATTTGTTGACTCACAACTTTCTGTAACTCCAGTTTTAGGGGATCCATCACCTTCTTCTTCTGACCTTCTTAGGCACCAGGTACACACATGGTCACAGGTGTACATGCATGGAAAACACTCCCACCCACCAATAATAATAATAATAATAATAATAATAATAATAAAATTTGTAAAAAGACATGTCTTATGGGAAAGGTTTTCTGGTTAACTGTATCTGTGAAAAATTTCCTGCTGATAATTCCATTTTGGTGATTAGCAGCTCACAGAAACTTTGCCAAACCTTGCAATAAGCAAAACCATTTAACTTTGCTCATAGCTGAATTTCCAAAAGCAGCAGTAACAGATCAAGACATCTTCATTTCCCCCAAAATCACCTTAAGAAATGTTCATCTAGGTCTTGGCTAGAGGAGGATGTTGATGTCTGTCTTCTACTCTTTCTTGAACAGAATGAGATGAAGTTCATCAAGCAAAGCTTTTTGCTAGCATTATTTGGTCTCCTAACCTTCAGTGAAAAACTTTTTAACAGATTTTGTTTCCGACGTGGTCTATCTCAGAAGTAATCTTTTTATTTGTATGTAGTATGTCTTAAATTCATGCTTACTGAGCTTAGAGAAACTGGTGTGACATTGTGTGTTTATTGTTGAAAACACTTTTCAGCTGTTGACCCAAGCATTTTTCATTGGCATATGTCTAGATACCTCTATCTCAAATTGATGCACTCAAAGAATATTATTTATCAGACATTATAGGAAAAGTGAAATGAGCACAAAATCTCATCACAGGTTTGTCTAATTGATGGACACAGTTTAATAAATGTAATAAAAATAAAACATGTCAGTGGTGAACCATCCTTGTGAAAAGGTTGGCGGACCAAGCTGCACAAATCAAAACCAACTGTTGATGTGTGCCTGAATTTTGTAACGCTTTCACTTATAGATGACCCAGATACTGGAAGAAATGGGAAATCATAAAAGCCTCCTTCTAGGATGACAGACTTCTAAGAGGTCCATGTGCCGTCACTTCTTTTTATTATTAAATGAGGGATGATGGGGAAATTTATGACTCAAATATTTACATTAAATAAGTTATAAACTTTCCTAATAGTACACTTCCTAGGCACATGCAGCCTGATAAATATTGTCTGCTTTGAGATCTGAAGATAATGTGTCTGCAAATCTGAAACTTTTTTTTTTAACTTTCTTGCAAATCAAGCATTTTGACCTTGTGACGTGATGTAACCTACAAAGTTCATGCTTAAGGATCATGCACTCAGCTCGCTGAAATATTCACAAAATGTCTTGGTGGTTTAAGTAAGCTTTTGGTTTTGCATTCCAGCTGTCCTCAGCTTCATACAGCTGGCAGGCCTCAGACTAGACATGCCTGATGTGATTATTTGATGAATTGCTGTTGATCTGTGTTGAATATTTCATTGTGATGCCACTGTCTACAGAATACAGTAGATAGAAATTATTATTATTATTCATTCCTTCAGGAAGTATTTACCAAGTGTTTGGTACATGGCAGGCACTGGGCAAAATGGTCCTCAACTATGAGCAAATCCAATACATCATCTGCTCTTATGCAGTCTACCCTTGTGAAGAGGGGAAGAAGATCATCAATCAAATCACAGGAATAAGTTGATGGTAATGGGCATAGTCGTGTGATTCAAGGAAAAGAGCATCATGCTGCAAGTGTGATGTTGACCTGATGAATCAAAGAGGGCTTCTCACAGGAAGCCGAACTCAAATAAGAGGAGGAAGTAACAACAATGTGGATCCAGAGAAGAAGGAAATTACTCAAGACAGAGGGCTAGCTTTTGAAGAAGCGTAAGGATTGATGCACGTGGAAGCTTGTCCTGGAAGAGTATTTACTGAAATCCCTGGAGTGTTGTCTACACTTCAAATGGAGAAAAGATCAGAAGAATCAGGACAACAATATCAAACATGCTTCATATTTTCTTAGCCTTTATCTTGTAATCTTTTACAAGTTAAAACCTTAAGAAAAACTCCGCAAATCAAGAACTTCTATTAGCTTGTCTCTTAGGAACCTTTTTGTGAGTTTCTTAACATCTTAAAAGTCTAATGCTCATAAAACTCTTGATTGGCTAAGAGTTGCTTTGCACTCTACAGAATTACTTGGGCAAGAATGGAAGAGATCTGTGGCTTCAGACACCCATGGCTCCTATGTGCTTCAGCTCCTGGGTGGGAGTGCTGGTCTCTCCTCTTCTCTTCTCCATTTTGCCACTCACTTGGATATATAAAGTATTAAGTAGGCACAAAGACAAAATGGCAACAAGAGGTAAGGGAACAACCAAGGCATCGCCGTATATCTGTATGCATCTGTGGCCAGTAGTTCATCCTGTCACTGTTTAACACCCTATCCCAAATGTGAGTGTCCCAGGAGCAGGGACTTGACACTGTCTAAGAGATACTTTACAGGTGTGCTCTCTGTGTTCTGTTGCCGCATCTTAAGGCAGATAAACACTTAAAAGCTACTAATTGAATACATTACCAAGTTTCAGACACACACTGGTGTGGATCTGCACATCCAGCTCTCAATGTTTAGATCCCAACTCCAATAAACAAATGAAGGATTCTGGGGTATACGAGAACATCCTGTGCAGTTGGGGGTCCTATCTGGAGGCAGGACAGCAGCGGGGTGATGCTGCCTCAGAACACATGGTAGAGGACAAACTATGGTCAAGTCGTCTTTCTAAGGGCTGTGTGAAATGAGCGGAACCCATGTGTGTACTGTGACAAGAGACTTCCTTTCAAGCTTGAGTGGAACCAGTGCCAGGAAAACACAGATTTGACTAGTCTGTTGGGTGTTGGGGCTGGAAGAATCTAGGCTGGCTGTTGTCTCTTCCTTGACGCAGTGGAAAATGACCTCATACCCTCAGGCCCTCAGCCTAGTCTGTTGACCGAGATTTCTGTCCTGTCCATTCCTGCAGCTGTTAAGTCCCAAAGAATCACACAGAGGTCTACATTAGTTATAAACTAATTGGCCCATTAACTCAGGCTTCTTATTAACTAATTCTTATAACTTACATTAACCCATAATTCTTGTCTGTGTTAGCCATGTGGCTTGGTACCTTTTTTTGGTGAGGCAGTTACATTTTGCTTCCTCTGAGGCTGAGTCACGACTGCAGAATGTGCTTCCCTCTTTCCAGAATTCTTGTTGCCCTGCCTCTACTTCTTGCCTGGTTGCCCTGCCTATACTTCCTGCCTGGCTACTGGCCAATCAGAATTTATTTAAAATGTAAGTGACAGGGTACAGACCATTGTCCTACAGCAGTGGTCTCTTATCTGAAAAGGAGAGCGATGTAGTTCAATATTCTTCAATGCAGTCACTGTGCATCCCTCCTGGAAGAGCAGCATATAACATATAACTTACTAAGGAGTTGTTTTTTCCAACACTAACTCTCTGAAGGAGCAAATGGAGCTTCTTAATTCTACTACCTCTCTGCTATTCACTGATGACCATGAGGTGTCAAGAGAACAAGAACATAGGTTGCAGCTCTTCCTCCCCGGCTGATGTTAAATAGTCCAGTGTGGGAAATGTGCTCATTCCCCAGCCTTCCACACACTGGGGGATATGGAATCTTTAAGAAGTCCTCAGGTGAATTGGAGACTAGCACTGAGAAGAGTCTATAGGATGCCAGCTTGTCTTGTCCCTCGCTTTTCTGTGTGATGTCTTTATCTTGCCTGTGCTCCTGCCATTTACTATGAGATCTCTGCAGAGCTTAGCCAAGACCAGCCCCTTTCCTTTGAATTATACAACTCTGGACCCCATTTCTTTATCAAGTTACTCAGTCCCCAGTGTTTCATTAAAACAACGAAAACGGTCTAATGCATGGTGCGTAGTCAATCGTACACATAGACTAACATGTCCTGTGTGTGGTGCAGGGTTTCCCTCCTGACACCCAGAGCTTTCCCAGTCATGGCATTTGATCTTCACAATTTGGATGTGCTATTCATAAGGCACTTTTTTATTATTTTTAGAAAAATAAAGGGGATCACTTTAGGACCAAAGCTATCATGTTTTAAGCACTATCCATGTCTCACCGTCTTATACCAGATCAGACAGCTGGAAGTGGTTTTTATAGTCCCATCAAGCATCACTGCAGATGGAGAGACGAAGGGTTGTATAGTAGCTACTTTGGGGACTTGGGGCGCTACAAACTCCACTGTGACTCGGTGCTGCGGAAACTGTGTGCTTTACTGTCTGTCAATAAAAAAAAACCTTAATTCATAGACTTGTCCTTACTTACTGAACTTATTACCATGTCCTGATTGAATTCCTTCTCTCCCATGTCACTCTCTCAGATCTGCTTACAGTAGAGAAGGCTTTAAAAAGTGCCAAGTTCATCAAGTCACTTTCTGATTTCAAGACTTTGTTGTTCCCAACACGAAGTATGTAGATGGTGTTTAAGGTCTTCATTCTCTTTCCTGCTTCATCTTTTACGTACCTATAGTTTTAATCACACAGAATTACCTACAGGTCTTCAACACACCCAGATAATTCATTCCTGCCTCTAAGGACCTTTGCTTATGACCCTTTCTGCCTGGACCTTCTGCTTGTGCGTGTTTTCCTAGACTAAACCCCCAAAGACAAGAACACTATCTAATAAATACCTTTGTCTCCAGTGGTAGGTGCTATGTCTCACATAACAAAACCCATTATATAGTGAAAAACAAATGATTTTCACTATATAGAAAGAATGATTGTAGTTCCAGTTGCAAACTCAACCTTTGCCAATGGTCTTTATGTTACACCCATAGACTACTCACATAGAAAGATAGTTCTACTTGAGGTTTTATCAACAATTCAAAACCCAGGTTTTGTTGAGATCACTTGTACAGAGAGGAAGCTTCTCTGACCACATTATTCTCTTGTGGAGAGAAAATTCTAAGCTCTTGTGTGCACTTCTTTCTATAAAGTAGTAGATGCCGTTACTGGGAGCTATAATTGCAGGGCACTGGGAGCCTAGTGTATACAGAAAAGGGAAGTCCTGCTGAAAATTGGGTATCAGAAAAGAAGCTGATGAAAGTGAGAGGAATCTTTACTCACCATTGGTGGGAGTGCAAACTCATACGGCCATTATGGAAATCATTATGGGGGTTCCTTAAGAAATTAAAAATAGAGCTACTGTATCATACGGCAATACCATTGCTGGGCATGTACTCAAAGGACTGTATGTCCTATCACAGAGCTACTCATATATCCATGTACATTGCCACTGTAAACAAACTAAGAAGGAAATACAACCTAGAAGTCTACTATCAAATAGATAATGAAAATAAGGTTCATATACACAGTGGAATTCTATTCATCTGTAAGGAAAGTAAATTATGAATTTTGCAGAAAAATGGTTGGATCTGTAAAGTACAATGTTATGGAATCCAAACTCAGAAAGAAAAACCTGCATATTCTTTATCATATGCAGATCCTAGCCTGTAATATATACGTGCATACGTGTGTGTGTATGTGTGTAACCTGTAAACTGTAAAAGAAACTAACAGAGGATAAAAATAGGTGATGAGAAAGGACAAGGGTAGTGACCAGAAGAACACATGGGGCATGAAAGGAAAAGAGACTGGGGTGGAGGAGGGAGGGGAATTTACTAAACACACTTTGTTTTAAAATGCCATAATGTTTTCTAATACCTTGCATGATAATTTAAAATACAACAAGAAGATGATGAGGCTTTGGGACACACTGAAGAATCTAGAGCAGTCATGAAAGTGTTTTAAAGGAGGATGTTGCCGTATAGAAGTGGAAACTTTTAAGCTTCTTTGAGACACTAGAGAGCATATCTGAGTGTTAATACAAAACATTGCTAGCACAGCTGTTTTAGAAAGGATATAGACTCGGGGACTAAGTGGTGGACTCTGAAGTCCATCAAATGCCAATGTCTAGTGGTGGTTACAAGAACCTCAATGGTACCTCTGATGCCACCCCCAGTCCTACTCCATATATGTTGCCTGGTAAGGGTTCATAGCTGTGCTTCACTGGTGGATGGCCCTTGTTGAAGGCGAATGACCTTGCCTGGATGATTCTACTTCATTTCATTTAGGGATGGGAGTGGCCTGTGAGTAATAGCTCATTGATACAAGCAGGTCTCAAAGTCCAGATCCTTCTCCCAGAGGTAAAACAACACACTGCTTGCTCCTCACACGCTCTCCTGGTAACCACACTGGCGTCAGAGCTCAGGGAAATTATCTTGTCGTCTCTTCCTTCATAAACCACTTCCAAAATTACTCTGCCTGAACTCCCCTTCTAAGAATGCAGTCTAAGACATGCTAGTGGTTTGGAAACCTCTTCTGATAGCAAACGTTAAAGGATTTAGAGAGGGATGCCGTCCAATATTTGCTTCCCTAGATAGAGCTGTTTCCTAGCCATTGTTTTTACCCTAAACAGTCCCATCCATGACGTAGTTAGGAAGGCTCTTCTTTGTGCCTGTCTTTCAGGACTTCTTGTACAGTCCTTGGGATTTCCCTACCCTTTTCGGTGTTCATAGTAGCTGGAATGAGAACAGCGTTAGCCACAAACCGTCTCTCTGAACTCTGCAATCCTTGTTGTTTTTCTCGCTGCCACCTCCTCAAATTCCAAAGCAGCAATTGCTTACATCTCATGAACATCAAACAGATTTAGCACCTGAAAGGCAACTGGCAAGCCACCCAGGGTGCCGTATGTCACATTTATCTACTGCAGGTGTTCTACCTCTTGACTGGCAGCTCATAGACTGGCAATGGTCCAGTCTGAGGAAGAGAGAAGCCTGGGAAGATGCACTCAGTATAATTCTTCATGCGGTGAAATCTGCATATGGGTTTAGTTGATAGGGTAGTGATTATCATCTACCCACACATAATTGTGGGAAGTATGTTGTTGGGCAAACTTTGGGTCCTTGTTAAACACATACTTGTAGTACTATTCTGAGGGCTACTCATGGCCTTTGGCTGCTCATGACCCCAGTTTTGCAGAGTTGGGTGTGATTGAAGAATTGAAGTGCTGACTCCATAACAGACGGCCAGATGCTGTCAAGAGATTTTCAGCATGGTTTGTTTTTTGAAGTCTCACATTTGAGTGATACTGAAGCAATGGGCCAAAGCAAAAGACCCCGTCGCTTCCTGTGATCTTACTCTCCATTGGTTCCACAGTACCGATCTGTTCTTCTCAAAGTGACATGGAAAGAATTCTCAGCAATTAATGATGCTAGGTTAACTGTTTAGGATACTGAGCTTAAACAGGAAAAGTGTTAAATCAGTATGCTAGCTCTAACCGTTTCATAAGTTTTAAGTTCTCTTGTAATTTCCTTTTCTGTCTCGCCTAAAGAGTGGGGTTTTCAAATTGACCATCTATAAACTTTTAAAAGTAGTTATTTTCACTAATTTTTTTTCACTAAAGACTTTTTTTCTTGGCTGCCACCAAAACATTCTGCTCCCTACAAGTGTGGCTTGTCTCTCTGGTGGATTGTGTAAGACATGTCCAGTCCCTCTCTGGTTCTCAGGATTAAATTGATCAGTCTATTGCCAGTCTCACCTCTATGCTACTCATGGACCTTTGAACATCAGAAAATATATCTTCCCTTTAGAGACCTCCCACAGCTGAATTCTTGCCATAGAGATCTGAACTTGGATCCTTTCCAGTTCCTCTATGCAACTCCTGAGTAAGCCCAGTTAATTTTGGAAGTGCTTACAAATATTTTGGAAGTTTTCCTCTTAGTTTTGCAAACAAACAAACAAGAACCCTGAAAAAGGTGCACTTTTGGGTGGTTTCCAAGAGACAGGGTTATACTGCGTTATAAAATCATGTATATATGAGAATTCTTTGTTGTTCCTTAGGGAACAATTTTCTTTTCATGGATTCCATTTACCTTGGGTAGTGATAAGCTGTTTAAGATGAAAAGGCCAGCAAGACAACCACACTGCTTTTCATCTGGTCCACATGCAGTTATAATCTTAGGATTTTTCTTTTCTAGGGCTATGGTTATGCAATGCCCTCCCCCGCCCCCCTGCGGTCACCTTCATCTCCAGAGCCTAGGAAATTAAAGGCATCCTACTTGAATTATATCTAGTCCTCTGCCCTCCTTGTCCGCTGGTCCAAGGACAGAAGAAAGTGCCCATGGTCATGAGAGGTCAGGACAGTCTGGCATCTAGAGCATCTCAACAGACAACAGTGAGGTCAGGTAACAATGAATGATATTCCACACTGAGAGAACTGGACATTTGATACTGTTCTCTGCAGGAGATAAAGTCAGCCAGCATTGGGTGAAATCCAGGTTCTGACACTAATAATGAACAGAAAGATAGTGGAAGAAACCGGGTTCTAAGTTTTCAGTAGACTGACTTTTAAGACAGGGCAGCCTTCGTGGGCACCCAACCTGGGCAGCGACAGCACCGCACCCTCAGAGGGAACTGCTGCCTAGGAGCTGCTTTACTGTGCCTCATTTATTGCAGGTAATGTGCATAACTCAGGACATAGCCCAAGGAAGTCACGTTCTTCCTTTACATTTATGTTTAAATATGCTCATGACCTGTCTCCTTTCCACCCTCATCACTTAGGGCAACCAGAAGAAGAGGGCAGCGTCCAAGGAACTGATCTTGAGTTCTTCGAGTTCTCCTGTCAGGAATGAGAGCAAAGCAAAATGTGAGGTTGAGTGAACCACAGGTTTCTCAACTCTAGGTACGGAAGTAGACACGGACATGTCAAAAATAACTCATGGAAGATGCCAGTAGCATGACTCCTCTGGCCATCCTAAATCTAGGGAGCTGTGTCCCACAGGTTCATGGCAATAATGTAAAAACAAGCAGACTTGGGAGAGAATAGGCTAGGGTTCATTTTTGTGTGGTTAGATACAAACAGCTTTGCCACTTTTCTTGCCCCTCACAGCTGCCTCGGTAAACCTCCCCAGTCCACTGCAGGTCTGCTGTAGGTACCCATGAGAGAATCTGTCTGTACATACCAACCATCCAGAACTGACAGCAGAAGGACCAGAAGGGACCTTCAACTAGAACACTAAGCCTGCCTCATTGTTACGCACTCATGAGGCAATTTTGTGGATAATTTTAAACCAGTTTCTGGGGTTTTACCATTAACTCCACTTTTCCCCTTAGTATGCAGTCTGGATTTCATGTTTATTAGAATGTGCTTTTTCTTGTTCAACCATTATCAACAAGGACACAACAAATAAAATCATAGATAAAAATCTCCAACGAACATAGATACAAAAGATATATAGATACATTGTATCAGAATGCTAGCAAATCAAATCTGAGGGCATGTGAGAAAGCTTACATTACAACACTACGAGTACCCTGGGGTGCTCAGGAACAGAAAAGCAGGCTGCAGAGGCCAGGAGCCATGGGCCTCATACAAACCATGACTTTGGGATATAAATTAGAGTTTCTATTGGGTCACACACTCTTACTATTTTCTGCCTTGACCCTCCTGTCAAGCGCACCAGAAACCAGATGAACAGGAATTCTGTGTGTACTTGATGTTCCTATAGGATACACAGTTTGGGGAAAATAAAATGGGAAATAAGTTTTGATCAAGACTTGGGGAGTTGCATCATGTGGGCATGTCTTACCCTCTCACCCTGACAGAATCTAACTGAAGTGTCACACTGTCTTAGAGTTTCTATTGCTGCAACCAAACACCAGGACCAAAGAGCAAGTTGGGGAGCAAGGGGTTTATTTGGCTTACACTCAGCACTGATGTTCAACACTGCAGGAAGTGAGGACAGGAACTCACACAGGGCAGGATCCCAGAGGCAGGAGCTGATGCAGAGGCCACGGAAGAGAGCTGCTTTCTGGCTTGCTTCCCCTGGCTTGCTCAGCCCACCTTCTTATAGAACCCAGGACCAGCAGCCCAGGGATGGTACCACCCACTGTGGGCTGTGCCCTCCCCATTGAGCACTAAATGAGAACATGCTTCACAGCTGGATCTCAGAGAGGCATTTCCTCAGCTGAGGCTCCTTTGTCTGGTGACTCTAGCTTGTGTCAAGTTGGCACACAAAACCACCCAATACACACACTCACATTCCTTTCTGTACCTTTGTTTACTGGTAGAAGTGAAGAAACAGCTCCATCATCTTTGGTGAAATACCAAGAAATTTCCCATGTTGTAAAACAAAGCTATAGACGGTGTTGGGTTCTGAGCATAGAAACAACATCCCTCCCGTCTCATGGTGGGTGGCAGGAATATCAGGGCTGAACTAGACGCTGGAGAGCAAATCAGATCAGTGGCGAAGATCAATTGGTCAGATGCACTGGGTTCTCCTTCAATCCTGCTTCTCATTGTAACTGCTAAGCAATGGGGTGAGAGGAGACATAAAGAACGCACTCCCCAAGTGCAGGCTTGCAATCCTTTACATTAGAAAGCCATTGCCAATGTGAAAACCTTCTATTTGGCCTTCCATTCTTCAAATGAAACATTTAACATATCTCCAATACAAAATTTCCTATCCAAATTACAGTGGCCAACACAAAAATTAATACACACTTACCAATTAGACTTGGTCTTATGCTGCTTAATTTACAAGCCTCGGTTCCATACTATCCTGTTTTTATCTCAAAATCATCACTGAAGAGTCACGAAAAGAAAGGTTTCTGTTTCAAGAAAAAATGTGTGTATATATTGACGTGTGCGTGGGTATGTATGCCTTCACGCGTGCATGTGTATGTGTGCATCCACAAGTGCATTTGCGTGTATGTATTCACATGTGCATCCATTCCTACACCAGTCTTAGAGTCTGTGTGGGGAACTCAGCCTGAGTCTCTCCCACAGAGCATGTGCTGATTTTACTAGAGGTTCCTTTACTTTGAAATTGCTAACGGAGTCTCTGTTCTAGGAAAATTCTCAGTAATAGACAAGTATTACAGAATTGCTCAAATAGCAATGTTTTGTGAATTGGGATTATTATGAGTTTTTTTGTTTGTTTGTTTTTTGAGTTTGCTATTCCATGGAATGGTTGGTCCCCCTTTTCTACTTATAAGAAGTTAATAGAGGACAGAATCAAAATTTCCCCACTCCGTGTCCCCTCCTGCTTTCTGGCCTTTTGTCTTTTCTCCCACGGAAGAAACGCATTCCCTTAAGTTTCTTACTGAGTAGTTTCAGGGAGAATGGTTTAGGTTCTGTTGGCTGTCTCAAATGGACATCTTTAGAGAGTGCTGGTGTTTAGGGTGAGACCTTACACGTAGACTGAATCCACACACGTAGAACATGGTTTCCTGTGAGGCCTCAGAGGTCAATGTCTGCTGGTTTTCTCTGACACATTCTTACTGTTCTCTTCCCTGTGTTGCCATCTGGAGAGTCAAATAAATGTTGTGTAATAATAAATGTTCAAGGCATATGGTCCAGGAGTTTTATGTAAATTCTACATAAAATATATTCTGCTTCAACGTTCATTTGTAACTGCCATGCCTACTAAATATGAAAATGCTAAGGTGTCCTGCTTTCCAGCTGAGAATACCTATCTGTATTTTTACCCATTCTCTCTTTTCCCTTTCTGCCTTATAAGAGGATGTAGATGCTTGCTTTGTTTCTTCCCATTGCTCCTTTGATCCGATTTGGCACTGTTGATTGAGGCTTGCAGCCACGCACCACCACTCCTGAAACACATCCCTCCTACTCTACCTGGCTGTCCTCCCGATTGTTTACAAAAGCTGGCTTTCTGTTCCTAGAACTTTCTCTTTTAAAAAAAATCTTAGCCAGGCAGTGATAACACACGTCTTTAATCCCAGTACTTCAGAGGCAGATGAAGGTGGATCTCAGTGAGTTTGAGGCCAGCCTGGTCTACAGAGGAAGTTCCTGGACAGCCAGTGCTGTTACATAAAGAAACCCTATCTCAAAAAACAAACAGACTAACAAACAAAAACGTGTCCCAAAAAATAAAATAAAAACCAAATAAAACCCCACCGAAACAAAAAAAAAAAACTTATATCATATTTATTTGAGTTTCTAAAGAACAACTCTACTTCATTCTATAGACTTGTACTGGCTAATGCGGAGCTATTCAGATGCAGGATGAATGTAAAATGCACATTGGCACTGGATACTTAGTGTGGAATTAATAATTTAAAATATCTCGTAGTTTCCCATCGATTACATGTTGGAACAATTCATGTAAACTGATTTTATTTTGTGACACCTGGATCCTTTAGAGTTACTCTCCGGGAACTTTAAATGCACCCTACTGAGGCTGGAGAAGCTCTCTTGCTTTCCTCAAACACTTGAACAGTTTCTCATTACCATGAAATAGCACTGATCTCAGATGCAACAGTTAACACACTTTATTTTACAAAAATGTTTTCAATATGTACCTCCTGTCGTCTCGGATCCAAATGCATTGGTTCCACATTTCGTGGCCTGAGCTGTCTCATTTCAGCTTACCATGCCGTTCACCGCGTAGATAGGTACCACATCCTCTGCCCCTTTGCCTATCCTCTGCATATCTCGAAACTGTGTCTCCAACACAATCCTCTCTCACGGGCTTGCAGTCCAATCATTGTCTTTGATTATAATGTTCCGTCTGCTTAGAGTTCTGCTTATTCTCATAAAATCACGTCTTCTTTCCTTCACTGTAGAGTAAAACCGCCTTTCTCCTCCACGCCACAAAAACTCTTCATTCCCAACACTCTTTTTGTAGAAATAAGCTCGATTTGGGAAATAATCAGGCTAGCTAAAGGATAGAACAATTATATTTTTATTTTTTTTTATAAGGGGAAAACTCACGAAACAGGAACAAGAAGTCCAAGCTCAGCTGTGCCCCGCGGGGATCACACAGAGAGTGCACCTGGACTATACACCTGTTTTCTCCCGGTCCCAGAAAGCCAAGACTTAACTTGGATCCACGTCTTAAAGATAATTGGCTAACAAGGCTTCTCCATCGCTCTTTAACACTGCAGAGTGTGTAAATTGACCCGCCGTCCTCAGAAGAGCATGCATTTTGTTTATTTATTTATTCACTTGTCCTTCAATTCATAGCAAGCTTGGCTGCCACAAGTTTGCTGAGTAGTCCCATCTCCCAGTCTTTTTCTCACTCCCTCCCCCACACACTTCACTAGAGGCTACAAAAACTCCAGAGCTCATACAGTTTCGGAGACATCAGAAAGGGCCTGCTTTCAGATTTTCAGAGCACATTCTCACGAAGGCCAAATGGTCTCTGCACCCCAACCCCCAAGGTAGGCTGCGGGTTTTGGTATCCAAGGGTCCCAACAATACTCTGTGGTACTCATGCCTTCTGATTTGGCAATTCATCCCTTGGAAAAAAGCATGCCGAAACTTAATTTTCACACCCCTCCTTGTCAATCCTTCTCCTCTTGCAATATCAAAGGCAAGAAGTAGAAACCAAGACTGCAATTGGCTTTCAAATGTGCTGCCCCTTCCCGTTGTACCTTCACCTGGGGAGTTTCTGTGGTCTGTGAGACTTCACAGAGGTGGCGCAACCCCCTTGCACTTCTGCGCCTTCTCTCAGGCTTCTGTACTGGTTCTCAGTACAGGACGGGCAGGACGGGAACTTGGTGCCGACTATCTCCAGTTAACATTACTTAGATAACTAATTGAGATAACACAGTTAGTAAACAGAACCCAGGATTTTAAACAAAGTCTTCCTGGTTCTTAAATTCATGTTTAGCCATTAGCCTGAATTGACTTAACCTGTCTGTAATAGACAAACTTACTAACCATATTTCTTTGTTTCCAGATGCTAGCGAAGCTGCCCTTCCTTCACCTGGTATAGAATAGTGCATACAGGTTGTGAAGGCAAGCTATGGAAAGAGAGAAAAGAAAAACTATCTAAACTTTTGTAAACTCTATCAAAGCCCCAAACTGGTCTTCAATTGTCTTCATATACTATAAACTGAAATACTCAAAGTGAAGATAGTATCTTTTGGCTTTACTATTTATTCTTACCCAACCTCCCTTGTACCTGTTTCTCCATTAAGCTTTCTGACTGTGACAGGTGACTTGCAAGGTAGCTGAGGTGCTGTGGATGCTACAGTGGACAAGCAGAGAGTCTTATTGCTATTAATCGTCATAAAAATGTGATTGATAAAGCAATACATAAAAATCTTTCTTCCCAGGGCATGCTTGGTGCATCATCAAGGTTTGCTTGCTTGCTAGAACAAACCATGGCGAATTAATAATTATTCTTAGAGTTCCACCCCCAAAATAAAATTTCCATTCGGACATTTTCAATGTAAACAAAAATACTCACATACACATATACACAAATACAATGAGAAGAAACACATTTCAAAAGTGTTCCTTTCTACCCGATAAAGTGGTTTTAAGTCTCCAAATAAAATTTCCATTCAAACATTATTAACAAAAGACACACACGTGTGCATTATGTTAGCAAGGTAAGGACAGAATGACAAATCCGAGTGGAAGCCGTGTCAGATGTCTTTGTCTTCCTCTGGGAGAGCTGGCAAACCTTCCAGTTTCAGTAAATAGCCTGTATATGCATTTTAGGGGGGTGAAAAAAAATCTCATTTCTCTTGTTCTGCTGTTGCTATGGTTACCATCCTACAGAATCCCTGCACATACCAATGAGAAGAAAAAGGGAGGAAAGCAGAGGACAAGACTACCAACACTAATTTAAATATTTAACACACACTTTCCAAACTGTAGGGACCCTTTAAAGGAAATTGCCTAACACAGGGTCAGGAACCTTTGGCACTCATATTCCTGGGATGTCCTTTAGTCTGATTTCCAGTGTCTCTAGGGCAGGCAACAGATATTTTAAGGTAAAGGAGAGTCCACTGTGACTATGAACTTCTAGTTACAAGAGTCCTAGTCTGTCGTAGACTGGCAGACATAATGTGAGAAGCCAGGGGCACAAAGGCATTAGCTTGGGGGAAGCAAGAAAACACAAATCACAAGGAAACCTCTGTCTTCATTCCTGTGCTTCGTTGTTTGCATACGAAAACAATTGATAGTGAGACTTCCTTTCTGGTTGGTAAGAAGCTTGATTGGAGATGCAGCCTCTTAGGATGAAAATGGGTCCGTAGGCAATTCAAAACTAAAAGTTAGAACGGTAAAATTTTATTTAAAATTTAGCGTAAGGGGTAGGTCACTGTGTTCCAAGTCTGCTTGTCCCAAGCTCTGGTGGAATAAATTTATTATGCTTCATCAAAAAAAAAATAGAAAGCAATGTATGTCCATTCATCTTTTGATAGATTCTGTAAACATTCCTTCCATGAGGACAATAGATCTAAGTTTTAGATAGAAGCTTTTCCAGCTAAAGTTACTCTTTTAAACTCAATGAAAACAAGACACGACAGAAAACAATTTTTATTTCAGAAATAATGCACACTAATTGCCCTAGATCTTATTCCTGAGGGCAAGTGGGTCATCCTGTGTTCTGATGAATGAAAAACATGGCTAAAGTGGGATTAGAAATCTAGTCTTTACTCTACTGTCAGCTTGGCTGAGTGATGTCAAGAAAAGCCACCTCATCCATATTTGTCCATTTCTTTATTTGTAGATGAGCCAAACTTTCTTCATCCATCCTGTAAGCCTTCTTACTGTGCGGCTCAGTGATTGATGCCAAGGTGTTTTGATGTGAAAAACATTTAAGACTATGCTATGCTTGTATCATTTGTACTTATGTTAGTGTTTGTTCATGGGAAAGAAAGGGTTAAGGCTGTGAAGAATCAGCTGAGATCATAGCCTGAAAGTGCCCTCAGGCCACCAGGGACAGCCTAACACCTGGTCCTCTTCAGGGTCCTGCTCCAGGCTTTGGAGTATGGATTTGAAGAGGAAATGAAGGCATTTTTGCATTAGCTTTTGGTATACTGATATTGTATCATTAATTACAGTGTTTTCCCTTCCCAATGAGGCCTGGTGGGTGGTAATAAGATGAATTAGTTCAATCTATTGCATTAGTTTCCTTTTACTGGGAGGTTTAAATCCTTAAACTAATGTTCTAGTCTATATTTTAATGCAAGTTAACAAAATTCATGCAGTTACAGTTACACTTAGCCCCCCAAACAATATAAATCTTAATAAATGGCCTTGGAAGAGTCTATCATATTTCAACAAATAAAAAAATTCTGTGAGAATTAAAAAGAATAAAGATTAGGGCAGCAGATTAAACGGATTTAAACTTTGATTTTTCCAGCTGTAATGAGTGCGTTATTTGTAAATAGAGTTGATTCACAAATATACCTGCTGTAGGTAGACGGGTCCATGCGTGTGCTGATTATATGTCCCCTCCTGATTACATGGCTGTTTCAGTCCAAGAAGAGTTGGGATGCGGGTAGATACCGACGCCTTGGAGCATCGTGGGTATCACAAGGCTTTCGTTGTGAGTGTCTCAGCTCGTTTGAGATCTAGCCTTCTCAGAAACAGTTGAGAAGGACGGAAACTTTTGGAAACTATTTCAGCAGCCTGCTGATAGTATCAATATCCCAGTAGTGATTGACACAACCTATCACACAACAAAACTGAAAAAAAAAATATCTTAGTTTGTAATTTTATCAATCATCACTAAATATTGTTTCATAAAGCTGAAAATGTGAGCATTTCAGCTTCATAAAAAATAGGAGAGAGAGAGAAAGAGAGAGAGAGAAGAACCATAACTTGACTACTGGGGGACTTTTGGGCCTACAAGTCATAAAGTGCCCATGGATGATGCTGTCTTATATCCATGCCTCTGTCTTCCTGGTACCGTGAGCTACTTCTAACTTTTATCACTCTCTCCCCTAGGCCCCTCGTAATTCATGGCCCCTTTGGTCCTCTGCCTCGTATCTTTTTCCCTTCTATTATTTTCCTTCCTGACAGAAGACTGATTGAATTTTCTAAACACAAATCAGATCGCTCACCATCTAAAATTCTTGACCAAACCCTCACTTCTCATCAAAGACGACCTTAACCCTTCCTCCATGTCTCATGGCTTCCTCCACAAGTAGAATCCTGACTGACCTCTAGAAGTCTGGTCTTCCTTCAAGTGTCACAGGTCTCTGAGCCCTGCCCCTCCTCCTCTGTGTGCAGAGTTAACTCACCTGTCTGCAGCTCTCTCTCGGCGTGTGAGCTTCAATCTTTTGTATTCCCAAAACTGAACTTAACTCATCTCTCCATCTTTATCATAAATTCATTCCACAGTTCATTAGAGTCCCTGGCCAAAAAAAAAATGCTCAATATAAATACTGATTGATTGAAGGAAGAAGAAACAAAGGAAAGATGAAGCTGCTGGTTTGTTGTATAATTTTGAATTTTCAATATTAGTCCCCTTGATTACCATAGGAATATTTTCACAGGTTCCTTACAGTACAGCCAAGACCTTACAACACTTTTAATGCCACTTTCCTTTCAACACTTGTTCTTCTAATTTAAAAACTATTAAGTAAGACAAAGCCTTCAAACCCAGCCAGCTGAACTGCTACAGTCTCTTGGGAGCGGTTAGTGCTCTGTACAATTGCTAATATGGTTTAAATGGTAGATAAATATTTTTAGTTTTGAAGTAAAGAGCAAGTAAAATGTTAGTAAAATTAGGTGCTCCATCTAGCTACATTCTGTGCACGTGTTTTTATAGTGAAATGTAGAACTAAGGACACACTTGTGTGTCCCAAGCAGCGACATCTCTTTTGTGGGGCATCTAGGAGGGCTGTATTTTCAGACCCACTCTTCCCATGTGCTCATCTTACAATGTCATAGATGCAAAAGTTCTGGGTCACTTGAACTAGAATAGTCTGGGATTTGATCATGTTAAAAAAAAAAAGGAGAGCGAATTGTAGAAATGGTACGTTCCAATTTGAAATAGAGAGAAAAAGAATAACCCTAAATAAAACCAAATATATGTTTACTGAAGTTAAGATTCTCCTATTCAGTTGGATTTATTAGACAGAGTTGCTTTGATGTGAGATTGTTGGTGTGTATGTGTGTGCGTTTTCTTTTTCTTTTGGATGTAATAACTAGATATCTGAGCAATAAATTTGAGCAACTGTGTTCTTCTGGGAATCAAATTAACTGAAAGAAAATCCAGAGCAGATTATAGTCCACTTATTGTAAACGTATTTGAACAAAAGGGTGTAAATCAGGTTTGCAAAGACAGGTATAAGAAAATGATTTGGTGAAAATAGACATGAATTGTTTAGAGATAAAATTATTGAGATTTCATGATTATTGAAAATTAATTCTGAACTGTTTATGTCCAAGGAACTATGCATGGGTCTCTCAACTACACAATGCTTTGCTTTTTACATTATACACATATGCACAATGCAGTCAACTTGTTATCACATGAAGTGGGAGGTGGCTGAAATTTTCTGTCATCATCCTATGTTTGGAGGTCGGAAATGAATTACACTTCCTCCTAAACGAGTAAGAAAAGTCTGTGTGGTACTGCACACCTTAAGGCAAATGTAGGGAAAGTGATAAGTCTGCTTAGTTGAAGGAAAAGGGATATGCAGGAAATTGATGAACACAGAAATCATGTCTACATGTGGGCTAAGCCGTCTGAACTCCAACCATGTAAACAGCTAAAAGTTCCAATTCTGAAAACATTTATAGACAATTCTACTTTGTCAGGTGTGTGTGTGTGTGTGTGTGTGTGTGTGTGTGCGCGCGCGCGCGCACATGTGTGTGAAAAGACAGGGAAATGGTTCGCCTTTGCTTGTGGAATTAGTTATAGGCAACACACATACAGACACACATACACACACATACAGACACACATACACACACATACACACACATCACTCATTTTTTTTCATTTTTAAGTTTCCTGTAATGATGTCTATTAATTTATAAGATATAAAAGAAATGTTTTCATTGGCTCTCAGCAGTGTTCTTGGGTTCCCTGCTTCATCCTCTGATCATTGTCAATTATGTATTCACCTTATGTTTCTAAACAGTTAAAACTTTTCAAGGTTTTCCAATTTTTCTCCCTAAACTCTCTTCATATATTTTGCTTCATTTTTTTTTACTTTCTGATATTAGATATTTGCACGAATGTTTTTGCATTTATATGCTTACCTTTAGGACTTTTAATTACATTTTTTTGTTTTTTTTTAATACTTATTATGTATACAATATTCTGTCTGTATGGCTGCAAGCCAGAAGAGGGCACCAGACCCCCATTACAGATGGTTGTGAGCCACCATGTGGTTGCTGGGAATTGAACTCAGGACCTTTGGAAGAGCAGGCAATGCTCTTAACCTCTGAGCCATCTCTCCCGCCCCTTAATTACATTTTTGATAGAAAGTTTTCTCAAAAATATCAGAGTCATTTGAATTCAATCGGTAGTACTAAAATCAAGGGTAAACCCTCTTGATTGAAAATTCTTTGCAGATCTGGTGAGCGTATTCCTGATTCTGGGTCACAAGTGCTGAATATGAGTACTTCAGGCTCAGAGCTTCTTTTCATAACCGCGCCGCCTCTCCTCCAGGAAACACCCTCAGTTAGCTGTCTGTTGGTGCGGGATCTGGCACTGGACACCTAACTGATGGCATACGTTTGTATATAACATAATCAAACTTTCCAGAACTCAGGATAAATTACTTAGGTCACTCTACTTCTGTTTTGCTGTGGCAATGGCATGAAAATAAGCACAGTAGATACAGCATGATGGAAATTCTACTTCTACTTACCATGGAGGCTTTTCTTCCACCATGATAATTATATCAACATGGTGTTGGCCCCCAAAATCAGTATTCCAAAAAAAGAAGCTTTAGAGGACACGCAAGCAGGGGGATTTTTGTCTCCTAACTGTATGATTATATTCAGCCATGAGCAGAGGAAAACATGGTATGTGTTCTGCACGATTTAAAAAGCAAACTTATTCAAATGAGATAGAGAAATGAAAAGAAGCTTCCACACAGCTGAAGCTGAAGAGCCAATTAGAAGCAAAGGATAATTGCAAAGGCCAACCCTGTGTTCTCTTTGGGCATAGAGAGCTTGAAGGGCGTGGGAAAGGGAAGGGCTGGAGCGGTAGAGATGGAGAGTTGTGAGCTGACAATGCACTTCCAACGATGAAGGCAGAACAATGGTGTTGCCCACCTATGCTTCATTGCACGGGAGAAATTGTCAGAGGATGGATGGCTGAGGTGTTCTTTTTGAGAAGGAAAAATTTTTAACTATTTGGGACTATCACAATCAGCTAATTGCCATAGGCATAGAGAATATTTATATATCAAAATGAGATAAGCACAAGGTGAGGAATGAAAGATCATAGCAGAAGAACGCACTCAGATATGAACAAATGGAACAATTAATGGAATTAGTCGCTGTTAAAATTTCCACAGCTTGCATTTGTAAAAGCTAAGTTTTCTCAGATATGCGGATAAAAGTCTTTAAAAATTACTCTGCTCCATTTCTGAGCACTATAGCTATAGGCCAGAAGTTACACGGTGAAAGGACACCTTGGGCTCTCTCTTCCTTCAGGGGCACTGAGTCTATAATGGACTTGATCACTCACAATTCACATCTCCTTGGAAACGAATGTCATCAGCTCACTGAAGTAGCATGAACACTGGCTTTCTGCCCTCTGGTGCTTCGGCAAGTGCAACACTCCCCAGCCGTTGCTCCATGCCTGAGCTGCTCTCTCTTCAGGAGCTGATTGACTCTGTACAGTCTTGCCCCAGTTCGCGGGTCCCTGAGTATTCTCACGACATGGCTGTATCTTATGTGTTCCCACTGTCCCCATGCCTGCCAACTTACAGGTCTCCACCTGTAGACTGTGACAAGTCACTGAAGTTTTGCTAAACTCACCGCTACATACTCAAAGTCTGACTCTGATTGGTGCCCATTAGATACATATAATCTTAGCTGGGCTTCAGTTCAACCATAAAAAGCACAGGTCAAAAATTACAATCCTGGTTGTATAGTGAAGAAGATGAGGTTTTCAAAGTTTTTTGGTTTTTGTTTCTTTTTTTTTTTGTACAAGGAGAAAGAGCTGTCATTAAAAACATTTTGTCATGAAAATCAAGGGAAATAGAACTTTAACAGGAACAACTAAATAATTTTGACTGCAGTCGGCATTTTGATGTAGCTAAAAAAGTGGGGTTTGTGGATAACCCTAGTCCCTGTGAGCAGTCTCGGCAGTAGACAGAAGAAGGAGAGACATTTAGAGAAAATTTAAAACTACTAAGAAGTCACAAAAACAGCTAATTAATTGCCAAAGAATTGACAAAGTATTCCAATAGAAGGCACCAAAGTGTAAATGATCATTTAAAAGGTATGCTAAGGAAACAATAATGATTAAACAAAAGAAGGTATCAACTTGAGATGGTAAGGATTTGAAGGGCAGTAGCTGGGAGGGGCTGCAGGGAGCAGAGAGTAGAGAAAGTGATGTAATTCTAGCTTAGTTTAACCATATTAATAAAGAAGGAAATACTCTTTATTTTTCAGAAGAGAAACAGTATACATTTGCAGCACGTTGCCCGTTTCTATGTCTGGGAAGTCTCCCCTATGAATCTTCAGCATTGCAAACAAAAACCCCAAGCAGACTGACTATGGAGGAAAGAAGGAAGACAGGGAGGAAAATTCCTGCCTTAAAGGACAAAATTTAAGTTCTCTGTGTTTTCCCAATCTTGAACCTAAAAAGTCTAGGCATGTAAAAATGATCGTGGACAAAACAACAGAAATGAACAGAAGCCAGTTTTTGTTTGTTTGTTTGTTTGTTTGTTTTTTTCTGGCAACAGTCTAGTAAAAGGGAAGCTTAGCCCGGCAGAATACTCTCAGTGCTCAGTGGATAATTATTTTATTCTGCAGACAAACCCCTTCCTCACACCAGCAACTGCCAAGCAGGAAGAATCTTCTAACCCTCTCCTCTACTGATGGCGTCTTAAAACCGTATGAAGAACCTCGACGTCTATTCCTTCCTACATAAATGAAGCACTCCTTCCCCACTCCACTTCAGTCAGGGAGGTCTACTACATATTCATAACGTGATGCTGAGTGAAAATAAGAGCCAGTCTCATGAAACTGTGCCCTGTACGACTTTATTTCTCTATCATTCTTCAAATGCCAAAGCCACAGAATAGAAAACAGATTATGGTTGCCAGAGGTGAGGTGGAGGATAGGGACTTAGAGCTACTGAAGGATTGTATGACACATCCTTGGGGTGACAAAATGCTCTTTATCCTGCATGCATTGATGTCAATATCCAAAATTTAATACTGTATTGTAGTTATATACAATCTTAGCTTTGGGGGAACCTGGGAAAAAGGTTTCTTGGTTATTTCTTTCAACTACATATCCATCTACGGTGATCTCAATATGATTTTTTTTCATTTAAAACCACAACCAATAAGAATAGGAATGAGTAAAAACAAGGAAGAGAGAATCATAATTTTATGTTACATTTAAGAGGTCTTCCTTGCATCCCTGCAGTTTTAATTCTAATCCAGTTGTTAGGAAGAAGTGATAACACATAGTAAGTGCTGATACCTCCACTGGAACAATTTTTAAAATTGCAGTGTGGCAGTTTCAAATATACTTTATCCCTTCACTCCCAGCATTTGTCTTAATGAAGCCTTCAGCCTAGAATAATTGTTTTTCTTGGCTGTCCATCAGGAGACCTTTAACAAATACTAGTGTTGGGATTTCACCTTTAAAGATTGGCATCAGTCTGGGATATCACCAAGGAATCAATATGTCTAAAGGTCTCCAAGTAATTGGCAAATTCATTCCCCGTTGAGGACTCCTGACCAGACAAAGACCTCCTGTCTGTTTGATACTCACTTGTGGATGTATGTTTAAGATACAAAGAGAGGTCCATTTCATTGTGTTAGTGACAAGGTTGTGAAGCATGCGTTTGCGTGAAGAGTTGGTGTTAATCTCCCAAGACTTCCCTGACTCATAAGTTTTTCATCTTCTCCCATGTTGACCTGCCTCTTAGCACACACCATTCTCCTAAGTAGATCAAGGATGATCTCCCTTTCCTACTGCTACCCCAGCTCCCTCTCTCTCACCCTCTCCCTTGCCTTCTCTCTCTTCCTCTGTCCCCTCTTCTCTTCATCTTCTTCCTCTTTTCCATTTCTTGGTTCATCTTTTGTCTAAGACACTGACTTACCCTTCAGATCTCATTCAATCATCACTTCTTTGGAAAAATCATTTTTTTATGAATGCTCTTACCCTGCACCAATTAAGGTTTTAATAATCTTCTCGCTACTCCGTTACTGCGTGTCTTCTTCTTTAAGTCTGACTTCTATGGAGACAGAGATCTCCTTTGGTTTTGTTCACTATTTTATTCACGCTCCCAAGCCTAGTGCCTGATAAATTGCAGTTGATAGGTAAATGAATGAACTAAGCATCCTCTAGGAGAATTGGGGAGTGTTCAGAACTAGAGATGGGTGAGGTGGTAAAAGCTCATGTCTAGAGATGCTTCTGCTGAAAAGTGAGAATGGTAAATTGCTAATGAGGCCTTGGGCAAGTCTCCCAGTCTTCCTGGAGTGCGTACATCTTGGGAAATGAGAATTAGAATCATTTGGAAAACCTTTAGAAATACCAGCGACTAGGATTTAACCCACACATTCTCATTTAACTGGCTTGACGGGACCCAGGCAGCTAGAAATTCTTCAGGGTGACTGAAGAGCAAAACCTGAGAGCCAGGGAATGAGGCTCATGATGTCAACAGTGCCACAACTGCTAATTTTTGAGGTCATAGAGCATTGGGACCCTCCCCTCTTTGGGTACAGTTGTTTGCACTCACATAAAACAAGTCTACAATAACTTGAGGACAGACACTGGGTAAAAGGTGTCTATGGCCACCCTGTCAATGTTTACTTTGGACACGGTGCTACGTGAGATGCAAGTAAATTGGAAAATGACTGTTGATACAAAAATGAGCAAAAAATTGTTCTGTTGATGATCAACATTCTCACTTTCAAAGCAGCAATTTAAAAACACATCTTTCTGCCCCAAATCCCAGAGGGGTTAGCCCTGGAGATATGTTATTTTTAACAGTCTCATAGCTACATTTTAAATATTCAGTGTTATAAATAGTCTGGTGCCAAATTCATTTGCTGTCGCAAATTTCCAGTGGTTATTGACTTTTAGATAAAGGAACTCATTAGATGTTGACTTTTCACAGCTAACAGAGCCGTGTTCTGCTCAAAGACTGGGGATACCAAAATGAGAGAGCTTCATTTCGGAGATGCCGCTTCAGAATAGGGGATCCTTCCTCGAGCTCCTCTAATTTGTATTGTTATTTTTATTGTCTGTTTCCTGGGTTGCGCCATAAACCATTTTATTTTATTATTTTGTTTTGTTTTATGACAAAATAACATTGGGTCTAATGTATCCAAGGTTGGTTGGTCCCAAACCCATTATATAGCCAAAGGATGACCTTGGGCTTCTGATCCTCCTGCTTCCTCCTTCAATTGCTAGATTCCAAGTGTGCACCACTATCCCAGGATATATGGTACTGGGAATTGAACATCGTGTTTCAGACATACTAAACAAGCATTCTGCCAACTGAGTCCCCTGCCGACTCCCAACCTCAGTTTAATAATAACAGAACATGGCTTATAAAGGAATTGTACTTTGGTATACTGTTTTTCATCTTGACTAGAAAAGTTCATTGACATGATAAACACAAACAATATGAAAACAACATTGTTTCCACATCGTTGCACCTGCTGAAATTCAATGCACTTCTACAGCAGCCCTAAAGCAACCTGGGAGTCCAGCTCCCAGGACTGCACCCAGGATATCAAAGAAAATGCCTAGAGAACAGTTGGAACTTCAAATGAATTCTTATCTGAGGACTAGATAAGGAAGCACATGCTTTCTGTTGGTAACTTTCTCTTTTATTTCATCTTTCAAAATTCCTTTCCTAAAAACCTCTCCCTCTGTCTCCACACAGCTGCCTCTCTTTACACACAGCTACATAACAGTCCTCTCTCCGTCTCTCATATTTCCCCCTCTACAGCAAAGCCTCTGGATCAACAGCAATCTCACTTTTAGGGTCACACAGCACTTCTTGAGTAAACAATAAGAAACAGAGCCACACTGATCGCACAGTTTCTCTCAGGCTAGAGATGTCACAGTGACCGGCCAGTGAGTAGCGCTTGGTCGTACACGGCGCTCTAAGTAATCAGGGTTCCCAGACAGAAAGTGTCATTGAAATTCAGGACTTAAACAATGAGAAGTTAGTTGGCTGAACCTGGAAGTTAGGAGTACATGCAGAAAGTCCTTTGCTACAGGGGATGATGACTACTGAAGTTACTTTGTGGGTGACCTTGATTCAGCAATAACCATCGGGAGTTTGTCCTTGTGTATTTGTGGGGTGCCTGAAAGTTGCATGTGAACAATGCCAGAACTATAAGTAGTGAGACAGTGAAAACATCTGATGCAGACTGGTTCACATGAGCCTCTTCCTAGGCCGACGACATTGATTCTTAGAGGAGTGCCCAGACATTCTGTCCACTTCTTGAAATCACAATTGCATGAACCCATAATGTTGTGGTTTTGTTCCTTATATGGAATCCCCCTGAATGCCTGTTACTACTATCACACAGAATCTCAACATACCAGTAGTAGACACAGAAAACTTGTATTTGTTGATGGAAGAAGGCAGATCAGTTGCTGACCTAAAATAAAGAAGCTTTCTGTTCTTCATTTCCAGCACGTGCACACACACACCCATCCACACACGCATAGAAACAAATACACACCCATTTACACATACAAAAAACACACTCCCATCCGCACACATATACAAACACACCCGCCCACAGGTATACACACACACACACACACACACACACAGACACACACCCATCCACACAAACATAGAAACAAAAACACACCCATTCACACACACATAGAAATAAACACACATCCATTCACACATACAAATAAACACACTCCCATACACACACAAATACAAACACACCCACCCACAGGTACACACATACACACATAAATATACACACACATACAAACATACGAAAAGGGATTCAGAAACTCTGGGCAGTATCTACCGTCAACTCCTCTTTTATAAAGAAGGCAACCTCAGAGGGCACGTCCTTAAACATTCCAATCATAACACCCTAGAACCTGTTAGGTTAAGTTAGAAAACAAGGCTGCTTTTCTTCTCAGAGGAGTTAGACATACAAATAAAAGGAATTATGGATAGGAAATATAATGAAATATTGAGTTGCTTTCAGAGTATAAAGAAGTGGGGGCCCTACTGTGGGAGAAGCTCATGAGCTGTAGAGTTGTCTGAGCTGCTGAAGGCTAAAGGAGTAAGAGTAAATTATTGATCATATCAGTCACGCCCTGCTTGAAACCATTTATTATTGATCATATCAGGCACGCCCCTCTTGAAACCATTTGGA
The DNA here is from genome assembly GCF_018167655.1 of Microtus oregoni. Classification (NCBI taxonomy): domain Eukaryota; kingdom Metazoa; phylum Chordata; class Mammalia; order Rodentia; family Cricetidae; genus Microtus; species Microtus oregoni. Next base: position 4,573,918 of record NW_024543077.1, on the reverse strand, counting down.
ACAAACATGCCTATCACCTAGAAATTGAGAGTTGCCATTTAGCTATGAAACGGTAAAATTCATATTTTCTTTAAAAAAAATTACTTAATGCATATGAGTGTTTTGCCTGCATGTGTATCTGTGCTCCACATGTGTGCCTGGTGCCCACAGGGTACAGAAGAGGGTGCGGGGATCCCTGAAACTGAAAGTGCAGGTGATTTTGAACTTTCTTGGAGTTCTGGGGATTAAATCTAGAACCTCCGGAAGTACAACCAGTCTCTTCGCTGCTGAGCCATCTCCCCAGCCCCAGCTTCTACTGGTTTTGTGCACCTTTGAAGGCAGATGTACAGTTTTATCTTCATAATGTAATAAATTGAGAAGCATGGCTGACCTTGGGAGAACTTGTGCCGTGGCTGCAGGGTTCTAGCAGGCTCACGCATGACACAGTACCAACAGGTTTTGTTCTTTACCGTTCTCTTCCTTGCTAAACCGTTAGACTGCATTCCTAATGCTAACCCTCAAGGTCCATCCCCTTAGTTGGCCACTGACTCCTGCCTGAGGCTGAGCACCAAGATCCAACAATCAAAATTCATTCTTCGGCTAGTGTGTCCAATCAGGACTTAGCAACTCACCCTAGCACGGACTCGCCCCTTTTCTCTTTTAAAACTCACTCCTGCTGTTGCTGCTGCTATTTGCTGCCAGCTTTTGTCCAACTCAGAGGCAGTTCTGTTCCCCACTTGCTCCTGCAGGGTAATAAATCTCCTTCGTGCTGAGAACTTGGTGTCTGGGTGTGTTCTGTACCGACTTCAGCGGCTACTCTACCTTACGGTGGCCAAAGTGTAACCAACCCCTCTCAATCTCTCCCACTGTAGATGAGAGGATCTTAATGCTGCCTTCCATCTCCCATGATTCCTAAGGCTAGAAGATGGCACCCTAGGTTCCATATGATCCCAGATGAAGATGGAGTATGGCCGCAAAGAGCGAGAGAATCCATTTCCTGGCCTCCGCACCCTGAGAGGACTTGTGGCTACCACATGCAGGCATCCAGCAGATTTTTCTTCTTTCTACCCTTTGACAGGCATGGTTTCTGATTTGCAAAGGAATGTCCTCTTTCCCCTTCAGACATCTTACTGTGGTGGCCACCAGGGCACAAACCGAATGGTTTATGAAAGGTGGGAAGGGATCCCTAGAGCAAACCACTTAGGCATGGCACGGCTCACGTCTCCGCTGCTCAGTCACAGCTCCTCCTGTCACAGACCATCCATGGTGTCAGGACACAGCCATGCAGGGCATTGTGGACGTGCTAGTATTAAGAGGGATACCTTTCCAATGTAATGATTTTGTTTCTCACCACGCCCCTCACTTCTCGTCAAAGAACGCGTTGCTTCTGAGCGAGAAGAGCAAAGATAAGCATTGAGGGCATCCACACTTTATTTCATCCTTACAGCTTAACTTGGCAGAGCTCCATGTCGCAAAATGAGGGGGGGGGGGGGTGACACATTAATGTGTATGAATACATCTATTAGGGCTAGAATGTGAGGTCAAACTGTTTCTATGGAAAACTGAGGCTGTCAAACCGATTGTTTGGCATCAGGGACTGGCTTATTAATTATGCTACCTCAAGGACATTCTCCAGTCAACTGGACCTGAACCCCAAGGTTTTGAGAAAAATTGAATATGTTATAAAATTAGTATGGAAGTTAATGCTTTTACCATTTCTGGATAGAGGTTCTTATTTTAGAATAGTGATGCATTTTCTTTGTAACTGCTTAAATTTATAATAAAATTTAGGCATTTTCTTGAAAATGTGAAGGAAATGCATAATATTCCAAAAATTGGAGAAGGGGAAGTTTGAGCTTTTGACTTCATCAGCTCTCCCAGCAAAGCTCTACCTCAGATCCAAAAGCTGCTTCTTGACGCACACCATCTCGCTTCACTGAGGATGACTGTCAATCACATGCTTCCTGAAGATATTTCCCCTGTTGTAGGAGTTCCTGGAAACAACGCTATAACCTACGAATAGTGTTACGGGGAGTCTTCAGACGGGGACAGAGGCCCAAGAGAGAAGAGCGAACGTTCCAAAGCATACGCTGAACACAAGGGGTTTGCAGAGCAGATGTGAGGAGCCAGCAGAGGTAGATGCAGGCAACTCAGTGAGTCACGTTCAATCAGTGAGCCTAGCTTATGATCGAAGGAATTCAGCTCACTGTAAATGTGCTGAATTTAATATTTCAAGACATTTCTGCGGTAGCTGCTCCAGTACATTGATAGCTGTGCATAGGATTAAAAACAATTTAGGAGTGGAGGTGGGAAAATCAACATCCTAAAGAAAGAAATGTACAAGTCTGTATAGTGTTACCTGGCTGTATGTGACCTCAGGCTGACCACTTGGTATTAGATAACCAAGTGATATGCCCTTTCCTGGGAAGACCAGTTCTATACTCTTAGTATTCCCATAGTTGAACACAGTTCTTTGCCCAGGGTTGAGGTCCCTTGAGCTTTCTTCCTTTCATGCCAGCATTCAGGTGTTTGTGCGGGTGTTGCACGTTGCCAATTACATGTACATATAGACACACACACACAAACATACACTTGAGTTTAAGAAAGAGCAAATGGGTACATAGGAGGTTTGGAGAGAGTACAGGAAAGGAAAGGGTGGACAGGATATAATTATAATTTCAAAATATTATAAAAAATAAATGAAAGTGGAAAATGAAAGAACAAAAGAAACACATCCTTTGAACTTGGGAATTGGTTTGTTTCATGTTGTACTGACTCACAACTCCTCGTGTTTCTTATAAAATATGTAGGTTCTATGTCTTAAAGTGTTCTTATAGCCATGAACAAATCTCAAACTATTTTTTTCTGTTTTTCATTCCTAGCAGTTTGCTTTAAAAAATTTTTTTCATTTGTTTTGCCAGTTTGGCTTCTGTAGTGCTTCTGACAACAAAGAAATTATAACACATGTTCAAATACACACACACACACACACACACACACACACACACACGCTCGAAGACCCTCACATACAGGCACACACAGATCCAGGTACACACATGCACACACACAGAGACCTGCATACTTGCATACATAGATCCTCATACACAGGCACACACAGACCCAGGCACACACATGCACACACATAGATACCTGCACACATGCATACACAGACCCTCACACACAGGACACACAGACTCAGACACTCATATGCACACACATAGAGACCTGCACACATGCATACACAGACCCTCACACACACCTAGGATGTCTGTTACAATTCTATCATGCTAGAGAAGCAGAATGAGTTGTCGTTGTTTTGTAGGAACTGAGAAGGTGGTACTGATGCCACAGTTCCTTCAGTTTCTGCAGAATATTCCCTTAAAGCTGTGGTGGGTGTGTTTGTTTCTCAGTGAAGACTTCAATGTGTATCACACATCTTAAAGCTCAATATGCTCCTTACTGCTTTAGCTCCCAAACCCAACAATTTCAAATTGTCCTGAGAAAGCAGCTTGTTAAAATGCCTGGCTCACCATTTCTGTTTGTAATTCTAATTGTCACTCATAATGGAATGGAATGAAATCAAGATCTAAGATGACCAAGAGCAAGATATATATATATATCTTGGCTCTAGGGTACTTTTGGTTATGAGTGACAAAAATTCAAGTCAATCCACTGAGCAAGCAAAACTAAGTCAGTTATGTAACCGACGGGGTGTTTAGAGAAGAATAAAGGAATGGGGCCTTACGGATTAGTGCCGAGGAACCACCTCTAGGTCATCATCTCTTGGCCCTTCTCCTGGGGAGGGTCGGCCCTCCCCACTTGATGAAGAGTGGCACTATTGGAAGACCCAGTCTCGATTTCTCTGCTGGCCAATTCTAAATCAAAGAAAGCAAATTTCTCTGTGTGTCTGTCCAAGAAAAATGTAGAGTAGTCCCACAGAAGCCCTATCCCCAACCTAATGATCAGAGTCGCATAGCTCTTATTACACATAAGAAATGGCTTGTGAGCTTTGGAAAAGTCATATACCCAAATAATACCATCAGGAATTTCTTTAGGAGCGAGCAGACCAGACACAGTGGGGGAAAGGATGATTTTATAAACCAAAGAAAAAAACAGCCAAATTAAAAATAAATGCATATAGAAGCTACATTTAGGATTTGTGGTTCTATGCAAATACCCACAAGTATCTGTGTGGCATGGTAAAGGTGCTGTAAAAATATAAATGTGGGCAGGATAGAATAGTTCATGTGGAGACTATCACAAGATGCCCACCTCTTTACGTTTCAAATGATAGGTTCGTTAGCTACTTAGATGAGCTGTGCCTTTTTGTATATGCATGACTAAGGGCTAATGTCAGTTTAAGAATAAATATTTAGAAGATCATGGCAATATCAACTGGTAAATCGTATTTCTTTGTCACGTTGCTTAGGCATTTCTCTTTCTCTTTAAACTTAAAAGCTTTTATTTTGTGTATATGAGTGGCTTTTTTCCTCCCAGTGAGTGTGTCTGTGTACCACACAGGATTAGTGCCCTTGGAGCCTAGAAGAGGGTGTTTGATTCCCTGGATGCTGTACGTTGCCATATGAGTGCTGGAAACTGAACCCAAGTAATCTGCAAGAGCAGTCAGTGCTCTTAACCACTGAGCCTTCTCCCTAGCCCACTTAGTCATTCTTTAAAACACTAATGAGCAATCATATTGACAAACTGGGGAATGTTATTTAAACTTCTGTCAAACATGCAACTAGGGCTTTCTGGTAGACCAGCCACACAGGCAAGGGTGCACTTTGGAGATTTAAGGGCATAGCGCATAGTTTGATTTCACACACCCAGTACTAATTCCATGAAGTTCTTATTAGCAGAGATAAAGAACTGTTCTTCTATTAACTGTATCAGTTGCCCACTAAGTGTTGTAGGCTGTACCAGCGGTAAGGAAAACACCAATTATCCACCAGTGGGAGCTCACACTCCTGGGAAAAGACAGAGTAGCATATATCTGCCATAGAAAATGTTCACGTGAAGGAAATAAAACTGGGTGAGAAGACTAACAGGAAATGCTTTACAGACAAAGGCTGAGGAAGACTACACTGAGCAGATGACCCTGACTTAAATAAGGACTTAGTCAGAGACAGGACACAGGCAGGAAGGCAAAGTCACTGCAGCAGGTGGTGGAGTGGGGGTGTGGCTACTGTAGCAGGTGGTGGGGGTGGAGGTGGGGCTACTGTAGCAGGTGGTGGGGTGGAGGTGGGACTACTGCAGCAGGTGGTGGGGTGGAGGTGGGGCTACGGTAGCAGGTGGTGGGGTGGAGGTGGGGCTACTGCAGCAGGTGGTGGGGTGGAGGTGGGGCTACTGTAGCAGGTGGTGGGGTGGAGGTGGGACTACTGCAGCAGGTGGTGGGGTGGAGGTGGGGCTACTGTAGCAGGTGGTGGGGGTGGAGGTGGGGCTACTGCAGCAGGTGGTGGGGGTGGGGGTGGGGCTACTGCAGCAGGTGGTGGGGGTGGGGCTACTGCAGCAGGTGGTGGGGGTAAGACTGGAGCAGTAGACTGAGGTAAGGCCCTACAGGGCTTTGTAATCAATGGCTAGGGCCTGATTCTGTTTTCTAATTATAGTAAGATAGATATCACTTGAGGACATGACACCTGACTGTGGTAACAACCAGTTCTGAGACCTTCTTGATATCCCTGTTGGGTGTGGGCCGTGTGGATGAAGAATTGCTGAGTGGGTAGTTCATGAAACCCTGATCTCAGCTGGCAAAGGCAGTGCATGTGGTAAGGTTTAGGTGTGTCTGGGATAAAGGTTGAAGGGCTGAGACAGGAACACTTTTAAGAATTGAGAGTATTTCAGCTATTTTTAAATAGAAAGCCACCATAGTGAACTTTAAAATGGTGTAGGGAGAGCATTGGGGAGGGGCATGAACAACAGAGGAATAAAACAAAAGAAGGAGGCAGAAAGGAAGATCACACAGCAGACACCAGACCACTCCTCTGAAAGTTCTGGCCTCAACAAGACGTGACAATGTACATTTGTAAACCCAGCACTCTGGAGGCGGAAGCAGGATTGTGAGATCTGGGCCAGCTTGGCTTACATAGTTATAGGTCAGCCTAGCTACATAGTGAGATCTTGTCTGAAGAGGAAGGAAGCAGGAGGGAAAGAAAGAAGGAGGAAGGAGGGAGGGAGGGAGGGAGGGAGGGAGGGAGGGAGGGAGAGAGGAAACCCCACGCCAGATAGGTATGGCTGGGATAAACAACCAAAGTTAATCCTGAGACTTAAGACACGAATACGTACAGCCATACTCTGAAGTGTGTAGACATGGCAAGATGAGGAAAGACATTCGATTACTGGATCCAAGACAAAACTGAACAAGCGATGTCCACCTGGAACACTGTAGGTTGTGTTTTTATCTTTCCAGCCTACCTAGTGCTTGGTAAGCTGAAATGCTCACGGTAGCATAGTAACAAAACAGGGTCAGGTATTTTGGAAGCAAAAGATACAGTAATCAGTGTGATTGTAGCTCAGGGATTTGACCTTATGTCTAGATCTAAGTCATTTCACATCCTGTAGAGAGGAAAGAAGGATAGGTTCTATAGTCTTCTAGAGGAGATGTTGGTTCTGCTTTCCAATGGCTCAAATATAGCCAAATGGGCTTTGCGCTGGAGGTTCTGGGCCCCTTTACAGCTATAAAACACAAACATATTGCCGAAGAGAGCTTTCCTCCAGCAGTTTTATTTCCAGTACACGCAGGGCCCAGCATAGCCACAGCTGGAATTAGTGGGCAGAATGTAAGGCTGGCTGTTTGCTTGTCTTTGGAAAATTGAGCCTGGCAAAGCCAATGACGGATGGAGCTGGACCTGTTGTCAATGCGTGTGAGCACACACACACACACACACACACACACACACACACACCAGTGTAGACCTGAGTTTTTTATTTGTGGAGCACGTGACTGTTCATCTATTTCCTAACCACAGTTCGTTAAATTTAACAAAAATGTAATGCTGAACTTGCAAGTGACAATCACAACACGTTTTGTGTAATGAATTACTAGCTGCTTTAAGAAACAGAACCGATTTCACATTGTGTTGTGGAGTAGAAATAAAAGCACTAAAATCTGTCTTTCTGCCGCCAAGGGGTTTGTTTTAGGAGTTTATATTGAAACAATAAACATTCTCTAATCCTTCTCCTTGCAAGCAAGTCCACTTTCTGAGGCCTGGTAATAAACAATAATTTATGATATACAATATCAATTTACACCTGTGTTTTTTTTCTATGGCAGGAGCATAACGCTCGGTGGTTGTTCTAGTGTAAAGTGCTTTATAATGATCTCACATCTGAAACAAAAACAAACAAAACGTTGTTTTTATTTTAAAATAAACAAAGCTCTGCAAGTTGGAGCTGGGTCTGGGGTAGGACTGAGTTATGAAGTTCCAGTTAGCATCAGAGGCTAGCCTGGGGTAGGACTGAGTTATGAAGTTCCACTTAGCATCAGAGTCTAGCCTGGGGTAGGACTGAGCTATGAAGTTTCAGTTAGCAACAGAGGCTAGTCTGGGGTAGGCCTGAGCTACAAAGTGCCAGTTAGCATCAGAGGCTAGCCTGGGGTAGGACTGAGCTATGAAGTTCCAGTTAACACCCAAGGATGTCTAAATTTGCTTCTTGAGCTAAATGCTGCCAATGTACATTTTTATGATGATTATTGCATCTCTTTCACTTGATCCCATTTATATAAAAATTATGGTCTTTCCTTCTCCCCACATTGTTTTCTTGTCACCAGAGGCATCCAAACAGATTGGCTCTGCTGACTAAGCACATCAGAGAAGTGTAGGATGCCAGTGAAGACGTAGCAGCCATTGAAAGCTGATAACCACAGCTTGCATCAGTCACCAGATAGAATAAGTGTTGGAAAGGGCCAACAGATCTGAATCGATTATTTTCTTAGCGGGAGGGTTAACTTTTTGCTGGGTAACACAATGAGAACCCCTATTAACTTTCTGTCTTGATGCTTTTACAATATCGACCTTGAAGTGAAAATCTTACTGTCAGTGGTTTTTCAAGATGTCATTTAGTTCGGTTCTAGACAATTAAGACTCCACAAAGGCAGTCGGTCCTGCTTGTTTGCAGCCACCCTATTGTGCAGGACTTCCCAAGGGCCATATCCAGGTGTATCACAGAGGAATCCGTGTGGCAAAGTGAAGCACAATTAATAAAAACTCAGGGTCAGAAACTGAGCTTCAACCTGAAGATCTGAAAAACAAAACAGCCAGTCACTGGCTCCTACCTCGACCTCAGTCTGGAATGGTGATCTTGTCTCCAGGAATCCCAGAATGAGACTGTCTGTTGAGAGTTGTTTCTTTCCATTTTATCATCCTCTCTAGGGCTAGGATTAAAGGCATGTACCACTGTGATTAAAGGTATGTACTGCCTGGTTTCTCTGCCACTAGTGGCGGCTACTGGGATTAAAAGTATGAGTTAATCCTGGTCTGTAAGGCTGACCAGTAGGACTGTTTTACTCTCAGATATTCAGGCAGTCTTTATTTATTAAAATACAATTGAAATGCCACTACATTTCCCCTTTTTTGTCTAAAATAGGAATAAGGCTATAACTAATATAACAAAACTATATACAATAAGTACAATGACTATATACAATATATACAGGCAATAAATACACAATGTCTAGTTCATTTGCATTTGACAAATTCGAAGAAAATATTTCATATCTATCCTATCTTGATGAGTACAAAGATGTATACCTAATTTACTTCCTATCATAACTTGCTTTCTGGGTCTGGTAAATTGTAAACTATAGCTATCTAATCTTCAACTCCCTCACAGACCCAAGAATGAAGTAATATTAACTGAGTAAGTAGGAGTGCAAGCAAGCAACTTCCAAAAAATGTGAGTAATGACAGAAATACCTGGCTGCCTGGACAGTCACCCGAAGATCCTCTGCAACATTGGGGCATCCATCTTCAGCCTACACACCTAGCATATTTAACAGACTTTTCTGTGAAGCAGGGTATTTTGTGTCCTGCTTGTTTAATTAGGACAGTATAATGTCAGTAGTCAAGACAGGGGCATTTTCTTGCCCAGTGGCTTACTTTTGCCACAAAGAAAGTAAACTCCATATGGAGTTTCTTCAATGCCCATTATCATCTCTGAAGTAGATTGGTGCTGCCAGGAGCAGACAGGTATCATTGTCATAAAAAAAAAAAGAACCTAGCTTATTAAAACATCTTAAATTCTGTAGATCTCTGGAATGCTTGAAGATGACCTATCTAAATTATATCTATGTTTGACCTTGAAAAGATATCTAATGTGACTACAAGTTCAATTATACTAGGTGATTAACTACTAACCTATATTTCTTTAATATCCTAAACAGTCGATAATAATAATTTTCAAGGACTAGAAATTTGCATTATATTGTTAAATGAGCTGTATAGGTACAATACCTTGAACAAAATTAGAAATGTATATATGTTTTAACAAAAGTAATCTCAAATTTGTATCAATATACAAAATTTGCATACAATATACAAAAGTAAAACCAATGTAAAACATTTAAAACTAATAGTTGCCTTTAAAAAGTAAATCCAATAATCTACCTTTTTATCTCATCATATCTATATGCTCCCTTCTTCTTTTCAGAGTAGATTCAATAATCTACTTTGCTATCTTATCATATTTATATCCCTTTTTCTTTTCCTTTCTTTTCTCTCTCTTTTTTGGTTTATTGAGACAGGGTTTCTCAGAAGCCATAGAGCCTGTCCTGGAACTCTCTCTGAAGACCAGGCTGACCTTGAACTCACAGAGATCTGCTTGCTTTTGCCTCCCAAGTGCTGGAATTAAAGGCATGCACCACCACCACCACCTGGCCTTTTTTTTTTCAAAACAAGAACCTTGAATCTAATTTCCTTTTCCTAATTTTTATCTAATTTTCCTGACCATTATCTATAGCAACTTGTAACCAATACATCAAACAAAAGCAAATATCCATAATCCAGTTTTTGGAAATGTGTGTGTAGTTTTCTAGGCTAACCTTGTGGGGACCCAAGGGAAATTTAGGGTTATGGTCAAGTCCTTACTGGTGCTTTCTGAGAGGCTGGATCACTTCAATCAGCAGTCTTGAAGCTACTCTGGATGTACACCCCATCCAGAGGAAACTGCAATAAATGTATTCTGAAACTCTGTGTCATCTGTTCCCACTGGAGATTTTTCCGGGGGTCTTCCTTGATCAAACCTTATTTTTCTAACCAAGAATAAATCCACAAACTCATTTCCTGTGGAAACAGAAGCAAAACCTCTTTTCCAAAGTAATATATCTTTTGAATTAAATTTTAAAGTCAAGGCATTTTCAAAATACATAAATTGGATTAATCCAGCAACATTTATAATAAAAAATAATTTAGCAGCTATTGCTCCTTCCTCAGCAGTCAAATAATTCAAAGACAACACAATAATATACAGTATCCATATTTACATGTATGTTTCCATATTTACATGGAAGCTAAGTTGGGGAGGATGGGAGCTGGGAGGGCTATTTTTTCTTCTGAACCCAGGTGACTAGGTCTAGGTCCAGTTCCTAGAACTGGAATTCCAATCCCAACTCTGACCCAGACAGGTGACTAAAAAGCCTCAGGCAAACAGCATTTTTTGTGAATTTGAACTCCAAAACGTTGGGCACTGGTTGCAAAGCTGTTTGCAGTAAGTGTGGCCATGGAATTATAAACTCAGAAGTACAGGAGGCATCATCTTTCTATATTTTTCTGTTAATAGTTTATATCCAACTTTACAGTCAATGCATTTTTGACAAGTTGAAACATCAGCCTTCTGTCATTGGTGGTTTTGCTATGGTTTAGCGAGCTAGAACAGGCATCTGTCCTTACATTAAGTCTGTGTCATCAATGTGCAGATTGGTGGCTTCAGGCACACAAGAAACCATCCCAAGACCAGGCATTTCTGGAGAGTGACATTCTTCTCCTTGGTGCTGTCACAGATGACCTTGTAGATTCTGCTGTTTACACGCTGAGTGTCCCTGTCCCTTCTCAGCTTAGATAATCTTATTTGACTTTTACCAAATCTGTTCTCTTGCCTTTATCTCTGTATTTCTGTCAAATGTATGCATAGAGATCTCCCTTTTATCTGGGGGAAACCCTTCTCTCTCTCGATGTTCCCTCTTGGGGATGACTACCTTTTTGAATATTGTGACTATGAGATTTTGCTTCTGGAAACAAAAATCAAGGAAGAAGTTTCTCTCTGTGTCAGTTTTTCTTCCCTGAGGAGTAAGAGAATATAGGATAAAAATTATTACTCTCACCACAAGTTATCGTAGTATAGACATTAAAATACATTTTAAAACCAAGTGGCTAGGTGATTAATTTTGCACTGGGATTGTGTGAGGAGATAAAACACTTCACCAAAAGGACTATAGATCTTGTACATCGGGTCATTTGTGAATTTGACAAAATCTGCAAAATAAAAAAAACATATTTTGTTGAACTTAATAAATGTGTTGCAGAGAACATGAGTGAAGAGGAAGTCAGCTTCCTAGGACTCTTACAGGAAGCTTCCCCCAGACCACCTGTGTCTACACACACATAGGACTATATAACTTTGTTCCCATCTTGCATCCAGCAGCGTTAGCCAGATATTCTGCCCATAATGGTTGTATCAAGATTCATATTTATAAGCAGCAACAATAGCACCAACAGTTACCATCTTGACTTCTGTCTGCATTGTACGTTAGTGACCATTTTCCTTCCAATTCTATTCTTTCCTTAACCACAGAAATACTATCTCACAGTGATTCTCCAGCCCTCTGATCTCTCCTCTTTGAAATCTTCCCTGGTGCCTTTTCCTTTATCCTTGCCTGAATACTCATCCATAAGTAATGACAATCCATTATTTTTCTTCTTTCTCTCTCACAGGGTGACCTTCCCTATTCTAGGAATTTAATTGCGAGCAGTCTGTTAGTGTCTCGTTCCTGCCCAGCTTCTTGGAGCATGGATCCATATATGTAGATATGTGCAAACACCTCTATTTGAATTTCCCGTGTCCCTCAATTCAAAGTGGAAGGTTTAACTTCTTTTCTGTCAATCTGTACTCCTCCTTATGGTCCCTTTTACTAATCACAGAGGTGTAAGTTCTACCTTGCTTCTTAAACAATCCTCTATGCACATAAAGATAATATCCGTTCTCAGTAGTTCCTTGAATTTCTGCAGATTTATTCCCAACAAGCTTGCCATTGCTTTTGTTCAGCTGTCTCTGAGACTCTAATGATTGTTCTGTTTGCAACCGGCCTGCCAGCATGGTACTCTTCAATCTTCCAGTGTGCTTCTTGGGCATCGGCTCCACTCTCATTGTTTGTCTTTTCCTGTCTCTTTGATTGTATGGTTTCTGGAAATCTTGGAAGAAAACTACCTTGAGCATCAAGGTTTATTGACGCGTCTCCACCCCAATGACAGATGAAATAGACATCTAACTTCCTACCACATCAATTTAACAACTGAGCCATCATTGAATCTGTCCGTTCTACTTGATACACTTGCTGACATGATTTTAATGTAAGCTCTAATCTTCTCTTTCCTGGATTATTTAAACACTTTCCAAGTGCTCTCCAATCTCCTTTTCTGTTCCCCTCTTGGCAGCAAGAATGATTGTTCAAAACATAGTATTAATCATTTCTCTGCTTAAAATCTATCAGTGGATTTCTGTAATCTTGATATCTCATAAGAACAAATAGAAACCCAGGAACTATTTAAAGGAGGTGGCTATTGGTTTTAATTCAAGAGGTAGTGACTCCAAAGAGGGCTAGAGCATTAGTAGATCTTCGGGTAACTGAGATGCTGGTTCCCTCACATGGCCTGCCTCTACCCACGTTTCTACCTCCAGAAAAACTGAAGCTCAGCTATACTAAAAACCACAGGACTCCTACATTTCAGACACAGAAATGTACCTTTCTGTATTCCTGGGCCTTTATAGAGCCTATTGTTCAATAGTATTAACTAGACAACCCTAGGATGAAAGCAAGTTTTATCAAAGAGCTAGATGTGGTTTTGAGATTGTTAAAGACTCTGGAGCCATAGATAAAAGAATCCTTATGTAGTTGGTCACAGTATAATTCAGTATTTCTTTTCTTAATTATCTGTTCGGTGCTATTTCTGTAAAGTGCTATACAAAATAATTCCTCAACCTACTTGATATTTACACCTTTAAAGGATTTATAGATCGCTTTTATAGTCTAACTTAGTCATCACGTAAGTAAGCACTGTGCACTCAGGTTCTACACTATTACTTCAGGTATCTATCTCTCCATAAGGCGCTAAGTTTTTCCTGGGTTGTTTCCCTTCTGTATGGCTCTTGAATTGTAGTTCTTCTGCTTGGAATGATAAATCGTAAAGGCCATTGAAGATAACAATTCTAGCTTCACTGTGTCTTCTACCATGTTTGACATTGACATGGCCATAAAATACAGAGAAGGAAAGAAAGAGATTTATGAGGAGTAAATAAAGCCTGGGATGAGTAATCTCACTTGTCAACTTGGTAAGATCTAGAACTACCTGAGAGAGTTCTGGATATGCCTGTGGATGGTTATCACCAGCCAACTGGCCTGCAGTTCTAGATGGCATTAAAAGGAGAAATAAACTGAGTATAGACATTCATTGCTCTCTTTTTCCTGGCTACTGATGTGTTGTGATTGACTGCTTCCAACTTCTGTCATCTTGACTTCCCCACAGTGATAGGCTGTGCCCTTCAAAGATGAGTCACAATCAACCCTTTCTCCCTCAAGTTGCTTGGGTAAAAATAGATTATCACAGTGACGGAAAAATAACTAAATAGACAGTAATTTTTGACTCCTTTCCTGTCCTTTCTTTTTCATCTTCTATTAACCTGTGTAATGTAATACTTACTGTTACATAGATGTTTTAACTATCTGCATTTTGGATCCATTAAGAAAATTAACCTAGAAGAACATGAAATCCTTGGCATTATTTTTTATCCTTACAAGGGACTGATCACATACCTCATATAACTTGATGAGAATTTGCCAAAATCCGAAATGACCCTTCCATCAGGCTGTGAAAACTATTGTTCTGAATCTCTAATACAAGAAGTTATATTTTGGCTACAATCCAATAAAGAGTATCCAGTGCAGTTTCCAAAGCATTCAGAATTGTATCCTCCATTTGATTCTGTGCATAAATGTTCTGCAAAAAATGTTCATTAAGTGTCTGGATGACTTAAGTAACTGAATGAAAACCCAGGATATTATCCAGTAAATCCTAAATAGTCTGTATACATTCTTCCTTTTCTACCGGCAGCCCTCAGACTCCATCATCCAGTTCTCTTCAGACATATATGAAAAAAAAAACAGTTTTGCCAGCAAAAGAGAAAGTTTTAAGCCTAGAATGGTGTGACTGGTTGTTTATGTGCTATGAAGAAAATCCCCACTGGTAATGGAAGATGGACATTAAGATCAATCTAGTCTTGGGGCTAGAGGCTTAGTCACTAAAGTACTAAGTTATATCCTGTGTTAGCTTGAATGTAATTGACCCCATAAGCTCATAAGTAGTGGTACTATTAGGAGCTGAGGTTTACTGAAGTAGGTATGGTCTTGTTGGAGGAAATGCATCACTGTAGAGGTGGTTTTTAAGGTCTTATATATGCTCAAGCCATGCCCATTGTCTTAGTTCACTTCCTGTTGCCTGTGGATCAAGAAGTACAATTCTCAGCACCTTCTCCAGCATTATGTCTGCCTGCATGCCACCATGTCCCATCATGATGACAATAGACTAAATCTCTGAACTGCAAGACACCCAAATTAAATGTTTTCCTCTAGAAGAATTGGCATGGTCATGGTGTCTCTTTATAAGAATAGAAACCTTAACTAAATCATGTCCCTAGTTCATAAGTTGCCAGGAATTGTGATGAACATTGTTGTTGAGGAGATGGAGAAAGAAATCTTTTGGCTCATTGACTAGCTAGTTTAAGCAAATATTTGAGCTCTGAGTTCACTTAGAAACCCTGCCTCAAAGAACAAAATCAAAGAGCAATAGAGAAAGACAAGTGATGTCAAATTCTGGTTTTCTAGTACACCACAAACATGCTAATATGCACACACACACACACACACACACACACACACAAGCACTCATAGCATCATACCACACAAGAAAGCAAAGAGAGAGGGGGGGGGGGATCAGAACTAGTCTTGAAAGCTAAAGACATGAAAGAAATGTAGATATCCAAAGAAACAAGAAAGAAAGAATATCCAAACAAGAGAATAGTGACTAGGAAAAAGAAGAGATAACAACCACAATTGTAAACCTAATACAAGCTGTGGAAAGGCAGAATAAAGAGTAGCTACACCCTGAGAAAGAAAGAAACATGTGGTGTCAGCTCATACCCCAGCCACTTATGCAGCCATGTGAGTGAATGTTATCACAGCAAGGGCTGTTCTGCCACAAACTCACGTAGCTCAAGCCCTTAGTACCTACACCTATAGCCAGAGTTTATTCACAATTACCTGAGGAACCCAAATGCATATTATGAGAAAAAGACATGTAGATTTTCTCTGTTTAGTAAACTATCAAAGTAAACACTATACATTAAACATTTCTATATTTAAAATATTGAAGAAGACCCTTGACAGAGAAATCAAATTAAACCAACCCCTTGGACTTATAGAGTAATATTCCTATAGTTTAATACATCTTTCAATACTCAGCAGAGGAACTTCTATTTGTAGAATGTGGAAGTTGACACAGAAACCCACAAGTAGTCAAGGTGCAGAGAATAAGAGACTGGAATGCTCACCTCTAAGTGGGCCATATTGTACTTCCTCCTCTCAAGGCTCAAGGATCATTGAGGAAGAGGGAACAGAAAGAGTGTTGAGAGCCAGAGGCAGTGGGTGACTAAAGGAAACAGTGTCTTGTGGTCACAGCATGGGAGCTAAACTTAAGAACTCACAATTGTGACAAAAGGCTCAAGACAGAAAAAAATCTCAGCATGACAAGGAGAGATGGTCAGACCCACTCCTAGTCCTCCAGAAGCTACTGGGAGAGTAAGTTTTCTTTAAGAATGTAGTCCCTGGTAGGTTGACTACAAGCCAGTAGAAAGCCACACATCTAAGGATGTATGAGCAGCACAAGTTGAATTTGAAGGAATTAAAGAAAAAAGACACAAGGTTAGGTGATTAGGGAAAGAGAGAATGGTTCTGGGAAAAGTCGGGGGAGGCATTAAATATAATCAATACATTATGGCACAAAATTTTAAAGAACTAATACAAATAAAAAAATAGAGAATCAAAATTGAAATCTAACCATTTGATAAAACATCTGTAACCCAAAGATGTAAAAACTCAGGATGAAAAACATTTTGGGCTTGTTCTTATATTCTTCAGATGTTAATCCAACCTATATTCTTGGAGTATTCCAACTCCCCTAATACATATTATTTCATTTCCAGAGCCATTTAAAGTTTTTCTGAGTACAGTTCCCCAGACTGTTATCTCAAGCTGTCCTATAAAACAAGAATAAATGATTGACTCTTTCTTAATATTATTTGAAGTTATAGTTCTGTCAGGAAGCTATTGACCCAATCGTCTGTCTCTGGATCTCACTCAGCCCCCAGCAAATATAACCTTTGGCCCCTGATTCTCCAAGCTTCAGTCTCATATTTTCTGGTTTCATTTACTACTTTCACAGTGTTGATGAGATGTTTCTGCCTCTGCTCACTGGCTGTAGCTCTAGGTTGACTAGCTCAGAATATTTATAAATTAAACCGTAGTTCTTGTGTTCACAAAACTCTTTTACAAATTCTTTTCAAGACGCCAAATTTGTTCTAGAACATGACAAAAAAAAGTTGAAGCATGTCAGCAACAGGCAACAGCACAGAGTTGGATTCGTCCTCCTCCTACATTTTCCCCTATAGTCTTTGCGTATCGGAAGCAGTGACTGTTCAGTCTCCTTATTCCACCTTGACCTTCTCTAAGGTAGCATAAAAGGCTTCTATCACTCCCAATGTGAAGATTAAAAGGCGTTCTAACCAGTAAACCCTTGCAGTTTCTTTAATGAGCCTGGCTGATCTTTAACCCAAAAAATAGGCAATCCATCTGTTCAAGGGAGCTCAATGCCTGCAAATGGTTAGCCCTTGTCACAGAAGGCTTTTCAACACACGCCCTGCATCTGGTCGCTGCTACTTGCTAATCTAAAATGAGACTTGGGGATATGGGGGAGAGTGACATTTCCAGCTAACAATAATTATTTCTAAAAGCTCTCAGCTTCTTTGCACATTTTCTGCTCCTTCTGACACTTCTATTTCCCACACAGGGATTTCAGAAAATGAGGTCATTGTGGAATCTTTAGGCTATTTATAAATAAGATATTCTTCTGCCAAACCTTGCTTTAAATCTTTCTCCTATTTGTATGTCTATTCCTCATACTCGATTGTTTAGATTTCTGCCTTAGTTGGTTGATATTCCTAGAACTTTGTTCTTCTCTGTAACACGTGTGTTGAAACAGAGTAAGCCTGAATATGACCCATCAGTCAGATCCTTAATGATTTTATCTGCTCTGATGATTGCCAAAGGGTAGCACATGAAAACCAATGATGTAGCTGTCAGTTTTGCCCAACTTGACAAAAGCATTTGATTCCCTACTTGCATAGCTCAGATGGTCTTATGTATCATGTGTGCATATCTTTATCAGTCATGCTGATCTGCCAGCCTAATCAGAGGTAATGCTCTTTCCATGATGGCCTCTATCCATACGGACAAAAGAAGTTGAAGAAAAGCATCCAGGACAACTTGAACACAGTTCTCATTATCAAGAAATAATTCCTCTCCATTAAGTCTCTCCTTGGATAGGTAAATGTGTTCTGAAAGGAAGCTTAGGGTATTGTATAACTGCCTCAACAGACTACAGATCAGACCAAAGAATAGCACAGGAAGAGTTCATCCTAAGACTCACTAAGAAAAACGAAACTTTAAACTTTGGGATTCAGTTCAGTGGAAATTCGTGATGAATTCTGCCACAAAGACATTACCTGCTACACTACGATGTCGATTAAGTCTTGAAGTACCCAAGGCCTGAGTCACCACTATTTAATCAGTCTAAATTTTCAAATAAAAATTGCCCTTTCTACTTTATCTCAGCTTTTCAGATTTGAACAGTGACACAGCTGAAGAGGAGCTTTAGGGAAGCATGTACTCAGCACACAGCACAGAAGGTCTAGCTGTGAAGGTGTCAGTATGCTAGAAATTGCACAGGCACTTGGGAATGGGTGTTGCTCAGATTTGCAGAGCTGAGCTGATAAGAGGCAGAGCCTAGTTTAGAAGAATTTGTCTCTCATATGTTTTTGGTGGCTGTGAATGTTTTATTTGAATGCATGTTGAGGAAAGCATCAAAGAATATTCAGATACCATCAGGGAAGCATCTCATAGTTCTCAGAGTGGACGGCTGTCATGGCCCCATTATCCATTACATACGGTGGTCAGGGAAAATGTGTTTGCCATTGTTTTGTATAAAAATATTTTTAATATGACACATTTGATTCTTTTCATTCCACACACCCAACTACATGTTCTTTTTCTGTATTTAAAAGGAAAAAAAAAAATCTAAAAACAAAAATCAAAACAAGCAAAATGATAAGACAAAAAAATCAAAACAAACACACACACACACAAATGGAGTTCATTTTGAGTTGATCAACTACTCTTAGGCATGGTGCCTGCCATGGTATGTGGTTGATATATCCAGTGACATTTCATGGAAAAAATTATTTCTCATTCCCAGGAGCTCTCAATTGCAAACAGCTTCTTGGTTAGAGGTGGAATTTTGTGTCCTTTTCTCCTTCTTAGTGCTGGGATGCTGTCTGGTTTAAGCCTAGGCCGGTCTCGTGAGTTGCTGCCACGGTCTTTGTGAGTTCATATATGTACCAGTCCTGTATAATAGAAGGATTGGGAAGTAGCTTCGCACTTACATAGACATGGCTGCAAAGCTTCGTTCTTTCATTTATGATTTTTGTACTCATGAGTAAGTTCCTAATGATGGATGAGCTCTTAATGGAGGTAAAGTTTGTGTACAAATAAAGTACCAGCATGCTGATGTTGTCATAAATTACAGTACAGAAGCATACTCTGTGCATGAATTCTCAGAGGAAAAAAAAAAAAGCCAAAAGGAATGAATTCACTTAAATGTGACTCCTATAAAGAAGCAACCCACATAAAGCATAGATAGTATTTAAACCATAGGAATCATCAGGGTCCTCTAGAGAGAAAGCCTAGCGAGCAGGAGGAGAGAATCTGGGGCCAAACCTAGAGGAACATCAAGCTTTATAGGTGATGAAGAACAGAGGAGGTGCCCAGAG
The DNA here is from genome assembly GCF_018167655.1 of Microtus oregoni. Lineage (NCBI taxonomy): Eukaryota > Metazoa > Chordata > Mammalia > Rodentia > Cricetidae > Microtus > Microtus oregoni. The sequence goes on along the minus strand of NW_024543077.1, from coordinate 4,554,577 downwards.
GGATATAGTGGAGAGACATCAACAGGTACCCGGGTAAGTGGAGTGTTAGAAGACAGAGGGTATCTCAGTGAGGGCTTTTACTGTTGTGATGAAACACCATGACCAAGTTGGGGAGAAATGGGTTGATTTGACTTACATTTAAGCATTGCTGTTCATCACTGAATGAAGTTAGGACAGGAGGAGGAACTCAAGCAGGGCAGGATCCTGGAGGTAGGAGCTGATGCAGAGGTCATGGAGGGGTGCTGCTAATGTCCTTTTGGTGTTATTGTGGCTCTTTTTTATATGCCCCAAAGAGGTATTTATTGCTGTTTCTTGAGGTAGATTGATTTCTAATTTTCTGAGAAGCTGCCATACTGATTTCCAAACTGGCTGTACAAGTTTGTACTCCCAGAAGCAATGGAGTAATATTCCCCTTTCTCCACATTTTCTCCCGTATGAGCTGTCATCAGAGTTTTTGATCTTGGCCATTCTGAGGGGAGCAAGATGGTATCTCAGAGTTGTTTTGATTTGCATTTCCCTTGAAAACCAAGGATATTAAGCAATTCCTTAAGTGTCTTTCAGCCATTTGAGCTCTGTCAGAGAGTAGCATTTCTAACAACCTAAGAGGCAGTCAGCAAAGAGCAGCCATAATGATCAGAAGCAAGCATGAGAACAGCTATTAAAGCAAAGCCCCAGCCACATCCTAGCCTATCTCAGGCTGCCTTCTTCTCAAACTAATCCTGTTCAGAATGTGCTCTGATAATGAAGACCATGACTCACCCTCTCCAGTGGAGGATCTCAGTTGAGACAGCATGGTTCTCAGTCAGAAACTATCTTTCCTCCTCTTAGGGGATGACATTGGGTCATGAAAAAATGATGTTGCATCCTTCTGTATCTTTTTTTCTCCAGTGGAGGTGCCTATAAATATTTTTTGGTGTCCAAAGTTTGTAATTCATTCAACCCACAGGTGTGGGTACTGTATTTTAATTCTCTAGCTAAGTAAAGTACCATTCAGAAAAACTAGAAATATAATATAATAGAATATTATGTATTGAATTCATATAATAGAAAATTATAATATAATAGAACCCACAAGCTTGGGATGGGGTGTCATAAAGTATTTGTAATAACTAGGTTTACAAGTCATTTTAGTTACAATTACAAAAGATTTTAAAGTCCTATCTTTACAAGACTTGAAGTAACTCTAATAGTTAACTCACACTGGAAGGTTTAGAGGGAATTTTGTGTGGCAGTAGAAACATGTTAGGGTGTAAGCTATGTATCATGCAGCACAAACACTTTTTAATAAATGGTGATTAAATGAATCCCAGGCTCATCACTGGCCTCTTCTAAGACAGGAATTCAGAGTATCACAGGGTCAGAGGCATTTCTATTGGACATCTGTTGTGATCTCCCTTAGAAATGTTGCATCTTCTTTGCCCATTAACCTGGAGCCCTGATCATTCCTTCCACTCTTTCTAGGACAAGCAGGACATCTAGCTGAGGCGTAATGGGTAAGCATCAGTGGCGGCCTCTTGAGAAAGATAGAAATGGTCTGTGGTAGGCCAGCTCCCACGCCTCTCAGTCTTGCACACTGGATTCCCGATGTGTCTGTAAAAATTATTTCAGAAAAAAGTAATGCACTTTTTAACATGGAAAATGATGACTAGAGACGAAGGAAATTTTGCAGTTGTGAACTCTTGGAAATCACAACTTCTCCTCCAGCTCCTTATAGGAAGGAAGCAAAGCTGATCAAACTAAAGAAAGACTCCTTCTAGAAAGTGTACCTGACTTCATAAGGAAAGTGACGTTTGTGTCAAATTTAGGATTTCTGAGTCAGATACATTAGATAAGACCTACCAGCTGTCCATTGAGATTTAAACCAAAATAGAAATCTCCTTGTGTTTTCAATTCAAGCCTTTATATCTTTTTTGCTCTTTAACTTGCTGTAAATAATTTTTTACATTTTGAGGTTATCCATCTATTTCTTTAGTTTGATTAGAGTCAGCTAAATAATGTTAAAGCCATCTCCCCTTTCACTATTCCCATAAAAGACATCCTTATCCACAATCACCCTCTTAGCCTTGCCTTTACTTGACTCTAGTTGCCTACACACAGGCAAAGACTGAACACCAAATGAGTCTCCCCAGACAGCAAGCACCTAGCTTGGCCTCCTGCATTTTTGCCTCTCTGTGGCTTGTTCTAGATCTACTTTATCATAAGATTCCCTCATAGTCTTACTCTTGCCCCCAGCTGCCTGAGATTATACAAACCTTGTCAGTAATCAGTTCAGTTTCTCCAAAGCTTTGCCTGTTAAATTCCAAAAACAGTATGAAGGAGGGTCTTCATCTTCCAGTGCCTTTAGCAAGGTGGACTATGCTGGTTGGACTGAGGGCCTACCTTGCAACCCACCTCTTCTCCCACTGCTATGAGCAGCCCTTTCAGATGCTCATGAGCTGGGGACAGGAGCTTAGTTTGGACATTTAAGCTTTCCAATCAACAGCTCCTGCTCCCTATCCTTTGATTGGAGTTTGCTGCTTCTACAAACCTATTTGAACTGTTAAAAAGTAAGGAAATAGTTCCTTTACAGATCAGCCTCCTGCCTTCTACCCAGGTTGCTTCCCAGACAAACAAGGACTCTTGGTCCACAGCAACGCTTCTCTCTTCCATGAATGGACAGGCAACGCTTCTCTCTTCCATGAATCATCAGGCATCTTTCTGTTCTCTCCAGGCTCATGTGAAAATCTTCAGACACATATTTGAAGGATTGTGGTACCCATGGGGCCACAGTGAGCTACAAACATTAGAATAGTTGAAAACAAAAAGCAAATGGAGGAAATAATTTGTCCAGATGTCAGCAAGCTAAGTTTTTATTTCAGAGAGTGTTTCCAAGCTACTGGTCCATATGATATGGCAGCATAAATCCTTTAGCTGTCTTTCTGACAAGAATGTATTTAATCGGTCTTTAGTGGATATACACTGTGTAGAACCTGACTTTGAAAGAAATAATGGACCGTGGGATCTGATTTAACACCTCATTTGTAGTTTGTACTTAATTGTGTATCACAATAGAAACCCACAGATCTATAACAAAATATTTAATCTAGCACCTTTGGATCAGTAAGCTAACTCATCTTGGAAAGTCCCTTGATATGTAGCCAAGACGATTGCCAACTGATTAGAAATATATCCTGTTTAGTGAGGGTTCGTAAGACACCAGCACTGTAGGAGGGGAAAGACGAAGACACATTCAAAAGAAAGGCAAATAGTTAAATGCATAACTAATATGAGGATTGTTCTCTTAACTGTGGGTCCATCACTATAATGTGACCATGGAGATTTCTTTGATTATAGCATAATTCTCACTATGCTAATATTCTCAGTAACACTTTGGATGTCTAAGACACAGCAAGTGTAGGAAATCATGCAGAGAGCATCACTTACAGTAAGTGTTGGAGTCTTCCAGAGATGAGCTATAAGAGCCTGTGTTTTGGAATTGGAAAACAGAGCTCAGAGCAGGCATCATGACCTGTTCATGACCACTCCTAGACAATGGTGTGAGCTTGCTCATTACTCCGAGTTTCAGTTTCTTTTTTCTAAAATGCGTATCTCTCTCTCCCAGCTGTTAAGGGTGCTTAGTGTCAAGTTTTAAGGTTGCCGAGTGAGGAAAATGTCAAGTTTTCTAGTATGTAGGTTTGACAAACTTTTTAAGTATAGTCCACATTAGTTAATCTCCTTGCTCCTAGTGAAATCCATCTTTTCATCTGACAGTCTAGAAGGTTACATTGGTTACTTCCAAACACTAAGAATATAGCACAATTACTTCACAATTGTGTATCCAGAGTTTGGAATTGGGCTTGGGAATATAGGGACCATAAAGAATATAAACTCTCAACTGTTCTGTGTTTATAGGGTGATCCTTATTGATGTCCCTTCAATCTAAAAGCAGCCTTCACACACGTGCATTCTGTATAAGTAATACATGATATCTGATTATGGTGATGTGGGCAGGGAGGGCTTGTTTCGCTCACCATCACCAAGTTTATTATCAAACAACAAGCAGATCACCTGGCTGACTGTTTCCGAAAACACAGATTATAAAGAAAAGGAAGAAAATGAAATAGAGATTTATCGGTCTCAAGTTCCAGTAACCTGAAGGGCCAGTGCTTTCTAGCTTTTATGTATATTGAATGTATCTAATGAAAAGTAGTATAACAACTTTCTACAGTCTCAAAGCTTTAGACTAAGAGATGTTTCATTTGTTCTTCCAGTAAATAGTAGATAAATCCCAGCTGTTTCAAGTCTGGAAAAGTGACACAATATGACTTTTCAGATGTCTGAGATGCAACCGAGCAAATGTAAAACTGTACGCAACTTACTAAAGCTTAAAACTTAAGAGATTTGTACATTTTAAAGTCTCACTTTGGTCCCAATCAGTATTTTCATTCTACATTTAAATGTAATATAAAGCAAAAAGTCCTTAGCCAATTTATTCATTTTGCAGCTTTTAGAAATATAATTGTCATTTACCCTTCCATTTCCTCCCTTCAATCCCCCTTATCCTGCTGTGATCCCTCTCAAAGTAATGACCTCTTTTCCTTCGCTGAATATATACATTAATGCAAAAAATACTTAAGGGCTGGAGTTCAACACTGCCTGCTCTTCCAAAGGTCCTGAGTTCAACTCCCAGCAACCACATGGTGGCTCACAACCATCTCTAATGAGATCTGGTGCCCTCTTGAGGAAGAGACCTGGTCAATTGTCCTCATGAGCTTAGACCATGAAACCCAATATGGACAAGATCAATGGAATAGCCCGCCATATACGGGCTTCCCATGCATGCTCCAGCATTGCCAGGGCATAAAATAAAAAATAAATAATAAAAAAATATATAAACAAAATCTGTTGATCCCATTTAGTGTTGCTTGTGTGTACATGATTTCAGATCTGATCACCTTGTATTGGGCAAATGATTAGGGGGCACCTCCCTGGGGAAGATTAATTCTTTCCTTTCCAGCAATTATTAGTTGTCAGAAGTTCTCTGTCTAATGATGAGGACCTGGGTGACTTCCCCACTCAATATAAGCATGCTCATTGCTGTCACCATGATTTACGTCTTATTTAGGCAGAGATATCGTGGCTGTAACTTCCCTGTCATTTCTAGGAGACACAATCTCACAGCAGATTTCTTGTTCCTCCAGCTCTTACAATCTTTCTGCCCTACATTCACAAAGTTCCCCGAGCCATAGGGGTAGGAGATGCATTGTAGATGTATCAGTTGTGACCAAACACGCCACACAGATATGTCTGAGTTGGCAAACTGTACTCCATTGTTTTATTTTATTGTTTTTCTAAGACAGAGTATATGAAGTTGGATGGGGAAGGATGCTGGTGAGGGTCTGAGAGGAGTTGGGGGAGGACATAATATAAGCAAAATATTCTGTATGAAATTATTTTTTTAATTATTATTATTGAAAAAAATTCCGCCTCCTCCCTGCCTCCCATTTTCCTCCCCCCACACCTCTCTCCCTCCCCCCACTCCTTTTCCTCTCCCTCTCCAGTCCAAAGAGCAGTCAGGGTTCCCTGCCCTGTGGGAAGTCCAAGGTCTTCCCCCCTCCATCCAGGTCTAGGAAGGTGAGCATCCAAAATAATAAACAAAAACTTATTTTTTTAAATGACTGTGTGTTGGGAGTCATAGGAACCCACCAATGATATTACTGTCAAAATTATATATATATATATATATATATATATATATATATATATAGTTGTGGGATGATATGAAGAAGTGATGAAATTAGGGAATAAGAAATCTTATAGTAATAGTATATCGTAATAGTAATCTTATAAATTTGTCTATTACAAATTATATAAGTTTTCTTGATTTCTGGGTTGGTTGGTTGATTGATTCTGGGGTGATTTATTTCTATATCTATATGGGACCTCAGCTGTTTATATTTCAAGCTCTTATGTTGGGTGGACACTGAGTGAGGAGGACACTAGAGAGTCATAATAAGTGACCCGAGCCTCGTGAAACATCCAGATGAAAACCAGAAGTGCTAACCAACACAACAAATACTGCAGATGTTCTGTCATAGGCCAATAAAGATATTTGCAAGATGGCAAGTCCTTTGGGATTTGCCAAGGAGTGGTATAGCTGGCTTTTATGGTATAGTCATTTTTATTGTTCTTGAGAATTCTCCACACTGATTTCCATAAAGATTACATCAGTTTGTAATTTCACCAACAATGAATGATGGTTCCCTTTCCCTACATCATTTCTAGAATTTGTTATTGGTTCATTTGTTGATATTTGATGTTTGGAATGGCGAAGATGAACTCTCAAAGTTGTTTTTATTTGCATTCCCCCATTGCCAGGGACAAGGAACATTTTAAAAGATATTTCTTAACCAGTTTTTTCTTCTTTAGAGAACATTCCCATTGCCATAGCCATGATTTTCCATGAACTCCACAATTGCTTCCCCTACTATGATAATCTGTACCTTCAAACCACTAGCTGAAATTATTTTTCTCAAGTTTTATCTTTCTGGTATTTCATCACAGTGAGGAGAATATCAGTACATTTACAGAGAGAAATCAGCTTTTCTCAAAGTCGAACAACCTAAACCTTAATCTCGCTCCCAAATCCTTACAGAGATGTGCAAAATAATGTTGGACCAAACATCTTAACACCAATGCCCAGTTACGTTGACCCACAAAATGAACAAACACAGCAATTACTTTTGCCCTGGTAGGAAGAACAAAATGTCAGACAAGGCAATCAAGTGGTTAGAGGAAGTAAGAGCTCAAAGGAAAGAGTCTGCAGGCACTGAGGAAGGGGACATTGTTGAAAGGATGCACTTACACCACGGTCATGTGAAGGACCACAGAAGAGGTAGAAAGAAGACAATGAAAGAGGATCTGAGGACATCAGCAGAGAGAAATGACAAACTGTGATTGCATGACACAGGGGTTGGTTTTCCATCCAAAGACCACTGTGAGTCACTGAGGATTTTAGTAAAATGTATCCCGGTCACCTGCTTGTGTTAGACAGGTCACGCTGACCTGCAGTCTCAGAAAGCAGCATAAAATTGCCAGCTACATTGAAACCTGTGAAAATGGCTTAAGTTCCTTAGAGAAAAGAGAGAACAGGGGAACACGGACAGCATCATTTTTATGACTTTTTCAAAAAGGAAGAAATTATTATAGATTTCCCTTTAAAACTATTTGTCCAAGAAGTTATTGTTGGCCTTGATACCTCTTTTTTCAATTAAACATTTTATAATGAAAATGAATGTTTTATAAGAAAAAAGTGCTTATCTTCAAAACCACATGAAAGCCCCCCCCCCATAATTTTCCAGAGCTTTCCTTGCTTGCTTCCTTCCTCACTGGGTTATATTTAGCCTTGCTGTAGACCCTGGCCTTCTTAATAGACTGCAGAACACAGTGCACTAATCTAAGCATTTCTTAATAGGCTTGAATGAAGTGTATGAACCCCCAATCCTGGCCTTGTGCACACAGAAACACATTTGTCCACATACCCTTTCCTGTTTGAAGGCATTCTGGGACATAACTGTTGAGTTAGAATCCAGAGGAAAACAGATGTTTTGTAATTATGCAAACAAAATTAACTTTAAAGAGGCTTTATATTCTTTGCGCTGCGAGAAAGCGTAGATTTGATTTCTTCCTTTCTTGGGAAGCCTTTCTTTCTGTTTGAATGATATTGGCATCTTTCCAGTTGATGTCAATCTAATGTTGAATAGCTCTCTGTTGGTTTTCTTTCTTAGCTATGATTTGGTTTACCAGTGGGATCTGTATGCAGAGGCTGACCCTATAGGGAAGCACAAACACTCCGTTCTTTTATATCCCACAACAAAGCTCCCCACATCATCTAACTTTGCTTTGCTTAAATAGGCTTCAGTAATGCTGTTGATATACTTTTTTAAGAATGTATTTATTTAGTTAGTTCTTTTTATGTATACAGTGTTCTGTCTGCATATATTCCTGCATGCCAGAAGAGGGCATCAGATCTCATTATAGATGGTCGTGAGCCACTATGTGGTTGCTGGGAATTGAACTCAGGACCTCTGGAAGAGCTTCCAGTGCTCTTAACCTCTGAGCCATCCCTCCAGCCCCAACTGTCAAAATATTTTTAATGTAGAAGCCACCATAGTATATTTTTATAGAATCAACAATAACACTAGTAATGGCATTGATGACAGAGTAGGGGACCAGGTATTCGCTCCATCTCTTGGCAACATAACTACTCAAAAAGATTATCTAAAATCAGGAAATCCTATTCTTAGAAGTAAATTCTCCCAGTGAAGAGAGTAAGAATGAGAAGGCAGTTTACTTTGAAGCACATCCATTGCCACAAGGAGCTCCTTGCTAGCTATGGAGAGCTTGCCCTTTGCTGCCCTCACAGTGTTCACTGCTTCTCAGCCACCTTCTCCTCCCCAGAACTGCCCAGTTCCAGGTCACTTCCTCTCTCAGTCTCAGGAGCTTCTGTGCAGGGACTGTCGTGACTGACACTAAGGAGCTGGACGTCTTACCAATTTATTCATTCTCCCATGCTTCATTTCCTCAGAACAGGGTGATTGCTTAACAGAACCACGGAACTTAATTCCACAGCTACATCAAAGATTTGTCAGATAGCAATCTATTGAACCCAGCCTTGCTTGTGTGGAAGGCAGAAAAGCAAGAGTCCAATCAGGACCCTGGACAGCGTCAAGAGAGCCAGCTGGTGTCCCAGGGCAGAACATTTGCTTTTTTTACTTACTCCTGTAGACATTTCCTTTTGATTGCTTAGGGCTCCCTGGACTTTCGAGGAGTTCAAAGCATCATTATGCATGAGATTGATGTGTTTGGGTATCCTGATATGACTGAGATACCACTGGGGGTTCTGTGAAGTTGATGTAAGTATTTCCCAGAGGTCAAGTAAAAGTGGGAAGACATGTCTTCCTTCCTCGCAAAACAAATTTTGCTCTTGAATATTTCTATGCAGCCTATATACCACCTATAATTAATCCTTTTATGAAATTTGAATGTAAGTGTTGGAAGTATTTTACAAGCATCAGGTTTTATTTTTTAATCTAATTATAATGTCATGAATCTAATGAAGAAAATGGCTGTCTCCTAATTTTCGTCTTTTCTAGTGTCTTTTTAAAAACATGACTTTTATTTTATGGAAATATAAAGTAGAAATAAAGCTCCCATTCCAGCACCTTCTCTTGCTTTTTCTTGGCTCGTGACCTGTGTGAATGCTTCTCTCTGCTCTAACATTCCCCCCTGTAAATGGGGTAAGAACAGCACATATTTTATAATGCTACTTTGAAGGGTTGGTGGGTTAATATTCAGAACATACTTTGGCTGCTGTGTCATTGAATATTAATCTGTGTATAATTTTGATTATATATTTGTATCATTTCTTTGTCATAAGGTGCTTTTCCATTCCCACAGTTCAGTATATAGTGCATTTTTATCACGTTGTTTTGATACTGAATTTGAAATAAGAACCAAATCGTGTTTTATAGATGTTTTTGCAGTATCTTTCCCCAAGAGAACTCAGTATTTTAGGTTCTGTGAGTTTTCACCCTTTGAATTGAAGTCAGACTCTGGTCCTTGGTATAGAAGACAGCCACCAAAAATCTACTAAAAACGCACAGACTTGTTCTCTCTTGTTATTTTGCCTTGCTTTAAAGTTATAAAATATTTTATGTTTTCAGCCTAAATAGACTTAAGTTTTTCTATCATCTCTCATGGAAAGTGATGGGTTGGGATCATAAACCACATCCTAATCTCTAAGCAGCATTCAAAAAATGTTCTCACCCTAGGCCTCCTGTGTACTTAGGAATACAAATCTGCACAGAAGCAATAAGCTCACCTAGTCTTACTCCCTCTTCAATCAAACTTTCCCCTGGTTGAGCCTTACTGATTCACATCACACTCCTTGGCAGTCTTGGGGTGGCTTACAAATGAAGAGTCCAGCGCATCAAAATCATTGCACATTCTACAAGGAAGCAAGTGCATTTATGCTGTGCTAGCATCTGCTGTCACTGATGCTACGGGCTAAGGAGCAAACACAAGAGCTTAGCTCACCAGGCCAATAGGAAAGCCCTCCTTCCCAGAAACTCTAGGGAATCTGAGCTGGCTGTGTGAGAGTGAGCAGCTGTAGACCTGTGCTGACGCTCTCTCTCTCTCTCTCTCTCTCTCTCTCTCAGTTCTGTTCCAGATCAATAGGAAAGCCCTCCGTTCTAGAAACACCAGGGGATCTGGGGTTGGCTGTGTGAGTGTAAGCCACTGAAGCATAGTGCTGACTCTCTCTCTCTCTCTCTCTCTCTCTCTCTCTCTCTCTCTCTTTCTCTCTCTCTCTCTCTCTCTCTCTCTCTCTCTCTCTCTCTCTCAGTTCTGTTCCAGATCAATAGGAAAGCCCTCCGTTCTAGAAACACCAGGGGATCTGGGGTTGGCTGTGTGAGTGTGAGCCACTGAAGCATGATGCTGACTCTCTCTCTCTCTCTCTCTCTCTCTCTCTCTCTCTCTCTCTCTCTCTCTCTCTGGGTTCTGTCCCAAAACCCTTCATAGATGATGCTGAGATTCCTCATGGTGTGACTTTCTCTGGCTGACAAAAAATAATCAGTAATAAATTTCTGAGCCTTTACACACTCTTCTAGACTCCCTATTGATCTTATAATAGATTGTTTTTGTCATTTTCACATTAACACACAGTTTAATACTTTAAGAGCCAAGGCTGATTTTGTCTGTTTTTGTTTTGTTTGTTTGTATGGAGTTTTGGGTTTTTTTGTATTTTGTTTGGGGGGGAAGGGTGACTTTTAGTATGTTCTCTCTAATCTAACTTGATTTACTCTAGCTGAATTTCTAGCTAAAAATCTGATTGGAAGATTCCTGCAATGTGTTTCAGTCCCCTGAACACAGCATTTTGTATACAAGACTGAATCAGTATAAACGAAGTCAGCCAGTGATAGAGAATAAAAGCTTGTCTACCCCTAAAATTCATATCTGGAAACACTAAACCCCAACATCTGATTGATAGGGTTATTAAGAGGGAGGGTCAACAGGCTAGACAGATAGTCAGCAGATGGAAGGAAAGGAAGGAAGGAGGGAGGGAGGAAGGAAGGAAGGAAGGAAGAGAAGGAGGGAGGGAGGGGGAAGGAAAGAAGGAAGAAAGGGAGGAAGGGAGGGAAGGAGGAAGGGAGGAGGAAGGGATAGGAGGAAGGGAGGGAGGGGGAGGGAGGAAGGGAGGGAGGGAGGGAGGGAAGGAGGGAGGGAGGGAGGGAGGGGGAGGGAGGAAGGGAGGGAGGGAATCTGTAGCATAGTTCTTTCTGCATCCAAAGTCCTTGAAACCAGGGAAACAGTGTTCTTACTTTAACCAGTACAAGGAAAAAGGCCCAAGAAAAGTGAGTATCACAGACCAAATCCAATCTCTAAGAACAGTTTAGTAAGGGCACTCGGGTTCCTGCAGAGAGATAAGCAAACAGGGAATGGATTAGCTTTTCATTTGCTTCCTCGTCCTACCTGGACCTGTGGTTGACTGTACGACGCACAGCCTCAGTGAGGGTAGATTTTCCCCTTGGTTATCTCTCCTGGCAAGTCTCCTCTGGAGATACTCTAACAACTACATCTGGAAGCAATGCTTTACTAACTGTGTGGACTTGTTAATTCAGTCAAGTTGACAACCAAAGTGAGTCCCGGGAGGTGATTAGGTTACAGGAATGGAGCCGTCTGAACTGAGTTTATACCCTTACCCAATACTTTAGAAAGTCTTCTTGGACCTTCCATCACTGAAGGACATATAGGGGACTATATTTCATAGTAACCAGAATACAGGGGCTTACCATACACCAAATCTACAAGCCCACAGTTTTCTACCATAGCAGTTTGGATAGACAAAGGTAACAGAGTAAATAAAAATACTAAATTTTTTATTCAGAGGAGAAATTTATATTTTGGTGGTAAGAAAATGTGATGGCATTGACTGAGCTTCTAACCACAAAATGTCCAATCATAATGACAACAGCTACCATTTGCTTATTGTGTGTCATGCATAAACACTTTATACCTTATTTGATCCTTTAAAAACATTATGGCACGACCACACTTATTTTACAGCAGAGATTACCTGGGAATATCAGGATTTATGATATCACTAAACATCTTCCCCATCTCATCATGTTATGGGTTTCTGACTGGTGTTCAGAGGTCTGAGTTAGGATTACAGCTTTGCTTAGTAGGCTCTAGACTCAGTGGCTCTTGACGGAGTGACACCACTTCTGGAAAATTCTTCTGTGGATTATAATGCATGCCATCACAGTAAGTGGAGCAGCCAGTAAGTAGGATGTGGATTATAACACATGTCATCACAGTAAGTGGGATGTGGATTATAACACATGTCATCGCAGTAAGTGGGATGTGGATTATATAACACATGTCATCGCAGTAAGTAGGATGTGGATTATAACACATGCCATCACAGTAAGTGGGATGTGGATTATAACACATGCCATCACAGTAAGTGGGATGTGGATTATAACACATGCCATCACAGTAAGTGGGATGTGGATTATAACACATGCCATCACAGTAAATGGGATGTGGATTATAATTCATGTCATCACAGTAAGTGGGATGTGGATTATAATTCATGTCGCCACAGTAAATGCAACAACCAGTAAGTGGGATCTGATAGGACTGATTTCATTCCGTTCTGACCCCAAAGCTATAGATCATTGCTAATATAACTGGTTCTGAAACTTAAAAGTCGTACTCCAAGACATTGGTCATGGCTCTGGGTAAAAAGATTATAATTTTGTTATTGATAGAAAATTCTGCTAATGAACTAAAATTATAATTGAACAGTAGTCTTGATCAAAGTAAAAACAGATCTTAGAAATCATTAAACATTCAAACATATTAGATGGTAGAGACACTGTAAAACATTAAATCCTGTGGAGATGTTTTAGTCAATGCAATGGGTCATGGATATTTTGAAAGAAACTGAAGCCCTCCAGAAAATAATCATTTTGAGTCTACTTTTATTAATAAATCTCTGTGGTTTAGATATTAATAAATGATAAGGAATTAATTAATAAGATAAAATGCCATTTATCTGATCACTATCTAAAGCAAATATGTTTAATAATTGGGACCAAATTTGACTATTAGTTAAAGTATTGTGTTAAGAGCGAATGAGAAGGAGGAATTTGCAGAAAGTAGAAGTGGAAAAATTAAAGCTATGTGAATGCTAAGTCTTAGAAAAAAAATACTAATTTCAAATACAAAATTCCTTATGGCTTGGCTCAATAAAAAAAAATCCTTTCTACAAAGGAGTGCACTTCTTTCAATTAGATAATGGCTACTCCCCCTTCTGTCCTCAGCTTCCTGTTGACAAAACTGTCTCCTCTTTTTCATTGGCTATCTATATGTGCTTCTCAGCAATTTTTCTATAAAAGCTTCCAAAAGACCAATTCCAGGGCAACTGTAACCACAGACATTGCTCCTGTAGCATTGTGATTGACAATATAATCAGAAAATAAAATAAGTGACTTCTATATAGATATGGAGCCCATATAGGTATGGACCCATATAGGTATGGAAAATCCCATACAGGTGTGGAAGAATTTTTACAGGTGTGGAAGACTGTGCAGGTATGGAAGAACACCATACAGGTGTGGAGGAACCTGTACAGGTGTGAAAGAGTCCTTAAAGCTGTGGAAAAACCCATACAGGTGTGGAAGACCCATACAGATGTGGAAGAACCCTGTAGAGATGTGGAAGACCCATACAGATGTAGAAGAACCCTGTACAGGTGTGAAAGACCCCATACAGGTGTAGAAGAACCTGTACAGGTGTGGAAAAACCTGTACAGGTGTGTAAGACCCTGCATAGGTATGGAAGACTGTTTCAAGACTCTTCCCTGTTGGTATCCATTAAAGTTTTCATCAACAACTACGCTAGGCGCCCATCCTAAGATAACATGATTGAGTGATGGCTGTTTGTGACTACATATGACAGAACCAACAATCACAATGTGCTATTAATATTAAGGCCCAATGCGATCCACTCACCAGAGGAAAGGCATGTTTCCCACTGGAGGAACCAAACTGAAACTGGAAGATCACCTCTAAAAAGCCCAGTGACTCTGACAGCATCTTCCTCCCACACTTGTCCACATCTCCACTCTGACTTCTCACAACAAGCTACTAATGTTGGAAATTGAGCTGTGAATAATGAATATTTGTACAGGAGATTTAGGGATTTATTTTTAATATTAAGAAAGAAAAACAGGAAAATGAATTTTCAGGTAAGAACCCAAGACTATTCATGTTGCTAAGACTGGTGGCTGAAAAGACATCTGTAGCAGGGGCCAGAAGTCTCATGAGTCAGTTGAGTTCATGGAGAGTTCCAACAATGAATCTGAAGCAGTTGCCTTGCCTAATTAATGAAGATTAATTGCACTTTTAAAAGATTCAAAGGCTGTGTAAATACTACACAAAGCTGACCCAGTTCTATCTGTGCTATTTCTCTGGCTGTCCGAGCCTTAGGGGAACATACTATTTCTCTCTCACAGTTAAGTCCCCATTCTATAACTGCTTTGCACAGGAACTTATGAGAAGAAAAGCTACAGCCTATCAAATGAACCAAAAATTCTCACTTGCCTTTCGTTAGGGTTTCTATTCTTTAAGCAATGAATGTAGCTAATTCTTAGATCCCCTCTGTGCCCAGTGATTATTATAACTCTTCTCAAACTTGATTTCATTTGCATAGTTTCTTTAATGCAACTGTAATTTTTATGCAAAACAGTCACCTTTATATCAAACTAAGTTTGGAGTTGATGTTGTCTTTTTAATCACTTTGATTTTTATGAAAGCAAGTTTCCAAAGCAATATCTACCAGTTGAGAGACTGGTATGTTAAATCATATGTTAAATTATTCTGTTTCCTTTATCAAGAGGTCCAGTGATTAATTTTCACTAACTATATTTAAAAGGACACATATGCCAAGGATGATGTTTAGTCATAGAGATTTTTTTGACCCCATAAACATTGACCATTCTCAGGAGATGCTCCTGGCTTGTGGGAGGATCCTGTTCATCCTTATACTCCTCTTCCTCACCCCACACCCTCTCCCCAGTATTTCATTATATAGCCTGACTGGCCTGAGATGCATTATATAGACAAGGATAACTTTGAGCTCACAAAATCTGCCTACCAGTGCCTTCCAAGTTCTGGGGTTAAAGGCATGTGCCATTATACCCCACCACTTTTTTGTTGGGGAATCTTTTTTTAGGGTGTCCAGGAGGCTTTCATTCACCTGGTTATGCCCAAACAGCCTGAGGAGATGTAGATGTTTCTATATTCTTCTCTTTTAATATATTGGCATCCCCAAAGCAGGTGTGCTGACCCTCTGAGACATCACATGAACACCTGGATGAGTTCCAGGGTCGGAACCAAATCAACACAGGATAAAGACAAAGGTGTTTGCTGCTCACAAAGCTCATCAACCCAGTTCCCTTTGTGGGTATATTTTCCTTTTAGATGGTATGAGAAAGCTGCCTTCATTTAACTGTATACCTTAAATGGGTGGATTTGTAGTGTGCTGATTGTATGTCAACAAAATGGACGTAAGAAAGAAAGCAAGACAGAGAAGGAGGTGAGGAAATGGAAATTTCTCTGGATTTGTTTGTGGTGTTTCCAAAGACAACTGAACCTTACATCTGTACTTTCTGATCTTTCCTCAGTCTGTAAGGGGCATGCCTTTAAGACAGACTAACAAGCACTGCTGAACACAGGGTCTCATTGGCACCACCATCCTGTAGATCTTCCCTCCTCTTCCACAACTGTGGTTCTTCCCCTTTTATCACGTACAGCTTTAGCCCTTAGTCAAGTTGCAAAACACAAACTATGGCTCCCCTGGGAAGCTGTGCTTGGCTATTCTGTAGGCTTACAGGTGTCAGAGCTGGGCCTGAGAGTACAAATCTAATTCCTTTCTTAGAATTGCCCTTCCTTTCCACCATATCTTGTTATGGACCTTCAAGAAATCTTGGAGACCAAATGTTTACAACATGACTCAATACATAGATGCTTGAGAATCACCTCGGGGAATTTTCAGATTCTTCAAATTCAGGCTCCATGTGAAGAAACTAACTTGGTAGCCATGGGAGTAGAATTCCAAGGGTGATTCTGATGCGAGTCCTGACTAAGCTTCTTTTAACCTAGCATGTTGACAGTCTTCCTCCTCTGCTAAAGGGCTTGTTTGTTCATTTTCCTCACCAAACTGTGAGCTGCTTAAAGGCAGAGACCACACTCTGATCTTCATTGATCTTCCTAGCACTGTCACCTTCTGGAAGCTTCTCAGTGTTTACAGAAGAAGGCCAATCTCTTACACTAATGAAGCCAAAGCTGGCAAGCAGCAACCAATCACAAATGATGACTGTGTCCCAAGGTGGACACCAACGGTTCAGATCATCCCATTGTTGATCCATCCCATTGTCATCTTTATGACTCTGAAACAACCAATCTAGCCTTATCCTGGAGCCTTGTAGTGTCTGTTCAGCTTCGCTCTGTTCACAGGAAGAGTCACCCTGACCTATCACTCAAAGCATGATGAAGATGCTTGTCTCCCCCAGACTCACTGCTAGTATTCCTCTCAGAAGTCAGGGAAGAAATCAGTATTTGTTCCCCCAAAGTATCATAAAATGATAATAAGAGATTGAATAAATTTCTCAAATTTCAGTCAAATTTCCAATCACCTGTAAAAATATTATGTTAATCATTGAAATCTGAAGAATCCTTTCATTTATTTTTTGAATGTTTTTTTCTTTTTTAATTATTATTATTAAAAATTTCCACCTCTTCCCCTCCTCCCATTTCCCTCCCCCTCCCCCATTCCTTTTTATTTTTAAATTCTAGAATACTTGGGTAACACCCTTTTTTTTAAATTGTTGCTTTGAATTGTATGAATAGAAAAAGATTTGTGAGAACCAGATGTTTGACCGTGTTGGATGCACATGGTAGTAACACCCTAACACAGATTAGTGTTCACCTGGGGGGAAAGTGCCTTTGGAGAACTCAGCAAATGTGAGTGGGAGAAACACGTGACTTAAATGTTAATTTGATCATATTTCACACTCCACTTACACTCCTCTTGCTTCAGTGTTATAAAGCTCTTATAAATCTTTTCAGCAACTTCACCCTAAATGGTTTATAATGTCAGTAATTCAAACCCATTTTTACATGATGTCCCAAAGTGTCTACGAAAGAATTGATAATGAAAAGGGCAGCAAAATTAAAAATATTTTATTTTATTCTGTCAAAAGACCAAAAATGATGTTTCCATTAAACCAAACTGTCTCTTATGTATCTTCAATCTGCATTCAGTGGCAGGGGATGAGATGTGGAATGTAGGCACCACCGTCTCCACCCATGGTCCACTCTTTCATACGGAAGACCTGCAGCCTTCAGTCCCGTCTTTCTCCTTACTGCAGCAATTAGTGTCCAGCAAGCGTTTCCCAAGCTTTTCATGAACACATCAGTAAAATAAAGGAATCTACATATTTAAAAACACTGATGGGTGTCTCAGCCTATAAGAAAAAGTTATTTCGAATGGAAGCAAGAAGCCGCTCCCCTCTTTTGTCCGTCAGCACTGTACTCAGAAGAATATGCACACAGCAGTCTCTTCGCCTCTCCTATCCCCAGCACCCTGTAGGTGCTTGCAGACCACCAAGGATTCGCAAAGTTAGTTATTTTTATAGTCTTACCCCACTTTCAGGAATCTTCTACATACTGAAATAAAAACTATTCTAATCCCTTAGGCAGACAGATATGCTAGCTAGAAGGTTATCTCAATAATGTGAAGTCTCCAAGGGAATAATTCCATTCCCTTCGAAATATGTGCCATTTCAATTTAGAAAGAACAAGATTTCCACATTAAGAAGTGTGTTAGCATTGTGTATAATTCTCTTGTATTTTAATGTTTCTTGTTATTTAAAATATTATTTGGGGGGCTTTTTAAGACAGGGTTTCTCTGTATAGCCTTGGCTGTCCTGGAACTCACTTTGCAGACCAGACTAGCCTCAGACTCACACAGACCTGCCGTTCTCTGCCTCCCAAGTGCTGGGATTAAATGCACTTGGCATTAAAGTGCAACACCACTGCCCGACAAAAATACTAATTTTTAAAATTAACTTAAAACTAAATTTCTAAGTGCACCATTGGTCAGTCTTTTGGAAATGTGACTTTGGACTAAAATAGAGATATGGATTAAAGCTAGACAAATGACCAAGTCCTTTTTAGCCAAAATAATTGATGAATTGCTTGGGAAGAGGAAGAATTCTATTTATTCACAGTCTTGATCAGGTGTGCTTGTCGGTTCTCCGCTACTGTGACTAAACACCCATGATGGTCAATTTAAAAAGAAAGGAGCTTTATTTGAGCTCATGGTCTCGGAGACTAGTCCATGATCACTTGTCTTGTTACTCTGTTACTTTGTGCTTCTGACAGCACAGTACATCACAGAAGCCAAGAGGTGAAGGAGAAGGGCAAGTTTACCATACAGCCTTCAAGAACATATTTTTAGTAACCTAACTCCATCTACTGGACCCTATCTCCTAGGATTCCAGCACCTGCCAGTGATGTCATGAACTATGATCAAGTCTTTAACAGAGGTCTTCAGGAGGCAGGCCCATACCTTAGCCGTGACAGTGCTAAAATCAAGCCTTTGGGGAGGAGAGCCTTCTTTGTTGAAAGACTAGGAACATTCATAATAACTTCCAAGTGCCTTTGTATAACCCACGTCCTTAAATTACATTTTCTATTTCTCTGAAAAATTTCACTTACCGTGTTTTATTTACTCAAGAATTTTGTAAAGGAGAAAAAGAGCGTCTGCACTACGGAATTAATTAGCAATCCCCTACTAGCATGCAATGCCCAGCAGTGTTCTTCTTCTTAGGATCAGTCCTCAGTGTGGATTGAAACAGATCAATATTTTAAAACTCTGGAACTTCATCACAGAACAGGCATTTGAGGCTGAATAACATTGAATCTTAGGTGGAAAAGGTATTCGGTCCTGTTAATTAGGAATAGCATGCCGCCACACTATTGTGCCTTAGAATCCTCTATAACATTGACAGCTCCTCTTTGTATAAAATGATCAGGTCTATTCAGCCACAGCCTTTGCCCAGTTACAAGATTTATCTGGAATTAAGTAGAGTTATTTTCCTCAGACTGCACTTGCATGAATAATCTCTGCATTCATGGCAGTTGATATTCGCTTCCCATTAAAGGTGATGAAGGACTAGAAGACATTTCCTTTAAGTCAACCCATCTGGAGAAGAAATGTGAGATAATTTTTAAAAATCACTATTAAGTGCCATACAGCTCACCTTAGAAAATTGAGGAATAAATGAGGTATTGACCAGAATGAGATCATTTCCCCTGGAAATTGAATCATTGTAATTTTGTCTTTCATGTTCACAGACACATTCACACCTGGTAAGTTATTGAAGCAATACTTTCCTGCCAACAGCGATGGTCAAAGCGAGAGCCAGGGAAAAGCCTTTGCTGCTTGGACAGCGGTTATATGGAGGCATCAGCTTCCGGTCAAGCACCATCGTCCATGCTGCCTGCACAAATGCATGTCTCACATTCCTCTTCTTTTTATAACTTTCCCATCTATGTTTTCCCTTTTGTCTTTGAGACTACAAAACTTCAATGTTTTGTGTCAGTTAAGATGAATCCCATCCTCAGAAGAACACAAATTGGGATAGACTGAGAGTAGAAGGATTGACATATGGGATCAAAGATTATTGTGTGGGAATTATTTACTACTAGATTAGATCTAGTGATTGTGTCCAAGTAGTACAAGTGGAGTCGAGAAATTGGTGACTATGAAAAAGTAAAACCAAATGACGAAATTATGGAAGTCCCCAATACTGCAAGTGTCCTATCAAGGGAGCCTGGATGTATTCAGCGCTTCTGGTTGTCGACTTAAGGAAGCCCAACCAAGAGAGATGGTTAAGTTGTCTGGGCAGAATGCCACTACTTTAACTCTAATTGATCAGCCCATCAGCACACACCCTATTGTGTTATACTGAGAATTATACTAAGAGTTATGCTTAGAATCAGGAACAGGGATAGGAACAAGTTATGCTAGCAAAGGAATAAAACTGTTTTAATACTGACTCATTGAGTTTTAGAGAACTAGAGTAGATCAAAATATACTTAGCATGTAATTATACAGAAAGCATACCTATCATCTTTTCATTCAGAGAAAGCCTCTTTGTATTTTAAAGATTGACTTGTGTACTTTTATGTATATGTATGTGTTCCTGCATTAGTTTTTGTGCACCATATCAACACAGCAGCTCATGAAGGTCAGAGGGGGCATTAGGTTCTCTGAAATTGAAGTTCTAGGCATTTGTGAACTGCCGTGTGGGTGCTGGGAACTGAACACAGGCTCTCCGCAAGAATAAGCATGCTTCATTGCTGAGCCATCTCTCCAGCTCCTTCTTTACATTATTGAAGTGAAATTTTTGGCAAATACTAAATCTATAAAAAGCCTTCCCATAGCAGACAGGACACAAAGCGCTCAGTTCTAATAGAGATTTCAAGGAGCACACAAGAACTTAGGAGATGTCCCACTGAAGAAAACAGAAAACAGAAGGTGCAGGAAGAATTTGAGAGTGACAAGCACACACTGTGGAAATCCTTACATTTTCTTGGTAAGTAGGAGTACACCTAAATACTCTCAAATAGTACATGATAAGGAATCTTTATGTCATTATAAATCTTATTATTTTACTTAAGAGATTATATGCTTTTTCTCTTTGTCTTGCAAAACTCTTAAGGTTTTGCCACCAGTAATGTTTTCACACATTGTGTTCACATGCTGAAAGGCAACATTGGGGTTAAAAGAAAAGGGGAGTGGGGAGTCCATCAGAAAATAGGACACACCACCCATGAAAGAAGAGTGAGAACGGGTCCCTAGGTATTGTGCTCATAACATAACCTTTGAAAGTGCATGAGAAAAGAGTCACTGCTTCTGGTGTAACTTCATAAATGCCTGTTACATCAATAAATCAGTCATCCATTTGCCCCAGAGAATGGAAAGGCAGCACATACAACAGAAGGCTTCCTTTTACGAGAAATTAATGCTGGGCACCGTGGTGCACACCTGTAATCTCAACTACTGGGGGAGGTGAAACAGTTGGATTACAAATTCAAGGACAGCCTGGGTGACTTAGCAAGAACCTGTCTTCAAATTGATGGCACCCTGAGAGGATGAAGAAAAGAGAAACAACCGGCTTCTTTGAGTCTGCATAGTGGGTTAGGAAGAGGAAACCTGCCTCTCTCCTTGTCTTTGCAAAATGGAAAGTTGGTTGGTTTGTGACCAAGGCTGGCTGGGCTTGTCCTCACTCTGTGGTCCAAGTTGGTCTAAAAGTTGTCGAGTTCTTCCAGCCTCTGCCTCTCGAGGGGGCCCCTGCTGGTTTCTCGAAAGCCTTGCACTCGAGTATCCGAAACTTCTGTGCAGAAGGAACTGAAGGAAGCAATCATTTGGAGAAGAGCTATTAGGGAACATGACTTATAGCTGATGTTCCGAGTGCATTGTGTGTATTCATTTATTAATCTTAAGGGATTTGGAGGGAGAACTGGTGGTGATTATAGATGAGCCTGAATCCTGATGACCCCTCCTAGACACCGGGGGTGATCAATACAGGATAGGCTTGCCTATCTCAGTGTTGTAGTGATCACAGGTCTTCCTATCTGTACTCTATCCCTTTGGAGAGCGTGTTCTTCCTGCCGTGGCATACACTAATTCATAGACTATGCCACCCCAGTGCCTTCAATCGCCAGTCTTACACCTTCACATCTCAGCCCCATGTTTTGAAAATAAAGAAATTAGTTCCAAAAATCTCTAAAGCCATCAGTCCTGTCTGCCATCGCTCCCCAGACACCTTTTCAAATGTATTAGACTTCCTGAGAGTCCTACATGGGGTTCTTGTCCACAAAGAAACTTTCCTCCTCAAAGGTTCTGCTCATATCTTCCTTGGGCTTCCAGGGAATCTCATCATTGTAAAATACTCCAAAATCAGAAAACTCCTGTATTAATATCCTGTATTGTAAGAAAAGCACCCAATCTTCCTTTGATTTATATTCTGGATAAACTTTACTGAATAACAAATATAAATCAGGCACTGTAATTCTAAGGATCTAAAGACCCCATTCTTGCCCTTAAGAAAGAGACATATGGGGGACTAGAGAGAGGGTTCAGCAGTGAAGAGCAGGGACTATTCTGGCAGAGGACCCAACTTTGGTTTCCAGCACCCACATAAGGCAGCTCACTGTAGTGCACCGCACCCGTCTGCACTCCATGCACCACCAGTTAGTGAACCTGACAAGGGGCTGGAGATTGAAACACACAAAGACTCACAAACAGAGAGAGTCATGGGTCCTCCTTGATGCCAGAATGCTCCAAGAATGACCTTTTATTGTGTTCAGGGGCAGCTTATATAGGGATAGCCACTCCCCAGCCAAACCCACCAGAAACCACTCCCCTGCCATTAGGATCTCCTGAGGGTCTCTGCTCAGAGCAGCTGTTGGCACTCAGATCAAGGGAAAACAAGTTGTTTCGGGATCTGGGGGCTCATGGCTCCCAACAGTTTACAACTACCTGTAACTCCAATTCCAGGGTTTCTGACACCCTTCCCTGGGTTCCATGAGCACTGTACTTACATATACAAACCCATATTTACACACACACACAACTAAAATTATAATCTGAGGAGGGATGATTGAGAGAATGGCTCAATGCTAGCATAAGGACCTGAGTTCGGATTCCCAAAACATTTGTAAAACCCAGGCTTGGCAGCACGCATGGGTAACCCCAGCACTGAGCAGGTAGAGGGCAGACAAGTTGGTTCCCAGAATTCCCTGATCAAACAGTCTAGTCAGATCTGAAGATTCTGATTCAGTGAGAGATCCTCTCTCTCTCTCTCTCTCTCTCTCTCTCTCTCTCTCTCTCTCTCTCTCACACACACACACACACACACACACACACACCACTTAAAATGTGAAAAAAAAAACATACACACAAAAAATCAGAAACAATGTGACGAGAAAGGTAGTTATTAGGTAGGAAAGTGCGATGCCTGTGTCAACCGGATAACAAGGACTACGCACTGGGAGACGCACAATACTTGTTTGCAGATGTTAAGAGAAACAGGAGGAACGTGATTAAATCTTAAGAAATATTTTCTGGGAGAAGTCAATCATAAGAAATCAACAGGAGACAAATTATAGAGAGAAATATTGATTTTAGCAAAGGCTTGCATGCAAGAACCAGCCAAGAGCATATGGAAATTTTGAAAGCGTGTTTGGGAGGGCACAGTGCTGGGAGGACTGGGAGGTCAGCACTGGGGAGTTGAAGGATTAGAGTACACCAGCCTGGTTTGTGAAAAGAGCTTCCTCTAAAGAATGGAGAATGGTTAAAATGTGCAGTGCTGGAAGGAAATAAGTGAGGAGGCTGTGGACACAATCTGGAAATAAATAACCAAAAGGTTACACAGGTCTGAACTGGACCAGGGGCAAAGATGTTTTAGAGCTACATAAAAACCAAGGAGAACTTTGAGATTAGCTGGCCTTGGGGTATATGAGGAAGAGGCAGAAGTCAAATTTGCATTAGAAACTAGTGTGAAGGTTGGGTGGATAAGGGTGACTCCTGGCCAGAGTAGGCAATAAAAGAGCTTTGCAAAAAAGAATAATAACTTTGTGTCTGAAAGTAGGGGACACTCAAATATATAAGTGCAGTGCACAATAAGAAATGCAGACAAGTAACTTGAAAATACTTGAGTAATACTGTCAGAAAAAGAAGAGAGAGAGAGAGAGAGAGAGAGAGAGAGAGAGAGAGAGGAGAAGTAGGAGGAGGAGCAGGAGGAGGAAAAGAGGAGGAGGAGGAAAAGAAGAGGAGGAGGAAAAGAGGAGGAGAAGGAGGAAAAGAGGAGGAGGAGGAGGAAAAGAGGAGGAGGAGGAAAAGAGGAGGAGAAGGAGGAAAAGAGGAGGAGGAGGAGAAGGAGGAGGAAAAGAGGAGGAGGAGGAAAAGAGGAGGAGGAGAAGGAAAAGAGGAGGAGGAGGAGGAGAAGGAAAAGAGGAGGAGGAGGAAAAGAGGAGGAGGAGGAGGAAAAGAGGAGGAGGAGGAGGAAAAGAGGAGGAGGAGGAAAAGAGGAGGAGGAGGAGGAAAAGAGGAGGAGGAGGAGGAAAAGAGGAGGAGGAAAAGAGGAGGAGGAGGAGGAAAAGAGGAGGAGGAGGAGGAGAAGGAGGAGAAGGAAAAGAGGAGGAGAAGGAAAAGAGGAGGAGGAGAAGGAAAAGAGGAAGAGGAGAAGGAAAAGAGGAGGAGGAAAAGAGGAGGAGGAGGAGGAAAAGAGGAGGAGGAGGAGGAAAAGAGGAGGAGGAGGAGGAAAAGAGGAGGAGGAGGAGGAGGAAAAGAGGAGGAGGAGGAGAGAAAAGGAGGGAGGGGAAGAGGGAGGGAAGCAGAAAGTAAAAAGAAATGGAAAAGGAAGGTTTATCCAGCTTTGATTCCAGCACACTGGAGGCACAGGCAAGGTGATCATTACAAGTTCATGGCCAGTCTGGGCTAAATAAACAGTGGGTTCCAGGCCAAGAGCTATACATCAAAAAATTCTATTTCAAAAAGCAAACAAAAAAGAAAGAAAGTCAGCCTACAAACCACAATCCCAGAGAACTTAGACAACAATGCGGACACTAAGACTGACTTACATAGATATAATCTACATAGGAAATAGAAAGTAGAAAAAAACAAGATCTCCTGAGTAAATTGTGAGCATGGGGGAGGATTGAAAGGGGAAGGGGAGAGGCAGGGAGGGGAGCAGAGAAAAACATTGAGCTCAATAAATATCAATAAAAAATGTTTAGAAAATTACTTTTGTTGCTACTTTGCAACTATAAATTTGCGACTATTGTGAATTGCCATGTAAATTCTGATATGAAAGATTAAGTGACCCCTGTGAAAGAGTAGTGATCCACACGTTGAGAATCCCTGATTTAGACTGTATTTCCTTTAATTTGCCAACTTCTTCTTGAAATATCTAGTTTATTTATTCGTTGACATTTACATAAATACATACATCCACTCATATCCACTCATAACTTCCCCTAGTACTCCCTGTTATATCTATCTCTACTAATTTCCTTTATTAAGGTTTGTTTGTTTGTTTATTATTTATTTTTAACAAGCTGAGTCCAATTAGTGTTTCCCATATTACATGGGCATTGGTTCATCCAGTGGCACATGGAAAATCCTCCAGTGCCCCACCCCTAAAGAGGAGACTCTCCCTCCCCAGCTCCCATCAACTATTCATAGATGCTCAGCTAGGGGCAAAGTCTAGGGTGCCGCTTCCCTATCCATTCCGAAATTTTTAATTGGCTTCTTCTTGTGCCGGTCTTACACAGGTAGTCATGGCTACTGTAACTTTGTGTGCACCATAACTGTGTTATGTCCATATTACAACATTTCACGGCATTCTTCCCCAAACTCAAGCCCTTACAGTCTTCCTACACTATCTTTCATGATGTTCCCTGAACCTCCTGGGATCTGATGAACAACCTTCCACTCACAGTCTCTTGTTCTCAGTACTTTGATCAGCAACATGTCTTTTCATTAACCACAGTCTAGTGCAGTAAGAAGTTTCTCTGACCAAGGTTTGGATCAGCACCAATCTATAGGTATAAATGTAAATATTTAGAAGACAACTTGACAACATAATCCTTTAGCAACATCAATAAGCTTTCCCATGGGGCCTATTAATTTCCCAGCCACAGTTTCTGGCCCTGTTTACAATATGAAGCATGAATTCTCTTCTGTGGAGCAGGCCTTGATTCCAATCAAAAGAACAGTTGGTTACTCCCATAAACGGTGCCACTATTGCACTCGTGGGCAGTTTGCCTGGCAAGTAAGTACTGTGGTGTGCAGGGTCCTGTACTGAATAATATCATTGACGTATTTCTCCCCTACTAGCTTGTATAGTGCCAACTAGCACCATAAAAACTAGCCAGCAGGTAGAATGTTTGGTCAGTTTAAGATTGTTTTCTCTCATTCCTACAACCAAAGTATGTTGCGTCTTCAGCAACAGGGTCAACATCCAAGTACGCTGGACAAATAAGAGAAATGGTAGCAGGTTGTACAACATGTTAGCAAGTCTGTGGTCTCTATCATTCAATAAAAATTCATGAGCACCTAACATGTGCCCTATCTGTCTGCCACATGCAAGCCATTCACAGGGGAAGCAGACACAGAGACTGCGCCATCATTGCAGCATCTTGTGGTGACCTCTGTCATAGAAGGTTACTTTTACCTGTGTCAGACTAGGCAGAGAGATTTCTGCTTTGGAAAGCACAGTCATTCTTGAGGATTTAAACAATTCAGAGCCAGCATTCATAAGCAATATTATCCAGCAGCGATTAGTATCTCCCCCAGTCCAGAAATAGCAATGAAAATAAATGCAAGAGTTCAAAATTTCTTTGCACTTACTGAGAGATGTACTTATACAAATTGCATTTTTTCTCTGGTTGTTTCAGTTGACAGAATATCCACAGAACCTAGAAATTGTTTTTATTTCCAACACACCACTGATGGAATCTAGAAGGTCAGGCCTGAAATTTCCGTGTACCTCAGTTTCCCTACTATGTAACATTGGGACTCCCACTCTCGTATCCTCAAGGGGATCCCCTACCTCCCATCTCCCCTGGGACGGGTCTGCATACTCCCTGCACATTGTGCATCTTGTTCCATAGCTCAGACACCTCACACCAACCACTCCCTACCACTTTTCCTTGAAGTGACACCAAGTTGTTCCTTCTTCACCTCCTTTTGACATTGAAAGCCTAGCTTCTGCTTAGAGTTCTCTTGATGTGTGAGAGGAAAGTAATCACTTCCTTCTGCCTTGTACTTTAACCTTTGTATATGCGGGGGCTTCAAATGGGGGCCACCGCATTTCACTTTAAGATCGCGTGTAATTTGTTTTCTATCAAGGTTCTCAAATATTTAACTTTTTCCATAGATTCTCCCTCTGTCCAGTAATTGCAAATTGAATTATCTATTCTCCCTGCCCTAGAAGCCAATGCTGCCTGCTGTGTTACTAAGTGCCTGCTGAAAGAGAAACTATTAAAAATTTTAAATTAAGATTTTTTTACATCACTTTGGCTGTGCCAGAAAATTTCTTATTATATTTATGAATGGTATTTTTGTTAGTAAAAATCTACTCTTTACTCTGAATAGACTGTGACCAGTAATGGACAATTTAGGTGAGCGTGAGGTGAGGGCAATTTTCCACATGAGTGTGTCCTTCTGAGGTATTTAGAAGAGAAAAATAAGGCTGTCAAGCCAGAGAAACAACATAACAACATCCCTTTACCTGAAAATAACTGAAGAGCCCATCAGGGAGACATGGTGGTCAGATGTGTGGTTATGTAAGGCCTTGAAACCATGTGCTTGTCATGAAACCACGTTTGATGGGATTTGGGACTCACACCTTGATAAATTGAATATTTGGAATTGACAAGAGTTAGAAATGAGTACATGAGGACTCTCTGACCTTGACTTGTGGGATGCTCTTGTGAGAGGTGTCTTCCTTATTCTCAGAGGAAAGGGGCAATTCAGTGGCAGGATGCTGGGAGGAAGATTCTAATGGGTCTGTGGCTAAATCTCCTCCAGGCAGAACGCTTAACTTATAACCATTTGTTTTCTTGTACCTTTCCATTTGCCAAGCCTCGCATGAAGATGCTGAATTGTGTCCACCTCGCCAGGCCTCCATTTCCTTGTTGTGTGTCAGCTCTCCAGTATGGCAATACATGCCAAAGACAATCAACTGAAAAAGAGGAAACGATTTGTTTTGCTTCCTAGCTTCAACAGTTTTAACTCATGCTTGTTTTACCATGTTTCTTTAGGATTGTAGCTACACATATATCATAGTCAGGGAGCAGAGAGAGGAGTGGGGACTGGGGTTCCTATAGTTCTTTCAAGGATATGTCCCCAATGGCCAAATTTCCTTCCACTAGTCACACTTCCTAAAGATTTCACAATCTTCCAGGGCTAGAGAACAAACTTTCTTTACATTGGCCTCTGGGGACATTTAAGATCCAGCTCTAATATTTATGAAGGCTTTAATGTCACAGAAAATTTATATGAACCATATTTATGTATTCTCTTATTTTAGGCACCCAATCAAGCAAGCAGAAAATGTAGATGCAAATGATATATTTTCTTGTCCTATACATTTAATCACCTAAAATCAGTATGGCTTTCTATCTGAAGAACCTATTTTTGTTAGAAGTCTAACTTCTTATCAAAGAGAATATTTTGTGTGAAGCTTACCTTTGAAAGAGATTTTTTGGATGGTCTGAGGGATGATCTTTTGAAGTCCCTTTGAGGGTAGAAGGAGGCTCTCCTTTAGTCATCCTCGTGATTTCCTGTGTCAAAGACAGTCTTTGTTTTAAAGAATCCACATTAAGACTGCTGAACATCTTTGTGCTCACCTGGTTCCAATCTCCTCGTAGATGAAAAGGGCTGGAGCTGGAAGCAGAAGGGACTCAATCCTGAATTCCCAGTTTGTGCTTTGGTGTCTTGTCCTGCAAGACATCATCTATGTGGCAGGACCTCTGGCAGGAATTAGCTGCCCAAACCAAGTAGAGTATTTTATCTAGTTCTATATCTAAAATAGAGCCATTTGACACTACATTTTCTCCTTATAATAACTTTAGAAGAAGCTGTTGAGTTTCGTTCAGCAAATGTTTACCAAATACATCATCTACATTAGGCATTGTGTTTGATGCTTTCTTTACTCTTACTAAATAATGCTGAAGCATACATTGGGTTTTAATCAATGGCTTAACTCAGCATCTTATTAAAATCACAAAGTTTACAAGAACTCTTTCTTCTGTATTCTTTTCATTTAAGTTACTTAGATGTCAGTTATCTATGATATCTATAACTGTTGTGAGGCTTAACAGGACAGGTGCCATAGATGAAAACGTGTACCATGAATCACCGATCTGTGGGTGTGAGGCTCCCCATGGCCAAGAGACCAGCACCAGGCCAAAGATATTCACACTTGGGAGTGGAGTGAGGAAATTCAATTCAAGCAATATCTAAGTAGGAGCATGATTATTTCATATAACATATGTGTGTGTGCAGATAGGTGTGTGTGTATTCCCCCTGCACAGACTAAATTCTTATTTCTTATGAAGGGCTTAAATCTGTAAGTGGAACCTTAGTGTCCACTGATACTAACTGTCTGGCAGGAATTCTCTTGTCTCATAAACCATAACTTGTAGAGGCCGGAGAGGTGGCTCAGGGGTTAAAAGCACTGACTACTCTTCCAGAGAGTTGGGGTTCAATTCTCAGCATCCACATGATGGTTTACAACCATCTGTAACTCCAGTTCCAGGAGACCCAATGCCTTCTTCTTGACTCCTCGGGCACTATGTGTGCATGGTGCACACGAAGACATGAAGGCAAAATACCCATACACCTAAAATAATAAAAAAACTTTAAAAACTCATACCTTCTATACCTATCAATGATCAAGCAGATAGCAGAGTTTATTCTTAATAATGTGAGGTACATTGAGCCTTGGCTTAAGTGGTCATAAGCGGTCACTCTTTTTACAATCTGCGCTTTCTATAAAAGGAGCACTGTGCCCATCTTCCAAAAGTTCCTAATGTTCTGTCTTTAATCAGTGCCTAAAATGTTCCCACAATCATATAGGTTCTCTTTGGTTCCTCAGCCATAGGAAAGTGAGAAAAATATATCGGGGTCTGTTTCTCTGTGAAGGAAAAAAATAAATTGTACATGAAAATTCTTTCAGCCCATCATCTTTTGTTGTGGCATATATAGACTATCTGGAAAATTGTATTGTTGGTAAAGAAATGTGATAGAAAACATTATTTAAGATAGTTTTTTTCCAAGCTACTTACATTGGATTTTTGTTGTTGTTGTTTTGTTTTGTTTTTTTCCATGTCTCAAGAAAAGGTTATGGGCCCCAAGCATGTCTAGGAAAGAGATTTTTGGGACCTGTGATTAATGTTTAGAATTCATAGTTATAGACTCATTCTGAAAGTCTTCCTGCAGCAAAGGTGATTCTCAGCAAGCAGCAGGAGCACAGATGGATTGGCAGGGCGTGATAGCAGCAGGGAGTTGAGCTGTGCATTGGGGAAGGCAGGTAGTGGAGGGTGGGGTAGTAGTGGTGCTCAGGTGCAGGGGGGGAGGAGGGAGATGGGGGGGCCTCAGGCCAAGTGGACTTTGGGTGCCAGAATTTTGGGTAATTAAAGGAGGTCCACAAGACCCTGTGATAAAGGATAACAAATGTTTATTGGAGAATCACTCACAGTAGAAAGCCGCTGTGTTCCTCTGCTCTGTGGCGTTATAATCAAGCTCTGACACCAAACAAGCAAAAGGAAAAAGAAGAGCAAGGGACACTTCCTGTCTGTGCCTCAGATCGTGTCCCAATGGGTTGGTATTTAAAAGGTTATTGGCTGAATAAATTCCCACAAGTACAAGTCATCTTTAGGGAAAATAAGGTCCAAGAACGTTATCATAGGAAATTCCTTTCAGTTGACAATTCAGTTCTCCCTTGAGAGCTGATGTATGTAAAATATTAGGAACTATTGGTGGTGAGCTAGGAGCATAGTCAATCACAAGTGTCAACTGAAGCACATGCTAGTCTTTCCTTTTCCCAAACATGTCATCGTGAAAATTATCACACACAAGAGAAGTTGAGAGACTTGTAGCTGTGTGCTTACCATCCAGATCCTAAGTTGACAAGTTCATCCTTCATCACATATCTGGTCATCCATCCACCTATCAATTTATCTTATTTCTTTTACATGTGTCAAAGTGAGCTGAGACACAGTGACTTTCACACTGAAGCACTTCGGCATTCATACAATTAACTGGAGCTCAGTACTCCATTTTATATGTAATGTATGAATCTTAAGCATTCTCTTGACAAATACATATACCTCGGTACCACAAATACCTATAGACATCTATTACATTGGATTTCCCATACAAACATTCACAAAGCTATTGCTCTCTTATTTATTCAAGATTGGTTTCATATGATATAAAACTTTGTATTAACTAAATATTTCTCCTTCGTGTAAAGTTTCCTTCTATTATGTTTATAAGAGTCATCCAAGTTGATGTATGTATAACAATTCTTTTTATCACTGGATAGCACCCAGTATATGAATATATATGGTTTATGAATCTATTCTGTTGCTTATGGGCATGTAAGTTATATCTAATTTATACTTTAATAGATAAAGTTATTGTGCACATTCTTGTGAATATGCCTTATTTCCTTGAGGTAAAAAGCTAAGACATGGGGTCAAAAGGAAGGTGTATGTTTAGTTGCAGAAGAAATTTGAATAGTTTCTCAAAAGTCATCAAAATGAAAGAATTATTAGAATAAGAAGAGAATATAGAATAAGAATTCATGGGTGATAGTGGGCCACAAAATAAATAGGAAGCAATAGGAGTCAGCAAATCAGAGCAACCCGAGTCAGTCATAAGTGCAAAATAGAACAGCAAGGGTGGCAGTTATTACATGGCATTTTTCTTTTTGTATGCACACATTTATTTATACATGAAAGCCTCATGCATGTATATGAGGAAGATATTTTGTTTCACTGTGTTACCTCTGTATTGCGGATCCTGTGGCTCTCTGTTATAATCAACACTCCCTCTCGCTAACACCTAGCCTAGCCTCGATTCTTCCTTTTACTGTCTGCTCTCTGTATCACCATCTACCACAGCTTATCGTGGTACCCGGGATCTCACAGGTGTCACTTCACCTGGAGAGATGCTGGGATCTCACAGGTGTCAGTTCACTTCACCTGGAGAGACGCTGAGATCTCACAGGTGACACTTCACGCAGAGAGACGCTGGGATCTCACAGGTGTCATCACTTCACCTGGAGAGACGCTGGGATCTCACAGGTGTTACTTCACCTGGAGAGACGCTGGGATCTCCCAGGTGTCAGTTCATTCACCTGGAGAGATGCTGGGATCTCACAGGTGTCATTTCACCTGGAAAGATGCTGGAATCTCACAGGTGTCACTTCACCTGGAGTGACACTGGGATCTCACAGGTGTCACTTCACCTGGAGAGATGCTGGGATCTCACAGGTGTCACTTCACCTGGAGAGACGCTGGGATCTCACAAGTGTCACTTCACCTGGAGAGATGCTGGGATCTCACAGGTGTCAGTTCATTCACCTGGAGAGATGCTGGGATCTCACAGGTGTCACTTCACCTGGAGAGACGCTGGGATCTCACAGGTGTCACTTCACCTGAAGAGATGCTGGGATCTCACAGGTGTCACTTCACCTGGAGAGATGCTGGGATCTCACAGGTGTCACTTCACCTGGAGAGATGCTGGGATCTCACAGGTGTCAGTTCATTTCACCTGGAGAGACGCTGCGATCTCACAGGTGTCACTTCACCTGGAGAGATGGCTAATCCTCAAAGGAGAGTTCTAGCCAATTCTTTGATTCTTCAAAGGAGAAAGTTAATAATTATCGAAAGCAAACACCCCATATCTTCCTCAGCATTTTTATCCGGTCACTGTATTCTAAGATGATCAACTGGTAGAGAAAGCAGAACAAACCACCCCCTCTCTCTTCCACTTTCCTCTCTCTGTTCTCCACTTTTCCCTCCAGCTCCCAGCTTTGCCTGATATGTGTGTCAAAGAGAAAAGGAACTTTGGCATGTTGAAGGCTTGGGAAGGCCATATTGCTCTACAATTTACTTCTTGATAACTCTTCCTATTGCAGAGTCCTCATATTTTCCCGAAAGACAAATGTTTAGCAAGTGCTGGGCATATACAGGCTCTACGAAAATTAAGTTATTGAACCAAGACTATATAGAAATGTAGATGAATGCTCTGCTTGCAATTCAGGGGAAAATAATTTAGAATACTCTTTTGAAAGCTTACTTAAAATTTTACCCGGAAATAAACATAATTTCAAAATCTCATCTCCAAAGATTTCATTTATCTGTTAGGTCTAGTTGATGCAAAATAGTTCATGCAAAAATTCTTCAAGTTGTGAAAGTCTGTATCTACTAGTGCCTTGCCAAATTAATCAAATCACCTTAACGTTACTGCAGTTGGTGAGAAAAATTAGATACATTCAAAGCTTTTGTGGTAATAATTACAGATGAAGAGGGTCAGTCAGTTGAAAATTAAATGAAAAGTGAATGAGAGTCTGAAGTAAGATATCAGCGTGCATAAATGATGGAGAAAGTGAACCATGGCAATAAAATTTATTTGTGTTCATTTGGGAGGAAATGACTTAAAAAAGTATGTAAAATTAGAACTTAGGGGAAACTTAAGAATCAGGCACATCTACTGTGTGGAAGTTCTTCTACAGCACTTCAGAAAGGCCATTTTCTGTTGACCTTCTTGGCAAAGCAGTCTTATGGCCTTGTCTTTAACGCCTGTAGCCTGATAAATTTCATCCCCAGACAAAAGTATCATTATAAAGGACATCTTTGATTCAGTGAGGGGGTGCAGGTGGAGGAATTTATCATGATATCATGTATAAAACAAGAACTGCAACACATGTCACCTTGGAAATACTAAACATTCTAGAGATGAAAGGAGGACAGCTGTGCAATGTGATTCTGTTTGTGAAATTTGGTGCTAAAGTTGTTATAATAAATGTTATAATAAATATATAAAAAAAAGAATCAGGCAACTCTGGTAGAATAAAAAAGATGATATAAGGGTGATTGGGAAAACAAGTGAAAAAATATAGGGCATTATTTATTTTTATGCCTGTCTCTCACTTTTGGGTGTAAAAACAGCTGTTATGAGCCAGATCCCCCCACATTTCCACTCCCCAATGTTAACAACGTACAAACCTTTCATTTCTTCTCCCATAGCTTTTTTCATAACTCTTATTGATTCTTTGTGAATTTCACACCACGCACCCCAATCCCACTATTTCCTAGTTCTTCTATACCTGCTCTCCAACCTTGTAACCTGTTCCCCATAAAAAAAACCAAAAATAACATAAAGACATCTTGCCACAGAAGCTGCAGTGTCGTGGTGTGTCACACAGCATCTCCTTTTGTCCAAATGGCTATACTTGCAAATATTCATCACAGTGCGGCCTTGGTCTGGTTTGAGGCCTCTGGTTTCTGCTACTCTATCAATACTGGAGCCTCACCAAGACTCCTCTTGAATATCCTGCTGTTGTCCTGAGTCATGGAGATCCTGCAGCTTTGTTTCTGCAGGACTGTCCACGTCACACACCCCAGCAGGTCATAGGTAGGGTAGACGTTAGGGTAGGCCAACTCAAAGCCCTGGATCTGTGCCTGGGGATTGCTGAGTTGATCAACTCTCCCATATCCATGCCACCAGGGCCAGCTCTCCCAAGCTGCCCAGGAAAGGAGCAAGGCCTGTTCTCCCCCAACTCATGCCATCAGGGCCAACTCTTCTTAGCTTCCCAGGTGAGGGGCTCAGTCCTTCACTGGGTCATCAACATGTGCTCATATGGCATCCCAGACCACCATATCAGCGTGGTCTTTGATGGTAACACAGGCCACAGACATCAACACAGACCCCTGCCGCTGTAAGACCATGGACTGAGACATGGCCATTGGAGGCAGCATGAGCCTAGACAACACCATGAGCTCCGTTGGCTGTTCAAGCCTCTCATATTAGGCTGTTTCTCACTGTCGTTGAGTCTCTAGATCCACCTCTCTTCCTAGGGCACAAACCACCCTGCTTCTCTTTCTCTCCCCACCACACACTGGCTCACAGTAGTGATGCTGGCATGGTGGCCGTCTGGGCCTGGGTCCTAGCTTCCTCCATAGTCTCAAATGAAGGGATAATGCTATCAATTATGCTAATGTCTCAAGAATGTTGGGTTGCACAGAGCTTTATAAAATAGAAAGTTGAGCTGCCAAATGAGATTTTTTTCTATTTCCTATCGCATTCCCTAAGTCTCCTTTCCTAAAGGTATGGATGGGTTTCTTTTAAATGAAGTTACTTTAAGTGTGTTTTTAATGATTTCCAATGGTTGAAAGCATCATTTATACTTCACAACTAGTGTTACATACTGGCTACATTTCCATAGAAGACAGCTACAACAGTGTAGTAACTATAAACATAAAACTTATTGACTCTCTGAACAGCTATGTGTCTTCTCTGTGAAGTGTTATCAAAGGTTTTTATTAACTTTCTTTTTTATTTATTCTTTGTGCCTTTCACATCATGAATATCCATACCATTCACCTTCCCATCCCTTCATATCCACTTACTGCTCTTGCAACTCCTGCCACCCATAAAATAAAAAAAAGTTTAAGAGAAAAAAAAAGGAAACGAAAAATCAGTCTCATCACAGAAGCTGTAGTGTGACACAGTGAGTCACACAGTAAACCCTTTATCCATGTATCTGCACTTGAAAATGTTCATTGGAAAGAGTCACTGGTGTGGTTTGAGGGCTCTGGTTTCTGCTACACTACAGATGCTGGGCCCTCACTAGGACTTCTCTTGAATATCCTGTTTTTGCCCTGTGTCATGAAGACCCTACAGTTTTGGGTTTGCAAGACGGGTTCCTTCATGTGCTCCAGAAGAACACAGATGGGGTGGATATTGGGATGGGCCAACTCATAAGCCTGGTTCTGGGCCTGCGTAGTTGCAGGGTTGGTCAGCTGCCAGAGCGCCTTTGTCCTCACCACCAGGGTGAGCTCTCAGTCATTGACCTGGCTAGTTCATTTCACCCCTTACAGCGATGAGTAAGGTCCAGGGCCAGTTTTGCTTTCATGTCCTCATGTTCAGTTCTCCCACACCGACACCTTCAGGGCCAGCTCTACCGTGTTGCCCAGGGGAGGTGTAGGAACCACTCTCCCAAGTTCCGCAGCTATGAGGGGGACAGCTGTCCTGGCTAGCAAAGGTTTTACAAAACATAGTAAAACAACTCTTTGTTACCCCATAGTCAACTAGGGATGGCAAAAAGCAATAGACATTTCTGGGCACCTGAACCATTGCAATGGTCCTTCAAAAATATACCTGCTGAAAAATTGTGTACCAGTGCTTTCCACCTCACAGACTTAAGGTGGAAAACTTCCACAAGTAGGTGTGAAATAAAGAGACAGAAATATTGCCCCCTTTTAATGCCATAAGAAATCAAGAGGTGAACACATTGAATTATTCATTCATTTGATCTCTCTCTTCCCCCCACCTCTCTCTCTCTCTCTCTCTCTCTCTCACACACACACACAGTGTGTGTGTGTGTGTGTGTGCGCGCGTGTGTGTGTGTGTGTGTGTGTGTGTGTGTGTGTGTTTAGTTTGTTATAGGCATTATTGTCAGGACTTGAGAGAAAGAAATAAGTGTAAAAGCAGAGTGTAAAAGATCTCTGTCTAGAAGACAGACTTGTGCAAGCCAACAAGGTGCAGTGATTGTTATGGGTGCTGTGATAGAAGGATATAGAAAAGCATAAAGAAATTGTGAAGTTGCCAAAGAAACCTGATTGCTCTTCGAGCAGATGAGGGAGGGGGAGGGAAATGGGAAGCGGTTGTGGGGACGAGGCAGAAATCCTTAATAAATAAATAAATTAAAAAAAATAAAAAAAAAACAAAATTTGTTTATAAATACAAAAATAGTTCTTTGGGATTTTCACACCTTTATATAATATATTCTGGCTATATCTTGATAGTTACTAGAAAGGTACGGTGGAATGGTTGACAAAGAGGACCCTTGGTGGTCTCCTCTTGTGTCAGCACATCACACAGCAGCTAAAACACTAAAAGAAGTAACTGCTGTCTACAAGGGCACTGTGCACAGATTTATGACGTTTCTGCATATCACTCGTCACTCAAGGATTCAAAACTTTCAGATGCTGGTGATGGACTAATGGATTAATAAGTTGTGCTGGATTCTTTGTGTCAAGTAGACACAGCTAGAGTCATCTGAGAGGAGGAAAGATGCCTCCATAATATCAGGGTATAGGCATTTTTTTAATTAGTGATTGATGGGGAGAGCCAACCCATTGTGAATGGTACCATCCCTGGGATGGTGATCCTGGGTTCTATAAGGAAGCAGTCTGGGCAAGCCATGATGAGCAAGCCAGCACCCCTCCATCTGCATCAGTTCCTGCCTCCAGGAGCCTGTCCTGTTTGAGTTCCTTTCCTGACTTCCTTCAGTGATGGACATCAACGCTGAAGTGTAAGCCAAATAAACCCTTTTCTCCCCAACTTATTTTTTGGTCTTGGTTTTCATCACAGAAATAGAAACCCCAACTAAGACTCACGTTTACTATTGTGTTTTAGTTAAATCTCCCTCTCAATCATACCTCAGAGCACAGACATTACACAGCCACTGCCTCATTTATATTTTAGGAAAAATAAAACTCATAAGGTATAGTGTGAAAATAAGAGAATGACTTAACCCAAAGAAGTGTATTTTTCATGGTTTGCTGTTTTAAGCCTTATTGTATAGAGAGTATTAAGCTATTTCTGGAAGACTTTGATTTTCTGACAAACATTTCATAATTGGCATTTTGTTTTCAAAAATGAGAAAAGAATATTTATACACTACAAGGAATATTAATATGACCACTCACCTTGACCTTCAACTGTGGCCTGAATGATATGTGACTAAATTTGTACTCAACAGTGCAGCCTTGCCCTTGTAAGACCTTGGTTTCAGGGAAATCTTCAGGATCTCTACCGACTCCCTGAAGCTGAGTTGTTCTAGAGGCATGATCCCTTAGAAATTGACTATTACCGGTGAATAGTGATTCTCAAAAGGCTTTCCGTTGCCCTTCATAATAAGTGGAAATTTCTCTTTGAAAATGTCATGATCTCACAGCAGAGCTTCCAGCAATGAAAATGTTGTAGTCATAACCTTGAAGGTGCGTGGCAACCTTGCCAATTTTGGCAAAGGGCCATGAAGAATGTGCTGTTATATCATTAACTGAACAAACTTTTATGGAGAGCCTACTGTGTGGTAGGCCCTATCCTGTGTGTGTTTTTCTGAGCCTGAACACCTCTATGACCCCATCCTACGTCACCATTCTTCAGGTCTCTGCCAAACACTAAGAATGACTCCTCTATCCCAAGAAGCAATGGATGTCCCTTGCACCTGCCTATCTCTGCTCTGCTCCCAACGTCCTGTTAGTGGTCAGGCCTTAACCTTTCTGAGGGTCCCAAGGATGGCGTTTGACTTTCTATGAAGGCTTTGCCTATCAACTCTAGCTCAACATGAATCTTGCCACACTTGCTTTTGTGTATCTGATTAGATCCTGCTTGGTGTTCTTGTCCCTCCTCTTCTCTTGATTACTTCAGCACTTTAATTGCTGGACTTACATCACTCTAAATTATTTAGATCTACCAAAGCCCCTCTTATCTTGTAAATAATGACCCACCTTGGGGCTTTACAAGGTCATTGAAGTCCCATACCAGCTCCAAGGTCTCTGTAGAATTGGTCTTGTCTATAACTCTTCTGTGAATATAGTCCTGTCAGGGCCTGAGAACTGATAGTCAAATATTGTGTTCCTTGTGCCCAATTCCCTCAGCAATGCCTTTCCTTCCTCTATTGTCTTCTAGTCCCTGATACTGTATCATCTAGCTATCCCTTCCTAGTGCAGTCACTCAGCATTGGCTGAGCACTTTTGACTGTGCACAGCTCTGGGAATAAAAAGAGGAGTGGAACACTGTCTGAAGAGAGAAATAGCAGATAGTTCGTGCTCACATGCAATTGAGGAAGACACAAACATTTACCAGGTATTAGGGAAACTTCCTAGAGGGACCTAAGCCAGGAATGTTTGTCTTCATGGCAATAGGAGTATAGAGAGCTCACAGGGCCTGGTCTCTCTTGTTTTTCTATCCATTCAACTAAAGTGCTTCTGCCAACCACATTTCACCAGCGGCTCATGTGAGACCACTTGGTAATCAGCAAGTCTGGGCAGGTAGGCATAGCTAGGCTGCTCTCACTTAAAACTTGGTAAAAAGCTCCAGGTTTCTTATCTTCAGATACCACTAAGGACTTCCCTAACTTTTCAACTCCTTCCCTTGGCCGGCCCTGTAGACTCACCATCCTACACCTTCATCAACTACACAAGAAGCTTTTGACAAGAAATGCTGCCACTTTACCCCCTTCCCCCATATGAGGTCTGTGGCCACTAACCACCCAGAATCCTTACCACACTTTTAGGTTGTGTTTAACCCTTGGGTTTGTAACCTGGTACACCAAAGAGGCATGCTTGGAAGTGAGGGGCAGAGAAGGGGTCCAAACTCACAATCATAGGATCTCTAAGAAACAGACTTTATTATTATAATACTGCCCACTCTTAAGAACTTTCTGCCAGGCAGTGGTAGCACACACTTTTAATCCCAGAACTTGCGGGGGGGGGGGGGGGGCAGAGACGGAGGGAGCAATGAGTTTAAGGCAAGTCTGGTTTACAAAGCGAGTTCCACAACAGCCAGAGAAACCTTGTCTTGAAAAACCAAAACCAAACCAAACAAACAAACAAACAAAAAGACCATGTACTATTTTATCCTTCAGAATTCATAGGACCCTCTTATGGAGTGACTATCATTTATGGATAAGGAAATCAAAGTAAACAGAGATATTGTTGGTCTCTCAGGTCTTGAATAGTCACAGTTACATAAGAAGCATTAGGCATCTACTTTTGGCCAGGCACTCTGCTGGGTACACCCATCTATAATGTCTCATTTAGTAACATCAAATCCTCTGAATGAAGTAAAATTATTCATATTTGGTGGAAGAGCTAGCCAATGAATTTGCTCAGGTCTCCTCTTTCCAGTCTTGGAACCAGTTCCTAAAACTCCTCTCTAATGCTTTCTAGTTTAAACCAGAGACCCTCGGCCTTGTTCCTGCTTCCATTTATTAACTCAGCACATAGTTACTGGTAATGCCTCTCCTTCTACTGAAGAGATGACTCAGAAGACTTCTGTCCCCTTGGGAGATTTGTCAGAGTCTTCTGGGAAAAGGGAGGAGAGACAGAAAGAGGGACTTTGACAAGAAAATTAGTGCTCTTCCCTCACTGATGACTAAACTATATCATTTAATTAAAAAAAGTCCCTTTTAAAGATCTAATTTTTTTTAATATTTATTTATTTATTATGTATACACTATTCTGTCTGTGTATATGCCTGCAGGCCAGAAGAGGGCACCAGACCTCATTACAGATGGTTGTGAGCCACCATGTGGTTGCTGGGAATTGAACTCAGGACCTTTGGAAGAGCAGGCAATGCTCTTTACCTCTGAGCCATCTCTCCAGCCCTTAAAGATCTAATTTGTCTCTGTTTTATCCTGCCAACAAAATATGTTGAGTCTCTCCATGGACCAAAGGTATTCTAGGTGCTATGCATTCATCAGTGAACAGCATCTGTGATGCCCTACACTCAAGAAGCATCCCTTGCAGGTGGGGTCAGGAGCCTATTCATGATTAATCATAACTACTGAAGAAAGTCCTCTGTGAGGGACACAAGATTTGAGCATCTGATTGCCCACACACCGTGTTGCCTACCATAAACTCAGACTATTCATCTTCCACCTCCAGTGCTCTGCTTGGTGCTCAAAGCACCTGCCAGGCTTAGTCTTCACCAGCCTTTCTAATGACAAAGTTTAAACTGACTCTGCTCACATGCCCTGGGACCACAGCCAGGCCTATGTTTTGAACCAAAGCTTTAGGTGCATCTATTCCATTTTTAGCCAGGGTGGGCCACTGACTCACATAATGATTGGTTTTAGAATGTCAGAATTTTGCAGAGCAGAGAAGCTCTTCTATCAGTCATAAAAAGCTAGTGTTCATTAAAGACACATATCCCTTTCCACCCCATCCTCATGGAATGCTAAAAGAGACTCCAAAGCAGCTTAGCTTAGGATCCCTTGGCTTGAGCACATATGATCCAAGCAAACATCTACTGTGATTAGCAAGTACGTTCTCCCTAAAGTTGATTACAGAAAGAGGTGATGTGGTAATCCTCCCTGTAACTAAACCATAAAGACATGGATTAAACAGTTCCTTCAGTCTTACTTAGTAAATGAGTTTCATGCAAACCAATTCCTAAAGTCTGGAGCTAGGCGTTTAGGTCTAGGAGTCTAAGACTTGTGGTGAATGCAAACCAAGTTCCTGTTTCTCTAAGTGAAAACTAAACTTTAAACCCTATCCTAAAACATCAGCAACACAGTAAAAGAAAGATATCTCCTTAGTGAAATCTTTCAACATAGTGTTACTTTCTCAGCCTGTAGGAAGGCAAAGAAACGGTAACTGACCTGGGTGTATCCTTTGACACACCCTTGACAAAAGTCATCACACTCAGTTATGCTAGTCATGGTCTTTATTGGAATGGAGAGAAAATTCTTGAACCTAATAGAGAGATTTTCTGATCCTGTAGCTAGTCTTTCACAAAGCCAAACTTACAAAGCACACATACCTGCAACATATGGAAGCTACCTGTTTTAGTTACCTTTCTATTGCTGTGATTAAACACCATGACCAAGGTAACTTACAAAAGAAAGAGTTAGATTTGGCTTACAGTTTTAGAGGGTTAGAGTCCCTCTGATAACAGAGGGAAGGAACACTTGAGAGCACCTTCTTCATCCACATTCATAAGACGAAGTGAGACATAGGAAAGTGCATGAGTCTGTTGAAACCTAAAAGCCCACCCCAAATGGCACATTTCCTCTGACAAGGTCACACCTCCTAATCCTTCCCAAACAGTTCCACCAGGTATTTAATATTTAATAATTTAAATCAAGTTTTTTAATATATGAGCCAAGGGGGTCAATCTTCATTAAATCTACCATACTGTCTTCCTGGAGTAAAGGTTTGCACACATCTTCTTGCTGACCCAAAGTGGAAATTAACCAATTTCTACTCTTCTGAGACATACGGTATGTCTATAAAGACTACACAGTTATAATTCATTGCACTTTTGTGTTTTAAAACTTGAAATTTAGTCTTTTTATCTCATTGTGATGGCAGGGGGCTGTTTTTCTCCATCATAGTTCCCACAGTGTCTTGTACACAGACAGTAAAGATTTTTCATGTAAAATTTATTGTATTCAGATCAACTCTGAAATTTCCATTCTTTGTATTGATACATCTTGACAAATTGAATTTACTTTTGTAATTGAAAGTGTTCTTTTTTCCTTCATTTTTTATTAGTTAAAGAAAAGCTATCTTTTTCATTTTACATACCAATTCCAACTCCCACTCCCTCCCCTATTCCCTATCCTCCCACTCCACCCCCATCCACTTCTCAGAGAGGGTAAGGCACATTGCTTTGGGGAAGGTCGAAGCCCCTCCCTACTATATCTAGGCTGAGCAAGGTATCCCTCCAAAGAGAATGGCTTCCAAAAAGCCAGTACAAGCAGTAGGGATAAATCCTAGTCCCATTGCCATTGATCCCGCAGTCTTCCCCAGTCATGCAGCTGTTACTCACATGTAGAGGACCTAGTTTGGTTCTATACTGGTTCCTTCACAGTCCTGTTGGAGTTGCTGAACTCCCATTAAGACAAACTGAATTTCTAAGATAAGTTCTCTCTGGGGACTTAGACTGCAAATTAGTTATTCTTTGTTTAGGGAAATGTCTGTTATCATGAAAGTATGCTGCTCACATGAGTTCTTCTTACTTGGGGGCTTGAAAATTAGAGATGCCAGTTTTTAAATCCACAGAATTCCAGATGATTTCACTGTGAGGGTCTTTTGTTTTAAATGTGTGTGTCTCATTTGAATCCTTCCAGGTTGGCATAAACTCCAAAACCAGGACCTCTTGAATGACCAAGTAAACTGTCCCTGTCACTATGATAATACTCTTTTTGCAACTTTGGGGGAAAGCAAAGAGCAGAAAGGTCAAATTCCTCAAATAATGGATTTTTCCACTTGATTATTCAGCTGCCTGAGCTGCTAGGTCATTCAGAGCTGCTCCAGGACTGCGCCACTGTAGGATGAAGTTATCAGGATTGTCAGTCCCCAGGGAGCCCAGGGAATGTTTCAAAGTGGCCCCCAAGAACATCAGAATTAAATGTCCTTTGCTGGGGACAGTAGTCATTTTCCTGCTGGGATTTCCCAGCCATATCCTTCACCATTCAAGGTTCTGGAATGACTTTTAATGAATGTGATTCTATTTTCTTCAACTGCCTAATCCATGTATCTGTGGTGAAATAAAACCTAGGTTTGGGTAGCCTGAAGGAAAGTATCTTTTTCAAAATTCACAGGAAGAATTCTACATTATCAAATAAATGTCTTACTTAAATATTTGTCATTTTTCGTCAAAATAATAATTTTACTTCATTTCGCATTGTCAATACTTTAACTTTCCCTTCCTTTTCAACTATCTGATTACCCAAAGGGCCACTGAAGGACTAGAGAAGTAAAGACACCCTGTTAGCAGGATGTTAGCATGCCAGCACTTCCAGAACTCAGAGGCTGAAACAGCAGGAGCTGGAGTCTGAGCCTAATGTATCTCAAAAAGAAAATAAAGGGGGAAAGTAAAGAAGAAATAAAATGAAATGAAAGGAGAGAGAGAGAAAAAAGGAGAGAGAGGAGAGAGAGAGAGAAAGACAGAGAGACCCTTTCTGTGCCAATGAGCTCGAGCCTATTCTCCACTTTTTCTTCTATCGAATCATGGTATCTGTTCTTATGCTGAGATCCTTGAT
This sequence comes from Microtus oregoni, assembly GCF_018167655.1. Lineage (NCBI taxonomy): Eukaryota > Metazoa > Chordata > Mammalia > Rodentia > Cricetidae > Microtus > Microtus oregoni. The sequence continues at coordinate 4,510,872 of NW_024543077.1, read as the reverse complement.
CCATTTGGAGTTCAGTTTCATGCAGGGTGATAAATATAGATCTGCTTCCATTCTTCTCCACACAGCTATCCAGTTTGATCAGCCTTATTTGTTGAAGATGTTGTCTTTTCTCCAGTGTGTAATTTTTGCTTCTCAGTCAAAAATCAGATGTCTATGAAGTTATGTCTGGGTCTCTAATTCCACTTAGCAGAATGTCTGTTTTATGATGATATTGTGCTGTTTCCATTGCTACAGTTGTATACAACTTGAAATCAGAAGTGGAGACACTTTCTGGCAGTTCTTTAATTATTCATGATTGTTTAAACTTTCCGGGTTTTCCCTTGTTTTCATATGAAGACGAAGATTGCTTTTCAGTTTCAGTAAAGAATTACATTGGAATTACATATCAAGGTATATTGTATGAAAAACCTTTTAATCAAAACACTCTTGCTTTGAGGTAGTTTAAGGTAGATGCGTGTATTACTGATATACCAATTGTGTGTGAGAATAATGAGACTATAAGGCCAACACTTGTGCTATATAATAGCTATCAAAATAATAAACATGTATTAGTATTTTCATAAATATACTTGAGCATTACAGCAGCTATGGAAGACATTCATTGCTATTCCCAACACTTTTGTGATCCTGTATGATTTATCTTACAAAGATCTAGATTTGAATACCTTGTTACTTTCAAGCAATGTAACCTTTGACACATTTCTTAGTATTACTGAATCTCAGTTTTTATGTCATGTTGCCTTTATCAAACAAAGACAATCTTATATCCAGTGGAAGGGGGGGATAAAGAGAGGGAAATAATCAATTCCCTGATCTCAAGTGACCTACTGACAACAAGAGGCATTTATTAATTTTCTTAATGGCTAGTTTAATTGATTTTGTCCTTGCACTGACAGTAGTAAACTTGGCTTTATATGAAATGTAGGTTTAAAAAATTATCTTACAAACTGTAATGTTACATGATTTAAGTCTTATTGAATAAAGAATCTTTCTTTCTTTCTTTCTTTCTTTCTTTCTTTCTTTCTTTCTTTTAGAAACTGTGTAGCCCTGGCTATCCTGGAACTAACTCTGTAGACCAGGCTGGCCTTAAACTCACAGAGATCTTCCTGCCTCTGCCTCCTGAATACTAGGATTAAGGACGTATGCCACCACCACCTGGCTAAAAATTCTTTTATGAGAAATATTTGTGAGTTTACAATTTTGTAATTGGCTTTTCCAAGTCAGAGTAGACTTTGGATTTTTGTGTGTGACTCCATGTGCACAAGTGCGATCAGCTAGAACATGATAATAAATCTTTCACTCATTGCTCTGTGGTAAGTATTCTTTTTTTTCTTCTTTTTTTTTATTTTATTTAAATTTATTTATTTATTAAGGATTTCTGCCTCGTCCCCACAACCGCTTCCCATTTCCCTCCCCCTCCCCCGATCAAGTCCCCCTCCCTCATCTGCTTGAAGAGCAATCAGGGTTCCCTGACCTGTGGGAAGCCCAAGGACTGCCCACCTCTTTCCAGGTCTCATAAGGTGAGCATCCAAACTGCCTAGGCTCCCACAAAGCCAGTACGTGCAGTAGGATCAAAAACCCACTGCAATTGTTCTTGAATTCTCAGTATTCCTCATTGTCCGCTATGTTCAGCTAGTCCGGATTTATCCCATGCTTTTTCAGACCTAGGCCAGCTGGCCTTGGTGAGATCCCAATAGAACATCCCCATTGTCTTAGTGTGTGGGTGCACCCCTCGTGGTCCTGAGTTCCTTGCTCGTGCTCCGTCTCCTTCTGCTCCTGATTTGGACCTTGAGATTTCTGTCCGGTGCTCCCATGTGGGTCTCTGTCTCTGTCTCCTTTCATCGTCTGATGAAGGTTAATATTCATGAGGATGCCTATGTGTTTGTCTTTGGATTCACCTTCTTATTTAGCTTCTCTAGGAACATGAATTATAAGCTCAATGTCCTTTATTTATGGCTAGAAACCAAATATGAGTGAGTACATCCCATGTTCCTCTTTTTGGGTTGTGGTCTTTTTGGGTTGTGGTAAGTATTCTTAAGCTGTTACACTGCTTGGCAGTTACAGGGATGTAGGGTGCTCCTTAAAATTGTCTTCCCTTCCTTCCCTGTTCCTTCCATTTGTTTGTTTGCTTTGGAGACAGGGTAGCTCAGATTGGGTCCCAATGTTCTGTTTATCCAAGAATGAGCCTGAAACCCCTCATCCTTTTGCTGGTACTTAACCAGTGCCACTATTATAAACATTATAATAAACCAAGTCTGGTCTAGAAAGTATGGTTCTGAAAGGCTCAGTCACCACTATAACTCTGGTGAGTTATCTATGCTCCAGTGGATAACTGTACACCCACAGCCACACAGGTGGTCCAGGTTGAGCTCAGTGGCTCACACTACAAAAACAAAACAAAAACACGTGACAGTGGAAGTAGGACTTGGACTCATGGGAAAGAAATAAAGGTGTGGGGTGGTGAGTGTGACCAAAATATATTACATGCATGCATGATACTGTCAAAGAGTAAACCAGGCTTCATATTAAGAGGGTATAAAATTCAGCTCCTTTTTTGAAGCTGTTCAAAATTAAAATGAAAGAGATACTTTAAGAATAAGGAAAAACTGACTATGGCAGACTGATGTGGGAGTGTCATCTATCTGTTACTTTCATTGGTTAATAAAGAAACTACCTTGGCCCTTTGATAGGACAGAAAATTAGGTAGGTGGAGTAAACAGAACATAATGCTGGGAAGAAGGGAAGTGAGGCAGATGCCATTGTTCTCCTCTCCGAGATGGATGCAGGCTAGAATCTTTTCCAGTAAGCCACCACCTCATGGTGCTACAAGATTACAGACTTTGATAGGCATTTGTCATTAGATACATGCAAAGGTACTTGACTGGTTAGCATACACACCACAGAAACACATTCAGGTGACAGCCTTGGTGCTGACAATGGCTTTCAATACAAACAACTTCCCTATCTTTATTTCCACCTGCCTTAGTAAGGAAGTAGTGAGAGAAACTGGGAAACAGGAACCTACAAATACCCAAAGCTCCTATTCCTTTTGTCATTTTTCTGTAACTTCATCCTTTGGTAATGCCTATAAACAACACCTGTCTTGGCTATTTTAAACAACTGACCAGGGATATCAAGAATAACTGTATTTACGAACATTGATGCAAAAAAAAAAATAAAACCCTGGCAAATCGAATCCAAGAATACATCAGAAAAATCATCCCACCATAATCAAGTCAGCTGCATTCCAGAGATTCAGGGAAGGTTCAACATACAAAAATCTGTCAATGTAATTCTTCATATAGACAAACTGAAAAATAAAAACCACATCTTCGTCTCATTAGTTGCTGAAAAAGCTGCCTCAAGGGGTTTCGAAAAGAATCGTGTGAGATCTTAAATGATAAGGGTCTTTGAAACCCGCAAATCCCTGTACAGTTTTATTTTCATAGTTTCCAAAGTGCTGTCTATCCCAAAATACATCAAGCCATCCTGAACCCTTAACTCCCCGAGGAGTCATGTGTTCAGATCAATCAATTCTATGTCCACCAAAGACTGTGCAAAACTTCTGGCATGATATATTTCCTCTACAAAACATCACCATGGTCAGTCTAGCAAGAGTAAGGATTCAGGGATCACAGACGATCTCCCACCACTGGCAGTCTGAGGCTGCAGGAGCTACACCTAGTGGTTATCTGGGACACCCTTCCTTAAAGTGGGGATGAACTATATACATAAATATGTCAGATGTAAGTCAGCCTGGTAAGTAGTATTCATTCATTCATTCATTTATGGGGCTGGAGAGAAAACTCTGGGCCCCACTGAGGGAAGGCAAACACTAGCAGCTGAACTGCACCCCTGATGTGGGATCCCCTCTGTATTCTGTGAATAACAAAGAAACTGCTTTGAGCCTATAGCAGAGCAGGGCAGAACTTAGCTAGGCAGGGAAAACTAAACTGAACAGTGGGAGAAAAAAGGCTGAGTCAAGGGAGAGAAGCCATGTAGCCCTGCCAGAGACAGATGCTGGAACTCTAGCTGGTAAGACACAGCCTTGTGGCGATACACAGATTAATGGAGGTGGGCTAGTTTAGGATGTAAGACCTAGCCGATAAAAAAAAAAAAAAAAAACTAGAGCTAATAGGCCAAACAGTGATTTAATTAATACAGTTTCTGTGTGATTATTTGGGGTCAGGGAAGCCAGAAATGAACAAGTGGCCTCCTACAACACACCCCAGTCTCTATACCATAGGACACGTGAGAAACCCTCTCTATGCCTCTTAGTCTTCACAAAAGAGAGGCAATGATAATGCATGTCTACTGAGCTGTTTAAAGTACAGAATGGTATAAAAGAGTATCAAGCAATGCCCACAAAACAAGTCATAACCTCTTCTATTTTATCATCTTCCATCTTTTATTTATCTTTTTATCTTTCTCTTTAATTGTCTTAAACTCCTTCACCTCTGTCTCCTGTTTGTAACATAAGTGAGTTTCCTGGAAGGATAGAATCCTCACTTTCTGTGGCCTAGGTGCATCTTGTGAATACATGCATAGACACTTCTTCTTTGGAAGGAAATACTTTTAATAGAGGCACCAAAAGTGCAAGAGATTGGACACTCTAAGAAACCTCTGCTTAAATGAGAGAAAAATCAAGCTTGGCTGGGAATGGAAATGGTTCAGAGAACATAAAATCCCAGAAGAAGAATTAAACACATTTAAAATGACAATATGGGCATCACACGGTGCCCAGGAAAAAGTCAAACACACAGTTTCTGCCAAGCTCATTTGCTTCCTAAATTTGGCTGGGAAGCAAGGAAGACATCTGGAAAAATAGTTAAAACAAAACAGTGTCTAATTAGTTTTAAAATATTTTGATTTGAAGGTACTGTAATTAAATAATGCAATTCCAGTGGGATAAAGGGAAGCAGCTATTCTGGGAGGACGCAGTATTGCATTCCCAGACATTTCCAATAAAGACATTTGGAGCTTTGAAGAGGAAACATGGCTATTTCTCCTTTAATTTCTAATTATGAGACTATTCAAACTAGCGCAAGTCCCTAAAATAACAAAATAACTTATTACCACAGTTAAGTTTAAATTAGACACCAATATCTGGTCTTACAACCATTGCAAAAACCAAAATTATATTTAAGCATCTTTTTGGCTGGTTCCCATTATAGTACTATCAATGACTGTGCAACTGTTTTTCTGTGGCTAAAGATTCAATACAATAAAACTAAACCATGGGGGAAATGTTGGGTTCTGAGATATAAATAAGTCTTTCCTTGAATCTCCTAAGAGGCTCATTAAGTATTTGGGCAACTTAGTCAACCATCTTGTTTGCTGTTTGGGTTTTTGTTTGGTTTTTCATTGGTTAAAGCAATGCCAACCCTCTACATTAGCACACTTCATGAGCCATATATACTGTTTTATCTTAGTCAGTTAGAAGGAAAATGTTAGAACATCTAAAAGTTATGGGCAAACCAAGAAATAAGTTCCCAAAGTTCAACACAGAAAAGTTGGCAGAGAGGATAGTTTATGCTGTGAAAGAAAAAAAGGGCAAGAGCATAAGAAGAACAGATTATTCTACTTAATCTTTCCATTACTGTAGTTGAAATTAATTATAGGGAAGAAAAGAAGGAACAGAATTTGAAAAATGAGGCATTTGAGAAAAAGGCAGAAAAATCTAGCAGAATTTCGGGGAGTTTTTGTGTAGGGACAATAAAATCAAAGAAGCTACAAATTGTCTGAATTGCATTTCTTTTAGTTCACTTGAAATAAGAAAATAGATGCTTGCCCTCTCTCAAGATGGCAGAATTCTTTGCTTCGGACTGCACCAAGGTTGTTGAGTCACATGTTTCTGTGTGCACCGTGTACCTAACGACAAGACTCAATGACACACAGTGATTCTTCAGCGCCGAGCTAGATGATCACACCTTTCCATCAGAAGGTCAGAGTCTAAGTTGTCCTCATTCAGAGTCACATGGTGTATGAAATATTAAGACTGTTAACTACTTAAATGTATTTGGAAATGTAAGACCAGAAATAAAGAATATGGACTATATAATAAAACGCTAGTTTCTCTTTAATCCCAGGTCCTCCGCCTAGTAACTCTATAATGTTAGATATGTTGCTCAATCTCTCTAAACCTCAGTTGTTTTTATTTATAAACAAGTGTTTAAAGCCACCTCTAGTTATTGTAAACGTTGAATAAAAAAAACATGAGTTGGACATTATCATGACTCTTTGGTAAAGGGTAAACAATAAAGAGGTGGATGATGGAAAGCAAGTAGAATATAGAAGCCCCAAAAATAAATAAATGGATTTGTGAACATCCAAGACTGACCCTGAAGAGAAGTCGCATAACTTTCTAGAGGACACCACCATCTCCCCAATACATGTTGGTAGTATTATAAGTATTTGAAAGGCAACATGATGTGTTTGACTTCTGAAATATGATCATGAATTAGAAACTTTGCAAAGAACTTTTAAGGACAGATGTAAAGGTGCCTGTGCTGAGATCTGAGATCTCCATGAGCTTCACGTGATTAACTGTGGAACTCTGGGCCACTATGGGGAGGTTGGTACCTGGGTAGGACAGTGGCACTGCTTACCCCAAGGGACTGGCATTTCACTTTCCTATCTGCCTAGATAAATGATTCCTTTGTTCTTCTACAACCTGTAGTGTCAATCATTGCTTGCATACGACAGAACTTTTCATATCAGTTTTTCCCCTTGCTAGACCCAGCCTTCATGTTCACTTCCAGAGGTGGAAGCGGAACAATTCATTTAAAAATAAATATGCAAATAATTGTATTTGACAATTACAGCACTTACAATGAAAGTCCCTCCTGACTACAACTGGGAGCTAGATAAGAGAGCAGCTAACTGCTGTATGTTTTCAGATATGAAAATGATCAGCAAAAGCATGCCCTTTTGAAGCGTTGCCCTGCCCTTTGGTGTCACCTTCAAAGACAGATGCTTACCTTCTTTATGAGAATCTATTCAAAATGATGCCATAGACTCAGAACTTCCTAAAGCTCATTACCCCGGTGCAGGTGCCTGATCGATTCCAGGTGCTTCCACTCAGAAGCATCTGCCTGTAGGTCAAGAACTTAATTTCCTTGAATATTTTCTTCTTTTGATTTTTGGCTTTTGGTTTTGGGGGCTTTTGCTTTATTTTTGTTCTGTTTTTAAGACAGGATCTCTCTTTTAACTCTGACTGTCCTGGAACTTGTTATGTACACCGGGTTGGCCTTGAATGGACAGGGATTGGCCTGCCTCTGCTTCCTGCATCCTGGGATTAAAGGACATGCGCCCTCCTGACTTATTTCTTGATTGTTACCCTTCAAATGAAGGCTGGCCCTTTGTCTGAAGGTCTGAAGGACGCACCTGTGTTTTAGAGCTGACAAGGGATTGACTGGAAAGTTTATACCTCAAAGGGGAAGAGAAACAATTGACAAGATTTCTAAACCAAATAGCCTAAGAAGAAGGTCAAGGGCCACACTCAGGAAGAAACAGGTTTAGTCAAACTGTAGGAACTATTAGACAACCCCTGCATCCTCCTACCCATTAGTTGATCCTTGTCATTTTTATCATGTTGTTTAGGATTGTAATTGTATACTTTGTCTCTAAAGGCATGAGAATTTACAAGCTTAAGAAGTGGTCTTGATGAAGAGTCACAGGGTCTGTGCTGACACTGTAACCAGCTTGTTGAACACCTGTCCTTTGTGATGGAGATAATGTCTTATTTTACTTACCAGAGTATCCATCTGATAGACAAGTATAGAGAGTGCTTGGTATATAATCTGTATGCACCACTTATGGAATGATACAAAGTTCTGAAAAAAAATCATTTTTTTCTGACTTTCTCCTGTTTTCTTGGCATTAGAGGGTTAAAAGTTTCATTTGAAACCTAGCAGAGTAGGGTCTTCCTTCCTTTCCAACACTTGAGACGTTGAGCTGGAGGATGAGGGGTTTAAGATCATACTCAGATTTACAGGGAGTCCAAAACTATTCTGTTCTATGTGAGGCCCTTTCTCAAAGAAAGAAAACAATATTTATTGGACTATTGAGTAGATGTGAACCTGTCTAGTTAGTATCCCTAACATTGTACCAGAATATATACACATATGTGGGAAACAGTCTCACATGGATGAGTGGGCTCAGAGAATTGTGACTTCTTTTTGCATACTTTTTCAGATATAAAGAGGATTTAGGGGAATCATCAGTCTGCCCCAGCCATGCAACTGTCAACCACATTCAGAGGGACTAGTTTCATCTTATGCTTATTCCTTCCCATTCATTGTCAAGTGGAGCACATTTTCCTTGTTTTGACTATTTACCTCTATATGACGGTCTCCACTTTCCTCTTTCCATTTGCGATTCATTGAATATTTTCATAAATCAGCATCCACTCCACTTTGTAGGCACTTTGTAGCACAAATAATAAAAACCCAGAGACAGGTATTGGGATTCAGCCTGAAGGTCAGAAAAGCAAAGTATCCAAGCCACCAGAGAGCTCTTACCTCTCAGAAATGCTCACATTGAAAGACAGCTATAACCCGGCCCATGACCTTGTAAATCCTCTGCCTTGGCTCTTTGTTATGTGCAGTACCCCTGGACAAAAAGAAATATGTAGGCTTTTTATCCACAGTGTCACACTTTCTCTGGAGATTTTCTACTTCTAGGTGCGTATCTGCCCAGAATTCTACCTCACCATTGAGAATCTTGAAATAGCAACAGTTCCCATGTGTAGGAGTCCAGTTTGGAGAATTAATGTTCAAAGAAAAGACTAAATTAGATACCCAGACATTTTCTTGGAAGCCAGAGTACTAATGAGACAAAAAAGCCATGAGACCATGAATGAGGGACCCTTTTCCTGTCTTGTTTCCATCTCCACAGAGACAGCTTGTTTGCAGCCCTGTTAGTAATCTGTATTACTCTAGGAAAATCCTCTCCCTTGTTCACAGGAGTTGGCCTTGTGGACACTTATTATGATTTAGGAGCAGACTGTCCCCCATAAACTCATGTGTTTTGAAACTTGGTCCCCAGCTGGAGGGTTTTTCAAGAACGTTGTGGTACGTTTTTAGGAGGTGGGACCTCTCCCGAAGGAGTAGGTACTGGGGGATGCGCACTCTGCTTCCTCCTTCACTGAGATGTGATAAAACTACCTTTGTGACCACATCCACAGAGCCACCTGCAGTATGCTCCCTCCACTGGGTCCCTGAAGTCATAATCCAGAATAAATCCATCTTCTCTGAAGGTGCTTGTGTTGGTATTTGGCAACAGGGAGAAAATGTATCAAATAGAAACACAGCTTTTGTCCCACTCACCTCTTAGAACTTCAGGCATTTTATGGAGCACAATGAGGGCTCGGGTTCTGAAAATTTTCTTCACCTACTAACTTTTGGACCAAGCCCTGAATCTCTAATTTTCATTCTCTATCCTTGGTCTCCTATGAGTTCCCTTCCACCAATCCAAATTTAAATAAGACCCTATCCTGACAATTAATTCTACGGCTCTTGAGGTTTGCCAGCATTGAGTTTTACTTTAATGCATTAGCAGAATCATGTAACTAAGACTTTATGAGTGAAATTTTGCTAAAAGTGTTTGCCACCTCAGAAACAGCCTTCCAGGCTGTCCCAGCCCTTTCCTACACACGGGATGTTAACGTGTGATCTCCCAGAGTTAACCCATTGCACACTAAGTTACTGCCCACTGTACTGGACTCATTCGAAGAAACAATTGCTGCGGAATAAATGACAAGGATGGCCAAAGAGTGTGCACATCAGGAAAAGGGGCACACAGTTTCTACCAGAGCTTCCAAACAGTTGCTGACATCAACACCTCTCCCTCCAGGGAGCTGGTAGATCACCTCATCTTGTCATCTGTGGGGATAATGACAGACTAGGAAATTGTTATGTGTCTTGCAAGGGGGTTGTAATGGTCCTTTATGTTGTACCTGGAACTAGAAAAGGGTTCAGCAATGTGCACACTCCAACTTCAGTCCTTTTATTTTGGTGCATACTTGTTAAAAGGAAGAAGGCTGGAAGAAATGACCACTTTGCAGACAGAACCCAAAAACCCTAGCTGTATAACAACTCTGATCTCAAAGGCCTTGCTTGCTCCACCTTCTGGCTTTTAATAACTCTGACAGAAAATATTATTTCCCCACCAAAAAAAAGCAACCTCTCAGCACTTCATATTTGCTCTAGTATGACAACTATAAACGTCGCTCAGGATACATAGTAGGCTGTCACTAGAGATGGCTACAACAATATTCTTCATCTTACTTTTTTCTTTCCTGGGATATCACTCACACCTTTGAAATTTACCCATCTAAAATATATCCTCCAGTGTTTTTAATATATTTGAAAACTGTAGAATCATATCATGATTGGTTTACACTTGGAATATTTTCATTGGATTCTTCAAAAAAATCCTCATGTCTATTGATGGTCCCCTCACTTCCCCTTCCCTCTCAGCACCACAGCCCTGAGCAACTACTAATTTTTCTGTGTTTATAGATTTGCCTGTTCTGGACATTTTATGTAAACAGAATCATGTAAATATGTAGTAAGTACTGACTTGTTTCTTCTGGTTATCATATTTTTAAGAGCCATCACATTCTCACACGCAGTTGTATTCAGTGTCGAGGAAGATTCCACTGTGCAGATATAACACATTTTCCTCAGTCACGTATGTGTTGATGGCCCCATAGGCTGTTTGCTTTAGGCAGTCCTTATGAACAACACCATGTTTCTCTTGGGTATTCACCTAGAGGCGCAAAACTGGGGAACTTTATCTCCAGCACCTCTTCTGTTTGCACTCTTGAGGAACCACCCCAACACCCAACCATTGCATATTTCCACCCATGGTGGAAATGGGCTTTAAATTTCTTCATAGCCTTGCCAACACTTGTTAATATCAGTACTGTTTATCTTACCCTTCCTGGAGAGTGTGAAGTGTTAATTCACTGTGGCTTTGTCCACATTTCCTTGGTGGCTAATGATAGCGACTATCTTCCCACACATTACTGAAAGCAAAAGATGCTTCTTCAAGACCCTGGCCCAATGTTTTCAATGTGAGTGATTTACTATTGAGGTCAAGAGTTCTTTATATATTCAAAGTTCAAATCAGACATAATATGCCCAACTAGTGAAAATAAAAGACTTTCCAATTAATTTCTGTGCCTTATAAATACGTAAAAATATGTGGCAAATTAGGAAACATCTGTGAATTTCAGCGGCTGTAATCATTTGTCAGTCATCAAGTGACTCTACTCCTGAAAGCTCATTCTCCTCCTGAGTTCCAGAGTTTCCTGGGGTTCATGGAGATGCTGAGCTCCACCTCTGGCTGGTTTATAGGGTTTCCTTATCCCCATCCCTCAGCCACAGCAACTCTGCTTCCATATGGGGTATATAAGAAACAAAGAAGTCCCATCTCAAATAAAGAAAATGATGGGTGGGTGGAAAGGAACAGAGGAAGAGCAATTTTCTTAGAGGGACTGCCTAATGATATGCTTGTAGCTAAGGGACGAAGGTAACAGAGAAAGCAGAAGAGCAAGACCGGTAGGTTGTCATGTCTTTCTTTGTCTATTGGAAAATTTGAGATAGATCTTTAGTTTGCTATGTATAAGATCTAATTATTTCCAAAGAATTTATTAAACAAGAAGAGTAGGAAAAAAGCTTCAGTTCAGGTTTTAAAAAGAACCTCCTATTTTTGTATATATTAATTAGCGAGATGGCTTTTTGTATAATCAGCATTGTGTTTTTAACCTCCTTAAGGATTATGAGGCCAATAGGTTACCTGTAAAGGACCCTTCACATCCCAATGTATGAAAACATCACTAGAAATCATTTATGGTCAGAGAATCTCTTCATTAGCACTGTCTTTACACTAAGTCTCTACCTGGATAGTTTTAAGGGCTGTGCATTTATTGAAAAGACAATAATAACATTGAATAGCTCATCATTCTTCATGGAATAAAACTGAAGGCACCTCTTCAGTCTGAATTAATTATGACATTCATTCAAAAAATAATGACTGTAATTACATTTGGCTTTAAGGGCTTCTTATCACAGAAAACAGCCAGTTTGAGCAGCAAACACCACCTTTTTGTTCTGACTAAAATGCTGTGCAGCTTAGCTCCACGGTGTTGGAGACAAAGAGTCTCCCAATCATGGGCACAAAACCAACAAGGGACAGCAGAAAGAGAGATTAGTACTTGGCATTCTCTATTATCTAGTGTCTCCCATACTCCTCTCGATTTTGCACCTCTATATTTTAGCCTTAAGGGAGGGAAAGACCATATTATAATTTTCCAGCCTTAGTCTTTGAGACTCAACTAGTCATTCTCAATGACCATCTGTGCATCTGTGAAGCCGAATCTTTTTCCCCCACCTACACATCATAAACACTTCTTCATCGCCAACAGGTCAGCTTGGAAGCTAAAGGACATGTTTTTGCCAGTTCTTAGACTCTTTCATTCAATGAATATGGTCCTGCTAACTAAATGCAATCAAGGTTACCACACAAAGGGACCAGAGTTTTAAATGTTCACACGGCACACACATCAGGGAAGTACTCTAAAGCTTCCAAAACAACATTCTAGCCACCCAGCCAGCTGTAATCTTCCTGCCCATGTCCCTGCCATAGTCAAATCACCTGACAAAGCTTAATAGGCTCCATGGTTACCCTTGGCATATGTTCAGGAAGAATAAACAGCACTATATACTGTAGTCTCCTGTCCTCTAAATAAGACAGCACTGTTTTGGAGGAAACATCTCTGAACCTGTGCACTTTTCCAGTTTGAGCAAAAATATGTACTATCTGGAGGTCCTAACATTTAGACATGAGAGCCTGCTTCCTTACCATCTATATGATCAGAAGGTATGATGTGTGTGACTCATTATCAACCTCTAGGAGACTTAGTGACAGGACCCTGGGCACCATCTTCTTGCATCCTTTAGAGTTACAAGCACAACTGTCATGGGGCTTTAGATTGGCTCTTTGTTGCTTTAGTTCTCTAAACCTAATTCTATAAATAAACAGATTTTTCTCTGTTTGGCCTATCTGTTTTTGTTGCTATTTTCCCAGCTAAGCATTTTCGGACATTTACCTTCGTTCCTGTCTTTCCTTTCCATGGCAACCTGGGATTCCCACCCAGTCCAGTACACAAAACTATGTAGTTTAGAATATTGCAAAGGTATAAATAATTTTCAATATCAAATGCCAGGAAGGCCTTGTTTAGTAACATCCAGAAACAAAGTTAACTTACTGATAAATACAGAGCCCTTCGTGCTTCTTTTGGAGACAGCTGTGGAGCATGAGCCAAAATGGTTGGGAAATCCTTGAGGAGAAGTTGCAGACACTGTAATATTAGACGGAATTGTAGCGAGCAGACTTATTCACAGCCATTTCATAGGCACCTCCTTTTCTTCAGTTCAGAAGGCTTGTTCTGTTGCTTTACATCTTGAGATCCATCACATCGCCCACAATTTCATGTTTTTCTGTTGACATGCAAGGATCATCCATGGTGATTAAATGCAGCATATTGTTCTAATATGTCATGATGGTTAACTGATGTTGACCTGTTAGCTACCAGAAGCCATCTCTGGTGGTAGACAGGTCCCAGCAGAAGAGTAAGAGGAATAAGGAGTTGGTGGGGGTAGGAATGAGTCAGGCATGATGATGGTGAGAATCTTGATGACTGACTGACCAGTGGCCAAAGTGCTTCTTTATTTATACAGAATTTAGTTAGCAGGGATACATTCATGTTGTTCCAAAACATAGATCATATCATTTTTGTTTGGGGACATGTGTTTCACTTCCTCTTGCTCATCTTTTAGTCACCATTAATAAACTCTGCCAGCGTAGAGCTATCATTTCCAATCATTTTGCCTCAAGTTTTGATATCATTAATAAACAGTTATCATTTTTAATAGTTCTTACTCATTAACCCCATAACCCAATTTTTAAAAATCTAGAGGTATATGACAGCCTGTTCTATAGCTTTTGTGGCTACAAGAACACCCAATCAAAATAAAATCTTCAAGCCATGTCCCAACCAATGTATTAACTCTTAATGGTCAGAGTGCCCAAGAAAAATTTTCAAGCCAAACTGCTGCAGTTTTTATTCAAATTCTGACATAATACTGGCATAAAACAATGTTTATATTTATATCTTCATAGAATTTTGTCTATATGTCTCTTGACAGAAGCCACTCATTCGTTCCCAACTGCTTAGACCTGAAATAATCACACAGAAACTCTTTTATTTGCAATTCTGTTTGGCCAATAGCTTAAGCATATTTCTAGCTAGCTCTTATATCCTAAACTAACCCAGCTCCATTAATCTGTGTATCACCATGAGGTTGTGGCCTACCGGCAAAATTTAAGTGAGCTCCAAAAGAGGGGGTCTGTCTCCTGTGGTGGCTACATGGCTTCTCTTTGACTCTCCCTACGATCTCTCGTCATCTCTGTTTGGATTTCCTGCCTGGCTTTATTCTGCTAAGCCACTGGCAAAAACAGATTTATTCATTAACCCATAAAAGCAACACATATACAGAAGAACTTCCCAAACCATGTGTCTAATCCTGGCATTCTGTTGTTCCTTGGTCATATGGCCCCACAATGGCTCTGCATGAGCTAACTTCTCTAAGAAAAGGAGGTCCTGACATCTCATTCGTCTATCATCTTTCTACATCACTCTTTGCTCATCAATGTGAGAGTCTCCTTTTAGGGCAGAGGTAACTTCAGCTAATCTAACTTTGTTGTTGTTGTTGTATGCCATGTAACTCCCTGAGTGTATAGTGGGAAGAGGCTTGCAATCTGATCTATGGCCAACTCCTCCTGCCAACCAAATCTTGTTGACCTTTTCGAGTTTATTTGTTTTGACTGTCTTGTTCCTGTGTAAGTATAGGGACTTACTTATACTTTTTAAGATGTTTCAAGAATGCCTCATAGCTTCATAAAGAGATCTCTGGCTTCTTTATGTGTGTCACAACCTCCAAGGTGTAAGGAAGACCTTCAAGTAAATAAGGATATGTCCCTAAAAGCAGGAGCATAGTATGTTCAGGACTGTACTGGAGAAGCTTAGAAACAGCATTCCTGAAGATGGCATAAATGATTCATAAGAAAATTTCCATCAATCCAACATCCACAAATTGTACAAATATTAAAAGTCCCCCAAATATACAATAGGTGGAAATGAAAACCAAAGGTGGCACCGTGGCCATCATGAGGCTTAACTTTGCTGTATCTTTGTCAAGCAGCTGTGCTCGTTTGGTGACTTTTGCTGTTCCCATCAGATATGACTGGGTCAATTAACATCCTTTACCTTATTTGCTTACTTTCTTATGATGAGAGCACTTCTTAGAAATTTCCAAGTGAACATGTTGTTATTAACCATAACCTCTGGGTTACTTTTCTCAATTCTATAACCAAATACCAGACAAGAAGCAGGTTCAGGAAGGAAAGTTCTTCTTCACTCATGGTTCAGAGGGCACAGTCCATCAGAGTAGGCAAGACATGGTGACAGAACCAGCTCATCATTGCAGTAGTGGGAAACTTTGCTCAAACCCCAGTGGATTGGTAAACAGAGAACAAAGAATGTTGGGCTTAGCTTACTTTTCTCCTTTCCCCCATTTTATTCAGTCCAGGACACCCACCTTCCCACATTCAGGGCGGGGGGTCTTATCCACTCAGCTAATTCTCTGTGTAACCGCCCTCATGGACACACCAAAGTTCATACCTCACACATGCTTAAATAGTTCACAATCCAACCAAAATTAAAACCAAACAATAAACTTCTAGAAATTATTGTTCATTTCTAATTAAATTTTTGTAGCTTTTGAGCAAATCCCCCCAGTCCACAATTCATCATTCCCTAACATGCACTCTTCTCTTTGCTTCTATTAATTAATCTTTTATAGGTATCACATACAAGAAAGGTCGTGGAGTATTGTTGTTGCCTATAATCACTGCACTACTTTTTCTGTGTTGTGACCAAGTACCTGACAAGAAACCACTGCAGGAAAGAAAGGTTTGTTTGCTTCCCTGTCATGTGTTTGAAAGGAAACAGCTCATCAAGATAGAGAAGAGATGGGAGAAGGTTCCTCTGTCCTCAGTTTATTTTATTTACTATGATGTCTAGGTTTATCCATGCTGTTGAACATGAAAATTCCCATTTTTAATACTAAGTAGTAAATATTCTATAGTGTGCACATATCACAATTACTTCATCCACTCTTCTATTGGATACTTAGACTGATGTCATACCATGACTGTTGAAATTTCCTGCTATTATTTTACATAAATTGAATTTTCTTGCTTGTTATTTTGATTCTAAAGCGTTTGAAAACGATCTACTTTCATTACTTGTGCTCAAGGATCTCTACATGAAAAACTAGGGGAAATTCAGTACCTAGGACAGGTCCTGCTTTGAGCTTTTATTAGAATTCTAACCTAAATTTTACCAATGACCACACTTCCAGATCACATCGTACTTCCTCCAGAATAAACTCTTTTAAAGGGCACTTCAGTTACATTTTGTGGAGAAATGGAAGGACAGATGGAGGGAGGGTAATCTTCTCCCAAAAGAGAGGAGGGGTGTTTGTGAGGAATTACTGTAAATGGCCAAAACTAGCTGTGAGTGCCCCATTAAATACAGTAAATGAAGTGCCCTTTCATCTGGAAGGTGTTGAGGAACATACATCAAAGCTAAAGGAAGATGCTCCAAGTAACTCTTGAATGGGCTTGGAAAATAGGGAGAGGGGACCACAAGTCTGAGGTGGTGTATGACAGAGACGACCATTCTCACACTCACTGAAAATTAGGTTTATACTCCTCCTCTTCATCTGTGCTGGTAGTCATGGGCACGCGTGCATGCATACGTGTGTGTGTGTGTGAGAGAGAGAGAGAGAGACAGAGACAGAGACAGAGAGAGATCTCATTGCAATGGTGTATGAGGTACATTGCCGATCCAGACAAATTGTTCTCTAAATCACCACCAGTGCTGCCAAGATAAAACACCAGGACTCAAAGCAACACATCTCTAGCATACGTAGTCCTCAGACACTGGGAAATAAAGTTGTTGAGTTTGACAAGTGAAAGAAAAATCAAATGCTCAATGGGTTTGTATCTAATGATGTAACAAAGCTATTTATCAGGTATCTCTTGGAGATTTGCCAGTGATAGCATAAATAACATTTGCTTTGAGCCTCTGTTGCTGGGATGCTAAATATGGTTAATAAATCTTCCCTATTAGTCTCAGGGGCAGTTGTCAAGGATCTCATTGTGTGTGCAGAATTGTTAGATTATTTGCAGTAAGTAGTATTGTTTTGCAAGTGCGGTGAGTAAGTAGCAATATTATATGAAAGAAAGATAGACAGATATAGTTCTATTATTGAGATTTCCTCAGAGATAAATTTTGGCTTTCCCAAATTAAATATAACATTTTTGCAGGATTTTCCAATGTAATTTTAGCTGAAGATTAGTTCTGTTTCTAAGGACATTAAATGAAGGCTCCAATTTTACTCTCATTGATTAATGATGACATCTTTGGCCATTTAGGTCATCAATTTTAGGAGCAATTCCTTATGTGGTAGTTTTCTGATCTTGAGTGTGAAACACGATTCTCAGATCCAAGGGATCAATGACTGTCTTCAGCAGTATCTATAGCTTAACTTAAGATATTCTAAAAGTATCATTTAGCTAAGTGTCTGAAATATTGCTTAAAAATATCACCTTGCTTTCTGTAAAAACACATCTTGTTTGAGGTTTATTCCTTTTATTCCTTTTGTGTAAATGTAATACAGCCATTTATGGGGCCAAAAATAGCTTATTCATGTTACCAGCAGATAGCTGGCAAAGTCCTCTCTTGTGTGTTCCTTATTTCCTATCAGAGTGGCCTCTCTCACTTAGTCCTTGATATTCAAAGGTCACTGATGATGTCACTGAGATCAGTGTGGCTCAGCACGCGGTGTGAAGAAGCAATCTGTTCTTCATATCTATGGGAAACCATTTTATAATTCTTTTTCTTTTACTTCCTAGAATTGGGGGGAATCCCCATAGTTCAAAAATCATTTAATCTGCTTCAGAGGGCAACAAGCCAATGTTGTTCACCTTGAAGTACTTACTGAGTTGTTATCAGCAACTCATCTTCTACAGGGCTCCTCATCACATCTGTCCTACCCGTCCTACCCCCTCTCTACTTGGAAGCTCGTGCACAAGCCTTCTGCTACCTGTCATTGTCCATGTCCAACCCTGCAGAGCCAGTGAGACAGCAGGGCTGGCTTCCGTGCTGATGGGCTGGCTATGTTCCAGCTCACCACTCATGCCTCAGACCTGCCAACTGATGCTTAAAAGTTGCTGAGAAAACGATTTTAAAATCTGTTTGTGGTAACTTCCGCATCCCAGCTAGACTGTGGAAATAGCACTGGTGCATCCACCTTTAGGTGACGCCTCTGTTGAATGTAATGCTGATTCTCCACTGGACAAGTTAGGAAACTTTTCAAATGGACCATGTATATTTTTAACGTTGCATATGCTTCAAGAGTATGACGCTCCTTTTTGCATTATTTTTCTCCCACAGCAGCTGTCAGCACATTATTTTTCAAAGAACCAACAAACAAAAATTCCACCTGTTCTCTTTATTCTATTAGATCCAATTCATCAAAAAGTATCCAATGGGCAAAGTACCAGGTCACTCAAGGAAGAAATACAGGACAAAGAAAAGACAAAGTCCCTGCTTTGGTCCCTGGTGACTTAAGAGATGTCTAAAGGAGAGTTCAAAAAGTTACATTCATATTTTATATTGAATGTTACATTAGTGTTCCCACACATATATTTGTAGGGTTTTGGTAGATTGGTTCACATGACCACAGAGGTTGCAAAGTTGCATAATAGCCATAGGCAGGTTAGACAGCAGGGTTTCTGTGAGGAGCTGAAAGCCCTAGAGTGAGTGTCACAACCTCAAGATGAGACTAAATGTACACCAGCCCTCAAGCGCTTAACTGGCTGCTTAGAGTCTGAAAACAACAATAGAAAATTGTACCCATTGAGAGAGAGCATGGATAAGAGACACCATTTTCTGTTCTCTGAAGCCCTCTGTACACAAGCAGCTTAAAGAGAGAAAGTTTAAATGGTTGAGCCCTTAATCAGAATGCAAAAGGCCCTAAATTTAGTGTCCAGCAATGAGAAGAAGGAGAGGAAGAAACAAAGGAAGGATAAAAGATTAGCTAAATGTGACCTATCCTGTCTAAAATCTATTTCTGTCTCCTGAAGGTTTTTAGAACTTTAAAGACATGAGTATTCAAAGAAAAGCCCTTTCTCTATCTCCCAGGACTATGACCCAGGGCTTTTGGAGAGGATAAAGCTTTGACTCATTGACTGGCATCTGGTGCTGTGCTATGCTGGTAGAGATTTCTGGAAACCTGCCCTTGACTGCCTGGAAAATTTGCTAACAAGGGATCGTCTCCTCCCCATCCCGAGTCTCTGCAAAATAATTTATGTTGCTTACCACCACCCTTGCTGGCAAAGAGAAGCACTTAAAAGGTCCACGTAATTTTTTTTCTGAGCCAGCAGAGACATGATTTTACAGTTGATAAGTGAGACACCATGCCTGTCATTCCCAAGTTTATCACTATCCACTCTCAATGTCATACTTGGTGTGCTTTTTAAATGACTCAACTATATCCTATCCACCTAACCCCACCTCTTCCAAAACTCCCAATTAGTCTTTAGAAGGACAAGGACACCTAGTCAAGAGTCCGTGATCTAAACTGATAGGATTCAGCAAGACTATGAGCATCCTGCACGCAAAGGATAGAGGGATATCGGGATTAATCATTTTATGAAAAGGGATGAATTGGAAGGGTAGCTGTTTGCTTTTAGCAAATAATGAGCTCACAGTTTGATGTGAATCCTAGAAAGGTCTTCGTTTAGGCTTTCTTTTGCTGTGAAGAGACACCATGACCTTGGCAACTCTTAGAAAGGAAAACATTTCATTGTAGCAGCTTACAGTTCAGAGAATTGGTTCCTTATGATCATGGTGGGACATGGAGGTGTGCAGGCACACATGATACTGGAGAATGAATGAGAATTCCACATCTTGATCCAAAGGCTTCCTAAATCTTGACTCAGGAAGTGAACTGAAACAGTGGGTGTATCTTGAATATATATGAGACCTCAAAGCCTGCCCCCACACAATGACGTACTTCCTCCAAGAAAGTCATACCTACATACCTAATAGGGTCATTCCACATGAGTTTATGAGGGCTTGTTACACTCAGACCACCACAACAAACAAGATTCATTGGTGAGGTTCAAAGTAAGAAGTTCTCAACCTCAAAAGTGCCAGAAAAATGTCTCAGATTGCTTCAGGAGACAAAAATAATTTTTAGACAGGATGGAACACATTCTTTTGAATGCTCCTCTTTCATGACCATTTTTGGGGGGTTCTTTGAGTAGGCCTTGGTAGATTTGCTTATTCTAACACTTCTTCAAAGATAAAAGGCTCAGGCTTTACATCTCATGTGTCCTCTAAAAAATCTTTGTCCCTTTGAGGCCATGTCTCCTTTAGGAAGAAAATAATGACGAGACCTCTAAAATCAACTTTTTCTACATAGACTTACAATCATCCTTGAACCAGGAGTAATTTTCTTTCAATGGAGAACTAGTTATTGGTGCAATCGCTAACAACTTCCCCAAGTAATTAAATTCCACCATAAATTAAATATCATAGGATCATTATTAATACAGTCATCCGAATGTACCCTTTAAGATATAGACACTGTTGTTGCTGTTAAAGGTGAGAAATTGATGGATCATTTTAAACTATTATGTGAGTTTTTAGTCTAAAGACTATTATAGTCTGATAGTGCAGACACATTTTAATATGTAACTATTAGAAAATAACTTGGTTATATTTTTAAAAGTGAGTAATGTCTATTTTATAAATGCTTTCCATAAAGTATGATTCGATTCTGCTTTTCCATACAGATTACTCTTTTAAATGGGGTACCCAGTTGGATGTCAAATGAAGAAGGAAATATCATTGCAAACTATGATTCCTACGCAAGAAATCAGTTGGTTTCAGCAATGCTTTTTGCTGCTCAGAATAAGGAACTTTCCCAGTAGTGCAAAGGAAGATGCTGATGACGGCAATGAGGGTGGGGAAATCCAGAGATAATTTCCAGTTCTGTGAAAGGCTTTAGGGACCTTTGAACCCTGACCAAGGCTGTCTGCATATTACTTAACCTCTCAGTGTCACTTACCTCACCGTCCGAGCACATCCATCAATCCTGAGACCAGTTCTGCAGCCAAGAGACTAGAATGTAGGGGTGACGACTCCATGTAGGACCCACCTTGACTTCTCCATGTCCAATGAGTTGTGTGGGTGTTGTCCTTGGCAATGGGACCAGATCGCAGAAAGAATCTCTTTCTCTTAACACACAGTCTGGATTGTTTGAGGATATCCATGGGACCTCCTTTACCAACTCAATTGAATTTTAACCTAATTCCACCATTGGAAGCCTCACCTGGCAGCTGAGAGTCCATATCCCCATTACTAGGAGTCCTCATTAAGGTCACCTTCATAGATTCCAGGAAGTTTCCACAGCACTAGGTTTCCACAGCACCCAATCCCACACCACCATCAGCTCCAGTTTCCAGCCATCTCTCCCCAAACTTTCTCCCTCCACCCCATCTCCTCCCATCCCTGACTCCCCCACTCCCATCACTACCCACCCTCATCCACATATAAAATCATTGTATTTCCCCATCCCAGGGAAATCCTGTATCACCACTAGACCCCTCTTTATTTAACCTTTCAGGTTCTACAGATTACAGCTTGACTGCCATTTTACTTAATGGAAAATATCCCCTTATGACTGAATATATACTATATTTATCTTTCTGGCTCTGGGTTACCTCACTCAGATTTTTTTCTCTAGTTCCAACCATTTGCCTGCAAATTTCATGATGTCATCTCACTCCCACCAGTAATGAAAAGAGGGAGAACTCCCTCCTCTTCATGTTCTCACCAGCATTGGCTGTCACTTGTGCTGTTGATCTTAGCCATTTTGACAGGTGTAAGATGGAATCTCAAAATAGTATTGATTTGCTTTTCCCTGATTGCTAGGGACATTGAATATTTTCTTTAAGTCTTTCTCAGCCATTTTAGATTCCTCTGTTGAGAATTCTTTGTTTAGATCTGCACCCCATTTTTAATTGAATTACTTGTTTTTTTAATATTTGATTTCTTCAGTTCTTTGTATATTTTGGATATTAGTCCTCTATTGGATGTGGTGTTAGTACAAATCTTTTCCCATTATGTAGGCTACTTACTGCTTTGTTCTTTGCCTTATAGAAGCTTTTCAGATTCATGACGTCCCATTTATAGTGCCTGTGCCATTGGTGTTTCTGTTCAGGAAATTGTTTCCTGTGTCAATCTGTAAATGTTATCACCCACTTTTTCTTTCATCAAGTTCAGTATATCTGATTTTATGTTGAGGTCCAGGATTCTGTTTGTATTGAGTTTTAGGCAGAGTGATAAATATGGATTTTTTGCATTCTTTTCTTTCTTTCTTTCTTTCTTTCTTTCTTTCTTCTCCTTCTCCTTTTACTTCTTCTTCTTTTGTTTTCGAGACAGGGTTTCTCTGTGTAGCTTTGGTGCCTGTCCTGGAACTAACTCTTGTAGACCAGGCTGGGCTCGAACTCACAGAGATCTGCCTGCCTCTGCCTCCTGAGAGCTGGGATTAAAGGCGTATGCCACCACCACCTAGCCTATTTACATTCTTTTACATGCAGACATCAAATTGACCAGTGCCACATGTTGAAGGTGCTGCCTTACTTCTACTGTGTATTTCTAATTTCTTTAAAAAAAAAAAAACAGTTGTCACAGTTGTCCATAAGTGTTTGGATTTATGTCTCGGTCTTCAAGCCAACACCATTGATCCATGTGTTTCTTTTTATGCCAATACCATAGGATTTTTGTTACTATAGCTCTGTAGTACAATTTTAAATCAGGGATTGTGATACCACCTGCAGTCCTCTCATTGTTCAGGATTGTTTTAGCTGTCCTAGGTTTTTGTTTTTCTGTATGAAGTTGAAAGTTGTTAGTTTAAGGTCTCTAAAAAACTGTGTTGGAATTTTGATGAAAATCACATTAAATTTGTAGATTGCTTTTGGTAGGATGGCCATTTTTACTATGTTAATCCTACCAATCCATGAGCATCAGAGATCTTTTCATCTTCTGATATCTTCAACAATTTCTTTCTTTATATCTTAAAGTTTATATCATACAAGTCTTCAAGTCTTTCATTTGCTTGGTTAGAGTTACCAAAAATATTTTATATTATTTGAAGACATTGTAAAAGGTATTGTTTCCCTGATTTCTTTCTTGATCAATTTGTCATTTGTATATAGGAGGACTACTTTTTATTTTTTTATTTATTTTTAGTTGGTTTTAGTTAGTGACTTGTTTCCAGTCACTTTTGCTAAAAGTATTTATCAACTTTAAGAGTTCCCTGGTGAAATTTTTAGGATCACTTACACATGCTATCCTATCATCTGAAAATGATACTTTGACTTCCTCCTTTCCAATTTATATCCCCTTAATCTCCTTCAGTTTTTTATTGCTATAGTTAAAACTATATTGAATAGCTATGGAAGGAATGGACAACCTTGTCTTGTTCCCAATTTTAGTGGAATTGCTTTGAGTTCCTCTCCATTTAATTTGATGTTGACTGTAGGCTTGCTGTAAATTCCCTTTACTGTGTTTAAGTATGTCCCCTTGTATCCCTAATCTCTCTAGGACTTCTATCATAGAGGGCATTTTGTCAAAAGGCCTTTTCAGCACCTAACGAGATGGTCATGTGGTTTTTGTCTTTCAGTTTGTTTATATGGTGGATTACATTTATTGATTTATGTATGTTGAACCATCCGCACATCTCTAGAATGAAGACTACTTGATCTTGGTGGGCAACGGGGAAGGAAGGGTTCAGCTGGTGCTCTATTGAAGACTTCAGGATTGTGTCTGGGGGAATAGAGAGACAGGAGAAAGTCTGTGAGCAGCCTGTCTGGTTTTCTGGCAGGTATGGCCCATGATTTAGCAGGGCAGTCAGTTTATTTTAAGGAAAATAGTTTGATGGCAAAACAATGCTCCATCAGTCAACCCACACCAGACTCCTCTGCGGCACAGGTGAACAGCTGTCACATAGAAATGGCACAGGCCTTTCAACAGAATCAGAATTCTTGAGAAACCCATAAACTATATGGTTTCTGGAAAAGGCATTATTCCCTAAATTAGGATAATCTGTGTAGTCATCTTGGTGCAACACAGCTGGACACCTACCACATATAAATGGCACAGGCCTTTCAACAGATCAGAATTCTTGGGAAACCCATTAGCTGTATGGTTTCTGGAAAAGACTTTATTCCCTAAATTAGGATAATCTGTGTAGTCATCTTGGACATTTGACTGTTAACTCTTAAATAACTTTACTCAAGAAGGGCCTTGCACGGATCATCTGAAACACTGAACTAAAAATACCTATGCTTGACATTGACATATTTCTTCACCTTTGATGTATATTTGCCATTACATAACCTTTACTTAGGAAAACCAATGTTAAAGGCAGGCTTTTATTTTCTAAGAGAACACATCTTATGGGCGAGGGACCCAGAGAAATTAAGAATGGAGTGGACTCTGATACTGAGTGTGTTAAACATTTTAATTAAGTACCAATTCCTGGACCACCTATCTCCCAAGTTGGATGGCAAATAACTTACGAATAACCAACAGCAATAAAGTTTGAATGCTCAAATATATCAGATAAGTGATACGGAGGGAAAAGCTGACAAGGCCTGATTTTATCTCGTCAACCAATGAGTCAACTTAGAATTGTGAGTCCCTCCGTTGAATAGAAGTGTGCTTAGCTTAGCACAACAATGGGGAGCACTTAGGACACCCTGTACACAGAGAGGCACATGCATAAGCTGATTTGGGGTTTAAGGATGACTTGGCCAATTGTTATGGAATAACCGTAAGGAATAACTATATACTAGTACATCTCTTACTCAACAGCCCTCATTTCTTCCTTTTTCATTTGAGGTACTCTAGAAACCAAAACTGATTTCTTCTGGGGAGATAGTCTCCGAGGAAATAATTCTTTTTCTGAGAAATTTCCCATAAGTTTCGAAAGAATCGGGGTTTTTTTGGTGGCTAGCAAAAATGCAGTTTTAGTGACATTTTCCTTCTTATATTGACTGACTCAAGCATGGTCTGAATGGAGAGGCAAATAGTAGCAATCAGAAAGCGCTGTGCCAGAATACCGCCAGGACTCTCCACTCACATCCTCTGGGGACGAGGTTCTGCCCGGAACAAAGCCTTGTTGTTGTTGTTGTTGTTGTTGTTGTTGTTGTTGTTGTTTCAGAAAGAGGAAAGGCAAAACAAAGCATTCTTGTGGATTTGGTGGCCGTCTGTCCTCTACTCCTTACTATATTAGCTCATACTTTTGAAGAATACATGAATGAGTAAAAGCAACCCCAGTTTTGTGCCCAGCCGTGGTAACACAAAGGCTAAAATAGTGATTTTTGGCTTCGCTCTTTGAAATTTCTTGGGAGCAATACTTAAATTGCTTGGCAGTGGGATTTTTTATTCCTTCCCTGGAGTAATCTGGTTGTTCCAAAAATAAATATGATAGAAAAAATGCAAGTGAAAGTGTTCCAGTTGAAAATTTTTGTTTTAGTCTCTGCTTCAATTTCCAGAATCCATTATGTCTCATGTTTGCAAAACAGTGGCTCTTGAGAATTTTCTTTTCCCTTTCTGTTCTTTGCAAAAACTCTTCCTTCTGTGTAAAAAACAAACGAAGGCCCCCACCTCCCCTAGGAGTGACAGGAGAGAATCAGCATGCCCAGTTTCCATGTGCTCGAGATCTGATTTTAATGCATCAGCTGCAAGTCTCAGCTTCTGAGGGCTCCCTTTACCAGTTGGCACTCTGAATGCCGAAAGGTCATTGAACTACAGCCCAACCCTTGAATCTGAGGTGCTGTCTCCTTAGGAATTCTTTTAATCTTGCAGAGTTTGGTGGTTTTCTTCAGTCTTGTGTAGTTAAAAGTTTATGCCTTTTCATTTCTAACATCAGTTATATTGAACCAAGGGTTTGAAATTTCTTATTTACTTCTTTTGTTCCAAGCATTTTCCATACAGACTCAGTTTTGTGTTTGCTCTGCAGAGGTGGCAGAAATGCTTACAGGAAGTTGCCTTCTAAACTTGTGTGACATCTCATCAAGAAGGCATCGACCCACCAACTCTCCCCAAATTGTTCTTCCTGTTAAACCTTTGATGTGTTCTTCTGCCTCTTCTACAAGAAGACAGCCTTTCTGGGTATTGTTTCCTTTCAGCCCCTTGTTTGACATGGAACTATTTAAAGGAATACAATAAAGAAAGTTTTCTCTGAAATCTCTTAGAGATCCCCACAGCCTACATGAAGCTCAGTTTTTGCACATTTGAAAAAACAATAATAGTATCTACTTTGGGGTTTTCTTATGATGAATGAGATCATCTATAATGTTAGAATTATTATCTTGCTACTTTCAACTGCCACCTCGATCGCCATGATAGCCCATCATAATGCACCTCCATTATAGTTTTTAATATGGATTTTCTTAAAATTTCTATCTTTACCTTGAATCTTCCAGAGTAAAACTTAAGCAGAAAAGAAATAGTAAGTACCCCATAAAGGGCTGTAGGTGAGTAGAGCTTCATCCTGGCTGCATGTCAGAATAATATATATATATAGAAACTGTATAAACTATTGGTACCTGAACTCTGTCCCACAAAGGTGTTAAACTATTTGATGTGGAATGCAGTCTGGACCCTACAAATTTTCCTGATGTGATTATAGTAGGTAACCATGGCTAGGAGCTGCTGTTTCTGTTTACAGTCAGGTTCATTTGAGTCATGGTATGCTACATTTTTTAATTATTTTAGCTTCCAATGATTCCAATACATAGTCAGTTCAAAAGAAATTATTCTCAGTTCTGTTATGAACTGCCCTGTCTTTTGGTAGAGGATAGTAATCACAGAACCATGATCTTCTTTCTGGAAAATTTTGGAGAAATCAGTTAAAGGCCTGGGAAGCTAAAGTGACTCAGACCCAAGCATCATTAGTGAACGTCTTCTTTGTGGAATATTACTATAGCCACTGATAGAATATTTCACAGTTCGGAATCATCAGTAGTCAAAATAGCTTGACACTGATGTCATAAGCTAGTTAAAAGACACCCTAAAGTAAACATGAGCCTCTGCCCACTCCTGAGAAAGCAACATCTAGAATCTGTCCTAAGACTTCAGTGCTAACATCTTCATGTACTAAACTGAACATGTTATGGTGCTCAGGACTGTGGAAAGATTCCTTGAGTCTGAACCTTAACTTTCTTATTGAACTTATTGAAGCTACCATTGCCCAGTGTCCACATCCATAAAGCAAGATTGGCTTGGTGTGCCTACTGAATGAGACACTATGTACAATGCTAAAACTCAGTACCGATAACCGTGCAATGGATATTCATTGTTACTATTTTTAAGAGTTTAACAGACTTTTTCAATTCAAAGGGATTTACTTTTTCAGTTTCTTCATATTGGATAATTAGGATTGATCGTTTTACATGGCAGCATTAACTGGCTAAGTTAATCAGCTCACTGAAGCTATCTGACTTTCCCTAGAACATCCCAAGATACTCAATAGGAGTAAGAAGAAAGCATACAATCTAGGGAGGACCAGAACAGGAATAAACTATCACACCAAAGAAAGCAAATAACCAATTCAACAATAGAACCCATATATATGGCATTTATATACAGAACAATAACATTGGACATCAATAAAATGGACTAGTCAACAAATGATTTTATAAATGTGCAATTATTATGTGTCAACAAAAACACTAAGTATTTATTGTTGTTATTGTCCTTTTGTTTTTCAAGACAGGGCTTCTCTGTAACTTTGAAGCCTGCCCTGGAACTCTTTCCTGGTCTACAGACCAGGCTGGCCTCAAATTCACAAAGACCCACCTGCCTCTCCTTCCTGACTGCTGGGATTAATGGTGTGTGTCACTACCACCTGGTTACACTAAGAACTTAAGAAGATGGAAATGTTTGATCATTCCATATCATATCCATGCCTTAAAATATTACACTGTGCCTTATAAATTTGTATAACTAAGGTAATAATTATTTTAAGTGGTGTTAAAACAATTCAGTGCAATTTTGAATGAAGAGCAAAATTTAACTCCTGTCGTACCATGCATATTAATAAGTTCAAATGTACAAGATTATACCAAAAGTGGTACAGGGCTGGGAGATGGCTGAGTGGTCAGAGCATCTACTGTGCACATATGAGAACCTAAGTTCAAATCCCTAGAACTCACACAAATACCAGGCAAATCAGGGAGCAAACATTTGTGATCCTAGTGTCTCTCAGCAAGACAGGAGGTCAAGACAGGAAAATCCTGAGGCTAACAGCCCAGCTAGTTAGGCATGCACAGCAGAGATCTTAAGCATAGTAAAAGGTGGATTTTCACAACTGAGATATTTTCTGCCTTCCATGTGTGTGCCATTGTAAACACTCACCAGAACATGCACATGTAACTTAAACAACCGTTATACACAAAAAAATAGTATGTACAGCATATTATAATTTTAATTGTAAGAAACATTTATAAATAAACAGATCTAGAAGTACCCATACCTGAATCATAAGTTAGTGAGTGGTTTCTTGTTTTTATTTTCTGCGACGAATAGTATCTTTTGTTTAAGGGGAAAAATAAAGTTGGGCCATTTGGGTGCACAGCTGGAACCCCAGGATTTAGGAAGTAGAAGGAAGAGAATGTTGAGTTGGAAGTAGAAGGAGGAGAATATTGAGTTGAAAGTAGAAGGAGGAAAATATTTAGTTGGAAGTAGAAGGAGGAGAATATTGAGTTCAAGGTCACCCTGAGATACATAGACGACTTGACTAGGGAAGAAAGAAAGAGAGGAGGTGTATGAAGAAATTTTAAAGGGAGGACCAAAAGCATCATCAAAGGGAGAAGCCTTGAAACTTGAGAAACCAACTTGGCTTTTTCCTTAAGACAAAGATAATTTTAAAGTAACAGAGTAAAAAAGGTATTCTACATTGTTAGTTAAAAATCAATGAGTAGTGGATAGAAGATTGGTATTTTCAAATAAATGAAACTTGGAAAACTTCTAAGAAAAGTATCTTCAGCAAAATCAAATTTTGGTCAACGAAATGGGGGAAATGTTTGTAACTTAATCCACAGACAAAAGTCTAAACTTTTCAATTATATGAAGAACTCCTAGAAATAGACAAGGAAAACCGGAAAATATTGATGAAAAGAATACAAAAAATAATTAGTCGTGACTTAAAATGAATAGCATTCTTTATAATAAGAAGCAAATTTAAATTGCTCTGAGAAAACATTTTTCTCATATCAGATTAGTAAGAATTCACAACTGTGATAATTAATGAGTACTTGGGGAAATATTTTCATGTGTAACTGATGCAGAGAAAATTAGCTCAATTTCAATGAATACCCTTGTCTAGTAGACTGCAAATACACACAGCCATTGACCTTACAATTGAAGTTCTAGGAATTCATCCTACAGACAGACTAGAACATCTACAAAATATATTTACTAGGTTAGTTGTTGCAACTTTAAGATAATATAAACTAAACTTCCATCAGGTGAGAGTAGTTATACTATGATTCATTTGGACACTAGAATATAGGGCATCTATGAGTGGCTAGACAGGGAATGAAGTATGTTGAATGCTTAAAGAATGTGTATGTGTGTGTGTGTGTGTCTCTGTGTGTGTCTGTGTGTGTCTGTTTGTGTGTTTGTATGTGTGTCTGACACTCCATTTGAAGCTTGTTTTCTTCTTGGCAAAACTGGCCTTTAAGCAAAAGAACTGCCCATGCCTTGACCACTGACAAAATGCACTGTGTCCGGACTGGACAAGCCTGACTTAAAAAAAAAAAAAAAGACTGCCAAACCTTTCCAAGACAGAATAATATGATTTTGACAATTTTCCTGCCTCTAAAAATGGTAGCCAGTTGTCTCTGTCATTTACTGCACATTTTTGAAAGCTGCTTGATTGTACTTGCTACCTTGCTGTCTACTCAAGTAATATCATCTCCCTTCTCAGGTCTTCAATGGTGTTAAAAACAAGACAGTTGTAGTTACTTTCTGCTTATGACTTAGCCAAGCCATTTCTAATACAAGACTTAGACTCCTTGGGACAGATGATTGTGTCTGCATTAGGTGAACATTTTCCCATTTTCCAGACTTACCCATCTTCAGTACATGTATTCCAGTCATGCGTGCCCTTGTCTTAGATGCCTCGGGGAGGGAGGATCAAACCTGTCTCTGACTGCCAACCTCAGTAAGCAAAGGATTAAGGGGGAAAGTACCTCTGGGCTCTGTGTCTCTGAGCCAAGTTTCTGTCAAGAGAGTTTACCAAAAGCAAAATAATCATATGCAAACAGATAATGCTTTGCAATATACATGATCCTATGCTGCCAGCTTACTCAGGAGCTCTTCTCTTTTTCTACTTCCCATGAGGATTAGATCATGTATCTCTCAGAGTCTTCTTTGCTGTCCAGGTTCTCTAGGGTTGTGAATTATAGGCTGGTGTTTCTTTGCTTTATGTCTAAAAACACTTATGGTTGAGTACATATGACATTTGTCTTTCTGGATCTGGGTTACCTCACTTAATATGATGTTTTCTAGGTCCATCGATTGGCCTGCAAATTTCAAGATGACATAATTTTTTCCACTATGTAGTACTCTATTATGTAAATGTATCACATCATCTTTGTACATTCTTTGGTCAAGGGGCATTTAGGTTGTTTCCAGGTTCTGGCTATGACAAACAATGCTGCTATGAACATAGTTGAACACATGTCCTTGTGGCACGATTGAGCATCCTTTGGGTATATACCCAAAAGTGGTATTGCTGGGTTTTGAGGAAGGTAGTTTCCTAATTTTCTGAGAAATTGCCTTACTGATATCCAAAGTGACTGTACCAGCTTGCATTCCCACCAGCAATGCAGGAGTGTTCCCTTTACCCCACAACCTCTCCAGCATAAGTTGTCATCAGTGTTTTTTATCTTGGCCATTCTTACGGTTGTAAGATGGAATCTCAGAGTTGTTTTGATTTTTATTTCTCTGATGGCTAAGGATGTTGAGCATTTCCTTAAGCGTCCTTCAGCCATTCTCAATTCCTTTGTTGAGAGTTCTCTGTTTAGGTCTGTACCCCATTTTTAAATGTGGTTATTTGTTCTTTTGATGACCAATTTCTTGAGTTCTTTCTATATTTTAGAGATCAGACCTCTGAGCCATACTGACCACCCTCAGTTCTGAGAAACAGCTCTCAGGTTACGTGCTCAATTGACATTCTACACAAAAGAAAGTCTGCCCAGTATATCAGTGAAGAACATTTCACAGGTGACATCAGAGAGTTAAAAAACTGAGGTAGTTATTCCTATCTGAGGTTGTAAAGATGAAAAGGTATGGTTTGCTAACTTTTCTTGTGTGGCTCCAGCTGGAGACCAAGCTTGTTTTATTAGTCATCCTCAAGGGCATGGTAGTAGGCATCACGATAGCTGTAATAAGGATGGTTCTCACTTTGTGCCAGCCCTGACATAAATGCTGGTCATGCATAAACCTACTAAATCTCTAGCCAGCTGCCTGTGTGGTGAGTTCTATCAGGTAAATGGGTCTTACAATCAGCTTTGCCTGATCAGACTCAGCCAGCCAATCTGATTTATGGTGCCATTCTCTTCATGGCAATGTAGCACCACCCTTTAGGAAACATGTAGGAATATGTCATTCTGCTGCATCTGACATTTTTCTAAGTACCCAGCCCCAAACGCACAGGATCTGTGTAGACAGATTCTGCCTGGGCTTCCCAAGTTCCTTACTGTTTGTCTTCATTCCTCAGCTACCTATCCATTGGGCTGACGGACAGTATCGGTGAATGGTGCCTTGTAGTCCAAGTGCCGAGAGATTGTCACTGTGCTGAGGATCCATGCATTTGAAGGCACAAATTCCTTTATTTCATTAAATTGAAGAGCAGAGAAAGGCACTGGCTTGCGTTCTAGGGGTGACTATTGAGGACCCCAAAGAACATACAAGCTGCAGGGTACATGTGGAAGAATGAAACAGGTGAATGAAGGAAATAAATCATTGGAAGAGCAGAAGATTCACAAGCCCCACCTGGGGAATGTATGAGTGCTTTCGGAGAAGATGCCGTGGATCTTTGAGCACTCAGTGCTGGGTGAAGAAGACTCCAGTATGTACAAGATCCCCAAGGAGTGAAGGAACGTGGGTGTTTCTGGTACCAAAAGATGGAAGCTGGGCCATAGTGAGCTCTCAGTTCACTATTTGTTTCTAGGAGTGTGGGTGTGATGAGGGATGAGGGATGAAAGTGGTAGTCAGTTCAGAAAGGTAAGGGATCAAACGATAATGTTTTGACAAAATAACTGCCATTTCCTGTTGGGAAGCCACCAGTCACAAGAAAGGCTAGGAGAGGAAGTAGAAGATCATGAGGGGGAGGGGCAGATCTTAGGGGGATGGGAAATGGTGTAATGAAATATGTATAGCGAAAGAAGGAGGAAAGGGTCTCTCTTACAAGATGAAAGGAAATCAACTGGAAATGAGAGGGCATGGGGGCAGACAACACACACACACACACAAGCACTCAGTACTCTCATGTGCACACTAAATAAATTAAGTGATTCTTTTAAGTTAAGCGTCTAAGTAAACAGCTTCAAGGAGAAGTAGGGTAGGACAGCGGGTACAAGGAAAGCACCTCTTTGTTCTAAATTGCAACCTGGACTTTCCTCGAGGAGCTCTTCTTAAAATGCTTTCAACGGTGTCATTGAACCCACGACCTTAAGTTCAGAAGTGTAGTCATTGGTCCACATAGACACAGCTGAAGTGTGTTTAAGAAACCAGACTCTCAGTCCCGCCTGGGAGACCTGCTGAGTCTCTCAGTAGGATGCTCACCTAACTTGAATGAGCATGACTAGATCTAGGAGCATCTCTCCAGCACCCAGGGGCAAGGGAGAAAGCCTTGACAAGGTGACTTCTTTAATCCCCACCAAGCAGTTGGTTCCAGTAGAAAGCTTACACACCTACAGTTGCCCATAAAAAAAAGGGGCAAGGGTTGTGATCAGATGCTCCGTGATATGGGACAATGAACGGCAGAAGCAGCCTATAACTAGAGCCTATCATTAAACCACCATAATGTGACCCTGGCTTTCTCAGGGACAGATGGTGCAGTTCTCTGGGCTGAGTGTCCACATTTCCAGCAGCCTCAGAAAATGGTAGAGAACCCATAGTTGTGGCTCCACGAGAGAAGAGGCACATTAGTAGACAACTCCCATGCAAAGAGTGTAAGGGTAGAAGGAACTACTGTTTCTCTATGCTTCCTTTTCTTCTGCGTACAACCAATCTAGAAGAGCTCACTAATTCTCTGCTTTCTAGATCTGCAAGCATTTTTTGCAGTGAAAGCAATGACAGTAATGGCTATCACTAAGCAAAATTAAAGTACCATTAAAATTAATGGATCATGTTGAAAGCATTGTTTCCGTTGCTTCTCAACACTAGAGAAGTTTCAGAAGGCTTTTTTCAGCCTAATGAAGGAGAACATTCATACTATAAGTTACTCACTGGCTACCTTTTGCTTTAAAAAAAAAGTCTGATGAGTACAGACTCATAACATGTAAGGAACAAATGGCACCCTGGAAATCATGAGGTTAATGAAAAAGAAACCAACAGCAGGAGAAAGGGGAGAGGTTGTAAAAAAAATGAAACAGGCAACCACTTAGAGTGATTTGAGAATTCTATGGAGCATCACGATGGAATATGTAAAATGAATGATTCATGTTGTCAGAGAGTTTGACTTTAAAAAAAAAATACCAGAGTCGTCGGTGACTTGCTTCAGTATGAGTCTGTTTTCATCCCAAAGGACTTTGAAGAGTCTAACGAACCATCTTCATGTGGCAGCAGGGTCACTTTATAGGGTAGCAGTTGGGTAAGGGAGCGGCCACTGCAGGAATAAGTCAGACTGCCTAACCCAGCAGGCGTTATGGGATGAGTGAATTTGAGACAAGCCATAGAGAGTTTATCAAATCTTTGAGTAGAGGGGACCAGGATGCAGTTTAATGGACCACACTGAGAAAAACATTCTATGGGGATACAATTTCTTTCCAAAAGCTAAAATTTCAAGCTTCCTTGAGCTCTAAAACTGGTAGACATTTAAACAAAGATTAGATTGTCTGGACTGCTTGTGGCCAGGATTTTGAAAAGATCTTTAGGAATAGGACAGCGGACCGCTGATGAGAGTGCTCTGTGGTCTGTGAACCCCAGGTGCTCAAAGGATTGAGAACCCCACCCCAGGAAACAAGACCATGTTCAGTCCTGTACCCTGGGGCCTTGGCACCTGCTCCATGGACCACTGGGCCTGGCAAGAAATCAAACGCCTACATTGGCACTTGCCCTTGGCTTTTAGTGTATAAAGGGAAGGGGGCAAGTACCTCCTTTGTCTTCCATGTAGGCATGGCAGAGTTTCTGAGAACCTCAGTAGTATAACTGTTTCATAGACATATACAAAAGAGATAAAGGGGTTTGAGCCAGGTATTCCCATGTTTGTCTCCAAGTCTCTGTTATAATAATGACACATTTCTGTTTCCACATTCTACACTTTCAGTTTATATGATCACTTTGATCTTGCCCCTGGAGCACATGCAAGAATACACTCTGGAGTACCCCTGTCCCTAACTAGTGGTGATCTTGGAAAAGTAATCATCCCATCTGAGCCTGAATTTGTTGATCTATAAAATGGCAAACACAGGAGTTATTGTGAGGATGATGACATACATTACATTATATGTAAAATATAGAGTATGGTAAAGGGTCAATGGAGTTGGTTATCCATATTCACCATAAGATTTAGGGGATTTTATTATAAAATATGGGAAAGGAGGGATAGTTTGAGCTTTTAAGTGTCTGAATATCACGGATTGGCTACTCGTTTAATGAGATGTTCTCAGCTGATAAGAGAAGTACAAGAGGATGAGGTTTGGGGATGAGGGTGTTTGGTTCGATGCACAGCAACTTTGACAGAACAAGATGTTCACATACTTAAAAAATGAATTGGTGCCATAAAGATATAGGCAATGTTGCTCGAAACCATTGGTAAGGGTGTGGAGCATGTGGAAAGGGGCTCAGGATAGTCCCAAGCAGCACCAATGTTGGAAGGCGTATGTAGAAAAGAGAACCAAATTTTCAGAGAATAAGGTATAAACCCAGATGATGAACACTCAGGGAGATTCACAGAGGAATTCTGAGCACTGGTGCCAGTGATACATGGTCCAGGAATATGTGCACGACATAGCGGCTTCAGAGATTAGGGTGTTCTTAAGATTTCTCTTATTGCTGGTGATTTGTGGGGTGTGTAGTAAGAGAACAAAGGCCACTGCCAAACCAAAGATGCAATAGCTGTGTCGGAGAGAAGCAAAGATGGATACAGGCTAAAGGCAGCAAAAAACAGATTTTGCTCATCACTATGTTAGGATGAAAATCCAATGAGAAGTAATCCCAGCTATGCAGGGCTGACAAGGCATCTTGAGAGGATGAGAAAGTAGCCAACAGGACCAGCAGAAGTTGGAGCAGAGCTAGCCAAGCGGAAATCACAGACGTCAGGGAGATAGGCTGGCTGATGAGGTTGGCCATCTGAGTGTGTTAACTGCTGCTTCTCAGAGCTGGGCTCCTACAGGACCCCAGGGTACTTGTCCAGTGTTGATTGGGCTGACAGTCATCCCAGCCACATGACCTTGAGCTACTAAAAACCGTGGATGGAGCCACTCAGTGTGTGGTCTTTACTGGCCAAAGTGGAATCGTAGTACAGAAATAAAGCCTGAGCGAGGACAAGGAGAGAGTTTATCACAGACAGCCAAATCATAAAAGATTGACACAGGAATTGATGTCAGGTTTTAAAATGTGATCACATACCCAGAATGAGGCCAGAGAGGGACCACAGAAGCAAGGTTCAAAACCAGAGACCCCTGAAGTTTTCTCTAAAATGCTGGATAGTAAATATTCTAGGCCATATACAATCTTTTTATAATCTTTCTCTTCTTTTACCAGCCCTTTAAAAATGTACACATTACACTAGGAAGATGGTTCAGCCGTTAAAACATCTCCACACCAGGGAGAGGACTGTGGTTTGGAATCCCAGAACCCATGTCTAGAGTGTGCCTGTAATTCCAGCCTCAGAAGCAAAGACATGAGGTCATTAGATCCTTAAAGTGACTAGCAATGCTGACACAAATAAGAAGGTTGAAGAGATCTTGAGGAAGATTCCTGATCCCAGACTTGGGCCCAAACACACACACACACACACACACACACACACACACCAGTGCACTTGCACAGGTATACACACATGTGAATGTACATATACACACAAATGGACACCACACACACAAGCACGAAAAGAACAAAAGAAGTGTAGAAACTACTGAGCAGAGTAATAATCCTAGCACTCAGGAAGCTGAGATAGGAAGATGGTTGTGAGAGTGAGAGACTAGCCTGGGCTATGGCGTGAGACCCTGCCCGAAGGTCATTATTAGCCTATAGGTTGGGCTTCACCAAGAAAGACTGCAGCTGTGTTTAATTGCCCACTTTGCCCATCTCAGATAGAAATCCGTCCGACCCAGTGTACATATCGTCTCACTCTTTCCGTTCCTCAGACTTACACAGAACACTCTGGCATCCCACCTGCCTATGAGGATTTCTCAGAATGTCTGCCCATATAAGTTCACTCCCTTCCTCCAGCCAAGAAAAAGAAATTACAGCCTCATCGACTCGATGCAGAACTAATTTGTTGCTTGGCATGGCCCCAAGTTCACAGGCCTGATTCATTCTGTGAAGCTGTATGCCAGCAGTCTCTCTTCAAAGCTGGGTGATTCCGTGTCCCTGGAGACAGTGCCTTTTGCCCACGACTTAAGCTTAACTGGGAGGAACTTCATGCATGACGATGCTCACATTAAAAAATACCTTAGGGTGGCACCTAAGGTCTGCCCATTCACTCCGCGCCAAGAAATTCCTGACTTGATTCCAAACAGGAACCACAAGTAGGCAGCTCCAGGTCCCCTTGGGTTGTAGTCCACGTGTGCTATAATTAATGGGCTTCTTAGTTGTATCGTCTAAGAACGGAACTGGGAAGGCAGAGCGGGCATTGTGCTGGCATTGGCTTTGCAGCAGTAGTGGAAATTCAGCGCCTGGTTCCTCCCAGGTGATGAGAATGTCCGATGTTTCTTTGTTTTTGTTTGGTTTGCTTTGGTTGTTTGTTTTTATTTTCTGTTGCTATTGTTGATTTGTTGTTGTTGTTGTTGTTGTTGTTGTTTGAAATATACAGACATGTCTCCAGGACTGAAGGAATGAAAATGCCAACATGACCAAATGACTTTTTGAAATCAGGAGGCTCTAAAATGAGTATCCCAGGAAAATGGTGTCTTATAGAAGGTATTGAAGCTTGAATGAGAATGTCCCTCATTGGCTCATATATTTAAATACTTGGTTCCCAGCTGGTGTAATTGTTTTGGAAGAATTAAGCCCTTTTGGAGGAAGTGTGTCGCTGGGAGTCATTCCATATCAGTTCTCTTTCCCAGTTACTGTCTCACGGTGTTAGCTCTCAGTTACTGCTCCAGAACTACACCTGCCTAACGCCATGCTCCCCACCGTGATGATAATGGACTATAACTCTCTTTTTTGTAAGCTCAAAAAAAAAAAAAACCACTTTCTTGAATAAGTTGCCTTGGTCATGATGTCTTATCACAGCAATAGAGAAGTAACTAAATCAGAAGGAACAGCCTTGCTTGAGCATTGAACCTCTTCCTGCATCCCTGTATCAGGCCCCTCTGACCCTGGGCAAGTCAGCTGACTTCTCTAAAACCTTGCTTCTTATCTGTAATATGAGGATAGTTGCATCTGCCTTGTGAGATATGAAGTCAAGGCAAACTATTCATAACCTTCTGTATGAGGTTCTTAGCACCCCAAAAGCATTTATTAAATGTTGTAATGAGAATATATGTAGTATTATAGAATCTCATCTCAGAAAACAGAAAAAATGAATGAGGTGACATTATATACAGTGGTTTGGATAGTTGTCTGCCTGGAAATGAAGGGCTGATTTTTCTTAATAACCCCTTCCATTCTGATTCTATAAGCATCTGACTTCTCATCACATGCTCTTACCCACCAACCCTTGCCCACAGTTCAAATTATGCTGCATGAAAAGCTAGAGCAAGCCTTGCAGCACACACGCACGTGTGTGCACGTGCATGCACAATACATACTTGTGCACTCATTCCCTTGCCTCAGGCACCAACTGTTGACACTTACTGCTGAGAAATCACACCTGACATACTTTCCATAATAGAATCTTCTTACAGCTGTTTCCAGTCTCTCTTTCTTCCCTTTCGCCTTCAACACCTTGGGGAGGCTGCCCAAGCAGATGCCAACTCTTGTTCCACTTAAAACCTATCCACACACTGTGTGCAGCTAGTTGGAAAGGCACAGTGCCTACTTTCTGTTCTTTTTCCAAGTCAATTGCTTTTAAACCCCACTGCATGTTTGCTATGTCTCTTTAGTGTTGTTCCTGGGCCCACAGTTCTGTTTCCTCTTCTCTATTTTCCTACTCAGTGGACAGTTGGCATACTGTGACTACTTTTGACTGGTTATTAAAATGAATCAAGAGAGCTGTGTGTATAGGCGGTTGGATCTGCATCTTAAATTAGCGTGATTGACAGTGTTATATTCAAGAAGTGGTGATTTGGCCATCACAAAAGCAAGTCAGCATTTAAGCAGTGAATAGCATTTGGTATACACGCTAGAATGACAATCCTTGAGTATAAAACTGGGGATCCCTAAAGAGCCACAGACAGAATGAAATACCAGATTGACTTTATTATCAACAGAACTTCAAAACTTGAAAATAGGTGTTCTTTGTGCCGTGTTGCTAGTAACTGTGGATTTAATCTGAGGAATCGGCAAGTGTAGCTTATACTGGCACTTCCTCAATCCTGCACCAGCGCGGCTTTCCTTGCCATGGGATTCAACCCATGTTGCATTATCTTCCTCCTACCCCTTCTCATCTTGCTTTGAATGAGTTCCAGTGACACTCAGTCACTCGACGTTAGTTTCCTTGGTTACCGATGACTTTCAGATTTTTTTTATTTGTAGGTTTCTGGTGTTAAACAAAATATCTTTCCTCTTTTGTGTGCTGGACTGAAAAAGGTTAGAACAAGTGATGGTGCTTTTGTCTCC
Source organism: Microtus oregoni (assembly GCF_018167655.1). Classification (NCBI taxonomy): domain Eukaryota; kingdom Metazoa; phylum Chordata; class Mammalia; order Rodentia; family Cricetidae; genus Microtus; species Microtus oregoni. Next base: position 4,471,472 of record NW_024543077.1, on the reverse strand, counting down.
AGAAATGTATTGCATTTTGTTCTCTCAATAAAAGGCCCATGGCAGTCTTCCTTGCTGGGGAGATTCATTCCTTTTGTAATAGATTTCAGAATTCCAACATTTGATTTAACTTTATATAATCAATCTGATTGTACCCAGAAAGAGCAATTTGAACATCTCTGACTAAATAAAATATATAAGATTACCACTGCTAATATATTTTTTAATGCAACATCCTTGAAAGGGCTAAATATGCTTTATGTTGATTCCAGGGGAAGTAGGTGAAATGGAAATCAAGGAGGGTGGATAAAGAGCCTGTTCCTTACAGGCATCTATGTTGATGTGATTGCTAAGTACCAGTCTACCCAACAGTGAGCTTAAATGAACTTTTAGTGAGGCCTGGCAAGAGCCGGAGGGCAGGGAAATAGGAACTGGAACGGCTCTGGCTGGCATGTAAGTGTCTTGGGGTTGGGAACTGCTTTCCGGAGTGTGGCATTGCTGACTGACAGACCCCAGACCTGCTGACCAGAGTTCCCAGAAGAGGCTGATGCGCAGCTCTGGGGGTAGTGGGGATAGGTGACCCCCTCGTGCTTCCAGAGATGATACAAAGGGTGTCCTTTCAGACACAGGTCAACATGAGGATGGTCCGCCCAGAAGAAATCCATGGCCTGTGATCACAAATTTATTCAGACCTTGGAAAATTCTTTCTTTGGACTCCCCTGAAGGACTCTCAATAAGAAGTTTGGACCTATCTAGCTAGATGTCTTTTAAGACCATTCACAACCATGTTTTATTTATCTTTAGAGATGCCATGTAGCTAGCATGACTATTGTTCTAAAAACCAATAAAACAGTAAACACTGGTGATAAAGGGGGCCCTTCAACTCTACGGAAATGTAAATGAATACAGTTACTATGGAAACAGTATACAGATTCTTCAAAAAAACTTAAAATTAAATTGCCATGTTCTTTAGCTATAGTACCCGAGGTGTAGATCTAAAAGAAATGAAATCAACATATTAAAGATTTAGCTGTGTGTTGATGCACTATTTGCAACAGCCAAAATATGAAATCAAGCTAAGCACTCATCAAACAATGAATAAGATACAAAAACTGAAAGTTACATACACATGATGGAGTGTTATCCAACTACAAAAAAAATGAATAAAATTCTATCACTTGCAACAAAATAGAACTGGTGAGCATCATTTTAAACAAATTAACACAGACCCAGAGGACAAATGGTTATGGTTTGAATACACAAAGTCTTCCATAGGCTGTTATGTTTGAAGACTTGAGCCCAAGATTCTTTTAAGACTAAAACATGAGGCCTATTGAAGGTCGTGGGTAACTGGAAAGCAAGCCTTGTGAGCTACAGCATGGTCCAAGTCTTCCTACATTTCTTGTCCATTGAAATGTGAGTTCTTGCTGCCATGAGTTCTGCAGCCCCCGTGATGCACTGAACTGTCTTCACCTGTGAACCAGAATACACTCTTCTTCCCTTAAATCGGTTCTGGCAGGTCTTTTGTCACAGCAATAAGAGGACTAGTGAACACACAAGTGTCATCGTGGTCTCTCTTATATGTGGAAATGTAAACACTAAGAAAAGGAGAAGAAGAGAAGAGAGGTGGAGAGACAAAAGGGAACGGAACCTGGTGGAAGAGTGGATACTAAAGAACAGGAAAGGTGTTGGGGTTGGGAGTGGAGAAGATAAAGGACAGGTGGACATGATTGATGCCGTGGGTCCTGCTGGGTACCATAACTGACTTGTTTGAACAGTAGCAGTTAAGGTTTAAGGACACCACACAGATGAGTTTTTATGGGATGTGATAGTCCATCGCTCTTTTAAAGAATCACAGTGGACATCACTTCCCTTTGGAGCCCAAGTCACATTTTCTAAACTTTTGAATACCTGTAAGTCCATACATGAAAAAAACGTGTCTAGCTAGAAATTCCTGGCTTCTTGTCTACCTTTTTCAAAAATAATTTCCCTGCTTTAGCTTTGTGAATGCTGAAGTTACAGACATGATCCCCAAGCCTGACCTTGCCGATGCTGGAAGCTCAGTTTCTCCACATATCCCCTTTTATTTGTTTTTAATCATGCAGTTATATAAGAAGTCTATATTATATTATATGTTCTGTGTGCATACTAACTGGTATTTTGAATCCCTGCAAGTGGTCTTTAAGCAAAAAATTATTGTCACCAACATATTTTACAGCCAGGTATACTTTAAATAGTAGCAGTTTATACAACCAGTCTTTGAAATTTTCAGAATAAATTGGGAGGCTGCCCTCAGAAGCTCTGCCTCTAAAAGCATGCCCTGGTACCTGTCTGTCCATTATATCAACTCTTCTGAAGCTTATGAAATTGGGAAGGTTAAGTTCAAGTTTGATTCTTTGGGCAGAAAGTCACTGGTTGACATTCACCCCAGGTATCAAAAATAAAATCCAGTTTTTAAAAGGTTTCTGTTGCATGTATAGGATCTAGTTTAATCACTACCCTTTCTTTAATGTGCACAAACTACAAATTGGATGCTCAGAGCAGCCCTGTAAGGCAAACAATGTTCCTATTGTAGAAACTGGCATTCCACAAAATGTATGAGGCACCTGAATGACAATACTGCCTTGCTCCCAACCCCACAACCTTTCAAAACTGACATATGACCCCATTTTCTCCTCTCTTCCCACCCCTCCTTCTCCCTCCCTTCTCTCTGGCAGAAGTATGTCACACAGAGAGACATACTGTCACACACACGCACACACACACTCCTCTTCTCTCCTGTCCCCTCCACCTACCGCCTTCCTCTTCCCTCTCACTGCCCACCCCTCTCATTCACACTCCATCCCTCCTCTTCCTTCGCTAGAACTTCTGTCTCAATCTACTGCAAGCCTCCCCTTCCTTGATCAGAGAGGCCACCGCCTTCAACTCTTCCCACTGCAATGACACTGTCCACAATCACGCTCAACTTGAACTACTGTAACAAATGTAGATCCTCAGTTCTGACAAGTGAATAATATCCCGTTTTATTTGCCTAGTAACTTGCCAGTAGAGCGCAATTACAGTGATATGTGGGCCACTTAATCAAATACTTTTCCAGAGATTCTAATACAGTTTTTTCAATACTAAGATTTTGGCAGAAAAAAATAATTTAAGGACATAATATTAAATCATAAAGTGTTCACTAGAAAAAAATAATACATGATTTCAAGTAAAATTGTGGAGAACTCTCAAACTTCTTGCTGCCCTACAGTTGGAATTGCTTAGTATTTAGTGCTGACTTATATAATATTTATATAACACTTTATACATCATTAAATATAGATGCATACACATATATATTTACTCTTGCAAGTTCTCAGTTCTGACGACTTTTAATATAATGTGCACTTTTTTCAGTTGGAGCAGAAAGGAATACTCACGGGAAATACCTTTTCCTAATATTGTACAATGCGTCTTTCTATATTTTTTTGTTCCAGTATAACTTTTAAAACATACTGATCCAGTGTTTCAACTATAGAGTGAGTCTGTGAAATCAGATTGGCTCATCTCTGAATTGCTCAGGATCTGCATGGATGGCCCTCAGTGGTCCCCCATCTTTAATACCTGGAATATATATTTAAGGGGCAACCCACAGGGCTGTAGCCTGGATTCAAAGTCAATGTACCGATATTGGACTCAAGAATCTGGTTTTCTTACAAGAGCTCTAAACAACTCTGGCACCAGTGATCCCCAGATGTAACCTCAAAAAAAGCTACACGAGATGAGAGGTCAAATCAGAAAACCCTACTTACTGATTAAAGGCAAGTATATGAGGTGATTTACTGAGGCTCAAACAAGTCCAGTGGTCCAGAGCATGCCTACATACAACTACAGTTGTGTGCCTTTCTACGTGACCTTCCCGTGTTGAAACCTGCTTCTTCTCCTCTGCCTGGTAGGAAACTTAAACACCCCCAGAGCCAACCAGGGCTAGGCAGAACGTAGCATCCTTTCACTACTCAGAGCATCTTCCTTGTTCTGATAGTTGACGTGTGCCACATTGAAAATACGCCTAGTTCTAGATCCGTTCATGCCCTCATTAACTAGTTGTTCCTCTAGAGTGGGCTTCATCTCATACACACCATGAGCCTCTAACCCCAGTGCCTGGAACTCCGAAGCTGTCTCCTATATACGACACTCTGGCTGTAGAACCACCATCGGGTCCTCTACCATCTTTCGGTTGCTCAGTGCTCCTCCTCTGACAATACAGGCCCTAGTTTCCACAGTAGAACCTGGGCTTGCAAAAGTCCTCTAGGAAAGTGCGTGGCATACAGGTTAGCGACAGTGTCTTTTCTCTGGATACTTGTGGTGACCTAAATACGCAGATGTAGGGGAATTGCTTAGATAAGTTAGGGGAGTTATTTGAGAATCCCAAACAGGCTGCTTTTCGGCACAGAAATGAAGCCATTAGCATAACTACCCTAGTGCAGTGCTTTAAATGAGCAACTGAGCTGAATACTAAATGGCCTGCTTCTCAAAACCCCAGGCCGCACGATCAGGGTGCTTTGGCCTGGCTTAGCCACAGCCAGATAGTGCGTCTATTTAGAGGTAAAATTTAGAAATAGCCCCCTAATGTGTTTGCTCTTCCCTCCTTGTTGCTCTTTTCCGTGATCATAATGAGCTGTTTACGCCTCCTTCTAGGCCTTGCGTTTCTTATCTTTTTATGTAATTGGAGCTGATACACAGCAAGTGATCAGCTCACCATCTGCTTTGTCAGCACCAGCAGCCCTACCCCTCCTTCTCCGATTCCTGGCCGGGATCCCTTCTGAATCAATCCTGACTGGAAGAAATAATGAATTTTTCCCTTCACCGGGATTGGGAGATTATTGGTGACGCAGGACTGCCTGTTTGTACGATGCCAAGCTGTCTCTTCCTATCAGCTGGATGAAAATTTAGCAGAAGGTACATGGCTTGAGTGTCAGAGTGGGTTAGAAAATTGCTATATAAACGCCGCAGTGTGAAATTCCTATTCGCCTTCTGTTGTACGTGCAGGAAGAAGTCACTCATTAGTCAATGTCAATTAAATCATCCTTGAAGAGTTTCATCTTGGCCTTGAAGGTTCTATTTATAAACACATTGGCAGAGATTTTCTATTTTTTTTTTCAAAAACTGCTACATTTGGCTTCGCAACGTGGCCTTTTGGACATCCATAGTCATCTCATTTTGCATAATGTAGAAGTCAAATGGCTTCCCAAGTACTCTAGCATATACCTTTTTTAAAAAAAATATTTATTTATTTATTTATTTATTATGCATACAATATTCTGTCTGTGTGTATGTCTGCAGGCCAGAAGAGGGCACCAGACCTCATTACAGATGGTTGTGAGCCACCATGTGGTTGCCAGGAATTGAACTCAGGACCTCTGGAAGAGCAGGCAATGCTCTTAACCACTGAGCCATCTCTCCAGCCCTCTAGCATATACCTTTATTCTTCCCTTCTTTTCACAGCATGAGACCATCTTCTCTAAAAGAACATGCCACACATATTCATAATATACTAAGAACGGAAGCTTAGGTGGCCTGTATCTTAAAACTTGAGCCGTTGCTTGCTAGTGGTGGAGTCATGGGTGTACCTCCTGTCTATTAGTAGTACAGCTGTTTTTCTTGTTGGAGAGCGTGTCTCAGTATGTGGTCATGTGAGCACTGGCATTTGTAAGGTTTGGCATGTGCTGCACCAATGGTCCACGGGTTTCTGAGCCTCTGGTTCAGGGGGAGTAAGATGATGTCAAAGGAAATTTGGGTTCTTGTGAGGAAGCAAGGACAGCTGGAGATGTGGTTGTAAACGACACAGAGAAACCTCTTTGGTTCCCATCATCCGAAAAACACATCTGATAAATGTTATTTGCATGATTTTCTATCAAAAACTGCTACACTTGGCCTCAGAGCATAGCCCCCTGGCATTCATAGTTACCTCATAATGCCGAGGTCAAATGGTTTCCCAAGTATTCCATTATATACTTTTACTCTGCTCCTCTTTCCTGAGGGGTGGGAAGGCAGCTGCCCTACCCATCCCACTCTTTGTTCTTTGTTAGAGGCATTTTCATAAATAAGTGCAGTGCCAATATTGCAACAAAATGCCCCGACTCACTTTAGACAAAGTGAGAAGAACACTGAACCATCTTCCTGTAGGATTCTCCCATGAACTACAGACAGTGGAATCAGAAGCAAAAATACCTAACTCCAACTCTTATCTCAGTTTACTTTGTTGAGAGAGGAGAAAAAGGTACTCCTGTGTTACTTGGAGATGAAGAAGACACAGAACAGTAGTTGGTTTCCTTTTTAACATGAAGAACACCTTGAGAGCAGGTCACAGCTTGCGGCTGATGTGTGCATAGTTCTGATGAGGGGCTCAAACTGATGATAATTGCAGAAGGTTATTATTACTTGGTGTGCCTTTTATTGGTCCAGGTGTTTTTCAAACATTATTTTAGTTAATCCTTCCAAGGACACAATGATGTAGATGATGTTACTGCTAACTTCTATTTTCCAGATGAAGACAGGGTGCACAAGAACTTTTGATAACATTCAGAACTTGACAGAGCTAATAAATGAAGTACCTAGAGTTGAATTCAGGCAGTGTATCTTCTGAGGCAGCTATTTCTATGCCCATGTGTCACACAGGAAATGCGCATAGCAATGTCCAAGCTCCCAGAACAATGTCCAGACTTTAAAAGCATTTGGTAGACTGTTGTCAGATGGTTGATGCAAAGAGTAAACAAATAAAAGCACATTGGACTAGATTGGACTAGCTTACAGAGAGGGCTTAGCTTACAGAGGGAAAGTGAGCATCCTGAGTTTGTGGGGATCTTTTGATTTACACTTTGTGAATTTGGGGAAAGGATCTCCCCAAATATTGGCTCGACTTAACTTAATAAAGACAGAAACCTATATGTGGTTGTTACTAAATAACTGATTTTTTTAACATTTTGAATCAAACAAATATATCATTTTCTAGAAACACTTTCAGAACTGACAGTCTCGCCGTCATCTCAACTGCTTAGAAATGCTTTTCTCTTTATTGCGGTTTACTTAAGATCAACAGCCTACTGATGCATTCTCTTTCTAACTTGGCAACAACTGACATTATATAATAGTATTTATTTGACTGCTGGTTCTACCAAAGTTAACACAGAATGTAAAATAAAGTAGTAATTTTGACCAAATTCAGGAACTTGAAAGTTTTCTAGTTTATCTTGTGCTTCTAGGTAAATTCATTTAGAGTATATATAATCCATTGTATAGTTTTTAAAACAGTTATTTAACTTCACACTACAGATAAGACCCACTCATAAATCCAAACAAACAAAAGGAAGCAAAAGTCCTGCTAAGATCTAAAGTAACAAACACAGGAAAGAGAGTCCCTTTTCCCCAGCATCTTTGGGTAATACATGTTAGCATTCAAACCTAGAAGGAACTAAACATTTTTCTAGAAGTACCTAGCTAACACCAAGCCCCAGTGCTGTGTGGAATGCCTCAACTTAAGAAAGACCACTATTCACTCACCTGCCACTCGGTGTTGATCCAACCTAGTGATCACAAATGAAGCATGGCCACACATTCTGGTAGAAGACTCCCTGTTCAACATGCACAGCAGTAACAAATAAGATGCTCTAACAGCAGCCTCCCTCTCAAGGGCCAAATTTTCCAGGTAGAAAAATTTAGGAAACAACATAGAGAGATTGTGTGTGTGTGCGTGTGTGTGTGTGTGTGTGTGTGTTATTTTAATTAAAATTGAATTTATTTTCACTAATACATAAAACCTAAAAATTATATTGTAAATATTAGTGACCACATGATGTTTACCATGTAAACATTACATGAGGCTTTAAGTTAGTTCGAGCATACCTGTCTCCTTAAACATCATCTCTATATGGTGAAAATAGTCAAAATCCTTTCTTCTAAGTACATACTATACACAGAAACACAACAGCCTAAAAGCTAGAGATCTGAGATCTTACACATCACAAAAACAGATAGATCTACTGCTACAGAATATCAGTATTCTAGTTAGGTCCGTGTGAAGAAGAGGTCACTAGAGGTGAGTGCTCGGAATTCGGTTATTCACGCCATTTTTGTTCACTGTGTTCATAAGACCATCCAAACTTGAAAATACACAGAAGACTTTGTTTTGTGTGTTTTAGGTCATGATGGACATAGAGCAGCAGATCCTCCTGGGGTTATCTATCCTCTAGCTGTACATCCCTTGGTTTGACCTGCTATTTACTGTAGACCAAGACAGATACTGCCATTCAGAAGATTGATCATGATAAAAATCATTCTAGTGCGAAACTATCACAATGAATTTTGTTCAGTACAGATAAAAAAAAACTGTGTCTTTTAGTCTGTCCCATAGAAAAGGTAACCAAAATGTCATATTTTTACTATCCTGGGACGTTAGCCAGTTGGGTACCAATGCAGTTTTACTCAGTGTTTTCTTTAGGTCACGATAAAAATCTCCACTGTAGGGACTGGTGAGATGGCTTCTGAAGTCTGTAGCCCTAACCCAGGAGGTAGCCATAGACAATGACAGAGTGTTGTTGGTTCCAGTAAAACAAGTAGCTTGCTGCGTTCCGCCCACATGCTATGGTCTGCTGACCCCTGCCTTTGAATCTTGTTGAAAATGTGAGCGGAGATATACAGGCTCTCTCTACTGACACCACCTTGCCCCCAAAGTGTCACAGATACTTGTGCATCTCATGACTGCATCGTTATGCCCTGGTTCCTGTGAAATGTAGCGTGTAGACAAAAAGCCACTTCCCAGCCACAGCTCCGCGTCATGAAGGGGAAACAGACATTTGGATATCTCAGCCACAGAAATACGCATACATGGCAATGGCTCTGCAGGTCCTGAGAGCAGTGCTTGCCAACTTGCAGATCTCTACACAGCAGTAGAGATTTTAGCTCTTAATTGGAGTGGGACAATGTCTGAATTCTGTCAATTATATTTTAAATAAACGCTGATTGCCCAGTAGCCAGGCAGGAAGTATAGGTGGAACAACAAGACAGGAAGTAGAGGTGGGGCAAGGAGAACAGGAGAATTCTGGGAATAGGACGCAGAAGAAGAAGCAAGATGTGACTGCCCCACTGAATAAGGAACTGAGCCACGTGGCTAACATAGACAAGAAAAAATGGGCTAATATAAGTTATAAGAGTTAATAAGAAGCCTGAACTATGGGCCAATCAGTTCATGATTAATGTAGACCTCTGTATGATTTCTTTGGGACTTGATGATTGCGGGAACAGGATAGAACAGAAAACTCAGTCAACACTTAATCACTAGTTTGCTGGTTTTAATTGGAAGATTGTTATTAATCCATGAACGTAGTATAAAATAAAAAGTGTTATTAGTTATTGTGATAAAATACCATGACCAAGAGCAACTTTAAAGATAAAAGGGTTTGTTTTACCTTTTATCTCAGCAGTGAAGGAGTAGTTGCAGCTCAGGAGTTGACCTCGGATTTAGGAAGCAGATATTACACTTATCTACTCAGAAAGGTGGAGAAGATAACATGAAGTGGGGCTGGGCTATAAAACCTCAAAGCCTGCTTCCAGTGATGACCTTCCCTGTCTCCCAGAGGTTCCATAACCTCTAAAGTAGCAAGAGCTGTGATGTATAGTCAGTTCACACAAATGCTTCAGTCAGAGCTTGTTGGGCATGAAACAGGACCTTTTGGTGATGGTTTGCATGTGTCTTCTCTACTGAAAGCTGAGTTTCTCTAGATATGTGAGAAAGGAATGGCCTGTCTCTAGTGGACTGAGGGAAGAGAGGATCGTTTTGTCTGACTTTTCCTCCTCACTAGCAGCGAAGACTTCCTGCCTCCGTGCCCTGTTGTGACTTCTAGCTGCTAATCTCCTGCTCAGAGTTCTCCCTCAGACCTAGAACTATAAATCCAAACTCACTGCAGGTTTTCCTTGCTTTATCTTTAGGAATCTGATTCAAAGCATTGAAATCATTTCTGATGGAAGTTTATAAAGGTGCAGGTTTGCTGTGACAGATTAGGAGGGGGATTTCCTAACTGATTTGCGTGATACCGGTTACATCAGAGCACATAAGGCGTTCTGTGGTGGCAGTGCCTACATTCCTGTCATCACAAATCACTTTCACGCTAACTGCCTGTACTAAACACCACATGCCGTGGGTCACTGCTGTCACTTTATAGATTTGACTCTTCAAGGCTCACATTCCCTCAGCTGCTTTCATTCCCCTGGGTGTTTATGCCTGTAATTTAGATTAGCTGCCTCAGTAGAATCAAAACTATCTGGGTGATGAACCCGTGGCTGCATTAACTTGTCTTCCTGTAAGGCCTCCATAACAGTTGAAATTGCTAATGTTCGTTTTTCATCCAGGGCACAACACTGAACTTGTCCCCACAGCCAAGGATAACAGTAACTCAGGTTAACATGGCATGATATTTGCATTTTACAACTTATGGAAATATGTTTTAATGTGAAGGGAATGTGTAGACCTTCAATTACATAGTGGTATACTGACATCAGTCTGGCTCCAACATTACCTGCTAGCCAGTTTTGTGGGCTTCCCTGTTTCAGCGTTGGTTTTCTTATCTGAAAGAGAAAAGCATGAACAGGACCTTCAGGGACTAAGCATGGGAGATGTCTTTCCTTAGTCATTATTTAATGTCTTTCTAATGATCTACCAAGACATTATTATACCAGCTTTATAATTTATGTGGAAAATTGATGTTTGTCTTTCTCTTTGTCTTCTAGTTTTGGTGTCACACTTTATTTATAGCAATTTTTATAACCTCCCATTACCTTAATAGATTATAATAGTCATACTCAAGAGTTGTTGGTGCAAGAACGTAGGAAAAGGTTTATTTTTAAATATTATTTAATTTTTGACTTTAATATTCAACTTCTTTTATTGGGAGTGCAATAGTTGCTTATGAAAAATTCGAGAGCAAAACTTCATGTCAGCTGTGTGGAGGATTGCCACACATCCAGGCAGGAAGCAAAGGATGGATGAGAAGCTTGATGAACAGTTTGGTTTTTCACGGCTGTATCCCTCATCAGTACCATGCCAACCAAAGTGTCAGCTAGGATAAATGATCTTAACTCACCAACTCCTCTCTTGTAGCTACACTAACCATCTTACTTTATAACTGTTAAGGTTTATGTTGGGGTTAAGCCACACTAAACATATCCGGATTCAGAAGGATTGCTATAACGTGTGAAAATCTGACTTATAAGGTCTGAGACTAAATGAAATAAGTTAGTTCATATGTCTTTTTATCATATTCCATTTATTCTTCCTAGGCTCTCTCTAATGTTGTCTTGGATGTTTCCCTTTTGATGTTCCTCCTCAATGTTCCTCTTTTGATGTTCCTCACAGTTCCTCCCATCCCACAAGGTTTCCAGTTTATATAAATACACATAGTTAACAATTTTCTGGTAAATAACAATGACCCCACGCAATAATTTCTTAAGGGCTTTCAGAATGTATAAAAGACAGAAAAGGTAGGCACCTTATGTCTCAGAAGGGATGTGGCTGTGAAGCTCCCCAACAAGGCAGATACCAGGATTATTAGAATGGAGCTTGGCACCCCAAGTTAAGCATCAGGATGCTGTATCCACTGGCACCCAGGTGAGAAAGAATTTCTTTCTCTGGCTCTGGTTTAGTGACCTAAGCTTTTTGCCTGTATATTTTAGGGGTAAAAGTACAAACAGTTAATTTCCTAGACTAAGACCTTGTGTCAACGGAAAGTATAGAATATTAATAGCTTGTTAGGGTAGAGCAAAGGCCAGTAGGTTTTACTCTCCTGAGTTTGCTATTAGAGAATTCAGGGCCACCCAGACCTGTTCATCAATAAGAGCAGACATTCCGTCTCTACTGTTCAGTGCCTCCTCCTCAGGGCTCCCTTCTTCAAAGTAAGTCCTATGGAGGACTACTACTAGCTTTTTGTAGATTTGACCATGAGAACAAAAGTTAGGCTGAGTAAATGCTTCACCCCAGTGCCCCATGATGCGGGAAGTTGCCCATCTCATCAAATGATTTATAGACTGCTGGGATACTTTGGGATGAATCCCATTATGGGATAGAGAAGAGCCATGACTTCACAAGATTGCTACAGAATTGATAGTGACTTCCAAAAGACAGGTGTTTCCAAAGCTCTGCCCATCGGGGTTCCTCACTACTCCCGTGAGTCTGCCTACTAATCTGTCAGCCGTACTTTTACTGTATAATGCTTGTGGCTCACAGCTACCGGAGGGAGTGTCTAGATAGTCGGGGGAGCTCTGTAGGCCGGAGTTAATATCCTTCTTCATGCTAACACAGCGAATGTGTTTAATAAAAGTTTGAGTGGGTGAGAAATGACTGAAAAGTGACAAGAAGCCAAGGCTGAGAGCAAAGAATAATCTCCTCAAGGTCACCTTCTAGAAAGTGACAAAGAAGACTGAGGCTCCTCTTCTTTGTCTTATACCAGCGATGAGGGGATGAGCACTGTAAGACGGTGACTCTGCCAGACACATAGGTAGCCCGAGTGCCAGTGATAGACTCTTGTCCTCTCAGCCAAGTGGAGTTACGCATCTTGAGCCTGAACACAACTTCATGTGGTCATGGCATATGAGGACACCTTGCCCCGTTACCCTGAACTCTCAAGGAGCTTGTTCAGTTTTCTTTCACCTGCGTCTTTCCTCTCCACCATTACCCTGCCCCTGAGGTCATTAAATGTGTATAAAGAAATGGTTGCATATTATTACCCTGTTTCTGAGAGCAACCACCCTCCTCTCGGGATTCCTGCATCTTTTCCTCTGCCTAGTCAAAAACAGAAAACATGTCCCTTCTCAGCTATCCTAATCTTCAAAGTAGTGCTCCGCTCTTAACCTTTTCAGCTGTGACTCACTTACTGATTAAGTTATATTTATGTGTGAATCTCACTATGCTAGCCAAGAGAACCACCCCCCCATGAATTCATAGCTTGCCCTTCAAATGAGGCTTTATGGCTTAAAATCCTGGGAATGCCTTGAAATCAAATGTAAATCATATTTTTTAACTCTAGGAAAATAGGAAAGATTTTATACAAAAGTCCAGAGTGACTTAACTACACATTTGTGAAGTTTTTGTTTGACTATGAAGTTCCAAAGCTAGAATACTAAATATCAGATAACCTGCTTTTGTCTCTGTCGTGTGTTCTTGTCTAACACTTTTCGAAGGGCCGTAGACTTTATAGTCTTATGCTTGAAATGTCTGGTGCATGATCAGAGATCTTTATAATAAAAGGCAACATTCAGGGAACCTTTTGACTGGTGGTTACCACCCATCTCTACCCTTTGCCCCATGCACTGCATGAACTCTGAGCTCAGTGAAGTCCGGCGTGGGGCTTTTCTGATTTTTTCAAAGGCACTGTATATTGGACAGGAAGGGGAACTTTTGTTTTCCTTTGGGGAATGGACATCGCATGCGGAATAAAGAGACCACATCCTAGGGAACAGTTCAGTGATTATCCGTTAGAGACTGTGACTACCACATAAGCTAGAAGGCATTGCCCGTAAAAAGCTGTGGGTCTTATGGGTTGAAGCCAGATCACTGTCATGTGGTATCAAAGCTCCAAAGGTCAAGAAAATGATAAAGACAAATATTTGTTTGTGTTTTGAAGTCAGAGCGGCCACTGTCCCTGGGAATGACAGCGAGAGTAGGCATGGAGTACTTGCAGCCCTTCTGTGTTAAAATTATGTTTGTGTGTCTGTGCGGCTCATCTGTGTATCTAGTTCACCAAACACTGTTGCCTGTCTCAGCAAACAATCCAGAAACTGGATTGTTGAAGAAGACTTTCAGGTCTATTACAGTCCCTGGGGAAGGAGGCAGATGACACATGCTCAGCTTTCAGCAAGACTTTCTTGCAGCGGAGGTTTTTCTAGGACAGGAGAGCCCAGCAACAGATACTAGGACACTGCCTATGCACCATGAGGAAAAGCTCAGTATGCGTTCTAGCATTTCAGAATCAATCATGTGTGTAATATTAAGTTGGGAATATCACCCCAGCCCTTGGCCTGGGAGTTGCATTGGTCCAGACTCCAACTCCCAGCCTGCACTATTTCTCAAGTGCCTTACAGATCTGAGATTATGGCATTTTATCAAAGAGCTTCTAACACAGGCATGCAGCTCCTGCAGCATCCTATAGCTCTTCCAAGAAGATGTGTGGTTACAGAAGGACTTTTTGCCTCCAGGCTTGCCCTTGGTCTTGGCAAAGCCACTCACAGCAAAAAGCAGTCTTTCACCTCTTCAGCTTGCTGGATGCTTCCTCGATCTCCTCATCCTGCCAAGACAGGTAGACTAAATTTTTCCCCCACAGAAAAAAAAATCTTTGGGCCTCTTTTACTCAGCAGCTAATGGCATCTCTGCTTCTAAGACTAGTGTTCTCCAAGGATTGGGAGAGATTTTAGGATTGCCTGCATAGCTAAAAAGCTGTCTCATTTTTGCTCATTTATCCCTCCCAGATCTGTCTACTGGAATTTGATAATTTAAGGTACTATTAACTTATTACTTCAACCATGACATTTAATGAAGTTTCCTGCTAAAATACAGACAGGTGTGCCTCTTTAACAGCCTTCATAGTCCAGGATTAACAGGTTCCAGGTGTATCTTCAGAGGTTCAGAGTTCCCAGTTTCTTTTAAAATCTGTTCCAGTTCTCTTACAGCTACTACACAGGTTCTGGAGAAGTTCTACTAACAGTCTCCAGAGACTACATTAGCCCCAGCCAGTTTCAAGCATATTTTACAGGTCACTCCTGCTGCTTGGGCCAAGACCAACCTACGAAGCACTCCCCAAAACTGGCTCCTGGGACTTCACCATTGGTAACAACTCTTCTGGATCAAGGACACCTGCCAACTTAAATCTTGTTTTATCTACTATTGTGTCCCATGCCATGGCTAGCCCCATTTCACAGGGCCAATAATAACAATATTTTTCTTCTAGCCCCCTGCCGTCTCATACTCAAGGATGACAGCAAACCAGATGCCACCCCAGCCACTCTTCTCGCTAAGCATGAGCATGCCAACTCTCGCTCTCTCCTCTCCCACCTCGCCCCATGCCCACAGAAAGTACCCAGACTTGAGCCAATGCCCCTTTATTCAAAGAGAGCCTAAAATGTTGGTCATAAATATCACCTCAGCTCCTTGTCACACCCCTATATCCATAGAGTCTGGAATGTAATATTAAATTAGGAGCATCACCCCAGCCCCTGGTCTGGGAGTTACGTTGGTCTGGACTCCAACTCCCAGCCTGCCAAGCGCTGACCCCTCCCCAAGGGAAGGGGTCAGGACTACTCCAACAGGGTATTTAGGTGGCTTCCCAGAGAAGGAACACATGGTTTGGGGTTTTGCCTGTGTTCTCCCTCTGTCTTCCCTCCACCATGCTCCCAGACACCCAGGACTGCTGCATTTATTAAATGCGGGCAGTTTTAATTTGCTCTAATCTGGTCTGATTGGAGTTATTTATGTTGGTGGAGTGACTTTTCTTAAGATTAAACCAAACAATGTGTTCTGAAATCCCTCGCTTCTCCACTCACTCAGTCAGTCAGTTCTCAGACATCAGGCACACTGCCAGTCACACTGTACAGCAAATGAAGTCCCAAACAGGGTATTTCTTCTTTAAGCTCAAAATTTTAAAAAAAAATGTGTTTATTTGATTCACTTTGACATGGTAAAGTAGTTTGTTATAGTCTAGAAGTCAACAGTTGAATTATGGCAAAAAAAAATGGCTAAGTGAAATTTTAGTGTCTCCGTACTTCAGAGAATATCATAAAGAAAATTTGAATTAAAAAACCAATTTTAACACTGTAGAACAGCTGGAGAGATGGCTCAGAAGTTAAAAACACTGGTTGGTGTTGCTCTTCCAGAGGTCCTGAGTTCAATCCCCAGCAACCACATGCTGGCTCACAACCATCTATTGTGAGATCTGGTGCCCCCTTCTGGCCTGCAGGAATATATGCAGACAGAACACTATACATAATAAATAAATCTTTTTTTTTATTTTTTTAATTTATTTATTTATTAAGGATTTCTGCCTCGTCCCCACAACCACTTCCCATTTCCCTCCCCCTCCCCCGATCAAGTCCCCCCCCCTCATCTGCTCGAAGAGCAATCAGGGTTCCCTGACCTGTGGGAAGCCCAAGGACTGCCCACCTCTATCCAGGTCTCGTAAGGTGAGCATTCAAACTGCCTAGGCTCCCACAAAGCCAGTACGTGCAGTAGGATCAAAATCCCACTGCAATTGTTCTTGAATTCTCAGTATTCCTCATTGTCCGCTATGTTCAGCTAGTCCGGATTTATCCCATGCTTTTTCAGATCTAGGCCAGCTGGCCTTGGTGAGATCCCAATAGAACATCCCCATTGTCTTAGTGTGTGGGTGCACCCCTCGTGGTCCTGAGTTCCTTGCTCGTGCTCCGTCTCCTTCTGCTCCTGATTTGGACCTTGAGATTTCTGTCCGGTGCTCCCGTGTGGGTCTCTGTCTCTGTCTCCTTTCATCGCCTGATGAAGGTTAATATTCCTGAGGATGCCTATGTGTTTGTCTTTGGATTCACCTTATTTAGCTTCTCTAGGAACATGAATTATAGGCTCAATGTCCTTTATTTATGGCTAGAAACCAAATATGAGTGAGTACATCCCATGTTCCTCTTTTTGGGTCTGGCTTACCTCACTCAGGATAGTGTTTTCTATTTCCATCCATTTGTATGCAAAATTCAAGAAGTCCTTGTTTTTTACTGCTGAGTAATACTCTAATATGTATATATTCCATACTTTCTTCATCCATTCTTCCGTTGAAGGGCATCTAGGTTGTTTCCAGGTTCTGGCTATTACAAACAATGCTGCCATGAACATAGTTGAGCATATACTTTTGTTGTATGATAGGGCCTCTCTTGGGTATATTCCCAAGAGTGGTATTGCTGGATCCAGGGGTAGGTTGATCCCGAATTTCCTGAGAAACCGAAACACTGCTTTCCAGAGTGGTTGCACAAGTTTGCATTCCCACCAGCAATGGGTGAGTGTACCCCTTTCTCCACAACCTCTCCAGCAAAGGCTATCATTGGTGTTTTTTATTTTCGCCATTCTGACAGGTGTAAGGTGGTATCTTAAAGTTGTCTTGATTTGCATTTCCCTGATCGCTAAGGAAGTTGAGCATGACCTTAAGTGTCTTTTGGCCATTTGAAGTTCTTCTGTTGAGAATTCTCTGTTCAGATCAGTGCCCCATTTTATAATTGGGTTGATTAGCCTTTTACGGTCTAGTTTCTTGAGTTCTTTATATATTTTGGAGATCAAACCTTTGTCAGTTGCAGGGTTGGTGAAGATCTTCTCCCAGTCAGTGGGTTGTCTTTTTGTCTTAGTGACAGTGTCCTTTGCTTTACAGAAGCTTCTCAGCCTCAGGAAGTCCCATTTATTCAATGATGCCCTTAGTGTCTGTGCTGCTGGGGTTATACATAGGAAGTGGTCTCCTGTGCCCATGTGCTGTAGAGTACTTCCCACTTTCTCATCTATCAGGTTCAGTGTGTTCGGACTGATATTGAGGTCTTTAATCCATTTGGATTTGAGTTTTGTGCATGGTGATAGATATGGATCTATTTTCATTCTTCTACAGATTGACAAAAAAAAAAAACACTGTAGAACAGTAGGAAAGATTTTATTTACAAGTCCAGAATGACTTAGCCACACATGATATGAAGTTTTTATTTGACTTAAGAAGTTCCAAAACTAGAATATTAAATATAATATAACTTGAAGAGATCTCTGCCATGTGTTCCTACATACACGTTTTTTTTTGGGGGGGGGAGACATTGATTTTATACAACCTCATGATTAAAATGGCTCTTAGAAAATTAAAACAATGTTTCTATGTAAATAAGTTTTCTGTCAGTATACAAAACACCTAATATAATAAGGTTATAAAGAGAGAAGTTTTATTTTGGTTCAGCACTGACCGATAGCAGGAAGCTCACAAGTAGTTCTCAGTCCAGTCTCGGGGCATCTGACGCCCTCTTCAGGCCTCCATGGGCACCTACACTCACAGGCACACACCCACACACAGACAGAGACACATAATTTAAAATAAGGGTTGTTTAATTGGCTTTGGACTCCAAATAACGAAAACATAAAATTTAAATATTCATCCAAGTGTAAGGATGAATTTGGAATGAAAAGTCTCAGAGGCGGCTTTCCTGTATGATGTGTATGTGACTCAAGCATTCTTTTTATATATACAGTATTTTATCAAACAAGCCTTGTCTTTTACACAGTCATCGGACAACTATATTAGATCAAGGAAAATATCCTAGAAATACCACCGGTGAAGACTTGGAATATTTAATTTTACTTCATTAATAAATTATATCAAAATGACATAGAATCCATAAATAGACAAAAAGCATTTCAGAATTGATGATGAGATCAAGAAATAATTTTTCTGATATAATACTGGTGATTTGTATTTGTATAATACTGGTGATTTCTAGGTGAGTGTATGAGTTTATATTGAAAGCCTGAAAACAGTCAATTTCTTAGACGCTAGCAGTCAAATTCTAATTTGGTTAGAAATTCTAACTCTGGCAGAATCAGTCACAGAAGAGAACAGACATTTCCTTACTAGAACATTATATCAGCTCAAGTCTGACCCAACATAGTCCTCATAAGATAGCTTAAATAACACTAGAATGTCCTATGATAAAATGATATACAGTAGTTCAAAGTGGTATCACAGAATCAATGGCATAAAAATATCCTAATCATTATATATAATCTATTTATATATACCTAGAATATAGAAGCCAAAATGGTATGCCCATGTCTGAGTGAGAAAAGATAAATGATCTTAAGTTTATTAAAATTCATTGTTCTGATTTTTATTGATTAAGAATTTAGTACATACATATAATGTGTTCTGCTCTGATTTGGCTTCTATATTATTAATTACATTTGCCTTTGGGGCAATTACAGAGAAGTCTAGAGATTTTATGCAGATGACACACAGGCAACATTTAGGGTCGTGTTGTCTGTTAGATTGCTCTTCAGTGAAGGAAATACTCTAGGTCTGTGCTGTCCACAGCTGGAGCTACCACCCCATGTGCCTACTGAGTGTGTGCTGTGTTCTATTCAGCTAAAAAAAAAATGGATTTTTTTCTAATGAACAAGAATAAAAATTCCTTTTGTTTCTCATGGACAGCATGGGCTTACATGTTTGCGGCAAAATGATATTTAGTGAACATTCTTCTTTGTTTATGCAGAAGATGATTTTATTGATTTAAGTTTGATTTATTGATTTATGTTTCTGGAGCCACATAGAGAAAGTGGCTACAGCACTGGACATTGCTTTTCTAGAGTGAATTGGCCTGGAGCACAGAGAAAAGAATAAGCAGATCTGGTTTCTGTTGTCTAAGATTTATTTGTTTGTTATTTTTGTGTGATAGATGTGTGCCTATATGAGTTTATGTGCACCATGTTTATGCAAGAGCCTACCCATTGAAGGTCAGAAGACAACATCAGGTTCCCTGGATCTGGGGCTACAGAAGGTTGTTAGCTGTGCTGGGAACCAAGCCTGGGCCCTCTGCAAGAGCACTAATTCCCCTTCACCACCAAGCTGTCTCTCCAGCCCTGAAAAGTCTGGTTTGATGTTAGGAGTCCAAAGTAGACAAGATCTGAGAGCATCAGTCCCACTGAGCTTCAGCTCCTGACCAGATTCCTAAGAAAAGTTAGAAGTTTATTTACAAAGTCTAGTGTGTAGACTTCAGAGATGCATGTGATTTAGGTATTCACAAAAACTCCCACTCTAGAATGTAGATTTTTCTTAGTTTGCATATTTGATTGTTATCATGTTTTAATTTTCTAATTATAGAACTTTTTCAGATCTTTGTATGAAAAGAATTCTGGATAGGGTGAATGCTACCAAAACAGTACGGACAATCTTATGATGGGTTAAATAAGAGACTAGCACACTTAACCAAATGCTACTTTTATTTTATTTGCTGTTTGTTTTTCTTTTTTAGAATCTTACTATGTTAAGCCTTTAACTCTGGCAATATTCTTGTCTGTCTTCCAGGCAGTGGGATTACCTGAGCTCAGGTATGCTGTTGCTTTTTATTAAATGCCTGAGCAATAATGAGAGAAAGTGACATGTGAAGAACCACCTCGTAGTGACACTTAAAAAAAAAAATGTTCCCTTTCCTGGTCCCTATGCTGCAGCTTATGCTTCAAAAGCTATATTTCCCCAGGTCAAATTTAATGTATTTAGGATCTTTAAGATGTACATGCTCTCTTTTTGTTTTTCACTAGAAAAAAGACCCAATTCTTAATTCTTCTTAACCGAGATTATTAGATTTTATAGCACTTAAGATAATATAACTATTATACTCTAATGGGAGAATAATGTTTTAGAAGTAATGAAATTATGGCAGAAGAAGCATTTAGGCATAATTATATAGCAAGCATAAAATTTTCAATTAAGCTTCCGTTATATTGCAATTAACTCTGCATTTGAACACTAACATTAGTGTGGCTAGTTTTACTTATTTCTTGCTTGGTAAAAACAGTACTTTTGTTCTTTTTGTTCATATTAGTCTGAGGAAGTGCCTGGAAAATTAAATTAAAATATCAGTGATCTCATGAAGAAAATGTAAAAGAAAACATGCTTCAAATTACTCGATTGATTTTGTGTTATATGAATTATCTGTGGCTGTCTGATAAATTTCTCTAGAACCTTTGAGTTGTCAGCCTGTGTCTTTAATCTGCCTCCTACTTGATGAATAGTTTCCCTGGGTATAAAAGCCTTCATTGAGAACATTCTTTCCTTAGAATATTAAAGAACTGTTGCGTTGTTTTCCGATTTTGTGACACTGTATATGTGTTTTTGTTCCCCTTTTCCACACACTGTGACTTTTTCAACCTAAGGTTTCACATCTTTCTTCTCTGACAAGTTTTGTGTTTCCGGAAACTGCTTTTGTTTTAGAGTCTGTGACATCTTTGACTCTTTTTAAGATCTTAATCAGAAATTGCTCTGTGTGTCAAAGAGAACAGGTTGAGTTCTAGTCTATTGTGGTTTTAGATTATCTCCTGTTTGCTGTGTTATTTCTCATTCTTTCCCTGCCTTCTTTTTTTTTCACGCTCTTACTCATGACACAAGATTTCCTCAAATAGCTTCTAATTCTTAATTTTTAATTTTTCCATAAAAACTCATAATAGGAGGAAAATTAATCCCTAATGAACCCTAGATAGGGCTTACTAATTGCTGGGCTTTTCTATAGAATAAGCAAACAATATGCTGCACTGGGCTAAGGAACAAAAATGCCCCAACAAAGACATTTTCCCTTTAAGGTCAGAACTCTTAATGTTCGCCTCAGTTCTCAAACTATTTGCACAATTTCTAAGAGAAAACTCCATTTTTTTTTCCTGAGATATAAACTCCTGATCAGCTATAACCATGGAAACGGGAAAGGATGGGTCAGGAGCTCCTATAGACACCTTTAATTAAGCCAAGCTTTCTACCACAGTCTACGTGGGTTTCCTGGTGTCTGGGTCTGGCCTCACAACTGATCACCTGTCTCATGTGCTAAGCTGCGGTCTCTTCCTTGGTTTCATCATTTGCCATTGTGTCAACTGCTTCCAGCTTCAAGAAATTCTGGATGTTCTCAGCTGCCAATGACAACCCTCCTTTCCCATCCACTTCCCTATTTATTGTAAGAGTATATCTTTTCTCTGGTATTGTCAATTTAATTAGTGTCTCAGGGGAACAATGAAGTAAACATTTCATTTTGTCTATTTAATTTTCACTTCAAGTGTCTATTTAATTTCCAAGTAGTTTTTGGTCATCTTTCTATTGTTAATTTCTTATCTTTTCAAATCAAGATGTAGCTTTTTAAATCCCAACTGTGATGAATTTATTAGGACCCTTAATGCTAAATGATGTTTGTAAGTATTCTATGGGCTCGGATTATCCTTTTTGTAGGATAGAAATTCTTAATAGAATGTCAATTAATTTCACCTTGTTGATTATCTTCTTCAAGTCTTTTGGAATGTTTAGTCTGTTTATCTTACAAATTATGAAAGAAGTTCATTTAAAATCCCACTGTGGATTTAGCATCTTCCTTTCAAACTTTTTAGAGATCTTACCTTCTGTGTTTGTGCATGAAAGTTTTTCATTTGTGGAAACCATCTTTATCAGCACCGGAACTACTTCACCCCACTCATGGTTTTTATTCTGAATTCTTCTACTCTCATTCATTTGCCAGGTTTTCTTTGTACACTTATTTTCAATCTTACTTCGTTACAGTTCTAACTCTGAGTCTCGTTTAACATTTAAGTAAAAATTTTTCACTGGTTATAACAAATATTTTGGTGAAGGAAATTCAAGAGTTTTGCTTTTACTGTGGTAACTGATTTTTGAGCTATTTCTTCTGTGTACTTTAGATTTACTGTTCAGCATACTTTGTTCTTTTTACCTCTCCTGATCAGCTCTCTCCTTGTAATAGAACAATTGCCCTGTTAATTTGGAAGTTCTAATCAATTGACTTCAGTTTTCCAAGGGCTTCCTTTTAGTTCCCACGATTGTAATCATATCAGCATTTCTCTACTGTATATAAAAGTTAACACTGTCACCCAATTCCTTGGGCTCTTATAATCTTTCTGCTCGCTCTTCTGCAATTATCCCTGAGTCTCAATAAGAGGACATGTGATATAAAATCCTACTTGAAGCTGAACGTTCTCTATTCGTTGACCACCAGTTGTAGGTGGATTAATCCTCATGTACTGTAAAAAGAAATTTTTCTGGTGAGGGGAACAGGATGTTCCAATCGATGGGAATGTCAATAATTCATTAGAAAACAGTTTAATACTATGTCCTTTTAGCAAAATAATAATAATACGTTCTTCTCTAGAGGGTTACTCCAATTCTCTTCTATTTGTGGAGGTTTGTTTTGTCATAATGTTTCTTTTACATATGTGGATGCTCTTGTATTTGGGGCCTAGATGTTCAGGATTGAGACTTACTGGATTAAGTAAAAGAACTTACTGGATTAGGCTAGTTAGAAACCTACAAGTTAGTTACTGACTAGAAGTCAGTTTTCAGGTTAAAGGAGAAAGGATATTTACAAAGCACCCAACGACAACTTCCTCTGTACATTAGCTCTAAAATAGAAATAAGGTCTCCACTGAACAACTATATGTTTTTTATTAATGCACTTTAATGACAGTATTAATACTAATTAGCATTGCAGATTAAGCAGCCCTTTCAGCTCTTCATTAGACCAATCAGGTGTTTTAGACAGGCAAAGTAACACAGTTTCCACAGAGTTAAACAAGTGCAACATAAAAGAATGCAAAACATCTTTGAACAAATATTCCACAGCATAAACAAATGTAACACATCTTAAACTAATATTCCACAACAGGCAAATTCTAATGTACATCAAGAGAGGCCCAAAGACGTAAAACATATCATGAACAAAGAAAGGATAAGAAGAAGGCAGGCATATTTGTGTCTAGAATTCTTTTCCCTTCTTCTCAAGGACAGGCTTAGCTGGTTGATAGAAACTGAATATTTGTAACTGTACAGAAGGCCCAAGGGCAAGGTCCTTGGTAGTTTCTGCTATCCGTGAATCACTTAAGGTTTCTAAGCAGCCTTCTGTGACCTGACACTAGAAAAATATGTGTGATTTCCTCAATCAAATCCAAGAATGGAAAATCATTTTTTCTTGTTATCTGGAGGACTCTACCCAGGACAAATATCCTGACTAGAGATAGCCACTTCTGGTATTTGCTATACATCCATGAGAAGAGATGAATTAACACTTCTGGTGATGTAGGGAGATGGAATTCAAATGTTATTGTGTGAGGTCCATCCCTAGATCTCCTCAGTTTGGGGCTAGTAGTAAGAGTTCATTTCTTTTGCTTTAATTATTAGCATTTAAAAGCTATCTATTTTGTCTCCCCTTAAGATGGCCAACTATCCTCTATACTTTGGTTGATGCTGGATATCTTCCTATTCTTAATAAATATATT
This sequence comes from Microtus oregoni, assembly GCF_018167655.1. Taxonomy (NCBI): domain Eukaryota; kingdom Metazoa; phylum Chordata; class Mammalia; order Rodentia; family Cricetidae; genus Microtus; species Microtus oregoni. The sequence continues at coordinate 4,447,462 of NW_024543077.1, read as the reverse complement.
CACCACTGTATTTTAATATTTACATGCTCTAATTAAACAACTATGCCCCCCTACATTCACATACTGGTTTTCTCCCCTTTTGTAACTCACACTCCCTAAGCCTCATCTCCCCTTCCAGCTCTTGGTTCTGATTGAAAGAATAATGAGACCAATCTGTTGGCCTTATGATGGAGAGTTTATAACATCTGAGTGGGCCTTTACAGTGGAAGAAGAGGTAAAAGAGAGAGAGTGCTATGTGAGATGAACTAAACTCACGTTCTTTTTTCATTTGATTATAATAAGAAAGTACCTTATACTGTGAACACCATCAATCACTGAAATGTTTCTCATGAGTCTAGAGGTGCCAGTAAATCTAGTGGTCAGTGGGGTGATGGAGGAAGGTCATTGGTTAATTAATAAAGAAACTGCTTGGCCTGATAGGTTAGAGCATAGGTGGGTGTAGTAAAGAGAACAGAATGCTGGGAGGAAGTGGAAGCGAGCTCAGATGCCATGCCACTGCTCTCCAGGGAAGACGCGATGAAGCTCCAACCCAGGATGGACGTAGGCTAGAATCTTCCTGGTAAGCGCACCTCGTGGTGCTACACACATTAATAGAAATGGGCCAAGCAGTGTTTATATGAATACAGTTTGTGTGTCGTTATTTGGGGGCATAAGCTAGCCAGGTGGCCGGGAGCTGGGTGACAGGAACGCAGCCCACAGCTCCTCACTACAGTTTCTTTATTAATTAACCAATGACCTTCCTCCATCATGGGGGTAGTCTGAAGATCGCTGTCTTCTCATTATGGCCTTGTGTGGCTTCTTATAATAAAGGAATTAACTCCATTCATGAGAACCCCACCCTCATAATTAATTATGTTCTAAACATTTCACCTCCAGATACCATTGCATGGAGGATTAGGGTCCTGTGTTTGGTTTCAGAAGAGATACTAGCATTTGTTTGTCATAGCTACCAGTGCTGGTCTCGAAGATGGAAATAAATGCTCTTGTGACCTGAGAAATGTTTGAGAACAAATCATTTAAAAGCTGGAAAATGAGAGGAATGGATTGTACCACAGAACTTCCAGAAAGGAATATAGTCCTACCAACACACTGATGTTGTCTCTGAGGTGCATGTGGGAATTCTAATCTCTAAAGCAATCAGCTAATAAGTGTATATCGTTCTAAACAACAAATGTTCTGTGTGTACAAATTAATAGATTTCATCACAGCATTTTTCTACATTAATTTTTGTGATCTTTCTTCTTTGATTTCTCTGTAGCCTTTTGTTCCATTCAGCCCCTAATAGTTGACTTCCTGCTTAATATCCTGCCTATCCTCCCTCAAAACTTGCTTCCCTTCATGTGATACCATTTTCAATTTCATTTCCTATACCCACGCTTACACTCACATGCACAAATATTAAAAACTAGTATCTGCATATGATAGATAACAGGCAGTATTGTCTTTGCAAGTCTGAGTCACTTCATTTAGTAATTTCCAGACTGAATTCTTTTCCTGCAAACTTTAAGCTTATTTTCCTTATTATTGAATAAAATGTTATTGTGAATATCAGCTGCATTTTCATTATCTCTTCATATATTGATGTGTGTCTAGGTTAATTCCATTCCCTTGGTAGTGTGACGAGAGCTTTAGTGAATATGGATATGCAGTGCAAATATCTTTGTGGTAAAAATCTTTTGAGTATGTCTATTCCCAGGAATGGTATAACTGAATCAGATGGTAGTTTTATTTTTAATGTTTTTAGAAGACTCCACATGATTTCCATAGTGTCTGTGCCAATTTATAGTCAAATCAGTTCTTCTTTCCCCATGTTCTTATCAGCATTTGTTGGTTTCATTTTCTTCATGATAACCATCCTAACTATGTCAAAATGAAATCTCAAAGTGGTTTAATCTGACATTTTCCTGATGACTAAGTGTTGGGCCTCATAAGGTCCAGGCATGAGGTCCAGTATATCTTCCTGAACCTAGCTCGAGTTTGGAGGCCTGTCTTTGGCCATGACTTTCACATATGAGTAACTCAGCACAGACCAACCTAAGCCCGCCTTTGCCCAGCCACTGCTAACGTGGCAGAATATTATTGGTCCTTATTCCTTACTCTGCCTCACCCCATCCCAAGACTCCCACCCCTATCACAACCCTATATAAGTTCCTGCCTAATACAATTAAATGAGATCCTGCTTCGACAGACTCCTGACTCAGTGTGTGTGTGTTTCTCCCCAGTGGCCACTGGGGAGGTCTGGTTCACCGACACTCACCATCCAGCTCAGCCCCAGGAAGAGACTGGCGGGATTAGATTGGTTCTGCCACTGCCCTATCTGCCAGAGAACCCAGTAACTAAGAATGTTTAACATTTTTAAAACTATTTATTGGTCATTTATGTTTCTTATTCTAGAATTGTCTGTTGAGGTCACTAGCCTACTCTTTAATTGGAAGTTTTGTTCTTTGATGTCTAATTTTTAAAATTATTTATGTGATTTAAATGTTAGTCTCTTTTATGGAGTAAAAGTATAGCATGATTAATAAAAACTCAGAGACAAAAATTGGGGTTCAACCTGAAGGTCAGAAAAGTAAAACAGTCAGTCACTGGCTCTTACCTCTACCTCAGTCTGAAATGGCGATCCTGCCTCCAGGAATCTCAGAAAGATACTGTGTGTGAGAGCTGTCTCCTCCTGTCTAGGGCTGGGATTAAAGATGTGCACCGCCTGGTTTCTATGGGAAACTAGTGTGGCTGCTGGGATTAAAAGTGTGTGTCACCACTGTCTGGTCTGTAAGGCTAACCAATGGCATTATTCTACTCTCTTATCTTCAGGCAAGCTTTCTTTATTAAAATACAAACCAAATATCACTACATAGAAGTATGACTGGCAAAGATTTTCTCCTATTATGTAAATTAAGCCATTGTGTTTTCAGTGGTTTTTAATCTCAGCAACAGAAAATCAATACATATCACAGGTTAGAAAATGTTTAACCTATGTGTGTTTGATGCTTTGGAATCAACAAAATCATATTTTTTGTGTAAAAAACTCAACTTCCAGAGCTGAAGAGATGGCTCCCAGTAAAATTCCTGCCATGCAAGCAACCTGACCTGAATTCAGATTCCTAGGACCTAGAAAAAACTGGGAGTGGCAGCAGATATCTGTAGCTCCAGTACTGGCAGATTTGACCATCCCACCCAGCCAAATCAATTAACTTTAGATTCAGCGAGACACCCTGTCTCAAAAACTAAAGGTGGAATCAAGGAAAGACACTTGACATCAGCCTCTGGCTTACACACACACACACACACACACACACACACACACACACACCAGTATTGACAAGTACATAAACCACACACCACACATGAACACAGAAATCAACTTCCCTTTGAAGAATACAAACAGTACCTTGGAGAGAGGGAATGGGCAGTAAGAAACGACAGAATATACATGTTTTTCTATCAGTGTGGTGAGGTAATGAGGAATCAAGACCAGCTATGGATGTTCTAGGTGTTCTCGGTTTTCAATTTTAAAAAGAAGTAGAAACTCTAAGAGCTACTCATGATCATATGTTGATCTCCTGTAAGAATTAATGCCTCTGAGATTGCCAGTAATTCACATAAGGGCATTCCAGAATTTAAATGCTTCAGAGCATCAAAGTCTATAATTCTACAGCATAACCCAGTCTCATGAGAGTGATGAAGGAATCACAGTAGATTTTCAAATGGCAAGAAGGACCCTGGGAGCAATGGTTAAAGGACAAAAGTAACAAGCACTAAGAGAATGAGGATCACCCAAGGCAGGATACAAATCTTAGCTCCCCGTTCATCTTCCATAACCTCCTGTCTGCCCTGCCCAGAGTCATCCAGTACCCATCTTCAAAGACAAATCACCTCTGGACATTTCACTGGCCACTTAAGAATGACTGGGTTAAATTCCGTTCCAGTCAAAGAAAGGCATTGTTCTGACTCAGGCATTCTTCTTCAAACATCACACGGGCAGAGAGGTTCTATCTATAAACTTTTGACTACTGCTGATAAAATATGAAGTTGAAAGATACGTGAAAATTTTTTGACAGAACATTTAGCATGCTGACTTACTCTCTTTTGTGGTTTTTATTCAATATTTTTTATGCTATTGTCTTTCCAATTCCATTTCTTCCAGGGACAGTTTCTTATCCTAAAGTAGCAGCATTTTCAACACAGAAGTTACTGGAATATAGCTGTATAACTTACTTATGTTTAGTTTCCCAATAAATAGTTGATAAAAGGCAGTAAAAGTATAGAAACAAAAAGTAACAATAACGAGGCAACTTGAGGTTTTGTTTTTGTTTTAAATATAACAAATGAATCAGCCCCTTGGACTCCTCATAGCCTTTATCTCTAAGCACAGATGAGATGAGATTGTAGAACTGAAGACAAGAAAATCACAGGGAACAATCCACTCAACGTTTTGGTGTCTGAAACCCACCTTGGTGTTCTACCCTTTTCTGGTGAAAAATCAGTGCCTAGACAGAATTGTGTCTATTCTGAATGACTTAACTAACTCTCTGTAGGGAGATTGACAGCTTCTGTGCAGATTCTGCAGTTCTCAAACTGTATAAAGACCAGCACTTAAGTATGAAAAGAATATATATATATGTTCATTATTGGTGTAGGGGAGGCTAGGAAGGTGCAGAAGGGTAAGGCACTGTGAGTGAGTGTGGAGGTAAGGTGAAGGAATGAATGGGGGTGGTGTGAGAGAAGGGTTTGATGTGGGATTCCCCTCTGTATGTTGTGAATACCATTGGTTAATAAAGAAACTGGTTTGGCCTGATAGGGTAGATAGGTGGGGGAAACTAAACTGAATGCTGGGAGAAAGGAGGCAGTGTCAGGGAGAAGCCATGTTGCCCTGCTGGAGACAGACACCAGAACTTTGTCTGGTAAGCCACAGGCATGTGGCAATACACAGATTACTAGAAATGGGTTAAATTAAGATATAAGTGTTAGCCAATAAGAAGCTAGAGCTAATGGGCCAAGCAGTATTTTAAATAATACAATTTCTGTGTGATTATTTCGGTTCTGGGTGGCCAGGACAAACAAGCAGCCTCTTACAACAGGGGCTGGCTAGCTGGTGGGTATTTGTGGGGGAGGGAAGGGAGAAAGACTGAACTGTGTGAAGAAGCATCATCTAGGTATCTGTTGAAGGAGACACCTCCACCCCACCCTGCACAATGCGGGCTTCCTCCTGGACCTCAGATTAGGCACAAACCATACCTAAACACCTGTTTTCACAGAGAGAGCCTTTATTAAGTGTGGAAGAAAAGCTAAAGTGGCTGCTTTCTGACTCAGGCAGAAAACAGCAGCAAACGACCTTGCAGGTGTCATCCTTCAGAAGAAAAAAGGGGGGAGAGCTGTGTTAGAATGGGCTAGGAGGCCAAGGTAGACTTTGGTTGGACATGTTAATTAGGTGAGTCAAAGGGGGCTTCTGATTGTTGGACTTCAATACTTTGACAGCTGGACTTTAGTAGTCAGTCTCGGAATGAGGAAATGGTCAAATAAGGGAATAGACATTGGAGGCTAGCTTCAGGAATGTAATCTAGTGGTTTTTAAGAAGGCAGAGGGTATGGGGAAGAAGGGCAAGGCTGGCAGAGACGTGTCTCACCACTGAAGCTGGCCAGAGTCCCTTCACCTGTTATGATGTGTGTGTATATTAATGGGGTGTCCCCCAGAGTACGGTCCTTTCTAATGAAGGGTGATGAGACAGTCTCTTCTCTTGATCTTAGTTACATTTCCATAGCTTTATTACACAATATTTAAGTTTTCAGGTACTATATTTAAACAATTTTTGATCTTTCACGTTTTAAAAACATTAGAATGTTACTTTTAAATAGTATGTTGACTTGAAATAGTAAGAGAAAGCATCCATGCCTTGTGATCTTGGACTCTTTCAAGTTTTCACCATGAGTATACTGTGGATTGTGCATTCTCGTGGTTGACTTTTACTGTTTATGTCATTTGCTTCTATTCTTAATTTATTGAGAATTGTTGTCATGGAAAGTTGTTGGTTAGTACATGTGTCGGAGACTTGGTACCATTTAGAAAGGCGGTGCCTAGTTGCAGCACTTGGAAGAGCTGGCCCTGTACCAAGCCTGAGTAGTACTGTAGAACTGACCCCATTGGCTGGGGAGTGTGTGTGAGCCAGCACTGAAGGTGTAAGAGTAGGAGAGCCCCCATTATCCCTCTGCCATGTGGTGGTGGTGGTGGTGGTGGTGTGGGAGGTCCTTTTCTCTATGTGTTACTTGTATTGGTTAATGAATAAAGAAACTGGCTTGGCCTCTAGCATGGTAGGAGGAAGGCAGAGTTAGGGAGAAGCCATGGAGCCACCACAGCCACTGGGAACTTTACCCGGTGAGTCACTGCCACATGGCGATACACAGATTAATAGAAATGGGTTAAATTAATTTAAGAGTTAGCCAAAAAGAAGCTAAAACTAATGGGCCGAGCAGTGATTATTTCAGGGCTGAGCAGTCAGGAACAAACTAGTGACTCCTCCAACAGTGGTATAAGTAAGAGATAATCCCCTTGCCCCTTTCCACCTATGCAAGCCAGAAAGCTGGTCCCCAGTCATGAGATGGGAAATTTGGGCTTGCCAGTCACTGGCTGGAGCACTTGGGAGAGCCAGCTCTGCACCCACTTTGGCATCAGAATAGAGCTGACTCTGTTGGTCGGTGTGCATGTGATCTGGCCCCACGAAGATTCATGGGAGATATTAGACCACCTCTCATCTACCATAAGGTGAAGTGGGCAAGGCAGAGATGCCCTTCCCCACCCCCTATCCCTTGCTGCCTGTGGGAGAGGGTGGGAGAGATGGTCCTGCCACTCAGTGGATGCAGGGCTTGGAAGAATGGTACCTGAATCTCCCCTAGCAAAGGAATAGAGCTGACCCTGATGGTGTAGATGAGGCTGAATTACCTGAAGGCATGAGAACAGGAGAACTGCCCCCCACACCTGCTACCTGCTGCAGTATGTGACTATTTAACCCTCAAGACCTAGATGGATTTGAACCGATATCAATCATGCATTTGTGCTTTTATTTGGCATCCTATTCTGGAAAAGCTTTTTCCCTACTCACTATAGAACTTGTGTCTGCAGGTGTCAGTGGATGCCTAATCATCTATATACAGTCCAGGTTCTCACAGCAACATGAATATTATATTCTGGGCCCCTTTATTTAGGAAAATTGGGGCCAAATGTCTGAGCAGGGAATAGCAGCTTTTCTCATCATTGGACGCAACTTTCTCTTGTCTTCTGACAGCCTAGGGTCTGTTTATATTCTCTCTTAACCAAAACCATTCTACAGGCTATTATGTCTTTCATGTTATGACACCAAATTAAATAGCCATAAAAATATATTGTATTTGAAACCATAATCTTCCAGGATACAATTTGTTTTCTCAGCTGCACTCGAAACCACAGTAGTTCATGTTCTGTGTCACCAAGTAACTGCAGAAGTAAACTGAGCTGTAAATATTAATCTTTCTCCAGCAGTATAAATACCCTAACTGGAGGTGGCTGACCATGAGCTGATGGAGGAGCTGTGGGAGCGAGACATCTCTCTACACCAGGTGTTCAGTGACAGCCCCAGTGTGAAAGTTTGCCCTCCATGCCCTAGAAGCTGCTGCCAGCATCCATTTCTCCAGCTACCGTATGCCCAAATAATTTCCCATGTTCCCCTTGAGTGCCTCAGCGAGGTGAGGCAATTTATCTTGCTTTGGTGCAGCAGTGCATAGATTTCTTTAAAGAGAGAATTTAGCTTTCTCTTTCTGTTCAGATATAGGCAGTTCTCAGTTCTCAGTCTATAGCATTCAAAGCCCTAGTGGGGCAGTTAGACCAGCCACAGAAGCAGGCCCAAGAAACTGTCCTGTCCACTAATTTTCCCATTGTCTTTCCCTTTGGAGACAGAGCCTATTGCAAAGGCTTGTGGGTTTGTCTAAGGATGTTTCCTCTACAGAGAGTACATTCAGCTCTTTAACAAGAAAAATGCGACTGTAATTAGTGGCTCTCGGGAACCATTCTGAGCTATTTCAGAACTCACTGTGGCATCAGCGGCCTTGGCACAGTGTCCTTGTAGAATGTGAGCACTTTTAACCACTTGGAACACAATTAACATGGAAAGCAACTGAAACACCCTCACAAGGACACCTTGTAGTAGTCTAGATTAGAAGGACCCATGGCACTGTATAACTGGGCTGTGAGTTTCTTTCCACTTTTGCATGCTTACCTCCAACTTGTGAGATTCCATTTCTCCTGAACATTCAAGAACATTCTCTAGTATACACCTAGTAAACCTGTTTTAAAAAAATGGATGAATACCTAGTTGCATGGAAGTTGGGCATTCTAATAAGAAGGCCAATTTTTTTTATAATTTTCCAATTGATATTTATTCTCTGCTATCCATTGTGGTCAAGATATAATGTGTGAATTAATCAGATATTCTTGACCCTTATTTACTGTAGAGATGATACTGTATCTTAGGGTTGATTGACTTACAAATAGTTAATAGTTAAAGTTAAAGCCAAGAAGAACACTATTTCTTCTATTGCCAACGAAGGCAGCTAGGGACGTTGGAGGTACATCCTACACAGGACTGAGAACAGCTGTTAGTGTCTATTGACTACAAATCAAGCTGATTAGGAAAGTCTGACTAATAGAATGCCAGGAAGCAGGATTTATCACAGCACCCAAGTGTTACAAGGAGGGGCTGCTTGTTTGTTCCGGGGGCCTGGCTAGCTTAGCCCTGAAATAACCACACAGAAACTGTATTAATTTAATCACTGAATCATTGATTCAAAGAAGTCAACAGAGCCCCATCTGTTTTTGTGACAAGTTCAATACACTAAAATTGGGGGGGGGGGGAGCTTCCCTTCCAAAACCAAAAAAGCTAAGTAGGAAGAGAAAGGAAAAAGACAAACACTTTGGTAATATATTGTTGGGGAACATATCTTAAGCTGTAAAAGCATTTAAACACATCTGTGGTCTTTAATCCTGCTTTGCAGTGATTTACATTTCAAAACAGATAAACTAGAAAATATTAAGAAGTTCATATTAAGAAAAGGTTGACAAAAACAAGTTGGAAAACTGGGTATATATCAGGGTGCTACCTTGTATGACACCAGGGTGTCCTTTCCAGGTAAACCTAAATAGTTTTCTAGAGGAGCCAAAACCCTAACCTTCTGCTCGGTGTTTTATAATTTTTCTAAACCCCCAACTCCTTTAGATTATTAAAAATAAAAATCAGGTCTCAGAGCTTTGCAATCATAGCTTTTCAAGAAGTTGTTTATTGCACAAGGAAGAGTTACACGTGGTTCCATCTTTTTGCCTAATCTTCTGAGAACATAACGTAAGAATACCATTTGAGAACAGGATTGCCGATGTCTAGTCAGTTCTCTAGTGGCTTGGGTCTGAGGGTATCCACCGCTACATTTGAGAACAGAGGATTGTGGATGTCCGGTCAGTTCTGTGGCAGCTTGGGTCTGGGGTATTTCCGCCTCTACACTTTCATCAGTTGCAAGTTGTAACCCAGAATTCACAGAAATACAAACTTAAAATAGAGTTGAATCTACCATTGAGGCAGGAAGAGATTGAAGGAGAAAAGGTCTTGTGATGACAACGTCCCCCAAAACTACAGTCTAGCAGGCTATCCATTTGTGACTGTGAACCCCTCTGACACTTGTCCTTCCCATGATGACCATGTGTATTAACTCAATTCTGTAAAGACTACCTTATTTTGAAATTGCTGAAATGCACCTTGAAATCTCTCAGTATGTTCCCTACTAGCCCCAGGTCCTACTTATCCTAAAGTGTCCGGGTGTCCAGCTGCAGCTCATCATGTTTGGAGTCAGGCACATTGGTCTTCCCTGTGGAGGCACTCAGGGTGGGTAACCAGGGTGGGGAGCCTGGAAACCTATCCTAGGCTTATCTGGGTCCAGAGTGTCTCTCTGGGTGAGAGTAGCTGCTCTGACATATTAGGAGATTGGTTGTATTAGCAAAGGACATGGATTTAACTGATCTAAGAAACAAAACACAAAATCCCTTACTGTGCTGTGATTGTGCCAAGCTGAGAGTCCTGGTTGTTCTCCTGTATTCTGGGTGAAGAAATGAAGCACGCAAGACTTTAAATGAGTGGGGTTTTTTTTTCATCTGTGCCCTGATGTGTTCATTGTTCTGAGCTGTATCAGGGCAGTCAGGTGTTAGGAAACCTTCGGTGGCTTGTGACTGTGTAGGTGTCTCTACATGGTCAGTTTTATTCTTTTATGTTCATATAAGTACTTTATTTACATCATTTCTATCCCTCCTTCTCCTCCAACTCCTCCCATGCTCCCACTCACTCTTAAATTCAAAACCCTTTCTTCATAATTACATTAACATGCATATATTCATACATACATATATATATACATATATATTCCCAGATTTATTTTGGGGTTGCTTCTATGTATGTATCTCAATTGGGGTTTCTATTGCTGTGATAAAACACCATGACCAAAAACAACTTGGAGAGGAAATTATTTATTTTACCTTACAACTCTCAAGTTCCACTTCATCACTAAGGGAAGTCAGGACAAGAACTCAAAGCAGGAATCTAGAGGTAGAAATTGACACAGAGGCCATGGAAGGGTGTAGCTTTCTGGCTTGCTCCTCAGATCTTTCTCAGTTTGCCTTTTATAATGGTTGGTTGTGTGTGTCAACTTGACACAAGCTGGGGTGATCAGAGAAGAAGGAGTCTCCGCTGAAGAAACTTCTTCATGAGATCCAGCTGTAAGGCATTTTCTCAATTAGTCATCAATGGGGGAGGGCTTTGCCCATGGTGGGTGGTACCATTCCTGGTCTGGTGGTCCTGGGTCCTATAAGAAATCAGGCTGAGCAAGCCATGTGAGGCAAGTCAGTAAGCAGCACCCACACATACACACACAGCATTTATATTAGCTTCTGCCTCCAAGATCCTGCTCTATTTGAGTTCCTGTCCTCACTTCCTTCAGTGATGAACAGCAATGCTGAAGTGTAAGCCAAATAAATCCTTTCTTCCCCAATTTGCATTTAGTCGTGGTGTTTTGTTGTAGCAATAAAAACTCTAAAGCATCTTCTTACACCATCCAAGACCACTTTCCCGAGGGTGGCACCGTCTCCAGTGAGCTGGGCCCACATCAATCAATCTGGTAGAGCCATTTTTCTCAGTTGAGGTACTCTCTTCCAAAATTATTCCTGCCTGTGTTAGTTGACACAAAACTAGTCAGCACAGCTGGTATTGTCATTGTACACATCTTGTTTAGGCAACTTTGTTGTTGAGATTTCAAGGAACAACTTCCCGTCATGTCTAGAACACAGTATCTCAGAAATCCTGATCTTCTGGCCCTAATAATCAAGCTGCCCCATCTTCCACAATGTTCCCTAAGCCATGGATGTAGAGGATGTACTAACAGGAGCTGGGAAAACCACAGTAACATAGGCAGGACTATTGATTGTATTCCAACCTTGACGGCTTACATAGCACCTTCTGACTCTATGAGAGTTAGACCTCCAGGTAAGTTCTGAATCAGTTAATTCCAAACCCTGTGCTCTATGTGTGTGGTGTCTTCAGCAGTGGAATCTTATCTTCAAGGTCTGGGAGACAATTGAGGCAATTATAACAACCTCTCTTTGCAGGGAGTCTCTCGGGTCCCCATGACCAACAATTCAAAGAGAAGTTTCCTATTGCTGGCACTAGGATTCTTGTTAAATAATTTATTGCTGTTGCAGAAGGAGTATCATCACTCTGTGTGGTGTATGTGCATGTATGGTGTGTGCATGTTTATGTATTCATATGTACACACACATATATGCTATATGTGTCCTTTAAGTAAGCTCATAAAAGAATGTTTCCCCATGGCTTTAGCAAGCATGCTTATTTTTATTTATCTCTGCATCTCTCCTCTCTCTTTGTTAAAGTTTCCCTGCCCTGTTTTCCTCTTAATGTCCTAATATCCCCAACTCTAGAGTTTGTGCACACCACACACACACACAGACACACACACACACACATACACACAACAGTCTCTATCTATGTTCCTGGTTTCTTCAGTTACTGCAAGTTATTGAATCAAATCTAAAGATTTTATTGGGTGCTAGAATGCCCAAATAAGAGAAGACCATGAGGCATTTGCCTTTCTTGGTCTGGGTTGCTTTACTCAATATAATGTTTTCCATTTCTATCCATTTATCTTCAGATTTCATGATTTCATTTTTCTTTAAAGCCGAATAGATTCCATTATATATGCGTACCACATTTTCTTGGCATGTACCCTAAGGACTCAATAGCCTCCTACAGAGTTCCCTACTCAGTCATGTTCAATACTGTTCTAGTCACAATATCTGGAAAATGGAAGAAAACGTCAGTGTCCTTCAACTGATAAATATATAGAGATTAAATATTTTTAAATATTCAAAGTAATTTAGACATTTTTCAAATATAGTTTTAGACTCAAAGATCTTCTGCATTGTCCAAAATAAATTAATTCTGTTTGTGAAAACTGCATTTTTGGATTACAGATAATCTGTTGTAAATTATGAAGAGCATGCTGTGTGCTGAGCTGAGAGAGCCAACATGTGAAAACATCTTCAAATCACCAGCTCACTGCAGTTAAATCCACCCCAAGTATTTGTAATCTGTTGTATAGTCGCAACAAAATTGGCTCTGATTACCACCTAATTTGAATCTCTCTTTAACTAAATTTGTGCCATTGACTAATGGTGGTGGTATTGACTGCCACTAGTGTGGCTTCTGGGATTAAATGTGTGTCATTGCTGCCTGATCTATAAAACTGGCCAGTGGGGCTGTTTTACTTTTCTAATCTTCAGGCGAGCTTTATTTATTAAAATACAAATGAATGCCACTACAGTTTCCTAACTCTTAATTTTCATTAAAACTCTGCATTGACACACTGTACTGCTGTGGTTTACAACCTTTTTCTTTTTTAAACACAGTCACCCTAACATAACCTGAACAAGGACAACACCAATAGATATGCTAACATGGATGGAGACAGCTCAGGAGACCTCAGCCCTACAAAGAGAGCTACAGGCAGCTAAAGAACACTGATAATATGAGAAAGAGTCTTCCCCAAAGAAGAACTCAGCAACTGGTTATCCAATACCAAATTGTCAACCCTTAAATTGTGTGTGTGTGCACACGAGTGCTTGTGTGTGTGTGTATGCAAACGTGTGTGTATGTGTAGCATTATGCATACTAAGTGGGTTGTATTTATGTGTTTAGGAATGTATAATGGAAATATATATAAAGAGAAAGCCATAAATAGAACACATATATAAGTGTGTGTGTGTGTGTGTGTGTGTGTGTGTGTGTGTGTATAAACAAAGAAAATGAACTGAGGAATTTAAGTGAGAACAAGAGGGTACACAGGAGAGTTTGGAGGGATTAAAGAAAAGGGGAATATGATATACTTATTGCAATACATATGTATATATACATATATTCCAAAAACTAAACAGAATGAATACTAGAATAGAAAGTATCAATGAGAGGTACACATGATAAGAATTTCAAGGAATGTCTGAACGCTGGGGCAGGGATCGCAATGTTACTTTTCCCAGAGATTCAAAGTCAATAAACACGCTGGTATTTCCCATGTGATCCTAACCCTTTTGTGACTGCTGTCCTTGCTCTTAAAGACAGCATTGAACTGTCATTATGCAGTGTGATGATTCCTTCTGGGCTATTTACAATGGAAGCCTTTTTGCAAGCGTGCACAAAAATTTAATTTCTTAATATTTTCTCGTAGCTAAATCTTCCTTAACCTCTCTCAGTGTGGGCTCCCTCTAAAGTACAATCCCTGATTTTTCTCTGCTGCGGAGTTCAGGGCCTGCTTTTCTGTTAAGCAGGAGGAGAGGGACAGGAAACGATACCGAGCCTTGCTACTCTCAAAATCAATCATTTGGAATGTTCGACAAACAATAGAAATACCTTGTAAAATAAAATGCTCAATTTCTCCTTCCGTCTTTCTCTCTCAGCTGCCTGTCTTGTGCTCGGCTGTATGATTTTCCCCGATGGCTGGGATTCAGATGAAGTAAAACGGATGTGTGGGGAAAAGACAGACAAGTACACTCTCGGGGCCTGCTCCGTCCGCTGGGCGTACATCCTGGCTATCATTGGAATATTGGATGCCCTGATCCTCTCATTTCTCGCGTTTGTGCTCGGGAACCGACAAGACAGCTTGATGGCGGAGGAACTGAAGGCAGAAAACAAAGGTGAGATTACTTACGGGGCTCTCAGTGGATACCTCGAGCACAAAACATAACCCCAGACAGCAGCCCTCTCACTCCTGCCCACCAAGTCCCTTTCCCTGCAACCTTTAATGCTCAGGATTCTAGACTTCACAGACAAAGGTGTCTGCAAGACTGAAGTATAACATTGCACCTTTTTATCTCGCAGAGGCACTCTCTAAGTCCATGGTGACTGTTTAAGTACTTTTCCAGTTTCTTCTTCCCTCTTTCTCTAACACCTTAGCTGTCAAGAGTAAATGACTAAGAGGCAGCATTGGGGAAGGGGTATCTATATGATTGGATGGGATGTGCTTCCTCTCTATGGATATGGCTGTTTTTCCAGACTGAAATGAAAACCTAAGAAATCTCTCACAACCATCGCAATCACTGGATTTGAATTCAAATCAGAGAGGGAGGAGAGAGAGAGAGAGAGAGACAGAGAGAGACAGAGAGAGACAGAGAGAGAGACAGAGAGTCAGAGAGACAGAGAGAGACAGAGAGAGAGAGACAGACAGACAGAGAGAGAGAGACAGAGAGAGAGACAGACAGACAGACAGACAGAGAGAGAGACAGAGAGACAGAGAGAGACAGAGAGAGACAGAGAGAGACAGAGAGAGACAGAGAGAGAGAGAGACAGAGAGAGAGACAGAGAGAGACAGAGAGAGAGAGAGAGAGATTCCCACACCAAGTAGTTACAGAGATTATGGTAGCACCCCAGTTGGCTGGACTTTTCAGTGTATTATCTGGATAACCAACTGCTCAGATTTCTTCTCAAAAGGAACTTGTCTACTGCAATACAAGGAAATTGAGAGAAAGGACAGGACATTGATTGGTGTCCTAATGTACCGACATATATTATAGTAGGCGACTAAGTGTTAGTGTGTCATTATTGAAGGCGAATCTTGTAATTTTTCTTCCACACTGCTAGATCTATTCTTTTGGGTAGAACTTTAATGACAAGAATTTGTTATAGTCTTAGATTTGTTTGGTGTGATTAATCTCTACGAGGTTGGGGGTTCCTTCTGTTGGTGGTTGGTTGATTTTTGAGATAAGGTCTTGCTCTGTAGCCTAGACTGACCTCACACCCCTGATCTTCCTTCCTGACACAGTCTCCTCAGCCCCTAGACTGAGCCATGTGCCACCGTGCCTGACTTTGCATGTTATCTTTAATCTCCAAGTTTTGCAGTTATATTATCACCTTCAGGTGGGTGGCTTCTTTTAGCTTTTTGTCCCTAACAAGAAGCTAAATCCATCCTTGAATTATAAAATTTAGATATTACTTCAAGTAGGTGTTAATTTGAAGCATCCTTCACTATTTTTGACAAGGTCTCTAATGTAAGCATATATTATCCGGTACATGAACATCTCAGGTAATGGCTACACAGCGAGCTTCACAGGCAGCCATCACCTCCTATGCTTGTAAAGTAGGAACATGAAAAAGCAAATGGAGTCATTTTGCCTAAGAATGCAGCAGACACCCAGGAACGCTCACCCCCTGGCTGGTAGACACAGCATGCATTCTTTACTCAATCCTACCAAACATGCTCTAAGCACAAAAATAACTTCCACGGGAAATGCTTTTAAAACTTCCCAAAACAAAACTACTAGGGTTGGAGAGATGGCTCAGCAGTTAAGAGCACTGGCTGCTCTCCCAGAGGACCCAGGTTCAATTCCCAGCACCCTCATGGCAACTCAAGACTGTCTGTAGCTTCCGTTCCAGCGAATCTGACACCTTCACACAGAGTATACACAGGCAAAACACTAATGCACATCAAATAAAGAAATCTTAAAAAAAAATTTCCCTCAAACTTATCCATTCTATATTTAAAAAACATTCAATATGAATATAACAGTTATGATTTTGTTTATACTACAGATTTAGTCCTTTCTGCGCATTCATTAGTCACTTTTATAAACTTAATTGTTTTTTTAAAAAAACTTTGCAAATAAAGAAAAATATCACACACCAAAATTAACCAGACCCAAAGCCTATACAACATAATGAATTCATATACAGTTAGAATTAGCACTCTAGCCAGGCGGTGGTGGTGCACGCCTTTAATCCCGGCACTCGGGAAGCAGAGACAGGTGGATCTCTATGAGTTCGAGGCCAGCCTGGTCTACAAGAGCTAGTTCCAGGATAGGCACCAAAGCTACAGAGAAACCCTGTCTCAAAAAAATAAAAAAAAAAAAATAAACGAATTAGCACTCTAAATAAAAGTTGTGATACATCACATCAGATTTAACACATTCAGTTTTGAATATATTTTATGTGTTTACCCAACACCAAAAACCAAAAAAAAAATCCATGATAAAATTAAAACTAGAAAAAAATAACTGTATAGTCTCTTTCATAACTTGTATCCATTACCAGCATTCAGGACTTTCTCATCTCCTAATGGTCAAACTTCTCCCTTTTCTTCCCATCATGCTGTGCTCTCATTGTTTTCACATGTACAAACATACTCATCATGCACTCGCTGCGTGGCGCTCTTGTCTGTCTCTGTGTCTGTCAGGTAGACTCGGTTTTGTCTTCTTTGTTTCATATTTAGTGGTAAGTGTAGCTCAGATCTGCCAAATTACCTTTCTGGAAGGAGTGAGTTATGGCTACTCTGTTCTGCAGATACTCGAATTCCTCCAGTCTCTAGTAATGGGCCAGAATGCTCTGTGTTCCTTTAATGTTCAAAATTACACTGAAAACTTTTGACTTCTCAGATCTTCTTTGACCACAATACAAGAGAATTCAGAAAAAAAATATAGTTTAAAGTCGGCAGCCCTTCATAGGCCACAGAAGTGCAGAAAGCATCAAACCATATGATGGAACATTTCAATTTCTCAACCCAAAGTCCTTAATGCGAGACTCTGGAAAGATAATCAAAGCTTTGCTATGCAATGGATTTCTATAAATCAGGTCAAGATTTCTAAGCTTTGTGTAAAATTTTACAAAACCTACATGTTTCTGAGATATGATACAAGATTTGCTGTTCCTGTACAACCTTTGTTGTTTGTTATTATTTAATAATTTGTTCAAAGTTCAAACTCCTGAACTCAGATTATCTGAGACCAGTCAATGAATCTATAATTAGATATGCATGTACCTAATTTACAATCATGAATAGGCATCCTTACAATTGCATGGATATATTAATATTACTGTTGACTAATTAGAATATTTTCCAGTATTAGTTGTTACTGATACAAATACCAAAATGTCTGTTGAGGGGATAAATCTTTGTTTTAGTTCCATGGTAATGCAGTAAATTGGTGACAAACATAGTCCTGGCTCAGAATTTTAGAAGAATGTATATACCCCAGGATTATTTTGGGGTCTAAGGAACCAGGCAGTGCTATATGTAAAGACATGACTCAAAAGAGTAAAAAAATTATACATTTTATATCAATATCACTACACATTGTAACATTTTCTATGGTCTCTCAGTGTTATAGTTCACCAGCCATACCAATATGCATCTTACAGGCAACAGATGCATAACAAGAAACAAGATACACCCAGGACATGAGATAGACCACTAAGGACCTTGTCTTCTTTGGGGCTGCTGTAATTCACTCTGCAACCCATCCCCTGCAGTATGTGGAAAAGTCACCAGATAGATCCCGGTTCTTTGTGTATCATTATAGCAAGGATATTGCTTGGATTTATAAATCCTTCTTAGCAGCTGCCCTAATAGGAAAAAACAAATCACTGCTACATCAAGTACAGAATCAACAGGAAAAAGGAACTTGGTTCTAATTGCCGACCATACTCCACTCATAGGATCTTAAGATAAAAGGGAATAAAAGATGCTACTGAATCATAAATTAATCACCACAAAGACGTTATTCCATGAGAAAACAAGGAGGGAGCAAGTAACTAGAAGTCCCCACCTCAGTCACATCTCCAGTGTCCTTGCCCCAGGCCCACTTCAACACATCCTCCAGTATTTCTTGAGGCTCTTTTTTCCGAGGGGCAGCAAAAAGACTGAAAGATACCTCAACTGAAACAGAGTGTAAATAGTGGGATGGGACCAAATGAAAGCAAAGGCATTTTCCCCTACCTTTAACCAAACTACAGCAGTTGCGTTGCTCTGTCTCTGCCTTTAGACAGAGAACAAGCAGTGTCTGATTTACAGAAAATCACAGCTTGAAAGATCCATGTATTCTAACAGCTTTGGAGCTCAGTGGAAGTGACAGAGGAATTTTTAAAGGGAAAAAAAAAAGGTTCCACTGAAAAACAAAAGGAAATAAAACCAGTTAAATCCGTAACCTTGTACCCGATTTGGCCTACTAGTGGGGGATGGGGGGACAAAACCAACAAACCACCAACCTCTCCTCCTGCTCTGACCAGAGGACACAGCCCTGCAGGCTGTGTGGTCCCTGCACAGGGACAACAGCGCTAGGCAGGTGTTCCTTCTTGTTTGGCAGTGCAGCAGTGTGATTTCTAAGTGAGCCAACCGCGGTCGCCATTTAACCTTGATATGCCGTTTAATTGCATATTTTAACACACTGAACTGTGAAGTCAATTTAATTATGTAAAATTAAAGTTTCACCCACATAAAAAGGATTCGAAATGAGAGCTTCAATTTCAATTTCTTTCATTAGCTATGAAAGGATAAATAATTATATTTTCCAGAGCTATTATGCCACAAATATCTCTTTCCTTGTCAGACATCATTTATGAAGAGGGGTGTGTGTGTGTGTGTGTGTGTGTGTGTGTGTGTGTGTGTGTAAAATCCCTTCTCAGATGATCGAGTCCTCTCTTAGGCAGCTTTGAAGTCACTTTGTCTTTCAGTACTTAAACTGCAGATAAGGAAACTTGATCTAGAGGTGACTCAAGCTATCGTTTATTTATTAAGTGCTTTAAGCCCTTTTTAATGCTATAATAGGAAATATAGCTTGCTTACTTAATTGAGCAATCCTTTGGGATTTTGATGTTAAATGCTCTATTATGCTATGACCACACTGTAAGTGACAGTGTTGTATAGTGTGGTAAAAAAGAGCTGTAGGAGGCTTCAAGCTGCCCAGCAGTGGTACTTTTCCCTGACGCTAGCTGAGACCAAAACCTTAACCCTCCTAGTCCATAAAATTCAGGGTTTATACAAATAGTATCTGAGGTTCTTCCCAGGACTCAGAGATCTGGGTGGTAAAAGCTCCCGCCCTTACAGCCATGAACACAATAGATGCTTTCTGGAACTTGTTGGGAAGCAGGGGTAAGTCTAGGAAAAGGAAAACTCAAGAGGTCAAGGGATGCGGCTCTGTGTACCTTGAGTCTTCTTGTCTCACGTGCAGTCCCAGTGATCTACTCTTTACTCTCCTGCTCGTTCATAGCCATAAGAGCAGAATGAGTCAGAGCTAACCATGTGATAAGCAGGTGGGCACCATGATAGTGGCTTGAATATCAGGACAGATATTTCATATCTGGTCTCGAAGCCTTTGGTCTAGTCCCTGAGCATCTCAGGAAAAGGAAACTAGGTGTGGGGGGAGGAGGGACATGCAGAGGACAACCAAAGGTGTGGGGGAGGAGGAGGGACAAGGAGAGGACAGCCAAAGGTGTGGGGGAGGAGGAGGGACATGGAGAGGACAACCAAAGGTGTGGGGGGAGGAGGGACAAGGAGAGGACAGCCAAAGGTATGGGGGGAGGAGGAACATGGAGAGGACAACCAAAGGTGTGGTGGGAGGAGGGACATGGAGAGGACAACCAAAGGTGTGGGGGGAGGAGGGACATGGAGAGGACAACCAAAGATTGGGGGGGGGGGGAGAACGTCACAGGAACTGCTTACAAATGTGCAATTGGAGATTGTCTTCATCAATTTGCCATTCTACAGGTGACTTGGGAAACATCTAGAGGTAGGACACTGTCACCCATTCGAAAGCTATGCGCCAAAATCACTCATTCACTGTGGTTTGCTCTAAGAGAAGCTTCCTCTACGACCAGTACCCAACCTCCAGCTGGGGAGATTTGCTCCATTCCAATTAGCTGACTTCCAGTTGAAGTAGCTTAGGAGTCTGAGAGCAAAGTCAGAGGTGATTGAGTATTGGTGAGTTGATGATGTTGACCCAAGAAACACCATCAACTCTGCTTCCAGAATCAAAATAGATTTTGCCATTTCAATGCTACTTTTGGTCCTTGAGATAAGGCCTGGAGAGCCAAAAATCTCTCAGAAAATATCAAACCAGTTAAAAGAAATAAAAGAACTAGGAGGTTTGTTGTTATTAAAAAGAGGGGGTACAAGAGAAGAAAGCATAAGAAGGCAGAAGAGAAGAGAGAGAGAGAGAGAGAGAGAGAGAGAGAGAGAGAGAACTTTGAGTTAAGCTAAAGCTTTCCCTCCATCCCCATCTTCCTCCTCCTCTTTGGCATCTTGTTCTCAAGGGATGAAAACAGTGAACATGGCCAGCCTTTATGAAACTCAATTCATGACTTGTATTTATTTCTAAGTTATTCTTCTGTACACAGTCTGCTTTCTTTTGTAAGACAGGATGCCCACGTAGCTTCACCAGACAGTTTAGCATTGGAGCTGCGTTAGTGATGGGTTTTCTCTTTCTAAATTAACATATAACATAAATCCATTCATTGAGACAGCTGCTTTTATGTGGAACCAACACCTCTAAACTTAGGTAGGTAGGTAGGTAGGTAGGTAGGTAGGTAGGTAGGTAGGTATGGATGGATGGGTTGCTTTTGAGACCAGCTGTTGCTGTGCATCTCAGGGTGGCTAGAACTTGTGATCCTCCTGCCTCAGTCTGCTGAGTGTTGAGACCGTGGGCATGTACCAACATGCCTGGCTCTAGTCTTTCAATAGATGCAGTCACTAAACTTCTACCGTAATTACACCTATTAAAGCTTTTCTCCAATACACTAACAACATCTGTCTGTTTAGTTTCTCAGTGTTTGATCTTGTTGGTTTACCCTTCTAGCTTCTCTCGTAAATGCTGTGCTCTCTGGATTTTTCTTTATGTGCCCTGTACAGAGAAGAGCATACATGAAGAAAACACTAGTCTTCATGAGTATAGTCCTAGTAAATCCCCAGGAGCCCCAACTTCTCTACTCAATTTTTTCCATGTTCTTAAAACTTTTGTGAAAAACAGATTCCTCCATTCTTACTCTACATCCAATGACTCCATTGTGGGGTGAAAGCGACACAGGAACAACCAATCATTTCATTTGTTCCTGTGAGGGAAAAACATAGTTGTTCTTCTCATCCTCAACAGAGACAAACAAAATACAGCCCTGGAAAATAAATTTGGGCTACTGGCAGAAATGTGTTGTCTCTGGAAATGCTTCTCCAAATCTGCACCCACCTGAAAATAAATCTGTCCACCCTATTTCTTATACTTTAAGGTCTTGAAATTGTGTCTTTGTTTATGTTCTATCCAGTGTTCAAATTCCTAGTTATAGATGTGCTTAATAAACCTTAGCATTTGTTACTTAATGAATTTAATAAAAATATTTATGGAAATTGTTAATGTTTCCACTTATCTCTTTCATGCAAGAAACAGCTTGTCCCTTCATTAACTGCAAAGGAATAAACTCAACTGTAGATTACCTGTTAGCAATATGTATGTTTTTTAAAGACTCTTCATTCTATTTGCTCGGAATACCTTTTCTATCCTTTTACCCTAAAGTTGTGTTTATTGTTGATGGTTTGATGTGTTTCTTGGAGGCAGGAAAAGGACAAATCTTGTTTTATAATCTGGTCTACTAATCTGTGTCTTTTTTCTGAAAAAAATAGCAAAATATTTTTTTAAAAGATACCATAGGTAGATGGTAGATTAGAACAACATACAACTCCACATTTTTAACTAAGTCATCTCACTTCTTAGACCCTTATTTTAAGAACCAAAGTGCACATTGCATTTATTCCATGCAAGGGGCAACAAACAGTATTCAACTGGACCCCACCAAACACTTCCTATATACAGAATGCATGCATATATGTTGAGTGTACCTGGAGGTTTCAAAATTGAGTTAGACAGGGCTTATCCTAAGTTTCTTTGATGAGAGCATTTAGTACTGAGTAGAGTTCTGAAATCCAGTCCTCTTCTGACATTCACAGACTCATAAAGACACCTTGTAGGGTGATTTCTGTGTAAAATGAGTTAATGCCCAATGCTGAGAGCTGATATGCACCAGCATCAGTGAAAAATTATGGTTTGATAAGCAGAGACTACTTCCCAAGGACAAATGAACATAGAAATATCCATCATCTGTGAGGCTTTTGAAAAATTAGCTCGTAGAAAACATGAAGAGTAGAAAACATGAGACTCTATTAGTATCAAACAAAGCAAAGGAGGGAAAAATGATAGACATGTTGTGAACAGAAAACACAAGAAGTGGGAAGTCTTTTACTTGCATTAATTTCACAATAAACAACTTAGCGTTTTATATCTATAAACGTCACTGGACAAAGTGCCTTGTAATTACATGACTTTTGTGCACACATTGGAAGACAGCCAGCAGCAGGTACAGGCAGGTGCAGTATCCATGCCCTGTACTGGCTTTACTGGACAAACCATCACCTCAAATTCACCAGCATGGAATTGTAGCTTGACTTGAGTTGATACATTCTCTCAGCTTAACTTGACCTTAGGTGATACACCTAGAATAATCAAGATGTGACAGGAGAAAGCTAGCAACTACTCTGAGATGTATCTGCAAAGTGATGTACTGTCAGTATCCACAGAGCAAGAGTGACAACCCTGTTAAGAGACGGGGAAGGCAGAATTCACCCACATCTGGGAATGAAAGCAGCTGTGATGTGCATGTCAACAACCCTGACAAGTGTTCTGATGGAGCAGTTAGACAAATAGCTTCCTGGAGAGAAGCCCAAATGGAGGAGGCCACAGGCAGCCTCACTAAAATCCAGAACCCTGTAAAGACAGGGTAGGTCCTCTCCAAAGAAAGTCTAAAATAACTATCTCTTGCACAAGTGAAGGTGGCAAATACAGAAGTTCCATATGCAAACTCAATCTCCTAACTTGACATCTCCTCACCAGAGGCTGGCCTTTTGATGCCAACATACAACACCTCAGACATTCTGTTAGGTAGGAGAGATGCAGTTGATGGTGATCCCAGACCTAAGGGATGCATCACAAAGAGCCCATGTGTGTTGACCCTCGTAACAGATGAAGCTGATTTTCCCTCTTTCAGGAAAATGCTCTAAACGTGTAAGCAGCTCTAGTATCTTGGTACTTTGTAGATTTTAAAGCGTTTCTGATGTAGCATTAAAATTCAACACTCTTCTCACTTCTATTGGGAATCAAACTAAAGGTATGTTGATGAAAACAGGAGAACATTTAGACATTGAAAGCCCTAGTTCCTTATAATCATCTGGGAAGGTTTCAAAGTTTTTCCAGTTTAGGGTCTCATCCTGGAAATCCTTATTCATTTGGCAGGAAGTGAGTCCAGGTATGAGAGAGAACTCTTTAGAGGATACTAATATACAGTCAGAGTCAAGGAAAATTGGGTTCACCACATTCCTTCCCCTGTAGTCGGATGTTTCTCTTCTACCTACCTCTTCTCAAATACCTGGTAGTTGCTTCCCAAGCAATTGACTTGGAGGTTTAATATTACTTATAAATGCTCAATCGATAGCTCAGGTTTATTACTAAGGAGCTCCTACATTTTATTCCTTATTCCTTATTTATGCTCTGCCACATGGCATTGTCTTTATTAGCATGATTAACACTCATCCTCGGCTTCCTCTGCATCTGGCTGGTGACTCTTGACCCTGCCCTTCTCCTTCACATCATTCTTAGTTTGGTCACCCCACCAGCTTAATAAAACCAGTGTTTTATTAAACCAATTTGAGTGACAAATCTTTGCAGTATACAAGAGGATTATTATACAGCATTTCCCCCTTTTTTCTGATTAAAAAAGAAGGTTTTAACCTTAATATATTAAAACTACAAAAAAAAAGTTAAGTAAGAATTGTGGTATAAATACTTAATTTGTTTGCATTTGGCAAAAATAAAGAAAACACTTATCTATCCTGTCTTGGTGAGTCTACTGCTTTTTATCTAATTTGTTTTCTATTGTAACTAAAGAAAACTATGCTTATAACTACTTAGACTTCAACTCCATGCAAGAAGTGTGAAATCTTACCTAATGACAGGGACATCAGGCTACCTGGACAGTTACCCTAAGTTCTTCTGTGATGTTGGGGCATTCAACTCTGGCCTGCAGGCCTAGCATGTCTGACAGATTTTCCTGTGAAGCAGAGGATTTTGAAAGACGATTATGTCTTGTCTTGGCAAAGTTCAGCAGTTACCTTTCTTGTGTCCTCTTGGTCCAGTTTGGACAGTAACTGTCAGCAACTGAGACAAGGGTAGTTTCTTTGTCCATATACCTAGCTTTTGTCATGAAGAAAACAAATTATACATGGAGTTTCTTCGATACCCATCTTCTCTGAAGTAGATTGGTGCTGCCAGGAGCATTCCCCTATAGAAGAGACTGAGGTTGAGGAAGAGGAAATGAAGAACATCTCTCAATAGGAATTACTATAATTGAGATCATTTGGGGGGCTGTGACCTAGGTAAGCTTCATTCAGTAATAAGTTAAAACATTCACCTCTCTAAAGAGTTCATTGCAGGATTTTTGGGAAATAGTTCTCTTCTAGACTAGGGATTTGTCACCTACAAGCTCTGAAAACTTGGAAAAGTCTAACTCTAAAAAACATAAAAACATAAAAAGAACCTGACTTATAGGAATTCTGTAGGGGGAAACTGAAAAAAAGTGTATAAAGTGTCATAATGTCTAGTGTCTAATGGGTATTGTTATTATTTGTCCTTTATATTTCACAAATAGTGCTTGGTTTGTGTCGTGGAGCCCATGACCCTAACTACTTTGCCCTCCTGTTTCTCTTTGCTCCCAACTACTCTTATTTTTAATGAAGACCCTTTAATATATGGGGTTTGCTTCTTCCACTTGCTTAAATATGACTTTATCATCTTGTAGCTTTGTGGGGTTTTTTTTTGATATTGTTGTTGGTGGTGGTGTTTTTGTTTTTACTTTGTATTGTTCTGTGTTTGTTTTACCAGAAGTACTTGGTTTTACTCTAGGACTCTGGGCTGTCTAGACTCTGGTTCTTGATCACCCAAGCAGTGTCAAGTGTGGGTTCTACCTCACAGAGTGGGCCTTGAGTCAAATCAAACAACAGTTGGTTACTCCAACAAGGTTTGTACCACCATTGGCCTAGCATAATTTTCAGGCAGGACAGATTACAGATCAAAGGTTTTGTGGCTGGGTTGGTGTTTACTTTCCTAGTTTAGTAGCCTGCAGGGTACCTTACAGTGTCATAGATATTGCATAGCTTTAGATGGAGACTAATTAGGTTGATTATCTGTTTTTCTGTGCAGTCTTCTCACATATGCCTGTATCTATAGAAAAAAGGGACCACAAGCGTACTCTTTGGCAACATTTATTCCCCTACAGCCTTTGCTATCCACAGAACTCAAACCATGTAATTATTTTGGTGAGTTCAATGACAGTCCCCAAGGAGAACACTTATTTCCCAGAT
This sequence comes from Microtus oregoni, assembly GCF_018167655.1. Lineage (NCBI taxonomy): Eukaryota > Metazoa > Chordata > Mammalia > Rodentia > Cricetidae > Microtus > Microtus oregoni. The sequence continues at coordinate 4,421,675 of NW_024543077.1, read as the reverse complement.
AAAAACGTGGCTTCTCAAAATGTTACTCATTTTCAACCCAGCTGAAAATTCCTTTGCAGTCTTGCCAGACAGATGAGGAGCAAAGTCAAACATTAAAAATATCTAAAAAGGTGTCTTTCAGAAGAAGTTTAGAGGAGAGGTTCTTCCCACTAAGAAGCAGCAGAAAAGACAAAACCTTCTAAGGCAGGGGATCTATCACTTTAGCCCATCCACTGAACAATCAAAATTTAATGTCAACCTGTCTATTAGGTCTCTGTGTTTGGGGTCAAAACACATCTTTGTTTTTTCACCATAAACATTTCATATAAAAAAAAGCTGCATGGAATAAATATAAGTAATAAAAGCTTTTTTTATTTTTTATTAATTTTTTAATTAAAAATTTCTGCCTCCTCCCTGCCTCCCTTTTCCCTCCCCCTCCCCCCACTCCCTATGCTCCACTCCCCTCCCCCTCCCTCTCCAGTCCAAAGAGCAGTCAGGGTTCCCTGCCCTGTGGGCAGTCCAAGGTCCTCCCCTCTCCATCCAAGTCTAGGAAGGTGAGCATCCAAACAGGCTAGGCTCCCACAACACTCATCCATTGCTGGTGGGAATGCAAACCTGTGCAACCACTATGGAAAGCAGTGTGGCGGTTTCTCAGGAAATTTGGGATCAACCTACCCCAGGACCCAGCAATAAAAGTTTTGTTAGAAGTTAAATCCTAGGAGAGTCTACCTCTCCAAAACTTCTTTCTCCTTGGCTATCTCTCAGGAGTATAATCTACCACAATTCTAGGCAGTTTGCATCCACTCAGTAGCATCTACAGCAAGCCATGTGATTATCATCATTATGATTACGATAATAAATTTCAAGTAGTGGCTATCACATTTCTTTATGTTCAACATTTATCAGGGATGCTTATTTTATAATACAGATTTTGCCTGGACTTTTGAAATCCAAGATCTCTTTAGTTAGACACAGGAGGAGTGAAAGTTCAAAGCCAGCCTAGGTCACATAGAAAGACCCTTCACAGCCAGCAACAGTGTGGTCCAATCTTACAAGTGAAGAACCAATGTCACCTCAAGTTAGTCATGTCTAATCATGACTCTGTATTATGAATTCTATGGGTGTTGTTTTTGCTTATTTGTTTTGTGGGTTTTGGGGGAGGTGGATTTGCGGGGGATAGGAAGGTAGTTGAAATGGAGTCTCTCTATAGCCTAGACTGTCCTTTGCAAGCAGCGGCTGTGTTTTGTATCCTGCCTGCCCAGACCCAAATAATTACACAGAAGCAATATTAATTACAACACTGTTTGACCTATTAGCTCAGGTATCTTACTAACTAGCTCTTATATCTTAAATTAACCCATTTCTATTCATCTGTATATCACCATGAGGCTGTGACTTACCAGTTAGGTTCTGTTCTGGCATCCTTCTCCTTCAGCAGTTACAAGGCATCTTTCTGACTCTGCCTACTTTCTCTCTATATCTCTGTTTGAATTCCCCATCTGGCTTTGCTCTGCTAAGCCATTGGCTGAAACAGCTTTATTCATTAACCAGTGGTAATAAAACATATTCACAACATACAGAGAGGAATCCCACATCAGTCCTTAATGGGTGTAATGGTATGCATTACCATACCCAGCTTGCTAAATGAGTTTTGACAAGTGATATCTTCATTTTCATCAAATACATTAAGAAATGTGATACAATTCATTTTAGGACCATACTTCAAACAATAGTGCTGTAGGTCATATATAATACTATAAATACTGTGATTATAATATAAAGATGCTGAAACCAGTGGCAGGCCAGTGTTATTACTTTAGAGTTCCTCCTTAGAAATATTCAGGCAACCTTCAATTTGTAAATGGGCTATACTCCAAATCCCACTTCTAAACTGATGTTTGGTAAGTCAGAGCACATATTTTTTTCTAGAAACTATTAGCATACAAAAACTCAAGTTCTTGTGCCTTATCATACTGCATCTCTTGATACTTACAATGGCACAGAAATAAGGCTACTTTAGCAATCACAATTTTTTAAATGTTTATTTATTTATTATGTATACAATATTCTGTCTGTGTGTATGCCTGCAGGCCAGAAGAGGGCACCAGACCCCATTACAGATGGCTGTGAGCCACCATGTGGTTGCTGGGAATTGAACTCAGGACCTTTGGAAGAGCAGGCAATGCTCCTAACCTCTGAGCCATCTCTCCAGCCCAAGCAATCACAATTTTAAAAGAGCAATTAAAAAGGTAAACCCAATCTCAGTCGAATGGGCTGGAGATATAGCTCAGGAGTTAAGAGCACTGGCTGCTCTTCCAGAGGACCTGGATTCAATTCCCAATACCCACATGGCAGCTCACAACTATCTATAACTTCTGTTTCAGGGGACCCAACACCCTCACAGGCATACATGCAGGCAAATACCAATATACATAAAATAAAATAAATTATTTTTAAAATATAAACCTAAGAAGCTTACAGACAAAAAATAAAAGCCACACATATGTACCCACCCATCCACCCACCCCTAAAAAAAAAAGAAAATCTTTAAGAATTAAGGGCAGGGAAGACTTTTAAACCAAGTTTCCAAGCTGTAAACTATAAGGCAGGCAAAAATGTACATTTGGTGAATGACACCAAAATACGTGCCACGTCCTAAAAAACAACAAAGTGCTGATTGATTTTATTTAGAAGTTTTCAAATTGAAAAGTACTTACAATAATCAAAGAATTCCTTCAAACCAATAGGAAGGAAAAACTTACTTATAAATTACAAAATGAGCAAATTATGAAGGGGTAATTTGTAAAAGAGGAAACTCAAAAATCAGCACATGATATAAATTATCCTAAAGCATTCATTATTACAAAAATGCAAATCAAAGCAACAACGAGTCATCAATTCACACCTGCTATGCTAGCAGAGTTTAGACAAGGTGACAGGCAGGGATTTGCCTTCTTGTAGTGCTAGAGGAATACAGACCATGGGAACCGAAATACAGCCCAACTGATAAATGGGATCCAGCTTCCAGGAATCTCAGAATGAGACTGTATCTATGAGCTATCTCCTCCCATTTTATAGTTTTCTTAATTAAAGACATGCACTGCCTGGTTTCCATGGCAGACTAGTGTGGCTTCTGGATTAAAGATGTATGTTACCACTGCCTGGTTTCTAAGACTGACCAGTGGGGCTATTTTATTCTCTGATCTTCAGGCAAACTTTATTTATTAAAATACAAATTAAATATCACTACATTTTCCCTTTTTGTCTAGAATAAAAAAGAAGACTACAACTAATATACGTACTAATATAAGACTATAATTAATATAAGCACATTGTATATAATATACTTATTATATACAATAATTACAATGACCATATACAATATATACAGGCAATAAATACATCAACAATGTCTAATACATTTGCATTTGACAAATTCAGAGAAAATACTCCATATCTATCCTATCTTGGTGAGTCCAAAGTCTTGTACCTAATTTACTTTCTATCATAGCTTGCTTTCTGCATCTGGTAAACTATAGCTATCTAATCTTCAACTCCTCCAGAGACCCAAGAAGGAAATAATAGCAACTGAGTAAGCAGGAAGTACAAGCAAAGTGACTTCCAAAAACTGTAAGAATGACAGAAACAGCTGGCTGCCCAAAGTTCTTCTGCAATGCTGAGGCATCTATCTTTGGCCTACAGGCCTAGCATATCTGAGAGACTTTTTTATCAGATATTATAAAGATATTATGAGGATATTATGAAGGGCTGTCTCTCCTTATGTTGACAATGTTTAGAAGTCACTTTCTTCTGTGTCCTGCTTGACCAATTAGGTCAGCAGTTGAGGCAAAGACATTCTCTTTTGCCACAAACAAAGTAAATTCCATGTGAAGTTTATTCAATGCCCAGTATCTTCTCTGAAGTAGATTGGTACTGCCAGGAGCAGACCTGTCTCATTGTCAAAAAATGAGCCTAGGTTATTAAAGCATCTTAAATGCCATATTCTTTAGATCTCTGAAGTATTTGAAGATGACTTGTCTATCTAAAATATATCTTTGTTTGACCTTAAAAACATTCCTAATGTGACTATAATTTCAATTATATATACTAGGTGATTAACTACTAACCTGAATTCCCATATTACCTTAAAGAGTTGGTAGTAATAATTTTCAAGGACTAGAAATTTGTATTACATTGTTAAATAGGTGCAATACCTTTAACAAAAGTAAAATGTATGTAAAATATGTTTTAACAAAATTAATCTCAATATACAAAATTTATATACAATATATAAAAGTTTAATTTAATATAAGACATTTAAAACTAGCACTTTCTTTTTCAAAGTAGATTCAGTAGTTTACCTTTTTATCTTATCATATCTATATCCTCCCTTTTTTCTTCACAGAGTAGATTCAATATTCTATCCTTTTACCTTATCATATCTATATCCCCCTTTATCTTTTCAAAACAAGGACCTTGAATCTAATTTTCTTTTTTTTTAACTTTTTTCCTGACTATTACCAATAATACTTTGTAGGTAACTCTCTAAATAATGACAAACATCCATAATCCATTCAACAATCAAAGTGATGTCTAAAGGTCAGAAAAGGTTATGGAATGGCAGTTTTGGAAGCAAGAGAAACAATGGGCCAGTGACCTTCTGTGACCTCATGATTGGCATTAGCATGGTCTTCTCTTCTTTACTCTTGTTTCTTCCCCTCATTTTCCTCTCCCAGTTAAAGAAATTCTGACTTTTGGCTATCCAATGTTAGGGCAGAATAAAGTAACAAAGAATATAAGTATAAACTATATTTTAAAACTATGTATTTTATATACAGTGTAAACTACACATAAGAGAAATCTAAAAGTGGAAATCTGTGAAAAAAGAGTATGTTGGATGTTGTGTATATCATTCCAACACCCCCAAGTCTTTGCCTGGGACATAGAGCATTTGGACTGGACACACCTTGGAGAGGGGAATCTAGCACCACCTGTGCCTCCCAGACTCTTCCTAGAATTTCCTGTGCCTTGTCCCATTGATAACAGAGACATAAAACAATCAACCAAACCACCCAATCACTTGCAAAGTCTCTATTGCATTCCCACATTCTGTTTGTCAACTTGTTATAGTCATGGAATCCACACATAGAGGTAAAAGGCACAGGGGATGGGGTAGAACTGAGGACACCCATGCAGTCAACTCAGGATCCACAGTCTTCTTAGGAATGACAGGAAAAGAGAAACACAGCTGAGAAGTAGGAAGCTGTTTTAAAGCCAATTATCACAAAAAGAAGACCAAAGAACCCCCATGCTGGCTCTCTCTATCTCTGCCCTGGGCATGCACATGAGAGAGAGGGAGAGAGAGAGAGAGTAGGGGTCAGTCAGAAAGTGAGAGAGTGAGTCAGAGAGAAAGAAAGAAAAATATACACATTGTGATAGAAATGTAGTAATAGCTTGGTTACTGAAGTTAGGACAGAGTTGAGATAGGACCAGAGGCTGGAATGGTGCAAAGATGTCCTAGAGGAAGTAGACAATTGAATACAGCGTAGCGTACTGTTTGGAAATAATAATAATAATAATTCTTTATAGAATACAAAATGAGTAATGTGAAGGACCAAGACAAGTTTACAAATATTAGACATTTTCCTGACTTCTAATTAACCATCCTTCACTCCCACCTTTGATAGTTTTATTATCAAAACCTGATGTTGTTTGTACTAATGTCAACAGCTACAGCCTGGCACATACAAAATATGAATACAAATTTGCCAGCTTCTCATGAGTGAATAAGTATTCACAGCTTACAGCCTCTTCAGGGAAAAAAAAAAGAACAACAATCCTTTGCCACAAGGTGAGGACATCTTAAACAGTCTGAAATGTGGACCCATATAAAATAAAATACTCAGTTTTACCATCGAAGGAAACACTTATTCATACAAAAAAAAGAGTATTTCTGGTTTGAATGCCAAATCCAGATTGTGATGAATGTTTTCCTCTGGTGTGTGCAAAATATATATTTTTTCTGCTGTGAAATTTTAATTTAAATATGGCTTTTAACTTTTAAAAACGTAGCACTTTTGATTCAACATGGTTCCATTCAAGTTAAAAGAAGAGAGAACCGTGAGCACTGTCAGTGAAACCCAGTCACCTATCATGAAAGTCGTCATCGAGCTGTGTAAAGACATCTAGTCCTGTTTTAATCCAGACTGGTATGGGGCTATGTGTCGTTCTGGTCTGCTTCCACTATACTAAGATCTGGCAAAACCCTGTGTTTACTTGAATTTAACTAACTGGAAACTTTCTGTACCGACCACCCCCACACCCACACCCAAAAAAACCTGGAGTATAGGAGTGATGAACCATTTCTCGTGCACTTTTCAGGAATGGAATCATCTGTCTGTACCATGGTCATGTAGCAAACTGCTTATCACAGTGTAGTATTCCCCAGGAAAGCCATGAAGCAGATTCTTGTGATCAGCCCCATATTCCCCACTTGGAGAGGGCTTGTTTTCGTTATTGGAATGCTCCTGTGTTTCCTCTCAGAGTGAGTCTGTAAAATAGACTACCTACTTAAAACACAGACTGCAGGTTCCTGTCACCCTAAAATCTTTTTAAAGATCACAGCAGGTCTGTGTTGTCTTGAATAATTGAAGCAGTGTAAAGAAGAAATTGTCATCTGAAACATCGCAAACTCAGGTCATTCCTGTTTCCCTCTGTAATGTATTTGATTGACAGATAATCTCACAGCCAATGTTTAAATCAAGCAAGGACAAACAGATATCTGGGAGAACTGCTCTTTTTTTGCCTTTCATTAAGTAAGGGAAGAGAGAGTAGGCTTTAAAAAAAAAAAAGCACTTCTAAATGTCTGAAGAGCTAATCACATCTCTAGAGTCTGCTTGCAGGAAAGCACCATGGAAGGGGCAGGGCACGATGCAAGAAGTTTGTCAGTCAGTGAACAGTGTTAAGAGCTGGCATTGTTAGCAGCCTCAGGTACCAAAGGGCAGCTCCATTCTGCATTTGCTTCCCACCCCCAGCCTCTGGTCTGTAGTTCTTCAAAGATAGTTCCCTTGTTCTGTGACCTAATGGTGTGTGTGCGCACGCGTGCACATGCTTGCGCGTGTGTATGCACACATGCATGTTCCCACACTCACACGCACATCCACTGGACTTCGAACAATAAAGATTTCTCCAGTAGCGTTCTGAATTCAGCATCTACCACATAGGTGTATCATGAATAATAATTGATGCAAACACTCTGGAACTCTTCGCTACAAAACACCACAAAGATCATAATGAGGAAAAGCTGTGTGGAGATCTGCGGCCAAGAAATTAGCAATTCTTGTCCAATGGTTCTTCCTTTGCCATGGGGTCTGCCAACAGAGCAATGCAGTGGCACATACCCCATAAGGCACATTGACCAGAGTCACCCAACAAACATATGGTGACCACATGTTCCCGTTTCCTAGTATACAAATTTTTAAAGTCTCAAGAAGATGATGTATTTAGCCTGTTGTTATCCCAAATTTCACTTGAATGTGTATTCAGTGTGTTAGTGAAACTTTGTATTCTGTTACCAAAAACCCTGAGGGAAAAAAAAAGAAAGGATTTGTTTTGTCTGTGTCTCCGTAGGATTTGGCCATCATGGCAGGACAGCTCACATGGCATCTAGAAAGCAGAAAATACAATGAGAGGGATCTAGAGAGAACATATATCCCCCAAAGACCCAACCCCAGGTTTCTAGTTCTTTAGCCAGGTCCCACCTCTTGGAGTTTCTAGAAGATCTTAAATTATCACCAACAACTGGAAACAGATCTCCCAAGACATGTGTTTGTAGATGGTACAGCCTACTCAAATAGTAACAGTCTGCCCAGTCATGAACATCTTGTAATCCAGGATTCCTTCAGTCCATCTCCAAAAATACGCAAATACTAAGAGTCCTAATGTGGTTCAAGAACTCAAATTTAAAGTCTCTTCTGAGATTCAAGGCAAACTCTTAGCTTGAGCCCTTATAAAAGTAAAAGGAAAGTTACCTATTTCCAAGATAGCATAGAATAAATGATCCCATTACAAAGAGGCAGAACAAAGGCTTAGACTCCATAGTTCCATGCCTGGCATCTGGGGTATGTGAGCACCCTACATACCCCAACCCACAATGGGTTGGGCATTACTGCCCCTGTGACCTCGACACTTGCTTCCTCTCCTGAGTTGGTTCTACTTCCTACCTGAGACTTTCAGCAAAGATTCTAGATTCCTGTATATCTATCTAACTTCCTGAGTTCTCACTGAGCTTGAGCTTCAAACCTCACAGCTTCACACAATGGCCTCTCAAGGCCTGACTACAGTGTTTAACCTCCCGTGCCTTTCTTTGAAATCTGAGTGGAAGGCACTCTTATTAACCCAAACTCATGCATTCTGCATGCCTGCAAACCCAACATCACATGACCAACACTATGTCCTATTCTCAGCTCCAGCAGTAGGCCATGCATCCTTTGGCCACAATTGCAGCAGCCTCTGAGTTCCTGGTTGAATGGATATCTCAAGGTAATAACTTTCTAGATGGCCCTGCATAAGGGAAACACTTAAGAAGCACTCTTTCCCAAGGGGGTTTGTTCGTTTGTTGCTTGTTCGTTTGTTTGTTTTAGACCTATAAACCCAGAATGCATGAGCGCCAATTCCTGCAGGACCTTCAAAGCAAACTTTTCCATTGTTCTGATGCAAAGTCTTGACTTCTCTTCCATGGCACTAAACTCTTTAGAAGCCGCCTTCCTTGTCCCAGCTTTTACACCACCTTTCCTATATAAATTGTGATCCTTTCGAGTCTTTCTGGTTTTCTTTTTATTCCCAATTGTTACTATACATTTGTCTAAAAGCTGCCAACAGTAACAATGCCACAGCTCAAATGTTGGTCAACTATAAAATCCCCTCTACCGTGTGAACTAGTCTGTCACCTTTAAATTCAACTCCATACAAAGTCTCAGGACACTGACAAAATTTGAGCAAGTTCTTGGCCAGAAAGTAAGCTGGGTGGCCTGTAGCCAGTTTCCTATAAAGGCTTAATCCCGTCTGAAACATCAAAAGATTGACCTTCAGAGAAAAATGTATGCTCAATAAAGTCAATAAAAAGAATATTGGCACTAAGCACACAAAAAAAAAATTGACCTTCTCTGTTTTTATTCTCTTATTCCCACTGGCACTCTGATTGTCTGGTCTTCGAGCAGAGCTGCCCGTATAACTCTGCTTATAGCATTTTAGTCTTTCTCTTGCCTGCTTCTCTGAATTCATCCAAATTTCTCCTACAAATGATTTCTAAATGTATAGTCAGACTTAATCACAACAAGGACCCCACTTCTCTGGTATTCGTTTTCTGTCTAACTTTCCATTTGCTACAGCCAAAATACTTGCAATAACAACTTAAAGGGAAAAAAAAAAGATTTGTTGTGCTAATAGCTTCAGAGGACTCCATCAATCATGGAAAGAAAAGCAGTTCATGTCAGAGCACGCAGCAAGGAGCTAGAGACAGGATACCCAAGAACCTACCTCCAGTCACAAGCTTCTTTCAACTACACTCTATTTCCTAAGTTTCCAGAACCTCCCAAAATAATGTCATTGCCTGAGGAACAAGATCCCAACACAAGAAACATAAAACAATATATAAACTTAAAAGCTAATGTTTTCATATTATCCTTATCCAATGTGTGTTTTATACTTTAGTTTGTCTCAATTCAGGAATGGCTAGTAGTTCTGTATAGTACAGCACAGGCACATTAAACAGGTGACACAGGAATTGAGAAATATTCACAAGCCTGCAAAAGTACTCTTAATTATCTATAAATATTGGTAACTAACTCCTATATGTTTTCAGCAGGAATTCAGCTTCAAGTAAAGGAAAAAGAAAATAGTGTAATTTGAGAGCTAGTGTTGAAAACAAGGACTTACGTCATCTTATTTGCCCAACAGCATAGTGTATCTAGGAGCACAAAAGATGACCCATATTTTGCAGAGAAGAAAGTTAAGGTTTGTAGACTCAAGGACTTGCCAAAGTCATTCAGTCAATGGTAGCAAAGCCAGGAGGAAACTCAAGCCTGACGGCTGAGCCCTAGTACTTCTCAGCATTCTCATACACTGCTGGGTAATGGGGTTCTCAGACTCGGAGGCATCTAAACCAAGAGAAAGATATCTGTAAAAGAATTGGTTGTTGGACCACCCAGCCAGTTTCTGATCCAGCAAATCAGAATGGAGCTTGGACATCTGTATTTCTACCAAGTCCCTGGGAGATGTTAATGCTAAGAGCCCACAGGTCATAGTGAAAGTCAGCTGTAGATACTGGATCTGATTACTTACATAGGAGTCAATATCCTCCACTTTGGAAAACCAAACTTGGATTTGTTGATCTACTCCACTGTTGTTCCCCTTTGTCAGGCCAAGCTGGCTGTCAAATAGCGCATGTGGAATGGGGCACCCATTAGGAACCACCTTTTTTCATTTACAATTAATCATTGAACTAAAGTCCTTTATTGCAATAAGGAAGCATTTACCTCTTCACTCAGTTCCCTCAAAGAAGAAGAAATGACTCATGGGGATGTCTTGTACCTTGTGGACATTTGGTATTCTTTCTCAAACTATACACACTTTCAAGTCATTACTTTTGGAAAGTTGATTTAGCATTTCTTCTAGGGTATAGTTACATCATAAATAATTTCCTGGTAAGGTTTTTTATTACAAATAAATGACAATCACTGCACAGTGCCACAGTTTATAAAAATCCTATCTGAGTGTTAAATTTAACGTATCACATTTTAACTACCCCTGCTGTGCCAGAGAAGCAACAAATTTCACCTAACTATAAGTTCTCCCTCTTCTCGATTTATTAAGTGGCTTGGAGACAATTTCAATCTTCCTAGCCATTGACCTCTGGCCCATTACACTTCTGCAAGAGCCATCCTTTTCATTCCTCATATTTATTTCTAATAACTGTAAGTCTTTTCTTTTATCACAACTGCCAAGCCTTGTCAAAAAAAAAAAAATAGATTACTTGCACCTAACGTGAAGCCCATCGTAGTATAAGATGACGAAGGACCTAGGTATACTACTGGGACAGGATCGGGTCAAGCTGATATTGACACCAATAATGGAAGTCATCTTTAATAGATGGTGCATCAGAAAGATGGGGAGCATCATTGTGTTCAAAGCTGAAAAGAAGAGACAGGCTGTGTAGGGTTTTCAGTCATCTAATTAACAATGTAAATGAGAGTGAAGGGTGAGCACCAGCCGCAGAGACCACCTGGGAGTCTCGTTCACAGCATGGATCTGCCTTTCACAGCTCATGCTTTAAGACTTTCTTCATCAGAATGGGATGTAACTGACGTTAAAGGAGAAGGGTTAAGATTTTTACCATAATTCATTCTTGTAGCTCTCGCTGCTATGATGAAAAGGGCAGGGTTTGGGTGTGTTTGGTTACTTTTGTGACAGAAGTAATTTAAGGAGAAATATATATTTATGTGTGTTGATGTGTGTGTGTGTGTGTGTGTGTGTGTGTGTGTGTGTGTGTATGTGTATTGGATTATGGTTCCAAAGAATTTTAGTCCATCAAGACAGAGAAGGCCTGGTGGGACACACATCGCATGAGACAAGGAGGTAGAGAATGAGTGAGACCAGAATTAGAAGCCAGGTATAACCCTCAAAGGCCCACCACCAGTGACCTAATTCTGCCATCTAGGCTCAGCCTCCAAAAGTAGTGCCATCTGCTAAAGAACAGAAAATCAGAATGTGATTCCTATAGGAGCATTTCAGGTTCAAACCGAAGCAGGATGCACCTGAATAAAAGAGAAAAAATGAGAGTGAGAATACCTTGTCTCAAAAACATTTTGAACCAAAACTTTAAAAGAAAGGGCCACCAGCTCAAACATGTCTCTCAAGGTCCTTGACACTTGTTCTCAAAACCTTATCCCATATTTTGCCCATAACCCCTGTGTTCTGCTGTGTGTCTGGGTTTCCTTCCAGGGGAACTTACAGAAAGAAAGTTTGGAAATGAAAAAAAAAAAAAGGAAACACGATAGATTTAAAAATTGGATATCAAGAGTTCTTCCTCTTCATTACACAGTTCAAAAATACATAATCCCTTCATTTGATTCAAAAGCAGGTGGAGGAGTAGTAGAATGAATTTCCTCAGGTCAGCAGCCTGCCAGAATTTCCATTTAATTCCACCTTGACACAGCTTTCTCAGCCATTGAGCACAAAGCCTAAGCCCCGGATGAAAAGGCATAGAATAATGCATTCCAGCCCTTTTGCAAGCCGTATTAGGAAGCAGCCATTTGTAGAGCATCATGAGATGTGCTTTATAATCTAGCTACAGGTCTTTGCTTATGGCAAAGGAATTAGCAAACTTTCATGCCTGTCAACCACCTTGAGATCTTGTGAAATGCAGGCAGTGGCTCGGGAGATTCTTTGTGTCTAATATGCTCCAAGGATACAAATATAGACAAACAATTCTGTTTCATATCTAAGAATATCAGCTGGAGTGAGATGGTAAGGATCCAGGATCTAACACTTGACATGGTCACTGGAATAGAAGAGGAGGATAAGGAATTCAGGTAAGAGGAGGAAAAGTAAGGATCCAACCACAAGAGACAAGGGGAAAGCAGTAAGACTTGGCATCCTGACAACAGCGTGACAGGTAGTAGCCCATGCAAGCAGTAGAAACTTAGATGCCCTGGTCATTGAAGAAATGGTGCATGCCTTGGACAGCTGTGCCCACAGACAGCTGGGAAACCTAACTCTGAGTAGCAGTTATTTAATCACATAAGAGAAGAAGTGATAAAGGAGGAAATGGGGAGGACAGAGAAGAGACACGGATTCTAATCAGGACAAATGGATGTCAAGGAATTGAGATAAATATCAGAGCAAAGATAACCACATAAGGATTCGGTTCCAAAGCCAGAGCTTCCAAAAAGTAGTAGAGCTCAGAGATACGGAAATTCAGACTTAAAGAAATTCACATCAGTATGCATGCGCTGTTCTGCAAGCCTCTGTTACGAAGGCTGCTGTATGCATTGTTTCATATCATTTTCAAGATTTGTACAGCAGACATGTCTGTTCTATTTTAATGATATATCAAGATTCAGAACGATCTCTTGTCTGACCTAAAGTCCTTACCTAGTAATAGACAGAACCAATGATTCATTGGTTGTGCTCTTTCCAAGTCCCTGAACCAGCTCAGCAACCATAGACAGAACCACCTGGATACCATGCCTCTCCCCAACCCAAGTCAAGAAGGTGAATGAATAGATTAGTGCAGCTCACAGACCTCATCAGAGAAGTCTGTACAGTGGGTGGCAGTTAACACAGAAATTTACAACTCATCAAAGGGAAGAGAATAACCATTTGTAGAGTGCTCAGCCACAAAAGGAATATTTCCATCACACCCTCTCCCCCAGGGCTCAGGGACTATCACTGAAAAGGGAACAGAAAGATTGTAAGAACCAAAGATCCGGGAGGACCAGAGTTAAACAGTATCTTCTGCACATGATAAAACTGCTGCACTTGGGAACTCACGAAAGCCAAGGTTGCCTGTAAGAGACCTGTACTAGATCAGGCCGATCAACATTGCAGAATGGAGAGGTAGGAAGCTCATGAGCTCCCATCTCTTCCTACAGATATAGTGACAGTTAAAGACTTCTGATGGACAGTCAGTTTCACTGATTTGCTTTTCTTTTAGTGTTTAGACTCTTGTAGATCAACCATACTCCAATAGTTGTCCCACAATCATGGACTATTTTTTAAAAAAGGGACACAAGAATGGATCTGGAAGGAGTTTGGGGAAGGAATGGGGGCTAATAGTATCAAATTTGTATGTGTATGAAATTCTCAAAATATTAAAATAATAAATCAAAAATAAATAAATTCATTAAAAATAGTAATAAGGTAGGTAAGCATTCAGAGACCCTGGATCTGAACTAAAGACAAAAGAGGAGAGACCTGATAAAAGCCTGTTGTTTACTAAGGTTAAAACTCAGTGTTCTCATGCTAGAAATAACTCTGTCTCCGTGTTAACTATTCTATGTTTATCTCATGTTATGTGGAACGTATTCACATTTTAAACTCTGGGCTTTTCAATAAATCATTGTGATAAAAAAAAGGGGGGGGTGGAACAGTAGAGAGACTGTCAAAGTCACAAGGTTACAGCCTTAACCATAACTTTTCGTTTCTGTGGTCATCACCCTGGGATTTAATCTTACACCTTGTTCCAAGTTTCTAGTACAATATATCCAAGAGCCTGTGAATCATATGACTATGTTTAAAGTAGTCTTGAGTTACATAAACAGAAACTAACTGGACCTGGTTTAGGGAAAAAAGAAAGCAAGGTAGATATGGCAGGTGTGTGCAGACTAGCTCACCCAATTCCATTGTTTCTCCACAGAGGCTATGCCTGTTACAGCCTGCCACTTTAGAGACAGCACTACTCAGACTCCTTGAACTATCTATGTGTACCTCACGTAGCTTCCACAAAGTAAAGTTCCCACCAGATGTAGGCCAGGTCCAATTGTAGGTGAGGCAACTCTGTGGCTTTGGGGCTTAAATTTCTCCCTGGTAAGGATTCTAACAGCATCAGTTCAATTGTAAAGCCAAAGACTGAGGGAGCACCTTTTTGCTTCTCCAACTGTTTAGCCAGGGTGAAAACTCCTTTCCTAAACCCCTTCTGTAGAGTTGTTTAGTTACTTTGGGAAACTGCCCCAACTACTGTCCTCCAGCCTTCTCCTCTCCCTGCAAACAACTTTGTTAATAACCTAATTTCTGGATTAAATCTCTGTTCAAACTGGCTAGAGTAGAGCCTGTCATGTGCAGCTGAACCTTAACTTTGAGTAATTCAGAAGGAATTTACAGTAAGGCTATGCAGAGAGGACACCTAGAAATGGGCCTCCTAAGGAAGTCTACATCTGTGTGCCTCTTTCTATGCGAAGGGGTGCATGTTCGTGTGTATACAGGTGCACATAAATGTGTACATGTAGGTACACACAAGTGTGCAGAGGCTGAAGATCGGTCTCAAGTATTATTGCTTGCATGTTGTCTACCTTGTTTTTGAGACATGGTCTCCCACTGAGGCTCAAGGCTCACCAATCCGGCCAGCATAGCTCAGTGATCCTTGAGTCTCCCTCTCCACAACGTCGGAATTATAAGAATGCCACTGCAACCAGCTCTTGGAAGGGTAGGAAATATCAAAGTCTTCACGCTTGCACACCAATCACTCACTGACTCACCGAACCCAGCACCCACTTGTGTGTATCTCCTTCAGCCATCCTCATTCCTCTCTAGCAGTACCTGCTTTCTCCACCAACCAGTTCTTTAGATAATTAACTTTGAGTTCCTCTCTATTTGACACATACTTGTCCAAAAATAATAGATAGTACTTTAGAGGAAACTCTGATTAGCTTACTTTGGGAACAGGTAACCACTCTGGTTCAATTATTTAAGTTGTAAAACCCTGTGAGACTTTTTAGTAGTTTAATAACACACCCTTGCAATTAAGTAAATTAGCTTTCATACAGTTTATCTAACTTGTCTTAAGCCAGACACTGTTAAGTAGATGATTCAAAAATTAAAATCTTGTCACCTGACCTCAAATCCCAGTTCTCATTTTGCTGAGTCATCGCTGCTTTTCGGTATCCATAATTTTAAGTTTATAATGTGTTTTCGTAGTCCCAGTCTTATTTGGTCCTTCCAAGACTCCCATTATCATTGCTCGCCCACTTGTAGACAAGAGAATGGATGTTCACAGAAGTTGGGTGAGTTTTCCGGATCACATATTTTATTCAAGCTCACACCAAGTTCAAATCTCCATCTTTTGGTTCTTAGATAAATCCGTGTCGGGGTGACCATGAGGGAAGTTAAAATAAAAGTGGAGTTTGATCGCACAGGGTAATAGATCAGAATTCAAATCCATTCCCCAGTAAGAAGAAAACAGGATGACACTTCATTTGAGTTTGGTTTGGTTTTGATGAAATGGTTAGGGAAAATTCTGTTGGACATTTATAGTCCCATAAATCTAAAGAAACAGTGATGAAGTGGGGGTATACCTCCTCCCAGCTATAAGCAAGATTTTCCTTAGCATGATAAGAAAGATTATCACTCTAACAGACTACTAAGAAGGCTACCAATAAGTATATCAGAAATAGTGATTAGATGGCTTTTCCCCCCAGAGTTTAAGGCCCAGTACAGACTGTATCTGTTGATTCACCATTTGGCCAAAAGCTTTATGGTAGTTTTGCTAATCTATGAAGAAATAGCTAGATGATCTCCAATGTTGATATACCTTAGAAATTGCTTCTACTGGTTAGGAAGTACATTAGCACAAAGCACTCATTCTCGTTTCTTGCTATCTTTTCAACCTAACTATCTTAAAGAAAGTCATTTCCCTGAAGAGATGACAACATTTCCTGCCTCATCTTTACCTAATGGCTGTTGAGCTGTTAGCATGAATGAAGTGTAAAACCAAATGTACAAAGGAACTTCCACTTTGGTATTCAAGGGGACTATTTGTGAAAGACTGAAGCAAATAGCCAAACACCCTTCTGATTCCCCTAATTTGGAAATTTTTTAAATAGGAGAAAGGAGAAGGGGTAGGGAAGGAGAAGAGAAGGAGGGGAGAAAAGGGAGAGGCGGAAATGAATGAGACAGAAGCGTTACTTCCGTCTTCTTTCCTCCTGGTACTCTCTCATTTCTTCACTCTGATCTCTGTTTTCCTGTGTTGTCGCTGCACTCCGCTGACTTAGTCTTAGAAGTTGCTGGAAATGCTTTCCTCCTCAGTGAGAAAAAGTGGAGGTAAGCGGTCAAGATCTCATTGGCCTTTTGTGAACTGACGTCACACTGCACTCTCTGGGGACTGAAAACAGCTCTCATAGCCCGTGTTTTCATAGCGAAATCGGCAGACCTGGGCTTAGGCCTCCTTCAGCACACAGCTGAGGTGTTCTGCGTTACGCTGTATGAGATATCAATGTAAAGAATTCCCAAGGCACAGGGCAATGGCAGGATAACCAAAAGGAGTCCCAGTGGGGGCCCAGCATCAATAGTGTAGCAGAAACCAGAGGCCTCGAACCAGATCGATGACTCTTTACAATGAACACTTGCAAGTACAGAATTATGGACAAAAGGGTCTACTATGTGACTCAACGATGTCACACTCTAGCTTCTATGACAAGCTTCCCCCTTTTCTTTCTTATTTCTTTTTAATTTATGGGGGGAGGGGGCTGCAAGGGCAGAGGGCAGATACTCAGGGATGGGAAAGAAATGGAATCAAGATGCATGCTGTGAAAGATACAAAGAATAAACAAAAAGAAGTTTAGAAAATTCCTAAGGGCCCTTCGGGTCTCCTTGTCATCCATCCATACTTCCCAGCAAGCAGAGTCTGTCCTAATTAGGTGGCTGGTTGAATTCCCACAACTGGCAGTTGTCAGATGAAAAGAAATGGGTCTAGCAAAGCCCCTGGCACAAAGCAACTGGGTTAACTTGTTTCCATGAAAAGAACAGCAGACCCTCCTTTTAGAAGACAAGTTTGCTGCCAATTTCTGTCAAGCTGAAAAGTCCTTTTCCAGATAGTGTAGTGTGTGGCACTCTGCATTTGACTGCAGCACTTCATACAAATGTGAATCAACCAAAGCAGCCTGTGTGTCGATATTCACAGGCACACATGTGTCAATATTCACCTGCATGTGTGTGCCATGCTCTTCCTGAAGAATCTGCAAACTATCAAACACAATATTATTATTGTATTAGTCAATAATCAACATAGAATGAAAATGTTCTTTGTCATTTCAGAAAGAAGTAGATATATGGATATCATTTTAAATATTCCAAGCATTTCTCATTAAATAATTTTACTATCCAACGAGCAAATACAACTGAGACTTCATATTGCTTTTAAAGCTAAGTTGAAGGGTGTCCATGAGTGCTCCCCATGTGAGAGGAAAGAGGTCAACAAGCATATATTCTTGCTCTCATTAGGGACTGACCAGAAAGTAAAGCCCTGTTTCAAAAAAGGAACAAGCAAAATCAGCTACTTTTATTTTGTTAAAACTGTTTCTTTGCAATATTTCTGTAACAATTATAAAGATTGAAAAAAATTGACTAATGACACTGATACTTAAAATATCTAAGTAATTTCTATGTTCACATGAATGCTGTACTTTATAAGTACTTCTCCCTTGTTGAGCTTTATAACACTGTCTAAAGACTGAAAGAAAACATACTGGAAGGCACAGATGTAGCCGGGGACCAGAACTGGCAACTATGTAGCACACATGCTTCAATTCTCCACTTTCACAACCACAGCAGACATAATTAATCAATCCTGATAGACTTTCACCCGAGCCAAAAGAAAGATTCAAAACCGTCCTCAATGTGAGAGCCACTTGCATATACTCTGAAGAAAAGGTAGAGGTGCAGCCTATTTTCTATGCTGCTGCTAGATCCCCTCCTGTGTTAAAGCTATTATCTCCTTCTCAATAAAATTCCTTTGCCTTTGCAACTATTAATTGTATGGTATGTCTCTCTCAACTTTTCCCTCTTCTGTTGTAGCAAGTTCTTTAAATGTGAATGACCTTTTTTTGTGCTCACTGATGAACTCCCAAGGATTTAGAACTGTGACTGCCAAGGACTTGGAGCTCAACAAATACTCACAGGATGAATAAACGTTAATTTAATATTTTTAAATATTTTGTTTGTATAGAATTTTCAGTAAACCATCTTCTCTGTAACAAAATTCCCCCAATCCTTGATGTGGGATTCCCCTCTGTATGCTGTGAAAACCATTGGTTAAAAAATAATCTGCTTTGGGCCTATTACAGGGCAGAATAGGGCAAGGTGGGAATTCCAAGGAGATAGAGGAGGAGAGAGTAGGCAGAGTCAAATGAGATGCCATGTAGCCACCACAGGAGACAGATGCTGGACATTGAATGGAAACTTACCGGTAGGCCACAACCACATAGCAATAGACAGATTAATAGAAATAGGTTAATTTAAGACATAAGAGCTAACCAATAAGAAGCTTCAGCTAATAGGCCAAGTAGTGTTGCAATAATACAATTTATGTGTGATTATTTTGTGTCTGGGTGGCTGGGAAACAAATGAGCAGCCTCTGTCTGCAAATCCTCCCTTGAAGGTGAAGTAGAGAGAAGTCATGTAGCCCTGCCAGAGACAGATGCCAGAACCTTGCTGGTAGGCCACAAACCTCGTGGTACAATATAAAATACTGGAAATGGATTAATATTAGCTGTAAGAGTTAGCTGATAAGAAGCTAGAGCTAATGGACCAATCAGTGATTTAGGTAATATGGTCAATTTTGCTCTTGAACAAGGTATTGTGATTGTGCAGCTCATTTAAAAATGTAATGTATAATTAAGAAATATAGGCAAATAGAGAATCATTTATAATAGTCAAGCTTGTAGTCATGTTAGTTAGATTTTCTAGATGTACAGAGATATATTTCAGATGGATAGGCACTCTTCAAACCTTTCAAAGACTACAGAATATGGCATTTAAAATGTTTTAAGAAGTTAGGACTTTTCATGACAGTGAGATACATCTGCTCCTGGCAGCACCAATTACTTCAAGAAGACGATGGGCACTGAAGAGGCTCCTTATGGTGTTGGTTAGACATTTCAGCAAGAAACTGCTCTTGCCTGAACTGCTTGATGGTATGCTGTATGAACTGGACATGCAGGATCCACAGAAAAATGACTTCTGAACTTACCTAAAGATGAGACAGCCCTTCAGGGTTCCTATTTCATGAAAGAGTCTGCCAGACATTCTGCAGGACACAAAGGAAAGTGACTGACAAACTGACAATATGGGCAGAACTGTCTTTGAAATTTCCTCCTTCATGGAAAAGTCTGCCAGATGCTATGGTCTACAGGCTGAAGATGGTTGCCTAGAACAAAATTACAAAAGAACTTTGGAGCCGGGCAGTGGTGGCGCACGCCTTTAATCCCAGCACTCGGGAGGCAGAGGCAGGCAGATCTCTGTGAGTTCGAGGCCAGCCTGATCTAGAAGAGCTAGTTCAGGACAGGAACCAAAAGCTACAGAGAAACCCTGTCTCGAAAATTAAATAAATAAATAAATAAATAAATAAATAAAACAAAAGAACTTTGGGTGACTGTCCAGGCAGTGAAATTTTAGTTTTGGAAGTTGCTTACAATGCACTTCCTGTTTACTTAGGTAATATTATATCCTTCTGGAGTCTTTGATGGAGTTGAAGAATAGATAGCTATAGTTGTCCTTAGATATGATAAAAGATAAATATAAATATTATAACCATAATTCTTGCTTGGTACCTGTTTTGTTGTATGTAATTTTACTATGATAAAGTTAAAACCTTCCTTTTTATTTAAAGAGAAAAGGGAGGTGATGTCTGATTTCCCTCTATATGCTATGAATACCATTGCTTAATAAAGGACTGCTTTGGACCTCTAGCAGGGCAGAACCTAGCTAGGCGGGGGGGGGGGGGGGAGGGGGACTAAACTGAATGTAGGAAGGAAGAAGGCGGAGTAGAGAGAAGCCATGTAGTCCTGCCAGAGACAGACAGGCCACAAACCTCGTGGTAAACTATAAAATACTAGAAATGGGTTAACACTAGATGTAAGAGTTAACCAATAAGAAGTTAGAGCTAATGGAGTGATTTAAATAATATGGTTTCTGTGTGATTAATCCAGATCTGAGCTGCCGGGAAGCGGGGAACACACTAGCGGCCTTATTCCAACAAGTTAATTTAAGATATAAGAGCTAGTCAATAAGAAGCGAATAGGCCAAGCAGTGTAATAATAATGCAGTTTATGTGTGATTATTTTGGGTCTAGGTGGCCAGGAAACAAACAAGCAGCCTCTGTCTGTAAATCCTCCCTATAGAAAGCTACTTTCTAAAAGTATGTGTATTAATTTTTTGAGAACTTCCATATGATGTGTTTTTATCATATTTATTTCTGCTTCTCCCTTTTACCTTCTCTCACTTTTTTGGCCCCAACTTCATGTCTTCTCTCTTTTTAAACAACCTATGGAGTACAACTTTGTGCTGGCCACATACTTCTGGGTATGGGGTCATCTGCTGAAGTATGAATGGCCTATCAGGGGCCACTACCTTAAAGAAAACTAACTCTCACTCCTTGAGACTCCATCAACCATCCATGGCTCCTCTGCCGGGGCGCAGGCTAAGGAACTCTTTCCCACTCTGTGTTAGAGTCTTGACTGGTTTGGTCCTGTACAAATCTTAAGCAGGCAACCGTAGCTGCTGTGAGCTCCTAAGTGTAGAGGTCCTGTCATGTGCGGAAGACAACGTTTCACTCCAATCCTTCTCCCTGTCCCCTTCCATGATAGTCCCTGGGCCTTGAGAAAGGAGGTGACGCAGATGTCCCATTTATAGCCGAGCACTCCACTGGCACTTGTTCTCTGTGCTTTAACCTGTTGTAGGTTATTATATTAACCACCATCCATGAAAATATCTCTTATGATGTCTGACTTAATCACTATTAGAACCTGTTAGAATCCAGACCCTCAGGTAGCCACCAGGACGAGAACACACTCCTGCCCCCTAGAGGCAGAAAGCAGCCTAGCTACTTTCACGTCCCACAAGTCCCAATGTCCTGTTCAGAGAGTGAGCCTGTGATGTAGCCTAGGTCACATATTAACTAAACATGATTTTTCATGAGGAAATCCTGCCCCCTTCGTTTCCATGTCCTAAGAAACCTCAGAAGAAGACACCTTGCCTTGTTTCTGTGGCCTGAAACCCCCACCTCAGACCCTAACGTGCAGCTGCCTTATTAAAGACCTTAACCTAAAGGAAACCGGTCATTCAGCATCATCCTCTTGGACCCTACATCCTAAAAGAGGGTCTTTTGTCCCAGTCTTTCATGCTTTCTGCTCAAACCTCATGCCCTGTACGTGTTGTCTGGTAGCCATGAAGCTCTCAGATTACAGAGCTCAGATTGCCTCCTCATGACTTCAACCTTACAAGGACCCAGGATCCTGCAGGCAGAGCCGTTTCTGGTTCCATCCTCAGCTCACTCCCCACAGAAGGAGTGAACTGTATGAGACAGCCCAACCACACTGCAAAGAGAAGGGAAACATCTGGAGAGATAAGGAAGAAAGCAGAAATCTCATTCCCCTGTTGCCTAGAGGTAGAGAAGAAAGCATTCTTGGGGCTCCTCCTCCTGGGAGTGGGTTCACCTTGAGAATTTTAATGGCAGCTTCTTCTGTCATGCTGTTTCCCACTCTCAGAGAGGCAGATTACAATGTTTGGTGGATAAGACTCGGGCTTCCATCCTGTAATCAGACATATTTTTAATTTAAGTTCTGTGCAATTGGGCTAATATTAATACTTTATTGGATACTCACCTCATTTAGAGTGCTTTTAACATCGCTGTTGACAAGGATGTCAGCTTATAAGAGATGTGCTTTCTGACAGCAATACAAAGAGAAGCTGAGGCAGGGTTTGCTTTTAACATATTATTAAAATTTTATAAGCCATTTTCCCCTCGTGGGCTCTTCTTTTTACTTTGCATGGGGCCTCGGCAGTTAGAATGAAAATGCAGCCACCCAGGCTCCCTGTCTTCTAGGCCAGAGAAATTCCATAAGGCCCTCTTGTCCACCCAGGAATTGTCACGGCAGTGAGGCGTCTTCGTCTGACAAACTAACAGAGGACATCAGGGTACCACTGGGGAAGAGCATGGGTGAGTTCTGCCCTGAGACAGAAGACGGACTACCTGTGTCTGGCTAGTCAGCACTGATTGTCCGTCATTCATGATCAGCAGCCCCCAAGAGGGCATACGATATTAGCATGAAACCTCCAGGATTCTGCACTTGAGTAAATATTATTTTGTTAGGTAAATTTGAGAATGCATGAGGTAGATTTTATGCTTCTCTTAAAGAACTGTGAGACACAGCCACATGCATAGGATTCTGCCTTTTGCTGCTGCTGATTAGTGTCTCCCCAAGCTTCAGAATTTGACCTTATCTGAGAATAAGGCTTCTGCGTGTGAAATCAGTTAAGATTGCAGTGCTGCTGTGTGAGATCTTAATCCATGCCTTATAAAAAGAGGAAACGTAAGCCAGGCATGGTAGTTCATGGCTGTGTCCCCAGCACTCAGAC
Source organism: Microtus oregoni (assembly GCF_018167655.1). NCBI lineage: Eukaryota > Metazoa > Chordata > Mammalia > Rodentia > Cricetidae > Microtus > Microtus oregoni. The sequence goes on along the minus strand of NW_024543077.1, from coordinate 4,398,569 downwards.
CAGGATAGAATTGTCACGAATCTGAGGTCACCTGGGATGTGTAGTGAGTTCCAGACAACTGGAGCCACAATGCAAAACCCTTTCTCATAAAAGGACATATAGACAGAGATGCCCACTCAGGGGGGAACACTGTGTGAACTTGAAGGCAAAGATCAGGATGAAGCTTCCCCAAAATGGAGTGTCCCACAGTTTGCCAGCAGACCAAAGAAGCTAAGCCACAGAGTATAACAGCCTCTTCTTGGAAGCCTTCAGAATGAACCAAATCCTAGTTCAGACCTCTAACCTCCAGAACCATGAGGCAATTCAACTACTGTTGTTTAATTCACCAGGTTATGGTGTTTTGTGACAACTGCCTTAGGAAACCAGCCAGAAGGTCAGACAGCTTCCCTGCATAAAGTGGCTAGTTATCAGTGAAGCCAGGGAGAGACAGAAATCAAGCCTCTGTCCGGGGCCCAGGCTCTGTTCACCAAACAAACCCAGTGTCAGCTCATCTTCAGAACCCTCTGGCAGGTGGCTGAGAAATGACATGGGAAGAGAAGGGAGGCTGGAGGAAAGGATGAGAGAGGACATAATATACTCTCTTATTTTCTATAGAACTCTCATAGATGAAAATTTAAAGGATATTGGCAAAATAAACTGCTAAATTTGTTAAACATACGCCATGTGACCCACCCATCACCTGACCTTAACGGCGAGTCCTCAATATACTGACGAGGAAGCTAACACAGACACTTACAAAACACGTCCAGTTCACCCACATGAAACTCAGTGTGGCCAGAGTGTGGCCACTGGCAGCCAATTCGGAATCCAATTCTAACCCCTTCACTATCTATTCCCAAGCCTTCGTCCAGGGGATGAAAGTCTCCTGCAGCAAGGTCAAACCCCTGAGGTTTTCCAGTGATTAAACCTCCGTGGAGTCTCTAAACAAATGCTGATCACTGTGCTCCAGTGTTTTTCTGAAACACCAACTTTTTAGGGGGAAAAAAGAAGAGTACTTTGATTAAATAGAATCTGGACATCAAGGTATGATCCAATTTATTCAAGTACGTTTAAATAGCTGATTCTTTCTGATCATGTTCCTTTTATGGAGTTTGTGCTAAGGACCTCTGCAATGAAAAGATCGTGCAGGATTAAAGACCTCTTCAGGATAGAAGTCTTTGTGTCTTCATACATTAGAGCAGATGTGCCCTCCCCACTGATTCAAGGCCAACAGTGAGCCTTCAGCACTGGGGTTAAACCATCAGCAAATGGTTGGCTTCTCTGGGGCGAGTTTGATTCCAAGGGTCCTGCCCCTTGTGAGCATACAAGTCAGAGGTTCCATGCCACCGAGGCTCAAACATCAGGTTAACTATCACATGCTGCACATCAGGCAGTTAAATGCAGCTATCAATTTCACAGCCTACTAACCAGATAATATTCCCAAGAGAATCGAAGCCTCTTCTATCTCTCAGCATTATAAATTTGTGCCCCAATACAAAAATATCATTTGTGTGAGAATCAGGAGTCAGCTAGAGAAAAGCTAGGGAAGACAACTTTATATAATGTTAGAACAGGTTTGCAGGAGTTTGAAAAATCCCCTCATGCTAGACTGAAAAGCGTCTAAGATTTAATTTAAAACCTCAAAGATTTTTTTTTTTGCTTGCCCTGAAGCAAGCGGCTACTGTAATAATTTAACTGGAACCTTTTATTACATTAGTCACTGACTTTAAAAATGCAAATCTTTTGAATATAACCAACATAAAAGGCTTATTCTTTGGGATTGCTTCTTCTGGAGTCTATGGACTTTTTCTGACATCTTTTTTTCTCAGCTCATCGGAACATAGAGATCCACGCTCAATGTTCCTTTTGGTTCTTCACCGTCCATGTGCGTTCTAAAGGGTGTCTCGCTTACATCAGAATTTGGAAAAGCATTGTTTGAAAGGAAGAAAAACTGATTCTGAAATAACCTATACCTGTATTTTCAAGTTTGGGCATACAGACTGGTTGGTACGAGACCTTAAAAATAAAAAATGATTGGGGGCTGGAGAGATGGCTCAGAGGTTAAGAGCATTGCCTGCTCTTCCAAAGGTCCTGAGTTCAATTCCCAGCAACCACATGGTGGCTCACAACCATCTGTAATGGGGTCTGATGCCTTCTTCTGGCCTGCAGGCAAACACACAGACAGAATATTATATACATAATAAATAAAATAAATATTAAAAAAATAATAATAAAATAAATAAAAAATGATGACTATAAATGTCATTGAGTTTTAAATTGACTGAATGCTGAACATGTCCTAGATATAAGAAGGAGTATGTCCCTCAAGGAGCCCAGAGTTGTTTAGGCTGCCACTAAAACTATATGCCCATATTGATAAGAAAAGTGCATTTGAAAATACGATGTGTTAGCCTGGTGCACAAAGTTTTAGTGGCACATAGAATGGTTTCTTTAGGCCACGAGGCTGCAGCATGGGAGAAACATCTCATGTCTGAAACACTGTGGAATCTTAGTCCAGAATGGAGCAGGATTTCTCACTGATCCTTCCTGATTCATGTCTGCCTAAGCCAGTGGTCCTCACAGATCAGCATGCTTGAGAATCACCCACCTCCGCTGATAAACACTGGGAGTTTCTGGTTCTGCAAGTCCAGAGTGAGATCCGTGGGTACGCACTTCTAACAGGGGCGGAGTTGGCAGTGTCTGCTGTTGCCAGAGCCACACTGAGAACCTCCAGTCCTAAAAGACTAGAGAGCACCATTCCAATAACCACAAAAGTAACTAGAGTGGGATTTAGTTGTTGTGTTGTTGCTGTGTGTGTCTATTACGTTTCCTTTCCCACAGACAGGATGGATGATGTTATCAGGGTCATGTTGCAAGTCACCCAGACAGGCTTTTACAGTAAGAAAAACAGATAACCACCAGCCCCTCATCCCACCACAATTTAACTACGAAAACCCCCACTTGGAAATTGAAATGGTGTTCAGTTTCGCAAACTCTCTCTGGGTCCCTTCACCTAAAGAATGTTGTTCCCATGCCATCTGAAGGGCACAGTCCTCTCTGGTAGTCTCAGTGTGCCCAGGCCAAGGGGAAGAGATGCCATGAGTTTGTATATATCATTGTAGGTTGTCTTGTGTTCTTAGAGATTATGCTCACCTATGTGCCCATTCACACAAATGTAAGATCACAAATCTCTGCTTTCCTCACTTTCACGGCCTCCTCTCCATTCTGGCTACTTTTTCTGGACGCTGGACACTATCATTACCCCCCCCAAAAAAAACCCTAAATGTCCACTTTCTGTTCTTCAACCTGGTCAAGACTTTCATTTCTCAAACTGGACTTCATACCCTGTCATCACTTGCTCTCTGATCATAGACCCCCCTTTCTTCCCACTCACCTTGTCAATACCCTCAAACCTTTCTCCGTATATCTTGTTGGACACTAGCAAGTTTCTACCCTGCCTTCTGTAGTTCTACACCTGAAATATTAAGTAGCAAAGGAAAAATCAAATAGCCACAGAACTAGGTACTGTTCCCAAAGACGTAAATATCCTGTTCCTTGGCATGGTCCCCCGATACTTACTGGCTATCTCGTGTTCCCATTATCCTAAGAGTCCTAAACACAGAACTCCCCGCCCCCCCCCCCCAGTCTCAGTACATAACCTTTATTCCTAGCTCTTGGAAAAGTAAGCACTGTAGACAAAGGGTCACCTCACTGTCCACCCATGGACACACTGACGTTTCTCTTCTTCTGCATCATCTTTCCCCTATCGCCTCCCAACCACAAAAAGGATTCTCCTATGTCAGACAATTCCTTTACTTGCACACTATTTGTTGATCGATTTCTCATTGGTCTCAATAGTAAAATCCTGGAGTCGGATATTAGGGGCTGGAAGCTGAAAGGTCAGAGAAGTCACTCGCTAGTTCATACCTATACGAAATCCTCAACCCAAATGGGGTGTCCTGTTTCTACAAGTCCTCAGACTGAATGCCTTAAGCTGCTGTCTCGTCCTCTCTCAGCTCAGCCGTATCCCTTCCTCTCTCCACCTCCCTAGTACTGGGATTAAAGGTGTGAGCCATCACCACCTGGCTCTGTTTCTCTTTTATATCGGATCAATCTCAAGTAGCCCGAGGTGGCCTTGAACTCACAGAGATCAACCTGCCTCAGCCTCCTGAGTGCTGGGGTTAGAGGTGTGAGCCATTACTGCCTGGCCTCTAAGGCTGACTAGTGGCTTAGCTCTGCACTCTGATCTTCAGGCAAGCTTTATTTGTTATAGCAAAAACAAAATATCACCACAACTATTCCTTCTGACTTCTGCAAAATCATTACAAAATTTGCCACTGGGACTTTTCTCACACTTTGGGATCTCTGCAAATGCCACAGCAATCCTGAACAATAACAGTGACCAGGTACAATGCAGACACCAAGCTGAAGACAGGAGGCTCAGTGTGGTACAAACCCAGAGTGCTATCAACGATGAGTAGGAAAGAATTGCCTCTGCCTTCTGCTTAGGCACACAGGACTATTAAGAATTGGAGGTTAGAACAGGGCTGTGGTGGTGTACACCTTTAATCCCTGCAGAGGCAGTTCAAGGCCAACCTGGTCCATAGATTAAGTTCCAGGACAGCCAGGACTGTTACATAGAAAAACCCTGTCTTAGATAAATTGGGAGCCTGGGGACCATGGGAGAGGGTAGAGGGGAGGGGAGAGGAGGGAAGGGGAGCAGAGAAAAATGTATAGCTCAATAAAAAGAAAAGAAAAAGAAAAACCCTGTCTTGAAAAACCAAAACAAAAAAGAAGTCTTAAGAATTGGAGGTTAGATTCATCAGTGTAGTGACTCAATTACTGGTTCTCAGTGTTCTTAAATATAACCTTATTGTTCACAAGTGCTCTGCAAATCATAAAAAAAAATTTCATGAATTGTTTGAGAACTTGGAAGAATGACCCCTTCTCCAATAGAAATGAAATGCCAAATTGACTACTGAAAATCATGAAAATGAGTGTTGAATACGAGTCTCAGACAGTAACTATGTGACCGAGTGAGCATTTCTGTTCTTTGACTTCAAAGTACAATAATCCAAGCTCTTCTGAGTGCTGTTTGTAGCATAAATGAGACATCACGCATCCTTTGACCAATGTGTAGCTAATATGCAGAATCTTCCTGTTCTTCCCAATCAGAACTAGACAGTGACATAATTAAAAAGTACCAACTGGACAGCAGGCATAGTGACTTCTGCACTTGAGAGACAGAGTCAAGAATCAGGGATTCAAAGCCAGCCCCAGCTATATAACAAGTTCAAGGCCTGCCTGGTCTCAAAAAAAGAATTGAATTAAAACACAGACACACACACATACATACACACACACACACAGAAAGACACATACACAGAGAGACACACATACACAGAGAGAGAGAGACACACACATACACACACACACAGAGGAAGACACACACACATACAGAGAGACACACATACACACACAGAAAGACACACAAACAGAAATACACACACACATACACAGAGAGAGACACACATACACAGAGAGAGAGAGACACACACACACACACTCTGGAGAACAACATGGCAGTTTCATAAACTGAAACAGAGTTGCTATATAATTCAGCCATTGTATTTCTAATTGTATACATTTAAAAGAATCCAAGAGGTTATTTTAATCTCAAGGAGATGTGTACACACTTATTCATAATAGCCAAGAAATAAAGGTAATCCAAATGCCTACTGGCAGATGAAAGGATAAACAATGAATTACATATATATAATACAATGTTTTTCAGCTTTAGAGAAAGGAAACAGTCACCTGCTACAATATGGAATTAACCAGAAAATATCTTGCTAAGTGAAAAACGTAGCCACAAAAAGTCAAATACTGTATGATGTCACATATATCTAAAATCGTTAAACTTGTGAAAGAAGATATAATGATAATTACCCGATAGGGAACAGGGTAGGAAGCTATTCAATGAGTACAGAGCTCCAGTTTTACAAAATAAAAAAAGTTTGAGAAATTCACTGGGTAATGTATGTAGATACCACTTAAACATGTCACCTAAGAAAATAATTAAAATGTGGGGGGCTTCGTGGGCTTTTGTCACCACGTTTTTAAAATATAATTTAAAAAGAAGAAAGTAGACTCAGTCTTTCTTATGTGTTCCCTCTGGTATCATGTGATCTGCCCCCCACCCCCCACTCTCTCAGCCCTTCCACCCGCTGGTGAGTCGCTGAGTCTCACCCTGGGCCTTCCTCTCCTTATGTTCTCACAGCTGGTCCAGCTAATTACGCAGCTCTGTCTGCCCTTGCATGCAGATGACTATGGCTCACTGCTCTGCCCCAGTCTAGGCTGGGATCTGTGTGTGTGCTGGGTAGACAAACAGCTGACTCCCCATTCTCTACCCAGATCAGCCACTTTCGGTCTCCCTCCATCTGACTGCACATAGGTCCACCTCCATCTGACCGTCCATAGGTCCACCTCCATCTGACCGTCCATAGGTCCACCTCCATCTGACTGTCCATAGGTCCACCTCCATCTGACCGTCCATAGGTCCACCTCCATCTGACTGTCCATAGGTCCACCTCCATCTGACTACACGTAGGTCCACCTCCAGCTGACTGTCCACAGGTCCACCTCCAGCTGACTACACATAGGTCCACCTCCATCTGACGGTCCATAGGTCCACCTCCAGCTGACCATCCTTAGGTCCACCTCCATCTGACTGTCCATAGTTCCCCTCCATCTGACTGTCCATAGTCCCTCTCCATATGACTGTCCATAGGTCCCTCTCCATCTGACTGTCCATAGGTCCCCCAAGTGTTATCCTAACACTAATATGTTTAACTGCTAGGAGAAACTTAAGCTCCTTCTCTTGCTCTTGGTAACATTTTCCTCAGTCTTTCAGTCTGCGTTCACCAGGTATATAAACCTTGTTGCTCTTACCCTAGAAACACTTTGCAGATATGGCCACCTCTCCTCTCCTCCAAGTTCATCATTTCTCCTCTGGGCAATTCCAGCAGCATTCTCCTAAATCTCTGTTTGCTCCTCCAAGCTCATTCCCCAGTCAAGATTGGTTTCCCTTTCCTTTCTCATTATGTAGGCAGTAAGTCCAATCATAGGTTCCCATCTGTACAGAGTCAATTCAACACTCATCAAAGCTTTAAAAAAACCCTATTTTGCCCCCCACCTTTTCCAGATGCCCGCCTTCCACTACTACGCCCTTCTGCAATTCCATGTACACTACAGAGAGGCTCCCTACTGCCTCAGCCTTCTCTCCCTGCTCATGCTACACAAGCATTGGATAAACATCCACCAGTGAGTCATAAAGCTATGATGGAAGCGATCCTATTTGGAAAATTGTTCCTCCTTAGCATTGTGGTCCAGCCACCCTACCTCCTGACAGACTGAAACGTTTTTGCAAAATTCAGCTATCACAAAGAAAACACAAAAGGATGTGGGTCAGAGGTGTGAAATGGCAGTTTTTTATTAATATAATAATCAACTGTATCAATGTAACATGCTTCTCACGATGCAGAACGTTCCCAACACCTGTAACAGAGTAGCCCACATCCATGTTGTTAGTGAATACAGAGTGGTCCACCCTACACCCGGTGTAGTGTGATCTTCATAAATGACAGTTGTTGTTATTATTATCATCGAATCAGCCCTCTCAATCTACTGTTGTTATCACTGGCAGACCTCATTATCATCTCTAGTGCCATTGTGTAATCACTTGTAGGCAAGGGAGTAAGAGTGCTGGAAATAACAGGTGCCACCTTAAATATGCTAAAATGAAGATTTAAGGTACAATAAGGCAAAATGGAATCACATCCATGTAGGCATGTATATTTCATTTAAATACTGAAGCTTTATATAATTAATCATCCTGTTAAATATGGTTAGTTCAAACCTAATTCTCTTCATTGTTTTAATTACATAATTAATTCAATTGCCCAGATCATATGGAGGCATTTGTATTATTATTAGAAAAATGGCCTTTAAAGAAATAAAATTATCTATTTACTAAAATTCCAAAGTTGTTCAGAAACAGCCAGACAATTCTAGAAAATTCTCTGATCAAACTGATAGTGTTGGTGCATGCCACTAACAGCGGTACTAAGGAAGCTGAGGCAGGAGGATTGCTATGAGTTCCCAGTCAACCTGGGAACTAAGCCCCGGCCATTCTGAGTCACAGAAGAGGGGTGGGCAGGAGAAGGAAGAAAGGAAAGAAAGTCAGGCTAGCAAGTAGCTCATCAGGTAAAGGGGCTTGCTGCCCAGACTGGTGGCCTGAATTCAGTCCTCAGAACACACGTGCAGGAAAGAGAGAGCTGGCTCCTGCAAGCTGCCCTCTGCACCCATCCTGGCCACACACACACACACACACACACACACACACACGCACATGCCATGGCAGGAACACATGGAGAGAGACACAAATAAATAAGCTAAGCAGCTGGAGAGATGGCTCAGCAGTTAAGGCTGATCTTGCAGAAAACTCAGCACCCACATGGCTGCAGCTCCAGGTCCAGAAGATCTTAGGCTCTCTTTTGGCCTCCATGAGAACTGCATACATATAGTCCACTTACATACATGCCAGCCAAAAACACTCACACAAGTAAAACACTCACACTAGGAGATCTGCTGAGTAAAAGAAAAATAAAAAAAAAAAATCTTTTAAAAGGTATTTAAAATTTTAAAGACTACAAAAGAGTAGGGGGAGAAAAGGAAACAAAAATAAAATTATATTATTTATATTATTTGTCTGTGTCTTGAGTACAGTCTGTCTTGTTTGCAATTTGAAAATATTGTGGCACACCCTGCTACTGCAGCCTATTTCCACTTATGGATTAGTCTTAATTTTTTTTTTTTTTTTTTTTTTTTTTTTTTTTTTTTTTTTTACCACCAGTCTTTACAACACACAGTTTCCCAATCCCAAAACAAGCGGTTCTCACCACATTGCTGTTGGGAGTGTCTGGGGCAGGGGGAATCATAGTTGAAGCCAAGTTATTCTGCACATGTTCTCAGCCCCTGAGTGCAGGAAATCCTTGCCATTGCCGTGAATATAATTCAGGTGACTTGAGGACACCAAGCAGCTGTGTGGCAGGAAATTAATGTCATCTTATTCTCAAGGCAGTTGAGAGTTCTGGAACTATAAGAAGAATGAAAACTGCAGATTGGGGTAGTTTTAGTCTTAGTCTAAATGCTATAACAAAAGAATGCGGCTTAAAATAAAAAAATTAATTTCTCACAATTCTAGAGACTGAGAGGTCCAGGGGAAGCTGCCAACAGAGTCAGTGTCTGGTGAGACCCCACTTTCTGACTCACAGATGACCATCTGCCTTTGCATCCTCATATGCATGGGTCTCTTATTATGCTATTAATACCATCTATAAGACACCCCCAGTCCTACCTGAACCACCCCAAAAGTCTCCACCATAGCCTTGAGGGTTCAGAATTCAATGTATGTTTTAGGGACACGAGCATTCAATTCTGTAACAATCACCCCCCTTGAGTTCCTTCTCATTGAGTTTCTAAGCTCTGAAACCCAATCCAGCTTTGAGATACTTGTACAAATTGTACATCATGACTTGGGAGAGTGGAAACCATTTCTTACTGCTCACACTTGGGAAGAATTGTAGTTCCTTTATGGAAGTATTCTTACCGGATTTCCTAGTTCTATTCCTAGAATCTCTGGCACGCAATTTAGATCAAGTAATTTGTGGTCTAATTACTAAAGCAGATTCACCCCCCACATGACCACAAGAGCTCAGGACATGAGTGTCAAGGGCTCCAGATGGGTTTCCCAGACTGTTCCTGGGAAAGGCACCAATGAGGCGCCATCCTGATTAACCCAGCTCATTCTGGGAACACTCCATTTTACCCCTCATCTTCTCCATCAGTAGTAAGGCTTCATCCAGCAGAACCATAAGACCAGTTTTTCTCCTATCATTTTTCTCCTATGCTTGAGAAAGTTGCCTATTTTGATCTTAAATTACACATTTGAGAAGAAAAACTGAGTCTGGAGTAAAAGTTTTTTTCATGCCACCTTAGAGACCAAGGCCGGTCAGAAGCAGTCATTACTTCCTTTGCTTAGTGGGAATAAGCTGCCTTCTCCCTGCCTTCCTCTGGAGAAAGGTTGTAAGAACTGTTGAAAGCTGAAGATTCTCACAGCGGAGGCCCACTGGGGCAGATGACCCCAAAGGAAGGGTCTTCAGCAATGTGAGGGAGAGTTACCCAGTCACACTGGCGGCTTCCATGGTCTACGGCAGTTCATCCATTCCTTGCCCCATTCTTCCACAAGGCTACATTTACACAAGGCTTGTGGAGGTGAAGCTGAAGTAAACAAACAAGGGAAACATTGCACACTGTTGAAACCACATTTGAAACCCCCGTTAGATGTCACTGGCGTTTCTAAGTTTAACATTGCAAGCCTGTCTTTCTGCTGACACTAAAAGTAATTGCTGCTTTTTGGAAGAGCATCCTTCTTATACTCATGGGCTGTTTCCTTTTAAGTAAACAAACAGTAAACAAATACCTTCAAATTTAAAAATCACATATCACAGCAAGACACAGTAGAAAAGCGCAGAAGAACTGAGATGGGCTGAAAAAGAGCAGAACACACAATTCTTTCAGATGCTCACCAATAGCATTATTGTCCACAAACAGACCTCCCTCCCCTCATCCCTCTTTTCTGCTCTCCCTATGTTTCCCCACCCCTACCCACTTTCTTGATAAATACCTGGTGTTTGAGAACTTCACTCTTCGAAGGTCTAATCCCAGTTCATGTGACTCCTGTCTGTTCTCTGCCATTATCCTGCCTCAAACTGCTTTTTCCTCTCATCTTCTCCTCCCCTCTCTCATTTTACTGAATCCTGTCTCAGGACCCTTCTGCTCATCTTGATTGTGAATCACATCTTATTCTCATTTGAAGCCCATGGAGCCTACAGCAGGCCAGAGTCACCTCAATTATTAAGTCTTGTCAGGATGCCAAGACCATTAAAGAATTCCCCCTTCTAAAACATGTTGAATAGGAAACACTTGGCCATCCTATCACACTGAAATTTACACCTGCTAATTGCCGGATGACAGATATCTGGTCGTTGATAATTAAGGACAAATCGTAATAACTCTTTCTAGCTCAGCTTCCCTGATCTACAAGTGTGAAGAGTGCGCCATTCTATTTCCCAGGCTTACATAAAAACATCAAATAAGAAGGACAATAATAAGGGATTCATGCCTATAAAATATGGTTCAAATGGTTAAAGTTAAGTCATCTGTCTTTCTCTACAGTCTTGGCATAAAGACATAAAATCATGAGCTTTTCGGGAGATCTTCCACAAATTCTAGCCTTTATTCTTGTCTTTATGTTTCATATTCTAAGGTTTCTCCAACCTTTTCTTTTGTACTTCCTGATGTTGTAACTTGTGCCCTTTTGCTGAACTGATTTTCTCCAGTAGCCAAGTAATGACTACCATATGCTCTGGTCTGAGAAGGCTCAGCTGCCTTGACTTCAGGGAAGCTTTCTGATTGCTCGCAAAACAAATATAGAAGTACAAAGAAAATTTTAAAGGGCTTAGAACAAAGCCTATGGGCAGCCTTTCTATTGACAGAGCTAATTCTGGCATAATTAAAGGAGTTTAATTAATCATAGAGTTAAGTATAGCGAAAGGGCTCCTGCCAGTTTTGCATTCTCAGGGTGAGATCATTAGAACCCTGCGAGAAACTGATTCTTCTTCATTACCGTAAGCTTCATGGTATTTTTAGCCTTCAACTGGGTGGTCTCTCAACACTGCAGTTGAGGGTCCTTCTACTATGTCTTCTCTGAAAGGGTGGCCTGCACTGCTGGTGGTCTTGTCACCTTGAGAGGTGTGATTTCTTTGAACTTCTGTCATTTCTGCCAAATAATTTTTATTATTATTTTTAGTAGTCTGGGGGCTAGAGAAAAGTTTAGTGATTAAGAGCCCTTGCGGCTCTTACACATGACCAAGGTTCAATTCCTGGCACCAATGTCAAGCAGCTCTCAAGTACAGATTCAGGGTAACCGACACCTTCTTCTGCCTTCCTTGGGCACCCCATATATGTAACATGTACTGACACAGACATAGATGCATACACATAAAGTTTTTTTAAAAAATTAATGAAAACTAATTTTTAAGGCCCTTGAAGGTAGAATCCCTGATTGAAAGTATTATGCCCCACCAGCACAGGATTTGTATCCTGAGTGTGTCTTGATTCCAATCATCTATCTGACTGTAGGGCACCTAAGCTTTAAGAGATCTTCTGGGCTAGGTATGGTAATACATGCCTACAAGTCCCTCACTCTGGAGGCTGTAACAGAAGGATTGTTCCAAATTCAGTAATACAGTGAATAGCAAATCAACCAGGGCTACATAGAAAAAAAAAACTTGTTTCAAAAAATCAGAGAGGGGAGAAAGAGGTAAGAAGGAAGAAAGAGAGAAGAGAGTTCCTTTGTTTGGGCTACAAGACAATTTTAGGTTTTTCTTCTTTGGATACTATATTTGCAAGATTATGAGAGTTTGTCTGAATGAATTTAGCCATGCTGGAGATGTCTATGAATTATGGAGGTACTTTGTCTTTTAAAAGTTCAGAACAGCAAATATTCAGTAGCAGCATTGGAAGGAAAGCCTCACATTCCTTCTCAAAGTCAAAGACACAGACTGTACCCACCAGCACCATCCTGTTGTCCTCCTTGCTCTTCTCTCTTCCCCTCCCCTCCTCCCCCATGACAGAGGATTGCTGCCTCTAGCCATCCAACTAATAAAAAGATGTCCAGGTTCTTGAGAAAGAAAATGGAAAACAGAAGCCAGGCAGTGGTGTTGTACACCTTTAATCCCAGCACTCAGGAGACAGAGGCAGGCAGATAGATCTCTGTGAGTTCGAGGTCAGCCTGGGCTGCAAGAGCTAGTTTCAGGACAGGCACTAAAGCTACAGAGAAATCCTGTCTCAAGAAAAAGAGAAAGAAAGGGAGGGAGGAAGGAAGGAAGGAAGGAGAGAAAGAAAGAAAGAAAGAAAGAAAGAAGAAAATGTAAAACTGTGTATTTCTAGTCTCCTCCTCAACTAAACTGCTGACAGCTCTTCAAAACACAAATAAACATTCCAAATAAACAACCCATTCTAGGCAGTACCTGGACCAGAAGTCACATGTCTCCCTCTCCCATTTAAATCTACCATAATTCTCTGTGAGTCTAAACTCGGTTACAGATTAATTAATTTCCTTTGCCATCACTGCTTACGAGAGTTCAGTCCCGGACAGGACAATTCATGACTATAAACATTGTTTCCCTATTGTCTCTTACTGTTCCTCCAGCTCCGATTTTGCTGCTTCTGGGGAAGAAGGCACATGGCTGTACACACACACTCTGGATAGTCTCTAGACACTTTGTTTCCTGCCCTTGTTTTCCTGCTGCCACTTCACCCTTAACTCACTAGACCTAGACAGTCTCTTGTGTTTTCCCATCTTCAGTAACTTAAAGAGCAAAATCAATGAGACTTTGGGCAGCTGGTAAACCTAATCCTGCATCCACGTATCTTTTAGCATATTCTAATGCCTCTGTGTATGACTTGAGGAGCACTAGAAGACCCCGCTATCTTAAAATAAGTTCCATCATTCATCCAAAAAATAAAATTAAATCTCCACTATTTATATAGGATCTGCTTCCCTGTGGGCTATGCCAGGCTTGTGATCATCAGCTACGAAGTGTAGAGCAGATGGTTTAAACTATGTAAGATGAGCAGTGAAGTTGGTAAAACATCTCCTTTGATTTTAAATGCTGTGGAGAAGTCAAGGATGCTCACGTAATGTTGCTGCCACTCACTTACAATCTGATGTACTTTCTTGAGCACAAAGGAAGAGAAATTATCCCAGGGCTGCAGATAATTGGGCATAACCCTGAGTGCGTTGATGGGCTTCCATACTAAAAGACTTGGAAACTCTGAAGTTAAAATCAGCATTCTCTTCTGCAGTGAAAATAGTATGCATTTGAATATTAAATAAATAATTTAAATACATAATTGGAAAAAAATCTTCCTTGGGAAGTAAGTATCTCACTGCACAGAGAGATGTGTGAACAAAAGTAGCGAATCTGACAGTTACTCTGTGAGCTGACCATGGAGCTGGATCTGATCCTATTTGCTGTCATGTGTAAGATGCAGTGAGAACCACCACACACTGGGCGGCAGATAAAGCGTGTAGATTTATGATAGCTCCTAGGTATTGAGCGTACCAGATAGAGGAGAGGTGGGGAATGTCTGTAATAAAAAAAACTAGGTGCTTAAATCAAAATCAAAATGGCAAGCATCACATTACAGAGAATAAGATGCAGAAAGTGGGCTATTCATTGTGCAGAAAATTTGAAAGCCATCCAGTGGTATTTCTGTCTCTGATTCTAATAAGATGTCAGTGATGAAAAAGCAATATTGTTAAAAAAAATAGTAATATGTCAGAGTGAGAATCAATATCAGCCACAAAAAAAAGCAATCAATTTTTCTGAAGAATGACTTGATCTCACCCTAATAGAATTAGAACTGTCAACAAAATAGCCAGGCAGCACTAAGTTAGACTCACTCTTGCCACGGCCCACACAGGAGCTGAGCAGTGTTGATCTGGGGGTTTTCAGCATTTTGATCCTAATGAAACAGTCCTGACAAGAGGCTGTTGCACTGCCAAGCATTATGGAAATGTAAAACCAAGACTGAGTTTGCTTATCCCCAGTCTTTTTTAGGAACTCTTTTGTGCTGTTTCCCTTAGGATAATGTGGAACCCAAAAATATTAAAAGCAAAATTAGTGGAAGGTAACAGGAGTGTGGCAGAGAAGAGACCGTAAAGTTCCTGGTTCTGGTTTCTGCTGATGGAAAGGGCGTTCCATATAGAAGTATCGTGGTACATTAGGCTTCAGTTATTTACCTTAGAAGTAGTTTGCATTCTTTCTCCAGATCTTATCCAAACAGCCCAGATAGATGTAGGGGCAGTCACTTGAATCCTAACGTGTTCCAAAATGAGAAGGTAGACAAGACGACCCAGCCCTGGAGCTGCTTCTCAGCACCATCCTTATTGGCACATGATAAATAGCACTGGTGTTCCTGCCATCAGTGACTGGACTAGTAATCAGAGTATGGGCCAAGCTGCTACAGGGCTCCTGGAAAAGGCCGGGAACTGTAGACGGTGTGACTTTGCCACAAGGAGAACGATCCAGAGTCGCTGGCACTGCAGGCTTGGTGCTGGTGATAGCAAAGGAGAAGGAAGGAGGCTCTCAGTGTGCTCAAACATTAGAAGCTGATGCTTACCAAGAAGCTGGTGATGTGTCATTCCTTAAATTCAATAGCCAGGATTTCTCTGATAGTTTCTTCTCAAAAAATGCTTACGGTCCTGTTAAAACAGATTGTAAAGACTTCCCACCAACCTTCAGTTACTCATATTAAGCAGTTATTTTTCTTTCTTGTTTAATATAGTGTGAACTTAAATATAGTAACTGGATGGCAGCTAAGGACAACCAGTGAGGAGCTGCCAATCACATCTCACAATAAATAAGAAAAGGCCAGAATCCTGACCCAAAGGGTATTTGTGAAAGTGACAGGAGAAATTACTGTGACCTCCATTTGATAAATAAATGAACTGCACATCTCCTTAGGACTTTTTCCTACCGTGTGAGTCTCTCAGCAAGCAAAATATCTAGTAGGAGACAGGAAGAAAAATAAATGACATTGGCCACTGCACAAACAAGATGGTCAGCACCTGGATAATAGATCCACAGGGAAGTGTTACAATCTTACTATCTTTTTCTGAGGTCTCTGGAGTTCCCTGGAAACAAGTCACCTGGTTCTGTCCAGCCACCTGCCTCCATTCCACTGAGAACAATTCGGGTAAAAGACAGCCCCAGTGAGCACAGATGACCCTTCCTTTTGGAATCCCAAGAGAAATCCTCGGGTACAAACATAGAAGTGTATTATTTAGTCTTCCAGCAAACGTGAAGAGAAACAATGGAGTGAAGGATATGCAAATCACGAGCTGCCACTTAAGATCCTAATTACCATAATTTGACCCTCCTCCCTTCCTCCCTGCCGGAAAGTCAGCCTTCTGCAGGAGAGGGAGCCAAACAGAGAAGATAACAGCCTTCTGTTCTTTCTCTCCCTGCTTGCCTCTTCCTTTCTTCCCCTGCTCTGTAAATGATGTTGATTAAGGCAGTGATTCTTCCAACCATTTGCAAGCCCCAGTTTGATCAGTGAAAGCTTCGCATGACTTGATAAAATGAGCTCAAAGAAGGCAAAGTGGGGGCGGGAGGGGGTAGCAAGCACATGCTGTCTTTTTGTTCCCTAAAGCAACTGTCAATTTCAGAATGATTTCATAGAACCTGTCAGAAACCTCTCTGGAACAGTCCTTGTTGAATGCAAGGACAGTAAATCTGAAAGGCCCAAGTGTTCTGTGGTGTGATTAATAATTCAGGAAAGACGAATTCAACTCCATCTGTCCAGTCACGTCAGAAGCATCACTGTCTCTCTACCTGCACATTTCTCTTCCCTAGAATTCTCTTAGCATCACCTTGTCTCTGATTTTTCCCAAACTGTTTGAGACAAGTTACGTTGGCATAGCGTCTTACATTTATGGTGGTAAATGAGCCAGGCTGGGAGATGTACAAAATGTGTGTTTGAATTCACCTAAAATGTGCTCATTAGAATCTACATCTAAAAAGTATGTATGTCCTTGCCCACATTCGTGCCAGGGCTTATGTCCTTTGCTGTGACAAGTACCATAAAAACCAGATCCCCTGTCACTCTTCAGCTCCTGCATGGGATTGACATAATGTGTCGATGGTAACTCCAGTCAGCTAAATGAGGTCTCAATAATACAGCCCCAAGTTAAGGCTCAAGAGAGCAAGTCATTAAGCCAGTGACAGTGCATGCAGCCAAGATGGTAGAGGGTCAACTCTATTGACCTGCGTGCCTCGTAGCATTTGCCACAGTAGGCTTGAACCAGTGCACAGGGGAAATTCAGTTTTGCAAGAAAAAATATGGCATTTCTTTAAGAAGCAAAAAGCCTGTCTCCTTGTTACGGAAGCAGCCATGGAAGGTCAGGAGTGGTCCAAGTGGCCAGAGGAAGCTGGCAGAGGGAGATGATTATTGGGTCATTTTTGAAGGTAATGAAGTGAGGAGTAAAGGGGAGGGATGCATGTGTTCCCAGGCCTTTGAAGTCCATATTCTATTTCCAAGTTCACGGTGACAAGAGAAAAAGGCAACCAGGGAGGTTCTTACAGTGAGGCCAACTGGGACTTGGAGGCTGCAAAGCAGAGGAAAGATGACAGGCATCTAGATAAGAGAGCCTAGAAATGCAGATGTCTTTGGCTGCAAGCTGACAGAAACTTCCCTTCAAAGAAGCCCTAAGCACAGGTGGGGACTAAGGGAACATGGCTCATAACAATAGTCTATAGTTTATCAAGAGCCTTTCTTCTGTTGTAGCCTGATGTCAGCTTCATCATATGGCTGGGTCAGAAAATGGCTACTGGTCTCAGTTGAATTTCCATCTTTGTCACTGGCATCGAGGGAATAAGGGGTTGGAGCAGAGGGGTGGGCTCTCCTAGGAGAATCTCATTGAAGAATGAGTAGGAACATTCTTACAACACACTATTGGCCTGAATTAGACATTGTGCCCCTTTCTAAACCAATCACAAGAGCAGGCTTGGTTTTATGATTTCCACGTGTCTATTCTTGGAACAGAAAATGGAGTCAGAAAATGAGCATCTTCTCCCCAGATAACCCCTTCTACTTTCATGCTGTGTGTGTGTGTGTGTGTGTGTGTGTGTGTGTGTGTGTCTATGTCTGTGCATGTGTGTCTGTGTCTGTGTGTGTATTTGTGTGGGTGTGCCTGCGTGTATATGTCTGTGTGTGTGTCTGTCTGTCTGTCATCTGTCTGTGCCTGTCTGTATCTCTGTGTGTCTCTGTATGTGTCTGTCTGTCTCTATGGGCGTGTGTGTGTGTGTGTGCATGTGTGTCTGTGTCTGTGTGTGTATTTGTGTAGGTGTGTCGTGTCTGCATATGTGTATCTGTATGTGTATGTGTGTGTGTCTGTCTGTGTCTGTCTATCTGTATCTCTGTGTGTCTCTGTATGTGTCTGTCTGTCTTGTGTGTGTGTACATCCCCACGAATTATTGGGATTTCTTACAGGAGTGGATGAGAGTCTGTTTGCAGGAGCATGGGCAAATTGCCAGAGGCTATATCAGTAAAGAAAGTCCGATACCATTCCCCTAACCCCATCCCCACCCACTTCCCCATTCTTAACTGCATATACATCCTCAGAGAAGGTTAGGATATTATGAGCCCCTCCCCCAGCCACAATAGGGTGTTAATAGGCTCAGTCTCATATAGATCTTTTACAGTAATCACAACTGTTTTGAGTTCAACAGTTCAACAATCACATCATGCCCACAAGTCAGTGTCACGCCCATGTTCCCCCATCTTCCTCCAGCTCTTAGATTCTTTCATGTCTTTTACGTTTACTTATTGTGCATACACACGCATGCACACAAATGCATGCACACACACACAACAACAAATATATGCATTGTGCACACACATGCGTGCACACACATGCGTGCACACACATGCGCATACACACACACAAACACAATGCGATACAATGTATACAATGTGATCATAATTCCCTACTTGCATGATATTTTTACTATTCTCCCTTCAGAGATGAAAATACAAAGGCATAAAATTGTTACTGAATGCAGGTTTTTGCAAAGGTTCTAACCTAGGAACTAATACTCACTAGGGCCCTGGATTGGAGTCCTAGGCTGGGCGGGGTGAATGGATGGAAACAAAATCTCTGAGACTTGCTGCTAAGAAAACTGTGTAGCTTTACATTCAGGAACTGCCTCTTCTTGGGAAGAGGTTATCTGTCCTTTGACAAATGACCGTCATGGGTCTATTCGGTCAAAGGGAGGCACCAGCATTATCCATGCCTTGCTGAGTTCTCTCCTGACAGCCTAGGAGGAAAAACTTCAGTGTTCCCAACCCTGGTCTCCTCCTACTTCATGGCACAGTTGGGGGAGCAGCATCCCTGCCAGGATCAGCCTGGGACTGATAATCCCACCACAGGAGCTGAAAGCAGAAACCCTACTGACAAAAGAGCTTTCTGGACAGGGAAGGTGTGGGCATCTCTCCTAACAATTTCCATCATGTGGCTGCTACCCACACACTGTACCCCGAAGCATCTCATTTTCCTTTGGCTTTTACCGTGATTAATGCCTTTCATAAGTTTACCTTCCCACAACTCCATCCTCTTGTCGCTGCTCAGGCATGCACTGAGCTCTTATGATCTCTGAGAGTTGCTTTGCATTTTTCTTCTCAGCATCTGCACAGCAGTTTCTTCCTCTGGACCCACAGCCATCAAAGGGCTGGAGGCTCTTTTTTCGCCTTCCTAAGCAATCTTCTTTCTAGCCAGTGCAAGGTGCCGGGACTAGCTTTCTCTTAGCCATGATAGAAGCTGAAATAATTACAAGTGCAGGCCTGTAAAATTTGCTGTCCCCAAACAAAAGACTTCTTTAAAACTAAGGCTGAAGAGAAGGAGGGAGAACATGAGCAAGGAAGTCAAGACCGCGAGGGGTGCACCCACCCACTGAGACTGTGGGGCTGATCTATTGGGAGCTCACCAAGGCCAGCTGGACTGGGACTGAAAAAGCATGGGATAAAACCAGACTCTCTGAATATGGTGGACAATGAGAGCTGCTGAGAAGCCAAGGACAATGGCACTGAGTTTTGACCCTACTGCATGTACTGGCTTTGTGGGAGCCTAGCCGGTTTGGATGCTCACCTTCCTAGACCTGGATGGAGGGGGGTGGACCTTGGACTGCCCACAGGGCAGGGAAACCTGACTGCTCTTTGGACTGGAGAGGGAGGGGGAGGGAAGTGGGGCGTGGGAAGTGGGGGGAGGGGGAGGGAGAAGGGAGGAGGGGAGGAGGCAGAAATTTTTAATAAAAAAAAAAAACTAGGCTGAGCCAGTTGATGGTGGTGCATGCCTTTAATCCCATCACGCAGGAGGCAGACACAGGCAGATCTCTGAGTTTAAGGCCAGCCTGGTCTACAGAGTGAGTTCTAGGACAGCCACAATGTTACAAAGAGAAACCCTGTCTCAGAAAAAAAAAAAAAAAACCCTAAGGCTTGTGTTGCCATCCTTTGAAATTCTACTGCATAATATAATAAATATAGTCTATATCTCAGCTTGTCTAATGCACTTCTGTCTAGTCCAAAGACAAAATAAGCCCTAAAAACTGGTGTCTAGGTGAGATTTCTGAGGTTTGGGGTCTGCCACAGGCCTCAGCTTTATTCCCTAGAGGAAATGAGAGTTCTACTGCCCCAGCCACTCCTCATCTTCCTTGTTTCCTCTTGAATGGCCTTTCTTTCTCCTGAGTGCCTTCCTGTAGCCACCAACTCAGGACACAACCACCTTGATCTCCAAACCTCATTTCCAATGACCAAGTACAGGGTATCTTAGAGTACAGCACACATCTTCATCCAGAGTTTTCCTTCTTGGATTTCATTTACCCATAGTCAATCAGAGTTCCAAAACACTAAATCCAAAAGTTCAGAAATAAATGATAGGATTTAAATCGTAGACTTCTCAGATGAAATCTCACTTGTCCCACTCCATTTTGCCTGGGATATGAAGCATCTCTTTGCCCAGTGTATCTACAATGTACACTGTCCCCACTGGTGATGGCTCATATGGCTACAGTCTCGGTTCACCAATAAACACTGTGTGTCTGTCTGTCTGTCTGTCTGCGTCTGCGTGTGTATCTGTGTGTGTGTGTCTCTGTGTGTCTGTGTGTGTTTGTGTGTCCCATCCAGGACTCCAACAGTCAGGACAACTATCACCCCGCCACATGACCATGAGGGCAGAGAAGCTTTCCTCCACACTCACACCCATGAAAATCAGTAGGTGTAATGCAAAGGAAATAGAAACTCAGAGTCCAGAGGAAGCTTGAGGAGATGGGAGCTATTCTGAGAGGAGCTGCTTCAGCTTGGCATAGACCGAGATGACTGTGGTTACAACATTTCCCTGGTCCATGTTTTTTCTCCCTCACCACTGATTTAAGAGCTATCCCAGTAGAGGAGGAGGTGGAAATGGAGGTGGCAGAGGAGGAAGAATGGGCAGTAGAAGTAAAGAAGAAGAATAAAAAGAAACACACTAAGGAAAGGCCACTTTCCAAGGAAGAGCCTTCCACACTCAGCTAAGTAAGGGGTCACATGATCAATTGCCAAATTAGAAACACCTCATCCTGCCCCAAAATGATCTACTCTCGCAGTAGGACAAAAGGTTGGTTTACTTTCTTGGGTGTGTACCTATGTGCAGTGCCAAAAGTACTTAGCTATTAGGAAATAGCCGTACAGTATTCTTTAATATGCCATTGATAAATTACTGTTGTTCTTAGCCACAGAGAGTTACTGTGCAATGATATTTACAGCGTGATTGAAAAACTTATGTAGCATACACTCAGCACAGGTATCCAATGTGTCTATTAAATATAACCAGAGCTAATATTTGAAACTGTACTGCAATTCCTTTAATAATTTTAATATAAGTGTCAACCCTGCCTTGTTACTGAAAATAAGTGAGCCATATTCGAGGACTGAATTTTAGGTCCTAATTGACTGTATCATAAAAATAACAGCTTAAATATTTGTGGCTTATTAAACTATACATCTACTTGTTTCTTGCTAATGGCTCTAAAACCCAATCAGTGTGTGTGTGTGTGTGTGTGTCCACTCCTTATACAACTTGTTCACTCATTCAGCATATAACACCTACGCAAAGCCAACAAAAGACTGACCCAAGTTGAAATAAAGTAAAATGTTAACATTACCCCATTCATTAATATTATAAAAATCAAAAGGAAGGTTTCAAGCCCTATAAAGGACACAATGTACATCAATAAAGGCATTGTAATATAGTATCACTTTGTATTAATATTTTTATTTATTCTCAAGAAAAAAAAAAAAAATATATATATATATATATATATCACAATCTTGTGCTATTTCCCTCCAAATCCTTCTATTCCACCCCAAGCTTTATATCTTTGATAACCCACTAAGTCCAGGTAGTCCTGCCAATATATGCAAGAGCATTGCCGTAGGGCCATCCCCTGGAGCATAGAAAACCTACCAGTGGCCACACTCTCAAAGAAGAGTGAGTCTTCCTCCCACAACAGTTACCACTTGACATTAACTCCTCAGTAAAGAGTAGAACTGGAGAGTACCTCCCTATCTGTTCAGGAATTTTGAGTGGCTTTATCTTGTATAGATTTTGTGCAAGAAACCACAGCTGGTTTGAGTATCACTTTTTAAAAGCATATTCACTCTAAAACAAGCAAATTAACATCTACAGAACCTTTGTATGAAATACAATTATATAACTCTAGTATCCAGGGCCCTTATATTTCTTCACACTACTGAAAATACAAGAAAACCAAAAAAATAACTGGAATAAAGTTGGCAATTACAGAAGCAATGTAATAACTGATGAGATATAATAACTGTGTCATAAACTAGATGAAACATTATTTGCTTCACCTTAGAAAATTTTTCTATAGGTTAAACATATCATCCTTGATAAAAAATAATGTACATTATCACTAAATAAAATTGTGGATGATATGACTAGTGCAGTATTGGTACTCATATCATGGAGAAAGCCAACAGCTGCCTAACTGGACATAACACCCACTGAATGGGAGAGAACTCATGACTGGTACTGTAAGCCTAGCCAAGAAACCCATGACTCTAGAGGAGAATATACCTACCATTTTTCCAAATCAATATAGCTTTTGTTTACTCAGTTCTTATCCTTATATTCATAAATAAGTGTAGTTCTCACTCCTCAACAAAGAAACTTTTTAAAAACAGATTAAGGCTACTAAAGATATTCACAATTGGTTAACATACAGAAATACAGACCACAATACGCCCAATAACAATTGAGACATCAACAGTATAACCTATACATCTAAGGCTCAGAAAACATCATAAAAGAGGGCATGGAAAGATTCTAAGATTCTGGGTGAGGTAGTCCAGCATGGGAAACGGGTTCCCAAAAGCCAGCTAAGCACCAGAGACAGGTCCTGGTCTCTCTGCTAGGAGTTTTACACACAGACAAAGCTATACAACTGTCACACACATGCAGAGGGCCTAGGTTGGTCCCATGAAGGCTCCCTAACTGTTTCCTTGCCCAGCCTTGATGCCAGGGGAGGAGCTCGGTCCTACCTCAACCTGATGGGCCAGGCTTTGTTCAAGCCCACGGGAGGTCTGCCCCTTTCTGAATGGAGATGGAGGATAAATGGAAGGGGAAGAGAGTAGATGAAAGGTTGGGGACGGGAATGGGAAGAGAAGAGGGAGGGGAAACTGAGGTCAATATGTAAAATAAGTAGAAAAATGTTAAATAAAACTAAAAAACATAAATTTAAAAAAAGAAAGATCATAAGAGTCAACAGATCAGGACATTTGTGGCTAGATAATATCTTCAAGACATGACAGAGATGCTGTACTCATAAAATCTCAGCAAAATACAAGACCTACACAATGTCCACAGCAGCTGACATGCCAACATAGACATGGAAATATTTCAGAGCCTCACCCCTGTGTGAAGATCTGTAGACAGTCAGTGGCTTCTGATGGAGGGATAGCCAGTTTTCTTCAGAGATGTGCTCCCTGACTGATTACCCAATCCAAAGAACATGTACATAAAGACAACATTAATTGGACTCAGTAGGGTGTGTGTGTGTGTGTGTGTGTGTGTGTGTGTGTGTGTGTATTCACGCACACGCGAGCTCGCCTGTGGAAACCAGAAGAGGGCATTGGATATCCTGGTGCTTGAGGTTTTAAGTTGCTACATAGGTGCTAGAAACTGAGATTGGGTTCTGTAAGACCAGCAAGTGCTCTCAACCACTGATCCATCTTTCTAGTCTCCTAAAGCAACTTTTATAGCTTCTATAGTTTTTCAAAAAAAATAATTTTGTTGAGAACTTCTTTTTTGAGTGTAGAGTTTAATGAGAGAGGGATAAAGGGCAGGGAAGAGTGAGAGACAGAGAGGGTGGGGGAGAGTGCTTGCCATGCACAAAGGGGTGACGCACTGTGCCAGGTTCCCAAGGGGCAGGGCCAAGTTGTGCTTGAGTGCAGTGTATTCTCTTACCCTCTAGCTCCTTCTGTTACCCCACTTATATCTCCTCTCTCATTCACGACTTCTTCTACTATAGTTATTATTGTTACACACACACACACACACACACACACACACACACACCACAAATAAGTCCAAAGCCAACATATGATACACTTTAGGTACACATCACAGAAAGCTTGACTTAAGGGGGGCTGAGAACTCTAGGATTAATTCACTTAAGCGATAGCTGAATTCAGAACTCTCTGGACAATGTCATCAGGACTTCATATGACTTCTTGCTTCTCCCATTCTGTCTTCTCCAGTCTTGACTTCGTATCATCACAGATGAAAGCAGAAAATTCAGCTCTGAGACCCTCTCTAGTTCTTTATTTGATTACTTTTTTGTCACTCTAAAATGTGAAGAATATTTTTCCAGGATTTCCAAGGAAGTTTCACTGGCCCTTGATAGGTCATGTGTACCCATCTAAACAAAACCCAGATATATGGTATCCTGGCCTACTGCCTTAAGTTGTATGTTTATTCTGAAATTTCCAGTAATCTTTCTTCCTTTGAGGGAAGAAAGCTGTCCCTCAAAGGAAAATCTAGACATAATTTCTAGAAGAAGGATGAATGAAAAGCCAGAAGCAACCGCATATGGCTGCCATCCTTTCCTCTTCCCTGTGGCAAGCAGCCTCAAGGTGGTCCCCTATTCCTATCGGCTGGAAGTCTGTCCTTTTGTAATGTTCTTCCTGCTGAGAACAGTTCAGACTTGTGATTTGCTTCTGTCTAATAGAAGGTGGCACAAAGTATGAGATGCCACTTCCTTGATGAAGTTAAATAAGATAGTGACTTCTGTCTTGATAACAGACTCTATTTTCTTCTTGGCTTACAATTTTTATTGAAGTCAGATGTCATGTTAAGGAGAATTGCACTGCAAGGAACTGATGTTGACATCTTGACAAGAAACTAAGGTCATCTTACCAGTGTCCCTCAAAGAAATGAATCTTACTAACAACCTAGTTGAGCTTTTAAATGAGAAATCAGCCCCGACCAATTCCTTGATTGTTGCCTAACGAAAGATAGAACAATAGAAATAGGAAACCCATGACCATCTCCTGACTTATAGAGACTATGGTAACAAATTTGTGTTAAGTCATGACTTGTGACAACATTGTCACACAGTAGCAGAGAACTAACACAGCCCTTTCTCTTCCTACATCCCAGTCAGTCTCCTCACATGTGCTTATGTGCTTTGATACCTGTATGCAGTACCCAGGCCTAACCCTGGGAAGCCAAAAACTTCTCTGCAGGGCTCTGAGTAGGTTTCTAGACCCTGGGAAAGGCCCAGCACTCTGTGTCTCTGTATGTTGACCTTGGAGGACACATTTAACAGTGCTAATTACCATAGGTTCCTTGTGTCTTCATCCAAGCAAGGATCATTAATGACACTGTCATACTGATAGTATAGGTTTTCCTGGAAAATCTTAAGCTCAACCACAAAGGGGTGTGCCAGGTCACATAATGTGAGGGTACACAGCTACAAGACATGGAAGCATTTAGGATTCCCAAATAACTGCCCCTTGAGAAAGAAATAACTAAAATAAATATGTAGTCTTTCTTAAATATGTAGTCTTTCCTTCTTCCAGGCTTTGTGGTCTCCCCACATCCTTGGGAAACTATCACCCAGCAAGAGAGCTCTGTCCTCTCTTTCTTATGTGGATTTTTAGGCTAAAACCAAGCTTCTTCTTTACTAATATCTATCTCTTTCCTGATCCAAGCTAGCTTTCAGACTTGATCCCACTAACATAACCTTCAGAGAGTAGGACAGCACCCCCATGTTTTACCTACTCGGACCTCTCTTCTGTAGAGTCTGAGATTCTGCAACTAAGCACAGTATTTCAATCTCACTGCGGCAGTAAACAGTGATGTGCTCTGTGGTTGAACATTAAAAAGGAGACAGGTGGTGCATTTGTGGTAATTAACACCTACTGCACAGCGTTAAAATGCTCAAACTAACAAGACAGGAAGTACAGCAATCTCTAGTGAAGGAGCAGCCCTGCCTATCTCATGGCTATTGTGACTCCAATTTTACATGGAGAACAAGAGTTGGGGAAGCTACCTAAATTTTTAAGTGAAATTTAAGTTATTTAGAGAACTACATGCCATAAACAATGATTTTACTCAGACTTGAGTTTGAATCAATTTTGGAATGAGTTCTTAGATTCCTTAAATAAATACATTACATCTTTTGAATTAGTAAGTCCAGATTAAACTTCTGTTGGGGAAAAGTATTTTACCACAAGTTATTTAAAGAACCCTCAAATAGTTCTTGATCTCTGAAGATTACTATACTAATAAAAAGGATTGCATTATCCCAAAGTTGTATTTGATACATATGCAATTTCTAGATTCTGGAAAACCAAGAGTCCAAAATGCCTCATATTCACAACACAGGCTGCTTGGCCACTGTGATAATTTTCTCTTTAGTGTCTATTGAATGGGAGCTTTGGATTTTCTCAGGATGCATATTCATTAAGTTCTCCAATGTGAACATCTAAATGGTTTTAACATGAAAAAAGTCAACAAATGGATTAAATTCTATTGATTGTTCTAGAATCAAGATTATGTGCATGCAATTAGTTTTGCCTTCATTCAGTATGAATAAAATATTTACAAAGTGCCTGTCACAGAATGAATGTTAAAAGGCTGCCCCAGTGAAGACTTGCTATCACCATACCTGAGATCAGATATTTGTCTTGACTCTTCAACCGCTAGAACCCCAGTCTTCTTTTACACATCGTTCATCTCATGAATTAAGCATGTTTTGGAAACTCTCTTCTCTTTTTCTCAGTTCTCTGCTTCTTTTGTATGCTCTTCATGACAATTTCATCTGTTCTACAACCTGCTGTGAATTTAACCCTTAAGAAAATAGTAAATCCTAACCCTAGTAGTTCAGAATGTGAACTTATTTGAAAAGAGAGTATAGTTGACATAGTGCCATTTCTGTATAATCCAAAAACATAGAAGTATCTGGATAGACACTACAGAGAGAAAAACATATGAAGATGAAGGAAAAGACAAAGGCAATGCTTTTACAAGCCAAGGAATGTCAGCGACTGTCAGCAAACCCCCGGAAGCTATGAAGAGGAATGGAACACACCTCTTTGGTTCTTTGTCTCAACGCTCAGAAAGATCTGATTCTGACCCTGCCAACACTTTGATGCCAGACATCAAGCCTCCAGCACTGTAAGACAATTAATATCTGGTGTTTAAGAAATACCATTTTTGGTTCTTTGTTATATAAATTCAAGAAAACTAACTCAGGGCCTCAACTCTCAAACAATTACTTCCAGTTCTAACTCTTTCTCCAAACTGACCAACTGAGACCCACACAGATAAAGAATCAAAACCAAAATTTTGAAACTGCTTGACTGACAAAGAAAGACACAATCTTTTCAAACTCATGTGAAGGGTTTATTTAGCCTAATCCTACATCACCTAGTGGAGTGTTTGCTTAGCATGCACAAAGTTGGTGCGGGAAGTACTTCTGTATATGTGTTACTTTTATTGGATAATGAATAAAGAAGCGCTCTCTTTGCCCCATCTACTGCGAGAATGAAGACCATTCTCAGCAATCAGACGATCGACATTCCAGAAAATGTGGACATCACTCTGAAGGGGCGCACAGTCATTGTGAAGGGCCCCAGAGGAACCCTCCGGAGGGACTTCAATCACATCAACGTAGAGCTGAGCCTTCTTGGGAAGAAGAAGAAGAGGCTCCGGGTTGACAAATGGTGGGGCAACAGGAAGGAACTGGCCACCATCAGAACCATCTGCAGCCACGTTCAAAACATGATCAAGGGTGTTACGCTGGGCTTCCGCTACAAGATGAGGTCCGTGTATGCTCACTTCCCCATCAACGTCGTTATTCAAGAGAATGGGTCTTTGGTTGAAATCCGAAATTTCTTGGGTGAAAAATACATCCGCAGGGTTCGGATGAGGACAGGCATTGCTTGTTCTGTCTCTCAAGCCCAGAAGGATGAATTAGTCCTTGAAGGAAATGATATTGAACTTGTTTCAAACTCGGCGGCTCTGATACAGCAGGCCACAACAGTTAAGAACAAGGATATCAGGAAGTTTTTGGATGGTATCTATGTGTCTGAAAAGGGAACAGTGCAGCAGGCTGATGAGTAGACCTAAGTTACCAGTTCCAGAAACAACCTGAATTTTAATATGATTTGGGGTATCTTTTGGGACAATAAAAGACTTGTATTGAAAAAAAATGAATAAAGAAGCTGCCTTGGCCTGTGATAGGGCAGAGTAGAGCTAGGCAGGGAAAACTAAACTGAATGTTGAGAGAAGGAAGGAGGAGCAGCAAGATGCCATGTAGCCAATGCCAGAGGCAGACAGGATAGAACCTTGCTGGTAACCTACAGCCACGTAGTGATACACAGATTAATGGAAATGGGCTAGTTTAGGATATAAGAGTAAGCCAGAAATACGCTTAAGCTATTAGCCAAACAGTAATGCAAAATATAGTTTCTGTGTGATTATTTCAGAGCTGAGTAGCCGGAAACAAGAAACTGGCCCCCTACTATACAAAGTCTTGCGTTTGATCCCAACATTGCAAAAAATGGGCATGGTGGTATACTCCTGTAATTCCAACACTCTAGAGACAGAGGCACGAGGGTGAGAAATTCAGAATCATCCTCAGCTACATAGTAAGTTTCAGGCCAGCTGGGCAGCATAAGATCTTGTCATTTAAAAAAAAAATGAAGAGTTCAGTACTGCTGATGCTAATGCCTTGTTACCATTATCATTGTTTGATGATGAAGGCAAAACTGATGCTGGTGCTGATGAAGTGGTAACAAGAGAAAGGAAATCAGTAGCAGCAAAAAAGAAGAGAATAAATCTGCCAGCCTGGATCCTCTATGTGAAATATAAAATATACAGTCTTATCCAGATATACATCTTTCCTGTCTTTGCATTTTCTCTACCCACATACACACCCACAGATCAAAAACCCAAGCAGATTCATTACTGAATTTTTTGAATTTTTGTCCTTGCTGAACACACTGTGGAAAGCTGGCATTCAATCACAAATGGCTACCCTTGAGAAAAAAATCATGGCTCCTAGCCTCTTTGTGCATTCAGTGTAAGAATTTATTGAATCAGTTGGGAATATTGCTTCACTGCTAGCCCTGTACTCCATCCAAGTCAAAGAAGAAAGCTCAACCGAGGGCTGTCTGGGGGATTTAAGCAGCAGTGCTGTGACTCTCAGCCACACTCTTCCTCTGATAAGGATGAAGACGCATAGACAGCACACTATGTCAATGGCCTTCAGGAACCAGAATCCTTAAGTTATTCAAATGGTACTATATATACTAGATATATCAAAATACCATAAGATTCTTTCTTTGTTCTCATTTCTCCATTTGATCCCACCAAATCCTTTTCCAGCATGGAAGAAGTATTACTATTACTTATTGCTACCAGGTCAAAAAAATAGGTAGATGGCAAGATTGGATTGCCCAACATCAATATCAGAGACATTTGGCAGTCTAGACCTGGGATTTTTTACTTATAACTGACATGCTTATAACCTAGTATCTGAAATTATGCCTACATTATTAATAAGTGTTTTGTTTGTTGGTCTTTTTTTTTTTTGAGACAGGATCTTTCTATATAGTCCTGATTGTCCTGGAGCTTGCTATGTAGAACAAACTGGCTTCAAACTTAAAGAGATCCACCTGCCTCTGCTACCATTCCTGGTAATCAGTGAGTATTTTGTGGTTCTTGAGAGATGGCTCAATAGTTAAGAATATTCCTTATTCTTTCAGAAGGCCCAAGTTTGGTTCCCAGAGCCAGTGTCTTGTTGCTCACAGCTGCCGGCAACTTCAGTTCTTCTAATCTTCATGGACATTTCCATGGTAGCATACATTCACATAAGCACACACTTAAATATAAATAAAATATATGAAGAAGAAGAAGAAGAAGAAGAAGAAGAAGAAGAAAGGAAAGCTTTAACAAATATAAAATATGGGTTGTTATCACAGAAAACCACAACTGCTCAAAATATAGAAAACTGTTGCTGGATGCCCAGCCTTGGTAAATAACATGAACACAACTTCTACACCTAAGGCTTAGGGAACATAACGGAAAGACTGGTAAGAGCCAGAGAGCTGGAAAGAATCCTGTGAGACTATATCTCCTAGAAATGACAAAGAAGCTAGACCCATGACATCAGCAGGGAGCCTCCTAACAAGCTCCTAACAGTGACAACACTAATAGACAGGCTTATATGGAAGGAGAAAATGTCTCAGGCTCCACCCCTAGACAAAGACCTACAGACAAATAATGATGTGATGACTGAGAGAGAGAGAATTGGCCCTCCCCACAGATGAGCCCCTAATTGGTCATCCAATACCAAGTGGTCAGTCCTGAAATCATATACATATAAGCAACACTAAAAAGATTCAGCAAGCTTGTATTTACATATATGTGTGTGTGTGTGTGTGTGTGTGTGTGTATAAAACACAAATATATGTAAGTAATAATTAAAAAAAGAAAGGCCATAAATTTGAGAAGGAGTAAGGGGAGGGAGATGTGGGAGAAGGTAAAGGAAACAACAGTGAAGAAGTTAGAAGGAAACAAGGGAATGAGAAAAATTATATAATCATAGTTTTAATAAAATAAATAAACTTGGAAAAGATGAAAGTATGGGTCTTTGAACCCTAAAATTTATTCCTTGTTTAACATCCTTTTCTTAAATATCACACCCTGAACAAGTAGAACACACATGTATACCTTGAGAGTCTTAGAATATGCTAAAAGAGTGAGAAAATGTGGCAAGTGCTCTCCACAATTCATGTGAGGTTTCAGATAGGCTAATGTAGCAGTAGGTGCTATACAGCCATCCACAGTCTGCCCTTGGAAGGCTGAGACTGGACACAGAGTAGTTTTCTGTAGGCAGAGGCTACTTGTTTGTTTCCAGGCCTGCCCAAACCCAAATAATGACACAGAAACTATATTAATTACAACACTGTTCAGCCTATTAGCTCAGGCTTCTTATTAACTAACCCTTCCATCTTAAAGTAACCCACTTTTATTCATCTGTATATCACCATGAGGCTGTGGCCTACCAGTAAGATTCTGACTGGTTGTTGTCTTTGGCAGATACATGGTATCTATCTATCTATCTATCTATCTATCCATCATCTATCTCTATCTTTGTTCTGATTTCCCATCTGGCTTTACTCTGCTAAACCATTTGCCAAAACAGCTTCTTTATTAACCAATGGTAGTAAAACATATTCACAGCATACAGAGGGGAATCCCACATCATCTCCACTTTTCTGTTTAATAAAAAGGAAGGCTTTAACTTTAACATAGTAAAATTATATGTACAAAATAGTTATAAAGCAAGAATTATAGCTACACTTGGCAAAATAAAGTAAAATACCCTATCATCTATCCTATCTTTGTGAGTCTAAAGTTTTATATCTTTATCTCTTATCATAACTATGGGAAATTATAGCTCTCTGACTTCAACTCTTCAAAGACCCCAGAAGGATATAATATTACCTAAGAAAGTGCATTGTAAGCAACTTCTAAAACTTTAGAATTTACAGAGACATCTTGCTGCCTGGACAGTCACCCATCAATTTGCATCTCTGAAGTAACTGGTCTTGCCAGGAGCAGATGTGTCTCATTGTCATGAAAAGTTCTAAGTTCTTCAAACATTTTAAATGCTATATTCTGTAAGTCTTAGAAGGGTTTGAAATATACCTATCCATCTGAAATATATCTCTGTACATCTAGAAAACCTAACTAACATGACTATAAGCTTAACTATTGCAGATGACTATCTATTAACCTGTATTTCTTAATTATGCATTACACTTTTAAATGAGCTGCACAAACACATAATACCTTAAATAAGAGCAGAAATATATATATATATATATATATATATATATATACACACAGTGTAACAAAATCAATTTTAAATCTGTGTCAACAGACCAAAATCCATACCAATGCAAAGTATTCCTTTCTATAGCATATTCCCCTTATTTTTTCCTTTAGAAATTAACTGTGACCATTAATCACTTAAAATCAACCCCCTTTAAATGAAAACAAATACTTATAAACCATCATTTTGGAAATTTGGGCATTATTCTGTTCAAACTGCTTCCTGCTATTTGTTGGATAAAGTATTTTAGGATTCATGGAGACCTTTCAGCGGGTCTTGTTCCATCAAACCACATTTTCTTGGAAGGAACCCACAGGTGCTGTGCAGGGCACAAAGAAAAGTGACTGACAAATGGCCAATAGAGGTGAAATAGTCTTTCAAATTTCCTGCTTCGTGGAAAAGTCTGGCAGATACTACAAGCCTGTAGGCTGAAGTTGGTTGCCCCAAAGTTGCAAATGAGACTTTGGGTGATTGTCCAGGTAGCACATTGTCTGTCATTTTTTTCACCTTTTGGAAGTTGCTTGATTGCACTTCATGTTTACTCAGGTAATATTATTTCCCTTCTCAGATCTTTGACTAGTCATAGTTACTTTCTTCTCATGACTTTGTCAAGACATTTCTAATATAAGACTTTGACTCCTTAGGATAGAATAATTATTGAAACATTTAGAGTATATTTCTTGCTTAATGTTGTTCATGCTGGATATTTTCATTTTTATACTACATATTTGATCTTATTGTATATAGTTTTGTATTGGGCTTGGAACTCTCTTATTTAGACAAAAGGGGGAGGTGCTGTGGGAACTCCTTCAGCCAATGGCCTTTGGGATGCTAGCATACTTTGAGCATGGTCTCATGTACTATATATGGAGATGTAGGGGTGTGTGGGAGCCCCTTTGGCTGCTAGATTCAGTTCTAGTTTCCACACACACAAAGGACTGTGGATTGCTACCAATTCTGTGGGTTTACCCCCTTATAAATAAACCTTTATTATACTCCATTCTAGGCTAGTGAGGAAATATTTCATAATGCAATAGTTTTCCACTAGAAAAGTCTTGAAGCCCTGACCAGGGGCTGCTGCATTTACCAATTCAGTTTGATTCTTAAGCTGAGTTACTGGTACTCTTGGAATAGTAAACTTTGAATTATTTTCATTTTTCCTATAAATAATGTTTTGTCATATATAAAATGAAATTCATAATATATGTATATTATGTATATATGTTTTGTTATATTTATATTTTATATTACATATATATATATATATGATAGACTAAAGACTTTACTGTGAAAACAAGAGAAGTCTGATCCAACAGCACAGCGGGAACTCCCTTGCTGTCAAAGTTCAGGTATCCTGTATTAAATGGTTAACATTTAATACAGGTGAATCTTTTCTGAGCAGTAGAAATGTGTTGTACAGTGTGAGGTGCTGGGATGCAAAGATGAGCAAGGGGACATAGCTCCACCAAAGAGTATAGTATACACAAAAGCATTTCAGGTAAGTGGTAATAAATGCTCCAATAGCAAAGAAACAGATCATGTCGGGACGTGGTAATTCCTGAGGAACCCAGTGCCTACAAGAGCAAGGATACCACAAGGATGTCAAGAGAATGGGCAGAGGCTATCCATGATATGCCCTGTAGAACAAGGACTTCAAGGGCAACTAGAAATAATTTCAGGGATTAAATTGAGGTGGTATGGCCCCACCGAGGCTCAGGAAAATAAAAACCAAGATGCAGAGAACAAGAGTAAATGTAAAGGCACTCAAAGGGAGGCTACATTGAGTACCCCAGGCAGGAGAGGATGATGTGTAGAGATGTAGCAGGAAGGACAGAGAGAGAAGAGCTTCCTTGAAGAGAGGGTTCTGAGATAGACATCACAGGCTTGATGGGAGCAGCTCATTCATCTCCTATAGTTTGAACCACTGCAGAGATGATTTGGTGGTGACTGAGAAAAGGAGGATCCATGGAGCAGTAAGTTTAGGGAAGGCTACATCAAGAAAGGCATGAGTTCCTTTCGAGTAAGATAACTCCATCATTTTTGTCCAAATGCACACATATTTAGAAATAAAATATAGTATTGGTGCTGCAGGGACAACACAAATTAAATCAATCGCTAGCAAACGAGACACATGATCATTTTAGCAGAGAGACCAATGAGATAGCCCCAGAAAGGACAATCAGATAAAGATGCCAAGCAGACAGTAGATACATGGCTCTGAGTTAAGGAGAAATTACTGAAGTGTTTTCCACCAGAAACCCATTTAAGGAAATTGTTTCCAATTGCTTTGTGATGTTCAATTAAGGCACATTTATGGATGTTGTCATGATAAATGCCAATGAGAACTGGAAGCTGAAGATTTTTCTCTGTCCTTTCCTTATAGCACATCTTATATTCAATGGCTCAAAATATCCTGTGTGTGCCCAAGGCAACTATCTTTATATTGAATCTAGAGTCAGGATAAAATCTTATATAAAAAAAAAGGCACCTTGCCTCCTTTTGATGAAGGCTTACCAAAAAAGCAAAGACTGATACATACACACATTCACTCTCAATCATGAAAAGAAAAAACATGGTCAAAAAAAGACAGGGTACTGACTCTGCAGTGGTGGCATCATTTTCTGTCTAGATGGCAGCATGTTTTGCCCTGGCTGTTACAGTCATTAGCAATTATCATTATTATTATGACAGATGCCACGCTGGTGCTAAGCATCAGTCTTTGCCGGTGCTAGCATAAATGAATGCATACATTAAAATTCTTTCCACTTTTAGTTCACGATCCTCTGAAATAAAATGAAGGTACTTAATGCTGTCACCTCTTGGAGGATTATATCACTGTAAGAGAAAGCAGTGCATACAAGGATGAAGGGTTTTTACAGTGAGTCTTCAGAATCAATATGCTCTACCAAATAGAATTTGTTAACCTGAGTGCAATAATACAAAGGATTGTTTCTACAATGGGACAATGGCGGGTATTCAAGAGTGGCCATCACAGCCACTTGGGCTTCTCTTCATGACTCACCATGAGCCTCCTTCCTGTTTTAGTTGTTGTCTTATTTGGAGAGGGACTAATAATGCTTTCTTGGTAATTGATTTTCATTGTGATCTAGAATGCTTACATCTGAACTTCAGTTTATTCTCAGAAGCTACTGAGGACGGCATGATCTCAAAAGGAAAGAGAAACTACTACAATGGCATTGTACCGTAGAACAGGAGAAATAAAGGAACTA
Organism: Microtus oregoni; assembly: GCF_018167655.1. Lineage (NCBI taxonomy): Eukaryota > Metazoa > Chordata > Mammalia > Rodentia > Cricetidae > Microtus > Microtus oregoni. The sequence goes on along the minus strand of NW_024543077.1, from coordinate 4,363,204 downwards.
TAGATATCTACGCTAATGTGGGTGAATGAACACTGCCTAGTGAAAAAAAATGCAAAGAATACATACAGATCAAAATTGGACTTTCTGTGTTTGGGGGCTACGGACGTGGCTGACCCACCCCACAGGGAAATATGATATTCAGTATAATGTCTACTTCAGGAGAGAAATATGACCTGTAACTGGTACTTTCATACATACACACAAATTCTCAGAAAGATAAGAAGACCACATGGCTAGTGACACCTATTCTGTCTCCTCAGATTTTAAGTCATCACCTTTGATCTTAATTTTCATCCTCTATAGTGATATGGTTTCCAAATCCTTCTTTCAATTGCTCTGGGCAGTTGCATAAAGATGTTGGGTTAATCTCTTAATGTCTGAAATGTTGCGCTGATTTGGGGAGAAACTCACATATAAAATGAAAGTCAGCGCCAGCCCTCAAAGGCACACAGTAGCTGTCAGAACCACTGTGGCAATGACATAAACAGTCTTTTCCCAGGTGTGGAGAGAACTCACCTTGCCACAAGTAACTCCTCCCCTCAGGCCCCTTGGGACTGTTCTAACACCACCGTACTTGTCAAGAAAATCGATTTTCCAAGCCTGTCCTGCCATATCTTCTGCCTTCCCCTCATCTTCTGGCTCAGGCTTCATTTCTGATCATGACCTAATTTTCAAATGACCAGCTCCTCCTGTCATCCTGGGGATCTGTTTTCTTTCCTCTCTTCCACTTTCTACTCAGCCCAAGCCCCATCATACCCTGGTCACCATGGCCCACAAGGATCCTTCCCTGATATGAGGCTGCTACCTCTCTGTCTCTACCTCTCTAGGCACTTCATTCAATGTCTTTAGATCATTATTTTTGCGTTGCTATTTATACCAACTAGGACAAGTTTGCCAGTCCTTGTACCAAGTACCAGATACCAACTATTTTTTTAACTTCAACCCACAGCATTCAACCCAGGAAGAGTTTCTCCTCCTTACTTAGTTGATCTGCCTGCTGCCTTGATCCTGCCCATCCAAATCAAAAAAAGAGCAGGACTTCCTTTCTCATGTAAACAGCCTCTTTTTATTTCAATGATCTTACCTCTCAACCGTCTCTGAAACCCATCTTTTTCTGAATCTTCTATAACACTTGAGTGCTTGTCTTTAGGTGAATAGAATACTCTTTACTGTCTTGTTCCCCATTCTCAATGTTTAGAGATCCCTGAGGAAAATAATAATGGTATATATGTGTATCCATGTGTGTGTGTGTAAATGCACACGTGCACATGCATGTATGGCTTGTGTGTGTGTGTGTGTGTGTGTGTGTTTCTGAGACTCTCACTGACAGCATTCACAGAAGCCTCCTCCCTCAGAACATTTTGTTCAGTCTCATCCAATGAACACTCCGCCAAACAGTCCCTCCTTGTACCACGCTGTCAACTGTACTTAAAATCCTCCTTTGGTTGACTCATCTTAGATATTTAGTTAAAACTCTGTTCCAATATCAAGCGCTTAGACCAAGGACTGGCTATTTGAATTCAAATTTACCAAGCTGAAGTATGGTTCATTTTCAAAGCAGTCATCCTGGCTACATTTCAAGTACACTATAGGCACATGTCACTAGTGACTTACCATTGCATGTTCACTAACACTTTTTTAAGAAAGAATCAGAGATCTGGCTTAGAAGGCAAAGAGGATTGCCACCAAATCTAATGGTCTGAGTTTGGTCCCTGGGACCCACATGGTAGGAGAGAACTAACCTCCACAGGTAATCTTCTGACCTTTGCACAGACATTGTGACCCACGCATATACACAAATAAAAATTTAACTTTAATTGCTTAAAAAGGGAGGTAGAATAATGACAATGACAAGAACCAAGCAAGAAACAGAGTGAGGGAATAGCAAGAAACTTATATTGAGCCAGTAAAGACAACACAACTCATTACAACGCTTCTAGGGTTGGGTGTACCTAATGTCCTCAGAGACGTAAGGTGGGTCCTTTTCCCGTTCTACCACTTTCAACAAGAGTCCTCTTACCACCCTCTGTGGAATCTACCAGAACTGTTGCAATCAACATGGGCAAGATGCTGTGCCTGGAATCCAAGACTTGCTTATAGAATTCCTTGCCTACAGAGAGCAGCTGCCTGAGTTATCCAAATATCTGTGCATCTGTGATTTCAAACCAGGTGCTGCACATTGGTTACTTGTTACCTCACAGATATTTTTAAACACATGAGCCAAGGTGAGAGTGTCATCATAGCACTCTGTTTATAAAGTATTCAGTGGCCTAAATTTCAGATATTCAAAAGGACTTAAGAGAAAAGCCTGTATCAAAGCCAGAAGAACAAAGAAGACATCCCACATCCTCTGTAATGTTTGCTCTCTGTGTGTTGGTTTGAGAATTTGTTTGCTTTGGGCTTGTTTGTGTGTTTTTGAATATGATAATGTCATTTTAAAAGCCCCCCTCACTCTCTCTCTCACTCTTTCTCTGCTATGCTATGCTATCTATACTAACAAAAAAGAAAGACCCTACACAAACTAAGATCTTTGCAATTCAACTGTAACCATCCACATTTTGGCTTTCTTCTCTTTTCCTGTCTCAGGTCATACCAATACCAACTTTAAGATTCTTCCTCTCATCATAAGCTAGGTGCATAGAAGAAGTTCCTTTATAATTTATAGTAATATAGAAATCGAAGAAAAATATGTCATGGCTCCCTGCCATCATTCATGATGTTTATTTTGCATGACTCCAAGCATTAAGTAAAGCCCAAATCATTCCTAGCATTACTAAATGGATTTAAAATCAACTTAATTTGATCCCTTTAAATGTAACCAAAAATCTTTCTTCTTGATCCTGCTTTTAAAAAAAATAGTAAATCACATAAATGATAAGAGATATGTTTTCATTTCTATTAATAATGCGAAATGGCGCCTATTTACAACCATTGAAATTATCATTTCACCACTAGGAATTCACCAATGCACCCTACAGCTCACTTCCACGCAAACGTCCTCTGCCCTTATCTGTCTTGAAGAGAATGTATTCCAGGGCTGCAGAGATGGCATGGTGACAACATGCCTGCTGTGCAGGCGTCTTCCCTTGAGTTCAGATCCCCAGCAACCACATAAAAATTGAGTGAGTGTGGAGGGGTGAGTCTGTAACCCCAGTACTGAGAGGGTCAAGTAGAGACCAGCAGATTCCAGGGACTCTCTGACCAGACTGTCTGGGTGAATCTGTGCATCCCAGGTTTGCTGGGAGATCAAAAATACACAGGAGAATGACTGAGGAAGATGTCCAAGGTTAGCCAGGTGCTTCCATATGTGCCCATATAGGTGAGCACGCCTGAAATCACACACACTCACACTTTCACACCCCTCTCACGCACACACTCTTACACACACACACACACACACACACACACAAAACGTTCTTCTTGACCATTTAGATTTAGAGAAGAAAATGCCTTTCTCTCAACCACCTACATTTCATCCTTGCTCAGCAGCCTCCCACCAGATTATACAGACAAGTTCTGACCTTAGCTTCTGAATTATGTTTCAATATCCCAAGAGTAAAAAGCCTGTGCCTTTGCCTTCTCAAAGAAAAAAAAAAGCACAAGATACCAGCAGGAGAATCATTCTTATAATGTATGTGTCTCAGCTCTCAAGTCCTAGCAGCCAGATCAATCACTTTAAATGCCATTCACAGGGAAGGCCTTACTGAAAAGCAATCACAACAGTCAAGATTCCAGTCAATTATGGTGGTGCTTGCTGGTGTTTATATACTTTAATAGGGATTCGGGCCACGTTTATAAACCCATCACAGCAACCTGTATTTTTAAGGGCACTCAGACAATTCCTCAAGGAACAAACATTTGTAAACATTATAGAGATCCACACAGCTTAGCTACCAAACAGTTCCTACTTACACCAGGGTTAAAATAATGTTGTTGTTGTTGTTGTTGTTGTTTAATGAACAAATTGTGACTTATTATTTAATGAGTGAGAAAGTTCCATCTCTACTCTCTTGCCTATGTATCCCTCAATTTGAGCGCTATATGTCTTGCAGAATTCTCTCCAGGGAAGCTGAGCTCATTGGGACGTGTGTACCTTCTCATTCACACACATCTGGACTTGTTATATCTGAAAATTGGAAAATGAAAGTGCTATCACAGAGCATGCAAAATCCAGAAGTGGGAAATGCCAAGCCCATTTATCATACTCAGTAAAAAACAAATGTGCAGGCAGTGTCTTTGGGGGGAGGGGAAAAGCGAATGAATGAGGAGGGTGAGCCAAGCGCTAATAATGTACCATGGTTCCAGATTAAAGTGTCAGAGCTTCTGCTCAGCCTCTGAATGGCTGCAACGCCTCTCCAAGTTTTGATTAGAGAAAGGGAGATGCATAAAGATATGTGAGCTGCATGCCAAGGATATGTTTTCACAAGCTAACAACCACGTCTTGTCAAACCAAACAGATTACGCTGGTGGGGTGTCCAGCTGGGCTGAAGCCTGTGGCACAAATAATAAGCTAATGGCTGGGTGTTTCCCAGGATCCTAAGCAGCTCACCTCAAGTTCCCTTCCTTCAGTTCCTAAGAAAAGCACAAAGGTCCAGCATGGAGAGAAATATAGCAGAAGCATGCTCCCACAGATATGGAGAATTCTGCTCCCTCCACCAAGCAGCTCCCCTTACACCCAGCCAGGCTGAGCATCCCTGCCTCAGTGATCACAGTTGGAGGGGGACACCTTAAACCCCACCCCAGGTAGCAAAGGCTTTCAGGTTATAAGGTCCTTGCTGTACGCACTCCAGAGGATAGAGGAAATACCTTCCATCCTTTAGAATAATCCCACTGTTTAGGAAAACAAACCATTAACTTTGTAACCAATCTCTCCTGACATTGATCTTAAGATTCTCCAGGATCTGGTCCCAGAAGAGGCACCTAAAAAGATACATCCAGTGTTTCTCCTTAAACTGTTTCCATTTCCCTGAGAATTTCAAACACCTGACAGGTCTCCTGTCTCTGTGCTAACTCTGTAGTGTTCATTTACTGAATAAAACATCCAAAATATTCCTGAGACTCATCTCGATTCCATGTTTTCTGCTTTTTAAAACTCCCATCATTATTGTGCTCACTTTTTTTTTATGTGACATGAAGCAATTACCTGAGAAAGTCCAAGCCATGGGTTTTAACACATGTCTCTAAGTGGTGAGGACAAGGGTAGGCTGTGTCTCCTCCTCAGGCTCTGAATCACTTTGGAATAGCACCGCCCACCACCCTCTAGAGCCTCCACCCTGTTTGTGCTCAGGAACACAAGCAGAGATGCGAAGGGCTCCCATTCAGCAGTACTTAGATTCTCTCTGAGGTTAAAGGCTGAGTATAGAAGTCTGTTGTTCTCAAGTGCCCCTCAAGTACATTTACTCTCCAGCAAGAACAAAACCTTCAAGTCCCAGGAAATAGAAACATATGTGCCCAAAGTTCTAGAAAATGAAGACTGGCCCCTTTTAAACGCATCCATGTAAGTGGAATGTTGAAGTATGGAAATCCACCACAACTTGTGTTCCATCTCAGCTCACTGCCCTCACTGCATCTGCTGTCTTTAGAAGTCCAAAGGGACAAGGACAGCACTTACAGAGTTGGGAAAGCCGGGGATGACAGATACTGAGCAAAATCACCAGTTCTTCCGGGTCCAAGTGAAACATATTTAAATGCAAGAAGCTGCACAAGAGAAGATGTAGTTAGGACACTTCACAAACACAGATTAAGTTTGCAATCAAAGGCTAGTAAACTCACCAAGGCTGTTAAGAGCTACTCAGCTGCCTAGACTGTAGGATGATGATAGCTGCCTGATTATATTGAGAAATTTAATTGGGAGTGTAAAGATGGCTCAGTAGTTAAGAAACACCAGATGCTCTTCCAGAGGACCTGGGTTAGATTCCCAGAACCCACATATCAGCTCACAACCATCTGGAATTCAGTCCCAGCATCCAACACACTCTTTTGGCCTCCACGGGCAACTCATATATGTGGTGCACAAGTATACATGAAGGTGAAACACCTGCACATATAAAGGAAATATTTTTGAAAAAAGAAACATCAACCTCTGGGAGAAAAGAGGGTTATTTCATAAAGCTTAAGGATTTAGAACTTGGAACTTGGATAGAATGTCTCCTGGAAGAAGAAAAGGGCAGCAGGGGGCCTTTGAATGTAATAGTGTGTTGAGCTATATCACTATATCCTTGTAGGCAGAAGGCAGGGGTTCCTGCGAGACTAGTGATTGAGCCTGGTCTCACTCTGTAAGCCCCCGCTCATGCTGTGTAGACCCCACTCATGCTGTGTAGACCCCCGGTCATGTGATGTAGACCCTGCTCATGCTGTGTAGGCCCCCGTTCATGCTGTGTAGAACCCCACTCATGCTGTGTAGACCCCTGCTCATGCTGTGTAGACGCCCACTCATGCTGTGTAGAACCCCACTCATGCTGTGTAGACGCCCACTCATGCTGTATAGACCCCCACTCATGCTGTATAGACCCCCACTCATGCTCTGTAGACCCCCACTCATGCTGTGTAGGCCCCCGTTTATGCTGTGTAGACCCCCACTCATGCTGTGTAGACCCCCACTCATGCTGTGTAGACCCCCGCTCATGCTGTGTAGATGCCCACTCATGCTGTGTAGACCCCCGCTCATGCTGTGTAGAACCCCACTCATGCTGTTTAGGCCCCCGTTTATGCTGTGTAGACCCCCACTCATGCTGTGTAGACCCCCACTCATGCTGTGTAGACCCCCGCTCATGCTGTGTAGATGCCCACTCATGCTGTGTAGACCCCCGCTCATGCTGTGTAGACGCCCACTCATGCTGTGTAGACCCCCACTCATGCTGTGTAGACCCCCACTCATGCTGTGTAGACGCCCACTCATGCTGTGTAGACCCCCACTCATGCTGTGTAGACCCCCACTCATGCTGTGTAGACGCCCACTCATGCTGTGTAGACCCCCACTCATGCTGTGTAGACCCCCACTCATGCTGTGTAGACCCCCACTCATGCTGTGTAGACGCCCACTCATGCTGTGTAGACCCCCACTCATGCTGTGTAGACCCCCACTCAGGCTGTGTAGACCCCCACTCAGGCTGTGTAGACCCTGCTCATGCTGTGTAGAACCCCACTCATGCTGTTTAGGCCCCCGTTTATGCTGTATAGATGCCCACTCATGCTGTGTAGACCCCCACTCATGCTGTGTAGACCCCCACTCATGCTGTGTAGACCCCCGCTCATGCTGTGTAGACCCCCGCTCATGCTGTGATCCAGAGTGAAACTGTTGGAAGGGTTTATCCCAAAGGTGAGAAATGCATAGCTGTTGACAAATCCAGAGTCATGATGTTGATACATTAAAAATATATATATAAAACAGAACCGGGCAGCAGTGGTGCACACCTTTAATCCCAGCACTCAGGAGTCAGAAGCAGGAAGATCTCTGTGAGTTCAAGGCCAGCCTGGTCTACAGAGGGAGTTCCAGGACAGCCAAGGCTACACAGAAAAACCTTATCTTGGCTGTGGTATAAGTGGGTATCTGATGCGGGACATGCCAACTTACTATAATATGTTTTGTCAGGTATTTACAAATCCATGAAATTTACCCCAGCTTTACTCTGGGTTTGTGATGCAAGGTTTTTCATCCAGCTCATTCCTCCACGAGAGGTTTCCCTATGCACTGTAAGACATTAAGTAGCATCCTTGTCCTCTGGCCACCAGTAGCAATTATCAATTACACCAACACAAAAGGTCCCTAGTTACTGCCTAGTGTCCCTCTAAAGTTTCTCCTGGCTTATAACCAGGACAAAGTCATTCTTTTTCAAAGAAGGGGTGGCTTTTTCTAACATACATGAAGATGCTATCTGCCTACCAGAACTCTTATGATACCCCAAAACCAAGTAGACCGTATCAGCCTGGAGGAATCCCAGATGGACCAGTGTTTCAAAGTAACTATTGTCTTCAGCAAAGGGTTAAGGCAAACAGAACAGATGGATAGAGAGAGGGCTGTCAGTGTGATATTTTAAAGCAGGATAATAATATAGGTTTACACCTATACCTGGATTCATTCCAATTGTTCATTATCCCAGTATCTACCATGTGACTGACTTTGAGTTATACCATGTGACAAATACAAACCCAGAGTGAAATTGAGTCCTCAACCCAGAAAACCACAGTCAACGTGAGGAAGTCATGTTAGACATGGCCAACAATAGCATTATAGTCCACACTAGTATGTGATACACAGATGCACAGGGTGTGCACCGGTGTGCACCGGTGTGCACTTGGGACATAGGTAAGGCCCTGAGCACAGTGTGAAGAATGCTACTAGTAATGCCCAAGCTTGATAGTTATTTCAGAGAAAGAAGAAATGGTTCGTTGTAAATTGTGTTTACTGCTACAGGTATCTGGTGCGGGAGGTCCTTCTGTCTGTGTGTTACTTTTATTGGTTAATGAATAAGGAACTGCTTTGAGCCTATGGCAGGGAAAAACAGAACTAGGCAGAGAAAGCGAGGCTGTATGCCGGGAGAAAGAAAGGCAAAGTCAGAGAGATGCCAAGGAGCTGCCGCCAAAGTCATGCCAAAACTTTGCCGGTAAGCCGCTGCCACGTGGTGATACACAGATTAATGGAGATGGGTTCAATTAAAATGTAAGAGCTAGCTGATAAGAAGCTAGAGCTAATAGGCCAGGAAGTGTTTTAAACAATGTAGTTTCTGAGTGGTTATTTTAGGTCTAAGCTAGCCGGGCAGCCAGGAACCAAACGAGTGGCCTCCTTACTACAGGTATCTTCTGCATAAAGTGTTTGAGGGCCCAGGGTCTGGGCCCAGTACAGCCCTCATCCTCATGTCAATTACCTGCGCTACACCTCAGCACTTCCATTTCTAAATATCTAACTGCTAAGGTCTTTCCAGCTGACTTAGGACTCTGAGAACTTCGGATGACATCAAATGATTGCATTTAGTGTAATAAGTAGAATGAGATTTTCTCAATTCTAAGATTCATTTCCCACCCTATGATGTAGTTAATCCCAGAATGTCTTGTATAAAATTATATTTCCCAGTGTGTAATGGCTTTGCCTTGAAATAGACATTCTATCATAAAGATCACTACAAATTTATAAAGCAAAACTCAAAACATAAAAGAGCCCATAAATGCTTTAAAATTAATTTGGTCTTGAGTGTGTCTGTAAATGAATGGGCTTGACATACGCTTTTCAATTTTTCGCTCCGTTTCAAAGAGCACACAAGTATAAACTATAAATCTACCTACATGGTTGCTGACATGACCACTAAGCTGAAAGGAGAGGTGGAGGGGAGAGATAAAGAGACCCTAATGAACTGTTCACACAAGATTTAGGAGCTGGAAAAGCACAGGCCCCCAAGAGATGACTTGTCTCTTGTCTTCTTTGAATTATTCTAGCTTTGTGACTAGGGTGGCATGTAGTTTGTCCCCTTCCAGCAGACATATATGGATCTGAGAGAGGGAGAAAGGCATGGGGAAGATAGACAGGCAAATTAAGCACAGAGAGACCTGGGACTGGGGTCAGAAGGGTACAAATACCTTTTCTTCTCCCCACTCAAGATGACTTCGGGCATTCAGCAACAGTGAACCAATAAACTAAAGCGTGTTTGGACAACAAGAGTGTCTGCAAGAACTGATAGAGAATTGGCTGTCACATATTAGCTGCTCTTGAACTTGGGGTCCGAATGACCAAGGATCAAAGCTTAGATTGGTCCCCTTTTGTTCAGTGGTCCTAGACAAGCTATTTAACCCACTAGAAGCTGCAAAGATGTGTAATTTGGAATTTCTGGTGGGTAAGTGAAATAACTTGAGTGTTTTGAGATGGAATGAGCTATGTATATCACAAAAGTCTAAATAACACAGTAGAGATTGGTACTCTTTCATATAATGTGAAATCTAATGAGAGATTTGGCAGAAGGCCCCACAGTATCAGAAATGCCTCTGCTGCCTTCGATAGTTTCCTCTCTTGCCTGTATATATAGCTGTTAGTCTCAAGACCACTTTCTTAATCTTAAAACAGTGAACAAATACAACATTAGCATTCCAGACAGAAAGAAAAGGGAAACATAAAAATAAGCCTGTCTCTCAGGTAAGTGAGCATCCTTTAAAGAGTCTTTCTGGGTCTCCCCACTCAACAGTCTTTTATTTATAACTCTCTGGACACACCTGTCTTCAAAGGGAACTAGGAAAATTTTTAGCTTGACATATTAGTGCCCCCCAACACTATAAGGAGAAGAAAATAAGATTTTAGAACTTTGGTGGTGTACAACATGCCTAGTAAAAAGAAAAACACGTGGAGCATGATAACTATAATGGTTTAACTTATTTTTAAAGCTATTTTGAAAACACTTGAATTATCTCACTATGCTGATTCCCCCAAATGGAAACTGAACAAAAGGAAGTGAGACCCCCCCTTTCCATACAGTAGCTTTTGCAAATGTTAGAGAAGCTGTCCTGGACTCATCAGATCTCTCAACCTCAGACGGGCAGGTCCTCTATTGTAACAAGTCTTGAACAGTCTTCTCAGGACTAGAACTTCCTTGGGATGTAGCTCTCACAATGACCATAATAACATAGATCTGGGGACCTAGAGGATGCAGATGGCCTGACAATTCCATAGTTAAGTACTCTTCCCTTACAGTTTCCTCCTTCTATAGATGGCTCATGGATCAGTCCTGCAGAACTCCCATCAAAAGGTTGGAGATAATCAAGCCCTCTCTTTTGTCCAACTTTGAGGGCTCTTTGACCTCACAGCACACAAACAGAGGCCCGGCCCTGGGTCACAGTGCCACCATATTCAATTAGGTTCTGCTCCCTGAATTAGCAAGTAAGAGGGTCAAAAGCCCAGGCTCACAGAATGGGCAGGGGGAATACCACTACCCTAGCAAGTGCCCTCATATCTTAAACCAAGAACTACCCAATGCCCTTCCAGCAAAGGATCAATGTTCCCAGGGCACAGAACCAGGAAACCATGTTCTGATAGTCCTTCCCCGCAGGTGGTACATCCAGAACTCCTTAGGAGGGCACAACCAGTTGGTTCTCCTGTCTCCCAACTGCTGTGTGTGACAATTCTTCAAAACCCAGAGCAGTAAAGAAGTCACTAGATAAACAGAGGACATGGAAAAGCATGATTGCTGCAGAGGCCCATTCTCAGACTCAAGATTCAGACCATGGTTTAGCTCAAGCCTGGTGCCAACGAGTATGCCTAGTTCTCATTCCAAAGGCAGATGACACAGCCTCACTCAGAGACTCACAAAGAGATGTCACTAAGGGTCTACCACCAAAAGGAAGCAAAATTGTTGACTCTAAAGGAAGAGAGCAGAGAAAAAGGACCTGTTTCTACCATGGAGAGTGCTAATGGGCCTAGCACCTTTGAAATTGTGGATTTCTGGCTTCCCATAAAGTATAGAGGAGAATAGGTGGCTTTCCTTTGCATAGATTGAATATTTATCCTCGTTCACCTAGGACAGCTGGGATCTGGTATGAGTATTAATAACACCCACCTTATTCTCAAAAGCAACTCGATTGAACAACAAATGACATAGAAAATCTATTTTACGAAAACACTGGGAAGAATAAAAAGTTGATTTTTTAAAATTTTCTCCTGTAACTCATAGCAAGAAAAGTTTAAGTTTACACTCTTATCTAAGTTATCTAAGTCCAGGTAGTATACCGTTGAGCTGTGCTTTTATTCTTAATGAAAAATGAATTATCCATGCATAATGTGAAACTGAAATTAGTTAGAGACTCTTTCCATGAAAGTGTGGTCTGTACAGTTCTTCATTCTCCCGGTTGCTAGAAATTTTGATTCACTCCATTCCAATAGGTGTAAAGAAATTTTGGAGAGAATGTGATCAGACATGCACTTGCAAGTAAAGATGTATGAACTAAAGGGTGTACTGTGTGACTCACTCGGCCACACTACAACTTCCATGATGAGATTTTTTTCTTTTAATCTTTTGGGAGGTTTGGGGGAAGGTTGCAAGGGCAAATAACAGATACAAAGGAATGGAGAGATAAATGGGATTGGATGCATGATGTGAAATCCGCAAAGAATCAATGAAAAGTATGTTTTAAAAATCTAAGGCTACTTATATTGGCCATCGTTCAATGAGGAAATGTGAATGGCCTTCACAGGGCACCATCCATTGAAAAGGAACAACTGTAAAAGGCCAAATTTTGGTGACAAGAACACACTCTGAGACCTTAGTTTATAGAGATTGAGTGAACAGATTGAAGGAGATGGACTTCTCCACAAACAGTGGTCATTCTGTTCAAAGGCAACATAGACTAACATCCCTGTAAAATATGCTTAACTAGTGAATTGAGACCTAAAGCATTTTCTTCTCTGTTATCCCTTGTATACAAAACAACAGCTCAGACAGCTCTTTCCCTCCTGTGGGCCACCATTTTGCCTTAGGATCTTTCTGTTCAGTGTTTCATGGTGAAAAGGTCAAACAAGACAGTAAGGATAACTCAATTAGCAACCTGTCCTGACTCTAACAGATCCCAGCCTCCAACTCCTTCTGAATCATCCCTCTCTTTCGACTCCCAGCCTCTGGCTCCTGACATCCATATTCCATGGCATCATTTACGTCTTGGAATTGTTTGTCTAGGTCTTTTAGACATTACTGGGGTCTACCTGAGCAGGGAGGACCAAGATAGCAAATCCAACTGCCAGGAAATAAACGAACCCTTGTCATTGAACACAGGGTAGGTAAACAAAAGCCGGCTCACAGCCTCCACCACTCCACTGACTTTTATCAGTCAAGTCACATGTACATAATCCATTCAGCAAGTCCTGCCTGGCCCTGCATGCAGAGAGGACAGCTTAATTCTGATGATAAATTGGATAGAACATGCCCAAGGAATTCCTGTATTAGAATTCTAGTGCTGCAAAGTGTGTTCATCTCTATTGATGTTTTCAGGTCACTGAAGCCTTGGGAAGGTAGAGATAGATACCTTTTAATTTGATGCAAATAGGAGATACTTATAGCCTAATTTGTATCCTTACATTTTCAATAAACATTCAGACATTTTTATTTTCCTTTAGCCATTTGGCCTACCTTGTATTTATTTTTCACTATTACAGTTCCCACTATGATTTCATATAGCAGTTAAGAGTGTAGTCTCTGGAGCCAGATACCCTAGGTTCAAAGCCTGGCCCTTCACTTTATTAGTTATGTGCATTTAGGCACTTAACCGTTTAGACACCAGCTTACTGATTCTCACCAACTAGAATGAGAACAGCTACCCCTTAAACATTGTCTAATTTACCCACATATTTTTCTGTGTGCTCTATCTAAAAACTAAAGGACTTTTAGATTTTCTCTCTTGATGCCTCACGTGTTACTAAAGTGTCTGAGAGTCTATATAGACATGAACAGCACCAGCAAGAAGGTAAGCACAGACTAGGTATGATCCCAGAGGGGAACCCACACATTCACACATGAGTTCATTCATTCGGGTCAATTCAGTGAACACTAAACACTTACTATGTGCAAGACATGATTCTAGAAAATGAGAAGTAGGGAACCAAATAAGCAAAAATCTTGTTCTATAGAAGTTTGTTGTATAATGAGAGAGACAGACAATGAAAATGTTTTAATGGCAAGGACATTTCTGAGAATGAAAAGTGTTGTGCAAAGAGTTTAAGAGAGGTCACATGCTAGACAGCAACCAAGTAACTGCCCTGGGTCTCATTCAGAGAAGACATTTGATGTAGCCTCCTTCGTCTGCAATGTTGAGAAGCTGGTTTGACAACAGGAATTCCAGGTGGATGGAAGAGCAAGTTCAACAACCAATTGATCAATCGATCAATCACAGATAAGGGGGAGGAATGGGGAAAGAACAATTTGACTGAACTTAGTGCTGAGTAAGAGGGAGAGGAGTGTGTAAAGCTGCCAGAGCTGGATAAGAACTATTCACTTTGAGAACATGTCTCAAAGGATAGCAGTTTGGTACCTCAGGACAAATGAAAATCATACCAGTTCTGATATTTGGGTTCTGAAAATATGTTTGGAATAATCCCACAGTTCAACAATAGCAAGGTAAACAAACATCTCTCCCAACATTTCATGATAGTGAAGATTTCTGTTTTCTGAAGAAATGTACACAATGAACACTAGATGTGTAATCAGGAACCCCTGGTTCTGACCTCAGTTTCTTAAACAGTTGGTTTGGTTTAAAGTTTGAAAAAGTACTTCAGCTCTGGCAGCCTACTCCTCTATGAATGAAAGCCCTTGGATATCATCATGTGTCATCCTTAACCATCAAAACTGGTTGTTCATTTACTGTCCCTCTGATTTCTCAACTGTCATTTGTAGGATGGCAGGGCTACAGACAGGGACATCTGGTCTACCCATAGCTGCTCAAACCACACAGAGGTTAAATGTACACCCCTGGTTTCCTGTAACTTCACTTTATTGCCAGTCAAATAAGTTCTTTCTGTGGTGAGAAGTGTAGATTAAATGGATTTATCTTCTTCATTAAGTTACATACTTTTATTTATGATATTGGGGATTAAACCCAGGTTCTCATGCCAGCTAAATAAGTGAAATACACCCCATCCCTAAATATTCTTCAGTAATTCTGTAGTCACTAAAACTGACTGTATTTTACATTGCATTCTATGTCATTTAATCCTCATAATAATCACATGAAGTAAGTACTAACATTATCTCCAATTGAATGCAAGAAACTGAACCTTACTGGCATTAAATAATTTGGCTTAAGACACAAAGAAAAAAATACCAAATTTAAACTAAGGCTGACTACAATGCCCATGTAAGATTTCAGGTGCCACACTTTGAAACATGTATCATATCATTTGACAGGCATTATTTGGAAACAAAGCAAGAGATATTTTTTGAGACAGTGTCTCACTTTGTAGCCCTTACTGGCCTAGAATTCACTATATATACCAGGTTAGCCTTGAGCTCACAGAAATCCACCTGTCTCTGCTTCCCAAGTGCTGAAATCAAAGGTATGTACCACCATGCCCAGCTATGTAAGTGACTTTTTAATATACAGAATTTTGCCATGCAGCCCAGGCTAGTCTTAATCTCATAATCTTTCTGCTTCTAAATAAGTGATGTTTGAATAAATGAATGTTTACTCCTCACTAGCCTTCAGTACTTACCGTACTGCTTTGGAGAATCTACGCAACCTTACTAAATAGAAGTGTTACCCATTCTATCAACATGGTGTAGAACTGTTCTTAAAACTTATCCAAGAAATCAGGGCTTAACCTATATAAAGTATTAAGTTATTAACCTACATAAATATTCCTTGTCTTTCTGCAAGGAGCTATCTTTTCACTACGCCTTTTCTAAGAACAAATGAACAAAAACCACCATCTCCCATTTTCCATACGGTGGAAAGACAGACACACTCTATTCACTGTTGCCTTTGTCTTGGCTGGAGCGAAAGAAATGTGTATTGTTTTACCTTACCAATGATAAAAATAAAAGATGTCTTTTCCGGTGAGAATTCTCAGAGGCCCATGGTCTGAGGAATCGTTTTCAAAGCCTACAGGGACAGAGAAGTTTATTTTGAGGCTGACCACATAGCTAAGGTGGAATCTTTCTCGGAGTCTCTCCATCTACACTCAGCATAAGCTGGATCTGAGTCAATTAGCCAGAGTCAGCCTGTGTCTCAGGAGCACACTTTCTTGTGCCTCTCCGTGTGAATGTGCAGCAAAGAACTTTAAAGGAAATTGGGGAAAGTAGATGAGACCAACAGGGACAGTGATTGATGTCTTTTTTTCTTCTTAACGTGATAGTGGGGATGGAGTCCAAGACCTCCTATCTGCTATCTAAGCACTGAGCTCCAGCCCCATCCTCTCTGAAGTCTAATATGTTGTAGGGATAAGTCCCGCCCCTTAGGGGGTGTGTTCGCCTCGGGCTAATGTTTACCTATAAATCTGGCAAGCTTGCTCACCTCACTCACTTCTGCTTTCCTGGTCTCCGCGGGAACGGTGGTTCTGTAAGTCTATTTCTCCATTAAAGCTATATATATATTTTTACAATCTGTCTGCATTCGTTTACGCCGTTACAATACGTATTGTGTTTTATGCGGGCTTGTGCTGACATCAGCTATTCCTGAACTCTGAGGAATCTCCCTTCCCACACGTCTCTTCCTGTGTGCAGACCTGTCATTGTTACCTTTCTCTGCCTAGTTCATGAATCTCAGTGACCACTAGCCTAATACGCTTTCCAGCTGCCTCTTATTATTAGCGCTACTATAAAAGTGAAAGTATCTTCAAAATAATTCCTGCAACAACTAACTTCGTGTCCTATTATAATTCAAAAAGGTACTCACCATGGAGAATTACACTTTCTTGATGAGAGCCTCATGTTCCTTTCCAATGCTATCATTATATCACAGGAAAACAACCTCACCATTCCTGGTGTCAGAGAAAGCAAGATTGGAGATGAGGAAGGGCAGGGAGGGCCCCATCCATCATCCAGCACAGGCAGAGAGATTGCTCTGCCCTTCCCACACTGATCCTCCCTCTGTTGGGGGAGGGGGCTGTTCACTGGTCTTGGCCACCCAGCCACAAAATAATCGCACAGAAACTGTATTATTTGCAATGCTGTTTGGCCAATAGCTTAAGCATATTTCTGGCTAATTCATATCGTAAACTAGCCCATCTCTATTAATCTGTGTATCTCCACATGGCAGTGGCTTACTGCCACTCACTTCGTCATGTCTAACTCTGGCGGTGGCCCCATGGCATCTCTCTTACTCTGCCCTTCTTCCTCCCAGCATTCAGTTCAGTTTTCCCTATCTACTTAAGTTCTGCCCTATCAACAGGCCACGGCAGTTTCTTTATTCATTAATGGTAATCACAACACACAGAGGGGACTCCCACATCATCCCTCTTTCCTCATCTCCCCACTTCTCCTCCTCTTCTGCACCACGAATACTTCATCTTTCCTACACTACCTTTACAGGGGGCTAAGAGTGATTCTTTATTGCTCCCAACCGCCACCAAGCAGCAGTCCTCCTGGATCAGTCTGTGCACCCCTTACAAGGTTTTTATGGACCTGGAGAAAAGCCCCAGAGGTCTAGAGCACTTGCTGCTCTTGCAAAGGATCCAAGTTCAGTTTCTAGCACCCATATGGCAGTTCCTAATTGTCCTTAACTCCAGTTCTAGGGAATCTAATGTCTCCTTAGCATGGGGCATGCATGTGATGGATATACACGCATGCAGGCAAAATAGGTATACACATAAAATAAAATAAAACTTTAAAAATAAAAAAGTCAACCACTGTGATGAGATGAGCATAGGACACAGAAAGACTCTCATGGCTACCCAGGCATCAGCCCTCCTCCGGTGGTGAAACCTGTTCTATTATTTCCTCCATAGAAACAGCCAATGCCTGCTGCTGTGGTTTCTCTTCCTGTTGCTGTAATGGTAACATGTAAAATTACCCTGACAAAAGTATCTTAAGGGGTAAAGGGTTTGTTTCATCTAACTGCTCCACCATAGAGGGAAAGTCACACTTGCAGGGGCTTAAAAGAGCTGTTCACATTGTATCCACCAGGAAATGGCAACAATCCATGCAAGGATGCTTCTTCTCAGTTCCCCTATTCACTTATTCAGTCCAGGATCCCAGTAAGAACACAGTGCCACCCCAACTAATGTATGACAGCCCCCCAAGAGGCCCATCTCCCATGTGTCTCTGGGTTCTGTCAGATTGACAGTTAATACCTGGGGAGACCTCTGACTTGCCTTGGGAATGGACTGCACCCCAGAACAGAACTCAGAAGTGACTACCACCGAACACTTTACTAAAATGTATCCTGCATTTGATGATGCTGCCAAGGGTTGTCTTCCCTGCATCAATGGTTACAGACCTCCAGGTGTGCCCTGGGAGCTAAGAAGCTCACTAATACTCCAAGAGATGTAGCTTCTTTGTACCCTCCACAAACAAAAACCTACCTGCCTCTCTATCACTGGCCAAAATAATGACCTTCATTTGATGTGGAAGAAAATGCAGGATAATGATGCAAGATGAAAATGGCAAAGCACAATAAGCTTTCTCTTAATGATTCCCTTTGAAATCGCCTATTTCCCATCCTAACTATAATTTGACTAATTGCTCAATAATCCTGTTTAAAAGTCATTATTTCTGAAAACATCAATTCATTATTAGACCTGGGTTTTTTTTTCAGGTTGAAAAGTCCCTCTGCTTCTTTGAGTCACCCCTGTCTCTTCTTCCTGTGTGTCTGCTGCCTGAGCCACGTTCTAATGGCACAAATAGAATCCCTTCAGAAAGGTGTCAAGCAAATCAAGGTGTCTCTTTGTGTTCCGCAGCCTGAGTAATGTAATCCATGTCCTTGACACAGTGCCTGTGACTGGGAAGATCTAAGACCATGTCTTTTAAAAGCCAGCTTCTGTGCTGTACCCATGAAGCTGTGATCACAGCCACCCTAGGCCCCTCCCACATCAAGAGGCACGCTGTGCCTAACATCATGAGAGGCTGTATCAGAAAAGAGAGCATGGACTTGGGAGTCCACAATTGCCTAGAAAAAAAACAAAACAGGGGGCTGGAGAGATGGCTCAATGGCTAAGAGCATTGCCTGCTCTTCCAAAGGTCCCGAGTTCAATTCTCAGCAACAACATGGTGGCTCACAACCATCTGTAATGGGGTCTGGTGTCCTCTTCTGGCCTGCAGACATACACACAGACAGAATATTGTATACATAATACATAAATATTAAAAAAAACAAGACTCAAACCCTGCTCGAAGCAGTGGTCTTCTTAGGCATCACAGTGTAGGCACAGACCCTGTACGGTTTTATTAATGTTGAACAAGATAGCCGTGTCTGTTTCAGGGCGCAAGTTGGCTTCCTGAGACACAGCTTGCAGTTCACCTGTTCTGATATGTTCTCCATTTTCCTTTCCTTCTATAGTACACCAGCTGAAAATTTACAGTTCCTTTTCATTTCATGTGAAGGACGGGTTCTAGCGTCCAACTTTAAAAAGTCAAGTCTCTTTGCTCATATGCCAAAAAATGAGCCAGCACAGGAATCCCATGCTTTCTTACATTGCGAAAAACTTGGAGAACAGCCTAGATCTTCTATCCTGAAAACTTCCTTGGACCAGTGATATGTAAAATAACAATGAGAAAAGAATCAAGAAGATGACCGCATACAAAGTTTGGGTGTTGGGAGTCTGTAAAACCAGAGACACTGAAGAGGGAGGAACTGAATATCCTTGGAACACATGAAACAGACAGCTCATTACTGGGGGATCCTCGCTATTTCCATTGGGTGTTTTACAAGACCTAGTTTTGAAGGGCAAATATGCAAGCACACCACTGGGAGGTGGGGGAATGGGGATCACTTAAAAAGTGAAAGACGAATCATACACCAGGACTGCCAAACTAGCACTGGTTCTGTGAGTTATGGGAGTCTATCTGCTTACCCCAGCTAGGCAGAGAATGACAAACTAAAGAAATGCTTCCCCCCAAGTTTAGCTCAGCGAGCCAGTTTGACTGAAGCACATCAATGTACCAATTGCTACAACCTATGGATCTTCTCTCCCTCCCCTAAACAGTGCATCCTGGTGACTCCTCCCTTCCTCCTGTGAGGGAATGTTACTGAGCCCAGTCTTTTATGAGGGTGACCACGGTTGTTCTGAATTCTACACAGCCATGCCACGCTCATAGGTCAAAGATCCACACCATGGCTGCCAGGGGTGGTGAGTAGAGTCACACTTCATCAAGGTCATTCAAGGGCATTTTGCTTGAAAGTTTCCTTTAATCTAAGACGACACCTCCCTCTCAGAGCCCCTTTCTTTCTCTTTGGTCTGCACACCCTGCCAAGTCAGGTGAATGCCGGTTAGGTGGCTCCCAGAGCATGGAGACAGAGGCTACCCTCCTGTCTGCCTGGACCAGCAAGAGGTGCTCATTGCCTCTGCAGGCACCTTTCAGCAGTTCTCTGAAAAGCACGGGATTCAAGCAACTGAACATGCAGAAACCGCATCTCCTCTGTCCAGAGCACAGAACCTGAAGGTGTAGATAGAGCTCGAATTACTGGGTATGAACCAGGTTTTCAGGTTAATTGATCTATGTGTATACAATTGGTTTTCAGTTATCATTCCTCAGATCCCACTCTGAATTGCTCAGGGGTAATCAAGAATGTGAAGTAATGCCCTCAACGAACTCAAACAACACACAACTATTTCTCACCCCACACCATTCTTACTCTGTCCTCTCCTGAGTGGGTTTTCTTACTGAATACCTAAAATTCTCTGAGTCAGTTGGCTTTCTGTGTATTTTTATTCCTTAAGTCTCAACTGTGTTGCCTAAGGAAGCCAAAGACGCAGTTGGCAATGGTATCATTGTTTTGAATACTTAGAGGATCCTGGGTATGGACTAGGACTGTCCTGAGTGTTTTATGGGTGTCACTCAAGGGCATCCTCCCCTCACAAGGTAAGTGCTACCTTTTGCCAATAAGAAAATGAAAATACAGAAAGATAAAACAATTGTCTAAGGTCAAACAGCTAGCAAGGATCAGGGCCAACGAATGACTCCCGCGTCTGGTTCTCAGGATAGAGCCTTCTCTAGGTACAAACCTCTCCCCCATAATACGCGTGAATGGGATTCTGAACAGGAATGTTGCCTTTTGTCTTCAAGAAGATGGCGCTGAGCTCTTAACGTACTTTACTTTTAACTACTCTGTTTTTCCCTCCCACACTCTCAGATGACGGGAATGCTTAAAGCAAACTAAGGTAGTGTAAGACCACACCATGTAAGTGTGAGCATGGCTCCTTGTGGGTACAGCTATGTTTCGTGTGCTTCTGCCTTCCGCCCCGCATGTTCGCTCCGCTGTTCTCCAATTCCCGCTTCCGGCGCTTTGCACTCGGGCCGCATGAGCTGTTTTTAAAGCATAGATCCTGGGTCTTTGTTCCTGATTCTATACCTGGGCTTTACCCACACACACACAGTCCGGCACAGGGTAAGAACCAGAGAACACAGGACCGTCTGCCTGCTATCTTCCCAGCAAGCTGGGAGTTCCAGGGAATGCAGTGAGTTACTGTTTTCGGGCACTGAGTCTGGGATTGTAAGCTTGAAGAATAGAGGTGCTTATCCATACCTAACTGGAAAAGACCCCTCCAAGGCGGAGAACTACAAAGGCTTCTTTAGACAGGTCATGACCATCACCAAGTACTGGACCTGTCTGGTGTTTTCAGGGCCGGGAGTCTTAAATGAACTACCACTCTGTTCATGGGAGTTCATTGCACCAGGTAATAGGAGCTATGGAGAGAGGTTGGAGTCTTCTCGTTTATTTATTTCCTTTCTGTACATAGGCATATGATGTACAAATATGCACAATTGGAGGATAAAACATTATAAAAGATAAAAGATAATGGCTTTACAAGATAGGTATGAACTAACTCAGGCAGTCATTGTATACACATATACACAAACACTCACTACTCCTCGTGGGGTCTTTTGACCCTACACAAACCATGTCTGCACTCTGAATGAATTTAGTACAGCGCAAATTGAAATCTCTAGAAGAAGACAGTTGATGAGGGGAGATGGTTGTGCCTAACAGGAGTATATCTGGAACATTTCAAATACAGTTTTGGGGGCTGGAGAGATGGCACAGTGGTTAAGAACACTGGCTGCTCTTCCAAAGGTCCTGAGTTCAATTCCCAGCACCCACATGGTAGCTCACAACTGTCTGTAACTCCAGTTCCATGGGATACAATGCACATAAAAATTAAAATGAAAAAAATTTTTAAAAAGGCCAGGTGGTGGTGGTGGTGCATGCCTTTAATTCCAATACTCGGGAGGTGGAGGCAGGTGGATCTTTGTGAGTTCATGGTCTACAGAGCAATCTCCAGGACAGCCAGGGATACACAGAGAAACCCTGTCTCAAAGAACAAGAATAATTAATTAAACAAATAAGGTATAGCTCTGGGGCTGGGGATATAGTCCTGTGGTAAAGAGCTTGCCTAGCTTGAATGAGGTCCCAGGTTCAATCCCCAATACCCCAAATAAAATACAACCCTTACTTGTTCCCCACCACACACCTGCACACTGGCATGTATGCACATACCACACTCCTGCACACTTGCGTGTGTGCACATATCACACACCAGCACACTTGTGTGTGTGCACATACCACACAACAGCACACTTGTGTGTGCACATACCACACTCCTGCACACTTGTGTGTGTGCACATACTACACATCTGCACACTTATGTGTGTGCACATATCACACACCTGCACACTTGTGTGTGTGCACATACCACACTCCTACACACTTGTGTGTGCACATATCACACACCTGCACACTTGTGTGTGTGCACATACCACACTCCTGCACACTTGTGTGTGTGCACATATCACACCTGCACACTTGTGTGTATGCACATACCACACTCCTGCACACTTGTGTGTGCACATATCACACACCTGCACACTTGTGTGTGTGCACATACCACACTCCTGCACACTTGTGTGTGTGCACATATCACACCTGCACACTTGTGTGTATGCACATACCATACTCCTGCACACTTGTGTGTGTGCACATACCACACTCCTGCACACTTGTGTGTGTGCACATATCACACATCTGCACACTTGTGTGTGTGCACATACCACACTCCTGCACACTTGTGTGTGTGCACATACCACACCCCTGCACACTTGTGTGTGTGCACATACCACACTCCTGCACACTTGTGTGTGCACATACCACACACCAGCACACTTACGTGTGTGCACATACCACACATCTGCACACTTGTGTGTGTGCACATACCACACTCCTGCACACTTGTGTGTACACATACCACACATCTGCACACTTGCATGTGTTGAAGTTATTGAGCTATAGATTCTGAAATGATAACAATTTTAAATTTTTTTCTTGACATCTGATCAAGTTTTTGCCCAGTGTTTGAGACTCAAAGTGTGCAGTACTGAGAACCCAACCCACCATTTAGACATGCAGAAAGCCCAAAGTTATTAGGGGTGGATCTTTTGCTCCCACCCCTTAGCTGTGTTTGTCCCAGATGGAGTGGAGGCAGATTAAAACCTCATCCTCCTCTTTCCACCAAAGCACCCTATCAGTCCAGGGTCAGAGCTCCTTTCTCCCTGGACAGAGTGAGACACAGAGCTCCAGGGCAACTCTAAAAATAAAAGCAGAGGAGTCTGCATCCCCAGAAGGGATCCCAGGTTCTTCCATGGCTATGTCGCTGGAGATCCACGTGCATTTTCCAAGCAAGTTACAGGGAAAGTCAGTTAGGCTGTGCAAATAGGGACAGCCTGCAAAAACAAGTGTTGCTTCTGTTGTTCACTGAAGAAAAGGCCGGAGGAGGAAAAAGTGCAAGAGAGAAGTTAGAGTGGGGTTTGCTTTGCCGGGTCCCCACACACTCACGTGGACATGCATGACTTAGGGCTAGCTGTCTGATGGCTGACATCTGGAAACAATTCAGGAAATGGGCAAATGAGCTGGTGTCCATTTCCCAGAATGCTGCTCATTAACTGAGCTTTGGACCCCCATAGGTGAAGGTCACAGACTCTCTTTTCCGATGTGTTGTTAAAGTAAGGAGGCCAGGAACTCTGCAATAAAGAATAACTGAAAAGTCAAAAGGACAACTACAGAGGAACCCGTTTCAGTGTCCCCCTTAATTCTCAGCTACATCCATCCACGTACACACAGCTATGAAAATGCCAATGTCGACTAGATACGCAATGCTTTCGCCACAGAGGTTGCTTTTCCAAGCCGAATGCACGTCACCTTTCGGTAAACTTTTTTTTAGAGGACAAAGAATCATCACTGAATTTAACAATTTGGCCTATTTTACTTTTTAACACAACTTTTCCAATAGTAGTCTATAGGAACCTTCCACGGATCCCGCAGCGATTCCAAGCTGACTGGGAGGAGAGGGCCAACTGAGGAACGGTGCTTACGTCTTAGGCTCAGAAGCCACTTGGTAAAATAGAGCAGAGAGAAACTGTGACCTAGGGAAACATTGCCAGGATGGGATTTGAGCTCCACGATTTTGGTCAAGAAAGGGCTTGGCATGGGATAAAACCGGACTTGCTGAACATAGCGGACAATGAGGACTACTGAGAACTCAAGAACAATGACAATGGGTTTTTGATCCTACTGCACGTACTGGCTTTGGGGGAGCCTAGGCAGTTTGGACGCTCACCTTACTAGACCTGGATGGAGGTGGGTGGTCCTTGGACTTCCCACAGGGCAGGGAACCCTGACTGCTCTTCGAGCTGATGAGGGAGGGGGACTTGATCGGGGGAGGGGGAGGGAAATGGGAGGCGGTGGCGGGGAGGAGGCAGAAATCTTTAATAAATAAATAAATTTAATAAAAAAAAGAAAGGGCTTGGAAGTAATCCATCTGGCAGGGAAGTGTGGAGGAATTCTTAAAGCTACATACATCTAGGCATTTTGCTTAAGACTGACAAATACAACTGTCATGTGGAGACCACAGCAACCAGAAATTGGAGAAATAAACTGTCAGCCTCTTCTCAGGTCCCATTAATGTCCATTACTCGTCTTCCACTTAGGAGAGCTATAACACTGTCAGGAAAAGAAAATGGCGCCTTCAGGAAGCCACACAAGGCCAGTCATTGCATTAAGGATGCTGAGTAGATAGATGCCAGCTCTTTGCCCAATACTTCTTTTCCCAGGGGTAGGAAGGGGTAGGAGTATTTTGTTTTGTCTTGTTAGACTTGTTCCAAAATCTAGCCTAAGCATGGGAGGTCTAAGAAAATCACTGTCCTATTGAGACCTCAAGTGGCGAAATTGGGAACTGCAGTTGAAGAAAGAGAAAAGGAATGGGAATAAGAAAGGGAGAGAGGGAGGAAAGATGAGCTCCTTTGAGACCCTATCCCGACCCACAGTCTCACCTTGAAATTCTTACTAGATGGAAGAAAGGGGGCACTGTGCCTGAGACTTCTGAAATAGCAGCCAGGGCTTGGTGACCTTTCACCGTGTGAATATGACCAACCATCATTTCAGAAAGAGATCCTCCAAAAGCTAGCCACGCCACAGAGAACTCTGCCTACCTTAGTGTGTACAGTTACTCCAAAACAGTTCTGGAACCTACTGAGAAGGTCCTAGATTCGTCCAATCCTTTGCTTCTTTTTCCTAAGGGAAGCCTAAAACCAAACTGTGTCTTCAAGTGTCACAAGAGACCGCCCAGAGAACCTTGGGAACAGACAACACACTCAGACCTTCCCACCTGATCCTAGAGAGTCCGGCAGGCTGGCCTGATGCCCGAGGGCCAGTGACCTTGCACTACAGTCTCTTGTTCTTGCCCTTCCTTATAGACAGGTAGCAAATGTACCACCGCCACTGCCTTCAGCACAGCCGAGGAGACTAAATTGTTTTAGTTGTTCTCCAAATGCAGCCCCCAGACAAGCAACAGCATCATTCAGAAGCTATTGGAAAGGTAAATTATTGTGCTCCAGATCTAGGAATTAAACAAACATGCCGGAAGTCTGTCCCAGATGCTGTCCTAGTGACGGTGTGAAGCCGCTGCCACACACTGATTTGCAAAAGTCCAAGATAGAAGAGAGCAACTCTGTTTATTTCAAACATGATTTCTGGCCCCGCCCCCACAGAGACGCAGCTTGAAATCCGTTCTTTTTTTTTTTTTTTTTTTTTTTTTTTAATGTATACAATATTCTGTCTGTGTGTATGCCTGAAGGCCAGAAGAGGGCACCAGACCTCATTACAGATGGCTGTGAGCCACCATGTGGTTGCTGAGAATTGAACTCAGGACCTTTGGAAGAGCAGGCGATGCTCTTAACCTCTGAGCCAGCGGCTCCAGCCCCTGAAATCCGTTCTTAACTAAGCTTCTGATGTGGTTCTGGCAAGAGCAATCCACAAGCCTCCACTTAGACAAGCTTTGCTCTGGTCTTTAGCCTTCTCTCAGAAGTTGGAAATAAGCATTCTAGCTTCTTACCAGGCCTGGAAGAGTCTGAAGAACCCCAGGTTCTCTGGGCCTGTAGATGGGTCTATTGTCCCTTTGAAAAAAATTAGTCCTTTTTTGCTGCCCCTGTAGAGAAAATCACAGTGAAGTGTGCCTCTGAGGCCAAAGATGGGGAGGGGGTGGAAGGTGCCCTGCTGGGAGAGCAGAAAGTCTATGGCATTGACCCACAGGGATTTCTAGGCAGATGGCCAGCTCCCACGGAGTCTGAATCTCTGGGCTGATACTGAGAGCCATGATAGCCTGGAAGTCTCACTGAACAAGGCTGTCCTTACTTCTCCTCACAGGTGCTTTCCAGTAGGCTCCAAGAGGAAAGTTTATTGTAATGCCACTAAAAGAATTAAATAAATAAATCTAATTAGTTTTTAGACTCTGAAGTTATGGGCTGAGATGTAGCTCATGTTCAGCATATCCAGCATACGTGAAGGCCCAGGTTCAATCCCTAACACAGGATAATCTCAGGTAGTGGTAAAGGAATCAGCAGTTTGCTGGGTGGTGGTGGCACACGCCTTTAATCCCAGCACTCGGGAGGCAGAGGCAGGCAGATCTTTGTGAGTTCGAGGCCAGCCTGATCTATAAGAGCTAGTTCCAAGAGAGGCTCCAAAGCTACAGAGAAACCCTGTCTCTAAAGCTGCATATTGAGTTGGAGGCCAACCTGGACTACATGATCAGTGCATTAAAAAAGGAGGGGTAGAAATACTCTTAGCTTTTACAGCTGTGGCATTAGTCATGCTGAAGAAAAGGTCCCTATTCGTGATGATCTTGGGAAGGCCTCCTGGGAGGAAGTCCTGAAGTGCCACTCACCACTGGTCTCCGTTCCATGGGACTCCATCTAAGCCCACCTTCACCCCAGTTCTTTTCAGGCACCCACACCTACTCAGGGTGCTAGTTTGTCAGGGGCGGGGCTCAGAATGTGTAGTCACAGTTTTAAACACCCAATGGGGCACAAGAAGACTTGAGGTCACTTGACACCCAGAGACTCCCACTGTGACCAGCCAGAACTATGAAGAGCCCCTGTTTGCAACAAAGCCTGCTGGGACAGCAAGGAGAAGCTGACTCCTATACCGCTTCCTCCCTTCCACTTCCTCTCCTCTCTCTGTTCTCCCTGCTTCCCCTTATCTGTTCTCCCACACTTCCTTCCCTGCTCTAACTTTTGTCCTTCTTCTGCCTTCTCCCTGTTGGTCCCCCTGTAGTCCTGGGAAGTGAGCACTCCACACACACACACACACACACAGAGAGAGAGAGAGAGAGAGAGAGAGAGAGAGAGAGATCTCCACACACCAAGTGTTGAGACCACTGCATCCAGCCAGGAAAGGAGGACTCCTTAATTAACTATAAACAAATAATTAAAAGGCAGAGATGGAGAAAGGGACAAAGGAAAGGAGAAAAAAAGTGGGGTCCGGAGAAGCTATAAATGTAGGATGGAGAAAATTCATTGTGGGAAATTTATCTTTGTATCCAGAAAAGCACTGAAACCTCTACACACACACACAGAGAGAGAGAGAGAGAGAGAGAGAGAGAGAGAGAGAGAGAGAGAGAGAGAGAGGGCTGTTATGATGAAATGCTACGCTGAAAATGATGAGTCAGCAGGGAAGGAAGGGAGGGAGGGAAGGAGAGATGGAGAAAGGAAGGGAGGGAGGGAGGAAAGAAGGGAGGGGAGAGGGAGGGGAGGAGGGAGGGGAGGAAGAAGAGGAGGGAGGAGGGAGGAGGGAGGGGAGAGAGAGAACAGAATAGTCCCATGGTAAAATTAAGGCTTCCTCTCCCTCTTGGTCCTTTGCCCACCTCCCCTCCTACTGCAGTAGGTTCCCGCCTACTGGCCTGTACTCCAACCATCAGAACCTACCTGGCCTCTCTTACACCCTTCCCTATGCTTGCCCAGGAGCCATTGGCACCCATGGCCTCAGGTAGGAGTCTGGCAGCTATGGACACTAGACCTATCCTGCAGCACCTCGGGACAGGACTGACAGCAACGTGGCCATCCCTACCTGGTGCTGGCGGTGCAGCAGTATGAGCTCCATGAGAAACAAGTCCACGGCTCACCTCTGACCCAATGACCCAGTAAGGGAGTCGCCAATGCCTTTGAGGGAACCTATCTGCTATGGGTTAGAGATATCCCCAGTGGGGAGGAACCTTCCAAAACAGAGGACAATGTGTTGGGCCAATGGCTCAACAGGAAGGTAAATTTGAAAAGCCAAAAGGCCTGAGCAACAACCTATGAGGGTCTCCTCTATCCTAAACCATGTAGAGCACTCCTGACCAGCTTCTTGGTGCCCCTCTGCCCCTCCTCCTGACCCCACTGAATCTGGTTTTTTTCCTTAGCTAGTTCAAGACACCTTGAAGGGACCAAATACAGACCACACCACTTAGATTTTAGGGACTATACCAATGAGTTCAGTGCACCTGCACTTGAAGCAGGTGATGTCCACTATAAAGATGAGCAACAAAATGAGGCTAACAATTTCTATTTTTATTTACTTAAAATGACATTAAATATAAAAAGTAAAAATCTGTGACGAGGTTGGAGAGTACATGAGAAAGGAAGGAAAGGGTCTGTAGTTCCTTAGCACTTTTTCCTGATCTCTGAAGTTTTCATTTAGTGCTGGGTCAGCAAATTTTGTAGCTGGTTCACAGGTCTAGGCTGTGCCCAGGCTTCTGAGCTGGGATGACCACATGTGCCCCTACACAGCGCTAGGGATGAGATTCTCATCCTGGAGGGGAAGGGCTCCAGGTCTCAGGTCTAGGAACTGCTGTCATTCCGACCTTTTGAGGCTTTGTCTGTCTTGTTTTGATTTGTTGAGGTTTTTGTTTTGTTGCTGAGGGGGGATTACTTCGTTGTTTAAAAAAAAAAAAAGAGGGCTGGAGAGATGGCTCAGTGGTTAAGAGCATTGCTTGCTCTTCCAAAGGTCCTGAGTTCAATTCCCAGCAACCACATGGTGGCTCACAACCATCTATAGTGAGGTCTGGCACCCTCTTCTGGTCTGCAGGCATGCACACAGACAGAACATTGTATACATAATAAATAGATAAATAAATAAATAATTTTAAAAAAAAAAAAGTTCTAACTAAGTTTCTCTGACTGGCCTCAAACTCACTGTAAAGCTAACTTAAAATCCTCCTGTCTCAGCTTCCCAGGCACTGGGACTACAGGAGGGTGCCACCACACCTAGCATATGTTACTAAAAAATGGCATTAAGTTTTAATGTCTTACCCACTCACCTACAGATACAAAGAAAAATAAAGGGGGAAAACTAGAAAGGACAGAACAAAGAGGCATCGGCATTTGGAAAGCTATAAAGGAAGAGGAATAATTCCTTTTATCATCTTGAATTCTTAGCTGAGATTCACCTGCAAATAAAAAGACAAATTAACAAAGAAAACATAAACAGTTTTATTAATGCTTACACCTGTGTATATGTGGGAACTGACTCAGAGACCTGAGAAAAATCTCAAAGACGTGGTGGTGATGAGTTCAGTCTTAGCATTTTAAACTGGAAGGCAGTGATGAGGAGATGACCAGAAACTCGGTAAAGAATTACACAATGATTTCTGTGTAGTTGTTAGTGTTGCCATTGATGTCTCTAGTGTTCAGATGCGTCTTTCTCTTCCTGCTGCAGAGAAGAGATTCTTTAACCACATAAACTACTCTTACAAAAGATGCCTTCTACTCTCCAGAGCTTCTCCTACATCTTAAGTGTCAAAATAATTAACTCAACACCTCCCACCTATGCCTAGCTATCTATCTCTCTATCCATCCCCAGCCTCGAACTCAGAGATCCCCCTGCCTCTGTCTCCCTAATACTGGGATTAAAGGTGTGCACCACCACTACCCAGCCATTCAAAAACCTCTCTTATGCCAAAGAGGTATATTTGGAGTTGTCTACCCAAGTCATCTGCAACACCCACTGTTTAGTCAAAAGTGAGACCCCAACCCTCTACCACCCCTATATCCAAGGAGTCTAGGATGATTGAAAGCATCACCCCAGCCTCCGGCAATAACACTTGGGGTGCCAAAGGAGCCCTTATGGAACAAAAAGCTCCATTTCAAACTCCCTCCCTTTGGGAGTTGCCTTGGGCCTGACTCCACCTTCGGGAAAGCCTGCCAAACGCTGACCCCTTCCCAGGGAGTGTCAGGACCACTCCCACAGGCTATTTAGGCTCCCGCCAAAAAATGAACACGTGGTTTCAGGTTTTGTGTGTCTCCCCGTTTGTTGTTCCCCCACACACACTGCCATGCTCTTGTGCCATCTGGGAGCGCTGCATTTATTAAGAGTGGGCGTCTTTAATTTGATCTAATCTGGTCTGGCTGAAATTATTTTGCGGGGCTGGAGAGATGGCTCGGTGGTTAAGAGCACTGGCTGCTCTTCCAGAGGTCCTGAGTTCAATTCCCAGCAACCACATAGTGCTCACAACCATCTATAGTGGGATCTGATACCCTCTACTGGCATAAAGTTGTACTTGCAGATAATAGTACCAATTTACATAAAATAAACAAGTAAATCTTTAAAAAGAAAGAAAGAAATTATTCTGCGTCAGCAAAGAGGCTTGTCTTAAGATTCTTCCTAACACCCACCTCCTTCTTAATGCACCCACCTCCTTCATGCAGAGGAAGCACCCCTTTTCCGTCGTGAGCTCAGTTCATCAATCATGAAAGGCTCCTTCAACGATGTAGTTTGGAGATTTGGAGTTATTGGATTTTTGGTTTGGTTGGTTTGGTTTGGCTTGGCTTGGCTTGGCTTTGGTTTTTTTGATTCTGTTTTGTCCTGTTTATTGTTGTTGATGATGCTGTGATTTGGGGTTTTGCGGGGAGGGGGGGTTGTTTGTAATTTTTGTTTTTATTTGTTTGTTTGGTATTTTGAGGCAAGGTCTTTCTCTGGAGCCCTGACTGTCCTGGAACTCGCTAACAACAAAGATTATTATACTTAATACAAATTGTATATTTCCAGCATCTCACAAATGATTTAGGTCATTTGTCACCCTCACATCTGAAGTCTGGTACCTCAGAAGACAATTAATCCTCCCAGATGTCCATAGCTCGGCGGGGGAGGGGAGAATTAAATGCGTAGAACATCATTTCCATTATATACTTATCAAGAACTGTTTGCTAAAACTGCACAGGGCTACATTCTAAATGAGATTTTGGAGAAAAAAAAAGAAGAAAGCAAAGTGATTTAGCCTTTCTTTCCAGGTCATGAAAATTTCATTTAAAGTGAACTCGCTATGGTTTATAAATTCCTCTTAATTATTCTCCACTGCCTAATAATGCATCCACCTAAACACACCTTTCTCTGCACTCAGCTAAGCCTCCCTAAGCTCTTTAGACCGTGAGAGAGGCTTAATGTATTTCCTATGAAACTGTGCCATTCTCCTTGGTCAGCTTATCCCAGCTTTGCAAATTCATTCCTGGCATCCACTGCCTAAATGGGTTCTGATTAATAATTGAATCTTAAGACCCTTTCAAGACATTTGCAAGGACATCATAGGGGAGAGAAGGAGCTGTGTAGTGCACCACCGTGTCCTGACTTAGTAGACTGATGACCTCAACTGGAGGTTAAATGCAGAGTCCAGACTCTCGGGAAGTTTAAATCCTTTAAAATTCTGTCATAAAAATGCATAGGAATGGCTCCCCTGCTGACTGATGGGTCTCCCAC
The DNA here is from genome assembly GCF_018167655.1 of Microtus oregoni. Lineage (NCBI taxonomy): Eukaryota > Metazoa > Chordata > Mammalia > Rodentia > Cricetidae > Microtus > Microtus oregoni. Next base: position 4,331,533 of record NW_024543077.1, on the reverse strand, counting down.
TTATTTCCTGGTAATACATGATCTAGATGCATTTTTCTTGTACTTGGTGAGTGACTGCAGGTCACATTCTTAATGGTTTGCAGTAAGCTCTCTTAGGTTTTGAATTATTTATGACAGTACTGAGGAATACTTTTTTTCATTTAATCCTGAAACAGAAAACAAGAGTCCTCCTGAAATGTCACACTGAGAAGCAAGAGAGGTCCCAAGTTTACCAATCCAAAAGAATATTCCTTCTGAATATTTTTTTCAAACAAATGTGTATCTAAATAATCTAAGTTTTTACAGAATGATCAAGTGTGTCTGTCCTGCATCATACCAGACATGCCTGTTTACCACTGTAGTTCATTATCATTTTAATTATAATTCTGTCATTCTTCTACCCATAGAAGGAAAAAGAAAAGATAAAAATGATATTTAGATGAGGGGCAGCCCCACTTTTAGACAACCCCTAGCCTTTCTCAGAAGCTGTCTGGAGGCGTCCCTGAAGTGTGTTAACTACAGCCATCTAGGGAATGTGGTTAAGTGGTGATGCCTGCACCCAACCCAGGGCTACTGATTCTGACCCCTTGAGGATTTCTGAGTTAAACAGGAGCCTGTTAATTCAGCCTAATTTGAAAAACAACAAACTACCAGACAGTCTCATTAATTTCAGTGAAAATTGTATTTGCAAAAAAAAAATCTAAGAATCTAAACATTGCATTCGTTACATTTGTGAGATCTTTAAGGAATTTGCATGCCTCAAAATAGGCAGAACTTGAAAGCATTTCTTTTCAACAGTTCTCTTTGTAGTTGTCAAAGATAGAGGACCCATTACAAACCCAAAACTGTGCTAGCTAACTAACTATGGTCTCTCTGTGAATAATGGAATCCTATATGCATGATGTATACAGGCCAACCTCAGACAGAACTGAAGGGAAGAAAAGATTTAATAAGATAAAAAAAAAAAAGTGAGCCTGGAGAAGTGGCTGATGGTTTCAGAGCACTGACTGTTCTTGCAGAGGACCAAGGTTCACATGGCAATTCACAACTATTCCAGAGAAGTCAATGTCTTCTTATGAACTCTGTGGGCACCAGGCATGCTCATGACATACAGCTAGACATATATTCAGAAAACCACTCATGCACATAAGCATTCTTTAAAGACAAAAGGATGTTTTCCGCTGGGAGACTCCCAGATCTCTCACGTTACTCTGGATTCTACTACTCTCAGAATAACACGTGAAGGACCCACTATCATAGAATATTATTTAAGATGTGTTACATTTGCTTATGCTGTGGAACATTTGTTTTAATGATGCAAAGCTGTGTTGCATTATTTTATGCTGCATTTGTTTAACTCTGTGAAGCTGTGATTCTTTGCCTGTCTAAAACTCTTGATGGTCTAATAAAGAGCAGGTCGACCAATAGCAAGGCAGGAGAAAGGATAGGCGCGGCTGGAAGGCAGAGAGAATGGATAGAAAGAGAAGAGAATGAGCAGGAAGAGAAGGAGGGAGGATGCCAGGGACCAGTCACACAGCCAGCCACAGAGGAAGAGTGAAAGTCGGATATACAGAAGTAAGAAAAGGAAAAATCCCAGAGGCAAAAGATAGACAGGATAAGTTAAGAAAAGCTGGTTAGGAACAAGCCAAGATAAGGCTGGGCATTCATAACTAAGAATAAGCCTCTGTATGTGTGATTTATTTGAGAGCTGGGCAGCAGGCCTCCCAAAAAAAGTCAAAAGTTAAAAGAATAAAACAGCCAACGACATTTTGGCACGAACATGGAGCCAGAATAAAAGAAAATCCAAGAACATTTTGGTGTATCAACATGAGGCTTAAATATCCATCTAGAGCCTGAGAAAGCTGGAAAAAAAATGGCTCCTTAAAGAAACCCTGCTGTACAGCAGAGAACTTAACCAGCATTTTTCACAATAAATAGAAACAAAAAAAAAACAAGTAAAAAAATGACTGCCACAGTACAGGGCACTGGCATTCCATAGATGGGGGTTTAAGGTGGTTCCAGGTCAAACAAACCTCCAACCAGGCCACAATTTAGGCTTGGCTCTCACGAATCTAGACGCCAGCAGAGCCAGCAAAAGAGCCATGTGGAGGATCCAGGTAACTTAGCAGTGTAGCTTCACAGTCTAAAGTTTGCTTGTGCAGTCAAAAAGGCTAAAAGATACACAGAAAAGAGGTCCAGATGGGACAACCTCTAGACAGGTTCCAGTGTGTTACACAATGTGTGTGGGCTTAAGAAAGAAAAAAATGGGTATAGACAGTCATATAAAAAAAAAACAAATAGGTTAAAAAAATTTAAAAAAAAATCCAACAACAACCTACAAGGCCCTTGTCGCTGTCTCACAGACACCCGACACCTGTGGCTGCTGCACACCACTCCCTAGTTTGACAGGAACTGGGACAGCACCTGCAATGGAGAAGCAGTGTATAGACAGCCCCAAGTGGTCTTTGTGGACACAGCACAAAGAGATGCTGTCACTTGCTCTTCATCTTCTGTAGTTACAGATGGAGTCCCAATCTCCAACCCCAAAAGACATCAGAACATCACAGGCTTCATGAACTGATTCCCGAATGTACATTTTCTGTTGTTTTCTCCTGCCTTCATTGACTTCCTTTCTTCATCTCAAAACCCTGAAAAGACAATTGTGCTTTTGGTATGGACATTAGGATTTAATTTTACGGGTGTATTCAACTTTATTCTAAATAAATAAAACTGATTCATGAAGGGAGAAAGCAAATAGTACATATTTTTCCTTGTTTGTGGATTCTAGATTTAAATATGTCTGCAAATACATATTATATGCCTATCTGTATATGTATGTGATATGAAACAAATAAGAACTCTTTGGACTAGGAGGTAAAGCAGTAGACTAAGCATGAGGGTGAAGGGATATAATGGGGGTGAATGTAAGCAAAGACAGCGATTTATACAAAACCCACTATCTTAGGTACTGTGGTGGTTTGAAAGAAAATGACCCCCAAAGGGTGTGAAGTGGGTGTGACCTGGTTGAAGGAGGAAGTGTGTGATGGTTGGGGCAGACTTTACGGTCTCTTCTATTCAAGTTTTGTGACATACAGTCCAATTCCTGATGCCTTGACGTCAGATGATAGGGTGAAGTCTGATTTGCTCTGTGGGAAGAATTGTGGGAGCATGTGAGAACCCTGAAGAGAACTCCATGTACGCTGCCTTCCCAAGATGAACACTACAGTTGGGGTGAGCAGGAGGAGAGCACAGATGTGGCCAGTCCCCCAAAAAACAGTCAGGAGCTGCTCTAGCCTCATTTCTCTGATTCTCTCATTAGAATGTTTAAATGTTAATCTGGCTCTGGACATTAAATCAATTTGTACAAATTACAATTGATACCAATTAACTGCATTGAAGAGCATTTCATCTTGAAACTACAATTTCAATCTAACTTATTTGCTTTGGTTAATATTTGACTTATATAAAAGGACATGGGAGAGACTGGGGCCATCTTTCTCCTGACAGTGGTTTCATCCAAAAGGAAGCCTTCTACATAAAGTATTCATTCCCGTGTCCAGTGGATTGGGTACAAAGCATCTCCCAGAAGCGCAGCATGTGAGACACAAGTTTATAATCTTGGTTCTTATGAGGAAGAGGCAAAAGTATCAACTCAAGGCCAGCCTGGAAGGTTAGGGCATACTGAGACCTTGTCTCAAAACTCAAGATGTAAGTGCCTGGATTCCCTGTGCTTGTGGGGTAGGAGTATAAAAATCATATAAGGTCATCCTAAGGTGTATGGTAAATTCAGGACCAACATGGACTACATGAGAGCCCGTCTCAAAAAAACTAAAAATAGGTCTAGGGACATAGTTGAGTGGTGGTGTGTTTCCCAGAGTATGTACCTAGAGTATGTAACAATATGGGTTTCCTAGAGTATGTAATGATATGAGTTTCCCAGAGTATGTACCTAGAGTGTGTAACAATATGGGTTTAGAGAGTATGTAACAATATGGGTTTAGAGAGTACGTAACAATATGGGTTTCCCAGAGTATGTAACAATATGGGTTTAGAGAGTATGTAACAATATGGGTTTGATCTCCCTCTCAGAGAGGGAGTGTGTCACAGGGCCACAAGATAGGCATGTAAATTTCTGGTCACTTCACAACATAGCCATGTGAATTGTCCTCTCTGTTTTACAAAGCAAATGCTCATTCCACATGAACACAGCAAGCTTCAGGCACAACTGTAAAGTCAAAATCTGTCTGTGGTGCCCTTCTTGGTTTCTTTCCTCAACCTCATCAGTGTCTCTCTGTCCCCACTCCCAAATGTTCACACCTCTGTCCCCTTCCCTCCATCCAGTCACAAAACAGTGATGCCTGTTACACTCAGAACATCTAAGTGGTTCTGTTCATAGTAAAATGCCACTAATAGCTAACTGCTTGTGAATTCCTCCCAAGTAATTCCAGACAAAACAGTCTTTCGTTAACCAAGACCTTTGAAGTCTTAGACATATTTAATGGTGACGTCAATGTCACTTACAACAGAGCTCCCCACCCCATTTTAACAAGCCTCTTAGAAGTCTTTCAATCACACGATGTACACAAATAAATAACATCATACTCGACAACCCAGACGTGGACTCCTGGGTTGGTCAGGTATTGGCTCAGTCTTTATTTCAAATATTACCTCCACTGCGGTGATGGAGCAGCTGAGTGTTAAAGACACAGACACAGTTTACATTCACTGCACACTGGAAACGAGAAGGACCCAGAAGAATCTAAGGTGAGACGAAAGCTGGGAAGATTGTAATAATAAGCGTCGCGAGGTTGAACTTGGATCCCATGGCAGGGGACAAACGCACCATCAGACAGACTTACCTGGGAAGGAAGTTTATCGGGGAAGGGAAGAGAGTGGGGGGAGAGATGAGAGAAAGAGACAGAGACATAGAGAAACAGAGACAGAGAGTTGCCTCCTCGGAGAAACAACACAAAGAGAGCAGCAGTGGGCCTAGTTTTCCCCTAAAGGGACCTTGGCACCTGCATACAGAGTCAGGGTGCTGCCTGTCATGCATGCAAGGGTGGCCACTCTGCCTCTCAGGTCCCCAAGGAGAGGGGCCAGGTTTGCATTTACCTGAATGATTGTTAGAAATATTCTTAACACTCTCCGCCAACGCAAATACTTCCAATCAGACCAAATTAGGTGGAAGAAAAAAATGCCCACGTTTAATAAATGCAGCGCTCCTGGGTGGTGAGCATGGGGGGAGGAGGGGCGGGGATAGAGAGAGGGGCCATGCAAAACTCAAAGACCCTTTTCTGGGTGGCAGCCTAAATAGCCTGTGGGAGTGGTCCTGACCCTCCCTGGGGAAGGTCAGTGCTTGGTGGGCTTTTCCGGAGGTGGAGTTCAGACCAAGGCAACTCCCAGGGGGAGGGGACTTAAGATGGAACTTCTGGCTCCATTGGTGCCCCAAGGATGAATGCCAGGGGCTGGGGTAATGCTTCCAGCTCAAACACCATAGAGTCTTGGATATAGGGGTTTCAGCGGGCTAGGGTCTCACTTAGGACAAAACATCCCAGAGTCCTTGGATATGGGGGTGTCAGGGGGCTGGGGTCTCACTTTTGACAAAACATCCCAGAGTCCTTGGATATAAGCATGTCAGGAGGCTGGGGTCTCACTTTTGACCAAATACCCCAGAGTCCTTGGATATGGGGGTGTCAGGGAACTGGAGTCTCACTTTTTCCAAACAATGATGACAAAGGTGATTAACTTGAGTTGGGCATCTGGGTACCAGGCAAAGAGAATCAATTTCTGATGATACACACCACACACACACAGTTTAAAAGAGCATTCTCAAAGCTTTCGCTAAGACTGTGACGTAATTTTAGACAACTTTCTAACATTCTCTCCTTGCCAGAATGTTTGTCAAAGAGCTCGTGTTAGAGAACTCAGACAAACCGACTTTAACAGTCACTTGAAATAATGTGTTTCTTAAAGATACTTCATCGTAGATAAACTGAAATTATCCCGGCAGTGGGTACACGCTGAATGGTTTTTACAACCGTTCTATTATTTTTAGATCGCTGTTTCTGCAGCCGGGCTGTTAAAAATAGAAGGCAGCCTAGCAGAGGACAAGGGGGCCTGAATGTTTTCCTTACTCATGAATGAAAATGAAGTGGTTCTCAGGCCTTAACGGGAAGAAAGTTGTGTGCAGCAATGATCAGGTTACCAGGCTGTGTCTTGTACTTTGGAAATGCCAATAAAAAGAGTGCCGGCGAGGCAGAGCTCCAGTGGAAGCTTCCTGCCATTGTTTAGGTCCCCGAGGTGATATCCCTGGTGAAAAAAAATCTTTCCTGTTTCCTTCCTCAGAACTGTGGACTCAGTTCCTCCTTGAGTAGTCTCGCCAGGACCGCTTTGCGCCCCAGACTAGTGACCACCAGGGGGCGCCAAAACAGCCCATGGGGTGGGGAGCGCCCGTTTGGCTGAATCACCCACCTCTCTCCTTGTCTGCCCGTTGGCTGTACTGTGTCTACAGCGCACACAGAGGCTGAGCTGAGAACTGGGTTCCCGGGCTGTCTTCTCTAGTATGCAAACACCCATAAGGACCTCCTTTGGTCAGAGAGCAAGTACTCCCATTTGCTGCCTGGATGGCTTATTCTCCAATACTATACCGGTTGTTTTTAGCTGCTCAGTTCTGCAGGGTACCCACAAAACCTGGAGCTGTAGTGGGCTCATGGTGAGCCAGCTGTTACTGTTTGTTTTATTCTTTGGCTTTTGGGGGTGTGGCCTGCCACCCAGCTCCCAAATAAACCACACTTAAGAGTTTTATTCTATCAGCTTGGCTTGTTTGTAGCCAGCTTTTCTTATCTTAAATTATCCTTTCTATCTTTTGCCTCTGTGCTGTTTCTTGTTCTTAGTTCTGTGTATCTTACTTTCACTCTTTCGTGGCTGGCTGGGTGGCTGTCCTCCCCACCCCCCCACCCCCCGTTCTCTTCTTGTTCCTACTTCTCCCAGAGTCCTCCTTTTTATTCTCTCTGCCTGCCAGCCCTGTCTATCCTTTCTCCTGCCTTGCTATTGGCCATTCAGCTCTTTATTAGACCATCAGGTGTTTTAGGCAGGCAAAGAATCACAGCTTCACGGAGTTAAACAAATGCAACATAAAAGAATGCAACACATCTTTGCATCATTAAAACAAATGTTCCAAAGCATAAACAAATGGAAAACATCTTAAAATAATATTCTACAGCAGCCAGCCCCACATCAGAGAAGCTACTTGATTCCACTCCTTTCTGTGGCCTCACAGTTCCTCCCTCCTTTCTCGGGATCATCATAAGACCTACTTGTCCATTGGAAAGTCATTGTTTGGGCACTTTCTCATCCAGGTCCTCCCTACACAAATGCCCCGAGTTCTGTCTGTTTCTCCCTTCCTCAACATCCCCCAGTGAGGTTCACAAGCCCCTCTGTGTCAGAAGCATCTAGGAATCTGCACTTAATGGGTCTTCCTTAAAACCCATTTCTAAGTGAATCTTACACATGGTAAAAACTTGAGAGTCTCTGCTGTTTCTATAGTGTGAGTTTTTTTTTATCTTTCATATGTTTATTTGTGTTCAAGAGTGTGGGTGTATGTGGCTAGCACACGTGCCAAGTACAGAACGTTTGAAGACCAAAGGATCACTTGGAGAAGGCATATCTCCCCTTCCACTGTGTGAGCCCCAGAGAGCTCACCAAATTCGGTTTGGTGCCTTTTGCCCACCCAGCCACCTCATGGGCACCATAGTAAGATTTTTTAAAAATAGAAAGCAGCGTAGGCTGACTCCAACCAGCTGTTAGCTGGGATTAACTGATTAAAGTAATTCACACTGAACTTTGAACAAATATAACTCCACCGTTAGGAGAATTTTCATTTTGACATTTTGCAAGTTGTAATGAATTTATAATTAGAAAAATGTGTGGGATAGATGTTTGAAAAATAAAAAACCCTTATCTGTGGCCCAAGGCTCAGAGAAGGAAGCCTTCCTGCGGAATGGAAAGGAAGGTTCTGGAACTTGACAGCACATACATTGCCCTTGACCCACCAGACATTACCTGCTGGGTGCTTTCCATCCACACAGGCTGTCTCCCTCTCTTGTTGACTTTCCCTCCCTCCACCCTTCCTCTATGTCTTACCCCCCTCATTAGCTTTCTGCCTCCCTCTTCTTCCTCTCCATCACTGAGCATTCTTGGTGCCCAATGTCCAGTGTCTCACCTAAGTTGGGATTTGAAAGAGCAGCCCCTGCCGACCACTTGAGGTCCTTTTTGTAGGAGAGACACAGGGGTGAGAGAGTTGGCTGTTACACTGTTAGAAAGATACAATGAAAGGGGAGGAACAGGTAGGGATACACATCTGGGAATGGGGTGGCAGGTTTAGTGTAGGTTGAAAAGCATGTACTGCAATTTACACAGATCTAGGAAACAGGATCTTTTTCATACAGAAACCTTTACTTGCAAGGACTTAACACAGGACAAACACAATCTTATTCTTTCTTTTAATTTATTCATATATTTATTTATTTTACATCTTAGCCCCAGTTTCCCTTCCCTCCTCTCCTCCCAGTCCCTTCCCCCACCACACCCCCTCTGTTCCCAAGCCCCTAGTCCACTCCATCTCTGTTTCTATTCAGGGAAGGGCAGGTCTCCCAAGGATGTCAACAAAACATGGCATATCAAGGTGCAGTCAGACTAAGCACCGCCCCATGTATTAAGGTTGGGCAAGGTTACCCCCAGTGTGGTCCCAAAAAGGAGTAGGGTTCCAAAAGCCAGTAAAAGACTCAGAATAGCCCCTGCTCCCACTGTTAGGAGTCCCACAAGAGAACCAAGCTACACAACTGTCACAGATAGCATAGAGGGAGAAAGAAATCTGAAGTATTTTTTATTTTTTAATACCTAAATTACCTTCTCTCTATCTCTCTATCTTTCCCTCCTTCCCTCCTTCTCTCTCTCTTTCTCTCTCTCTCCCTCTCTCTCTCCCATCTCTCCCTCCTCTCTCTTTCTCTCTCTCCCTCTCTCTCTCCTCTCTTTCTCTCTCCTCTCTCTCTCCTCTCTTTCTCCTCTCTCTCTCCTTTCTCTCTCCTCTCTCTCTCCTTTCTCTCCCTCTCTCCTCTCTCTCTCCCTCTCTCTCCTCTCTCTCGCCTCTCTCTCTCTCCCTCTCTCTCTCCCATCTCTCCCTCCTCTCTCTTTCTTTCTCTCTCTCCCTCTCTCTCTCCTCTCTTTCTCTCTCTCCCAAGCACTTGCCGAGGAACCAGACCCAATCCACAAAGACTCTGAAGACATTGGATGTTTCATTCCATCTTCTATTTTCTTTCCAAAGCACAGAATTTTGAAATGAATGGCGGTGGTGCACATTTTCCTAGTTATGAAAGTAACACGTACTCAGAGGGGGGAAAAACAATTTCTCACATTTCAACTGCTGTATATTGAAGGATAACATTTTATCTCCTAATGTGTGTATGAATATAAATATATTTGATTTTCAAAAGCAGTATCACATACATGTTATTTCATATTCTTTTCCCATTTAATGTCATGGATATCACTCACTTTATTTTATTCTTACTTATTTTAAAATATTGTTGTTATGGGGATTGAACCCAGGACCTTGCACATCGTAGGCAACTGCTACCATTTAGCTATAATGACAGCCTTACAAGCTCTTTTATTTTGGTTAATATTTTGAAGTAGATCTTGCCACATGGCCCACACTCCTCCTGCCTCAGGTTCCTCATCCTCCTGCCTCAGGTTCCTATGCCACCATACACCAGCTTTCACATATGCTTTAAAAGCTACATAAAACTCCCACAGATTATTTAACCAATTTATTACTTGAGCAATTAAAGTTATTTTTAATTTTTTGGCTGTGATAAGTAATCTTGTGTTTACAACTGTGCTATGTTTTGTCATGAAAATTATCTCTACTGTTTTTTTTAATTTATCAAATATTTCAAGCTGATACTTAGTATTAACTAGAACCCCAGTCTTCATGTGTGTGAAGAAGAGACAGCATGTGTATAGGCAAGGTCACATTCATCCAAAACATCTGGGGTCAAATCATTTAAGAGCTCAAGAACCCAGCAAATCCAGAGCTTGTCTGTCCCGTCTCATTGTTGTCTTATTCCTTGGCTTCATCATTCTTAAATGCTTTTCTCATTGATAAAATGGGGTTACTAGGACCAGGCTGGCACACGATGCTAGCTAGAGCTCTTTCCTAGGAGATACAAAGCACTGTACTCAGCTCCCAGAACCATAAAAATAATAGATAAATAAATAATAAAATAATGATATCACCAGACACCTAGAAGTTGTTTATAGGGATTGAATGTCATAACATATGCAAGTCGTCTAGCATGGCACCTGGCTATGGACCAGTGCTTAGCAAAAGACAGAAAGCATCACCACAGAGAAACCTGAGAAATCTTCCTGATTTCTCAACTGAGACATGGCCTGACTCGGGATGGTTATATCCATAAAAATAGAATTCTCTAGATGTACAGAAAAAAGAAAAAGAAAAACAAACAGAAAATAAGCTGGGCGGGGCAGTGGTGGTACAGGCCTTAATGCCAGCACTCGGGAGGCAGAGGCAGGCAGGTCTCTGTGAGTCTGAGGACAGCCTGGTCTACAAAGCAAGTCCCAGGACAGACTCCAAAGCTACAGAGAAACCCTGTCTTGAAAAAAAAAAAGAAAAGAAAGGAAGGAAGGAAAGAAGAAAGGGAAAAAGACAAGCTGGGTAATCAATTCACATCTGGAATTCTAGAACTTGGGAAGCTGAGACGTGAGGATGACCAGTTCCAGACCGTCTTTGGGTGCAGAGTGAGACCCTGTCTCAAAAAACTGAAAGAAAACACTCCCCACTGAGGTAAAATGTGTCCCACCTGAATTCCACTTCTAACAAGAGGTTTGCCCTCATGGAGGTGTGTCTCTAGCCCTGGGATACCATGACATCATCCTAGAAAGTCCTCAAGAGTTATTTTTAGGTACTTCATTTCAAACAATCCTGAGTTACTTGAGAGATTTTGTCATTTGCTGGAATAAAGACTTTCCAGGGAAGACCGACGCAGGTGCTCCCAGTTCTACACTTTTGTTTCCTCCCCGTCTCTTTTTACCAGAAAATATTCTAAATGCTAACTTTGGTTCCTTAAATGGTGCCATGTCTGTTTTCCAGTTGAGAAAACCGAAGCTGTGGTAAGCAAAGCACCATGGCCAACCCAGGATCCAAATCTCCATCAAATTTTCTAAACTCAAAGCACTATAAATATTGAACTCGAATGAGCATTCTCCGGGGCGTTTGGTGTTGACTCTGAGGTCCGCATATTTACAAGTACCCATGTAACTAAGAGCTAAGAAGGTACAGGGGCCACAATTAGAAAAGCATTTCTTTGGGCATAGGTCAAGTTTCTGAGAAAAGTTCCCCAACACCTAGGATTTTTTTTTAAGATCATTATCATCAAAGAAACTTTTCAAAAATTTTAATATAGCTCAGGATACATGTGCTTTGGATCGCTGCTAACTTACAAAAACATTCAGGATCAGGATTGAGTTATCCCTGGCTTCTAGATGATTCTACTAGGTCTTGTTTGGTTTTGGTTTTTGTTTGGCTTTTTTTTTTCCTTTGTCATACTGGAGATCCAAGACTTGGCAAGCATTCCACATCCAAACTGCATGAGCAGCCTGCACTACCCTCAGGATAGTGTAAATTCCATAGTAGTGCCCTTGTTTCTCTGAAGCGCTAATCATTCATCCCAATCCAGCTTGCCTTATCTAACTCACACGGTTGGTCTTGCTACTTCTCCACAGGTTTCCGATGCCCTGAGTCAGAACAGGTAATGGGGAAACCCGTGAACCTGGACTAAAGACACAGCATGGGGCAAGGGAGCTTTTCTCAAATCATTCTGTCAGATGCGATGCAGCAGCTACTAAATGCCTTCATTCTTGGTTGCATCGCTAGTGGGGCCCGTGTGGTAGGTTTCACTAGGTTTCGATTATGATTTGCCTCTAGACTTGTCAGTCCACTTCTCTTTGGTCCAGAGGGAAGGCATACGTCATACTTGAAAGCCTTATTTCATTACAGCAAAGACTCATACGGGCAATTAAGACCAGGACTATTAAATTTGTGTAATAAAGACATATAAAGCCTGAACTCTCTGCCCACTTTGACTTGTTCAAGACCACAGTTCTATGAACTGAGAAACCTTCCAGTTTCCTGGAGAGATGAGTGTGGGTTTTTTTTTAATATCTTTTTTATTCAAGCAGAATTATACATGACTGCTGGGTGGTGGTGGCACAGGCTTTAATACCAGCACTCAGGAGGCAAAGGCAGGTGGGTCTCTGTGAGTTCGAGACCATGTACATACCTGTTAGTCTTTCTGGGTTTGGGTTACGTCACTCAGGAAGATCTTTTCTAGTTCCATCCATTTGCCTACAAAATTCATAATGCCAATCTTAACAGCTGAGTGACACACTGTTGTGCAAATGCAGCACATTTTCTTTATCAGTTCTTCAGTTGAGGGACATCTAGGCTGTTTCTAGTTCCTGGCTATTATGAATAATGCCCCAGTGAACATAGCCGAGCAAATGCCCTTGTGGTATAAAGGAGCATCCTTTGGGCATATGCCCAGGAGTGGTATAGTTAAGTCATGAGGCAGATCAATTCCCAGTTTTCTGAGAAACTGTCATATTTATGTAAGCCATATAAGATGTAAGATGGAATCTCAAAGTAGCTTTGATTTGTGTTTCCCTGATGGCTAAGGATGTTGAACAGTTGTTTCTCAGCCATTTTGAATTTCCTCCGTTGAGAGACTTCTCTCTTTAGAACTGTACCCTCCTCTTTTTTTCTGGGGGGGGTTGTTTTTTCGAGACCTGTTTCTCTGTGTTACAGTCTGTCTGTCTATATGAGTCTGTATGTGTGTCTGTGTGTGTGTGTGTGTCCATGTATGTATGTGCCTGTGTCTGTGTGTCTATTTGTCTACGTATGTCTGTATCTCTGTGTATGTGTGTCTGTCTACATGTCTGTATCTGTCTCCGTGTGTGTGCCTGTGTGTATGTGCCTGTGCCTGTCTGTCTACATCTGTGTGTGTGTGTGTGTGTGTGTGTGCCTGTGACTGTCTGTCTACATATGTCTGTATCTGTCTGTGTGTCTCTGTGTTTGTGTGTGTGTGTCTGTCTGTCTGTCTCTTTGAGTCTGTATGCGTATGTGTTTCTGTGTGTGTGTGTCTGTGTCTGTGTGTGTATGTGCCTGTGTCTGTCTGTGTCTGTCTGTCTGTCTATCTATGTATGTCTGTATCTGTGTGTGTGTGTGCCTGTGTGTATGTGCCTGTGCCTGTCTGTCTACATCTGTGTCTGTGTGTGTGTGTGTGTGTGTGTGCCTGTGACTGTCTGTCTACATATGTCTGTATCTGTCTGTGTGTCTCTGTGTTTGTGTGTGTGTCTGTCTGTCTGTCTCTTTGAGTCTGTATGCGTATGTGTGTGTGTGTGTGTCTGTGCGTGTATGTGCCTGTGTCTGTCTGTGTCTGACTGTCTGTCTATCTACGTATGTCTGTATCTGTGTGTGTGTGTGTGTGTGTGTGTGTGTTACACTTGAGGAGAAGACAAAAGGAGGGATATAACAAAAGAACACAGGCCAAGAGAGTAGTATGAGCAACGGAGAAATGACACAAAATCAGTAGCCTCAGAAAGAGAGGAAGAATAGAGTAGAGAGGGAGATGTGTGGGGCTGACTATTCAATGGCAACAGAGACAGATTATAAGAGAATCCAGTTCAGATCTGGACTCCATGTGTGGTAACACTGAATTTGGGGTTAGTTTTACTTACATTTCTGAAGGATGGCCACAGACATGGTGGAGTGTTTGTGTGTGGTTTAGATCTCCATATGGGAAGACAACGGGATTACAGAAATAGCAAGTGAGTTTCTAGTGTTCCCTGATGGAGGCATAGGTGGTGCACAATAGATCATCTGAACACATCCTGAAAACTGAGGATTCTGTACTCTCACCTTGCCTTAGGCCTTTCTTGTGGGCATTGTAAGGAGAACCTTTTGACCTACATTAAAAAATGGAGTAACTTCAGGTCAAACTGGACAGAGAATATCATCCAGACTCTCAAGTCAGCAACAAATCCACTCAGTATGCAAAGGGAAGGTTTACCAAATAAGAGGACCTGTTTTGTCACATTAATAGATTCTACAGACATCCCTAATGCAGATGAGGGAAAAAAGAAAGAGCTTCATTAGTTAACCCCTTCTCGTGAGTTACTTTGTGAGAAAAGATCACATGAAGAAACCCTGTGCCTAGCACCCAAGTCTCATTGTCCATCACATTACATAACAACCCACAGTGATCCAGGTCTCCTTTCCGGGTGGCCAGAAGATCATTTAGCACAGGCTGTGCTTCTGCTAACATCAGTGCCTCAGATTCAGTGGAAATTAGGAGACAATGAAGGGGCAAGAAAAATAAAGATTTTTGAGAAAGAAGATGGGGCTGGTAAAAGGCATCAGTGAATAAGACTCTTAACTCTGGCTGGAGTTTCAACCCCAGGACTCACATGGGGAAGGAGAGAACCAACTCCCACAAGCTGCCCTCTGACCTGTACACCCATGCCATGGCATGCACTAACCCACACCCTCTAAAACAAATGAATACAACATTTTTTAAATAAAAAATAAACCTTTGGGAAGAAAGAAATGTCATAGGACTGTCCCGGGGCAAACACTTTTAGACCATTTCTTCAATGCCTGTTTATATACATTGGAGAAAAGTTAGTGTTGAAAGCATAGGAGAAAAGATCTTCCCATGTAGACCTAGGAAGAGAGAACACCCACCCACTCTGCTCCCTTGGCTCAGGGCATTAATGTTTGTGGATGAAATTAAAACAAAGTTCCGAAAGTTCTGGAGCAGCAGGTCTCTACCAATCGCTGAAGGTTTTCATCACCAGATTGTTGTAAACATCTGTGCATTCACAGATACCCTTTTGGAGTTTTTTTGGGTTAGGGAGGTAGTGGTTGTTGTTGTTGGTTGGTTGGTTGGTTTGGTTTTGGATTTTTGATTTTGTTTGTTTAGAGACAGGACCTTACTGTGTATCCTTGGCTAGCTTGGCGCTCACATGTAAACCAGGCCTCAAACACAGAGCTCTCCCTGCCTCTGCTTGCCGAGCAGTAGGATTACAGGTGTGGGTCACCTCAACAGATACATTTGGAGCACCTGTTGTGTATCGAGTACCTTATTAGGATGGGAGCTCGTTCTGCCTTAGAGCTAAGTCTAATACCTCACTTCTCAGAGCATGGTACTTGACCAACAACATCAGCTACATCTGGGAGAGTATTAGCAATCCAAAGTCTTGGTCCTGCTCCAGACAGACCAAGTCAAAATCTGCACACTTTGCAAGGTATCCCACCATAGGGAATGGGATCCAAAAAGCCAGTTCATGCACCCAGGATAAGTTCTGGTCCCACTGTCAGAGGCCCATCCAACAGATCAAGCCACATAACTGTCACCTACATTCAGAGGGCTTAGTTTAGTCACATACAAGATCCCTAGCTGTCAGTCCAGAATCTGCAAGCTCCCACTGGCTTGGGTCAGCTGTGGTTTTCCCAATTATGATCTTGACCCCTCTTGCTCATATGGTCCCTCTTCCCTCTTTTCAACTAAGTTCCAGGAGTTCAGTCTAGTGCTTGGCTGTGGATCACTGCATCTGCTTCCATTAGTTACTGGATGTAGGTTCTATGATGACAATTAGTTACTAATCTGATTATAGGGGAAGGCCAGTTCAGGCAACCTCTCCACTATTGCTAGGAGTCTTAGCTGGGGACATCCTTGTGGATTCCTGGGAATTTTCCTAGCACCTGGTTTCTCCCTAACCCCATAATGCCTCCCTCTATCAAGATATATCTTTCATTGTTTCCCCCACCTAGACCTTCTTGAGCCCTCAAGTTCCCATCCCTCATCCCCTCCCTTCTACTCCCCTTACCAGTTTGCCCAGAAGATCTTAACTTTCCCTTTCCTGGGGCCTTCATGTGGCCTGCATTTTACCTGGCTTCTCTAGGGTTGTGGATTGTAGCCTGGTTATTCTTTGCTTTACATCTACTATCAACTTTATGGGTGAGTATGTGTTTGTCTTTCTGGGTCTGGGTTACCATCACAAAGGATTTTTTTTTTCTAATTACATCCATTTGCCTGCAAATTTCAAGATGCCATTGTTTTTTACTACTGAGTAATACATCATTGTGTAAATGTACCACATTTGCATCAAAAAACACTGATGACATCTTATGCTGGAGAGGATGTGGAGTAAGGGGAACACCCCTCCACTGCTGGTGGGAGTGCAAACTGGTACAGCCGCTTTGGAAATCAGTATGGCGGTCTCTCAGGAAATTGGGACTCAATCTACCTCAAGACCAAGCAATACCACTCCTAGGCATATACCCAAAGGGTGTACAATTTTACCACAAAGGCATTTGCTCAACTATGTTAACTATGTTCATAGCAGTATTGTCCATAATAGCCAGAACCTTAAAACAACCTAGATACTCCTCAAAGAATGGAGACGAAAAATGTGGTACATTTACACAAGGGAGTATTGCTTAGCAGTAAAAACAATGACATCTTAAAATTTGAAGGCAAATGGACAGAACTAGGAAAAAAAAAAACATCCTAAGTGAGATAACCCAGACCCAGAAAGACAAATACAATATGTACTCACTCGTAAGTGGATATTAGACACAAAACAAAGGATAAGTAGACTACAGTCCACAATCCTAGAGAAAATGGACAACAAAGAGGACCCTAAGAGAGACACACATGGATTTACCTAGGAAGGGGAAAAAGACAAGATCTCCTGAGTAAATTGGGAATGTGGGGGGCAGGAGGAGGGTGGAAGAGGATGGGGGGGAAGGAATGGGAGTGGGGAAAATGTATAGCTCAATAAAAACAATAGGAAAATAAAATTTACTATTTCTGTCGTTTAAAAAAAAACTCTAGACACTTTTACAGGATACGCAGATAATTCTCATGCATACTGAGACATGAAAAGCACTAACTTAATGGGCTCTGGGTTGACAGAGGTTTCAGTCCTGCCAGGTCCCTCAGCCATTCAGTCCCAAAGAAACACACAGAAGCCTATATTAATTATAAACTGATTGGCCTATTCGCTCAGGCTTTCTTATTAACTAACTCTTAAATCTTATATTAACCAATAATTTTTGTCTGTGTTATACACATGGCTTGGTACCTTTATCAGTGAGGCATTCTCATCTTGTGTCCTCTGCGTCTGAGTGACGACTGCAGACTGAGCAGAATTCTCCTCTTCTTGTCACCCTGCCTATACTTCCTGTCTGCTGACTGGCCAATCAACATTTTATTAACCAATACAAGTGGCAAATCTTTACAGGGTACAAGACCATAGTCCCACAGCAGCTCTGACTGATGGAAAGAGTCTCCTATTTCTATTTTCCTCCATTTGTTCAGCAAGCACTTAAAGATCAAGCTGGCTTAGAGCTGGGGAACTGGAGCATAGAAGACCTTGACAGAGAGAGCAAATTTTGCTAGCGGAAAAAGAGAAAACAAGTGAGATTTTACAGATCATAAGGGACTGCAATCCACCTCCCAGAGATGAAAGGAATCATAGGTCCCTGTCAGAAGCGGACACAGTTCCAAACACTAGAGTGTGAGAAAATGGCAAAAATGGTTGATGAGAAAAAGCAGGCTGGATTCCCTCTCTACTCATTTTCACAACTGCAGTTCATTAGCCATTGTCCCAGAAAGCCTGGCCTTTCTCACTACTCAGACAGTACCTGCCCCCTCCCACTTCTCGCTGTCCTGATTGAGGGGGCTCCAGGACCCTAACCGGTTAGATAGGAACAATCAGCAGAAAGCAGCCAGCAGGAGACCTTACTGTCAGCATTGGTAAACACGTAGAAAATTCAACAAGGCAGCATTTAAATGGCCTGGACAGTCTGGCTATTGTACCTGTGAGTTACTCAAACGACAGCTTCAGAAAGAGTTGCAAAGAGCCCCTTGACAATGGAACATGGGCAACTCAGAGCCCACGACAGGCTACAAGGTCAAACCCGACAGAACAAAGATCCCAAGCAGCATTAAATGACTTAATTATTCCGCCCTGCTCTGTACAAACTTGGGGAAACGTGACATCTTTTAAATTACCTCCCTGATAGGTAATATCCATGGTGCATGAAAAATGTTAGCAAAAGTCTTAAAAAGAGCAGAATGTTTTACAAGGCAGGGATTACAGTGTAGCCAGACTAAGATTCCCAGTTAGTTCTGCAAACAGCCCTGATAGCTGGGACTCTTAAGACAGAAGAAGAAATAGTCACATGAGGAAAGGAAAGTCTTGCCTTTTCTTACTCCCTTCTTCCTATTGCCCTTGATAAACTTGTCTGTATGCACAGGTTGGCCAGGCTTTCAGGTGGGAACACCTACCTCTCTGTTTACGTGGTGTGAGCACAAGTAATAACAGTCTAATATTACTCCCCAAGTACAGTGGTTTCCTGATAATATGTGGGGACTGTTTGTGTTCCGAGCCCCAATGGAACCAATATTCTTGTTGTTTTCAGCCTAGTGAGCTACAGAACTCTCACATGCCCAAGATTGTCATTGCACGGTGCTGCCATACACTAGGAAGAAAAAATACCAGGCATAACAATGTCTAAGTAATTCAGACTCAGGCAAACACGGTCAGAAAGCCTTGTAATGAGCAGCCTGCAGAGAGAAGCCGGGCCAGGACCAATGATGGGCAAGTAAAACACCCGATATACAAAACATGAGGATGTCCTTCCCTTGACTGACATGCGCCAACACTCAGAATACAGTTCCTTACATTTGAAATTTAGGCACTGAACCTGCTTTGTCCCCAGTAGAAACCCAGTTCACAGGCTTCCTGGCACAATTTTCCCATTCGTTCCTCAACTCCTTGACACCCTGGGTGAGGAGACCCAGTGTCCATCAAAGAGGAAAAAAAAGAGACCATTCAGGAGAAAAACCTTGAGTGATTAATAATGAGCTTACAGCAAGGGGTCGGGTGAGAGATTAACCAAGTGAAAGCCATAGGTGACCCAAGAAAAAGAGACTAGGGATCGCTGATGAGTGACCTGGCCGGGCCCTGGAGTGTGGGCCCAGATAGCAGGGAGATGAGATTGACCACAAGTGTTCTGTTCCCATTGGAAGTCAGGATCTTCACAAAGAGAAGCCTACCCTGCAGCAGCTCCCTTCTCTTCTAGTATACACACACTTCTCTGGGGAGTAAACAAATTCTTTCCACCACCCTTCCTCCCAGTCCAGTCCACTGAGATTGGATCTTACCCTATCCATTTCCTCTCTGATAATCTCATAGCTTTGCTTCATCCCGTGACACCGTATACATACATACATGCAAGCAAAACAATGATGTACATAAAATAAAAATAAATAAATTATAAAGTTTTCAGGCTTGGCAGCAAGTATATTTTTCTTCAAAAAAAAGTAGAATGGAATCTTATACTGCCATTAGATGCTGATATAATGATATAGAGTGTTTAATGTCATGTTAAAGATTTTAAACAGTGTCATCTACACTGTGATTCCCACTTTATAAAATTAGAGTACATTTACGTAAGAAATATGAAGAAACATGGGAAGAAAAAGGTTGGTATTTAAAGGTGATTGGATTTGTGAATGATTCATATACAGGCATTTTTTTCACCTGTTATGACATCTTGTAAAGAAAGAAAGGGAGAAGAATTGGAACATAGAAAACCTTCTATATGCCAGGCAAGACAGTGAGGTTTGGAATGACTCTTCATTCCCTGCCTTCCTCCTCATTCCTTTAAAGCAGTCTGCAGTCTCAACTCCAGAGGATATTTGGATTTCACGAAGCCCCCTGTTGAGAATACTGTACTGTGTGTATAATGGAACAGATCACACAAAGTCTTTGGTAATAAATCCAAAGTGCATTTGAACTTTTTTTTTTTTGGCATGAGAAGGGTACTTAGTTTTGAAGACTTGGCCTCATGCAACCAAGGCTGGCCTTGAACTTGCTATGAACATAAAGATGACCTAGAATTTCTGATCCTCTTCCCCCCACCACCCAAGTTCTGGGATGACAGGCATGCACCATCACTCCTGTGCATGCTAAGCAGGCCTCTGCCTAGGCCCAGCTGTGGTATTATTGTCATGACAAACATGTGAAAATCTTGTTGACAGGAAATCATGTTTATTTTTCTCTTCCCCTAACCCTTTCTCTCTCTCCTCCTTCTCTCTGCAGTTCTGCTAAGCCAATATTCTCTAGAATGAGCACAAAACAAGTCAAACAACAGCTAAACAAACAGCTTTGTACATCAACATCAAGAAGGAAGACACTTGGGAGAGACCAGAGTCCAGAGACGAATATGCACAAAGTCTACTTGTCGACACACCTGCTAATCTAGGTCAGCAGAGCTGCCGGTGGTTTTCCGAGCGGAGCTACGACTACGGATTAAACACCAGCTCACTGGAAACTGTCATTAAATAAGATCAGATAACATTCATGAAAATCATAATCAGGAAATAGTTTAAGAAAGAAGAATACACACCTGCTAGAATTAACATGTAAAATACGTATGTACTGAGGTTTATAAGCTGTCCTTTTTAAATCAAACTGAAAACAAAAAAAGCTTTAATCTTTCAATATTACTAAAAGAAACACAAGGGCAGTTAGTTCTAGATTATTCCTGTCTCAGTAGCCAAGAAGCTGATTAAGGGTCATTTATTGAGAAATGCCCCTGATCTTTGGTTCCTCAACATTATTGTCCACTCATTTCACTGTGCAATTAGTTACAACCACTTGGTTATTAAGAGGTGTAGCCCCTCAAACTTCCTGCCAAGTGTGTGTTCAGTTTAATCTGTCTGAGTCATCGCCAAGGAAATGTTTCTGCCGTGTGCTATGACTCCATCAAACTGTGAATACTAGGAAGTACACCGTCACATGATAGGTTCCCGTAGATGCCCCTGTCATTGATGAAACAGCATCAAGGAACTCTGAACAGTAAAGAAAGTTTCTTTTCACCTGGATGCTCTCTCATGTAATATACAGGCTGCTATCAAATAGACACCTTTTCTAGTTCCCCTAGAATATGCATAGGAATTTAATATACTTTACTAGTAGATACCTAAAATATGAGTTCTCTATTTCTTTATTCTGTATGTCATTAGAAACCCGTATCCTTTAATTCCTTTACTGACATATACTCATTTTTGTTTTGATAAAAGAAATTGTTCCATTAAATCTACTTCTAAATAATAGTAAGTGGTACTAACAAAATAAATAAAAACAACTTTATAGCCTTAGAAGTAAATAACTCTATACTTATACATGTCAAAAGGACTTGATAGAAATAAGTTACCTTTTGTTTATTAATGTTGATTTGGAAAGTTCTCATATGTTTTCTTTCCTTTGGGTTAGCCAATGATTGGTAGTAGTTACAACTCACCACCTGTCTTCAAGGATCTTTTCCCCCAGGTACCCCCAACCATTGCCCTCATAACATCTCCTGCTTAAATCCAACACCAGAGAAACGCTTAATATTGAAGTAGTTCTTTGTCTGAGGGTAAACACAAGCTGAGGTGCACATGAAGGGGGCTCTGTGGAAGAGCCCAGATTATATACCTGAGCACACACACACACACACACACACACACACACACACATAGAATGTCTTCACTCACGGGCTCAGATAAGGTTGAATTCGCATCTGTCGCTAGAACATCAGGTGGAGCCTAACATAGAATCAGGGTTTCCCTCTTTTGTGCTCACATAAAACCACATTCGTATTTTTAGCCATGTTTTCACCATGAGCCAAAGGTTTCAAATGGCTAAAAGTACATTACAGATACACTCAAGTGCTCAAGGAAGTAAAACCCAGTTCACAGAGGTGTGACTTTCCTAAAGAACTATATTAAGGGAACACTTGGTCTCTATAACTACAGTATAAGTCATTCTGGGGGCTCTTTGTTGTCCGGATGCATTCTAAATATCCTACTTACTAATTGAATTACACACAACTTTTACTTTGTTTCATTTTTCGAGACAGGGTTTCTCTGTGTAGCCCTGGCTATTCTGGAACTCTCTCTGTAGACCAGACTGGCCTCAAACTACACACAACTTCTTTTAAAATATCATCTTTTATTTAAGGGGAGACATCTCATAATCTACACTAAAAACAGAAGGTTTTAGACTCCTCTAACCTATGTAAACTATGGTTCTGTCTGGAGTCTTACATCACTAGCAGTAATGTTTAAAAAAATTAAAAGTTCTTCCTCGCCACATGAGAATTTCTTTAAGAGATTTTTGCCATGAAACCTAAGTGTAATTTAGCATACCACCGAGCTATGAAGATGGGTCATTGATGATATACCATTTGTACATAGATAATATACATGTAAATCACTAAATGTTAAGTATAAGAAGTATGTTTTTACCTTTCAAAAAAAAAAGACTCCCTTTCTCATTCTGTTCCGTTATATTATGTCCAAAAGTTGTGTGCAATTTTTTTAAGGTCCAGGAAATGTAAAGAAATTTATTGGAATATCTGAATTTCTGTAAAAAAAAATAAAAAATAAGATTTTGTTACTTAAAAAAATTGGTAGCATGTACACATTCATTTTCCTTTTTTGCCCCGTGATCCAGTGTTTTGTTTCTTCTTCTCGTTGCTGTTATCAAATACTTGGCTAACAGCAACTTAAGGGAGGATGGTTTTATTTTGGTTTACAATTAAAAAGGAACACGTTCAATCATGGAAGGTAAGTCATAGGACAGGTATTTCTCTGCAGGTCACATTGTATCTACAGTCGGGAAGCAGAGAGCAGGAAGGAAGTAGAGATACAACAGCCTCACAGCTACATAACCCCCTTCCTCTAGCAAATCTCTTCCTCCTAAAGGCTTCACGAACTTCTAAATGGTGGCAAGAGCTGGAGACCAAGCCTTTGAACATGTAAGCCTACAAGGGACATTTCAAATCCAAACCAGTGTGAATTAATGTCTTGTTCAGGGAAACTTCCTCTGCAAGTCTCCTACTCTTGGAAGTAAGCAGCTCTCCTCCACCTCATGTTCCCTGCCACGAGCTTCTTTCTTTCCACCTAGAAACAGTGGAACACAGCTGACCATGGCCTAAAACCTCCGGAACCATGAGGCAAAATAATTTTTTTTTCCTTTTAAGTTGCTTATTTCAGATATTTGGCACAGTGACCAAAACATTAAATATGGAAGAAATTACTTGTAACATAAGTTTCACCAATCAACCTCAGCAAGATATGCACTCGTGATTTCAAAATTGCTAAATACATCAATAAATCATAAGAAATAATTGATAGAAATAGCTAATAACAGGTGGATGGCCCCAAAGGTTTTAGATGCTGGAATTGCCAGGTAGTGGATATAAAGTAGCCATAGTTGATGCACTAAGAAAATAAAAATGGCATCTGGAAGAAGCTGATAATACACCCAATAACACAGGTATCTGGTGTACATAAAGCTACACATATACCCCACTCAAAACAATGGAGTAAAATTTTCCTCTCCCAACAATCATTAATAACTCCCATTTTGTAATCAGTTTCCATTCTAACACACTACAGAACAAAGCTAGGTATGGAAGCCAGCTGGGCTCTCGAGGTTTAGTTTGGGGTTAAGCCCATTAAACCTCTCAGAGTTCATAAAGCTTCACTATCGCAGGTGAAAACTGGCTAACCTCATTTTAAGGTAAATGCAGTTAATTAACTCCCTGTTACCTCTACATGTTCTTTATTCCTTGGGTGAAGAAGAGAGTGAAGGGGCAATCTCCACCAGGTCTTTAGTTTTCACAGACGTGGTCAAAAGTATTCCATAGGCAAAACAGTGATATCAACATGCATTTCAGAATCACCAAAAAAAAAACAAACAGGTAGAACCTGACAAGACAGTGCCCCAGGAAAAGTGATACCACCCAGGAAGGGCCGGCATCCAAAGGGAGACACGACAGTCCAAACCATTAGATAAGGTTACCAAACCTCCCTGGACCCTGGGCTCACCCAAATTCAGACCTGTTTGTCGCTAAGGGCGATAAGGGCTCTGTCTTCCTCTCTTTTTGGAATTCCTACCTGGTCTGTTAGCAAAGGTAATTGTGGGACACTGACTTTATGTAGATTTGTTTGTTAGAACAAAGAGTGAGTGTTACCCACGAGAAGGTCATTTCATTGCCCATACAGTAGGAAGTCACACTGCTGAGGTATTTCGGGAATGACTCCCATTTTGAAGGGAGGAAACGCCATGATTTCACAAGACTTTTACAGAATTGACAGTGACTATCCAAAAGACGAGTGTTCCAGCAGCTCAGCTAAATGGGCTCTCCATGTGGAGTGTCCATAAACACACCCTGTGGATCTGTCTATTGGTCTGACAGTTGTACATTCGCTGTATAACACTTGTGGGCTCGCCATAGAGGGTAATTTGGTGACACTGGTTTGGAGCACATGCATAAAAATGCCAACTGTGCATTCTGAATGAACTCTTAGGGAAAACACCTATTTACATCTTAAGCCTATGCATTGATCGAGCATTCATCTGAAAAAACCAGATACATCATGGGAAGGGACATGTACAGTGAGAAAAGGCTTACACAATTCAAGCCTGTCAATCATAACAGAGACCCACTCGTAACAACCCTTTATTAAGCAAACTCCCCCTCAGCTTCATTGGCAATCAAAATATAAATTACATGTATAAAATAATAGTATCATTTGATTAGCATAAATTAAAGGTCTGACAACACCCAGCACTGGTGGCATTAGCTTGTAATACTGAACATCTGGAGCTGGAGAAATGGCTCAGCAGGTAAAAGAACTGACGGTCTCCAGCCTGAAACTGAGTTCAGATGACCAGAACCCACATGAAAGCCAGACATGGTCACACATATCTGCAATTCCAACAGTCCAGGGGTGAAACTGTGGGCAGAGACAGGAGAGTTCCTCCAGAAGCTCACAGGCCAGCTAGTCTGGAATACCCAGACGGTGGCAAATAACAGAGATTCTTCCTCAAATGAGATGAAAGCCAAGGGCTGGTATCCAAGTGTCCTCTGACCTCCACAGCAGGCCATGGACTACATATACCCCCCACACAAACACATACTCACCTGTACACACATCATATGCACACAAATTTATGTAAAAAATAAATGAATGCATTTTTAAATCTCCAGAACCCTTATTAAAAAACAATCATGGCTCCACACATCTGTGACTCCAGTTCTGTGGAGACAGGAAGATCACTGGCCTAACTCCAGGTTCAGTGAGAGACCCTATCTCTAAGGAATAAGCACTAAGGAATAGAGTGGCAACCACCAACCTGCTCTAGCGTCTGCATGTACACACAGACCTACACGCATATATCTATGAACACACAAATATATACCACACATATAAACACACAAACACACACCCATACACCACAAAAATAAAAATAAATTGAACATTTGCTAAATTCTTCTACTCTCTGTAGAGATACTGAAGAAGTTCTTACAAATAAACACCAAAAACTTGTAAAAAAAAAAAAAAAAGGAAAGAAAAAAAGAAAAACCAGATGCTCATTAACAAGGCAAAGATAAATTATAGATTTTCATATAATTTAATATAATTTCATATAATTAATTTATTCAATACGGCCATGAGAAAACCTCAGTTAAAATAATTATATTAGGTTCATAATATAATGCCGAGTGAAAAAAATAGTCATTCTTAGAAAGTAAATATGGGTTGCAATCAGAGGAAGTTATATAGGTAACTCAGGACTTACACAGCTTAAATAGATGTCAGGATTCATAAGTTCACTGATTTTATGAAATTACACACACAATTCATTTCAAAGTCAAATATAGCTAGGGATATTCTCTCATTGGTAGAGTACTTGCCTCAATGCATGAAGCACTGTGTTTGATCCCCAGAAACACAAGTAAACTAAGTGTGGTGTTGTACACCTGTAGTCTAGCACTTAAGGAAGGAGAAGCAGAAAGGTAAAATAAGTTCAAGGTCGTCTTTGGAATTAAATAAGGCCCTATCTAAAAAAAAAAAACAAATCAAATGAAATAAGATAAAATAAATTGAGCTGAATATTATGCTAGGCATGGTGGCACACGCCTTTAGTCCCAGCACTTAGATGGCAGAGACAGGCAGGCAGTTTGAGGTCAGCCTGCTCTATAGAGTGAGTTCCAAGAGAGCCAGGGCTACACAGAGAACCCTAACCTCAAGAAACCAAAATAAATAAATAAATAAATTGAGCTGAACATTATGACAAGAAATTGAATATTGATAATTATGAATAAAAGAGGTATTAGGGGCCAAAAAAAAGCATCCGGGAGTCTGGGGGAAGCTGTTTCAGAGGCCAAGGTGAGAGAGTGATTGCAGCAGCAGAGCAAAGAAAGTGATGACTGCTTTGGGATGGTGTTACAAGTTGGATTTCCTGGAATGTTGACCCTGAGGACTAGGTTGATAGTTGGGGGTTAAGATCTTAAATGTCCCCCAAAGCCTTTGTGACCAGCTTGTGTCACTACTGGGAAAATATAGACCCTTTAAGAAGAAGGACCCAGGGGGCTGGAGAGATGGCTCAGAGGTTAAGAGCATTGCCTGTTCTTCCAAAGGTCCTGAGTTCAATTCCCAGCAACCACATGGTGGCTCACAACCATCTGTAATGAGGTCTGGTGCCCTCTTCTGGCCAGCAGGCATACACACAGACAGAATATTGTATACATAATAAATAAATATTTAAAAAAAAAAAAGAAGAAGGACCCAGTGGAAGGAAGCTATGCCACTGGGGAAATCAGGTTGCCCTTGAAGAACCCAGCTCCTTCCTCTAGCTCTTTGCTTCCAAGATACTCTTTGGTGAGCAGATTCCTCCCCCTCCATCCCCAGCATAATGTGCTGTGATACCACATGCCCAAAGCCAAGACACCAAACCACCATGGCCTAGAATTCTGGAATCATGAGCCAAAATAAATTCTCCTTTTACGTTATCTTAAGCAGTATGTCCTACTGACAAATAGGTTGCTAACACCAGGGCAGGAATGTCCACTGTACAGGATTCTCAGGATCAACAACTGTGAAAGAGGAAGAAAAGGAAGGGAGAAAAAGACATAAAAGGAACTGGACAGTGAGAAGTCTCAGAGACGCTCAGCTGATTCTACAGCAGCTCTAAAGCCAGAGTGATATTTCAGATCTGCCTGTGCACCAGAGGGGTCATGTCTATACAGTCTAATATCAATCAGTTTTGTAAGGAGGATGCTAGCAACCAGGAAGAGGTTGTGTATTGTGGGGTAGTCGATCACACTATGAACCCCGAGTTTGCATTTACATTGATTAAATAAAATTAACCTTTGGTCATAAGATTGAGTTAGCAATTAACTGACAAAAGAATAATCAAAAAGCATAGGGGGCAACCAGGAGAGACAGAGAGACACAGGAAGTAGTAGGGAGGGATTTGGAGTAGCATGACTTTTTCTGGTATGGCAGAGCAAAGGTGCAGGGCTTTTGGAGATGGCATCAGGAGACAGGGTTAGCTTTTCTGTTGCAGTGATTAAAATGCCATGACCAAGGAAATTCAGAGAAGCCAGGAGTTTATTTTGGCTTACAGTTCCATAGGGTTAAAGTCCGTGATGGCAGGGCCAGTGTGGTAGTAAGCAGCAAGTATAGCAGCTGGAACAGAAAGCTGAGAGTTCATATCTTGAACTATATCTGAAGTAGAGAGAGTGAAGTGGGAGCAGGGTGAAGTCTAGAGCTCTCAAAGACTACCCCCAGTGATGTACTTCCTCCAGAAGGGTTGCACCTTCCAAAACAGAACCACCAACTGGGGACCAGTTCAATATCAACTCCCTGCAGCTAGCATTCATGAAGCCTTTAGTTCCAACCCCAGCACTAGAAAAAAAGAAAATAGAAAAAAATGGAGTTCTAGGGAAATGTGTAGACCAGAAACCCAGCCTTAATTGTCTCAGCAAATAGGTAGTTTTTATTTTTTTATATTTATTTATTTATTATGTATACAATATTCTGTCTGTGTGTATGTCTGCAGGCCAGAAGAGGGCACCAAACCTCATTCCAGATGGTTGTGAGCCACCATGTGGTTGCCGGGTATTGAACTCAGGACCTTTGGAAGAGCAGGCAGTGCTCTTAACCACTGAGCCATCTCTCCAGCCCCAAATAGGTAGTTTTTAAAGATTAGGGGTTCAATATAAACATCTAGGAAGAATATCACTACAAAAAGAAATTCAGATCAAGCCCGGGAGACTGACTTTAGAAGTGAACCAAACAACGGGATCAACAAAGGAGGCCAAGAAGGACCCACAAAGTGGGAATCCTGAAGACAGAGAAGGATTTCCAAAGGTACAGTAGTTGTCAAATGCTGCTGTCCAGCCAGGTGTGGTGACTCTTGCACTTGCAAGACTGAGGCAGGAGGATTGTCATAAGCTACAGGCCACCCTAGGCTACTAGAGAAATAGTGAGTGCCATATCAGCCTCAATTACAAACTGAAATCTTGGCCAAGGAAAAAGAAAAGAAAAGAAAAAGGTGCCCTGAAAGCAAGACAGGGAAAAAGACCATTGGGAGGTTCTTAGTGATAAGGTACGCCTTCCTGAACTAGTTGAACTAACAATAGAAGCAGTGATCTGGAAAATGATGGAGATTAGGATTGGAGAGGTGGTTCAGTGGTTAGGTTCAGTTGCCAGCATTTACAACAGGTAGTTCACAACTGCCTGTTACTCCAGTTTCAGCACTCTGACATGCTTTTCTGACCCCCACGGGCACATGTATGCATGCAATGTGCATACATACACTCAAGTGTACATACATAGAAATAATTTTTAATTTATTTTTATTTTACATGTATGGGTATTTTGCCTGTATGCATGTCTGTGCACCACATGTATTCATGGTACCCTTAGCAGCCCAATGAGGGAGTCAGATACCCTGGAACTAAAGTTACAGACAGTTGTGAGCCCCCATGTTGATTCTGGGAATCAAACCTCAGGCTTCTGGAAGAGCTCTTAACTGCTGACCAATCTCTCCAGCTGCAAATAAATCCTTTTAAAAAAAATAGCAAAGAGCTGGGCACTGGTGGTACATGCCTTTAATCCCAACACTTGGGAGGCAGAGGCAGGCAGATCTCTGTGAGTTCAAGGCCAGCCTGGTCTACAAGAGCTAGTTCCAGGACAGGACCCAAAAAACTACAGAGAAACCCTGTCTCGAAAATCAAAAAAAAAAAAATAGCAAAATAGACAACTTTTACAATAAGTCAGTTGTGTCTGTTTGGATCTGAAGAACTCGGCCTGCTGACTTTCAAGTTTCTCACTGTGAGCTGTGACCACAGTGATTTTGGTCACTGGTGTCCTCTGTGAAAAGGAACTAGTCAATGCTTGTATGCCTTTCAAAAGCAACGTCCTGAAACTTCTGCTCCTTGCGGGGGGGGGGATTAGCTAGCTTCCGTTTCCTGGATGATGGTGGCCTGTGGATCTAGAAGGGTCTAAAAGAGACTGATATGACGTGGGATTCCCCTTTGTATGGATACATATGAATACCATATAAATAAACTGCCTTGGCCTGTTGATAGGGCGGAACCTAGCTAGGTGGGGAAAACTAGGCTGAATCCTGGGAGAAAAGAGGCGGAGTCAGAGAGAAGCCATGGAGCTGCCTCCAGAGACAGACATGCTGAAACTTTACTGGTAGGCCACAACCTCGTGCCGATGCACA
Organism: Microtus oregoni; assembly: GCF_018167655.1. Classification (NCBI taxonomy): domain Eukaryota; kingdom Metazoa; phylum Chordata; class Mammalia; order Rodentia; family Cricetidae; genus Microtus; species Microtus oregoni. Next base: position 4,301,824 of record NW_024543077.1, on the reverse strand, counting down.
GATTAATGGAGATGGGTTAAATTAAGATGTAAGAGTTAGCCAATAAAGAAGCTAGAACTAATGGACCAAGCAGTGATTTCATTAATATGGTTCCTGTGTGATTATTTCGGCTGCTGGGCAGCCAGGGAAACAAACAAGGGGCTCTCCCTACAACACTAATAACATCACATGGCTGATGGAGCAAAAACAATGTGACTGTAGGTGAAGCCGGTCCCTAGGGATGAGCCTCTGCAGTTCGAGGAAGACATGGTCAGCTACCCACCAGTTCCGTACATGCATGTCTGCTGCCACGCGCACGCCACCGTGCTTCCCTAAATCTTCTGAACTAGGAACCCAGATTAATCCCCCTTCTCTTCAACTGATGAACAGATATTTTAATCCCACCAGCTAGAAAAGTTACTAATACAGACATTCATATTGTCCTAAGACTGTCAGACATTGGTGTTCTGATGTAACGTCCAAGGGTCATGCTACAAGTGGCGGGTAAGTCCATTATTTTTATTCTCACTCGGGCCTTAAGTTTCCCTCACCAATTTCAGCTATGGGGGTAGACGGGACCCGTTTCTCCACACTTAAAACTTTTCCACTGCCCTACCATCTTGCAGAACATTTTTTTTTCCTCATTCTTTCTTAGCGATACCAGCTTGCCCAGCACATTTACTGGGTGGAGCTATCCTTAGCTGCTTCCCCAAAGCTTTGTTCCGCTTCTTGGAGCCCCTTTTAACCCCACCCATCTCCAAGATTCTATTTTACAGGTTCACTGCTCCTGCCAGACGTGTGCCCAGGCCAACCCACAAGGAGCTCTCCACATTGGACACCAACTGGGCAAAGACTGGCAGGTTAATTTTACCCATATGCCTATTCATAAAAAACTTTGTTATCTCTTAACGCTTGTGGACACTTGTACAGGATAGATAGAAGTGTTTCCAGTCTCCAGGGAAACAGCAGATGTGGTGGCTCAGGGTCACAGAGCTGGTGTCAGAATTTCTCAACATCTCCTGGACAATGGGACTCATCAAACAACAACTAATCAAGCTCTCCACTGAACTCAGGTTATCTTGGCCCTCCCTTCTCCCCATTGCCCTGACTCGTCTCAGGGCCACCGCACGTTCCCCTATGGGCCTGAGCCCCTTTGAGCTGCTTTATGGCAGGCCCTTTCTCCTTAACCATCACCTCCCAGTCCAAACTCCTCCATTGGCGGGGTACCTACCCTACCTCTCCCTCCTAAGGTCCCTTCTCCATTCACATGCTAACAGTTGTCTTCCTGCCACCACACCAGTGGACCCTAATGACCCTAAGCCTGCCTTGCTCTCCCCAGGGAACAGAGTACTCCTCAAACAGTTAACTCCTAGGTCTTTCCAACCTCAATGGACAGGACCTCACACGGTAATGCTCACCACCCCCTCGGCTGCCAAGCTCTTGGGACACCCATGCTGGTACCATCTCTCCAGGCTCAAGGCGGGCACCTACTCAAGACACTTGGTCTGTCCAGCAGACAGGACCTTCCACCCTCCGGTTTTCCAGGATGCCGCAATGAAGGGTGAAGTAATAAGGGCGACGGCGAGGCTGCGTCCCCAACACCCCAGCCGCCTGCCCGGCTAGCTTATGCCCCAAAATAATTACACAGACACTGTATTCTTTTAAGCACTGCTTGGCCCTTTAGCTCTAGCACTTACAGGCTAATTCTCACATCCCGATCAACCCATCTCTAATAATCTGTGAGAACCGGTCTTACTGGGAAGATTCTAGCCTAGTCCATCCTGGGTCGGAGCTTCATGCCGGGAGCGGGGCATGGCGTCTCTCTCAGGCGTCTGCTCCTGAGAGGAAAGCTGTCGAGACTCTGACCTCACTTCCTCTTCCTCCCAGTGTTCTGTCCTGTTTTCTCCTCCCACCTATCCTCTAACCAATAAAATGGGCCAGGGCAGTGCCTTTATTAGCCAATGACCTTCCTCCATCATTTCCCCTTTTTCAGTTTAAACAAAAAAAAGGCTTTAACATAGCAAAATTACATATAACAAAACAGTTTTCAAGTAAAAGTTACAATAATCTTTATCATAACTAAGGAAAACTATAACTATAACTAACTATTCTTAACTCCATCAAAGACTCCAGAAAGATATATTACCTAAGTAAACAAGAACTAAGAAACTTCAAACTCTAGAAATGACAAAGACATCTCGCTGTCTGGACAGTCACCCAAAGTTCTTTTGTACCGTTGGGGCATCCATCTTCAGCCTTCAGGCCCATAGTATCCAGCAGACATATTCATCAAGCAGGAAATTCCAAAGGCAGTCACTATCTGCTTGTCCTGAAGAATGTCTCGCAGACTCTCTCATGAATCAGGAACCCAGAAAGATCATCTCACATTTAGGCAAGTTCAGTAGTCCTCTCTCTGCGGGTTCTCTGTTTCCAGTTTATGCAATAGTCCAGGCAAGAACAGTTTCTTGCACAAATGGCTATCAAACTCCATAAGGATCCTCTTCGATGCCCATCTTCCTCTTGAAGTAGATTGGTGCTGCCAGGAGCAGAGTGTCTCATTGTCATGAAAAGTCCTAAGTTATTAAAATATTTTAAATGCCATATTCTGCAGCCTTTGAGAGATATGAAGAATGCCTATCTGAAATATATCTCTATATGTCTAGAAAATCTAACTAACATGACTACAAGCTTTACTATTATCGATGATTATCCATCAACAACCTATACTTCTTAATTATACAGAACATATTTAAATGAACTACACTATCACAATACCTTAATCAAAATCAGAAACACTTATACATATAACAAAATTGACCTTAAATCTCTATCAATAAAGCAAAATCTATACTAATGTAAATTATTCATATCTATATCAGAAGGGCCTACCTGCTTTTCATTCTGGCACACTCATCTTTAGCAATAACAATTTTTTTTCCCAGACACCTGCCTTCTCATCTTCCCCAAGGAACAGCTGCCTGCCTTCTCTGGGATGACAGTTCATGGGATGCCTTTCCAGCCACACCTCTCGCTAAAGGTGAACACCTGGCTCTCCCCTTCCCCACGCCACCCCGTGCCCATAGGAAGTAGCCAGATTTGAGTATACGCCCTTTTTCCAAAGAGAGCCCAAATGTTTGTCATAATTGCCATTCCAATTTTCTGTCACCCCTATATTCAAAGAGTCTGGAATGTTAGGTTGGGAACGTAGGTCCCAGTCCCTCGCATCTATCCCAGCCCTCAGGCCTGGTCTGGACTCCAAATCCCAGCAGGCCAGGTCCTGACCCCTCCCTGGGTGTGCGGTCAGGACGACTCCCCAGAGTACTTAAGTGATCCCTCAAAAGAGGAACATGTGGTCTCCCTTTCTTCCTAGGGTGGGGGGGGTCATGTTTTCGCGGCTTTCTAGTTCCCTCCTCAGGGCCACCCAAGAGCGCAGATCTCCCATTAAACCTGGATATTTCTTAATTTGGCTTGTTTTGATTTGGCTTGATTTGGAATTTTGCATCAGCAGAGAACTCGCATTAGGAAATATTCCTAACACTACTAAGTGTACTACAGTACTGTAGCGCCTGTACTATGCGTACTACAGTACTACACCTGTAGACTGTATTACAGTCTTTTGCGAGCCGGCCAAGGAACCTGGAGATTGAAATACACACAGAGACAGAGACATGGGGACACGGGTCATCCTTGAAACAAGAACACCCCCTTTATTGTGTTCCAGGGCAGATATATAGGGATCCTTAACTGATAGCCATGCCCCAGCCAAACCCACCAGAAACCACTTTCCTGCCATCAGGAGCTCCTAAGGGTCTCGTGCTCAGAGCAGCTACAAACACAGGAAAACAAGTTGTTCTGCTCAGAGCAGCTGTAAGCATAGCAAGTTGTTTACAGAAAATTCAGGTCTGGGGTCCCACAGCCCCCAACATTCTGAGATCAATCCATCTACCTTCACTTTCACTGCCTGCTACCTACTTTCTAATAATGATGATAATAATAACCATAATAAAAATAATAATAATAAATAATAAAATTTCCTTCTGATAGAAAAATCTATTTCATTACCTCAACCAAAAGTTTTAAACAGGTCCAGATGTCAAAACAACCTACTGTAAGCCAATCTTAAATTCTCTAATTACTTAAACATTGATTTCTCCCATCATCAACCAAAAGGAACTCCCCAAGAACTAAACTGGATGCTTTATTTGCAGTTTGGAACTAAATACCAATTCTTAGCCAAACAAGGCAAATGAATCAAAGAATCCAAAAAGTGGATAGATAATGCATCATCGTTGTTGCGAGAGTTCCAAGTCCCTATATTTGTGTCATAGTTCTTACCTCCCAGCCCCATAAAGGGCATCAGGACACTTCGAAGGACTGCCACAAACTAAAGATCAGCCTGGTCTATGGAGTAATTACAGACTAACCTAGACTATGGAATGAGATTGTGTCTCAAAAAGCAACAGCAAATATGAAGTAGCAAAACAACAAATACCTACATTTTCCTCCAAAGTATGTATTTTTAAAAACATCTGTCTGGTAGTGGTGACAGTGGCGGTGCCTTTAATCCCAGCACTCAGAAGACAGAGGCAAGAGGACACTGAGTCCCAGGACAGCCAGGGCTACAGTGAAACCCTCTTGGGAAAGAAAACTAAAGCTGTATACTTCTGCCTCTGCCTAACAAAACCCGAGATTCCTGTAATTCATTAAAATTTAAAGAATGAATTTGCCCTGATGTTAAAAAAAAAAGTCAATTTCCTCAACTTAACTACAGTTTTGAAAGCAGATGGATGGTTTAAAATTTGATTTGTACTGCCATCTAGTGACATATTTCAATAAAATGTTTTGTTTTGTTTTTTAGTTTTGGCTTTAGTTTGTTTTTGAGACATAGTCTTAATTCTAGGCTGGCCTTAAATTCACAATAATTCCTACTGTCTCTGCCTCCAAGATTAAATAAAAATTTTAACACACCGCATTTAGGCTACCCTTAAGAAGAGCAAAACATTGCATTTTAAACAGCAGGTTTATAGTATGGAAGTCTCCCAAAGAACTAAAAAATAGAACTAGCTACACCATTCTTGAGTATGGCTCAAAGAACTCAGAGTCCTCCCAGAAATGCACTGTGCGTCCACGTTCAAGACTGCACTAAGTCATGAGAGCTCAGCAATGGAAACAATCTCAATGTCCATTAACAGATGGATGGATAATGAAAACATGATGCATATACACTGTGGAACTTTAGTCGCCCATAAAGAAAAATGGAATTGTGATATTTATAGAAAAATGGAGGGAGCTTACTAATATGCTAAAAGAAGTACTACAGATTCAAACTTATAAATACTGAACATTTTTCTCATATATAGGTTTTAATTATATATGCATATTATAAATACATGCACAATTCTCATGAGAGCAGGTCCTGCACCTCACCTGGGCAGCACAATAGAGCCATCCCCATTGGCAGAGGTGTGGGTGAGCCAGCCCCAAAGTTGTGAGCATGGGAGAGCTGTCCCCATTACTCATCTGTCCTGTGGCAACATGGCCAGGGGAGGGATGCCCTCTTCCACCACCACCCCCAACAACCCCTGGGAATGGGAGAGATGCCCATCAACCCCTGGGGCAGGTGGGAGAGCTGGCCCTAATGTCATAAGAGAGGGAGAGCTGTCTGTGCCCCCCATCACCTGCAGCACTCAGGAGAGCAGCCCCTACACCATGCCTGGATAGCGTAGTAGAGCTGGCCCTGAGGTTTGGTGTGGGAGAACCAACCCTGAGTGTGGGAAAGCAGGAGAACTAACCCCACCCCTTGCTCACTGGTGTAAGGGGTGAACTAGTCAGGGCAATAGAGGAGAGCTCCCCCTGGTGGTGAGGACAGGGCAGAGCTGGCAGGCTAAGAAAGTGCGGGCAGCAGTTGGAGCAGTTTACGAGGCTGGACCACCTAGGGACAGCTGCCTGGAAGCTGTCTCAGATGCAGATTTGAGGGAACGCCTGGAGCTGGCAGAATACTGGAACAGATATATGTTTGTTGCGGGAGGTCCTTCCGCTCCTCCAGCCAATAGCCGCTGAGATACCAGCCCATTGGTATCTCAGGGGCGGAAGAAAAGTTAAGAAGTTTAGGGGGAATTTTTTTTTCTTTGGTGTACATTTTAAACTTTTAGTCACATGGTCATGGTACTTGAGAGAGGGAAATCCCAAGACCCAGAAAAAGAGGAGAAATCCCACCTTCCGGAATAAGTAGAATAGGCAGGTGGGAAACAGGCTATTGACAGAAATGCTTATCTGGAGCCCATGTGATCCATGAGAAGTGGATTCAAGCCAATTCCCTGAAACTTACAAAAAAAAAAAAAAAAAAAAAAACTTAAGTTTACAAAAAGAGACAAATTTTAGCTATGGTAGCATTACCATTGTTTGTGATCTTTGCTGAAATCCACACTGTAGAAAAGGCAGTAGACTCAAAGCCTGGGTGTCATAGTAGAACCTTGAGGAAATTGGATTAAAAGCATTAACTCTCTTTAAGGCAAGCTCAGAAAGGACAGAAACCCATGGAGTGGAAGAGCAAAAGCTGGATTGATCTTCTCAGTATAAATATAGACCATGAAAGAGGGGCTTCTTCCCTGTCCAGAAGACTAGATGTTTATAGAATAGACAGACATTTTTAGCACAATGAGAATCACTTTTAAGTCTAAACTTAGAAGACAACCAAAGGAAATTTAAAATCTTGAGCTTGTGACTATGAAAATAGTAGTCAAAGTTTACCAGAACTAAATTAATAGCTTATCAGAACTCCATTGGTTAATATTAAAACTCTGAACTTTTGAAGCCTTAGTTTAAAAATAGCATAGACGGAGGAAGAAATCTGAAGGACTTTTCATTTTTTAATACCTACGTTACCTTCTCTCTCTCTATCTCTCCCTCCCTCTACCCCCCCCTCATTTTTTAATGTTTTTTTGAGACAGGGTTTCTTCAAGTAGCCCTGGCTGTCCTAGAACTCGTCACAATGATCCGCCTGCCTCTGCTTTCCGAGTGCTGGGACTAACGGCAGGCATTAAGTCACTTTCTTATACCATTACAAATTGCATTTACACTCCTTAAGTCACTTTCTTACCATCACCTAGGCTTTCACATTCTCAGACCTTAAACAAACTTTACATCTTTTTGTATCCAATCATTCACCAAAAGATACAAGATTACTGAGTGCAATCATTGTAAAGTGGATTTTTTTAAATAGAGGAACAGTACAAAGTTACTTTGCATCTCTTTTGTGAGTTTATCTCTTTTGGGGGTCTTGTAGCAAGGTAAATTGTATCTAGACCTAGTAGTTGCTCTAGGAAAGTGAGGCCTGAGGCCTGAGGCCTGATTTTTACACACAAAGGGGACTAAGGAGGCAGCTGAAGCCTTGGTTGTGGCTGTGAGACCACAAAGCTGTCACTCACCTAGTCATCAACACCATGGGAGATCTGAAGGATACATTCTACCTGCGTAAGCAGGAAGGACAAACCAAGCAGTTTCTGTATCTATTAAAACTATGACAGAGACTCACTCACTGGCTACCTGGACGTCACACTAGCTTCCCCCATGGTCGTTGGAGACAGAAGAGCCAGGGTAGTATCAGTCTTCAGCTGCCTGGCCTAGAAGAGCCAACAGACTTTCCTGTGGGGTAAGATCTTGATGGGACTTGTCCACCATGTCTAGGCAGAATGAGGCCAGCAGCTCCCCACTGTCCTGCTTGTCCACAGGTAGGACAGGGTCCTGGTGGTGGGTGAAGTGAAGAGCGGGTTTTTTATCTAGTGACTGACTTTGCCACATTTAAAACAGGTGGAGGTCTGTGCCCCATCATCTTTGGAGGAGATTAGGGGTGCTTCCGGGAGCTGACACTTCTCAGTATCACAAAGAAAAGCTTTTTTATTAAACGTTTTTAAATGCCATATTCAGCAGACCTTTAAAGCATTTGAGGACCATCTATCTACTAAGTGTATCTAAACCAAGCAAACTTTTCTTGTTTCTAGCTACTTGTTCTAAGCTTAACTTTGAGAACATATACAGGAGTCTATATAAAGCTTATGCCTGTAATTAATTATATTAGTCTAAACACATTAAAAATTTTGATCATTTATAAAGTGACTGACCATTAACTTGAATGTCTTAATTATTCTTTTTTTTAATATTTATTTATTATGTATACAATATTCTGTCGGTATGCCTGAAGGCCAGAAGAGGGCGCCAGACCTCTTTACAGATGGTTGTGAGCCACCATGTGGTTGCTGGGGATTGAACTCAGGACCTTTGGAAGAGCAGGCAGTGCTCTTAACCACTGAGCCATCTCTCCAGCCCCATGTCTTAATTATTCTTAACAGTTTACAATAAGCTAGTAGCTTTTATAAGACCAGGACTTTACATTCCGTCCCTATTAGGTTTAGCTTTAAAAATAACAGTTTTTTAATTGAAGCTCTTCTAGTATCAAAATAAACTTTTATTTATACATACAGTCCATGGAGAGACAGGCAATCTTGCTGATCCTTTTATAGTGCACCAGTATGGAATATTGCACGTATTTTCTGTATGGCTTAGTTTATCCAAATAGCTAGCACTTAACAAAATGAACAAAGATAAAGAAGCTAGACCAATAATGCTGTGAACCTTAGAAATTTATAAACCTTGATTATCAATATACCTTATTTATCAAATGTATGTTGTTACTTATATAAATTTTCTAACAGCTTGGTGTTGACCAGTTATCAAAGACATAAGTAGCTAGACATACATCTTAAATCAGTGTTTGTTAATCTGAGTAGACCTTAATAACCTTAAAGTTTTATTATCATATACAGTATATTGTAAACCATAACACAATATAGCATGTTATAGTAAATTAAACTTTTATCATCATACGAAAAGTCCATACCAATCCAAAATATGTGAGACTTGTTGCTTCCTCAGTCTAAAAAGAGGTACAGTTATGAATAGAGAATTCATTAGAACTAAGAAATTTTACAATTGTTGCTCTATGCCACAGGATTATCTGAAGATAGTGGTTAAGTCACATGACACATAATCTTGACCTTAGTACAAATGGTTGCTTGCCAAGTGGCTGCTTATATCTTAATGAGGACATCAGGCAGGATGGAGGAGAGCTACATGGTTGTTATTTAAAAACATCAGAGAGAAAGATACATGTTTTTTTTAATTTATTTATCTATTAAAGATTTCTGTCTCTTCCCCGCCACCGCCTCCCATTTCCCTCCCCTTCCCCCAATTAAGTCCCCCCCCCCTCAGCCCGAAGAGCAATCAGGGTTCCCTGCCCTGTGGGAAGTCCAAGGAACCCCCACCTCCATCCAGGTCTAGTAAGTTGAGCATCCAAACTGCCTAGGCTCCCACAAAGCCAGTACGTGCAGTAGGATCAGAAACCCATTGCCATTGTTCTTGAGTTCTCAGTAGTCCTCATTGTCCGCTATGTTCAACAAGTCCAGTTTTATCCCAGGCTTTTTCAGACAAGATACATGTTTTTTAATAAAAGATGAATCCAAGTTACATGTACATATACACAGAGTTTAATCTGAGTTACATATACACACACGTGTGTGCACACACACATACACACATATATAACATACCCACTATAGATTTTAAGTATAAACCATTTGTTACAATTTTAAAGGCAAATTTTGTTACAGAGTATATAAATTTTAAGCCATACCAGATGAGCAACTCACAAATCCTGAGATAAAAATTTATAGCATGCCCCAACTCCTGAAGTCCTTCTGCTCCTCGGATACAGGCCATGACAGTCATAACAGGTAAGTGACCTGCCTGCCAGGTGAACTGCCCCATTCCCTAGATTCGGCTTCCACAGACCCATCCCGTTGGCTCCCCATCCCACCCCATTGCCATCTGCTCCTACTGCTGATCCTCTGACCCCAACCCGGCAGACTTTTGCTTCCCAGGAGCAGACCACATCAATCAGAAGAGCAGGTGCAGGCCAAGCAAGCCATAAAAACACATAGATGAACTCAGGCAGAGAAGCCCTGTTGGATCACACTTGTCACCCAAACCACAGACAGGCAGCTCACTAGTGAATCTCCTCAGGGCCCCCAAGTCCCACTCCCTTCCTCATCACCATATCCCACCACTCAGTCCACGCCTGGACCCCCTGTTGTACCGAAAGCCAAGATAACCACCAAAAGTCCAGCCCCAACTTGGACAGAGACTCCCACCCTACTACCAGAAACCCAGGCCATAAAGACCAGAAGACAAAGACTAAACATGAACCAAGGAACAAAACAACCATCCAACAAAGACAAACTCAAAAACCAACACCTGGACCTATAATCATCCCAAAACCAGGTGCCTAACACCAGTGTAAGAACACAATCAATAACAGCCAGGGCAATATGGCACCACCAGAGCCCAGCTATCCTACAACATCAAGACCTGAATATTCCGACATAGCTGGATCACAAGAAAACAACCTTAAAAACAGCTTTGTGAGGATGATAGAGGTCCTTAAAGAGGAAATTAAAAAAATATATATATATTTCTTAAAGAAATTGAGGAAAATACAAAAAAATAGGAAAAAATAATAAATCCCTTAATACCAAGAAAGCCAAAAACAAACAAACAAACAAACAAACAGGTAAAGGACCTACAAAAGGAAACAGAAGGGACAAACAACAAAAACACAAACTGCAGGAATTCTGGAAATGGAAAATCTAGGTAAGTGAACAGGAACTACAGATGCAAGCATCACCAACAGAATACAAGAGGTGGAGGAAAGAATCTCAGGCATTAAAGATACAACAGAAAAAGTCGACTCACCAGTCAAAGAAAATATTAAATCTTAAAAGAAAATAATCCTAACACTGGATAAAAATCTGGGACACTATGAAAAGACCAAACATAAGAATAATCAGAATAGAAGAAGAAAAAGATTTCCAGCTCAGGGGCCCTGAAAATATCTTCAACAAAATCACAGAAGAAAATTTTCCTAACCTAAGAAAGGAAATAAAGGTACATGAAGCTTACAGAACACCAACTAGATTAGACCAAAAAAGAAAGCTCCCCAAACACATAATAATCCAAACACTAAGCATACAGATCAAAGAAAGAATATTAAAAGTTGCAGGGGGACTGGAGAGATGGCTCAGCGGTTAAGGGCATTGCCTGCTCTTCCAAAGGTCCTAAGTTCAAGTCCCAGCAACCACATGGTGGCTCACAACCATCTGTAATGAGGTCTGGTGCCCTCTTCTGGCCTGCAGGCATACACGCAGAAAGAGTATTGTATACATAATAAATAAATTTTAAAAAAAAAATAAAAGTTGCAGGGGAGGGTCTGGAGAGATGGCTCAACAGTTTAGAGCACTGACTGCTCTTCCAGAGGACCCAGGTTCAATTCTCAGCACTTACATAGTAGCTAACACTGTCTGTAACTCCAAGATCTGACACCCTCACACAGACATACATGCAGGCAAAATATCAATGTACATAAAATAAGAAAAAAATCAATTATTTTTTTCAAAAAAAAATCTGCAAGGGGGCTGGAGAGATGGCTCAGAGGTTAAGAGCATTGCCTGCTTTTCCAAAGGTCCTGAGTTCAATTCCCAGCAACCACATGGTGGCTCACAACCATCTGTAATGAGAACTGGTGCCCTCTTCTGGTTTATAGGCACACACGCAGGCAGAACACTGTATACATAATAAATAAATATATATTAAAGCCGGGCGGTGGTGGCGCACGCCTTTAATCCTAGCACTCGGGAGGCAGAGACAGGCGGATCTCTGTGAGTTCGAGACCAGCCTGGTCTACAAGAGCTAGTTCCAGGACAGGCTCCAAAACCACAGAGAAACCCTGTCTCGAAAAACAAAACAAAACAAAACAAAACAAAATATATATATATAAAAAAATCTGCAAGGGAAAAAGGCCAACTAACATATGAAGACAGACCTATCATAATTACACCTGACTCCTCAATGGAGACTCTAAAAGCCAGAAGGGCCTGGACAGATCACAGACGCAAGCCCAGGCTACTATACCTAGAAAAACTTTCAATTACTATAGATGGAGAAAACAAGACACTCCATGACAAAGCCAAATTTAAACAATATCTATCTACAAATCCCTAAAGAAGGTGCTAGAAGGAAAACTCCAACCGAAAGAGATTAAGTACACCCATGAAAACATAGGAAATAAATATATCACACCAGCAAATCAAAAGAAGGAAAACACACACACAAGACCAGCAACAACAATCACAACAAATTAATGGGAATTAATAATAATTTGTCTTTGATATCTCTCAACATCAACAAATTCAATTCCCCCAATAAAAAGACACAGGCTAACAGAACAAATACGAAAAGAGGATCCATCTTTCTGCTACATACAAGAAACATACCTCTATATCAAAGATAGACATTACCTCAGAGTAAAGGGCTGGAAAAAAGATTTTCCAAGTAAGTGGATCCAAAAAGCAAGCTGATGTAGCTATTCTAATATCTAACAAATTAGACTTCAAACCAAAATTAATCAAAAGTGATAGAGAAGGATATTTCATATTCACCAAAGGAAAAATCTACCAAAATGACATCCCAATTCTTAACATCTATGCTACAAGCCAGGCATAGTGGTGCATGCATTTAATCCCAGCACTTGAGAGGCAGAGGCAGGCAGATCTCTGTAAGTTCAAGGCCAGCCTGGTCTACAGAGCGAGTGCCAGGACAGGCTCTAAAGCTACAAAGAAACCTTGTCTCGAAATAAATCTATGCTACACACTTAAGGGTACCCACATTTGTAATAGTGCAAGCCTTCAATACCCTACTCTCACTAAGGGACAGGTCATCCAGATAAAAACTAAACAGAGAAATAATGGAGGTAACAGATGTTATGATTCAGATGGACCTAACAGGTATCTACAGAACATTTCACTGGGCTGGAGAGATGGCTCAGATGTTAAGAGCATTGCCTACTCTTCCAAAGGTTCTGAGTTCAATTCTCAGCAACCACATGGTGGCTCACAACCATCTGTAATGGGGTCTGGTGTCCTCTTCTGGCCTGCAGACATACACACAGACAGAATATTGTATACATAATAAATAAATATTTAAAAAAAACATTTCACCCAAACACAAATGAATATACCTTCTTCTCGATACCTCTTGGACCCTTCTCCAAAACTGACCACATATTCAGTCACAAAGCAATCTGAACAGATACAAGAAAATTGAAATAACCCCCTGCATCCATTCAAACCACCAAGGATTAAAGCTGGATTTCAACAACAGAAGCAACAGAAAGCCTAACTCATGGAAACTGAACAACTCTCTACTACTGAATGACTACTATGTCAAGGCAGAAAGAATAAAGAAATTGGAGAGTTATTGGACACTGTGAAAGCAGTGCTAAGAGGAATGATCTGGGATGGCTGGGACCTCTTAAAGGATAGGCAACTAGTGATGATGGAGTTCCTGAGGGGGAGACCGGCAAAGCACCTCATTTATAACACATGGAGAAACTAAGTTGGTAACGATTGGGAAGTTTCCCCCTGCTGACTAGCTTTTCGTAACACAGGAAGATGCTATATTAGCTGGGGGGGGGGGGGGGGGGGGGTGTTATAATAACGGCCATTGTGGCAGTAACCAATTGCTTTCTGCCTACTCACTAGGAGGAAATGCATGCCTGGTACAATAAACTTGGCAAAGATCCCATGGTTAGGGAGCTCAGAGGTTCTTTTATTTAGTAAAGGTCCTACTACTTTATTCTGCTAAATAAACATACAACAAACTGCTCTCTGAGTGTGTATCTCTCTCTGCCCACAAATTAGCAGAGCTCTTGGTTTTCATCAGATATGTTTCTTCAAACAGCAGATGGTGGCTAACACAGAAACTGACCACTAATCAAAGTCAAAAGAGTAAATGTTATTGGAGTACTAAACCGTAAATGTGACAGGCATTTTACCACCACCCTAAGGCTCAGTGACCATTGTGGAAGATGGAATAAAGGACTGTAACAGCCGAGGTCAGCAATATTATAGAGGCCACATATTTCTACATTGTATTGGCGGGCAGGCTCTCAAGCTGAGAACAATGTAAGAATTTGGGGGCCTGAAAATATAGCTCAATGTTGAGTATTTGTCCAGTAGCACAGGCAGAGCCCTGGGTTTTATTCCCCGGGAATCATATAAACAGAGGGTGGTGCAAGCCTCTAATCTCAGCACCAGAGAGATAGAGGCTGGGGGAACAGGAACTTGAATTCATCTTCATCTACACAGTAAGTCAGTCTGAGTCCAGCCTGGGCTACATGAGAGACCCTGCCTCTAAAAACCAAAACAGGAGAACACGCAGCAGACTGTTTGCCAAAGTGGAGCCCTGTCTAAATCGAGAAAACGTGTTTCCTCAAGCTCCTCAGGAAGCAATTTGGACAGTGAAGTAGAAAAGTAGCCAAAGAGTGAAAAAGCAAGATTCCAGGAAAAAAAAATACTGTAAAGAAATGAAATCTGGGGAAACTAAGAGCTGTGGCATCTTCCAAGCAGAGAGGCAGCGCGAACGTCACACACTTCAGAGTAGGAAATGAGGTGCAGGGTGTCAGATGGCTCTGAAGGGAAATATAAGTGGGAAGAAAAGGCGTATCTTTCAATTCAGGGCAATAGAACCTGTGAAGTAAACAGATTTCTGATGATGCTGGTGCTGTAAGAAAACCATAAAGGGGCTGGAGGGACGGCTCAGTGGTGAAGAGAGTTCACTGCTTTCACAGAGGACCCAAGCAACTCACAACTGCCTGTAACTCAAGTTCCAAGAATATCCCCCCTCATTACTCTTACCTCCATGGAAGACTGTACAGCTCCACAAAGAAAAACACATATACACAATTAAAATTAAAAATAAACAGTAGAATCTGAGCTATAACAAACCTGTGCTGTTCCAGTTACTTTAACCTGTCCTTTTACATTAAATGTAGATTTTTTTTTTCCAAGACAGGGTTCTCTGTGTGTCACCTCGGCTGTCCTGGAACTCACTCTGTAGACCAGGCTGGCCTTGAACTCACAGAGATTCACCTGCCTCTGCCTCCTGGGATTAAAGGAGTGTGCCACCACTGCCCACTGGCTTTTGCTTTGTAAGTATTAATTTACATGTTGTTGCATATTTAGATTGCAGAACAATTTATAAGATACTTTTTAAATACACATTATTAAAAAATGTTCTGAGTAAAGTTAAAGGATTACCTTATGAATCATCCAGTGGGAAATAAAAATCACATTACCATAGACAAAAAAAAAAGGAAAAAGAAATGTGGATTAATTCGCTGAAATAAAGAAAAAAGTATTGTTTAAAATATGTAAAAGAATGCTTTTATTTACTCATTTATTTTTGTAACTATTCCTAAAGTGTGTAAAAGTCACTTTGAAAGGGCTCCAAAATTATATTTACTACATATACACATGCATTAACATACATATACATACACATAAATGACACTTGATAAACGTCAACCAGTTTTTAATTAAAGGTTACTGCACAGGTGAACACATAGTCTATGGACGTTTAAATTATTTTCATGGCAAAAGGGAAAGGAAAGACTTGAAAAAAGCCCTTTACATGTGTGATGATTTGAATGGGAAATGTACCCCACGGTCTTAGGCATTTCAATATCTGGTTTTCAATTGGTGGTATTGTTTTGGGGAGTCTTAGAAGGCATGGACTTGCAAGGAAGTATTTCAGTGGGGGCAAGTATTGAGCTTTAAAAGCCTTGTACCATTTCGAGTTTACTTTCTCTGCTTCCTGCTTATGATTTAAGAGGTGAGCTCTTGCTGGGCAGTGGTGGTACATTATTTTAACCCCAGAACACAGGCAGGTAGATCTCTGAATTCAGGGCCAGTTTGTCTTCAGAATTCCAGGACAGCTAAGGCTCCTCAGAAATCCCTGTTTCAAAAAACAAAACAAGAGATGTGAGCCCTCTGTTTGTTGCCCCAGCTCCCATGCCTATCACAATGGTGATAGACCCTCACCCCCCTTGAACTGTAAACCCAGATAAGCCCTTCCTCCTATAAGTTGTGGTGGTCATAGTGTTCTATCTTAGCTAATATAGCACCCAGGGGTGAAAACCTGAGCACACCTTCTCTATACCAGGCTGAGAAGGATGAACCTATAGGGTTAGTTGTGTTTCTCAAGATGTTTATAAACTATAGGTCTAATGCCAGACATCTCAGACTGTAGCCATAATTCTAATGGTAGATTGGGTTGGGATGGATTTAGGACATTCTGCTCATAGTACTCAGACTGGCCTCTATTTCCTGAGCTTAACCAATCCTCCTGCCTCAGCTTCCTGCCATAGATAAGATCCATGTGCCACAACATAAAGTTTGAAGAGCTAACTAGTCAGACATGGCGGCACATACCTGTAATTCTAGCATTTGGGAAGGGGAAGCAAGATGATTAGGAGTTCAAGGCCAGCTGCAGCTACACAGTGTGTTCAAGGCCAGCCTGGATTGCATGAAATTCTGTCTCAAAATAAAATAATATAAAGAAAAAAAACGAAAAAAAAGCAAAGTCACAAATCCTGTGTGACTGGCGGCCTTAGAAGAGGAGATTAGACATAGGTAGGCATCCAGAGAGGAGGACCTGGAGCAGACCCTCCCTCACAGATTCCATAAAGAACCAGGCCTGCTCGATGAAAGGAGACAGAGACAGAGACCCACATTGGAGCACCGGACAGAAATCTCAAGGTCCAAATCAGGAGCAGAAGGAGAGAGAGCACAAGCAAGGAACTCAGGACCACGAGGGGTACACCCACACACTGAGACAATGGGGATGTTCTATTGGGAACTCACCAAGGCCAGCTGGACTGGGTCTGAAAAAGCATGGGATAAAACCGGACTCGCTGAACATAGCGGACAATGAGGACTACTGAGAACTCAAGAACAATGGCAATGGGTTTTTGATCCTACTGCATGTACTGGCTTTGTGGGAGCCTAGGCAGTTTGGATGCTCAACTTACTAGACCTGGATGGAGGTGGGTGGTCCTTGGACTTCCCACAGGGCAGGAAACCCTGATTGCTCTTCGGGCTGAAGAGGGAGGGGGACTTGATTGGGGGAGGGGGAGGGAAATGGGAGGCAGTGGCGGGGAGGAGGCAGAAATCTTTTTTTTTTTTTTTTTTTTTTTTTTTTTTTGGTTTTTCGAGACAGGGTTTCTCTGTGGTTTTGGAGCCTGTCCTGGCACTAGCTCTTGTAGACCAGGCTGGTCTCGAACTCACAGAGATCCGCCTGCCTCTGCCTCCCGAGTGCTGGGATTAAAGGCGTGCGCCACCACGGCCCGGCAGAAATCTTTAATAAATAAATTAATTAATTAAAAAAATAAATTAAAAAAAAAAGGAACCAGGCCTGCTGACACCTGGATCTGCAGCTTTTAACCCCACAACTGAGAAAATTAATTTCTGTTGTTGAAGCCACCCAGTGTGACACTTTCTTAAGGCAACCCTGGTGCTTTTACTTAGGCTGAAGTAACAAATACGTAGTGGATTGATTTATCAACAACAGAAATATATTGCTGATAACTCTATGGGCTGGGAAGGCACTGACAGAACCAGGACTGGGAGATGGCTGCTTCACCGACAGTGCCTCTTTGCCTCCTTCACACGTGGTAAGAGAGAAGATATCTTCTTTAATAAGCTCTAATAAATGAGGGTGGTTTCATGACTTGAAATGTCATACCCTTTAATACATTTGGTGTACTTACATTTTAATGTCATTTGGGATCAAATTCCAATCTATAAATCTGAGGTGGTACCAATATTCAGACCACAGTGCCTAAGAGAGCTATATGGAATTTCTTCCTGATTTGCTAGCAAAGCCCTGGGTTCTTTGCTCATCCCTCAGTCTGCTATTTCACTGAAAACTTCAGCCTGCTAACGGCAGGGTACACACAACACAGCCCAGGCAGCTGGCACTTGGATCTCTGAGTATCTGAAAGCAGTGCCCAGGTTCCTCAAGGATTGCCCATCTGAACATCTGGAGTTCAACTACGACGCTTGTTGGGGCTTCATTTTCCTCTGTGCTTGCTGGGATTTTTGTCTTACACATTAATGAACTGCAGCTGGATGGTGGTGGTCCACACCTTTAATCCCAGCACTCGGGAAGCAGAGGCAGATGAATCTCTGTGTGTTTGAGACCAGCCTGGTCTACAAGAGCTAGTTGCAGGACAGGCTCCAAAGCTCCAGAGAAGCCCTGTCTTGAAAAACAAAACAAAGGAAAAAAAAAAAAAGTTTGGCATAGAGGTATATGCCTTTAATCCCAGCACTCAGGAGGTGGAGCTAGGCAGAACTCTGTAAATTCCAGGCCAGCCAGAGCTACACAGGGAGACACTGCTTCAGACAAACAGAAAAGGTTAATAAGATATGGGAGATAGGATTGTTAGGTCTCAAAGAAGCTCAGGACTAATGGCTAACTGAGATGCCTATTTAACATAACCAAAGCTGATGTTGATTGGCAGTTTCCCTCAGCTCTCACTTCACAGAGTTGTCCTGGAGGGCACACCCTGCCACCCTCCCCTCAGTCTCCCCAGAGCTTCCATTCCCTCCCCTGCTTCTCTTCCCTAGATAACTCAGCCTTCTTGAGTCCACACCCTCTTGGAGCTCTTGGTTTCTTGGTTCCCATCCAGTCTTCCCCACCCCCCTTTTCTCTTCCTCTTTTTTTCCATTTCTCTCCTCTCATGGCTCAGTTCAGTCCGGACCCTTCCAGATGCCTCTGACTGTACTCTCCCTTGAATCTACAATAAACTTTCTCCTCAACCATACCTAGGAACAATGTCCTCATTTTCATTCAAGGATACGCTGGAGAGAAATAGTGCAGCTTATGGGGGCTGGGGAGTTGACTCAGCATTTGTTGTTCCTGCAGAAGACTCAAGTTCAGTTCCCAGTCCCACTATTGGTCACAACCATCTGCACCTCCAGTTCTGGAAGACCTTATGCTCAGTTCTGACTTCTGCAGGCACTCAGCACATATGTGGTACCCATAATTACATGAAGACAAAGAACTCATGCACATAAGAAAGTAAAATAAGTTTTTAAAAAGAATCTAGCTTATATAAGCCCCATAAATAATCTTTACTTACATTAATTAATAATTACTTTTTAGCAAAATTTTAAAATGTAATTGCTATTAAAGTAAAATGTAACCATATTCATTTATTGATTGATAGACACACCCCTCCTCTCCTTACACAGCCTCTCTCTCTGGAAGGAAACTGCTCACAATCCAGCCAGTCATCAGGTCCTCTGGAATCTGCTATGCACAGTCTTGACCTTTCACCTAAAGAGAAGGATGCTGCATCTGCTCTAACGAGCTTTTCAAGTTTGTCTCCCAAGCACTGCCATCTCAGTTCTTTGTGATACATGACCTCACAGCAGAGCCAAACCATGTACTGTAAATATTTCCTTTCACATATGATGAAACTGGGGCTCAGAGACACTAACAAGCCCAAAGGAAGAGCAGAGTTCCCAATCACAGCTCAGAATTCTGCAGCCTCACCCCTCGCCCACAGAAGTCCTTATCTTCAGAAGAGAATGCAGTCCAGGGTTCTGGGGTGTCTGGGGGTTCTCAGAGCTCCTCTTTGATTCTGGGTAAGACACTGAACTTACCACCAGCAAGCAGTCCAGCTACTAAACACAGCTGCTTCAGGAGCTTCCGGCCGTCCAAAACCCCGCGAAGGGCATGTCAGGTCTGATTACGGACTCACCTCAAAGGTTAATCTTCACTGTCAGCTTTACTAGAATGAAGATCTCACCTTCTGCGTGTGTGAATGTTCCTAGGGAGGTCTAACTAAGGAGAAAAATATACCCTGAATATGGGCGACGCCACCCCTTGGGTGGGGTCACAGACTAAATGAAAGGGGGGAAAGGAGAAAGTGACCCGAGAACCAGCATTCCCCGTTTCCTAACTATAGACATGTGACCAGTCACCCCATGCTACTGCTGCCACAGATAGAGCTTACTCTTGCTGCCACGCTTTCCTCCCATGTCAGACTGTACACTCAACGTATAAGCCAAAATAAACCGTTCCTTCATCGAGGTGCCTGTCAGGTAACTGATACACCATTCAAACATCTCAGACCTTTCTAAGGCAGAGGCCACAGTCTGTCGGCTCTCGGATGAACACCTGAGCTCTCCAGCACATCACAGACATTGAAGGTTTGACTGGAAGAATTTGGCAGCCCACCTTGCCTGGCCCCCCAGTTCAGACCGTATACATTCAGGGAGGCCCATCTCTTTTTCACCCTAGCCCCGCTCTCTGACTTTCTGGTGAAATTCTTAATATTTTTAAATCTTTCCTGTGATTTTTGACTGCTTGTGACCTAAAGGATCTGTAATCCTAAAAACCAGTACTGCTAGCCAGCTGCCCGGCACAATAGCACTGGGAAGGAAAAGCCACGGGACTGGAACCAGAAGAAAATCTATTCATGAGAGGAGCAGCTGGCAACTGGGAACAAAACAAAGGCGGTAGGCCGGTCCCTTCCTCCTACAGGACGGCCAGAGAGATTCCAAAGCCAATCTCAGCTGCCTAAGACCTCTTGCCCTCTCTCCTAAAAAGGCTGCTGTGCTTATGACAGCTCCGCCCTTCACTGTGGGTGATCTTCTGACAGGAGCTTAGAGATAGAGCAACCAGGAGGGGAAGGAGCCAGGCCCACAGTCAAGAGCGGTCATCACGTAATTCCACTTTCCAATTAAATACCAGAGAATACACCTAAGGGTTGTATGTTTTTATTAAATGATTTTATTGCTTTGGGGATGGAGCAAGGAGAGCATATATTTTCATTGAAAGAATAGAAATCCCTTTATTCTAATACCACATATTCTAATGCACACACAGAATGTATTAGTATACATGTATAACAGGCACATAATTCTGATACATATATAGAATACATACTGTAATTTAATAGCATCACATAATTCTGATACATATACAGAATATATTCAATAATAGGCACATAATCACTTTCAGCATTTTATTAAATGTTTTGTAAAATGGCACAAGAGAGACCTTGACGGGCCAAGGGGCCACGCAGTGTGTGAGCCAGAGGCCTCATGGAAAGATACGCCATGCAGACAGAGCTTCAGTGAGGAGTTTATTGAGAGAAGGATAAAAGGGAGGTGAGAGGGAAAGAGAGATACAGAGAGAAAAGAGAGAAAGAAGAGGCAAGGACCAGCCTTCCTCTTCAGAAGAGCAGCGGGAAAAGAGCAGGAGTGGGCAGAGCTTGTCTCTCCTTTTTTTTTTAAGGAACGGTTAGCACTCTTTTTTTGTTTTGTTTTTCTTTCTTTTAAGATTTATTTATTTATTATGTATACAGTGTTCTGTCTGTATGTATGCTTGCTGGCCAGAAGAGGGCACCAGATCTCATTAGAGATGGCTGTGAGCCACCATGTGGTTGCTGAGAACTGAACTCAGGACCTCTGGAAGAGCAGTCAGTGCTCTTAACCTCTGAACCATCTCTCCAGCCCCCCAGAGCTTGTCTCTTAAAGGGACCTTTGCACCTGCATAGTGACTTAGCAGCCATAGGACCCTAGGCTGGCTAGGGTACTGCCTGGGTTCATCCTGCCAGGTGACAGGGGCCAGTATAAGGACTGACTCCTAACAAATTGTAGTGCAAATACATCTTTTTTCTCATCAACAAATTCACTATTTAATTATGCTAAATGGGGAAGACATACTTCATAATATGCACAAAAGATAAAAGTTTAAATCAATTCCCTGTCTCTATGCATTTAGATTACTTGTAAAAAAAAAAAAAAAAAAAAAAAACTTAAATTCAGCCAGGGAGTGGTGCACGCCTTTACTCCCAGCACTCAGGAAGCAGAGGCAGGTGGATCTCTGTGAGTTCGAAGCCAGCCTGGTCTACAGAGCGAGTTCTAGGACAGGCTCCAAAGCTACAGAGAAACCCTGTCTCAAAAAAACCAAAAAAAGAAAGGAAGGAAGAAAGGAAGGAAGGAAGGAAGGAAGGTTAAATTCTTTTTGGAGTATCAAGCAGAGACTGAAAAGTTTCTGCACCCCGATAAGCCTCTCTGCCAACACAGCAATCCAAATCAGACCAAATCAAACTGAATTAGAAAAAGCTCAGGTTTAATGGATAAAACACTCCCAGATGATTTTCCAGCCCTCCAGTGAGGAGATGGGAAAGAAAGATCATAAAACCAAGCATCTGTTTTCTAAGGGACAATTTAAATACCCTGTGGGAATGGTCTTGAGCATCTCTGGGGGAGGGTCATCATTTGGCAGGCCTTTCGAGATGCAGCAGGGTTTGGAGAGAGATGGAGGAAGGAATTTGGGGTGGAGTTTCCACCTGAACATTCCAGACTCTTTGGGTATATGAATGCCAGGGGCTGGGGTGAAACTTCCAGCAGAACCAGACCTTGGAGGTGATACCCCACCCTATGTAACAGTCCTCAACCCTATCATCCTGCCCACCAACCCACCGACTCACGCCACTTCCGCTATTCCACATTTCTCGGTAAATTTGCCTAGACTCAGCCTGGAGGGATTTCACTTGTTTCATTTTGTGTTCTCCATCCAGAAACGTATTACAGGGCATGTCTTACCTTACTTGCTCTTCTTCTTTTTATCTCTCTCTTTTTTTTATTTTATTATGTATACAATATTCTGTCTGTGTGTATGTCTGCAGGCCAGAAGAAGGCACCAGATCTCATTACAGATGGTTGTGAGCCACCATGTGGTTGCTGGGAATTGAACTCAGGACCTTTGGAAGAGCAGGCAATGCTCTTAACCTCTGAGCCATCTCTCCAGCCCCCTCTTTTTATCTCTTAAAACAGATCATAGGTGAAGGCAAAACAGTGGCTTCATGTGGAGTGTGTTTGCAGCGTGTGGTATTGGATAGAGGAACTCAATTTCCCTATTACCCTGTGAACACACATACACACACATACAAATACACACACACACACACACACATACACATCAAACATTGGAATTTCCTGACAGTTAGACTAGGGACTCCGGAACTGGCAAACAGGGAGTTGAAACACCTCTCAATGAGAGGGGGTAAGACAAGGGTAAAGAGGAAAACACGCTAAGAACATGAACATATACACAAGTACACATACACATAGTGCAAGCCTGCTCCAGAACCTTTACACTGGGGGTGAAAGGTGTCCATAAAGGAACAAAATCATATCTGATACTTTTCAGAGGAAGAACAGTTGAGACCTGAAGGCTGAACACAAAGAATCTAATTGCCCCGTTTGACACGGCATGACAATGTCAAAGGAGTTGGAGAACATGGCTGCTGATGCTCTTTCATAGCTTGGGTATTGCTGCTGTTGCTGTTTTGTTTTGTTATTTAGATGAGATTTTATGTAGCTCAGGCGGGCCTCACACTATGTAGTGGAGGAGGAAAAACTGGTGAGCTTCTGATGTTTCTGCCTCATTTCCTGAGTTCTGAGATTATAGGGGTGTGCCACCATGCGCAGAATATGTAGGACTGTGGATTAAATTATGTTCTACCACTGACTACATCCCCAGTTCAAGCACAGCTTCTTTGTGTGTGTGTGTGTGTGTGTGTGTGTGTGTGTGTGTGTGCTTGTAGTTGCAAAAGAAGTAGACAAATTTTACATTGATTCAAATCACCAAAATTAAACCAAGAAGAGATCAACAACATAAAACAGACCCAAAACAAATGAGATTTAAATAGTAATAAAAAGCCTCCTGACTTTAAAAAAAAAATTGTATCCAGAGGAACTCAGAGAAGAATTCTACCAGAATTTTTCTTTTTTAAATAGAAAGCAGAAAGAACACCCTCAACCTCCTTTTATGAGGTCGGTATCATTCCAATACCCAAAACAGGCAAGGAAAAAAAAACAGAAAAGAAAACTACAGGCCCATATCCCCCATAAACATAGATTCAAAAGTTCTCAATAAAATATTTGCAAATCAAATGCAGACATACATCAAAAAGACTATCCACCATGACCAAACTAGCTTATCTCAGGGACACAAGAATAGGTCACCATATATCAACAAATGTAATAAACCAAATAAA
This sequence comes from Microtus oregoni, assembly GCF_018167655.1. Lineage (NCBI taxonomy): Eukaryota > Metazoa > Chordata > Mammalia > Rodentia > Cricetidae > Microtus > Microtus oregoni. Next base: position 4,277,817 of record NW_024543077.1, on the reverse strand, counting down.
TGGACTTAAAAGCAAAATTACACGATCATCTCAATAGATGTTGAAAAGTCCTTTTAGCATGTCTAACAAAATCTAACATGTCTTCCTGATAAACGTCTTAGAGAGAGTACGCTGGAGGGAGTAGGCCTCAATATAATAAAAGACATGTTTGAGAAACCCACAGCCAACATTACCCTAGAGGGAAAACTTGAAACAATTCCACTGAAACTGATGAGGCAGGGTTGTCCACTATCCGCTTTTCAACATTGTGTTTCAAGTACTAGCTGGAGCATTGAAAGCAAGAGAAGGAAATGAAAGGTACACAAAGTAGGAAAAGAAGAAATCAGACTATCCTTATTTACAGACGATAGAATATTATATAGAAGAGATCCCAAAAATTGTGCCGGAAATGTTGACAGAGGTTTCTGTCCCACCAGGTCCCACATCCATTTAGTCCCAAATAAACACACAGAGGATACATTAATTATAAACTGATTGGCCTATTAGCTCAGGCTTCTTATTAACTATTATAAACTTACATTAGCCCATAATTCTTGTCTGTATTAGCCACGTAGCTTGGTACCTTCTTGGTGAAGCAGTCACATCTTGCTTCCTTTGCATCTGGTTGACAGCTGCAGACTGAATCTTTCCTCTTCCCAGAATTCTCCTGTTCTCTTTGCCCCTCCTATACTTCCTGCCTGGCTACTGGCCAATCAGTGTTTTATTAAAATACAATTGACAGGGTACAGACCATTGTCCCACAGCACAGAAATCTCCTAGAAATGATCAGTAATTTCTGCAAAGTGGCAGGATGCAGAACCAGCTTACAAAGATCAATAGCTTTTTTTTTTTTTAACACCAATAAGAAACAGAAAGAAGGATCACCATGTTCTCAATAGCCTCAAAATAGGAAGATATCTAGGAAAAAAACCTAATCGAAAAAGTGAAGGACCGCTACAATGAAATTTTTAAATCTCTGAAAAAAGATCCAGAAAGACATACTGTATTTGTGAATTGTGAAAATGGCCATTCGACCAAATGCCATTTACAAATTCAGTGCAATCTCAGTTAAAATCACCATCTCATCATTCACAGAAAAAGAAAAAAAAACTGTCCTAAAATTCATATGAAGTCACAAAAGACTCCAGGTAGACAAAACAGTTCTACACAAAAAGAATAATCCTGGAGAGGCAACTATCTTAGCTGGTGTTTCTGTTGCTGCGAGGAAACACCCTGACCAAAGAGCAAGCTAGGGAGGAAAGGGTTTATTTGGCTTACACTTCCATGCTATGGAGAAACCCTGTCTCGAAAAATCAAAAAAAAAAAAAAAAAAAGGAAGTCAGGACAGAAACTCAGTCAGACAGGACAGGAACCTGGAGCAGGAGCTGAGGAAGAGATCATGGAAGGTGCTGCTGCTCACTGACTCGCTTCCCATGACTTGCTCAGCCCACAGTGGGCTGTACCTCCCCCATCAGTCACTAATGAAGAAAATACCTGATAGCTGGACCGCAGGGAGGCATTTCCTCATTGAATTTCCCTCCTTTCGGCTAACTCTAGCTTGTGTCAAGTTGACACAAGACCGGCAAGCACAACTGACCCCTTCTCAACTTGACACACAAACACATCACTATTAAGCCACAACCCTTCATTTCTTATTCGTCCCAAAGATCTCACGTTACAATCATAAATAACTTTGAAAGTCCCACAGTCTTTACAAATTCAAATACATTAAAATTTTAGTCCTTTTAAAATAGCCAGTCTCAAAAAAAAAAATAAAAATAAAATAGCCAGTCTCTTAAAATTTAAGCCGTTTTAAAATTCAAAGTCTCTCAACTGTGAGTTCTAGCAAGATCAAAAATATTAAATACATTCTTACTAAGCCCGGCCGTGGTGGCGCACACCTTTAATCCCAGCACTTGGGAGGCAGAGGCAGGCAGATCTCTGTGAGTTTGAGACCAGCCTGGTCTACAAGAGCTAGTTCCAGGACAGGCTCCAAAACCACAGAGAAACCCTGTCTCGAAAAAGCAAAAATAAATAAATAATAAATAAATAAATAAATAAATACATACATACATACATACATACATACATTCTTACTTTAAGAGGGAAGAACCAGGCAGAGTCACAACCAAATCAAAACAAAACAAAAATATAAATAACTCAGTGTCTGATATCTGGATCCACACATGGTCTTCCGGGCTCCTCCAAGAGGCTCGGGTCACCTCTTCAGCTCTGTCCTCTGTAACACACTCAGCTTTTTCTCTTCTCGGCTCCAGCTGGCTCCTGTCTACTGCCGCCGCCATTCTTGGTGGTCCTCCCAAGGTGCTGGCATCTCCGAAACACTGGGGTCTTCTGCTGCAACTGACCTGCACTTTTACCAAGAGCTCGCATAGACTCTTGTCATGGTGCCAAACCTCAATCCTCTACGTGACCCCTTCAGTCCTGGGCCTTCAACTGACACTGAGGCGCACATTTACGAACAGCCTCTTCTGACTTCTCCTCGCAATGCTAAGATTTAGCTGATCTCCTCGACTTCCTGCCTTCAAGGCCAGTACCACCTGGGTGACTCTTACATTTCCCAGTGTGACCGCCAGCGTAAGATACAATCTCTGCCAGTTCCGGAAGACAGCTTCTGTGTTCTGACACCAAGGGAACATTTCCCAGAAGTTTTCACCTCAAGGATGCTGGTCTCTTCTTTATCACACTAATTTCTTAGCCCCCGTTGAACAGCATCAATTGTTCCAGTAACGCTTGCTTTCACTTCTATAGTGCTGGTCTCTTATTACTAGAGCTGGGTCCTTAGCCCCAGCTGACCAGATCCACGGAATCTTAATTCAAAATAGTATATGGCACTAAGAGAGTCTTTAAATTTCCCTCTGAAACTTCACAAGCCAGGCTTCTTTTTTTTGGGGGGGGGGCGTGTTTTGGGTTTTTTGTTTGTTTTTTGAGACAGGATTTCGCTGTAGCTTTGGAGCCTGTCCTGGCACTAGCTCTTGTAGACCAGGCTGGCCTCCAACTCACAGAGATCCACCTGCCTCCGCCTCCCGAGTGCTGGGATTAAAGGTGTGAGCCACCACCGCCCGACTGCTCTCAACTTTCTCATCTTTCAAACTATTATAGAACATCCCACCGAACTTATTAATACTCAGTGATTTTTCTAGCCCAAAGTTCCAAAATCCTTCTACCATCCTTCCCAAAACAGGCTCAAGTCTGTCACAGCAATACCCCACTCCCCGGTACCAACTTGAGCTAGTTAGGATTTCTATTGCTTCAAGAAAATACCATGACCAAAAAGCAAGCTGGGAAGGAAAGGACTTTATTTTTCTTACACTATTCCAGATCTCAAGATCTATTACAAAATCATGGTAATTAAAAAAAAAACAGCATAATACTGGTACAAGAACAGACATACAAACCAATGGAACAAAATCAAAGACCCAAACATGAATATGTGTAACTCGAGCCACCTAATATTCAACAAAGAGGCCGAAACCATGCCCTGGATGAAAAGACAGCACCTTCAACAAACGATGCTGGGGAAACTGGATATCCACACATAGAAGGATGAGGTCAGATTCGTATTTATCACCTTGCATAAAATCTAACTCCGAATGGATCGAGACCTAAATGTGAAACCTGAAACATTGGAAGTTTCGGGAGAAAACAAAGGCAGTACCCGACAGGATATAAGGGTAGGAAAGGACTTTCTGAATAAGATCCCATTTGCCCTGGTATTAAGGCCAACAGCTGACAAGGGAGACCTCATAAAACTAAAAAGCTTCTACACAGGTAAAGAAACAATTAAGTGAAGATAAAGTCCACAGTATGGGAGAGAATCTTTGTCGGAACCCATCCGACAGAGGGTTAATACATAGACTATATAAAGAGCTCAAAAAAGGTCACAAAATCAAGAGACCCATTCAAAAAATCAGCTACAGATCTGATAAGCAAAACAAACAACAAATGTTGGAGAGAATGTGGGGGGAAGGGAGCCTTCATTCACTGTTGTTGGGATTACAAATTGGCCTAGTCACTCTGGAAACCAGTATGGAGAGTCCTCAAAAAGCTAAAAATAAATCCACCATATGACGAAACGGTACCCCTCCTCCGCATATGCCCGGAAGACTCCACCTCCTACTCCACAAATACTTGGCTCAGCCATGTTCAATTCGGCTCTATTCACAATAGTTAGGAAATTGGAGGAAAATAAATGTCTTCCAACTGATAAACTATAATGAAAGTTTGGTACATATACACTATGGAATACTATTCAGCTGTAACAGAAAATGAAAGTATGAAATTTGTAGGTAAATAGATGGAACATATTAAGTCAAGTAACCCAGACCCAGAAAGACAAGCATACATGTTCTCTCTTATCCATGGTTCATAGCTCTTACTCTTCAGATGTGAATATACTATCTGGAGTAACTGCCTAAAACAGGAAAATAAAAAGAAACGGGGGGAGGGAGCAATACAGAAGGGAATAGCAAGGTACAAGTGATTTAAAGGGGAAGATGGGGAAAAGGGGGTACTTTAACTAGAGAAGGTGAGAGGTCAGTACAGACGGAGAGGAAACATCTGAAAAAGTCATAGGAATCATATTATTATCTGTTTACTTAAATTACATATTATAGACACACACACACACACAGTTTAAATGAAAATTCCCCACCTGGGCTGACAATGCTTTCTCCAAGATCCATAGATTATCTAACAAAAACCCCAATCCAGGCAAGAGAAGCCCATTTTTGAAGTTAGGGATGGCTGAGACTCCCAAAATAAGCTGCTGTTGTTACTCTTGGTCACTTCCCAGAGATTGGAAGTAACACACGCCTATAGCTGAAAACACCATATACTTCAGACATAGGGTCCAGGAGCTGAGCTGGATCTGACCTGAAAACCTTCTCCCTGAGGACTAGTTCCCATGGTACCAAAGAGTGCCAAGTAAGCTTCCAAGGGAGAGAAACAACCAATAGTCCTAGCTAGCTATGCTGTCTAGGAACCACACAATCGACCAGCTCCATACAGTAACCCTAAGGATGCAGCAGTAGCAGAAATATCCTGAAGGTAACCAGCAGCTCTCTAAGTGGACTTAAGACCTACTCAACAGGAGGGAAATCATGCCTGGAACTAGAAACCAAGCCAACTGCTTGGGCTGGTGAAGTCATGGACCTAAGAGGAGAACCTACAACGGCCATACTAAACCAGCATCTTTCCCAACCACATTCTAAGTATTTGTCCTCACCCACAGTCAAGTGTAACTCTGACCTTCGTTAGAGAACTTCTCTCTGCAACAGATAGAAACCATTCAGAAAAAGCACAGCTGATCAAAATGCACCATTGTGTGGTGCCCAGTCTCAACCTGTATGTACATCTACAATACAACTCCTACATGTAAGGCTCAGGGAACATCTAGGAAGAGGGGACAGAAAGGCTGAAAAGTCAGAGGAACAGGAAGTCCGCTGTGAGACTGTGTCTCCTAGAAATGTCATAAGCTACACATGTAGCCTCAACATGGCTGCCTAAATAAGACGTGAACAAGGACAACAATTAAGACAAAAGGCCATGGGGCTGGAGGGGTGGTGCAGTGGCTAAGAGCATTAGCCGCTCTTGTAGAGGACCCAGCACCTCCAAGGCAGCTCACAAACATCTGTAACTCCAGTTGCAATGGATCCATGGTCTTCTTCTGGCCTCTGTGGGCTTGCAAGCATGCGGTGCACATAAACTCACAAAGGTTCGTGTGTGTGTGTGTGTGTGTGTGTATTTAAAAAGTAAATAAACATGCATTTTATGGGCTTACGGGAGCTGGCTATGCCCCTTCACCAGAGGTTGGTGGCCCCAGTGGCCTTGACTGACAAACTCAGCAACTACCCTTGCCTATAGCCTGGACTTGGGTTGGCCCACCATCTACCCCATCTAGACCTGTTGGAGGAACAATACCCTGTGGAAAATACCCACAGGATGTCCATGACTTGGTGTCCACAGAATATCCCAGAGAAGTTTAGGTGAGGATCCGGTGCACAAGAGGGGGCAATGAAACTTTGTTCCTTGTGAGAGTGAACAAGGAACCAGAGGCCGTGAACAGGCCAGTGACTCCTTGCCATGAAGAATTGCTAGTAGAGCTGATTGGACAAAAGGATAGACCATATGAAACGCCACAGCTCCCAGTACCACAAGGATGAAAGAAGAGGTGTTGGAGAAGTGGGAAAGAAGGGGAAGGGAAGAGGGTTTGGGGGCTTGGTTTGTTTGTTTGTTTTCTTCTGGTTTTTGTTTGCTTTTCTTTGTTTTAATTTGATTTTCTAAAAATTTTCTTCTGTGGGGTCATTGCAGGGGTTAGGGAAAATATAGGGGGACTTAGAAGTGAGCAGAATTAGAGTATCTAATGTGAAATTCTCAAAGACTCTATTTTTAAAAATTATGTTAAAAAGAGAAACGAAAAGAAAGAAGAGAAAAAAGACCACGAATTTGAAAGAGGGGCCATACATGGGAGTGTTTGGAGTCAAGGGCAATTTGACTACTAACCACATAAAAGGGGAACTTGGGACACAAAGCCATACATTGATGGGACAGAGACCAACACACACAGTCATCTGTATTCCAAGGAATACATAAACTTGAGGAGAATCCTGAAGCGTATTTTCCTTCAACCCTTCTGAAAGTTTGATTTTCAGTCTTAGCCTCCAGAACCATGAGACAAGACATTTCTGTTGTTCTGTGCCTCCCAAGTTGCATTGTATTTTGCTTTTTGTCTTTTGTTTTTTATGAGGCCATGTCTTGCTATAGTCGTCACATTAACCCAAAACCCACCTCAAGCCATTCTTCTGTCCCAGTCTCCCTGGTAGCTGGGGCTACAGATGTGCACTGCCCATCTGCCTTATGATTCTTTCTGCAAGCAGCCAAAGCTGGAGCCCTGAGAAACACAAGGGCCTCCAAAGGGAGGTCAGTACAAATCAGAAGCCACAGTTTTCCAAGGGCAAAACCTCTGAGACTCCCTGGCCAGGAGGATAGGAACCACAGCTACGCAGAGTGACCGGTCAGCCATGCGGTGTTGGCCAGGAGTTGGCCCATTTGAGACTGAAAACATCTCCAGCAAAAGTTTTAGTTCTGCGTTAGGAAGAGGAAGGCAGCGGTGGAAATGCTGCAGGAAGCCCTTCCCAAGGACAGACCCAGACTCTTTAAAGAAATGCAAAGAAGCCATCAAATTCCCTAGAACTGCCACTTTCTCCTTTGTATAAAAGAAACAATTAAGGGAAGAAGAGTTGAGTTCTTTGGGAAGCTCTGCTTTTGGACTGATACAGGATTTTAGGGGCTCAAATGCCTTCAACTCAGAATGATCATCAGACCACAGACGCTTCTCCCAGACCTAATTGGGTGACCCCACTCCAGATGCAGCATCCTACCCCTTGGTACAACCCAACGCATGATGATCCTCTCTACAACACTCAAACCCACAGAGGTTAACACACCTATCGGAGGCCCTGCAGACATAAGCAGAGAAAAGTTAGTGGGGCTAGAGATGGCTCTGCAATGAAAAGCAGTTACAACTGTATCAGAGACCTGGAGTTTCGACCTCAGCATCCATATCAAGTGTCTCACAAATGCCTCTAACTCCAGCTCCACAGTGTCCAATGTCCCCTCCGGCCTTAATAGGCATCTGTGCGTGAGTACGTGTGCATATGTGCACATGCACACACACACACACACACACACACACACACATACACACATATGTAAATCTTTTCTAAAAAGAATAATTAAGGGTGGGGAACTGGAAAGGTAGTTAACTGTTTAAGAGTACTGGCTGCTCCTGCAAAGGCCTTAGCACCCACATAGTGGCTCACAGCCATCTGTAACGTCAGTGCGAGGGAATTTTGATGCTCTCATCTGACCATGGGCACTAGGTACAGATGTAGTGCACAGATATACAAGTGAGCAAAACACTCATACACATAAATAAATAAAAAATTAAAATTTCCCAAGATTTATCTATTTTTATTTTATGTGTATTTATTATTATGTATACTTATTTATTATGTGCACTTATTAATCTTTATTGTATGTGTATGAGTTTTGCAAGCTCTATGTCTGAGTCACATTTGTACATTACCCAAGGAGACCAGAAGAGGGCAACAGATTCCCTCAAACCGAATTACGACTTCTTGTTAGCCATTTTGTGGGGCGGTATTTAAATTGTTAGAGCAGTTGGATCCCGGCTTTTAAAAGAAAAAGAAAAAAACATCTGACACACACACATTGGTAACAGGCAGGGGGCCAAGCCTACTGTTTCAAAGTTTCCATGAGCCTCGGGGGAGAAGGAAGGGCTTGAAGTCTGTGGTCTGGTTATCAGAGGTGTAAAGGTTTCTAAATAACCAGAACCTTTAATATGATTGCCAAAACCCACATTTTCTATTCTGGGCGCAATGCCACCAAGAGCCTCAGCCACCCTCCCCCACTTTAGTGAGAAAGTGTATGCCCGCTGCCGATGCTGGCAGGTTCTATGAGGTCAAGCATCAGAAGGAAAAGGAGTTCTTACCCTCGCTAGCCTGTCTTTTCCCTCTGGTACACTGTGACATGCTCCTTCAAACTTACTCTTCTTCCTCTGCCCCTCATTGGCCAAAGGCAACCACGTCTCTGTCCTTTGCTATTCTGGAGCTGTTCCACAATTACATTGCAAGAGATTCTTAGCTAGGCAGAGCGGCACGGGGCATGCCGGTAAGGGCGTTTAGGAAGTAGACAGGAGGATCAGACAAGTTCAAAGTCATCCTCAGCTGTGTGGCTGAGTTCTCAGGCTAGCCTGGCTTACAGGGAGCCTGCCTCAAAAAAATAAAAACGAAAAGTTTGCTTGCCCTGGCCCTGACCTCCCTTCCTCCAGGCACTGGGCAAGCTGTTTCTTTTCTGAGGCGTGTAAACGAGAACGAGAGATTTTGTTATGGTGACAGGAAGACGCGCTCTTCTGACACCAGATTCAGCAGCGGCAAAGGCGCTCTGGGTACATACCATCTGGGAATAGTCCCTAGAAGGGTAGACATTTGTGCTAATTTGAATGATGTTGTGCAGGAGTGCAGGTGAGCGGAAAGCAGTTTCCATTAGGTAGAAATGTTTTTTCGACTTCCTGTTTCTTGTGTGTTTTGCAGTGTTCAGGTGTGAAACCGCTGCGTTTCAGAAGCAGATGAAAACTCACCAAAGGCCTGCCCCATGCTTTGTCAACTCAGGTTGCCTGGTGCAAGCAGACAAACCGGCTCGAAAACACCACTCACTGCCCTGAATCAATATTGAGCCTGAGTGATTTCCCGATGGCGACTTAGGAGAAATGGGAAAATATTTTTCCGCCGCAACTCCCGGTAGTGACTGGCGCTTCCTTCTCCCCTGGTCCTTGTGAGGCAGCAAAGGCAGACAGAGCCAAGGCAGCCTCGCTGTAGCGTCCGCTGAGGAACAGGAGATGGGTGGGGTGCTGCGTTGCCATGCAACCAAAGACAACACAGCTGCAGACCTCTGCCAGCTGGGCTAGCCCATTCAAACCACAGAGAGTTTCAAGTGGCTGTGTTCCCTAAGGACTGGGCCTAGCTCTAACGGGGGAAATGTCAGCATTTAAATGAACTCCATGACGCATAGGAAGCCAAGTGGACGCTGACAATGTCTAGTCATCCTTGATTCTTAGTCAGAATTTTTGAGCTTTTCCTGCAGCTAGCCAGACACCCCACACATACCCCTCCATCCCCCATCCCCACGCCTATCAATCTCCTCCAACCCTGCCTGTCTTCTTTTAAACTTTAAGAAGTCTATTCTTTAAAAAAAAAAAATAGTTGCTTTTTAAACAGCTATACAAAGTTCTTCATGTTTCATTGGCAACGGAATATACTGAAATTAAACAACTATGTAAAAAGTTACCTTTGCCTAAGAAACAGTATCTGCCCATGTGTCTACCTTACAGCTGTTTACCATAAAGTGCTCTAATTGTTGAAATAAACTGCCTCGTATTATAGGATCTACAAAAGGGAAGTGAAAGACACAGATATAGGCATGTATGTGCTCACACAACCTTCTGTGGCTCAAAACCACAGTTTCACAGTCCATCTGCAGGCAGCTCACAGAAGCTGCCAAATACTATTAGTGGTAAGAAAACTCCTTCCAATGATAGCAGTTAGCATTTCCACCCAGCTCGCTTTGAATCAACTCTACACTACTCAACACAGCCTTTGGCCGCTTCACATATGATCTATGCTCATGCTTTAAGATGAGCCTTCCTGCTCCCAAAGCAACTGCAGTGTAGCTTTCCATAAAGGGGAAAACAGACAGACAGCATCTGGTGCTGGGGACAGACAGACAGCAACTTCACCTCCTCCTTCTTCACAAAGACTGAAGCACCTTGAAGTGCTACAAGTCACTGTTTTCAAAGACTTGTCTGTAGACTATACGGTGACATTATTATCTTTCCTGTATTCAAAATGTGCACATTCTTTGCCCCTGTGACCCTCTCTGAATCCACTTCAAGGACAGTGGTAGTCCCTTCGTGACTTCTACCATTTCCTCTGCCGCCACAGAACGCGAGGCCTCTTCTGTCTTTGTAGCCACTGTCCCCAGGTAGCCCCCCAGGGCCACCATTTGGACAAACTGGGGTTTTAAATGAGTCAGCCCAGGTTGAGCTCCTTTCTCTATTATCACAAGGATTACTGTCAAAGAATAATCTCATTTTGTCATAATAGTAGTTGGGTCTGAGCAGATCTTCAGCATTTCCTTTTCTGGTTTTAAGAATCAACCCCTGGGGCTGGAGAGATGGCTCAGTGGTTAAGAGCACTGCCTGCTCTTCCAAAGGTCCTGAGTTCAGTTCCCAGCAACCACATGGTGGCTCACAACCATCTGTAATGAGGTCTGGTGCTCTCTTCTGGCCTGCAGGCATACAAGCAGACAGAATACTGTATAAATAATAAATAAATAAATATTTAAAAAAAAAAAAAAAGAATCAACCCCTGAAGCGGGGCAGTGGTGGCGCGCGCCTTTAATCCCAGCACTCGGGAGGCAGAGGCAGGCGGATCTCTGTGAGTTCGAGACCAGCCTGGTCTACAAGAGCTAGTCCCAGGACAGGCTCCAAAGCCACAGAGAAACCCTGTCTCGACAAAAACCAAAAAAAAAAAAAAAAACTCAACCCTGGAGTCTCCTTTATCTTCACCATTTACAAACGTCTCTTGTTGCTCAAGTTTCTCTTCTTTCTTCTGTCCTTCCTTTCTTTATTATTTTATTTAAATAACACCTTTTCATTTATTTTATATACCGACACAGTTTCCCCTCCCTCCTCTCCTCCCAGTTCTCCCCACACACTTCACCCTCTCCTCTTTAACTCCTCCTCTGTCAACAGGCGGAAAGGGACAGGCCTCCCTTGGACTTGAACAAAGCCAGGCACAGCAAGCTGAGGCAGGACCAAACTCCTCCCCTATGTCAAGGCTGGGCAAGGTAACCTAGCATGAGGAACAGGTTTCCTAAAGCTAACTAAGCACCAGGGACAAGTCCTGATCTCACTGCTAGCAGTTTTTCAAAGAGAAGTTTCTCTTCTTTTAATTTAAGTTTATTATGAAACTCTGTGGCCCTGTCAGCTTCCTCCTTGTTAAATTGTGCGTTTGCACTTTGAAAGTCAAAATCTTTCTCGGACTTCCTCAGACCCTCTTGATGGCTGGTCTTGAAAGACCTGGTACTCACCTCTTGTTATAATTCCTGAGTTGTTCCTTTTCTGCCCTTGGGATTTTGTATACTTCAGGTTTCTCTCTCCCCTTCTCTCCCTCCCCACTTTCTAGGGACTAATTTTATCATTTTGCTGACCTTCCCTGTCAGCCTGGTACCCTGTCCCTTTAAAAGACAAGCTCCGCCCACTCCCAATCTCCCCCCTCCCAGAGGTAAGCAGATCTCAACTGCTTTCCATTCTCTCTCTCTCTCTCTCTCTCTCTCTCTCTCTCTCTCTCTCTCCCTCCTCTCCCTCCTCTCTCCAGCCCTCTTCTGAAGAGGTGACTACTGCCTCCCTTTCCCTCCTCTCTCTCCCTCCCTCTACCTCTTCCCTCCATAATCCTCTTACCCTTATACTCTTTCCAATACCCCATTAAATAAACTATAGCCAAGCTGTCTCCTCACGGCCTATCTGTCTGTCTCCCACCCACCAGGGGGACCTGCCAGGGTCACACTACCATGAATCTTTCAACTTATCTGTAGGCTAGGTGGAACAGTCTGGCTGTCATTTGATAGAGAAAGTCTGAGCTACATACTCCCAGGTCTCTCCTCAAATCACCATTATGAAATTGCTTCTGGCCATTCGACTCAGGTGGTGGAAAGATTCCCACGGGGCATCCTGGGTCCTGAAGGCATCTACTTGCCTTATGGCACTGGACGCGTAGGTGGCATTATGATAAGCAAGCATATGGTGGAGAAATGGGAGCGAAAGGGAGGCGAAACGGTTCGGTTCCTACGCTGTGGTAAGGGGCAGAACAGAAGAATCAAAGGTGAGGAGGAATGGGCGGATATTGGCCGTGTGCTTGCCACCCGGGCCCAGCGCTTGTCATTTATGCCAGCGCTGCTTCTGAGGGCCAGGTCTGCTGAGTCTGTGGCCCAACTGCAGTCAGGGTCTGTGTTGATATCCGTGGCTCCTGATACCATTAAATGCCAGGGGTCCAGGGGTCACACTACCATGGGGGCCATGCTGATCTGTGTGGCCTGCACTGGGGCCATCATGACATCTGGGCCTGGGCTGCTACTAAGGACCATGTCTGGGTGGCCTGTGATGCCACTGGGATAATGATGATGTCTGGGCCTGAGCTGCTTACCAAGGGCCATGTATGGGTCCACGTTCCTGCTGCAGCCGGGGTCTGTGTTGATATCTATGGCCCATGTTGCCACCGGGGGTCATAGGAACCACACAAGATGAAATCTGAGGACTGTGCCCAGCCAGCCCTGCCCCTCACTAACCCTGGGTTATCTAGCCCTGCCCCTTGCTGGACACTGCATCAGGAGAACTGGCCCATCTCCCATGGGAGAGGAGTCCCCCACCCAAATACACACACACACACACACACTCGGGAGCGATGGCCCCACACCTCGCCACGGGCGTCAGAGAGCTGGCCTCAATGTCATGGGCCTAGGAGATCTGGCTCTGCCCCTCATCTGAGGGGGGCAGTTCCAGTGACCCAAACTGACCAGTACATTCTGGGCATTGGGCTGACCCACCCTAGCATCTACTCCATCTAGGACCTGAGTAAGTGAAGGGACTGGTCCTATGGAAAGATCAACACATGATCCCCATGACTCAGGGCGACAGCCGGATACCAGAGAGGAATTTAGGTGATGATGGTTTGCCAGAGGAGTTGAACCAAACCAGTGACTCGTTGCGATGAACACTTGGTGGGTGGGGCTGACTGGACCAAAGGGTCTATGTGTGACTTACCCAGTGCCACCAGGGTGGATGAAGAGTTATTGGAAAGAGAAATGAGGTGGTTTTTTGTTTGTTTTGCTTTGTTTTTAATTGAGTTTTTTTTGGGGGGGGGTTCTTCTGAGGGGCATGGTGCAGGAGTAAGGGAGGATATAGAGGGACTGAGAGGTGAGTGGGATTGGGGTGCATGATGTGAAATTCCTAAAGAATCAATAAAGAATTACGTTATTGAAGAAGAAGAGGAGGAGGAAGAGGAAGAATTTGTTGCTCCTCTCTCAATCCCACTCCACCCACCACCATTACCACCACCACTGTCACCTCTACCTCCACCATCACCTCTCTTCCTGGGGAGAAACAAATCAGACTGGGTGCTCCTTCCACATGGAGGAACTGTAGGGGGTGAGGGAGAATCTTTGCAGACCCTAATAAATAAATATGCATACAACATTTAATGTCTGGCACAAAAATAAACGCTCAATAAAAGGTGTTAGTTATTACTCTAGCTGTGACTTAGTAATCATATCAGAGACTTCTACCTCCACCATTGTGATATCTCAACTGTATCTGCCCTTGCTAAATGTGCAACCCTGGGCATACTACTCCACTCCTCTAAGCCTACATGTAATCCTCCTTACAACATACAATAGCATTTGCCCTATATTAAGAAGGGTTGCATGAGTTTTGTCTACAGGATTGGCATGGTACCTGGAACCCAGGAAAGATTTAGTGCATAGTGGTTGTGATCATCAAAAGAGCTTGGGAGTTCAAAGCAAAATAAATGTAAAAGAATGAGACATAATTGATGTAGAGAGGTGTTGTAAAGGGTGATTTCTGTCTGAGGGTTACTATGGTTAAAATGAAACACTACAGCCCCCCGTTGGGGGGAAGGTTTACACTTTCATATCTCAGTTCACTGAAGGAAGTTGGGACAGGAAAAAAAAATAAATAACAGCAGGAAGTTGGAGGCAGAAGCATAGCCTCGTAGAAGTGTGTTGCTTACTGGCTTGCTCAAACTGCTTTCTTACAATAGAACCCAGGACCATCAGCCCAGGGTGGCACCAGCCACAATGGGCTGGTTTCTCCCCCATCGGTCACTAATTAAGAAAAAACCCTGCAGGCTTGCCTGTAGCCTAATCTTAGGGAGGTGTTTTCTCAACCGAGGCTCCCTCCTCCCTGATAATGCTAGCTTGTATCGAATTGACATAAAGCTAGCCAGAACAGTTACTATTCCTTAGAATCAGAGTCATGGACTCCTTTGGATCCACACTCTAGACAGCTGGAAAGCAGGCAGGTGGGGGGGGATGTCTCCAGTTTATTCTTAGGAGTGAAGTCCTATCTGAAAGTACTAAACTATGGAGCCCTTTTCATTTTCATTACCTTCCAAGAAATGAAGAGAAACGATATGATGTTCACCTCAGGAAGATGGCAATGTAATGCCATTAAAAAAAAATTAGGGACCAGGCAGTGGTGGTGCATGTCTTTAATCCCAGCACTTGGGAGGCAGAGGCAGGCAGATCTAGTTTGAGGCCAGCCTGGTCTACAGAGTGAGTTCCAGGACAACCAGGTTACACAGAAAAACCCTGTCTCAAAAGAAAGAAAAGAAGGAAGGAAGGAAGGAAGGAAGGAAAAGGGAAAGAAAATAAAAGAAAAAAACAGAGAAAGAGAGAGAAACTAACTGATATTTCATGTGTTGATTGAAATGGCTGAGCCAGTCATGGTGTCTCAGAGTTACTGTTGAAGATCTAGAATAGACAGTGAGTGTGAGCCACAGTCACTGTTTTGGTTTTTTTTTTTTTTTTTTTATGGTACACAGCATGGAGCTTGGCACACACTACATATTTCTAGATTGCTGAAGTTAGTGGGGCAGGTGGCTTTCCACACCACCATGGGGCAAAGCACTTAAGGTAGTGTGGTCTCACTCTTGTAGATTGAATGAGGCAAATCTAAGACTGCTGAACCAAGGCCTTTGTATAATCCTGACTGGTTGTCCTTAACAAAGTGAAGAAAGAGAGAACTATAGACTGCTGGTTTGCCACCTTCCAAACAGACTCCGTGGGTTATCTGAATATAATAGCTCTGTTCTTCATGCCATATTTCCTATGCAAAGTAAGCTAAGCCAAAGTGAAACATGGCAACATTCTAGCAATCGAGTTTGCACTATAAAACACAGCCCGCTTTAAAACAGGGATGAGTGGGGGGTCCTGGCAGAGTTAGTTAAATCCTCTCTTTTGTGCATGAAAGTTACAAGCACACTTTATGCAACAGAAAAAGACTGGAAACAGCGAGATTGTCCAGCTGTAAAAGACAGGCACAATGGAATATTGGGCAGCCAGAAAAAGCAATGACAAGTTGCTTTGTGTGTTAGTAATGATCCCTGGAATATATTAGGGCTTGTTGCTTGTCTGATTAAATTAATTTTAGTTGGAACAAAAGCATAAAAACTGGATATATTAAGAGATACCCCCGGGTGTTGGTGGTGCACACTGTTAGTCCCGGCACTCAGGAGGTGGGGGCAGGCAGCCTGCCAGCAACACGGTGGCCACCAGAAAGTCTTTTATTTATTTATTTAATTAAAATTTTCCACCTCCTCCCATTTCCCTCCCGCTCCCCATATCCCCCTTCCCCTCCCTCTCCAGTCCAAAGAGCAATCAGGGTTCCCTGCCCTGTGGGACCACCAAAAGGTCTTGCTCCTATCGATTGTAACCTAGTACCTAGGGATTAAGCCATGTGCCACAGCACTCTCCTCTCGGTGCCCCTGAGAACCACCATGTTTCCAGACTCCATGTGTGGGTGAGATGACCTGATGCCTGTCTTTCTGGGCCTGGTTTCCATTAGTTGGTGGATATTTGGGTTGTTTTCTGCCTTTTCTTGGTTTTTATCAACAGTGCTCAATGAACCTGGAATGCAGATGTTTCATTAATAAACTGATTTTGTTTGTTTTCACATTGTTTTTTTTTTTTTTTTTTTTTTTTTTCGAGACAGGGTTTCTCTGTGGTTTTGGAGCCTGTCCTGGAACTAGCTCTTGTAGACCAGGCTGGTCTCGAACTCACAGAGATCCGCCTGCCTCTGCCTCCCGAGTGCTGGGATTAAAGGCGTGCGCCACCACCGCCCGGCTTTGTTTTCACATTGTATTTCCTTTTGCTTCCTGTAGAGGGACTGCTAGGTCAAATTGTAGTTCTCTTTTCATCTCCCCCCCCCCCCTTTAGCTTTTTTCCTATAGGGTCTCACTTTGTAGCCCAAGATAGCCTGAACTCACTCCATAGACCAAGCTGGCCTCAAACCCACGATCCTCCTGCCTCCATCCTGAGTGCTAAAATCACATTTGTGGACAATATGTTTAGTTTTCTGAGGAACTGCCCTACTATTTCCAAAAGGACCTGTATACATGTACATTTCTATCAACCATGTGGGCAAGGGCTGTTTTTTTCTCCATGTCCTCTCCAATACTTACTATCTTTTATCTTTTTGATGAGTTATTCTTATCTGGGTGAGGTGGCATTTTGCATTTTTCTGATAGTGATACAGAAATGTCGTATGTGTGTCTGTCCATGAGTGAGTGTGCAGGTGTGGTTATCACCATGGTCTGATTTCTCATTTTACTAGGACTTACGTTTATCTACAAGATTGATTGACTAATTAGTGATTTGCTTTCACCACTTCCCTTTGGTTGAGAAAGCAGTCTGGATCTTTTCAGAGACTGTGAAATAACTGTATTTATGTTTAGGATAGAGAAGAGAGGGTTGCCATAGAGCCTTCTTGCACAGGTCTCAGACATTACTGAAGCATTTTACTGAGAGTGGATTTCATATCTTGGGACAAGCCACTGTCAGGGACATTCTCTATCCTTCTCTCTTCAGTCACTGCTCACGCATTAATTCAGTCACTCCTTCCCTTCAAGCTAAACCCCGTGTAACTGAACAGTTCCTCTTCCTTATGAGGCAGCCTCCAGCAATCTCTATACTGGAAAGTCTATAGTGAGCCTTGTTACAGATGTAGGTCCTCGATTGGTTGCTGGAACTTACCAAAGGACTCTTTAAACTCTCAAGTGACATTTATTTATAGCAATATTTGTTCACTTATTTGTGTGTGTATGTATGTGGACCGCATGCAGGTAGGAGCCATCAACAGTCCGAAGAGGAGACAGATTCCTGGAAACTGGAGCTGCAGATGGGTTCTGGGAATCGCTGAAACCAGGTCCCCTGCAAAAGCGACAAATGCCCTTAACCATCAACCCGCAGGATACTTTATATTATTTGTGATTATTGTAAAGGGTTTCTCTGGGTTTTTTTATTTTTATTTGTTTGTTTGTTGGCTTTTGATTTTTCGAGACAGGTTTTCTCTGGGTAGCTTTGATGCCTGTCCTGGCACTCACTCTGTAGTCCAGGCTAGCCTCAAACTCACAGAGATCCACCTGCCTCTGCCTCCCGAGTGCTGGGATTAAAGGAGTGTGCCACCCCTACCCGGCTCTCTGATTTCTTTCTCAGGCCATTTCATTTGTGTATAGGAGGACTACTGGTTTTTGTTTTTTGTTTTTTTGTTTTTTTTTTTGAGTTAATCTCGTATCCGCCATATTACTGAAGGAGTTTATCAGTTGCTGGCAAAATTTTTTGGGGTCTTTCATCTGAAAATAGCGAATGTTTGACTTTTTTTTTTCAATTGTATCTCCTCGATTTCCTCTTGTTACCTTAGAACTCTAGCTAGAACTTCAAGTACTATACTGAACAGCTATGGAGAGAGTGGAAGTCTTGTCTTGAGCCTGATTTTAGTGGAACTCCTTTGAGTTTCTCTTCATTTAATTTGATGGTGGCTGTCAGCTTGCTGTATATTGCCTTTATTGTGTTTAGGTATGTTTCTTGCATCTCTGATATCTCCAGAACCTTTATCATGAAGTGGTGTTGAATTTTGTCGAAGGCTTTTCAGCATTTAATTAGATAATCGTGTGTTTATTTCTTTCAGTTTATCTATATGGTAGATTACATTGATAGATTTTCATATGTTGAGCTATCCCTGTGTCTCTGGGATGAAGCCTACTTCGTTATGATAAATGTTTTTTTTTTGATGAGTTCTTACATTCAGTTTGTCAGTATTTTACTGAGTAGTTTTGCTTTAAAGTTCATGAGAAAAATTAATCTGTAATTCTCTTCCTTTGTTGCGTCTCTGTATAGTTTGGGTATCAGAGTAACTGTGGACTCATAAAAAAATTGGAAATATTTCTTCTGTTTCTATTTTGTGGAACAGTTTGAGAAGTATTGGTACTAGCTCTTCTTTGAAATTCTGATAGAATTCTGTGCTGAAACCATCTGGCCCTGAATTTTTTCAGGGAGACTTTTAATCACTGTTTCTATTTCCTTAACATTTATTGGTCTATTTAAACGTTTATTTGGTCTTGATTTAATTTTGGTATGTCATACCTATCAATAAAACTAATCATTCCTTTATAGATTTTTCTAATTTTGTGGAGTACAGCTATTTGAAGTACGACCTAATAATTCTCTGAATTTCCTCAGTGTCTGTTGTTATGTCCCACTTTCTGCTTCTGATTTTATTAATTTGGATGTTTTCTCTCTGCCTTTTGGTTAGTTTGGATAACATTTTGCCTATCTTGTTAATTTTCTCAAAGAACCAACTGTTTTATTGATTCTTTATACTATTCTGTTAGTTTCTATTTTGTTGATTTCAGCCTGGAGTTTGATTACTTACTGCCGCCTGCTCATCCTGGGTGAGTTTGCTTCTTTTTGTTCTAGAAGTTTCAGGTGTGCTGTTAAAGTCACATTGTGAGATCTCTCCAAATTCCTTATGTAGACACTTAGTGCTACAAACTTTCCTCTTAGCAATGTTTTCATAGTGTCCCATAGATTAGTTATGTTGTGCATAAAATTACATTAAATTCTAGGAAGACTTTAATTTCTTTCTTTATTTCTTCCTTGACCCAGGGGTGGTTCAGTTGAGAGTTGTGCAGCTTTCATGAGTTTGTAGGCTTTCAGTAGTTTGGGTTGTTCTTGAACTCTAGTTTAACCTGTGGTGATCCAATAAAATACAGGTGGTTGTTACCATGTTTTTTGTATCTGCTGAGATTTGCTTTATGACTGAATATGTGGTCAGTTTTAGAGAAGGTTCCATGCAGTGCTGAGAGGAAGGTATATTCTTTTGTGTTTTGGTGAAATGTTCTATAGATGTCCCTCAAGTCCATTTGAGTCATAACATCTGCTAGTTCCCTTGTTTCTCTGTTTAGTTTCTATCTGGTAAACCTGTCCATTGATGAGAGTGGGGTACTAAAGTCCCCCACTATTAATGTTTGGGGTTTGTTGTGTGATTTAAACTTTAGTAATGTTTCTTTTACAAATGTAGGTGCCCTAGTATTTGGGGGTATAGAAGTTCAGAATTGAGACTTCATCTTAATGGATTTTTCCTGTGATGAGTATGAAGTTCCCTCTCTATCTCTTTTGATTAATTTGAATTTGAAGTCCATTTTGTTAGATATTAGGATAGCTACCCCAGCTTGCTTCTTAGGTCCATTTGACTGGAAAATCTTTTCCCAACCCTTTACTCTGAGGTAATGTCTCTCTTTGAAGTGGAGGTATATTTTTTGTATGCAGCAGAAGAATGGATCCTGTTTTCATATCTATTCTGTTTGCCTGTCTTTTTATTGGTGAATTGAGTCCAATGATATTAAGAGATATTAATGGCCAGTTGATGTGGGATTTCCTTCTGTATGCTGTGATTACCATTAATGAATAAAGAACTGCTTTGACGCTGGGAACTTTACCCAGTAAGCCACAGCCATATGCCAATATACAGATTAATATAAATGAATTAAATTAATATAAGAGTTAGCCAATAAGAAGCCAAAGCTAATGAGCCAAGCAACAATTTAATTAAATAGTTTCTGTGTGATTATTTCGGGTCTAAGCTAGCCAGGCAGTCAGGAACCAACAAGCGACCTTCCTACAACAAATTGGCACCCACATGGCCAACTAAAATCCACTTAAAACCTGAGAAGGCTTAGAAGGAATCCTAGACACAAAAGATCAGAGTTAAGCATGGTTTGGTAGTGGCATTTTCTTGGGTGGGCTCTGTTTGCTAGAAGCAAGCAGAGGCATGGTGATTGAAAGTTTTGCTGGATATAGTAGACTGGGCTGGCATCCGTGGTCTCTTAATATCTGCATAACACTTGACCATGACGACCTTCTGGCTTTCATTGTCTCCAATAAGAAGTCAGGTGTAATTCTAATAGGTCTACCTTTATATGTTACTTGGCCTTTTTCCTTTGCAGCTCTTAATATTCTTTCTTTACTCTGTATGTTTAGTGTTTTGATTTTATTTATTTATTTATTATGTATATGATATTCTTTCTGTCTGTATGCCTGCAGGCCAGAAGAGGGCACCAGACCTCATTACAGATGGTTGTGAGCCACCATGTGTTTGCCGGGAATTGAACTCAGGACCATTGGAAGAGCAGGCAATGCTCTTAACCACTGAGCCATCTCTCTAGCCCTCGGGTTTTGATTATTTTTTTTAAATATTTATTTATTTAATATTCTGTCTGTGTGTATGTCTGCAGGCCAGAAGAGGGCACCAGACCTCATGGTTGCCGGGAATTGAACTCAGGACCTTTGGAAGAGCAGGCAATGCTCTTAACCACTGAGCCATCTCTCCAGCCCTGGGTTTTGATTATTATGTGGAAAGAGGACTTTTTATTTGGATCCAGTCTATTTGGTATTCTGTAAGCTACTTGTATCTTCATAGGCATATCTTTCTTTAGGTTGAGAAAGTTTTCTTCTATGATTTTGTTAAATATATTTTCTGTGCTTTTGAGTTGAACTTCTCCTTCTTCTATACCTATTATTCTTAGATCTGGCCTTTTCATGGTGTCCCATATTTTCTGGATATCTTTGGTTAAGCTTTTATTAGATTTAATGTTTTCTTTAACTGATGAGTCTATTTCCTCTATTGTATCTTCAACACTTGAGATTCTCTCTTCCATCTCTTTTATTCTGCTGTTCATGCTTGCGTTTGTGGTTCCTGATCATTTTCTCATGATTTTGGTTTCTATAATTCCCTCAGTTTATGTTTTCTTTATTGTCTCTATTTCAGTTTTCAAGTCCTGAATAGTTTCTTTTATATGTTTGATTTCTTTTTCTTGGTTTTCTTTAAGTGATTTGATGATGTCTTCTAATTTTTTTTTGTCTTTTCCTCCATTTCTTTAAGGGAATTTCTCATTTCCTCTTTAAGAGTTTCAAACACTCTCTTGAAGTTATTTTTTAGGTAATTTTCTTCTGCTTCATTCATATTTGATTGTTCAGGTCTTGCTGTTGTAGGGTCTTTAGGTTTTACTGGTGTTGTGTTGTTCTTTGTGATGTTGCATTGTTCTTACCTTTTCTACTCATTTCTTCCTCTAATAGGTGTGGTTGGGGCTGTCTGAGATTCTGTTGAATAATCTTCTAGGTGCCAGTGAATCCAAAGTTCAGATGATTGTTCCTCATGTACAGTCAGTGTCACAGTTCTAGTTACCCCCTTGAAAGAATACTGCAAATAGTTACAGAATTAATCTCCCTCAAAGACCACACTTTAAAGAGTACAGCTGGCCTGTAGGAAAGTAGACAAACATACAGATGGCCACACTGAATGTCCAGTGGATCTTCACATGCAAATGTCTGGCTCACTAGAGTCCTCTTGAGTCCTTCTTTGGTTGTAAGTCAGATTTACCTGGCATCCCCAGTTTCATCTGCTTTTCTTGATTTTGTAACAAGAGCTAAGCATATTTTGCCTTTATAAGAAAAAAACCTGTTAAAAACCAGATACTATTTGATCCCATTTATAGAAAATGTTCTGGAATGATGGGCTGGAGAGATGACTCGGTAGTTAAGAGTACTTGTTGCTCTTGCATAGGACCCAGGTTCAGTTCCCAGCATTTACATGGTTCACAATTCTCTGTAACACCCAGTCTAGAGGATACAATGCCTTCTTCTGACTTCCCTTGGCACCAGGTATGCACACTGTGCACATACATACATGCAGGAAAAATACTCATATACTTGTTAAAATAAATGAGTCTAAACAATTTTATTAAGAAAGTAAAGTGTCTAGAATTAACGTCTGCCTAAGGTATGGGGAGTTTGGAGGGATATGGGTGTAAAGGCTTCTGGATATATGGTTTCTTTGGAAGCTGGTCAAAATATCCTAAGATGTTTGTAGGGATGGTTCTACAGTTTAGTGACTAAAGCCAATGTAAGCACACATTTTATTTATTTTTTTAAAAATATTTATTTATTATTTATTGTGTATACAATATTCTGTGTGTATGCCTGCAGGCCAGAAGAGGGCACCAGACCCCAATACAGATGGTTGTGAGCCACCATGTGGTTGCTGGGAATTGAACTCAGGACCTTTGGAAGAGCAGGCAATGCTCTTAACCTCTGAGCCATCTCTCCAGCCCCCGTAAGCGCACATTTTAAATGGGCGATTTGTATGAAGTGTGAATTGCGGCCTTGAACTAGATGTGTAGCCAAGGAAACCTTGGATTCCTGGTCGTCCTGACTCCATCTCCCATGTGGGGATTAGAGAAATGTAGCAACACTCCGAGTTCCATGCGATGTTGGGGCTTTGCATGCTAATCAAGCAGGAGTCTATCAGCTGAGCTACTCTGTGGGTGGGTAGGTGGGTGTCTGTGTACCCCAGTGCTCACCACATGCAGAGGCCGGGAGAGGACGTCAGCTGTCTTCCTCTCTCAGTGGCTGCCTTATTCTCTCACTGAACCTGGAACTTGCTGCTTCATACAGACTGGTAGTCAGCAAGCCCTAGTAATCCTCCTGCCTCAGCCTCTCACAGCCCTGGGGTTATGGCTGCCTGGGTGGCCATGCCTCACTTTTCATATGGTTCTGGATTGCACACATATGGAGCATTCCGATCCTCTGAGCCATTCCTCGACCCTAGCTTTGTTGTTTTCCTGGACGGAGTCTGGTGACAAATGCTTATAACCTTACCATTTGGGAGACCAAGGCAAGAAGATTATCGGTTCAGGGTCAGCCTGGACTGTACAGTGAGTTTGATGTCAGGTTGGGCTAAATATCAAAACCCAATGTTAAAAACAAAACAAAAGAATATTTATGTGAAATTGAGTAAGACACGTGTGAGGCTTCACTGTAGTAAAGGAGAAAAAACATTTTTTTTTTTTTACTACCTACAGTGAAGAGTCTAGTCTCTCATGCTATCTACTTTTACTGTATACGTAGTGACTATTTTGGTTCATTTTCACTGTCTTGTTGTAGTTAGTGAGCAACTATGAAGTCAGAAACCACAGCGAGGCCTTGGCTACCACGTATCCTGGTTTTCAGTCAACAACAAACATGACTAATGTCACCAAGGCTCAATTCAACCACACACGGACTCAGGAAGTTTGGGACATGTCCTAGGGTCTGGCAGGCTGATGACCTAGAGGGACAGTGCTTGGCTGAACTTGGTTTTTATGGCTGAGGAGTTGGTGGAGCCTGAAAAAAAGGTCTTTCCAGACCCTGGAGTGGAAAGTTACTGTGGAAGTAACTGAGGGAAAAAAGGAATTTTCTAGTTTGGCCTGAAGATAGATACCAGCTGGGAACTTGTGAGAACAGATGTAAGTCCAGCACTTCCTAAATAACTTCCAAACCAGAATTCCTTTTCTACCCCACTCCTCGTGTGCATAATTTTGCTGTTATGCCTGAGACAAGCTCTCACACAGCCCAAGCTGACCTCAACTCGGCCTTCTGGGTCTTCTGCCCCTTCCCCTTGAGTATCAGGATTACAGACATATGTTTCTGTTCCCTGAAGAGTCCAGGAATAAGAATAGAAAAATGTAAATTTCAGAAATAAGAATGTGGAAGTAAAGAAATATAAAGTTGTATATAGGAGAATGAGAGCAGACTGTCAGCAGCTTTCTGGGCAGCTTAAGGATTAACTGTTAACAGTGGTTTGCTTTGTTTTTACAAATAGCTCTATTTGCAACGCTGAAGCAGCCCTCTGCAAACTGAGGGTCAGCTTTTAGATAACACTCTGGCCACTCAACACCAGCAACTGACGTGAGCTGAGTTAACTTTTACATGATGGGATATATGTGACTTATGACTTTTTTGGTTTTATATTGTTCCATATGCAAAAGTGGCAGTATCGGGGGAATACAGAGCCTTGGTAAACACCATCGGCAAGTATCAGAGAGAAACAAATGCAAACACTAGTCGGATGAAAATTGCAAAGAAGGGCAATTTGTATCTGCGTTTCACCTTGAGATTGTAAAAATTCTTTTGTTATTGCCTAATGCTTGCTATAAAAAGGGAGGTTCGGAAGCTGCCCTTTGCCACAGTTTCAGAAGCCCAAACTCTGGCTGTGTGGTCTCAGCAGACTGATAAGATTTTCGTGCTCCATGGAGGTTTATTTTTTTTCCTGAAATAAAGTTTGCTTCTAGTTTACTAGACTTTGGAGGTCTGTCCCCATCCTTGTGTGACCCCATGGGCCCAACATTCCCAGTCTGCGGGATGGTGGAGATCAAACCAGCACCTTGCGCATGCCAGACGGGCAGTCTAGTGTTGAGCTTCATCCTCCATATAAGGGCAGGGGAGAGGTTACCTGGAAGAGAGACCTGTGAGGAAGTAACTGCTCCGGAGGCAAGTGGGGCCAAGAGCACAAGAACATGAGATAATCTCCCCCTGAATGATATGAGTGACTTGCATAACCATAACTGCGAGAAAGTCTGGGAAATGTAGTTTTAAAATGCTCAGCCTCCTCCACACAGAAGGATAGCCCCAGAAAGGTGTGGGAATGGATGCTGAGTGCCAGTCAATTCCAGAACAAGAAATGGTTAATACTTGTCTTTGTCTGGGTTCAGGGGTAACCTTGACTTGGTTCTTTTCAGACTCAGTACCCTCCTCTTCCCCCACTATAACATCAGGAACACACACACACACACACACACACACACACACACTTTCTTTCCTAAGAGCTAATAAACAGGATTGGCAAAGAAAGATCCTCCATAAGGACTCAGACACAGCATCTTCTTCTGCCTGTCAGACAACAGAAAACTTGATGTTAGTTAGCAAGCATAAGCCCTCTGCAGACTTGCCAGGAGGTAACTGGCATAGCTATTTAACACAGGCAGGAGTTAGAGCTTCCTTAGATATAGGTTGGCACTCAGATTTAGCCCTCTCCACCTGCCCCTGTATCTGCATTAATAGCTCCTTCTGTGTCAGTCCTCAGCCTTTTCCTAAACATCTTTGCTGATGTCCTCTCTGGTCCACTAAGGACCTAGAACAATGGCTTTAAAACTTTAGGCCTCTCTCTTTAACCCCCTGCTCTTTCCTGGTTTCCCTCTGTGTCTTCTTGGCAGCCATCATCCATGCCTGTCCAACTTTCTCTACTTTCAACAGTCTGCTGAGCAGTGCAGAGATAAATACAGCCATTGTTTGTACTGGAAATAGATTGACACTCAACATGCATCTCCACCTCCTTCTAGGGTATAAACACAATACCTCCTTAACCCTCATAAAAATTCCACAGAATGGTACTTTGCTTCTTGTTTATGGATGAGAGGTAGAGGTTCAGGAGGGTTCACCACTAGAACCTGTTAATCCTGGGATCCGAGCTCCGTTTTGTTCAGTTCTTGATCCCGGGTCCTTCCCACATCTTCGTGAGCTGGTCTCATCTTGTGTTACCAGCCCATAGAATAGAAATCCTCAATCCGACACCCATAACAGCCATGAGCACGCCAAAGAAACTCCATTTCAGATGCTGATCCCTGGGCTAAAGTTTCCTGGGTCCTTATGTCTGAGACATTTAAAAAAAACAAAATAAACAAAAACTATGGTCTCATGTTGAAAAATCCTAGCAAATTTCCAGCAAATGCAAAATTGTGTAGATTGTAGGAGAGAACAATTATTTTTGGAAGGAGTGGTCTAAGTCTGGCAGTAAACTTCTGGAAACATAATGATGAAAGTGCCTTTTAACATCCTGTTTTTTACTCTTTTGTTGATTTTTGAGCATTTCTTCCCAAGCAAGGAGTTATGCAACCGAAATGAAAATTGTCAGAGTTTCTTGTTAGTTTCATTTGGTTCCTTTCCCATGTTTCTCTGCATCTTGTGTGCTCTAAGTTTTAAACTTGGGAATGTAAATGATTATCAGGCACTCTGAGAGTGGCCTGGAAACCACACGGGGCACAGTGATCTGCTCTGAAGAGTTCATGCAGGACCACAAGGTCCATACTCAGTGACTGGGTTAGCTGGGGAGCTAGGAGTGCCTGTGACTATAGGGTGTGTGCTCTTCTGCCAAGACAAAACAGTTTCAGATCCTTCTATCTTTCTGAGCATCTTCAAATCTCCCGTGCCCATTTCCTAGGAAAGCTCATCCGGAGTAAGAGTTAGGGGTATGGAGCCTCGAAGTAGACAGCTTCATCTAAATCCTGGTCTGTGTCTCTCTGTCTCTGTAGTCTTGGATACATTTTTAAAATTTATATTTATTCATTTATTTATTATTTATTGTTTTTTCGGGACACGGTTTTCCTGTGTAACAGTCCTAGCTGTCCTGGAACTAACTAGCTCTTTCAGACCAGGCTGGCCTCGAACTCACAGGGATTCACCTGCCTCTGCCTCCCGAGTGCTGGGATTAAAGGCATGTGCCACCACCACCTGGTTTTTATTTTCTTTAATGTTTAGTGTTCTGCCTGCACGTATGCCTGCAGGCCAGAAGAGGGCACAGAATCTCATTGCAGATGGCTATGAGACACCATGTGGGTGCTAAGAATCTAATCCTGATCCGCTAGAAGGGCTTTCAACTGTTGAACTATTTCTCCGGGTCTTGACTTCAAATTCTTGGTCCTTCTGCCTCAACTTCCTGAATGCTGCTGGGATTACAGGCATGAGACATCATATCTGGTTCTCAAAGGTTGCTTTTATTATGGATTGATTTTTGTCTTGTGGTATAAATGAGATGGTTAGACAAATATACTTGTCAGCATTTGTCTGCATTCTAGGCTGGTATACAGACTCAGAAGGTCCTAGTCTTTGCCAGAGAGAGAGAGATGGTATCAGCAGTTCCTCCCCAATAAACTGCATTAACTATCATTTTAGTTAGCTCCCTCTTTGTTGTTCCATGTCAAAGATTAAAACTCAGAGGCCGAGGCCATCTCCTCCTCCCACTGGAGATAGGGTGTTTTGTTTTTTTTTTTTCTGTGTAGCTTTGGCTAGGTTGTTCTGGAACCTGCTTTGTAGACCAGGCTGGCCTCGAACTCTTAGAGATCCAACTGCTTCTGCCTCCTAAGTGCTGGGGTTAAAGGTGTGCTCCACTGCCTGGCTGACAGAGGAGATGTTTTTAAAAGAATCTGAGCATGCCTAGAAGATATCTGTATTGTGTCAGCCTTTGGGCAAGCCTGTGAGAGATTATATCTGGATTGGATTGAGAAAGGAAAGAGTCACCTTAAATGTGGCTAGCACGGTCCCATGGGCTGGAGTCCTGGACTGCAGGCATTCATGTCTTTTTCTGCTTCTGACTGTAGATGCAGTGTAAACAGCTGCCTCGAAACCGCAAAGCCATGGCCCCCACCCCTACCCTAGACACCCCGCGGTCCCACCCTGCTTTTATCACATATATATTTCATGGTAGCAGTGGAACACGTTACTGAGAAGGCAGTAAAACGTAAAACAAATTACTTCTCCAGCTTCAGTTCTCAGTGCTGAAAGAGAAGACTTGATCCAGAACCTCGTGATTCGGGGCTTCTGAGATGCTAGGGAAACTTGCACTCACGTCAGAGGTCTGACAAAATGACTGCATTAAACAATAAAATTTGATAGTTGACAATAAAGCATTTCTGTTGGCAGTTGTCCTGGTTAGTTTTCATTGTCTACCTGACGCAACCGAAAGTGACCTGGGAAGAAGGAACCTCAGTCACAGGGTTGCCTCAATCAGATTGTCCTGTGGCCATGTCTGTGAGAGATTGTCTTGATTGATGATTAATGTGAGAGGGCCTTGCCCATTGTGGGTGGCACCATCCCTAGGCAGGTAGGTCTAG
Source organism: Microtus oregoni (assembly GCF_018167655.1). Taxonomy (NCBI): domain Eukaryota; kingdom Metazoa; phylum Chordata; class Mammalia; order Rodentia; family Cricetidae; genus Microtus; species Microtus oregoni. Next base: position 4,249,405 of record NW_024543077.1, on the reverse strand, counting down.
GCTGCCTGAGAAAGCTAGGTGAGCATGAGTCGAATGTTCCTCTATGGTTCCTGCCTCCAGGGTTCTGCCTTGAGTTCCTGCCCTGAGTACCCTCAGCCCTGGATTATGACCTGGAAGTGTAAGCGAGATAATCTCGTTCTCCAAGCTGCTTTGGGTCATAGTGTTTTACCACAGCACAGCAAGAGGAAAGTAACTGAGACAATATTGAAGCCATCTTAAGTAGGAGAAATGTCAGAGGTGGAAATAGAAAACTCTGTACACCCATTGGTGATATATAGGGCCTTTGTCCAAACCCAAGGCCTGAAGGAGACACCCCTCAACAACTGTGATATATATAGGAATACTGCAAAGCAAAGTGGATGTGGAGAGCCTTTATCCTGTGCTTGGGAGTGTTTACTTGGCATCCCAAGTCTAGGAACAAGTCCTGGCTGTGCTTCTTATTTGGGTGAGCTTGAGCAATCCAATGTACTTCTTCCAACTTCGGTTTCTCATTGTATTATAGTCATAACGAAAGGAATTTAAATACATCAAGTACCGAAGACAGTTCTTGACAAAGCTCTTAATTAGCATTAATTGCTGCCATCGTCAACATTTTAACAACACCTGCTGATGGGAGGGGGTGGATCCGGGATCAGGTGATAGGTTACTACAAGGAGCCTTACCTGGCTGGAAAGACCGGTTTGGGACAATTATAGGATCCTTACAGAACAAAGTAACCAGCCGAAATGATTGGGATAGTCTGGGTGGTATACTAACATCTTAAAGAAGTTCTTACTCTAAGCAGAGTCCCAGCCAGATGGAGGCTGCTGGAAGATCAATAGGAAGGCAGTCGAAGGGCAAGGCTCCAGCCCTGAGGAGATAGACTGAGGCAGGGGGATGGTCTGATGAGCTAGGTTCCTTCATGGTGGAAGGTTGACTACAAGGAAGGGAAGAAAAGCCGCCTGGAGAGATCTGCCAGACTAATTACAAGCCTGGTGGGGTCGAGCCTCCTAGGTCCTTGCTAAAGCAGCTGTAGCCTCAGTGACTCAGTGCGAGCTGTCCCTCTGCCAGAACACAGCTCCTAATAGTACAATAATCTGGTGTTCTGGGAGGCACAAGTGGACAGTGCATGACAATGTGCAGCAGACGGGAACATGGAAAACATTTCTCAACAGTAACAACGGCCCGAATGTGGAAGAGAAAGACGTTTCTTATCTGTCCAAGGATGTGCGTGTTGCCTGTTCTTAGAGAAGAGAGTGCCTAGGTTTATACCAGCTGTTTCCTTGGTTTTATGACAATAGCTGAAAACAGAACTAAATCAAAAGGTTGGAGTGTGAGAGTAAACAAAACTACTTGGCCTGCAGATTCTGTGAACTTTTCCAAATAGCTTACCAAATATGAGAAACTCTGGGCTCAATGGTTTTGGTTTTTTGTTTTGTTTTAATTTAGAGGCAGCTCTGAATACGTGAGTCTATCACAAGCTGTGTTAGCAGTAGCCTGGAAGTCTGTATTTCAAATTTCCTGTCATTTTCTTTCTTCTACGTATTTGTTTTAGAGGCATGATACACTCCTACGGAGAAAAAAAAATCTCAGATAGATTACAGTTTTTCTATATTTCAGAGATTTTTCTAACTGCTTATGAGATTCTTTGGTTTGTTTTAAAGGCTATAGTTTAAAATATCTTACCTATACCTGTGTCTTTTTTAACCTTATGGGCTTTTGATTGATGTTGTCTAGGAGTCAAATGTCTGTTTAAGTCACCTGACTTAAAATGTGTGTCATGGGAATTTAGTTACAGCTAAACTTTGAAATGAGCTTCCTAAATGGACGAAAGTGAGGCTATAACCACTCTGAGGTATGGTTGAGAAGGCTTTTATTGTAGGTATGAAGGAGAGCACAGCTAGAGGCATCTGGAAGAGTTCAGATTGAACTGGGCACTGAGAGGAGAGAGAGGAAGAGAAGAGAGAGCCAGCAGAGGGAAGAGCCCAAGACCACGAAATGGCAGGTTTATATAGAAATGAAGCCCAGTCCCCAGGCAGGGGTGGGGTAAGAAGTCCTGGGAGGAGCCACAGGTACTGTATGAACCTTGTCCCAGATTTCTTTGGGTCCTGACACTAAAAGAAGCAGCTTTTTGATCTTCTCCTAAGTCAATAATTAAAAGCAGCAATAACCACTTACCATTTTTCTAATATGAAATGCTTCATCCAGGAACATATAGTGAGATGTTGCCTCAGCAATCAAACAAAAGAAATGCTTCAAATAGTTTCTGGCATGGAAAATGGGGAGACTCTGGCTTACAGCTTTATGGAGCAAAATCCTTCGGGTGCAGATGACAGATTTGTTTCTATGAAGTGTTCATGGTTACTGTCTAAAGACTTCAAAAGAGTCTACTGAGGGCTGGAGAGATGGCTCAGTGGTTAAGAGCATTGCCTGCTCTTCCAAAGGTTCTGAGTTCAATTCCCAGCAACCACATGGTGGCTCACAACCATCTGTAATGAGGTCTGGTGCCCTCTTCTGGCCTGCAGACATCCACACAGACAGAATATTGTATACATAATAAATAAATAAATATTAAAAAAAACCTAAAAGAGTCTACTGAACTTCTGTAATATAACTATATATAAAACACCTTTCAACTTCCTCCTGCACAAAAGTTTTATCTTAGACACAAAATCTGAGAAGACGGTTTGGGGAAAAAGGAGTTAAAATTATTCCTTTTTGGGTTTATCAAAACTTGCTTCAAAAACACTGTGTCATCAGGCTGGTATCATTGGAGGAATGAGAGCAATGCAAGCCTAAATGTTCTATATAAAATAAGTAAAAAAAATTATGTTTTTTATCCAGTGGTACATAAATTTTATTTCATTACTATTAATGGAACCCAGGGTGTTTGCGGTGCTTGACTTCAAGTTGCTTTTCTATCTTCATGATCTTTATTAGGTTTAACTGGCCCAAAATCAGCTAGAAAAGACTCCATGATGACTTTAATATATTGGCTTTATATTCTTTGAACCAGAACTTTTTCATATAGGTCTATTCTATTGGGTACTTAAAGCCTTGTTAAACATCTTGGCCTGCTGAGGCCATTTTTGTTGTCCTACCATAAGTAATTATCACTGGAAACGGATTCCAGTTGGATTCAGTTAGAAATAAAGCTAGTTAGGAAGTAAATATTGGTAGGTGTATTCTTTGATATTAAGTTCTACTTATAGGTGACAAAAAACAAGTGAGAAAGAAATGTGTTCAAATTGTAGTTTTATTATCATTGTTCATTCAGCTTTTAGCTCTCGTTTTGTACTGCCAGAGGAGGAGCCCAAGGTCTTGCCAATGCTAGGTAAATATTCAGTCCTTGGGTTTTTGAGAGTTTCCCTGTGAAGTTTAAATTGGTCTTGCATTTGCTATGTAGTGCAGGATGTCCTCAAACTTTCCATCCTCTTTCTTCTGTCTTCTGTGTAGCTGGGCTATTTTTTTTTTTAAAAAAAGAGTTCACTGTATCTGAAATACATATATATATTTTAAAATATTGGAGAGTAAAACCAGGAATGGCTGTACACACCCGTAATACCAACACTTGGGAGACTGGATGGAGACAACCTTGGCTGCAATGCAAGTTCAGGGCCATTCTGGGTTGGATGAGAGAGACGATCTCATAAAACCAAAAGGTAAAACCATTCAGCTGGGTGTGGATGTCGAGTTATGGTACCAATGTGGTAGTTTAGCAGCCGGTGAGACTGAACCATAATGTACGACAAACCCGCATGGAAGTTTATTGATAAGGAGTGAAAAGGGGAGTCGTGGAAGCCTGTCTCGGAAAGGGACGTGGGAGAAGAGAGAGCAGGAATGGGCAGCACTTGTTTTTAACGGGTCTTTAGGGCATGCGTACAGAGGCTTACACAATCACACAGCGCATGCTCAGATTACAGTAGTGGTGTTCCGTGGTCGGCCCCTGGGGCTGGCTAGGTATTTGCTGAAGTACGGACATGCACGACCTGCCAGGTGCCAGGGAGCAGGCCAGTGTAATGCCTGAACGCCAACAGTGGGAGCGCATGCCTTTAATCCCAGCACTTAAGAGGTGGACAGATCTCTGTGAGTTCCAGGACAGCTAGGGATGTACGGTGGAATGCTGGGAAAACAAACAAACAAACAAACAAACAAAAAAACGCTAACTGCTTTCTGCTTCCCAAATATAAACAAGAGGTGAACAGGTATCTCCTGCTTCTGCTGCCCTGCCATCTCTGACAGGCTGGACTGAACTTCTTGGAACTTTAAACCAAAATAAACTCCTTTCTTTAAGTTGCTTTCGTTAGGTATTTTTATCACAGCAACAAGACAAATACAAAACTGGTATAGAGAAATGGGACTGCCGCCATGATAAACTTGGCCATGTGGGTGCTAGACCTTTGTGTCTGGTTTGAAGGATGAATAAGGAAGAGTTTAAATGTGGACTAGACAAGCCCTTGAATTCTGCAAACAGAACTTAATGGGCCAGAGGATCAGGAGAAATGTAGAAAATAGAGGCCTGGTTCATGAAGTTTCAGGGTGGGGAACAAGGACTCCATTGGGAACTGGGCTAGAGATCGTTTGTGTGAATACAAGGAATCTTGCTGCGTTCCAGCCCTGTCATAGAAACTCAGGTGAGGTTCATGGGGTGATGAACTACTTTGTATGATGGAGGAAATTCAAGGCAGAGTAGCAGCGTGCAGGCACTGATTGGCAATGGTTCAATTGTTCACCATGCTTCCCCCCCCCCCCCCCCCCCCCCGGCCCCCGCCCCCGGGGGTTTCTCTGTAGCTTTGGAGCCTGTCCTGGAACTCCCTCTGTAGATCAGGCTGTCCTCAAACTAGCAGCGGTCTGCCGGCCTCTGCCTCCTGAATGCTGGGATTAAAGGCGTGCACCACCACCTAGCCAATTGCTCACCATTCTTGTTCAAAACTACAGCGAAAAACACAAGTCGGGCAGGGAGATATAGAAAGTGTGTCGTTTTTCCTGGAAAAAGAGCTCAAGTATGTTTAAAGTTACAGAAAAAGAGGTTGTGACTGTTGGAAAAAAAAAGTAAGACCTTACCCATCGAAATCTGAAAAATGTAAATTCACTTGAAAGGAGAGCTCCTGAACTGATAATGCTGCCGCCCTGTTCTTGGAAAGCAACTACCTAAGGAAGTGGCTACAGTAAACCGTGATCCAAAAGGGTCAGGTTCCACTTAAGCTGACTACAGTGTCACCCAAATGGTGCTGGTTATGCAGCTCTGAGAGACGCAACATTAAGGGGATCATGAGAATCTTGGACCAGGCTTTCAGAGCGCTGTTGAGGTCAGGCAAAGTGTGGCAAAGCTGCAATTCCTGCAAGGAGGCTTTGCATGGCCATTGTATGAAACCATAAAGATGAAACCCAAGTTGCAGTGAAGACCCCAAGATAATGGAGGTGCCAGAACAGTGGGGCATTTGCCAAGGAGAGCCGCATGATGCAGCGCAGCTGGCTCGAGAGGCTGGGTGTGCCAAAGGAGCGGAGTTGGCGGGCTGGGCTACTTACGCCCTTTGGTGCCCAGATGATTCCACCAGAAGCTCCAGATCCTATACACGCTGCTGCAGAGTGTCATTTACCCTGCAGGCTTTCAGCCTTACTTTGGTCCCAGCATTCCTTGCTGTGCCTCAGTTCTCTACTTTGGAATGGGAACGTTTGCTCTGTGCCATTGTATACTGGAAGAATGTAACTTGTTTGTAATTGCATAGGTATATTTAAGAGAGTGCCTTGAGTGTCAGAAGAGACTTTGGGTGTAAGAAATATTTCATGTATAATATGTGTGTTTGAGCGTTGGTACATGCGCATGCCATGGTGCAGATGTGGAGGTCAGAGGACAGCTCTCCTTCTGTCACGGCTTCTAAGGGATCAAACTCAGGTTTGCATAACAAAGTGCTTTTACCCATTGAGCCATTGCACAGACCCAAGACTTTGGACTTTTAAACAATGTTGAAATTGTCAAAGACCATAGCAACTTTTTTTCTTTTTAAAACAAAACAAAACAGTTTTTCAAGACAGAGTTTCTCTGTTTAGGCCTAGCTGTCCTAGAACTCACTGTAGAATTGTTCCTCTACAGTTCCAGGATAGCCTTGAACCAACAAAGATCTGCCTGTCTAGGCGTGCACCACCACGCCCAGTCATGGAAACTTTTGAAATTGGACTGAATTCATTTTGCATTATGAAGCAGCCGTGGGCTTATCAGGCTAGGTGACTGAGGCTACTGCCTAAAAGTGATGTACTTGGGTGTTGACAAAGGATGGGATAATGTTAATATTACCAACTTTACAGGATCTAGAATCACTGAAAAGAAACATCTGGGCATATCTGTGATGATTATCTAGATTTTGTCTCTAGATTGTGTTCATTGAGGGAAGACCCACCCTAAAGATGGGCAGCACTAGGCTTGAGTCCCTGACTGAATGAAAATAGAAAGGGGGCCACGTTTGGTGTCCAAAAGCTTTAATCCCAGCACTCGGGAGGCAAATGCAGGCAAGTGTTTGTGTCTTTGAGGCCAGCCTGAGCTAAATAACAAGTTTCAAGCCAGTAAGGGTTGTACATTAAGGTCCTGTATCTCTAACAAAAAAAAAAAATTTTTTTTTTGAAAAATCATTCATTTATGTCTTTTATTTATGTTCTGTTTGCATGTACATCTGCATCTCAGAAGAGAATATCAGATCCTATAGACAACTGTGAGCTGCCATGTGGGTGCTGGGAATTGAACTCAGGACCTCTGGAAGAGTGGCCAGTGCTCTTAACCATTGAGTCATCTCTCCAGCCCCTCAAAAATATATTTAAAGGTGGTGAGATTTAATTAAAAATATATTGACTTCAGTTATCAAAAAACATTTTTAAAAGATTTATTCTAGGGGCTGGAAAGAGATGACCCAACAGTACTGGCTGGTGAGGTGGTGGTTTTCATGGGGCTAAAGAGATGGCCCAGCATCTAAGAGCTCATACTTCTTTTGTAGAGGGCCCAAGTTTGATTCCTAGCATCCACATTTATTGGCTCACAGCCATGTATAATTCCAGCTCCGTGGGATCAGTCAGCTCTGGCCTCTGATGTCTGTGGGCACCTACACACATATACACATAAGTAAAAGTAGAATATTTTTAACTCTATGTGTGCAGTTGTTTTATCTGCTTATGTCTGTGCACCATGAGCATGTAGAGCCCACAAGACCAGAAGAGGGTGTCATTTTGCTTGGAACTGGAGTTACAGAGGGTATAAGCCACAGGAATGGAACCCTGGTCCTCTAGAATAGTCAGCATTCTTTATATTTTGTTTTTTGTTTGTTTGTTTGCTTATATTTTAGTCTTTTGAGATAGGGTTTAACTGCTTAGATATGGCTGTCCTAGAACTTATTTTGTAGGCCAGGCTGGCCTCGAACTCAGAGATCTGCCTGCCTCTGCCTCCCAAGTGTTGGAATTAAAGACGTGCACCACCACTGCCTGGCCTAAAGAAGAGAATTCTAACTTGTGTGAATATACTGAGTGCCCCTCTGCATGTTCATGACAGTTATGAAGTAGTATTTTGGACACCTCAAATCTGGAAAATCTCTAAGGCATAACATTTTACCAGAGATGCCCCTCCCCAAAAAAAGGAAAAAAAAATCAAAAAACAAACAAACTTGATACTGGGATTTTGTGTTCTGTGTTGATAAAATGTTGAAAAGAAGTTTTCATTACATACAACTAAAAAAGATCCGATTAAAGTGTAGAAAAGGCATTCCTTTGCAGTCAAATGCTAGACAGAGTGAGATAATGACATCAGAAAAGACTACAGCAGATTTCAGGGAAGGGATGCAAGACAACACAGCCTTGCTAACCCAGTACTGGTTTATTCAGCTTTTAATTCAAAGACCAATTGCTGTTCCCCAAACAGGAATTTACATTTGCCACATTCTAAGGGTGATACTGTGTTGTTTCGAGGGGAAATCAGAGCTGGGGAGGGCCTCCTGGCTGGAGAGCCTCGTGTGTCCCCAAACAGCTGGCCAAATGAAACAAAGCAGTGAGAACCACTCTGGGAGGTAAGACTGCTTTGAACTCATCTGTACTTCCTTTATTCTCCTGCCGTTTCAGTGAATGGCAGAATGTCCCCAAAGCAAGTCTAAGACCTGGTGAAGGGTTCCTAACTGTCCCAACACAGGCACTGACGTTCATTCGCGAGCCTTGTCACACAATGGTATGATGGGACTGATGAGATGAACACAGGGCATCTCCCTGGCATCCGCCAACTGCAAAGAAACACGAGTCCAAGAGGAAGCTTGAGTCAGTTTTCAACAATTTGGTGATGTCTTGTTTTTTTTTCTTTTCTTTTGTTTTGTTTTTTAATTCTGAGAATTTCAGATACGTGTACAACAGGTTTTGGTATCTTCCCCCTCAATTACTCTCAACCCCCAACACATTTCCCTCCTGACTGTATCTCCATTCTTTATCTTTAATCCCTGAGTCTGGTGATGCCCCTCTGTGCATGTCTCATGCTTCAGTTTAAAATATTTTATTTCTTGCATGAGGGGAGCATGTGCGCATATGGAGATCAGAGAAGACTTCATGGAGTCACTTCTCTACTTCCACCTTTACCTGGTGAACCATCTCATTGATACCACTACTCTTTAGTTTTATGATGTTTTTGTTTGTTTGTTTTGCTTTGATTTTTCATGACAGGGTTTCCCTGTGTAGCCCTGGCTATCCTGGAATTGTCTATAAACCAGGGTGGCCTCAAACTCACAGAGATCTGCTTGCCTCTGCCTCACTGAGTGCATTCGCCACCACTGCCTGGCTGCTATCATTATTTTAATATTAAATATGGACAGTTTTCTGTTTTCTTTGCGATGGTCTTTCTCTGCAGTCCGGGCTGGCCTCACACTCATAGGACGAGTATGTGCAGCCTCCTGAGTGCTAGATTATAGACATGTGCCACCATAAAACAAACACACATACATACTACCTTTGATTCCAGCTATTAATCAATATACTTTCAGGGACAACAAGCTATGTCAGACCTGCACTGAGCTGCTAGTTCCCGTGGGGCAGTAAATTAGGTTACAACAACACAACAGAAAACAAAATTAAACTCAGCAGCAGAATTGCTCATGAACCTTTCCATAGAACTCACCCCCAAGCGGGGTAGACTACTTTTCACCTGAGCACCCGAAGCCTGCCTGTTAAGATGCTTGGAGAATAGTTCAGAGTCTTAGGTAAGACAGAGATGATCTGATCACTGCTGCTATAACATGTCCGAGCAAGCGTGCTGCATTAAAATGTTGTAGAAGAAGCACCGTCCTCCCCACCCCACGTTAAATATGATGTGGTCCCTCTCCCTGTTTGTTTGTTTCAGCCACTAAGACAGAAACATCAATTCTAGGCTGAGGCACAGAGAAGCATATATGAATCTTCTTCCTCCACCGTCAGGATGGTGGAGGCCAAAGGTTCCACCGATGCAGCTACAAAGTACCAGGACTGTAACCAGGGCTCTTGGCTGGCATTTCTCTGTCATTGACCTCACCCTACCATCGGTGGGTCAGAATGGGGCACAAAACAAAAGCAAGCTAGATACAAACTTGTGAGGAGCCAAACTTCTGGTCCTACAGGAAAGAGTAGGCTAAACCGAGCCGCACAGTTTCTAAGGGAGGCTTTGCCTGGTTACCTTTCCAGACTGTCCTAAATACCCTTCTGCTTCTGGACCTGTCACTGTCCCTTCAGGGAGTGGCAGAGGGGGAACGGAAGTCGGTGGTCTGTATCTCAAGTCTTCCCTTCTTATCCGCCACATTTCTCTTGGGATTTAAGTCTTGCTAAACACACAGAACACATCAGTGAAATTATTTATTGTGGTTTTCTTTTGAGAGCACCGGTTTCCGCTCCTAAGAAGGGCCTTAACAAAACAGGAAGTTTTTCTTGGATCTTGAAATGGAACAGTGGCTTTTAACAATAGGTTTTTTTTTTTTTAAATAATGACTTCTGCAAATCTGTTTTCCTACTTCCCAGTTAGAGATTACAACAAATAGAAGGGACAAGATAAAACCAGGCAATGCTGATTGGCATAGTAGCAGAGGGAGAGCTGACAGGGCTGTCAGTGAATAGAGGAGAGAAAACAGTAGTAGTTCAGGCTAGACACTATATTCCCACCTGACAATGTGGTCTCCTACTTCCTCCCTCACACTGGCCAGAGAAGATGATGGGAGATCTGGAAGACCTGGGAATGTTATGGATAGTTAGGTAGGCCCTGCTTGACAGTAACCATCTATCTATCTATATCTATCTATCTATCTATCTATCTATCTATCTATATATATATATATATTCTAGCAGCTAGTGCTCAGATTTCCATTTATTTATTTATTTATTTATTTATTTTTTGGTTTCTCGAGACAAGAGTTTCACTGTGTAGTGATGGCTGTCCTGGAACTCATTCTGTTGACCAGGCTAGCCTCAAACTAAGAGATCTGCCTGCCTCTGCCTCCTGGGTGCTGGAATTAAAGGTGTGCACCACCACAACCCCCTGGCTGTGCTCAGATTTTGATATAGACTGCACATTAGTATAGACCCCATGAGACAGAGAACTTTTTGTATCTTGTTCTCGATGCTCATATTTTAGGGGGTACCCAAGAGTACTTGAAGAGATATAAAAAGGAGTAACTGATTTTCCTAAGTACCTTAAAATGAGGGCAAGGGTTGTAAACAGCAAATGTAATTTTGTTTTGTTTTTCAAGACTGGTTTCTCTATATGCTCAGGGTCAGGCTAAGAGGTGGAATCCAAAATCTAAATTTTCCAATTTCTTTCTTTCAATTATATGACAGGTTAAAAGTCATATCCCTACTCTAGGTACATCACAATAATACTGACCGTTTATCATAGCCATATAATGGAAATCACCACTGCTGTTTTGGATGTCTATGTTAGCAAAGACACGGAAATCCTAATATCATTATCACTAGGTGATAAGAATTTCAGAATTCTTTTATTTTTCATTTTTATTTTCACGTTTATGTGTGTATATACATCGTATGTGTGCAGGTGCCCAAAGAGACCAGATGAAGGCACTGGAGCCCCTGGGACTGGATTTACAGGCGGTTATGACCCATCTGGTGTAGGGGCTGGGAGTCAAACAAAGGTCCTCTGTAAGAGCAACTGAAAAGTTTCTGCATCCCAATAATCCTCCCCGCTGACACAATAATCCAAATCAAACCAAATTTTTTTTTTTTTTTTTTTGGTTTTACGAGACAGGGTTTCTCCGTGGCTTTGGAGCCTGTCCTGGAACTAGCTCTGTTGACCAGGCTGGTCTCGAACTCACAGAGATCCACCTGCCTCTGCCTCCCGAGTGCTGGGATTAAAGGCGTGCGCCACCATCGCCCGGGTAACCAAATTTTTAAAAAGCCCAGGTTTAATGGATACAAACAATCCCAGATGGCTTTCCAGCCCCACAGAGAGGAGACGGGAAAGGAAGACTGGAAAGCCACATATTTTTCCTCTGGGGGCAGTTTAAATGCCCTGTGGGAGTGGTCTTGAGCATCTCTGGGGAGGGGGGATCATCGTTTGGTGGGTTTTCTCAGGGGTGGAGTCTGGACTGAGGTAACTCCAGGGGAGGGGGCTTGGAATGGAACTTCCACCAGAACATTCCAGACTCTTTGGATGGATATATGGATACCAGGGGCTGGAGCGAAGCTTCCATCTGAACATCCCAGACTCTTTGAATATATGGACGCTTGGGGCTGGGGTGAAGCTTCCATCCAAAGAGCAACAAGTGCTTTTGACCACTACACCATCTAGTCCCTCATGACAAGTTTTCTTAAAGACACCTAGTTTCGATGCTATCCAAAAACAGAGGGAATAAGATGACTTTCTGTTTTTAACATTTTTCTTTATGCAAGGAACACAATGGGCTTCTAACTCAGCATTTTGAATTATTAATTAGAATGTCTGAAGTGGTAAACCACAAGAAGAAAACTGTGGCTCCTCTCCAATGTATCTGTCTTGCTTTCTTTTGGGTTCTCTGTTACTCAGGCTGGTCAACAAGTGATCTTGCCTCACCCTCGCTAGTATCTGGAACTACGAGGGGGCAATGCCATTCTAAGCCCGTTCTCTTCTCTTCTTCAATAGACTTTCTACGTGGGCACATGGTCATGCAATTTCTCCACCTCCCTTGTGGCTAGATATGGTCAGGTGGGAGTAGAAGCAAGAATATAATATGGAGTCCATTACCAAGAGGGCAGGAGTGTCTTCATTCTCCCCCTTTCTGACCTGTCTTGAAGTGCAAAATGAGAGCCATCTGTCGAGAATGAGATCAAAGTCGGACATTGCTGAATTGGTGCTGTATTATGGCACCTGTTTCAACACATATCCAAAGTAATACCAGACCTGAACATTTAACAGATCAGGGAGTGCTGACTTCCTGACCTAAAACAAATGTTTTGGAAACAAAATTTTTGGAAAGTATGTATATTTCAGTTAATCAAAGTATCATTATGGGCACAAGAACCCATTTAGTAATGGAATGTCTCCTGAGTCCATGATGTGTGATGCAATCAGGCGGGGAAGGACCATTTTTCAAATCATACACACGTGAGCACTTAGTTTCCAGTTCTTCCTGCTTTTAACTACCATAGCCCCCTCCAGACACAATGTATCTGGAACCAAGAGATTTACTTAGGAAAGCTGCTCAAGTTAATCATCTTGCCACCTGGCCTCTTAGGTAATGTGAACTCAAGACACATATGCTCATGATAACAATTCAAATGAATTTGGTGGCTGTAATTGTTCAGGTCTTAGCACACAGATAAGACTATGGAGCAGCAACATTTTAAAAGCTGCCTTGAAACACTTAGCCCAGTTTCTGTGGGTGAGGAATCTGGGTGCCTACACCTAGGCGCTACTCAGCAGCCTGTGGCCAAGGTGCTGAACCTTGGTTTTTTGTTTTGTTTTGTTTTTTAACCTAAGAAGCTATTAGAAGACCAGGTCCTCCAGCCAATAGCAATGTTATTAACAGCAATTTTCAGTTTGGGGGCTGGGTCTTAGGAGTACAAAATCTATTTGCTTCAGCTCAGTGCTATAACTTAAAGATGGGTTGACCTCAAGCTCTCCCCTTAGTAACTACGGTCTACTCATGGTTGTTTCCCAATGGATTACAAATACACTTCATGGCTTAGGGAAGTCCCTCAAAATCTCTGAGGGCATTCTTTGATTCCAAGGGAAGGTACTTGCTGTCGTTTCCTTTACTCTATTTTAAAAGGAGAGATCTGAAAGTTGAGAGGCATCAGGGTTTAAAGCTCCATGTGAAGCCAAAGCTTATTTTGTTTCCAGACCTGAGTTGGTCCAGAGACTGGAAAAATCATTAGATAGCATTCCAGCCCAGTCAGCATCTTCAATGGGTAGCTTTGTTATTTGCTGGAAACAGCTGTAAATTTCCAGAACCACAGGCACACCCATATTAAAATGTTCATTACCAAAGTGTCTCATAACCCCAAGTGCAAATGAACAGTGAATTAAAGGCCCTGTGGGATTTTGTCTCTGGATTTCCTCCACTAGCACACATAACTGAACATTCTCAAGATCTGATTTTCCTAAAAAGACATTCAATCATCTCAAACTTGAGCCCATCCATCATCCTGCGAAACTTCCAGATTGTGAAGATAACAACAGCCATTTCATGCTGTGCTTTAGGCTGCTTTGAAAATGCCAAACCTAGTCTGCTGGGAGAAACTAAGACTTAAAAACCCAAAAGCACCAGCGGTGGTGGTTTAAACTCGGGCAGAAACAGGTGGATCTCTGTGAGCTCGAGGCCAGCCTGGTCTACAGAGGGAGTTCCAGGGACACACATAGAAACTCTGTTTCGAAAAACCAAAACCAACCAACCAACCAACTAAAAAACCCATCAATGCCACCCCTCCCCCGCCCAAACCTCCAAAAAACAAAAACAAAAAAAACCACAGGCTTTCCTTGGACACGCAAGTTTTGCTGAAACTGTTTAGAGATGGGAAGCTAGTTCCTGCTTGAAAATTCTTTCTAAAAGTTCCAGAAACTCTACTCCCTGCCAAAACAGCAGACCTTAAAAGTCCACAAAAGTCTTACTGGGATTATGAAAGAGGCTTATTTGTTTTCAAACTGTGGTCCCTCCGCCCCGAGGAGTTCCACCCCCACGCCTGTGTCTGCGGCTTGGATTGGTAATCATCCACCCACAGAAACACTGACTGGGATCCTTCAGAGACTAAGGTGCAAAAAGCAGGGAAAAGCTTTCAAGACCTAGAGTGTTAGGAGTCAAGGGCTGAGCATCAGAGAGAAAAGGCAATTAAAAGAAATCAAGTGCTTAGCCTAGGAGAAAGGGAACAGGGGTATGGAAGCCTCCCCCGGCCCCCACACCCCAAAGACTACAGAATTTGTAGTTGTCAAGGCAGAGCTTTTGGTTCTGTGGTACAGCTTGCCTCAGAGAGCTCATTGCCCAAAGTACTGTAACCAGGATGGCTAGCGTGTGAACTCACTCCCGCTGTCTAGATTCCTTTTATATGCTTGCACAGCCAGAACGCAGTTTTCCCAGCTGTATGGCTTGGGATTTGCTGCTTATCCCCTGAGGGATAAATAATAGCAGCTGCAGTATTCTGCCAGAAAAGAACTTGCTTCCCCAGCTTAGAGGATGACAAACGCAAAAGGCTCCCAAGAAAAGAAAATGTCAGAACTTGTATGCCAGCCTTCCAAAACTGTGAGATGTGGCTAAATCATGAGCCACAATTACCATTACAGCAGGGTCAGACAAGTGGGCTTCCTTGGAATCAAAAAAGTTAAAAAAATTGCTGGCCTTAGTGCTTCAATAAAGCTCCAAGATTCTCACACTTCCCTACATCGCTTTTACTCAAAATTCTCTTTGCAACGTTTCTGATAGCTGTGGCTGCTGACTTTAAATGAAGGCAACTTGAGGCTACAAGTCTAACTCTGCCACCTAACAGAGCCACGAGAAGTTTTGTGTGGAAAACAGGGACCACACCCAGTATCGTACTGTCACAGCTGTGAAAGTTGTCATGCACATAAAAAGGCTTAGTATATATAATATCTTAACATTAACAGGGGTTCAGTTAAAGGTTAACCAGTTCGTGGGAAAACTAATTTGAGTTAGCACTGATCCAAAGGCAACAGAAGGGAAACTGAGACAATAGTTACATGTCTAACACATGGTACGCAGGAATAATAAGACACAGGAACACTCAGCTTTGCCCAAGACTGAGCACTCACAAAGTCATAAGCAGCTAATCTTTTCCTGAGGTTCACGAGTTTCTGGGGGACCAGGAGGTCTTAGTGTTAAATACCAAAGTTCTTGGCTGTCAATACAGGAAAAGAACAACAGAGAAGGTATCTTGTGGGCTGGTTCAGAACAAATCCTAGAGTTTAGCGGTGTTGAACAGTGTTGAACGTGGGTGAAAACGGCAGCCAGTGACCAAGGGTTGATTTGTAAATCGGAGCTCACCTGGGCTCCTGTTTCTTGTGCTGCTTCTGCGTGGCACAAGCTAACAAACCCTGCTCACAGCTTCTCAGAAGTTACCAACTACAAAAGCCTCTGGCTTGGAAAATGGAATCCAAATAGTCAAGTAATTATTATTGTTTCGAGATAGGGCCTCACTTTGTAGTCTAGACTGGTGTGGACCTTGCTGGGTAGAACCGGCAAGGCTTCAAACTTGCTATTCTTCTGTGTGATTACAGGCATGTTGTTACTGCACTCAGCTCCATTTTATGTTCTGTTTTCTTTCTTTTTTTGGTTTTTCGAGACAGGGTTTCTCTGTAGCTTTGGTGCCTGTCCGGAACTAGCTCTTGTAGACCAGGCTAGCCTCGAACTCCCAGAGATCCACCTGCCTCTGCCTCCCGAGTGCTGGGATTAAAGGCGTGTGCCACCACCGCCCGGCTTATGTTCTGTTTTCTAAGATCTACTATATAGTCAATTTTAATATTAAAAGACAAATTTAGTTGCTGAGCATGTGCAATTATAGGCACTGTGACAGATGCAAATAAAACCAATATGCTCCCAGACTGTAGAAAAGGTACAAACTGTCTCAGTAATAAAGATCCCGCTTGTGACATGGCTCAGTAGGTAAAAAGTTTGCCTTGCAAGCCTCGTAACCTGAGTTTGATCCCCAGAATTCACATCGAGGTGGGAGAGAATAAATTCCACAAAGTTGTCCTCTGACTCCCCCCACAGCTTAAGAAAGACGGTACTAGAGAAATTAGAATTATATCTAGGATTTATTTTTTACTGTTTCCGTTCTCTCAACTAGCAGGATTAGGACACCTGATTCTATCTACATTGACTGGATCTATTTATATGCAAAATTGGGTTTTGAAAATGGTATTACACACAAGACCTTGGATATGATCTTCAGTGCTGCAAAAAAATATTTTTAAAAAAAGTATTGTTGGGTGGCGGTGGCACATTCCTTTAATTCCAGCACTCAGGAGGCAGAGCCAGGTGTATCTGAGTTCAAGGCCAGACTGATCTACAAAGTGAGTTTGTCTAAGGGTCAGGCTCATACATTACAGCTCCTTTAATTCTTAGACAAACCCAACCTGGCACTTCATTTACATAAAGAAACTGAAAACTCTAAAGATTGAGAAGCGTAGCACAAAGGGGTCTCTTTGGATGGAGTGAAAAGTAAAACAAGTCACACTAGGATGGCAAACCAATTCACATTTCTTTTAGCTAAGGCTTAGTAAGAATAGACAATGCTTTTGTGGCAATAGATCGCTAGAGGGCGCTAAGCACATAAACTGTGACAACTGTTTTGCTAATGCAGTTACCATAGTGGCACAAGAAATATTATCAGAAAGAGATTCAAGTCCAAAAAGGCCCTCCCCCAAAAGAGTATGATGCTCTTATCCCTCCAACAAAGTTAGAAAACAAAAACAAAAAACAAGGCCTCATGCTGTACGCTGGAGCAATTCACAATTTGTCTCTACTTCATACTGATGCTGTTCAAGGTGCCTTTCACTTAGGCATTTTCTTTGCTCTGCATGTTAAGTGGCAAAGAGAAAGCACAAGCGATTTGGATGAAAATAACTTTAGATTATTCAATTAAGTTCGCACCATGGTTTCTTTATTTAGTGTGTAGCACCGGGGAAAGCACATACTCTGTTACTGAGCTACAATTCTAGCCCTGAGAACAAATTCTAAGAATTAGATATACACACACTTCAACTTTTAAATTTTATTTTAGACAAGTAGTACATACTTTAAACAAGCAAACAGACATTCATACCTAATTAAATCTAGAGAAAACATGTACCCAGAATTCCAGATTTCTGAATATTTTTATTTTTTGATTTATCAAAGTTCCATCTTTTCTTCCCTCAACAAACAGAATACTCATCTTTTGCAAGTAACCAGATTTATAAAATATATTTTATTATTTTTCATTGTTACAAGACAGCACCAGCACAGCACATTTAAAGATCAGAAATAAAGAGTCTCCACCATAATACATGCACACAAATATATAAACTGGATTTTGCAAAAATAGGATTACCTTATAAATATTTCATTAGCCTATATATGACAGCTGTCTTTCCACATAATATTCTTAAATGTCTTTTCTCGCAGGGCTGCCAGCAGTGCTGCTGAGCCACAGTTCTCCATGACCTGTAGTTTTATTTTGTAATTTAGCTGCTAACAGAGCTTACATGAAAAGTATGTCTTAAGAATTTATTAGATCAACTTCTATATTATATGCAAATGTACAGCTATACCCCAAGGCATCCTCCCTTCCCAACAATACAGCTTTAAACACAAGGGCTTTTAATCCCTATCACAGACTGTATTTATACTTTTAAAGTTTGTATACACTTTTCCACAAAATGTCCTAATGTACAAATAACCTCCAGTTTAATTGATGTGGGGATCTGAAATTTTTCTGTGTGAATTGTGGTTGTTGATTGCATCATTCAGTATCTCATGGGCCATTGAGAATAGTGTCTGAAGGGACCAGGGTTTGGACCTCTGTAGAGCCTGAAACGGAAATGTTCAAATTGTTCCTAAGTATATTAAGCCTCAGTGAATCAGGGATAAGTCACAAGTTTTGGGTCATTTATTTTTGGTGCTATACAATAATCTCTTCTACTGTTTAAATCTTCACCATTGCCTTGTAAGTTATCACAAGTACAGATAGCTGCTATATCATCAGTGCACCTAAAAAAACACTTCTCTCTTGCTTTTGTCCCTAAGCCATACCTGGTGCGAAACCAGCTAGTTATATGATAAAGCAGCACCATAAAAATAAAAGGGTGTGTGTGTGTGGCGGGGGAAAGGGTAGTGCAGCCTGCTATCAACTAAAACCTACAATGTACTTTAAATTCATCTTTAATACTTCGTTTTTTTCCTGTAAAGTAGAACCATGAAAGGGACTACCAAACTTTGACTTATCCATCACCCTACCGTATATTCACTCAGTATAAACCTGAGAAACAGGAGTAAGTCAGGCAAAAAGAAGGATCCTTAGAAAACAGAAATCAGTAAAGACTGCTTTGGATAGGTCAGCCATTTCGAAGACCTGTCAAAATACACACTGTTGTATTACTGGTCAGAGGCCACAGCTTGTTTCTCCGTAGCCTTTCCTCTTCCTCCTCATCTTTAGGTGATTAAACACAGAAACGCTCTACATACGTCCCCCAGTCTCCCTGGTTTACTCTGTCAAGTACTATTGAATGTCTGATATATTGTATGGCTTTGCATGCATTACCTCATTTAATACATCTAACTTAAGTGAGAAAAGACTGTCTTGGATTAATTGCCTTTTCAAACTGTATAAAAATTGTTAAGAGGGCATTCAAGTAACAGGCCAGACCCACAGCACGGCAACAACTTCTGCTTCCCTAAACTGAACATCATGAAACAAACCAGATATGATGTATAAGCCTAGTGCTCCAGAGAGTTGGGCTAAATGACCTCAAAACAAAACAAAAAAAAAATAAAAAAACAGTCATTTCCACTGGGCACACAGGACAACTAATAGACTATCAGCATTTCCGGAAGACGGCGGCAGCAGGGAGCTCAAAATGTGAGCAGAAAGCAGCGGAGACCGGGGAAAGGCGGGACTGGCACCGCAATGCTTTCCTGTAAGGTAGAAGGGGTAAGCTCCAGGCCTTGTTAGCTCGCCAGCGCCGCTCGGAGAAGCAGCTGGGAGGGTCCCCGGGAAATGCGGCCAGGGGTCGGGCTCCGCCCCACCCCCCAGCCGCTCCCAGGTGACGCCCCTTCCAGGGGCGGAAGGACAACCCTCCTGACGCAGAGCGGGGGAACGCCCTGCTCCGTGGCACAAGCCCAGTCTGCTCAGCCAAGAGGTGTTTTTCCTTAGGTGTAAAGCGGCTGGCAGGCTCAACAGGGGACTTTGGGTTTGTTCACGGTTAGAATACGCCCGTTATAGTGTACGTAAAAGCGTTATTTGCCACAAAGAGTATTGAAAAAAAAAATCTAAGCTACAGAACTTCTCACTTGTCGGTCAAACCGGATTCAAGAGGATTTTTTACTGAAGAAAAATCCCGCCCAGCACCTTTTTTCTCTACAGCCACTTTAGCTGGACTAGTTTCTAATATGTCAGTTGAGGGAAGGGGTCAGTCCAGGTGAAAACTAAAATAACATTAAAGCTAGATTAGCGGTTGCGTATGGTAGTACATGCCCCATATCTCAGCACTGGAGACGCCACTATTAGGATCAGAAGTTCAAAGCCATCCTTGACTATAAAGTGATTTAGAGGCCAGCCTGGGTTACACCTATCACGCCTCACCTTAAAAAATACAATTACTTTTGACCCATATAGGGTGTAGAACAACATTCTGTCTAAGCTTCATTTTTGATTAGCCTTCTCTTAGAATCTCAACACACTGCAGGAGTGTTCTGCTAGAATTTAAGAGGAGTGCACTATTCATGCACACCAGCAGCATCCTGAGCAGGCATCCACATTTCAGAAGCATCAATAAAGATGAATTTCCAGCTATGAAATGCCGCAGTGCTGTATGCTGTGGTAAGCTCTGGGGCAGTAGTGAGTTGGTGGCCAGTCTGAGTTAACTACTGAGACTATCTATGCAGAGCAGCCCACACTGAGGTCATACAAACATATTTTCTGTGGACTGTGGAACCAAGCTTATTAAAAGGCACACTCTGTAAAAGCTAAGCCGCCAACTCCCCCTTCTTGAGTGCCGAGACTGCCACATGCCTAATTTCCTATTAGGACGACTTTTCAGTTACAGCTGGGTTCAGAGAGTACTACCCTACCCTACATATGGTTAACTTCTTTTTCCGGTGCTGGTGATAGAAGCCAGTGCTTTAGCTACACCTCAGCACCCACTCCCTCCCTCAGTCCTCTTTAAACCCACGCCAGGCATGATGGAGAATACATTTAAACCTAGTACTCAAAGGCATGTGATCTCTGATTGAGGCAGCCAGGGACTACACAGTGATAGCTTTTTCCCCCCAAACAAAACAAAAAGTCAGGAATCAAACCCATGACCTGAAGCATACTAAGCTAGTGCTCTTACCAAAAAGCTACAACCAAATCCCAACAACTAACCATTTCAGTTAACACTGAATTGAACTATGTAGAAAAGGCACTTTCTTTTAATCTAATTCATTTGGCGGGATGAATCCCCTCCCTAAATAATCTTTACGAGTGGCAGGCAGTCTCTGACCTTTACTAATAATTAATGAGTTTAAAGCATTCATTCTTTTTCAAAGGCAGAGAAGAGGGCCCCTAGAGGTCAGTGACTGCAAAGATGCTCCTCTTCATTAGTTTATACCATGCACTGCACTACCTGTATCTGTGGTCTTCTCATAGGAAAATCTGTATCACAATATACTCCAAATCTAAAAAATAAATTTAAGTTCACCACTTATTCATCATTAAAATAAAAAAAAAAATTGGTGTGTGGGGGGGTTTGGAGACAGAGTTTCAGTGCAGCTCAGGCCATTTAGGAACTCACTGTGTAGATCAGATTCCTCTGCCTCCCAAATGCTGGGATTAAAGGTGTGTGCCACTACCCTGGTTTAAAATGTACTACTTTCAATAATTCTAACTTGGGGCCTACGTTGAGTTAACACACTAAAGTCAGGAGGAAAGGCTTTTCAGGATAAAGGAGGATGGGAATAAAAACAAGATTATGTACCTTCAATAAAATTAGCTGGCTAAATCCAGTGAGATGGTCCCCAAATATAAAACTGATATTCACATATGGCAGTGTCCCACTGTGACACCTATTAGGCCTGTAACCACATGGTAGAACAGATATTTGCTTCTTCTGAGTACATATAAAAATACACTTGCTAAATTTGTATACTGCCCTCAACTGCTAAAATATTCTGCCTAAGGCTTTTTAATCAACCTTTCCTCCTTCCCATCTGTGGAAGCAACCGTGTGAGACTGTGTGTGTAGGAGTGGACTGTGCAGGTCTCTGAAGGAGTAAGTGCCTTTTTACCATTAAGCCAACCCTCCAGTACTATTTTTACAAATTAAACATAAGCATCAGTCTCGCCTGTGAAGCAATAAGTAAACACACATTGCTCTGATTTCTGAGGACCATGATCAAACATAAAACCTTTGTCCCACACTTTCCTGAGACAGGGTCTTACTGGGTTAGTCCTGGTCAACCCAGAACTCACTATGTAGACCTTGAGGGCTTTAAATTTAAGAGATCCACCTGCCCCTGCCTTTAGAGTGCTGGGATTAATACGGTGTGTTACCAGGTCTGGCTGACATAGTCTCTACTTTTAAATTTTAAAATCACTGTCAAAGGCTGTCCAAGGAGGGAAGATGCATGTAGGGAATGCACTTATGGCCAATTTTTAAATCTAACGTAGCTTTGATAATTACTTTATAAAAGGCCTCAGAAAAGTAAAGCCATTTATGAGGCTAATACCATCCTATAGGAAAATCTTTACTGTGTTTGTTATGTCCGATTTAACTTTAGTAGTAGCCTGTTAAGTAAGAGTATTCATAGTAATTAGTAATCCCATTTCATTAAACTTTAACTCTGTAGTCTTGTTTTTAAAGGTCAAATCTCAGTGAGACACCAAATTGTTTTTACATAAATGTCAGTTACCTAATTTACCAAGCCTATTTTAGCTTCCATTTTCTTAAAAATAAGGAAGGATATTGGTAACACCCTGGAGAATGTTGTTGTACTACCAACTATCTAGGAATGAGGTTACAGGGACCCTGCTAGAGAGGTACTAAAGCTAGCATACCTGTATTTTCTAGTTGCTGTGACAGTGTATCTTTTATTGATAATACAGTTTAAGCTTATTGTTTGGGTGTTTTAGAGACAGAGTCTCACATACCCCAAGATGGCCTTGAACTCCTGACTTTTCTTCTTGCAACCTCTCAGGTGCTGGGATTATCACAAGTGGGACTACCACCAATCATGATGATAAAATCTCCTTTTTTTTTTGTGGTGCTAGAACTGAAATCTCCAGTCTCATACAGAGGAGCAATAAACTTAACGACTGCATATTATTCCATCTAATGGCCAGAACATAAAGTAATTATCACCTACCCATTAACCAGTTCTGAACATTTGTATTCTGTATCCCAGAGAAAGTTACCCCTCATTTCTTTATACTAATGGATCTCTGATATACATTCCTTCTATCCCTTAACTTCTGCTTTTAACAATCCATAAAAATATTCAATCCTAGTCTGTGCTTACTGTAGTTTTCTTTTCTTTTTTTTTTTTTTTCGAGATAGGGTTTCTCTGTAGCTTTGGAGCCTGTCCTGGAACTAGCTCTTGTAGACCAGGCTGGCCTCGAACTCACAGAGATCCACCTGCCTCTGCCTCCCGAGTGCTGGGATTAAAGGCGTGCGCCACCACAGCCCGGCCTGTAGTTTTCTTATTCCTATTCTACATAGCTAACATGAATTATAAAAGAAATGGTTACAACCATTTCTCCACCCTTCTTAAGTTGGAAAAGTCAAATATAGCAGTACTCCACCAGAAAGAAATGGAAGAATATCTTTGTACTGGTTTTTACACCTTGTGTGGTGTGCCATGCTCCTTTAGAGGCCAGAGGTTGACAGGTGTCTACTTCTCTCACTCTCTCCCTTATTTGTTGAGATAAGGGCTCACTGAGCCTGGAGTTCAATGACTGGCTGACCAGTGAGCCCGATTCTCCTGTTCCTACTGTCTACACTGCCAGGTGTAGCTTTTCAGGTGGGCACTTGGCTCTGATCTCAGGCTCCCATGATCATACAGCAAGCTCTTTACCCACTGAGCCACCTCCTTAGCCCCTACATAGCATTTTAACGAAACTCTTAATTCTACTGATCTGTTTATTGAAGTAGTGTGTCCTATTTACCTTTAACTATCAGATTGACACAACACAGCCTGGAGACACCCCAAAAGAGAGTCTCATTTTCTTAATCCCTATAGGATAGCCCAGTACCATTCCTTGGACAGGTGGTATAAGAAGGTTAAGCATGGGCCTGAGAGAACCAGCAAGCTTCATGGTTCCTTCCTTAATTCTACTTAAAGTTCCTATCCTGACTTCCCTCAATGATAGATTATGATTGCTAATTGTAAGCTGAAATAAACCCTTTCCACCATTCAGTTGTTCTGGTTAGTGTTTTATCAACAATAAAAGCAATCTTGAACATAGTGTTTATATACAGAGCCTATGAATGAGAAGACTTAACCATGTATTCCTACATGTAGTAGAAAGGCTCCTATGAAAAACAAGACCTAGAGTATGAAGTCAAAGGGCCCTTGATTCAGTAGGAACAAATCTAACTTGTCAAGACGCTACCAAGGTACTAATTACTACTAATGAATAAGACAATTATGTAACTTGACAAATACTGTGTATTATGATTAATAAAGTACCCATTAGTTATATAAGCACTTTCCACTCAAGCAGCTCAAAAATTCTCTAATCCACAATACTTTCCATGATAACTACCAATTATCAAAATAAACAAGATCAGTTCCTCCAGAAAAGCTGCAAGGTTTACAATCAAAGTATACCCTCACAATGTCAAAACTATCTAAAAATGAACAAGGAAAAGAAGATGAAGATACAGATGAGGGATGGAGGAAAGAGGGCGGAACATGACAATGGAGTGCTATGATCCTAGCACCTACCCTGCCTACAGGAGACCTCCACTCAACCAAAACTCCTATTTGGCCTGCACCTTTAGCTGAAAGTTCCAGAGCCTCAAATTTAGTAAGCCTGCTGGTATGATGATAATTATTGAGCTCTAAAACATCAGCTGCTGTTATCTCTCTTCCCAGGTGTGGTACACGCCTTTTGATCCCAGCACTCAGGTCATAAGACAAGAACCTTTACCTCTGAGCTATCTTGCCCAACACCCTTCAGTAAGAGAATAGGATGAATAATAAGATCAGTAAGAAAATCAGTTGATAGACATTTTCTGATAAAGAAGCAAAGTTTATGGTTAAGTTCTGGCTTTTGCTAAATATATATACTTGTTACACAGATTCTCAGGATGGAATTTAAAATGCCAGAACTCATGTATATGGAGCTCAGACTGGCCTGTAACTCCATCCTCCACGGAGGTAGGAATATACCCACCCACCACCACCAATCTAGGCTCATGTTTATTTAGAATCCCTCTTTACATATACCTCTCAAGAAAAAGGCAGTAGGAAATCAGTACTTCTCACTATTCCTAACCTTAATTCCTCCCAGTCCTGGGGGTGGGGTGGAGATTAGCAATGAATAAAATCTATAACCCAGAACACTATAAATTTTACAGGCTGCCCTGTTTTCTAGGTGGATTAGAACAGCACGTTTGTTTTTCTGACGTCCAAGCCTGGCTTTTTACTCATTACCTGACTGAGATTCTAGTCAGCCATTTTCCTACTAGAAACTATGCAAAAGAAGTCAGTTTCTGTCTTTTCACTATTGAAACCCCCAAAGTATGAAGCATTTAATTAATTATTCATTACCAATAAAAAATGAGGAATCAAGATATTGGGGTAAAAACCTGAATGATCGGAGAAGTTATACAGAAGCCTCCTTCTGTATACAGTGACCTCCTACCTCTTTCATCCCTCCAAAAGGGGAGAGATCCTCTCTGAGCCCTGCCTTACCTCTTCCTCAGTATTCCAAATCCACTATGGTTAATTCTGGTCAGTTAGTGGTTAGCTCTGCCCTCTAATTCAAACCAAACTTTGTCAGAATACAACCAAAATATCACACAGCAAAAAGATGTAGTTTGGTGGTAGAGCACTTGCATGTAAGATGACCTTGGAGTTGAGCCTCAGCAGAGCAAAAGAAAAAGGATTTAAGGTATCTTTAATTCTTTTTACTTCATTTGCTCTTCCAACAGCCAAAGTGGGTGCACAGGAACAAAGTAACATTAACAGACCACCTACTAGATAGGTGTGATCAGATACCTAGACACCTACCATGTTACTGTTATTATATAAATCAGAGATTAGTTATTTTTGATGGCCTTTTCTAATTTCAGTTACAGAATGAAAAACAAAAACAATCCAACAAACTAATTTGATGTTTCATGTTTTTCTCTGGAGTGAGCTGTCACCTAAGCCCAGTCTTTTCATGAGAAAATTTAACAAAGATAATGCTAACCTTGAAAAACAGTTTATTTTTCTTGATTCAACAACAGTAAAGCTTGTCAGAAATACAGCAGGAGTTTGACATTTGGCATTATATGTAAGAGGATGTGTGATAGAGGGTTATAAATGGTTTATAAAGAAAACGTTTTAAATGTAAATGGAGAGGTTTGTCTCTGACATTAGTTGCTAAATTCTGGCCTGTAAAACTAAAGAATTAAGACTACTCACTAAACCACCATCAATAACCTGGGTGACCCACCTAGAAAAAAAAACAAACAACCTCAAAGTCTCATTACACATTCTTTCTTCAAATTAAAAGACTCATTAACCAGTGACCATTCCTTTAATTTTGCTGTTGTTAGCAACATAACAAATTAGGAAATGCAAATGGCACAAAAACTGAGCTAAATTTCAACAGACAAAACAAAGAATGGAAGGAAATGACAAACATTTAGATAGGAAAGTTCGAAGTTCTAATTACTTAGCTTTTAATCAACCTAAGATGTAAAGACAGGAATCTGGTTATCTGATGGCTGAAATCAGGGCCACAATGGCCATTTTCCTCAGGAATAGAGAAACAATAAAGAGGAAGAAAACCAGAAGATAGTTTTGACACTAATACTGATATACTTGGGAAAGACAACTTAAAATAAAATCTCAAGAACGACAAGTATTAAAATCACAATCTCTAGGAATTCCTATAATCATTAAACAATTTGGGTTAACTTGTACAAAACAACATTTACTATAGGTTATATTCAACTCAGTTTATTATATAAAAACTGCTATACATAACAGTTATTGGGGATAGAGATAGAAGTTGGTAAGGTATTGCCAACTCTAAAAGTACTTGAATTTGATCCTCAGAACCAGAGTATATGGGGGTGTTGGACAGAGACAGGAAAATCCTTGGGGCTTGGAGGCCAGCCAGTCCAGCCCAACTGTTCTAAGGGAGTAAGAAGCTGTCTCAAAAATTAAACAAGTAGATGCTGTGGACCTCTGCACATATTTATGGCTCCTCTGTGTGCACAAACACACAAACATACATGAAGGAAACTATGTTTTGAGTAAAAAAAAAAAGATCAAAAATTTTTATAATACAGAAACTGCATAATTTGTAAGACTTATGCAACATGATGCAAGGAAAATTCCAAGAAATACAAAATCAGAAACTGCCAGGCGGTGGTGGCGCACGCCTTTAGTCCCAGCATTAGGGAGGCAGAGGCAAAACTCTTTGTGAGTTCAAGGCCAGCCTGGTCTATAAGCACTAGTTGCAGGACAGGCTCCAAAGCTACAGAGAATCCCTGTCTAGAAAAAAAACCAAAAACAAAACAAAAAAATCAGAAACAACCTAATCATATCTCTAATAGGACAAATATTCACAAACTTAGCACACTAGAAATTTTATTTGAAGTACTGTTCACTTCTCCAACAAGTGTTCTTCCTCACTAGCTGCTATTTCAGAACTCAAAGTTTACAATTTTATACTGGATATCCAAAGAATCCCCGTCTTTTTTTTTTTTTTTTTTTTTGAGACAGGTTTCTGTGGACAGGCTGTCCTGGAATTCACTTTTTAGACCAGGCTGGCCTCAAACTCAAGAGATCTGCCTCTGCTGGGATTAAAGGAGTGTGCCACCACTGCCTGGCTCCCCTCCCTCTTTGTAACTACATATATGGTTAACACATTTAATTTAGAGTCAGAATAATAAATACGACACTAGCTCACCTAAAAATTTCAGAGAACTATAGGTCTTGTAGCCCAGTCTAGCCTTGAACCTCTCGATCCTCCTCCTGCCACTTCTTTGCTGGGTTACAATTTCATTACAAAACAAACAACTAGATTCAAGTTATCTACAACTCAGTAAATATTTAGAATCTTCAGAGCCCTATCTGCAAACATGGAGTTGGGTATTTTTACTATTCAAAAAAAAAAAGATATTATTCAGGAACAGGCAGGTGATATCAAATTCTAAAGACAAACTCAACAGACCACGTGCATATTTAACTGTAAACTTTTTAACAGTCTCAAGTAGCTCAAACTGGCCTTGAACTTGTGACTCCCATTACTCCACCTCCTAAGCACTGTCATTACAGGCCCAACAAACCATAACATCCTTTATTTACTTATTTTTGGTTTTTTGAGATGGGGTTTCTCTGTAGCTATGGAGCCTGTCTGGGAACTAGCTCTGTAGACCAGGCTGGCCTCAAACTCACAGAGATCCATCTGCCTCTGCCTTCCAAGTGCTGGGATTAAAGGCATGAGCCACCACTGCCCAGCCAAACCCTAACATTTTATTTGTCTCTCAAATGATTTCAGTTACAACCATTTTCAGTATGATTTTTTTTATATAGTTTTGTATTCTCAAGAGGACACTAAATGTCAGGGGCATGGATAAAACATATAGGGGAATTTCAAATAAAGACCAGTTCTAAGTTAAAGTGGAAGGCCTTCTCACTCTTTTGGGAAATCTGTTAGATGACATACCCACAATGTTCTAAGAGCAGACAATGAACACCAACATTCAGACTTGACTGAATGAGTTCTGAGTTTCTTTCTCATTACCTATCATGTAAATAAGCCCTCTTACTGGACCACAAATCTTCTGTGCACTAAAACCCACAGCTACTAGAAGCCGTCAGTGACACAATTTCAGCAACAGAATTAAACAAGGCCGCTGCAAATTGAATCTAACATCTGAGTAAACAACACCTTGATAAACTTGCAAATACATCAAAAGGTTCTAAGTCCACCCATGTTTTTGTTTTTATATTTTCCGCTAAGTCTATAGGGGAAACACATTTAATAAGAACACCCCAAAAAGCCAGGTGGTGGGTGGTGGCACACGCCATTAATCCCAGCACTGGTAGGGCAGAGGCAGGCAGATGGATCTCTAACAGGCCAGCCTGGTCTACAAAGTGAGTTCCAGGACAGCCAGGGCTACACAGAGAAACCCTGTCTCGAAAAAAACAAAACAACCAGAAGACAAACACACACAGACACACAAAAAAGACCACCCCACAATAATTTTTCTTCTCTGCTTTTTGCAGAATTATCTCTGTCCTATCAGCTGCTCTCAGCCCTGCCCTCACACTATCTTTTCCTCTCATCTAAACTCTGGTCAAAACAGTTTTTTGAAAAGTTTGAAAGCCAGTATGTTTACTCAAACGCTTATCAACTATCTGTTAGTGGGCTTGGTCACTAATATGAACAAAAGCCCTAAGCATTTGGAAGTAGAGACGTTAAAAAATAAAAAAAAAAGCTGTGTTATCTGGAAGTGGGAATGTTTATTCCAGACAGTGGAACAAATGCACAGGTATATTTTGACATGGTGTTTTAGTACAGCAGCAAATTTGTTATGTGTCACCCCAGTTAAGATTACAAGTAAGCAAGAGACAATCATTTAAATAAAAATAAAGGTTGGGTATAATTTGGCAATTTTTTTGAGATTACTAGAAAAGAAAATTCTTACAATTCAAGAAACAAGCTTGGGATTTTTATCAATTTAGAAAGTCTCCAGTACCTGAAGCTTTAACAATGAATCGCTACAACTCTAAAACTAGAACTACAACAGAAATGAATAAAAAAGAATAGTCACAAATTAAAGAATTTATACAAATGAAAAGTAATTACAAGGTGTTGACAGGGTCTCATGCAATGGAGGTTGACCCTCCAACACGATGTGTAGGAAACGATGGCCTCCAATCTCAGGACTCTCTTACTCCCCCCTGCCTCCCCAAAACTAGGATTAAGCTTGTGCAACCACGAGTGTATTTCACCCAAGAGTGAAAATGCCATTTTAGAAAAATTAAAAGAGTTTATGAACTTTACGGAGTCAACAACAGGAAAGAATAGGAGCAACCAGCACAAAGGATTCGTTTCCATTAGCCTAGAAAATGGCTTCTCTTCCTTATTAAGAAGAAAATTTGAGAACCCTTTGAAAATTATAGTCTGTCTTCATATTTAATTTTTTCCTAAGAAAAAAGACGTAAAGGAGCAATGGGATTCACACACAGAAAACAAAAGGCTGTTAAATTATTACACAAAATATCCATTTTAAATAGATAAGGGGAAAAGCTTTGTATTTATTGAACTTTGTAATACGTAACTATTTACATTTAAAATACTGCTTTAGTTCACTCCCATTGTTACTTAACAAAAAAAAATCCACAAAACAACGCTACAAACCAAATCTTATTTTCCAACTATAAAAAGGCCCTACAACTAAAAATAAATAACATAACCATGGCTCAGGTTAAAGCTGTTACTAGGACCAGTAAGCATTCATTTTCTCTTAGCACCAACACTGTTTTTTCAAAAAAAAAAAAAAAAAGTACCCAGGTATTTAGAGCCTGTAATCCTAGGAGTGGGTAGGCACGAGTTCCAATCCAGTCCAGGATATTGGAAACCAAAACCCAATTTCACCCTCATTCCCTCAATCCCACTAAAATACATCTTATGCTATTACAAAATGTGCTTTAAAGGCGCAGGTTCAAGAATTTAACGAATAATATTTACCAGAAGCAATTGTAATTCCATCTTTTATTTTTTAAAAAAGGACGACATAAATGCAACGTCGAGTATTGAAAAACGACCTTTTAGTTTCATACAGAACAAAATACCAGCAGCTGTATTCTCTATCACCAAGGATACCTATATTTGACAAGGCAACCCTCACCAGTAAGAGAGTCCATAATCTCAGGGGATGTCCAGGCAGGGAGGGTAATGGATACAAAGTATATAAGGAAAAGAAAGTTTGAGAGGGCCCTTAATTCAGACTGAGATACAGTCCTTAACTGCTTGCCTGTTCTACTAAACTTAAAGTGTTCCTGGGTGTTATTCACTTGCTTCCAAACTGTGGGTACACTGTATTGTTAATATTCAGATCTGAGAACTTTTGTGTTTTGCCTGAAATAATCAAGTCTTCTAGCCTGTCCTTGTTACCCAGCCCAGTGACCCTCAGGGCTTCCTAGCTGGAACGCAGGATGGAACTGCCGCCTTACATAATGTAAGTACATTTAGCAAGGAGAAAGGCAGATGAGAAAATAGGGCGTCAAACCTTCTCCTCCACGAACAGCTGGCACACCCCGAAAGGAGTGTCCCTCGGGGGCTTTCCCCCGGGAGGTGCAGCTGTCCTGCTGCGTGGGGGAGGGGAAGCGCTTTCAAACAGTCATCTCTTCCTCTTCAGGCAGCCAACGCCGACCACACCACCGTCCCCTCCCCCGCCCCAGCCTGGGTCGCAGCCAAACCCCACAGGAATGCAGCCGGTCACATGCGTTGCGGCGGCGGTGGACGTGCCTCTCCCCCCGCGCCCCAAGGAGACCCAGCGCCATCTTGCCCTGACGCAGTTACAAAAGTCATAGGAGAAATCGCGCCTCCACGGCCGCGCTAGCGCCCCCAAAGTCTCGCAGAGGCCGAGCCGGGGCCCTCACCTCGCGCAGGGAGAGGAGCAAATGACCAGGGAAGAGCCTTGCGCCTTCCTTCGCCGCCGCTTGGGTTCCAAAGAGGCCGCGACGACAACGATCGCCGTCATCACTTCTCCCTCTCTGCCTTTGCTACAGACTCCCCCGACGACTCTGGCCCCACCCGCTGCTGCAGCATGAGGTCATCGCCAGCCAATCCCGACGCGCCCGGCCGAGCTCACCAGGCGCCGATTGGCTGACGACACCGCTCGGCCTCTCCCCACTCTTCTAACAGAGCACCCAAGGTCGTGCTGGGGGCCAAGAAGACGGAAACCGCCATTTCGGGGGGAAAAGGCCCCCTAAAGCAAGATCCGTAATCGCTGTGTGATTTCTTTTCTTTTCTTTTTTTTTTTAGTGGGGAAGCCCGTTTCAGTCCTTGGTCTCCCCTTTCCGCTTCGAGAAACTAGTTCTGCCCTCCCCCTCGTTTAATCACCGCCACACAAACGAACTCCCGCTCCCTCCCAGCACACTGTCCCGCGGCGGGGAAGTATAGGAGGCAGCGGCGGCGACTGCACCGGCGGCGGCCACGGCAGCTTTTACCCCTTACACGGTGGCAGGGAGGCGGCGCTGACGAGGCTGGCATTTTTTTGTCTGCGGCTTCTCCCCCCGACCTCTTCCGTTTCTTGCTCCTCCATCGTGACCGCGCCGGACTCGCCAGCTCCGCTTTTATCCGGTGCCCGGAGCCTGCGCACTGGAGCCTCCCCGGCCGCTAGTAGGCGTCGAGTGACAGCCCGAGCCGGTTCGCCCGGCGCTGGCAGGCCAGACCGGGGAGGGGGAGGGGGCGCCCGGGACCAGGGCCGCTCGGGGGTGGGAGCCAGGGCAGCGCTCTAGGGAGTGATGGGAGGGGGCTCGTCCCCGTCCCTGCTGTCATCCTTCTACCTCCTAGTGGCATCCTCAGGCTCACCGACATCCAGACTTGAGGGCTACTCAGGGACAACTGGGCGAGAGCCAAGCCCGCCAGCTAGCGAGACCGCGACCACCGTCGGCGAATGGCGGGATGCACCGGTGCTGAAAAAGACCGAGCGTCTGGCCTGCTCGCGGCCCCCCGCGTGACGTCCCCACGGCCCGGCGGAGAAGCCGCGCCTGGAGGCAGCCCATAAACAAGATGGCGGCGGGCAGCTTCGTCCCCTCCCCCCTGCCCCTGCGGAGCGGGGCGGGCGGGCCCCGTGCGCTTGCCGCCGCCGACGCCGCCGCCGCTGCCGCCGCCGCCGCCGCCGCCGCCGCCGTCGCCGCCATTTTCCCAGAGCGAGAAGCAGTGACACTGAGCGGGCGCAGGGGGCCGAGTCGGAGATCGAGCCTGAGTTCGGGAGCGGCAGCAGACGGGGCATAGACAGTCGGGACAGCCTCGCCGCCTCCCCAGCACTCCTGCCGCGGCCCGCAGCGCCCGACTCCCGGGTTCCCACTGAAGACACTGCGCGCCGCTGCCTGGGGAGGGGGTGTGGAATCGATTCGGGTCCGCAGTGGCTGTCGTCGGGGGTCGTCGGAGTGCCGAGGTGTGGAGTGACTCGTCGGGGGTCGAGCCGATCAGAGGGTTCGGGTGTCTGGTGTGTGACCATCACAGGTCAGTGCCTGTCGTGTCCGTGGAAGTCGTGGGGTCTGCGGTGGGGGGCACTTAGGGCTCCGGGGAAGGGGTCGCTGCCCCTCGGGAGCCGGGCGTCCACACTGAGGCTGGGGCGCCTTTGCTGGGGCCGGACGTCGCTGGTGGAAATCGGATTTGTCCTTTATCCTGCCTGTCCATAGCAGTGGGGGCATTATGGCGGGTTTTGGGGTAGTGGAAGGGGAAACTGGCAGTTAAACCCCCTTGAGAGAGTGGGAGTTAGGGAGGGGGCGCCCTCCTCCCTGGCAGCGGGTTCAGGCCACCGGGGTGAAGGAGGAGGCTTGTGACTGCTGGGGCTTGTGTCGGAGAGGTCCCGGGAGCTGCCATCTCTCTCTCTTTTCTAGCTGCATCTTGTTTCGGGTGCGGAGAGAAGACGTTTAGGCCTCGTTTTCTTCTTCCTGCCTTTATTTCTTGTCACTTTCTGGCATAATGTTCTCCTAAACATGGAAGGGGGGTAAAAAAAACTCCCTGGGCATCTCTCTTTGTAGGAAAGAGACAGCTCCTCATCCTCTCCGGGAGAGGGTAAACCCGCCCCTAAGGTGGTCACCCCAGCCTTCCCAGTCTCCTCCCCCGCTCTTCTTGCATTACTGCCGTCCTCTACTGTGCCAAAGCCTTAGAATTCACAATATGGCTCATTTCAGAAAAGCTTATTTTGACCGAAAGGTTGGCACCAACGCAGTGGCAGCAGTTAGAGATGAGAAACAAACGGTTCCCTGTGCTAAACCGGGGAGGAGGGAGAGAAAAAACAATCCCGGGTGCTTGCTTCACTGGCCTTAGTTCCGCCTAGATCCGCCCTATTTAGAAGGCTGTCTCGAGAATGATCAAATTTAAAGTCAAAGAGAAATCAGTGGAGTTAGTCTTAGAGTAAATTTCTGTGTTGCTTATTTTATTCAGTCTTTAGAGATGTGGATAATATAAGGTGTTTGGAGTTCTGGAGACCTTGGGAAGAATTAAGTAAGGTGCATTCAGCTGTAGGTTGGAGTTAGCAATACCTAATTGGGAAACAGACCCCCTTTCCCTTTAATTTCTGAGACGGAGAGTAAAAACTGTAATTTCCCTCTTTTGTCCTTTACAGATTCTAAAAATGGCGGCCCCAAGGCTGATGTTGTGGTAATCTAATCAGCTCGGGTCCTCCACACCCCATGCAGTGCGTTTGTCTGCAGCATATTACAGGCTTATTATGTTTACATGAAAAAGATTGGGCTTGCCCCCCTTCTCCAAACCGTTTACAAAAATGCGTCAATTTTATTGCAAATTGCAATGCTGTTTTTAGTTGAATAATTTTATTGGTTTTTCCTGAAAGGCAAATAAACAAAACACAACTTTTGAAAAAAATAAAAAACACTTTGTCTTGGAAATTCCACCATCAAGGGACTTTTAAAGATTAAAAATGTATTTAGGTACAGATAATAGTTTACGTTGGCCTTAAATCGCCCATTTTTACCTACTATGTCAAAGTAAAATGTTTTGCTAAGTGTAACACGTTTTACATTTTTGAGAATTTTTATCTTCAGTTAAACATACAACTCTTAACTAATTTTGTGTATTTTGGTTTTTATATTTTGTTTCAGAGTAAATTTTTTAGGGAGCTGTATAAACAGACCTAAACCTGTTAACGTAACTGAATATAAGGATGCTTTTCTTCCCAATATTGTGTCTTGTCTCTATTTTCTTTTGTTTTTAAAGCTTTAATAATTTTCAGTTGTTTGTATATTTGGTAAGGTGACACTCCACGCTTTACTGCCTCTTAAATTTGTCTTATTGCATACTATCATCATTATGTAAGTTAAAAGAATAAGATGTTGATTCCCTTTCCCATGCCCATTTGCCTACTATGGGGTTGTGGACTTAGTCTGTTTTAATAGAACTTAATAAAACCATTGCTATAATAGGATCTTGAATCCATTTTATGCCATTGTCAAAATCTTCAAGACAGAAGATTAACTGTCAGGTGTCATTTAGCTGGACTTTCAAAAGTGTGGTTGATTGCAATTTATTTACATAGTGGGAGGGATGTCTTTTTTCTGGGTTGAACTAAGTATAAGTAGTAAGATATCATTGGGCCATTAGTGGGGTTTAATGACCTCCTTGATTGTGCAGCAACTGGAAGATGAGTGCCTTTCAATCCAGTAGTACTTAAAAAGGCTGGAGAGCACACATCCCTTTGTGAGTCGTACTCCATTATAGCAACCGTAGAACAGCACTCATATTGGGAATCTATGAACTAGCTGATTATAAGTGTGGAAATAATGGGATTAGGTAGTTTTACATCCCAGTGAGTTTCATCCCTGAAGACTGACAGTGATTGAGTACAGAACCATACTTAGAATCTTTGAAGTATTATATGATGAAATGTTGGTGGGTAGTGGGTGAGTTTGTACAGGGTTCCAGGGTCACTTATTTACATAATAATCTGAGTGTGTGAGTCTAGACCCTAGATAGAGTGTATGGGATCCATGGTTAAGATTTGTGATTTAGAACAAGGTTGGTAACAATAAGAGAAAACACTGTCTATACATACTATGGGTTTCTTGTTATTGTTGTTGATCAAGTCTAAACATCAAGTAATTGGGTAACTTGGTTTCACATAAACATTGTTAGAAATAAGAAAATCTTCCTTTTGGGTTTTGTTTCTCTTTTAACTCCTGCAAAGTAGGGAATAATTTTAAGGGTTTGTTGTACCTTATTTTCAGTATATAAACAACGTAGCTGCTGTACAAGTTAGGATGGGGGAGGCAAATTTATTAACAGGTTGTGTTTAATTTCTGTTCCCAGAGAATTCTGAAACATTTGATCTCTTGGGAGGAAACTAAGTCTTTGTTTCTATGATAGCTGAGTTTGGGCGATTACATATTTATCTGTTTAGTGGATTTGTAGGAAACCTGTAATAGAATAAAATTACTTTTTAAAAAAAGTTATTTTTAGCGACTGCATTTTGATCATACTTGGTTTTTGTTGTCATTATAAAGTATCGTTTTGATCCCTGTTTAATTGAGAACTTTTGCCCGTTTCCTTTTCCTTCAGCCCAGTGTCATAGTGAAGTGATAGCTGTTAATGGTGGCTGTGACTAGCAGGGGCGCTCGTCCTGGTGACCCTGGCCTGCCTGCAGCCAGAGAAGTTTCACTATATATCTTATTAATGAGGGCAACAATTACTTCTTAAATTAGCATCATAATTTATAAGAATAATGGACTCATTTTTGTGTATTAATCTCTTAAACCTGTAGTCTTATTTTTAAAGGTGTATTATAAAATTCTGGCTGGGCATTGGTGGCACACAGCTTTAGTTCCAGCACTTGCAAGGCAGGTGGATCTCTGTGAGTTCAAGGCCAGTGTGGTCTACAAAGAAAGTTCTAGGATAGCTAGGACTGTTACCCAGAGAAACCCTGTTTGGAGGGACCAAAAAAAAAAAAAAGAAAAAAAAAAAAGAAGAAGAAGAAAGAAAGAAAGAAAGAAAGAAAGGAAAAGAAAAGCATTTTTAGAAATTGCTACTGAAAAATAGATGTGTACTACTGTGCTTAATTTTACTTAGTTATGAAGGAGTTATGTATATTTTCATTTATGTAAAGCATTTGCTATGCTTTACCTTCTTAAATTTCTATATTTAAATAGCAATGGAATTTGAAGAGTTATCAGAATATGCAGTTATCTGAAAAGACAGTATACTATTTTAAAAACATATTTTAATAAAGTATAATAGCTTTTATTTCTAAAAAAACCCTATTAGCAGATGATAGGTGATCACTTATTGTTGAATGTAAAGCTTTAGTTTAAGTAAACATGTACTTAAAAATGGGTTAATCAGAGACAGTTTCTATTATGTCTCAGAGCAAATGTTAAATACATGTATTCCATGAGAATTATTTTTACTTTATAGCAAGATACACTTTTTAGTTACTTCCCCAATAATAGGAAAGATTTATCTACTTCAAACATGGCTATGTGATATTATTAGCTTTGGGCTGAGTTCAAGAACCCAAATGACTCAGATTTATTGTCTGTTTTGTCATGAAGAAATATCGGAAGGAGCCTTATTTCCTTAATGCTAAACTGATTGTTTTGTATTAATTAAATATTTGTTTAAAAGAGCAGTATTTGTGAGTGAAATTGTTTTGCACTGTTAGAAGTAGACAGTATTAACCAAAGATTGACCTATTGCTATTAAGTTATAAGTATGTTATAGAGGACATATTATGAGTCAAAGAAATAGTTCATTATTGTGAACATCTAGACTAAGTGCTAAACTAAAAACTAAATGGGGTGGAGAAATGGTTTAGTGGCTAAGAGCACTCTCATTGCTCTCCCAAAGGTCCTAAGTTCAATTCCAGCACCCACATAGCAGCTCACAACTGTCTGATGCCATCTTCTGGTGTGCAGATGTATATGCAGGCAAAGTACCATATACATAAAATACATAAATAAATAAATCTTTAGACAAAAATCAAATTGTGGTGACCCAGATTAAGTAGATCGTATTTGTACCTTTAAACATATGAAAAGTTCCTTTTACTAATCTTTAGTGACTACAGTGCTTCTTAAATTAGAATCAGAAAAATCCTTGTTAAAATTCATTTGATACAAAGTCAGTTGTTTTTCTCTCTTGATCAATTTATTGTAGACAGTTTAAGAAAGCCATTTTCATGTTATTGGGTAAATTTTACAGCGTTTTTGGAAATCTCATTTCATTATTTACCTAAAGTGTTTAGGGTCTTAGTTAGTTTTTGAGGCACTGCCCCATGTATCCCAGACTGGCCTGAACTTGCCTATGTAGCCTAGGATGACCTTAAACTTGTGATCGTCTGTTTCCACTAAATACCAGGATTACAGCTGTGCACTACCAGATCTGGTGTTAGGAGTTGGGAGCAGGATTTTACACATTGGAAACAAGCCCTCTGTTCACTGGGCTGCATCCCCAGACCCAAGAGTCTTCTAATTTGTAGACAATGACTTGTAATACATTGATTTAATTTGTAAATAAGCAGCTACTTATTCAAAATTTTAAAATGCTGGTTTTTTTAGTTCTTAAAAGTGAAGTCTGAAATCTGGGTGTAAGAAAAGGAGAAACAAGGGAGTGGGGGAAGGGTAATAGAATACATGTGATATGAAAACAGAGGGGACACTATTTAAGGGGAAAGAAGCAGCCAGAGAGGGGCAGAAGAAGGGCAGGGGAAGAGTGGGATGAGTTAGAAGAAAGTATGATGAACACGTGTAGGAAAATGTAATGAAACATATCATGTTGGATTTAAATTTAAAGAGTTAATTAAGAAAAATGAAAGAGGGCTAGGGCTGCAGCTCACTGTTTGCCATGCGTGAAGTTCTCAATCCCTAGTTCTGCTCCCTGCCCCCACTATAGAAACAAAATCTCCCTCATTTCTCTTGTATTTTTACAACTGGGGGAAGAAAGCAATTCCTAGTAACTCTTAGGTTGCTTAATGTAGAATTGATCCCAAAGAAGGAGCACTTTCATCCCTTAAGTTTATTATTGAGAAATAATATTGTACCAATGCCAGCTTGGTTGTGGTACTTCAGGTCTGAGCCAAGGCGGAGACAGAAAGCTAAAATATGACAGTGGGATTTAGTTTGCTGCCATTTATGGCATTTGAAGATAACTTTTACATTTTTATTATTTTAATTTGTGCGTAAGGTAATTTTGTAAAGTTTATTTGAGTGTGTGTGTGTGCATGCACACGAGTATAGTATGTATGGGTGAGGGCATGTGTATGCCTTAGGACAGCTTAAGTAGTTGATTCTCTCAGGCCTTAAGCTTGTTCATTGTTTACTGTAGAACCATCTATCTTAATAACTCTGTAAGTAACGTTTTTTTAGGCACCCCCCCAAAAAAGAATAGTTGTGTGTGTGTGCATGCATGCAGTGTATTCTGATATAGATTTGAATTCCCCCCCAAGAGGCTCACAGAAAAGGAGAATGGATATAAAGAAGATACCCCTCCTCTTCTAATAGTTTTGTTTTCTGTTTCATACAAGTAATAAATATAACTTGCTTGTGAGTTTACGCAGGCATCTGAAGTGATACAAGATTTGAAGGGTCTTGCCTGGTGGTGGTGGCGCACGCCTTTAATCCCAGCACTTGGGAGGCAGAGGCAGGCGGATCTCTGAGTTCGAGACTAGCCTGGTCTACAAGAGCTAGTTCCAGGACAGGCTCCAAAACCACAGAGAAACCCTGTCTCGAAAAACCAAAAAAAAAAAAAAAATAATAAAAATAAAGATTTGAAGGGTCTTAATGGTACTAACTTCAATGATTAGAACTATGCTTTAGTAGCCATGAATTGACAGGGGTTTGAGACTAGTCAAATAAAAATATATAATGCTCATTTGGAACTATTCTCTGCTGTTTCTTTTAGAACAAAGCTTCTTGATTGGTTGATTGACAGCCTGTGTTGTTAAGCCTCCACCTAATAATTTGAAGGCTAGACAACGATGAATTTGAATAGCCTCTCTTTCCCTGGCACTAAGGGTACAGAGATAGGTAAGCTCATCTTCACCTTGAGGGAGATCACAGTTTGTTTCTACCTCTCATGAGTCTACTATTTTAGGGTTGATTTTGCTGCAGGGAACAGATATCGACCAGAGCTAGCTTAAGGAAAGGATTCGTTATAAGGTTATATAGGGAAATCTCAGAATTTATTTGAAATCTAGTGAATCTCACAAAAAAGTAGCAAAGTGTCCTAGAGGTTCCATTCTTTGTCTTGCTTCTTGTTACTAGCTGTGCTTCGATAAGAGGTGGTGGCAAGGAAGGTATTTATATGTGTGGAGGGGTGGCTATAATATAGCCCAAATACTTGCTTTTCTTACTATATTTTTTTAGAGAACAAAATCATGGGTCTTATTACATTTTCATACATAATTGTCATGGCATGTGACTTGATTGCTGTTCTTCACTCTACATCATAAAATTGCTTTTTTGGGGAGTTGGGGTAGAGGAGCAATGTTCAGAACCAAATAACTGACATTTCAAACTGATGGCTCCAACAACAACAACCAAAGGCAAAGTGGTCTGGTACACACATGTGTTCATGCACTTGAGCACAAACGCATGTACATACAAACTAAATAAATATGCACATATATACATATACTGCATGTGCAGATCATATAAAGGCAGGGTTTTCTGAGGATGTAGAGGGTTTTCTAGTATGCAGAATAAAAACCAAATAAATGAATTAATGAATGAATGAAGTGTGTGTAAAAAGAAAGTTGTAATTTGAAGGTTTGATTTTTGAAATGATGACATTTCAATAAAGTATATTTTATAGAAGATTGGGGATAGAAAACCAAACAAGATGAATGGTTGTTGAATTCATGACTGATATTAATAATAGAGAGGACTGAGCCTTCAGGGACATTCACCGAATGTTTACAAGTGTGGGAGAAGGAAGATGTGGTTTTGTTAACTAAAGTGGATATCTTAGCCACCAAATTCCAGGCTTTGAGGGCAAATGCATAAATATCTCAATTTTTTTTTTTGGTAAGGGGTGAAGTAAATGATCTAATTGTGAAAACTATATATCTTGTAGATGTTTCAAAATAATGTGACAAAATCTAAACTGTCATTTAAAAATATAAGTAGTATATTCTTTGAGATGCCCAAGAAGATTGAAAAGATTGTGTGAAACAGGTTTTATAACTAGAATAGTCTTCTGAAATAATATTGTCAGTGTGTGTGTGTGTGTGTGTGTGTGTGTGTGTGTGTATGTATGTGTGTGTATGTGTATGACCAAAAAACTGCCCTGAGGAAGTTGAGTCTCCTATATATCCCCAAATAGTTTTGCGGCACAGATTTTTAAGTTTGAAAGTGGAGAAAAATTAAAAGTTCCTGAAAGTCCAGTAGTGTTTTAATATAGTGGGGAAGAAAGACAAATATAAAGGAGAATGACTTTAGAAAATTTGCAGAATGATTGGGGTATGCAATGATGCAAAAAGAAAAGAAAGAACGAACCCTTATATACCCAAAGGAACTGTAACCTGATAGATTATCAACTTGATAGATTAGGAACTTGACTGTGCGCTATGTAATACACATATGTACATATATACATATATGTATGTATACATATATACACATACGTACATATGTGTGTGTACACGTATGTGTGTGAGTTGCTTGTGGAGGTGAGAAGAGGCCTTTTTTTGCAGGGAGTTGTAAGCTGCCTGGATGGATTCTAGGAACTGGACTTTGGTCATCTACAGGATGCTACTCCAAGTCATCTGTCTAATCTCTTGTATTTTAACTAATAGTTTGGAGGATGTGCAGATTTGGACATTCTCCTATGCTATCACCCTTTTTTTAAGCCGTAGAGATGAAAATGAGGCACAAATGCTTAATATCACCATTAACAGACATTAGTGTTTCTTTATAGCTAAATCCTGGGTACTGGGATTACAGACATGCACCACTACCACTGTTTTATGTGGTGCTGGGGAGCAAACCTGGGACCTTCTTCGTGCTAGACAAGCACTCTGTTCAGCTACATACAACCCCAGCCCTAGCTCTTTGCCCTTGACATGATTTTAAAAGCAGCCTTAGTCTTCTAGGTTTTTATTTTTGTTTGATTAATAGAATCCATATTAACAGAGCCCTCCAGATTGATACTGACAAACACTGGAAAAAGTATAGGAGATTAAAACTATTTTTTAAATTTAGAATCAAAGTATTATTTATGCTTATGATTTCTGTATAAGATCTTAATAGTAAGGATCTTACTACCTATATTAACCGCCCCCCCCAAAAAAAACAAAGACCACAGTGTTATTTTTTAAAGATTTCGTCTTATTTATGTCTGCCTGCCTGCCCCCCCCTCTCTTTCTCATGTGATTTGTGTGTGTTTTTGTGCCACATGTGTTGGGGCCTTTTGGATTCTCTGGTACTAGCATTATAGGCACTTGTGAGCAAATGCGGGACCTGAAGTTAGGACCTCAGAAAGAGCAACTCTTAACCACTGGGACCTCTCTACAGCCCTCAATGCTATTTTTTAGTTAAAATTTTAATTTCAAACTATAGATTCTATAACTTATAAGAAAGGATACAAAGAGATTCCATATCTCCTTTAACATCAATGGTAACCAAATTATAATATAGTGTGACAACCAGAATGCTAACATTGACATAATGTAACTAACTCAGCTTTCCTGTTGCAAAGTTATAATGCAGCCAGAATACTGACATTGTTATAACTCCCATTCTTTCAGAGACCCCATTTTACTTGTACCCCTTTGTTGTGTGCATTTCTTACTATGTATATGGGTACCTTTTTCCACTATCACATTTAGAAAAATTCTATCACAAGGGTGCTTGGTATTTTCCTCTTATGTAACTGTGCCCACTTCTCTCTTCCCCTTGCATATCTGTTCTCCATTTCTATAATTTATTAAGAATGTTATATACACAAAATTTCACAGTATGTAATCTTTTGTTGCTTAATTTTAAGTTTTATTTTAAGATTTAATTATGTGTTGAAGGCAGTGTCTCAGTTGTACGTGTGTGAGTGTCCAGATTGACCCGAGTTGACCAGAGGTGTAAGATCCCGCTGGAGCTCTAGATGTAGACAGTTGTGTGCTGCCTGACATGGATTCTGAAGGCTGAACTCGGGTCCTTAGAAATATGTGCCCTTTTTCTTTCTTTTTTCAAATCAGGTTTTACTCTGTGTGTAGCCCTGGCTATCTCCCCTCTGTAGACCAGCCTGACCTCAAACTCACACAAATCTGCCTGTCTCATAATGGCCTGCACTACCACTGCCCGGCTATAAATAAAATAACTTATTAAAATAAAATAATGACTTTTAAGTCATGCAGCTCTTTACTCTTTTAGAAAGGGTCTCACTCTGTACTTCATTCTGACTTTGATTTCAAGGGCTGGAATTACTGGTCTGAGCTGTCATGCCCAGGACTAAGACTGACATCTTAAAAACTCTGTCTAGTTCCTCTGAGATTCTTCCAGCTTGATACTCATATGTTTCAATACTTCATTCTTTTATATTGCTGAAAATGTCCAGTTTAATGTTTTCTTTTTATACTTGGAAGCTATGACATAGACCATGCAGTTTGAAATTTACCCTTGTCTCTCCCCAGCCTCCAGGACAGGATCTTTTATCTACCAGTCTAGTCTTGAACTCACTATGTAGTCAAGGACCCTTCTGAGTATTGGAACCCAGGCATCCACCACCAGTCCTGGTTTATGTGATGATAGAGAGCAAACTTAGGATTTCCTTCCTGCTAGGCAAGCACTCTGTTAAGCTCTGGCCTCAGCCCTGTCCCTTTGCCATGATCTTAAAAGCAGCCTCTCTTGGTTCTGTCAGTCTTTCTATTAGGTAGGTGTGTGTGTTTTCTTACTCTTACTTTTATTCTTGTTTTTATTTTTAGTATTTGATTTCCCAGTTTCTTTTCAGTTTTATTTGGTATTTAATTATTGCCTTTGCTTGTGTTTCTATTCATTTGTATTTAAAAATAAAAGAATGAATTTGTTCTAGTAAACTTTGTTTTCCTTACTTGAGGGTACCATTCCAATCAGAAGTACCCAGAACGTATACCATATAACATTAGCTCAATACTCTATGTTCACTTGGTTTCTAGGTCTATTCTGGATAGCAGGTTTTGTGAAGACATTTATTCTTTCTTGGACCTCAGATATCACAGACATCTCATGGTATTTCCTTTTATATTATTCTTTTTTTTTTGGCTATTATTTAATTTCCATGTATTTTGCATTTATCTGACTTGCCAGTTGGTGATATTAGGGTTTTTTAACTTGCACATGAAAATTTGGAATAATTGTATGGATTGTGTTGAAATTCACTGTTCCCCTCTTATACCTGTGCTATAACATGATTTCTTACTACATTGACTTTCCCTCTTTCCCTTCCTTTCCCTCTCTGTCTGTTTATCTGTCTGTCTGTCTGTTTCTCTTTTCTGTGGTGCTGTTGATTGAATCCAGAGCTTTGCACATGCTAGGCAGATGGTCTCCCATTGAGCTATATGTCTCTAGCCCTTTGATTTTTCAAAACAAAGTCTCCTTATGTAGTTTAAACAGGTTTTGAACTCTCTGTGTAGTGCAAACTGACCTCAGATCCATGGTTCTCTTGCCTTGGCCTCCCCATTGTTCACATTACCATTACACTCCAGTGTGTGTGTGTGTGTGTGTGTGTGTGTGTGTGTGTGTGTGTATTTGAAACAATGTCTTTCTCTATAGCCCATACTGGCCTGGAACTTGCAATAGCCCTGCCTCACCTTCCTGAGTGCTAGGATTATCCACAGAAGACATCATACCAAATTTTTTTTTTTAGTGTTTTTTTTTTAAATATTCATTTATTATGTATACAATATTCTGTCTGTGTGCAGGCCTGAAGAGGACACCAGACCTCATTACAGATGGTTGTGAGCCACCATGTGGTTGCTGGGAATTGAACTCAGGACCTTTGGAAGAGCAGGCAATGCTCTTAACCGCTGAGCCATCTCTCCAGCCCCCATACCAAATTTTTGTTCTTGATTATTTTAGAAATAATAATTTGACCATAATGAAGTTGCATTTTATTTTATTTTGGTTTTCCATGACAGAGTTTTTCTGTGAAACAGTCCTGGCTGTCTTGGACCTCAATTTGTGGACCAGACTGGCCTCGAACTCACAGAGATCCACCTGCCTCTGCCTCTGTCTGGGACTAAAGGTGTGCGCCACCACCGCCTGGTGAAATTGCAATTTTTATTATCATTTGATTATTTTCAGCAATATGAATTATCTGGCTGAAACTTTTATATTAATGGAGAAAGTGAGTTTCTATTTTATAGTCTCATGATGACATGTAAATGAATTGCTGAGATCTTTTCTTCAGAATGAATCTAGAAGTCTTTCATTTCATTTCATATGTGATTCCATGTTTTACCCTGAACATGAGTGTTTTTACAGAGATGCAATTCTAGGTATGCGTGTGATAATTTTTGTAACTCTTGCTGTGTAGGTTGATAATTCATTTGATCTGTGAGGCTAGAACTGCAGTTTCATCTTAGGTTCTCTGATTTGTTCATCAGCTCTTTATAGAGGACCATTATGTTCCAGACACAGCAAGA
Organism: Microtus oregoni; assembly: GCF_018167655.1. Classification (NCBI taxonomy): domain Eukaryota; kingdom Metazoa; phylum Chordata; class Mammalia; order Rodentia; family Cricetidae; genus Microtus; species Microtus oregoni. The sequence continues at coordinate 4,204,729 of NW_024543077.1, read as the reverse complement.
GATACATAGGTATAAATAAACCATTGCTTGAAGTAAGCTAATTACAAGCTTTTTATTCTATTTTCTAACTTAAAATTATTGTTACTTAGAACAGATCAGATAGATGTATTTAGTGAAGGTTGTATAAAAGGACATACTATTTATTACATATCAATACATCATTTTAGATTAGAGATATTACTCCACTAAATTAAATAAGCTGATCTGAAGAAAACAATACCAAGGAAATGCTACCAGGGAAGATGGCTCTTTACGTTATAGTTTACTGCCGATTGTTAAGTTTAAAATTTTACCATTGTGAGGAAATACAGAACAGTAATGTTTCAGTAAAGCAAACTCATTTTGTGCATTGCTTGCGTTTTGCAATAAAATGTTGTAATTTGTTGTCTAGTTAATAACTACAGCATTATGAAGTAATTCTAATAAGACCTTGGGCATAGGAAAAGAGTAGGGCAGTGCTTTTGTTTAGTTGGCTTTCGTTGTCTTTAATTGTGAAGCAATTAGAAAACATGACATGATGACCTTATTTTCAAGGTTATAGAAGAATCTCCAAACACTGTTTCCTGAGAGAGTGAGAAGAGCAGTACTTGTAGTTAGCCTCGTAACCTGAAATGCTTGGGACCACCAGAAATCCTTCAGATTTTGTAATGTTTACAGATTGAGGGTCCCTGGTGGAAAATTTGAAATCTTGAGTATATTTCACAGCATTTTTAAATGTCAGATTTTTTAAAATTAGGGATGTACACCCTGTACTATATGTATTGATTGCCAAATATGTATAACTATTTCTTTGAAATTCTTTACATTCATTATGTCATATTCTTCTCAGAAACTCTGATTTTTGTATTCCTGTTTTATAAACAAGGACCTTAAATACTAGAGGCCTATTTTGGATCTTTTACTGATGTTGTTTTGTTCTAAGATGAGTATCACTCAGTGTCTCCAGCTCCTAGGCTACAGCAGTTCAGCTTTAGACTCAAGCAGCTAGTACTCAGGCATGCACTATCATGTCTTGTTTACTTTTATATTACAATAATTTGAAATGTAGTAGCTTTCTTCTGGTCACACATGATTTAAAAGTATGGACAAGTTTTCTCACAAAATTCAAACAATTTTAACTATCTTATTTTCCGTTTGATAACTCTTCCACATAAGGTCTGATCAGTATTTGTATCATCTGTGAAATAGAAATTAGAGTAGACATGCTGAAGCTCAGTTGTAAAAATTCAAGGTAAATGTAAGAATTATTTGAGGAAATACTACTTTTTTTCCCCCAGGTATAACATGACAGAGACAAAGAATCCTAACAGATACTGTCCTGTAGTTTATAAGATTGCCTTTTGTTCCTAAGTTGAATTATGTCATTAAAGAACAGACTTTGAGTAGATATTTTATAAACAGTACACGGAACAAGCGCAGTGGAGTGAATTTAGATTAGAACATTTGACATTGAAACTCTGAATCTTTTAGTCACTCCTGTAAATTTTGTTTTTTTTAAAATCACTGTTTTCTCTACTAATTAATTATATTAGAGAGTATTAACTCCAACTGAAGAAATAAGAGTTCTCCCTGATATGAATGATTTATACAAATAAAATAAATTTTCTTGTATATATTTATAAACAGTAGAATAGAATTGACTTCAAGTCTGGTTGTTTCTTAAGCTGAGTAACCAAGGATAAGTTAGTCTTTACTAGCTTTTTGTACCTACCTTGAATTTTGTTTCGTTTGTATTTTGAGACAGGTATTATGTAGCTCTGTAGACCAGGCTAGCCTTGAAATCCACACGGATCTACTTGCTTCTGCTTCTTGAAATGCTGGGATTAAAGGTGTGTGCTATACCATGCTCAACTTCCTAACTTGGAATTGTGTAGAATAAATGGACTCCTCATAAAGAAAGTTAGTTTGCTGCTTATTGCTCCACTTGTAAATGTACTATCAGATCACTACTCCAAAAGACTTGGTTTTAGATACTTGTACAAAAAGAAATTCCATTTTGACTTTTAAAATAAGTGTTTGCCAGTTATTCACTGACTAGTGTGCTTTAGTAATCCTTCTTGTGGCATTCTAGTTTCATTCCTTAAAGAATATTAGATTCAGCGGGGTGGTGGTGGCGCACGCCTTTAATCCCAGCACTCGGGAGGCAGAGGCAGGCGGATCTCTGTGAGTTCGAGGCCAGCCTGGTCTACAAGAGCTAGTTCCAGGACAGGAACCAAAAAGCTAAGGAGAAACCCTGTCTCGAAAATCCAAAAAAAAAAAAAAAGAATGTTAGATTCAGAAAGTTCTTGTTTCTTTTCCTTCTTTAATGTGCTAAAATTGAACCCAGAGCCTCATGCATGCCAAGCACACGTTCTCGGCTGAGCTGTACCTCCAGAAATTTTTCTTTCGTTCATAAACAATGCAACGTAATCCCAGGAAGAACATGAAAAACTACTCTGTGAACACTTTTACCTTTGTATTGGGACCTTAATAAAGAATGCTTTCTTCACCTATTTTATTTACTGTGATTTCAGTATAACTGGTTGCTACTGTACTTTGCTAGTTCAGGTGATTCTTAACTCTTGTGTTCCCATTTCTTTAACAGGGTTTGTGGATGCACTTAGATGTTTGCAATGAGCACTGTGGCTGGCATGCCCCAGTATTCTGGATACCAATGCATAGGACTCCATAGTAATCGAATTTACCAGAGGCGAACGTCATGAGCATAGCAATCCCTTTGGGGGTTGATACAACAGAAACATCATACCTGGAAATGGCTGCAGGCTCAGAGTAAGTATTTAAATACGGGAACTTTAGATAGGGAAAGGCAAGGCATATCATGCAGTTGTCACGTCCAAACAGTCTTTATTTATATATGTCATTTTGGATTCTTGGCTAAGACATTAGTAGTTAAAAGAACAACGTTCCTTTAAGATTACTTTCTTTGCGTTTTTGTTTTTTGAGACAGGGTTTCTCTGTGTAGCTGTAGAGCCTGTCCTGGAATTCACTCTGTAGACCAGGCTGGCCTTGAACTCAGAGATCTGCCTCCCAAGTGCTGGGGTTAAAGGTGTGTGCCACCAACACATAATTTTAATAAATACCCTTTGTTCCAAAATTCTCTTATCTTTTGGGAATTTGCTTTTTGTATTTTCCACTTGCAACACTTCAAGAAATGGTTTTTGTTTTGTATAACATAAAAGTATATGCTCCTTTGGAATAATTTTTCCTAAGAAGAAAACAAAACATAAATAGTACCATTTTTTGTTTTGTGAAAACCACCAGAATTTTTGTGGTTTCATTATTAGACTTTCAAACTCTCCTTTTTTATATAAGACCCTGAGGCTTGAAAAGACCAGTAACACATTTATTTCTCATTTCACAGAAACATAAGCTGTTGGTATTGCTTTCCTAATAATATTTAAAAAATAACTAGCATACTGCTTTTTTTTTTCATTTCCAATTCACTCTCAAAAGATATTGAAGTATCATTATGTAAGATGTTAGATGTTGGTGGGCATTGTGGATATATGTCTGTAGCCCTAGCTTTTTGGTACTTACACAGATTGTCTGGTCCAGCCAAGGCTACATAACTTGATACTTTCTCACAAGGAAAAAAAGGAAGCCAAGGAATTTTCTGTACATTTCTTTTGTAATTGCTTATGAATTGATAATTATTTTTAAATCAAGTATTTTAAATTTTTATTATGCTAATGTAGTGGGTATACAATTTTAAATTATGTGTTATTTTAAAGAAGGTTGGATTGCTAAAATACAATCTCTATTGAACTAATTTGAGATAAAGTGCTCAGTGTTTAAAGTACTAATACTAGACCAAATTTTTTAAGGCCACAAAAGATTTGTTACATTAGAATAGTCTTCGTGTCTATTCTATTATTATGTCTAAGTACTTCAGGATCTATGAACAAACAGTTTAATGAACTGGTATTTCAATTCTCAGTCATGTATTTGTTTTCCTGTCAACACTTTAATGGGAAAAATCTTCATCTCATTTTGTTCTTGTGGTTTACTTCTTAGTCTCTATTATATTGCCTAAAAGTTGGCTCTTTAACATTTGAACTAAATATAAGGTTTTTTTTTTTATATAAGACCTTGAGGCCTATACCTTATACCTAAGAATAATTGATTAGGTTGGGTTGTGGTGGCACACACCTTTAATCCCAGCACTTGGGAGGCAGAGGCAGGTGGATCTCTGAGTTTAAGGCCAGCCTCATCTACAGAGTGACTTCCAGGGTAACTAGGGTTGTACAGAGAAACCCTGCCTTGAAAAAAAACAAAAACAAAAAAAAAGACTAACTGATTGGTCAGGATAGACTGTTGCTCTATTAGAGAACACTCCTATTGTTAGATTTTGTTTCATGAGCTTAAATTTGAAAAAATAAAAAGCACTTTTAAATAAATATTTAATGGTCATATTTAAAAGTAGTTCATTGTAAATTAACTTTTAAAAACTTTTTAAAAAAACACACATGCTGGTCATAACCCAACACTCAGGAAGCAGAGGTTAGAGGATTTCTGTAAATTCAAGAACAACTTGATATAAATACCGAGTCTCAGACCAGACATTGCTACACACAAGGAGATACTGCCTCAAATAATAAATCAAAGCAAGCAAACAAAAATCCAAAGAAACAAAACTACTAGAGCTTTTTTAAGAAAATATTTTATATGTGTTTGTGTGTACACCTAGTGCTTACATGAACTCTGGGATAACAGAAGTGGGAATAAGATCTCAAAACTGTGAACCTCTATATGGATACTGTGAACCAAACCTATGTCCAATAAGTGATCTTTATTGCTGAATTATCCTTCCAGCCCCAGTCAAAACTTTTTACTATGCATAATGTTAATATTAACAAAAAACAATGCTAGCTGGGCGGTGGTGGCGCACGCCTTTAATCCCAGCACTCGGGAGGCAGAGGCAGGCGGATCTCTGTGAGTTCGAGGCCAACCTGGTCTACAAGAGCTAGTTCCAGGACAGGCTCCAAAGCTACAGAGAAACCCTGTCTCGAAAAACAAACAAACAGAAAACCCCAAACCATGCTTAGTGTTGGGGACTAGAAATGAAGTTGAAGCATGGAACTTGTTGCCAATCCTAATGCAGATTAATGTAATGACTACCTTGGTTTTCTTACTGGAAAACCCTTAACCCAAATTTGAAAATGCAAAAGATAACACTATATTTAAAAGAAAAATGAAGCTAAGTATAAATACAATTTCTTAAAAACCTTATCAGCAATATTTTTTAAGCCAGAAAGCTTTAATTCCCCACTCAGTTTTTTAACTAGCTGTGTGCCCTTAAGTGCAGGTAGCATGATCTTATAGAAATATATACAAAGAATTCAAGAGGCAGGATATACTGAGACATTACAAGCATCAACTGTGTGGGAAGTTTTCTTAGAGATTATGGTTACAAAGATGAAGTATAGAGCTTAACCTATTAAGAACATTTCGATCAGTTAGGAAGTCCGAACTTCAGCCCAGAGCTGTTAGATATAAACTTAATGTCAGTCACCTGTATAATTTGAAAGTTTTTAATAACAGTGTTTTGGTTTTGTTTGTTTGTTTTGTTTTATGAGGCAGGGTTTCTCTACATAGCCGTTTTGTGAACTTGCTGTGTAGACCAGAACTGAATTCTGGGCTCAAAGGTGTGTGTCACAATGACTGACAAGGGCCAGTTTTTTGTTTTTTTGCATGCATTTGTTATATATTTTTTAATTAAATATATCTAAAATATTTTGACATATAATCAAGATAAAACTATTTCTTTTGTTTTGTTTTGATTTTTTGTTTGTTTGTTTCTTCCTCAAGACAAGGTTTCTCTGTAGCCCTTACTGTACTGAAACTTGCTCTGTAGACCAGGCTAGCCTCAAACTCAGAGATCCACCTGCCTCTGACCCCCAAGAACTGGGATTAAAGGCATGTGCCTCCACCACCAGGCAAGATAAAACTATTGAGATATTTATTCCTTTTATTATTTTTTCTTTGAACTCTTCTGGATTTTATATTTACAACACATGCCAATTCAAATGAGCCTTGCTTTAAATACTCATCATCATGTGTGTATAGTGGCTACTAAATAAGACAACTCTAGACAAATAAGAAAACAGGATCTCAGAAGAGAAAAAAAATAGGCTAGTTAGAAAAGCTCTGATAGCTGGGCTATATAATAGTCCATCCTAGCCCTTTCTCTATGAGCAAGGTTAGGTGGGCGTTGTCAGTCTCCTTCCATTAAAGATGGAGTCACAGATCAAAGAAGTGACCGCAGCAGAGTCTGGTGATGTGGATTTATGCTTCTGTGACAGCACAGCTGAGTAGTAGTAGAACAGTGAGTTTCGTCATTAAGTGTTGTGTTTTGGCCTATGATTTGTATATATAGGAGCTTCTGTTCTAGCAGTGGTAAATTTGGTACAACAAATTATCAAGTAGTCTTTGGTCTTGTAACAAGTTGAACACCACCTAGCTGTTTTGTTTGCATTGTTTGAGTTTGCACATTTGCATGTGAGGGACTGTGCTTGCAGATACCAGAAGTCCTGGATTGGATGTGGGTGCTGGGAACTGAACTTGAGTTTGGTTCACAGCATCCATATCAGTGGCTCTTGCTTTGTAACAGGAGATCTGTTGCCTGTGGCCTCTGTTGACACCTGCAGTTCTCTCATGTGTCACACACACATAACTTAAAATAATAAATTTTATTTAAAAAGAAAACCGATTTCTCTGAATGAGGACTCCTCATTCTGTCTCCAGTAATGTAGTGAAAGCTGAATACCATGACTAAAATCACTAAACAAAGATAACTAAGTTCTTTCCACCTTCTTCAGGTACTAATATGGCAGCAAGCTTTTACAGCCAATAGGTTATTCTAGAATTTGTTGTCGTGTTTGGCAAAAAGAAGTTTGAAGTCTTGGTAGATAAAATTTTCTCCAAATTTGAGGCTTTTTTTGTTTTGTTTTACTTTACTGTAGTATGTGACATTTATATGTCACTAAAGTCAACTGCCAACAGAATTCATTAATTTGTTGGTGCCTGGATATTCTTGAGTATGAACTTACATAATTTAATACAGTAAAATATTTTATCTATAATGAAGTGTTTTCAGTATATTTTACCCATTTTCTACAAGTACTTAACTGTTTTCTGATTTCTTTAAAATTTTTTCTTATATTTTAATTTATTATGTGTGTGGGTGCACACATGCCATTACATTTGTATAGAGGTCAGAAAATAACTTGCAGGAACTGTTTTTCTTATTACCCAGCTGGGCGTGTGCGTGTGCGTGTGCATGTGCGTGTGCGTGTGCGTGTGTGTGTGTGTGTGTGTATGTTAGAGTGCTTGCTGCTCTTTCAGAGGACCAGCACACACATTAGTTGGTTTAAAAATCCTTGTAAACCAATTACTGTTTAATAACTTAAAAGTAATTCATAGGTATAATAACATTCTAATAAATTGTACAGGAGTGGTGGGGACAGTATAGTTTGATGGGTGGAATGTTGGACCAGTTTAAGAGATCTAGACTTGAGTATTTTTTCTTTTATTGAAATACAATGTTAGGGCTGGAAGATTAGTGCTGAAGAGCCCTGGCTGCTCTTTCAGAAGTACCTAGCCTTGATTTCCACTACCATTTTGCAGCTCACAACTAGTTCCAGGAGATCTGACACCTTTTTCTGGTTCATGATGCACAGACATACTTGCAAGCAAAATACACATTAAGTTTAAAACAAACAACCATAAAACCCAAAACCTTCTATGTCTTTAGGACATCACTTTACATCATTTACACTTAGAATGTAGAACTTGAGACCCAGAATCACTGTGTAGTGTGATATCCAGTGCCTCTAGTAGTAGGATTAGAACTTGAGAGTTTGAGACACTTAGAACTCAATCTAAGTGTCAATCAGAAAGACCATACCTCCTAGAATAGTACCTGAACAATATATAGGGACAAAGAAACCATTTCCTGACTAGTTCTTATTTCTCTATACTCAGCCTATAGGATTTTTGGTCTCCAAGTCTTCTGAGAGAAAGGAAACCACACCCTGAAACTCCCTTAGGGCCAGATGCAAACCAGCTTTACCACACTATTATACTTTGCTTACCAAAGCTTGACTAGACTATAACATTCACCTTCTCCAGGTCCCAATACTACCCCAGGTTGGCCTGCATGGCTCAACTGTGTTAACACTTGACTTCATGTCATTTTTATCTTTCATTTCTGCAGTTCCTTGGCCACTGTCTGAATACGTAGGTTTGTACAGATTCTTGGACTCTTGTCTTTCCTTTGTATTAGCTTTCTTGACACATGTGCCATTATCATATTAATCTGTTTTTCATTTGGAGAAGGGAGTGGGGGATGCTGGAGTTTGACTTCAGGGCTTCACTTATCCTAAGCATGTTATCACTGAGAAACAACCCCAGCCCTATATTACCTGGTCATGTGACAGGATTCTCTACCTTTGCCTTTAGTGAAAAGATTTCTACTATGGTAAAAATAAGTGTATTTTTTAATTTATCTTTAGATGAACAGTCTCAAGTGATATTAAGTGTATACAGAATGTTGAGCAACTGTCACCAATTTCTAAATGTTTTCCTAAACCTAAACAAAATTTGATTAAATAATAATCCTTCTTTCCCTTTATTCCTAGCGCCTTGTAAATTGTATTTTGGTTTCTGTGTATGCCTATTCTAGGTCCCTTTTATAAGTAGAGTCAAAAAATGTTTATATTCTTGTGCATGGCATATTTTCCTGGTGTAATTTTTAAAAGCTGTATGTGCACATGAGTGCAGCTGCCTGCAGAGGCCAGGGAGGGTGTCAGATCCCTCTGGAACTGTAGTTACAGGTGGTTTTAAACCACCTGATGTGGGTGATGGAAACCCCAATTCCCCATACCCCTATCCCTTGCTTTCTTTTTCTTGAATTCATGGCCTCTTTTCATTAATTGGTGTGTGTGTCTGTTTATTCCTAAGTACTTAAATAGAACTTAATCTATATAATGCTACTTGTAAGTATGTTTTCAGGGCTGATCTTTTGGTACTATATGACCAATTGAAGGCTATTTCTTTTTCTCTCAACATTCCTTAGTTGTCTCTCTCTCTCTCTCTCTCTCTCTCTCTCTCTCTCTGTCTCTGTGTGTGTGTGTTTAGGGTTGAAACCATTTAGTCTTTTCTCCATCCGCTTTGGCATGCTTGTTGTTGTTATCCTTGTACAGTTCATGCTTAGATTGTCATCTTGGTGAGACTTCATTGGTCGAGCTTCTGACATTACTAGAAGACACTGTCTCAGCAAACTACATGACCTTCTGGCTCTTACAGTCTTTCTGCGTTATTCTTCTTCAGTGATCCCTGAGCCTTAGGTGAGGAAGTTGTTTTGTAGATGTGGAGCCCATTGCTAATGGACTCTACAACTCTGCATTTTGATTGGCTGTGTTTTTCTGTAATGGTCTCTCCATTGCATAGAGAAGTTTCATTGGGGACTATACTTATCTGTGGGTGTAAGGACAAATATTTAAAATGTAGTTTGGGATTATGCTGGCTTAGTAAAGTGGTAGTTGTAGATTCCCCTCTAAGATTCATGACTTCACTAGCTCTGGTTTGTTTGTTTGTTTTTAAACAATTTATTGCATTTATTTATTTATTGTGTGCTTGTGTATGTGTCTGGGCTCCAATGCCACATCTGTAGAGGTCAAAGGACAGCCTTTAGGAAATCTGTTCTCCTTCCATGTAGGCCCCAGGGCTTGTACTCATGTTGTCAGTCTTGACAAGTCTTTATTCACTGAGCCATCTCACTGACCCTAATGCAATTTATTAATGACACAGTATGTCTATATATTATCTAGACACTTATGCAGATATATAAAATTGGATACACAAACACTAGCTGCTTTTTACTCAGAAGTTTATTTCATGATCATTTCAGCTTTAAAGTATTTTAATTAAGAGATTTTAGAAGGAAAAATTTCTATAATCTTGATTGTAGAAGTTTGTTACTATTAGTTTCTACTCACCTATTATTCATATGCAAAAATAACAGGTTTTCTTAGATTGAATAATTTTCCATTTGAACATTAAAGTTTTCTAGTTTCATGAATAATGATATAACAGACAGGTCAAATCCGTGGTCTATCTTTACTGGAAATTGCTTTCTTAGTATAAATTACACAAAATGGGGCTACTGAATCATTGGGTGCTTGATTTTGATTTCAAATTTACTCTAGAAATGAAGAGATACTTATGACTGGGATTTTATTTTAGTTAGATCTATTACCTTGTTAACTTTTTGTTGTTCATTAATTCTGACTAGGCTGGAACAGATCCTTTTGCCTCAGTTTCCAAATTCTGGAATTATGAGCATGTCCCATTACCAAACCCCAATTTATTTTAGTTTAGTTTAGTTTTAATTTGCTTATTGAGACAGTTATGCCCATGTATTGCTGACTGACCTTAAACTCACTATGTTGCCCAAACAGATGTTAAACTTGAAAATACTCTTGCCTTAGCATCTTGAGTGCTGGTCTGTTTATTTTAATTAAATGCTACATATAGTTAAGGAAAGTCATTAAAAATTTGTCAAGTAGGAGTAAAAGCACTTTCTGTGTATGACCAATGGACTTGAGTTGTATCCTCAGACCCCAAGGAGAAAGGAGAGGCCTGTGAGTCTGCTCTCCATGTGTGCCACTGTGGCACATGCACAGCCTGCATAGCACATATATGTGTCACACACAATAACAACAATTTTAAATTAATCAGTGTCAATCATTTTTATATAACAGTTGTTTTAAAAGTTGCTTTTAGGGCTGGAGAGATGGCTCAGGGGTCCTGCTCTTCCAAAGGTCCTGAGTTCAATTCCCAGCAACCACATAGTGGCTCACAACCATCTGTAATGGGGTCTGGTGCCCTCTTCTGGCCTGCAGGCATACACACAGACAGAATGTTGTATACATAATAAATAAATAAAAATAAATATTTTTTTTAAAAATTGCTTTTATTGGACCGGTAAGAAGACTTAGTGGGTAGCAGTGCTTGCCTCCAAGCCTGACGGTCTCTCTGGGTTCTTAGAATGCTCATGGTGGTAGGAGAGAGCTGACGCCCGAATGTTTACACATACACACAGTAAGTAAGTAAATTTAAAGTTACTTTAACAGTCACATGTAGTAAGTATAAATATTCAAAACAACTATCTGCTTTAAACCATTTTCTGTTTTCTTACATGACCATCTTGTCATTATTGCACCATGTATTTAAATTGTGATATTCTAAAAAGAATTTGGCTGTTTCATATGCTCGATTCATCTACATTTACATGAAAGCTTAACTTTATTTGTTAGCTACTCCCTAGCACCCAGTAACACTGCCATTTGAGTACATACTTAAGAGTGAATCTTAAGTCAGGTGGTGGTGGTGCATGCTTTTAATCCCAGTACTTGGGAGGTAGAGGCAGACGCATCTCTGTGAGTTTGAGGAGTTCCAGGACAGGCTATGCAGAGAAACCCTATCTTAAAAAGCCAAATAAATAAATAAATAGTAAGTAAGTAAATAAAAATAAGAAGTGAGTCTTCAGAGCACCTTCATGTAGCTTTAATGATGGTATGTAGATCATTGCTAAAATTCAATGTTTTTAACTTTATTTTTTTGTCAAGGTAGGCAGGAATGGTGGCACATGCCTGTAATCTTATCATTTAGGACATGGAGGCAGGAGGATTAGGAGTGATTCCCAGCTTGTGCTACATGTACAATTTCCCCACTTCCACCGGCATGGTGGGTCACTTCTACAGAAACCTGGGGGAAGGGGCTGAAGAGACGGCACAAGAGTTAAATGGTTTGGCCGCTCTTCTAGAGGACCTTGATTTAGTTCCCAGCACCCACATGGCAGCTCACAACTATTTGTGACCCCAGTTCCAGGTGATCTGACAGTCTTGCACATACATGCAGACAAAACACTAAGGCATGTAAAATAAAAATAAATCAACTGGGTGGTAGTGATGCATTCCTTTAATCCCAGCACTCAGGAGGCAGAGGCAGTGGGGTCTCTGTGTTTGAGGCCAGCCTGGTCTATGGAACAAGTTCCAGGATAGCCAGGGCTACATAGAGAAACCCTGTCTTAAAAGAAGAAGAAAGAAGATATTTGGAAAGTGGTATATAAGATGCTGGGGCAGGAGCTCTCAAAGCAGCAAGTGTGTAAGCTGCTGCTCTCAGGAGTGTCAGCAGTGTTCATCACTACAAAGCTGGTCAGTACAGCCATAAATACTGATCAGTGTGAGGGTCCCTGACCTTTACTTCCTGACATTTCCCAGAAGCTGCTCTGCATGTTCAGCACATATTTTGACCATTTGACCATCAAAACACACGTTTTGACCGTTGAGTCTCTGTAGACTCAGGCTACCTTCAGTCTTACTCTGAGCACCTTTGCATGCTTCTTAGTGACACTGTGAAAATGGCGTGAAGCTTGGTCTCTGGTAATTTGGAGGTTTTGGTTTTGAATTTCACGATAGCACTGTCTTTTGATTCTCCTGCCTTAGTGCTAGGATTGCACCGTCATCCTCAGCAAATGGACACTTTCTAATGAAACTGTAATTGAACTTTGCATTTGAATATTTATGTTATTAAGTAAAACTTTTGTTATGGCACAGAATCTACATAGGATGAATCTACTCACAAGCTGTACACATGTTGTGAATAGACATTGTATTTATTTTGACAATATTTTAGAATAAGAACTTATACATTTTAATAGATTAAAACAGAAAAATGGATGGAATTCTAATCTATGGAACTTCTTTTCCTTAGACCAGAATCTGTAGAAGCTAGCCCTGTGGTAGTTGAAAAATCCAACAGTTATCCCCACCAGTTATACACCAGCAGCTCCCACCACTCACACAGTTATATTGGTTTGCCCTATGCGGTAAGTGTTGAATGTCTCTTCAAAAGAACTTTTATAAAATAGATATGTTTGTGTGGTATTGTGTTTAAAACAATAATTTAAAAAACACAGCTGTTTCATATTTCCTGAATAATGAAGTATGTAATTTATACTTTTACTTAACTATACTGTTACGAAAATAAAATTCTGTGATAGGAAGTCTATAGTTATTTTTTATTGTTATTGTATTTATGTTGATATTTTCTAAGCTCAACGAAAAGTCTATGGATAAGATTACATTGTACTATTTGATGTTAATTCCAAGTTATATAGTAATTAGTAGATTATGTAGTTTTTTTTCTTCCTAAAGACTTATTTTTACTTTTTTGGTTTTGTTTTTGGAGACAGGGTCTCTCTGTGTATCCCTGTAACTCCCTCTGTAAACCAGGCTGGCCTCAAACCCAGAGATCTGCCTGCCTCTGCCTCCTTAGTACTAGGATTAAAAATGTGCAGCAGCACACCTAGCTGTTTGTCATTTTTAGTTATGTGTGTCTGCACGTGGGTTTGTATAGTACAGGTGCCTGAGGAGGCATCAGGTTCTTTGCAGCTGGAGTTAGAGTGGTGATGATTGACCTGATGTACGTTCTGAGAACAAAGCTTGGGTCCTCTGGAAGAACAGCATATGCTCCTTCTTGACTGTTGAGCCATCTCTTTGGCTCCAAACTATTGTTTCAGTTATTCCTATGTTGAGCACATACATACATACATAGGTATATATACGTATATAATAAATGCATACACATTTACTATATATCTTACTTAATTTTTAAAACTCTTCAAAAGTAGTTTTCATCCTGTTTCACAACTGAGAGGATAAAAGCTTATTCCCTTAATTTATTTCCTCTTGAGAGTTCTGTAGTATTTTAATTCAAAGAATTATAGGACTCTATACATTTGTGAATACCAGGAACAAACATTTGAGAGACTTTAATACCTAAATGAGAATAAAAATGATCAGAAATGTAAAATTCCATATTATATACTTTACAGTAATGATGTACCTTTTGTTACTATTTTTACTATTTAACTACATTTATTTGTTTGGGGGAATAGAATGTGTATTATGGCACATGTATTGAAGTCAAGTAGGTTCTTCCCTTTACATGGGTCGTAGGTATTGAACTCAGGTTGCTAGGCTCTATGGCAGACACCTTTACCTGCTGAGTCACCTCTCCAGCCCAGTTTTTGCTGTTCTTTAGCTTTCTATTCCTGTGGAGTTTGGGTTTTACCCTTATTATCACGTCATGTACTTAATTTCTTCTTGAAAGTGAAACTATGCAATCTTAAAACTGGAAATGTCATTTTCTGCTGTGAAGGGAAGGGAAATGCCATTGATCTGAAGGTCATTGACTACCTTCTAGACAGTGACATTAACTCACCACTGTGATTTACTTATTAGTTTTATGTCATGATTTATCTTTATTAAGAAATGGACCAATTTTATGTTAAGTATTTAAATTTCATTTAATTTGTCTGATTTATGTCATTGAGATTTATATTGTACTTATTTTGTCTTCTATTATTCAGGACCACAATTATGGTGCTCGTCCTCCTCCAACACCTCCAGCTTCCCCTCCTCCATCAGGTCTCATTAGCAAAAACGAAGTAGGCATATTTACCACTCCTAATTTTGACGAAACTTCCAGTGCTACTACAATCAGCACATCTGAGGATGGAAGTTACGGTACTGATGTAACCAGGTGCATATGTGGTTTTACACATGATGATGGATACATGATCTGTTGTGACAAATGCAGGTAAAATATTTCACACGATTAGTTCGTTTTTCTTGACTGCTTTTAACCTTTGATTGTTAATTTGGAAAAGCTAGTTAGGTCTTCTGAAGGAATTAATTCCTTTTTTTTTAAAAAAAGTAGGACATCTGCCTCTATTGATGCAATTTATTTTATTTTTTTTTAGAATAAAGTCCTTATTTGAAAGAATCTATTTTAGGACTAGAGACAAACACGCATTAATCTTGGAGAGGACCCAAGCTCAGTTCCCTGCACTTACATGGCGCAGTTCAAAACCATCCATAATTCCAGCTGCAGGAGATCTATTGTCCTTTCCTGGCCTCTGTAAACAGAAACACACATACACTTAAAAATTAAATAAGTAAATCTTTAAAAAAGATGAAAGAAGCTATTTTATAGTTTATTATTAGAAATCCCTGTTATGATGCTGGGCATACGTGGCACAGGCCATTAATCCCAGAACTTGGGAGGCAGAGGCTGGCAGATCTCTGAGTTCAAGGCCAGCCTAGTCTACAAAGTAGTACCAGGAGAGCCAGCGATATGCAGAAAAATCCTGGAGAGAGAGAGAGAGAGACCCCTATTATGAATGAAACAGTAATCAGTTTTGAACTATATTATAGGATCATCTCCTTTTCACTTAGTTCAGTGGTAGTGCAAGTGCATATATAGACATAACAAGATATAAAAAAAGAATGATTGAGTCTTTTATTGTATTGTGTAGTCAGTTATGATTTTCCAGTTTGGGGAAATTAAATATTTAATCAGTGTTTGATCTTATTTTCTTACAACCTTTGGCTTGAACCTTGCAGCATTCTGGAATCTTCTTGAGCCAGAACCAGTCTCCCTCCCCCAACCCTGGTTCACCCACCAAGAAAGGCTCCTCCCCTAGAGAAGGTGATTGCAACAGAAAGTGGGGTTTCTTTCCTCCCTCTTCATCCCTCCCTCCCTCTCCTTCCCTCTCTCTCTTTCTCTCTGTATGTGTTTCTCTGTGTATGTGTCTGTGTCTATCTCTCTCTCTCTCTCTCTCTTTCTCTTTGTGGGAGAGGTTTAGTGAGAATGGAGATGGAACAGTTGGATTTCTGCTTTAAGGTTATTAAGTCTGTTCTTTGCATAGGATGGGGAGCAGAGAATATTTAAAAAATACATTGTAGAGGGCAAGAAAGTTTGAAGGCTTCAGAGAATTTCGTGGTCCTTATGGCATAACTTCATTATTTGATTTGGCGTATGTAGCATGGCTGTGTAAATCCATGTTTGAGTTAAACTGCAGCTGAGAGTTGACTGTCAATTTGTATTGTTTGTAAATTATTCTGTTAGAGTAAATGATCAGCTTTTGGTTGTTACTGATAGTAGTAGCATGTGTACATTTCAAAAGGTTCATTTATCTCTGTCAATAAGTAGGATATGAATGTAGAGTGTGAAATTGGTTTTAAGTGGAAGATTGTAAATAATTTTATTTTAATAATAATATGTTATGGTACTTTTAAAATTTAGAAGTAAATTCTCTTTACCTGTGATATTAATGTAAATAATGACTTTGGTAAATTTATTGAGGAGGGAAATTTGCAAAACTTAAATGACTTTGGGGATGTGTTTTCTGCCGGATTAGAAAATACCCATTCTTACTGTATTAGTTATCTAAGAGCTTTCCTGTAGCCCCTCTCATCTAATGTGATACATGTAGCCGTCAGAAGGACATGTACTAAATGGTTATCATTCTTAGACATCCCTGCAGTACCCTTAGGTTACTAACTACCTACACGTTGTTGAAGGCACAGTATTTGGATGATTCAAGGTATTTACATTGAATTGACTCTTATTATGACTCAGTGTCTGTCTGTTTCTGACCCACCCTCCATTTTTGTATTCAGCCTATGTTGTTTCTCCAAGGACTAACCTTTCTCTACCTCTCTTTATATCGTCTCTTTTTGGTTTTTCAATGTTCCTATTGCCCATATTCAGCGTTTTGACTTCAGACATCTAAAACTCTGCTATTTTTGTCTAGCTTTGCTTGTTATCTGCATGACATAATTTAACATAACTTGTTATATAATTTTCTTGAGGTTCTCAGTTGAGAAGTAAAGAATAACACAGTACCACTTAGTATGTACTGGCTAGGAGATGGCTCAGTGGTTGCTTCTCAGCCTAACAAGCTGAGCTTGTTCTCTGGGACCCACATGGTAGAAGAGAGAGCCAACTTCAGAAAGCTGTTTTTTGACCTCCCAACTTGGGCTATGACATGTGCGCACACACAGATGCACTCATATGCACACACATGTAATTTTTTAAAAAGTGGATGATTGTTTGTAAGCAATAGATAGTAAATTTTTGCCTTTTTTTTTTAAAAGAGGAATGTATATCACTTTCAGGTACTTGAGGTTTTATCAGTAATAATATATTTAGAAGTTTACTTCAAGATGTTCATATACTCCATCCAAAGTAATTAAGTTGAATTTCTTTCCAATGGAATGCCTCTTGAATTCTTTGACCTTTTTGGAATTATTTTAGTTCTGTTCTTTATTAAGTATAAATGTTAGAAGTCTTTTTTAATTCTTTGTTTCCTTATCTTTCATTTAATACTGTATGCTACCAAAATTGTTAAATATTAACAGAAGATGTAATCCAGCTTTGCTACTTTTCCTTGAACTCGAAAAAGTTTTCTTTGTGTATATTGACCACCGTTGGTCATCTTCTCATAGCTGGTAATCAGTAAGTGTTTCAATGATACCTTTCCTTCCTGTGTTCCTAAATCAGATTCTTATCACACTGATTATTATTTAGGGGTTTTAGTGTTAACATCTTCAGGTTTGTAATGACATTTTCAACTGTTACTCTTTATGTTTTAAATTGCATTTGCTTCAGAAATTTAATTTATGCATTCTGTATTTGCCATTTTTGCATCTTAAAATTTTTCTGCCTGAGAACACATTTTAGTGTGTACTAAGCTCAAAGTTGGTACCTCTTAAATGGTAGAATATTACATCTTAATTTTGAATGGTCTTAATGCTTTTGCTTTTGTTATTTTTTTTTTCTTTTTAAGTGTTTGGCAACATATTGATTGCATGGGGATCGACCGGCAGCACATCCCTGACACATACCTGTGTGAACGCTGTCAGCCCAGGTAAGTTATCAGACGTGATAAGACTACCAGTTATTTCACTGAAAAAACTTCCACAGAAATTTATTCATGAGTTTCAAATTAATGAAATCCCATTAATTCTTGGGAAGTACCCTTTAAAAGGTACTTCTTTTTAAAATTTTTTCCACTTATGTTTATTATTTTTTAACTTGAAACCTAAATCAAGATTTTTTTTCATTGATAAGTGCATTGTAGTTCACTATGTAATTTTAACTTTATTAGTGATCAAGATGATGATAGTTTATTTTCTAAATGTTTGGCATCTTTTTGGCAGTCATTAGAAGGATGTGATTGTCCTCTAAATAAAAGCAGCAAAATATAGCGAGGAAGAATGTGACTCAGTGGTAATGTGCTTGTGTAATATAATACCCGAGACAACTGAGTTCAAGTTTGAGCACCCCAAAAAAGGGGAGTGGGAAATGTAACTTTATGGAGATGGAATGCTTACCTAGCATGTGAGAGGTCTTGAGTTCAATCCTGGTACCCCTCTTCTACCCCTACCCCAAATGAATTATCAGAGCACCCTCCTAGTTACAGACAGAATTTGCTGGGTTTGTGTGTAGTGTGCAGATTCAACTCCCATCAAAAAAAATTTTTTAAACAAATAGTAAAGGTACAATATTTCTTTCACATAGAAATTTTCTTCTTGTAAGGTTCTGGAGAGGTCGGTAGGAATCAAAAAAAGAAAGCCACTTATCTTTCCACAATCTATTAGAACTTATAGTCACAGAAAAGTCTTTGTTACATGGCAGAAAATATGATAGGAAGCTGTCCACATACTTCCTTTGAAAGAGTATCTGAGTTACGTTTACATGAATGGCCGGACCCAGAAGTGCAAACATGGAGAGACGTAGGTGGAAAGGAAATTGCAGGGGATCCCACAATCTCAACCCATGGGAGGGAGTACAGCCTTGCACAGGAATATAAAGACAACTGTAACAGGACAGAAAAGCCGGATGTTTCTGGGATCTTGTTCTGGTCTTGGTTTCTTAGTCTTGGGTTTTCTGTCACATGAGATCTGGTAAGATGGCAGAATGTCGCCTGGAAAACAGACAATTTATTTCTTGGTAAACTGAGGCACTTTCAAGGGTGAGGGTGAACAGTGACCAAATGGGTCATTGTCTGATTTGTTTTTTTTTTTTTTTAATTCATTATTGTGGAGCCAGGCAAAGGGCAGGAATTACTGTAATTCCTGCGGTTGGGAAGTAGAGAAGGAGGATCTGGAGTTAAAGGCCCAGCTTGACTACAAAGCAAGTTTGTGTGAGGACAGCCTATACTTCACGAGGTCCCTGTCTCAAACATCATCATCAACAACAACAACAACAAATCTTTTCATTATAGATACCTAAAACCTAATAAAATTGGTTGAGGAAATCCCTTGGTAAAGTGCTTGATCTACTAGAACTCTTATTAAAAAGATGCATATTATGGCATGACTTAACCCTCACACTGGGGAGGCAGAACCAGGAGGATCCCTGGGGCTCACTGGCCAAGCTTGTGCAGGTTAATTTGTGAGCTCTAGGAAACTGAGACCATTTGAAAGGAAGTAGTGGTGTTCCCAAGGATGAGACTTGAGATTGTTTTCTGCCCTCTCCATGCATGTGCACCTATGTTCTACAAATGAACATACATACACTGAATAAGAACAACACAAACACCTCCTTTTAAAAGGTTCTGTCCCCCACTTCTGTAATTACTAATTGTTTTGTCTTATTTTTTTTTAAACTTTTTTTGTTTGTTTATTTTTGAGACAGGGTTTCTCTGTGTATCTTTGGCTGTCCTGGAACTCACACTGTAGACCAGGCTGGCCTCAAACTCAGAGATCCACCTGCCTCTGCTGGGATTAAAGGCGTGCACCACCATGTCCAGCTTTATTTATTTTTTTTAAAGACAAAATACATGCAGGCTGGGCATAGTGATGCATACCTTTAGTCCCAGTAATTGAGAGGCAGAAGCAGGCAGATCTCCAAGTTTGAGGCCAATCTGGTCACAGAACCAGTTCCAGGACAGCCAGTGCTACACAGAAAAACCCTATTTTGAAAAACAATGAATTAATACTTATATTTGCAGTTAAAGTTAAGAATATAAAATTTTGTTCTTATATATATATGTGTGTGTTGTGTAATATATAATAATGTTTGAGTATGTGTGTGTATACACACACACACAAACACACACACAAGATTTGGTTTTTTGAGACAGGATTTCTCTTTGTGACCCTGACTGTCCTGGCACTCTATAGACCAGACTGACCTTGCACTTAGAGAGCCAACTGCCTGTGCCTCCTGAGTGCTGCAATTAAAAGCTCCACCCCCACCGGACTACATCTGTCTGTATATTCTTATTTATTTATTTATTTATTTATTTATTTATTTGTTTGTTTGCTTGTTTATTTATTATGTTTACAATATTCTGTCTACATGTATGCCTGAAGGCCAGAAGAGGGCACCAGACCTCATTATAGATGGTTGTGAGCCATCATGTGGTTGCTGGGAATAGAACTCAGGACCTTTGGAAGAGCAGGCAATGCTCTTAACCTCTGAGCCATCTCTCCAGCCCTGTATATTCTTATAGTACATCTTTTTACCCAATTTCTCCATAAGAAAGAATAATGTAATTAGGATTTCATAATTACTCAATTGGACTATATCACAAATGGATATTAAAATCAATTTATTATATTTAAAATCCCTGAAAAGAATGTCACTATGTAGATATGGTGCCAATTAAACACACACTTGAAGTTGTTTAGATTATTAGTTTTATTTGAACTATTAGTCTTTTGCATTTCTAAGTTACTTTTTTTTTAATTAATTGAAGATTTACATAAAGTAATGCAGATAACTTGTATATATCCTTACCTACTTTTTCCTAGTAGTAACACCTTGTAAGACTGTTTATAAAATATTTTTAATAGGATTTTCACATTAGGCTATCAATAAATGAATGAGACCATGAAAATTCTCTGAAATGGTTAATGTGGTCTTATGTTTACACCAAGAATATACAAATAACCCAGCTAGCTGGTTGATTTGTGAAGGGAGAGTCATACATAGCCTTCGCTGAACTTGGACTCCTGATTCTCCTACATCTGTCTCCCAAGTACTAGAATTAGAGATATGCACTATTACTCAGAGTTTGAGTTTGTTTTTAATGTTAAGAATTGCTTTTTAAAAAAATTTACTTTTGCAGTTACACAGTTCATTGTAAGAAATAATTGTCATACTAAAATCAAATATATAAAAGAAGGTATTTCAAGTAAGTGTAAATTCTGCCTTATTTTTTCTACTCCAGACCTTTTTCAATTGATTCTTTTGTTTTTGTTACTTGTTTTTTTGAGGAAGGATTTCTCTGTGTAGCCTTGGTTTTCCTGGAACTCTCTCTGTAGATCAGGGTGGCCCGAATTCCAAGATCCACCTGCCTCTGCCTCCTGAGTGCTGGGATTAAAGGGGTGTGCCACCACTGCCCAAAGATGGGGAGGAATTGTTTTGATTTATTTTTTATTCTTTTTTTTTTTTTTAAGATGGTCTCACGATGTGGCTTAGTTGATCTGGAACTTTTCAGATCATGCTGGTCTCAAACTCATGGAGATCTTATGGCTCTGCTTCCCATCATGCCTTTCAGTATTTATCAAGAGTAGAAATGAAGTGGATGTGGTGGCATACAACTGTAACCCCAGAAGAGGACAGCTAAAACAGAGTTTGAAGCCAGTTTCGGTTACTTAGTGAGACCCTGTCTAAAAATAAACATAAGTCAGAGAAATAACTTAAGGCATAGGGAAATGTATAATATGTACTAATTTACTCATACATTTATTTAAAACAATTTGTTTTAGTTACAATTTGTAATGGGAGTTTTATTTTTCAGATTTTTTTTGCTATAAATTTGAATTTGAAAAATGTGCTCACTTCATAGGTAAACATTTTCTTAATAGAATATGGAATGGGATAACTTAACTGATATCTACTGTTTCTATAAATGTATAGGAAATGTGTATGTATACTGGATTATAAATAATCTGTCAGGGCTGCTGCATGTATTTTATTATTCACTAAAAACATAAATTTTGAAGTGCATCACATGTAAAACATCTTCATATCTAAGCTTCTGGAAGCTTGATGAGAAACATGTTAATGAATGTTTTAATATAGGAATTTGGATAAAGAGAGAGCGGTGCTACTACAACGGCGGAAAAGAGAAAATATGTCGGGTATGTAAAAAGTACTATTCTAAACTAAAATTAGTATGATTAGGAAAATAAATGGTCTGAATATTTTTAATTATATGTAAAAACACCCATTTGCCTCAATGTATGTCTGTGAACAACATGTGTGTCTGGAGAAGAGGAGAAGAGGAAGCATTAGATCCCCTAGGACTGAAGTATAGACAGTTATGAGCTACCATATGGGTGTTGGGAATCAAACCCCTCTCCTCTGGAAGAGCAGTTAGTACTCTTTGCCTCGGATCCATCTCTACAGCTTACAGCACCTTTTGATTATATTTTGAGTGTATGTCTTATTTATAATCTCAGGTGTAGGCTTTTTTGATTACAGAATATACATGTTCATATTTTAGGAGACATAAGAAACCAGAACAAAGCAAATAAGAAGCTTAAATTAACTTTTGTTCTCATATGTAGGTTAAAAAAAGTGAAGTATATTAGTCAGAATAATATTAATGAGATAGTATTTCTTTAATTTTTAGGATACCATTTTATTAATTTTATATATGCTACAACTTTTCTGTTTAGGATTTTTCTTTTATTTTTGTTCTTTAGATAGGTCCTTTATTTAGCCCAAGTTGATCTGAGCTCACTAGCCCAGTCCGGTCACTGTCCTGAAGTGACTCAGTGATGTCGTGCATAGTACAGGCCTGTCTCGTCCTGGGTGAGCCTCTTCCTTCCCAAGTGTTGGTTTTAAGAGCAGGTGCCACTCTGCCCTACCTTGCCACATTCTATTTTGGATTAAGACCAGCACAATCAGTTTGAAATAATATTTTTTATTCAGTCATTGCTCTTTGGTAGACATTGTGGGTTGTTTCCAGTTACTTTGTTTTGTTGTTGTGAAAAGTTCATTTATTTGGACAGAGTTGTATAAGTTTGCTTTTGTACTTTAGCTATTTAATGGAATGACAGACCAACATTTGAGTGAGTAAATTTTATAGATATGACTAAATTTCTACCAAGAAAATTTGAGTTCCATTAGTCGTGTGTACTAGTGCCAGTTTCTTGAGACCACCAGGGTGTGTTGTCAGGCATCAGTCCTTAAGATGTCATGTGTAAGGAAAGCACTTAGTTTGTTTAGTGAAGTAAGAACATGTGTTTCCTTTAGGAACAAGGAAATGACTGTCAGGTGCAGGGCTGCTCTCTTTCCCTCTGGAGTAGAGCACTAAAGTGTGGTGACTCTGTTTCCCCCGGAGTAGAGTACTAAAGTGTGCTGACTCTGTTTCCCCCTGGAGTAGAGCACTAAAGTGTGCTGACTCTGTTTCCCCTGGAGTAGAGCACTAAAGTGTGCTGACTCTGTTTCCCCCTGGAGTAGAGTACTAAAGTGTGCTGACTCTGTTTTCCTGGAGTAGAGCACTAAAGTGTGCTGACTTTGTTTCCCCCGGAGTAGAGTACTAAAGTGTGCTGACTCTGTTTCCCCCGGAGTAGAGTACTAAAGTGTGCTGACTCTGTTTTCCTGGAGTAGAGTACTAAAGTGTGCTGACTCTGTTTCCCCCGGAGTAGAGTACTAAAGTGTGCTGACTCTGTTTCCCCTGGAGTAGAGCACTAAAGTGTGCTGACTCTGTTTCCCCTGGAGTAGAGCACTAAAGTGTGCTGACTCTGTTTCCCCTGGAGTAGAGCACTAAAGTGTGCTGACTCTGTTTCCCCCTGGAGTAGAGCACTAAAGTGTGCTGACTCTGTTTCCCCCTGGAGTAGAGTACTAAAGTGTGCTGACTCTGTTTTCCTGGAGTAGAGCACTAAAGTGTGCTGACTCTGTTTCCCCCGGAGTAGAGTACTAAAGTGTGCTGACTCTGTTTCCCCCCGGAGTAGAGTACTAAAGTGTGCTGACTCTGTTTCCCCCCGGAGTAGAGTACTAAAGTGTGCTGACTCTGTTTTCCTGGAGTAGAGCACTAAAGTGTGCTGACTCTGTTTCCCCCGGAGTAGAGTACTAAAGTGTGCTGACTCTGTTTCCCCTGAAGATGGCGACACCAGCGCGACGGAGAGTGGCGATGAAGTCCCTGTGGAGCTGTCCACTGCGTTTCCGCATGCGCCAACATCGATCACTCTAACTGCTGCCAGAGTTCCCAAGGCTACTGACAAGAGAAGGAAAAAAAGTGGGGAGAAAGAACAAAACTTTTCAAAATGTAAAAAAGTACGTTTTGCCTTTTTATTTCAGATGAGTAGGTAAAGCTCATAGGAGCTGAGTTACAGGCAAGAAATTAATACAGGGAGAACATGGGTGGCAGCAAAATATATGGAAAGTTCTCACAAAAAAATATTTAAAAAAATTTAAGTATTATTTAAAAATTGCAATGCATTTTAAAGACTGAGATGGATCACAAAAAAACTTAGCTCTTGCCTTGGACTCACTGTATCATACGATGAATGACAGAATTGTGAGTGCTGAAGTGAGGCAGAGCAGACTGTTTGAAAACAGAAACAGTAACTTGCCAGGTAAGGAAGCTTGATTACGTATAACTCTTACTAGTTTTGGATAATATTCAATAAAGGCTTCCTACTGAACTGAATTTCTTACTTTGTTTTCTGAATTTTATTATATGATCCCTAAGGTCTACTGGCAGACAGCAGTTTATAGACTTTATAGTTTATATGTTTCATTAAATTTGTTAATTTCAAATTCTCAATGACAGCAAATGCATTCATGACCCTATCAGATTATAAAGTGAAGACATTTTCTCAAGTATTTTAATGTACCTTTTCTGTGTTTTGATATAGAAACATACTTTTTTTTTTTAAGACAGGGTTTCTCTGGTTTACTTGGCCATCCTGGAACTCACTTAGACCAGGCTGGTCTCGAACTCACAGTGCCTGGCTCTGCTTCCAAGTACTGAAATTAAAGGCATGCACCCCCCACTACCCGGTGCAACATACAATATTTATCATTATTTTCATGCAAATATTTATTATTAGGTTACAATTGTCCACAGAAACATAATGTACAGGGTTATATCCAGGACCAGAAATGATAGGTACCATGTGTAGCTTAGGTTCATAGGTTATATCTCATAATCATATGTACGTATTCTCTCTATAGTATTTACAATAATGACAAAATAATTTAATAATTATTAATAATAAGAACAAAATAACTTAATAATGCAGTTCTCAGAATGTGTCCATTTAAGTATCATGACTATTGGTAAAAGACTTTCACATTGACTACATTACTATGGAAAAAATCAATTACATGTAGCTGTTATGGCTTTAAAATCAAGGGGGTTTTTGTTTGTTTTCTCTTGAGTAATAATAATGTACTTTAAAGTTTTTCATTTTCTAATTTTATCTTTCTGTACCTATTGAACTCTTTGTCCATTCCTTTTTATTTTGCTTCTTTTTCTGTTAACCCAGTCTAGACAGTTCAAGTGTTACTAGAGGCACCCACAGTTCATAGCCACATCTCTTTTACTCTGCTCATGTTCACCATTTGAAATGGTGAACTTTTGCATTTTTTTTTACGATTTTAAACTACTAGACTGAGTTAACAGGAATGCTGCTTTTCTTCAGCAAATAAAATCTTTTTTTGCATCCTGTCATGACATTTGAGCCTTTTATTCTAGTACTCAGCCATATTTTGTCTTATTTTGTTATTAGTTGCTTAGACTAAAGGTGTGCTCCACCATGTGTACCAAATACCGTTTTTCTTTGTGTTTCCTTCTGCACCAAACTTGTATCTTACTTGATTGTGTGTGTGTCTCAGCAACATAGCCAATATTCAGGTTCTAAAATTTGTAAGTCTTTGATATCAAATTTATTCTTAATAGCTCTATTGAGTTTTCTGTTGAAATGTCTTAGTATATTTTTAATCTTTGTGCTATTACAAATTTAGTCCAAGTCCCCACTGTCTTGTAGTGCAGTTCACCTATATAATTTGATGCTTATAATATTTACCACAAATAATATTTTGAAGTTTTTATCTTAGCATCATTATAAACGCATTTTAAATAGTTTACATTATATTTGTGGTAAAATAGTATTCTAGTATATATTTACTTCTTAATTCCCCTTGTTTTAGCTTTATTGTTGTTGCCACGTTATCACTTCAGCAAAATGCTTCAGTGAACCAGTTGATTCTTAGTTATATCCAGTTAAAAAACAAAAGCAAAAAACTAACTCAGAATTCCACACTTATTTTAGGCCTTTCGTGAAGGATCTAGGAAATCATCAAGAGTCAAGGTAATTATATTAAATTAAGGCATTATTGTTAACTAGTGCTAAATCAAGAGCTTGCTGAGTAGCTTCCTTCTTTATGTTGGTACTTTATGTTCTGTGGTGTCTGCTATTTCATTGCTTAGTACATTAACAAGAAGTAGGGCCTTAAACTTCTAAGTGGATTAATAAATCACTCTTACAGTTTATTGATATTGTTACCGTATTAATAAGAAGGGTATTTAATATTGGTATATAGATACCAATATTAAAATTGGGATAATTGGGGGCCGGAGAGATGGCTCATCAGTTAAGAGTACTGACTGGTCTTCCAGAGGACCTGGATTCAATTCCCAGCATCCACATGGCAGCTCACCACTGTCTATAATTGCAACTCTAGGAGTTCCAACATCTTCACACTGATGGATATGCAGGCAAAAACACCAGTGCACATAAAAGAAAAATAAAATAATTTTTAAAAATTATAATAATTCCATTTGTCATTGTATTTCATGTCTCTGATGCTACTAAGGTTTATTACTATACTCTACACATTAATCCAGAGTCACACTGAAAAGTGCAGTTGGAATTCTGCGGTAGTCAAGTTAAATACTGTACTATAAAGTCATTTTAGTCCCTTGTTGGTAATACAAACTAGTAACAGATTTTGAATTATTAGCCTATATCCTTGAGTTTTTGGGGTGCTTAAATTCCCAGCAGAAACAAGGCTCTCCACCTCTGCTTTTTCTATAAACACAGGTTTATACTGTTTTAGAAGTATCTTTCTGAGCTAGGTAATAAAGGAAAAAAATTTTTTTGCTTTTGTTTTGAGATAGGGTCTTGCTTTGTATGTAGCCTTGACAGGCCTGGAACTTGCTATGTAGACCAGGTGGGCCTTAAACTTTCAGTGGTCATCTTTCCTGTCTCCTAAGTGCAGGAACAATAAGGCACAGTTCCCACCACACCTAGCACTAATTTCTTAAATTTCCGGCTTAGTATTAAAAAAAGACGCAATGAATCTATTACAGTACTTTTTGTTCCTATAATATGAAACACAATAATTATTATACTGCATTTCTGATATGTACTCTCTAGATTCTATATATTAGCACTCTCTAAATGATTACTCTTAAATAATTTTGTAATTCTCTGTCAAGAACATTATTATGTGATGTTTATATTGCACGTTCAAATGTTCTCTGTTTTTTTTTTGGTTTTTTTTTTTTTTTTTTTTTTTTTTTCGAGACAGGGTTTCTCTGTGGCTTTGGAGCCTGTCCTGGAACTAGCTCTTGTAGACCAGGCTGGTCTCGAACTCACAGAGATCCGCCTGCCTCTGCCTCCCGAGTGCTGGGATTAAAGGCGTGCGCCACCACCGCCCGGCTTCAAATGTTCTCTGAATATTAGAGAGTTACCTACTTTTTTGTTACTTGAATTTGTTCTAACAGAGTAAAGAAGTCTGAACTTTTTAAAAAAGTTTTCTTAGGGAACTAAAAGATGGCTCAGAAGTTAACAGCACGAGCTGTCCCTGGAGAGGATCTGGGTTCAGGTCTCAGCATCCCATCCACATGGCTCACAGCTGCTTTAGTTTCAGTTCTAGGGGATCTAACCCCACTTTTCTGCCCTCCATACTCATGGTTCATTTACATATATACAGGCAAAACATTTATACACATTAAATAAAAATAAAATTTTTAAACATTTTTAATTACCAGTACTCTAGTATTCTTTTTTTTTCTATTTTATCTAATTGAATACTGGGCTTAAAAAGGAAGTGATACCTTTTCCAGAACTGAAACAATTCCCTTTATTACATAAAGTGACTAGGAAAATGGAAATTTTCAAAAGCATTACATCTCCAGTAATTCTTGAGTTAAATTTATAAGATTGAAGAGCTGTATTAAAGATATATATCAAGTTATTAGTAGATTGTTGCTGATAATTAAAAAATAATTTAATACTGAATTTGTTCCTTTAGTATAAAGTTGTGGCTCATAAATCTTTATCAAATAATTTATCACTAATGTATATGTATATACATAACATATCCATTTAATTCTTAATATATGTATATATTTATATAACTATTTGTTAGTATATATATATTTTTTGGAGTGCTGGTCATTTGATTTAGGGCCTTATACATACAAAGCAAGCATTCTACTGCTGATGTACATCCCCAGTGTCACATAAAATCACTATTGATAGAATAAGCCTATTTCCATCAAAGTTGATGAGCATATTACTGTTTGTTACTCATCATAGAAAAGGGCTGTAATAAAGATTATTTATGTAGCAGATGAGCTGTTGGTACATTTTTGTAGTGTGTTACTCTCCACTCCCACCTCCCCCAGCACTGGAGATTGAATCTCAAGCTTTGTGCATGGGTCAGATATTCTGTCACTGAGCTAAATTCTCATCGCCTTTCACTCTTTTTAATTTTTGGGACAGAGTCTCACTTTGTTGCCCTGATCTGACCTTGACCTTACTGTGCCTCTAACATCCTTAACAGCTAGCTGAAGGTGCATGCTTGTACAACTAATGTGCCTGGTGGATCGCCTTACAAATAGAGGCGTATATACAGATTTATTCAAGCTAAAACATATAAACTTGCTGCTATGAAGTAGACAGCAGCAATATACAGAATCAGAAAGTATTTGGTTTTATTGATATCTTTAAATTGGCTACCATAGCAACGACTCTTGAATTTTTGCTATTTCTACGTAACTCAGCCTTCATGAATTTCCTAGCTTATTATTTGGCATGTAGCATAAAAATTTAATGAGCTAAATTATGACCTTTTAATTTTAATTAACTTAGATTACCAATCACTGTAGTTTTCTATTCTTTTATATAAATCATTACGTGTGTGTGTGTGTGTGTGTGTGTGTGTATGCTTAAATTCAAATAGTAATCCTTATTTTGCTACAATTTTAGGGTTCGGCACCAGAAATTGATCCTTCATCTGATGGTTCAAATTTTGTATGGGAGACGAAAATCAAAACATGGATGGATCGCTATGAAGAGGCAAATAATAACCAGTATAGTGAAGGTGTTCAGAGGGAGGCACAGAGAATAGCGCAAAGACTAGGCAGTGGGAATGACAACAGAGACTTGAATAAATCAGAACCAAGTACCAACAATTCACTCTTCAAACCTCCTGTAGAGGTATATATTACTAGTCAAAAAAATTGTGGGACTGCCTATGTAGTCTGAATGTCTTTGTTTAGAGTGAAATTAACCAATTTACTGTCTACATTTAATGATGCTAGAGCCATATACAGAAGAATAAAAAAATTCTGAAATCTGCCAAAGATTTGCCTCCCGATGCACTTATCATTGAATACAGAGGGAAGTTTATGCTGAGAGAACAGTTTGAAGCAAATGGATATTTCTTTAAAAGGTATATTTATTTTTTTTTACCCATGTTGGTTTTCTATAGTTCAAAGTTGTTTGCTTTGTTTTTTGTTTTGTGAGACAGAGTTTCTCTGCATAACAGCTCTAGCTGTCCTGGAAGTTGATCTGTAGACCAGGCTGGTCTTGAACTCAGAGATCTGCCTGCCTCTGCCCCCCAGTGCTGGGACTAAAGGTGTGCACCACCACTGCCTGGTGGGTTTTGGTTTTTGTAGTTTTTACTCTGTAACCCAGGGTGGCCTGCTGCTCCATCTTCTAGTCGATCACTGATTTTATTAAATACTGTGCCTAGAGATGCTTGGTAACTTTTTTTTTGGAGATGGGGTTTCTCTATATAACAGTCCTGGCTGTCCTAGAACTCGCTTTGTAGACCAGGCTGACCTCAGACTCACAAAGATCTGCCTGCCTCTGCCTCCCAAATGCTGGGATGAAAGGCGTGAAAGGATGAAAAGGATAACTTTTGTAGAGTGCTAACATGTAGAGATTTCCCAGCCTCTTGTCCGTCTCTGTGTTGCTGAACTCTAAGCCATTTGAAACAAGTAAAATCAAGATAGTTTTGCTATCTAGGGTGTCAGTCAGAAATTTTCATGACCTAAGACTGTCGAGAACCTTTCCATCTACTAAGTTGTAACATATTTGATAGAACTTGGAAAAAAAAAAAAAGTTAGTTATGTTCCCATGCTACTACCACCGGAATGGTTTTGGAGACTTCTGTTCTGGTTTGGGATTTTGTTTGAATTAATTTGATCTTCTGATAGTCATTACTTTTCAGAGGTATAGAAATATGTTGCTATTTTTAAATCTGCTGTTTAACACATTAACATTCTTAGTTTATAACTTGGGTATTTACTTAAGCCATGAAATACATAAGAGGTATACCTCACATGTAGCATATTTTATCTGGAATCTAGTATAAATCAATTTTTGCCACGCCAAGAAATGGGACTTTAAAAGCATGGAGTTAGCTTGTAAAGGCAATATTTTTTCATTTTGTCTCGAAAGAATTTATGCCTAAAGGGGGTGGGAGAGATGACTCAGCAGTTAAGAATTACTGGCTTCTCTTGTAGACATGATTTGGATTCACAGCACCCATATGGTGGCTCACAACCATCTGTAACTCTAGTTCCAGGGGACTCAAAGACTTCTGAATTCTGTGGGTACTAGGCTACAGATGGTACACAGACATGTACAGGTAAAATACCCATACACATAAAATAAAAGTCAAAATTAAGAATTTCATTAAAAAGACAATTTCAACCTTAATTGCTTTTGAATTAGGCAACTTGAAGCAGACACAAGTGTTATTAATTTCAAGTAGGGAAAAGTGGTTTCTGGAATCAGAATGCCAATGTTCAAATACTTGCTTTATTGCCAACTATGTCTTTTAGAAATGCCTTAATCTGTTGTTTATCTATTTGCCTCTAATGAATAACAGGAAATTGTAAAATTTTTGTTGTTTGCTTGTTTTATGGCACTGGGGACTGAATTGAGGATGTTTTCCCTGCTAGGCAAGCACTTTACCACTAAACTATATCCTCTAGTCCTGTTATACTAAAAGCTTTTAATACTTCTTTGTTTGTAGGCCATACCCTTTTGTTTTATTCTACTCTAAGTTTCATGGGCTAGAAATGTGTGTTGATGCGAGGACTTTTGGGAATGAGGCTCGATTCATCAGGCGCTCTTGTGCACCCAATGCAGAGGTAAGCTTATTGACATCTCAGGAGAAGCAGGAACACAGAGTACCAAAGTCTGCGCCTATTTTATTTTGTTCATTATTTTTCTTTTGTCAATATTTAGATGGTAAATACTAATCTTAAAGTACTATCCATAGGCTGTGCATGGTTGTGCACCCACTCCTTTAATCTCTTGGGAGGCAGAGGTGTTTCCAAGCTAGCCTGTTCTTCACAACAAGTTCCAGGCCAGCCACTGCTATATAGTGAGACCTTGTCTCGCTATTTTTTACTTCCTGAGCTATGAAACTGTGATGTTCCTTATAAGAGGGAATATTATATTTCTGTTTATATTGGAGGCTCTGCTTGTATGTACCACATAGCTAAAACCTAAAGTAGACTTAATATTTTCCATTTATAATGTGTGTGTGTGTGCGCGCGCATGTGTGTACGTGCCTGCACACAGAAATCGGAGTTCAACTTGGGACAATCAGTTTCCTCCTTTTCCCATGTGGGTTCTAAGGATTGAGTCTAAAAAAGTTTAGTAGCAAGATCCTTTACCACCTGAGTTATCTCATCAGCCCTAAAGTATACTTTATATGTGCTATCAATTTTTAAAACAAAATTACAGAGTGTTTAGATATCCCACATATTTAATTTTGAGGCTAAAATTTGTAGTATTTGGACGTAGACTTGGGACAATTTTGTCTTTTTTGTGGCTTACTAGTTTTATAACCTTGTCAGTGCCTTTTTACTCTTCTGTGTGTGTCTGTATGTGTGGTGTTGGAGACTAACTCTAAGACTTTACACATATCAGGCAAATATTTTACCACTGAATTACATTCCCAGCCTTCTATGCCTTGCTTTTATGTATGAAACGGTAGTTCAGAAGAACAGCTTCATGGAAAGCGAAGCTGTCAAAGGAAAGTGTTCTTAGCTGTGCATTAGTGCACACTCATACTCATCCTATTACTTGAAAACCCCACATGCTGACAGGTTCAAAAATTGTACTTTTGAGAAGATGAGAATGCAGATGGCAGGCTATAGGGTGAGTGCTACCAGTGTACCTGTGAGGACCTTTCAGGTGACAACTGCTATTTGCAAGTCTTGTGATGAATGGCAGTTTCCTATGTCATGCTTATAAAATGTTCTTAAGAATATTTTTCAGCTGGGCATGGTAGTGTACCCCTTTAACACCAACATTCAGAAAGCAGAGGCAGGTGGATCTCTGTGTGTTCTAAGCAAGCCTGGGCTCAATTGTGAGACACTGTCTCAAAAACAAGCAACAACATAACCTAATATTAATGAATAACTTTCCTAATTGCAAGATAAAGATGCTCTAAATAGTGTATGGAAATGTAAAATTATTCTTCTTAACAGGTAAGGCATGAAATTGAAGATGGGACCATACATCTCTACATTTATTCTATACAGACTATTCCAAAAGGGACTGAAATTACTATTGCCTTTGATTTTGACTATGGGAATTGGTAAGTTCAAGTCTTTAAGTGCTTTATGATATTTCAAATAGATTGCCTTCATCATAATTTAGACATTGTTATTACTTTTCAGGAGACAGTTAAAAGTACCTGAAATTAAGTATGCTGTTATCAGGAATCCCATTTTGTTACTTATTTCCTAAACTTTATTGTAATGTGACTGTTCAGACCTTATAATTATTAGCTCTAGTTCAGCTATACAGACTTTATTATGTGAGAATTTTTTCCCTCACTTTCTTATACTTCAACTTGTTAAACAACTTACTTGGTCATTGGCTATGAACACATGATTTTTTTTCTTAAAAACAAGAGATACTATATCAAGTTTTCTTTGCATTGTAATAGAAATGGTTTGTTGGAGATCCTACAGTAAAACTTTAAGTTCTACAAATGTTTTGTATTGTTCTTAATATTGTTTTGAAATGTTAGGAAAAACATTAATTTTTGGTAAAAAATCCTATTTGTATGAAATGCAATTGACATAAATATCCCTGTACTTATTTTCCAAATTAAGAAATAAAGCAGAAGATGTAGCTCTGTAGTTAGTGCTTTTCTCTCTTTTTTTTTGAGTGTAAAGAGGAGGATTTAGGCTAGCCTCAGACTCCCTGTGATGTCCTTGAACTCTGATGGAATTACAGAAGTGCACCACGCGCAGACTCTCTTTCACTCTTTTTGAATTCATTTGTGTGTGTATGTCAGTGTATATGGCATGTGTATGGATGCCAGAGGCCAGAAGAGGGCGCTGCAGCCAGATCTGTGTTGGGACCTGTCCAACTATGACTGCGGGGAACTTCAGTTCTCTCAAAGTCTCTTAACCTCTGATCCATCTCTTCAGCCCCATCCTCCTACATGTTAAAAATGGATGACAGACATCATTTCTAAAATTAAGTTTTAAAGTGCGCATTATGGTTTCCTTTAGTGTTCAGTACCTTTACCATCAATATGTATTTCTACTATTGAGTGAATTTATCATAACAATCTAGGCTTTTCTCTTTTTTATTTTTGTGTGTATATTTATGTGAATGTATCCACATGGTTATTGGTTCCTGCAGTGACCAGAAGACTGTGAGGCCTGGAGGTGGAGCTCTATTATGGTGGTCCCCTCTGTGGATGCAGGGATGCAAACAGCAGGAAGTGATTCTTACTGCTGAGCCATCTCTCCAGTCCCAGGAAATAGGCTATTTTGAAAGCCTGTTAGTAAGCAGAATGTATGTTTTAACATGTGGTGCCTGTTAAAAGACAGGGGCTTACCTGCTGCCTTAGTCTCTCTGGCTTTCTAAAAGCTTTTAACCTCTCAGAAAGTATAACAGGAAGTGTAACATAGTAGTTTGTGCTTACTGCTTTAGGAGATTGTTATCCCACAGAAGTTCAGAACATAAACTCTTAAAGATCTGTGGGTTACTCGTACATAACTGTATACCAGTTTTAGCATTGCTTTGTGATTCCTTAGCTCAAGATTGAGATTACTCTACTCACTTAATATCATCGTCACGTGAGTCTAAACTGTAAGGCCATCCATAAAATTGAGAGTGTTCATAATTACTGAGAAGATGAGAGATAGTATAATTTTTCAGGTCCTCATTTAAAAGAAAGAAGACTTAGAATTAAGTTTTCTTCAAGGTATCTTTTAAGGAAAACTGGTGATTAAAATCATTTCTTAAAGTATATTACAAACTAGGTAAGATCTGGTATTCATCATAGCTAACATTTTTTTTTTTTTTAACTGAAGAGTCAGCATAACACGCTCAAGACCAAGTAAGGGTGGTTTTGCCTTAATGTTTATCTTGCACAAGCTACAGCATCCTTTTACTTTAAAACATTGTTCAGAACCAACATCTCAAGGCTGGGGCTACAGCTTAGAGGGTTAGCACTTCCCTAGCGTATTGGAAGTATTTGACTTTGGGTGCAATACCTAGTAGCACCAAGCAACAAAAAATCAGTATCTAATATTTTGTTCTTATGAAAAAAAACATTTATTTTGTCATATTTACTAGGAATTCAAATTAGTAAAACTTTAAGTCTTAATTGTAATTAATAACGTGCATTTTATGGAGTTATAGCTTTAAAGATATTATGAACTCAGTCTTGTTTTATATATTAATATTTACCTGGTTATCATTTCAGTAAATACAAGGTGGACTGTGCATGCCTCAAGGAAAATCCAGAGTGCCCTGTTTTAAAACGGAGCTTGGAATCCACAGAAAACATCAATAGTGGTTATGAGACCAGAAGAAAAAAAGGAAAAAAGGAGAAAGATATTTCAAAAGAAAAAGATACACAAAATCAGAATGTTACCTTAGATTGTGAAGGAACAAACAACAAAATAAAGAGTCCGGAAACAAAACAGAGAAAGCTTTCTCCACTGAGACTGTCAGTATCAAATAATCAGGTATTGACTCTCCTGATTCTCAAAGAAATTATTTTAAAGAGGAAAATGTCGTATTTAAACACCTTTTTAAGCATAAAATCATTTAATAGTTTAAATATTTCCAGTACTGGGGATTGAACGTAGGGCCTAACACATGCTTGGCAAGTGCTCTATCCCCAGTCCTGTTCTGCTGCTCACTTTGAGATATGATTTCCTACAATAATAGATACCAAATTATTAAACATAACCATGTTAGCCGGGCAGTGGTGGCGCATGCCTTTAATCCCAGTACTCGGGAGGAAGAGGCAAGCAGATCTCTGAATTTGAGAATTTGAGGTTTACAAAGTTAGTTCCAGGACAGATTCCAAAGCTACACGGAGAAACCCTGTCGAGAGAGAGAGAGAGAGAGAGAGAGAGAGAGAGAGAGAGAAACAACCAGGTTGACAGATCCTCATGGAGTTGAACATTTTCTTAAAACTGGGTAATTAAAGACATTCCAGATAGCGTGGGTGTTTGTTGTTTCTTTGAGACTGTATCTTACTCTGAGGCTAGGAATTTACACAGACCAGGCTAGCCGTGCCCTCAGATTTGTCTACCTTTGCCCATAGAGTACAACATTAAAGGTGTGTGCCACATTTAATTAAATCGAACAGTGGAGATTGCTGAAAATTTGTTTTGGAATAAATACAAACAAAACCACCCCATTATATTTGATAGAAACTTCATAAAACAAGATTGATTGTGTGAGTTTGATAACTTTGTTTAGAAATTCAGATTTTAATCGGGCTTATTTCACATACTGAATTGTGGTTAAAAGATACAGTGTTTCCTATTTTATAGGCTGAATAACCATTTCCATAAATAAGTCATTTCTGTTTTTCAGGAGCCAGATTTTATTGATGATATGGAAGAAAAAACTCCTATTACCAATGAAGTAGAAATGGAATCTGAGGAGCAAATTGCAGAAAGAAAAAGGAAGATGGTGAGTTGGGAAGCTAGTGGCTGTTTGTGGTACCTTGGGCTGGATCAGCTGCTCTTCTACAAGTTAACTACTTCTGCACACTTCACGTTAGCAAATTTGGGACTGAGCATTTTTATTTGGCTTTGCCATTACCTCTTTTTGTATTTTTAACTCACTTTTATTGGGCATTTAATAATGTATACCACCTTTAAATAATAACATTTTTAAAGCCAAGAATTTTTAATAAATGTAATACCATGATTATTACTCGGTATGTATTTTCATTAGCTAAATGTATTACTTCTTTTTATGATTTAAGACAGAAACAGGGGCTGGAGAGATGGCTCAGCGGTTAAGAGCACTAACTGCTCTTCCTGAGGTCTTGAGTTCAATTCCCAGCAACCACATGGCTCAGTGAACCAGTGGCTCACAACCATCCATAATGAAATCTGGTGCCCTCTTCTGGTCTGCAGGGATACATGCAGACACCACACTGTATACATAATAAATAAATATTAAAAAACTGTGTTTAAAAAAGACAGAAACAGAACTTCATGCTTTGTATTAATCCTAAGTCGGGTAAATGACTTAGCAAAACTTCAAGTTTCTTTAGTAGCCATTGCATCTGTATTCTCACATTGTAATCATAAATGGAAGCTCCATCTCCCTCATGATTTATCTGCAAATGTCAGTATAAATGTAGAACAAGAAATTGTAAATCAGTTTTCACAGCAGAGTGTGGTGACTCACACCTGTAGTCTCAAGAATTTGCAGGAATGAAGCATTAGGGTTACCATGAGGTGCGTAGATAAGTAAATGCCAGGGCTGGGGTATAGTTTGGTAAAATAGTACTTTAGGGCCTGGGTTGATCTGATACCCCCCCCCCCACACACACACACAAATAGTTAATAATGGCAGTTAACTTTCAATACAATTTCTGGCTTAAGAATTGAAAAGTAACTTTACAAACCATAATGGCCTTAGTGTAGGTTTCCCACATTCTTTTATGTTTGTTGATCTTGGAGTTTTAATACTTTTTATTCCATGGGATCTTATGTGTTACATATAACTTGAGTGGGGATATTGGATCTTTGTAGACTTTTTAAAATCATGATGGTGGTCATCCTCAACTGATTGCTAACACCTGCATTGTGAAAACAACAGAGAACAGTTTCATAGCTTCAGGTAAATAATGGTGAAAGATTGGAAAAGGTTGATTCCTACATCTAAAGGGATTGTCACAAACTTTTTTAAAGATTCAGTTATTCCTTAAATTACTTGTGCTTTAATTACCTATGGCCTGTGTGTGTGCACACTCATGCATGTACACTGCATGCATGCCTGATACCATCTGTGGTCAGAAGAGTACTATCAGCTCCTTTGAAACTGGAGTTAAGAATGGTTGTGAGCCATGTGGATGCCAGGAACTAAACCCAGGTCTTCTTGATGAGCAACAAATTCACGTAACCTCTGAGCCAGCTCTCCAGTATTTTCAGTATTGTTCGTTCCCCAACTGGTGCACCTTTGAATTTGTATTTCTGTAGAAGCTTTGGATCAGTTTACAGTAAAGTATGGGTTCTGGGGGGACTTAATACAGGAGGAACGTTTTAATTGACTTTAAGAACTCTAATAGGCAGCTGGTAATAGGAGTAGATGCCTGTAGTCTCAACATTTGGGATGTGGATGATGGATGTTTAGGAGGTTCAAGATCACCCTCTACTACATAATAAGTTTGAGGACAGCCTGGTGTCTCTCTCCCACAAATACAGCAAGGACTCTGGGAAAAATAAGCTGGCACTGGAGACTTTAATATGCAGATTGCATTCTTATTATTATGGTGCTACTTTTAAAAGGCCAATCAAGCCATGCATGATGGTACATGTCTTTAATCCTAAGGGAAGTAGAGGCAGATGGATCCCGAGTTTGAGGCTTAATTCTAACTGAAACACTACTTTGATGTTTAGTTTATTGATGTAAATTGGTCCCTAAATAATTAATATGGTTTTTCTTTTCTACATCTTATTTGACTTGGGAAAAAAATAATTTTGTAGACACTACCATTTATACTGGTTATATTAATACCAGCATTTGGGTAGAAGAGAGCAAATGGAAAAGAGGCAGCTTACAAAGGAAGTAAAGTACAGATGGTAGCAATACTTCTGAGAAATTTGTGTCAAACTGATGAAATTTTCTCTCATGCAAGGCAGTCTTAAGAACATTACGGGCTTCATTAGGAACTACTTGTTAATATGTTTCATTTACCATACCTGGATAAAGAGGAATCAGTAATTCTTTCCTCCAAGACAAATTTCATGTAATCTTTTGTAGTAAGATTTTAGCAAAACAGAATTGTTTTGATTTTTACCTATATAGATAATACCTTGCTCGGTTTTAGTAAATATATTGGTATGCGAGGGCATACTGTGTGATGTCTTTTACTATGTGACTATAACTGCCTAGAATCCTTTGCCTCGCGATGCCTATAATAGTCAAACAGCTTAAACTTGGAATCCGTGGAAGTTGACTCAAGATGGTCTTCACACTGAGGCAAGAATGATAATCAGTGAAGTTAGGAGATCTCGAGACTTGTGTGATCGTTGACAGCACAACTACTCATACCCGAGACTGGTCCTCCTTGACTTGAGTATGCAGCTTCAGGAAGGATAAATTCACAAGGAACTGCATTGGTGTGGGAGGAAAGGGACATTAGGCTAGGCATCCAGGTAATCCACTAATCAACTCTGATCAGTGGGGTGACAGATAACGTTCACAGAATAAACATAAACTTCTTCATTCGATTTTTTTTTAAAAAAAATACCAATCCAAATTTCCACCCCACCCCCATCTAATCCTATGAGAGGGTAAGGCACTTTGCTTTGTGGAAGGTCCAAGGCCCTCTCTACTATATCTAGGCTGAGCAAGGCATACATCCATAGAGAATAGGATCCCCAAAACTAGTACATGCAGTAGAGATAAATCCCAGTGCCACTGCCAGTGGCCCCTCGGTCTGCCCCTGCCACACAACTGTCAACCACATTCAGAGGGACTAGTTTGGTCCTATGCTTGTTCCTTCCCAGTCCAGCTGGAGTTGGTGAGCTCCCATTAGCTCAGGTGAACTGCTTCAGTGGATGAACCCATCATGGTCTTGACCTCTTTGCTCATATTCTCATTCCTTCCACTCGTCAACTGGACCTTGGGAGCTCAGCCCAGTGCTCCAATGTGGGTCTCAGCCTCTGTTTCCATCTGTTGTTGGACAAAGGTTCTATGGTGATATTTAAGATAATCATCAGCGTGACTACAGGGCAAGGCCAATTTAGGCACCCTCTCTTCTATTGCTTAGCTGGGGTCATCCTTCTGGATTCCTGGGAATTTTTCTAGAGCCAAGTTTCTTGCTAACCCCATAATGGCTCCCTCAATCAAGATATCTCTTTCCTTGCTCTCATATCTGTTCTTCCTCCATCTCAACCCTCCCCTTCTTCCCTCCTCTTCCCCTTCTATCTTCCCCTCCACCCCCATGCTCCCAATTTTGTCAGGCGATCTTGTCTGTTTCCAATTTCCAGGTGGGTCTATGTTTTTTCTTTCTAGGATCATGAACTATAGGCTTAATGTCCTTTGTTTATAGCTAGTATCTGCTTATGAATGAGTATATACCATATTCATCTTTTTGGGTCTGGGTTATCTCACTCAGGATAGAAACATAAACTTATGAGAACTTGTTTGTCATAATGCCAG
Organism: Microtus oregoni; assembly: GCF_018167655.1. Lineage (NCBI taxonomy): Eukaryota > Metazoa > Chordata > Mammalia > Rodentia > Cricetidae > Microtus > Microtus oregoni. The sequence goes on along the minus strand of NW_024543077.1, from coordinate 4,164,920 downwards.
CTGCTAAGGTAGAAAAGAGTACTTGGCTTTTAGAATAGAAGCATTTTAGTCATCTTAGATATGAGCCATTTGGAAAAGATAGCTCATGAGTACAAGGTAAATGAAACTTGTTCACAGCCGAGCTAAGGTTTGTAGGCTTTGCCTAGAATTATGCATGATTATTGATTTTTCTGATGTTTCCTATAGAATGTATTTCATAGACATCTAATGTGATGTCTGTGAAAAAGTATGTTGCCACTTAGAAATTCTGTTGTTAAGCCTTATCTACACTTGAATACCTTGCAAATTTTGGGGTGCATGATGACTCTTATGGAATTCCTAGTTCTGAAGCATTTAGAAGTGATTTAACTTAGAAAAAACAGGCTAGAAGGTACCAGATTTTATTATTAAAGTATGAAAGCAAATTTGTTGCCAGAAGTATAAGGGATTTCATCCTCACTCACCACTGCTTTCTCTTTATGACTAAACTGACTTGACTAATTCTTGATTAAATCAGTAATCATCTTTGTTAAAATGATATGGTCAAACTGAATACGTTTATTTTTATAGTCTGTCCAAACAAAATGAGGTGGTTATGGTTTAGCTGCCTTGTAATAAATATTCAAAATCTTTAAATGCTTCAAATTAATACCTCTTCACATAGCAGTGACCTATGCTTTATACAACATAATTATTACTCATTTAAGAAAAATTTAAGTGCTTGATACATAGGTAGGGTTTACTTACGTAAAAACTAGGTGGATAGAGAAGGCAGAGCAGCTCTCATATGGAGAATGGGCTTAGTAAATCTGAATGTCAAATAATGGGCTGTTAGGGTGTGTTGAATTGTGATAGAGGAAATGGGAAAACCATGCAACAATGCTTGCTACTTCGGAATGACTTTTATTCATAATAATCTGTCATCTTTAAAGTTCATTTATCAGTTCTAATTGCTGTTTAAAGGGGGTTTGAGGAAGCTTGTATTTCTAAAATAAGGGGTCTTTTTCTTTTTAGGACCATTTGGTAGGTGCTCTCTGGTTTCATCTTCTACCTCTTACAGGCACTTTTGTGTTTCTCAGTTCTGGAATTAGGAATATTTTACTATTGGAATATTTTCAGCTTCTGGATTCTAACACTGTAAGGCTACAGAGCTGTGCTTTCCCAGGCAGGAGTATTGCTCTTAAGGAGGATTTTTGTTTCAGAAAAGGCACATACTTACAAGGTAAAAAAGCACATCAGGAGCAACATACATTTATTCTAACTCCAAGTTTACCTTACTTATGTTACTCAGACTCAAGGCTTATTTTCAGTTGTTTCAAATGAGTTACAGCTTCCACGGTACAATTAATTTTCCATAGCAAGATGGCTCAGTTGGTGAAGGCATATGCTGCCAAACCTAATGGCTCTGGATGCAATCTCCAGGACCCACATTGTGGAAGTAGAGAAGTGACTCCTTCAAGGTGCCCTTCAGCACGCTGGAATGTATACCACTCCTACCCACTTCTTATGGATAGACTAAAAATTTTGAATTAACACCCAAATGGAAAGAGATATGAAACAGATTATTATTTTCTTCTGCTTACAAGAAATTGTAATAGTGAGATATAATATACTAAGGAATATCACAAGAATAGTATATAGGCAGGTCATGTGGAATACCCCACATACTCTAGCTAACACCTAACACTCCAGCATAACAGTTGTGAATCGGAACCTGTTGGTTTCCCAGCTCACAGATAATGAAGTAGCTTTGGACTCAGATAGGGTCATGGCTTGTATCACAGTTCTAAACTACAACCGTTAGAAGCTATACAGAGTCTTGCTAGGGTTATTTAGAGTGTCCTGTCTCCTCACCAGCTCCAGTTCCCTATAAGCTATATCAGGTTTGAGTTAACATACTTTTCAGAGATGCATCAGATACAGTGGTGAGTATAAAAGCTGAATGAACCTGGGCTGGGCATGGTGACCTTTAATTGCAGCACTTAGGAGGCAGAGGCAGGCAGATCTCTGTGAGTTCAAGACCATCCTGATCTAGTATTGAGTCTTCAGCTACACAGAAAGACCCCATCTTTTAAAATATCTGCTAGTGGTTTTTATTCATTTATCCAATCGTTTATTCTCAAATATTTGCAGAATTTTAGGATAAACAAATTAGACATTTGTTTAGTACTTTCAATTTTATTGCTATATAATAAACACATAAAAATGTGGTAAGACTCATGCTTTGTGAAATAGAAAACCAGGAAACTTGTAAATTATGGAAAGGCACTATGTTTGTCTTAACGTACATGTGTACTTTTGTTCCCTCAGTAGTATGTAATGTGACATATTTTAGAAGGACTTAACCACTAAAGATGAGGAACCACTTCTAAAAGGTTCTGTTTAATCAGTGTGTAGTCACACTAATTTTAAGGAAGTTCAAACTTCACTGAGTCTAGCTCTTTTCATCATACAGTTTTATCTTGGGTCCTCAATCTCACAATCCAAAAGAAGGAAATACTGGATTATGTCGAAGAAATCTGAAGTTCTAGGATAATTATAATAAAGAAAATGTCTTCCTTGTCTCTCTACCTAGAGTTACTCACACATAAAAAGGGTCTTGAGCATCAGTGGTCTGTAGGAGGTTCTGCTGCCCATGTGTTGCTTTCATTGGCTAATGAATAAAGAAACTGCCTTGGCCTACTTGATAGGGCAGAACTTAGGTAGGCGGGGAAGACAGAACTGAATGCTGGGAGGAAGAAAGGCAGAGTAGGAGAGATGCCATGGAGCTGCCAGAGACAGACGTGCCGAATCTTTTCCGGTAAGCCACTGCCATGTGGCAATACACAGATTAATAGAAGTGGCTTAAATCAAGATGTGAGAGACAATAAGAGGTTAGAGATAATGGGCCAAGCAGTGATTTAATTAATACAATTTCTGTGTGGTTATTTTGGGGCTAAGCTAGCCAGGTGGCCTGGAAGAACAAGTGGGCCGCCTCCCTACAACAGTTGGCACCCAATGTGGGTAACGACATCCACATAAAAACTTGAGGAAGCTTGAAAATGAATTCTAGAAAAAACAAAACAGAGTTTAACACAACTTTCTGCTGTTTGCCGGCAGCATGCCACAGCTCCTTAAGATAGATTTTCCTGATCTGAGAATTCTTACTGCTTGCGTCTGTAGAGGGCTTGAGTTCATTGCCCAATACCTACATCCATGGCTCATGACTGCCTGTAACTCCGGATTTTGGAGATTACATGCCCCTTTCTGGCCTCCAAGGGCTATGTGCATAGTCCACAGAAACTCACACAGGCAAACACAAACACACAAAAATTTATAAAGACAATTTTTTGTAAACAAGCTTGTTTCTTCTGAAAAAATATTTTCCCTAAGTTTTAAAAGCATTTTTGAGAAGAAGCAATTATGGTAGATAAAGTATCCCCTCCCACCAGGTTCAATAGGTGAGGTAATTTTAAGAATTACTTTTGTGAAGTCTAGATTTCTAAATAAAACTTTTTAGAAATAGAGGTTTTTATGGGGGATTTAAAGGAATTAGTAAGGTAGAGACAGAAAATTGTCTAAGAATTTGGCTTTAAAATTTTCAGTCCCAGTGAAGAACTGAAACCATGTTTTGAATTTCCCACGCCAGGGTGTGCGAGCAGATGCACTCTTACCTCTGTGGAAATTAAAAACTCTTTAAAGCAGCTGAACTATGTTAGCACCTTCTGTTCTCTTACTGAGTATGTTTACATACAGGAGAGTAAGCAACAGTTGTCACTCTGGAACTACAGCTGAAGCCCCAGTGCTGCAGTCTTTGGCAGCCTTCTCTTGAGTTCTTTCTTTCTGCCCCACATCCATGACAAATGGTTCTCAGCCTTAGGACCTGGTTCTTTGACATGGAGAACTGGACAGCTGATGAACCTGCTTCCTGGTTCTGGTTGAGAGCACAAACCTTTGCCAGGCCCTCTGCTCAAGGCTCTGGGTTTTGCTTTTAATGTTCTCTCCCCAGAGAACCGAACTCTTCTGTCCCCTCAGCCCTTGACGTGTAAGGAAGGAAGAGCAGGAGGTGGAGACATGTCTTCAAAGAATTGTTACGGAGGGCATGAGGGCGAAAGGGGAAAGGAGAGTAAACATTTATGATTGCCTGCTATCTTTGAAGTATTGTTTCAAAGCTCCACATTTTCTATTGGAACTCAGTAACCATCCAATGAAGTGTTGAGCGTTGTATGAGCTTTTACAGTCTCAGAAACATCAAAACTAATCTGCCAGGGTGACAGCTATTCACTAAAAATTAAGACTTTGCCACAGTATAACAGTACATTGACTCCTTAAGTGCATTTGAGTTTTTCTTCAACATATTGATTCCTTAGGGATTTTAGTTTTTTTTTTAAAGGCAGACATCTTTAATACATTTTAATTCTAATAAATTCAAAATTTTAATAATTTTTTTGGTTTGGTAAAAGAAGGAAGTTTATTGTTTGTTTTTTAAGGCTTGTTTGCTCTATTGTTCTTTTGTGGCATACACTCATAAAAAACAGTTCACTGTGATGAAGTCTGAGATTCATACATATGCTGACTAGTAGTAAACTGGTCCTCTATCCTACCAAAAATTGATTTGTTATGCTAACAGTATCACAGCAGTTTTTAAAATCTGTCATGAACAATTGACATTTAGAATTTTTCCTTTGGAATAATGATATTATTCACTTCAAATTTAAATTCCATAGACAAGAGAAGAAAGGAAAATGGAAGCAATTTTGCAAGCTTTTGCCAGACTTGAAAAAAGAGAGAAAAGACGAGAACAAGCTTTGGAAAGGATCAGCACAGCCAAGACGGAAGTTAAGCCTGAGTGTAAAGAACCACAGATTATCACTGATGTTGAAGTTCTCCAGGTACCGTTACTTAGGTTTATCTTTATTTTCAGAGTTAAGTGCCTTAAAGTAGCTTCTACACCTTAGAGTTACATCTACAAAAATTATGTCTGTATACTTGCATACCATTGCATATATGTGGAGGCCAGACAGCAACTCTGAGTCAGTTCGTCTCCTTGGTCACTGTGGATTTCTGGGCTCAGTACCAGTCTTCAGACTTATGCACATGTGCTTTACCTGCTCAACCATCTCCCCAGCCCACAGATTTTAAATAAAAATCCAATATTAGCCTTCTAAATCATTTTCAAAACTTATGGGAAATTTAGACTTAAACAAGAATATATTTGCCTTGCTTTGAAGTAAGAAAGTGATGAATTATTTTGGTTTGTTATCAGAAGCTGGCTAATCCACTAAAGCTGCTACATGCCTGCAGACTTTAACCTGGTCCCCAGCACCTGTGTGGGGGTGGAGAGAACCAGCTCCCACAGACTGCCCTCTTACACGCACACAGAAAGTAGTCTGTATAGCCCAGGCTGCCCTTGAGCTCAGACATCCACCTGCCTCTGACTCCCAAGTGCTAGGATTAAAGGTATGGAACACCACCATCCAGCCAAAAATACTTAATTTTTAAAAAAAGATTCTGGAAAGCTAGCATTTAAAATAGATAATGCCATAATTAAAACGAAACGTATCTCTAAGCATCAAAAGTGCCACTATTGTATTTTTAACTAGGAACAAGTAAAAGAAGAAACTACTATCAAGCCAACCCCTGCCAAAGTGAATAGAACTAAGCAGAGAAAAAGCTTTTCCCGCAGTAGGACTCACATTGGACAGCAGCGTCGGAGACACAGGACCATCAGCGTGTGTTCAGACATACAGCCCTCTTCTCCTGACATTGAAGTTACGTCACAACAGAATGAGGCTGAAAACACTGGACTTGCTGTGGAGCCAGAAACCGAAACTGCAGTAGCAGAAATAATTACTGAGGCGGAAATCCCAGCACTTAATAAATGTCCCACAAAGTACCCCAAAACAAAGAAGGTATGACTCCTAATGATAGAGCCATTTGCAACAAGTGTCTCTTAACTGAAGAACTGTCTTAAAAGTTCAGTTTACATCTTAAACTTGTACGTATTTGATTCAGAACTAGAAGTACCGAATTGTCAAGAGCATTAGTAGTTTGTATTATGAAGATTAAAGATAAAGGCCTTTAGTATTGCAGTTCATGATTTCGCTAAATAAGCTTGTCTATCAATGTATAAAATACTCACTTAAACATACCTCCTCTCTCCCCACCTATGGGTCTAATCCAGGGCCTTGGGAGGATAGGTAAACCCTCACTCTATCCCAGAGCCACACGCCCAGCCCTGCTGCACTGTCCATTTTACTACTTCCTATGTAGGTAGATGTGATGTACGAAGAATGTGGTATTGGTATTTGTCTGCTCTTCTGTGGGGCCAGAGAAGAAGTTGCAGGAGTCAGTTCCAGGCATGCCCACTGAGCCATCATCTCACTCTGGCTCACTTGTTTATAAGGAAGATATTTTGGATCAAATCATTAATAGAAATCTTTGGAAAATTATCAGAGTTAGTGAAAAACTTTATGGAAAACTGCTCACAGAATTTGATCAACTTGAACTTTTCAGCTGAAAAGTAACAGTGCAATGTTAGGGGCTACTATTTTTCTCTAAATTACAGCATACAGGGATAGGTGACTTAGGCCATAAATGTACTTATCTTGGAACTTTTTATTTTTTAACCTAATTTCACACAGTTTGTAGCCAGGCTGTTAAACAATGAAAAGTGTGGTTGGTGTATTCTGGTATGAGATCAAGATTATTCATCAGTGGCAGACTCGACTTTCCTTGTCAGAGAGTCAGAGGGTTTGTTAGCAACGTCAGTAATGTCTCATTTACAGCTTGTGTGCCACACACCTTAAACAAGCAAGTGGATACTTGCCTTCATTAGTAAGCGTATTTTTTAACCAACATTTGGAAGGAGCAAACTTTTCTTTTTACAATAAAAAACAAGTTTTTAAACATTTTTTCAACTACAAATATCACATTTTATATGTATTAAATATATTCATTAAAAGCAAACTGTTGGCAGTGATATGTGTTTATTTACAGCACATTTTATTATTCTGTCTAATATACATAGAATAGCATAGTCCTACAAAGACACATAGAAAAAATTCTAAGAAAAGGAAGAGGGAAAGGATCCAAAAATGCTTTGGAAGGTAGGCCATTTGTATGTGTATGAATATGTAATACTTGTTCTAGAATTTACATTTAAGCTATGAAATTAAAAACTCCAACAGCAAAAGCTAATGTTACTAACCAACTTTTGTTGTTGTTGTTAACAGTAAGGAGGTTATTAGTGTTCAGGACCAGGTATATTTCAGGGAGTCAGGAGAGACTAGATTGTGAGGGCTGGGGTGTGTCTCAGCGGAACAGCACTTGCCTAAGCATTTCCAACAAAACCACCACCACCAAGGCTGAATTATGTCCATGGGGGATTTCAAACTTCTTAATGACCCAATGATTGTCAATGTGGACATGCACCTTGTTTAGAGATGCACAGCTTGAAAAACAGACTTTCCTAACAACCAGCAGTCTCGTCTAAGATAGAAGCAACAGGCTTGCATTATTTGTGGTACTTACTGGTATCTCCTAGATTTGCTATATCACAAAACAAAAACAAACAAACAAACAAAAACAGAAAGAAAAGGGGAAAAAAAGGCTGGCTGGCTAGGTGCTTACTATATGTAGCCCAGGCTGGCCTCAAACTGTGCCAGTCCTCCTGACTCAGCCTGGGATATAGGTGGTACACCACCATGACCTGCCAAAAATTAGTGTCTTTTTGTAATATAAATTTTCTACATGTATTCATGTATTTTATCCCTATAAAATATTATGTAATAATCCTTAAGATAACAGTAAACGAGAAAATGAAAATACTGATAGTGGGGTTTATTTTTTACGACATAATATGAATAATTCTTGTTAAAGATTATCACTAAAATTATGTGTATGTTTGTGTCTGTCTGTGGGGTATATGCACAAAAGTGCAGGTACCCATGTAGGCCAGAGTGTCAGATCCCTCTGGAGCTGGAGTTACGGGCGGTTGTGAGCCACCTGATAGGGTGCTGGGAACCGAACTTGGGTCCTCTCTGAAAGAGCAGTACATGCTCTTAACTGCTGAGCCATCTCTCCAGCCCCATAATATGAATAATGTAAGTTACCCAACTTATCGTCTTAGACGATGTGCCAATATCTAATTTGATATTAGAATATTCTGTAGTGGAATCTGTGCAATTACTATATAGTGATCCAAATGTTTCTGTTCTCTAGCACTTGGTCAATGAATGGTTAAGTGAGAAGAATGAGAAGACAGGAAAACCTTCAGACAGCCTTTCAGAAAGGCCTCTGCGCATAACTACAGATCCAGAGGTGTTAGCTACACAGCTCAATTCTTTGCCAGGTCTCACTTACAGCCCCCATGTATACTCTACTCCTAAGCATTATATTAGATTTACATCACCATTCCTTTCGGAAAAAAAGAGAAGAAAAGAAACTACTGAAAACATTTCTGGCTCATGCAAAAAGGTAAACTTTTCTTTGGATATAAAAATCTAGGAGAAGCCAAATGCAAATTTCAGTCCTTACTACAGCTCCTCACAATGAAATGCTTTTGTGATTGGCTTTGCATTTTACAGGCTATATAAATAGCTAAAACTGATTCTTATTTATTTTTGTTTTATTCAGCGATGGTTGAAACAAGCCCTAGAAGAAGAAAATTCAACAATTTTACATAAATATCATTTACCTTGTCAGGAAGGATCCAGAAGTCCTATAGTTAATGGTGAAAATAAAAGTCCACTACTGTTAAATGACAGCTGTTCCCTCCCAGGTAGTGTTTCTTTCGGTGGTGTTTTAGTGTGAGGAATTGTGGCAGGGACAGCTGTAGTTTTGTGACAGGCAATCTGTTCACTGCTGTGAACGTTAGAAAAGCAGCCTGCTGCTGTGGGCTTCCTCTTTCTGTTCAACAGACCTTTGCATGTATACAGACATAAAACCGTGGTTGGAGTGCGGTGTGGGGCTAGAAGGACAGACATCAGCTGCAGTAACGTTAGGACTTAATGATGAAGCCTTTCTGTGTGGCTTCTATTTGCTAACACTGAAACTCTTGGAGATGCAAGGAAGACGTCATGTTAGTGTGTTTTTAAGAACACTAGTTTTGGGGTCAAAGCCATTGTAATTACTGTTACTTATCTTATAGCAAGTCCCAGCAGTATGGTTTCTTATAGATTATTATTTCTCCAACAGATTTAACTACACCACTAAAAAAAAGACGACTTTATCAATTGCTAGATCCTGCTTATTCAGAAAGCTCCACCCCTACTCCTTCACCGTATGCTACACCAACTCACACAGACATCACTCCTGTGGACCCAGCATTTGCGACTCCTCCACGGATCAAATCAGATGACGAAACTTACAGAAATGGTTATAAACCCATATATTCACCAGTGACCCCAGTAACTCCTGGCACACCAGGAAACACAATGCATTTTGAGGTGAGACATTTGAATGGGGTGAGGGGAGGAGGAATGTCCATTCCTGGGAATGAATGTTATCGAACTTTGGCAAATCCCTGTCCCTGCCTTGTTATAACTAGTGTGGTGAGAAACTAAGAGAAAATTGGGAACCTACATTTATATAAATTTAAACATTTTTATTTGTGCCACAATGAGAATTTTTTTTCCATGTGTATACCAAATTGACCTAAAAGCAAGTGTCTTCAACAAGGTTTAAATCTAAAATCCGTGCATCAGTCTTTTCATTTTAACTTTTCATGTCTACAAACTATATTATTGTATTTTAATTTCTAACTTTGCTCATTACTTTTATGTAGAATATTTCCTCCCCAGAAAGTTCTCCAGAAATAAAGAGACGCACTTACAGCCAAGAGGTAAGGAATTATCAAAAAACCATTTGCTGATTTTCTCTACTATTATTTTGCTTAAATTCCTGTTAGATAGTAAATTGTCTCTAAACGGCATTGTGTGATTCCCTATGTCCTACCACCAACAGGGATATGATCGATCTTCAACCATGCTAACGTTGGCGCCTTTTAGAAATTCCAATTTAACTGAACTGGGCCTTCAAGAAATAAAAACTATTGGCTATACCAGCCCTAGGAGTAGGACTGAAATCAGCAGGCCTTGCCCAGGGGAAAAAGAATCTGTGTCAGACCTTCAACTGGGACTCGATGCAGTCGAGCCAGCTGCCTTACAAAAAACCATGGAAATACCAGCCCATGACAGGACTGAGCCCAACAGCCAACTGGACTCTACCCACTCTGGGCGAGGGCCAGTGTACTCTTCCTGGGTTAAGAGTCCTGACAGAACAGGAGTTAACTTCTCAGTCAACTCCAATTTGAGGGACTTGACACCCTCCCATCAGTTGGAGATTGGAGGCGGCTTCCGAATAAGTGAGTCAAAGTGCCTGATGCAGGATGACACTAGAGGCATGTTCATGGAAACAGCTGTCTTTTGTACTTCTGAAGATGGGCTTGTCTCTGGTTTCGGACGGACTGTTAATGACAATTTGATCGACGGGAGTTCCACACCCCAGAATCCACCACAAAAGAAAAAGGTTATAATTTAACAATTTATAGTACTTTGAATGGGTTCTTCCTCAGTGCTCCTAAGGGTTTATTGGTAGTTACAGCATTGTATGAGGCATTTATAACTTGGTTATGTAAGTTAAGGTGTTTGTGTGTGTGTGTGTGTACTTTTTTTAAAGCTTCTTGTAAATAATTTGATGTTCCTAAGAAAGTAAAAATTATAGTTATATGAAACTTCTAATAAGAAATGTAGTTTGAGGTAAAAGACTCAAGGTAATTTCTTTCATAAAACAAATAACCTTTAAAAAAATAAACCAAAGACCAAAACAATAGGTAGATAATTGTTCTTATTTCTCTTATTTTACATTGAGCAGGCAGCCTTGGAGAGAAGAAATGCCTCTTCACCATCTCATAATACTTACAGTGTTTAGGCCATGGATGTAAGAGTGCTTGGGAAGTATGATATGTTTGATAAGATTCTATCTTAATACACAAGTTCCTAATTTTGAGACAGAATGCCTTATTTTGCAAGAATGGGAGAAAACACACTTATTTGTTAAGTAACTGATGTATAAGTCAACGCATTTTAGTGATATGTGCTTTTAATTTTTATAACAGAGTCCAGTTGGCAACTTTGTGGGAAGCAATGTAGTATAGTGGAAAGAGCACGGGCTTTCAAATAAGACCTAGGTTCGAATCCCGGCTCCAACACTCACCAGCTGTGTGACCTGGAGTGAGTGAGTTACTCAATTTCCTCATCTGTAAAATGGGGATGATAATATACCTATTTCTTAGGGTTGTTGTGAGGATTAAATGAGATAATGCATATAAATCATCTATATACCATGCCTGGCATATAGTAGGCATTTAATAATTGTTAATTATTTATGGAAAATTCAATTATTTTTACATAATTTTCCTAATATAAATGTTACAGTATCTTTTTTAAAATTGATTCTGATATACAGCACAAGAATAAAAGATTTACTTTTGTTTTTTTCTTGTTTAAGGTTTCTCTGTTAGAATACCGTAAGAGACAACGGGAAGCTAGGAAAAGTGGTTCTAAGACAGAAAACTTTGCTTTGATTAGTGTATCACCTCACACAAGTGGGAACCTGGGCAACAGTAGCGATGGGTGTGTCCATGGCAGTGAAAACAGCGAGCAGGGAGAAAACCAGGCCAGCTTGCCTTTGCCAGCGCCAACTGCCACTCACAATGCCTCTTGTGAAGAGAGCGGCAGTACCTGTCCTGTTAAAGACGCCAATGCCACTGAGAAGAAAGACCCAGAAGTTCAGTGGTAAGCCCTTCCACAAGGTCAAGAGTTACTCCTCCTGGTTGTTTATTGTCATGACCTGGAAAGATGTAAATATTCCTTTCTGTAGAAGTCGCCATCCCAGTCAGCATCCCACACAGTTTATTTCTTTACATCCCTACCAGTTACCTCTGCAATGTAGCTTCTCACTACAGTATTTCTGCTCCCTTTGTTAAACTGACATGACCTTATAAATGTTAACACAGTATTTCCAACATACCTTCCTTTTTACTAGGAAATTGCCAAAGACTAATGTTAGTCTAATTTCAAGTAAATAGAAATAAAAATTTCAGTTTGAAGTGTGGTTAACAATGAGACAGCTTTTCTCAAAGCTTAATACCAAGGTGCTGTCCCTTCATCTAAAGGACATTTCATTCATCAAGAGACAGAAAGTGTCATCTAGGTGGCAGCAGCATCTCTGACCTGAGGATGTGTTTTATCTTAAAGGACCGCCTCCACTTCAGTGGAACAAGTGAGAGAACGGAGCTACCAGCGAGCATTGCTGCTCAGTGACCACCGCAGAGATAAAGACAGTGGTGAGCGTGCTTGCTTCTTCTCTGCCAAGTGCAGCTGACTGTCCCCTGTTCTCTGTTAGCACTAATGCTCTCTCTGGGTCTGCTCTGCTTCATCTCCAGGGGGAGAATCACCATGTGTCTCATGTTCACCGAGTCATGTCCAGTCTCCACCTTCATCTCATTCAAATCACATTCCCCCGGTACACGCTAAGAGCCTAGTCCCTTCTTTGAGTGAACTTATAGCAGGTCAGTAAGTAGATGACTTTAAAGTACTTTGTAGTTAGAAAGAAGCTATACACAGCAAGCACTGTGTGTCTGCATGGGAGGAACTATTTGTCTTGTAACCTTTCCTTTACTGTAGGGTTTCTTCTGCTTTACAGATCCCGATCCTGAAAATTCAGAACCCACAACTATGAGTGAATGTCCATCCCCTGACACTTCTCAGAGCCCATCAAAAATGAGCAAGGTAATAACAATGACCTTTAAATCAGACTTTTTCCTGCTACATCAAGTATTAGTTTATGACTTCCATACCCTTCCTGTTTATCATTCTTATGCTCAGCTATGACAAACAGCTCTGGCTCAACATTGCAGTGTCTACTCCTCTTTTCATGGGAAACAATTTTATGACTTGCCAGTCAGCACTCCACAAACAAAAGCTCAGGTGATAGTCAAAAGGAAGGCTGAGCCAATGTGTGTATACTGTTGTAAACTAAAGGTGAGGGATCTGAGTGCCTTGGACTTTTAAATTAAAAGATCGTAGGCATTTAGATAATCTTACACTGGTGTCACCCTTATAAAGTTGAAAAAAAGCATTAAAAGTCTAAATGGTACGTTTTATGAACAATTTTTATTTATCCAAAGCAGTTTATCTTTAGTTAGGTCAAGAAATTAGAGTTATGAAATTAAAACTTGCTGAGTTTTAAGGTTGTCGAAAGACACCTCTCTGTTTGAAGAAGAAAAAGCAAATTAAAGACCATTAATTCATCAAAATTGAAAGAATTCAGTTTAAGCTAACTCACTGTAAGAACCTACAGTATGTACTCAGAAACCCTCGCCTCTCACCGTCATGGGCCTCTCAACTTGTCATGGTGACAGTTTCCTGCCCTCTTTTAAAATATAGTAAGCAGTGAGAGTGAACTTCAAGGTACTTTATATATCTTTAAAATTTACGTAAACAAAACATTTCTGTGATTTGTTTTTTTTTTTTTTTTCTTCATAGCCTAGTTCACCGGGGCCGATAACTCCTGCTCAGTCACATGGGAAAATACTCACAAAACCAGATTCCCACTGGGAGGCAACAGTCATTGTGTCAGAAGCTGAGAACAGCGCTCACCTAAAAACAGAGCTCCAGCAGAAACAGCTGTCAAACAACACCCCAGCACTTTCCAAGAACCATCCTCCTCAGGCCCATGTTCGCAATGCAAACGAGCAACTTCCACAAAAGCTGCCTTCTGCACCAACAAAGTTGCACTGTCCTCCATCACCTCACGTAGAAAACCCTGCCAAGTCCTGCACGCCTCACACAGCCGTGCAGCATGGTCACCTCTCACCAAAGCCTCCTTCACAGCACTTAGGGTCTCCCTTCAGGCCTCACCATTCACAGTCACCTCAAGTTGGAACTCCTCAGCGAGAGACTCAGAGGAATTTTTATCCAGCAGCACAGAACCTTCAAGCCAATACTCAGCAGGCAACTTCTGGAGCATTATTTACACAGACACCCTCAGGACAATCTTCAGCAACATACAGTCAGTTTAACCAACAAAGTCTCAACAGCACGGCACCGCCCCCTCCGCCCCCTCCGCCTCCTTCATCATACTATCAAAACCAGCAGCCCTCTGCAAACTTTCAGAATTATAATCAGCTAAAAGGTAGTCTTTCCCAACAAACTGTGTTTACATCTGGACCAAATCAAGCACTTCCTGGCACCGCAAGCCAGCAATCAGTTCCAGGACACCACGTTACTGCAGGGCATTTTCTGCCATCTCAGAACCCCACCATTCACCATCCAACTGCTGCTGCTGTGGTCCCGCCCCCACCTCCACCACCACCTGCTCCAGGACCACACCTCATTCAACAGCCAAGCTCACATCAGCAGCACTCCATAGCACATGTAGTTGGGCAAGTTCATGCTGTCACCCCTGGGGCACACATTCACTCTCAAACTACTGGACATCATTTACCACCACCCCCTCCACCTCCTGGTCCTGCCCCACATCACCACCCACCACCGCCCCACCCTTCCACAGGACTACAAAGTCTACAAGCACAACACCAGCATGTGGTAAACTCAGCACCCCCACCACCTCCCCCTCCTCCAGCCAGTGTTCTGGTTTCTGGGCACCATTCAACATCAGGTCAAGCCTTACACCACCCACCTCATCAAGGACCTCCACTTTTTCCTGCAAGTGCTCATCCAGCTGTACCACCGTATCCCTCACAAGCCACGCATCATACCACTCTGGGACCAGGACCCCAACACCAGCCTTCCGGAACAGGGCCACATTGTCCATTACCAGTTGCAGGTCCTCATCATCAGCCCCAAGGACCTAACAGTATTCCAACACCTCCTGCTTCAGGGTTCTGTCCTCATCCTCATCCTGGCTCTGTGGCCCTGCCACATGGGGTGCAAGGACCTCAGCAGGCATCTCCAGTGCCTGGACAGATTCCAATTCACAGAGCACAGGTGCCACCAACATTTCAAAACAATTACCACGGTTCAGGGTGGCATTAAAATGGACTCTAATAACATTTTTTAAAATGTTCTGTAAGATAAACTGTATATTTCATATGTACCTATTAAGGTACTTTTTAAAGCTTGTACATGAAACTTTGTATAAAAACAAAACAACAAACAAACAAAAAAAAAACCAAAAAAACACCAGTGCTCTTTCATTGTATTTTTCCCATTTTTGCTTTTAAGATTTCTTAAGAAATGTGCTCTTAAGCCAGTCATAGGCATCTTTATTTTGTAGGTGAACATTCCATCTGTTTTTCTGGCCATAGATCTGATGCTACATGACCTTTAAATTTTATTGTTGCAGTTAAATTCATTTAGTGAGTATTTTCTATATTATTTTATACATATGCATTAAATAAGGAAAGTACTATGAGGGTTTCTTTTTATGGTCAGCAGTTCTGTGAGTGCATCTTAGGTCTGAAAATGCAATACAGGTTTTTATAATTTGGTGTGGACATGGCTCATTTTGTTTTATCAATTTTTTGCAAGCAAAATGTAATTTAATGTATAGATAATTTCTAGTGATTCCTGACAGACTGTAAATACTACATTTCTTTTGCATATATAATTCCTTCCAGCCATTTTCATTTGGTAATAGCATTGTACATATGGCAAGTCTTTTGCAAAAGTGTGATCTCTGTGAAAGTAGTACAGTATATGAGCTTTCCTTTTTATTTCAAATATGCTGTCACATTGAAGCACTGGTTGGGCATTTTAATTCATGTTAATAAATCACAATTATGTCAGTTTTACTAAACTGTTCTGTACAACTTCTGAGATTGAGATCTGCTTAATGATTTTACAAAAGTTAACGATTTTCAAATATAATTTGTGAGGAAAGAACCTTCCATCTTCTTTAGTAACTGCTACCTCAACTGCACGGCAGGCTTCCAGCAGTGAATCTGGGTGGCTCCCAAAGTCCTTTCTATCATTTACCTTTTCTTCATGAGCCACAGGAGATTAAACAGCCAAGGTGTGTGACTTTCAATTAATTAATCCAGATTATTCGTGTATTACACACTAAACAGATGCACACTGCAGCTTAAAATAAAAAATAAAAAAAAAGTTTGAAAAGAAATAATTTACCTAAAACACAAAGATTTAATTTGCACTTTAGAATCTCACTAACAGAATTGATATGAAATTGTAATGTTTACTATCTAGCTTTAATGCTTTTTTTAAGTTGTAGAAAATGGGTTTCTTAAAACAAAGGGGAAAGGCAGGCTGAAATATGTCAAGTAGAATGAAGAGGGCCTCAGTGAATATCTTACTGCTGAAAGAAAATTATATCAGTCGTGATTTTTTTCTTTTCTTAATTTCCAGCTTTTGCCGTCTACCTATCAGAAGTACGAAATCTATCAATAGCAGTGATCCTATTTATCAACATTCAAATGTTCACCAGGGACAAAAGTAAACATTTAAAATGACTGAGCTCTGGTAGTGACTTAAATCACATCATCATTTAATTTCCATTTGAAAATCAGCTGCTGATGGAACATGGGCAGACAGCTCCCTTAGGGTTTGACCCTAGTAAAACCCTCTTCAAGTTTCTGAAGAGCATCAGTCAACATTGCCCCCCCCCCTTTGGGGGGGGGGTTTGAGTCGGGGTTTCTCTGTGAAACGGTCACGGCTGTCCTGGAGCTCACTCTGTAGACCAGCCTGGCCTCAAACTCACAGAGACCCACCTGCCTCTGCCTCCTGAGTGCTGGGGTTAAAGGTGTGTGGCCATTACTGCCCAGCATAACTTTGCCATATTTATCAAAGTTCTTAGGATGCTCACTAAAGAAACAGTTTGAAAAAATGAAGTTTCATTGTTCCTCCAGACAGTATCAGACACAGACCAAAGCTAACTAGCATGAAAACGTCAATAATATTCAACTCCTTAAAATGGACTACCCTCTATTCAACATCTTTAATCCACATAGTCAAAATAACCCGTTATATTAAGAAATTCAGAATGAAAGCTGTTACCTGAAGGATATTAACTAGATACAAGTTTTGATGGACACTCTACCAAGCTTTTAATTAATTAAAAGTGTGTGTGCGGGGGGGGGGGGGGAGGAGTGGCACACCCAGGAAGGCAGGCAGATCTCTTGAGTTTAAGACCAGCCAGGGTTAAGGGAAAAAAAGGAAGGAAGAAAATAATTTGAGCATGTTTTCCACTCCAATGAAAGTTCTACTTATTACCTTATCTACAATAAATCATTCATGGTGCAGAGAATATGAAAAACCAAGCAGATCTCACCTAAAAAGGGTGTTTCATTGGAACTCTTAATACCCACTTTCTCTTTGGCAAGTTCTGCCAGATTAGCTGTTTCTGAATCATACATGACCTACTGCTTATAATTTTCCATGAGGATTTCACAGGGTCTTTGAACTAAAAATACTGAGTTGGTTATAGTGTTCTGAATATTTTACTCTTTTCTTTTTTTAGACTTTTCATACAAGATCTCACTAGCCTTGGCCGGCCTGTAGACCAGGCCGGACTAGAACTCAGAAATCCACCTATCTCTGCATCCCTGGGATTAAAGTCCAGCACCACGACACCCAATCTTTGTATTTTTTTTTTATCAGCATGCTACCAAGAATATGATATAACGATATGGTTGGTACCCAATCACAAATGTGTTTCTTTGTAGAACTTCTTGTATGTAAAGTAGCTAAGGTATTCAACAGGAAAACCACCTTAAAATTATATTCTAGCTTTCTTTTCCAACATGAGCTAAATCTACATTAGACAAATTTCATTCAAATTGTAAAAAGTCTTTCAGACATAGGGAAGACATAAATATATACTTTGTGGTTCTTATACACGTGTTTCTATGATGATAACACTCAACTGCCACCATCTGTCATAGGATCTACATGGACAGCCTCATTAGAAAAACTCAGCATGCATAGTACATAAATCAGTGGAACCTTCTACCTCACAAGAGTGTGATACAACAATGCTAACTCCTAAAAGATATGTGTCTTGTCTGCTCAGAGTGAAAGATAAGGGGTAGGAGGGAAGAAAATGGAGCACTTATGATGAAACACTGGTTTTCAAAAAGGGACCATCCACATTCCTAAAATCCACAAGTAATCTCCTGATAGTAAGCTTTAGTGTGTCCTATGCCTTCATCTGTGCCTCCTCCAGCTTTGGTGACTCTACTGAGAGCAAATACAGGGCAATGACCAAGGCAATGTCTGGAAAAAAAAACCCAAAACACTTTAATTTTTTAGACAAGTGCAAGCACCCCAAACAAAGGATTATTGTTACAACACTTGTTAGCTTTTCACAATCTAATTATTGCAAAGGCATATGGATAAATGTTAATGAACAAAGTCAAGAAAAACGAGGCACCTTAATGAATAAAAATTTTTTAAAAAAGGACATTCAATTCACTGACTTCTAAGAGGCTAAATATACCTCTCTATGTTACATTCTAAAATTGTATTGCCTACTAATGGTTTGTATCCTGAATTCTACAATTAATTTTAAGGAACTGCATAAACTAAAATTGTACGCGGCCTACAAAGGGGAAATTATTTTATCATTCATGGAAAGACAATGAAAAGGAGTAAAACTGCTGTAGCGAGTAAAGCTGCTTATGGAATGAACATGATCACTGTTACCTTTAAGCTGTGAGGAGTGTTCTGTCCACTGTGCTGCAAACTATAAGCCACACCTTGTGTTTTAGACAAACACGATCATGCTTTTCCAAAAATATATTATTATTTTCATTCCACACACAACATATTTCTCTTGTCCAATTTAATCTACATATTTAACTTACAGTGCTGATAGGAGGCACTGGGCCATCACATTTTAAGTGGGAATGACTTATTCTTAAAAAGTAGTTTTAAAAATATGAAAAAATACAAATGGGACTGCTAGATTATGGCATAAATTTTTGAATGAAAACCAAGTTTTTCTTCCTTTAAAGTGCCACAATTTAAAGCCTTCCTTTCAGGTGGCACCGAATCCAGAGCCATTTGGACTGTTATGGAATGAAAAGTTTGTGCAACTTGTTGAAGCAGTGGAAATCTGCAACATGCAATGTATGCTAAGAAGCACTCAGGACTGGGTAGCTTTTCTGAATGTGAATCCGTCCCCTATTTATGCAAAATAATAGTTACATACACTATAATACAGGAATGATTTCCCTTTGCCAGAAGAAAAAAATTGTGTATTTCCTCATTCTTTCTTGGTTCCAACTGATAATTTCTTAAGATTGTAAATTATATAATACTCAGCTAAAATGTGTCTTCATAAATAGTTACAAAACCTGCCAAAACACAAAGGGGAAAGTATTTTTTGTTCAAAAAAGAAATGACATTTGAATGTCACACAACACAAGAAACAATGCTTAGAGACATGTTATTGTTTCCAGAAAATGGCCAGTAAACTACTTAGCTGAAGACAGAGACTACCCGTCCCCAGGATCATGGTGCACAGAAAGCCAAGTGTCAAACAACAGTACCTCAAAGCAAACAAAGGTCTGAGTGTGGAGCCAGCTCACTTGTGATCCTGTTAAAGAATGAGAGCCACTGTTTAGGTCCAGTGGACTGGGAAACATTTGCTAGCTCAGAACGCTATATTTGTAGAATCTGCTAAGAATTCAACCAAGGATGTCGAAGGCATTCGCCAGCTGAGGCTCGTTTTTCTGGAACCATCTCTAACATTGGAATCAGGAAATCTGTAAACTGTGCAGCGTCTTCATGGGGCCAGCCATACTTTTCCACAAGTACATCAAAGAGGCTCCAGGGTTTCAGCTTGGTGATGTGCCGCAGTTCTCCTGCAGAAAAAGACGCACGCAATTACAAAAGCTCAGGTTTGCACAGCCCTGAACTTAATTGGTCCAGATAGACTTTTTTCAATTTAGCAGGCAATCTAACTCTCAAAACTTTGGAAACAACAAAGGAAACTAGTTGTCTCCTCATAAGCAAGTCTCATGGAAGAACTAATGATTTTGTCCAAGCTAGCAAGGTGGATGTAAACGGATTAAGAGTTTGTATAAACAGCTCTGAACTTCTTGAGGTACAAAAGTATACAGCATATTTGCATTTCCACCACCCGAGAGCAACTCTCACTTCAGTTTGGGTGCTGTTGTAATTTGTAAGCTTGCTTAGCAAAACCTGTATGATGCTTACCATTTATTTATTTGTTGCATATACAATATTCTGTCTGTGTGTATGTCTGCATGCCAGAAGAGGACACCAGACCTCATTACAGATGGTGGTGAGCCACCATGTGGTTGCCGGGAACTGAACTCAGGACCTTTGGAAGAGCAGGCAGTACTCTTAACCACTGAGCCATCTCTCCAGCCCGATGCTTACCATTTGAAGGCCTTATACTACTGCATTTTACCATGCAAAGAGAAGGAAGTCTGTGCCCCTAGAACATTGCTGATAAGTTTCTCTGGCGGTACAGATGTCCACTGGGCTACACGATCTGACAGGCACATGTACTCAGCCACTGTGACTAAAGAACACAGTAACTCTAATTTGTCTAAATTTAGATAAACAGCCACAAAAAGCTAGTGGAGACCCAAAACAAATGCTATTCTTCTCTACATTTTGTCGTAAAATATACGACCTCAAGGACAATTCCTTATAAAACATGAAGTTAGAAATTTTCTAATGTGTCACCTGTACTATGAAAGTGTCACTAGCTCCCCAAATTTCCCTGACACAGCAGGGAAATGAACAGTAAGTAGGTAGCCTGTGTGCTAGAAAGACCCTTGTTAAAAAAAAAAATGTATTCCAGGTCACTTTCACTCTATGAACAACTCCATTTCTGTTTGTCCACTCTTGGGCCCTGGGCATCTCCTACACATCTAGGAACTATGCCAAATGACCGCCACATCCATACCAGGCCTTCAGTGGCACACTGCCAGGTGAGTGGAGCCCAGCACTCAAGCCCTGGTACCACAACAGTATGTCTTCTCTGCCACTTGCTGTAATATGTTCTCGACCTCCTTTATGCTGTGATCCTTTCATACAGTTCCTCGTGTTATGCTGACCCCCAACCATAAAACTATTTCATTGCTACTTCATAACTGTAATTTTCCTACTCTTATGAACCATAATGTAAATATCTGATTTGCAGGTTCTCTGACATGCAACACTCCTGCCCCCCAGGAGCCGAGAACCCCTGCTGCAGGGGTGCTCTGGTGATTTGCATCAGAGGCCTGGACTATTGCACTCATGCAAACCAATTAGAAATACCCTGGCCCCCCACTTTCAAACCCAAACAAAAAGAAGACAGGATTCCTACAAATGCAAAAAACAAGTCAAGAATCACAGCAATCCCACACCAACCTCCATCCATGGCCCTTTTCTTTCTATACTTTCTTCAGTGGCTACTCTTGGCTGTCTGCAGAATTACCACCATGCTATACACAGGACTCCACAAAGAAATTTTTGGGATGGTTCCTGGTTAAAAAGAAGGTGAGTAACAAACAAGCTTCCAACTTCTAGCAACAAAGTTAAGGGCTGCTTCAAAAGTGGAGATCAGATCTCTAGGCTTAGTAAGGAAACAGACCCACAATTTTAGTAGTGGAAAAGGAAGACCTTCAAATAAAAACAGTTTGTAAAGATCAGGTCTATCCAAAGGCTGGTTAGAGGCTCAAAGGGTAAGTGGGCTTGCCACAAAATGGTGCTAGCCTGAGGTCCTGAGTCTGATCACTGGAACTCTGTGAAGTGTAACAGAAAGAAATGACTCCACAGAGTTGTTCTGATTTCCACACATGTGCTGTGGCACATGGTGCCCACACATACCATACATAAACTAAGAAAAATTTAGAAACAAATCTGAAAAATCATTGAAGTCTAGCTCTAGGGACATAGTCAAATAAGATCAGGGTTAGGATGGAGGCTAAAGGCTGAATATAAAGCATATATACTTGTTGAAGTTAACCTACATATGATGTGATGTATGTGATAAAAGTCTCAAAGCTATTGCTCTACAGAGTCACAGGACTTCAAATATACTGATGAAAATGGAAAGCAGATGCACGTTAGAACCCAGCTCTCCAGGCAGCAAACACCTCCCAGGTACATTTTCAGTAGCCTAACCACAGAACGAGGACAGCCATCACTGCCCAACAGGTTAAGATTACAGTTCATACACAACACTGAGGCTCAATCTTTGGTAACAGAAGAAACTTTCTTGACATTTAATTATTCTGTCTTGACATAAGTTCCCAATGAATGCAAATGCTGGCAAGTACTGTCCACAAGAACAGAACTTACTGATGCAATCTACCAATTTTTTAAGGTAAGGTTCTTCCTTCAATGGGCATCAAACTTAGTACATTCATCTCTCAACCCACAGAAACTGTACTTTCATCAACAATCCAAAGATATTCAAATCTCCTAAAGAAAATAGGACAGCGTTTGCATACAACCTACACACTGCACACACATACCACACCCCCACATACTACACTGTCATATATTTTTTGAGAAAGCATTATAACTATATAGCCCAGACTGACCTGGAATTGTCAATCTTGTTTTCATATCCTCAACGATGGGATTACAGCTTTATATTACTACACAAGACACTCACCTCCACAGTATAACTCTGAACACAATGCAAGAGCCAGAGAAATAGTTATATTCTACTTACTGGGGATAGAGACAAAGAAAACAGTACATACATAATTTTTAACAAATGTATTTCTGCTCTGTTATTGACAGAATTTTTGGATATGGAACAAGAGAAACTAAAAGATGCACCATGTCACCATCTGTGAAAAAAGTACTTAACAGGAACAGGAAGATCATTGAGTTATAATCCCCAGTCCAAAATCTGAGACTCTGAGCATCACCATGATAAGGAAGAAAATTACACACTGGATCTCATATGATGAGTGACATTCAACGCCAGCTGTGACAGCCTATGTGCATTTACATGTCATGAAAAAGAAGTGAGTTTCACGTCCACTTGTGTCAAATCATCTAGTTTATCATGGGTATGTAAATATTTCAAGGTCTGAGGAGTTCAAGAATCCACAACACTTTCAGTCTGAAGCACTTTGAACAAGGAACATTCTGCTTATATGGTGGAAATTATTTCAAATTTACAATAATTTCACTGCTCTGATCACACAGCTTTAGACTAAGTACCAAAACAGTCCTTAAAACCTACAATCAGGCCGGGCGGTGGTGGCACACGCCTTTAATCCCAGCACTCGGGAGGCAGAGGCAGGCGGATCTCTGTGAGTTCGAGACCAGCCTGGTCTACAGAGCTAGTTCCAGGACAGGCTCCAAAGCCACAGAGAAACCCTGTCTCGAAAAAGAAAAACAAAACAAAACAACAACAACAACAAAAAAAACCCTACAATCAGAGCCAGAGAAACTCAACAGTTAAGAACACTTGTCACTCTTATAGAGGATCCAGGTTCAGTTCTTGGGATCCACATGGTGATACACAACCATCTGCAACTCCAATTCCAGGGGACCCGACACCTGATCTCTGCAGGCACCAGGCTCACATATGGTGCACATAAACAACACCTCACATACAGAAAACAAGTCTTAACAACAAAACAACACAGTAACTAAGACCACCCACACTCATCTGTGCAGCCTATGGTGAGTGCACTCCCATCGTCCACGGCCTCAGTGGCCTTTGTCCTGCATCTGCCAGGCAAAACCGTGTGAGCAAGAGGAAGTGCTAGAGCAGTCACACTGGTGTGGTTTGTGCCTGTTTTCTGTTCCCAGCTGTTTCTGAGTTAGCCTCACACCGACCATGTCCTCCTTCCCAGAGGTATTCCTCATGTTCCTAAAGCCTTGTGATAGTCACACACTCCGTGCAGATGTAAAACTGGAATGATATGAGAATCTTTTGATTCTTTTAAAACTTGAAACCAAGAAAACAGAGCAGAACATTGCCAACATGAAGCCTGTTAGTACTAGCAACGAGGAGCCTGTGCCCACAGGCTCTGCTCCTCACAGTTCTCACAGGTCAGCTACTTTTCAGGTAGCCTTGGAGGTTAAGTTTAAAACATTCTTGAGTTTCAGCTTAAAAATGTAAATTAAAGATATGGACCTACAAAGAGTGTGAGGCCAGCCTGAGATGTGCACAGGGAACCTCGTGGTGGTGTGTTTCTGTGAAACTCACCTCCCTCACTATCCCACCTCAGGACTTCAGTGCACTTTTGACATATTTAGTTCAATTTAATTAAATCTTTACTTTTTTTATTAACTTTTTTTCCTTCTGTGCATGAACATTTTGCTTGTATACATATCTGTGCACCATGTGTATGCCTAGAGCCCATGGAAGCTGAAAGAAGTTGTTGGATCCTCTTGAACTTTAATTACAGAAAATCGTGAGCCACCATGTGGGTGCAGAGAATTAAATCCAAGTCCTCTGTAAGAGCATCCAGTGCTCTTAACTGCCGAGTCATCCTTCTAGTCCCTTTATTACATCTGCAGCATCTGGAAGCATCTGTTTTGTGTGTGGGAACACATGTGCCATGCAGGAGTACGTAGAGCAAGCAGTAGGCATTCTCCTTCTCCTGAGTTCTGGGGTCAAAGTCAGGCTATCTGACTTGGGGGCAAATTTTACCTGGTGAGCAATTTAATAGGAACCCTGAATTTATTTTTTTTTAAATTTATTATTAAATATTTCTGCCTCCTCCCCGCCACCGCCTCCCATTTCCCTCCCCCTCCCCTGATCAAGTCCCCCTCCCTCATCAGCCCGAAGAGCAATCAGGGTTCCCTGCCCTGTGGGAAGTCCTAGGACCACCCACCTCCATCCAGGTCTAGTAAGGTGAGCATCCAAACTGCCTAGGCTCTCACAAAGCCATTACGTGCAGTAGGATCAAAAACCCATTGCCACTGTTCTTGAGTTCTCAGTAGTCCTCATTGTCCACTATATTCAGCGAGTCCGGTTTTATCCCAGGCTTTTTCAGACCCAGGCCAGCTGGCCTTGGTAAGTTCCTGATAGAACATCCCCATTGTCACAGTGTGTGGGTGCACCCCTCGCGGTCCTGAGTTCCTTGCTCATGCTCTCTCTCCTTCTGCTCCTGATTTGGACCTTGAGATTTCAGTCCGGTGGGGAGCCCTGAATTTAATAACATCGTAAAAGCTAAGTCCATGTGCACAGTCATGTTCCCACTGTAGTTGATGCTCCATGTGGGAACAAGTTTAGGTAACCTATCCTCTTCGATGAATCCATTTTTTTGTTTTGTTTTCTTTTGTTTTTTTGAGACAGGGTTTCTCTGTAGTTTTGGAGACTGTCCTGGAACTAGCTCTTGTAGACCAGGCTGGCCTAGAACTCACGGAGCCCGCCTGTCTCTGCCTCCAAGTGCTGGGATTTAAGGTGTGCGCCATCACTGCCCAGCCGATGAATTCATTTTTAACACAATAAATTCACTAAAACAATGGCTACAGATGGTCAAAGAAAACAGCCTAGTGAGGATCACTGATTTACTCACCAACCCTCTGGGGGTTGCCACTCACCTGTTGGGGAACAGAGAAAGAACAAAATCCACAGTGGTGCTGATTTCTACTGGGACACATCCTAACTGGTCTCTCCTTTACTTATTTTGAGATGGGATCTCCCTATGTAGCCCAGATTGGCCTTCAATTCAAAGTGAGTCTCCAACCTCACTCCTACATGCCACACCCAGCACATTCTGGTTTCTTTATGGTCTCAGGTGGGTAATGTCCACACCCAAGAACAGAAGCAGCCAATTAACCTTAATTGGGTAACGGCAGTAACCACGCTGCTTGTCTCAAAATTCAGTTCAGTTTTTAACGTCTGGCCAAGGAATGGCCAGAACTGGTACTGGTTGTGACTTCTGGAATTCGTAAGAAGCTGCACCTGATGCTTGATTTTAACACATGAAACTCACTGCCTCCTCAGACCAGTGGTAGGGGTGGAAACCTCAGAACAGAGAAAAGGATTCCTAGTAAACAATTCGTGAGTGCTGTGCTGCAGATACGGCTCAACACAAAACGACAACTTTACATTCTGCTTTTGTCTATCAACTGTGGCATGTTCCACTGGGAATGGTGGAATATGCCTTTAATCCTAACCTTCGGGAGACAGAGGGAGATGGAACTTTGTGAGTTTGAAGCTAGCCTGGTCTACAAAGCCTATTATTTAAAAACAAAGCAAAACTCATTTTCTCATTCTCATAGAAATACTTTCATAACATGTCTTCACTCCTCCTACTAATACTGTACATCTGTCAAAGTCCAACCCTCTTCTGATTGCCATGGTGATAACCAACCAACCAACAACCAGAAAGGAGTCTGTAAACCCAAACTCCTGGTCATAAGGGATTTACGGCCTTATCACAGAGTCTCTCTTATGTCCAAATGGGAAAAAAAATCATTCTATTTACCATAGTAATGCCAAATTACTGAGGCTGGAGGATCAAGAGTTAAAAGACAGAAACTACAGATATGTATCAGTGGTTATGAGTACTTATTGCTTTTGCAGAGGACCTAGGTTCAACTTCTAGTACTCACATGGCAGCTCACAACCATCCATAAGTCCAGTCCCAGCGATCTGATGCCCTTTGCTTACTTTCCTGTACATCAGGCACACGTGTAGTGTACACACGTACATGTAGACAGAAAAAAAACACTGCATAAAATATGCACAAAATAAATAAAGCTTAAAAGGAAAACCAGTGGAACCCTGTTTTTAAACCTGAGATAGACAGATACCAAGGGTGGGGGGACAAGAATACATACTGACTTTCTCTTTGCAAATCACTTTCAAACCTAAGCACTTAAGTCCTAAAGCACAAGTGCTAAAAATGGTTGTGCACACACGCGCACACACACACACACACACACACACACACAGCGCATCCTGGGAGCACGGGTGCTGAGAAAAAAAGCACATGTGAAATGTGCCCAATAGGACAGGTACATCTCCCAGAAACTCCAGCAGGCAGGAGTAAGAAGATGATTTGCCACTGCTGCTGTAGATACTGAATTAATGGTTTACAGCTCCAGGTCAGCTGCAAAACCTCAGGAGCCAAGGAGCACACCATGTCTATGGCTCCAACACTGCGAAGGCTGAGGCTAGAGGACCAGGAGATCAAGACTCTGTTTCAAAAAGAAAAAAAGAAGGACTGGGGAGATGACTCAGTAGTTAGAGAGCTCTTCTAAAAGTTTGCTTCTCAATACCCACATGGCAGCTCAAAACCATCCCACAGTATCTGATGCTTCTGTAGGAACCATGTCTACACATGGTAGACTGTAGACAAAAAGACTATACACACACACACACACACACACACACACGGAGGGGAGCCAGTGAGGTGGCTAGCTTAGGAGGTGAAGAGGCTTGCCGCAAAGCCTTTTTGGCATGAATCTGATCCCCAGATCACAGGCATTAATTAAAAAGGAGAGAAGAAACAACAGCAAAAGTGTCTTCTGAGGTCCACGTACACCCTATATCACATATGACCTCCCCAGAAGGTAAATAAATGTAATTTAAAAAGAGATGAGGAATGGGAGAAAGGAAGGGGAGTTAAAACAACTTCAATTGGGCTTTCCATGTCCTACTCAAGCTGAGGGTATATACATATAAGAACATGAGGGCATGTTCTTAAGACGTGTGTGTGTGTGTGTACACACATGTGGGGGAGGCAGAGGACAACTGAGGGTGTTGTTCCTTAGGAGCTGTTAACTTCTTGTGAGTGCAGTCTCTCATTGGGGCCTGGAGCTGATTGCTAGACTGCCTGGCTGAAGAGCCCCAGGGTTCCAGGCACTGGATTACAAACGCACATGCTTTCTTATGTAAGTGCTGGGACTAAGCTCAGCTCAAGCTTGTGTGGCAAACACTTTACCAACTAGCTTTCTTCCCAGTCCTCACTCAAACTTTCTTTAAAGGAGAATGTAAACAAAACTGAACCTAAGCTGGTAAAACAATTAACAACACCAAAGAGGCGCAAAAGGCAACAGCACCTGAGAGTTTTGTTGTCATCAGACAAGATCTTATGTAGCCTATGCTAACCTAGTTGAGGATGACCCTGAATTCCGTACCTTCTATACCCACCTCCCAACTGCTAAGATTAAAGAGTCCCAGCTTTTTCTGAGGAGTCATTTTTTAGGGTGTGGGGAGACCCTTGGGGCTTCCTGGTATTTTTAAGCATTGATACTGCCTGGAGACTACAAATGGCAAACTACTGTCCGATGTCACGGCCAAGGGACGGTCAGTGAGAATGGTATCATTAAGACCAATCACCATGTGCACAGCACAGCCCCACACAGTGTCAAATAGCTCAGACATCTCCAAGAAAATGCCCATGGCTACATATGAAGCCCATCTCTAGATTGTCCTGAGTGCTGGGGTTAGAGAGGAGTCATCCTCTCAGCTCAATCGAGCTCCTTTCCACAGGTATCTGAACAGATAGTGTGTGGAGTCAGTAAGGATTGTTGGAAGCCTGTTTTCTCAGAAAAGACTCGCTCCACAGATACCAGATGGTTCCAGATTATTTCGTGAGTACCTTCTTCAGAAGAATTCCCCAGTTGCAATGTCTTGATCTTTTCCACTGCCCAAACATGAGTGCCCTACTTCTCCCTTTGGGAGAGGATTATGCTGAAAATCAGTGTTGCATAAATACCGTTACCTTTTCTGGTGAAAAACTCCTTGGAATATTTCCCCAACATAGCGTATTTTCGAGGGACTTTCCCCAGCAGTTCAATGATCAATGCTATGTGATCTGCATTGGGAAACATTGCCAGCAAAACAGAAACACACGACAGTTTAATCAGTACACTGCATGCAGACACTATCACTGCCCGCGCAGACAGAAACGGAGCGCAACCTGAATGACCAAAAACAAGATTTGTCCAGTTGATTCAAAACTAAAAGCCAGAGGGCACTCAGCTGTCCTAAGTGCCAGAACGAGGCTAGTGTCAGTGCGTCACAGCACAGACCACACTTAGTCTTCGTCAGCATGTACACCAGCACAAGCATTCTGCTCAGCTGCTTTTGGAATTTAGAAGCAATGCTTTGGTCACCATTACTGCTGCTCCTGCAGCTATTCCATTTCTGTCTGCATCGTGGCACTTTTCAAAGAGAAGAGGTACTACCTCTGCGGTTGAAGAATTCCCGAGAATATTTTCCAGACAGAGCAAAGTGCCTTGGGATACTGCCTAGCAGCTCTATGATGTGGGCTATGTGGTCTATGAGGAGAGAAAACAAAAAGGATATAGGAATGGGGAGGGCAAAGGGAAGGATGGGATGAAAGAAGAGGGGAAAAGTGAAATTAGTAAAAAATCAGAACTAGATTCAAATCAACAATGTCTGCAGCACATCCACGAAGAGGTTCATGGGAATGGCAGGCCTCAGACACCAACTGGAGCAGCAACAGTGACTGAGGCCAGCTCACCCCAGGCTACCTCAGCATTGCAAGCAAGGAAGCATGAAGATGGGCAGGTTCACAGAAGGAATTCAAGTCTGAATTCCCTGGTTTTCAACTGAGCTCCCAAACAGGACAGCGAAATGGGCAGCAGAGCCACAGAGTGACCGTAATGGACCAGGAAAACTGTGGTGGGTGCTGCCCATTCACCAGCGCTTAGGGGGCTTCAAACTCAAAGCAAAACTTGTCTCTGCTTCAGTCAGACAGTAAACAATATTCTCTACATCCACACCAAGGTAGTCGCTGGGCAACAGCACTCACCTTCATCTCTGGAATAGTCTTCCCCAGAATGCGGTTCGAACAAATAGTCTCCTGTTGCCAGCTCAAATGCCTAGGACATAACACACGACAAGCTGAACACTTCAGAGGTGGCTCAAGAGCCGGCAGTTCTTTGCTAGAGGAAGCCTACTTTTGCAGAGAACCACAAGCAGACTAAAGAACATCCTAGAAAAGCCCAACCCCTAGTTTTCCTTTCTTCCAGAAAAGTTCACAGAAGCCACAGGGGTATTTTTACGTCTCCTCATGGGAGAGGGAAGAGCTGAGGCTCTCCTCCCACTACAGGAAGTGGAACAGAGCTATCCAGCAGTCAGCAGCACACTGCAGCTTCTACACAGAGTGAAATAAGGCTAAGTTCGGAACTCAGGCAGGCCTGTGAGTCCAAGGCCCATCAGATCAGATATTGCTGGGCTTTTTCGATGCACTTAGGATCAAGGACTAGTTCCAACATCTTGGTTATCATCAGTTTACTCATCTCTGACTCAACCAGAGGAGCACCTAGAACCAAGACTCCCTTCTCTTCTACCCTCCAGGCCCTCACGCTGCTACCTACTATCCCTCAGAACATCAGTGTGAAGAGAAGTCCACTCATTTTTACTTACTTTGCTCAGAAAAAGGCTCAGGACCAGAAGTCTGATTATTTTTTTTTTTTAAAAAAAAAAGGAAAGAAGGAAAGAAAGAAAACAAACTATCTTTTTCATTACACATACAGGAATCTGGTTTTGTGAGCTATGCAAAGACAGCAACCTCTACTGTGCTGATAATGAAAACTTTTTTTTTAAAGGTTAACTCCTATTTTTAGCTTCTCCCGGATTTAATGCTACTGTGGTTAAACTCTTCCTGCTTGCTGATGCTGGTGAACAGGCAACCATGCCAACGTCTCTCCTTCTCGCAAGACTGCTTTTTGCATTCCTGCTGAAGAGCATTCCCAATGTTAGTCATCCCTTTCTCTCCCTTCTAATGGCCAGAGTGCCGAGCAGGCTCCTGGAGGCTCATTTACCAGGTAACAGCTGTCCAACTAACAGCACAGCCACAGTCCCTTAATTTTTAAATACACGAATTACATCCTGATTGAGAAGGAGGTCCCAAAGCAGACTTGGGTCTGAGAGGGCACAGCAATATCATCTCAGCAGAAGACAACCTGAGAGCCCAGCACTGCAGCTGCAACAAGAACACACAGTGCACACAGACTCTTGGTTGGGGGACACACACAACCCAGCTACCCAGTTAACAATCATGGCAGCTGAACCAACCTCTGAGAAAGAAAATTATTTATTTGGCCCCAATTCCAAGTGGACAAGACTGTTTCATGCTTGCAAAAACCATTCAATAACCTGCAGGCCAGGAGGGAAATTTGGAGCCCTAACAGGATGAAAGAGACTGGAGAAGCCACTGGAATCCGGGTTAAGGAGAACCCTCAATGTGCTTCTCTTTGCCCAGCATTGATATTATCAGATACTTTTTTTTAAGAAGATGATTATTTGAACAGCACTCAGGTTTCCAGTGTAGTACTTAAAGATGACTATCGATGAAACTATTAATAAAAAAAGAGCTTGGGGCTGGAGAAATGGCTCAGGGATTAAGAGCACTGGCTGCTCTTTCCGAGGACCAAGGTTCAGTTCCCAGCACCCACATGGTAGGCTCACAACCTTTTGTAACTCCAATTCCAGAGGATTTGATATCCTCTTCTGGCCTTCATGGAATCTGCCTGTATGTGGTGCATAGATATACATGCAGGCAAAGCACCCATACACATAAAATAAAAATAAATATTTTTTTAAAAGAGGGAAGCAAAAAAAGAAAGAATTAAAACAAAAAAAGAAGAGAAAGGGAGAATAGATCCCTGGATGAATATGACATATAGCAGGGCAAATAACATGTTAGAATAAATATGACATACAGCAGGGTAAATACATGTTAGAATAAAAACAGCCCTCCCCCCACTGTGGTCCCAAACATGTTTTAATGCTAGCAGCTGTGGAAGTAGGGAACATAATTTTTTTTTTAAATCAAATGTCTTCTTTTTTATATTTTATTTATTTATTATGTATACAATATTCTGTCTGTGTGTATGCCTGCAGGCCAGAAGAGGGCATCAGATCTCATTTCAGATGGTTGTGAGCCACCATGTGGTTGCTGGGAATTGAACTCAGGACCTTTGGAAGAGCAGGCAATGTTCTTAACCGCTGAGCCATCTCTCCAGCCCTGGAGGGAACATTATTGCCATCGATATACTAAGCTATTCCACCACAAGTTCTATTATTAGTATTCAATATTAGGCAACTCTGGAATCTTCCTCCTCTTCTTAGTCTAGTCCCTTGAGGACTTTCCTCATCACTGTTCTAAGTTCCAGGGAGAACAGGTACTTCCTTTTCTGCTCTGACCAAATAAGGTCATGACATGACCATTGCTGGAGAAGTCTAGAGAAATTTGTCAGAATTAAAATTTTGTTTTTTTCATTCTGATTGTGACGAGGACTCACATGGGGACACAAGAGCTCTCCTATTTAAACAAAGACACTGTACAAAAAGGTAGCAGTGAGCACAAAGACTTCATGTTGATATACACTACACATTTATACCCACAAGGTGCCAAAGGCAATGAACTGGGAGATCCTGCTGCCTTTCTTGGTTGTACTTGTCCTACAGAGCCCAAACTGTCCTCCCAACAGCAGTAGGGGCCTTATCACACCTAGAACTTCTTGTTTCCAATGCAGCCTCTGGTCGAGTTATACCACTTGTAAAACTGGAAGGGCTATGAATTTTGCAGTAACTACTTATGGCCTTTTCAATGCTGGGCAAATTTAAACTTCAAAGGGGGAAAATGGTGAACAAGCTCTGGCTCCTCCTCTGTGACTTGTTAGGAGGGAACTGGACTGGCAACAACCTCGGAGCAGCCCCAACAGCACTGGGACAAATGGAGACAGAGTCAGCATTTCCTTAGCGTCTCATGATGTATAAACACTTCACAGCCAGAGCGTGGTCGTCGGTCAGAAGACTGCACAGAGCACAGGGACAAAGACAGCCTGGTAAAAGAGGGTAAACACTTTACAGCCAGAGCGTGGTCGACGGTCAGAAGACTGCACAGAGCACAGGGACAAAGACAGCCTGGTATAAGAGGGTGCCTGCCAACAGCTCAACCGCTACCCACACAACCTGTGATGTCCTGCTTTTCTGGTTTATATCGCCAACCTTAATATCCAAAATTAGAAGCACAAGATTTCAGGGTTCAGAGTTCTCAGAGCCTGACCCACTGCAGCCCTGGCACATGGACTTCTGTATTGCTGGGGACAAGTGGAAACTGGCCTTGCCAGAGCCTGCCCAGCACACACAGCCCATCTGGTCAAGGCATCCTTTCCTTCTAATCTGGCCTTTGCCTTCCCTCTACCCTCACACTGCAAAGCAAAAACCTCTCCACACCGACCCTGAAAATAAAGTTAACTATCACATGGCCAGTAGCTTCTCTCAGCCACTATATCTGGATTTTAGGATCTCATTGAAAAACAAAATTTTTAAATAATTTTAAATTCATTTTCTGGAATTATTAGAACAAGAACCTAGGAAGGCATCGTATTTCTTATCTGGCCACATCAATCATCTCAGATAACGATAAAAGCATCTCATGTCTCTCACATCACCTAGCATTATCTGCTTAACAAAATGCTTTTACACTGGACTGGAGACATGACTCAGCGGTTAAGAGCACTTGCTGCTCTTACAGAGGGCCCAGGTTCAGTTCCTAGTGTAGACAAGGCAGATCAGTGGTAACACCAGTCCCAGGGAATCAGACACCAGGCATGTACAACGGGTATACAGACATACCACACGTGTGTGCGGGGGTGGGGGCATCTATGGCTTTTCGAGAAGGGTTTCTCTGTGTAGCCTTGGCTGTCCTGGAGTTCGCTTTGGAGACCAAGGCTGGTTTTGGACTCACAGAGATCTGCCTGCCTCTGCTTCCCAAGTGCTGGGACTAAAGACGTGTGCCATCACACCTGACCAAAAAATTTGAAATGGTTAAAATGCTTTTTATATTAGCACTACTGGACATAAAATACAGAAGATTCAAAACAATGATTAAGTTCTGAACAACAAGTAAACATAATATTTACTCTGTTCTCCCCTTTCAGAAGATGAGCACTAAGCCTTGTATGGGAACCCTTTCATTTAGATATTCAAAGAGAATTTCTTTAAAAAGTGATTGCAAGAGTTGAAGATGTGATTCAGTAGGAAGAATACTTGCCTATTGGGTGTGAACCTCTGGGCTCCATCCCTAGAACTACAATAAAATTAAGTAATACTAAATAAGATAAACATGGTAGCACTGGAAACTACAAGAACACACATGCCACCTTTCCCACCAAAGAACAACAAGAAGCTGACTGAGAGGAATGTGCCAAACTGGCTGAACTTGGTGAAAGACAACCTGGTATTTGCTTATGAGTGAGGAACAACACATGCTTCTCAATTCACAGTTTAGAGCAAACGGCAGTAATCCTGGAATCTCAGCACTCAAACCAGTCTGGGCTACATTTCAAAAATGAAACAAAGAAAAAGATACTGAGCTGAAGATGATGAAGAGATGCTCAGTTAGTAAAGTGTCTGCCATAGAAGCCCATGAGTTTCATCTCCAGAACTGGTATATCAGCGCTTGTAAAACCAGCACTTAGGGAAGCAGACCAACCGAACCTAATCAAGAGTTCTAGAATGAGTTATCCAGAATAACACCGAGGATCCCTGTCCCTCCACATGCACGTGCATATATGTGTACATACAGTTACACACACCTGTTTACATGATGTGTGCCGATTCTGGGTTTAGTTTAGAATGCCCCCAGGGGAAGACCACTGTGTTCCTGGGGAAACAGACTCAAACTGAGGACATTTGTGCCATCATTGCTGTCTCAGGAGAGCCAGAAAACAAGGCAGAACTCTTGAGTTAGAAAGAAAGCAACGGGGCTGGAGAGATGGCTCAGGTTAAGAGCATTGCCTACTCTTCCAAAGGTTCTGAGTTCAATTCCCAGAAACCACATGGTGGCTCACAACCATCTGTAATGGGGTCTGGTGCCCTCTTCTGGCATACACACAGGCAGAATATTATATACATAATAAATAAACAAATATTAAAAAAAAAAAGAAAGAAAGAAAGCAACGAAGAGGAAAGAGCCTTCCTGAAGCTCTGGGAGAGGTCACCTGTCAGTGCTACAAGCTTCCCAGTACAGTCACCCTCTCCTGTGAGAAGACATCTGACGTTACCCCTCGATGTGAAAGGGAGCCGGAAACGCACGGAAACTTCCAGAGACTAAAAAGCAAGATTCTACCCCATCAAGAGCATTAAAGAGAAGTCATTTCTAGGGAAGAAAGTGGCAAAGGGGGCTCTTACCATGCATGCTGTACTCCAAATGTCTGCGGGAGTGCTGTAGCCGGCTCCTATCAGAACTTCTATGGACCTATACTGACGTGTTTGGATATCCTCTGTGAAATGTTTGTGCTGAAAAGGAAGAGATGTGATAAATACTGTTTCAAAAAGAGCATCTCCTCACACAAAATCATGATTAAAATGTAAAATGAAAACCCTACTTACCACCCAACAAGCATTTCCCAGGTCAGCAATTTTTACTCTAATTTTATCTGCGTTCCGTGGATCCAGAGGGTTCACCAACAGGTCAGCTGCCCGGGTTTTTGCTGCCATGAGCAAACAGCAGGACAGTTAGCACAGGACGAGAGCCTAGCACGTGTGAGCACAGTGCTTGCCAAGTACAGCCTCTTTGTAGCATAAACCTAGAATCCTGCAGGTTCAACTACTGCGGAAACACTAAAGCCACTTAAAGATAAACATGGGTAACCAGTCGGTTCTGAGCAGTATGCAGTTCACCGATGCCATGTGACCATGAATACCACCTCAACACTGAGAGCATTCCCTACTACAACTTCCTTAACTGAACATTCAAAGATATCAAGGGTTATTTGACAACTGATAAGCAAAAGCAGATTATAGGCAGAGGCTATCTTTTATGGTTTAGTTTTGAACAGGAAGATGCCAAACCAGCGTCTCAATAGCTGAAGTAGGCCATTAAGGCAGACTCAGATGATTTGACATACACACACACACACACACACACACACACACACACACACACGATGACCTATAGCAGGCCCAGGCCTAGGGTCACTGAATTCAGGAAAGTTCTCAGCTCAGCCTTAGCTATGTTGTAAGCAGTTAAGGCAGGTCAGCACGTTCATCTTTGTACTTAATCTGAGCCCTTCCATGCTCACATTTTTGGTCATATTGAATTGGAATTGACAGACTATTAAGACTATTGAGAAAACTCAGCTCAGTGCAGAACATTAACGCCCTTGTTGGGGAGTCATTTTTTTCATGCCAGGTTAATGCTTGTGTGTACTGTGTCGTTCAGTGACTGAACTGAGGAGCCATGGTGCTCAAGGGGATTCAGTTTCCTGGTAAATCCCATGGAGGAGGTAAGGTCAGTCTTGCTATGAAGCTGGGCCACCAGGACCCTAACCATCCAGACAATCCAGAGGCAGGCCACAGGGTCTCAACTCTGGACCTAAACCATCCAGACAATCCAGAGGCAGGCCACAGGGTCTCAACTCTGAGAGCCTTCCCTGAGTTCATGAATCAACTTGGGCCAGACAGGCAAAGAGGTTCTCTTCCTGCCACTTGCCTCTGCCCACCCCCCTGTATGAGGGTGGTCACATAAAACACCGGGTTTTATCAAAGACTAGGTAGGAGCTAGGGAAAATAAACACAGACACCCAGGAAATAATGATAATGAAAGAGAAGGCAGTGCTCCGACCTAACTAAGCACAGTACTCTGACCAATGGAGGAGACTGGTTGGAGACACACCCGCAACACCACCTCCCCCCACTGTCACCGTCAAGAACAACTTTGTTCAAACAAATTCAAATCTTAGTTTCGACACCTATGAATTGCAAGCCTAGCAAATGACAAATTCTTTGAGACTATTTTCAGGAAGGAATGAAATGGAATAACCTCTACCCCCAAAGAAATGCATATTCCAGTCAGGACAGTATCTGCCTGAATGGCCAGGACTTAATTTTGCTTTAGTCAGTGAGTAGGCAGGCACTGAAGAAACTATATAGACATTCGGTGCTAGACTTCAGGTTAGGTAGCTGAGTTGGCGGATGTCGGTACCAGGGAAGCAAGTAGTTCGTAATCTACTAATTTCTCCTAGTGGCTGTCTTTAAAGACACCTCTAAAAGCTGTGTGATTCAAATGTATTAGAAGAAGTCTACTTTGGGCTGGAGAGATGGCTCAGTGGTTAAGAGCATTGCCTGCCCTTCCAAAGGTCCTGAGTTCAATTCCCAGCAACCACATGGTGGCTCACAACCATCTGTAAAGAGGTCTGGCGCCCTCATCTGGCCTTCAGGCATACAGACAGAATATTGTATACATAATAAATAAATATTTAAAAAAAAAAACAAGAAGTCTACTTTCAGGACAACATTGCCATGTGTTTAAATAGTTTCTTTGCAGCTAACAGTTGTCTGTAATGCTCACTAAACTAAATCTGGTAACATGCTATTATCCTCTAGTTTTGTTATTCAAACTAAGCTATTCAGATTACAATGTTTCTTAAACAATTATAGGCAATTTATTTCAATAATTTAATTGTATGAGAACACAAGAGGCGATAAAATATAATTGTGTGTCTCTGATTTTTTTTCTCGAGTGTCTCAGTTTCCATGTGAGGGAGGGCCCTGACTGCAGCACTGAAACAGCACCCACACCTGCTGCAAACTTCTTCCTATGTGTGCCTGGACTCACACTGCTTAGATTTAATTACCCCGCAGTGACCTGCCATAGCCTTTCTTTCTGATGATGCTAACACAAATGACTTACTGGCACTCTTTCCCTTCCAAAATGAAAAGCTGCTAACTTTTCTCTGCCTCCACTAGAACATGAATAAAAATGGCAGGTTTTAGTTTAGGAAGCACTGGAATTTGAAGCTACTTTCTCAAAATCCGATCTCTTTTGTCAAGCAAGATGGTAGGTGATGAGACAGCCGACATCACTCGGTTATGCACTACATGTTTAAAACACACTAGGACAAAGGTACAAACAGCCTCTCTGTCTAGACAAGGGTCAGAACTAGGACAATCAATGCTGATACCTGATCAATTCCTTTGACAAACACTTACCAAGGCCCTTTTTATATGCCATTATGGTGCCAGAACACAGTAAAAAGACACACTAGAATTAGGAAACTCATGCCATACACTGGTTGAAAATACAGCCAGTAATAACCAGGCAGTGATGGCACACACCTTTAGTCCCAGCATTCAGGAGGCAAAGTCAGGGAGGTCTGAGTTCAAGGCCAGCCTGGTGTACATGACTGAGTTTCAGGACAACCAGCGCTATATGGAGAAACCCTGTCTCATAAAGACGAGAGAGGCAGAGACAAAAAGAGAAGATATAGGTAATAGTGCAAGCACACAAGCAATTCATATTAACATACCAGAAAACTATCTGCCACAAAGAAAAACAAAACTAAGAAGACATATGGTTGCGAAAGTGATGCTGAAAATCTTTTCTTCCATTTTTCCTTTCTCATGTGGTGTAGAGGGAGGAGCACAGCACCTGTATGGAGGTGACACACAGAGAACAAGCACACTGTGTGTTCTGGGGAGGACTGGTACTGAACAAAGCAGGAGCAGGAGAAAGAACTCCCAGGCAGAGGCAGGCACTGAAGAGACCCTTATCACAGTCCAGCTCACAATCTGCAAAAGTTTTAAAAGACCGCCAGCTGGGGTGGCCCAGAGGCATCAGCAGGCTGTTTGGAAGCACAATGAGGAATGCTCAGTATTTATGGAGGGATGATTCAGAGTATCAAGTATGTGAGAAATAGAAGCTAGACAGATCATTTGGGGAACAGGGAAAAGATAATAGGATATGCTTTAAAAGACACGTGTATTTCTAGATAGAGAATATCCTAAGGATCAAGAGATAAAATACAATGTCCATTCCATGGCAACCTGATCAGGACCGACTAAAGGATTATGGAGTAAGGACTCCAAAGAGACCCAGCAGCCAAACTCACAAGACCACTCTGCTCTGAGCCTTTGCCCTTCGGATTCGTAAGACAAGATATGTCCATTGGCTGCCGTGGCTGTTCTAGCAGCTAAGACAATCTCCTCATCTCAACTATCAAGGGCTATCAAGGTACGTGGAAGGCTATATCCTTTCTCCTGGCATCTAAGTTCTTCAAACATCATGATTTGGCCCTGACATGTTTTTACACTTCTATAATGTGTACATCTCGCTCTAATGGCAAAAAACAGCACAAACTCACATCACTGCTTACTTCTGGGGGGGGGGGGGTACACTGTTTTACCATACCTTGGATCAGGGAAAATAAAAAACTATTTTCAAACTAAAGAGGAGAACTGAGAATGGACTGAGTAACAAAAAAACTTTAGTTAATTCTTCAGACAATAAATGCTTAAATATTTAAAAGTATCCTTAATATTTATAGCATGCAGTTTCTATAAAATATACATATACCATGGCAAAATGTTAGTTCTGAATATAAGTAGAGGACACATATAGCTATTTATTGAGCAAGACTTTCAGTGTAACTACTTTACTTCACAGAGGTGCCCTAATAATTCATTTCTGTGCTTCAGTTGATTGCTGTGCTGCTCACAGGCACAGGTAACACTGTGGAGATGACTGCTGGACCCCATGAAAAGCTGTGAAGAATTAGGAACAAAGGAATTGATCTGAAAACTGGAAGAGTGATTTGGAAGGAAGTCAGGAATTGCAGGTGGAGGCACAATACACAGAAATAAGCCAAAAGGCCCTGAAACAATACAGCCAGACAACCATCTGGACCTGAGGGCCAAGGCAGGTAAGAACCTATTGTGTGAAGTGGCTGGCAAGGGTGACCTAGTTTGCCTTCTGTAGCTATAATAAAACACTGAGCAAACCAACTTGGAAGAATAAAGAGATTACTTGGCTTATACTTCCACAATACAGACCATAATTGAGGGAAATCACAACAGAAACTCAAGCAGCAACCCGAATGCAGAAACTGAAGCAAAGACCAGAGAGGAATGTTGCTTACTGACTTGTTCCCTACAGTTTGTTCAACTTTCCAGTACAGCCCAGAACTGTGGCATCTCACATCAATCATTAATTAAGAAAATGCCCCCACAGACTTGCCCACAGGCCAATATAATGAAAGTAATTCTTCAATTGAGGTTCCTTCTTCCCAAGTGACTTGTATTAACTTGACAAAAACCACCACATATGACAGAAAAGAATGGGCATGAAGATAACCAACACAATACAGGCATGTTTTAGCTAAGACCCACAGCATCCCCACCCTCACTGGGAAGGGAAGCACTGGGGCAGATCTACCACTTTCTCCTTGGGCCCTACATGCTGCTATGACTCAGTAGAAACTGAGTCAACAGGGATTGAGCCATCAATGCCATAGCAGCCAAAGGAAATCATGGACAGGCA
Organism: Microtus oregoni; assembly: GCF_018167655.1. Classification (NCBI taxonomy): domain Eukaryota; kingdom Metazoa; phylum Chordata; class Mammalia; order Rodentia; family Cricetidae; genus Microtus; species Microtus oregoni. The sequence goes on along the minus strand of NW_024543077.1, from coordinate 4,124,725 downwards.
CAGTAAGTGAGAAAAAGACTACAGCATAAGAAGAACAATGTCAGAACAGAGGTCATGGTGGTATCAACACTTAGGATGTATAGACCTGGTAAACTTCCCAAAGGAACAGCAAAGTAAACAGAAACTGCAAATAGAGAAAGACGGGCTGCTGTGTGGAGACCGCAGGGCCCAAGCAGGAGTTACACCTCGCACTCCTTCCAAGACAAAGGAGGTAAGGTAGCTAGCTGTACAGTATCCTACCAATCAAGAAATAAAACTAGTTCTCTGACAGTGTGCAAGTAAGTGTTCTTTACGTGAAAGCTCTCCATTTTCAGTTAACTTTTTGCAATGGAATTTTAGATTTGCCTAAATTAGAACCATCCCTTACTCACTCATTACAATCATAATTTTTTTTTTTTTAATTTTATTTTCGAGACAGGGTTTCTCCGTAGCTTTTTGGATCCTGTCCTGGAACTAGCTCTTGTAGACCAGGCTGGCCTCGAACTCACAGAGATCCGCCTGCCTCTGCCTCCCGAGTGCTGGGATTAAAGGCATGCGCCACAACCGCCCGGCATAAATTCTGTTTTTCATAATGCCCTAACCTGTCCCTAACTACCCTGGCTCACCAGATGAGTGAATAACGATGTGGTAGGTGAAATCAAACAAGTAAACAAGACCCATGAGCTGCCAGTGCCTGAGCCTCAGATACTATCAATCTGGCAGAACAGTAAAGAGTATGCCTGTTAGGGGACTTTAAACAACCAAGGTACAGGGACTGAATTTAATAATACATAGCATTTGCTTTCAAAAGTAACAACACTAAATGTGGCTGTTGCTTCCCTTTAATAGAAGAAATTGAGGCACAAAGAGGTTAAGAAATTAAAGTCCCATGATGATTAGATTTTAAGATGGGGTTTTATTTTCTATATTTGAAACCACTGTTCTAAATTGTCATGCGCAAAATAATGAAAAGCTATTGCATAAATTACTTTGCATATAAATATGTAAATGTGTGAAAAATCAAGCTGCAATAGACACAATAAAAGCAGAGAAGATACAAGTTACTAGTGCCCCTGCTCAGAAGGAACTTGTATTTATTTTATGTGAACTCTACCACTCCCTGGCTAAAACAAGGGTGAGGCAATAAACCATGCACTGCCATGTAAGCAAGACACAAAGTAGGACGATTAATTATAGCCCGTGAGTAACAGAGGTGCTGGCCTGCTGCAACTGAAGAGGCTGTAGAATCTTCTGCCCTTTCGTGGGTTGGCTCAATTACTTGCCATGTGTTAAAAACACTCTTGGCAGCAGAGGGCAGAGGAGGATTCTGAACTTTTCCACTAAGGGTCAGAATGGACATTAACAGTAATATCCAATCTTTCCTTCCTTAAGTTAATATGCAGTTAGCTACATGGTATTTGCTCCTAAAATATGGGTCTGCAGAAAGGGCCCCTGACAGATAAGAACCTAAGATCCAATCTGTAATCTGCCATCATGCTTTATCAAAAGTAGAATCATATAAACAAGGACAACCATCAAATAAAATATAACTTGTCTCTTAGTATAGCTGAAAACTGCAGGTGTTCCCTGACTAGAAAAAAACAACCCCTAAAGATACTACTACCACCAGCTAGAAAAGGGTTGTATGTAGCAAGCTATGAGGTTGTTAGTGGTGAAGATGTTTCAAGTATCCGACGTCACTGAAAAAGCAATAAATGAAAATGTTCAGGGATAGGATTTCAGAGAGTAAGAGAAACCCTGGCGGCACACGATAGATACACTGCTACCGCATTTCATGTGTTCTTGAATAGGAAAGGGTTGGTGGTTATTTACATATCTTCTCCCCTTTATCAAAGGCCTGACTCTGCCCAGGGAAAGCAGATGCAAAGGGACACTTACTTTTTGGCAAATCTCCAGTACTAGAGGCTGAAACTGTTCTGCTTCTGTCATGGGATGGGCTGCTCTCCTCTTGCTCAGTAAGAGGTGATCCCTCTGAAAGCACAGAGCCACAGGCCACAGGTTCTAAGGGCCCAGAAAATAATGATGTGGAAAACTCTGGACTTTTATGCTGTCCATTTGGCAATTCACCATTGAACTGTTCATAGGAACTGCCATACGTATAATCACTCTCTGCATTTGGCTCATCTAGGTTATATTCCTCAGGATTTGCACAGTCATCTTCATCATCCTCTTCATCCTCCAGCTGCTGTTCCAATAAAAAGGGACCATTTTCAATATGGCCGTTGGCTTTAGGGGACTCCATCCATGTAGGGTCTATGTTTTCAAGTTCCTGTTCAACATCATCTTCATCCTTCTCAGCATTTTCCTTCTCCGCATCTTCTTTTTCTTCCTGGTCTTCAGCTTCACCTTAAAAAATATCAGATTAAGATTAGGAGTAATGACTCTCCTTGCACAGCAGTACTAGTTAGATTAGGAGTAATGACTCTCCCGTGTGTTAGTACTAGTTAGATTAGGAGTAATGACTCTCCCACATGTTAGTACTAGTTAGCACTAGTTAGGAGTAATAACTCTTGCACAGTAGTACTAGTTAGATTAGGAGAAATAACTCTCCTGCACAGTAGTACTAGTTAGCTTCTGCAACAAGAGATACTTAGTATTTTTTTGGTTTTGGTTTTTACAGACAGGATTTCTCTGTGTAGCTCTGACTGTCCTGGAACTCCCTATGTAAATCAGGCTGGAGCTGAACTGAAAGGTCCACCTGCCTCCTAAGTGGTACGATTAACACCACATCCAACTAAAAGACGCTTTTATCGTACCACAAAATCTGTTGTTTTCTGCTTATTTAATAATTAGCCTTCTATTTTCAGGAACAAGTTAGCTCTTGGGGTAAAATTCTGAGTAAAACTGGACTTTTGTTTCAGTCCCTCCCCATTGCTTTTTTCAGAGATGCTTACTGTACTGGAACTTTAAGATTTTAATTTTAAACGTGTGGTGTGCATGTATGTACACGCCCATGGCCTTAGAGGCCAGAGGCCTCTGATCCCCTTAGAGCCAGAGTTACATGACACAGGCGGTACTAGGAACAAAACTTGGTTTCTTTTCAAGACTACCGATCCATTTTTCCATTCCTTAACTGATTCCTCTGCAGTTTCAGAATAAGATCTGAGGTGCATTAAAGCTAGGCAAAACATTAATTACAGAAAAAAAAAGGGGGGGTCATCATCAACAGGAAAAAGACACTATGTTTCTCAGACTTCCTTCTCCGCTTTTTGACAGCCTACTTCGAAATGTTAACATATGCCTAGCAGATACTTTACAAAAGGGATACAGGCTGCTTTCCATAACCTCCAACGAGGAGTTAGAGAAAGTCGCTCTAATATCTGAGACAGCAGCACGGAGCCAAGCTGTGTGGTACGGGACACCGGCCCAACAGCCCTTCCTCCTGCTCACAGTTATACTAACCGTTATCCTTTGCTGCCTCATCTTCTGTCACCTCCTCTAGCACTGCTTCCTTTAGTTTCTCCTCTGGGTGATACCCATCATCGTGTTCGTTGGAGGGTACGGCGGAAGTGATGCTTTCCTCTATGATTTTCCTCTCAGCTTCTCGTTCCAATTCCTCAATCTCCTGCAAGCGTTTCTCCAGCAACTCAGCCTGCCTCTTCTGTTTCTTTTTCAGCTTTTTCTTTTTATTTTTTGATATTTTTCCTATCTACAACATGGTAAGAAAATACCATATATCAGGTGCTTCTTCTTAAAACACTATTCAAGAATATAAGTGCTGGCAACATGGCAAATTCCTGCTCTAGTTCTATTTCTAGTCACAAACTCTGTCAGAAGATCTACCTTAGGGTAGGATTGTGCTTATACTTTGTTGAGCTTCCCCTTGAAGGTGCATAACTTCCATTAGAAAGTCTATGAGAACTGAGCATCTTGAAAGACCTTGCTCTTAGCAAGAATCTCTTCTATCCAGACATTCTCGCTCCTCAACAACACAAACACCTACCAAGACAGGTGACCAACAGTACTGAGTTTGGCTCTTAAACCAAGCTGTCATCAACAGCCAATATAACATTAATTTTCATAAATAATGATATAATATAAAAGGACAAAAAAGGAAAAGCCACAGTTTTGTCAACCTCCAGCTACAGCCATATACCTTAGAAAGCACTGGCAACCAGCAGCGAGAACCTTTAAAGTATCATAGTTCAAATCCTTAAATCAGGGTAGAACTATGAAAGTGATTTAGATTTTTCTGGCAACAACTTATCAGACTTGAATTTCTCTTCCAAGACAAAAGAGAATGCCCACTCACACATAACAGCTAGCTATAAAATAAGATACTTGGAGGTCAAGCAAAAGTAATTTTTGAAAGATTCTTTTAATCTTGATCTAAAACCTTGCAATTCACTGAACTTGGCCAACTGCAGCCCAGAGAGCACAGGAGGAGACTGGTCTTGCAGTAGCTTTGCTATTCCCATACCTGAACTCAAGGTTTTTCTTTTTTGGAGGAGTGGGGCAGCAGATATGGAGCACTTATAAATATGTCCACTTTTAAATTAGTTAAGACTACAACATTTGCTATATAATTTGTGAAGCTCACTAGTAAAAAGTCCCTGCTGACATGCTGAATATACATGTAAAAATACTTACAGGCTTTTGCTGTGGAGCCGTACTCACTAAAACAAAACAAAACAAAATGGGTATTCAGAGAAAAACAGACAATCTGATTTGTAACATGAAATAATACTGTCTTCTAATAACTACCCAACTTCACAACTTCCAAACACTTAAACCTTTGAGATTTCTAAAGATAGGAACCTAGAAAAAGATTATGCAATGCAGGCACATGACTGACTCTTCCAGGACACAGGAGGAGCTGTTCATATATAAAGTCACTCATCTTGCAGCCTCTCTCAAATCAATGACTGGAAAATTGAGAAAACAGCAGAAAGAAGAAAAGGAAATGGAAGAAAAGTTTATAAGTCAGTCATAGAACCAAATGTGTTTCACAAGCAAGGCAATGAACATTTTAGAAGAGAAGGCACCCAGCTTTGTTTAAAAACTACTTGGAAAGCATCACAGAGTTAAATTACACAGCACAGCACATTCAGCAATGAGTCTAAAAGTCAGCATTACAAGCATAAAAACTGTGAGTTGCTTGCATGAGCTAAGACCATCACAATGGCCGTTGACGAGGTCACAAGACCTGTAGTCTGCACATCTGTTCAGCAATGTACCAGCACACAGGCAATGTAACTGCACTGAAAGCACAGCCAGGTCCTCACTGCCAATAAATTCTACGAAATTCAGAAGAAAAACTATGCTAATGCTCATGACCTGATCCCCTTTCCCACTCCACATCCCTCGATCTTTCACAGCTAATACCAAATGTATCAGTCAGACTGAGATGGGGGCAACAACATTAACTTAAGAGAGGAAAAAGAGTTTTATAAAACCTAAGTCAGAAAAAACTCAGATGACTGCAGGTAGGCTACCAGAAACCTGCTACCTATTCTCCAGAGACTTTGACAGCACAGCATGCTCCTGTGTAGATGAAACAACAGCTGAGAATTTACATGCTCAGTAGAGGGTAAAGATAGCACAAACAATTAAAAATAAATTAACTAGGGCATCTTCTTGGGAAAAAAAGTTATTTTCAGTATCCAAACTCTTAGAAAAAGTTACTAATATGTACACATCAAACTCAACTGTCCTCAAGGCATAAGTGGACTGAAGCAATGAGGGCTCAGCTCCCTCACCTGCAGACCCAGAAGGAGGAGGAGCACCTGCTTTCTGCCACTCAGTAGCTTCGGCCGCCATTCTTCGCACGTACGCATCATCTACACACATCAAGATGTTCTCTGGCTTTATGTCAGTGTGGATTATCTTGCATTTACTGTGTAGATAATCTAACCCTTGAAGAACCTGGTCATAGTAAAATAAGAAAGGACTTATTAGTATTTTTTTGGTTGTTGTTTTTTTGAGACAGGGTTTCTCTGTGGTTTTGGAGCCTGTCCTGGAACTAGCTCTGTAGACCAGGCTGGTCTCGAACTCACAGAGATCTGCCTGCCTCTGCCTCCCAAGTGCTGGGATTAAAGGCGTGCACCACCACCGCCCGGCACTTATTAGTATTTTTATTATGTAACTTATTTCACCACGAAATCTACAACTTTTCCACATATTATTTCCATGTGTAAAATGGAATACAATTTTATAAGCATAGATAGATGTTTACTTTTAAAAAAAGAATTTCCTTATAGGCAACCAATGTGCATCACTTTGGGACTCATGCTCACAGACCCAAATGAATCTCTCTATATGTCTTTAATAACAATTTATCTGTAACTCCAGTTCTAATAGGTCCACTTTCACCCTCTTACCTCTGCAGGCACAAGGCAGACATACTGCACATACTACACACACAGAGGCAAAACACTCATAAAATAATGAATAAATATCTATATATGTCTTTAAAATTTTTCAAATCTATATGATTTAATGTTTTAAGTGCACAACTCTATTTTTTTGGATTGCAACATCACCTCCTAACTCAGAACAATTTCAGAAATCCCACATTCTGAGTAGTGACTTAATATATCCCTTCCACTCCTACAGTCCTAAACACTAAACTATGTGTGTGACTCATACCAAGTGGTCTCTGCCTGTGTGTTTGGGAAAACACATGATGTGCATTCACTTATATGCATGTGTGTGAAGGCAAGGGGGTCAAAATCAGGTATGTCCCTCAATAGCTCTCTACTTTCTTTTTCTTTTAAATGTTTATTTATTTATTATGTATAACAATTTATCTGTAATAGTATTCTGTCTACATGTATGCCTGCAGGCCAGAAGAGGGTACCAGACCTCATTACAGATGGTTGTGAGCCACCATGTGGTTGCTGGGAATTGAACTCAGGACCTTTGGAAGAGCAGGCAATGCTCTTAACCACTGAGCTATCTCTCCAGCCCTCTACTTTCTTTAAATAAAAAATACTGGGTTTTCTTCCTGACCCTGGCACTCACCAATCCGGTAGAATGGCTGGCCTGGCTTTGACTCACTAGTGCTGGGATCATAGACACACATCACTACACCAGGCCCTTTCTCTATGAGGGTGCTAGGAATCGGAACTCAGGCCCGTAAGCCTATGCAGGCCCTTTACCAACTGAGCCATCCCCCTACCCCAAAGCACTCTAGTAATGAGCATAAAGACTGAGGCTCATGCTGGGTAGCAAACATCAGTTATTTACTTCCTTTTGTTGCTCAACAGTATTCCTCTATGAAGAGACATGGCACTTTTTAAAGATTTGTTCATTTTTATGTATGTGACTATTTTGATTACATTTATGGATGCCTGGTACCATCAGAACACATGAACACTGGAATTGGAGATAAGAATGATCATAAGCCAGCACTCAGTGCTGGTAAACAAACCCAGGTCCTCTGTGAGAACAGCAAGTGTTCTTACCCACGGAGCCATGGATAAGACAACAAACAAACAAAACCCCCAAAAGTTGACAAAGCTGGGCGGTGGTAGCCCAGACACTAAATCCCAGCACTCAGTAGGCAGAGGTAGGATGATCTCTGCCTCAGTGAGTTCAAGGCCAGCCTGGTCTACAGAGCTAGTTCCAGGACAGACAGATCCTGAAACTACACAAAGTAACCCTGACTTGAAAAGTGTGTGAGTGTGTGTGTGTGTTTTCAGTAAGTGGCTTGGGTTGGCTGTGTAGGCCTAACCTACTGTGTAAGGCCCTGGTCAATCCCTAGCACCACAAAGAACAAAAGCCAAGGTAAAAATCCTCAATTAAAATAAGCTTAACCTGGGCTGGGAGATGACTTAGCACATGCTTGCCTTGTAAGCCTGAGGACCTCAGTTTGGATCCCTGGAAACCCATGTACTGTCAGATGGGGAAAGCAGGACTCTCCTGTGAAGGCAGAACATGGAATTCCCCAGAATTCTTAGCCAGATTAGCCCTACTGGAGAGTTCTACATTTACCTGGAAGACTCCAACTCAAGGAATATGGTGAGAGAATGATATAGCACAATGTAATGATGAAATTGATCAGCTATTGGTAGGAAATGTGCTAGAAGACTCACAATTTCATTAAGAAACACCATGTTAGCCGGGCGGTGGTGGCACAAGCCTTTAATCCCAGCACTTGGGAGGCAGAGGCAGGCGGATCTCTGTGAGTTCGAGACCAGCCTGGTCTACAAGAGCTAGTTCCAGGACAGGCTCCAAAACCACAGAGAAACCCTGTCTCGAAAAACCAAAAAAAAAAAAAAAAAGAAAAAAAAACCCAAAACACCATGTTAACAGCAAACGTTTAAAGAAAGATTTTTCTCCTCAACATAAAGCCAGTCACACTGAACCTTATAGAAGAGAAAGTGGGAAGTGCATTTGAATGCATTGGCACAGGAGACCACTTCCTAAATAGAATCCCAGCAGCACAGACACGGAGAGAAACAATTAATAAATGGGACCTCCTGAAACTGGAAAGTTTCTGTAGAGCAAAGAACATAGTCAACAAGACACAACAACAGCCTACAGAATTGGTAAAGATCTTCACTAACCCCACATCAATCAGAAGTCTGATCTCCAAAATATACAAAAAAACTCAAGAAATTGGTCATCAAAAGAACAAATAATCCAATTAAAAAAATGGAGTACAGACCTAAACAGAGAACTCTCAAAAGAGGAATCTAAAATGGCTGAAAGACACTTAGGGAAATGTTCAACATCCTTAGTCATCAGAGAAATGCAAATCAAAACAACTCTGAGATTCCTTCTTACACCTGCAAGAATGGCCAAGATCAAAAACACTGATATTTACTGTGTGATACCTAATATTTTCATATACAGGTACACTATGTTATACTTACCACAAACAACTAATTCATCTATCAAAAAAGCAATACAATAAATTGCTTTTTCTTAATTAGATTTCCAGAAACCAAGTGAATGTTTTGTGCCAACTATAGAGAATACAATAATTTCTGATTAAATCCCCCCATCATTTATCTTTACAAAGGCTTATATGCCAAGAGATGAATGGCAGTGATAACATATTGCCTTCCTTTCTAATATGAGATGCATGTCATAATCGATTTGATAACAGCTCAACAGTTGTTGATTCATTAATTTCTGCATTAAAAACTAAAACACAGGTTGAAAGCAACCAAACTGGCTACTAGGGGTGGGATTGTTCTGTACAGGGGTAGGGTTGCTTTCTGAAATCTCACCTGTCGAATGATACTCTTCACACAACGAACTGGGAGACCTTGATAGTTGGATTTGATGATCCATTTGAGGAGATGGTGGCCAAGTACTTCAAAGACCATGCAGACATCTGGGATAAGGTTAAGGAGCATCTGAGGATGCACTTCCTCAAGGCAGGTGGTCACTAAAAGCGAATTCATTGTATCACTTGTAAAACATTGTTTTCCTAATAAAATACCATATTAATACTATCAGGTGATCAGTTGCTGTTTTCACTTAAATACACAAGATCTGACTTTTCCCACTACAGACAATCATATACTATATATTATTCAATGTGTATAGCAGTCTCATTCAGGAAATAAAAAATGACACACACATGTAATCTCAATACCTGGGAGGTGAAGGAAGGAGTGTCAGAAGTTTAAGATTATCCTCAGCTACACAGTGAGTTCAAGACCAGCCTAGGCAATATAAGACACCTGTCTCAATGAAAATCTATTAATTAATTAATTAATATATTTCAATGTACAGTTGGTACATTTGGAGGTCAAGATATAATTATGAGAACATCACTATCGTTCAAGGCCATACAAGCACCCGAATGAACTGAAATCAAGGTCTCAAACAGGTATCAATAGCTCCAAGTTCACTGTAGCACAACCATGAGCAGTCAAGATACAGAAATGACCTACCCATTCACCACTGTGTGAACTGATAAAGAAAATATATGCATGTGCATATGCACAATGGAATATTATTTTATGCAAAAGAACAGTGGATTTTTTAGAAACAAAAGCCCACATTTATTAGAAACGTGTACTGCTCTTTTTTTGTTTCTTTTTCAGTAATAAAATGCAACCACCTTTTTAAAAGCCCACTCAAACTATACTTGGCACAGTTTTGTGAGAGCAGTGGATTAATTAATTTATTTTGGAGTGGCTGGTCTGGAACACACTAAATAAACTGACCAGGCTGGCCAGAAACTCACAGAAATCCATGTGCCTCCACCTCTCGTGTGCAATCACTGCCAGCCCCACATTATTTTTCAAAGATGTCATCTTTTATTGACACTGGAGTTCACTGATTCAATTAGACTAAGTGGTCAGTGGTGTTTTTTTTTAATTTCTTTTTTAACTGATATGTTTAGCTCTTTATTTTTTTATTTTTACAGGTGCTTTGCCTGCATGTGTGTCTCTGCAGCACATGTGTGCTTAGTGTCCACAGAAGCCAGAAGAGGGACTCAGAGTTACAGACAGTTATGTTCTGAATCATGGGCGCTGGAAATCAAACACATGGGTCGTTTAGAAGAGCAGCCAGTTCTCTTAACTGCGAATCTATCTTTACAGCGCCAGTCAGTGGATTTTTCAAAAACAGAAGCTCTATGCTGGGTGGTAGTAGCTTACGCCTTTAATGTCAGCACTCGGGAGGCAGAGGCAGGGGCATCTCTGAGTTTGAGGCCAGCCTGGTCTACAGAGTAAGTTCCATTACAGTCAGCCATACACAGAAAAACCCTATCTTAAAAAAAAAAAAAATCAGCAACAAAAACAAACCCAGTAGCGCTAGGCCCAATCCCTGACCCTCTAAACCAGTGATTCTCTCTCAAAACTATGGGTCTTGACCCCTTTGAGGTTGTGTATCAAATATTTACATTACAACTCATAAAAGTAGCAAATTTATAGTTATGAGGTAGCAACAAAAAAATTTTATGGTTGGGGTCCCCACAACACGAGGAACTGTACTAAAGGTTTGCAGCATGAGGAAGGTTAAGAAGCACTGCTCTAGAACATGAGTCAGCAAATAGATCATACACATTAAAGATGTTCACAATTTTCAAGTAGTTCTGGTTTGGTTCATAGCTAGAGGCTTACTGCTGAAGTTAGCATCACAAAATTATTGACTTATTAATTTTTATAATATCTGGATTTACCATGGATAGCTATTTATATAAATAGTTTGGTGAAAAAGTTGTAAATGTTTCTGTTCTGTTAAAGAACTTATACACCACAGGCTGAAAAGATGAAGTCTTACTTCCCAGTCTCATTATAAAAAAAATAGGAACTAAAATCTACAGTTAGATACAACCCTAGGGTTTCCAAAATAAGTACCAAATCTCCTCAAAGCATTGACGTACCCAGATTAGGATAGGTTCTTAGCATTTTACTTGTTAGGAAAAGGACGTGTGTGTGTGTGTGTGTGTGTGTGTGTGTGTGTGTGTTTCTCTTAAACTCTATAAATCCTGTATTTTCTCTAAAGAATCTCTCCTTCTTTCTTCTTCCTCTCAGGAAAAGCTCTACAAGTTTAAAACTCAATGAGTAGCTGCCCTGCCCTAAGCAGAAAGGCTCCCATGGACTAGGGAGCAATCAGACTGTGGTGATGATCATCTGCCTACCTGCTAGCCTGCTGTTTGGGAGATTATCAGCTACCAGGAGTCATCTGGGGGCAAATGCTGAGATAATGTCAGCAGGGTTTTATACTTCCCAGTATTTGTTTTGGTTTCTTTGCTGAGACAGGGTCTCATGTAACTGAGGCTGGCCTCTAGCTAGCTAGCTAGGCAGTAAAACTGACCCTGCACTCTTGAGTCTTCTGCCTCAAGAAGAGTGCAGGGATTATGGCCATGAACCACCATGCTGGATTTGAGATTTCTAGGAGAAATATAAAGAAAGACCTGTTACACTAGGAGTTTTCTTCCTCCAAAAGATCATGATAGAGAAGGTGCAGACATTGGATGTAATCTTTTTTTTTTAATATTTATTTATTTATTATGTATACAACATTCTTTGTGTATGCCTGCAGGCCAGAAGAGGGCACCAGACCCCATTACAGATGGTTGTGAGCCACCATGTGGTTGCTGGGAATTGAACTCAGGACCTTTGAAAGAGCAGGCAATGCTCTTAACCTCTGAGCCATCTCTCCAGCCCCCTGGATGTAATTCTTAGGCTTTAACTGAGATAGAGGCCTTGACATAAGGTTTCTGAAGTTTCAGAAAGTCAAATACGACAATAAATGTTGGATCTGCTCCAAGAAGATATAAAGAAAATAACAAAAGACCTGAAACGACAGAAGACCTTAGCCATAACATGCACTAATATTCATGAGTCATGCATGTGGTTATAAAGAAAAAGTACTAGAATATTTTATCATCTACCATTGCAAAGAAAGAACTACAATGATTTTAAAATGTCAATAGTATTATATATAGATAACCAAAATAAAGGTTGATCAAATAAGAAAATTAGTATAGTGGGAACAAGACAAGAGGACAGTAATAGAAGAATGAAGACATTACATGCATTATTAGATTACATACAGTAGATACAGCTACAAAAATATGTAAAATCTCTCATTTTCTATAATTAATAAATACTAACTTTAAAAAACAATAGTTAACTCTATTCCAAATCAAGTCAGTATTTTTATGTTTCTAAGATGTTAATACATCCAAAAGAGTCTAAAAAATAAAATAAAGCTTTAGCCAACCAGACCAGGAGAGGCATACTTAAAAACTTTACAATAACCCTGAATACCTTATACAGAGAGGCAGAGCAGCAATTAAAAATTTACAGGCACCTGAAATAACTCAATTTTTAAAAAGTAAAAACAAAAAAAAGTGTTATAATTCAGAAAGCAAAAGAGTAAAGGATACGTATCCCATTCATGCCTGAGATCTTGAAGTCATCAATGAGCTGGACCACCATGTCTTTGTTGGGGTCACTGGGGTCACTTTCTCGAACCTACACAGGTAGACAAATCAAAAACAAAGGAGTTTGAATTTCTTATTTCCATTCTTGGTTTTCCCAAATGAAATGCTGTTTATCAGCCAAAGATAGTCTAAATCTCAGCACACTTTCTGCCTCAGCTTCCTGAGTGCTGGGATTACAAATGTGTACCACATGTCCAACCACCACAGAAGTTTAAAATGGAGGTTGGGGCTGGAGAGATGGCTCAGCAGTTAAGAATGTGTACTGCTCTTCCATCTGACCTGACTTCAATAATTCCCAGCACCCACGTGTGGCAGCTGAGCAGCCAGTAACTACAGCTACAAAGAAGCCAGCATCTGATGAGTGCAGGCACATACTTAAATAAATTCTAGATGATGATGATGATGATGATAAATAGAGCTTTTTACTATACCAATCAACAAGGTTTTTTTCCAAATAAAAGATTTATATTTGAACTTATAAAAAAAATCTTCTTTAATATAGTATCACCCAGAAAAACCTTTTAAGCCAATCGGAGCAGGAGAGGTGCATACTTAATAACTTTAATGACCCTACAAACTTTATACAGAGGGGGCACAGCAGGAGTTAAAAAGTTTATAGGCACCAGAAATAAGACTATTTTTAAGAAGTAAAAGCAAAAAAAAAATGTGTTATAATCCAGAGATCACAAGAGTAAAGCATTAGCAAGTCACCTTTTTACATCATTCATATTTGTTGATTACTTACACATTTGAGCAATTTAATTTCATCCAAGGCTGTCTCTGTATAATGCTGGGCACTTTTTACAACTTTCATTGCAACAAATCTTTTCCCTCTTTAGAAGAAGAAAAAAAAGCATTGTTATTTACATTATCAAATTAGCAAAAGAAGCAACTGTTACAGTGAGGTGTAGCCAAGTTAGTAACCAAAACACTGAGGCTTTCAATAACTTTCCTATAAAATATGTTGGCACATGCCTTTTACTCCAGCACTTGGGAGGCAGAGGCAGGTGGATCTCTGTGAGTTCAAGGCCAGACTGGTCTACAGAGAGAATTCCAAGATAGCTGGAGATACTCAGAGAAACTCTGTCTTGAAACACATACACACACACACACACACACACACACAGAGAGAGAGAGAGAGAGAGAGAGAGAGAGAGAGAGAGAGAGAGGGAGGGAGGGAGGGAGGGAGGGGGAGAGGGAGAGGGAGAGAGGGAGGGAGGGAGGGAGGGAGGGAGGGACAAATAGATGGTATTTTGGAGGCCATCCAGATGGCTCAGCACGTAAAGGCATTTGCAGGCAAGCATGGCAAACTGAATTTGATTCCCCAGAACCTATGTAAACAACCTATGTGGAAGAGAAATGAGTCCACAAAGCTGTCTTTATGCAATGGCAAATGCCTTCCATACAGACATCATACACACACATATACAGTAATAAATTTTAATTCAAAATAGCATTTTTTCAAATTTGGATGACACAAATAGAGGATCATAGGTTAAAACAATATCTTTTATGCTTTGTTGTTTCAATTCTAATTAACATAGAGTAGACAAGAAAACAGCTAACACAAACACTAAGGGGAAGTATTTTACAATTATTTCAATTCATGTATGTGCATGAACACAAACTACACACAAATATATATGCTAAGAAACAGTGACATTTCCTAATATAGAATGTGGCTTTTAAATAAGGTCACAAAATATTGAATTGAAAGGTGTATACATTTTCAATTTGTATTGATTTTCTCTGATATGAACTACTAGAAAAATAACAAGCTCACAAACAAAGCTCACTTAGTATTTTTTAAAATATAAACAAAAGCACAAACCTTTAATCCCAACAGTCAGGAGGCAGGGGCAAGTGAATCTCTGAGTTTGAGGTCAGCCTGATCTACTAGAGTTGGAGTTCCAGGAGAGCTAGGGCTGGTACACAGAGAAACCCTGTCTTGGAAAAGCAAGCAAACAAACAAAATACAAGCAAAGGAATGTAAGATCAGGTTGAAGGGGACCAGTATAGTTGGCGGCAGGGGCCAATGCTAAATTAAATTGCTAAATTGTACCTAATTTGTTACCACAAGGCAGGATGGCCCTTGACTACACTAAAACTCAGGAGCACAGAATAACAAAGAACACTTACTGCATGTCCCAGCACAGCCAGACAGTGGAAAAGTGCCCCCATCCTAGCTTCCTAATGACATGGTACCGACCATTGAAGAGGTCTCCAATTTTCACTGGATGATAGCCACCTGAAAGGGAAAAAAGGAAATTGCACATCTCAGGAAATCAGCAATGTTATCTCATCACGTCCTTTGTTGGTTCCTAATGTCATTAAGGAAAGCAGTGAATAACAATCGGATTAAAATGCTTGAATAATAATGATCAAGATTATTTTATGGGGGTAGGGTGGTGGTTGGGGCAAGGTTTCTCTGTAGCATTGGCTATCCTGGAACTTGTTCTGTAGGACTCATAGCACTCAATCCTACGGCTTCCCAAATGCTGGGATTAAAGGCGTGTGCCACCAAACAGCTAAAATTACTTCTTTCTAAGTAGAAAAATATCCTATAAATTCTCATTAGGCTTTTTGTTTGATTATTTTAATGAAATATGAAAAAGACAACGAACTGCAGAACCCTTGTAGTTAAGAAGTACAGACAGATGTACATCAACTCTTGACTCAAATTTTTTTTTTTGGTTTTTTTTTTTTTTTTTTTGTTTTTTCGAGACAGGGTTTCTCTGTAGCTTTGGAGCCTGTCCTGGAACTAGCTCTGTAGACCAGGCTAGCCTCGAACTCCCAGAGATCTGCCTGCCTCTGCCTCCCGAGTGCTGGGATTAAAGGCGTGTGCCACCATCACCCGGCTGCTGAATTAGATTTTCAACTCTACATACTTTTGTGTACATCAATAATTTGTGTATAAAGAATTGTGTACTGTACATCTTAATTACCAACTACCCGTTTTCTCAGTACCCTTCCTCCACCCTCAAACTCTGCCTGGAAACACTTTAAAATGAAGAGAGATAGTAGGTGCCCTGTATTAAGGGACTGTCAAGGGAGGAGAGGGTGCATCATTGGAACCTGATATAAATAACAACAGTAATAACATTTTGCTGTAGTCCCTCCTCCCTCCCTTATTTTCTTGAGGCAGAGTTTCACAATGTAGCACTGCATGGCCAAGAACTCTATAGACCAGACTTGGTGTAGAAGGTTCTTCTGCTAATGGGTCAAGCAGTGTTTTAATTAATACAGTTTCTGTGTGGTTATTTTGGGTGTAAGCTAGCTGGGTAGCCAGGACAAACAAGGGGTCCTCTCCTCCAGCACAGACTGGCTTCAAACTCAGAGATCTACCTGCCTCTGCCTTCCAAGTGCTAGGATTAAAAGCAGGCACAACCATGTCTAGCTTTACCTTACATTTACAGTGAACTAGGCTAAAGAGCAGTACTATGGTGCTATTTTATGAAATACAAGAAACGGTCTAGGAGGGTAAGAGGATAGCCATCAACAAACTTGAATATAAACTTATCACCCTGTTTTAGTACACAGGAACACTACTGTATAATGAGTGGTTTAATTTAAAGTTCTATGCTACTTCATTGCACATTATTGCCAATGCTAACATCTCCAGATTTAAAAACAAAGAAATCTCAACTACTAGCATATATTTTAGATTCAAGTTCACTTGAATAGCTGGAGTGTATATTTGTGAGCAAGACTGGAAGAGGACCATCTCTGCTGTAATCTCACACCTGCACCACGGCTCCTGTTCTCTATGGGCCCTGAGTCTGGACTCTCGGGAACACACTGCCAGTTAAAATATCATTTCTAAAAAATAGACCCACAATGCAAGAACAGTACAGAAGTAATTTTTTTAAATAAAGAGAAAACACTAAAACTATAAAACAACACTTTTCTAAACAGAAAACATATAATATTTCATATCAATAGTCTTTATTATATCCTACCTCCTAGATTTCTTTAGAAAACAATGTTATTTCTGCTGACCATCTTTTCACTTCATCCCCACAAAAGGAAACCCTGACTATCAGGGCATCTCCTGAACCTAGTATGCTGCTGAAATTAGGAACATCTCCCCTCACAGCAGGCCCACAACAACACAACAGGCACCAGGGAGTGTCCTAAGTTCCTTCTCTTACATGCTAGCCAGACCAGGTCTTTCACACTATGAGCATACAAGGAGCACTAACAAGAGTTCAAGGCTTCATATGTCTCTGGAGTTAACTTTGCTGCTCCATACAAATGTGAAAAGGGAATACAAGATAACGATTCTACACAAAGGCTCAGCTCCTGGCATGAGCAAAGTCCTAGAAAGGATCAAGTACTTGAGGGTTTGGGTGACAATTTGTATTTCATTATAGTAACTACGATAAAAATCATACATTTAGGTTTTTCTTGTCTTACTACTACTCAATCTTTTGACTAGGATCAGTTGTAGAAGTGTTTCTTTTCTTCTAAAATAAAAAACAACATTTAAGCTAAATTATAAATAAAAGGGAACAAGAATGGACTGTGAGTAATAATGGATTTTATTACTGTGCCTTTTTCTCCTCTCCCTCTATGGTACCTAAAACACTACTAAATTCTACCTATACTATTGACTAGACTCCAAAGACAGAACTTCAAGAACTATGTCAAATAGAGATAGAGTGAACAGCCCTGTCTTTTCCTGACTTTAGAGGAATCACTGAGTTTCTCTCCATTTAATTTGATGTTGGCTACCGGCTTGCTGTATATTGCTTTTATTATGTTTAGATATGTTCCTTGTATCCCTGATCTCTCCAAGACCTTTATCATGAAGGGGTGTTGGATTTTGTTGAATGTTTTTTCAGCATCTAATGAGATGACCATATGGGTTTTTGTCTTTTAGTTTACTTATATGGTAGATTATGCTGATATATTTTTGTATGTTGAATCATCTCTGTGGTGTAGGAGGTCCTTCTGTCTATGTGTTGCTTTCATTGGTTAATAAAGAACTGCTTTGAGCCTATAGCAGGGAAGAACAGAACTAGGCAGGGAAAGCTAGGCTGTACGCTGGGAGAAAAAAGGGGAGTCAGAGAGACACCATGGATCCACTGGAGACAAATGCTGGGAATTTTACCTGGTAAGCCACTGCCACGTGGCAATACAGAGATTAATAGAAATGGGTTAAATTAATATAAGAGTTACCAATAAGAAGCTAGAGCTAATAGGCCAAGCAGTGATTTAATTAATACAGTTCTGTGTGATTATTTTGGGGCTAAGCTAGCAGGGCGGCCAGGACAAACAAGCGGCCTCCTCACTGTTACATCCCTGCATCTCTAGGATGAAGTCAACTTGATCATGGTGGATGATTTTTTTGATGTGTTTTTGGATTCAGTTTGCCAGTATTTTATTGAGTATTTTTGTATCTACGTTTATGAGTGAGATAGGTCTGTAATTGTTTTTCTTGATTGAGTCTTGGTGTGGTTTCAGTATCAGGGTAAATGTAGCCTCATAAAAAGAGTTTGGCAATGTCCCTTCTGTTTCCATTATGTGGAACACTTTGAGGAGTATAGGTATTAGATCTTCTTTGAAGTTCTGGTAGAATTTTGCACTGAACCATCAGGCCCCTGACCTTTTCTTGGTTGGAAAGCTTTTGATGACTGTTTCTATTTTCTTGCAGGTTATAGGTCTATTTAAATTGTTCACCTCGTCTTGATTTAATTTAGGTATGTAGTGCCTATCCAGAAAATTGTCCATTTCATTTATATTTTCCAACTTTGTGGAGTACAGGCTTTTGTAGTATGACCTAATAATTCTCTGGATTTCCTCAGTGCCTATTGTTATGTACCCCTTTTCATTTCTGATTTTGTTAATGGATATTCTTTCTCTGCCTTTTGATTACTTTGGATAAGGGTTTGTCTATCTTATTGATTTTTTTCAAACAGTTGTATGGCTGGGGCAGACTGCAGGGCCACTGGCAGCAACACCAATTCTCTTTGGATGGATACCTTGCTCAGCCTAGATAGAGTAGGGAAGGCCTTGAACCTTCCCCCAAAGCAATGTGCCTTCTACTCTCTGAGGAGTAGATGGTAGGTAGAGGGAATGGGAGGAGAGGGAGTGGGAACTGAGATTGGTATGTAAAATAAAAAAAGATACTTTGTTCTCTTTTCAAAAAGTATAAAATAAAATAAATTAAAAAAAAAGTTTAGAATTCCATGACAGAAAATACTCTGGATGTTCAGCAAATTCTCTTTATCTTAATACCTAATATCAGTATTGTTCCTTTTAAAACTGATAATCTCTCTGCTCTGAGATTGAGAGATTTTTTTATGCTGAAAGATTTCAAATGAGTAGAGAAATATTATAGAATCCTCACTAACATACAAGTCTTAAGAAAGGAGAGACAGTTAAGAGCAACAGATACTCTTCGGAGGACGTAGGCTCAATTCCCAGCACCCACATGGCGGCTCACAGATGCCTGTAACTCCAATTCTAGAGGTTCTGAAGCTATCTTATGGCATCCTTGGGCACAAAGCACACATGTGGTACAAAAGACATAAACACAGGCAAAACAGCCACACACATAAATTTTTTTTAAAAAATCTCTAAAAAGAAAAGAAAGAAAGAAAGAAAGAAAGAAAGAAAGAAAGAAAGGGCCAGGACATCCAGAACTGTTACACAGAGAAACCAGGACCCAGGACAGCCAGGGCTGCTACACAGAAAAATCTTGTCTTGAAAAACCAAAAAGAAAAAAAAAACAGAAGAAAAGAAAGGGAAGGAAGGAGAGAGAAGAGAAGAGAAGAGAAGGGAGGTAGACTCACAGGGACATAGGAACTTAACATAAGATAACAAACATACTCTGTGTCAGAGTCAATACTTCTCCGAACATCAAACCACTAAAATATGATAGTCAGAAAATCAGCAAGGGCACGGAAATTTAAACACATTAAGGATCATTGGTGGATACTTACAGAATGCATTCGTACACTTAAGGGCATATAGACTGTATGTCAACAGACAATACACTAAGTCATAAAACATGTTTCAATAAAAACAACAGTGTTCAAGTCACATAAACAACATCCTTAGACCACACTGTATTAGTTAAGAACCAACAGTTTAAAATGCTTTTTTTTTTTAAAAAAAAATGCCCCAAAAATGAAACCTAAATAAAAACTTACAAACTAATACATGATTTAAAGAATAAATCTGAAAGAGGCCAGGCACCATAGCTCCTGATTACAATGGTAGTACGTGGAAGGCAGAGACTGAAGGCTCACTCACTTTCTGGCTCTCTGACTGGATGGAATGCAGTCAACATTCCTGCTCCCATATTTTCCTCATCATGATGGACTGTACCCTCAAAGTGCAAGCCAAAGAAACCCTTCTTCTGTAAAGTGCTCTTGTCTAGTATTTGTCATCCTGGGGGCAGGATACTCAGAGGAATCCTGGAATCCTTGAAATGCAAAGGCCAGAACTTCTACTGTAGAACCCAGCTATGACAAGCTCAATAGAGGCCTGTCTATAGTAGTTTTCCTAAGTCAATACCTGTTGCAAGAAAGACCATAAAGTGAGACTACCTAGGAACCACCCAGAAACAGACCCTCCAAAGGAAATTCCTAATGTCCCAACTGTTGTAGTTAGGATCACCTGCCAGCACACACCCATCGTTTTTCATCAGAACACCTCTAGACAAATGTCAGCCAATCAGGGGTCATGAACCTCAGAAACCCCTCACCCCCACCTTTACTACTATAAGAACCCAACCCTAACTGAGCTCGGGGCTCTCCATTTATTCCAATACGTTGGATACACGGAGAGACCGAGTTTGCAAACCTGTGTAAAATAAAGGCTCTTTGCTTTTACATACTGGACTTGGTCTCCTTGTTGGTTTCCGGGGGACTTCGTGGATCTGGGCATAACACTACAAGCAGGAGTAAGCAGCAGAGGATGGCAAGAGGCTTGTGTCCATCTGGTGTGTCTACCACTCAGTGTGCACCGCCTTCATCTGTTGTTGGGCCACCATCACAACTGCCATCCAGGGCTGGGTGAGGAAGGACTTTGCTGCTATTCCCTTGAGTAGTAGTAAAAAGACCCTAGCTTCATTCCTCCCCCATTCACCCAAAAAGGGGTGACAAACACAAGTTTCCAACATGAGAAATGGTACAGCTGACCTCACCATGTACCCTACAGACGTTAAAAGAACAACAGAGTATAAACACATACATGACATGGATACATACATTTAATGACACAAACCACTAAAACTTCAACAAAAAAAACCCTCAGACTTCATTTATCCCAATTTAGTTTTTAAATTGAGTTAATTAAGTACATTTTCATAAAAAGTGCACAGTAGCTGGGTATACATGCCTGCAATCCCAGCACTTGGAAGGATGAGGCAGGAAGGCCAGTCTGAAGCTGGTCTTTGCTATATGTCAAGACCCTATCTTTTTACAAAGAATAAAAAAAGAAAAGCACAGTACATTTTTCTAAACAATATGGAAGAAATACTACCAGTTCTGTACAAACTTGCTAAAAAGCACAAATGAGAAAATACTTACTGTCTTACCCCAGGAGATGCCAATATTTAATTCCAAAGACAGGCAATGGCATATACGGAAACTACTGACCATAGTGGAGTTTGAAATGCAGACGTCATTCAAGAAATGGAATCAAGAAATGCATACAAAGTCTAGTCTATTATGGCCAGCCGTGGTTTATGGCAGGAATGCAAACTTGGCTCAATAGACACAGAAATAAATCACAACACTGCTCTATTGCTGTGAATAGACACCAATGGCCAAGACAACCTACATTTATCGGAGGCTTGCTTACAGTTTCAGAGGTTTAGTTTATGACCACAACCACAGAGAACATGTCAGCAGGCAGGCGGGCAGAGTGCTGGAGCAGTACTTAAGAGCTTACTTACATCCTCATTTACAGGAAGCAGGCAGAGAACAGAAGACTGAGACTGGACCTGGCATGGGCTTTTGAAACATCCAAGTCCACTCCCAGTGACACACCTCCGAATCCTTCCTAAACAGTTCACCAACTGGGAGGCAAATATTCAAATATGGAGGTCACACTCATTCAAACCACCACAAACACCAAACATAAATTTCTACTTACAATTTTGAACAGAACATGAACAGAAAATGCATTTTATAAAACCAACAGACAGCACACTTAATGCTGAAAGGCTGCATGCTTTCCCTATAATCAGAAACAGGATGAGAGTGCCTGCCCTCACCAGTGGTATTCAGTATGGTGATGGCAGCAAAGCTCCAGCCAATTATAATCACAGAAGAGCATCAAGAGTATATGGTTTCACTTGTGCACATTGTCTGAAGACACTGAGGGCCATCTCTAGTCTGTTTCCAAGGCTTCTCCAGTGAACAAGTCTGAAAAACAGACACAATTCCACTGGAGAACTGCCACAGGGCAGAAGTGTCTCTTCTAAGGAGATGCTGTATAGTACTGATAAGGATCTCTAAACCTGAATCTAGTTCTATGTAGCAGAAACCCACTGTGCATACAGTATCCTGCTCACTTGCCTCCATGCTACAGGTTTAGTTCTGAGAAGCCAGAAGTATCACCATAAACATGAAGCTCGAGAAGCTAGCTGTGAGCCAAGTCCTTTCTTCTGATCTAGGAATCTCATTGCTTCTGCAAACATGTATATAAAACTGCAATATGTTAAGCTTTTATGCCTATAGCAGGGTAAAAGAATTAAAATTTCTTAGTTCTTATTACCTTTTTCCACCAGAAAATAAAATCTTGTTGTCATACAAAAATTGCTAGTTTTCCGTCTTGTGAAAACAGTCTTAAAACTATACTGCCTTTCTTGCCTTGATGACTAAGAAACCCAGAAACAATACTTTCCCAAATTGTACAGATTTCTATTAATCCTTAAATGACTTAGCATTATTTCAATGGTATAACTGCTTCATCTGCCTGCCTATTGTATTCTATATACTTATTTGTAAAATTTCCCAAGTATGTGATTAAGGAAGTGTTAAGATATGAATATCACTACTTTCTTCTCGGGGTAAATTCATGCAAAGTGTACATCTAAGAAGCATTTCCACTTTTCTTCTTTACCCCACCCCCCAATAAAGCCATCTTATGTTCTGCTATTTCACCCTTAGGTTCCCCAAGAGATGGTAAACTCTTGGGAGAACAGGCACAGGCTTTCTATGGAGACACTATCCTCAGCACCTTGGACATGGTACTTGAACCATGATACACAGAACATATAAAAACTTAAGAACAAGCAGATAGACATGGATGAGACAGAGGTTTGCTTTGTTGTGTAAAATGACAATTGGAGAGAGTGCTCTCTTCAAATATAAGCTAAACTCAGCTGGTCTTTTTTTTTTTAAATATTTATTTATTATGTATACAATATTCTTTCTACGTGTATGCCTGCAGGCCAGAAGAGGGCACCAGATCTCATTACAGGTTGTGAGCCACCATGTGGTTGCTGGGAATTGAACTCAGGACCTTTGGAAGAGCAGGCAATGCTCTTAACCTCTGAGCCATCTCTCCAGCCCCCAACTCAGCTGGTCTTAGTGGCATGTGCCTTTAATCTCAGTACTTGGATGGCAGAGACAGGTAGAAATTTCCTGTTCTACACAGTGAGTACTCCAGGCAAGCCAGGACTACAGCGAGACTGTCTGAAAACAACACACATACACACACCCCACAAGAGAGGGGCCTTACAAAAGACCGGGTGGCATGAAGAAATCATGGAGACATGTTTAACTGAAGCAAGTAGTTCTGTTTGACGTTAAGAAAAAAAGGTACACTGGGGTTCAGCTAAGGAGATTCTTCCCAGTTATAAAAGAGTTTAGACTTTGTTTTTTAGGGGGAGAAATTAGCACAGCAAATTCTTAGAAGAATTAATTTCCCACACTATTTTTCTTAAAACCTGTGGACAAGGAGAAAGTCAATAATTCTAATGTGCCTCAAGTAATATCATCCAATAATAATGCTAAAAAAGAAACCCACAGGATATACTTTACCAGTCTGCAAAATTTAAAAAACATGGACTTAAGAAAAACAGAAAATATAGTGAGCGTGACATTACAAGACCCAAGAAAAGCGATCATGGTATTCACAAACATTTAAGAAGTTAAGGGACTCCGCTGGCTCTGTCCTTATAAATTAGGCTTAGACATGAGACGATGCTAAATAAACAATTTGTTTTATATGTCATTGTAACAGTTTTGTGGATGCAATAAAAATTTTCTAAAACATACTCACATTGACATTTATTTTCCTCTTCTTTCTTTCTCTCCTCTACCTCTCTCCTCTTTCCCTCCCCCCTCAAAATATCCCCCTACCTTTACCTCTCAAAGGTTGGGGTCACAGGCATGTACCACAAAGTCAGGCTGCTTTAGACACATTTTTAAGGAACTCAGGTGGGGCTGTTAAGAATTCTAAAAATGCACATTAGGTAACATCAGCTCATAAATGGCTAATGGGTAGGTTTTTAAAATCCCTTGTCTATAGGTTTACTTGAGTCTCATTGAAACAAAATTAATTTATCCTAAACCAGTCTCTCTACACTTTCCCAAGAGATACCACAAACTAAAACATCACCTCGTATGATGGATGTATAGCCAAACTGTAGCCCAGCCTAAGAGTGCATCCACGCAACAGAAAAACTGGGTCTCAGGAAACAGGAGGCTGAAAGCTGCCAAACATGACCATGTAAGGTAAATGCCAACTGCAGGCAATCAGGCTATTTCTATTTGCCGCTTCCTTTTCTTCCTGATATAAATATGACAGAGTGGGGCATTCTGTTCCATCTTTGGTCTGGAATGTTGCCCAGTTCTAAAATCTCTTTCTAGTTCAAATAATCTATGTAAATTCAACAGTTCTCAGGTTTCTGTTCTTTTTTTAACATAGGAATTTGTTACAAGCTTCTTATATGTGCCCACATGCAATTCAATATATGATTTTGATGAATGTTTAAGTATGTTAATTCCCTCCAAGTCTTGGATTAAACAATTATTTCTTAAATACGAGATATAACCATTTCTCTCTCAGTATTCCTTTGATAGAATAATCTATAGCACTGTTCTATGAAAAACACTGTTATGTCATTTGTCCTTAGCCTGAAAAAACAATATCTACAAGAAAAAAAAATGGGGAGCGTGTGAGTGCGTTTTCATATTTTATCTAATATATGATCACGCCACCTTTATATAAAAATTTTTATCACTACACCTGGTTCAACATTTGTTAGTCCTTGCAACTTTCATATTTTAATATCTTTATGGATTTTTAAATTTATAATTTCTTTACTATTTATATTAGTGTTTTATCTGCATGGGTGCATGCTACGTACATTCCTGGTATTCCCAGAGGACAGAAGAGGGCATCAGATTCCCTGGAAATTCTAGGAACTGAACGCAGGACTCTACAAGATCAATCAGTGCTCTTAAGCACCGACCTATCACTTCAGCCCTCTCTTTTCTGTTCTTTACCTCCTCTTACTTGTAATGTGGGAAACAGTAGAATAGCAGCATCATAAGAGATCATTAATTTTATATAATTAAACAACCTCACATAATTAAGCAATTAATCACCAACTGATTAATTAAGAACATACACTTATAAATATCAGCTTGGGACACGGGTGAGCTCCAAGACTTAGGGCTAACTTCTTAGTTCTTAATTATGCTCTAGATAAATAGAAGTAGAATATATCAAATTATGAACAGGAGAAACATAACCAACTTCAGAATAAAAAAGTCTTAGTTGGATGAAATTCCAGTTCATAAATACTGAGAAATACTGAGGATTTTAACAAATAAAAAACATTCATTTAATAACCAAAACTTTTATTTATTTATTTTTGGTGTTTCGAGGCAGGGTTTCTCTGTGGTTTTGGAGCCTGTCCTGGAACCAGCTCTTGTAGGCCAGGCTGGTCTCGAACTCACAGAGATCCACCTGCCTCTGCCTCCCAAGTGCTGGGATTAAAGGCGTGCGCCACCACCGCCCGGCCAAAACTTTTAAAATTAAAGCATCTTCCTGGCTTTTCAAACTAAGCATATTTTTCTTTATTTTAAAATTAAAATTTTCCCCATATGTATAGAATATAAAACTGACTTCTGAAACTTGTCCTGGTTTACCTTCTAGTACTGTGAAAAATACCATGATCAAAAATAACTTGGAAAGTAAGAAGTTTATGTGGCTTATGTGTCTTGGGTCACAGTCTACCCAGAGAAGCCAAGGCAGGAACTCAAGGCAAAACCCTGGAAAACAGGAACTGGGGCAGAGATCAGGGGAGAACGCTGCTGGTCTGCTCTCAGCATCCTTCCAAGCTCCCAAAGAGCAGCTCATTAAGCTCTAAGCACTCAACAGTTTTTCCAGCCCAAAGTTAAAGTTTTTCCACAATTCCCTCTAAAACAACATGGCTGGGGTTGTCAAAGCTCCTGGCATAAATTCCTGTCTAGTTTCCTTTCTATTGCTTCTCATGGCTGGTCCAAACCACCTTCTTACAGAACCAGGACCAGCAGTCCAGGGATGGCATCACCCACCATGGGCCAGGCTGCTGACTTAACTGAGAAAATGCCTTACAGCTGGATCTCAGGAATGCATTTCCTCAACTGAAACTCCTTCCTCTCTGATGACTAGCTGGTGTCAAGCTGACACACAAAACCACCCGATACACCCAGCTTATACAGTTGAATGCACTCAAACTTTCACTCAGAATCATACTAATGCTATCTGTACTTTGAATCTGGTGTACGGAAAGGTGAGCACAAAGCTTGGCTCTTCTCCTGCTGTCCTGACTTTACTTGCATTTTACTTGTGCTTTCTCTAAGTCCATAAAATTTCTCAAAGACTCATCATCAACAGCCTTGCTAAATGGCAATTTTAATGCATTCACTAACCTTTACAAGTCTATTCTATCTATCAAGTCTGTCCCACTTTCCTAAGATATACTTTCACAAGAATAGCCCATGAGACTCTTTACATCCTAACTACAGAGAAATGGGTGCCTGAAGATTGCACTCAGGATAAATAATAGGCAAGAAGAACTCACAAAAAGCTATCATAATACAATTTATTACAGCAAAAGGATTAAAATAAGCCTGGGAAAAGACAGAAAACCCAGGATCAGGGAGAGTTCTGACATTAAACCTTACACATGCTCTGACCTAGTGAAGTCAGACTTCACTATCAGGACTGCTCACGGAAGCCTCAGCATTCTGATTCTGCTCTTAGGGCTCTGGCATGCAGACATGGCTGACTGCCTCAAGCTAAACCAAATCTTCAGTTCCTCCTGTTGTAGAATATTATTTTATGGTGTGTTGATGTGGGAGTGTCATATATCAATCTATTGATTTCACTGGCTAAGTAATAAACTGCTTGGGCTCATAGCTTAGAACATAGGTGGGTAAACAGAACAGAATGCTGGGAGGAAGAGGAAGTGAGGTAAGACGCCTCAGAGAGATGCCATGCTCCCGGCTCCTGGGCAGATGCACGCGATGAAGCTCCGACCCAGGATGGATGTAGGCTAGAATCTTCCGGTAAGCGCACCTAGCTGTGCTACATAGAATATTAGAAATGGGCTAGTCCAGGTGTGAGAGTTAGCCTAGAAGAGGATAGATAGAAATGGGCCAAGCAGTTTTTAAAAGAATACAGTGTCCGTGTAATTATTTCGGGGTATGAGCTAGCCAGGCGGCCAGGGTGCTGGGGACGCACCCCCGCGGCTCTTAATACTACAAATGGCGCCCAGACATGTGAACAACTGAACCCACTGAAAGCCTGAGAAAGCTTGGGAAACAATAAAGCGTGTTTTCTTTTTCTTTTTTTTTAATATATTTATTTTATTTATTATGTATACAATATTCTGTCTGTGTGTATGCCTGAAGGCCAGAGGAGGGCGCCAGACCTCATTACAGATGGTTGTGAGCCACCATGTGGTTGCTGGGAATTGAACTCAGGACCTTTGGAAGAGCAGGCAATGCTCTTAACCACTGAGCCATCTCTCCAGCCCCCCCGCGTGTTTTCTTGATAGTGACAATTTCTCGGGTCTACTCTGCTTGCTAGAGGCAAGTAAGCACCTCATCTAAGAGAGGCTTCCTGACTCAGCTTTAGCTGCAAAACCCTGCAGCTCATTAAGAGGTTCTGCCACGAAACATTTAAATGGTGTTGACGAAAAGCTGAACGCATGCTTTTCGGTTTTCAGCCGTAGCAGGAAAAAAGCTGCGCCGTTTAAAAATGCCGGCTTTCTGGGCTGTCCTGCCAGGGCAAACTCTGACTCTTTTACGCAGGCGGTTCGTGCAGTTTGCAAGCACAGGCTGCTGAAGCTCGCTTGCTGGCAGGGACATTGAAACACTGTAGACTTGTGGCACTGAACGTGGCTACAGCCAGTACCTCAGCCATGAGGCTGGAAAGCTAAGGAATGGGCTACATCTAGCCGGCAAAGCCACGGCTTTAGTCCTACTGATACTGCTTGGTACATTAAAGACTCATGTGGTCAGAAAAACAGAGATACAGTAAAGAGAGCATCAAAGACAAAGAAAAAATTTAAATGATTTACAGTGTTAAAATATATGCAGACTAAAAGTTAAAATTCTTAAAGTAAAAAACAAAAATAAGGAAGAAAGAGAGTAGTTGGGTGTGGTAGTACACACCTTTAATCCCAACACTGGGGACGCAAAGGGAGATTGACCTCTGTGACTTCAAGGTGTGGTAGCACATGCCTTTAATCCCAGTGCCTAGAAGGCAGAGACAAACAGATCTCTGTGAGTTCAAGGTGTAGTAGTGTACACCTTTAATCCCAATGCCTGGGAGGCAGAGACAGGCGGATCTCTGAGAGTTTAAGGACAGCCTGGTCTACAGAGTTACTTTAGGTCAAAGATACAGAGAACCTGTCTCAAAAAGTTAAAAGTAAAAATAAACAAAATAGAGGTTAAAATAAAACACACAAAGATGGAAAATACACAGAGAATTTTGATACTGTATGCTATTATGCTCTCTTTGAATTGTTTGAATGCTGAGGAAGAAGCAACAGCTGCTAAAAGATATTTGTTTATAAATGCTGCTGAACTAATCCAAAATAGATATTTTGAAAATGCCTTGACTTTGAAATTTGGATCTAAGGACATGATGCTTTGGAAAGGAGTTTCTTATTTTGTTTTCACAGAGGATGAGACCTTGTTCATTTCTTCTATTCCGATCATGGTATGATGGACCACGCCCTCCTGAAAGGTTGCAGTGAACATCTTCAGAAAATTGCTTCGCTCAACTGCCAACTGAGATGAAACTAGCACACAGGTTATACAATGAAAGACCTAATTAATGACGCCCTCATTCAGCAGGAAGCAGTTTGGAGAGAAAAAACTGTGCCCATGTTCCCAAATATGGTTTATAAACGTTCTTTTACATTTAAAGGGGGCTATGATATAGATATGAATAATTTGCATTAGTATAGATTTTGCTTTATTGATAGAGATTTAAGGTCAATTTTGTTATATGTATATGTATTTCTGATCTTGATTAAGGTATTGAGATTGTATAGTTCACTTAAAACTGTAATGTATATAGGCTGTTAATAGATAATCATAATAGTCAAGTTTGTAGACATGTTACTTGGATTTTCTAGATATATAGAGATATATATATTTCAGTTAGATAGACATTCTTCATATCTTTCAAATACTGCAGAATATGGCTTTTAATGTTTTAATAATTTAGGGTTTTTCATGACAATGAGACACTCTGCTCCTGGCAGCACCAATCTAATTCAAGAGGAAGATGGGCATCAAAGAGGATCCTTATGGAGTTTGATAGACATTTGGGCAAGAAACTGCTCTTACATGGACTGTTGCATAAACTGGACACTGAGAACCCGCCGAGAGAGGACTGCTGAACTTGCCTAAAGGTGAGATGATCTTTCGGGGTTCCTGATTCATGAAAGAGTCTGCGAGACATTCTGCAGGACACAGCAGATAGTAACTGAACTGCCTTTGAAATTTCCTGCTTCATGGAAATGTCTGCTGGAAACTATGGGCCTGTAGGCCGAAGATGGATGCCCCAACGGTACAGAGAAACTTTAGATGACTGTCCAGGCAGCAAGATGTCTCTGTCATTTCTAGAGTTTTGGATTTCTTGTTTGCTTGGGTAATATTGTATCTTTCTGGAGTCTTTGGAGTTGAAGAATAGATAGATAGTTATAGTTTTCCTTAGTTATGATAAAGATAAAATAGATGTAAATATTGTAATTTTTACTTGATAACTGTTTTGTTATATGTAATTTTGCTATGTTAAGGTTAAAGCCTTCCTTTTTTGTTTAAACAGAAAAAGGGAAGTGATGTGGGAGTGTCATATATCAATCTGTTGATTTCATTGGCTAAGTAATAAACAAACTGCTTGGGCTCATAGCTTAGAACTTAGGTGGGTAAACAGAACAGAATGCTGGGAGGAAGAGGAAGTGAGGTAAGACGCCTCAGAGAGATGCCATGCTCCCGGCTCCTGGGCAGACGCACGCGATGAAGCTCCGATCCAGGATGGACGTAGGCTAGAATCTTCCGGTAAGCGCACCTAGCTGTGCTACATAGAATATTAGAAATGGGCTAGTCCAGGTGTGAGAGTTAGCCTAGAAGAGGATAGATAGAAATGGGCCAAGCAGTGTTTAAAAGAATACAGTGTCCGTGTAATTATTTCGGGGTATGAGCTAGCCAGGCGGCCAGGGTGCTGGGGACGCAGCCCCGCCGCTCTTATTACTACAGTGTGTTACTTTTCTTTATGCTCTGAAACATTTTTTTTAATGATGCAAAGATGTGTTTAAATAAAATTCAAGTGAGGACAGGAGGCAAAGTAGGCAAGTAGCTAAGGGAGGAGTCAGATGGAGAGAGGTTTTTAAGGAGGGATGAAGAGAGGGATGAGGGGAGACGCATGAGAACTTCCTGGGAAATGCAAGGAGGCGAGCTGCTTGCTATTCAGCCTCTCGAGGAGCAGGATTCCGCCTCAACTTTTGAATCTTGAGTTCTTTAGAGGGAAAGAGATTTAGAGAAGTTCCCTATGTAGGCAGAATTTCCCCAGGCTGCAACTCTTGCAGCCAAACTCCTGTTGACAGCTACAGAGTTGCAGCTGCTTATGAGGACGGCCTTAGTTTAAAAGGCAGCAACAGCTAAAAATGAGGACAACATCCTCCAGAGGTCACGTTCATATTCTTTAGGTAAAATATCTGGTTGATCTAAGGTATTTTTCAAAAAGGACATTGAAATTTTGTGAAAGATTTCATTTTACAAAATACAATAATGAACCACAGACCTCTCTCTGGGCAAGGTTAAAGTTTTTACTGTACTATTTGTTTATATTTCTTTCTGGTTCCTAGGTTCTTAATTCTAGCTGCTGTCTCAACAGTCCTACCAAATATAACCTTTACCAAACATACGCCAAGACAACTGTGAATTCACGGTTTCTGCTAACCGTCCACAAACTACTTTTCTTTTATAAAAGGGTATTTAACACTAAGGATAAGGAAACAGAGAGGGAAATCAGAGAAGCATCACCTTTCAAGATAGCCACAAATAGCATAAAATATCTTGGTGTAACTCTGACCAAGGAAGTGAAAGATCTATTTGACAAGAACTTTAAGTCTTTGAAGAAAGAAATTCAAGAGGACACCAGAAAATGGAAGGATCTCCCCTGCTCTTGGATTGGTAGGATCAACATAGTAAAAATGGCAATTCTACCAAAAGCAATCTATAGATTCAATGCAATCCCCATCAAAATCCCATCAAAATTCTTCACAGATCTGGAGAAGACAATAATCAACTTTATATGGAAAAACAAAAAACCCAGGATAGCCAAAACAATCTTATACAATAAAGGATCATCTGGAGGCATTACCATCCCTGACTTCAAACTCTACTACAAAGCTACAGTATTGAAAACAGCTTGGTATTGGCATAAAAACAGAGAAGTCAACCAATGGAATCGAATAGAAGACCCTGACATTAACCCACAAACATATGAACACCTGATTTTCGATAAAGGAGCTAAAAGTATACAATGGAAAAAAGAGAGCATCTTCAAAAATTGTGCTGGCAAAACTGGATGTCAACCTGTAGAAGAATGAAAATAGATCCCTATCTATCACCATGCACAAAATTCAAGTCCAAATGGATTAAAGACCTCAATATCAGTCCGAACACACTGAAGCTGATAGAAGAGAAATTGGGAAGTACTCTACAACACATGGGCACAGGAGACCACTTCCTAAGTATAACCCCAGCAGCACAGACATTAAGGGCCTCATTGAATAAATGGGACCTCCTGAGACTGAGAAGCTTCTGTAAAGCAAAGGACACTGTCGCTAAGACAAAAAGGCAACCCACTGATTGGGAGAAGATCTTCACCAACCACACAACTGACAAAGGTCTGATCTCCAAAATATATAAAGAACTCAAGAAACTAGACCGTAAAAGGCTAATCAACCCAATTATAAAATGGGGCACTGAGCTGAACAGAGAATTCTCAACAGAAGAAGTTCAAATGGACAAAAGACACTTAAGGTCATGTTCAACTTCCTTAGCGATCAGGGAAATGCAAATCAAGACAACTTTAAGATACCATCTTACACCTGTCAGAATGGCTAAAATAAAAAACACCAATGATAGCCTTTGCTGGAGAGGTTGTGGAAAAAGGGGTACACTCATCCATTGCTGGTGGGAATGCAAACTTGTGCAATCACTTTGGAAAGCAGTGTGGCAGTTTCTCAGGAAATTCGGGATCAACTTACCCCTGGACCCAGCAATACCACTCTTGGGAATATAACCAAGAGAGGCCTTATCATACAACAAAAGTATATGCTCTACTATGTTCATAGCAGCATTGTTTATAATAGCCAGAACCTGGAAACAACCTAGATGCCCTTCAATGGAAGAATGGATAAAGAAAGTATAGAATATATACATATTAGAGTACTACTCAGCAGTAAAAAACAAGGACTTCTTGAATTTTGCATGCAAATGGATGGAAATAGAAAACACTATCCTGAGTGAGGTAAGCCAGACCCAAAAAGAGGAACAGGGGATGTACTCAC
The DNA here is from genome assembly GCF_018167655.1 of Microtus oregoni. NCBI lineage: Eukaryota > Metazoa > Chordata > Mammalia > Rodentia > Cricetidae > Microtus > Microtus oregoni. The sequence goes on along the minus strand of NW_024543077.1, from coordinate 4,091,813 downwards.
TCATATTTGGTTTCTAGCCATAAACAAAGGACACTGAGCCTATAATTAGTGATCCTAGAGAAGCTAAATAAGGAGAACCCAAAGAAAAACATATAGGCATCCTCCTGAATATTAACCTTCATCAGGTGATGAAAGGAGACAGAGACAGAGACCCACATTGGAGCACCGGACAGAAATCTCAAGGTCCAAATCAGGAGCAGAAGGAGAGAGAACACGAGCAAGGAACTCAGGACCGCGAAGGGTGCACCCACACACTGAGACAATGGGGATGTTCTATCGGGAACTCACCAAGGCCAGCTGGCCTGGGTCTGAAAAAGCCTGGGATAAAACCGGACTAGCTGAACCCAGCGGACAATGAGGACTACTGAGAACTCAAGAACAATGGCAATGGGTTTTTGATCCTACTGCACGTACTGGCTTTGTGGGAGCCTAGGCAGTTTGGATGCTCACCTTACTAGACCTGGATGGAGGTGGGTGGTCCTTGGACTTCCCACAGGGCAGGGAACCCTGATTGCTCTTTGGGCTGACAAGGGAGGGGGACTTGATTGGGAGAGGGGGAGGGAAATGGGAGGCGGTGGCGGGGAAGAGACAGAAATCTTTAATAAATAAATTTTTTAAAAAAGGGTATTTAACTGACAAGTCATATTAGTTTCTTAATATAAACAAGAAATAACATTTTGATGTATATAACGTTTTATTTCCAACTATCGTAGCTTGCAAAACACAAAACTTAAAGGAAGAAATGGCCCAGAAAAGCAACAGAATAATGCTATTATGGCTTGACAAAGAAGGCACCTCTGCTCACCTACAGAGCTGAGCGAGACAGACATTTGTCTCTGAATTTCTGTCTAGCAAAGAAAAGATAAAACAGAGAAGAAATAACAAGCAGTTTTAATTCAGGGTCCATTAAGAAGCAAAATGTCCACAAAGCATCACTCTTACAGACACTGTGGTACCAGGCTTGAGAGGCTTCTTCACGGTTGTCTTCAAAAATTCAGGAGTTTGCCAATCTCCTACAAGGTCTTTGTTTCATCCACACTTCTCCACACTGGAGAATACACAACACCATTTTAAAGGAAAATAAAACCAGATAACCCAAAGGACACGGTTTGTCAGACTTGCTGGAACCGTACTAAATACAGAAGAGTGACAACATCCCAGGCCTCTAACCAGCAGATGCCAATGAAGCAGCCTCTACTATAGACAACAACAAAGGAAGGAAGGAAGGAAGGAAGGAAGGAAGGAAGGAAAGAAGGCAGGCAAAAGGAAGAAAAGAAAAAGAGAAAACAGAAACAAAAAAAAAATCACAAACAAGAAACCCCTCCCCTCCCTAAGGAAGTCCCTGACACAGGACAGACTTAGATAATTTTCACATTATCTAAGTGCTACCTTTTCCTTAATGTAAAGAAGAAGCTTATGCTGTAATAAAGTAAATTGTGTACTCTGGGGGAAAACAACGAATGAAATATAAAGCCAGTAAAACCACATTAAAATTTAGAACATCAAAATCCAGCCAGTTTATAATTCCTAAAGATGGAAAGCAGACATGCATGCGCAAAGTTAGAATGTTCAGAAAGGAAGTTCACAAACTATTACTTATAGCAGGCTTTCAAAGACACTGTTTCAATTTCCAGAGATATTATCTGTGTGCCACTAAAACACTGCTAAGAACATCAGGGGACAATTTTAAGACTTAACAAGGAAATAAGAAACCTAGATTCTAGAGTTTACAAGTCCTTTGGGTCTGTCACCCTCACACAGAGCATCTACGCACTGCCTTTTTGCTTTGTTGGAATTTTTTGGTTTGGTTTGGTTTGCTCTGACTGTCCTGGAACTCACTCTGTAGACCAGGCTTCCCTTGAACTCAGAGATCAATCTGCCTCTTCCTCCCAAGTACCGGAATTAAAGGTATGAGTCACCTCCTCTTGGCTTTTTCACAATGTCAATTTCAAGAGAACTCCTTTGTCACAACAGAAAAGTATTTAGCGCACTTAGGTAGTTCAAATGCAATCAGATCAACAAAATCTTTAACCACAAGAACATTTCATATTAGTAAAAAGGAGATCAGAAGTCATGACAGTGCTCTGCTGGAGGGGACTGTTGTGAGTAAAGGGGAGGTCCTAATAGTTAATTAGGGTCTCATGAAGACGTGTCCAAGGAAACAACATGTTTTCATACCAAGTCAGACCACAACTGTGTTGAAACAGTTTCTCAAGAAATGGTACAGTGATGAAACACTACAAAGCTGCCAACTCATCAAAGAATGACTTAAGAACTGCAAGGAGAACCTAGGCAGAGTCAGAGCAGAGATCACAAGACAGAAGAAGAAAAAAATCATGTTCTTATTGTTGCTATTCAATAGGGCTTTATAGCAGGTATGTATTGAAGGTTTCAAAAAGGAACATCAGAACATTCAAAGTAATACTTACCCTTAGATCAACAGTTCTCAACCTGTGGGTGGATACCCCCTTGGGGGTTGCATATCTGATACCCTACATATCAGATATTTACATCGCTATTTATAGCAATAACAAAATTAAAGTTACGAATTAGCAAGGAAATAATTTTATTTATGGTTGGGGGTCACCATACCATGAGGAACTGTATTTAAAGTGTTGCCTTAGGTGGTGACTCACACACAAAAAGTATAGAGTGGAATAAAAGGCCAACGCTTAGTTGCAGTTTTAGAATTTTTGAAGTATGGTACATGAACTGGAGAGATGGCTCAGCGGGTAAGTGCTCTTGCAATGGTAACATGAGGTTCTGAGTGCAGATCCCAGCAACTACATAAGGGCAAGGTGTAGTTTCATACACCTATTAACTACAGGGGAGAACAGAAGAAAAGGTAGCTGGCCAGTCAGTCCAGTCAAAAACAGTTGAGTGCCATCAGGTTCAGTAAGTGACGGGTCTCAAAGGAACAAGGCAGAGTGACAGAGCTAGACATTCAACATCTTCCTCTGGTCTCCACGAATGCACATGAAGGTACACACAGATGAACAACCTGTACACATATATAAATACACACATGCACACACAAACACACACACAGAGTTTGCTACACACTTCAGGTAAACGAACCACAGCCTTCAATGTACACTAAAATTACTTGATTAAGGACCTGCAAGATGCCCAATGGACTCCAACTCAGGAGACTCTCTCTGAAGAACTCTCAGTGAGACGAGGTTATCTGCAGGTCTCATGAGGCAAGTACATGTTACACACGACCTACTAGAAAGCGTTTGTTCACAGGCTGTATCATGTCCAACTCGTGCTTTGGTTTGGAAGTAGAAACTGAATAAACCAATTTAAATGTTTTCATTTAAAAGAATTGCCATGGTCATGGTGTTTCTTCACAGCAATAAAATTCTAACTTAAGAAAGTTAATCCCCAGATAGGAAATGTCAGAGAGAGGGAGAGCAGCAGCAGTGGCAGCTGCCCCAGCCGGAAGCATCAGAGAAGGAGCATGGGCAGTGGCGGCCATAGTGGCCTGAAGGCATGGTGGGAGTGGCTCTCATTAAGAAGTCTCTCTGGGAGGGAGGGGGAGAGGAGTGGGGGGAGGGGGAGAAGGGTGGGAGGAGGGGGAGAAGGGTGGGAGGAGGGGGAGGGAAATGGGAGGCTGGGAGGAGGAGGAAATTTGTTTTTTTTTTTCCTTTTCTCAATAAAAAAAAGTTAAAAAAAAAAAAGAAGAAGTCTCTCTGGGAAAGAGCACCTGTGTCCAGTGTCATCATCTGTATAAGATATCCCACCTCATCAGTGACCAACAGAGCACATAGAGGAACCCCCTACACTTGAAGGAGCAACCACTGAGCCTCAGGCTGGCCTGCACCTGGAGGAGCTATCACCTGAGGCTCTGCCCTGCCTGCCACAGACACCCACTACATCAACTGGAGGAAGAGGGACACCCTGAGGCACAGGTGTGCTTCACCTGTATCTCCACTTGTATCAATTGGAGAAAGAGATGGGTAGACAACAGTGCAAGATAACACTCAACTACATGAGGAGCAATACAGCACCACCAGAAACTAGTGGTTCTATAATAGCAAGACCTGAGCATGAAAACACAGATGAAGCACAAGACAACAACCTTATGAATAACTTTAAGAAGATGATTGAGGGTCTTAAAGAGGAAGTGAAAAACCCCCTTAGACAAATGGAGAAGAAGACAAACAAAATAACAAAATATTGGAAGAAATCAATACAACCCTCAAAAAAAAAAAACCCAAGAAAAAGCAATCAAACAGGTGAAGAAAACAGTTCAAGACTTAAATATATTTTAGAAACAATAAAAAATACCAAATACTCCAATTTAAAAGTGGGGTAGAGAGCTAAACAGAGAATTCTCAACAGAAGAATCTCAAATGGCCAAAAGACATTTAAGGAATTGCTCAACATTCTAAATAATCAGGGAAATGCAAACCAAAACAACCCTGAGATACCATCTTGCACCTGTTAGAATAGCTAAGACCAAAAACATTGAGAACAGTTTATGTTGGAGAGGATGTGCACTAAGGGGAGGGAGAACTTTGGTTGGAATATAAAAAATTAAATAAATTAATTAACTAAACAAACTAAAATGAGAGAAAAAAATTAGTTTCAGGAGAATCCAGTGCAGATTTAAGAGATTCTGAAAATACACAAAATATACCTTACGAAGTCCCACACTAATAGTTGAAAACATTAACATTTACTAGGCAATTTTTAATAATTTTCCTTTTGAGATGTATGAACTAGAGTATGTAAATAGAGCATTCAGAAATTGTCTTCATTAAGAACTTATGATGCCTTCTTAATGTTAAACCCTGAAGTGTGGGAAAGTGCAGTATTGTCGATGCTGTGGGTAAATATCAAGCCACACATTTTACAGTTGTAAAATATTCTATAGGTTAGGATAAAATTGAAAAGCATCTTTTAAATAATCCTGATCATATGTATGAGAAAAATAAAATTTGTCTTTTGTTCCAACAAAAGTCAATCTTCCCACGTATGCATGGACAGAAAATTGACTTGGTAATGTTTGGCTTTTGCTTTGTTTTGCTCAATAAATGTATCACTCTGTTAAAACTAAAACACAAGAAACTGAATAAAGCGCACAGCCTATCACTATGGTTTCTACAGAAAATTGCCCAGACAACCAGTGCTGACAGCTGTTTACAGACTAAGGAATTCCTCCTCCATAAGACAGACAGGTACAATCTAATGGAACCAATTATTGATGGGGACATCAGAAAAACATAGCAGGAGATAGAGACAGGCACAAGGAAGTGAAATTTATATTCTTTAATAATCGACATGACAGGTGGCAAACCATATACCTCACATGCTTATCTCATTTTAATTCCTGTAAAATCTTAAGCAGTATACTACATATTACATAGGGGACGATATTATATTATATATGAAAAATCAAAGACTGATGGAGGAAGGTCATTGGTTAAGTAATAAACATAGTTTATTACTTAAGTTAAAACATAGGTGGGAGAAGTAAACAGAACAGAATGTTGGGAGGAAGAGGAAGTGAGCTCAGACTCGACAGCTCTGCTCTCTGGGAGCAGAGACGCCATGCTCCCCTCTCCCAGGCAGACGCGATTCAGCTCCTACCCAGGATGGACGTAGGCTAGAATCTTCCCGGTAAGCGCACCTTGGGGTGCTACACACATGATTGGAAATGGGCTAGTCCAGGTGCGAGAGTTAGCCGAGAAGAGGCTAGATATAATGGGCCAAGCAGTGTTTAAAAGAATATAGTGTCCGTGTAATTATTTCGGGGTATAAGCTAGCCAGGCGGCCGGGGTGCTGGGGACGCAGCCCCGCTGCTCTTATTACTACAAAAGATTAGAGGTAAAAATACTTGTCAAAGGACACAGGTCTTTCAGATACCAGCCCATAATCCCCTGGACAGCTAAAATTGAGCATGCTGGTCAGAGAGAAAGGGCAAGAAAAGTCCCACTCTAAAGAGAATGCCAAGGCAAACAGACAGAAGCAATGGATATGTTTTAGCAACAGCAGAAATGTAACTAGTGGCCTTTATGCGAAAATGTATAGTTCATGATTTTTAAGTATACCTGTAAACTTGAGGCAATAAAAAGATTAATCAGATAGTTGGCCATGAACGACTAAGAAGAGCAGACCCCAAAGGCATGAGGATACTGTGGAGTGATGGGGTTCCAGGGTAAGAGTGTCTCTGCTGCTTGATGTCTTATTTTATTCGGGGAGAAGTGAAAAGCGGCTTGTAGGACAAAGGTTCTATAGGAATAGAGACAATATAAACAAGAGGAGCAGATGAAGCTTAGTGAAATAGAATTCTGCCCTGAGAAGGAAGCCCTTTCTTAACAGGCCAGTCTAAAAGCTACTGGTCAGGATCAGGCAACAAGTACATGACAGGTCAAGAAAAAAAGGAAAAGACAGTAGATAAAGTGGTGTCATTTACCACACACTGAGAAAATAGCTAAGTAAACAATGAAAGTTTTGTCAATTACAGAAATCACTTTGGAGGTTTTCTGAAAAACATTAGCTAAAAAAAAAATAAAGTGAAGATCACAAAATCCAAGCAAATACCAAATACCTTCCAAATAGATTAAATAAACAGGTAAACAAAATGTATAATATGATTCTATCATCAAATCATTCTATATAATGAGAGATATCAGGCAACTAGCAAATTCAAAATGAAGTGTAATAGTTGGTTGAATAGGGCTAAAATTTGTGTTAACTTCCTGATCCGATGGCTACACTATAGTTTATAGGAGAATGTACTTGATTATAAGCAAAAAATTTAAATATTCACAAGTATTCAGAGGAGGCAATGAACATTAGTTCACCCAGTTTTAGTGTGAATTGTTCATTTTTTTCTATCCATGAAGAAGAAGAACGGAAAGCTACAGTTTCTCCATCAGGCATCCTCAATCCATTCTTTGGATTTTGTTATGGTTTAATCTTCAATGTATCTCAAAGGCCAGGTGTTAAAGGCTTGGTCACCAGACCATGCTGCCACTGGGGAACATAAGAACCTTCAGAAGGAAGGAAGGTGGGTCGCTGTGAGGCATATCCTTGAACTGATTATTAGGAACCTAACATCTTCCTTTCTCTCCTTCCTGGCCACTTTCTCGACATACCCTGACACAATACAGGGGCAACTCACCATGGACTGAAACCTAACATCATGAATTAAAATAAACCTTTTCTTCCTTTTCATTATCTCAAGTAATTTTGCCACAGGAACAGAAATCTCACTAGTGTAGACAGATTCCCTGAATGCATTTCTATCAGTGATTTTAGACAAACCGTTATAGTCCTAACAAAAAACTTCAGAAACATCTATTTGATACATGCAATGTTAATTAAAGGCACAAGTTACTTACCAAGTTTAAGGATGAACAAAAGTGTCAGTGAAAGAATATAGCACAGATTCTAGTTGCTCTTACTAATAAAAACCTGGAGTCAGGTACTGGGGGTAAAAGGTGAGAAACTAGAGATTTTTTACACCCTTTACCGAATCCTCGGACTGAAGGGGTGACCCTGACTCTACAAACCCTCAGACTGCATGGTCAGAACGAATCTTCAAACTGCATCTCTATGAAACAGACTGATCCTATCATCTCCTGCCTTATATTCCTCTCTCCACCAGCCATGTCCCTTCTTGTTTCCCCCTACCCAATGTTGGGATTAAAGGTATGTGCCACCATCTTTAATCTGTTTCAATTTGAGAATGGATCACGTTGCCCAGGGGGGCCTTGAATTCACAGAGATCAATCTGACTCCTGAGTGCAGGGATTAAAGGCGTGTGCTACCACTACCTGGCCTCTATGACTAACCAGTAGCTTAGTTCCGCATACTGATCTTCAGTCAAGCTTTATTTGTTGTGAGAATAAGAGATAGTGAAAGCACACCAGCATGAACATGAAACTGTAAGCGTGTACACGGTCACCATCTCTAATATGCCTTCCAGGAGTCCTAGGCTCAATTCCCTGCACCCACTTGGTGGTTCACAACCACTTATAAAACTCCAGACCTCTGAGGGCACTAGATATGCATGTGTCACTCATGCATAGATGCAGGCAAAACATGCTCATACACAGAATTTTTAAAATCTCAGAGAGAGGGAGTGAAGGAAACATTAATTCGATGGACAAACACCTGTCTGTATCAGAGAATAAGATTACAGGAACTTAGTTCTTATACTTTCACACCCATATAACAGAGTCATGCTCTGAGGAGACAACTGAACTACACTGTTCCTTAGTCAACAGCACGACTGACTGCATCCATTAGATGAGGATAAACTGCTAAGACACTACAGGTCCAGAGAGCCACTAAGGGAATAGCTTGGTCACATGAACATCTTACCCTTATGTTATACAGAATCTGAATGACACGCTGAAATCTGTAGCAGGTAAACTATCTTTTTTTTTTTTTTTTTTTTTTTTTTTTTGGTATTTTCGAGACAGGGTTTCTCTGTGGTTTTGGAGCCTGTCCTGGAACTAGCTCTTGTAGACCAGGCTGGTCTCAAACTCACAGAGATCCGCCTGCCTCTGCCTCCCAAGTGCTGGGATTAAAGGTGTGCGCCACCACCGCCTGGCAGCAGGTAAACTATCTTACCAACAACACAGAACCTCATAATTGCAGGGAATAAAAATCCAAGTGAGCAAGACAAGAGAGACAGCCAAAGAGAGACCTTCAGATTCCAGTCTCTAAAGGACAGCTAGCTTCTAGCTCCTGGTGTTCTCGATACTGATCATGCAACATGCTTGCTGCTTAGGAGTTTTAACTGAACACTTTTGATCTTAAGCATCAATACAAGAACATTCTACATCTATAGTTTCTGTGTCTTCTGTGGAATGACAGATAAAAGTAAAACCTACTCTGACACAAAGCGGAAGAACCAGTTCACAGCACGACTTTTTTCACTAAGTACAATGCCAAGGAAGTCTCTCTCTATAAACAACATACATGCTTTTTTTCACAAACAATGAGCACTATGCTGTAATGCTACAGACAAAAGGAAAAGTTTTACTTTTAGCCTAACATGCAGAAATCTGAAAACCAAATATAAAAGTTATAGTTAGCTTCTCTCAGGAGCCTGGTACCTTCTATTCCCTACGCTCTTCTTAGATGGTTTCTTGTGCCCTTTATATTAAATTGTAAGAGATCAAATGTGTTTGAAGGTGCAGAGAGTATGTATAAACAAACATATTTTTCTTTCTCTTACAATATCTATGACCTACACTTTCTGGCGTCATTCTATAGTAAATTTAGGAGACCAATTTAATAAATATCAAGTACTTACAGCACTAACTCCCCTGGCCCATCCCCATCTTACTGGGCAGCCCGACAAAGAGAGCAGGCCCACCCTGCACTCCACCACATCACCTTTGCAGTAGTCTGCGGGGTCCTCCTGCTCCTCGTCATCTGATCCCAGAATCTCCTCCTCTGGCTCTGGGGGAATGGGGTCTGGCAGTGGTGGTGGTGGTGGCGGCGGTGGTGGAGGAGGAGGAACTAAAGGAGCTTTCTGTTGAGGCTCCGGCCTGAAACAGCAGGAAAAAAAAATCGTATTTACGAAAAGCAAATGATGCATTTCAGGAAAATTTAAGTCTCTTAGTATGAGGGAAAAAAGAACCTGTCACACATTAAGAAGAAATTACAGTTAAAGTCATTCTACTCATTTTAGTTGAATTCAAACAGTGCTTCACCACATGGGCTGGGGGAGGGTGGCGCCCTTCTCCTTTATTAACGAAAGAGTATCTTTTACAAGCATCTTTTCATTCAGAGATTCAGTATTTTTTTAGACAATGCTATAGATTTTATTGTAATGAAAGAGTACCCTAGCCATTGATTGTATACCTTTATAAGTTAGAAAATATCCTGTGGAGATTATTTGAAGGCAAGTATATGCAGCCGTCAGCTTGTAAAGGAGTTAGTTTGCTCATACTTGAAAAATCAGAATTAGCCAGGTGGTAGTGGCATTTGTCAGCACTCAGGAGGCAGAGACAGGCAAATCTCTGAGTTTGAAGTTAGCCTGGTTGACAGAGCAAATTCCAGGACAGCTGGAGCTACATAGATAAACCCTGTCTTCAAAAACAAAACAAAATAAGCAAAATAAAAACAAAAAACCCTGATCACCAAAACCTCCTCCCCCAGAAAAAAGAAAAGAAAAAAAAAATCAGAATTTGCTTGCCACAGAAATAACTAGAATAAGATTAGGTTTAGGTTAAAAGTTACATTTATTTTAAAATTCAACCTTGCTTATCACAGGCATTCTGCAAAACCAGAAATAAAGGAAAAACACTACTGTCAAATATATCATATGTTGCCTATATAAACAAGTTTTGCAATTTCTAGCAGTTCCCAATAGATTAAGTAATATATAATATACTTTTATAAAGCACAGAAATATTCAGAATATAAAGCAAAAGCTTAGAGGACTCACATAAAACCTTGAGTTATCAAGAATAACATACATAATACCAATTTTTATTCACTTAAAAGTAAACTATTCATAATGAGGGTCTATAAAATGGAATGCAGTGGCCAGCCTGGTCTACAAAGCCAACATTCCAGGGCAGCCAACATCACACAGAGAAACCCTGTCTCAAGAAAAAAATAAATAAATAAAGGATGAACTTACATAAAAGTTAATTGATATTTCTAACCAAGTCCCAATAGAAAAAAAGCATAATAACTCAGTTTGGATGTCAAAGCCCTCCTGGCTGTTCGGCAATCTTCCAAATGGGACTCTGATCATTTTCCCTGACCTCTGCAAGGGGTAGGGGAAGTATTGGCGGGAATCACCCCTGCCGGGCTGAGGAAGTCACTCCCAGGTGTCACAAACAGAACCCTAACATGAGAGGTGCACAGCTAAGGAGCAAGGGGAATTGTAATAGCACCCATGTGCTGGGTAAGTGTAATTTCCACTGCCTGGTACACACAATCTTTTTCTAAAAGCACATGGATTCCCTCTGGGACAGTACTATTCCCTTCATGTAGAAGGATAATTCCAAATCTTTCCTGAGGTACACAGCCAGGCTCCTGATCCAGCCTAGAACCCTAACAAGATCAGCTATCAGAGGAAAGGTGCTAGCTTGTACTGAGATGCTGTGTAAAGCTAGGGCCAGAGAAATGTTCAAATCACTACTTTATTTATTCAGTTTTAAAAAGGAGAATAAGACCTCTTGGCTGAATAGGAAAGCCCCACCACACTTTCTGTCCTATAGTGTTCTTGGCGTGCGTTAACTATTACGACCTATCAACAACAAAAACAAAAAACAAATAAAAAATGAAGGTAGGAAGAGTAGAAACCAGGGGAAATTCCCAGTGTCACTAGAACGGAGTAGGACTGCAAAGAGCATGGAAAGCAAAGACAAACACGACCAAGCAACCTTTAGCGGGATGCTCAAGAACACTAAGTAAAACACAGCTTACAGCCATTCCCACTTGCTGTACTACAGGACCACTGAAAGGAAATCTTCAACACAGGCCTCCCTTCTACCACAGGGCCCTAGAATCCACAAGGACGTAGGGAAGTGGGGAAGCAGAGAAGTGGGTCAGAACGGCAAGCATGACACATTTTCCCAGAGTGTGGACAGATCCATCTGACCGATTTTGTTCAGTGATACACTTAGAAAGCTGCCATATCTGACTAGTGTAGACAGATTCCTTGAATGCATTTCCATCAGTGGTTTTAGACAATACACACAGCTGTGAACACCAAAAACATATCTAGACACTGACAAATGTCCAAGAGTGAAGGTCAAACAGCAATCCCACTAAGGAGTGCTGGCATTTCTTATCTATTTCTTAGAGAACAGAAAGCCCTGTGGTTGCAGGAGAAAATGAGTCTGTTGCTTCTCAGTTGAAACCCCCAGGTACCTGTCTGTGCCTTACATTCCTCACCCAAATGCTGCACTGCCTACCCAGCTTAACATGTCCCAGACTTTCTATGTTAAGAGGACAGTAAGGACTACATTGAACACACAGACAGAAAGCACTTGAAATCTAGTTCTATCAGTTAGAAGACGGTCAGTATACCATGATGAGTTAAGACTTTTTTATGCTAAGTCTGTTCCCCTGTCTATCATATCAAAATAGTTGGAATTGTGCTGCCCAATACAGCAGCCACTGGCCACAAAACTGAGAGCCGGCAGCAGGACTAGTCAGAACTGAGGTGCATTTTGTGAAATACATACTGAATTTCTAAAGTAGTACAAAAAAGGTAAAATATTTTATATATTATTCTCCGTAGCTTTTGGTTCCTGTCATGGAACTAGCTCTTGTAGAATCTCTGTGAGTTCCGCCTGCCTCTGACTCTGAGTGTTGGGATTAAAGGCATGGCCACCACCGCCCGGCTCAAGGTAATTTTTAAAAGGTTAAACATGAGTAGCATATGATCCAACAATTTCGCTCCTAAATATATACAGAAATGAAATATCTCAACAGAAAATCTTATCCAGAGTTTTCTCAGTGGAACTATTTATTATCCTCAGTGATACTATTATACATCATAAACACAGTTCAGAACCAATCCAAATGTCTATCAACTGCTAAACATGTGTCACAGACTTACAATGAAATATTATTTCAAAATATAAGCAATGAGTGCTGATACATGCTACAGAGCGGTATAGCATGACAGGAAATAAGAGGTGCCATTCACTAAGACCATGGGTTCTATAATTTCACTGTAAAACAGATGTACCAAACAAACAGTTGCTGGAAGAAAGAAAGAGGCGAGACTAAACTGCATACATTAAGTGAGTAAACTCTGTGTCAATTATACTCCAGGGGGCTATTTAAAATACAAAACTATATAAAGCTACATAATTTATTTGAATTTTTCTATTATACATTTGTGAAGTGTATTTTTCAAAGATATTTAAAAGTGACTATATTCTGATTTCAACGACTTATATGCTCTTACATTTGACCAGCTACATTCTCAGTGAAAAAAGACATTAAGCAGTTCTCTAAGCCAGAATGAAATGCTACCCAACAGTACAGTTTATATAAAGCACTAGAAACACATTTTTATATAAGAAACCGTATATTTCAGTTAAATAATAAAACATTTAAAAGTAGAGTTCTGCTAGTACTTCAAATTTTCAAAGAACCATATAGTGTATTACTTAAGTATACTAAGCACTACTCCAAATAGAACCTTCTGTTGAAGGACATTATGATGCTCCAGTATTACTGTTTCAGGAGGACAAATTTCAATAAAGGAAACGTCCTGAACCAATAAGCATTTAGATATTGGAGTTGTCTTATTTAAACTGATTATCCTGTCTACTTACCATTTTATTGTCTCTTCTAAAATTTCAAGTTATTTAAAAAGTATTATAAACTCTTTATACATTAATCACATTACCAAATGTGTCAAAAGTGATACATTTTGTTAAAATTTTCCCAAAGCAGTATTGTCCGGAAGCTGGTGATGGAAATGGTCCTGTTTTGCCCTTAGACTGCGGACAATGTGTATGTGAAGCTAAGATGGTAATGGAGTGATTAATCAACTGCATCTTTAATTTATAATTCAGTTAATGTGCTTGCTGGCTACTACATTATATAAACCACAATAGCATTCCATTTATTTCCTTTATGTGTTTTGAATTGTCTCAGAGTATAGAAAATAAATTGTATTTGAATTTTATTGAAGTAATTTTGTTAGTAATTGTAGCTGCCTTTAGTCTTAAGACTTATGAGAGTCTGCAGAAGTTTTGTTCAAAGTGGAATATCGTGCAGCATTTCCTGAGCCGTGTGAAGCCCTCAATTGTAGTTCGAGTAGCCAGACTCCCTTCCTTCCCTCTAAAAGAGCAGTCAGTGCTTTGAACTGCTGAACCATCTCTCCGGCTCCGAAATGATCACCTTTGGGGTCTAAAATATAGAGGACCTGGGAAGCAAGTCTGATTTGCTGACACTTGCTAGGAAATAATGCCATCTTAGACTACAGGGAAGCTAGTATTTTTTTAAATATGAAACTCATTGCTCTTTTTCTGTTTGGTCTTGAGGAGAGCTTTTGCTTTTTAACCTGCCCATTTTAAAAAGAGAACCTGCTCTCATTCCTGCTTACCCAGGTGAGGTCCTTTTGCCATTTCCTTTATGTTAAACAGACTCCAATCTTCCTCTTGAGAAGACTGCTACTTCTACATGAGCTGCTCCAGTACATTTTGAGGAACTTGATAGCTGTATTTGTTTCTTCTGTTACAGTAAAAAATTGCTAAACACAGTTGCTTCAAACCACATCCATTCATTAACTTAGTTTTGTGTGTTGGAGATGAGGGTTTACAGCATGGCCGCTCTCTTCTTGGACTAAAATTAAGGTGTCAGTTGAGTTTGCAGTTCTTATCTGAGCCTCAGAACCTCCTGCCACTTGAGGGTTGTTGACAGAGCATTTTTTTTTTTAATTTGTAGAACAAAGGTCCTTTTGCCCAATTATTCTTCCAGGAAATGGCTAGGAACTATGGTCACTTGTAGATGCTGCACTTGAAACTGGGCTATACCTTAAGATCCTCATACATTCCAACTTTCAGATCAACTTGAGTTAACACTAATGTCAACCTTACCAAAGAAATTGAATATAAATCTCTGAGCTGCAAATAAACATTATTACTCCAGCTGAAGATGGTGAACACACGAAAACCCATCATAAGACCATTCACGATGCATCAACGTGAGCAGGCTTAGATTCTAACTACACAAGCCCCAGAATGAACCCTCTCTGGCCACCAACCAACAAAGTATGCTCAGAATACAATCTGTACTTCTTCACGAGCAGAAACTTTCCCTGCAATCCCAAACCTCTTCCCTTGGAAAAAGCATTTAAATTCACAGCTAACGTATCAGACTTTACACCAAGAAATTAATTTAGAGTATTTCTGGGTTAGTGGTAATCCCACTGGACCTAGCAATGTAAAAACAAAGTAATTATATAGTATAAATGTGAATTAATATTTTTTAAGATTTATTTATTTATTATGTATACAACATTCTGCCTCCTTGTATACCCACAATCCAGAAGAGGGCATCAGATCTCATTACAGATGGTTGTGAGCCACATGTGGGTGCTCAGAATTGAACTCAGGACCTCTGGAAGAGCAGCCAGTGCTCTTAACCAGCGAGCCATCTCTCCAGCCCGAGTTAATATTTTTTAATCACAATATAAACATGAAAACCACACAAGAGCAAGCCAAAAGAAATAAAAATCCTTTAAACTATCCCAAGCAATTTACATTTACACATGAGAAACAGTACTGACGGTCATCCTAATTTTAAAGCATTTACTACCTTGCAAGAGTAGTAATTAACAGAATAAAAAACCAAAATCAGATATCAGATACTAGCATTATCTAATACAACCAACACAGCTACAAAAAAAGTATAATGTTTCCCCAATATCCATGAATACCAAACTCTACAAATACTCAGTTCTCCTAGGTTAAGTGCCACAGTATATGCTTGTAAATCTGTGCATATACCTTAAACCATCTCTAGGTTACTCATCATGTCTAATAAAACATAAATGCTATTTATGTAGTAGCTATGCGTCATGATCTGTAAGTGTTCGGTACAGTGCATTAATATCTTTTTGCCTCTTATTCCAAAATTTTCAATCTACAGATGGATAAATAAGCAATTATGAAGTCCATGGATAAGTAGAAAATAACTTCATAATTCTCATAGAAATGACAGTAAATCAATGGATGGTAGAGGGATAATGTCTGTTAAACATGAATTGTCCAGGCAACAAACAAAACTGGAAAGTGAATCTGAAGACACTATCTAGGAGGAACATAGAACCAGAAAATAAAAATATAAAAGAAAACTGAAGCCAGCATGGTGGTGGACAGCTGTAATCCTAGCGGTTGGCAGGCTGAAGGTCAAAGATCCATAAATTTGAGGCTAGTTTAAACTACAATAATAAAGACTGCGTTTCAAACACAAATTAAATGAAATAAGGAAAATGTAAGGCTTGGAGTAGGTAATGATAAGGTCTAACCTTTACCTACTTCCTAGAGGCTTTGAAAAAGACCGAAAACAAAACAGAGGCTTTTATGAGAAGTAATAAAGCTCAGAATTGTTCAGAATTAACAAAGAACAAAAGCTGCTTCAATGCTTAAGTCCCCAATGTAGTAAAAATAAAGACCAACTACCTAATCATGTTTGGTGAACATCTGCCTAACATTTATATATAAAGAAAATGTATTTTCAAAAAAAAAAACCCAAAAACTAAATTTATCATCCACAGGCTCTCTTCTCAAAGAACTACTAATACACAACAACTTTCAGGAGAACAAGAAATGATCAAGAAGGTCTAAAGTCCAAGGAAGCAAGGTAACACTCAGCATATTAGCAAACGGTAAACCTTGTTTTGAATACATGTAGTATGTATCTTTGGGCTGGCAATAAACACATTATAACAACAGTATTTTTAAAACCAAACACTTGCTGGGTGTGACAGCATGTGCCTTTTTCCCCAAAAGCAAAAGGCAGAAGCGAGTGGATCTCTGTGATTTGCCAGTCTAAACAGCAAGTTCCAGGCTAACCAGAGCTACCCTTTCTCAAACACAAACACATCACTTTACCACCCTGCTCTCCTTAAGTGTTTTGTTCAAATAACTCAATCTTCAAAACAACTCTGTGACACAGATCAATTATTCACCCTATTTTATCTGAGAAATAATGATATTGGTGGGGGTTGGTGTGCTTGAAGACACTCTGTTAAGTGAAAAGGAAGGAAGTGAGCTTGCCTTATCAAACAGCTAGACTGGAAGAGAGCAGCATTTCCAGGCCAGCAAATCCTGGGACAGAACAGTAAATAGCAGGTTGC